>NC_137460.1:276985841-285985841 GCF_964235325.1 Thermobia domestica | reverse complement strand
ATAGCATTTTTATCCAAAGTGTTAATGACTTTACCGGAATTCGTGGTGTTTGTGCGAAAAAAGGGTCTGTACCAAAATTTCGACGCAAATATCTTCTACTCTTTTTCGTCCACAGTCGTTTCTCAAGCGCGGGATGATGATATAAGGTGAATGTGCATGTCGGTTGTAAAAAATCAAGTTCGAAGCTATGTTTCGCATTCCTTACTTATTCTCTTGTATACTTAGAAGTTTCTGAGTATACTGACTTAACAACTTTTCACTCGTTTTATAAGAAAAGTTGTTGAATCAGGTTTTAACTTTTATTCAAAAACGTTCTGTTTACCTTATAAAAATCTGGTACTGTAAGACAACGTCACACCTGTCAAATCGAACCAGCATACAAAGTTTTACACCATTGTATTAATATATCGGTATTTCAACACATTTCTATAAAATTTAAAGCGTGATCCTGTAAAATGAAGCAATAATGAGTTAGGAACTTCTGATTTGAGTGCGCCATATAGTTCGCGCTCAAGCTTGGCAAGACAAATTTTAATATACACAAGTGGAAAACTTCACATATACTAAGAGTTTGGAATACTACTTGGTCTATACTCAAGTTTGGAAGGATATTTTAATACACAGATGAAACTCTCACACATATGACAACACACAGGCGAAAAGAAGATTTATATGAAGCTCGCGTTTTACAATGCACAAGAGAAAACATACCATTAAATACTACGGAAAAAATTAAAGCGTTCTACGTGTGTAGAAAGGGCTTAATTAAAGTTTCTATTTCCCAACAGATATATAAACACAGATGGTTGAGTAACTGCTCAGTCAAGACTATGAAGAACGGTATAATCGAAGTTCAATTTTGAGGAAACATGCTATCTCATACAGGTAAAAGATGGCTGTGTATAATTGTGAAAAGCGTTTACATGAAGTACATATTTTGTTAGTGGAAAGACATTGTAAGATATGTGAAACTAATTACTAAAAAATCATGTTTGTACATAAAAAGTATATTCAATTTACACACGTGATAAAATATACAAATGCGAAACATCTTAGTTATCAAAAGTGCGATAAAATTCGTTCAATATTACGTATCAATCTCACGTACTGCCAATTCAGGTTTCCGCTCGCGACGACGGTAATTCGGCCGTGATTGATTATTCACATTTTTCAGCATTGTGCATGATGCAAAAAGTATGTTTTGGAGCATTTAGGTTTAGTAAATCAAGACAAATCATTGTTGACCAAACGTATAAGTTTAATTAAACTATAATACTGTTAAATATGAGTGAAAACACTGTACAAAACACAAAATAACAGATTCGAACCAAACCAATATCCATGTCACTGAGCTTGTTATAATGCTGATATTTATTGCAGAGAGCAGTAATGATTGAATGCTTTTTGCATATGTTTTTCCACAATATGTAGACTCAAGGCGGGTTCAAAGTTAATCAACATCCACTTCACTGCTCTCTTTCTGAGATTGCTTGCATGTATTATTACATTCAAGGCGAGTTCTGTTGCTTTTCCTTCACCCGCATATGTAGGAAATATCTCTTCGGATTGGTTACACTGCTTCATCATCGGTAGTTAGTTTTCTGTATTGTGCCAAGCATACCACCAATTTTTTTTTCAAAGTTGATATTTTACGATGAGCTTTCAGGTTTTCATTTATTAATTCTAATGCTAACACGTATAGATATGGGTTTGTAATATATTTTTTTAGGGCAGTTAAAAATGAAACAGCGGATGAAAAATAATGAAACTTTTATTAAAATTTTATGTAAATGCGAAACAAAAAATCACGTTTTGGCTCCCTCTGACGGCAGATTGGCCGTCCACCCTCCACTACCAACTTTGGGACTACCAACTACTGAACGGGAAGTAATGCATTTGATAATTTTCTCGCAGAGGATTGATATGTTTAGAGTAGCGAGATATTGCTTTTGCATTACACATTACTTTCTAATCCACATTTACAAATGGAAGAAAATCGAGCTGTTTTCCAAGAACAAGGAAAACAGGTTTCCCTGAAACATCTATTAAAAATGAGCGAAAGTGGAAAAGAAATAATATATGATTTCGAATACAGAAAGGTCCAGCTTATATTGTCCTGGCCAGAGGCTTTCAGGCCGGAGTGAAAATAAGAGTAACTCATACTCTGGGGGAGTGATAGATAAATGAGATAAGGTGGACGAGTAAACGGATTGAACAGGGAGGTACGTCGATTATGCAGTTGAGAATTTATTAAAAATTTCTGTTCTTCCCTCAATTTGTGCACCGGATATAACATTGTACTTTAAAAGACTTATGCTAGAAGTTTTAGATCTAGGTCTGATAAGATACCAAAATTGTTTAGTGTTGCTGATGCTGGTGTCTTTTTTTTAAAGATATAATCTAGGTGTTTGCTGCATCTCAATAGCTTTTTTGTGTTAAGTCGTATATCAGAATTTATTTTAAGATATGTATTCATTTGGAAATGCACACCACAATTCCCAAATTTTTTTTTATTTTTTTATTTGGTAATGTGTAGCGACTCTGCTCGCCGTGCCTCATTGGAAATTTCATTGTTTTTACTTTTTTTTAACAGTAGAAAGTATTTATTGTTGCATTAAAAACATGAGGGAAAGAATCCAGTGCCTCGTCTATAGTTCAATTTAGTAAAAGTGTCCACTGTATCACCTGTTGCACTTTGCAAATTTCACCCAAAGGGGCCTTCCTTCAATCAGGTACAAACTTTCTTTTTGAGTTGGATTGCTGGCTTCCGGGATTGGGGTAAGATAGGGAACGGGCAACTCGCGGTCTCGGAGAAGGAACTCTTTATATGAGATGACGGATTATATCGGAAAAATAGACATGACATAATTTAAGCTGCTATTTTTACGCGCGTTATGAAAATCGTACAATCCCAAGTCGAGTGCTTGAGTAGAATGTTCGACAAAGGAATGTCATTTGTGTGATGTTATCCCATGTTTACTGTAGTTCCATATGTAAGCCCAAGATATATTCACCAAAATGAAGAATTTTGTCACCTTGTGACAACATTTGGAAATGATTCGTGGCATGTTTCAATTAAACTTGAGGACTGTTCGTATATGGTCTGCAAAAACACCGGACGAAGTTTGTTTTGGATAGACTTACTTGGGCTCAAATAATTTCACACTCACGTACGTGATCATTCTGTGCTCTGCTGCCCTATTTATTTTAATACTACAAATAATCCGCCCCTGTGGTCTTGTGGTCGTTTATCTATGTAGAGAATTGGTTGAGAAAGGGCATTCCACTGTTCCTTACCAATACTTTCAGACACGTTTCAATTACCACTAGACAGCCATATTCCAGCAACTAACTAATATAAATACCACAGTCCGTAAAATTGATTATAATGCATTGTACATTTAGATAGTATAGTTTAAACGTGGTTTTGTTCACTGCACTTTCGATCAGCATTCTTCTGTACATCACCACATTAAACGCAGAATATGGAGCACCTGACGGCACACTTCTCTAGCGTGGGATCACGTTGTTCTAGTCACTCTCACTCTTTTCTTGCCATCTGGGTTGAACATTGTAAAATATATTAATTGAGTGTTCTGTAGCAATAAGTGAAAACGGTATATCACTGCATTGCCAGCTGGAGATATTGTCAAACGCAGACTCTAGCCGTAGCCTTACTACTGGGTTCACAATGGAAATGAAAAAGCACAGAAATAGCACAAATATTTTTCCCGAAGCAGGAGCACGAACTTTAACTTTTCTACGGTTTGATGCCATTTTTTTAAACTTTATCCATAGATTATCCTAAATACATACAAAGATTTCGTATTGCAAAATTTAACACACAGATTTACGGTGCGGATAGCCGCATCATCCATTATTTATCAAAATCTTTTTATCCTCTAACCAAAAGTTTTCCAAAGAGCTTTCCTTTTTCGATTACCTAGTCCTACTCTGGAGCTATACCAATGCATAACTTTCCCCATATTACAGTACGATATCGAAAAACTAAATCTCACCTATATCAGCAAACGCTTCCAAACTCAGCACCCTTTATTCATACAATATCTATTACCTCACTTTAGATCCTAGACGAAATCGCTATCAGCATACCTTTTGTCCCTAATGTTTACGCCCTGTTAGTACACTTTACCCTCGTGACATTCATTGTTCTTAACCCTACAGTGGTAACGTGAAAGAAAATTTCATGAATGGTAACACTTTGCTTCCTGGACCCAGGACCATTTTTGCTTGATAAGATATGAACTAGGATTTAAATTTATATTATATTTACAATATTAAATACAAACACCAGATAGTGGATACGCTTTAAGCGAAAGTGTACATTCACTTTATTGAAGCAATATCTTTCTTGTTATAATTAAGTTCGATACCTATGTGACTATTTTATTGCTTAAATACCAGCACTCAAAATAAAATATTTATTAACTAGAAAGAAGTAAACAAGGATTTCTCCTAATAGTGGTGTATTACACATAAGAAAACTCATTATGTTCACTGTTGACTCATTATATTCCATATCGAAAAGGCGAGACTTCACGAGAAACTAATCAATTTCTTTATATTCATAAATTATTAGCATTTGGCAACCACACGCTTCAAAATGTTCATCTTTTGCACAACCATGAATATTACACGTTCAGCACGCAGCTCGCAACATTCTTCACTTCGATTTTCATGCCACTTACAATGGTTCGTACGTGCAATTTCATGTATCTTCACTCGAAACAAATATTTAACTTCATAGTGATCATATATACTGTGGCAGTATCCGTTTTTAAATCGAAAGATTATGTATAATAATTTTATTTTATCAATCAATGTTTATTTATTTTGCAAAGATCGTGTTTTATAAAATAATAAAGTGAAGATGAATAATTGTTACAAGGTAAGTTTAATGCAAGCTGAGGAAAAGTTACTATTCTATGGTCAGCGAAATGATGTAAATAAAATATAAATAAAATGTTTCATTGAGAGTCTGCCAATGCAGGAAAGCAATGCATACAATGCCTCAATTCTTGCATAGGTCAAATACTGTAAATTATGAAAAGAGAGATTCTAAGCTTTTCTGAACATTTCACACATTCACGGATATGAGGAAATTGCTTAGAATCGGGAAATCGAAGTGTGTCGAGAGTTGCAGTTTTTGAGTCTTGACACAATGAAAGAATTCGTTCTTCCAAGTGAAAGGAGGTCGCACGTGCCGTCAAGCAGACGACAGGAGAAAATTCTAGAAGGACCGGGTTGAACAAAACCAGGAGACGAGAGGTCTTCAGGATGAGTCTGGAGGATCATAGTTTGAGATCAGTCTTGGATTAGTGAATACAGATCAGTCTTCGACAGTCAACCGACAGTCAACTTAGAATTCAATATTCTATCTACGGAGATCGTCGAGTCGTCTTTAGCATTTGGGAGTAAACCAAACTCAATGCTCAACTACAGCAACCATTAAGAAGCAGTATCAACCTGGCGATACTAGAGACAACACCAAGGTCAACAGCGAGCGTCATCTGAAGAGATAAGGTATGTGTTACTCCTATTCAGGGCTCAAATGCTCAATACTCGATCGGCGATACTCGACTGGCAAAGTTTCCGATTATCCGTAATTACATCACAACACTTACATTCACAATTTTTATCTAAGAGAAATATAATTGTTATTGAATGATTGAAGTAAATGTTTTGTTACCAGAATTAATCCCCAATTGGTATATGGAAATTAAGTTAACCTCTCGCACATGTATATGAGATCATTCCCACTCATTCTAGATGGTGAGTGGAAGGCGCTCAGTATCACTCAATTAGCATCCCCAAATTAGGCACTGAGTGACTGGGTTGTCATGGTGGAGATACTTAGGGTTCGAGTCCCGGTGCAGCTACTTTATGCGATTAATTAAGTCCCTCCCAACCCACCCCTTTTTGAATTACGCTATATTATGTTATATTAGTAAATAAAACCCACCCAACCCACCCTGTCTACGATGAAGTTTAATATCTAAAGTATTTTCTCAAATTAGCAATTATAGTTTCAAGTTGTTTAGTTATAAGGTGTTAGTTATAAGTAGGATTTTATGAAATGTGATTATTATTTTAAGCAATAAGAAGAAATTTCAACCGACCCACCCCACCAATTAATTATAGATGCTCGAAATATAAGTATTATATGAATAATAATTAAAGTGATTAATAATTAAATGAGTGACGATAATATTCGTACTAAAGCACAAAGAGCTGGAAGAGGGGTACAAGTCGGAAGTTTATTCAATATTGCTACCGCAAGTAGAAAAAAGCAAGTTAAAGTTACAGAGTAAGAAAGTGTTAAACCTAGTTTAAAATTATTACCTGTAGAAAATTTTCCGTCAAGTCCTGTAGCGAAGTCGTACTCAGAAGATTTTGAGTCTATCTTTCCGTTCGAAAGTAGCGTTATAAGTAATAAACAGTCCGGTAGTTCTCAAAAAAAAACAAGATGACGACCAGTGTTATATTTTATTCGGACGTTAATAAACTCCCAAAGTTTGATTTAAAGGTCGATAACGACATTGTAGTATTTTTCGATGAGTTTGACGACGCGTGTCAAATGGCAGGCGTGAGCGAAGACAAAAGAAAGGAACTATTGCCAAGCGTGTTTAAAGGAAATGGCAGGCAGTGGATCAAAGTATTTTTGAAGAGACGAAATACCGGAGAAATAGGTTATGTGCGTTGCAGAATAAAGTATAAATCGAAAATAATAATCACTGTCTTTACGAAATATACAGGGCGTCCACAAAAATTACTTCTATAACCTGGTGGCGGTTATAAATTCAGCCCTTTTTGTTTCAATTTGGTACTATTTTTCAGCCCACTCCAGAGATAGAACTGTGGCAACACTGGTTAGACCCGATGAAGTAACAAACTGGTATTCTTATTAGACAAGTCAGTAATGTAATAAAATGTTTCGCAACTTATTTTTGCTCGTAAAGTATTCTCGAATTGCATCGTACAGGAAATCCAGTTACAAGACTAATTTATTTAGTACTTCGAATAACTGGGAGCAATTTATATCACTTCTCATATGTGACATTTGTTTCTTTTAGGTTCAACTTTATATTACTGAACTTGACATATTGAAAAGTACACTTACAGTCACGAGGAAATTAGAACCTGGAAGTAAAGCTCAACGATTAATTCGTAATCGTTAAATTTGAAATACATAAGAGTTCGTGGTTCACTGAAGTATTTGTAAGTCTACTGATACGTAAAATTGCGTAAAACAATATATGCAGTGCTACAATTTCAGTTCACACAACCGTGTGTAAAGACATTCTTTGTATCGTGTTTGCATGTGAAGTCATTCTATTATACAATATACCTAATAATAATTGAAATTTTTCCATAGACAGAAGGTTATTTACCTCAAATTTATATGCTAAATCATTTATTGCTCTATCACTTACAATGTTATTCTGGCATTCCGTATTCTACTTATTGTTTCTTTTTATCAACGACATTTTACTCTGCACATTTGTATCTCGAGTGACACATATTCTGCGTAACATGTGCAGTCATGTCCAAAATGATTGTCGCATATCTACAACTGTCTTCTTGTATGAATATAATTTGATAATTATTTTGCAGGTACTTTTAATACTGATACTATGTGTATAATCGGGGAATGTATATTTGTGGTGGTAAATTTCACAGGGAAAATTATCTTACGAAATTATAATGAGTAACATAAAATGTTGCTAAATGGACAAGAAAATTTTATTTTCGTTTTATTGTTCTTATTTACTGCTCTTTTCACATGAAATTTGTTACATACATGTCTTTGCCGATTATACACATACTAACATTATAAGAAATATAATAATTCGGTATCAAATTATATTCCTACAATAACATATTTATAGACTTGAGACAATTTTGGACATGAATGTACGGTAAAAAATCATATGGGAACGAAAATAGAAACGGATAAACTATAACAAACAAGTTCTTATAGCCAGCCAGCATCGCGCGTCCTTTTTCGTCCATGTTCGCTGACTGTCTGCCGTGGAAGAATAGAATTGTCTGGTACATATTATAAATAATGTTGAAAGTTCAATCTAGGTTTTTAGTGGTGACCGATAGAGATTTTAAAAAGCCAACTTTTTTCAGATGGAGGTTTTCCTCCCATAAAACGCGTCTTTTTTTAACAAAACGACGAAATTTTCATTTTTAAATTTTTTTATGACTTTCTTCTTCAGGAACTATGTTTGTTTCCTTGTAGTGGAGACTGCAATTAATCAAGTGCGTTTAGAACTTGCAGTACTTGTGAGTTATATGTTCAATCCAGGGCTGGGTGTATTGATTAGTTTTCAAACTTGCATTGCAGTTGTTACCAGCAATGTGTGAGTTATACAACCCAAATATCGCAAGTGTCATTTCGGTTGGTTAACTATTTTATCAACTACCAGAAGTTACGCATTTTTATATATGTGTTTAGGTTTACTAAATTCAATCTAACAGAAAAAAACAAAGAAACATACAAAACGATTTTCGATTTGGTAAATATATATATATAAAATTAAAGCCATAAAGAAATAGGATATGGGTTAGTGTAACATCATTATTCACACAATTCCTTATCCCTTTACCTTATTTTTGTTGATAAAAGCTGAAAAAAAATCCCATACGCTATATTGTGCATAGAACTGCATGCTCTTATTTGTTTGTTTCTTTCAAGATTAGGGTTTAGTTTCAGCACTGATGCTATATGAAAAGTCAGCAATGTACACAACAGATCGTTCCCGTAGAGGTTCAAAGAGCCGCACATTTTACGTAGTCAAAAGAAATAAAATTTATTTTTTGAATGTATAAAATAATTCATAACTCACCATATAGACCATTGTCAGAAGTGTCCGTTCTTCGCACAGTTACAATTAATTTAATATAAAACCGGAAATTTTAATATTCTATCTAAATTGCCCCATTTCTCCTCCAGAAGACGAATTTGTTATAAATGCTGTAACACGTATCCGATCAGTTTTAATAAAGAGCTTAAATTTCCCTTATTTTTTTAAAGAATTTAAATATTCGAATGGCACCTTTAATTTATATTGAGTATTTTATGAATAAATATTTTGAAATTCGAATATTATATGAATTTGTTACTTTGGGCACAGAATTTCCAAAAAAGCTGCAACGATTGTTAGTTTATTTTAATGGGAAATTCATATACTTTGGGAACTTGTGAGATACACTAATCTTCCCAAAAAAGATTTGAATCTCTTGCATCTCCTTAAGAATACGTATTTCGAACATGATTGTTTCTTGTTAATATGCATAGCTTCTATAATATCTTGATTAAGGAGGAGGTTTAAATCACGAACCCCTTATCTTCGTACGCCATGGTTATAACTTTGCTAGATTAGAAAAAAATAGATAAGAATAAAGAGAATTTTGCTAAAGTAGAAAAGGAAAATAAAGAGACCCGTGTTGAAAATAAAGATAACTTTGCTAGATTAAAAAAAAATAGATGAGAATAAGGAGAATTTTTTCGAGTTAAAGAGGAATTAGGTGAGAAATTGGACGCCGTACAACAAGAATATCGCGAAAATAACGAAAGATTAGAACAAAGTATTAGGACTGTAGAAGCTGAAAATAAACGTAGGAACAAAATCCTTGAACAAAAATATGGTGGCTTAACACTTAAGATTCACAACAAACTTGCTGAAGTTAGTCATATTATTAAACAGGGAATCGAACTCTCCACACAGAACAGCGTCGAAGTTAAGCAATGAATTGAAGAAACATGCCATTGTGTAGAATACATAGAAACAAAAGTTACTAAAAATTTAGAACCACTAGGAGGTTTGCACGATTACAAACAATCCCTCCAATGTCAGTTGGAATCAGCCCGAGATGTATGTTAGGCTAACAAGGAGCGCTGCGTTAAAACACATAAATACAGTTGATAAATTAGATGAGATGCACGAACGTATCGAGGAAATTTCTAAACGCGTAGAAAGACACGGGGAAGGACATTAAGACGGTATGCGAAGCCAAATTAATAGATTACAATACGAGAGTAAAAACTGAATCTAACGGAGAATGTCGTGCTGACATACGGGCAATAGATAACATAATAAAAGAAATTAGGCGTGATATGGTAGAGGTCACTCAGAGAATAGAAAGTACCGAAAATAGAGCGCAGGAATTTGAGCCTCAAGTAGAAACAGATTTTCCTAAGCAATTTAGAGAAAGGCATATAGTGATTCGGCTTATTCGGAATGTAAAGACACCAGCAGTAGTAACAGTGCTAGTGATGATTGAGAAATCTGGGTTGTTTATAACCGAATGCGCAAGAGCAATAAAAATGTTACTATCACAAATCGCCAGAGAGAAAGCACGAAACTTAAAGATGATGTTATGATTAAAGAAATTCAATGTTTCCCTAAATTTCAGGGTGATCCTTCCAGCTAATCAATTCACAATTATTTACAAAGGCTAGAGCTTACAGCTCAATTAGCCAACCTTTCCGATAAAGCTCTGTTTAAGATCATTTTACATTTGTTACAAGGAGATAAACCGCGATCAATTTACATTTGTTTCATGATAAACCACGTCTTTCAGCAAAATGAATTGTGGCAATCCGATATCCACATGAGGAAATCTTCCGCTTCAAGTGAAACTTTCCATAAGAATCAGCACCCTAATCGATGTAATGTGCCTTGCTAATTTTTCTCCAATGTGAAAGTACTTAACTTTATTGTTAAAAATGAAAAGACCTTTATTTCAAACAAGTCGTCATTACAGTTTCCGTATATGAACACAACACTCATGAAAAGTCATGTTAAAGCGGGACTTAGCCCTGGAAAAGAATTTTTTCTTTTTTTAGTTTCTCTTGTCCCCAGATAAAACGCGGAATTAGTGCAAGTGACTTGCGCTCGCATTATAACGGTTACGAACTTGGTACTAGCACATGTTTCGGTTTCCTACTTTCGAGGCGTGAAAATATTGACCATTTCAGCAGAGACCGCTCTAAACTTTGTGGTATTTGAAAAAAAAAACACTTTCGGAGAAAACAAACATTCTATTCCTAGGTGTCCTTCTGGATATTGCGTCCATTCTGTCTATTATTAGTAAAACGATGCAAAAGGAAACAGTTTCGTACAATGAAATAGAGAAAAAAATTCAATCCATAATCCAAGATCTGAGACAAATGCATGTGAAAGATTATGTCTACCTCAGTCTTTATAAAGGAGAGCATTTAGTGCACTGCTGAAACCATCTGATACAGGGAGTGATTATAGTGAGTTTGATCAAATAAGGGGCCAGGGTTTAGTAGACAAAGTGGAAAACATATTTCCTTCAAATAATGTACAAAATGTTTTTTAGTGTTTGAAAATAAAGATCGTAATAGCTTGAGTTGCTCACACGGTAACGTAGACATATATAAAGCAGCTCAACTGTTGGAATTGTTGCAGTATCAGAATGGAAAGAGTATAAGTCAATTTCTACATTGGTAAATGACTTTCCAGTTCTTAAAACCTTCACGTTAAAGTTCGCTCAGTGCCATTATCAACTGCTGCCTGTGAATGCGGATTCAGTGATGTTGATAATATTAAAAATTCCGACAGAAACCGTATGTTGGCGAGTACCTTCCAATCTTTATTGACAATAATTAAACTTAATGGACCTCCTTTAAAATTCTGGGATGCTGTTATTGCCACTGATACGTGGCTTTTACCTGGATATCAAATGTACAACTCACGTTACACACGGAAACAAAAAGTGAAGAGAAGTTTAATTATTCCCTAACATAAGATTACTGGCGCAAATCCCGGAGGGATAAGGGGGACATGTCCCCTCCAATCTTGGAATTGGGCGGACTGTCCCCTCCAATCTTGGAACTGGGGAGACTGTCCCCCCAATAATCCGATGTCCTTTTTGGGAAAAGCATGTGGTTTGTGTCCGAATACCACAAAGGAAAGAGAGATGAAATTGATGTCCCCCCAGAATAAGCCTCAAATCTGCCCGCATTTCAATGTTGAAAACAACTCTGCTTCCTGATCTTCCACAGGACTGTTTTCAAACTTCACAAATATTTTGAGCATCGTTTAAGAAAACGGTCTTACGTGTCCCCTAATGTTGAAGACAGATTTGCGCCACTGCGTAAGATACGTTATTGCAAACTATATTTTAGGTTTATAAACACATTAACACAATCATTCAATACTCGTATTATTGAAGCTCTCCCCGCTGGTCTAGTGGCTACCACGTGCGACTTACAAAATCTTGAACGATTATGCTGTTTCGAATTCACCTTAAACTGTAAGTCTCTTAGCGTCGCTGCTGAAAAGGGAAGTTAAACTTAAATCAGCAAATTAATCACATTATTGTGCTTGTGATTTCATCTTATAAGTTAACGATCTACGAATACCAGCCAAGGCTAAGGAAGACGGTCACGATGAGGAGGGTTAAGAACGTGGAAAGAAACGGGATGACCCCGAGAAACCCCCCACCACAGTATTGGTATACCACAAGCAGAACCTGCCGCGAACTAGGACCCATCTAGGTATCCCACGCAACTGAAGTGAGCGCTATACCGCTGAGGAAACCCGGTTTTTCGTTGTGCTTTCAAGTACTTGTATTGAAATCATATATGTTATTTATAATATAGTCTATTCTTGTTAATAATACAATATGGATACGTAGTATTATTTAGACTTACATAGGTGACTGGATATCTGAGCAATCAAACTGAAGCACTAAATACTTAGGGAAGAAACGGTAATTTCATGAAAGTAATAAAAGCTTTACTCCGGCTCTATAGCTCATGGGGATATATAGCATGCCAGGTGGAGCGCTTCAACTTCGTAAGTCTAATGATTAGTTAGCACATCGGTTCTAGCAATAATAATAATAATAATAATAATACAATGACAATAGCAATAATTATAAAATAGCAACTTGTAAATAATAAGAAGAAAGGTTGTCAATAGCTGACTAAATTTTATCCACTAAAATGACGTCGTAGTGCAGAGTTATATACAGATTCAGAATTAAATATCAATGGGTGTATGCGACATCTCGTTGTATTAGTTTAGGAAGCCGGTAGAACAGAAAACGTTGAACTATTTAAAGTCTAGATCGTATTATGTGTTACGTTTTTCTCTGAAGGGAATTCGGAAATACGTCTATAACATAATAATAAATAGAATACCACCAGCAGTGCACCCCGGAATATTTTTCTGAAGAAACGACTGATCTGCATTCGTATGGTTAATTAAACATCAACACAGCCCACCGTCGTAACTTAGATTTTTTTTCGAAAGGGGGGTGGTAAGCATTAATATTTGTGGTCACTATAAAAACATCGCGTAAGCCCTCCCTCAAAATTCGAAAATAGCCCCTTTTTCCACCTTTCTCTTGCTCTTTGCGGGCCTCCCGTGCCTGTGGACCTTCCTGCACGGCAAGGTCTGTGGAGCCAATAGTTATGCCTCTGGGCCTGTTCCATACATGACAAATTAATTAAGGGGACAATATTGACTTATCTCAAAGCCGTACGAATAAATATAACTTCTAGGGCTAGTAATAATAGGGATTTTTTTTAACTGAAATTAGCGCACGACTCATTTTAGTTTTCGCAGTTTTGTTTATGTAATATATTGAACCTGTTTGATATTTAATTCATAATCTTATGTTCGTATCGTATATGGATTAAAAATATTGTCTTCAATTGGATCCCCCGCGAAAAGCGGGGAGCTACCCTGGGGAGAAGTTGCCCTCCTGATCCCCACAAGTTAAGACCCTAATAGAATCCACTATTTATGAACATTGTTTCTAGCATTTTCATTTTATTTAGTGAAGGTATAACTAACACTACAATTTTTGTTCTTCTACATTACTCAAACATTTGTTCTTGCTTTTCACATGAGTGAAAAAAGTTTCCTGATAAATGTTCTGTGCTGCTGCGAAGACTACATTTAAGGTGTTTGTTTTGGTTTATATGTGGCGCAAGCACTACGTTGAACAATAATCACGTTGCTGTGAGGGCGGACAGGCTATTGTATACAATATCAAACTTCGGAATTCCATTTCATAGGTGTATAAAAAAGAAGAAAAGCAGCACCTACAGGTTTCTTTCTTTTATTCTCCCAATCTCTGCGTAGCATTTAATCATGACTGAATCACTGAAAGACTAGCGTCTTTTAAGGCAAAGATCTGCATACAGAGGCCAGTTAACCAGAATAAACACCTTTGTTCAGGCTTTGGATCCAAATGAAGACAAAAGTCGCGGGTTCTAAGATATAGAGCGTTCACCTCTGGTGAATGGGGTCCCTGGTTCGATCCCAACTCGCGCCATGTGAAATCTGTGGTGGGCAAACACCGTGTGCATGTTTTTCTCGGGGTTCTTCCACTTTCTTCATTCCACCATTTCATTCATTTCTCATCATCATCGTCTCCTTTAGCCTAATCGGAATAAACGTAGGACGTAAAAGTGAAAGATTTCCAAATGAAGGCACTATAGAAGAAATGTGTGCATGCTTAAAACATCTAAATAGCATCTGGTCAAAGCAGGAGGAGGTGCAAGCTACTATTGAAACTAATCAAATTGAACCCGGAGCAGAAGAAAACGTCCACGCAGTGATTGAAAATACTATATATACTGTAGTTTTCTTTAGAGACCTCAATACAAGCACTTCTTTTAAAGCATGAAAACAAATTCTACTTTTTCGCGAAATTTGATCCGATATATTGGATCCACCATTTTGAAGATTTCAATTTCGATATCAAGTTCGTGATCACTGAGGTCAAAAACCACAGCATGCCCATTTCTGAACACTCTGAAAGTGATTTTGAATTTTTTCCACGTTTTTAGCATTTCATACCACTGTGCGTGTTCACAGCACACAGAACATCTCTTTAGAAAACAGCACTCTACTGCAAAAGTTAGTACGTTTGGTCACCCAATGCTAGTCAGGCTAATTTCGTAACACAGAATTTGGCGCAATAATTGAAAATCAAACACTATAGACAATATACTCCAATTCAAGGTATAAATCAAGCAATATCTAATAGAAAGTGCTGTGTCACATTCATATGTTAAAACATTTTCATTGAATATAAATTGTTCAGTTTTCGCTCATGTTAGCGGTAAATAGGGATGGATTCGAGTCGAGTCGAGTCGAGATTTAAGCCTGTCTCGACTCGTCTCGAGAAAATGTTGTCTCGACTCGAAAATATGTTTCTGTCTCGACTCGACAGTCTCTGTGTCGACTCGACTCGAATTCGAGTCGAGACGTCTCGAAATTCGAGTCGAGACAAAATGTACGAGTTAAAATATACGCACACATCAGCCAGACCATCATGACTACCTACCTAATTGTCAGTATGTCGACTTTTGGCATGGATAAAAACGGCGACACGTCTTGGCATACACGCAATGATCCTTGATAGGTCGCTGGAGAGAGCTGGCACCACATGTGCTCACTCAGGTCACCTAATTCCCGTAAATTCCGGGAAGGGGGGCAATGTGTTCTGACGTCACGTTCAATCACATCCCACAAGGGACATCACTCAAATGTCCGGCTCCAATTTCAATGAAACTTTTTTTGCTGATAGAAGGCATGTATGCATCATTACTTGTGATGACAAATTTTTGCCATGTGCATGTTTTCTACTTTTTTTAATAACTTTTAAGAATTGTGATGTGGTTATTGGAGATTACAGAAGTCCCTTACTACCCATTGTAAACGGAGCGTTAATGAAGAAAAGTGAAGAAAAATCATGTGGATACATATGAGTCCTGGGGGGAAGTCGTATGGTAGATATGACCTTGATGGCAGCCATCTTGAAATCCGCCATTTTGAATTAAGGTCAAGTTTTCAAAATGGGAATAGGGTAATATGATACATAATTTCGGGCTAGAAATTAATTAGAAAAATAATGGTGAGGTTTGTTTTAAGATACACCCATTTTGGGGAAAGTTACAGGCATATTAATTGTTTTTACTTACTGTGTGCGTAAGTCCCTTCTTACTTTCGTCTCAAGACCTGTAAATCGATCGCAACGGCAGAGCCCGGTTTTGCACTAGTGTTTAGAAATCTTTAAACTCACTTGAGGCAATATTTGTGGATTATTGTATTGTATTTTGCCTTTAATTAAATTTGAACCCACTTCATGATCTTGTGTAAAGTATTACTAAAAGAGAATTTCTGTTTTTATGGAGAACGTAAGCATGGCAATTATAAAAGATGAGTAAGGTGCGTATGTATTTCTAAGAAAGTTTATTTTACGAGTCTTTTGTGGTTCCGCCAACCTATTCTTTAGTTGTTTTTTTTAAATACTCATATCTCATAAATAAAAGAGCTATTATAAAATCTCTTACCACTATTCTTTAATACTTATAAAATTTTATTTATTGTAAAAGCACTGGCGAAATATTTCTTATCGCCCACTAAAATTATGGTGGAGCTCCTTCGTGGCTAACGGTTGGCATACTTGCCTTTGGCGTTGGAAACCTGGGCTTGACTCCCGGTGGGAGTTCATGTGGTTCGGATTCCACGTTAATCAGTAGGTCCACGTCTCACATAGCCTCGCTGCTGAACGGGACGTTAAACTCAGAATCAATTCAACTCAAAATTATGGTTTTGACTTTATTATGATGTCATTAGTTTAAACGCCCAACTGCCCAGTAATTATAAACATTGACTACATTATAAAATTGTAATTTGTGACGACTAAAATATCAGAAATTAAAGATTATTCTTTGGGTTTTGGAACATTTTGAAAAACGTGAAAAACTGGTACTGCACCGATACAACACATCTTTTGGATTTGTCATAACATGTCTTACATAGCTTCTGTTCGATTCTCAACACGGAATGCAACTACCCGTTAAATTGTGCATCCGAAAGGCCCTTTTGTTAAACCTCGCTTATCACCGCTCATCTTAATAATATATATAACTTCACCGCGAAGCAAATGTTGCATTTCTCTCTTTCATCCTAACACAAAACAAAACTAACCACAGCTGTGACACGAAGGAGCTATTTCGAAAAGAAACAAGCTGTGCTTCATAGAGATGTGTACCAAATGATAGAAGTATAAAGTATTGTTTTCTTTCGTGTTTATTGATATCAGTTGGTGTTCTTAATGAGTTTACTCATTAGTTTAGAAAGAGTATATATGGAATTTGGATATGTTGTACGTATTCTCCTGATAAATTGATGAGACCAGAAAAGTTATAAGGACAGATGGAATAGGTTTAAGCGCATCTACGTGACTTTATCAAATATTTATTCTCCATAATGGTACCACGCTGAAAACTTGGTATAGGCCTACTTTTATCTTTGCCTCCCTCTGTTAGCTGTTTCGTATCATATATATCGGATGGTTTTGATATTTCTTCTGATCATTAAAACAACAATGGTACCTGTGTGCGTGCAGAAATGCAAAAGCACAAGGTAACTTCCTATTTGTTTTGGAAACAACAAACCCATTTCACGTGTGCGAGAGAAATTGAGCACAGCGAGATCGGGTGTTTACTCACGGTCAGTTTGCAGCAGGAGTCCATGGTAAAAGATTTGACTATCTCGAAAACACTCGCAAAACCTTACAAATACAAAAGACTGCGCTTCAAAGAAAGTTTAGACACAAATGTTTCAATTTTCTTTTAGCATCTTTCTTCAGCAAAAGAGTCGGTTCATTGTATTCGAAAAAGGGAAGGGAGAAAGGGTGAATTTATATTTTATGTGGGGGGTAACGTTGTAAGTAGTATAAACAATACATACCGCTTCCGACTCTGTACTGAAGCACTTCCTTTAGCGGTATATCACTAGGTCTATCCTGACCCTCATCCCACCTCAAGTTGTAAAGTAGAAAGGGACAGAAGTATTCAACATGACTGCGCACTTGAGTTTCAGTTCACAATACGAAAACCAGTAAGCAAGTAAACAGTCTTTTGTAGGATCGTGTTTTACTTCTTGAATTTATTTTTGAACATTTCTGTGAATTCAACAACAGAACGCAGTAGAAACACGGACTAGTTTTTACTGCAACCATTACTTTCGCTCCAACCCAGGGATGCCACATTTATGATTTCGTACTAGATTTAGTTATTTTACTATTGAACTAGTGATCTAGTACGTACTTTGGGTAAATAGGCACATTCTAGTGATTTTTTTGCATTTTTTTCTGATGCAGACAAATGAGAAGGAAATGGTTCTTAAAATAAAAGGAAGAAGTATATTGCAGTTCAAAACAAATGTAGAAACCTTAAATTATTTTTTTCCCCTCTGACTGAATGAAACCCCTGCTGTGTAACGACCTTAGGTAAACAACGGCTATCTTTGGTCCGCTACCTGCTTTTGTTAGCCGACATGAGATGGGTTACTTTTTTTCTGGAAGAAAGTGAAGAAATAATTATCCAGTACATTTACGTTTTGTCAGGCACACAGGCGTAGTCTGTACTTGTTTCCTAACGAATTTTAGCAACATAACATAAATGAAACATATGTATCAGAAAATAGAGGCAGTACAAACGGAAATTTTCATCTGTGACACATTTGATGAGAAATATAGTTAGATGTCACGTGCAAGCACTCTAAATATGTCCTATCCTGTAATTCTATTCGCATGTTTATGTAGGTGAGACTGAGAAATCAAGAAACAATAATAACTGGTTTTCTTCCAGGGGAAAAATCTAAATGTGAAGGGCTGTTACACTGGGACTTTAATTGCGTCCTTTGTACAAGATTAACAAGTAATAGCAATTTTTAATTTATTTTAGTTCTTGGGGAGAGGACGATGGAAGCGAACCCTCGTAAGGACCTCTGCAAGGAAACATGAATACTATCCGCCACTGTTTGTTACATTACACAAAATAGTTTTATATATATATATATATATATATATATATATATATATATATATATATATATATATATATTGAGTTTTAGTCAGGGTTTTCATTCTGCAGGAGAGGGGGGATAGTAATTCCTGACGAACATTTTCTATTCTCAGAGTGTTGCAATGATAGCATTTCCTCCATTATAACTTGGCCAAGCCAGTTGCATTATATGTAAGGATTACGTTCGCCTAAAAAGCTTAAATTTCTATGGCTGTTTTACTCTGTACCCATGTTTCTCATTTTCGGTCTACGGGACTCTGTGTCCGGAAATTTTCGATGGCTTTCAAGTCGGAAAATAAGTGTATCAAAGGCATATATATTATATCTATGGTTATATGAGGCATGGATCTACAGTTTAAAGTGGGATACCGGTAACAACTTCATGAGCTTCCACCGTAAATCGAACCAGAGTCTCCCGCGATCAAGGCGTATGTGTTAACCATACAGCCACGAGGAAGTTCACATAAGCACACACACACATATATATTGTTGAGTTGATTTTGACTTTACCGTCTCTTTCAGCAGCGGTAGACCTACTGATTAACGTGGAAGCCGAACTACATGAGCTCGCGCCGGGAATTTAATCCGAGTCTTCCACGGCAAAGACGCGTACACTAGCCGCGGAGTTCACACACACACACACACACAGAATCAGAGTCCTCACATACCAAGGGTGAGAGCTGTGCCACTGAGTCACAGCGGCCACGGGGCTAGGTCGAGTCCACTTTACGTTCATAGTTTCTTAGTACATAAATGTTACGATTATGAAATAGATTTTCCTTAATGAGCTGCATGAAAACAAAAGCTTTCGAAATGCATTAAACAATTAGTTCGATTTGAGTGTGAACTTAAAGTTATATCAGAGTGTAAATACGGATACGCACCAAAACTCGAAAACTTAATACAGTATTTCTCCTATATAGTCAGCATGTATCAAGCAATCGTTCAGCTTTCATTTGAGAGGATGGAAATCGAAGGCCCCTGAACAACTATGTTACTAATGTGCGGAATGTATTTATTTTACAGTGAACTGCTTTGATGCCAAGTGGCCTAACTCCAAAATTGAAATTTTCCAGGAGTGAAAGTTGAAGTTCAATATCTCATGAACAATCCATATTTCTTTTATGTTGGGAACCAAAACCATAACTACTGTATGTAGTTCATTGTTTTATAACTTAGTGTTTACAAAAATCATTTTAAAAAATACCTATTCATAGAAATGAATGATACTTATCTGTACTAGTTCTTGGTATCCAAGCAGTCCATTTATTGTAATACTAGTTTAATATACCCATTCTTCGCATGGGGGCTGTATTTGGAAGTCAACACCTGTGGAAGTATCACCATTCATTTCAGTGAGCGCGAAAACTATGGATTTGACACTAGTATCAATCAATATGGGCTATTTATACATGTCTCGGTATTCTTCACCCGCTGACACCCGGCCCGCATACAGTAGTAGCTGAATTTGCAAGTCATCGCTGATGGAAGTGTCACCATTGATCTCAGCGACCGTGAAAACTATGGATTTGACACTAATGTCGATCAATTTGGATTACTTTTACTACATGTCTCGCTAAACGCCCCCCTGAGACACCCTGGTTTTAATTTTGACAAAAACGCTTCGCCTTAGACTGGGACCTGGACCAAGGTATCGGTGACCAAAATTTGGTAACTCTCGGTCAACTTGTCTGGTCCCCAGGTCGGTTCCAGTAAACGTCCCCCCCCGAGACCGCCCTGGTTCGAAATTAAAAAGAAACGCTTCGTCTTGATCTGGGGCCTGGACTAAGGTACCCGTGACCAAATTTTGGGAACTCTCGGTCCACTCGTCTGGTCCCCAGGTCGCACACAGACAAACACACAAACAAACTCTTTATTTTATTAATATTAGATAAGATATACTATGTAAAATAGTCTCGTATCATAATACGTGATTTACAACAAATGTTACATTATATATTATCCGTAGCTCGTGCTATGCTGCAACATATTATAGCCTCAGAATAGTTGGGCAAGCGAATAATCCAGAAGTTACGTAACCCTATTGCGTTCATGGGAACGAAAACACAATAATTATAACTATGCTAAATTACTATAGACTACCAACTGCTCATTCAGAGAATTTATGAAGTTCACTTTATCGCAATAGTTTTATACAAACTAGATTTAGACTACGGATAATACTTTTATACAAACTAGATAATCAATTATTATTATTATTATCATTATATTTGCAGTACAACCAAATACAACGACATTAACTATTAGTTCTAATTAACTGAATTGAGCTGAAAATTAAATCTTGATCTTTAAAGATTAATTATTAATTTTATGCGTTCTGTACCTTTCTGAAGGAATAAAAGCTGGAATTGGTTTCAAGGCTGTTTCTCAGTGAATACTTTCTTCAAAATAATATTAAAAATTATAGAAAGATTTTCGAGACATTCGAGTCGAGTCTAGATTTTTAAGAGCCGTATCGACTCGACTCGTGTCTCGACTCGAAAATTCGAGTCGAGAAATACGTTTGTCTCGACTCGCCTCGAATTTTACAAAGTGTGTCTCGACTCGAATCTCGACTCGAATTCGAGTCGAGTCTAGTCGAGTCGAGATTCGAGACATGTCTCGACTCGAGCGCATCCCTAGCGGTAAAAGTGTACTGGAAGACAGGAGGACGCCGTCCCCAACCTCCAAAAGATATGTACGGCGTTCCCCAGTTCCTAAAACATTACAATGGGCAAAGATAATCAGGGCTTGTCCACCACAAAGTTCACATGGCGATGGCTGGGATCGAACCCGGGCACCAGAGGTGAACGCTGTACCACCGAGCTGCCGCGCTCCCTTTAATAGTAATCAAGTTCTTGATATACATTAGGGGGTCTGTGAAGGTAAGCAAAAAGGTAACAAATAGAATCGAAGTTAATAACATTTAATCATTTCTTTGATGCCCCTTTCCAAATTTTACATGCCGGAGACGCCAATGTGCGGGAACATACTATAATCGCATCTTTTTCATGCGCAGCAACAATTAACATATGTAACACAACATATAGAATTTATGACAAATTGAAATGTATATGCATAGTATTACATCAACTCACCACATGTATTTAGCTCTTCCACTTCTAAAGCCACGATTACTCATGTTGCACATGAAATACTATTAGCTGGTTAATATTTAGTTTATTCGTCGTCTTCCCCACCATAGACGCTTACAAATCATGTTTTCGTGATATTTGCTTAACCAGCAACTTGGTACAGTTGCCAAAGAATGCATATTTTTACCACAAACATTTTCCCTACTTGTAAACTCACCTTCACTTGACTATAAGAATCATCGAAGTCTGTTTGAAGCAGTTCACCCTCACTGCATCACCATTTGACAAATGAAGGACGCGAACCGAACATACATGCAGCGCGACCAGACTATGATTTCTTCAATGAGGCTCTTCAGCGGCAAAGACGGCTCGGCGCCTGCCCGAGCACCTTTCCAAGGTCGGTCCGTCCGCTGTTTGCCGACCTTCTTTCGATTCCCTTACTTGTCGGAACGCCGCCAGGGTTTTGGCGCCTTTCCGACAACATTTGCCGAGGTCATCCGTCCGCTGTTTGCCGTCTTATTCCAAAATGTTTGTCAATGATATTCTCGTACTTGTAATTTAATTTTAAAAATTTACTTCTCATATACCGCTTACATGCAGTCCCTTTACTACATATCTTTTCATACATATACCTTTTTTATGATCTGCACGCCGCCAACGTTTCGACGTCTTTACAACCATCATTTCCAGCGATGCCGACTATCTGCCGACTTCGTTTTCACATGACATTTTTTTATGGAATTAGTGCCCACTCAAGGGAAAAACCTTCGGACAGTTTCAATTTTTACTTCATCTTTAACTTTTACAGACCAGAATTTTTTTACTGCACGAAAAAATTATTTCTGAATATTTTCTAGTTAGTACACTGTATACTCAAAGCTGCCATATGATGGACCTGGAGTGCACTAAATGTATTCTCGAATGAGTACTTGAGTAGCAAAACTTGTAAGGATGCAATTGAAATGAAACGACATACGTTTACGCAATATTAAAACGAATGTACTCAAATGAGCAGTGGGGGATCATAGACGTTAAAGAAGTTACAGGCTCTATTCATTTTAAAAAACTCGACTCGTTGCCACTTTTACGTGATATTGAAACATTCTCCGACCTCGTTTCTCAAAAAAATTGCTGGCAGTGTCTTTTTGCAGTCGTCGTCCGACTGGTTGCCGACTGTTTCGAGAGAGCTTTAAACGAGGGAAATATAAGCCCTAACTCGTATTTTAAAGCAACAAATTACCTTCTAACTCTCTTTCTTTTCTTTTGGTGAACGAATCTCTTTTTGCTCGTCGCGGTCGAAAATCGCGCGAAAAGACGCCGGTGTCCTCAGGAGGAACATGAGTAGATGGGCGGCACTTGACACCCGGTAGCTGAAAAATCGCTTTTTTTTTTCAGGGTCTCCTGAGAGCAAGGACTCAATTTTCCAGTGTCTCACGATACGCTATGACCCACGCACCAACCCATGATCTTTTACGACCTCCATGTTAGGGGCGAATTTGTTCTCTTTTATGAGCACTTTTTAGGGGGTGTACTCGTTCTCTTTTATAAGCACATCTTAAGGGGTGCACTCGTTCCCTTTTATGATCACTTTTCCAACCCCTACGAACACATAGAAGAGCAGAGATAACCCATAAGAGTACATAACACACAGTACGTATTTTCCAACCCCCTATTTTAACATAGCAGAAATTACACTGAGACTATGAGCACACAGCATTTTAGGGGTGTACTCGTTTCAACCCCTACGAACACATAGCAGGGTGTATTCGTTTTCAAGTTACGAACACTTAGCAGAGCAGATAATAAACACAACATCCTCCAGTTTAGGGGTGTATTCATTCCCTTTTATGAGCATATTTTCCAACCCCTATTAAAACATAGCACAGATTACATAGCAGATCTAATGGCTTATTTTCCAACCTTTATTTTACTATAACAGAGACGGACATAGCACAGAGGGTGTATTCATTTTCTCCACCCCTAATTGAACATAGCAGAAATTACACTGAGACTACCAACACACAGCAGACCAGAGAATACATAAGATTCATTCCCTTTTTCAACCCCGACGAACATCAGACTACGTAACACACAATACGTAACATAATAAGGGTGTATTCATTCTCTTTTATGAGCATATTTCCAACCCCTATTGGAACATAGCAGGGCTGTACTCGTTCCAACCCCTATTTGAACAAAGCAGAAGTACTCGTTCTGTTAGAACCTTCCCTCCTCCTTTCTCATCCAGGGCTTGGGACCGGCAATGGCGGAGTTAAAAGGTTAGGTTATTCATTTTGTAGACATTTTAGCAGAGTTTAAAAAAAATAACGACGTCTGGTTATTCACACACATATATAATATATATAATCTCATGTCAACCACCATCACTCATACATGGTTTACGGAGAACTTAATCTCGCGCCAGGGACCATCACACATACATGGTTTACGGAGAACTTAATCTCGCGCCAGTGACCATGGTTTACGGAGAACTTAATCTCGCGCCAGTGACCATCTCATAAATGAATAAAGCATAATATCATTAGCATCAATAGTGGTAAGTGAGAATTTTTTTAAGAAATTGCGTAGTGAATAACCAGACGCACGGCATGTTAGATATAAAAAACAATAATGTCCACAAAATTGAGATAAATCACCTTGAATTCGTCTTTTATTCCATGTATAATACAGACAGTTTCGTTTTAAAAACCTTAAATGATGATGTATATAAGGTGGAATACCATAGCTGTCGAAATACTCCTCCACACGCATATTAGTTATATAAACAGCAACCCAATGTTCCCCAGACTTATCACTAGAATGTGTATTTATAATTATGGCTGCTGGAAATGTATGAATAAACAGTGGTAGCTCATCTGCAGCATATACTCCAATAAAATGGTTTTTAGGCAGATTTTGTTGTAGCGCCTCATAAAGTTCAAGTGTATTTAACATTTTGTTATTTAATTAATATATATTTTTCTCTGGAAATCAATTTCTAATTCTGAGGAGAATTCACCGTAAATAATCGCTGTTACAGGAGATGGCAATGCTTCTTTAAAATGAACCTCTAGGCGTACACTTCCTTGCCGTTGCGGACTAGTATGAAATGCAGCACTAGCACTAGAATCGGGAGTTAAATCAAACACCAGTAGAGTATAACCATTAGGATATTCGGCGAGTGAAATATTATTACCTTGATTAGAATAATAAATACTGAACCTGTAAACAACGTGGAATATGCTTGTATATAAAGTTTATTATCAAAATCAGGTTGTAGTGGTTTGGATGGCACAGACGTTCCATCAACATACAATGTAAACAATGACATATTAAAATGTTGAAAATTGAACGGATTTGTCTGATAAGTACCATTAAAAGCAGTATTACTGGCAAATCCGATAATAATACGTTTAGGCACTATGCCTAAAAACAGATCTGGAAGTGTACTATCCATAATTACTTGTGGTAGAGTTTCTGTCTTCACCTGCACTTTTGTTATAGGATATTTTATTCTAAATTTAGGATTTTGTAACATTTTATTTTGTGCTATTTTAACGGCCGGTGACACATCAACCTTTTTCACAAGCAATGTTGCATCTGTAATTACAACTTTTCCATCAGCATCTGCGTCACCCATTAGACAAAATGTAGGTTTAGCTGGAATTAGTTTAATACGCAGTTGTACCCCATTCAGTAAAAATTTCTCCTGATTAAATATATCAGCATGAATATAACCCAATAATTCAAATGACTGACTTAAAGTAGTGAGAAGGAAACGTTGTTTAAATCCTACATTACTATCGGACACACTGTCCATATGCCCTGCAGTATCTTTAAACCACATTGATGTTTGAAGTTGCGTTGATTTAGCTTCAGCATTATAATTTAGTAGTTTTTCAATTTACGATGGATATGGATATGTATGTGAAGAGTAGGAAATAAGTTGATTATTTAAATATAATTGCACTTCGCTGAACATTGCATTGAGAAAATCATTTACAGGGCCGATTTTCTTATCGGCAGAAGTTAAATTAGAACCATATGATTTAGTAATTTTACCTTTAATATAAAACATTGTGTGCGGTAAGTCTATATAGTCATCCCCATGGCCTGGAACAACAAATTCTATTGGTGCATTATCAGTTATCGAAGCCACAGGCTTATATGGAACTATTTTATTACCTATAATACTGGTTTAAGTGGGTAAACCAGCAAATAAATCTAATTCTGATTTCATACACTCACACTGCATTTTTCTCTTTTCTTACTATTAATATTCACACATGGTAAAATTTATAATATCGTATTACGTTTGCGAAAATGTAATTTTACACATACACTTCCATGTTGGAAAGGAAGTGGATTACCTGTACTATCTCTTAAATCAATAATAATTTGATCAAATTGTTTACGTTGCACGGGGACATAGTGAGGATTGTCAAAAATATGTACATTATTAATACCATACTCTGTAATATTTGTATTTATAATACGTAACAATGGAGCTACGGTGTCACCCACCATTTGTGGTTCTACAATATCACTATAAATATACATAAGTGTAGGTAGCGATTTTTGTAAATCAGGTGGATAACGAGCATGATGCACAACTGCAATATCTTCTTGTTGTATATGATCAAAACCTAGTATTCTGGCTAGTTCAGGAGATAGACGTACTTCTATATGCCTCTCTTGATCTTTTATTACTCTACTGACTTCAATTCGTTTTACTGATGCTTTAACTTTTAATTGTAAATTTAATATATCACTTTTATGATTAATTTGAGATAGAATATCATCAACATTATAATAGTGTCCTGGTAAGATTTTAGTTATGTTCCAGCTTTTTGTATTCATGAGACGGTAATAAATATCATTAGTATATTTGGAAACATTCTGAAATGAGTTTGTATAATGTACTTCAACAACTGCCGTCTCCCACTCACCTTTCTCTAGCACCAATGGATGATATAATTTGGTAGTATAACATGACAAAGTATTTTGTGGAAAATACTCCTTAGAACTGTTACTCGGTAATGTAAGATAAAAACTAGTCTGTTCCATATTAATCAAAAATATCACTCTCCCTCTTCCTTTTCTTTTTACCACCAGACTGCAAAATGTACTTTTCTTCGTTTTCTTCCAGATCCTTCCAACACTTGATTTATTTTATTTTGAGCTTTAGTTTTTAAATTATTTTTAGCTGCTTGCCAACGTGATGTTAAAGCTTCATCAATAGGTCTATTATCACCTAATACATCTCCAGCTACATTAATTCCTGTACGTAACAATTCTCTACCAACAGTTTTTGCTCCTTGTTTAATTAACGGAAATACACTTCGAAATAAACCACCTAAAAAACTTCCAATACCATAACCTTCTTGATATGGTGAACCCCTATACACGTTATAACCACTTCCTGCTTGGTGCGTATAGTATTTAAAGTATGGATCATTCATTATTATTTTTTTCCTATATACACAAATATAACAGTCGTTTATAATATTGTACTGTGACTAAATGTTTTTCAAATGCGACACAGGAATCCATGAATTAAAGGAAGGGGGTACCCCCGCCAACGAACAAGTACACGTTTACCTTTAGCTTCTAAAATTTCGTATATTTCATAAAGTTTCGGCAGAGGCACTCCTTGTAATTCCTCTTCGTAAAATGTACCATCAATAACTTCACCATTTAAGACCTCCAGCACATAAACCACTTTCTTTTCCTTATGTATCACCTGTTTTATTTTAAATATTTCTACAGTCCACTTTTCTTTGTACCCTTTTTCAAAATGCCGTTTTGCTTTAGTAATGCGTACAGTATCGCCTTTTTTATATTTTGCAATGTTAGTATGAGGCATCGGTTTTATTAATTTATTCCAAACTTGTTGAAAAGTGTCTTGGTTCACACTGGCAGGTGGTAATTGATGAGCTCTATGTGGTCTAGAATTATATGCCTGAACAAGTTTCGATAGCACATATATGTACCGGTAAGTCTTCTTTGCTGTAAAATATTTCCACATTCGTTCCTTAAGAGTTCGATTAAAACGTTGCACTACACTTGCCTTAATATCGGGATTTTGTGTTGTGAAGAATTTAATATTTTGCTTTTTTAAGTATAACTGAAATGGTTTATTAACAAACTCTGTACCTTTATCTGTCTGTAGACGTAAGGGTATACGACGGGTAGATGCAAATATTTGCTTAAATGCTTTTATAATGTTTTCACCAGTTTTTGTACGTACAGGCACAGCCCATGCATAACGACTAAACAAATCAATCACAGTTAAAATATACCTATTGCCATCATTATACTTCTGCAGACTTTGCATATCGTTTAAATCAGCTTGCCACTGATCGTCAATATTGAACACTAAATAGGGATTACGTGGAAACTTTTTGCGTGCTGGTTTATGCAGTGTATAAGTCGGCTGTTCTTTTACCCACTGTTGCACCTTGTGTAAAGGAATTGACTTCTTCCCAGCTCTCCATAATGACGTAGAAGTTGAAAACGAGGCAGGGTGTGAAGGGTTATAATAAATATCGGCCAGCTTCTTCATATTTTATAATCACGCCATCTGTTGACAACTTTACGTTTACGTGGTGGCTCCTCTCCTCTTCCTCCTCTTCTTCCTGTTTTGGATCTGCAGCAGCGGCAGATGATGATGATGTCAGCTTACGAATATATTCTGTACGCTGTGGGTTACGTATATACTCTAAAGGTATATTGTATTTTGCTAACAGTACAGCGAAGGGTTCCCAACCTGTAGGGGGAATATTTTTCTTGCGACACCTGACAAAATCTGCTATTAGATCTACTATATTAGCTCCAGGAATTAATTTATTATAAATATTAACATTACCATTGTCATCCCAATGAATGTTGGAATTTTGTTTTAATCTACGTAATAAAGGTCTTGCTTTACGCAGACAATTTTCGGGGAGAGTAGATAGTATTTCATCGTCCTCCTCCTCCTCCTCCTCCTTCTTCTTAGTACCAACACTAGTTGGTGTTGTTGCAGAAGGTTTTTGCACAAAGTGTAAATATTTTTGTAACACCTCTTTATAGCGTATCCATTTTTCTTCAACACTCATATTTTTATTATTTAAAATATTTTTCATTTCATCATCTAAATTAGATATAGTTTGATATTGGTGCAATTTTTCCGCTGCAATTAAAACAAGCTTTTGTGAATGCTGCATAATTATTTAATTAAAGTAGATAGTATACCTCCAATAATAGGTGCAAGCAAAGCAGTAAGAAACCCACCTTTTTGTACAATTATTCGTTCTTTCTTTTGTTTTAATGATGGACCTTTTTTCGCTAAATACCTCAATTCCTTTCTATATCTTTTTAATCTATTTTTCTCTTTTTTATTTAACGGAACATTTCCTTGTAATACGTTATAGGAACATTAACAAATAGAGCGAATTAATTCGGGATCAGCATTTTGTAAAATTGCTTGGCGTACTTTAGGTTTTGCCTTTGCTAAAAGTTTTAGTAAATGTGCACTCTCTTTGCTAATCATTTTTTGTAGCTATTATACTAAAATTGAGTATTAAAATATATCAGTTATTGGGATTATTTTTTTTACTGGTACATAAACATAATTGTAAGAATCTGAGGGGAAAATTTTTGTTCGAACACGATGTTCGTCGGGAGTGATCTGTTTTAAATCAAAAACCAAATAACTATGAGGATCTCGTGTTGCGTCCTGATAGGCCTCCTGTACAAATTTTGTGTTACCAGGATATAATTGTCGTGCTAGATAATTAATTTGAGCCTGATCTCTGGGGTTTTTAAAACATAGTATATAATGGCAATTTAATGATATATCTCTCATACCTTTAGCTTGATGAAACATATTTTGTGTTATAAAAATAACACTTAAATTTCGGTGGTGGCTACCTTTAGTAAAAAAGTCAACAATTCGTGTATCACATTCTCGCATTAAATCATCAATAATTACAAGATGTGGGCCAGCTTGTGCTGAGAAATCATCTATTTTGGGGAGCCCTTCTTTAAATGTACAACCTGAGGATAGAGTTTCATACAGAGGTTGCCATTCACCATAACACCATACTATATTTTTCCATTTTTCGGCATAATGTTTTAAAAACTCTTTTACAAAATATGATTTACCACACCCAGTGGGGCCTGCAATAATGCAAGTGAAAGGATGTCGAAACTCCATTTTCTCTTTATTTTATATTTCTTCAAAAAAATAAAATATTTATCAATCACCCAATAACATAGAAACTAATTCTAGTTGAATACGATTTGCTGTGACAGTATCTTCAACAAAAGTAACTTTAGAAAATTTACCATTCACAACACATTCATATAGATATTTACTTATTAGAGGAGCAAGTGTAGAACATGAAGAAATTGCTTCATCAATACATGGGAAATAGTAACATATTTTTTTCCTTGTAGAAAAATCTATTTCAACTCTACTATTATCATCATTTGCACAAATATACATTAAATTATCATCGTCATTATTAGCGTCAAGTATTACTTTCATTTTCTCACTTAGTGCGTATTCAGTTGCATTCTCACCTTCTCTAAAATAATCATTTATATACATGGAATATGATAAAAACCTGGACCATTCATTAATTGATAACACAATACATTCATTAACAATGCGTAATTTTACAAACACATAAAATTTATAATCACTACTATATTTCAAATATACACAAAGATCAGTAGAATTATCGATGAAGTAGAAAGAACTTAAAAGTTGTTTTTTATCCATAATGTATAATTCTCTATTTACACAACTTATTCTTTTTTACAATAGTCTATTTCTCGTAAAACCATAAGGCACTGTATCATAACTTCCTTCAACTCTTTTGCGTTTTGTGTGTACCAATTGATAGATTTTCGTTTCTACTTTGCTGATAATTTTGATGTCTTTTGTGGGAGCAATTTTGCAAGGGTTTGACACACTTACAGGAGGGGCATCATTCAGAACCATATTTCTAACTTGTTCGAAATTCACAATTTTCATTGTTTAACTATTTAGAGTAATTCCCCTCACCTTACAACAGGTCTTTGTTGTACCTCCGCTGAATACCTCGTACGCATAATTTTTGGTCCCGCCGCTACAAAACTCATTAATATATGCATTGGGACCTGCATTATCTATTTCATTTTTTAACTCGCCGAAATAATCCCCAAGAGGTAATTTTATGCCTCCAACTCTTACTATATAAATAAGACTATAAGTATCCATATATAACACATCTTTATCTACCTTCTCTAAATAGTTGTATAATTCTAATCGACCATGCATAGTAGTATAAGCAGCCAATATTACATTAGTATTTTTAATGGTACAATTGCGTCATCAAAAATCTTGTAATTTAATAATAACGCATCTTCATCAATTACGCATCTTACCTGTGTTACCTCAGTATTACTGTCTGTTAATTTATCATAAAATATGGCAGGTTCTCGAATAATTTGTGTGTGGGTCATATTATCAATTTGAGCAAACTTGCCCCATAAACAATTTAGTGCTAGTTTGCAAATACTTTTTCGTGCTTTGTTTTTATTTCCAATTTTCCATTTGTCTAGTTGTACTCCCTCTCTTTCATAATAATCCTTAATATATTTGCATTTCTGTTCTTCACTTTTACACCATTTAGGCCAACCATGAGCTTCTGTTTTCAATTCCATAAACATATTTACATATATTGTAAAAATGCCACCTTCTTTTTTAACAGGATCATATTGCACTACTTTATATTCCCATACCTCATGCATTTCTAATATTTCATAACCTTTCTCTTGGGCTTTACGTACTTCGTCCACCACCCACGTCCCAGTGAGGGCCCTCTCCGCATCACTATGCTCACAGTCCTCTGTATTTAGAGTGTCCGCGCATCTGCAACACAGAGGGAACAAAAGTTTATGATTGCTGCGATATGGTAAGACGGGATGATACAAATCCCGGGGAGGAAGTACTGTACATTTCACGATACCCTCAAATTTATCTATTGCGGGACAATCAGCACCCACATAGATTTTTGGGTGCCCTATGGGATATTTTTTCACCTTGCAACAGTAGGGGTATAGTGAAATGACGTCCACGTAGTGCACCTCCCCCCGGGGCCGTCTTATAATAATATTTAACAGCGGAATATCGCCCCCCATATAGAGCATCTCTAGGTTTGATAGGATCTTTTCTACATACGGGGGGGTGTGCCACCAATTCTGCAATTTGCGGATTTTTACGTAGTTCATTCTTCCATTCACACCCCCACATTTCATGAACTACGTAGCCCAAGTTTTTTAAATGATTAATTTTTCTAATGGTGTTTTCATAGCGTATTTCAAGAGTGGTATGCGGATCATTATAATTAATCATTATCACGCCCTACTTTAAAACATTTAACACATCCATGATAAAAACAACCTTCATATTCCCATACATGGGTCTGTTCACCTATACGTGCGTAACCATCTACTTTAAAAACAGCCATTAGAACCATTTCCTTTCCATTTGCTGCGTGCTTGATTGTAATACCTAGTCTTTCTTGTTCGTAAACCAACCATTGAATCGCTTCGATGGACTGTTGATCTGACCAACGATAACCATTATGAGGAATAATACCTATAGTCTGTTCTTTGAGAAACTTGCATCGAAATACCAGATTACAAGCCGAGGCTATACTAATTGCTTCGACTAGTGGATTAACATCAGTTATTTGCTTGAATTCTATTACGAATTTAACACATGCCTTCCGTAGAAGGTTAACATCCATGCGACAATAACGAATTAATTCTTCTTTAAAATTAAATGTCTGATTTGAGGATTTTTCATACCATTCTATAAACTGTTTTTGTTCTTTTTCTTTCATATACTGAAAACCATAGAATTTAGGGTCGGGCATAGGCCCTTCATAACTTTGATTATCTTTCGTATTAAAATAGTGCGGGAAATAACCTTTTGTTTCTTCTATGTCAAATGCATCAGATAATTTTGATAGAGCCATCGGAAAGAAATTAATACTATCGATAAATTTTAAATATTTACAATCAATACTCATTATTTTACACCCCTTCATTATGACGCTTGGAGTCCATCGTTTCGCTGATATCATTGCACGCATAATAAAATGTGCATTATATCCTTTTGCATTATGTGCAATGCATATAACTTTATTAATATTGGATGGTTTACTGCATAAATACTCCAGAAAATCAGTAACACACTCTTCACCATAACAATGTTTTCCTTTCTGTTGCAAATAGTACATGAATTACCCTCGCTATTCTCAAAACAATGATAACATACTTGTTGTGTGATTAGCAAATTAGGCACATGTTCACGGAATATTTCATCTTGCCTACACTCAATGTCATAGAATATCATCATCCATTTTCCTACGTTTGAATATTTTCGTGATTGCATGCAACATAAATGACGGGGGGCATCATATTGTCACAGTTTATACAAAATGTTTCCCCACACTGGTGAGGATTTCTATTTTTCCTGATAACATACGCTTTAAGACATATTTTACATACTTTTAGCTGTGAGCACAAACCTGATTTTATATGATACGCCATACATTCGTTACCGTAAAAACATCTGTTACAATTATTACAATTTAATACTTCATCTGTCTTCTTACATTGAGGATTTTTTTGACATTTTGGGCATAATGCCTTACAGTGCCCTATATGCTTTTCTTTATGATCGTATTTTTTATGGCATGTTTCGCAAAAGTATGAACAGCTAAATGCAGCACATAAATTGGTATTAACATTATAATGATTATTTATCAGGAGTAAATTAATTTTCTTCTCACCACCGATGCCCTCGAAAAATGTTTTCTTCCCCGTCAAATCGTCGTACACTGTAATCGTATAATCAGTTAAATATGATTGAATTAGTTTTAATTCAGGTATGCCACCACCATGCATCAAATTAACGCCAGAACTCTTACACAATAATTTAGCTTCTAAAGACATAAAGTTCTTTTTTTGATTATAATAGGGTTGAGACGCATTTTTATTCCCTGTTATCAATGAGCCCTTTAGCAACTACAAGGGCGTGAGCAAGGCAACTACTATCTTTATTTTTAATAACGACTATACCCTTGCATTTTTTCATATATTCTTCATCAGAGGAAAAATTTTGACTTTTCCTCCCTTCGCCTATAGGTAAAGTCACATGATGAAAATCAATAACAAAACGATCTTGTTCCATAAATTTTGCATTTGACTGAATGACTCGATTCAGAGCCTCCCAGACGAAGTCTTCACCGACATTCGCTGCTTCTCGAAATGAAAACCAAAACGATCTATCTGGATTATTCTGATTCCATAATGTAAGCCATACCTGATGGTGGGAATCTACATCTTCCATCAACATATTCAATAGTTGAGCAATTCCGCTTCGCAACCAGGTAATTGGGTTTTCCCCTTCAGGGGTTCTCGCAAGTTGTGCAGTTATCATTGTGCTATTCATTCGGAATTTTTTGTACTTTCTAGTTATTTTGTTAATGATTGTAATTTTACTAGAACTTTCCATTTTTTATTGCTTTATTCTATCAACTAACAATTATTTCCGCTGTTTGATGCTTTTACTGTAATTGGGGCTGTTCCCACTATAGAACACCAAGAAGTGTTTTTTCCAATAACGTTTTAGTGATATTTTCTAAACCTGAAAATAGTATTCTATCAACTAGCAATTATTTACGAAAAACTATATCTCACGTATTTCCGCTGTTTGATGCTTTTACTGTAATTGGGGCTGTTCCCACTATAGTACACCAAGAAGTGCTTTTTTCAATAACGTATTCTTCCTAACGTCTTAGTGATAGTTTCTAAACCTGAAAATAGAGAAAAAGCAAATTATTACATTTCTTACAATGCAAAATCATCCAAAAAATCGCTTATTAAGCGTATCCCACATAAACTATTTTTTATGGGAAAGAAGATATAATATTCATAATTAGCATGATTGAAAACATCGAATATTTCATCAACCAAACAACTATAGTGGAAGTTATGAGGAACACTTACAATCCACCACCCGAAATTTTGACGAAGTCCAAAAATAGCTAATTTCTTTAAAAATCGATATTTTGCTTATTTTTGACCGCTGTGACGTCGGGTTTTCACGAACGTATTCAACACAACGAATATTTCAAAAAATAATCGGTCTTTGGTGGGGTTATGAGCAACACTTAAAAATCCGCACCGAAAATTTTGACAAAGTTCAAAAATACCTAATTTCTTTAAAAATCTATATTTTGCTTATTTTTGACCGCTGTGACGTCGGGTTTTCATGAACGTATTCACCACAACGTATATTTCAAAAAATAATCAATCATGGGTGGGGTTAAGAGGAACACTTAAAAATCCGCACCGAAAATTTTGACAAAGTTCAAAAATACCTAATTTCTTTAAAAATCGATATTTTGCTTATTTTTTTACCGCTGTGACGTCTGGTTTTCACGAACGTATTCAACACAACGTATATTTCAAAAAATAATAAATCATGGGTGGGGTTAAGGGGAACACTTACAAATCACCACCCGAAATTTTGACAAAGTTCAAAAAAATACTTACCCTTAATTCACACAAAATTCACTTCAATGTTCTCTCACTTTGCACACAATGTTGTCTTTTTGCAATCCAACGAATAACTGACTGAGAATTGCTCCGAACTTCAGCCCTTATATAGTTGTTCTGCTTTCCTCTGATTGGCTAAAATAAAACTCTTTCATTGGAGCAAAATCTACAAGTCAAGTATCTCATTGGCCAAAATAAAACTATTTACTATTGGCTAAAAACAAAAACGTCTAAGATATGTGCTAAATATTTTCTAAGTTGATTTTGAGTGTTCAAAAATCATAAAATGGCCCATATCTCGAAAACGGTCAAAAATATCAAAAAAATAATCAATAAAATCTCCCCGTACCTCCCCCCTTGCCGATTTTACACATGAAGAACCCATGGAACCATGTTTCAATCTTGTACGACAAGGGTGGGCCAAGGTGTCCAAAAAAAAACTTCGGATCGTCATATCTTGAAAGCGGTAAGAGATAGAGCAAACATAACATATTGAAGCATTGCTTCTCGACTTTCAGGGCGTCAATGCAAGAAATACTCCAGAGTTCATTTTTGGATGTCCAAAAATCACAAAATGGCCCATATCTCGAAAACGGTCAAAAATATCAAAAATAATCGAAAAAATCTCCCGTTTATAAATCCTTTTACCGTTTTTAGACATGAAGAACCCATGGAACCATGTTTCAATCTTGTACGACAAGGGTGGGCCAAGTTGCCAAAAAAATTCGGATCGTCATATCTCGAAAACGGTGAGAGATAGAAATAGAATTTTAACGGCTTTCGATTTAGGATCATCAAGTGTATAATCTACCCAAGTTTGGTAAACATCGCCCAACTTTCAACTTTTTCGAAAATCGAAATTTTTGCCTCTAGACCGTCATATCTCGAAAGCGGCAAGAGATAGAGCCACATTTTTGACCGGTCTTTCCAGTGGAGTACACATATACAGAGTTTCAAAAACTCAGAAACCAGATGGGTCGAAGTTAGTAAAATTTTGAACAATTCGAATCGTTATATCTGGAAAACGGTGAGAGATAGAAATAAAATTTTAACAACATTCGATTTAAGATCATCAAACGTATCCTCTACCCGAGTTTGATAAACATCGTGCAACTTTCAACTTTTTCGAAATCAAAATTTTTGACATCTTCAATTTGTTAGATTGTCCAGCACTGAGCCCTGCTGTGTTGAATCTGCTATGTTAAAATAGGGGTTGGAAAATATGCCATACTTTTTATTACCTCTGCTAGGGGTTGAACTAGTACACCCCTCTATTATGTACTCATAAAAGGGAATGAATCTTATGTAATATCTGCTATGTTCAAATAGGGGTTGGAACGAGTACACCCCTGCTATGTTTGAAAAATATGCCATAATCTTTTATTACCTCTGCTAGGGGTTGAACGAGTACACCATAGGTGTTTGTCTGCTATGTAATCTGTGCTATGTTTGTAATCTCTATGTATTCTCTGCTATGTTAAACGAGTTCACCCTTTCTGCTGTGTGTTCGTATTCTCTGCTATGTTAAAATAAGGGTTGAAAAATATGCTCATAAAAGGGAACGAGTACACCCCTTAAGATGTGCTCATAAAAGAGAACGAGTAAACCCCTAAAAGGTGCTCACAAAAGAGAACAAATTCACCCCTAACATGGAGGTCGTAAAAGATCATGGGTTGACGGTGCGTGGGTCATAGCGTATCGTGAGACACTGGAAAATTGAGTCCTTGCTCTCAGGAGACCCTGGAAAAAAAGGCGATTTTTCAACTACCGGGTGTCAAGTGCCACCCATCTACTAACATGCAAGATTGAACTATCTTCTGTTAATTAATGTGAAATTTGGCGTAATTGTATCAAAAGACTTTGTGTTTTTCAAATCTGAAATGTTGTTTTGGTAATACACCGTCTTAGGGGGCCACAGGAGGCGAAGCAAAGATAATGGATATTTATAAAAATTGAACATTTTGTACCCGAAATGCAAGTGAGCGTCAGATTATCCACAAATGTCATATAATTAATATTCCAATGCTCCTTCCATGTCCCAGTGATTTATATGGGGCTATAGCCCCCCTTTTAGATACAAAGTCACCATAAATATCGTTAGTACGAACATACGAGAAGAATGTATTTCTTGTCAATTGATGTGAAATTTAACCTCATTGTAACAAAAAGGATGCGCTTATCAAATCTTGAATGTTATGTCGGTAATGCACCGCATTATGGGGACACTGGGGGCGAAACGTAAGTTACTGGATCTTTATAAAATATAAATTTTATTTTGGAAAATCCAGTGAGTGTCAGGTTGATCACAAATGATACGAAATTAAGATTCTGATGTTCCTTGCATGTGGCAGTGACTGATATTGGGCTACAGCCCCCTTCTAAAATCGCATTAAAAATTCATGATAAATATCGTAAGGAGGGATATACGGAAGAAGTCATTGGTTGTCAATTAATGTGAAATCTATCGTTATGTTAGTAAAAATCTGGAATGTTATTTTGGTGACAGGGGGCACAGAGCAGGGAGGGTAAATTAGTAGCGATACCTTCGAAAGTCACAGGGGACGGGAAATAAAAATTTCAAATTTTATTTTGGGAGTGCACATGAGTTTCAAATTACTTGCAAGATGAGCGGAATGAATGATCCATACTACTTTTATGTACCAGTGACTAATATGGGACTGCCGCTCCCTTCGAAAAGCATAATAAATTCAATATGATTGTTCTTACGCAAGGATTTACGAGCAGAAGCTATATATTTTTTGCAGTTAATGGATGGTCGTGTTATTCCTGCCAGTGGGGAATTACATTGAACCTTCAAGACTAGTTGACACAGCTCCGAGCTTATTTCGGCTCTAGTACATTAATTTTTGTGGATCTTGTTTACATCCAGCGGATTCGACGCCAGGACCCGAGTGGTATCAGCAGTGGAAGAACTGACTGGTCGAAGATTTATCGTGAGTAAGTGAAACATTAATTATTCGAGCCACCTATTCACTTTTTTATTGAAAGAAAGCAAATGGAAATGAAATGAAAGGTTGAAACAATCAAAGAATATTGAACAAAAGTTACTTGACCTCTTGAAATCTTTTAATGTTTTCTGAATTTGTGTAATTCATATTCAGCAACATATATTTTGAAAAGTTTAATTAAGTTTTCTTGTTGTATCGTAAAGTGATTTCTTTTTTATTCGTTAATATTTGTGTTGAAATTAATCATTTACAATATTTCTATTTTACGTTCAACCGTGTGTGCCCAGCTTCGTGTGTTCGATAAGATATAAGTTCGATAAGATATGTAATTGTGATTTACCATAGTAAAGCTGGGGTGAATGCTTAGGTTTATAGAGTTTTAACATCGGCAAGAAAACACGATTACAACCACATGGCGACCGTGACAGGACAAAATCATCAATCTTCGAATGTAATTGTGTCCGGAGATACTACTGATTTTCGTGGTAAAACCCGACAGTATTTAGAACAGGTATTGTAGTGTTTGCGTATAGAATTAAGAATTTGAGTCACGTAGTACATGTAGGAGCTAGTTAAATTTAATTTCTTTGGAAGTTGTTCAAACTTGTGAAAAAGGTAGGAGATAGAAAATAATAAGCAGGCTTTAAATAACATAAAGTAAATTTAATTACTATAGGAATATTACTAAGGTGCGTTGCAAAATGATACGAACGATACCATCATAATATGTGATTGGAAAGGAAACGGAAAATGGAAGTGAGGGTGAATGGCACAGTGTCGTATTTATGTTACGCGATAACAGGTATTGTAGAAATAGACGCATATAGACGACATGGCGAAAGAAAATAAGAAAAAACAGCCGAAGAGAAGTGTTGCAAAATGATACGAAAGCAGACATGTTTAGCGTAACAACACATAGCTAATTCGAAGCTACAAACATAGAGGGCTCTGGACGAGAAGGTGAGATGTATAACAGACTATTGATAGAAGTGTAAGGTAGTGTACTACAGCGAGGACGTCTGGGTGAGGTGGCGATTAAGAGAAGCATAATGGGCCGTGGCAAAGTATTGTCTGAGTGCAAAAAGGGGCAAATAGTGGCATATAAAGAAGAAGGTATATCTGTTAATGAAATTGCACGTCAAATTGGGCGGAGTGCTTGTGTCGTGAACAATTTTCTTAAACTTGGTATGCGGTATGGAGTAAAGAAATCATCAGGTAGGCCGCGTAAACTAACGCCACAACTTGAACGACAGGTTGTTCGAAAGCTAAGTTGTGGTGAAATATCCCTTACACAGTTGACACGAGACCCTAATATTCGTGTACATAAATCTACCTTATCAAGAGCTGTAGAACGCTGCAATTATCTCCGATATAGGAAGTGCAAGCGACAGCTACGACTCACCGCGCAGCACAAGGAGCGACGGGTTAATTGGGCCAAGACACATGTGACCTGGAAGCAGCACTGGCGTCGTGTCATCTTCAGTGATTAAAAAATTTTAATTTGGATGGTCCCGATGCCTGGCGATACTATTGGCACGATTTGCTGAAGGAGGAACAGATGTTCTCTAAGCGACAGCAAGGAGTGCAGTCGGTAATGGTGTGGGGAGGCTTTGGTTATTATGGTACAACAAACCTCGCATTTCCTACATCTCGTATGACATCAACCACGTACCAAACAACACTTGCAGACAATTTGTTGCCATTTGCCGCGCTAATTGCCGGTCCTGAATGGATTTTCCAACAGGACAATGCTACTACCAATGTTGCTCGAACTACAAGGGATTGGTTTCGGGACAAAGGTGTGATGGTCCTTGATTGGCCTTCCAATTCCCCAGACATAAACCCGATGGAAAATCTATGGGGAATATTGTGTCGCTCAGTGTACGCAAACGGTACACAGTACAAGAATGTTCGTGAGTTGCAGGATGCCATCATCGCTGCGTAGAATCAAACTGATGTGACTCTGCTCCAAACGCTCGTAGACAGCGTGTTGGATCGAGTGTTCGAGTCGGTGTTACGAAACGGATCATTTATTGGCTATTAGAACTGGCTTTTGTATTGCGTTCGTATCATTTTGCAACATTTATTATCGTATTGTTTTGGTTATTTTTTTTTTGAATTTGGTTAGCCGTGGAAGTGAGTGAACTATCCATGGTCTGTATACATATCCTCCTTGTGCATCTTTACATATCATGTATTCCACCCGTAACATGCGTTTACTAAAGTTATGTCACATATTTGAATCGTTCGTATCGTTTTGCAACATACCTTAGTATAAATTTTTCGTAAGAAATTAAATTATAACATTTTTATCTTTGTTCGCAAAAATTTTCTCCCGTCAACTTCCAATATTACGCAGAGATAAATAAGCACTAATCAGCAGATCACAGCCAAACATACACCAATATAGACATAACATTCTGTTTACTTATGCTAAGAATATTGAGAAAATAATTATAGAATACGGGTATGTTTAAAAAATTAGTAAGTTTTGAGAAGTGTCAAAAAAGAGAAGGTTTTGTGCAATTGAAATAATGACACATTAGTTTCAGAAAGTTGTTTGTTTACACTTTGTTGTTGAAGTTAGGCGTTCGTATTTTTCACTTTTATATTGTGAATTAGTTGTTTGTAACTTAAATAAATATAGAGAGTAGAATTACATTAGAACAAATTCAAGCATTGTTAGAGAAACAGTCTGCTGAATTAGAGCAGAAACTAGAAAATAATAGTGAACGTTTAGAATATAAAATTGAAAGCAATAGAGAATGAGTAGATGAATTAATAGGCGAATGCAAACAGTTAATAACAGAATCAGCAAATGAATGTAAACAGTCCATAACCAAATTGGCGAAAGAGTGGACGTAGAATTGAGTTGAATTAGAAAGTAGCCTTGATGGTTCGAGTAGTACGATTACTGATTACTGAATTCAATAATACGATTACTGAAATACGTTTGGAATTACCTAGCCTAACCAAACGCGTTGAATCCTAACCAAACGCGAAGAATATAGGAAAAGTGTTGGGCAATTACAGGCATCCATACAAGCGGTAGAGATTGAAAGTAGAAAGACCACCGAGGGCCAACACCATGATATTGATACTTTGAAAGAGGAACTGAAAGGGGTAAAAGGCCAAGTAGAGGAAATAGAAGAACACCAGGTGCTCACAGGCAGAAAAATGCGAGATTATTAGTTTTCGTATGAATAGACAGGAAAGTACCGTTCGCGAATTAAACGGATATGTAAAAGAACTCGCAGAAAAGACAGGTGACTTAAGTGAAGAAGTGCAAGCGCACCGGCAAATTCTAAAACTGAACAGTGAACGGTCAGATCGAATCGAACAAACATTAGAAAGTTTCAGGGAACACCTTAAAGTTACTGTTGAAATGATAATCGAGCATTTTGAGAAAAAGCCCATGTTATTGTAAAATCTGAACATGATCAAGATGCTACTCAGGAAATGAATAGATTAGAGAGAGTAAATAGCGAATTATTAGTACGACAAGAACATATTGAAGATAAATTGCGACAATTGCATATTGATATACGTACATCACCACGTAAAGAGAAGCAGTTCGATCATGAGTACCAAGGCTCAGATTATCAAAGTGAAGATTCAAATCCGACGGATCCGATAGTAGTGTAAAACAAGTCTATTCGCGTAGAGTTTCTAATCCTAAGCGTGTCATCCAAGTTAGTGATTTGCAGTACTTATCAAAATATACAGGGCTTCCCGGGTAGTACAACTGCGCGTTCATATATTCAGGATTTGAAAGAAAAAGATAGGGTCGTAGGTATATGTGAAGATGATTTGGTTCATCTTATCCCGTGTCTTCTCGAACAGGGGGCTAAACAGTGGGTCGCTAATTATCCTAGAGAATTTGAAACCTTCGGTCAGTTTGAGAAAGGAGTAATAGACACGTTTGATTCAGACACCATTGTTGCTAGCCTGATTGCTTCTTGTAGAAGTAGGCGGTTCGATCCAAAGGCTCATGATAATGTTCGCAGATTTGCCACGAAACTGTATCAGTTATTGACAGACTTAAATCCGGAAAGTTCACCTGCAAAGATTGTCGCAAGCATCATTAATACTTTGCCGGGAAGGTATCGAGAAAAATTAACATTCTATCCGTGCACTACTTTTCAACAGTTTTTGGTTAGCATCGATAGGATAGAATCGTTGAGGGTAGCAGAAAATAATGCAAATAGAGGCTATAATGCATACAATAATAATAATAATAAAGAGAATCGTTCATTTCCTGTGCAAGCCAAAACAACAAACGCGCCATCTAATGGCCAACAAAGGAATTATAGACGAAAGAATAGCAATGGTACTCGACAAAACCACAGTGATACAAGCAACCATGATGGTAACAATGCGCAAACGTGTAGTGAACAGAATTGAACTGAAGAACTTCGTAGTGATAGGGATAATAATTGGCGTGGCAATAACAACCGTGGTTTGGAACAACGTCGAGGGAATATAGAGGACGGGGAAATAATCGACAGAATTGGAGAAACCAAAACAATAACGAACCAAATCAGAATCGAACCCAAGACCATTCGGAAAACTGAACGAAGACGGGTTTCGAGGGGGGACATTCGTCGAGATAGTAAATAACCAAATCCCCAATAATATGTTCCGCGTTCGAAATTTTACATTTGAATCCGACTCGGATTTAGACCAGGATGCAAGAGGTGATAATGAAGAAGACAAGTTTGAAGAAACAATAGTTAGAGAGTGTGACAGGCAGTATTCTGCTTTTATTAACACACTCGTAAATGGGATCGAAGTGAAAACATTGTGTGACACGGGGGTGGAGACCTCATTAGCCTCCTATGACCTGTGGAAAAATATTACGAAAGAGATCTCATTCCCTAAATTACATCCAGCTGATGTTGTTATTGTAGATTTTAGTGGAAAATTTAAAAGAAAGTGTAGAGGCAGGACTGTCATACCCGTTAAAAAAGATTCGCTTGCATTTACGTTAGAAGTTTTTGTTGTTGCTGATCTTAACGAGAAATTTATAATGGGCCTCAACGCATTAGAACAATTACAAAGTATTATTAATCTTAGTCAGGGCAACACTTCATTAGACTATGATAATATTAGAGTGGTAGTCTCCCTCCTAACCATTGAACCAAAAGATTGTAATGACAACCCAGAGTCCGTGGTCGAATCAGCTGATGAAGGAAACAATAATGCAGAGCGCTTTTACGCTGGTAATGTCAGCTGTAGTCGAGAAGATGACGTCTTGAGACAAGTTGCATCAACAGAAATATTAAGTGCTGCTGTTGATCGCGCCAGTACATTGGATCTTAAACAAAAAGAACAGTTTTTGATTTTATTTTTCCGGTATAGAGAAATTTTCACAAATTATCCTGGCAAGTGTAAAGGCATTTAATATGAAATAAAAATCGACACCAAAGAAACTTTGGTTCGTAAACAGTTCAAGATTGCCTACAAACATTTACCGTTTGTGCGAGGTAAGATTAAAAAGTTGTTACAGTTGGGAATTACCACTAACAGTCGATCTATGCATAGTAATCCTATCTTAGTTGTTCCAAAAAAATAATAAACCGAGGTTCTGCATCGATTTGAGAGATGTTAATGAAAATTCAGTTTTGAGGCAGATTAAACCGGAGAGAATAGAAGATTTGTTGGCTAAATTACAGGGAAAACCATTTAGCAGTGTCTTGGACCCTTCGTACCATCATTTTGGGTTACATCCTAAATCTCAGCCATGCGCACGTTTAATTTTAGGGACACTAATATCTATATCAAAGAGTGCCTTTGGGCATGGAAATGGAGGACAAACTTTAACGCTATGATGTCCCAAGTGTTAGGCCGTGAGTTACACAATAAAATTGTGAGATACGTGGACGATAATTTAGTCACGAACGACACGTATCAGGAACATTTACAGTTATTGGACCAAATTTTTGCTAAGTTCTAGGAATACAATATAACGTTGAATATTGATAAATGCATGTTCTGTGCACCAGAAGTACCACTTTTAATGTATATTGTTAGTCCAAAGGGGATCAAAAAGGATGAAAAACTATTAAAGCTGTCAGGGAATTACCAAAACCCACCAATATCAAAAGATTGCAATCTGCGTTAGGATTATTTAATTGCTGTCAAAATTTCATACCAGATTAGGCTACAAAAGCGGCCCCACTACACGAATTGGAACGTAAGGGACGAAAGTGGCAGTGGACCGAAGAATGAGAGAAAACTTTCAAACAGATTAAAGATGACATTTGTGCACTTTATTGTCACACCCTGATTTTTCAAAACCATTTTACGTCCAGGTAGACGCTTCAACCGTTGGTTTAGGCTGTAAAATATGGCAAGAACAGGGTGATGAACCATGGATTATCCAGTGCATTAGTCGTATCTTGACCCCGTGCGAGCGTCGGTATTCGATTTCGGAATTGGAATATCTAGCGGTCATATACGCCTTGAGGAAATGGAGACCCATACTGTTAGGAAGACGAATCATAAATGTCACCGATCATCACGCTTCTCTTTCTTAAACGCGTAAAATCCTGGAACAATAGGTTATCGCGTTGTAGCGCAGAAATCAGTGAATTCCAACATGACATAGAATTTGTGAAAGACAAAAATAAATTTTGTGATGCATTTAGTAGATTATTTCCATAGGATGAGCGCAGACTGCTTAAAGAACACTCGTTTCAAGTATTGCAGGTTGAAGTTCACAATATTTCTCCTGAACGATTAGCAGATCTCCAAAGAGAGTGTTCGGACTATAGAAGCGGCATTCGCGTTTGAGAGGAAACAGTAGGTGAAATAGAATATCAAAATAGTAGATCTTGGGATCCACATTTTAAATTTCAAAATTATATCCTGCTCATTCGTGACATTCATCACCCTAATAAATGGAAAATTTGTATACCACTAGTCTTGGTGCACAACATAGTCACCGCGTAACATACTGATGTAGGACACCCAGGCACAAATCGCACGATAGCGTTGATCTCGAATGCATTTCACTGGAAAGGATTGAGAAGCTCGGTTAAGAATTTCGTTCGAGATTGCGTTACGTGCGCTCGAATGAAACCAGAGCAACACCAGCAGCTAAGTTGTTAAGTACCATCCCATCACGGAGACCACGAGATTGTATCTCCATTGATATGTTGGGGCGTATCCAATTGGAAGGTAACATAAGCCTTTTGCTCTTGTCATCATGGATTTGTATAAACGGTATTATACAGCATTGCGTTAAGGAGCTCAACTGTCAAGGAGATTGTTAGATGTTTTGAAGATTATTATTATCCTATGCTTGGGTTGCCTAATTTTATTTTGTCAGACAACATACCATATTTTCTTTCCAAATGTTTTGTTCAAGCCATGAAGAGATACAATATTGTCGTTAAATATTGTACTGTTTACCATGCTCAAACTTCTCTAGTGGAAAGAGTAAATAAAGATTTAGTGCAAACATTAAGAACCTTGTGTTCACAATCGCAGATGGAATGCGCTGAAAATTTGACCCAGGTTGTACGTTTGTATAATTACTGTATTTCACAGAATTTAGAAGTTTCACCAGCCAGTTTACATTTAAACGTCGATTCTTCGCTCCCAATGTTTCTGCATTTTGGTATTAATGTTCAGGAAGACATGTCTTATGAGGATCGGATAAATTGGAGTAATAAATTAATTTTGGCCAATGCTAAAAGAACTGAAAAAATTAAAAGGAGAAACAAAAGGTGGAATGAAACTAAAAACGCAGACGCTTTGTGTGCGCCGGAGATTTTGTATAAGTGCGGCAGCACAATGTGAGCAGTCTTATAAAGAAACAAATTGCATTTTTTCACTTTACCGCGGGCCATACACATATACTAGTGGGTCTAGCAATGACAGAGCAGTCGAGTTGTGAGACCCTTTGAATGGTGAAAGTATAGAATATCAATCTATGGATAGGGTCAAAATATGGTTGCCCACACCGCAAACGTATATTACTTGGTTATTGGTGGCCAAAAAACATTTACCTGAGGACGAAATTGGTAAATTGAAAAATCTTCCTCGTCGCCTTGAGGCAATTGATGATCCGTTACCTCTGCTACAACCTGAGTGTGAAATCCAGAACCATCAAGAGCCAATGAATGAAGAAGGTGGTGAGACACAAATTAAACAACGATCTGTGCGATTGGAAAATATGCACAAGTTGAATTATTTTCTCTACAAGACCCGTGACTTGTACGTCACTGATTATTGTATGCGCTCACCAGAGTGGACTAGCGAATGCCTTAAGATCATTATGCCTAACTATTCCAGTGGACTCCAACTATGGCATTGAAAAAAAAACGTTTTGAGGGAAGTTTAGATAAATAGTAAAATGAAGTTATTTTTTGTTGCTAGGCCAATGGATGAAATAAATCAAGATAATTGCTAATTTATTTAATTTTCCCGCTCGAATTTCGAAAGTTAGGAATTTGCATTACAGTTTCATTCACTTTCATTCAGTTTCATTCAAAGTGTGTGCCCACCGCTGTCGACGCGCCAGCCCGAGTTACTATCAACATCCATTCGTAAATCAGGTACGTTCATTTAAATGTCATGTTTTATGATTTCTTTACAGCTTTTGGAGGTGAAAGATGAATGTAGAAAGCAGAGGAAGGGCTGCATTGGAAATTTTGAATAGGTAAATTCGGACTTTGAAATCTTAATAATGCCCCACCATTTTAGAAAAGTATGTTTATCCCGTTTTGGATACGGTACTTCTGTATCGAATTTTTGTTAGGATGTTCATGTTTTGTATATTTTATTTGTTTTCAGGTGTGCCCAGTTTTGGAACCAGACTTCGTTAATAAACTTCCATTATTCAATTATCTTTTGAGTTATTATTCATTCACCTTTATGTGTGCATGAACATTTAGCTGACCGTATGCAATTATGCATTTAGAGACTTTAGATTTCAATATAATACTTAGTTTTGATTTGAGTTTAGGGAAGTAAATTAGATTTTATTCTTTTCGATTTTAATATAACTCTTCTTGTACCCGAGATTATTATTTCTACTCGAGAAAGAAAATCAAAGGATATCAATTAATAAACACATTGTACCCCTTAGTACGATAAACACCGGTTACAATAATGTATCGATAGTATTAAATACCTATGCCAGTTAGGCAGTATATTGTAAAGTTAAGGATTATGTTATGAAAAGCATATTGAAATAGTTACATACAAGTAACCCATGAACAACATTAATGTTTAATGAACGAGTTAATATTATTGTGTTTGTATGTCAGGATTGTGACAAATATACGTGAATGTGACTTTCTACTCGATAATGATAAGTGTATTTGCTAGTAAGCCACACAGCTAGTATTAGCTAGCGCTCCTTAAAAAGATACATTTGTAAACCTACTAATTTTGTAGTTATGAGCGAGCCTTGAATAATGATTAATAGTTAAATAATTAATGAAATTGAAAGGCATGGCTGTAGCATTAAAACTTCTCCCAGGGTATACCTCTTACGTCATTTTCATTGTATTTTATTTTCGTAAAATGCCTCCTAAAGGTATGAATGTTGACAGCCCAATTGGGGTTGGAAACTAACCCGGATGTCTCATGGCATGAATGAAGAAGGCATTCATCCAGGGTGGTATAAGGTTTTATTGTAGAAGCGATTTATTTAAATCGTCAGGGAGTTTGGCGAACCTGCACGCTTCAGCATTAGGAGACTGTAAGTCTTCCCCGTTGGTCTCCGGAAAAAAAATGTTTATCTATTTTTTTTATTAATGGCTTACAAGGTGTGTTGTTAATTAGTGACGCACAGAATGGCGTTTCGTAAGGCTTAACCACCGTTTTACTCATTTATTTGCATTCACATATTTGAAAGTTTATTAATTATATAATGCAAGTATATATTAAAATATTTTAACCATTTTGCATATAATGATATAATACGCAGGTATGTTAGATAGTGTATATGTATATTTTACTCAATTTTGAACTTGAGTAAACCAGATTGAAATTTTAAATGTTTAGTGAAGAAATTATAAGTAGTATTTAAACTTTGTTTGTATATTATATACACACAGATTTATATATTATGTCAGTACATTTTGAACATTTTTCTAAATAACGTATATTTGAAATGGAAAAGCAATTTCAGTGTAAAAAAATTCGTTTTCATATTTTTACAAGTTTATTTATTGCTCAAGAACTCACGCAAAGGAGAGAAAACCTAATCGTTGCTTTGTTTTCTCTCAAATATTCATACAGATGGAAAAATTAGTTAATTCACTGTATTAGAATATGGGAAAGGTACTAGTTGAAACTTTCGCTACATGATTCATTTGAATAAAATAGTTGTAACCAACGAATTACTTTGTTGTTTAACCAATTGTTTAATTTTTATTGGTTTGAAAGAAGAGAAAGTATTGTCTTAAACTAGCACTTGTAATAAACTCATTCGATATTAATAATATGTAATGAAATGAATTTTCAGATTAAGAAAAAGATTCGTTGTGTAACTTAGTAACGGGTAGGTCCCATTGCTTACGGTATGTTGAGGGAACCAGGCATAAATCTATCAGGCCTATTGATAATGATATTGGTAATGATCGGTATTGGTGATGATGGTATTGGTAATGATATTGGTGATGATATTGGTATCGTGGATATTGGTAATGATTATCAAGCAAAAAAATGATTGTACGTGAAGTATTTTGGGCTGTATACGTATGAGTTCAACTGAATGGCAATTGAGCATTACAAATGAATAAGAGCTACATTGAAGATGACAAAATGCTGTGTAGATTGGCATCCTTACATGAATTTCCTGCTATGATATACGCTTATTTTAACGTGACGTCTACTGCCATTAGAGGGCGGCTCACGTTTGGAGATAGTTACTTCTTGTTTCTTCTCGAATGCCTAACTTGTGAATGCTAGATGAGTAGGAAGTGTTTATTGTAAATATTTAATGTTTTAGAGGTAGTTGCGATGTATGTTTGTGGTTAATGCCCCTAAGTGTGTTAGTAGAGTTGTATTTTGCCATTGCCAATGAGGAGTATTGTAGATTATAAGATATAATAATGATTGTATCAGCCAATGATAGTGCGTTCGCTAATGTTATGAAAAATCCATGCATTAGTTTTGATGCCTACCAGTTGCAGTTGATGATTTGATAAAAAAATAAAAGTTTAGGTTTGTTTTGAGCATTACTGAAAAAAATAAGTTTTGGTATATATTGGATTAAACAGCGTTAAAAAAAATGAGAGTTGACATGTGATTTCAAATTTATTTGAAACATTTTAATGAATATTTTGTTTGTTGTTTGAGCAATATGATTATTGAAAATTAAGATTTTAAATGATTGTGTATTTTTTAGTACTTTTGATATTTAGTAAGTTGAAACATCATATTCTGAATAATATGTGATTTATGCAATAACTATTTTACGAAAGCTGGTTTTGAAAATTACTTTGCTTTATTAATGTTTCTGTGTGCATGAATATATATATTAGTTGATATAATAATTTTGATGCTATATTAGATGTTTATGTTTGGTAATCGAATATTACAAAATATTTTGAATAAGAAAGTTTAAGTATTTATTAAGTTTGCTGTAAAAAGGTGCATATAAACACATTACACTACATCAGATACACATATTAGGAATTTCGACCTTGTCGTTTGCGCCGTTGTCAGGACACACTTCCGAAATCGATACACATCTTTTAGAGTTATTTTATTAGTTAAGTACTTTTGTGTTAATGTCTATTTGCATATTCATTTGATCTAATATATTTAAATATGTTATATATTTAGTGAAAAAGGTTAAAAGTAAATTGAAACACACATGATTACGGCGGGAAACCGATAATTGAAAATAAAAAAATAAATAAAAGGAAAAAAGGAACTATGAACTGCATATACAAATAAATGAAATAATAATAAACGTTTTATTAATAGGTGGCTTTAACAAAATATGGCTTACTCAGAACTCAAAGGTGGTATTATAGATATAACAGATGGCTTTAACCAAAAGTGGCTTATTGTCATACACGTTAAACAATCTTATAGTTAACAAATGAAGTGTGATATGTAAAGTGAAGTCCCAATATACCGATTTCCATACTGAGTCCCCAGTGACATTTGATTTATATTCAGGGTGTTCTACAATATAGTGATTTTCGAAGTGGCATTTCAATAGAGAACATTAACCCTTTGAGGGCCATAGTCCTCTTCACAAATTGGATCAATTTGTTCGGTCGCTGTTGGGATGTTAATAGGATATCACCGACCCGAAGCTCATTTTTCAAATTTAAAAAAGACATTTGAAAAAAACACACATAATTTTAAACTTCATTAACCAACTCTCGTAATAATAACAATCACAAAGCGTTCTTCATCAGTTTCGTATTTCGTGCATCTGTGTTGCTGGGTCTCACTCTGATTCTTACGGCCATATATGGTCAAGGAACAAGGACTGTTCACGTGATAGTTACATGCTTGTAAACGTCCCATTGGGCTGATTTTCGGGACAATCACTTTCCACCTATGAATTTTTATAACCAAAAGATCATTGGACAATTATTCTGGTCCCGACGCTAGCAGCGAAAATCGGGATTTCCCCGTTGACCATATAGAAGCTTTGGTTTGCTAAATAGAACTCTCACTGTGTGTTTAGTACGCGTGCTTGTTTGTTACTTCGAAGAGCACCCACTAAGGTGAGTGGGGTGCCGTGTTCTAAATATAATACGCGCTTCTCTTGTATGGGTTGAGCTTGGCATGTTGAATCGCCGTTGGTATATGTGAAAGTTAATTTTCAGAATTTATGAACAGTGATATGTTACGCATCTGTGCAAAAAATATTCATTCTAACAGTGTGTAGATGTCTCATGTAAAGTGACTCGTAATACGTGTTAGCACTTTAACATTCGTTTGTGGCCTCAGCTCGGATGGTCGTTTTATTCCTGCCAGTAAGGAATTACATTGAACCTTCAAGACTAGTTGACGCAGCTCAAAGCTGATTCCGCCTCTAGTACAGGAACTTTTATGGATCTTGTTTACATCCAGCGGATTCGACGCCAGGACCCGAGTGGTATCAGCAGTGGAAGAACTGACCTGTCGAAGATTTATCGTGAGTAAGTGAAATATAAATTATTCGAGCCACCTATTCACTTTTTTATTGAAAGAAAGCAAATGGAAATGAAATGAAAGGTTGAAACAATCAAAGAATATCGAGCAAAATTTCTTGACCGCTTGTAATCTTTTAATGTTCTTTTAATTTGTGTAATTCCTATTCAGCAACATATTTTTGCACAGTTTACTTAGGTTTTCTTGATTTGATTCGTAGGGTGATTTCTCTTTTTATTCCTTAAAATTTGTGTTGAAATTAATCATTTACACATATTTCCATTTTACGGTACTTATGTTTTATCAACCGAATGTGCGCTGCTTCGGTTTTCCGTTACCTAGATTAAATTCATACCTAGATTTAATTGTTTTTTTAATAAATTTTTATGTTAATATTTTGAAGCCATTTTTTTAAATATTAGATTACCAATAACACTATATTTTCTTCGAACAGACATCCCATTACCTGAATGTCTTAAAAGGTGTTATATTTTTGAGAAGATACCTCAGCCCTGCGCACCGACTCGCTCGGGAAAAGAAGACAATAATAATACCATATGATAATCTATATTTTTTAAACTTAGTTTTCACAAGCTTCATTATATAATTTTAATCTTCGGATGTCAAAGGTATCTATTTTATTTTGTTTTTTCTCGTTTACATACCTTATTTTGTATGAATTATAATTTACTTTTTCTAATATTTCACCTGTTAGTTTATATTTGTTCGAAAAACAAGCTGGCATTCCGGGCTTCTGTCCTAATTCCCTAATTAGTACTCTTTGACCTGGAACGTAATTTTCCTCTTTATATTTCTGTTCTATGTATCGTCTGTGTTGCTTGTATTGTTTTTATAAGTTTTTGTATGCAATATCGCGAGCTTCCCTTAGGGCTGTAAACCGTACCTCGTTTTCTTGATGATTGCAAGGTAAATCAAACATGTGATCTATTTTCATTCTCGCATCATAACCATGGAGAAGGAGAAATGGAGAGAATTTTGTCCCTTCGTGTACATGAGTATTTAACGTAAATACTATGCTCGGAAGAAAAATGACCCATGAATCTATCTTTTTACCTACATAGTGTTTGAGTGTATCATTCAATATTGCGTTTACTCTTTCCACCTGTCCTATTGAAAAATGAGCTCCAGTATCGGCGAAGTTTAAAGTTATTCCGAATCTTTCTGCCATTTCTTCCATTTTTTTACTCTTATGGGCAGACAAACGGTCTAACAAATTCGCTTTGGAATCCCAAACTGTAAGATTAATTCTTCGTATATGATTTGCGAAATTTCTTCTGCACAAACGTTAGAAATGGACTTGGCAAAAATATAGCGGGTAGCCATGTCAGTCATTACTAATATGTACTTATGTCTATGGGTTCTAGACAATGGGAGAGGACCAATTTCGTCTAGAACGATCGATTCCATTGGTCCATATTGAGGATATTTTTAAGGGTGTAACGTTATTTTTCCCTGTTTCCGTTTATTTATCTGGCATGTTATGCATGTATCACATTTCTCATGTACGAAACCTTTTAAATTCGGGATGTAAATCTTGTTATATAAAGCGTTGTACATTTTACTATATCCAAAATTACCTCCGCCCATGGGGTCATTATGTGCTTGGCTAAAAATTACATCCCTCATACTAAATGGTATGCGTAGAAGAAGTTTCTTCGCATTTGCGAAACTATGGATTCTATATAAACGGTCATCTAGAATTTCGTACATTTTCTTCGCTCTTTCTAAAGCGGGGGAACATCTTTCGGGGTCTTCGATCAAAAAAATTATCTTCTTTTAGTAATCGAGCGACATCTAATCCCTTTTGAAATGTTGAAGAGACATCTAGTTGTTCGGGATCAAAAACTTCTTTTGTCTTCTCGATGTCTGTGTTTCTACTCAAAATATCGGCAAGATTATTTTTCCCAGCTATGTGTACAGAAATGTAAGGGTAATTTTCTAATTCAAGAGCCCAACGAAGTAATTTTGTTGATAATTTTGGCGATGATTTCAAGTATGTTAAACTCTTACAGTCCGTCAAGAGTTCAAATTCATTACATGCCAAAAAGAAATTAAATGCTCTGCAAGCAGACAAAATTGCCAAAAGTTCTATCTCCACAATATGGCGTCGTGTCTTCTGCGGTCTTAATAATATGCTGTAGTAGCCCAAATGACACCATGAACCATCTGATTGTTGTAGGAGAACCGCTCCAATGGATTTGTACAGGCATCTGTTCATAAACGTAGAGGCTTTCCTGGAACATATGGCACTAAAATTGGGGCGTCTAAAAGTACTTGTTTTAATTTCTCAAACACTTTTTTTTTTTCATCACAAATATATTTAGTATTTTCTCGTCATTCGCTGTAATGGAGCCACTAATTGTGCATAGTTTTTGCAAAATATTCTGCACATAATTTGTGAAACCTAAGAAAGATCGTAACTCTTTCTGAGATTTTGGTGGTTGCAATTATTTTTTTTGCTTTAATGGTTTTTCACTAATTTGGTATCCACTATTTGAAACAATGTGTCCTAATGCTAAACCTTTTTCCTGTATAAATGTGTATTTTTTGAGACTGTTTGAGTCCAGCGGTACGCAAACAAACGAAAATTGCTTTTAATATGTCTATCATATGCTGTTGCGAGTCTGACCATAAAAAATATTATCCATGTAACAGTTAACAATTTCTGGGTGTACACTTGTTAAGGTGATGGCCATAATTCTGGAATATATTGCTCCTGCAGATACAAAACCCTGTGGGAGTCGCTGGAATTTGAAACTTCCCAAATTCGGAAAATTAAAAACTGTACATGGTCTTGATTCTGGTGTATTTGGAATTTTAAAGTATGCCGATTTTATATCGAGAACTGAAAACCATTTATGTCCACTCAATGTTGTTAATATTTGGTGTTTTTTTTTTTGGTAAAGAAATTTTATGAATTTCAGCAAACTTGTTTAAAACTCTCGAGTCCAAGCAACTTCTCAGATAATTCTTTCCTTGCGTTTACTATTTGTTCAATTTCAACTTCTGTCAAGCATTGTTCTTGTAAATCATTTCTTGAGATTCAGGTTTCTGCTCTCCCTAGAACGGTGCCTTGTTTTAATACAACTTTTTCGCATATAAAATTTGTCACTTGTATGATGTCATCCTTCTTAAATAAAACGCGAAAGAAAATAACTCCTTTCTTCGCTTGAAGTCCTAAATCAGGTCCCAACATCATCTCACATCTGGACCAAGAATTTCTAAGTTTTATTGGGATGGCTACAGTTGATTTAGGCCAAATAAAACATTTCCTCGGCGTGATGAAAACAGGAACTAAACACGTTTTCAAGATGTTTGTCGCTTCATTTGACACGCTCGTGAGTTCGTCGTAATTTTCTACTTGTGCCAAATTCTTGACTGACCCTTTTGTCTTAACTAATGCTAATGGTGGACGACCAAACCTTTGTATACTCATGATTTTCCTGCCATAATCAATTTGAGCTTTCTGCGTGCTAAGGAAATCGTTTTTTATCAATAATCTGTTGGGAAATTTGTTAATAATAAGAAATAAATTGTGAAAGTTTTTACCAGCTATACCGAATTTTATTATTGCGACTTTATCTATTGAAAGTAAATTTTGTGTTATTTCTTTTATCCTCATGTCCTTACTAATTATCTTGGCCGTTGGTGGAACAAGTTCATGAGAAATATTTGATATTTGAATAATTGATATAGGAATAATTGATACCAAATTATTTTCACAACGAATAGAGGCTAAAAGATCTCTACTCTTACTATTTCTGTTTCCAGTAAATGTGTCTCTGCCATTTACTGTGGAATTAAGTTTAAAGAAATATTACAAGAACATTGATGTTGTTGATATGTATTATTTGGAACAAATGGATTTCCATTTAGATTTAATTGGCTGTTTGAACTTCCTTGACATGGACTACATTGTTGGTGATTACAACATGACGTATGAAAATTCTGACTATTATGTTGCTGATATTGGTAATTGTTGTATGCCGGCCTATTTCCTCTAAAGTATCTACCTGTTTGGAAACCTCTGCTATTTCCTCTCTGCCTACAATTTATATTACCAAAGTTATTTCCGATGTTTTTGGATTATAATTTCTATTCCTTTGATTTCTAAATTATCTACTTCTAGACTGTATCCTATTGTTATTGTTTCCTCTATTATTATTGTATTGATTTTGATTACTCCCTCGATTATTTTTCTGACTATAATTACCATCATTCTTTCAATCAGCTAATGCTACTTGCAATTCTTCTAATTTCTCTTCTAAATTAGCAATTTGAGATAAGCTCACCGGTTCTTGTTTGATCTGCTTTTCTTCCCTTTTCTTTGCAATTTTTGCTACTAATTCTTCTAAATCTTATTCGTTCTCACCGTCTTGCTTTCTTAATTTACTTAACTTCTCCCTAACAGTTTCCTTTGGTTCACTATTTGTACGATTCTCTCTTCTAACTATTTTTATCTTATTTTTCTCTAGTTTATGTAAGTCATTCAGAAATTCATCTAAGTTAACATAGGATTTCGTTCCGACGTTATCATTGTAATACGGTAACAAACCTGATGCCATAAGGCCTATTTTATTTTTATCCGAATTTTTCTCATCTAGTCTTTCGGCTAAGGTTAAAATATCGTATGCAAAGTTAATAACTGGTTCATCTTTGAAGTCTATCTCTAATCCGATCTTCAATGTCTATATTAAATGCCGATCCTGTAAATTCGTCTATTAGCTGCTTTTTCAGTGTCGCGTAAGATATGGCATCAATATTCTTCCTTTTCAAAAACAATTTGACCCACTGACGGCTGATTCCTTTGAATACTGACGGTAATAACGCTTTCCTTTTATTATCGTCATAACCTGCTATATCATAAGCATCGTCAAATTTCTCAAAGAATGACACTATCTCTATCATTTGTTAAATCGAATCTCGGTAATCTGCCGTAATCTGAAAATACTGTGACTGCTATTTTCTGTTCTTGCAATGTACTACCGTCTCGATTCGCCATATTTCTACTTTATACTCTATGCTAGGGAACTTTAAAACTCTAATAATTTTACTTTATTGTCAGCAGTTAATATTTTACTAATATTTTCTATACCAATATCATGTCTTTTATAGCCTTTTTACTTCTAGTTAAAATATCTTCAGTCATTACCAATATAAAATAAATAAATATTTATAATATATATAACACCTTAAAATTTTATGCCATCACATTATTCTAGAAAATCAACACATTATATTAAAATGAAAACCCGGAGCAAGGTGTATGTATTTTGTGTGTATGTGTATGTTATTAATATAGACTAGGAACTAATCACAACAATCGTGGTCTGGTGGGTAGGCTAACGACTATCATGCAACTACTTAACTAGTAAATAAAAATGTTTAGAAAATTTGGGATCGAAAGGAAAGACATGAACCTCAAAGTGTTTCCGACATGTTACTTGGTCAATGTAAAATATTTAGACATTCGGGATCGTTATTAAGGCATAAGCCTCACAGCATATCTCTACCATGTTCTGGTGGGCTAGTGTAAAAGTATTTAGGCGTTTAGGATCATTCAGCATCTCCAACCATGTTCTGATAAGCTAATATAAATATTTGGGATCCTTCAGCATCTTCCACCATGTTAGCCTGGTCTACTCTAGCTTGAAGTGAATGTGGAGATTGTACCTTAAAGGACGAGAACAAAATAAACTTAGAGAAATATCTGAAATTTCTCTTGTAAACATGCCCATAAAAGTTAGGCAAAATTGTGTGCAGTGAAAACCAAAACTAATTCAAGTTGTAATTAATGAAGTTGGTGTTTAATTTAGAGAAAAACTTAGCGTTCATCTTAAATCAGTTTATTCGACAAAGAATTCAATGTTCTCAGATTTGACGATTTTTAAATGTCTGAAAGATTGTATGGAATAAAGGAAAGGAGATCTGGCTAAAGAAAACGTCATACCTTGAGTACTTCTGGATCCATGTTGTCAAGAATCCTCCTCTGCAGCTCGGCTTTGGATGTTATAAAATTTCCTTGGAAGGATGAAACTTGGTAATTGTAAAACACTCTCGAATAAGAATTGTGCACGAGCTTTTCAAACACGCTAAACTGAAATGATTAATTCGATCTCGTTACTTTAAGTATAGTTTCGTATCACAAAGTGACATGTTCGTTTTGTTTATAATTTACGACTCATCGCGTTAACTAGTTCGTTGCGTCTCTTTCAATAGTCCGCGTTCTCTCAACTCTCAATCTTCTACTACTCGGTGCCGATTTCTTACTAACTACTCTATTTCCAAGGAAACAGTTTTATGTAATCGAAAATATCAGATTACAGATTTCAGAGATCTTTCAGTAGATTCCAGTCAGCACGTGGAGCTCTTAAGAAAACTCAGTTGGGAAAGAACATTCTGCTGACAAAAAACCCTTAAAATCTCCAAACGCAATCTTCCGGATAATCTAAATTTTGTCAATCTGAAAAATTTCTGGAAGAGATGAATACAAAAATTCTTACAGTGTTACAAACATTTCCGTACACAATTCTGAAAGTAAAATGCTGATTTAATAGTGATTATTTAACAGTTATATAATAAAATCATTATGTAAATTCTCTTTAACGTAATCTTACTAAGTTGCAGTTTTGCTTTTTGTAACAAAGATAACAATTCATGAACAATGTAAATAATTTTCATAACGATATTTCCTCCTTTCTTTGTCGAGTAACATGATTTAAATAAACACAAGCGATTATGCAAATAAAATTAAGTTAAATTACTTTCAATAACATAATGTATCGTAGCGTTACCAAGAATTGAACCAGGCTCTATATCATCTAATAGCAACTCATAACATTCCATAAGAATATATATGTGCGGATGTAATTGTGATTTGCCATAGTAAAGCTGGGGTGAATGCAAATGAATGCTTTGGTTTATAGAATTTTAACAACGGCAAAAAACACGATTACTTGTGGAAGAGGGAAATATTCTCGAAAACCTACTGCTCATGCTTAAGTGTCCTACAAGTGTTATGTGCATTTCCGTAGAGAATTTTTCACCTGAAGAACCAATGAAATCCTTGAGCACTGGAAATGATGAGTAGTTATTGTTTTGAACTCGTACTGCCCGCAACCGCAGTTTCTTAATCTTAAAAATAGTTGTTGAATAACAGCTGTGAGTTCCATTTTATTGCAACGCATTTCAATTTTTAGGTGTCGTGGACTCCTGGCTAGGTCCCGCGGACCCCAGGGGTCCGTGGATCCCACTCTGAGAACTGCTGTTCTAATTATTTGTAAGAACTTATTGATAAATTTGCATTTTTAGTTAGAAAATACAATAACACTCTTGCTTGTACCTTTGTTGGTGCATGCACCTGGAATTTTGTTACGTCCATTCCTCCTTATTGGGCAACAATAACGACAGGAACAATTTTACTTTTCGTTATTTGCGTTATTGGCGTGAGCGTAAAAATCACAGAATAACACTCAGAAGCTACTTCCATATTCCAGTGGTCATTTTGAGTGTATAGCTTCCCCTTCTTTGTCCCAAAATCACTTTAGAAAGTACAATAAATATCCAGACCACCTCCTTACACTTTCTTTCATGCTCATTTTGGCCCATTCGGAATACAGACTGATTTTATTTAAAGAAGGATTGGAACACACAATTTCCATGTCCGAACCATACGTTGGCGCTCCATTGTAAATTGATTTCAAGCAATGTCAACAATCCTTTGTTTCGTAAACTCCTTTTTAATTGTTGACTCAACTTCTGCCTTCAGTTTCAGACCTTTTCTTTTCGCAATACAACAATGCTGTACGACCTACTTTGACGCTCCAGTAAAAGTTTTTCAGTAATCAGCAACCGATCGACTTCTTCGGAAATCCACATAACATAGCACGTGAATATGGTGAATAGACTGGCATAATCGTTTCTGGAATGCTTGAGTTTCTACTACATTTTTAGGGTACATTCATACTGTAGTGTTCTTTGATCGTGAAGCCTGTAACTGGGGATAAGCGTACTATTATTATTAGCATTACATTTTATTAGAATAATGGGCAAAAGCAACAAGATCTCATATAATTAAAGAAATCGGATTAACAGTGTGTGATGTACAAATTCACCATTTGTGCAAACAGTTCCTCAGCATCTAGAAAAAATGCAGGGATATCTCTCAGCGTATTTACAAAAGAGGGGTCTATTATTAAAACCTGCCCTATCCATTTTTCTTTTTTTGAGAAAATGAGAAAAACATATATCTCTGTAATAACATGCGACTTTAATTCTGTTCTCTCGACACTGGAATCTGTTCATTGTTGTCTACACAAATGTTCGGTCGTACAAAATCGAGGACTGGGCAATAAATAACACTTTTTAGACAATATACACAGGATATGGTAGTGGAAGTTAAAAATGGATATGGTAGGTTTTGATACTAGACCCCTCAATAGAAAGAAAAGATATATGTTGTTATCTAACACTAGTTCATCGTGCAATCCCTTGTTCTTCGAAGTTTAGGTTAATTATCTGTATTAAAACGTTACGCTACAAAGAATTTTAAGAAACTTGAATGTAAAACCACAGAACGGTTTCAGAGTTCTGTGTAAGTGATTATGGTGATCGAGTTTATTTCTGTAACTGGTTTATTGACAAATTAAATGAAAACCCTATGCTCTTGCTTTAAGTTTCCTGAGGAAGCCAAATTCTTCGTGCCCTCATTAAATGCAAGATATTGGTCATCAGTGCTGTCGAACGTGAGATCAGAAGTGTCAATGCAGAAAAAGGAATCACTTTTTGATGTGGCATAACTGCTACTGAGATGATAGGACCTTTCTTTTTTCATGAAAATGTAACAAAGGCATCATACTAAAAGCCACTAAAGGGGAAGATATTTGTCGCACAACATCGCTTAAATTTAGGTCGAAATGATAAATTATGGTTCATACAAGACGGAGCACCACTAACTTATAAATCTTTTCAAGAGAATTTAGGAGGATGACTTATTTTTATGCGGTGAACTGTCGAATGGCCACCAAGTAGTCCAGATCTCACTCCATGCGATCTTTTCTTGTGGAGATTCCTAAAACAAATTGTTTCAAAAATCACGTTAATGTACATGACTTAAAACAGAATTAACATAGCGTAGAAATATGTTGGAGAAGGTCTTTACAGTGGCTTTAGTAAATAGAATTAATTCATATCTTGCTCATTCACGAGGACATGCCGAATAAAAGTAAGTTCATTTTATCGTACTTACACTTAGATTAATATCTTTAAACAATTAATGGCAATGGAGCCAAAAAGTGTTTTTAAGAAGGAATAATATGTTTGCTTAGGTTCATAGTATAGCCTTATTCAACCTGATTCTTATTCCTCAGGTCGTAGATATCCAATTGAATGTGAAATGTGGTACAAGCACTGGGATAAGCTGAGGGCGAGCTGATGGGCTGCAGCATCTCTAAAAATTTTGAAAAAAGAATCAACATTTTCATCTAAAAAGACTGAGTAGAAGTAGAAAACTAGATTGGGAAATTGAGTTCTATCTGAAAGGGAATGAGTGAATTAAAAAACTGTAGTATAAGTAGCATACTTCCATTCTAGAGCAAAAAAAAAAAATCAAATAATCGAAACCAGATTCGGCGAGTACAAGAATTGTAAATATACAGCGGATCTTTAGGACCTGATGAATGTCGATACGTCTTGATATTCCACGTACCCGTGTGTGCGAGCACTACATGGAGATAATTTGTATCAATTCCACCGTGAACGGGTTCAACACTTACATCCTGCTGATTACACTTCCAGCTTTTTTTTTCGTTGGTTAGTACTCAATGAAATTCAAGTGCCATACATTTTACTTAGTGATAAGTCGACCTTTGTTCAAACCAGGGCCGGCGAGAGGGGAGGGCAGGAGGGGCCAGAGCCCTGGGGCCCGGGCCCCAAAGGGGGCCCGGCGGCCGAGGATAAAAAATTACTAAATGTTGTATATTCTTGCTCAGTTCGCTTCCAATCAGTGCGCTCTTTGTGTAAAAATTTTTGTGTACTGTGGTCTTGCAAAGAAATGACAGGTGACCAGATCCAAGAACAAGCAGCTGCACTAGTCCAGCGATACCCAAAAGATTTAGGAGATGATCTTTCTGATGAACTGCATAGCCTGAAATTGATATATTCAGCCAATTTTGGTGAGAAAACTCTTTCACCATGGGATCTCCTAGATAACATCAAAACTTTGAATCTAGAAACTTTATTTCCAAATCTGACAGTGGCCCTTCGTATATTCCCCACAATCCCTGCTACCGTTGCTAGTGCAGAGCGCTCTTTCTCTCTGTTAAATAGAGTAAAAAACGTTTTACGCTCTACAGTATGTCAAGACAGATTATCAAGCTTAGGCTTGTTGGCAGTGGAGACAGAACTTGTCAAGTGTACCAAACTGAAAGCTATCATTGATGAATTCGCCCTGAAAAAGGCCAGAAAGGGAATTTTGTTGTAACTATACGTAGAAAAGGATACATTGTAATTGTAACAGTTGTCTAGTATTAACACACACAATAAATTTCTCCTACAGACAATTACTATTAATATCACATTATTAATCACACTATAGTTATTTGAGCAATATTTCATTGAAATAACTAAATTAGGCCTAATGCCTCATGTCTCTAATTAAGGAAGACTAACTGCATACCTTACTTCTATCTAATTATTTCTAGCAACAATTTGTGCAAAGATATTCATAGTACAGGGTAGGTTGGATGGTTGAGAACATTTACTTTCTCAACTTTTATTAACTATTTAATACGTGCTTTTTCTATTTCCTTCACAAATTAGTTTGTTTTGAGCATTTGATTGAGCATTGGGGGAGAACTTTTGCTATTACAAATAGATAAGTTACTTTTTTCTGTATTTTGATACCGTTGTATTAAATATATTATTTTTTTATTCATTTTAGTTTTGAAGCCTTCAAAAATCTTAGAACCAACAACTATAGGGTCAAAACAAAATCATAAATAGTAAATTAATGAGTTTTTTTTTGTTTTGTTTTGTTTATCTTTGCTTTCAGCGAACAGTGAACATAGGCTAGGTTCAGAGTTCTTATTATTCACTTATTTGGAGATATAGCAATACTGTTTACCATGTAAATTAAACGCATTAATGGTCTAATAAAGAGTTCAAACTAAGCCTTAATGTTCATTTTAGTTTACCTTCGTCCAAAGTGGTAAGTACGTAAAAAGTTATAAGGGAACGTGTAAGGGGCCCGGGATTGCTCAGCCCCGGGGCCCGCGACCGCTCTCGCCGGCCCTGGTTCAAACCAGGGTATAATAGTCCCAATAGACACACTTGCGATTCTCGGGAAAATCCGACCGCAATCCTTGACACAGGACACAAAGACAATTTTTCAATAAATGTATATCATATCATGGTTGGAGTCTTGTTGATCCCCTATGATGCATCCTCTATGATTGCATAAGTACACAGCGGCACCTTCATCTGTTACAAAATAATTTGAAGAACCAGTTAGACAGTGTTCCTTTACACACAAAGTGGAAGCTCATCTTGCAGCAGGACGTAGTACCGGATCATATTAGTTGGTTGATTTGAATGCCATTTACCCTAAGCGATCGATCAGTCTTAACGGTCTGGTTACTTAAACACGTCGTTCTTTTGATCTCGTTCTTCTTGATTACTGCTTACGGTGATGGATTAAATAGGAGGTTTACTGCGTAAGGCTGAATACAAGAAATAAACTGCAAGTTCGCATTATGAATGTTTTTCAGTTAATCCGCAAACTAGTAGGAAGCTTCGTAGTGCAACCAGTGATGAAACTTTTTCAGAAAAATTTCCGATTCATAAAAGCATATTCCACTTATTCCTACATCGTTGTTTAGCCGTGGGTAGGCCCGTACCTACCCAGCCTACACACTAAAGCCGCCACTAGTGGTTCTGTATATCGCAAACCATCATCCATCAACTGAACTAACGTAAGAAAGAAAAAAGAAACGCTTTTAGGAGGAGGGCAATCATCTCTTGCTCTCGCGAATAGCCCACTGATTCAGGTAGGAAAAGATATTCTTATTGTGTCAAAACTACATGTATACCAAATTCTTCGACACAAAATATCTATTTTTATGTGCACGAAAGATGCCTCTACTTGGTATAAATCAGACAACAGACATTAAAAGCGTTCCTTCCATTTAGTGGTTAAGAAGACAGCAACATCCATTTCCAATAGTTTCTTTTCTAGCGAGATGAAGAAAGTGGAAAAAATAAGTGATGGGGACAACCACCCTAACAAAACGTTTGGCTGAAATCCTCCTTAACTCACTTTCCGCTTGCTTCAGCACTCGATTATAGAGACTTCTAGGTATTCCACCAACTCTTGTGAACCTTTCCCCTGTCGATACAAACGATTTCTGTGTATCAATAAAAAATACTTCATTTGTACCAGTTTGTACCGCAAATATTTTTATTTGTAGTATACCGGTACTGCAGTATGAGCAATTAAGAAAACGAAGTGGTGAAGTTTCACGCAGCACCACCCCACAATCCCCTAGGATCGATTTAATTGGCTTATCTGAAAGAGTTTTATTTGTACCGTAATTTATTTCGTTTGTACTGTCTTGGATTATGAAAAACTAACGGAACAAAGTGGGGGCTTAATTCAAACAGGCCGTCAAATCAGGACTTAATTCACCGGGTACACATGACTTTTGTATGTCATATGAAAGTACTTCGTTAGTAGCGGATATTGTCACAATGAATTTTAGTTTAACTGTATCAGATTATGAGAAATTAAGAAAACAAAATTTGGGCGGCAGGAACACCTTCCAGTACAAACAATTTAATCGCCTCATTAGAAAGATTTTCGTTTGTACCAGATTGTACCTTAGTTTGTACCGACTTGGTTTATGAAAAATTAACGGAACAAAATGGGAGTCCAGCTCAAGTAGACACTCAAATCAGGACTTAACCGCTTAACGGTTTTACCCGAATTATTACGTTCAAGGGCTACCTACCGCCCCTCCATCTTTTCAGACCCACTTTTACCCCTGCACATAACTTATTTTTCTTTCCAAATTGAATCATAACGGTACAAAAAATTTGTACCCGATATGTACAAATTTGTACTACCAAAATTGGAATTTGTACCTCTCCAATTTCGAGGAAATTGAATTTTTATTAGGAAGTGAATCTGCCCAGCACATAAATTTAATCCTTTCACTTCGAGTACACATTGGGTACGTATCTTTCGTACCGTTTCGGTTCGAATTGGAATGAGAAATTAGTCGTGCAGGCCAACTTTAACAGCCATAAAAATTCAAATTTCTCAAAATTCGTTGGGATACAAATTATAATTCTGGTGGTACAAATTGGCGCATATTGAATACAAATTTATGGTATTGTTTTCATTCGAATTGAAAACAAGTTATGCGGGCCAGTTTGACCCACCATCAAAAATTCAAATTTCTCGTAATTGTTGGGGGTACAAATTCTACTTTTGGTGGTAGAAGTTGGCACGTGTTGAGTAAACTTTTTTGGTAGCATCTTATTCGAATTGGAGAGGAAAACAAATTGTGCGGGCCAGTTTGATTACTGTTGGCCCAGTACGTTGGCCATTACATTCTGATTTTGTCTTGTTATTTTCTCTGTGATATTACTATGTACTGGCCTTTGTTTGATTAGGTTGTGCATAGATTAAGATATTATTTCAAATCTAGAAAATATTATATACAGCGATTACAAACGATATACTTACGACATATTACCAACACGAAACCCTGATTTTAAGGTGGTTTTCTTAAATTTTGAGTTTGTCTTTTGTTTTACCAATTCTAAAGTGCAATAGTCCAACACGAAATCGGCGAAGTGATAAGACGGCTTCTTTACCCTTTTTAGTTTTCATACAAGGGGAGGGGGAATCTGTGTTGGAAATACGAAATAGTAATATAAAAAGATATAGTATGAATAGAAACATTCCTTGTACCTAATAATAATTTAAACATTTTGTAGAGGAAGGCAATTTTCTTATCACCATAGAATTGTCATATATTAAAAGGTATACTACCTGTATTGCATTTTTCTCTTGTTTGATGACAGACACTACGCAACTTGGTAGAAAGTCATTGTAATATACAAACAAAGCCTCGCATCATTCCTCCTCCTAGCCACCCATTCACCGTCGCAGCCTTTTTCTGTACTTCGCCTGACAAGATAAAGTGTTTTGCCAAAGTGGACTACAGGGAAAGAGGTTTGTATAATATTATTCCTTTCGGAACAGCGCCGATGTCTACAACGCTGCTAACAATGAAGGCTATGAGGGAAAGGTGATGTACCTGTGAACACTTTTAGAGTCTTTGAAATTTTGGTGCTAATATTCAACACTTTTTCCCCAATTTTTGTCGTATATTTGAAGACCCATCTCTTTGCTATCAGATAGGATTAATTTTAAACGTGTTACATAATTACATTAGCTTTTATAGAATATAACAAGAGCATACCCGTTTTGTTCACAGGTACATTATGGTCGTGTTCCATTGAAGAGACCCTCTTGTAACTTTGAACAAACTGAAAATTACGTTTCTGAGGCAATATTATAAAAAAAGTCGTAAATATTAACAGTTATAAATTGCAATAAAAGGTTTAGCTTTAAAACGTTCCCCAGAATTGAAATTTTATTAACTGAATTAAAAATTGAAGAGAAGTTCTACCAAAAACTTGTGAATAATAAAGTTGAGCATATACAACTCTTAACATTATGTTATAGAACAAGCGAATATGTAGAAACTACTTAAAATTATAATTAATAACTTTATATCCTAACATAACCTATATAAAATATATCAATTCTTTTAACTACTTACGTTGTGTAGCTTTAAACCGTGTTACTTATCGTTCAAAAGTACACGATGAATTATTGTTCATAGGTATAAGAGGGTCACCATTACGAAAAATGTTCTCCACTAGCTTAAATATTGAACAGATGTTAAAACTAAAAATATTACTGTATTCGACAATGATTCTACCCCAAGTTTGGACAAATAAATATCACAAGTTGCAAAAACCGATGAGCACAAAACTCAAAAGGTAACTACAAAAAATCTTCGTTTTGGGGGTGAAAAAATTAAAAGGTATATTGCTCGGCACAACACTCAGTAAACAACAGCCAAACCAGTTTGTAGTGCTTTTTTTCATATAATCTTTCAAACGAATTTTAATAACTGCACCTAGATAGCTTTGATTTCTAGAAAAGCACAGATGTTCCAAGGTACATTGTTTCAAACGTACAACGCCTTCCCTTATATATTTTCTTGAGACCTTTAATCAATTGCAGAAAACCTCTTGTGCTTATCTATTACCATTTTTGTTTTATGGCGATAAGTGATGAAACTTGAAATTGCTAATTTCAACCACTTCCGGTTTAGAAGATAACGTTAAGATGGAACCTATTCTTTTGACAATCGCATTTCCATATCTTTACGTTTTTACTCTAGGGAAATCAGTATTGGAACCAGAAGCAATATTAAATTTGAAACACTTCCTGGTTTAGTTGTATCTTGTGGATTGTCCCCTAAATCTTTTGCAAAATTTGCTTTTCGCTATCTGTTACCCTTTTTTTTTTTGTTCTACGGAGATAAACGCCGAAACCGGAAATGGTTAATTTAAATTACGGCTGGTTTGAATAGACTGTTCATGGGGTGTCTTCCCACTTGCGACAGCCCTATTAGCGACAGAAACGGTTAGCTGTCCTATGATCAACCGATTCGATCTATTAATGTCATATGAGTCACCGATTAGTTCATACTAAGATGATGGAAGAAGATAAGGTTCCCTCTTCTTTAACTTGTTTTATGCTAATGTGATTTAGAACCGAAGAAATGTACTGTGAAAGATTTCGCTCTACCTGAATTGAATACGTGAGAACGCTCTCATTATATTAACAATCTTTTATACGTTTTTCCTAATATTATACTTTTGAATTAATTTATATGAATACATTGACTCTATCAAGGTGAAAACTAACTAAATATTTAGAGTAGCTCCGCCTTCTAGTAGCCATGTATGATTCTAATATAATTAAAAATTACATGTTAAAATGATATGGAGCATAAGTTTAGAGTGAATATGTTTATGGCATAAGAAGATAATCAGAAAGAGATATGGGCGCCCAAAGAAAATTTTCTAGGGAGGGGCATCTCCATGGTTACTGTATCAGGTCTGGTATATCTGGTATTTAATATACGTGGTTTGCTATATTACGTATACATTTTTGTGAGGCAGGGGGACGACTCCTGCCTTCCCATCGGGTGCCCAGGGAAAAAAGGTGTTAACCACTTGAGGATATCAAAGAAATCTAAACACACGGTGTATTCGAAGAAATTATTACACAAGTTAAAAATCTATCGCATGACTTTACAATTCATCTAGTTATTAGGGATTATATCAGATTGCTTCAAGACAGGCTTTCACGTAGAAGTCATAACAAGGAAGAAAGGCAAATTAAGCAACTAGTTTACGTTTTAATAGCTTAGAATAGGGGAATAGTAGTCTAAAGAGTTTGCCTTTTGGATTGTTTTACCTTTAGGAATACACTTTTCATGGAAATATCCCTGTTTTCTCGTTGAGTTATTTGATATGTTTTCTGTCGAACCTAACTCAAAATTAAAAAAAAAAAAGATTTATTTACACAAACAGTAGAGGAAAAATATATTTGACTAACAGTATCACTGCCACGTACGTATTTCATACCAAGGATGTTCGGGCGCTAATAACGGAGGCAAACATATTTTACGAGATGGAATCATATCATCTTCCATCATTTCAATGTAAATGAGTCGGTCCCTCATAGGACAGATAACAGTTTCTGTCGCTAATGGGACTGTCGCTTCTGGGAATAATTCGTTCACGGAAGAGATGTAAACTTTTCTTGGGACGTTAAATCGATTGGCAAAAAAGTTCTTGACACATTTTAACATTTTTGCTTTGATGCCTGTCGACAGACGAACAAGACAGTTCTTTAAGACTTCCAACACTGATGCAATGCAAAGTTCGAAAATATAAAAATGGACAGTTTTGGTCTTGGGATATTGATAAAACATCGGAAATGGCTGATCCAATCTGATTTTAAAAAATACCTACCGATAGCCGTGATCAAGTGCTCACCCGATGGATATGGGATGCTGAGCCCCTTTTTTCGTCCGCTTACATCTCGGCAAGAGGTCTGATGAAACTATGATGTATCGACTAACTAAGGAAAAAAGAACTGATATTAAATTGAGAGTGCTAGCATGAATTTATCTTCCTAATAAAAAAGACTATATTGGGTTTTAGGGTATTGATGAAACGTCGGAAATGGCTGAACAAATCTGATTAAAGTAAGATATATTATTTGACATGCTCAAATATTTAATACAATGAATACAGAGGATTACCCTTGACCTACGCCGGCTCATGTCTAAGTAAGAGGAGCCAATCAATCATTAAAAATGTTTGATCAAAACTGAAAAATATTAATGTATCGATTTGCAAAGAAAAAAATTCCATTAAATACAGAAGCTGGCGTGATGGCTCGTATGCACCAGTTACATGAGTTGAAACAGAATTCTCTTCTCGAAATACGAGACGAGACAGGTCACTTCCAAAAGTAAAAAAGACTCTTCTAGACGAGACAGCTCTCTCACGATATTTTCAAATCGAAACTGCACCAAATTCCGTCTCGGTGGTAACACTAGATTCAACACTTCATCACATCGTACGTTTAACATTCGTTTTGTCCAGACTTATTCAACAATTTGCAGATTTTGATCGACATTGCTGACAGATATATTCATTGGTTTTAGTAATCAAGCTTAAGAAGATGTTAGTTCGACAAATAGTTTGATTAGGTTCATTCGATCAATATGTAAACAGGAGATATAAGGTGTTTATTTATTTAGATTTAATTAATGATTTCCAGCACGTGATTGATTTAATAGACAGACATATCATATATGCTACCTTCAGAAAAGAGTTAAGTACTCAACAGCTATTCCTCTCTGGTTACGCTAAATTCGACAATTTTCAATGTAAGTCGCTTGATCTTCGTTAGATCAAATTGGTCAACGGTTTTAAGCGATTCATCATCTGATTTGATAGATATATAATCCCTTCCCTCTTTTCTACTGTTTATATCTGTAAGTGAAGTCAATCAAACGTTGGAAATTATTGTTCAAACTTGATCAAATCAGGTTCATACGGTTAGCATTAAGAAATTTCGAATCTGACGTGAAGTTTCCCAGTGTGTAGTTAACACCAAACTAAAAATAGCTTATATTTATGTTTTAAGGCAGATCAAACGTTAGAAATTGTTGATCCTACCTGATAAAACAATGATCAAATGATTAACATAATAAAGAGTACAATCGCAGATGTAGGAAAGGGGGCTAGCCCCTTTTCTAACCTTTGTAACTGTTAGTAAAGTTGATCAAACGCTGGAAATTGTTGATCGCTGTGAAGGGGGGCTAACTACACGCTAGGCCTGTACTAAATGTAGTTTATATTTATCTTAATAAAACTGATCAAACGTCAGAAATGGTTGATCATACCTGATCAAACGATGGTCAAACGATTAGCATAATAAAGAGTCCAATCGGAGAAGTAGGAGAATAGGCTAGCCCCTTTTCTAACCTTTGTAACTGTTAGTAAAGTTGATCAAACGCTGGAAATTTTTGATCGGCGTGATGGGGGGCTAACTAAACGCTAGGCCTATACTAAATGTAGCTTATATTTATGTTAATAAAACTGATCAAACGTCAGAAATGGTTGATCGTACCTGATCAAATGATGGTCAAGCGATTAGCATAATAAAGAGTCCAATCGGAGATCCAGGAGAATGGGCTATCCCCTTTTCTAACCCTTGTAACTGTTAGTAAAGTTGATCAAACGCTGGAAATTGTTGATCGCTGTGAAGGGGGGCTAACTACATGCTAGGCCGCTACTAAATGAAGCTTATATTTATGTTAATAAAACTGATCAAACGTCAGAAATGGTTGATAATACCTGATCAAACGATGGTCAAACGATTAGCATAATAAAGAGTCCAATCGGAGATGTAGGAGAATGGGCTAGCCCCTTTTCTAACCTTTGTAACTGTTAGTATAGTTGACCAAACGCTGGAAATTTTTGATCGCTGTGAAGGGGGGATAACTACATGCTAGGCCGCTACTAAATGAAGCTTATATTTATATTAATAAAACTGATGAAACGTCAGAAATGGTTGATCATACCTGATCAAACGATGGTCAAACGATTAGCATAATAAAGAGTCCAATCGGAGAAGTAGGAGAATAGGCTAGCCCCTTTTCTAACCTTTGTAAGTGTTAGTAAAGTTGATCAAACGCTGGAAATTTTTGATCGGCGTGAAGGGGGGCTAACTAAACGCTAGGCCTATACTAAATGAAGCTTATATTTATGTTAATAAAACTGATCAAACGTCAGAAATGGTTGATCATACCTGATCAAACGATGGTCAAGCGATTAGCATAATAAAGAGTCCAATCGGAGATGCAGGAGAATGGGCTATCCCCTTTTGTAACCCTTGTAACTGTTAGTAAAGTTGATCAAACGCTGGAAATTGTTGATCGGCGTGAAGGGGGGCTAACTAAACGCTAGGCCTATACTAAATGTAGCTTATATTTATGTTAATAAAACTGATCAAATGTCAGAAATGGTTGATCATACCTGATCAAACGATGGTCAAGCGATTAGCATAATAAAGAGTCCAATCGGAGATGCAGGAGAATGGGCTATCCCCTTTTCTAACCCTTGTAACTGTTAGTAAAGTTGATCAAACGCTGGAAATTGTTGATCGCTGTGAAGGGGGGCTAACTACATGCTAGGCCGCTACTAAATGAAGCTTATATTTATGTTAATAAAACTGATCAAACGTCAGAAATGGTTTATCATGCCTGATCAAACGATGGTCAAACGATTAGCATAATAAAGAGTCCAATCGGAGAAGTAGGAGAATAGGCTAGCCCCTTTTCTAACCTTTGTAACTGTTAGTAAAGTTGATCAAACGCTGGAAATTTTTGATCGGCGTGATGGGGGGCTAACTAAACGCTAGGCCTATACTAAATGTAGCTTATATTTATGTTAATAAAACTGATCAAACGTCAGAAATGGTTGATCATACCTGATCAAACGATGGTCAAGCGATTAGCATAATAAAGCGTCCAATCGGAGATGCAGGAGAATGGGCTATCCCCTTTTCTAACCCTTGTAACTGTTAGTAAAGTTGATCAAACGCTGGAAATTGTTGATCGCTGTGAAGGGGGGCTAACTACATGCTAGGCCGCTACTAAATGAAGCTTATATTTATGTTAATAAAACTGATCAAACGTCAGAAATGGTTGATCATACCTGATCAAACGATGGTCAAACGATTAGCATAATAAAGAGTCCAATCGGAGATGTAGGAGAATGGGCTAGCCCCTTTTCTAACCTTTGTAACTGTTAGTATAGTTGACCAAACGCTGGAAATTTTTGATCGCTGTGAAGGGGGGCTAACTACATGCTAGGCCGCTACTAAATGAAGCTTATATTTATGTTAACAAAACTGATCAAACGTCAGAAATGGTTTATCATACCTGATCAAACGATGGTCAAACGATTAGCATAATAAAGAGTCCAATCGGAGAAGTAGGAGAATAGGCTAGCCCCTTTTCTAACCTTTGTAAGTGTTAGTAAAGTTGATCAAACGCTGGAAATTTTTGATCGGCGTGAAGGGGGCTAACTAAACGCTAGGCCTATACTAAATGTAGCTTATATTTATGTTAATAAAACTGATCAAATGTCAGAAATGGTTGATCATACCAGATCAAATGATGGTCAAAATGTTGACATTAAAATAATTTTAAATTCAGTGTGAAGGGGACTAATTGCATGCAGGCATAATTCCTGGCGTGTATTCGTGCGGTTTCGAACGTTAAAATGTAGATCCACATCTTATACAACTGCCTGCTGAAAAGGACACTAAAATCTAATCAACCAAAGGAAAAGTTAAAAAAATGAAAAGGAAGACTGAGGAACTTCAATCAAAGCAGCATAAAAACCCTTGCGCAATTTAAATGTTTTAAGGGTTCGAAAAGAAAACTCCAACAAAACACAATTTTATTGTGGTAGTCGTTGATCGTAAAGGCTATTCATTCCTGAATCACTTTTTAAATATATGAATACCTACTAAGATTTATCTGCGTTATTAGTAATTTGTATGTAAAATATATTACATAGTATAATCGTTTGCTGTAGATGTGTTCAGATTATTAAAAAATAAGTCTTCAAATCAATTAGAACGGTATAAGTTTAGATGGCGGTCTGATCAAGAAAGAACATCTCGAAACATTGATTAATTTTCTGGCGTAGTACCAAGAGCGCCAATCCTGTGGGTCCGGGGCCCTCGAAAGCTAATGGGGCCCTCCTAGTGTATTTATGAATATGTAATATTTTGCATAATTTGAATGTAATTTGTCTTAACATCCTCATATACAGTATATACCTTCTGGGTGTGAGTGACCCCCCCCCAATAAATTTACAGAGAAATGGTCGCTCTTGCGTAGTATTATAAACCTAGGTACTTGCTAAAAATTACAGAAGGTTATTCGCTTTATATCCACCCATTTTCGATTCGGTGCTGTCACCTGGCGTATCATACTGGAATTATGGAATCCTTACAAGGGCAGTATTTGTCTGACCTCGTATACAAGCTGATACAGTTAAAGATGTTTTTTTTTCATGGAATCTGGAAAGTCCTCAAAACTCTCCCTTCTCTTCTTTGAGACATTTGTTAGATATTTGTGACCCCGTTACCTGAAAATAAATGTTGCTACTTCCCTCTATTGTCCCTTTCTTTTATCTACCATTCATTTTTTCTAAAAAAATGCTGAATTTTGTTGTTTATGAAAGGTTACGGAAGTACGGCAACATTGAAGAGAATGACATCGCACGTGCTGCTTAAAATCAGCCCTGGGTTGTGTGGGGGGAAATGTGTAGTGTTTGGGGCAAGAGATCTCTAAGTTTGTCTCCAATAATTACAGTAGGAGCGTGAGTGATGGTAGTGACTGTTATCAAATGGCACCGAAAATCGACGTCTTATTCCACGAGACGCTTACACATACACACAAAAGTCACGACCAGTTATTGTTCTCAAGTGGAAAAATTGTGTTTAAATATTAAATTGTTCGCACTAACTATCATAAGTCGCGGAAGAAGTCACAATCAAAAGTGGCACTTGAAGCAATAATAGCACGTATATTAAATAAAATTAGTATACGCAACGGGAGTTCGACAGTCAACCAAACCGCAATGACATTCAGAAATACAGGATTTGGTATTCCCACTAAAACGATAAAGATGGATGGATACCTTCTGAAACACGAGAACAGCGGTATATGAGAGTGAGCGACACTAGCGGCAAAGGATCTCACTTGAATGAAGTCTGAACTGAAACAGTATACATCCGGATTCCATTTGCCATTCCTTCGGCTGCTACAAACAAACAAACATTTGCCGAAAGAGCGATCGTGGCTAAGGAAATAAGCAAAATCAGAAGAATAAGATTTGAAATATAAAGTTGCATTTGTGAACGTTCTTGTAAACCATTTCATTAACACTGGCAACATAAAATATAAGGAAAGTATAAGAACAGTGTTAAATTCTTATTATATTTCAATTCATAATGGCTAGTGAGGCGTCTGTTAAGTTGGAATTGATGTGCAAAGAAGAAATTGCTTATGACTTACCTCAGGAATATCCACTCGAAGGGAAAGGGTGGTCATTGGAACTGATGACTGACAACAAAGAGTTAATAGTATCTACAACGGAAGGAGAGGAAACAATGGACAAGGATACAGCTATGTGTTCTTTGGATGTGAAACTAAACGTTGATAGGATGAAATCAGAATTAGCAGTAGAAGATCCTGAATTTGAAAGGAATATAGAAACGCCTAGAAAAATAGTGGTTCAGGAGACTTGCGCGTCGTACTCTAATCACTAAATTTAAATTCAGTTCGGCCAGAAAGGTAATGTTCAATTTTTCATATACTAATTCAAGTTGGTACCATTCTTATCCCGGATGTGTAGGCCTGAATCAGAAATGTTCGATTAAACTTTTTCTTACAAAGGTAAAAGTTATAAAATGGCGTTTTGGCAAATTTGATGACTCACTACGGTACCTGTGTTTCGAGCAGGTGTTTCCAAACCTAGTAACTTATTATGAAATAACTATCATTTCGCTGCGTTTAGTTTCGGAAGAAGAAGTTAAGATGAATACTGTGTAGAAGTTGTACCATATACTGTATGAATACTGTATAGAAGCTGTACCGTAAGAGATGTAAGAGTATTTACCAACCTTATCTTTCAAAATTTGTGTGTTTGTAAGATTCCTGAAGGCAATGGTGGTCATGGTAAATACAAGGTGAAAACATAATAGTGTCTGGAGAAAAGTAAGATCATTATGTCGATTCATTACGTTTCTGGTTTCAACTTTTTTAAAGTTGAGTTCTGCGCCTAAACACAGTTACTATTGATGCGAATACAGTTACTAATCCTCTGGACATTCCTGACTGGGTATATATATTCATTTCACTCCGTTTGTTTGTTTGCAAATAGTTCCGCAGGTGTGAGTTCGTTTTGCTAATGATTACACTAGGAAAGTAGTACCCGAATCATGTGCGGCCATGTGATGATATTATTGCCACCTCGCATATAATTTTGATATTTCGTGACTTTTCACGTCACACTCAGTCAAAATATAAATTGACTGTTTAACAAGTTGTTCATTACCATAAACAAGTAATAAAAATATCATTTAAATTACTTTGACGATTCTCATAGTTCTTCGAAACAAAATACAAAATATGTATGTTGCGTCAGTTAGTGCGCTCCAGTTTTGAAACTGAGTTGTTGACCACGCAGAATTTACGGGCAATTTCACACCAGCTGTTGACAATAAGGTAACACTAAAAAGAATGTCCTTGTAATCCACAAGGAGCGTAGCAGATTCGATGTCGCGCGTAGCGGGAGGTTGTAGGGGTAGTAGGGAGTTGGAGAGGGGTAGGTGCCGAAGAAACCAGGAGGAGGCATGCGTTTTGCTGTGATCAAATCATATAAACTGTGCCTATCTTTCCCTGAGATAGTGTAAAACTTTTTTTTTTTCGTAGAATGTAATCGTTCGATTGCAACATTATAATTTAATTAAACGTATTTTTCGTCACATTAGCCCAGTTCGAATACTAAGATAAGTTACTACTATCAGGCACACTCAATTTATACGTATATTTGTAATAACTAGTGATTGCATAAATTTCAAATTAGACACATCACATTCAACACAACTACTTTTTATTCTGTAATCTTCATTAATAAATACCAGTTGCCATAGCAAACCGAAACAAAAATTCTATTTTATTACTGTAACCACAATTACAAATTATCTATCTAAAATCAACATATATTCTATATTTTTTTTCTTAACAACAGATTGTGCACTTTTAAGTTGCACTTTTGCCCAAAATAGCTACAAGAAAAATGGAAGTAATTCACAAATATATAATATCGTTGCATGACCGGAATTGGCATGTTACGAAATCAGGGAATACAGAAGAGAAAAGTTTCAGACTGTGTGATTTCAGAGATGTCCTTAACAAAATCATTCAAAGTGTGACTAACCGGGTTTGGAAACACGAAAACCTTTTCCACGACTTGGTGTGGTTCGATCCAAGGCGGATTTCTGATTTAAAAGACGAACTACCCTCAAATGCTATGAACAAAATCTGTGGCATAGACAAAGGGAAAACTATCGAAGAACTAAAATTTTATGCAGATATTTAATCCAAGTCATCGCAAGATGTGAGTGAATATGATATTGAATATATAATTAGTGAGTATGAAGAGGAAGCATGGTGAAGCGATATTGAACCAGGGATGTAGGAAATCAAAGTAAGCTTGCAAGTCTTGCCTCACGTGTGCGTTTAAAATTATATATGAACATCACATGTTCGCCTTAGGTTACACATATAACTTTAAAATGTACAAGTTCCTTCTTACTATCCCTCTTACACATGTAGAAAGGAAGTTGTAAACAAGCCTTTTTTGAAACTCAATATTATAAAATAAGGATTGAGAGCAAACCTCGGAAAAGACAACCTTCAATCCTTTATGTTAATGCAATATGAAAGGGATATACTAAACAAAGTGAATAAAGATGTCTTAAATAATAAATTCTGTCATGTTAATTCAGAATGGAAAATATTTCTGATATAAGGTAAGGATGTCCTTTCTTCTTGTCATGTAAACAGATCAAAGTAATAAAAGTTAAATGCTTTATATATATGATGCATTGCCACATTATATATATTTAATATATATATATATATATATATATATATATATATATATATATATAATGTGGCAATGCATCAATAGTAATTAAGCTGTCTGAAACCAAAGTCTAAAATACCACAAAAAAGGTACATTGCCACATTTTTACATCACCTTTTCATGTGAGTTTATCCACCACTCTTTCCAAAAGTGATAATTTATCCCAAATTATGAAAAACTACAAAATTTATTCTGGTTACTGATAGTTCGAAAATCCATTTAGTTCATTGTTTTAAGACAGCTCAATTGAGGTTGCCATAATAAAAGGGATCCAAGTTATACATGACGTTTCCAACAAGGTTTATTTATATTCGGAAAGCTACTCTCCGGATCACAATTTGCAAACTACAAGAACCGCATCGCACTCCACTCGAGGGTCTACCAATGAGTCAATTGCGTCGTGGTTCTCTTCCCAGCTTATATATTTCACTATGGAAAGTCAATTTCCTAGGCATAAGTATACCTACTTCAAAAGTCAGTTCCCTTGACCTCCAAGGTCTTCACCTTATGTTTGATTATGACGATATGAATAGACATGAACTTTTAAATCAACTCTCGTATTTCTCAACTTCGATTCGTAGAAATGAAACGCAACCAGTTAACATTTGGAGGAGAACAATGCTCAGGAATTTGTCACCCAAAAGGTGCCTCACTTTTCCAGACAGTCTTGCTTCCTCCCGTCAGCCTATTTTAGGTGAGGAATTTCGCTACTCTCATTCTCCATACCCACGTAGTAAAGACTCATGTGATGACGACAGATTTTACGGGATAATGTAAAATTTAGTATTAATCATTAACTTCCTATTTTACTGAGAGTATCAGTGTTTTCAATATGGTTTCAATTAACCTATGCATTATTAGTAAAACTATACATTATTAGTAAAACTATAAAGCAAAAACTTAGTGTTTTCTATGAACTATATTTTCATTTGTTAGTGTATTCTTACGCTATTTAACTGGCAACGATGTGACGCCTCAAGCCATGCGTCAGAGCACTTTTAAAATTCCAAAAGGCTAAAACGTAAAGGAGTCTTGCTCTCGCAACAGAAAAATGCACCAGAGAACAGAAAGTGAAAATATTTGTAAAATTAGTTCAAATTCAACTAAGTATTTTTTTCTAATAGTGCAACGACAAATTTGTATATTTTTAATATGGCGTGATCTTGTGATATAAACAATGTGTTTTCATCGCACACCCTCAGTTAGCATCTTATAGATTTAAAATGAATGAAGAAAACAGAAGAGTGGTACTACAATCCAGATAATGAGATGTCAAATAAGCTCATCTTTACGCAACCTAATGGAAGTTAAATATCTACAGTGAACTTTCATTATCGTACGAACCACTGCATCCGCCGATCGCGAATATCGTGCGTGTATCGTCCCGTAAAATAAATGGGCGAGTGTGATTAAAAGTGAAAATTTTGATAATGATTCAAAGGTGTTCTTGTGTTGATGCTTATATGTAAATATTTCATTTTCAAAGAAGTCAAATTCAAAATATAAGTGTTTTGCAAAATATTTCTTTTTCTTTATAATATCCGTTGAAGTTGAAAGCAATATTTAATAGCATCAAAGTGTGTGATTTTACATCTTTCTTTCTTAGTGAATGGTGGATATCAAATTCTAAATATGTGTGCAGCTTAAAGTAGGACGTCATGAGGTAAAGTATCTTCAAGGCAGTGGAGTGCAAATGTTTACTTTCGTCTCCCACAAATCGTCTGGTGTTGACCATGCTTGTCCGTTCCACCTTGTATTCTTTTACAGATATTAAGGAGTATATCTTTGGGTTGGCGCAACAGTGACGGTGTGCACACGGCATATGCCTCTGGTATTTATAACGCCCGAATTCTAAGACCGTGGGAGTGGAGTTATTTGTTTTATCACCAGTTCCTTACTGGATCCCATTAATGTTTGCAATTGAATGATGTTATAATGAATATTTCTAAAGAGATCCAAGGTTCGGATCCCGATAATGTCATAGGCAGTCTCATGAATTGGAACAGGAAAATATTGAACCACTCAATCTCTTTATATCTTTATATGATATAGATGTTTTATTGAGTGTAACGGAATAAAACTATAAAACTATGTTGTTTTTGATACTTACAATTTTGAGCGTTTAGACGGTGTGCGAGGATAGTATGTAATAATACTCCACATACAACTGTTGATCAGCTAGTTAAATAAAAAATACGCATATGTTATAACGTCCCTATGTTACATTCAGTGCCCCTTATTAATGATTACAGTCTACGCCCCTCACAGCTTCTCATTGTGACCCCGGTAGAAATTAGGACACTATTGATATTAGAAAAAACTAATCCAGAGGCATGGGATAACATCAAATGGTAAAATTGAAAATTAAATTCAGAACTTAGCTCAATATATAGTAAAGAATATCGCGAGAAGAAAAAACAACGAAAACAAGAAAAAATCATACATTACTTTAGCACAAATTATAAATCTTTATAAACGAAGAAGAAAACTTGTTATAAACGAAATTAACTTCTCTCGAAATAACCTGGAACATCACTTCCGTTTTGTTAATGATCGTTATAATACATGTTTGTAATTCCAGATGTTGTTTGGCAATAGACCAAATGGAAAAGACAAACAAACCATAACAAAATGATATTCGGAAGAATGAAAAGAAAGCCAAGAACAAACTTTTAGATGGTATCTCTGTTGATTGCCAGCACTTTCTTCTTCTTTTAATTCCATTTTACTCCCGCTTTATCCTATCGATTGTAAGACAATACTGATGAGAATTAATCGCGAAGGATTCATCCAAAGAGTATAACATATTTGAAATCATAGTAGACACTTGAAACTAAATGAATATACAGGTAGACATTAATACAAAATACTTATTTACTAAACAATAATAGAAAATGTGTATATTTCGGAAGTGTTGCCTAACAACGGTGTAAACACTAAAGCCGAAACTCCTAATACGTGTATCTAGTATAGTGGAATGCGTGTATATGCACTTTTTTCACAACAAACTTATTCAATACCCAAACCTTTTTATTCATAAATATTTTGTAATATTCAACTACTAAATATAAACATAAAATGTAGCATTAAAATTATTGTATAAATTAATATATATATATATATATATATATATATATATATATATATATATTCATACACATAAATACATGAATAAAGCACGAAAATTTTCAAAAGCAGCATTTCGTAAAAAGATTAATAAAGGAAGACAATTTTCAAAAGACGCATTTCGAAAAGTAGTTATAGCATTACTTGTATAGTGATTATTTAAAATACTATATTACAACTTACTAAATATCAAAAATTCTAAAGCAATACAAAGTCATTTAAAGTCTCAAGTTTCAATAATCATATTGCTCATACGGCAAAACGAAAGATTCATTAAAATGTTTCAAATAAATTTAGACTCACAAAACAATCGTAGGTCAACTCACAAAACAATCTCTCTTGTCTTGCTGTTATTTAAACATACATATAAAAATCTCTTTTAAAAAAATTATCAGTAGTACTCGCAAACAAACTTCTATTTTTACCAAATCATCAACTATAACATTTACATAGGCATCAACACTAATGCACGGATCTTTACAACATTAGTGAGCAAGCGATTTTAGGCTGATACAATCATTACTTAACCTTATTTTCAACAAACATCTTGTTGGCAACGGCAAAGTAAAACTCTACTAGCACATTTATGGACATTGATCACAAATATACATAACAAGAGGATATTCTATCCACCTCCAAAATATTAAAGATGCACAATAAACGGTTCCTACTCATCTAGCATTCACAAGCTAGGCATTCGCGAAGTAAGAAGGAGTAACTATCTTCGGAGTGAGCCGCCCTCTAATGGCCTTTGGCATCACGTTAAAATTCGCATACATTATAAGAGTAAATTCATGTAAAGGTGCCGCTCTAAATCAGGCTTTTGGCATCTTGAAAATAGCCCTAAATCATTTATAATGCTCAATTCCCATTTAGTTGAACTCAAACGTACACAGCTCTAAAATACTTTACAGGCAATCATTATGTTCGCTTGACGAACGTTATCAATGTTCACGTGCCTAGTTGGCTCATGCAAATAGTGTCTACAATCAATAATTACTATTCTCATCAAAACTTGACTATAACAGTTACAAATATCTTGTCGACTTTTACGAACATCAACTACTCATTGATAAATTCTTTCAAACATGAAAAATATTTCTAAATATAATTCTGACAATAGTTTCAGATCTTAATTAGTTAATTCATCCAAATAATAGCAGTCAAATTTACTTCTGAATCAAAATCTTTACTTTCAAGCTTATGACAACTTTCGAGAAAACTAAATGTCTATATTTGTCTTTCGAGACAAAATATCTAAACACGCTCTCCTTTAACATATAACTAAACAGCTGAAAAGGAAAATACTTAATTTAAACGAAACGTCGGATCCGCAGGTGGTTCAAATCTTACGTCAACGATTACGGTCAAAGTAGAAAGAATAATCGCCACAATTTCTGGGAGGAAAATCACTACTATTGGAAAGCAAAGGTCCGCGAGTTTTAAACCCTTTGGAAACAAACTACAGACGACCTCACTGTCCACATTTTTAACGAACACAATTACTATAGGTAAATATAAAAGTATTAACTCACCAGGTATCGGAAAAGCTCAATGGTTTACCTACTGTCTTCTTTCCTCTCGTTTGGAATTCGGCCTCTTTGACTAACTGTTGACTAGTCACGTACGCAATTCTTTGATCTATGCCAGAAATTATGCTATCACGTTGTTACAGAGAATAATTAGAGGACAAATCTTTAGGATTGCCAGAATAAAAAGGTATCCAAACTAGCAATCACTGCAGACTCTATTAAGAAATGCCCTACACTACAAGAATTCTCTCTTCTTAATAAATTTCTTTTTTTAGAAAAAAGAAATATTTCAGAAAGATTAAGGAGTAATGAAACAGGCCCAAAATGCACATTAAATTCACTCACTGACTACAATTGATAGAGCGAAATGAGGGTTCACTTTTGCATGCACACTTTCTCTCTCTGACTCTGTAACTTGAGCAATAGTCAAAGTTTAGAACAAAAATAGTCTATTTCTTTGCCAACTTCGTCCACTAACACTGTGAACTTATTCCACAAATCGTGATACTTTACCTCACTTAACTCGCAAATAATATATAGTAGCAAAAGCTTTTCCGGCACGGAACTCAGAATTGCCCACGTATATGCACTCAAGAACATGTCCTACTTAACACACAAGCAAGCCAAGAACACGCAACCACCAAACAACTCCATCCTCTCTGGGGTAACTCAGGGAACAAGATAACGGGTCCTTGAGTCACCGAGCTATGTAGAATGGTTGGGACAAGCCACGCCCACTGGACAAACACGCGCCAACACCTTTTTTCCCTTAAGTTGTCATAGCATAGCATTACCAAGTCAATTCCTCCTTACATTATTCCTATCAATTTTTAAATTACTTTTTTTTAAAGAAGACTTTTTACAAAGTGAATATAATCTTTTTAAATACTGACTATTATTAACATTATTAGTTTTAATAGAAAATATATCGCTCTATATATAATTTTCCTTCATGTAACCATCTATTCTTCTTCTTCCCAGATTCAGAAGGATGGTTCGTTACACTACCCATCACTAGATTACACAACGAATCAAAAACTTTTCTTATGTCGTATTTTTTATCAGAATTCTCAAATTCAATTTAAATTTTGTTACACAGTATTACTATTGTGTGAGTTTATTGATAAGTGCTAGTTTAATACAATATTTTCTCTCCTTTTAAACTAATCAACACAAAAACAATCAGCTAAACATCAAAATGATTCGTTAGGTATGACTATTGTATTTATATTAATCATATACCGAATGTTTTAACTATTGCTTCATTTGTGTTGAAGTGAATAAAAATTTCAGTAAAGTAAATTAACCAAATTATTCCACCTGTATGAATATTTAACAGAAAAGGAAACAAGAATTAGTTATTTTTTCATTTGTGTGAGTCGTTGAGCAATAGATAATCTCGTAAAACAATTATGAAAACAAAGTTTTTTAATTATGTTTTCCGCACTAAACTTACTTTTTTCGTTTTAAACACTCATTTTTTTAAAAAAAAATAATTAAAATGTACTAACATAATACGTAAATACGTATATTTATATATAATATACGAGCAAAACTTAGATACTAAATATATATAATCTATTCATGGAATTAGTAAAATTCAAAAGAAAACAAAATCTACATACATGTCACTACACATAAAATAATTAAAATATCAATATATATCATACAACGTAACTAATATGCGTTTGAACATTTTAAAACGAATAAATGAGTTAAACGACGGTTAAACCCTACGGAGAGCCATTAAATGACAAGTCAGGTTGTAAGTCATTCATAAAAAAAACAGGCTAATGAGTTGGTTCCAAAAACCAACAGCGCTGACTTAATCTCCTACAATTGAAGCTTGCAGGGTCGCTAAACTCCCTGACGATTCGAATGAATCGCTTCTACACTAAGACCTTATATACCACTCTGGCTGCATGCTTTCGGCATTCAAATCATGACATATCCGGGTTAATTTCCCAACCCCAATTGGGCTGTCAATATTCAGGCCTTTAGGAGGTATTTTAGGAAAATAATTTTAATGAAAAATACGACAAGAAACATACCCTGGGAGGATATTTAACGCTACAGCCCCGCATTTCAATTCATCAATCATTTAATCATTAGTATTACTTCAGGCCTGCTCATATCTACAAAATTGGTAGGTTTACAAATGTAACCTTGTAAAGAGCGCAAGACAATACTTATGTGTGGCTTACTAGCAATTGCACTTATCTTTACAGAGAATAAAGTCACATCCGAAAACATTTGTCACAATCGTCAAATACAAGATAAAAGTAATATGAACTTGTTCATTAAACATTAATGTTGTTCAGGGTCTACTCGTACGTAACAATTTAAATTCTCATAACATAACCTTTAATTTTACAATATACTGCCAAACTGTCGTAGGCACTCCGTACTATCGATACATCATAGTATCCGGTGTTTATCGTAGTAAAGGGTACCGTGGAATCGTAAACGGGTTTCCATTTTTCTTTTTCTCGAGACCGGTTTATTATTCCCGGCACAATAAAACAAAGAGTTATTTTCAAAAATCGAAAAGAATAACATCTAAGTTACTTTCTCTAAATCTAAATGAAAACTAAGTATTATATCAAAATCGAAAATCAGAACATCAATTTTGTTACTACTATGCTTTTCTCTAAATATGCCAAACATTTAAAATTAATATTACAAATTTTGAAATGTGTAGTCAATTGCCGAATCTACGCATTAGCTGGGTGCCAACCAGGCGCCGTACTGGTTTCATAACTTTAATTTTGTAACGAAAGTAGTGATGTCCCTAGGGGTGAATTATATTTTAACTTTCAACTTTTAACTTATAATATCGCTTTCTCTGAACTCAATTAACTTCAGGTCTCATTAGTCGCAATGAATGCACATTGACTTTCCATAATAGACGGCATATATAATTCGAACGACGAACAAAACAAACACCTTTATGAAAATCAACGTAATTTTAAATTATTTTCAATATTATACTAAATTGTGTTTAATTTACAGTATTTTGACAGCGACTTAATCTTATATTACAAATTTAGCATATTTTCCCATTATTGAATCACATAAGATGAAAAAATCATAATCTAAGGAGCACACCTTTCTAATTACTCAAAATTTTAACTTTATCATTAATTGTAGTTATTACTAGTGCTTCTCTAATTATGTTCGTAAATATCTCTAATTGCTAACATTTCCCTAAATGATTGATTGTATGGGGACAGCTAAATGTTAATACAAACATAAAGGAGAATGAATAAAAACTCAAATCAAAATTTCATAATAAAATTTTATTATGAAGTCTTGTTCCCAAAACTGGAAACACCTTTAAAAATATATATAAAACTTGAACATTCTAAGAAGAATTCGATACAGAAAGTCCGCATCCAAAACGGGATAGCCATACTTTTCAACAGTGGTGGGTTATTATTACTATTTGAAAGACCGAAATTGCGTTCTAAATAAATTTCCTGTTTAAAATTTCTAATGCTGCCTTTGCTCTGCTTTCCACATTCATCTTTCATCTCCAAAAGCTTTAAAGAAATCATAAAACATGACATCTAAATAAATGTACCTTGGTGTAGAGCGATATTGATGGTTTTTTGGACTGGCGCGTCAGTGGCGATGTGCACACATTTTGAATATGAAAAGTAAAAACCCTATCTTTCGAAATACGAGGGGAATAATCAAATAAATTATCAATAATCATTTTTTAAATTCTCCCTAAAAGTTTAAAAGGTCAAATTCGGTATTTCTAATTTCTCATCTCTTCTGGGGTTTAGTCCAAGTTCGGGTGAAGTTCACGCTTTTTTGCGCTAAGATTTTAATATTCCATCTATGCCGGTTACGCTTGTAAGCTGTAATTTAGCACGTTTACATGTACTTTTCCAGTTAGTTTCATTAATTTGCGAAACTTTTCTCCTTTTTACAGCACATTTACAAAATTTCGCCTAATGACACGTTTTAGTTTACCACAATTAGATTTACGCTGCACTGTGATACCTGTGATAAATTTCTTCTTATGTTTGCTCGTACTATTACTACAGGGTGTCCGAGAAGTCCTTCCCTGATTACAGAAATTGATAACTCAGGCTAGAAATAAGATAGAAATATGAAACTGGTGTTGAATTGTTTACAAACTATAAAAGTTTTGGTCACATCAGTACACTTCCACATGAGCACCCTTGGTAGCACGTAGCACATCTAGGCGATATTCAATTTCCATCCACACATTAGCCAACATCACTGGAGAGATCGATGCAACGACTGTGGTTATTCGTTGCTGCAGGGTTTCAAGATCTGGTACACGTGTTCGGTAGACCTCATCCTTGACATAACCCCATAAAAAGAAGTCTAATGGGGTTATGTCAGGAGAGCGTGGAGGCCAAGCTGTTGGTTCGCACGACCAATCCATCGCCCAGGAAATGTCCTATCGAGATAGGCACGGACGCCCAAACCCCAATGAGGTGGTGCACAGAACAAACCTAACACAGACAAAAACTTTTATATCTTATTTCTAGCCTGAGTTATCAATTTCTGCAATCAGGGAAAGACTTCTCGGACACCCTGTATATTTCCCATGTAGTTTACTATACAATGTTCGTACGTGTTTTCGCTTATTATTTTTAGTAGTCTTCGGAGTCGATGTATATTTTTTTCCGCATGTTTGACGCAAAATAAGATCGCCTACAGCTCGACTTTAATTTGCATCTAGTTCGTCTGAGACTGGGTTTAGTTCGTTCCGTATCACGCTTACCAAAGCACTTTTCTTTTATTATCAACTTATTTCCTACTGAACGCCTAATGCATGGTTCCGCGCTGAGAGTATGCTGTACGTGGAGGTCGACGAACATTGTTGTCATCACGAGCAATCAACTGTTCTACATTTTGAGCAGCCCCACACTTAAATCTTTGCTCTTTACTTTTTCGCAATAGTGAAATACTAGCTTGAAAATTAACTCCTTTCGGCAACTGAAAATTAATAAATATTGCATCTAATGTACTGATAATATTATTACGTCTGCTTATTTTAATTCTGTTGATTATGCTCCTCGAAATAGAGTTTACCTTAACTGACGTATGACAAAACTCGAGTGGGTTTCATTGGCTATCTTATTCTTCTTATCCTTGGTGCTACATTTCAGCTCTATAACGGAAATATAAGTAGAGCTCCTCCATGGCTAAATGGTTAGCGTACGCGCCTTTGGCGTGGGAGACCCGGGTTCGATTCCCGGCGGGAGCTCATGTGGTTCGGATTCCACGTTAATCAGTAGGTCCACGTCTCATATAGCCTCGCTGCTGAAAGGGACGCTAAACTAAAATCAACTCAACTCAACGGAAATATAAGTACGACTGCGTGTGCTTTATTGGAAGTGTTACTTTTACGCTTGTTTACGGTAAACATTTCCGACCGATTGATTATGTACGAGACGTTCACTGCGTAAAACACAATTCTCTTCGTGGGCCTACACTCTAAATTGTGAATTTGAAGTCGTTTTCTTGTACAATACTCAAAGTTGATAAAGTCGGAATGGATTTGCAGCACTAAAATGCAACTCACGTTAGACATTCACGGTTACGAAGAGATTTTTGAATTTGTTGAATCGCACAAAGCATTTGCCTGCGACACACAAACGACAACACTACAACTTCGTTTACACACAAACCTAACAATTGAATGCTCAAGCCTTCCCTGGCTTCTTCGAGAGGATGGGTACGCGCAACCTCAACGCTTACAACTTATCATGTGTGAAACATCGGCATCCACTGCCGGCAAAACAATTACATTAGAAACATAATTGTCTACAGGTACACGTAACGATTCTACCTTTTTCGCTATCCCTACAATGCATATTTCCTTTTCCTGACTGTAATCGACTTTCCGGTTTATTTGGCACATATCTTCCACACCGTGGGAGGGCTCGAATTCAAGAGTATTTACGGTTTCTTTTCCGCCTTGCACTTCCTTGCACTGTTGTATTTTGTACACTCAACCTGTGCCGTTCGCATGTATTCACAATTCTCAGTGAGACATTTCTTTCATTCCACTACACTATTTTTAAACTCGGCAGTTACTGAATAAATATGATTGGCCGCGTTAACTAATTCAGAGCGTACCTCAGTTATTGAGTTATTGGCTTACTTTGATATTATTACGTAAACTGTCTGCTTTGGCATTCAATTCGCTATTTCCTACGCTCCCAAATCGCTTTTGTTACAGACTGCTGGAATTCACTTACAGATTCATCTATTTTTTGTCCTAGACGTCCAACATTCATTTCCATTTTCTGAGCAATGGTTTCTAATTGTTTCCTTAATTCCTCTGTCAACATTGCTTAAAATTGTTCTAAAACACTAGCCTCCATATTGATATGAATTACGATCAACTAAATTAAAGTACAAAGATATAAATGTCTAAGTTTAATAGGAAAATAAGAAATATGCACTTAAAACATGAAACAAGAATAATTTTGATATTACGACCATTAACAACCAGTCCTTCTTTTAACAACTCAGGTGTCACTTTGCGAAGTGCTTCAATATAAAATTAACACAGATATAAATTAGTACCATATTCAAAACATTGTCTCTTATTCATAAATGCATATGAAGGTGCTTAATGTGTGTGTTAATACTCAATCAGCTGTTTGGTATCCACTCACATCTACATAGCATTAAAAATCAACAAGAAAATTTTTTATAAGCTACATTAATCTCTGTCGCTCTCAAAGTCGAAACCTATATACTTAACTTACATGAAAAATCTACATTAGGCCTACTTACTTTTTGTGTTTATCTATCCCTGTTCTTTATTTTTAATTAATTGTGTTCGCGCATGAGCTGATGGAAATTGACTGTCGAAACTAGGCTAATCAGATTCGAAACTCAACACGTTATCTGGATAACTAATGGTATTTTAAAAGCAGTTGTAGGAAGGCTACTATAATTTAATCCAGAAAACGGTCGCCATGTGGTAGAAATCGTGTTTTTTGCTAGTTGTTGAATCTTGTAAATATAATCGTAACGTTCACATCGATTTTCGCCTTTTTTCCCAAAAGTTTACACATCTCTCTCTCGCTTTCTGTCACTTGTTTATTGCGTATATCGCAGCTTTGCTACGACAAATCACGTTTTCTTCCGTATCTACGTTTTGTCATTGAAATAGTGAATAATCTGTGAAGAATGTGGAAGAGTTAAATAGTGAGTAATCTGTGGAAAATGTGGTTTAGCATATAGTCTGTGAAGAGTGTGATACTATTGTCAATAGTCTGTGATGAGCATGAGGATGGCAGGCTTTGGCATGGGTCAAAGAGTTCGTGGGAGCAAGAATGAAGTTGGAGTATGCAAGTGGGCTAGTTAGAAGTACTGGGAAGAATATTATTTAGTAGCATGGGGATAAAAATTAGTAAAGTACTTTTGAAGTTTGTGTGCATGTACCCGTATCCGTAAATAAAGAGTATCTTAGTTTGGAAGTAGTTATTTTAATAGTAAAAGTAATAGCAGTATAGCTAGTATAAGTTTCGGCAGTATAGCAGTGGCGACGAGGTAAAAGAATTTACAATATGGCAGGATCCAAACTTTTTGAAGCCTTTGAGGTGGAAGACCAGGAAATAAGTGATTATTTGGACAGGTTTGATCAATTCTGCATAGCAATGGAGGTACCGGCCGCAAAGAAAGTGCCTACATTGATCGCGTCTATCGGTGCAAAAACATACAAACTATTGAGAGACATTTGTGAACCGGAAAAGATACAAGATCTGACCTACGCAAAAATCAAAGACAAGTTAGTGTTACACTTCCGACCAAAACTCAACACAATTTCAGAACGGTACAAATTCAGATATATTCAAAAGTCGCAAGGTCAGTCCGTTACCGAATTTGTAGCCACGGTGAGACAGCAAGCAGCATTGTGTAAATTCGTCACATTTTTAGAAGAAGCATTACGGGATCAGTTTATATATGGCATCAACGACGATAATGTGCCTAAGAGATTGTTAGCAGAAGACAATATGACCTTCACAGTAGCTGTTCAAATGGCAGTGCAAGCGGAAACTATTGGTTACGACATGGCAATCATGAGAAAGAAAGAATTCGAAGAGGTTTGTCAGGTCAATGTGTTGAGTCATTGTCAAGGTATGCCAAATAAGCAAAACCAGACACAGGTAAGGTACAGTAATAACAGTGGAAATAGTAATAAAGCAGAACGGTACAAGGGTAAATTTGTGTGTGGTAAGTGCGGGAAACAACATAACAAATACTCCTGTCCTGCGAAATATGTAAAGTGTAATTTTTGTGGTGTACAAGGCCATTTTCAGAAAATGTGTTTTAAAAGACACGAAGCACAAGGGACTATTGACGCAGAGGAAGTAACTGAAAAAGTGAAAGAAATTAAAGTGACTACCCCAGAAACGTCAGTAATGCAGGAAGAAAACTTAGATAAGATCGTGGAATTTTGGCAATGGACGTACCAGACGGTAAACGCAAGGACTGATGTAACATACCGCTAAAATGTGACGGTAAGACAGTGTTTTTTGAACTAGATACCGGTGCCGCAGTGTCAGTAATCAGTAGAGATGCATGCAACGAACATTTTCCCAACAAACAAGTAGTATCGGATACCATTAAATTATGCAATGCCGATGGTAGACCGTTAGACACTAAAGGTAAAATAATGGTGGAAGTGCAGTGGAAAAGTAGTAAGTGGCAGTTGCCATTATATGTACTGGATGCTAAACTAAACCAACCAATTGTGGGACGTTCATGGATCAATATACTTTGGCCTTGTTGGAAAGAACAGTTTAGTAGTAATATTGCTTCGATAGGAACAGATGACGCAACTGTAGCTGACAACTTAGCAAGTAAAATCAAAGATGAGTTCAAAGAAGTGTTTGAGGGAGACTTAAACACACCAGCTAAAGGGTAGAAACTGGTATTACCAATGAAAGAAGAAGCCAGTGGTGCCCACCCCCCCTTATGTCCATGACGCACCCCCCCCAATTGTCTACCCGTAGGTGTTCTTCCATGAAAAAATATTTTTTTTCGATTAATTTTTACACTCCCTCAAACATATTATACAGATTTTTACCCCCCCCCAAATATTTCAATGACGCACTTTGCGTCATAGCCCCCCCTTGTGGGCACCCCTGAAGAAGCGGTACCAATTTTCAAGAAGGCATACGAAATACCGTTAAGTTTGAAACCACAAGTGAAAGATGAGTTAGACAAGTTGGTGCAACAAGGTATTTTGACGCAAGTGGATTATTCCGATTGGGCGACGCCATTCGTATTAGCGAGAAAAAAAGATGGAAGCATCAGGTTATGCTGGGACTTTCGCGTGACGGTAAACAAAGTTCTGGAAAACGTATCGTACCCACAACCACGCATTGAAGACTTAATGAACAAGTTGAAGGGTGCCCATTGTTTCGTATTGTGTGATTTAAAGCAGGCGTACCAACAATTGTTGATCCATGAAAATTCATTAAAATACATGACGCTGAACACACCTTGGGGCTTGTACCAACACAAAAGACTAGCATTTGGGTTGAGCTGTGCAGCACAAATTTTTTAAAAGTTTATGGAGTCAGTGTTACAAGATTTACCGTGGGCTGCATGTTTCTTGGATGATGTGATAATATGGGGAAAAGATACGAATGATTGTTACGAAAAGACACGGATACTTCTACAAAAGTTCAAGGATCTGAATATCAGACTGCGGGGAGACAAGTGTGTTTTCTTCAAACAGGAAATAGAGTATTTGGGACATCATATTAGTCCAGGAGGAATTAAACCAATGGAAGATAAGGTGGAAGCGATCATGAAATGTCCCGAACCGACGAATGTAACGCAACTGAAGGCCTTCCTAGGCATGCTTTCATTTTACCATAGACAACTACCTGGCTTAGCGTCAAAAATTCCGTCGTTGTATGCATTACTAAGAAAAGGAGCCATATGGTGTTGGGATGAACGACATGCACAAGAATTTACACAAGCGAAAGAACTGCTGAAGAAGGCGGAAATACTACACCCATTTGATGAGAAGGAAGAGGTGGTACTCGTTACGGATGCATCACAGGATGGAATCGGCGCTATGCTGTGTAACAAAGTGAATAACAAGTTGAAGACGGTAGCGTGTACGTCAGCAACATTGAGCAATGCAGAACGTAACTATGCCCAGTTCGAAAGAGAAGCATTAGCGATAATACACGGAGTAAAGAAATTTCATAAATATTTGTTCGGTAGACGTTTTACAATTATTACAGATTCTATGCCAGTCAAGATCATATTCGGAGAAAAGGCTATTCCAGACGCAGCTTCACCAAGACTCCAACGATGGATGCTGTTCTTGTCTTCGTACGACTTCAAAATCCTTTATAGTAAGCAAGTGGAAGTAGCAGATTTCCTATCCAGACTACCGATTAACGAGGCACCAGTGGATGTAAAAATAGACGAAAAAGAGTTCATAAGCCAAATAATGTTGGCACCATTAACGGTCCAAGAAGTCATGGAGGCATCGGAAGAAGACCGACAATTATGTCAGGTGAGAGAATGGATAATAAAAGGCTGGCCCAGGAAGTTGAAGGAAGAACATAATACTACAGAGTTAAGAACATTCTTTAACAAGCAAAGTCTTTCAGTTGTGAACAAGTGTGTGATTATGGAAGGCAAAACTGTACTCCCACATAAGTTAAGGAAGAAGTATCTGGAACAGTTACACAGGAATCACCTAGGTGCTTGGAAAATGCTGGGTGTAGCTAAGGAAGCAGTTTGGTGGCCAGGTTTAGACCGTGATATCAAAAAAATGAGCGAATTTTGTGAAACGTGTAATAGCATGCATAGGAATAACTCGAAAAAGCAATATAGTAGTTGGAAAGCAGAAGCACAACCGATGGGAAGAGTGCATGTAGATCACTTTGATTGTGTGGGATCTAAATTTTTGCTGCTAGTAGACAGTTATTCAAAATGGATCCAAGTGTGGAATGTAAATTCAACGACAGCATCTGAAACTAAACAAAAGTTACACGAATTTTTTTCAAATTTTCGGGTATCCAAAGACTTTAGTATCAGATAACGGACCTCCTTTCACATCATTTGAGTTCACGACATACCTAAAGGAAAGAGACATCAAGGCAGTGCTAACCCCACCATACAACCCAGAAAGCAATGGAATCGCTGAAAAAGCCGTGCAGACAGTAAAGCAGCTTTTAAGAAAACAGTTTTTAGACAATAAATATGCATGAAACCGTAGATTAGGAGAGCATAAGCTGAAAGAAATATTATACATGCTTCGATTCACACCGAGTAAGGCAACAGGGAAACCACCAGCGGAATTGATGTTAAATTTCCAACCACGCACAATGTTTAATGTTGTACAGAAGGGAGTGTTTGAACGCGGCAAGAAAGACAAGAAAGAAGTGGAGCAACAAGAAAAGAATGAAGTGGTCTGGGTGAAGAACTATCGCGATCGTTTTCCTAAGTTTATCAAAGCCGAACTGGTCAGGCAGGTGAGCCCAGTCGTGTTTTTGGTAAGAATACAAGGAAAAATACGGAAGTGCCATCGACATCAAATATTTTTTCCGCAAGCAAAGGGAAACCAAGAAGATAACATGCCAAGAAAATGTCAGGAGGATATATGGTTTCTTTGCCGGAAAAACCCGCTCACAAACGCAGCAGTGGAAGATATACAACACGTACAACTTCCTAGAAGTCCAAACATAAATTCAGAACATCAGTCAGAGAGCAAGACCAACACCTACCAAGACAACACCCAGAAGATGGCAGAACACCAGTACGAGACCCAGATAGGAAGCTACCAACAAGATATCCAGGAGGTGTCAGAACATCAGTAGAGCAGCAAGATTGGCAGCTACCAAGAAGATCCGGAAGGATCAGGAGACCACCTAATAGATTGTCATTGTAAAAAAAACGGGGGAAGAGTGAAATAGTGAATAATCTGTGAAGAATGTGGAAGAGTTAAATAGTGAGTAATCTGTGGAGAATGTGGTATAGCATATAGTCTGTGAAGAGTGTGACACTACTGTCAATAGTCTGTGATGAGCATGAGGATGGCCGGCTTTGGCATGGGTCAAAGAGTTCGTGGGAGCAAGAATGAAGTTGGAGTATGCAAGTGGGCTAGTTAGAAGTACTGTGAAGAATATTAATTAGTAGCATGGGGATAAAAATTAGTAAAGCACTTTTGAAGTTTGTGTGCATGTACCCGTATCCGTAAATAAAGAGTACCTTAGTTTGGAAGTAGTTATTTTAATAGTAAAAGTAATAGCAGTATAGCTAGTATAAGTTTCAGCTGTATAGCAGTCATAAACCGAATTTGGGGAGAACGGTAGACAAAACATAGATACCATAAGAATGGAAAAGTGAGCAAATGATCAAATTAAGCTCAGATATTAATAAACTAAAATTATCTTGCGATGCAAATCCCAAAACCTGGTAAAAGTGTATAGAAAATGTAATAATACTGAATGTAATTCATACAAATTAAAATAAAATCAGAAGATTACAAATGAACAAGTAGCTTTTACTGTATATGTTTACGGCCGTTCTGACTTGTTTTGTTTCCGTTTTTATCTTATTTTCTTTTTATACATGCATCTGTGTGGCACAATTGATAAATTAAGACTTCAGTTACTTACAATAACCTTCGACCGGTCAATTGCTTTAGAGGAGTTGCAGTTATAAGGATCTCAGGCGTTCCACAACAGATAATCCCAAGGGTCAGCTTGAGTCTTCTGCTTATAGTAATTAGCGATCGTCGAAGTGGGCACAATTATTCATTCCTTTTCAATGATTCGGAGCTAGAGGTTGTCACACAAAACTGAGATTACAAACTAATGGTAGGGTGCTAACACATATGTACTAGTCACTTCAGTGCTGATTTCTGCACAATATTAAAAAAAAATATATTTTACCCGGATGCGTATGCAAATATCGTACAATCACTGACGATAAACTAAAAAAATTGGCTCTCACGTATGCAAACTGCGATTTAGGTTGCGAAGCTCAATCCGTACAATCGGAGCACTCATAAGAGTATAACGTGCGTTTAGAACAATGCACCACACTCACCTTCGTGGGTGCCCTTCCGAGTGATGACCAGGCGTTCGTACAAAGCGCTGAAGGTTCTTTTAACAAATCAAAACTTGTATATGGTCAGCCGCGAAAATCCCGATTTTCACCCGTAGCATCGGGACCAGAATTATCGTCCAATCAGCTTTTAGTTATAACAGTGCGTAAACTGAGGATGATTATCCCGAAAGTCAGATATAAATAAACAGTCACCAGAAATGCAGGAGTCACGTGATCAGGGTTCCTGTTTCTTGACCATATATGGCTGTAACACCGGAGCTATGCTTACTACCACAAATGTACAAAATACCAAACTGCTGGAAAAAGATTCAAGATTGCTTCTCTATATACGAGGCTTGGTTAATAAAGTTTAAAATTAAAATTGTCCTATTTCTTTTAAATTCCAAAAAACGAACGTTAGTTCGGTGATAGGCGAAACATTGTCTTTAAGGAGTTATGTTCTGTATAGTACTTAATGTTTGTACGAAACAATTTACATCTTGATTTAATTTCGCATTTTTGCACAGTAAATACAACGGATAAACCAATACTTACAGGGTTGATTCGGTGGTCAGATTGTTAACGCGTTGATGTCTGTAATAAATGGTCGGGGGTTCAAGTCACAGCAGTTTTAACATTTTTCTTTCTGTTTCTATATCTTCACATATATTATGAATATTTCTTTTCTTTCATTTTATGTATGTTATCTTAGATCATGTGTTCATGGATTAAAGTAGTTTAAACCAGGTTTCGTTATATATACTTACAGTTCCTATATTTTCTTCAAGATGGATTTCTATATGTTCATATTTGTTAAAAATTACTTATATATTTCAAATTTAGTGTTCATAGGTTAGCGGTGATTAGGTAAGGATATGTTTTCAGAAAATATAGAACGATGCCAAAGCACATTTTTTTTTACACCAATGCGTTATTTTTCCTTTATTCCGAAAGTTACTGCGAGTGTGTGCTATGCAGCTAAACCTTCCACTCACTTCACTGTTAGTGCCGGTGGCATCAGTTTTCCGTACGTACACGCATTGTCAAATAGTTCTTTTTCTTCAAAAATGACGTATGGATTATTATTCTGATAAAATATAGAAAGTATCTGTGTTAAACTTGTATTGGTTTTATTTGGACTAGCACACATTTTTACATTATCTGTAATTCCAAAACTGGTGTCGAGTCTAGCGTTATATCACGAATATTTTTTAACTATATGGTAATAGGTTTGTTCTTACTTAACTATCTATTCAAACCTGAATTTGTTCTTTTTAACCATTTAAAATTTCAACGTTTATCGCTGTACAGCAAATATTGTAATATAGCGAGAAGTATTTGTTTGCAAACGATTCAGCGTCTTAACACAATTTCACTACTATCCAATGTGCCTTACAGAAAAACGAATATGGTTCAAATTTACTGTTGCTTCTAATTTCAAAAGTAAGTTTCGTGTAGAATAAACAGTAAATGCTTTCATCATGGTGTTTCTTATAAATTTTTCAGCGTCCCTCGAGTAGATTAATTTTTTTTCGGTTAACCGTATACTGAAACCGAAATTTCTTCAGACTAGCCATTAGTTTCAGACTTACTAATGAAACAGTGGAACGGAACGGTAAACGATAACGAGAAGTGATTCTTTCAAATGATTCTGTGTCTATACTCAACACATAACGACTGGGTAGACGCTCTGTCAAAATGGGCTCTGGCCCAATTCTGTATTGTTGCCAGTTTCAGTACCGGTATCATCCTATATTGCTGTAGAACGAGCACGGTAACAGAAAAGGAGAAGCGGTTTGCTGCCAAGAATTCAGCGTTTCAAAACAACATATCGCTACTATCCTGGATATTACTAGTACTACTGGTTTCAAAATTGATCTCCGTTGAAGACTGTAAAAGCTATCAGAAAGCGACTTTTTGCATGGGATGAAGCATCGCAAGCATAGGTTCCATCATCTGTGCTGAAATCCTAATCAAAGCAAACCAGGTTATACTAGCCACTTCCAATTTGATCTTCTATCGCCATACTACGGAAACATAGCAAGGAGACGTCTTTCAAAAAACAATTGAGCTTCGAACAAAACCTGACTCTAAAACACTCTACCAAAAGAAGAAATGGCTCAAATTTAATATTAACTTAGGTTATTTCTGTACGATAATCGCGGTAAGAGTTATGGAGGTGCGTTTTTGCAATCAGCTGAGCGTTCTAAGATAAGGTTCCACATTTTCCACTAAGCCCTATTCAAAGCGGAGCGATTTAAATTAACCATTTGTGGTGTTAATATTTGTCATCATAGGATGCAAAGTTTAACAGACATTAACAAACGATTTGTGTACTGATTGTGGGTCTGTAGTGGACACACCACAACCAACAGTACGTTACGAAATCGGAAGTTGTTGAAATTTTCTACACTGGTAATTTCAATATTAATTTCTGTAGAGTCAGAGCGATTAGAGATATCGAGATACGGTTTCGTACAACCGATTGATCTTCTCAAGAATAGGTCCATCTCCTTCGTCCACTCTCTATTCAAACCGCGAGCGTTTCAAATTAGCCATTTCTGATTTCAACATTATCCCTACAGAACTGAGAATGTAACAGACAGCGAGGTGCGGCTTTCTGGAAATATTTCAACCTTTAAATTGTACATATCGTGATTATCACAGAGCTCTCCCAAAAAGGAACGGTTTTCAAATTTACTGTTCCATCCGATTCGATATAGTTTTGAACTTTCGTTGCCGTAGAACAAGGAGATAAGCAGAATCAGTTTTCTGCAAGCGATTGAGCGTCTGAATACAATATATAATGACTATTCATGACAATGTCAAATACGGAAGTAGTTCAAATTTACTATTACATCCATTTTCAACATTTGTTTTCTTAGAGATAGAATGCTAAAATCTATTACGTTGCAGTTTCTTATAATCGATTCTGCATTCAAATAGTATGTTTATTTTTTCTGTTGAAATTCAATTCAAAGTGGTCTTGGTTAAAATTATCCATCTCCGGTTTGAACATTTATCGCCACAAAACGAAAATGGTAACAGGTATGTAGTAGCTGTTGTTTAGTAAGTGATTAGTAATACTGTTATCTAATTTTCATAGAGGAAAACTGTATAAGATATCGAGCAGCTCTTCTGCGATCGGTTCAGCGTCCCAACGATACCTTCTATCTTCTTCCTTAACTTTCTATTCAAATTAGAAATGCTTCAAGTTAACAATTTTTTCAACATTTATCTCTATAGAAGTGAAGGAGTAACGTATAACTAGCAAGAGATTTTTTGAGATAGATCCCGCGTCCAAGGAACAGATTCCTTCTCTAATCTTCTTACTATATCGGAAGAAATTGTTACAGATGTACTACCTCAAGTTTGAGTATAGAATTCGCATTCGCATGTCTTAGATTCATACTCGGAAACGATATTCAGTTGTTTAATTTGGGTATTGTATAACATTTTTAATAAACCTCACCAAGTTGAAACCTTTAGTCATGCATAAAAGAGTTGTAGCTATGTAACAGATATTTGGCAGAAGTTATGTGAATGGTTAATAAAAAATATGCCGCCTTCACACTTTCTTTTTCACTGCCATTAATTTTAACCTTTATCCTGATTTAAAATATTATTTTAGTACTGGGCAAGGCTGTTATTTTGTGTGTTTGTGTGGTTTTGTGCGTTTTCCAGCAAATGATGTATGTTTTAACCACAACAGATTTTACAATTCCGACATTTACGTCGGTTATTTCACACATTCCGCTAACTCCGTATCAGTTGTTCGTAAATGCAAATATTTTACGAATTTTGTGACTTTTTGAACTTGTTCATTGTAGTTGTCTTAGAAACTTAATATTTCTGAGAAAGGAGGTGGGCGGATAAGGGCCATTTTTCGCCCATCAGACAACGGAAAAATGATGTGTCCGATTCCGACAAGTTTGCAATGTATTTGTATACTAGAAGATATGTTGCATATGTAAAAATAATAGATACGTGATGATGAAAATAGTAAGTCATAGAAATGAGTGCCCAAAAAGAGTCCGTTTCAGCGTTTTGCGACATTTTGGTAATGTTTGCTGTCTTTGATGGAGGCTTATAGGAAGAAGGGGTCGATAAACCAAAATAAATCTGACTCGTCATAATATAACGCTGTGTAACCTTTGATATGAGTACTAACTGATTTTGGTTCAGTGTGTCCTTCTACCTATTAGAGAACAAAATGTATTGCGCGAGAGTATAGGACGATGAATACCGTTTATACGCTGTAATGTACGAGTTCAACTGGATACTCCAGCTCTGATGTAAGTTACCGATTGTGACTGAAAATACATGCTCAGCATGCCAATAAAATATATAAAGAAAATGTATTGTTTGCGCGGATATGTGTGTAGGGCAGCAAAAATAGAGACAGCACGTTATGGAGTATTGAGAAGGCGTTTCATTTCTGAAAGTGGTATGAGTAAAAGTGCGAGCAGGAAAACCAGTCGCAGAATGGCATGAAATTCTGCAATAGATATATATATATCGAAGAATCATACATACCACGCGTCAATGAAGTACCGATGGAAGTCATTGATACGTTATATTGCAATACTGAAGGAAAGATGAAAAACAACGACCAAAAATAGTTACCTGATGTCTCCGATCCTTACACTCACAAGCACTTAAGTGACAAAGGTACGTAGTCTCTGTAGATATATCATGACGATGCTTCTGTTCTCCGAGTTCAGTGGTACTGTCAATGTAAAATAGACGCACGTGTCGTCGGATGTTGTGAGCATGTTGCTTCCGTACTATGGTTTCTGGCTTACTGGCGCCACAATTCCACCGCAGTTAAGAAACCAAGTCTAGAATATACTCATACACTACAAGATGTCGCCGCTGCGCGATGGTCCAGTGGCGATTCGGATGACGACAGCAAGCACGATGCCTAATCTGCAAACTAGCTACAAGTGTCTCCAGTTATCTGATTATTATCTATGCTTGATTATTTCCGATATAATATATTGATCTCATAGTCGTAGTAGACTTTATTCTTCTTATTCTTGCCGTTAGTGTTCTATTTACTATTGCTTTATCTGATTCCAACTCATGACATTAGTGTTTACGTTCCTCATTAGCACACGACTTACGTCTTTGTTTATTTTTTATTTTTTTTTTTTACCTCTCATTTATAGCTCTTTCCATCAAAATATATTTGTTTTCTTATTTTTATGAGGTATACTATTGGAAACCATGCATTTCACATCTCGGGCCTGATGGGCGAAAAATGGCCCTTATCAGCCCACCTCCTTTTTAAACTCTTCTTTATTTCCTTTTTGCATTTGTATGCAATATTATCCCACTTTTTTCCCACTACTAAATACCATATAAATAAAATCACAAGATATAAGCTCTCTGGTACAACTCAGAACTTACAAAACCTTAAGTCATGTCTTTGATTCCAGTTTGAGTCAATTTTTTGGTATATAATGATATATCCCTTAGTGCATGAATAATTATGTCAGTGAAGTTTCGTCCGGTTCGGCAGACTTCAGTTGATATGTGTGTCCCCAAAGCTTACTAGTTTGTAAAATTCTAAAGGTAATAACCAGTAGTAATACTTTGCAGGAGAAATTTGCTTTGATGTATAATAATTTTTGTAATTGTTGGCTGTTGCTCTAATCAATGGAATAAATTTAGTTGTTAGAGTAGACGTATCACCTAGCTACAGTTTTACATACAATCGATCAGGAAGTAGAAAATATCTGTTGACCGGCTTTACAAAATCTCATTTGAACTGTGAACAATTCAAGACCAGATTGAGAAATGGATGATCATTTCTTTTATCCCAAAAAATAGAAAGAAAGAATCTTGGTTTCCATAATCTAGTTTAATCTACTAATGATCATAAACATGATTTTTTTAAACTATTAGGTTTCGCAAAAATTAGCCTGCACTATTGTGCATGTTCGGCCGGTATTGTATATATTGGTGAATCTATCTACCTGCACAATTGTGCAGGTCAGGGCTGAAAGGGATAAAAAAAGGTTATTAACAATCAGCAAAAGGACGTTAAATTTTGAATAACTTACTTATCGTGAGATGAAAGAAAGAAAGCTTACATGCTATATATATAGTAAACATTTACAGTAGAAAGACATCACACATTTTTACACAAATAATGAAATCGATATGCCTACGATAGGCGGGTCACGTCTCTTGCGTCAGTAATATGCATGTGAACTGTAAAATCTTTGTAAAAGGTTGTTGTGTCAAAAACAACAAGATAATATTATACAATACGATACTCTAAGAATGAGCTGTAACAGTCCAAGTTGGCATGGTTTAGTGTAGAATGATATTCAGTTGAGGAGTTAAATTTATGAGGTGTGGGACTTCTGGTTTGGTTAATCACTGGGTGAATGAGTTTCGTATATTCTTGAATGTATACTAAAGTTTAAAGTGGAGTATATATTTTATTTTTAAGATTTTAATTTTTAATTACTATGAAAACCTCAAATGAAGATCACGTTTGTTGCAGTTAATTGACTCTTTCAGGCTTCATTCACAATTTCGCGAACGTATGTTCAGTATGTTGTACATTCTTGTAAGCAGAGAAACTAGCATCTGATCACGAGGGTGCTACCTCTGTAAAAGAATGTGAAGAAAACCAATCCTTAATTTCAACTTTTAAATTTCACAGATAGTACAGTAAATACAACCAGGACCAAGCTTATGCTTATTGTCCCTGGTTCAGGATTGGTGTAGGATCTTCATCTAAACTCGTACTTTAATGAGATGTGAACTAGTTCCAAGACACATTTATGTGAAGAAAATACAGTTTGTCTGACATAGATAAATAAAATATATACTTTCTTCGAAATGCGATGGTAAAATCGGAAGAAAAGTTTTCTTGAAAATTTATTTCAAATGTTTATTATTATTATTATTATTATTATTATTATTATTATTATTATTAATATGTAGTTTTTACGTTGTAAGTGTTTATATGTGTCTAGTGTTCAGTACAACATTAGACATATAGTAATACATGATTTTATTCCTCCAAGTTTGTGTTTAAAGGATGTATATGATGTATGGCGCCACTAAAGGTACGTAGATACACTTAGTGAAGAGTGTCCGTAAGTGTTCTTCCGTGAGTATTGCATTGCAGTAACGCGGAAATGAAACAGGTAATATAATGTGAATTACGGAGGAACAAATAGTAATTCTTCGATATTTTTTAACAAGAAGTACGTAGATATACTTCACCATATAAGTAAAGAAGCACGTTTCGAAAGGATAAAGACGTTGTTTGAAAGAGAAAGGATGTAAACACTTTTTTTTTCAAGTAAATAATTTTTTAAGTCGTATATTACAAGCCGTATATCGTATATCAAAAACAAGTCGTATATCAAAAACGTTCAACTTAGACAGGTGGCTAACTTGCAGAGTAACAAGTAATGTTATGTAAAATGCTGGTTCCTTAAAGACAGTGTCAAGTTACAGAGATGGCTAACTTAAAAAGGTGGCCGAGTTAACAGGTTTTATTGTATTTAGACTCACGTATCAGGGATGGTTTTCATATCTACATCAACATTTTTACGCTGTCGTGTCTTCAGAGTCAATTACTGGATTCAATTCTTGAATTTGAAAAAGCAAACTTATCTTCATAATAATATAAATTATAATATGTGATGCTTAATATTCTAGCTATGTGTTATATTGTTACTATATGCCTTTGGTGCGGTTCATCCTCGTTGGGAGCTCATGTGGATCGGCTCTTACGTTAAACTGATTCTCGTCTCATATAGCCTTGGTGGTGAAGGAGACGCTGAACTGAAGTCAACTGAACTCATTGGGTAGCTTTTGCTAATTAATTATCAGAGACACACACACGGATATGGTAAATATATAAAGGAGTTTTGGTAAACCAAAAAAAAATATAGAAAACTAAATACTAAATATTTATTAAGATCACGTATGTCTTTTCATTCTGAATACAGTAAGACGGTGCAACAAAAGCCAAGTCGCTAGCGCTTATGTTTCTACATCGTTCCAGTTTCGATTCTCGTGAGAGTACTTGACTTAGATAGAATCTTGAGTAATGATTCGAATCCCTCTTTATGTAGATCTTACCTGATGTAATCTCAGTATTGAAAAGGATCACGCTAAACTGTAATGAAACATAATAACAGCAATATGATGTTCTACGGCAGGTTCAAATAAAGCACCCGCGATGCATATATTAATGCAAGAAAAGGAAAATATGTTGATATTTCCAGTTTTCACCGAATTTTCACTACATTCTTCTTGATTTATATATTAAGTATTCAGTATGTGGAGGAAAGTCGCTTCTTCTGGTGGCTATGTATTTAAGGTTCCTAAATAGCCCTTGTGGAACCGCGTAAAACCAGAAAATAGAACTCGAGATGATTTACCGCAGAATTCAAACCAGAAACATCTTAATTGCAAATCTTTAACGCCTATAGTGCATCGAAGTTAGTTTGTTTTATGTGGTATTTAATATTTTAATATATAATAACTCGATCTCACACAAACTAACGTATCACTAGCCGTAAATGAGTTTTGTGTGTAGACACATGAAGTAAAAGTATGAGTTGTTAGACCTAAACATTAGTACGATACACTGCTGGTAAATGGACGTTGACATTGAAGTTTCTGAGTTGTGGAATACGGACATACTGGTGCGCAAAATCAATTGATGTGCTTTGTTTTGTATGTACTAAAACTTCTAATAAATTACATTATTACATAGGAGTAGCCGGAACTTTTTATTTGGGTGTGCGCAGAGTTAATTAAAGCAGAATTTTTATACGGGTCTACCAAACGTAATTAAACCAGGATCTTTCATATGAGTGTATCAAAGACAAAACATAACTTTTCATATGGGTGTGCGCGTAGGAAATTAAATAACTTTTTCAATGGATTTGTACAAAGGTAACTAAACTCGACCGTATCTTACCATAACATTTCCACGTGCTATTTTTATTGAATTTTAAATGTATTAGAAATAATAAAATAAAACATAATGAATTGACGAATTACAAAAAGCGTTTTAGTTTACATGACCTTTGAAGATAATAGGTTCAAACCATTTTATTTGTGTGTGTGTAAAGGCACATTCAGCACACCCCATAGCTACGCCTATGATTATTAGTTACACATATTAGCATACATTCTAGACGATATTTTACAATAATATTTTCCTACATTCCAACTGTTTTTAAAATAATAAGACTAGCGAGTAGGCGAAGGTAAATAGCCAGGGATGAAAATGAAACAAGACAAGTCAAAACAACAGCGGTTTTAGTCTCGTCTCGAGTCGAAAAGCGTCTCGTTCAGAATATTATTCTTGATCTTCTTTCGGTATCGTTTCGGTAATTTCGAAACAAATTCTGAGGATAGAAAGCGTGGGAATAGTTACACACTGTCGTTTCGGCTTTTTATTTTTCACTTATTATTGTAGATTCTATTGTAGAAAATTAAATTCCTACTTTTCTGAACCATGATTACTGTATGCCTTGTAGAAGTTAAAAGAGATCGATAATCCATGATAGTGAATGGTTTTCAATGACATCGTGAAATAAGAATATAAAAGGAAATAGGAAAACTCAGAAAAAATACAAAAACGTAATGTTGATCATCACAAATTCACATGGCGTGAAATCGAACCAGGGGCACTTACCCTTCCTGCGTACGTGCGTGCCTCACATGATTTCTGTTGAAGAAAAATTCAAACAATTTCAGTTTCCACAGAATCACCAAATTTACAATTAAACATTGAATGCAGGTTTCTTTAACAAAGTAGTTTCACAATAAAGTTTTTGTTTCTGAAAATGTTGCTTAGCTTCTTTGAAACGCAGGTGTATATTTTGTTTGCTCTGATTTCATGTTCATCATTGATAGATTTCATTCGAATATCATAAAGAGATCTCCCTCTTTGCACTGCGTATTCAATGAATTTATCCTTAGAAATGTTTCTCCCATGAACACTTTCAGCTCGACGATCTGGTACATGTTACGGTACCAAATTTCACATAAGTAAATCCCCACGCTAAGCGGGTTTGCATATCCAGGCTCCTAACTATGAAAATATTTACGATCACTCCAACCCCAATCATTTCACAGATTCAACCTGTTGTATATAAGTTATTAGGACATAAAATTGAATGTAATTTATACGAAAAACCCTTTTATGTATTGCAAGACCTGTAACGTCCAAATATTCACCACAAACTTATAGTTGTATCGACATAAACAAACAAACAAAATAAAAAAAAAGTGTGGAGCAGGAAACCACTTTACACAAAAGTCAAAAGAGGTTATTGAAGGCATACGAACTGGTCGAGCGGTTTGGGTGACTAGTCTGTCAATCAGAAGTTTATGTGTTCAAACCCTGTAGAAAATATTCGTTTTGTTTTGTTTTTTTTCTTAAAAGTGTGATCCTATTTTCATCAGAGGACTGAGAACATTTCTTTGAATAAATCTTTGGAAACTACTTTTCTCTCAAATTCGATTAGAAGCGAACATTATATGAATTGCAAATCTAACATCCACAGCTGAGAACAAAATATTAAGTATGTTCAATATGTCATTATTATCCTTTGATTTGTAGTGAAAAACTAATTATAAGCATTGACAATTTCAGAAGATTCTCCCCCGGTAATGGTCAAGATATGAATGAGAAAAAACTGATAAAACATTATTAGTCCATTTGAGCATGATCGAAAATAACTTATGGCCACGAAGGGGAAATTTATGTCGACAGGATCTCAAATTCTCCGACAGGTCATGCCCTGAAATCTTCACTGTTTGAAAGGTATCCTTAACAAATAGAATATTATATTTATTTCTCCTTCTACGTTTTGAAATGGAAAAATCATAATTTTAAATAGAATTATAATACGATAAGCATAAAGATTTATACAACTAATGAAGTAAATATCCTTGTGTAAGTTATCGATTTCTATTCGGATTAAAACTCGAATATTCGTTTGCATCACATTTTAAAGTAAATCCTCTCTATATATAGTTCCTACTGGAAAGCATGTTTAACTCCAATTACTTAATCAATATTTTTAATAATATATTTTTATTGTAATACTCTTACTATTCAATGTTGTATGCACATAATTTCCCAAAGCAAAACCTCACAAATGTATAATTGACTAGTAAATATTATCAAATAAATTATCATTTAGTTTACGTAAACATTGCATTGCCTGATTTGAAACTTCGTATTTTAAATAATAATAATAATAATAATAATAATAATAATAATAATAATAATAATAATAATAATAGTAGTAGTAGTAGTAGTAGTAAAAGCATAGCCATATCTTTATCAGAATTTCAGGCTTAGTCAATAAATGAATTCAACATAGTCTCTATTCGAAGCTCTATTTAATCGAATCAGATAGAAATACGAAGAGGAACTTCGAGAACAGGTAAAAAAAAATGTTACTTTGGTGGGTTTGAAAGTAACTTTTAAGTATTTTTTTTTTAACAATTACAGACAAATGCCTTGGACACTATTTTCTTTTCTTTAAGTTAACTGATTCACCGAACGTATCTGACATATGAGTAACTTGTCTCTATTTTCTACTCGGTTATACACGTTTTACAATCTTTTCCATTAACCTTGAACGACAAGAACACGAACACAAAAACATCCACGTAGGTATGACAGTTAAAATTCCTAACTTCCCCCACGGGGAATCGAACCCGGAACCACATACAGCTGCGGCACACGTGCTAGCCACTAGACCAGCGTGAAGAACAAATAAAATGTATTTTGTAGTGTCTGAAGTTTATAGCTATTTCACCCTGTTGTAGTATGTCTATTGATTTTTTAATGTTTACCGTATTCGTTACTTTGAGGAATGATATATATTATTGATATAGGTTTTATTACATATTCGGCCATAAATATTATATAAATTATCAGAATTATTCATGATCTTCCATGGAAATTCACTGGTGCATGCGCAGTAGAAACAGAAGAACACAATTTTCTGATGTTGGTCAGAACGCAAATTTCTAACAGGCTGTCTGAATTCCTTGGTGGAAAGCAGTAGTTCCCAACCTAGGGACCTGCAACTTCCTCCTGAGTAAGCATGAAGAGCGAGTAAGGTGGCGAAAGCTACTGGCATAAAAGAATTGTGCAATAAGTAAATAAAGCACTACTTATTATGACTTTCAAATTCAGCTTGACAATTTTATAATTGCCGTTTTACAAAAACATCATATTGCACTAGGAGGGTATGCAAAAGTTTTGCTGGAAATAAATATAAATTCCTGGGATGATGATGATGATGATTATTATTATTATTATTATTATTATTATTATTATTATTATTATTGGTCTCCTACTTCTTGGCCAAGATGTGAAATATTCACTACCTTCTTCATACCGCTAAATCAATTTCTTCACTGTTTTCTCGTCACAGCTCATACCCCTAGCTATCTGAATGGCAATTTGTCTAATTGTTGCTCGACCTATGATTTTCCCTCGCATAGTAACAGATAGTTTTCTACAGCTTTTAGAGCGAGGTATTTTGACAACCTGTAGAAATTTGCATTGTGATTCGTATTAGCAATGACAGTAAAGTGGATATTTCTGTTCCTACTGTGCATCATCAGTATCATTATATCAGAAGTATTCCGCCATTACCAGCGGGTCACTTACCGCAGCTGAGAAGCTGCCATGCTCCACGATCTTCTGTTAACCTCTCCATCTTCACATACGATTTTTCTGTTTTGATATCGCCAATAGCCTAATTCTGTTTCTATATAGTCTAATTCGTCCTCTCCCTCTCTTCCCTGCCACCATACCCCTCAAAATACTATCTCCTCCATCCTAAAGGCTCTTTTCGCCATTTCTATCCTTGCTTTTATTTCACGTTCGCATGTCAAATCATCACTAGTAATAGTACTCAGATATCGAAAACTAATCACTTGTTGTTTTTTCCCGCTCCTACTTCTATATTTCACACCGATCGCTTCGTTTCAATCACCATGGATTTTGTCTTTCTAACATTTATTTTCATCCCATATTCTTCACAAGCCTTTCTCAAGTTTTCTACATCTTATTAATTTTCTTTTTAGATTCCACAACAACAACCATATCAACCCCAAACCGTATACACCTCACCATTCTATCTTCTACGGAAATTCCATCTTCATTATGTAGACTCGTTTTCGTTATCTCTTCTAAATAGTTATTAAATAAAATATAATCGGCGGAATATAGCCCTATAATCTCTGTTGAACTCATCTTCCAATTACACTGTCTGTCTACTGCGCATGCACCAGTGAATTTCCATGGAAGATCATGAATAATTCTGATAATTTATATAATATTTATGGCCGAATATGTAATAAAACCTATATCAATAATATATATCATTCCTCAAAGTAACGAATACGGTAAACATTAAAAAATCAATAGACATACTACAACAGGGTGAAATAGCTATAAACTTCAGACACTACAAAATACATTTTATTTGTTCTTCACGCTGGTCTAGTGGCTAGCACGTGTGCCGCAGGTGTATGTGGTTCCGGGTTCGATTCCCCGTGGGGGAAGTTAGGAATTTTAACTGTCATACCTACGTGGATGTTTTTGTGTTCGTGTTCTTGTCGTTCAAGGTTAATGGAAAAGATTGTAAAACGTGTATAACCGAGTAGAAAATAGAGACAAGTTACTCATATGTCAGATACGTTCGGTGAATCAGTTAACTTAAAGAAAAGAAAATAGTGTCCAAGGCATTTGTCTGTAATTGTTAAAAAAAAAATACTTAAAAGTTACTTTCAAACCCACCAAAGTAACATTTTTTTTTACCTGTTCTCGAAGTTCCTCTTCGTATTTCTATCTGATTCGATTAAATAGAGCTTCGAATAGAGACTATGTTGAATTCATTTATTGACTAAGCCTGAAATTCTGATAAAGATATGGCTATGATTTTATTACTACTACTACTATTATTATTATTATTATTATTATTATTATTATTATTATTATTATTATTATTATTATTATTATTATTATTATTATAATTATTATTATTATTTAAAATACGAAGTTTCAAATCAGGCGATGCAATGTTTACGTAAACTAAATGATAATTTATTTGATAATATTTACTAGTCAATTATACATTTGTGAGGTTTTGCTTTGGGAAATTAAGTGCATACAACATTGAATAGTAAGAGTATTACAATAAAAATATATTATTAAAAATATTGATTAAGTAATTGGAGTTAAGCATGCTTTCCAGTAGGAACTATATATAGAGAGGATTTACTTTAAAGTGTGATGCAAACGAATATTCGAGTTTTAATCCGAATAGAAATCGATAACTTACACAAGGATATTTACTTCATTAGTTGTATAAATCTTTATGCTTATCGTATTATAATTCTATTTAAAATTATGATTTTTCCATTTCAAAACGTAGAAGGAGAAATAAATATAATATTCTATTTGTTAAGGAAACCTTTCAAACAATGATAATTTCAGGTCATGACCCGTCGGAGAATTTGAGACCCTGTCGACATAAATTTCCCCTTCGTGGCCATAAGTTATTTTCGATCATGCTCAAAGTAGACTAATAATGTTTTATCAGTTTTTTCTCATTCATATCTTGACCATTACCGGGGAGAATCTTCTGAAATCGTCAATGCTTATAATTACTTTTCAATTACAAATCAAATGATAATAATGACATATTGAACATACTTAATATTTTGTTCTCAGCTGTGGATTTTAGATTAGCAATTCATATAATGTTCGCTTCTAATCGAATTTGAGAGAAAAGTAATTTCCAAAGATTTATTCAAAGAAATGTTCTCAGTCCTCTGATGAAAATAGGAACACACTTTTAAGAAAAAAACAAAACGAATATTTTCTACAGGGTTTGAACACATAAACTTCTGATTGACAGACTAGTCACCCAAACCGCTCGACCAGTTCGTATTTCTTCAGTGACCTCTTTTGACTTTTGTGTTGTAAAGTGGTTTCCTGCTCCACACTTTTTTGTTTTGTTTATGTCGATACAACTATAAGTTTGTGGTGAATATTTGGACGTTACAGATCTTGCAATGCATAAAAGGGTTTTTCGTATAAATTACATTCACTTTTATGTCCTAATAACTTTTATACAACAGGTTGAATCTGTGAAATGATTGGGGTTGGAGTGATCGTAAATATTTTCATAGTTAGGAGCCTGGATATGCAAACCCGCTCAGCGTGGGGATTTACTTCTGTGAAATTTGGTACATCATTTCGGCTGCTATGAAATCCACTTCTTGAATCTGAAACACTAATGATTCGTCTTCCTATCGAATAGGTGTTTCTTTAATGACACATTCAACTATTCTAGTAACACATGTCAACAGAGTTTCCCATGAAACATCCTTTCTCTTTTTTCGTCATTACCATTTTAGCTCTAGTTCTGGCCAAATACGCACTGCTCCTCGTTAAACACGATCTCTGCTACATATTGCCGTATAGCAGTACTCTATAAATATGGTGAATTATGCACTAAGAGTGTACAACTTTTCGCTACACAGGATTCAGCAGACTGACTTAGCAATCGTGGTAATTTTGTGAAATTTTGGTAGTCCCAGGGATAGACCATGTTTGTTTGTGTCGTGTTCTGTAGGAATTTGGATGCAATTTGATGTTGAGCGATGCAGCTTTGCAGTGTCAGTCTCTTGCCGCAGTACTTTGACCTGAAAGTTCATACGGAAGGTTTTTTAATGAAATTTATCGTCCTCGTGTCAGTTTCGTTTTATGCGTAGTGTATTACACAGGATTTTCAATTTTTCATTACAGTAATCATTTTTCTTGTTGAAATTGTCGTCTGTCTGACTGGCTTCTTTTTGTTTGTCATTCTTTTCCAGTATAACTGAGAACACGTGATTTCAGGGCGAATGTGCTACTATTATCAACTTACAGACAGACAAGAACACAAAGAATATAACAAATTATTTAATATTACGGCAGTTAAAAAACTACATATTGCATACTATATTAAGTGCGATTATATATGTGCACATGCAATAAGGATACATGCTCTAAGCAATACGTTCGAGAGCTGTTTAATAACTTCACATACCAGCAGGCATGTTTAGAAGTGTATTCATTGTAGAATAGCAGAACAACAAGTATTTTCAAAGGAACATAATGTAATCGAACAACAGTAAAATTATTGCTTTGAAATTGTTTTCTATTATACCACGGACCAACAAACCATAAAACCTTCCTGGGGGATTTCTCGGTACTGGGATATGTCGTAATACAACTAATGAGAAAATCGAATAAAATAATTTGTATCACTTGTTTTCTATAGAAAAATAAAACGGAACATTGACACAAAGTCATACTCATACCTAAATGGAAATCAATTATTACGAAAATTGTGAAGACTTTAAATTCATATTTCCTCTGCTGCTGTTTGATGAATCAAGACAAAAGTTTCAGTTTCAGTTGAACATAAAATAGAACACATAATTACATTTTATTATTCACGCAGTTTGCAGTGTTGTCACGTAATAACTGTACATTGACACAAAGTCATACTCATACTTCCATGAAAATCCATTATTATGAACCCTGTGAAGAATATAAAATACATATCTCCTCTGCTGCTATTTGATGGATCAAGACGAAATTTTCAGTTTAAGTTGAACATAAAACACAATACCTAAATACATTTTTTATTCCCCGATTTGCAATGTTGCCACGTAATAACTAAAAGAATCGCGAGAAGGGACTTTTTAAGGGAAATTTGCTTAAATACCCCTCCATTATTTTATCTTTGTAAGCAGAAATGTCTCGTTGGCTACGTACACTGAGAGCTTACACTCTTCCAAATCGGTCGAGGTATAACTTGTTCCAGTGTTGCACCGACGGTCAGAATATTGACACAAAGTAGTACTCGTACTTCCATGAATATCTATTGTTATGAACTTTGTGAAAACTATAAAAAGAACAAACTTTCCTCTGCTGCTATTTGTTGGATCAAGATGAAATTTTCAGTGTAAGTTAAGCATGAAATGGGATCCATAAATGCATTAAATTGTTCACGTAGTATGCAGTGTTGCCACGTAGTAACTAAAAGAATGGCAAGAAGGGGCGTTTTTAGGGGAAATTTTGTTAAATATCCCTCCATTAGTTTTCCTTTGTACATAGAAATGTCAATTTTATTACGTAAACTGAAAGCCTACAGTCGTATAAATCGATTGAGGTATAACGTGTTCCAGTGTCGCCCTAACGGTCTGATATACGGTTATTTAGAGAGGTCCCATCGATGTCTGTATACATACACGGGTGCTAAAGGGTTAAGGACCTCAGGACCCAGGTGTTACAATTATATGTTGACTAACAACAATTTTTGTTTCTAGGGACACTAAGGAACATTCCTAATATAGTGGCAAAAGTTCCCTAGGGGGGAGAGTTATCACCCCCTTGGCCGTTTGTCTATATGTTTTGAACGCTAAATCCATCCTTGACAGCTTTTGCCGTTTTGCTGTTGACATACAGATGGACGTACTCCCATGCGAAATAAAAATTGCGCGTATACTGCAACTCACGTTTTTCGCATATATTCCATTTTATGGGTAAAATTCACTAATTACTATGTGGAGATAATAGAAACCAATCCATCTAAGGAGATATTTTCAAAAAGTATAATAAAATAATAAATATATAAGCAAAAAACAAAATTATGCTCGGTTTTGTGTATACTGGCAGCGATGCTTTCTAGGGATTTTTTCAGTAGCACAGCACATTTGCGGAGGGAATTCAGTAGGGAAGTCAAGGAGTTGGATCAAGGAACTGGATAGTGGAGTAAAATGTTGCATTTATTGGTTAAAACCTAGTGTGTAGATTGCCTACCAAATATAAATTAGATTCTGTAACTAGCATGTCGTACGAAAATATAGAATTAAACAGAAAAACTCTTATCTTACGGTTCGAAGCGATACGCACCATGGTTATGAAGATTATTTCTTAAGAAAAAAGAGCAAACACAGCGTTGCCTCCGTGGTTAGGTGGATAGAGTGGCGGACTCGTAGTTATTTTACCAACGAATCCCATCCTATCCCATTCCATTTTTTCTTTTTTTTACAAAACATTATAATTTTCATGTTAATAAGAACCGAAGCAATATAATAAGGTCAACTTATTGATATTTTGCTGTAATGACGTATTTATCAAGGATTAGAGTACTATTGGTAATAGCTATTGTTTTCAGTTCATGCTGTTGATAGCTTCGCTCATCCTGTTTTCTTGGGAAGAGAACAATTTTGTCTCCAACAAAGTGTGAAGGATATATACAGACAGAAGAAGACATCTTAGTACCAATCCTGATTTATCGTGATGAAATGGACTAGTTTGCCATTATTAAAAAAAAAGAAAACTAAATTATTGAAGTTGGCTTCTCTTTAGCTTTTAGGTAAAAAAAAGTGTTTTTCTTTATAACACTATACTTTATGAGGCAAGGTGTGCGATCGTACCCACAAATTTAGCTAAAGAGTGAAAGATAATTGTTTATACAAACATTTTACAAGTTTAGGTGCGTTAAACACCAATACACCATGGTCTCGCTTATCCGACCATCCTTTGTTCCACATACTGTATGATCCAATATATCATTGCAGATAGCACCAATCGGCAAGAAGAACTGCTAGTTGTGGTCTTAATATATTTTTCATGCTCTGGAGTCTATCGCCAATCGCGTCAGTCTACACCTTGACTCATATGTCTATCATGCTGTGCAGACACGTATCCAGGTTTTCTATTCGGAGGGGGCCTAACACGAATCCTCGTAAGCACGTAATTCTAATGTTTTAAAAATATCAATAATAATAATAATAATAATAATAATAATAATAATAATAATATTGCATCAGTTCTGTACTTCTCTTAAACTTTTTCCTACTTTTCATTTATAAACCGGTTTACTTTGGAAACTGCATTAAGCACAAACAAAATGAAATATATTTTCGAGAGAAATGTAACTAAAGAAAACTGTCTATTACGTATATCACATAACAAAAATAGCAAGAAGACATTGAGTGTATCGTTCTAATATACTAAAGTTAAAAATAGAACGGAAACGAAATGTTAATCCTATTTGAAACTATTCTTTAACCCTAAAGTACTATTGACGAAAATAATCACGTAATCTGTCAGACCGCATTGTTGTTTTACATTTTCTGAATAGTAGTTTTATTGCATATTTTCTTATAATGCTATCCTACATATCTTAGTTGCTTATAGAAAAATAAAACATAGTAATTTCACGATGTAGAAAAAGTTTTATATTTTTAAAGTAATGAGAAAAGGAATATAGTTAAAATTTGCAACAATGTTTTCATTGTTATTCTAAAATTGTAATTGTTGAAATATTCAATTTTTCTTCCTTTCTATGTAGTAAAAATAACACTAATTTAAAATACGCTCTTCTTATAGATGCACTGAGAATAAAAAATACAGTAAAAACAGAGGAAAAACATGGAATATTAGCTTTTCAAAACTTACAAGAAAGCACTATTACAGTTGTACTGTTATATATTTTGTAGTGAAACGGTAATGAATTACACCTATCTTTAGTTTTTATATGATCGCGAGAGTAAAGAAAATTCGTTTTGCCGGTAAAGAAAGTACCGCACTAACTGTTCTGATTGCATGCACTTTCTTCAAGTAGGCACTTACATCTTTTTATTCTTCACTGCATGGAAATCGGTACCCTACACCGCTGACACGAATATCATTGCTTTGCGCTTACAACTTAGTGGAGAGCGGACTATGTTCTCCTCTTCAACTCCTTGTGCGCGATGGTGCGAAACTCACTTTCAAGTTATAGTATGCTCTTGATTGAAAAACTCAGCTCTCATGGCAGATGTCCAATGAATATTCTACGTTCTATGTGAGGCCTAACAAGTCCTTTTGCCAACCTTTTCATGAAATCAAGTCTTGTCATCACTGCGGACTTAGTGTAGACTTGAGGCAAGGCATACACATTGACCCCACACTCAACATCCACCAGAAAAAAGAAAATTGTCAATGGCTATCGTCTTGTTTGACGACTTGATGTGTAATCTGTATATTTTTTGTCTAGAGTATCCACTCCGCCTTTACTCATGTTATAAAATATGATTATTTCAGGTTTTCTAGTCTCTGGGTCATTATTTGATGTGTGGTGTAAGACGTGCCACACGGTAAGACTCAATACTGATAATAATCAGTAGATAACAAAAGACAACTGAACAGCAAAATACTCACGTAACTACTATAGTACGTCTGTGAGACCGTTCGACCCCTCCAGCGCCGCGCACAGGGGATCAATTATAACACGAACTTCACACTACGTAACCATATGCTAGACAGGAATGTAGACGAAAAGATCCACTTCTAGTAGTGAGACTGTAGAAAATATAATGATACGAAAAGCAGCAGCGGTCTAAGAGACGGTCCATAGTACTTACGGGTTAATTCCACCTGGTATAATGGCATTATGATATGTTCTTAGAATTATAACAAGACAACAACACATTGCCCAAAGTTTGAACACTGACTACTAGTAAACTGATATAAAAGAACCTCAAAAGGGTAAAAACAAGTTTATAAAAAAGTGCTTGAATTTCGGAGGAGGCAGCCCTCAGGCCCTCACGCTGGATACATCCCTGATTCAGTGCACTGCAGTTTTTTGTTATGAAACATTATTATTAGAGGCGTAATATGTAAAATTATATCATAAGTTTTATTTTTAATAGGTGTTTTCTTAACACATCCATATTATACAGCGTTCTGCCTGCCTGTTTATGTCGGATAAGCGATAGCCTACTGTATTTCTAAAGCTAGCATATAAATGAACTAGAATTGTATCGTCCTAGAACAGACAATAGTGGGAAATGCTTATATTAAAAGGCTGGAATAAAAAAGCATAAGTACTGCTTTGGTAGCGTGAGAACAAATTCAAAACAATTCAATATATTTCCTAGTCTCAGATTATCATCTTATTGTGTCGGTGTGTATTATTTTTTAAACATAGTTTTAAAAGTCATACCATTCGTAATATTCCTAAGGAAATCGAAAGAAAAAAATCCTATGTGCATCTTGTGGCAAAGCGGCATAAGTGCATGGTCCGAAACCGATTCCCACGTTAAGATATAGATAGAGTTCTCGTACTTCAGAAATGCAAATCCGGGACGATACTAAATTACGAGAATCTTTGAAATGCTTAAAATTGGAAGAAGTGTTGAATACTAATTTACTTTCCACCATTAGATAGAGTTATTCAAGTATTACGTTATAACATTTTTATTTATTTCACTAGACCTTTTTCCGAGAACGCCGATTTCTCTGTAAATTTGGTGGGGGGCATTCAAATGCAGAATATATATATGAGGATTTTAAGATAAATTGCACTCAAATTATGCCAAATATTGTATATTCATAAATACAAAGGGGGCCTACATGAGTTTTGGTGCGCCCGGCCCCCAGGATCGGCGCCCTTGCCTTCTTCCTAGTTAAGTAAAGCAAACGTAAGCAAATGATTTACTCCCTTCCCCTGATAAGCAAAATTGTTTTTTCCTCAAGATCTATTGTGTTTCGTGAAATAACAGCAGGAATTTCCTGATTACTTAACCATTTAAATGAATATTTTCACTTAGAGCCATCCCATTGATTCGCGTTGCGTAGGACTAAAATAGATTAAGAGTCAATAATGAAGATGAGACTTCCATATCAAACATGAAGAGATATGTGGATCGGAGATCTTTCTTTCTTCGAACTTTGGTTTTTCAAATCCATGATGGGAAATTATATTATGAGTACAATTTTCGAAATTAATAGTATACAATCGTATACATATCTTACAAAACGATGTTTTATGCAAAATACTTTCACTCCAAGAATAAATTACAATTTATAAACCTCCCTGGTTCGTTTCTAATCTTGGGGATGTTTTGAGTGAGCACAGAGAAGTTACCTTCCACTCACTATCTGAAATGAGTGGGAATATGATGTACAACTAAGCGATAGATAATATTTCGGTTCATGTTATTATGGGAATTTCTGTAATTAAATAACAACTCCAGATTTCGATAATTGAATTACTGTTGTATTTTCATTACTTTATGTAAGTACGTGTAAGGTGTGGTGTATGCATTCGGGTAATTAGAAATTGCCAGTTCTAACACTGCATACCAAACATTGAGCCTTCGACTAATGTTTAGAAAGTAACACATACCTCTTGGTGTTCTGTTCTTATGCTCCTGCAAATGCTGGTCCACCAAAAGCTCCTTCCGATCGTTAAACCACAGGCTGGATGGTATCTCGCTGGCGGTCACTCCAAAGGATGGAACGGAGGTTCGAACTAAGAACGGGCTGCGATATGATTTGATTACGCCGAAGTTTTGCGAACAGTTAGCATAATAATATCTCCTCCGTAACGTATGATAAACTTTCAGAGTTCGTGTTAGCGAAACGTTAACTCGCTTAACTTAAATAAAGCTGTTTCTAGACATTCTACTAGTTAAAACTTTTAACGTCGATCTCCGACTTGTAGTCGTTGTTCCGTTTCTCCAAATCTCCGTCTCCGACTGATCTCGACTGATCACTCCTGACTGATCTGATCTCTACTGTCCAACTGCTCCAGTGACCTCTGGTCCTCTCGTTTTTGTAGAACTTCCTGTGACCTGGAATCTGCCGCTTCTGCATGATGTCAGAGGCGTGTGCTCTTTCTTGTCTAGGAAACGCAATGGTTTCTTCATTGTGGTCGACGACTGGCAATGCTTGGAATGCTTCGACTCACAATTCCTGGCAATTCTAACATACCCGAGAAAAGTGTCTTGTGTTCACAAACATCTTAACAAATTTACTTACAACGAATTCTGCCAATTCTTTTCAATCGGACATTAATTGAATTCTGATTTTAATTTCCTGTAATGAAACAATTTGCTAGAGAAAGCGTACATCATACCATCGTTGCATAAGTATTTCTACATTAAAAAGCAATGACTACAATGTTTATGTAATTTGTTTTTCGTGGATTATTATTTCCTGACCCTTTGCTGTTTTTATGAATCTAATACTCAAAATCAAAATCTTGAGTATTAGTTATAAAGTAATAAGCTTGTTACTTACCCTGAAGAGTCTAAGTCTTCAATGAGACGGAGGCTCAAGAGCGTAGTGCTTGGAGCGATTGCCTCACTTGTTCTACCTCCCCGTGGCGCAGCCTTGATTCGAGTTGATCCTAAACGAATCATTCGGAAGTCGAAGTCGGAAGATGTTTCCCATTTTTCCAAAACAGTTTTGGTCGATTGCAATCTGTCTCACTTGTGAGGGGACAACCCCATGCCGTAAGCGTCGGTGGACCACCGATAAGCAACTAGCGACACGTCCGCAATAATTGGCGGTCCCGCAGCCAAAATTTGGTCCCACTTCCGTTTTGAAAATTATACCACTACCGGCAGAGAAGCGACGTAACGCCAACGAACCACAAAATTATTCCCCTAAAATACGTTAAATCGCCTATATGCGTAATTTCTTTGCATCAAGGTGAGTCTAAACACACTTTCAAAAAAGTAAAAGAAGTGCCCTGAGCTCGGCATGAAACACCAGCCTTAGGGTTACTAGTTGCGTGTTTTTCCGAATTCGCCACGGAGGCGATTACGAAGACAGCTTGTAGAGTGATAAATCGTTGAAGTCGTTTTAATATTTCTAATCAGAGTGCTTCTTTAACCGTGTGTATTTGACAATAACTGTTTGGAATCAGATGAAATGCACTCGTCATGTAATTTTATAACAAAATGACAAGCGTCTATTTACTTTTTTCATAGTTCTCCCATACGGTTCACTTGCTAGGGATCGGTGACAGTTGCCAACCAAATTCATACAATTATACGCACCCATCTCAAGATTTTTCACTTCATGATGCAAAAGCACGAGTTACTCTTGACCCCCGGAGCTCAAGTGTTGTCCTTATAATAACAATTCGTCAGGGAAAATATTGTATAATAATAACCGCATGCATGTGACTGGCGATAGTTCGTGTTTGTCCCTTTGACATTCTCCGTGATAAATCAAAGGAGCGCGGATCAAAATGAAGTTCTCGCTGTTATGTGGTGGTAACTTCAATACCCCCGATATTTCCTTCGACTCGACGAATCCCTGCCACTCTTGGCACACTAGCGGTAATCCTTCGACGCGTCGCTATATCGACGATCGCCGTTTACCGTCAAGTGAGTCACTAGGTATTGGCGACCTTTACGGCATGGGGAAGCTAATAAACAAACAAACCAATAAACAAAATCTAAAGCCTTATAAAAAGTTTTCCCAAAATTTACATCTAGCAAAATCATTTGTTGGTATTCCAAAACTAAATTCAACTTTATTCATAGTTTACTTCTATCGTACTTTTGATATGAGAATGATATGTCTGAAACTGTAACAAAGGTCATTAAGACTTTTTCTTTGGCTTTAGTCAGATTTAGCAGTTTTACTTAGCAGTCAGTCAATGTGGATCTGTGATTTCAGAGTTTTAGAGATTTAGAGTTTTAGAGAATATCCAACAACTCTGTGCATTTTCCCTTAAGTCTGCAAACTTTCTTCTAGGTTAAAACTGAGTACTTCCTATTTTCATCTTTTCTTGCTAAAACGAAAGTGTTCTTTAGACAACCTGAAATGATGGCTCTATACTACATTATGTTGCATAGGGCATTTTATGTAGCATCTCATTTGACTGTTGGACAATTTCTTCGTATATTGAAAGCAACAGTGATCAAGTCCTTGTACATTTACATGAGAAGGAAACAAATTCTTTTTAATTGTTGGAATTGTGCCAATGCACTAGGTCCAGAGAATTTTCAATTGATTATTATTATTATTATTATTATTATTATTATTATTATTATTATTATTATTATTGACTTAGGTTTTCTTGAATATTAAGCAATATTTCACAAAAAGCTGGTATTTTAAAACAAATGTGTTCGATATCAAGTTTTGATGAAGTAGTCATCTCTCCTATAAATAATTTCAGAGGGGCCGCGGTGGCTCAGTGATAAAGCGTTCATCTTTGGTGCATTTGATCCTTGGTTCGACCCCAGCTCGCACCAAGTGAATTTTGTGGTGGAGAAACACCATGAACAAGGATTTTCTCGGGGTTCTCCCGTTTTCTCCCACTTTCTTCATTCCACCATTTCATTCATTTCTCATCATCACCGTGTCCTTTATCCTAGCCGGTATAACCGTAGATCGTAAAATTTAAAGATTTGATTTCAAATAATTCCAACCCAAACAGTTGCAGGAAGTATGTCATTTCGAATAAAACAAACTACTGTATATAATTCTGAGTATTATTACTTTTATATATACAATTCTAGTGGACCTTACTTTCAAATCGAAGGATAGGAAGACTAAATTCACTCTCTTATTATTATAGATTCATTTCCATTGAAGCAGTTAAAATAGCTGGGAAAAATATAAAGCCATACCCTATATTCCAGTGTGCCACAACCGGATAACAAGGCACACTGGCGTGCCCAGCAAAATGAACAGTGTAACGCAAACTTTTACTTGTTATTTACAAGAATATTTGTCGAGTTTATTTTATTTATTATTATCAACGATTCTTCCACGGATTAGTTATCTGTATACAGTTATCACATTGAGGGAATGAGTGTAATTATTTACTTTAAAAGTATAAGAAAGGTATATTTTCTTGTATATTCTACCGTGAATAACTCATCCGGTCCAAAAAATTTGACTAACAACAAGATTAGCCGATGTAACAAACACACACCACCCTATAGTCGTGAGTGCCACAAGTCCTTTCCTACGTCTTGGTACCCTAAGGGTTGTTGCCTTCAAAGAGAGAGAGAGAGAGAGAGAGAGAGAGAGAGAGAGAGAGAGAGAGAAACTTAAGTACATTGCACTTACATACTTAAATAAATAAATTATGTAAATAACTGTTTCGTTTTCTGTTTATTAATATTATTATTATTATAAATTTCTTAGAAAGTCGACTGCCAAAAATATGCACACTGCTCTCCCGTGCAGCGCCTCGTGTATGATTTTCTGTACACAAACTATATATTCCAAGTTTATTGTGTTCATTCTATACGTGTGTTTGTAATTAGATGCATATGAAGTAGAAGTCAAAATCTAATGCCCACGCTACGTATATGCAAAATCATAGACAAAGAAATTTATGAAAAAAAACATTTATGGCGCTAAAACAAAGGGCAAAACTGAAGAAGTACTAGCGGATTGTTGCCCGTAGTGCACAAGTGATAACGGTTAACAGTGTTAAATTTAAACAAATAGTTTTTAATTAAGCACGAATTTAAGTTATAGTTTACAGTGGGGAAGGCTCAGGAGTTCGCTAGGATCCTTACAATATCGAACTCCGTGAAATGCACTGCAAACCTGTCCACAAGCCTCCGTAATATTCAACAGATATTGTGTATTAATACTCATTTCAATGCAAACCTATATAGACCTACGCACTTCAATACTCAACGAAGGTGCAGACTATTCATGAGTTAAACTCTCTCACCCAATGTATTCTCCTAACATGTCTCCCAGCAATTACAACATTTTTTGGTATCTCAATCACTTCCTAGTAGGATACCTTTAACTAGAGACCACTGATTAACCTGATATTGGATGTTTCACTTTCTCACCTTTGGAGTTGACTGTCATCAGTGGGACATTTCACACGCAAATATCTAATGTTAACAACGTTTCTTCTATAATTTCGTAATATTATATTATTTCTTTGTATTATTCATTAGCTTGATTAGGCTTGTTTAAACACTTTTCTCTTTGCACCTATATCTTAACGTTCGATAAAAATACACTAGTTCTCACCGGGAATCAAATCCAGAACCAATGCAATTGAACCATTTGGCCACAACAAAGCACATTTAAAAAGAACCTTCGATTTTGTTAGGAAAATTGTGATTAGGTGTAACATTTAAAAATATATTTAAGAATGGGTACGGATGAAACGCACTGAATTTTCTCGAATTTCTTCGAATTTCTTAAACTGACTCGTGTTAGGCTGCAGCTATTACTGAAACATTTATTTGGGAAATGCGAAAAAATAATGTGTCTTAAAAAACTTTGTTGGAAGCAACTTAGTCCAAAATTAAAGTACCGAGTGGTCATATTTCTCTTAGAAATAACTTATGCCATATATTAGAATTCTTAAGGAAATAATTGTATGTGAACTATGAGCAAAAGCGTCTGAGTACTTTCTGAGAAAATCGTCAAAAAAGTCGTTTCCAAGAATAAAATATCCCCTGTGTATCTTTTCTGGACAAACGAGTTGTATCATATTATTACGTTATTAATGATACATTTATTTATGAAATGTGATTGAGAAGATTGTTCGAAAAAACGCATCCCATACAGTAAATTAGACCTTACGTATTTTTTTCAGAGCAATGATTCATACTATATTTCTAGAAAATAAGAAAATCTTTACAGCTGTTTTTGAGACAATTTAATTATTTTAAATTTTCATCCTTCAGTAAACTGCCCTTATTTTTAGGTAGATATAGAATTCGAAACGATAAAGTGTTATTGAAACTTCATGTCTATAACTCGCTCAAGATACGTCGAACAGTATGGCCTCTATTTGATTGCATGTAAAAACGTGACGAACAGATGGACATACATCAAAATCACTTTTTCGATATGTGGGGCGTGAAACGTGAATTCATTGAAATCTCGAATTCGATTTTTATCACTATTGCTACAATTTCTTTCGTCGCTCGAACGTGAAAACTAATAGGAATACAATGACACGTAAAGTGATAACTTGCAATTCCTAAAATTTAATGAGTTACGTTTAATGCGTTGCCATGCTAGAAAAAAAACTTATACCTGTTTGTTATTTAATTTTAATATCAGTTTTTCCCGCTACTATATAATGTTGAAATATGGTATGATTATCGTTCATTATCATTCTATCTTTTGGAAGTATTCGTGTTCAGCATACATAGATCTTTATAATTTAGTTTCGTTCAACAAAAACATTCCTTACACAGACTTTGATTGCATTTCTTGCACTCTTGGATATTAAAAAGGAAAGATAGAGAGAAAGTCAATACTCTAAAAAGAAAAAACACAAGCACACACACAAACGATAATTTGACATCAGCTTTTTTTCCTTTCAATCTTTTTTCATGACAACAAGCGTCATTCGATATAACGTCATGTCGATATAACAATGGGTAACACTGGAAAGACTGTCAAGGTCGCGTATGCTCTTTTTCCTGTTCCTGACACACAAATCCGAAGTGAGTTGTCTGCTGTTTAAGAACGGGTAGGGGAGGTGTAACATACAAGAACATAAAGTGAAAACAATAACTGTTTCCAATAGTACACGTATTCTAATACTGAATAAATACATCGATTAAAGGATATATCAATTATACACTTAATATAATGTTTTGTAAAAAAATATATGGGATGGGATGGGATTCGTTGTGATGTCAAAATAATAAAATAACAACGAGTCCGCCACTCTATCCACCTAACCACGGAGGCAACGCTGTGTTTGCTCTTTTTTCTTAAGAAATAATCTTAATAACCATGGTTCGTATCGCTTCGAACCTTAAGATAAGAGTTTTTCTGTTTAATTCTATATTTTCGAAAGACATCTTAGTTACAGAAGCTAATTTATATTTGGCAGCCAACCTACACACTAGGTTTTAACCAATGAATGCAACATTTTGCTACATTGTCCAGTTCCTTGATCCAACTCCTTGACTCCCCTACTGAATCCCCTCCGCAATCGTGCTCTTCTACTGAAAAATCCATAGAAATCATCGTTGCAAGTAAAGACAGAACCGAGCATAATTTTGCTTTTGCTCATATTTTTATTATTTTATTATATTTTTTTGAAAATATCTCCTTAGATAGATTGCTTTCTATTATTACCACAAACTAATAACTAAATATTACCCATAAACGTACGGAAAATGAAATAAACGCGGAAAATCGTGAGTGGCAGTATACGCGCAATTTTTTGCACATGTGGATACATATCCGTTCTACAAATAAGATTTCAATTTGGCATACATATAATTTGAAACCAAGCTAAAGCGATCTGCCATACCTTGATATTATAAATTGACAAACAAGTCTTATTTCATTAAAATTATTGGTTTGCCGATTTTTCTTTCTATACCCCCTTCTTTTTACTTCATGAACTAGAGTTGCTGAAGTTGTACTAGAGAAATACATGAGCCGAACTTTTCGCCCCAAGCCCAATCCATCGCTAACGTAGCTAACTCCAGTCCAACTCGGACCCGCAAAGATTAGGAGGTTTTTGGCTCGAAACCAACCTAGCCATTAAGTTTTAAAAGGTCTTGGCCCGAGCCTGGTCATACAGCTAAGGATCACTAACTGTACAAATTGCATTGTTTGCAATGTCTTTCAGTACACGTGCAGCCGTGCAAACAGACTTCAACGCTTAGCTATATTCCAGATATCATTTAATAAGAAACATTATTAAAGAACTGCAATTAATCGTCTGGAGCCCGTCCTGCCCTGAAGAGAGCAGTATCGAACCCGCCCGAGCCAGACCCGATCCAAAGAAGGAAATGAGCTGCTCCTCCCAAGTGCGACCTGTAGGCCGAAGCGGATTGCGGGTCTCAGACTGAGCCTGGTCCATGCAGATCACTAAGTGTAAATGACTTTCCTCCAAAGCTAAAGCGATTTCTAACTTGATGGAAATGGCAAATGTACAATATTTGATGAAAGTCTTTCGAATTGGTAGTTCGCATGTACCTATAATTCCCTAATACAATGGGAATGGTTTATTATCATCTTGTGAATGGATTTTCCTACATTGACATCTAGTGGCTGAATCGCTTTGTGACCAGCCACTCAGTAATTAACATCATTCAGTTCACAAGAACTGTTTGTCTAAGAGTATAAAATGAAATATGTTTCGCTGTTTTCATTATTATGTTATATTGATTGATGGATGGACATTTAACGCCCCTCTTTAACACCGATCCTATGTGGCACGATATCTACAATTGACTGATTAATTCATTAAGGTTTAATGTGATGTCAGCATCGAAGCTATTAATTCCCGTTACGATAAGGCCAATGCCCAAAACATGCATCTTGTTCAAAGCAAAGACTTCTAGAGAAAATTGATGTTTAGATATAAGCTCGACAAAATAATAGAGTAAAAATAGATATATATATATAGATTAAATTAGAAAATATAAAACGCTTAACAACAAAGTAACTAAAAATAAACTCCAACGAGGGAACCTATCTAAGTGTATCTCTGACTTCGAGTCGAGACTATGGCCGTTGGATACCTTCTTCCAAAAGAACATAACATGAAAAGGAATACATCCTCTATCGCAACCTTTGTGAAGATATAAGCGTGAAAATTTAGAAATTGAGCTCCATACTATACATAACAAAGTCGGATTCCGGGTCAGATTTTTCGGAAACGGTCTGCTAAGGAAACTCCGCGAATACATATCAAATTAGTGTGGGGAGCCCAGCAAATTTTGAATGAAAAATTTGTGTCCCCGGGGCCCTTGCAGGGTCCCAGGTGAAGTCCAACTCAAAATTTGAAAATAGGTCAAGTAGCATACTGTATGAGAGCTAATTTTAATAAAATAAGATAGAACAAATCTCAACTCTCTAAGATAACCCTGTGCAAACGGGCAAGTGGTCAAAATGACAATACAACCTACATCAGAAAATCTATGGCCAAGCTTCTAAATCCGTTAAGTTGCGACAATAACAAAACAGAAAAACAAGTTTAAAAGTGCAAGGTATTGAAGTAAAGGAAATTTCTGCAGAGCCACTCTCTTAAAAGCATCCTCCGATATATTTTATTTCTGCACCATTATTCCAGTTTTCTCCAACCTTATAATAGAAATTCCACGGTGGAATCTGTGAATTTGGGGTCCCGATGTGCGACGCATATACCGTTGGCTTTTGACCTTCTCACCCTCCACGACGGTTGCGGTTAACAATGTAACCTTTCTCTTCTAGGACACGAAATCCAATGGCCATGGTCATTCTATGGTTCATTGGTCATTCGAAGTCACACTTATACCTGGATAAGGTCCGTTGTGCAACTCTGTGAGAGACTGCAGCAATTTGTTTGACTTCAATACCTTGCACTTTTAAACGTATTTTTCTGTTTTGTTATAGTCGCAACTTAACGGATTTAGAAGCTTGGCCACAGATTTTCTGATGTAGGTTGTATTGACATTTTGACCACTTGCCCGTTTGCACAGCGTTATCGTAGAGAGTTGAGATTTGTTCTATCTTATTTTATTTAACAATAGCTCTTATACAGTATGCTACTTGACCCCAGGTTCGATTTGCAAATTTTGAGTTGGACTTCGCCTGGGACCCTGCGAGTGCCCCGGGGACAGAAATTTTTCATTCAAAAGGTGCTGGGCTCCCCACACTAATTTGATATGTATAGGCTACGTTTCCTTACGGGACCGTTCCCGAAAAATTTGACCCGGAATCCGACTTTGTTATGTATAGTATGGAGCTCAATATCTAACTTTTCACGTTTTATCTCCGCAATGGTTGCGATCGAGGATATCCCTTTTCGTGTTATGTTATTTTGGGACAAGGTATCCAACGGCCATAGTCTCGACTCGAAGTCAGAGTTTCACTTGGATAGGTTCTCTCGTAAGAGGTAACACCGCAAAGAATTTTAACTAGTCTGATCTCGCGAATATAAACGAGAATTCGGACACTAAAGAGCACGTTATCCCTCACCAGGTAAGATTTTCAGTCACTTCGAAAAGCTAGTCGCTAATTATTATGAATCTACCATGGAGCTACGCGCTTTAGCCACCTGAAAATATTAAATTGGAGTTTTTCTATTAATAGAGTGAGATTAAATATGGCGATGAATCGCGAAATACAGAGAGTAGATAGTTAACTAAGCGTATCAAATATTGATTGATACTGTTTCTGTATATAACATAATCGAGTCGTTCATATTGAAGTATTATAATTACTAAGGGATGAAACTGAACAAGGACGGAAGTCCAACTATGTATATACAAACATCATGGATATCTAATATTCAGTCACGTGCGCAGGAACTTATTTCGGAAGGAATCCAAAGCTTTTGAGGGTCCAAACTAAACATACGAATAAGTTATTTTAACATTTGTAAAATCTATTCAAAAATTAGACTAAAGGCTAATTAAAACTTTGGATTTATTGAAGGATTAAGGTTCGTGATTTTGCTTTTTTGTTACATCACGCACTATACTTAGTGATACGCACGAGATGATACGGAATTTTCGTTACAAGATTCGTGACGAGAAAGATCTATTTCAATAGAATATACATACGGTTTTCGAGACGAGAGAGAACTTTCGAAAAAAAAATTCGAGACGAGACACCCTCAAATCTTGTCTCGTGGGCATCACTAACTATATTTCAGCATTATTATAATATGTTGTGAGTGACTTAGTTTTTGCAGAGTTCTACTTGCGTTTTTCATTAATATTCAACGCTGTAAACATTAATATTGAACATTGTAACATGAATAGATAAACTATTCAAACCTCTTAATCACATTTGCTTCCAGATAGCCCGTAGTCATAGTACTTGTTCATATGTTTAGACACCGATACTATAATTGCGAGCCTGTTTTCTTTTCAGATGTTTAGATTGCTTTATACATTTTCTCTCAATGGGGCAGAAACACGGACTTAAGCAAAAGGGACGATAAAAGATTGCAGGCTTTTGAAATGTGGATGTGGAGAAGAATATGGATAATTAGAATGTACATTTGATTTCACATAATATGAAGTATGTGTACTTTCTTTAGGGTTTTTGATAACTCTCGGTGCTTTGGATGCAATTCGGGATAAGATATGGAGTAGAAAGAATTACGTTCATTTCCAACATGAATGTTACCGGTTCTCGAAGTGGCTCAGTAGTAGACCGATCAGTTCTGATATGTAGGATTCCTGTTTTGATCCTAGCTCTCGTTAAGTGGGCATTTAGGTAGATAAACATCCTATCCGCGTTACTTCTCAGGGTTGTCCCGAACCCGATTCATCTCACGTTCTTCAGTCTACTATGTCGTCCATCATCACCATCACCTACTCGCATAAACTCAGAGCAGAATTAGATACATCGAACTATAATAATAATAATAATCTCTATCAAACTAATAATGCTGTGCAGCGCAGAGTTGAGCTATTTCTTATTTTTTTATTAAGTTTACAATTACATCGCCTGACATATTAATAATTTCAACAATATACATAATAACTTCCACTTAATAATTATTTACATTTCAAGAAAACACACTACTCACTTCATGAAAAGAAATTCGGAAGTTACTCTGAAACATATTATTTAATTTGAAAAGAAGAAGTAACCATTACCATTGAGTGATCTAAACCATTAGTAATTGGTCTGGAAAACCTGGCAGAAACTGTACGCATTATTGATGTAAAATTTAAGAAGTATAATATTACTGTTTTCAACATTGACATTAGTGTTTTCCCATCCTATTTCGTTCATTGATAAACCTACATCACTAACAGAACTACTAAAGGATATATCAAAACACTGTTCTTGAGAGAAAATACTGTCTTCGATTGAGGACTCTGAGTTGATCAACCTTCCTCTTACTTGTTGTAAATGAATTCTAATACCGACATCTCTTTCGCTTTTGCTGTGCAAAGCCTTCTTCTTTGGTTTCATCTTTCCTAGAGTTTCTGTTAGTATTCTTGTTCGACCACTCCTCTTTTTCTCACGGTTGGTTTTATTAAGAGGGGTAGGCATCCTTCGGATAAGGACGGATATTCTGAGTGAATACTAACGCAGTAGAAGATATTGCTGCAAAATATAATATGTAGTTTCTTGGATAGCTAATATAAGCGAGCTTTGAGGCAGAAGCTCTGATGAACCATGGTCCATACCCTCAAATATGACAGCCACATTCTGCGTGGTAAGGTTGCCTATAGATTTTGCTGGTGAAACGGTGCGTTTCTGTTCAACGAGGGATTTGGACGGTCATTTACTAAAGATATCAGAAATTAGTCTTCTGTAAAAGAAGCACTGTTGAAAGGGTATATTACAGTCTTTTTAAATCGAGATATGATATTCTATTGTGTCATATTGTGGATACCCGTCCTATATACTCATCAATAGAATGAGGAGAAATAGTTTCTCCTTGGTTATTAATCAGCCAGTCATTGCACACACGATTGTAATAGGTCTTCAGAGGTCCATAAAGTGAAACATCCACCAGTTGCAGTTTGACTGCAATGCGGGTTAAAATGTTCATAACACGCCATTTTGGTAAGCATTCTCTACCACAATGATGTTTACGAGGTTTTCGTGGTGTTCGAGGAGCAATATGATTGGATTTTCTTTCGAATATTTTGAAATTCGGTTAATGTGTTCTAAACAAACACCAAATACCTCAGCAATATTCCATCCAGTGATCCTTGTTAATACCAAGCTATGAGGTGGTATTTTCTTCAGAAAGAAATTCTTGTACCCTACGCTCGAATATAGAAAAACTGGAGGAATGCTATTCCTAACTGCATTGAAGGTACATAGGACTGTCACTTGTTCAGCACGTTCCGCTCAAGTTACCTGTCCGAATTGATTCTGTCCTCGTGAAGCTATCACAAGTGGCGTTGTGTTTATGGTACTAAATCCAGTTTGATCACAGTTGAAAGTACCTCAGCAATATTCCATCCAGTGATCCTTGTTAATACCAAGCTATGAGGTGGTATTTTCGTCAGAAAGAAATTCTTGTACCCTACGTTCGAATATAGAAAAACTGGAGGAATGCTATTCCTAACTGCATTGAAGGTACATAGGACTGTCACTTGTTCAGCACGTTCCGCTCAAGTTACCTGTCCGAATTGATTCTGTCCTCGTGAAGCTATCACAGGTGGCGTTGTGTGTATGGTACTAAATCCAGTTTGATCACAGTTGAAAGTAGACTTCAGAGTGAAGTTTCATTTCTCATATGCTGATTTCAAATTGTTGAAAAAGTCGTGCACGTTCTGCTTATTGAAGCTGGTACTTTTTGATAAACTTTTGATTCAAGGGATCGTAGAGATAACTGAGGGAGATGCTCCATAAAACCATTAAGCCAGCCATATCCCGCACTTAACACAAATCACCAGAGAGGTATATCACTGTCCCACATCTCCAACTGTCCTAAACCTCACACTTATTCCCTATATTTGTGTTGACTCCCTGATACGGAATTTTTAAAAAAAAATGCATTATCTGAAAGTGCCAACGGGGTACATATTTGGACAAAATTTTACTGACGGTCTTACAGCGACTTCAGTCTTGTGATAAAGTTATAAACAAAGAAATTTACTTTGCTTCAAGACATAAATTACCTATAAGACACCCTTTAGAAATAACATAATAATTGAAATTATAATGTAAAGGTATGGCGCACGTTTGTTTTAGATAACCACCTGCTCAAGGGTTATGCCCTCCATGGGGGAAAGAGAAGTGAAGGGTATTTCGAGAAAGGAGTTAAAGATGTTCTAAGGGATTTTCAAAATTTTGTAATTTTATGTCATAAACAACGTGAGTAAATAGGGCATTACGATCTTTACAATCGTAATTATAATGATGGTGGAGAAAGGAAATTGTACAATGAATTATGGACATCATGATGAACATATTTGGATTAACATTTCATCATATTACGTTGTTGAGTGAAATCTATGAGACGAGGTGCGTTTGGACGAGAGAAACTATAATATATTGTAAAATGACGAATATAGGATATTCTTATCCCTCGGGGACTTCTTCAAGCATTATTCAAAGGGATGGGTAGCTCTGTTAGTGACAAAGGAATTATTGTGTAGAATATGATTGTATGATATTGTGCGGAGGGTGATAGAGAAGAAACTTTCTGATGAGGGGAAGATCTTGATGATTCGGTGGTAAGGAATAATGATACATTGTAAAGAGGAAAAAGAGGTAGAATGACTGATGCTGTGAACGATATAAAAATAAATATGAGCGTTGATGGTATCACAGAGGAGTGGACGATGAGGATGGAGCGTTCCGGAAGTATTTGAGGCAAAGCTTTTCTACATGGAAACATATGTATGGAAAAGTCACGCGAGCATAGAGCTCAGGAGATTGATGTATAGAATTATGAGTGTGCGATGTTCGAGAACCTTAAGTTTTTGATAAAAAAAAAGGGGTAGCTGCCGAGACCTAACGGTATGGCCGTAACTAATCACAGGTCGAAGGAAGACTACATAAGTGTTTAAGAGTAGGTTTGTAGAACTACTCCAGATTGTGCCAGGAAGTCGTTTTAATAGATTGAGTCAAATGTATGCCTTTCTATTGATGTCCTGGACATAAGTCTTCCATCTGAGGTGTCTATCTATGGTGAGTCTTACGTATTAACAGTTTTGGAGATTGTAAAACAGTTGTCATTAACAGTGATGAAAGTGAATTACTGTGAAATCTGGAGCGTTTCTTAGGGGCCAGAAATGCTGTAGTTTGGGTTTTAGCAGCATTGGATTTTAGTAGCCATTTATTGCACCACAGACCAAACGTCTGTATTATTGGTTGTAAGGCGTTGTTTACTTAGTGTATAATACTGCAAATTGCAAAAAAAGCTGTATCATCAGCGTATGGAAATAACTGAATATTTTGTGGGAGTTATTTTACGATGATGAGGTGATATATATGCGGTTTGAGGGATGAAAACTCAATTGCGAGTTGAATGATTGGTGGTAGAGATTAGAGTGGATTAACCCTTAGAGAACCAAACCTAAAATGTTAGGTAAAGTACTAAGCGTGGGTTATTTTGACACATTCGTGCTTCTTACAGTAAATTTCATACGCTGTATACACTGTCAGTGGCGGCTTTTGATTCTTTCAAACAATACCTGAATTATAGTACTGTAACATTAGAGATTTATACATAGAAATACGCTTTGTTAGGAATAAATTCTGTCACACACTGTATTTTGATTACACCTGACAGTCCTTACAGAGCGGTTTGCTGGTGCAATGCGCTTTGCAGACAAGCTTGTGACAGATTACATACAAGGGATGGATAAAAAGTAATGACACAATTGTTATAATTTACAAATGTCTGTATTAGAAGGGAAAATACGTTCTACATTCCTTCAATGTAATCACTCCCATGTCCACAACCTTCTGCCACACGTATGGAAGGCGCCGTACTCCGTCAGCACGTTGTACTCTGGCTATGTCTCGCAGCGACCGCCCTACGGCATTGAGGATGGCCTGTCTGGTGTTGTATCGTTGTCCGCGAAGTGGTTGCTTCATCTTGGAAAACAGGTCATAGTCGCACGGACTCATATCCGGCGAATATGGTGGAAATTCCAGAATCTCCCAGTTCCAGGCACGTAAAAGGTCCGTCACGGCAGTAGCTGTGTGACAGCGTGCATTGTCGTGCAAAATGATTGATGTCCATGCCAAAAGACCAGGTCTCTTTTTCCGAAGTGTGGGACGCAGATGGTGTTGCAAGAACGTACAGTAATATGGCGCATTCACAGTCTGCCCTGCTGGTACAGCATGGTGCAGGATAACCCCTTGGACATCATACGCCACTATCAACATCACCTTCACTAGTCCCTGACTAGGGCGCACAGTCTTTGGCCGAGGGGGACCGGGATGCTTCCATTCGTTGGATTGGCGCTTCAAATATGGTTCCTAGGATCGAACCCAGGTTTCATCAATGGTAACGATCCTGCCCAAGCAATTGTCACCCTCCCTCTGGTGGCGGTCGAGCAATTCTTGTGCCAGTGCATATCGGTACCATTTCTGCACCTCGGTAATGACATGTCGAACCCAATATGCTGCAAATTTGCGAAAACCAAGGATGTCGTTCAAAATGTGAAGCACAGTTTTATGGCACACCCCAACCTCTGCCGATAACTCACGCGCAGTACACCGTCTATCCACGTCCAGCAAGGATGCAAGGAGCTGAATTGTCATGTTGTCCACTGGAGGTCGTCCAGAACATTGTCGGTCTTACACGTTCTGCCTGCCTTCGCGAAACACTTTAACCCATCGAGCTACGGTGAGGTATGTCAACGCTGTATCACCACAGGCTTTCCGCAGTCCCTGAAAACATTCTCGTGCACTACGACCACGTGCCACTTCAATTTTGATCCACGAACGCTGTTCACGTTTAGTGAACATTGTGTTTAGAGCGCTTCCACTCGCGATACCAATTTGACGCCACTGCTCTCGTTGACTGACTGACTCAACAGCGTTCCCACTCACCTAAGTTCCTCAACTGAGATTGTCTTCTCCGGTGCTGCCACCTCGTGGTTCTCCGTCACTAGACTGGCGCGTGCCGGCAGGGTTGCCAGTACTTTTTATCCAACCTATGTACTTTTAAGGGGTGAAGAATCACGTGTCTTGCTAAAAATAAAACCAGATATTTTAGGGAACTGAACCAAAATATAACAATTGCTGAGAAGGAAATATGTAGTAACGTGTGGACGTGGGAAAGAGTGGGGAAAAAAGGAGTTTCATAAAATAATATTTACTATTACTCTTACCCGAATCAAAGCTCGGTAGAACGGAGAAGTGATTATTCCAGGTTTCATTAAATTGGCAAAATAATAATAATAATAATAATAATAATAATAATAATAATAATAATAATAATAAAACGATATATTTTTGTGGGCCGTGCCGCGGGGTATCCAAAACTGGGTGAAAATGACCCAGCTACACTTTCTGCCATTTTTGGGGGTATTTTTTTATATATGAATTCTACTGAAATGATTTCCAAATGTAAAAATGGTTGCTAATGGAAGAATACCAAAAATATTAGCCCACTATCTCTTTTTGATATTCTTTATAAAAGATCATCTGGGCCAAATTGACCCAGTTTTTGTATTCAAAGGGTTGAATTCACTTTAGTAAAAGGAGGATAGGTCGCTGACAGTGTATGAGTTTAGTAAGTTTAGTAGCGAAATATTAGCAGAGGACGTGCTCAGACGGAAGAAGAAGTAGTGGAAACTTTTTGAGTGAGTGTAATGGGCACATGTTAACTCTTCAGAGGATCTAGAATGTAGATGAAAATACTGTGGGCGAGAGACCATGTGATCACTATGTCAGGAGTAGTGTTAGATCAGGAACGGATTGGTTTTAGTAATGGGTGAATGAAGCATGTAGTGGAGGCAGGGATAAAATTGTTAAAAGCTGTTTTTTCTCGGTCTGAGCGGCTATGGATGTTAATATTGGAAGAGATCAGGTAATGTCGGAAATTATTTGAAATATATTGGAATGGGAGGGGAACAGGACGACCTGGTCGAACGTAGATGACTGTCATTGTGACACATAAAGATCTGTAATAAATAGTTATGATTAGATGTTCTGTAATATTAGATGGAGAGTCAATACTATACCATGTGTAAGGATAAAATACTATTTTCACGGCGCTGGTGGCGCGTCGAGTCGGAAGCTTCTTACCGTGTCGAATGAGTTGATAGCCGGTAAATTTGCAATTAAATTTGGAAGTGTGATGCGTTTTACTGATAAGCAATGTGTGAAATTTTTCCTCGTATAATAATTGTTCAAATATGAGTTTATGAAGTAAGTAGAAGAGAATGTTGAGAAATAGAAATAAAAGTCATAGTCAAATACCTAGGTATATATGATCACTATGAAGTTAAATATATATATTTCGAGTGAAGATACATGAAATTGCACGTACGAACCATTGTAAGTGGCGTGAAAATCGAAGTGAAGAATGTTGCGAGCTGCGTGCTAACGTATAATATTCATGGTTGTGCAAAAGATGAACGTTTTGAAGAGTGTGGTTGCCAAATGCTAATAGTTTATGAATATAAAGAAATTGATTAGTTTCTCGTGACGTCTCGCCTATTCGATATGGAATATAATGAGTTAACAGTGAACATAATGAGTTTACTTATGTGTAATACACCCCTATTAGGAGAAATCCTTGTTTACGTCTTTCTAGTTAATAAATATTTTATTTTGAGTGCTGGTATTTAAGCAATAAAATAGTCACATAGGTATCGAACTTAATTATAACAAGAAAGATATTGCTTCAATAAAGTGAATGTACAGTTTCGCTTAAAGCGTATCCACTATCTGGTGTTTGTATTTAATATTGTAAATATAATAGAAATTTAAATCCTAGTTCATATCTTATCAAGTAAAAATGGTCCTGGGTCCAGAAAGCAAAGTGTTACCATTCATGAAATTTTCTTTCACGTTACCACTGTAGGGTTAAGAACAATGAATGTCACGAGGGTAAAATGTACTAACAGGGCGTAAACATTAGGGACAAGGGGTATGCTGATAGCGATTTCGTCTAGGATCTAAAGTGAGGTAATAGATATTGTATGAATAAAGGGTGCTGAGTTTGGAAGCGTTTGCTGATATAGGTGAGATTTAGTTTTTCGATATCGTACTGTAATATGGGGAAAGTTATGCACTGGTATAGCTCCAGAGTAGGACTAGGTAATCGAAAAAGGAAAGCTCTTTGGAAAACTTTTGGTTAGAGGATCAAAAGATTTTGATAAATTATGGATCATGCGGCTATCCGCACCGTAAATCTGTGTATTAAATTTTGCAATACGAAATCTTTGTATGTACTTAGGATAGTCTATGCATAAAGTTAAAAAAAATGGCATCAAACCGTAGAAAAGTTAAAGTTCGTGCTCCTTCTTCGGGAAAAATATTTGTGCTATTTCTGTGCTTTTTCATTTCCATTGTGAACCCAGTAGTAAGGTTACGGCTAGAGTCTGCGTTTGACAATATCTCCAGCTGGCAATGCAGTGATATACCGTTTTCACTTATTGCTACAGGACACTGAAATAATATAATTTACAATGTTCAACCCAGATGGCAAGAAAAGAATGAGAGTGACTAGAACAACGTGATCCCACGCTAGAGAAGTGTGCCGTCAGGTGCTCCATATTCTGCGTTTAATGTGGTGATGTACAGAAGAATGCTGATCAAAAGTGCAGTGAACAAAACCACGTTTAAACTATACTATCTAAATGTACAATGCATTATAATCAATTTTACGGACTGTGGTATGAATATTAGTTAGTTGCTGGAATATGGCTGTCTAGTGGTAATTGAAACGTGTCTGAAAGTATTGGTAAGGAACAGTGGAATGCCTTTTCTCAACCAATTCTCTACATAGATAAACGACCGCAAGACCACAGGGGCGGATTGTTTGTAGTATTAAAATAAATAGGGCAACAGAGCACAGAATGATCTCGTACGTGAGTGTGAAATTATTTGAGCCCAAGTAAGTCTATCCAAAACAAACTCCGTCCGGTGTTTCTGCAGACAATATACGAACAGTCCTCAAGTTTAATTGAAACATGCCACGAATCATTTCCAAATGTTGTCACAGGGTGACAAAATTCTTCATTTTGGTGAATATATCTTGGGCTTACATATGGAACTACAGTAAACATGGGATAACATCACACAAATGACATTCCTTTGTTGAACATTCTACTCAAGTACTCGACTTGGGATTGTACGATTTTCATAACGCGCGTAAAAATAGCAGCTTAAATTATGTCATGTCTATTTTTCTGATATAATCTGTCATCTCATATAAAGAGTTCCTTCTCCGAGACCGCGAGTTGCCCGTTCCCTATCTTACCCCAATCCCGGAAGCCAGCAATCCAACTCAAAAAGAAAGATTGTACCTGATTGAAGGAAGGCCCCTTTGGGTGAAATTTGTAAAGTGCAATAGGTGATACAGTGGACACTTTTACTAAATTGAACTATAGACGAGGCAGAGGATTCTTTCCCTCATGTTTTTAATGCAACAATAAATACCTTCTACTGTTCAAAAAAGTAAAAACAATGAAATTTCCAATGAGGCACGGCGAACAGAGTCGCTACACATTACCAAATAAAAAAAAAACTTTGGGAATTGTGGTGTGCATTTCCAAATGAATACATATCTTAAAATAATTTCTAATATACCACTTAATACAAAAAAGCTATTGAGATGCAGCAAACACCTAGATTATATCTTAAAAAAAAAGACACCAGCATCAGCAACACTAAACAACTTTGGTTTCTTATCAGACCTAGATCTAAAACTTCTAGCATAAGTCTTTTATAGTACAATGTTATATCAGGTGCACAAATTGAGGGAAGAACAGAACATTTTAATAAACTCTCAACTGCATAATCGACGTACCTCCCTGTTCAATCCGTTTACTCGTCCACCTTATCTCATTTATCTATCACTCCCCCAGAGTATGAGTTACTCTTATTTTCACTCCGGCCTGAAAGCCTCTGGCCAGGACAATATAAGCTGGACCTTTCTGTATTCGAAAACATACATTATTTCTTTTCCACTTTCGCTCATTTTTAATAGATGTTTCAGGGAAACCTGTTTTCCCTGTTCTTGGAAAACAGCCCGATTCTCTTCCATTTGTAAATGTGGATTAGAAAGTAATGTGTCATGCAAAAGCAATATCTCGCTACTCTAAACATATCAATCCCCTGCGAGAAAATTATCAAATGCATTACTTCCCGTTCAGTACAATCCCAAAGTTGGTAGTGGAGGGTGGACGGCCAATCTGCCGTCAGAGGGAGCCAAAACGTGATTCTTTGTTTCTCATTTACATAAAATTGTAATTAAAAGTTTCATTATTTTTCATCCGCTGTTTCATTTTTAACTGCCCTAACCTAAAAAATATTACAAACCCATATCTATACGTGTTAGCATTAGAATTAATAAACGAAAACCTGAAAGCTCATCGTAAAATATCAACTTTGAAAAAAAAATTGCTGGTGTGCTTAGCATAATACAGAAAACTAACTACTGATGATGAAGCAGTGTAACCAATCCGAAGAGATATTTGCTACACCTGCAGGTCAAGGGAAAGCAACAGAACTCGCCTTGAATGTAATGATTGTGGAAAATACATGTTCAGATTGCAGTCAACAATTATCACTACTTGCAATACATGCAAGCAACCTCAGAAAGAGAGCAGTGAAGTGGATGTTGATTAACTTTGAACCCGCCTTGAGTCTACATATTGTGGAAAAACATATGCAAAAAGCATTCAATCATTACTGCTCTCTGCAATAAATATCAGCATTAGCACAACAAGCTCACTGACATGGATATTGGTTAGGTTCGAATCTGTTATTTTGTGTTTTGTACAGTGTTTTCACTTATATTTAACAGTATTATAGTTTAATTAAACTTATACGTTTGGTCAACAATGATTTGTCTTGATTTACTAAACCTAAATGCTCCAAAACATACTTTTTGCATCATGCACAATGCTGAAAAATGTGAATAATCAATCACGGCCGAATTACCGTCGTCGCGAGCGGAAACCTGAATTGGCAGTACGTGAGATTGATACGTAATATTGAACGAATTTTATCGCACTTTTGATAACTAAGATGTTTCGCATTTGTATATTTTATCACGTGTGTAAATTGAATATACTTTTTATGTACAAACATGATGTTTTAGTAATTAGTTTCACATATCTTACAATGTCTTTCCACTAACAAAATATAAACTTCATGTAAACGCTTTTCACAATTATGCACAGACATCTTTGACCTGTATGAGATAGCATGTTTCCTCAAAATTGAACTTCGATTATACCGTTATTCATAGTCTTGACTGAGCAGTTACTCCCCATCTGTATTAATAATCTGTTGGGAAATAGAAACTTTAATTAAGCCCTTTCTACTCACGTAGAACGCTTTAGTTTTTTCCTTAGTATTTAATAGTATGTTTTCTCTTGTGCATTGTAAAACGTGAGCTCCATATAAATCTTCTTTTCGCCTGTGTGTTGTCATATGTGTGAGAGTTTCATCTGTGTATTAAAATATCCTTCCAGAACTTGAGTATAGACCAAGTAGTATTCCAAACTCTTCGTATATGTGAAGTTTTCCACTTGTGTATATTAAAATTTGTCTTGCAAGCTTGAACGCGAACTATATGAAGCACTCAAATCAGAAGTTGCTAACTCATTATTGCTTGATTTTACAGGATCACGCTTTAAAATTTATAGAAAAGTGTTGAAATACCGATATATTAATACAATGGTGTAAAACTTTCTATGCTGGTTCGTTTTGATAGGTGTGACGTTGTCTTACAGTACCAGATTTTTATAAGGTAAACTGAACGTTTTTGAATAAAATTTAAAACCTGATTAACAACTTTTCTTATAAAACGAGTGAAAAGTTGGTTAGTCAGTATACTCAAAAACTTCTAAGTATACAAGAGAATAAGTAAGGAATGCGAAACATAGCTTCGAACTTCATTTTTATCAACCCACATGCACATTCACCTTATATCATCATCCCGCGCTTGAGAAACGACTGTGGACGGAAAAGAGTAGAAGATATTTGCGTCGAAATTTTGGTACAGACCCTCTTTTCGCAAAACACCACGAATTCCGGTAAAGTCATTAACACTTTGGATAAAAATGCTATTAATCTCGCTTTGAAATCAAAGACGACAACAAATGGAATGTAATCGTTTTCAATATTATTAGTTAGTCATTTTTTGACACATACAACCTTAATACGATTTTAACGCAAAATTTAACCCCTGTAAAAGGGACAAAGACTTGAGTTTATGATCGCGTCTTATCTTCAAATTGCATAAAACTTTCTGCCAAGTGCATGAAAAATTGTCGTAAAAGCGGGAACTGCGCAACCATGTATCGACAAGCAAGATGCAGCAAAATGCAGATGGTCCAGAAAGTCCTAGTGTTCAGAAGTAGTCCAGTAGTCCAGAAAGGATCTACACTTGTAGCTGATGAGGAAGGTGCGCCCACACTATGGATGTCGCTTAAACTTGTTGCCTTTAACTCCCTGACATACAAGAACTCTCATGGACTATATTTGGAATTCTTATCTCTACATGAATGTTCCTTTGCGAAATCGTCATTTGAATCTTCGTCGGCGTCAGGCACCTTTACACTATGCAGCAATCACTGTGGCGGCAAAGCAGAAGAGCTATTCGTGGAGTAGAGGCGGAACCAATTTCCTTTAACATCTGTCCCCAGAATACGGACTTAACAATTTGTCCTTCACAACTTACATTCCATTCCAAAGGGCAGGTACATTTGAAGGGCTTAATGTGGTCTGACTCCTTTAATATTTAATTCTGTTGTAGACCTCTTTAGCAGTGTATTTATCGTGCATATAATATTTCTGCCAAATTTTTTTCTATATGCCATGTCTATTTACATGTCTTGCCAAAGCTGATTCTAAACTAAATCATATTGAACTTCCTTCGCATATCTGTCGTTAGTGAACTATGTGTTTTAAGATACGATTAGCCAGTAAATGTATTTCTACACTCCGCGCGTGTGAGTCTCTTGTTTTTTGTGGATTAACAATTTCTTGCTCAATGTGAACCTTGAGTAAATAGGAGGCTACGTTCTATGCATCTCTTTGGTTTGTCACTTGTGTATTGAAATGCCTTGCAAGGATTGAGCGTAGACTAAATCATCTACAACATTTTCCATGTGTGAGATTTACGTCCTATTTGGCTTAACACGTATGAACGTTGAATAAATACCATTCCAGGGTTTTGGCACGTGTGAGATTTTGGATCGGGTGTGAATTAAAATGCGTGTAGCCAACTCTGAATTTCATTTAAATACTTAACCACACTTTGGCAAGTGTGAGCTTTATATCTTTTGTGAATTAACGTGTGTAACAAAAGTTGCACGATGTTTAAATCCCTCACCACACTCTTGGTACGTGTGATGCTTTACTACTGTGTGAGGCCAAACTGGAACGTCGATTAAATGACTTACCACACTCGCTGCATGTGTAAGGTTTTTCTCATGTGTGGATTAACATGTGTCTAGCCAAATGTGAACGTACACAAAAGCCCTTAACACACTCTTGGCACGTGTGTGGTCTTTCTCCAGTGTGGATTAATATGTGTGAAGCCAAACTGGAACGTCGATTAAATGATTTACAACACTCGTTGCATGTCTAAGGTTTTTCTCCTGCGTGTATTAACATGTGTCTAGCCATATGTGAACGTACACTAAATCGCTTACCACACTCTCTACACGTGTGAGGTCTTTCTCCTGTGTGGATTGACAGGTGTGTAGACAAACTGGAGCGTTGATTAAATGATTTACCACACTCGTTACATGTGTAAGGTTTTTCCCCAGTGTGGATTAACGTGTGTGTAGCCAAACGTGAACGTACACTAAATCCCTTACCACACTCTTGGCACGTGTATGGTCTTTCTCCTGTGTGGATTAACATGTGTCTAGCCAAACTGCAACGTCGAGTAAATGATTTGCCACACTCGTTGCATGTGTAAGCTTTTTCTCCTGCGTGTATTAAGGTGTGTGTAGCCAAACGTGAACGTACACTAAATCCCTTACCACACTCTTGGCACGTGTATGGTCTTTCTCCTGTGTGGATTAACATGTGTATACCCAAAAGTGAACGTACACTAAATCCCTTACCACACTCTTGGCACGTGTATGGTCTTTCCCCTGTGTGGATTAACATGTGTCTAGCCAAATGTGAACGTACACTAAATCCCTTACCACACTCGTAGCACGTGTGAGGTTTTTCTCCTGTGTGGATTGACAGGTGTGTAGCCAAATTTGCACGTATACTAAATCCCTTACCACACTCGTGGCACGTGTGAGGTTTTACTCCTGTGTGGGAGGACAGGTGTGTAGCCAAATGTGAACGTACAGTAAATCCCTTACCACACTCCTGGCACGTGTGAGGTTTTTCTCCTGTGTGGATTGACAGGTGTGAAGACAAATTGGAACGATGATAAAATGCCTTACCACACTCTTGGCAGGTGTGAGGTTTTTCTCCTGAGTGAATCAACAGGTGTGAAGACAAAGTAGAACGTTGTTTAAATGATTTACCACACTTTTCGCACGTGTGAGGTTTTTCTCCTGTGTGGATTAACGTGTGTTTTGCCAAATCAGAACGTCGTTTAAATCCCTTACCACACTCTTGGCACGCGTGAGGAGTTTGTCCCGAGTGGATCAACAGGTGAGAAGACAAATTGGAACGTTGTTTAAATGCCTTACCACACTCTTCGCACGTGTGAGGTTTTTCTCCTGTGTGGATTAACATGTGTCTAGCCATATCTGAACGTCGAGTAAATGACTTACCACACTCTTGGCATGTGTGTAACCTTACTCCTGTACGATTTAACATGTGCGTAGCCAAACATGAACATACACTAAATTCCATTCCACATACGCGGCAGATGTGGAATTTTTGACCTGTGTGCACTAAGTTATTGCTTGACAAAGTTGAACTTTGACTAAAATGTTTTTCACTCTCTCGGTAGGTATGACGCTTTTCACTCTCCTGTGCTAGAATATGCCTTGACAAAAGTGATGGATGAAACCCCTTGCCAAACTGCATCGAAGTATGAGATTCCTCATCTGAATGAGAAATGGTTTCCTTTATAGTAATACACGTATCGTCTTCTCCGTGGAATGGTAATACGTTATCGCGCCTGTAACAAATTCAACAAATAAGGAAATGTGAATGGAGATAATGATTAAGTAGCAACAAAAAAAATAATCATTCTCTTTATTTCATGATAAAATTACACTCAAATTTTTTTATTACATGAAATATTGTACAAATATGAAATGGAGTACCACTGAGTAGTTTCCATATCTTTCTATTCTTAAAATAAGATGCTGTAGTTTGTTTCAATATATCAAATTGAGCCATCGTTTATACCGTGGCTGTCATAACTCCTTGACCGTGGCTGCTTTGAAACAAATACACAGTACGAGAATTAAATCTGTCTTATCTGTAGTTTCATGTGGAGAAAAAACAAACTTGCGTATCAAAGGTTTAAGAACAACTGAACTTATTAAAATAAATCCTACCGAAAATCATTCACTTATATCATCATAAGAGGAATACGAAAGACATTTTGAAACGAAGAAAAAAAATAATATACAACTTTCCAAGGTGAGGCAGAGAAACTTAAAGTAACCAGACTAAAGACGAATCATTTACAGCGTAGTGATTGTAGTTCAGTGGTCTAGGCGATTGGCCAGTAATCTGGAACATTTCGATCGAATACACGTCGAGCATTTTTTTTTTCTTTTTTTTTTTGTAGTTTAGGAATGTTGATGCTGGTTGACCAGCGATAACACACGCATTATCACATTCAAATATTTGAATACTTCTATAATAATTCTTTAATAATAAATTTCTATGATAGACACGCCCCTGTAGTTAAGAAACGTGTTTCGCAACACCCATCACCATGCTAAACCGATGACTTACGTTCGTTAATGGTGCGGAGATAAAGCTTATAGAGCATACAGGAGATATGTTAAAAATAGTGATCCTTCCAGTGATAGCACCATAAATCCTAATACGAAATTCGAAAACAATAGGAGGTTAAGAAACCGTTGCACTCAAGAAGTAAGGAAGGCAAAACGGCGCTTTGCCTATTAAATACTTGAATTCCAAAATAATAGAGCAGTTCTTTGGAAATGGCTAAAATATTAGGTGTTGGGAGAAACATAGCCAAGAACGCTGTTAACTATACGCCAGATGAATTGAACACTTTTTTTCTGTCAAACCTGTATGGTACCAGCCTCCACGAAACTGCAAACAATGAATAATATTGTAGCTTCGGAAATTAACTCTCTGTTCTCGTCTTCTCATGTACAGACTGCACATGTATTAAAAGCGATCCAAAGAATTAAATCTAAAGCCACTGGTATAGATATTTCAATAACCACGGTCAGGAAAATTCTACTGCATGTACTTAATCCTATCACTGACATTTTTAATTACTCTCTTGCAACAGTACTTTTCCCACAGTATGGAAACTTGCTAAGGTCCCCCCACTTCCAAAAAAGAACAACGCTGATAATATTGCAGACTATCGTCCAATCAGTGTCCTTCCCGAGCTTTCAACCGTTTTTGAATATATTGTAAATGATCAAATTCGGGAATACTTAACAACAAATAATTTATTGGATACAATTCAATCTGGTTTTCGAAGTAATCATAGCACATGCACTGTACTAGTAAACATAACGGAGGATATAAGATCGGCTATTTATAACAGAAAACTGACGCTCCTTACTCTACTTGACTATAGTAAGGCATTTCAAACCTTTGATTTTGACATATTACTTAAAAAATTTTCATTATTGTTTAATTTTTCTGAATCAGTGCTTAAATGGTTTCATTCTTACCTTCACGAACGTAAACAAAGAGTAGTGATCAATCAGGATCACATATCGGCATGGCATTGTATCAACAGTAGAGTGTCGCAGGGTAGCGTACTATGTCCCCTTCTCTTTGCCCTTTACATTAATGATCTCCCAGAAATTCTCACCTATTGTAAATACCATATTTACGCTGATGATTTTCAGTTATATGCTTCTTTTCTCCAACAAGATATTAATAATGCGATTGAGAAAATAAATACTGAGCTAAACAAAATCAGCGACTGGTCTACGGCTCATGGGTTAAAATTAAATGCAACAAAATCGCAGTGCATCTTAATTGGCTCCCCAAGAATTCTTTCTTCTATTAATATCTATCAGCTCCCAAATATAATATTGTCCAATACTGCTATTCCATTCTCTACAGCTGCCAAAAATTTCGGAGTCATAATAAATCAAAATCTCTCCTGGTCAGATCAAATAAATGGAGTTTGCAAGAGAGCGTTTGGTGCCCTACATACGTTAAATCGACTAAGAATTTTCTTACCAATATCTTTGAAGATCAAACTTGTCAAGGTACTGGTGTTCCTACATCTTGACTATTGCGACTCAGTCTATTCTGATCTAACAGAAAATCAATCAAAGCGCTTGCAAAGAGTGCAAAATGCCTGCAATAGATTTATTTTCAATATAACTTACAGGGAACATCTCACATCTTTTTATAAAAAACTGTCATGGCTGACGTTAGTCGGAAGAAGAAATTTACATAATCTTACCCTATTGTACAAAATACTTACTACGTCAGAACGATCGTATCTAGCATGTAGATTTTTATATTTATGAGATTTTCATACTAGAAGCACAAGATCACAAGATAATTTCTTGCTCTCCATCCCCAGTCACAATTCTGATTCATACTCAAAATCCTTCACAGTAAGTACTACACGCCTCTGGAACAGTTTACCTCAATTAATACACAAGGTTTCCACAGTCGCCAAATTAAAAAAAAAAAAAAAATCGGTATATTCCCTTATCTTAAGTAAAGATAAGGACACTGGTAGCACATGAGGCATCTTCGTTTTACCAGATTATTAATAACACACATATGAACACACAACCAATAGGTAACCTATGTTAATTTGTACAGCTTATTCATACCTCTAGTACTGCTATATGCAATATGCAATTTTTGGTTTCTCCATGTTATTTTTGTTTCCCCTATTGAATATTATTTTTCAATTTTTGTTTTTTGAAGTGCTTAACCATTTTTTTAAATTAAGTTGTATATTGTTTTTTTATGTGATTCAATACTTTTCTTTTGTAATTGTTAATATTTTCTATATATTTGTGTTTTTTTAAATATATATAATGTATTAACGTGGTTAAGTGCTCGGAGAAGGCTGCAGATCCTTAACTTCGCCACGTAAAAGAAGTCATAAATACATAAATAAATAAATAAATAAATACTCGTTTGTTTCCACACTTCAACTATCAAATTTTCAGGAATAATAATAGTGATAATATATATTATCCTGAAAAATATTTAAAAATTAAAAATTTATTATCGCTCAGGTCATACCATTACAAGCAGAAATCAAAAAAAAAATTGGTTTTGTGTAACGTTGCCCATGAAAAGATGAATTTCTCATCTCGATTCTAAAAACAAACGAAACAAATTCGAGGTGAGACTTAACATTTTAATTCCAGACGGGACAAGGCTAACTCTCTCTATCGTCATGCTTTGGAGATGAGAATCGAGACGAGACGAAAAGTATCGTAAACATTTCTCGTCTTATCTCGATTCTAGAAATAGTATATGGCACTCTTTAAGCAACAATTGCTATGTAGACTGAATCTTATATATTATTTTGCTACTTTGTACTTCAGAGCTCACTGATTTATGGTCTGTGTATATATTTTTGTAGCAAGGCTTTTATAATTACATCTGCAAACTCCACACGTTAGTTTATTGCAAGCTTTAGTGTTCAATTATATTCAGGTCTTTCTATTACAGTTATTTTCCTGGAAACGTAAAGTAGAATATTTTCTACACGAAATATTAGCAGAAAGCTTTCGTTTAAATTAGAGTAGCTGTACCCTTCCTCGAAACCCCTACGTTTAAGTAAGTTTTGTCGAATTTTAGTGCAACTATAAACTTTTAATAGCATTATTATTATTATTATTATTGAAGTGTTGTAAATTTAATGGTACAACCTGTTCCACCTAGCTCCCGCCTAGTATGCATTGTGCTGAACAAACAACGTGTGTATAGGTTTCCTCCGTGTTCTGCTTCCTCGAACTTTCTTTATTTCAATATTTCTTTCATTCTCATCATCGACGTGTTCTGTAGCTTAGCCGGCATAACCATTACTTAAAAACAAATTTTCTTACGGCTCTTGTGAGTTCAGAATCCATACTTTCTAAACGAAATTTGCCTCGAAACTTTCCGTTATAACGTTTAACTAGTACTAGGGAAACTTTCCGTTATAACATTTAGCTAGTTGTAGGGACGTTTGGGAGGGTATGTCCTGTTGATCCTGACACTTCTCTCTAATCCCGACTATTTTGTAACTTCTGGCTAACGCTAAGGGCGATTTTACAGATTTTAATACAATGTGTCCTCATACGGAAATTGTTACCTATATTATTATTATTATTATTATTATTATTATTATTATTATTATTATTATTATTATTATTATTGAATATTTCAGACCTCAATATTACGTCCTACAGCAATGTAAATAAACATACTGAAGTTACGGAAATGAAAATAAATTCTTTTAACCCTATATAGGGACGAATTGAGTTATGAGATACTATGCAAAGAAAAGATAGGAAAAAGGTGTCAGCTACTGGATAATGTGAAAATCGAACAGAACCTAAGTAGAGTGTGTCTTTATCACAACACCCTTTCGAAGTTACACCCTTTCTTTGAGTAAAGAACAGTAGTGTAATAACCTAACCCCTGGGCCAAACTCTACGCCAACCCATTTTGGAAATATCTTTGACCAGCACAGATTCAGTAGGGTGAGATTGGGCAGGGTGCTTTGCGCATAGGCTTTCATGACATTTAAAATCATAAAATACTTACATCTAAAACTTACACCTAACATTAAAAGTAAAAAAGAAGTTTTTACGTCAAATTATACATCCTGGGTTGATTTTAAGAATAAATGATTGGTTAATGTATCTAATGCTATCGATAAACAAGATCTTGTAACATTAGAGCAGCTTGAATAAGCAAACGAAGAGTTTACACAAAAAGAAACTGTAGAATTACCATGTCGATTGGCAAAAGATGATGTTGAGAAACCAGTCATTTGTGTATATAATTTAGCTGCTGCCTACAAATTTCTTTATAGAAGTAGTTAATACATACAGAATCAAGTTTCAATTCATAACTTATAGACACATTTTTAAATGACATTCTATTTGAAATTTTTCCATTACACTTTAATATCAATGATCAGTTAACAATTAGACCATCCAAAAATTCTGATTTGAAACAAGGCAAATCATTAATGCTTATTATGTATGTAGAAAGAGAGGATGAAGATGAATACGAAAACGAATCAAGTGATAATGATAATGTTAGGAGGGTAGTATTAGGTAATGATGAATTTTAAATTTCTATATAATAAACCGGATGTATTGTGTTAAGTGTAAGAAATCAACAGATACGAAGAAAAACACTATTAGAATAGAAAAAAAAACAGAATGGAAGATATAGTAAGAAAGGTATTGGTTCAGTATGTGGTGTTACTAAATCGTAATTCGTTAAAAAGAAAGATTGACTCGAACAAGGTAAAGGTATTAGAGAAGACATTATAGAAGAAATTCACAAACGTTCCGGAAAGAATTATCCTAGGTTAAATGTTATTGTTAAAGGTATAGATGATTTATGGCAAGCAGATCTTGTGGAAATGCATAGTGGCATGTGAAAAGGTATCTCCAAGTTAAACAAAGGGTATAAGTATTTGCTAACGATTATAGATGTGTTTACGAAATATGCTTTTGCTGTTCCTGTTAAAGATAAGAGCGGTAAAAATGTTACAGAAGCATTTGAATCCATATTAAGAACGGGAAAACCTAGTAACTTACAAACTGATCAAGGCAAAGAGTTTTACAATAAAGAATTTAAGAAGGTGATGGAGGAAAATAAGATTAATCATTACTCAACCTATTGGGGTAAGAAAGCTTCTGTTGTTGAGAGATTCAATAGAACTCTTAAACAAAACATGTGGAAAAATTTACAACACAAGGAGATTATAAATGGATAGAAATATTACCAACACTAGTTAACAAGTATAATAATCGTATGCATAGAACCATTGGTTTAAAGCCTATAGAAGTGAATAAAAAGAATAAGCAAATAAGTAAATCGTAAGGGTTATTTGAAAAAGGATATACACCTAATTGGTCAACAGAAGTATTTGTTATTAGCAGTGTTGGGCAAATTTCAATTGAATTAACAATTAACAATTAATCTGTAAATTTAATTGTTAATTGCAATTAACAATTGAAATAAGTAATGGTTAATTGTTAATTGCAGTTGGCCATTAAAAAAGGAGAATCAACGGCAATTGATCAATTGATTGAAAGTAATTGCAGTGGAAAGTAATTGCAATTGAATTCTGTAATTCAATTGCAATTGAAATTAATTGGCAATTGATTCAATTGCAATTGATTTCCACAGCAATTACTTTCAATTGATTGATCAATTGCAATTGATTTTTACTGATTAATTTTCAACACTGTAGTTCAGAGAGGGCGTGGGGCAATGAAAACTTTAGCCATGACCAATTGACTCACCACCCGTCGTGACCCACGACCCACCGTGACCCACACTGACCCACCACCCACCATAAACCACTCTTACCCACTGTGACCCACAGACCCACCAAAACCCATTGTCATCAACTCTGACCCATGATTCACGCCCTCTTCTCTACTGACTAAAGAGTTTAAACTTGTAATAAAACAAGCATATAAAATTATCACTCATCGGAGTTTGAATTTTTACGATCAATAGCTCAAGCACCGCACTAATACAATAACGGCAGATCTGACCTTTCTAATATAAATAGAGTTTGTTCGGGTGTCTATCTTTGTGCGACCTGTGGACGAGACGAGTGGACCGAAACTTTTCAAAATTTGGTCACGGGTAGATTGGTCTAGGCCCAAGACCAAGACGAAGAGTTTTTTTTTAATTCCTTACTAGGGGGTCTCCAGGGGACGTTTACCGGGACCGGCCTGGGGACCAGACAAGTAGACCGAGAGTTACCAAATTTTGGTCAAAGATACTTTGGTCCAGGTCCCACACCAAGGCAAAGCTTTTTCGAAAAAAATCGAACCAGGGGTCTCAGGGGGGCGTTTACCGGGACATGTAAAAGTAGAACGATATCAGTGTCGATTTCATAGTTTTCGCGGTCGCTGAGATCAATGGTGAAACTCCGATCGCATTAACTTCCAAATTCACCGTATTCGGCTACGGGCCGTGGGTCAACGGGGGAAGGGGGGGAATGCCGAAACGTACAAGTAATCCAAAATGCCGATATTAGTGTCAAATCCATAGTTTTCGCGGTTGCTGATATCAATGGTGACACTACCATTAGCAATAACTTTCAAATTCATCCATTGTTGTATGCGGGCCTTGGGTCACCAGAGGGGGGAATTCCGAGACATGTAAAAAAATAATCGAAAATGACCGATATTAATGTCAAATTCATAGTTTTCGGGGTAGCTGAGCTCATTGGTGAAACTCAAGACCGCGTTTACTTTCACATTTAGCCCCCATCAGATAAGAAACGGGGGCATTATAACGGGGATCATGAGACATGTAAAAATAATCCACAATGACCGATGTCAAATCCGTAGTTTTCGCGGAGGCTGAGATCAATGGTGATACTTTCGTTAGCGATGATTTTCAAATTTAGCTACCATTCTATGCGGGCCGGGAGTCACCGGGGCTGGGGAATTGCGAGACATGTAAAAATAATGGAAAGTTACCGATATTAGTGTCAAATCCATAGTTTTCGCTGTCGCTGAGATGAATGGTGATACTTCCACAGGCGTTGACTTCCAAATACAGCCCCAATCGGCTGCGGGCCAGAGGCATTGTTTTTTTTTCAAAATTGGAACCAGAGGATTATAGGGACTTTTACCGGCATATGTAAAAAATAGTAGAAAATGGCAGATGTTAGTGTCACATTCATAGTTTTCGCGGTATTAGTTGGGGGTTAGTGGGGGCCAGAGGAGATTTTTTCACAATACGAACCAAGGGGGTCTGAGGGGGCGTTCACCGGGACATGTAAAAGTACTAGAATTTGTGTCGAATCCATATTTATCGGGGTTGCTCAGACCTATAGTGAAACCCCCGATAGTGTTTACGTTCAAATTCAGCCCCCATCGGCCTTCCCAATGAAAACACATATATGTTGTTGGATATGTATTCACACAAAATATATCCAATGTTAGAAATGTTTCTTAATTGTTCTCCCGTTGTTCAGTTTGTTTATAAATACATTGATATTTTATCTGATCCGTTCGAAGAACGGGTATAACAGCTAGTACGAAATGGTAAAGTGTTTGTTATGGACCAAATTACAATGAATTCAATTATATAGATAATTATTATAATTATAACTAATAATTATTTCGTTGTTGAATTATAGAGCTCCTCCGTGGCTAGGCGGTTAGCGTACGCGCCTTTGGCGTGGAAGACCCGGGTTCGATTCCCGGCGGGAGCTCATGTGGTTCGGATTCCACGTTAATCAGTAGGTCCATGTCTCATATAGCCTCGCTGCTGACCGGGACATTAAACCCCCAAATCAACTCAAAATCAAATCAACTTGTTGAATTATACATACTTTTCAGTGGAAAAATGAATAAAATTTAAAAGTCCCAAATCAACGTAAAGTAGACCAACATAAAGGAAAAATGTATAAAATTTTCCAAATAATTAGGCTTACAAACTTAAAATTTCCATATAATTAAGCTAAATTTCCATTTTTGTGTCGTTTTGTGCGCCTATTTCCTCGTTTTCTGCGTCACCGGAAATGGGTCAATGTTATCCTACAAATATGGCGGAACAAGTTAATGCTGTTCCGTCAGGAACGATTTCGAGGTCGTTTCCTTCACATAGTCTTGTGCGTATTTTCTACCGTTTTGTAAGCCTATTTCCACGTTTTCTGATTCAATGGTAGTGGGTCAAAATGGGCATTCAATGTGGGAAGAAAACTGATCCACTCTCCCACCAGTATCGAATTTCAAGGCCGCTTTTTTCGCATTGTTTAGTGCATATTTATACCGTTTCTGCACATACTTTCACGTTTTGGAGGCCAATGAAAGTGGGTCAAAGGCGACCTACAAATATGGCAGAGAAAGACTTATTCATTCCACTTTCAAGGTCCATTTTGACCCTCTCCCACTGATGCACAAAGCGACACAAATCATTTATAAAAAATGTGAAGGAAACGACCTCATTTGATGGTGACGGAACAGCATTAAGTTATTCCGCTATACTTGTAGGCCATTTTGACCCATTTTTGTTGTCGCACTAAAGTGGAAATAGGAGCACAAAACGGTACAAAGCAGGCACTGTACGATGCGAAAGAAACGACCCCCCAAATTCGATAGTGGCGGAACAATGGCTCTATTTTCTCACACATTGATGGACCATTTTGACGCATTTCTGGTGATGCTCAAAACGTGGAAGTAGGCGAACAGAACGGTACAAAATACACACTAAATGATGCGAAAGAACCAACTCCGAATAGTGGTGGCGGAATAGTGAGCCATTTAACTCCCACTTTAAAGGCCCGTTTAACTCATTTCCGGTGACGCACAAGACGAGGAAGTAGACACAGAAAACTTTTTAAAAAATAATCACTAAACGATGCGAAAGAAACGACCTAGAAATTCAACAGTGTCGGAACAATGGGTCATTTTGGTCACACTTTGGAGGTCCATTTTCACACACTTCTGGAGACGCGCAAAACGTGAAAATAAAGGGCACGAAACATTCACTAGTCGACGCGAAAGGAAGGACCACGAAATTCGGTAGGTATAGTGGCGGAGCAGTGGGTCATTTTCGTCCCACCTTCGAGGCCCATTTTGACCGTCTTCCAGTGACGCACAAAACGTCGAAATACGCGCACAAAACGGTATGCAATGTGAAATTAACGACGCTGAAATTCGATAGTAGCGGAACTCTTGGTCATTTTCGTCCCATCTTGGAAGACCATTTTGACCCACTTCAGGTGACGCATAAAACGTGGAAATAAGGGCACGAAACGGCACGAAAATCAACTAGTCGATGCAAAAGGAAGGATTCGAAATTCAGTAGTGGCGGAACTCTTGGTCATTTTCATCCCACTTTCGAGGCCCATTTTGACCGTCTTCCAGTGACGCACAAAATGTCGAAATAGGCGCACAAAAGGGTACGCGATGTGAAATTAACGACCTCGAAATTCGATAGTGGCGGAACAGTGGGTCATTTTCGTCCTATCTTGGAAGCCCATTTTGACCCACTTCTGGTGACGCACGAAACGTGGAAATGGGGGCACGAAACAACACGAAAATTCAGTAGTCGATACGAAAGGAAGGACCTCGAAATTCGGTAGTGGCGGAGCAGTGGGTCATTTTCGTCCCACCTTCGAGGCCCATTTTGACCATCTTCCAGTGACGCACAAAACGTCGAAATAGACGTACAAAAGGGTACGCGATGTGAAATTAACGACCTCGAGATTTAATAGTGGCGGAACTCTTGATCGTTTTCGTCCCACCTTGGGGATTCATTTTAACCCACATCCCACGACGTACAAAACGGAAGTAGACGCACAAAACGGCACAAAACGATGTCAAGGAAACGATCTCGAAATTAATTGGTGGCGGAAGAGCAATAATGTGTTCCGCCATATTTGTAGGCCCATTTTGATCCACTTCCGGTGATGCACAAAATGTGGGAATAGGCACACAAAGCGACACAAAAGATGCAAAACAAAGTACCTCGAAATTCGTTGGTGGTGGAACAAGTTAATGATGCCGTGAGCACCAATATAAGTATATACTGTAGTTCTTACCAGGGGGCGCGGTGGGTCAGTGGTACAGTGTTCACCTCCGGTCTTGAGGTCCCTGTTTAGATCCCAGCTCGCGCAGTTTGGACTTTGTGGTGGACAAACACCGTGCTCGTGGATTTTCTCGGGGTTCTCCCGCTTCCTCCCAGTTTCTTCATTTCATTCATTTCCCATCATCACTGTCTCCTTTAGCCTAACCGGCATAAGCGTGGGACGTAAAACTAAAGACTTCATATCATTTTTTGCAGTTCTTACCATCAAGGCTGAGAACTGCACGGTCCAATTTTTTAGCCAAAGTAGAAGCCCAACCGAAATAGTGATGTCAACCGGCCTGGTTCGGTTCAACTGAGCGTACAGCTTGAGCTGGCTTGGTTGGGATTATCCATCGACTGGGCTCAATTGAGCCAATGGCTTGAACCGGCTCGGTAAAGACGAGTTACCGACTGGGCTCAATTGAGCCAATGGCTTCAACCGGCTCCGTTGAAACGAGTCCATAGGCTGGGTTCGAGTCAGCTTAACTGAGCCGATGGCTCGAACCGGCTCGGTTGGGGTAAGCAATCAGCTCGGTTCGGCTCGGCTCGTGTGAGCCATCGGCTCGAGCTGGCTCGGTTGGATGAGCTGTTGGTTCGGCTCACTTCTCGGTTCGGCTCGATAAGTGAATAAGCTGTGAGCGAGCCGCTTGAACTGTTGAGAACCCTAAACCCGGGTCGAGCAGTTTTGAACGTGTTTGGCTGGAGTCCCATAACTTTTAATAATTTTTGGCTTGAGCCCGAATACTTGCTCCTCCTGAACTCAAACTAAGAACTTCGTGACCGATGTCCTTGCCTCCTGAAGATTTCTTGACGACCGAGATCAACAGTCAACTAATTTTTAGTATTCCGATACAAACCGCCTATATTCCATGTTTATACAGGTACACGGTGTTATAATGATAATTAATTATAGTAGTAGTAGTAGTATCATTGATAATTATATTGTCTATATAGGATACTTGAAGATAGTAGTACTTGGAACTACACAAAGAATTTAGCTCGAATTGGCTCGACTCGACTGGAAACTCGATCCGAATTCGAGTCGAGTTGGGGGAATTTTTTCGAGCCGAGATCTCAAGTCGAGCTCAAAGATGTCTTGTTCGAGTCGAGTCGAGTTTTAAAGAAAACTCGCTCGAACTCGTTGGTGCCCATTCCTATTGTATGCATGACGGGCATATAGAGTTCTTTCGAGGGGGATAGAACCATAAATATAATATATTTTAAAAAAATACTTAGTTTCCCGGCTTTCTTCCCATGGGGGGGGGGAAGGGATGGTAGGTATCCAGCATTTCTTATAAGTACCTTATTTGAAATATGTAAAACAGTAACAAGTGGACAACACAATACACACACATCTTCTTATCTTCAGTTTTAATTGCTGATTTCAATTGCAATTAACAATTACAATTAACAATTACAAGTTTCAATTGTCAATTGCAATTAACAATTAAATGTTTCAATTGCACCATTTGCAATTGACAATTAACAATTAAAAGTTTCAATTGCCTGGTGACCAATTAACAATTAACAATTGACGAAAATTTCATTGCAAATTTTATGATTGAATTCAATTGCAATTGAAATTAATTGTCAATTACAAATTGAAATCAATTGCAATTGAAATCAATTGCAATTGATTTTCAGAGCAATTACTTTCAATTGATTGATCAATTGCAATTGATTTCAATTGATTTTGCCCAACACTGGTTATTAGCGAAGTTATACCATCTAATGCACCTACGTATAGAATTAAAGCTTTAGAAGAAGAGGATGTGCAAGGTAGATTTTACGAACCAGAACTATTAAAGACGAAACATAAAGATGAATACTTAGTGGAGGTGTTGAGAAAGAAAGGTGACAAAGCATACGTTAAATGGTTAGTATTTGATGATTCACATAATAGCTGGATAGATAAAAGTAATGTTGTAGTATAAATTTAAATATTATTTTTATGGAATAATAACCATAATAGGTTAGTATGGATCAAAGTTTGAATGAGATATGTTAGGAACAGACTAAAGATATTGGTATGGTATCTTTGGTGATTTTAAACTGATTATAGATAAGAACACAGGTTACTTCAATGCTACTAAATTGTGTGCAATGGGAGGTAGAAGATTTTTAAAAAGTTAGAAAATAAAGGTTCAAATGAAATATTAGAATATTACAATAACAAACTAAGTGGACCGAATTCGGGCCACTTCAAAAACTCACCTTATACAGTAAAACTAGCTAGTAACGTAATAATGTTAAAAAATATTTTCTAAACAATAAATAGGAGTACTATGGATAGTTTAAACGTTATTTGTTACGAACAGATTAAAGACATTTATTGGTATGCTATTTTTGGAGATTTTAAATTGATTGTGGATAAGAGTACAAGATACTTCATTGCTACTAAGTTGTGTCAAGATGGGGGTAAGACGTTTGATAATTGGTTAAAAAATAAAGTCACAAGAATTAATAAGATACTATGAGCTAGAATTAACCAACTCCTCTAATTATAGGAATTGCTCTTCCACATACCTAATAAAAGGAGGAGACAAAGAAGCAACCTTAATCATATGTGGAACTTATGTACACAAGAAATATTTCTAGCTGTTGCCTTTTTGTTATCTAAATATTTTTACAATAAGTGTTATGATATTATCGAAGACTATTTCATCCAAGACTTTAAGCAATATAGAGTTAACAACGAATTACTCCAAACACGAATGCAAGATATAGAAATACAGACGGAAAAGTTAAGTCTTAAGAACAAGGGCTTAAAAAAATAGCAGCACCATATACAGACGATGATTCAAAAGATAATTGCCTAATCATATACAAGAAGAACAAACTTAATTATCCTTTCCCTTATTATGCTATCAGATGCCAAAAGAGAAGTCTATATAAGCCTCTTAATGAGGCACAAGAAAAATATCCAGATCATGAGATAATATACGAAAAGTTTCGAGATCTTAACAGTATTAAGATATTCAACGTAGTGCAAAAAGAATTAGATATTCGTAAAGGTATGGGTAATGAGTTTTGGACGTCCCTATCAGATGAAAATTTGGTTAAAGAAATTAAAAAAATTGATTGTTTCTATTATCGGTTAACATCGAGTCCTATGTAAAAACTTTCGATATAACTTTTGTGATTATCATTTCATAAAAACTTGACATCAATATTCGATGTTATTATTTCCAATCTTCCACAGAAAAAAAAACGGATTATCAAAATCAGGATTTTCTACAGGATATTCATTGTTGTTGTTGTTAAGTATAATAACTGTTCTACAGAAAGGACAAATGTTTTTAATTCTTAACTAGGTAAGCATATATTCAACACAGAACACAAGCTTACACGTCATTTTACATAATTCAGTTTTTGTTTCTTTGCATATTGAGCATTCTTCTGAGTTCTCTATTAAATGTAAACCTGTTAAGAGTAGCATTAGTTTGTTTCTGAGGGACTCGTGACATGCTTATTTACTCTTAACAATTTAAACATATCGATCTTTCCTGTGATTTTCATTAGAAAGTTTTCTGAGAACTTCCTATCGCAACAAGTGCGTATTATGCTGTTTTTACTCTAAATCTTTGCTTTCGAACTCGAGAACGAATTTTTCGCTTTTATCGTGTAAACAAACATTTGACCAGTAAACTTTATTTTGTTATTTCTCACATGTGCTTCATCTAGCAGTGGTGTAATATCGTGCAAATCGATAATAGAATCAAATTCTCTCAAGAAGGCTGTTAGTTCTTTTTCTGAGATGCGACAATTTTTAGAAACTATATCCCAACAGAGTTTGTCTTTAAAGGTTTTTAGGAATGTAAGTTTAAGCAAATCTGTTTTGCAAGAGAGTATGCTCCAAAGTAAGTATTCTTGGAATTGTGTGCAAACCTCAATAGCTTGTTTTTGCGAATATTTCTCCAGTTATTTTCTTCACCAAACACGAGCCAATCAACTTTTTCTTTAAATTCATTAACATAATCTTCACTCATTTCCCAATGAATATGTCGTCTTGTGTGTTCTTTATGGTTTCGTACAAAATCTGGTTTTAAATTATGATAACAACATGAACCATACCTTCGTTCACACAATTTGTCTCAGAAAAGTTTATCACTATACTTATTAATAATGTTTTCGTATCTAACTCTCTCCTGTTTGATAATCTGACCCAATTGATGTGTTCTTCATAACGTTTTATAAAAGAAAGTGACAGTTTATGGGTTGATGTAACGGAACACCAATGTATCTTGTTTTTGAAGATATGTAGAAAATTATCGGGTAAGTTCTTTATTTCTAAAATTTGTTTCCATTCTTTGAATTTTCGACTACTAAGTGCATTTATAACTATATTTCTACAAACCGGATTCTGAAAGTAGTTTACAATATGCTCACGGTTTAACCTTTGAATCGTGTCTTTTATAAGCTCATCTTTATTCATCATTGTTTTATCTTGTTCACTTGGTTGTTGTGAATTTGCAGCAGTTATTGCTAGAGACTTATTTCTGTGCTCGTTGATTAAGGCTATTATTTCTGCTTTTCTAAGTTTTGAATAACCATGTGCTCCGTTCTCTCTACATTATGGCTTAAGTTGGGGGATAGTTTTCCTTTCCATAACCTCCTTTTTTATAATAATGAGAAAGTAGGTATTCATTTTTTTTTCATTTCTGTATTTAATAAATATGGGTAAGCAGTATGAATGGATACAGAATAAACTTAACCTTATTCATCAAGATCTTCAACTCATAACAGTACTACTAGAAAAACAAATATTAAAAGAACAAGAAATGCTATTAAAAGAAAAAGAGAATGGAGTATTAGAAAGATATACACCAGAATCAAATTGGGATAGCGACAAAAAACTTTAGCCCACAAATGATAGTGACAAAGAACTTGAGCCTACAAATGATAGTGATGAACATGATGAGGTAGATTTGAAAAAATAATAATAAAAATGAATTAGCTTTCATTAGATCATTAGTAACTTTCATGGGTTATTTCCATAAAAGCCATCTTCTAATACAATATGCTAATAGACATCGAGATTTCCTACGTCACATGAATATCAGCTGTTGTATTAGATAACGAAAATGATTAAAAATTATTTTTTATAACAAAAACAAGAGAGTAATTATGAATTTAATTAAGCGCACAGTAGTGAAATTAAAAAAAAACTTATGTAAAGGAAAGGGGATCAAAAGTTATTCCCGATTAAGGAAAAACAGAACTCATAGACCGTATTAAAGTATATGAAGATGAACAAAACAGATTAAACTTTAACAAAACTTTTCCATTTAAAAAAGGCATATTGGAAAAACAAAAACCTAAGAGATTAGGTACGAAGAGAGCTTTAAAACTGTTTCCATTTAAAAAAGAAGTATTTGAAGAACCAAAAATGAAATCTAAATCAATACCAATCGATGTAAATCGTCAAAATACTACATTTAAATCAAAATTAGAAACATGGAGATTCACAACACAATACAAACCAGAAGGTCCATTAGAACATAATATTAAAACAACATCTAAAGCTATATTAAACAGATTACAACTCAGCTTAGAAAAACATGGCTCATTGGAAATTAATAATTCAACGCAGCTTACAAAAACATGGCTCATTGAAAATTAATCTATGTTTGTCCTAAATAAAAGAAAGGAAAAGAAATGCAAGACTATTATTTTAATACTGAGAACCGAGTAATATATCAAAAACCAATGTCAAGGAACCACTAACTAATATGAAACAAGCATTAAGAACAAGAATGGATGAGTTTCAAGCTTGAAGTTCTGGCTGGGCTCTTATAAACATTAACTTTTTTGAACTAGCAATTGTTAAATATATACCATACAGAGGATCATCATACATAGAATTACCTAAACAGATTCAAACAAAAAGGCAGTAATTAATGTAAAACTGAAGACGAAAAATGCTTCTTATACTCATTATACAGTGCCTTATATCCTACAAATTCACATCCTGAACGAGTACCAAAAGATGATGTACTATTGTCAAACTTAGAATCCATACTAAAAAAATATTCATTTTCCTGTAAAACTAAGCGATATTCCAAAAGTCGAAAAATTACTTAATATTTCTATAAATGTATATGCGAATGATAAAGACTCTCTCTCTCTCTATGTATAGCTTATGGAACCCGGAGGTTCAATGCCGCGTTCACAAAAGCTCTCCACTGTCTTCTATCCTTAGCTAATTGCATCCAGTTTCTACTCTGTATTACAATCTCTGCGAGATCCATCCTAATATTGTCCTCCCACCTGCGCCTAGCTTTTCCTAATGGTCGTTTTCCGATTGGTCTTCCAGTCAAGACTTTGAAAGCGTCTCTACTTTCTTCCATTCTAGCTGCATGACCCGCCCATCTAAGGCTCCTAGACTTGACAACCCTCACAATGTTGGGTGAACCATATAAATTATGTAGTTTCACGTTATGAAGTTTCCGCCATTCCCATTCTCGTTCCCTTGGGTCCGAATATTCGTCTCAGGATCTTGTTCTCAAATACTTTCGGACTATGTTCTTCCCTCAGAGTAAGCGAACATGTTTTGCAGCCATACAGAACAACAGCCAATATTATCTTTTGTATATTTTAAGTTTCAAATTCCTCGACAGAATTCGCGACGACAAGAGATTTTGAACCGAATAGTAACACGAATTCCCTGCGTTTAGTCGACATTTAAATTCTCCGTGAATATGATTTTCCTCTGTTAATATTGATCCTAGATATTTGAAACTATCCACTTTATCAAAAGTATTATTTAATATTTTAACGCATCCATAATTTGCTGTATTTCGGTCCCGACGCACTTGCATGTATTAAGTTTTCTCTCAATTTACTTCTAAAGTATCATAAAGACTATTCAATCTATATAATACATCACACACAGACCAAAAAAGAAAAACATGTGAATTTGTCAGATATATAAAAACTTGTTGAAGAAAATGTTAAAACACATTATTGTTGGATTAAAGACCTAAGTAAATTAATTAGTACTTAAATAAGTAAATGGAGAGCTCGAAAATTTGTGTGATCGTTGTTTGTTATACTTTTAATAACAAATTGCATTAGATAAACATGAGCAAGATTGTTCATCGAATAAAGCAGTAAAAATAATAATGCCTGAAGAAAACACACATACTAAATTTAAGAATTATCAGTATAAAATGAGAATGGCCTTTGTAATCTATGCCGATTTTGAATGCTTATTGCATAAGGTTTTGGGATGTGAAGAATGTTATCTAGAAAATAAACCATATACAAAAAAATATCAACAACATAAACCTTCTGGATTTTGTATTACATTGTAAAAAGCGATGGAACTAAAACCGAACCTATTTGTTTAGAGGTAAAAATGCAGATAAAAAGTACATAAATAAATTACAGAAAGAAGCTAAAATGATATCTAACATTTATAAGCAAAATAATGAGTTACCTTTAAGAAAGAAACAGAGAAGAGAGTTTAATAGATCCGAATTTGGTTATTACTGTAAAGAAAAATACACTAAAAAGAATTATAAAGTTAAACATCATGATCATGTAACAGGAGACTTTATAGCTCCTTTCTGTAATAATTGTAATTTAAAGTTATAATTCAAAAAGTTTGTGCCAATCATTATACATAACAGGATACGACTCACATTTATTCATTAAAGAACTTGGATGTAATAAAGAAACAATTGATTTATACCTGATAAAAGAGAACGCTACATTTCATTCAGAAAAAGGTTGGAACTATCAAATAAAAATTCATATATTCGTTTAGATTTATGAAGTGTTTAGACAAATTATCATCAAACCTAACAAGAGAACAAATGACTCACACACAACACTTCTACCCTAATGAAGAACAATTTAACCTTGTAACAAGAAAAGGTGTTTACCCGTACGATTATGTTAGTGACTGGAAAAAGTTTAAACAGAGACAATTAAGCCCAAAGAAAGCATTCTTAAACAAGCTTACCAACACACATATAAGTTATGAGAATTATACGCATGCGAAGAAAGTGTGGAAAACATTTAAAATTAATAATCTCGGACAGTACCATGACCTATATGGAAAACTGATGTGTTGTTATTAGCAGATGTGTTTGAGAACTTTAGAGAAACATGTCATAAAGCTTATGGTCTTGATACAGCTTGGTATATGACAGCACCAGGTTTAGCTTGGGATGCAATGTTAAAGATGACAAATACAGAATTAGAATTATTAACAGATAATGATATGGCGCTGATGATAGAGAAAGGTATAAGAGGAGGAATTTGACAATGTAGTAAAAGATATGTAAAAGCAAACAATAACTTTAATTATGAGTTATAGACGCAATGTACAGTATTTAGCTCTAAACTCAAAGCACTTTAGCATTCTAATTATTAAATACTTCACGCTATTCTTATATACTGATCAAAGCATTGCGATAACGGGTGTGCTGAAAGTTATAGAAACTCAAAAAATAGTCTAGAAGTTATAAACAATCAGGAGGACATTATGCGATAGAGTAAAAATGTAATTATGTATAGTGTAATGCAGTTTAAGATGTAAGTTTTTTATGATTTTAAATGGCATAAAAGCCTATGCGCAAAGCAACCTGCTCAATCTCACCCTACTCAATCTGTGCTGGTAAAAGATATTTCCAAAATGGGTTGGCCAGAGTTTTGGCCCAGAAGTTAGGTTATTACAATACTAAAGACATTGGATTATGTATGCGCAATATTGCTATATCATCAAAATATATAAAAAGGAATAATTATAATTTATCAATTTTTCTTGAAGGAATATACGGAACTTTTTGTAAATGCCGAACGAAAATATTATTATTATTTCTAGTAAAAGTACAAGAACACTTAGTAACAATTACACAATGACGTTCCAGGAAAATTTATGACTCAAACTAGGCCTGAAAAATGACCTGTTTCTATTCATGAATTGTTTGCGAAACAAGCGAAGTTTTCAGACAGTAGAAATCGAGATTGTAGGCTGTGACGTCATGTAATTACTTTTTCCCTGTGAAGGAAGTCGTTTCAACTTTAATTTGTAAGAACGAGAGAAATCGACAATTCTGCATTTTATTACAAATCAGAAATATGATGATTCTAAATTATATTTTCTTTTCTGAATATCCACGGAGAATCGAACCGCGGATCCCTAATACACAAAACGAATACTCAAGCCACTACCATAATAATGCTCTTTTCAGTAAGAGTGAAGACTCACTCGTCTATGTAGGAAATGCAAACGTTTACAAATGCAATGTTTTATTAACCATGAATCACTGATTTTGGTCATGATAAAATAGTGCAGTCCAGAGAATTCAAGATTAAATTTTAAAAAGACTGGAAGCATCTCTGAAATTTGTCTCTATTCTGTTCGGTTATTCTCCTTCTACAGGTAATTTCAATAACCTGGAAATGCAGGGATACAACAAGGGCATCGTATATTTCAAAGGTTTTCCCATCGAGAATCGAAAGTGAGACCCCGCCTACTAATCAATCAGATGGGTGGGGTGCCTGGTTCCTTTCCAAGGCAAGTAAGGTTGAGACGGACAAAATAGTGGTCGTGGGTTTTCTCGGGACACTCGCAATGCCTCATTCCACCAATTCATCCATCATCACCTGCTTCAATCATAGTTTTCCTTAGCCTAACAGGCATAAGCGTTGGACATTAAGTGATTTCATTTTCAAGCTGTTAACCCAAACCAATCCGAATCGAAAAACAGTTCTATTTTCTATTGCTCATTAAGGTTTTCTCACAAAATGAATATGTAGAAAAGTCATGGCGATTCGTAATTCCATTCAAAAATAAAACAGCAGACTAGCAATACCTTAAATTAAAATGTAACAATTACATATCCTTTAGAACTTTTCCAAAATCTGACGGATATTCTGGAAAGTGCCACAGCTAGAGTTGGTCATTGAGTAGGTGGGGCAGTCGATACTGGGTCAACAGCACGCGACCCTTAACAACTCACCACTCACCATGACCCACTGCGATAATGACCCAGAAGTATGTATCTTCTGCACACGAAACTACAGACATGGCAGATTTAATTCTCACGATCTGCATTTATTTCAAAGCAGTCGCCATTACCTGGTCAATGACTTATGAACGACACGACACATACGATATCAGAGTTAACTCAGGTACATACAAAATACTTATTTTGTGCTATATGGAATAAACATTTATTATAAGTGAAAATAGAGATCCGTTGTCACTAGCATTATTACTTTTTGTGTCAGAAAATTTAAAAATCGGAAGAGGTTTTTGCCATTGCCGCTACAAGAAACTGTCACTATGATTACAAAGAAACAAAGAAACGATATAACAACTTCTCAAATTTTTGCACAAGATACGTGATTTCATTAAGCATACCAATTTAAGGTTGCGCTTTATATAATCTGATACCTTGAGATAGTAAAATTTTGTTTATATTGATATGTAGCGACGTAGTTACATCTCATACATTCTAAATAAACAAATACATTTGAGAAGCATAGAGTTTGTAAATTATTGTTATTATTATGTACTTATTTCAAATACATGATATAATGATTCCAGAATCCAACGTTAAGGTAATATGGACACCCAACAGCTAATTCGTTACTCTTACATTATTACTAGTGCTTTTATGTTTGTGCTCTCAACATAGAATTTATCACAATCTGCTGCAATGCCATTAGCAAAAATCGAAATATATAATAGGTTTGAAATTCTGCTGTTACAGGACTTTTGCAAACAATGTCCTCGAGTGTTATTAGCATCGTGAAATACTCTAGTCATTATTGCTTTTTATGCTAAAAGTAAAAAGGGAGTGCCAAGATAAATGCTAGACTCTGAATACCGAAAAATTGAAGAAATATGTTATACATCACATTATAAAATACAGGGAGCTGAACTGTTTGAAATAAATATTTAATATGTTGACCGTGTTCTTTTAAGTGGCATTTTAAGTTACGTTCATTCAAATGGGTATCATAAAGACGGGAACAGAATTAAAACTGTACGTCAAATATTATAATCTGAGTGGTTTCTCTTGTTAGAGAAAGGACAGATGGCACACTAGCTGTTTTACTTTTAAAAAAGTGTCACGTGCAGCAGTTTTCGGAAATAAATATTCAAGAGACAGAAGACGAACAATCTGCATACTACACCTAAGTACAAAAAATTTCACATCAACCTTATCTGCTATTAGCTACAGAAATAGCTGAACCGTTTGAAATTAAATTATACATGTCTGCAGTTAGCCACACATGTAACTCATTTAGAATTTTTTTATCTTTTCTTACGTTACTGTCACTAGAATGAAGATCCTACGAGTAAAACAACAGATTTAAATTTTACGCTAAAAATGGTGAGTGGATTATGCTTGAGAGGTGTCTTTATGCTATACCAGTGAGCAAGTGATCTAAGACTTACAAGAAGAAAACGGGCAATTTCCGCAGGTTTCATAATACATAAATTTACCATATAACATTAATATGCAATGTACAGAACTTCATCACTCATTGGTTGATGCACTCAAGTGATCACAAATTTGCTAGCATAAAAAGAATTATAGAAGAACTACGTTTTCAAGAAGATATTGTGAAATTAAGCTGTAAACCTCAAATAAACTTATATACTTCTTTAGATGTTTTAACAAGAGCAACGTCAAAAACAGCAAAAAGGCTTGTAGTATACGACTTAAAAATTGTTTACTAGGAAACAAAGTATTTTCGTCATTTCTCTTTCAAACTACGCATTTATTCCTTCCGAATGTGCTTCTTTACTTATGTGGAGCAATCTACTTATACGGGGAAGTATATCTACATACTTCTAGGGAAAAATATTGAACCTGGGACAATAAGCATAAGCATATCCTGAACCTGGGACAATAAGCATTGGTCCTGGTTGTATTTACTGTAGTATGTGTGAAATTTAAAAGTTGAGATTAAGCATTGGTTTTCTGCACATTCTTTTGCAGAGGTAGCACCCTCGTGATCAGATGTTTGTTTCGCTGGTTACAAGAAAGTACAACGCACTGAGCATACGTTCGAGAAATTATGAATGAAGGCCGAAAGAGTCAATTGATTGCAACAAACATGACCTTCATTCGAAGTTTTCATAGTAATTTTCCTTGTGTAATTTTAGCAGTAAAAATTAAAATCTTAAGAATAAAATATTAACTTCACTTTAAAGTTTCGTATACATTCAAAAATATACGGAACTCATTCACTCAGTAATTAACCATAACCGAAGTCCCACATCTCATACATTTAACTTCTCAACTGGATATCATACTATACTAAACCATGCGAACTTTTATTATTATAGCCCATTCTTAGTTTATCGTATTGTATAATATTATCTTGTCGTTTTTGATACACCAACCTTTCACGAAAGTTTTACAGTTCACATGCATATTACTGACGCAAGCGACGCGACCCGTCTATAGTAGACATATCGGTTTCTACTGTAAGTGTTAACTATATATATATAACATGTAAACTTTCTTTCCTTCATCTCACGCTAAGTAAGTTATTGAAGATGTAACGTCTTTTTGCTGATTGCTAATAACCATTTCTACCCTTTCAGCCTGACCTACACAACTGTGCAGGTAGATAGAATCAGCAATATATACAATACCAGCCGAACATGCATCATTGTGCAGGTTAATTTTTTCCGAAAGTTAATAGTTTAAAAAAAAAATCATGTTTAGGAGGATTAGTAGATCAAACTAGATTATCGAAACCACTATCCTTTCTTTCTATTTTTTGAGATAAAGAAATGATCATCCATTTCTCAATCTGGTCTTTCTGTAGAATTGTTCACAGTTCAGATGAAATTTTGTAAAGCAGGTCAACAGATATTTTCTCCTTCCTGATCGATTGAAAGTGAAACTGTAGCTGCGTGATACGTTTATTCTAACAGCTAAATTTATTCCATTGATTAGAGCACTCTGAGGAACTGACGTAGAAGCGTTTCACTTCAGATCACGCCATCGCTATCCGATGAGTGAAATAATTATTTCCTACAATCTAGGAAAGGATAAGAATATCGTAGGTAAGAGCTATAAAAATATGCTCAATCGTTTTATTTGTAACATGTTTTGAATTTGGATCTATTAATGATGTGCGTTCAGCTTTTCAACATAGGAGTTATAATTTGAAATCACACCATTTAAAAGACAAGTGAAATGACCTAAAATTTTCGAGGATCTTACAAAACGAATGGGACTAGATATGAATCACAGACAATTTCTTAGCTTTTTATTTATTTGAGACGTATTTCCAAACTGTAGTGATTATTAATTCCATTTTCGATTTCGAGTGGTGAATCTTTCAAAGATTGTTATAAATATTTTTACACATTATTGGAATCACTATGTATTGTCCTCGATTACTCAACAGGTACTGATTATTAATATATATTTTTCTGTTATATCTTTTGTATGCTATATTAAACAAATGATACACAATACGATTTTTTTGCGCAGTATTAGGTAAAAATTCTTATTATAATAATGTACAAACTTGTATTTTACCGGTGCCTGGCGAAATAGCACTAGCTTTAGGAAAAAAACGCATATAGAAAGAATTTTGAAATAAGAAACTGATGAGAATAAAAAAACACATTCTTGCGATCTCAATGTCCATTACTGGTACATTTGCAATTCCTTATCGTAATTATAATAATAACTATTATTATAAAAATTAAGCAAAATAAATACCAAGGAGCAACATTTACTGTGCCAGAAGACTATGGATTCGATACTGATAGTGGCCCAATTTGATCATTTTCTCATCTCTACTCTTCATAATATTTTGGGGTCTTTCACATCTATAGTGCTCTTCTCCATAATGTTAGTTATAAATGTATATTAACTTGCTATTATAAATTAGTATACGAATCGAGTTTTATATTCCTAACGTGATGACAGAGAGAGAGAGAAAAAATAAATTAATAACATCATCATAGGAATTCCTTTTCCCCAGTTAAGCTAAACCAAATAATGATATATAACCTACTCTTTATTGAAAACTATGATGTCTTGCATAAAACTGCTTTGAAGTACCATAAGACGGGGTTACTTGGCACATCGGCCGTTACTTTGCACAAAATTCGAAAAGAGTTTCACAGTTTTCTGTCGGGAAAACCATGAGCAGTAAACCGGAAGTTTCAACTTCCACCGTAAGATAGAACATGTAACTGTATTTTGGCTGTAATGTTGGTGGTTAAATTCAGTTCTACTTACCGGCAAAGTTTATTTTTGTAGAGGTACTGAAAGCAGTCACTGTAAAGGCTGATAAAATTTGAAAGATATCATCTATAAGAATTTCCGTCAAGGTTACATTACTTTCGTAGACTACCATGTATAGTGGAACTTTGATGCAGTAGTTGAAATTGAAATGTCTAACGTATTAGTCATAAAAAACGTAAAACTGAGAGAAGGGGTTTCAGCCTATACTCGCGGTTATTTTGAACTGGTCCAAAATAATGCTTAGATAGAAAATTATTACCACTGGAGCCTCCTGTGTTTTAACGTTAGGTAAATTTCCTATTTAGGTAGATGCCGGAATGAATTTCTTGTTAAAAAAAAATTATGAACAGCGGCGAATCCAGAAAACTAGTTTGACAGGACCTTCATTCAAAAAGCATTTTTTTTTTATTTTAGAAATCACTAGATTTTTGTGAGGAGGTTTGTAGCTTATACATGTTGGAATCACTAATAATAGATTTTTCGGCAAATCTTCACTTTCGGTCAAACAGTGACTGCAAGCAATTCATCTGATCCGGTTACCAGAGCAGTTTAGGAATCATTCCTCAATTGCTCCCGGAACCAGATCAGATGAATCGGTTACAGTCACTTTCCGAGTCAAAGTAATGTACAATGTAAAGAATGTTGCTATAAGTACAAGGGCCCAAATGTTACTAAACACTATACCTAATCAATCCAGGTGAAGCGATGACTATCAATATTGATATCTAAATGAGGATTACCGCTCCTTAAACCCCCCACTCAAGTATCGTAAAAATATCCCAAAAACAATATTTATTCAAACCAGTACTATAAAGCTGACGTAAGAACGAAAAATTTAGAAAATAGAATCATCGCTAATTATAAGTTAGTGCAGCATGACGAGGAAAAATAAATTACATCTCACCAAGATAATGGAACCACCAGCAGCCAAACAAATACTTTGCTAAAAACTCAAATTCAAAGCAAATCAAGAATAAAATTAATATCAATTAATAACGAAAGCACTCACCGTTTCGACATACAAGAACATTCATGAATAATGAACTCACAAGTGATGATTCACGAAAAAATAAGATAGCAAGAACACATGCGCAATACTCAATTTCACATTACTGAAAAATGTTCCTTTCCGCACAGACGTCGATTCACTAAAGCGAGGACACTTGTTATTATTACAAACAAGACTAACCAATAAACGCCAACTTTTACCATACGTCGGAAATATCTTCAGCCTTCGACCACAACCATATTAGGATTTCTCTAACTCAATGAAACCACACAATTACTGCTGCTGCAAAGCGATGAGTTAATATCCGAATCTAATTCAAACTTATTTAAAAACAACAAGTTCAGATTCTTTGTATTAAATTCATGTTATGGTTTCTCATTCGCACTTGCTAACTCGATTGTCACTATGATACGAAAATTTAATTACCCGCTCACCGCATTCCACACATACAAACAGAAAGAACATGTGACGTCACAGTAACAAACTACCATATGACTGTACAGATACATATAGTGAGAAAAATATGAACTACCACCAATCTTTCAAAAAGGACATCACTCAAAAGGCACGAACACTTCCAGCAAGTGACTCACGCAGAAACTGTTCCGAGAAGTGATTGAAACAATAAGAACCGTCTAAAGTCACTGTTTGAGTATAATTATTTTCCCTTTTTTTTAAAAAAAAAAAAAGAAGAAATCATGCAATTTTGGGTGGCCTTCAGCCTGAAAATTACAAACCCCATAAATCTCTCACTGATTACGGTTCGAATGATTCACGCAACAGTAATACTATGTAGCGGATTTTAAATTGAATTGGAGAATTCTGATATTAAAAAAAACGACATAAGAATTTTTTTTTTTTTGATTCGTTGAAGAATCTAGTGATTGGTAGGTCCCGTTGTTCATGGTATGTTGAGGGAGTAATGCATGACCCAACTAAGCACGTGAAAATTGATAACGTTTGTCAAGCGAACAAAATGATTGCATATAAAGTGTTTTAGAGCTGTCCACGTTTGAGTTCAACTAAATGGCAATTGAGCATTATAAATGATTTAGGGCTATTTTCAAGATGCCAAAAGGCTGATTTAGAGTGGCATCCTTACATGAATTTACAGTTATAATGAATGCGTATTTTAACGTGATGCCAATGGCCATTATAGGGCGGATCACTCCGTAGATAGTTACTCCTTCTTGCTTCCCGAATGCCTAGCTTGTGAATGATAGATGAGTAGGAACCGTTTGCTGTGCATGTGCTAGTAGAGTTTTACTTTGCCGTAGCCAATAAGATGTTTGTTGAAAATAAGATTAAGTAATGATTCTATCAGCTAAAAATCGCGTGCTCGCTAATGTTGTAAAGATCCGTGCATTAGTATTGATGCCTATGTACCTGTTATAGTTGATGATTTGGTAAAAATAGAAGTTTGTTTGCGAGTACTACTGATAATTAAAAAAAAAATGTAAGTTTTCATATATATGTATTTAAATAACAGCAAGACAAGAGGGATTGTTTTGTGAGTTGACCTGCTATTCTAAATTTATTTGAAACATTTTAATGAGTCTTTCGTTTTGCCGTATGAGTAATATGATTATTGAAACTTGAGACTTTAAATGTTTTTGCATTCCTTTAGAATTTTTGTTATTTAGTAAGTTGTGATACAGTATTTTAAATAATCAATATACAAGTAATGTTATAACTATTTTGCGAAATGCTTGTTTTGAAAATTGTCTTGTTTTATTAATGTTTTTTGTGTATGAATATATACATTAATTTATATTATAATTTTAATGCTACATTATGTGTTTATATTTAGTAGTTGAATATTACAAAATATTTTTGAATAAAAAGGTTTGAGTATTGAACAAGTTTGTTGTAAAAAAAAAAAAAAAAAAAAAAAAAAAAGGTGCATATACACACATTACACTACACTAAATACACATATTAGGAATTTCGCCTTTAGCGTTTGCACCGTTGTTAGGCAACACTTCCGAAATATACACATTTTCTATTATGGTTTAGTAATTAAGTATTTTTGTGTTAATGTCTACCAGTATATTCATTTAGTTTCAGGTGTTTACTATGATTTCAAATATATTATATGTTCAGTGAAAAAGATTGGAAAATCAATTGAAACATCCACTCATGTTAAGAAACCTACAGTTGAAAAAATAAATAGATAAATAAATAAATAAGTGAATGAAAGAAAAGGACTTATAAACTGCAAATTTAAATGAATAATATGTACATTTTTATTAATGGTGGTATAATGGTGGCTTAAATGAGGGATTATAAATATAACAGGTGGCTTTAACAACAGGTGGCTTATCGTCTTATAGGTTGAATAACCTTATAGTTAACAAGCGAAAAGTGATCCATTATGTACAGTGATGTACCAACATACCGATTTCCATGGTGAACTTCCAGTGAATTGAACCTATATACAGGATGTTCCACAATATAGTAATTTCTTCAGTGATACTTAACAAAAGACCATTAACCCTCTGGCAGCCGCGGTTCTCTTCACAATTGAATCACTTACAGATTCATCTATTTTTGTCCTAGACGTCCAATATTCAATTCCATTTTCTGAGCAATGGTTTCTAATTGTTTCTATAATTCCTCTGTCAGCATTGCTTCAAATTGTTCTAAAACACTAGCCTCCATATTGATATGAGTTAAAAGCAACTATTTCAAAGTACAAAAATATAAATGTATCAGTTTGTGACGAAAATAAGAAACATGCACTTAAAACACGAAACACTAAGAATTTTGATATTACGACCATTAGCAACCAATCCTTGTTTTATTCACAGCTCAGATTACACTTTGCGAAGTGCTTCAATATAAAATAACCACAGATATAAACTAGTACCATATAGAAAACATTGTCTGTTATTCATAAATGCATAGTAAGGCGGAATCTGCGGAATTTGCCCGTTTTCATCTCGTAAGTCGTAGATCACTTGCTCACTGGTATAGCGTAAAGAAACCTCCTAAGCATAATCCACTCACCATTTTTAGCATAAAATTTAAATCTGTTCTTTTACTCGTAGGGTCTTCATTCTAGTGAGAGTAACGTAAGAAAAAATAAAAAGTTTTCTAAATGAGTTACATGTCTGGCTAACTGCTGACACGAAAAATTTAATATCAATCGATTCAGCCATTTCTCGAGCTAATACCAGATTAGGTTGATGTCAATTTTTTTCCACTGAAGTATACTATGCAGATTGTTCGTCTTCTCTCTCTTGAATGTTTATTTCCGAAAACACTGCTGCACTGCTGCTACTTTAAAAGTAAAAAAGGCTAGTGTGCCAACTGTCCTTTCTCTAACAAGAGAGACCACTCACATTATAATATTTGACGTACAGTTTTAATCCTGTTCCCGTCTTTGATACCCATTTGAATGAACGTAACGCAATAAAATGCCACTTAAATGAACACGCTAAACATATTAAATATTTATTTCAAACAGTTCAGCTCCCTGTATTTTAGAATGTGATGCATAACATATTTCTTCAATTTTTCGATACTCAGATTGTAGTATTTATCTTCGCATGCCCTTTTTACTTTTAGCGTAAAAAACAATAATGAAGAGTGTTTCACGATGCTAATAACACACGAAAGGCATTGTTTGCAAAAATTCTGTAAAAGCAAAATTCCAAACCTAGTAGGCTATATATTTCGATTTTTGCGATTAGCATTAGAGCAGGTTATGATAAGCTCTATGTTGAGAGCACAAACATAGGAGCACTAGCAATAATCAGAAAGTAACGAAGGTGCAAGTGGTTGACCATATTACCTTACCATATATTCTTATCCTTTAATGGATTGTAGAAAATAACTAATTATTTCACTCATCGAATAGCGATAACGTGATTTGAAGTGAAACACTTCCACGTCAGTTCCTTAGAGAGCGTAAATGAGGGGCCAAAATTTAGAGTACGTAAAGAATAGAAGAAACGGATAATTTTAGTTTGTTATCTACGGACATAGTTGTATATTTTATATTGTATCACATAGTAACAAATGTGTTTCCCTCACTTATTACGGATAAGACAAATTCAATTTATATCCTTTGTGTTGAGAAGCGGAAAAACAGTTATTACCAACCACAAGTTTGATAATATTTCAACAATAAGGATTGGAAATATTTTCCTAACTTGTATCGGATTTGTACCCTTTACTTGCAACTATTCTACAACATACACTACGGAATAAATAACTTATTTCTTTTCATTTTTAGTAGTTAAGTTTAACAAATAACGAGTTTGTGCTTTATACAATTTAGAAATTTGTAAGAATATCCCTAGCTTGAAACTACAAAGAAAGTTTCAATTCGTTCTATTTTAAGCCCTTTCGAATTCGAATATTTGTTTACGCTGCTCTGAGCCTATCGTAAGAGAATGCATATTTGACATCCTGCTATTCCTGGTAGAAGAGGCAAGTAACTCGTAAGTATTTTTTTTATGAAGAAGGAAGTATTAATGACCGTGCTGACAAACAATGAAAGAAATTTTGGTCGTAGTATTAAACTTGATTCAAACTTCGTGATCAGAAGATCTCCTACTCTGCGGATGGTATAATTTGAGACCGTTTCATTTCTTTTAGGCAAGTGAAATGAATTGAGATCATATTTGAGAATATAAAAGAATGAAAGAATATCCCGGGTACAAACCATGAAAAATTTGCCAACCATTCTATTTGAAACATGTTTGGAACTTTAAGAGCTATTACCAGTTACTTTGATTCTAGCTGGAGAGAATGTAATTTGAGATCACGTCTTTTTTATTAGGTGAGTGAAATAAATTTTGTTACTCTGCTTTTAGATTTTAGACATAAGTGAGAATGGCCATAGATACAAGTCCTGCAGAATTTTTGTATTTTTTATTTAAGAACAGCTTTAGGATAGAAGATTAAGAATAGATTTATCAATACAAAATAACTATGCAAAGTATCTTTTTTGACAAAATAGAATCTTAATATATTTAAAAAAATGTGCCCGACGGTTTCTTCCTTTTGGGTTCCCTTTAAAGGGGGGTGGTTATTATGACTACAAATCGATTTCTAAGTAACGTTAGTTTCAGTTTCTGTTATGGGGCAGCATCATTTTATCAGATAATGTTCTCGTTGTACTTTTAGAAAGGGTATTTTATAAGCGACTTTTCGTTCTTCTATATAGAACTCCTGTAGATCATCATTATTAATTAAGTTCATTTCAGAGCGATGTTAAGTCAAATTTCTTTGTGGGTTACTGAGATGTACGCATATAATGCCAGCGAAGTGTTATTTATTTATTTATAAATTAGCCCTGTAAAGTCAACATTAAGAATATTATCTTAAATACGAATTTATTAAGTACATCCCGATTTTCGAACAAAATTTCTTAGTAGGATAGAAAACTGCACCGTCTAAGCTGCATTTCATTCTTGAATGTAGGTTTACATTAGTAGAGCACGATGATGGGTGAATCCAAGTTTTTATGAGACAAAGATTTAAACTGCTTTAAGAAAAATTATATTCCACTTTTATTATATTTCTTACACGGGGGAATATATTCTATGATCCGATCGAAAGTGCAGGAACGTGAGAGTACAACGAACCAAGACAGACGAAAAGGTTATGGAACTAATGGTTTATAGTTTACTTGTGTATCAGTTTTCTGATATATTTTGTGTTCCCACGTATTTTTCCCTTTCTTTAATTTGCACTTTTCTCAATTTTTAAGACACTATGTTCGATTGAATTCCAACAAAATATGAGTTTTCTATCATTTTGCCAGTACTTGTGTGTGTTGATAGATTCTCAAATACTTCATACTGCCTTTTTGGACAGGTCCTTTTTTTTTTTTTTTTTTTTTTTTTGCATTTGAAGCTGTAAACGCGGAGTTATTCCATACAAAATCAGGAAGTCCACGAGAGAAGCCTTAAAAATTAAAGTTAGATTTTCATTTCAAGTGAAATTGACGTTTGAGTAGAACTGGCTGATGACTCAAAGCTTAGAGAATACAAGCTTGGGTGTCGTTTCCAAGCTTATGAATTACACTTCACAACAATTTCCATTATCAAACATAGATTTCTTTAATTTGTACTATTGTTTTCTTTTAAGATTATAGCCTGCATTCTCCGTTTTTTGTAGACTACTTACAGTCTTATCTAGGACACTTGTCTCATGCCTTTTTCTTCCTTGTAATTGTCTATTTTCGTTGCCTCTCTTTTCTCGTTGGTTGTAACTCAGTAGGTTACGATTATGCATTTTAAATATTGCATCGTCTCTGAAGTTTAAACTTAATCCTTTTCTCCTTCGTTTCGTTCTGCTTTTTAAAATATTTTCTGAATTTAAAAATTACTCTAATAGCATATACCTTACAAAAATAGAAATCCTAAAAGAGCAGGGAGTGAATCAAAAAGGTACTTTCTCTTCTTTGTATTCAGTTAAATATGATGTTACTATTTGGGTGAATCCTTCCCGATTAATTCTCAACAGTATTGTCATAAAATCGATAGGATAAAGCGCGAGTAAAATGGAATTGAAACAAGAAGAAACTGCTGGCAATCAACAGCGATATCATCTAAAAGTTTGTTCTTGGCTTTCTTTTCATTCTTCCGAGTATCATTTTGTTATGGTTTGTTTACCTTTTCTATTTTGTCTATTGCCAAACAATATCTGGAATTACAAACATGTATTACAACGAACATTAACAAAACGGAAGTGATGTTCGCCTGTTTCAGGTTATTTCGAGAGAAATTAATTTTGTTTATAACAAGTTTTCGGCTTCGTTTGTAAATATTTATAATTTGTGCTAAAGTAACGTATGATTTTTCTCTTGTTTTCGTTGTTCTTTCTTCTCGCGATATTCTTTACTATATATTGAGCTAAGTTCTCAAATTAATTTTCTATTTTACCACTTGATGTTATCCCATGCCTCTGGATTAGTCTGGCCTCTGGATTTTTCTAATATCAATAGTGTTCTTATTTCTACCAGGGTCATATTGAGAAGCTGTGAGGGGTGTAGACTTAAAATCATTAACAAGGCGCACTGAATGTAAAATATGGACGTTATAACATATGCGTATTTTTTATTTAACTTGCTGATAAACAGTTGTATGTGGAGTATTATTACAAACTATCCTCGCACACCGTTTAAACGCCCAAAATTGTAAGTTTCAAAACCACATAATGTTATTCCTTTACACTCAATAATACATCTACATCAAACATAAGGTGAAGACCTTGGAGGGCAAGGGAAGTGACTTTTGAAGTAGATAAATTTATGCCTAGGAAATTGACTCCATAGTGAAATACAGATGGTGATCAGAAAAATGGAAACACAAGAACGAAATTGCAACTTACCAGATTAGTATGGTGTCGGGCCACCTTTCGCCTTCAGTACAGCCTTGATGCGACGTGGGATGGAGGCATAGAGGTCGTGAATGGTAGCAAGTGGAATTTTACACCACTCCTCGTGCAGGGCATCGGCCAGTTCTGTGATGAGGATGGAGGTGGAAATCGTCGCCGGAATCTTGTTTCCAAGACGGACCACAGATGTTCGATTATGTTGAAATCTGGTGATTGGGCGGGCCAGGGAAGGTGTTGAACGTCATCCCGATGTTCCTCAAACCACTCTGCAACAACTCCAGTTGTGTGAATGGGTGTATTATCAACCTGGAAGACGGCGTCATTGTCCGGGAACAACATCCGGACCATAGGATGCAAGTGGTCTCCAACATTGCGACATAATCGTTGGCAGTTATTCGTCCGCTAAGTTTGACCATAGGCCCACAACATCACCAAGCCGCCGAGATGTTTCACAGTTGGGCGGAGACACTGCAGATCATAAGCTTCTTTGGGTGTTCTCCACACATAAACACGGCCCGTGGTTGCGAGTAGGGTGAAGGATGACTCATTTGACCATATCACACGTTTCCAGTCTTCAACGGTCCAAGCTGCATGGTCGCGGCACCATTTGCGGCGTGTGAAAGCGTAATGGTCCCTGATGAGCGGTTTGTCACGTGCAACACGACCCTTTAAATTCAAGTCACGTATTTCGCAGCGGATTGTGATTGTCGAAACACGGTGGGGGGTGCTGGTTGAGTTCCTCCGCCACTTGCTCCGCAGTGGCACGACGGTTCTGGGTGACAATGCGCTTTAATACCCGGCGTGACCTGTCAATCATGATTTTATTCCGCTTCCCCGATGTGGTTTTTCCCGTGTGTCGTGTAGGCCGTCATCACCTTCGACACTGTCCCACGGGGCACACCTAACATAGTGGCCACTGCCGTCACACTCACTCCAAATAACCGCGCACCAACAATTTGCCCTCTTTGAAAATCTGATAGGTGTCCCATTTTACACTACCTCCGTCTGAGGCAGCCACTGGACACTGCTGTTCCACTGCGCCTGACGTAGTATGGAGACCGACCTAACACACCACCACCATCGATCCGGCGCTGCACGTGCCACATCACTGCCAACCCATACATCTGACGTGTTGCCTACAACAGGATTTTTCATTTTTCTTATCACCATCTGTATATAAGCTGGGAGGATAACCACGACACAATTCACTCATTGGTATACCCTCGAGTGGAGTGCGATGAGGTTTTTAAAGTTTGCATATTGTGATCCGGAGATTGGTTTTCCGATTATAAATAAAACTTATTGGAAACGTCATGTATAACTTGGTTCCCTTTTATGATGGGGACCTCAATTGAGCTGTCTGAAACAGTGAACACAGTGAAAACAGTGAACTAAATGCATTTTCAAACTATCAGCAACCAGGTTAAACTTTGTAGTTTTTCATAATTTGTGATAAATTATCACTTTTGGAAACAGTGGTAGATAAACTCACATGAAAAGGTGATGTAAAAATGTGGCAATGTACCTTTTTTGTGGTATTTGACATCCCGTGTTTCCAGTTTTACACATACTTGTTGACAGCTCGAAAATGGAGTTATGATAGTTCACTTTGGTTTCAGACAGTTTAATTACTATTGATGCACTGTCACTATATATATATATATATATATATATATATATATAGTGGCAGTGCATCATATACATATATAGCATTTAACTTTTATTACTTTGATCTGTTTACATGACAAGAAGGAAGGACATCCTTACCTTATATCAGAGATTTTTCAATTCTGCATTATCATGACATCATTTATTACTTAAGACATCTTTATTCACTTTATTTAGTATATCCCTTTCATACTGCATTAACATAAACGATTGAAGGTTGTCTTTCCGAGGTTCGCTCTTAATCCTTATTTTATAATATTGAGTTTCAAGAAAAGCTTATTTACAACTTCCTCTCTACATGTGTAAGAGGGATAGTGAGGAGGAACTTGTACATTTTAAAGAGGTATGTATAACATAAGGCACACATGTGATATTCATATATAATTTTGAACGCACAAGTAAGGCAGGACTTGCAAGTTTACTCTGATTTCCTACATCCCTGGTTCAATATCGCTTTAACATGCTTCCTCTTCATAATCACTACTTATATATTCAATATCATATTCACTCACAACATCTCCTTGTGATGTCTTGGACTAAATATCTGCATAAAATTTTAGTTCTTCGATAGTTTTCCCTTTATCTATGCCACAGATTTGGTCATTGCATTTGAGGGTAGTACGTCTTTTAAATCAGAAATCCGCCTAGGATCGAAACACACAAAGTCTTGGTAAATGTTTTCGTGTTTCGAAATCCGGTTAGTCACACTTTGAATGATTTTGTTAAGGACATCACTGAAAACGCACGGGCTGAAACTTTTCTCTTCTGTATTCTTTGATTTCATGACATGCCAATTCAGATCATGCAACGATATTATATATTTGTGAATTACTTCCATTTTTCTTGTAGCTATCTTGGGGAAAGGTACTACTTAAAAGTGCAGATTCTGTTGTTAAGAAGAAGAAGAAAAAACATATAGAATATATGTTGATTTTACATAGATAATCTCTATTTGTGGTTACAGTAATAAAATAGAATTTTTGTTTCGGTTTGCTATGGCAACTGGTATTTATTAATGGAGATTACATAATAAAAAGTAGTTGTGGTGAATGTGATGTGTCTAATTTGAAAGTTATGCAATCACTAGTTATTGCAAATATACGTATAAATTAAAGGTGCCTGATAGTGGTGACTTATCTTAGTATTCGAACTGGGCTAATGTGACGAAAAATACGTTAAATTTAATTATAACGATACAATCGAACGAATACATTCTATGGTTTGTTATTATTTGATCACAGCAAAACGCATGCCTCCTGCTGGTTTCTTCGGAACCTACCCCTCTCCAACTCCCTACTACCCGTACAAATTCCCGCTTAAGCGACACCCAATCTGCTACGCTCCTTGTGGATTACAAGGACATTCTTTTTGTTAACCAGAGTTACCTTATTGTCAACACCTGGTGTGAAATGCCACGTAAATTCCGCGTGGTCAACAACTCAGTTTCAGAACCAGAGCGCACTAACGGATGCAACATACATATTTTGAGTTTTGTATCTAAGTACTATGAGAATCGTCAAAGTAATTTAAATGATGTTTTTATTACTTGTTTATGGTAATGAACAATTTGTTAAACCATTAATTTTTATTTTAACAGAGTGTGACGTGAAAAGTCACGAAATATCAAAACTGTATGCGAGGTGGCAATAATACCATCACATGCCAGAACATGATTCGGGTTCTACTTTCCTAGTGTAATCATTAGCAAAAAGAATTCACACCTGCGGAACTATTTCCAAACAAGCAAACGGAGTGAAATGAATAGTATATACCCAATCAGGAAAGTCCAGAGGATTAGTAAAATGTATTCGCATTAATAGTAATTGTATTTAAGCGCAGATCTCAACGTTAACAAACTTAAAAACAGAAACGTAATGAAACGACATAATGATCTTACTTTTCTCCAGACACTATTATGTTTTCACCTTGAATATACCATGAAACCATTGCCTTCAGCAATCTTAAAAACACACAAATCTTAAAAGATATGGTTGGTAAATACTCTTTACATCTCTTATACGGTACAGCTTCTATACAGTATTCATACAGTATACGGCACAACTTCTACACAGTATTCATCTTAACTTCTTTCTCCATAACTAAACGCAGCGAAATGATAGCTATTCCATATTAAGTTACTAGGTTTGGACACACACCTGCTCGAATCACAGATAGCGTAGTGAGTTATCAAAATTGCCAGAAGGCCATTTTATAACTTTTACGTTTGTAAAGAAAAGTTTAATCGAATATTTCTGATTCAGGCCTACACATCTGGGATAACAATGCTACCAACTTGAAATGTACAAAATATAGCTAGAGGACCAAATATTTAAACATGTACAAATTTTGCCCTGAAATCCAAATTGAAAGGTTGAATATAATAAAAATTCAAAGATAGAGTAGTCACACAGATAGATTATTTGATCTCTGTGGGTTCAAACTTCAGAAAAACGATCATATGGCATTTCATATATTTGGCTTAAAAGCCGTTGCTTGTAGGAAGCGCAAACCGTTGGCCGCTAAGTTAGTCCGACGCTGATTTCTTCCGGCGTTTGGTCTACCATGCAGTGACATGTTTAATTATATTCGGTATTTAATCTTCTAGTATAAGAATTATAGGAACCATGAACTATAAACATTTCCATCGTTTCTTTGTTTAAATCTCTTTTCCCTTTCCTAATTTTAAGTTCGGTATATATTATTCCAATTTGTCCTTTTATAATTATTTTTTACCATCATATGCATTTTCTTTTGATAATTGCGTTTAGCTACATAATAGGAATTGTTCCAAATATTTCTTAAACGTTCACTTATTTCTCTTTAATCCAATTTTTTATTACTTCTCTTAGTCAGCTAACCACTAACATTTAAGGAGACTGGCGTTCTAAGAATTAGTAGCTCCTTCCTTCAATTGAATCCTTTCAGTTTATGTCTGATAGCTGGACATCGTACATGGCAACACGCATGCCCCGAAATATGACATGCCAGTATATTTCTCCAATAGGAGCAAGAAAGAATGAATATTTCGCCATCACTTATAGACGCACTAGATAGATTTGATAAACTACATTCACGTTGAATTCTAAGAGAGAAAAATTAATACAAACAAAATTAATATAATAATATGCATCATGCTGAGACAGAGAAAGCATGGCGGGAATGACTTTTCTTAGTTTTGTTATGTAATGTTTTGACAGCGTAAATAAATCTTCGAAAATAATATTTACAAGCTCTCGCATGAACACGCGTTCAAGTATCGGCTGGTACAAGCTATATTTTGCTCTGAAAACACATTATTTTTTAAATAATAATTTGTTTTCTACTTTTCTTGTAGATATCTTAAATTTTATTGGCCAGTGCTTAGTGGAGGCTAGTGTTGGTCAAATATCATTAACTTCTATTTCTTTCTTTTAACTGCGTGGGTTATTCCTGTGGCAATAAAATCGTGGTTTATGTCGTTGTTAGAACCTTGTAAATATAATCGTAACGTTCATAATGATTTTCGCTGTTTTTCCAAAAGTTTACACATCCTTTCTCTCTCTCATTTGTGTGTTGCGTTTATCCCAGCTTTGCTACGGCAAATCACGATTTCTTCCGTACATACGTTGTATCATAAACCGAAGCTGGGGAGAACGGTAGACAAAGCATAGATACCATAAAAAGGGAAAAGTGAGCAAATGATCAAATTAACCTCAGATATTAACAAACTAAAATTATCTTCTGGTGCAAATCATAAAACCTGGTTAAACTGTGCAGAAAATGTGATAATACTGAATGTAATTTACACAATTTAAAAGAACATCGAAAAGTTACAATGAAAAAGTAGCTTTTACTGTATATATTTTCGGCCGTGTTAACTTTTTTTATTTCCACTTTTATCTTATTTTATTTTCTTTTAATACTGTACTGTGTGGCACAATTGATAAATTAAGATTTCACTTAATCAGAATAATCTTCGACCGGTCAACTCCTTCAGAGGCGTTGCAGTTAATAGGATCTCAGGCGTTCCACGTCGGATTATCCCAAGGGTCCGCTGGAGTCTTCTGCAGACAGTAATAAGCGATCGTTCAAGCAGGCACAATTACTCCTTCCTTTTCAATGATATGGAGCCAGAATTTGTCACAAAACTGAGATTACAAACGAATGTTAGGGTGCTAAAACATATGTACTAGTCACTTCACTGCTGATTTCTGCACAATATTAGAAAAAAATATTTTACACGGAGGCGTATGAAAATATCGTACAACCACTGATGATAAACAAACAAAAAATTGGATCTCACGTATTCAAACGGTGATTTAGCTTTCGAAGCTCAATCCGTACAATTGGAGCTCTCGTAAAAGTATAACATGAGTTTACTTTAGAACAATGCACTCCACTGTTTAATCCTACCAATCGTTTCTAATCTCAGTTTTGTGTGACAAACCCGAAAAAAATAACAAGATATTTCGATAATACCGAAAACAATAAAAGATAAAAGGGGAAATAAAACAAGTTAAAACGGCGGAAAATATATACCGTAAAAGCTACTTTATCATTTGTAACCTTTTGATGTTCTTTAATTTGTATGAATTATATTTGCTATTATCATATTTTCTGTAAAGTTTAACCAGGTTTTGTGATTTGCACATGATAATTTTAGTTTGTTAACACCTGAGCTTAATTTTATCATTTGTTCACTTTTCCATTTTTACGGTATCTATGTTTTGTCTACCGTTCTTCCCAGCTTCGGTTTATGACACAATGTAGGTACGAAAGAAATCGTGATTTGCCGTAGCAAAGTTGGGATAAACGCAATAAACAAGTGACAGAGAGAGAGAAGGATGTGTGAACTTTTGGGAAAAAAGCGAAAATCTATATGAACTTCCCGAATATATTTACAAAATTCTAACAACGACAGGAAACAGGATTTCATGGCCACAGGAATAATCCACGCAGTTAAAAGAAAGAAATAGAAGTGTGAAGATATTTCGCCAACACTAGCCTACACTAACCACTGGCCAATAAAATTTAAGATATCTACAAGAAACGCAAGCAGAAATATAGCTTGTACCAGCCGATATTTGAACGCGGTTTATTTCAAAAAATAACGTTCCGACGTATTCATGCGAGAGGTTGCGAATATTATTTTCGAAGTTTTATTTACGCTGCCCGAACATTACATAACAAAGCTAAGAAATGTCATTCCCGCATGGATTATTGGTGAGTACACCTCCTTCAAGAGGTACAACTGACTTCGTAGATTTATGAAATCAACGTTCTAATTATCCTTAAAGAACTAGTGTGAATACAGTAAATTAGGGAAACCAATCTTTAAATCGTCGATTCCATCCTGTTCACCCCAACCATAGATAGGTGGGCAACATGGAAATTTTGAAATTCTTCTCTACCGTGAGAGATATGTTTTAAAACTTGATAACGTCTCTTCTTCGTAACTGTCTATATATTGTATCCTTGGTATTCTTCTTCCTGGTATTTCTATTGCATTTCCCGCTATCAGCATGGTGATCACATCGGAGTGCCGAATAAGATGGCAAAGCATAGTATTTCTTCATTTTCCTATTATTTTCATGATCTGTTGTCCTTCATTAGCAACCCTTAGTGCTTGTTCATTTCCTTTTCTTTCGGTCCATGATATACGCAACATTGTGCGCGAAGACTACATTCAAAGTGCTTCTAGCTTAGATATTTTAGCTTTTCTCAATGGAAATCCTCGATTGATCCTACATATATTTAGACTTAACAGTAACTTCTGAAGATAGTGGATTAAATTTGCCTGACCTTGATGTAGAAATACAATGTTTTTTTTTTTTCTGAGGCCAGATGTTAACCCATAAACATTTAAAAACCGTAAATAAACTAAAAATTGAAATGGAACCGGGGACAACTATATGGCAGTGTGGAGTTTTATGGCTGATTTGAGCATACGCCTTAGATTGTGCACCCAATTCGACAGCGTCTAAGACTCGTTCTAATTAATCTTCGTTCGAATGGCAGCCTGGAACTACAGTTTGCTTTTCAGGGAGTTAAGCATGGTAAGCTATGTTCGCTATTGAAACTAAAAGCGTTATATTCCTTAAAGGAAAGAGAAAAACCAAAAACAAAAAGATGGGAAATGCAGACTTTCTATTCTTAAAAGTTAAAATTTCGTTGTCCTGTCCATGCTTTCTGTCTTAGCATGATGCATATTGTTATATTCATTTTGTTTGCATTAATTTTCATACCTTAGAATTCAAAGTGAATGTAGTTTATCAAATCTATCTAGTGCGTCTCTAAGTGATGGCGAAATATTCACTCTTTCTTGCTCCTATTGGAGAAATATACTGGCATGTCATATTTCGGGGCATGCGTGTTGCCATGTACGATGTCCAGCTATCAGACATAAACTGAAAGAATTAAACTGGAGGAAGGAGCTACTATTTCTTAGAACGCCAGTCCCCTTAAATATTACTGGTTAGCTGACATGGAAAAGTGATAAAAAATTGGATTAAAGAGAAATAAGTGAACATTTAAGAAATATTTGGAACAATTCCTATTATGTAGCAAAAAGCAATCATCAACAGAAAATGCATATCACGGTAAAAATAAACCAAGAGATGACAAATTGAAAAAAAAATATACCGACTATTAAAACTAAAAAAAAAGAAAAGGGAATTAAACAAAGAGACAATGAAAATGTTTACAGGTCAGGGTTCCTGTAATTCTTATTCTAGAAGATTAAATACCTAATGTGATTAAACATGTTACTGCATGGTAGACAAAACGACGGAAGAAATCACCGTCGGACTAACCTAGCGGTCAACGGTTTGCGCTGCCTACAAGCAACGGCTTTTGGGTCAAATATAGTGAAATGTCATATGATTGTTTTTCTGAAGTTTGAATCCACAGAGATCAAATAATCAATCTATGTGACTACCATATCTTTGAGTTGTATTATATTCAATTTTTCAATTTGGATTTCAGGGCAAAATTTGTACATGTTTAAATATTTGGTCCTCTAACAATATTTTGTACATTTCAAGTTGGTAACATTGTTATCCCGGATGTGTAGGCCTGAATCAGAAATATTCGATTAAACTTTTTTATACAAACGAGAAAGTTATAAAATGTTATAAAATGGCCTTCTGGCAATTTTGATGACTCACTACGATACCTGTGTGTCGAGCAGGTGTTTCTAAACCTAGTAACTTATTATGAAATAGTTATCATTTCGCTGCGTTTTACTTATTTACAATTTTGACCGTTTAAACGGTCTGCGAGGATAGTTTGTAATAATACTGAATATACAACTGTTGATAAGCCTGTTTAATAAAAAATACGCATATGAAATAACGTCCCTATGTTACAGTCAGTGCGCCTTATTTATGATTTTACGTCTACGCCCCTCACAGCTTCTCATTATGACCCTGGCAGAAACGAGAACAATATTGTTATTAGAAAAAGCTAATTGAGATACATGGGATAACATCAAATGGTAAGATAGAAAATTAATTTAAGAACTTAGCTCAATATATGGTAAAGAACGTCGGGAGAAGATAAAAACAAGGAAAGCAAGAAAAAATCATACATTCCTTCAGCACAAATTATAAATCTTTATAAACGAAGACGAAAACTTGTTATAAACAAAATTATCTTCTCTCGAAATAACGTGGAACAGGTCAACATCACTTCCGTTTTGTTAATGTTCGTTATAATACATGTTTGTAATTCCAGATGTTGTTTTGCAATAGACAAAATGGAAAAGAGGTATTCGGAAGAATGAAAAGAAAGCCATGAACAAACTTTAAGATTATATCCTTGTTGATTGCCAGCTGTTTCTTCTTGTTTTAATTCCATTTTACTTGCCCTTTATCTTATCGATTTTAGGAAAATACTGATTGGAATTAATCGCGAAGGATTCATCCAAATAGTAACATTATATTTAACTGAAGACAAAGAAGAGAGAGTAGTTTTTTGATTCACTCCCAGCTCTTTTAGGATCTCCATTTTTGTAAAATGTATGCTATTAGAGTAATTTTTAAAGTCAGAAAATATCTTAACCCTTAATAGGGAACGTTATTTTTGTTCGCTTACAGGAAATGCGTGTCTCTGGGACACGGACATGTATAAAGTAATATCTTTTTTTAAAAACGTATGTGTAATGTAGAATAATGAAACTTTATATGTTGTACTTCGAGCAAAATATGATAAACAAGAATTACATATATTAATTCGGTTTTATTGGAATATAAATTCGGAAAATATTTCAATATCTAAATAAAAATAGTACATAAATTTAAAAACTGAAAATTTTAAGTTAGTATAATTCTACATATTACTACCCTGCAAATATGCTATTTGTCCACATGTAGCTGCCCTGTTCAAATGTTCTATTAGTCCAAGAGCTTGGAAACGTTTAACGAACATGGTAGCTATAAATAGAGGTCGTCCGAAAGTGTCTTGAAAATGGTTAATACATGTCTTCGTTGCCTGATTTACAAATAGAACACAATATTAGGAGAGCAATAGGGGTTTTACTTTCAGATAGGTCAGTAGATCTGGAGTTTGACTTTGCTCTAATTTACTTCAAATTTGTTTCGATTTTCTTCCAACTTCATATTGAAATCTCCTGAATTATATCATCATTACATAAGTAAGACAGGATTTTTCCCCAGATTTCTTACATGGGTGACTATACCAGGAATCCCTCTGACTATGTTTTGATGAGAACTCTTCGGTTTCTTAGAGGTTCATTTCAATTCCAAACAAACCTGTTCTTACCTCTGTATCTAAGGCCTTCGTTATCATATGAAACTTCACTAGGGCTGCTCACATTGACAGTTCTGTTATTACTTGAGCTGACACCTGGCACTGTATCAGAATTGGTATCGCCCTCACTGTCACTAGGTAATTCTTGACTTTGAGGAAAAAATTACGCGTCTCAGTCAGAATCTATTGAAGACAATAATATAAATTACTTCTGTACTTTCAACATTTTTGGAATTTTTACCGTGAAATAAGGATCTGCTGTACTTACGGTTTCATTCTTAAATTTCTTTCTCGAGGTACTAGGTCTATATTTTGCAAATACATAAAATCTCATACAAACAAAATAGTATGTTTCAAGAGCTTAATAGCTTCTATTTCATGGTAAATAAAAGTAAACCACAAAAATTTTTGAAAGCAAAACTCTCTTCAGGAAATATGGGTCAAATAATCACGCAAAAGTATAAACAATAATGGAAATGTGTGCCTCTTTCTAAAATCATCGATAAATGTTCACTCAGACATTACGCCAACAATGGACTACTGCGAAACACATACAACTAAATAATTGGAAGGTACTGAGAGAACCGATACATTGAGTGAATCAGTGTTGCCAATGTAATACAAAGAAAAAACATATGTGTCTGACATACAAATATTTCTTCTTAAAGGTTAAAAAGCAGAAGGAAACGAAGGAGAAAAAGATTGAAGTTAAAATTCAGGGACGATGCAAAATTTAAAATGCATTTTCGTAAACTACTGAGTTATAACTAACCAGAAAAAAAAAACAAAGGAAATAGACACTTACAAGGATGAAAAAGGATTACGCAAGTGCCCGAGATAAAGCTGTAAGTAGTCAACAAAAAACGGAGAATGCAGGCTAAAATCTCAAAAGAAAACAATAGTACAAATTAAAGAAATCCAGGTTTGTCAATGGAAATTCTTGTAAAGGGTGATGCACAAGCTTAGAAACGACACCCAAGCCTGTATCCTATGAGCTTTGAGCCATCAGCAAGTGCAAAACAAACAAACGTCAATTTCATTTGAATCATAAACTCTAACTTTAATTTTTAAGGCTTCACTCGTGAACTTCCTGATTTTATATGGAATAGCTCAGTGTTTACGGCTTTAAGAGCAAAAATATAGACCTGTCCAAAAAGGCAGTATGAACTATGGGAAAAGCTATCAATACACACAAGTACTGACAAAATGATAGAAAACTCATATCTTGGTGGAATTTAGTCTAAAATGGTGTGAAAAAATCTTAAAAACTGAGAAAAGTGCAAATTAAAGAAAGGGAAAAATAAGTGGAAACACAAAATATATCAGAAAACTGATACACAAGTAAACTATAAACCATTAGCTCCATAACCTTTTCGTCTGTCTTGGTTAGTTTTACTCTCACGTTCCTGCACTTTCGATTGGATCATAGAATATATTCCCCCGTGTAAGAAATATAATAAAAGTGGAAAATAATTTTTCTTAAAGCAGTTTAAATCTTTGTCTCATAAAAACTTGGACTCAACCATCATCGTGCTTTACTAATGTAAACCTACATTCAAGAATGAAATGCAGCTTATACGATGTAGTTTTCTATCATACTAAGAAATTTTGTTCGAAAGGCGGGATGTACTTAATAATATCGTATTAATGATATTCTTAATCTGGACTCTAAAAAGGCTAATTTATAAATAAATAAATAACGCTTCCCTGGTATTTTATGAGTATAACTCAGTAACCCACAATGAAATTTGCTTTAACATCGTTCTGAAATGAATTTAAATAATAATGATGATCTATAGAGAAGTTCTACATCTCTATGTAGAAGAACGAAAAGTTGTTTATAAAATACCCTTTTCAACAGTACAACGACAACATTATCTGATAAAATGTTGCTGCCCCACAACAAAAATTCAAACTAAGGTTACTTAGAATTCGACTTGTAGTCATAATGACCACCCCCCTTTAAAGGGAACCCAAAAAAAAGAAACCGACGTCGGGCACATTTTTAAAACATATTAAGATTTTTTTTGTCAAAATCGATACTTTGCATAGTTATTTTGTATTGATAAATCTATTCTTAATCTTCTATTCCAAAACTGTTCCTTAATAAAAAAAAACACAAAATCCTGAGGGACTTGTATCTATGGCCATTCTCACTCCATCTAAAATCTAAAAGCAGAGTAACAAAATTTATTTAACTCACCTAATAAGAAAGACGTTATCTCAAATTACATTCACTGCAGTTAGAAGCGAAATAACTGGTAATAGCTGTTAAAGTTTGGAAGATGTTAAAAATAGAATGGTTGGGACATTTTTCATGGTTTGTACTTGAGATATTCTTACTTTCCTTTATATATTCAAATAAGATCTCAATTTATTTCACTCGGCTAAAAGAAATGAAACGTTCTCAAATTATACCATCCGCAGAGTAGGAGCAGTTCTGATCACGAAGTTTGGAACAATTTTAAAGCTTGTTTTTCATTGTTTGTCAGTACAAACATTAATACTTCCTTATTCATTAAAATAAAAAAAAAAAAACTCGCGAGCTACTTGCCTCTTCTACTAGGAATAGCTAGATGTCAAAGACATACTTCTACGATAGGCTCAGAGCAGCGCAAACAAAAAAAAATCGAATTGGAAAGCGCTTGAAATAGAATTCAAACTTTCTTTGTTGTCGCCACCTAGGGATGTTCTTATAAATTTCTAAATTGTAAAAAACACAAATCCAAATTTCTTAAACTACTAAAAATGAAAAGAACTAGGTTATTTATTCAGTAAAGTTGGTTGTAGAATAGTTGCCACGATCGTCGCCATGAAACCAAAATTCAAATACCCGCTCACCGCATTCCACACATACAAACAGACAGAATATGTGGCGCCACAGTAACATAGTACTATATGACTGTACAGAGACACCCAGTGAGAAAAATATGAACTACCACCAATCTGTTTACAGTTCAGGGTTTTACTAACAGATGACTGAATCTCTTTTCATATTTTGTGGGAAGTAATGCCTAATGTGCAAAGTAACCCGGTGTTACAGTAGCTAGTTACCACTGTAAGCGAAATGAAATATCAAAATTCAATGTGGCAAATCATGACACAAAACTAGAAAAACGTTTGGGAAGGAAGGGATTCATATAACTAAGGAATTACGTCCCTAATATATTGTGTTAATTTAGAACACAAATATACGAGCAAAGAAAGCATTTCAGGATGATACCTATAAAATACTTAGGAACGTAAAGAACACATTCAACACGTAAGACATCTAAGTTTATCCTAAATACAGAATTTTGCGCTGTCCTCGTTTACCAACATTCTGCGTAATGAACTAATCTGCATAGCAATCTTATTTTTACCGGCCATCTACCACATGCTGGTTAGCGTTGTTTGTACAATAATTCACCCATCATGTACGTTCACTAAGACACTAAAGTGATTACACATTGAGAAATTTAGGTCCATACTCTAGAAATGATTCCTGGGAATGTAAAAAGTCGACTTCATTGAAAGAAATGAGTGCAGCTATGAAATGGTTTGATGTATGGACCTCTACAATTAATGAACATCCATTGATGGTTAAAATATTCTTTCTCTTGTATTTTACTGTCTATCGAAGCCCTCCGGAAAAATGAGGCTAGACACATTTGAGCTAAATTCTCACTAAAAACACAAACGTCCATAGTTCTTGTTCCAATATAATACATTCCACGTTTAAATTTGCAAAATATTAGGATATATACCATTCTCACGATTTCTTATTTTACATAAGTCTCTATATAAATAAAACAATATTGTCGAACACCCATATATGTGCAACAATTAGTGAGAAGTGTGTGATCAATAATAAAGAAATAATTAGTTTATCAAGATCTACACTGCATAAGATTTGTATTAGTCGTATCGATCTTATTTTTATTTGGTATACAGCTTATCTATCTGTGCCTTGCAATTTCCTAATTGTAGGTTACTAACTTACGTTCGAGATATCTCCCATATCTAAATATTTCTCGTGAAGTATTGCTTTTAGCCAACAAACTTTCCGAATGCATGTAACCGTATTATCAATCTGAGCCAATTAGTATATGAAAAATTGAACATTACCTTTCTGGGCGAAGTGAATTTAAACTTTTTGTTGTTAATTGTTGGAAGTCATTAGAGTACGACGCGCAAGTCTCCTGAACCACTATTTTTCTAGGCGTTTCTATATTCCTTTCAAATTCAGGATCTTCTTCTACTGGTAATTCTGATTTCACCTTATCAACGTTTAGTTTCACATCCAAAGAACACATAGCTGTATCCTTGTCCATTGTTTCCTCTCCTTCCGTTGTGGATAATATTAACTCTTTCTTGTCAGTCATCAGTTCGTATGTCCACCCTTTCCCTTCGAGTGGATCTTTCTGAGGTAAATCAAAAGCAATTTCTTCTTTGCACATCAATTCCAGCTTAACAGACGCCTCACCAGCCATTGTGAATTGAAATATAATAAGAATATAAAGACTGTTCTTATACTTCCCTTATATTTTATGTTGCCAGTCTTAATGAAATGATTTACAAGAACGTTCACAAAAGCAACTTTATATTTAAAGTCATCTTCTTCTGCAGAACCTTATTTCCTTAGCCACGATCGCTCTTTAGCCAATTGTTTGTTTGTTTGTAGCAGCCGGAGGAAAGTGAAAAGGAACCCGGATGTATACATCTTTAGTTCATATTTCGTTCAAGTGAGACCTTTTGTCGCTAGTGAGGTTCACTCTTACATACCGCTATTCTCGTGTTTCAGAAGGTATCCATCTATCTTTATCGTTTTAGCGGGAATAGCAAATCCGGTATTTCTGTATGCCATTGCGGTTTCATTGACTGTCAATCTCCCGTTGCGTATACCGGTACTAATTTTATTTAATACACGTGCTATTATTGCTTCAAATGCTACTTTTAGTTGTGACTTGTGCCGCGACTTAAGATAGTTAGTGCGAACAATTTAATATTTTAACACAATTTTTTCATTTGAGAACAATAACTGGTTGTGGCTTTTGTGTGTATGTGTAAGCGTCTCTTGGAATAAGACGTTGATTTTTCGGTGCCATTTGATAACAGTCACTACCATCACTCACGCACCTACTGTAACTATTGGAGATCTCTTGCCCCAAACACTACACATTTCCCCCCACACAACCCAGGGCTGATCTTAAGCAGCACATGCGCTGTCATTCTCTTCAATGTTGCCGTACTTCCGTAACCTTTCATAAACAACCAAATTCAGCATTAAAAAAAAGAAAAAAACAATGAATGGTAGATAAAAGAAAAGGACAATAGAGTTAAGTAGCAACGTTGATTTTCAGGTAACGGGGTCATAAATCTCTAACAAATATCTGAAGGAACAGAAGGGAAAGTTTTGAGGACTTTTCAGATTCCATGATAAAAGCATCTTTAACTGTGTATGCCAGTATTCCAGGTCAGACAAACATTGCCCTTGTAAGGTGACCATAAGATATGCCAGGTGATACGCCAGGTGGCAGCACCCAATCGAAAATGGGTGGGTATAAAACGAATAACCTTCTGTAATTTCTAGCAAGTACCCAAGAATATAGTACTACGCAAGGACGCCCATTTCTCTGTATATTTGGAGGGGGACACACACGCAGAAGGTATATATATATATATATATATATATATATATATATATATATATATATATATATATATATATATATATATCATGTCACGACAAATTTCATTCAAATTATGCCAAATATTACATATTCATAAGTACACTAGGGGACCGTCGGATTCGAATCCTTCACTTTGATAATGTGAGCCGTGGTACTCATGATCGAACTGATTCTCTTTACGTGGTGACGTACGTGTATCAATATGCAATTGTCGCAATTTATCAATATGTTCCTGTCGTACTAATAATTCACGATTTACTCTCTCTCTAATCTTTGCATTTCCTGAGTAATATTTTGATCATGTTCGGATTTTACGATAACAGCGGGCAATTTCTCAAAATGCTCCATTATCATTTCAACAGTAGCTTTATGGTGTTCACTGAAACTTTCTTAGGTTTGTTCGGTTCCATCTGACCGTTCACTGTTAAGTTTTAGAAATTGCCGTTGCCCTTCTACTTCTTCACCTATCTCACCTGTCTTTTCCGCGAGTTCTTTTACATATCCGTTTAATTCGCGTACGGCACTTTTCTGTTTATTCAAACAAAAACTAACAATCTCGCATTTTCTGTCTGTGGGCACCTGGTGTTCTTCTATTTTTCTCTACTTGGCCTTTTACCCCTTGCACTTCCTCTTTCAAAGTATCAATATCACGCTGTTGGGCCTCGGTGGTCTCTTTACTCTCAATCTCTACTGCTTGTATGGATCCCTGTAATTGCCCAAACTTTTCCTATATTCTTCGCTAAGCGATTCAGCGCGTTTGGTTAGGCTAGCTAATTCCAAACGTATTTCAGTAATCGTATTATTGAATTCAGTAATCAGTAATCGTACTACTCAAGCCATCAAGTCTACTTTCTAATTCAACTCAATTCTACGTCCACTCTTTCGCTAATTTGGTTATGCACTGTTTACATTCATTTGCTGATTCTGTTATTGACTGTTTGCATTCGCCTATTAATTCATCTACTCATTCTCTATTGCTTTCAATTTTATATTCTAAACGTTCACAGTTATTTTCTAGTTTCTGCTCTAATTTAGCAGACTGTTTCTCTAACAATGCTTGAATTTGTTCTAATGTAATTCTACTCTCTATATTTATTTAAGTTACAAACAACTAATTCACAATATAAAAGTGAAAAATACGAACGCCTAACTTCAACAACAAAGTGTAAACAAACAACTTTCTGAAACTAATGTGTCATTATTTCAATTGCAAAAAACCTTCTCTTTTTTGACACTTCTCAAAACTTACTATATTATTTTAACATATCTTAACACGTATCCTATAATTATTTTCTCACAATATTCTTAGCATAAGTATAAATAAAGGTGCAAACAGAAGGTTATGTCTATATTGGTGTGTGTTCGGCTGTGATCAGCTGATTGGTGTTTATTCATATGTGCGCAATATTGGAGTTGACGGTTAGAAAACTGCGAGCAAAGATAAAAATATTATATTTTAATGTCTTACGAAAAACTTATACTAGTAATATTTCTATAGTAACTAAATTTACTTTATGTTATTTAAAGCCTGCTTATTATTTTCTCTTTCCTTTTTCACAAGTTTGAACAATTTCCAAGGAAATTAAATATAACTAGTTTGCTACATATACAACGTGACTCAAACTCTGGATTCTATACGCAAACCCTACAATACCTGTTATAAATACTGTCGTGTTTACCAAGTAAATCAGTAGTATCTTCGGGCACAATTACATCCGAAGATTGATGATTTTGTCCTGTCATGGTCACCATGTGTTTGTAATGGTGTTTTTTTTTTTTTTTTTTTTTTTTTTGCCGTTGTTAAAACTCTATAAACCTAAGCATTCACCCCAGCTTTAGTACGGCAAATCACAATTACATTCGAACTTATATCTTATCGAAAACCCGAAGCTGGGCACATACGGTTGAGCGTAAAATAGAAATATGTGAAAATGATTAATTTCAACACAAATATTAACGAATAATAAAGAAACCACTTTACGATACAACTCAAAAAAACTAATTAAACTGTGCAAACAATGTGTTGCTGAATCTGAATTACACAAATTAAGAGAACATTAAGAGATTACAAGCTGTCAAGTAGATTTGTTCAATTTTATTTGATTGTTTCAACCTTTCATTTCATTTCTATTTGCTTTTCTTCAATAAAAAAAGTGGTTAGGTGGCTCGAATAATTAATGTTTCACTTACTCACGATAAATCTTCGACCGGTCAGTTGCTCCACTGCTGAAACACTCTAAAAACAGTACCCATGATTTTGCACAAGTACCCATGAAATAGAAGGTACTTCGCTGATGTACCAATGAGAATTCAATGTACCGAAGACTTTAGTGGGTACACACCGCATCTCAGCCTCTTACCCATGAATTAGTGGGTACATGGAAGATTTATGGGTACAGTAAATTCGTACCGAAGAATGTACCCATGACAATAAGGTAACATGAACATACGCCATATTGTGTGTTTTCGGTTGATGTGTTGTCTGTGCATTATTTGAATGAAGATTGAAAAGATTCCAGCAACCAATCAAACGAGTCACGTATAAGAGTAAATGGAATATTTTGTATTTATAATAGTATCTGGATATTTTAAATGAATTAACTTGTCTAAAATGTATATTATATTTCAGTAGTCAAACAGTAATTTAAGCCATAGTTCCTTTGAAACAATTTTTCATGGTTAAGCTGATTACAAAATGTACATTTTAAATCTAGTTTTAAAAAAAAAAAAAGAAAAACATGCACAACATGCTAATTTTCGTGACTTTATCTGAATAATACTCCGACTGTTCCGTGGGTGCCATTAACGTATGTAGGAAAATCAAGAGTATGGAATTGAAAGTGCAAGGGTAAGTATTCCATACACATGGTTACGTGCACCTTGCACTACACTGGTTTGTATAGGTTGTGTTTATGGCTTCTGGTGCTTACGTTCAGGGTAACGTTTACTAAATCCCTGTACCTTGTGCTTGGGCAAGGACTTTACCATGTAAGTGTTGTATCGCCGGACCAATTTTTGGAACTTTACAGGGTGAATTGGAGAATTTATTTTGGTTTGAGAGGAAGAGTAAGTGAGAGTTAGGTGAAGGAAATAGTGATTTCTGTAGGCTGTATTTGATATTGTAAGGGATATTGTATGTGGAGGCGGAAGTGACTGTTTGGCGGAGAAGTACACTTGCTATGATTTAATGGTGGAAAAGACAGTGTGGTAATAGCGCGTATATGTTAAGATTGTGACATACCTTGTTTGCGTTTTATAGAATTACACAAAAATAACGAATGTCAGTTGTTGAAATTCTGTAAAAGACACATTATACTGTTTACAAGTGGAGCTTTACTAATATGAAGTCCTATTGAAGCTAGTATCATTGCCAAAAACCATCTGTTTCACTACCAACTCGCATACCCACCATTGCTGACACGCTTGCTTCCTCCGGACGCACCCAGCACTGTAGCATACATCCGGACGCCGTGTTTGTACGCAATATCAATTTTTTATGCCATGTAAATTCTAAAAGTTTACATGGCTCTGTTTTGAAGGTAACTGAACCTAACCTAGCCTCAAGTAACATAATGTAATCTAACCAAGTGTAGTACACTTTGGTACTATTTTGTATTTTCATGTAGTCCTCGATATAACGCTAGAGATGCAAGGGCTCTGAAAAAACCGGCGTTTTTGGAAAAAACTCGGTTTTTTCTGCTTCTCTCTTTTTCTTTGAAAATTTTGGGCTTTTTCTCAAAAGTCTGCTTTAAATTGATAAAGGAGACTTCGTTTCGCTTCTCTATAACACAAAAAGTCATTTAATTAGTGGTTGGTGCTGATAATAATATAAAACCTCGAAAATAAACTATGAATTTCGAAAAGATATTTCAAACAATTTTTCTTCAACTTATTTACATTATGAATTCCATAGGATTAACCAATGTATATAATAAGAATTTTTTAACCTTCTATATACAAAAGTAAGCAGAGTTGACAAGAACCATGGTTGTTTTTGAAAATAACAAAAACCCGTTTTTGGGGGGATGTTTAAACCAGGCTTTTTTGGTTTAAACGAGTTTTTTATTTAGATTTTTTGCTTTATGTATTTATATTACATATTCACAGAAATAAGTTTGCTTCGCCTTTGTGTTATTATGCAACAGCGAGATTTTGAAGGAAGAACTCCCATACGCTTAAAGAAGCCCGGTCAGTAAATTTCTTAAATTGAGAATCTCCCGCCCTAGCCATCGGGAAAATCCCGCCATTACTTGAAATGTACGACAATAACAGGAAATCCTTGTTATTGCTTTGCATGTAAAATTTAAAGTTCAACGTATCATAATCAGTACGCTAAAACTGAGGTATTAAATTATAAATTTAATACGTAGATATCATTGAAAGTGCAATCCAATCTAATGCTGGAAGCTACGTAGGCAATCGATAAATTTTGCCAATTTCTATCAATATATTTAACCTTCCTACTACCTGGGTCCTATATGACCCCAAGCTAAGTTTAACAATGTGTAACTCGCGTAATATATTGCATTAAAAAAATGAAAAACATTGGATTTTCATGTTTTCTTTGGAACTTCACTTTGGTACATTGTGATATTTTTTGTGTGTATGTGAGCGCAAGTTTCTCTACTTCCTGCACCGAGTCATATAGGCCCCCAGCAATTATTAGTAACTTTTGTATCTTTCCGATACATGCCACTGATTATTCGGAGTGAAAGTTGACACAAGTCACTCTTCAAATGTTTTCTCGAATGTATGAGAAGCACCATGGCATCAAAAAATCTATCTTGCGAAGACGTAGAAAAAATTTGCATGAAGAAATCACTGATTCTGACTTTTCGCCAGAAGACCCTGCAAGTGATGATGTTTCATCTAGTGACAATTGTGAAATAGATTAAATTTTGGACTATAATGATATAGATGAATATGATTCAGATTCATATCTAGATTCTGAACATGAGTGTATGCTTGAAAGATGCAAAAATGATACCTCAAAATCTGCACTTACAAGTAAGTATATTCTAATGGACTTCTACTTTTGTTGCATTTGTATTTCTGTCAAACAGTGTTGTCAATTGATTTTATTATTTTATGGAAATGGTAAAATACAGTCCGATATACTTTCATGTAGTACAAAAATCTAAAATAATGATTTGCTTTGTTTTGAGTTTGACGTCGCTCCATTATGCTGTGTACACGTAGGCGTACTGAGTTTAGGAGGTGCATTTCGCCAGCCCCCCCACCTTGGAGTTTCGAAAAAAAACCTATGCCAATCGTTTGTGCTACGTTTGTGCCGGAATGTACCGCAAAAATTTTCGTTTGTACCACTTCCGGTACGAAGTTATAAGGGTTTTAAAGTGGGGGGGCTGGGGAAACGGCAACCCCCCCACCTTGGAATTTCGAAACGAAACCTATGCCAATCGTTTGTGCTACGTTTGTGCCGGAATGTACCGCAAAAATTTTCGTTTGTACCACTTCCGGTACGAAGTTATAAGGGTTTTCAAGTGGGGGGGCTGGGGAAACGGCAGTCCCCCCACCTTGGAATTTCGAAACGAAACCTATGCCAATCGTTTGTGCTACGTTTGTGCCGGAATGTACCGCAAAAATTTTCGTTTGTACCACTTCCGGTACGAAGTTATAAGGGTTTTAAAGTGGGGGGGCTGGGGAAACGGCAGCCCCCCCCACCTAGGAATTTCAAAACAAAACCTATGCCAATCGTTTGTGCTACGTTTGTGCCGGAATGTACCGCAAAAATTTTCGTTTGTACCACTTCCGGTACGAAGTTATAAGGGTTTTAAAGTGGGGGGCTGGAGAAACGGCAGTCTCCAAACTTCGAATTTCGAAACAAAGCCTATGGCAATCGTTTGTGCTACGTTTGTGCCGGAATGTACCGTAAACATTTTCGTTTGTACCACTTCCGGTACAAAGTTATAAGGGTTTTAAAGTGGGGGGCTGGAGAAAAGGCAGCCACCAAACTTGGAATTTTGAAACAAAACCTATGCCAGTCGTTAGTGCTAAGTTTGTGCCGGAATGTACAGTAAAAATTTTCGTTTGTACCACTTCCGGTACGAAGTTATAAGAGTTTTAAAGCGGGGGTTGGGGAAACGGCAGCCCCCACCTAGGAATTTCACAACAAAACCTATGCCAATCGTTTGTGCTACGTTTGTGCCGGAATGTACCGCAAAAATTTTCGTTTGTACCACTTCCGGTACGAAGTTATAAGGGTTTTGAAGTGGAGGGGCTGGAGAAACGAAAGCATCCAACCTTGGAATTTCGAAACAAAACCTATGGCAATCGTTTGTGCTACGTTTGTGCAGGAATGTACCGCAAAAATTTTCGTTTGTACCACTTCCGGTACGAACTTGTAAGGGTTTTGAAGTGGCGGGCTGGGCCAACGGCAGCCCCCCACCTAGGAACTTCAAAGCAAAATTTATGTCATTCGTTTGTGCTACGTTTGTGCCGGAATGTACCGCAAAAATTTTCGTTTGTACCACTTCCGGTACGAAGTTATAAGGGTTTATAAGTGGGGGGGGGGCTGGAGAAACGGAAGCCTCCAACCTTGGAATTTCGAAACAAAACCTATGCCAATCGTTTGTGCTAAGTTTGTGCCGGAATGTGCCGCAAAAAATTTCGTTTGTACCACTTCCGGTACGAAGTTATAAGAGTTTTAATGTGAGGGCTGCGGAAACGGCAACCCCTTCCTTGGAATTTCGAAACGAAACCTATGTCAATCGTTTTTGCTACGTTTGTGCCGGAATATACCGCAAACATTTTCGTTTGTACCACTTCCGGTACGAAGTTATAAGGGTTTTAAAGTGGGAGGGCTGGGAAAACGGCAGCCTCCCACCCAAGAATTTCAAAACAAAACCTATGCCAATCGTTTGTGCTACGTTTGTGCCGGAATGTACCGCAAAAATTTTCGTTAGTACCACTTCCGGTACGAAGTTATAAGGGTTTTAAAGTGGGAGGGCTGGAGAAATGGCAGCCTCCCTACTTGAATTTCGAAACAAAACCTATACCAATCGTCTGTGCTATGTTTGTGCCGGAATGTACCGCTAAAATTTTCGTTTGTACCACTTCCGGTACGAAGTTATAATAGTTTTAAAGTGGGGGGCAAAATTCAGAAACATCAAATTCAATACAAATAGAGATAGAAACATTGAGTTAACGGGAATCGTTAGTGCGCTTATAAGCACTAAGCACTAACGTTAGGGCTATCATATTTTGGGATTTATTCAAGATTTTTGGTGGGGGAGCCAATTTCAGAAATATCAAATTCTATACAAATAAAGGTAGAAACATAGTGTTAACAGCAATCATTAGTGCATCATTAGTGCACTTATTCGCACTAAGCACTAACGTTAGCGCTACTATATTTTGAGATTTATTCAAAAAATTTGGTGGGGTGGTCAATTTCAGAAATATCAAATTCTATACAAATAGAGATAGGAACATAGAGTTAACGGCAATCGTTAGTGCATCGTTAGTGCACTTAAAATACTAAACACTGACGTTAGTGCTACAATATTTTGGGATTTATTCAAGATTTTAGATGGGGGCCAACTTCAGAAATATCAAATTCTATACAAATAGAGGTAGAAACATGCAGTTAAAGACAATCGTTGTTGCATCGTTAGTGCACTTAAATGCACCAAGCATTAAGGTTAGCATTACCATATTTTGGGATTTATTCAAGATTTCTGGTGGGACCAACTTCAGAAATATCCAATTTCATACAAACATTTAGTGCTTTCTAGAAGCACTAACAATACACTAATGAATGGCATTAATTTTTTGTTAGTGCTTGAAGTTGACGCAAGTTCACCGTGCCCTCCAAAGATATTGTACCTGTAGCACCTACACTAATGAAGTACTAACGTTAGGGGTTGGTGCACTAAGAACCACTAACAATTGCGCTAGAAGATATCATTAGTGCTTTTGAATATGGCGGAAATTTGATGCAATTAAAAATTCCCAATAAATGTCTTATAGGAGTTTAGTGACATTTAATTGTCCATAACTACACTAATATTGAAGGACAAAGGAAACTGTTAGTGTTTTCTAGAGGCACTAACGATGCACTAACGATTGCACTAGAATAGATCATTAGTACTCTTGAATTTGACGGAAATTTGACGCAATGAAAAATTTCCCATAAATTTATTATGTGTTTCGTTACATGTAATTGGCCATAACTAAACTAATATTGAAGTTCTAACTAAATTGTTAGTGTTTTCCAGAAGCACTACCAATGCACTAACGAATGGCACTAAGTTTTAGTTAGTGCTTGAAGTGGGGGCGCTAAGTTCACTCTGGCCTCAAAAGGTATTTTAATTGTAGCGCATTTACTAATGAAGCACTAACCTTAGGTGTAGATGCGCTAAAAAGCACTAACAATGCACTAACGATCGCTCTAGAAGAGATCATTAGTGATTGTGAATTTGGCGGAAATTTGATTCAATGAAAAATTTGCCAAAATTTCTTGTGAGTCTCGTGATATGTAATTGGCCATAACTACACTAATAGTGAAGCACTAACGAAATTGTTAGTGCTTTATAGAAGCACTAACGAATTGGACTATTTTTTCCGTTAGTGCTTAAAGTGTCGGTGCGAAATTCACGCTGACTTCCCCATAGGTTTTTTTTACTTGTAACACCTACACTAATGAAGCACTAACGTTAGGTGTTTGTGCTCTAAGAAGCAATTACGATGCACTAACAATTGCACTAACAGAGGTAATTAGTGCTTTTGAATGAGATGGGAATTTGATACAATGAATAATTTCCCATGTGTTTCTTATGGGAGTTTTGAGACTTATAATTGGCCATTTCTACACTAATGGTGAAACACTAACGAAACTACTTGTATCTTCTAGAAGTACTAACAATGCACTAACGTATAAAACTAATTTTTTCGTTAGTGCTTGTAGTGGAGGCTAAGTTCACGATAAATTCGAAAGTTTTCTTTCCTTGTAATATTAGTGCTTCCTAGTGCACCAACACCTAAGTTTCGTGCTTCATTAGTGTAGGTGCTACAAGTAAGAAACCTTTGCGGGCCAGCGTGAACTTGGTTTCCACTTCAAGCAGTAACGAAAAATAAGTCCATTCGTTAATGTATCGTTAGTGCTTCTGCAAAACACTCATAGTTCTGTTAATGCTTAACTATTGATGTAGATATGGCCAATTATATGCCACAAAAATCCCATAAGAGATTCATGTGGAATTTTTCATTGCGTCAAATTTCCGCCAAAATCAAAAGCACTAATGACCTCTTCTACTGAAATTATTAGTGTTTCTTAGTGCATTAAAACCTAACGTTAGTTCTTCATTAATGTAGGTCCTACAAGTAAAAAAACCTTTGGAAGCTTTCATGAACTTGGCGCCCCACTTCAACCGATAACGAAAAAATTAGAGCCGTTTTCGTTAGTGCTTCACTATTAGTGTAGTTATATCCAGTTACATCTCAGGAAACTCACATAAGAAATTTAAGGGGAGTTTTTCATTGTGTCAAATTTCTGCCAAATTAAAAAGCACTAAAAATCATTTCCAGTACAATCCTTAGTCCATCGTTAGTGCTTCTTCGTGCACCAACCCCTAACGTTAGTGCTTAATTAGTGTAGGTGCTACAAGTAAAATATCTTTGGTGGTCAGCGTGAATTTGCGCCCTCTTCAAGCACTAACAAAGTAATTAGTGCATTCGTTACTGATTCCTGAAAATACTGACACTTTGTATGGAATTTGATATTTCTGAAAATGGCCCCCACCAAAAATTTTGAATAAATTTCAAAATGTGGTAACACTAACGTTAGTGCTTAGTGCATTTAAGTGCACTAATCACGCTCTAACGATTGCCATTAACTCCATGTTTCTACCTCTATTTGTATAAAATTTGATATTTTTGAAGTTGGCCCCCCACCAAAGATCTTGAATAAATCCCAAAATATGGTAGCACTAACGTTAGTGCTTATTGCGTTTAAGTGCACTAACAATGCACTAACGATTACCGTCAACCCCATGTTTCTACCTCTATTTGTATAGAATTTGATATTTCTGAAGTTGGCCCCCCACCGAAAATCTTGAATAATCCCAAAATATGGTAGCACTTACGGTAGTGCTTAGTGTATTTAAGTGCACTAACGATGCACTAACGATGCGCTATGTTTAGTGAAAATCTGTCTGCATAAAGATGGGTGGGGGGCTAACTTCATATGAAGTTGGTCCCCCACCAAATTCTTCAATATCTCGTAAACGCTGATAGCACTAACGTTAGTTCTAAATGCACTGACGTGCACTAACGATGCATTAACGACGTGCAACGTTTGGTGTAATTTGGAAGAGGTGGGGGGCCAACTTCAGGCACTTTTTTTTTGCGGTACATTCCGGTAAAAACGTACCACAAACGATTGACATAGTCTTATCTCGAAATTCCAAGATGGGGGGTTCTGGAAACGGCACCCCCTAGTTAAAACTGTCATACTTTTGCACTGGAAGTGATAAAAACAAAAATGTTTGCGATACATTCCGACACAAATGTTGTTAAACGATTTGCATAGGTCTCGTTTCGAAACTCAGAGGGGTTTGAAAACGGCAGCCCCGTAGTTTGAAACTCTCGAATCTTTGTACCGGAAGTGGTACAGAAAAGAGTTTATCGAAACGTTCCTGTTCAAAAGTAGTTTAAAGAGTGGGCAAAGGTTTCATTTCGAAATTACTGGGTGCAGGGTTGCCGTTACCACAGCCCCTCTTGAAAACTCATATAACTTCGTACTGGAAGTGGAACAAACGCAACTTTTTGCGGTACATTGCGACACAAACGTAGCACACACGATTGGCATAGGTTTTGTATCGAAATTCCAAAGTTGGAGGCTGCCGTTTCTCCAGCCCCCCCCACTTTAAAACCCTTAAAACTACGTACTGGAAGTGGTACAAACAAAAACTTTTGCGGTACATTCCGGCACAAACGTAGCACAAACGATTGGCATAGGTTTTGTTTTGAAATTCCAAGTTTGGAGGCTGCCGTTTCTCCAGCCCCCCACTTTAAAACCCTTATAACTTCGTATCGGAAGTGGTACAAACAAAAATTTTTGCGGTACGTTCCGGCACAAACGCAGCACAAACGATTGGCATAGGTTTTGTTTTGAAATTCCTAGGTGGGGGCTTCCGTTTCCCGAGCCCTACACTTTAAAACCCTTATAACTTCGTACCGGAAGTGGTACGAACGAAAATTTTTGCGGTACATTCCGGCACAAACGTAACACAAACGATTGCCATAGGTTTTGTTTCGAAATTTTAAGTTTGGAGGCTGCCGCTTCTCCAGCCCCCCACTTTAAAACCCTTATAACTTCGTACCGGAAGTGGTACAAACGAAACTTTTTGCGGTACATTCCGGCACAAACGTAGCACAAACGATTGGCATAGGTTTTGTTTCGAAATTCCAAGGTGGGGGGCTGCCGTTTCCCCAGCCCCTCACTTTAAAACTATTATTACTTCGTACCGGAAGTGGTACAAACTAATATTTTTGCGGTACATTCCGGCACAAACGTAGCACAAACGATTGGCATAGTTTTTGTTTCGAAATTCCAAGGTTGGAGGCTTCTGTTTCTCCAGACCCCCACTTTAAAACCCTTATAACTTCGTGCCGGAAGTGGTACAAACGAAAATTTTTGCGGTACATTAAGGCACAAACGTAGCACAAACGATTGGCATAGGTTTTGTTTCGAAATTCCATGGTTGGAGGCTTCCGTTTCTCCAGCCCCCCCACTTTAAAACCCTTATAACTTCGTACCGGAAGTGTTACAAACGAAAATTTTTGCGGTACATTCCAGCACAAACGTAGCACAAACGATTGCCATAGGTTTTGTTTTGAAATTCCTAGGTGGGGGGGCTGCCGTTTCCCCAGCCCCCCACTTTAAAACCCTTATAACTTCGTACCGGAAGTGGTACAAACGAAAATTTTTGCGGTACATTCCGGCACAAACGTAGCACAAACGATTGGCATAGGTTTTGTTTCGAAATTCCATGGTTGGAGGCTTCCGTTTCTCCAGCCCCCCCCACTTTAAAACCCTTATAACTTCGTACCGGAAGTGGTACAAACGAAAATTTTTGCGGTACATTCCTGCACAAACGTAGCACAAACGATTGCCATAGGCTTTGTTTCGAAATTCGAAGTTTGGAGGCTCCCGTTTCTCCAGCCCCCCCACTTTAAAACCCTTATAACTTCGTACCGGAAGTGGTACAAACGAAAATTTTTGCTGTACATTCCAGCACAAACGTAGCACAAACGATTGGCATAGGTTTTGTTTCGAAATTCCATGGTTGGAGGCTTCCGTTTCTCCAGCCCCCCCACGTTAAAACCCTTATAACTTCGTACCGGAAGTGGTACAAACGAAAATTTTTGCGGTACATTCCAGCACAAACGTAGCACAAACGATTGCCATAGGTTTTGTTTTGAAATTCCTAGGTGGGGGGGCTGCCGTTTCCCCAGCCCCCCACTTTAAAACCCTTATAACTTCGTACCGGAAGTGGTACAAACGAAAATTTTTGCGGTACATTCCGGCACAAACGTAGCACAAACGATTGGCATAGGTTTTGTTTCGAAATTCCATGGTTGGAGGCTTCCGTTTCTCCAGCCCCCCCCCCACTTTAAAACCCTTATAACTTCGTACCGGAAGTGGTACAAACGAAAATTTTTGCGGTACATTCCGGCACAAACGTAGCACAAACGATTGCCATAGGCTTTGTTTCGAAATTCGAAGTTTGGAGGCTCCCGTTTCTCCATCCCCCCCACTTTAAAACCCTTATAACTTCGTACCGGAAGTGGTACAAACGAAAATGTTTGCGGTACATTCCAGCACAAACGTAGCACAAACGATTGCCATAGGTTTTGTTTCGAAATTCGAAGTTTGGAGGCTGCCGTTTCTCCAGCCCCCCACTTTAAAACCCTTATAACTTCGTACCGGAAGTGGTACAAACGAAAATTTTTGCGGTACATTCCTGCACAAACGTAGCACAAACGATTGGCATAGGTTTAGTTTTGAAATTCCTAGGTGGGGGGGCTGCCGTTTCCCCAGCCCCCCCACTTTAAAACCCTTATAACTTCGTACCGGAAGTGGTACAAACGAAAATTTTTGCGGTACATTCCGGCACAAACGTAGCACAAACGATTGGCATAGGTTTCGTTTCGAAATTCCAAGGTGGGGGGGCTGCCGTTTCCCCAGCCCCCCCACTTTAAAACCCTTATAACTTCGTACCGGAAGTGGTACAAACGAAAATTTTTGCGGTACATTCCGGCACAAACGTAGCACAAACGATTGGCATAGGTTTTTTTTCGAAACTCCAAGGTGGGGGGGCTGGCGAAATGCACCTGAGTTTAGGGAGATCCGAACCTATTTCTTCCCTCAACTGTACTACTACCGGGAATAGAACCCGGCCCTGTGTCGAAGGTAAGTGTGCTAGCCTTTAGATCCAGCGGGGTCCTGAAAATAATGAGAAAAAGCTCCTAGTTGAAATCGTAGCCTTGCAATATCTGCTGTATTTCTTGTCCCGATCTATTAGTTTTCTGAACTTTCATGAAAGACACATTTCAGAATTGTTCTTTCATTTGATAATATGATTCCCCTTTTCGTTATTTCCTTTTTCCCATCCTTATTCAATATTGTAGAAAAAGGAATTGGAGAAGAGTCCACGGTTATTCCACCTAGGCTAAAGGTGACGACGATAATGAGAATAAATGAAATGGCTGATAGAAGAAAGTGTGAGAAAACGGGTGAACCCCAAGAAAACCCATGCACACTGTGATTATTCAGCACAAATTACACTTGGCGCAAGCTGAGATTGAACCAGGAATCTCAGGCACCAGAGATGAAGGTGCTACCAATGAGCCACCCCTTCACATTATTCAATGTTGTGTTTCTGAATAATCCACAAAAAGTGTTCCTAATGAGCACGATCAACTACGATGATAAACATATTTCTATCCTTGTTCTCAATTTGATCGTGATTTGTGTTAGTCATCTTATGTTATTGCAATGTTGATTTTCCGTTTCTTTTATCTTATGAATCCGCATTTTCTTTTCAAGTCGAAGAATGGACAATAAATCTACAATAGTAATTTACTAAGGACTTCTCAGGACTCAGTTTCCGTCTCTAAGACTCCGTTTCACAATATTATCAAGACTGGAAACACGTCATAGTATCACGAATGTGGATACGGTTCAATCTCCTTTCGAGCACTTTATGAGACCCAATATTCTTGAAACTATTTTGAAATGGACAAACAAGGAAGGCTCTATAACATATGGATATAAATGAGCGTATGTTGATAAGGGTGAACTTCAGTGTTTCATATTGCTTCTTATACTAGCGGAAATATAAAAAGCACACAATGAATGTATTACACATTTGTGGAGTAAGGAGGATGACAGACCTATTTCCAACAAATCAATGTGGAGAAATAGATTTACCCAGATATCTCGATGCTTCCGGTTCAATGACACTTAACAACGAGGCAAAAATCATAGTTCGGACAAATTATTTCCAATTAGAGACGCTTTTGATGCATGTGGAAGTGCGTTATAGGACACATATATAGCGGGTAACATTACTATTGATGAACAATTAGTGTCATTTTGAGAACGCTGACCCCTCCGTCATTAGCTTCAGTGCTCTCAACGTTTTCATCATTTAGTTTTCACTCAATCCTGAATGGAACAGCAGAAGTAATTACAGATGGAGAATATTTCTTCTCGAACTAGTTAAGTAAGTAACTACACAAAACCGACTTCGGCCTTCAGAATTCCCGTGTATACCTTCAGAAGCCAATAAATATCGAAAACGTGGTCGTTGTCGTTTCTATGAGCGGTATGTTATGCAAGACATATGCAAAAATGCAAAATATACGTGTATAAGCAACACTCAGCTATTATTTGTGTAAAATGTGACAACGACCAAAACGGCAGTATAATTTTGTACAATTTCTTTTGTGAGTAGTTTGTTTCTTGGAGATTAAAATTTCTTGAACCAAAAAAACTTTACTTCGCAGGTAAACAAAAATTTAGAGAACTGTTTTAGAATCGAATTGTATGTCTAAAATAGGCAATTAGACTGGAAAATTCAGCTATACTACTAATCATCATCCAAATTATTAAGTTTCCCTATGTGGATACCTGTACTTAATGTATATAATTGCACTATGTCATCCATTTATCAACACATTAAGCATATTACGTGACCAGAAAAGCTAAGTTAATAACAATTTATAAACAAACCCGATAGAATGTAAAAGTGGGCATCATTAAATGGTTTTTAAACAAAGAAGGCTGTGTTTCTTCAATAAATGAAATGGGGTCACCAGTGACCCCAACGGTGTTCAGTGTAATGAAAAAATTCCGGTAGTAGCAGGGTTAAGCAACCTTGGATTCTTTATAGAACAACAGGCATTCAGGCAAGGAGAAATATACAATTTGGTTTCGTTTTGTACGTTTAGGCTGAACATCCTTACGTAATACCGAGGTTATCAAGGAGAAGACTTTCGCTTAAAGTGACATCCAAACCGCTACTTGGTTTGTTCGACCGAGAATTGATCATGAGACACCTTGATTAAAAGGTGAAAAGGAAATAAAACTATTGCAGGTGGTTTGATACCTGGAAGGGTTACCATGAATTTCACACGATTCGCATTTTTCATTCTTTTTATTTTTATGGTTTAAACCAGTTATTAAAAGAAGGTGTAAACCAACCTACCCTAAAAGTAAACACTTCTTCTTTTAAAAAAAAAATACACAAATAACTAGCAAAATAGCATGTAGTATTTTTACTTCCAAATATTCCAAACTTTCTTTTTGAAACAAAATAAAATTAGAATAAAACATAAGAAAAATACTTAGTTTTATATGATACACTTAAAAGCTGCACATCCAGAGCATTTGGTTTTGTATATTCTTGAAATTCTACAGTTAAGTTTTATATAACCACCATCACGGTTTACCCAATCCTGAAGTTTTCTGAATTTTTAACAAGAGGGATTCAACATATCATTACGGAATCTCCCCCCCCCCCCCAAAAAAAGGACTACGGAATATATTTAATTTTAGCTAAATACAACTGCACGACAAACATGACTGAGTGATTAGCTTTTACGCTTCTATCGGGAAGTCCAGGATTCAACCAGCATTCGACCATTCTGACAAAGCTTTTCTTCATTCCATCTATGAAGTAGAAATAGTGCGTGTACTGTGAGTTGGCCTACTTCATTTCTTATTGTTTTTAAATCGTTATTATTACTAATTATCAGCAATGACGGTTTTGCGAAGGTTAGGGGGCGGTCTTTCGGACCGAAGCCCGTTCCCCAAAGTTACGGAATGTGTGCAACAAACAAAATATATATTAGTTATGCTTTTACTCATAAACTTTAAGCTCTCGTCAAATAAAAATTACGAATGTTTAGAAAACTAACCATTAGTAAGAAAAACCCTTCCCAAAATACTTTTCTAAGTCCGCCACTGATTCTCAGTATAAAATTATTTCTAAGGTTGTATCCGGAAGATTATTGCTAAACATATAAAAGAAACGAAATATTAGTTATGCCTGTACTCATAAACTTCAAGCACCTCCCAAATAAAATTAAGACTTTTTAGAAAACGAAACAATCAGAAAACCCCCTCCTAAAGTACTTTTCTAAATTCGCTACTGATTATTTGTATAAATTGGTATTCAAGATTGTGTTCGGAAAATTATTGCTAAATCACTTCACACCTACAGTTTAACAGAAATGTGGAAGTACGGTTTGACGGGTATATTGAAAAACGTATGCTTTGACGGATAAATAGAAAAACGGGCAAGTTTAACTTTTGTGCTAGAAGCTAGAGTACTAAGCTCTTAGAAATGAAACATGGATGACAAACTAAAATGATCTAGAGATGAAAAAATATGTCGATAACTCAAAAGTTAAAATAAAGTTAAATAGCGTTTAAAATTGCCCTCAAATATACATTCTTCATGTTAGCTTTAATTCGTAAAACATGTGCTCCATCCATCTTGATGGTGAATTTCAGAGCGAAATATCGCATTCAGGTCATGGAATTCTTAACTAACTATAGAATATACTATAAGAAAGCTATTTAGATAGAAAAATCATGAAAATGAAAAAAGCCAAAATTTCCAAAATTCTCGTTTTTTCCCCGAAAAAGCCGGCTATTTATGTGAAAAAAAACCATCGATTCAAAAAAAACGGCTTTTTTGCATCTCTATATAACACAAATTCCCTCTTCTCCCTCGGACACCAGTCACAACGTTGCACCCCTCTACCTTCTACGAATACCTCGAAGTCCTTATACAAGTACATGACAAAGAAACATACCCAATGTGCACACAGAGAAGGCGGTTTTATCAAAATGCGGCAATAAAACTCGCAATACCATGGGGGAGGGGTTATCCTTTCCCTCACCTCATAGGCCTATATCACGAAAGTAACGACGAAAACTGAAAGGACTTAAATTAACCTGGCTTTAGCTGATATTCCACAAGAGTTCGTAGAAAAAAAAAAACGTAAAAGCGATCGAAGGAAAATTTAGCAACTGGGCCTACAACTTACACAGTTCTCTTTGTCTTTTTTTTAATGAACGGTGATAGCTTAAACTTGGCCAAACAAAAATAAAATATACGGTTCCTTCGAAATTTCAGTGTTTCTTGCTCAGTATCGCAAACTCAAATAGGGAATGCAATATCTCAAACTAAACAAACAGACAAATATCATTTCGTTAAACTTTCCTGACCCACTCAACAATTTGTCTGTAATTACTGTGATTCTACTCGTGTGTAATTTACAAGACCCCCAAAATTACTTACGCTACTAACATATAATATTACTCGATACAGCAGGTGGGAAATATTTTGTTGGGTGCCAGTATCTGTCTGCTACACAGGGTCAGCAAAAAAAAAAAACGCGGTGTTTTGGATTAAATAATTTTTTTAATTTATTTAGATTAATATGGATATAAATAATTTTATTTGGCCTTAACGTCCTTATGCAACACAGTGATATGAAAGTAGATCTTTTTCCGAAAGTAGACATCGTTTACTAGGAAAATGTTTAGCTGTCTGATGCAATAGGAATAAATAGCGCGATTATAATACAAATGTGTTGCTTCATATTTAAAGCACACTAACTTTTATTTTGATTTATAATTATGAATTAGCTTATTATTTGTAAAATAAAAGTGACAGTTCTCTCCTCTTATTCTTCGTAAGGTATTTTCATAAGAAGATTGACAGAGGAAGAAAGAAGCAAAAACTGTTGTCAAAAGAGAAACAACAAACCCGTGTCGTTCCAAATGAACTTGAGTTAGGGGTAATTATATTAAAGTTTTGCTTTATATTAACGAGTGACCGTAGAGCAGTTGAGTAGAGCGTTGGCTTCGTTTTAGGAAGTTCCTGGGTTCGCGCTCAGCAACCGCTTATCCCTGGTTTATCTCAGTCGTACTAGGCAAATGCTGTAATGGTGCCTTAAATACAGCCACTGTCGACTTTTTAAACCCTTAAACATAGGTAATAGTATAGAAGTGCTTGGAATTGGGACCGCAATTTGATTAATCTTCGCCTTTGCGTTGTGATCTCAATAAGTAATTCGTTATTTTATAAGACATAGATAGTAGCAAAATCAAAGTATGTTTTAATAAATAATCGCTTTGATATTTTAAAAATCAAGTAAATGTTCTCTTACCATTAAAATGGTAATGTGTTGCTATCTTTAAATAGCAATAATAATTATAGGTACCTGTATACATTTATTACATTTAGTAAACTTCCAATTATTTAATTACTGTACCAATGCCTTTAATCACGTGTACTAGTTTTGTTTTCCAATCACACATCACCTTTGAAGAAATTGCTGGAATTACTCTATCAGTGAATGCTCAACATAAAATTCATTGTATATTGATTCAAAAATTCTAAATTTAACCCATTCCAGACGGGGCTTTTAATACCTGATTTTACCCTGTAGACGACGGTTTTTTGGCATATTTTAAAAATTCGTAGAAAATACATTTTTCATCACAATGCTATTTGTTATACCATTTTATAAACTACAAAACTTCCCCTTTACATAGGTGTGTAACATTCAACACTTGGTGTATATTTTGTAACTTTTTGCTGTATATGTATATATATCATTAATGCAAAGCGAGAAAATTTTTTACAATGTAACAAAAACTACAAAAATATCCTATGCGCATGTAATATGTAAACTATACAGATGAATTCTTCCATGCACAGGCACTGGAACTTCTGACTGTGCACAGAAACGAAATCAGAATCAGAATCATTGCGCAGAATGTCCACAATTATCATTATTTAATAACGTCGACGCCATTTTCACAAGTAAAGGCAAAAACCGCGTATTCCTACAAAGGTGTAATTACAGCTCAGTTGTGACAAAAACTGAACACACACGCCACTTAGCGCTTGGAATCTGAACCACGTACTCACGATTAACAAATACACGAAACGTGGTGCTAGCGTCGCTCATCGTTTCATAGCACCTTTTACTTGATTTTGTAAATGAGAACGAGAGTTGACCGCAGTAGCCGTGCGCTTTTAAGTATCATTCCGCTTACTTCAATGTTCCAGGTTCCATTCTCACTTGGGCATGGTTGTTTGTGGATTTTAGGAACTTAACAGCTAATAGCATCGTACCCAGCCCAAGTCGAGAGCTACTAAAATCAGGGTTTAAAAAAACAACCCACCTGCGCCCGTATCGGTTTTCTCGGACTTAATTTATTTTTCAAAATATCTAAATGTAAGTGGGTAAAAGTGTTAAAATGTGATTTATATTTCAAGATTCTCATTGTCATAATTTGCAACAGGGGGGACGCGGTGGTTCAGTGGTAGAGAGTTCACCTCCGGTTCTTGGGGTCCCTGGTTCGATCCCAGCTCGCGCCATGTGGACTTTGTGGAGGACAATCACCGTACTCGTGAGTTTTCTCGTTGTTCTCCCTTTTTCTCCCACTTTCTTCATTTCACCATTTCGTTCATTTCTCTTCATCACAGCCTGCTTTAGCCCACAAACCATAACCATGGGACGTAAAACTCAAAGACTTCATTTATTTCAATTATAAGCATAATCTTTACATTAATTTGTATAATTATCTCAATTAATTCCATAATTATCTCAAGCTGAGTTTTTAAAAATTCATTCAGTACTTTACAAAGGTCCTAGAAAACACTTAATTAGTATATATTGAATGATGTAGTATGCCTAAAAGTCCAAATTTTGTAAAAATCACTTTCAATGTGATCCGCTTAGTTGTATGACTAATATACTCATCAAAAGCTCAATAACTAGGTGTTTTTTTTCAGGTGTTTCCAACCCGAATAAAACAAACACCTTTTTTGGCTGAGCTGCGCCCACATGGACAAACTCTACGAAAATACAGAATTTTACCAAGAACAATCGAATTTCAAAGTAAAGTTATAAGTTTTTGTAGTATGTTACCACTAAAACAACGTACCAAAGTATAACATATTTCATTTTTAAAATTAATATTGTTAAACATTCTAAGGAGTACTTCTATTTTTTTGATGTCTTTATAGAGAATTAACGTGTCGTCTACATAATGATAGTGTGTAAACAACTTTTCAATTTAGATGTAGCTACACTTGATAAGATAATTATTGCATATTTTGCACAGCATTGTTATTTCGTGGTTTTATTTCTTTATTTAAATATGTACTGTGTTCTTTATATTTTATTAAACATATCTAAACTCATTCCTTTGGATATATATATTACAGGCAGCGTTTCCACAAACCTTGAAAGTCTCAAGGACCAACCCTATTCTATACTGCCGAGTCCAAAATGCTGTGGAAAGGAAATTTAGAAACAGCCGTGATATAGAAGAGACATCCCTGCTGCTCTTATGTATTTATTACGTTAAGAATTTATTATACCCAACATGGTTTGGACAATTTCTGGGACTTGCAAAAAAATTTTGACATGTGACAAAGAAATATTAAACGCAGCGTACTGCAGAAACCATATAAGATACTAAATATTATAACGAAAACAACTGTAAGAATAACTGTAAACAATAGCAATAAACTTGTTTTGTATTACTTGAATTATGTTCCTGTATATCAAGTATTTTTAGCACTTCATTTTAAAATAAGAATGTTTATTTATTACTTAATAAGGTTATATAATGTAGCAGCAAAAATTGTGAACAATAAGGTTAAAACATCAAATTTGCATTATCAGCGCCCCCTCCCCTAATTCAACAAACCAGTCTGGTCCTTGGTTGTTCTTGAAATTTTTCGCGTAGCTTCCGGATCTGCTTTATACAATTTGGGATGCTTTAATCGGTGTGAGTCCGCACGCGCAAACTGAAATATTCATTCTTCATTTTTTCCTAATCCACAGCTTGAAGAAGAATATGTGGCATTTTGTTCCAAGTAAAATAAAATAACAGCTGAACAAAGAAAATAAGTTTTATCAAAAGCTAAAAGCTTAGCTTTTAATGGAAGGTATTTGCATTGCTCAGATGTTATGTTGTTTTATCTGGGTTGATAAAAACAGAGCTTTGATGTCGAAAATGTAATCGATGGTATTTTTAAGTATTTTCATTACTTTCATCAGAAAACTTGTAACTTAAACATCCTTGAGGAAGGACTGAACGTCCAAAAGGTACTACAATATTTTCCCACAGTTAAGAGGACTTTGTATATTTGTGGCAGCGTAGAAAGCATCACTAAGGGAAGAAAGAAGTTTTAGTTCTGTATGGCACCCAATCTTAAAAAAAAAAAATTACGATTGTTCGTTCACTAAAGGTGAGATGCTTTCCGAAGGTGATGTTTGATGGATAATATCACACTGATATTCGTTCTTTTGCAGAATACCTCTTATAAGAGTTTTATATTCTTCCGGGAGGACAGATTCTCCATTTTTAAATCAGGAGGCGCGTCCTTCCAGTAGGGCGAATGGCCGTACTTTAGTATTAATATAAAATGTATTCAAACATTTCAAATCGAATAAATATTTGTGTTTATAATAAGGAACAAAGTACAAGGTATATTCATATATGATACGGTACAAAGTAAGTCAAAGTTAGAGCCACCTTGATTACTGTATATTCTGATGTAAAAGAGGAATAATTGTAAATTGGTTTAGTTGGATGCGGAAAATTTCTAGCAGTATAATGTGTTCTGTAGGCCATTTTGGAGGCAGCCCTGTTGAATTTGTCTGAAAATAATCTTAAATGGAAAATGGAGCCCACTTCATTTTGTGATAGTATTTCATGAGAACTTTATTGAAAAAATCAGTTTTCATTATTACTGTTTATGTAACCAGTTTCATATTGTTCCTAATTTCAATATCATTAATAAAGTCATCTCTGAAAAGTAGCAGGGTACAAATACTGAAAATCTGACTTTGCCTTTGAATTTCTATTGAAATCTAGTCTTAAAGGTGATGCATCACATGACCCTTGTTTCCATTAATTTTTTTAAATAGATTAAACCAATATTTCTACTTGTGAAATGGGCAAGAGACTCACGTTACGAAAGTTTTCACGAGCCCACCTAAGTTTTATACAGAACCATCACATTTCTTTTTTAGCATGTTTATGTTAATCAGAGTGATTGCGACTTTTAATGTTGACTGAAAATGCTTAGATTACGACCTATAATAGCAAATGTTGTTAAGGGTTGTAATCTAGATATTGATTGAGTCAACTTATGTTTATCAATAAAACAGGTACAAAATGAAATGAAATCTTTGAGTTTTACGTTCCACGCTTATGCTGGTTAGGCTAAAGAAGACGGCAATGATGATAAATGAATGAAATTGTAGAATAAAGAAAGTGAGAGGAAATGGTAGAACCCCGAGGAAACCTCAGCACACGGTGTTTGCCTACCACAAAGCCTGGACCTGGAGTCGAACCAGGGACCCCATGCACCAGAGGTGAACGCTCTACCACTGAGCCACTGCAGCTCCATGTAATAGGCACAGTCAGAAACAATATTAACTTAAGTATAGGTTGAAAGTATATGAATTTATAGCTCCAACCTATACTTAATATTGTTTCTGACTGTACATGTACCCATGAAATTAGGAGCTTTAGTACCCATGAAAAATATTTGTACCTAAGAAATCAGACGTACACTGTACCTGCTACCTCTTGGGTACCATGTACCTGCTAAATTCATGGGTACAGAAAGTCCGTTTTGTACCTCTGAAATAGTGGGTACTGTATTTAGAGTGTACAACTCGGGTCCTGGCGTCGAATCCGCTAGATGTAAACAAGATCCACAAAAGTTCCTGTACTAGAGCCGAAATAAGCTCGGATCTGCGTCAACTAGTCTTGAAGGTTCAATGTAATTCCCTACTGGCAGGAATAAAACGATTATCCGAGTTGAGGCCACAATCGAATGTTAAAATGCTAACACGTATTACGAGTCACTTTATATGAGAATTCGACACACTGTTAGAATGACCTTTTTTGTACAGATGCGTAACATATCACTGTTGATAAACTCTGAAAATTAACTCTCACATATGCCAACGGCGATTCAACGTGCGAAGCTCAACCCATACAAGGGGAGCGCGTATTATCTTTAGAACACGGCACCCCACACGCCTTGGTGAGTGCTCTTCGAAGTAACAAACAGGCACGCGTACTAAACACAGAGTGAGAGTCCTATTTAGCAAACCAAAGCTTGTATATGGTCAACGGGAAAATCCCGATTTTCGCTCCTAGCGTCGGGATCAAAATTATTGTCCAATGAGCTTTTGGGTATAAAAGTGCGTAGGTTGAAAGTGATTGTCCGAAAATCAGACCCAAAAGGACATTTACCAAGCATGTAACTCTCACGTGAACAGTCCTTGTTCCTCGACCATATATGACCGTAAGAATCAAAATGAGACCTACCAACACAGATGCACGAAATACAAAACTGATGAAGAAAGCTTCGAGATTGTTCCTTTTATATACGAGGGTTGGTTAATAATGTTTGATATTATGTCTGTCTCTTCCAAATGTCTTTTTTTAAAATTTTCAAAATGAGCTTCGGGTCGGTGATAGTAGAAATACATGACGTACAAATTATGAATGTCTCGAACACAGAAAAGAACAGCTATTGGAACTATCTTGAGAATTCATGGAGAAACTTTTAAAAAATGAACTTTGTAACTTTTGGTTGCTTGTGCGCTGTGAGTATAAAGAGTTGTATGAAAAGGCATCACAACATTTGATGGCTTCCCCTACCACTTACTTAAGTGAGCATACATTTTCTGCTCTTTGCAGTATTAAAACTTAGAAATGAAATCGTCTTGGTGTGGAATCGGACCTAAGATTGATGGTGACAAAACCTATTCCAGATTTCAACGTAATTATGAAAAAAAAATCATTCTTCACATTAGTGATCGCACATTTGAGAACATTGTTTATGAAGTGGTATCCTTTAAGAAAAAAGACTGATTTTTCAATTGAAATTTCGTTAACTAAGAAACAATCATGTATATTTAGAGTAAACTACTTATTGCATTATTTTTCTTGATCTTTTTCTTCTCAGTGGTAATTCCATCTATTCCAAATAACGTTGCAAGGGGACCTACAGACCACTTTCCGAACGAGCAAGGGGTCCCCGTTATTGGAAAGTTTGGGAACCACTGAATTAGAGAAAACTACTTCCAACGTTTCATATTGGCACTCGCATTAGGCAAAAGAAATTCTGAGTCCGTGCCCCTGAAAGGAGAACAACACAGGGGTATTATCCTATTGTTACTAAGACTCTCTTCTAAATAAACATTTTCTTTAAAAAATAATGACAAATTTCCCATTAACTATAAAAAATATTTAGCTCCTGCCAGTAAATCCTTGCGTAAGAACAATCATATTGAATTTATTATGCTCTTCGAAGGGGGCTGTAGTCCCATATTAGTCATTGGTACATAAAAGTAGTATGGATCATTAGTTCTGCGCATCTTGCTCATTGAAACTCATGAGCACTCCCAAAAAAAATTGGAATTTTTATTTCCCCTCCCCTTGTGATTCCCGAAGGTATCGCTACTAATTTACCCTGCGTACTCTGTGTCCCCTGTTACCAAAATAACATTCCAGATTTTTACTAACATAACGACAAATTTCATATTAATTGACAACCAATAGCTTCTTGCGCATATCCCTGCTTAGGATATTTATCATGAATTTTAATGTGATTTTAGAAGGGGGCTGTAGCCCAATATCAGTCACTGGCTCATGAAAGGAGCATCAGAAAGTTAATTTCGTAACATTTGTGATCAACTTGACACTCACTGGATTTCCAAAATAAAATTTATTTTTTTTATATAAAGATCCAGTAACATACGCTTCGCCCCCAGTGTCCCCCTAAGGCGGTGCGTTACCGACATAACATTCAAGATTTGATAAGCACATCCTTTTTGTTACAATGACGCTAAATTTTACATCAATTGACAAGAAATACATTCTTCTCGTATGTTCGTACTAAGGATATTTATGGTGACTCTTTTATTTCTGAAAGGGGGCTATAGCCCCATATAAATCACTGGCACAGGAAGGAGCATTCAAATATTAATTATATGATATTTGTGGATAATCTGACGCTCACTTGCATTTCGGGAACAGAATTTTGAATTTTTATAAAGATCTATCTTCTGAGCTTCGCCCCCTAAGACGGTGTATTACCAAAATAACATTTCAGATTTGAAAAGCGCATAGTCTTTTGCTACAATTACGCCAAATTTCACATTAATTAACAGAACATAGTTCAATCTTGCATGTCCCTACTGAGGACACCGGCGTCTTTCCGCGCGATTTTCGACAGCGACGAGCAAAAAGAGATTCGTTCACCAAAAGAAACAAAGAGAGTTAGAAGGTAATTTATTGCTTTAAAATACGAATTAGGGCTTATATTTCCCTCGTATAAAGATTTCTCGAAACAGTCGGCAGCCAGTATGACGACGATTGCAAAAAGACACTGCCGGCAATTTCTTTTAAAAACGAAGTCGGAGAATGTTTCAATATCGCGTAACAGTGGCAACGAGTCGAATTTTGGAAAATGAATAAAGCCTGTATCTTCTTTAGCCTCTACGGACCCCAGTGCTCATTTGAGTACATTCATTTTAATATTACGTAAACGTATGTCGTTTCATGTCAATTGGATCGTTAAAAGTTTTGCTACTCAAGTACTCATTCGAGAATACATTTAGTGCACTCTGCGTCCATCATATGGCAGCTTTGAGTATACAGTGTACTAACTAGAAAATATTCAGAAATAATTTTTTCGAGCATTGAAAAATGCTGGTCCGTAGATGTTAAAGATGAAGTAAAAATTGAAACTGTCCGAAGGTTTTTCCCTTGAGAGGGCACTAATTCCATAAAATATGAATTTTGAAAACGGAGTCGGCAGATAGTGGCATACAGCGGACGCGACGACCCCTATAAATGATGGTTGTAAAGACGTCGAAACGTTGACGGCGTGCCGACCATAAAAAAGGTAAATGTATGAAAAGAAATGTAGTAAAGGGACTGCACGTAAACGGTATATGAGAAGTAAATTTTTAAAATTAAATTACAAGTACGAGAGGATCGTTGACAAACATTTTGGAATAAGACGGCAAACATCGGACGGGCGACCTCGGCAAATGTTGTCGGAAAGGCGCCGAAACGCTGTCGGCGTGCCGACAAGTAAAGGAGTCGAAAGAAGGTCTGAAAAAAGCTGACGGACCGACCTTGGAAAGGTGCTTGGGCAGACGCCGAGCCGCCTTTGCCGATGAAAAGCCTCATTGGAGAAATCGTAGTCTGGTCTCGCTGCATGTATGTTCGGTTCGCGTCCTTCATTTGTCATATGGTGATGCAATGTGGAAGAAGTTCGTTGATTCTTATAGTCAAGTGAAGGTGAGTTTACAAGTGCGGAAAAATGTTTGTGATAAAAATATTCATTAATTGGCAACTGTACCAAGTTGCTAGTACAGTTGCAATATCACGAAAACATGATTTGTAAGTGTCCATGGTGGGGAAGACGACGAATAAACTAATTATTAACCAGCTAATAGTATTCCATGTGCAACATGAAGAATTGTGGCCTTAGAAGTGGAAGAGCTATATACATGTGGTGGGTTAATATAATACTATTCATATACATTTCAAATTGTCATGAATTCTATATGTTGTGTTACATATGTTAATTGTTGCTGCGCATGAAAAAGATGCGGTTATATTATATTCCGGCACTGGCGTCTCCGGCATGTAAAATTTGGAGGGGGGCATCAAAGAAAGTGATTTAAATGGTACTACCTAGCCCAACCTGTTTATTAACTTCGATTCTATTTGTAACCCTTCTCCTTACTTTCACCGACCCCTAATGTATATCAAGAACTCGATTACGATTGTAGGGAGCGCAGTGGCTTAGTGGTAGAGATCTCTGGTTCGATATACCTTCACTAAATAAAATGAAAATGCTAGAAACAATGTTCATAAATAGTGGATTCTATTAGGGTCTTAACTTTTGGAGGACAGGAGGGCAACTTCTCCCCAGGAGAAGGGGGATCGAGGGGGATCTAATTGAAGACAAATATTTTTAAACCATATACGATACGAACATAAAATTATAAATGAAGTATCAAACAGGTTCACTATATTACATAAACAAAACACCACAAACAAAAATGAGTCTTGGGCCAATTTCAGTTTTAAAAAAACTCCGTATTAGTAGTTGCCCTAGAAGTTATATTTATTCGTACGGCTTTGTCCCTTAATTAATGTCAATATTGTCCCTTAATTAATTTGCCATGTATGGAACAGGCCCAGAGGCATAACTATTGGACCCTACCTCTCGAGCTTGGGGTCCCTGGTTCGATCCCAGCCATCGCCATGTGAACTTTGTGATGGACAAGCCCTGATTATCTTTGCCCATTGTAATTTTTTAGGAACTGGGGGACGCCGTACATATTTTTTGGAGGTTGGGGACGGCGTCCTCCTGTGTTCCAGCACACTTTTATCGCTAATATGAGGGAAAACTGAACAATTTATATTCAATGAAAATGTGTTAACATATGAATGTCACAGAGGACTTTCTATTAGATATTGCTTGATTTATACCTCGAATTGGAATTTATTGTCTATACTATTTGATTTTCAATTATTGCACGAAATTCTCTGTTACGAAATTCGTCTGACTAGCATAGGGTGACCAGACGTACTAATTTTCGCAATACAGTGCTGTTTTTAAAGAGATGTCCTGTGTGTTGCGAAGACGCAAGTGCTACGAAATGCTAAAAACGTGGCCAAAATTCAAAATCACTTTCAGAGTGTACAAAAATGGGCATGCTGTGGTTTTTGACCTCACTGATCACGAACTTGATATCCTAATTGAAATCGTCAAAATAGTTTATCCAATATGGCGGATCAAATTTTGCTAAACAGTAGAACTTATTTTCATGCTTTGAAACAAGTGCTTGTATTGAGGTCTCTAAAGAAAAATACAGTATATACAGTATTTTCAATCACTGCACGGACGTTTTCTTCTGCTCCAGGTTCAATTTCATTAGTCTCAATAGTATCTTGCACCTCCTCCTGCTTTGACCAGATGTTATTTAGATGTTTTAAGCGTGCACACATTTCTTCGATAGTGCCTTCATTTGGAAATCTTTGAGTTTTACGTCCTACGGTTATGCCGGTTAGGCTAAAGGAGACGATGATGATGAGAAATGAATGAAATGGTGGAATGAAGAAAGTGGAAGAACCCCGAGAAAAACATGCACACGGTGTTTGCCCACCACAAATTTCACATGGCGCGAGTTGGGATCGAACCAGGGACCCCGTTCACCAGAGGTGAACGCTCTATCTCTGAGCACCCGCGGCTTCTCCCTTCATTTGGATCAAAAGCCTGAACAAAGGTGTTTATTCTGGTTAACTGGCCTCTGTATGCAGAACTTGCCTTAAAAGACGCTGAAGTCTTTCAGTGATTCAGTCATGATTAAATGCTACGCAGAGATAGGAAAAACAAAAGAAAGAAACCTGTAGGTTTTGCTTTTCTTCCTTTTTATATAACTATGAAATGGAATTCAGAAGTTTGATTTTGTATACAACAGCCTGTCCGCCCACACAACAACGTGATTATTGTTCAACGTACGTGCTTGCTCCTCATATAAACCGACACAAACACCTTAAATGTAGTCTTCGCAGCAGCACAGAACATTTATCAGGAAAATTTTTTCACTCATGTGAAAAGCAAGAACAAATGTTTGAGTAATGTAGAAGAACAAAAATTGTAGTGTTAGTTATACCTTCACTCAATAAAATGAAAATGCTAGAAATAATGTTCATAAATAGTGGATTCTATTAGGGTCTTAACTTGTGGGGGGCAGGAGAGCAATTTCTCCCCAGGGAAGCTCCCCGCCGTTCGAGGGGGATTCAATTGAAGACAAATATTTTTGAACCATATACTATACGAACATGAAATTATAAATGAAGTATCAAACCGGTTCACTATATTACATAAACAAAAATGAGTCGTAGGCCAATTTCAGTTTAAAAAAAACTCCCTATTAGTAGTAGCCCTAGAAGTTATATTTATTCGTACGTCTTTGAGATATGTCAATATTGTCCCTTAATTAATTAGTCATGTATGGAACAGGCCCAGGGGGATAACTATTGGCCCCGCAAACCTTGCCGTGCAGGAGGGTCCAGAGGCTCCAGGAGGCCCACAAAGAGCAAGAGAAAGATGGAAAAAGGGGCTATTTTCGAATTTTGAGGGAGGGCCCATGGGATGTTTTTCTAGTGGGCACAAATATTAATGCTTACCACCCCCTCCCGAAAAAAATCTAAGTTACGGCGGTGGGCTGTATTGATGTTCAATTCACCATACGAATTGAGATCAGTCGTTTCTTCAGAAAAATATTCCGGGGTGCACTGCTAGTGGTATTCTATTTATTATTATGTTATAGACGTATTTCCGAATACCCTTCAGAGAAAAACGTAACACATAGTATGATCTAGACTTTTAATAGTTCAACGTTCTCTGTTCTACCGGCTTCCTAAACTAATACAACGAGATGTCGCATACATCCATTGACTTATTTAGTTCTGAATCTACATATAACTCTGCACTACGACGTCATTTTAGTGGATAAAGTTTAGTCAGCTATTGCCTACCTTTCTTGTTATTATTAACAAGTTGTTATTTTTATTATTGTTGCTATTGTCATTATATTATTATTATTATTATTATTATTACTAATAGTAATAATGATAATAATAATAAACATATTGCATTTTTTGCATACACAAGATATTATCTAATATTTAAACAGTATTGTTTGAATATTAATTAAAAAATAAAGTCACAAAAGAATTATAGGAATTAAGCAAATAGTTGAAAATAGACTGTCAATAATTATGACAATGAAATTTCACTTCCAAAAATAAAAATTATTATTAAACATAAGTTCAAAACTTATTTATATTCAAATCTTCTGCTTCCATCTTATTAAATATTAGTTAATGAAATCTATAGCCTATAAATAAAAATGAAAAGATTCTACTTTCTTCAGATTGTCTTCAAGTTCTCCTTATGCCAGTTTAAAGTGTTCTATCTACGGTAAAAAATTTCTTCAAGCTTATGGGAAGAAGGGAAGGAACTCAAAATACTGACAGCATTGCCTTTTTGTATGGCTATGCTTACGCGTTGCTGTAAAAATTGATTCCTTCTAGGGTCTCCTGTTTTTGCTGTCAGACTTGCTCCTAGTTCTTTCAAAAAATCCATTGCTTCTTTGCTGAAGACACCTGTTGTTTCGGTAGCAAAGGCTATAAAATGATGGTCTTCTTTAAGTTTAGAGTATTTTGAGTGTTTGCGTGAACAAGCCGCTTCCGCTGCACTCCCTGCTTTTATACTTGTGGATTGTAGATAAGATGGAGCAAACGTATCCACACATGTGACATCCCAGACTAATCTTAGACCCTTTTTCCACGGAATTAATGTTATTCCGTCTGGCCGTTTACCATCGTTCCTGAACATTCCTGGAGGTTCTAATATACTCGGAAAGTCGATGCTTGCAAGAGTTCTTTTGATTATGTTGTTTAATTCGCTATGACGTGCAAATCTTCCTCCACTTTTGTTGCAGCTCAAGGCATGAAGACCTTTCTTGTCCATCTTGTTGCAGGTGCAAATAAATTCATGGCAAATATTCAGGCCTAAGCGCAATTCTATGCAGATTTTGAAAAAGTTGTCATTCAAGAATGTCCCTATGTTTATAGATGGTGTTGACTGTAGCCATGCCCCTGATTCCTTCTCACTTAAAGCTTTGATGCGTGCACTTTCAATGTTGTTTTCAGCGACTATTTCGTGTTCGATTACCTCGTTTAGAATAATTTGATCCCATTGATTCTGTGACTCTTTTAAAACCGGGGTTTTTCCATCGTAAATGCCTTTCCAAATTTCCAAAGCCTCTGCCAAATGGCTTATTCCCACTTCGTCAACTGGATAATTTAAAATTTTGGAAACGAGTGGCAACGCTCCGTGGCAAGAGGAAATGAAGGCAGGAAGGCATAGGTCTGAAGCCTTTCTTATGCCTAAACCACCAACTCTGATGGGAAGGCTTGCTTGAGTCCATTGCGTTTCGTTGATATTGAAGTTTATTGTTGATTGTAACGCTTTCTTCAGTATGTGATCCATTTGTAGAAGTCTGGAGGAATTGACCCATGTTGGAACTGTTCGGAGAAAGTAGGTTTGTTTAGGAATGCTGAAGCAATTTTTGAGCAAAAAGAAAGCAATGTGGGCTGGTAAACTTTCTAATCGGAATGATATTCTTTTGAGGTCATTCAGGTGTTTCTCGAAATGGTATTCGATTCCTTCTTCGTGTAGTGGTGAACCCAGCAATGAGATCTCATTATTTTTCACTATTTGTATTCCGGGTAATATGTTTGAAAATTCAAATACAATTTTAGGGTCGCTTTTTTCCGAATTGAAGAAAAGTTCACATTTTTGTGGGTTTATTTGTAGACCTATTTTCTCTGAATTTGTAATTAACTTCTTTATATCTTCCAACACGGTTTGTGGTGATCCTCCAAGAGTTCCGTCATCAAGGTAGAAGACATTTAGCTCTGAAGAAAGAGAAAGGGCAATTGGATGTATTGCTAGACTAAATAACATCGGGCCTGCTGGATCGCCTTGCTGAACTCCTACACATGAGGATATTTTCCTTTCTTTGTAAAATAGCGTGGATGGATTTGCATAGCTTTGCCAAAAATATGAATAATATTGAGGAATGATTTGTTTAACTTCCTTTAAAATGATGTCTCGTTCAACTGAGTTAAAGGTATTTTTGTAATCGATTTTTAGAATGACCTTGTTCGAATTTTTATTTGCATGTATAAATGTTCGAGTGGCGTGAATGATAGCTTCACTGCCTTTTGGTGTTGCAAATCCCAGTTGATGAGGCTGTAGATACTGAGAACATTGATTGTAGACTGAGGACACTACAAACTTTGATGCCAAACGTCTGAAAACACTGGCGATGGCAATAGGTCTGATTCCCCCGTCCTTCTTCTTTAGGGCGCAGAGGTTAGCTCCAAACAGGTATGGACACACCTCTTGATTTACTCTTCCATTAAGGATGAGATTCATCAATTTCGTGATCTGACTCAAAAGAAAAGATCCTGCTTCGCCTGCAGATCTCGAGATTAAGTCTTTAAGATGTTGAGGGGAAATCCCATCTATCCCAGACGCTGAGCCGGACGCAAAATTATTTATGGCTTTCTGAACCATTTCTTCATTTACGTATACAGATGAATTTGATTAGATGGGGGGTCCGGAATTTCAAGGCCTTTAGATGGAGCCCGGTGCTTGTTCACCAGGCAGTGAAATGTTTCTTCATTGGAAGGTGCCAACGTATCATCACAAGTTAATAATCTTAAGGCGCCTCTTGTATCAAAGTCTGATATTTTAGACATTATCCTGTTAGCCAAATCAAACTTTGGTTTCGGCCTTTTGGCTGTAACAGGAGGTGTTTCGGGCGCATGTGAATCACTAAGGTTATTTTTGATAATGTTAGTGATTGAAGTTGCAGCACGCTTTTTAGGAATTTTAAGGTGGTAGAAGGAGAAAATAAAGAGTTTCTTCCAAGTGCTGAGAACGTTTTGGTCTACACAATCAAGGATGGTTGAGGCAAGTTTGTTTGCTACAGCGCTTCTGGCTCCTCTAGGTGTTCTCTTTATTATCCATGTATTAGATTTTAATAGTGTTAATTCTTCAGAGAAATCGTTCGAATTATTTAGATCCTCTGTAGAATGCTTCCTCGATTTGTGTATATTTAAACCCTTTCTTGTAGGAAATGTTTTGTTACAGTGAGAGCAATCAAAATATTCGTAATCATTGGGATCCAGGCCTTTCTGAGATTGTAGAAGGATTTTCGTTGAAATATTTTTCTCCATTTGTTTGTTGGAGACATTTGAATTATTCTTCATTGTTTCTTCATTGTTGGATTATTTAAACTAAGACTTGAAAGATATTGTTATTGTTGAAGAATTCGATATTTTTTAACTGACATGCAATTTAACGAATAATAATTGACATTCATTTTGCACTATGAAACAAAACACAAAATCATCACAAAATAAAAAAAATCCACTCTGTTCCCTCAATCACCCACACAGGGCAAAGCACTGCACAAAGAAGACAGTTTCAATTACACAAAAATGCAATGAACGACAAAAGGAAGATGACACCAAACAGCAGACTCACTCCCAGTGCCTATCAGTGCCTGCAAATCATGAGATGACCTCAGAATCACCGGAACATGTTGAATGTTAAATCAAAACACTCTCCTCACCAATAAACCACACTTTCCCACTCAAAATGAAGCAAATTCACGGAGCGGATCAAAAGCACGTCTATACCGTTTAACAATAACAATAACAATAATAATAATAAATGTTCGAACAAGTCGTTATTGTTATTTAAAATACTTTAATAATGTTATTTATTCTTTTAACCTAAATTGGTAAACTTATCTACAACATTCAATATCTACTGCACTTCGGTGCGGATGCTGCAGGGTTAGACTCCCGTGAGAGTACAGTCACCTTGTGTTTACCATATATTGAGGACCTCATTCACGAAAATAGCAGTATGAGATCTAAATTCAGAAATAATAACACCTGAGAACCGATGTGCTAACCAATCATTAGACTTACGAAGTTGAAGTTCTCCACTTGGCGAGCCATATATCCCCATGAGCTATAGAGCCGGAGTAAAGTTTTTATTACTTTTATTAAATTACTGTTTCTTCCCTAAGTATTTAGTGTTTCAGTTTGATCGTCCAGATATCCAGTCACCTATGCAAGTCTAAATAATTCTACGTATCTATATTGTATTATTAACAAGAATAGACTATATTATAAATAACAGATATGATTTCAATACAAGTACTTGAAAGCACAACGAAAAGCCGAGTTTCCTAAGAGGTATAGCGCTCACTTCAGTTGCGTGGGATACCTGGATGGGTCCTAGCTAGCGCCAGGCTCTGCTTGTGGTATACCAATACTGTGTGGGGGTTTCTCGGGGTCCTCCCGTTTCCTTCCACGTCCTTAACCCTCCTCATCGTGACCGTCTTCCTCAGCCTTGGCGGGTATTGTAGATCGTTAACTTATAAGATGAAAACACAAGCACAATAATATAATTGATTTGCTGATTTAAGTTTAACTTCCCTTTTCAAGAGCGACGCTATGAGATGTGGAATTCTAAACACCGTAATCGTTCAAGATATTGTAAGTTGCACGTGCTAGCCACTAGACCAGCGGGGAGAGCCACAATAATACGAGTATTGAATGATTGTGGTAATGTATTTATAAACGTAAAATATAGTTTGCAATAACGTATCTTACGCATTGGCGCAAAACTGTCTTCAACATCGGGGGGAACAAGTAAGAACCTTTCTTTTTCTTTTATGGTTAAGCGATGCTCAAAATATTTGTTAAGTTGAAAACCAGTCCTGTGGAAAATCAGGCAGCAGAGGTGTCTTCAAGATTTGAGGCTTATTCTGGAGAGACATCAATTTCATCTCACTTTCCTTTGTGGGAATCGGACACAAATCACACATTTTTCGCAAAAAAGACATTTCAAATCGGTTTATTGGGGGACAGTCACCCAGTTCCAACATTGGAGGGGACATGTCTCCCTTATCCTTCCGGGATTTGCGCCAGTGATCTTACGTTTGAGAATAATTAAACTTCTCTTCACTTTTTGTTTCCGTGTGTAACGTGAGTTGGACATTTGTTATCCAGGTCTAAGCCATGTATCAGTCACAATAACGCATCCCAGTATTTTAAAGGAGGTCCGTTAAGTTTAATTATTGTCAATAAAGATTGGAAGGTACTCGCCAACACACTGTTTCTTTCGGAATTTTTAATATTATCAGCATCATTGAATCCACATTCACAGGCAGCAGTTGATAATGGCACTGAGCGAACTTTGGCGTGCCATTATCGCTGGCCATTTGACTGGCAGAGTACAAGTCATTTACCAACGTAGAAATTGACTTGTACTCTTTCCATTCTGATACTGCAAAAATTCCAACAGTTGAGCTGCTTTATATACGTCTACGTTACCGTGTGAACAACTCATGCTATTACGATCTTTATTTTCAAACACTAAAAAATATTTAGTACATTATTTGAAGGAAATATGCTTTCCACTTTGTCTACTAAACCCTGGCCCCTTATTTGATCAAACTCACTATTATCACTCCCTATGTCAGATGGTTTCAGCAGTGCACTAAATGTTTTACTTTACAAAGACTGAGGTAGACATAATCTTTAACATGCAATTATCTCAGAGCTTGGATTGTGGATTGAATTTATTTTATCTATTTCATTGTATGAAACTGACTCCTTTTGCATCCTTTTACTAATAATAGACAGAATGAACGCAATATCCAGAAGGATACCTAGCAATAGAATGTTTTTTTTTCTCCGAAGCTTTTTTTCAAATACCACAAAGTTTAGAACGGTCTATAATGAAATGGTCAATATTTTCACGCTTCGAAAGTAGAAATTACGTTGTACAAGAAAAATCTGTCAAGACTGTCAGTAATGCGTCCCTGTCATTTGAAATCCTGCGTATGTAAAACATATTTCTTTTTATTTATAGCAGTCTTGCAGCATCTGTGTCTAATGCGATACTTTTAAAGTTTTAGGACACTTCTAATTCGAGCTGTAACCCTTCATTTCTCCCGGTGAACGTTGCAGCCCCTGCGAAGCAAATCCAACAAACGTTTCTTTAAGATTTAAAAAATCTATGCTACCTTCGGAAAATACTTGAATAATTTTCTTTTCAAGAATTTTGCATCGGCATTTTCAAATGGCACTAATTTATAAATAAATAAATAAAACAAGGATTATTTTCTTCACCCACATATGCCACATATAACAGCAAGTGCTTATCTGCAAACCTGTGTGTGGATTCGTTCACTGAAATCGAAAAACAATCTGTTTGTTTGAGAAGTTTTACCAATTCTGCACGCAACTGATCAGCAATAAACCTAGCCACAGTTGCCGCAGTTTTATGTGTATACCTTAATTGCAAGCAAGAAACCCCTTACAGCCTATAAGACAGTTAAATATGTTTCACAGATAAACTACAGATTTATTTTAGAAGCTGCGACCATGATAATATTTTTTTTTAAATTTTTATTCATTTATGAAATTTGCTTTCCATCTCTCCTTCTAGTCTAATATTAAAGTGTCCCCCCTACAGATTTTGGTGGTGGGAAATGCAAGCGTAACAATTTTGGTAGGGGGAAATTCCCCCTGTCCCCTGGGATTTCGGACCCTGGTGTTGCCATAGCTGTACAAACTTCGAAAAAGTGTATTTTTTCCGAGTTTTACATTCTTCTTCATTTACGGGTTGGGCACGGGAGGCACAAAAGTTATCTCGTTAGAATTGTGTCCCATAAATTTTTCAACGAGGTATTCTTCTTATCTCTGTGACAATTAGGGACGTCGCTATGGCTGCCAAAGTCAGGGTAGACGACAATATATAAATATATACAGGATGATTCTCATAGGTACGTTGTTCCGATTTCTTTATCCCTTGCTATTGTATCTTCATCTTTTCATTTTTTATATGATTGTTCCGAATGTCTGGCGTACATGTGATATTATTCTTTGACGTATTGCAAATAATAGTGTTGGCAGCGTCCCCCAATTTTCAGGTAATATGTTTTACTTTTATAAAAATATATACTGAAAAAAGGGTAAATTCAATATGCCTCTGATTCCCCCTCGCAAGCCCAATGGCGATACACATGGTATCACTAGTTAGTATGTTCATTTATCTTTCTTGATGTCACTTTTTATGCTTGTAGCCCCTTTGGGGAGAGAGTTTCTCTTCTAAATGCTGAGGGAGAGGGGAACAAAAGCATTCAATTTGCCCTCCTACCTTTTTGTAATGAGACCTTTATGTGAATGAAACGCACACCATTCGAAAGGTTTATCTTTCCTGAAGAGACAGACACATAAATAATCCTTCTACGTTAATGAGGAGCCGAACTACGGAGGTTTAAATTGCTGGCTCAGCATTCGAGCAATTGGTCCTGAAGAGGTCAACACTTTGGCCCTTGTACTTCAAAAAAATACGAAAATCTTGTATACCACTGTCATTATTGTCAAGCGAAAGTTCAAGTATTTCATCTTTTTTAAACTTACTCTGAGCCATATTTCATGAATAGAAATGTCGGAAATAAAGGAAAACAGGTGGAATTAAAAAGCGAATAAAAGAAGGAAACGTGTCAGAAAAAAAAACACACCCAAATCGAAATTGTCTGTCAAGTTTTGTAGAAGCGCGAGGTTTTGTGTGCTAGGTATATCTGAATTTAGAATAGTTCCTGTACGTTGTGAAGAGTAATATGGCATCTTAGTAATGTGTTACGGAGGGGGTAAATCAAGATGGTCCATACCCGAGCGTTACAAAGTGAAAGCGGGTTAGAGGCCCACAGGGCACGTTGATTTCTGTCTTTATTACAGATAAATGGAAAGAGGAACCTGGGTTCTAGAACCCTGCCTATTGGTGCTTTTTAGTGGCCACGTAGTACAGGCTGATTCATATTTTTTGCACTGTAGTTTTTACGTCATACATCTGGCAGCGTATACATATACGCAAATCATAAAAGAATAACTATACTTTTTCGACAATTACTTCTGACGCTCAGTTTGAATTTCATGTATGCCATGTGACGTATTTCAAATCACCTAGCGCAAATCATTTAGGAGGTAATCTAGCATCCCACATGCCTTACAGAAAAAAACTAAATTATTTTATGTAGTCATTATACTTACCGACTTTTCTTGTATGTTCATTTTATTTCATTTCGGCCTCCAATTGGACACCTTCTTCATAGGGACGACTGTTTAATTCCAGTTGCCTTCTTCCTAATTATGTAATAAGTATAACTGTGAAATGATAACATTCGAATTAGTGCTTCACATGAACTTCATGTATGTTGTTATGTCTTAATTCAACATAGCGCGCAAGGAATGCTGGTACTTCTGATATACAAATGACGGTTGATGTAGCAATGCTAATTTGCAATCTCACATAATGCCTATGCGATCTCAGACAGGATATCATAAATTTCAATTTTTTAACAAATATATTTCTTTGATGCTAATAGTATAATGATTGGTAATAATGCTACTACGATACTCTCATGAGAGAATTTATTCAACCTTCGATCAAATATTCTGGAAATAATTCTAAAATATTGCATGAAAATATTTCATTTAAGTTACAGGACAAGGTAACAAAAATATTTCCATACAAAATTAATAGGCGTTTTAAAAATATTTCTTATATTACGAACGAAATTATTTTTTAAATGTTCGAAATATTCTAAAAATTGTATTTTATGTTTTCTTGTAACAATAGAAAAGATTGTAAATGACATGTTGGAAAACATTTTATTCTGTTCATAGGCCTATTCTGTTTTCTTTATCATGCATGTAAGACATTTTTAGTGTTACTTCGAAAACATTTTCTCTCTCAACTAGTGGTAAAAGTGTGGGGGGACGCCGCCCCCACCTCGAGAAAATATATACGGCGTCTCCCCATTTCCTAAAAAACAAAAATACAATGGGCAAAGTTAGGCAGGGGGAACGGCGTGACGTCATCCGCTACCTACCGTCCCCCTAACTTTTCAGATCCACTTTTACCCCTGCTCTCAACATTGAAAACATATTACATTATATTCAAACAATATTTCCATTACAATTTGTGAAAATTGTCCTTACATTATTTTCCTATTAACGTTCTTAAAATGCACATCCTGTAAGTGGCGTATTTACGATTTTCTTTCGTGGAGGGAATCTTCTCGGATAGCACGAATACTTGCGGCAAATTTTTGCTTCGTTTAGTGGAGCAAACAATCTGAATGTTTGCGAAGGCAAAAATTTCTTAATATTTATTAAAAGCTTTTAATATGATCTGCAAATTTTCGCTGATTTGTAAAAATAAATTCACCACTGCAATTAACTTGCATCTTTTTTTGAAAATATAGCGTTGAAAGTTTGCCGTCGCAAACACTTTGCAAATTTGTCAAAAAAAACTTGTTTCGAAAAACTTGCTGAAAACAAATATGTGATATTACCGAGTGCGCGCGCATCGTACTCAGAATTCACTGCGCTACATCAACTGTGACAAAACAAGCGGGAAGTGAGTATCGAGAAAAACCAATACACCAGAGGACTCCAGAATAAACTCACTGGTCTCTTATCAGATGTTTTTATTAACCCAGGCAGCCTGACGTTATTTTGTGAATGTGTGTGAGAGTAAGTACAGGGATATGATCGCTGAGTAAGTACAGTAGATAAATTGCGATATCCTTTGTCTTGCGTTTATCGTTCGTAAGTTTCTTATCTTTGGCAAGTAGCTAAAGATAATTAATGCTTGCCACTAAGAAAAGACGGATCCACATTATAAAAATTTTGATGTTTCAAAAAGTTAGGTTTCACTTTATAAATTTGCAGCAAACATTACCTGATACATTTGCAGCAAACATGATCTTTCGATCGTGGAAACTCTTTCTGTAATGTTGCTGCAAACCTTTTTATATTTTCACCAAATTTGTCAGCTCATTTTCGAAAATTTTGTCAAAGAAAATTCGCACAAAATATTTGCAGCAAAGTTCTGGCAAACTTTCTTGCTGTGCAGTCGCAAACATTTCGTTTGTATTGGCAGATGTTTTCATTTTCTGAGGCAACTTTGCTGCAAACTCAGCCAGCGTCAACTTCGTTATTTGCACTGAACTTTCGGCAAATTTTCTCATTTGAAAAGGCAAGTTTTTTGCAAACTTTATAGTTTGCCTTTGAAAATTTAAAAAAAAGATTTAAAATTTTTCTGTGCTATCTGGGTTTGCTAACTTTATTCCTGGAAATGTGAAAATTGTGCAGGATATTTCATTTACTTTAATATAGTAAAACGAATTTTGGGGGGCTTAAATCTGGAAAGTTAAGTGGGAGCTTAACCCCACTGCTTCGTGTACTTCATTAAATGTTCTCCAAACACATTTTAAAAAAATATTTCCGGCAAATATTTGGGATACTTCTCAGATATAACAACGAATATGTTTTCTCCAGTAACGGAAGAGTATATTCTGAAAACAATGTAAAAATGTTTCTATAATAGATCTATAACAGAAAATGTTGTTCACTAAAGACACAAAATATCTTCCAAACCTGACTGGAAAACATTTTCTATTCATTTTTAATTTTTTCTTTTACCTTTTTATAGTTTTATATTCAAAATTCGATAAAATATTCTGAAAATAATACTAAAATATCATACGAAAATATTTTATTTAAGTTATAGGAGATTACCAAAATACTTTTGTAAAATTAAGTAAACCTTTTTAAAACATTTCTGAAAAATATTTGTTATATTACGAAATAATTTATTTTTAAAATATTCTAAATGTTTTTAAAAATACATATTTAATACGTTTTCTCGCAAGAATAGAAAATATTACAAATAACGTATTAGAAAACATTTTTTAAATATGTGGAATATATTTCGTTTCATTGTTTTCCGTATCATATATGGAAAGCATTTTTAGTATCATTTCAAAAATATTTTCCTTCTCAACAGAGAAAATATATTAAATTAGATCGAAGACAATATTTCTAATATATTTTGTGAATATTTTCCTGGTTTTACTTTCCGGCATGCATTCTCAAAATGTACTCCCGGTAATTTCTAAAATCTTTTACAAACATTTTTGGGAAAATATTTTCGGAAAATATTCGGAATACATTGGGGAAATCAACATAGAAATCTTCAGAGAAGGAAAACCTTTTAGAAACCAAGGAAAATATTTTCTTTTGATTGAGAAAATTTTCCTTGCTGTGTGGGAACAAGTGGATGAAATATCTTGAAGATGTGTAACGTCGAGAATGTTCATTTTTTAGTACATCGATTGAGTACAAGATCTCAAATGCAGCTGACTGTCATTTTAGAGTACTGATGAATATCAGGTGAGAGTCATAGTTATTTTGTACATATAGGCTATAATATATTAATATTTACAATATTGTGCCTGCAGAAACTTACGTTCAATGTTAGACCAATATTACTGTTTTTCAATGAAAATAAGTTTGGAATCATATTATTTCTGATTTTTCTCTGGATTAAGCAGCTAAGTGTGTGTAAACTTTAAGGAAAAGACATGTTTATAAAAATGACTATAGTAACATGTCGAATATAAAATATATCAATTAAGAGGTAAATCTATGCCAATAGAAAAAATCAAAGGTAAAAACAGAAATATCACTTCTAAAATCTGTAACCGAGCTAAATAAATTTAGGTAGAAATGAGGGCGCATTTAAGAATACGAAGCCAATTTTGAAAATGATAATTCACAAACGAAGAGTAACGTTTAGACGTAAATAGAGAACATGTAAGTCGTATGTAGAGATAGAAACAGCGTAAAAAATGTAGTTCAATACTATGGAGTCATAATACAAGGCTACCTATCCTGAACAAGTACCACAAGTTAGTCCTTAGATTTCATATTTGTTTTTCTTTATGAGCATATCCATCATCACTGACGTTCGTGTTCGATAAGGACGCTTGAGCAGGTCGTTTAAGCTCGCTTTGCTCTGATTCGGAATAGATGTAATGCTAGCTTGCTCTGGCCACGTAGCACAGGTTGGTACGGGCTTTTGCACTTGTCTCTTTTAATATATAACAAGTTTGCAAGTATACTATAAATCCGTGTGCAGTTAGTGGGTAGGCACCAAGTAAATAAAAGAGTACAAAGTATTAGGAAAAAAATAGTGAAAGACTTGTAATTAGTGGCGAACCTTGAGGGAAGTTACAATGGTAAAAATTAAATTTTTATCACTTCAAATTAAGATAAGAAAATTTACCCAATTTACCAACGACTATATAGTATACGTAATCAAAACATTAGCAAGTTTGTTAAGTTGAATTGAAACGATGGAACTAATTTTAACCGGTGTGAATTCCTTCTAAAGGCTCCATTGCTTATAACTTTTGTTGACGCCTTTCCACATAACCTGTTCCTAGTAGGGCATTGGGATACGCCAAGAAAAGAGTTGTTTAGAACGCATGATGATACTATTATCTTGAACGAATGTATTGTGTTGTATTTATTTCGTCCTTTTTTATACATTTAGCACTGTATTGCAATGCATATGAAGTGGACACGTCATTTATTTATAAACACAAAAGTAAAAACAATAATAATAATGAAAATTACACACACTAGGTTAATAATTAAACATTACACCTTACATCTTATCCATTACATTTTGCATGATATTATTAAAAATAAAGTAAGAGTAATTATTACTTCCAGTGTATGTAGAAATCCTTAACATATATCAAATGCTAAAAACAAGCAACGACACTGGTTACTGTAGATAATGTAGTTTTTTTTCTGTTAGCAATTCATGTATTCCTCTATCGAGTAAAAGCAGTGTTTTAGTAAATATTTCTGTAGTTCTTCTTTAAATTTAGCAACAGATTTTTGAGTCTTTATATCTTTGGGAAGTTTATTGTATAACATGATACCCGAGTATTTACACCCTTTTTAATATAATACGGTTCTGTGTTCTACAATGGAAAATTTTTGTTTGTTTCTTGTATCATGATCATGTTTTTCTTCTACCCGCGTAAGAACACCTTCTAGGTGTCTCTTTACAAATATCAGTAGATCTAAAATGTACAAACAAGGCACTGGGAGTATACGAAATTTTTTAAATATTGGTTTGCAGTGATCTTTTGGTTTAGCAGCCGCCATCATTCTTATTATTTGTTTCTGTATTGTTAAAATTAGCTTGGCTTTGTGTGTATTTCCCCAAAATATAATGCCATATGTTAAATTTGACTGGAATAATCCAAAGTAAATCGTTTTTAAAGTAGACTCTTTTAAAACATTTTTAAGTACTTTAATTGCGAAATAAATTTGATTTAAATTTTTAGCAAGTTTAGATATTTGTACATCCCAGGAGAGATTTTTATCTATCCAGATTCCTAAGAACTTGGTTGAGTTCACATAGTCTATTTCGTTATTTTCAATTAAAATATTAACAGGCTGCGTATGTTTGTTGCGGATATGATGAAAATTGATTGCTTGTGTCTTTTCAATGTTTAATTTAAGCTTATTCTCTTTAAACCACTGAGATAGTTTATGAAGGATTTCATTTGCATTACCTTCAACATCCTCATTTGTGTTCCCTTTTACTGTGATATTAGCATCGTCTGCATAAAGGGATAGTTCTGCTGGAGCAATATTAAATGGTAGATCGTTAATGTATATCAAAAATAATAATGGACCTAATACGTCACTGTTATATAAATTTAACCCCATATTCTTAATCTGTACGAAAATAAATGATGTAATGTCACTGTCATATAATGTACCCAATGTGCTGCAAGCTCTTTACATACTCCAATATGTTTATGTGTACTTTAAAGTGTTGACATCAAAAAGCGCCCTCCTCTGTCCTTCTGCGTCCCCTAAGGATGTCTGAATACTTTTTTTAGCATCATCTACCCACTATGTTAGGTAATAGCCCATCATTCAGGCATACATAGTAAAGTTATAGACTACTAATAAAATAAGTCATTAGAATACAAACTTTAGGTAATGTACACTAAAGATTGATCGCACCACTTTCGTGATAAAGAAAATTGACATTTGGTCGATTGTTCGTTTTTGCAATTGGCAAAGAAGTGTTTTTCTTGAAAACTGTATATAGAACAATGTGTAAAAGATGTTTGAAGTTTTTATTCAATTTAATACATATCAAAGTATATATCAGTAATCGCGTAAGGAACTATTTTAAAAGCTAAGGAAAACTGTCCAAACCTAACGACAACTAACGTAATCCTAACTAACTCAAAACATGTTAGTAAGTATATAGATAAAGGAAGTTGCTTGCAAGTATCAGGTTGTCTAAAAATATCGAGCCTTTGTAGGGAAGAATTGAGAGTATGTTAGTTGTGATTAGAAAATATTATGAACCATATTTGCACCAGTTTAGTCAATTACTTTTTGTCATTTCTCCGGTAACACGATAATCCCGTTGCTAGAGAGCTTCTGTAGTTTCTGGCCAAAAATTGTGACACATGGTTTTAACAGATTTCTTTTTAAATCTAACACTGCTCAAGGAGTATTCCACATACCGAAACAAACAATAGTCTAACAGTGCCATGTCCGTGCTATACAGTGGATATATTCGTGCTATGCGGTAGCAAGAAAGCTTCCGGCCAGTTGGTGCGTGCTTGGCTTTAGGCTTTCTACGCTTGCTGTATTAACACGTGCTTTCATACAATTTGCTTTTGTTGTACTTGCATGAGATATTTTAGATCATTCGCAGAGCGTCATAGCATCTCTGGTCGTTGAATGCCTTATTGGCTTGCTGTCAGCCTAAAACTCTTGAGTTAAGCTTGAATGGAACACTGAATGCAAAGTTGCACCCATGTAACTTTGTTACTGGAATCCAGTTTGTGGTATGTTTACAGGCTTTCCAACCAAGCCGGGTGAAAGCTTACAGATTTCCAATGCAAGCTTACAGTAAGCAGTTTGCAAGTTGTCTCTGCTCTTACGGTCATTTATTGTGAACGGAGTTATCTCACTTTCTGACAGGTCAAGTATGTAAGCGCTCTAATGATGTTAGCCTGGTTTACCACACTCTTGCTGTTGATAAGTTCCGGCCGTTTAATTTGAATTCCTAGGCACACTCGCCAACAATTCAGGTCCGAGTCTGTCGTTCTGCCCGACATCAGCAGTTCGTGGTGCAAGATACTTTTTCAATTCCTCCAAACGCACAGCTTAATCTACCGTGATGAAGTGTAAGATTTGCCACAGATTGTAGAACTTCTGGTCTCTTTGACTTCAATCTTTCCCGTATATTCATATTGTATTTTATCTGCTTTTTATCACTTGTGATCAACTGTACCAGAAATGGCTCGAATTCGTTATGTTTCAGTAAGATTCTCAGATAAAATTTAATCGTGTATATCTCTTAGAGTCAGATCATATGCCAGTAAAGTGTCGAGCTCTTTTTTCTACCTAGCTTTATCCAAATGATTCAATACTATTTGATGATGGATATTAGGTCATTAATGATGTCATTAGTGCTTACATGCCGATTATATTTCTGGACTCTTCCCAGAATATCATCCACTTTTTCTGTGGTTAGTCGCTCACAGCGAGTGGCATTCTGGACATCAAAATTTCTGGAACGAAAGCTACTGAATTGTGTTTTTCTTAACGTATCTTGTTCATAAACAACACTAATTTCTTTCCAGGACTGCGCAGCATTTACATCTTTATCGCAATAAAATCGTGAGATGTAATGCAGCTTTGCCGAAGGCACACATATTTTCACGACATATCTTACGTCTGAATGCGGGAATTTCGATACATTTTCCATATACTTGCTTCAACCGTCCGCTAACGAGTGATATTAAGCCTTACTCGCTGAGACTCATAAAATCTGACATTTGGAATACTCACACCATCTTTTGTGCAAAGGGCTCACTACTTTTGAACTACCTGATAGTGAAAAATGCCTCTATTGCATTTTAGGACTTGATATTCATAACATCAAATTTTTTAGGTCTTCTCTTGGTCCTATATCAATGCATATTCTACTACTATACCGCTCACAAAAACGTTTCTATAGGAGGAAATGGGAGTACCCCGAGCAAACCCACGGACACGATGTTCTCCACTACAAAGTTACTTGGTCGGGGATGAACCAAGGACCCTATGCACCAGAGGTAAGTGCTCTACCACTGTGTCTTCGTGCCCCTCATAGCCATGTTCTAGTGAGCAGTGTAGTAGTAGAATAAACATTGATAAATGGCTCCAGGAATGCCTGAAATACATTGCTGAATAAACCTCAAGTGATGTGATGCAAAGTAGAATCAATTTTCTAGTACTTAATTTTTTGACAATATCAAATTGTATGTATCATATTACTTTTGTACCCAAAATATGAATTATATCTTTTTCATTCCTTTCAGGCAGTGAGGAATTTCGGAATGGATATCATGGACAGTGTTGCATGTATCTCAATAGCATGCATGAGAGCAGTTTTCCAAAAGAGTACTTTAAAGTAAAGTTGGAAGAAGATTGGATGCAGTGTCCTCTACTCTGTGACTATGGGTATCCGTGTAGAACACTTACTCCCATCGTTAACTCCGAGAGAGAGAGGCTTAGTGGATATATAAATAATTTAATCACAAGAGGACAACAAGTGTAGCTCTGTGATTATTTGGAATGTGAAAAGTAAATCTTCGTGTTTGAAAAAGGAATTGTCTGTATAAGTAGAAACAGTAATTGTAAAGTTTTACATTGTACTAACTTTGCACTTTATAGACTGAAATTGATTTAAAACTAGTCGGAGAGTAAAACAATACGTTTATTGAAACAATAATAACGTGTAACAGTTTCGCACTCTTATCCAGTTTGGCTTCATAGCAAAATATATTATTGTACATTAATTACATCTTGGTAGTGGTGATGATAATGATGAGGCCATAGAAATTGAATGTTTTATGTGAAATATGTTTGGATTGTAAAATAAAAAAGAAAAAAAATAAATTAGTCTATCGAAATGTATGTACATGTTATTTTCAATCTTCAATCTTCAGTTTTCAATCTTCAAAGTTTTACCTTTTAAATGGCATTATTTTATTTGATTGTATTGCATTTTTAGTGTTCTCCCTCTATGCTTCTATCTCGTCGGCTAAGTAAGACGATGAGAAGAAATATAATAATGAAGTAAATGATCAGAGGCATTACATGATATGCATATTCTATCCTGCAGTTGTTTTAGCTAGCTTAAACATGTTAGACGGTTTTATTTTATTCATACTACTCTTAGAAGAGTGAAATTCTAAATATATATATATCACAGGCTATCATTAACTACATACCCAACTCTCTAGAATTGTCCATATAGATATCCATATCCATATAACTTTTGAATAAAAAAGTTTTGGTTCTAACGATGTACGTAAAAGTACCTACAAACAGTATGTCTTACTTTCTCAGATTTCTGAAGACTTGATTCCGTTGTGCTCTGAAAGCCTCATAATATTCGTAAGAGATCAACAAAAAACAATAAATTTATTTGTTCACGAATTATTATCATAATGATTTGTTGTTGTTAGCGCATGCCCATAGCAATGGTTAAATGATAGCACAAGAAATTTCACTGATATGTTCTGCTCTCTTACTTTCTTGAGTATTGTGCATCTACTGTGTACAAATTTATAATATGCATGCATATATACTTAGCTATATAGCATGTAGACGTCAAGCCCGAAAATCACGCACAAGACTGCAAGATGTCCAGAAGGGCTTTTTCTTTTTATTATATCTAGATCAATTTAGAGCAAGGGGAATTTGAGGAACTGAGCTCGGGTGTAATCTTAGGAGCAGGCGAGATAACAATGGTAGGTTTATGTGGAAACTATCAAGAGTGTGAGAAAAACTCCCATACCCTGTGCTAGGTGGTCCCAACAAGTAGCTTTGAGTCACAATCGCGTGGGAATGGATCGCACTGCTGAAAACCGTTTTCACGATATCACATGGCACATGCTTAAAATGAGGAAGGGGTCCTGTATTTGGAAATTTCCAGGTGCAGTCTGTCATGTCACAACAAAAGAGTATGCGGAATAGTTACTTCACTCAGGCGACATAGCTGAAAAGTAATAGTGAAGAATTCACACAGTAAATATGAACACTATGTACAAAGTAATCTTCATAGAAGGAGCATTTGTGGACTGTTAAGGATGAAGTGCTTTTCATTCTTTTAGGAGGTGCTGTTACAGGCTTATAACCTGAAACGTGTCAAGCTAGAAAGGAACAGCAATATTAAGGGAAATTATATAGGTCACTTGTACTCATAGAAACGGTTCACTGCTTCCAATTGTAATCAAAACTAGTAGCTTTTAGTGGCCACCTTTAACAAATTAGTATTTTTCGACATCTTGCGCATGTATACCCACCACAGCTAACGTGCCTCTTCTCCATGGACAAACACGAGTTGGTGGATAGCACCCTAGTAATATATATATATATATATATATATATATATATATATATATATATAACAGTTCTACGATATTTGCATAAAATTTTGCTAAGAAAATGTGTTTATAGCTATGGGTTAACTGTTGTATCGGCGGACCAATTTTAGAAAATTTACTAGATGAATTAAATAATTTATTTTGGTTTGTAAAGAAAAGTAAATGAAAGTCAGGTGAAGTGAATAGATGAAGTTAAGAAAATACTTGTTAGTTGTATTTGATGTTATAAGCGGTACTACATTTGAAGGCGGAAGGAAATATTTGGCGGAGAGGTACACTTGTTACAATTTACGGGAATTGTAGTGTGGGAGTGGTGCGTAAATGGCAAGATTGTCACACATCGTGTTTGCGTTTTATCGAGTTCTACAAAAATAAGGAGTGTCAGCTGTTGAAATTGTGTAAAAGGCATGGTCTAATAACAGGGCGGACAGTTTATCGTAAGTGTCGAAACGAATACTAAGCAAACCTAATGTGATCTAACCGAATTTATTACATTTTGGTATGTTTGGGATGGCGCTTAGAATCTCCCTCAAAGCTATGCGACACATGAACAATGCAGTTTATAACATATAAAATATTTTTCCACCATCCTCGTTTATACGTATACCACCGTCGCTAACGCGCCTGCTCCCTGCGAATTCTCACGAAAACTAGTAAAAAGTAGGATGATAAACGTAAGAAATGAATTGATAGTGGTGCTCAAGTAGTCAAGAAAGTATCGAACACATTTTTTTAGGTAGTAAGGAATTTGTATAAACCATAAAGGTAAGTGGAAGTGATTTATGTGAGAAAAGAAAGTTAATTGTTGGTAACGAATATAGAAAACAATGTGCCCTGCGGGGCTCTAATCGCTCTTCGCTCGCTAACACTTGCGCAGGAATGCTCTCTGAATTTAATGTTGGTAACGTAATTTAACGTGTGAAACCATAAAACAGCCGCATCAGAATAGAATATCGCAAAAAAGTAGGTGCAAAATTTGCCCCATCAACGCTAAACAATCGCCAAAAGTAGCAAAGTACTAATTTACAAATGATGGAAAGAAACAATTTTGTAAATTAATGTAGAATTATGTAGAAATAGAAATGAAGTACTATTAATAGTACTGTAAAGTAATGAAGTATAAAATAACATCGTTCAGAATATACACTCTAAAGACTTCTCTGGGGACACCAGTAATAATATACTGTGATATATAAATGAATTTAACTTTGAAATCAAAATATAGTAATAGAATACAATTTCCTTTGTGATTGTACATAAATTCCCGGAAAATTCCCATTTTGGGAAATCTTGTCGGAAATATTCCCGAAAAATATTTTCCCGGGTATTTAACCATCACTAAGCCCGACTGAAGTTACGGGGGGGGGGGGGCGATGCAACCATATATTTCATCATCATATTTTAGTTCATTTGCCAGTCTACCGTGAACATTTTAGGGGGCAGCCAAAATTTAGGGCGCCCCCCAGATGCCCTTGAATACGGGTCTGGAGAAAGCTGTAATAATATAGCTACTGTGATAAAAAAGAAAAACCAATTTAACTTTGAAACCATAATATAGTAATAGAATGTAATTTTATTTAAAATTGTACATAAATTCCCGGAAAAATTCCCATTTTGGGAATATTCCCAGGGAATAATCCCGAAAAATATCTTCCCGGGAATTTACCCATCACTAGTTGAGGGATCCCAAAGGTACGGTTCGTCTAGGGGTCCCCTACGGGCTCGACTATGCATATGGCCTTAAGATAGAAATAATGACCTAGCAACCATTTTGGATCTACGTGAGAATTTCGGGGCATCATTACGTAGCGCTTTGCGTCAACACAATAGAAAATCTGTGTTTTACTTTGCGATTCTTGGTATTGTAATTATGCTTACTTATTGCGTGATTTACATTGAGTGGAATCCGCTGATTTTGTGCCAAAGAATACGAAATGAGGCCTGCAAACAGTATTGTAGATTGGAGAATGTGTTTACGAAGAAAATTATCAATTTTTATTTTTGTTACAAAGTAAATTGATTATAGAATGTTTTTTAAAAGTTAAAACAATACACTAATGCATTTGAGAACAAATAGCAAAATAATTATATTTCGTGATGCAAATTGAATAACGAAAAATATCGTATGAGTTAACCAGGACATTCCGTAACCATTTGCATTAACACAATGCGAAGTTTGCAACTTAGGTAGCGATAATGGCATAACAATTATAACGAATGTTTGCATTTTTGCATTACCTTGCCATAATCAAAATTTTTGAGAAAACTGATACGGAAGGACAATCAACCACAGTAACTAAGGGCCGTATGAATAGTTAATCTGCGGGCTACTTTGCGGCTTCGTACGGGACACGTGTTAATTTGCCAAGGGGAAGCCAAGGGGCAGACTAGGGGTGCTTCAACGCAACCTTTGCTAGCACGTAGCACTTTCTGACGTCCGAGAAGTTTCCCCCCTCCCCATTGAAGCATTAATGATCTCTTCTAGTGCAATCGTTAGTGCTTCGTTAGTGCTTCCTAGAAAACTAACTCCCAATATTAGTGCTTCAATAGTTTGGACGCTAGTAGCAAAAAACTTTGGGGGGGGGGCAACTTCACGTTAGCCCCCACCAGAAAGCACTAACGACTAAACCTAGTGCAATCGTTAGTGCTTCAAGAAAACACTAATAGTTTCGTTAGTGCTTTAATATTCGTGTAGATATGGCCAATTACACGTCACGAAAAGCCCATAAGGAATACATGGGGAATTTTTCATTGAGTCAAATTCCCGCCAAATTCAAAAGCGCTAATGATATCTTCTACTGCAATCGTTAGTACTTCTTAGAACACCAACTTTCAACATTAGTGCTTCAAAAGTTTGGACGCAAGAAGCAAAAAACTTAGGGGGGCATCTTCACGTTAGCCCCCCCAGAAAGCACTAACGATTAAACCTAGTGCAATCGTTAGTGCATCGTTAGTGCTTCCAGAAAACACGAATAGTTTCGTTAGTGCTTCACAACTAGTGTGGTTATGGCCAGTTATATGTCACGAAACGCCTGTAAGGAATACATGCGGAATTTTTCATTGGGACAAATTCCCGCCAAATTCTAAAACGCTAATGATATCTTTTAGTGCAATCGTTAGTGCTTTGTTAGTGTATCTTAGAACACCAAGTCGAAACATTAGTGCTGCAATAGTTTGGACGCTAGAAGGAAAAAACTTTTGGGGTGCAACTTCACGTTAGCCCCCCAGGAAACACTAACGATTAAACCTAGTGCCATCGTTAGTGCTTCCAGAAAACACTAAGGTTTTCGTTAGTGCTTCACTATTAATTTGGCTTTGGCGAATTACATGTCACGAAACGCCTGTAAGGAATACATGCGGAATTTTTCATTGGGACAAATTCCCGCCAAATTCTAAAACGCTAATGATATCTTTTAGTGCAGTCGTTAGTGCTTTGTTAGTGCTTCTTAGAACACCAAGTCGAAACATTAGTGCTGCAATAGTTTGGACGCTAGAAGGAAAAAACTTTTGGGGTGCAACTTCACGTTAGCCCCCCAGGAAACACTAACGATTAAACCTAGTGCCATCGTTAGTGTTTCCAGAAAACACTAATGGTTTTGTTTTGCTTTACTATTAGTATAGATGTGCCCACTTATATGTTACAAATATGTCCAAACTCACGAGGTCGGCGCTCACGAGTTCGAAACTTACGCTAACTCGACCTCAACCTCAAGAAGTGAGCGTGAGATAAGGCTGGTGATGTGAGCGTGAGGTTGAGTGAGCTCTGGGTGAGACGGGTGAGGTGAGCGTGAGGTCAGACTGGTGATGTGAGCGTGAGGTCAGACTGATGATGCGAACGTGAGGTTGAGTGAGCGTGAGGTCAGGCTGGTGATGTGAGCGTGAGGTCGAAATGAGTTTGTGAGTTCAGGTCGAAATTAATTTTTTGAGCGTGAGCTTGAGTGAGGTTAGGTCAAAGTGGTCACCTCTTTTTACGAAACTCCCATAAACACATGGGGAATATTTAACTGGGACTAATTCCCGACAAACTCAAAAGAGCTAATGATATCTTTAATACAATCTGTAGTGCTTCGTTAGTGCTTCCTACAGTAGTGACTCTTAGCACTAGTGCTGCAATAGTTTGGTCTCTAAAAGCAAAAAAATTCAAGGACAAACGTGAAGTTAGTCCTTTTTTTTTTTTTTTTTTTTTTTGCTCCTAGCATCCAAACTAATGAAGCATTAATGTTCAGATTTCGTGCTCTAAGAAGTATTAACGATTGCACTGGAAGAGATCATTAGTGCTTTTGAATTTAGCGGAAGTTTAACTCAACGAAAAATTCCCAATGTTTTTCTTACGTGAGTTTCGTCACTAATAATGAAGCACTAACGAAACTATTAGTGTTTTCTAGTACCACCAACAATGTATTATCAATTGCACTAGGTTTGATTGTTAGTGCTTCCTGGGGGGCTAACTTCACGTTTGTCTATGAAACTTTTTTGCTTTTAGTGACCAACTATTGCAGCACTAGTGTTAAGTGTCACTCCTCTAGGAAACACTAACGAAGCACTAAAGATTGTATTAAAGATACCATTAGCTCTTTTGAGTTTGTCGGGAATAAGTCCCAGTGAAATATTCCCCATGTGTTTATGGGAGTTTCGTAAACAGAGGTAACCACTTTGACCTAACCTCACTCAAGCTCACGCTCAAAAAATTAATTTCGACCTGAACTCACAAACTCATTTCGACCTAACGCTCACACAACCTCACGCTCACATCACCAGCCTGACCTCACGCTCACTCAACCTCACGTTCGCATCATCAGTCTGACCTCACGCTCACCTCACCCGTCTCACCTAGAGCTCACTCAACCTCACGCTCACATCACCAGCCTTATCTCACGCCAGTGGCGTAGCACACTTTTGCGGGGCCCCCCGCAAAGTATAGAGAAGGGGCCCTAGTCGTAAAGCCGATAGAAGTAAGGTTGAAGTTCTACTTCTTTAAATCTTTATTCATCGCAAGATTTCGGGGCCCTCTATACTTCGGGGCCCCCCGCACTGCGGGGGTTGCGGGGGCAGCTGCTACGCCACTGTCTCACGCTCACTTCGTGAGGTTGAGGTCGAGTTAGCGTAAGTTTCGAACTCGTGAGCGCCGACCTCGTGAGTTTGGACATCTTTGTGACATATAAGTGGGCACATCTAAACTAATAGTAAAGTAAAACAAAACCATTAGTGTTTTCTGGAAGCACTAACAATGCACTAACGATTGCACCAGGTTTAATCGTTAGTGTTACCTGGGGGGCTAACGTGAAGTTGCACTCCAAAAGTTTTTTCCTTCTTGCGTCCCAACTATTGCAGCACTAATGTTTCGACTTGGAGTTCTAAGAAGCACTAACAAAGCACTAACGATTGCACTAAAAGATATCATTAGCGTTTTAGAATTTGGCGGGAATTCGTCCCAATGAAAAATTCCGCATGTATTCCTTACAGGCGTTTCGTGACATGTAATTCGCCAAAGCCAAATTAATAGTGAAGCACTAACGGAAACATTAGTGTTTTCTGGAAGCACTAACGATCCACTAACGATTGCACTATGTTTAATCGTTAGTGCTTTCTGAGGGGGAGCTAAAGTGAAGTTGCCCCCTAAAGTTTTTTGCTTCCAGCGTCCAAACTATTGAAGCACTAATATTGGGAGTTGGTGTTCTAAGAAGCACTAACGATTGCACTAGAAGATATCGTCAGCGCATTTGAATTTGGTGGGAATTTGACCCAATAAAAAATTCCCAATGTTTATCTTACGTGACTTTCGTCACACACAATTTGCCATATCTACACTAATAATGAAGCACAAACGAAAACATTAGTGTTTTCTAGAAGCACTAATGATGCACTAACGATTGCACTAGGTTCAATCGTTAGTGCTTTCTGGGGGGGCTAACGTGAAGTCGGCCCCACCCCACAGTTTTTTGCTTCTAGCGTCCAAACTCTTGAAGCACTAATGTTGGGAGTTGGTTTTCTAAGAATCACTAACGAAGCACTAACGATTGCACTAGAAGAGGTCATTAGCGCTTTTGAATTTGTTGGGAGTTTGAGCCAATTAAAAATTCCCCATGTATTCCTTATGGGAATTTCGTGACATATAACTGGCTATAGCCACACTAATTGTGAAGCACTAACGAAACTATTCGTGTTTTCTGGAAGCAGTATCGATGCACTAACGATTGCACTAGGTTTAATCGTTAGTGCTTTCTGGGGGGGCTAACGTGAAGTTGCCCCCCCCCCCCAAAGTTTTTTGCTTCTAGCGTCCAAACTATTGAAGCACTAATATTGGGAGTTGGTTTTCTAGGAAGCACTAACGAAGCACTAACGATTGCACTAGAAGAGATCATTAGTGCTTTAATGGGGGGGCCAACTTCTCGGACGTCACTTTCTGTTGTAAAAATGCATATGCTCCGTGCTGAGAAAATACCTGAGTATGCTAATGAGTTTACCGAATTCGTTGAGGTGATTTAAGCTATTATAAATGACATATTTTGATAACATCCAAATTATAACATATATACTAATATCTGAAAGAAGATCAGGATATTTTGCTTGCGCTAGTACAAATATTGAATACAAGATCAAAGAGTGGACTATCAACTTCTACCTGAAATAAAATAAGCAAGTGATACTTGATGTCAGAATATAGGTAGCAGATTTTAGATTAGGTTGTAGATTAGCTTAAGAATTGATTTCGTTGGACCAGTGATGATTACAGGGATCAACCGAAGGCGATTTCTCAGCAATAACCATAATATTCCCTCGGAACCACAGAACCTATCGTGCTCAATGTAGATTCCCAGTATTTTCGTTACTAATACACTTCATCCCCCAGTATAATGAAATTCGCCGCCACCATAGAAAAAGCTTTCTGGAACCATGACTGATGGGGAAATTGATTCAACAGTTATACATATTTCATCGTGAAAATAGTATTCTAATGTCTTTTACATCCTTTTCCCTGTTGGTGATGGCTACATTTCCCAGTTAGCATAGGTAAATTTGAGGAGCGCTACCATCCATTTAATTCCGCTTATGATCTAACGTCTTCAGCCTTCTTCATTTTTTACCTGTCCACCAGCTGCGTACACATTTATAATATGCTTGCAAACTTATATGTTATGAATAGATAAGTTCCAAAAACCATGCACGAATGTGTGCTAAGTGACCAACACACGTTAAGTTTGCATTTATTCCGATACCAATCTGGGTACAATTTGAGGGATCATACGTGATTTTGTCCGCGGAAGCAGACCCATTATCGAAGGTGGTGTGTGCATAAAAAAGGCAAGTGTGGAAATCGTTAACCTCCTGTTTTGCGCTATAATTGCTCAAAGAACGCATCAGTTCGCTGTGATTATGGAAACAGTTTTAAGAAGTATGGTTCATAATTATGTAATTATAATGCAAAACTAGGTTCTAGTGACCACCTACTACAGATTGATGCATATTTTTTGTACTAATTTGAGCATTATTCAAAGAGACAGTTGTACCAAATTTTGAAACATTTCTTTCATTTTGAGGTTATGTTAGAGCATTTTATTTCATTTAGCAGAGCATGCGTTAGACAAAGAGCTCCATTACTACTTGCAGATTGACTTCAGGATGGCTCAGTATAAATACAGTGTAGACGTATGTCATGAAAACTACAGTATATAAGACACGAATCAACTTGTGCTATGTGGCCAAAAGCACGAATACTATCTGAGTTAGTGTAGGAGTGCTTATGGGGAACCCCAGGGATAGCGAGCGTGTGCGTCCATAGGGAGCAGGCGCGTCAGCGATGGGGGTATAAGTATAGCCTATACGAAGAAACTAGAAAAGCACACTTACAAATACAATACATTGTATCTATTCAGTTGCTGCTTATGATGTTAATGCTTTATCATAGTAGAATTGAACTTCGGAGTTTTACCTTCAACATTTTTGACAAAATTTTAGCCTTGCTCGAGGTGTGGCTAGACCAATCAGCCCTCAGTGTTAATCGTACCTGAGGGATCACTTTGGAAGCTTTATGCATTGCACAGTCAAGGGGAAGTTTTAGGTATCCCACAGGTACGGTTTGTCCAGGGAACCCCTACGTGGTCGACTATGCATATAGTCCAGGCGACTCTTGAATAGTGATGGGTAAATTCCCGGGAAGATACTTTTCGGGAATATTCCCTGGAAGATTCCCAAAATGGGAATTTTTTCTAGAATATATGTACAATCACAAAGAAAATTGCATTCTATTACTATATTATGGTTTCAAAATTATTTTTTTAATCACCGTATATTATTATAGTTCTCTCCAGAGGGTTCTTTAAAAATATATATTCTGAACGGCTGTATGTTACTTTATTATTAATAACTTTTTATTACATTTATAGTGTACGCATTCATTTATATTTAGTTACAGTATGTTCTATAAAAGTAAATATGAGGAAATAATGGTATATTAAGTGCATATATTTTTTTGCCGCTAAACTGTTTAAATTTATAAGTAAACTTAAGTGGATTTTCTAAACTTCACTCTACAACAGATATTATAAACATATTAAACTTTTTAAATGTTATAAAGAAATTATATTGAGTACCAATATATTGCCAGAAGATACATGTCTCAGCAATTCATTAACATTTGCGCATACATATTTATGTTCACAAAATTTGCAAGATACTGACTTATCTTTATAATATAGCACGTAACATTGCCACACACGACCTTCTTCCTACTCATTTCTCAAAACTTGATGCGTCAAATCACATGTAAAAGAAGCCGGAGTACCTCTTCAGAAATTCGAGTCAGTGACAGGAGACAGACCGATGTCTATTACTAACGGTGGATCTGTGAGTATGAATAGTACCTTATCTCTATTTCTACATAATGTCTACATTACTCTACAAACTGGTTCGTTTTCACCACTTGTAAATTAGTTCTTTGCTTCTTTTTATTGCAAATGGGAATGGAACTTTAAAAAATCATATGACTATTTATATGGAGTACAGTCAACGAATTTTAATTTTTTAAACTCCAAATTATTTAAAACCTAGAAGTATATCATAATAATTGAAAATATAGTATTTTGTCATACCTTTCCTATAATTTGAAAGATAAAATAAAGAAATGGAAATAAATTCCTTCCTGGAAATTGATATGCGAGTGAAAAACCAGGGAGTATTCCCGCTTTTAATTTTCCTTCCCATCGGAAATATTCCCACTGCCCATCAGTGCTCTTGAATGAGTTGACATTGGTAAAAGTTAACATTTTACGAATAAAATAAACGAAATAAATAACTGGTGGAATTTAACTTACGGTGGAAAACAATACTGATGTCAAAACAAAAGTACAAACAAAACAAACCAGCCACTTTTTGTTCATTATTACGCATATTATTATTATTATTATTATTATTATTATTATTATTATTATTATTATTATTATTATTATTATTATTAATGATAATAATATTAATATACAAGGTTAGTGGTAGCTCATGTTTTCAACAAGTATACACCAGTGGCTTTGAACATATTATAAATTTCCAATGGTCTTTGTTAGCTGGGGCTTTATACCTGTGAAGAAGAAGAAGAACTAATTTTTGTTTTTCAATAAGCAATTATTCTGTATCATATTAAGACCTGATCGTATATTTGATTGTAAGTAGCGTCTATAATTGCCGGGAGAGTATCCTTGAAATATCGAGTAGAGTGGCCATTATGGCGAGTGCATGGTTTTGTGTGGGCCCTGTGATGACAGTTGTGTGGAGTTTTCTTTATATATTTACTACACTTACTCTCTTATTTCCCTTTACACGTTCATATATTCCCTTCTTTTTCTACACTTTTTCTCATTCATTTTACACTCCTCATTTTTCTCTACCTTTTGCCCTGTCCAACTTGGCAGTAGTATGGGCCCCACCCAGCCTAACTCTCTATTATCCAATTTTGGGGCCACATGGACCATAGTGAATGAATCAGGGATGCTTTCGCCCGGGAATGCGTCACCTATTGAAATTTTGCTTATGCTCATTCACGGGCCGCAAGCTGGTATGAATGAGTCAGAGGTACCTTATGACGTCATTGAATTGGGAGGTTTGGATCAGAGGTAATGATCATTTTTTTTAAATTTACTAAAAATATGGTTTTGATGATTCATTACGTTATGAAATAGTACAGGTTTACGAATGCTTTTTATTTTTTTTTGTTCCCTTTTATGGCATAAGATTTGGAGATTGTTATATCTTTGATGAGATGAACTAACAATGAAATTTTAGTTTTACGTCCCACGATTATGCAGTTTAGGCTAAAGGAGACGGTGGCGATGAGAAATGAATGAAAGTGTGGGAGAAAATTGGAGCATAATGTTGTCCACCACAAAACTATTTTGCGGGGTTTGAACCAGGGACTCCATACAGCAGAGGTGAACGTTCTACCACTGAGCCACCGCACCTCTACTGGTATGAATGAATTAGAGGTAGTTGGTTCGAGCTAATATGTTCGTTTGACGTCACTGAACTGGGATTTTTAGCTTGGAGCTTAGGATGGCTTGTTTCGTTCCCTTTTATGGGTATAAAATTACCAAAACAAGGTTTGATCTCTTTCTTGATGACCTATTACATTATGAATTAGTAGACTACAGTAATAGTATAAATCAGTATTAGTATTAATATGAAAGTCGAAAACTTTGGAGTTCCTTTGTGGCTAACCGGTTAGCATATGCGCCTTTAACGTGGGAGACCAGAGTTCGATTCCCGGAAGGAGCTCATGCGGTTCGGATTTTACGTTAAATAGTAGGTTCTATTTTCGCTGCTGAACTTTGGGAGGAATACTTGATTTTTGGTTATTATCCCTTTGATGAGATGGACTAACACTGGTGCAAGTGAAATCTTTAGTTTTACGTCCCACGTATATGCCGGTTAGGCTAAAGGAGACGGTGACGATGAGAAATGAATGAAAGTATGGGAGAAAATTGGAGTATCCCGAGCATAATGTTGTCCACCACAAAACTATCTTCGCGGAATTTGAACCAGGGACTCCAGCGTTTGTTGATCAGTAAGCGCTTCATTGATGGAAGCAATGTTGCCAGATTTTGAAAATCTAAACTGCTCCGATTCTTTTTCGAAACGGTTCCGCTGAGTGCAAGAATTTTCAAAACAAAAAATTTTCGAACTAAAAATTTCAAATCAAAAAAATTTAAACAAAAAATTGTAAACAAAAATTTCAAACTAAGAGATTTCAAAAAAAAAATTGAAACAAATTTTGAAAATCTAAAAATTTTAAAACAAAAAATAAAATCAAACTTTCTGGAACGAATTTTTTTAAACTTAAAATTTTTCAACTTAAGATTTCAAACCGAATTTGAGAACTAAAAACTTTTCGAACCAAATTTTCAAACAAATTTTTTCCAACTCAGAAAGTTTCAAACTTAAAACTTGCAAATCAAAATTTCAAACTAAAAGTTTTCGATCTAAAATTTTGAAGTAAAAAATTGGAACAAAGTTCTCACTAAAAATTTTTGAACTCAGAAAGTTTTAAAATCAAAATTTGAAACGTTTCGAATTAAAAATATTTTCGAACTACAATTATCAAACTCAAGCATTTCGAAAATATTAACAGAGATTGAAAGTGATCACCTAAACACATTACATCGTAGATTGTGAATTGTTACTAAAGTTGAAAGTGCAGTCAGTTTATTGACTTTTATTTTACTGATTTGAATTTAAATTATCTTGGAGAAGTATTCAGGATTAAATTTGATATATGAAGATGAACCGTTTGGCTAGTCATTGCTAGTCATTTATTTTGTAACGGAACATTGAAATGAAGTCTCAAGCTCATCTCATAAGACAAACTATCTAGTCAACCCTAACTCACAAATCGTTTCGCGAGCCAAAGACCGTTGGTAATTCGTAACTTTTAGTAACGTAACATAGTTTATGGTTTAAGATTTATATTGTCTTGAGAACGATTTAGTTCGTTTATGTAATGAACCCGTTGGCCAGCCATAGCCTGATTTCACATCGTAGCTCATGAAAGCAATCTTGTTGTAGCTGTTTTAGCCGTGACCATTTTTTCTGGACATAGTCTGTACGATCACCAGGAATGAAATACTACTTAGTTTAGCGACAATTAAGACGTGATTTAATAAATATTAGCCACATTAACACTTGAACTTGTATGAAACGAATAACAGCTTACTTATCAAAGCATAGAACGAACAAAATGCTAAGATGGACAGAATTTCATTCATGTGATGTCAAGCACGGAAGTATTTCCTTACCTCTCACTCCTTTCACTTGAAGGACAAGGTGCTAATCAGCATTTTCCAGGTTGAATGCATTACAATAAAAAAATCTTTCTTTAAGCCCATTTGAGATTTCAGTGGCTAAGTCCAGGTTCGATTTTTTGGCGTTATTATTACGGGTTTAAGAACACAACCCACAGAAGTACGTTGAAGTCTTATACAGCCTAAGGTCATAAAAGCTTTCCATCTTATACGTAAAATAGAAACAAATATTTGGTGTTTATAGCTACATTTATGATGATTCGAATTTCACTTTGAACTGTAGGTCCACGTCCTGTACAGTCTCGATATTGTTAACACAACATAAAACATTTATGGTGGTTCAGATTTTATCGTACACGTCTTATGCAGACTAGGAACACAAGATTTACGTCCTCGGTACTGTCAAGAGAACAAAAAACACTCGTGGTGGTTCAGAGAAATGAAATTAAATCTTTGAGTTTTACGTCTTACGGTTATGCTAACTAGGCTAAAGAAGACGATGATGATGAGAAATAAATGTAATGGTGGATTAAATATAGTGAAGAGAACCCTGAGAAAACTCACGCACACGGCTTTTTTGTTCACTACAAAGCAACTTGGCGTTAGCTAAGATCGAACCAGCGACCTTACACACCTCTGTCATTGAGTCATCACGACGTAAAACAGATAATGATATACTTAACATGAAACAAGCAAGGTCACTGAGTTGAGGAAGATCATTTTGCAGGCCTCAGCTTTTCTCGGGAAGCAGATACCACAACAATAATTTAAAAACCATTCATATAAAAGACTGTTGTTTAGACTAACATCACGCGCGCGCACACACACACACACGACACACACACATAAACACACAATGTTGTTTATTACAGTACATACTGATTACATTTCTTTTAAATACAAATGTATAACTTGTATAGATTTCAATGAATTAAGTTTTAGCAGTAGGCACAGACTGTTCGTGCAGTACTTTTATCGTATAAAACTTCACTTAAAATAGTGAACGTCAGCAGGATCAAACTAGAATAGTTTTCGCATTAGATGCACTTGTTCACTTTTATGAAATTGTTTTCCAGCCGGAATCGATCTTCTTATGAATATTATTTAATACAAATCACTCGTATTACAGCACCACGGTACAAAACAATATGAGATCAAAACGATAAATCGTTCATTCCTTTTACACAAGGAAAGCCGAACCATGGTATCGTAACAGCTTTTTTTTTCTTTCTTCATTTACAATCTTATGAGGGAAGCTCTTCCACCATAGTAAATTGAATTCAATGTATAATCATTCACTACTGGCAAGATCTTTCATGAAATGAGTAACATGATTTCCCTGATAATCTTATGAGAACGACGGGAAGCACTCTAAAGGAATCGAACTGAAAACCTCTTGCACCAGAAAAAAATGTATTCAATGCAACATTATAGCATCACTAGGTAACACGGTAATCACTATTGCAGTAAATGACAAGTTCAATGTAAACAAACACAGGGCTGATATCTTAGTAACTAAGCACCAGTAACACAATTTAAAGAGGGAGAATGCAATACCGGTATGACAGAGCTGAATGATGTTATAAAGAAAACTGCAAATTCTGCATTCTTCATCTATGACAAAGAAACTATGATACTGAAGTAATGAAATTCATTTCGTTACGAAACTTGTGCAAGAAGCCGCTCCACTCTTTCATCATCTTCGCATTCGCATGTGATTTTTTTATGCAATTTCAATACGACAGAAGCTGACTTAATATTTTAAAGTGTTTGGCAATAAATGGAAAATTGGTTCATTGCTTTTAACAACTAAGCAGACGTTGATTTTGAGGCCCGAGTTCCCAGCTCATAAGATATGAATCGCTGTGCTAAACGAAATATGTCCTTTTCTTAAAGTTCTAATCGATCCGGGGTTCACTCCAGGTAACGAAACACACATTTTTGTTTCTTCTATCGCAGAATGTCTTAACATTTGATGGTTCAGATTTCATCTTATTTCGCTAAACTAAGTAGTATTTCATTCCTGGTGATCGTACCGGCTATGTCCAGAAAAAATGGTCACTGCTGAAACAACTACAACAAGATTGCTTTCATGAGCTACGATGTGAAATCAGGCTATGACCGGCCAACGGGTTCATTACATAAACGAACTCAATCGTTCCCAAGACAATATAAATCTTAAACCATAAACTATGTTACATTACTAGAAGTTACGGCTTACCAACGGTCTTTGGCTCGCGAAACGATTTGTGAGTTAGGGCTGACTAGATAGTTTGTCTTATGAGATGAGCATGAGACTTCATTTCAATGTTCTGTTACAAAATAAATGACTAGCGATGACTAGCCAAACGGTTCATCATCATATATCAAATTTAATCCTGAATACTTCTCCAAGATAATTTAAATTCAAATCAGTAAAATAAAAGTCATTAAACTGACTGCACTTTCAACTTTAGTAACAATTTACAATCTACGATGTAATGTGTTTAGGTGATCACTTTCAACCTCTGTTAAGATTTTCAAAAAGTTTGAGTTTGATAATTGTAATTCGAAAATATTTTTGATTTGAAACTTGTTTCAAATTTTGATTTTAAAACTTTCTGAGTTCAAAAACTTTTAGTGAGAACTTTGAGTTCGATGTTTTTTAGTTCAAAATTTTAGATCGAAAACTTTGTTTGAAATTTCGATTTGCAAGTTTTAAGTTTGAAACTTTCTGAGTTGGAAAAAATTTGTTTGAAAATTTGGTTCGAACAGTTTTTTATTTTCGAATTCGGTTTGAAATCTTGTTCGAAAATTTTAAGTTTAAAAAATTCGTTCCAGAAAGTTTGATTTTATTTTTTGTTTTAAAATTTTTAGACTTTCAAAATTTGTTTCAAAATTTTATTTGAAATCTTTTCGTTTGAAATTTTTGTTTAATTTTTTTTTGAAATTTTTAGTTCGAAAAATTTTTTGTTTTGAAAAGTTTAAAATTTTTTGTTTGAAAATTTTTAGTTTTTCAAAATTTTTAGTTTTGAAAATTCTTGCACTCAGCGGAACCGTTTCGAAAAAGAATCGGAGCAGTTTAGATTTTCAAAATCTGGCAACATTGTTTCCATCAATGAAGCGCTTACTGGTCAACAAACGCTGAGCGTTTAAAAAATCGCTCGAACAATGAACTAATCAGATTTAAGCAAAGAGTCATCTTTTTATTTAATCCACGAGCGGATACGAAAGGTACTAACTAGGTCCAAAATCACATCATCCCATCCCTTTTATTCATCTCAAAATAAATATATCCTTTCAAAGTAAACCATTGACCATTAAATACTGTATATGTTCAATATGCAATGATACTGACAACAAATACGTAAGCACATGTAACACGATATAGCTAACGTTTGCTTCTAAACATATGGTTATAAGCCAATGCACGAAAAGCTTTCTTTTGCGTCATTTTTATTTAATCTGCGAACAAAAAACGATATAAATTAGTGTTATTAACCAGGGCCGGAATCGTTCCTCCTTTACACTTCTTAGAGATACTCAATAAACGAACTGATATTATACTCTTCGTGAAAGCAGATTCTGCAATTTCACAACAAACTCGTATGCGTAACAACGAGCAGAAATGTTTAATGTAATATAACATGTCCATGTTTCTGTTCATACGTAAAATTGCTCACACGAAAGAGGGCACGGTGGCTCAGCGCTTGTCTCTAATGTGTAAGATCTCTGCTTCAATTCACAACCAAGTAAGGTTATGAAGTTTTTTCTTGTTTTCATCCTACCATTTCTCATCACCATCGTTTTGCGGGGCGTTAAACTTAAAGTTTCCTAAAACTAGCACCAAGAATCGAACCCAGGACGATTGCAATGTCTATAACATAGTAATCAGCATATGTAAGATATCCATGTTCATCCCTAAGATGAAACGAAATGGATCCCGAAGTACATATCAAATTTAAGGAATAATCTTAAGTACGCCTCCAAATGATCATATAACGTAATAAGGCTCCAAAATCAATCATTGATACTCATCACAGGAAACGGACTAACTCAATAACTTAACACATGGTTGTACTACTTTGTACGCATGAAAGGACCACCGAAATTTATCATGATACATATTGAGGTACTATAAATGCTAAAATTGAAGGGGGTGGGGGGTGGATGCCTCTCAAATTTTAAAAGGATGCATCAATATACCCATGTCTTATGATATGAAATGAACTCCTGTATCTTTCCAAAGTAAACCATTACACATTATTTGACAATTAAACATCGTACTTGTTCGAACAAACGATGCCAACGATACTGTGACAACGAATACGTAAGCATATGTAACACGATATAGTTGACGTTTCCTTTTCAACATATGATTATAAGTCAATGCAGAAAGAATCTTTTTAAATCTTTCCACCAGTTTTATTTAATCCACAAACGAATACAATATAACTACCTCTAATTCATCCGCACCAGTAGAGAGCGCTGCGGCTCAGTGGTAGAGCGTTCACCTCTGCTGTATGGGGTCCCTGTTTCAAACACCGCAAAGCAGTTTTGTGGTGGGCAACATTATAATCGGGATACTCCAATTTTCTCCCATACTTTCATTCATTTCTCATCGTCACCGTCTCCTTTAGCCTAAACTGCATAATCGTGGGAAGTAAAACTAAAATTTCATTTGCATCCGTGTTAGTTCATCTCATCAAAGATATAACAATCTCCAAATCTTATGCCATAAAAGGGAACAAAAAAAAATAAAAAGCATTCGTAAACCTGTACTATTTCATAACGTAATGAATCATCAAAACCATATTTTTTAGTAAATTTAAAGAATCATCATGACCTCTGATCCAAAACTCCCAATTCAATGACGTCATAGCAGGGCCAAGGTACCCAAGGGTGGATAACTTAACGAAATGTGCAATATTTACAATTTGTTATCTGTTACGGTTACTATTTTGTAACCCATTTCTGCACCTAGTTAATAACGTTATTGGCCAGTGTAACTTTTAAAATGGTACGCTCTGAATTATGTTACGCTGAGTAACGTTACTCAATGGAACATTCTGCATTTTGGTATTGTAGTTACGGTCACCAAGGGATTAGCGTTACTCGAAATACCCACGTATGTCGTACCTGCTTGAGATTGTTAAGATAAAACTGGTTCCACTGAATACCAGTTCTCTCTCGAACCCAAAGGGTTTTGTTCCTTAATTTTAGCGATATGAAACGTATTGAAATTCTGCAGAACATTTTTGTGTAAGTAGACATATTTTTGTTATGATGAGTACCATTTCTATGTTTCTCTTTTCTTTATCGGTTACCTTTTGTACCTGTATTTCATCTTCTTCAATTCTGATGGTCTTGGAGTTACGCTTGAGTAACGTTTAAACATCCTTGGCGACAGGGAGTCTAAGGTTGGCTTTAAAAGAATCTCCATTATACTAGTAAATAAATTCCACGTTTTTCAGTCTGTTTTCTTTTTCCTCATACTTAAGATTCAGTAAACACCTTAGGCCAGATTTTCCCAACCGGTCTGCCGCGGCACACTGATGTGCCGCGAATGGGCCGCTGGTGTGCCGCGAAAAAATCAAAACAAATTATTAATTCTATACGAACCAAATTGCAAGACAGGGGAAAATGTATATTTATATTTCACATTACTATGAACCTCTACTATAAATCTACAATTTTAAATTTCATATTGTGTTACTTTTCTGTACATTTTTAATGTTGAAAAACGTATTTATCATTGTCATGACCATTATTACTTCTTTATTGTTGCAAACTATTTCGTAACTTGAAATTTTAACATATCATTCAATAAATTCAACAAAGCAAGCATGCATACAAATTACCTACATTTGTGTTTTAAAAGTATAGGAGATTTGTTTATTTGTTCGTTATTTAGTGATCTTCCCTTTTAGTTAGAGGTTAGATACAGTTTTCGAAAGAGAAAGTGGATTTTTAAAAACCTGAGTCCTATATTTCATTGCCATTGTTTTCTATTTTAAAATTAGAATGAAAAATAAGTATAATGATTTAGCACGGGGGAAAATCAGTGATCGAGCTTTCTTCTCTGTAAGAAGGAAATTAGTAATCACATTAAAATACCACGGTAATTATATATATATATATATATATATATATATATATATATATATATATATATATATATATATATATATATATATATATATATATATATATATATATGGGTGTGCCGCGAGAATTCAAGTTACACCTGTAGTGTGCCGCAAGTTGAAAAAGGTTGGGAAACGCTGCCTTAAGCCCTCAGGTGCATGTTTTTTGAGAATAGCATTACTTTGATTGCTCTGTATTTAAAAAGAGGAAAAAGAGAAATGATCAAAGAGTGAAGTTTTTAATGTAAGCTTATTGATAAGATTTTTACTTCTTGTGATGACACTGCCGATAGTTGAGTTGATTTGGAGTTTAACGTCCTTTTCGGCAGCGAGGCTTTATGAGACGGGACCTACTGATTAACATGGAATCGAAACCACATGTGCTCACGCCGGGAATCGAACCCTGGTCTTCCAGGCGAAAGGCGCGTACGCTAAGCGCTTAGGCATGAAGGAGTTCACTGCCGGTAGTCAGCATATATGTTTATTTTACAACAGTCTTGCACTGACCAATGTGGTTGAAGCTCGAGCTCACTTCCCAACAAGGATCGAACCCGGAGCTACATTCACCAAAGTTAAACATATACTGACCCCCAGGGAAGCAGGAAGGACATTTCATTTGCTTGAAAGCAATTTAGTTTATAAATCAAATACATATCAGACATTAGTGGCGTAGCGAGAAAATCATCAAGGGGGACCAACACACAAGATTTGGTAGAAAGGATCTTCTGAGGGGTGCACCAATAACTACCAGTAGGCCTACATTTGAATTGAATTGGATTTTTTAAAATGCCTTTAGGCACCTGTGGTGTGAATGAGGAAATGCCCTGGATATCCTAAGTATCTGTTCTCGGTGAATCCTTTTGTTGAACTTTTAGAAAATTGACAAACTATCGATTTTGCAAAACTTCCCTTTGATTTAAGCCCAAATCGAAACATGACAGAGGAAAATTTCGGAAAGTGTTGCTATTTTCACTCCTAGCTTCTCACTTTAGGTAGTGTATATTTACAAGGAAGGGGGTGCACGTGCACCTTTGCACCTTTAAACATATTTCTATTTTATCTTATTTTTGTAAAAAAAAAAAAAAAAAAATCTGCCAGAGAAAGAAAATTGTCAAAAAGTGCTACCCATTCAGAAGACTGTTTTCTTCTCATGTGAATGTTTTGACTTCTCGTGGCAATATGGTAATCTACAGTTTATTTTGTCTCTTTTTCTCCCTTTGATTTTTAATGTTCATTGTATTGTTTAAATGCTTATAAGTTAACTTGCGAGAAAGTATCATAGTCGAAGGTTGTACTACTTGTAGAACTGATATTAAAAAGTAAATAAAAGAATTATCATGGAAACAATTTTTTCATGTTGTATTCAGAAAACAAACATAGGGTTCTTGCGGTTCTAAATTGCGGTTCTGAAATTAATATATCGCAGGCATTCGTTGATATAGTAGCCTATATGTTGGTTTTCACCAGGTACATTCGTGAAGTGTCCCCTCGAGATTCGTGTAAAATTGATTTAAATACAAAGTTCTCTGCTGTCTAATGTGTATTGTACTAAATTTAGCTGCCCATGCCGGTAATTGGCATATTTATGGGCCTTCATATATCCGGAATTCTATCATACACTACCATAACGCTCGGACACAAAATTCATTTTAGTTTCTTTAGATGTTACTCACTGGACATGAATATGGGCATATGAAAAGCAAATTGGATCAAGTACTGCTTCTGACACATGTTACCCATCCCGGCCGCCATCTTAGATTTTACTTTTGGTTTTTCAAATGGAAATAGGTGCAAGTATTACATCGGACATTTACGTTTACATTCACTGGTGTAATGTATTTTACCGTAGCTTGTACCATTTGGAAGGTATTACATGTTCATTCCCTCCAGCCATTTTGCGAATAGACATTGCAGGTTAATATCAGTTACGCTTACGTTTTTGGTGTTGACAAATCAAAACAATTTCTAACTGGTAAACTCCTTACAACATAGGTGTCATAATCTTATTACATTTCCATGAGTGATTGTTATTACTTCCATGTTATACTATAATAAGGAAGTATTGTATTACTGTCAAAATGCCTAATGTAGATCCAGATACGGCCAGATTTGGGTGAAGACCTACCATTTCCGTATTGACATCTTTGTGTCTGCATGTATATAAGTTCAGAGAATATTTCATCAACGATAACACATAAAAGATTGCATATACACACGGGGCCCTGCACAACTTTCTATTTGGTTCAATATGAAGTGCTTGACATTTAATGGTATATACAAGCTACGATAAAACTCAGTACACCAATGAAATTCCGAGAAAAGTTTACATTAATTTGATGTATCATTTGAACCTATTGCCATTTGAAAAACCGAAAGTTAAATCCAAGATGGCGGCCAAGGTGGGTAACATATGTCAGAGAAGGAGTACTTGATTCAATTTGTTCTGCATATGCCCATATTCATGTCCAGTGAAATCTAAAGAAACTAAAAGCAACTTTGTGTCCGAGTGTTATAGTAGTGTATGATTGAATTCCGGATATATGAAGGCCCATAAATATGGAAATTACCGGTATGGGCCGCTTAAATTAGTACAATACACATTGGGCCACGGAGAACTTTGCATTTGAACCAATGTTACACGAATTCCGAGGGGACACTTCGCGAATGTACCTTGTCAGTCTCCGTACAACTTGGAATCGCTTAACATTAGTTTTACGGGAAGAAAAAAACATCATTTGGAACAACTTTCCAGTTTTGATCATCTGTATTTCCTCCTTATTTATTCGGTGTAAGGACCTCAAACTTATTTTGTTGGATCTTGCTTATCGAAAGGTTTTTAAAACTGCCTTACTGCCCCCAAAGTCTGAAATTCAGGGTGGGGTGGGGGCGGATGCCCTCCTGCCCCATTAACGCCCCTATCTAGCGGCTGTCATATGAAACTATCCCACGGCCTTTAACGTGCTTTTAGTTATACTTATTGCGGACTCTTGACTGCGAAAATATTACGTTTGGAAATAGAATTCATTTGCTGAGCAAACCTGAACCTTATTGAAAATGGACTTGGATCCATAGTGCTCTCAACGCCTCATATATTACTTTTCTTCAATGAATTATTGACTTAAAAAACAACCAATTACATAGGCTTGCAGAAAATATTCTAAAGTTAGCACAACATGAAGTGTGCTTCAAACTATCATTACTTTTCGAAAATTTATTATTTTAAGATAATTTCATTAGTATGAGTGTTCTGAAATAGTAATCAAATTTTTGCAATTAAAAATCACACCCGCCTCCATGAAACACAATCTTAGCCCCTAAGAGCATAATTAGGAAATTTTCAGAAGCAGTAACTCCGAAATGACTTGTTTTAAGGCTAAAGTAACCGCACAAGCGTATTTCTGGTAAAGTTCTAGCCTAAAAACCCGTAACATGACTCCATTTGTATTTGAAATTTTGAATTCCAATCAAAAATGACAGCCATGCTGCTTGATAGCACTATCTGATGTGTCAGACCACTTAAAAGTTTCATCATTCTCCCTCAACCCGTTCTTAACGCACAAGGGTGGTGAGGACTTTTGTTTCACCATGCATATTGATAGATTGTGTGAAATCTCCACAGTAGGTAGATTTTAAAATCTACCTAAAAAGCTAATTACAACCAAGAAAGTACTTACGAGAATCACTGGCAAGAAGGTGTAATAAAAAGGGGTTGGAATATGAAATAAGTTGAGAATTACTAATCTGTACTGAAATATTCTGTACCCAGCACAGTGTTATTAATCAGGATAAAATAAATGAAAAGGTCGGTTGCTAGTAAAGAGCAAAAAGTCCTAAGAAATAAGTTATACATGATTTTGAAACATGTTAAAAATCGTGTTTTAAACTGTTCAAAATGTTTGACATGTTTTTTTGTCTGTGTTTTAAAACATGTTTAAAACGTTTTGAACATTTTTTTAATGTTTTAAACACATGTTTTGTTCTTTTTTTTAAAAAAAATAAAACTATTTTTTCCAACCCTTGTCTGGTGCCTAAGTAATATAAAACAAAACCATGTACCAAATTGGTCGCCAGGTTGGAATTTTCGATCGCCAGATCGCCAATGATGACTGAATATTTCAGTTTGGCGATAGACATTTGCATAAATTATATCTTGAAAAAAAAAGAAAGAAAGAAAAGGAAAAAGAAAAAAAGAAAAAAACTATATGATCTTGTTGCTGGATTCAGACGAGGTTTCGTGGCGTGCCTGTAATATATAGCAAATCAATATAGAGAAGTCATTACATATGCCGGCATGAAAAGGTAAGAAATATGGCGTTTGAAGCGAATAACTGACAATGTACAGGGCCAAATGAACACATTCTCACACGCAAGATTATACTTCAGCCCCTTCACCTTCCATCAAACAAAATATATTCGTAGTTCTTTTGTTGTTGTAAAGGCGAACCTGTCCTTTGCCCTGTCGCTTTGTAAAGTATAGCGATCTTTATTCTTTGGACAATGGGCTATCTGCACACCATATTTCGATTATATTCAGCCAGTAGTTACGGAGAAATAAAATAGAACATACAAGGCAAGCCGAGCCGAGCCTATCGCCGGCCGAGCTCGGCCATCACATGTAGTGATCTTTATTCCTTAGATGATTGGGTATTTTCGCATCAAGTTTGGTTTAAATTTAGCTGATAGTTACCGAGGAATAAAGTACTACATATGCACACACATAATTACAGTACATCTGGAGTAAAAGTACAACATCCGGTCAGCTTACGCCGGGAACTAAAAAGAAAAGTCCTAACATCAGGATCACAAATAGAACATACTATATGTAAGCGGAATCCACTTTCAACATCGCAATATTAATGGAGGGGGGGGCTTGAGCCGGGTGATCCTCCCTGACTACGCCACTGCCAGACATGACCTACAGCTTAAGGGGATGTCTTCCCATCATCAGAGGCTTCAGAATCTTCATAAGATAACATGTAAAATTTAATTCATAAATATCTTAGAAAATACTAGGAACTGATAATTTTGTTGCCAAAGAGTAATACAATTCAGATGACTGTCACAATTTTGCACCTAATTACTTGGATTAATTGTAATGCATTCTTCCGTATTGAGTTACTCCAGGTAAAGAGTCAAAAGACCACTTGCAAATCTCATGAATTACTATGGATGACATTCTTTGAAGAACAAATGCTGAGGAGGGATGTATTATGACAATTTGAAAAGTGAAACCCGTGTCTACCCCTCCAGTTTCATAATCATTTATGCCTTGAGCAGTCTCCCTTTCCACTCCCACCTCCCACTTCCCACTGATTTCCCTCAACTTTACGACACAACTATCTGAATGTGCTTTTTCGGCGTAAGTTGGTAGGATTCAGGTGTCAACAAAATACTTCGTAGAACAAAGATAATGATCTTTGAAACCTCAGTATGGAATGTCTTTCCAATTGCTTTTCTACATCTTTTGTTGGTTGAAACGGATGGATTCTCCTTCGAAGCAGTAGCTTTAATCTCTTCCACTCACAAATGTAAACCAAAAAAAGTCTAAATGTTTCTTATATATTTGCCTATTTCTTTTGTTTTCTGGAAGGATAGATTTCTTTTCATTTTATAATATTTATCACAAAAACGCACACAGTGCGATGTTTCTGTGGTTAGAACGGATTAATTGTGTGCAGGGATGACAAAAATCAAGTTTTCGTTGTAAGTTTTTTTTTTAATAACTAGAGTTTGGTTTATCAAAACTCCATTATATATTTACCTTATTCGCGTGTGTTAGTGTGTGACAAAAATAAATAAATAAATAAAGTATTTCATGGATCATCACCAAATTTGGTAAAAATACAAAGAGTCAAGAATTAGGAAGTGAGTTTGTTATTAAAATAGTCTTCTCAAACCGAAAGTGGTTTAAAGAAACCATTTCCGGTTTGATCATTGATCATCATAGATCGAAAAACGTAATACGTATTAAGATCCGGGTTTCAGTTTCGTAAGAACATATTTAATCTCTATTATTAACTCTCTAATAAAATCGGAAGTGGTTCATTCAACTATAATTTCTCGTTTCAATAAATATTGGTCTACATAGAGCAAGAGCGGTAGATGAAAGCAGTTTTCTCCATTACGGATAGCTCTCAAGTGTCTCAAAAGTGCAGTGGCGTAGTCAGGGGAGCTCACCCGCCTCAAGCTCTCCCCATTAGTGTTGTAATGTTGAAAGTGGATTCTGCTTACATGAAGTATGTTCCATTTGTAATGTTAGAACTTTTCTTTTTAGTTTCCTTAGTAAGCATAAGGGAGCTTGTAGTTTTACTGCAGATGTAATTAAGTATGTGTGTATGTAGCACTTTATTCCTCGGTAACTACCAGCTAAATTTAAACCAAATTAGATGTACAAGTACCCAATCATCTAAGGAATAAAGATCACTACATGTGATGGCCGAGCTTGGTCGGCGATAGGCTCGGCTCGGCTTGCCTTGTATGTTCTATTTTATTTCTCCGTAACTACTGGCCAAATATCATCGAAATTTGGTGTGCAGATAGCCCATTATCCAAAGAATAAACATCTCTATACTTGGTGGCCGACTCGGCAAAGGACAGGCTCGGTTCGGCTCTGTTTGTATGTTGTACTTTATTTCTCGGTAACTATTGGTCAGATTTAAATCAAATTTCGTTTCCAAGTATCGCTTAAGGAATAAAGATCATTATATATTATGTCTGGGCTCGGTCGCCGACAGTCTCGACTCGACTTGTCTTGTACGTTGTATCTTCTTTTTCAGTAACTACTGGCCGAAATATTTTAAACAGGGACGCAAGTGGAATGCAGGACAAAAATGTCCTTCTCTCCTCTTGCCTTATGTTTTCTTACTTGCTTGACAAAAGTTATATTATTTTGCTTGGTGAATTCTTTTCCTTCAACCTTCAGAAAATCATGCTTTTGCAAAGCTCTGCTTTCTTTTAAGCCCCAAACAGATACATGATGGCAAAAAGTTTCGGAATGTGTTGCTATTTTCACTGCTCGCTTCTCATTTTAGATAGTGTATATTTACAACAAAGGGGGGAAGTGCACCTTTGCAGTCCCTAAATCCGGCCATATATATAGATATATAGATAGATAGATAGATAAATAGATACAGTGGCGGTTCCAGGATATGAACAAGGGAGGGGCTAAACCATAGCTTGCAGCTTTATCCAGTGTAAAGCAGAATTGAAGCCCATTTTAACCAGTGTATACCTGATCGTTAAGGGGGGACTATAGCTCCTGGGAGCAGGAAAATTCGGTGTAGGAAATTTCGGTGTAGGAAAATTCGGTGTAAGAAAACTCGGTGTAGGAAAATTCGGTGTACAGAAAATTCGGTGTACGGAAAACTCGGTGTGGGGAATGTTCGGTGTAAAGATTCGTTGTAGTAGACAGTAGTATTTATTAAAAACTTAACTTTGAGCATAAATGAGCGTATTAGTTTTAAGTTCAAACTTTGTGTAGAACGTACTTTTACTGTCTGCTATACCAAATTTTGAAAAGTTGTGATTGTGAAATAATTTGAATTCTAGATTTCGACGGATTTTAGCATTTCATGGCCCTTACATGACGAGAAATTTGTTTATTGATGTCCGTTTGTGTGATTTAGCGAAGCGATCATCGATACCAATCGACATTTCATTTAAAACTTAAGTTTTTATGCTGTTTTGGAGGATGTCTCCTAGAATTTTATATTTCAAAAAAAAAAAAAAAAAAAGTAGGTTACTAGACGGGTAAAGTTGAAAATTGTAGATTTTTCAAAAATGTTCTGACGATTTTATGTATATTTTATAAATAAATATTTAAATTTAAATTCTTCAAAAACGACATAGTTTATTTATGTTACTCAAAGGTGTAAAAATAAATGCCTCAACTAAAGTATCTACGCCTGATTGGAGGAGAAGTCAATAAGGAGTCAATAGGGTTGCAGTACCTGTTTACCTTAAGGCAAACAAACTAAAGTGTCTGATTGGAGGAGAATTAAACTATTTGTACAAATATTATATGATAAAACCATCCTGCTTTATATTGCCCTTTCCACTAAGACTTTTTTGATCAATATATTTTTGCATCTTACATATGTATATGCAGAGTGATACTCCCGGATTCATTGGGCTCTAGAATTTCCAACTAAAGTCCGGTTTTCATGCGGTTTGTTGCAAATTATCAAGGGAGAATGGGAGGTTTATGGGACTATGTTTACTGGTTTAAATTCATCCGGGGTAATATCGAGCAGGCCGCAAGAAAAACAGCAAATATTCGCCATTGTACGTTACAGTTCGAATGAGATATTGGATATTTGAAGCGAAATTGAAGAATACAAATTAAGTGTTAGTGAAATGAAACGAAATCTTTAAGTTTTATGTCCAACAACATCCGCTAGCGGTGTCCGATGCTTTCCTGCCTTACTCAGAAGAGATCCTGTTTCCTGCAATTTATTCACTAGCGACCATATTATGTTCCTGTTTGGGGCAGAACGTGAGGCAAAGTTGCGTGTAGCTGCCCTTTGCGTAGCAACAACAGATCCCGGCCTCTAAAATCTTTTTAACGATAAAATCACGTTGCTCCAAAGAGTACATTATTGTAACTGCGTCCTGATCATATTGGTACAGTAGCACAGCATAATTCTCAATACGAAGGCCCAGTTTCCTGTTTCTTATTGACCGTCGCGAGGTTGTCATCTAACGAAGAAACTCAAATCTCCATACCGCACCTCACCTAATTCCAATTCGGTACAGTGGCGAATATTTGCTGCTTTTCTAGAGGCGCGGCCTATATTACCCCAAATGAATGTAAACCAGTAAGCATAGTTCCATAAATCTTCCAACGTTCCTTGATCATTTGCCACAAACCGGATGAAAATCGGACTTCAGTTAGAAAATCTAGACCCCCAAATGAAATCCGTGAGTTTTAAAAGAATCACCTTGTATATGTTCTATGAAGTACTATATAGGAAAGGTGTTTTTAGTTGTTCCTATAACTATTCTCTGAACTTATAGTTGTAATTGTTTTATTTCTGACAAAAAGTGTCAGCTTCATTGTGTGATGAAAAGTAGTTTATAGTAATACCCCGCAAAAGACATGCAAGAGGTATTGGACTCAAGGCAGAAAAATAAATTTGCTTTTCTTGAAATAGGTAATAACATTTTATTCGTTACATTATATGGTTTCCGTTTTCACAATATGAAATGTCGTAAATTATTGTAAGTAGTAATATTCAATATGTATTACACCGAATCTACCGTACACCAAAATTTCCCCACACCGAGTTTTCCGTACACCGAAGTTTCTGTACACCGAATTTTCCTACACCGAGTTTTCTTACACCGAATTTTCTTACACCGAATTTTCCTACACCGAATTTTCCTAGACCCATAGCTCCTATAGCCTTCCCTCGGATCCGTGCCTGTATACAAGGGCGCCGATTTCTCTGTACAATGGGGGGCCTCATTTAGATGGAGAAGCCATATATGAGGATTTTAAAACAAATTGCATTCAAATTATCCCAAATATTATATATTCTTAAATACAATAAGGGGTCCCACATGTGCTTTGGGGGGGTGGTCCCGGGTCCCCTTGGTCCCCCAGGAACGGCGCCCATGCCTTTAAACGGATGGATTCTTCTTCCAAGCAGTAGCTTTCACCTCTCTGCCACCCAAAACTATACAACGAAGAAAAGTCTAAATGTTTCTTATTTACCTATCTTTTGTTTTCTGGAAGGATAGGTTTCATTTCATTTTATATTATTTATCATAGAAAACAGACAGTGCAACGTTTCTGTGGTTAGAATGGATTAATTGTATGCAGGGGTGGCAAAAACCAAGTTTTCCTTGTTTGGTTTTTGAATAACTAGAATTTGGTTTACCTACTCCTTTATATATTTACCATACCTGTGTGTGCACGTGTGTGAAAAAAAAGAAAGAAAAAGTAAAAGAAAAAACTAAAGAACTGCTTGATGGATCATCACCAAATTTGCTCAAAATATAGTCAAGAGTAAGGAATTTTATTTGTCATTAAAACCACCTACCCAAACCGGAAGTGATTTAAATAAACCATTTCTGGTTTGATCTTTGATCACCATAGATCGAAAACGGCAATATGTAGTGAGATCCGGTATTCTGCTTCGTAAGAATATATTATTAACTCTACTACAACCTACAATGGTACAAATCAACTATAATTTCTGCTTTCAATAAATATTGATCTATATATAGCAAAAACGGTAAAAAATAGATGAAAATGGTTTCTTCCAATGGAGCAGCTCTCAAGCGTCTCAGGTGTACCTTTCATCTCTTCTTGTGATCTTCAATTGAAAGCTCGGTTTCAATAGTGATCTCCATAGAACAGGAATGAAGCGGGTTTTTGCTTTCTATTCAGCTTTCTAAAAATAACTACTATACTCTGTCTTCCAAAAGATGTGGAAATCAACTACTACCGATTTTAACTTTGATGGCTATAGAATAAAAACTGTAATAGATAAGAAGCGGTTTCTGCAATTTATTAGGCGTTCCAAGAATATATTTCGTCTCTAGTCTAATCTCTCTACCAAAACCGGAAGTGGTAAAAATCTACTACAATCTATTACAGTTTCAATATTAATTGTGAAAATATCGTACCACAGACACCAAACTCTTCTGCGTGATGTACACGTGGCACTGCTACTTGTTTTTGAACCATTTTCTTTATCTTGTGGATAATCGTGGCCTCTATTTTTTAAATAATAAAATAAGTCAAACTCGAGGTCATATGTAAACTAGTTTTACAAATGATTTACCAGTAGAGCACAAATTATTTACTAGTCTGCCCATTCATTACTGTTCAAGATTGAATAAGCCAAACCGAGTAGCGTGTCTGAACAAAGAAGTGAGTTAGGGAAGCTAATACATAAGATTATTTGCATGAATAAAACCTACTTTAGATTTGTAATAAGAGATAAAAAATCTTAAACATCTGAGAGGTTATTTGGTTCACACAGTTACAGTTAAGAAATTGATAAGAGAATAAGATAGATTGGGCTAGAGCCTAAGTTGGGATAAAGCGGGAAGTATAAAACACATTTTTGTAATGAAAGTCTTGATTCTGAGCGAAAACAGCTAGTTGATCTTTGACCTCGAGTTGGACCGGTTTGCGGTCACTTCTTAAGATTGAGACCGAGATCAGTCGAATTAGCACCCTCAAGTTGCAGTTATTCATTTTTTTTAAAGAAGGGGCCATGGCTACAAAACTTTTATTTAGATTACATATGGATAGAAATAAGTATTTTCTAGCCCGTTCTTATGTAACAGGGGGGTTATGAAGGACGGGACCTACAGTTTAAAGTGGGTTACAAACCATTACTCGGTTTGAATCGGAGAGAAATTGTCCTCTAGCTGGGCTCAAACCTGGGACCCCTGCCTGATTACAAAAGTGACAATTCTACAGACTCATCCACGGAGAACACCTGATAAAGATATATTGTACTGATATTGCATGTACTGTACTTGTGAATATTTTAAGAATCGCTTTACAAGAAGAGAAAAAAAAAACTGCACAAGTTAAATCAGTACAAAGTACAGAAGATATACTTTATTCCCCCAAGTTAGTTCACAGAGTCAAAAATTTAGCGACCTAATTTAATTTGCATATAAATATAAGAAGTGAATAAAGATATGAATCAATTGAGTTCACTCTGGTTCTGAACCATTTATATTATTTTATTGGTTTAAATCAATTGTTTGTTTAACATACACATACAAATTCTATGAACTTCAATAGGAAAATAATTTTGGATCTTTGGATAATTTTAATAATAATAATAATAATAATAATAATAATAATAATAATAATAATAATAATAATAATAATATAGTTTGATTCAATATAGTGAACAAATTGGGGATGTGCCTGGATTAAGAATCAGCAAACAACGGTGAAATATTCCAAAAATATTGCAGATTGATAGCCAATGACGTGGCCATGCATCACACAATTTCCTAGCTATTTTGTGGGCTTTGTTTTAATAATAATAATAATATGATTTTCACAGGCTTGCGCCCACTATTCATGGAACAGTTCTAACATAATTTAATCCTACTCTTGTTGTGGACAGCTAAGAGCGCTATGAAAACAAAGCAAGATGAAGAATGAAAGAGATTGTCTATTTTCCCTCCCCTTTGCTACTTTTGTCTCACTCTGTGCTTCCCCCTGACCCTGCTATCCCCTTCCACCTGCCTTTTTCCTTGTATGTGACTGACTTCCTCCTATGATATTCACAGAAATCGATCTCTTTTTTTTCTCCCTGTCTCTACTTCATATTTGCAATAACAACATATGAAAGTGAAATATTCATTCTGCTTCACCACCTGAAGAACGAAATTCAATGTGACCCTCTGAAGAACAATACAATAGATACCATGTCCGAGGAACTCTCCAAAGATCTGATAAGATCTGTAACTGATGAACACAATACCTTTACCAAACCTGTCTGGTCAACTGTGTTACTCATGTGGCAAATAGTATTTGTAACGAAATAGCTTCTGTTCCACGCATTTGCGTTCCATTAGATACCCGCAGAGAAAAGAATCTCATTCAGCTGGTACCAGTTGTTGATTTTCTCCCACCAAGCGTGAAAGGAATACCCGAAACAGATTTGTTCCTTCAATTAGTTACGGTACAATAACGTTACATGCTCGAATAACGTTACGGTGTCGTAACAAAAATTGGTGGTATACCTTGTACCTACCTACATTAAATAACCAATAATTTTGTTACAGAGAACTATTTTCGTTACGTTACAGTTACGTTAAGTTATCCACCCCTGAAGGTACCTCTGACTCATTCGTACCAGCGTGCGGCCCCTGAATAAGCATAAGCAAAATTTCAATAGGTGACGAAGTCCCGGGCCAAAGCATCCCTAATTCATTCACTATGGTCCATGTGGCCCCAAAATTGGATAGTCGAGAGTTAGGTAGGGTGGTGGGGCCCATACTACTTTGGCCTTCAGCCCCCTTTAACTGTTCGAACTTCTCTCCTTATTTTGACCTTTTCCTTTTGTATCATACTTCTCTCCAAATTTGACTTTTTCCCGATTGCGACACTACTTTTTTGCGTATTTTTTATTAATTTTGGTTATTGTTTAGCATTGGGGGGTCAGCTTTTGCACCTACTTTTTTGCGATATTCTATTCCGATGAGATTGTTTTATGGTTTCATACGTTAAATTACGTTACCAACATTAAATTCAGACAGCACAGCAGAGCAAGCGTTAGCGAGTGAAGGAGGGTCAGAGTCCCGCATGGCACGTTGTTTTCTATCTTCCTTACCAACAATTCACTTTCTTTTCTCACATAAATCACTTCCATTTACCCTTACGGTTTGTCTAAGTCCTCTACTGCCCTAAAAAAAAATGTGTCCGATTGTTTGTTGACTACTTGAACACCACTATCAATTCATTTCCTCCGTAAATCAAACTACTTTTTGCTAGTTTTTGTCCCAATATTAGTATTATTATTACAATTACCTGACTTTTTAGTGCAAATGGAAATGGAACTTAAAAAATCATATTATTAGTTATATAAGTATTGTCAAAGAATTTTAAATTTTTTAACCTCCAAATTCTTTAAAACCTAGAAGTAAATCATAATATATTAAAATAAAGTAATTTGTCATATGGTTATTATAATTTGGAAGATAAAGGAAACAAAGGGAAATAAATTCCTTCCCGGGAATTTATAGGCCAGGGAAAAACCCGGGAATATTCCCATTTTTTAAATTCCTTCACCGGGAATATTCCCACTGCCCATCACTAATAATGGTATTATGCACAACTTTTGTTATGCAGGGGGCTCTCTTGCGTGATGCGCACGTCCATTTATTTTTTTTTCTCTGCACATGACGTAACGATAGCAGGAAGTCAGTATACTTCGTTCGCGCGGGGAAAAAATCAAGCGGGTATGCAAGCGCTCCCCACGTTTATCTTTTTGGTCATGTGTGTATATTAAAGTTTTTACAATAATTTATTTTATTTATTGCGTTTTTCAAAAGAATATTCATGGTTTAAATAATATTTTTATTGTATTTTCATCTTTCTTTATTGATGTGTTTTCCTTGTCCGTGCATGTATTATGTAGGCATCAGTGTTTTATTTAAGCATTATCACATCTCAGTTTGCTGCACAAAATCGAGAGTATTGAGATATAAACGTAAATTACATGGCCAAATATGATGCCTATGATAATAATTTATTACCGATGTGACCTACTATTGAAAGAAAAAAAAGAAAGAAATATGGTTATCTTTAGATTTCACATATAGTTGAAGTTCAGTGATAAATATTTGTTCAATTCATTAGATGCCTTTTATATTCTCAATAACATTAACCACTGAACTAGAGAATACACATAATAGCTATTATAAAAGATCGACCATAGAACGATGACAAAGAAACACCACCGTCACTTGTGACATTTTATTTCGTCTGAAAATAAAACCCCACAGTAGTTTTTCCATATATAACCGCCAAGGTTACGTTTCGGGAATATCACTAGCAAAAGATAATGGGATTCTAGCTATAGCTTTTTTCATAATGTAATGAGTGGTTGATTATTAATACATAGTTGATTCATAGAATTGAACCTTAAATATTTTTCACTTAAATGGCGAAAGAAGTGACCCGTTTAGGACGTTAACATAAACAGTTCTGAGTTGTTCTTGGTTATTAAAGACAAAGTTGTATTATTATTATTATTATTATTATTATTATTATTATTATTATTATTATTATTATTATTATTATTATCCACTGTTGAAACCGTCATACATAACATAAATTGCTATGCCAATTTAGATGCTTTGTAATAAACGAAGTTGAGTATTTGATTATTACACCGTCTGCGTAGGTTTTCTCGGGGTCCTCCAGTTTCGTCTTACTTCCCTCATTCGACTACTATCACCAATCTCTTTAGCTTATTTGCTTGATTTTAAATTCCCGCTCAGCAGCAAGGCTATACAGCGCCGGCGCAAGGGGGGTCGTCCGTGCTACTGCCCAGGGTGGCAAAATTTGAAAAAGAAAATAAAGGGGTGGCATGTGAAAATACCGCCCAGGGCGGCAAAACTTCTAACGCCGGCCCTGAGTCTATATGAGACGTGGGCCTACTGATTAATTTTGGAATCTCAACCACATGAGCCTTACAGGGAATCGAACCCGCCACGCCAAAGGGGCGTACGCTAACCAGTTAACCACAAGGAGCTCTAATCTCCTTTAGCAATGAAAACCAGGCTATATATATATATGATGTGGTTCTACAACAGTTTGCTCGTACTACAAGTAGCAGTGTCATTTCAAATTTGCCAGATGAGGAGCAAAATTCTCCACCATAAAACTTCCACGCTTTTTTAAACCTTTTAGTTTTACGTCTTACGTTTATGGCGAGTAGGCTAAAGAAGGCGATGAGGATGAATGAAATATTAGAATGAAGGAAGGGGAAGGAAATGGGAGTACTCCGAGTAAACCTACACACACGTTTTCGTCCACCACAAAATCCACTTAATGCTAACTAGGATCGAAGAAGGGAGCTCACGTAACAGAGAGTTATTAGTATATTAGAAAACAATTTAAAATGATAATTACCCTTCCTCCCCCCTCCAAATAACGTCCCTGAGTACCAAATCCATAATATACTATTTTCATTTAGGTTCTTTCCTACTTTAAAAAGAGAAAGAACTTAGAAAGAACACGAAAGGAAAAGTGCGGCGACAAGAAACCTAACAATTATCCATTTCCCTTCTACGAATACGCCCCAACGCTGAGTTTGGGGACATAGTCCATCACCTATAGCAGACGCGGGAAAATTATCTTGTTCACATTTCTCTTAGTTATTGAACTATTAAGCTGCTTGTTTCGGAGATCTGGTGTTAGTGCCTTAGGAATTCAGTTTTTTTATTGTTGTTCCTCCACTTCCCTTCTACGAATACGCCCCAACGCTGAGTTTGGGGACATAGTCCATCACCTATAGCAGACGCGGGAAAATTATCTTGTTCACATTTCTCTTAGTTATTGAACTATTAAGCTGCTTGTTTCGGAGATCCTTCTACGAATACGCCCCAACGCTGAGTTTGGGGACATAGTCCATCACCTATAGCAGACGCGGGAAAATTATCTTGTTCACATTTCTCTTAGTTATTGAACTATTAAGCTGCTTCTTTCGGAGATCCTTCTACGAATACGCCCCAACGCTGAGTTTGGGGACATAGTCCATCACCTATAGCAGACGCGGGAAAATTATCTTGTTCACATTTCTCTTAGTTATTGAACTATTAAGCTGCTTGTTTCGGAGATCCTTCTACGAATACGCCCCAACGCTGAGTTTGGGGACATAGTCCATCACCTAAAGCAGACGCGGGAAAATTATATTGTTCACATTTCTCTTAGTTATTGAACTATTAAGCTGCTTGTTTCGGAGATCCTTCTACGAATACGCCCCAACGCTGAGTTTGGGGACATAGTCCATCACCTATAGCAGACGCGGGAAAATTATCTTGTTCACATTTCTCTTAGTCATTGAACTATTAAGCTGCTTGTTTCGGAGATCCTTCTACGAATACGCCCCAACGCTGAGTTTGGGGACATAGTCCATCACCTATAGCAGACGCGGGAAAATTATCTTGTTCACATTTCTCTTAGTTATTGAACTATTAAGCTGCTTGTTTCGGAGATCCTTCTACGAATACGCCCCAACGCTGAGTTTGGGGACATAGTCCATCACCTAAAGCAGACGCGGGAAAATTATATTGTTCACATTTCTCTTAGTTATTGAACTATTAAGCTGCTTGTTTCGGAGATCCTTCTACGAATACGCCCCAACGCTGAGTTTGGGGACATAGTCCATCACCTATAGCAGACGCGGGAAAATTATCTTGTTCACATTTCTCTTAGTCATTGAACTATTAAGCTGCTTGTTTCGGAGATCCTTCTACGAATACGCCCCAACGCTGAGTTTGGGGACATAGTCCATCACCTATAGCAGACGCGGGAAAATTATCTTGTTCACATTTCTCTTAGTTATTGAACTATTAAGCTGCTTGTTTCGGAGATCCTTCTACGAATACGCCCCAACGCTGAGTTTGGGGACATAGTCCATCACCTATAGCAGACGCGGGAAAATTATCTTGTTCACATTTCTCTTAGTCATTGAACAATTAAGCTGCTTGTTTCGGAGATCCTTCTACGAATACGCCCCAACGCTGAGTTTGGGGACATAGTCCATCACGTATAGCAGACGCGGGAAAATTATCTTGTTCACATTTCTCTTAGTTATTGAACTATTAAGCTCCTTGTTTCGGAGATCCTTCTACGAATACGGCCCAACGCTGAGTTTGGGGACATAGTCCATCACCTATAGCAGACGCGGGAAAATTATCTTGTTCACATTTCTCTTAGTTATTGAACTATTAAGCTGCTTGTTTCGGAGATCCTTCTACGAATACGCCCCAACGCTGAGTTTGGGGACATAGTCCATCACCTATAGCAGACGCGGGAAAATTATCTTGTTCACATTTCTCTTAGTTATTGAACTATTAAGCTGCTTGTTTCGGAGATCCTTCTACGAATACGCCCCAACGCTGAGTTTTGGGACATAGTCCATCACCTATAGCAGACGCGGGAAAATTATCTTGTTCACATTTCTCTTAGTTATTGAACTATTAAGCTGCTTGTTTCGGAGATCCTTCTACGAATACGCCCCAACGCTGAGTTTGGGGACATAGTCCATCACCTATAGCAGACGCGGGAAAATTATCTTGTTCACATTTCTCTTAGTTATTGAACTATTAAGCTGCTTGTTTCGGAGATCCTTCTACGAATACGCCCCAACGCTGAGTTTGGGGACATAGTCCATCACCTATAGCAGACGCGGGAAAATTATCTTGTTCACATTTCTCTTAGTCATTGAACTATTAAGCTGCTTGTTTTGGAGATCCTTCTACGAATACGCCCCAACGCTGAGTTTGGGGACATAGTCCATCACCTATAGCAGACGCGGGAAAATTATCTTGTTCACATTTCTCTTAGTCATTGAACTATTAAGCTGCTTGTTTCGGAGATCCTTCTACGAATACGCCCCAACGCTGAGTTTGGGGACATAGTCCATCACCTATAGCAGACGCGGGAAAATTATCTTGTTCACATTTCTCTTAGTTATTGAACTATTAAGCTGCTTGTTTCGGAGATCCTTCTACGAATACGCCCCAACGCTGAGTTTGGGGACATAGTCCATCACCTATAGCAGACGCGGGAAAATTATCTTGTTCACATTTCTCTTAGTCATTGAACTATTAAGCTGCTTGTTTTGGAGATCCTTCTACGAATACGCCCCAACGCTGAGTTTGGGGACATAGTCCATCACCTATAGCAGACGCGGGAAAATTATCTTGTTCACATTTCTCTTAGTCATTGAACTATTAAGCTGCTTGTTTCGGAGATCCTTCTACGAATACGCCCCAACGCTGAGTTTGGGGACATAGTCCACCACGTATAGCAGACGCGGGAAAATTATCTTGTTCACATTTCTCTTAGTCATTGAACTATTAAGCTGCTTGTTTCGGAGATCCTTCTACGAATACGCCCCAACGCTGAGTTTGGGGACATAGTCCATCACCTATAGCAGACGCGGGAAAATTATCTTGTTCACATTTCTCTTAGCTATTGAACTATTAAGCTGCTTGTTTCGGAGATCCTTCTACGAATACGCCCCAACGCTGAGTTTGGGGACATAGTCCATCACCTATAGCAGACGCGGGAAAATTATCTTGTTCACATTTCTCTTAGTTATTGAACTATTAAGCTGCTTGTTTCGGAGATCCTTCTACGAATACGCCCCAACGCTGAGTTTGGGGACATAGTCCATCACCTATAGCAGACGCGGGAAAATTATCTTGTTCACATTTCTCTTAGTCATTGAACTATTAAGCTGCTTGTTTCGGAGATCCTTCTACGAATACGCCCCAACGTTGAGTTTGGGGACATAGTCCATCACCTATAGCAGACGCGGGAAAATTATCTTGTTCACATTTCTCTTAGTCATTGAACTATTAAGCTGCTTGTTTCGGAGATCCTTCTACGAATACGCCCCAACGCTGAGTTTGGGGACATAGTCCATCACCTATAGCAGACGCGGGAAAATTATCTTGTTCACATTTCTCTTAGTTATTGAACTATTAAGCTGCTTGTTTCGGAGATCCTTCTACGAATACGCCCCAACGCTGAGTTTGGGGACATAGTCCATCACCTATAGCAGACGCGGGAAAATTATCTTGTTCACATTTCTCTTAGTCATTGAACTATTAAGCTGCTTGTTTCGGAGATCCTTCTACGAATACGCCCCAACGCTGAATTTGGGGACATAGTCCATCACCTATAGCAGACGCGGGAAAATTATCTTGTTCACATTTCTCTTAGTTATTGAACTATTAAGCTGCTTGTTTCGGAGATCCTTCTACGAATACGCCCCAACGCTGAGTTTGGGGACATAGTCCATCACCTATAGCAGACGCGGGAAAATTATCTTGTTCACATTTCTCTTAGTTATTGAACTATTAAGCTGCTTGTTTCGGAGATCCTTCTACGAATACGCCCCAACGCTGAGTTTGGGGACATAGTCCATCACCTATAGCAGACGCGGGAAAATTATCTTGTTCACATTTCTCTTAGTTATTGAACTATTAAGCTGCTTGTTTCGGAGATCCTTCTACGAATACGCCCCAACGCTGAGTTTGGGGACATAGTCCATCACCTATAGCAAACGCGGGAAAATTATCTTCTTCACATTTCTCTTAGTCATTGAACTATTAAGCTGCTAGTTTCGGAGATCCTTCTACGAATACGCCCCAACGCTGAGTTTGGGGACATAGTCCATCACCTATAGCAGACGCGGGAAAATTATCTTGTTCACATTTCTCTTAGTCATTGAACTATTAAGCTGCTTGTTTCGGAGATCCTTCTACGAATACGCCCCAACGCTGAGTTTGGGGACATAGTCCATCACCTATAGCAGACGCGGGAAAATTATCTTGTTCACATTTCTCTTAGTTATTGAACTATTAAGCTGCTTGTTTCGGAGATCCTTCTACGAATACGCCCCAACGCTGAGATTGGGGACATAGTCCATCACCTATAGCAGACGCGGGAAAATTATCTTGTTCACATTTCTCTTAGTCATTGAACTATTAAGCTGCTTGTTTCGGAGATCCTTCTACGAATACGCCCCAACGCTGAGTTTGGGGACATAGTCCATCACCTATAGCAGACGCGGGAAAATTATCTTGTTCATATTTCTCTTAGTTATTGAACTATTAAGCTGCTTGTTTCGGAGATCCTTCTACGAATACGCCCCAACGCTGAGTTTGGGGACATAGTCCATCACCTATAGCAGACGCGGGAAAATTATCTTGTTCACATTTCTCTTAGTTATTGAACTATTAAGCTGCTTGTTTCGGAGATCCTTCTACGAATACGCCCCAACGCTGAGTTTGGGGACATAGTCCATCACCTATAGCAGACGCGGGAAAATTATCTTGTTCACGTTTCTCTTAGTCATTGAACTATTAAGCTGCTTGTTTCGGAGATCCTTCTACGAATACGCCCCAACGCTGAGTTTGGGGACATAGTCCATCACCTATAGCAGACGCGGGAAAATTATCTTGTTCACATTTCTCTTAGTCATTGAACTATTAAGCTGCTTGTTTCGGAGATCCTTCTACGAATACGCCCCAACGCTGAGTTTGGGGACATAGTCCATCACCTATAGCAGACGCGGGAAAATTATCTTGTTCACATTTCTCTTAGTCATTGAACTATTAAGCTGCTTGTTTCGGAGATCCTTCTACGAATACGCCCCAACGCTGAGTTTGGGGACATAGTCCATCACCTATAGCAGACGCGGGAAAATTATCTTGTTCACATTTCTCTTAGTCATTGAACTATTAAGCTGCTTGTTTCGGAGATCCTTCTACGAATACGCCCCAACGCTGAGTTTGGGGACATAGTCCATCACCTATAGCAGACGCGGGAAAATTATCTTGTTCACATTTCTCTTAGTTATTGAACTATTAAGCTGCTTGTTTCGGAGATCCTTCTACGAATACGCCCCAACGCTGAGTTTGGGGACATAGTCCATCACCTATAGCAGACGCGGGAAAATTATCTTGTTCACATTTCTCTTAGTTATTGAACTATTAAGCTGCTTGTTTCGGAGATCCTTCTACGAATACGCCCCAACGCTGAGTTTGGGGACATAGTCCATCACCTATAGCAGACGCGGGAAAATTATCTTGTTCACATTTCTCTTAGTTATTGAACTATTAAGCTGCTTGTTTCGGAGATCCTTCTACGAATACGCCCCAACGCTGAGTTTGGGGACATAGTCCATCACCTATAGCAGACGCGGGAAAATTATCTTGTTCACATTTCTCTTAGTTATTGAACTATTAAGCTGCTTGTTTCGGAGATCCTTCTACGAATACGCCCCAACGCTGAGTTTGGGGACATAGTCCATCACCTATAGCAGACGCGGGAAAATTATCTTGTTCACATTTCTCTTAGTTATGGAACTATTAAGCTGCTTGTTTCGGAGATCCCTCTACGAATACGCCCCAACGCTGAGTTTGGGGACATAGTCCATCACCTATAGCAGACGCGGGAAAATTAACTTGTTCACATTTCTCTTAGTCATTGAACTATTAAGCTGCTTGTTTCGGAGATCCTTCTACGAATACGCCCCAACGCTGAGTTTGGGGACATAGTCCATCACCTATAGCAGACGCGGGAAAATTATCTTGTTCACATTTCTCTTAGTTATTGAACTATTAAGCTGCTTGTTTCGGAGATCCTTCTACGAATACGCCCCAACGCTGAGTTTGGGAACATAGTCCATCACCTATAGCAGACGCGGGAAAATTATCTTGTTCACATTTCTCTTAGTTATTGAACTATTAAGCTGCTTGTTTCGGAGATCCTTCTACGAATACGCCCCAACGCTGAGTTTGGGGACATAGTCCATCACCTATAGCAGACGCGGGAAAATTATCTTGTTCACATTTCTCTTAGTCATTGAACTATTAAGCTGCTTGTTTCGGAGATCCTTCTACGAATACGCCCCAACGCTGAGTTTGGGGACATAGTCCATCACCTATAGCAGACGCGGGAAAATTATCTTGTTCACATTTCTCTTAGTCATTGAACTATTAAGCTGCTTGTTTCGGAGATCCTTCTACGAATACGCCCCAACGCTGAGTTTGCGGACATAGTCCATCACCTATAGCAGACGCGGGAAAATTATCTTGTTCACATTTCTCTTAGTCATTGAACTATTAAGCTGCTTGTTTCGGAGATCCTTCTACGAATACGCCCCAACGCTGAGTTTAGGGACATAGTCCATCACGTATAGCAGACGCGGGAAAATTATCTTGTTCACATTTCTCTTAGTCATTGAACTATTAAGCTCCTTGTTTCGGAGATCCTTCTACGAATACGCCCCAACGCTGAGTTTGGGGACATAGTCCATCACCTATAGCAGACGCGGGAAAATTATCTTGTTCACATTTCTCTTAGTTATTGAACTATTAAGCTGCTTGTTTCGGAGATCCTTCTACGAATACGCCCCAACGCTGAGTTTGGGGACATAGTCCATCACGTATAGCAGACGCGGGAAAATTATCTTGTTCACATTTCTCTTAGTTATTGAACTATTAAGCTGCTTGTTTCGGAGATCCTTCTACGAATACGCCCCAACGCTGAGTTTGGGGACATAGTCCATCACCTATAGCAGACGCGGGAAAATTATCTTGTTCACATTTCTCTTAGCCATTGAACTATTAAGCTGCTTGTTTCGGAGATCCTTCTACGAATACGCCCCAACGCTGAGTTTGGGGACATAGTCCATCACCTATAGCAGACGCGGGAAAATTATCTTGTTCACATTTCTCTTAGTCATTGAACTCTTAAGCTGCTTGTTTCGGAGATCCTTCTACGAATACGCCCCAACGCTGAGTTTGGGGACATAGTCCATCACCTATAGCAGACGCGGGAAAATTATCTTGTTCACATTTCTCTTAGTTATTGAACTATTAAGCTGCTTCTTTCGGAGATCCTTCTACGAATACGCCCCAACGCTGAGTTTGGGGACATAGTCCATCACCTATAGCAGACGCGGGAAAATTATCTTGTTCACATTTCTCTTAGTCATTGAACTATTAAGCTGCTTGTTTCAGAGATCCTTCTACGAATACGCCCCAACGCTGAGTTTGGGGACATAGTCCATCACCTATAGCAGACGCGGGAAAATTATCTTGTTCACATTTCTCTTAGTTATTGAACTATTAAGCTGCTTGTTTCGGAGATCCTTCTACGAATACGCCCCAACGCTGAGTTTGGGGACATAGTCCATCACCTATAGCAGACGCGGGAAAATTATCTTGTTCACATTTCTCTTAGTCATTGAACTATTAAGCTGCTTGTTTCGGAGATCCTTCTACGAATACGCCCCAACGCTGAGTTTGGGGACATAGTCCATCACCTATAGCAGACGCGGGAAAATTATCTTGTTCACATTTCTCTTAGTCATTGAACTATTAAGCTGCTTGTTTCGGAGATCCTTCTACGAATACGCCCCAACGCTGAGTTTGGGGACATAGTCCATCACCTATAGCAGACGCGGGAAAATTATCTTGTTCACATTTCTCTTAGTCATTGAACTATTAAGCTGCTTGTTTCGGAGATCCTTCTACGAATACGCCCCAACGCTGAGTTTGGGGACATAGTCCATCACCTATAGCAGACGCGGGAAAATTATCTTGTTCACATTTCTCTTAGTTATTGAACTATTAAGCTGCTTGTTTCGGAGATCCTTCTACGAATACGCCCCAACGCTGAGTTTGGGGACATAGTCCATCACCTATAGCAGACGCGGGAAAATTATCTTGTTCACATTTCTCTTAGTTATTGAACTATTAAGCTGCTTGTTTCGGAGATCCTTCTACGAATACGCCCCAACGCTGAGTTTGGGGACATAGTCCATCACCTATAGCAGACGCGGGAAAATTATCTTGTTCACATTTCTCTTAGTTATTGAACTATTAAGCTGCTTGTTTCGGAGATCCTTCTACGAATACGCCCCAACGCTGAGTTTGGGGACATAGTCCATCACCTATAGCAGACGCGGGAAAATTATCTTGTTCACATTTCTCTTAGTTATTGAACTATTAAGCTGCTTGTTTCGGAGATCCTTCTACGAATACGCCCCAACGCTGAGTTTGGGGACATAGTCCATCACCTATAGCAGACGCGGGAAAATTATCTTGTTCACATTTCTCTTAGTCATTGAACTATTAAGCTGCTTGTTTCGGAGATCCTTCTACGAATACGCCCCAACGCTGAGTTTGGGGACATAGTCCATCACCTATAGCAGACGCGGGAAAATTATCTTGTTCACATTTCTCTTAGTTATTGAACTATTAAGCTGCTTGTTTCGGAGATCCTTCTACGAGTACGCCCCAACGCCGAGTTTGGGAACATTGTCCATCACCTATAGCAGACGCGGGAAAATTATCTTGTTCACATTTCTCTTAGTTATTGAACTATTAAGCTGCTTGTTTCGGAGATCCTTCTACGAATACGCCCCAACGCTGAGTTTGGGGACATAGTCCATCACCTATAGCAGACGCGGGAAAATTATCTTGTTCACATTTCTCTTAGTTATTGAACTATTAAGCTGCTTGTTTCGGAGATCTGGGGTAAGTGTCTTAGGAATTCAGTTTTCTTATTGTTGTTCCATTGCTGTATATTTTTGTGTGTGAATGTGCGTGTGGTACTCTCTATGTTGATGTTAAATTTAAGTGGAATTTTCTTATTGTTTTTGTTTTGTAAGTGTTATTTCTTATTGTTTTGAGTGCGTTCTATATAGAGCAAGTGTACATTTAAAAAATGCCTGGTTGCGCGGTCGCCGCTTGTGCTCCGTACAGTAGGAAAACAAAAGGTACAAATATAGTGTATCATTCATTTCCGAAAGACCCTCTTTTACACACACACACACACACACACACACACACAAAAACTGGATTTTGAATGCTCCCAACATTTCCAACCTAATGATTACGTTCGTGATCTGCGAGCAGAACTACTTAACCTTCCTCCTAAGAAAGTTCTGAAACCAGATGCTGTACCAAATGTAAATATACCAGGTGTTATGCCATCTAACCCTTTGGGGATCTTATGGTACATTTTGTACCATACGCGTTTTTCATGGTACATTGCGTTATTTCTCTTCTATTTGAGCTTTTTCGTCCGTTTTTTTTGTTTTTCAAGTCCAGAGACATTGTAGAAGACATTACGTATGGTCTCAGACCGTCCTGCGTCCAGACATGGGAGGTGATGACGTCATAATCTTAAAATGTATTTTTTCCCTTTTTAAGCCTATGTTCATTATTTATTGGCGGGCTTATTTTTGAACGTAGAAGATTGAAATTTTGAACAAACATTCAGTCCGCCGAGTAGTATTTACCAGATTTTTTGTTCCGATGTCAGTGCTAAAACAGGGGCGACCAGAGGGGCAAAGGGGTAAAAAAGGGATATTTTTACCTTAAAAATCCCGTTTGTCGTCATTTTCTCGCCTCACATACATGATAGGACCACGTGAGTCATACCGTCTGAAAGGCCGTTCCATTCTGAAGAGAATGACTGTCGAATTATTATTCTAGGGTAATCAGGGATGTCTCAGGGATTTTTGAAAAATATACTTCTATATAGGGGAAAATGGGGCATTGTCGGTATATATGTTTTTGGCGGGCTTATTTTTGAACATAGCAGATTGAAATTTTGCACAAACATTCAGTCCGCCGAGTAGTATTTACCAGATTTTTTGTTCCGATGTCAGTGTTAAAACAGGGGGGTAACCAGAGGGGCAAAGGGTTAAAAAAGGGATATTTTTACCCCTAAAATTTCCGTTTTTCGTCATTTTCCCGCCTCACATACACGATAGGACCACGTGAGTCATACCGTCTGAAAGGCCGTTCCATTCTGAAGAGAATGACTGTCGAATTATTATTCTAGGGTAATTAGGGATGTCTCAGGGATTTTTTGAAAAATATTCTTCTATATAGGGGAAAATGGGGCATTGTCGGTATATATATTTTTGGCGGGCTTATTTTTGAACATAGCAGATTGAAATTTTGCACAAACATTCAGTCCGCCGAGTAGTATTTACCAGATTTTTTGTTCCGATGTCAGTGTTAAAACAGGGGGGTAACCAGAGGGGCAAAGGGTTAAAAAAAAGGGATATTTTTACCCCAAAAATTCCTGTTTTTCGTCATTTTCCCGCCTCACATACACGATAGGACCACGAGAGTCATACCGTCTGAAAGGCCGTTCCATTCTGAAGAGAACGACGGTCGAATTATTTTTCTAGGGTAATTAGGGCCGTCTCAGTGATTTTTTATCCAAATATACTTCTGTATAGGGTAAAAGTGGGGCATGGTAGGGAAATTTTTTCTGGCGGGCCTATTTTTTTCTCGTAGAAGATTGAAATTTTGCACAAACATTCATCCCACCGAGTAGTATTTACCAGAAGTTTTTTTCGATTTCTGAATAAAAACAGGGGGGTCCTGTGGGGCAAATGTTGAAAAAAGGGAAATTTTGCCCAAAAAATCACTTTTTTCAGGAATTTCCCGCCTTAGGTACATGATGGAGACATGTGAATGGTACCGCCTGAAAGAAAGTTCTATTCTGAAGAAAATGATTGGCGGATTATAGTCTTAGGGTAATTAGGGATGTCTCAGGATTTTTTTCCCCTGAGATCATAGTGTTTTATGGTGATTTGGGGCATTGTGGGAATTTTTGATAAAAATTCTCCCGCCCTTACTATTCAAGATAGAAACTTGAAATTTGGCACACACATTCAGTATACCAAGTACTATTTATCAAATTTTTTAGATGGCTACGTCACATAGGGGGGTCCAGGGGGGGAAAGTTTGAGAAAAAATTTTCCCTCCGAAATTTTCACTTTGACACTTTTTCCCGCTTCTGGTGTATGGTATGAGCATGCAAGTGGTACCATTTGAAAGCCAGCTCTATTCTAAAGAGAATGAGGTATGAACCATGATCTTAGGATAAATAGTGACGATGCAGTAGCTGCTTGACTGAAAGTCTCAAAAATAGCCCAAAAAGCCAAGATCTGCTAAGGGCTAATACTACCAGTTCGGATTTACTTCAAATTCACACCGCAAATATCAGAAATATAACAGACAGAACTGATAGGTCTCATGCCACAGATGTTAGAAAGAGAGCAATTGAAACTCGAAATAATTTATCTCCCAAGAAGAGAAAAATATACCATTGTACGTCTACAGAAAATGACTTCGTCTCTGAAGAAGTTAAAACTCTTACAAACCAAGTAAAACAATTGCAGGAGAAAAATCGAAGATTAAATGAACAGTTTTCAAATCTGAAACTAAAAACTAAGTGCCTTTCTAAGAAACTTACAGCCGTACAACAAAATCTTAATAAGCGTTCCCAAAATGTAAAAATGAAAGTTGAATCTGAGGTACACTGAATTTTAGGGACTGTTTTCTCCGAAAATCAAATCAAATGCTTAGTGAATGGCAGGAAAAGAACTAAGTGGAGCACAGAAGATATATGTAGAGCGATTACGCTGCGTGCTATTAGCAAAAAGCGTTATTTATTCTTAAGGAGTAAGTTGGGGATTCCATTACCTGGAATTTCTACTTTAAAGAAATTGATTTCCCGTTCATTTCGTTGTCGCCCTGGTGTATTATCAGAAGCGATTCATTTAATGAAAACAGAGGCGGAAAGATTCTCCACTATCGAACGTATATCTGTAATTTCATTCGATGAAATGAATATTGAGAGCAGGGTTACGTACGATCAAATGGAAGAAACCAGCATCTGAAGGTTGGATCGAGTTTCTGTCGCGTGGTGGTCTCTTCGTTCCATCAGAGGAATGGATGTCAAAAATGAAGGGTTTTGAACTTATTTTCAATGACATTAATGGTACCAGCACAATGTCCGGTGAAAAAAAATTTGTAAAAAGACTAACCTCGAAAATAAGTGAAAAGTATCCTGATGTGAATGAACAGTTAATTAGGATATATGTAAGAACTAGGATGTTCATTCGCATAAAATACATGAATAATAGAAATAAAATTCTAAAATCAACAAATGCCCCAAAAATAAAATCTCGACAATGACATCCTTCAGCCACAGTGAGGCCTACAACAAACAACTAAGCAGAGAAAGGTACGTAGAATTATTATTTAAAATTATTTATTAATGTTTATTTCCTGTGCAAACCTTGTCTTGCGTTGCTTCTGGCTGTGCGCTTCTCTTGTCTGCTCCTCGAGACTTTCTCGTCAGCCTAGCTGCTCCTATAGTGACGTCATGTCACCAGCCAATCAGCGTCCCGTTTCTGATATAACCCAACCTTATTCATTCTAATAATCTTGTTTGCAGTGTGACCACTGTTAGTACTTTCGTACTAGATGTAGCACTTTTCCTATATTTTAGTGTCTCTAATACGTTCACCAACAAATCTAGTACTTTTCTCCTCTTCTTTTATCTTAAATACATTTGAGAGATAAAAAACAAATATCATGAAAATTTGGCAATGTACAACTTCACTGTTTCTGGTAACATTTTCTACATATCTTTTTCAACAGTGGTATTTACGAGAGCCGAAGCGTTGTCCAGTCGCCTCCTTAACTAATAAATGAAATGAAATTTTTGAGTTTTACGTCCCACGATCATGCCGGTTAGGCTAAAGGAGACGGTGTTTATGAGAAATGAATGAAATGGTGGAATCAAGAAAATGTCTGGAAACGGGAAAACCCCGAGAAAACACACGTACACGGTGTTTGTCCGCCACAAAGTTCACTCAACTAATTAATGACCACACAGTAAACAGTATTACATATTTGCTTATCCGTTTAAACAGTAGACTATTAATGAATTAAAATTCGATTTTCTCAGTAAGACCATTTTATGATTTTTGTTTTCTCTCGACATCCCCTATATTTATCATACTTGCGTTACTATAGTGGTTTTACAGTGAGTTCTAGTACGACAATTAAGCAGGATTTCCACCAGGATTGTTAGTTTGGGGGGTGTAAAGACAAAACTTGGAGTGTGTACGTGGTTTGCACGCTTTGTATCAAATTTTGACTAAAAACTAAGTTGGGGTTCTTGCAAGAATGTGGGGGGGAATTCTCCTACCCACAAGAAGCGTAAAATGTAATAAATAGGGTGAAACGGGAGCAGATAAAATTTTAGCACTTTTCCCTCAGATCTAGTACTTTTTTCTGCATAGGTTAGTGCGAAATATTTTTACTGGGTGGTCACACTGCTTGTTTGTTATGCTTACTAGAAACAAACAAGCGTCGTGGCTAAGGAAATAAGCAAGTTGTCAGATGACGGGAAATTTCCCGCTAAATTGGAAATTCTTAGCATTGGCGGGAATTCGGGAAATTCTGATTGAAAATAGGAAATTCTGTCAACTTTTCTTCCTTTTCAAGCGTTTTTGTAGGTAAACAGAACCAGAACAGGAAGAGAGGTTTATAAATTGAAGCAAATGGAACTGATAGTTAATCACGCCAATACCCGTTTTCTGCGGGAAGAAAGAAGGTTGGGAGGGTTTGTGGCCCTTTGCTTACTATTTTGTTATGGTCAGTCATTCACGGAATTTTAGGGTGAAGTGAGGCTAAGGAGAGAAGAATGTAATGCTTGGAAGTACCTAGCACACTCTACCACACACACACAAATGTAAATTTATTTCTATAGGCTACCAAATAAACCACAGATAGGAAATAAAAGGATGGTAGTATAATAGATTTCTCGTCGCACAGGAATAGATGTACTTCTGATTGATTGTTCAGAGTTATTTGATTTTTATTTGAAGCTATTAATATAATTATTAATTAATTAAGATTAATTAATTAATTAATGACATTTCTCTTGGCGGGAAATTTTGCAAGAGATCGGGAAATTTGAGGGCTTTGAGCGGGAAATCTGTTGTTCTGAATCTGACAACAATGTAAGCAACTGCAGAAGAAGATTGGAAATATGAAGTTGCTTTGTGAACGTTCTTACAAATCATTTCATTAACACTGGCAACATAAAATATAAGTGGAGTGTAAGAACAGTGTTGAATCTTATTATATTTCAATTCACAATGGCTGGTGAGGCGTCTGTTAAGTTGGAATTCATGTGCAAAGAAGAAATAGCTTATGATTTACCTCAGGATGATCCATTCCAAGAGGAAGGGTGGACGTTGGAACTGATGACAGACAACAAAGAGTTAATATTATCTACAACGGAAGGAGAGGAAACAATGGACAAGGATACAGCTATGTGTTCTTTGGATGTGAAATTAAACGTTGATAGGGTGAAATCAGAATTAGCAGTAGAAGAAGATCCTGAATTTGAAAGGGATATAGAAACGCCTAGAAAAATAGTGGTTCAGGAGACTTGCGCATCGTACTCTAATGATTCCCAACAATTAACAACAAAAACTTTAAATTCAGTTCGGCCAGAAAGGTAATGTTAAAGTTTACATGTACTAATTGGCTCAGATTGATAATACAGTTACATGCGTTCGGAAACTTTGTTGCTTAAAAGCAATGCTTCACGAGAAATTTTTTGGTATGGGAGATATCTCGAACGTAACTTAGTAACCTACAATTTGGAAATAGCATGGCACCAAAGACTAGCTGTATACCAAATAAAAATAATAATAAGATCGATACCACTCATACAAATCTTATGTAGTTCATATCTTGATAAAATAATTTGTTTATTATTGATTACAAATTTCTCACTAATTGTAGCACATATTTACAATATGGGTGCTCGACGATATTGTTTTATTTATATAGAGACTTATGTACAATAACAAATTGTGAGAGTGGTGATTATCTTAAAATTTTCCAAATTTAAACGTGGAATGTATTATATTGGAACAAAAACTATGGACGTTTGTGTTTTTACTTAGGATTTAGCTCAAATGGGTCTAGCCTCATTTTTCCGGAGGGCTTCGAAAGACATAAGCAAAATACAAGATAAAGAATATTTTAACCAACAGTGGATTTTCATTAATTGTAGAGGTCCATACATCAATCCATTTTATAGCTGCACTCATTTCTTTCAAGGAAGTCGACTTTTTACATTCCCAGGAATCATTTGTGAAGTATGGACCTCCATTTCTCAATGTAGTGTCACTTTAGGGGCTTAGTGAACCTACATGATTTATGAATTATTGTAAAAACAACGCTAACCAGCATGTGCTAGATGGCCGGTACAATGAAGTTTGCTATTCAGATTAGGGATAACGCAAAATTCTGTATTTAGGATAACTTATATGTCTTACGTTTTGAATGTGTTCTTGTACGTTCCTAAGTATTTTATAGGTAACATCCTGAAATGCTTTCTTTGCTTGTATATTTGTGTTCCAGAGTAACACAATATATTAGGGACGTAACTTCTTAATTATATGGATTCCTTCATTCCCAAACATTTTTCTAGTTCCGTGTTACGATTTGCCACATTGAATTTTGATACTTCATTTCGCTTACAGTGGTTACTAGGTACCGTAACAAGGGGTTTCTTTGCACATGGAGCATTACTTCCCACAAGATATGAAAAGAGTTTCACAATCCTCTGTTGGTAAAACCATGAACTGTAAACACGAAGTTTCAACTACCCTGTACGATAGAGCATGTAACTGTATTTTGGCGTTTATGTTGGGGGTCAGCATCAGTTCTAATTACCGGGAGGGTTTGTTGTTGTACTGGTATGGAAAGCAGTCACTGTAAAGACCGCCAAATTTTAAAATAATTTCTGTCAATGTTAAATCAGTTTCGTAGAATACTAGTGTGCATAATGGGACTGTGATGTAATTGTTCAAATTGAAATGTGAAACGTTTCATAGGTGGGGTTATTTGCACAACATACAAAAAAGTATCTTGAATATACATTCCTGTGCAATGTTTTTCCTTCAGTATTTAAACATTTTACTTTCTACAGAAAACTGCGTGCATTTTATTAATATTGATATTAAAATGATGGTACCGGTATCAGTACTTATTTTGAATTATCGATATTTGTAAACAAAATTATATATTTTCTGGTATCGACTCAGGAAACACATTCTAATAGTTTAGCATATGTCCTACAAAAGTGCCAACTCACGAACAGAAAAATTGATCCTCGTGAACAGATTTGATTTGGTGTTTCCTTTTGTCCAAGGTTATCATTCGAACCGTAATCAGTGGAAGATTTACGGGGTTTTTAACTTTCACGCTGAAGCCCGCCCAAAATAGCATGATTTTTTTTTTTAAGGCAAGTACTTAATTAGACTCAAACAGTGACTTTAATCGGTTCAGTCACTTCCTTGAACTGTTTCTGACTGAGTCACTTGTTGGAACTGTTCGTGCCTTTTGTGTGACGTCCTTTTTGAAAAATTGGTGGTAGTTCATACTTTTCTCATTAGGTGTCTACAGTCAAATGGTAGTTTCTTACTGTGACGTCACATGTTCTGTCTGATTGTATGTGTGGAATGGAGTGAGCGGGTAATTGAATTTTCGTTTCATGGCGACGATCGAAGTAGCAACTGCGATTGAGAAACCGTAAAATGAATTTAATACAAAGAATTGGAACTTGTCGTTTTTAAATAAGTTTGTATTAGATTCGGATTTTATATCATACCACTTTGGAGCACAGTATGGTTTAATTGAGTTAGAGAAAACCTGTCATGGTTGTGGTCGAAGGCTGAAGATATTTCCGACGTATGGTAAAAGTGGGCGTTCATTGGTTAGTCTTGTTTGTAATAATAACAAGTGTACTCGCTTTAATAAATCGACGTATGTGCGGAAAGGAACATTTTCCAGTAATGTGAAGTTGAGTATTGCGAATGTGTTTTTGCTGTCTTATTGTTTCGTGAATAATCAATTATGAGTTCATTACTCATGAGTGTTCTGGTATGGCGAAACGGTGAGTGCTTTCCATTTTTAATTGATATTATTTTTATTCTTGATTTGCTTTGGATTTGGGTATTTGGCAAAATATTTGTTTTGCTGTTGGTGGTTCCATTATCTTGGTGAGATGTAATTTATTTTTCCTCGTCATGCTGCACTGAATTATAATTAGTGATGAGTATTTTTTTTTTAATTTTTCCTTACGTTAGCTTTATAGTACTGGTTTGACTAAATATTGTTTTTTGGGATGTTTTTATGGTACTTGATTGCGGGGTTGGGAGAGCGGTAGCCCCCATTTAGATACCAATATTGATAGTCACCGCTTCACCTGGATTGATTAGGTATAGTGTTTAGTAAAATTTTGGCCCTTGTACTTATAGCATAATTCTTAACATTCTACATTACTTTGACTCGGACCGTAACTGTAACCGATTCGACTGATCCGGTTCCGGGAGCAGTTTAGGAATGATTCGCAAACTGCTCCGGTAACCGGATCAGATGAATCGGATGCAGTTACTGTTTGACTGAAAATAAAGATTTGCCTAAAAATATATTGTTACTGATTCCTACTTGTATAAGCTGCAAGCCCACTTCCAAAGTCTAGTGATTTTTTTAAGGAAACAGTCTTTTAGAATCACGGCCCTGTCAAACTACTTTTATGGATACGCCACTGTTCATAATTTATTTTCTAACAAGAAACTCATTCCGGCGTGTAGGTAAATAGGAAATTTACCTAAATTTAAAACACACGAGGTTCCAGTGGTAATAATTTCCTATTTAAGCGTCATTTTGACCGGTGCAAAGTAGCCGCGAGTAGAGGCTGAAACGTCTTATCCCAATTTTACGTTTTTTATGATTTTAAAACGTTACACATTTCAATTTCAACGTTACACTACTGCCTCAAAGTCCCACTATACATGGTAGTATTCTACAAAACTAACTTTGACGCAAATTCGTATATATGATATCTTTCAAATTTTATAAGCCTTTACCGTGACTGCTTTCAATACCTCTACAAGTATATATTTGGCATCTTGCCATTCCTTGTAGAAGAGGCAACTAACCCGTGAGTATTTTTTTTTAATGAAGGAGGAAGTTTTAATGTCCGTACTGGCAAACAATGAAAGAAATTTTGATCGTAGCATTAAACTTGTTTCAAACTTGGTGATCAGAACGGCTCCTACTCTGCGGATGGTATAATTTGAGATCATTTCATTTCTTTTAGGCGAGTGAAATGAATTGAAATCTTATTTGAGAATATAAAGGAATGTAAGAATATCCCAAGTACAAATCGTAAAAAAGTTTCCCGACCATTCTATTTAAACACGTTTCGAACTTTAACAGCTATTGCCAATTATTTTGCTTCTAACTGCAGAGATTGTAATTTGAGATCACGTCTTTCTTATTAGGTGAGCGAAACGAATTTTGTTATTCTGCTTTTAGATTTTAGACAGAAGTGAGAATGGCCATACATAAAAGTCCCGCAGGATTTTGTATTTTTTATTTAAGGAAAGCTTTGGAATAGCAGATTAAGAATAAATTTATCAATACAAAATTACTATGCAAAGTATCTTTTTTTTTTACAAAGTAGAATTTTAATATCTTTAAAAAATTGTGCCCGACGTCGGTTTCTTCTTCTTGGGTTTCCTTTAAAGGGGTATGGTCATTATAACTACAAATCGATTTCTAAGTAACGTTAGTTTCAATTTTTTTTATGGGGGAGTAGCATTTTGTCAGATAATTTTCTCGTTGTACCTTCGAAAACGGTATTTTATAAAGGATTTTCGTTCTTCTGTATAGAACTCCTGTAGGCTGACATCATCATTATTATTCAAAATTCATTTCAGACCGATGTTAATTCAAATTTCATTGTGGGTTAATGATGATGTACTCATGAGATGTACTCATAAAATGCCAATGAAGCGTTATTTATTTGTTTATAAATTAGCCCTGTACAGTCCAGATTAAGAATATTATCTTAAATACGATATCATTAAGTACATCCCGCCTTTCGAACAACATTTCTTAGTAGCATAGAAAACTACGCCATCTAAGCTGCATTTCATTCTTGAATGCAGGTTTCCATTAGGAAAATATGATAATGGCTATGAATCCAAGGTTTTATGAGAGAAAGATATAAACTGCTTTAAGGAAAACTATTGTCCAGTTTTTTTATATTTCTTACACCGGGGAATATGTTCTATGATCCAATCGAAAGTGCAGGAACGTGAGAGTACAAAAAACCAAGTCTGACGAGAAGGTTGTGGAGCTAATGGTTTATAGTTGTGTATCAGTTTTTTGATATATTTTGGGCTTCCATATATTTTTTCTTTTGTTTAATTTGCACCTTTTCTCAATTTTAAATATTTTTTCGCACTTTTTTCGATTGAATTCTACCAAGATATGAGATTTGTATAATTTTGTCAGTACTTTTGTGTATTGATAGCTTTTCCCATACTTCATACTGCCTTTTGGACAGGTCCATATTTTTGCACTTGAAGCTTCAAACGCTGAGCTATTCCATATAAAATCAGAAGTTCACGAGTTAAGCCTTAAAAATTAAAGTTAGGTTTTACGTTTCAAATGAAATTGATGTTAGTTTGATTAGCACTTGCTGATTGCTCAAAGTCCATAAGATACAGGCTTGGGTATCGTTTTTAAACTTATTCATCACCCTTTACAAGAATTTCCATTATCAAACCTGGATTTCTTTAATTTGTACTATTGTTTTCTTTTAAGATTATAGCCTGCATTCTCCCTTTCTTTGTCGACTACTTACAGTTTTATCTAGGGCACTTGCCTTTTGCCGTTTTCTTCTTTGTAATGTTCTATTTCCGTTGCCTCTCTTTTATGGGTAGTTATAACTCAGTAGGTTACGATTATCCATTTTAAATGTTGCATCGTCTCGGAAGTTTAAACTCAATCTCTTTCTCCTTCGTTTCCTTCTATACTTTAAAATAATTTCTGAATTTAAAAATTACTCTAGTAGGATATACCTTACAAAAATGGAAATCCAGAAGAGCTGGGAGTGAATCAAAAAACTGCTTTCTGTTCTTTGTCTTCTCTTAAATATAATGTTACTATTTGGATGAATTCTTCGCGATTACTTCTCATTAGTATTGTCTTAAAATCGATACTATAAAGCGCGAGTAAAATTTAATTAAAACAAGAAGAAACTGCTGGCAATCAACAGGGGTATCATCTGAAAGTTTGTTGTTCTTTGCTTTCTTTTCAATTCTTCCGAGTATCATTTTGTTATGGTTTGTTTCTCTTATCCATATGGTCTATTGCTGTAGAACATCTGGAATTACAAACATGTATTATAACGAACATTAACAAAAGGCGTTATGATAGTTCACTTTGGATTCAAACAGCTTAATTACAATTGATGCACTGCTACACTATGTATATATATATATATATATATATATATATATATATATATATATATATATATATATATAATGTGGCAGTGCATGATATATATATAGTAACTTTTATTACTTTGATCTGGTTACATGACAAGAAGCAAGGAAATTTTTACCTTATATCAGAAATTTTTTCAATTCTGCATTATCATGACATAGTTTATTAATTAGGACATCTTTATTCACTTTATTTAGTATATCCTTTTATACTGTATTAACATAAACGATTCAATGTTGTCTTGCCCGAGGTTCGCCCATAACCTTTATTTAATAATGCTGAGTTTCAAAATCGCTCGTTTACAACTCTTTTACTTGTGTAAGATGGATAGTAAGGAGGAACTTATACATTTTAAAGACGTATGTATAACATAAGGCATACATGTGATATTCATATATAATTTGGAACCCACACGTGAGGCAAGACTTGCAAGCTTACTTTGATTTCCAACATCCCTGGTTCAATATCGCATCACCATGCTTCCTCTTCATACTCAATAATTATATATTCAATATCATATCCACTCACATCTTGCGATGACTTGGATTAAATATCTGCATAAAATTTTAGTTCTTCGATAGTTCTCCCATTGTCTATGCCACAGATTTTGTTCATTGCATTTGAGGGTAGATCGTCTTTTAAATCAGAAATCCGCCTTGGATCGAACCACACCAAATCGTGGAAAAGTTTTTCGTGTTTCGAAACCCGGTTAGTCACACTTTGAATGATTTTGTTAAGGACATCTCTGAAATCACACAGTCTGAAACTTTTCTCTTCTGTATTCCCTGATTTCGTAACATGCCAATTCAGATCATGCAACGATATTATATATTTGTGAATTACTTCCATTTTCCTTGTAGCTATTTTGGGCAAAAGTGCAACTTAAAAGTGCACATCTGTTGCTAAGAACAAGAAAAAAAATATATATAGAATATATGTTAATTTTTGATAGATAATCTGTAATTGTTGTTACATTATAACACAGAATTTTTGTTTCGGTTTGCTATGGCAACTGGTAATTATTAATGGAGATTACAGAATAAAAAGTAGCTGTGGTGAATGTGATGTGTCTAATTTGAAAGTTATGCAATCACTAGTTATTGCAAATATAAGTATAAATTAAAGGTGCCTGATAGTGGTGACTTATCTTAGTACTCGAGCTGGGCTAATGTGACGAAAAATACGTTAAATTTAATTATAACGTTACAATAGAACGATTACATTCAATGGAAAGAAAAGTTTTACACTATCTCAGGGAAAGGTAGGCATGTTTTATATGATTCCATAGCAAAACGCATCCCCCTCCTGTTTTCCTAGGCACCTACCCCTACAACCTTCCGCTACGCGCGACACCCAATCTCTTACGCTCCTTGTGGCTTACAACGACATTCTTTTTGCTATACCAGTGTTACCTTATTGTCAACACCTAGTGTGAGATGACCCATAAGGAAATTCTGCATGATCAACATCTCAGTTTCAAACTGGAGCGCATTATACAACAACGGATGCAACATACATATTTTCAATGTTGTATCCAAGCAGTATATGAGAATCGTTAAGGTAATTTAAATGAAATTTTTGTTACTTGTTTATGGTAATGAACAATTTGCTAAACAATTAATTTATATTTTAACTGAGTATGACGAGAAAAGTCACGAAATATCAAAACTGTATGCGAGGTGGCAATAATATCATGATATGGCAGAACATGATTCGGGTACTACTTTCCTAGTGTAATCATTAGCAAAACGAACTCACACCTGTGGAACTATTTCCAAACAAGCAAATGAAGTGAAATGAATAGTATATACCCAGTCAGGAATGTCCAGAGGAACAGTAACTGTATTCGCATCAATAGTAATTGTATTTAAGCGCAGAACTCAACTTTAACAAACTTGAAACCAGAAACTTAATGAAACGACATAATAATCTTACCTTTCTCCAGCCGCTATTATTTTTTGACCTTGAATTTACCATAAAACCATTGCCTTCACGAATATTAGAAACACACAAATCTTGAGAGATAAGTTTGGTAAATACTCTTTACATCTCTTATAGAGCACAGCTTCTATACAGTATTCATACAGTATACGGTATAGCTTCTACACAGTATTCATCTTAGCTTCTTCTTCCAAAACAAAACGCAGCGAAATGATGGCTCTTCCATAATAAGTTACTAGGTTTGGAAACCCATCTGCTCGAAAGACAGGTACCGTAGTGAGTCATCAAAATTGCCACAGGGCCATTCTATAACTTTTACATTTGTAAAGAAAAGTTTAATCGAATATTTCTGATTCAGGCCTACACATCCGGGATAACAATATTACCAACTTGAAATGTGCAAAATATAGCTAGAGGAACAAATATTTAAACGTACAAATTTCACCCTGAAATTAAATTGAAAAGTTGAATGTAATACAACTCAAAGATAGAGTAGTCACATAGATTGATTATTTTATCCATGTGGGTTCAAACTTCAGGAAAACGATCATATGGCATTTCACTATATTTGACCCAAAAGCCGTTGCTTGTAGGAAGCGCAAACCGTTGACCGCTAGGTTAGTCCGACGTTGATTTCTTCCGGCGTTTGGTTTACCATGCAGTAACATGTTTAATCATATTCGGTATTTAATCTTCTAGTATAAGAATTACAGAAACCTTGACCTGTAAACATTTCCTTCGTTTCTTTGTTTAATTCTCTTTTCCCTTTCCTAGTTTTAATTCCCGGTATATTTTATTCCAATTTGTTATTTTATGGTTAAGTTTTACCATGATATGCATTTCCATTTGATGATTGCGTTTAGCTACATACTCGGAATTTTTCAAATATTTCTTAACTGTTCACTTATTTCTCTTTAATGCAATTTTTTGTTACTTGTCCTAGTCAGCTAACCACTAACATTTAAGAAGACTGGCGTTCTAAGAATTAGTAGCTCCTTCTTCAGTTGAATTGTTTCAGTTTATGTCTGATAGCTGGACACCGAACATGGCAACACGCATGCCCCGAGATATGACATGACAGTATATTTCTCTAATTGGAGCAAGAAAGAAGGAATATTTTGCCATCACTTAGAGACGCACTAGATAGATTTGGTAAATTGCATTCACGTTGAATTCTAAGAGATGAAATTTAATGCAAACAAAATGAATATAATAATATGCATCGTGCTGAGACAGAGAAAGCATAGACAGAACAACAAAATTTTAACTCTTAAGTATAGAAAGTCTGCATTTCCCTCCTGTCCCATCTTTCTGTTTTTGGTTTTTCTCTTTCCTTTAAGGAATAGACTGCTTTTAGTTGCAATAATGAACATAATTTACAATGCTCAATTCCCTGAAAAACAAACTGTAGTTTCGTTCTGCGAATCGAACGGAGAATATTTAGAATGAGTCTAAGTACGTGCACAATCTAAGGCATATTTTCAAATCAGCTATAAAACTCCACACTGCCATATAGTTGCCCCCGGTTCCATTTCAATTTTTAATTTTATTTATGGCTTTTAGATATTTATGGGTTAACATCTGGCTTCAGAAAAAAAAAAAAAACATTGCATGTGTAGATCAAGGTCAGGCAAAAGTTAATCCACAATCTTCAGAACTTACTGTTGCGTCTACATATATGTAGGATTAATCGAGGATTTCCATTGAGAAAAGCTAAAATATTCAAGCTAGAAGCACTTTGAACGTGGTATTGGCGTACAATGTTGTGTATATCATGGAAAGAAAAAGAAATGAACAAGGACTAAGGGACGCTAATGAAGGACCACAGATCATGAAAATAATAGGAAAAAGAAGAAACACTGTGTTTTGCCATCTTATTCGACACTCCAATTGGATCACCATGCTGATAGCGGGAAATCCAATACGAATACCAGGAAGAAGAAGACCAGGGACACAATATATAGAGAGTTACGAAGAAGAGACGTTATCAAGTTTTAAAACTGATCTCCCAAGGTAGAGGAGAGTTTCCAAATTTCCATGTAGCCCACCTACCTATGGTTGGGGTGAACAGGAAGAAATCGAGAATTTAAAGAGTTGTCGCGCCCACGAACGGTCTCAAGGTGCACTTGACCTTCGTGGTCGACTGGTAGGATTTTCAGTGTTAGGAAATTGTAAAAGCACCGCTTCTATCATTTGCATTCAAAGTACAACGAATAGTTTGTTCACGCTCCCAAGTAAGCTCTGGTAGAATTCAAAATATTGATTTTATATGCACGAGCGCTTAACTAATTTATGGGCGTACTAACAAGGTGTGAAGACACCGACAGAGAACGATAGCCAAGAGCAACAAGTATTTATATACCGCCAGATGATAAATATCGCACAAGAATAATTCACATCAGGGCCACCATCTATATTGGCCAGGGTTCTAATCTCATTGTAGCTACCAAAATATGTCTGTGACGCGGGGTATCGCATGTCACCGGCCGCCACCAATTATGTCTTGGTGGTGGGGGTTGTTATTAGCACAATAATAATAATTAAGAGCAAAAGGTAGCCTTGAAAAAGGCTGTTTATATTGGGACTTTACATTAGTCCGTACTAGTGTTGTAAAAAAAACGTTTTTTTTTCTGTGAAGTTTTTTTTCAATAAAAAACATCGTTCTTTTTCATGTTTTTTTTCTGGCAACTATTATTTGTTGATTTATGTTGCAGATTACTGAAATAATCAAAAGAACTTGAGTCGAAGCGCTCGTAACTTACAAATCGTTTGTTTCTTTGTACCTATACGAGCAAAATTATGTGATTATTCCTTTCGGACCCAGGTCATTTTTGGCGTTTTCCTACATTTTCAGTTAGTGATTTATTGTTCAGAAACCATTCATTTGATTGATATGGTTAAGTCCTTGTTTTTTTAGAAAATAGATGTGGCTAACTTTTGGTGTAAGTTGCATTACAGTGTTGCCAACGGATGGGGAATTATTGAGAGAAATGAAAGGGTGAAAATTTACAAAAAATTCCGTAACCGAATTTCAAAATTTTTTGTATCTAGCACCACTATTGCTATATGGGTTCAAGTCACCTAAAAATTTCTTTGGTATGTTGACAAGGTACAGTGAAATCCTGAACTCGCTGGCTTCCATTCAAAGAGGGAAAGAAAAAATTCTCTGTCATCATACACATGAAATTTTGACACTTTTTACGCCGCAGAAGCAAAAATCATCAGATATGTCGGAGCTACAGCTTCTATAATTATCCCATTAAAATTTTTTATGGTGCGTTCTGTAGGACAAAGAGGAAGCTTTCAGATAGTGGTACGTTTGTTTCAATGTAGCTAGCAAGAGGGTAATAATAGAGGGGAAAAGAGAAATTTCCCGAATTTTTCACCTAAAATCGGAATTAATTGTTTTGGCTGGAAACACTGCCATCAGACAGACGAAAACTATCTGAAAATAAACCTTTGTACTGCAAGAATATATCCTACAAGTATAATGGCAATATCTAACAAAGTAAGCATAAAATTTTTAAAAAAATCATTCTATCTCAGAAATTTACCATTTTTTTTTTACCATTTCCAGAACATAGTTTATATTATAAACCTCAATTGTATTTCCCCTAATTATTCTAGTGAAACTTTTTATGGTGCGCTGTGTAGGCTAAGGAGGAGGCTTTTTACACACTGGTACGTTTGTTCGAATGTAGCCAAGAAGAGGGAAATAATAGAAAAAAGGTTTTTTTTTCAAAATTTGACCCTAAAATCTGGAATTAAAACTTTCTGTAGCTGGCAACACTCTATCAGACACACACACACAAGCTGTCTTAAAATAAACTTTGGTATCCCTCTACTATATCCTACAAGTATTGTGACGATATCTAATAAAGTAAGCATGTCAATACAAATATCTCATTCTACCTTAAAAAAATCACAAGTTATTTCCAATTAGAGAACGAAGTTTACTGTAAACCTCAACTGTACTTCCCCTAATTATCCTATTGAAACTTTCTATAGTGCGTTGTGTAGGGCAAAAACGATACTTTCAGATACTGGTACGTTTGTTCCGATATAGCCAACATGACTAAAATAATAGAGAAAAAAAACATAATTTTCCCAAAATTTCCCCCTAGAATCTGGAATTAAAAATTTTCTGTAGCTGGCAACATGCTACCAGACAGACGCAAACGATCTTAAATTAAACATTAGCACACCACTAATATATCCTACAAGTATTATGGCGATATTTAAGGAACCAAGCTTCCAATTACCAAAAATATATTACGGTAAACAGAAAAGTAGGGAAAACTAGATAAAATCAAGGGTTACAACCGAAATACGAATTTTTCGTGCGCCCCCTAATTACCCTATTGTAACGATCTGTACTGCGTTTGGTAAGTAAGGACAAATTTTCGATTGGCATAAGTTGACTTGCACTCGTAAGGATAGATACGGATTTATAAACAAAAATTTCGAATTTTTTGCCCAAATTTAGGGAAATTTTAGTTTCCCTAACTGGCAACACTGCGCGCAGACCAGTCCAATTGATGTCAGCAGTTAGGTATGCATCCGAGGTATCTACCGGGCAAATCTTAAGGAGGTCTTTCTACAACGAAGGAAGCTACAGAAAGAAGAGAAATAAAGGAAATTCGAAATTAGAAAATTCTCGAATTTTTGACTGGGGTGAAATTTGAGAAGGAAATTCGACACCAGAAGTAAAAGAAATTAATATGATAAACTATGGTCCAACCATATTTGGTAAGAATAATATGCCGATATCTTAATTAGTGTCCACACAGGAGCGGATTAAAAAGTGACACACCCGTGTGTGCCACTTTGGTCAACTAGGCCACCGAGTGTACATTTGATTACATTTCTTGACTACTAATCCGTGTTGTTGTTGTAGTTATAGTCTCGACTAATAATAATATCGTTGTTGTAAACAATGACTTTATAAGGAAAATTTTCTCTCCTTTTTACATTTTAGTTCCAACACTGTTGGTGAGAAATGGAGGGTGTTTCAAAATGAATATCAGGGTTTTAAGTCTTCGTAGTATTTATTACATTTTACGTACAATTATAAGCAATGCATCAAGTAAAAGAGCACCTCAAACAGTCTTTGCTACAAGTGTTCGATGTGAGATTCATTCATGACACGACGCACATCTAGTCGATAAGCGAGAAAGGCCCATAAACTTTCCACCATATGTCACAAAACACATTCAATTTAGGGGAATCTCGTCTCAACTGTACCATCTCCTGAGGATTTGCTGTCCGCCAGGTACAAACATTATGAGTGTTCACATTAGCTCTTAGGTGAAATGTCGATTTATCACTGAAGACGACACGATCCAGAAAATCTTCATTGTTATGCAGCAATACTTCATTTGCAAAATTAGCACGTAAACCGTAATCTGTAGGCTTTAGACCTGTAACATCTGCAAACGATAAGGACATAGTTGCAAGCGTATCCTTAATATTCTTCACACAGATGATTGCACTGTAACTACAGATTCAGTCTTTATTAAAACACAGAAAGCTTTCTGCTCTCTAGTCTCCATCTTTGCTACTTGCTTTCTCTAACGGCAGACAGAAGAAGAAATGCATGTGCATGCGTGCGTACAAAACTGTTTGAGTTGTTTTCCATTTGATATAATATTTATAATTGTAAGTCAATTGTAATAGATACTACAAAGTTTCAAAACCCTAATATTAATTTTGAAACACGCTGCATTACTTCAAATTGTGTCATCCTATATTCAAGTCTTGTATATACATATCATCAGAGCCGACTCTAGGCAATTTGTCGCACCGCGCAATTGCATAATTTGCCGCCTCCCCCTTTCTCCAGAAAGAACAAATCTTAAAAGTTATGATTTTAAGTATGGTACTCCAGCATGAACAAGGAAGGGGAGGGTAAGTGCAGTTCCACTCAGGAAGGCTTAAATACTTGCTAAAAATGCAATCCCGTTGTGTCTGTTTTTTCTTTAAATATTAATCTATTATGTTAGTGAAAGATAAAGCAAACACACCTGCAGAGGAAAGATGGTAATCCTTTTTATAGAATTCAATATCGAGCTTCAATCTCAATGTATTAGTTTGCAATTCCAGTGCTACTAGCTCTTTTATCTTTATTTCTTCATTTTTCTTCTACATCTGTTAACATTAAAAAAAAACTTGTTTCTATCTTCAATGATGAGGAACTTGTGTCTGATAAAATCAAGACTAGTTGTAATATCAAAACTGTGATAACTTACTAAATAAAACAGATATTCGCTACTATTCGAGAATTGAATTCTTGCACTTGACAACAATCAGGCAATTTATGATCGAATAAATCCAAACATTTGCTTTAGCATTGCCCATGTGATCTTAAACTAATGCAACCTAAACATAATTTATGATTGTAGTATTCAAAAAGGTCAGCTTAGTAAATGTAACTACCATCATCGTGAAGTCTGTTTTCAATAAGAAATACCTAATTTAAATGATATACTTATGACAGATTTTGCTGTACCCTCCAAACTTGCCGCTCCATGCAAATGCATGTGTTGCATATATGGTTGAGCCGGCTCTGCATATCATATGTATCTAGTCGACAAATTATTTATATATGAGAGTTAGAAAAATACTATTAGGCAAATTAGTATTAGTTTTTACCTTTAGACAAGTTATTTGAACTTTATACTATTCGTGACATTATTTTCGTATTTATTAAAGGCCTGCTTTCACGAAAAAAACAAAATTTCGTTTCTACTTTTATTTCTTAGTTGATATTCATGAAAACTGCTGAAACCCGAATTGTTAGTAGGTAAGGTATTCATGTAAATTGTAAAATATTTGCAGCGTATCAGTATCTAGCGTTTAATTTATGTTGCATTTTACGTTGATTACACCTACGTAAAAATATTTCATACTTAAATAGACGTAAAATGCATAACAAATGACTATTTAAAAAAAAAACGAAATTTAGAAAAAAACCAGAGGCAATGTTTTTTTTCTAAAAAAACGTACATTTCTGAAAAAATACGAACGGTTTTTTTTTCTATTTACAACACTAGTCCGTACCAAAGGCGAGCTGTGCAGCTCGGATGGGAGATGATTTAATAGCATACAATTTCATTAACAACCGAGTCAGGGCACAAAGGCGCGGATGTCCATCTCAAGCAAATAGGCTATCGAATGACCACTCGTCAAGGGGACAGCTTCAGGGTCCCACAGGAATACAGATAATAAAAGCAAGGCGGTTTCGTCAGAATGAGGACGAGGGGTAGTCAGTACGCAAGATACTTAATGATTACGAGTATTCTAATATGTGAGTGAGTAGGCTTCAGCGAGTTGGAGTACCACTGCTATCAGCCAGTTTAGAATACTTAAAAAAATATCATATCAAAACATATTATATCGTTACAATTAAACACGAGATTACCGCTCGAATTAAAAGAGATCTTGGAAATCAAATGTAATTAACAATTTACCAAACGAGAAAAGCGATTAGGATTCGCTCTGTCAACATTCACACAAACGATATTAAAACAACTAAAAGGTTTGAAAGTAATTTTGAAACTACTTGGGAGGTGATCCCCTTTACAGTTAAGCGACTTGATGGAAAAGAAATGCAAATGACAGATATATGAAAATATTAAATAAACAGTGGTAATCCACCTGAGGTCCGTGGTCCTACCTCCAGACACTCCAAGTCGAGATGGGAAGACTCTGGGGTTAACTCGACGTTGCTGTAGCCACTTCGTACACACCAGGTAGCACAATCACTTAAAAACACTCAAGAACACTATTGCGATAATTTTACTCAATTGTACTTTGAGTAGCTGAAATACAAGAGCAGGATAGACGGAGGATGGTCAGGACTTCGTGTAAGCCGATGTCGTCACTGAGCTTCGTACAGGACTAGAAGTCTTCGGAAAATTGGAACTTCGCACAGGCTGGTCTTCTCCTGGATGGGTGATGGAATAAAGGTGAGTCGAATGGTAGAACGCAGTACCCAATTAGAACTATGTCTCAGAGGATTTCATTCCACAGGTCATCTGCTTTCTCCAGTAGACTACAACATTGGCACGTTGATGTTAAGGCGTTAGTAGAGTTCTTAAGAAAGATTATGAAACGTTCACCAAAAGGAAGTATTGAGAAAGTATAAATGACGTAAACGACGCAAGTTCGAGTTAGAAAGAGTTTTAAAGGCTGGCTCGAGTAAGTCTGTGGACTTGATACAACAGAAGTGACTTCCTACATGAGGTCTTCTAGGAATACGTAAATCAGCGTTAGCGTAGGTTAACTACTATTGCATTAATAAGCGTTCAGGAGCACAAAAATTTAGAGCTAATGCGAGATCTTAGAGATCCGTGCAGAGCCAGTTCTCAGATTAGATAGACAGAAACTCACAATGAGACAAGTGGTACTGTCCAGTTGAAGTGAACACTTAGGAATGGATTGGCGCTAACACACACTGCTCGTCTAAGATGATGAATCTTAATGAAGTAACCGTAGCGAAAGAGTACCGTTCATACGCCGTATGATTTAACTAAAAGTCACTGCCGACATAACAAAGTAGCAAAGGTCGGTGAAGGATGTAACAAAGTTTCTCCCGACCGAAAAACGGGTTAGAATAACAGTGTCTATTGTTGTAAAAAACAGTTTTTTTCTGTGAAGTTTTTTTTCAATAAAAAAACGACGTTGTTTTTCATGTTTTTTTTTTCAAATGTCTGTTTTTGTTCTGGCAACAACTACTTATTGATTTATGTTGCAGATTATTGAAATAATCAACAGAACCTGAGTCAAAGCCCTCGTAACTTACAAATCGTTTGTTTCTTTGTACTTATGCGAGCAAAATTGTGTGATTATTTCTTTCGGACCCAGGTCATTTTTGGCGTTTTCCTACATTTTCAGTTAGTGGCTTATTGCTCAAAAATCATTCATTCGATTGGCATGGTTAAGGCCTTATTTTTTAGAAAATGAATGTGCCATTTTTTTTGTGTAAGTTGCATTGCAGTGTTGCCAACAGGTGGGAAATTATTGAGGGAAACCTATTGGTGAAAATTTTAAAAAATCCCTAATCGAATTTCAAAATTTTTTGTATCTAGCACCACTGCTGCTATATGGGTTCAGGTCACCTAAAAAAGTCTTTGGTGTGTTGACAAGGTACAGTGAAATCCTTAAGTCGCTGGCTTCCATTCAAAGAGAGAAAGAAAAATTCTCTGTCATCATAAGATGAAATTTTGACACTTTTTACGCCTCAGAAGCAAAAATCAAGAGATATGCCGGGGCTACAGCTTCTTTTATTATCCTATTGAAACTTTTTATGGTGCGTTGTGTAGGGAAAACAAGAAGCTTTCAGGTAATTGTTCGTTTGTTTCAATGTAGCCAGCAAGAGGGTAATAATAGAGGGAGAACGGGAAATTTTCCGAATTTTTTTCCTAAAGTCGGGAATTAATTGTTTTGGCTGAAAACACTCCCATCAGACAGACAAAAACTATCTAAAAATAAACCTTACTACTCCAAGAATATATCCTACAAGTATCTCTGCGATGTCTAACAAAGTAAGCATGAAATTAAATATATATATATCAATCTACGTCAGAAATTCACCATTTTCTTACCATTTCCAGAACATGGTTTATTATAAACCTCAACTGTACTTCCCCTAATTATTCTAGTGAAACTTTTTACGAATCGCTGTGTAGGCTAAAAACGAGGCTTTTAGACACTGGTAGTTTGTTTGAGTGTAGCCAACAAGAGGGAAATAATAGAAACAAAAAGGGATTTTTTTCCAAAATTTGCCCCTAAAATCTGGAATTAAAATTTTCTGTAGCTGGCAACAATGTTATAAGATACACACACACACAAACTATCTTAAAATAAGATTTGGTATTCCTCGAATATATCCTACAATTATTGTGACGATATCTAATAAAGTAAGCATGTCAATAAAAAATCTCATTCTACCTTTAAAAAATCACAGTTATCTTTCAAATTAGAGAACAAGGTCTATTGTACTTCCCCTAATTATCCTATTGAAAGTTTCTATAGTGCGTTGTGTAGGGCAAAGACGAGACTTCCAGATACTGGTACGTTTGTTCCGATGTAGCCAACAGGAGGGAAATAATAGACAAAACAGATAATTTTCACAAAATTTCCCCCTAAAATCTGGAATTAAAATTTTCTGTAGCTGGTAACACTGCTACCAGATAGACGCAAACTATCTTAAATTAAACATTGGTACACCACTAATATAACCTACAAGTATTATGGCGATATTTAAGGAACAAACCTTCTAATTATCAAAAATATATTACGGTAAACATAAAAGTAAGGAAAAACTAGAAAAGTCAAGGGTTAGAAGCTAAATACAGATTTTTCGTGCGCCCCCTAATTACCACATTGTAACGATCTGTACTTGCGTTTGTTAAGTTAGGATAAGTGTTCGATTGGCGTAAGTTGGCTTGCACTCGGACGTATAGGTACGGATCTATAAACAAAAATTTCGAATTTTTTGCCCAAATTCAGTACATTAAACATTCCCTAATTGGCAACACTGCGCAGAGGCCCATCCAATTGATGTCAACAGTTAGGCATCCATCCGACGTGTCTACCTGGCAAGTCTTAAAGGTCTTTCTAAAACGAAGGAAGCTACAAGGGAAAAAGGAGCAAAGGAAATTCGAAAATTCGCGAATTTTTGACTGGGCTGAAATTTGAAAAGAAAATTCTACCCCGAGAAGAAAAATAAACTAATATGATAAACTATGGTCCAACCATATTCGGCAAAAATAATATCTCGATATCTTAATTATTGTCCACACAGAAGCGGATTAAAAAAGTGACACACCCGTATGTGTCACTTTGACCACCTGGTTCCAAAAGGGTTATTGTACATTTGATTACATTTTTCTTTACTAATAACTCGTTGTAGTAGTTATAGTCTCGACTAATAATAATATCGTTGTGGTAAACAAGCACTTTATAGGAAAATTTTCTCTTCTTTTTACATATTAGTTCCAATATTGTTGTTGAGAAATGCAGGGTGTTTCAAAATTAATATCGAGGTTTTTAGTCCTCGTAGTACTTATTACATTTTACATACAATTATAAGCAATGCATCAAGTAAAAGAGCACCTCAAACAGCATTTGCTACAAGTGTTCGATGTGAGATTCATTCGTCACACGGCATACATCTAGTCCACCGTTTCCCAACCGGTGTGCCGCGAATGGGTCGCTGGTGTGCCGCGAGGAAATCGAAACAAAATTATTAATTTTATAGCAATCACATTGCAGGACAGAGAAAAAGGTATATTTGTATTTTACATTACTACTATGAATCTAAAATTTAAAGTTTCATACTGTTACTTTTCTGTAGAACATTTTTAATTTTCTGTAGAACACTGTTCTGTACATTTCTAATTTTGAAAAAAAGTATTTGTTATCATGTTATGACCATTATTGCTTCTTTATTGTTGCAGACTATTTCGTAACTTGAAATTTTAAAATATTATTCAATCCTTCCGGCAAAGTAAACATACATACGAATTACCTACATTTGTGTTTTAAAAGTAAAAGAGATTTGTTTCTTCGTTCGTTATTTAGTAATCCTCCTTATTAATGAAAGGTTGGATACAGTTTTCGAAAAAGAAAGTGTATTTTTAACAACTTGAGTCCTAAATCTGATTGCAATTGTTTTCTATTTTTAAATTAAAATGAAAAATAAACATGATGTTTTACTACGGGGAAACACCAGTGATCGAGCTTTCTTCTCCGTGAGAAGGATGTCAGTAATCAGAAAAAATACTACAGTATTTTATATTTTCAAATAATAATAATAACAATAATAATATGTGTGCCGAGAGAACTCAAGCTACCCTGAAGTGTGCCGCAAGTGAAAAAGGTTGGGAAACGCTGATCTAGTCGATAGGCGAGAAAGGCCCATAAACTTTCTGCCATATGGCACAAAACACATTCAATTTAGGGGAGTCCCGTTTCAACTGTACCATCTCCTGAGGATTTGCTGACGGCCAGATGCAATCATTATGAGTGTTCACATTAGCTCTTTGGTGAAATGTCGATTTATCACTGAAGACGACACGATCCAGAAAATCTTCATTGTTATGCAGCAATATTTCACTTGCGAAGTTGGGACGTAAACCATAGTCTGTAGGCTTTAGACCTGTAGCAACTGCGAACGATAAGGACTAGCGATGCGCACGAGACGAGTCGAAACAGGATTTTCCTGACAAAATTCAAGTCGAGACACCGCTCTTCCAATAGAGAAATATACATTTTTCGAGTCGATACATCACTTTTACAGCGCATTTTCGAGGCGAGACGGCCACAAATCTTGTCTCGTGCGCAGTGGTGTAATGCTAGAATTTTGGGTAGGAATACGCTCGATCGTTTTCAAAAGTATAGCGTATACGCAAGACTACTTGGTGTATACACACCTCAATATATGCTCCTTCTTTCGTAAATTTAAGGTGAGCATACGCTGGGCTATAAAAAGTTTAGGTGCGTATACTCCGTATACTCTTGTATACACCCCATTACGTCCCTGCTCGTGCGCGTCCCTAATAAGGACGTAGTTGCAAGCGTCTCCTTACTATTCTTCACACAGACGGTTGCACTGTACAGATTCAGTCTTTATTAAAACACAAAAGGTTTCTGCTCTCTAGTCTCCATTTTTGCTGCTTGCTCTTCTAACGGCAGACAGAAGAAACAATGCATGTACATGCGTGCGTACAAAACTGTTTGAGTTGCTGTTTCATTTAACATAATATTTATAATTGTAAATTAATTGTGAAAAATACTACAAGGTTTCAAAACCCTAATATTAATTTTGAAACACTCTGCATTACGTGAAATTGTGTCATCCTATATTCATGTTTTGTATATACATATCATCAGGGCCAGCCCTAGACAATTTGTCGCCCCGTGCAATGGCATAATTTGGCGTCTCTCCCTTTCTCCAGAAAGAACAAATCTTAAAAGTTATGATTTTGAGTATGCTACTCTAGCATGAACAACAAAGGGTAGGGTAAGTGCAGTTGCACTCAGAAAGGTTTAAATACTTGCTAAAAATGCAATCCCGTTGTGTCTGTTTTTTTTCTTTAAATATTAATGTATTATGTTAGTGAAAGATAAAGCAAACACACCTGCAGAGGAAAGATGGTAATCCTTTTTATAGAATTCAATATCGAACTTCAATCTCAATGTATCTGTTTGCAATTCCAGTGCAACTAACTCTTTTATCTTTATTTCTTGATTTTTCTTCTGCATCTGTTAACATTTCTTTAAAAATTTGTTTCTATTTTCAATTATAAGGAACTTGTTTCTGACAAAAACAAGACTAGTTGTCATATCAAAATTGTGATAACTTACTAAATGCAATAGATATTCACTGCTATTCGAGAATTGAATTTTTGCATTTGTCAACAATCAAGCAATTTGTGCTCGGATTTATTCGACCATTTGCTTTAGGATTGTCCATGTGATCTTAAACTAATGCAACCTAAACGTAATTTATGAATGTAGTATTCAAATATGTCAGCTTAGTAAATGTAACTACCATCATCATGAAGTCTGTTTCCGACAAGAAATATTTAATTTAAATAATATACTTAAGACAGATTTTGCCAAACCCTCCAAATTTACCGCTCCGTGCAAATGCACGTGTTGCATATATGGTAGAGCCGATTTTGCTTATCATATATAGCTACTTGACAAATTATTTATATATGATATTTAGAAAAATACTATTAGGCAAATTAGTATTAGTTTTTACCTTTAGACAAGTTATTTTAATTTTATACTGTTCGTGATATTATTTTCATACTTATTAAAGACCTGCTTTCACGAAAAAACAAAATTTCATTTCTACTTTTATTTCTTAGTTGATATTCATGAAAACTGTTGAAGCCCGAATTGTTAATAGGTATGGTATTCATGTAAATTGTAAAATATTTGTAGCATATCAGTATCTAGCGTTTAATTTATGTTGCATTTTACGGCGATTACACCTACATAAAAATATTTCACACTTAAATAGACGTAAGATGCATTACAAATGACTGTATGAAAAAAAAACGAGAGGCATTTTTTTTCTAAAAAAACGTACATTTCTGAAAAAATACGAACGTTTTTTTTTCTATTTCCAACACTTACAGTGTCAATGTTCCGGCGTAAGTTCTAAGTTAGACTGTGGACGGTAGGTCCATGTCTTGAAGTATGATGGTATTTCCCCGAAGGGGGCAACGAGCACGTAGCTCGAGCCTCTTCGAGAAACTATGTTAGAACTCCCCCGAAGAGGACAACGAGCACGGAGCTCGTGCCTCTTCGAAAAGCTATATCGGAATCCCCCAAAGGGGGCTACGAGCGCGTTGCTCGTGCCTCCTCGAAAAACTATGTTGGAATCCCCCCCAAAAGAGAGATGTACTCACTTTTTGTTTGCCTTTCTCATTTTCACACGGCACCAGGGTGGGATGTGTGAATACAGGGGTAAGCCAGGGTGTTACCTGATTGGATTTTTAATTATTTACGAAATGAATTTGAGTTTCTGCGGCTGCGCAAGCAGGCGGAGGGCGTATCCTAAAAGTTTCCTTTACATGGGAAAATTTCTTTATACAAAACCCTGATAACCTTAGGAGGTTGACATTTGACCTCATGTGTACAAAGAGTCACGTCTGGTTACAGAAAGTACAATTTACTAAGACAGGTTAATTATACCATGACTCGAGAGAGACATTATATTTCCAAAAAAATTTAAAGAGTTTAAAAGTTCAAACTTTACAAGTGTGCTGTAAAAATAATAACTTAAGCACTATGACAATTTGTATTACGAAAACGTCCAAAAACAGAGTGAGTGATCAAATTTAAAATTGAGCACTTGTGGTTGTGTTGCGAGGAAATGGGACTTTGTGTCAGAGTTATCGAATATATTGCTGGCTAGTAAAATAACCTTTTTAACCTTTGAGTTAACTAAATTAAATTCAGATTATTCCTGTCATTTCTATTTATTTAAGGTAGTGAGAACCAAAAGTAAGAATATGTTACTTTTCCCCTAAAAGAAAAATATTATCTTCTCAGACGAGAAAGGTTATAGTTTAACTGCCTCTAGAAGCAGACAGTCAGCTTGGTGAAAGAGGATGGGGTAGATACAATATTTCATCCAAAAAAATAAAGACAGCTGAAAGGAAGTGAATCAGCGCGAAGGGAATGCCCAACACCTTTGTTCTATTGCTTTTTCCGGTTTTAAGATTTTAAGAAAATAAGATTGTATACGCAATTAGCAAAGATAAATGTCGTTAATTGTTTATTTAATTGTGGAGTGTGGCAAAAATTTTGGCGCCAATTGACATGGCGCTTCCGGCACTACAGAGTGATTTCGCAAATTTACTGTATTCACACTAGTTCTTTAAGAATGATTAGAAAGTTGATTTCATAAACCCACGAATCCTGTCCTACCTCGTGCAGGAGGTGTACCCACCAATAATCCATGCGGGAATGACGTTTCTTAGCTTTGTTATGTAATGTTCGGGCACCGTAAATAAAACTTCGAAAATAATATTTGCAAGCTCTCGCATGAATATGTCGGAACTAGGTCGTGTTTTTGAAATACCCGCGCTCAAGTATCAGCTGGTACAAGCTATATACTCTCAAAACATGATTTTGTTAATAATAATTTGTTTTCTACATTTCTTGTAGATATCTTAAATTTTACTGGCCAGTGGTTAGTGGAGGCTAGTGTTGATCAAATATCTTTACACTACTATTTCTTTCTTTTGACCTCGTGGGTTCCTGTCGCCATGAAATCGTGTTTTTTGTTGTTGTTAGAATCTTGTAAATATAATCGTAACCTTCACATTGATTTTCGCTTTTTACCCAAAAGTTTACACATCCTCTCTCTCTCTCTCTGTCACTTGTTTATTGCGTTTATCTCATCTTTGCTACGGCAAATCACAATTTCTTCCGTACATACGTTTTGTCGTAAAGCGAAGTTGGGGAGAACGGTAGACAAAACATACATACCTTAAAAATGGAAAAGTGAAGAAATGATCAAATTAAGATCAAATATTAACAACACTAAAATTATCTTGCGGTGCAAATCAGAAAACCTGGTTAAACTGTACAGACAATGTCATAATACTGAATGTATTTCATAAAAATTTAAAGAACATCAAAAGGTTACAAATGAAAAAGTAAATTTTACTGTATATATCTTTGGCCGTTTTAACCCCTTTTATTTCCCCATTTATCTTTTTTTTTTCTTTTAATACTGTATGTGTGGCACAGTTGATAAATTAAGATTTCACTTACTCACAATAATCTTCGGCCGGTCAACTCTTTCAGGGACGTTGCAGTTGTAAAGATTTCAGGCGTTCCACGTCGGATAATCCCGAGGGTCCGCTGGAGCCCTCTGCTGATAGTAATAAGCGATCGTCCAAGCCGGCACAATTATTTCTTCCTCTTCAATGATTTGGAGCCACAGTTCGTCACACAAAACTGAGATTACAAACGAATGTTAGGGTGCTAACACATATGTACTAGTCACTTCATTGCTGATTTCTGGACAATATTAGAAAAAATATTTTACACGGAGGCGTATTGAAATATAGTACAATCACACAATCACTAAGAATAAACTAAAAATATTGGTTCTCACGTATGCAAACTGCGATTTAGCTTGCGAAGGTCAATCTGTACAATTGGAGCACTCATAATACTATAACGTGTGTTCACTTTATAACAATGCACCCCACTCGGCTAACTGCAGACATGTAAAATTTAATTTCAATCAATTCAGCTGTTTTTGTAACTAACACCAGATTAGGTTGATGTCAAATTTTTTGTACTGAGGTATAGTATGCAGATTTTTCGTCTTTTCTCTCGTGAATGTTTATTTCCGAAAACTCTGCTGCACGCAATACTTTTTTAAAAATAAAAAGCTATTGTGCCAGCTGTCCTTTCTCTAACAAGAGAGACCACTCAGATTATAATATTTGACGTATAATTTTAATCCTCTTCCCGTCTTTATGATACCCATTTGAATGAACGTAACGTAATAAAATGCCACTTAAATGAACACGCTCTACGTCAGAACCATCGTATCTAGCCAGTAGAATTTTATATTTATCAGACTTTCATACTAGAAGCACAAGATAATTTCTTGCTCTCCATACCCAGTCACAATTCTGATTGATACTCAAAATCCTTCACAGGGGGGCGCGGTGGCTCAGTGGTAGAGCGTTCACCTCTGGTGCTTGGGGTCCCGGGTTCGATCCCAGCCCCCACCAAGTGAACTTTGTGGTGGACAAACACCGTGCTCGTGGGTTTTCTCGGGGTTCTCCCGTTTCCTCCCACTTTCTTCATTCCACCATTTCACTCATCTCTCATCATCACCGTCTCCTTTAGTCTAACCGGCATAACCGTGGGACGTAAAACTTAAAGATTTCATTTTCATTTTCAAAATCCTTCACAGTAAGTACTACACGCCTCTGGAACAGTCTACCTCAATTAATACACAACGTTTTCACAGTTGCCAAACTTAAAAAAATCTGTCATTTCCCTTCTCTTAAGTAAAGATAAAGATACTGGTAGCTCATGAGTCATTTTCGTTAAATATGAACACATAACCAATTGGTAACCTATGTTAATTTGTACAGCTTATATGCATAGTTCTGGTACCGCTACATGCAATATGCAATTTCAGTTTCTCCATGTTATTTTGTTCCCTATATTGTATATTATTTTCAATTTTTGTTTTTGAAGTGTTTAACTATTTTTTTTATTTAAGTAGTATATTCCTTTTTTATGTGGTTCAATACTTTTCTTTTGTAATTGTTAATATTTTCTACATATTGGTGCTTTTTTTTTTTAAAAAAAAAAAGAATGTTTGCACGTGGTTAAGTGCTCGGAGAAGGCTGCAGAGCCTTAACTTCCCCAAGTAAAAGAAGTCATAAACATATAAATAAATAAATATTAAATTATATATTTCAAACAGTTCAGCTCCCTGCATTTTATAATGTGATGCATAACATATTTCTTCAGTTTTTCGGTATTCAGTGTGTAGCATTTATCTTCGCACGCCCTTTTCACTTTTAACGTAAAAAAAGCAATAATGACTCGAGTGTGTGACGATGCTAATACAACTCGAGAGGTATTGTTTACAAAAATCCTGTAATAGCAGGATTCCAAACCTGGTATATATATATTTCGATTTCTGCGAATAGCATTACAACAGGTTATGATAAATTCTACGTTCAGAGCACAAACATAAAAGCACTAGTAAAAATCTAAGAGTAACGAAGGTGGTAATGGTTGTCCATATTAACTTAACGTGAAATTCTGGAATCATTATATCATGCATTTCAAATAAGTACATAAAGATTACAAGAAATTGAAACCTCTATGCTTCTCAAAAGTATATATTTTATTAGAATGTATCAGATGTAACTACGTAGCTACATATCAATATACGCAAATTTTACTATCTCAAGGTATCAGACTATAGAAAAACGCAACAATATATTGGTATACTTAATGAAACCGCGTATCTTGTGTAAAATTTGAGAAGTTGTTATATCGTCCCTTTGTTTCTTTGTAATCATAGTGACAGATTCTTTTAGCTGCAATTGCAAAAATCTCTTCTGATTTTTAAATTTTCTGACACAAAAAGTAATGATATATAAAAAATGTTAGTGACAACGGGCCTCTACTTTCACTTATAATAATGAAGTGTTTATTCCACATAGCACAATATAAGTATTTTTGTATGTACCTTAGTTAACTCTGATAACGTATGTATCGTGACGGACATAAGTCTTTGACCAGGTAATGGCGAATGCTTTGAAACAAATGCAGAGTATGAGAATTAAATCTGTTCTATATGTAATTTCGTGTGCAGAAAATACATACTTCTGGTTCATGATCGCAGTGGGTCATGGTGGTGGTGGATCGCAGTAGGTCGCGTGCTGTTGACCGACGATCGACTGACCCACCGACTCAATGACTAACTCCAATTGTGGCACTTTTCAGAATATCCGTACAGATTTTGGAAAAATTCCAAACGATATGTAATGGTTACATTGTAGGCTAAGGTATTGCTAGTCTGTTGTTTCATTTTTGAATGCAAGTACGATGCGCCATGACTTTTTCTACATACTGTTTTTGTGAAAAAACGTTAAAGAGCAATAGAAAATACAACTGCTTTTGATTCGGATTGGTTTGGGTTAACAGCATGAAAATGAAATCGCTTAATGTCCAACGATTATATCTGTTAGGTTAAGGAAGACTATGACTGAAGCAAGTGAATTATGATGTACGAATTGGTGGAATGAGGAATTGGGAGTGTCCCGAGAAATTCCGCGAGCACTATGTTGCCCGTCTCAACCTTACTTGCCCTGGGAACGAATCAGGCACCCCACCAATCAGATTGTCTAGTAGGAGGGGTCACACTTTCGATTCCCCATGGGAAAGCCTTTGAAATATAAAAAGCCGTCGATGTATCTGTGTTGGTGTCCCTGTCGTTCAAGGTTATTGAAATTACCTGTAAAACTAGAATAACCGAATATAATAGAGATAAGTTACAGAGATATTTTCCGTCTTTTTAAAATTTAATCTTGAATTCTCTGGACTGCACTATTTTATCATGACCAAAATCAGTGATTCGTGGTTAATAAAACATTGAAATCGTAAGCGTTTGGAATTTCGTATATAGACGAGTGATTCTTGACTCTTACTTAAAAGAGCGGGTATTGGCTTAAGCATTCGCTTCGTGTGTTAGGGGCCCGCGGTTCGATCCTCCGAGGATATTCAGAAAAAAAATTATAATTTAGAATTTTCATATTACTGATGTATAATAAAATGAAGAAATACCAATTTCTCTCGTTCTTACAAGTTAGAGTTGAAACGACTTCCTACAAAAAGTAATTACATGATTTCATAGTCTACAATCTCGATTTCTCCTGTCTGAAAACTTCGCTTGTTTCGCAATCAATTCATTAATACAAACGGGTCCTTCTTCAGGCCTAGTATGAGTCATAAATTTGCCTGAAACGTTATTGTGTAATTGTTACTAAGTGTTCTTCCAGTGTTACTAGAAATAATAATAGCGCTTTAGTTCGGCATATTCAACAAATTCCATATATTCGTTGAAGAAAAATTGATTAATAATAACTATTCTTTTTTGTATATTTTGAGAATATATCAATTTAACGCATACATAGTCCAATGTCTTTTATCCAAAGAAGGGGTGTTACTTCGAAAGGGTATTGTGATGAAGACAAATCCTACTTAGCTTCTTTTAAGGCATCCGAATTTTCCATTTTCACATTAGGGGCGCGGTAGTTCAGTGGTAGAGCGTTCACCTCCGGGGCTTAGGGTCCCTGGTTCGATCCCAGCTCGCGCCCTGTGGTCTTTGTGATATACAAACACCGTGTTCGTCGGTTTTCTCGGGTTCTCCCGTTTCCTCCCACTTTCTTCATTCCACTCTTTCACTCATCTCTCATCATCACCATCTCCTTTAGCCTAACCGGCATAATCGTGGGATGTAAATCTTAAAGATTTCATTTCATTTCATTTTTCGGTTTTCACATTATCCAGTAGCTGACACATTTTTCTTATCTTTCCTTTGCAAAGTATCTCTCATAACTCAATTCATCCTTATATAGGGTCCAAAGAATTTATTTTCAATTTCGTAACTTCAGTATGTTAATTTGCATTGCAGTAGGACGTAATATGGACGTCTCAATTATTCAGTAATAATAATAATAATAATAATATAGATAAATTCCGTATGAGGACACATTGTATTAAAGCCTGTAAAATCACCCGTAGCGTAAGCCAGAAGTTACAAAATAGTCGGGATTGGAGAAAATTGTCAGGACCAACAGGACATACCCTCTCCATATGTTGCTACAACGAGCTAAATGTTATAACGGAAAGTTTCCCTACAACTAGCTAAATGTTATAACGGTATATTTCGAAAGAAAGTAGGGAAGAATACTTTCGCGTAGAAAGTAGGGTTTCTGAACTCTCAAGAGCCGTAAGAAAATTTGTTTTCAAGAAATGGTTATGCCGGCTAAGCTACAGAAGATGTCGATGATGAGAATGAAAGAAATATTGGAATAAATGAAGTGAGAGGAGGCAGAACACGGAGAAAACCTGTCAACACGTTTGTTCAACACAATGCCCACTAGGCAGTAGCTGGGTGGAACAGGTTGTACCATTAAATTTACAACACTTCAGTAATAATAATAATAATAATCCTATTAAACGTTTTAAAGTTGCCGTAAAATTTGGCGAAACCTATTTAAACGTTGGGGTATCGGGGAAGGGGTTCCGTACCTTCATGAGGCACCTCTACAGCTACTCAAATTTAAACGAAAGCTTTCCGCTAATATTTCGTGTAGAAAATATTCTACGGTACGTTTTCACGAAAATAACTAATAAAAAGAACTGTATACAATTGAGCACTAAAGCTTGTAATAAACTAACTTGTGGTGTTTGCAGATATAATTATAAAAGCTTTGCTACAAAAATATATACACAGACCATAATTCAGTGAGCTCTGAAATACAAAGTAACAAAATAATGTATAAGATTCAGTCTACAGAGCAATTGTTGCTTAAAGAGTGGCATACACTATTTCGAGAATCGAGATAAGACGAGAAATGTTTACGACACTTTTCGTCTCGTCTCGATTCTCATTTCCAAAGCATGACGATAGTGTGAGTTAACCTTGTCCAGTCTAGCATTAAAATGTTATGTCTCATCCCGATTTTGTTTGGTTTGTTTTAGAATCGAGATGATGAAATCGTCTTTTCATAGGCAACATTAAACAAAACCGAAGTATTTTTTCCCCTAATATCACGTTTCTGCTTGTAATGGTATGACCTAAGCGATAATAAGTTTTTAATTTTTACGCTTCGAGATAATTGTTAGTAGTATTAGTCCTGAAAATTGGATAGTTCGAGTGTTGAAACAACGAGTATTCTAATATTTGAATGTAAGAAAGCGTGTGTTATCGCCGATCAATCGCCATCAAAATTCCTAAAGTAAAAAAAAAAAAAAAAAAAAAATTCTCGACGTGCATTCGATCGAAGAACTTCCAGATTACTGGTCAAGCGCCTAGGCCACTGAACCACGATCAGTATGCTGTAAATGATTCGGCTTTAGTCTGGTTGCGTTAAATTTCTCTGCCTCAGCTTGGAAAGTTGTATGTTTTTTTTCTTCGTTTCAAAAAGCCTTTCTTGTTCCTCTTATGATGATATAAGTGAATGATATTCAGTACAGTTTATATTAATAAGTTAAGTAGTTGTTCTTAAACCTTTGGATCGCAAGTTTGTTCTTTCTCCACCCGAAACTACAGATAAGACATTTAATTCTCATACTGTGCATTTGTTTCAATGCAGCCGCCATTACCTGGTCAAAGACTTATGACCACCACGATATAAATAATGGTTCAATTTGATATAGTGAAACAAATTACAGCCTCTTATTTTGAGAATAGAGAAATATGGAGACATCTGTGTGGTACTCCACTTCATATTTCTACAATATTTCATGTAATAAAACATATGAAGCTTAATTTTATCATGAAATATATCACGTATGATTACATTTTTTTGTTGCTACTTAATCATCATCTTCATTCACATTTCCTTATTTGTTGAATTTCTTACAGGCGCGATAACGTATTAGCTTTCCACGGTGAAGAAGATGCGTTTATTACATTAAAGAATGCCATTTCTCATTCTTATGAGGAATCTAAAAATTTTAGGCAAAATTACACTTTGTCTAGCGGTAAGTTAGTTCATACAGGTGAGAAATCCCACATCTGCGGAGTATGTGGAATGGAATTTAGAGGATATTCATGTTTGGCAAGACATATGTCAGTCCATTCAGGAGAAAAATGTTACACATGCCAAGAGTGTTGTAAGGCATTTAAATATCGTACAAGTTTGGCTGCGCACATCTTAATTCACACAAAAGGAAAACAACACACATGCCAAGAGTGTGGTAGGGGATTTAATCGACCTTCACGTTTGGCTACACACATGTTAATCCACACAGGAGAAAAGGCTCACACATGCCAAGAGTGTGGTAAGGCATTTAATCGACGTTCAACTCTGACTACACACATGTTATTCCACACAGGAGAAAAACCTCACACGTGCGAAGAGTGCGGTAAGGGATTTAGTGTACGTTCACATTTGGTTAGACACATGTCAGTCCACACAGGAGAAAAACACTACACATGCCAAGAGTGTGGTAAGGCATTTAAATATCGTTCAAGTTTGGTTACACACATGTTAATCCACTCAGGAGAAAGAGCTCACATATGCCAAGAGTGTAGTAAGGCATTTCATCTACGTTCAACTTTAGCTATACACATGTTAATTCACACAGGAGAAAAAGCTCACATGTGCCAAGACTGTGGTAGGGTATTTAGTCAACGTTCAACTTTAGCTACACACAAGCTAATTCACACAGGAGTTAAAGATCACACATGCCAAGAGTGTGGTAAAGCATTTTATGGACGTCAAAGTTTGGTTAAACACATGTTAATCCACACAGGAGAAAAGCCTTACACGTGCCAGGAGTGTGGTAAGGCATTTAGTCAGCGTTCAAGTTTGCCTAGACACATGATGATCCACACAGGAGAAAAATCTCACATGTGCCAAGAGTGTGGTAAGGCATTTAATCGAAGTTCAAGTTTGACAAAACACATGTTAATCCACACAAAAGCAAAGCATCACACATGACAAGATTGTGGTTAGGCATTTAATCATCGTTCAAATTTGGCTACACACATGTTAGTTCATACAGGTGAAAAACACCACACATGTCAAGAGTGTGGTAGGGCATTTAATCGACGTTCAAATTTGGCTACACACATGTTAGTTGATACAGGAGAAAACACTATACATGCCAAGAGTGTGGTAAGGTATTTAACCGACGTTCAAGTTTGGGTAGACACATGTTAATCCACACAGGGGGAAAATCCTGGAATGGAATTTATTCAGCGTTCATATGCGCTGAGCCACACAGGACCAAAACCTCACACGTGATAGATGTGAAAAAGGATATTGTCTACGCTCAAACCTAGCATGGCATTTACTCATGGTTCACATATAGCAAATCGCATGTCAAAGCACACAGTTCAATAACCAAACACCAAGCGAAGGGTGTTCCATAAGATATAGTTTGAAATAAGTTTTGGCAAGACACGTAACTAGACAAAGCATATAGAAAATAATTTGACGCAGTCACAATTTGTTAAGTCAGTGTTTGGAAGAAATGTTAAGTGCACGATAAATATCCTGCTAAAAAGGCTTAATTGGGAATTAAATGTTTAAGGTAGCAGACCACATTAAACCCTTGAAATGTCCTACCTGCCCTTTGTAATGGAATGTGAGTTTTGGAAGACAAGTCGTCAAGTCCGTATTTTGGGGGCATATGTTACGGCAAATTGGTTCCGCATCTACTCTACGAATGGCGCTCCTGCTTTGCCGCCACACGGATTGCTGCATAGAGAAAAGATGACTGGCGCCCAGGAAGATTCGAGTGACGATTTCACAAGTTACACCAATAATGAGGATGCACCCTCCTCGTCAGCTACAAGTGAAGATCCAACGTAAAAACATGTTCCATGTCTTCCAAAACTAAGACTTTCTGGATCATCTGCGTTTTGGCTGCATCTTGCTGGCCGATACATGGTTGCACAGTTTCGTTTTCACCGCATATATTTATATTTTCTGTTTCCAGGAAATTCTTTTATTCTCATTGACAGAAACTTTGGACAAATTAAAGAAAAGAAGCGATGAAAAAATCAAGTCCGTCCCTTCCAAATCGGTTAAACTAATCAGACAAACCTTAGGTTAAAATCGTATTAAGGTTGTATGTTTTCAAAAGTAACTCACTAATAATAGGGAACATAATTGCACTCCAGTTGCTGACGTCTTTGATTTCAAAGCGACATTAACGGAACTCTTATCAGAAGTGTTAATGACTTTACCGGAATTCGTCCTCTATGTTCGGAAAGAGGGTGTGTACCAAAAGTTCGTCACACAGTATATTCTATTCTTTCTCGCTCACAATCGTTTCTGAAGCTCGGGATGATGATGTAAAGTGAATGTGCATGTGGGTTGTTAAAAATAAAGTTCGTGCTTATGTTTCGTATTTATCACTTATTCTTTATTGTGTACTCAGAAGTTGTTGAGTATACTCACCAACTTTTCACTCGTTTTATAAGAAAAGTTGTTAAATCAGGTTTTAAGATTTATTCAAAAACGTTGTTTTCGTTATAAGTATCTGGTACTGTAAGACAATGTCACACCTGGCGAAACGCACCAGCATATAAAATTTTAGATCACTGTATTAATATGTCGGTATTTCAACACATTTCTATAAAACTTAAAGCGCGATCCTGTAAAATCTGGGAATAATGAGTTAGCAACTTCTGATTCTAGTACGACATTTCATTCGCGTTCAAGCTTGGCAAGACAAATTTTAATATACGCAAGGGGAAAACTTCACACATACGACGAGTGTGGAAATGTATTTGGTCTATGTTCAAGTTTGGCAGGACATTTTAATACACAGATGAAACTCTAACATACAGGTGAAAAGGATATATATATACAGCTCACGTTTTACAATGTACATGTTAAAACACACAGGAGAAAACATATTATTTAATATTAAGAAACAAACTAAAGCGTTCCAAGTGCGCAGAAACAACTTTATTAAAGTTTATATTTCTCAGCAGATGTGTTAATACAGATGGGAGGAACTATTCGTGTCAAGACTATGAAGAATGGTATATTCGAAGATCAATTTTGGGGAAACATGCTATCTCATACACGTAAAAGATGCCTGTGCATAATTGTGAAAAGCGTTTACATGAAGTCCATATTTTGTTAGTGGAAAGACATTGTAAGATATGTGAAACTAGTTACTGAAAAATCATGTTTGTTCATAAAAAGTTATATTCAAGGTACACACGTGATAAAATATACGAATGCTAAGCATCTTAGTTGTCAAAAGTGCGATTTAATTCGTTCAATATCTCTTATCAATCTCACGTACTGCCAATTCACGTTTCCGCTCGCGACGGCGGCAATTCGGCCGTGATCGATTCACATTTTTCAGCATTGTGCATGGTGCAAACTGTATGTTTGGAGCATTTAGGTTTAGTAAATTACGACAAACCATTGTTGACCAAAAATATACGTTTAAATTAAATTACCATACTGCTAAATATGAGTGAACACACTCAACAAATCACAAAAGAACAGAATCTAACCTAATCAACATCCATGTCATTGAGCTTGTGATAATGCTGATATTTATTGCAGAGAGCACTAATGATTGAGTACTTTTTGCAAATATGTTTTTCCGCAATATGTAGACTCAAGGAGGGTTCAAAGTTAATCAACATCCACGTCACTGCCTTCTTTCTGTCATTGCTGGCATGTATTGCATGTAGCGATAATTGTTGACTGTTTTTTGAACACGTTTTTTCCACAATTATTACATTCCAGGCGAGTTCTGTTGTTTTCCCTTGACCTGCAGATGTAACAAATATCTCGAATTGGTTAGACTTGTTCATCATCGGTAGTTTGTTTTCTGTATTGTCTCAAGCACACCAGCAATTTTTTTTGATAAGTTGATATTTTAGGAGGAGCTTTCAGGTTTTCATTTATTAGTTCTAATGTTAACTCGTACAGATATTTTCTTCTTCTATTATTTTTTATGTTAAGGCAGTTAAAAATGAAACAGCGGCCGAAAAATAATGAAACTTTTATTTACATTTTTTTCTAAATGCGAGAGAAAAAAAATCACGTTTTGGCTCGCTCTGTAGGCCTATTGGCTGCCCACCCTTCATTACCAACTTTGGGATTTTACTGAACAGGAAGTAATGTCTTTTATAATTTTCTCGCAGAGGATTGATATGTTTCAGAGTAGCAAGATATTGCTGTTACCTTATACATGGTATAATGTAAAATGGCCCGGAAATTTTGGGCAACCAGTGTATGTATAGGAATGTTATATTTATTGAACTTTTGCAAAAAAAAAAAATAATAATTAGTCGTTTACTCAATTTTAGGTAGATCGCAAATTTTGCGTTAAGTTACTTGAAATGATGATTTTAGTGTATTTAGATGAAAATATATGGTTATGTAACTATATTGGACAATATTCATATACTTAGCCCAAAATCTAATGTTATTTTAGAAAATATTGTCATATCCGGTCGTTTTGAATCCTTTCCAGTTTATTTTCATGGATACTTTTGGCTTAGGGGATCCTCAAAAGAAATCAAAATTTTTATTTAAAAAACTCTCCTAAATTTTACATTTGTAAAGCCAGCCATAGTAGCTTCTTGAAGCATCTCTTTGTTTAATCTAAATCATCTATGATTGGATCTTCCGCAATCACAGTTGTGGTTGAGATTTTCGGCTTTCTTTCATCTCGAGACATAAACCTACCATCATATAGTTACCTCAGAATAATCCTCCAATTAGGGATCTTCTTCCCATTGTCTTTGTCTTTTATCGGAAGCAGTGTTAAGAGGTGGACGTAAAGTTATCTTTGTAGCCATAAAACGTGGAAAACAGAAATTTTAAAGTAACTACACAATAGTTGAAGCTAGCCATGTCCGTGGACAGAATATGAATGCAGTGAGTTGGTTGCTATGCTCAATGGACTATAAAGTTGTGACAGTGAGAGCAAACTAATACGTCAGAGCGTGTGTGACTGACGTAAGCCATCTTGGTGAAGCCTCGTTGTCCGGAGTCCAAGCAGCGGCCAGAAAATGCTATTTTTGGGATCACCTGGGACCTACTGAGCCGAGTAGAGGTAAAAAATATTTTCTTCGAGAAGTCTGGCAAGGACTGACAGACCAGGAAGTTAACATCTGTTTCTTGTATATGGAAGATTTCAACAAGTAAGTGTGATAGAAGGTAAATCCAAATTATTATTGTTTTGGCCGAACTAAACCTGGTAAATCTTATCGTTGGAGGGAAGATGATTATTTTGGTGTTGTGATGTTTAACATAATATGCTAACTTTGCGTCGTTTTTCCCTAAGTTACATAGTATATAAAAGCGAGATGTGACAGGAACAGCTCGTTCAATGGGATGGTTTTCTTTCTTTAAGTTTCAGTGTTGACGATTGTCATAAACAGTCCATGAAATGTGTGTACTTTTCGAGTACATATATTCTTCCCAAAATTATATTTTAGATGTGTAAACCTCGAAATTTTCCGTACTGCTAGATACTACAATGCAAATCCATTCTCTGCTTTTCGGCTCACCTTTACTTTAGATTGGGTACGATGAGACAAATGTTTACGAAAAGTTTCGGCTCACATTGATGACAAGGGTGCCACGTACGGCTATTGATAATGGGAGAAGTTCATCAACGGTGAAATATTCGCTTTGTATTTTGAATTCGCATAACTAGTAAACAAAGCTCAGATTTTAAGAACATATATGGATATTTCTTTTTAATTAGAGAGAATTTAAAAAGAATTTAAAACTAAACGATAGGCGTTCTATACGTCCTTAGTAAAGACTGCATGCAATATACTACAATATATGTCTGAGAGAAGTGATTTTTATATGTGTTAGGTTAAGTATACATTTTATTTAAATTTCCTAATGTGTATTTTCTCTGTATCTCAAACATTTTGTTGTGAAAGGTAAATGTGGATAGGCCTAAGCTTATACAAAGAGGTCACCCTACGGGTATAAATCCTCTGTGCTGGCCCCACTTGCACAACATCGACCAGAGAGAAATACGAAAGAAAAGAAAGTCTAGTATATAGCACACAGACACGACTAGTAATACATGTACGTAGTATAGAGTTTATGTGACTAGTCTGTTTCCTTGTAGCAAATGTGATAATATACAAGTTGTTTCACAGTCGACAGAAATTGAATACAGGTAAAAGTTACTCACGAGATGTGAAGAGAGAATGTGATTCTATTCAATTTTGTATGCACACTTACCCATTAAGCTGTGTTAAAGTTTTCATTCACATTTCCAACTACTGCGACTTTTTTTTATTATTTTTTTGTTTGTTTAGTTTCTTGTCATACAGAAAATTAGTGTAAATAAAAGGTACGAGCCGAAACAAAATCTTTTCTTTTCCAGTGCAAAGCTCATTATTCAGAATTATGTAGTAAATTAAATTCAGTGGTATTGTTAGTATGTAGTATACAGAGTTTTGAAAAGCAGTACGTGAACAGTGTGACAAAATCAAAGTTTAGTATTTGAAAACATACAAAATTGATTTCACTTAGTTTGACTGGGGTTCAAATAACAGATCTCACAGAAAATTCACTTCGTTAAGATCAACTAAATTCATTTTAGGCACTCAGTGTACAAAATTCAATTCCGTTGCGCTATTCAGAATTCAGGTTGAGATTTTTTTCTTTCTTTATCTGGGCTAGTAAATACAAACATTCAGATCTCCGAAGTACTCATTGTCAGTTTCACTCTTGGGTCAGTGTCTTGTATCGGTTAGATTGTGATTTGCAACCTATCTCGCGATGGAGGGCAGATGATGAACTGCAGATCTGGATACTGGACTGTGAGTGAGAATGAAGGAGGCTTGGAAATCTTCACATTTAAGTCAATTTGAGTTCGATTTTCCGGAGATGATTGGTTTGGTGGATGAGTCAGTGAGTGTTAACAGCTTACCCGTCTGGGCCTGGTGGGTTCGCGGTCACCAGTAAGTGATACATTCACGCAACCATAGTCTTAAGGAAAGTGAACACCATGCAGGAAAACACATCATCATTTTTATTTATATTTTTATTTTTATGATTTTTTTAATTATAAAATTGCTTTAGGATGATACAGAACTTTCTAATCCACATTTACAAATGGCAGAGAAACGGGCTGTTTTCCAAGAACAGGGAAGACAGGTTTTCCTGAAACATCTATTAAAAATGAGCGAAAGTGGAAAAAGAAATAATAGATGATATCGAACGAAGGGAGGTCTAGCTTATATTCTCCTGGACGGAGAGAAAATAAGAGTATCTCATCCTCATAATAGATAAATGAGATATAGTGGACGAGTAAACGGATTGAACAGGTAAGTACGTTGATTATGTAGTTGAAAATTTATTACAAAAGAATTCATTCAAATTTTCTGCTCTTCCCTCAACTTGTGCACCTGATACACCATTGTACTTTACAAGAGGTATGCTAGAAGTTTTAAACCTAGATCTGATAAAATACATAAATTGTTTAGTGTTGTTGATGCTGGTGTCTGATTTTTTAGAAATATAGTCTAGATATTTGCTGCATCTCAATAGATTTTCTATATTATGTCCTACATCAGATATTCGTTTTAAGATACGTATTCATTTGGAAACGCACACCACAGTTTCCAAAGCTGTTTTTTTTTTTTTTTTTATTTCGTAATGGGTGGTGATTCTGTTCGCCGTGCCTTGTTGGAAATTTCATTGTTTTTACTTTTTTGAACAGTACAAAGTATTTATTGCTGCATTAAGAACATGAGCGAAAGAAACCAGTGCCTCGTCTATTGTTCCATCTAGTAAAAGTGTCCTCTGTAACACCTGTTGTACTTCAAAAATTTTACCCAAAGAGACCTTCCTTTAGTCAGGTACAAAGTTCCGTTTTGAGTTGCATTGCTGGCTTCTGGGGTTGGGAGTAATGGTGGGCAGTGGGAATATTCCTGGTGGGAACCAATTTAAAAAATGGGAATATTCCCTGGCCTATAAATTCCCGGGAAGGAATTCCATTTCCCATATTTCCATTTCTTTACTTTATCTTCCAAATTATAAGATCCATATAACTAATTACTTTATTTTAATATACTATGATTTACTTCTAGGTTTTAGAGAATTTGGAGGTTAAAAAATTTAAAGTTCTTTGACTGTAGTTTATTAAATTAATAATACGATTTTTTAAGTTCCATTTCCATTTTTTCAAAGTACGGTAATTGTTTAATGTTGGGGGCCCAAAACTAGCAAAAAGTAGGATGATTTATGGAAGAATTGATTTGATAGTGGTGCTCAAGTAGTCAAGAAGTATCGAACACATTTTTTTAGGACAGTATGGAATTTGTACAAACCGTACAGCTAAGTAGAAGTGATTTATGTCAGAAAAGAGAGAGAATTGTTGGTAATGAAGATAGAAAGCAACGTGCCCTGCGGGGCTCTAACCTGCCTTCACTCGCTAACGTTCGCTCGGCAATGCTATCTGAATTTAATGCTGGTAACGTAATTTAACGTATGAAATCTTAAACAACCCCATCGGAATAGAATATCGCAAAAAAGTAGGTGCAAAATCTGGCCCCCAAAGCTAAACAATAGCGAAAAGTAGCAAAGTACTAATTTACAAACAATGAAAAGGATCCATTTTGTAAAGTAATCTAGAATTATGTAGAAATAGAGATGAACTGCTATTAATATACTCTAAACCACCGTTAGTACTAGACGTCGGTCTGTCTTCTCTCTCTGACTCAAATTTCTGAAGAGGTACTCGGACTTCTTTTACATGTGAATTAACCCATGAAATTTCGAGAAATGGGCAGGAAGAAAGGTCATGTATGGCAATGTTACATGCAAAATTATAAAGATAGGAAAGTATCTTGCAAATATTGTGAAGATACATATTTATGCAAACGTTGATAAAATGGTGGAACATATGTCTTCTGGCAGTTACCCAACCTAGTTTGTTATAACACTTAAAAATTTAATAAGTTTATAATATCAGTAGTAGAGTCAAGTTTAGAAATTCCACTTACATGTATATTTAAACTGTTTAGCGGTTTAAAAGTATGTGGGCTTACTATACCATTTTTGAAACACATTTACTTTCATAGAACATATTGTAAATAAATATCCATTTATGCGTACTCTCTAAATATAATAAAATAATAATAAATTAACATAACATCGTTCAGAATATACATTTTAAAGACTCCTCTTAGGACAACAGTAATAATATACAGTGATATAAAAACAAATTTAACTTTGAAATTATAATATAGTAATAGAAAGCAATTTTCTTTGTGGTTGTACATAAATTCCCGGAAAATTCCCATTTTTGGGAATATTCCCGAAAAATATCTTCCCGGGAATTTACCCATCATTACATATAAACATATTGAGTAATAACACCTCAACAATGGCGATATATTTGGTCAAAAACCTCCGAAATTAAAATTTTTGGTAATTTTTTACCCATGAAATGGAACGACATAGACCCCTAATACTACTAGAGGTACATACTATGGTTCTAGGCTACCATGCCCAAATTTTAGATTTGGCAATTTCCAAAATTTAAGTGGGATGATCCTATGTACCCCTGCCAAAGTTTAGGGGGTAGGCCAAGGTACCCCTGCCAAAATCTAGAGGGCGTGGTCCTCAGTACCCCTAGGTCTTGACCCCGGGACAGGGACCATGGGTCCTGAGGCAGGGACCCAGGGCCAAAAGTGTCAGGTAACCCCTTACTACTACTACTGTTATTATTATTACGTATTATTGATAATTTTGAAATATTAGAATCACGTGTTCATGAGGATTCGTGTTTTACCCCTTCCGAAAAGAAAACCTAATTACGTGCCTGCACTGAATGAAAGACGTATGAGTCATGGTGTAGACTGGCGTGCTAGGCGATAGAGTCCAGAGCATCAAAAACAGACTAACAAGGAGAAGGCACACTTTGGTAAGTGAACTTCAGGGACATTTTGTGCGAGGTGGTAGTGCAGATTTGAAGAGTTAATATTACAAACTGAGAGAGCGCAATGGGAAAAATTACGGAGAAAAACCGTCTTTAAGTTTTGTACCCGCCGCATATATCGTACGACACGCAAACTTATCGAGTGACGGCGTGGCAGAGTCAGAAGAATCAGCGACTGAAAATGCAGAGGTTCCCGGGTTCGATTCTCGTTTGAGTCAAACCTTTTTTCTTGTTTTTGCTTCAACCAATAAAGTGACTATAAGTAAAATATTAACTGCATTTGTAACTATAAGTAGAATATTAATTCAACATATGTTTATAATGAATAAAACATTAGAAATTTTCAATCACTTCTAAATTCTTTTGATGTTTCATGTTAACTAATAAGAAAATTTAATATCTTCCGTAAGTATTATTGTTACTGCAGTCGTTGTGTAAAAAATGTTCTTGAAGCTTCGTGTCTACATCTGTTGACAGTGTGAGAATTACAACGGGAATGAGGGGGAAATCTGCTTTGGTTATAGCAACATCCAGTATTAGCAATGAGGATTTCCCCCCTTAACTCCTTTGTTAATCGCACACTGTCAACAGATGTAGACACGAAGCCTCAAAAACATTTATTACATAAGGACTGTAGTCAAGGGCGCCGATCATGGGAGGCTGGAAGGCCCGTCGCCCCAAGTTCATGTGAGCCCCATGTGTTTTTATGAATATGTACGTATTTTCATATGTATTTTTATTTTTACATGTATTGTTGTAGGTATTTTTTATGAATGCCCCCCCAAATTTACAGAGAAATCAGCGCCGTTGACTGTCGTAACCATAACTCGTGATATCAGTATATTTACGGAATAGATAAATTTTCTTGCTAGTTAACATGGAACATTGAAAGATTTTACAAGTGATTTTAAAATCTCTATTGTTTTAGTCATTATAAACAAACATATAGTGAATAAATATTTTGCTAATAGTTAGAAATGCCTACTTTATTGCTTGAAGCAAAAAATTAAAAAAAAGGTTTGACTCAAATGAGAATCGAACTCGGGACCCTTTTCACTTGAGTCGCTGTTTTTTCTCACTTTTTTAATTTTTTTTTATTTCTCATGAATGTTAATAGTACATTGGATAACACAACAAATCAGGAGAAACAAATAACTATAGAGAGAAAAATTAAAATACTAAATTATTGTTGGACAAGCAAGGTGCGTAAGAAATTTGCAAACTATTTTGTCTATTTGAGGAGTTGCATTAAACAAATGCAATCTCCGACTTTGTAAGTACCAAATAAAATCCAAATATGACAACTTGGTAGGATATTGTAACATATAGTACATATAATGTCCATTCAACCAATTAATCACATTTAGTTTGGTCTGCGTGTACCAGTGATAGTCTGGAAATCGTAAGATGGAGGGAGAGAATGTAGATGGTGGCTGTCGACAAACAAGTCCCAGCATCCGACACAAGGCATCCCAAATTTGTCTGTGGAAATACAGGACGTGATGCGATGTAGTAAAGTATGAAGTTGACCACATAAAGAACACACCTCTTTCACTACACGATGGATAGCAAATAATTTCTCATTTCTCGGCAATAAGTCATAGATAAGGCAATACCATGCACTTCTAACAACTGTGAGACACTCTGAATTACAGTTTTTCCATGTACGTGGCCAATTGTACTGCGGAAATCTTTTGTACACTATTGGACTAGTACCCGCATGAACTGGTTTCATTAACAGCGAATATAGTTGTTTGGAAGACAAATCACTGGGATTATCTTGAATACCATTGTAAGCCAAGTATTGAATAAGAGTACGCGCATAATCTGGGATTAATTTATAAAAACGAATTAAAGGCAAATTATTCGGAAATATATTTTTCTGCCCAAAAGTGGAACTACAGATACGTATGAGTCCTTTGGTCCATGTAATAGCGGTAGGTTGTTCTCATATACAGTGTCTGACATTTTTTCTAATATTCACTAAATTGAATCCCCCCGCAGAACATGGAAGATATAGAGTATTTCTATGAATTCGAAAGAACATGTTTGACCACATAAAGAATCTTCTTCTTTTTTTTTGCATACAGTTCTGGTAACGGGTATATGTGTGCGACATACCGAAGTTCAGAGTAAATATACATATTCAGGAACCAAGTTTTCTACAGTAAGTTTAGTCGACGATACTTATGTTATTTAGTTAATAAGCAAATCTGCTGTACGATTGGATCCCATATTAAATTGTAAGAACACCGTAAATCACAACAGAAAGGTATTCCCAATATTTTAACACTATCGGCTATAGTATAAGTATCCATTAAAGGAAAATAGCCCAGGTGGGCAGCCACATAATAGAACATAACCGTTGATTTCATATAATTAATGTTAGCTCCACTCACCTTTTTGGTAGTCGCGTAGTCTTGGAGATAACAAAATTGCTTCGGTGTCATGCCCATTAAACTCACATCGTTGGCAAAAGTTTGCACATTGAGTACTTGAAAGTCATGTAACTGAGGTTCATGGAGTAGCATCAGTTTCCGTAGTAAAGCGTCTACAACAAGACAATATAATCCCATAGATAACGGAGATCCTTGTTGTATGCCACAATTGATATCGAGAGCGAATGTGAGATGACCATTTATTTGAACCTTTGCTGTAGCATGTGTATGCATTGACTGTACAATCTGGACAAATGAATGAGGAAAGCCATATGCACGAAGGACCGCAAATAAGTAGTCATGAGATAGACAATCAAAAGCCTGTTTAAAATCAACGGATAAGAGAAAAACAGGATTCTGTTTAGACTTATAGTATGCTGAGAGATCACGAATTTTACTAAGCGCTGCAAAAAAAATTATACTTCGGATTTAATGCGGCTTGGTAGTCACTTATAAGCAAAGAGTAGATCGCTTTAAGGCGATTATCAAGAACTTTTTGGAATATTTTGATATATGTGTTAAGTAGCGTGATGTGACGATAATCGTGAATAGTAACTGCTTTCCCTTTCTTTGGAATTAGTATTATTATTCCTGAATTATCGTGTATGTTACGTTGACGGAGCATTTCATCATATAATTCGCATAAAATATGATGTAAAATCCCCAATATTGCTTGTAAACTTCATAAGGGATGTCATTAGGCCCTGCGCATTTTCAATCTTCGCAAGTTTGAAGCACACAATAAATCTTCTTTCTCTATAGGTGACATAAGGGTATTACATAAATGTGCAGGTACTTGAGGGAGCGATACTTGGAAATATTCACTAATAGTCCGCTGATCCTTGGTAATTGTTCCATACATGTCGCTAAAATGATTAAAAATAGTCTGGTGAATATGATGAGTGTCTGTGAAAAGCTTACCATCTTCTGTCTGAAGATAGTTCACATATTGAGAAAGTCGTTGTTTTTGGTGACACACATAATGGTAAAGGGACGGTTGATCATTGGGAATAACATCATTTGTGTCCATTGTGCCATAATATTTCTGAGGTAATTGTGATTGTACACTAGGAATGCGTGCTTTAATATGATTGATCTGTTGACGATTGGTAGGGCTACTAGGATGATTTCAGAAGTCATTTAAAACACGACAATAATATTCCAGTGTATTGTGTGTATCCTGCTTTCCTTCACGACCTTTAGACCTGAAAAAACACCTATTTTCGGTTTTTACATAACGATTCCACCATTGGATGATATTTGAAAAATATTTTCTTTGATTTTGCCAATATGTCCAACGCATATGAAAGTCTGTGCGCACATCACTATGTTGTAAAAGGGTAGTATTTAATTTCCAAAAGCATGATCCATATGGTGGTCTTATATACTTCTGAAATTTTATAGTACAATAAAGGACAGCATGATCACTGAACGGTGGAACAAGAATATCAATTTCGATGACCTTATACATCTGTGTATCCGTGGTATACAACCTATCGAGCCTGGACATCATTTCCGAATTTTTGTACGTGAATTTAGGAAACTGCCAATGAAACCACCATACATCTCGAAGCGATAAAGATTTAACAAAATTCTGAAATGCTATGCTAGGACGGAAGTGAGAAGTCGTGTCCCGTCGTTGTTCCAACGGGTTTATGTCACCACCCACAAGAACGAAACTAGAATCTGCCAGTAATAGGGACAATATGTCTTCATTATAAAAACGTTCACATTCAGCACGTTTGTTATTGCCTGATGGACCATAAAGATTTAACACATAGATGCCATCAGTGTAACCACGTCCCGATGGAATTCTTTTCACCTGAGAGTAGTCAATACCTTCTTTCACTACGATCGCAGTTCCATGGGCATTGGTGCTTACATTTACAATCGCACTGTATGTGGGAAGAAAACTGAAGTCAGAAAAACTGACTTCTTGTTGTAAAATGTATTCAAAATTATATTGTTGAATAAATAGTTTAAGGTTCTGCTTATAACGGTCAGACTTTATACCATTTATATTTAAAGAACAAAATTGTCTTGCATTTGTGTGAAGGAAAGGGGGAGAGTCTGACATCACAGCAGGATTGAACTGAGGATCCTCATATCGGATGTAAACTTCGGTAGAACAATCATAATTGACATTATCGAAACGTAATTCCCTCCAAATCGACATAACAGAAAAATCAATAATAGTAAATACAAGATAGAAAAAAACACTGGTTCACAGAAATGCATTCCATGGTTGTAAACAAAAGGATGGGAGCAAAACACCTCTAACAGACACGCACAAAAACGGGAGGGAAACACTCCAAAGCTGGTTAGGTAACAGACTGCTTCGTTGCTTGGACGTGTTGTGTATCGCCTGACGAAGTCTCGTTGTTTTCCAAACTGGGTTCAACGTCGCTATTCTGAGTCAATGACTCGATTTCACTTTCACTGTCTGTAACTGTACTGCTGTTCTTGGACAACACTTTCCTCTTCTTCCTTAAAGAACGTCTAGGTATTTGAAAAGAACTCAGCTTCGATTGTTTCTCGGAACGAGGGGAGATATCATTAATATCAAGGGAAGACGAAGTAGATTTTGATTCTTCGTATGTTGGAGTGACATGGCATATGTATTTTCACTAAGTGATAAGGCAGCCGTCGGTTCAATATCTGATATATGCACTAAAGGGTTCGGGTTCGAAGCCGGCAACAGAGGTTCTGGGGCAGTTTCTTCACATGACGGCGGTTTGAGAGCAGGAAAGGCATTAAGATCGGCAATTGCAGGCAGAATACTATGAGAGTCATGATTGGTAGATGTAAAGAGAGAAAAATGGTTAGAAGAATCCCCGAAAGCATGCGTTCCTATTTTTCGTTGTGTCGGTAATCCGCCAGTGGATAAATCAGTCATTTGTAAGGCACTCGGTCTAGAAGCTGGTCGAGATGAAGCACGGGAGGGTACTTTACACTGAGAGAGTAATGATCAGTCCCCAGACATCGGAAATACGTTTTAGGTTGATTAGAGTAAGCAACGTATGCAGTGTATGACATCACTTTAAGTTTTGAAGGAATTGTTTTTTTTAGAATCATATATACAAAGCGAATTCCATTCAAAATAGCATATTTATAAGTAGCAATCCACTTTTAGTTAATAATTTGCTTGATTTCACCACATTCACTCAACACATCTTGAAGAAAACTATTGTCGACTTCAAGAGGCAAATCAAATACCCGAACTTTGATGTAATTGAGTTCAGCATTCCAAATACGAACAGTGCTGCGTACTCCATTTGAATGCACATAGGGAACAATTTCAGGTAACTGAGTCAACACTTCATTAAATATGGGGGCGCGGTGGCTCAGTGGTAGAGCGTTCAACTCCGGTGCTTGGGGTCCGTGGTTCGATCCCAGCTCGCGCCTTGTAAATTTGGTGGTGGACAAACACCGTGCTCGTGGGTTTTTTCGGGGTTCTCCCGTTTCCTCCCACTTTCTTCATTCCACCACTTCACTCATCTCTCATTATCACCGTCTCCTTTAGCCTAACCGGCATAACCGTGGTACGTAAAACTTAAAAAACAAGAAGAAAAAAAGAAAAGATTTCATTAAATACGATGTAATTTTCAAATTTCACATACATTGCAAAGTCCTCATTATGCAGCTGTAAAGCGACTGCTTGGTTCATAACGTCACTGAAGTTCTCAGATAACCAAATATGTATGTCACTTGGACTAATTTTTATATATCGTATAGTGGGGTCGAATTCAAACTTCACGGTACTTTTACGAATAGAAAGCATGTTTTTTTCAATAACCACAATCCACACTAAAAAAAAAGGCTTGTAAAGCACACAAGCGTTAGTCACTTATCGTAACACCACAGGAGCAGGTCGAAAGCACTTCCACACCTTTCGACGACCACCGGTGAACTCAACTCTGCAACGCCGTCACTTCATAAGTTCGGGCGTCGTACGATAAATGAGGCGAGTAGAAAATTTTAAGACGTTTATTCTCCGTCATTTTTGCCCATTGCGCTCTCCGAGTTTGTAATGTTAACTCTTTAAATGTGCACTACCACCTCGCAAAAAATGGCCCTGAAGTTCACTTACCAAAGTGTGCCTTCTCCTTGTAAGAGCACAACTTGCCGTTCTTCTTGCCGATTGATCCTACATTTTACCTGCCTGTTGCCGTAGATGGCTAAAGGCCGTAAATAAAATTCAAACTTCAAGTGTAACTGTGGTAACTCACCGACAATAGCTGATTTAACATGTTTGATAACAGCGCGTGTACTGGTTGATTTATAAACATACTTGATAGAGCCTGTGTAGATAAGTGGGTACCGTGTGTGACTGTCGTTCTAAGAATTCTGTGGTCGAGTCTCAGCTCAGACTGACAAGGTTCGCGACACAGTTGTCCCACCCCTTTTGGGACTAAACCTAGTGGACATTGTAGACCTTACTCCCGATGTGCGGAATGCGTTGGTATTCGCCAGACTAAAGCCTGGTTTAGGAGTAAACGTCGTTGGAACTTTTGTAGAACTGTTCGATTCTGACCGCCCCAGGGTGGTTAGGGTTCATTTCTATATATTCGCAAATAATACTCTTATGAGTACAGTAATGTAACCTCCAATTTGACCCGTCCGACTTCCGGTTCAGGTGGAGCAAGAATAAATGCGGAAAAGTTCTAACCCTTCCTTCTCGACCCCTAGAAGGCGCAAGTTAACATTGTAGGTTTCATAGGATGTAGTACACTATAGCTAAAAAACACGATCATTATGGTTACTCTAGGCCTAACATAAGCCATTTAATTTCGGTTGCAAAGAAAATGAGTACAGGATTTCATCCAGTAATTCTACTCGACATAATCTTCAAGATTGTCATGGTAATGATGATCATAATGTCTGAAACACAAGTTCTTTTTACACCAAGCACATACAATAAAAGTAGCTACATCACAAATGAAATATTCACCTGTAATTTGATCGAAGCAGAACTTTTTGGGAGTGATGAATGCCCCAGCATCGCCGACGTCGAAGCCAGCCTTTCTCCAAGCCGATCGATTCATTTCACGAAATCTAGGAGAGCACAGTTGATGATGTATTAAAGATTGCCGTTTCATTATTTGATTCCGCTGTTTCAAATCAATGTCAGGCTCATCGCACAAGATGTGGTCCTCGATGTATCGTTGGAAAACTTTACGTTGATGGAAGTGGCGAACATCAAGCTGCTGTCCTTCGTCCGTACATCCTTCGGGAACTTGTTAGATGTCAACAGTCATTCCAGTCGGAAACATGAATATCAATGTCCGCGTATGGCTTCCTCGAGTCGATGGTCAGACACGACACTCGATCTCGTGCTGCCTTGGGGTAAACATCTTTGCACCACTTTTCCAGGAGCTTCTTAGTCATTTTCCCGGACTTTGAGGCGACAACGTAAAGATTTGCAAATGTTGTGGGGGAAGTGGTCTTGGATTGGCAGGAATTTTGTCAGATGTTTCCTTGAGTACGATGAATAACATTGGATGTAAAATTCCGTTAGCACACAGAATCGGTTGAATTGTGTAACTGTGCTTTGTAGAATCAACGTTTTGGACACCGACTTCGATGTGCCGTGAACCTTTGATTGCCAAAGTACGCCCTGTGTGCATTTCCAGTTGAAAACCAGACTGATCCATGTTGAAAACGTTATCGACACCGTACCGCTCGATCTTGCCATTGACCCGCACTCGGAATGCTTCCAATTCCTCGGTTCGTTTAGGTTCTTTGACCAACTTTGAACGTGTGATGATTATCATGATTTTACGTGATGTCAAGTTGTAGGTGCGCCTGAATCTTTGAATCCAGCGGTCACTTGCTATGAAATTTGGAATACCACCGAGTTCTTTCGCTCTTGCATTTGTCCTGTACTTGATTCGAGTGTCATGGATGATTTCGCGACTGTCTCTGGCTTTAATGAACTTGTCATAAACATGCTCGTAGACATCTCGCAGCTTTTCCTCCCGACTACCTCCTCTTTGATGTGCTTCGACCCAACGGTTTAGTGATTTCCGAGCCGAGTCTTCATTACTGTCCAGGAACGAGCATTTTGACATGACGCACTTGACAGTTTTCCAAGTCTTCTTGTCTTGGTGAAAGTCGTTTGCCCTCAAGGAAATGGCTTTGAACTTTTGCTTGGCAGTAGGACCTTCACTAGATGCTCTACGCCACTTTGCAGGACTTGACTTGTATGGAGAATCGACAGAAGTTGCTGCGGTATGCGAATCGTCAACCACAATTTGGAAATTCTCATCAATGTCACGCCCAACAGATCCAATGTCCAATGTTTCCATGACTGGAAACATCACTGCAGTTTGCAACCAAGACCATGTCCCAAATAATATTGGCCAGTTCGATTTCCTGTTGATTCGATCGTGTCTGCGCAAATTCCCATGTGCACAGGCGCTCCTAGAGGAGGTGAACAATGTTCGCAGTATAGATTTTATTCGTCACTCGGGAAGCCATGTCGCTTATTCGGGATCCCGCACAAGTCTATCTGTCAAACATATTACACTTAAAGGAGAGTCCACTATAATCAGTCACTCTTGATCCACACTCACAGGATGCAGAGTCCACACAATCAGTCCAAACACACTGCTAATGTAACACAAAACTCTCTTCCCAGCCGTTGCCATACTACTACAACAGCATTCAAACATACAAAGAAACAGCAAGAACCAGCGCGAAACAGCACAAAACAACGCTTTCACAAACTAACTTTACGGTGAGTTTCTCTGTAGCCACAGGCATGCCGGTCGGCCTTGGCGGACTGATTGGCGACGTTCCAACGGCGGTTACTGCTAAACCAGGCTTTAGTCTAGCGAATACCAACCCATTCCGCACATCGGGAGTCAAGTTCTACAATGTCCACTAGGTTTGGTCCGAAAAGGGACGGGACAACTGTGTCGCGAACCTTGTGAGTTACATTTTTTTCAAGTAATTAAACACTATAAATGATGTTCGCATTTGATACTGAAAGAGATTTATCCCATGAAGGGAGAAAAAACAAGACAATACATGGTAAAAGGGGATAGACGGAGACTGTTTATCCTTAAGTGTTAAAGTTTAATTTATTCCCAAGTGTTTTGCTCTTTCCTTTCCCTCTTTCCTTCTTTTCTCCTTTTGTTTAGCTTTCCATACTTTTTCTGTCTCTGCATGATGCGTATTATTCTTTTCGTTTCCTTTGCATTAATTCCTATCTCTTTGAACTTAACGTGAATGGAATTTCTGCAGATTTACCTTGTGGTTGTTTCTCTAAGTGATGCTCTCAGATAGAAATACTTTTCCCTCCAAGTGAAGGGATATCCTGGCACGTTATGTTTTCTTGCATGTATTTGCTGTCATGTTGGTTGTCCAACTATCAGACATACAATGAAACTATTCTGCTACTGGAAAAAGCTATCATTTCTTATATATCCAACCTCCTCTTATTAAAGTTTCGACTGTACATGTCAGATATAAACTGTCACTACCACTTGCCATCCATGTGATTTCTGTCTGATATGTACATAAGGCACACACTGGACACATTCGCATGTACTTGAAGGAACATCATAGGCATATGTCTGCTACGTAATTGTGCTGTTAGGGCAGGAGCGGATTAAGGGCCGAGCCAATGGAGCCCAGGCTCTCCCCCCAAATCCCATTCTTTATTACTAAATATAGCTATCAACTTATTATACGCTTCATGCCCATGCTGTTTTTTTCTCGCTGGCGGTATTAATACAGTTAAGTCTTCTTCCACCAGCGTCTTCACGATACTTTTTGTGAGGTTGACCATTCGACTTTTATTTGTCATTTGCGTGTTACACTACAGTATATGAACATTTAACTGTTAATAATGAATGTAATTAAACTAATTATTGTAAACTTGGAGCATATTAAAATAATACCGCATAGTTTTCGGTGTTTGGATAAGCTTATGAGGCAGGAAAGAAATTTTATGCGCTGGAATTATTCGTAACATTGGGCCCCCTTGAAATAGCCAGCTTCCAGAACCCCCAAAAATCTTAATCCGTCCCCCTGCCTACAATGACTGGTGTAGAAATAGAGACAAAAGAGATATAAATAAAGACAAATAGAAACAGAAAGACAAAGAGATACAGAAACAGAAAGAGATGAAGAGAGAGAGAAACTTATTGGTAATATTTAGTATTGTTTCCATTTTAATGTGACAGTAATGATTTGGTAGGAAAGCGCTTTATGGTACTTACGTGAAAGATTTTTCTTTTTAGGTAATATACGTGAGATTGTGTTTCAGGTTACGTGCTGTGTTACTCCGACAGCACAACGCTGCATTGCAGACACAAAGGACAGTTTTAATATTATACATTTTGGGGAGTCGCACTTGTGTGACTTAGTTGCTTTAAAAAATAATATTGTTTCTATTGCTATTGCCTAAGTTAATTATGTGCAACATTCTGTATAGTTTGGCTACTTGATTTCGAAGAGATACTGACGCTGACATTGAAAGTTAAATAATGGCAAACTATAGTAGAAAAGGGAAGTACACGAGAAAGGGCGCCCATGTTGTGGTTTCCAAGGTGGGGCAAGTATAAGCGACATTTCAAATATAGTTTCAAATATTGATGTAACAATTCTAAAAATTCTATTGGGTTTTCGATATTCCGAAGTACAATTTCCTATAGGGTGATTCGAGCGCCCCACCTTGCCCCCCCCCCGTGATGGGCGCCCTTTTACACGAGTAATATTTGTTTTCGTAGATTTTTTTTAAGGGAGGGATCCTTCTTTGTTTATTGTATGGAGAAGAAAGATAATTTTTAACAGGATCAGGAATTACAGGAATGACAAGTTGTCTTACTTGATTGATGTGGTTGCATAAATTTAGGAAGAAAGTGTTGTTATTTGCGTATTAACCACTCCTTATTTAAATCCTGAATAATAAATGAATTTCTTTCGAGATGGTTTATTTGACGACTAATCAGTGTAATAAAAACTCAATTTCAGTACATTTTTCTTTGGAAGGTTTTACAATCGGGAGGAAATAATCAGATTTAGCCTACAGGAAACCTAGAAGGAATGGTATTTAGACGAAAGTTTTCGTACTAATGATTTCACTTTTCATTCTGTTTACTAATTAAGCTGAACTCATTAGAATAATTATATATATATTAATATTACTAGTACTTGTACTATTATAATTACGGTGGTGCTGTAATATAATGTGAACGAAATTTAGAAAGTCTGCCTTGAAGAGTACTTGCACTTTCGAGTGTATCAAAAGGCAGGAGCGTGAACACAAATTGGGAGGAGATGATTTATGTGTTGCGTCTACCACAAATTTGTTATTTTCTTGTGTGCGAATAAACAAGTCATTATTGGAAACTAATGTTCTTATATACTCCTTTTAGGCAATACTAAGAAAGAGAAGAAAATATTCTTTCTTTGGAACTGATTTAGAACCGAAACGCACACTTGTTGGCAATGGAAAACAATTTAGTATTGCGATCGGCAACCATTATTTGTTCTGCGGTTCACGTAAGAAGTTTGGTAATATTTAGGAATCCCTTAGAGATCCGCGAACCTGGTATCGTTCGCACCAAAACGCTACCTAAACTATTAAGTAATTGTTAGAGTAGGGAATCAACAGAGTTCTCACTTGTATGAGACGGAAACACGCGTTACCACGGTGTTAATGGCATTTTACGGGGATAACCCTGTAGTTTTTGAAGAGAAAGGTTGCCTATGTTTGGAAAGTAATTGATTTCTGTGAGCGATAGAGCTCGATTTAAAAATGTAGGAATTCAGAAATTAGGTTAAGATCTAATGTAATGATTGTCAGATTTATGCGTTCTTCTAGTGGAGTGAAAGAAGGTACACAGTAATCTTTGGATATAAGGCAAACCTTTCAAATGTGGGTGTGGCGAGTAGAGGAAGACTGTGATTGTCATTTTTTCGGTGCGCATATCGCAAACGAACGGGTGTAGAAAAATTAGATCAAACTAAGGGAGTCTCAATTTCCCTGCTTTTCAATTTTAGCTGTTCACATAGCGTCGCGGAGGGAAACGTATATTAATTCATGAAACGAACATATTGCAAATGTGGGTATGAAGAAGAAATCAAAAATTAGATCAAAGACCATAGTCCATCGGTACTCACTTAGAATCGTAAGGTGTTTAAAAGTTGCCCTTTAAGAGGAGGAAAATCTTTTAGTTGAAAGAATTCTTGTATCATGAAGAATCTTCCAGTTTGGTGGACATTGAATTATAAATGAAGTATTGAAGTCTGCTTCTTATCTTACTAAAAACTAACTCTCATCAGAAACAAGGAGCGGTGACGGTGAATTACACCAATTATAATCTTTATATCCAAGTGTGCAGGCGAGGCATACAGCCCGGTTCCTCCATTTTCACCTAGCATCCTTTTCCTTTGCTCAATAGAGCTTGGTTTCTCCTTTATAGCAGCGTTTGTGTGAAAAGATTTATATATGTGTGATGTATATGTGTGTGATGTATATAAAATCAGAGGGGCCCTGTATATCGTCCTTTTCTCTTTTCCTTTGTCCTTCTGTTTTTCGTTATTATTACTGTTATTATTATTATTGTTGTTATTGTTATTCGTTGAATAGTTTGGTTTTTGTCGATATGGCCACACGTGTGGTTGTTTCACTATAAATGTGTTTTTTTCTGTTCTTTCATAATTTTGTTGTTCTTCTTTCCATTTTCTTTATTATGTCTCGTCTTTCGTGTCTCGGTATTTTTTTCTGTTGTTATTGTTGTTTCATTTGCTTTTAATTCTTGTTTCTTTGATCTCTTGGTCCGATCTTTCGGTCTGCATTAAACCCTTTTTTTGTGTGTGTGTGTGTGTGTGTGGTTTGTTTTCGATCTCTTTTCTGTGGTTTCTGGTTGGGATGTTTGACAGTTTTGGTTGTTTTTTCTTTCCTCTTGGATTTTAGCTTCATTTTTTATTTTTTATTTTCTGTGTTTCCAGTTTCCTTGGTTGGATAGGTTTCTGTTTATCCCTTCGTTTGGAATTTTCCTTTTTCTATTTACTTCTCCTGATTTTCCTTCTTTTCTTTATTATTTCTCCTTTTTCATTTTTCCTTTTTTTGATTCATCTCCCAGAGTTTCTTGTTTGTTTGTGGGCTTGTGGTGTATTTTTGTCTAGGAGACAGCATTGTCTTTTATCTTGCTACATCCAGATAGTTTCATCGGGTTTGGTTTGTTTCCATGGTGAGTTCCCACACACCTATGTTTTTGGCAGGTTTTTCTGTTTCAAGTCTTTGTTTTGTACCTAGGATGGGTTTCAGTTCTGTTTTCGTATAAGAGTTTCTTAGGGCCCGTTTCTGTCTGTATTAGCTCTATGTGAACGTAGTCGTTCGCATGGGTATTCGACAACCGGTCCCCCTGTGGCTGTATGTTTGCGCAGGAGAAATGTTTTGTCACCAAGTCTAATGTAATAATATACATAAGACTATCCAGCCGTATCCTGTCTAGTAATGAGGCTGGTGGTTACAGAATTTCTCCCTCGTATTGTTTTTCTTTTCCTAGCATGTCTCGAGGTGTGGTGGTTTGGTGCGAGTGCTATTCTTTTTTTCTTTTCATGCTTGGTTGTAGAATTTTGGTGTCTGTGGTTATAGAAGGTCTGTGGGGTTTATTTCTCTGAGCTGTTAGTATTCTTTGAGGAGTATTTGTTGTGTCTTTTATTGCTATTTGGTAGAATTATGTTTCAGTTTCTGTGTGAGTTTCTAGGATTCCTTTTCAGAACAATCTAAAATGTTTCGTGTGTTAACAAGTTGAAAGTCTTTTCCCAGTACTTTCAGTTGGTTGTGGGTTTGAGTTTTGTTTGAGAGATTGCGTATTAATGATTTTTTTCATTTTTTGTGTGTTTTCTGGTTCTTCTTGTTTTTTTTCTTTATTCTTCTTTTTGTTTGTTACTATTGTATACGGTAGAAAATACTTACTATAAGAATCCGTCAGACAAACTAAAATGATACGCTACCTACCTTTATTTGTAGTGTCATCAATTAAGTTTCCTTGGAATTAAGTTGCGGTAGGCATTCTAGTGTTTCTGTATTATTTGTACTTCAGGCTCAACTCACTAGTAGTGATTCACTTTGTGTATCTGGCATTCACTTTTGTACTTTATCAATTTAAATTTCTTCCTTTTGTTTAGGTATCTCCTTTAACTGATTACCCGTCTGCTAACCTAACCTAAACTAAACAAAACTTTTAGCTAACTTATTTTGCTTTTCTTCTTTTGTTTGTAGTATGGTTTATGTTTGCTTCATTCTTCTTAATTTAACCAGACTTAACCAAAATTTCAATTTAATTTGTGTGTTACTCTAATCTTCATGGTATTATCTCTGATTTCTAAGTAAACTTCATCTGAGTTACGTCTTGATATTTTGTATCTTTGTTTGTTTTCCTAACCAAGCTCTTAGCTAACTTATTTTTGTTTATCTTTTTTGTTAGTAGTATGTCTTTAAATTGGCTCGATGTCCTAACTTATTTCTCTGCTTACTATTATTTATCTTTCTCCTCATTCGTGATTCTTGATAGTTCTATCTTTCTGATTGTTTTCCTTACTGTTGTTAGTAGTACTTGAACTCATGTCGTATTCTTTGACTCGTATTTGATGCCTTTCGGTATGAACTAACTTCTGCCACTCTAATCTAACCTAAGTATCCAGATGATCTGAATAATTTATTTTGAATTAATTTAAACTTTGTAATATGTTGACCCTAATTAAGTTTCCACTTCTTTAATAAGCGTGTATTTGACTGTACGCTTCATACTTCTTAACATAAATATCCTAACTTATTACTCTTATTTCTGCTTGCTAAATAATTTATTTTTTGCTCCTCCTTCTGTTCGCTTTCTCTTGTAAATAAAACTTTCTATTGTTTATTACTTCTTGATTACTGATAAAGTAATATGAACTTATTAAAACTTATGCGAGCTAACCTAGCCTTACCTAACCTAAAGTTATGTTATATGGTACTTTGTTGTCAATTGTTGAAACTTTCTTTATTCTTGTATTAATACCAATAAGCTAACTTATGTCTTACTATGGATCCTAGTAGTGTGCAACTGAAGTTTTCTTCTTTTACTTTACTATGGTTATCTTGTTTATTTGTATTCTTAATGAACTATGGTTTCTTGAAAGTTTATCTTGTTCGTACATGATAAGCTAAGCTACTTTATTTACTATTGATCGTTATTATCTTTTATGTATGACTACTCTTTTTCTCCTTAATGTATTTCTATTTTTATGATTTCTTTTTTCTATTATTTATGCCTCGTAATAGGATCATATCTTTGTGAATAATACTATGAAGAAATTTTAAAAAGTTTGTGCTATTGCCTTTTCTGTATGTGTGCTTGCTTCTCTTATCTTTTGTTTGTAGTCTATAACTATTGGTTCTGTTTTTATTTAATCTGTCACTATACCTTGTCAAACCAAATTTGTGTACTAGTATATTAACGCTGGTCCTCGAGCTACATTTTACTTAAAGAATATTTACTATTGTATTGACATTCTTACATTTTTCTACGATATACTTTTTTATGAACTCGGAAATTAATTCATCCTTGAATAGGTATATGGACAATTAGTATATATACTTATTTTCTATTTCAGATTATCCTGGTCTGCTAGGAGAACTACATGAGTAGTATTGTACAACAACAACAACTAGTATTACTACTACTATTATTATTATACCTGGTGCTACTGTTACCAAAGGTATGTTCCTTAGCATTTCTTTTAGTAGAATCACAATCTTACTTTGTTCATCGAGTAAATGATTACGAGCTTTATTAGTAGGATCGCAATCACAGATTGCTATGAATTTTCCTTGCAAATGATCTAATTAAAATAATCACAACCAATTTCAACGAGTATGCTTAACATACGATTCACAAAATAAGCACAGCTTCTGCAAGAAGAGAACGAATAAATAATCACACTCAATTTTAACAATTAAGTTCTTCCAGAACAGTATAATAAATAATATTAGGAGAAACAGGATGAGTTTTCTACGAAAACGATCCAAAGAAATAATCGAAATTATTACTCACATATTTATTATTGCTCTTAGGAGCTTGCTATTCATGCGAAGCAATGAATAAGAACAACTTCAGGAGAAAGCGAATTATGTACAAATTCGCAAATGGAATTTACTCTTCCCACTTTCTACAAGAAAGGAGACGGTAAAAGACAGTGTTCGAGTAATCATTAGGAGTATTTAAATAATTAACAACGAGCTTTCTTACTAGGATCAAACTTTAAGTGTTCGTATGACTTTCTACAAATAACTAATATTTGTATGTTTGCAACTGCTCTTAAGACCTTCTAGAACAAGCGAATAAAAAATTGGCAACATAGCTGCGTTTAAGGGTTTGCACAGCAAACGAAACGTAAAAGATAGGAAAGAAAAATATTTTTTGTAACTTCAAAGCATGCCTGTTTTTATGAGCTTCCGCAGGAAGCGTAATTGGTAAATATTCGTAGCATCGCTGCTCTTAAGAGTTTGCAGAGCAAACGATACGTAAGAGATAGGAACGGAACATTTAAAGACCAAGTAGAAATAGACAAACATTTAAGAAAGAAAAAAGTAGCAAGTAGAAATTTAGCAATTTAACTAACAGTTCACAGCTTTTTAGCAACGAGTTTCAAAAGGAAACAAGAGAGTAAATAAGCAGAGTTTGCGTATCAAAGGAAAGAATTAAAGAAAACATTTAAGAAAGGAAAAGTAGCAAGTAAATAGAAAGGTTAGTTTCAGTTAGGTTGAGTTAGTTTGATTTAAAAAATATTTAGCAGTTTGCACATTTTTATTTTCACAACCGAATTTAAAAAAAAACGAGTTTCCAAAAAAATCAGTTTCTTCACACTTATAGTGTTATGTTAAGAAAAGTAAGCAGAGATTCCACCAGGAATCGATTGAAATTAACAGTGAGTGTTATTACGAATAACACGAATTATTTCTAGATTCACAGTGTAGCCGCTCTTAAAAGTTTACGTTCTAAAAAGGAACAAAATTTGCTACAGAAGCGATCCATAACATTTAATACGTCAGAAGTAAAATACGAAAGAACAAAAGGAGAAATATTTATGAAAGGAAAAATAGATAGTAAAATAGAAAGGTTAGCATAATTTAGGTTAAGTTAGCTTGATTGAGAAAACATTTTAGTATTCACATATAAGAAAAATTCGTTCGAAAACCACACATTACTTAAAACAAATTATTTACAAGTTCACAATTTTTAGTATTTTAGCAACGTTGTTGCTTTGAGTTTGTATAACAAATTATTTTTTTAAGTTCGCAATCAAAGATTGCTTTGACCTTCCTATGCAAGCGATGCATAAAAATTATTAGAAGAATACGAAAATAAATTATAAGTGTTACTTAGTAAAGTTTCTTTTGTTTCAGGGCTGCATTGCAATAATTGGAGATCCCCCTGATTGAAAAACTACGAAGTGGAAGTTACAACGGACTTCAGAATTCCAAAGTATAAAAGTTCACAGAAGTAAAGTAAGCATCACTGACGACGAACGTGTGAAAGTTTTGCTTAAGAAAATTTTTTCATAGCACACATTTACTTTATAGTATCTAAATAAGTTTATTTTCACATGAATTTTTGTAACACAAAAGTTTGTAGCATGCAGATTACTTTTCAAAGAATTAATTTTATTGACATCATTTCTTTTTAAGAGCATGCATATTCTTTTGCGTAACAAGTTCTTTGTATTATGTTTTCATTTACAACATACACAGTTCTTTTTCAGGCCATGCAATTTGTGTTCGTGCTTGTTTTTTCTTGCATATTTTTTGTTTTGAATTTATTTTTGTATACAATATACGTGTGTTTTTGAAGCATGCAGTAATTTTGTTAGTTCACATTTTTATCCATTCACTGTTTTATCCATTCACAATCCTAAATTGTTCAACTGAGTTTGCAAAACAATTAATTTAATGGATAACACTCCATGTTCTGAGGTTTTTCTTGAAATTTTTAAACTTACATGCAAATAGATATAACCTACAATTATTTCTTCTACGAACATGCACTTGTAAACTTTTCTGTTATATGTACGTTACTTTTGTATAGTTCCAGCATATACAAAACTTTTAGCACAATGTTAAATGATTGTTGCATTCAAGATACTTTTTCAGCAGACGCAGACATACAGATTTGTTTTGTTTCAGTTATAATTTTTATATAGAGAATACTTTTAACTTACATGCAAGTACTTGTAATTCACAGTTAATTTTTAAACGACGAATATTATTGTTAATAATACGAGAGAAAAATATTATTTCGTCCTTGCATACACTTAATTTTTTTTACAAATAATTTTTGTTTTACTGCATACATTTAATGTTTATATCAGCTAATAATTTTGTTACATATTAGACACTTTCAATTATATTTTAGTACCATACAAGATTATTCAGGGTGTCTAGCAGTCGGGAAAATCGGGAAAGTCGGGAATTCGTCTTAAATTAAAAAATTGGTAGGGAAATCGGGGATTTGTCGGGAATTCGCGAAAAAAGTCGGTAAATTTGAATTTACGTTTTGACAATTATTGTGCTTGTTTGCTTGAGATGAAGACTTTGTGTCACCACATTTAGATTTGAAAATTCCAATATAATCATTCACAAAATCGCATTTCGCCATTCTTTTGTTTAGAACGCAACTCGTCAGTCATTTGTTTGTAGTATACGTTAGATTGAAGGTGGCTGTGTGTATGATGTAAGAGGCAGGTAAGTTTGTTTTATTAAACATAATTTCCATTCGTAAATTATAACATCTGTCTATAATAATCTTAGGATTCGAGTTTTGTTTTTAGAAGAAAAAGAATAAACATACTTTTGAAAATCTGGCGGATGTCAAAACCTTGTAGCATCTCGACAAGACTTTTACAATGACATATCATTTCCCAACAAAACCTAATGAAAGTTCAGTTGTTCCTGTGTTAGCATCACATGTAGACGTACCTGGCACCAGCACTGATCCTCTTACATGCTCATCAAGTGAAACACGCTCTCCAACTAGTACTTCGACCCTAGACAAATATAAAGAGAAGGATAGTGTTACACAGGCAGAGATTTTGTGGTGTATAAACGCAGTGCTGGAAATAGTGTTGTTCTTTTTAGTAGGATGTTTCCAGACAGTGCAATTGCTAGTGACATGAAATTGCGCAAGGACAAAATGTCATATATCATCGTGTGTAGATTGTGTCCATATTTTCAACATGAACTTAAATCTTTGTTGCAAGAATGCGAACATTATGTCGTTGGATTTGATGAAAATTTAAATCCTGTTGCGCAAAGTACTCAAATGGATGTGAGAGTATACTTCTGAGACGACAACAACAACAGAGTCAGAACATGGTATTTAAATTCTGTTTTTATGGATAATAGTGCAGCTAAGACGTACTGTATGGTTTTCAGAATGTAATGCAGTTGCTTATGCGATCTAAGCTTCTGCAACTTTCAATGGATGGGCCAAACATAAACTTGGCACTTTTAAGGCTAATTAAAGAGGAACATTGTGCCAGCCTTGCACAGATGCTCCACGACTTCTTGAACTTGGTTCGTGTAGTCTTCACGTTGTTCACGGTGGTTTTAAGACTGACATACAAAAAAAACTGGATGGATTTGATTTCTTTCGTTAGTGCTTTGTATAACTTGTTCGAAATGGTACCAGCAGGGCGTGCTCAGTATTCTGAAATAATAGGTTCGTCATTATCTTCTCTTCCATTTTGCCACATTCGATGGGTAGAAAATGCTAAAGTAGCAAAGCGAAGCCAAGAAATATAACCGTTTGTGAGAACGTATATTGAAACCGTTAAAAGAACAGACTAAGAGCTCAACTGTAACAGTTTCAGAATAGTAGCTGAAAGTTTGAACGAAAAGTTGCTCCTTGCAAAATTAGCTTCTTTTCAATCCCTAGCTGAGGACTGTGGTATTTCTTGACCGAATATCAGTCAGACACCTCTATGACTTCATTTGTTCATGGCATCCTCACTCAGTTATTAAAATTATTGATGTCAAGCTTCGTTACAAAAGAAACGATGGACAGGGTAAGATTGATGTTATGGAGAAAAATGAAAACATCTATGTTAATTTAGCACGTGTTAAGAAAATTGACCTTGGGTATGCAACTAAATCAGCAGTAAGGAAATATACAGAGGTTAGTGAAAAGAAAATACTGTGTTTTCGTAAACAAATTCTTGAATGCTATCAGCTTTTTGTTTCCAAACTGCAGCAAAAGTCTCTGCTAAAGTATTTCCTTACAAATGCACTGACGTTTTTTAATCTTTTCACCGTTGCTATTCACAGGAAGAAACTGTTGAGCAAATGTAAGCAACGTTCGAAATTTTAGTGCGGAGTATATTGTCTCAGCGTTCGATGCAAAAAAAGGCAGGCAGAGAATACAAGGCTCTAGCAGGTCAGATATGTGCGATAGAAAATGGGGTCTTAAACAAGAACTGAACACAGACTTTATGACTTTTGGATGAGTGTCTTGTCACCAAATGATGTATATCTGTGCAAGATTGTAAGGATGTGCCTAATTCTTTCCTATGGCAATGCAGCCTTAGAAAGGAGTTTTTCCGTAAACGAAAAAATAATATAAAATTTCAAAGGATTCTTGAGTGGCACAGCGTGTAGTGTGTGATGCTGTTAATATAGCTGGTGGCGTACAGGCCCTACCTATCCCAAAACAGATGATACTGTCAATGAGAAATGCATACGCGCGATTCAAGGAAGCCGAAGAACATCATAGGAAAGTGATGTCAGAAAAAATCACAGAGCCGCTGAAAAAAGAGCAGATGAGATTAAAGTAACTTGAAGCAAAGAAACAGAATCGTGAATCAGTTGTCAGAAGTCGCTACTATAGATAAAAGAAGAAGTTGCGTGATTAGATTACATCATTGTATACATGAATAAGGAGAAAGTTTTTGATTAGGTAAGATTTTGTACACTTTTTCATTACATTTTGATCTTTCTTAAATTTTGCGATTTTTTCTTAGGTCGGGAAAAATATGGAAATGGTCGGGAAAATGTCAGGAAATTGCTTAGAGAAATTTGCTAGACACCCTGTTATTGTAAATAATACGATTTTTTTTAACTTCACAACAACTTTAACAACGAGTTTCCAAGGAAACAAATTATCTTTAGGTTCACAGCATAACAGTTCTTTTTAGCTTCTTAAAGAAGCGATCCGTCAAAAACATTTTTCTTCGCACCATATACTTTCATTACATGTCACGTTTAAGTTAAACATACCAAAATTTTTGACAGCATGCATTTAATGTTTGCAAATACTTTCGTTACATGCAATTTAATTTCCAAACATATAGTTTAGGAACATGCAATTTCACTTAATACACATTTTTGCAAAATTTGTATACTGAAATATAATTTTCATGTAAATATTGTGTTTCTTTATTATCAAAGGTCCAAGTGTTTTATCCCCAATTATAACTCAACTGTGAAAGCAACAGTCAAATTTGCTAGGTATGACCAGCGGTGCTAAGTGTTAACGTTTACATTTGCTTAATACAAATTATATTTGATACTTTTCAAAACTTCTTTAGTTAAACAATTGTAATTAAAGTATAAAGGTTTACATTTTCTTTTGAAACTTACAATTTCAAGAATTGTAGATTAACACTACACGAATTTAACACAGTTAATAGCAAAAAAATGAAATGAAATCTTTGAGGTTTACGTCCCACGGTTATGCATGTAAAGCTAAAGGAGACGGTGATGATGAGTAAGGAATAAAATGGTGGAATGAAGAAAGTGGGAGGAAACGGGATAACCCCGAGAAAACCCACGAACACGGTGTTTGTCCACCACAAAGATTACTTGGCAGAGGCTGGAACAGCTAATAGCATTCGAAGAATTATAATGAAAGATTTTCATTTTACGAAATATAAGAATGAAGAATTGTAATTAATGTCTAACATAAAACGATACTATTAAGAATTGCAATTTAGAAATAACGAGCTACATGTAATGAAACAAACATATTAAGAATTGCAAATTGCATTTTTAGTTTTGAAAATTACATTTTCGGCTTTGCAACATGTATTTTTAATTTTGAAACTTGCATATTTCATTTTACATTTCAAATAAATGATTTTCATGTTTTGGAAAATTCATACAAAAAAATTGCAACTTACATTTTAGTTTCTGTATAACATAAAAATTTCAAAGTACTGTTATAAGAAAATTACAAATATGGGAAGGGTTTTTAGTAATACATGACACTTAAACTTTTTAGTAGCACATTACTTTCGTATTTTGCAGTAATAAACTTTAAGAGTCAAACCATAAATGACAATCAAATGTATTTAACTAGAAACAAATTTATTGTTATTAAAATAAAATATCTTTTACTGTTACTGAATGAAGAGAAACTAGCATTAAAAATGAAAAAATTAGTAATAAATAAATTATGCATTAACAATTAGAAAAAAAAATCAGTTCCTTTATAACGGTATTTTAAACCGGGCACATTAATTTGTTTATTATTTAATGCTTTGTATACTACTTCGTATGTTAAATCTTTTCTTGCTTTTTATATTTTAACTAAATAAACAAAGTTATTCTATTTTCTTTCTTTAATTTTTCTGTGCTTAATTTCTCTCTTGGAAACTAACGAGCCTAAGCTAACCCCTTTTAATTGATTTGATATTTTTATGTCAAATTTCTGTTCTAAACTAACTAACTTAAGCTAATCTTTTTTATTTATTTGTTATTTTTTGTGTTGAATTTCTCTGTTCTAAACCATCGAAGCTAAGTTAACCGTTTTCTTTCTTTATTTTTTTGTTTAAACTTTTTTTCTTTTTATATGTTCTTGCTACGCTTTGCTATTTTCTTTCTTTTATTTTCTGTTGTTATTTTGCTTTGATAAGTTTTTTCCGTGTACAGTATTTTCCTTGTTTTTATATTTTAATTATGTATGGTTTTTTATTTGCTGACATTTTTATTCGTTTAATTTATTTGATACAATGGAAGGACGTACGGTGATTTGTACCATGCTGGCTGCTCACAAAGCCCGCGGATACGGTAATCCTAATGAAGTTTTATTCACATGGGAAGTGCTGACGCAATGTAATGCTACGAATGTGAAGGTAAGCAATGAAGCTTATTTCAAGCTATTACATGCGGTGTTCTTGCATTTTGGTTGTAATTCTCATGTTTTGAAGAATTGTAAGTCTGCAAAAGATATTACTAATTTATATCATGTAGGCTTCTTTTGCAAAGAGAATATGAGAAATTTAGCCTGTGAAAAGTTTATGAAACTTGTGTCTGCAGAGAAAACTGCCGGTTTAACTGCAGATGAGTCGAATGAGTTCGTTGGTATTCTTCCGGAGCCTAGCATTTGTTCTGCACCAGAACCTGTCATGTATGGTACTGGAACAGATGATATTTTCGTAATGTTAATAGTACAACCTACCATTATACTTATTTTGGACTAACTGGAAAAAAGTTACCATTGAACGTATTCCCGCAAATGGAATTGATAACCCGGACAATATATTTATTCCTTATTTGAATTTGTAAGGGAGCATACGTTAAACGACGTCGACAATCACATGTATGTTAGCATCAAAATGGAAAGTTTTGCATCCACGATTAAGAAACCAAAGTCACAATTGAGCCCCAAGGTTCGGTTTCAAAGTATTGAAAATGTTTTTTTAATAGTAATAAAAATTATTTATTTGGGGACAGTGTAACTTTCAAAATTCACATTGCCGATTCACGTAAATGTAAGGAACGAACCATTGGCTCAGCAAAATATAGCAGTCTTGTGACACACATGGAACACTGTACTATTCCAGTGGAAATGGATGTGTATTGTCTTCTCAAGAGTATTATCCTTGGGAAGACTAGAGCTGATCGCCGACGTGCGCAAATGTACGAATTGAAAAATCATCCTAAACGATTGTTAAAACAAGCAAACGATTAGTGTGTCAGGGCTAAATTTGACATTGAAATCTTTGATGAGTGTACTAATGAGGATACGAAAAAGCTCCAGAATAAGCTAACGCCTCATTACCAAATTATTATCTACGAGAAGAACCGATTAATTTGAGACTACAATGTAATATATCCGGGAATACATGCATCAAAGAAAATTTTGATTTTGTATACTAAAGGACACTACGAATTAATTACAAATATTAGAACTATTTAACAAACATGGGTATTGTCAGTATTGTTTGGAATGGTATTGTCATATAGAAAACCGTAAAAGCAACTTCAAATGCGCGATATGCGAGAACTGTCACGAGGTTTCTGATGATGATGGTACTAAACGCGAGTGCGGTGATTGTCACAGATTGTTTTCTTCAGAGGAATATTTTGCCAATCATAAAACGGTGATTGTTCGCGGGAAGGGTTTATGCGAAACAAGAAGAATCTGTGTCTGATGTGGTGATATTGTTGACATGCGTGGCCGTAAGTTTGAACACGAATGTGGTGAATCTTATTGTAAAACGTGTTATATTCATGTGAACGATGACCACATTTGATTTTTCCAGGCTGCTACGGTGCAGCATGTAGATACTTTTTTGTACATCATCTTTGATGTAGAAGCGATGTTGGTCCCTAAAAATGAACGGGGAGAACAACATAACGTGAATTTCGTGAATTGTATTCATGCCTGCTACAAGTTTAAGAACACGAAGATACATGATCCTTGCTTTGTATGCGGAGATAAAAATGGGTTCCGTTCGTTTGATTTCCAAAACATTGATGGATTTGTTAATCATGAATTAATAAGTTGACCAATGTTTAAAAACATCATGTACTTTCCCATAATGGAAGTAATTATATACAGTTCTGTGCTAAAACTTTGATAATGACTCATCATCATACACCTCAATTAATAATATCAAGGCAAAAAATTGTCGAACTGCGTTTAAGACAAAATATTTACTTCCGTAACACGTATTTATATGGAGTTAGGCTGTCAAAACTCCACAGGACTTTAGGCCTGTCTGGAAATTTGAAGAAGGGAGATTTCCCATATTTATTTAACACTTTAGAAAATCAAAATTATGTAGGTCCGGTTCCCGATTTTAAATATCTTGACCGACTCGCGAAGCACGGAAGACAGACAGTAGCCTATCGCCTGATACCAAGAACGTGCTACAGCTGGCGAGGAGTACGATCTGCAGGAGATGGTGGCTAATTGTAGAAATGATGTCAATGGACTTTCGTACAGCGCAACTCAACAATATGGAGTAATACTAGGCATTGATTGTGCTCCCTTTGTCCAGAAAATCCACATGCACAACACCTTTCATGTCCACATGAGTTTTGCAGCTCCCGTCCTTCGCGAAAGTGTTCACACCATTCGTATACTCTTGTCCGTGACATCGTTTGTTCACCATTACTGTGCTTGCAATCTTCTGAAAATCTCAACTGGTTTAACTTTCTCCTTCACAAGAAATTTGATTAGACAACACTGCTCCACAACCACAGACACACTGCTTGCCGCCAGGTTCGCTGTAACTGCGCTAGTTACTCGAGGTTTAACTTTCTCCTTCACAAGAAATTTGATTACACAACGCTGCTCCACAACCACAGACACACTGCTTGCCGCCATGTTCGCTGTAACTACGCTAGTTACTCGAGGTTTAACTTTCTCCTTCACAAGAAATTTGATTACACAACGCTGCTCCACAACCACAGACACACTGCTTGCCGCCATGTTCGCTGTAACTGCGCTAGTTACTCGAGGTTTAACTTTCTCCTTCACAAGAAATTTGATTACACAACGCTGCTCCACAACCACAGACACACTGCTTGCCGCCATGTTCGCTGTAACTGCGCCAGTTACTCGAGGTTCAACTTTCTCCTTCACAAGAAATTTGATTACACAACGCTGCTCCACAACCACAGACACACTGCTTGCCGCCATGTTCGCTGTAACTGCGCTAGTTACTCGAGGTTTAACTTTCTCCTTCACAAGAAATTTGATTACACAACGCTGCTCCACAACCACAGACACACTGCTTGCCGCCATGTTCGCTGTAACTGCGCTAGTTACTCGAGAAGGAATACATTACGTCACCCGTAAGTTTCATCATGATCGAGCTATTCATCTATTATTTACGTACGAAAATCACGATCAACCTTGAACGACCCATTACAGTGATTCAAAAACGTATTTTGTCCAGTAGTGAGCTCCTCTGAAAACTCACAGACTGTGTGCTCGAAAGCCAAGTAGTAGTATAAGTCCTATTCGTATTATTACATTACAAATATCAATGTCCAAAAATGCCTGAAGTTCTTTTTTCACTTACATACACTCATCTCAGGTAAGTAAACAGAAACAAATGAAAAAGGAAAGGAAATGGAGGCCTTGAAAGTAAAACGTAGACAAATTCACCAGTGTTGAGAAGATGCTGCCTATAATGGAGTGAGTAGAGTGGGTCGGTGGGTTATGGTGGGTGGTGGGTCGTTGTGGGTCACATGCTATTGACCCACGAACCAATAAGAAAACTTGACCCACTGGCGCACTCCATCTCTGCGGCTCAATATAAAAAATGTAAAATTTCAAGAACATTTGAATGCACAAATCAGATTTTGGTCTTACATGTGAATGGCATTTCTTTGGTACTTCACATGGTAAAAATGTTTGCGATGGCGTAGGTGGAACAAGCGAATAGTTACTCGTGCGAGTTTACAGAAGACAACTGCGAAACAAATATTAAATGTACAGCAGTTTTATAAGTGGGCTGTTGACAGTGCCGTCCTGTGGAAAATCACTTTTTATTACTTTTTCCTTCCATTTTATATATATCTTTTCTATTTTCCTCCCGAATTTTGAGCCGTCTTACTTCGGAGTCCGGGACCATCACCCCAGTCACCCCCTTCATGGCACGATAGTGGCTGTGGACAATATCATATTCATTAGATATTTTTTGTATCAACTGAAAATGTTCAGCAGCATCGCACGACTCAAAGAAATAGGTTTATCTCTGTGAAAACAACACCTGGAACAAGAAGTAATCATGCTTTCATTCCTAATAGTGAAATAAATTTAAAAATTGGACGAATTTCCTCTATATCAATGGAACATCTACACACAGTTTGGGTAGACAAAAAACAAAAACAGAAGACATCCGAATTAAAAGTCTTGGATCCAGGAAAATTTGTAGCGTGTGTCTATCACTGCAAATAGTGGATTGGAATGGTGCTGGAACATTCTGAGGAATATCAGGACTACAACACAAAGTTCTTACACCCTGCAGGGCCCACTTCCACTGGCCTGGAACCGACGATATCATATGGGTGCCAGCCGATCGCATTCTTATTGACGAAACAGATCACATTTCTATCATAGCTAGTGGAAGATCACGTAGTGTGTCACATTAGATTGTTAATAAAATTAACGACTTATCCAAGAATTTCAGTTAACATTGATACATTGTACAATACTGATGATTAGTAGATAAGGCGACTGTTATTTTTTGCTATAATTGTAGGCAGGGGCGCCCAAAGAAAATTTTCTAGGGGGGACCATTCCATGGTTGCTATATTAGTCTGTTATTTAATATACGTGGTTTGCTAATTACATATACATTTTTATGAGCCAGGGGAGCCTGCCCCCCTTCGGGTGACCACGATTTTAGGCTGCTGTGTGGAATAATTGTAATAGAAGTTATACCGCATCAAATAGCCTATATCATTATTTCAGAAGCTCGTTAAGAGGCAAAAGACACATTCAGATTTTTGGAGGGGCTTATTTCAAATACCCAAAACCAAATTTGGTTCACACAAAATATAGGTATTTCTTAACTTTGTTAAAATTTCACACATGTACAACTTCCACCACATGCTCATTCCGTGGCCCAAACTTTGGTCCATAAATGCTGCTATAACTCTACACCTATACAATATTCATTAGCTTTGTTGCAGATTTAAAATTACATGCGGATGCAAATTTTTAGCTTCATAGCTCTTATGGTTATTGAAATACCTAAACAATAAAATGCAAGTCAAACGTTTTTGACTCGTAACCTTGAAGCTGATTGCGTAATTAATTACTAATTAATTATAAGGGCTGGAAAGTTTTATTTTGGGAAATAACTATTCTCAAACATGTCTTTCAATGTACAAAATATTATCAAAATCTGAGACCACGAATTTTTAAAAAGCATTTACTTTGGTTGATTTGAGATAGAATAGCACTATTACTAAATATTGAGCTCTCTTATCAAGGGCGGCGATGCTGTGGTTCCCAAGGGTGGGCAAGTATAAGCGACGTTTCAAACATAGTTTCAAATTTTGCTGTAATTAATGTAAAAATTAGGTTGGGTTTTCGATTTTCCCTAGTACAATTTCCTCTAGGGGGACGAGCGCCCCACCTTTCCCCCTGATGGACGCCCTTGTCTCTTACGGCTATATGGTTATGTACGCTTCTTTGGTTCAGAAGAGCCGGATTTGATTCCCGGTGGAAGCTAATGTGGTATAACTCTTGTTAAGCTGAAGATCCATGTATCATATAGTTTTGCTGCTGAGAGGCACACTAAACTCTAATTTAATACTATAATTACTGTTATTAAAAATAATGACTAACCAAGATTACGTTTTGAATTTATCCACCAAATTCGTTTTATGTTTCTATTTGTTTTCTAACAGTGTTTCTTCATGGAATTCCCCCTCACTTCTCAATCGACACCCCTGAGCTAAGATAACTTAAGATAACACATTGATATAGACAATGGTGCTATCCTAATTTTTTAACAACTGGTTCTATATATATGTATTGTAATGGGCGCCCGAAGAAAATTTTCTAGGGTGTGGGCCTCAAATCCCTGATTGCTATACTAGTTTAATATTTTTTATTTGTATTACGAAAATCTTCAGAAATTTAATAAGTTTTCGTGAGACAGGGGGAAGCTCGGGCCCCATCCTGCCCTTTCCTTCGGGCACCCATGTGTATAGGGTGTATCCCATCCAGAGATGTTCACCCTCGCGAGGGTGGCCCTCTCGAGGGCATCCGCAACCTTAAATTCCCTCGTCCACAATGACGCTAGGGCGAGGACAAGCTTCGACAGCAAAGGCGAGGGACAAGGAGAAATTCCCAACACGAGAGCGAGGGCAAGGGCGAGGACAAGTCATCACCACGAGGGTGAGGGCGAGCGAGGACGACGGACAACTCTCCCTACGCGAGGGCGAGGGCGAGGACTAATTTCCTATGCGAGAACGAGGGCACGTGAGGGAGAAGGACAAGCTTCCTTAACAACAACTATTTTGAATTTGCTGTTTAACCATTTTTGGAGGAAGATATTATTTAAAATAACATCTGCCATGTCCCCTGGATGAAGAGTTGATGTCATAACAAGATTATTGATTGGTCTTATTCTTCCTTTCATTCAATTGCAGTAAACAATTTATCTTGTGTACTCCTCCATAATTATTAAAAATAATAATGCAAACGAATATAATATTTGCTTGTCTCTCATGAAAGTTTCCGGATAGAAATAGCTCTATGTTTAGAAGCGAGTCTGTCTCATTGTTACACTGGAGATTATTTAGATAAAAAGTTGTTGAATTGAGTTTAGCATCCCGTTCAGCAGGCTACATGAGACGTGGACCTAAGTGTCTACACTGTCATGTTTAGAGTACTAGCAGACAGACAGTCACTGACGTCATTCAGCAGTAAATAACATAATCTTCAGAGCGCTTATATCTGAACAAACACAATCAGTGAGAGAACCAACAGAATGCAGAAGATCAGATGGAAAAACACTTGATGGAATGACGTTGAGAGAACCAACAGAATGCACAAGATCAGATGGAAAAACACTTCATGGAATGACGTTGAGAGAACCAACAGAATGCAGAAGATCAGATGGAAAAACACTTGATGGAATGACGTTGAGAGAACCAACAGAATGTACAAGATCAGATGGAAAAACACTCGATGGAATGACGTTGAGAGAACCAACTGAATGCACAAGATCAGATGGAAAAACACTTGTTGGAATGACGTTGAGAGAACCAACAGAATGCACAAGATCAGGTGGAATAACACTTGATGGAATGACGTTGAGAGAACCAACAGAATGCACAAGATCAGATGGAATAACACTTGATGGAATAACGTTGAGAGAACCAACAGAATGCACAAGATCAGATGGAAAAACACTTAAGGGAATGACGTTGAGAGAACCAACAGAATGCACAAGATCAGATGGAAAAACACTTGATGGAATGACGTTGAGAAAACCAACAGAATGCACAAGATCAGATGGAAAAACACTTGATGGAATGACGTTGAGAGAACCAACAGAATGCACAAGATCAGATGGAGAAACACTTGATGGAATGACGTTGAGAGAACCAACAGAATGCACAAGATCAGATGAAAAAACACTTGATGGAATGATGTTGAGAGAACCAACAGAATGCACAAGTTCAGATGGAAAAACACTTGATGGAATGACGTTGAGAGAACCAACAGAATGCACAAGATCAGATGGAAAAACACTTGATGGAATGACGTTGAGAGAACCAACAGAATGCACAAGATCAGGTGGAAAAACACTTGATGGAATGACGTATGACTATTTTGCACTGGGCTCGCTCAGGTTCGCGTTAACTTTTCTCAACTGGGCTCGCGCTCGGTCTCAGTTCGGCTCACGCTCGCTTGTGCTTAATTGTTAATTGAATAGTTTGTATTAAGTTTCTGGAAACAACCAATATGTCCTGAAGTTGATTGAGCAGTAGTTTATTTCTTTACGTTTCCAATTCTGTTGCAGAATAAATATTAAGTAATATGATACGTCAGTAGGGAGGGGACATCTTGGGGTGTTTTTTCTACTGCGCATGCGCAAACAAGCCACGCCCCCCTCCACGCTGATTGGCTGGCACTGGTCACTTGACCACGCCCACTTGGCTCCACCCACGTTCGGTCACGCCCACTGGACTCACGTAATCGTTCCCTTTTATGACCTACTGCGCAAAGGCCCTTCCTATATTGGGGTTTTCGAACATGCCACACTTATTTTACCTGGGTCTTATATATGACACTTAAAACCCAATAACTCGAAAACGGAGCCACATATTGAGGTGTTGTTTCCACATTTAGTCATTGGTCATCAAATACTGACTAAATGTGGAAACTTCACCTCAATATGTTGCTCCATTTACGAGTGATTGGGTTTTAGGTATTTGATCATCGAGGCCAAAGGTCAAAAATTTCTCGAAAATGGAGCCACGTATTGAGGTGCTGTTTCTACGGTGCTGTTTCCACATTTAGTAAAGAGTATGGACTATTTAACATAGCACAGTCGTTCTCTTTTTCAACTCATTTTAACATAGCATAGAATACACACACACACACACACACAATAGAGATTATTTTCTTTTACGGTAGTAGCTACCCCAACACTCTTGGGTTCGGCAATGGCGGAGTTAAATATTAGCCTTTTTAGCAGAGTTTAAAAAAATAAAACACCATTTAACATGTCTGGTTATACACACACACACATACATGGTTTACGGAGAACTTAATCTCGAGCCAGTGACCATCATCATCATCATACTCTAATAAATGAATAAAGCATAATATCGTTAGCATCAGTAGTGGTGAGTGAGAATTTTTTAAGAAATGGCGTAGTGAATAACCAGACGCACGACATGCTAGATATAGAAAACAATAATGTCCACAAAATTGAGATAAATCACCTTGAATACGTCTATTATTCCATGTATAATACAGACAGTTTCGTTTTAAAAACCTTATATGATGTTGTATATAGGGAGGTATACCATAGCTAACGAAATACTCTCCCACACGTATATTAGATATATAAACAGCAACCCAATGTTCACCAGGCTTATCACTAGAATCAGTATTTATTATGGCTGCTGGAAATGTATGAATAAACAGAGGTAACCCATATGCAGCATATACACCAATAAAATGATTTTTAGGCAGATTTTGTTGTAGTGCCTCATAAAGTTCAATTGTATTTAACATTTTTTAATTAATTAATATATATTTTTCTCTGGAAATCAATTTCTAATTCTGAGGAGAATTCTCCATAAATAATTGCTGTTACAGGAGATGGCAGTGCTTCTTTAAAATGAACCTCTAAATGTACACTTACTTGCCGTTGTGGACTAGTATGAAATGCAGCACTAGCACTAGAATCGGGGTTTAAATCAAACACCAGTAGAGTATAACCATTAGGATATTCGACAAATGGAATATAATTATCTTGATTAGAATAATAAACACCTGAACCTGTAAATAACGTAGAATATGCTTGTATATATAGCTTATTATCAAAATCAGGTTGTAGTGGTTTGCATGGTACAGGCGTTCCATCAACATACAATGTAAAAAATGACATACTAAAATGTTGAAAATTGAACGGATTTGTCTGAAAAGTACCATTGAAAGCAGTATTAGTAACAAACCCAATAATAATACGTTTAGGCACTATGCCGGAAAACAGATCTGGAAGTGTACTATCCATAATTCCTTGTGGCAGAGTTTCTGTCTTCACCTGCGCTTTTGTTATATGATATTTTATTCTAAATTTAACATTTTGTAATACTTTATTTTTTGCTATTTTAACTGCTGGTGATACATCAACCTTTTTCACAAGCAATGTTGCATCTGTAATTACAACTTTTCCATCAGCATCTGTGTCTCACATTAAACAAAATGCAGGTTTAGCTGGAATTAGTTTAATACGCAGTTGTACACCATTCAGTAAAAATTTCTCCTGATTAAATATATCAGAATGAATATAACCCAATAATTCAAATGACTGACTTAAAGTAGTGAGAAGAAAACGTTGTTTAAATCCTACATTACCATCGGATACACTGTCCATATAACCTGTAGTATCTTTAAACCACATTGATGTTTGAAGATGCGTTGATTTAGCATTAGCATTATAATTTAGTAGTTTTTCAATATACGATCGATATGGATATGTATGTGAAGAGTAGGAAATAAGTTGATTATTCAAATATAATTGCACTACACTGAACATTGCATTGAGAAAATCATTTACAGGACCAATTTTCTTATCGGCAGAAGTTAAATTAGAACCATCTGATTTACTAATTTTACCTTTAATATATAACATTGTGTGCGGTAAGTCCATATAGTCATCCCCATGACCGGAGACAACAAACTCTATTGGTGCATTATCAGATATTGAAGCCACAGGCTTATATGGAACTATTTTATTACCTATAATACTAGTTTGAGTAGGTAAACCAGCAAATAAATCTAATTATGATTTCATACACTCACACTGCATTTTTGATTTTTTTCTCTTATCCTTACTATTAATATTCACACAAGTTAAAGTTTACAATACCGTATTACGTTTGAGAAAATGTAGTTTTACACATACACTGCCATATTGGAAAGGAAGTGGATTACCTGTACTATCTCTTAAATCAATAATAATTTGATCAAATTGTTAACATTGAACGGGGACATAATGAGGATTGTCAAGAATATGTACATTATTATTACCATACTCTGTAATATTTGTATATATAATACGTAACAATGGAGCTATAGTATCGCCTACCATTTGTGGTTCTATAATATCACTGTAAATATACATAAGTGTAGGTAGCGATTTTTGTAAATCAGGTGGATAACGATCATAGTAATTATGCAAAGTGATAATAACAGAAAATTCTCCCCCATCATCGTATGCTAGACCAACACATACCTCGATTTCATTAAAATAATAATAATGATTTTAAAATTTGATTATCCATTTTTTACTCACCACCCTCTCTCTCTACTTAATTAAAAACTTTCGTTTCTACTAATACTGTATTTACCCTATTCGTTTTCTTTTATACCCGTATGGAAGTGTGTCAAAATTTTCTATTCGTTTTCTTTTACTAGCAGTAACCTGATAGATTTTAGCAGTAACTAGCAGTAACCTGCGCCTCCGGCTTAGTAATCAATTTATAATCTTTAGTACGTACAATTTGTCGACCGAGAGGAACGCTAATAGATGGTGAATTATTTAAAATCATATCTTTCATCTGTTCAAAGTTAACATATTTTAATGTTTTGTTATTCAGTGAGATTCCCTTGATTTTATATATTGTCTTTGTTTTACCATTAAGAGTGTTAACAACGGTATAGCCGTAATATTTGGGACCACCAGCACAAAATTCTTCGATATATGCATCCGGACCATATTCTGCTAACTCATTCTTCTATTCCCCTAAATACACTCCTATTTTTAACTGTGGCTCATCAGGCAATTGAGTGTAAATAATACTGTCGGTATCATAATATAACACACGCTCGCCAAGTAAATCCAAATAACGAAATAACTCGAGGCGTGCGTTTGTCGTGGTGTATGCGGCGATTATCACGTTAATATTTTGAGCAGGAGCAATAACGCTCTCATTAACACTCCAGTTGAGCACACAGATTTTGTCGCCGATTAGAATAAATGATTTAACTTCAATATACAGATTTGTTAATTTATCAAAATACTCCTCGGGAGTTTTAATGATAGCGATTTGCTCCATGTTTTCTCTTTGTGCAAACTTACCCCACAAGCTGTTTACCCCTAGCTTTGAAATTCGTTTCTTAGGTTTGTTGTGCATAATCTTTTCTCGGTCTAATTGGATACCCTCTTTCTCATAATACTCGTGTATGAACTGGTCTTTTGGTTGTTCCGTGACGCATCCTGCAGGCCGACCGTTACATTCAGTCTTGATCTTCATAAACAGGTTAATGTAGTCCTTGAAGATACCGCCCTCTTTCTTTTCAGCGTCATACATTACAATCTCATAGCTTCATACCTTATGTTTTTCGAGCACTCTGTATCCTTTCTCAACAGCTACCCGCATTTCGTCTACAACCCATATTCCAGTCAAAGCTCTCTTCTCATCCGAATGCGTGCATTCTTCTTCATTAAGGGTGTCCGCGCATATTCGGCATAAGGGGAATAATAACTTTTCACCACTCCGATAGGGCAGCACTGGCTGGTAGAGATTGCCCGGGGCTAATACCGTGCACTTTATTATTCCCTCCGAAATATCAGGACACTCGTCATTTCCCACATAAGTTTTCGGGTGACCCACAGGATATTTTTTCGCCTTACAACAATAAGGATAAAGGGAAACTATATCAGTGTAAATGATACGTTCTCCCTCTTTCACCTTTTTGTAAAGTTTCATGACGTCGACCCTGCCACCATACAGGGCATCCCGCGGATGAATTGGGCATTTCTTAGCCATGCGGTGGTTTTTACAAATATATTCACTGTCGGGTGTTCTTTCAGAAACTCGCGCCACTGGCATTCCCACATTTCATGCACTATATACCCCAGTTTTAATCTATTAATTTTGTTTACAGTTTTCTCATAATGCATATTAAAAGTACTGTATGCATCGTTATATATGGTGTTATCACGACCTTGGGGTAACACGCCTGACACCCGTGGAATAGACAACCCTGCTACTCCCAAACATGTTCTGCGCCATTATATCGCGCATAACCATCCACTTTATACCCACCACGCACCACAACCTCTCGTCCGTTACCAGAATGCTGGATTTGTGTTCTTAATCGGTCGGCCTCGTACATGAGCCACTGCACGGCACCGACAGCTTGATTATCACGCCATCTGTACCCACTATGTGGGATAATACCAATGGTGTATGTTCGCAAGAACTTTTTTCTATACATTAAATTGCACGCGCTGGCAATGCTTATAATTTCTAGGAACGGGTTGACACTCAATATAACTTCAAATTCGTTCATAAATTTTATGCGCGCATTGCGCAGCACGTTCACGTCGTTTACACAGTATTTAATTAGCTGTTCTTTTAAAATGAAGCCCGTATCTCCAAGTATTTCTTTTTCCTCATTATACCAACGCCAAAACTCTTTCTGTTTCTTTTTTAAGCCCCAACATCGTAATACTCAATGCTTGGTAAAGGACCCCTATACTCCTGATTAGCCTTTGTGTTGAACAAATGAGGGAAATGACCCTTCGAGACGGGCAAATCGAACGCCTCGCTTAATTTGGACAATGGCATTGGTAAGAAATTTAGTCCATCAATAAATTTTAAATACAAATATTCCATCGCTAAAATTTTACACCCACGCATAATTATTCGCGGCGTCCACTCTTTATCAATCATCATCGCGAGTAAAACAAAATGGGCGTCATACCCCTTTGCGTTATGAGCTACAGCGACTATTTTGTTTATTCCAGAACGCCTTTGTGCTAAATAATCTAGAAACTCTACAATGCATTTGTCCCCATAAAATACACGTTTTCTAATACACCACACCGTTCACTCGCACTGTTTCTACAATCATAACATATCTGTTGGCTAACTAACAGGTTGGGCTCATGCTCAAAAATACCACCGGCTACTTCTTTATCCTGGCGGCACTCAATGTCATAAAACACTAATAGCCATTTCTGTGAAGTACGCGTTCGGCACGGTTGAATGTAACATAAATGTCCTGACGGCGTCATATTATTACACCCTGTGCAGAATACTTCCCCACAGACATGTGGATTCCGCCCTTTTTCACCGCGTATGCTCAATCTGTGGCTCCGTTTTCGAGTTATTAGGTTTCAAGTATTTTGACCTTTGACCTTTGAGCCATGTGGTGGTTGATGATCAAAACACCACCTCAATATGTGGCTCCGTTTTCGAGTTATTGGGTTTTAAATATTTTGACCTTTAACCTCGATGGTCGGTATTTATGGAACATGTAGTTGTTGGTGTGTGTGGAAACACCACCTCAATATGCGGCTTCGTTGACGAGTGATTGGGTTTTAATTGTCATATATAAGACCCAGGTAAAATAAGTGTGGCATGTTCGAAAATCCCCGTATAGAAAGGGCCTTTGCGCTGTAGGTCATAAAAGGGAACGATTACGTGAGTCCAGTGGGCGTGGCCAGGGGGCGTGGCAAAACGTGGGCGGGGCCAAGTAAGCGTGACCAGTGGGCGTGGTCACGTGACCGGTGCCAGCCAATCAGCGTGAAGGGTGCGTGGCTTGTTTGCGCATGCGCAGTAGGAAAAACACCCCAAGGTGTCCCCTCCCTACTTACGTCCATGAACACCCGAATGGTATAACCCCAGTGAGATTTATTTGTATGTTTGTTCTCTTCTCCCACCAAAAACCAAGTTTTATTTGCTCAAAAACAGACAGACAGACAGACAGACACACACACACACACACACACACACACATATATATATATATATATATATATATATATATATACAAGGTCAGATCCAAGGTGGGGCTATAGGGGTTTGAGCCCCCCTTAACCCTCAGGTATACACTGGATAAAATTAGTGATGGGTAAATTCCCGGGAAGATATTTTTCGGGAATATTCCCTGGGAATATTCCCGGGAAGATTCCCAAAATGGGAATTTATCCGGGAATTTATGCACAATTACAAAGTAAATTGCATTCTATTACTATATTATGATTTCAAAGAAAAATTCGTTTTTATATCACAGTATGTTATTACTGTTGTCCCCAGGGGAGTCTTTAAAATGAATATTTTGAAATATGATATGTTATTTTGTTAATATTCTATTATATTTAGATAGTACGCATAAATGTATATTTATTTACAATATGTTCTATCAATTAAATATGTGTGAAAAAATTATATATTAAGTCCTAATACTTTTAAACCGCTAACAGTTTAAATTCATATATAAGTGGATTTGCTAAACTTGACTCTACTACTGATATTATAGACAGTTTAAATTTATAAATTTTATAAACCAATTAGATTGAGTAAATGCCAGAAGATACATGTCTCACAAATTTATCAACATTTGCGCGTACATATTTATGTTCACAAAATTTGCAAGATACTTACTTATCTTTATATTTTAGCACCTAACGCTGCCATACACGACCTTTCATTCTACCTATTTCTCGAAATTGACATGTAATACGTTAATTCAGATGTAAGAGAAGTCTGAGTACCTCTTCAGAAATTAGAGTCAGAGATAGTGATTGGTAAATTCCCGGGAAGATATTTATCGAAAATATTGCCGTGAAGATTCCCAAAAATGGGAATTTTCAAGAAATTTATGTACAATCACAAAGAAAGTTGCATTCTATTATTATATTATGATTTCAAAGATAAATTCTTTTTTATATCACAGTATGTTATTACTGTTGTCCCCAGAGGAGTCTTTAATATGTATATCCTGAACGATGTTATTTTATTAATATTCTATTATATTTAGAGAGTACGCATAATGGATATTTATTTACAATGGGGTCCAATGAAAGTAAATATATTTCAAAAATTGTATAGTATGTCCACATACTTTTAAACCGCTAAACAGTTTAAATTTACATGTAAGTAGCTTTTCTAAACTTGACTCTCCTACTGATATTATAAGCATGTAATTTTTAAATGTTATAAACAATTTTGTCAACATTTGCGCATAAATATGTTTGTTCACAATATTTGCAAGATACTTTCTTAAAATGTATGTTTTTGCAGGTTACATTGCCACACACGACCTTTCCTCCTGCCCATTTCTTGAAATTTCGTGAATTAATGCTCATGTAAGAGAAGTCCGAGCACCTCTTCAGAAATTTGAGTCAGAGAGAGGAGGCAGACCGACGTCTATTACTAACGGTGGTTGAGGTTTATTAATAGTACTTCATCTTTAGTTCTACATAAGTTTACTTAATTCTAAATTACTTTACAAAATGTTCCTTTTCATCATTTGTAAATTAGTACTTTGCTAATTTTGGCTGTTCATTAGCATTGGGGGCCAGCTTTTGCACCTACATTTTTGCGATATTCTATTCTGATGCGGTTGTTTTATGGTTTCATACGATAAATTACGTTACCAACATTAAATTCAGACAGCATTGCCGAGCGAGCGTAACCGAGTGAAGGCGGGTTAAAGCCGCGCAGGGCACGTTGTTTTCTGTCTTCGTTACCAACAATTCAGTTTCTTTTCTCACATAAATCCCTTCCACTTACATTTATGGTTTATACAAATATCCTACTGCCTTAAAAAATTGTGTTCGATACTTTCATGACTACTTGAACATCACTATCAACTCATTTCTTCCGTAAATCATCCTACTTTTTGCTAGTTTTCGCCCCCCAATTCTAAACAATTAGCTTACTTTTTAGTGCAAATTCAAATGGAACTTTAATAAATCATATAATTAGTTATATAAAGTACAGTCAAAGAATTTTAAACTTTTAACCTCCAAATTCTTTAAAACCTAAAAGTAAATAATAATATATCAAAATAAAGTAATTAGTCATATGGTTCTTATAATTTGAAGGACAAAGTAAAAAGTTGGAAATAAATTCCTTCCCGGGAATTTATAGGTCAGTTGCAAACTATGGTTTAGCCTTTACCTTGATCATATCCTGGATCCGCCACTGTATATATATATATATATATATATATATATATATATATATATATATATATATGTGTGTGTGTGTGTGTGTATGTGTCTTGGTGCAATATAGTATATGCAATATCTATATGCTAATTTGTTGGAAACCTGGGGGCCCGGAATACTGTTCCCAATCGGGCCCTGAACCTTCTAAGTATTAGATTACCGTATCTTTTTATCCTTTACTTTGAAGAGAAAAAGCTTTAAATTTTTTAACTATATGACTTCCCTCAGGAACAGCCTCTACTTTTAATTATGCGTTTGAAGACATATCGTCCTGCAAAAAATACATTAATGATGATAGTTTCTTAATTAGTTCTTATGCAGTAATAATAAATTTTGGTCGGACACATTTTTTTATCTTTCCTATTATTATTAGACAATAGACAATATTATGTACTCACGAATCAGTATGCATTTCTTGGAAAAGTCGTCAGAACGAACCTTCAATTTACGGTACCAGAAGAAAACTTTTTATCTGCAGCTATAACGCCTACAGGTAATCTAGGACTGGAATCCGGGGCTGGAATCACGACGGGACTTCTAGGAGTGGAGAGAGGGACAGTGAAAGATTTCTCTGATGATCTGAAACTGCCGCTGGGGGGAGGTGCAAACATCACTTCGTGCTGTACTGATGCAGAGATTTCTTTGAATTTAGTAGTGGTGTCTTCCTCATCACCTTAGTAAAAATAGAAACTAACTTCTACACACAAAAGTAACGTTAAAAAATGGATCAATGATTTTTGGGCATAAGAAATATATACCACATATTACAAAGGGTGTTATTGCTGGAATTGTAAACAAAATTCATCAAACTAATTTCGTGCTAATAACTAACTCAATCTTTTACGTAAATTTTATATATCTCCTTATGTGTTAATAACACTATGCAACACTCATTTTGTCCTTGTCTTATAATAGCGATTTCCTGTATTGTTACCTTGATAGTAACTAGAAATGGAATATTTATTCCATGAAACTTCGCTTATGTAAGTAGTAGCATCGAAAATATGGAATTTGTGCTATATTAATTAATTTATATGCACATCCTACAATGTTTGATGCGTTAAGTTGCATTTAAATTCGATTGAAGAACCTGGCAACATTGAGAGATTCGGGATAGAATCAACATGCATTGGGCAGTTTTTTTAAAGGCTATTTGTAAGGATTTAAAGGTATATATATATATACAGGATGCCCAAAAATATGTATTGCACTGATCAAGTATAACATTCTAGTTTATGGGTGTATTTGCTTCGGCTGTTCCGAGCTTAAGATGTAAGTAAAAACACATTAAGAACAATAAAGAAACTAAGTCTACCACATGGATAATAATAAGAAATTATATAAAATGCAGGAGTTGATCACTACGGTACTACATACCTACTTTTGAGCCACCTTGTGTATTTATAACCCTAGAATATCCTGTTATACTACAATTGTGTCACAGCATACCTTTCTTATTAAACATTGCAGATATGAACTACTAATAGACAACCCTACCATCCCAACCAAAATGATTTGAATTATCTTATTCGAAATCTAAGTCTGAGGAAATATGATAGGTAAAATAGTGGAACATAGTTGATAAATCAGTAAACGCAACAGCTTAAAGGAGACGCCACGAACAGTTTTCTAATTTGTTTTGTATGAAAGCTGGATTGTGCTTATAAGTGTTTATGCTTTACAGATACCCTGCATTCTGAAAGAGTGGCGGTGGTTTATAGACAGCTCATTTATAAGTCTCAAAGGTGTGTATCTACACAATGGGAATAAGCACCTGTCTATTCCTGTGATTCTTTCCGTCTCTACAAAGGAAGACTAACAGCTGAAGACCTTATTGGACAATTTAGAATATACAAAATATGGGTTGTAAGTAATAGGGGACTTCGAAATTATTGCCTTACTCATGGGTTTGCAGGGCGGTTTCACCAAATTCTCGTGTTACCTTTGTTTGTGAGACAGTAGTGACGCCCAGGCCCACTGCCGGAGGAAGTACTGGCCACAACGGGAGGAGTACACTGTGAGGACACATAATGTAAAATACGACCCTAAAATGGTATTGTTACCACCTTTACACATAAAACTTGGCATTATCAAGCAATTTCTGAAAGCTTTTGATAGAGATTCTAACACATTCAAGACATGTTTTAACAAGACATGTTTCTGCAGCTATCTCGTGCTAAGATGGAGGCTGGAGTGTTTGTAGGACCGCAAGTGATGATAGTAATCCAGTCTACTGAGGTCTTCATGTTGCTAACTGAGATTGAAAAGGAAGCCTGGAGCAACTGTGTGGCAGTCGTTCAGTGTTTCTTAGGAAATTACAGAGCTGAAAATTATGTGGAACTTATGAACATTGTGATATACTATGGCGAAACGGGTTGTAGGATGTCACTTAAGTTACATGTACTTGCCTCTCATCTGGAAAGTTTTGAGGAAAATATGGATACAGGGGAAACGGTGAGCGATTTTACAAAGACATTATGACTTTCGAACGCGGTTACCAAGGACAATATAACGAGAACATGATGAGGAACTACATCTGCGGGCTAATTCATGAAAATCATGATACGCATAAACGAAAATGTAGGAAAAAGACATTTCTAAGGTATACCCAGGTACACATGGATATCTATCGTGGTTGCACGAAGGGGGCAGACAGGGTCCTCCTGACTCACGACAATGTATACGTAATATAGCAAACCATGCATATTATATACCAGAAATATCAAATGTAATATAACAGCCATGGAGATCGCTCCATTAAAAAAATTCTTCGGGCGCCCCTGATATCTGTGTACCCAAGTTATAGTTTAAGTAGCCTACTCTTTTGATGTTATAATAGGGGTGTGGAGAAACTTACTACCAAACTTCTTTAATCAATTTAAATGCAATGTCTAATATATTTCATAGAGTTTTTTTTAACAAATCGATGTTCAACTTACAAAATCGAAGTTTCATGAGAATTATGCACATTTTCGTAAATGTTTTATGAATATGACTAAGGAATCAACAATAGCAACCTAAGGACAAAACTTTTTTAAAAGTGTTTCATAGTGTAATTAGAGAAACTATATGTTGAAAACAACACTTTTTAAATCTCATCACCGTTATCACTCTTATAATTTACACTACGAGACAAGACGAGAAATTTTTCGAGTCTTGTGAGCAACACTAGTTCACCCAAATCTTTTGTCTCAAACTCTATTTTAGCTCTAAATGATCCGTTTGAAAAACCTCATAATGAAGAGAATTTATGAACGTTAAAAGATACCCAAATCACAATATATTCCAATAATAAATATGGTTTAAATGTTCTTAGATTATACCTCTCGTGACACAGAAGGATTCTGAGAACTTCTAGATAAAGGAATACATTTTGTACGTAAATTTACAGAACGAGATGAGAAGTGAGTCCTCGAGAATCGAGACAATAAAGAAGTTTCCGAAAATTGAGACGAGATGTAGGAGACGATATCATAAACCTTATTGCTCGTCTCATCTCGTCTCGTCCATTTTAGGTGATCCGAAGTAAGTTATACCATGGTATGTTTAGTTCTCTTTGTTCAAGACGTATGTTAAGAAGTGATGAGCAAATGCAAGACCAACACCCGGGTGCTCTTGGTCTTGGTCTTGCACAGGAACCCTTGGTCTTTGTCTTGGTCTTGGTCTTGGTCTTGCTTGCAAGAGTCTTGCAAGTTTTGCTTTTAAAAAATTTTATGCTTTTCATAGGTAAAATTTACTTTCGATATAAGGGATAACAAAATCTACAATGTGTCAATAGTAATGGAAATTTAATGTATATTTCTATATGTAATATAGTTTATCTTCGCTTAAGTATGATGATAGTGTAAAACATAGGCGATGACTTTTTGTTTTTATGTTTTCAATGGGTACCCAAGCTTCACTACTTATGAGATAAATCACGTTTCGTAATTTTTACACACACATACACACACACACACATATATATATATATATATATATATATATATATATATATATATATATATATATATATATATAAGGGTGGTCCTTAATTTTTGATTTCCTAATTTCTTTGGACTCACCCCCTAAAATGGTTCCATATGGGACTAAATTAAGGAAGGAGAAATATTAACTTCATTGAATATTATTAAATGGTGCTCCAAGCGACCTAAAATTTCGAATCCGATTACAGTATATAATATATGGGAAAAATCTGGAATAAAATCTTGTAATTTAGAAACGGCTTAAGAGAACGCAAAAATATCCTGGATAATGGAACTAGAGGAAGAAACACACCTAATGTACAGTATTGTCACAGCAGCCATCTTGAAGTCCGCTATCTTGGATTCAGATAAAAATTTTCAAATAGGAAGAGGGTCATGTGACATATCGTTTTGAGGTGGCGTTTCACCACAAACACAAGTCTGACACTATTTTAAAGATAGCTTTAGTCGTCTAAGAATTATTACCTGTGAAATTATTTCTCTTTTTTACAAGTAATAACTTTTACACAACTAAATGTAAAGACATGAGTTTGGCTCGAAAAGAACAAGAGGGATATGCGCGGCTTCATTAGAAAGAGGAACGCAAAAGAAAAATGCACTTCTGAAAATGATTTGTGTGAATTTTACACAAAAATACACGGAGGTAAGCATTTCAAGAAATGAAGAGGAAAACCCAGTTGAGTATGTAAGATAAAATGTAAATATGTGCCTGTGTGCGTCCGGATCCTGCAAGAGATGTAAAAGGGGAAAAACTAATTTTAAAACTCCAAGACAGGTTGCTGCTCTTGATCGATACAAGTCCACTGATAAAACGATAATACATATTCTGACAGCGAAGGCAGAAACATTAGGCCATAATATAAAGGAACTAGTAATAAATATGCATCGATGCTGACAGAAAATCCGTAGCGAAGTTGCATAAGACCGCAAAAACAATTTTGGAGTACATTAAGTGCGTTAGTTGTGCAATGAGACGGAAAACTACTGCCGAATTTGACTGGTAGAGAGACTATCGACGGGTTATCAATATTTATTACAGGAGATGCTTATGAGAGGCTTAATGGTGTTCTCAGTTTGTCATCATGAAGAGGAGAACGAACAAATTATTTCTACTACAGTTCATTAGCTTGAAGAATGGAACTTGGTAAAGTTCGTGCAGGCAGTTTGTTGTCACATTATTTCCTGCAATATGTGTCATGTGAACGGTGCTTTCATTCTGCTAGAGCAGATGCTCCAAAATTATTTTCTATACCTTCCTTGTAGACACTACATTTATGAATTGATTTTAAAATGTCTATTTGACAAGTGTTGTGTTTCGTTTGCATCTGGACCGGACGTTCCCCTATTTAAGCATTTTCAGAACGATTGGTCTAAAATAGATTGTACTAACTTTATTCCAGAATTGATGATTATAATGACGTAAGGAACATTTCAGATGTAAGAAATAAAGTATTGAATTTTGCTATCAAACTTGTAGAAGCAGGACACCGCAGAGAAGATGACAGTAAAATTTTAGAACTGACATTCTTGGATGGCATACCTCCTCGAAGAGTTTTCTTTCGTTTGCCTGGAGCAATTCACCATGCAAGGTAAATGGGAATGGCAATATACTGTTTAAAAATATTTCTCTTTCGCCAACATTTTCGTTTAACGAATCAAATAGAAACGGGTCTTCGGAGAGCATGAATTTTTCTGATACGACTATATGTTCAAGCTTCATTTAAATGTGATCAAGTATCCCATTCATCATTACAAGACCTGCAATTTTTGAAAGCTTTGTACAGTTATAGGCAAATAGACAATGAATTATTTGAAGTGACTCTTTCTAAATTTTCTCGGCATCTCTGGTACTTGGAGGAGGAATACGTAGCATTCGAGTTTTTTGATGATGAAGTTAACTTAGTGGAAAAACAAAAATTGGTTGAAAGAATTAAAACTGTAAGGAGAGACCGTGAAGCAGCAAAGAGGCTTGACGCAAGGATAATATCATAAAAATTCTTGCGAAAAGAGAAATCAGTGATTTTAATACAACAAACAATTTTTTCTCGTGAGATTTAGAATACCCAAAGGGTTTCTTGAGTGTGATCCGATTTGATGGTCAGATAACAATGACTATCTTCAAGGAAAGACAATAGTTAAATTTATCTCCGTAATAAACGATGCACCAGAAAGGGGAGTGAAACTAACAGAAGATTACATCATCGTTTTTACGAAAAATGAGTATCAGAAAAAGTTTATTTTGCACATAGTGAATTCTCATAAATAATCTATTCCTAGATGTGACAAAAGTGAACTGTGTAGTATATAAGATTAAAAACCTATTGAAAACTTACCCCAAAGCTACAGTACTATATAAATAAGGAATATTTCAATTTCTTTCATGTTATATTTTTTCTTTTACCTCATAATGGTCTATGAATCATCTTGATGGAAAAACTCATTGGTAGTTCATGGGGAAACACAGATTTAACTTTCTCTAGCAGTTTGTTTCCAGTTTATGTAAAATACTTCCAAAATTCTTACAAATCTGTGGTCCATAACTACAATAAAATAACATTACATCGAAGCATTTCGTTTTTCAAACGTAACAACTCTTACAAGATTATTGGTAGCTTGAAAATAATACGAGATTTGTTCTTCTGGGAAAACGCCACCTCAAAATGATATGTAACATGACCCCTCTTCCCATTTGAAAATTTTGACCTGAATTCAAGATGGCGGACTTCAAGATGGTCGCCATAATAATGCTGTACAAAATTAGGTTGGTCATTACCTCTAGTTCCATTATCCAAGATATCTTTTCATTCCCTCAAGCCGTTTGTAAATTACAAGTGTTTATTCCAGCTTTTTCCCATATACTATGTATTGTAAACACATTAAAAATTTTAGGTCGTTTGGAGCACCATTTAAAATTATTCAATGGATCTAATTTTTCTCCTGGCTTAATTTTGTCCCACATGGAACCATTTTAGGGGGTGAGTCCAAGGAAATTATTAAATTTATTTTTGCCCATATAAATAAGGACCACCCTAATATATATATATATATATATATATATATATATATATATATATATATATATGTATATACAGTGGCGGATCCAAGGGGAGGGCTATAGGGGCTGTAGCCACCACCCTTGACGTCCAAGTTATACTGGATAAAATGGGCTTCAATCCTGCTTTACACTGGATAGAACTGCAAACTATGGTTTAGCCCCTCCCTTGATCATATCCTGGATCCGCCACTGTATATATATATATATATATATATATATATATATATATATATATATATATATATATACAACTGATCCGATACTCCACAGATTTCCAAACTGGGGAGGCTACTCCTGAGACGCATGAAATAAAGTCATGACGGCACAGATTACTGAAATACCATAAATTGCAAAATTATTTTTACACTCTAAAGGCGTCAGATTTTTTCTTTTCAACCACGACTAGCTAATCTTTGTATTGAACAAACTTTCAATTAAGTCTAAATATTTAAATTTTCTTTTACTGATTCCAATATGTACTCTATGGGGCAGAAACATGGACAGTACGCAAAAGCAATGAATCAAATTGCGTTGGCAAAATTGCTGTGGACGTGGGCTTTCGAAACGTTGGCATGGAGAAAAAAGGAGAAAATTAGCTGGGTTGAATAGAAAGTAGGAGGTAACGGGAAAACCCCGAGAAAGCCCACGCGCAGGGTGTTTGTCCACCAAAAATCTGACATCTCGCAACCTGGGATCGAACCAGGGACCCTATGCACCATAGGTAAACGCTATTCCACTGAATTGCTATTTGTGCAAGAATCTTGGTCTTGCACCCCTTGGTCTTGGTCTTGCTTGCAAGACTCTTGCACAAACTGCAAGACCAAGACCCTTGCGCTCATCACTAACGTTAAGGAAATAATTCCGCAAATAGGCTGTAAAATTGAGGATCTGATCCTCGCAAGGGGGCTTTCGCGAGGGCTTCCTTACCCTCAATGGTGTAAGGGCGAGGGCTTGCGAAGGCGATGGACAACTCCCTTCCTGAGAGTGAGGGTGAATGAGGACGAGAAAAGTTTCCAGGACGAGGCCGAGGGCAAACGAGGACGATGGACAACTCGTATCACGTGGGCGAGGGTGAACGAAGGCGAGAGCCAACTTTCACTGCAAGGACGAGGGTGCGCAAGGGTGATGGACAACTCCCTTCGAGAGGGTGACGGACAACTCTCTTCGCGAGGGCGAGGACCAACTGCCACTGTGAGGGCGAGGGTGAGTGAGGTCGGAGTAAAATGAACATCTATGATCCCATCAGGAAAGTGCCATATTTTTTGGAATGATAGTATGAATCATGAGAAGCAAGTGGTCGAGATATAGATGAAAAGGCTACTTTATTATGTACACATTGCTTGGAGGGCACATATCTCCAAAACTAAAGAAGACATCGCAGTCATTCAAAAACAGCAGCTAGCACACGTAATAGGCATTAGATATGTACCACATTAAACTCACAGATTCCAGTGTCCTGGAATTCATGTTCAAATTTATATTTGCTCATTCAGATTTCTGTCTGCCTATTGAATTGAAACAATTGAAAGTTGATTGTTTTCACAATACAAGCGAGCGAGGAAAAGTACAAAGGTGTTTTCACAAGTTTGTTTGGCTTCTTTCTTTCACTTTTGGCTAGGTCATGCGTATGCGTATGTGTGTTTACGTCTGAATATAACAACAGTTCTGGGAAATGTTTTAACAATCGGTTCTACGGAACTGGTAGGAATATGCTGAATAGCACCACTGGATATGACTTTCAAAGTCCATCGAGCTTCTTCTATGGATGGCCGGAACCTGTTCCTTTTGGAACCGGTTTTCGGCTCTGCACGGATCCGGTTCTAGAAGATTCGGTGCAGGAACCAGATTTCTCGGATCCAGGTCTGGAACCGGTTCTGAAACCCGGATATCCAAGAACCGGTTCCTCCGCCGGAACCGGAACTTTGTGGCTATCCTTAGCTTATTCTGGAAGATCGAGGATTATTTTGTGTCTTTCAGTTTCTAGATCAAATGGTGGAAGCGATAGACAGGCGCCCAGGCAGCGGCCGCTTGTCTCATTTGGCTAAATAAACTGGGTAACTGGCAAACTCATTTGGTTAAACATCCACTGGTGGACTATAAATCTTTTTCTGGGGTGCACAAGCGGGTCTGGGTGGGGAGTACACAAGCGCGTGGTTCTCTTTTCAGTGTTTTGAAGGTGTACTTTGTGCCTCTTTTACGGGTCTTTTTTTATCTAGGTCTGGAACTGGTTGCTAAAATCTGGTTCTGGAACCGGTTCCCAAGATCAGGTTCTGGAACCGGTTTTTCGGATCCAGGTCTGGTAGCGGTTCCTAAGATCCGTTTCTGAAACCGGGTTTTCGGATCCAGGTCTGGAACGGGTTCCTAAGATCAGGTTCCGGAACCAGATTGTTCGGATCCAGGTCTAGAACCGGTTCTGTAACCCGGATATCCAAGAACCGGTTCCTCCGTCGGAACCGGAACTTTGTGGCCATCCTTAGCTTCTTCTGGAAGATCGAGGATTATTTTGTGTCTTTCAGTTTCACTACGTTTGTCGCTCCCACTTCGTTTAGCATTCACTCCTTGCTTCACACAAAGCAGTGTGCTTTTATAAAACTATCTTTAACAGGCCAGAACCACTCTGTGAGTATCCATGTATGTGTAATGGTGTTAGATGAGATGTAGCTGGTTTCAACCCCGATTTCCCGCATACTTGTGTGTGTGTGTGTGTGTGTGTGTTTGAGCTTGCGTTCTCTTCATATTGATATGAGGACTGACTTGTGAGTGACTACAAATATTAAATACTCCGCTTCAGAGAAAATTTAAGACACAAAAATGTTTTACTTCTCTTTCAGGGTCTTCCTTGAGCAAAAGGGTTGTTTCTCTGTACTGGAAAAAGGAAAGAAAGGAGGGGATATATATTTTATGAATAGATAGCGTTGTAAGCAATACGCAGGCTTAGGTCTATAATAGTTGAACAGCATTTAAGAATTTCTTTTAGCAGTATATTTTCTAATAGCAAAAAAGCTTTCGGCTGTTTGGTTTAGGCTTGGCTTTTGGCTTTCTACGCTTGAACTTGAAACGCATGCTTTCATACAGTCTGCCTTTTGTTGTACTTCCAAGCAATGCTCCAGACCCTTTGCAGAGCATCATAGCACCACTTGTCGTTCATTGGCTATTCAGTTCACTTAACTTGTAAAACGCTTGCGTCAAGTTTGAATGGAACACTAAATGCAAGGTTGCCCCCATGTAACTTTGTTACTGGAATCTCGCTTGCTGCATAGTTGCACGTTTTCCAATCAAGCTGGATGCAAGCTTGGCCGACTTGCAATTCAAGCTTACATTAAGCAGTTTGCAAGCTGTCTCTGCTACTAGGGTTTTAAATTCTGGTCTGACCTTCCGTCTCTTCCTCGCACCTCCGCAGTGGCGCAGCCAGGTTTCTATTTCGGAAGGGGCCAATACTACTTAGTACACTAGTATGCAAACGACGTGCTGCACCATCTGATATTGACAAAATTGAAAGTTTGAATTCTGCCCATTACAAAAAAAAAAAAATAATTATAGCCACTATTAACACGTTAAAAGACCTTAAAATAAAAATTCGAATTCACAAATTCCCTACTATTAACGATTACAAGTTTTGAAACTGAAAGTAAAGTTATTTTTTTCCTACATCTTTATTTTTACATATGATTACGCACTCTTTCCTAACGTTTATTACTCTAAGAAATTAATTTAAGATTTTCACTTGTTTTTTTCTTTTGTACAGTGCTTTGACTTATACATTGATCTGCATTATTTATTGATATATTACAAGCTTTGCAATACTATTGAGTAAAATGTACAGTACAAGACATATTGTTTATAATTTATAACGAGGGACTTATAAATGTAGTCGTGAACTAATTGAAACTTTCAAACTCTATGATACAGGTGCAGGTGTTTTCCAAGATCAAACACTTAAATAGCTATGAAAATACAGTTAGACCCTAAATGCTGGGACATTATGAACAACGTATAGGCTATCCATTTTAATTACTGTTCTTGTACAAAACTTCACAAAATTATGTGAGAAAGATTAATTATGTAATTCTCTGTACGTTCCAAACATACCACCGTTGTTCCGAAACTAAATTTAACCAAACGAAAAGAACTTTTGTCTCTGACTGCTTACAACTTGCCTAACTACACCTAGAGTGCAGGGACGGATCATGGCACAAAACCGGTTGCAATTCAGAAAAATATTCAGAAAGCCAGAAACACGAAAACATTGTATTTTATCTGTGGAGAGTTGTTGGCTAGAGAGGTGAAGCAATTATTCGAAAAAATCTCAAGGACAGCATTAAACTATTCAAGACAATATTTCGAACGTGATATCTCATGCCTCAATCCAGATATAAATGCACTTTCCACGCACGGTGCATTGTCTGTGTGTGTCAGTTTACATATTTTTAAGATACTGGACAAATGACATGCAGTAATGATTTTTTTTTTTTGGAAATTTCAGCAAAATTTTTCTTCAGCGCTGCTGTATAAGATAGACCATGTTAGTTTCGGGTAGGGCCTGGTCCCCCTGAACTCATAGCTGGTTGCGCCACTGCAACTCCGGTTATAAAGAGGAAAGGGACTGTCACATTTAACTTAACCACACACACAGGATTCAACTGATGACAGTGTTAAAAGTGCATCTGAAAAGGTAGGGTGACGCATGATGTCACACTGTTCTCCGTGCCTATCTTTCCCCATTGTTTTTTTTTTTTTTTTTTTTAGGAAATGGAGGTACGCCATAGATTTTTTTTGGAAGCGAGAGGACGATTTCCCCTCACTTTTACCCCTGATTGATTATGATAAAAATAGTGGGTTAGTGCATATTATTTCTAGGCTCATTTCTACTTGAATTTATTTCAAAACATTTCTGTGAATTCAACAACAAAACACAGTGGAAATATGGATTGGTTTTTATTACTCCAACCATCACTATCATGCAAATGTTGGATTTTTCTTTTTGTTATCCAAAGAAAATGATGAAATCGTTATGTGTGTGCATTATGCCACATGTAGCACCAAATGGCTTCACTGTTCCTTTAAAATCACGGAACTTGTTTCACAATCTCATAATAATCAAAAGTAGGTATACAGCACGGGCATAAAAAAAACCCATTTGTGCTGCTCCAAAAAAAAATATTTTTGCCGTATGCAAAGCCGATCGAGCGTTTTTTTTTAGGTTAACCCGATCAAAGGGTTACGCCCTTTCTTCGGTAGGAGGAAATCTAGGTATAGGGTTTTACTTTTATTGATAGTTGGGCATTGAGAGTTTGAGGAGCATTAATTTATTTTATTCTTTTTGTGGTCATCATTTTTTTTTCTTCAATATGGCTTTGGAGGCATCAGTCCTATAAGGAAAGGCATCAGTATACGTAGGGTCTGTTTATTATTCACTATTGCATTAAGGAGGCCGGACTATGGTTGGGAAATGAGAGATGAGGTGAAGTGCTGATAGACGCCACAACAAACACAGGGATATGGTTAGTGTAGACAAATGAATGGTTATCTTCTGCCCTGGGGCGTCACAGGGCTGATGATGACAGATGAAGCCCGCTGCTAACAACATTGATGAAACACTAGTGCAGAGATGGATAAATGCATGGACTAAGGTGAGGTGGACGGTATATAGCAAAATCGGCCTTATGGGGGTCATTATCGTCTAAAGTGGTATGGTAAAGCGTAAGAAGATGTTGAAGAGGTGTGGCTTGATGTTGAGGAGGGGTATCATGAATGATGTCCTGGTGAAAGGTGGAAACGCGGAAGAGCGGATTACCTTCGACAGTGACTTTTGTTATGTATTTTGTGCGGAGTGTTTCCAAGTGTTGTAAGATGGTGGGAAAGTTGATACGGCGATAGAGATCGGCAGTTGTGCTGGTAGTGTTATGCGATAAGCACAGCGGAGAGTATGACGTTCGGATATTGCAAGTCTAGTATATAGTTCGTCAGGGGCGGAGATCCAGCATATATGGCCATGAGTGAGAGCAGGTCGAAGGAAAACCTTATAAGTCTTAATAATTGTGTCAGCGTGTAAGCCCCAAGTGGTGCCCACTAGCCGCCGGAGAAGGTTTAATCGATTTATAGCCTGTGATCGGAATTTCTGTAAGTGAGGTTTCCAGCTGAGTCTTGAGTCAAAGATGATTCCGAGGTATGTTACTTGTGATGATGGACGTATGAAAGTGCCATTGACGTGAATATGAAGAAGAGCAGGATTTCGATAAATTCGTGAACGGCAGCGAGGTGGAAGAAAAATGATAGCCTGTGTTTTAAGGGGATTTATGGTTAGGCGCCACTTGTCACACCAAGAAGTGGAGGCATCAACTGCTTGTTGGAGTGTTCGATTTATGTGTTGAACAGTGTTGGCTGTCGTGAAAAAAGCTGTGTCGTCGGCATATTGATATAATGAGACATTTTGTGGTAGAGGGGGCATGTCTGCTACGTATAATATATAAAGAAGGCGTGAAAGAACAGAGCCTTGAGAAACACCACAGTGAAGAATGATCGGATGTGAAAGTGAGTGGTTGATGGTAATGTAAGTCATACGATTTGACAGGAAAGAATGGATACATCTAATGTAGGAGAAAGGAAGATGAAAAGAGTGAAGTTTTGCTATGAGGCCGGCATGCCAAATTTTGTCAAAAGCCTTTTCTAGATCGAACAATAACGGGCAGAAGGTTTGGAGGTATTGTAATGATTAGTTATGGCGGTCGTGAGGCGTAAGAGTTGATCGGAAATACTGATGTTTGGGCGAAAACCAGCTTGATGAAGAGAAATGAGGTTTCGTTCAGAAAGATGGATATGAAGGCGAGTGACAAGAATGCATTCAAAGATTTTGCTGAGTACTGATGTCAATTGTATAGGACGGTATGATGAGAGTTCTGTAGGTGATTTATTGGTTTTGGCTAAAAGCAGAGTTTTTGAGATTTTCCATTGCGGTGGATAAAAGCCGGTGCGGAGAATGAAGTTGTATATGGCTGCAAGAAGTGTATATAAGACGGGAGGAGAGGCCTTTATGAATTTATAAGTGATATGGTCAAAGCCAGGGAGCGCTGTGTTCCTCTCACGCACGTATATGTACCTGAAAGGAAAGGTAGAACCATTGACTATTGTCATTATTCAATTTCTTACAATGAAATAGGTGTAAACACTTAATATTTTTTGACACGTCTCGGAATTAATATTAACTGTAAACTATTTGCTTCACTTATTTATAAACTGTTTTACAATCACTGATAAATCTTTCCAAGCAATGTCTTTGTGTATGTGCTGCCATCTATCATTGTTATCTGTACTATTACATTCGTCATCATTTAGTGACCTCTTTCCTCTTCGAATTTGTTGTGCATCTTGTGAGACCAGTGTCAATTGCAGAGCTCTATTGCAAAAAGGAAAGGAAGACACCACAGACGCAGAGGATTTGGCCCCCTCCTTGCGGCCCTATGGCCCTTTTCATCACAATGCATTCTATATAACAATATTATATCTACTACTCGTCTTACATAGTAATTCAATTTCATTTATCTACTACTCGTCTTACATACGGAATAATTGAATTTCATTTTAAAAACTTGTTAACTTACTGTATTCTGGAAATGGAAAATAATTGATATTACGTAAACTGTTTAACATCTTGTGTAATTTGAATTTCTCCATTGTTGGGATACACACATTGATGAAAAGCTAAAAATTTGTTAGATATACGCTCGGCAGTTTTTAAATGTAGCTTTAATTTATACAACCCCATATTCGATAGTTGTTTGATAATTTTAGGTGATACGCAGGACTAATCGTATATTAAACGAAGGCTAGGCCTATACGAAAAAAAAAAGAGGTCTATCGTAATTTTTGCTAAAAAAAAAAGCCGATTTAGCGCCACCTGTTGACGCTAGTTTGTACTTCTAAACGCACTATGAATATTGTGAAGAAAAAACAAGACTCGTTGCAGAGAAAAGAAGCCATACATAGAAAGGCAGGGAACATCAACATTTTCAATTGCTTTCCCTGAAAGGATTGAAAAAGTTGATTAGTCCCTCCTTTCCTTGTACACTTAAGTGGTACAGCTAAAGCACTAAACTTTCGTATATACACATTACAATTCTTCGTTATCATACGCTTTAACCAGTGGCGTATTTACGATTTTGTTTCGGGGGGCTTTGCTAACTTTCGGGGGCTTTGCCTGAAAATGTGAAAATTCTGCAAGATATTTCATATACTTTACTATAGTAAGTAAGATTTCGGGAGGCGAGCTTAAGCCCGGAAGCCCCTCCCTAAATACGCAACTGAACATAACCCATATATTTATTAAAAATGGGATTTCAAATAGATAACAAGAACTTTAGGAGTGATTTAAAAATGCATGAAAAGTTGCGATCTTGGCTAATAATTAGCTTTAGGATAATTAGCGTTTTTTTCTTTTCTTTTATAGAACAAGCACATCATACTGAGTTAAGCCTAAGTGATAATTTGTGTTTGGCTACTCTCCAAATATAAGAGCTACAAGAAAATTTTTGGTTGAAATAGGTTATATTGGATCTTTTGATTAAAAAGAAACTAAATCATGCTGAATGGTTTGTCTTGTATATGTATATTACATATTGAGAAGTAAAATAGGGATATGATAATGTTTTCATGATATATTAAAATTTAAGCATGCATTCGTTCGATTACCTACTTCTAAAATATATATATATGTAATTCATTGGCTTATTGCTTTCAGCAACGAAACTTAGACCCATTTTTCAAAGTAGAATCTCAATCGAACGTTCTCATGCCGGAAATCGATCTTTGGAGAGCATTTTCTAACCATATATATCCGAAACAAAAAACTTTTAAGTATGCATGTAGTTTCAAAAGTCTAGCGGGAATCGAATTTGCTGACATCATTTTGAGTACTCCCTATACCGTATACGTCGCCAACACCTAATGGCCCACTTGGTGGTAAATGTCGATCATCAATATTGCGACGCGTAGAAAGATTGCCGTTAGTGTGCCACTGGTAGCAGGATTTTGTCGAGTCGAAACAGATATCTAGAGACGAGGTGTTGAAGTTACCAGCGCGTAGCAGCGAGGACTATTTTGGTCCGCGCTCCTTCGATTCGTCGCGGCGAATCGCGAACACACCAACACGAATTATCACCAGTCATGTGCATGTGGTTATTATTATATATTATGTTTTCCTGACGAATTGTTTCTAAAGTGACCTGCGGGAGTCAAGAGTAACCCCTGCCTCTACATCATGAAGTGAAAAATCTTGAGATGAGTGCGTATAATTGTAAGAATTTAGATGGCAACTGTCGTCGATCATTAGAAAGTGAATATGGGTGAACTATGAAATAAAGTAAATAGACGCGCGTCATTTTGTAATAGATTACATAGGGAACGCATTTTATCTGATCCCAAGCCCTTATCGTTGAATATACACAGTTAAAGAAGCACTCTTATAGTCAAATTAAAAAGACCTCAAGGATTTATTCCTCTACAACAGAGATGGAGTGGGTCAGTGGGTCAAGTTTTCTGAGTGGGTCAGTGGGTCGTGGATCAACAGCATGTGACCCACCACCCACCGTGACACACTGCGACCCACTGACTCAGTATGATCTACCGATCCTCTCTGCTCACTGCATTGTAGACAGTATCTTCTGAAGACTGGTAAATTTGTCTTCGTTTTACTTCCAAGTCCTTCATTTCCCTTCCTTTTCCACTTGTTTCTGTCTACTTACCTGAGGTGAGTATATCTAACCAAGTGAAAAAAGAACTTCAGGCACTTTTGGATATTGATATTTTCAATTGTAATAATAGCAATAGGACTTATACTACTATTTGGCTTTCGAGACCTGTGAGTTTTTAGAGAAGCTAATTAGTGGAAAAAATACATTTTTGAATCACTGTAATATATAAATTATTATATAAAAAATTGGATGTAACTATGTGTCCCTGATCATCACGGTCACATTGCAAAGCCAAATGAAATGACGTTTGGTATATAGTTAGGCCTTTATCCAAACTGGGATGTTATATTGCTTTTATTATAATGCATAATATCCTAAGGAGGTAGTGAGGATCCGAATATTTGCGAAAACCAAATATTATCTCGCAAGCTGTTAAACTTATGGCGCTGAAATTCAGTGTATTAACTCTTTATTGAAAATAAACAGAATGTGTCCTAGCATTTTTTTTATAATACTCCTTTATGTGTGTGGGGGGGTGCACTTTCTATATATGGTAAATTGGTAGTGAGTTGGTTTGTAAAAATGATCGAAAACGATCGATGTTATTTAAGAAAAAAAAATCAGAAACAAAAAATACAATGCTTGGCTATATATATCCATTGCTTTCTACTATAATAATTGCTGAATCTTATGTGTTTATTATATGGAGCGCATACAGCACAGGGCAATCAACCCAAAAACTTGTGACTAAAATAGGCATAAAATTTGTACTGTAAGCTTAATTACACGAAATTTTAAATTTGGATTGTACGCATAATTACGTGGAAAATTTTACACTTTTTTCCCCTTTACATTGGTCTACTTACCTTGATTTGGAACTTTCAAATTTCATCCTTTTCCCACTGAAAAGTATTGATAATTCAACAAGGAAATAATTATACTATGATAATTTAATTTAAGTTCATCGTAATTTGGCCCATGGCAAACAGCAGTGTGGTAATTGAAGGGGAAGAAGGAGGGAAATTCCCATTCATCTCTGAACACTTTCCAGGATCCTCGTTCCCTTTCGCTTTCTAGACGGCGGAGGGAACTTGGTAATGGCATCAAACCTTCATGTGTAATTACAAAAATTAAATTTAAGAAACCATAATCTTTTCCATATTGTACAGGGGTATTTTCCTGCAAATAGAAGTTTCTTTTGGAATGCGTTTAGAAATGAACACTTGCAAGAATACTCTCTTAGTACAAGTATATTTTAGGCACACACTAATTTGCCCCGCCTCGAAGTCCTGTAATTTCTTCACTGATAAAAACTTTACCATTTGATATTGTAAAGGTCAGATCCACCGTTATTGTAACAGAGTGGTTGGTGCTTGAGCGATTGCCTAGAAATTCAAACTCCGATTAGTGACAATTACACAGTCTTGTTTTATTACAAGTGTAAACTCTTTAGTCAGTACAGAAGGGGTCGTGGACCGTGTTCAGAGTTGATGACGATGGATTTTGGTGAGTCAGAATAGGTCACAGTGGATGAGAGTGGTTCAAGGTGGGTGGTGGGTCACATTGGATCATTGTGGGTGGTGGGTCAGAGTGAGTCACGGTGGGTGGTGGGTCAGTGGGTCGTGGGTCACGGTGGGTCAGTGGGTCGTGGGTCAAGATTTCATTGACCCACGCCAATTCTGCTCTACAAGCTAGGTACTCTGTATCGCCTCCATGGCAAAGTCGGAAGAACACATACCTCTCAGGCCCGGACTGGCCCAGGTGGCTAGGCGGCGATCGCAGATCAGACAGGGGCCAATTAAAAAGGGTGCCAAATGAAAATTTTAGTAAACAGAAAGGCCAGGAGGAACAGAAAAATGTGGGAAAGGTGTGCGACAACTAATATTCTTGTGAACAGTCAAGGCGGCAAGGCCGGCTTAAGACTATTGGACCGATTGCTCTCAGTCGGGCCACGTGCCTAAGGGGGCCCCGCGCTAATGCTGTCTACTCTGCTATCCAGTATAATCTTCTATAGTGCCGTTTTAACAGTATATTAAACCCCAGAGCAAACAAGTGTGTTTTGCTCTCTATGACTAAATTTTGCTCCTAAAACATGTAATTAATACATGCCATTCTGCTCGTGGGGTTCTCGACCAAGTGGCTATGGTACCGTTAAGATGACTCTGCTACTCTCGGTTGTCAAGTACACACAACAACGTGTTGCAATACAGGTACATCCATGGACTCCACAAGGGAGGGTATGGGCTCCCCCTAACAAGTAAATGAATAGTTTGTATTAAGGTCCCGGGAATAAGTAAATATTTTCTGAATTTAATGCTGCAGTAGTTTTTTTTTTTTTCAATTTTTATACGTCTACAACTTCTGTTGTAAAAATAGATAGGCCTATTATGTCGAGGGAGTATTTTGCACACATCCAACACACCCAATACTCCCCCAAATTTCCTTACACACACCCCTGGACATAAAAATATGTTTTTTTTTAGTTTGTGTAAAGATGTATATCATTATTATGGGTGAACACTTCTTTTATTTAGAGGGCCGCGGTGGCTCAGTGGTAAAGCGCGTTCACCTCTGGTGCTTGGAGTCCCGGGTTCGATCCCAGCCCCCGCCAAGTGAACTTTGTGGTGGACAAACACCGTGTGTGTGGGTTTTTTCGGGGCTCTCCCGTTTCATCCCACTTTCTTCATTCCACCATTTCATTCATTATTCATCATCACCGTCTCCTTTAGCCTAACCGGCATAACCGTGGGACGTTAAAAACTCAAAGATTTCGTTTCATTTTTTCTTTTATTTAGAACACTTGGCATTCTTAGGGTGGCGAACACCAAACTAGTGTAAATTACTCTTGTAGTAACTCTTACTTCTTTAGTCTGGACTACTTTATTAAATTACTTCCGAAGTAATATACTATTTTAGTAACTGTTGGCGAGTTCAATTTCTATTTACTTCTTCAGTTCTAACTAAAGTAGTAACGCCTTTTTACAAAAGAAGTAAGCCATTTGTGCCCACTGCTGACACGTGCATTTCGTTTCCTATTGGGAGCTGAAGATTATCAGAAGTACCCATGAAAAAAGGCAGAGAACATGCGGTTGTAGTGAAGAACAGCAAGTTGTTGGAAAAAGCAGACGAGCTTCATTCGTTAAAAATGTGTTTAATACGAGCGGAATATAATACAAAAATGTTGTTAATTGAAAGACAAAGAGAAATCGTGCAAGACCATAACCTTAAAATGGAAGTTATGAATAAGAACGAATTCAAGAACGAAATGGAACAGACTTCAGGTTCTGGTTCTTCAGGCAATGGGCTCCAGAAATTTATGTTTTTATAAATGAATGTGAATATATTTTATATGTATGAAACATATTCTGTTTGCTTGATATATTTTCCAATGGTTAATATGTTCTTGTTTTTCACATGACATAATATTTGTGTTTAAGCATCAGTACATTTAATTTTTCTAATTACCACATTCTAATATTTATTTGTATCAGCGAAGTTATAAAAGTAGACATCTTACTTTTGTTAGAAATAATCAAAACATCTTTATTTTATAACTCTGTGTACTGAAGAAAGAAATAAAATGAAAATCTTAATCCCCTAATTGCAAAATAAAGAAGAAAGGAAGAAAAGAAAGAAAAAGAGAGAAACATAACTAAAATTATACATAAATAAAATGGGTGACATTTCACCACAGTAATGACGATCCAGTACCTTATTTATTCATTTAAGAAGGAAAAGTGTTTATACTAATTTATTATTTTATTAGCAAATTAGGTACAATTTTTCTGACAGCTTGTCCTGCAGCATCTGCTTCTGGCAGAAATGTACATTGGTTCATGCCATTCACATCCACAACACCAGTGTTTCTTCTAGGCATGTTTTTTTGGGGGGAAAATTGCCCCTTGGAAGCTCTGAGAGTGTTCTTCGGGAGGAGACGAAAATAATACCTCTATAATATAATAATAATAGAATAGTACCATGTAAAAATAATATTATCCCCTTCGAATACTAAGTGTTCCCTCCGGGACATTTTTTCTGAAAGAAACAATGCACAGCATCAGGGTGAAACACACCTACTTCTGTTACAAAGTTCTGCAGAACTGCAATATCCTCAATAACATTCCCACACATGTTTTGTTTATATCTCATTGTTTTAGTGAGAATTTGGAAACGGTTCTTCTAAACACCGGATGTACGTTCTATTACACATCTTGTAACAACATGGGCTTTATTGTAGCGCCCTACGGCTCCTGTCTGAGGTCGAAACATAGGAGTCATAAGATGTTTGGAGAGACCATATCCACTATCTCCAACAAGCAACCCATTATACTGTTCGCTTTTCAATTCTGAAGGAATTCTACAATTGTCTGAAATGCGTGCATCATGCGTGGAACTCAGCCAATGGCTTACCACGTTCAAAATCTTCATATTGGCATCAGAAATGATTTGTGTATTGATAAAAAAGGAATTCTTGCAATTTCTGTATAGTTCTGCTTGTGCTCCAAAAGGACAAAGTATGGGTATATGTACACAATCCATGACCCCTATGACATTCGGGAATCAACCAATTCGATAGAATTTACTTTTTTCCTTTATATATATATATATATATATATATATATATATATATAGATAGATAGATAGATAGATGGTGATCTGAAAAATGGAAACACCTGAACGAAATTGCAACTTACCAGATTAATATGGTGTCGGGCCACCTTTCGCCTTCAGAACAGCCTTGATGCGACGTGGGATGGAGGCATAGAGGTCGTGAATGGTAGCAAGTGGAATTTTACACCATTCCTCGTGCAGGGCATTGGCCAGTTCTGTGAGAGAGGATGGAGGTGGAAATCGTCGCCGGAGTCGTGTTTCCAACACGGACCACAGATGTTCAACTATGTTGAGATCTGGGGTTTGGGCGGGCCAGGGGAGGTGTTGAACTTCATCCCGATGTTCCTCAAACCACGCTGCAATAATGCCAGCTGTGTGAATGGGTGCATTATCATCCTGGAAGATGGCGTCATTGTCCGGGAAGAACATCCGGACCATAGGATGCAAGTGGTCTCCTAAAATTGCGACCTAATCATTGGCAGTGAGTCGTCCGCTAAGTGTGACCACAGGACCCAATGAAAACCATGATATAGCGGCCCACAGCATCACCAAGCCGCCGCTATGTTTCACAGTTGGGCGGAGACACTGATGATCATAAGCTTCTTTGGGCGTTCTCCACACATAAACACGGCCCGTGGTTGGGATTAGGGTGAAGAATGACTCATCCGACCATACCACACGTTTCCAGTCCTCAACGGTCCAAGTTGCATGGTCGCGGCACCATTTGCGGCGTGCGAAAGCGTTATGGTCCCTGATGAGTGGTTTGGCCCGTGCAACACGACCCCGTAACTTCATGTCATGTAATTCGCGGCGGACTGTGATTGTCGAAACAGAGTGGGGGAGGTGCTGACTGAGTTCCTCCGTCACTTGCTCCGCAGTGGCACGACGGTTTTGCGTGACAATGCGCTTTAATACCCGGCGTGACCTTTCACTCATGATTTTCTTCCGCCCACTGTTCCGCTTCCCCGATGTGGTTTTCCCGTGTATTGTGTAGGCCGTCATCACCTTCGACACTGTCCCACGCGACACACCTAACGCAGTAGCCACTGCCGTCACACTCACTCCACATAACCGCGCACCAACAATCTGCCCTCTTTGAAAATATGAGAGGTCTCCCATTTTACACTACCTCCGTCTGCTGCAGCCACTGGACACTGCTGTTCCACTGCGCCACAGATCAACATACCCTAACGGTGAGATTGGTAACTACGTGGAAAAACAAGCGTATCACGTTTGATGCGCTTGCAGTGACATCTACTCTCACTGGTAGGAAAACGGAACTACTTGCCAGCAGTGTAACCATCCATCTAAACTATTCACCAAACTTTGCAGTAGATCCATAGCCGTAAATTAGTCGCCAATCGTGGCAGTGTATCCATATAGAATTTCGGCGCAATTTATAAATATTTCAAAATAGAAATAAAACAGTACCCAAGCAATTCACAATGTTTTTATTAAATTATCGATGTATAATAGTTTCGCCAACTAAATCATTGACTTCATCAAACACCTTATCTATGACATATTTGATGAAGCCAGAGGTTTATTTAGTTGGTGAAACTGTTATACATTGACATTTACCTAGAAACATCGTGATCTGCTTAGAAACTCTGTTATTTATATCTTCCATTAGAAAAAGAAGCTACCACGAACCAGATAAATACTTCCCCATAAAATTCAAAATTCGAAACCATGTGATTTTCAAGATTTTATCTTCAATCAATTATTTCAATCCAAAGTTATAGTAGTAAGAGCAGAAAGGTGTTTAGTGTATACACTATACGTATAATTTTATGTACTGAGAATTTGGAGAAATTTCATTTCGCGTCGTTGTTTAAATGCTAACTTATTAAAAAAAAAAAGCCTGGCAATGAAATCCGACCTTTATCTTACAACGCCGGTGAGCAAATAATATGCTTTCAGTCCCTCCCCCATTGGCTCTGCACAGCCCTGAACACTGAATTATTGAGTTGATTTTAGTTTAGCGTCCCTTTCAGCAGCGAGGCTATATGAGACGTGGACCTACTGATTAATGTGGAATCCGAACCACATGAGCTCCCGCCGGGAATCGAACCCGGGTCTCCCACGCCAAAGGCGCGTACGCTAACCGCTTAGCCACGGAGGAGCTCAACACTGAATTATGACTGGTTTGGATAGGAATTGATTAGCCTATCAAAACGTAAAGTCAAAGACCTTCTAACCAGCCACACATTTTCACTGTTTCAATTTTATCGATCTCGCACCTCAGTTTTCGCACCAATTTCTTAATACATGAAGACATATATTATATACAATAAACATTTACACTATGATATAATATTAACACAACTTTCGTTCGAAATCTGAGTGAAGGGAACAATTTTAAAATTAGAACTACTTGGAGGTAGTTGTAGCTATTTAACATTAGTTAAAATTACAGTTTTTAATATATACTCTACTTACAATAATATTTTCGGTATATCTTGTTCAGGCGCACTCTATTCCATTCGAACACGCAGGAGTGTTGATTTTAAATCTCTATTTTTTTTTACAAAAAATAATCATTATAGCGCCCCGAAGCCAGGAATCAATAGATTTCCAGCCCAACACTGAAATAATTGCTAGACAATAATTCCCTAAAAGCACTTGTATTATCTATAGTCTACAAGGAACAAATTGTCCTATAGATAAGAATACTTAGAATATCTTACCTCAGCTGATAAATTCGTAAATTTTATCACTTATAAAGCATCATCGTATTGTGTTGAAAATTTCCTCAGAGTGATGCGGTACCTGAGTGGTAGACTTTCACCTCTAGTGCGTGGGGTGAATGGTTTGATCCCAACCCGCACTAAGCGAACTTCGTTGGTGGACATCGTTTTTTTTCGGAGTTGTCTTGTTTCATACATTTCTTCATTAAACCATTACCATCAGTGCCTCCGTTAGTCTTAGTGCATAACCATGATATGTAAAAAAAAAAAATTAAAAAAGCCTCACCTAAAACTGTCTTTTTATGCTTGCTCTTTCCTACCTATTGGTTTACGTTAACGTCATTTTTGAGTTTTGAGCTTTTTCTTGCGATAATCTATAGAGCAGTTTCGCAATCCGCAAGCTCTGTGAATATTGTTATGTAATGAGGCACCTAGATTATAATAAATATCCTTTATTCGAGTAAATCATGATCAGGGGACAGGACCGATTGTAAAAAAGAATCAAAATTAACACAGTTCCTCTTATTTCACATTAGCACTACACACTTATTATATAACAAAACCACTTTTAAAAAATATAGTTTTAAACTTACTTTTTACATATTACTATTGGCTTTACTTTGCTTTATTCTATTTTACAGAAACAAAATCCTTACATTATCTTTATTTCCACCTGAAATTAAGATTGCAATACATATATAAATCTCGTTACAAAGGACACAAATTTGTAAAATCTACAAAGAAATATGTATACCAGGGTTGGCAAAAACCATGGTTTTTATTGAAAAAACCAAAAAAAAAAAAACTTTTTTTGATTTAAATAATTTACTCTATATATTTATATTACATACGAACAGAAATAAGTTTTGTTTCGCCTTGGTGTTATTATGCAGCAACGCTGGAAGAAGACACATAAGCTTAAAGCGGAATTCAAACCACTTCTCGGCTTACATCCGAGATAAATTGTTCTCCATTCGGACTTGAAACAGGGACTAATTGGTCATAAATTCGATTAGTCTGCCGACTCTTACGAAGGACTCCGGATTAGATAAAAAAACGTTGTACTGATCTTTACATTCCTGTACATTCAAGAGTCATTTCAGAAGGACAAAAAGATACACAGTTACACAATTGAAACGATTATACAGAATTATATATAAATCGGGAAATTCCCGCCTTAGCCATTGGGAAAATCCTGTTATTACTTTAAATGTAAAGTAATAATGAAAAGTCCCGTTATTGCTTGGCATGTAAAATTTTATGGTGAACGTATCATAAGCAGCACGCTAAAACTGAGGTATTAAATTACAAATTTAGTATGTAGATATCATTCAATTAAATTAAAACTTAAAGTCCAATCCCAGCTAATATTTGGAAGCTATATAGGCAATCGATAAATTTTGCCAATTTCTACCAATACATTTAAGCAACCTTGGCTTCTTTATAAAACAATAGGCATTCAGCCATACAATTTCGTTTCGTTACGTATTTAGGCCATCCTAATACCATCCTAATGTAATACTGAGGTAAGAAGACTTTCGATTAAGTGACATCCGAACCTCTACTTGGTTTACACTTGAAAGAAGGGTTGTGGTTCGACCGAGAACTGAACATGGGACGCCTTGATTAAAAGGTGAAAAGGAGATAAAACTAATGCACATAATTTGATATGTGGAAACGTCACCATTAACCTCATACGATTTAAAGAATTTTTCGTTGTTGTTGTTTTCTATTTTTGGTTTAAACCAGTTGGTTTTTTGAAAAAAAAACAGCTACTTAAATATTTTTGAGATATATATAGTGTACAAAATACTGTATAATACACTAAAAATATATACTAATCAGCAGAAAATCGTTAAGAAAAGAAAAAAAACACTACCTATAATATGAGAAGCAATGAAGAGAAAAATGTATACAGTGACGGGGACAAATATCCTCACTGATGACGTCCCCATTAAACAACCAATTATCAGTCAAAAAAATATAAATTAATAATGAAGCTTTATTTATTTTTAAGTAATATATGGACCATACTCATGGTTATTAAAAATACAATTTCTACATGCCTTACACCTCCCGACCACATTTCTACGTTAGCAAGTAAGAGGCTTGTGTTTAGGTTAGGCTGGTCAAAACGTTTTGCAAAGGGGCCCGGTGTAGCTCTGACGCACCACAGGTGCGAGAAGGGAGCAAAACACTTTTTCTCTCTCCCTCTGTGTGTCTATTTATCTATCTATCTGCATATATATATATCGCTATTTGTGAATGCCATAACCACCCTAATTTTCAGCGGATTGAGACGAAACTTGGCACAAACAATAATTGTTGAAATATCTTGATGAGTTCGTTAACCAGAATAATCAGATGAAAATGTTCAAAATGGCGGCCTTTCAAACTCTTAAAAAGTTCCAAGGGAACCAAATTTCGCCCATAAATAGGTATTCGGAAAGTTTGAATAACTTTTCCTCTTTTACTGAAATATTTATGTGCAGCGACTTATCCTCTTTTATTGAAATATTGGACCCGATTAATCGCCTAAAGAAGGTTCACGCCCTTCCGCTACGGTCAGGCTTTTTTTGCAAGAGGGGGTTATTTTGATGATATGAAATTACACATTGAAAGTGAAGTAACTTGTGAAACGTGGTATTTGAAAGAATAAGAGAATAGATGTGCTTCCCTCTAACACAGAGAACTGTAAATCATGTATTTCGAGTTGAGTTGATTTGAGTTTGAGTTATCGTCCCTTTTCAGCAGCGAGGCTATATGAGACGTAGACCTACTGATTAACGTGTAATCCGAACCACATGAGCTCCCGCTGGGAATCGAATCCGGGCCTCATGTATTTCGACTTCGGGAGAGTGAATGGCGAGGAGTGTTATTTGATTTGCTTTTTAGTAACACATTGCAATGCAAATAATGGTAGGCAACATTAGTGGTAAGTAAAACAATAATAATAATAATAATAATAATAATAATAATAATAATAATAATAATAAATAAGTGTTGCTTGTTGCAAGGCAATATCTTCCTCAATTCTTCTTCAAACGTAATGATTGTAACGCCATATCTCCCTTACAAACAAAATATTAGCAATTTATATCGGGAGAACGTGAAATTGTATAGTGATGGGAGCAACGTTGGACAGTATCCACTCATAGTACTCAGAAAAATAAGCGATTTCAATGCAAAATGAACAAAGAGTCATTGTCATGGGGAGTCATGGGGCCACGGCAGAGCCCTCTTTAGGCAAAATGTCGATAACTTATATCGAGAGAACAGGAGGTGGCGGGATGGGACCAACGTTGGGCACCATGGACCCATAAGGCGCATCGAAAAAATTCGGGGGCGGACGCCAGCGAGCCTTACTTATTTCCACGTGATAATATAAAATTATATTGTCGAAATACACACACGAGTTAGCTACTAATATTTCATATTATTATTACTATTATTATTATTATTATTATTATTATTATTATTATTATTATTATTATTATTTTATTATTATTATTATCGACAGCTTCTTTTCATTACGTGAGCATGTTTGACATGAAGCCAAAGAGAACATCCATCATTCGTAGAAAGAATAAGAATAGTCAGTTACTTTAACTGTGAGCGACAGCGAAAAATACGAAAAAAGTGATTACCTGGAACAATACTTTCTCTCAAATGGATAAAAAATCAAGCCGAGATAGATTCGAACTCGCATGGACGGCGCGAAAAGCCAGTGCTTTGTCCACTTTTCTTTTTTTAACTGACTCACCGAACGTGTTTCAGTAACTTACTTATTGCTAATTTTAATTGCTTCACTCGTTTAACTTGCTTATCTAATAACTTATAAAGACAGGGACACGAACACAGAAACATCGAGAACAGTTAAAAATCATAGATTCTCTCCTGCCGGGAATCGAACCCGGGACACCATACACCAAAGGCGCACGTGCTAGTCACTAGACCAGCGGGGAGGGCATCGCTCACTCTCTGTGTCGTTAGGGATTACGTCCACTGTATTGCCAGCTATCACTTCTGTGGGTTGTATACTGATCACATGTTTCTTCTTTGGTGGAAGAGTTAAACCTACTATCTATGTAAGACATGAGGTAGTTAGACCTACATGCTCTTCATATAATGTAATAAAAGGGTCATGCTGAGAATAAGAAAAAGAACATTCCTTGGACAAAATGGAAACTATTGGCATCAGAAATATTTATCTACGAGGCATGCGCAGTAGTATATTTCAGAATAGTTAGTGTTTAGTTCAGTAAACGAAGAAAGGGGTATAAAAAAGCAAATATGTCGCGTTAACGAGACCGACTAGAGTTGACAGAGGCGGAAGCAGATGTGTAGTAATATAACAACTTGGTTAAATTGATAATTGGTTCTTTATTCTGTAGTAGAGCGTATCACAACTTTACGGGAGAGCAGAGAAAGACTTACTGACGCTAACATATAGTAAGCTTTAGTAACACGATCATATAGACACAAATGGATGTAACTGTGAGTACTACAACTTGGATTTAACGAAGCCGTTTAGATATTCAGTGGTTTGCAGGGTTGTATAAGACACAATACAATTCTTCATAACTCAACTTCCAGTAGCTAGATATATGCAATTTCTGGTTAGATACTGAAACTTCTGTCGGATTTTAATACATGACGTATTGCAGAATACAAAATGGTTTGCATTACTTGTTTCTTTGTAGACAGCTACTAGCTTAGTGTTCTGAAAGTTTGTGTATAAACTAAGGATAGCCAATTCCGGAATTATTACTTTCCGAACTCCCGAAAGTAAAACCGGACAAATTCCGGAATTCGGAAAATTCCGATTTTGGAATTATTCCGGAATTTGAAAAATCCGGAATTTAGAAATTTCTGATTTCGTTAACATTCCGGAATTCAAGAAGTTTTTCTCAACTCCGGAATTTTCTAAATTCCGAATTCTTAACGAGTTCCGGAATTCTTCTGTATTAGGGAGTTTAACTGAATTCCATAATTTTCCGAAATCCGGAAAGTGAAAGTTCCGCTTCCGAAAACTTGTGAACCAACGGTTTAGGAACAACTCAAGTTATTAATGTAAACTTTGCCGACATCATAAAAGAAATACGAAAGACATTTTGAATCGAAGAAATATAACATACAAGTTTGCAAGCGGAGACAAAGAAACCTAACGTAACCAGACTAAAAACTAATCGTTTACCGCGTAGCGATCGCGGTTCTGTGGTCGAGGTACTTGCGCGAATGCACGTTGTAATTTTTTTTTACTTTAGGAATTTTGATGGCGATTGATCAGCGATAACATACGTTTTATTATATTCACATATTTGAATACTCAGATGTTTCAATACTTGAACTATCAAATCTTCAGGAATAATAATAGTAATAATAATAAACTAAAAATAGTTATTATTATCTCGTAGAAGATTAAAAGCTAGGAGCTAATTATCGCTCAGGTCATACCATTACAAGCAGAAACGTGACATTTGGAAATAATATTTTGGTTTGGTTTAATGTTGCTCATGAGAAGGGGAATTTCTCATCTTGTTTCTAAAATAAATAAAATAACATGAGAATTAGCATTTTACATTCGAGACAGGTCAAGGCTAACTCAAAATTTTCGTCTCTCTTAGGAGATAAGAATCGAGACGAGACGAAAAGTATCGTAAACATTTCCCGTCTTGTCTCGATTCTCGAAATAGTGTATGTCCATTCTTTAACTAACAATTGCTCTGTAGACTGAATCTCATAGGCTATTTCGTTACATTCTATTTCAGAGCTCATTAAATTATGCTCTGTGTAGGTATTATGTAGCAAAGATTTTATATTTACTTCTGCATATCCTAAAAATTAGTTTATCATATGCCTTACCGTTGCGTAATATTCAGTTATATTTATTACAGTTATTTTCCTTAAAACAGACAGTAGAATACTTCCTATTATTATTATTATTATTATTATTATTATTATTATTATTATTATTATTATTATTATTATTATTATTTTACTTACCACTAATGTTGCCTACCTTTATTTGTATTGAAAAGTGTTACTAAAAAGCAAATCAAATAACACTCCTCGCCATTCACGTTCCCGAACTCGAAATACATGATTTACAGTTCTCTGTGTTAGAGGAAAGCATATTTATTATATTATTCTTTCAAATACCACGTTTCACAAGTTACTTCACTTTCAATGTGCAATTCATTATCATCACTAATAATCATCTTGTTCCGATACGAAATAACGCCCTCCTGCAAAAAGAAAATAAAGCCTGACCGTAGCGAAAGGGCGTGAACCTTCTTTCGGCGATTAATCGGGTCCAATATTTCAATAAGTCCCTGCACACAAATATTTCAGTAAAAGAGGAAAAGTTATTCAAATTTTCTGAATACTTATTTATGGGCGAAATTTGGTACCCTTGGAACTTTTTAAGAGTTTGAAAGGCCGCCATTTTGAACATTTTCATCTGATTATTCTGGTTAACGAACTCATCAAGATATTTCAACAATTATTGTTTGTGCCAAGTTTCGTCTCAATCCGCTGAAAATTAGGGTTGTTATGGCATTCACAAATAGCGTTATATATATGCACAGATAGATAGATAAATAGACACACAGAGGGAGAGAGAAAAAGTGATTTGCTCCCTTCCCGCACCTGTGGTGCATCAGAGCTAAACCGGGCCCCTTTGCAAAACGTTTTGACCAGCCTAACCTAAATACAAGCCTCTTACTTGCTAACGTAGAAATGTGGTCGGGAGATGTAAGGCATGTAGAAATTGTATTTTTAATGACCATGAGTATGGTCCATTTCCATGTTTTTCTTTTTACTTTTTGCAGCTACTTCGGAACGTTCAATTTTTATTCTTCACTGATCGCAAATGGCGTTTACATTCAAAATAAGAGAAATTTTGGTGGCATTTGTTCGGATATTCTTCTCTTTCGAAATGAAGAAAAGAATAAAAGCAATACGCAAAGACAAAAAGTATTATCAGTACTAAACATTACCAATAAGTAAAACTAAATACGACCTCTTTTACCCTCTCATAAGCTTTGTGTATTATCAACAAAAAATTTTAAAAATGTCCTTGACGGGGATCCGAACTGGGGACCTTTCCATTTGTAACCCAGCATCTTATCCACTACACCAAGATCACGGCATGGTGAACGCTTAGTTGTCGGCGTATTTGTTGTATTTGTGTTTTATGTTCCCACTTCGACAATTTTTACTCTTTTTTCTAAGTTTAACAGCTGTTTTCGGCTTTCTCTTTCGGTGTCGTCCTTTATTTACACTATGCACTATTCGTATTCATATCTTGTGCCCCTTGCAATGTCTTATTCAGATTAAACTTTTCTTTTTGCCCCTCAGTAAACATTTGATTGATTTAATTCTCATACTCTCCACGGATGGAGCGCAGGAATGCCAGACTCGAAAAATAGGTGTACATTTACTTTCCTGACAGATAATACAAAAATATTCACTAAATATATTTTGTCATGTAAAGAAAATATTTTGGCATATGTAGGAAAATATTGCCTGCGTTATTGGTAAATAATTTTAAAATATTCAATGAGAAACATTTTAAAAACCATTCCGTTAACATTGTATAAAACGTTTCAAATAGTTTTTCAGTAATGTTTGGAAATCGTACAGGAAACATTTTTAGGAAAACTTTTCCAATGGCGTATAAAATATTTCTACGACGTTTTTGAGTGTATTCAGAGAATATTTTCGGTATTATGTAGAAAATGTTTTCAACAACATATTGAATATATTTCCTTAAGGGAAGTAGGATACATTTTCTGAAGGAAAATGATGGCACGTTTTAGAAACGTTTTGAAAATATTTCATTGCTTTGTGGGTCTGGGGACAACACCAATAATATACTGTTATATAAAAACGAATTCAACTTTGAAATTATAATATAGTAATAAAATGCAATTTTCTTTGTGATTGTACATAAATTCCCACTTTGGGAACTTTCCGGGAATATTCCCAGGGAATTTCCCCGAAAAATATCTTCCCGAAAATTTACCCATCACTAGGCCATACTAGTGATGGGCAGTGAGAATATTCCCGGGTTTTTTTCCCTGGCCTATAAATGCCCGGGAAGGAATTTATTTTCATTTCTTTATTTTATCTTCCAAATTATAAGAACCATATGACTAATTATTTATTTTAATATATTATGGTTTAGTTCTAGGCAGGGCCGGATTTCCCAATAGGCCCGGTAGGCACGGGCCTGTGGGCGCAAGCTCCCAGGGGGCGCACGGCCGAGAGAAAAAAATAAAAAAATATCTAGAAATAAAAATAAATAGCCATAACTTAACATATTTTTTGAATTGATTTTAAAACATCAGGCTAATAAAGCATTCTGATTTTGAAGTTCATTGGAACAAATAATTGTTGTTAAAGTTAAACTATTTGCATCGTGGAGAGGTGTTTAAGCAATTAACATATAGACCTGATATATTTTTTTAATAAAGGTTTTTAGGAAAGTAACTTTAACCAGACTAGGGGGCGCAAAAAATTATTGGGCCTAGGGGCGCCAAAATATTAAATCCGGCCCTGCTTCTAGGTTTTAAAGAATTTGGAGGTTAAAAAATTTAAAATTTTTGACAGTACTCTATATAACTAATAATATGATTTTTAAGTTCCATTTCATTTGCACCAAAAAGTAAGGTAATTGTTTAGAATTGAGGGGGGCAAAACTAGCAAAAAGTAGGATGATTTACGAAAGAAATGAATTCATAGTGATGTTCAAGTAGTCAAGAAAGTATCGAACACATTTTTTTTAGGGCAGTAGGGGATTTATAAAAAAGGGAAAGGTAAGTGGAAGTGATTTATATGAGAAAAGAAAGTGAATTGCTGGTAACGAAGATAGAAAACAACGTGTCATGGGAGGCTCTCACCCGCCTTCATTCGCTAACGCTCGCTCTGCAACGCTGTCTGAATTTCATGTTGGTAACGTAACTTAACGTATGAAACCATAAAACAACCGCATCGGAATAGAATATCGCAAAAAGTAGGTGCAAAAGCTGCTCCCCAATGCTAAAGAACAGCCAAAATTAGCAAAGTACTAATTTACAAATGATGAAAAGGAACCATTTTGTTAAGTAATTTAGAATTATGTAGAAATAGAGATGAAGTACTGTTAATAAACCCTGAACCACCGTTAGTAATAGGCGTCTGTCTGTCTCCTCTCTCTGACTCGAATTTCTAAAGTGGTACTCGGACTTCTTTTACATGTGAATTAACGTATGGAATTTCGAGAAATAGGTAGAATAAAAGGTCGTGTATAGCAATGTTTCGTGCTAAAATATAAAAATAAGTAAGTATCTTGCAAATTTTGTGAACATAAATATGTATGCGCAAATGTTGACAAATTGGTGAGACATGTATCTTCTACCATTTACCCAATCAAATTGGTTTATAACATTTATAAATTTAACATGTTTATAATATCCGTAATAGAGTCAAGTTGAGCAAATCCACTTAGATATAAATTTAAATTGTTAGTATATAATTTTTTTACACATATTTAATTGATAGAACATATTGTAAATAAATACACATTTATGCGTACTCTCTAAATATAATAAAGTGTTAATAAAGTAACATTGTACCGTTCAGAATATACATTTTAAAGAATGCACTGTGGACAACAGTAATCATATGTTTTGATATAAAAATTAATTCAACTTTGAAATCATAATATAATAATAAAATGCAATTTTCTGTCTGATTGAACATAAATTCCCGGATAAATTCCCACTTTGGTAATCTTCCCGGGAAGATTCCCGAAAAATATCTTCCCGGGAATTTACCCATCACTAGGCCATACGCCTAGCAAATGCGGGGATCTGGGGGCAGTCCGGCAGCCAGCCTAAAAATTTTGGGGGGCGGTAGAAGTTAGGGGGGCCGATACAACCATATTACAGTTTATCACCGTATTATAGTTCATTTGCAAGTCTACCTGAAAATTTTAGGGGGGCATCAAAAATGTAGGGGAGTCCGGGCTCCAAGACACCCCGTCGATACGGGCTTGTCTGGGGGTGAAGGCCCTTAGCCAGCCGAAGGCTAGTTCTCAATAAATATAATTATTGTCTTATATTGACATTGAATATAATTATTCTGAATGTTGTTTAAGTAAACATATTAATATGATGGAGATTAAAAGGATATGCTATCCTTTTAATTAAGACCTCTACTATGAATAAAGGCAATGACTGTAGCTAGAATTGCGGTTTCGAGAAGAAAGAAGAGGTGGTATGGGACGAGATTAGAAAAGTGTAAGGCGAGAGGTTGGAAGGCACAAAAACTTAGAATCTATGCTATGTGAATTAAGTAAATTCTATGAATCAATAATGCGAAAAAGATAGCTGAAAAATTAAGGACAGGCATTTTGAAGCTAGTCATTGAGTATTAATTACTTCTGTATAAAATGAAATGAAGGTTAAAGTTTCGAAATACAATTAAATCAAGAGGAAAATAGAAAAGGAAATTCGTCTCTTTTCAATTAAATGGATGGTCTATAAGTGGAACAATCTCTCAGAATCCTGCAATTCCTTTAAAGTTTTTGGAATCGGATATCAAGAAAAATCACTGCAACTGTTTCACGAAAGATAAATGAGATCCTCGTTGGTATATAAAATAAGATATGTGCTCTTGGTGCACAAGGTCCCAGTTCAATTCCAGCACGTAAAGCATTATAGTGATTCAGACTTCACTTTAACTTTAAAGTCTCGTGTTAGATATCATCGTTAGTGACAAAAGACGTAAATACAAATCAGACTCAGAGATGCGTAGATCAATGAAACATTGGCCCACCACCAACTGAGCACCCACTTATTGTGACCCACGACCCACTTGCCCCGCGACCCACCGTCACCCACAAACTCAACCCCAACCGTGACCCACTGACTCACCACCAACCGTGACTAGTGATGGGATATTTACCGGTAAATATTTTTTGGGTATTTACCTTGGGTAAATACCCAGGTATTTACCCAAATTGGGTAAATATACGGGTTTTTTCCCTTTCAACCCTATATGTGAGACGGACATTCTTTCGCAGTACGTAAAAGTAATTAACAAGTAACAGTGGATCCAGTAGAAACTAGAACAAATGTCAAAAGTCAGTAAATTTATTATTTTCCTTAATACAAATAATTTACGTGGTCGTTCCTGTTTTGATAATAGTAACATAAAATAAGTATGTTTCTCTAGAGAACTTACTTTTAAAAACTGTTGACTCTGAAAAAGACCACAGTTATTTTTTCTACAAATAAAGAAACTAAAATAGAACATGGAACGCAAATAAATGTCTTTCTTTTAATTTACATTCTACAAGTGACTATGGGCGACAAGTTATTAAAATTGACATGATTTGAAATATATATTTTCTGTTACATTATGCATGCTTTAATAACTACAAATAAAACACAGTAGGAGCATGAGTATGAGTGGGGACTTTCACATTTACACTACACTTGTTAGCTATACATCAAAATGTAATAAAAATTGAGCTATCATAATCCAGAATAAAGTAATTGTATTTTCGTGTTTTGCATGAAATTAGCATTCTTGTAAACAAGATAGATAAAATGCCATTAGAAAATGGGCTTCTCATGACGATTACGTCAGTTTCTTTAATTAGTGGGGCCGCGGTGGCTCAGTGATAGAGCGTTCACCTCTGGTGCTTGGGGTCCCGGTTTCGATCCCAGCCCCCGCCAAGTGAACTTTGTGGTGGACAAACACCGTGTGCGTGGGTTTTCTTGGGGTTCTCCCGTTTCCTCCCACTTTCTTCATTCCACCATTTCATTCATTACTCACTAGCAGCGTTCACCCCGCTTCGCTGGGGTCACCCCGGAACGCAATAAACTTTGTTACTTAGATAATTTTTACTTTTTCGCTTTCAAGTGATATGATAAAAACCATAGAAGATTGGAGTAAATGTTAACATTATATCGCCTGTCATTTATGTTAACCCGCCGAGTGACACGGTCATGTGGGTTGCATATAAATACGGTTAGATTTAGCTATGATGAGCTAACAAAGGATTTGTACGTTATGGACACTTGAATGGTCAATTATCTCAAGACACTGGTAATTGAAAATTAAAGTGATATGATAAAAACCATCTAGGGTCCAAATCTTAATAACCCCCCAAAAATGAAAGAAATTGGTTCAGCCGTATTAGCGTGATGAGCTAACAAAGGATTTGTACGTTCTCTTTTATATATATAGATTATCACCGTCTCCTTTAGCCTAACCGTGGGACGTAAAACTCAAAGATTACATTTCATTTTTTTTCTTTAATTAGTTTCTGACCGGATGGCATCAGATTCATACGCCTAATTCAAATGATTTCATGCTTTAATTTAGAATTCGGCAAAATGCCGTTAGTTCACTCTGGTTTCTAACGTCTCATTTGGCAGCATCATCCATGGCATTTCTATCATAAAGCTAATGAAAGGACAAATGAATTACAGAACATTCAAGAATTAGCAGCGTTCTCGAAATATTCTAGCTATACATTTAGGGGCAAAACGTTATCTCGTTATGAGGTGACATTTCTACGAAGATAACATATCAGCTTCATCGGATATATGGAATAAATATATGGCATCATCACAGCTGATGTCTCCGCCTATCTCACATACAGAAAAAGTGTCATGTCATTGTCTTCTTCAAGGGTTTTCCTTTCTTTACTACCATGTTCACTTCAAGTGTTATTTTAGAACCCACTACGTCTTCTTATTACGTAATTTTGCAGTTTGTAATAAATACCCATTTTTTGGGTAGGTAAATAAAATTTCGGTATTTACCGGGTATTTACCCATTTTTTATTTACCTACCCAGTGGGTAAATACCCAAGTCCCATCCCTAACCGTGACCCACTCTGATCACCATCACCTACTCTGACGCATCACCCACCATGACCCACTCTAACCGAACACCCACCAAAATCCAACGTCATCAACTCTGACCTAAAATTCAAGCAATTCTCTCCACTGACTAAAGAGTTTACGCTTTAATAAAGCATGGCTATGAAATTATAATTTGACGGAGTTTGAATTTCTGCGGTCAGTCGTTCGTACACCCTTTGTTACAATACCGGTGGATGAGACCTTTACGATAAAAAAATGATAAAGTGGTTGTCACGGACCAAATTATTCAATTTAATTATCACACGTAATTATTTCTCTGTTGAATTGCAAAACTTTTCAGTGGAAAAAAGGATGAAGTTTGAAAGTTCCAAATTAACGTAAACCAGGGGTGCCCACAAGGGGGGGCTATGACGCAAACTGCGTCATTGAAATATTTGGGGGGGTTAAAAATCTATATAAATATGTTTGAGGGGGTGTAAAAATTAATTGAAAAGATTTTTTTTCATGGAAGAACACCTACGGATAGACAATTGAGGGGGGGTGCGTCATGGAGTTGAGGGGGGGTGGGCACCACTGACGTAAACTACCCCAACATAAAGGGAAGAAAACTGTAAAATATTCATTTCATAAAGGGAAACGAACAAACTTAAAACTTCTAAGTAATGAAGCTTACAGTACAAATTGTATCCCTATTTTCTAGGAACTCTATGGCTTGATGCTTTGTGCTCTGAACGTTCCATGTAATAAATACAAGCTTCAGGAATTATAAAAGAAATTAGTGGATGAAATGCGATGCACTGTAGTTTCAGTTTCTCAATTAATTTTCTTTCAATTGTGGCTGACCCGGACCACCCAACCTAGTTATTCATTTAATTGGTAGATGATATTTCAGATCAGCACATGAAACTGAAAGTTTTCGTGAATAGATTCTTTAAATTCTGACCAATCTTTTAAGAGTGATACAAAAATGTTCCATAATTCAATCAGGATGTTTGTTCCAAAACACTAAGGTTAACTCAGAGTAGATAGAAAAAAGTAGGCATTAGATAAAAATACTAACTCCCTGCCATGTTGAAAATACTAATACTAGATGTTCTCGAAAAATATTTCTGACCTTCAATTAAATTAATATGTAGTAGATCCAGGGATCACCAACTTAACCCGTTATTTAACGCTGTTAATAAACCAGAATATTTGTCACTTGATCACTGAAAAACCAGAGGCGATATTTCATACCACCGCACACCTTCTCCCTTCGACCACTGCTTTTAAAGACAAACAAATAACACTAAATTAAACGAAACAGTATGAGAGCTAAACGACTGAACAAATTCGGGACTGACACTATTCATTTTAGGGACTCCAAAAACTACAGCGTAGTCCGGAGGTGGGCTTATCCCTAATTGGGCCTTTCTAATAGTTTTAGGATTTACCCACATTTGTTCGTTAACATTGCTTGGCATTGTCTGGCAACATTGCTATCCATGTGAGCACGAGCGGACTTCGTGATTCACGTGCGCAATTACCTGTATCAGATGTTTCCTTCCCGCTGGATTGGAAGAGGTTTTGCATCCGTACCCCAACTCCCTTTGCCTGGCCTCCAAGAAGTACCGATCTGTTCGACACCGGACAATGTTCTCTGGGGTTCACAAAGGAACAAGGAAGAAACACTCGATATCACACAACGCAGGAATTACGAGCAGCTCTTGAATACGTCTTCACCCTCGTGACTACGGAGTATCTCCGCAAAACATCTCCAAGAACTTGGCGCAGAATTCAGGTGTGTTACGACATGGATGGTGGTCATACCGATGTTTATAACTCTTAAGACGCTTAAAACTTATGGTAACTGTGTACAGACATTCTACCATAACTAAAACTATACTGTTGAATCTAAAGAGGGGGTACGCCCACTTCCGGACTACCCTGTATGAATTGAACAATAATATCGGTTAATTTGGATATTTTACTTTTCGCTTGGAGTGGGCTGAACTTGAACTCCAACAGCTCGAGATTGTCACTATTCATCTCAGCGTCCCCGAAAACTATCATTCGACCTAATCTAAGTCAATTTAGACATATTGAGCTTTATGCAGAGTCGTTTGGGCGTATAAGTAGCATCATACTAAAGGCCTGACTGCTGCAGAAAACGTAGACAAACTCTTTAGTATGGCACTAATCACACGTGAGAACAACTCTGCATAAGGCGTTGATCGGACCTACCCGTTTTTTCCCGGTGTTCCTGTATTTGAACAATTTTAAGTATGACGCAAATACCGGCTAATCTGGCTACACCGTATCGCAATTAGTTCAGAAAGGGTCAACTGCATTCAGAAGGGATGTAATGAAGAGGTGATTGTTTCCTGCTCTATTAGTTTTTGCATCTGGGGATGGTGACGTCATTCTCAAAGAAATTTTTACATGCACCATGGAGGAAATAAAGTAAATAAAATATTCATTATTTTTATATTTTTGTCTGTTTGTTGTCTTAAATAACTTGATTAATAGTTGCTTCCAGTCATATTGAAAGCTATAAGGAAAGTAATAGTTATAACTTGTACAGTGTAATCTAAATTACAATGTTCAAATAATGGAACACCAGGAGAGAATGTGTCCATTAATTTCATTATTGTAAAATTTTATTTCTGTATCAACTAGGAATGTATATTACTTTTTTTATTGAAATATAAATGCCTTTGTTTCCTTGCTGTATGTACGGTTTCTCAGTTTATATTAATTTGCTTCCGATGTACAGCGGCGCAAACACTGATATCTTTCTAAAAGTATTAAGCAGGATCGCTAGACCCCTTTAGGGTACAACTTTCTCACTAGATGGCAGAGCTCATTGCGATACATGCGATGTTGCCACATGAGTTACGGATAGAAAAGTGTTTACACACGGCCGCATTTTATACATGATTTACAACAAAAAGAAATGAGAGTTTTTATTTCCATTTTACTCAATACTGCCTGCTTTAAAATATGTATTAATTATATTCTTTGATCAAAAGTGATTTTTAACTTATGAAACGTTATGTGTATCTCTCAAACTAGATTTGTTTACGGTGCAGATTAAGAATGCCTATACTAATACAAAATCATTACATAAATTTCATATTTTGGACAAAACAGACTCTCAGTACGCTCAAAAATGGTGTTTTATAAACCTAATTGTGATTCTTGGTGTAAACCTTATCTCTACTTTAGAGATTTAATATATCATGGCTAAAATCCCCTTGTTTTTTGGTCAAAGAGCAACTCAATTTACATTTAGGGGGGAATCATATAATTTCTATGGTAATAGTTTCTTAAAACACGGCAGTTAAACGTTATACATTTATTTATAATTAGATGCCTCTACTGTGCAAATTAAGGATACGTGTACAAATACAAAATCATTACCTAGGTAGATAGGACAAAACATATTCTTAGTAGGTTCAAAAATGTTATTTTATAGGCGAAGTTGCAATCCTTGGAGCAGCTTTACTTTAGGAGCTTAAATATCATGGCTAACATTCCAGCGTTTTTTGGGCAAAATTCGACTCAAACTGCATTTAGGGGTAACGAAAACTACTTGCATGGTAAAATTTTCTTTGCAAATTACAAAGATATACGTTTATCTATAACTCGATGTCCACATACAATAATAATTATCCAAATACAAAACCATTAAACAAATCCGATATTTTCAACAAAACAGACTTAGTTCCTTTAAGCGTGGTATTTTGTCAGTTGTATTCCCGTGCAGGCATTTTGTAAGTTGTGTTCCCAGTGCATATATTTTGTAAGTTGAATGCCTTAGTGTAACTTTACTTTAGATGACATAATCATCAGGCCCGTATCCAGGGGGGTCTAGGCGGACCGGGCCCCCCTAACATTTTCACTGTAGGCTTGCAAATGAATTATAATATTGATGGATAGAGCCCCCTCTAGCTTCAGCCGAGCCCCCTACAATTTTGGAGGGGCTACCGGATTATGGATAAACTTCCAGAGTTTTCTGGACCAAACCTGGCCACATTAAATGAAAACTATCACCAACTTTTACTAGGTTGCTTACTTACATACAGATTTGTTCCACAATCCAGGTGGAATGAGGAAACTGAGGTAGGGCTAAGAATCCAGAGTTTTCTGGACCAAACATGGCTATGTTAAATTAAAACTATCACCAACTTTTACTAGGTTGCTTACTTACATACTGATTTGTTCCACAATCCAGGTGGAATAAGGAAACTGAGATAGGGCTTTATGCAGAGTCGTTTTGATGTATGATTAGCGTCATACTATAGGCCTGACTACTGTAGGAAACATATGTTAGTCGAACTCTTTAGTAATCACGCGCCAGAATGACTCTGCATAAGTTCTCGCAGCGAGTAAAACTACGCGATTAGTACGGGTGTTAGGGTGCCGAAGGCGCTATTTAAAATTTTCTAGTTTAATATTCCACAATTATAGATAGTCTGAATCTAAAAGGAGCAGTGATGATGATTATCGAAATGGTGGACTGAAGGAAGTGGGAAAACACCGAGAAAATCCACGCACACTATGGGTCCTACAGAAAGTCTTCCTGGCGAAAAGTGGGATCGAACCAGCGATCTCATGCGCCAGAGGTGATCTACCTACCAAGCTATTTACAGCTAATTTTATTAAAATCTACTAGTATATTTAACCTACTTCATTTCTCCATGTGTTTTGCAAGTATTTGCTTTTAAACCTAGATTGCTGTACTTCATATATCACATGATCTTCAACAATAATAAGCTCAAGTATGAATTCTGTGATTCTTGTTTATAGTGGCATATATTCAAAACAATTTCAGTACTGGTACTGGTTCATACTTAATACTATGCACACCTGAAGATAGTAACAGTCCCGAATAAGAACACTTTTATCTAGAAACACCCGCAGGATTTTCCCAAGGCCCGGGAAGGGGCAAAAGATCGACATACATTGATGCGCATAACGCATGATGCAAAACAGTTATTATTCAATCATATTGCATATCTTTGTGGACTACAATAAATAGGTCTATATTAAATATTCTAGCAGGTGTAACTAAATATAATGTTCCTTCATGTGTGTTTCTGGGTAAAAGCGTTTTGAAACAACCAAACACCTTTCGAAAGTTCAGGGTAAAGCGATTGTCCCCTTGCCTCCACTGCGGACGCTCATAGCCTGATCGTTGACAGAGCGTACGGGTCTATTGTTTTACTCAATGGTGTCATTCACCTAGTTTGCCCGAACCGGTTATTAAAATTTCTCAGGTTCTTGGAACCGGTTGTTAAAATCGTATCTCCACTTTCATATCCGGTACTTACGGAAACAACAATTTTCTAGTGTTACGAGGTGTCAAAAAACCTTTAAAACTTAAAAAAAATGAAAATACTGAGAGAGCATGGAACAAATGAATTTTATTTTTCTACATAATCCACTCTACGCTCAATATAAGTTTCTCATTACTTCCAAAGTGTCCCAATGCCTCTAAAGATCTTTTTTTTTTTTTTTTTTTTTTGATTGGATACGCAATCAGTCATACACCATTCGTTGCACCTCTTCATCAGATTGGAACTTCTTTATCTTTAGTGCCTTTCACCACTGAGGCGAGATTCCGTACGAAAGAGGATGAAATGAATATTTTCAATGATCGCAGCCATTGCATAGGCAGTAATATGAGGCCGAGTATTGTTATGCTATAGAGGAAATTTTTTTCAGAAGTCCGTATTACTTCGTATAGTAAGTTTAGGACCTTCTTGGAGATCGGAATACAAGATATTATTGACTATGCGTTCCCTATGCTGTAACGCTCCAAAATGTCACCTTTTTGATCCCAGAAGAAAGTACTAACTTCCCTGTAGATGGTTGTGTCCGATAATGGATACTGCCATTGCATGCTCGCTTTCTTACTTCCGTAGTAGTGTAGTAGTGCACCCATGTTTCATACCCAGTAACGAATCTCTTCTGAAAGTCACTACCTTCTCGTTTACTTCGTAGCAAAATATCGTGACACATCAACACATCGCTGCTTGAGTTCGTCTATCAACTGGCGTGATACCATCCTGGCACACACATTCCGAAATCTGAGTACAGCGTGGATAATATTACAGATTGAACAGTGACTTATGCCAATGATTGTAGCTACTTCATCCAGTCATTCTGCATTGCTCCTTATCACACATCCAATTTACATAGAGCAAAACGGTAAGCGATAACAAGAAATTATTTGTTGATATAGATTCAGCGTTCCAAGCATGGGTTCCATCTCCGCTCCTCATTCTTATGTTGAAACCGCAAGCGGTAAACGTATCACTTACAAATCGGAATTCACGGACAGTATTCGTCAGAATATTGGATCAATTCCTCACTGCAGCTCCGGAGTAGAGAAAGGATTTTTACATAAGCCAGACATAGATCACACACTTCTGGTAGGTCAGGTTTTTGGCTGGATCCCAGCTCACGCCAAGTGAGCTTTGTGGTGAGCAAACCATGAGTGGAGTTTCTTCCGGGTCCCTCCCTTTCTTTCATTCAACCATTTCATTCGTTGTCATCATCACCTTCTATCTTTCCTTCGAAGCACAATGATAGGACGTTACAGAAAAAAAACATTCATGTATCTCGGTTATGCCATATAGGTTAAACGAGACTGTGATGATAAGAATGAATTAAATGGTAGAATGAGACAGTAGGAGCACAAAGAGAAACTCTGAGAAAATCCACACACACACATGGTGTGTGTCTACCAAAAAGCTCACCTGGCTAAGCTGGGGTCGAACCAGTGACCCCGCATACAAAATGGCAATGCTCTACCACAGAGTCACTGCAGCTCCGAAGTAGAAAAAGGATTTCTACATGAGTGATTGCGTTTCTCAAGTGAATCTATAGGGTCTGAATACTTTCTTTCCTTTATAGAAAAAAATTCAAGATTTACGGTTTTATGAATTTTTAAGTACTAACTAGAGAAGGTCGCGGGATATTACTCTGACTTCGTTTCGATATTATGCTCAGTCGACGCCTTTTTACATATGAAACAGTTAGGCAACCGGAGAAATCCTCGATCGCAAGCGTGTTCGAATTGTGAGCGTTAAAAGTTCATAATTGAACAGATTTTGCAGAAAGTTTGAAGAACCATTTCTTGAGATAAACGCTTCAGTTTTCGTAGCAGGGGATTTTCTTGGGCGTCCAACACAGTAGTAAGTTCAAAATGTATGTATTTTGCAAGGTAAGGGCAATTATTTGGAATGGTGTGAAGGGTAATGGCGTCTTACACCATGCAAATTGCCTCCCATTTGGTATACTGGGCCAACCAGTGGTAAAAGTGGATCTGAAAGGATGGGAGGACGGTAGGTAACGGCATGACGACACGCCGTTCCCTTGCCTATCTATAACCATTATAGTTTTCTCGGAACTGGGGGACGCCTTAACTTTTTTTCCAGGTGGGGGTACAGCGTCCGCGCATTCTCCTTCACTTTTACCTCTGGGGCTAATAGGCTAATAAAATATATATGATACTCCTATTCGACTATGTTGTTATTCAAATATCACTATCCTGTATGGCCACCTTCAAATTGAACAATCACATTTGTCTTGGGAACGGTTTACCAGGCGTGCAAAATTCAATGAAGAAAGACGTGATATTCATAATAAATCTTGTGATGATCTATATTGTTGTTCTTCCCAGGCCCGTATCCCTGGGGGTATAGGGGGCCGGGCTCCCCTAAATTTTTACTTCTCCCCTAAAATTTTCACGATAAGCTTGCAAATGAACAATAATATAATATGCTGATGAACTATAATATGGTGATGAACTATAATGTGGTGATGAACTATAATATGGTTGAATCGGCCCCCCTAACTTCTACCGCTCCCCCACATTTTTGGACTGACTACTGGCCTGGTTCTTCCCCTTCTGTAGCTAGGTCCAAACAGCTCGAGCAGCGCCAGACAGGCTTGCCCTGTCGCGGTACTCCGAATTCTGTCGGCCTATGCTTATGCATCGCAGAATACGGTGTTCTAATACATCATCGCTAGCCATGTGCTTAGTTTTCAGCAATTAGAATGTCGATTATGGGGAAATATTGGTCAAACTCCAGGAATTCAACGAGAAAATAGACCAAAAAATTTAAATAAGAAAATAATGATTAGCGGGAATGTGCGCTCAAAGTTGTGAACTAGGTGACTTTTATTCTCGAGAAAACCGCTGTTTCAATACAGCGCCTCTAGCCGATTGTTTATTTTTCTGTCACATTTCTCACGAAATACCGTAAAATATTGTCTGAAGTTTGGCCACTATTTTCAAAGAATCGCCATTGAAACCGTTGAATTTTTTAAAAAAATGGCTAGCGATGAAATATTGAAACACCGTCTTCCATAATGGATACCATCATGTCCATGGGTTTTCTCGGGGTGCTCCTGTTTCCTCCCTTCTTCTCATTCCATCAATTCTTCCATCATCATTCACTTGCCTTAATCATCGTCTTCCTTAGCCTAAAGGGTATAATCATCGGATGTTAAACTGAAATATTTCATTTTTTCCACAATGCACAGAGGCCGTATGGGTTGAGTGTCGCGTTGAAGATAGTCCCGCGGCAAAGCGTTTCGGAGACACATGCTATTGTTTAATGTTTAGAAGGCCACACAGAATGTGACATTTGAATGACAATACAGTTGGTTTCAAATAAATTTTATTAGCCTATTTATCCGGTGTACCAAATAGGATGCAATTTGTAAGTTGTAAGACGCCATTACCCTTCATTCTCCAATAACTTCAATTATCTTGCAAAATGCATACGTTTTGACCTCACCATTACGTCGAGTACCCAAGAAAACACCCCAGTACCAAAAATGAAGCTTGTATCTTAAAAAATGGTTTCTTCAAACTTTTTTCAAAATCTCTTCAATTTTGAAATTTTAACGTCCATAATTCGAACAAGCTTGCGATCGAGGATTTCTCCGGTTGTCTAATTGTTTCATATGTAAAAAGGGGTCGAATGAGCATAGTATCAAAATGAAGTCAGAGTAACACTCCACGACCTTCCTTAGTAATTGGAATTAATTACTATTTTCCACTAACGGGTTCAGACATTACGGGTATGTATGAAAGCTCAAAAACATGTATAAGTTATTTTCAAGAAGATATAATATTTTACCTAGGCAAAATGAGTTTCAGAAAAAATAAAGAAAGAAAAGAAGAAAAAGAAAGAACACATATTACATAATTAACGTTCAAAATGATCGTCGAAATAAACTATGTTCGCATTACACGTGTGTATAATATTTACGTGGAAACAAACAGTTAAAAATTGAAAAGCCCTTAGTTGTTTCTTCGAATTATTCTCCCTTTCTCTTTGCTTCCCTTGGCTCTTCGATCTTTTACTTTGAGTTGTATTCTTCTTTTTTGTGTATGATTCCTTCCGTTTCCCGATTTTCCTCTTTTATTATTTGTAACAGTTTTGTCACAGTTCACAGGTTCCGCCTCTGTACTTGAAACGCTAACAAGGAATTGCTCTACTGCTGTGACTGCAATAGTACACATGTAAGTTTGGGAACGAAGGATTATGGCGTCCTGCGTAAGCATGAGATTCAGCCGCTAAAACTATTTCCGTAAACACAAAATAATATTTGGATAAAATTTAAAACATAACACGAGAAACGGTAATTTAATATCCAAATTCCGTAATGAGACAACTACTTCTAAAATAATTTGTGCTTGTAAGTAAAAATTTCATAAAACTGAGCACAGGAGTAGCAAAATCTAACAGCAAGCGCCATCTTGCGTACTCATCTTAAAACTGATCAAGTTTTCCTCTTATATTTTACTTTTTTAGCTAACAGAATACATAAGCACAGAAAATAGTATCTAATGTTGTAGCTGACGCATAACTCTATTTTATAGTGTAATACTTATGATATGTGCCGTTTCTTTACGCGTTGGTTAAGGCAGTAAACTAATGCTTATACTGACTTCCGGGTGGTGATCCACCTTAAAAATAGTTCATAATACTATTTGGTTGTAATTCCCTGCTATTTGCACTATATACATGTTATAAATTATTTAGTGAAAATGTATGGAGCACTGACGTAAGCTGTATGTTTCACGCATGTAATTGGTGCACTGAGTCCGGGGTTCAATTACCTTTAAAGTATACTATAGGATTACCTATAGTATTGCACATTCTACAGGGGTAGTCGATGGTTTTATGAATGTCTGTATGATACCTCGCACAATTTCAGCAATAAGTTGGACGAAATACGAAAAGTAAATAGACCTAAAGACTGTAATGACTTACATGTTAAAAAAAATCTTCGATCAGCTGTGGTTAGTTAGATATTAGTTTACTAACTAACCACAGGGTACCATTAGCTGCGTTCTACCGTACTATTGGTTCGCTTACCTGAGTACGAATGGCAGGCGCCAGAATGGTTAAGTATTGTCAACTGGGAACATCAGAAATAACTGTGGCACAACTGTTAAAATCTTGTTCGTAAAACCTGGTCGTACTTTCGACTGAACGTCTTCTCTAAGAGATATATGGAAATGGAAAGTTAAATATCTATATATGGAATGAGTGAAAAAGTTAAGTGTAATTGTTAAATCGATTATGTTGCCCCCTTCTAGAAGATGAAACTGTCTTATTTTATATATAAATAAAACCTATCCCAGAGTTTGGCGCTCTTAAAAGTAGCGGGTGACTCCGAGCGTTTCCGAGCGCAACCGAATGTTCACGAAATCAGGGATAATGCGGCTCTCTGTTTCCATCCTAGCGACCAAGCGCAGTCAAGCGTATAGCAGTGGAAAATAGTAAGGAGACTAAATTATTGTTATTTGTAGTCATAATTTACGTGAATTAGACCATAGTTTTTACATTAACTCTAGTTTATTTCTAAAGTAATAAATTAAAAACCACCCACCCACCCTTACTTCAAAGTTTCATTGTTTACGTTCATATTTAGTATACAGAATTCTTTCATTAAAGAACAATCATAGGGTTCACTAGCCGGTAATGAAGAGTAGTGGTAAGCCAGACACAATGTTCTCCAAGTCGAGGTTTTATCACTTAGACTTGGGGGTATTGAAACATTTTGTCGAATATAGTCCGACTTACGGCTAAGATAAGGAATCCATGTTTAGAAGTAATATATTAGGGTTGAAATATAAGCGTTATTACATGGTTCAAGTTACGGATAAGAATTTTAGTCTTGAAGATTTAGTTGAACTTGGTTTTAGAAGACACTTTTTGTCGGTTTTAACAGGTATTGCGGAAACTAACACGATATTGCGAGAATCAATATTCTTTGCATTAAAGTCAGATCAGTTTAATTATAAGATATGCGCTCTGTATACGTCTAGAGCTGATCAAGAGACTGTAAACAAATGGTTTGATAGATTTAGAAACAGGTTTGATTGTACTCAAGTTATTAGAATAGCTGATTTTATCACTACAGTCTCGCAGTTTGAGAAACAGGCGAAGCTTGTTGTCGCCAGCTATAAACTGTCCTTAGATCTAGTTGCTTTTGCTACCTTATTTAAACAGAGAAATCCATGGATATCTAAGTAAAAGAAGCACTGAAACGGAACAATGTTGTGCATAGTTGTGTTTAGGATATTGTTTTACGTGTAGATATTTTTGGTAGTAGTTAAGTTTCATTAGATTAAAACTAGATAAGAAAGTGTTAGTGATATAAGGATTGAATTCAAAAACTCAATTCATTGATTAACAGCTCAATGCTTGGTATGCGATGCGTGTTCTGGCAAAACATCTAATTACCCGTTTTTCAATACACGACATTTACACGTGCACACATTTTACTATGAAAATACACACATCATTCATTATCGAATTACTGAGTTGTTATTTCAATACTTGAATCCCCATAAGGTTATGTATCGTAAGTTTACCTTTTGCTTATTAGTCAGACACATTCCCACTCATTTCAGATAGTGAGTGGAAGGTGACTTCTTCAGTTCACTTCAACATCCCCGAGTTTCAGACACGAACTGAGCAGGTTGCCAATATATATATATATATATATATATATATATATATATATATATATATATATATATATATATATATATATATATATATATATATATATATGTGTGTGTGTGTGTGTGTGTGTGTGTGCGTGTGTGTTTATGGAGGGGCTTGAAAAATGATGAGTGCCAGGCCACCAGGCAAATAGAAGTTCACTTTTGCGGTTTTCCTAATTTAAGGCCAAATCATGAACACCCATGTATCAAATTAGTCTCCAGATCGGAATTTCGTGCCGCCAATATTTTAGTTTGGCTATAGACATTCGCACAAATTAGATCTTGCGATATCTTGCAACAAAACTTTATAATGTTGCTACTGTATTGAGATTTCTTTTTCCGTGTCGTGCAAAACATATTATACCAAAACATATTATATAAATCATTATACCAGCATGGGAAAGTCAGAAATATGACGTTTGAAGCGAACAACTGACCTCGCATAAGGTCAATTTAACACATTCTCACACCCAAAGCTATACTTCATCCCTCCGTCTTATCAGTGTTTGCGCCGCTGTACACTGAAAGGAAATTAATTAGTGATGGGTAAATTCCCGGGAAGATATTTTTTGGGAATATTCCCTGGGAATATTCCTGGGAAGATTCCCAAAATGGGAATTTATTCGGGAATTTATGTGTAATCAGAAAGAAAATTGCATTCTATTACTATATTATGATTTCAAAGTGGAATTAGTTTTTATATCACAGCATATTATTACTGTTGTCCACAGAGGATTCTTTAAAATGTATATTCTAAACCGTACTATGTTAATTTATTAACACTTTATTATACTTAGAGAGTACGCATAAATGTATATTTATTTACAATATGTTCTATCAATTAATATGAGTGGAAAACTTATATGGTAAGTCCTAATACTTTTAAACCGCTAAACTGTTTAAATTTATATGTAAGTGGATTTGCTAAACTTGATTCTACTACTGATATTATAAACATATTAAATTTTTAAGTGCTATAAACAATTTTGTCAACATTTGCGCATAAATATCACAATATTTGCATGATACTTTCTTATCTTTATAGTTTTGCTTGTTACATTACCACACACGACCTTTCATCCTGCCCATTTCTGGAAATTTCGTGCGTTAATTCACATGTAAGAGAAGTCCGAGTACCTCTTCAGAAATTCGAGTCAGAGAGAGGAGACAGACCGACGTCTATTACAAACGGTGGTTCAGGGTTTAATAATAGTACCTCATCTCTAATTCTACATAAGTTTACTTAATTCTAAGTTTACTTAATGGTTCCTTTTCATAATTTGAAAATTAGTACTTTGCTAATTTTGGTTATTGTTTAGCATTGGGGGCCAGCTTTTGCACTTAATTTTTGAGATATTCTATTACGATGATGTTCTTTTATGGTTTCGTACGTTAAATTACGTTACCAACATTAAATTCAGACGGCATTACAGAGCGAGCGTTAGCGAATGAAGGCATTTTAGAGCTCCGCACGGCATGTTGTTTTATATCTTCGTTACCAACAATTCACTTTCCTTTCTCACATAAATCACTTGCACTTATCTTTACGGTTTGTACCATTTGCTAGTTTTGGCCCCACAATATATACAATTAGCTTACTTTTTAGTGCAAATTCAAATGGAACTTAAAAAATCATATTATTAGTTATATAAAGTACAGTCAAAGAATGTTAAATTTTTATCCTACAAATTCTTTAAAACCTATAAGTAAACAATCATATAATAAAGTAAGGTAATTAGTCATATGGTTCTTATAATTTGGAAGATAAAGTAAATAGTTCGAAATAAATTCCTTCCCGGGAATTTATAGGTCAAGGAAAAAAACCCGAGAATATTCCCATTTTTAAATTCCTCCCCACCAAAAATATTCCCACTGCCCATCACTAAAATTAATATAAACTGAGAAACCGTACATAAAGCAAGAAAACAAAGGCCTTTATATTTGAATAAAACAGTAAAATACATTTCTAGTTGAGACAGAAATAAAATTTTTCAATAATGAAATTAATGGACCCATTCTCACCTGGTGTTCCATTATTTTAACATTGTAATTTAGATTACAATGTGCAAGTTATAATTATTACTTTCCTTATAGCTTTCAATATGACTGGAAGCAACTATTAATCAAGTTATTTAAGGCAACAAACAGACAAAAATATAAAAATAATGAATATTTTATTTACTTTATTTCCTTCATGGTCCATGTAAAAATTTCTTTGAGAATGCCGTCACCACCGCCAAATGCAAAAACTAATAGAGCAGGAAACAATTACATCACCTCTTCATTATATCCCTTGTGAATGCAGCTGGCGCTTTCCCAACTAATTGCGATACGGTGTGTAGCGCTCCTTACAGCCGTTAATCAAACGGTCGGAATTTAACTTCCAGAAATGCAGAAAAAAATCCCGTCGTGAAAATCCGGTATTGCAGGGCGCAATTAATCAAGATGCCTTGAAGATCATACAATTAAAATCAGTAAATAATCTTATTCTAAAAACTAATTCTAACTTCCAGAAAAACGATTTTCAATAAATATGTCAAAATTAGAAAGGCTAATAATTCCAATCAATAAACAATTTATTTAACAATTTTATAAAAAAAATATTATTCAATTACAATATAGGTAACACGACGTTAACAGCAACAATAATTAGTTCAAACTCGAATAGTAAAATGACTAGCAAAGTTCTACTAATCGAGGTTAAATAACTCCAACATTTTACTTCAAATTTTCTAAATTTTCATACACCAATAGTCATTATCAAGGTAAATAAAGATTTTACTCAATACTTAATTTAGTTTAATACCTTCAAATGAAGTACTGGTGTTTCGGATCTCAGCACGCAACCACAATTCTTTTCGATCAAAATCCCGTAAATCACACATTTATCGATTCTCCCGAGCAAAGTATAATTATTCCAAAATTTAAATTGTTGGCCGAATCAGTTTCCACAGTATCTAATGGTCCTACTCGATATGGCTTCAATTTTGAAGATTTAAGCTTACAAAAAATATATACAGTAATTGAATAGCAAAGCGAGAATTAACAGAAAACTTCTAATGAAAGAATGATTAATAGAACCACCTAAAATTATCGGCAACCTACGTCGAATCCTGTGGACAAATTGACTAACAAATTGAATTTGAAATCAAATCCCAACGAATCCAACAAACCCGAAGAAAAAACAGGTACTCACCAAAGAAATTCACAGCTGGGCTAAAATAACAGCAACCCCTGCTCCACTCATCCAACCTTGGCTCGTAAGGAATCAACCCAAGTTCCAACCAAAAGTAAATTTCCAGCAAATTCTTCAAAGGTAAGTAAATTTGATTCAATTCCTATAATCCTAGAAATACTCCAAGCTCAGTACAAAAACGAACGAAAACGTATATAACTTAAAATAATACGCTTAACCCGGCTTTTAACAACGAAAATTCAGTACTCCATTTCTTTTTTCTTCAATTAGATCTTGACGGTTTCACTCGTTGCTTCCTAGCACACGAAAGTAGAGAAATAAAGAACAAAATATTTTTGTTAAACACAGGTTTCGAATACAATACAATAAATCATACATTTTTTATTCTTTTCTTTTCTTGCTAATTTCTTTCTTTTTAATAATGTCCTTTCTGTTTTGTTTTTTTCAACACTCTTAATAACCTTTCTTTTTATTAGTTTCTTTTCCAATTTTAGTTGATCTTCACAATCCACTAGTCCTCTGGCAATCAACAGTATACACTGCTGGAAGCGCATTTCAGTGGCGGTTTGGAAATTGTCACCTTCGCCACAGATCTCCCACCCTTGATGGAAAAATTCCTGCAGAATTTTTCTGTCACAAACTTGGACTGGGCAACATGTAAGCTGGAAAACTCATAAAAAATATAATATAAAGACGCGTGAGTGATTATTTATAATTATTGCACATATATATTATATTTTTTCAATTTCGTTTTTCCAGTCTTCAATTATTTTTTGTACAAATGAATTTTGACATAACAATTTAAAATTTTTACACTTTAAAACTTTAAATTTCTTTTAATTTTATTTGTTTTCCATTAAGTTGAAATTTTATTTAAATTTTCTTTATTGTTTTGCGCAAAACAAATTAAAATTCTTCTTATTTTACATTTATTCTTAACTTTTTCACAAATTTAAAAGTAAAAAAATTGAAACACATTAAAAAAATTTACAAAGAACTTTACAAATCATACAAATACACTTTAAAATCAATTATAATTCAAGCATAATACTTAATTAACTTACATCACAATAATTCTACTACAAATCAATAGCTTTCCGGAAGTCAGTTGTTACCTGTGTTTTCATTTCTTCTAGGAAAATATTTCATAAGTTCAGAAACATGAACTCTTCTGAAGGAGTCCCTCGAATTCTCCAAATCAGAGACCAGCACAGTGTTTGGAGTTAAAAATTTTCTGATAATAAACGGACCTTCCCACTTCACGCTCAATGTCCTCGTTATCTTCTCAGACAAAGAAGATTTAATGTATGATTTGATCAAAATCTGATCATCAACCTTTACAACAACTGGACCTCTTATTTTAGAAAATAATTTCCTTCTATTCATCCGAGACTTTTCCATATTGACTAGAGCTCGATTCCAAATTTCGGTATTATTAAAATTCATAATTTCTGGATTATTAATCTTCCATCGAGATTCAAGTGGCGTGTTAATTGGACGTCCATAAAAGAGCTCGTATGGTATTGACTTCAACCCAGAATGTTCACATAGGTTAAGAGTGAACTGCAGCTCGGGAATAAGCCGCGACCAGCCGATTTGCTTATCAGAACAATAAGCACGAAGCGAATATTTTAAGGTTTTCACGAATCTCTTCGAAATGTTAGCCTCAGCATGGTACGGGCTTATTCTAATACGCTCAACGGAAACATTATCAGTAGAAATTGACTCTGGTAGGCCAAGTCTACTGAAAAATTCAAGAAGGTGATTACAAATTGATTGAGAACTTAATTTCCTTAACTTTTCAAGAAAAACATACCGTGAAGCGTTATCCACTCCAATTAGGATAAAACTATATCCATTGGAAGCAGGGGGAGGACCAATTATGTAGGTGGCCAAAAACGAGAAAATTGAAATTCAATTCTTAGGCACAATTTGTGCTACAGTGTTTCTTTATTATATACCTGAATAATTCTGTACATTTTTAGGTTTTCTTCTCTTCGCCGCATGGCGCCACTGTCGCTGAAAGAGCAACGGATGACGCGTTCGCTTAGTCATGATTTTCATAGTTGTTGTGACTATGGCTTGTCGTTTACAAGTCGAATGTAAGCCTTTTGCTATTTTCTTTAGTTAATAAGTTCCTAAAGCTTATAATTTTTGTAATCAGTTTGCTTTTTGTCAAGTTGCTTCAAAGGATGGATGAGTGATGTAAACATATAGTGTTTTTGTTTACATTTCGTAATTATTAGACTGAGAAAAAAAGTGCCTATTACTGCCAAAAGATTTCGACATTTTCATATTGTTTTGTCAATATTAAGTGCAGTGAAGTGGGTTTCGTTGCCGCCGTGCGCCGCCGGTGTCAGATAAATGGACATAATGCAGCTATAGGTGAAAGCCGTTGAAGAAAATTATATGTAATCGACTTTGTATGATTATTGTTCAAAACTGTGTGACTTAAATCTTTTTTTTATTGATCATGGAAGAAGTTATTACTTTTAAGACTCTTTTTGAGCAGTGGAGGAACCAAATTAACCCACCGGGGTCTGCTACAAGAGCCACAAGGGATTATCTTGTCGCCTATATACAAAATTTGAACACAGGTGTAATTTACGAAGAACTTTTAACATCAAAAGTAGCTAACTTTTGTGCAACACTACACAAATATTCGAAAGCAGCAGATCACAGCAGAAACAAATTTTTAGTGAAACATTCGGAGTGGCTAGAAACAAAATTCGAGATAAAACCGAACATTGCAGCGTGTCCTGGAAGATGTTCAAAGAGTTTCGAGGAAAGTAGTGAGCGTTCGAAAAGGCGAAAAATACAAAAATTGAAAGGTGATGTGTCAGTGGAAGAGGCGACTACTTTGTCAATGTCTTATCTACGAGACGAGGGAAAGTGAACAGCCGTCGATTTGTTAAAAGATGTGTTGCAAGGTTCGCCTACGAGACCTATAAAAATCAGAAGAGCATAAAAACAAAGCATGGATAGGTCAACCGAAGTTACTCAATACACAGATGACCAAGCCCTGGCATTGGTGATGGATGGTAAGTTGTTAAAGCATAGCTACATCACATTACGAAAAGGGGCTATAGAACATAATTTGAAAAACTTTTACCCTCCGTACAACAAAATAGTGGAAGCAAAAAATCGCTGCTATACTGAAGGGATTTAAGTGAGTCTAGAAGGAGCCAGAATTCCTCTTCAAAAGTTATTATATCACACTGCCGTAAGGCTTATAAAAATAGCAGATTGGACAACAGTGGAAGCGCTCCCACATTTAGAATTAAAGAAAGTGGTTTTAACTGTACAATATGGCTGCGACGGTAGCTCAGGACACAGCGAATACATGTATGTACCTCCAAAAAATGTACATTCTAATGAACTCCCGCCAGACGATAAAGGCAAACCTCTGGCAGCCGACACGATGGGACAAAAGGAGAAAGGAAAAGGGGGAAAAAACGACCACATGCACCAGAAGAAACTCCGGATGCAGCACAAGACCAAGATGAAGCATTGGATATCGACGATGAACATGAAGAAGGTGACTCTCATACTTCAAGTCTGCAAAGTGGAAATCTGTTTTTATTTTCTATCGTCCCTTTAAAACTTGAGGGTACTTTAAGTAATGAAGAACAGCAGGTCATCTGGATCAATGATAGGCCATCGTCAACAAAATTGTGCCGTCCTATAAAATTTATATATGTTAAAGAAACTGCCGAAGTGATTAAAAACCAAGTGAATCAAATGAAAGCAGAAGTAAATGATTTGGTTCCTTTTCAAGTGTATGTAGAATTCCAAAATAATCCTATTTTAGTTGAATATAAGGTCCTTTCTACTATGATAGACGGAAAAATTATAAATGCATTGACAAACACTGGAAGTCAAATATGTTATATTTGTAAATGCACACCGAAAGAGATGAATGATTTACAAAATTTAAAAAAGTTTAATATTAATCCTGAAACCTTAGAATATGGTTTATCTCCTCTTCACAGTTGGATTAAATTTTTAGATTTAGTGTTAAAAGTTTCGTATAAAAAAACTTAAAAGCTCCGACAATAAGAGGAACTACTGAAGCTCAGCGACAGGAAATGAAGATGATCAAAAAACAAATTCAGACCCGATTCCGGAATGAAACAGATCTACACATAGATAAGGTGCTAGCAGGAAAAGTCGGGACTTCTAATACCGGCAACGTTGCCCGACAGTCTTCATAATGCCCGACAGTCAGTTTTTTCATAATGCTCAACAGTCTTCAGATATAACAGGATTTGATGAAGACTTGATTCGAAAATTTGGAAAGAATGATTGCAATTTCAAGTGGAGAGGTTATCAATGGAGAAGCCTTCGCTAAATATACAGAGGAAACGGCAAGAAGATTTGTCAATCTATACGGGTGGTACAGAATGCCTGTTAGCGTTCACAATATTTTAATGCACGGAGCAGAACTTATTAAAAGCGCCATCTTTCCAATAGGTATGTTATCGGAAGAAGCTCAGGAGTCTTGCAATAAAAAATACAAACAGTTTCGTATGCATCATACTCGAAAAGATTCATGAATGCATACCACGACAGATTTAGTTCATCAGTTACTCGTGGATTCAGATCCAGTAATAACCACTCTTAGGAGAGCAACAAGAAATAAGCGTTCAACTCTATCGGAGGAGGTAAAAACTCTGATATTGCTCCCGAAAGAGTCAGACACGAGAACAGAAGGAGATAGCAGTGAGGGTGAAGAACTATGAACAATCCGAGGTCGAAGAAAATACTTTGGACAGCTGAATAGACGATGATTTATGTGATATATTTTTCTTAGTTAAAATTCTTTAGTGATCTTTATTATCTCATTTTAGAATAAATTACATACTTCAAATTGTTTGTTTACTTTCTAAAACTTCTTGTTGCAGTTTCCAGTAACATTTATTTATTTTCAATAACCTTAACTCATATTCAAGGAGCCATATAGTTAATTTTGGGAATAGTCCGCCATCTTGTATCCGCTATTTTGAATTTTAAACAAAAAACTGTTATCAGATTTGAAATCAGCGACCCCGAAACCCCCCCGACACTCACTCTTGAGCGATAGAAGGAAATGTTTCAATTGTCCGCCATCTTGGGTCTGCCATCTTGAATCCGACATCTTGAATTTTTAATAAAACTTTACCAGATTTGAAATCAGCAACCCTGAAAACCCCACTGTAGCAATTTTTAGCCACCAGCTATTTGAAATGAATTTTGGCCACCTAGAATTTTATTCTGGACCAATGTGAAGTCTACTGAAAACTTCAAGAAGGTGATTACAAATTGATTGAGAACTTAATTTCTTTAACTTTTCAAGAAAAACATACCGTGAAGCATTATCCACTCTATTAGGATAAAACTATATCCATTGGAAGCAGGGAGAGGACCAATTATGTCTATCATTATGTTCTCAAATACTCTCGTTGCAAATTTAGAAATTAAAGGTCTCATTTTCTTTTGATTATTATCTTTCACTAACTGACATTTAGGACACGTTTTTACGTATTCTTTCACATCTTCTACAATAGTCGCCCATGTATAACGACGCATCACCTTTTTTAGCGTCCGGAAAATCCCTGAATGTCCCCCGGTCAAATGTTGGTCATGAAAATATTGAATAATCAATTTTTTGCAAATTTTGTGGTATTGCTATTTTAAATGGAAAAGTTAAAGCTTTACTTTTCTTCATCAAAATTTCTTTATTCATAATATAATTTCTAACGATCTCTCCGTTTTCAATCCTTTCCATAATATTTCTTTATTCTTCGTCTTCTCTCTCTGCAAAACCTCAATTGGTTACGAGAGGAAGATTCCAACTATTTGCTATTTTTAAATTTTTCCTCATAATAGCAAGACCAACTGGACCGTCTATTTCCACAAACTCATAGCGATCATAGCAACGTGTCAGAAAATCGGCAACTATGTTGTCATGGGATCTAATATGTTTAACCGTGAAATTAAATTTGCAAAGAGTTTCAACTAAAGGTCCATATATAAGGAGTCTCTTCGAATTTCCGAGTATCCAGGAAAGAGCCTTGTTATCTGTGAACACCACGAAGTCATTGACAAGATAGTGGCGGAATCTATAAATCGTTTTTACCAAACTAATAAATTATATTTCATATATACTTCTATGACGGTCCGCTTCCGTTAATTTTTTACTATAGAACGCGATTGGGGCCAAGTTATTATGCTGATCTAATTGTGACACTAGGCCTCCAATCGCTTTCCCTGACCCATCAATATGGACAAAAAACTTCGATAAATCAGGAGTCTTCAAGACGAAATTTTCAATGAATAACTCCTTCAATTTATTCAATATTTTCTGGTGTTCATGTGTCCAAACAAAAGGTTTTTTAGGCGATTTCAAATCACTAATAGGTGCCATAATTTCTTGCAACCCACTAGCAAACCTCGCGTAATATGAAAAAAGGCCACAAATTTTCTGAACTCCACGTCTATTACGAGAAGGGATATTCTTAATTGCTGTAATTCTAGATGGATCGAGCTCAATTGTTTTCCCATCTGCAATGAATCCCAGATATTTAATCTTTTTCCTAAAGAAAAAACTTTTATCTGGTGAAATAGTAACTCCATGTTTCCTTAATCTTTCTAGCACTAATTTAAGTACCCTCCTTTGTTGTTCTAAGGTATCTGTTGTTACCAGAAGATCATCAAAATAAATCCTTACGCCTTGATCTTTTAAATCACCCAATATTTTCTCCACTGCTCGAGCTAAAATACAACTACCGGTCTTTATACCAACTGGTACTCGAGTATATTGATAACTTCCACGAGGAGTAACAATCGTAGTTATCTATCTAGAGCTCTTAAGAAGGGGGATTTGGAAATACGCCTTGGTCCAGTCGATCGAGGAAAACTAACGCTTCTCCGCTAAACTAGCCAAGCATTCCTCCAAATTAGGCGAAGGAAACACATCGCCACATATCAGCTTGTTAGCATTACAAAAATTCCCTACAATACGATGTGTACCATTTTTATTTTTTACCAGGAAACAGCTGCTACCATAATTTGAGTGATCCACTTCTACTAGAATACCCTGTGATACAAGATCTTCTATACAATCATAAAAAAATCCTTATTTTTGGTAACCGGAAAAGGAGATTCTTTAAAAGGTTTTTCTTCTTTGAGGTATAATTTGGCTTCAAATTCTTTAATATAACCGATTTTATCATTTATACCATCTGAAAAGCTCGAGCGCAATTCACTGACGAACTCCAAAATTTCTGGATCATCGCGACAATCCAAATCATGTGAATTCCTTAAAGAACTATTATTATTATCCCCGGAACAATCTTTCGAAACTTCAATATTATCCGGAACCGAAAACTGTTTTTCATTTTTCTTTATTAAATCCAGAAAGTTCTTTGATTGTTCTAAATCAATGTCTCAAGTAGTAGAGTCACTATCAAGCACATCCTTTTGGACCGCCGCAATACATTCCATCATTTGCGAACCATCTTCTTTTATTGTCTGCTTTGACTTCTTTTTCTTCTTTTTCTCATCTTTTTCTTATTGACGTTTGAACACAATCTCCTATAACAGAATCCTCATGAAAAGAGACAACTTCTTTTTCCTCAACTTTCGAATTTTACTTAATATCCTGCCTATCATTAACCAAATATCCCATATCAACTACTGGATTAACTACTGATCGATCTTCCTCATTTCCATTTAATGACATTGCACTCGCACCACCTTGTTCCCAAAAGGTTCTTGGATCAGCCGTCGAAAAACTCGGACTATCTAAATGACACAGTTCTTTAGTACCCTCAGAAATCTTTGGTACATCTACATGGTCCGTACATTTGAAGAATTGTCTAAGTCCCCTTAACTGATCTTGAGATGGCACAGTAATCTCCAAAATTTGTCGTTCAATTTCCGCTAATTCGATCTCGCACTGAACACCAATCTCGCATTTCATGTTAACTGGTCTTAGATCACGACTAAATACTTCAGATAAATCATCGAAATTGTCAAAATGGCCTGCACGACTTCCTGATGTAATCCTTTTCATGCCAGAAATGTCTCGAAAAAATAACAAAGTATTTTTCCTAAAATCATTTACACCATTTCCTTCAATCTCCTTTCGATGGCCAGCACTATGTCCTGATTTAAATCCCGTAGAGGTTGACGAAGATCTTTCACTTTCTTTCAAAGGAAAATCACCAAATTGCGATAGAACTGATTTCCTACCATTGCGTAATAGTAATCTCTTTTTAGCGGAATCAACTAAAAACGAAGTATTTTTCAAAAAAAGTGTACCCAGTAAGCAGTTACATGGTAACTCCGAAACCACTAAAAATCTTACACGCTCAAACCATCTTGATAAATTAATGTTAACAGTTATTTCACTTTCACTTATATAAGTCAATCCAAGAGGTGCACGAATATTTAATGGTTTGGTTTCCACACGATAGTGCGCCAACCTACAACGTTCGACCAATCCTTTGGCAATAAGATTATATGAAGATCCACTATCAATGCAAATAGTAACGAGTTTATTATTAATTAAAGCCTTAACGAAGGTCGCCACCACATTATCCATCTGTGCCGGAACAACTCCCGATCGATTAAAACTATCATACCGAGTATTAGATTTCGTCAGTGAATCAGATTCTTTCCTTTCAGAATTATAATAACCCTTTACATTATTTTCAAATTTCTTTCCGTTATAAGTCCCCGTTACAATTTTCGATGGAACAGCTGAAGCTAAACTAGGATTAAATGTATTGGCTTTTATTCCTATTTTCCTATTATATTCAAGTTGATTTCGAAATATTTTTGAATATTCTTCAGCTCGCTCTCTAAGTTCTATAATACTTCCAGGAATATGAAAGTTTAGCATTTTAAATCTGACAGCTGGATCCATCCCGTCAAGAATAATATTAATAAGCTGTAACTCTTCACGATTACAATCCAATACTAATGAAGTGAAGTAAATATCATTAACAAAGTGTTCAACCGCCTCATTTAATCTCTGTTTTCTATATAATTTATCAGCAATCAAAGAATGTTTAACTGTTTTTGAAATACATTTATCAAAAATCCTAGCTCTAAAAACTCCCAAGGAACGTTTAGTTGAATTGCCCGCTGAACTTCAATCAAAAATTATCCCTCACATTTACTCAATAAGGAACAATACACTAAACTCATTGAATAATTCGAGTTTTCATTAAATTCTTCAAGTGCAAACAAAATTTCAAGAACTATTAAACTGTTCTTACTGTCTATATTTTTATTTTTTTTAATTTAGAAACTAACAGCTCAGTTGTTTTTGTAAAAAGATATTGATCACACAAATGCTTCGGAAAAATTCCGGGAAAATACTCATTGGAGCTCGATTGCTCTTTCCTCGTTAGACTACCTTCACCTCGAGGGTTTTCACACACATTTCCAATTAATCCCAAACGACAATTTCCAACTTGAGTATAATTCTTTATTGCAGCTACTCGTTTATAATAATTTCCTATTCTCTGAGAGTTTGTAACCTTTGATGGACTCGCACCCTCAGTACTACTAACATTTGACAAGTCAAAACCAACTTGTCTAGATGGTATATTATTTTCCAAACATTCTTCTCCCGAAATGTTTTTATAGGATAATTGCTTCTATGTTCGATTCCCGCCTGAGGATTTAATCCTGCAGACTCTCTCGGCTCAATTATATTAGTCCTTAATATCCCTCTCATTGAAGGCATCTCGGGTTCAAACCTGATTCCATTAAACAAACTATTAATTGGGGTAGGAGGTTGAGCCATCGTGCTAATATTATTTACTGGGGGATTCTCTAAACTCGAACTACTAATATTTGAATAATAATTAAATCAAAATCCTGATCCATTTCTGAAATCTCTATTACTTTCTGAACTAAAGCTATTTCGATTAACAAAAAGCAAAGAATCGCGATTCGGAAGCGTTAAACTCATATTCATCACACTTCTATTAATGTCAACCAATCCGGTTTGATCTAACGTAATTAAGTTTTCGCTTATATTTTCTTCAGGCATTTCAATATAAACATCATTATTGGAAGACATGATTAATACAATTAATATTATAGAAAAATACATAAACTATTTAAATAAGAATTTCTAACTACACTAACTACAAAAATTCTAAGCAAAAACCAACTACAACACACTATAATTCTCACAAAACACCACTGTTTGAATTTAATAGCAACTACAACAGACCTGCCTACAGCAATTAAGAACTCCTCCCGGCTCGTAATCAACTGCCAGCAAGTGACTCCCGAAAACCTAATTTTTTAATTCAAAAAGCACCGTAATCATTTAAAAACATTGAACAATTTTTAATTAACTTTAATTTACTGACCTCGACTACATTCTAATTTCTTAATACAAACCTACTTTTCGAATACTACTATTTTGAAAACAACAAACATAGTGGGTTAATGGAGTTGAAGCATTGGATCTTGTAGTGCTCCTTACAGCCGTTAATCAAACAGTCGGAATTTAACTTCCACAAATGCAGAAAAAATTCCGTCGTGAAAATCCGGTATTGCAGGGCGCAATTAGTCAAGATGCCTTGAAGATCATACAATTAAAGTCAGTAAATAATCTTATTCTAAAAACTAATTCTAACTTCCAGAAAAACGATTTTCAATAAGTATATGTCGAAATTAGAAAGGCTAATAATTCCAATCAGTAAACAATTTATTTAACAATTTTATAGAAAAGAATATTATTCAATTACAATATTGATAACACGACGTTAACAGCAACAATAATTAGTTCAAACTCGAATACTAAAATGACTAGCAAAGTTCTATTAATCGAAGTTAAGGGCGTTGGCACTCTACTCAAAATTACTAAATAACGCAATTTATCGAAATGATCTGAGTATATAACATTATAGCAATATATTTAATAGTAGTAATGATAAATTTTATGATGATATAATCAATATGCGCTTATATAATTAATTAATAATTAATTAAAATTTTTCCAATTTAGTGCAATAATTAATAAAAATTTTGTTCCGAAACTTGAATATGTTATTCCCTGATTATTATTGATTAGAATGAAATGGTACTAAATTTTTCTTGAAGCTTGATTTGTTTTTAATTATCTTAAGAACTAGATATTGGAATGAAAAAATGCACTAAACTGCACACCACAGCGCAAGTCCGTTTTTTGACTACTTATATTTGTGGAAAGAGGCCAGCGATCTATAACATTTATATATCGTTCTAAGCACTGAAATGTCTTCTTCATCTGGATATTATACTTCATCATGTATTACCAACGTACTTTATGTATTTCGAGAATAAATGCGCAAAGTGTTTACATTTTAACAGGAACATCTGTACGCTAGCGCCACTCGCATTTTCGACGGGATGTTCTACAACTACAAGGTCCTACTATCACCTATTTGGCAGTGTAGCTAACGAGTTGAAGTTGTTACCAATCAGGCGTGAGCTGATATACTGCAAATACATAATGGCTCGTAAACGTCCTTTATTAAAAAGCAGAAAACGAAATAAGCGCTCAAAATCTGCTCCAGCCGCCGCTAAACGTCGCAAAACTGAAACTGTTGTTTGTGTTGATGATTCTTCTCCATGTTATCAAGAACAAGGAACCGGTGAAGATTCAAGACAGCATGATGAAAGGTAAGATTATATATATATATATATATATATATATATATATATATATATATATATATATATATATATATATATATATATGATATATAAGCTTCGTGTTACTGGAGTATGTTAGCAGATAACTTTTTATATTCGTTTCACTTATTATTTAATGTATATTTACATTATTTTTGTCTCTCTTGTTTTTAAATTATGTTTTGTTTCCGTTGTCTAGCATCTGTTCTCAGTACCTATCAGTTTCTATATACAATCTGTAATATATTGACTCACTATTTAGACTGGGACGGAATATTGTACTACATTTAATACTCTCTCACCGCGAACCACACAAGGGTACCAGTGACAAGGACCGATGTATTCGAATATGATGTTGATTAAAGAGACGAAGTACGATTATAATTACATGCCACTTGGTCCTCAAACATATTTGTCAAATAAAATATTCACTTTTGCAAAACTGAGATAGGCAGCTTCAGAGCTGCGTAAACTGACGAGCAACTAGTTATATAATGCAGTATAACTATATGGATATTGTTCATGGGTGGAAAACTTCACACTATCCCTCCTCTCCCTAATTTATTTCTAGTATAAAAGACCTCTTTCGAAAATAATAATTTTAGCAACTAACCTAAACTAACGATTTGAAGTGAAAAATCTCAAAGCCGGACGGGTAAGTGTGAAGTTATCCCACCCCTTATTCCATTAGTTTGCATATTAATAATATTAATAATAATAATAATAATAATAATAATAATAATAATAATAATAATAATAATAATAATAATAATAATAATAATAATAATAAGTCTCATCTATCAGTTATGAGTACATCCTATCTCGCAAAACGGTGGGGCAAGCAGATGAACCAAGAATTTCTCTGCTTTGCACATCATGTACTGGCTAGCTTCGGGTTAGAATTCCAAGAATTGAGAAGAAGCAAGCAAACGAGGGAATCTGATAAGACTTTTTTTCATTTGTGCTGCACAGAGGGTTTTCACATTGGAATTGGCATGTCATTTGTACTACCCATCCTGCCAGATTGGTTTTCCTCATTCTTGTTCCGCCAAAATGTTTCTAAGTATTGACTCAGCCGCAGGAATTTCAGGTTCAGGTAGCTACAAATGAGTGTACTCTCCATGTTAGCATGTGTCTCTATCCTCTCATCTGGTTTATAGTATTAGTCGTCTTGATCCACCATTTTTTTCAACGTCGACCAAGTGTTCACATCGGGAATCATATTCGCAAGCCCCCGCATCGTTGGTTATAACTTGAATGATTTTTTTTCCTAAAATTTATTTACATATACTATAGCAAGCAATTTATGCAGCTATTTAATTCACTTGGGTACTTTCTAGCGGAAAAAAGTTGTGCAGAAACCAAGGATGTAGCTAGGGGGAGCACGGGGTCCAAATCTTGACTTCCCTTCCAAATATTTAAACTAGTATATAAATATTAGTTGTCTATTTATACTACTAGTTTAGTATATATGCCCCCCACTCAAATCAGAACTCTGGCTACGTTCCTGGTAGAAACTAAAAAAATGTAATTGCTGATCATTTTGAACGTCCGAAAACGTGATTCGCAAAAAAAACTTTTGACGCGCAATTACCAGCTCTGATGATAATTGCATCACAAAAGTTGTATGATAAAAAAAAAATAATTTCTCAGTGAGATCCAACTTTTGCAACTTCTAAAATGTAGAATTTGCTATTTATTTTTCTATAGAAGTTTTTTTTTTTCCATTTGCTCAGAATTTTCTGGAATGGGTTGAGTATGGACCCATAGACCCCCATCCATCTGCACGTCTCTAGATATATCACGTAGCTATCATTGTATCCCAATGATGCCTCTGAAACTTCTGGATTAATTTTAGACTTCCAAACTATGCTATGCATAAGAAATTGAAGTCCTTTAGAACGGCTGTGTCCGTCCGTCTGTCTATCTGTCTGTCTGTCAACAGGTATCACAGCAAAAACGGTAAGAGCTATTTTCATACAATTTAAGCGGTAAAATCTATCGATAAGTGGTCTTCGGGAATCGATTCAGCATCCCATGAAGAGATTCCATCTCCTTCAACAACCTCCTACTTAAACCGACCACTTCCTGTTTCAACAGTAATAATCATAACCCAGAAACGATAATAGCTAGCGTCAAACGGTTTTCAAAAATCGATTCAGGGTGCCAAAGAAACAAAACACTTCGACTTCTGTATTTCCACTAAAACCGGAAGTGGTAGAAATTCACTACTACTTCCGGTTTCAATATTGATTTTCATTGACATAAAACTGTAAGAGTTATCGACAAGCAGTTTTCAGATATCGATTCAGCACCCTAAGAATATGTCCTATCTCCTTCACCAATCTTCAAGTTAAACCGGAAGCTATACAAATCGGTCACTTCCGGTTTCAACAATATTTGTCATAACTCAAAAATTGTAAGAGATATCGACAAGAGGTTTCTGAGAATCGATTCATCGTTCCAAGAATAGGTACAATCTTCTTCGAGACTCTTCTATTTAAACCGGAAATGGTAGAAATCAACTACTTCCGGTCTCTACTATTTCCAGTTTTACTATGTAATTTTATAGTTTGGAAGTCTACCGTAGTTTCGCACTGTGGAACGATACTCACTTGTTTCTTCTTTGCAGCTTTGATCCTGAAACTTTCATACTTGAGACTGAGCGTGGAAATGTGACACGAAATGGCGTCCCAAGCGGCTATCGAATTGTTAACTTGGAACATTTTCTTCAATGGCACTAACACTTCAAAATAACCATAGAAGAATATGCACTGGCGGTAAATTGGACCTTATAAAGGAACGGCGACTAGGACTTTTTAGTTATTTGTACTTCAAATGTCGAGCATGCAACCGGGAAGTTAGCCATTCTACTGAGAAATTGGACTCAAAAACGAAAGTGTCAACTGTTAATATGTCAGCAGTTTGTGCCACGGTATCTGTAGGAAGTGGTTACTCTCACCTAGAAGAATTACTCAGCATTTTAGATATTCCATGCATGAGCAAGACTAACATTGAAGGGGAACTTGAATCCGTAAGTATAGTCTATTTTTTTGTTCTATATTTATCCAGACACATGTACACAAACCAATCAGACAGCATCATATTGTGCGTCTGTGTTTAAAATTAGATGTATTGTATATGTTAAGCTATAGCGAGTGACAAAATCTACTATCTCATTTTGATAAAGTATCTGTAAATAAAATGAATTCATATGGTTAAAACAAAGAATGTACTACAAGTGTCAGTAGTCTGAGAAAATTTGTAGTATTTTGACGAAAACAGGAAAAACATCTTCAATGTTCATGAAGGGATTAATGATTTGGGGAAAATCAAATTGTAGCCTAACGTTCATTCGCTACTATGACTCAACCTTACTGAAAGTGATGAATAAATCTCATTGCTTGGTATTGCGCGTTCGTTTTGTCTTCTTTTATTGTAAATATTTTGATTTACTATTTTTTTTTTCGAAATGAGACGTGACTATTTTATTTTTCGTATTATAAAGTAAATTTGATGTGTTTTACATGTGCTACTTGTTTTTTCTTTCGTGATTTTTATTTCGGAGAATCTCGTCATGAGGTCTCATTTCCCTTTACCAACATCCTTCTTCGTACGTCCACAAAAACATTAAGAAGAATTACTTTTCACATTCATCTGCGAACCTTATACATTTTATCATTGTTCTGTAACTGACTCCTTTCTCTGGATGGATACACATTGAGTAAGTAGAGAAAATTACGAGAATTTCTGGGAGGCTATCAGTTTTATGGATTCGTGTAATTATAAAATATGTTTCAACTCTACGATTCCAGGTTGTCTCGAAACTTCGTTTTTACACATTTCGCAAACATATACCTCGACAAAGATAATTTTGAAGGATATGTTTAATGAACATTCCTTTTAATGTTTGTAGGAAAAGTAGCTATTTGTGCTTACAAATTTCAGTTCACCCTGTCCTGTTTCAAGAATTCTTTACATTATTTTTCGTATTAGGTCAGTTCAGATGAAAGAACTTTAATTGAAGTATCCTCCCGCGGACAACATGGGAATTCGATTTATGAAGAACATCGCCGCAACCGTCTAACGTCATCCATCTTCGGTAAAGTTGTGAAACGTAAAGATCACACTTCGTGCCATGTGTTGGTGAAAGACATTTTACACAAGAGAAATCTACGACACCATCAATAGAATACGGAAGAAATCATGAAGATGTTGCTCCACGAAAGTTTGCGGAGGAGAAGAATGTGACAGTAGAGAAATGAGGATTATATATTGATTCTAAGTATAGTTTCTTAGCTTCTAGTCCAGATGGTAAGAAATATTTTTCAACTTCTTTGTTGATAGAATATAATAAGTGTTTAAGTCTTATAAGTGCTGTTTGTTCAGTGTGCTATAATTAGAGGTATAATTAGAGGACTGAATCTGAACGAAACCAAACCACTTCCTTTTGGAAAAGGGGCAGACAGATTATTATATTACATTTTAAAAAAAAAATCTATTTTCATTCTTGTCTATCAATTAATTCTCTTCTAATCATATTTCAGGATATGTAGTAGAAGATGATGCGTCAGTGGAAGTAAAGTGTGTTCCTTCACTCAGAAATAAGGATGTCACTGAAGAGAAAGAAAAAGACAGGGGCATTTTTTCTTAGAGCTCTTCCAGACGGAACTATAGGACTAAATACTAACAGCGACTACTACTACCAAATTCAAAGGAGTTGAATATTACCAAATTAGACAAATGCTTTTTAGTTGTATACATTAATGATAAATCACCTTTACACATTGTGGAAGTAAGAAGAGATGAAGAATTATGGGAAAATGTTATGCTACCGAAATTTATACTGTTTTTTAAAGAGTGTATGCTTCCTGAGATAGTAGATTCTATGGTACAACGTGGGATGCCCTGCAGAGACCCGGAATATATCCTAAGTGCTCAAAGCAAGATCGCCAAGAAAAAAGACGATGATCGAGCAAAGATGAAATAGGTGTAATAATGTATATACTTACTGCAACGAATTTGTGTTCTAAATAATCGTGTTCAGCATATGTATATAATTATTGTTACTATTATTGTATATTTGCAGTTCGTTAATTACTCTTGTAATGTTTTATAATACTGCTTCTATCGTGTTATTCGAAATGCTGGAAAATGCCATGATTTACTGGATCATGGTTAGGAAATATACAAATAATGTAAATATTTTCTTAATAATGTAAACTTGTATTGTGTTTATTTGTTGCTCTTTGTTTTATAGTTGCGCTGTGTATGTATTTGAATTTGTTCATGTTGATGTACTTGTTAATATTGAATAAACTAACTTAGGGTATTATTATATGATATAAAGACTCAAAATAGAGAACTAAGAATGATCTAAATAGTGTAAATAATTTATAAAAGGAAAATTATGATTGCAACACTTTATTTTTACTCAAATATTCTGTTACATATTTTTTATTCACATAGACTCTTATGTACTTGTGTTACTAAGAGTCTCACACAAATAACTACTTAACATTACTTAAATTTCCAAGTTCCAAGTTTATAAATGTAGTAACAGTATTCTTGCGCCGAATAACCAAACAATCATACCATTATTTGTATTTTAGCATAAATAAAGAAATCGCTAGTCTGACTACCCCAGGTAACTGGGAAAGCAACCAAGAAGACATTGTACCAGTGTTTCTTAAACTGTTTGGTAACAACTCCCAAAATCGGTAAAATATCAAGGAGTTTGTAAGTTTAAAAATATTCATTCGTAAATGACGTTGTGATATTAGTATTATACAAAGAGGAGGCGTCGTAACTTTTACTGATTTCTAAAGCGGGTCTAGAGGCAAATTGTTTGAGAATCACTCTGTTACACATTCTTGACGGTCACAAGCCCGGTGAATGCTGAGTGACAGTTGCCGATTGCTTTTCCTGTCATTTGTATTTTGTGTATATCTTTGTGTAGAAAGGATAGAAGGGTATTTCTAGTAGCGAGCGCGAGGTACGTCAAGGAAGAATGAACATCTCCGCTCTATAGGACGAGTTTTTTGGAGTGAGTGACAGCTTCTACACGGGGAGGGGCCGCGTGTTGAACAGAAGGATGGGTGAATCACCATTGAAAGAACTCCCCCGCAGGAGTTAGTGCTATAGATATAGACTGCTGCTGCTACAAAACGTATTCCTCTAATTACTTGGTTCGAAAGACAAGTTTTTGGGCCATTCTTTTTCCTTGAAATCCCATCCTTTCAATTCGTATTTGATGCTTTTGTATTTCAAGGCGACAGAAGAGGTTTCTATGGCTTTTTTTATATTGTCGTTTTAAAATTTTATTAAATTTGATAAATAATAACAAATGATATATATAAAACCGGAGTAACCAGACAACGGTGTATGGCCAGCACCGGCCCCAACCATGTTTTTTCCCAGAATTTCGTTTGGGGTTCTGTATTTTTGCTGGGGGAGTTTGGATATTGATGCATGGAGGAACAACATAACATAAACGAAATTACATGTGTGATAAAATAAGGCAGAAAAAACATTCTTCTGTACACCTTCTCCTTCTGTACATAACAAGTACACCTTCCCCAAAAAATACTTTTCATGGCTTGATCGAGGGCTATTTCAGAATTTACTATCTCTACAGGGTACCCCTGGAATTTTCAATTAAAGTTCATACATTTACCCAGGGACATTTCTTCAAACATTTACCCAGGGACGTACGCAGAGGGTGGGTCCTAGGGATCCGGACCCCCCGAAATTCCGACATTTTTCTAAATTTAGTTTAACTTTAGGGGTAATTTTACACATTTTAATATAATTTAACCTCGAACCTTCCGAAATGATTTGGACCCCTCCCAAAATAAATTCCTGCGTACGTATCTGCGGCCAAGACATTAGCAAATACAGATACTTTATCTTTGAGGGTGATATGAAAGGCTATATATTTTTCTCTGTATCCATCGATGAATTATGGCAACAACCGTTCAAACTATTGAAACAGATCAACGTGAAGCTTCCACCACAGCAAGCATATATAGTAGGTACGTATCCAAGGGGGACCTGGGGGCTCATGTCCCCTCCGAAACTGAAGCACGTTTTTAATAAACATACTTTTACGCTTGTGAGATTGTTTTGTTTCAAATTACTTCGAGTCTGTCAAAATTTTGGGCAATGTGTTTCGTCTTCTTTTAAGTCTAAGAACATACCATGATGCCATTGCCCCTTGGTGGAATAATAAAAAGAAAAAGAACACTTTTAAATAGGATTAAAATTTCGTTTCTGTTCTGTTTACAACTGAAAATGTAATGGAACTATACACTCAGTGTTTTATTGTTATTCTTGTTATATGCTATCGCAGACATTTTCCTTAGTTACATATCTCTCGGAAATATTTGTTTGACTTTCTTTGTGCCACAATACAGTTCCTACAAACTAAACTGGTTCTTATAATGAAAAGTAAGGAAAAGTTTAAGCAAGAATAAAACTCTTGCATTATATTATTATTATTATAATTATTTTGAAAACAAATTGATATTTTAAAACATTAGAATTAGGTGCTTACGAGACTTCCCTTTGTCACCCCCCACCCCCGCGAAAAGAAAAACCTGGATAAGTGCTTAATATATAGTGATTAAATTCCCATCAAATCAAATAAGTTCTCATGTATCCGAACTTGATACATGGATACATGTATTCAAACTACAGACCAGGAGAGCATAACGTGTTCTACAAGATAAAATTTTGAGATGACCAATTTCACATCACATGACAAACTCAGGATTGTGAAGACAAGGGGCGTACGCAGGGAGTGGGTCCTGGGGGTCCGGACCCCCCAATATCCCGACATTTTTGTAAATTTAGTCTAATTTTAGGGGCAAATTTACAAAGTTTAATATAATTATTATCCGTTAATATAATTATTATATTATCCGTACGGTAATCGGGTTTAGATGTACATCTGCGGACAGCCAAATTACTGTACAATTTCCATCTCTAAATCGAACAAAATCTGTTTTTAAATACTTTAGTATTTTATTTCGTAACAGAAGAAAAGACTTGATGGGTTGAAAATAAATAAATATTTGAAACAGAAGGAAGAAGTTACAGGGTTACTTAAAAAAAATAAAAAAATAACGTAAGTGTATTAGCGCGATATTTCGCTCATTGGTACGCGTTTTCGTGCACAGAGAAATAATAATAATAAAAATGTATCAGATACTCCATAGAAACACATTATATACCAAGCAATACAGAACAAGTAATCATTTCATTTCTTCCTTTTCTCTGCAGGCATTTATTAAATGTATTTAATTTACTGGTATTTCGTATTCTAAAAATGTACAAGAATAAAGATAAAAAAAGAAATTCCCATTTATCGCAAACTTTCAATACTTTTTTCCTTTTTGTGAAACTACAAGGGGGTCCAAACCCTCCCCTTGGCTACGTGCCTATGAACAATATAGCCTATAAAGAGATTGATTATTCGGAATAATGATGAGAATCTTGAAAATATTTTCATTATTTAAGTCACTGGTTCTTAACAATGGCTTAACGCCCCCACAGGCGTTTTCTTTCTAAACGAGGCTTGGAACAAAAAGGGGCGATTGGAGGGCGTTTGAGATTTCATGACATGTTATAGACTGTTTTCTTATTATTAGACGTAAACCATGACTTATTTTACCAATACACACAAACACACACGTATAAATATACAAAAGAATTATATATATAAAACAATTATGTTCTTTATGTTCACTATTGGTCAACTGATTTGACTGTATTTAACACTTTTTCATTATTGAGATGGCAACATCAAATGAAACAACAAACTTTTTCACAGATGTTTCTGCGAGCGAAGGCAAGACCGACTGCGATGCTAATTCCATCTCTGGACGGAGAAATAAAACTCGTGCAAATCCTTGGCTGTTAAATAACTCCAACATTTAACTTCAAATTTTCTAATTTTTCATACACCAATAGTGGGTTTAGTTTACCTGAATGGGAGACATGTTATCATACATTTCAATCTTCAACAAGAGAGCAAAAAGTCTTCCCTGTGCTCATCCAACCGAGAAATGTCTTTGGAAGAAATCAGATAAGGAATTTTGCAGGTGTCCACTCAGCCGTGGACTCAACACCTCTCGTTATCTTTCGATCAGAGTTTTCCTAAGTGATTCCTTGTCACGCTTTAAAAATAACAGGAAATCACTAACTAGTTCGTTTTTAAAATACTGGTTCCATCTCGCAGGTAATGAGGTATATAAAGGCACAATTATACGTGTTATATTCCTTCTTTAATTTTCTTAATACTGACCATTGGGAATAGTTTATACAAGTATACAAATGTATTACCGTTCAAGTTAGACTTTTATGTTCTGTTTCTTAGTCCGATTGAAAGTTTAACTTCTGTTTTCAGCACTGACGATATATATATATATATATCCAAACTATACTATGCATAAATATCAAAAGTCGTATAAAAAGGTTATGTCCATCCGTCTGTCCTTTCAACGTTGATCGGCATTGGAACAAAAACGATAATATATAGCAGTGATCGAAACGATAATACGTATTTATTAGTAGCTCCCGGGGACATTTTCAGTAGATCGCGTTAACGCTCTGGTTGCTAATCTTGATTTTATTTATTTATTTATAAATTTATTTTTCCTGTTTTGACTTGCAATATGGAGAGTATCTCCTATAAGTTCTACAGTTGTCATATGGATATAAATGCAAATTGTAATTACAACTTATTACACCATTTGAAGTACTAAATTATAAGAAACATCGCATGTTAAATTTGTTACATCATTACATCATATTCATACATCGTTATCATTTGCAAATTCCTGAACTGAATAATATTCTTCCTTCACTGAGCTGACGCAACAAAGGTAAGAGGCTTTTTTTTGTTCAAAAGAAAAGTCGGTAGTTCTTTTGGTTATAGCTCACAGTAGGATTTAAAAACGGTAGGTCAGAAGCTTCATATCCTTGGCGACCACTGATATATAGCGACAAGCTTTTTTTATTTAAAGAATTGATTTAGGTTTTCAAGAAAATATGTCATTTTCGCTTTCAACATTCCACTAAAACCAAAAATGGTTGAAGTTTACTAGTACTTCTGGTTTCAATATTGACTTTCATAGAGCAACGACGGTAAGAGATTTCGAGAATCGTTTTCCTGTAATCGATTAAGCATACCAGAAATATGTTCCGTCTACTCCGTTAACTCTATTCAAATCTGAAGTGGTTAAAATCAACAATTTCTGATTTCGACGTTGATAGCCATAGAATTTGCATTTATATACATATGACAACTGTAGAACTTATAGGAGATACTCTCCATATTGCAAGTCAAAACAGGAAAAATAAATAAATAAATAAATAAATAAAATCAAGATTAGCAACCAGAGCGTTAACGCGATCTACTGAAAATGTCCCCGGGAGCTACTAATAAATACGTATTATCGTTTCGATCACTGCTATATATTATCGTTTTTGTTCCAATGCCGATCAACGTTGAAAGGACAGACGGACTGACATAACCTTTTTATACGACTTTTGATATTTATGCATAGTATAGTTTGGATATATATATATATATATATATATCGTCAGTGCTGAAAACAGAAGTTAAACTTTCAATCGGACTAAGAAACGGAACAAAAAATCTAACTTGAATGGTAATACATTTGTATACTTGTATAAAGTATTCCCAATGGTCAGTATTAAGAAAATTAAAGAAGGAATATAACACGTATAATTGTGCCTTTATATACCTCATTACCTGCGAGATGGAACCAGTATTTTAAAAACGAACTAGTTAGTGATTTCCAGTTATTTTTAATGCGTGGCAAGGAATCACTTAGGAAAACTCTGATTGAAAGATAACAAGAGGTGTTGGGTCCACGGCTGAGTGGACACCTGCAAAATTCCTTATCTGATTTCTTCCAAAGACATTTCTCGGTTGGATGAGCACAGGGAAGACTTTTTGCTCTCTTGTTGAAGATTGAAATGTATGATAACATGTCTCCCATTCAGGTAAACTAAACCCCCAATAGTCTTTATCAAGGTAAATAAAGATTTTACGCAATACTTAATTTAGTTTAATACCTTCAAATGAAGTACTGGTGTTCGGATCTCAGCAGGCAACCACAATTCTTTTCGGTCAAAATCCCGTAAGTCACACATTTATCGATTCTCCCGAGCAAAGTATAGTTATTAGAAAAATTAAATTGTTGACCGAATCAGTTTCCACAGTATGTAATGGTCCTACTCGATATGGCTTCAATTTTGAAGATTTAAGCTTACAAAAAATATATACAGTAATTGAATAGCAAAGCAAGAATTAACAGAAAACTTCTAATGAAAGAATGATAAATAGGACCACCTAAAATATTCGGCAACCTACGTCGAATCCTATGGATAAATTAACTAACAAATTGAATTTGAAATCAAATCCCAACGAATCCAACAAACCCGAAGAAAAAACAGGTACTCACCAAAGAAATTCACAGCTGGGCTAAAATAACAGCAACCCCTGCTTCACTCATCCAACCTTGGCTCGTAAGGAATCAACCCAAGTTCCAACCAAAAGTAAATTTCCAGACTAATTCTTCAAAGGTAAGTAAATTTGATCCAATTCCTATAATCCTCGGAATACTCCAGGTTCAGTAGAAAAACGAACGAAAGCGTATATAACTTAAAAATAATACGCTTAACCCGGCCTTTAACAACGAAAATTCAGTACTCCATTTCTTTTTTCTTCAATTAGATCTTGACGGTTTCACTCGTTGCTTCCTAGCACACGAAAGTAGAGAAAAAAAGAACAAAAAATTTTTGTTAAACACAGGTTTCGAATACAATACAATAAACCATACATTTTTTATTCTTTTCTTTTCTTGCTAATTTCTTTCTTTTTAATAATGTCCTTTTTTGTTTTTTTTCAACACTTAATAACATTTTTTTGTTAGTTTCTTTTCCAATTTTAGTTGATCTTCACAATCAACTAGTCCTCTGGCAATCAACAGTATACACTGCTAGAAGCGGATTTCAGTGGCGGTTCGGAAATTGTCACCTTCGCCACAGGTGTAGCCAGATTAGCCGGTATTTGCATCATACTTAAAATTGTTCCAATATAGGACACCGGGAAAAAACGGGTAGGTCCGACCAACATCTCGGAAGGGAGAGAAATAAAATTAATAGGCCTTATGCAGAGTCGTTCTCACGCGTGATTAGTGCCATACTAAAGAGTTTGTCTACGTTTTCCGCAGTAGTCAGGCATTTAGTATGATGCTAATTATACGTCCAAATGACTCTGCATAAAGCTCAATATGTCTAAATTGACTTAGATTAGGTCGAATGATAGTTTTCGGGTTCGCTGAGATGAATAGTGACAAACTCGATGCTGTTGAAATTGAAGTAAAATATCTAAATTAACCGTTATTATTGTTCAATTCATACAGGGTAGTCCGGAAGTGGGCGTACCCCCCTTTAGTTTCAACAGTATAGTTTTAGTTGTGGTAGAACGTCTGTACACAGTTACCGTTAGTCTTAAGATTCTTAAGAGTCATAGACAATGGTATGATCACCATCCATGTCGTAACACACCTGAATTGTGCGGCAAGTTCTCGGAGATGTTTTACGGAAATACTCCATAGTCACGAGGTTGAAGGCGTGTTCAAGAGCTACTCGTAATTCCTGTGTTGGGTGATATCGAATGTTTCTTACTTGTGGTTTTATGAAACCCCAGAGAACATAGTCTGTCGTCAGATCGGTTCTTCTTGGAGGCCAGGCAAAGGGAATTGGTGTACAGATGCAAAACCTCTTCCAATCCAGCGGCCAGGAAACGTCTGATACAGGTAATTGCGCACGTGAATCACGAAGTGCGCCGATGCTCACATGGATAGCAATATTGCCTGCCAATGCCAAGCAATGTTGCCAGACAATGCCAAGCAATGTTAACGAACAAATGTGGGTAAATCCTAAAACTATTAGAAAACACCAATTAGGGATACGCCCGCCTCCGGGCCACGCTGTAGTTTTTATAGTTCCTAAAATGAATAGTGTCAGTCCCGAATTTCAGTAGCGGTTTGTGGTCTGTGAAACCAGCAGTTGCAATATCAAAAGGTACATGTTTACGCGCGACTTCCACTCCACCCCCAACCTTCCTTCTCTCGTGTCTTTGCCTCCAAGCTCTACTGCTATGTTTATTGATTTAAGTACAGGGTGGCCCAAAAGTAGTTACACAGTCCCGTACTGAATTTTATTACATTTCTTATTGTTATTAAACAGGTAGACTTAGTTTCCTTTATTATTTGTTCTTAACGTCTTTTTACTTATAACTTAAGCCCAGAATAGTCGAAGCAAATAAATCCATAAACTGGAATGTTACACTTGATCAATGCAGGGGTGTATACGTACTTTAGGGCCAAGCTGTATATTAACAATTAATGAACTAACCTATCTTTTCTGTTTCCTTCCGAACAAGGTAAACAATCACTGTCATTGCACATTTATACGTTATGCATATACGACACTTTTAAACAAGAGATAAATATAATGTAGCATGTGTTGTAAGGCACGGAAATATAAACAGCATGAAAGCATTACGGAAACATTGAAGAAAAAAAATAAGAATATATATAAAGCTAAACAAAATTATTTAATTAAATAAATCGTACCTTATTTGAAAAGGAAGTCCATCCTACGTTGTTTTCGAGCTGCAAATTTTTCTATTACTTGTTGGTCAAAATCTGGAATGCTGTTCACCAAGTCTCTCTCAATAGATAACATTGCCAGGGCAGATAGTCTCTCTTGTGTCATAGTATTCCGTAGAAAAGTCCTTATTCTCTTTAAGGTAGAGAAGCATCTCTCTGCCTCCGATGAAGTCATTGGAATGACGAGCAAAACCTTCAGAAGTTTGGTTATTTCAGAAAAGGTTCTCTCAATGTTATTATGCTGGAAAAATTCTAATAAACTAACTGGTGCAGATATTGATGAAAACTCGGCAGTGTTATATATTATAGAAAGTTCTAAATGAAGCTGCTTTGCGTTGACAAATGGATAGAAGTTGCAAACGTTTTGAACAATTTCTTCTGGAAATTCCTTCCTGTATTCTCCAAACTTTTCATTACAGAATAAAGTGCCCGCCACAAGATGGCCAGTAAAACTAAATCTTTGTTTAACGTTACTAATAATCCCATCACACACTTCCTTCGCTTCCATGTTTAGTTGTGTGTTATCAGTTTTTCTTCTTTTCGATGTCTCCGACGAAACTAAAGGCTCAATATCTATTTCTTCGTTTCTTATTTTTTCAACACTTTCTACAAAAACTGACACATACTTTTGAGCACTTACCACATCAATGTCCTTTCTTTGGAACTGTCCATACAAGATGTCAACATGAGGCAAAATTTTGTGGAACAGAGTTAGGCAAAACACAAAGCTGTGTCTAGTAAGCGTGTCAATGTGCGCTCTTGCCTTCTCGATTGTGCTCGAATTTTTAATATGTTCATTATTTAGAATATGTTTCAAAGATTGAATTATTTCTTTTCTGTACAGATAAATTGTATTAACGCCGCGTGATTGGAAATTCCATCTCGTAGGAACAGACCGGGGAAGTCTTTTCTTTACGATATCATCAAGTAATTTTGTACGCTGTGGACTTGTTGAGAAGAAGAAACAAACTCCCTGCAAAGTGTAAAAAAAATACTCTAACATTTCTTACCACTGAAGCAGCATTGAGCACAATTAGATTCAGCTGGTGGGCATAACAATGAACGTACTCGGCGTTTGGAAACTGTTGTTTAATAAGTGCTTGTACTCCTCCATACGTTCCGGACATTACTGACGCGCCATCGTACGTCTGGGCGATTAATTTCTGTGGGGTCTCCTCTAACCTATGTTTTTCAAGTTCTTTTAACAGGCATGACGCCAAAGTTTTTGCAACGTGTTTAGGAGGTTCGAAGAAAGTCCAAAATCTTTCAATTGGTTTTCCATTCACTAAATGTCGATAAATGACGGCCATTTGAAAAGTATTAGCCACATCACTAGTTTGGTCTGCAATCATAGCTAAAAATTCTGATTCTTTTACTTCTTGTGAGATTTTGTTCTGGCAAACTTCTAACATTATATTTAAAAGTTCATTTTGAATCGTTTTAGATGTTCCCTTAAAGACAGTAGCTTTCTCCAAATGAGTTTTCATGGCTGTGTCAAGTTCTGCACTGAAATCAATGAGGCCACGGAAAACACCTGGGTTTGAAGATCCTTCTGTCTCGTCATGACCCCGCAACGCTAATTCAAATGCACCACAAAAACGTACACAATTAATTATAATATTTAGAATATAAAGATTATGTCTCACTCTTTCGTTATGCAAAGCTATATTTCGCCTATACTCACTGTCTAACTGGTGAGCTATATTGGCAGTACCAATTAAAGCTAACTGTAATACATTTTTCATATGGATATTTGTAGCTTTGTGTCCCTTAATTCGTTCACTCAAATGATTAATATCTTTTATGCCTATTTCAGTCCAAGCACGTTCACCCCCAAAAAGTAAACAAGGAAAACAAAATAAAGCATTTTTTCCCTCACAACCACAAAGCCAGTCTGTGTTGTTATAATACTCGATTTTAAAAGAGCGCTGAAACTGTCTCTTACCTGTTTTGACTGTTTGATTGATTGTTAAAATTGGTGTTGGATGCCCTAACCTTTTTATTTCAACCTTCTCCTCCATCAGCCTACGAGAAAACGGGTCCTGAGAAGACTGCAAACTGAATTCATTTTGAGTTTTCTGTTACTAGCGTTATATTTTAATATTAAAAATATCACTCACAGGCTAAGAACAAAAACACCATCACATTCTTCAAACACACACTTACAATAAAACAGCACAATAGGATTTTCAATTGTAACAATATTATGAGCAAACCCTCGGACACACTCTACATATCACTCCCTCTATTCTATTATTATTATTATTATTATTATTATTATTATTATTATTATTATTATTATTATTATTATTATTATTATTGTTGTTGTTGTTCTTTGGTTTGTTCTTCCAAACTGCCTCGACCCACGCCTTCATCGCTGGTGAGTGAAGGAATTCATAACTATTGCAGAAGCTGAGTGGCAGTTGCCAAGGTCTCCGCAACTGGATGGAGACCGTACAACAGGATAGGAGCGATGCAAGAATAAGTATGCTTTCCAATGTTAAGAAATAGGAACTCTGCCGTATGCTCAATGCTAATGGATCCAGTGGCAACGCTATTTGCCACTGGATGTGTGTTTCTCTCTCTTTCTTTCAGTTTTTTGACATGATTTTTTAAGAGATGCATCAATACTGTGTTGTGCTAAAAAGCAAGGGATTATTTTTACGAAAACATTATTTTAAAATTAAAAAAAAATCTTTGGAGGTAAAAATCATATACAGTTGCACAACCGTGCAACATATAGTACCAGCTGCCACTGCCGAATTTGTTCAGTCGTTTAGCTTTCATACTGTTTCGTTTAATTTAGTGTTATTTGTTTGTCTTTAAAAGCAGTGGTCGAACGGAGAAGGTATGCGATGGTATGCCATATCGCCTCTGGTTTTTCATTAATGAGGACATACCGTCTCTGGTTTTTCAGTTATCAAGTGACAAATTTTCTGATTTACTAACAGCGTTTAATAACGGGTTAAGTTCGTGATCCATGGATCTACTACATATTAATTTAATTGAAGGTCAGAAATATTTTTCGAGATCATCTAGTATTAGTATTTTCAACATGGTAGAGAGTTAGTATTTTTATCTAATGCCTACTTTTTTTTAACTATCTTGAGTTACCCTTAGTGTTTTGCAACAAACATCCTGATTGAATTATGGAACATTTTTGTATCACTCTTAAAAGATTGGTCAGAATTTAAAGAATTTATTGACGAAAACTTTCAGTTTTATTTGCTGATCTGAAATATCATCTACCAATTAAATGGATAACTAGGTTGGGTGGTCCGGATCAGCCACATTTGAAATAGAATTAATTAAGAAACTGAAACTACAGTGCATCGCATTTTATCCACTAAATTCTTTTATAATTGCTGAAGCTTGTGTTTATTACATGGAACGTTCAGAGCACAAAGCATCAAGCCATAGAGTTCCTAGAAAATAGGGATATAATTTGTACTGTAAGCTTCAATACTTAGAAATTTTAAGTTTATTCGTTTCGCTTTATGAAATGAATATTTTTACAGTTTTCTTCCCTTTATGTTGGGATAGTTTACGTTGATTTGGAACTTTCAAACTTCATCCTACTTTCCACTGAAAAGTATTTGCAATTCAACAGGGATATGTGTGATAATTAGATTGAATAATTTGGTCCGTGACAACCACTTTACCATTTTTTTAACGTAAATTTCACATCCACCGGTATTGTAACAAAGGATGTTTGAACGACTGACCGCAGAAATTCAAACTCCGTCAAATGATAATTTCATAGCCATGTTTTATTAAAGCATAAACTCTTTAGTCAGTGGAGAGAATTGCTTGAATCTTAGGTCAGAGTTGATGACGTTGGATTTTGGTGGGTAGTCGATTGGATAGTCAAGGTGGCGGACAGTGTGTTGGACAGTATAAATGGGTCCCATATGTGAGGTAATTTTACAGTTAATACTAAATATAGTAAATGAAAAAGAGTATTTTCTCCAGTCATAATATGGAATATCTAAATTTCTTGACTTTTCACGAGTCTTGGAATGGCATATATAATACGTCTGACACTGAATGTAAGTTTAAATACTTCTTTGAAACTTTCTTACATTACTTCAATATGGCGTTTCCAAAAGTTACTCGTAAAATCCGGACGTCTTCCACTAAATCGTGGTTAACTAAAGGCATTAAAATTTCTAAAAGTAACCTATTTAGATATAATAGATTACTCAAAATACATACATCACTTCCTCACAAGTTTCGAAATTATATTTTTAAGTACAGGAAAATATACAGAAGAGTAATTAAAACAGCTCAGTTACTATCAAATAGCTCCACAATACTTAATTCTACTAATAAAGCTAAAACTATGTGGAAAATATTAAATGGTGGAACAAACAACAAAAAGAGCGACTTTGAGTATGTTAAAGTTGGGGACGAAATTATTAAAGAACCTAAGCGGATTGCAGATGTCTTCCATGATTATTTTCTAGATAGTGTACCATTACCTGACCCCATACAAGTGACTTATGACGACTCGATGAAATTTCCAATGCATTCACATACGAGTTTTTTAATTCCAGCAACAGTAGAGGAGTTATGGAAAATATTGAGTAGGATGTCTAATTCGGGATCTTCAGGTTTTGATGAAGTTGCAGTGACTGTTATTAAATTTTGTTTTCCTTTCATTGTAAATCATCTCTGTTATTTAGTAAACCTATCTCTTGAGAAAGGATATTTTCCGTCCGTGTTAAAAGCGGCAAAAGTAATTCCTCTCCATAAAAAGGGGAGTATGCATGATGTAAGAAATTATCGCCCAGTCTCCATTCTTTCCACGTTTTCAAAAATTTTTGAATATGTGATAAGTCACGACTGCAATTTTTTGAAGTCATGTAACTTACTATCACCATCACAACAAGGCTTCCAAAATAAGAAAAGTATTGAAACAGCCTTGTTTGATTACATGTCCAATATAGCTCTTGAATTAAAAAACAGTAAATATGTTGTTGGCCTATTCATCGACTTATCCAAAGCTTTTGATACAATTGATCATGCTATTCTTTTATGCAAGTTGTATGCTTATGGTATTAGAGGAGTAGCTCACAACTGGTTTCTCTCTTATTTATCCAGTAGGCAACAAGCGGTACAAATATCAAAATTAGCTGCAGATGGTTTTCAAACAACTTGTTCGTCTTTATCGACTGTAATCAGAGGTGTTCCTCAAGGTTCCATTTTGGGTCCTATTCTCTTCCTGATATATAGAAATGACTTGTTAGAATTTATGCATCCAGCAAAATGTATTCTATATGCTGATGACATCAGTATGATAATATCAGGAAAATCAATAGAAGTTGAGAGGAAATCTGACATTTTTACAGACAAATTAGTAAAATGGTTAACAGCGAATAAGTTAATTATAAATCATGATAAGTCGATTCTCTTACATTTTCATTTTCCAGGAAAACCGCGTATATCACTTAGAATAAAAATATCTTCTAACTTACTCCAATATTCTTGCATAACAAAGCTTTTAGGAGTAATCATAAGTGATGATCTTTCATGGTCTGCTCATATCTCCACTTTAAACAAGAAACTAAGTAGCGTGTGTTTTGCCTTATACAAACTTCAAAGTACTGTATCGAGAGAAGCACTTCTTAGCTTTTACTACGCCAAGTTTAATTCATTAATTAACTTCGCCATAATACACTGGGGATCTGCTGAAAATAGTTTAAGCACTTTCCGATTGCAAAAAAAAAAAAGAAAAAAAAGAAAAAAAGCGATTAGAATAAATTTTGGGTTACCCACAAAATCGACATGTAAAAAGGTTTTCAGAGAAGCAAAAATTTTAACACTCCCCAGCTTATACATCTATAAATCTATTCTTTTTACTGTGAAAAACAAGCATCATTTTATCTTTAACAAAAATGTTCATAGCCATAATACAAGACAAGGTAGTGACATATTTGGGATGCATCAAAAATATGCTCATATAAGCAAAACCGTGTACATGAACTGTGTCAGATTGTATAATAAACTTCCTATGTATTTGTATGACCAATGCTTCCATTCTTGGTAAGACTTTATATAATCCACTCACTGAAAAGTGCTATTATACAATTAAAGAATATTTAAATGACTCATTAACTGAAGAGTTGGTAACAGATACTTACCCGTGAGTACATGCCTGGTGTGGTACAAACAGTTACCTAATTAGATGTAAATTGTCATGTTTTTATACTTAATATATTCTATTATGGGGTTTTGTATTTTAGAAAGATGCATGATGTATACCTCTGGTACTTGACAATATTGTATGTTTTTTCTTTCTTTCTCACAACTGTAATGCTTACATGAGAATTTCTCATGCTTTGTAAGCTAATGAAACAGGCAAATAAATGAAATCAAATGAAATGAAATTGGGTCATGGTGGGTGCTGGGTCATAGGTGATGGTGATCAGAGTGGGTCACGGTTGGTGGGGTCAGTGGGTCACGGTGGGTCGTGGATTACAAAGAGTGGTTGCTCAGTGAGTCGTGGGCCAATGTTTCATTGATCTACGCATCTCTAAGTCTGATTTGTATTTACGTCTTTTGTCACTAACGATGATATCTAACACGAGACTTTAAAGTTAAAGTGAAGTCTGAATCACTATAATGCTTTACGTGCTGGAATCGAACTGGGACCTTGCGTACCAAAACCACATATCTTATTTTATATACCAACGAGGATCTCATTTATCTTTCGTGAAACAGTTGCAGTGATTTTTCTTGATATCCGATTCCAAAAACCTTAAAGGAATTGCAAGATTCTGAGATATTTTTCCACTCATAGACCATGCATTTAATTTAAAAGAGACGAATTTCCTTTTCTATTTTCCTCTTGATTTAATTGTATTTCGAAACTTTAACCTTCATTTCATTTTATATAGAAGTAATTAATACTCAATGACTAGCTTCAAAATGCCTGTCCTTAATTTTTCAGCTATCTTTTTCGCATTATTGATTCATAGAATTTACTTAATTCACATAGCATAAATTCTAAGTTTTTGTGCCTTCCAACCTCTCGCCTTACACTTTTCTAATCTCGTCCCATACCACCTCTTCTTTCTTCTCGAAACCGCAATTCTAGCTACAGTCATCGCCTTTATTCATAGTAGAGGTCTTAATTAAAAGGATAAGATATTTTTTTAATCCCCATCATATTAATATGTTTACTTAAACAACATTCATAATGATTAAGTTAATAATTATATTTATTGAGAATTAGCCTTCGGCTAGCTGGGGCCTTCACCCCCAGACAGGCCCGTATCGATGTCGTGTCTTGGAGCCCGGACTCCCCTACATTTTTGCTGCCCCCCTAAAATTTTCACGGTAGACTTGTAATTGAACTATAATATGGTGATAAACTGTAATAAAGTTGTATCGGCCCCCTAACTTCTACCGCCCCCCAACAATTTTGTGCTGGCTACCGGACTGTCCCCAGATCCCCGCATTTGCTCGGCGTATGGCCTAGTGATGGGTAAATTCCCGGGATGATATTTTTCGGGAAAATTATCGGAAAAATTCGGGAAGATTCCCAAAATTGGAATGTTCTGGGAATTTATTACTACATTATAATTTCAAAGTTGAATTCGTTTTTATATAACAGTATATTATTAGTGTTGTCCCCAGAGGAGCCTTTGAAATGTATATTCTGAACGATGTTATGCTATTTTATTAATATTTTATTACATTTATATAGTACTCATATATGGATATTTATTTACAATATGTTCTATGAAGGTAATTTTGTTTCAAAAATGGTATAGTAAGTTCACATACTTTTAACCCACTAAAAGGTTTAAATTTATATGTAAGTGGATTTTCTATACTTGACTCTATTAATGATATTATAAACATATTAAATTTTTAACTGTTATAAACAAATTAGGTTGGGTAACTGCCAGAAGACACATGTCCCACCATTTTGTCAACATTTACGTTTAGCTTTGGGGCTCTAGATTTTGCACCGACTTTTTTGCGATATTCTTTTCCGATGCGGTTGTGTGGTTTCATACGTTAAATTACGTCACCAACATTAAATTCAGACAGCGAGCGTAAGAAAGTGAAGGCGGGTTAGAGCCCCACAGGGCACATTACCAACAATTCACGTTCTTTTCTCACATAAATGGTTTGTACAAATTCCATACTGCCCTAAAAATAATTGTGTTCGATATTTTCTTCACTACTTGAACACCATTCTCGACTCATTTCTTCCGTAAATCATCCTACTTTTTGCTAGTTTCCTCCTCCCCAATACTAAACAGTAGGGGTGGGGTGGGGATTCTGCGCCACTTCATCATTTCCAATAACATCTAGCACACCATCAATAATAATAGCGCACCCCTAATAACAATAGCGCATCCCCCTACCTCCAAATAACTTCTAAACTACCCCTAATAATTTCTACCGCACTCCCTACTTCCCAAATAGACTCTATCACATCTCAAATAACTTCTATCTTACTCATAATAACTTCTAATGCATTCTATCACTAAATCTAGTTACAAAAGCAAAAAAATCACTAAATCTAGTTATAAAAATCACTAAATTTAGTAAAATAAAATTATAAAACACTTTTATGATTTTACCATAAAAGTTAACTAAATTCTTCATAATTACATAATACTTACAAATTAGTATATTAATAGTTACAAGTTCGGATACTGATAATGGAATCTTCTGCTAACCGTTCTCTATAGGAAACAATGACTTCTTAAACTCTGTCCACTGATCATAATTCAAACTGAATAGACAGCCGTTAATATCAAAAACAACTTGAACTTCGGTTTGCACATTTTTCACAATTACATTGAAGTTATTAGTAAGTATAAATTTCTTTTGAGGATCCATTCTATTCACTCCATTTTTTACTTCTGACAACATATTTTTGATCATTTTTATTATTTTTTGGATTCACATACAGAACTCAACAGTTGGATAGTTATCTTTTAAACCAGTGTATTTGACTTTTATTCCATCTTTAACGATCTCATCAATCATTTTATCTGTTAAGTGTTTTGTAAATCTAGGTGGAAGAAATACCTTAAACTCTTCACATTCAACTAAAATGCTCTTTCCAAACTTAGTTTTAATCTTTTCCATTTTCACAATCTTATATTCTGTATTTAATTCTAATTCTCTTAATCCAATAACCTGTTTTTGTTCAAGACTTCCAAGTTTATTTAAAAGTTCAATATGACTCGCCATCGTATTTATTATATTAAAACTTTTTAAAAATCAGTTTCTAATAGCCTCGAATTTCGTTAAGTATGTCATTGATTCTGTTAACAATATCTCTTACATTTTCATCTGTTAATTCGCCATTCATGAGCTTAATTACATTAAGCTCATCTTTAAACATCCCAATTCGATTCACCATATTTTTATAATATTCTTTCTTTGAAGCTATATTAAACCGTGTAGATAAACCAGTTATAACAGCAGAAGCCGAAGCAAATGCAGTTATAATAATTGAATATACTGTAACAGGAATAAATACATTGATGAACCCTGTAGAAGCTGATAATAGAATTGATAACGTAATAAGAGTAATATGAACACATTTTATTCTCTTGAACTTCCTTTTGTTTTTCATTAATAACTTCTCAAGATTTAATATAGTATCTTCAATTAACACAATTAAATTCTCACGTGGAATGTTATCTGGAATAGTCATTTTATTAAATAAGTTTTTATGATAATATCATAAAAACACTTACAAACTAAACAAATCTAATAAACATATAATTGATTTATATCTTCTCAATTATTTGTTCTTTCTCAACATCATACTCTAAATTTTTCTTACCAATCATAACAACATAGCAAATTGTTTTATCTGGTACATCACTTTCAAAATTAACAGTCAGTTTCAAATTAGTTCTATCACTTACAGTTACTGATTTATGCTTGCTTGTGTTAATTACGAACATCGGCCTATTTTCTAAAAATTCCTTAGGATAATAAAACATCTCAGTATTTCCAATTGTAGCTCGCTTATATACCGTATACATTTCATAAACTTTCAAATACTTATGTTTTGCAAAATCTAAGTTTAAAGATTCTAATGGGAAAGATTCATTTCTAGAATTACGAAAATGGATATTCTGAACTTTACAATGATCAAAATAGCTTGAATCTCTTTCTTGATTATCATTTCTATCAGTTTGGAAAAAGGCAATCACAAAATTAGGCATATCAAATTCACTTGAGTTAAATTGTGTGGTTAAATCGAATTCTAAATATTTCCCACTAAGTGATTTCTGCAAACATTGATACGTATTGAATGAAATAGGAATCTTACCTTCTTTTAACATATTAGGTCTTAACAAGGTGGCATAGTTAGGTTCATAGTTAACAATAGGCATTCTTAACTCCATATTTGTAATCTTAATTTTACCTGGATGTGGTTGATCATTCTCATATGTTCCATCCTGCTTTTTTGTTTTCCAAATAGCAAATGCATTATCATCAGAACCACTTCTTTTAAATGTATATTTCAAACCTCCTTTCCACATAATATCTTTAAAATCTGAACAAAATCCTGGTAAAAGTCTTAGCAAAAACACTATTTCTTCATCTGTTCTTGCCCACGTAATTCCTTCCCATCCACATTCATCATAGTGATTTGCCTCTGGTTTTGAAATCGTACATGTGTTTACAGCTGTTGAAGTTAAACCAGGATAATCTATAATATCTAATATCTGACCATGCTTACTAATTTGAATTTGAGAAAACAAACGTGGGAAGAAATTATTAATAAGTCTAATATTTTGACCAGTAGTATATTCTCCATCACCATCTCTACCTCTAATTTCAAAAGTTACATACATATCAGCATAATAAGGATGTATGAATCCATCACCCACGTCAATATCAAATTCAATAGACCTGTTTGGCTTATTTAAATTCTCAACTGTTTTTTGATTAGGTTTAAAGGATTGTAATTCATATGATTGTATCTTATCCATTTTTATTATAAAAAATATTTATAATCGTTTTATGAATTAAGCCCATAAAATAAACCCATAAAAACTTAAATATAACTTCTCCAAATATCCTTATTCCTATTCACCTGACTAATAATTTCTGAAAAACTATACCCATCTGTAAACATTTTTAACACTGTAATGCATAAATGACCACAAATTACCTCGTTAAAATGTTGTATACGGCTGCTATTGTACTTTATATTATGACCAAGATATTTTACGAGTGTTTTTGGTGGATTACCTCCAAATGAATCAAACACACACTTTCTATTTCCTTTTTTCCAATAACAAATCCAATGCGTTCCTATATTTTTAGACGTATCAAAATTAACAATACCACACTCATTCTTCCTTCGTTGTTTAGGCAATTCATCACTCATAAATACACCTCTAAAGTTTGTTATCTTAAGTTTTTTAACAAGTTGTATTAGATCTAAATTACTTAAAGGTTTAATTTCTTCTTTTTCTTTACTGTTTTGGAGTTTACGTTTTTTGAAAGCTTACCACCTTGTTTTTCTTCCATTGCTAAGTTATGTCGCTTTTGTTCTTCTAATTCCATTTTATTCTTTTTTGCATCATCTACAGTCTTAGCAATAGCAGCCGCACCTCCAGCAACAGAACCTAGAGCACCTATTAAAGCTAAAATCGTTGGAATAGTAAATATAAAACCACCATAATGAATTTTATTATCATTTGCCTTCATTTCTTTGTTTATTTTCTTAAGTTGTGGTATAGAAAGAGATAGAGACATACATTGTCCTTTACTTAGTTTTGCCTAATTTTGTTTGAGTTGTTTGTTAGTTAAAATGTGATCTATATTTAATTGTTTAAGTTCCTGATTAGGAATCGTAAATGTAAAACCTTTTAACTGCATATTTATTATATAAATTAAACGCTTTTTATGAAAAAATTACATAAAAAGTACATATATAAACCTAAATCTAAAAAATACTTATAAACCTAATCTTACTTTCATTACTTATAAACCTAAACCAAATCTTACTTTTGTATTCATCATTAAAGCAGTTCCAAGAGCAGGTAGTTTTTCAGTTATTAAATTAGCATGTTTATCAAAAACTCTTTCCCAAGCTTTATTTTCTAATTTCTTATCTGCAATATGTCTTGATTCTGTATCTTTATTATCCCTATAGTATATATCATGTTCTTTACAAGCCTAATCTAATTTGTTAATACCTTCATCACCTCTTTCTAATCTTTCTTCTAACTTAGTCCCAGGCCCGCAAAATCTAAATCCTGGAATATGCAACTCAAATGGAAGTTTATTAATCAAATCATTTACTAATCCTTTTCCATACTTTTTACTATTCCAAAATTTTGGTGGCAGCGTATTCAATATCTTTATCAAATAACCTATACCTTATGGATCATTAGGTATAAATTGTGCAAGTTTATAATTAATCATATCCATAATACCTACTTTCTCATTATAAAAGTTATCATTTCTAGATTTTTCTTCCCCATCAATAACAATCAAGCGCTCAATCAGTTTTCTCACATCATCCATCCATATGTATTCTTTTGATAATTCGTTATATACCTTTATTCCTTCTCCAGATTTTGGTGTGTTTTTGAAGGTGTTGTTTGTTTTAAATATTCATCCCAAATAGGTTTGATAATCTCTTTATATTTTCTACCTTTACTAGATTTTTGTTTTCTTGTACTTGGATCATTATTATGAAATGCAACACTAGAATCAATTACTATTTGTTTATATTTTTCTAGATCATCACCATTATAATTTGTTGGATTATGTTTTGTCAATAATTCCCATAAACCTTCTGTTCCTGTATAATGTCGATTATTAATAACTAAATCATCACCATGAATTTTAACTTCCGCATTTCCTATCATATGTATAATTTTCCCATCTTCATCATATGGCTGTATTCCAAAACTTTTATCATCTCTAGTTGCATAATATCTTGAGGCAATATTACCAAAATGAGTTGTTGCTAAAGATTCTATTCCTTCTACTTTATATTTAATTTGTTTTTTCATGTGTTTTATTTCTTCTGTTATAGGCGTATCACTTTCATTTATAGAACTATCATACATAGGCGGTGTTTCTAATAAGCTTGAATCCACTCTAGCACTTTTATGTACAACTGGAACTAACTCTTGAATTAGATTTTTATTTTCTTCTGCTACTTTTGATATATCTTGCCCTAAATCTTTAATTGCATCAATAACAGGCTGATCTTGTTCTTTAAATTTTTCATACTTACTTCGATTACTTTGTTTAATTTCCTTAAATCTTTTAATAAGTTCTTCTTTTAACTTAATATACTTCTTAGCTTTATTAACATCCATTTATTATATAAAGAAAAAAAATAAAAACATAACATAACATAACATAACATAATATATACGTTCACCTGCATTCATATACGTTTAGTTTACACTTTTAGAAATTCTTTAATTTTATTTCTATATTTACCATTATTCACCTTTCTAGTCATATCTATTGTTAAGAAACCATGTTCTTCACTCCAACACTTGCTACAAAATGATTGTAATTTTTCAAACGACATATCAGATGCAACAAATTCATCATATATATGTTTTAAATTTACATTGTCCTGTCTAAATATACAAAGAAAGTTTAAGTTGTCCCTAATTAATTGTTTTGGCACTTTAGAATATGTTTGTCCAAGATAGAAACAGTTCAAACCCTTATGACGACCTCGAGTAAAATATTCTCTAACGTGGTTTTGTTCTTCTAATATGAAATCATCAAATACTACCACAGAATAGTCCTCACATTCATCTAATGGAATAATCTCTTCATTGTTTCCTTTTATTATTGCTATTGTGTCTTTAATATTACGTTCTATATCTCGAAAAAGTTGTATTAAGTGTTGGTATTTAGGTTGATTTAAACTTTTAGAATATATATAAACATTTGCATATTTTAACCATTTAGGTGCCAACAAAAAAATATCAATCATTAACGTTGTTTTACCACATCCACTAGGTCCAACTATTAAACATCTTATATCATCAGGTAACTACTCTCCATTCCTCTTACTCTTCGCCGTTTCTTCTGTTAACCTTACTTTAATATCCCAATTATTCATTTTAATTATTTATTATATAATAAATGAAAGTATTTAATTTAAATGGTTATTCATCTGTATTAAACATGTCTTTGCACTACCCATTTGAAAACGATTTAGAAGTAGCTGTTGCAGGATTTTATACAACATACTTAACACCAAACATTACAGAAAAGAACAATAAATTAACGTTTTGCACTGAAGAACCTGAAGTTACAAGACAAGCCATAGTTCAACCTGGTCAATATAGTTTAAAAGAATTAGAAGAATATATTAAATCAAACCTTCCATTCTACACTGATGAATTCAAAGATACTTTTGAAATTACAGAAGACAGGAAAAGAAATAGCGTTAAAATATTTAGTGAGGTTTGTGATATAACCTTAGATACCATTAACACCGTATTAGGTTTTAGTGATAAAAACTTGGCTAATAACATAGAACATATTGGAGATAAACCACCAAGGTTTCATCCATTTGATACTATAAATATTCATTGTGATTTAGCAGAAGGTATGATTTTAAAATACAATGGTACAACACACAACGAAACAGACTTAATTGCAACATTTAGAACAAATTCAGAGTTTAGAGAACCAATTATATATGAACCTAATGAAAAGATATTTTTCCCAATACATCACAATAAATTTAATAATTTGAAAGTTTCAATTAAAGATGAAAATGGTGATTTGATTGATTTTGGTGGAGCTCGTATAACTGTTTTACTTGCTGTTAAATAATTTGAATTGTTATATAATAAATATGGATATATTTGGTAATACTAAAACGAGGACTACAAACCTCAATCTTGTAAGTGAAGTTTTTACATCAAATATAACATGGGTTGATTTCAAAAACAAAAGACTTGTTAATATAAGTGATGCAATTGACAAACAAGATGTAGTAACTTTACAACAGCTAGATTCAATAAATAGTAATGTTAATAGTCAATTGGAAGGTGATAGAAACAAATTTGAAGATGTATTAAAAACATTACAAAACACATATATAAAGAAAGATGATTTTCAAAAGATTAGAATGGATACTACTAAATTGATTATGCAGAAAGAAACTATACCCCTAATATGTCGATTGAGAGTTAAAAATGCTAAGGAACCAATCTTTAGAATATTTAATCTCTCTAATGGTTACAAATTTCTATATAATGGGAAAATAATGCACATGGAATTAAGTTTGGATAAATACTTTCTAGAGATATATTTAGGTGATACTTTGATTGAAAATTTACCTGTAAACATTAAAAAGGGTGATATAATTATGTTTCAAGCAAATAAGAATTCAGCTATGGAAGAAGGGCAACCATTGCAACTTATTATGTATATAGAAAGAGAACTTTCATAAAACCATTTGCTATATTCAATCTATATAACAACATTCTAATTCAATCCATATATATATAACATTTTAATTCAATCTATATAACAACATTCTAAATTGAATTATACTGATGAATTATAAATTGTTATATAGATTGAATTATTGTTTGAATTATAGACTAAGTTATAGAATGTTATATTGATTAAATTATATAGATGAACAGTGTTTGAATTGTAGAAGTTATTATATAGATTGATTATAGATTGAATTATAGATTGAAGTTCATGGTCAATTATAGTATTAATCAAGAAATACCAACAACAGCATTAATTATAGTATTAAACATCAAATATCGACACCCGTTAATTATAGTATTAATCATCAAATATCGACAACAGCATCAAACAAACATATGCTTGAATTATAGTTTGAATTAGGCCGATCTTTAGAATTATGTTGTTAGTTGATATAGTGTTTGAATTATAGATTGAGGTTAATAATTTTCCATATAATAAATAGTATGATGTATTGTGTTAAGTGTAAAAAATCAACAGATACAAAAATAGATAACATAAGAATAGAACAAACAAAGAATGGAAGATATATTAAGAAAGGTATATGTGTTGTATGTGATGTTAATAAATCTCAATTCATTAAAAAACCCGATTGACTATATGAAGGTGATGGTATTAGAGAAGACATTATAGAAGAAATTCATAAACCATCTAGAAAGAATTATGCTAGGTTAAGTGTTATTGTTAAAGGTATAGATGATTTATGGCAAGCTGATCTTGTGGAAATGGATAGTGGTGTGTTAAAAGGTCTTTCAAAATTAAAGGTTATAAGTATTTACTAATAATTATAGATGTGTTTTCAAAATATGCGTTTACTGTTCCTGTTAAAGATAAGAGTGGTAAGAATGTTACAGAAGCATTTGAATCAGTGTTAAAAATTAGAAAACCTAATAATTTACAAACTGATCAAGGTAAAGAGTTTTATAATAAAGAATTTGAAGATTTGATGGGAAAAAACAATATCAATCATTACTCAACATATAGTGGTAAAAAACCTTCTGTTGTTGAAAGATTTAACAAAACACTTAAACAAAATATGTGGAAAAAATTTACTGTTCAAGGTAATTATAAGTGGTTAAAAATATTGCAAGGTTTGGTTGATGAATATAATAACAAAGTACATAGAACAATTGGTGTGAAACCTGTAGAAGTGAATAAGAAAACTGAGCATGCGATATTGAAAAAAGTGTATAAGAAAGAATATAAGTCTGTTAAGTTAAAGTATAAGATTGGTGATTATGTTCGTAGAAGTAAAATTAAAGGTTTGTTTGAAAAAGGTTATACACCAAATTGGTCAGCAGAAGTGTTTGTTATTAATGAGGTTATACCATCTAATCCACCAACATATAAAATTAAAGATTTAAACAATGAAGAAGTTAAAGGAAGATTTTATGAACCAGAATTATTGAAAACTAAATATAAGGATGAGTATTTGGTTGAAAAAATATTGAGAAAGAAAGGTAATAAAGTGTTTGTTAAATGGTTAGGGTTTGATAATTCACATAATAGTTGGATAGATAAAGAAAATGTTGTAGTGTAATTTAATGTGTTTAACTTTTATGAATATTTTCATACAAGGTAATAAAGTGTTTGTTAAATAATTAGGGTTTATTAAATGGTTAGGGTTTAATAATTTACATAATAATTAAATAATTAGGGTTTATTAAATGGTTAGGGTTTAATAATTTACATAATAATTAAATAAATAATTTGCATTAATAATTAAATAAATAATTTGCATAATAATTAAATAATTAGAGTTTATTAAATGGTTAGGGTTTAATACTTTGCATAATAAAATATTATAAATGTTGTAGTGTAATTTAATGTGTTTAACTTTTATAAATATTTTCATAAAAAGTAATAAAGTGTTTATTAAATGGTTAGGGTTTAATATTTGCATAATAATTAAATAAATAATTTGCATAATAATTAAATAATTAGAGTTTATTAAATGGTTAGGGTTTAATAATTTACATAATAATTAAATAAATAAAAATAATATAATATTATAAATGTTGTAATGTAATTTAATTTGTTTAAACATGAAAAATATTATGAAAATGAATTAAAAAATGATAGTGTTTTTTCATATAAGGTGTGTTATTATATGGAAAAACACTGTATCATTTTTTTATGTCGACATTAACAGCTGTATTAGAAAAATAAGTATGTTAATGTTGGTATAAAAATATTATGAAAATGAATTAAAAAATTTAGTGAATATAAAATTACGATACAGTGTTTTTCCATATAAAATGAGTATGAATAATGTTAATTTTACTGGTGAGGAGATGAAGGAGATGTCAATTACAAAACTAAAACAAATATGTAAAGTCAAGAAAATCCGCGGCTATAGTTATTTAAATAAAAGTGAATTAATCAAAAAAATCGAACAATACCAAAATGAACCAGATGAATTGAAAGTTATATACACAATGAAAGTTGATGAACAAAAAAACCATTGTAAAAGGAAGGGGATAAAAGGTTATTCTAAATTAAGAAAGGCTGAACTTATTGACCGTATTATAAAATATGAAGATGAACAAAACAGATCACAAATTAGAAACATATTTCCATTTAAACAAGATGTTTTTGAAGAATCCAAACCACAACGAATACCAATTAAAGTACAAACAAAGAAAACAGCAATACAGAAACGATTACAAACTTTCACAATCGAAAACATAGGAGGATATAAGGATCCGGTGAAGTTTTTAAATATAAGTGGGAAAGTAGTTATTAATAAAATCAAGGAAGAATTAAAGCACCATCCATTAAAAGTCAACCTTGTATTCATTTGTGATTATATTAAAGATAAAGAAGTACAAGAACGCAATTTTAAAACTATGAATGAAAGAATATTACAATCAACTGACTTAGATGAATATATAACCAATGCTAAACAAAAACTATGTAGAGAGATGGAGGAATTTCAAGGAAGAAGTTCAGGTTGGTCATTACATCAAATTAAATATTTAGAAATCAGATTAAATAAATATGTACCATTACGAGCTTCTTCCTATATTGACCTTCCTAAACCAATTAAAGATAAAAAAGCAGTGATTAATGTTCAAAATAAAGATAATAAATGTTTCTTATATTCTATTGCATGTTATTTAAAACCTATAGATCATCAATTACATCCTCAACGGCCTTCAAACTATACAGAAAATGTGGATGAATTACAAGAGAAATATTGTAAGGGTATTGAATTTCCTGTACAATTAAAAGATATAGTAAAGTTTGAAAAAGAAGTAACATATCCATTAACGTGTATACCTATGATGATGAATATAATATATACCCACTTCAAATCACAAAAAATAAGCAGGATAAACACATCAATTTATTATATGTAAGAGATGAAAATAATGATCACTTTTGTTGGATAAAGGATTTATCAAGATTAATAAGAAGTCAAGTAACAAAGCATAAGGAAAAATTATACTTTTGTGATAGGTGTTTAACAAGACATTTTAGAAATGAGATACAATTACAAGAACATGAACTATATTGTAAGGAGCATGAATCTGTTAGAATAGAACTTCCAAAACCATATAACAATCAAATACAATTTCAAAATTATAATAGATCATTGAGGGTACCATTTGCGATATATGCCGATTTTGATTGCTTGTTATGTAAAATGGATGTAGACCATAATTGTTCTAAAACTGTGAAGTATCAAAAGCATTTACCAATGAGTTTCTGTTATTATATTAAATACTCAAATGATGTGTATAAAAGGCCTGTTAGTTATATTGGTTTAGATGCTGCAAAGGTGTTTGTGGAGAATTTAAAACAAGAAGCAATAGAAATAAAGAAAATATATAACAAAACAGTTGAAATGATTGACCTAACTAAAGATGAGGAAAATAGATATAATAATTCCAATAGTTGTCATATATGTGAGAGAAACTTGAATGATTTACCACCAGCAATTGAAAAACAAATAAATATGTTAAATAAGAAAATAAAATTTGCTAAAAATAATGATAGCATGGTTGAAAAATTATCAGAATGGAAACATGAATTAGGTAAATGTTTGAAAAATATAAATATAAATAAAGCAAAAGTAAGAGATCATGATCATTTAACTGGAAAGTTTAGAGGTGCAGCTCACAGTTATTGTAACTTAAGCTATCGAAATCCTAATTTTATTCCAGTACTTAGTCACAATTTAAGTGGTTATGATACTCACCTGTTTGTTAAGGACTTGCTTATGATAAGAATGAAATAAAACTAATTGCAAATAATGAGGAAAAATATACAACATACTCAAAATATGTGAAGGTTGATAAAAAGAATGGAATTAATTTACGATTTCTAGATTCATTTAGGTTTATGTCAAGGGGTTTAGCAGAACTAGCAAATATCCTTACAAAAGAACAATATAGAGAAACGTCAAAGTATTTCACTAATGATTTATTAGATTTAGTAATTAAAAAAGGTGTGTACCCATATGATTATATTGACTCAATTGAAAGATTAGAAGAAACAAAACTACCTTCAAAGAAATGTTCTTTAATAAACTTACTAACACCCACATCAGTGATGAAGATTATGAGCATGCGAAAAATGTTTGGAAGTCATTCAATATTAAAAATCTAGGTGAATATACAGAACTTTATAACAGGACAGATGTATTAATATTAGCCGATGTATTTGAAAATTTTAGAGATGTGTGTTTAAAGGCATATGGTTTAGATCCTGCTTCGTATTTCACTGCTCCTGGTTTATCGTGGGATTCAATGTTAAAGGTGACTAAAATCGAACTAGAAATGTTAACTGACTATGATAAAATATTAATGATTGAAAAAGGTATAAGAGGTGGAATTTCACAATGTAGTAAGAGGTATGTAAAAGCAAATAATAAGTATATGAAAAGTTATAATAAAGATGAACTTTCAAAGTATTTAACTTATCTAGATGTATAATCTTTTGTAGTATAATCTTTTTGAGTAATGAATGAAAAAAACAGCTGGTTTAAAACAGCCAACCCTGCTTTTTTTTAAATCAATATCACTACCGTAAAAGACTGGAGGAGAAACAAAAAGCAACCCCCTAATTGAATTTCATTAAGACTTTAGTTCTTCGCATAAAATCTTTCGTCACTGGTGCCTGATAACCCGTATCACGCTTCACAGTCTCGATATTTGGAAATTCTAACCTTTCAACCTCCGTTACGTTTTGAAGGGGTTCGACTATTATTTGTAGTTGTAATTCGCAAATATGTTCGGGGGGCTTCTAACACCGTTCGCTTGCTCAGGTAGACCTACATTTCGTAAAGTAAATAAACTACTTTTAATTGAAACATTAATATAGTGGAGAGATGTAACTCAAGCTACGTAAAAAAAAAAAAAAAGCCTCCACCGTATCCTTTAAATGGTTTCATTGCATCGTCTTTGCAAGTTTCAACACTATGATGAAATTTGCATGAGAAACGTCAGTTTAAAATTTTTTAAAAAGGCAGATTCTGCTGCGCTGCTTTTAAGTGCAACACTGTTGTGTTTGCTTAAGTCACTTCACAACAGAAAAGAAACACAAAACATATGATGAAAGCAGTTTTAATTGAAAATAATCAATGTTCATCAATTTCGCTAACACCTTGGCGGGTTAACTTTAGCAGACGGCTCTACCAAAAGAAAAATTTATAGGTCGAGAAATATTAGTAGTAAAATAGTGAAACGGTAATATAATTGTTTAAACTCATAAACCATATGGGGCCGCGGTGGCTCAGAGGTAGATCGTTTACCTCTGGTGCTTGGGGTCCCAGGTTCGATCCCAGCTCGCGCCAAGTGAACTCTGTGGTGGACAAACACCGTCTCCTCCCACTTTCTTCATTCCACCATTTCATTCATTTCTGATCATCACCGTTTCCCTTAGCCTCGGTGCACAATCGTGAGACGTTAAACTAGATATTTCATTTCATTCAATTTCATAAACCGTATGTGGGAGTAAGTAACATAGGAAAGTATGTTCTGGTGGAACTATTTGCTAATGCAGACGGCGGCTGAATACAAATTAGGAACGAGATGGTAAGTGTTGTATCTGAAGATTTGGGAAATGGTTAGAAACAATGGTTGCAGTGCAAAGGCAAGGTTCTAGATTACTGGTCCCCCTTCCCATTGAGCAGTAATAAAGACAGAAAACAACGTGCCCTGCGGGGCTCTAACCCGCCTTCGCTCGCTCGGCAATACTGTATCAGTTAAATGTATAAACTTTAGTACAGAAAGAAATCTACCCATCTACTAATCCACATCGGGGACCAGTAATCTAGAACCTTCCCCATGCAAATCATGTGTCACTTCAAAGGTAGAAAACAACTTGCCCTGCGGGGCTTCTAAGCCCCTTCAGTCGATCAGCTATAAGTTTTGAGGAGCGTTTTGTAACACTAGTGCTTCAAATCTAGTAAAAAATAACTAGACAATATTTGCTCATCTTCGCTTTACCATACCCCACACAGCAATGAAATATTTTCAAAACGTTTCTAAAACGTGCCATCATTTTCCTTCAGAAAATGTATCCTACTTCCCTTAAGGAAATATATTCCATATGTTGTTGAAAACATTTTCCACATAATACTGAAAATATTCTCTGAATACACTCAAAAACGTTGTAGAAATATTTTATACGCCGTTAGAAAAGTTTTCCTAAAAATGTTTCCTGTATGATTTCCAAACATTACTGAAAAAGTATTTGAAACGTTTTATACAATGTTAACGGAATGGTTTTTAAAATGTTTCTCATGGAATATTTTAAAATTATTTACCAATAACGCAGACAATATTTTCCTGCATATGCCAAAATATTTTCTTTACATGACAAAATATATTTAGTGAATATTTTTTGTACATCACAGAAAATATTTAAAGAATAGTTTCTGTGCATGACAAAATATTTAGGGAATATTTTCTGTACATGATAGAACCCAAAGCCCATAGACCAACTCGGTTACTACTACAGATACGAAAACAAGGTAAGATACAGAAGGAAATTTTTAAAATGCAGCAAGTTTTGTTTTTATATTAGTATACCGCCCAATAGTAACGAAAAGTACAACGCTGCCACTGTTGAACATCACCGAATGAAAGAAAGTGTGGTTTGAAATTATTTGGACCAAAGGGAACGGAAAGACACAATGAAAAATATCTGCTCCCCCCCCCCAACACCGTGGTTGCTACGCCTCTGGCGTGGATGTTGCATTTGCATGTTTATCCTTCACTGTGTCTCCTTTCAATTCTTCTCGGTGTAGCTAATTGCAAACCACACATTCTTTCATTCGTGTAGCCCGACATGATGTATGGTAACGCATTTTCTTTATTGAGCGGTACACTAGTACAAAAACAAAAGTGTTGCTGGAATTTAAAAGAGTCCTTACATATCTTACCGTGTTTCCATACCTGCAATAGTAACCGAGTTGGCCTATGGGCTCCGGACTTTTGCGTCACTCTGCATATACGGTATAACGGCTTCTTGCTGGGAACAAATAGTGGGTTGAAAACAAGGCGGCCAGGCTGTGACATAGCAGCTGGAAGAAAACAAGATTCCTCTGTACAATTTTACCTGCTTAGACGTCTTTGCCTCACTCTGTCTTCATGACGAGGAACCATTGCGGCCCACAGACTCAGACCCCCCCCCAAAAAAAAAAATAAAATAAAAAAATAAAAACAAAATAAAAATAAAATACTACTACTACTACTACTACTAATAATAATAATAATAATAATAAATAATAATACACAGTGTAAATTATAACTACATAATGTTAACTTGCTCTCATAATTTTAAGCATTTTTTTTTAACTCAAAATCTTATTTACACACAAAATGTTTCTGGGTGTTTCACTGGTACTACTGGTATGTGGACACGCCGTGCATATATGTTGGGGTGTCTTATGTGACTTACGACATTCAAACTGCACATCAGTGTGTTCACAAACGTCGCCTGCCAGTTTTGAAAGCGGCTGTATTGGATTTTTTTTTTAATACGAAAAGGATTGAAGTTTAGACATCCATTTCAAGAAACAATTGTTGGCAATCCTTTTCCTATCTTAAAAATAATAAATCCAATATAGCCGCTTTGTAAACTGGCACGCGATGATTGTGAAGGCTCTAATTTGCAGTCTCAACCTCGCAACATCACATAAGACACCCCAACATACATAGACGGCGTGGCCACATACCAGTAGTAGCAGTGGAACACCCAGAAGGATTCTGTGTGTAAATAAGATTTTGAGTTAATAATAATAATAATAATAATAATAATAATAATAAAAGCAGCTTAAAATTATGAGAGCAAGCTAACATTATGTAGTTATAACTTACACTGTACACTATAATAAATATACATCTTTATAAGTTTATATCGGTTAGTAGTTAAATAAAAATATAAATGTACACTATTCTGGCATTATTTATTTAAATACTCTTCAGCAGCATCTTCATGCTGCTCGTATTATTTGTTTCTATACATTAAGAACAATCTTCTCAAATATCAGAAATTCACATTTTAACTTGTAAACACTTGTTCTAGAAAATTGTCACTGACACTAATTAAAAAAAAATCAACAACAATATTTACGTATAATGCTGAAAATATGTTCTACAAATCTACGGCACATGGGGAATAGATCTTTTCACGAAATGTCACTTGTTTCCTACTTTCAAGAAATACCACATTGCTGAATAACCAGAAATTAGTATTTGCTTCTTTATAATGTCACTTTTGATTACCACAACTAACTATAATTTCGACGCTGCGAATTGTTAGTTAAAGTTCTGTGGAACTCCAGCTGAATTCTTAACTGATCTTCTTGTTCGTCTCTGTATGACATGTTGAAGCAAATCCCAATAATCTACGCGATCTCATCGTTAGTTGCGTTTCTCTTGTGTTACAGTTACTGAAAATAAAAATAATAGGCAGCGTTTAATAACATAATAACAGCAGGGAATGATTAAAGATCAATTATTACATCTTAAACTTACAAAAATATTTAAAATGTTTGTGTAGGACCTACAGCAGCTTGTGAAGACAATATTGTGTTACAAAAGTAACATCCTGAAGAAAATGTAAATGGCAAGGAAGACAACAGCTACAGCTGAAAGTGACATACCTTAGACTATAGCTTAATTACGGACGTTGTAACATGTTGAAGCGGTCACACATTTATTTTTAAAAAGTATAGCATCTTATAAATATTAAACCTAATATTAAAAAAAAATTGAAAACATGTGGCAGCATTTGAGTTGATGAAGAACTAGCGTCTCATTCCGAATGCTCTGATCTCAAATCTGGGCCCGATCATCCTTTTTCCCTCAGTCGTACCAGGTGAATGCCGAGGTGGTTACTAAGGCCTTGATGACCACTACCTTGCTTGATTTCTTTCCCCACGGAGCAGGCCATACATATTACTTTGCCTTATACAAATGAATAATTTTGATAACGTTGCATTGCAAAGAATACAAAAAATCGCGAATATAGGAATGAATCATGAAATGCTCAAGAAAACTACCAACATGACAGAACAATTCAGTAAAAGGATGAAATGAAAGGTAAGGGGAAAAACAAGGAATGTCCATGTGTGTGCTTTATTGGGTACTTTGTCCTATGTGATGGTGACTTTTGGTACTATTTGCCTGTATATATATGCATCCGTAGATGTAAAAATATCTATGTAAGAACAGGCAAAAGATTTGATTAAGCCTATGCCTTTTTACGAGGTTTTCGATATTAAAACACCGTTTTCTCAAAAATACAATTTTGTGACATTCCTTCTATTTTCCCCTTACCCTTCAAATATACTCTATACATGTTCAACTCTCTCTTCCACGAACACTTAAATGGAACATGTCACTTGAAGATGGGAAAATTGCGCATTTTGCTAAAATAAGGATTTTCAAAGTGATTTAAATGTTATAACAGCGCTTGTAGTACATGCTTTTGGAAAATAAAGTTTACAGGAAGATGATTCTGAGAAGTATTCATGGCACAATAGTATGTATTCAAAGCGAAGAAAAAATAAAAAGTGCGCCAGAGTTTTTTTTTTTTTTTTTTTTACAAGAATTTAAACATAGTGTATCCCTCTTCAAATGATTCTTTCCACTTCTATGATTCTTTTCACTCTGAATCTAAGGTACGGCTTTTTTAATGCATTCAGTGCATCCAGAACTTTATAAAGGTCTTACGTGGAAAAAAATGGAATCTTTAAGTTTAACGTCCCACGGTTATGCGGTTAGGCTAAAGGAGATGGTGATAATGAGAAATGAGTGAAATGGTGGAATGAAGAAAGTGGGAGGAAACGGGAGAACCCCGAGAAAACCAACGAGCACGGTGTTTGCCACCACAAAGTCCACACGGCACGAGCTGGGATCGAACCAGGGATCCCAAGCACTGGAGGTGAACGCTCTACCACTGAGCCACCGCGCCCCCGGGTCTTACGTTGAATGTTGTATATCTTAGCGCGAAAGCAAGTAATTCGCCCAAGGAAAGTCCAAAATCTAATAAGAACCACTTCCAATCACTTGATCACCTTAATTGCACCAATAATATACCAACGAAAAGCTCAAAAACCCAGGTGGGTTTTTCCGGGCTGAGCCCAATTGGGCAAACCCTGAATACAATACAATACACACACACACACATCGCAAAAGAATAATTATAATCTTTCGGCAAATCTAGTCTGATGGCCCCCTTTAATTTTATATATGCCAGGTGAAATATTTACATGTCGCCTGCCACAAACCATTTAAGATACAATAAGAAATTTAGCGAAAGAATTATTATTTTTCAACAATTATTTCGAGCGGCACGCCAATAGTAAACCTGCACGCAGAAGTAGGTAATACTCAAGCAGACTCTTTTACCAAATTTTGACGCATTTCTTGCATCTTCCGGTTTCTTTTTTCAGAACATGCACTAAACGAAAAGAAATACTTAAGTTTAATATCCCACGGTTATGCCGGTTAGGCTAAAGGAGACGGTGATAATGAGAAATGAAGAAAGTGGGAGGAAACGGGAGAACCTCGAGAAAACCCACGAGTAAGTCCACACGGCGCGAGCTGGGATCGAACCAGGGACCCCAAGCACCGGACGTGAACGCTCTATCACTGAGCAACCGCGCCCCCCTATGTACTAAATGAGGAGCTCTAAAAGAAAAAGCGAAACAAGTTCTGTTAGGTGGCCAGTAAAAAAGCACGCATGCTATCTGAGTCAGGGGGGCCCGAGCGACAGCGTAGCGAGCAGGCACGTCACCGACAAGGCAGGGGGTACGCATAAACGAGGATGGCGCAAAAACATTTACAATATTTGTAAATATTCTTATCTTCAAAAACACTTAATTTCTATCCTTAAAAAGAAAATACCTTTCACAGCTAATACACGAGTGTCACACCGCTTTTCTTTCTTACCTTTACGATAGAAAATAGCGTATGTAGGGCTATTGCCTCTGTTCTGAATTTTTCTTCTTGAATAAATCTTTTCCACACTTTGCGCAGTTGATTTTACGCGCTTCACCATACCATGCCTCTGTAGAAACTTTATAATCCTTCTCTCTTTATTACACAATTCTTAAAAAAAAAAAAAGTTTACATTACGGCCATCGCAGATGTTCACAACTGACGTATGAACCGGAAATTCCCGCCGCTTACTTCTACCATATTTGCATTCAAAATCCATTTCAATAAGCTGTGCAATGACAGAAATAACTTACATTAACACTCTCATTCCTTCACGAAAAATATTTCACATCATATTTTATCTATAGATTTTGTTCTCGGCGTAAACGTCTGCTCGAGAGAACCCAAGAATTATTATAACCCAGTGGTGTATTTAAGGGGGGCTTCCGGGCTTAAGCCCCTTGAAATTGTACTTACTATATTAAAGTAAATGGATTATCTTGGAGAACGTTAGCCAAGCCCTTCTCCCCTGAAAAAAAATCGTAAATACGTCATTAAAATGGTAATATACGCGCAATTATCCCGTCACCAAAATAGAAATGTACGTGCCTACTCCCTTCAGGAGCATCTCCTCGGCCCCTCTGCCTTCACCCTCCCTGACTCGGTTAGATGGCATTCGTGCTTTTTAGTAGCCCCGTAACACAGATTGGTTTGTATTTTTTAGACTTCTTATCCACACATTAGGAATCAGTATAAATACGCAAATCGTAAAAGAATTGTAATTTTTCGGCAATTAATTCTGACGGTCCCCTTGAATTTATAAGTGAAAAATTTATACGTCGCCTGGCGAAAATCATTAAATAGACAACAAGAAGGAAAGTAGCGAAAGAATTATATTTCACTAAGTATTTCGAGCAGTGCTTCTTCCAGACTTGTCTTTGGGAGGGCAGTGGCTCCCCGGAGCAGACCAAAATAATACGTTTATAATAATAACTAGAATAGCACGAGCAATGCCCCCGGAACATTACTTTTGAAAGAAACACTGCTTTCGAGTGGCACACCAGAAGTAAAACTGCACGCAGAATTATTATAACCTGTCCTAAAAATGGTAATATAAGCATCTTTTTAAACTCTTTACTTTGAGCAAGGCAGTGATATTATGTCAGTACATAGTATTGCCGAATGAGCATTAGCGAGTGAAGGCGGGTTAGAGCCCCGCAGGGCACGTTGTTTTCTCTTTCCTTCTTGGGAACTGTAACTGCAGAAACCGGTTCAGATCAATTGGTCATTGTCACTGCCTTGCCTAAAGTAAAGACTTGCCCGCATATTTTCCCTTTGGAAGCATCCCCTCGCTCCTGCTGACCTCCAACTTCGCAATGCTCTGAGACAGTATTGGTGCGGGAAGCTTCTAGAACACAGGTCCCCCATATAGGTTAATAGATGTTTCTTTTCTGTACCAAAGTAAAATATTTAATTCACTTAGTATTGCCGAGCGAGCGTTAGCAAGTGAAGGCGGGTTAGAGCCCCGCAGGGCACGTTGATTTCTGTCTTTATTTCAGATAAATTGGAAGAGGAACCTGTGTTCTACAACCCTGCCTGTTGGTGCTTTTTAGTGGCCACGTAGTACAGGCTGATTTATATTTTTTGCACTGTATTTTTTACGTCATACATCCGGCAACGTATATATATACGCAAATCATAAAAAGAATAACTATACTTTTTCGACAATTACTTCTGACGCTCCTTTTGAATTTTATCTATTCCATGTGACGTATTTCAAATCGCCTAGCGCAAATCATTTAGGAGACAATAAGGTTTGTGTATAGCCCGCTCCCCCCAGTTCTTTGTCACCGGAACTGGAAGAGTCAGTACTACTACTACTTATATCGAGAACATAACCCAACCAACCCCTGCGGGGCTTCTAACCCGTTCCTACTACTATTGCTACTAACTACCACTATTACTACTACTATTGCTACTAACTACTACTACTATTGCTACTATTACTACTACCGCTACTAAAGCTACTACTACTACTTATACTAAAGCTTCCTTACCGCAAGATTTACATCTTAAATCTTTATAACATGCGATTCCGGCTCATTATGAACTAGTATGAATCGTTAGAATCACTATGATTCGTTAAAAATCACTAGGGGGAGCGGGCTATATACTCAATCCGACAATAAAAAGAAAATTATTAAAAGATTCTATTTTTCAGCAATTATTTCGACTGGTGAGCCAAAAGTAAACCTTCACGGTATTTTACGTATAGAGATGAAAAATAGAAATCTAGCATCCCATACCTTTATTAATTTGTAAACATAAATTTCTCGATAATACATAGTATACATGAGAACCTCCTGATCTGCGTTTCTTCTGTGTTCTATTACCATTTCTACATGAAATACCATAAATTTTCTACGTAGTGCAATATAAGAAGTACCCATGTGCACAAGACATGCGATATGCGTTAAATCCCCCCCTCCGCCCACACATAGTCATAGATAAAGTACAAGGGCACTACACATGCAGATATAAAGTACAGGTACGTTCTTTTTTTATTTTCGTATCAGTCGATAAGTACATAAAAGTCACTTTGTTACCCCCTTTGTAAGTTCGTACATACTCAATGAATAATCCCTAAAAGTATGAGCGTCCTGCTTATTCGGGAACTGATGCAGCTTCATGTATACTATACAGACACTCAATCACTTATACAGACAATAAAACTAAATTATTTTATGTAATCGTTATACTTACCGACTTTTCTTGTCTATCTTTCTTTTTTCTTCACTATTAACAGTGTTTAGGTGTGCCTCCTATTTCGGAAAAGTCTTCTTTTAGGCTATGTGTTGTATTTGGTAGTTAAACTCAGCTGATTATTTCCGTAATTCCCATATATCTTCTTCAGTTAAAGGAATATTGCGAGCAATATACATAATCATCGTCTTAAACAATAGTCTACTTTTTCTATATAAAGATATCTTCTTGAATATACTGAGATTTATTTTATTTTATTTATTTATTTTTTAAATATTCCTTCTTGTCTTGACTTGTGAATTCAACATAGCGAGCAAGGAATGCTGGTACCTTTGATAAACAAATGACGGTTGATGTAGCGATGCTAATAAGCAATCTCACACACTGGATATCATAAATTTCAAATTTTTAACAAATATATTTCTTTGGTGCTGCTATAATTAGTATAATGATTGGTAATAATGCTACTACGATACTCTCGTGAGAGAATTTATTCAACATTCGATAAAATATTCTGGAAATAATTCTAAAATATTGCATGAAAACATTTCATTTAAGTTACAGGACAAGATAACAAACACATTTCCATACAAAATTAATAAGAGTTTTAAAAATATTTCTTATATTACGAACGAATTTATTTTTAAAATATTAGAAATATTTTAAAAATTATATTTCATATGTTTTCTTGTAACAATAGAAAAGAATGTAAATGACATGTTGGAAAACATTTTATTCTGTTTATAGGCCTATTCTGTTTCCTTTATCATGTATGTAAAACATTTTTTGTGTTACTTCGAAAACATTTTCTCTCTCAACTAGGGGTAAAATTACGGGGGGACGCCGCCCCCTCCTCGAGAAAATATATACGGCGTCTACCCAGTTCCTAAAAAAATTGCAATGGGCAAAGATAGGCAGGGGGAACGGCGTGACGTCATCCGCTACCTACCGTCCCCCAACCTTTTCAGATCCACTTTTACCCCTGCTCTCAACATTGAAAACATATTACATTACATTCAACACAATATTTCTATTACAATTTGTGAAAATTTTCCATACATTATTTTCCTACTAACGTTCTAAAAATGCACATCCTGTTCAGTGGCATATTTACGATTTTGTTTCGTGGAGGGAATCTTTGCTAACTTTATTCCTGAAAATGTGAAAATTGTGCAGGATGTTTCATTTACTTTAATATAGTAAAACAATTTCGGGGGGAGGCTTAAGCCCGGAAAGCTTATTTAACGCCACGGCTTCCCGTAGTTCATTAAATGTTCTCGAAACACATTTTAAAAAATAGTTCCGGTATATATTTGGGATACTTCTCAGATATAACAAGGAATATGTTTTCTCCAGTAACGGAAGAGTATATTCTGAATTCATGTAAAAATGTTTCTATAATAGACCTATATCAGAAAATGTTGTTCACTAAAGACACAAAATATCTTCCAAAACACAATGGAAAACATTTTCTATTCATTTTTAATGTTTTCTGTTACCTGTTTTAAAGTTTTATATTCAAAATTCCATAAAATATTCTGGAAATAATACTAAAATATCATACGAAAATATTTAGTTTAAGTTATAGGAGAAGATTACCAAAATACTTTTGTAAAAATTAAGTAAACCTTTTTAAAACATTTCTGAAAAATATTTCTTATATTACGAAATAATTTATTTTTAAAATATTCTAAATGTTTTTAAAAATATATATTTAATACGTTTTCTCGTAAAAATAGAAAATATTACAAATAACGTATTAGAAAACATTTTTTAAATATGTGGAATATATTTCGTTTGATTGTTTTCCGTATCATATATGGAAAACATTTTTAGTATCATTTCGAAAATATTTCCCTTCTCAACAGTGAAAACATATTAAATTAGATCCAAAACAATATTTCTAATATATTTTGTGAATATTTTCCTGGTTTTACTTTCCGGCAAACATTCTCAAAATGTACTCCAAGTAATTTCTAAAATGTTTTACAAACGTTTTTGGGAAAATATTTTCGGGAAATATTCGGAATACATTGGGGAAACCAGCATGGAAATCTTTAGAGAAGGAAAACCTTTTGGAAACCAAGGAAAATATTTTCTTTTGATTGAGGAAATATTCCTTGCTGTGTGGGACATATCTTAACAAAATCCCAGAGGCTGGTGCTGGACACTTAATGGCTGCTTATCAGTTTGGTACATCAGGTACGATGCAGGTTTTATGGTAAATCAGTTTGCGTGCTTATTCTTAAACTGAACGCCATAATTTCAGCATGAAATAACAGTGTGAAATAAGAGTAAGAAGGTTTTAGATAATTATTTGAAACATAAAAAGTGAAAAATATTTTAAAAGATTCCGACCTATTGTAAATCTGCTCATATTAATCCATTGTTCATATCATTCCTGCTCTGTTGAACTTTAAACATTGAGTACTACGGCTGTACGATCACCATTTCATCATTTTTTTTACAACTAGAATAACAACAACTCTTTTTTTAAAAAAAAATCACTAAAATTTTCATTTCTTACACATACCAAAATCAATTATACTGCAGACTAAAATCTGTTGGAACACAAAATATTTCACTAACATCTACCACTGCGTCACCGCTGAACCTCACGTATTCCTTCCAATACCACAAACCACAATGCAATTGTGACAAACAAATGACGGTTCCGAACGCGCACCACAGCACTGAGGACCAGGCGAAATTTTATGGTTTATATTTTCTTTTCTGCAGATTTTAAACATATTCTTTTATTATGAGAGAAATACGTATAATTTTGTGAATTTCTATTTCCCGTTCCTAGTGGCCATCCTGCGGGACAACCGTGGGATTCCCATCCATATATACCCATGCCTGTCCCAAGCGGGACTTCCCTGGGATTACCTATTTATATCCTGGATTTTTTAGGATCGTCTTGGGTCGTATGGTACGTCCCGTGGACTACTTGTGCTATTAGGGATGATTTTTTAAGTTCCATTTCCATTTGCAGTAAAACGTAAGGTAATTGTTTAGTATTTATAAAAAAAAACAACGTGCCATGGGGGGTTCTAACCCGCCTTCATTCGCTAACGCTCGCTCTACAATGCTGTCTGATTTTAATGTTGGTAACGTAATTTAACGTATGAAACCATAAAACAACCGCATCGGAATAGAATATCGCAAAAAAGTAGGTGCATAAGCTGGCTCCCAATGTTAAAGAACAGCCAAAATTAGCAAAGTACTAATTTACAAATGAAGAAAATTAAACATTTTGTAAAATAATTTAGAATTATGTATAATTAGAGATTAAGTGCTCTTAATAAACCTTGAACCACCATTAGTAATAGACGTCGGTCTGTCTGCTCTCTCTGACTCGATTTTCTGAAGAGGTAGGCTACTTGGACTTCTTTTACATGTGAATTAACGTATGGAATTTCAAGAAATAGATAGAATGAAGGGTCGTGTATGGAATCAAGTTGAGTAAATCCACTTACATATAAATTTAAACTGTTACTATATATTTTCTTCACACATATTTAATTGATAGAACGTATTGTAAATAAATATACATTTATGTGTACTGTCTAAAAATAATCAAGTGGTAATAAGGTAACATAGACCGTTCAGAATGTACATTTTAAAGAATCCTCTGAGGACAACAATAATAATATATTGTGATATAATAATTAATTGAACTTCGAAATCATAATATAGTAATATAATGCAATTTTCTTTCTGATTTTACATAAATTCCCGGATAAATTCCCATTTTGGGAACCTTCCCGGGAATATTCCTGAAAAATATCTTTTCGGGAATTTACCCATCACTAGTCGTGACATCCTCATCTATATATATATATATATATATATATATATATATATATATATATATATATATATATATATATATATACCTTCTGCGTGTGTGTGCCCCTCCAAATATCCAGAGAAATGGGCGCGCTTGCGTAGTACTATATACCTAGGTACTTGCTAGAAATCACAGAAGGTTATTCGTTTTATACCCACCCATTTTCGGTTCGGTGCTGCCACCTGGCGTATCATACTGGAATTATGGTCACCTTACAAGGGCAGTGTTTGTCTGACCTGGAATACTAGCAGACACAGTTATAGATGCTTTTATCATGGAATCTGGAGAGTCCTCCAAACCTTTCCCTTCTGTTCTTTGAGATATTTGTTAGAGATTTATGACCCCGTTACCTGAAAATCAACGTTGCTACTTCCCTCTATTGTCCCTTTCTTTTATCTACCATTCATTGTTTTTTTTAAATCCTGAATTTTGTTGTTTATGAAAGGTTACGGAAGTACGGCAACATTGAAGAGAATGACAGCGCACGTGCTGCTTAAAATCAGCCCTGGGTTTTGTGGGGGGAAATGTGTAGTGTTTGGGGCAAGAGATCTCTTAGTTTGTCTTCAATAGTTACAGTAGGTGCGTCAGTGATGGTAATGACTGTTATCAAATGGCACCGAAAATCAACGTCTTATTCCACGAGACGCTTACACATACACACAAAAGCCACAACCAGTTATTGTTCTCAAGTGAAAAAATTGTGTTAAAATATTAAATTGTTCGCACTAACTATCTTAAGTCGCGGCACAAATCACAATCAAAAGTAGCATTTAAAGCAATAATAGCACGTGTATTAAATAAAATTAGTACCGGTATACGCAACGGGAGTTCGACAGTCAATCAAACCGCAATGGCATACAGAAATACAAGATTTGCTATTCCCGCTAAAACGATAAAGATGGATTTATACCTTCTGAAACACGAGAATAGCGGTATGTCAGAGTGAGCTACACTAGCGACAAAAGATCTCACTTGAACGAAATATGAGCTAAAGAAGTATAGATCTGGGTTTTTTTCATTTTCCTCCGGCTGCTACAAACAAACAAACAATTGCCTAGAGAGCGATCGTGGCTAAGGAAATAAGGATCTGCTTAAGAAGCTGATTTTAAATATAAAGTTGCTTTTGTGAACGTTCTTGTAAATCATTTCATTAAGACTGGCAACATAAAATATAAGGGAAGTATAAGAACAGTGTTATATTCTTATTATATTTCATTTCACAATGGCTGGTGAGGCGTCTGTTAAGTTGGAATTGATGTGCAAAGAAGAAACTGCTTTTGACTTACCTCAGGAAGATCCACTCGAAGCGAAAGGGTGGACATACGAACTGATGACTGACAAGAAAGAGTTAATATTATCCACAACGGAAGGAGAGGAAACAATGGACAAGGATACAGCTATGTGTTCTTTGGATGTGAAACTAAACGTTGATAGGGTGAAATCAGAATTAGCAGTAGAAGATGATCCTGAATTTGAAAGGAATATAGAAACGCCTAGAAAAATAGTAGTTCAGGAGACTTGCGCGTCGTACTCTAATGACTTCCAACAATTAACAACAAAAAGTTTAAATTCACTTCGCCCAGAAAGGTAATGTTCAAATTTTCATATACTAATTGGCTCAGATTGATAATAAGGTTACATGCGTTCGGAAAGTTTGTTGGCTAAAAGCAATACTTCACGAGAAATACTTAGATATGGGAGATATCTCGAACGTAAGTTAGTAACCTACAATTAGGAAATTGGAAGACACAGGTAGATAAGCTGTATACCAAATAAAAATAAGATCGATACGACTAATACAAATCTTATGTAGTTTAGATCTTGATAAACTAATTATTTCTTTATTATTTATCACACACTTCTCACTAATTGTTGCACATATTTAAAATATGGGTGCTCGACAATATTGTTTTATTTATATAGAGACTTATGTAAAATAACAAATCGTGAGAATGGTATATATCCTAATATTTTGCAAATTTAAACGTGGAATATATTATATTGGAACAAGAACTATGGACGTTTGTGTTTTTACTTAGAATTTAGCTCAAATGTGTCTAGCCTCATTTTTCCGGAGGGCTTCGAAAGACATTAGTAAAATACAAGAGAAAGAATATTTTAACCATCAATGAATGTTCGTTAATTGTAGAGGTCCATACATCAAACCATTTCATAGCTGCACTCATTTCTTTCAAGGAAGTCGACTTTTTACATTCCCAGGAATCATTTCTAGAGTATGAACCTAAATTTCTCAATGTATAATCACTGTGGGGGCTTAGTGAACGTACATGATGTGTGTATTATTGTACAGACAACGCTAACCAGCATGTGCTAGATGGCCGGTAAAAATAAGATTGCTATGCAGATTAGAGCATTACGCAGAATGTTGGTAAACGAGGATAGCGCAAAATTCTGTATTTAGGATAAACTTACGTGTTGAATGTGTTCTTGTACGTTCCTAAGTATTTTATAGGTAACATCTTGAAATGCTTTCTTTGCTTGTATATTTGTATTCCAAACTAACGCAATATATTAGGGACGTAATTCCTTAGTTATATGAATTCCTTCCTTCCCAAAGGTAGTTCTAGTTTTGTGTCATGATTTGCCACATTGAATGTTGATATTTCATTTCGCTTACAGTGGTAACTACCTACCGTAACACGGGGTTACTTTGCACATTGGGCATTACTTCCCACAAAATACGAAAAGAGATTCAGTCATCTGTTAGTAAAACCCTGAACTGTAAACAGATTGGTGGTAGTTCCTAGTTTTCTCACTGGGTGTCTGTACAGTCATATGGTACTATGTTACTGTGACGCCACATATTCTGTCTGCTTGTATGTGTGGAATGCGGTGAGCGGGTAATTGAATTTTGGTTTCATGGCGACGATCGTGGTAACTATTCTACAACCAACTTTACTGAATAAATAACTTAGTTCTTTTCATTTTTAGTAGTTAAGTTTAACAAATTTGGATTTGTGCTTTTTACAATTTAGAAATTTATAAGAACATCCCTAGGTGGCGAATACAAAGAAAGTTTGAATTCGTTCTATTTCAAGCGCTTTCCAATTCGATTTTTTTTTTTGCGCTGCTCTGAGCCTATCGTAAAAGTATGTATTTGACATCTAGATATTCCTAGTAGAAGTGGCAAGTAGCTCGCGAGTTTTTTTTTTTTAATGAAGAAGGAAGTATTAATGTTTGTACTGACAAACAATGAAAGACATTTTGATCGTAGCTTTAAAGTTGTTTCAAACTTCGTGATCAGAACGGCTCCTACTCTGCGGATGGTATAATTTGAGAACGTTTCATTTCTTTTAGCCCAGTGAAATAAATTGAGATCTTATTTGAACATATAAAGGAAAGTAAGAATATCTCAGATACAAACCATGAAAAATTTCCCAACCATTCTATTTTTAACATCTTTTAAACTTTAACAGTTATTGCCAGTTATTTTGCTTCTAACTGCAGTGAAAGTAATTTGAGATCACGTCTTTCTTATTAGGTGAGTTAAATAAATTTTGTTACTCTGCTTTTAGATTTTAGATAGAAGTGAGAATGGCCATAGATACAAGTCCCGCAGGATTTTGTGTTTTTTTTATTTAAGAACAGTTTTGGAATAGAAGATTAAGAATAGATTTATCAATACAAAATAACTATGCAAAGTATCTCTTTTGACACTAGAGAATCTTAATATGTTTTAAAATGTGCCCGACGTCGGTTACTTCTTTTTGGGTTCCCTTTAAAGGGCGGTTGTCATTATGACTACGAATCGAATTCTAAGTGACGTTAGTTTCAATTTTTGTTATGGGGCAGCAATATTTTATCAGATAATGTTCTCGTTGTACTGTTGAAAAGGGTATTTTATAAACGACTTTTCGTTCTTCTATAAATAAATGTAGTACTTCTGTATAGATCATCATTATTATTTAAATTCATTTCAGAACGATGTTAAATCAAATTTTATTGTGGGTTAATGAGATGTACTCATAAAATGCCAGCGAAGCGTTATTTATTTATTTGTAAATTAGCCCTTTTAGAGTCCAGATTAAGAATATCATAAATACGATATTATTAAGTACATCCCGCTTTTCGAACAAAATTTCTTAGTATGACAGAAAACTACATAGTATAAACTGCATTTCATTCTTGAATGTAGGTTTTGCATTAGTAAAGCACGATGATGGTTGAGTCCAAGTTTTTATGAGACAAAGATTTAAATTGCTTTAAGAAAAATTATTTTCCACTTTATTATATTTTTTACATGGGAGAATATATTCTATGATCCAATCGAAAGTGCAGGAACGTGAGAGTAAAACTAACCAAGACAGACGAAAAGGTTATGGAGCTAATGGTTTATAGTTTACTTGTGTATTAGTTTTCTGATATATTTTGTGTTTCCACGTATTTTTCTTTTCTTTAATTTGCATTTTTCTCAATTTTTAAGATTTTTTCACACCATTTTCGACTAAATTCCACCAAGATATGAGTTTTCTATCATTTTGTCAGTACTTGTGTGAATTGATAGCTTTTCCCATAGTTCATACTGCCTTTTTGGACAGGTCTATATTTTTGCTCTTAAAGTTGTAAACGCTGAGCTATTCCATATAAAATCAGGAAGTTCACGAGTGAAGCCTTAAAAATTAAACTTAGATTTTATGTTTCAAATGAAATTGACGTTTGTTTGATTTGCACTTGCTGATGGCTCAAAGCTCATAGGATACAGGCTTGGGTGTCGTTTCTAAGCTTGTGTATCATCCTTTACAAGAATTTCCATTAACAAACCTGGATTTCTTTAATTTGTATTATTGTTTTCTTTTGAGATTTTAGCTTGCATTCTCCGTTTTTTGTTGACTATTTACATCTTTATCTCGGGCACTTGCGTAATGCTTTTTCATCCTTGTAAGTGTCTATTTCCTTTGTTTTTTTTTCTTTTTAGTTATAACTCAGTAGTTTACGAAAATGCATTTTAAATTTTGCATCGTCCCTGAATTTTAAACTCAATCTTTTTCTCCTTCGTTTCCTTCTGCTTTTTAACCCTTAAGAGGAAATATGTGTATGTCAGACACCTATGGTTTTTCTTTGTATTACATTGGCAACACTGATTCACTCAATGTATCGGTTCTCTCAGTACCTTCTTATTATTTAGTTGTATGTCTGTCGCAGTAGTCCATTGTTGGCGTAATGTCTGAGTGAACATTTATCGATGATTTTAGAAAGAGGCACACATTTCCATTATTGTTTATATTTTCGCGTGATTATTGGACACACATTTCCTGAAGAGAGTTTTGCTTTCAAAAATTTTTGTGGTTTACTTTTATTTACCATGAAATAGAAGCTACTGAGCTCTTGAAACATACTATTTTGTTTGTGTGAGATTTTATGTATTTGCAAAATATAGACCTAGTACCTCGAGAAAGAAATTTAAGAATGAAACTGTAAGTACAGCAGATCCTTATTTCACGGGAAAAATTCCAAAAATGTTGAAAATACAGAAGTAATTTATATTATTGTCTTCAGTAGATTCTGACTGAGACGCCTAATTTTTTCCTCAAATCAAGAATTACCTACTAAATGTGAGGACGATACCAATTCTGATACAGTGGCAGGTGTGAGCTCAAGTAGTAACAGAACTGTCAATGTGAGCAGCCCTAGTGAAGTTTCATGTGATAACGAAGGCCTTAGATACAGAGGTAAAAACAGGTTTGTTTGGAATTGAAATGAACCTCTAAGAAACCGAAGGGTTCTTCATCAAAACATAGTCAGAGGGATTCCTGGTATAGTCACCCATGTAAGAAATCTGGGAAAAAAATCCTGTCTAACTTATGTAATGATGATATAATTCAGGAGATTTCAATATGAAGTTGGAAGAAAATCGAAACAAATTTGAAGTAAATTAGAGCAAAGTCAAACTACAGATCTACTGACCTATCTGAAAATAAAGCCCTTATTGCTCTCCTAATATTGTGTTATATTTGTAAATCAGGCAACGAAGACATGTATTCACCATTTTCAAGACACTTTGGGACGACCTCTATTTAAAGCTACCATGTTCGTTAAACGTTTCCAAGCTCTTCGAGAAATAGAACATTTGAACAGGGCAGCTACATGTGGACAAATAACATATTTGCGGGGTAGTAATATGTAGAATTATACTAATTTAAAATTTGTCAGTTTTTAAATTTATATTCTATTTTTATTTAGATATTGAAATATTTTCCGAATTTATATTCCAATAAAACCGAATTAATATATGTAATTCTTGTTTATCATATTTTGCTCGAAGTACAAAATATAAAGTTTCATTATTCTACATTACACATACGTTTTTTAGAAAAGATATTACTTTATACATGTCCGTGTCCCAGAGACACGCATTTCCTGTAAGCGAACAAAAATAACGTTCCCTGTTAAGGGTTAAGATATTTTCTGACTTTAAAAATTACTCTAATAGAATACATTTTACAAAAATGGAGATCCTAAAAGAGCTGGGAGTGAATCAAAAAACTACTCTCTCTTATTTGTCTTCAGTTAAATATAATGTTACTATTTGGATGAATCCTTCGCGATTAATTCCAATCAGTATTGTCCTAAAATCGATAAGATAAAGCGCAAGTAAAATGGAATTAAAACAAGAAGAAACAGCTGGCAATCAACAAGGATATCATCTTAAAGTTTGTTCTTGGCTTTCTTTACATTTTTCCGAATATCTCTTTTCCATTTTGTCTATTGCCAAACATCTGGAATTACAAACATGTATTATAACGAACATTATCAAAACGGAAGTGATGTTCACCTGTTCCACGTTATTTCGAGAGAAGATAATTTTGTTTATAACAAGTTTTCGTCTTCGTTTATAAAGATTTATAATTTGTGCTGAAGAAATGTATGATTTTTTCTGCTTTCCTTTTTTTATCTTCTCCCGATATTCTTTACCATATATTGAGCTAAGTTCTTAAATTAATTTTCTTTCTTACCATTTGATGTTATCCCATGTATCTCCATTAGCTTTTTCTAATAACAATATTGTTCTCGTTTCTACCAGGGTCATAATGAGAAGCTGTGAGGGGCGTAGACATAAAATCATTAATAAGGCCCGCTGACTGTAACATAGGGACGTTATTTCATATGCGTATTTTTTATTAAACAGGCTTATCAACAGTTGTATATGCAGTATTATTACAAACTATCCTCGCAGACCGTTTGAACGCTCAAAATTGTAAATAAGTAAAATGCAGCGAAATGATAACTATTTCATAATAAGTTACTAGGTTTGGAAACACCTGCTCGAAACACAGGTACCGTAGTGAGTCATCAAAATTGCCAGAATTCCATTTTATTAAATTTTATAACTTTTTCGTTTGTATAAAAAAGTTAAATCGATTATTTCTGATTCAGGCCTACACATCAAGGATAACACTGCTACCAACTTGAAATGTACAAAATATAGCTAGTTGACCAAATATTTAAACATGTACAAATTTTGCCCTGTAATCCAAATTGAAAAGTTGAATATAATACAACTCAAAGATATGGTAGTCAAATAGATTGATTATTTGATCTCTGTGGATTCAAACTTCAGAAAAACGATCATATGGCCTTTCACTATATTTGACCCAAAAGCCGTTGCTTGTAGGAAGCGCAAACCGTTGACCGCTAAGTTAGTCCGACGGTGATTTGTTCCGACTTTTGGTCTACCATGCAGTAACATGTTAAATCACATTAGGTATTTAATCTTCTAGTATAAGAATTACAGGAACCCTGACCTGTAAACATTTTCATCGTCTCAGGGGGCGCGGTGGCTCAGTGGTAGAGCGTTCACCTCGGTGCCTGGGGTCCCGGGTTCGATCGCAGCCCCCGCCAAGTGAACTTTGTGGTGGACAAACACCGTGCTCGTGGGTTTTCTCGGGGTTCTCCCGTTTCCTCCCACTTTCTTCCTTCCACCATTTCACTCATCTCTCATCATCACCGTCTCCTTTAGCCTAACCGGCATAACCGTGGGACGTAACACTTACAGATTTCATTTTCATTTCATTTTCATTTTCATCGTCTCTTTGTTTAATTCCCTTTTCCCTTTTTTTAATTTTAATAGTCGGTATATTTTTTTTTTCCATTTGTCATCTCTTGGTTAATTTTTACTATGATATGCATTTTCTGTTGATGATTGCTTTTTGCTGCATAACAGGAATTGTTTCAAATATTTCTTAAATGTTCACTTATTTCTCTTTAATCCAATTTTTTATCACTTTTCCATGTCAGCTAACCACTTACATTTAAGGGGACTGGCGTTCTAAGAAATAGTATCTCCTTCCTCCAGTTTAATTCTTTCAGTTTATGTCTGATAGCTGGACACCGAACATGGCAACACGTATGCCCCGAAATATGACATGCCAGTATATTTCTCCAATTGGAGCAAGAAAGAGTGAATATTTCGCCATCACTTAGAGACGCACTAGATAGATTTGATAAACTACATTCACTTTGAATTCTAAGGTATGAAAATTAATGCAAGCAAAATGAATATTACAATATGCATCATGCTAAGACAGAAAGCATGGACAGGACAACGAACTTTCAACTTTTAAGAATAGCAAGTCTGCATTTCCCATCTTTTTGTTTTTGGTTTTTCTCTTTCCTTTAAGGAATATACCGCTTTTAGTTTCAATAGCGAACATAGCTTACCATGCTTAACTCCCTGAAAAACAAACTGTAGTTCCAGGCTGCCATTCGAACGAAGATTAATTAGAACGAGTCTTACACGCTGTCGAATTGGGTGCACGATCTAAGGCGTATGCTCAAATCAGCCATAAAACTCCACACTTTTTTTGTTTGTTTATCATCAGTGGCTGTACGATATTTTCATACGCCTCCGTGTAAAATAATTTTTTCAAATATTGTGCAGAAATCAGCAGTGAAGTGACTAGTACATATGTGTTAGCACCCTAACATTCGTTTGTAATCTCAGTTTTGTGACAAATTCTGGCTCCATATCATTGAAAAGAAGGAGTAATTGTGCCTGCTTGAACGATCGCTTATTACTATCTGCAGAGGACTCCAGCGGACCCTTGGGATAATACGACGTGGAACGCCTGAGATTCTATTAACTGCAACGCCTCTGAAGGAGTTGACCGGTCGAAGATTATTGTGATTAACTGAAATCTTAATTTATCAATTGTGCCACACAGTACAGTATTAAAAGAAAAGAAAATAAGATAAAAGTGGAAATAAAAAAAGGTAACACGGCCGAAAATATATAGAGTAAAAGCTACTTTTTCATTTGTAACTTTTTGATGTTCTTTTAATTTGTGTAAATTACATTCAGTATTATCACATTTTCTGCACAGTTTAACCAGGTTTTATGATTTGCACCAGAAGATAATTTTAGTTTGTTAATATCTAAGGTTAATTTAATCATTTGCTCACTTTTCAATTTTATACGGTATCTATGTTTTGTCTACCGTTCTATCCAGCTTCGGTTTATAACACAACGTATGTACGGAAGAAATCGTGATTTGCCGTAGCAAAGCTGGGATAAACGTAACACACAAGTGAGAGAGAGAAAGGATGTGTAAACTTTTGGAAAAACAGCGAAAATCATTATGAACGTTACGATTATATTTACAAGGTTCTAACAACGACAAAAATCACGATTTTGTGGCCACAGGAGTAACCCACGCAGTTAAAAGAAAAAAATAGAAGTGTAATGATATTTCACCAACACTAGCCTCCACTAAGCACTGGCCATTAAAATTTAAGATATCTACAAGAAAAGCAGAAAACAAATTATTATTAACAAAATAATGTGTTTTGAGAGTAAAATATAGCTTGAGTAGTATGGGCCTGACTATAGGACACTTTTTGGCCCCTGGGTCCCTGCCTCAGGACCCATGGTCCCTGGCCCGGGGTCAATGACCTAGGGGTACATAGGACCACCCCCTCTAAATTTTGGCAGGGGTACCTTGGCCCACCCCCAAAATTTTGGCAGGGGTACATAGGACCACCCCCCTTAAATTTTGGAAATTGACAAATCTAAAAATTTGGTATGGTAGCCTAGGACCACAGTATGTACCTCTATCAGTATTGGGTGTCTATGTCGTTCCCTTTCATGGGTAAAAAATTGCCAAAAATTGAAATTTCGGAGGTTTTTGACCTAATTTATCCCCTTTGATGAGGTGTTATTACCCTATATGGTTATATGGGCGTATACAGGGGTCCATTATCTTTCATAAGACATGGATATATTAACGCACCCATTGAAAAATTTGGGAGGGGTACCTTGGCCCACCCCTTAAATTTTGGAAATTGCCCAATTTAAACATTTGGTATTATAGTATAGGACCCAAATATGTATTATGATAAATTTGGGTGGTCCACCTGGTTCCCTTTTAGGGGTACCAAATTGCCAAAATATAAACGTAAGCAATACGTAGTACCACGTGTTTGGTTTTTGACCTAATTTATCCCCTTGGATGAGGTCCTATTACCTTATATGTTTATATGAGCGTATACAGGAGTCTATTGCCTTTCATAAGACATGGGTATATTGGTGCACCCCGGGAGGGGTACCTTGGCCCACCCCTTCAATTTTAGAAATTGCCCAATTTAAACATTTGGTATAATAGTATAGAGCCCTAGTATGTATCACTATAAATTTGGGTGGTCCACCTCGTTCCCTTTCATGGGTACACAATTGCCAAATTTTAGTACAACCACGTGTTTGGTCTTTTTACCTAATTTATCACCTTTGATGAGGTGTTATTATCCTATATCGTTATATGGGCGTATACAGGGGTTCATTACCTTTCATAAGACAAGGGTATATTAATGCACCCCTTGAAAAATTTGGGAGGGGTACCTTGGACCACCCTTTAATTTTGGAAATTGCCCAATTTAAACATTTGGTATAATAGTATAGGACCCTAATATATATTACTGTTACTTCGTTCCCTTTTAGGGGTACAAAATTGCCAAAATATAAACGTAAGCAATACGTTGTACCACGTGTTTCGTTTTTTACCTAATCTATTCCATTGGATGAGGTCCTATTACCTTATACGTTATATGGTCACGTATGGGGACTCATTTCCTATCATAAGACATAGGTACATTTGTGCACCCGGGAGGGGTACTTTGACCCACCCCTTTAATTTTGGAAATTGTCCCTTTTATATGTTTGGTATTATAGTATAGGACCCTAATATAAATTACTATAAATTTTGGTGGTTCACCTCGTTTCCTTTCATGGGTACGAAATTGCCAAATTTTAGTACAACAACGTGTTTGGTTTTGGCTCAATTTATCCCCTTGGATGAGGTCCTATTACCTTATATGGTTATATGGTCATGTATATATTGGTCCATTTCCTATTATAAGACATGGGTACATTGATGCACCCTTTAAATTTTTGGAAGGGGTACCATGGCCAACCCCCTTAAATTTTGGAAATTTTCCAATTTGAGCATTCGGTATCATAGTACATGCCTCAACATGTATCATGATAAATTTGGGTGGTCCATCTTGTTCCCTTTCATGGGTAAAAATTGCTAAAATATAAACATAAGCAATATGTTGTACCATGTGTTTGGTTTTTGGCCCAATTTCTCCCCTTTGATGAGGTTCTATTACCTTATATGGTTATATGGTCATGTATATGGGTTCATTTCCTATCATAAGACATGGGTACATTGACGCACCCTTTAAAAATTTGGGAGGGGTATCTTGGCTCATCCACTCGGTTTTAGAAATTGTTTAATATAAGCATTTGGTATCATAGTACAGGACTTCAATATGTATCACTATAAATTTGGATGGTCCACATCGTTCCCTTTCATGAGTAAAGAACTACCAAAAAATCAAATTTCGGAGGTTATTGACACCTATTTAGCACGTTATATGGTTTATTACCTTTATATTTTTATGTTCCCTTTTAAGTTTGGGAATTATCAAATAACAAAATTCGGTAAACGTTTTCTAGGACCCATTGGTGTTCCTCTTATGACCAAATATTCAAAATTTAAAGGTTATTGACCGGCTTTATTATTGAATAAGTACAGGATTTATTACTTTTTCATAAGACACATGTGTATTTGTGTACCAATCTTAAATTTTGGGAGGGGTACATTTCTTATTGTCATATCAATAATTGGTAATTGGATAGTATCTCATTCATTGGGTAAATCATTGTCAAATATGAGTATGATCACGTGATCAGTTATTAACCTATGATGGGATTAGAAGTCCAGAACAATGGTACATTGAAACTTTGTAGGATAATTTGAGAATGCGTTATTGGTTTTGATTATTCCCGCCAAATATGAACGTAAGCAAGACGTTGTACCACGTGATTGTCCTTGATGAGGTAGTGTACAGGGATTCATTTCCTTTGTTGTGGTACTTCTTAAGTTTGAGTACACACACTTCTAGAAAACAGTTGGTTCTACTCAGGTAAACAATTGACGGACATTATTGACCTTATTGAACATATAATGATATGATTAACTCTAAGACTTAGGTATATCAAGAGAAGTATTCTTTAAATTTGGGAATGGTGATAAACAGAATTTTAACATAAGGTGCGAAATTTGAAACAATACATTGAACTTTAGTCACAGCTCATAGTCTAAGATCATTGGTGGTGATTGATTTGACCTTGAGCTTTAGAAATCTGATAGCTAACCTTATTGAATCTTATGACTCACAGACGAAAGGCAATACATGCTACAACAGTTTGAAATTTAATCATAAGGTGATGTAATCTGACACTAGCAAAGTTATTGTTAATGCAATTTGATTGGCTGATCACTATCTTTCGTACAATCTGATTGGCTGATCACTATCTTTCGTGCAATCTGATTGGTTGATGATTTTCAAATCTTTGCTGTATTCAGTTTTAAGTTTTGTTTAACATTTAAAAATCTTGGTTTCGTTCAACATTTTGCACTCACTGATAAATATGATCAGAACCGTTTATTTGTTAATCGAATAGTTAAAAACCGGATAAAGTTTCACGGTTAACCATGAACGTAAAATTTTTAGTTTGAAATTTTTTTTGTTTGAAACTTTTCGTTTCGAAATTTTGTTTGAAATTTTTTTTGACAACTTTTGTTTCAATTTTTTTTTGTTTAAAAATTTTTCGTTTGAAATTTTTTAAAATTTTTCGTTTCAAAATTTTGTTTAAAATTTTTGTTTGAAATTTTTCGTTTCCAAATTTTTTGTTTGAAATTTTTTGTTTCAAAATTTTGTTTGAAAAAATTTTTCGTTTCAAAATTTTGTTTGAATTTTTTAAAAGCTTGTGCACTCATTAGTAAAGAACCGGAACTGTTTAGAACAAAAACCTCTGGCAACATTGTGGTGCAATAGTACACGTCAGAACATGATGATGCAACGTCATCAGTTTTGAATCATATAAGTATCGTTCGAGGTAGTATTCATGATAACATCATCATGGCTACTTGTCTGCAGTTTCTAAACACACGTGATGTGACGAAATCATTTACCAAGATTACTGATTTACAACAGAATGTACCTTATAGAATCTTAGCTAGCCAAACGATCCCTACAAAGTTTGGATTAAGAATCGTAGTGAAGCTTGAAAATGATAAGAATATAATTTTACCAGCAAGATATTTTCCCATGGAAGCATCAAAACAAGAAGAACTGCTGCGTTTCTTAAATACTGGATCTGTATCTTTATGTTATAAAGGATTCTTGGGTCGAAGTCATCAATTTGAATTTAGTACACAGCCAGATTCGTCAGCAATTGTGATGAAATCATGAATTCAAACGTCAGCACATTTCTTTCCAATGACGTCAGCCGTAGTTGTATGAATTTGGTTGGTCGGCATGACGTCAGCAACTGTGATGAAATCATGAATTCAAACGTCAGCACATTCCTTTCCAATGACGTCAGCAATAACTATAAACCAGCAAATACAGTGTCATCCCACGAAATCATTTGAGCAAGTGCTTTTCAGGAGGAAAGATGTGTACTTCTAACGATAAAGAGTTCATCTTCGCAAGCTATTATCCAATAAATATATTTCAAACAAAACATGTGATGATTGGTATCAGTGCTAGAACATTTGAACCTGTGATTCGATTGGGCAAAGCAGAACAATTTGGTGTACAACTGACCTGTGAAGAATGGCAAATATTATGTTCACGAATCGACCAAATGAACGATTATTTTCATGATGAGCTAAATGTGACCATAGTCAAATCATTAGGCTCAAATCATGAAGTGGTGCTGCGTACAGTCCTCGAAGAGAAGATGGTGCTGTTACGTAAAAAGAGTACATTTCATGTCCCTCGCAATATGGTGTATCTAACACAAACGGAATGGAACAAATTCTTCAGCATATTTCAGTGTGTGAAACATGCAGTGGAAGTGTGCAACAAAACTAGTATATTCCTGAAAAAGTACTATTTTGAAAAATGTGTTATGCATATTGTACAACATGTATCTAGATATTGTGATGGTTGTCAACATCGTTCGTGGGTGCATACCTGTATTGATAAACAGTTTATTTGTGATCAAATGGACATTGAGTTTCCACCAATTGATATTGCAATAGACCTTAAAAACTTCAACTGGAATTAAAATTATATGCTAAAGACAAACTAGTGCAAGAAGTTCAAAATACATTGTATCGACAATATCCAGAACCACTATCTGGTATGGATGTATGTGAAGTGTAATAAAATGATCCATTTCAATGAATTGTGTTTTTTCATTTCAAGTACAACCCCAGGTTCTGACGTGTACTATTGCACCACAATGTTGTCAAAGGTTTTTGCTCTAAACAGTTTCAGTTCTTTACTAATGGGTGCACAAACTTTTAAAAATGTCAAACCAAACTTTCAAACAAAAATCTTTGAAACAAAATTTTGAAACGAAAAAAATTCAAACAAAAAATCTCAAACAAAATTTTGAAACAAAAAAATTTGGAAACGAAAAAATTTTCAAACCAAAAATTTAAAGCAAAAAAATTTCAAACTAAAAAAATTTTACGTTTCACGGTTAACCGTCAAACTTTATCCGGTTTTTAACTATTCGATTAACAAATAAACGGTTTTGATCATATTTATCAGTGAGTGCAAAATGTTGAACGAAACCAAGATTTTTAAATGTTAAACAAAACTTAAAACTGAATACAGCAAAGATTTGAAAATCATCAACCAATCAGATTGCACGAAAGATAGTGATCAACCAATCAGATTGCAGGAAAGATAGTGATCAACCAATCAAATTGCATTAACAATAACTTTGCCAGTGTTGTAGCATGTATTGCCTTTCGTCTATGAGTCATAAGATTCAATAAGGTTAGCTATCAGATTTCAAATCAATCACCACCAATGATCTTAGACTATGAGCTGTGACTAAAGTTCAATGTATTGTTTCAAATTTCGCACCTTATGTTAAAATTCTGTTTATCACCATTCCCAAATTTAAAGAATACTTCTCTTGATATACCTAAGTCTTAGAGTTAATCATATCATTATATGTTCAGTAATGTCAATAATGTCCGTCAATTGTTTACCTGAGTAGAACCAACTGTTTTCTAGAAGTGTGTGTGTACTCAAACTTAAGAAGTACCACAACAAAGGAAATGAATCCCTGTACACTACCTCATCAAGGACAATCACGTGGTACAACGTCTTGCTTACGTTTATATTTGGCGGGAATAACCAAAACCAATAACGCAATTCTCAAATTATCCTACAAGGTTTCAATGTTCCAATGTCCTGGACTCCTAATTCCATCATAGGTCAATAACTGATTACGTGATCATACTCATATTTCACAATGATTTACCCAATGAATGAGATACTATCCAATTTTAAGAACCATTACCAATTATTGATATGACAATAAGAAATGTACCCCTCCCAAAATTTAAGATTGGTACACAAATACACCTGTGTGTTATGAAAAAGTAATAAATCCTGTACTTATTCAATAATAAAGCCGGTCAATAACCTTTAAATTTTGAATATTTGGCCATAAGAGGAACACCAATGGGTCCTAGAAAAAGGTTTACCGAATTTTGTTATTTGATAATTCCCCAAATTTAAAAGGGAACATAAACATATAAAGGTAATAAACCTCTGTACATACCCATATAACATGTACCCATGAAAGAGAAACGAAGTAAACCACCCAAATTTATCATAATATATGTTAGGGTCCAGTACTATAATACCAAATATATAAAATGAGCAATTTCTAAAATTTAAGGGATGGGCCAAGGTACCCCTAACAAATTTTAAAGGGGTGCACAAATGTACCTATGTCTTATGATAGGGAATAGACCCCTATACATAACCATATAAACATATAAGGTAATAGGACCTCATCCAAGAGATAAATTGGGTCAAAATGTCAAACACGTGGTACAACGTATTGCTTACGTTTATATTTTGGCAATTTCGTACCCATGAAAGTGGACGATGTGGACCATCCAAATTTATCATAATACATATTAAGGTCCTGTACTATAATACCGAATGCTTAAATCAAAAAAAAATCTAAAATTTAAGGGGCGGGCCAAGGTACGTACCTCTCCTAAAATTGAAAGGGATGCACCAATGTACCTATGTCTTATGATAGGAAATGAACACCTATACATTACAATATAACCATATAAGGTAATAGGACCTCATCCAAGGAGATAAATTAGGTCAAAACCAAACACGTGGTACAACGTATTGCTTACGTTTATATTTTGGCAATTTTGTACCCCTAAAAAGGGAACGAGGTGGACCATCCAAATTTATAGTGATCCATATTAGGGTCCTATACTGTAATACCAAATGTTTAAATTGAACAATTTCCAAAATTAAAGGGGTGGGCCATTGTACCCCTCCCGGGAGTGCAAAAATGTACCTATGTCTTATGATAGGAAATGGACCCCTATACATGACCATATAACCATATAAGGTAATAGGACCTCATCCAAGGGAATAAATTAAATCAAAAACCAAACACGTGGTTGTACCTAAATTTGGCAATTTCGTACCCATGAAAGGGAACGAGATGGACCATCCAAATTTATCATGATACATAATGAGGTCCTGTACTATAATACCAAATGCTTAAATTGGAGAATTTCTGAAATTGAAGGGGTGGGCCAGGGTACCCCCTCCTAAAAATTTAAAGGGGTGCACCAAAGTACCTATGTCTTATGATAGGGAATGAACACCTATACATGACCATATAACCATATAAGGTAATAGGACCTCATCCAAGGAGATAAATTAGGTTAAAAAACCAAACACGTGGTTGTACTAAAATTTGGCAATTTTGTACCCCTAAAAGGGAACGAGGTGGACCACCCAAATTTATAGTGATCCATATTAGCGTCCTATACTATAATACCAAATGTTTAAATTGGGCAATTTCTAAAAATGAAGGGGTGGGCCAAGGTACCCCTCCCAAATTTTTAAAGGGGTGCATTAATATACCAATGTCTTATGAAAGATAATGGACCCCTGTATACGCCCATATAACCATATAGGGTAATAACACCTCATCCAAGGGGATAAATTAGGTCAAAACCAAACACGTGGTACTACGTATTGCTTACGTTTATATTTTGGCAATTTGGTACCCCTAAAAAGGGAACGAGGTGGACCATCCAAATTTATCATAATACATATTAGGGTCCTATACTATAATACCAAATGTTTAAATTGGGCAATTTCCAAAATTTAAGGGGTGGGCCAAGGTACCCCTCCCAAATTTTTCAATGGGTGCATTAATATACCCATGTCTTATGAAAGGTAATGGACCCCTGTATAGGCCCATATAACTATATAGGGTAATAACACCTCATTCAAGGGGATAAATTAGGTCAAAAACCTCCGAAATGTGAATTTTTGGCAATTTTTTACCCATGAAAGGGAACGACATTGACCCCCAATACTGATAGAGGTACATACTGTGGTCCTAGGCTACCACACCAAATTTTTAGATTTGGCAATTTCCAAAATTTAAGGGGTGGGCCAAGGTACTCCTCCCAAATTTTTCAAGGGGTGCATTAATATACCCATGTCTTATGAAAGGGAATGGACCCCTGTATACGTCCATATAACCATATAGGGTAATAACACCTCATCCAAGGGGATAAATTAGGTCAAAAACCCCCGAAATTTGACTTTTTGGCAATTTTTTACCCATGAAAGGGAACGACATAGACACCCAATACTGATAGAGGTACATACTATGGTCCTAGGCTACCATACCAAATTTTTAGATTTGGCAATTTCCAAAATTTAAGGGGGGTGGTCCTATGTACCTCTGCCAAAATTTAGGGGTGGGCCATGGTACCCCTGCCAAAATTTAGAGGGGGTGGTCCTATGTACCCCTAGGTCATTGACCCCGGGCCAAGGTCATTGACCTTTGACCTATGACGTCATAAAGGTCGGGGTCAAAGTCCAAAGTGAGACCAAGTCAGGCCCTTACTACTGCTTGTACACCTTAGCCGTAAATCTCCATATGGCTGTACCATTTAGAAGTGTCCCCCGCTGTACCAGCCGATACTTGAACGCGTGTTCATGCGAGAGCTTGTAAATATTATTTTCGAAGATTTATTTACGCTGTCAAAATTTACATAACAAAACTAAAAAAAGTCATTCCCGCCATGCTTTCTCTGTCTCAGCATGATGCATATAATTATATTAATTTTGTTTGTATTAATTTTCCTCTCTTAGAATTCAACGTGAATGTAGTTTATCAAATCTATCTAGTGCGTCTCTAAGCTATTCGGTTCAAAATCTCTTGTCGTCGCGAATTCTGTCGAGGAATTTGAAACTTAAAATATACAAAACGATAATATTGCCTGTTGTTCTGTATGGCTGCGAAACATGGTCGCTTACTCTGAGGGAAGAACATAGTCTGAAAGTATTTGAGAACAAGATCCTGAGACGAATATTTGGACCCAAGAGGAACGAGAATGGGGAATGGCGGAAACTTCATAACGAGGAACTACATAATTTATATGGTTTACCCAACATTATGAGGGTTGTCAAGTGTAGGAGGCTTAGATGGACGGGTCATACAGCTAGAATGGAAGAAAGTAGAGACGCTTTCAAAGTCTTGACTGGAAGACCAATCGGAAAACGACCATTAGGAAGAGCTAGGCGCAGGTGAGAGGATAATATTAAGATGGATCTCGCAGAGATTGGAATAAGAGTAGAAACTGGATGCAGTTAGCTAAGGATAGAAAACAGTAGAGAGCTTTTGTGAACGCGGCATTGAACCTCCGGGTTCCATAGGCCATAGAGAGAGAGAGAGAGAGAGAGAGATAGAGAGAGTCTTTATCATTCGCATAGACATTTATAGAAATATTAAGTAATTTTTCGACTTTTGGAATATCGCTTATTTTTACAGGAAAATGAATATTTTTTAGTATGGATTCTAAGTTTGACAATAGTTCATCATCTTTTGGTACTCGTTCAGGATGTGAATTTGTAGGATATAAGGCACTGTATAATGAGTATAAGAAGCATTTTTCGTCTTCATTTTTACATTAATTACTGCCTTTTTGTTTGAATCTGTTTAGGTAATGTATGATGATCCTCTGTTTGGTATATATTTAACGATTGCTAGTTCAAAAAAGTTAATGTTTATAAGAGCCCAGCCAGAACTTCAAGCTTGAAACTCATCTATTCTTGTTCTTAATGCTTGTTTCATATTAGTTAGTGGTTCCTTTACATTGGTTGATTGATATATTACTCGGTTTTCAGTATTAAAATAAAACTCTTGCATTTCTTTTCCTTTCTTATATTCAGAACAAACATAGATTAATTTTCAATGAGCCATGTTTTTGTAAGCTGAGTTGTATTCTGTTTAATATAGCTTTAGATGTTTTAATATTATGTTCTAATGGATCTTCTGGTTTGTATTGTGTTGTGAATCTCTATGTTTCTAATTTTTATTTAAATGTAGTATTTTGACGTTTTACATCGAATGGTATTGATTCAGATTTGATTTTTGGTTCTCCAAATGCTTCTTTTTTAAATGGAAGCAGTTTTAAAACTCTCTTCCTACCTAATATCTTAGGTTTTTGTTTTTCCAATATGTTTTTTTAAATGGGAAAGTTTTGCTAAAGTTTAATCTGTTTTTTTCATCTTCATATTCTTTAATACGGTCTATGAGTTCTGTTTTTCCTTAATCGGGAATAACTTTTGATCCCGTTTCCTTTACATAAGTTTTTTTTTAATTCCACTACTGTGCGCTTAATTAAATTCATAATTACCCTCTTGTTTTTATTATACAAAAAATAATTTTTAATCATTTTCGTTATCTAATACAACAGCTAATATTCATGTGACGTAGGAAATCTCGATGTCTATTAGCATATTGTGTTAGAACATGGCCTTTATGGGAATAACCCATGAAAGTTACTAATGATCTAATGAAAACTAATTCATTTTTATTATTATTTTTTCAAATCTACCTCACCTATCATTTGTAGGCTCAAGTTCTTTGACACTATCATTTGTGGGCTAAAGTATTTTGTCACTATCCCAATTTGATTCTGGTGTATATCTTTCTAATACTCCATTCTCTTTTTCTTTTAATAGCATTTCTTGTTCTTTTAATATTTGTTTTTCTAGTAGTACTGTTATGAGTTGGAGATCTTGATGAATAAGGTTAAGTTTATTCTGTATCCATTCATACTGCTTATCCATATTTATTAAATACAGAAATGAACAAAAATGAATACCTACTTTCTTATTATTATAAAAAAGGAGGTTATGGAAAGGAAAACTATCCCCCAACTTAAGCAATAATGTAGAGAGAACGGAGTACATGGTTATTCAAAGCTTAGAAAAGCAGAAATAATAGCCTTAATCAACGAGCACAGAAATAAGTCTCTAGCAACAACTGCTGCAAATTCACAACAACCAAGTAAACAAGATAAAACAATGATGAATAAAGATGAGCTTATAAAAGACACGATTCAAAGGTTAAACCCTGAGCATATTGTAAACTACTTTCAGAATCCGCTTTGTAGAAATATAGTTATAAATGCACTTAGTAGTCGAAAATTCAAAGAATGGAAACAAATTTTAGAAATAAAGAACTTACCCGATAACTTTCTACATATCTTCAAGCACAAGATACATTGGTGTTCAGTTACATCAACCCATAAACTGTCACTTTCTTTTATAGAACGTTATGAAGAACACATCAATTGGGTCAGATTATCAAACAGGAGAGACTTAGTTAGATACGAAAACATTATTAATAAGTATAGTGATAAACTTTTCTAAGACAACTTGTGTGAGCGAAGGTATGGTTCATGTTGTTATCATCATTTAAAACCAGATTTCGTACGAAACCACAAAGAACATAAAAGATGACATATACATTGGGAAGACTACACGTATGAATACGCTCAACAAATGAGTGAAAATTATGTTAATGAATTTAAAGAAAAAGTTGATTGGCTCGTGTTTGGTGAAGAAAATGACTGGAAAAATATTCGCAAAAACAAGCTATTGAGGTTTGCACACACTTCCAAGAATACTTACTTTGGAGCATACTCTCTTGCAAAACAGATTTGCTTAAACTTACATTCCTAAAAACCTTTAAAGACAAACTCTGTTGGGATATAGTTTCTAAAAATTGTCGCATCTCAGGAAAAGAACTAACAGCCTTCTTGAGAGAATTTGATTCTCTTATCGATTTGCACGATATTACACCACTGCTAGATGAAGCACATGTGAGAAATAACAAAATAAAGTTTACTGGTCAAATGTTAGTTTACACGATAAAAGCGAAAAATTCGTTCTCGAGTTCGAAAGCAAAGGTTTAGAGTAAAAACAGCATAATACGCACTTGTTGCGATAGGAAGTTCTCGGAAAACTTTCTAATGAAAATCACAGGTAAGATCGATACGTTTAAATTCTTAAAAGTAAATAAGCATGTCATGAGTCCCTCAGAAACAAACTAGTGCTACTCTGAACAGGTTTACATTTAATAGAGAACTCAGAAGAATGCTCAATATGCAAAGAAACAAAAACTGAATTATGTAAAATGACGTGTTCTGTGTTGAATATATGCTTACCTAGTAAAGAATTAATAACACTTGTCCTTTCTGTAGAACAGTTATTATACTTAACAACAACAACAATGAATATCCTGAAGAAAATCCTGATTTTGATAATCCGTTTTATTTTCTGTGGAAGATTGGAAATAATAACATCGAATATTGATGTTAAGTTTTTATGAAATGATAATCATAAAAGTTATATCGAAAGTTTTTTAATAGTACTCGATGTTAAACGATAATAGAAACAACCATTTTTTAAATTTCTTTAACCAAATCTTCTTCTGATAGGGACGTCCAAAACTCATTACCCTTACCTTTACGAATATCTAATTCTTTTTGCACTAGGTTGAATAACTTAATACTGTTAGGATCTCGAAACTTTTCGTATATTATCTCATGATCTGGATATTTTTCTTCTGCCTCATTAAGAGGCTTATATAGACTTCTCTTTTGGCATCTGATAGCATAATAAGGGAAAGGATAATTAAGTTTGTTCTTCTTGTATATGATTAGGCAATTATCTTTTGAATCATCGTCTGTATATGGTGCTGCTCTTTTTTTAAGCCCTTGTTCTTAAGACTTATCTTTTCCGTCTGTATTTCTATATCCTGCATTCGTGTTTGGAGTAATTCGTTGTTAACTCTATATTGCTTAAAGTCTTGGATGAAATAGTCTTCGATAATATCATAACACTTATTGTAAAAATCTTTAGATAACAAAAAGGCAACAGCTAGAAATATTTCTTGTGTACATAAGTTCCACATATGATTAAGGTTGCTTCTTTGTCTCCTCCTTTTATTAGGTATAAGGAAGAGCAATTCCTATAATTAGAGGAGTTGGTTAATTCTAGCTCATAGTATCTTATTAACTCTTGTGACTTTATTTTTTAACCAATTATCTAACCTCTTACCAGCATCTTGACACAACTTAGTAGCAATGAAAAATCTTGTACTCTTATCCACAATCAATTTAAAATCTCCAAAAATAGCATACCAATAATTGTCTTTAATCTGTTCGTAACAAATAACGTTTAAACTATCCATAGTACTCGTATTTATTGTTTAGAAAATATGTTTTAACATTATTTCGTTACCAGCTAGTTTTACTGTATAAGGTGAGTTTTTGAAGTGGCCCGAATTTGGTCCACTTAGTTTGTTATTGTAATATTCTAATATTTCATTTGAACCTTTATTTTCTAACTTTTTTTTAACTCTTGTATCTCCCATTGCACACAATTTAGTAGCATTGAAGTAACTTGTGTTCTTATCTATAACCAGTGTAAAATCACCAAAGATACCATACCAATATCTTTAGTCTGTTCGTAACATATCTCATTCAAACATTGATCCATACTAACCTATTATGGTTATTATTCCATAAAAATAATATTTAAATTTATACTACAACATTACTTTTATCTATCCAGCTATTATGTGAATCATCAAATACTAACCATTTAACGTATGCTTTGTCACCTTTCTTTCTCAACACCTCCACTAAGTATTCATCTTTATGTTTCGTCTTTAATAGTTCTGGTTCGTAAAATCTACCTTGCACATCCTCTTTTTCTAAAGCTTTAATTCTATACGTAGGTGCATTAGATGGTATAACTTCGCTAATAACAAATACTTCTGTTGACCAATTAGGTGTATATCCTTTTTCAAATAACCCTTTCGATTTACTTATTTGCTTATTCTTTTTATTCACTTCTATAGGCTTTAAACCAATGGTTCTATGCATACGATTATTATACTTGTTAAATAGTGTTGGTAATATTCCTATCCATTTATAATCTCCTTGTGTTGTAAATTTTTCCACATGTTTTGTTTAAGAGTTCTATTGAATCTCTCAACAACAGAAGCTTTCTTGCCCCTATGGGTTGAGTAATGATTAATCTTATTTTCCTCCATCACCTTCTTAAATTCTTTATTGTAAAACTCTTTGCCTTGATCAGTTTGTAAGTTACTAGGTTTCCCGTTCTTAATATGGATTCAAATGCTTCTGTAACATTTTTACCGCTCTTATCTTTAACAGGAACAGCAAAAGCATATTTCGAAAACACATCTATAATCGTTAGCAAATACTTATAGCCTTTGTTTAACTTGGAGATACCTTTTAACATGCCACTATGCATTTCCACAAGATCTGCTTGCCATAAATCATCGATACCTTTAACAATAACATTTAACCTAGGATAATTCTTACGGAACGTTTGTGAATTTCTTCTATAATTTCTTCTCTAATACCTTTACCTTGTTCTAGTCAATCTTTCTTTTTAACGAATTACGATTTAGTAACACCACATACTGAACCAATACCTTTCTTACTATATCTTCCATTCTGTTTTTTCTATTCTAATAGTGTTTTTCTTCGTATCTGTTGATTTCTTACACTTAACGCAATACATCCTGTTTATTATATAGAAATTTAAAATTCATAATTACCTAATACTACCCTCCTAACATTATCATTATCACTTGATTCGTTTTCGTATTCATCTTCATCCTCTCTTTCTACATACATAATAAGCATTAAGGATTTGCCTTGTTTCAAATCAGAATTTTTGGATGGTCTAATTGTTAACTAATCATTTATATTAAAGTGTAATGGAAAACTTTCAAATAGAATGTCATTTAAAAATGTGTCTGTAAGTTATGAATTGAAACTTGATTCTGTATGCATTAACTACTTCTATAAAGAAATTTGTAGGCAGCAGCTAAATTATATACAAAAATGACTGGTTTCTCAACATCATCTTTTGCCAATCAACATGGTAATTCTACAGTTTCTTTTTGTGTAAACTTTGCTTATTCAAGCTGCTCTAATGTTACAAAATCTTGTTTATCGATAGCATTAGATACATTAACCAATTTTTTATTCTTAAAATCAACCCAGGATGTTTAATTTGACGTAAAAACTTCTTTATTACTTTTAATGTTAGATGTAAGTTTTAGATGTTAGTATTTTATGATTTTAAATGTCATTAAAGCCTATGCGCAAAGCACCTTGCTCAATCTCACCCTACTCAATCTGAGCTGGTCAAAGATATTTTCAAAATGGGTTGGCCTAGAGTTTGGCCCAGGAGTTAGGTTATTACACTACTGTCCTTTACCCAAAGAAAGGGTGTTACTTCGAAAGGGTGTTGTGATAAAGACACATCCTACTTAGGTTCTGTTCGATTTTCTTCATTATCCAGTAGCTGACACCTTTTTCCTATCTTTTCTTTGCATAGTATCTCATAACTCAATTCATCCTTATATAGGGTTAAAAGAATTTATTTTCATTTCCGTAACTTCAGTATGTTTATTTACATTGCTGTAGGATGTAATATTGAGGTCTCAAATATTCAATAATAATAATAATAATAATAATATAGGTAACAATTTCCGTATGAGGACACATTGTATTAAAATCTGTAAAATCGCCCGTAGCGTTAGCCAGAAGTTACAAAATAGTCGTGATTAGAGAGAAGTGTCAGGATCAACAGGACATACCCTCACAAACGTCCCTACAACTAGCTAAATGTTATAACGGAAAGTTTCGAGGGAAATTTCGTTTAGAAAGTATGGATTCTGAACTCACAAGAGCCGTAAGAAAATTTGTTTTCAAGTAATGGTTATGCCGGCTAAGATACAGAACACGTCGATGATGAGAATGAAAGAAATATTGAAATAAAGATAGTACGAGGAAGCAGAACACGGAGGAAACCTATAAACCCGTTGTTTGTTCAGCACAATGCATACTAGGCGGGAGCTAGGTGGAACAGGTTGTACCATTAAATTTACAACACTTGAATAATAATAATAATAATAATAATAATAATAATAATAATAATAATAATAATAATAATAATAATGCTATTAAAGTTTATAGTTGCACTAACATTCGGCAAAACATACTTAAACGTAGGGGTTTCGAGGAAGGGGTACAGCTACTCTAATTTAAACGAAAGCTTTCTGCTAATATTTCGTGTAGAAAATATTCTACTTTACGTTTCCAGGAAAATAACTGTAATAGAAAGACCTGAATATAATTGACACAAAAGCTTGTAATAAACTAACGTGTGGAATTTGCAGATGTAATTATAAAAGCCTTGCTACAAAAATATATACATAGACCATAAATCAGTGAACTCTGAAGTACAAAGTAGCAAAATAATATATAAGATTCAGTCTGCATAGCAATTGTTGCTTAAAGTGTGGCACATACTATTTCTAGAATTGAGATAAGACGAGAAATGTTTACGATACTTTTCGTCTCGTCTCGATTCTCATCTCCAAAGTATGACGATAGAGTGAGTTAGCCTTGTCCCGTCTGGAATTAAAATGTGAAGTCTCATCCCGATTTTGTTTGGTTTGTTTTTAGAATCGAGATGAGAAATTCGTCTTTTCGTGCGCAACGTTACACAAAACCAATTTTTTTTTATTTCTGCTTGTAATGGTATGACCTGAGCGATAACAAATTTTTAATTTTTAAATATTTTTCCGGATAATATTTATTATCCCTAGTATTATTCCTGAAAATTTGATAGTTGAAGTGTTGAAACAAACGAGTATTTATTTATTTATGTATTTATGACATCTTTTACGTGCGGAAGTTAAGGATCTGCAGCCTTCTCCGAGCACTTAACCACGTGCATACATTATATATATTTAAAAAAACACCAACATAGAAAATATTAACAATTACAAAAGAAAAGTATTGAACCATATAAGAAAACAATATACTACTTAATTTTAAAAAAAATGGTTAAGCACTTCAAAAAACAAAAATTGAAAAATAATATTCAATAGGGGAAACAAAAATAACATGGAGAAACCAAAAGTTGCATATTGCATATAGCAGTACTAGAGGTATGAATAAGCTGTACAAATTAACATAGGTTACCTATTGGTTGTGTGTCCATATGTATGTTATTAATAATCTGGTAAAACGAAGATGCCTCATGTGCTACCAGTGTCCTTATCTTTACTTAAGAGAAGGGAATATATCGATTTTTTTTAAATTTGGCGACTGTGGAAACCTTGTGTATTGATTGAGGTAAACTGTTCCAGAGGCGTGTAGTACTTACTGTGAAGGATTTTGAGTATGAATCAGAATTGTGACTGGGGATGGAGAGCAAGAAATTATCTTGTGATCTTGTGCTTCTAGTATGAAAATCTCATAAATATAAAAATCTACGGGCTAGATACGATGGTTCTGACGTAGTAAGTATTTTGTACAATAGGGTAAGATTATATAAATTTCTTCTTCCGACTAACGCCAGCCATGACAGTTTTTTATAAAAAGATGTGAGGTGTTCCCTGTAAGTTATATTGAAAATAAATCTATTGGAGGCATTTTGCACTCTTCGCAAGTGCTTTGATTGATTTTCTGTTAGATCAGAATAGACTGAGTCGCAGTAGTCAAGATGTAGGAACACCAGTATCTTGACAAATTTGATCTTCTAAGATATTGGTAAAAAAAAATCCTTAGTCGATTTAACGTATGTAGGGCACCAAATGCTCTCTAACAAACTCCTTTTTTTTTGATCTGACCAGGAGAGATTTTGATTTATTACGACTCCAAAATTTTTGGCAGCCGTAGAAAATGGAATAACAGTATTGGACAATATTATATTTGGGAGCTGATAGATATTAATAGAAGAAAGAATTCTTGGGGAGCCAATTAAGATGCACTGCGATTTTGGTGCATTTAATTTTAACCCATGAGCCGTAGACCAGTCTCTGATTTTGTTTAACTCAGTATTTATTTTCTCAATCGCATTTTTAATATCTTGTTTTGCGAAAAGAAGCATGTAACTGAAAATCATCAGCGTTAATATGGTATTTACAATAGGTGAGAATTTTAGGGAGATCATTAATGTAAAGGGCAAAGAGGAGGGGACCTAGTACGCTACCCTGCGGCACTCCACTGTTGATACAATGCCATGTCGATATGTGATCCTGATTGATCACTACTCTTTGTTTACGTTCGTGAAGGTAAGAATGAAACCATTTAACCACTGATTCAGAAAAATTAAACAATAATGATAATTTCTGAAGTAATATATCAAAATCAAAGGTTTGAAATGCCTACTATAGTCAAGTAGAGTAAGGAGCGTCAGTTTTCTGTTATAAATAGCCAATCTTATATCCTCCGTTATGTTTACTAGTACAGTTCATGTGCTATGATTACTTCGAAAACCAGATTGAAATGTATCCAATAAATTATTTGTTGTTAAGTATTCCCGAATTTGACCATTTACAATATATTCAAAAAATTTTGAAAGCTCGGGAAGGACACTGATAGGACGATAGTCTGCAATATTATCAGCGTTGTTCTTTTTTGGAAGTGGGGGGACCTTAGCGAGTTTCCATACTGTGGGAAAAGTACCTGTGGCAAGAGAGTAATTAAAAATGTCAGTGATAGGATTAAGTACATGCAGTAAGATTTTCCTGATCATGGTTATTGAAATATCATCTGTACCAGTGACTTTATATTTAATTCTTTGGATCGCTTTTAATACATGTGCAGGCTGTACGTGAGAAGAGGAGAACAGAGAGTTAATTTTCGAAGCTACAATATTATTCATTGTTTGCAGTTTCATGGAGGCTGGTACCATACAGGTTTGACAGAAAAATGTGTTCAATTCGTCTGGCGTATAGTTAACATCGTTCTTGGCTATGTTTCTCCCAACACCCAATACTTCAGCCATTTCCAAAGAACTGCTCCATTATTTTGGAATTCAAGTATTTAATAGGCAAAGCGCCGTTTTGCCTTCGTTACTTCTTGAGTGCAACGGTTTCTTAACATCCTATTGTTTTCGAATTTCGTATTAGGATTTATTGTGCTATCACTGGAAGGATCGCTATTTTAAACATGTCTCCTGTATGCTCTATAAGCTTTATCTGTCCGAGCCATTAACGAACGTAATACATCGGTTTAGCATGGTGATAGTTGTTGCGAAACACGTTTCTTAACTACAGGGGCGTGTCTATCACAGAAATTTATTATTAAAGAATTATTAAAGAAGTATTCAAATATTTGAATGTAATAAAGCGTGTGTTATCGCTGGTCAATCGCTATCAACATTCCTAAAGTAAAAAAAAAAAAAGAAAAAATGCTCGACGTGTATTCGATCGAAAAAGTTCCAGATTACTCGCCAATCGCCTAGACCACTGAACTACAATCATTACGCTTTAAATGATTCGTCTTTAGTCTGGTTACTTTAAGTTTCTCTGCCTCACCTTGGAAATTGTATATATTTTTTTTCTTCGTTTCAAAATGTCTCATATACGAAATTCCTCTTATGATGATATAAGTGAATGATTTTCGATAGAGTTTATTTTAATAAGTTCAGTTGTTCTTAAACCTTTGCTACCCAAATTTGTTTTTTCTCCACATGAATCTACAGATAAGACAGATTTAATTCTCGTACTGTGCATTTGTTTCAAAGCAGCCACGGTTAAAGACTTATGACAGCCACGGTATAAACGATGGCTCAATTTGATATATTGAAACAAGCTACAGCCTCTTATTTTGAGAATAGAAAGATATGGAAACTACTCAGTGTTTCATATTTGTACAATATTTCATGTAATAAAAAAATTGAGTGTTATTTTATCATGAAATAAAGAGAATGATTATTTTCTTGTTGCTACTTAATCATTATCTCCATTCACATTTCCTTATTTGTTGAATTTGTTACAGGCGCGATAACGTATTACCATTCCACGGAGAGGACGACTCGTGTATTACTTTAAAGGAAACCATTTTTCATTCACATGAGGAATCTCATACTTCGATGCAGATTGGCAAGGGGTTTCATCCATCATTTTTGTCAAGGCATATTCTAGCTCAGGAAAGTGAAAAGCGTAATATCTACCGAAAGAGTGAAAAACACTTTAGTCAAAGTACAACTTTGTCAAGCAATAGCTTAGTGCACACAGGTCAAAAATCCCGCAAATGCGGAGTATGTGGAATGGAATTTAGTGTATGTTCATGTTTGGCTACGCACATGTTAAATCGTACAGGAGCAAGGTTATACACATGCCAAGAGTGTGGTAAGTCATTTACTCGACGTTCATATTTGGCTAGACACATGTTAATCCACACAGGAGATAAACCTCACGCATGCCAAGAGTGTGGTAAGGGCTTTAAACGACGTTCTGATTTGGCTGCACACACGTTAATCCACACGGGAGAAAAACCTTACACGTGCCAAGAGTGTGGTAAGGCATTTAAACTACGTTCCCATTTGTCTTCACACCTGTCGCTCCACACAGGAGAAAAACCTCATACGTGCCAAGAGTGTGGTAAGGCATTTTATCGACGTTCCAATTTGTCTTCACACCTGTCAATCCATACAGGAGAAAAACCTCACACGTGCCAAGAGTGTGGTAAGGGATTTAGTGTACGTTCACATTTGGCTAGACACCTGATAATCCACACAGGAGAAAAACCACAAACGTGCCAAGAGTGTGGTAAGAGATTTAGTGTTCGTTCACATTTGGCTACACACATGTTAATTCACACAGGAGAAAAGCCTCACACGTGCCAACAGTGTGGTAAGGGATTTAGTGTACGTTCACATTTGGCTACAAACATGTTAATCCACACAGAAGAAAAACCTTACACATGCAACGAGTGTGGTAAGGTATTTAATCATCGTTCAGCTTTGGTTAGACACTCGTTAATCCACACAGGACAAAAAAGACACACGTGCCAAGAGTGTGGTAAGGGATTTAGTGCACGATCAGATTTGGCTAAACACATGTTAATCCACACAGGAGAAAAACCACACACGTGCCAAGAGTGTGGTAAGGGATTTAGTGTACGTTCACATTTAGCTACACACATATTAATCCACACAAGAGAAAAAGCTTACACATGCAACGAGTGTGGTAAGGGATTTAATCATCGTTCAGCTTTGGTTAGACACTTCTTAATCCACACAGGAGAAAAAACACACACGTGCCAAGAGTGTGGTAAGGGATTTAATCGACGTTCCAATTTGTCTTCACACCTGTCAATCCACACAGGAGAAAAACCTCACACGTGCCAAGAGTGTGGTAAGGGATTTAGTGTACGTTCACGTTTGGCTAGACACCTGATAATCCACACAGGAGAAAAACCACACACGTGCCAAGAGTGGGGTAAGATTTAGTGTACGTTCACATTTGGCTACACACATGTCAATTCACACATTAGTAAAGCATCACACGTGCTAAGAGTATGGTGAGGGATTTAAACATCGTGCAACTTTGGTTACACTCGTTAATTCATAAAAGATATAAAGCTCACACTTGCCAAAGTGTGGTTAAGTATTTGAATGAAATTCAGAGTTGGCTACACACCTGTTAAGCCACACATGAGAAAAACCTTACACAGGCAATGGGTGTGGTAAAGCATTTAATCGACGTTCCAGTTTGGCTTCAAAAATGTCAATCCACACAGTAGTAAAGCATCATACGTGCCAAGAGTGTGCTGAGGGATTTAAACATCGTGCAACTTTGGTTACACACGTTAATTCACAAAAGATATAAAGCTCACACTTGCCAAACTGTGGTTAAGTATTTAAATGAAATTCAGAGTTTTCTACACTCATGTTAATCCACATCCGATCCAAAATCTCACACGTGCCAAAACCCTGGAATGGAATTTATTCAACGTTCATACGTGTTAAGCCAAATAGGACGTAAATCTCTCAGATGGAAAATGATGAAAATGATTTAGTCTACGTTGAATGCTTGCAAGGCATTTCAGTACACAAGTGACAAATCAAAGAGATGCATAGAACGTAGCCTCCTATTTACTCAAAGTTCACATTGAGAAAGTTAATTGTTAATCCACACAAGACAAGAGTCTCACACGCGCGGAGTGTAGAAATACATTTACTGGCAGTTCTTATTTGGCAAATCGTATGGTAAAACACATAGTTCAATAACGACAGATATGCGAAGGAAGTTCAATAGGATTTAGTTTAGAATCAGCTTGACAAGACACGTAAATAGACATGGCATATAGAAAAGAATTTGCCGCTCTCACAAGTTAACTTTTGGCAGAAATATTATGTGCACGATAAATACACTGCTAAAGAGGACTACAAAAGAATTAAATATTAAAGGAGTCAGACCACATTAAGCCCTTGAAATGTAACTGCCCTTTGGCATGGAATGTAAGTTGTGAAGGACAAATTGTTAAGTCCGTATTTTGGGGGCAGATGTTAGAGGAAATTGGTTCCGCATCTACTACACGAATAGCTCTTCTGCTTTGCCGCCACAGCGATTGCTGGATAGTGTAAAGGTGGCTGACGCCGACGAAGATTCAAATGACGATTTTGCAAAGGAACATTTATCTAGAGATAAAAATTTTATATATATAGTCCATGAGAGTTCTTGTATGTAAGGGAGTTGAGGGCAACAAGTTTCAGCGACATCCATAGTGAGGGCGCACTTTCCTCATCAGCTACAAGTGTTGATCCAGCGGAAAAACATGTCAATTCCAACACTAGAACTTTCTGGACCATCTGCATTTTAGCTGCATCTTGCTTGTCGATACATGGTTGCGCAGTTCCATTTTCACCGCAAATATTTATATTTCCCGTTTTTACAACATTCTTTTATGCTCTTTGACAGAAAATTTTATGCAATTTGAAGATAAGAAGCGATCATAAACTCAAGTCTTTGTCCCTTCCACATGGGTTAAACTGATCAGATAAACTTTACGTTAAAATTGTATTAAGGTTGTATGTGCCGAAAGATGACTGACTAATATTGAAAACGATTGCATTCCAGTTGTTGTCGTCTTTGATTTCAAATCGAGATTAATAGCATTTTTATCCAAAGTGTTAATGACTTTACCGGAATTCGTGGTGTTTGTGCGAAAAGAGGGTCTGTACCAAAATTTCGACGCAAATATCTTCTACTCTTTTTCGCCCACAGTCGCTTCTCAAGCGCGGGATGATGATATAAGGTGAATGTGCATGTGGGTTGATAAAAATGAAGTTCGAAGCTATGTTTCGCATTCCTTACTTATTCTCTTGTATACTTAGAAGTTTTTGAGTATACTGACTTAACAACTTTTCACTCGTTTTATAAGAAAAGTTGTTAAATCAGGTTTTAAATTTTATTCAAAAACGTTCTGTTTACCTTTTAAAAATCTGGTACTGTAAGACAACGTCACACCTGTCAAAACGAACCAGCATACAAAGTTTTACACTATTGTATTAATATATCGGTATTTCAACACATTTCTATAAATTTTAAAGCGTGATCCTGTAAAATCAAGCAATAATGAGTTAGCAACTTCTGATTTGAGTGCTTCATATAGTTCGCGTTCAAGCTTGGCAAGACAAATTTAAATATACACAAGTGGAAAACTTCACATATACGAAGAGTTTGGAACACTACTTAGTCTATACTCAAGTTTGGAAGGATATTTTAATACACATATGAAACTCTCACACATATGACAACACACAGGCGAAAAGAAGATTTATATGGAGCTCACGTTTTACAATGCACAGGAGAAAACATACTATTAAATACTAAGGAAAAAACTAAAGCGTTCTACGTGTGTAGAAAGGGCTTAATTAAAGTTTCTATTTCCCAACAGATATATTAATACAGATGGGGAGTAACTGCTCAGTCAAGACTATGAAGAACGGTATAATCGAAGTTCAATTTTGATGAAACATGCTATCTCATACGGGTGAAAGATGGTTGTGCATAATTGTGAAAAGCATTTACATGAAGTCCATATTTTGTTAGTGGAAAGACATTGTAAGATATGTGAAACTAATTATTAAAAAATCATGTTTGTACATAAAAAGTATATTCAATTTACACACGTGATAAAATATACAAATGCGAAACATCTTATTTATCAAAAGTGCTATAAAATTCGTTCAATATTACGTATCAATCTCACGTACTGCCAATTCACGTTTCCGCTCGCGACGATGGTAATTCGGCCGTGATTGATTATTCAGCATTGCGCATGATGCAAAAAGTATGTTTTGGAGCATTTAGGTTTAGTAAATCAAGACAAATCATTGTTGACCAAACGTATAAGTTTAATTAAACTATAATACTGCTAAATATGAGTAAAACACTGTACAAAACACAAAATAACAGATTCGAACCTAACCAATATCCATGTCACTGAGCTTGTTGTTATAATGCTGATATTTATTGCAGAGAGCAGTAATGATTGAATGCTTTTTGCAAGTTTTTCCACAATATGTAGACTCAAGGCGGGTTCAAAGTTAATCAACATCCACTTCACTGCTCTCTTTCTGAGATTGCTTGCATGTATTGCAAGTAGTGATAATTGTTGACTGCAATCTGAACATGTATTTTCCACAATCATTACATTCAAGGCGAGTTCTGTTGCTTTCCCTTGACCCGCAGATGTAGGAAATATCTCTTCGGATTGGTTACAGTGCTTCATCATCGGTAGTTAGTTTTCTGTATTGTGCGAAGCACACCAGCAGTTTTTCTTGTTTTCTTTTTTTTTTCCTTTTTTTTTTTTGCAAAATTAATATTTTACGATGAGCTTTCAGGTTTTCATTTATTAATTCAAATGCTAACACGTATAGATATGGGTTTGTAATATTTTTTATGTTAGGGCAGTTAAAAATGAAGCAGCTGATGACAAATAATGAAACTTTTATTTACAATTTTATGTAAATGCGAAACAAAAAATCACGTTTTGGCTCCCTCTGACGGCAGATTTGCCGTTCACCCTCCACTACCAACTTTGGGATTGTACTGAACGGGAAGTAATGCATTTGATAATTTTCTAGCAGAGGATTGGTATGTTTAAAGTAGCGAGATATTGCTTTTGCATTACACATTACTTTCTAATCCACATTTACAAATGGAAGAGAATCGGGCTGTTTCCAAGAACAGGGAAAACAGGATTCCCTGGAACATCTATTAAAAATGAGCGAAAGTGGAAAAGAAATAATATATGATTTCTAACACAGAAAGGTCCAGCTTATATTGTCCTGGCCAAAGGCTCTCAGGCCGGAGTGAAAATGAGAGTAACTCATACTCTGGGGGAGTGATAGATAAATGAGATAAGGTGGACGAGTAAACGGATTGAACAGGGAGATACGTCGATTATGCAGTTGAGAACTTATTTCAAAATAATTTATTAAAAATTTTTGTTCTTCCCTCAATTTGTGCACCTGATATAACATTGTACTTTAAAAGACTTATGCTAGAAGTTTTAGATCTAGATCTGATAAGATACCAACGTTGTTTAGTGTTGCTGATGCTGGTGTCGTTTTTTTAAAGATATAATCTAGGTGTTTGCTGCATCTCAATAGCTTTTTTATATTAAGTCATATATTAGAAATTATTTTAAGATATGTATTCATTTGGAAATGCACACCACAATTCCCAAAGGTTTTTTTTCTTTTATTTTGTAATGTGTAGCGACTCTGTTCGCCGTGCCTCATTGGAAATTTCATTGTTTTTACTTTTTTGAACAGTAGAAATATTTATTGTTGCATTAAAAACATGAGGGAAAGAATCCAGTGCCTCGTCTATAGTTCAATTTAGTGAAAGTGTCCACTGTATCACCTGTTGCACTTTGCAAATTTCACCCAAAGGGGCCTTCCTTCAGTCAGGTACAAACTTTCTTTTTTAGTTGGACTGCTGGCTTCTGAGATTGGGAGTAAGATAGGGAACGGGCAACTCCCGGTCTGGGAGAAGGAACTCTTTATATGAGATGACGGATTATATCAGAAAAATAGACATGACATAATTTAAACTGCTATTTTTACGCGCGTTATGAAAATCGTACAATCCCAAGTCGAGTGCTTTGAGTAGAATGTTCGACAAAGGAATGTCATTTGTGTGATGTTATCCCATGTTTACTGTAGTTCCATATGTAAGCCCAAGATATATTCACCAAAATGAAGAATTTTGTCACCTTGTGCAATGACTGGCTGATTAATAACCAAGGAGAAACTATTTCTCCTCATTCTATTGATGAGTATATAGGACGGGTATACCCCTGTGCTATGACACAATAGAATATCAGATCTCGATTTTTTTAAAAAAACTGTAATATACCCTTTCAACAGTGCTTCTTTTACAGAAGACTAATTTCTGATATCTTTAGTAAATGACCGTCCAAATCCCTCGTTGAACAGAAACGCACCGTTTCACCAGCAAAATCTATAGACAACCTTACCACGCAGAATGTTGCTTTCATATCTGAGGATATGGACCATGGTTCATCAGAGCTTCTGCCTCAAAGCTCGCTTATATTAGCTATCCAAGAAACTACATATGTTATATTGTGCAGCAATATCTTCCACTGCGTTAGTATTCACTCAGAATATCAGTCCTTTTCCGAAGGATGCCTACCTCTCTTAATAAAACCAAGCGTGAGAAAAAGAGGAGTGGTCGAACAAGAATACTAACAGCATCTCCAGGAAAGATGAAACCAAAGAAGAAGGCTTTGCACAGCAAAAGCGAAAGAGATGTCGGTATTAGAATTCATTTACAACAAGTAATAGGAAGGTTGATACGAACTCAGAGTCCTCAACCGAAGACAGTATTTTCTCTCAAGAACAGTGTGTTGATATATCCTTTAGTAGTTCTGTTAGTGATGTAGGGTTATCAATGAACGAAATAGGATGGGAAAACACTAATGTCAATGTTGAAAACAGTAATATTATACTTCTTAAATTTTACATCAATAATGCGTACAGTTTCTGCCAGGTTTTCCAGACCAATTACTAATGGTTGAGATCACTCAATGGTAATGGTTACTTCTTCTTTTCAAATTAAATAATATGTTTCAGAGTAACTTCCGAATTTCTTTTCATGAAGTGAGTATGGTGTTTTCTTGGAATGTAAATAATTATAAAGTGGAAGTTATTATGTATATTGTTGAAATTATTAATATGTCAGGCGATGTAATTGTAAACTTAATAAAAAAAATAAGAAATAGCTCAACTCTGCGCTGCACAGCATTATTAGTTTGATAGAGATTATTATTATTATTATAGTTCGATGTGTCCAATTCTGCTCTGAGTTTATGGGAGTAGGTGATGGTGATGATGGACGACATAGTAGACTGAAGAACGTGAGATGAATCGGGTTCGGGACAACCCTGAGAAGTCACTTGGATAGGATGTTTATCTACCTAAATGCCCACTTAACGAGAGCTAGGATCAAAACAGGAATCCAACATATCAGAACTGATCGGTCTACTACTGAGCCACTTCGAGAACTGGAAACATTCATGTTGGAAATGACGTAATTCTTTCTAATCCATATCTTATCCCGAATTGCATCCAAAGCACCGAGAACTATCAAAAACCCTAAAGAAAATACACATACTTCATATTATGTGAAATCAAATGTACATTCTAGTTATCCATATTCTTCTCCACATCCACATTTCAAAAGCCTGCAATCTTTTATCGTCCCTTTTTCTTAAGTCCATGTTTCTGCCCCATTGAGAGAAAATGTATAAAGCAATCTAAACATCTGAAAAGAAAACAGGCTCGCAATTATAGTATCGGTGTCTAAACGTATGAACAAGTACTATGACTATGGGCTATCTAGAAGCAAATGTCATTAAGAGGTTTGGATAGTTTATCTATTCATGTTACAATGTTCAATATTAATGTTTACAGCGTTGAATATTAATGAAAAACGCAAGTAGAACTCTGCAAAAATTGAGTCACTCACAACATATTATAATAATGCTTAAATATAGTTAGTGATGCCCACGAGACAAGATTTGAGGGTGTCTCGTGTCGAAATTTTTTTTCGAAAGTTCTCTCTCGTCTCGAAAACTGTATATATTTTCGATTGAAATAGATCTGTCTCGTCTCGAATCTTGTAAAGATAATTCCGTATCATCTCGTGCGTATCACTAAGTATAGTGCGTGACGTAACAAAAAAGCAATATCACGAACCTTAATCCTTCAATAAATCCCAAGTTTTAATTAATCTTTAGTCTAATTTTTGAATAGATTTTACAAATGTTAAAATAACTTATTCGTATGTTTAGTTTGGACCCTCAAAAGCTTTGGATTCCTTCCGAAATAAGTTCCTGCGCACGCGACTGAATATTAGATATTCATGATTTTTGTATATACATAGTTGGACTTCCGTCCTTGTTCAGTTTCATCCCTTAGTAATTATAATACCTCAATATGAACGACTCGATTATGTTATATACAGAAACAGTATCAATCAATATTGGATACGCTTAGTTAACTATCTACTCTCTGTATTTCGCGATTCATCGCCATATTTAATCTCTCTCTATTAATAGAAAAACTCCAATTTAATCTTTTCAGGTGGCTAAAGCGCGTAGCTCCATGGTAGATTCATAATAATTAGCGACTTGCTATTCGAAGTGACTGAAAATCTTACCTGGTGAGGGATAACGCGCTCTTTAGTGTCCGAATTCTCGTTTATATTCGCGAGATCAGACTAGTTAAAATTCTTTGCGGTGTTACCTCTTACGAGAGAACATATCCAAGTGAAACTCTGACTTCGAGTCGAGACTATGGCCGTTGGATACCTTGTCCCAAAAGAACATAACACGAAATGGGATATCCTCGATCGCAACCATTGCGGAGATAAAACGTGAAAAGTTAGATATTGAGCTCCATACTATATATTACAAATTCGGATTCCGGGTCAAATTTTTCGGGAACGGTCCCGTAAGGAAACGTAGCCTATACATATCAAATTAGTGTGGGGAGCCCAGCACCTTTTGAATGAAAAATTTGTGTCCCCGGGGCACTCGCAGGGTCCCAGACGAAGTCCAACTCAAAATTTGCAAATCGAACCTGGGGTCAAGTAGCATACTGTATAAAAGCTATTGTTAAATAAAATAAGATAGAACAAATCTCAACTCTCTACGATAACGCTGTGCAAACGGGCAAGTGGTCAAAATGTCAATACAACCTACATCAGAAAATCTATGGCCAATCTTCTAAATCCGTTAAGTTGCGACTATAACAAAACAGAAAACTACGTTTAAAAGTGCAAGGTATTGAAGTCAAACAAATTGCTGCAGTCTCTCTCAGAGTTGCACAACGGACCTTATCCAGGTATAAGTGTGACTTCGAATGACAATTGGACCATAGAATGACAATGGCCATTGGATTTCGTGTCCTAGAAGAGAAAGGTTACATTGTTAACCGCAACCGTCGTGGAGGGTGAGAAGGTCAAAAGCCAACGGTATATGCGTCGCACATCGGGAACCCAAATTCACAGATTGCACCGTGGAATTTCTATTATAAGGTTGGAGAAAACTGGTATAATGGTGCAGAAATAAAATATATCGGAGGATGCTTTTGAGAGAGTGACTCTGCAGAAATTTCCTTTACTTCAATACCTTGCACTTTTAAACATGTTTTTCTGTTTTGTTATTGTCGCAACTTAACGGATTTAGAAGCTTGGCCATAGATTTTCTGATGTAGGTTGTATTGACATTTTGACCACTTGCCCCTTTGCACAGGGTTATCTTAGAGAGTTGGGATTTGTTATCTTATCTTATTTAACATTAGCTCTCATACAGTATGCTACTTGACCCCAGCATATATTTGCAAATTTTGAGTAGGACTTCGCCTGGGACCCTGCAAGGGCCCCGGGGACACAAATTTTTCATTCAAAAGGTGCTGGGCTCCCCACACTAATTTGATATGTATTCGCTGAGTTTCCTTAGCAGACCGTTTCCGAAAAATCTGACCCGGAATCCGACTTTGTTATGTATAGTATGGAGCTCAATTTCTAAATTTGCACGCTTATATCTTCACAAAGGTTGCGATAGAGGATGTATTCTTTTTCATGTTATGTTCTTTTGGGAGAAGGTATCCAACGGCCATAGTTTCGACTCGAAGTCAGAGATACACTTAGATAGGTTCCCTCGTTGTAGTTTATTTTTTAGTTACTTTGTTGTTAAGCGTTTTATATTTTCTAATTTAATCTTTATATATATATATATATACATATATATGGCTATTTTTACTTTGTCGAGCCTTGTCTATGACTATTATTTTGTCGAGCTTATATCTAAACATCAATTTTCTCTAGAAGTCTTTGCTTTGAACAAGATGCATGTTTTGGGCATTGGCCTTATCGTAACGGGAATGAATAACTTCGATGCTGACATCACATTAAACCTTAATGAATTAATCAGTCAATTGTAGATATCGTGCCACATAGGATCGGTGTTAAAGAGGGGCGTTAAATTTCCATCCATCAATCAATATAACATAATAATGAAAACAGCGAAACGTATTTCATTTTATACTCTTAAACAAACAGTTCTTGTGAATTGAATGATGTTAATTACTGAGTGGCTGGTCACAAAGCGATTCAGCCACTAGATGTCAATGTAGGAAAATCCATTCACAAGGAGATGATAATAAACCATTCCCATTGTATTAGGGAATTATAGGTACATGCGAACTACCAATTCGAAAGACTTTCATCAAATATTGTACATTTGCCATTTCCATCAAGTTAGAAATCGCTTTAGCTTTGAAGGAAAGTCATTTACACTTAGTGATCTGCATGGACCAGGCTCAGTCTGAGACCCGCAATCCGCTTCGGCCTACAGATCGCACTTGGGAGGACCAGCTCATTTCCTTCTTTGGATCGGGTCTGGCTCGGGCGGGTTCGATACTGCTTTCTCTTCAGGGCAGGAGGGGCTACAGACGATTAATTGCAGTTCTTTAATAATGTTTCTTATTAAATGATAGTTGGAATATAGCTAAGCGTTGAAGTCTGTTTGCACGGCTGCACGTGTACTGAAAGACATTGCAAACAATGCAATTTGTACAGTTAGTGATCCTTAGCTGTAGGACCAGGCTCGGGCCAAGACCTTTTAAAACTTAATGGCCAGGTTGGGTTCGAGCCAAGAACCTCCGAGCTTTGCGGGTCCGAGTTGGACTGGAGTTAGCTACGTTAGCGATGGATAGGGCTTGGGGCGAAAAGTTCGGCTCATGTATTTCTCTAGTACAACTTCAGCAACTCTAGTTCATAAAGTAAAAAGAAGGGGGTATAGAAAGAAAAATCTGCAAACCAATAATTTAATGAAATAAGACTTGTTTGTCAATTTATAATATCAGGGTATGGCAGATCGCTTTAGCTTGGTTTCAAATTATATGAATGCCAAATTGAAATCTTACTTGTAGAACGAATATGTATGCACATGTGCAAAAAAATGCGCGTATACTGCCACTCACGATTTTCCGCGTTTATTTCATTTTCCGTACTTTTATGAGTAAAATTTAGTTATTAGTATATGGTAATAATAGAAAGCAATCTATCTAAGGAGATATTTTCAAAAAAAAATATAATAAAATAATTAAAATATGAGCAAAAGCAAAATTATGCTCGGTTCTGTCTTTACTTGCAACGATGATTTCTATGAATTTTTCAGTAGCAGAGCACGATTGCGGAGAGAATTCAGTAGGGTTGTCAAGGAGTTGGATCAAGGAACTGGACACTGTAGCAAAATGTTGCATTTATTGGTTAAAACCTAGTGTGTAGATTGCCTGCCAAATATAAATTAGCTTCTGTAACTAAGATTCGTTCGAAAATATAGAATTAAACAGAAAAACTCTTGTCTTAAGGTTCGAAGCGATACGAACCATGGTTATGAAGATTATTTCTTAAGAAAAAAGAGCAAACACAGCGTTGCCTCCGTGGTTAGGTGGATAGAGTGGCGGACTCGTTGTTATTTTATTACTTTGACATCACAACGAATCCCATCCCATCCCATATATTTTTTTACAAAACATTATAGAAAGTGTGTAATTGATATATCCTTTAATCGACGTATTTATTCAGTATTAGAATACGTGTACTATTGGAAACAGTTATTGTTTTCATTTTATGGTCTTGTATGTTACACCTTCCCTACCCGTTCTTAAACAGCAGAACACTCACTTCGGATTTGTGTGTCAGGAACAGGAAAAAGAGCATACGCGACCTTGACAGTCTTTCCAGTGTTACCCTATGTTATATCGACATGACGTTATATCGAATGACGCTTGTTGTTCTGAAAATTTCGTCTTGATCCATCAAATAGCAGCAGAGGACATATGTATTTTATATTCTTCACAGGGTTCATAATAATGGATTTTCATGGAAGTATGAGTATGACTTTGTGTCAATGTACAGTTATTACGTGACAACACAGCAAACTGCGTGAATAATAAAATGTAATTATGTGTTCTATTTTATGTTCAACTGAAACTGAAACTTTTGTCTTGATTCATCAAACAGCAGCAGAGGAAATATGTATTTTAAAGTCTTCACAATTTTCGTAATAATTGATTTCCATTTAGGTATGAGTATGATTTTGTGTCAATGTTCCGTTTTATTTTTCTATAGAAAACAAGTGATACAAATTATTCTATTCGATTTTCTCATTAGTTATATTACGACATATCCCAGTACCGAGAAATCCCCCAGGAAGGTTTTATGGTTTGTTGGTCCGTGGTAAAATAGAAAAAAATTTCAAAGCAATAATTTTACTGTTGTTCGATTACATTATGTTCCTTTGAAAATACTTGTTCTGCTATTCTACAATGAATACACTTCTAAACATGTCTGCTGGTATGTGAAGTTATTAAACAGCTCTCGAACGTATTGCGTAGAGCATGTATCCTTATTGCATGTGCACATATATAATCGCACTTAATATAGTATGCAATATGTAGTTTTTTAACTGTCGTAATATTAAATAATTTGTTATATTCTTTGTGTTCTTGTCTGTCTGTAAGTTGATAATAGTAGCACATTCGCCCTGAAATCACGTGTTCTCAGTTATTCTGGAAAAGAATGACAAACAAAAATAAGCCAGTCAGACAGACGACAATTTCAACAAGAAAAATGATTACTGTAATGAAAAATTGAAAATCCTGTGTAATACACTACGCATAAAACGAAACTGACACGAGGACTATAAATTTCATTAAAAAACCTTCCGTATGAACTTTCAGGTCAAAGTACTGCGGCAAGAGACTGACACTGCAAAGCTGCATCGCTCAACATCAAATTGCATCCAAATTCCTACAGAACACAACACAAACCAACATGGTCTATCCCTGGGACTACCAAAATTTCACAAAATTACCACGATTGCTAAGTCAATCTGCTAAATCCTGTGTAGCGAAAAGTTGTACACTCTTAGTGGATAATTCACCATATTTATAGAGTACTGCTATACGGCAATATGTAGCAGACCTTGTGTTTAACGAGGAGCAGTGCGTATTTGGCCAGAATTAGAGCTAAAATGGTAATGACGAAAAAAGAGAAAGGATGTTTCATGGAAAAATCTGTTGACATGTGTTACTAGAATAGTTGAATGTGTCATTAAAGAAACACCTATTCGATAGGAAGACGAATCATTAGTGTTACAGATTCAAGAAGTGGATTTCATAGCAGCCGAAATGATGTACCGTAACTTGTACCAGATCGTCGAGGTGAAAGTGTTCATGGAAGAAACATTCCTAAGGATAAATTCATTGAAGACGCAGTGCTAAGAGGAAGATCTCTTTATGATATTCGAATGAAACTATCAATGATAAACATGAAATCAGAGCAAACAAAATATACACCTGCGTTTCAAAGAAGCTAAGCAACATTTTCAGAAACAAAAACTTTATTGTGAAACTACTTTGTTAAAGAAACCTGCATTCAATGTTTAATTGTAAATTTGGTGATTCTGTGGAAACTGAAATTGTTAAAATCTTTCTTCAACAGAAATCATGTGAGGCACGCACGTACGCAGGAAGGGTAAGTGCTCCTGGTTCGATTCACGCCATGTGAATTTGTGATGATCAACATTACGTTTTTGTATTTTTTCTGGGTTTTCCTATTTCCTTTCATATTCTTATTTCACGATGTCATTGAAAACCATTCACTATCATGGATTATCGATCTCTTTTAACTTCTACAGGGCATACAGTAATCATGGTTCATAAAAGTAGGAATTTAATTTTCTACAATAGAATGTACAATAATAAGTGAAAAATAAAAAGCCGAAACGAAAGTGTATAAGTATTCCCATTATTTTTTCCCTCAGAATTTGTTTCGAGATTACCGAAACGATACAGAAAGAAGATCAAGAATAATATTCTGAACGAGACGCTTTTCGACTCGAGACGAGACTAAAACCGCTGTTGTTTTGACTTGTGTTGTTTTGTTTTCATCCCTGGCTATTTACCTTCGCCTATTCGCTAGTCTTATTATTTTAAAAACAGTTGGAATAGGAAAATATTATTGTAAAATATCGTCTAGAATGTATGCTAATATGTGTAACTAATAATCATAGGCATAGCTGTGGGGTGTGCTGAATGTGCCTTTACACACCCACAAATAAAATGGTTTGAACCTATTATCTTCAAAGGTCATGTAAACTAAAACGCTTTTTGTAATTCGTCAATTCATTATGTTTTATTTTATTATTTCTAATACATTTAAAATTCAATAAAAATAGCACGTGGAAATGTTATGGTAAGATAGGGTCGAGTTTAGTTACCTTTGTACAAATCCATTGAAAAAGTAATTTTAATTTGTCACGCGCACACCCCTATGAAAAGTTATGCTTTGTCTTTGATGCACCCATATGAAAGATTCTGGTTTAATTACCTTTGGTACACCCGCATAAAAATTCTGCTTTAATTAACTCTGCGCACACCCAAATAAAAAGTTCCGGCTACTCCTATGTAATAATGTAATTTATTAGAAGTTTCAGTACATACAAACCAAAGCACTTCTATTGATTTTGCGCACCAATATATCCGTATTCCACAACTCAGAAACTCCAATGTCAACGTCCATTTACCAGCAGTGTATCGTACTAATGTTTATGTCTAATAACTCATACTTTTACTTCATGTGTCTACACACAAAACTCATTTACGGCTGGTGATACGTTAGTTTGTGTGAGATCGAGCTATTATATATTAAACTATTAAATACCACATAAAACAAACTAACTTCGATGCACTATAGACGTTAAAGATTTGCAATTAAGATGTTTCTGGTTTGAATTCTGCGATAAATCATCTCGAGTTCTATTTTCTGGTTTTATGCGGTTCCACAAGGGCTATTTATGGACCTTAAATACATAGCCACCAGAAGAAGCGACTTTCCTCCACATACTGAATACTTAACAAATAAAACACAGTTCTGACCAGAGCTGAGTGAAATATATTAAAAACTATACTTACAATGTGTTACAGTTTCAAGGACCTAACGTCCTCTTCATCAGACACCAACATATTGTTGTTGGTGTCTGATGAAGAGGACGTTAGGTCCTTGAAACTGTAACACATTGTAAGTATAGTTTTTAATATATTTCATTCTGCTCTGGTCAGAACTGTGTTTTATTTGTTAAGCTACTTATCCAGATTTATGGAGTTTGTTCACTGAATACTTAATATATAAATCAAGAAGAATGTAGTAAAAATTCGGTGAAAACCGGAAATATCAACATATTTTCCTTTTCTTGCATTAATATATGCATCGCGGGTGCTTTATTTGAACCTGCCGTAGAACATCATATTGCTGTTATTATGTTTCATTACAGTTTAGCGTGATCCTTTTCAATACTGAGATTACATCAGATAAGATCTACATAAATAGGGATCCGAATCATTACTCAAGATTCTATCTAAGTCAAGTACTCTCACGAGAATCGAAACTGGAACGATGTAGAAACATAAGCGCTAGCGACTTGGTCTATGTAGCACCGTCTTACTGTATTCAGAATGAAAAGACATACGTGATCTTAATAAATATTTAGTATTAAGTTTTCTATATTTATTTTGGTTTATCAAAACTCCTTTATATATTTACCATATCCGTGTGTGTGTGTTCGGGAAACAAAATTATCAAGAACTTTTTGATGGATCATCACCAAATTTGGTTAAAGTATAAAGGGTCAAAAATTAGGAGTTTGGTTTGTGATTATAGCCATCCACTCAAACCGGAAGTGGTTTAAATAATCTATTTTCGGTTTGATCATTGATCACCATAGATAAAAAATAGTAATATATAACGAAATGCGGTTGTCTGCAATGGATTAAGCGTCCTAAGAACATATTTTGACTTCATCCTTAACTCTTTACTGAAATAGTAAGTGGTTCAAATTAATTATAACTTCCGTCTTCAATAAATTTTCGTCTATATAGAACAAAAACTGTTAAAGGTAGATGAAATTCTTTTTCTGCAATCGATGGCTTTAATTTCCTCCGTTAATCTTCAATTGAAACCAGAAGTCACGAAAATTAATCTCTTCCGGTTTGAATAGTGATCTTCATAGAACAGGAAAATGATAACAGTTAGCGAGAAGCAGTTTTTACATTCAATTTAGAGTTCTTAAAATACCTATCATACTCTGCCTTTTGATTTTGCATATTGGAACTGTGCATGAGGTGCGCAATCAATATTAATCTAAAAAAATAGTTTGATTTTGTTGTTACAGTTTCACATCGCTCGGATGACAGTACGATTTGTAGCTAGTGTCTATATAAAGAACGGCGGGAACATGCAATTCCCTGTGTATAGACCGGCGGGAATTGTGACGGATCTAGGCTCACTTTTTCGAACTTCGAAAAACAAACTCGGTTGTTTATCTTCGCGACCACTGATTCATCCTCGCGGTCGACTTAGCTTTCCCCCTTACAAAAAAGTTTTGTAAGTGACAAACGTTCTCTGTCTGACATATGACTGCCTAGCGTTCAGTGTGGCTTCATGGATGAGTGAGTAGAGTCGTTGCTTAGTAACCAGAAGGTCCCTGGTTCGAGTCCTGCTCAGAGCAGTCCAATTTTTTCATTATTTGTTTCCTATATCTGAAGATGTTTCTCCCCTTCCGTAATCATCTGATGCTCTCAACTAAGTGCTTCACTTGAATTTAACAATTGGTAGTGGGATGCTCTCAGGTTTGGGTGAGTTTTACATGTCTACTTCCCAAATCAAAATTTTCGACAAAATATGGATGCTATCTGATCATTTTGTCTCAAATTCTAAATTTGCGCATGTGACTGTATCTCTCTTTCATCATATTTGCATCTCTCGTTTTCCAAGGTCATCAGCTATGACATAAGATGGCTTGGGAGCAAAGATTGAAATCATAAAAGTGCTATACCAATGGGCTCACTCTCACTAAGCATTTGATTAAATGTATGTGTTTTCACACTGATGGAGGGGGTATCCGCTCTTCCTACCCTCCTGAAGTGACAGAATATTTATTCAGACTCTGCAAAGTCATTTCAGATCAAACAACAGAAAGAGTGTTCATTCCAACAGCAACAGGATTGGACTTCAATTTTTTGTTTCAATTTATCTCCACAAATAGAACAAATATCAAGTAATATGTTTGCCATAAGAAGTAGATTCGTTTTATTTGGAGAAATGACGCTATAGACGATAGTGGGAACTTCGTCCAAGTGTACGGGAATTTTCAGTGCCTGGTGTTAATGCCACCGGCCTTCTTTTAAAAGTTAATTCGGTTGCAATACTTCCCGGCAAATGCTTCGGACTCAACTGGTGGAACACTTTAGCCGTACACCTCCACATGGCTGTGCTGTACCATTTAGAATTATCCAATGCTGTACGACATTCCATAGTCAATTGGATATCTATGACTTGAGGAATAAGAATCAGGTTGGATAAGGCTATACTATAAACCTGAGAAAACATATTATTCCCTCTTAAAACCTATAATGAATTCGACATTCAGTTCTCGAGTTATGTCTGTTTCCGCATTTCTCCGACAAGTTTTCTATTGGCCATAAAGGTTTAGCAGGGTCCGGTGGTGGATCTCACCCTAGGGCCGGGAGACCTAGGCGCATAGTTTTTAGTGATAAAAACAATTTAAGGTATTATTTATATAGATTTTAAAGTGTATAGTAAACTCATGATATACCTATCATAGTCTGGGATCTGGTTGCCCCTCCCCAGTTTTTACCTACTAGATCCTTCTCCTTCAAGGACGTATGGGAAGAAGATAAATATGCTTTACAATTAATGTGCAATTTGTCATTATTGTAGAAGAAGATTTTGATGTTTTTTTTGTTTTTTTTTAGAAAATCTCGGATCTAGTGTACATGAATATCGTCTGTCAGTGTACCGGATTAAGGATATAGCTTCGTTGTTTTGGCTTCACTGAAATATAACCAAAGACTTTTACGTTTTTATAAATCAAATTCAACATTCTCATAGCACAAAATCACATACGTAAGCCACCAACATATTTTCTGCACACTTAAAGCAAACCAGATCGAAATAGAACACAAAATGACAATGGAAAATGTCGCAGGTACACCTTGTCTCAAAAAGGTTGAGCGCATTCTTTATTGCTGTTTCGAGGCAAAAATTTTCTAAGTCCAACTTCGGGTGTCTTCGGAAAAAAGTAAACCAGGTTCAAACCTCGAAGCCAACCTTTGCAATCGGGAAAAAGTTTGCAGATGTGTTTTCTTCTTTTAAATGTAATAAGACTTGTTACCAATTATATATAAAAAAGCAACATTGATTGAAATACTTAACGATACAATATTTCGAAATTTTGTATTAATGTCAGTACATGCTTGTTTGTCATTTTGCTCTCCATACTAAAAGGAACATTTAGATACGTAAACGAATCTTTCCATATGTAAAAGAATGGTGAAAATTAGGACAGAACATAATTATCGCCTGAGTACTAAAATAAAAGTCAAAGTAGAACAGAAACACCGTTTCCAGTGGATATAAATGTCATAATTACCTTAAATACAGCTATATATGGCTAGAAGTATTTTCCGACTAGCGCTTGTGTTAGCTCAGTGGTAAGCTGTTGCATTTCAAATTGCAGCGTTGTGAGTTCGATTCCCATCTGGGTGAATGGCATTTTTTATGAATTTCTATTTTCCGCAATGCATGAAAAATTATATAAAATAATTACATTAAAATACACCAGTTGTATATATAAACATATAATCATTACAGAATATAATGATTATTATGTTTAAAATATAACAGGTGTTCACAGTACGTTTGTATTCTATATCACTATATGTGAATGTTAAATACAAATTAAGAAAATAATATCATCGCCATAAATAAAGTAGTACATTTATTTGCAGCTATTTGTCATATAGAGGTTACCTCTCAACATTCGTATTACAATATGTCATTGATGTTCTTGAAAAATTATCCGAGGCATTAAAAGAGGGTATAAACAGAGAATCCAAAGTCGGAACTCTCGCAAGAAATTCATGAACCCCATGAAGGTCAGGTGAGCAGACTGGAATTGTCCTTATGAAGCATGCCACATAAGAAGGTCTTTACATAGATTTTCAACTCAATACCTGATTAATGCTTTTGCAATGTTGAAGTGGTGATGTTTTTGGTCGCTCTCTTTCACTTTCTCGCTCGCTCACTCTGTATTTATATATATAAAAGTGGATGTATGTGTGCGTTTCAACATAATTCTGATATGTCTAGAGCAATTTTAACCATATTTCTTACAATCTGGAAAAGAGTACTGTTGGGATACATATCAAAAATGCTAGAAAAGGATCGATATTAGTATCGAATCCATAGTTTCGTGGTCGCTTAGGTAAACAATTCTACTTTTAATTCAAGTCCAATTAAGCTCCCATTAGCACCCAGGGTGGTTACGTAGCGACATAAAAATATCGAAATCAATCAATATTAGAATCGAATCGTTAGTTAACAGTGCCGCATTTCCCATTAGTCCAACTAGGCCCGTTTGAAGAGCGCAAAGTTTAATTTTTTTTGTATGAAAAAGTGAAACATCAAGAACAAATATACTATTTCGTGAGCAATTCTCTTTTGCTATCCTAAAATATTTAATGATGGTGTAAGAAATCTAAAAATAATTCAGAACATGTTTCCCATTTATTTTTTGTTAGGCAGTTGTAGCTGTAGCATCTAGTCAGTGGTATTTAACTCCAATAAATTCACTAATTAAGCATATTCGAATTAAGTTTTATTTGTAAGTTAGGGATAAAGGGCCAGAGAAATATGTAGTTATTGGGTGCGCCAAGAGTAAAAGTGCGTAAGGACGCCGAGCTTCTAAATGCAGCACTGGTCGATAAATTAATTGGTAGAAATTTTAATGCCATTTAAGACCAAATTTAGTCCTAGTAGTGGCACTATCCGTTTGCTGTCCTATGAGGAATGAAAAGGGCTGACATCAAAATTTTAAAAAAAAGACCGATATTAATGTCGAATCTATAACTTTGGAGGTTGCTTAGATAAAGAGTGGCACTCCGAATGCCATGTAAGTTAAGCCCCCATTAGCACCCTGAAGGAGTGTGTGAAATTTGTGACATGTAGAAGTAATTGAAAATGACCAATGTTAGTATTCAATCCATATCTTTCGTGGTCCCCAAGTTCATTGGGAGTAGTTCTGATGACCTTTAAGTTTAAGTTCAACTTCCAGTAGGAGTAAGATCCCCCAGCACATCTAATAAGGAGAGTCGAAGGGAGTAACATAAACAATGATTCAAAACGACCGATATTAGTGTAGAGTCCATAGTTTTGTTATCCCCGAGATAAATAGCAACACTTCTGAACTAACATGTCAGCTGGATTTTGAAGTTACAGGGGCAGCATCAATGGCATTGCTCGCACACCTCTAAGTATTTTAATGTTTCTGTATTAATGAATATTCCAGCGTATTTCTGGAATGTCTAGGAACATTTACCAAACTTGGGGGACATATTACTTTCAACCTAAGAAGAAAATATTATAGTAGTATGAAGTGATGGAAGTTGGGGGGTGTGACATGTAAACATAATGTAAAATGACTGATCTGAGTGTTTTATCCATAATTTTCTCGGTCGTTGAGATGGATACTGATGCCCCCAATGGAGTTTACATCCAAATTCATCCTCATCTTCACAGGATGATGGCCTGGCAGAACTAAAAATAAAATATCAAAAATTACTGAAATATTTTGTCGAATTCATAGTTTTCGGAGTGAGAAAGCGTTTCTAATAACTTTGGAAGATAATTTGTACCCACTTCAAGATCGGCTTTTTAATCATATCAATTTCTCATCTTAAGAAGAAATTACCATTTCAACTATGATATTAAGCCAACCTTCGCAATCAATGAAAAAATTGTGTGGATGTATGTTTCGTCTTTTAAATGAAATAAAACATGTTAAAATAAAAGATGGGATGGGTCAATGGGTCGGTTGGTAAGTGGGTGAAATGGGTCAAGATTTGTGAGTAAGTCAGTGGATCGTGGGTCAAAAGGCCATGACCTACTGCGAAACACCGCTCACCGTGACTCACAATAACCCACCAGGTCACAACCCTTTTCGTCCAAAGAACATTCGTCCAGAGACATTTAATCCAAAGACATTTGGTCCAGGGACATTTGGTCCAAAGGACAATTCGTCCAAATGACATTTCGTCCAAAAGACAATTGATCCAAAGGGCATTTCGTCCAAAGGAAAATTGGTCCAAAGGACATTTCGTCCAAAACACAATTGGTCCAAAGGACATTTCGTCCAAAAGATAATTGGCCCAAAGGACATTTTGTTTCTATTAGAAGAGTAAAAGTGATGTATATAACATTATAACTCAGTAGCTTCTTATTTCTAAAGGAAATTTGAAATAGAGATTTATTCCGCAATTTTCATTTCAATATAACAAATATATGCTAAGATATTCAGAAAAACACGAATGCCTGAAACAAAATGGCCGAACAACAGGAATGAGGGAAAGGTTGCAGTGTGAAGTATGTTGCTGTAATAAGTGCTAACATGAGATCTAAAATTTTCATGTTGTGAATGAAATAGTTCTAAAATAAGTACCGGTAACTAAAATTAATGGAGTTTAAATTTGAGTAAGTAAAATATTAGGCATTTAAACCTCTGTGTTAGAAAAAGTGAAAAATAATGTATCAAGTATTTGAAGAAATACTGAGAATAGAAAAATACACATGTGTGAAACATATTCTTAGTGACCAAATACAATACTCTTAAACAGTCACATTCTTGGCTGCAACATTGTGAAACGTGATTGACAAATATTAGATGAAAGTTGGAACATTTCGTGTAGATTATACGTATTTTTTCAGGTTAACCACAAGTCTTGTTTCTATTCGTAGACTATTGATAGTGTGTAACTTCGGCAGACGTTTCTATATAATTAGTGAGTTGTATGACAAACCAGAATTGTTAACTTTTCTTGTATTTTTATTTCAGTGTTACTCCTTACGAAAATACAGTATATAATTTGGCTTTCATATTGATTTTTCCGGTACAGTACAGTACATTTAAGATATCCATTGCAAAGTCTCAAACCAAATACAAGCTTCTCATGATCATGCGGAGGCAATGTTGTCCTCAAATGAAAAGGGAGTTTGCTCTTCAAAGGGTTGTTTATTATTTCGGGTGGAGATGAATTCCTTAACCAACGAAGCTACAACTGTATTTTTGTAAAATTATTAATGAAAACAAAGAAAGGTAGCCATTTAGTTTTCAGCGTTTACGTTCTTCTGAATATCTCAGCATATATTTGTTCTATTGAAATGAAAATTGCGGAATAAATCTCTATTTCAAAATTTATTTTAGAAATAAGAAGTTACTGACAAGTAACACTTCTTTTCTTTCTAGAAAAGAAAAAAATGTTGAGCGGACCGAGGTGTTGAGTGGCGGAAGGTGTGGACCGAAACAAATGAAATTGTATTTAGATATTGATACGTAAAATAAGGCCTTTCGTGTTTCACAAGTGTCTCCATCCGATTTCTTCAAATTTGGCATATCAACAAAAAGCACAAACAATATAGTGTATTTTATAGCATTTCTGGAGGCACCTTTAACCCTTACAATGTTTTTCCGCCTAAACAAAAACAAGTGTCGATTAATTTCCTGTTTGCTGTTGATGTGCAAAATTTGAAGCAAAACGGATAGGGACACTTGAGAAACAAGAAAGGCGTTATTTTACATAGGATCTCTAAAATATCTACCCATAATTTCATTTGCTTTGATCCACTACTTCCTGCGCTAATATTTACTTTTTTTCGGGAGAGGCTTAGGCCCCAACACTTATTTTCCTCCCAAATTAAAACACGTTTCGTTTATTGTTTTGCGAATTGTCTTTATACGAAGTTTCGTTGGAGTTCTCCATACTCTTTAGGAACTTCTGATGTATAATTTTTTGCACTTTTGACATTTCGTAATCAACGGTTTAAAAGGTCCGTGATATACACAACCGCTTTTTTCAGGAAACTACCAAACCCAGTTACCTCAATTTACGTCTACAATATCTGTGCACAGTTTCATTAAATTCTGTGCACTTTTTCTTGCCTTTTAGGCCTCAAATTTCAAAATTTTGAATGGGAGATTTTGCCCCTTAAAACCGTTCTTCCACAGAAAATAAGAAACCCGTATTTGTTTATTTTTGCGTATTGTCCCTACTCAAAGTTTCGTTGCAATTCTTCATGTCCTTTACACACATCTGACATAGTTATTAGCACTTTTGATATTTCGTGATCAAAGGTTTGGAGGGGCCCGTGCCCCACGTAACCATTTTTCCAGGAAAATACGAAACATGTATTCCCTAATTTTACGTCTGCAATATCTGTGCACAATTTTTTTCACTTGGTCCACTTCTTCTTGCCTTTCGGGTGCCAACTTTCAAAATTTTGAGTGGGAACTTTTGCAATCCTAAAACCATTTTTCTGCAGAAAGAAACATATATTCGTTTATTTTATGTGTAGTATCTACCTGCCAAATTTTATCAAAATTGGAGTGTTACACTTGGGAAGTATTACTCGTGAGTCATAATGTTATATGCATCACTTTTACTCTTCTAATAGAAACAAACACCGGACCCCCAAGCGTTACCGGACCAAATGTTCTTTGGACGAAATTTGCTTTGAACTGAACTTCCCTGGACGAAATGTCCCTTGGACCAATTGTCTTTTGGACGAAATGTTCTTTCGACCAAATGTCTTCTGGACGAAATGTTCTTTGGACCAATTCTCTTTTGAACGAAATGTCCTTTGGACCAATTCTCTTTTGGACGAAATATCCTTTGGACCAAATGTCTTTTGGATGAAAAGTCCTTTGGATCAATTGTGTTTTGGACGAAATGTCGCGGTCATCGAAATGTCAAATTACAAAGTCAAATGAAATGACATATGGTATATAATCAGGCCCCAATCCCAACTGGAAGTTATCATAGGCGTATCACTTTCATTATAACACATATCCTTAGGGGGGTGTGTGGGTCCGAATTTTGCGAAAAATATAGTATCTTACAAACCGTTCAACTTAGAGAGCTGAAATTCAGGATATAACTCTTTATTAAAAATAAACACAACGTGTCCTGGCATTTTTTTTAAATGTCATTTATGAACGGGGGAATTGTCTATATATTGGAAATTGGTAGTGGGTTGATTTGTAAAAATAATGACAAACTATTGATATTAGTTGAGAAACAATTTGAGGAATGAAAACTACAATCCTTCGCATTTTATACCCACTGATTTCTATTATAATAATTGCCGAAGCTGGTGTTTAATATATGGAGCGTTCAGAGCATAATGCAATCAAGCCATAAAGTTTTGAGAAAAATGGACATAAAATTTGTATTCCAAGCTTAATTACATGGGCATTTTAAATCAGTACGGCATGCTTAATTATATGGAAACTAGTTTTGCTTTCTTTACATTGATCTATTTTATCTTGATTTGAGGCTTTCAAATTTTATCATGTTTTCTACTGAAATGTATCTGTAAGCCAACAAAAAATAATTATATATGGCAAATTTAAATTCATCTTAATTTGCAAGATGAGAAACACTTTACCATTGTATATCCTAAAGGTCAGATCCACCGGTATTGTAACAAAGCGGTGCTTGAGCGATTGACGGTAGGAATTCAAACTGCGATAAGTGATAATATCACAGTCTTGTTTTATTTCAAGTATAACCACTTTAGTCAATGGAGAGAAAGACGTGGATCATAGGTCAGAGTTGATGACGATGAGTTTTGGTGGGTCGGAGTTGGTCACAATGGTCCAGAGTGGTTCATAGTTGGTGGTGGGTCCATTCTGTATTCTACCATTAATTTCATAATTCACAATCACCCTGTCCTTTAGCTTAAGGACACAATCGTGGAACGAAGAATTTAACATTAGTGATCTAATAAACCCATAATGGGGCACTTATTGTTTTACCTTGGTGCATTATACTTTTGCAATGGTAAGATAAATGTTTACCTCTTCTGGGTAGTTTCACAGTTTTACATTTCTAGAGGTGGTCACGAAGTTTTCAATGAAGGACTTATTACCATGTTGAACGCTTGCTATTTTGCACAAGTTAGCAAAAAGACTCGAGACTCTTACCATTTCTTAAAGTTTAGCAATAGTTTTAAGTGACACACTACTTGATTCCCCTTGCCACTTTCAAATTTTGAGTTGCACCCCTCCTGAGACCCTCCGAGGAATCTTGGAGGAAATCTTTTTCCTTGACACGGGGTACCTTTGAAATTATAAAATACGTGTTTTCCGGTTTTGACATCTGTTTTATCGTTTCAAACTTTTATTAGTGCCAACGGGCTTCGTGGATACCATGCTTCTTTATTCTCTTAGTTTTCAGATACAAGCCCCCATGCCGTAAGCGTCAGTGGACCACCGATGAGCAACTGGCAACCTTTCACCAAAAGTTGGTGATCCCGTGGCTACGATCCGTGGTGGTCCCACTTCCGTTTTGAAAATTATACTACCAGCTTCAGAGACTCGACGAAAAGCCAACGAAGCAAAAAATACCTCCCCCAAAATATGTTAAATCGCCTATATGCCTGATTTGTTTGTATTCAGGTGAGTGTAAAAAACACTAGGAAAGAAACAAGTATCCCGAGGTGGGCGAACCTTCAACCTTAAGTTTACTTGCTGCATATTCTTCTGACTTCGCCACGGAAACGATGAAGAAAATCAAACCAATCAAACAAATCCCTCTATCTCAAGTTCTGTAAGATGGCGCTGTGAACCGTTTCGAGATTTATTGCTTTCTGGTGGGGTACTATCTATGTGCAAAATTTTAGAAAATCGCCGACGCGCACCTTCGGAGCCTCTCCTCTTTAGTGCAATGTTGCCCAGAGATGGTGTGGGTCAATGAAACCTTGATCCAAATTATACTGACAAACCACACATCGTGACCGACGCCCACCGTGACCCAAAATGACTAAGGACCCAACGAGACCCATTCACCCACGATGACCCATTTACCCACCTCCAACTATAAACACCTCTCAATCATTGTGACCAACTCCGACCTACAAAAATACATCGTCATTTACTTGATCCATGATCCACGCCATCCTCTCTACAAGAGGTTACATTTGTAATAAACCAATTTTTGCCAGTAGTTAGCTCCTCTAAAAACTCACAGCCTGCATCTCAAAAACCAACTAGTAAGTCCTATTGCCATTGTTACAATTGGAAATATCAAAATCCAAAAGAGCCTGAACTTCTTTCTTCATTACAACCAATTGAAAAAAAGAAGAAAAATGGAGGTCTTGAAAGTAAAACGTAGACAAACTTATAGGTGTTCAGAGTATGCTATCTACAAGGCACTTAGCAGAATGGGTCTTTGAGTCAATGGGTCAGTATGAGTCACGGTAAGTGGTGTTTTGCAGTGGGTCACGCCTTGTTGATCTACAATCCACTGACCCACTCACATGTCTTGACCCATTTGACCCACCGACCCATTGAATCTCTGATTTAACATGTAGTATATCATTTAAAAGACGAAACATACATCTACACATTTTTTTCTCGATTGCGAAGGCTAGCTTGATACATATACTAGTTGAGATGGTAATTTCTTCTTGGTTGAGGTGAGAAATTGATACGATTAAAAAGACCATCTTGAAGTGGGTACAAACTACACTCCAAAGTTACCAGAAACTCTTTCGCGACCCCAGAAAACTATTACTTCGACAAATATTTAAGTAAGCTTTACATTTTATTAATCATATCTCCAAGCCCCTTATCCTGTGAAGATGGGGATGAATTTGGATATAACGCCATTGAGTGCCTCACTACTCATCTCAACGACCCAGAAAACAATAGATAACACTCTACAATCAGTCGTTTTACACTATTTTTACATGTCACTCCTCCCAACTTCCATCCCTTGAGGTATCTGACTTCCAAAATATTTTTTTTTCTTAGATTGAAAGTAATATGTCTCCCATGTTAGGTAAAAGTTGCGCCAGACATTCTGGAGTTTCGCTGGAATATACACGTATACATACATCAAAACATTGAGAGCTGTGTGAGTAACGCTTTCGATGTTGCTCCTGTAAATTCAAAATCCAGGTGGCATAATCGCTTATTCCAAAACGTGACATTAAATAACATTGTGTTTGTAATAACTCACGAACTCAAACTATGGATTTGACACTAATCTCAGTTACTTGAGGCATTTTATTTTTCATCCTTTATCGCCCGCCATGACTATGGGTTTTGAATCGATTGAGTTGATTTTGAGTTTAACGTCCCGTTCAGCAGTGAGGCTATATGAAACGTAGACCTACTAATTAACGTAGAATCAGAACTACATGAGCTCTCGCTTGAGGGCCGAATCTTTTTATCCCACACCGGAGCTTTACGATGAGAGTTAAATTTGGACTTTAACGCTATCGGAGTTGTAATTATTAATATCTGCAACAACGAGAACTATGGATTCGACACTAATATCGATCGCTTTTACTTTATATATATCTCCCTTCCAACTGCCAATAGCTTACTCCGAGAGTACTCTTTTTTAGACTGTGAGTACTACATGTAGGAAGTTTGTTTACATGATTGAACATACACACCCAATATACACACATACATACATACATATATATATATATATATATATATATATATATATATATATATATATATATATATATATAAGAGGCGGAGAGAGAGGGACCACATCCATATAAAAAAGCATTATAAATTATTGAACTGAAATCCTTTGGAAAGAAATCCTATTCTGCCTTCTTTCGAAACTATAAACAAGTCTCTTAGACATGATTTCGTGTTCCTAGATATATTCTTTGCATGGTTTTGGGGATCGTGAATTTTGTGTCTGTAATCAAGATTGGAGTTTGTATAATAATTTCTGTTTATACCCGCAAGTCTCTTTACCTTTCAGAAAGCGTAAATCACTTGCTGTATGAAAAAATTGAGAAGTAACTTCCGTATGCCAAATAACTGCAAATGAATACACTACTTTATTTCTTGAGATGATATTATTTTCTTAATTTGTATTTAACAATCACATATAGTGATATACAATACCAACGTACTGTGAACACCTGTTATATTTTAAACATAATAACCACAATGTTTTACAATGATTATATGTCATATATATATATACAACTGATGTATTTTAATGTAATTATTTTATATAAATTTTCATGTATTGCGGAAAATAGAATTTCATAAAAAACATTGACACAGATGGGAATCGAACTCACAACGCTGCAATTTTAAATCCAACGGCTTACCACTGAGCTAACACAAGCGCTGGTCGGAAAATACTTCTAGCCATATATAGCTGTATTTAAGATAATTATGACATTCAGATGGTGAACAGAAAAATGGAAACACCTGTAGTTGGCAACACGTCGGATGTATGGGTTGGCAGTGGTATCGTGGCGCCCGCAGAGCAGGACCGCTGGTGGTGGTGTGTTAGGTCGGTCTCCATACTACGTCAGGCGCAGCAGTGTCCAGTGGCTGCAGCAGACGGAGGTAGTGTAAAATGGGAAACCTCTCAGATTTTCAAAGAGGGCAAATTGTTGGTGCGCGGTTATGTGGAGTGAGTGTGACGGCAGTGGCTACTGTGTTACGTGTGTCGCGTGGGACAGTGTCGAAGGTGATGACGGCCTACACAACACACGGGAAAACCACTTCGGGGAAGCGGAAGATTGGGCGTAAGAAAATCATGAGTGACTGATCACGCCGGGTATTAAAGCGCATTGTCACGCAGAACCTTCATGCTACTGCAGAGCAAGTGACGGAGGAACTCAATCAGCACCTCCCCCACCCTGTTTTGACAATACCAGACCGCCTCGAAATACATGACATGAACTTACGGGGTTGTGTTGCACGGGCCAAACCGCTCATCAGGGACCATGACGCTTTCGCACGCCGCAAATGGTGCCGCGACCATGCAACTTGGACCGTTGGGAACTGCAAACGTGTGATATGCTCGGATAAGTCATCCTTCACCATATTCCCAACCAAGGGCCGTGTTTATGTGTGGAATTCACCCAAAGAATCTTATGGTCTGCAGTGTCTCTGCCCAACTGTGAAACATGGCGGCGGCTCGGTGATGCTGTGGGCCGCCATATCATGGTTTTCATTGGGTCCCGTGGTCACGCTTACCGGACGAATCACTGCCAACGATTATGTCGCAATTTTGGGAGACCACTTGCATCCTATGGTCCGGATGTTATTCCCGGACAATGACGCCATTTTCCAGGATGATAATGCACCCATTCACACAGCTGGAGTTGTTGCAGCTGGTTTGAGGAACATCGGGATGAAGTTCAACGCCTCCCCTGGCCAGCCTAATCCCCAGATCTCAACATAATTGGACATCTGTGGTCCGTTTTGGAAACACGACTCCGGCGACGATTTCCACCCCATCCTCTCTCACAAAACTGGCCGATGCCCTGCACGAGTATTGGTGTAAAATTCTCCTTGCTACCATTCACGACCTCTATGCCTCCATCCCACGCCACATCAAGGCTGTTCTAAAGGGGAAAGTTGGCCGGACACCATATTAATCTAGTAAGTTGCAATTTCGTTTAGGTCTTTCCATTTTTCTGATCACCATCTGTTTATAACCACTGGAAACGCTGTTTCTCTTCTACTTTGACTTTTATTTTAGTACTCAGGCGATAATTATGTTCTATGTCCTAATTTTCACCATTCCTTTACATATGGAAAGATTCGTTTACGTATCTAAATATTCCTTTAAGTATGGAGAGCAAAATGACAAACAAGCATGTACTGACATTAATACAAAATTTCGAAATACTGTATCGTTAAGTATTTCAAACAATGTTGCTTTTTTTTATAAACTTGGTAACAAGTCTTATTACATTTAAAAGGAAAAAAACACATCTGCAAACTTTTTCCCGATTGCAAAAGTTGACTTCGAGGTTCGAACCAGATTTACTTTTTTCCGAAGATACCCGAAGTTGGACTTAGAAAATTTTTGCCTCGAAACAGCAAGAAAGAACGCGCTCAACCTTTTTGAGACAAGGTGTACCACGAAAGAAAAAATCTTAATCACAAGTAATACTTTAAAAAGATAAAATTCTAATAGATGACCTTTAAGTTTCAATGTTGTTTACTTTATTTATAAAAAAAGCGTATTTTTTCCCTACTTCTTACACAATAACCATATGATCCCACTTCCAGCGCAATAGCCTACTCGTATACTGCACACGTAAGGACGTCAGGAAATTGTTTACTATGGACACATGGTTGTAGTAAAAAAACAAATGTCTTGCGAGGAATAAGAATCAGATTAAATAAGGTTATACTATGAACCTAAGAAAACATATTATTCCTTCTTAAAAACAACACTTTTTGGCTCTATTGCCATTAATTGTTTAAAGATATTAATCTAAGTGTAAGACCGATAAAATGAACTTACTTTTATTCGGCATGTCCTCGTGAATGAGCAAGACATTAATTAATTCTATTTACTAAAACCAGTGTAAACACTTTTCCAACATATCTCTACGCTATGCTAATATTGTTGTAAGTCATGTACATTGTTACAAGATTTTTGAAACAATTTGTTTTAGGAATCTCCACAAGAAAAGATCGTATGGAGTGAGATCTGAACTACTTGGTGGCGATTCGGCAGTTCACCCCATAGCAATAAGTCGTCCTCCAAACTTGTCTTTTTTAAGATTTTTAAGTTAGTCGTATTTGATCGATGTAGTGGAGCTCCGTCTTGTATGAACCATAATTCATCATTTTGACCTAAATTTAAGGGATCTTGTGCGACAAATATCTTCTCCCTTAGTAGCTTTTAGTATGATGCCTTTGTTACATTTTCATCAAAAAATAATGGTCTTATCACCTCAGTAGCAGTTATGCCACACCAAAAAATGATTCCTCGTTTGTGCATTGACACTTCTGATCTCACGTTCGACAGCACTGATGACCAATATCTTGCATTTAATGAGGGTACGAAGAATTTGGCCTCCTCAGGAAACTTAAAACAAGAGCATAGGGTTTTCATTTAATTTGTCAATAAACCAGTTACAGAAATAAAATCAATCACCATAATCACTTGCACACAACTGAAACCGTGCTGTGGTTTTCACATTCAAGTTTCTTAAAATTCTTTGTAGCGTAGCGTTCTAATATTTAAGTTAAACTTCGACGAACAAGGGATTTCTTCGTTGAACTAGTGTCAGATAACAACATCTATCTTTTCTTTCTTATGAGGGGTCTAGTATCAAAACCTACCATTTTCATTTTTCACTTCCACTACCATATCCTGTGTATATTGTCTAAAACGCGTTATTAATTGCTCAGTTCTTGATTTTGTGCGACCGAACATTTGTGTAGACAACAATGAACAGATTCCAGTGTCGAGAGAACAGAATTAAACTCGCATGTTATTACAGAGATACATGTTTTTTTTTTATTTTCTCAAAAAGTAAGAAATGGATGGGGCAGGTTTTAATAATAGACCCCTGTTTTGTAAATACGCTACGCGCCCTCCATTTTGCTAGATGCAAGATGGATACTGTGAAAACAATTGCTGCGGAACTGTGTGCACAAACGATGAATTTGCACATCCCGCACTGTTAGTCCGATTTCTTTAATTATATGAGATCTTGTTGCATTAGCCGATTTTTTTTCTGATAAAATGTAATGTTAATAATATTAGTACGCATATCACCAGTTACAGACTTCATGATCAAAGAACACTACAGTATGAATGTACCCTAAAAATGTAGTAGAAACGCAAGCATTCCACAAACGATTATGCCAGTCTACTCACCATATTCACGTGCGATGTTATGTGGATTTCCGAAGAAGTCGATCGGTTGCTGATTACTGACAAACTCCTACTGAACCGTCAAAGTAGGTCGTAAATCATTGTTGTATTGCGAAAAGAAAAAGTTTGAAACTGTTGTCAGTTCAGATAAACAACAAGTAGAGTCAACAATTAAAAAGGAGCTTACGAAACAAAGGATTGTTGACATTGCTTGAAATGAATCTACAATGGAGCACCAACGTATGTTTCGGACATAGAAATTCGGACATAGTGTTCCAATCCTTCTTTAAATAAAATCAGTCTGTATTCCGAATGGGCCAAAACGAGCATGAAAGAAAGTGTAAGAAGGTGGACTGGATATTTATTGTACTTTTTAAAGTGATTTTGGGACAAAGAAGGGGAAGCTGTAGCCTCACAATGACCACTGGAATATGGAATTAACTTCTGAGTTTAATCCTGTGATTTTTACGCTCACATCAATAACGCAAATAATGAAAAGTAAAATTGTTCTTGCCGTTATTGTTGCCCAATAAGGAGGAATGGACGTAACAAAATTCCAGGCGCATGCACCATCATAGGTACAAGCAAGAGTGTTATTGTATGTTCTAACTAAAAATGCAGATTTACCAATAAGTTATTACAAACAATTAGAACAGCAGTTCTCAGAGTGGGATCCACGGACCCCTGGGGTCCGCGGGACCTAGCCAGGAGTTCACGACACCTAAAAATTGAAATGTGTTGCAATAAAATGGAACTCACAGCTGTTATTCAACATCTATTTTTTTAAGATTAAGAAACTGCTGTTGTGGGAAGTACGAGTTCAAAACAATAACTACTCATCATTTCCAGTGCTCAAGGATTTCATTGGTTCTTCAGGTGAAAAATTCCCTGCTGAAATGCACAAAACACTTCTAGGGCACTTGAGAGCATTAGGTGCAAGTACGAGTATAAAACAATAACTATTCATCATTTCCAGTGCTCAAGGATTTCATTGGTTCTTCAGGTGAAAAATTCTCTGCTGAAGTGCACAAAACACTTCTAGGGCACTTGAGAGCATTAGGTGCAAGTACGGGTATAAAACAATAACTATTCATCATTTCCAGTGGTCAAGGATTTCATTGGTTCTTCAGGTGAAAAATTCTCTGCTGAAATGCACAAAACACTTCTAGGGCACTTGAGAGCATTAGGTGCAAGTACGAGTATAAAACAATAACTATTCATCATTTCCAGTGGTCAAGGATTTCATTGGTTCTTCAGGTGAAAAATTATCTGCGGAAATGCACATAACACTTGTAGGACACTTGAGCATGAGCGGAAGGTTTTAGAGAATATTTCCCTGTTCCACAAGAAATCGTGTTTTTTGCCGTTGTTAAAATTCTATAAACCTAAGCATTCATTTGCATTCACCCCAGCTTTACTGCGGCAAATTACAATTACATCCGCACATATATATTGTCATGGAATGTTATGAGTTGCTATTAGATGATATGGAACTTGGTTCAATTCTTGGTAACGCTACGTTACATTGTGTTATTGAAAGTAATTTAATTAAATTTTATTTGCATAATCACTTGTGCTTATTAAAATCATGTTACTCGACAAAGAAAGGAGGAAATAGCGTTATGAAAATTATTTACATTCTTCATGAATTGTTATCTTTGTTACGAAAAGTAAAACTGCAACTTAGTAAGATTACGTTAAAGAGAATTTATATAATGAGGTTATTATATAACTGTTAAATAATCACTATTAAATCAGCATTTTACTTTCAGAATTGTGTACGGGGATGTTTGTTACACTGTAAGAATTTTTGTATTCATCTCTTCCAGAAATTTCTCAGATTGACAAAATTTAGATTATCTGGAAGATTGCGTTTGGAGATTTTAAGGATTTTTGGTCAGCAGAATGTTCTTTCTCAACTGAGTTTTCTCAAGAGTTTCACGTGCTGGCTGGAATCATTGTTGTTCTGAAACATCTCTGAAATCTGCAATCTCATATTTTCCATTACATAAAACTGTTTCCTTGGAAATAGAGTAGTTAGTAAGAGATCGGAACCGAGTAGTAGAAGATTGAGAGTTGAGAGAACGCGGACTATTGAAAGAGACGCGACGAACTAGTTAACGCGATGAGTCGTAAATTATAAACAAAACGAACGTCACTTTGTGATACTAAACTATACTTAAAGTAACGAGATCGAATTAATCATTTCAGTTTAGGGTGTTTGAAAAGCTCGTGCTCAATTCTTATTTGAGTGTGTTTTACAATTACCAAGTTTCATCCTTCCAAGGACATTTTATAACATCCAAAGCCGAGCTGCAGAGGAGGATTCTTGACAACATGGATCCAGAAGTACTCAAGGTATGACGTTCTCTTTGCCTAGATCTCCTTTCTTTTATTCCATACAATCTTTCAGACATTTAAACACGTCAAATCTGAGAACATTTAATTCTATGTCGAATAAACTGATTTAAGATGAACGCTAAGCTTTTCTCTAAATTAAACACCAACGTCATTAATTACAACTTGAATTAGTTTTGGTTTTCATTGCACAAAATTTTGTCTAACTTTTAGGGGCATGTTTACAAGAGAAATTTCAGATATTTCTCTAAGTTTAGTTTGGTCTTCTCCTTTAAGCTACAATCCCCACATTCATTTCAAGCTAGAGTAGACCAGGCTAACATGGTAGAAGATGCTGAAGGATCCCAAATATTTACATTAGCTTATCAGAACATGGTTGGAGATGCTGAACGATCCTAAACGTCTAAATACTTTTACATTAGCCTACCAGAACATGGTAGAGATATGTTGTGAGGCTTACGCCTTAGTAACGATCCCGAATGTCTAAATATTTTACATTGATCAACTAGCATGTCCGAGACACTTTAAGATTTACGTATTTTCTTTCGATCCCAAATTTCCTAAACAGTTTTTATTAACTAGTTAAGTAGTTGCATGATAGTCATTAACTCACCCATCCGACCACGATTGTTGATATTATTTTCTAGTTTATTATAACAACATACACACACACACAAAATACATACATTTTGCTGCGGGTTTTCATTTTAATATAATATGTTGATTTTCTGGAATAATGTGATGGCATAAAATCTTAAGGTGTTATATATATTATAAATATTTATTTATCTTATATTGGTAATGACTGAAGATATTTTGACTAGAAGTAAAAAGGCTATAAAGGACATTGATATTGGTATAGAAAATATTAGTAAAATATTAACTCCACGGCGACAAGAAAGTAAAAATTTTAGATTTTTGAAGTTCCCTAGCATAGAGTCTAAAGTAGAAAATATGGCGAATCAAGGCGGTAGTACATCGCAAGAACAGAAAATACCAGTCACAGTATTTTCAGATTACGGCAGATTACACTGTTCAACAAATTTTGATCGGGAGTATGTAAATTGTTTAAATTTATGAGTTTTGCATTCATTTAAGCATAATATGAGAAAATGTAATAGTAGTGCACTATTCTTAGCTCTGGTTATGAAAAAAGTTACTCTTGTACAACAATATCAGTATATTTTAATTAGTGCTCTTAAACAGGTCGGGTCAGGTCAACTCGGGTCGGGTTGTCGGGTCAGCTCGGGTCGGGTTGTCGGGTCTAGTCAATCAGGTCAGCTTGGGTCCGGTTGTCGGGTCAGTACACTTTGGTCAACTGAGTTTAGGTTCAGTTTAAACTCGGCTGGAGTCGGCTGGTTTTTCAGTAGCTGCCTAATTAAAAATAGCAATTTTTAATTGATTTTATAGAAACCATAAATCTATTTTGAACACTTGCAGCTAGTGTTTTTATGGTAAATGCTTATTTTTGTATTTGTGTGTACTTTAATTCTTAAATATGGAAGATTGATTTTACCAATCGACTGTAATATTAATATCTACGCCAATATGGAGTCTGGATTTAGAACAAAACTAGAAGTTGTTTAAGCAACGCCAAAAGAGATATTGGATGTGGACGACCAAGCCCAAGCAGGGCCGCGGTGGCTCAATGGTAGAGAATTCATCTCTGGCACATGGCGTCCAGTAGCTTAGTTAGAGTTTTTTCAGGGGGGAGCAACGAAGGGCCAAAGAGGATTTTGAGGGGGCCATCTCCAATATCTATCTATCTATCTATCTATCTATATATATATATATATATATATATATATATATATATATATATATATATATATATATATATATATATATATATATATATATATATATATATATATATATATATATGTGTGTATTCAAGGTGAATGTTTCTTCTTTATTGTTCATGATTTTACTCTTTGGAAAACAGTGAAAATATAAGAATTTAGTACCTCAAACAGCTAGGATTCATTAATGCAATTGATTTCAAATATAAGTAAATAGTTATTTAATCATGGCGTTTAAAATACGTGTTGCTGGTTGACTTAAGTGGAAGCAAACACACTTTTACAGGAAAAGAAAATAACTTATACGTTCATGCCTCTACTTGAAGAGGATCTTTATATTCGTGTGGGCAGCAGCAAACATATCCACAACTTGTTAAAGATCTAACGATTTAGCAATTTTCTCCTCAATATAAAGTAACACTAAGTTTTTCAACCTATCATGAGTCATTGAATTGCGTATACAAGTCTTTAATCTTTTCAAAGAAGAGAATGCCCTTTCACATGTAGCACTAGAAACTGATATAATCACAGAGATGATACCTAGCTTGTAGCTTTCTAGGAATGCGTTTTTTAGACTTAATTGTTAGAGCAACACACATTATGCTTTATTTCTTGTTTAATTATGCTTTTTTTAAAAAAAAGATATGCTTTATTGTTAATTTCAATGATTATTTTACATTAATCGTGTATAATTTATATTTATTATACATTAAATATTCTAAATATCTTGATCTATTTATTGATTTTTTTTGCAACTAGTTTCTCTCATATTTAATGAACTTTCTACTTAATTCATTGTAAAGAGATGTGCTTTGCTCGAACAATTTTTTTCTATCATTTGTGTGCGCGTTACAGGTACATATATACAGAAAAAGAAAGTAAAAGATGCCACCAAAAAGTACAGAAAGTGCTTAAGTTCAAAAAGTAAACATAACAATATAGTATGGAGTTCTTGCATACTATTCATTGTTGGCGGAAAAATTTCTTCTTTTATTTTTTCTTTTCTCCACATCAAAGGATTACACCGAAAAGTTTACAGAAATGAAAATAAGCTTTTCATGGTTGCATTGCTATGTTCTCAATGATTTTGCATTGTAAATATTGACTTTAAAAAATATTAACACAGTATGTTAAATTTTCAGTGAAAGAGAATTTTCCAAGAATTTTGCTATATATTTTAAATTATGCTTTATGTTTTATTTTCTAAAATTATGCTTTTAAAACTAGTTTCTTCTGGATTCTTAGACAATCACAATCATGGTCAATGTACCAACCATATGTGTAAATTGCTGTTATGCTTTATATGCTTTTTATGCTTTTGGGTTGCTCTATTAATTGTGTTTGGGAGGATTTTGAATTCTCACTTTAATGTTTGCAGATCACTTTATAGTGCTGGGTTACAGGCTCGACAATGTTCTAATTTAAAAGAGTTTTTACTTTTTGGATGTAGAGTGGTGATTGATCTGATGATTTTGCAACATGATACAAAGCGGTTTTCCATTTCAGTGATTGTCTATAAATAGTAGGGAGAAAAATGCCTCTTGATATATATATTATCTTTAGAAAATTCGTTTTCTGCATCCAATGAAGGAAAAGATTCATCCAAAATGAATTTGTGATATTTCGATGGCGGATGTCTAGTTCATTTCCACGAGGAACCCCTATATTCTATTTGTTTCCGGCTCTGGAATTCGAGACCATTTTCTTTACACATCTCCAAACATTCTTGATAAATTTGTTCGAATATTGTTCGTTGAGAGTCATATTTACCAGACCTCATCTTGGAAAGCGTTTGAACTAGTGTATCTACAAGGATCAAACCTTCCGACATGTCTGCATCTACTTGAGATAAGGCGAAACTCAAAGTTATAGCATGGCACCAGTAATCTTAATTTTAGCAGCCCGAAAACATTCCCTCGTGTACAAATCACACTAATTTTCCGGATGGAATGATGGAGGTAAATAAATATAAGAAGTTCCAGATTTGTTTTAATGCCGCATGATAATATAATGTGTTGAAAACAGATTTTATGAAAAAAAATAAATGGATATGATAATTTGTAAAAAAAAAGTGATAGTGCTTAAGTGAATTATAAGAAAAAGCCTTGAAAACTAATCAAGAGGAACCTTTTATATGTTTTTCCTTTGTTATAATAACTTGTCCTAAAGGACAACGGTGATAGAAACTAATGAGACATTATAATTGCAAAAAAAAAAAAAATCATAAAGCACTTAATTTGAAATTAAAGATTGATAACATTTGGTAATATAATGGGGATTCAGGCCGGCACGCATATTTTCGAAATACACTCAGCCCTAGCCAGAAGGCATTAGGTTTGGCAACATCGCACGGAATGATGAACTGCATTCTAACCCGTTCCTACTATTATTATTATTATTATTATTATTATTATTATTATTATTATTATTATTATTATTATTATTATTATTACTTTTGCTATGGATCTGTATAAGTACAAGAGCAAACTTATTTTAATGAAAGAAGTTTAATGAAAATTTTAAAAAATAATCGTTAAATCACTACGTTTTGAATATTATTTTAATCTTATTTTAACGAAAGAAATATTATAAAAAAAATTAAAAATAATAAGAAAATCATTCCTACGGCAGGTTTTGAACCCACGCTAACAACAACTTTCCTTACTAGGATGTTGCGCTAACTTACTCGGCTATTAGGGCCGCCAGCATCTGACGTTTACTTTGTGCTATATGTAGGTCATAACTCGTAATCGCGATATAAACGTCATTCATTTTTCCTACATTGTTGCCAAGCGTAACCCCGTTCACAATGCCTTATGGCTAGTGTTCAGTGTATTTCGAAAATACGCGGCTGGCACAGGGGGAGAGTGAAAACGGAGGCAACAGAGACGTTCTTTTTTTTTTAGCCATGTGCAAAGATACTAACCTTGGACTTCGGGTGAGAGGTTACCATATACTCATGTGAGTTTCAATTGCTACCACTTGTAAAAGTTAGTTAAGAAAGACAGTCTGAGCATAGTTTTAGTTTCCTAGCGTAATTAGTTTTGTGACAAGTAACTCGTATATGCAAATAGCATCGTTAATATCATCTTGTATGTTAGAATTGAATTTGTGTAAATAAAATTGTAATTAAGCATTTCGAGGTAAAACAGGTTCTTTCGCTTAACTTCTACAAAGAAAAGATTAGAAATTACCTCTTATGCACAGATACGACAGCGTGGGATACTGTCGGTCAGTAAATAATATAATCTGAAGTCATCTACCATACGTAACTAAATATAATTGATTAATCAGTTTTATTAATCAATAAATAGTCGTTTGGTATAGGGCTGTTCCGATAATCGAGTAATCGATAACAATTCGATAAAATTTCAAAACCGTTTCATCGATAAAGAATTTTAATTTTATCGAATTATCGAACTTTCGAGACTCCCGAAATGTTCGAGACTCTCGAAATGATCGGGACTCTCGAAATGATCGGGACTCCCGAAATGTTCGAGACTCTCGAAATGTTCGGGACTCCCGAAATGTTCGGGACTCTCGAAGTGTTCGAGGCACACGAAATGTAAGAAACATTAGACAACTTCGAGACACTTGAACTGTTCGAGAGTCTCGAATTGTTTGAAAGCAGCAAATACAGAAATATATCAATGTAATCGCATTAGTCGAGTCTCTTGAATATTTTGAAAAGTTCGGGATTATCGGAGTGTTCGGAAGAAACAATGTATTAGACGTTATCATAGTTGTATATAATATGTATTACATATATGCAGGGTGTTCATTTTAAAACTTCTTTCCTTAGCAATAAAGTGAAGAAAAAGTTTTTTCCCACAGATCCGTACAAGGTTTAAGCAGTCTGTCAGAAGAGAGAAAGAGGAAGAGAAAACATGCATCACCCAAATGGAATTGGAATCCAAGACACCATTAGTCTACTAATAGTCACTTTGCCGATTGCGCCAATAACGGGGCAGGCAGATGATTTCGAGGATTTAATTTAAAGTTCTGTATGAAGACAGCTACTGATATAGGTAGAGGTAAGAAAATTCGATAAGGCTGAAGACTTATCAAACTTCCGTTTAGAAAATTTACCATCCGGCGCTCGAATGCCTTCGATTATTTGAAATTGTCGTGAAACAAACCTTGAGAATTTTGGGTGCGAAGCTCTCTATTACAGGCCATCCTATCTGTCTGTCTGTATGTGGCGTCCGACGATAACTTTTGAACGGATTGTCCGATTTTGATGGAAGTCATTTTAAAATGCTCTCGTTTGCTTTCACCAGACACCTATTGTTTTGGTTGCCATACGACAAGGGTAATTTTCCCGAATTCAAGTATTTGTTCTTACTTTGAGCGTGTAAAAGCTACGATAACTTTCGAATGAGTTGTCCGATTTTAAAGGGGATTGGTCTAAATGCATGTGCCAAATATCTGTTGCTCTTGGTTACCTTACGATATTTGATTTTGTATATAAGATGCCGTGAGGCTCTGGGACATTACCAACCTCAGATTCAATGCGTACCTGGGAGGAAGGAGGGGGGGAAGAATGCGACCGAAGCGTGGTGCCAACAACACCACATTCATCTACGACTGAGATCAAGAAAGTTTGGAGAATTAACTCCACACTCCCTATATGCCCTCATGGCATGGTACTATGCACAAGGGAGAACTTTACATATGACAGAACAGAGACTAAAGGAAAATGAAATTAAATGAAATCTTCCAGTTTAACGTCTCACGTATATGCCCGTTAGGCTAAGGGAGAAGGATGATTAAGGCAAGTGAATGATGATGGAATAATTGGTGGAATAAGAATGTGGGAGTAAACGGGAGTACGCCGAGAAAACCCACCGATACAATGTTGCTTACCAAAAACTTATTTGGTCGGGGATCGAACCAGGGAGGGACAAAAGGGATGAAGGGGAAAGGGGAGAAAACATACATGCTCTGACTTACATTTCAATGACTCTGATTCAATTTCCATATCAAATTAAAATAACTTCCGATCAGTTCTTAAGGGTAAAAAGAAAAATATTATTCCCTCAAGAGTTCTCTCAGCTGCTTCGTATATTGTCGCAAACATACTTTCAAAGAAAGATGGTCGTGCAGTTACTTGGTTTGCAGTTGTTGAAAGAAATATTAGACCCTATCTCTCCCGTCGTGTCCTGCATACAATAGACTACTTATCACTGTTTCTTTCTTTTCCGAAACAAGAAGCCAATGTCTTTGAAACCGATTGCGATTACATTGCACTTCTGTTGTAACCAGATTTTTCTATGGGAAACAAGGTTATACTGCTAATTCAAGCTGAAACGGTGCTGGAAAGTGTGTTTAAGTTACTGAAGTGAAAATGTCAGCGAAAAGATCATATGGGATATTTGGATCATTCTGAAACTTGGATATTTCGATAGGGCACATACTAGTTCCTAAATAAAATCTTTACCCGAGTACGGTAGATCCTATAGTATTGGAGCTATGGACCTATAAAGTTCATTTATTCATGTTTTCGGCAGCCTATAACTCCAAAAGGAAGCATTTGTACACCCACGTTGGTCTATACTTTTTGTTTTATCTTGGTCTCTGGATAGGGTTGCCGGGGGATTCTAAGTCGTAAGTACTGATGTGAACTTGTGTATTACAAATACTGACGATCCTTCTGACCATTTTTTTAGTGATTTTGTTAAGTGACACTTCCAATGTACTTTTCTAACACAACTAAAGTAAAGAAAATTTAGTTTCTGCCTTTAATGTTTTATTAAGTTCAACAAATGTGAGTCTCGAATTGTAGAGTAGGTATTAAGTAAATATTACAGTAAGATATCTCTAAGACGGATATCTGTAAGACAAGTTGATTAAAAAAAAAAGCAAGCGATATATGGCTGATGTTCATACGGTTTTCTCTCTAAGAAATACAAAATAATTTCTAAACTTTTATCGTAAGAAAGCTAAAACATATTTAGGAGTCTTGGTCCATCTCTTATAAAAGTTCTAATTATTTTCAAATATTTCTACTTGAAATCATACTAACATATGAAATTACCACACTTTCACAGTATATGAAATAAGGTATAAACATTTTAAAAGAAAAAATACTAATAATGAATCTAATCTAAACAAAATGCTAAGGATACTGTGGTTTAATTTGCAATCATTTCTGAATATATAAAGACTAGTTAAACATATAGATTACGTAACAACATAGACTTGTTCAGTTGAACTGGACAGAATGTTATCAAAGAAATACGCACCCATGAGATCATACACTAGTATTCATGGGTTGAACCAAAATTAGGGATGGGCACGAGTCGAGTCAAAGGTAATTTTCTCGAGTCGAGTTCCGAGCCGAGTCACTGTTTTTGAGGTCGAGTTTCGAGTTGAAGATGAGTTGATTCACTATGGGCTACGTTATTCAAATAAAGTAAAACATTACACTGAAGTTTTTCAGACAACATTAATTGCGTGGACAGCAAACTGTACAGCGAAAAGATGAAAAAATGAAGGGTTAACTTTAAAAAAAAACGCTCCAGTTGAAATGCTTATACAGACACGGACAATGACACGGAGAACCAGCCGTATTAACAAATGCTCAAACAAATCTTGAATTATTCGCTTATTCACCTAAAAATCACCTTCATTAACATGTCTGCTCACTAGGAGCGTATTCCCCAGCGTGTACGTTAACATATACTTACGGGAGAATACCTATATCTCAGATTTTGAGTACAGTTTCAAAAGTTCATTTCCGTAAACTGTAAAAGCAGTGATTACTATGCTAATTATCACAAATTAAATGCAACTTTTGAGTTGCATACACACAACCTACTAGGGAATGAAGACCATGTGCTAACAAAGAGTACACTGGAAAATGAAATAACATGTTATAACAAAAATTAAAATAAGATGATAATCAATACAAATATAGAGGATGAATATGACATATCCGAACTTCGCCAAGTATGGTAGAGGAAGCTATTTGTTTATTTCTTCTTGGCCAACCGCTAAGAACATTTATAAATCTATATGTGGCTTTGTTATACGCAATTAGTACATTCAAATTCACAAACAATGACGAACTAAAGGGTACGAAGGTACAGTTGCAAGTAACAACCGTAGTCATAATAATATAGTTCTACTAAACAACGTTGAAAATAGTGGGTAATTAGGTGGTAAGTAGAAATGACCAAAACTGAACAGTTTACATCGATCATTTCGAAATACAGCTAGAAGAATAAATTTACAAGAAATAACAAAAATCAGTGAAATTTGGAGTTATACTAAGCATAGTTTGAGGGGGAAAGCGAGCATCCCCGGTGGGGATACTTCAGCTGACTTCTTTGGGGGGGAACAAAATGTGATTGAGGGGGAAAATCCCCCTCACCCCCCCGGTAATTCGCACCCTGCATGTAATCTACATAGATATAGGTCATGTTTAATATATTGGAAATCCACCAACATCTCATGTTGTTCCATCCTCAAGTAGCAAAATAAAGGAAGAAAGAAAACAACTCTTTCCCACAGCTGGGTGATCTCAATATAGAAAAACTGACCGCCAAAGAAACTGAGTGTAGTGGGGTGTGGACAAAAGCCATTAGCAACTAACATTAACCACTTAGCCATTAGGTGGCACAAATTTCCTTTAACTTCTCCGAAAGAGAACTTAAACAAAGGGGAAAAGGAATGTATAGTTCCATAAATCTATCAACGAAATGCACAAATGTAGAAAATGAATTTGAATACACAGCATAAACATAAATTTTTACGGTTCACAAAAAATAGACCTGTTTAATTTTCAAGAAATTACATTAAATCGATAGAATTTTATCTGTTATTTTATTCTTTTGTTAGATTGTAACCTTGCACTTGTAGTTATAATCAATTTCTGGGGAGAGTATTTGATCATAGTTTTTTTTTATTTAGAAAATACAGTATCTTTATGAGATATACATAGCACACTTTTATATGGTAATAAACTGAAAGTGGGGACCATGGTGGAAAGACTACAAGGTGGATGCAATGCAGTGCTACATTCTTGTCGCTCTGGCGCATGACGTCATTTTGGTCGCAGACGTGGCCAGCGAGAGTCAGATGAACTTTTAACAAGCGCTTGCTCGCTAGTATCTTACACGCAAACTTCTCTTCTATTTATAGTGATCTTCAACGAAGTAAAAATTTTAGTAGAAACAATAATTATATAAACTAATGCAATTAATGCTTAAGCTAAGTGAATTCAAAGGAAGATATTTACAATAGCAAAAGAAACAGCAATATCAGTTCATAAATTTATTAAACAACTTTTAAGCTTGAACAAGCCAATATTACTCACTACATTTTCTGCTTTTTCTTTCTTTTCTTTTCTTTCTTTCTTTTTCTTTTTAAATATCTGAAGTAATACACTCGAGTATGTATAGATCTGAATAATCTATAACACAGTGTGTCGTTAATACATTTCATTATTATATATTTATGTATGCAAGTATATTTTCGTAACACATTGATCAGTTTTGATTTACTATTATTATTACTTTGCTTGAAAGGGAATTCTTTACTGATGACCCCATATAAATTTTGAGAATATCTCAAGGGAGAATTCATGGTTTTCGTAAACAGAAATGCACGTACGTATATTTTCGTTATGCTTGGACAGTTTTTTTTTTTTTTTTTTTTTTTTTAAGAGGTTGCTCCCACGTAAGTTTCGTCAGAATCTCAGGGGAGGTTAAAAACTTTATTGAGCAGGGACGCACATATTTAACATTTTAAACATCGTTTTTATTTTTGATTTATAAAAAAAAAATCATCTTATTTGAAGTCGCTGATCACTTATTTATAGAATTTGTATTTAAACAAAAGGTTTGGTGAAACTGACAGTTCTCTGAATATTAGTGTCAAAATTTACGCCATAACAAACTGTATTATTAAACATTTGTACGAAATAAAACGTTACATATACTATTGTGTTCTAAAAATATATAGAAATAAATATGTATATACAAAGCACCTCAAACAAAGAAATTACAACTTGACTATTTCAAGCAAGAAACAAAGTACTAGGCGTAGGTTAAGACGATGTAGGGTATTACAGCTAGACTAGAAAACATATAAACCATAAAATTACATAATTTTCTTGATAAATTTTCTGTTTGCTGTCCAGTGGACTAAAGAAGACAAAAGATAAATGGAAGTGAATGATTATGTGGAATTTGGTGGAATGAGAATGCAGGAGTACCCCGAGAAACTCACGAACACGATGTTGTCCACCACAAACTCACTTGACCGAGAAGCGGACCAGTATCCCTTGCATCAGAGGTGAGCCTTCTGCCACTGAGCGACCGTGCTTCCTTCATTGGTTGAGAATCTACCATATTTTTAAATTTACTGCAGTCATTCTTAATTTTGTAATTCTGGAGGGACCCCTAAATATGTATATGTAATTATCCAAAGTTATGATGAAAATGAACAAAAATTTCAAAATCTGAGTGTAAAAATGTCCCGACAATGTCGCCCTGATATGGTAGGTGGATACTTTATTCTCTTGATCTAATACATTATTATATATCTTTGTAACCGTTAATCGTTATTACGAACCTACCATTCGTTAGTTAATTTGAAGTGCAATGTCCCGTTTTAGCACCGAGGCTACAGGGAATGCAGACCTCCAGAATGAAATGGGATCTGAACTACTTTAACGTGTTCAATGCTCTCAATGCTCTCCGAGTACAGCTGATGGCTCACCCCAACCAAGCCGAATCGAGCCGATGGCTCACTTGAGCTGAGCCGAACAAGAGTCGATGGCTCACCCTAACCGAGTCGAACTGCTTTGTCGCGACAAAACGCTGTAACTTTGGCGGAGCAGTTTTAAGAAAAAGAGCCGTAAATTCGCTACAGACCGGCTAATTTCCTACTTGCATCGAAATTCTCTTTGGAATATTTTCAAAAGTATTTGACTCAGCTCAATGCTGGGCCTGGTGAACATAAATATCGGTGGCGGGAAATTCAAAAATGCTTATAGCGACAAAACAATGTAACTCAAGTTACAACGTTTTGTCGTGACACGGCAGCGAACCAAGCTGATGGCTCACCTGAGCCGAGCCGAACGAGCCGATGGCTCATCGAAACCGAACCGGCTTGAGCCGATGGCTCAGTTGAACCGAGCCGAGCCGAGCCAGAGCTCGAGCCGAGCCTATGGCTCAGGGCTCGAGCCGAGCCGGTTGACGTCACTACCCCCGACCCCATCTGGCAACGGTTCTGATGCTCCTTCGGAATATAAGCCGGAACCTCGTGAACGATGTCCTTGCATCCTAGCCTTCACGTCTACCGAGGTCGGCAGTCATCTAGTTTTTAGTATCTTTCATGTATATACAGTGTTGTTTATAATAATAATAATAATAATAATAATAATAATAATAATAATAATAATAATAATAATAATAATAATAATAATAATAAGTTGTAGTAGTAGTAGTATCATTGATGATAATTAAGCACTGTATATTGTTTATATAGGATATTTGAAGAGAATACTTGAAACTACATACAGGATTTGGCTCGACTCGACTCGAAACTCGACTCGAATTTAGATCGAGTTTCGAGTCGAGTTGGAGGAAATTTTTCGAGCCGAGTTCTCGAGTCGAGCTCAAAGCTGTCTGTTTCGAGTCGAGTCGAGTTTCAAAGAAAACTCGCTCGTGCCCATCCCTAACCAAAATATGTATGATTATGCCAAATTTTATACATTTTTCATTCCCTTTAACTTTCTTTAAAAAGTCTCGATTGCATAAAATCTTATAAAATTCTACATATGATACGTCTTTCATATTGTACAAAACCAGTAGTAATAATTTGACAGACGTTCATCTTGTTTCTGTCATCTGTCCACTCGTGATTGAGATTGACACAGAGATGTAGCGGTTTACGCTGAATATAACAACACTTTATCAACAAAGTCGTCTTAGATATTTCTCCAATCCAAAAAACCGGTGGTTTTTCGTGATTAAGAGATGATTAAGCGGGGGACGAATATAATACCTGAAAATTTGATGGTATCCGCTAAAATCAGGTAATATGGCAACCCTATGTCAGGAATCACCTTCCAAACGTTGGCGGTGTTGTTTTGAAACACACTGTATAAAATAATGCACCTCGTTATTCTGAATTGATGCAAAACTCTTACGTTCTTAAAGCCTACATTATTCGTCCAGGAAGCAATCTGCCTCCACCAAACGACTCTTCTAGATCCGCTAGTGTGTGGACTCATCATAATGTACAAACCGACTGTATAGAACATATGCTATACTGTATATTCACAGTCGAGAAAATAGATTTATTTCCGTTTTTCATCTTCATTAAACTTAGTGATGATTTCAAGGTTTCCCCCGGGTAGGCTTACCATACGTCCTAGATTCAAGCCCCGTTCGGAAAATTGTCTGGGATTAACTAATGCCCGAAATTTTTGCGAAAATGGAAGGCTGGGAAATTTCGCTGTGTTTGGTCAAGTTTGGCTTGCAATTCTGTCTTATGCTGATATTTATGAAAAAATCAATACAGTTCAACCTCTCAAATCCGAACTAATTGGGGCTGAAGCCTGTTCGGATTTCGGGGGGTTCGGATTACCCGGGAAATAATATTACGTACTTATTTCGTCACTGAGTTGGCGGTAAAACAACGACTGAGGTTAGACAGGGTGGCCCAGTGGTCGAAAGGGCAGTGACCTTGACTGGCGGGTGTACACTCATGTCCAAAATGATTGTTGCATATCTATAACTCTCTTCTTGTAAGAATATAATTAAATAATGATTTTGAATAAGCATTAAGTCTAAAAGTGTTAAAACCTTAAAAAAAAACTAAATTTGTGTGATTAAATCATTTTTTTTTTCATTTTCAAGCTGTAGTTATTTTTTTCTCCTGAGAACGTGTTCGGATTTGCCGGTTTTTCGGATTTCCGGGTTTTCGGATTTCCGGGTTTTCGGATTTCCGGGGTTCGGATTTGAGGGGTTGTACTGTAGCGATAAGTGTTCTTCGCAAGAATACTTTACTCAGGAAAAAGACAATAATATAAAACTATATTTTAATTATAGCAAATGAGCATAAGCATTTTTGGAACTTAAGATTAGACTTTTCCTTAACTTCTCAATAAACACACACCATTCTTTAAAATATCCAGAAATTACGGTAATCCTACCCCAAGGCATTTTGAATACACGGAGAGTGAAAGTAGCAAAAATACTGGTAAGCCACGGTGAACATGATCAGAGATATGTGTGTGGGGAAATATTTCTCCTGAACAACCCCCTGAAATCACCACTGATTTGACTAATATTTATTTTACTGAAAGGCTAAAGGAGGAGTTTGCGCCCAAAGCATCATCATATTTGATTGCGTCAATGTGTGAACTAGTGGCTATTAAGAGAAAGCAAACACAACAGAAGATAACACATTTGGCTTTAAAATAAAATTTTGCTGCATTTTTTCAACACCGTATGTGATTAATATGGTTGAGGTTTTGGACGTATACTATATCGTATGAAGAGCAAATTATCCTATTTGTACGTTTAAGACCTTAAGACCTATGCCTAGCAACACTGATACAATAGCTGTCAGCAAATAACAAACAAGAGATAAAATTCAGGAAGAAATTGAACTTCCTTTGTGTGTGCGTGTGTGTGTGTGTGTGTGTGTGTGTGTGTGCAATTCCTTTCTGTGCGCTTTCCTTTCTCCTCAAAAACACAACTTTGCAATAACTTATTAGATGAAAAAAAAGTTGTTTGACTGCAAGAAGGAATCATTGGAGAGGTAAAGGAACCGAACTGTCCATCACTATTTTTGATAATACCCGAAACTTCCATAATATTCGAACTTTCGATAGTACCCGAAACTTCAAGAACACTCGAAATGTCGATAATACCCGAAACTTCGATAATACTCAAAATTTCGATAATATCCGAAACTTCGAATATACTCGAACTTTCGATAATGAACAAAACTTCGATAATTTCAAATACTCGAACGGTTTCGAGTAACCGATGACAACTCGATAAATTTTCACTCCCGAAGTTCGATAGGTCTTCAGCCTTATCGAACACCCCTAGTCCTAGGCCGAACGTGTGTCAGCTCCAATGGCAGGATCTCGGGTTCAACCGACCTCGAGTCCCCAGTTATTGAAAACAACTAAAAAGAAGCGCCATATTGAGTCAATATGTAATACTATTTATTTAAATGAAAATTACTGTATATTTGAAGTTTTTTAAATCGGGGAAAAGGGGGATTAATTCGCCCTTAGTTGGAGGCTAAATTCATCGTTTATTCCTGACTGATTTTAATCAAAGCTGTGAAAACTGTGCCAACCTTCAAATAATATATACTTAAAATTTTAACAAAAATCTAATAATATTTATGAAAGTATGAAATAATATATGAGTTTTTACGACGTCCCTTGATTATGTCCTGTAGGTTAAAGGAGACGTAGATGACCAGGATGAAGGAAATGATCGAATAAAGAAAGTGTGAGGAAACGGGAATAACCCGAGAAAGCCCACGCACACGATGTTTTGTATCTTCTTCTTCTTCTTCTTCTTCTTCTTCTTATTATTATTATTATTATTATTATTATTATTATTATTATTATTATTATTATTATTATTATTATTATTATTTGTAATGTGGAATTGCATATTTACTTATTGGGTAAATTTTAAAGAAAAGTTTCATTCGCGGCGAGGTTTTGGCCACGCGATGTTTTGGGTGGCGAGGTTTTGGCTCGGCGAGATTTTGGGCGGCGAGGTTTTGGCAACGCGAGGTTTTGGCCCGGCGAGATTTTGTCCCGCGAGGTTTTGGGCGGCGAGGTTTTGGCCACGCGAGGTTTTGGGCGGCGAGGTTTTGGCCACGCGAGGTTTTGGTCCGGCGAGATTTTGTCCCGCGAGGTTTTGGGCGGCGAGGTTTTGGCCACGCGAGGTTTTGGGCGGCGAGGTTTTGGCCACGCGAGGTTTTGGCCCGGCGAGATTTTGTCCCGCGAGGTTTTGGCCGGCGAGATTTTGGGCGGCGATGTTTCGGCCGCGAGATTTTGTCCGTATCCCACCTTCGCCTACTCGCTAGTCTTATAATTTAAAAACAGTTGGAATGTAGGAAAATATTATTGTAAAATATCGTCTAGAATATATGCTAATATGTGTAACTAATAATCATAGGCTTAGCTGTGGGGTGTGATTAATGTGCCTTTACACACACACAAATAAAATGGTTTGAACCTATTATCTTCAAAGGTCATGTAAACTAAAACGCTTTTTGTAATTCGTCAATTCATTATGTTTTATTTTATTATTTCTAATACATTTAAAATTCAATAAAAATAGCACGTGGAAATGTTATGGTAAGATACGGTCGAGTTTAGTTACCTTTGTACAAATCCATTGAAAAAGTTATTTAATTTCTTACGCACACACCCATATGAAAAGTTATGTTTTGTCTTTGATACACTCATATGAAAGATCCTGGTTTAATTACGTTTGGTAGACCCGTATAAAAATTCTGCTTTAATTAACTCTGCGCACACCCAAATAAAAAGTTCCGGCTACTCCTATGTAATAATGTAATTTATTAGAAGTTTTAGTACATACAAAACAAAGCACTTCAATTGATTTTGCGCACCAGTATATCCGTATTCCACAACTCAGAAACTTCAATGTCAACGTCCATTTACCAGCAGTGTATCGTACTAATGTTTAGGTCTAATAACTCATACTTTTACTTCATGTGTCTACACACAAAACTCATTTACGGCTAGTGATACGTTAGTTTGTGTGAGATCGAGTTATTATATATTAAAATATTAAATACCACATAAAACAAACTAACTTCGATGCACTATAGGCGTTAAAGATTTGCAATTAAGATGTTTCTGGTTTGAATTCTGCGGTAAATCATCTCGAGTTCTATTTTCTGGTTTTACGCGGTTCCACAAGGGCTATTTAGGGACCTTAAATACATAGCCACAGTAGTAGTGGCCCCGTTATGGCTCACTTTGGACTTTGACCCCGACCTTTGTGACGTCATAGGTCAAAGGTCAATGACCTGGCCCTGGGGTCAATGACCTAGGGGTACTTAGGACCACCCCCTTTAAATTTTGGCAGGGGTACCTTGGCCCACCCCATAAATTTTGGCAGGGGTACATAGGACCACCCCCCTTAAATTTTGGAAATTGCCAAATCTAAAAATTTGGTATGGTAGCCTAGGACCATAGTATGTACCTCTATCAGTATTGGATGTCTATGTCGTTCCCTTTCATGGGTAAAAAATTCAAATTTCGGAGGTTTTTGACCTAATTTATCTCCTTGGATGAGGTGTTTTTACCCTATATGGTTATATGGGCGTCTACAGGGGTCCATTAGCTTTCATAACATATGGGTATATTAATGCACCCCTTGAAAAATTTGGGAGGGGTATCTTAGCCCACCCCTTAAATTTTGGAAATTGCCCAATTTAAACATTGGGTATTATAGTACAGGACCCTAATATGTATCATGATAAATTTGGGTGCTCCACCTCGTCCCCTTTTAGGGGTACAAAATTGCCAAAAATATAAACGTAAGCAATACGTTATACCACGTGTTTGGTTTTCGGCCTAATTTATCTCCTTGGATGAGGTCCTATTACCTTACATAATTATATGGGCGTATACAGGGGTCCATTCCCTTTCATAAGACATAGGTATATTAATGCACCCCTTGAAAAATTTGGGAGGGGTACCTTGGCCCACCCCTTAAATTTTGGAAATTGCCAAATCTAAAAATTGGGTGTGGTAGCCTAGGACCATAGTATGTACCTCTATCAGTATTGGGTGTCTATGTCGTTCCCTTTCATGTGTAAAAAATTGCCAAAAATTCAAATTTCGGGGGTTTTTGACCTAATTTATCCCCTTTGATGAGGTGTTATTACCCTATATAGTTATATGGGCGTATACAGGGTCCATTCCCTTTCATAAGACATGGGTATATTAATGCACCCCTTGAAAAATTTGGGAGGGGTACCTTGGCCCACCCCTTAAATTTTGGAAATTGCCCAATTTCAACATTGGGTATTATAGTACAGGACCCTAATATGTATTATGATAAATTTGGGTGCTCCACCTCGTTTCCTTCTAGGGGTACAAAATTGCCAAAACTATAAACGTAAGCAATACGTTATACCACGTGTTTGGTTTTTGGTCGATTTTATCCCCTTTGATGAGGTGTTATTATCCTATATAGTTATATGGTCATGTATAGGGGTCCATTCCCTTTCATAAGATATGGGTATATTTGTGCACTCCTTTAAGAATTTGGGAGGGGTACTTTGGCCCACCCCTTAAATTTTGGAAATTGCCCAATTTAAAGCATTTGGTATTATAGTACCGGACCCTAACATGTATTATGATAAATTTGGGTGGTCCACCTCGTTCCCTTTTAGGGGTACAAAATTGTCAAAATATAAACGTAAGCAATACGTTGTACCACGTGTTTGGTCTTTTGGCCCAATTTATCCTCTTGGATGAGGTTCTATTACCTTATATCTTTATATGGTTATGTATAGGGGTCTATTCCCTATCATAAGACATAGGTACATTTGTGCACTCCTTTAAAAATTTGGGAGGGGGTACTTTGGCCCACCCTTAAATTTTAGAAATTGCTCATTTTATATATTTGGTATTATAGTACTGGACCCTAACATGTATTATGATAAATTTGGGTGGTCCACCTCGTTCCCTTTTAGGGTACAAAATTGCCAAAATATAAACGTCAGCAATACGTTGTACCACGTGTTTGGTTTTGACCTAAGTTATCCCCTTGGATGAGGTCCTATTACCTTATATGGTTATATGGTTATGTATAGGGGTTTATTCCCTATCATAAGACATAGGTACATTTGTGCACTCCTTTTAAAATTTGTGAGGGGTACCTTGGCCCACCCCTTAAATTTTAGAAATTGCTCATTTTATATATTTGGTATTATAGTACTGGACCCTAACATGTATTATGATAAATTTGGGTGGTTCACCTCGTTCCTTTTAGGGCTACGAAATTGCCAAATTTTAGTACAACCACGTGTTTGTTTTTGGCTCAATTTATCCCATTGGATGGTCCTATTACCTTATGTGATTATATGGTTATGTATATTGGTCCATTCCCTATTATAAGACATGGGTATATTGATGCACCCTTTAAAAATTTGGGAGGGGTACCTTGGCCCACCTCTTTATTTTGGAAATTGCCCAATTTAAACATTTGGTATAATAGTATAAGACCCTAATATATATATATATTACTATAAATTTGGGTGGTCCACCTTGTTCCCTTTCATGAGTAAAAAAAAATGCCAAAATATAAAGATAAGCAATATGTTGTATCACGTGTTTGGTTTTTGGCCCAATTTATCCCGTTTGATGCGGTCTTATTACCGTATATGTTTATATGGTCATGTATATAGGTTCATTTCATATCATAAGACATGAGTACATTGATGCACCCTTTAAAAATTTGGGAGGGGTATCTTGACTCATCCACTGAGTTTTAGAAATTGTTTAATATAAGCATTTGGTATCTTCGTACAGGTCTTCAATATGTACCACTATAAATTTGGATGGTCCACATCGTTCCCTTTCATGGATAAAGAACTACCAAAAATCAAATTTCGGAGGTTATTGACTCCTATTTAATACGTTATATGGTTTATTATCTCTATATGTTTATGTTCTCTTTTAAATTTGGGAATTATAAAATAACATAATTTGGTAAACGTTTTCTAGGACCCATTGGTGTTCCTCTTATGGCCAAATATTCAAAATTTAAAGGTTATTAACCGGCTTTATTATTAAATGAGTACAGGATTTATTACTTTTTCATAAGACACAGGTGTATTTGTGTACCAATCTTAAATTTTGGGAGGGGTACATTTCTTATTGTCATATCAATAATTGGTAATTGTTTTTTGGGTAAATCATTGTGAAATATTAGTATGATCACGTGATCAGTTATTGACCTATGATGGCATTAGGAGTCCAGGACATTGGTACATTTAAACTTTGTAGGATAATTTGAGAATGCGTCATTGGTATTGATTATTACAGCCAAATATAAACGTAAGCTATACGATGTACCACGTGATTGACCTTGACGAGGTAGTGTACAGGGATACATAGCTAACCTTATTGAATCTTATGACTTATAGTCTTAAGGGAATACATGCTACAACACTGGCAAAGTTATTGTTGATGCAATTTGATTGGTTGATCACTATCTTTCGTGCAATCTGATTGGCTGATCACTATCTTTCGTGCAATCTGATTGGTTGCTGATTTTCAAATCTTTGCTGCATTCAGTTTTATTTTAACATTTAAAAAGTTTGAAACTTTGGTTTGACATTTTTTCGTTTGATATTTTTCGTTTAAAAATTTTTGTTTCGAAATTTTTTGTTTCAAAATTTTGTTTGATTTTTTTTGTTTCAGAATTTTGTTTGAAAATATTTTGTTTAAAATTTTTTGTTTGTAAATTTTTGTTTCAATTTTTTTTGTTTAAAATTTTTTCGTTTGAAATTTTTCGTTTCCAAAATTTTTTTTCTGTTTCAAGATTTTTGTTTGAAAAAATTTTTCGTTTCCAAATTGTTTCAAATTTTTTTTGAAAATTTTTGTTTGAAAATTTTTTTGTTTGAAATTTTTTTGTTGCAAAATTTTGTTTGAAAATTTTTTGTTTAAAATTTTTTGTTCGAAATTTTTGTTTTGAAATTTTTTGTTCGAAATTTTTGTTTTGAAATTTTTTGTTTCCAAATTTTTTTGTTTAATTTTTTTTTGTTTCGAAATTTTTGTTTGAAATTTTTGTTTCAAAGTTTGGTTTGACATTTTTAAAAGTTTGTGCACTCATTAGTAAAGAACCGGAACTGTTTAGAACAAAAACAACTTGCAACATTGTGGTGCAATAGTACACGTCAGAACATGGGGTTGTACTTGAAATGAAAAAAAAACACAATTCATTGAAATCGATCATTTTATTACACTCCACATACATCCATACCAGATAGTGGTTCTGGATATTGTCGATACAATGTATTTTGAACTTCTTGCACTAGTTTGCCTTTAGCATATAATTTTAATTCCAGTTGAAGTCTTTTAAGGTCTAATGCAATATCAATTGATGGAAACTCAATGTCCATTTGATCACAAATAAACTGTTTATCAATACAGGTATGCACCCACGAACGATGTTGACAACCATCACAATATCTAGATACATGTTGTACAATATGCATAACACATTTTTCAAAATAGTACTTTTTCAGGAATATACTTGTTTTGTTGCACACTTCCACTGCATGTTTCACACACTGAAATACGCTGACGAATTTGTTCCATTCCGTTTGTGTTAGATACACCATATTGCGAGGGACATGAAATGTACTCTTTTTACGTAACAGCACCATCTTCTCTTCGAGGACTGTACGCAGCACCACTTCATGATTTGAGCCTAATGATTTGACTATGGTCACATTTAGCTCATCGTTCATTTGGTCGATTCGTGCCATTCTTCAAAGGTCAGTTGTACACCAAATTGTTCCGCTTTGCCCAATCGAATTACTGGTTCAAATGTTCTAGCACTGATACCAATCATCACATGTTTTGTTTATTGGATAATAGCTTGCGAAGATGAACTCTTTATCGTTAGAAGTACACATCTTTCCTCCGGAAAAGCACTTGCTCAAATGATTTCACGGTATTGGTTGATTTATAGTTATTGCTGACGTCATTGGAAAGGAATGTGCTGACATTTGAATTCATGATTTCATCACAGTTGCTGACGTCATGCTGACCAACCAAATTCATACAACTATGTCTGATGTGCTGTCGTTTGAATTCATGATTTCATCACAATTGCTGACGAATCTGGCTGTGTACTAAATTCAAATTGATGACTTCGACCCAAGAATCCTTTGTAACATAAAGATACAGATCCAGTATTTAAGAAACGCAGCAGTTCTTCTTGTTTTGATGCTTCCATGGGTAAATATCTTGCTGGTAAAATTATATTCTTATCATTTTCAAGCTTCACTACGATTCTTAATCCAAACTTTGTAGGTATCATTTGGCTAGCTAAGATTCTATGAGGTACATTCTGTTGTAAATCAGTAATCTTGGTAAATGATATCACATCACGTGTGTTTAGAAACTGCAGACAAGTAGCCATGATGACGTTATCATGAATACTAACTCGAACGATACTTATATATGATGCAAAACTGATCACGTTGCATTATCGTGTTCTGACGTGTACTATAGCACCACAATGTTGCCAGAGGTTTTGGTTCTAACAGTTCCGGTTCTTTACTAATGAGTGCACAAACTTTTAAAAAATGTCAAACCAAACTTTGAAACAAAAAATTTCAAATAAAACTTTCGAAACAAAAAAAATTAAACAAAAAAAATTTGGAAACAAAAAATTTCAAAACAAAAATTTCGAACAAAAAATTTTAAACAAAAAATTTTCAAACAAAATTTTGCAACAAAAAAATTTCAAACAAAAAAATTTTCAAACAAAAATTTTCAAAAAAAATTTGAAACAAAATTTGGAAACGAAAAATTTTTTCAAACAAAAATCTTGAAACAGAAAAAAAATTTTGGAAACGAAAAATTTCAAACGAAAAAATTTTAAACAAAAAAAATTGAAACAAAAATTTACAAACAAAAAATTTTAAACAAAATATTTTCAAACAAAATTCTGAAACAAAAAAATTCAAACAAAATTTTGAAACAAAAAATTTCGAAACAAAAATTTTTAAACGAAAAATATCAAACGAAAAAATGTCAAACCAAAGTTTCAAACTTTTTAAATGTTAAAATAAAACTGAATGCAGCAAAGATTTGAAAATCAGCAACCAATCAGATTGCACGAAAGATAGTGATCAGCCAATCAGATTGCACGAAAGATAGTGATCAACCAATCAAATTGCATCAACAATAACTATGCCAGTGTTGTAGCATGTATTCCCTTAAGACTATAAGTCATAAGATTCAATAAGGTTAGCTATGTATCCCTGTACACTACCTCGTCAAGGTCAATCACGTGGTACATCGTATTGCTTACGTTTATATTTGGCTGTAATAATCAATACCAATGACGCATTCTCAAATTATCCTACAAAGTTTAAATGTACCAATGTCCTGGACTCCTAATCCCATCATAGGTCAATAACTGATAACGTGATCATACTAATATTTCACAATGATTTACCCAAAAAACAATTACCAATTATTGATATGACAATAAGAAATGTACCCCTCCCAAAATTTAAGATTGGTACACAAATACACCTGTGTCTTATGAAAAAGTAATAAATCCTGTACTCATTTAATAATAAAGCCGGTTAATAACCTTTAAATTTTGAATATTTGGCCATAAGAGGAACACCAATGGGTCCTAGAAAACGTTTACCAAATTATGTTATTTTATAATTCCCAAATTTAAAAGAGAACATAAACATATAGAGATAATAAACCATATAACGTATTAAATAGGAGTCAATAACCTCCGAAATTTGATTTTTGGTAGTTCTTTATCCATGAAAGGGAACGATGTGGACCATCCAAATTTATAGTGGTACATATTGAAGACCTGTACGAAGATACCAAATGCTTATATTAAACAATTTCTAAAACTCAGTGGATGAGTCAAGATACCCCTCCCAAATTTTTAAAGGGTGCATCAATGTACTCATGTCTTATGATATGAAATGAACCTATATACATGACCATATAAACATATACGGTAATAAGACCGCATCAAACGGGATAAATTGGGCCAAAAACCAAACACGTGATACAACATATTGCTTATCTTTATATTTTGGCATTTTTTTTACTCATGAAAGGGAACAAGGTGGACCACCCAAATTTATAGTAATATATATATATATTAGGGTCTTATACTATTATACCAAATGTTCAAATTGGGCAATTTCCAAAATAAAGAGGTGGGCCAAGGTACCTCTCCCAAATTTTTAAAGGGTGCATCAATATACCCATGTCTTATAATAGGGAATGGACCAATATACATAACCATATAATCATATAAGGTAATAGGACCATCCAATGGGATAAATTGAGCCAAAAACAAACACGTGGTTGTACTAAAATTTGGCAATTTCGTAGCCCTAAAAGGAACGAGGTGAACCACCCAAATTTATCATAATACATGTTAGGGTCCAGTACTATAATACCAAATATATAAAATGAGCAATTTCTAAAATTTAAGGGGTGGGCCAAGGTACCCCTCACAAATTTTAAAAGGAGTGCACAAATGTACCTATGTCTTATGATAGGGAATAAACCCCTATACATAACCATATAACCATATAAGGTAATAGGACCTCATCCAAGGGGATAACTTAGGTCAAAACCAAACACGTGGTACAACGTATTGCTGACGTTTATATTTTGGCAATTTTGTACCCTAAAAGGGAACGAGGTGGACCACCCAAATTTATCATAATACATGTTAGGGTCCAGTACTATAATACCAAATATATAAAATGAGCAATTTCTAAAATTTAAGAGTGGGCCAAAGTACCCCCTCCCAAATTTTTAAAGGAGTGCACAAATGTACCTATGTCTTATGATAGGGAATAGACCCCTATACATAACCATATAAAGATATAAGGTAATAGAACCTCATCCAAGAGGATAAATTGGGCCAAAAGACCAAACACGTGGTACAACGTATTGCTTACGTTTATATTTTGACAATTTTGTACCCCTAAAAGGGAACGAGGTGGACCACCCAAATTTATCATAATACATGTTAGGGTCCGGTACTATAATACCAAATGTTTTAAATTGGGCAATTTCCAAAATTTAAGGGGTGGGCCAAAGTACCCCTCCCAAATTTTTAAAGGAGTGCACAAATATACCCATATCTTATGAAAGGGAATGGACCCCTATACATGACCATATAACTATATAGGATAATAACACCTCATCAAAGGGGATAAAATCGACCAAAAACCAAACACGTGGTATAACGTATTGCTTACGTTTATAGTTTTGGCAATTTTGTACCCCTAGAAGGAAACGAGGTGGAGCACCCAAATTTATCATAATACATATTAGGGTCCTGTACTATAATACCCAATGTTGAAATTGGGCAATTTCCAAAATTTAAGGGGTGGGCCAAGGTACCCCTCCCAAATTTTTCAAGGGGTGCATTAATATACCCATGTCTTATGAAAGGGAATGGACCCTGTATACGCCCATATAACTATATAGGGTAATAACACCTCATCAAAGGGGATAAATTAGGTCAAAAACCCCCGAAATTTGAATTTTTGGCAATTTTTTACACATGAAAGGGAACGACATAGACACCCAATACTGATAGAGGTACATACTATGGTCCTAGGCTACCACACCCAATTTTTAGATTTGGCAATTTCCAAAATTTAATGGGTGGGCCAAGGTACCCCTCCCAAATTTTTCAAGGAGTGCATTAATATACCTATGTCTTATGAAAGGGAATGGACCCCTGTATACGCCCATATAATTATATAAGGTAATAGGACCTCATCCAAGGAGATAAATTAGGCCGAAAACTAAACACGTGGTATAACGTATTGCTTACGTTTATATTTTTGGCAATTTTGTACCCCTAAAAGGGGACGAGGTGGACCACCCAAATTTATCATGATACATATTAGGGTCCTGTACTATAATACGCAATGTTTAAATTGGGCAATTTCCAAAATTTAAGGGGTGGGCTAAGGTACCCCTCCCAAATTTTTCAAGGGATGCATTAATATACCCATATGTTATGAAAGCTAATGGACCCCTGTAGACGCCCATATAACCATATAGGGTAAAAACACCTCATCCAAGGAGATAAATTAGGTCAAAAACCTCCGAAATTTGAATTTTTTACCCATGAAAGGGAACGACATAGACATCCAATACTGATAGAGGTACATACTATGGTCCTAGGCTACCATACCAAATTTTTAGATTTGGCAATTTCCAAAATTTAAGGGGGGTGGTCCTATGTACCCCTGCCAAAATTTATGGGGTGGGCCAAGGTACCCCTGCCAAAATTTAAAGTGGGTGATCCTAAGTACCCCTAGGTCATTGACCCCAGGGCCAGGTCATTGACCTTTGACCTATGACGTCACAAAGGTCGGGGTCAAAGTCCAAAGTGAGCCATAACGGGGCCACTACTACTGCCACCAGAAGAAGCGACTTTCCTCCACATACTGAATACTTAATATATAAATCAAGAAGAATGTAGTGAAAATTCGGTAAAAACTGGAAATATCAACATGTTTTCCTTTTCTTGCATTAATATAGGGGTCTATGCATCGCGGGTGCTTTATTTGAACCTGCCGTAGAACATCATATTGCTGTTATTATGTTTCATTACAGTTTAGCGTGATCCTTTTCAATACTGTGATTACATCAGATAAGATCTATATAAAGAGGGATCCGAATCATTACTCAAGATTCTATCTAAGTCAAGTACTCTCACGAGAATCGAAACTGGAACGATGTAGAAACATAAGCGCTAGCGACTTGGCCTATGTAGCACCGTCTTAGGCGTGCTATACATTATAGGATAGATCCTAGGAAATCTCTTACGATTTGTCCTAGAGTCAAAATCTCAACGTGTATGGCATCAGATCTCATGTCATTTCCTGTGTTCTGAACGATCCTATGAGATTTCCGTTGTTTAGAGCACGCTCTATTTCGGAAAGAAAATTCGTAAGATTTCGATTTAAGCGACATCAGGTGAGAGAAAGTGAAAACAAAACAAGTGAAAACACAACTAATGAGTTATCATCTGATCGTACAGGTTAACTTTAGATGTGCCACTCGAAATAATTGTTGAAAAATGATAATTTATCACTGTTTCCTAAATGATTTACGTTAACCGACATGAAATTTATTCACATAGCATAAATAAAATCCCTCAAGAGAACCATCACAAGCAATTGATGATAAACTACAATTCTTTTACGATTTGCGTACAAATACGGGGTCCGGATATATAGCATAAAAACTATAGTGCAAAAAATGCAAACCAAGTTGTGCTAGGTGGCCTCTGGAAACTACGAATGCTATCTAACAATCAGGGCAGGGCGAAGCCGGGGCCCGAGCGTCAGTCAGGGGGTGCTAGCGAAGGAGGCAGGCGCGTCAGTTAATGTAGTGAAAACGAGTGGGTTTCGGCAATGATACGAGTTTGAATAGCAATTGTCATGGTATCGTGGTGGTAACGCTCCATTTGTAAACATAAACTATAGCTTCTGTAAACTATACAGAAATAAACCAGCGGTGGAAAATAGTATCACCGGTCATCTTTCATTTGCATTCACTTGGGAAATGTTTCGCAGAAGGGGTCCAAAAGTAGGCAAAACATACAAAATTTACAGGAGAAATGGAAGATGCAAGTACTTAGACCTAACCAAATCTAACCTAATGAAATTAACTAACTTAAACTAACCTAATATTAATAGAAGTATGCGAAATTCTGTCACTTTTTGAAAATTAGCTGGAACCATATACTAATATAATCTAACGCAACATAACCGTAACTAACCTGAACCAGCCTAAACTAAACTAATGTAAATAGAAACTACCGAATTTGCAACATTTCTTAGAAAAAATAGCTGGACCCTTTCTGCTAAACATTGTCTCTCACCTATTTTATCTGTCGTTAAAACATTTATAATAATTTTACACTAATAACCCTACAATTGTAAACATAAAAATAGCTGTATTACTTTGTATTTAATTCTGTTGTTTGCAGAAATTTGATCCTTATAAATATATCTTTCCATGCAAATTATTAAATTTTATTTGTAAATTTTGTAACAAGTGGTACACCAAAAGTATTCCAGCACCCTTCTGACATTTATGTTCTTTTTAGAGGTATCCAATTTAACAATATAACGCCTGTTATTAATATCAGTGGGATGTGCAGTATGGTTAGCATAGTAATTCTTCAATTTTGTACTTTTATTAAATAGAACTATTTCACGATGTTGATAAACGTCATTCGGACAGACAGGAAAACTCTTCACGTGTATGGCACAAGAAGGGTAGGATTTCGTACAAGATATGTCATAACATTTTTCCGAAGATAAATCCTAAGATATTTCCTAGGATTGATCTCGTGGTGTATAGCGCGCCTTACTGTATTCAGAATGAAAAGACATACGTGATCTTAATAAATATTTAGTATTTAGTTTTCTATATTTTTTTTTGTTTACCAAAACTCCTTTATATATTTACCATATCCGTGTGTGTGTGTTCGGGAAACAAAATTATCAAGAACTTTTTGATAGTTCATCACCAAATTTGGTCAAAATACAAATGGGTCAAAAACTAGGAGTTTGGTTTGTTATTATAGCCATCTACTCAAACCGGAAGTGGTTTTAATAATCTATTTTCGGTTTGATCATTTATCACCATAGATAAAAAATAGTAATATATAACGAAATGCGGTTGTCTGCAATGGATTAAGCGTCCTAAGAACATATTTTGACTTCATCCTTAACTCTTTACTGAAATAGTAAGTGGTTCAAATTAATTATAACTTCCGTCTTCAATAAATGTTCATCTATATAGAACAAAAACTGTTAAAGGTAGATGAAATTCTTTTTCTGCAATGGATGGCTTTGATTTCCTCCGTTAATTTCAATTGAAACCAGAAGTCACGAAAATTAACCTCTTCCTGTTTGAATAGTGATCTTCATAGAACAGGGGAATGGAAAAAGTTAGCGAGAAGGGGTTTTTACATTCAATTTAGAGTTCTCGTGTTCTGCCTTAAGCCTTTATTCAAACCGGAATTGGTAGAAACCAACCACTTCCAGTTTTAACATTGATGGCTACAGAGCAAAAACTGCAATATAACAAAAAGCGATTTTAAGCAATCAATTAAGCGTCATAACAATAAAGCCTACTTCTTCTCTCGTCTAATCTCTCCACTAAAATAGGAAGTAGTAGAAATTTCTACCCTTGTCGGTTTCAATATTAATTGTGAAAATACCGCACCACACAAATCAAATTCCTTGGCACTTTCTTTTCTTCGAAACAAAGATTACCAGACAGTCTCTGATAATTAATTAGCAAAAGCTACCCAATGAGTTGAGTTGACTTCAGTTCAGCGTCTCCTTCACCACCAAGGCTATGTGAGACGAGAATCATAGTTTAACGTAAGAGCCGATCCACATGAGCTCCCAACGAGGATGAACCGCACCAAAGGCAAATAGTAACAATATAACACATAGCTAGAATATTAAGCATCACATATTATAATTTATATTATTATGAAGATAAGTTTGCTTTTTCAAATTCAAGAATTGAATCCAGTAATTGACTCTGAAGACACGACAGCGTAAAAGCAGTAAAAATGTTGATGTAGATATGAAAACCATCCCTGTTACGTGAGTCTAAATACAGTAAAACCTGTTAACTCGGCCACCTCTTTAAGTTAGCCATCTCTGTAACTTGACACTGTCTTTAAGGAACCAGCATTTTACATAACATTACTTGTTACTCTGCAAGTTAGCCACCTGTCTAAGTTGAACGTTTTTGATATACAACTTGTTTTTGATATACGATATACGGCTTGTAATATACGACTTAAAAAATTATTTACTGGGAAAAAAAGTAGTTACATCCTTTCTCTTTCAAACAACGTCTTTATCCTTTCGAAACGTGCTTCTTTACTTATATGGTGAAGTATATCTACGTACTTCTTGTTAAAAAATATCGAAGAATTACTATTTGTTCCTCCGTAATTCACATTATATTACCTGTTTCATTTCCGCGTTACTGCAATGCAATACTCACGGAAGAACACTTACGGACACTCTTCACTAAGTGTATCTGCGTACCTTTAATGGCGCCATACATCATATACATCCTTTAAACACAAACTTGGAGGAATAAAATCATGTATTACTATATGTCTAATGTTGTACTGAACACTAGACGCATATAAACACTTACAACGTAAAAACTACATATTAATAATAATAATAATAATAATAATAATAATAATAATAATAATAATAATAATAATAATAATCATTTGAAATAAATTTTCAAGAAAACCTTTCTTCCGATTTTACCATCGCATTTCGAAGAAAGTATATATTTTATTTATCTATGTCAGACAAAGTGTATTTTCTTCACATAAATGTGTCTTGGAACTAGTCCACATCTCATTAAAGTACGAGTTTAGATGAAGATCCTACACCAATCCTGAACCAGGGACAATAAGAATAAGCTTGGTCCTGGTTGTATTTACTGTACTATCTCTGAAATTTAAAAGTTGAAATTAAGGATTGGTTTTCTTTACATTCTTTTACAGAGGTAGCACCCTCGTGATCAGATGCTAGTTTCTCTGCTTACAAGAATGTACAACATACTGAACATACGTTCGCGAAATTGTGAATGAAGCCTGAAAGAGTCAATTAACTGCAACAAACGTGATCTTCATTTGAGGTTTTCATAGTAATTAAAAATTCAAATCTTAAAAATAAAATATATACTCCACTTTAAACTTTAGTATACATTCAAGAATATACGAAACTCATTCACCCAGTGATTAACCAAACCAGAAGTCCCACACCTCATAAATTTAACTCCTCAACTGAATATCATTCTACACTAAACCATGCCAACTTGGACTGTTATAGCTCATTCTTAGAGTATCGTATTGTATAATATTATCTTGTCGTTTTTGACACACTAACCTTTTACAAAGATTTTACAGTTCACATGCATATTACTGACGCAAGAGACGTGACCCGCCTATCGTAGGCATATCGATTTCATTATTTGTGTAAAAATGTGTGATGTCTTTCTACTGTAAATGTTTACTATATATATAGCATGTAAGCTTTCTTTCTTTCATCTCACGATAAGTAAGTTATTCAAAATTTAACGTCCTTTTGCTGATTGTTAGTAACCTTTTTTTTTATCCCTTTCAGCCCTGACCTGCACAATTGTGCAGGTAGATAGATTCACCAATATATACAATACCGGCCGAACATGCACAATAGTGCAGGCTAATTTTTGCGAAACCTAATAATTTAAAAAAATCATGTTTATGATCATTAGTAGATTAAACTAGATTATGGAAACCAAGATCCTTTCTTTCTATTTTTTGGGATAAAAGAAATGATCATTCATTTCTCAATCTGGCCTTGAATTGTTCTTAGTTCAAATGAGATTTTGTAAAGCCGGTCAACAGATATTTTCTCCTTCCTGATCGATTGTATGTAAAACTGTAGCTAGGTGATACGTCTACTCTAACAACTAAATTTATTCCATTGATTAGAGCAACAGCCAACAATTACAAAAATTATTATACATCAAAGCAAATTTCTCCTGCAAAGTATTACCACTGGTTATTACCTTTAGAATTTTACAAACTAGTAAGCTTTGGGGACACACATATCAACTGAAGTCTGCCGAACCGGACGAAACTTCACTGACATAATTATTCATGCACTAAGGGATATATCATTATATACCAAAAAATTGACTCAAACTGGAATCAAAGACATGATTTAAGGTTTTGTAAGTTCTGAGTTGTACCAGAGAGCTTATATCTTGAGATTTTATTTATATGGTATTTAGTAGTGGGAAAAAAGTGGGATAATATTGCATACAAATGCAAAAAGGAAATAAAGAAGAGTTTAAAAATTTCTCAGAAATATTAAGTTTCTAAGACAACTACAATGAACAAGTTCAAAAAGTCACAAAATTCGTAAAATATTTGCATTTACGAACAACTGATACGGAGTTAGCGGAATGTGTGAAATAACCGACGTAAATGTCGGAATTGTAAAATCTGTTGTGGTTAAAACATACATCATTTGCTGGAAAACGCACAAAACCACACAAAACACACAAAATAACAGCCTTGCCCAGTACTAAAATAATATTTTAAATCAGGATAAAGGTTAAAATTAATGGCAGTGAAAAAGAAAGTGTGAAGGCGGCATATTTTTTATTAACCATTCACATAACTTCTGCCAAATATCTGTTACATAGCTACAACTCTTTTATGCATGACTAAAGGTTTCAACTTGGTGGGGTTTATTAAAAATGTTATACAATACCCAAATTAAACAACTGAATATCGTTTCCGAGTGTGAATCTAAGACATGCGAATGCGAATTCTATACTCAAACTTGAGGTAGTACATCTGTAACAATTTCTTCCGATATAGTAAGAAGATTAGAGAAGGAATCTGTTCCTTGGACGCGGGATCTATCTCAAAAAATCTCTTGCTAGTTATACGTTACTCCTTCACTTCTATAGAGATAAATGTTGAAAAAATCGTTAACTTGAAGCATTTCTAATTTGAATAGAAAGTTAAGGAAGAAGATAGACGGTATCGTTGGGACGCTGAACCGATCGCAGAAGAGCTGCTCGATATCTTATACAGTTTTCCTCTATGAAAATTAGATAACAGTATTACTAATCACTTACTAAACAACAGCTACTACATACCTGTTACCATTTTCGTTTTGTGGCGATAAATGTTCAAACCGGAGATGGATAATTTTAACCAAGACCACTTTGAATTGAATTTCAACAGAAAAAATAAACATACTATTTGAATGCAGAATCGATTACAAGAAACTGCAACGTGATAGATTTTAGCATTCTATCTCTAAGAAAACAAATGTTGAAATTGGATGTAATAGTAAATTTGAACTACTACCGTATTTGACATTGTCATGAATAGTCATTATATATTGTATTCAGACGCTCAATCGCTTGCAGAAAACTGATTCTGCTTATCTCCTTGTTCTACGGCAACCAAAGTTCAAAACTATATCGAATCGGATGCAACAGTAAATTTGAAAACCGTTCCTTTTTGGGAGAGCTCTGTGGTAATCACCATATGTACAATTTAAAGGTTGAAATATTTCCAGAAAGCCGCACCTCGCTGTCTGTTACATTCTCAGTTCTGTAGGGATAATGTTGAAATCAGAAATGGCTAATTTGAAACGCTCACGGTTTGAATAGAGAGTGGACGAAGGAGATGGACCTATTCTTGAGAAGATCAATCGGTTGTACGAAACCGTATCCCGATATCTCTAATCGCCCTGACTCTACAGAAATTAATATTGAAATTACCAGTGTAGAAAATTTCAACAACTTCCGATTTCGTAACGTACTGTTGGTTGTGGTATGTCCACTACAGACCCTCAATCAGTACACAAATCGTTTGTTAATGTCTGTTAAACTTTGCATCCTATGATGACAAATATTAACACCACAAATGGTTAATTTAAATCGCTCCGCTTTGAATAGGGCTTAGTGGAAAATGTGGAACCTTATCTTAGAACGCTCAGCTGATTGCAAAAACGCACCTCCATAACTCTTACCGCGATTATCATACAGAAATAATTATTGAAACCTAAGTTAATATTAAATTTGAGCCATTTCTTCTTTGTTCGAAGCTCAATTGTTTTTTGAAAGACGTCTCCTTGCTATGTTTCCGTAGTATGGCGATAGAAGATCAAATTGGAAGTCGCTAGTATAACCTGGTTTGCTTTGATTAGGATTTCAGCACAGATGATGGAACCTATGCTTGCGATGCTTCATCCCATGCAAAAAGTCGCTTTCTGATAGCTTTTACAGTCTTCAACGGAGATCAATTTTGAAACCAGTAGTACTAGTAATATCCAGGATAGTAGCGATATGTTGTTTTGAAACGCTGAATTATTGGCAGCAAACCGCTTCTCATTTCCTGTTACCGTGCTCGTTCTACAGCAATATAGGATGATACCGGTACTGAAACTGCCAACAATACAGAATTGGGAAAGAGCCCATTTTGACAGAGCGTCTACCCAGTCGTTATGTGTTGAGTATAGACACAGGATCATTTGAAAGAATCACTTCTCGTTATCGTTTACCGTTCCGTTCCAAGGTTTCATTAGTAAGTCTGAAACTAATGGCTAGTCTGAAGAAATTTCGGTTTCAGTATACGGTTAACCGAAAAAATTGAATCTACTCGAGGGACGCTGAAAAAGTTATAAGAAACAGCATCATGAAAGCATTTACTGTTTATTCTACACAAAACTTACTTTTGAAATTAGAAGCAACAGTAAATTTGAACCATATTCGTTTTTCTGTAAGGCACATTGGATAGTAGTGAAATTGTGTTTAGACGCTGAATCGTCTGCAAACAAATACTTCTCGCTATATTACAATATTCGCTGTACAGCGATAAACGTTGAAATTTTAAATGGTTAAAAAGAACAAATTCAGGTTTGAATAGATAGTTAAGTAAGAACGAACCTATTACCATATAGTTAAAAATAGTCGTGATATAACGCTAGACTCGACACCAGTTTTGGAATAAAAGATAATGTAAAATGTGTGCTAGTCCAAATAAAACCAATACAAGTTTAACACAGATACTTTCTATATTTTATCGGAATAATAATCCATACGTCATTTTTGAAGAAAAAGAAATATTTGACAATGCGTGTACGTCCGGAAAACTGATGCCACCGGCACTAACAGTGAAGTGAGTGGAAGGTTTAGCAGCATAGCACACACTCGGAGTAACTTTCGGAATAAAGGAAAAATAACGCATTGGTGTAAAAAAAAAATGTGCTTTGGCATCGTTCTATATTTTCTGAAAACATATCCTTACCTAATCACCGCTAACCTATGAACACTAAATTTGAAATATATAAGTAATTTTTAACAAATATGAACATATAGAAATCCATCTTGAAGAAAATATAGGAACTGTAAGTATATATAACGAAACCTGGTTTAAACTACCCTTATCCATGAACACATGATCTAAGATAACATACACGAAATGAAAGAAAAGAAATATTCATAATATATGTGAAGATATAGAAACAGAAAGAAAAATGTTACAACTGCTGTGACTTGAACCCCCGACTATTTATTCCAGACAGCAACGCCTTAACCATCTGACCACCGAATCAACCCTGTAAGTATTGGTTTGTCCGTTTTATTTACTGTGCAAAAATGCAAAACTAAATCAAGATGTAAATTGTTTCGTAAAAACATTAAGTACTATACACAACATAACTCCTTAAAGACAACGTTTCGGTTATCACCGACCTGAGGTTCGTTTTTAGGAATTTAAAAGAAATAGGACCATTTTAATTTTAAACTTTATTAACCAAGCCTCGTATATAGAGAAGCAATCTTGAATCGTTTTCCAGCGGTTTGGTACTTTGTACATTTGTGTTAGTAAGCATAGCTCCGGGCTTACGGCCATGTATGGTCAAGAAACAGGAACCCTGATCACGTGACTCCTGCATTTCTGGTGACTGTTTCTTTATACCGGTATATGGCTTTCGGGACAATCATCCTCAGTTTACGCACTGTTATATCTAAAAGCTGATTGGACGATAATTCTGGTCCCGATGCTACGGGTGAAAATCGGGATTTTTCCAGCTGACCATATACAAGTTTTGATTTGTTAAAAGAACCTTCAGCGCTTTGTACGAACGCCTGGTCATCACTCGGAAGGGCACCCACGACGGTGAGTGTGGTGCATAGTTCTATACACACGTTATACTCTTATGAGTGCTCCGATTGTATGGATTGAGCTTCGCAAGCTAAATCGCAGTTTGCATACGTGAGAGCCAATTTTTTTTAGTTTATCATCAGTGATTGTACGATATTTGCATACGCATCCGGGTAAAATATTTTTTCTAATATTGTGCAGAAATCAGCACTGAAGTGACTAGTACATATGTGTTAGCACCCTAACATTCGTTTGCAATCTCAGTTTTGTGTTAAACTCTAGCTCCAAATCATTGAAAAGGAAGGAATAATTGTGCCGACTTGGACGATCGCTAATTACTATAAGCAGAAGACTCCAGCTGACCCTTCAGATTATCCGTTGTGGAACGCCTGAGATCCTTATAACTGCAACTCCTCTAAAGCAATTGACCGGTCGAAGATTATTGTACGTAACTGAAGTCTTAATTTATCAATTGTGCCACACAGATGCATGTATAAAAAGAAAATAAGATAAAAAGGGAAACAAAACAAGTCAGAAGAGCCGTTAACATATAGAGTAAAAGCTACTTGTTCATTTGTAACCTTTTGATTTTATTTTAATTTGTATGAATTACATTCAGTATTATTACATTTTCTATACAGTTTAACCAGGTTTTGTGATTTGCACCGCAAGATAATTTTAGTTTATTAATATCTGAGCTTAATTTGATCATTTGCTCACTTTTCCATTCTTATGGTATCTATGTTGTGGCTACCGTTCTCCCCAAATTCGGTTTATGACAAAACGTAGATACGGAAGAAAACGTGATTTGCCGTAGCAAAGCTGCGATATACGCAATAAACAAGTGACAGAAAGAGAGAGAGAGAGATGTGTAAACTTTTGGAAACAAAGGCAAAAATCGATGTGAACGTTGCGATTATATTTACAAGATTCAACAACTAGCAAAAAACACGATTTCTACCACATGGCGACCGTTTTCTGGGTTAAATTATAGTAGTCTTCCTACAACTGCTTTTAAAATACCATTAGTTAATCAGATAACGTGTTGAGTTTCGAATCTGATTAGCCTAGTGTCAACAGTCAATTTCCATCAGCTCATGCGCGAACATAATTAATTAAAATCAAGAACAGGGATAGATAAACACAAAAAGCAAGTAATGTAGATTTTTCATGTAAGTTAAGTATATAGGTTTCGACTTTGAGAGCGACAGAGATTAATGTAGCTTATAAGAAACTTTTTTGTTGATTTTTAATGCTATGTAGATGTGAGTGGATACCAAACAGCTGATTGAGTATAAACACACACATTAAGCACCTTCATATGAATTTATGAATAAGAGACAATGTTTTGAATATGGTACTAGTTTATATCTGTGTTAATTTTATATTGAAGCACTTCGCAAAGTGAAACCTGAGTTGTGAAAGGAAGGATTGGTTGTTAATGGTCGTAATATCAAAATTCTTCTTGTTTCATGTTTTAAGTGCATATTTCTTATTTTCCTATTAAACTTAGACATTTATATCTTTGTACTTTAAGTTAGTTGCTCGTAATTCATATCAATATGGAGGCTAGTGTTTTAGAACAATTTTAAGCAATGTTGACAGAGGAATTAAGGAAACAATTAGAAACCATTGCTCAGAAAATGGAATTGAATATTGGACGTGTAGGAAAAAAAAGCTGAATCAGTAGGTAAATTTCAAGAGTCTGTTACAGATGCGATTTGGGAGCGTAGGAAATAGCGAATTGAATGCCAAAGCAGAAAGTTTACGTAATAATATCAAAGTAAGCCAATAACTCAATAACTGAGGTACGCTCTGAATTAGTTAACGCGGCCAATCATATTTATTCAGTAACTGCCGAGTTTAGAAATAGTGTACTGGAATGAAAGAAATGTCTCACTGAATTCTGTGTACATATGCGAACGGCACAGGTTGAGTGTACAAAATACAACAGTGCAAGGAAGTGCAAGGCAGAAAAGAAACCGTAAATACTCTTGAATTCGAGCCCTCCCACGGTGTGGAAGATATGTGCCAATTAAACCGGAAAGTCGATTACAGTCAGGAAAAGGAAATATGCATTGTAGGGATAGCGAAAAAGGTAGAATCGTTACGTGTACCTGTAGACAATTATGTTTCTAATGTAATTGTTTTGCCGGCAGAGGATGCCGATGTTTCACACATGATAAGTTGTAAGCGTTGAGGTTGCGCGTACCCACCCTCTCGAAGAAGCCAGGGAAGGCTTGAGCATTCAATTGTTAGGTTTGTGTGATAACGAAGTTGTAGTGTTGTCGTTTGTGTGTCGCAGGCAAATGCTTTGCGCGACTCAACAAATTCAAATTTCTCTTCGTAACCGTGAATGTCTAACGTGAGTTGCATTTTAGTGCTGCAAATCCATTCCACTTTATCAACTTTGAGTATTGTACAAGAAAACGACTTCAAATTCACAGTTTAGAGTGTAGGCCCACGAAGAGAATTGTGTTTTACGTAGTGAACGTCTCGTACATAATCAATCGGTCGGAAATGTTTACCGTAAACAAGCGTAAAAGTAACACTTCCAATAAAGCACACGCCGTCGAACTTATATTTCCGTTATAGAGCTGAAATGTAGCCCGAAGGGTAAGAAGAAAAATAAGATAGCAAATGAAACCCACTCGAGTTTTGTCATACGTCAGTTAACGTAAACTCTAATTCGAGGAGCATAATCAACAGAATTAAAATGAATAGACGTAATAATATTATCAGTACATTAGAAGCAATATTTATTAATTTTCAGTTGCCGAAAGGAGTTAATTTTCAAGCTAGTATTTCACTATTGCGAAAAAGTAAAGAGCAAAAATTTAAGGTTGGGGCTGCTCAAAATGTAGAACAGTTGATTGCTCGTGATGACGACAATGTTCGTCGACCTCCACGCACAGCATACTCTCAGCGCGGAACCATGCATTAGGAAATAAGTTGAGAATAAAAGAAAAGTGCTTTGGTAAGCGTAATACGGAACGATCTAAACCCAGTCTCAGACGAACTAGATGCAAATTAAAGTCGAGCTGTAGGCGATCTTATTTTGCGTCAAACACGCGGAAAAAAGTATACAGGGCCATTCCATCGTCACGGGCAGGACATTTACACTACATTTTTGACGCTTTAAAGTTGTATATTTCTAAAAATACAACATAAATTCTGCTAATTGTATGATACATGAGCAGTGCAGACTTAGTAGTATATGTAGCTGATGTTCTCAGTATTTTTTTCTGTTTAGAGTAGAAAATATTAATTCCTAAACGTCTGTCACGGGCGGGGACAAAAAAGAGAAGTGGCTTTCGACACACCAACTGAATGTTACAAAACTCTGTGAATTCTTGGCTCAAAATCTTTTTATTGAAACGGAAATGTATAAATGATGAAATTTGTTACCAAACTACACTTAAGAGAAATTTGCCAAAAATTTATATTAATAAAAAAACTCAACTTTACTGTGTCACGGGCAGGACATATGGTTGTCACGGGCAGGACACCGTGTGAATCAACACACAAAATCTCAATAAGAATGATTTGGAAACTGAAATAAAATCGAAAATAAGTCAATTTCCGCTGTTCTGTTATATCATTTTGCACAAATAATGCTATTTCCTTTACTTGGGGTTCGCTTTTATCACATAAAATAAAAATATATAGTACACTTATTTCTCACCACCTACACTTTAGGAAATGGTTTTATTTGCCCATTTACACCCACCTTGTAGGGAACTTCGTACAAAAGAGTGTCTAACAGTATATAAAATAGGTGCTGGTATCCAGTGCCGTAGAAAATCAGCGCCCGGGGCGAGAGTATACGACGGCGCCCTCGTAAATATGAGTGAGGTCGACAGACCAGCCGCAAAGCATCACATGGTTGGCGCCATGCGTAAGAAATTTTTTAAAAAATAAACCCTGCTTTTCCTTGATTTTGAGCACTATTTAATACTTTTTCCTTCCATTTTTATATATCTTCTATTTTTCCTCTTGAATTTTGCGCCCCCATACTTTGACGCCCGGGGCCTGCGCCCCGCTCGCCCCTTTCCCCCAACGCCACGACACTTCTGGTATCACAGGCATTATTTGATTGAAATGTATGTAAGACACATCTTCAACAGTCTTGAAAATTTTACTGCAATTGCTTACGGTCTTCATACGAATTTCTTTGACTTCTTCGTCCTCTTCCACTGGGCTATGTGCGATAGTTGCATGTCTATGCTTTATTTTTCTGTTCACTAGAGAAAAATTCCATCAACAAAAATGTTCCTTGTGTTATATCTTCAACAGCTGGTCTAACACAAACCTTGTTAACATGCAAACCTAAGTCGTCGCTCAGGATAGCTTCATGGCTTTCGGAATCATCATTTTCAGAATCTGAATAAAAGTCTATTAGGAATTTAAAGATTTTACACGGATGAAGCTCTGATTAAAAAGTTCGACGAACTACTCAATTTTCGCTATCAAATTGCAGAGAAAAAAGTGTTTTGATTCGAGACATTCAATTGATAAGAGCATTTTCCCGCCTTTTATTCAAATCGTCTTTTTATTTCAATTTCTGCAGATGATAGTAGTAAAACAGATATATTTTGAAACGAAGAGCTTAAAGCTGCTACGAAATCAGCAACACATTCTACAATTACTTTCTTTTGTTTCACAAAGTTCCATACTGGCCTTCTTGTACGTACTGCAATACCATCCACTTCTCCCTTGAAACGAACAAAAAGGTGACGCTAATAATAATATTTATATGACACTTTTTTTTTACGTTAAAACGTCATACTGACAGTAATAGATAATCCTCTATTTAAGTAAATAATGTTCATGCTTAGAAAACTTTATTTTAGTACACATGGAATCATTGTCCATCATGAATAACCAATGTACACAAACTTTCCCACCAATGCCATGTCCACTGTCACGGGCAGGACAAGTTTTCAAATTGAAATAAATCGAAATATATTATTAGCATTAGTTCAAAATTTGGTAAATGTGAAGTACACATGCAAATTGTTACTTCTACTAAGTACGAACCACATTCTCAAATTTAGTAATTCAGTACAATAACTTTTGGTAGTTTTCTGTCACGGGCAGGACACTCAAGTTGACGTTTATATCTTTAATGATATTATAAACAATTTTTATCTTGTAAACACTTTTTCAACTGCAGTTTGTAGCAAAAAGAAGCATCTTGAATAGCTCGAAGTTACTTCAGCCAAACATGCACAAATTACCGTAAAATGTTGCCGATAACAAGAATAAAAAATTTCCTCGCAGCTGACATGTTACAAGTTCACAACTTAGATTTAAAATTTTACGTTAATTCTAAGTATAAATAAATTTTTCTTTGTGAAAAAGTAAATTTCGTTCTATTTACTTCATATATATGTAAAAATTCATTGGTTTTGACAGTTTTCGAAAATTTGGGTTCAGGCTCACTTTCGCGTGGAATGGCCCTACATCGACTCCGAAGACTACTAAAAATAATAAGCGAAAACACGTACGAACATTGTATAGTAAACTACATGGGAAAATAGTAATAGTACAAGCAAACATAAGAAGAAATTTATACCAGGCATAGCAATGCAGCGTAAATCTAATTGTCGTAAACTAAAGCGTATCATTAGGTGAAATTTTGTAAATGCGCCGTAAAAAGGAGAAAAGTTCCGCAAATTAAAGAAACTAACTGGAAAAGTACATGTAAACGTGCTAAATTACAGCTTATAAGCGTAACCGGCATATATGGAATATTAAAATCAGCGCAAAAAAGCGTGAACTTCACCCGAACTTGGACTAAACCCCGGAAGAGATGAGAAATTAGAAATACCAAATGTGACTTTTTAAACTTTTAGGGAGAATTAAAAAAATGATTATTGATAATTTATTTGATTATTCCCCTCGAATTTCGAACGATAGGGTTTTTACTTTTCATATTCAAAATGTGTGCACACCGCCACTGACGCGCCAGTCCAAAAAAAAATCAATATCGCTCTACAGTCAGGTACATTCACTTAGATGTCATGTTTTATTGTTTCCTTAAAGCTTTTGGAGATGAATGATGAATGTGGAAAGCAGAGCAAAGGAAGCATTGGAAATTTTAAACAGGAAATTTATTTAGAACGCAATTTGGAACTTTCAAATAGTAATAATAACCCACCACTGTTGTAAAGTATGGCTATCCCGTTTTGGATGCGGACTTTCTGTGTTGAATTCTTGTTAGAATGTTCAAGTTTTATATATTTTTTAAAGGTGTTTCCACTTTTGGGAACAAGACTTCATAATAAAATTTTATTATGAAATGTTGTTTTGTGTTTTTATTCATTCTCCTTTATGTTTGCATTAACATTTAGCTGTCCCCATACAATCAATCATTTAGGGAAATGTTAGGCAATTAGAGATATTTACGAACATAATTAGAAAAGCATTAGTAATAACTACAATTAATGATAAAGTTAAAATTTTGAGTAATTAGAAAAGTGTGCTCTTCAGATAATGAATTTTTTCATCTTATGTGATTCTATAATGGGAAAATATGCTAAATTTGTAATATAAGATTAAGTCGCTGTCAAAATACTGTAAATTAAACACAATTTAGTATAATATTGAAAATAATTGAAAATTACGTTGATTTTCATAAAGTTGTTTGTTTTGTTCGTCGTTCGAATTATATATGTCGTCTATTATGGAAAGTCAATGTGCATTCATTGCGACTAATGAGACCTGAAGTTAATTGAGTTCAGAGAAAGCGATATTATAAGTTAAGAGTTGAAAGTTAAAATATAATACATCCCCTAGGAACATCACTACTTTCGTTACAAAATTAAGGTTATGAAACCAGTACGGCGCCTGGTTGGCACCCAGCTAATGCGTAGATTCGGCAATTGACTACACATTTCAAAATTTGTAATATTAACTTTTAATGTTTGGCATATTTAGAGAAAAGCATAGTAGTAACAAAATTGATGTTCTGATTTTCGATTTTGATATAATACTTAGTTTTCATTTAAATTTAGAGAAAGTAACTTAGATGTTATTCTTTTCGATTTTTGAAAATAACTCTTTGTTTTATTGTGCCGGGAATAATAAACCGGTCTCGAGAAAAAGAAAAATGGAAACCCGTTTACGATTCCACGGTACCCTTTACTACGATAAATACCGGATACTATGATGTATCGATAGTACGGAGTGCCTACGACAGTTTGGCAGTATATTGTAAAATTAAAGGTTATGTTATGAGAATATATTAAGATTGCTACTTACGAGTAGACCCTGTACAACTTTAAGGTTTAATGAACAAGTTAATATTACTGTTATCTTGTATTCCACGATTGTGACAAATGTTCTTCGATGTGACATTATTCTCGATAAAGGTAAGTGCAATTGCTAGTAAGCCACACACAAGTATTGGCTTGCGCTCTTTACAAGGTTACATTTGTAAACCTACAAATTTTGTAGATATGAGCAGGCCTGAAGTAATACTAATGATTAAATGATTGACGAAATGCGGGGCTGTAGCGTTAAATATCCTCCCAGCAGTGGCGGATTAAGTTTCGTCGGCGCCCTAGGCACAAACTTAATGTGCGCCCTTCTCAAAAGAAAAATAGTATTTGAAGTATTTTAACCCGCGTCAGGTACCATGGGGTCAAATTTGACCCCAGTGTTCTTTCCAGTGCTGTAACTTCTAATACATTTGAAATAGCTTCAAGCCCTTTTTTGTATTTTACCTTTGCTTTCAGACAGCAATTATGCTTACCACACACTTGACCTCGGGTTTACGTAATGACAGGTATTTGTTAGTATAAGTGTTTGGGGTCAAAATTGACCCCATGGTACCTCTTGTGTTCTAAATTATGTAATATGTTAGATTCATTTTTTTATGACTTAGACCCTATGTATTAATTTTTCCTACCAAATAAATAGCAGATAATAATGATAATAATAATAATAATAATAATAATAATAATAATAATAGTTATAATTATTACAATCGCAAAGTGAACAGTTCTTTGAATATGGGATCATATTGATTCTAATATATTTTCCTGGAATATGAGCTATTTTCTTCCTAGACTTGGCTACATTACACCACCTGTCGTTGGCAACGCTAACATCAGTAGACACATTGTTATCAAGCAGAGGTAAACAAAACAACATTATGGCGAGACGAAAGCTATCTGTTGAAGAAACATTGGCCTATTTGGAGGAGATCAGTGACAAAGAAGACTATTCAGGACAGTTTGGAATGAGACTGACAAAGAATTCAACGAAGCGATTGATTCCAGAGTGAGCAAAGTGCAAGTGATTTTGAGTGCGAGGAAGAAAATGATAGTGGTATGATGCTTGGGAAGAACAGATACGTCTGGCAAACAAAGACAAAACGATCAAGATCACCCGCAAGAAACTTGGTAAGCGGAAAACCAGGTTTTAAAGGAGCTGGAAATCAAGCCGACACTCTTCTGAAAGCATTTTCGCTGTTCACGCGATAGCGAATGATATCTGCGATAGTGAAATGTACAAACCAGAAAATAGAAGCTGTGAAAACCACCTACAAGGGTTGATGCTGTTTCACCTACAAGACTGATGAGGATGAACTAAAGAACTTTTGGGAGTATGACTCTTTCTCGGTGTTACTAAAGCTTCAAGGTAAAGTTTGTGAAGCATTTGGGCAATGGGCGGTATTGGAAAACTGCTGTGTATTGCAGCTATGAGTCCGAAGGGGTTCTTATTTCTTCTTTACTGCTTGAGATTCGATGATAGGAGTATACGAGACCAGCGTAGGGCTGTTGACAAATTGGCACAATCGGGGAAGTTTTTGAGATGTTTCTGGACTCCTGCAAAGCAAACTACATGCTGGGAGTGGATGTACCGTGGATAAATCTCTGTTAGGGTTTCGAGGAAGATGCGGTTTCAAACCGTATATGCCGAAAAAGCCCAGCAAATATGCGATAAAAATGTACGTGTTACCTGATAGCATGACTTTCTATTCGTTGTGTTCCAAAGTGTATATAGGTACAGGTACTCACGATCCTGGTTTGCCAGTTCCTACTCAAGCTGTATTCGACTCGATAGGAGTACTCACTGTGATCAATCGCTACATTACAACGGTCAATTATTATATACAGCCAATCAACTCAAGTCATGGGGCCTGACACTGGTCGGAACCATGAAGAAAAACAAGAGATGCAGACCACCTTCTTTCCTTGCAAAATCTAAAGAATTCTGCACCAAGTGCATCAATTTTGTATGCAAACAGCAAACGATTAAACAGAACTACAAATGAGCAATTACAGAAATAACAAATACTCTTACGTAAATGCAATGTGCAATGTGCTAAAGATGAGTGTACACAAATAACACATTGGTATTGAAGCATAATGAAAATGTTCTTCACATTTTCTAATAAAGATGTCTGGATAAAAAAAATATAATTCTAGATTTAATATTATTTGTATAGTTGTGTTTTGTAAGTGGGGTCAAATTTGACCCCATGGTACCTTTAGTGTAATTTTTTCGTGGTACCAGACGGGGGTAAGGCTAATATAAAATTAGTGAAATAAGAAGCGAAGTATAAAAATCAATAATAAAAGTAATAGTCCTAGTACAAACAATTCATTTTATGTATGTGCTATACCTAAAATTATGTAATGTATTGAAAAATTAAATTCACGAGTCATAAATGAAGGTGCTTCTGCCTCACTTTGATCGCTACAAACTCCTATATAAGTTCTTCAAAGTTGATGTATCCATCAGTCAAGATGTGTGCTTCGATATGAGGAATAGATAACTTATATCGTTGAACGGACATAAGTCTTCAGTCTTTTTAGAGCCGAAAACGAACGTTCAGCTGAACAGTTTGTTACAGTAGTACAGTAGTACGCAAATTATTCTTAATGCAATATCCATATTTGGAAACACAGATTGCAACATTTCTTTCCATATAACTGCTAGCATTTCTGCTGGTGCGTCACAGATTTCTCTCGTTTTCAAATGTCCCGCAAAATGTACACATTCATTTGATAACGTTGATTCGAGATCAGTTTTATATACAGCCTGAAGGTTGGCTGCGGGCTCCGAAATGACACAAGAACTTTGGAGAAACTTACTTAAAAACATGAAGTGGTCAGACATTATTTTATAGGTTTCCTTTCTTCTAATTAATTCAACGTGCAATTTATCAAGAATAGGAAGAAACACCTCAACTTTAAATGTTTGTCTTCCTGCTAGAACAACCTCATTGTCTCTTACTTCGTAGGCTTGAATGTTACGTTTTCTAAACCTTTTATAACTACGCTCGTAATCCATATAATTTATTTTTTCCATGGATTTTTGCTTATAAGAGTCGAACATGTCACGAAGAGAAGTTACAAAGTTTACAAGTGATTGAACATGTACTATTGTTAAATCTATGTTGACACTTTTTAATTTCACCGTGACACTCTGGAATCTCTTCAGTATATCATTCCAAAGTGATCATGAAAACTGTTTCCACCCTATTTAGTTGTTTCAAGAGGGATAAGGCCTAATTTCGAACTAGAGTTTTCTCAAAAGGATCATCGCTTACATGAGTAAGGGTCTGAATTACACTATCACAGTTTTCATCCTCCTCTCGTGCTGAGCAACATGTCTGTGATAAAGATTTTTAGTGTTTTCGTTCCTGGATATATACGAAAGAAGCAAGTAAGTTCCAGCCTTTTGTTGAACTAAAAAATGTAAATATTTTGAAGCATATTGAAAAAAGCACATGCTTCCCTACAACTGCTTGCTGCACTACTTCCGACCAAATTCAAAGAATAAGCTCAGCAGGGCACATAATACGCTTTAGAATTGATTGCTTTAATTCGAGCCTGTAAACCTGTATATGCCCCTGACATATTGCTGGCATTGTCGTACGACTGACCTCAGCAATTAGTAAGGTCAATAGAATGTCTGGTCAAAATATCTATTACAGCTTCGGCTAGATTTTCAGATTTGTGACTTGGATTTGACAGAAACGAAAGAAACCGTTTAACAAGTTTACCCTCTTTATTCACGTATCTTAACACAAAAGATAACTGATCAGTATGCGAAATATCTGGAGTTGAACCAATTATTACGGAGAAATATTTACTTTGTTTTATGTCTTTAATAATTTCTTTTCTCACTCTATCAGCAAGTAGTTCAATAACTTCATCAAAAATTGTTGAAGGCAAGTAGCTTTTATGACCTTTCCCCGGACTTCCAAACCATTCAATGTCTTCTGCTAGAAATGGATCAAACTCGGAAATAAGCTCTAAAGACATCATGTATTGCCCGTTGTGCAGAGAATTGAATTTTTCTTCGTGACTACGTAAAGGAATCCCGCGACTTGTCAACTTCTTTACGACAGGAAAAACTCTTCTTACACTGTGACTTCTGAATATGTGATTGAAGATGGTTCTCCAAGGTCCCAACAGGTTTCTGCATTTCTGCATTGTTCGCAGTTTTTTTGTCCAGAATTTTCGTGTGATGCTAGAATATTTGAAATGTTTTTCCAGTCTGAAATGCCCTGAGTTTCTATCTTTGTTTTGTCTTTGAACAACCTACATGATGCACAGTATACGGCGCCAGTACAACACGAATATACCACATAATTCCTCAAAATCGATTCGCAATTCACAAGTTTACGAAAACAAAACAAACAAACAAACAAATCACTCCTATTTAAGAATCTTGTCTGGCCTAATATGAATCTCTGCAATTTAGAAATATCGTTTTCAGTATTCTGATTAATTCCATGTCTTAGAAGAATGTCAATTGTAGACTATTTCAGACACCACTCGGCACGATCGTCACTAACGAAATTTGCACTCTCACTGTCACAATCACTAATTCCTACGAACTGAGGAGACACTATTTTAAGTGAACTTTCTTCATACACTAAACCCACAATATTGTCAACATTTTTCGTTTCACAGAGTTCACCCGATGTAACCGCTTCCACATCAGTTACTGAGCTGCTTTCGGAAATCACTTGTTCAGTTCGCCTAAAAAATGTATCCAGTATAAAAAGCATTTTCTGTAAGGTTGCTTCTCCTTCACGCTGAAAAAAAAAACACCAAATCGCAAACGCACTAACAACCAACTGAATGCACCAGAAAATACGGTAAGGCAAAAACTAGTTACATGGAATTAGATATCTGCGTAATTATTTATTGCAAAGCGCCAATACTCGTCTGCATATAAAAGAAGTATCTCCGAGTAGATTAATAACACGGTTAAAAAAAAAAACCACTTTTTAGGCCCATGCGAAAGATGCACTAACTCACTTAACAGCAATTTAAAAAATGACCGACTGTATTTTCTTTCGCTCTGTCTTTTATATATATATATATATATATTTTAAAAAAGACTGACATTGTACAGGCAATGCGAGTAGTATTGGCCCCACTCTACCGAACTCTTAATAATCCAATTTTGGGGCCACATGGACCATAGTGAATGGATCAGGGATGCTTTGGCCCGGGATTGCGTCACCTATTGAAATTTTGCTTATGCTTATTCAGGGGTCATGCACGTTGGTGTAAATGAGTCAGAGGTACCTTGGCCCTGCTATGACGTCATAGAATTGGGAGTATTGGATCAGAGGTCATGATGATTCTTTAAAATTACTAAAAATATGGTCTTGATGATTCATTACGTTATGAAATAGTACAGGTTTACGAATGCTTTCGTTCCCTTTTATAGCATAAAATTTGGAGTTTGTTATATCTTTGATGAGATGGACTAACACGGGTGCAAATGAAATCTTTAGTTTTACGACCCACGCTTATGCAGTTTAGGCTAAAGGAGACGGTGACGATAAGAAAGGAATGAAAGTGTGGGAGCAAATTGGAGCATAATGTTGTCCACCACAAAACTATTTCGTGGAGTTTGAACCAGGGACTACATACATCAGAGGTGAACGCTGTACCATTGAGCCACCGCACCTCTACCGGTATGAATGAATTAGAGGTAGTTGGTTCGAGCTAATATGTTCGTTTGACGTCACTGAACTGGGATTTTTAGCTTGGAGCTTATGGTGGCTTGTTTCGTTCCCTTTTATGGGTATAAAATTACCAAAACAAGGTTTGCTCTCTTTCTTGATGACCTATTACGTTATGAACTAGTAGACCCCAGTAAGAGTATAAATTAGTATTAGTATTAATATGAAACTCGAAAACTTTGGAGTTCCTTTGTGGCTAACCGGTTAGCGTATGCGCCTTTAACGTGGGAGACCAGAGTTCGATTCCCGGAAGGAGCTCATGCGGTTCGGATTTCACGTTAATTAGTAGGTTCTATTTTTGCTGCTGAACTTTGGGAGGAATACTTGATTTTTGGTTGTTATCCCTTTGATGAGATGAACTAACACTGGTGCAAATGAAATCTTTAGTTTTACGTCCCACGATTAGGCTAAAGGAGACGGTGACGATAAGAAATGAATAAAAGTATGGGAGAAAATTGGAGCATAATGTTGCCCACCACAAAATTACTTTCAACCAGGGACCCCATACAGCAGAGGTGAACGCTCTACCACTGAGCCACCACGTCCCTTATTGGTGCGAATGAAGTAGAGGTATTTGGTTTGAGCTAATGTGTTTGTTTGACGTCGGGCTGACCCTATTTCACTTTTGGGACTCCACATGGACCGTAGTGAATGAGTTAGAGATGCTTTGGTTTGGGATTGCATTACCTATTGTAATTTTGCTTATGTTTACTCAGGGGGCAGGGATCACTCAGGACACATAAGATCACATTGATTTACATCAGGAGTTGGGGGGAGGGGAGTATCGGACCTCGTTCCCTTTGATGATTATCGATTTTGGAGCCTTATTACGTTATATGGAGGCGTATTTAAAATTATTTCCTTAAATTTGATAAGTACTTTGTGATCCACTTTGTTCCGTTTCAGGGCTGAACATGAATACCTTGCAATCGTACCGAGTTCGATTCTTGGAAATGTTGAATTTAACGTCCCCAGCGAAAACGATGGTGATGAGAATGATAGGACAAAACAGGAGAAAACATGTTCCCTTTTAGAGGTACAAAATTGCCAAAATATAAACGTAAGCAATACGTTGTACCACGTGTTTGGCCTTTTGGCCCAATTTATCCTCTTGGATGAGGCCCTATTACCTTATATAGTTATATGGACGTATACAGGGGTTCATTACCTTTCATAAGATATGGGTATATTTGTGCACCCCTTTAAAATTTGGGTGGAGTACTTTGGCCCACCCCTTCAAGTTTGGAAATTGCCCAATTTAAACATTTGGTATAATAGTATAGGACCCTAATATATATTATGAATTCCCTTTTAGGGGCACAAAATTACCAAATTTTATTCAACCACGTATTTGGAATTTGGCTCATTTTATCACCTTGGATGAGGTCCTATTACCTTATATAGTTATATGGACGTATACAGATGTCCATTTCCTATTATAAGACATAGGTACATTTGTGCACCCCTTTAAAAATTTGGGAGTGGTACCTTGGCCCATCCCTTAAATTTTGAAAATTGCCCAATTTAAACATTTGGTATTATATTACCGGACCCTAACATGTATTATGATAAATTTGGGTGGTCCACCTCGTTCCCTTTTAGGGGTTCAAAATATAAACGTAAGCAATACGTTGTACCACGTGTTTGGTCTTTTGACCCAATTTATCCTCTTGGATGAGGCCCTATTACCTTATATAGTTATATGGACGTATACAGGGGTTCATTACCTTTCATAAGATATGGGTATATTTGTGCACTCCTTTAAAAATTTGGGAGGGGTACTTTGGCCCACCCCTTAAATTTTGGAAATTGCCCAATTTAAACATTTGGTATAATAGTATAGGACCCTAATATATATTATGATATCCCTTTTAGGGGCACAAAATTACCAAATTTTACTACAAGCACGTATTTGGTACTTTGGCCCAATTTATCCTCTTGGATGAGGTTCTATTACCTTATATAGTTATATGGACGTATACAGATGTCCATTTCCTATTATAAGACATAGGTACATTTGTGCACCCCTTTAAAAATTTGGGAGGAGTACCATGGCCAATCTTTTAAATTTTGGAAATTTTCCAGTTTAAGCATATACTACTGGACTCTAATATGTATCATGATAAATTTGGGTGGTTCACATCGTTCCCTTTTAGGGTACAAAATTGCCAAAATATAAACATAAGCAATATGTTGTACCACGTGTTTGGTTTTTTGATCCAATTTATCCTCTTGGATGAGGTCCTATTACCTTATATGGTTATATGGTCATGTATAAGGGGTTTATTCCCTGTCATAAGACATATTTACATTTGTGCACCCCTTGAAATTTTTTTGGAATTGTACCTTGGCCCACCCCTTAAGTTTTAGAAATTGCCCAATTTAAACATTGGGTATAATAGTACTGGACCCTAATATATATTACTATAAATTTGGGTGGTCCACCTCGTTCCCTTTTAGGGGTCATTTTGTTCCGCTTTAGGGGTGAACATGGATACCGTACATGTGGTGCAATCGTCCCGAGTTCGATTCTTGGTGCTAGTTTCAGGAAATGTTGAATTTAACGTCTCCGCAAAACGATGATGATAGGACGAAACATGAGAAAAACATGAACTTACTTGATTGAGGATTGAAGCAGGGACCTCACACATTAGTGACAAACGCGGCTGGGATGATGTGATTTTGGACCTAATTAGTAACTCTCGTTTCCGTTCATGGATTAAATAAAAAGATGACTCTTTGTTTAAATCTGATTAGTTCATTGTTCGAGCGATTTTTAAACGCCCAGCATTTATTGATCAGTAAGCGCTTCATTGATGGAAACAATGTTGCCAGATTTTGAAAATCTAAACTGCTCCGATTCTTTTTCAAAACGGTTCCGCTGAGTGCAAGAATTTTCAAAACTAAAAAATTTTCAAAAAAAATTTCGAACTAAAAATTTTCAAATAAAAAAATTTAAACAAAAATTGTCAAACAAAAATTTTCAAACAAAATTTCAAATAAAATTTTGAAACAAATTTTGAAAATCTAAAATTTTTTAAACAAAAATAAAATCAAACTTTCTGGAACGAAATTTTTTTAAACTTAAAATTTTCAAACTCGAACCGAATTTGAAAACTAAAAAACTTTTCGAACCAAATTTTCAAACAATTTTTTTTCGAACTCAGAAAGTTTCAAACTTAAAACTTGCAAATCAAAATTTCAAACTAAAAAGTTTTCGATCTAAAATTTTGAACTAAAAAATTCGAACTCAAAGTTCTCACTAATGATGCTATAATGTTGCATTGAATCCAATTTTTCTGGTGCAAGAGGTTTTCAGTTCGATTCCTTTAGAGTGCTTCCCGTCGTTCTTATAGGATTATCAGTTACTTATTTCATGAAAGATCGTGCCAGTAGTGAATGATGCTACATTGAATTCAATTTACTATGGTGGAAGAGCTTCCCTCATAAGATTGTAAATGAAGAAAGAAAAAAATAACCTGTTACGGCTTTCCTTGTGTAAAAGAAATGAACGATTTATCGTTTTGATCTCATATTGTTTTGTACCATGGTGCTGTAATACGAGTGATTTGTATTAAATAACATTCACAAGAAGATCGATTCCGGCTGGAAAAAATTTCATAAAAGTGAACAAGTGCATCTAATGTGAAAAGGATTCTAGTTTGATTCTGCTGACGTTCACTATTTTAAGTGAAGTTTTTATACGATAAAAGTATTGCACGAACAGTCTGTGCCTACTGCTAAAACTTAATTACATTTTCATTAAAATCAACATAAGTAATATATTTGTATTTAAAAATTTGTAATCAGTATGTACTGTAATAAACAACATTGTGTGTTTGTGTGTGTGTCGTGTGTGTGTGTGTGCGTGATGTTAGTCTAAACAACAGTCTTTTTCATGAATGGTTTTTAAATTATTGTTATGGTATTTGCTCCTCGAGAAAAAGCTGAGGCCTGCAAAATGATCTTCCTCAACTCAGTGACCTTGCTTGTTTCATGTTAAGTGTATCATTATCTGTTCTACGTCGTGATGACTCAATGACAGAGGTGTGTAAGGTCGCTGGTTCGATCTTAGCTAACGCCAAGTTGCTTTGTAGTGAACAAAAAGCCGTGTGCGTGAGTTTTCTCAGGGTTCTCCCCACTGTATTTAATCCATCATTACATTTATTTCTCATCATCATCGTCTTCTTTAGCCTAGTTAGCATAACCGTAAGACGTAAAACTCAAAGATTTAATTTCATTTCTCTGAACCACCACGAGTGTTTTTTGTTCTCTTGACAGTACCGAGGACGTAAATCTTGTATTTCTAGACTCCATAAGACGTGAACGATAAAATCTGAACCACCATAAATGTTTTATGTTGACTTAACAATATCGAGGCTGTATAGGACGTGGACCTACAGTTCAAAGTGAAATTCGAATCATCATAAATGTAGCTATAAACACCAAATATTTGTTTCTATTTTACGTATAAGATGGAAAGCGTTTATGTCCTTAGGCTGTATAAGACTTGAACGTACTTCTGTGGGTTGTGTACTTAAACCCGTAATAATAACGCCAAAAATCGAACCTGGACTTAGCCACTGAAATCTCAAATGGGCTTAAGGAGAGATTTTTTTTATTGTAATGCATTCAACCTGGAAAATGCTGATTAGCACCTTGACCTTCAAGTGAGAGGAGTGAGAGGTAAGGAAATACTTCCGTGCTTGACGTCACATAAATGAAATTCTGTCCATCTTAGCATTTTTTCGTTCTGTGCTTTGATCAGTAAGCTGTTATTCGTTTCATACAAGTTCAAGTGTTAATGTGGCTAATATTTATTAAATCACATCTTAATGGTCGCTAAACTAAGTAGTATTTCATTCCTGGTTATCGTACAGACTATATGTCCAGAAAAAATGGTCACGGCTACACAACTACAACAAGATTGCTTTCCTGAGCTACGATGTGAAATCAGGCTATGGCTGGCCAACGGGTTCATTACATAAACGAACTCAATCGTTCTCAAGACAATATAAATCTTAAACCGTAAACTATGTTACATTACTAAAAGTTACGGCTTACGGCTCGCGAAACGAGTGATCACTTTCAATCTCTGTTAAGATTTTCGAAAAGTTTGAGTTTGATAATTGTAGTTCAAAAATATTTTTAATTCGAAACTTGAGTTTCAAATTTTGATTTTAAAACTTTCTGAGTTCGAAAATTTTTAGTGAGAACTTTGAGTTCGAATTTTTTAGTTCAAAATTTTAGATCGAAAACTTTTTAGTTTGAAATTTTGATTTGCAAGTTTTAAGTTTGAAATTTTCTGAGTTCGAAAAAAAATTGTTTGAAAATTTGGTTCGAAAAGTTTTTTAGTTTTCAAATTCGGTTCGAGTTTGAAAATTTTAAGTTTAAAAAAATTTCGTTCCAGAAAGTTTGATTTTATTTTTTAGTTTAAAAAATTTTAGATTTTCAAAATTTGTTTCAAAATTTTATTTGAAATTTTGTTTGAAAATTTTTGTTTGACAATTTTTGTTTAAATTTTTTTATTTGAAAATTTTTAGTGCGAAATTTTTTTTGAAAAGTTTTTAGTTTTGAAAATTCTTGCACTCAGCGGAACCGTTTCGAAAAAGAATCGGAGCAGTTTAGATTTTCAAAATCTGGCAACATTGTTTCCATCAATGAAGCGCTTACTGATCAATAAATGCTGGGCGTTTAAAAATCGCTCGAACAATGAACTAATCAGATTTAAAAAAAGAGTCATCTTTTTATTTAATCCATGAACGGAAACGAGAGTTACTAATTAGGTCCAAAATCACATCATCCCCGCCGCGTTTGTCACTAATGTGTGAGGTCCCTGCTTCAATCCTCAATCAAGTAAGTTCATGTTTTTCTCATGTTTCGTCCTATCATCATCGTTTTGCGGAGACGTTAAATTCAACATTTCCTGAAACTAGCACCAAGAATCGAACTCGGGACGATTGCACCACATGTACGGTATCCATGTTCACCCCTAAAGCGGAACAAAATGACCCCTAAAAGGGAACGAGGTGGACCACCCAAATTTATAGTAATATATATTAGGGTCCAGTACTATTATACCCAATGTTTAAATTGGGCAATTTCTAAAACTTAAGGGGTGGGCCAAGATACCATTCCAAAAAAATTTCAAGGGGTGCACAAATGTACCTACGTTTTATGATAGGGAATAAACCCCTATACATGACCATATAACCATATAAGGTAATAGGACCTCATCCAAGAGGATAAATTGGATTAAAAAACCAAACACGTGGTACAACATATTGCTTATGTTTATATTTTGGCAATTTTGTACCCTAAAAGGGAACGATGTGAACCACCCAAATTTATCATGATACATATTAGAGTCCAGTAGTATATGCTTAAACTGGAAAATTTCCAAAATTTAAAAGATTGGCCATGGTACTCCCCCCAAATTTTTAAAGGGGTGCACAAATGTACCTATGTCCTATAATAGGAAATGGACATCTGTATACGTCCATATAACTATATAAGGTAATAGAACCTCATCCAAGAGGATAAATTGGGCCAAAATACCAAATACGTGGTTGTAGTAAAATTTGGTAATTTTGTGCCCCTAAAAGGGATATCATAATATATATTAGGGTCCTATACTATTATACCAAATGTTTAAATTGGGCAGTTTCGAAAATTTAAGGGGTGGGCCAAAGTACCCCTCCCAAATTTTTAAAGGAGTGCACAAATATACCCATATCTTATGAAAGGTAATGAACCCCTGTATACGTCCATATAACTATATAAGGTAATAGGGGCTCATCCAAGAGGATAAATCGGGTCAAAAGACCAAACACGTGGTACAACGTATTGCTTACGTTTATATTTTGACAATTTTGAACCCCTAAAAGGGAACGAGGTGGACCACTCAAATTTATCATAATACATGTTAGGGTCCGGTAATATAATACAAATGTTTAAATTGGGCAATTTCCAAAATTTAAGGGATGGGCCAAGGTACCACTCCCAAATTTTTAAAGGGGTGCACAAATGTACCTATGTCTTATAATAGGAAATGGACATCAGTATACGTCCATATAACTATATAAGGTAATAGGACCTCATCCAAGGTGATAAAATGAGCCAAAATACCAAATACGTGGTTGAATAAAATTTGGTAATTTTGTGCCCCTAAAAGGGATATCATAATATATATTAGGGTCCTATACTATTATACCAAATGTTTAAATTGGGCAATTTCCAAACTTGAAGGGGTGGGCCAAAGTACTCCACCCAAATTTTAAAGGGGTGCACAAATATACCCATATCTTATGAAAGGTAATGAACCCCTGTATACGTCCATATAACTATATAAGGTAATAGGGCCTCATCCAAGAGGATAAATTGGGCCAAAAGACCAAACACGTGGTACAACGTATTGCTTACGTTTATATTTTGGCAATTTTGTACTTCTAAAAGGGAACATGTTTTCTCCTGTTTTGTCCTATCATTTCTCATCACCATCGTTTTCGCTGGGGACGTTAAATTCAACATTTCCAAGAATCGAACTCGGTACGATTGCAAGGTATCCATGTTCACCCCTGAAACGGAACAAAGTGGATCACAAAGTACTTATCAAATTTAAGGAAATAATTTTAAATACGCCTCCATATAACGTAATAAGGCTCCAAAATCGATAATCATCAAAGGGAACGAGGTCCGATACTCCCCTCCCCCCAACCTCCTGATGTAAATCAATGTGATCTTATGTGTCCTAAGTGATCCCTGCCCCCTGAGTAAACATAAGCAAAATTACAATAGGTAATGCAATCTCAAACCAAAGCATCTCTAACTCATTCACTATGGTCCATGTGGGGTCCCAAAAGTGAAATAGGGTCAGCCCGACGTCAAACAAACACATTAGCTCAAACCAAATACCTCTACTTCATTCGCACCAATAAGGGACGTGGTGGCTCAGTGGTAGAGCGTTCACCTCTGCTGTATGGGGTCCCTGGTTGAAAGTAATTTTGTGGTGGGCAACATTATGCTCCAATTTTCTCCCATACTTTTATTCATTTCTTATCGTCACCGTCTCCTTTAGCCTAATCGTGGGACGTAAAACTAAAGATTTCATTTGCACCAGTGTTAGTTCATCTCATCAAAGGGATAACAACCAAAAATCAAGTATTCCTCCCAAAGTTCAGCAGCAAAAATAGAACCTACTAATTAACGTGAAATCCGAACCGCATGAGCTCCTTCCGGGAATCGAACTCTGGTCTCCCACGTTAAAGGCGCATACGCTAACCGGTTAGCCACAAAGGAACTCCAAAGTTTTCGAGTTTCATATTAATACTAATACTAATTTATACTCTTACTGGGGTCTACTAATTCATAACGTAATAGGTCATCAAGAAAGAGAGCAAACCTTGTTTTGGTAATTTTATACCCATAAAAGGGAACGAAACAAGCCACCATAAGCTCCAAGCTAAAAATCCCAGTTCAGTGACGTCAAACGAACATATTAGCTCGAACCAACTACCTCTAATTCATTCATACCGGTAGAGGTGCGGTGGCTCAATGGTACAGCGTTCACCTCTGCTGTATGTGGTCCCTGGTTCAAACTCCACGAAATAGTTTTGTGGTGGACAACATTATGCTCCAATTTTCTCCCACACTTTCATTCCTTTCTTATCGTCACCGTCTCCTTTAGCCTAAACTGCATAAGCGTGGGTCGTAAAACTAAAGATTTCATTTGCACCCGTGTTAGTCCATCTCATCAAAGATATAACAAACTCCAAATTTTATGCTATAAAAGGGAACGAAAGCATTCGTAAACCTGTACTATTTCATAACGTAATGAATCATCAAGACCATATTTTTAGTAATTTTAAAGAATCATCATGACCTCTGATCCAATACTCACAATTCTATGACGTCATAGCAGGGCCAAGGTACCTCTGACTCATTTACACCAACGTGCATGGCCCCTGAATAAGCATAAGCAAAATTTCAATAGGTGACGCAATCCCGGGCCAAAGCATCCCTGATTCATTCACTATGGTCCATGTGGCCCCAAAATTGGATTATTAGGAGTTCGGTAGAGTGGGGCAAATACTACTATGCGACTATGCGAGTTTCAAACAATCAGTCTTCTTTGTCGCCTGGCCATTGGTTTCACAAGGGTGCTGACAAATCAACGGTTTATTTACAAAAACAAAATAGCAAGATTGGGTGGGCGGCTTGCATTATTGTCATTGCAAGCGATAAAAGTCACAGCACAGATTAAAAAACAAAGTGATTGACACTTCAATTCGAATCTGAAGGAAGCAGAGCAGACGGAACATCTCGATAACACATATTATATATACAATACACCAAGGTTTCTTCCGTATGAAGCGAAAGTGTTACAAACCATTGATTTGAAACATTTGTTTCAAAGGTCTAAATTGTTACTGCGTACGTAAGACATTTTTTATATTCTGGAGAAACGATTTGCCGCCCTCAAGAGTTGCCGCCCCTAGGCACGTGCCTAGTGGGCCTATTTGGTAATCCGCCACTGCCTCCCAGGGTATGTTTCTTGTCGTATTTTTCATTAAATTTATTTTCCTAAAATACCTCCTAAAGGCCTGAATGTTGACAGCCCAATTGGGGTTGGGAAATTAACCCGGATATGTCATGATTTGAATGCCGAAAGCATGCAGCCAGAGTGGTATATAAGGTCTTAGTGTAGAAGAGATTCATTCGAATCGTCAGGGAGTTTAGCGACCCTGCAAGCTTCAACTGTAGGAGATTAAGTCAGCGCTGTTGGTTTTAGGAACCAACTCATTAACATATGTATTTTTTAAGAATGACTTACAACCTGGCTTGTCAATTAATGGCGCTCCGTAGGGTTTAACCGTCGTTTAACTCATTTATTCGTTTTAAAATGTTCAAACGTATATTAGTTACGTTGTATGATATATATCGATATTTTAATTATTTTATGTGTAGTGATATGTATGTAGATTTTGTTTAGTTTTGAATTTTACTAATTCCATGAATAGATTATATATATTTAGTATGATAGTTTTGCTCGTATATTATATACAAATATACGTAGTTACGTATTATATTAGAACATTTTAATTATTTTTTTAAAAAAATGAGTGTTTGAAACGAAAATAGTAAGTTTAGTGCGGAAAACATAATTAAAAAACTTTGTTTTCATAATTTTTTTACGAGATTATATATTGCTCAACGACTCACACAAATGAAAGAAAACCTAATTTATGTTTCCTTTTCTGTTAAATATTCATACAGGTGGAATAATTTGGTTAATTTACTTTACTGAATTTTTTATTCACCTCAACATAAATGAAGCCATAGTTAAAACATTCGGTATATGGTTAATATAAATAGAATAGTCATACCTAACGAATCAATTTGATGTTTAGCTGATTGTTTTTGTGTTGATTAGTTTAAAAGGAGAGAAAATATTGTATTAAACTAGCACTTATCAATAAACTCACACAATAGTAACACTATGTAACAAAATTTAAATTGAATTTGAGAATTCTGATAAAAAAAATACGACATAAGAAAATTGTTTGATTCGTTGTGTAATCTAGTGATGGGTAGGTCCCATTGTTCATGGTATGTTGAGGGAGCAATGCATGAGCCAACTAGGCACGTGAAAATTGATAACGTTCGTCAAGCGAACATAATGATCGCGTATAAATTATTTTAGAGCTGTGTACGTTTGAGTTCAACTAAATGGCAATTGAGCATTATAAATGATTTAGGGCTATTTTCAAGATGCCAGAAGCCTGATTTAGAGCGGCATCTTTACATGAATTTACTCTTATAATGTATGCGTATTTTAACGTGATGCCAAAGGCCATTAGAGGGCGGCTCACTCCGAAGATAGTTACCCCTTCTAACTTCCCGAATGCCTAGCTTGTGAATGCTAGATGAGTAGGAACCGTTTGTTGTGCATCTTTAATATTTTGGAGGTGGATAGAATATCCCTCTTGTGATGTATATTTGTGATCAATGTCCATAAATGTGCTAGTAGAGTTTTACTTTGCCGTTGCCAATAAGATGTTTGTTGAAAATAAGATTAAGTAATGATTGTATCAGCCAAAAATCGCGTGTTCACTAATGTTGTAAAGATCCGTGCATTAGTGTTGATGCCTATGTAAATGTTATAGTTGATGATTTGGTAAAAATAGAAGTTTGTTTGCGAGTACTACTGATAATTTTTAAAAAAAAAAGTTTTTGTATGTGTGTTTAAATAACAGCAAGACAAGAGAGATTGTTTTGTGAGTTGACCTACGATTGTTTTGTGAGTCTAAATTTATTTGAAACATTTTAATGAATCTTTCGTTTTGCCGTATGAGCAATATCATTATTGAAACTTGAGACTTTAAATGATTTTGTATTGCTTTAGAATTTTTGATACAGTAGAAGTTGTAATACAGTATTTTAAATAATCAGTATACAAGTAATGCTATAACTACTTTACGAAATGCTGCTTTTGAAAATTTTCTTGCTTTATTCATGTTTTCATGTGTATGAATATATATATATATATATATATATATATATATATATATATATATATATATATATATATATATAATTTATATAACAATTTTAATGCTACATTGTATCTTTATATTTAGTAGTTGAATATTACAAAATACTTTTGAATAAAAAGGTTTGGGTATTGAATAAGTTTGTTGTAAAGAAAAAAAAAGGTGCATATACACGCATTCCACTACACTAGATACACGTATTAGGAGTTTCGGCTTTAGTGTTTACACCGTTGTTAGGCAACACTTCCGAAATATACACATTTTCTATTATTGTTTAGTAAATAGGTATTTTTGTATTAATGTCTACCTGTATATTCATTTAGTTTCAAGTGTCTACTATGATTTCAAATATGTTATACTCTTTGGATGAATCCTTCGCGATTAATTCTCATCAGAATTGTCTTAAAGTCGATGGGATAAAGCGGGAGTAAAATGGAATTAAAAGAAGAAGAAAGTGCTGGCAATCAACAGGGATACCATCTAAAAGTTTGTTCTTGGCTTTCTTTTCATTCTTCCGAATATCATTTTGTTATGGTTTATTTGTCTTTTCCATTTGGTCTATTGCCAAACAACATCTGGAATTACAAACATGTATTATAACGAACATTAACAAAACGGAAGTGATGTTCCAGGTTATTTCGAGAGAAGTTAATTTCGTTTATAACAAGTTTTCTTCTTCGTTTATAAAGATTTATAATTTGTGCTAAAGTAATGTATGATTTTTTTCTTGTTTTCGTTGTTTTTTTCTCGCGATATTCTTTACTATATATTGAGCTAAGTTCTGAAATTTATTTTCTATTTTACCATTTGATGTTATTCCATGCCTCTGGATTAGTTTTTTCTAATATCAATAGTGTTCTAATTTCTACCGGGGTCACAATGAGAAGCTGTGAGGGGTGTAGACTTAAATTCGTTAATAAGGCGCACTGAATTTAACATAGGGACGTTATAACATATGCGTATTTTTTATTTAACTACGCATATGTGGAGTATTATTACATATGTGGAGTATTATTCTTGTATGTGGAGTATTATTACAAACTCTCCTCGCAGACCGTCTAAACGCTCAAAATTGTAACTATCAAAAACAACATAGTTTTATTCCGTTACACTCAATAAAACATCTATATCATATAAAGATATAAAGAGATTGAGTGGCTCAAACTTTACCTGTTCCAATTCGTGAGACTACCTAAGATATTATCGGGATCCGAACCTTGGATCTCTTTAGAAATCTTTATTATAACATCATTCCATTGCAAAAATTAATGGGATCCAGTAAGGAACTGGTGATAAAACAAATAACTCCACTCCCACGGTGTTAGGATTCGGGCGTTTTAAATACCAGAGGCATATGCCGTGTGCACACCGTCACTGTTGCGCCAACCCAAAGGTATACTCCTTAATACCTGTAAAAGAATACAAGATGGAACGGACATGCACTGTCAACACCAGACGAGTAGTGGGAGACGAAAGTAAACATTTGCACTCCACTGCCTTGAAGATACCTTACCTCATGACGTCCTACTTTAAGCTGCACACATATTTAGAATTTGATATCCACCATTCACTAAGAAAAAAAAATGTAAAATCACACACTTTGATGCTATTAAATATTGCTTTCAACGAATATTATAAAGAAAAGAAATAGTTTGCAAAACACTTATATTTTGAATTTGACTTCTATGAAAATGGAATATTTACATATAAGCATCAGCACAAGAACACCTTAGAATCATTATCAAAATTTTCACTTTTAATCACACTCGCCCATTTATTTTACGGGACGATACCGTTAACACGCACGAAATTCGCAAGCGGCGGATGCGGTGGTTCGTACGATAATGAAAGTTCACTGTAGATATTTAACTTCCATTAGGTTGCGTAAAGATGAGCTTATTTGACATCTCATTATCTGGATTGTAGTACCACTCTTCTATGAGTTTCTTCATTCATTTTAAATCTAAAAGATGTTAACTGAGGGTGTGCGATGAAAGCACATTGTTTATATCACAAGATCACGCCATATTAAAAATGTACAAATTTGTCGTTGCACTATTAGAAAAAATATTTAGCTCAATTTAAACTAATTTTACAAATATTTTCACTTTCTGTTCTCTGGTGCATTTTTCTGTTGCGAGAGCAAGACTCCTTTACGTTTCAGCCTTTTGGAGTTTTAAAAGCGCTCTGACGAATGGATTGAGGCGTCACATCGTCGCCAGTTAAATAGCGTAAGAATACACTAACAAATGAAAATACAGCAAATTTAGCAACACTAAGTTTTTGCTTTATTGTTTTACTAATAATGTATAATGGATAATCCATAGGTTAATTGAAACCATATTGAAAACACTGATACTCCCAATAAAATAGGAAGTTAATGATTACAACTAAATTTTATATTATCACGTAAAATTTGTCGTCATCACATGAGTCTTTACTGCATGGGTGTGGAGAATGAGAGTAGCGAAATTCCTCACCTAAAATAGGCTGACGGGAGGAAGCAAGACTGTTTGGAAAAGTGAGGCACCTTTTGGGTGACAAATTCCTTAGCATTGTTTTCCTCCAAATGTTAACTGGTTGCGTTTCATTTCTACGAATCGAAGTTGAGAAATACGAGGGTTGATTTAAAAGTTCATGTCTGTCCATATCGTCATAATCAAACATAAGGTGAAGACCTTGGAGGTCAAGGGAACTGACTTTTGAAGTAGGTATACTTATGTCTAGGAAATTGACTCTCCATAGTGAAATATATAAGCTGGGAAGAGAACCACGACGCAATTCACTCATTGGTAGACCCTCGAGTGGAGTGCGAAGCGGTTCTTGTAGCTTGCATTTTGTGATCCGGAGAGTAGCTTTCCGAATATAAATAAACCTTGTTGGAAACGTCATGTATAACTTGGATCCCTTTTATTATGGCAACCTCAATTGAGCTGTCTTAAACCAATGAACTAAATGGATTTTCGAACTATCAGTAACCAGATTAAATTTTGTAGTTTTTCATAATTTGGAATAAATTATCACTTTTAGAAATAGTGTTCTATAAACTCACATGAAAAGGTGATGTAAAAATGTGGCAATGTACAATTTTTGGTGTATTTGACATCCCGGGTTTCCAGTTTCACACATACTTTTTTGATGGCAACTCGAAAATGGAGTTATGATAGTTCACTTTGGTTTCAGACAGCTTAATTACTATTGATGCATTGCCACATTATATATATATAAATATAATGCATCATATAGGCTATATATAGCATTTAACTTTTATTACTTTGATCGGTTTACATGACATGAAGCAAGTGCATCCTTACCTCATATCAGAAATCTTTTCAATTCTAAATTAACATGTCAGAATTTATTAATTAAGATATCTTTATTCACTTTAAGTAGTATATCCCTTTCATACTGCATTACCATAAAAGATTGAAGGTTGTCTTGCCCGAGGTTCGCCCTTAATCTTTATTTAATAATATTGAGTTTCAAAAGAGGCTTGTTTACGACTTTCTTTTCACATGTGTAAGAGGGAGGAACTTGTACATTTTAAAGAGGTATATATAACATAAGGCATACATGTGATATTCATATATAATTTTTAATTCACACGTAAGGCAGGACTTGCAAGTTTACTTTGATTTCCTACATCCCTGGTTCAATATCGCTTCACCATGCTTCCTCTTCATACTCACTAATTATATATTCAATATCATATTCACTCACATCTTGCGATGACTTGGATTAAATATCTGCATAAAATTTTAGTTCTCCGATAGTTTCCCTTTGTCTATGCCACAGATTTTGTTCATAGCATTTGAGGGTAGTTCGTCTTTTAAATCAGAAATTCGCCTTGGATCAAACCACACCAAGTCGTGGAAAAAGTTTTCATGTTTCGAAACCCGGTTAGTCACACTTTGAATGATTTTGTTAAGTACATCTCTGAAATCACACAGTCTGAAACTTTTCTCTTGTGTATTCCCTGATTTCGTAACATGCCAATTCAGGTCATGCAACGATATTATATATTTGTGAATTACTTCCATTTTCTTGTAACTATTTTGGCCAAAAGTGCAACTTAAAAGTGCACAATCTGTTGTTAAGAAAAAAATATAGAATATATGTTGATTTTAGATAGATAATTTGTAATTGTGGTTACAGTATAAAATAGAATTTTTGTTTCGGTTTCCTATGGCAACTGGTAATTATTAATGGAGATTACGGAAAAAAAAAGTAGTTGTGATGAATGTGATGTGTCTAATTTGAAATTTATGCAATCACTAGTTATTACAAATATACGTATAAATTGAGGGTGCCTGATAGTTGTAACTTATCTTAGTATTCGAACGGGGCTAATGTGACGAAAAATACGTTTAATTTAATTATAATGTTAGAATCGAACGATTACATTCTACGAAAAGAAAAGTTTTACACTATCTCAGGGAAAGGTAGGCACAGTTTATATGATTTGATCACAGCAAAACGCAGATTGATCACAGCATGGGTTTTTGTAAAGACTATGCAGAATTAGTGGCTCCATTACAGCGCATGACGAGAAAAAACTAAATATATTTGAGATGAAAAAAACAAAATGTTTTTGAGAATGTAAAACAAGTACTTTTAGACGCACCACTTTTAGCGCCATATGTTCCAGGAAAGCCTCTATGTTTATGAACAGATGCCTGTACAAATCCATTGGAGCCGTTCTCCTACAACAATCAGATGGTTCATGGTGTTCTTTGGGCTACTACAGCATATTATTAAGACCGGGGGAGACACGACGCCATATTGTGGAGATAGAACTTTTGGCAATTTTGTCTGCCTGCAGAGCATTTAATTTCTTTTTGGCGTGTAATGAATTTGAACTCTTGACGGACTGTAAGAGTTTAACATACTTGAAATCATCGCCAAAATTATCAACAAAATTACTTCGTTGGGCTCTTGAATTAGAAACTTACCGTTACATTTCTGTACACATAACTGGGAAAAATAATCTTGCCGATATTTTGAGTAGAAACACAGACATCGAGAAGACAAAAGAAGATTTTGATCCCGAACAACTAGATGTCTTTTCTACATTTCAACAGGAATTAGATGTCGCTGGATTACTAAAAGAAGATAATTTTTTTGATCCAAGACCACGAAAAATGTCATAACCGGAAGGGAAAAATTATAAAAATTTGAAATAACTTAGTAGTCGTAGAAAATCGATAGAAATAATGAACATCAACTATTAGTTGACTGCTTGAAGTATAGTAGATATAGTTCTCAACCCAAGTAGAAGATGCACTCTTTGCTTCATGAAAATAATAAACATTTTTGAAAAATAATTACAGAAAAGTAATTTGATGAAGTTTACTGAGCGAACGTAGGTTACTGGTTAGTGTTGACGCTTCGTAATTGAGTCTCCCCCTTCAAATTTCGATACGAGGCATCCTGACTAGTAACCTACGAGAATACCGGGATACTTTTAATATATAAGCTTTGGCAAATTTTCGTGAAATCTTTGTTCTTATGTTGTTAATGTTTCAGTGTGAAATGGCATTTTGCTGCATGGAAAATATTTTTAGTAAACAAAACATAGTAGATGAATGGTTAGTGTAAGGGACTCCTACTTGTATGGCTTAGTTTCAAATCCTGACTGTTCTTATTGATTTTTTCTTTTAGCTACGCTCATATGTTGCACTCCAGAAGTTCAATTTTCAATTAAATATAGTCGCAGCTAGTTTAAACTGAAATTATTTTCAAAACTATTTGCTATTACGTGTTTTTGTTTTACTTGCGATGTTTCAACTTTGATATTAGATCTTAGAACCCTAATGTAACTCATTTCCCTACGTCATATCATGAGGAATGTTTTCACAACAACGATAGTCGGGCGGTAATACAGAATTCCATTGTTACTGCAGGGCCGGATCTTGAATCCTGCGAACTAAGCGTTCGCAGGAGGCGCCAGGTGAAATGGGAGCGAAATTAGAAAAAATGAATTTAATTACAATATTTATTTAAAAAATGTTATGATGAAACATTTTCCTCATATAGCTTCAAATAAATATTGTACAGACTGAGATACAGATAAAATGCATCAAAAGTACAATAAAGTCGAATCTTTGCGTGGTTGACTGTATAACACCCCTTTACAAATGAAATGGGCTCGTACATCAATTGATGCCAATGCCACACTGACAAGTAATGCTAGTTTGAGGAAAATTTCCACGGCACAGGATAGACGTTTTTAAAGAGGGAAAAGGGATATTTTATGAATATGAGATAAAATGAAGGTAAATTTAGCTTTCCAATAGATGTTGTATTAATCACTACGACCGTAGAGCTAAAGACAGTGGTATTCTTTCCACGATCCCACCATATGCACAAAATGCAAATATAACAGACTCTTCATTCCTCCCTCAACAATCCTTCCGACACCTTGCTAGAGAATATCATTGCCAAGTATGTCTTTAAAATCCGAATGGATCAACAAACGAAAGGAATTCAACCGCAAGTCTTGTTTATGGATTGGGTGGCATTATCACAGTAGAAAGAAATGTCTCCAAGGGTGCTCCTCCATATTGTCTTAAACAGTGTCTTCGCATAGTATTTTGGTTCAATGACCACAGTTAAGGGTTGAGAAACATAACCGTAAATGAAATTCACATTATCAAAGTTGAAGCAAGCATGGGCGCCCCAAAGGGGTCGAGGGGGCCGGGCGCCACCTGGCTTACGATAAGTATAATGTATATGTATAATTTCTTAAGATTTTCTTAATACAAATAAAAATACCAAACGTAATATACCAACCAGGGAGATGACCCCCCTAAAAAATTCTTCTGGCCCCCATGCAAGCAAGTATGCTTTTCTTATCCATTCGCCCAGGGAGTGGAGCGAATACTAAGAAAAGACGGGCGGTACAAATGGATTGTTTAAAAATCATTTCTGAGGGAAATTTTAACTTAAGTTCCTAATGGCTCAAATCGCTTTCCACTGCTTAATGCTCTCTTTGTTAATATCTATTGGTTCATTTGTCATCCGTCAAGATTTTCATTTCTATCCTAAGTCGTTTCGTTTTTGTTTTATTTTTTAATTTATAATGATGTGTGCTTTCACTTTTTAATAGTACTTTGTTTTTCATGTAATAATAATGAGCAACGATATAAAACCAAGTGAGCATTTCATCGGAAAAGAAAGCTACAAAACGTGAAAGAAGATAAGATGCAACCGAAGGCTCTAAAAGGTTTTTTTCGCGTTCTGGACAAAATCATACAAATGTTGAGGTGGGGAGTTGTCAATACCAGTCACTGTTAACGAAGCATTTGCATGTCGACATTCTTTTGAAACTGTAAGGTTATTTTACTTGATTGCAGTAATTTAATTGATGAATTAAAATGAAACGACACGATCATTTCGGTTAAGGGTCTGAATTAAATTTCATGTATTTCAAAATATATTTGAATACAATTAGTTTTCACGCGGCATATAGGTATATAACTTGAAAGGATATAATTGAAAGCGATGAAAGGTCATTTGGATGACAAGTAGTTTTTTTCAGTACTCTCACTTCCAATCACAGCAGCGTATACAATGATTTTTTTAATTATAACAGTATAACAATAATTATTAATCCATTCTCTGGTATTAAATTTAGATGGAGTGATATTTTAAATTAGTAATAATTCTAATGCAAAGTAGAGTTTTGATTATTAGTTACTTGTGTTCAGGGATGCACCGAAATAGGTGCAAGGGATGCGCACGAGACGAGTCGAGACAGGATTTTCCAGACCAAATTCGAGTCGAGACACGGTTCTTCCAATAGAGAAATATACATTTTCCGACTCGAGACATCAATTTTATAGCACATTTTCGAGACGAGACAGCTACACATCTTGTCTCGTGGGCATCCCTAATAGGTGCAGTGTTCCTTTGAGAAAAAATCTACCGGGGGGTACACTTAGTATTCAGTGGGCCACTGCTGCTACTCTTTTATTTATTATTATATTACAGATGTATTATTTTGATCTCCCGGGGGAAGGTGTCCCCCCAAAAAATATGTGTGGACGAAACACTACACAGGTAGTCTGAGAGTCTGGATCCCCCAATTAGGACAATGTCAGGGGCAGATACACAAAATTATTTGCATTTATAGGCTATTCCGAAAAATCTTAGGACCCCAAAGATAAATCTTGGGTGCATCTTTGCTTGTGTTTACATTGTGTTACTGCCTGATTTCGTACGTCTATGTTGGAAAGAAACATGAACGAATTGAATTGTTCTATAGGACTAAAGGGCCCTGAAAAGAATTTTTGCGAAGGAACCTGATTTTAAAGTTCTGCCACTGGATCGAGGACAAATTAAATATCAATTAAGACAGACACTATTGTCATTTGTTGTGTATTGAACTAGTTTAACTAAAATTAATAAAGAATTATTTGAAATCAAGTATATCTCAAGAACGATTAAATGGACTAGCTTTGATGGCCATTGAAAATTTCATTCTGAATGAAATTGATATTGATGCAATAATAAGAGATTTTGCCAAATTGAAAGCCAGAAAATGTCTTTATAACATGAACTTTTCAGTAACAAAGAAAACGATAAATTAAGCTAATTACCATATTTGTATCACTAGAAAACACTATTTAAATATGCTATTAATGAAGTGTAAGAGGATATCTCTTTGTCAAAATCAAACTTGTGATAATCTTAGACTTGAAGCTCATGACTTTTATTCTATTTCGACTTTTATGTTTCAACTATATTTGTCAAAATACATCTTAGGTATACATTTTAGTTGTTTCCTGTGCTTATTTAATAAAAAAATATATACATTATTAAAACTGGAACTTTGGTCATGATTCATCCACAGTTAATTAGGTTTAACTTCGCCATTTTCCTTTAATACTCACAGAAAGACTCAATTATTATATATTGAAGAAATTTGTAATTGTAACAATTATCTGGATCAAACTTCCTTATCACAATACTGACCTATATGATAAAATTGACTTTCCTCCGCTCGTTAACCATATTGCCAATTTGCGTGAGAAATTTATAGCCAAGAATCTCCAGAATCGTAAAGATATATTTCTTGATACAATATTTACAGACTTACAGCAAGAATCCGCATATAAATACTGTGTACACCACTCAACGTGCTGGTTACAATATATCTCCGCAATATTCTAGCAGATCATCATCACACAGCATTCTTTCGTCACCAACTTACCGAGCAACATATTCCTCATCTTTTCCCATCATAGCACTGTTTCTCCACACCACTAATAAGGGCTATCCATATGTCTTTCATCAGTCCTGAGCCGCCCCAGGACAGAAGATTAATATGCATTTGTTTGTTCTAACATCCATCTACTGTGTTGTGACGTCCAGAGCACCTCACTCATCACTATTCATTTGTCCTATATATGTACTATAATTTCTTTCAACAGTACCTTGTATACATATCACAAAATTTTATTTGCTCTACTTCTATTATAACTTTTTTGCACATATGTTATTTTTTCTGCACTCGCACCTTTGTTTACTAGTTTCATACTTTGTTTAATATTGTTTTGTTTAATAACTTTTTGTTTTCATATTTCGTTTTGTTTATGATGTTGATATATAAAATCTTTGTATTTTGATTTTCTTACTGACAAAAAAATTAATTCTTTCACAGCTCCCTGACCGACCATAATATGAATAAAGAATAATTGACGATCTCACACCCCAGGCCAAGAGAGAGGGCGAAACCCTCTAGTGGCAGATTATATACAACTAATGTTTTATTCCAATTACCAATAAAATAAAGATAGTTCTACTCATAATAAGATGCCCTCATAATTCCGTATAGAGAAAGAAAGTGTTAGTTCCAACCACTACCCTCAAAAAAAATATATGTGAAGAATGTTTGTCCGTTACAGCATTCTATTCTTTTATTATCATTTAGGCGGGGGCGACTATATATTGTTTATTTACACTTACAAAATGTCTACAACCGATCCTGTTACTGTTTTATATATATATATATATATATATATATATATATATATATATATATATATATATATATATATAAAGAGAGAGAGAGAGAGAGAAAGTTTTGACTCAGAGAAAAGTACAGAGAGATTTCAAACGAATAATACGTATACATTATCATCTGAACAATTTAACCCTAAGAATGCTTTCGATCACTGAAATAAATTCCTGCCTACTCTCCTGTAAAGCAGTAAGAATTTTAGGGACTGATCATGGGGTAATGCCTCCCTGGAGCAACGACAGTTCCCCAGAAATCATACCTCTGATAGGTCCGTACGTGACAACAGTATTTGTGTATTACCACTCCTCACTCTCAGTGTATTGAAACTTAAGTCAAAGGAACTGTTCTGAAATCTTCACCGGTTCTCTCCTCTGAAACCGCATGCGAATTGGGCCAATCTTGGTTATATACCACATCTGGAATATTACCGTTTATGTCAGAGATCCCAAAAAATATATATTCGACATAAATAAAGGATGTTTTCGATTTTATTTATTTATTTATTTACCCTGTCAACCTCCCACTCTGACCTCCATGCCAACCAAGGCTTAACTTGAACTTAAGCAGCATCGACGGCGTCACTATTCATCTGCGACCACGAAAACTAATACCGTAACGATTTCGATATTAATATTGTTCATATTGAGTACTTTTACATGCCACTTCCCCTCTTATTACCGATGGCTTCCGTTTCTCGCCCCACAACTATGGAGCAATTTCAACAAACTTACGTATAGCTATAAACCACCATCTGTAAAATAAATGTGCGGGTGATCTTTTTCGGGGAGGAATTCATTAGCTACTTTTCCAATATCAATGTGGTGGCTTTTTTCGCTTTCCATGCTAAGATTGACAAAGAGCTCAACTGCATTTGCACGACTGTCCTCTGAATATAGATTTTAATGGCATTTACTTTACTGAGTGCTTGCTTAGGTGTTACTCTCGTCACAGGAAAAGTGAGATTCTGTTATAAATGAGTAGGGTCTTAACAAACACGGAAAACTATTAGCAATAACACTACTCGAAATGAAAATGAAATGAAATTTTTGAGTTTTACGTCCCACGGTTATGCCGGTTAGGCTAAAGGAGACGGTGATGATGAGTAATGAATGAAACAGTGGAATGAAGAAAGTGGGAGGAAACGGGAGAACCCCGAGAAAACCCACGCACACGGTGTTTGTCCACCACAAAGTTCACTTGGCGGGAGCAGGGATTGAACCCGAGACCCCTAGCACCAGAGGTGAACGCTCTACCACTGAGCCACCGCGGCCCCTACTCGAAATGAGTTTTCGCAATATAATGGAACAGTATTTTATTCGAATGTGAAGGAAATCATTGCATAAATTGACCCTTTCCTTCCTTAGAAGTCTAAGCTACAATACGTATCTAATAATTTTGAATTAGAAATACATGCATCGAGCTTCATATCTTTAACTTTAAGGTCTCCTGAGTTAAGTAAATGAATAACCTTCCTGCTAACGAAAGAGTAAAGCTTTGCGCTTGAATGGTATCGGGAGTTTAATTATTAATTTCATGTAAATAAAGTAACTGCAAACTCTAATTTGAAGAGCTCATAAAACGTCTATGCAGAGCATAAATCCTAAACAGCACAAGAATTTAAGTTAATGTCAAAGTTATATAAGCTCTCATCGAGAATCAGTCTTGACCTTCCGAGACTAAATGTAGACAGTGCATGCCTATAACGTAATAAAGAAAATACAAGAGGTAAGGAACCTTCCCGAATTAAATCTTTAGCAATTTTAGGTGATCAAATACTAAAGTTAGTTCTGGAGACCTTGACTTTGGTTCTGCCAAATTAACCCACCAATCTCGAAATTTTAAAGTGTTCGTTCATTTACTAGTAGGGGAGCATAAGGCAAGAAGAACGGTCAAATCCTGCACTTTGTGTTAAAAAGGTGCCACTCGGAAATGTTGCTCCTCTGATCGAACTAAGCAGGAATTGAAGTGCCACGTCGCCTAGAGGTGAACAAAATCCAATATGGCTGCTATCAAAGATGGCCGCCTCTGTGAATTCATAGTGTTCGTTTCAGGGCCCTATATCGCCTTCACTAACAGTCAAATCTTTACGATTTGAACACTAAACGACGTAGAAAATACCAATGTCTAATAAATTAGCAAAAGGTTTTAAACTATTTAATTTGGAAGTTCGCATTTCTTTTGATGGATTTTACTCATATTTTTAAAAATAACAAGTAAGGTACTAGAATTATCGAAAAAAGGTATATAACTGTTTAAAGAGTGTTAAATTAGTTTCGTTTTGTTGTATAGTTTATTCAGATTGGTTAATAAACAACGAACTTACGACAATTTAAAGATTCACGTTGAGTCAACTGACCTTCTCAAATTTCTATTCGTGTAGCAGAGTGTGCTGAAAAGGTAGAAGATGAAAGAATTATAGGAATTTGTAGTGCCGGGGATTTGATTGTTAAAGAGGCAAGTTACACGCAAACTGTTTGTCTAGATTTATAATTGCGCAGAAAGAAAACACACAGAACATGAACTAGAGAACGATCGGACATTGTGTGAAAGTTTTGCTTTTGCCGATGTACTTACATATATTACTGAATCTATTCGAGAAAGCGATTCCAAAGCATCCAAAATCCAAGCGATTCCAAAGGATTCATGTTTTCAAAATGAGCGATCTTTTTAAACTGTACAAAACACGGTTAATGGCGATTATGAAGAAACCTGAATCAGTAGAAATAGTACAAGATTTTTGAAAGGATTATACGTTATAGGCCAGAGCTAACATTCATCTCTCGGGCAAAAAATACGTTTTACTTTCAGAATGATCTGGCATAATAAGTGAGCTGGAGAAAGACATTGATGAAGATGCTATGGCACCATGTCGTTTTGTTAAGATGCTTCGAAAGCATATGGCAACGAAAAGAGTCATTTTGCAGGAAAATTTGCGAATCACTGCCAAAAAAATTTTTTCCTCCTTCACTAATAGCTTGCTGAAAATTACTTTGCTTTATTAATGTTTTTATGAGCATGAATATATATATTAGTTGATGCTATATTTTGATGCTATATCAGATGTTAGTAGATAGGGGACACTTGGCGCAGGTTTTTTCTACCACGCATGCGCAAATCCTTGATGCTGATTGGTTGGCGCAAGTCACGTGACCCCGCCCTCTTGGCCACGCCCCTTGACGCTGATTGGCTGGCCCCTCCCCCTGCCACGACCCTTCACGCTGATTGGCTGGCCACGCAACGTCACTTTGATTGGCTGGAGCCGGACCCCGTACCTTTGACGCTGATTCGCTGGCCACGCCCCTTCACGCTGATTAGCTGGCGCAGGACCCCGCCCCCTTGACGCTGATTGGTTGGCGCCGGACCCATTACTCCGCCCACCTTGAACCGTCCAACCTCGCTCTTTTACGACCTCCATTTTAGGAGTATCTACTGCGCTGACTGGCTGGCGTCGGACCCGTCCTCTTCACGCCGATTGGCTGGCGCAGGAAGCCGCTGATTGGCCGGCCATGCCCACCAGCCCCACCTACCGTCCAACCACGGTCTTTTAGGAGTGCCGCGCTCATTGGCTGGCGCCGGACCCCCGCCCACTGGACTCACGTACTGCGCACATGCAACATTGCACTGGAGACTACGAACACATAGCATAGCAGATAATACATAAGATTCGTTCCCTTTTATGAGCACTTTACGAACACATAGCAGAGCAGATAACACATTATCCAACCGCCTATTTAACATAGCACATATAACATAAAACTATATAACATAGCAAGGGTGCACTCATTCCTTATATGAGAACTTTTAACATAGAAGAAATTACACAGAGACTATGAACATAGCAGATCGATAACACATTTCCCATCCACCTATTTAACATAGCACACTTTACATAAGACTATATAACATAGCAGGAGGTGCACTCATTCCGTTTTCTTATGAGCACTTTTCTCAACCCATATTTTAACATATAACATAGCAGATCGATAACACATGGCTTATTATCAAGTGGAGACTACGAACACATAGTAGAGCAGATAATCTTTAAGGGATGTATTCGTTCCCTTTTATGAGCAATTTTAACATAGCAGAACGATAACACATTTTTCATCCACCTATTTAACAGAGCACATATAACATAACAGAGTTAATAAAATAGCATGGATACTACGAACACATAGTAGACCAGATAATCTTTAAGGGGGTGTACTCGTTTCCTTTTATGAGCACTTTTAACATAGCAGAAATTACACTGAGACTACGAACAAAATAATGACCATCGAGGTCAAAGGTCAATATACTTAAAACCTAATAACTCGAAAACGAAGCAACATATTGAGATGGTGTTTCCACATTTAATAATTGGTCATCAACTACTACAAGTTCCAAAATAATGACCATCGATGTCAAAGGTTAAAATACTAAAAACCTAATAACTCGAAAACGGAGCCACATATCGAGATGGGGTTTCCAAATTTAGTAATTGGTCATCAACCACTGCAAGTTCCTAAATAATGACCATCTAGGTCAAAGGTTAAAATACTTAAAACCTAATAACTGGGAAACGGTGCCACATATTGAGATTGTGTTTCCACATTTAGTAATAGTTCATCAACAACTACAAGTTCCAAAATAATGACCATCGAGGTTAAGGGTCAAAATAATTAAAACCCAATAACTCAAAAACGAAGTCAAATATTGAGGTGCTGTTTCCACATTTAGTAATTATTCATCAATCACTGCAAGTTCAAAAATAATGACCATCGAGGTGAAAGGTCAAAATACTTAAAACCTAATAACTAGAAAACGGAATCAAATATTGAGGAGGTGTTTCCACATTTAGTAATTGGCTCTCAACTACTAAAAGTTCCAAAATAATGACCATCGAGGTCAAAGGTTAATATACTTAAATCCTAGTAACTCGAAAACGGAGCCACATATTGAGGTGGTGTTTCAACACTAAGTAATAGTTCATCAACTACTACAAGTTCCAAAATAATGACCATCGAGGTCAAAGGTCAAAATACTTAAAACCTAATAACTCGAAAACGAAGTCAAATATTGAGGTGCTGTTTCCACATTTAGTAATTCGTCATCAACCACTGCAAGTTCCAAAATAATGACCATCGAGGTCAAAGGTCAAAATACTTTAAACCTAATAACTCGAAAACGGAGTCAAATATTGAGGTCGTGTTTCCACATTTAGTAACTGGCCCTCAACTACTACAAGTTCCAAAATAATGACCCTCGAGGTCAAAGGTTAATATACTTAAATCCTAGTAACTCGAAAACTGAGCCAAATATTGAGGTGCTGTTGCCGCATTTAGTAATAGTTCATCAACTATTACAAGTTCCAAAAGTAACGACCATCGACGTCAAAAATTTAAAACGCGATTAACTCTTAAACAGAGCAACGTATTGAGGAGCTGTTTCCAAATCTAGTAATACGTCATAAGCTACTACATATTTCCAAAAGTACTAACGAAGTCAGAGGTCAAATATTTAAGCTTTAATAAGTTTAAACAAAGCCTGTGTGACCTTTTCAGCTTTGTACCAAGCATAGAGAAGTTAAGAATGAATAAATATGACCGGCTTACTTCGAGAAAGAAAGCTAATATATACAATTTTAACTAGCTGAGAATTTTAAATCATCTTTTACTATTTAAACAAACGAAAGGATAAATTTGAATTACCTATTCAATTTTTTACCAACGAGAAATGCAATTTTATCTAGCTCAGAATTTTATATCACTTTGTACTACTCCAATTAACGAAGGAATAGAGTATTTAGTTTTGTATCAACCAGAAAAAAAGAAATAAAGAATGAATAAAATTTAGGTGGATTATTTTCTTCTGTACCAACTGGAAAAGAGAAGAAGAGCTACTTTAACTAGCTTAGAATTTTATATCATTATTTACTGTTTAAACAAACGAAAATTGACCATTTTAACTAGCTCAGAATTTACGTAACTTATGTACTACGTAAATGTTCTATTTTTGTATCAATCAGAAAAACCGAAGAAGGATCATTTTAACAAGTTCATAATTTCTGTAACGGAAGAATAATTTTGATGTTCTACTTTTTATACCAACGAGAAAAAATGAACTAGCTGAATATTTTATATCATCTTGTACTAGTTAAACATACGAAACAATAAATTTAAGTGACCCTTTGATATTTGTTCCAATGAGAAATGACATTTTAACTGGCTCAGAATTTAAGTGGTCTATTTAGTTTTGTAACAACCTTAAAAAAGGCGAAGAAGCGTTATTTTTTATGTAATTTTACTACTCAAATAAGCAATGGGGTATATAGTTTTGTAGCACCGAGAAAAACAAAGAAATTGCATCATTTTGGAGTATTCAAATAAACAAAGGAATAAATTTGAGTGGCTTATAATTTGTGTCAACTCAAAATCAATTAAACGAAGTAATGGATTTGAGTGAGCTATTTAATTTGAAACACCGAAGCAGGATCATCTTAACTAGCTGAGTATTTTATACCGTTTTATATTAACCAGAAATAGGACCATTTTAACTAGCTGCGAATTTTATATCATTTTAAACTAGACTAATAAACGAAGGCAAGATATGAGTGAGCTTTTTAATTTTGTAGTAACCAGAGAAAAACCGAAGAAGACCCATTTTAACTAGTTCAATATTTCTGTACGATTTTGTACTGCCCAAATAAACGAAAGAGTAAATTTGGATAATTTATTTTATTTTTGTACCAATCAGAAGAACACCAAAGTACAATTTTGTACTTTTTGTACCATTAAATAACTGAGGATAACTTGAGTAGTCTATGTTTTGTACTCATTCGAACAACCATTTTATGTAGCTCAACTTTATCATACCTAGTGTTGCCATGCCTATAAAGAAAGCAATAAATAAATAAATGGTGTCCAAACCATTTATAACAGGCTTAGATTTGTATGCCTGTTTTGTAATATTTGTACCAAACAGAAAAAGCTACACAAATAAACAAAGGAATAAATTTGTAATAACCGCAGAAAGCGAAGCTCAGCTTGATATACCATTTGAGTGGCCTATTGGAATTTGTACCAACGAGAAATCTCATTTCCAGGCCATGTTTCCTATTTAAACAAACCAAGGGCTAAATTTGAGATAGCGAATATGGACTCAGAATTTTATATCATTTTGTAATACTGAAATTTCGGTGGATTATTTAATTTGTACCAAGCAGAAAAAAGGAATAAATTAGTACTGATCAGAAAAGCGAAGAAGGATCAGCATTCTATACTTTTTTGGCCATTTAAAAAGATAAATTATTTGGTGTTCTGATTCCTTTTGTAGTAACGAGACCATTTTTTAACTGCCTTAGAATTTTATACCTTTTTTAAAATTTGTACCAAACCGAAAAAAGCAAGGATATAAAATTTAACTAACTAATAATTTTTGTGCTAAACAAAAAGCGAAGGAAGACCATTTCAACTAGCTCAGCATGTTATAACTTTTTGTGCTACACATTTGAGTGGTCTAGCCAATTTCTTGACAATGTTGTACTATTTAAACAAACAAAGCAATAAATTTGTACTAACCAGATTCAAAATTTTATATCATTTTCTAATACTCAAACAGACGAAGGAATAAATTTTTTTGGCCTATTTTCTTTTGTAGCAAGCAGAAAAAGGAAAGTACTAACATTTTGTACTAATCAAATAAGCGAAGGAATAATTTTGAGTGGCTTAAGCAAAGGTCAATTTGTACCTTTTTGTGCTATTAAAATAATCGAATTGTTAAATTTGCATGACCTATTCTATTTTGTGCCAAGTAGAAGAAATTGAAGAATGAATTAATTTGGTTTGCGGTTAAAAAACGGAGGTCTATTTTTAAATAGTTCAGTATTTATGTACATTTTGTACTACTCTAATTCTACTTTCTGTACCAACCAGAGAAAAGCAAAGAAAGACCATATTCTGCTACTCAAACAAACGAAGAAATAAGCTCATAATTTCTATACCTTTTGGTGCTATTCAAATAAACGAAGGAATAAATTTGTTGGGCCTATTCACTTTTATAGCAAGCAGAAAAAAACGAAAAAAGGGAAGAAGGCCCATTATAACAAGCTCGGTATTTTTATACCATTTTGTATTACTCTAATAAATTTGCATGGTCTATTTCATTTTTGTAACAATCAGAAGAAAAGTAAAGATGATACATTTTATACCTTTGTGACTGATCAAAATAAACGATTGGTTCATTTAGTTGTGGTGCTACATTTTGTATTTTTTGTGTCATCTAGAGAATAATTTAAATCGCCTCTCCCGTCACTAAGTAGGGCTCATAGTTATATGGGTATTGGCGTGTGTTAAATATTTTAACGTGAGATTTAACAAACCAGAGTTGCGCTATAATTGAACGTTAACTTAATTGTGTAGAAGAGACTCCATAGCATTTAGCGTTCTAAAGAAAACTGATGAATGACGACGAATCATGGCAATTAATAAAGAAGAAACAGCATACTCGGTAATTTTGGATCACAGCAGAAGAAAAACTAGACAAAGACTAAATCATATCAAAGTAAGAATCAGCTCACCAAGGAAAAGAAAACTTTTGAAAGTTCCATGTTGCACACCATCTATAAAGAGTGCTGAATTATTCATTCTGTTGCTGGAGATATTTAAGTAACGTTATGAATGCGTTACCTAACAGGTGTATTGCTAGTATAGTGAGGGTTATAGTGAGGGTCCTAAGGTACTGCCTATTGCTCAACGTTTCAATTATATTTGCTTACTGGAATTATTTTTTTAAACTTTCTTTCCTTGTCTAAGGTAAATTCTATGAAAGTTATTAAGTCAAAAAGACAAATATATATTTTTGCATTTATGTGTTTTATTATAATGGAATATAAGATTATGGAATATATTTGGAAATAATAGAACACACATCATGATTTTATATTAACGAATTGTTTATTGGAAAATATTTATTTTGTATTGCCTGGAAACATATTATTAAACAGAGAATTCGAATAAAATATTATTTGATTGTAATATAAGACGGAGAATGCATAGAATGCTTTTATTGTAAGTATATAAATAGATGTATCACACTTGAAAAAAAATTATTTATTTGATTTGTTTTTGCTGAAAAGCAGAAAAAATGACTAGCATGGTGAACGTTTATGTTTCACCTAGAGAAAAAGAAGTTTAGCGTGAAAACGAAAAAACTATATTGTAATTCACCCGTCTGACCCCGATTTGCCAGATGAATTACGTGATAAAGTGAGAATCATATATCTATCACAAGAAATAGAAGAAGTGTATTATTTAAGACGCTATAATAGATATAATGATGAAATACCCCGGAATGTGATGATGATAGTGTTTCAAATATTAACTGTTTTGAAGCGGAAGCAAATGAGTGCGAGTGTACTAGTGAAAGTATTAGTGATAAATGTGTTATACAGTTATTTAATGAGTACACACCAAATTCAGTATTATTATGTGAAGCATGTTCTAAACATAATGAAAATGAAAATGATCACAGCTGTTTGCTGCAGTATGATTACAAATTAGTACAAAAGGCGTGGACGACCTTAATTAAACGTGAAATGAGAGAGAAAGTCTATAAACTTTATTTAAAGAAGCATTTTAAAGGATGTCATATTAAGAACACTTATACTTTGGAGAAAAAAATTAATCTGGTATGTGAATACATTAGAGAGTGTGATTATTATATCAAAGAAATAGTAGAAATGGTTTTAGAGAAAGATAAACATTTATTTAATTATGTAAATGAACACTGAGACATTATAGCATATGCATTTGATTGTGTATGAATAGAAGAACATATTAGGGCTAAATAATTTTATGTTGAGAAATTACAAAGGGTTACAGAGAATTGAACTGTTAACTATATTATTTTATAAATGGAATAATTTGTAGTATTATAATATTAAGAAGTTAATAGATTACAAACATTAGACAAACACATGTAAATAATAGTTAGAGCTAAAATATTGAATTACTGGCAACTGAATTGTCAGTGAGAGTAATGTATTGCTTAATTTAAAAGAAATAAATAAACAGATCTGGAAGACACAAAAATATACAAAATGTAGCACCACAACTAAACGAACCACTCGTTTATTTTAATCCCTCACAAAGGTATAAAATGTATCATCTTTACTTTACTTCTGATTGTTACAAAAATGAAATAGACCACCCAAATTTATTAGAGTAATACAAAATGGTATAAAAAATACCGAGCTTGTTATAATGGGCCTTCTCCCCTTTTTTCGGTTTTTTCTGCTTGCTATAGAAGTGAATAAACCCAACAAATTTATTCCTTCGTTTATTTGAATAGCACAGAAAGGTAAACAAATTCTGAGCTTATTCCTTCGTTTGTTTGAGTAACAGAATATGGTCTATCTTTGTTTTTCTCTGGTTGGTACACAAAGTAGAATTTGAGTAGTACGAAATGTACATAAATACTGAACTATTTAAAAATAGACCTTCTCCGCTTTTTTAACAGCAAACCAAATTTGTTCATTCTTCAATTTCTTCTACTTGGTACAAAATTGAATAAATCACTGAAATTTAACACTTCGTTTATTTTGATAGCACAAAAAGGTACAAATTGACCTTCTTCGCTTAAGCCACTCAAATTTATTCCTTCGCTTATTTGATTAGTACAAAAATTTATTAGTTAGTTAAATCGTATTTCCTTGCTGTTTTGGTTTGGTACAAATTTTACAAAAAAGGCATAAAATCTAAACCTGTTATAAATGGTTAGGACACCAATATTTATTTATTCTTTTCCTTATAGGCATGGCAACATTAGGTATGAAAAATATGAGCTACATAAAATGGCTCTTCGAATGAGTACAAAAACTTAGACTACTCAAGTTATCCTTAGTTTTTAATGGTACAAGAAGTATAAAATTGCCCTTTGATTTTCTTCTGATTGGTACAAAAATAAAATAGATTATCCAAATTTATTCTTTCGTTTATTTGGGTAGTACAAAATCGTACAGAAATATTGATCTAGTTACAATGGGCCTTCTTCGGTTTTTCTCTGGTTACTACAAAAATAAATAGCTCACTCATATTTTGCCTTCGTTTATTAGTCTAGTTTAAAATGATATAAAATTCGCAGCTAGTTAAAATGGTCCTATTTCTGGTTAATATAAAACGGTATAAAATACTCAGCTAGTTAAGATGATCCTGCTTCGGTGTTTCAAATTAAATAGCTCACTCAAATGCATTACTTCGTTAAATTGATTTTCAGTTGACACAAATTATAAGCCACTCAAATTTATTCCTTTGTTTATTTGAATACTCCAAAATGATGCAATTTCTTTGTTTTTCTCGGTGGTACAAAACTATAAACTCCATTGCTTATTTGAGTAGTAAAATTATATAAAATAACCCTTCTTCGCCTTTTTTAAGGTTGGTACAAAACTAAATAGACCACTCAAATTCTGAGCCAGTTAAGATGGCATTTTTCATTGGTACAAAATTCAAAGGGTCACTTAAATTTATTGTTTCGTATATTTAAGTAGTACAAGAATATAAAATATTCAGCTAGTTCATTTTTCTCGTTGGTATAAAAAGTAGAACATCAAAATCATTCTTCCGTTACAGAAATGTTCAACTTGTTAAAATGATCGTTCTTCGGTTTTTCTGATTGATACAAAAATAGAACATTTCAGTAGTTCAAAAGTTACATAAATTCTGAGCTAGTTAAAATGGTCAATTTTCGTTTGTTTAAACAGTACATAATTATATAAAATTCTAAGCTAGTTAAAGTAGTTCTTCTTCTCTTTTCCAGTTGGTAGAGAAGAAAACAACCCACCTAAATTTTATTCATTCTTCACTTCATTTTTTCTGGTTGGTACAAAACTAAATACTCTATTCCTTCGTTTATTGGAGTAGTAAGAAATGATATAAAATTCTGAGCTAGATAAAATGGAATTTCTCGTTGGTACAAAATTGAATAGGTCATTTAAATTTATCCTTTCGTTTGTTTAAATAGTAAAAGATGATTTAAATTCTCAGCTAGTTAAAATTGTATATATTAGCTTTCTTTCTCGAAGTAAGCCGGTCATATTTATTCATTCTTCACTTCTCTCTGCTTGGTATAAAACTGAATAGGTCACACAGCCTTTGTTTAAAGTTATTAAAGCTTAAATATTTGACCTTTGACTTCGATAGTCAGTACTTTTGGAACATGTAGCAGTTGATGACATATTACTAGATTTGGAAACAGCTCCTCAATACGTTGCTCTGCTTAAGAGTTATTCGCGTTTTAAATTTTTGACGTCGATGGACTTTATTTTTGGAACTTGTAGTGGTTGATGACCAATTACCAAATGTGGAAACTACATCTCAATATTTGGCTCCGTTTTTGTTTTATTAGGTTTTAAATATTTTAACCTTTGACCTCGATGGTCATTATTTTGGAACTTGCAGTGGTTGATGACGAATTACTAAATGTGGAAACAGCACCTCAATATTTGGCTCCGTTTCCGAGTTATTAGGTGGTAAGTATTTTGACCTTTGATCTCGATGTCAATATTTTGGAACTTGTAGTAGTTGATGAACTATTACTAAATGTGGAAACACCATCTCAATATGTGGCTCCGTTTCCGAGTTATTAGGTTTTAAGTATTTGACCATTGACTCGATGGTCATTATTTTTGAACTTGTAGTGGTTGATGACCAATTACTAAATGTGGAAACACTATCTCAATATTTGGCTCCGGTTTTGATTTATTAGGTTTAAGTATTTTGACCTTGACCTCGATGGTCATTATTTTGGAACTTGTAGTAGTTGATGAACTATTACTAAATGTGGAAACACCATTTCAATATGTGGCTCGGTTTCCGAGTTATTAGGTTTTAAGTATTTTGACCTTTGACCTCGATGGTCATTACTTTGGAACTTGTAGTAGTTGATGAACTATTACTAAATGTGGAAACACCATTTCAATATGTGGCTCTGTTTCCGAGTTACTAGGTTTTAAGTATTTTAACCTTTGACCTCGATGGTTATTATTTTGCAACTTGTAGTAGTTGATGACCAATTACTAAATGTTGAAACACCACCTCAATATGTTGCTTCGTTTACGAGTTATTAGGTTTTAAGTATGTTGACCTTTGACCTCGATGATCATTATTTTGAAACTTGTAGCAGTTGATATCCAATTACTAAATGTGAGAACATCATCTCAATATGTGGCGCCGTTTACGAGTGCTTGGGTTTTTAGTGTCATACACAGGTAATATCCAACATAAACTATAAGACCCAGGTAGAAGTCAGCAAGTCAGCAAGTCAGAAGACTCCCATATACCTTGTTTTATCCAAATCGGTTCAAAGGGCGTATCGAATCGGAAATGTAAATGTTTCTGCGCATGCGTGTTATTTCTACTAAATCGGATTTGGCATAAGCAAGCAAGTGTGTGTGTGTGTTTGTGTGTGAGTTTAATCAGAATTTTGAGGAAGAAAAGTAGGTCATAGTTTTTTTGACCTACTCATTGCACGTAGTCTTCTCCGAGGGTGCAAACAGTACCTCAATATGCGGCTTCGTTTAGCACGATGGACAGTACTTTTGGGACATGCAGTAATTCACGAATGCTACGTTACGAGTACGCGGCCTTATATTTTTGCTATGCGCAAACAGGAGTTGAAAAATGAACCATACTCTTTTATTAGCCGTGCTATGTTCAAATAGGGGTGGAAAGAATCTTCTACGCTCTGCTATGTGTTCGTAGTCTCAGTGTAATTTCTGCTAAGTTAAAAGTGCTCATAAAAGGAAACGAGTACACCCCCTTAAAGATTATCTGCTTTACTATGTGTTCGTAGTCTCCATGCTGTTTTATTAGCTCTGCTATGTTATATGTGCTATGTTAAATAGGTGGATGAAAAATGTTTTATTGTTCTGCTATGTTAAAAGTGCTAATAAAAGGGAACGAATACATCCTTTAAACATTATCTGCTCTACTATGTGTTCGTAGTCTCCACTTGATAATAAGCCATGCGTTGTCGATCTGGTATGTTATATGTTAAATATGGGTTGAGAAAAGTGCTCATAAAAGGGAAGGAGTACACCCCTGCTATGTTATATAGTCTTATGTTATATGTGCTATGTTAAATAGGTGGATGGGAAATGTCTTATCGATCTGCTATGTTCATAGTCTCGGTGTAATTTCTGCTATGTTAAAAGTGCTCATAAAAGGGAATGAGTACACCCCTGCAATGTTATACAGTCTTATGTTATATGTGCAATGTTAAATAGGCGGTTAGAGAATGTGTTATCTGCTCTGCTGTGTGTTCGTAAAGTGCTCATAAAAGGGAACGAATCTTATGTATTATCTGCTATGGTATGTGTTCGTAGTCTCCAGTGCAATGTGGCATGTGCACAGTACGTGAGTCCAGTGGGCGGGAGTCCGGCGCCAGCCAATCAGCGCGGCAATCCTAAAAGACCGTGGTTAGACGGTGGGCGGGGCCGGGGGGGCATAGCTGGTCAATCAGCGGGGTCCTGCGCCAGCCAATCGGCGTGAAGGGGACGGGTCCGGCGCCAGCCAGTCAGCGCAGTAGATACTCGTTAAATGGACGTCGTAAATGAGCGTGGTTGGACGGTTCAAAATGGGCGGAATCACGGGTCCGGCGCCAACCAATCAGCGTCAAGGGGGCGGGGTCCGGCTCCAGCCAATCAGCGTGACGGTGCGAGGCCAGCCAATCAGCGTGAAGGGGCGTTGCAGGGGGAGGGGCCAGCATATCAGCGTCAAGGTGCGTGGCCAAGGGGGCGGGTTCGCGTGACCTGCGCCAGCCAATCAGCATCAAGGGTTTGCGCATGCGCAGTAGGAAAATAAACTGCGCCAAGTGTCCCCTATCTACTGATGTTTATATTTGGTAATCGAATATTATAAAATATGTTGAATAAAAAGTTTAAGTATTGATTAAGTTTGTTGTAAAAAGGTGCATATACACATATTACACTACATCAGATACACATATTAGGAATTTCAACTTTGCGCCGTCGTCAGGACACACTTCCGAAATCGGTACACATTTTTTGAAATTATTTTATTAGTTAAGTAATTTTGTGTTAATGTTTATTTGCATATTCATTTGGTCTAATATATTTAAATATGTTATATGTTTAGTGAAAAAAGTTGAAAAGTAAATTGCAACACACATAATTACGGTGGGAAGCCGATAATTGAAAAAATAAATAAATAAAAGAAAGAAAAGGAACTATGATTTGCATATACAAATGATGGAAATAAAAATAAACGTTTTATTTATAGCTGGTTTTTACAAAAGATGGCTTACTCAGAACTCAGAGGTGGCATTAAAGATATAACAGGTGGCTTATTGTCATACAGGTTGAACAAACTTATAGTTAACAAATGAAGTGTGATATGTACAGTGAAGTCCCAATATACCGATTTCCATAGTGAGTCCCCAGTGACATTCGATTTATATAGAGGATGTTCCACAATATAGTGATTTTTGCAGGGGCACTTCAATGCAGACCATTAACCCTTTGAGGGCCATAGTCCTCATTACAAATTTGATCAATTTGTTCACTCACTGTTGGGATGCCATTAGGAAATCACCGACCCGAAGCTCATTTTTTTCAAATTTAAGAAAGACATTTTATAAGAAACAGACATACTTTCAAACTTCATTAACCAACCCTAGTATATAAAAGGAACAACCACGAAGCGTTCTTCATCATTTTGGTATTTCTAGCATATGTGTTGGTAGGTCTCACTTTGATTCTTACGGCCATATATGGCCGAGGAACAAGGACTGTTCACGTGATAGTTACATGCTTGGCAAACGTCCCTTTGGGTTGATTTTCGAGACAATCACTTTCCAAATACGCATTTTTATAGCCAAAATCTCATTGGACAATAATTCTGATCCGATCTGCATTTTCCCGTTGACTATATACAAGATTTAGTATGCTAAATAGAACTGTCACTGTGTGTTTAGTACGCTTGCTTTGTTACTTCGAAGAGCACCCACCAATGTGAGTGGGGTGCCGTATTGTAAAGATAATACGCGCTCCTCTTGTATGGGTTGAGCTTCGCACATTCAATCGCCGTTGGCATATGTGAGAGTTAATTTTCAGAGCTTATCAACAGTGATATGTGATGCATCTGTGCAAAAAAGGTAATTCTAACAGTGTGTAGGAATCTCATGTAAAGTGATTCGTAATACGTGTTAACAGTTTAACATTCGATTGTTGCCTCAGCTCGGATTGTCGTTTTGTTCCTGCCAGTAGGGAATTAGATTGAACCTTCAAGACTAGTTGACGCAGCGCCGAGCTTATTTCGGCTCTAGTACACGAACTTTTGTGGATCTTGTTTACATCCAGCGGATTCGACGCCAGGACCCGAGTTGTATCAGCAGTGGAAAGTGACCGGTCGAAGATTTATCGTCAGTAAGTGAAACATTAGTTATTCGAGCCACCTAGCCCCTTTTTTTTGAAAGAAAGCAAATAGAAATGAAATGGAAGAATGAAGCAATCAAAGAATAACGAACAAAAGTTACTTGACTGCTTGTAATCTTTTAATGTTCTTTTAATTTGTGTAATTCTTATTCAGCAACATATATTTTGAAAAGTTTAAGTAGGTTTTTTTGATTTGTATCGAAGGGTGATTTATTTTTTTATTCGTTAGTATTTTTGTTGAAGTTAATCATTTACATATATTTCTATTTTGCGGTACTTATGTTTTATCAACCATATTTGCACAGCTTCGGTTTTCCGATACCTAGATTTAATTGTTTTGTTAATTAATTTTTATGTTAATATTTTTAAGCATTTTTTTAAATATTAGATTACCAATAACACTATATTTTCTTCGAACAGACATCCCATTACCTGAATGTCTTAAAAGGTGTTATATTTTTGAGAAGATATCTTAGCCCTGCGCACCAGCTCGCTCGGGAAAAGAAGACAATAATAATACCATATGATAATCTATATTTTTTAAAACTTAGTTTTCACATGCTTTATTATATAATTTAAATCTTCGGATGTGAAAGGTGTCTATTTTAGTTATGTTTTTTTCTCGGTCACATACCTTATTTTGTATGAATTATGATTTACTCTTTCTAATATTTCACCAGTTAGTTTATATTTGTTCGAAAAACAAGCTGGCATTCGGGCTTCTGTCCTAATTCCCTAATTAGTACTCTTTGATCTGGAACGTAATTTTCCTCTTTATATTTCTTTTCTATGTATCGTATCTGTTGCTTGTATTCTTTTTTATAAGTTTTTGTATGCAATATCGCGAGCTTCCCTTAGTGCTGTAAACCGTACCTCGTTTTCTTGATCATTGCAAGGTAAATCAAACATGTGATCTATTTTCATTCTCGCATCATAACCATGGAGAAGGAGAAATGGAGAGAATTTTGTCCTATCGTGTACATGAGTATTTAACATAAATACTATGCTCGGAAGAAAAATGACCCATGAATCTATCTTTTTACCTACATAGTGTTTGGGTGTATCCTGCAATATTGCGTTTACTCTTTCCACCTGTCCTATTGAAAAATGAGCTCCAGTATCGGCGAAGTTTAAAGTTATTCCGAATCTTTCTGCCATTTCTTCCATTATTTTACTCTTATGGGCAGACAAACGGTCTAACAAATTCGCTTTGGAATCCCAAACTTTAAGATTAATTCTTCGTATATGATTTGCGAAATTTTTTCTGCACAAACGTTAGAAATTGACTTGGCAAAAATATAGCGGGTAGCCATGTCAGTCATTACTAATATGTACTTATGTCTATGGGTTCTCGACAACGGGAGAGGGCCAATTTCGGCGAGAACGATCGATTCCATTGGTCCATATTGAGGATATGTTTAAGGGTGTAACGTTATTTTTCCCTGTTTCCGTTTATTTATCTGACATGTTACGCATGTATCACATTTCAAATGTACGAAACCTTTTAAATTCGGGATGTAAATCTTGTTATATAAAGCGTTGTAAATTTTACTACATCCAAAATTACCTCCGCCCATGGGGTCATTATGAGCTTGATTAAAAACTGCATCCCTCACACTAAATGGTATGCATAGAAGAAGTTTCTTCCTATTTTCGAAACTATGGATCCTATATAAACGGTCATCTTCAATTTTGTACATTCTCTTCGATCTTTCTAAAGCGGGGGAACATTTTTCGCGGTCTTGGATCGTTTCTGAATGTGGTCCAAAAATTTATCTTCTTTTTGTAATCCAGCGACATCTAATCCCTGTTGAAATGTTGAAAAAACGTCTAGTTGTTCGGGATCAAAATCTTCTTTTGTCTTCTCGATGTTTGTGTTTCTACTCAAAATATCGGCTAGATTATTTTTCCCAACTATGTGTACAGGAATGTAACGGTAATTTTCTAATTCGAGAGCCCAACGAAGTAATTTTGGTGATAATTTTGGCGATGATTTCAAGTATGTTAAACTCTTACACTCCGCCAAAAGTTCAACTTCATCACATGCCAAAAAGAAATTAAATGCTCTGCATCAGACAAAATTGCCAAAAGTTCTATCTCCACAATATGGCGTCGTGTCTCCTCCGGTCTTAATAATCTCCTGTAGTAGCCCAAAGGAGACCATGAACCATCTGATTGTTGTTTGAGAACCGCTTCAATGGATTTGTACAAGCATCTGTTCATAAACATAGAGGCTTTCCTGGAACATATGGCGCTAAAAGAGGGACGTCTAAAAGTACTTGTTTTAATTTCTCAAACACTTTTTGTTTTTTTTTCATCCCAAATATATTTAGTTTTTTCTTGTCATGCGCTGTAATGGAGCCACTAATTCTGCATAGTCTTTACATAATAGTCTGCGCATAATTTGTGAAACCTAAGAAAGATCGTAACTCTTTCTGAGATTTTGGTGGTTGGAAAGTTTTCTTTTTTTGCTTTAACGGTTTTTCACTAATTGGTATCCACTATTTGAAACAATGTGTCCTAATGCTAAACCTTTTTCCTGTATAAATGTGTATTTTTTTGAGACTAAGTCCAGCGGTACGCAAACAAACGAAAATTGCTTTTAATATGCCTATCATATGCTGTTGCGAGTCTGATCATAAAAATATCATCCATGTAACAATTAACAATTTCTGGTTGTACATTTGCTAAGGTGATGGCCATAATTCTGGAATATAATGCCCCTGCAGATACAAAACCCTGTGGGAGTTGCTGGAATTGAAAACTTCCCAAATTCGGAAAATAGAAACTGTACATGGTCTTGATTCTGGTGTATTTGGAATGGTAAAATATGCCGATTTTATATCGAGAACTGAAAACCATTTATGTCCACTCATTGTTGTTAATATTTGGTGTATTGGTGGTAAAGAAATTGTATGGAACTCAGCAAACTTGTTTAAAACTCTCGAGACCAAGCAACATCTCAGAGAACCATCAGGCTTTTGAATAAAGAACATCGGATTGTTAAAAGGACTCTCCGATCTCTCAATAATGTTGGTCCAGTAAAATACTTATCTGCTTCCGTACTAAAGGCCGAAGAGCAGCAGTAACTTGATATTGTGGCCCGTGAAATGGTACTCTCGTTTTCAATTCAATGTGATGTTCATAATTTTTAACTTTCCCAATTGTGTTCTTGTTCCAAGCGAACACATCCGCGAATTCGAAACAGATCTTCTAGCTGTTTCTAATTGCGGGTTCGGCATTGTCTCTTATTACTAATCGAGATTTATCAAAGTCTTTCCTTGCGTTTTACTTTTTCTTCAATTTCTTCTTCTGCCAAGTCCTGTTCTTGTAAATCTTTTCTTGGGATACAGGTTTCTGCTCTCCCTAGAACGGTGCCTTGTTTTAATACAACTTTTTCGCACGTAAAATTTGTCACTTGTACGACGTCATCCTTCTCCTCAAATAAAATGCGAGGGAAAATAATTCCTTTCTTTGCTTGAAGTTCTAAATCAGGTTCCAACATCATCTCACCTCCAGGCCAAGAACTTCTAAGTTTTATTGGGATAGAAACAGTTGATTTAGGCCAAATAAAACTTTAACTATTGTAAGTAAATTTTGTGTTATTTCTTTTATCCTCGTTTCCTTATGAATTATTTTGGCCGTTGGTGGAACAAGTTCATTAGAAATAATTCATATTTGCGACCCAAACTCAATAACAGATTTTACTAACGTTCCATGTATCTTAACAGGTAAATGTACCAAATTAATTTCACAACAAATAGAGGCTAAAATTCTCTACTCCTACTATTTCTGTTTCCAGTAAATGTGTCTGCCATTTACAGTAGAATCAACTTTAAAAAATATTACAAGAACATTGATGTTGTTGATGTGTATTATTTGGAACAAATGGATTTGCATTTAATTGGCTGTTTGAACTTCCTTGACATGCACTACATTGTTGGTGATTACAACTTGATGTATGAAAATTCTGATTATTACATTGCTGATTTTGGTAGTTGTTGTATGCCGGCCTATTGCCTCTAAAGTATCTACCTGTTTGGAAACCTCTGTTATTTCCTTTGCCTAGAATTTCTATTACCAAAGTTATTTCCGGTGTTTTTGGATTATAATTTCTATTTTTTTGTTTTCTTAATTATCTACTTCTAGACTGTCTCCTATTGTTATTGTTTCCTCTATTATTATTGTATTGATTTTGATTACTCCCTCGATTATTTTTCTGACTATAATTACCATCGTTCTTTTAATCAGCTAATGCTACTTGCAATTCTTCTAATTTCTTTTCTAAATTAGCTATTTGAGATAAACTCACCGGTTCCTGTTTGATTTCCTTTTCTTCCCTTTTCTTTGCAATTTTTGCTACTAATTCTTCTAACCCTTTCCGCATCCTGGCTTTTTGGACTATTTTTTAGACTTTCAGTCAAGCAAGTACTGTATCGTCAGTATTTATCCTAGGATCATGGTTAATACCTCATTCTCTTCAGAATAAAGCACGCTTGCAAATGGTATCACTTCTATGCCCATACCATATACCAGGAGAATGAAAATTGATGTCAAAGGAAAATTTTGATGGGGAAATTTTTTTGTCCAACTTTGAGCCCCCTGGTCCCCCCCCTGTATGAACGTAGAGACCTCCAAAAAATCTGATGAATAGTACTTAGTAAACTAAATGTGTGCACCAAATTTCAAGTTTCTATCTTGAATAGTAAGGGCGGGAGAAATTTTATCAGGAATTCACACCATGCCCAAAACGACCCCAAAACACCATGATCTCAGGGAAAAAATTTCCTGAGACATCCCTAATTACCCTAGAGTCATATTTCGCCCATCATTCTCTTCGGAACAGAACTGCCTTTCAGACGGTATGACTCACGTGTCTCTATCATGTATGTAAAGGGGGAAAATCCCCCAAAAAGGGATTTTTTGGGTCTAAAAATCCCTTTTTTCAAATTTTGCCCCTCTGGACCGCCCCTGTTTTTACGCAGAAATCGAAAAAACTTCTGGTAAATACTACTCGGTGGACTGAATGTTTGTGCAAAATTTCATTCTTATACGTGAAAAAATAGGCCCGCCAGAAAAAATTTCACTACCATGCCCCACTTTTACCCTATACAGAAGTATATTTCGATAAAAATTCACTGAGACGGCCTTAATTACCCTAGAATAATAATTCGAACGTCGTTCTCTTCAGAATAGAACTGCCTTTCAGACCGTATGACTCACGTGTCCCATCGTGTATGTGATGCGGGAAAATGACGAAAAACGAGATTTTTTGGTATAAAAATATCCCTTTTTTAACTTTTTCCCTTCTGGTTCACACCCTGTTTTAACAATGACATCGGAACAAAAAATCTGGTAAATACTACTCGGAGGACAATGTTTGTGCAAAATTTCAATCTTCTACGTTCAAAAATAAGCCCGTTAAAAGAAATATACCCACTATGTCCCATTTTTCCCTATATAGAAGTATATTTTTTAAAAATTCCCTAAGACATCCCTAATTACCCTAGAATAATAATTCGACCGTCATTCTCTTCAGAATGGAATTGCCTTTCAGGCGGTATGATTCACGTGTCCCCATCGTGTATGTAAGGCGGGAAAATGACGAAAAACGGGATTTTGGGGGTAAAAAAAATATCCCTTTTTAACCTTTTGCCCCTCTGGTTCACCCCCTGTTTTAACACTGACATCGGAACAAAATATCTGGTATATACTACTCGGTGGACTAAATGTTTGTGCAAAATTTCAGTCTTATACGTTCAAAAATAAGCCCGCCAAAAGAAATATACCCACCATGTCCCATTTTTCCCTATATAGAAGTATATTTTTTAAAAATTCCCTGAGACATCCCTAATTACCCTAGAATAATAATTCGACCGTCATTCTCTTCAGAATGGAACTGCCTTTCAGACGTTATGACTCACGTGTCCCCATCGTGTATGTAAGGCGGGAAAATGACGAAAAACGGGATTTTGGGGGTAAAAATCCCTTTTTTAACCTTTTGCCCCTCTGGTTCCCCCTCTTTTAGTACTGACATCGGAAGAAAAAATCTGGTAAATACTACTCGGTGGACTAAATGTTTGTGCAAAATTTCAATCTTCTACGTAGAAAAAAAAGCCCGCCAAAAATATTGAACATAGGCTTAGAAAATGAGTAAAGAAATTTTTGATTTATGACGTCATCACCTCCTATGTCTGGACGCAGGACGGTCTGAAACCATACGTAATGTCTTCTACAAGGCCTCTGGACTTGGAAAACAAAATAAAACGGACGGAAAAGCTCAAATAGAAGAGAAATAACGCAATGTACCATGAAAAACGCGTATGGTACAAAATTGTACCATAGGATCCCCAAAGGGCTAAATCTGATTCGTCCTCACTGTCTTGCTTTCTTAATTTACTTAACATCTCCCTAACAGTTTTCTTTGGTTCGCTATTTGTACGATTCTGTCTTCTAACTATTTTTACCTTATTTTTCTCTAATTTCTCTAAGTCATTCAGAGATTCATCTAAGTTAGCATAGGATTTCGTTCCGACTTCATCGATGGAATACGGTAACAAACCTGATGCTATAGGGCCTATTTTTTTCTTATCCGACATTTTCTCATCTAGTCTTTCGCCTAACGTTAAAATATCGTATGCAAAGTTAATTACTGATTCATCTTCTCTTTGAAGTCTATCAGTAATCCGATCTTCAATGTCTATATTAAATGCCGATCCTGTAAATTCGTCTATTAACTGTTTCCTCAGTGTCGCGTAAGATGTGGCATCAATATTCTTCCTTTTCAAAAACAATTTGACCCACTGACGGCCGATTCCTTTGAATACTGACGGTAATAACGATTTACTTTTATTATCGTCATAACCTGCTATATCACAAGCATCGTCAAATTCCTGAAACAATGACACTATGTCTCTATCATTTCTTAAATCTAATCTCGGTAACACTGTTAAACAATGAAAATGTAAATTGAACAAAATCACCTAATTCTTATTGATTTTGTGGTGCTGATCACGAATGTGAAAGCGAAAATCGAATATTAGCTCTGGTTTTTGTTTTACATCCATGTCTAAAACTAACGTTATAATAGTTTTATATTCGCCTTATTTGAGGTAAAAATGTCCCTGATCTGGTAACTGGAGGAACTATACAAACGCTTTGTTTCTTTCTGTTCCTTATCACAGTTGTGTGTTCTGCTATTGTTCGAAACAACAACGCTATTGCAGTTATCAGAGTTGTTGATGTGCTACATACTGTATAAAATGACATAGTTTTACAAGCATATTTTTGGACAGTTCCTCTGGGTTGCTTGAAGTGACATTTTGAGTGTTTGAATAGATGAATATGCTACGACATTGTGTGAATAGAGCGGACAATTTCTGCTACGTATGTGGAAAAGTAACAATTTCTTCATAAAAGCATCATATAACACCATTAATAAGAAAAGCTTATGAACTTTATTATGATTGTAAAATTGGAGACCAGGATAAGACTTGGGCACCCCACATTGTTTGTAACATTTTTGCAAGCAATCTGAGAAACATATTAATGGGAAGAGACGTTCAATGCCTTTTGCAGTGCCTATGATTTGGAGGGAGCCAAGCGACTACATCAAAGATTGTTACTTATATATGGTTCCTTCTGTCCAGAATTGAATTTCCAGGAAGAAGAAGCAGACCTTGGTATATCCTAATATTCCTTCTGCGATGCGCCCTGTTCCACATGGAGAATTACTACCTGTTCCTGACCTACCCAAAGAATACGACTTTTCTTCCGATGATGATAAAGAAGTTGTAGCTCCTGAACCAAGTACTTAGAAAGACCCTGACTTTGTGGTAAACGATTCCCCAAGTGAACCATATAGACTCACTCAAGAAGAGCTAAGTGATCTAATCAGGGATTTAGACCTACCAAAAAGCAAAGCAGAAATTTTAACGTCAGTTACAACAATGGAATTTATTGAAGGAAAAAGTAAATGTTTCAGTGTATAGAAATAGGGAAAGAAAGTTCACCTCATTTTTTACTATGCAAGACACACTTGTGACATGTATAGATATAAGTGGTCTCATGAAGGCTCTCAAAATTAGTAACGATCCTATGGAGTGGACGCTCTTCACAGATTCGTCAAAGGTGAGTTTAAAGACAGTGCTTTTACATATTGAAAATGAACTTCCTTCAATTCCTGTAGGTTATGCAGTTCATTTGAAAGAATCTTATGAAAATTTGAAACGTTCACTTCAAGCCATTAAATATTGTAATTTTCAGTGGCTCATTTGTGGTAACCTCAAAGTGATAGCGCTGTGGTTAGGTATGCAGTTAGCGTATAGAAAATATTGTTCCTTTATTTGTGAGTGGGGCAGCAGGGATCGTGCATCTCACTACGGCAAAAGTGACTGGAGTACAAGAGATACTCTTCAGCCAGGGGTGAAAAATGTGCCACATGAACTCTTGTAGATTGCAAGCGAATTTTGCTTCTCCCGCTTCAAATTAAATTAGTTGTCATGAAAAGTTTTGTTAAGAGTATGAACCAAGAGGGTGAGGCCTATAAATACTTAAGAGGATAATTCTCTCGCTTAAGTGACGCCAAAGTTAAAGAAGGCGTATTTACAGAACCACAGATTCGACAGCTATTCAGAGGTAATAAGTTCGCTGAAATTTTACAAGGTAAGGAAAAAGCTGCGTGGAAAGCTTGAAAAGTGTTTCTTCACAGTTCTTGGGAAGACACCGAGCAACAAATTACAGAGAAATAGTGGCTGAGTTGTTGTTATGCTACGAGAAACTTGGTTGCAATATGTCTCTGAAACTCTACTTTCTTCATTGCCATCTCGACTTTTTCCTGAGGATTGTGGAGCAGTAAGTGACGAACATGGTGAGTGTTTTTATCAAGATATTGCAACCATGGAGAAGAAATATGAGGAAAAGTGGAGTTCTAACATGTTAGTAAACTACTGTTGGTCTATTGCAAGGAACGCTCTAGATGTACTGTATAAAAGGCAGACCAAGCGAAGACCACCAAAATGAATTCAACAGGAATTTATTTTGTACAAGGGACCTCACGAAACTTTTCCCTATATTGTGGTATAGGTGTTGGTTTGAAAATTTACATTGTACTTTACTTTGCTTCTTTTGGAAATGTTAGATTTTGTCTATCCTAATTGTGAATTCTTATTCAACTATAAAGAAATTAGGACTACTTCGTGCGGAGTTTAGTTGATGTAGCAAAACATATTTGTACAAATTTGTTCTACCACAATTTGAAGCTCGTTATATAACATTGATTTGCGCATTTTAAAGTATGGACGTAAAAGGTTATAAAAATTATGGGCTACTGTATGTCTTAATTATAGGGCCAATCCATGCAAAATGATCGAGAAAAAAGCAAAATTTCCGCTCGACCTTTTCAAAAAAATCTAATTTTTTCATGGATGTTTATCCTGTATCACGGTACTTGAAAACCACAATTAATTATTTTTAGACACGCTATTTATTAGCCATGACGACGCAACGACTGCCGCCATTTTGCGTTTTTTTTTCGATTTTCAGATGTTTACGTTGTTTTGAATATCTCAGCATGTAGTTGTCCTAACAAATTGAAACTTGCTGGACGTCTCCCACTCGTGCAGAGCTAAAACTTTGATCTCTTAACATTTTTGCCTAAAACCATTTGAAGGGGGTGAAATCAGGGCCTACAGTAGCAACATTTTTGGATATTGAAAACATGTTTGGGAAGAGGAAAGAACTGATGTAGAGGTCTGAATTCGTGTGTGCATGTAGTCCGGGGTCATAAAATTTTACAGAACTGTAGCTGTTTCCAAAGGTCTGGAAAAAAAATCGTAAAGTTGGGGAATTATGCCAATTTAGCATATTTCACTATCCAATATTTGCAATGATCTGGATAAAAAAAATGATATTTTGGGAGTAGTTAGTCCTTTAGTATACCATAACACACAACGAAGCGCGTTTTGTGTTTTTCAGCAGAAGGGAGTCAAAGTATTAAGTAATGACGTCATACTCTAGGAGGTGTTTTGTTCATAAAATCTACTGGATATTTGTTGTTGTGAAGTAAAATAAAGTAGTATGAATGGTTAGTCCAGTAAAGGCTCTTAAGTTCGTTTCTTTCCTCTAGTTGTGACTCACTGTCTTATCAGACTCACAGCAGCACTGGTGAAGAATGCCGCTATCAGCAGAAGGCGAAGAAAGTCAAAATGCACCCTTGACAAAAAAAAGTCCGTAAGTATTCTTTGCTCTTGCTGCTTGCTATATCAATGATACTCAATCATGTTTATTCTTGTTTTAACTGTCAACTCATGCAGGAGACTGTTGTGCTTTCTTTTGATCTACATTCTCAATAAGTGAACACTTACTCGCTATAAACACTGACAAATTTCTAGTAGATTTTATGAACAAAACACCTCCTATAGTATGACGTCATTACTTAGTACTGCGGTTATGCTATGAGTTATCTATGATCTATATAGAACGGGACGTACGCAAGAGGTGTCATAGCAGTAACCAAAACTTTCTTATTAATCTAGAGATCGATAAGTTGTTCACCAATGTATTCGTCATTAATCATTTCGGTTGAAATAAAAGAATCTGTGGGGAATGTTTCTAATGTGTGTAGTTTTGATCAGTAGCGTCTATTTGAAACTTCCCAAGTACTGACTCATGACTAGGCATTGACAAATATGAAACAGGTGCATACATTTTCTTATTGATGTAGTCTAGATAAGCAATATGATCCACACTAGTAACTAAGTGTTCCTCCTGATAGGTCTTCGAAGCTACTACTACTGACTTTGGAAAAGCCCAGTAGTTTTGTTACTCGACTCGAGACGAAGTTATGGAACTTCCTGCACTCGTGGTGAAATACGTAAAGACGTGAACTTCTGAAATTCACTTATGTCATCATATTTGTCCATGCATGGATCTTACATATTGAATTGTGAAAGCTAGATGACTTCAGTGCTTAACAACGACTTTAAAGACTGAATTACATAGCAGTTTTACAGATAAAGAATTCGTTAATTAATCAGAATTTAGTTTTGAAATGTCCATCATTTACTTTTGCTGTTCGCTGAATGTCCTTTAAATAATATTGAACTAAAAGTACAATCACGGACAAAGCTTAACGATGATATCGATGAACGTCCGTGACAGTACTTTGACTCCTTCTGCTCAAAAACACAGAACGCGCTCTGTTGTGTGTTATCGTATACTAAAGGACTAACTATTCTCAAAATTTCAGATTTTTCTATTTAGGCCCATTGGAGATATTGGACAGTGAAGTATGCTAAATTGGCATAATTCCCCAACTTAATGTTTTTTTCAGGCCTTTGGGAGCAGCTACAGGTCTGTAAATTATTGTGTATTATGTCCCCGGACTACATGCACACACAAATTCAGACCTCTACGTCAGTTGTTTCTTCTTCCGAAACATGTTTTCAATGTCCAAAATGTTGCTACTGCAGATTCAAGTGGTTTTAGGCAAAAATGTTAAGAGATCAAAGTTTTATCTCTGCACGAGTTGGAAACGTCCAGCAAGTTTCGATTTGTTAGGACAAATGCATGCTAAGATATTCAAAACAATGTAAGCGGCTAAAATCGAAAAAACGCAAAATGGCGCCAGCCCCTGTGTCGCATGGGATGTTGTAAAAAATTAATTCTGGTTTTTGAAGTACCCTGATATAGGATAAACATTCATGAAAAAAATAGATTTTTTGGAGATGGTCGAGTGGCACATGCTTGATCACTTAGAATGGATTGACTCTATATCCAAACTTACCGCATTAGGTTAAATGAATATAAAAATACCTTAATCTCGGTATTTAAAACTACTTTGGTTAAATGTTTTCATAAATTTTAACACATTTAAAATTAGTGCTCTCAACGGGTCGGGTCGGGTCGGGTTGAGGGACCCGACCCGTGACCTGAATTGACTGACCCGACCAGACCCGTCCCGATTGACCCGACCCAAAAACCCGACAACCCGACCCGACTGAACCAACCCGACCCGAGTGGTCTGACCCGACAACCCGACCCGGACTGATCCGACCCGACAAGACCCGACCCGACCCGACCCGTAACCCGACCCGAACTGACCCGATCCATTCGGGTCGGGTCACGGGTGGGGTCGGGTCAATCCGACGCGTTTGAGAGAACTATGGTCACGACACTGGGTGAACGCCAAAATGCACTCACATTGGGAATTAAACCCGGACCACCTGTACCGAAGTCTTACACGTTAACCACTAGCTAGATCAAGCGGGGGATTTGTATATGCATCTTAATGAATATTTGGCACTTTTGAGGTTTAGTTATTTCTTTTTATAACTGATACCAATGTCCGACGTGGGAGAATTTTTTTTCTTGCTTTAGTTCTCTGTGCCGAAATTTTTCTTCAAGGTCAGTGTTCTCACCTGCTCGGACGGCAGCGGGTCTTCTCGGAAGGCAGTAGCAAGAGTATCTTGGCGGAGGCAAAAGGAAATCGTTTAACTACAATTATAAGAGTTGAGGAAACGGGAGAACAGCTGTGATTTTTTCCAACCCTTCAACTTTCATTCCAAAATAGTTTCCTATGATTCCGAGACCCGTGCCACTTTGATTTTTCTTTCTTGGTAATTAAAACGTATTTTACAGTATATATAGTTGCACGTAAGAAGATGCATAATATGAATTTTGTAATTTAAAATTTAAAATGATAATTAATTATAAAGTAGTAATTTTATTTCATCACTTTCAGCCCAACAAATGAAATTCAAACAATTCGCTCCCTGGGACTTGGTCATCAATACTGCGTCTTATCCTTTGTCTTGCAGTCAAGTCTTGGTCCTGCATTTTCGTAGTCTTGGTTATCTTTCATACTATACAAGAGCCTAGAATGCTCGCCCCATCGGTACAAATGAAGACCAAGTGTGATTTTGATTATGGTCTTTCATATTATACGGAAAGCAAGAAAATACGATCATTGCTACTTGGTGATCACCAAAACAAGGCCAAGAGCAAGATTACTATGCACTTTGTCTTCAATATACAATCTTTATCTTGTTCTTGTATCGGTGTCCTTGGGCTTGGTGAAATAAAATGAAATATTCAGTTTAAGGTACCTCGATTCTGCACCGAGGCTAAGGGATATGGTGACCACGAGAAATGAATGAAATGATGGAATGAAGAAAGTGGGAGGAAACAGGAGAACCCCGAGAAAACCCACAACACGGCGTTTCTCCACCACAAAGCCCACCTAGCACAAGCTGGGATCGAACCATGAACACCATCAGTGGCGGAGCCAAGGGAAGGCCAAGGGGGGCCAGGCTCCCTTGCTCAATTTCTTGTCCCCCTAGTGCTTCCCCCCACACAGATGATGCTATTATAGGTCGACAAACGGTGAGTTGCCAGTGGCTACAAGTGCAACTATTTCCAAAACATCTCTCGAGAACAAAGTTACGAACTGCAAAATACCGTTGCGTTCCGGATAAAATTGCTCCACTTGTTTTAGTTTGTATTACGGGAAGATCTAATTCACGGAAATCTGTGGGATGCTTGCATTGACCTCGCCACCTGGACATTCATTTTAACCTCTGTCCATTATCTAGTTTTCTCCTTTGTTTTGACAAACAACCAGAAAAATAGAAAATCAGTCGGCATTCTCATTCGCTTCAATGTTGAAAGTCATACTAAAATATCATATGCATATTACAAATAGCATGTACTGCAGTAAAATATTACACTTGTGTTGGACGAAACAAGTGTTCGTACACTAATTAATTGATTTCCATTGATTATGGCGACATAGGACAAATGCATAGCATCCATTAAATGATTTGGTATTATAATTATTATTATTATTATTATTATTATTATTATTATTATTGTTATTATAATGAGTTTATCTACCAAACGACTATTTATTGATTAATAAAACTGATTAATCAATTATATTTAGTTACGTATGGTAGATGACTTCAGATTATATTATTTACTGACCGACAGTATCCCGCGCTGTCGTATCTGTGCATAAGAGGTAATTTCTAATCTTTTCTTTGTAGAAGTTAAGTAAAAGAACCTGTTTTACCTCGAAATGCTTAATTACAATTTTATTTACACAAATTCAATTCTAACATACAAGATGATATTAACGATGCTATTTGCATATACGAGTTACTTGTCACAAAAACTAATTACGCTAGGAAACTAAAACTATGCTCAGACTGTCTTTCTTAACTAACTTTTACAAGTGGTAGCAATTGAAACTCACATGAGTATATGGTAACCTCTCACCCGAAGTCCAAGGTTAGTATCTTTGCACATGGCTAAAAAAAAAAAAAAAAAAAAAAAAAAAAAAAAAAAAAAAAAAAAACGTCTCTGTGGCCTCCGTTTTCACTCTTCCCCTGTGCCAACCGCGTATTTTCGAAATACACTGAACTCTAGCCATAAGGCATTGTGAACGGGGTTACGCTTGGCAACAATGTAGGAAAATTGAATGACGTTTATATCGCGATTAGGAGTCATGACCTAGCACAAAGTAAACGTCAGATGCTGGCGGCCCTAATAGCCGAGTAAGTTAGCGCAACAACCTAGTAAGGAAAGTTGTTGTTAGCGTGGGTTCAAAACCTGCCGTAGGAATGATTTTCTTATTATTTTTAATTTTTTTATAATACTTCTTTCGTTAAAATAAGACTAAAATAATATTCAAAAAGTGATTTAACGATTATTTTTTAAAATTTTCATTAAACTTCTTTCATTAAAATAAGTTTGCTCTTGTACTTATACAGATCCATAGCAAAAGTAATAATAATAATAATAATAATAATAATAATAATAATAATAATAATAATAATAATAATAATAATAATAATAATAGTAGTAGTAGTAGTAGGAACGGGTTAGAATGCAATTCAGCATTCCGTGCGGTGTTGCCAAACCTAATGCCTTCTGGCTAGGGCTGAGTGTATTTCGAAAATATGCGTGCCGGCCTGAATCCCCATTATATTACCAAATGTTATTAATCTTTAATTTCAAATTAAGTGCTTTATGATTTTTTTTGCAATTATAATGTCTCATTAGTTTCTATCACCGTTGTGCTTTAGGAGAAGCTATTATAACAAAGGAAAAACATATTAATGGTTCCTCTTGATTAGTTTTCAAGGCTTTTTCTTATAATTCACTTAAGCACTCTCACTTTTTTTTTACAAATTATCATATCCATTTATTTATTTATTTGCATAAAATCTGTTTCCAACACATTATATTATCATGCGGCATTAAAACAAATCTGGAACTTCTTATATTTATTTACCTCCATCATTCCATCCGGAAAATTAGTGTGATTTGTACACGAGGGAATGTTTTCGGGCTGCTAAAATTAAGATTACTGGTGCCATGCTATAACTTTGAGTTTCGCCTTATCTCAAGTAGATGCAGACATGTCAGAAGGTTTGATCCTTGTAGATACACTAGTTCAAACGCTGTCCAAGATGAGGTCTGGTAAATATGACTCTCAACGAACAATATTCGAACAAATTTATCAAGAATGTTTGGGGATGTCCAAAGAAAATGATCTCGAATTCCAGAACGGAAACAAATAGAATATAGGGATTCCTCGTGGAAATGAACTAGACATCCGCCATCGAAATATCAAAAATTCATTTTGGATGAATCTTTTCCTTCATTGGATGCAGAAAACGAAATTTCTAAAGATAATATATATATCAAGAGGCATTTTTCTCCCTACTATTTATAGACAATCACTGAAATGGAAAACCGCTTTGTATCATGTTACATAATCATCAGATCAATCACCACTCTACATCCAAAAAGTAAAAACTTTTTTAAATTAGAACATTGTCGAGCCTATAACCCAGCACTATAAAGTGATCTGCAAACATTAAAGTGAGAATTCAAAATCCTCCCAAACACAATTAATAGAGCAACCCAAAAGCATAAAAAGCATATAAAGCATTACAGCAATTTACACATATGGTTGGTACATTGAACATGATTGTGATTGTCTAAGAATCCAGAAGAAACTAGTTTTAAAAGCATAATTTTAGAAAATAAAACATAAAGCATAATTTAAAATATATAGCAAAATTCTTGGAAAATTCTCTTTCACTGAAAATTTAACATACTGTGTTAATATTTTTTAAAGCCAATATTTACAATGCAAAATCATTGAGAACATAACAATGCAACAATGAAAAGCTTATTTTCATTTCTGTAAACTTTTCGGTGTAATCCTTTGATGTGGAGAAAAGAAAATAGTAAAAGAAGAATTTTTTCCGCCAACAATGAATAGTATGCAAGAACTCCATACTATATTGTTATGTTTACTTTTTGAACTTAAGCACTTTCTGTACTTTTTGGTGGCATCTTTTACTTTCTTTTTCTGTATATATGTACCTGTAACGCGCACACAAATGATAGAAAAAAATTGTTCGAGCAAAGCACATCTCTTTACAATGAATTAAGTAGAAAGTTCATTAAATATGAGAGAAACTAGTTGCAAAAAAAATCAATAAATAGATCAAGATATTTAGAATATTTAATGTATAATAAATATAAATTATACACGATTAATGTAAAATAATCATTGAAATTAACAATAAAGCATATTTTTTTTAAAAAATGCATAATTAACAAGAAATAAAGCATAATGTGGGATGCTGTAACAATTAAGTCTAAAAAACGCATTCCTAGAAAGCTACAAGCTAGGTATCATCTCTGTGATTATATCAGTTTCTAGTGCTACATGTAAAAGAGCATTCTCTTCTTTGAAAAGATTAAAGACTTGTATACGCAATTCAATGACTCATGATAGGTTGAAAACCTTAGTGTTACTTTATATTGAGGAGAAAATTGCTAAATCGTTAGATTTTTAACAAGTTGTGGATATGTTTGCTGCTGCCCACACGAATATAAAGATTTTCTTCAAGTAGAGGCATGAACGTATAAGTTATTTTCTTTACCTGTAAAAGTGTGTTTGCTTCCACTTAAGTCAACCAGCAACACATATTTTAAACGCCATGATTAAATAACTATTTACTTATATTTGAAATCAAGTGCATTAATGAATCCTAACTGTTTGAGGTACTAAATTCTTATATTTTCACTGTTTTCCAAAGAGTAAAATCATGAACAATAAAGAAGAAACATTCACCTTGAATACACACACACACACACACATATTATATTGGAGATGGCCCCCTCAAAATCCTCTTTGGCCCTTCGTTGCTCCCCCCTGAAAAACTCTAACTAAGATACTGGACGCCATGTACCAGAGATGAATTCTCTACCATTGAGCCACCGCGGCCCTGCTTGGGCTTGGTCGTCCATATCCAATATCTCTTTTGGCGTTGCTTAAACAACTTCTAGTTTTGTTCTAAATCCAGACTCCATATTGGCGTAGATATTAATATTACAGTCGATTGGTAAAATCAATCTTCCACATTTAAGAATTAAACTACACACAAGTACAAAAATAAGCATTTACCATAAAAACACTAGCTGCAAGTGTTCAAAATAGATTTATGGTTTCTATAAAATCAATTGAAAATTGCTATTTTTAATTAGGCAGCTACTGAAAAACCAGCCGACTCCAGCCGAGTTTAAACTGAACCTAAACTCAGTTGACCAAAGTGTACTGACCCGACAACCGGACCCAAGCTGACCTGATTGACTAGACCCGACAACCCGACCCGACAACCCGACCCGAGCTGACCCGACAATCCGACCCGAGTTGACCTGACCCGACCTGTTTATTAGCACTATTTAAAATATACTGATATTGTTGTACAAGAGTAACTTTTTTCATAACCAGAGCTAAGAATAGTGCACTACTATTACATTTTCTCATATTATGCTTAAATGAATGCAAAACTCATAAATTTAAACAATTTACATACTCCCGATCAAAATTTGTTGAACAGTGTAATCTGCCGTAATCTGAAAATACTGTGACTGCTATTTTCTGTTCTTGCGATGTACTACCGCCTTGATTCGCCATATTTTCTACTTTAGACTCTATGCTAGGGAACTTTAAAAATCTAAAATTTTTACTTTCTTGTCGCCGTGGAGTTAATATTTTACTAATATTTTCTATACCAATATCAATGTCCTTTATAGCCTTTTTACTTCTAGTCAAAATATCTTCAGTCATTACCAACATAAGATAAATAAATATTTATAATATATATAACACCTTAAGATTTTATGCCATCACATTATTCCAGAAAATCAACATATTATATTAAAATGAAAACCCGGAGCCAAATGTATGTATTTTGTGTGTATGTGTATGTTGTTATATTAAACTAGAAAATAATCACAACAATCGTGGTCGGATGGGTGAGTTAATGACTATCATGCAACTACTTAACTAGTTAATAAAAAATGTTTAGGAAATTTGGGATCGAAAGAAAATACGTAAATCTTAAAGTGTCTCGGACATGCTAGTTGGTCAATGTAAAATATTTAGACATTCGGGATCGTTACTAAGGCGTAAGCCTCACAAAATATCTTTACCATGTTCTGGTAGGCTAATGTAAAAGTATTTAGACGTTTAGGATCGTTCAGCATCTCCAACCATGTTCTGATAAGCTAATGTAAATATTTGGGATCCTTCAGCATCTTCTACCATGTTAGCCTGGTCTACTCTAGCTTGAAATGAATGTGGGGATTGTAGCTTAAAGGAGAAGACCAAACTAAACTTAGAGAAATATCTGAAATTTCTCTTGTAAACATGCCCCTAAAAGTTAGACAAAATTTTGTGCAATGAAAACCAAAACTAATTCAAGTTGTAATTAATGACGTTGGTGTTTAATTTAGAGAAAAGCTTAGCGTTCATCTTAAATCAGTTTATTCGACATAGAATTAAATGTTCTCAGATTTGACGTGTTTAAATGTCTGAAAGATTGTATTGAATAAAAGAAAGGAGATCTAGGCAAAGAGAACGTCATACCTTGAGTACTTCTGGATCCATGTTGTCAAGAATCCTCCTCTGCAGCTCGGCTTTGGATGTTATAAAATGTCCTTGGAAGGATGAAACTTGGTAATTGTAAAGCACACTCAAATAAGAATTGTGCACGAGCTTTTCAAACACCCTAAACTGAAATGATTAATTCGATCTCGTTACTTTAAGACTAGTTTCGTATCACAAAGTGACGTTCGTTTTGTTTATAATTTACGACTCATCGCGTTAACTAGTTCGTCGCGTCTCTTTCAATAGTCCGCATTCTCTCAACTCTCAATCTTCTACTACTCGGTTCCGATCTCTTCCTAACTACTCAATTTCCAAGGAAACAGTTTTATGTAATGGAAAACATGAGATTGCAGATTTCAGAGATGTTTCAGAACAACAATGATTCCAGCCAGCACGTGAAACTCTTGAGAAAACTCAGTTGAGAAAGAACATTCTGCTGACCAAAAATCCTTAAAATCTCCAAACGCAATATTCCAGATAATCTAAATTTTGTCAATTTGAGAAATTTCTGGAAGAGATGAATACAAAAATTCTTACAGTGTAACAAACATCCCCGTACACAATTCTGAAAGTAAAATGCTGATTTAATAGTGATTATTTAACAGTTATATAATAACCTCATTATGTAAATTCTCTTTAACGTAATCTTACTAAGTTGCAGTTTTACTTTTCGTAACAAAGATAACAATTCATGAACAATGTAAATAATTTTCATAACGCTATTTCCTCCTTTCTTTGTCGAGTAACATGATTTTAATAAGCACAAGTGATTATGCAAATAAAATTTAATTAAATTACTTTCAATAACACAATGTATCGTAGCGTTACCAAGAATTGGATCAAGTTCCATATCATCTAATAGCAACTCATAACATTCCATAACAATATATATGTGCGGATGGAATTGTGATTTGCTGCAGTAAAGCTGGGGTGAATGCAAATGAATGCTTAGGTTTATAGAATTTTAACAACGGCAAAAAACACGATTTCTTGTGGAACAGGGAAATATTCTCGAAAACCTTCCGCTCATGCTCAAGTGTCCTACAAGTGTTATGTGCATTTCCGCAGAGAATTTTTCACCTGAAGAACCAATGAAATCCTTGAGCACTGGAAATGATGAGTAGTTATTGTTTTGAACTCGTACTTCCCACAACAGCAGTTTCTTAATCTTAAAAAAATAGTTGTTGAATAACAGCTGTGAGTTCCATTTTATTGCAACACATTTCAATTTTTAGGTGTCGTGAACTCCTGGCTAGGTCCCGCGGACCCCAGGGGTCCGTGGATCCCACTCTGAGAACCTCTGTTCTAATTATTTGTAAGAACTTATTGATAAATTTGCATTTTTTGTTAGAAAATATAACACTCTTGCTTGTACCTTTGTTGGTGCATGCACCTGGAATTTTGTTACGTCCTTTCCTCCTTTTTGGGCAACAATAACGGCAAGAACAATTTAACTTTTCGTTATTTGCGATATTGGTGTGAGCGTAAAAATCACAGGATTAAACTCAGAAGTTACTTCTATATGTCAGTGGTCATTGTGAGGCTACAGGTTTCCCTTCTTTGTCCCAAAATCACTTTTAAAAGTACAATAAAAATCCAGACTACCTTCTTACACTTTCTTTCATGCTCGTTTTGGCCCATTCGGAATACAGACTGATTTTATTTAAAGAAAAATTGTAACACACAATTTCCATGTCCGAACCATACGTTGGCGCTCCATTGTAAATTCATTTCAAGCAATGTCAACAATCCTTTGTTTCGTAAACTCCTTTTTAATTGTTGACTCAACTTTTTGTTTATCTGAACTGACAACAGTTTCAGACCTTTTCTTTTCGCAATACAACAATGCTTTACGACCTACTTTGACGGTTCAGTAGGAGTTTGTCAGTAATCAGCAACCGATCGACTTTTTCGGAAATCCACATAACATAGCACGTGAATATGGTGAGTAGACTGGCATAATCGTTTGTGGAATGCTTGCGTTTCTACTACATTTTTAGGGTACATTCATACTGTAGTGTTCTTTGATCGTGAAGCCTGTAACTGGGGATAAGCGTACTAATATTATTAGCATTACATTTTATTAGAAAAATCGACAAAAGCAACAAGATCTCATATAATTAAAGAAATCGGATTAACAGTGTGTGATGTGCAAATTCACCATTTGTGCAAACAGTTCCTCAGCAATTGTTTTCACAGTATCCATCTTGCATCTAGAAAAAATGCAGGGATATCTCTGAGCGTATTTACAAAAGAGGGGTCTATTATTAAAACCTGCCCTATCCATTTTTCACTTTTTGAGAAAATGAGAAAAACATGTAACTCTGTAATAACATGCGACTTTAATTCTGTTCTCTCAACACGGGAATCTGTTCATTGTTGTCTACACAAATGTTCGGTCGCACAAAATTGAGGACTGGGCAATAAATAACGCTTTTTTGACAATATACACAGGATATTGAAGTGGAAGTGAAAAATGTATATGGTAGGTTTTGATACTAGAACCCTCATAAGAAACAAAAGATTTAACACTAGTCCATCGTGGAATCCCTTGTTGTTCGAAATTAAGGTAATTATCTGTATTAAATCGTTACGCTACAAAGAATTTTAAGAAACTTGAATGTACAACCACAGAACGGTTTCAGAGTTCTGTGTAAGTGATTATGGTGATCGAGTTTATTTCTGTAACTGGTTTATTGACAAATTAAATGAAAACCCTATGCTCTTGCTTTAAGTTTCCTGAGGAAGCCAAATTCTTCGTGCCCTCATTAAATGCAAGATATTGGTCATCAGTGCTGTCGAACGTGAGATCAGAAGTGTCAATGCACAAAAAGGAATCTTTTTTTGGTGTGGCATAACTGCTACTGAGATGATAGGACCTTTCTTTTTTCATGAAAATGTAACAAAGGCATCATACTAAAAGCTACTAAGGGAGAAGATATTTGTCGCACAAGATCCCTTAAATTTAGGTCAAAATGATGAATTATGGTTCATGCAAGACGGAGCACCACTACATAGCTCAAATACGACTAACTTATAAATCTTTAAAAAGACAAGTTTGGAGGACGACTTATTGCTATGGGGTGAACTGTCGAATCGCCACCAAGTAGTCCAGATCTCACTCCATACGATCTTTTCTTGTGGAGATTCCTAAAACAAATTGTTTCAAAAATCACGTAACAATGTACATGATTTAAAACAGAATTAACATAGCGTAGAAATATGTTGGAGGTCTTTACAGTGGCTTTAGTAAATAGAATTAATTCATATCTTGCTCATTCACGAGGACATGCCGAATAAAAGTAAGTTCATTTTATCGTACTTACACTTAGTTTAATATCTTTAAACAATTAATGGCAATGGAGCCAAAAAGTGTTTTTTTTCTATAAGGAATAATATGTTTTCTTAGGTTCATAGTATAGCCTTATTCAACCTGATTCTTATTCCTCAGGTGGTAGATATCCAATTGAATGTGGAATGTGGTTCAAGCACTGGGATAAGTTGAGGGCGAGCTGATGGGCTGCAGCGTCTCTAAAAATTTTGAAACAAGAATCAACATTTTCATCTAAAAAGACTGAGTAGAAGTAGAAAACTAGATTGGGAAATTGAGTTCTATCTGAAAGGGAATGAGTGAATTAAAAAACTGTAGTATAAGTAGCATACTTCCATTCTAGAGCAAAAAATCAAAGAATCGAAACCAGATTCGGCGAGTACAAGAATTGTAAATATACAGCGGATCTTTAGGACCTGATGAATGTCGATACGTCTTGATATTCCGCATACCCGTGTTTGCGAGCACTACATGCAGATAATTTATATCAATTCCACAGTGAACGGGTTCAACACTTACATCCTGCTGATTACACTTCAAGCTTTTTTTTTCGTTGGTTAGTACTCAATGAAATTCAAGTGCCATACTTTGTACTTAGTGATAAGTCAACCTTCGTTCAAACCAGGGTATAATAATCCCAATAGATACACTTGCGATTCTCGGGAAAATCCGACCGCAATCCTTGACACAGGCCACAAACACAAATTTTCCATAAATTTATAACATACCATGGTTGGAGTCTTGTCGATCCCCTTATCCTCTATGATTGCATAAATACACAGCGGCACCTTCATCTGTTACAAAATAATTTGAAGAACCAGTTAGACAGTGTTCCTTTACACACAAAGTGGAACCTCATCTTGCAGCAGGACGTAGTACCGGCTCATATTAGTTGGTTGATTTGAATGCCACTTACCCTAAGTGATCGATCAGTCTTAGCGGTCTGGTTACTTAAACACATCGTTCTTTTGATCTCGTTCTTCTTGATTACTGCTTACGGTGATGGATTAAATAGGAGGTTTACTGCGTAAGGCTGAATACAAGAAATAAACTGCAAGTTCGCATTATGAATGTTATTCAATTAATCCGCGAACTAGTAGGAAGCTTCGTAGTGCAACCAGTGATGAAACTTTTTCAGAAAAAATTCCGATTCATAAAAGCATACTCCACTTATTCCTACATCGTTGTTTAGCCGTGGGTAGGCCCGTACCTACCCAGCCTACAAACTAAAGCCGCCACTAGTGGTTCTGTATATCGCATACCATCATCCTTCAACTGAAATAACGTAAGAAAGAAAAAAGAAACGCTTTTAGGAGGAGGGCAATCATCTCTTGCTCTCGCGAATAGCCCACTGATTCAGGTAGGAAAATATATTCTTATTGTGTCAAAACTACATGTATACAAAATTCTTCGACACAAAATATCGCTTTTTTATGTGCACGAAAGATGCCTCTACTTGGGATAAATCAGACAGCAGACATTAAAAGCATTCCTTCCATTTAGTGGTTAACAAGACAGCAACATCCATTTCCAATAGTTTCTTTTCTAGCGAGGTGAAGAAGTGATGGGGACAATCACCCTAACAAAACTTTTGGCTGAAATCCTCCTCAACTCACCTTCCGCTTGCTTCAGCACTCGATTATAGAGACTTCTAGGTATTCCACCAACCCTTGTGAACCTTCCCCCCTGTCGATACAAACGATTTCTGTGTATCAACAAAAAATACTTCATTCGTACCAGTTTGTACCGCAAATATTTTTGTTTGTAGTATACCGGTACTGCAGTATGAGCAATTAAGAAAACGAAGTGGTGAAGTTTCACGCAGCACCACCCCACAATCCCCTAGGATCGATTTAATTGGCTTATCTGAAAGAGTTTTATTTGTATCGTAATTTATTTCGTTTGTACCGACTTGGTTTATGAAAAATTAACGGAACAAAATGGGAGTCTAGCTCAAGCAGACACTCAAATCAGGACTTAATACACCGGGTACACATTACTTTTGTACATCGTATGATAGCACTTGGTTAGTACTGTGTTGTACTACAATGAGTTTTAGTGTAACAATAACAGATTATGACAAATTAAGAAAACAAAATAGAGGGCTGCGTAAACCTCATCCCCTCTTCATGTTGTACAAACGATTAAGACGCCTCATTTGAAAGACTTTTATTTTTACCTAATTGTATCGTAATTTGTTCTTTTCTACCGTCATAGATTATGAGAAATTAACGGAACAAATTGGGTACCCAATTCAAGTAATTACGAGAAATTTGAATTTTTTGTTGGGAAATCAATCAGACCAGCACAACTCATTTTTCTTCCGAATTCGAACCAAAACAGTACCAAAATTTGTATGAGTATGTACCAGTTTGTACCACCAAACTTAGAATTTGTGCCCCCACCATTTTCGGGAAATTTGAATATTTGATGGCGGGTGAGAGTGGCCCGTTTAACTTTTCATCTTTCGAAATAGAACAAAAATGGTACAAAAAATTTGTACCCATATGTACCAACTTGTACCACCAAAATTACATTTTGTACCTCCTCCAATTTCGAGCAAATTAAAATTTTGTTGGCAGGTCAAACTAGCCCGCACAATACTTTAATCTTTCCAATTCTGTACCCAATATGTACAGATTTGTACCACCATATTAGAATTTCTACCATCACTAATTTCTAAAATTTATATTTTTTTGGCGGGTGAAACTGGCTCACATAACCAGGGATAAAAGTGAGGGAAAGCTAGGGACGCGTCCCCCACCTCGAAAAAATATGTATGGCGTCCCCCCAGTTCCTAAAAAGCTATAATGGGCAAAGATAGGCAGGAGACGGCTACCTACCGCCCCTCCATCTTTTCAGATCCACTTTTACCCCTGCACATAACTTCTTTTTCTTTCCAAATTGAATCATAACGGTACAAAAAATTTGTACCCGATATGTACAAATTTGTACTACGAAAATTGGAATTTGTACCTCTCCAATTTCGAGGAAATTGAATTTTTATTAGGAAGTGAAGCTGCCCAGCACATAATTTTAGTCCTTTCATTTCGAGTACACATTGGGTACGTATCTTTCGTACCGTTTTGGTTCGAATTGGAATGAGAAATTAGTCGTGCAGGCCAACTTTAACAGCCATAAAAATTCAAATTTCTCAAAATTCGTTGGGATACAAATTATAATTTTGGTGGTACAAATTGGCGCATATTGAATACAAATTTATGGTATTGTTTTCATTCGAATTGAAAACAAGTTGTGCGGGCCAGTTTGACCCACCATCAAAAATTCAAATTTCTCGTAATTGTTGGGGGTACAAATTCTACTTTTGGTGGTTTAAGTCGGCACGTATTTTTTGGTAGCGTCTTATTCGAATTGGAGAGGAAAACTAATTGTTCGGGCCAGTTTGATTACTGTTGGCCCATTACGTTGGCCATTACATTCTGATTTTGTCTTGTTATTTTCTCTGTGATATTACTATGTCCTGGCCTTTGTTTGATTAGGTTTGCATAGATTAAGATATTATTTCAAATCTAGAAAGTATTATATACAGCGATTACAAACGATATACTTACAAAATATTACCAACACGAAACCCTGATTTTAAGGTGCTTTTTTTAAATTTTGAGTTTGTCTTTTGTTTTACCAATTCTAAAGTGCAATAATCCAACACGAAATCGGCGAAGTGATAAGACGGCTTCTTTACCCTTTTTAGTTTTCATACAAGGGGAGGGGGAATCTGTGTTGGAAATACGAAATAGTAATATAAAAAGATATAGTATGAGTAGAAACATTCCTTGTATCTAATATTCTAAACATTTTGTAGAGGAAGGCAATTTTCTTATCACCATAGAATTGTCATATATTAAAAAGTATACTACCTGTATTGCATTTTTCTCTTGTTTGATGACAGACATTACGCAACTTGGTAGAAAGTCATTGTAATATACAAACAAAGCCTCGCATCATTCCTCCTCCTAGCCACCCATTCACCGTCGCAGCCTTTTTCTGTACTTCGCCTGACAAGATAAAGTGTTTTGCCAAAGTTGACAAGAGGGAAAGAGGTTTGTATAATAGGTGTCACGTCAGAAGGGCCCGGACAAAAGGGCGAGGACAAAAAGGCCCGAGTCAAAACGGCTCCGCGTCAAAAGGGCCCCGGTCATAAGGGCCCGAGTCAAAAGGGCCCCACGTCAAAAGGGCCCCGGTTCATAAGGGCCCGAGTCAAAAGAGCCCCACGTCAAAAGGGCCCAGCGTCCAAAGGGCCCGGGTCAAAAGGGCCCCGCGACAAAAAGACCCGAGTCAAAAGAGCCCCGGCTTAAGGGCCCGCGTCAAAAGGGCCCCGCGTCAATAGGGCCCCGGTCATAAGGGCCCGAGTCAAAAGGGCCCTGCGTCAAAAGGGGCCCCGAGTCAAAATGACCCCGCGATCAAAGGGCCTCATGTCAAAAAAGCCTGAGATATAGCCTGAAAGGCATGAGAAATTTAAAAATGCTTATTAGATTAAAAGTATTCAGTGGACACCACCTGATCTGTGTTGAAAGAACGTACATGTGGATCTGTATACAGTGTTAGTCAAAGTTATTACGACAGCCCAGTTACGATTCATGTGAGCAGAGAAAAGTATTCCAGGTAGGTATTGATTAGTGCCGTGTCATGGTGCGGGTGAGCGTGGCAACGACCCTGGGTGCCGAAGTAAGGTGGCGCAAAATTCGGGAGTAAGAAATAAAAGGGAAGAAGGAAAGAAAAAGAAAGAGGAAAAATTACTTGGAATATTTTAGATCAATAGCAGATAGTGTTACTCGTGTTAGGAAAATCTATGTACACCCAACAACAAAAGTCTCTCCACCCTAAGTGCTCTACTTCCATAACTTGGGGTCCGGGTAATTTGCAGTTGTAAGAACCAGAGATGGAGTGGGTCAGTGGGTCGGTAGGTCAGTGGGTCAAGTGGGTCAAGTTTTATGAGTGGGTCAGTGGGTCGTGGGTCAACAGCATGTGACCCACTGTGACCCACCAACCACCATGACCCACTGTGACCCACCACCCACTGTAACCCACTCCGACCCACCAGAAACCATGACCCACTGCGACCCACCGACTCAGTATGATCTACCGACCCTCTCTGCTCACTTCATTTTAGACAGTATCTTCTGAAGACTGGTAAATTTGTCTTCGTTTACTTTCAAGACCTTCATTTCCCTTCCTTTTCCACTTGTTTCTGTCTACTTACCTGAGTTGAGTATATCTAACCAAGTGAAAAAAGAATTTCAGGGCTTTTGGATATTGATATTTTTAATTGTAATAATAGCAATACGACTTCTACTACTACTTGGCTTTCGAGATCTCTGAGCTTTTAGAGGAGTTAACTACTGGAAAAAATACATTTCTGAATCACTGTAATATATAAATTATTATATAAAAAATTGAATGTAACTATGTGTGCCTGATCATCACGGTCAAATTGCAAAATCAAACGAAATTACTTTTGGTACATAGTTTGGCCTTAATCCAAACTGGGATGTTATATTGCTTTTATTATAATGCATAATATCCTAAGGAGATAGAGAGGATCCGAATTTTTGCGGGAAAAAATGAGTATCTCGCAAACCGTTAAACGTACGGAGCTGAAATTCAGTGTATTAACTCTTTATTGAAAATAAACAGAATGTGTCCTAGCATTTTTTAAATTCTCCTTTATGGGGGGCACTTTCTATATATGGAAAATTGGTAGTGAGTTGGTTTGTAAAAATGATCGAAAACGATCGATGTTATTTAAGAAAAAAATCACAAAAAAATATACAGTGCTTGGCGTCATATATCCATTGCTTTCTACTATAATAATTGTTGAAGCTTATGTTTATTATATGGAGCGCTTACAGCACAGGGCAATCAACCCAAAAACTTGAGACTAAAATAGGCATAAAATTTGTATTGTAAGATTAATTACACGGAAATTTTAAGTTTGGATTGTACGCATAATTATATGGAAAATTTTACACTATTTTCCCTTTACGTTGGTCTACTTACCTTGATTTGGAACTTTCAAATTTCATCCTTTTTTCCACTGAAAAGTATTCATAATTCAACAAGGAAATAATTGTACTATGATAATTTAATTTAAATTCATCGTAATTTGGCACATGGCAAACAGCAGTGTGGTAATTGAAGGGGAAGAAGGAGAGAAATTCCCATTCACCTCTGAACACTCCTGGAACCTCGTTCCCTTTCGCTTTCTAGACGGGGGAGGGAACTTGCTGATGGCATCAAACCTTCATGTGTAATTACAAAAATTAAATTTATAAACAAATAAGAAATCATCAGTTTATCAGGCTTTAATTGATAATTTATTCACAAGATTCCCTATCGAAGGCGTGGTAGACGAAGTTTCTGTTTTCCATGAGTCGACATTGCCAACTGACATGGTCGATATGGAAAAGATGTTGTATGGTGATAGAGAGATGATACTTCTTGCTGAGTATTTCAAAACTGACTAAGAAAAATCGTTATCAGACTTAAGTCTAACAAGCAGATTGTTGATGAGGAGTTGCATAAATCGGGTAGAAGTATATCAATTTCCACGACAGAGTGTGAACGGGGATTTCTCCGTATGAATTTACAAATGACTGATATTAGAAATAGACTAACTGCCCAAACATTGTCTAACTTGTTCATCAATGTTAATGGCCCACCGCTAGACAAGCTCAAAGTACACGGGCTAGTTATTTCTTGGCTGAAGGATGGACATCATTCCGTTGCTGATGATTTACCACGAAAAAGTTACCAACAGGAAATAAACCCGATTTCAGATTTGTTTTAAGGTGCAAAATTACTAGTTATAGAAAATGTATACTGGTATTAGTAATGGCTTATTTGTGTTATTCAACTTTGTACCTATTTTTTAAGTAAGTCTCTTCTTTGCTTTAGGTAAACTACTTTGAGTAAATATTCATAATAATTGCAATTATGCATATTTGTAACTTAAATTTAACGTGGTGTTTTAGTAATAACACAAATTACAATTATGAGCATACTTTATGGAGATGCTCTCACATAAGGTACCCGAGCACCTTTATAAACTATGAACAACTGATTTTTCAAGTTTTTTGTGAGAAAAATACTGTGAACTGAGAAACCATAACCTTTTCCATATTGTACAGGGGTATTTTCCTGCGAATAAAAGTTTCTTTTTGAATGCGTTCTGAAATTAACACTTGCAAGAATACTCTCTTAGTACAAGTATATTTTAGGCACACACTAATTTTCCCCCACCTCGAACTGTTCCAATTTCCTCACTGACAAACACTTTACCATTTTATATCATAAAGGTCAGATCCACCGTTATACTAACAGAGTGGTGCTTGAGCGATTGACTAGAAATTCAAACTCCGATTAGTGACAATTTTACAGTCTTGTTTTATTTCAATTGTAAACTCTTTAGTCAGTTCAGAAGAGGCCGTGGATCGTGTTCAGAATTGATGACGATGGATTTTGGTTAGTCAGAATAGGTTACAGTGGATGAGAGTGGTTGATGGTGGGTGGTGGGTCATGGTGGGTCAGAGTGTGTCACCGTGGGTAGTGGGTCACCATGAGTGGTGGGTCATGGTGGGTCATGGGTCAGAGTGGGTCACGGTGGGTGGTGGGTCAAGTTTTCATTGACCCACGCCAACTCTGGCTGAGAACGCCTGGACAGATGCAACCCAATTTACACGTAACTTTTCTCGGCACTGACAACAGTTGGTAGCACTGAATCCAGTCTTTATTCAAGTAAAATTGTGAGTAGATGACGCACGAAACATTTCTCCATTCTGAGATGAACCTCTCTGGTTCAGAGCGTGTTGTCCAATGAACATCATATGTTAATCTCAATATTGTTGTGTATGTAATATATTATTTCACTATATACTGTATATTCAAAGAAATAAAAACACTGATCACACATGAATCAGAAAATGCTTGAAAGTAGACGAAAATATCAAATCTAGAACAATTGCTGGAAATAAGTTAGTAAATGATTGCCTTCATTAAGAGACCTTCTCCAATTCTCCTCGTTCCAACATTTCTTTTTTCTTTCTGGAGGAGAGAAAATCTTGCTTGTCACACTGAGTATGTATTGAAATTGAAATTGAAACATTTGAAAAAGTTAGAACCTGACCGAGATTTGAACACGGGTCCGCCGAATATAAGTTCAATGCGCTAAAAACTAACCCACCTCGTCACTTCATCTTCCGCCTAAACTATTAGCTAGTTAAAAGCATTGCATGTAAGACTATACACAAAATACCCGTACTAATACTCGTATAAGGAGATGTTCCTTATGAGTGTCACAATGACTTACTCGAGGTTTCCTTCTTTAACTCAAAAACAAGTGATATACACCTTCGTCAATGAGGAAAATATCGCGAAGCGTTCTTCAAGATGAGGCTACCTCACTGTTTTTAACTGGTCCCGATTTCTATTACTGCAATTCTTCCTCACCGTAACTTCTAATTTCTAAAGAAGAAAAGCCGGCAGACATTATTTTCGCATTTTTTGAATTGCATCAGCACTTGTAGAAATAGTGTGTGCTATGTTCGGAGGGAGGGGCACGGTGGTTCAATGGTAGAACGCTTAGCTCTGGTGTGTAGGACTACTGGTTCGATTCCCGGCCAAGTAAGGTTGTGATGGACAATATTGTATAAGTGAGTTTTCCCGGGGTACCCTCGTTTCCTTTTGATTTCACCCGTTCTTGCCTTCATTCACTTGCTTTAATCCTCGTCATCCTAAAGGGCATAATGTGGGACGTTAAACTGACAGTCTGAAAGTTACCAGAGAATACCATGTCATTTACGACAATATTGCTGTCACCGATATTTCATATCATTACTTCGCAAAACTCAATGCGGTGATCAAAGTCGTCTTCCGTTATTTCATGCACTAAACGCATTCTCCTAGGGTTTCAACTTATACCGCCTTATGCAGAGTCGTTTTGACGTATGATTAGCGTCCTGCTAAAGGTTTGACTACTGCAATTAACATATGTTAATATAACTCTTTAGTATGGTACTAATCATACTTCAGAATGACTTTACATACAGAGCATAGTGTACAAAAATTCATTGCGCTGAACTCTGGGAAACACCTAGCTTGTTAGCAACTCTGGTTATCAATGAATGCGGAATTTCCAAAAAAGATTGTAAATTAAAAGAAACTGTAAAATTGCTACATTGTTTCGGCCTTCCTGATCGCATGCGGTGCCTTTCTGCAAAACATTCAATGGTCTCTTAGACAGTTGACTTCGAAATTGGGTTACGATCGGAAAATGTAGCATTAAATAACTGTTGTACCTTTGTATATGATCTCTTCATATCCTATAACCGGTGTCACGTCAGAAGGGCCCGAACAAAAGGGCGAGAACGGAAAGACCTTAGTCAAAAGGGCTCCAGTCATAAGGGCCTGAGTCAAAAGGACCCTGGTCAGAAGGGCCCCGGTCAAAAGGGCCCCAGAACAAAAAGGACCCACGTCAAGAAATCTGAGTTATAGCCTGCAAAACTTCAGAAGTATAAAAATACTTATTAGATGAAAAATATTACGTGGACATACCTGTTTATTTGTGTTGAAAGAACACACATGTGGAAAAAAATATAGGGTTAGTAAAAATGTTACGACAGACCAGTAATAAGGATACGCGTGGACGGAGGTAAAGTAAATATTGCAGATGGTGGATTCTGCGATATTTGATATCACACAATATCTTTTGAGTGGAAAGAGGTGGGTTTGACACATTAATTTAGGCTAAAATGTTGCCACAGATGAGAAGAAGAACTCATTTTTTAAAAATCTATCTTCATTCGTTTGCGAGATAGGGTGCTACGTTTGACATTTGTATCTAGTAGACCAAAGTATCTGGACAGGCTAAGAGACACGTAGACGTAGAAAAGTAAAAGGTTGCAGGTTGATGCGAAAACTGCACTGAGTGAGGGCGTGGACATAATGACAGCCATCCTAGATTCGCCATACTGGATACTACATAATATTTTTAAATGAAAAGGAGTATGTTTAGCACATCAATTTAGGATTGAATTTTCCTACAAACGAGAATATGATTAATTCTTTACCAATCCTCATTCTTTTACGAGGAAAGTGTGCTATGTTTGACATTAGTGTGTAATAGACAAAAAATATCAGGACAATAAAATAATAATGTGCCGGAGGAAAAGCAAATGTTGCAAGTATGTGTTGTTGCAAAAACTACATTGAATGGGGATGTGGACACTGTTGATCACATAAATATTCAGATATTATTAAAAAAACTAGTATAAAATGTCCTCTAAAATTATTTTATCCCTCCAAGTTAATACAGTTAGTATTTAATAGCAAACACACAATGATTTATAACTTTCTTTAAGCATTTCGGCATCGTTGTTACAATTTTCCTGGTGTAGTGTGGGGAAATATTATTTCAATCTGTACGTAATGCTTTTCTCAAACCTTCTTTCACCGTAACTCGTATATATTGACCTTACGTTGCAATTCGTTCCAAAGATTCTCAATGGGATTAAAGCCGGTACTGTATGGTGGGGTTTAGAGAACTTTTGGGCAGTTTTAAAGCAATCTTTTCTTTACAACATATACTTTGTTTGGGGTCAATATCTTGATAAAATTAGAACTCCTTCTAAGATTCGTTAAGATATATTTCTTCGGTATTTTAAAGCAGGCTGGAAGTTCTTGACATTTATTTCTATATTTACTCGTCGAAACACTATTATTCTACCATCATGCAGGTTTAACTTAAATTCGTCGATAAAAACATTCCCACCAGTTTTTGGGTTTATTTTCAAAAGCTCTAGAAAATTTAAGTATCTTATATTTCTTAACTTGGGTAATACATGGTTTCTTTCTAGCAATTCTACCATTATATCCTTCCCGTATTAACTCTACATGGTACAATACACTGACCAGAAGAAACATCGTTATCACCCACTACTATTTGAACGACGTTGAGCTCTACCAAATATTCGAAACTGCACATTAAAAGCGTTCTATTGGTTTATAGTCGTAAAGTAACAATTAATCACAAATATACTTACTATTAAAATATGATATACATATATGGTAACTTCTCAATATTTTACAAAAGCAAGCAAACGAGCAGAAACGTTAAGAACACAATGAAGTACTATTTATTACTTACCTGTGTCGTAACTAAAATTTCGACCAAACTTTTTGCGGTGTTTTTGCAAACACCCTGTACTCCACGACAAGTTCTCCCCTGTATAACCTACGAGAATTTGTTTAAATCAATTGTTTTGTGAGTATCGCCCAGACTTATTCTCAAACTTCTTCATTTACGAATCCAAAGGAACTACTTTATTTCTTAAAACTCTTGTAAAGACAACAGGTATTCAGAGATGTCTGTCGCATTTCAGTTCCAGACACCCTACCCAATTCTAGCGACCAACTACGAGACGACAGTCTGATATTAATGTTACCAAACCCTCTTAGAATCTTAGTTCTGATATTACTCCAGATTCTATATTTAACGCTGACTTCATACTTTCGCAGCTGCTAGACTGACCTTTGAACCGAGCACTTATAAGAGGTTTGTGTCACCCCTTTTCTTGTATAATGTTGTGTAATCTTAACTGCTTTTAGTTGGAACCCATGTATGTATTTTTTTGTGAAGGTGTGTGCGTTTTGGAAACTCTATAGATATCAGAAATGTCGCGCGCCTATCATAAGTAGCATGAGATCACTTTAGCCAATCAGAATTCACCAAGTGTTCCAAACCATTACATCATTTATATCCAATCAGCTTCTACAGAAATTTTTCTAATGATTGCACAATCTGGTGTAAGATTGAGACACCCAAGCTCGACACATAAAACCTCGGGGATGATCTCTCAAGAGGTTCATTACCACCAAACGACGCAATGAGCCCATAGTCCTTCTTTCTCTTCCCCCTCGGGGGGGGGGGGCGCCCTCTCACTCCTTGCAGAGTGACCTTAAACTATGTTAGTGGTAATTAAGTACTTCGGGACTTAGTGTTGTATAGTGAAGTTTGAAAGACTAAAAAGTGCTGTGTCAAGTATCCGGCGTGATGACCATTTCCACGCCAACCTTTTGGAATTCATATTGTGTGTAGGCGGAAAAGTATTCTTCCTTTACTAGCTCACCAGAGAGATGTCGTACACTTACTCAATACTTGAATTCTTCTGTAGACTAAATTAATTACTTCGCCCTAATTTCGTGGAATTGTTTCTTGATATCTCCTGTCTGAGACGCAACACCGAGAACTAAAAATCATGTATTTGTAAACCTGTGATCTTAACTTCAATCTAATTAGTGACTCGATAGTGATTTTTTTACTGTTTCATATTATGATCAGTAGGGAAACTGAGCTCTCTGATAATAAATCTATCGCAACACACTCGTAGTACTTTCGTATTATTATTACTATAACAGACCAACAGAAACTCCCAACCTCTCTTTAGATATAGAGAGACGCCTCCGCTAAGACCACACACTGCGATTAAGTGGTAAGTCACCTTACGGTGGATCGTCGTGAGAGTGAATCTACAAGTAGTCTAGATCGTAGTCCTGTCAGCTTCTGGGGACTCCCGTCCCCCTTTCAAGGGACTGCCATTGGGCCTGGTAAGTTAAGATCCTGTCCCGACTGAGACGCCTGTTGCCGACCTCTTCTCTGCATCCACCTACAGGTAAGAACTAACATCTTTCAGCCAATCCGCTCGGGCTATCAACTTCCGCTCCTAGTTTTCCAACTTCAAGAGATTACTGTAGTGAGTGAGTTAATTACGTCATCTGTGACCAATTCGTGTAATTTGATTTGCAGTAGTTGTGTGTCGCCAGTGAATAGTGTAAGAGGGCTTTGGTAGGAAAGTGCCTCTTAGTGTAAATCATGTGTTCCTTATTCTTTTGTTCCTCTCGACGAACCATCTTCTTATCCTTGCGGCTTTTCAATATGGTATTTGTAATGTAGTAATTCATTTAACCAAGGGGAGTCGCTTCCTCAATTGGCTTAATACTTAGTACATAAATGAATATTCTTAAGACCTAGTAAATTACTTAATTGAGTTAAAATGATCATTGGTTCTAATCGATTGGTCGTTCAATTATTCTCGAGCTGAAATTGCCCATTTGCTTGAACCCTCTCAATGCTAACGAGGCGCACTTTTACTTTATTGTTTAGTCCGCCCTTCGTGATGTAATCATTGATATCGGGATGTGTTTGAACTCCCCTCTTTTGATGTACAAAACCTGGAAGTGTTTCTATTCGCCACTAGTGTGACCCCACCTTAATTATAGATATTATTAGATATTTAATTAACTATTAACGTGTCTAAGTTGACAACACGGCGGACAGTTAAATGCTAAGTATCCTTCAGTAATATTGTAATATAACCTCTGTCGGGTTAATGATTAATTGCGCCACTCTTAGATTGAACGACCCCCTTCTCTTGCTGAGGCCGTAGCCTCAGGCTTAGTATCATAAATCACACCGCTCCCTGTTCAAACCACTGCTATTGGTATGATCCAGAGAACTATTATTTATTTGTATTGATTGTGTTTATTGCTTTGACACTGTCCCAGGAACCTCGTAATATTTTGTGAGATTGAGGAAGCGACTATTTGACGAGCTTCTGTCTTTTACGCAAGGATAGGAGTAGCCTTAGTAAGATCAGAATGTTATTCGAAAAGTACTACCGGTGGTTTCGCTTGAACTCGACCCCTTACGGGTTCTCGACGCTACACCTGTCTAAATACTTTCTTCTACTAGAAACAAATGTCAAATTTAGCACACACTATCGCGTACACGAGACGAGTCGAGACAGAATTTTCCTGAGAATATCCGAGTCGAGACAGCTCTTCCAATAGAAAAATGCACATTTTTCGAGTCGAGACATCACATTTACAGTACATTTTTGAGACGAGACAGCCTCAAATCTTGTCTTGTGCGCATCCCTAATTCAGATTATCGTTTGTAGCAAGATTCTAGCCTAAATTTATGTGACTCAAGTACCCCTGTCTATTTGAAAATATTTTATGGTATATAATATGCTGAATTCAAGTTGGGTGCCATGATCATTTAACGCAGTTTTAACACCAATACCAACCTGTAACATTTACTTTTCCTTTGTCCATTTGTCTCTTTGTTACTGCCCTGTTATGATACTTTTTTTTCTATTAGATACATATGTCAAACACCCTGTCTCATAAACAAATAGTAATGTGCCAAAAATGAGTTCACCTTCACATTTGTGGAAATATAAAGCCTAAACTAAAGTGTAAGATCATAGCCTTTTTCATTAAAAAATGTACGATCCGCAATATAGTGTAATTCAAAATGGCTTCCACGGTGACCACACTCCAAGCCAATGCAGTTTTTGCAATAACACCAATTGCAACATTTGATTTTCCCCCGTCCACGCGTGTCGTTATTATTGTTCTGTCCCAATACATTTGACTAACCCTGTACGGAGATCCACATGTATGTTCTTAAACCAAAATTAAAGAAACATTTTCAAGATAATATTATTCATATAATACGTATTTTTCTACTTTGATTCAGGGGCAGAAATTGAATTTTAGAACTAGGGGAACAGTAGTTAATAGATAGTCTGATTGGGCTAGGTCTCGAGAATACAAACTTAGAGATATGATATATGATTTTCACTTTAGCATCCCTTTCAGCAGCGAGGCTGTATGAGATGTAGACCTACTGAGTAACGTGGAATTCGAACCACATGAGATCCCGCCGGGAATCGAACCGGGTCTTCCACGTCTACAAACTCAGAGAGACGCGGTTGAAACCAAACTTTCATCGAGAAACGACTTAAGCGATAGGGATTGTTGCAGAACAGCAACCAAACAAAATTAAGATCACCATTCAAGTTTCCTTTTTGTTTCTAATAACCACTGATATTCTTCCTTCTATTGGACAATCACTTCTACTTACTAAGATGGCACTATCCCCTCGTGCATCTTTGATTTCAACTTCTGTTTTGATTTCAGGCTTTCTAGCCGTGGGACTATTTCTACCCGGGCTCTTTCTACTCAAGCCCTTTTTCGCGGGACCCTTTTGACATGAGGCTCTTTTGACTCGGGCCCTTTTCTCGAGGGGCCGTTTTGACGCGGGACCCTTTGGACTCAGGCCCTTTTGTTGCGGTGCCCTTTTGACCCGGGCCCTTTTGTCGCAGGGCCCTTTTGACCCGGCCCCTTTTTACGCGGGGACCTTTTGACGCAGGGTCCTTTTGACCCGGGCTCTTTTCTCGCGGGGCCGTTTTGACGCGGGGCCATTTGGGCTCAGGCCCTTTTGTTGCGGTGCCCTTTTGACCCGGGCTCTTTTGTCGCAGGGCCCTTTTGACGCGGGGCCTTTTGACCAAGGCCCTTTTGACGCGGAGTCCTTTTGACCCGGGCCCTTTTGACGCGGAGCCCTTTTGACCGGGGCCCTTTTGACTCGGGCCCTTTTGACGTGGGGCCCTTTTGACCCGGGCCATTTTTACGCGGGGCGGTTTTGACCGGGCCCTTTTGACGCAGGGCCCTTTTGACCGGGGCCCTTTTGACGTGGGGCCGTTTTGACTCGGGCCTTTCTGTCCTCGCCCTTTTGTCCGGGCCCTTCTGACATGGAATCGAATAATATTATTCCTTTCGGAACAGCGCCGATGTTTACAACACTGCTAACAATGAAGGCTATGAGGGAAAGGTGATGTACCTGTGAACACTTTTAGAGTCTTTGAAAATTTGGTGCTAATATTCAGCACTTTTCCCCCAATTTTTGTCGTATATTTGAAGACCCATCTCTTTGCTATCAGATAGAATTAATTTTAAACGTGTTACATAATTACATTAGCTTTTATAGAATATAACAAGAGCATACCCGTTTTGTTCACAGGTACATTATGGTCGTGTTCCATTGAAGAGACCCTCTTGTAACTTTGAACAAATTGAAAATTACGTTTCTGAGGCAATATTATAAAAAAGAGTCGTAAATATTAACAGTTATGAATTGCAATAAAAGGTTTAGCTATAAAACGTTCCCCAGAATTGAAATTTTATTAACTGAATTAAAAATTGAAGAGAAGTTCTACCAAAAACTTGTGAATAATAAAGTTGAACATATACAACTCTTAACATTATGTTATACAACAAGCGAATATATAGAAACTACTTAAAATTATAATTAATAATTTTATATCCTAACCTAACCTATATAAAATATATCAATTCCTTTAACTACTTACATTGTGTAGCTTTAAACAGTGTTACTTATCGTTCAAAAGTACACGATAAATTATTGTTCATAGGTATAAGAGGGTCACCATTACGAAAAAAGTTCTCCACTAGCTTAAATGAACAGATGTTAAAACTAAAAATATTACTGTATTCGCCAATGATTCTACCCCAAGTTTGGACAAATAAATATCACAAGTTGCAAAAACCGAAGAGCACAAAACTCAAAAGGTAACTACAAAAAAATCTTCGTTTTGGGGGTTAAAAAATTAAAAGGAATATTGCTCGGCACAACAGTCAGTAAACAACAGCCAAACCAGTTTGTAGTGCTTTTTTTCATTTAATCTTTCAAACGAATTTTAATAACTGCACCTAGATAGCTTTGATTTCTAGAAAAGCACAGGTGTTCCAAGGTACATTGTTTCAAAGGTACAACGCCTTCCCTTATACATTTTCTTGAGACCTTTAATCAATTGCAGAAAACCTCTTGTGCTTATCTATTACCATTTTTGTTTTATGGCGATCAGTGATGAAACTTGAAATTGCTAATTTCAACCACTTCCGGTTTAGAAGATAACGTTAAGATGGAATCTATTCTTTTGACAATCGCATCTCCATATCTTTACGTTTTCACTCTAGGGAAATCAGTATTGGAACCAGAAGCAATATTAAATTTGAAACACTTCCTGATTTAGTTGTATCTTGTGGATTGTCCCCTAAATCTTTTGCAAAAATTTGCTTCTCGCTATCTGTTACCTTTTTCTTGTTCTACGGCGATAAACGCCGAAACCGGAAATGGTTAATTTGAATTACGGCTGGTTTGAGTAGAGTGTTCACGGGGTGTCTTCCCACTTGCGACAGCCCTATTAGCGACAGGAACGGTTAGCTGTCCTATGAGCAACCGATTCGATCTATTAACGTCATATGAGTCACCGATTAGTTCATACTAAGATGATGGAAGGAGATAAGGTCCCCTCTTCTTTAACTTATTTTATGCTAATGTGATTTAGAACCGAAGAAAATATACTGTGAAAGATTTCGCTCTACCTGAATTGAATACGTGAGAACACTCTCATTATATTAACAATCTTTTATACGTTTTTCCTAATATTATACTTTTGAATTAATTTATATGAATACATTGACTCTATCAAGGTGAAAACTAACTAAATATTTAGAGTAGCTCCGCCTTCTAGTAGCCATGTATGATTCTAATATAATTAAAAATTTCATGTTAAAATGATATGGAGCATAAGTTTAGAGTGAATATGTTTATGGCATAAGAAAATAATCAGAAAGAGATATGGGCGCCCAAAGAAAATTTTCTAGGGAGGGGCATCTCCATGGTTGCTGTATCAGGTCTGGTATATCTGGTATTTAATATACGTGGTTTGCTATATTACGTATACATTTTTGTGAGGCAGGGGGACGACTCCTGCCTTCCCATCGGGTGCCCAGGGAAAAAAGGTGTTAACCACTTGAGGATATCAAAGAAATCTAAAAACACGGTGTATTCGAAGAAATTATTACACAAGTTACAAATCTATCGCATGACTTTACAATTCGTCTAGTTATTAGGGATTATATCAGATTGCTTCAAGACAGGCTTTTACGTAGAAGTCATAACAAGGAAGAAAGGCAAATTAAGCAATTAGTTTACGTTTTAATAGCTTACAATAGGGGAATGGTAGTCTAAAGAGTTTGTTTACCTTTTGGATTGTTTTACCTTTAGGAGTAGGCTTTTCATGGAAATACCCCTGTTGTCTCGTTGAGTTATTTGATATGTTTTATGTCGAACCTAACTCAAAATTAGAAAAAAAAAGATTTATTTACACAAACAGTAGAGGAAAAATATATTTGACTAACAATATCACTGCCACGTACGTATTTCATACCAAGTTTGTTCGGGCGCTAATAACGGAGGCAAACATATTTTACGAGATGGAATCATATCATCTTCCATCATTTCAATGTAAATGAGTCGGTCCTTCATAGGACAGATAACAGTTTCTGTCGCTAATGGGACTGTCGCTTCTGGGAATAATTCGTTCACGGAAGAGATGTAAACTTTTCTTGGGACGTTAAATCGATTGGCAAAAAAGTTCTTGACACATTTTAATATTTTTGCTATGATGCCTGTCGACAGACGAACAAAACAGTTCTTTAAGACTTCCAACACTGATGCATTGAAAAGTTCGAAAATATAAAAAATGGACAGTTTTGGTCTTGGGATATTGATAAAACATCGGAAATGGCTGATTCAATCTGATTTTAAAAAATACCTACCGATAGCCGTGATCAAGTGCTCACCCGATGGATATGGGATGCTAAGCCCCTTTTTTCGTCCGCTTACATCTCGGCAAGAGGTCTGATGAGACTATGATGTATCGACTAACTAAGGAAAAAAGAACTGATATTAAATTGAGAGTGCTAGCATGAATTTATCTTCCTAATAAAAAAGACTATATTGGGTTTTAGGGTATTGGTGAAACGTCGGAAATGGCTGAACAAATCTGATTAAAGTAAGATATATTATTTGACATGCTCAAATATTTAATACAATGAATACAGAGGATTACCCTTGACCTACGCCGGCTCATGTCTAGGTAAGAGGAGCCAATCAATCATTAAAAATGTTTGATCAAATCTGAAAAATATTAATGTATCGATTGGCAAAGAAAAAAATTCCATTAAATACTTAAGCTGGCGTGATGGCTCGTATGCACCAGTTACATGAGTTGAAACAGAATTCTCTTCACGAAATACGAGACGAGACAGGTCACTTCCAAGAGTAAAAAAGACTCTTCTAGACGAGACAGCTCTCTCACGATATTTTCAAATCGAAATTTCACCAAATTCCGTCTCGGTGGCAACACTAGATTCAACACTTCATCACATCGTACGTTTAACATTCGTTTTGTCCAGACTTATTCAACAATTTGCAGATTTTGATCGACATTACTGACAGAAACATTCGTTGGTTTTAGTAATCGGGCTTAAGAATATGTTAGTTCTACAAATAGTTTGATTAGGTTCATTCGATCAATATGTAAACAGGAGATATAAGGTGTTTATTTATTTACATTTAATTAATGATTTCCAGCACGTGATTGATTTAATAGACAGATATATCATATATGCTAACTTCAGAAAACAGTTAAGTACTCACCAGCTATTCCTCTCTGGTTACGCTAAATTCGACAATTTTCAATGTAAGTCGTTTGATCTTTGTTAAATCAAATTGGCAACGGTTTTAAGCGATTCATCGTCTGATTTGATAGATATATAGTCTCTCTTTTCTACTTTTTATATCTGTAAGTGAAGTCAATCAAACGTTGGAAATTATTGTTCAAACTTGATCAAACCAGGATCATACGGTTAGCATTAAGAAATTTCGAATCTGACGTGAAGTTTGCTAGTGTGTAGTTAACACCAAACTAAATATAGCTTATATTTATGTTTTAAGGCAGATCAAACGTTAGAAAATGTTGATCCTACCTGATAAAACAATGATCAAATGATTAGCATAATAAAGAGTCCAATCGCAGATGTAGGGGAAAGGGCTAGCCCCTTTTCTAATGTTTGTAACTGTTAGTAAAGTTGATCAAACGTTGGAAATTGTTCATTGCTGTGAAGGTGGGCTAACTACACGCTAGGCCGCTACTAAATGAAGCTTATATTTATGTTAATAAAACTGATCAAACGTCAGAAATGGTTGATCATACCTGATCAAATGATGGTCAAAATGTTGACATTAAAATAATTTTAAATTCAGTGTGAATGGGACTAATTACATGCAGGCATAATTCCCAGCGTGCATTCGTGCGGTTTTCTTTGCACGTTAAAATGTAGATCTACGTCTTATACAGCCTGGCTGCTGAAAAGGACACTAAAATCTAATCAACCAAACTAAGGTAAAAGGAAAAGTTAAAAAAAATGAAAAGGAAGACTAAGGAACTTCAATCTAAGCAGCATAAAAACCCTTAAGCAATTTAAAAGTTTTATACGGTTAGAAAAGAAAACTCCAACAAAACACAATTTTATTGTGGTGGTCGTTGATCGTAAAGGCTATTAATTCCTGAATCACTTTTTAAATATATGAATACCTACTAAGATTTATCTGCGTTATTAGTAATTTGTATGTAAAATATATTACATAGTATAATCGTTTGCTGTAGATATGTTCAGTATTATTAAAAAAATATGTGTTCAAATCAATTAGAACGGTATAAGTTTAGATGGCGATCTGATCAAGAACGAACATCTCGAAACATTAATTAGTTTTCTGGCGTAGTACCAAGGGCGCCAATCCTGTGGGTCCGGGGCCCTCCAAAGCTAATGGGGCCCTCCTAGTGTATTTATGAATATGTAATATTTTGCATAATTTGAATGTAATTTGTCTTAACATCCTCATATACAGTATATACCTTCTGGGTGTGAGTGACCCCCCACCACCAAATTTAAAGAGAAATGGGCGCACTTGCGTAGTACTATATACCTAGGTACTTGTTAAAAATCACAGAAAGTTATTCGTTTTATATCCACCCATTTTCGATTCGGTGCTGCCACCTGGCGTATCATACTGGAATTATGGTCTCCTTACAAGGGCAGTATTTGTCTGACCTCGTATACTAGCTGACACAGTTAAAGATGCTTTTTTCATGGAATCTGGAAAGTCCTCAAAACTCTCCCTTCTCTTCTTTGAGACATTTGTTAGATATTTATGACCCCGTTACCTGAAAATAAACGTTGCTACTTCCCTCTATTGTCCCTTTATTTTATCTTCCATTTATTGCTTTTTTTTAATGCAGAATTTTATTCAGTTTATGAAAGGTTACGGAAGTACGGCAACATTGAAGAGAATGACATCGCACGTGCTGCTTAAAATCAGCCCTGGGTTGTGTGGTGGCAAATGTGTAGTGTTTGGGGCAAGAGATCTCTAAGTTTGTCTCCAATAGTTACAGTAGGTGCGTGAGTGATGGTAGTGACTGTTATCAAATGGCACCGAAAATCAACGTCTTATTCCACGAGACGCTTACACATACACACAAAAGCCACGACCAGTTATTGTTCTCAAGTGGAAAAATTGTGTTAAAATATTAAATTGTTCGCACTAACTATCTTAAGTCGCGGAAGAAGTCACAATCAAAAGTAGCACTTGAAGCAATAATAGCACGTGTATTAAATAAAATTAGTATATGCAACGGGAGTTCGACAGTCAACCAAACCGCAATGAAATTCAGAAATACAGGATTTGCTATTCCCGCTAAAACGATAAAGATGGATGGATACATTCTGAAACAAGAGAATACCGGTATGTGAGAGTGAGCGACACTAGCGCAAAGGATCTCACTTGAATGAAGTCTGAACTAAAACAGTATACATCCGGGTTCCATTTGCCTTACCTCCGGCTGCTACAAACAAACAAACATTTGCCGAGAGAGCGATCGTGGCTAAGTAAATAAGTAAAATCAGAAGAATAAGATTTGAAATATAAAGTTGCATTTGTGAACGTTCTCGTAAACCATTTTATTAACACTGGCAACATAAAATATAAGGAAAGTATAAGAACAGTGTTAAATTCTTATTATATTTCAATTCACAATGGCTAGTGAGGCGTCTGTTAAGTTGGAATTGATATGCAAAGAAGAAATTGCTTATGACTTACCTCAGGAAGATCCGCTCGAAGGGAAAGGGTGGTCATTGGAACTGATGACTGACAACAATGAGTTAATAGTATCTACAACGGAAGGAGAAGAAACAATGAACAATGATACAGCTATGTGTTCTTTGGATGTGAAACTAAACGTTGATAGAGTGAAATCACAATTAGCAGTAGAAGAAGATCCTGAATTTGAAAGGAATATAGAAACGCTAAGTTAAATAGTGGTTCAGGAGACTTGCGCGTCGTACTCTAATCACTTCCAACAATTAACAACAAAAAATTTAAATTCAGTTCAGCCAGAAAGGTAATGTTCAATTTTTCATTTACTTACTCAAGTTGGTACCATTGTTATCCCGGATGTGTAGGGCTAAATCAGAAATTTTCGATTAAACTTTTTCTTACAAAGGTAAAAGTTATAAAATGGCCTTTTGGCAAATTTGATGACTCACTACGGTACCTGTGTTTCGAGCATGTGTTTCCAAACCTAGTAACTTATTATGAAATAACTATCATTTCGCTGCGTTTAGTTTCGGAAGAAGAAGTTAAGATGAATACTGTGTAGAAGTTGTGCCGTATACTGTATGAATACTGTATAGAAGCTGTACCGTATAAGAGATGTAAAGAGTATGTACCAACCTTATCGTTTAAGATTTGTGTGTTTGTAAGATAGCTGAAGGCAATGGTTTCATGGTAAATTCAATGTGAAAACATAATAGGGTCTGCAGAAAAGTAAGATCATTATGTCGAGTCATTACGTTTCTGGTTTCAAGTTTTTTAAAGTTGAGTTCTGCGCCTAAGCACAGTTACTATTGATGCGAATACAGTTACTAATCCTCTGGACATTCCTGACTGGGTATATACTATTCATTTCACTCCGTTTGCTTGTTTGCAAATAGTTCCGCAGGTGTGAGTTCGTTTTGCTAATGATTACACTAGGAAAGTAGTACCCGAATCATGTGCGGCCATGTGATGATATTATTGCCACCTCGCATACAATTTAGATATTTTGTGACTTTTCACGTCACACTCAGTTAAAATATAAATTGTCTGTTTAACAAATTGTTCATTACCATAAACAAGTAATAAAAATATCATTTAAATTACTTTCACGATTCTCATAGTGCTTCGATACAAAATACAAAATATGTATGTTGCATCAGTTAGTGCGCTCCAGTTTTGAAACTGAGTTGTTGACCACGCAGAATTTACGGGGAATTTCACACCAGCTGTTGACAATAAGGTAACACTGGTTAACAAAAAGAATGTCCTTGTAATCTACAAGGAGCGTAGCAGATTCGATGTCGCGCGTAGCGGGAGGTTGTAGGGGTAGTAGGGAGTTGGAGAGGGGTAGGTGCCGAAGAAACCAGGAGGAGGCATGCGTTTTGCTGTGATCAAATCATATAAACTGTGCATACCTTTCCCTGCGATAGTGTAAAACTTTTCTTTTCGTAGAATGTAATCGTTCGATTGTAACATAATAATTAAATTAAACGTATTTTTCATCACATTAGCCCAGTTCGAATACTAAGATAAGTTACTACTATCAGGCACGCTCAATTTATACGTATATTTGTAATAACTAGTGATTGCATAAATTTCAAACTAGACACATCATATTCACCACAACTACTTTTTATTCTGTAATCTCCATTAATAATTACCAGTTGCCATAAGAAACCGAAACAAAAATGCTATTTTATCACTGTAACCACAATTACAAATTATCTATCTAAAATCAACATATATTCTATATTTTATTCTTAACAACAGATTGTGCACTTTTAAGTAGCAACTTTACCCAAAATAGCTACGAGAAAAATGGAAGTAATTTACAAATATATAATATCGTTGCATGATCTGAATTGGCATGTCAAGAAATCACAGAATACTGAAGAGAAAACTGTCAGACTGTGTGTTTTCAGTGATATTCTTTAAAAAAACATTCTAAGTGTGTCTAACCGGTTTTCGAAACACGAAAATCTTTACCACGACTTGGTGTGTTTTGATCCAAGGCGGATTTCTGATTTAAAAGACGAACTAGCCTCAAATGCAATGAACAAAATCAGTGGCACAAATAAAGGGAAAACTATCGAAGAACTAAGATTTTATGCAGATATTTAGTCCAAAACATCGCAAGAAGATATTTCTGAGTGAATATGATATTGAATATATAAGTAGAGAGTATGAAGAATAAGCATGGTGAAGCGATATTGAACCAGGGATGTAGGAAATCAAAGTAAGCTTGCAAGTCTTGCCTCACGTGTGCGTTCAAAATTATATATGAATATCACATGTATGCCTTATGTTATACATACCTCTTTAAAATTATACAAGTTCCTCCTTCTATCCCTCTTACACATGTAAAAAGAAATTTGTAAACCAGCCTTTTTTGAAACTCAACATTATTAAGTAAGGATTAAGGGCGAACCTCGGGCAAGACAACCTTCAATCTTTTATGGTAATGCAGTATGAAAGGGATATACTACATAAAGTGAATAAAGATGTCTTAATTAATAAATTCTGTCATGTTAATTCAGAATTGAAGATTTCTGATATAAGATAAAAATGTCCTTGCTTCTTGTCATGTAACCAGATCAAAGTAATAAAAGTTAAATGCTATATATATATGATGCATTGCCACATTTTATATATATATATATATGTGTGTAAAACTGGAAACCCAAGATGTCAAATACCACAAAAAAGGTAGATTGCCACATTGTTACATCACCTTTTCATGTGAGTTTATAGACCACTATTTCTAAAAGTGATAATTTATTCCAAATTATGAAAAACTACAAAATTTAATCTGGTTACTGATCAAACCAAGCGAAATTTTAAACTTGTATCAAGGCAGCTATACAGGGATGATTGAACAACACGAATATAGTGGTGTAGTGATAAGACAACATCTAGCAAGTCACTATAGCACACAATGATGTTATTTATGTAACCGTTACTTCACATAACATATCGATAAGTAATAGAATCAAGTTAGTTACAATAATTGAACTAGTAACGGGTTCGAGCCCATTACCCAATGCAGGGAGGACAGAAAAAAATTGGGGCCTCGATCTACACCCAATGTTCTTACTTAATACATATGGTAGCCTTAACACTAAGTATACTAACATTAATGGTTTTACTAGCAATAGATCACCTAACATGTTTAACTATTTACCATCCTGGATAAAGTGTTAAAATATGTGGTGTCTGTAACTATTTAACTCGAATGTTAGCAATGGGATCAAGAAGTCGTCATACTTAAGTTCAGTTTGCCACAATGAACAAGAGATTGTGATACAGTATGATACTACCAATTATTTTGATAAATATCATTAATGTCCTCATAACTGAAAATATTACGCTAGAATGAGCATCAGCTTTAATGAGCATAACTGTTAATACTTGATCATAATTCGACCTGGGTTGAACATAACTAAAATTAGCGTAATCTTACTAACTATAGGTAGCGTAGTATAGTACACAGGTAGCTATTTACATTCTTGAAAAAAAATGGACGATACATATATAATTGTAAATGCATTATGTACAATATGAGCAGTATGCTAGTACATCGCCGTTTTCTCAATCACTTAGCAATTTTACAGCAGCATAAGTTCACTTGTGTTCGTCCAGAAGGGGCGCAGGAAAGTTGCACGTATATATATGGTGTTCACAGCAGCAGAAGAAAAAGCATGACAGAGACTAAGGCGTATTTCTACCTTTTTTATTTTTTTTATTTTTTAAAACTTAATACGCTTCCCGCCTGAACTACGCGGAAAAAAATTAAAAAAATAATCGCTAAATAGGCTTAAAAAACAAACGGGGCAAGTTATCGGTGGAGTACACAAAGGCAGGTGAAAGTTGTAGCGCTCGAAGTGGAAGAGCAGACAAAAGCTCATATAAATGCTAGAGAAATATGAGCGCCTCTGGCAAAGAGAAGGTAGCATTAACACACAAAAAATAATGCTGTAGGAGAGAGGGAGGGAGAAGGAAGGGGGAGGAAGCTGGCCGTACCTAACGAGTACCAGTTGGGTACGACAACCACGCCATGGACAATATCCCTGGACGCTTCGTCCGTGTTTAGTGGTAGGTCTGGTCCATTCATGTGAGGTGTCTGATTTATTCGCCTCAGAAGCGGTTGCAAGGACACACTGGTTCAATGGTATAGCATGCGCACTGACCAGTAGTGGGACTGCATAACGGGTGGGGGCTGCAATGGCGCCCCCCAAATTACACCTGTCACCAGACAATGGGGTCATACCCATCTGGTGCGCAAATGGTCCCGGGTGCGAGACTGGGTAGGGTACACCCCAGAGGCCCCCGAGTCCGGATCCCAGTTACAGGGATTAGAGGAAGGAAGATTCCAATTAATGTACGAGGTGCCCGTGGGGTCGATTCCATGATGTGCCACCACCGGGCAGGTAGAGTCAATCCCCAACTCCGGATACGCAAGCCAATGATGCCAGGGGTTGGGGAACACCACTGCCAGGTCCATAAACAGGCGCTTAGGTAGCTTGACCTGGAGCAACTCGGTGGCGGCCTTACCGTAAATAAAAATGACCGTCCCATAAGGGACATGAGTCATTAGCCTCTCCATTACATCCTCTAAGAGGTGATGGCCAGCATTAAAGGCGGTGTGAGTGGACGCTTCGTGTATTGCTATACGTAGCTGGTTAGCATAGGATAGGTCGGCTGTGGAAGAAAAAGGAGTAAGCAGAAGGTAATTATCGAAATCATGGACAACAGGTCCGTCCATGGGGGTTTCATTAGTAACAAGGAAAGATAATTCATAGGGAGTAAAGAGATTGGGGTCCAAAGTGACCCCGGCTATGGACAGAAAATAAGCGGAAGCGACCGAATTAACATTACCGAGTGGTAGATGTTGCTCTTCTTGGTTACCTTGTGCCATAGACATGGTAAAACGCAAGATTCAAGATGATAACCTGGAACGGAATAACGGGCATAGTTAAAGGAGCCTATGTAAATGTCTGGGGCGGGGAGAACCAAGCCCCCTTTTTTATTTTTTCAAATTTACGGGTAGATAACCCCGGACAAATGTAAAGCGAAACGTAAACATTAACATTAGGTAAGAGTAAGTTTGTAGGTGAGCAACAATACTGAATCTATTTTATGTTCCAGTTCAATACATTCCTAGACACGAAGAGGGACAGCGGCGAGTTTCCTGGAAAGAAAGAAATAAAGTAATCAGGCGTCGGCAACGGATGGATCCCTGTAATGTGAATGATGAGTTTGCAGCTGCAACGAAGTATACTTAAAACCGGAGTTGAGTATACGCGGTAGTACAGAGATTTACGCATGTATGTATAAATGTTCGGGATCACTAATAGTAATTTCTCTTTCAGCTATGTCAACACTTGTTTTCCTTATATGTTCTCCGTGTTTGTCAACATATTAGGAGTCTTATAGGAGAAAAAGAAGGGTAACTCAGTCGTGGCCGGCCACATTCACACAAACGAACAAAAAAAATATTCATCCCAATATGTTGGCAAAACATTCATTTAGGTATCAACTCGATGTAATTGTTCCTGTGACGCGTCGAACATACTTGGTATGGTAGGGCCCTAAGTCTAAAAGGGACTAGTTTGATCCTCAGATCAGTCTTAGCGCTGCCGAACTAAGATGAGTGCCTATCACACATGGCCTACTAGTGCATCGAGGGGAGAGGGGGAATGCATCCCAGGAAGTAAGAGGAGAAGCAACTTTTTTTATTTTACATTTTTACTGTTTGAAAGAGATCCTTTCGTTGCTTTTGAAAAAAGCTAGGGGGACCCAGTGTTCATACGTGAGATAAAGTGAGACTAACATTATGAGAAAGTGACAGGAGTTGACCGTAGTGACCCATCCCTCTGTTGCTGGGGTCGAGTTCAAGTTATCCTGAGGGAGGGGATCTCGAGACATGATCATATGTATGTATACGTTTAGGCTCTATCTATAGCTATGTATGTACGTGTTTCCGTGTACGTGTGCTAGAGGTCATGTTTAAATACGTGTACTCCACCTTTTAGTGGTCTATGCGATATATGAGATATTAAACACACTCAACAAATAACATACTCCAAGTTTTCCTTTTTTTGGTATGGCATAAGTCCGTCTAAATTGAGGCGACTAGACCTCATGGTCAACCTATCTGATACACTTAACATTCCTTGTTCTCACTATCGCTAGAAAGTTCCAGCACGCGTGATTTGTCTCGGGGGAAATACTTCTTTAACCTTTCGATGGTTACAATCTGAGTGTGGTTAGGGTTTGGCACTAATTTGATTTTACAGGTATTTGTGGGAGAAATACTACTTAGGTAATACAGTCCCATAAACTTTGGTGTCAAATTAGGAGAAATATCCTTCTTTGGTGGTTAGTCTCCACATAAAACTAAGGCACCAACCTTTAGTTTTATAGGTTGTCTAGTGCGGTCAATCCGTAATTTAGTCCGCTGCTGGACTTGTGTCATGGCCTGCTGAGCTAGCTTACGGATTAACTTTAGTTGTTTCTGATGTTCCTGTATTTTTGTAAATTGATACTGGGTGTCCAACTGAGTGGGGAATCTTGCCTTTTGACCAAAGACAATCTCATATGGGGAGTATTTTCTAATAGGGGAGGTTGATACACTATAAGCATATGCACATAATAGGATATATTCCGCCCACTTGGTAGGCTGTTTAGCCGTGTACTTAGTTAGGAAATTTGCAATGACAGAGTTAAATTGCTCACACAGCCCGTTGGTTGACGGTTTAAATGCTGCAGTTCAAACATGTTTAATGTCAAATTAAGTCATTTAGTTCGGCCATTACTGCTGCTAGAAAATTAGTTCCTCTGTCCGCTAATATATCCTTTGGGGGGCCAAAGCGCATGATTAACTCGTTCAAGATGGCCCTAGGCACTGTAGGAGCTTTCACGTTTCGTAGCGGTACTAATATTGCGAAATGGCTAAGATATTCTATCATAACCAGGATGTAACTAGCCTGCACTGCCATGTAGCGGGCCAAAAATATCCAAACTCCAAAGGGAGAATAGTTCCTCTTTTATAGGTAACGGGTGAAGAAATCCATGTTTCTTTTCTCGAGGGATTTTCACCCTTTGACATTCGTCACAAGAGCGAACATATTCCTTAACTATTTTCCTCATGTTAGGAAAGTAGTAACGTTCGTTCACTTTAGAGTACGTGCAAGAGAATCCCGTGTGGCCTCCACACAGCGGAGACGAATGGGCCTCTTGTAAGGTGTCGGGGATAGCCTTTTCCGGTATCACTAGTTTCCTTTCTTTGTTCATGACTCGATATAAAACACCGTCAACTACCACATAGGGTTTTAGAGCACGACCAGTAGGGTTATCTTTCTTCTTTTGTATTATTTCTCTAATTTTATAGTCCTCTCTTTGCATTGTCCTTATATCTATCTTAGGGCATAACACTAGGTTGCACACGTCTGCACAATCTTCTTCTTGACTAAATTTGGAGGGTAACTCATCCTTCAACGGACACCTTAACAAGAAATCTGCGGTACGTTATTGCGGCCTTTTACATGTTCAATCGTAAACTGATATGGTTGTAAACGGATGGCCCAGCGCATAAGACGAGAATTGAGCACCTTATTATTTCTTAGGTAGCCAATGCCGCAGGCGGCAGTCCGAACAATAAAGGGGCGATCTGTCAATTAAAAGTGGAAGCGCAAAATTGTCTTAGTAACACCTAAAGCTTCAAGCTCAACCGTGGAATAGTTGAGCTCCGCTGGAGTCAATGATTTCGAAAAATAGGCTATCGGGTGTTGCTTATTATCTTCCTTAATTTGTGCGACGTATCCACGGATTCCGTCTCGACAGGCATCCGAATAGACTATAGCATCCTGAGTCGGGTCAATGTGTGCGAGGACTGGAGCAGATATGAGACAAGACTTCAAAGTATCCCATGCCTTTTTCTCGGTTTCTCCAAAGTCGAATTCGGCGTTCTTTTTAGTCAATGAAATGAGTGGTTTTGCCATCGTAAAAAATCCTTGAGGAAAAGCTCGGTAAAATGAACAAAGTCCGATAAAACTACGTATTTCTCTTACTGTAGTGGTATATGGTACCTTCGATATAGCCTCAATTTTGGCGGGGTCTACACAAACTCCTCGTCTACCGACGATGCGTCCAAGCACCGAGGCTTCTTCATAACCAAAATAGCATTTCTTAGGGTTGAGTTTTAGGTTCGCCTCCCGGAGCCGAGATAGAATAATTCTCGTCCTCTCTATTAGGGCTGAAAAGGAAGGACCAGGGCAAACCAAATCGTCTAAATAACATATTACATACTCCCATATGATGGCACCAAAGATAACATTCATCATGTTTTGAAAAAGGGCCCGGGCCGTGGTTAGGCCGAATGGTAATCTCAAAAACTCGAATTTTCCCCGGCTGCAGATGATTGCAGTCTTCTCTACATCACACGGACGGATGAGCATCTGATGGTACCCGTTTTGTAAATCTAATGCATTTATGAATTTGGTACCATTTAAGAAAGCTAGTACCTCATCTATGCGCGGCACTGGCACAAAGTTTGGCCTTAATACCTTGTTAAAAGCTCTGTAGTCGATACATATCCTTGGAGAGCCATCTTTTTTAGGGACTGTCACAATTGGTGCCGATGTGGCCTCTTGCTTTCCCGGATAATATTACTGTCTAACATTTTCTGGATCTCTTCTGCGACTATCTCTCTCTGTTTTGGCTTTTCTCTATATGGAGGGTGAGAGACAGGAATACCTGTGATGACCTCCAAGGGACACATAAACTTATCGGTAGCCGCAGTAAGACAAAATTTGTCCCAGTCTACAACATCCCTAAATTCCATCAGTAGGTCCAGTAACTGGTTTCGTTCTTCTGGGTTTAAGTTTGGACCAATGTTTAGAACTTGAGCTAATTCTTCCTTTGTTTGTGGGACTTTTTGGGGCTGTCCAGAGACTTCCACATCGTCTGTTTCATCTTTGTTAGTAAGGCGTATGATCTGATTAACAGCCTGCACGGCTTTGTCTGTTTCGTCATTTAAAGACTCAACCTGGGGAACAAGTTTCCCTAAATAAAGGTTTTTTAGACAACGTTCTAGTTCTATCCGAACCGTTAAAAATAGTCAGATAAATATTTCCGTTTTCAGTATAAACTGGTCCCCTGGGGATCATGCAGGAGTGCCAATACCGAATTCCATTGGACGGTATGAATTCCCAAATATGCACTTTCCCGGTTGGCGCGGTAATTTCTATGTCATACGAAGCCTTCGACGGCACGCGGACATTTGCTGGAAGATACACTTTATAGGTAGTGCCCGGATAGATATCAAAAATTTCGATGCCGAACCCCAAGGGGTTTGGCACGGCCTCTTTCTTAAAACGATCTTGAGCAAAACTCTCTAGGTCAGAGAGAGTTGCTGGATCATTTACACTTCCTTGCGTTGTCAAAGGTTTTTCAAATGTTTCTGACTGTCCTCTATTTGATCTGTCCTCTACAGCCTCATAAGGCGCACGTGAGGCCAGGGGTGGCTTTACAGAAAGTTGGTTCTTTTTGCTATGTTTTGTTGCATAAAACACTTTCTTTTTCTTTCTGTGAATAGTCTCTGTACTCGAACTTTTGTACCAAACTTCCACTAGGGCCTGGTTGAGGGGCCAGGTTGGATAGATTCTTTTCCCCTTTCCCTAAGCTAGGCGAATTGATAGGTTCCAGCTCAGGAGCACTGGAAGATACCTTGCTTTTCTTTGTTCGTTTACGTCTTGCCTTTTCGCGCCTATTAACGTTTCCATCCGTTCTATTCGTAGGCTCCGGGGGAAATTTTATAGTTTCCCCGGAACGCATGAATATTCGAGATGTAATTTCTTTAGCAGGAAGTTTTTGTCTCTTGTCAGCTACACTAGCAACAGGATTTAGGGGATTTCCGGTGACCAACTTTGGAGACGGATCCTTACTCCTGAGAGGGAGGTTTCGTTTTTTATAAGTTTGGTTGTTTCTATGAGGAGGGTTAGAGAAGGCCGGTTGTCTAGCGTTATCGTGCTGTGCCGATTGTGAATCGTTAAACGATCCTTATACTACTGACGGTGGGTATCGTTCAACATGTGTTAAATCTTAAGTATGAATTACACCTTGACGATGCCTATTTGTACCTTTTGGGATTGTGAACCATAGGTTTTCCACATGATTCCCGTCTTTATCTGCTAGCTCCAAGTATTTGGAATGAATTTTTGTGACATACTTGTGCAAAAAATCTACCCCTAAAATAACATCATAGGCGCAAAACTGTGGGTCAACAATAGCTACGTCTAGAAACCTTCGTTAGGTTGTCTTCAATTGATCCTTGAAACAACACGCTATTCTCACCACAGGAATGTAATCTGTGGGTGGGCACCTACCCCGCGAAGCTTTACATAACCCTTCAGTCTCTCAGTTAGTGGAAATCGTGGGGGTAAGAGGGTTTTCGAAGCCAGCGAGATTTCCAACCCCGTGTCAATAAGGCCTTGCGCCCGGCGGTCTCCTATTTTTATTCTTACTGTACTGAACTGGGCTCGACCATGGCCAAATCCATAGATATTTTGGTGAGTGTTCCTATACATTTTATAACCGGTTCTGCTACTACTTCGTTTGAGTAATAAGACCTAACCTGTACAAATCCCGGTCGGGCAGTTCCTTTAATGCTTGATTAGTCCAAGCGGTCATTTTCCCATATTATGTCATAACCAATACTCTGACTAACTAACCTTTGTGCTGTCTGATATTTTCTAAGATTTTGCATGCACTGTTCGAGATTATCACAATCATTCATTTCAAGCATCAACTTATTTAGGACGTCTGTTAACAAACTCATTCTAAGCCTACTCATCAATTCACTTTCATTAATCCAACCTCGTAAAAATTTCAGATCCTTTATTAACTTATAAATAAATGCTAAAGTACTTTCATTGGGTTGTTGTTTTATTATATCAACGTCATATTCCAATCTTGCGAAGTACTCAATACTACGAAATGCCTTTTTAAGTTTTTCCTTCAACTCGTTATAGCTTAAGGGTGAAAGGTTTGCTATGTATACTAAATAGAAGGAGAAATCTTCCCCTTTCAAACAAAAAGGGAGATAATTTACTATCTCTGGGGTCGACCATTCGTATATGCTAGCCACTGATTCATATTCTTGTAGGAAAGTTTCCACGCACTCATTTCTATTACCAGAGAAGGAGGGAATTTCAACATTTGGATAGATCTTGAATGCTTGTGGTTTAGCACTAATAGTAGAATTTTGATTGTCACCCTTGGGAGGAGGGGTGCTAACTTGGTGTGTTCTAACTGTATCTGTAAATTTAGGTTTTTCAAAACTATATGTTATAGATGGCTCGGTAGCTGGACTAGTTTTAATTTCTTGCTCAGATTTTAAATTTATATACGGCTTATCCTCAGGATCTAATTTTAAAAAGGGCGAAAGATTTGATTTTTGCTTGTCAAGGTTCTTATCTTCACTTGATGTATGTGAAAAAGGCTCATCTTTCAGATATAAGGACCTGTCTAAAGAAGCTGAGATGTTGAAATATTCAGAAAGGGACCTATAGTCGGTATCAGTTGCGCTCCTATTTTCTAACTCGGAGGTTTGTTCTGGACTAAATTCTGATGTATAAGATCTATCTTGTTCGCTAAGTACTGATTTGTCTGTCTTTTCGCCTTCGCTAAACTCTAATTTCTCCACTGGGGTCGTGGGTGAAACTACGCTGCTAGGTGGCGAAACAAACACTATCTGTATAGGATTCTAACTTTTCCTCTTGTTGGTATTTTTTTGTTTCCTTGGTCGCAGGTGATTCACTAGTATCACTACAGGAACTAAGTTTAGAAGTAGCACTAGCTGAAGTTTGTAATCCAATATTCTTAACACTCTTAGTTTGTTTGTTAGATCCACTTTGGGTTGGAGAGGTTGAGGGATCATCTCTATTTTCTACTTCATCTAAACAAATTACTGACGCACCAATTTCCGCGTAATCAAAGATTTTACGAATATTCTCGTTTATTCTACTCTCGGACCAGGAATCCTTTTCTTCTTCTTTTTCCTCAATTTGCTTCTGGTGGTCGGAATAAACAGACGGAAAAGCATCATCACTTTTCTTCTCATCGTTTAACATCCTCTCAACTGGAGCAGGGGCGACGAGATCATTTCTCTGATCGGCGTCCTCTGTGGGAGGGTCTTGGTTCACTGCTCGGGGAGTATTAACCGTAGGAGGATCCCAATGGTCATATCGGAGTTCTTCTTCGGAGTTCCAAGAAGGTTTTAACTCATCCTCCAGGGTTGACGCAGGAGGAGACTCCGGGTTGTCTTCTGGAAATTGGGCTATTTCTTCGTTTTGTAACTGCTGCAATTCGTATCCTAACCAATTGTCTTTCAAAGGTTCACCTCCATCTGAATCTGCACTACTAATATCTCCGTTTGACCACCTAACTTTAGTAACTACACTAAGTATGTTATCTATACTGTCCAAATATTGCAGTTTCTCTTGGAGGATAAGGCTATTTTCAAACATGACAGGGTTGGTCTGAGTAGCTGTTGTCCGAATAACTTTGAGATCACGATCTGTGTCAATCCTGATCATTTTAGGAAACTTATATTCGGTCTGAACGCTAACATCCTTCTTTTGAAAAACTTCATTCTGTATTTCCATATCAAAATTTCCAACTACATTTTCCTCAGGTAATAAATCTTCAAAGAGGGCTGAGTGGTCAGCTTGAAAAAGAATACCTAATTTCTCTTCATCGTCACCTTGGCGACGAACAACTGTGACCTGTACTTTCTTGTACCGTAGTTGTTTAGTTAAAGGTCGAATTAAGTTTCCTACTTCAGGAGACAGTTCTGTTTGTAATGAATGCCTAATCTGGTCTATTAACGCTTCATTGTTAGGTTATGTCAGAGGGAGCAATTCATTTTCATTGTTCTCGTCAGGACTCTCAGTTTTCGATTCCCTAGGTTCGGTTCCTATATTTGCATAAATTGGCTCTTTATTCGTTAAAGTCTGGGGTTCGAGACCAATATTTTCGCAAATTGGCTCTTTACTCGTTGAGATTCGTGATTCAGTAGTTAAGTTAGCATATATAGTTCTAGGGCCGATCTCGGCATAAACTGTTTCATCACTACTACCAGCATAAAAATATTGGATGGTCGGTCTTCGCATTTCTAACGGCGTTTTAGGATCTGACAGTTCGTATTTAATAGGAAAATATAACGCTACTGGACTATCAGGTTCCTTTGTAACACCACTATCTTTATTTCCTGAACTTAACACTAAGTTACTTATTCTATTGTCCTTATCAGTTAACTTATTATCGTTTAAGGGTCTTTGGTTCGAGGGGACACCAGGTATTACACCTGATGTTGATTCTATCTCAGTTGTTACTTGAGGGCATTCCTGACCTGCAGTTATTAATTCTGTGATTTCTAGTTCGTCTTTTAAATTTAATGCATTCACTAGAGATTTCGGATCTACTCCCGGTGGGGTTTCATCAGTATGTGAATTTACATATATCGTCCTAGGGGCTGGTGTTGGTTTATCACTCGAACCAGCACTTAGTATTTCTGTATCATTTCTAGTCGGGATAGGGCTGGACGCGGCGAGCGGCGTTAGGTCGTAGCCACTCGCCGAGGCGTCAGGAGTTTGCGGGCTAGCGGTCGTTGGTTCGAGATGTTTGGGCTGACTCCACGTATCCAAATATCTCGGTAATGGGTTCTTTTTCCAACGGCTAAATTGAGGGGGAGAATGCCCGTGTACTTTCACTTTATTCCATTCAATACAATAAAAATTATGCCACCGATTCAAAATATAACGGTGCTTGCCCGTTGGTGTCTTAGGACAATGGGATTGCCCTAAATCTAATAGTTTTTCTTTTATTTTCTGCGAAAAACTCTTTTTTGATGAATAAACTCTGTTTTTCTAGTCAGTGGCCTCCTAAGCTAGGGCAGCGTGTAATCAACTTATTTTCTCCGATATAGTAAGAATTTAATCACGGACAGCTACTTCCCTCGGAAATGCTACGTCAATTTTAAGATAATAATAAACATATTATTTCAATGCCTTACTTTTCTTGTAAACTTCCTTTGAACGAATACTCCACTTCCCTTTCTTTATAAATTTGCTTTATTTTTAGAACGGGAAACAGAAAATGACTAGATAGTTATTTATTTTAAAGAAAACATTTATTTGTTCACTGATGATGATTTTACTTTTTACTTACATTCTTTAACTTTTTTAATGCACACAGGGGAATTATGAACATTCAACCATAGGATCATGTACCTGCAGATATTTTTCTTTTTGGTTTGTTTCATTTGCATAAATATGAGTTTTAGGCAGTTATTCCCAGGCAGCCATCGGACATGCACCCCTAGTATAGGGGGGGGCTGCTGAACCAAGGGGATAAGATACCTGTAACTCCCAAGCTTGCATGGGAAAGGATTTTAAACACATATCGCGGACAAAACTTGAACTTTCATCCCGTGAAACGGGCGGTTCTGTTGTCCAGAGATAAACTGCCTGTGATCATCCCCAGGTAAACGGTAGGGATTTTAGCCACTTATCGCCGGACAAACGTGTCGAACTTTCATCCCGTGTAACGGGCGGTTCTGTTGTCCAGAGATAAACTGACTGTGATCCCCCCCAAAGCTAGCAGAAGCAAAAGCAGGTTTACGGTTTTGCAAGTACATGAGACAAAAGCTGAATTCTATCTTAATATTTGCGTCCCGATTTTACATTTCTATCAGTACACAAGAAAACGTCGTGAGGTAGACTGAGTCTTGCTCTGCGGAACCTAGCTACCATTCCGCTGACTTATAACAACATAAAGCGAGAGAAGTTGACAATAGAAAATTTTCGTCGACACTTAACTCCTTGTAAAACGCACTACTTAGAGCAGAAGGATTATACTTGTATATCAGAGTCATAAGCTGAACACCGCCTAGGCCAAGTACGCTACTGAACTTTAATGGCTTTACATAGTACAGACACACCACTTGACTAGTCAAAAGAAAAACTTCGCGTACACTTTACACTTTTATGTATTAAAAAAATCTTCGATAAAAATTCACTCGCGATTTGCCCTAAAGCACAACTGAGATTTTCTGGTTCACCAATGAAATGACCGAGCACCAGGAACTTCTTCAAGGATTCAAGAACACAGTTCGTTACCCGGCGAACACCGAACGTCATAAAACTGTTACGTGTTTTTGAGATTGTCGTTATGTTTGTATACACTTTCTTTCGTGAAATCGTATTTGAGATCACTTCTCTACTCTCCACCCAGTTAGTCAAAGTTGGTACTGAGTCCAACTCCTTTTAAGCCTCAGTAGCGGGACGTCTTAGGCTTTACCGGTTCGAAGATGATGAGAAAGTCTCAATAATGGGGGGAGACTTGTATTTCAGAGGTAGAGCTTGTACTGGAAATCGAAACCCAGGTAACTCGTGAAGACTGTGAACTGAATCCAGATAGGGAGGAATAGCATTAATAAATTAAAGAGTTCATTTCCATCGTTAAGTTTTATTTATAAAAAAGATGAAAATTCAAAGGATTTTACAATTCGAATATTTGAAAATTTAACCTTAAAGTATTACTACATGACATGCATGGGCACAACCCGTACATTACAAACTAGGTGCTAGAAGGTTATTATGCTAAGCCGCGATTTACTGAAAGTAGTAATTTTGATGATTCGTACTTGCAACTTGCATTGGCCAAAAGGGGGAGAGGTAATTTCCGAAGTGGGAACTTGGTCTCATTTTTAAGTCATAACTTAGTCAATTTCTAACAAGTCTCAAAGTGCTCGACCCATATCGGGGGACTTAGAAAAATAATTACATACCTGATCTGATAACGAGCGACCGGAGCGAAGAACCAATTTCACTAGTCGAATGCCGGAAACGAACAACCTGAGCTCGGCGAAGGGCCTCACTTATAAAGCGACTTTGTCCCACGCATTTTCTGCTAGTTCTGACGTAGCTCGAGAGCTACGTCACGAACCTTGACGAACTTGGAGAAGCTTGTTCACGCGCATGCCCAATAGTGGCCAAGACTTCTAGTTTTTCTATGATTGTCCCCGTCACGCCGGGGCGGAAGTATCTATTTTACATTTACAAATACATCTTTATTTCATGTTTAGCTCCAAATACATAATGTTTTTATGTACTTATCGCTTGCGTGATGTTTAATAAATTTACAACCGCGACCCAGCACTGAGATTTTGGGCAAATCAAAGCCAGGGTCATACCACTATCACATGCGTGTGGGTTGGTGTCAATAAGGCATCAGATTGCTAATACAATCAAAGCCTCACTTGACTCCGTTCTCCTTTTCTCTCTTTCTCTTCGACACACACAATTAGAAAAGCGCGGGCGTCTCACCCTATAATTTGAGTCCGGCTTAGGACTTCGAAGCTTAACTGTGTAACAGTATAATATAATAATAAAAATATAAGCAAAAAATTATGCTCGGCTTTGTGTATACTGGCAGCGATGATTTCTAGGGATTTTTTCAGTAGCAGAGCATATTTGCGGAAGGAATTCAGTAGGGCAGTCAAGGAGTTTGATCAAGGAACTGAATAGTGAAGTACAATGTTTCATTTATTGGTTAAAACCTAGTGTGTAGTTTGCCTGCCAAATCTAAATTAGATTCTGTAACTAAGATGTCGTACGAAAATATAGAATTAAACAGAAAATCTCTTATCTTAAAGTTCGAAGCGATACACACCATGGTTATGAAGATTATTTCTTAAGAAAAAAGAGCAAACACAACGTTGCCTCCGTGGTTAGGTGGATAGAGTGGCGGACTCGTAGTTATTTTACCAACGAATCCCATCCTACCCCATTCTTTTTTTTACAAAACATTATAATTTTCATGTTAATGAGAACCGAAGCAATATAATAAGGTCAACTTATTGATATTTTGCTGTAATGACGTATTTATCAAGGATTAGAGTACTATTGGTAATAGCTATTGTTTCCAGTTCATGCTGTTGTATAGCTTCTCTCATTCTGTTTTCGTGGGAAAAGAACAATTTTGTTTCCAACAAAGTGTGAAGGATATATACGGACAGAAGACATCTTAGTACCAAACCTTATTTATCGTGATGAAATGGAGTAGTTTGCCATTATTAAAAAAAAAAAAAGAAAACAAAATTATTGAAGTTGGCTTCTCTTTAGCTTTTAGGTAAAAAAAAGTTTTTTTTCTTTATAAGATTATACTTTATGAGGCAAGGTGTGCGATCGTACCCACAAATTTAGCTAAAGAGTGAAAGATAATTGTTTATACAAACATTTACAAGTTTAGGTGCGTTAAACACCAATACCCCATGGTCTCGCTTATCCGACAATCCTTTGTTCCGCATACTGTATGATCCGATATATCATTGCAGATAGCACCAATCGGCAAGAAGAACTGCTAGTTGTGGTCTTAATCTATTTTTCATGCTCTGGAGTTTATCGCCTATCGCGTCTGTCTACACCTTGACTCATATGTCTATCATGCAGTGCAGACACGTATCCAGGTTTTCTATTCGGAGGGGGCCTAACACGAATCCTCGTAAGGACGTAATTCTAATGTTTTAAAAATATAGATAATAATAATAATAATAATAATAATAATGCAACAGTTCTCTACTTCTCTTAATTTTTTTCCTACTTTTCATTTATAAACCTGTTTACTTTGGAAACTGTATTAAGCACAAACAAAATGAAATATATTTTCGAGAGAAATGTAACTAAAAAAACTGTCTATTACGTATATCACATAACAAAAATAGCAAGAAGACATTGAGTGTAAAGTTAAAAATAGAACGGAAACGAAATGTTAATCCTATTTGAAACTGTTCTTTAACCCTTAAGTACTATTGACGAAAGTAATCACGTAATATGTCAGACCGCATTGTTGTTTCACATTTTCTGAATAGTAGTTTAATTTCATATTTTCTTATAATGCTATCCTACATATCTTAGTTGCTTATAGAAAAATAAAACATAGAAATTTCACGATGTAGAAAAAGTTTTATATTTTTAAAGCAATGAGAAAAAGAATATAGTTAAAATTTGCAACAATGCTTTCATTGTTATTCTAAAATTGTAATTGTTGAAATATTCAATTTTTTCTCCGTCTCTATGTAGTTAAAATAACACTAATTTAAACACTCTTCTTATAGATGCACTGAGAATAAAAAATACAGTAAAAACGGAGGAAAAACATGGAATATTAGCTTTTCAAAACTTACAAGAAATCACTGTTACAGTTGTATTGTTATATTTTTTGTAGTAAAAAGGTAATGAATAACACTTATTTTTAGTTTTTATATGATCGCGAGAGTAAAGAAAATTCGTTTTGCCGGTAAAGAAAGTACCGCACTAACTGTTCTGATAGCATGCACTTTCTTTAAGTAGGCACTTACATCTTTTTATTCTTCATTGCATGGAAATCGGTACCCTACACCGCTGACACGAATATTTATTTATTTATTTATTTATTTATCGTTATTACCTATTACAGAGCTATTTCTCCCTTTACAATAGGTATTACAGGTACTTTTCTTATAAAATTACACAGTATAACTAATAAAGACGGACATTACAAAAAGAAAAGAATAAACAAAGTGAAAAGAAAAGTAACAAACATATACAGAATAATGAAAGAAAATAGTACATACATTCAATATATTATATAGTAAAAGAGTAAATACATTGTTTTGTTATAAATGTGTATTAAATGAATACATGAACAAAGTGCAAACAGTAGATATTCCTATATATAATTTCATATATATTTGATATTTGTTTTGTAGTTTCTAAATATACATGGTCCAAATCGCATTGCAAATCAATAGGTTCTCATTAGCTACAAAAGTACTGTTTTACTTATTAATGTATTATTTTATTATTCTAATATAATATTCAATATTCGTTGCAAAGTCGACACCACAACATTTTTCACTAATAGATTATGCTTTCTAGTTATCCTTGCTATTGGCGAGTTTGTGTACTAGTGTATTAGACTTACAACAGTGAAAAGGTAATCGAACTCGTAGACTGTGCTTCCTAATATTAAAATTTAATGAATGTAATAGTTCCTGACTATCGACCAAACCATTAACTATTTCGTACAAGAATATTTGATCAATTAATTCCCTCCTATCACACAAGCTATCATAATGAAATTCCGTTAAAAGTATTTTATACGATATTCTTTCTTGATACGATGATCTTTTATGTTTTTTATAAAAGAGACATCTTAGAAATTTATTTTGTACCCGTTCAATCCTTTTTATATAATATTGATAGCAGGGAACCCAAATTATACATCCATATTCTAATTTAGTTCTTACAAATCTATTATATAGACTGCAAATTGCATTTATATTTGTGAAATCAACAATATTTCTGTTTATAAATCCCAAAGTTTTATATGCATCAGTAATAACAGATTCAATATGGGTTTCATATGTAAGACGGCAACTAATTGTCACACCTAAATCTTTCACTTTATCCTCTCTTCGTAGTATTTCGTCATTCATCTTATACTCATATTTATATGTTACTAACTTTCTAGAAAATGATATAACAAGACATTTTCTTACATTAGAAAACAATCTGTTTTCTATGCTCCACTTGTAACAATTATTTAAGTCAGCCTCCAAATCTAAAGCGTCATTTATTTTGTTAACTACTTTATATATTTTAAGGTCATCTGCAAACAGCAAACAATGAGATGACTTAATTGTTTGCGGTAGATCATTTATAAATAACATAAAAAATAATGGTCCTAAGTTGGAACCTTGTGGTACACCTGATAGTACTTCATACTGTACTGAATTAGTCTGATAATAGGAAACGTACTGTTTTCGACTTGATACATAGGATATGATAAATTTCAACAAACTATTAGAGAAACCATACATAGACAATTTTTTGATCAAGATAGAGTGATCAATTTTGTCAAATGCTTTAGCAAAATCTGTATAAATTACATCAACTGAGTTACCATTGTTAATTGCACTAGATATAAATTGAGTAAACGTTACTAAATTTGTCACTGTAGATCTTTTAGGACAAAAGCCATGCTGCAATTCAGAAATATATGATTTTACATGATTATATATTCTTTTGTACAAAATCTGTTCAAATATTTTAGAGGGTGCTGAAATTAACGATATTGACCTATAGTTCTCAATCACATCAGGATTACCCGATTTGTGAATGGGACAAACTTTACTAAGTTTCCACTCATCAGGAAATATTTGAGTTTTCAGAATGATATTATATATATAACACAAAGGTTTCACTATTAGATCGCGACATCCTTTATATATAAACTGAGGTATTTGGTCAGGTCCACTGGATTTACTTGATTTTAATTTCTTTATTGATTCCTTGCATTCATCTTCATGTATGATATCAATATTTAAGCAATTAGGTACTGTCAAGTGATGTGTGCTTGGAATTTCGTATGATGGAGGTTCTGCAGCATACACAGTTTTAAAGTATTGTGCAAAACTATCTGCTATTTCCCGTGTAGACAGTGAAAGTGAACCATGATATGCCATAGCGTTGATGTTTCGATTGTTAAGTTTTTTACTTTTAATGTAATTCCAAAAATAACTAAGGTTGTTATCAAGATTATTTTCAAGATTGTGTAAATACAGATTATATTCTATTTTTATCATTTTCTTCAACTTCTTACGCAATTCAATATATATAGTTTCATTGTACTCAGAATGTTGTTTTCTCTTTCTATAATATTCCTTTTGTTTCAAAGTTTTAATTATGTGTGTGGAAAACCAATTGGGAAATGATATTTTCTTATATAACTTTCTTTTAGGGACATTTTTCTCAATATTGTTGTTAAAGACCCTATAAAAGTGATCTAATGCTTCATTTGGATCTTTCGAATTATATATTCCATCCCAACTAACTTCCCGTAAATCATGATACAAACTCCAAAAATCTGCTTTAGAATAGTTATAAACTGTAATCGAGTTGCATCTAGCATGAGATGGTCTAACAATTATCGATTCTTGAATTAACAAATCTGGGTGATATAAATCTTCAGTTACAAAAGGTTCTGATATTCTATAAACATTCATATTTTCTCTAAGGTTTGTTATTACTAGATCTAATGTTTTGCCAAATCGATTCTTTATGTTATTTATAGATTTAACGTTGTTCAATGACATAAAATTAGCAAGAGAAGAATATATCGTTCCACCTTGTAATAAATCCAAATTTGAGTCTGTTACCAAAGATAAATTAAAGTCACCAATCAGAATTATATTAAAATTATGCGATTTAATGATTTCCTCCACCCTTGATAAGAAATTATAATAAGTTTCCGCTCTAGAATTGGGCGGAAAATAAACAGCAATTACTAGATACGAGCAATTTTCTACTATAATTTTAAGGCAAACTGCTTCAATATTTTCTATGTTGATGTCGATTCTATATGTATGAAAGTGGTTTAATACTGCTATAAAAACACCACCGCCTTTTTTACTATTTCTGTTTTGTCTAAATATACTATATCTACCATCTAAAATTTCATTATCATACACACTTGGCTTTAACCAAGTCTCAGTAATAACTATGATATCAAAGTTAGCAGCTAGAACACTTGTGTACAATTCACTTAATTTTGTATTCAATCCTCTAGTATTTTGATAGTAACATGTAAAACATTTATTCTTAACACTCATATTGCTTAGTTTAGCTTCCTAACGTCTTCCAGTGTTCTAAGTGAATATACAATTGTATCTTCAGCATTCTTCTTAAGCTTAATATTTCCTGACCAATCTACCCACAGAAAAGCGAAATTTTTGTCCCTTTTTATTTTCTTAGCTTCGCTAAATATAATCCTTCTATTTGAAGATAAACTCTGATTTATATAAATAGGTCCCCCATTAGTGTATCCTAGGTCTCCACAATTTAGATTTCGTTTTACCTTTCTTCTCTGAAGAAACCTGTCTTTATCAAACCTTCTTACAAATCTAACAATTATGCCAGGATTAATCTGATTAGGAGACTTCTTTAACCTATGACATACGTCTATCATGTCATCATTAATTGATATATCCAAAGCACGACCTACATTCTTCACAACAGAAACAACATTTTCATTAGGTAATTCTGGGATACCATACAATTCTACGGTATTCCTTCTACCATATTGTTCTAGATCATCTATTTTTAAATTTAGCTTATTAATTTCATTCTGTAACCTTAAGTTTTCATTTTTTAGATCATCAATGAGTTCGGAACATTTTTTCTGTGTTTCACCCTAACTTTTTAGTAGTTTCGAGTTCTCATCAAGTTTCTCGTGTGCTAGATTCAAAGATCTTCCTAAATCATCTTCCGTTTGCTTGTTTGATTTTTTCAAATTATTAATCTCCTCCCTAATTGATAATAATAATTGATACACTTCAATAAGGGTAGGACACTTACTTGTAACTTCTAAGGAGGTATCACCACTCATACTTCTTCTACACGATTTCTCACAACTATCGCATCGCCACACTTGTTCAGGAGAACGTAGAAATTTGATATCTTCCTCTTTTAACTGGACACACGCACCATGAAATAAATTATTACATTCCCTACATTGGACTTTTTGATTGTCTTGTCTAGCTACGGCTTTTGAGCACTTACTACAAATCCCCATCGTTTCTGAATAAAGGATAAAAGCGTTATAAGCAAGCCCTCAATACAAATATACTAATTGGAATACTTTCTGTTCTGCACTATCTAGGACATATAGTACGAAACTGAATGTTATTTCTTCTTATTAAAACATCACGTGGCATTATTAAAATTCCTTACGAATTTTTAATAAGGGAATTTTTCACTCAAAAATATCCCTTGCAGAGGTTGCAATTCTGTCTTCGTTTTGTTTACATTCAGGAATCTTGTTGCTTTAATTGTTTTAACAGTTCCACTTACATCCGCATTATATCACGACAAACGAATTAATTTTAACTAATCACTAGTACTTACAGATGTGTTTTATCATATTTTATAACTCCATATGTCCTTAATTCCATACAAATTAGCCTGATATTGAGAGGGCTCACTTTCACCACACTACACAACTTGCAGCATTGCCAACTATAATGCTATACAACTATAATATCATTGCTTTGCGCTTACAACTTAGTGGACAGCGGAGTATGTTCTCGTCTTCAACTCCTTGTGCGCGATGGTGGGAAATTCACTATCAAGTTATAGTATACTCTTGATTGAAAAACTCAGCTCTCATGGCAGATGTCCAATGAACATTCTACGTCATATGTGAGGCCTAACAAGTCCTTTTGCCAAACTTTTCATGAAATCAAGTCATGTCATCACTGCGGACTTAGCATAGACTTGACGCAAGGCATACGCATTGACACCACACTCAACATCCACCAGAAAAAAGAAGATTGTCAATGGCTATCGTCTTGTTTGACGACTTGATGTGTAATCTGTACATTTTTGTCTAGAGTATCCACTCCGCCTTTACTCATGTTATAAAATATGATTATTTCAGGTTTCCTAGTCTCTGGGTCATTATTTGATGTGTGGTGTAAGACGTGCCACACGGTAAGACTCAATACTGATAATAATCAGTAAATAACAAAAGACAACTGAACAGCAAAATACTCACGTAACTACTATAGTACGTTTAAGACCGTTCGACCCCTCCAGCGCCGCGCACAGGGGATCAATTATAACACGAACTTAGCACTACGTAACCATATGCTAGACAGGAATGTAGACGAAAAGATCCACTTGTAGTAGTGAGACTGTAGAAAATATAATGATACGAAAAGCAGCAGCGGTCTAAGAGACGGTCCATAGTACTTACGGGTTAATTCCACCTGGTATAATGGCATTATGATATGTTCTTAGAATTATAACAAGACAACAGCACATTGCCCAAAGTTTGAACACTGACTACTAGTAAACTGATATAAAAGAACCTCAAAAGGGTAAAAGCAAGTTTATTAAAAAGTGCTTGAATGTCGGAGGGGCCAGCCTTCAGGTCCTCACGCTGGATACATCCCTGATTCAGTGCACTGCAGTTTTTTTTTATGAAACATTATTATTAGAGGCGTAATATGTAAAATTATATCATAAGTTTTATTTTTAATAGGTCTTTTCTTAACACATCTATATTATCCAACGTTCTGCCTGCCTTTTTAGGTCGGATAAGCGAAAGCCTACTGTATTTCTAAAGCTAGCATATACGTGAACTAGAATTGTATCGTCCTAGAACAGACAATAGTGGGAAGTGCTTATATTAAAAGGCTGGAATAAAAAAGCATAAGTACTGTTTTGGTAGCGTGAGAAGAAATTCAAAACAATTCAATATATTTCCTAGTATCAGATTATCATCTTATTGTGTCGGTGTGAATTCTTTTTTAAACATAGTTTTAAAAGTCATACCATTCGCAATATTCCTAAGGAAATGGAAAGAAAAACTCCTATGTGCATCTTGTGGCAAAGCGGCATAAGTGCATGGTCCGAAACCGTTTCCCACGTTAAGATATAGATAGAGTTCTCGTACTTAAAAAATGCAAATCCGGGACGATACTAAATTACGAGAATCTTTGAAATGTTGAAAGAAGTGTTGAATACTAATTTACTTTCCACCATTAGATAGAGTTGTTCAAGTATTACGTTATAACACTTTTATTTATTTCACTAGACATTTTTCCAAGGACGCCGATTTCTCTGTAAATTTGGTGGGGGGCATTCAAATGCAGAAGATATATATGAGGATTTTAAGATAAATTGCACTCAAATTATGCCAAATATTGTATATTCATTAATACAAAGGGGGCCTACATGAGCTTTGGTGGGCGCGGCTCCCAGGATCGGCGCCCTTGCCTTGTTCCTAGTTAAGCAAATGTAAGCAAATGATTTACTCTCTCCCCCTGGTAAGCAAATTTTTTTTTTTCCTCAAGATCTATTGTGTTTCGTGAAATAACAGCAGGAATTTCCTGATTACTTAACCATCTAAATGAATGTTTTCACTTAGAGCCAGAGGCGGCCTTTGTTCTTGCGAGGCCCTGGGCGAGTTGGCGCTTTGGGGCCATACTGTTTGGATTGGGGACACTTGCGCAATCATACTTTGTAACTCTTGTGTAAAATAAACTGTTGTTGTGAGGTGAATTGAAGTACATATTGCTCTAAAATAAAACATAAGAAACTAGAATCCTTACTTAAAAAAAAAAAAAGCTTTGCGACTTTCCAGTTGACTGAAGTCTTCTATCAAAACGCTATAGTCTAAAGAAGTCACGTCGTTTTTGATGAGTTGATTTTCCTTTCTTTTCCCTGAAAATGGTTTCATATCCACTTCTTCCGCGACTTCTCTCGCTGTTACCAGGCTTGTCTGAAAGCCACTTTTCCGCTAGTCTTTTAAGCCATTTCAAAAACACTTTCAAGTGCTTTCTTGTCACATCTAAGTTCATTTTCTCACCTTGCCACACTTTACTGATGCCATTAATCTTTGTAAGGAGCTCGTACCACATTACAACTGAGACGACAAATTCGTAAGTTGTTATTTTGCTTCTGCTTCTACTGACTGGCACTCACTGACCAACCCACTTCTTTCATACAAAATTTTCAGTGCTAAGCTAGCTGGTAAGCTAGTATCTGACTGCTTTGACGGATTCTACTTTGCAATCTCACCTTCTTTCCGAGAGAGGTTTGAAAGAAATTTGGACATGTTCTTTAAGAATAGCCCATCTTTCATTTGAGCTAGAGACAGGGGCGGATCCAGGACCGACTTCTGGGAAGACGGTGGGTTGTCATACTGCTACTTCTAAGGGCTCCAAACTTTGAGATGGGTTTTATTTATATATATAAAATAAGAAAGTTCCCGCTTCTGGGGGGCGATCGCAAGAATAAAGGATCGCCCCCCCCTGGATCCTCCCCTGGCTAGAAAAGAGTGTGTACAGTCTCTGTAGAATTCCAAAGAAGGACTTAGTACGTGCACAGGAACTTGTCGCGTCTCCCAACACCAAGTTCCAGTTGTGACTTCCACAGGGTACAAAATAGGCGAAGGAATTTACATAGAGAATTATTCTTTGCACGCCGCTTTTTTCTCCACGCACGACGAATAGGGTCCTTACATACTATCGAATAGGGCTCGAATAGGACCACTCCTCGTCACTCATTTGCTGTGGTCATATTCCTGGATCATTCTCCACATTTCCATTACACACTTCGCAAATGCATTCATTTGTTGGCGACTGCACAGATGGATGCGAAATTGCGGATGAGGACGAACGCAATGATTCCACAAACTGTTGTACTGGTTGTGGTACCTCAACTCTGCTGCTGGGTCCCGCTTCTACCTCAACTGCCATTGTATGTTCATACTCAGTTTCACCAACGGATTCGCACACTAACACTTTTTCTCTAACATGATTTACATTTTTTATATATTTGGACAATGATCTACGAAGTTAATTCAATGTTCTCGGGATTGCTGCCAGAGTGAGTGTTTCTGTGCTTGAGTGTTGCTGTGTTGCTGATATAGCACAGCAACACTCACTCTGGCAGCAATCCCGAGAACATTGGATTAATAGTAGACGCCAGCAAAGCTTCAAGATCATATCTACGAAGTTGTTGTTCTAGCTCCTTTCTTCTTTCAGATTTTTTTTCTTTTCGTGCTTCCTGATTCATATTTTCTACCAACATCCTGGTCACGCGAAGTGATGTTTCTAATCTAGTCATACACAATAAACCAAAATATTTACGAACTTTCAGGCTTCACGCGACACTCCAATTTAAAAAAAAATCCCAACCGAAACACTTCGGACTTTTAAACCAGAGGTACCCACAAAGGGGGCTATGACGCAAACTGCGTCATTGAAATATTTGGGGGGGTTAAAATTCTATATAAATATGTTTGAGGGGATGTAAAAATTAATCGAAAAGATTTTTTCATGGAAAAACACCTACGGATAGACAATTGAGGGAGGGTGCGTCATGGACATGAGGGGGGTGGGCACCACTGTTTAAACCAAACGTTGTTATAATCCTAGATCGGAGAAAATACAATTATCCTATACACCACTAAAGAACACTGTATTTGCTAATTTTCTCCTAACACGTAAATTTCGCATGGTAGACATGTACTAAGGTATTAAGGCGATACGAGTTGACCGGTTTGTTGTTATAAATCTCAATAAAACATACTATCTAATACACAAAAACAAACTGCTCGCTTAGAATATTGATCTATAAACTCTTTGTAAGCTTATCATATTGTTTCTGTACATTTTTAGTTTTAACTGTTCAAAATAGCAACTTAAATTTTAGCGCTACCTAGGATTATCAGTACATATTATTTCGAGTACGTTTATTAAGTTTATGTTATATTTTATACTTATTGGTTAAAATACATGTATAAAATACTTAAACTTTTTTTATTTGGTCGTTTTCCCTCATATTTTTTGAATTAAAATATGTGATGTTGTATATATTTTAATTAATGTGCGAGTCCCTTCTCTGGGCGAGGCCCCGGGCAACGGCCCGGTTCGCCCGCCCCTAAGGCCGCCTCTGCTTAGAGCCATCCCATTGATTCACGTTGCGTAGGACTAAAATAGATTAAGGGTCAATAATGAAGATGAGACTTCCATATCAAACATGAAGAGATATGTAGATCGGAGATCTTTCTTTCTTCGAACTTTGTTTCTTCAAATCTATGATGGGAAATAATATTATGAGTACAATTTTCGAAATTAATAGTATACAGTACTATACATATTTTACGAAACGATGTTTTATGCAAAATACTTTGACTCATAGAATAAACTACAAGTTGTGAACGGGCTGCGAATGATTTGATTACGCCGAAGTTTTGCAAACGGTCAGCATAATAATATCTCCTCCGTAACGTATGATAAACTTTCAGAGTTCGTCTTAGCGAAACGTTAACTCGCTTAACTTAAATAAAGCTGTTTCTAGACATTCTACTAGTTAGAACTTTTAACGTCAATCTCCGACTTGTAGTCGTTGTTCCGTTGCTCCAACTCTCCGTCTCCGACTGATCTCGACTGATCACTCCTGACTGATCTGATCTCGACTGTCCAACTGCTCCAGTGACCTCCTTTTTGTTGAACTTCCTGTGACCTGGAATCTGCCGCTTCTGCATGACGTCAGAGGCGTGTGCTCTTTCTTGTCTAGGAAACGCAATGGTTTCCTCATTGTGGTCGAGGACTGGCAATGCTTGGAATGCTTCCACTCACAATTCCTGGCAATTCTAACATACCCGAGAAGAGTGTCTTGTGTTCACAAACATCTTACAAATTTACTTACAACGAATTCTGCCAATTCTTTTCAATCAGACATTAATTGAATTCTGATTTTAATTTCCTGTAATGAAACAATTTGCTAAAGAAAGCGTGCTACATACCATCGTTACATAAGTTTTAAAAGCAATGACTGCAATGTTTATGTAATTTGTTTTTCGTGGATTATTATTTCCTGACACTTTGCTGTTTTTATGAATCTAATACTCAAAATCTTAATCTTTATTAAAATATGATTAACTGAAAATAAACATAAATAAATAAAATATACAGGCTCTGCCACATGCCCCCTGCTGAAACCCTGTTAGCTCCGCTAACAGACTAGATCTCACAGGGGATCGTTTAATTTGAAATACTCTGTATATAAAAGAATGAAATATATGAAAACTGTACATAAAAATATCGAAAAACATCAAAGATTATACACATATATATTACAATGTGAATAAATATCTATTATTAAATCCAACACACCCAAAACCAAATAGATTATTAATATTCTTAATGTTCATTCATTTTATTAATGAAAAACATATTATATGCATTTTAGTCATGAGTCTGTATTCTCACACCATCTAGCGGCTAAACTGAAAATTATCTCAACTGAACGCATTAGCCGTATTAATTGCACATGAAGTTCTTTTTAATGTTTGCAATTAAGATTATTTAGGTTGCCGTTGGTAACAACATTTTTTATGAAAATTTTCCACTTTCACATATCACCTGATGCTGTTTGCAGTCTTTTCAATTTAATACAAGTTATCTGTCCATCCATAATTGATTGCAACATTTATGACAAATTTTCACACACTTTTTACTAACTTTTCATAGGCTCAACACAATTTAAATTATTATTTTTATGTATATTGCACTTATCACTACACTTTAACATCACTAATTTATTCAATATTTAATTTAAAATAAGTTTCACCAGACACACATATTTATAAATCATGAAAATCCACTTTGAGATAGTTAGCAACGCTGAACTTGACTTTCAGAAATCAAAATCATCACTTATATAACAAGGTTGACTCAAAAAACTTGCACGTCTCTCGTTCGTTTGCGCCTCGGTACCTGGGTAGTTATGAACGGCGTTCTAACACACAAAAAATTGTGGTGGATTTTATTAATTTTTAAGCTTAAATTAACACTATATCACAAGGGAAAAATGTTTCCTTTTCGCCGTCTTTCGTGACACCAATTTTACGGTTTATTTCGGTTTTATTCACCAGTTTGTTCGATATCCGTAATTGGAAATCAGTGACGTGTCCTACTTGCATTGCCGGGTCTTCTGGATGCAAATTACGATTTTTGGTGTTTATATAATGTGCTACCTCTTTTCCATGATCAGTGCTAGTGTTTAAATATGCATTGCTTAAATCTGGCATTGTCTGAAATGGAGTGTGTTTAATGATTTGTATAATATGTATGTTAGTGTCGTGTCTATGTGCTTGATTCTTCTCTACTCTCGCATACAATGGGAATTATGACTCGCTAAGTATATGAACCTAAGCTATTTTGTATTTATGATTTAATTAATAATATTATGATTACGCATATATTTATTTACAAAATTGTTTATATCCTTAACCTACCTGAGTATAAATATTGAACATTTATTTACTCCTATCTATCGATAACTGAAACCAAAACCCGTTTAGAGATTCAGGGGTTGGTGAAAACGATGGAAATCTGCGTTTCCTCAGATTTCGGGTTGAGCATTGGTCGTTCGACGGCTGCTCGACTTTTAGCCGTGCATCTTAAACGTGATTTGTTCCCAGTTATCTTGTTTTCTATCTACCCAGTATATTTATAAACTACAATGTATATACAACTATAATAAAATCTCACTTTTATCTCAATTTTTTAAAAAAAAAAACACTTTTCTTCTCCATACTCGTAAACGGTATTTTTCATCTATCATTTCAAATCTATGTCAAGTCAAAATAATTATAGCTAAGCTGACTTTTAGCTATTATATCGTCTATTTAATTATAAACTACAAATTACCTAATGTGTAGATAATTATTATATATTTTTGTCCAATCTGTATATCCATTTGAAAATCTATGTCCAATCCGTATATTCATTATCCTTAATCGGTACAGTAGCTAAGTCTTTTGCGTCGGGGGCCAACCAACAACAAAATAACTTTCGCCTTCGTCTTAATCGTATATTTCTTATCTCTTGTCCAAGTAGAGTAAACAAAATATCCCGGGGTAATAATCTTATAATTACTTCTTTAATCTTATATTATCTTATCTTATTGCTGAATGGCCTAGCTTGTGAAACGGTGACTTTTAAATCTGTCATTATGAACTAGATATTCTTTACAGTCTCGAAACATTTCTTACTTGTTTAGGGCTATCTTTAGACTAGTAAAACACTTATGTCTTTTTAATTCCCTAAAACTTTCTTCTTTCTTTCTTTTTCTACTATTTATAATATCTTATGATCTTCACTATTTATTCTATAGCATGCTAACTTCACTTATTTCTATCTTTATTTATTTCTATTTATTTCTATATATCTCTATTTTTATTCATTTCTACTTTTATCTATATCTCTATTTTCTCTATTCTTCTCTATAACTATATTTATTTTATTTTAGCGATTATACACTTATCTTATTTGTCTAAATCTTGTTATATAAATGTCGGTATCGTATCCATATTCTTGTAGTCAATATTTTCTTAATCTATCTCTATGCTATCTCTATTTATCTACTGCTATTCTCCTTCTTTTCAGTCTCTTTCTATTCGGATCCACTCTCTATTACATCTCTTCTCTCATTCCATATTCAAATAAATGTAAATGATCAGCTAGACTCTTAACTATATTTTCCTAAACAAGCACTCCACTAGATATAAAATCTATATTCTATAGTGCTATCTTAATCCAAGTTACTATTATTTTGAAAAACACTTATGTTTATCTTACGCCTATACTCTAATATGTTAATCACATTAACCTTACTCATTTATTTAATTTAAATTTTACTTTTGTATTCGTCGGGTCTTCTGCTAAATAAGTCGGATTCACATAAAAAAATATTCACTGCTTTCGAGTGATAAACGAGGCAACTCCTGTGTCTCTTCGATCTTTATCACTGAAGACTTATGTGACGTAATACATAAAATATTATCTTTGACGTTTTGGTTAATCGCCCACTTTGAACTCAAGGAGAATGGGACTTCCCTCTTATCTAGTACTCTGACCTTCTGAAAGGTTCTCTAAAATTTTATGTTATTTTAACAATTTCTTTTTTTTTAAATTTTCTGCTAGCTAACTCATTAACATTAATTTCCATCATTCATTTTAATATTCCGTTCTTTCTTGCCTTTTAATATTTATATTAACCTAGATGTTCCTTCTAGATAGCAATTATTATATTTTTTTATTCTTCTTCACAGTCACATTTGTTACTTATCATATACACATAATTACTTTTTAAATTCTCTTTTACTATTCACTCTTCTTAATACAGATGTTAACTAAACATTTCTCTATTTACTACTTTCTATCTCTCTATTAGTCATGTTTATTTATTTGTCTAGTCTTTATATATATCCTCGAGACATATTTCCATTTTCTAAATTTTAATCTTCCTAACTTTTCAACGTAATATTTACTAATAATAATATAAATATAATCCTAATCACCAAAACACCTGTGTTATCTAACTTATAATCCTTAAACCTATACTTCTTACCTAATCTAATAGTCAAATAATAATAATAATAATACCACTAACAACAATACTAATCTAATTCTATTATAATCTTAACTTAAATGCTACGGTATATATATCAATGCAGAATAAAATATAACTAATATCTAAAATCCTTATATTAACAACTACTTACATTTACCACCGTTTCACTTCTCTACCTACATGACCAAGAATTTCTCTCTCTGAAGAGATTCGCGAATGCTACCAAATCTAGCAATAATTTGTCGCTCGCTATAACCAATTTCGCCTCTTTTTCGTATTGTGCGACTGTTGATACAAATTCCGCTATTTGAATCGCTTGAGAGCAATTGAACCTATTGCGGAAGCGATCAAACCACTTCTTAACAGTAACCTGGTCTGCTCTCGACTTGAATAAGGCACATAATGTGTAATTGTGCTGTTCGGATTTCAATGCGAAGAAAATGGATTCTCGCAAAACAGTATTTGTCTCTGCAATTCCAGTTATAATAGACAAGAAATGCCTCCTGAATCTTAGATCGATAAGGTCTTCTAAATTAAAATTCTTATCGGTGAACTGCACCATGAAATATCTTTTGTACCTTAGACCTAACAAATTATCCCGTATAATGGTTTCATTCTTTCCCCCCTAAGTCGGACTATACTCTACGAAATGGTTCAGTACACCCAAGTCTAAATAGTAATACCTGGATTTTGAAAACATTGTGGCTGGCTTGCCACTGCTTTTTATCACAGGATAGTGAATTCGGTGATTGTTTTTCAGCGACAGCATTTTGTACAGTATTTATGATAAAATCAAAATAACAGATAAATGAAGCAAGGGTGGTTGGGTGGGTGAATTTCTTAATTTAGACTAGGCTGGTTAATGTAAACAAGAATTGATTATAAGAACAGTATGACAATCTGTACTATAACGATACAAAATTAACCTCAACGGGGCTTAAACTAAAGTACTCCACTATGACAATACGGTGTAATATAATGTAATATCAAAACAATGATGGTTAATCTAAACTAATATCGAAGGACTCGAACTTCTAGCATCTCAGCCCTGATAAACTACGCATTAACCGGGAATCGAACAATGGAACTAATGACAATGGTGGTCAGTTTTGACTAGGCTAGAACCCAGAACATCTCCGCCATGTAAACCTCCCTGGTTCGTTTCTGATCTTGGGGATGTTTTGAGTGAACACAGAGAAATTACCTTCCACTCACTATCTGAAATGAGTGGCAATATGATGTACAACTAACCGAGAGATAATATTTCGGTTCATGTTATTATGGGGATTTCTGCAATTAAATAACAACTCCAGATTTCGATAATTGAATTACTGATGTATTTTCATTACTTTGTGTAAGTACGTGTAAGGTGTCGTGTATGAATTCGGGTAATTAGAAATTACCAGTCCTAACACTACATACCAAATATTGAGCCTTCGACTAATGTTTAGAAAGTAACACATACCTCTTGATGTTCTGTTCTTATGCTCCTGCAAATGCTGGTCCACCAAAAGCTCCTTCCGATCGTCAAACCACAGGCTGGATGGTATCTCGCTGGCGGTCACTCCAAAGGATGTGACGGAGGTTCGAACTAAGAACGGGCTGCGAATGATTTGATTACGCCGAAGTTTTGCGAACGGTCAGCATAATAATATCTCCTCCGTAACGTATGATAAACTTTCATAGTTCGTCTTAGCGAAACGTTAACTGGCTTAACTTAAATAAAGCTGTTTCTAGACATTCTACTAGTTAGAACTTTTAACGTCAATCTCCGACTTGTAGTCGTTGTTCCGTTGCTCCAACTCTCCGTCTTCGACTGATCTCGACTGATCACTGCTGACTGATATGATCTCGACTGTCCAGCTGCTCCAGTTACCTCTGGTCCTCTCGTTTTTGTTGAACTTCCTGTGACCTGGAATCTGCCGCTTCTGCATGACGTCAGAGGCGTGTGCTTTTTCTTGTCTAGGAAACGCAATGTTACCTCATTGTGGTCGAGGCTGGCAATGCTTGGAATGAATCGACTCACAATTCCTGGCAATTCTAACATACCCGAGAAGAGTCTTGTGTTCACAAACATCTTACAAATTTACTTACAACGAATTCTGCCAATTCTTTTCAATCAGATATTAATTTAATTCTCATTTTAATTTCCTGTAATGAAACAATTTGCTAGAGAAAGCGTGCTACATACCATCGTTACATAAGTTTTAAATGCAATGACTACAATGTTTATGTAATTTGTTTTTCGTGGATTATTATTTCCTGACACGTTGCTGTTTTTATGAATCTAATACTCAAAATCTAAATCTTTAATAAAATATGATTAACTGAAAATAAACCTAAAATAAATAAAATATACGGGCTCTGCCCACAAAGTAATAAACTTGTTACTTTTCCTGAAGAGTCTAAGTCTTCAATGAGACGGAGGCTCTCGAGCGTACTGCTTGGAGCGATTGCCTCACTTGTTCTACCTTCCCGTGGCGCAGGCTTGATTTGAGTTGATCCTAAACGAATCATTCGGAAGTCGAAGTCGGAAGATGTTTCCTATTTTTGCAAAACAGTTTTGGTCGATTGCAATCCGTCTCACTTGTGAGGGGACAACCCCATGCGTCGGTGGACCACCGATAAGCAAATAGCGACACGTACGCAAAAATTGGCGGTCCCGCAGCCAAAAATTGGTCCCACTTCCCTTTTGAAAATTATATCACTACCGGCAGAGAAGCGACGGAACGCCAACGAACAAAATTATTCCCCTAAAATACGTTAAATCCCCTATATGCGTAATTTCTTTGCATCAAGGTAAGTCTTAAAACATTTTTTAAAAAAGTAAAAGAAGTGCCCTGAGCTCGGCATGAAACACCAGCCTTATGGTTACTAGTTGCGTGTTTTTCCGAATTCGCCACGGAGGCGATTATGAAGACAGCTTTTAGAGTGATAAATCGTTGAAGTCGTTTTAATATTTCTAATCAGAGTGCTGCTTTAACCGTGTGTATTTGACAATAACTGTTTGGAATCAGATGAAATGCACTCGTCATGTAATTTTATAACAAAATGACAAGCGTCTATTTACTTTTTCCATAGTTCTCCCATATTCACTTGCTAGTGATCGGTGACAGTTGCCAACCAAATTCATACAGTTATACGCACCCATCTCAAGATTTTTCACTTCATGATGCAAAAGCAGGAGTTACTCTTGACCCCCGGAGCTCAAGTGTTCTGCTTATAATAACAATTCGTCAGGGAAAATATTGTATAATAACCGCATGCACGTGACTGGCGATAGTTCGTGTTTGTCTATTTGTCATTCTCCGTGACAAATCAAAGGAGCGCGGATGAAAATGAAGTTCTCGCTGTTACGTGGTGGTAACTTCAATACCCCCGATATTTCCTTCGACTCGACGAATCCCTGCCACCAGTGCTATATCGACGATCGCCGTTTACCGTCAAGTGAGCCACTAGGTATTGACGACGTTTACGGAATGGGGAAGCTAATAAACAAACAAACCAATAAACAAAATCTAAAGCCTTATAAAAAGTTTTCCCAAAATTTACATCTAGCAAAATCATTTGTTGGTATTCCAAAACTAAATTCACCTTTATTCATAATTTACTTCTATTGTACTTTTGATATGAGAATGATATGTCTGAAACTGTAACAAAGGTCATTAAGACTTTTTCTTTGGCTTTAGTCAGATTTAGCAGGTTTACTTAGCAGTCAGTCAATGTGGATCTGTGATTTCAGAGTTTTAGAGATTTCCTTAAAATTTTCATTTCTACAATAGTTTGAAACTAACACCATTAACGTATCTCTTTCGATATTTCCATAAGTAATGGCTTGGTCACTACCAGTATATGTCAAACAATAAAGTATTTACGGTGTCTTACTCCATTAATCCGAACTACATTTAATATCCAACAACTCTGTGCATTTTCCCTTAAATCTGCAAACTTTCTACTAGGTTAAAACTGAGTACTTCCTATTTTCATCTTTTCTTGCTAAAACGAAAGTGTTCTTTAGACAACCTGAAATGATGGCTCTATACTACATTATGTTGCATAGGGCATTTTATGTAGCATCTCATTTGACAGTTGGACAATTTATTCGTATATTGAAAGCAACAGTGATCAAGTCCTTGTACACTTACATGAGAAGGAAACAAATTCTTTTTAATTGTTGGAATTGTGCCAATGCACTAGGTCCAGAGAGTTTTCAATTTATTATTATTATTATTATTATTATTGACTTAGGTTTTCTTAAATATTAAGCAATATTTCACAAAAAGCTGGTATTTTTAAACAAATGTGTTCGATATCAAGTTTTCATAACTTAGTCACCTCTCCTTTAAATAATTTCAAAGGGGCCGCGGTGGCTCAGTGATAAAGCGTTCATCTTTGGTGCATGGGATCCTTGGTTCGACCCCAGCTCGCACCAAGTGAATTTTGTGGTGGAGAAGCACCATGAACAAGGGTTTTCTCGGGGTTCTCCCGTTTTCTTCCACTTTCTTCATTCCACCATTTCATTCATTTCTCATCATCACCGTGTCCTTTAGCCTAGCCGGTATAACCGTAGGTCGTAAAATTTAAAGATTTGATTTCAAATAATTCCAACCCAAAAAGTTGCAGGGAGTATGTCATTTCAAATAAAACAAACTACTGTATAGAATTCTGAGTATTGTTATTTTTATATATACAATTCTAGTGGACCTTACTTTCAAATCGAAGGATAAGAAGACTAAATTCACTCTCTTATCATTATAGATTCATTTCAATTGAAGCAGTTAAAATAGCTGTGAAAAAATAGAAAGCCTTACCCTCTATTCCAGTGTGCCACAACCGGATAACACGGCACATTGGCGTGCCCAGCAAAATGAACAGTGTAACGCAAACTTTTACTTATTATTTACAAGAATATTTGTCGAGTTTATTTTATTTATTATTATCAACGATTCTTCCACGGATCAGTTATCTGTATACAGTTAAACAAACAAGTATCACATTGAGGGAATGAGTGTATTTATTTACTTTAAAAGTAAAAGAAAAGTATATTTTCTTGTATATTCTACCGTGAATAACTCATCCGGTCCAAAAAATGGGACTAACAAGGTTAGCCGATGTGCCAAACACACACCACCCTATAGTCGTGAGTGCCACAAGCCCTTTTCTACGTCTTGGTACCCTAAGGGTTGTTGCCTTCAAAGAGAGAGAGAGAAAACTTAAGTACATTGCACTTACATACTTAAATAAATAAATTATGTAAATAACTGTTTCGTTTTCTGTTTATTATTATTATTATTAATAATAATTTCTTAGGAAGTTGACTGCCAAACGTATGCACACTGCTCTCCCGTGCAGCGCCTCGTGTATGATTTTCTGTACACAAACTATACATTCCAAGTTTATTGTGTTCATTCTATACGTGTGTTTGTAATTAGATGCATATGAAGTAGAAGTCAAAATCTAATGCCCACGTTACGTATATGCAAAATCATAGACAAAGAAATTTATGAACAAAAACATTTATGGCGCTAAAACAAAGGACAAAACTGAAGAAGTACTAGCGGATTGTTGCCCGTAGTACACAGGTGATAACGGTTAACAGTGTTAAATTTAAACAAATAGTTTTTAATTAAGCACGAATTTAACTTATGGTGTACAGTGTGGAAGGCTCAGGAGTTCGCTAGGATCCTTACAATATCGAACTCCGTGAAATGCACTGCAAACCTGTCCGCAAGCCTCCGAAATATTCAACAGATATTGTGTATTAATACTCATTTCAATGCAAACCTATATAGACCTACGCACTTCAAGACTCAACGAAAGTGCAGACTATTCATGAGAAACTCTCTCACCCAATGTATTCTCCTAACATGTAAATAAAATAAGATAGAGCAAATCTCAACTCTCTACGATAACCCTGTGCAAACGGGCAAGTGGTCAAAATGTCAATGCAACCTACATCAGAAAATCTATGGCCAAGCTTCTAAATCCGTTAAGTTGCGACAATAACAAAACAGAAAAACAAGTTTAAAAGTGCAAGATATTGAAGTAAAGGAAATTTCTGCAGAGTCACTCTCTCAAAAGCATCCTCCGATATATTTTATTTCTGCACCATTATTCCAGTTTTCTCCAACCTTCCAATAGAAATTCCACGGTGGAATCTGTGAATTTGGGGTCCCGATGGGCGACGCATATACCGTTGGCTTTTGACCTTCTCACCCTCCACGACGGTTGCGGTTAACAATGTAACCATTCTCTTCTAGGACACGAAATCCAATGGCCATGGTCATTCTATGGTCCATTGGTCATTCGAAGTCACACTTATACCTGGATAAGGTCCGTTGTGCAACTCTGTGAGAGACTGCAGCATTTTGGTTGACTTCAATACCTTGCACTTTTAAACGTATTTTTTGTGTTTTTTTATAGTCGCAACTTAACGGGTTTAGAAGCTTGGCCATAGATTTTCTGATGTAGGTTGTATTGACATTTTGACCACTTGCCCATTTGCACAGCGTTATCGTAGAGAGTTGAGATTTGCTCTATCTTATTTTATTTAACAATAGCTCTTATACAGTATGCTACTTGACCCCAGGTTCGATTAGCAAATTTTGAGTTGGACTTCGCATGGGACCATGCGAGTGCCCCGGTGACACAATTTTTTCATTCAAAAGGTGCTGGGCTCCCAACACTAATTTGATATGTATTGGCTACGTTTCCTTACGGGACCGTTCCCGAAAAATTTGACCCGGAATCCGAATTTGTAATATATAGTATGGAGCTCAATATCTAACTTTTCACGTTTTATCTCCGCAATGGTTGCGATCGAGGATATCCCTTTTCGTGTTATTTTCTTTTAGGACAAGGTATCTAACGGCCATAGTCTCGACTCGAAGTCAGAGTTTTACTTGGATAGGTTTTCTCGTAAGAGGTAACACCGCAAACAATTTTAACTAGTCTGATCTCGCGAATATAAACGAGAATTCGGACACTAAAGAGCGCGTTATCCCTCACCAGGTAAGATTTTCAGTCAGTTCGAAAAGCAAGTCTCTAACTATTGTGAATCTACCATGGAGCTACGCGCTTTAGCCACCTGAAAAGATTAAATTGGAGTTTTTCTATTATTAGAGCGAGATAAAATATGGCGATGAATCGCGAAGTACAGAGAGTAGATAGTTAACTAAGCGTATACAATATTGATTGATACTGTTTCTGTATATAACATAATCGAGTCGTTCATATTGAAGTATTATAATTACTAAGGGATGAAACTGAACAAAAACGGAAGTCCAACTATGTATATACAAACATCATGAATATCTAATATACAGTCACGTGTGGAGGAACTTATTTCGGAAGGGATCCAAAGCTTTTGAGGGTCCAAACTGAACATACGAATAAGTTATTTTAACATTTGTAAAATCTATTCAAAAATTAGACTAAAGGTTAATTAAAACTTGGAATTTATTGAAGGATCAAGGTTCGTGATTTTGATTTTTTGTTACTTCACACACTATACTTAGTGATACGCACGAGATGATACAGAATTTTCGTTACAAGATTCGAGACGAGATAGATCTATTTCAATAGAAAATATATACGGTTTTCGAGACGAGACAGAACTTTCACAATTTTTTTTGAGACGAGACATTCTCAAATCTTGTCTCATGGGCATCACTAACTGTGTTTAAGCATTACTGTAATATGTTGTGTGTGACTCAATTTTCGCAGAGTTGCACTTGCGTTTTTCATTAATATTCAACGCTGTAAACATTAATATTGAACATTGTAACATGAATAGATAAACTATCCAAACCTCTTAATCACATTTGCTTCTAGATAGCCCGTAGTCATAGTACTTGTTCATACGTTTAGACACCGATAATATAATTGCGAACCTGTTTTCTTTTCAGATGTTTAGATTGCTTTATACATTTTCTCTCAATGGGGCAGAAACATGGACTTATGCAAAAGGGACGATAAAAGATTGCAGGCTTTTGAAATGTGGATGTGGAGAAGAATATGGATAATTAGAATGTACTCCCATGCGCAAAAAAATTGCGTGTATACTGTAACTGAAGATTTTTCGTATTTATTCCATTTTCCTTACGTTTATAGGTAAAATTCAGTTATTAGTATGTGGAGATAATAGAAAGCAATCCACCTAAGGAGATATTTCCAAAAAATATAATAAAATAATAAAAATATAAGCAAAACACAAAATTATGCTCGGTTTTGTGTATACTGGCAACGATGATTTCTAGGGATTTTTTCAGTAGCAGAGCATGATTGCGGAGGGAATTCAGTACGGGAGTCGAGGAATTGGATCAAGGAACTCGGTAGTGGACTAAAATGTTGCATTTATTGGTTAAAACCTAGTGTGTAGATTGCCTACCAAATATAAATTAGCTTCTGTAACTAAGATGTCGTACGAAAATATAGAATTAAACAGAAAAACTCTTATCTTAAGGTTCGAAGGGATACGGTGGTTATGAAGATTATTTCTTTAATAAAAAAGAGCCAACACCACGTAACCTCCGTGGTTAGGTGGATAGAGTGGCGGATTTATAGTTATTTCATTATTTTTACACCACATCGAATCCCATCCCATCCCATCCCATTTTTTTTTTTACAAAACATTATAATTTTCATGTTAATAAGAACCGAAGCAATATAATAAGTACAGCTTACTGATATTTTGCTGTAATGACGTATTTATCCAGGATTAGAGAACTATTGTTAATAGCTATTGTTTTCTGTTCATGCTGTTGTATAGCTTCTCTCATCCTGTTTTATTGGGGAAAGAACAATTTTGTCTCCAACAAAGTGTGAAGGATATATACGGACAGAAAAAGACTAGTTTGCCATTATTATTAAAAATAATAAATTATTGAAGTTGGCTTTTCTTTAGGTTTTAGCTAAAAAAAATATGTTTTCTTTATAAGACTATACTTTATGAGGCAAAATGTGTGATCATACGCACAAATTTAGCTAGGGAGTGAAAGATAATTGTTTATACAAACATTTTACAGGTTTAGGTGCGTGAAACACCAATACACCATGGTCTCGCTTATCCGACCATCCTTTGTTCCACATACCGTATGATCCGATATATCATTGCAAATAGCACCAATCGGCAAGAAGAACTGCAAGTAGTGGTCTTAATCTATTTTTCATGCTCTGGAGTCTATCGCCTAGCGCGCCCTCTTCACCTTGACTCATACGTCTGTCATTCAGTGCAGACACGTATCCAGGTTTTCTATTCGGAGTGGGCCCAACACGTATGATCCTAATTACGTAGAATTACATCCTCGTAAGCACGTAATTCTAATGTTTTAAAAATATCAATAATAATAATAATAATAATAATAATAATAATAATAATAATAATAATAATAATGCGACAGTTCTGTACTTCTCTTAAACTTTTTCCTACTTTTCATTTATAAACCTCATTTACTTTACATTTACTTTGTAAACTGCATTATAGCATAAACAAAATGAAACATATTTTCGAGAAAAATGTAACTAAAGAAAACTGTCTGCTACGTATATCGCATAACAAAAATAGCAAGAAGACATTGAGTATATCGTTCTAATATATTAAAGTTAAAAACAGAACGGGAAAGAAATGTTAATCCTATTTAAAACTGTTCTTTAATTCCACCTGGTATAATGGCATTATGCTATGTTCTTAGAATTATAACAAGACAACAGCACATTGTCCAAAGTTTGGACACTGACTACTAGTAAACTGCTATAAAAGAACCTAAAAAGGGTAAAAAACAGTTTATTAAAAAGTGCTTGAGTTTCGGAGAGTGACAGCCCTCAGGCCCTCACGCTGGATACGTCCCTGATTCAGTGCAGTGCAGTTATTTGTTATAAAACATTATTATTAGATGCGTAATATGTAAAATTATATCGTAAGTTTTACTTTTGATAGGTCTTTTCTTAACACATCCATATTATCCAACGTTCTGACTGCCTGTTTATGTCGGATAAGCGAAACTCTACTGTATTTCCAAAGCTAGCATATACATGAACTAGAATTGTATCATCCTAGAACAGACAATAGTGGGAAATGCTTATATTAAAAGGCTGGAATAAAAAAAAGCGTAAGTACTGTTTTGGTAGCGTGAGAACAAATTAAAAACAATTGAATATATTTCCTAGGTATCAGATTATCATCTTATTGTGTCGATGTGTATTCTTTTTTAAACATTGTTTTAAGTCATACTATTCGCAATATTCCTAAAGAAATCGAAAGAAAAAACTCCTATGTGCCTCTATGGCAAAGCGGCTTAAGTGCATGGTCCGGAACCGATTCCCACGTTAAGGTATAGATAAAGTTCCCGTACTTCAAAAATGCAAATCCGGGACGCTACTAAATTACGAGAATCTTTGAAATGCTTAAAATTGAAAGAAGTGTTGAATACTAATTTACTTTCCTCCATTAGATAGAGTTATTCAAGTATTACGTTATCACATTTTTATTCATTTCACTAGACCTTCCAAGGACGCCAATTTCTCTGTAAATTTTGGAGGGGTCATTCAAGTGCAGAAGATATATATGAGGATTTTAAGACAAATTGCACTCAAATTATGGCAAATTTTGTATATTCATAAATACAAAGGTGGCCTACATGAGCTTTGGCCGGGCCCGGCCCCACAGGATCGGCGCTCTTGCCTTCTTCCTACTTAAGAAAACATATGCAGATGGTTTACTCCCTCCCTCTGGTAAGCAAAATTGTTTCTTTTCCCCTCAAGATCTGTTGTGTTTCGTGAAATAACAGCAGGAATTTCCTGATTACCTAACCATCTAAATGAATGTTTTCACTTAGAGCCATCCCGTCGATTCGCGTTGCCTAGTACTAAAATAAATTAAGGGTCGATAATGAAGATAAGACTTCCATATCAAACATGAAGAGACATGTGGATCGAAGATCTTTCTTTGTTCCAACTTTGATTTTTTCAAATCCAAGATGGGAAATTATATTATGAGTACAATTTTCGAAATTAATAGTATACAATCGTAAAAATATCTTACAAAACGATGGTTTATTGTAAAATACTTTGACTCAAAGAATGAATTACAAGTAATAAACTTGTTACTTTTCCTGAAGAGTCTAAGTCTTGGATGACACGGAAGCTCTCGAGCGTAGTGCTTGGAACGATTGCCTCACTTGTTCTACCTTCCCGTGGCGCAGCCTTGATTCGACTTGATCCTAAACGTATTATTCAGAAGTCGAAGTCGGAAGATGTTTCCCACTTTTCCAAAACACTCTTGGTCGATTACAATCTGCCTCACTCGTGAGGGGAAAATTCCATGCCGTAAGCGTTGGTGGACCACTGATAGGCAACTAGTGACATGTCCCCAAAAATTGGCGGTCCCGCAGCCAAAAATTGGTAACACTTCCGTTTTGAAAATTATACCACCACCGGCAGAGAAGGACGGGACGCCAACGAACCACAAAATTATTCCCCTAAAATACGTTAAATCGCCTATATGCGTAATTTCTTTGCATCAAGGTGTCTAAAAACATTTTTTAAAAAATAAAACAAAAGTGCCCTGAGCTGGGCGTGAACCATCAACCTTAGGGTTACTAGTTGCATAATCTTCCGAACTCGCCACGGAAGCAACTATGAAGACACAGCTTGTAGAGTGATAAATCGTTGAAGTCTTTTTAATATTTCTAATCAGAGTGCTCCTTTAACCGTATATATTTGAAGATAACTGTTTGGAATCAGATCAAATGCACTCGTCATGTAATTTTATAACAAAATGGCAAGCGTCTATTTACTTTTTTCATAGTTCTCCCATATTCACTTGCTAGTGATCGGCGACAGTTGCCAACTAAATTCATACAATTATACGCACCCATCTCTAGATTTTTCACTTCATGATGTAAAGGCAGGAGTTACTCTTGACCCCCGGAGTTCAAGTATTCCTTATAATAACAATTCGTCAGCGAAAAATAATATATAATATCCGCATGCACATGACTGGTGATAGTTCATGTTGGCCCCTTTAAGATTCTCCGTGACAGATCAAACGAGTGCGGACCAAAATGAAGTCCTCGTTCTTACGTGGTGGTAACTTCAATACCCCGATTTTTTTTTATAATGCTCAGATCTGCCTCTTCAGTTTCGTCATCTGAAGACTTTAACCGAAACGGGCTATCATCATCGCATTTTGTTTTTTTTAGCCTTTTCCATCATCCTTTATTTGCAATAATTGGAAAGAAGGCAGGGAACAAGGAAAACGGTGGGAAGGACGAGACTACAACACTCAACATCCAACAACAATGAACAACGAATAAAACAAAACAAAATTTTAAAAACAAAAAGAAAAACAAAAGGACTTGAGCTATCTAATCAATATTAACTAACTAAACAAGAATTAAATTACTATTTAATTACTATCTAATTCCTACTTAATTTTATTATCGTATTACATAACAAATTTGATTGCTATCTAGCTACTACCTAAATTGTCACATATAGTAAGTTGACAATTGTTTAATATTTCCAAAACATACATTTTCTATTTTCGTCTGATTGATTTTAAGAGTTTATTAAATAACACGAAAAATTCCTGTTATCACACTCTGATAACTTCGGTGTCTGCTTACTGCTGATACTGTTCCTAATCTTGGTTTCTCACCTAAATGATTTTCACCTGTATGTGCGTTCCTCTCCTTTGTCACGGTTTCCCCTGTGTGGTTAATAATCACTATATACACATCACCTCACTAAACACTACACTACACATCACTTCACTAACACACCACTTTTCTATAATGCATTTAAGTGTCATATCGATAAAGTTGGTTCACTGATTTTTTTTAAATTTTGATTATGGCTGTATTTGTTGATGTAGCTGTATTATTCATTGATCTCGGTTCATCCTACACATCAGAAACGGACCGTGAGTATCGACATGAGGCCCAGGACACACTCGGAGCACTTAGTGCGGGCCCTGGTCAGTTGTGTCCCGCCGCCGCGTACCCACGGACCGAAAGTCGCACGCTATCGTAACCGAATCGCGAAGCGGCTTCGAGATGATGCTCTATTTCCGAGTCTTCATGTCAAAATTGGGATATTTTTATATGATGGTTTCTGTTACATATTAGTGTATATTTATTCCTACGGCTCTAGATTTAACACTCATTCCGTCACCATCGCATCACACATACGCTCCCAGAGCATCCGGAGTTCTTACCAGTCAAAGACCGAGAATACTCTAGGCACTCACACATCATCACTCAACCTCCTTCCTGGGGGCGCGGAGATCCAGCGCTTCCAGAAGTTTCCTTCGGTCCAGGAGGGAGGAATCCTCATTCATTCTGTTTTCCATATTTAATGTTCATTTAGTTTGTGTTTTCTCTGTAAAATATTTTCTGCATAGTTCTGAGTATTCCTCTGCTACATGTGCCAGGATTCTATAATCCTCTTCATCTTCCAAGATAGCTTTTATATCTTTCTGTCTAATTTGGTCACGAATTCGCAAGTACTCCTCCAGGAACGGGCACCACAGAACACTGTGTTCAGGTGTCCCTTGTTCTCCACATTCACAGCTATCATGTTCTTTTTTGTTGATTCTATAAAGATGGGTTGGAAAGGGTCCATGTCCTGTTAGGAAATGAATTAGTCCTTTTTTGGGATTGTAATTCCATTTGAATCGCGTTCCAACGTCTGGAATAAACGTGAATAATCTTCTTGATGTTTTGTCTACTTGCCAGTCCTGTATCCATTTTTGTTGAGTTTGTCTTTCTATTTCATCGAGTTTTTGTGCCTTGGTCCCTAAAAATTCTTTCGTCTTATTTAAATTTCCTTTTTTATACCAATATGTTGCCGCTCTCTGGATTACTGTTAAATACATTGGTTTGAAACCCATCAAAATACACAACGCGCTGTGCGGTGTCGTGCTGAAGGCACCAATGAGCCGAATTAAAAGGTTTCTTTGTGGGCGATTTATTTTTGCTTTTAAGGAGTTATTCTCTAATAATCAATGTGCCCATACGCTGGAAGCATAGTTCATCGAGGCGCTTAGGATTACCTCCTGATAAGTCTTAATTAATTTTCTCGGTAGCCTATAATTTGTTTGAGCCAATCAAATGAATTTATTAGTTACTTTATGACCCTTTTGAGTAACATAATGAATATACCCTCCAAAATTCAGTTTATCGTCTATCATAATCCCTAAATATTTAAATACTGATACCCTCTCGATGTTACTGTTGCCTATTTTAATTATTGGTCCTCTTAATAATTTACTTCCAAATATCATGTATTTCGTTTTCCTCTCAGAGATTTTTAGCTTAGACTTTCCACACCAATCAAGTAATTCGTTTATAATTCGTGTTAATTTTCTTTCCAATTCTATTCTAGAGTTTGCTGAAATTATTATAGCAAAACCACCAGCAAAAGCAATTACTCGTTCAGTTTCCTCTAATTGGTTTAGTCTTTCTAAACACGGCTGGTATTCCAAATCCCACATCAATGGTCCTAAGATCGATCCTTGCGGACATCCCTTTTGTGCAGTAACTTTGATATTTCCCAGGTTTTCATGGATGATCTGTCTATTCAAGAAGTAATCCCTAACTATATTTACTAAATATTGTGATAAATTTAGCTCTTTTAACCTTTCAATGAGAGATGGTGTCCATAAGTTATCAAACGCTCCCTCTATGTCAAAAAACAGGGCCAGTGCATATTTTCTTTCCATGCTACTTTCTTTAACTTGATACACAAATGCATTTAAGGCATCTTCCGTAGATTTGCCCTTTCTGAAACCATATTGTAAACTATCATCTTCGATATTTCTATGCTTTCGTCGAATTCTATTTGCTATTATCCTTTCTAATAATTTTGAGATGTTTCTCAAAAGGCAGATTGGACGGTAAGAACTCACTTCTGTTAAATCTTTATCCTGATTTTATAAAAAATTAGCAATTTCGATTCTTTCCACAACGAGGGAAATATCTGCTTCTTAAGCAGGGTATTGAAAAATTTTGTTAGATATGGAGTCTAAATATCCTTTTTATTTTTGTAGATCTCATTTACTATACCATCCAATCCTGGAGCTTTTTTAGTTTTTAGTTTCTTAATCATTGTTTCAACTTCCTCGTTGTCCGTTAGTTCGATATCTTCCTCTGCTGTCAATGCGATGGGTTGCAAATATTTTATTCCCGATACCTCCGATTCTAGATAAGTGCTTTGACTCGACGAAACCCTGCCACTAGTGGTACACTAACGGCAATCCTTCGACGCGTCGCTATATCGACGATCGCCATTTACCGGCAAGTGGGCCACTAGGAGTTCGCGACGTTTATGACATGGGGAAGCTAATAAACAAACAAAATAATAAATCTAAAGCCTTATAAAAAAAGTTTTCCGAAAATTTACATCTAGCAAAATCATTTGTTGGTATTCCAGAACTGTGAATTCACCTTTATTCATAATTTATTTCTATCGTAGTTTTGATATGAGAATGATATGTCTGAAACTGTAACACAGGTCATTAATACTTTTTTTTTTTTTTTTTTTTTTTTGCTTTACTCAGATTTAGCAGTTTTACTTAACAGTCAGTCAACTTGGATCTGTGATATCTGAGTTTTAGAGATTTCCTTAAATTTTTCATTTCTAAAACAGTTTGCAACTAACACCATTAACGTATCTCTTTCGATATTTCCATATTTAATGGCTTGGTCACTCCCAGTATATTTCAAACAATAAACTATTTACGGTGTCTTACTCCATTAATCCGAACTACATTTTATATCCAACAACTCTGTGCATTTTCCCTTAAATCTGCAAACTTTCTATTAGGTTAAAACTCAGTATTTTTTATTTTCTTTCTTTCTTGCTAAAACGTTCTTGCGAAAGTGTTCTCTAGGCAACCTGAAATGATGACTCTATACTATATTATGTTGCATAGGGCATTTTATGTACCATATCATTTGAAAGTTGGACACTTTCTTCGTATATTAAAAGCAACAGGGATTAAATCCTTCTACACTTACATGAGAAGTAAACACATTCTTTTTAATTCGTGGAATTGTGCCAATGCACTAGGTCCAGAGAGTTTTTAATTTAAGCTAATTATTATTAATAACAATAATAGTTATTATTATTATTATTATTATTATTATTATTTTATTGACAGGTTTTTCTGAATATTAAGCAATATTTCTCAAAAAGCTGGTATTTTTAAACAAATGTGTTCGATATCAAGTTTTCATAAAATAGTCACTCTCTCCTATAAATAATTTCAGAGGGGCCGCGGTAGCTCAGTGATAAAGCGTTCAACTTTGGTGCATGGGATCCTTGGTTCGACCCCAGCTCGCACCAAGTGAATTTTGTGGTGGAGAAACACCATGTGCATGGGTTTTCTCGGGGTTCTCCCACTTTTTTCATTCCACCATTGCATTCATTTCTCATCACCGTGTTCTTTAGCCTAGCCGGTATAACCGTGGGTCGTAAAACTTAAAAGATTTGACTTCAAATAATTCCAACCCAAACAGTTGCAGGAAGTATGTCATTTCGAATAAAACAAACTACTCAGTAAACTTCTGAGTATTATTATTTTTTATATATACAATTCTAGCGAACCTTATTTCTAAATCGAAGGGTAAGAAGATTAAATTGACTCTCTTATTATTATAAATTCATTTCAATTGAAGCAGTTAAAATAGTTGGGAAAAATTAGAAAGCCATACCCTATATTCCAGTGTGCCACAACCGGATAACAGGGCACACTGGAGTGCCCAGCAAAATGAACAGTGTGACGCAAACTTTTACCTATTATTTACAAGAATATTTGTCGAGTTTATTTTATTTATTATTATGAACGATTCTTCCACGGATCAGCTGTCTGTATACAGTTAAACAAACAAGTGTCACATCGAGGGAATGAGTGTAATTATTTACTTTAATAGTAATAGAAATGTATATTTTTTTTTTTTTTGTATTTTCTACCGGGAATAACTGCATCCGGTCTAGAAAGCTGCGACTAACAACAAAAGAACCCGATGTGCCAAACACACACCACCTACGCACTTCAATACACCAACAAAAGGTGCAGACTATTCATGAGTTAAAGTCTCTCACCCAAAGTATGCTCCTAACATGTCTCTCAGCGATTACAACATTTTTTGGTATCTCAATCACTTCCTAGTAGGATAGCTTTACCTAGAGACCACTGATTAACCTGGTATTGGATGTTTCACTTTTTTACCTTTGAAGTTGACAGTCATCGTTTGGATATCTCACACGCAAATATCTAATATTAACAACGTTTCTTCTATAATTTCGTAATATTGTATTATTTCTTTGTATTATTCATTAGCTTGGTTAAGCTTGTTTAAACGCTTTTCTCTTTGCACCTACTTATTACCTATACCTTAGCGTTGTATAAAAATACACTAACTCTCACCGGGAATCAAATCCAGAACCAATGCACTTGAACCATTTCGTCACAACAAGGCACATTTAAATAGAAATTTCGATTTTGTTAGGAAAATTGTGATTAGGTGTAACATTTAAACATATATTTAAGAATGAAGATTAAATGAAATCTTTGAGTTTTACGTCCCACGGTTATGCAGATTAGGCTAAAGGAGACGGTGAAAATGAGAAATGAGTGAAATGGTGCAATGAAGAAAGTGGGAGAACCCCGAGAAAACCCACGAGCACGGTGTTCGTCCACCAAAAAGTTCACTTGGCGGGGGCTGGGATCGTACCCGAGACCCCAAGCACCAGAGGTGGACACTGTACCACTTTTCTTTAAACTTCCTGACTATTTTTTTTTATTTTAACCACTTCTCAGGACTACTGGACACGACAGGGACACGAACACAGAAACATCGAGGACAGTTAAAATTCCACCCTTGCTCTTCAGAGGGACTCGAACCCCCAACGGGCTTCACCTTACGATCATCAGCCTAACGCCTCAGACCGTTCGGCTACACCCACCGGCTACCACTGAGCCACCGCGCCCCCCATATTTAAGAATGGGTACGGATGAAACGCACTGATTTTTCTCGCTCGAATTTCTTAAACTGACTCGTGTTAGGCTGCAGCTATTATTGAAACATTTATTTGGGAAATGCGAATAAAATAATGTGTTTTGGAAAACTTTGTTCAAAGCAACTTATGTCCAAAAGTAAAGTACCCATTGGTCATATTTCTGTTAGCAATAACATATGCCATATATTAGAATAATTAAGGAAATAATTGTATGTGAACAATGACCAAAAGCGTCTGAGTACTTTCTGCGAAATCGTCAAAAAAGTCATTCCGAAGAATAAAATATCCCTTGTGTATCTTTTCAGGACAAACGAGTTATGCTATTTATGAAATACGAACAAAATTGCCAGAGTCATTCTCGACAAAATCGTAGGGTAATTACTTGCTCCGAAAAGTAATATACCACTTCTAGCTTTTTAGGATGATGGAATTATACCATATCGTTAGGTTATTTATGTAACATTTATTTATGAAATATGAACAAAATTGCGTCAGGCGTTAATGGGAAAATCGTCGGAGAAGAGTAAACTACCCCTTCTGAATGTTTACAGGACGAACGAGTTGTGTCATATTGTTAGGTTATTAATGATACAATTATTTGTGAAATGTGATTGAGAAAATTGTTCGAAAAAACGCATCCCATACAGTAAATTACACCTTATGTATTTTTTTTCAGAGCAATGATTCATACTATACTTGTAAAAAAAATAAGCAAAATCTTTACAGCTGTTTTTGAAACAATTTAATTATTTTAAATTTTCATTCATCAGTAAACTTCCCTTATTTTTAGGTGTCGGAGGATATAGAAGTCGAAACGATAAAGTGTTATAAAAAATTCGTCTAGAATTCAGTCCAGATACGACGAACAGTATGGCCTCCATTTGAATGCATGTAAAAGCGTGACGAACCGACAAACGAACAGATGGACAGACATCAAAATAACTTTTTCGATATGTGGGGACGTGAAACTTGAAGTCATTGAAATCCCGAATTCGATTTTTATCACTATTACTACAATTTCTTCTTTCGTCGCTTGAACGTGAAAAAGAATAGGAATACAACGACACGTAAGGTGGTAATTTGTAATTCCCAAAATTTAATGAGCTACGTTTAATGTGTGTTGCCATGCTAGAAAAAAAGCTTATGCCTGTTATATCATTTTAATATCAGTTTTTCACGCTACTATATAATGTAGAAATATGGTATGATTATCGTTCATATTCATGCTATCTTTTGGGAATATTCGTGTTCGGTATACATAGTTCTGTATAATTTAGTTACGTTCAACGGAAGCATTCTTCCACTTGTGGATATGAAAAAAAAAGATAGAGAAAGTCAATACTCTAAAAAGAAAAAACACAAGCACACACACACATAAACGATTTTTTAACATCAGGTCGATGTAACAAGGGGTAAGACTGGATAGGCTTCAAGGTCGCGTATGTTCTTTTTCCTGCTTCAGACACACTGTTCATAAACTGAAAACAATAACTGTTTCCAATAGTACACGTATTCTAATACAGAATAAATACGCCGATTAAAAGATACTATCAATAAATTATTTCCTTATTATATTGTTTCGTTTCTTATTAACATCAAAATTATACACTTTCTATAATGTTTTGTAAAAAAAAGGATGGGATGGGATTCGATGTGGTGTCAAAATAATGAAATAACTTTAAGTCCGCCACTCTATACACCTTACCACGGAGGTTACTTTGTGTTGGCTCTTTTTTTTAAAGAATTAATCTTCATAACCATGGTCCGTATCGCTTCGAACCTTAAGATAAGAGTTTTTCTGTTTAATTCTATATTTTCGTACGACATCTTAGTTACAGAAGCTAATTTATATTTGGCAGGCAATCTACACACTAGGTTTTAACCAATAAATGCAACATTTTAGTCCACTATCGAGTTCCTTGATCCAACTCCTCGACTCCCCTACTGAATTCCCTCCGCAATCATGCTCTGCTACTGAAAAAATCCCTAGAAATCATCGTTGCCAGTATACACAAAACCGAGTATAATTTTGTTTTTTGCTTATATTTTTATTATTTTATTATATTTTTTGGAAATATCTCCTTAGATGGATTGCTTTCTATTATCTCCACATACTAATAACTGAATTTTACCTATAAACGTAAGGAAAATGGAATAAATACGAAAAATCTTCAGTTACAGTATACGCGCAATTTTTTTGCGCATGGGAGTACATTTGATTTCACATAATATGAAGTATGTGTATTTTCTTTAGGGTTTTTGATAATTCTCGGTGCTTTGGATGCAATTCGGGATAAGATATGGAGTAGAAAGAATTACGTTCATTTCCAACATGAATGTTTCCGGTTCTCGAAGTGGCTCAGTAGTAGACCGATCAGTTCTGATATGTAGGATTCCTGTTTTGATCCTAGCTCTCGTTAAGTGGGCATTTAGGTAGATAAACATCCTATCCGTGTGACTTCTCAGGTTTGTCCCGAACCCGATTTATCTCACGTTCTTCAGTCTATTATGTCGTCCATCATCACCATCACTTACTCCTATAAACTCAGAGCAGAATTAGATACATCGAACTATAATAATAATAATAATCTCTATCAAACTAATAATGCTGTGCATCGCAGAGTTGAGCTATTTCTTATTTTTTTTATTAAGTTTACAATTACATCGCCTGACATATTAATAATTTCAACAATATACATAATAACTTCCACTTAATAATTATTTACATTTCAAGAAAACACACTACTCACTTCATGAAAAGAAATTCGGAAGTTACTCTGAAACATATTATTTAATTTGAAAAGAAGAAGTAACCATTACCATTGAGTGATCTCAACCATTAGTAATTGGTCTGGAAAACCTGGCAGAAACTGTACGCATTATTGATGTAAAATTTAAAAAGTATAATATTATTGTTTTCAACACTGACATTAGTGTTTTCCCATCCTATTTGGTTCATTGATAAACCTACATCACTAACAGAACTACTAAAGGATATATCAACACACTGTTCTTGAGAGAAAATACTGTCTTCGATTGAGGACTCTGAGTTCGTATCAACCTTACTCTTACTTGTTGTAAATGAATTCTGATACCGACATCTCTTTCGCTTTTGCTGCGCAAAGCCTTCTTCTTTGGTTTCATCTTTCCTGGAGTTGCTGTTAGTATTCTTGTTCGACCACTCCTCTCTTTCTCACGGTTGGTTTTATTAAGAGGTGTAGGCATCCTTCGGATAAGGACGGATATTCTGAGTGAATACTAACGCAGTGGAAGATATTGCTGCAAAATCTAACATATGTAGTTTCTTGGATAGCTAATATAAGCGAGCTTTGAGGCAGAAGCTATGATGAACCATGGTCCATACCCTCAGATATGACAGCAACATTCTGCGTGGTAAGGTTGCCTATAGATTTTGCTGGTGAAACGGTGCGTTTCTGTTCAACGAGGGATTTGGACGGTCATTTACTAAAGATATGAGAAATTAGTCTTTTGTAAAAGAAACATTGTTGAAAGGGTATATTAGAGTCTTTTTAAATCGAGATATAATATTCTATTGTGTCATATTGTGGTATACCCGTCCTATATACTCATCAATAGAATGAGGAGAAATAGTTTCTCCTTGGTTATTAATCAGCCAGTCATTGCACACACGATTGTAATGGGTCTTCAGAGGTCCATAAAGCGAAACATCCACCAGTTGCAGTTTGACTGCAATGCGGGTTAAAATGTTCATAACACGCCATTTTGGTAAGCATTCTCTACCACAATGATGTTTACGAGGTTTTCGTGGTGTTCGAGGAGCAATATGATTGGATTTTCTTTCGAATATTTTGAAATTCAGTTAATGTGTTCTAAACAAACAGCAAATACCTCAGCAATCATCCATCCAGTGATCCTTGTTAATACCAAGCTATGAGGTGGTATTTTCGTCAGAAAGAAATTCTTGTACCCTACGCTCGAATATAGAAAAATGGAGGAATGCTATTTCTAACTGCATTGAAGGTACATAGGACTGTCACTTGTTCAGCACGTTCCGCTCAAGTTACCTGTCCGAATTGATTCTGTCCTCGTGAAGCTATCACAGGTGGCGTTGTGTGTATGGTACTAAATCCAGTTTGACCACAGTTGAAAGTACACTTCAGAGTGAAGTTTCATTTCTCATATGCTGATTTCAAATTGTTGAAAAAGTCGTCCACGTTCTGCTTATTGAAGATGGTACTTTTTGATAAACTTTTGATTCCAGGGATCGCAGAGATAACTGAGGGGGATGCTCCATAAAACCATTAAGCCAGCCATATCCCGCACTTTTCTGCACGGTTTAAAATTCTGGCATATTCTTCTTCAAGGCATTTTCATATGCGTAAGTCAAAGTTCGTCCGTGCCTCGTTCTAAGCCCATAGTTCGTCTTACTTGCGCTAACGAGAGTTTCTCACAAAGAGATTTCCTTGAAATATTACAGCATCTCCATTTGAGTCTTGGTTGTACTTTTCAATATGTTGTGTTCTCTTGCTACCTGTCAAATACTCTTCTTTTTCTCTACTACTATCTTTACGGCTTGCAGAATATCACTATTTGCTGTTTGTATTTAGTCTATGTTTATCTTCTTCCACTTCCTTGGCATTTTTCTGAAACACTGATGAGAAAAAGTACTAAATAAATATAGCGTTAGCCAAGCGGAAACACAGGAATTATAATAAATGTACTCAACGTTTTCACACTTGTGAGCAGATAGGAGTGGGACAGTGTCCCAATCCTCCTCAACTAATTATGTTATAATCCTCCCTGTATACCCATTTTAACTACTGTCACTATAAAGCTACGCACTCTGGTATTAGAATCATACAAAAATGTTCTAAATATACTTTCAATACCTAACTCTCTACTTTTATATCAAATCCTCTACTACCTCTTCATATTGTGAAATATGTTTATAATATGCATCTGATATAATAGTTATCAGCGGTGAAAGAAAATCTGTCTTTGCTTCTAAAACCTTGTGCACGTTCAGAACCTGGTAGCAATGCTCTTTAAACGTAGCCGCCACATCTGCTAGCAACCGCTATGGCTTAACACAATCACCAGAGAAGTATATCACTGTCCCACATCTTCAACTGTCCTAAACCTCACCCTCACGCTTATTCCCTATATTTGTGTTGGCTCCCTGATACGGAATTTTTTTTAAAAAATCATTATCTGAAAGTGCCAACGGGGTACATATTTGGGCAAAATTTTACTTACGGTCTTACAGCGACTTCAGTCTTGTGATAAAGTTATAAACAAAGACCTTTACTTTGCTTCTAGACATAAATTACCTATAAGACACCCTTTAGAAATAACGTAATAATTGAAATTATAACGTAAAGGTATGGCGCATGTTTGTTTTAGATAACCACCCACTCAAGGGTTACGCGCTCCATGGGGGAAAGAGAAGTGAAGGGTATTTCGAGAAAGGAGTTAAAGATGGTCTAAGGGATTTTCAAAATTTTGTAATTTTATGTCATAAACGAGTAAATAGGACATTACGATCTTTACAATCGTAATTATAATGATGGTGGAGAAAGGAAATTGTACAATGAATTATGGACATCATGATGAAAATATTTGGATATACATTTCATCATATTGCGTTGTTAAGTGAAATCTATGAGACGAGGTGCGTTTGGACGAGAGAAACTATAATATATTGTATAATGACGGATATTCTTATCCCTCGGGGACTTCTTCAAGCATTATTCAAAAGGATGGGTAGCTCTGTTAGTGACAAAGGAATTATTGTGTAGAATATGATTGTATGATATTGTGCGGAGGGTGGTAGAGAAGAAACTTTCTGTTGAGGGGAAGATCTTGATGATTCGGTGGTAAGGAATAATGATATATTGTAAAAAGGAGGAAGAGGTAGAATGACTGATGCTGTGAACGATATAAAAATAAATATGAGCGTTGATGGAATCAGAGAGGAGTGGACGATGAGGATGGAGCGTTCCGGAAGTATTTGAGGCAAAGCTTTTCTACACGGAACCATATGTATGGAAAAGTCACGCGAGCATAGAGCTCAGGAGACTGATGTGGTATAGAATTCTGAGTGTGCGATGTTCGAGAACCTTAAGTTTTTGATAAAAAAAAGGGCGTAGCTGCCGAGACGTAACGGTATGGCCGTAACTAATCACAGGTCGAAGGAAGACTACATAAGTGTTTAAGAGTACGTTTGTAGAACTACTCCAGATTGTATCAGTAAGTCGTTTTAATATATTGAGTCTAATGTATGCCTTTCTATTGATGTCCTGGACATAAGTCTTCCATCTGAGGTGTCTATCTATGGTGAGTCTTAAGTATTAACAGTTTTGGAGATTCTAAAACAGTTGTCGTTAACAGTGATGAAAGTGAATTACTGTGAAATGTGGAGCGTTTCTTAGGGGCCAGAAATGCTGTAGTTTGGGTTTTAGCAGCATTGGATTTCAGTAGCTATTTATTGCACCACAGACCAAACGTCTGTATTATTGGTTGTAAGGCGTTGTTTACTTAGTGTATAATACTGCAAATTGCAAAAAAAGCTGTATCATCAGCGTATGGAAATAACTGAATATTTTGTGGGGAAAGAGGCATGTCAACAACATAAAACAGATATAATAAGGGTGATAGTAAAGAGCCTTAAATACGGCTGAGTGCATACATATCATTTGATATGACTGTTGATTAAGGTATTCGTAAGTACTGTGGCCAGACAAGAAATTCTAAATAAAACGGATATATGTGATAAGGCGAAAGTGTAGCAGGTTTGAAGGCAAAACCTAACGCTACACGTCATTAAATGCCTTTTCTAAATTAAAGAGTACCAGGCAGGATGGCTTGGTGGTATTATACTGCTTATAGATGCAGCTGAAGAGACGCAGAAGCTGATCGTTGATGGTAATTTGTGGGCGGGAAGCGTGCTTGATGATGTGGTAAATATAGTAATGAAAAACATGAGCATGAAGTCATTTGACGATATTTTTCCCTAGAATTTGGTTGAAGATTCTGTTGAGCTGTATCGGACGGCGTTGTTGATTTAAACAAAAAAAAAGAAAAATTTGGATGGTTTGTAAGATTTAGCAGTATTCGTGGACTTTGTCTTACATGTCGATAGATGTTATTGATTTTCGGGTCATTATAACATTTATGATAGATGAAATTTGTGATTTCAGTGGTAGAAATGAAAGTAGTGAGTGCTTTGTGAGTATATGTGTTGGGTTGAAAATGGATAAGTGGTGAATTGAAGTTGAAATGCCTACAGGATGATAATTAGGCCTAAAATTCTAAGTGAATGATAGAGGTGTAAAAATAATATAAAATAAGTAGGAAGAAAAGGTTTTAGCTTTTCCTTGGTCTCTGTACAATTCCTGATCGTGATGTAAGAGAGGATAAGAGGTTTGGGTAAATTTACCAGCTAATGCGTTGAAACGCATCTAATATTCCGAAGGGTGTGATAAGGCAGAAATTGTGTTTCAGGTTTTAATCCACTGTCGTAATTTATACACTGTTCGGTGGAGGGTTCTATGTTGCTGAAGAGCTTCGTGGTTGCCAGTGCAAACATATTGTGTATAGATTTGACGTGAGTGTTTAACTAGACGAAAGTAGCGCGGAGGAATTTTAGGATGATGAGGTGATATATATGCGGTTTGAGGGATGAAAAGCTCAATTGCGAGTTGAATGATTGGTGGTAGAGATTAGAGTGGATTAACCCTTAGAGAACCAAACCTAAAATGTTAGGTAAAGTACTAAGCGTGTGTTATTTTGACCCATCCGTGCTTCTTATAGTAAATTTCATACGCTGTATACACTGTCAGTGGCGGCTTTTGATTCTTTCAAACAGTACCTGAATTATAGTACTGTAACATTAGAAATTTATACATAGAAATACGCTTTGTTAGGAATAAATTCTGTCACACATTGTATTTTGATTACACCTGACAGTCCTTGCAGAGCGGTTTCCTGGTGCAATGCGCTTTGCAAACAAGCTTGTGACAGATTACATACAAGGGATGGATAAAAAGTAATGGCGCAATTGTTATAATTTACAAATGACTGTATTAGAAGGGAAAATACGTTCTACATTCCTTCAATGTAATCACCCCCATGTCCACAACCTTCTGCCACACATATGGAAGGCGCCGTACTCCGTCAGCACGTTGTAGTCTGGCTATGTCTCGCAGCGACCGCCCTACGGCATTGAGGATGGCCTGTCTGGTGTTGTGTACTTGTCGGCGAAGTGTTTGCTTCATCTTGGAAAACAGGTCATAATCGCACGGACCCATATCCGGCGAATATGGTGGAAGTTCCAGAATCTCCCAGTTCCAGGCACGTAAAAGGTCCGTCACGGTGGTAGCTGTGTGACAGCGTGCATTGTCGTGCAAAATGATTGGGGTCCGTGCCAAAAGACCAGGTCGCTTTCTCCGAAGTGTGGGACGCAGATGGTTTTGCAAGAACGTACAGTAATATGGCGCGTTCACAGTCTGCCCTGCTGGTACAGCATGGTGCAGGATAACCCCTTGGACATCATACGCCACTATCAACATCACCTTCACTACTCCCTGAGTAGTGCGCACTGTCTCTGGTCGAGGGGAACCGGGATGCTTCCATTCGTTGGATTGGCGCTTCAAACATGGTTCGTAGGATCGAACCCAGGTTTCATCAATGGTAATGATCCTGCCCAAGCAATTGGCACCCTCCATCTGGCGGCGGTCGAGCAATTCTTGTGCCAGTGCATATCGGTACCATTTCTGCACCTCGGTAATGACATGTCGAACCCAGCGTGCTGCAAATTTGCGAAAACCCAGGATGTCGTTCAAAATGTGAATCACAGTTTTATGGCACAACCCAACCTCTGCCGATAACTCACGCGCAGTCCACCGTCTATCCACGTCCAGCAAGGATGCAAGGAGCTGAATTGTCATGTTGTCCACTGGAGATCGTCCAGAACATTGGCGGTCTTCCACGTTCTGTCTGCCTTCACGAAACACTTTAACCCATCGAGCTACGGTACGGTATGGCAACGCTGCCTCACCACAGGCTTCCCGCAGTCCCTGAAAACATTCTCGTGCACTACGACTACGTGCCACTTCAATTTTGATCCACGAATGCTGTACATGTTTAGTGAACATTGTGTTTAGAGCGCTTCAACTCGCGATACCAATTTGACGCCACTGCTCTCGTTGACTGACTGACTCAACAGCGTTCCCACTCACCTAAGTTCCTCAACTGAGATTGTCTTCTCCGGTGCTGCCAACTCGCGGTTCTCCGTCACTAGACTGGCGCGTGCCAGCAGGTTTGCCAGTACATTTTTTCCAACATATGTACTTTTAATGGGTGAAGAATCACGTGTCTTGCTAAAAATAAAACCAGATATTTTAGGGAACTGAACCAAAATATAACAATTGCTGAGAAGGAAGTATGTAGTGACGCGTGGACGTGGGAAAGAGTGGGGAAAAGAGAAGTTTCATAAAATAATATTTACTATTACTCTTACCCGAATAAAAGCTCGGTAGAACGGAGAAGTGATTATTCCAGGTTTCATTTCAATCGGCAAAATAATAATAATAATAATAATAATAATAATAAAAAAATGATATTTTCTGGGCCGTGCCGCGAGGTATCCAAAACTGGGTGAAAATGAACTAGCTACACTTTCTGCCATTTTTGGGGGTATTTTTTTTTTTAAATATGAATTCTACTGAAATGATTTCCAAAAGTAAAAATGGTTGCTAATGGAAGAATACCAAAAATATTAGCCCACTACCTCTTTTTGATATTGTGGCATTTCTTTATAAAAGATCATCTGGGCCAAATTGAACCAGTTTTGGTATTCAAAGGTGCAATGGACGTCGATCACTATGAAGTTTAGTAGCGAAGTATTAGCCGAAAAGGTGCTCAGACGGAGGAAGAAGTAGTGGAAACTTTTTGAGTGAGTTTAATGGGCACATGTTAACTACCCAGAGGATCTAGAATGTAGATGAAAATACTATGGGCGAGAGACCATGTAATCACTATGTCAGGAGTAGTGTTAGATCAGGAACGGATTGGTTTTGGTAATGGGTGAATGAAGCATGTAGTGGAGGCAGGGATAAAATTGTTAAAAGCTGTTTTTTCTCGGTCTATGCGGCTATGGATGTTAATATTGGAAGAGATCAGGTAATGTCGGAAATTATTTGAAATATATTGGAATGGGAGGGGAATAGGACGACCTGGTCTAACATAGATGACTGTCATTGTGACACATAAAGATCTGTAATAAATAGTTATGATTAGATGTTCTGGAATATTAGATGGAGAGTCAATACTATACCATGTGTAAGGATAAAATACTATTGTCACGGCGCTGGTGGCGCGTCGAGTCGGAAGCTTCTTATCGTGTCGAATGAGTTGATAGCCGGTAAATTTGCAATTAAATTTGGAAGTGAGATGCGTTTTACTGATAAGCAATGTGTGAAATTGTTCCTCGTATAATAATTGTTCAAATATGAGTTTATGAAGTAGAAGAGAATGTTGAGAAATAGAAATAAAAGTCATAGTCAAATACCTAGGTATATATGATCACTATGAAGTTAAATATTTGTTTCGAGTGAAGATACATGAAATTGCACGTACGAAACAGTGTAAGTGGCATGAAAATCGAAGTGAAGGATGTTGCGAGCTGCGTGCTGAACGTGTAATATTCATGGTTGTGCAAAAGATGAACATTTTGAAGAGTGTGGTTGCCAAATGGTAATAGTTTATGAATATAAAGAAATTGATTAGTTTCTCGTGAAGTCTCGTCTTTTCGATATAGAACATAATGAGTCAACAGTGAACATAATGAGTTCCCTTATGTGTAATACAGCCCTATTAGGAGAAATCCTTGTTTACTTCTTTCTAGTTAATAAATATTTTATTTTGAGTGCTGGTATTTAAGCAATAAAATAGTCACATAGGTATGGAACTTAATTATAACAAGAAAGATATTGCTTCAATAAAGTGAATGTATAGTTTCGTTTAAAGCGTATCCACTATCTGGTGTTTGTATTTAATATTGTAAATATAATAGAAATTTAAATGCTAGCTCACATCTTATCAGGCAAAAATGGTCCTGGGTCCAGGAAGCAAAGTGTTACCATTCATGAAATTTTATTTCACGTTACCACTGTAGGGTTAAGAACAATGAATGTCACGAGGGTGATGTAGAGAAGAATGCTGGTCAAAAGTGCACTAAAAAAAAAAACACGTTTAAACTATACTATCTGAACATACAATGCATTATAATCAATTTTACGGACTGTGGTATGAATATTAGTTAGTTGCTGGAATATGCTGTTTAGTGGTAATTGAAACGTGTCTGAAAGTATTGGTAAGGAAGAGTGGAATGCCTTTTCTCAACCAATTCTCTACATAGATAAACGACCGCAAGACCACAGGGGCGGATTGTTTGTAGTATTAAAATAAATAGGGCAGCAAAGCACAGAATGATCTCGTAGGTGAGTGTGAAATTATTTGAGCCCAAGTAAGTCTATCCATAACAAACTTCGTGGGTGTTCTGCAGACCATATACGAACAGTCCTCAATGTTAGTTGAAACATGCCACAAATTATTTCCAAATGTTGTCACAAGGTGACAAAATTCTTCATTTTGGTGAATATATCTTGAGCTTACATATGGAACTACAGTAAACATGGGATAACATCGCACAAATGACATTCCTTTGTCGAACATTTTACTCAAGCACCCGACTTGGGATTGTACGATTTTCATAACGCGTGTAAAAATAGCAGCTTAAATTATGTCATGTTTTGGGACGTGTGATGCTTTACTACTGTGTGGATTGACATGTGTGAAGCCAAACTGGAATGTCGATTAAATTACTTACCGCTCTTTTTGCATGTGTAAGGTTTATCTCCAGTGTGGATTAACATGTGTGTAGCCAAATATGAACGTCGAGTAAATGACTTACCACACTCTTGGCACGTGTGTGGTTTTTTTCCTGAGTGGATTAACAGGTGAGTAACCAAAGTTGAACGATGTTTAAAACCCTTACCACACTCTTGGCACGTGTGATGCTTTACTACTGTGTGGATTGACATGTGTGAAGCCAAATACGAACGTCGATAAAATGCCTTACCACACTCGTGACATGTGTAGCATCTTTTTCCTGTGTGGATTAACATGTGTGTAGCCAAATATGAACGTCGAGTAAATGACTTACCACACTCATGGCACGTGTGTGGTTTTTCTCCTGAGTGGATTAACAGGTGAGTAACCAAAGTTGAACGATGGTTAAATCCCTTACCACACTCGTGGCAAGTGTAGCAACTTTCTCCTGCGTGGATTAACATGTGTCTAGCCAAACGTGAGCGTAAACTAAATCCCCTACCACACTCTTCGCAGGTGTGAGGTTGTTCTCCTGTGTGGATTAACATATGTGTAGCCAAATCTGAACTTGCACTAAATCCCTTACCACACTCTTGGCACGTGTGTGGTTTTTCTCCTGTGTGGATTAACACGTGATTAACCAAAACTGAACGATGATTAAATCGCTTACCACAATCGTGGCATGTGTAGCATCTTTCTCCTGCGTGGATTAACATGTGTCTAGCCAAATCTGAACGTGCAGTAAATCCCCTACCACACTCTTGGCACGTGTGTGGTTTTTCTCCTGTGTGGATTAACATGTGTGTAGCCAAATGAGCACGATGTTTAAATCCCTGACCACACTCTTGGCACGCGTGAGGTTTTTCTCCTGTGTGCATTAACATGTGTGTAGGCAAATATGAACGTCGAGTAAATGACTTACCACACTCTTGGCACGTGTGAGGTTTGTCTCCTGTGTGGATTAACAGATGTGAAGACAAATTGGAACGTTGATTAAATGCCTTACCACACTGTTGGCACGTGTGAGGTTTTTCTCCTGTGTGGATTAACGTGTGTGTAGCCAATTCAGAACGTCGTTTAAATCTCTTACCACACTCTTGGCACGCGTGAGGTTTTTCTCCTGTGTGCATTAACATGTGTCTACCCAAATATGAACGTCGAGTAAATGACTTACCACACTCTTGGCACGTGTGTGGTTTTTCTTCTGTGTGGATTAACACGTGTTTAACCAAAGCTGAACGATGATTAAATCCCTTACCACACTCGTGGCATGTGTAGCATCTTTCTCCAGCGTGGATTAACATGTGTTTTGCAAAACTTGAACGTCGAGTAAATGACTTACCACACTCTTGGCATGTGTGTAACCTTGCTCCTGTACGATTTAGCATGTGCGTAGCCAAACATGAACATACACTAAATTCCATTCCACATACTCCGCAGATGTGGGATTTTTGACCTGTGTGCACTAAGTTAATGCTTGGCAAAGTTGAACCTTGACTAAAGAGTTTTTCACTCTCCTGAGCTAGAATATGCCTTGACAAATGTGATGGATGAAACCCCTTGCCAAACTGCATCAAAGTATGAGATTCCTCATCTGAATGAGAAATGGTTTCCTTTAAAGTAATACACGTATCGTCTTCTCCGTGGAATGGTAATACGTTATCGCACCTGTAACAAATTCAACAAATAAGGAAATGTGAATAGAGATAATGAATAAGTAGCAACAAAAAAATAATCATTCTCTTTATTTCATTATAAAATTACACTCAATTTTTTTTATTACATGAAATATTGTACAAATATGAAATGGAAAACCACTGAGTAGTTTCCATTACTTTCTATTCTCAAAATAAGAGGCTGTAGTTTGTTTCAATATATCAATTTGAGCCATCGTTTAAACCGTGGCTGTCATAAGTCTTTGACCGTGGCTGCTTTGAAACAAATGCACAGTACGAGAATTAAATCGAACAGTACGAATCATTTACAGCGTAGTGATTGTAGTTCAGTGGTCTAAGCGATTGGCGAGTGATCTGGAACTTTTTCGATCGAATACACGTCAAGCATTTTTTTTTTTTTTTTTTTTTACTTTAGGAATGTTGATGGCGGTTGACCAGCGATAACACACGCTTTATTACATTCAAATATTTGAATACTTCTTTAATAATAAATTTCTATGATAGACACGCCCCTGTAGTTAAGAAACGTTTTTCGCAACACCCATCACCATGCTAAACCGATTAATTACGTTCGTTAATGGCGCGGAGAGAAAAAAGCTTATCAAGCATACAGGAGACATGTTAAAAATAGTGATCCTTCCAGTGATAGCACAATATCCTAATACGAAATTCGAAATAATAGGATGTTAAGAAACCGTTGCACTCAAGAAGTAAGGAAGGCAAAACGGCGCTTTGCCTATTAAATACTTGAATTCCAAAATCATAGAGCAGTTCTTTGGAAATGGCTAAAGTATTAGGTGTTGGGAGAAACATAGCCAAGAATGCTGTTAACTATACGCCAGATAAATAGAACACTTTTTTCTGTCAAACCTGTATGTACCAGCCTCCATGAAAATGCAAACAATGAATAATATTGTAGCTTCGGAAATTAACTCTCTGTTCTCGTCTTCTCACGTACAGCCTGCACATGTATTAAAAGCGATCCAGAGAATTAAATCTAAAGCCACTGGTACAGATGATATTTCAATAACCATGATCAGGAAAATCCTACTGCATGTACTTAATCCTATCACTGACATTTTTAATTACTCTCTTGAAACAGGTACTTTTCCCACAGTATTGAAATTCGCTAAGGTCCCCCCACTTCCAAAAAAGAACAACGCTGATAATATTGCAGACTATCGTCCTATCAGTGTCCTTCCCGAGCTTTCAAAAGTTTTTGAATATATTGTAAATGATCAAATTCAGGAATACTTAACAACAAATAATTTATTGGATACATTTCAATCTGGTTTTCGAAGTAATCATAGCACATGCACTGTACTAGTAAACATAACGGAGGATATAAGGTTGGCTATTTATAACAGAAACCTGACGCTCCTTACTCTACTTGACTATAGTAAGGCATTTCAGACCTTTGATTTTGACATATTACCTCAGAAATTATCATTATTGTTTAATTTTTCTGAGTCAGTGGTTAAATGGTTTCATTCTTCCCTTCACAAACGTAAACAAAGAGTAGTGATCAATCAGGATCACATATGGACATGGCATTGTATCAACAGTGGAGTGCCGCAGGGTAGCGTGTTGGTTCCCTTCTCTTTGCCCTTTACATTAATGATCTCCCTAAAATTCTCACCTTTTGTAAATACCATATTAACGCTGATTATTTTCAGTTATATGCTTCTTTTCCCCAACAAGGTATTAATAATGCGATTGAGAAAATAAATACTGAGTTGAACAAAATCAGCGACTGGTCTACGGCTCATGGGTTAAAATTAAATGCAACAAAATCGCAGTGCATCTTAATTGGCTCCCCAAGAATTCTTTCTTCTATTAATATCTATCAGCTCCCAAATATAATATTGTCCAATACTGTTATTCCATTCTCTACAGCTGCCAAAAATTTCGGAGTCATAATAAATCGAAATTTCTCCTGGTCAGATCAAATAAATGGAGTTTGTAAGAGAGCATTTGGTGCCCTACATACGTTAAATTGACTATGAATTTTCTTACTAATATCTTTGAAGATCAAACTTGTCAAGGTACTGGTGTTCCTACATCTTGACTATTGCGACTCAGTCTATTCTGATCTAAAAGAAAATCAATCAAAGCGCTTGCAAAGAGTGCAAAATGCCTGCAATGGATTTATTTTCAAAATAACTTACAGGGAACATCTCACATCTTTTTTATAAAAAAACTGTCATGGCTGAAGTTAGTCGGAATAAGAAATTTTCATAATCTTACCCTATTGTACAAAATACTTACTACGTCAGAACCATCGTATCTAGCCCGTAGATTTTTATAATTATGAGATTTTCATACTAGAAGCACAAGATCACAAGAAAATTTCTTGCTCTCCATCCGCAGTCCCAATTCTGATTCATACTCAAAATCCTTCACAGTAAGTATTACACGCCTCTGGAACAGTTTACTTCAATTAATACACAACGTTTCCACAGTCGCCAAATTAAAAAAAAATCGGTATATTCCCTTCTCTTAAGTAAAGATAAGGACACTGGTAGCACATGAGGCAGCTTCGTTTTACCAGATTATTAATAACCCACTTATGAACACACAACCAATAGGTAACCTATGTTAATTTGTACAGCTTATTCATACCTCTAGTACTGCTATATGCAATATGCAATTTTTGGTTTCTCCATGTTATTTTTTATTCCCCTATTGAATATTATTTTTCAACTTTTGTTTTTTGAAGTGCTTAACCATTTTTTAAAATTAAGTAGTATATTGTTTTCTTATGTGGTTCAATACTTTTCTTTTGTAATTGTTAATATTTTCTATATATTGGTGTTTTTTTAAAATATATATAATGTATGCACGTGGTTAAGTGCTCGAAGAAGGCTGCAGATCCTTAACTTCGCCACGCAAAAGAAGTCATAAATACATAAATAAATAAATAAATAAATACTCGTTTGTTTCAACACTTCAACTATCAAATTTTCAGGAATAATACTAGTGATAATAAATATTATCCGGAAAAATATTTAAAAACTAAAAATCTATTATCGCTCAGGTCATACCATTACAAGCAGAAATAAAAAAAAAAATGGTTTTGTGTAACGTTGCCCATGAAAAGACGAATTTCTCATCTCGATTCTAAAAACAAACCAAACAAAATTGGGATGAGACTTAACATTTTAATTTCAGACGGGACAAGGCTAAGTAACTGTATCGTCATGCTTTGGAGATGAGAATCGAGACGAGACGAAAAGTATCGAAAACATTTCTCGTCCTATCTCGATTCTAGACATAGTATATGCCACTCTTTAAGCAACAATTGCTATGTAGACTGAATCTTATATATTATTTTGCTACTTTGTACTTCAGAGCTCACTGATTTATGGTCTGTGTATATACTTTTCTAGCAAGACTTTTATAATTACATCTGCAAACTCCACACGTTAGTTTATTACAAGCTTTAGTGTTCAATTACATTCATGTCTTTCTATTACAGTTGTTTTCCTGGAAACGTAAAGTGAATATTTTCTACAGGAAATCTTAGCAGAAAGCTTTCGTTTAAATTAGAGTAGCTGTACCCCTTCCTCGAAACTCCTACGATTAAGTAAGTTTTGCCGAATTTTAGTGCAACTATAAACTTTTAATACCATTGCTATTATTATTATTATTATTATTATTATTATTATTATTATTATTATTATTATTATTATTATTGAAGTGTTGTAAATTTAATGGTACAACCTGTTCCACCTAGCTCCCGCCTAGTATGCATTGTGTTGAACAAACAACGTGTGTATAGGTTTCCTCTGTGTTCTGCTTCCTCGTACTTTCTTTATTTCAATATTTCTTTCATTCTCATCATCGACGTGTTCTGTAGCTTAGCCGGCATAACCATTACTTAAAAACAAATTTTCTTACGGCTCTTGTGAGTTCAGAATTCTTACTTTCTAAACGAAATTTGCCTCGAAACTTTCCGTTATAACATTTAGCTAGTTGTAGGGACGTTTGAGAGGGTATGTCCTGTTGATCCTGACACTTCTCTCTAATCCCGACTATTTTGTAACTTCTGGCTAACGCTACGGTCGATTTTACAGATTTTAATACAATGTGTCCTCATACGGAAATTGTTACCTATATTATTATTATTATTATTATTATTATTATTATTATTATTATTATTATTATTATTGAATATTTGAGACCTCAATATTACGTCCTACAGCAATGTAAATAAACATACTGAAGTTAAGGAAATGAAAATAAATTCTTTTAACCCTATATAAGAATGAATTGAGTTATGAGATACTATGCAAAGAAAAGATAGGAAAAAGGTGTCAGCTACTGGATAATGTGAAAATCGAACAGAACCTAAGTAGGATGTGTCTTAATCACAAACCCTTTCGAAGTAACACCTTTTCTTTGGGTAAAGGACAGTAGTGTAATAACCTAACTCCTGGGCCAAACTCTAGGCCAAAACATTTTGGAAATATCTTTGACCAGCACAGATTGAGTAGGGTGAGATTGGGCAGGGCGCTTTGCGCATAGGCTTTAATGACATTTAAAATCATAAAATATTTACACCTAAAACTTAATCTAACATTAAAAGTAAAAAAAGAAGATTTTATGTCAAATTATATATCCTGGGTTGATTTTCAGAATAAAAGATTGGTTAATGTATCTAATGCTATCGATAAACAAGATGTTGTAACATTAGAGCAGCTTGAATAAGCAAACGAAGGGTTTACACAAAAAGAAACTGTAGAATTGCCATGTCGGTTGGCAAAAGATGATGTTGAGAAACCAGTCATTTTTGTATATAATTTAGCTGCCGCCTACAAATTTCTTTATAGAAGTAGTTAATGCATACAGAATCAAGTTTCAATTCATAACTTATAGACATATTTTTAAATGACATTCTATTTGAAAGTTTTCCACTACACTTTAATATAAATGATCAGTTAACAATTAGACGATCCAAAAATTGTGATTTGAAACAAGGCAAATCATTAATGGTTATTATGTATGTAGAAAAAGAGGATGAAGATGAATACGAAAACGAATCAAGTGATAATGATAATGTAAGGAGGGTAGTATTAGGTAATGATGAATTTTAAATTTCTATATAATAAACAGGATGTATTGTGTTAAGTGTAAGAAATCAACAGATAGGAAGAAAAACACTATTAGAATTGAAAAAAACAGAATGGAAGATATAGTAAGAAAGGTATTGGTTCAGTATGTGGTGTTACTAAATCGTAATTCGTTAAAAAGAAAGATTGACTAGAACAAGGTAAAGGTATTAGAGAAGACATTATAGAAGAAATTCACAAACGTTCCGGAAAGAATTATCCTATGTTAAATGTTATTGTTAAAGGTATAGATGATTTATGGCTAGCACATCTTGTGGAAATGCATAGTGGCATGTTAAAAGGTATCTCCAAGTTAAACAAAGGTTATAAGTATTTGCTAACGATTATAGATGTGTTTTCGAAATAATTTTTTGTTGTTCCTGTTAAAGATAAGAGCGGTAAAAATGTTACACAAGCATTTGAATCCATATTAAGAACGGGAAAACCTAGTAACTTACAAACTGATCAAGGCAAAGAGTTTTACAATAAAGAATTTAAGAAGGTGATGGAGGAAAATAAGATTAATCATTACTCAACCTATAGGGGTAAGAAAGCTTCTGTTGTTGAGAGATTCAATAGAACTCTTAAACAAAACATGTGGAAAAATTTGCAACACAAGGAGATTTTAAATGGATAGAAATATTACCAACACTAGTTAACAAGTATAATAATTCTATGCATAGAACCATTGGTTTAAAGCCTATAGAAGTGAATAAAAAAAATAAGCAAACAGGAAATCGAAAGGGTTATTTGAAAAAGGATATGCACCTAATTGGTCAACAGAAGCATTTGTTATTAGCGAAGTTATACCATCTAATGCACCTACGTATAGAATTAAAGCTTTAGAAAAAGAGGATGTGCAAGGTAGATTTTACGAACCAGAATTATTAAAGACGAAACATAAAGATGAATACTTAGTGCAGGTGTTGAGAAAGAAAGGTGACAAAGCATACGTTAAATGGTTAGTATTTGATGATTCACATAATAGCTGGATAGATAAAAGCAATGTTGTAGTATAAATTTAAATATTATTTTTATAGAATAATAACCATAATAGGTTAGTATGGATCAAAGTTTGAATGAGATATGTTACGAACAGACTAAAGATATTGGTATGGTATCTTTGGTGATTTTAAACTGATTATAGATAAGAACACAGGTTACTTCAATGCTACTAAATTGTGTGCAATTTTAGAATATTAGAATATTACAATAACAAACTAAATGGACCGAATTCGGGCCACTTCAAAAATTCACCTTATACAGTAAAACTAGCTGGTGACGAAATAATGTTAAAAAATATTTTCTAAACAATAAATACGAGTACTATGGATAGTTTAAACGTTATTTGTTACGAACAGATTAAAGACATTTATTGGTATGCTATTTTTGCAGATTTTAAATTGATTGTGGATAAGAGTACAAGATACTTCATTGCTACTAAGTTGTGTCAAGATGGTGGTAAGAGGTTTGATAATTGGTTAAAAAATAAAGTCACAAGTGTTAATAAGATACTTTGAGCTAGAATTAACCAACTCCTCTAATTATAAGAATTGCTCTTCCACATACCTAATAAAAGGAGGAGACAAAGAAGCAACCTTAATCATATGTGGAACTTATGTACACAAGAAATATTTCTAGCTGTTGCCTTTTTGTTATCTAAAGATTTTTACAATAAGTGTTATGATATTATCGAAGACTATTTCATCCAAGACTTTAAGCAATATAGAGTTAACAACGAATTACTCCAAACACGAATGCAAGATATAGAAATACAGACGGAAAAGTTGTCTTAAGAACAAGGGCTTAAAAAATAGCAGCACCATATACAGACAATGATTCAAAAGATAATTGCCTAATCATATACAAGAAGAACAAACTTAATTATCCTTTCCCTTATTATGGTATCAGATGCCAAAAGAGAAGTCTATATAAGCCTCTTAATGAGGCAGAAGAAAAATATACAGATCATGAGATAATATACGAAAAGTTTCGAGATCCTAACAGTATTAAGTTATTCAACCTAATGCAAAAGGAATTAGATATTCGTAAAGGTAAGGGTAATGAGTTTTGGACGTCCCTATCAGAAGGAGATTTGGTTAAAGAAATTAAAAAAAATTGATTGTTTCTATTATCGGTTAATATCTAGTCCTATGTAAAAACTTTCGATATAACTTTTATGATTATCATTTCATAAAAACTTAACATCAATATTCGATGTTATTATTTCCAATCTTCCACAGAAAAAAAACGGATTATCAAAATCAGGATTTTCTTCAGGATATTCATTGTTGTTGTTGTTAAGTATAATAACTGTTCTACAGAAAGGACAAGTGTTATTAATTCTTAAATAGGTAAGCATATATTCAACACAGAACACGTCATTTTACATAATTCAGTTTTCGTTTCTTTGCATATTGAGCATTCTTCTGAGTTCTCTATTAAATGTAAACCTGTTAAGAGTAGCATTAGTTTGTTTCTGAGGGACTCCTGACATGCTTATTTACTCTTAAGAATTTAAACATATCGATCTTACCTGTGATTTTCATTAGAAAGTTTTCTGATAACTTCCTATCGCAACAAGTGCGTATTATGCTGTTTTTACTCTAAACCTTTGCTTTCGAACTCGAGAACGAATTTTTCGCTTTTATCGTGTAAACTAACATTTGACCAGTAAATTTTTTGTTATTTCTCACATGTGCTTCATCTAGCAGTGGTGTAATATCGTGCAAATCGATAATAGAATCAAACTCTCTCAAGAAGGCTGTTAGTTCTTTTCCTGAGACGCGACAATTTTTAGAAACTATATCCCAACAGAGTTTGTCTTTAAAGGTTTTTAGGAATGTAAGTTTAAGCAAATCTGTTTTGCAAGAGAGTATGCTCCAAAGTAAGTATTCTTGGAATTGTGTGCAAACCTCAATAGCTTGTTTTTGCGAATATTTCTCCAGTTATTTTCTTCACCAAACACGAGCCAATCAACTTTTTCTTTAAATTCATTAACATAATCTTAACTCATTTGTTGAGCGTATTTATACGTGCAGTCTTCCCAATGAATATGTCGTCTTGTATGTTCTCTATGGTTTCGTACGAAATCTGGTTTTAAATGATGATAACAACATGAACCATACCTTCGTTCACACAATTTGTCTCAGAAAAGTTTATCACTATACTTATTAATAATGTTTTCGTATCTAACTAAGTCTCTCCTGTTTGATAATCTGACCCAATTGATGTGTTCTTCATAACGTTCTATAAAAGAAAGTGACAGTTTATGGGTTGATGTAACTGAATACAAATGTATCTTGTTTTTGAAGATATGTAGAAAGTTATCGGGTAAGTTCTTTATTTCTAAACTTTGTTTCCATTCTTTGAATTTTCGACTACTAAGTTCATTTATAACTATATTTCTACAAATCGGATTCTGAAAGTAGTTTACAATATGCTCAGGGTTTAACCTTTGAATCGTGTCTTTTATAAGCTCATCTTTATTCATCATTGTTTTATCTTGTTTACATGGTTGTTGTGAATTTGCAGCAGTTGTTTCTAGAGACTTATTTCTGTGCTCGTTGATTAAGGCTATTATTTCTGCTTTTCTAAGCTTTGAATAATCATGTACTCCGTTCTCTCTACATTATTGCTTAAGTTGGGGGATAGGTTTCCTTTACATAACCTTCTTTTTTATAATAATAATAAGTAGGTAGGTATTCATTTTTGTTCATTTCTGAATTTAATAAATATGGATAAGCAGTATGAATGGATACAGAATAAACTTAACCTTATTCATCAAGATCTTCAACTCATAACAGTACTACTAGGAAAAAAATATTAAAAGAAAAAGAAATGCTATTAAAAGAAAAAGAGAATGGAGTATTAGAAAGATATACACCAGAATCAAATAGGGATAGCGACAAAAAAATTTAGCCCAAAAATGATAGTGACAAAGAACATGAGCCTACAAATGATAGTGATGAACATGATGAGGTAGATTTGAAAAAATAATAACAAAAATGAATTAGTTTTCATTAGATCATTAGTAACTTTCATGGGTTATTCCCATAAAAGCCATGTTCTAATACAATATGCTAATAGACATCGAGATTTCCTACGTCACATGAATATTAGCTGTTGTATTAAATAACGAAAATTATTAAAAATTATTTTTTGTATAATAAAAACAAGAGAGTAATTATGAATTTAATTAAGCGCACAGTAGTGGAATTAAAAAAAAACTTATGTAAAGGAAAGGGGATCAAAATTTTCCCGATTAAGGAAAAACGGAACTCATAGACCGTATTAAAGAATATAAAGATGAACAAAACAGATTAAACTTTAGCAAACCTTTCCCATTTAAAAAAGACAAATTGGAAAAACCAAAACCTCAGAGATTAGGTAGGAAGAGAGCTTTAAAACTGTTTCCATTTAAAAAAGAAGTATTTGAAGAACCAAAAATCAAATCTGAATCAATACCAATCGATGTAAATCGTCAAAATACTACATTTAAATCAAAATTAGAAACATGAAGATTCACAACACAATACAAACCAGAATATCCAATAAAACATAATATTAAAACAACATCTAAAGCTATATTAAGAAGAATACAACTCAGCTTACAAAAACATGGCTCATTGAAAATTAATAATTCAACTCAGCTTACAAAAACATGGCTCATTGAAAATTAATCTATGTTTGTTCTAAATATAAGAAAGGAAAAGAAATGCAAGAGTTTTATTTTAATACTGAAAACCGAGTAATATATCAATCAACCAATGTAAAGAAACCACTAACTAAAATGAAACAAGCATTAAGAACAAGAATGCATGAGTTTCAAGCTTGAAGTTCTGGCTGGGCTCTTATAAACATTAACTTTTTTGAACTAGCAATCGCTAAATATATACCATAGAGAAGATCATCATACATAGAATTACCTAAACAGATTCAAACAAAAAGGCAGTAATTAATGTAAAAATGAAGACGAAAAAGGCTTCTTATACTCATTATACAGTGCCTTATATCCTACAAATTCACATCCTGAACGAGTACCAAAAGATGATGAACTATTGTCAAACTTAGAATCCATACTAAAAATTATTCATTTTCCTGTAAAACTAAGCGATATTCCAAAAGTCGAAAAATTAGTTAATATTTCTATAAATGTCTATGCGAATGATAAAGACTCTCTCTCTCTCTCTCTCTCTGTCTCTATGGCCTATGGAACCTGCAGGTTCAATGCTGCGTTCACAAAAGCTCTCCACTGTCTTCTATCCTTATTTAACTGCATCCAGTTTCTACTCTCTATTCCAATCTCTGCGAGATCCATCTTAATATTGTCCTCCCACCTGCGCTTAGCGTTTCCTAATGGTCGTTTTCCGATTGGTCTTCCAGACAAGACTTTGAAAGCGTCTCTACTTTCTTCAATTCTAGCTGCATGACCCGCCCATCTAAGCCTCCTAGACTTGACAACCCTCACAATGTTGGGTAAACCATATAAATTATGTAGTTCCTCGTTATGAAGTTTCCGCCATTCCCCATTCTCGTTCCTCTTGGGTCCGAATATTCGTCTCAGGATCTTGTTCTCAAATACTTTCAGTCTATGTTCTTCCCTCAGAGTAAGCGACCATGTCTCGCAGCCATACAGAACAACATGCAATATTATCGTTTTGTATATTTTAAGTTTCAAATTCCTCGACAGAATTCGCGACGACAAGAGATTTTGAACCGAATAGTAACACGAATTCCCTGCGTTTAATCGACATTTAAATTCTCCGTGAATATGATTTTCCTCTGCTAATCTTGATCTTAGATATTTGAAACTATCCACTTTATCAGAAGTATTATTTAATATTTTAACGCATCCATAATTTGCTGTATTCCAGTCCCGACGCACTTCCATGTATTTAGTTTTCTCTGCATTTACTTCTAAAGTATGATAAAGACTATTCAATCTATATAATACATCACACACAGACCAAAAAAGAGAAACATGTGAATTTATCAGATATATAAAAACTTGTTGAAGAAAATGTCGAGGAAATTGAAGCTTAAAATATACAAAACGATAATTATGCCTGTTGTTTTGTATGGCTGCTAAACATGGTCACTTACTCTGAGGGAAGAACATAGACTGAAGGTATTTGAGAACAAGATCCTTAGACGAATATTCGGACCCAAGAGGAACGGGTATGGGGAATGGCGGAAAATTCATAATGAGGAACTACATAAGTTATATGGTTTACCCAACATTGTTAGGGTCGTCAAGTCTAGAAGGCATAAGTGGGCGGGTCATGTAGCTAGAATGGAAGAAAGTAGAAACGCTTTCAAAGTCTTGACTGGAAGACCAATCGGAAAACGACCATTAGGAAGACCTAGGCGCAGATGGGAGGACAATATCAAGATGGATCTCGCAGAGATAGGAATGCAAAGTACAAACTGGATCCAATTGGCTAAGGATAGAAGTCAGTGGAGAGCTTTTGTGAACGCGGCATTGAATTTCCGGGTTTCATAGGCCATAGAGTTAGTTAGTTAGTTAGTTAGTTATAGACCAGTGTACAGTATTTAGCTTTAACCTCAAAGCACTTTAGCATTCTAATTATTAAATACTTCACGCTATTCTTATGTTCTGATCAAAGCCTTGCGATAACGGGTGTGCTGAAAGTTATAGACACTGAAAAAATGGTCTAGAAGTTATAAACAATCAGGAGGACATTATGCGATAGAGTAAGAATGTAATTATGTTTAGTGTAATGCAATTTTAGATGTAAGTTTTTTATCATTTTAATTGGCATAAAAGCCTATGCGCAAAGCAACCTGCTCAATCTCACCCTACTCAATCTGTGCTGGTAAAAGATATTTCCAAAATGGTTTGGCCAGGGCTTTGGCCCAGAAGTTAGGTTATTACAATACTAGACATTGGATTAAGTATGCGCAATATTGATATATTATCAAAATATATAAAAAGGAATAATTTTAATTTATCAATTTTTCTTCAATTATAATTTCTTTTCTGAATATCCACAGAGAATCGAACCGCGGATTCCTAATACACAAAGCGAATACTCAAGCCACTACCATAATAATGCTCTTTTAAGTAAGAGTGAAGAATTACTCGTCTATGTAGGAAATGCAAACGTTTACAAATGCAATGTTTTATTAACCATGAATCACTGATTTTGGTCATGATAAAATAGTGCAGTCCAGAGAATTCAAGATTAAATTTTAAAAAGACTGAAAGCGTCTCTGAAATTTGTCTCTATTCTATTCGGTTATTCTCCTTCTACAGGTAATTTCAATAACCTGGAAGGGCAGGGATACACCAAGGGCATCGTATATTTCAAAGGTTTTCCATCGAGAATCGAAAGTGAGACCCCGCCTACTAATCAATCAGATGGGTGGGATGCCTGATTCGTTTCCAAGGCAAGTAAGGTTGAGACGGACAAAATAGTGGTCGTGGGTTTTCTCGGGACACTCGCAATTCCTCATTCCACCAATTCATCCATCATCACCTGCTTCAATCATAGTTTCCCTTAGGCTAACATTCATAAGCGTTGGACATTAAGTGATTTTATTTTCAAGCTGTTAACCCAAACTAATCCGAATCGAAAAACAGTTGTATTTTCTATTGCTCATTAAGGTTTTCTCACAAAAACAATATGTAGAAAAAGGCATGGCGAATCGTAATTCCATTCAAAAATAAAACAGCAGACTAGCAATACCTTAACCTAAAATGTAACAATTACATATCCTTTAGAACTTTTCCAAAATCTGTACGGATATTCTGGAAAGTGCCACAGCTAGAGTTGATCATTGAGTCGGTGGGGCAGTCGATACTGGGTTAACAGCACGCGACCCACTGCAACTCACCACTCACCATGACCCACTGCGATAATGATCCTGAAGTATGTATCTTCTGCACACGAAACTACAGACATGGCAGATTTAATTCTTACACTCTGCATTTGTTTCAAAGCAGTCGCCATTACCTGGTCAAAGACTTATGTCCGACACAACACATACGATATCAGAGTTAACTCAGGTACATACCAAAATACTTATTTTGTGCTATATGGAATAAACGTTTATTATAAGTGAAAATAGAGATCCGTTGTTACTAACATTATTACTCTTTGTGTCAGAAAATTTAAAAATCGGATGAAACTTTTGCAATTGCAGCTACGAGAAACTGTCACTATGATTAGAAAGAAACAAAGGGACGATATAACAACTTTTAAAATTTTGCACAAGATTCGTGATTTCATTAAGCATACCAATTTAAGGTTGCGCTTTATATAATCTGATACCTTGAGATAGTAAAATTTTATTTATATTGATATGTAGCGACGTAGTTACATCTCATACATTCTAAATAAACAAATACATTTGAGAAGCATAGAGTTTGTAAATTATTGTTATCATTATGTACTTATTTGAAATACATGATATAATGATCATGCTGCAATGCCATTAGCAAAAATCGAAATATATAATAGGTTTGAAATTCTGCTGTTACAGGACTTTTGCAAACAATGTCCTCGAAAGTTATTAGCATCGTGAAACACTCTAGTCATTATTGCTTTTTTATGCTAAAAGTAAAAAGGGAGTACGAAGATAAATGCTAGACTCTGAATACCGAAAAATTGAAGAAATATGTTATACATCACATTATAAAATACAGGGAGCTGAACTGTTTGAAATAAATATTTAATATGTTGAGCGTGTTCATTTAAGTGGCATTTTATTAAGTTACGTTCATTCAAATGGGTATCATAAAGACGGGAACAGGATTAAAACTGTACGTCAAATATTATAATCTGAGTGGTTTCTCTTGTTAGAGAAAGGACAGATGGCACACTAGCTTTTTTACTTTTAAAAAAGTGTCACGTGCAGCAGTTTTCGGAAATAAATATTCAGAAGACAGAAGACGAACAATCTGCATACTACACCTAAGTACAAAAAATTTGACATCAACCTAATCTGCTATTAGCTACAGAAATAGCTGAACCGTTTGAAATTAAATTTTACATGTCTGCAGTTAGCCACACATGTAACTCATTTAGAAATTTTTTTATTCTTACGTTACTGTCACTAGAATGAACATCCTACGAGTAAAAGAACAGATTTAAATTTTACGCTAAAAATGGTGAGTGGATTATGCTTGAGAGGTGTCTTTACGCTATACCAGTGAGCAAGTGATCTAAGACTTACAAAAGAAAACGGGCAATTTCCGCAGGTTTCATAATACATCAATTTACCATATGATATAACATTAATATGCAATGTACAGAACTTCATCACACATTGGCTGATGCACTCAAGTGATCACAATTTTGTTAGCATAAAAAGAATTATAGAAGAACTACGTTTTCAAGAGGATATTGTGAAATTAAGCTGCAAACCTCAGATAAACTTATAGACTTCTTTAGATGTTTTAACAAGAGCAACGTCAAAAACAGCAAAAAGGCTTGTAGTATACGACTTAAAAATTGTTTACTAGGAAACAAAGTATTTTCGTCATTTCTCTTTCAAACTACGCATTTATTCCTTCCGAATGTGCTTCTTTACTTATATTGAGCAATCTACTTATATGGGGAAGTATATCTACATACTTCTAGGGAAAAATATCGAACCTGGGACAATAAGCGTAAGCATATCCTGAACCTGGGACAATAAGCATAAGCTTGGTCCTGGTTGTATTTACTGTACTATGTGTGAAATTTAAAAGTTGAGATTAAGCATTGGTTTTCTGCACATTCTTTTGCAGAGGTAGCACCCTCGTGATCAGATGTTTGTTTCGCTGGTTACAAGAAAGTACAACGTACTGAGCATACGTTCGCGAAATTATGAATGAAGGCCGAAATAGTCAATTGATTGGAACAAACGTGACCTTCATTTGAAGTTTTCATAGTAATTTTCCCTGTGTAATTTTAGCAGCAAATACTAAAATCTTAAAAATAAAATATATATTTCACTTTAAAGTTTCGTATACATTCAAGAATATGCGAAACTCATTCACTCAGTAATTAACCATAACCGAAGTCCCACATCTCATACATTTAACTTCTCAAGTGGATATCATACTATACTAAACCATGCCAACTTTTATTAATATAGCCCATTCTTAGTTTATCGTATTTTATAATATTATCTTATCGTTTTGGTACACGAACCTTTCACGAAAGTTTTACAGTTCACATGCATATTACTGACGCAAGCGACGTGACCCGCCTATAGTAGACATGTCGGTTTCTACTGTAAGTGTTAACTATATATATATAACATGTAAACATTCTTTCCTTCATCTCACGCTAAGTAAGTTATTGAAGATGTAACGTCTTTTTGCTGATTGCTAATAACCATTTCTACCCTTTCAGCCCTGACCTTCTAACTGTGCAGGTAGATAGAATCAGCAATATATACAATACCAGCCGAACATGCATCATTGTGCACGTTAATTTTTTCCGAAAGTTAATAGTTAAAAAAAAATCATGTTTAGGAGGATTAGTAGATCAAACTAGATTATCGAAACCACTATTACTTCTTTCTATTTTTTGAGATAAAAGAAATGATCATCCATTTCTCAATATGGTCTTTCTGTAGAATTGTTCACAGTTCAGATGAAATTTTGTAAAGCCGGTCAACAGATATTTTCTCCTTCCTGATCGATTGCAAGTGAAACTGTAGCTGCGTGATACGTCTATTCTAACAGCTAAATTTATTCCATTGATTAGAGCACTCTGAGGAACTGACGTAGAAGCGTTTCACTTCAGATCACGTTATCGCTATCCGATGAGTGAAATATTTATTTTCTACAATCTAGGAAAGGATAAGAATATCGTAGGTAAGAGCTATAAAAATATGCTCAATCGTTTTATTCTAACATGTTTTGAATTTGCATCTATTAATGGCGTGCGTCCAGCTTTTCACCATAGGAGTTATAATTTGGAATCACACCATTTAAAAGAAAAGTGAAATGACTTAAAATTTTCGAGCATCTTACAGAACAAATGGGACTAGATATGAATCACAAGCAATTTCTTAGCTTTTTATTTATTTGAAACGTATTTCCAAACTGTAGTGATTATTGATTCCATTTTCGATTTCGAGTGGTGAACCTTTCAAAGATTGTTATAAATATTTTTACACATCATTGGAATCATTATGTATTGTCCTCGATTACTCAACAGGTACTGATTATTAATATATATTTTTCAGTTATATCTTTTGTATGCTATGTTAAACAAATGATACACAATACGATTTTTTTGCGCAGTATTAGGTAAACATTCTTATTATAATACTGTACAAACTTGTATTTTACCAGGTGCCAGGCGAAATAGCACTAGCTTTAGGAAAGAAACGCATATAGAAAGAATTTTGAAATAAGAAACTGATGAGAATAAATAAAAAAACACGTTCTTGCGATTTCAATGTCCATTACCGGTACATTTGCAATTCCTTATCGTAATTATAATAATAACTATTATTATAAAAATTAAGCAAAATAAATACCAAGAAGCAACATTTACTGCGCCAGAAGACTATGGATTCGATACTGATAGCGGCCCAATTTGATCATTTTCTCATCTCTACTCTTCATAATATTTTGGGGTCTTTCACATCTATAGTTCTCTTCTCCATAATGTTAGTTATAAATGTATATTAACTTGCTGTTATAAATTAGTATATGAATCGATCTTTATATTCCTAACGTGATGACAGAGAGAGAGAGAAAAAATAAATTAATAACATCATCATAGGAATTCCTTTTCCCCAATTAACCTAAACCAAATAATGATATATAACCTACTCTTTACTGAAAACTATGATGTCTTGCATAAAACTACTTTGAAGTACCATAAGACGGGGTTACTTAACACATCAGGCGTTACTTTGCACAAAATTCGAAAAGAGTTTCACAGTTTTCTGTCGGGAAAACCATGAGCAGTAACCCGGAAGTTTCAACTTCCACCATAAGATAGAAGATGTAACTGTATTTTGGCTGTAATGTTAGTGGTTAAATTCAGTTCTACTTACCGAGAAAGTTTATTTTTGTAGAGGTATTGAAAGCAGTCACTGTAAAGGCTCATAAAATTTGAAAGATATCATCTATAAGAATTTCCGTCAAGGTTAAATTAGTTTGGTAGACTACCATGTATAGTGGGACTTTAATGCAGTAGTTGAAATTGAAATGTCTAACGTATTAGTCATAAAAAACGTAAAACTGGGAGAAGGGGTTTCAGCCTATACTCGCGGTTATTTTGCACCGGTCCAAAATAACGCTTAGATAGGAAATTATTACCACTGGAGCCTCCTGTGCTTTAACGTTAGGTAAATTTCCTATTTAGGTAGATGCCGGAATGAATTTCTTGTTAAAAAAAATTATGAACAGCGGCGAATCCAGAAAAGTAGTTTGACAGGACCTTCATTCAAAAATCCTTTTCTTATTATTTTATAAATCACTAATTTTTGTGAGTAGGTTTGTACCTTATACATGTTGGAATCACTAACAATAGATTTTTCGGCAAATCTTTACTTTCGGTCAAACAGTGACGGCAAGCGATTCATCTGATCCGGTTACCAGAGCAGTTTAGGAATCATTCCTCAATTGCTCCCGGAACCGGATCAGATGAATCCGTTACAGTCACTTTCCAAGTCAAAGTAATGTACAATGTAAAGAATGTTGCTATAAATACAAGGGCCAAAATGTTACTAAACACTATACCTAATCAATCCAGGTGAAGCGATGACTATCAATATTGATATCTAAATGGGGTATCTAAATGGGGACTACCGCTCCCTCAACCTCCCACTCAAGTATCGTAAAAACATCCCAAAAAACAATATTTATTCAAACCAGTACTATAAAGCTGACGTAAGAAGGAAAAATTTAGAAAAATGAATAATCACTAATTATAAATTAGTGCAACATGAAGAAGAAAAATAAATTACATCTCCCCAAGATAATGGAACCACCTCCAGCCAAACAAATACTTTGCTAAAAACTCAAATGCAAAGCAAATCAAGAATAAAATTAATATCAATTAATAACGAAAGCACTCACCGTTTCCCCATACCAGAACATTCATGAATAATGAACTCACAAGTGATGATTCACGAAAAAATAAGATAGCAAGAACACATGCGCAATACTCAATTTCACATTACTGAAAAATGTTACTCTCCGCACAGACGTCGATATACTAAAGCGAGGACACTTGTTACAAACAAGTATTATTACAAACAAGACTAACCAATAAACGCCCACTTTTAACATACGTCGAAAATATCTTCAGCCTTCGACCACAACCATATTAGGATTTCTCTAACTCAATGAAACCACACAATGCTGCAAAGCGATGAGTTAATATCCGAATCTAATTCAAACTTATTTAAAAACCACAAGTTCAAATTCTTTGTATTAAATTCATGTTACGGTTTCTCATTCGCACTTGCTAACTCGATTGTCACTATGATACGAATATTCAATTATCCGCTCACCGCATTCCACACATACAAACAGAAAGAACATGTGACGTCACAGTAACAAACTACCATATGACTGTACAGAGACATATAGTGAGAAAAATATGAACTACCAAAAAGGACGTCACTCAAAAGGCACGAACACTTCCAGCAAGTGACTCACGCAGAAACTGTTCCGAGAAGTGATTGAAACAATAAGAACCGTCTAAAGTCACTGTTTGAGTCTAATTAAGTATTTTCCTTTTTTTTTTAAAAAAAAAAGAAGAAATCATGCAATATTGGGTGGCCTTCAGCCTGAAAATTACAAACCCCATAAATCTTTCACTGATTACGGTTCGACTGATTCACACAACAGTAATACTATGTAACGGATTTTAAATTGAATTGGAGAATTCTGATATTAAAAAAACGACATTAGAATTTTTTTTTTTGATTCGTTGAGGAATCTAGTGACGGGTAGGTACCGTTGTTCATGGTATGTTGAGGGAGTAATGCATGACCCAACTAGGCACGTGAAAATTGATAACGTTCGTCAAGCGAACAAAATGATTGCATATAAAGTGTTTTAGAGCTGTGCACGTTTGAGTTCAACTAAATGGCAATTGAGCATTATAAATGATTTAGGGCTATTTTCAAGATGCCAAAAGGCTGATTTAGACTGGCATCCTTACATGAATTTACAGTTATAATGAATGCGTATTTTAACGTGATGCCAATGGCCATTAGAGGGCGGATCACTCCATAGATAGTTACTCCTTCTTGCTTCCCGAATGCCTAGCTTGTTAATGATACATGAGTAGGAACCGTTTGTTGTGCATGTGCTAGTAGAGTTTTACTTTTCCGTAGCCAATAAGATGTTTGTTGAAAATAAGATTAAGTAATGATTCTATCAGCTAAAAATCGTGTGCTCGCTAATGTTGTAAAGATCCGTGCATTAGTGTTGATGCCTATGTACCTGTTATATTTGATGATTTGGTAAAAATAGAAGTTTGTTTGCGAGTACTACTGATAATTTAAAAAAATGTAAGTTTTCATATATATGTGTTTAAATAACAGCAAGACAAGAGGGATTGTTTTGTGAGTTGACCTGTTATTCTAAATTTATTTGAAACATTTTAATGAGTCTTTCGTTTTGCCGTATGAGTAATTTGATTATTGAAACTTGAGACTTTAAATGTTTTTTTATTCCTTTAGAATTTTTTGTTATTTAGTAAGTTGTGGTACAGTATTTTAAATAATCAATATACAAGTAATGTTATAACTATTTTGCGAAATGCTTGTTTTGAAAATTGTCTTGCTTTATTAATGTTTTTTTGTGTATGAATATATATATTAATTTATATTATCATTTTAATGCTACATTGTGTGTTTATATTTAGTAGTTGAATATTACAAAATATTTTTGAATAAAAAGGTTTGAGTGTTGAACAAGTTTGTTGTAAAAAAAGGTGCATATACACACATTACACTACACTTTATACACATATTAGGAATTTCGGCTTTAGCCTTTACGCCGTTGTTAGGCAATGCTTCCGAAATATACACATTTTCTATTATGGTTTAGTAATTAAGTATTTTTGTGTTAATGTCTACCAGTATATTCACTTAGTTTCAGGTGTTTACTATGATTTCAAATATGTTATATGTTCAGTGAAAAAGATTGGAAAATCAATTGAAACATCCACTCATGGTAAGAAACCTACAGTTGAAAAATAAATAGATAAATAAATAAATAAGTGAATGAAAGAAAAGGACTTATAAACTGCAATTTTAAATGAATAATATGTACATTTTTATTAATGGTGGTATAATGGTGGCTTAAATGAGGGATTATAAATATAACAGGTGGCTTTAACAACAGGTGGCTTAGGCTTATAGGTTGAATAACCTTATAGTTAACAAGCGAAAAGTGATCCATTATGTACAGTGAGGTACCAATATACCGATTTCCATGGTGAACTTCCAGTGAATTGAACCTATATATAGGACGTTCCACAATATAGTGATTTCTTCAGGGATACTTAACAAAGACCATTAACCCTCTGGCGGCCGCGGTTCTCTTCACAATTGAATCACTTACAGATTCATCTATTTTTGTCCTAGACGTCCAATATTCAATTCCATTTTCTGAGCAATGGTTTCTAATTGTTTCTATAATTCCTCTGTCAACATTGCTTGAAATTGTTTTAAAACACTAGCCTCCATATTGATATGAGTTAAAAGCAACTATTTCAAAGTACAAAAATGTAAATGGCTCAGTTTGTGACGAAAATAAGAAACATGCACTTAAAACATGAAACACTAAGAATTTTGATATTACGACCATTAGCAACCAATCCTTGTTTTATTCACAGCTCAGATTACACTTTGCGAAGTGCTTCAATATAAAATAACCACAGATATAAACTAGTACCATATAGAAAACATTGTCTGTTATTCATAAATGCATATTGAGGCGGAATCTGCGGAATTTGCCCGTTTTCATCTCGTAAGTCGTAGATCACTTGCTCACTGGTATAGCGTAAAGAAACCTCCTAAGCATAATCCACTCGCCATTTTTAGCGTAAAATTTAAATCTGTTCTTTTACTCGTAGGGTCTTCATTCTATTGAGAGTAACGTAAGAAAAAATAAAAAGTTTTCTAAATGAGTTACATGTCTGGCTAATTGCTGACACGTAAAATTTAATATCAATCGATTCAGCCACTTCTGGAGCTAATACCAGATTAGGTTGGTGTTGATTTTTTTGTACTGAAGTATAGTATGCAGATTGTTCGTCTTCTCTCTCTTGAATGTTTATTTCCGAAAACACTGCTGCAGGCGACACTATTTAAAAGTAAAAAAGGCTAGTGTGCCAACTGTCCTTTCTCTAACAAGAGAGACCACTCAGATTATAATATTTGAAGTACAGTTTTAATCCTGTTCCCGTCTTTATGATACTCATTTGAATGAACGTAACGCAATAAAATACCACATCAATGAACACGCTCCACATATTGTGAGCGTATGGCCCCCTCACTCCCATTTCATCTTAATTTTTCCAGTTGTTTCTACCTGAATTTGAATGAGGCTCTATGCACTGTACGTTGACGCATACTGTGTTATGGTTTTATCTTTGTCAATGAGTTGGCCGTACTGTGAGTGGTGACTTGAACTTCTTGTTCGTCGGACAAAGGAATGTGAAGTGGTCGTGACTTTACAAAAAAATAGTCCAATTGAATCTAAAGCAATCGGAGAATATTTTGACTATTTTTAATATTTTAATCATCGTATTTTAATGAAGAATACATTTAATACTTTTCGATATATATATATTCCTTGTAAGAAAACACTTCTTATAGATATTCTTAAAATATTTTCTCTGTCATGACTAGCGCAATCTTACAGACACTGAAAGAAGAAGACGCGGTGTGCTGAATAGTGCACAGCGAAATTTCACTATCACGGAATTAGAGGCGTATGCAATTGTTACAGCTATACGTAAATGGGGACATTTATTATATGGACATCACGTGAAAGTTTATACAGACCATAACTCATTAGTGTTTTTGAATAAAATTCGCCATTGGAACTCTCCTTTGGCTCGGTGGAGTCTCGAACTACAGGGATTTAACTTAGAAATAAAGCACATTTCGGGGAGTGAAAATGTTTCCAGTGATGCATTGTCCAGGATAGTTTTAGCCCCTCCTAATGAAATTTTGGACATCAACAACTTGGAAGTCCTCCCATCATTTTTCAGTAACCTCACACCAGGAGAGTTAACCGAAAAACAAAAAGAGCATCCTGAGTACAGTAAAATTATAAAATTTTTAGAAACACCAAACGACCCTTATACAAAGATGCAAAATAGAAATGTAGAGAAATTCTACAAATTGGAAAACAGGATTTTGTTCTATAAGAACTTTCATTTCCCTAACAGCTGGAGAATTTGCATTCCACCATCTTTAGTAAATCTGGTAATTGAAGAAATGCATAACAACCGTGGACATTTCGGATGTGAAAGTACTGTAAGTTTTATCAGCGAAATTTGTTATTGGAAATCTATGCGACGAGACGTGATGAACTATATTAACGATTGTCTCCAGTGTAAACGAACTAAAGTTGATACTCGACCCCCAGCTAGACCTCTAGAAACCATACAGGTGAAAGGCCCTAGGAGATTGATTTCAATTGATACCATCGGACCTCTTGTGCCATCTCTTTCAAAATGTAAATTTATACTTTCAGTCTTGGATGTTTTTATTCGCTACCTTGTTGTTTATCCGATCCGGAACGCTAGTACGAAGTGCGTAGCTAAATGTTTGGAATCATTGTGCTTTGTGCACTTAGGAATACCTTCAGCAATATTAGCGGACAATGGTAGTTTTATTTCTAAAAACTTCAAACAAAAAATGGAAGAATATGGTGTTAAAATATTTTATTCCACGCCGTACCATTCAGCCTCGAACGCGGTCGAGAGAATCCATCGGGAGACGAACAGGTTGTTCAGACTATTTTGTAAAGATGATCATGGTTCCTGGGAGAAATTTATACCGCAAGTTGTTGTGTTATTGAATTATTCGATACCAAGAAGTTTTGGCGCGAGTCCAGCTAGTTTACATCTGAACATTCATGCTGAAAAACCCATCTTCGAACATTTTGGCATTTTTACAAATGATACAAGTGAAAATGACAATGAAAGTTGGGATAATAAATTGGTAATGGCAGATTTCAAAAGAAAAGAAGTGATCCGAAAGCGAAATGAGAGGTACAATTCTCAACAGGAGAGTAAACACAAAATACAGGTGAATGATCTGGTTTTCTTGAAACAGACAAACTTAAGTTCTGCAACAGACAAGAAAATCTCAAAATTCTTTAATGTGTTCAAAGGACCTTATCTTTGTGTTAATAAAGCATCAAATTCAGAAAAGGTGTTCGAATTGTTAGATCCTTTAACTGGTAAATCAATTGGATCGCATTCAGTAGACCGATTTAAGGTGTGGAAACCTACGAAACAAACTCGTAAAATTTGGTTAGATTTAGGTGTGAAACATAATTCTGAGAAATACCATGAAGTGATTTCAAGCGAATTTAAAAATTCAGATTTAGAATGTAGTGTTGAAACTGTTCTTTGCAACGCATTAACCACAATACCAGTGTGTTTATCTCAAAAGGTTCAATCAAGAACTAATAACCAACGAATACACAAAATTTTGGGAAAATTGTTGGAAGTTGATAAATATTTGAATTTTCTGTACTGTAAAAATCTGTGTTCATCCGATGTGTTGGAATTAGCATTGGTAAATTTACAAAACCCTTATGTGTTATTGAATAAGAGAGTTCAAGGAATGTAAAAAAAAAAGTTGTTTCATACGATATAAGCAGGCATCTGTGATCAGCTATGCGACTTCCAGATGGCCGTTGATGTTTTCTTTTCCAAAGTAATGGAAAAACTAGCAAAAATATATGCCAAGTCATTGAGATGAGGTTCCCCCCTATATATTTTGGGTAATGTAATATTTCTTTAACGCTCGAAGTAAGCAATTTTGGTAAGTCCCATTCTTTATTATTTTAAAGTTTTAACCTTGAGTTCTACGTTTCGGCCTCATCTCGGGGTGGAAAACAAATAATTCATTGTGGGTAGGTATCTTTGAAATTTAGCCAGGCAGACCTTGTCGAGTGGTCAGAAAGAATCATAACTGAATTATTACGATGTAAAAATTTAGCTGTGAATCTTAAAGGCGCCGATAAATTTTATTAAATCTCGACAAAATCGTATGTTAGTCAATATTGGGTGAAAATAAAGTTTTAATGTATAATATGTTTTGAAAAATTATTTACTAATGAGAGAATTTATTTCATATATTCGTGTTATCATATTATTGCATTATGTTTGAAAATTTACTTATAAGTTGATATAGTGTCGTTTAAATGTCGTATTTTGAATGTTTGAGTAATGAAAATATTACATTATTAAAAGTTATTTTGAAAATTAGCCATAAGTAAGTACATATACGTATAAAAATAGTTATTTTTGCATTTTATATTTTGCTCTGTTTAAAATATTGAAAATTTCATATGTTTAGTATAATAAGGATATTTAGTGTAAGATGTAACAACACGAGTCAGATACTTAAAAAGAAAGAAAAAAAGGAAAGGTTAAAATTTTACGATTTATGTAATGGTATAAAAAATATATTAGTTATGTGATGTGAATAAATAGAATATGAAAACTACATATATACGATATAAAATGGAAATATAATAGATAATCAACATGTTATTTTATTTGTTTTGAAACATTGTGCTATGAACAAAAATATAATCTTATACTTGCACAAATAAAAACATTTAAAGTGAATAGCCCATAAAAGTAAAATAGCCCATCTACGTTTGTGTAAAGTATTAGTGAACCATCGTAAATCAAATATTAATAGTGCAAGAATGAAGAGGAGTAATAACCTGAAAAATAAATTCAAGAAGAGAAAAATTTCAAGATTCCAGGATTCTGATAATCTTCAAAGAAGATCATCGTCCCTTCACTCCCGTTTCATCTTAATTTTTCTAGTTGTTTCTACCTGAATTGGAATGAGGCTCTATGCACTGTACGTTAACGCATACTGTGTTATGGTTTTATCTTTGTCAATGAGTTGGCCGTACTGTGAGTGGTGACTTGAACTTCTTGTTCGTCGGACAAAGGAATGTGATGTGGTCGTGACTTCATTAAAAAATAGTCCAATTGAACCTAAAGTATTAGAAGAATATTTTGACTATTTTTAATATTTTAATCATCATATTTTAATGAAGAATACATTTAATACTTTTCGATATATATATTCCTTGTAAGAAAACACTTTTTATAGATATTCTTTAAATATTTTCTCTGTCATGACTAGCGCAATCTTACAGACGCTGAAAGAAGAAGGCGCGGTGTGCTTGGCGTGGATTGCAATATGGACTGTCTTGCAAATGTTGTGTGCATCGAAAATAACAAATTTCTTTGATCATCTTTAAAGGTGTAGTGGAAAAAGTTGTGTGAAAAAGGAATTATGATCAAAATAATAGTTTAAGCATTAAATTTTCATAGAGTGAATGAACGTATGTAAAAGAAACGCACTATTTTCGAAGTGACGAATGACCACGACTTTTGAACAAAGGAGAGATGCAGTTATACATTCGACTATTGGCAAAGTTACACAGAAGCGACCGAGATAGAGCCTAAAATACGACCATTGAAGAGGAAACATGAATTTATAAGGAACTCTTTAACTCGGAATAATTATATGACCCCCCTTTTTTTCTTCTCTTAAAATCTCCAGAATTAAAGTGTTGTGTGAATTAGTGTTCAGTGAGCAACGTGCGTAAAATAATCATCTCTCTTATCACGCAATAAGCCGGCTTCCTCGTCGTCATATCATACATTTTTGAGTTAATCTGTTAACATTCTTTTTTTATTTTTTTTTATTCTCCTATTAACTAATATAAAGGCTTATATTTCGTACGCTAAAATAATGAAAGGAAAGAATTGAAATACAAAAGCATCAAAAGGTATAAATAAAGTCAATATTAATAAAATACAGAAGTAAGTATGTATGTGATATGTATATTATTTTGTGCTTGAGTAAAACCAATTTCGTGTACATTTTTGTTTTCAGTTGTTATCCATGTTCCTCGCATCAATCACTACAGGTACGGTAAGAATTCAGTACTCGCTAATACAGATCTTGAGTGGACTCGAAGTAGGCGTGTCACTGAAGGTGGGTACTCGCGTATGCCAGCTTGGTTCGGATTCATCTCAAGTTGCGAGCAGGTCCAGTTCCTCGTACAAATTCTAACCACTAAAACCACCATTAGTAAGGCGTACCGGACAAGATACGAACCCAGAATGTCATAAGTATGTCTTCCCAAATAGGGGTAGGCAGGAATCGAACCCCACCAAGTTATATGAATGACCTTCCCGAACAGAAATACGAACCAATCGTGTTATAATATTAAATATTTATTTCAAACAGTTCAGCTCCCTGTATTTTAGAATGTGATGCATAACATATTTCTTCACTTTTTCGGTACTCAGAGTGTAGTATTTATCTTCGCATGCCCTTTTTACTTTTAGCGTAAAAAACAATAATGAAGAGTGTTTCACGATGCTAATAACACACGAGAGGCATTGTTTGCAAAAATTCTGTAAAAGCAAAATTCCAAACCTAGTAGGCTATATATTTCGATTTTTGCGATTAGCATTAGAGCAGGTTATGATAAATTCTATGTTGAGAGCACAAACATAGGAGCACTAGCAATAATCAGAATGTAACGAAGGTGCAAGTGGTTGACCATATTACCTTACCATATATTCTTATCCTTTAATGGATTGTAGAAAGTAACTAATTATTTCACTCATCGATTAGCGCTAACGTGATTTGAAGTAAAACACTTCCACATCAGTTCCTCAGAGAGCGTAAATGAGGAGCCAAAATTTAGAGTACGTAAAGAATAGAAGAAACGAATAATTTTAGTTTGTTATCTACGGACATAGTTGTATATTTTATATTGTATCACATAGTAACAAATGTGTTTCCCTCACTTTTTACGGATAAGGCAAATTCAAATTATATCCTTTGTGTTGAGAAGCGAAAAAATAGTTATTACCAACCACAAGTGTGATAATATTTCAACAATAAGGATTGGAAATATTTTCCTAACTTGCAAGGGATTTGTACCCTTTACTTGCAACTATTCTACAACAAACATTACGGAATAAATAACTTATTTCTTTTCATTTTTAGTAGTTAAGTTTAACAAATAAGGAGTTTGTGCTTTATACAATTTAGAAATTTGTAAGAATATCCCTAGCTTGAAACTACAAAGAAAGTTTCAATTCGTTCTATTTCAAGCCCTTTCGAATTCGAACATTTGTTTAACCTGCTCTGAGCCTATCGTTGAAGTATGCATATTTGACATCCTGCTATTCCTGGAAGAAGAGGCAAGTAACTCGTGAGTATTTTTTTTTTTTTTTTTTATGAAGAAGGAAGTATTAATGTCCGTGCTGACAAACAATGAAAGAAATTTTGGTCGTAGTATTAAACTTGCTTCAAACTTCGTGATCAGAACGGCTCCTACTCTGCGGGTGGTATAATTTGAGACCGTTTCATTTCTTTTAGGCGAGTGAAATGAATTGAGATCTTATTTGAGATTATAAAAGAATGTAAGAATATCCCGCGTACAAACAATGAAACATTTCCCAACCATTCTATTTGAAACATGTTTGGAACTTTAAGAGCAATTGCCAGTTACTTTGCTTATAGCTGGAGAGAATGTAATTTGAGATAACGTCTTTCTTATTAGTTGAGTGAAATAAATTTTGTTACTCTGCTTTTAGATTTTAGACATAAGTGAGAATGGCCATAGATACAAGTTCCGCAGGATTTTGTATTTTTTATTTAAGAACAGCTTTAGGATAAAAGACTAAGAATAGATTTATCAATACAAAATAACTATGCAAAGTATCTTTTTTTGACAAAATAGAATTTTAATATATTTAAAAAAAATGTGCCCGACGATTTCTTCCTTTTGGGTTCCCTTTAAAGGGGGGTGGTTATTATGACCACAAATCGATTTCAAAGTATCGTTAGTTTCAATTTCTGTTATGGGGCAGCAGCATTTTATCAGATAATGTTATCGTTCTACTTTTAGAAAGGGTATTTTATAAACGACTTTTCGTTCTTCTATATAGAACTCCTGTAGATCATCATTATTAATTAAGTTCATTTCAGACCAATGTTAAGTCAAATTTCTTTGTGGGTTACTGAGATGTACACATAAAATGCCAGCCAAGTGTTATTTATTTATTTATAAATTAGCCCTGTAAAGTCAACATTAAGAATATTATCTTAAATACGAATTTATTAAGTACATCCCGATTTTCGAACAAAATTTCTTCTAGGATAGAAAACTGTACCGTCTAAGCTGCATTTCACTCTTGAATGTAGGTTTACATTAGTAGAGCACGATGATGGCTGAATCCAAGTTTTTATGAGACAAAGATTTAAACTGCTTTAAGAAAAATTATATTCCACTTTTATCATATTTCTTACACGGCGGAATATATTCTATGATCCGATGGAAAGTGCAGGAACGTGAGAGTACAACGAACCAAGATAGACGAAAAGGTTATGGAGCTAATGGTTTATAGTTTACTTGTGTATCAGTTTTCTGATATATTTTGTGTTTCCACGTATTTTTCCCTTTCTTTAATTTGCACTTTTCTCAATTTTTAAGACACTATTTTGGATTGAATTCCAACAAAACATGAGTTTTCTATCATTTTGTCAGAATGTATTGATAGCTTTTCCCATAGTTCATACTGCCTTTTTGGACAGGTCTTTTTTTTTTTTTTTTTTTTCATTTGAAGCTGTAAACGCGGAGTTATTCCATACAAAATCAGGGAGTTCACGAATGAAGCCTTAAAAATTAAAGTTAGATTTTCATTTCAAGTGAAATTGACGTTTGTTCGAGTAAAACTGGCTCATAGAATACAGGCTTGGGTGTCGTTTCTAAGCTTATGAATTACCCTTCACAACAATTTCCATTATCAAACCAGATTTCTTTAATTTGTACTATTGTTTTCTTTTAAGATTATAGCCTGCATTCTCCGTTTTTGTAGACTACTTACAGTCTTATCTACGACAATTGTCTCATGCCTTTTTCTTCCTTGTAATTGTCTATTTTCGCTACCACTCTTTTCTCGTTGGATATAACTCAGTAGGTTACGATTATGCATTTTAAGTATTGCATGGCATCTGAACTTTAAACTCAATCCCGTTCTCCTTCGTTTCGTTCTGTTTTTTAAGATATTTTCTGAATTTAAGAATTACTCTAATAGCAAATACCTTACAAAAATGGAAATCCTTAAAGAGCAGGGAGTGAATCAAAAAGCTACTTTCTCTTCTTTGTATTCAGTTAAATATGATGTTACTATTTGGGTGAATCCTTCGCGATTAATTCTCATCAGTATTGTCATAAAATCGATAGGATAAAGCGCGAGTAAAATGGAATTGAAACAAGAAGAAACTGCTGGCAATCAACAGGGATATCATCTAAAAGTTTGTTCTTGGCTTTCTTTTCATTCTTCCGAGTATCATTTTGTTATGGTTTGTTTCTCTTTTCTATTTGGTCTATTGCCAAACAATATCTGGAATTACAAACATGTATTATAACGAACATTAACAAAACGGAAGTGATGTTCGCCTGTTTCTGGTTATTTCGAGAGAAATTAATTTTGTTTATAACAAGTTTTCGGCTTCGTTTGTAAATATTTATAATTTGTGCTGAAGTAACGTATGATTTTTCTCTTGTTTTCGTTGTTCTTTCTTCTCGCGATATTCTTTACTATATATTGAGCTAAGTTCTCAAATTAATTTTCTATTTTACCACTTGATGTTATCCCATGCCTCTGGATTTTTCTAATATCAATAGTGTTCTTATATCTACCAGGGTCATAATGAGAAGCTGTCAGGGGCGTAGACTTAAAATCATTAATAAGGCGCACTGAATGTAAAATACAGACGTTATAACATATGCGTATTTTTTATTTAACTTGCTGATAAACAGTTTTATGTGGAGTATTATTACAAACTATCCTCGCACACCGTTTAAACGCTCAAAATTGTAAGTTTCAAAACCACATAATGTTATTCCACTCAATAATACATCTACATCTAACATAAGGTGAAGACCTTAGAGGGCAAGGAAAGTGACTTTTGAAGTAGATAAATTTGTCTAGGAAATTGACACTCCATAGTGAAATACAGATGGTGATCAGAAAAATGGAAACACCTGAACGAAATTGCAACTTACCAAATTGATATGGTGTCGGGCCACCTTTCGCCTTCAGAACAGTCTTGATGCGACGTGGGGTGGAGGCATAGAGGTCGTGAATGGTAGCAAGTGGAATTTTACACCATTCCTCGCGCAGGGCATCGGCCAGTTCTGTGAGAGAGAATGGAGGTGGAAATAGTCGCCGGAATCTTGTTTCCAAGACGGACCACAGATGTTCAATTATGTTGAAAACTGGTGATTGGGCGGGCCAGGGAAGGTGTTGAACGTCATCCCGATGTTCCTCAAACCACTCTGCAACAACTCCAGCTGTGTGAATGGGTGCCTTATCATCCTGGAAGATGGCGTCATTGTCCGGGAACAACATCTGGACCATAGGATGCAAGTGGTCTCCAGAATTGCGACATAATCGTTGGCAGTGATTCGTCCACTAAGTTTGACCATAGGCCCACAGCATCACCAAGCCGCTGAGATGTTTTACAGTTGGGCGGAGACACTGCAGATCATAAGCTTCTTTGGGTGTTCTCCACACATAAACACGGCCCGTGGTTGGGAATAGGGTGAAAGATGACTCATCCGACCATATCACACGTTTCCAGTCCTCAACGGTCCAAGCTGCATGGTCGCGGCACCATTTGCGGCGTGTGAAAGCGTTATGGTCCCTGATGAGCGGTTTGGCACGTGCAACACGACCCCTTAAGTTCATGTCATGTATTTCGCGGCGGACTGCGATTGTCGAAACAGGGTGGGGGGTGCTGGTTGAGTTCCTCCACCACTTGCTCCGCAGTGGCACGACGATTCTGGGTGACAATGCGCTTTAATACCCGGCGTGACCTGTCAATCATGATTTTATTCCGCTTCCCCGACGTGGTTTTCCCGAGTGTTGTCGACACTGTCCCACGGGACACACCTAACATAGTGGCCACTGCCGCCACACTCACTCCAAATAACCGCGCACCAACAATTTGCCCTCTTTGAAAATCTGATAGGTGTCCCATTTTACACTACCTCCGTCTGAGGCAGCGACTGGACACTGCTGTTCCACTGCGCCTGACATAGTATGGAGACCGACCTAACACAACACCACCAGCGGTCCGGCGCTGCACGTGCCACATCACTGCCAACCCATACATCTGACGTGTTGCCAACAGGTTTTTTCACTTTTCTTATCATCATCTGTATATAAGCTGGGAGGATAACCACGACACAATTCACTCATTGGTAGACCCTCAGGTGGAGTGCGATGAGGTTTTCGAAGTTTGCATATTGTAATCCGCAGAGTGGTTTTCCGATTATAAATAAAACTTATTGGAAACATCATGTATAACTTGGATCACTTTTATTATGGGGACCTCAATTGAGCTGTCTGAAACAGTGAACACAGTGAACTAAATGAATTTTCAAAGTATCAGCAACCAGGTTAAACTTTGTAGTTTTTCATAATTTATGATAAATTATCACTTTTGGAAAGAGTGGTGGATAAACTCACATGAAAAGGTGATGTAAAAATGTGGCAATGTACAATTTTTGTGGTATTTGACATCCAGGGTTTCCAATTTTACACATACTTGTTGACAGCTCGAAAATGCAGTTATGATAGTTCACTTTGGTTTCAGACAGCTTAATTACTATTGATGCACTGTCACTATATATATATATATATATATATATATATATATATATATATATATATATGTAGTGGCAGTGCATTATATATATATATATAGCATTTAACTTTTATTACTTTGATCTGTTTTCATGACAAGAAGGAAGGACATCCTTACCTTATATCAGAAATTTTTCAATTCTGCATTATCATGACATAATTTATTATTTAAGACATCTTTATTCACTTTATTTAGTATATCCTTTCATACTGCATTAACATAAACGATTGAAGGTTGTCTTTCCCGTGGTTTGCTCTCAATCCTTATTTTATAATATTGAGTTTCAAGAAAAGCATATTTACAACTTCCTTTCTGCATGTGTAAGAGGGATAGTAAGGAGGAACTTGTACATTTTAAAGAGGTATGTATAACATAAGGCATACATGTGATAATCATATATAATTTTAAACGCACACGTAAGGATGGACTTGCAAGTTTACTTTGATTTCCTACATCCCTCGTTCAATATCGCTTTAACATGCTTCCTCTTCATACTCACTACTTATATATTCACTATCATATTCACTCACAACATCTCCTTGCGATGTCTTGGACTAACTATCTGCATAAAATTTGAGTTCTTCGATAGTTTTCCCTTCATCTATGCCACAGATTTTGTTCATTGCATTTGAGGGTAGTACGTCTTTTAAATTAGAAATCCGCCTGGGATCGAAACACACAAAGTCGTGATAAAGGTTTTCGTGTAAGAAGAAGAAAAAATATATAGAATATATGTTGATTTCAGATAGATTGTCTCTGTTTATGGTTACAGTAATAAAATAGAATTTTTGTTTCGGTTTGCTATGGCAACTGGTATTTATTAATGGAGACTACATAACAAAAAGTAGTTGTGGTGAATGTGATGTGTCTAGTTTGAAATTTATGCAATCACTAGTTATTACAAATATACGTATAAATTGAGGGTGCCTGATAGTAGTAACTTATCTTAGTATTCGAACTGGGCTAATGTGACGAAAAATACATTAAATTTAATTATAACGTTACAATCGAACGAATACATTCTATGGTTTGATATTATTTGATCACAGCAAAACGCATGCCTCCTGCTGGTTTCTTCGGAACCTACCCCTCTCCAACTCCCTACTACCCGTACAACCTCCCGTTTACGCGACACCCAATCTGCTACGCTCCTTGTGGATTACAAGGACATTCTTTTTGTTAACCAGTTTTACCTTATTGTCAACACCTGGTGTGAAATGCCACGTAAATTCCGCGTGGTCAACAACTCAGTTTCAGAACTAGAGCGCACTAACGGATGCAACATATATATTTTGAATTTTGTATCTAAGTACTATGAGAATCGTCAAAGTAATTTAAATGATATTTTTATTACTTGTTTATGGTAATGAAGAATTTGTTAAACCATTAATTTTTATTTTAACTGAGTGTGACGTGAAAAGTCACGAAATATCAAAACGAAGTATGCGAGGTGGCAATAATACCATCACATGCCAGCACATGATTCGGGTACTACATTCCTAGTGTAATCATTAGCAAAACGAATTCACACCTGCGGAACTATTTCCAAACAAGCAAACGGAGTGAAATGAATAGTATATACCCAGTCAGGAAAGTCCAGAGGATTAGTAAAATGTATTCGCATTAATAGTACTTGTATTTAAGCGCAGATCTCAACGTTAACAAACTTAAAACCAGAAACGTAATGAAACGACATAATGATCTTACATTTCTCCAGACACTATTTGTTTTCACCTTGAATTTACCATGAAACCATTGCCTTCAGCAATCTTACAAACACACAAATCTTAAAAGATAAGGTTGGTAAATACTCTTTACATCTCTTATACGGTACAGCTTCTATACAGTATTCATACAGTATACGGCACAACTTCTACACAGTGTTCATCTTAACTTCTTTCTCCATAACTAAACGCAGCGAAATGATAGCTATTCCATAATAAGTTACTAGGTTTGGAAACACACCTGCTCGAATCACAGGTAGCGTATTGAATTATCAAAATTGCCAGAAGGCCATTTTATAACTTTTACGTTTGTAAAGAAAAGTTTAATCGAATATTTCTGATTCAGGCCTACACATCCGGGATAACAATGCTACCAACTTGAAATGTACAAAATATAGCTAGAGGACCAAATATTTAAACATGTACAAATGTTACACTGAAATCCAAAATTGAAAAGTTGAATATAATAAAAATTCAAGGATAGAGTAGTCACATAGATAGATTATTTGATCTCTGTGGGTTCAAACTTCAGAAAAAACGATCATATGGCATTTCATATATTTGACTTAAAAGCCGTTGCTTGTAGGAAGCGCAAACCGTTGGCAGCTAAGTTAGTCCGACGCTGATTTCTTCCGGCGTTAGGTCTACCATGCAGTGACATGTTTAATCATATTCGGTATTTAATCTTCTAGTATAAGAATTATAGGAACCATGACCTATAAACATATCCATCGTTTCTTTGTTTAAATATCTTTTCCCTTTCCTAATTTTAAGGTCGGTATATATTATTCCAATTTGTCCTTTTATAATTATTTTTTACCATGATATGCATTTTCTTTTGATGATTGCGTTTAGCTACATAATAGGAATTGTTCCAAATATTTCTTAAATGTTCACTTATTTCTCTTTAATCCAATTTTTTATTACTTGTCTCAGTCAGCTAACCACTAACATTTAAGGAGATTGGCGTTCTAAGAAATAGTAGCTCCTTCCTTCAATTGAATCCGTTCAGTTTATGTCTGATAGCTGGACATCGTACATGGCAACACGTATGCCCCGAAATATGACATGCCAGTATATTTCTCCATTTGGAGCAAGAAAGAATGAATATTTCACCATCACTTAGAGACGCACTAGATGGATTGGTAAACTACATTCACGTTGAATTCTAAGAGAGGAAAATTAATACCAACAAAATTAATATAATAATACAAGGTCTGTATGATAAGTAATGAGACTCGCCGCGCCGCGGCGCGCGTGTCGCTGGAGCGGGTTTGTCGGTGATGGAGGATGTAGGGGGGGGTCCGAGCAAAGCAACGCACCGCGCGTCAGTTGGCTCCGAGCCTTAGTGGAGCGCGGACAAGCCTTGGACAAAGCCCTTGTGAACATTCTTGTCACGGCGGAAAATCAACAAACATGGAGGGTTCCATCGAACAGCGTTATGCGATCAAATTTTGCGTTCGCCTGGGGAAAACGGCTACTCAGACGCTTTCTCTCATCACGGAGGCCTACAAAGAGGAAGCCCTATCCAAAGCCCAGGTGTTTCGTTGGCACAGTGCGTTCCGGAACGGCCGGGAAAGCGTTGAGGATCTGGAGAGGGCTGGACGCCCGACAACAGTGACTACGGACGAAACTGTGGCAAAAGTGAGGGATCTCCTGAACTCAGACCGTCGATTATCGTTGAGATTGATTGCTGATGAACTCGATATGAACCACACAACAGTGCACAAGATTGTGACGGAACAATTGGGAATGAGAAAAATCTGTGCGAAACTGGTGCCGCGAGTGTTGACTGACGAACAAAAGCAACGACGTGTTGATTGTTGTCAGGAACTGTTGAACCTCATGAACAGTGACCCTAACTTTGAAGATGACGTCATAACAGGTGACGAGTCGTGGGTGTTCCAGTACGACCCTGAAACGAAACGTCAAAGCGCGGAGTGGCACACTCCTGCGTCCCCGCGCCCCAAGAAGGCCAGAATGTCGAAGTCAAAGGTGAAAACAATGTTGATTGTTTTTTTTGACAATGTGGGGGTGGTCCACAAGGAGTTTGTACCCCAAGGACAAGCCGTCAACGCCGCCTTCTACAAACAAGTCCTTGAGAGACTGCACAGGAGCGTCAAGCGGAAAAGACCGGCGATCGCTAGCCGGTGGAAGTTGCATCACGACAATGCCCCTGCCCACACCGCCTTCTTAGTGACCTCCTTTTTGACCCGGATTGGGGTGGAAGTCCTTCCACAACCACCCTACAGCCCAGATGTGAGCCCGGCCGACTTCTTCCTCTTCCCGAAGCTGAAGCCACGCTTGAAAGGAACCCGTTTTGCAGACGTCACAGCCATCCAAGCAGCCGTGACCACATTTCTAAAGGACATGCCGGCTGCTGACTTCCAGGGGGCGTTTGCAGCGTGGAAACATCGATTGCAGAAGTGCATCGACGCAAGAGGAGAGTACTTCGAAAGCTTTTAAGTCCCTGTACAGATCAGATCAATAAAACAATGTTTCCAGACCTGGTCTCATTACTTATCATACAAACCCTGTATGCATCACGCTGAGACAGAGAAAGCATGGCGGGAATGACTTTTCTTAGTTTTGTTATGTAATGTTTTGTCAGCGTAAATAAATATTCGAAAATAATATTTACAAGCTCTCGCATGAACACGCGTTCAAGTATCGGCTGGTACAAGCTATATTTTACTCTCAAAACACATTATTTTGTTAATAATAATTTGTTTTCTGCTTTTCTTGTAGATATCTTAAATTTTATTGGCCAGTGCTTAGTGGAGGCTAGTGTTTGTGAAATATCATTACACTTCTATTTCTTTCTTTTAACTGCGTGGGTTATTCCTGTGGCCATGAAATCCTGTTTTCTGTCGTTGTTAGAACCTTGTAAATATAACCGTAACGTTCATAATGATTTTCGCTGTTTTTTCAAAAGTTTACACATCCTTTCTCTCTCTCACTTGTGTGTTGCGTTCATCCCAGCTTTGCTACGGCAAATCACGATTTCTTTCGTACATACGTTGTGTTATAAACCGAAGCTGGATAGAACGGTAGACAAAACATAGATACCGTAAAAATGGAAAAGTGAGCAAATGATCAAATTAACCTCAGATATTAACGAACTAAAATTATCTTCTGGTGCAAATCATAAAACCTGGTTAAACTGTGCAGAAAATGTGATAATACTGAATGTAATTTACACAAATTAAAAGAACATCAAAAAGTTACAAATGAAAAAGTAGCTTTTACTCTATATATTTTCGGCCGTGTTAACTTTTTTATTTCCACTTTTATCTTACTTTATTTTCTTTTAATACTGTACTGTGTGGCACAATTGATAAATTAAGATTTCACTTAATCACAATAATCTTCGATCGGTCAACTCCTTCAGAGGCGTTGCAGTTAATAGGATCTCAGGCGTTCCACGTCGTATTATCCCAAGGGTCCGCTGGAGTCCTCTGCAGATAGTAAAGGGCGATCGTTCAAGCAGGCACAATTACTCCTTCCTTTTCAATGATATGGAGCCAGAATTTGTCACAAAACTGAGATTACAAACGAATGTTAGGGTGCTAACACATATGTACTAGTCACTTCACTGCTGATTTCTGCACAATATTTGAAAAAATTATTTTACACGAAGGCGTATGAAAATATCGTACAACCACTGATGATAAACAAACAAAAAATTTGATCTCACGTATGCAAACGGCGATTTAGCTTGCGAAGCTCAATCCGTACAATTGGAGCACTCATAAGAGTATAACATGAATTTACTTTAGAACAATGCACTCCACTGTTTAATCCTAACAATCGTTTCTAATCTCAGTTTTGTGTGACAAACCCGAAAATAAAATAACAAGATATTTCGAAAATACCGAAAATAAAAGATAAAAGGGGAAATAAAACAAGTTAAAACGGCCGAAAATATATACAGTAAAAGCTACTTTATCATTTGTAACCTTTTGATGTTCTTTAATTTGTATGAACTATATTTCGTATTATCATATTTTCTGTAAAGTTTAAACAGGTTTTGTGATTTGCACATCATAATTTTAGTTTGTTAATACCTGAGCTTAATTTGATCATTTGTTCACTTTTCCATTTTTACGGTATCTATGTTTTGTCTACCGTTCTCCCCAGCTTCGGTTTATGACACAACGTATGTACGAAAGAAATCGTGATTTGCCGTAGCAAAGTTGGGATAAAAGCAATAAACAAGTGACAGAGAGAGAGAAGGATGTGTAAACTTTTGGGAAAAAAGCGAAAATCTATATGAACTTTCCGAATATATTTACAAAATTCTAACAACGACAGGAAACAGGATTTCATGGCCACTGGAATAATCCACGCAGTTAAAAGAAAGAAATAGAAGTGTAAAGATATTTCACCAACACTAACCTCCACTAACCACTGGCCAATAAAATTTAAGATATCTACAAGAAATGCAGAAAACATATTATTATTAACAAAATGATGTGTTTTGAGAGCAAAATATAGCTTGTACCAGCCGATACTTGAACGCGGTTTATTTCAAAAAATAACACGACCTAGTTCCGACGTATTCATGCGAGAGGTTGCGAATATTATTTTCGAAGTTTTATTTACGCTGCCCGAACATTACATAACAAAGCTAAGAAATGTCATTCCCGCATGCATTATTGGTGAGTACACCTCCTTCAAGAGGTACAACTGGCTTCGTAGATTTATGAAATCAACCTTCTAATTATCCTTAAAGAGCTAGTGTGAATATAGTAAATTAGGGAAACCAATCTTTAAATCGTCGATTCCATCCTGTTCACCCTAACCATAGATAGGTGGGCAACATGGAAATTTTGAAATTCTTCTCTACCGTGGGAGATCAGTTTTAAAACTTGATAACGTCTCTTCCTCGTAAGTGTCTATATATTGTATCCTTGGTATTCTTCTTCCTGGTATTTCTATTGCATTTCCCGCTATCAGCATGGTGATCACATCGGAGAAACGAATAAGATGGCAAAGCATAGTGTTTCTTCTTTTTCCTATTATTTTCATGATCTGTTGTCCTTCATTAGCAACCCTTAGTGCTTAATCATTTCTTTTTCTTTCGGTCCATGATATGCGCAACCTTGTGCGCCAAGACCACATTCAAAGTGCTTCTAGCTTAGATATTTTAGCTTTTCTCAATGGAAATCCTCGATTGATCCTACATATATTTAGACTTAACAGTAACTTCCGAAGATAGTGGATTAAATTTGCCTGACCTTGATCTAGGAATGCTATTTTTTTTTTCTGAGGCCAGATGTTAACCCATAAACATTTATAAACCGTAAATAAACTAAAAATTCAAATGGAACCGGGGGCAATATATGGCAGTGTGGAGTTTTATGGCTGATTTGAGCATACGCCTTAGATCGTGCACCCAATTCGACAGAGTGCAAGACTCGTTCTAATTAATCTTCGTTCGAATGGCAGCCTGGAACTACAGTTTGTTTTTCAGGGAGTTAAGCATGGTAAGCTATGTTCGCTATTGAAATTAAAAGCGGTATATTCCTTAAAGGAAAGAGAAAAACCAAAAACAAAAAAATGGGAAATGCAGACTTTCTATTCTTAAAAGTTGAAATTTCGTTGTCCTGTCCATGCTTTCTGTCTTAGCATGATGCATATTGTTATATTCATTTTGCTTGCATTAATTTTCATACCTTAGAATTCAAAGTGAATGTAGTTTATCAAATCTATCTAGTGCGTCTCTAAGTCATGGCGAAATATTCACTCTTTCTTGTTCCAATTGGAGAAATATACTGGCATGTCATATTTCGGGGCATACGTGTTGCCATGTTTGGTGTCCAGCTATCAGACATAAACTGAAAGAATTAAACTGAAGGAAGGAGCTTCTATTTCTTAGAACGCCAGTCTCCTTAAATGTTAGTGGTTAGCTGACATGGAAAAGTGATAAAAAATTGGATTAAAGAGAAATAAGTGAACATTTAAGAAATATTTGGAACAATTCCTGTTATGCAGCAAAAAGCAATCATCAACAGAAAATGCGTATCATGGTAAAAATTAACCAAGAGATGACAAATTGAAAAAAATATACCGACTATTAAAATTAAAAAAGGGAAAAGGGAATTAAACAAAGAGACGATGAAAATGTTTACAGGTCAGGGTTTCTGTAATTCTTATACTAGAAGATTAAATACCTAATGCGATTTAACATGTTACTGCATGGTAGACCAAAAGTCGGAAGAAATCACCGTCGGACTAACTTAGCGGTCAACGGTTTGCGCTTCCTACAAGCAACGGCTTTTGGGTCAAATATAGTGAAATGCCATATGATCGTTTTTCTGAAGTTTGAATCCACAGAGATCAAATAATCAATCTATTTGACTACCATATCTTTGAGTTGTACTATATTCAACTTTTCAATATGGATTACAGGGCAAAATTTGTACATGTTTAAATATTTGGTTCTCTAGCTATATTTTGTACATTTCAAGGTGGTAGCATTGTTATCCTGGATGTGTAGGCCTGAATCAGAAATATTTCATTTAACTTTTTTATACAAACGAAAAAGTTATAAAATGTTATAAAATGGCATTCTGGCAATTTTGATGACTCACTACCGTACCTGTGTGTCGAGCAGGTGTTTCCAAACCTAGTAACTTATTATGAAATAGTTACCATTTCGCTGTGTTTTACTTATTTACAATTTTGAGCGTTTAAACGGTCTGCGAGGATAGTTTGTAATAATACTGCATATACAACTGTTGATAAGCCTGTTTAATAAAAAATACGCATATGAAATAACGTCCCTATGTTACAGTCAGTGCGCCTTATTTATGATTTTATGTCTACGCCCCTCACAGCTTCTCATTATGACCCTGGTAGAAACGAGAACAATATTGTTATTAGAAAAAGCTAATTGAGATACGTGGGATAACATCAAACGGTAAGATAGAAAATTAATTTCAGAACTTAGCTCAATATATGGTAAAGAATATCGGGAGAAGATAAAAACAAGGAAAGCAAGAAAAAATCATACATTCCTTCAGCACAAATTATAAATCTTTATAAACGAAGACGAAAACTTGTTATAAAAAAATTATCTTCTCTCGAAATAACGTGGAACAGGTGAACATCACTTCCGTTTTGTTAATGTTCGTTATAATACATGTTTGTAATTCCAGATGTTGTTTTGAAATAGACAAAATGGAAAAGAGATATTCCGAAGAAAGAAAAGAAAGCCAAGAACAAACTTTAAGATGATATCCTTGTTGATTGCCAGCTGTTTCTTCTTGTTTTAATTCCATTTTACTTGCGCTTTATCTTATCGATTTTAGGGCAATACTGATTGGAATTAATCGCGAAGTATTCATCCAAATGGTAACATTATATTTAACTGAAGACAAAGAAGAGAGAGTAGTTTTTGGATTCACTCCCAGCTCTTTTAGGATCTCCATTTTTGTAAAATGTATGCTATTAGAATAATTTTTAAAGTCAGAAAATATCTTAACCCTTAACAGGGAACGTTATTTTTGTTCGCTTACAGGAAATGCACGTCTCTGGGAAACGGACATGTATAAAGCAATATCTTTTTTAAAAAACGTATGTGTAATGTAGAATAATGAAACTTTATATTTTCTACTTTGAGCAAAATATGATAAACAAGAATTACATATATTAATTCGGTTTTATTGGAATAAAAATTCGGAAAATATTTCAGTATCTAAATAAAAATAGAATATAAATTTAAAAACTGACAAATTTTAAATTAGTATAATTCTACATATTACTACCCCGCAAAAATGCTATTTGTCCACATGTAGCTGCCCTGTTCAAATGTTCTATTTGTCCAAGAGCTTGGAAACATTTAACGAACATGGTAGCTTTAAATAGAGGTCGTCCAAAAGTGTCTTGAAAATGGTGAATACATGTCTTCGTTGCCTGATTTACAAGTAGAACACAATATTAGGAGAGCAATAAGGGCTTTATTTTCAGATAGGTCAGTAGATCTGTAGTTTGACTTTGCTCTAATTTACTTCAAATTTGTTTCGATTTTCTTCCAACTTCATATTGAAATCTCCTGAATTATATCATCATTACATAAGTTAGACAGGATTTTTTTCCCAGATTACTTACATGGGTGACTATACCAGGAATCCCTCTGACTATGTTTTGATGAGAACTCTTCGGTTTTTTAGAGGTTCATTTCAATTCCAAACAAACCTGTTTTTACCTCTGTATCTAAGGCCTTCGTTATCACATGAAACTTCACTAGGGCTGCTCACATTGTCAGTTCTGTTACTACTTGAGCTGACACCTGGCACTCTATCAGAATTGGTATCGTCCTCACTTTCAGTATGTAATTCTTGATTTGAGGAAAAAATTCGGCGTCTCAGTCAGAATCTACTGAAGACAATAATATAAATTACTTCTGTACTTTTAACATTTTTGTAATTTTTCCCGTGAAATAAGGATCTGCTGTACTTACAGTTTCATTCTTAAATTTCTTTCTCGAAGTACTAGGTCTATATTTTGCAAACACATAAAATCTCACACAAACAAAATAGTATGTTTCAAGAGCTCAATAGCTTCTATTTCATGGTAAATAAAAGTAAACCACAAAAATTTTTGAAAGCAAAACTAACTTCAGGAAATGTGTGTCCAATAATCACGCAAAAATATAAACAATAATGGAAATGTGTGCCTCTTTCTAAAATCATCGATAAATGTTCACTCAGACATTACGCCAACAATGGACTACTGCGACACACATACAACTAAATAATTGGAAGGTACTGAGAGAACCGATACATTGAGTGAATCAGTGTTGCCAATGTAATACAAAGAAAAACCATAGGTGTCTGACATACACATATTTCCTCTTAAGGGTTAAAAAGCAGAAGGAAACGAAGGAGAAAAAGATTGAGTTTAAAATTCTGGGACGATGCAAAATTTAAAATGCATTTTCGTAAACTACTGAGTTATAACTAACCAGAAAAAAAAACAAAGGAAATAGACACTTACAACGATGAAAAAGCATTACGCAAGTGGCCGAGATAAAGCTGTAAGTAGTCAACAAAAAACGGAGAATGCAAGCTAAAATCTCAAAAGAAAACAATAATACAAATTAAAGAAATCCAGGTTTGTTAATGGAAATTCTTGTAAATGGTAATGCACAAGCTTAGAAACGACACCCAAGCAAGTATCCTATGAGCTTTGAGCCATCAGCAAGAGCAAATCAAACAAACGTCAATTTCATTTGAAACATAAAATCTAACTTTAATTTTTAAGGCTTCACTCGTGAACTTCCTGATTTTATATGGAATAGCTCAGCGTTTACAACTTTAAGAGCAAAAATATAGACCTGTCCAAAAAGGCAGTATGAACTATGGGAAAAGCTATCAATTCACACAAGTACTGACAAAATGATAGAAAACTCATATCTTGGTGGAATTTAGTCTAAAATGGTGTGAAAAAATCTTAAAAATTGAGAAAAATGCAAATTAAAGAAAGGAAAAATACGTGGTAACACAAAATATATAAGAAAACTGATACACAAGTAAACTATAAACCATTAGCTCCATAACCTTTTCGTCTGTCTTGGTTAGTTTTACTCTCACGTTCCTGCTACTTTCGATTGGATCATAGAATATATTCCCCCGTGTAAGAAATATAATAAAAGTGGAATATAATTTTTCTTAAAGCAATTTAAATCTTTGTCTCATAAAAACTTGGACTCAACCATCATCGTGCTTTACTAATGTAAACCTACATTCAAGAATGAAATGCAGCTTATACTATGTAGTTTTCTATCATACTAAGAAATTTTGTTCGAAAGGCGGGATGTACTTAATAATATCGTATTTATGATATTCTTAATCTGGACTCTATAAAGGCTAATTTATAAATAAACAAATAACGCTTCGCTGGCATTTTATGAGTACATCTCATTAACTCACAATGAAATTTGATTTAACATCGTTCTGAAATGAATTTAAATAATAATGATGATCTATACAGAAGCTCTCCATTTCTATGTAGAAGAACGAAAAGTCGTTTACAAAATACCCTTTTCAACAGTACAACGAGAACATTATCTGATAAAATGTTGCTGCCCCATAACAAAAATTGAAACTAACGTTACTTAGAATTCGATTTGTAATCATAATGACAACTCCCCTTTAAAGGGAACCCAAAAGAAGAAACCGACGTCGGGCACACTTTTAAAACATATTAAGGTTCTACTTTGTCAAAAGAGATACTTTGCATAGTTATTTTGTATTGATAAATCTATTCTTAATCTTCTATTCCAAAACTGTTCTTAAATAGAAAAAAAGGACAAAATCCTGAGGGACTTGTATCTATGGCCATTCTCACTCTATCTAAAATCTAAAAGCAGAGTAACAAAATTTACTTAACTCACCTAATAAGAAAGACGTTATCTCAAATTACATTCACTGCAGTTAGAAGCGAAATAACTGGCAATAGCTGTTAAAGTTTGAAAGATGTTAAAAATAGAATGGTTGGGAAATTTTTCATGGTTTGTATCTGAGATATTCTTACTTTCCTTTATATATTCAAATAAGATCTCAATTTATTTCAATCGGCTACAAAAAATGAACGTTCTCAAATTATACCATCCGCAGAGTAGGAGCCGTTCTGATCACGAAGTTTGAAACAACTTTAAAGCTACGATCAAAATGTCTTTCATTGTTTGTCAGTACAAACATTAATACTTCCTTCTTCATTAAAAAAAAAAAAAACTCGCGAGCTACTTGCCACTTCTACTAGGAATACCTAGATATCAAATACATACTTCTACGATAGGCTCAGGGCAGCGCAAAAAAAAAAAAAATGTACATAATGTGTGAGAAAACTATGAACTACCATCAATCTGTTTACAGTTCAGGGTTTTGCTAACAGATGACTGAATCTCTTTTCATATTTTGTGGGAAGTAATGCCCAATGTGCAAAGTTACCCCGTGTTACGGTAGCTAGTTACCACTGTAAGCGAAATGAAATATCAACATTCAATGTGGCAAATCATGACACAAAACTAGAAAAACCTTTGGGAAGGAAGGAATTCATATAACTAAGGAATTACGTCCCTAATATATTGCGTTAGTTTGGAACACAAATATACAAGCAAAGAAAGCATTTCAAGATGTTACGTATAAAATACTTACGAACGTACAAGAACACATTCAACACGTAAGACATGTAAGTTTATCCTAAATGCAGAATTTTGCGCTATCCTCGTTTACCAACATTCTGCGTAGTGCTCTAATCTGCATAGCAATCTTATTTTTACTGGCCATCTAGCACATGCTGGTTAGCGTTGTCTGTACAATAATTCACACATTATGTACGTTCACTAAGCCCCTACAGTGATTGTACATTGAGAAATTTAGGTCCATACTCTAGAAATGATTCCTGGGAATGGAAAAAGTCGACTTCCTTGAAAGAAATGAGTGCAGCTATGAAATGGTTTGATGTATGGACCTCTACAATTAACGAACATCCATTGATGGTTAAAATATTCTTTCTCTTGTATTTTACTAATGTCTTTCGAAGCCCTCCGGAAAAATGAGGCTAGACAAATTTGAGCTAAATTCTAAGTAAAAACACAAACGTCCATAGTTTTTGTTCCAATATAATATATTCCACGTTTAAATTTGCAAAATATTAGGATATATACCATTCTCACGATTTCTTATTTTACATAAGTCTCTATATAAATAAAACAATATTGTCGAGCACCCATATCTTAAATATGTGCAACAATTAGTGAGAAGTGTGTGATCAATAATAAAGAAATAATTAGTTTATCTAGATCTAAACTACATGAGATTTGTATTAGTCGTATCGATCTTATTTTTATTTGGTATACAGCTTATCTACCTGTGCCTTCCAATTTCCTAAATGTAGGTTACTAACTTACGTTCGAGATATCTCCCATATCTAAATATTTCTCGCGAAGTATTGCTTTTAGCCAACAAACTTTCCGAACGCATGTAACCGCATTATCAATCTGAGCCAATTACTATACGAAAAATTGAACATTACCTTTCTGGGCGAAGTGAATTTAAACTTTTTGTTGTTAATTGTTGGAAGTCATTACAGTACGACGCGCAAGTATCCTGAACCACTATTTTTCTAGGCGATTCTATATTCCTTTCAAATTCAGGATCACCTTCTACTGCTAATTCTGATTTCACCCTATCAATGTTTAGTTTCACATCCAAAGTACACATAGCTGTATCCTTGTCCATTGTTTCCTCTCCTTCCGTTGTGGATAATATTAACTCTTTCTTGTCAGTCATCAGTTCGTATGTCCACCCTTTCCCTTCGAGTGGATCTTCCTGAGGTAAGTCAAAATCAGTTTCTTCTTTGCACATCAATTCCAACTTAACAGACGCCTCACCAGCCATTGTGAATTGAAATATAATAAGAATATAACACTGTTCTTATACTTCCCTTATATTTTATGTTGCCAGTCTTAATGAAATGATTTACAAGAACGCTCACAAAAGCAACTTTATATTTAAAATCATCTTCTTCTGCAGATCCTTATTTCCTTAGCCACGATCGCTCTCTAGGAGATTGTTTGTTTGTTTGTAGCAGCCGGAGTAAAATGAAAAGGTACCCGGATGTATGCTTCTTTAGTTCATATTTCGTTCAAGTGAGATCTTTTGTCGCTAGTGTAGCTCACAATCACATACCGCTATTCTCGTGTTTCAGAAGGTATCCATCCATCTTTATCGTTTTAGCGTGAATAGCAAATCCTGTATTTCTGTATGCCATTGCGGTTTGATTGACTGTCAATCTCCCGTTGCGTATACCGGTACTAATTTTATTTATTGTATTGTATTGTATTGTATTTATTTCTTTTGTATGAACTTACAAGTACGAGGAATGTCCTCAAGTAAGTGTAACATGCGTCATATGTACAAAAAATTTACATGAGTAAAATAAAGTAATATTACCTTGTCATGATATTTACATACTCCTCAATCGTATAACAAGAATTTTCTAATAGAAATAATTTTAACTTTTGTCTGAACCTTTTCATATTTGCTTCATACTTTATATCAATAGGCAACATGTTGTACAACTTAACACCACCATAACTTACACTTTTTTGATACATTGCTGACCGGTAATTACACAAATGAAAATCATTCTTATTTCGCGTATTATGATTATGTACATCCTTATTTGTTACGAATGCCGATGAGTGTTCTTTCAAATACAAAAAGAGACGATACAAATATAAACTATCCAGAGGTAGTATATTGACCTCCTTAAACAAATGTCTACAAGAAAAATTCGGCTTCTTATCACAAAGTATTCTTATGGCTTTCTTCTGAATTTTGAAAACATTAAATCTCTGACTTGAATTTCCCCAGAACATGATACCATATTGCAAGATAGAGCTAAAACACGAATGGTACAAGGTTTTAGCTAATTTTAAATTTACCTTCTTTCTAATAATCCTTAGTGCATAACATATTCTATTTAATTTATTAATAACTGACTCTATATGAAATTCCCATGTCAGGTTATGATCTATAGTAAGACCTAAAAACGAACAGTGTGTTGTATAGTTAATTTTATTTTGGTTCAGATATAGGTTAGGGTATATTGGTTTACTGCACTTGTTATGAAAATTTATAGCAATGGATTTTTCAACATTAACAAAAAGATTATTGTTCTTCATCCAAAGAGATACTTCATTTAATGTTTGCCTAGCATTCTGTTCCAATAATTTTTCATTTTTTCCACTCACTAGCAGAGTGGTATCGTCAGCGAAAAGGGTAACATCTGCCGAAGATATGCTTTTCTCAAAATAATTAATATATAAAAGGAAGAGCAATGGCCCTAGAATAGATACTTGTGGAATTCCGTGTTTTATATATAATTCATCTGATAAATAGCTTTCTACAATGTTATTATTCTTATGCGTTATTTCTACGACCTGCCTACGATTTTTTAAGTACGAACCAAACCAGTCCCTTGCTTTACCACGTATTCCACAGTTCTCCAGTTTGTTCAAAAGTAAACTGTGTTGTACTGTATCGAAAGCTTTAGACAAATCAAGAAAGATTCCTATACAGTTTTCTTTATTATCTACAATATTTCTTACTTTCTCAATGAAATTAAATATTGCCGTATTTGCAGATCGACCTTTAAGGAAGCCATGTTGTTTTGTTGAAATAACATTTTCTTTCAATAAAAAATTAATTACCCTGTTATACATAATTTTTTCCAAAACTTTTCCAACGACAGGTAAGAGAGATATTGGTCTGTAGTTATTTATGTTTTGCTTTTCACCTTTTTTAAACAAGGGCTTAACTTTCGCAATTTTTAAATTTTCTGGATACTCGCCATTTGTAAGTGATATATTTGCTAAATGACAAAGTGGCTTTGTCACCTGATTGAAACATCTTTTCAATAAATTATCTGAGATTTGATCAATTCCAGCTGTATTTTTGTTTTTGAGAGATTTTATTATATTTGCTATTTCATCTTCTGATACTGGCTGTAGAAAGATTGTTTTTTCACATTTATTTGAACTTTGTTTAAAATTATTTACAGTAACTACTTTGTAGCCATTCTGTTTACATTTATTTACTTTATCATCATCCATAATTTTTGCGACAACATTTATAAAAAAATTATTAAATATTTCTGCTTTTTCCCTTGGGTCTGATACACTGTTCCCTTCATGTATTATTGTATCCACATATGGTGTCTCTTTGCCACCATTTAGTTCTTTATTTATAATGTTCCACATGGTTTTAGTTTTATTCCATGCATAAGCAAGTTTAAGTTGGTAGTAATTCCTTTTAGTCGTTCTAATTAGTTCCTTGTACCTTTTTTTATATTGTTTATAGTAGGACTTTGCACAACCTGTTTTAAAAACCTTACTAAGTTTATGTAAATTTATGTTTGTAGCACTTGCTTTTAGTACTTCAGGAGTAACCCATTGTCCCTTCTTCTGGGATTTTAACACGAGTTTCATTTTAGGAAAAGCTATATCAAAATAGTAAGCAAAAATTTTTATGAATTCATTATATATATCATTTGCGTTGTTTAATGAAAGTACACCTTCCCATGTTTCGTGACTAAGTAAATAATTGAAATAATTGATATTTTGATTACTGAATACCCTTGTAACTTTGAAAGTTCTTACACTATATTTCTTACACTTTTGAGCTACAGAGAAGCGTTTATCACATATTTCAGCAATCTGAGCTTCATGATCAGAAAATCCGGTACTAATCACTTGCGCCCTTGAGCTCAAGTGGTCACAGTTTAAAATAATCTGATCTAGTGCTGATATACTGGTTGGAGTTATCCTAGTAGGTTTATTTATTAAATGTTTTAAATTAAACGTACCCAATAATGTTTTTATCTTTACATCAATATCTTTCAAAAAATCCATATTTAGATCTCCTACTACTACTGGGCTGTATTTAGTACCACTATAATGTGAAAGTATTACTTCTAAGTTACGCACAAAAATTTCAACTTCACTATCCGGTGTCCTATATATACAGATCATTACATTTTTTTCCACTGGGAGCTCCAAAATACAACATTCAAAATTTTTTTCATCGTTTATATGTTTAAACTTAGTGCATTCTTTAAATTTTAAACTATGTTTTACAAAAATGCTTGAACCACCCCTTGTTTTCTTTTCGCGACAGAAACTACTTGCTAGCTTGAAGTTTGGTAAATTTATAGTTTCTATATTGTTTTGTGCACACCAATGTTCGGTTATACAAATAATATCTACATCTTTCAGAATTTCCGTCAACAAAATTTCCATAGTTAATTGTTTCCCAATGGAAAACCCTTGTACGTTTTGGTGAAAGATACGTAAGCCTACTCGCTGTGTTAAATTTACCCTTGAACTAAAAAAGAAGTGCCCTCATCCACATTGTTCTTACTTTGAGTTACTTCCCAAGGTATTGGCAACGCTGCTTGAGATCTAGATTTATTACTCATATCACTGTTAATTACATCACAAATTTCATTGCTTAAAAATTTTTTCCCCCTTTTATTTAAGTGCAAACCATGCCTTGTGAACATTTCTCTACCAAATTTACTTACATCTACCATTTTCACATTTCTGAAGTGTTTACACAAAGATTGCAGCTTCATGTTAGTGACCTTAGTAGCTTGATTTACACATGAGTCTTCCATAAGGTCATACCTATTTGGAATATTTACCACCACTACTTTACAGTAATTTAGCTCAGTAAGCTTACCTCTAATTTTCTTAATAACTTCATTTCCTTGGTTACAAGCCACATCATTTGTACCGGTTAACATTACAACATAGTTTTTCTCCTTATTTGCAATTTTAGAGTTAATTCCACTTAATACCTCTGCACTTTTTGCTCCAGGCTTAATGGTTCCTTGTGCCTTTAACTTGTGTTTTAGATTGAGGTTCATTTGCTCAGCTAGACCCCTCCCATTGCTATCCGCATATACAAAAACTTGAGGCTCTGTTCCAGGTTTATTCCTTGCACTTATTTTCTTGTCTACCGCACTGAAGGCCGGATTCACTGTAAGTTTGGCGTTATTCATTGTCCTTTTACTGTTGGTTCCGTTCTGTTTCAAACACTTTGAGTTGTTCATAGTTTCACAGTCAACATTCTGTAGAACACTAAATTTATTTTCACACACTAATGGAAACTCTGGCGTCATTCCTGTATGAAATATAGACCCCCTTTGTCTAGTACTTACTTTTGACCACTCAAACTTCGATGGATTTTTCTTCTCAAGGTTTAACTCTACTGCTTTAACTCTTTGATGTAAAGTTTCATTTTCTATTTTTAGTAGTTTTATGTCTTCCTGTAGAACACGTATAATTTCTAGCAAACTATCGGTATCGCAAGTAGAAGTATCAATGTTTACTGGTCCACCATGTTCTGTGCATGTTGGGCAAAACCACTCGAGCTGTTCCTTCATTTTATGATTTCTGTCACCATTATTGATATTTCCACACTTGAAATGGAACCATTTGTCACATGATACACACAAAATGCCATTTTTAACATTTCTCTTACACTTACCGCAGGTTTCATCACACTTTATCTTGTTTATATCAACAGCTTGAGAATTTACACCACTACTCTTGGACGCCATCTTGACACGTCATACATGTGCTATTATTCCTTCAAATGCTACTTTTGATTGTGACTTGTGCCGCGACTTCAGATAGTTAGTGCGAACAATTTAATATTTTAACACAATTTTTTCACTTGAGAACAATAACTGGTTGTGGCTTTTGTGTGTATGTGTAAGCGTCTCGTTGAATAAGACGTCGATTTTCGGTGCCATTTGATAACAGTCACTACCATCACTCACGCACCTACTGTAACTATTGGAGACAAACTTAGAGATCTCTTGCCCCAAACACTACACATTTCCCCCCACACAACCCAGGGCTGATCTTAAGCAGCACGTGCGCTGTCATTCTCTTCAATGTTGCCGTACTTCCGTAACCTTTCATAAACAACAAAATTCAGCATTAAAAAAAAAACAATGAATGGTAGATAAAAGAAAGGGACAATAGAGGGAAGTAGCAACGTTGATTTTCAGGTAACGGGGTCATAAATCTCTAACAAATAATTCAAAGAACAGAAGGGAAAGTTTTGAGGACTTTCCAGATTCCATGATAAAAGCATCTTTAACTGTGTCTGCTAGTATTCCAGGTCAGACAAACACTGCCCTTGTAAGGTGACAATAATTCCAGTATGATACGCCAGGTGGCAGCACCGAACCGAAAATGGGTGGGTATTAGTGATGGGCAGTGGGAATATTCCCGGTGGGAAGGAATTTAAAAATGGGAATATTCCCGGGTTTTTTCCCTGGCCTATAAATTCCCGGGAAAGAATTTATTTCCACTTCACTACGTTATCTTCCAAATTATAAGAACCATATGACTAGTTACTTTATTTTAATATATTATGATTTACTTCTAGGTTTTAAAGAATTCTGAGGTTAAAAAATTTAAAATCATTTGACGGTACTTTATATAACTAATAATATGATTTTTTTAATTTTTTTAATTGCACTTAAAAGTAAGGTAATTGTTTAGTATTGGGGGGGGGCAAAACTAGCAAATAGTAGGATGACTTACGAAAGAAATGAGTTGATAATGATGTTCAAGTAGTCAAGATAGTATCGAACACATTTTTTTAGGGCAGTAGGGGATTTATACAAAAAGGAAAGGTAAGTGGAAGTAATTTGTGTGAGAAAAGAAAGTGAATCGTTGGTAACGAAGATAGAAAACAACGTGCCATGCGGGGCTCTAACCCGCCTTCATTTGCTAACGCTTGCTCTGCAACGCTGTCTGAATTTAACGTTAGTAACGTAATTTAACGTTAAAACCATAAAACAACTGCATCACATTAGAATATCGCAAAAAAAAGTAGGTGCAAAAGCTGGCAGCCAGTGCTAAAGAACAGCCGAAATAAGCAAAACACTAATTTACAAATGACGAAATGGAATCATTTTGTAAAGTAATTTAGAATTATGTAGAAATAGAGATGAAGTACTATTAATAAACCCTGAACCACCATTAGTAATAGACATCGGTCTGTCTCCTCTATCTGACTCGAATTTCTGAAGAGGTACTCGGACTTCTTTTACATGTGAATTAAAGTATGGAATTTCGAGAAATAGGTAGAATGAAAGGTCGTGTATGGTAATGTGGCGTGCTAAAATATAAAGGTAAGTATGTATCTAGCAAATTTTGTGAACATAAATATGTATGCGCAAATGTTGATACATTGGTGAGACATGTATCTTCTAGCATTCACCCAATCTAATTGGTTTAAAACATTTATAAATTTAATGTCTTTATAATATCATTAATAGTGTCAAGTTGAGCAAATCCACTTACATATAAATTTAAACTGTTAGTATATAATTTTTCACACATTTAATTGATAGAACATATTGTAAATAAATATACATTTATGCGTACTCTCTAAATATAATAAAGTGTTAATAAAATAACATAGTACCGTTCAGAATATACATTTTAAAGAATCCTCTGTGGACAACAGTAATCATATGCTGTGATATAAAAATTAATTCAACTTTGGAATCATAATATAGTAATAGAAGGCAATTTTCTTTCTGATTGTACATAAATTCCCGGATAAATTCCCATTTTGGGAATCTTCCCGGGAATATTCCCAGGGAATATTGCCGAAAAATATCTTCCCGGTAATTTACCCATCACTAGCTAGTGATGGGTAAATTCCCGGAAAGATATTTTTTGGGAATATTCCCGGGAAGAATCCCAAAATGGGAATTTATCCGGGAATTTATGTAAAATCAGAAAGAAAATTGCATTATATTACTATATTATGATTTCGAAGTTCAATTAATTATTATATCACAGTATATTATTATTGTTGTCCTCAGAGGATTCTTTAAAATGTACATTCTGAACGGTACAATGCTACCTTATTACCACTTGATTATTTTTAGACAGTACACAAAAAAGTATATTTGTTTACAATACGTTCTATCAATTAAATATGTGTGAAAAAATTATATAGTAACAGTTTAAATTTATATGTAAGTGGATTTACTCAACTTGACTCCATACACGACCTTTCATTCTATCTATTTCTTGAAATTCCATACGTTAATTTACATGTAAAAGAAGTCCAAGTAGCCTACCTCTTCAGAAATTCGAGTCAGAGAGAGCAGACAGACCGACGTCTACTACTAATGGTGGTTAAAGGTTTATTAAGAGCACTTAATCTCTAATTATACATAATTCTAAATTATTTTACAAAATGGTTAATTTTCTTCATTTGTAAATTAGTACTTTGCTAATTTTGGCTGTTCTTTAACATTGGGAGCCAGTTTATGCACCTACTTTTTTGCGATATTCTATTCCGATGAGGTTGTTTTATGGTTTCATACGTTAAATTACGTTACCAACATTAAATTCAGACAGCATTGTAGAGCGAGCGTTAGCGAATGAAGGCGGGTTAGAACCCCCATGGCACGTTGTTTTTTTTTTTATCTTCGTTACCGACAATTCATTTTCTTTTTTCACATATATCACTTACACTTACATTTCCGTTTTGTATAAATTCGTTACTGCCTTAAACAAATGTGTTCGATACTCTCTTGACTACTTGAACATCACTATCAACTCATTTTTTCCCTAAATCATCCTACTTTTGCTAGTTTTGGCCCCCTCCAATACTAAACAATTACCTTACGTTTTAGTTCAAATGGAAATAGAACTTAAAAAATCATATTATTAGTTATATAAAGTACCGTCAATTTTAAATTTTTTAACCTCCAAATTCTTTAAAACCTAGAAGTATATCATAATATATTAAAATAAAGTAATTAGTCATATGGTTCTTATAATTTGGAAGATAATTTAAAGAAATGGAAATAAATTCCTTCCCGGGAATTTATAGGCCAGGGGAAAAACCCGGGAATATTCCCATTTTTAAATTCCTTCCCACCGGGAATATTCCCACTGCCCATCACTAGTCACGACAAATTTCATTCAAATTATGCCAAATATTACATATTCATAAATACACTAGGGGACCGTCGGATTTGAATCCTTCACTTTGTTAATGTGAGCCGTGGTACTCATGATCGAACTGATTCTCTTTACGTGGTGACGTACGTGTATCAATATGCAATTGTCGCAATTTATCAATATGTTCCTGTCGTACTAATAATTCACGATCTACTCTCTCTAATCTATGCATTTCCTGAGTAATATTTTGATCATGTTCGGATTTTACGGTAACAGCGGGCAATTTCTCAAAATGCTCCATTATCATTTCAACAGTAGCTTTATGGTGTTCACTGAAACTTTCTAAGGTTTGTTCGGTTCCATCTGACCGTTCACTGTTAAGTTTTAGAATTTGCCGTTGCCCTTGTACTTCTTCACCTATCTCACCTCTCTTTTCCGCGAGTTCCTTTACATATCCGTTTAATTCGCGTACGACACTTTCCTGTCTATTCATACAAAAACTACAAATCTCGCATTTTCTGTCTGTGAGCACCTGGTGTTCTTCTATTTTCTCTACTTGGCCTTTTACCCCCTGCACTTCCTCTTTCAAAGTATCAATATCACGCTGTTGGGCCTCGGTGGTTTCTCTACTCTCAATCTCTAAACGCTTGTATGGATGCCTGTAATTGCCCAACACTTTTCCTATATTCTTCCCTAAGTGATTCAACGCGTTTGGTTAGGCTAGCTAATTCCAAACGTATTTCAGTAATCGTATTGCTGAATTCGGTAATCAGTAATCGTACTACTCAAACCATCAAGTCTACTTTCTAATTCAACTCAATTCTACGTCCACTCTTTCGCTAATTTGGTTATGCACTGTTTACATTCATTTGCTGATTCTGTTATTGACTGTTTGCATTCGCCTATTAATTCATCTACTCATTCTCTATTGCTTTCAATTTTATATTCTAAACGTTCACTGTTATTTTCTAGTTTCTGCTCTAATTTAGCAGACTGTTTCTCTAACAATGCTTTAATTTGTTCTAATGTAATTCTACTCTCTATATTTATTTAAGATAGAAACAACTAATTCACAATATAAAAGTGAAAAATACGAACGCCTAACTTCAACAACAAAGTGTAAACAAACAACTTTCTGAAACTAACGTGTCATTATTTCAATTGCACAGAACCTTCTCTTTTTTGACACTTCTCAAAACTTATTAAATTATTTTAACATATCTTAACACCAGGGCCGGCGCGAGGGGGGTCGAGCCGTGCCCACGCCCAGGGCGGCAAGTCTAATGGGCGTCAAAATTTGAAAAAGAAAAGAATACTATCAAAATATAATGCTTCGTAATAGGCCCACAAATGGAAACATAAAACTATATTCACCTGAGAGGGTAATTGAACTTACTTCACTCACATTAAGGAAATTACCTACTCAGGAAATTCATAGCATCCCCCTCATTTTCAATTATCGAACTACTAGCCACAGGTATCTCATTCAATACTTCCCTTGAAGCGGCGAAGATTTTCAGCTAGGGTGGATAAGATTTTCAAGGTGTGTTTTATATTTTTTCTGTTCAGCAATATTCTAACGCTCCACTTCAAATATGCAAAAGGTACACTTATACTTGAAACAGGGCGTTTAGCCTACAGCATCTAGAGACATTTAGGTTCTAGCAACGAGTTTTTAATTAATTTACAAATTGGTTGAAAACTTGTTGGTTTCGTACCGGTAACAGATACCGCTGGCCTAGGACTGACAGAAGTACTAATAATAAACATCTAAAGAAAATGAACATTCCTATCGAAGACATGAGGGGCCAAGGATATGACAATGGTTCCAATATAAAAGGCAAACATTCAGGTATTCAGAAGAGAATTTTAGAAATATATTCCCGAGCCTTCTGTTTCTTGCAGTAGTCATTCATTAAACATTGTCGTTAACGATGCAGCCACAGCACCTCAGTACGCCGTTTCAGTTTTTGTATAAGTTGAACGTTGGGCCATACTAAAGGAACATATTAGCAGTCTCATTTTAAAACTATTAAGCGCCACAAGGTGGGAGAGCCGAATTGATGCTCTGACTCAACTTACGTGTTAGATATCAAATAGGGAGGTTTATGATGCTTTACTTCAAGTAAGTAACGACAATAGTTCAGATATATCTGAAATATTGGGTACTGTTAGAGTGTAGAATGGTCACCCACGATGCTCTGTGTATAGCAAATCAGCTGCGTGGCTACTTTCCTTTGCTCACTCGTTATCTGGTATGACTTTTTACTCCACATAAACATAGTAAGCAAAAGTCTCTAAAGCATTGATTGTCATTGCTGGATACAGTCGGGTTTCTTGAAAATGTATTTGAGTACTTTGAGAGGAGAAGAAATGATGCAAAGTTTCAATCTTACTTAGTTGATGTGATAGAGTTGGCATCAGTATTAGATATGGATGATCGACGGATAGGTGATTCAGTGCAAGCTCGAAGTCGAAAGGAGAGACAGTTTCAGTACGAGGCAGAGGATGAAGTTATTGAAGATTCACAAACAAGATACAAGATCGATATTTATTACAAAGTTCTAGACGTGATTGTGTTAGATTTAAGAGAAAGGTTTGAGTAACTTAAACATCACAGCGAGTATTTCGATTTTCTTTACGATATAAATAATCTTATAGATATGCCACCTGAACATTTGTCTGAAAAGTGACTAAACTTGCCAGCATTTTAACACACCTAATCAAAAGATATTAACCTCAATGATTTGAAAGACGAACTGAAAGTGTTATCCGCTATAATTAAGCCTGAAAGGTCACCAAAAGAGACTTTAAAATTAATTAAGGAACATGACTTTGCTCCCCAGGACTTAGGATTCTGTTAACCTTACCGGTTACAGTGGCAAGTGGAGAAAGAAGTTTCTCGAAACTTAAGTTTATTAAAAACTATCTACGTTCTTGCACGTCTAAAACACGCTTGTGTGGTCTAGCGATATCAATAGAATACGAATTGGCTGAAACATTGGACTACGCGAATATGATAATGGAATTTGCTCGTATCAAAGCAAGAAGTTTCTTTCAATTAAAGTATAATCACTTAGTTTTGCCGTAATATCTGATTCACTCAATTATCTTTATGCTCCATACCGTATTGGAAACATCTTTTGATATAAAATAAGCTTAAAAATTAAAATTCTTAGCCGTCACTAAAGCATTTTTATTTTATTTTCTGTATGCGCTGCTGTACATCACAGGTACACAGCGAAATCGAGCATATTAAATATTGTGTAATGTATGGAGTATGTAAGCAAAATTTTAAAAAAAATCTTTGAGTTGTATGTCCCACGATTATGACGACTAGGTTAAAGCAGACAGTGATGATGAGAAATTATGAAAATGGTGGAATGAAGAAAGTAGGAAACGGGAGAACCCCGAGGACCCACGCACACGGTGTTTGTCCATCACAAAATTCACTTGGCACGAGCTGAGATCGAACCACGGACCACATGCACCACAGCTGAACACTCTTCCACTGAGCCACCGTGACCCCTCAAATATTACGTAAACATTCGAGAGAAGTAGTTCATTTTTTTGTTTACTTTTCCATTCCATACATGCTTTTAAACGGGGCAGCTTTTTCATGACACTTGAACATCTTCTGTTAAAATAAGGTTTGCGGATTAAAGGGGCGGCATGTGATAGTACCGTCCAGGGAGGCAAAACTTTTAGCGCCGGCCCTGCTTAACACGTATCCTATAATTATTTTCTCACAATATTCTTAGCATAAGTATAAATAAAGGTGCAAACAGAAGGTTATGTCTATATTGGTGTGTGTTCGGCTGTGATCAGCTGATTGGTGTTTATTCATCTATGCGTAATATTGGAATTTGACGGTTGGAAAACTTTGCGAACAAAGATAAAAATGTTATATTTTACTGTCTTACGAAAAACTTATACTAGTAATATTTCTATAGTAATTAAATTTACTTTATGTTATTTAAAGCCTGCTTATTATTTTCTCTTTCCTTTTTCACAAGTTTGAACAATTTCCAAGGAAATTAAATATAATTAGTTTGCTACATATACTACGTGACTCAAACTCTGGATTCTATACGCAAACACTACAATACCTGTTCTAAATACTGTCGTGTTTACCAAGTAAATCAGTAGTATCTTCGGGCACAATTACATCCGAAGATTGATGATTTTGTTTTGTCATGGTCACTATGTGTTTGTAATCGTGTTTTTTTTTCCGTTGTTAAAACTCTATAAACCTAAGCATTCACCCCAGATTTACTACGGCAAATCACAATTACATCCGAACTTATATCTTATCGAAAACCCGAAGCTGGGCACATACGGTTGACCGTAAAATAGAAATATGTGAAAATTATTAATTTCAACACAAATATTAACGAATAATAAAGAAACCACTTTACGATACAACTCAAAAAAACTAATTAAACTGTGCAAAGAATGTGTTGCTGAATCTGAATTACACAAATTAGGAGAACATTAAGAGATTACAAGCGGTCAAGTAGATTTGTTCAATTTTATTTGATTGTTTCAACCTTTCATTTCATTTCTATTTGCTTTCCTTAAATAAAAAAGTGGCTAGGTGGCTCGAATAATTAATGTTTCACTTACTCACGATAAATCTTCGACCGGTCAGTTGTTCCACTGCTGAAACACTCTAAAAACAGTACCCATGATTTTGCACAAGTACCCATGAAATAGAAGGCACTTCGCCGATGTACCTATGAGAATTCAATGTACCGAAGACTTTAGTGGGTACACACCGCGTCTCAGCCTCTTACCCATGAATTAGTGGGTACATGGAAGATTTATGGGTACAGTAAATTTGTACCGAAGAATGTATCCATGACAATAAGGTAACATGAACATACGCCATATTGTGTGTTTTCGGTTGATGTGTTGTCTGTGCATTATTTGAATGAAGATTGAAAAGATTTCAGCAACCAATCAAACGAGTCACATATAAAAGTAAATGGAATATTTTGTATTTATAATTGTATCTGGATATTTTAAATGAATTAACTTGTCTAAAATGGATATTATATTTCAGTAGTCAAACAGTAATTTATGCCATAGTTCCTTTGAAACAATTTTTCATGGTTAAGCTGATTACAAAATGTACATTTTAAATCAAGTTTTTTTTAAAAAAAACATCCACAACATGCTAATTTTCGTGACTTTATCTGAATAATATTCCGACTGTTCCGTGGGTGTCATTAACGTATGTAGGAAAATCAAGAGTATGGAATTGAAAGTGCAAGGGTAAGTATTCCATACACATGGTTACGTGCACCTTGCACTACACTGGTTTGTATACGTTGTGTTCATGGCTTCTGGTGCTTACGTTCAAGGTAACGTTTACAAAATCCCTGTACCTTGTGCTTGTGCAAGGACTTTACCGTGTAAGTGTTGTATCGCCGGACCAATTTTTGGAAATTTACAGGGTGAATTGGAGAATTTATTTTGGTTTGAGAGGAAGAGTAAGGGAAAGTCAGGTGAAGGGAATAGCGATTTCTGTAGGCTGTGTTTGATATTGTAAGGGATATTGTATGCGGAGGCGGAAGTGACTGTTTGGCGGAGAAGTACACTTGCTATGATTTAGTGATGGAAAAGACAGTGTGGTAATAGGGCGTATATGTCAAGATTCTGACATACCTTGTTTGCGTTTTATAGAATTACACAAAAATAACGAATGTCAGTTGTTGAAATTCTGTAAAAGACACAGTATACTGTTTACAAGTGGAGCTTTACTAATATGAAGTCCTATTGAAGCTAGTATCATTGCCAAAAACCATTTGTTTCACCACCAACTCGCATACCCACCATCGCTGACACGCCTGCTTTCTCCGGACGCACCCAGCACTGTAGCATACATCCGTACGCCGTGTTTGTACGCAATAGTAATTTTTTATGCCATGTAAATCCTAAAAGTTTACATGGCTCTGTTTTGAAGGTAACTGAACCTGACCTAGCCTCAAGTAACGTAATGTAATCTAACCAAGTGCAGTACACTTTGGTACTTTTTTGTGTTTTCATGTAGTCCTCGATATAACGCTAGAGAAGCAAGGGCTAGGATAAAACGGCGTTTTTGAAAAAAAACTCGGTTTTTTCTGCTTCTCTTTTTTGCTTGGGAAATTTTGGGCTTTTTCTCAAAATTCTGCTTTAAATTGGTAAAGGAGACATTGTTTCGCTTCTCTATAACACAAAAAGTCATTTAATTAGTGGTTGGTGCTGATAATAATATAAAATCTTGAAAATAAACTATGAATTTCGGAAAGATATTTCAAACAATTTTTTTTCAACATATTTACATTATGAATTCCACGGGATTAACCAATGTATATAATAAGAATTTTTTAACCTTCTATATACAAAAGTATGCAGAGTTGACAAGAACCATGGTTTTTTTTTTTTTGAAAATGCCAAAAACCCGTTTTTGGGGGGATGTTTAAACCAGGCTTTTTGGTTTAAACCAGTTTTTTATTTAGATTTTTTGCTTTATGTATTTATATTACATATTCACAGAAATAAGTTTGCTTCGCCTTTGTGTTATTATGCAACAGCGAGATTTTGCCGGAAGAACTCCCATACGCTTAAAGAAGCCCGGTCAGTAAATTTCTTAAATTGAGAATCTCCCGCCCTAGCCATCGGGAAAATCCCGTCATTACTTGAAATGTAAGACAATAACGGGAAATCCCTGTTATTGCTTTGCATGTAAAATTTAAAGGTCAACGTATCATAATCAGTACGCTAAAACTGAGGTATTAAATTATAAATTTAATACATAGATATCATTGAAAGTGCAATCCAATCTAATGCTGGAAGCTACGTAGGCAATCGATAAATTTTACCAATTTCTATCAATATATTTAAGAAATTTTGGATTCTTTATAAAACAACAGGCATTCAGGCAAGGAAAAATATACAATTTGGTATTGTTTTGTACGTTTATGCTGAACATCCCTACGTAATACCGAGGTTATCAAGGAGAAAACTTTCGCTTAAAGTGACATCCAAACCGCTACTTGGTTTGTTCGACCGAGAATTGATCATGAGACACCTTGATTAAAAGGTGAAAAGGAAATAAAACTATTGCAGGTGGTTTGATATCTGGAAGGGTCACCATGACGTTCACACGATTCGCATTTTTCATTCTTTTTATTTTTATGGTTTAAACCAGTTATTTAAAAAAAGTTGGTTAAACCAGCCCACCCTAAATGTAAACACTTCTTTTTTAAAAAAATACACAAATAACTAGCAAAATAGTATGTAGTATTTTTACTTCAAAATATTCCAAACCCTCTTTTTGAAACAAGATAAAATTAGAATAAAACACAAGAGAAATACTTAGCTTTATATGATACACTTAAAGGTTGCACATCTAGAGCTTTTGGTTTTGTATATTCTTGAAATTCTGCAGTTACGTTTTATATAACCACTATCACGGTTTACCCAATCCTCAAGTTTTCTGAATTTTTAACAAGAGGGATTCAACATATCATTACGGAATCCCCCCCCCCAAAAAAAAAGGACTACGGAATATATTTAAGTTAAGCTAAATACAACTGCACGACAGACATGACTGAGTGATTAACTTTTACGCTTCTATCGGGAAGTCCGGGATTCAACCAGCATTCGACCATTCTGACAATGCTTTTCTTCATTCCATCTGTGAATGTAGAAATAGTGCGTGTACCGTGAGTTGACCGACTTCCTTTCTTATTGTTTATAAATCGTTATTATTACTAATTATCAGCAATGACGGTTTTGCGAAGGTTAGGGGGCGGTCTTTCGGACCGAAGCCCGTTCCCCAAAGTTACGGAATGTGTACAACAAACAAAATATCTATTAGTTATGCTTTTACTCATAAACTTTAAGCTCTCGTCAAATAAAAATTACGATTGTTTAGAAAACTAAACATTAGTAAGAAAAACCCTTCCCAAAATACTTTTCTAAGTCCGCCTCTGATTCTCAGTATAAAATTATTTTTAAGGTTGTATCCGGAAGATTATTGCTAAACATATAAACGAAACGAAATATTACTTATGCCTGTACTCATAAACTTCAAGCACCTCCCAAATAAAATTAGGACTTTTTAGAAAACGAAACAATCAGAAAAACCCCTCCTAAAGTACTTTTCTAAATTCGCTACTGATTATTTGTATAAATTGGTATTCAAGATTGTGTTCGGAAAATTATTGCTAAATCACTTCACAGTTACAGTTTAACAGAAATGTGGAAGTACGGTTTGACGGGTATATTGAAAAACGTATGCTTTGACGGATAAATAGAAAAACGGGCATGTTTTACTTTTGTGCTAGAAGCTAGAGTACTAAGCTCTTAGAAATGAAACATGGATGACAAACTAAAATGATCTAGAGAAGAAAAAAGATGTCGATAACTCAAAAGTTAAAATAAAGTTAAATAGCCTCTAAAATTGCCCTCAAATACTACATTCTTCATGTTAGTTTTAATTCGTAAAACATGTGCTCCATCCATATTGATGGTGAATTTCAGATCGAAATATTGCATTCAGGTCATGGAATTCTTAACTAACTATAGAATATACAATAAAAAATAACGTGGGTTCCTGTCACCATGGCATGGCGCGTCCTCAGGTTGCGGATCGAGGAGAAGGCCTCTAGATATAGAGGTTAGCTGCGAATATACTGAATAAGCAGTCGCGGACAGACGACTAGAAGTGGTAATCCAGCTTGGGGGTTTGGGTAAGGCTAACACCCTCATCCTGTAAAAAAAGGTACTTGTTCAGAAACATTGACAAAAGCCTCGGACAAGGACTGATAACTTGGCACGACATCAGCAAAAGAAAATGGACATGAGGTTTGGAACATGAAATATTAGAAGTCTTTATAGGGCAGGCGCGTTAAAATCTGTAACGAGTGAGTTAGAGAAATACAGGATGGACTTAGTAGGAGTTCAGGAAGTTAGGTGGGAAGAAAATGGATCTGATAATTCCGGAAATTTTACGTTATTTTACGGGGAAGGAAATAAAAATCACCAGTTAGGAACAGGGTTTTTCGTTCACAAACGAATATTACCAGTAATTAAACGGGTTGAATTCGTTACTGACAGACTTTCTTTTATTACTCTTAAGGGACGGTGGTGTGATATTATTGTTTTAAATGTACATGCTCCAACTGAAGATAAGGGTGACGATATAAAAGATAGTTTTTACGAAGAAGTGGAACGGATATTTGACCAACTCCCGCGATACCATATGAAGATTCTATTAGGGGATTTCAATGCGAAGGTAGGACGAGAGGATAATTTCAAACCGATTATAGGGAACGAAAGTTTACATAAGGAAAGTAACGACAACGGTGTTAGACTCGTGAACTTTGCAACATCCAAAAACCTAATTGTGAAGAGTACAAAATTCCCACATCGCGACGTTCATAAATACACTTAGACATCACCAGACGGAAAAAGACATAATCAAATTGATCACGTTTTAGTAGATAGAAGAAGACAATCTAGCATAATTGACGTCCGGTCGTTTAGAGGGGCTGATTGTGACACTGATCACTACCTGGTAGCAGCGATAATACGGGAGAGATTATCGTTGAATAAAGGTAATACTCAATGTCCGAAAACGAAGAGATATAACTTAAAGAAATTAGAAGAGAGCCAGGTAAGAGAGAAATACCAGATTGAAGTTTCGAATAGATTCGCGGTTTTAGAAGTCTCGGAGTGCACTAGTGTTGAGGATACTTGGATTGCAATTAGAGATAGCATTAAAAGTTCAACAATAGAAAAATTGGGACACGCGGAAATACGTAGGAACAAACCATGGTTCGACCAAGAATGCATTAAACTAGCAGAGAAGAGAAAACAGGCAAAATTACGGTGGCTACAAAATCCGAATGAAATAACTACACAAAATTTCGCAGATATCAGGCGGAAAACTTCCAAAACTTTTAGAACAAAGAAACGCGATTTTTTGAAAGCTAAAATTAAGGAACTTGAAGATAATAGTAAAAATAAAAATATTCGGGACATGTATAAAGGGATCAGCGAATTTAAGAAAGGCTATCAACCTCGTGCTTATATTTTAAAGAAATCTGACGGAACAGTTCTCACTGTTACGGATAGCCTCTTAAATAGATGGAAAGATTTCTTTGACGATTTGCTGAACACGCAGCCAAAAACTAATGTGCGTGGAGAAAAGGAGATACACACCGCAGAACCGTATATTCCAGAATCCAATCGAATAGAAGTGGAAGTGTAAATTTAATAGGGGATGATTGGAGAAAAGTAGAAATAAATGCAGAGATCTTATTAAACGCTTGCAGGGACATGGGTTTAGAAGTAAATGCAGAGAAAACTAAATACATGGAAGTGCGTCGCAACCGTAGTACTGCAAATTGTGGAGGCGTTAAAATATTAAATAATACTTTTGATAAAGTGGATACTTTCAAATATTTAGGATCAATATTAAGAGACGAAAATCATATTCACTAAGAAATTAAATGTCGACTAAAAGCAGGGAATTTGTGTTCCTATTCGGTTCAAAATCTTTTGTCGTCGCGAATTCTGTCGAGGAATTTGAAGCTTAAAATATATAAAAAGATAATCATGCCTGTTGTTCTGTATGGTTGCGAAACATGGTCGCTTACTCTGACGGAAGAACATAGACTGAAAGTATTTGAGAACAGGATCCTGAGAAGAATATTCGGACCCAAGAGGAACGAGAATAGGGAATGGCGGAATCTCATAACGAGGAACTACATAGTTTATACGGTTTACCCAACATTGTTAGGGTCGTCAAGTCTAGGAGGCTTAGGTGGGCAGGTCATGTAGCTAGAATGGAATAAGTAGAAACGCTTTCAAAGTCTTGACTGGTAGACCCATAGGAAAACGACCATTAGGAAGACCTAGGCGCAGATGGGAGGATAATATTAAGATGGATCTCGCAGAGATAGGAATACAAAGTAGAAACTGGATGCAATTAGCTAAGGATAGAAGTCAGTGGAGAGCTTTTGTGAACGCGGCACTGAACCTCCGGGTTCCAGAGGCCATAGAGTTAGTTAGTTAGTTAGTATACTATAAGAAAGCTATTTAGATAGAAAAATCATGAAAATGAAAAAAGCCAAAATTTCCAAAATTCTCGTTTTTTCCCCAAAAAAGCCGGCTATTTATGTGAAAAAACCATCGATCCAAAAAACCGACTTTTTTACATCTCTATATAACACAAATTCCCCCTTCTCCCTCGTACACCAGTCACAACGTTGCACCCCTCTACCTTCTACGAATACCTCGAAGTCCTTGTACAAGTACATGGCGAAAAACATACACAATGTGCACACAGAGAAGGCGGTTTTATCAAAATGCGGCAAATAAAACTCGCATTATCATGGGGGAGGGGTTATCCTTTCCCTCACCTCATAGGCCTATATCACGAAAGTAACGAAGAAAACTGAAAGGACTTAAATTAACCTGGCCCTAGCTGATACTCCACAAGAGTTCGTAGGAAAAAAAAAAAAAAACGTAAAAGCGATCGAAGGAAAATTTAGCAACTGGGCCTACAACTTACACAGTTCTCTCTGTCTTTTTTTATGAACGGTGATAGCTTAAACTTTGCCAAACAAAAATTAAATATACGGTTCCTTCGAAATTTCAGTGTTTCTTGCTCAGTATCGCAAACTCAACTAGGGAATGCAATATCTCAAACTAAACAAACAGACAAATATAATTTCGTTAAACTTTCCTGACTCACTCAACAATTTGTCTGTAAATACTGTGATTCTACTCGTGTGTAATTTATAAGACCCCCAAAATTACTTACGCTACTAACATATAATATTACTCGATACAGCTGGTGGGAAATATTTTGTTGGGTGCCAGTATCTGTCTGCTACACATGGTCAGCCAATATATATTCCTTTCCAATATATATATATTTCTTTTCAAGCGGTGTTTTGGATTAAATAAATTTCTTAATTTATTTAGATTACATATGGATATAAATAATTTTATTTGGCCTTAACGTCCTTATGCAACACAGTGATATGAAAGAAGATCTTTTTCCGAAAGTAGACATCGATTACTAGGAAAATGTTTAGCTGTCTGATGCAATAGGAATAAATAGCGCGATTATAATAAAAATGTGTTGCTTCATATTTAAAGCACACTAACTTTTATTTTGATTTATAATTAAGAATTAGTTTATTATTGGTAAAATAAAAGTGACAGTTCTCTCCTCTTCTTCTTCGTAAGGTATTTTCATAAGAAGATTGACAGAGGAAGAAAGAAGCAAAAACTGTTGTCAAAAGAGAAGCAACAAACCCGTGTCGTTCCAAATCAACTGGAGTTAGGGGTAATTATATTAAAGTTTTGCTTTATATTAGCGAGTGACCGTAGGGCAGTTGAGTAGAGCGTTGGCTTCGTTTTAGGAAGTTCCTGGGTTCGCGCTCAGCAACCGCTTATCCCTGGTTTATCTCAGTCGTACTATGCAAATGCTGTAATGGTGCCTTAAATACGGCCAGTGTCGAATTTTTAAACCCTTTAACATAGGTAATAGTATTGTACGAAATTTTAACCATTTATTTTTATCTTTTGCAATTTTTTATTATTTTGAAAATAAATTTATTAAAAATCGCAACATCAATGTTTCGGATGTCTTTAAGATCGTCATCAGTAATTACAGTAAATTGGAGAAGGAATTTTGAATAGCCTGTTTATGCAATACTCATGCATTGTAGTAAAATCTGGTAATATGGCAGTAGGATACAGAGGGATATTCTTCATTTTTTTTTTAATAGAAGTGCTTGGAATTGGGACCACGCAATTTGATTAACTTTCGCCTTTGCGTTGTGATCTCAATAAGTAATTCGTTATTTTATGAGACATAGATAACAGCAAAATCGAAGTATGTTTTAATAAATAATCGCTTTGATATTTTAAAAATCAAGTAAATGTTCTCTTACCATTAAAATGGTAATGTGTTGCTATCTTTAAAGAGCAATAATAATTATAGGTACCTGTATACATTTATTACATTTAGTAAATTTCCAATTATTTAATTACTGTACCAATGCCTTTAATCACGTGTACTAGTTTTGTTTTCCAATCACACATCACTTTTGAAGAAATTGCTGGAATTGCTCTATCAGTGAATGCTCAACATAAAATTCATTGTATATTGATTAAAAAATTCCAAATTTAACACATGAAACCATACTTATCTAAAGTTACATAATCTTTCCGCTATCTGCTCCTCTTTTCCCACGGAATTACTGTAGTTTTTTAATATATTTTAATTGTATACATTTTTTCTTTTCCTTCTCACATCGTTCTACGACCAACAGATTACATCTATTGCACATAAGAATTTAAAAGTACTTTCAAACCAATTTTGCAGTTCAGAAAGAAGTCTTGTAGCACCTTTTGCTTGATTTTGTAAATGAGAACGAGAGTTGACCGCAGTAGCCGTGCGCTTTTAAGTATCATTCCGCTTACTTCAATGTTCCAGGTTCGATTCTCACTGGAGCATGGTTGTTTGTGGATTTTAGGAACTTAACAGCTAATAGCATCGTACCCAGACAAAGTTGAGAGCTACTAAAATCAGGGTTTAAAAAAACAACCCACTTACGCCTGTATCGGTTTTCTCGGACTTAATTTATTTTTCAAAATATCTAAATGTAAGTGGGCAAGAGTGTTAAGCTGCTCTTATGCATTTATTACGTTAAGAATTTATTATACCCAACATGGTTTGGACAATTTCTGGGACTTGCAAAAAAATTTTGACATGTGACAAAGAAATATTAAACGCAGCGTACTGCAGAAACCATATAAGATACTAAATATTATAACGAAAACAACTGTAAGAATAACAATTAAACAATAGCAATAAACTTGTTTTGTATTACTTGAATTATGTTCCTGTATATCAAGTATTTTTAGCACTTCATTTTAAAATAAGAATGTTTATTTATTATTTAATAAGGTTATATAATGTAGCAGCAAAAATTGTGAACAAAAGGTTAAAACATCAAATTTGCATTATCAGCGCCCCCTTCCCTAATTCAACAAACCAGTCTGGTCCTTGGTTGTTCTTCAAATTTTTCGCGTAGGTTTCGGATCTGCTTTATTCAATTCGGATGCTTTAATCGGTGTGAGTCCGCACGCGCAAACTGAAGTATTCTTTCTTCATTTTTTCCTAATCCACAGCTTGAAGAAGAATATGTGGCATTTTGCCCCAAGTAAATTTTATAAGTTTTATCAAAAGCTAAAAGCTTAGTTTTTAATGGAAGGTATTTGCATTGCTCAGCTGTTATGTTGTTTTATTTGGTTTGATAAAAGCAAAGCTTAGATATCGAAAATATAATCGATGGTATTTTTAAGTATTTTCATTGCTTTCATCAGAAAACTTGTAACATAAACATCCTTCAGGAAGGACTGAACGTCCAAAAGGTACTACAATATTTTCCCACAGTTAAGAGGACTTTGTATATTTGTGGCAGCATAGAAAGCATCACTAAGAAAAAAGAGAAGTCTCAGTTCTGTATGGCATCCAATCTTTAAAAAAAACTTACGATTGTTCGTTCACTAAAAGTGAGATGCTTTCCGAAGGTGATGTTTGATGGATAATATCACACTGATATTCGTTCTTTTGCAGAATACCTCTTATAGGAGTTTCATATTCTTCCGGGAGTACAGATTCTCCATTTTTAAATCAGGAGGCGCGTCCTTCCAGTAGGACGAATGGCCGTACTATAGTATTAATATAAAATGTATACAAACATTTCAAATCGAATAAATATTTGTGTTTATAATAAGGAACAAAGTACAAGGTATATTCATATATGATACGGTACAAAGTAAGTCAAAGTTAGAGCCACCCTGATTACTGTATATTCTGAAGTGAAAGAGGAATAATTGTAATTTGGTTTAGTTGGATGCGGAAAATTTCTAGCAGTATAATGTGTTCTGTAGGCAGCCCTGTTGAATTTGTCTGAAAATAATCTTAAATGGAAAATGGAGCCCACCTCATTTTGTGATAGTATTTCATGAGAACTATTGAAAAAATGAGTTTTCATTATTACTGTTTATGTAACCAGTTTCATATTGTTCCTAATTTCAATATCATTAATAAAGTCATCTCTGAAAAGTAGCAGGGTACAAATACTGAAAATCTGACTTTGCCTTTGAATTTCTATTGAAATCTAGTCTTAAAGGTGATGCATCACATGACCCTTGTTTCCATTATTTTTTTTAAATAGATTAAACCAATATTTCTACTTGTGAAATGGGCAACAGACTCACGTTACGAAAGTTTTCACGAGCCCACCTAAGTTTTATACAGGACCATCACATTTCTTTTTTAGCATATTTATGTTAATCAGAGTGATTGCGACTTTTAATGTTGACTGGAAAATGCTTAGATTACGACCTATAATAGCAAATGTTGTTAAGGGTTGTAATCTAGATATTGATTGAGTCAACTTATGTTTATCAATAAAAGAGGTACAAAATGAAATGAAATCTTTGAGTTTTACGTTCCATGCTTATGCTGGTTAGGCTAAAGAAGACGGCAATGATGATAAATGAATGAAATTGTAGAATAAAGAAAGTGAGAGGAAATGGTAGAACCCCGAGGAAACCCACGCACACGGTGTTTGCCTACCACAAAGTTCACTTGGCGCGACCTGGAGTCGAACCAGGGACCCCATGCACCAGAGGTGAACGCTCTACCACTGAGCCACTGCAGCTCCATGTAATAGGTACAGTCAGAAACAATATTAACTTAAGTATAGGTTGAAAGTATATGAATTTATAGCTCCAAACTGTACTTAATATTGTTTCTGACTGTACATGTACCCATGAAATTAGGTTTTGTACCCATGAAATTACGAGCTTTAGTATCTATGAAAAATATTTGTAGCTAATAAATCAGACGTACATTGTACCTGCTACTTCTTGGGTACCATGTACCTGCTAAATTCATGGGTACAGAAAGGCCGTTTTGTACCTCTGAAATAGTGGGTACTGTATTTAGAGTGTACAACTCGGGTCCTGGCGTCAAATCCCCTAGATGTAAACAAGATCCACAAAAGTTCCTGTACTAGAGCCGAAATAAGTTCGGCGCTGCGTCAACTAGTCTTGAAGGTTCAATGTAATTCCCTACTGGCAGGAATAAAACGACCATCCGAGCTGAGGCCACAAACGAATGTTAAAGTGTTAACACGTATTACGAGTCACTTTATGTGAGAGTTCGACATACTGTTAGAATGACCTTTTTTGTACAGATGCATAACATATCACTGTTGATAAACTCTGAAAATTAACTCTCACATATGCCAACGGCGATTCAACGTGCGAAGCTCAACCCATACAAGGGGAGCGCGTATTATCTTTAGAACACGGCACCCGACACGCCTTGGTGGGTGCTCTTCGAAGTAACAAACAGGCATGCGTACTAAACACACAGTGAGAGTTCTATTTAGCAAACCAAAGCTTGTATATGGTCAACGGGGAAATCCCGATTTTCGCTCCTAGCGTCGGGATCAGAATTATTGTCCAATGAGCTTTTGGTATTAAAAGTGCGTAGGTTGAAAGTGATTGTCCCAAAATCACACCCAAAAGGACATTTAACAAGCATATAACTCTCACGTGAACTGTCCTTGTTCCTCGACCATATATGACCGTAAGAATCAAAATGAGACCTACCAACACAGATGCACGAAATACAAAACTGATGAAGAAAGCTTCGAGATTGTTCCTTTTATATACGAGGGTTGGTTAATAAAGTTTGATATTATGTCTGTCTCTTCCAAATGTCTTTTTTAAAATTTTCAAAATGAGCTTCGGGTCGGTGATAGTAGAAATACATGACGTACATATTATGAATGTTTCGAACACAGAAAAATACAGCTATTGGAACTATCTTGGGAATTCATGGATAAACTTTTAAAAAATGAACTTTGTAACTTTTGGTTGCTTGTGCGCTGTGAGTATAAAGAGTTGTATGAAAAGGCATCACAACATTTGATGGCTTCCCCTACCACTTACTTAAGTGAGCATAAATTTTCTGCTCTTTGCAGTATTAAAACCTAGAAATGAAATCGTCTTGGTGTGGAATCGGACCTAAGATTGATGGTGACAAAACCTATTCCAGATTTCAACGCAATTATGAAAAAAAAATCATTCTTCACATTAGTGATCGCACATTTGAAAACATTGTTTACGAAGTGGTATCCTTTAAGAAAAAAGACTGATTTTCAGTCTTGAAGATTACTGTATTTTCAATTGAAATTTCGTTAACTAGGAAACAATCATGTATATTTAGAATAAACTAATTATTGCATTATTTTTCTTGATCTTTTTCTTCTCAGTGGTAATTCCATCTATTCCAAATAGCGTTGCAAGGGGACCTACAGACCACTTTCCGAACGAACAAGGGGTCTCCGTTATTGGAAAGTTTGGGAACCACTGAACTAGAGAAAACTACTTCCACCGTTTCATATTGGCACTCCCATTAGGCAAAAATTCTGAGTCCGTGCCCCTGAAAGGAGAACAACACAGGGGTATTATCCTATTGTTACTAAGACTCTTTTCTAAATAAACATTTTATTTAAAAAATAATGACATTTCCTATTAACTATAAAAAATATTTAGCTCCTGCCAGTAAATCCTTGCGTAAGAACAATCATACTGAATTTATTATGCTCTTCGAAGGGGGCTGTAGTCCCATATTAGTCATTGGTACATAAAAGTAGTATGGATCATTAATTCTGCGCATCTTGCAAGTAATTTGAAACTCATGAGCACTCCCAAAATAAAATTTGGAATTTTTATTTCCCCTCCCCCTGTGATTGCCGAAGGTATCTCTACTAATTTACCCTGCGTACTGTGTGCCCCCTGTTACCAAAATAACATTCCAGATATTTACTAACATAACGACAAATTTCATATTAATTGACAACCAATAGCTTCTTGCGCATATCCCTGCTTAGGATATTTATCATGAATTTTAATGTGATTTTTGAAGAGGGCTGTAGCCCAATATCAGTCACTGGCTCATGAAAGTAGCATCAGAATGTTAATTTCGTAACATTTGTGATCAATTTGACACTCACTGGATTTCCAAAATAAAATTTATTTTTTATATGTAAGATCCAGTAACATACGCTTCGCCCCCAGTGTCCCCCTAAGGCGGTGCGTTACCGACATAACATTCAAGATTTGATAAGCACATCCTTTTTGTTACAATGACGCTAAATTTCACATCAATTGACAAGAAATACATTCTGCTTGTATGTTCGTACTAAGGATAATTATGGTGACTCTTTTATTTCTGAAAGGGGGCTATAGCCCCATATAAATCACTGGCACAGGAAGGAGCATTCAAATATTAATTATATGATATTTGTGGATAATCTGACGCTCACTTGCATTTCGGGAAAAAAATTTTGAATTTTTATAAAGATCCATCTTCTGAGCTTCGCCCCCTAAGACGGTGTATTACCAAAATAACATTTCAGATTTGAAAAGCACATAGTCTTTTGGTACAATTACGCCAAATTTCACATTAATTAACAGAACATAGTTCAATCTTGCATGTCCCTACTGAGGACACCGGCATGTTTCCGAACGCGACGAGCAAAAAGAGATTCGTTCACCAAAAGAAACAAAGAGAGTTAGAAGGTAATTTGTACCTTTAAAATACGAATTAGGGCTTATATTTCCCTCGTATAAAGCTTTCTCGAAACAGTCGGCAGCCAGTAGGACGACGACTGCAAAAAGACACTGCCGGCAATTTCTTTTAAAAAACGACGTCGGAGAATGTTTCAATATTGCGTAAAAGTGGCAACGAGTCGAATTTTGGAAAATGAATATAAAGCCTGTATCTTCATTAGCCTCTACGGACCCCAGTGCTCATTTGAGTACATTTATTTTAATATTACGTAAACGTATGTCGTTTCATGTCAATTGCATCGTTACAAGTTTGGCTACTCAAGTACTCATTCGAGAATACATTTAGTGCACTCTGGGTCCATTATATGGCAGCTTTGAGTATACAGTGTACTAACTAGAAAATATTCAGAAATAATTTTTTCGAGCATTGAAAAATGCTGGTCCGTAGATGTTAAAGATGAAGTAAAAATTGAAACTGTCCGAAGGTTTTTCCCTTGAGTGGGCACTAATTCCATAAAATATGAATTGTGAAAACGGAGTCTGCAGATAGTCGGCATACAGCGAACGGAACGACCACGACAAATGATAGTTGTAAAGACGTCGAAACGTTGACGGCGTGCCGACCATAAAAAAGGTAAATGTATGAAAAGAAATGTAGTAAAGGGACTGCACGTAAACGGTATATGAGATGTAAATTTTTTAAAATTAAATTACAAGTACGAGAGGATCGGTGACAAACATTTTGGAATAAGACGGCAAACATCTGACGGGCGACCTCGGCAAATGTTGTCGGAAAGGTGCCGAAACGCTGTCGGCGTGCCGACAAGTAAAGGAGTCGAAAGAAGGTCTGAAAAAAGCGGACGGATCGACCTTGGAAAGGTGCTTGGGCAGACGCCGAGCCGCCTTTGCCGATGAAGAGCCTCATTGGAGAAATCGTAGTCTGGTCTCGCTGCATGTATGTTCGGTTCGCGTCCTTCATTTGTCATATGGTGATGCAATGTGGAAGAAGTTCGTTGATTCTTATAGTCAAGTGAAGGTGAGTTTACAAGTGAGGAAAAATGTTTGTGATAAAAATATTCATTAATTGGCAACTGTACCAAGTTGCTAGTACAGTTGTAAATATCACGAAAACATGATTTGTAAGTGTTCATTGTGGGGAAGACGACGAACAAACTAAATATTAACCAGCTAATAGTATTCCATGTGCAACATAAAGAATCGTGGCCTTAGAAGTGGAAGAGCTATATACATGTGGTGAGTTAATATAATACTATTCATATACATTTCAAATTGTCATAAATTCTATATGTTGTGTTACATATGTTAGTTGTTGCTGCGCATGAAAAAGATGCGGTTATAGTATGTTCCCGCGCACTGGCGTCTCCGGCATGTAAAATTTCGAGGGGGCATCAAAGAAAGTGATTTAAGTGGTGCTACCTAGCCCAACCTGTTTATTAACTTCGATTTTTTTTTTTTACCCTTCTGCTTACTTTCACCGACCCCCTAATGAATATCAAGAGCTCGATTACGATTGTAGGGAGCGCAGTGGCTTAGTGGTAGAGGTCTCTGGTTCGATATATCTTCACTAAATAAAATGAAAATGCTAGAAACAATGTTCATAAGTAGTGGATTCTATTAGGGTCTTAACTTGTGGAGGACAGGAGGGCAATTTCTCCCCAGGGTAGCTCTCCGCCGTTCGAGGGGGATACAATTGAAGACAATATATTTTTCAACCATATACGATACGAACATGAAATTATAAATGAAGTATCAAACAGGTTCATTATATTACATAAACAAAACAGCACAAACAAAAATGAGTCGTGGGCCAATTTCAGTTTAAAAAAACTCCGTATTAGTAGTTGCCCTAGAAGTTATATTTATTCGTACGGCTTTGAGATATGTCAATATTGTCCCTTAATTAACTTGTCATGTATGGAACAGGCCCAGAGGCATAACTATCGGACCCCACCTCTTGAGCTTGGGGTCCCTGGTTCGATCCCAGCCATCGCCATGTGAACTTTGTGATGGACAAGCCCTGATTATCTTTGCCCATTGTAATTCTTTAGGAACTGGGGGACGTCGTACATATTTTTTGGAGGTTGGGGACGGCGTCCTCCTGTGTTCCAGCACACTTTTACCGCTAATATGAGGGAAAACTGAACAATTTATATTCAATGAAAATGTGTTAACATATGAATGTCACAGAGGACTTTCTATTAGATATTGCTTGATTTATACCTCGAATTGGAATATATTGTCTATACTATTTGAGTTTCAATTATTGCACCAAATTCTCCGTTACGAAATTCGTCTGACTAGCATAGGGTGACCAGACGTACTAATTTTCGCAATACAGTACTGTTTTTAAAGAGCTGTCCTGTGTGTTGCGAAGACGCAAGTGCTACGAAATGCTAAAAACGTGGCCAAAATTCAAAATCACTTTCAGTGTGTGCAAAAATGAGCATGCTGTGGTTTCTGACCTCACTGATCACGAACTTGATATCCTAATTGAAATCTTCAAAATAGTGGATCCAATATAGCGGGTCAAATTTTGCAAAACAGTAGAATTTATTTTCATGCTTTGAAACAAGTGCTTGTATTGAGGTCTCTAAAGAAAAATACAATATATACAGTATTTTCAATCACTGCACGGACGTTTTCTTCTGCTCCGGGTTCAATTTGATTAGTCTCAATAGTATCTTGCACCTCCTCCTGCTTTGACCAGATGCTATTTAGATGTTTTAAGCGTGCACACATTTCTTCGATAGTGCCTTCATTTGGAAATCTTTGAGTTTTACGTCCTACGGTTATGCCGGTTAGGCTAAAGGAGACGATGATGATGAGAAATGAATGAAATGGTGGAATGAAGAAAGTGGAAGAACCCCGAGAAAAACATGCACACTGTGTTTGTCCACCACAAAGTTCATATGGCGCGAGTTGGGATCGAACCAGGGACCCCATTCACCAGAGGTGAACGCTCTATCTCTGAGCACCCGCGGCTTCTCCCTTCATTTGAATCAAAAGCCTGAACAAAGGTGTTTATTCTGGTTAATTGGCCTCTGTATGCAGAACTTGCCTTAAAAGACACTGAAGTCTTGAAATGATTACTTGTTCTGCATTGCTTGGTATATAATGTGTTTCTATGGAGTATCTGATACGTTTTATTATTATTATTATTATTATTATTATTATTATTATTATTATTATTATTATTATTATTATTATTATTATTATTATTATTATTATTATTATTAATATTATTATTATTTCTGTGTGCACGAAAACGCGTACCAATGAGCGTAATACGTTATTTTTATTTTTATTTTTGTAAGTAACCCTTTAACTTCTTCCTTCTGTTTCCAATATTTATATATTTTCAACCCATCAAGTCTTTTCTTCTGTTACGAAATAAAATACTAAACTATTTAAAAACAGATTTTGTTCGATTTAGAGATGGAAATTGCACAGTAATTTGGCTGTCCGCAGATGTACATCCAAACCCGATTACCGTACGGAAAATATAATAATTATGTTAACGGATAATAATTATATTAAACTTTGTAAATTTGCCCCTAAAATTAGACTAAATTTACAAAAATGTCGGGATATTGGGGGTCCGAACCCCTAGCACTTACTCCCTGCGTACGTCCCTTGTCTTCACAATCCTGAGTTTGTGATGTGATGCGAAATTGGTCATCTCAAAATTTTATCTTGTAGAACAAGTTATGCTCTCCTGGTCTGTAGTTTGAATACATGTATCCATGTATCAAGGTCAGATACATGAGAACTTATTTGATTTGATGGGAATTTAATCACTATATATTAAAAACTTATCCAGGTTTTCTTTTCGCGGGGGTGACAAGGGGAAGTCTCGTAAGCACGTAATTCTAATGTTTTGAAATATCAATTTGTTTTCAAAATAATAATAATAATAATAATAATAATAATAATAATAATAATAATAATAATAATAATAATAATAATAATAATAATAATAATATAATGCAAGAGTTCTATTCTTGCTTAAACTTTTCCTTACTTTTCATTATAAGAACCAGTTTAGTTTGAAGGAACTGTATTGTGGCACAAAGAAAGTCAAACAAATATTTCCGAGAGATATGTAACTAAGGAAAATGTCTGCTCTAGCATATAACAATAATAAGAAAACACTGAGTGTATAGTCCCATTACATTTAAATTTGTAAACAGATTAGAAACGAAATTTTAATCCTATTTAAAAGTGTTTTTTTTATTCCACCAAGGGGCAATGGCATCACGGTATGTTCTTAGACTTAAAAGAAGACGAAACACATTGCCCAAAATTTTGACAGACTCGAAGTAATTTGAAACAAAAGAATCTCACAAGCGTAAAAGTATGTTTTTTAAAAACGTGCTTCAGTTTCGGAGGGGACATGAGCCCCCAGGCCCCCCCTGGATACGTGCCTGCTATATATGCTTGCTGTGGTGGAAGCTTCACGTTGATCTCTTTCAATAGTTTGAACGGTTGTTGCCATAATTAATCGATCTATACAGAGAAAAATACCCTTATATACCACCCTTATATACCACCTTTTATACCACCCTTAAAGATAAAGTATCTGTATTTGCTAATGTTTTGGCCTCAGAGACGTACGCAGGAATTTATTTTCGGAGGGGTCCAAACCATTTCGGGAGGTCCGAGGTTAAATTGTATTAAAATGTGTAAAATTGCCCCTAAAGTTAGACTAAATTTAGAAAAAAAGACCGGGCATTCACCGGGCTTGTGACCGTTAGGAATGTGTAACACAGTGATTCTCAAACAATTTACCTCTAGATCCTCTTTAGAAGTCAGTAAAAGTTACGACGTCTCCTCTTTGTATAACACTAATGTCACAAAGTCATTTACGAATGAATATTTTTAAACTTACAAACTCCTTGATATTTTACCGATTTTGGGAGTTGTTACCACACAGTTTGAGAAACACTGGTACAATGTCTTCTTGGCTGCTTTTCCAGACTTGCTTGGGGCTGGTCAGACTAGCGATTTCTTTATTTATGCTAAAATACAAATAATGTTATGATTGTTTGGTTATTCAGCGCAAGAATACTGTTACTACATTATAAACTACATTTAAAAACTTGGAACTTGGAAATTTAAGTAAGGTTAAGTAGTTATTTGAGTGTAACATAAGTACATAAGAGTCTATATGAATAAAAAGTATGTAACAGAATATTTGAGTAAAAATAAAGTATTGCAATGGTAATTTTCATTTTATAAATTATTTACACTATTTAGATCATTCTAAGTTCTCTATTTTGAGTCTTTATATCATATAATAATACCCTAAGTTACTTTATTCAATATTAACAAGTACATCAACATGAACAAATTCAAATACATACACAGCGCAACTATAATACAAAGAACAACAAATAAACACAATACAAGTTTACATTATTAAGAAAATATGTACAATATTTATATATTTCCTAACCATGATCCAATAAATCATGGCATTTTCCAGCATTTCGAATAACATGATAGAAGCAGTATTATAAAACATTACAACAGTAATTAACGAACTGCAAATATACAATAATAGTAACAATAATCATATACACATGCTAAACACGATTATTTAGAACACAAATTCGTTGCAGTAAGTATGTACATTATTACACCTATTTCATCTTTGCTCGATCATTGTCTTTTTTCTTGGCGATCTTGCTTTGAGCACTTAGGATATATTCCGGGTCTCTATAGGGCATCCCACGTTGTACCATAGAATCTACTATCTCAGGAAGCATACACTCTTTAAAAAACCTATAAGTTTCGGTAGCATAACATTTCCCCATAATTCTTCATCTCTTCTTACTTCTACAATGTGTAAAGGTGATTTATCATCAATGTATACAACTAAAAAGCATTTGTCTAATTTGGTAATATTTAACTGGCCCTGAATTTGATAGTAGTAGTCGCTGTTAGTATTTAGTCCTATAGTTCCGTCTGGAATGGCTCTAAGAAAAAATGCCCCTGTCTTTTTCTTTCTCTTCAGTGACATCCCTATTTCTGAGTGAAGGAACACACTTTACTTCCACTGACGCATCATCTTCTACTACATATCCTGAAATATGATTAGAAGAGAATTAATTGATAGACAAGAATGAAAATAGATTTTTTTTAAAAAAGTAATATAATAATCTGTCTGTCCCTTTTCCAAAAGGAAGTGGTTTGGTTTCGTTCAGATTCAGTCCTCTAATTATAGCACACTTAACAAACAGCACTTATTAGACTTAAACACTTATTATATTATATCAACAAAGAAGTTGAAAAATATTTCTTACCATCTGGACTAGTAGCTAAGAAACTATACTTAGAATCAATATATAATCCTCATTTCTCTACTGTCTCATTCTTCTCCTCCGCAAACTTTCGTGGAGCAACATCTTCATGATTTCTTCCGTATTCTATTGATGGTGTCGATAAATTTCTCTTGTGTAAAATGTCTTACACCAACACATGGCACGAAGTGTGATCTTTACATTTCACAACTTTATGGAAGATGGATGACGTTAGACGGTTGCGGCGATGTTCTTCATAAGTCGAATTTCCATGTTGTCTGCGGGAGGATACTTCAATTAAAGTTCTTTCATCTGAACTGACCTAATACGAAAAATAATGTAAAGCATTCTTGAAACAGGACAGGATGAACTGAAATTTTGAAGCACAAATAGCTACTTTTCCGACAAACATTAAAAGGAATGTTCATTAAACATATCCTTCAAAATTATCTTTGTCGAGGTATATGTTTCCGAAATATGTAAAAACGAAGTTTCGAGACAACCTGAAATCGTAGAGTTGAAACATATTTTATAATTACACGAATCCATAAAACTGATAGGCTCCCAGAAATTCTCGTAATTTTCTCTACTTACTCAATGTGTATCCATCCACACATAAATTATAAGAATTTTAAAAGAATTTAGCTTGATTTCAATTAGTGGAACATGACATATCAATTCTGCGATTCATGATCGTCTCTGAAAAAGAAGAAACAAGTGAGTATCGTTCCACAGTGTGAAACTACGGTAGACTTCCAAACTATACAAATTACATAGTAAAACTGGAAATAGTAGAGACCGGAAGTAGTTAATTTCAACCACTTCTGGTTTAAATAGAAGATTGTCGAAGGAGATTGTACCTATTCTTGGAACGATGAATCGATTCTTAGAAACCTCTTGTCGATACCTCTAACCGTTTTTGGGTTATGACAAATACTATTGAAACCGGAAGTGGCCGATTTGTATAGCTTCCGGTTTAACTTGAAGATTGGTGAAGGAGATAGGACATATTCTTAGGATGCTGAATCGATTTCTGAAAACTGCTTGTCGATAACTCACAGTTTTATATCAATGAAAATCAATATTGAAACCGGAAGTAGTAGTGAATTTCTACCACTTCCGGTTTTAGTGGAAATACAGAAGTCGAAGTGTTTTGTTTCCTTTACACCTTGAATCGATTTCTGAGAACCATTTGACGCTAGCTATTCTCGTTTCTGGGTTATGACTATTACTGTTGAAACAGGAAGTGGTAAAAATCGACCACTTCCGGATTAAGTAGGAGGTTGTTGAAGGAGATGGAATCTGTTCATGGGATGCTGAATCGATTTCCGAAAACCACTTATCGATAGATTTTACCGCTTAAATTGTATGAAAATAGCTCTTACCGTTTTTGCTATGATACCTGTTGACAGACAGACAGATAGACAGACGGACGGACACAGCCATTCTAAAGGACTTCAATTTCTTATGCATAACATAGTTTGGAAGTCTAAAATTAATCCAGAAGTTTCAGAGGCATCACTGTGATACAATGATAGCTACCTGATATATATAGAGACGTGCAGATGGACGGGGGTCTTTGGGTTCATACCCAACCAATCCCAGAAAATTCTGAGCAAATGAAAAAAAAATACTCCTATGGAAAAATAAATAGCAAATTCCACGTTTTAGAAGTTGGAAAAGTTGGATCCCACTGAGAAATGAATTTTTTCTTCTATTATATGATACCACTTTTGTGATACAATTATCATCAGAGCTGGTAACTGCGCGTCAAAAGTTTTTTTTTTTTTTTTTGTGAATCACGTTTTCGGACGTTCAAAATGCTCAACAATTACATTTTTTTTAGTTTCTACCAGGAACGAAGCCAGAGTTCTGATTTGGGTGGGGGGCATATATACTAAACTAGTAGTATAATTAGCAAACTAGTATTTATGTACTAGTTTAAATATTTGGAAGGCAAGTCAAGATTTGAACCCCGTGTTCCCCCTAGCTACATCCTTGGCTTCTTCACAACTTTTTTCCGTTAGAAAGTACCCAAGTGAATTAAATAGCTGCATAAATTGCTTGCTATAGTACAACATGTAAATAAATTTTAGGAAAAAAAAATCATTCAAGTCATAGCCTACGATGCGGGGTCTTGTGAATATGATTCCCGATGTGAACACTTGGTCGACGTTGAAAATAAAATGGTGGATCAAGACGACTAAAACTATAAAACAGATGAGAGGATAGAGACGCATGCTAACATGGAGAATACACTCATTTGTAGCTACAATATATGAAATGCACTACTTTTCGTGGTGGCTCTGGCGTTTTTAGCATGCCTTGAAAGAAAGAAAGAAAGCGAAACAAATACCCTACTATGGCACCTGAAATGCCCGCGGCTGAGTCAATACTTAGAAACATTTTGGCGGAGCAAGAATGAGGAAAACCAATCCGGCAGGAGGGGGAGTAGAAATGACATGCCAATTTCAATGTGAAAACCCTCTGTGAAACACAAATAAAAAAAGTCTTATCAGATTCCCTCGTTTCCTTGCTTCTTCTCAATTCTTGGAATCCTAACCCGAAGCTAGTCAGTCACGTGATGTGCAAAGCAGAGAAATTCTTGGTTCATCTGCTTGCCCCACCGTTTTGCGAGATAGGATGTACTCATAACTGATAGATGAGATTATTATTATTATTATTATTATTATTAATATTATTATTATTATTATTATTATTATTATTATTATTATTATTATTATTATTATTATATTCATGTAATTCTGCATGGAGATTTTGTTCTGGAGAATTTTTTCTTTAAAAATTTCTCATACACAGGGGTGCCCATCCCCCCCAAAGTTGATGGCGCACTCCCCCCAAAACTAATAATCTCTTCCCTCCTTAAAACTCAACTCCTCTAAAAACAATTGCCCAGTGTAGCAGTAGTTTTTATAGTACTAGTAATTGTTATTTTTGTTGTTGTTTTTATTTCTGTAGTAGTATTATAAAATGCTTGTAGTAGTAGTAGGGGTAGTAGTAATTATAAAAATGGCATTACTTTCATTAGTAGTGTCGGTAGTGTACAATACTAAATATGTTCTATAAGGATATTGAAGGGTATAAAAACTTCTACACACTGTGTATGGCACAGGTATTTTTTTACAATTGGTAGTATTATTTTTTTCTTTACAAAATATTGATATAATTGCCTTGTACATGAAAAGTAAGACGCAAGTTACAAGTTATTGAGTTTGATACGAAAAGAAAATGTTATCCTCGAAATTAGCCTACAAAAAGAAGTGATATCCAACAAAAAACATTCCTGTAAAAGAGCCAAGTACGAGTGGCCTTAAAAAGAATTGAAATCACAAAAATAGGCGCCAAGTTCTGGTGGACAACAGTTACAAACACTCATTGGCTCACTTCAAATTTAGATTTGAAACTTGGTTGTTGTCTGTATGGTTACCACTAGCTCACAATTATGTCAAACTACTTTATAATTTTCAACAGACAACATAGGCAAGTTTCAAATCTAAATTTTAAAGTGATTCCTTGAGTGTTTGTAACTGTTGTTCACCAGAACTTGGCGCTCATTTTTATGATTTCACTTCTTTTTGAGGCCGCTCATACTTGTTTTTTTACAGGAATGATTTTGTTAAATTAAATTATTACTGGTCGTGGTGGTGACATTAACCTACCCCTGATGTCCTTTATAGAGTAATATTTTTTTTCTTTCCTCACTCGACAAAGCAAATTTGTCTATAATATCGCTGTTGGGAATGCATTCTAAAATGTCTTTTTCGGAAGAAAGGACAAGCATGTCGGAGAGCCATACATCTCCCATGCTGCTTCTTAGTCTATTTTTTACAATCTTTACTTTACTCATAATCCTCTCTGCTGAGCAACTCGTTGCTGGTAATGACAGAAGTATCTGGTATAATATTGTTAGGTATGGAAAACCAGACATATTCAACAAACCTGTGGGCTGCCCTTCTCTCTTAAAACGAACCAACCTTTCCTTTCATACGGCTACTTTCGCGGTACTTCATTCATCGAGTATCGAAGCAGGGGGTACGGGGGTTTACTCCGGAAAATTTTTGAAAATTAGCTTCTCAAAATCATGTTTTAATGCTATTCCGACAGTAAAATTGCTAGTTCGAAAGTAGAGTAAAATACCCCCCCAAATTTTTTCTCAATGGCGCAGCTTGCGCCATACATCCCCCCTGTGAGCGGCCCTGCTCACAGAAATATTAGGAAATTTGTTCCGTTTACTAGTAAATATCTAACTAGGTCTTCTATATGTAAAAGTATAGAAACAGCAAATAACTTTTATCCAGTTCTAGATTTGTTTCATAAGAAATTCAAGAAGGTGCGCGAATTATTTTTTTAATTTTTTAAATAAATTATGAAATGTCTTAACGTCTTTAGGCTTGCAACTAATTCTCTTAACCCTTTTACTGTGGAAGGCGACGGAAAAAATTCCCTAACCTGCGAATGTCGATTATAGTCGACGTGTTAAAATTTGTCTGTATCTTGGGTTTGTCGATTGTAGTCGCCAAAGGATTTCTGTGTGATTTCTATTGTTTATCGAAAACAATAGAACACAAACAAAAATGAACGGTACAACCTTGGCGACTACTCTCGACAAAGCCAAGATACGGACAAAAGAATTTTAACACGTCGACTATAGTCGACATTCGCATGTTAAGGAAATTTGGTTCTGTCGACAAAAGTCGACTTCCTCTGTGAAAGGGTTAATTCGGTTTTGTATTCTTTTAAATATTGTATGGATTTGTTTTATATATATATATATATATTGCATTTTTTAAAGCCAAATTGTAAGAATTTTTTAATTATGAACAGATACACACGATTCGTATTTTTTATATTTCTGGATGTCATTCAGTAAGTTTGTAGGTGCCATTTGAAATATTTTTTTATTTATTTTTGTAAGTTTTTTTTGTTTTGTCGTTTTCATTTCCCTATCATCTTTTCTTTTCTTCTATGTTTAATTCCTTCCTTACTACGTATATTATATGAAATAATAATAATAAAGAAACTTGATCATGGATTTTGTATTTGTGTCATATGATTTTTATGCTTATTTTTCGTCATTATTATTATTATTAGCCTTGCTAATCTATGTATTTTACCGAAGCGTTTAATTTAGAAATATTTTCATATTGTATTAACAGCTACAAAGTGTATTTTTATTTTTTTTCTTTTATTATTTTGTAAACAGCTACAACTACATGGTTAATAATAATCCAATTTTGAATTTTACTTTGTATAATCCTATATGCTATACCTTTTTTATATATATGCATGTTAATCATGCTTCTTTTTTCATTACTGTTTTTTTTATTTCCAGTTTGTAACAGATACTGCATGTTTTATGTTTTGTTTTCAATAAATATTTTCTTTTTTATTCATTTTTGTACAATCAGTTGTATTATGTTATTCTATTTGCATGCGCCCTATGTAATTTTTTTCTTTCTTGTAAGGGGCACTTGTGTCTGTATTGCTGTTCGCTTCTAATAAACATACTTTTAATTATGCAAACTAATGGAATAAGGGGCGGGACAACTTCACACTTACCCGTCCGATTTTAAGATTTTTCACCTCAAACCGTTAGTTTAGGTTAGTTGTTAAAATTATTATTTTCGAAAGAGTTCTTTTATACTAGAAATAAATTAGGGAGAGGAGGGATAGTGTCAAGTTGTTCACCCATGAACAATATCCATACACTTATACTGCATTATATAACTAGTTGCTCGTCACTTTACGCAGTTCTGAAGCTGCCTATCTCAGCTTTGCAAAAGTAAATATTTTATTTGACAAATATGTTTGAGGACCAAGTGTCTAGTAATTATAATCGTACTTCTTCTCTTTAGTCAACATCATATTCGTATACATCGCTCTTTGTCATGATATGTATCATCATCATAATTAATTCCACATAATCTATAGTCCATTAACATTAAATTATTATTATATTGTGCTAAAGATCGAACAAAATGACACACACAAATTTTATACGTACCATGGAATATTTCAGAACGAAAATGATTCTCACATGTGAGTATTATTATATTATTTAATCGTCAACATTATTTATATCTTGCTTACTGTCCGATCCCAATTGACAAATATTGTACCTACGTAAACCAAGATTTCGAAGATAAACCATAGACCCCCCTGGTATGACTTACGGTTCACGGGTATCCTTGCGAGCCACTGTTCTTAGCACTCTAATTTATTGAAATAACTTACAATACACTGGTACCCTTGTTTGGTTTGCAGTGAGAGAGTATTAAATGTAGTACAATATTCCGTCCCAGTCTAAATAGTGAGTCAATATATTACAGATTGTATATAGAAACTGGTAGGTACTGAGAACAGATGCTAAACAACGAAAACAAAACATAATTAAAAAACAAGAGAGACAAAAATAATGTAAATATACGTACATTAAATAATAAGTGAAACGAATATAAAGAGTTATCTACTAACATACTCCAGTAACACGAAGCTTATATATATATACATAATCTTACCTTTCATCATGCTGTCTTGAATCTTCAGCAGTTCCTTGTTCTTGATAACATGGAGAAGAATCATCAACAGAAACAACAATTTCAGTTTTGCGACGTTTAGCGGCGCCTCGAGCAGATTTTGAGCGCTTATTTTGTTTTCTGTTTTTTGTTAAAGGTCATTTACGAGCCATTATGTATTTGCAGTATATTAGTTCATGCCTGATTGGTAACACCTTCAACTCGTTAGCTACACTGCGAAATAGGTGATAATAGGACCCTGTAGTTGTAGAACATCCCGTCGAAAATGCGAGTGGCGCCAGCGTACAGATGTTTCTTTTAAAATGTTAGCACTTTGCGCATTTATTCTCGAAATACATAAAGTACGTTGGTAATACATGATGATGTATAATATCGAAAGGAAGAAGACATTTTAGTGTTTAGAATGATATATAGATGTTGAAGATTGCTGGCGTCTTTCGACAAATATAAGTAATCAAAAAACGGATTTGCGCTGTGGTGTGCGGTTTAGTGGAATTTAGCATTCCAAAATCTAGTTCTTAAGATAATTAAAAACAAATCAAGCTTCAAGAAAAATTTAATACCATTTGATTCTAATCAATAATAATAAGGGAATAACATATTCAAGTTTCGGAACGAAATTTTTATTATTTCACTATATTAGAACAAACTTTAATTAATTATATAAGCGCATATTGATTATATAAACATAAAATTTATCATTACTGCTACTAAATATATTGCTATAATGTTATATACTCAAACCATTTCTTTAAATTGCGTTCTTTAGTAATTCTGAGTAGAGTGCCAACGCCCTTAATCAAAATCACAGCAATATTCCCGGCTAGGCGGGTGAAATACCGGCCAGTTGGCAACCGTACTCGTAAATCATAATGCTGAATGCACCAAAATACTTCACCATGCATTCTATAGTTCTTGCAAAATGAGTTTAATCAAGATGTTCAAATAAAACAAGATACTGTCTTATAATTTTCTCTTTAAAAGTCTACTTTGTGAATTTGTTATATCTTCCAATTACCAATTTTCTGTACGAGATGAGGATAGAGGTTTCTGCTCAAGTTAGAAATTAAAAATTGCATTTTCTTCTCATAAGGATTCAGCTCACGTAAGAAATAATGAATAAGTTTAATAATAAGAGCTGAGGAATGATAATCTAATTCACAAATAATGATTGTAAGAAAAAATATAAATATATATAAAAAAAACTTTAGATTCCACCATCGTTAAAATAAGATCCATTTAGTGAATCACAAGATAGTGTGAACATACCAATCGACACAATAGTGTGTACAAAGTCTTGTTAGTAAATACTCCAAAGAATGTGACACATTTTTTTTTAATGTTTCTACCATTTAAACAGTCTCCGGATTGTTTTCATTCTGGCGGCGCTCTTAATTGTGTACAAACGAAAATTTCGCCTGCACATTTCTGTACAAACGATGTACAAACGAATACGACAATTTATGATTGAATTGTACATGTAGGCGGGCTAACATTTGGAGGGCCCCAACTTTGTTTTTAGTTCTGTCGGCGCCCCTAATTCAGGAGCGTCATTTCTGATTTTGCTTGGGGGGGCCAAAACCACTCGATATAAGTAAAATTTCGCGTTTTTCACTGATTTACTACTATTCTATTGATAAAATCTATATACATCTCAAACTCGGGGGGCAAATGCCCCTCCCTGCCCCTCCTAAATGACGCCCCTGCCCTAATTGTGTACAAACAAAAATTTCGGCTGCACATTTCTGTACAAAAAATGTAGAAACGATTACGAAAATTTGGGATTGAATTGGACATGGTGGGCTAGCTACCATTTAGACAGCCCCTCTCTTTGTTTTACTTCTGGTGGCGCCCCTAATTGTGTGCAAACTAAAGAAAAAAATTAGATTCCATCATCATTAAAATAAGATCCATTAGTGAATCACACGATAGTGTAAACATACCAATCGACACAATAGTGTGTACAAAGTCTTGTTAGTAAATACTCCAAAGAATGTGACACATTTTTTTAATGTTTCTACCATTTAAACAGTCCCCGGATTGTTTTCGTTCTGGCGCCGCTCCTAATTGTGTACAAACGAAACTTTTGCCTGCATATTTCTGTAGAAACGGTGTTCAAACGATTGTGACAATTTGTGATTGAATTGGACATGGCGAGGGAGCTACCATTCAGACAGCCACCCACTTTGTTTTCGTTCTGGGGACGTCCCTAATTGTGTACAAACAAAATTTTCGCCTTCACATTTCTGTACAAATGACGTACAAGCGATTGCGACAATTTGTGATTTAATTGGACATGATGGAGGGGCTACGATTCAGACAGCCCCCACTTTGTTTTCGTCGTGGCGGCGCCCCTAATTGTGTACAAACGAAACTTTCGCCTGCACATTTCTGTACAAACGGTGTACAAACGATTGCGACAATTTGTGACTGAATTGGGATTTGGGGGCTACCATTCAGACAGCCACCCACTTTGTTTTCGTTCTGGCAGCGCCCCTAATTGTCTACAAACGAAACTTTTGCCTGCATATTTCTGTACAAACGATGTAAAAAAAATGAGACCATTTCTGATTGAGTCTGAAAAGGTGGGTGGCTGTCTAAATGAACGATAGATTGACTAGTAAACAAATTTAAGTTCACAACGCAATTATAGCTTTTTAATAGTTAAGTAGCAATTAAAGCAGCTAAAATTACTATTAATTAGTATAATATGGTGCAGGTATTAAGGCTGAAATAATTAAAGACGTGTTCCATCATTTCCCTTACAAGGGAAGAAAAAGGCGAGTAGAGGAAAGATGAGAGTTGTAATTGTTAAAATAACCCGGCCATATCTCGAAAACACTTAAGGGTGAAGACATGTTAGTTAAAAGTGTGTTTCAGCGTTTTTCGGTTTCTATTTGAACAGAAGAAATATGGGTCGAGATTGATATTGTAATAACAATATGGCCTTGTTTCAAATTCCTTTAAGATTAGAGAAATGATAGAGTTAATAGGAGCTAGGCCATATTAGTGATGGGCACTGGAAATATTCACGATGGGAAGAAAAATTTAAAAAATGAGAATATTCCTGTGTTTTTTCCTGGCCTATAAATTCCCGGGAAGGTATTTATTTCCATTTCTTCATGTTTTCTTCCAAAGTATAAGAACCATATGACTAATTATCTTATTTTAATATATTATGATTTACTTCTAGGCTTTAAAGAATTTGGAGGTTAAAAAATTTATAATTCTTTGAGTATACTTATATAACTAATAATATGATTTTTTAAGTTCCATTTCCATTTGCACTAAAGTAGGGTAATTTTTTAGAGTAGGGGTGGGGTGGGGATTCTGCGCCACTTCATCATTTCCAATAACAATCTAGCACACCATCAATAATAATAGCGCACCCCTAATAACAATAGCGCATCCCCCTACCTCCAAATAACTTCTAAACTACCCCTAATAATTTCTACCGCACTCCCTACTTCCCAAATAACTTCTATCACATCTCAAATAATTTCTATCTTACTCATAATAACTTCTAATGCATTCTATCACTAAATCTAGTTACAAAAATCATTAAATCTGGTTAAAAAAGATCACTAAATCTAGTTACAAAAATCACTAAATCTAGTTACAAAATCACTAAATCTAGTTACAAAATCTGGTTATAACCGGTTTTGACTTTAAAAAAATCACTAAATTTGGTTACAAAATCTGGTTATAACCGGTTTAGACTTCAAAAATCACTAAATCTGGTTACAAAAAATCACTAAATCTAGTTACAAAAACAAAAAAATTACTAAATCTAACAACATTTAACAAGAATAAACAATTGCATTTTAAACTCTGATACATACTCTTTTAAATGCCGTTTGAATTATCAAAATCGGATAAAAAATAACGAATTTAGCATTTTGCCGCCTGTATTTATACAACCCAACACAACACACACATTTACAATTCAGTTTCCTTCTCTCTTTCTTCTGAGTATGTAATAATAACAACACCAAAACTGTCCGTCCTGGCTGTCTGTCCAGGCTGTCTGTCCTAGGTGTCACGGCTTCTTGTCAGTCCCGCTTTTTTCGATTCACGGTCATCACTTTGAAGAAAATTCTTGATACAAAATCTGTCCGCAAATCTCTAGTTTTATAATTCTGAAACATACCGCATGCCACACCATCTATTGAGTAGGTGAGCAACTTATTGATCATAGTCACCTAGGTGGTAAATATAGCTAAAACATTAAGGTCCTTCAATAGGCACTCACGCATCTGGAGAATTTTGTTGATGGACGAATGCGCCACGTAGTGGCACTTCGTGTAACCCACACAAATACAGCAAACACAGCAAGGGTGCAGGTCAAAACTCATCCGGCCTTACCCCCTGGAGTCACAGATCTTGTCCCTGTGCAGAGAATGGTGGTAAAACAAAAATTCTTGTCCATTATAAGCCCTCTGTTCGATGTGTAGCCTCTCTGTCTATAAACATCGTTCTCTTGCGATGATTTACACTACAAATCAGATGTTATTGGCTCTATATGTAACACGGGTCATAGGAAAATTTTCAATGCATATAGACTTATTCAATATAAAAACTAATAGCAAAACGCTCATCTTTCAAAGAGTTAAACCTACGTATATGTGCAATTCTTATGTAAAAATGACTAGAGTAGCAAAGGACCGAAGCACATGAAAGGCTTCAGCCAGTGGCGTAGCCAGAAAACTCGTCAAGGGGAGATTCAGAAAGCATTGCTGGAACGCAATTCTTGTATTCATATGAAATAATCAATAGTTTTTACTTTTACTACAGATAAGCTTTCCATTTTATTGTCGTATGAGTCTCCTTCTTCCCACCTATGTTAACTACATAAAATACATTACCCAAAGTTTGTATTATTATTATTATTATTATTATTATTATTATTATTATTATTATTATTATTATTATTATTATTATTATTATTATTATTATTCAAGAAAGCGTTGTATGTAATGTCAACCTCCAAATTATCCTTACATACCTTATTCAAAATAGTAGTATAAACTACCAACTCGTAAACTTACCACTGGCGTATTTAGGGGGCTATCGGGCTCCAGTCCCCTCCCCGGCCCGAAAATCGTTAAAATTTGCTGGCACCCATAAGGAAAAATTAAAGTGCTTATTGACATATTGTGCATAGCCCTACGTCTCCTAAACAAAATCCTAAATATGCCACTGAAACTTACTCAATATTTCTGATAAAATATCCTATATCCTATTGTATAAAGTATACTCTTTTACTTTATGAGTTTAATATTTCGACTTTTTTCGTTGCGTCCGTCCCTCTTCTAAAATTCACAACGACGCAATTTGAGTCATAATTGCAACCTGTATGTACAAAATTTAACAAAAGTAATAAATAAACTTATCCGTAATGAAAATAAATTAAAATACAACAAAACTCTGTTCATTTGGCTATATAAACTCTTCTATGTGAGGGGAAAATCGTTAGTAAAATTACTGTGGCAATAACAATTTCGTACTTTCAGTGTTCTAGAACTAAGCAGATCATAGTGTCTTATCGATACCAAGAAAATTAATGTGAGATCCAAGTATACCTAAAGTTGTTCTTTTCTCCAAGATCATGAACCTTAGATTACCCTTTTTCTTTCTTTCCTTTTGTTTTCAAAACGTGACATTTCTAGTAACCAGAAGGAAAAGTACATCCCAACGTTAGATTTTGTTGTACAAAAATCTTTGGAATAGATCGATTAATTCAAATGCTAGTTCCATCTCGATTCCTCTAAGCGAGGAAAATTACCCAAATTGGTCTAGAATAAAATCTTGCGGTGGCGATGAAGTTCTACTTCTTGTCGTGCCGTGGAGAATTAGCACCCGGAACGAGAGTATACGACGGCGCCCTCCGTACATATGAGTGAGGTCGACAGACCAGCCGTGAAACGCCATGTTTTGCGGGAAGCGTAAGAAAATTTTCAAAAATAAACCCTGATTTTCATTGGTTTTGAGCACTTTTTATTATTTTTTTCTTCCATTTTATATATGTGCACGCGATGCGGACTGGTAGTTCACAGTCTCTGTCCTTGGTTAGCTGCCAGTCCTGATGGGCTTATCCACGACGATGGATTGTTGGAAGTGAAGTGTCCAAGTTCAGCTCGTGATTATACCCCAACAGAAGCGGCTACAAAATTGAAGAAGTTTTACTTACACATAGACTCTCTCACAAAGGAGCTGAAACTGGAAAGTAACCATAACTATTACTATCAAATTCAGGGACAGTTACGAGTGACAGGTAGACAGTGGCAAGGGTGCCGGTTTCTCTGTAAATTTGGGGGGGGGGGTATTCAGATGCAGAAGGTATATTTTTTTCTATATATGAAGATTTTAATACAAATTGCACTCAAAAATTATGCCAAATATTGTATATTTTACAAATATAATAGGGGACCCACATGAGCTTTGGGGTCCCGGGCCCCCAGGATCGGCGCCTTTGGACAGTAGTGTGACTTTGCTGTTTGGACACCAAAGGGACTATCCATTGAACGTATCCGAAGAGATTATCATTTTTTGAATAAAGTGTTTCCAAAATTACAAATATTTTATATGTGTTATATTTTACCAGAGTTGCTGGATCCTCGAGTAAGATGAAGTCAGAAGATACAATTTCGTGATAGGAGGGATAATCTCAAATCGTAGAAGGAAACGTTGTAGGAGTACCAAATACACCCATGTAACTATGGGAAACTCATGCATTCTGCATTCTGCTGTGCATTTCTTCATATTTCTTTTTTTACAAATTATAGTATACCCGTCTGCCTCAAATAAGATTTTAAAAGGTGAAAAATAAACAACATAAAACTTTACAATTCTTAAAAAGTTATATCTAAATTTTCCACCACGAAACAGTTTACATTTTTCAAAAAAAAAAAAAAAAAAAAGTTGGTAGGCATATTTAATGTAATATTATTTGTAATATCACATGTAGAAACGTTTGAACAATATTTTCATTTGAGAAACAAGTGAGTTTCCTTTCAAAGTGAAAAACTACAATAAGTAGCTTCCGAATTATGGGAATTCAATAATAAAACCGGAAGTAGTACATCTATAACTTTTGTTTTCAATAGAATGATCCTCGTGTTCTCGTTTGGCAGAATCCTGTTTCGCAGATAGGGATTCCAACTGGTTTTCAACGTTCAGTGTTGCCATGTTTCGAAGAACAGAAAATAAGCAACGAGTGTACATTCCCGTTTTGCAGAATGAGAGATGTAGGTTTTTGGAAAATCTGTACTGCACCTGAAGCACTCCGATATCTTTATTATACGCTGAGAAACGCCGATACTTGTAATACATGTTGAGAAATTGATCCTTCATTTGGAAATTGATTCCATGGAAGCAAACGTCACGAGTGAAAGATATTTGCTCATTGATGACAGACAAAGGCAAACTCTATTCCGAGTCGCACCTCTTTCTTAGATTTGTTTTCCTTTCACGCGAAAGAGGAGGAAATTGAGGTGAATTACTCGTTGACATTTAGCTGCTAAGACACTTCTTCAGAACGGGAATGAGTAAACTTGGCAACGCTGTACACTGATTCTGCAAAAACACCGAGTAACCAGAGTGATAAGATAAAAGATAGAACCTGTTCCTCCGACTCTGTATCCAAATCAAATCGCAATTACTTACCCGCTATCTTGCACTTCCGGTTTGAGTAAAAGAATATGCGTGAAAGTCGAATAAACTATTGGGACATGGAATCGGTTCCCAAACAATGCTTTTAGCTATTTTACCGTTTCTGTTCTATAGCGATGAAATGGGGGACCGTAAATGACAATTTCTAAAACTACTTGTTGAATAGAGTTTACCTTAGGAGAACCTATTCTTGCGACAATGAGTACATCCCCCCCCCCAAAAAAAAGCTTCTTTCTTTCTGTTTTTGCACTATGACGACCAATATTGAAGCCGGAAAAGGTTATTATTTATTTATTTATTTATTACCATTTACAATTTGAGCAGAGGGTTAATGGAGAAGTTGATACCTACTGCTGGGATACTGAATCAAAGGCAAAAATAAACTGCTTGCCGTTGTCTCGTAACAAGTTTTGCTCTTTAGTCAATAGAAAACGGAAGAAATTGGTAATATATTACTATTTACGGTGTTCGTAGGGAGCAGTCGTTCTTTCAGAAAAAAATGTTCCGGGGGGCACTTCTGGTACTATTTTATTTATTATTATATTATAGACTTATTATTTTGGTTTCGTCCGGGGGGCACTCTCAGAGTTCCGGGAGGGGCAGTGTTCCCCATAAAACATGTCTGGAAGAAACCCTGGTAGGGAGATGCGAGTGAAATTTTATCTTTTCTTGAGACGAAGAATCAATTCTACAAAACCGCTTCTTGCTATGTTACCGTTTCTGTTCTATGGCGATCAAATTTCAAATCGGAAATTGTTAATTTCTACCACTTCCGGTTTGAATAGAGAATGAACAAAGAAGTTGAAACCTATTGCTGAGACACTGACTCAATTCCAAGAAACCGCTTATCGATATTTCTTACGGTTCTTGCTCTGATACCTGTTGACAGGTGGACGGATAGTCATTCTATAATACCCAACTTACGCATAGCATAATTCGGAAGTCTAAACCGTATTTTCGGTTGGGAGGTGGGTGTGGCTTCGAAGACATTTGAGCGAGGGGACATGAATAATTCAAACAAAGCCTCCGTAACTCTATTATTTCAAAGGTGAGCAGATTTTTAAAATAATAATAACTCACTTCTGTATGTTCTCTACTCTTCACTATTTACTTGTCGAATGAAGAAATGATAAAAGAAAAAAGGATTTTCAGATTGCCGTAGACGTGAAAAATGAGTAAATGTACTAAACTTCCTCGGAACAAACACATGGCAGACAGTGTCTTGACCTGTTTCTCCTAAAAACAGCCCACCAGCTGTGACATCCCTTGACAAAGAAGGAAGTTTCATTCCCAGACAGGCCCATGCGACTTCTGTGAACTCCCACTGTTTGCAAGCTATGAACAGAACATCTCGATAACAGTAAAAGACAATTTGTTGAAAACATGTCAAACAACTGTTTGCAGACACTAGCGTCATATAATATTTTACTTGATGATAAGTGCGAGGAATGACTCCTATACAACTTGTGTAGATTTTTATACTGTTTTTATATTATTGCATGTGTCCATGTCCCACAATGAGGTAATCGAAATTCCATGTGGATCATGCACTCAGCAACGTATCTAGGATGTTTTTGTGTGTCTGCGTGGGTTCTTAGTACCGGATATACACAAAAATAACCAACATAAAAAATATAAACAATTACAAGCATCAGAGTACATAATCGGAAATTTTTGAGGGGGCGGCGCCGCTGAGCCCCCTTTCCCTACGCCACTGCATGCACCAGATAGTGTAGTAAACGAGCATGGTTTTCGCTTTCAATATGAAGTGTATACAAAAATGAACTTCACAATCCCGTATCAATAATGCAATAGATATTCTAGTAGGATAAGCGCGTAAGTACGGTAACTTTCGACAAATTGCCAACAAAAATAATATAGTTCATTTTTCAACTATAGAAGCTTCTAAAAATGGTAATAATGAAGTAATCGCAATTTCGTATGAACCATGCACTAGATGTTATAGCAGTCAATGGACGTGTGTAGTGTGCCAACATTTTATATCGTAGCCTCCTTTTCACTAATAGAATCCTCACAACAATGGAAAAAAATACGAAATGGCAATTTTCTCGTACATCATGGAATAAATATTGCACTAGTGTGCATGACTTAACACTAATTGAAAAATTTACAACGGATATATCCTGCATCATATTGTAAACAATGAAATGAAAACAGCAATGGAAATAATGCGGAAATCAACATTTCATATGGAACTAGTACATACGTCTACGTGATTTGACATCCATTGGTGAATTACTGACTGAGATATAGCGTCCAGCGTTTTCAACAATGGAGTGCTCACAACAATGGAAATAATTAGGAAATCAAAATTCTCCACAGAAAATAGACTAAATGTTGTACTAGTAGATATGTCTGCGTGATTTGAGATCTGTTGATGAATTACTGACCGAGATATCGCGTCCAGCGTTTTTAACAATGGATTTCTCACAACAATGGAAATAATAAGGAAATCAAAATTTTTAACGGATAATGCACTAGATGATGTATTAGTACATACGTCTGCGTGATTTGAGATCCATTGGTGAATTACTGACCGAGATATCGTGTCCAGCACTTTCAACAATGGAGTGCTCACAACACTGGAAATAATTAGGAAATCAAAATTTTGCGCGGATAATGCACTAGAAGTTGTATTAGTACATATGTCTGCGTGATTTGAGATCCATTGATGAATTACTGACTGAGATCTAGTGTCCAGCGTTTTCAACAATGGAGTGCTCACAACAATGGAAGTAATTAGGAAATCAAAATTTTGCACGGATAATGCACTAGATGATGTATTAGTATATACGTCTCCGTGATTTGAGATCCATAGGTGAATTACCGACGGAGATATCGCGTCCAACGTTTTCAACACTAGGGTGCTCACAACATTGGAAATAATTAGGAAATCAAAATTCTGCACGAATAATGCACTAAATGTTGTACTAGTAGATTTTCACGCTATACATTATTCGTGTACCTGTTCGCGGCGCCAAGCTTTACCGAGGTTTGAGTCCGACTGGAGTCGAACCTCGGTTTAGCTGAAAACGCTACAGATGCGAGGATTCGTCCGCTAGGCCTCCTGAATATTACTCCCCCTCCTACTTAACTCCTAGACCAACCCCTCAGTATCTGTGAATGCTACGTAGCTTGGTGTAGTCCTGTTTCCTTGGTCATTTGCAATAATTTCTACCTTCCCATTCTGGAAGACTCCAACACAGGAATATGTGGTCCCAAGATCGATGCCTACAGCTGGTGCTTTTGCCATGTTTATTCTCTTTGGTATGTATTACAGACAAAACTCGATGATAGTTTTCTCACGTTCCACACACTATAACATCTTGTGACTGAATATTCCTCTGTTGGAATCTTCCAGCATGGGAAGGTAGAAATTATTGCAAATGACCAAGGAAACAGGACTACACCAAGCTACGTAGCATTCACAGATACTGAGGGGTTGGTCTAGGAGTGAAGTAGGAGGGGGAGTAATATTGAGGTGGCCCAGCGGACGAATCCTCGCATCTGTAGCGTTTTCAGCTGAACCGAGGTTCGACTCCAGTCGGACTCAAACCACGGTAAAGCTAACCGTGAAAAATGGCGCCGCGAACAGGCACACGAATAATGTATAGCGTGAAAAATAGCGCATCGAACAGGGACTCGAATAATGTTTACTGCAACAAAATGTCGCATCGAAATTGGGATTCCTGTTTTGGAGACAAAAGTGACGTTGCAATCATTGACCCGGTTCACTTACATTAGATTATTTCACTTCAAATTAAATATTTTTCCTTCCTAATTACGAAATTATGGAGTGTGGCAACACTCATGACAAACTACAAACTACTTACTAAAAACGACAGGGGGTGAACCCTCTGAACGTCGTAAAAAAAAAAAAGTAAAATGAAAAGTATTGACTACAGCTTAGAAATGGTTTTGTTTTCTTTCTGTCCTTTGCATGGACTTGACTAAGAAAAAAAAAGAAAGAAAATTAGAAGACAAAAATGAACGGGACACCGAGAAAGCAGGTAAAAATAAAAAGTAAATAACGATACCTAGTAACCTTTGCACTCAGCGAACTTGGTTCTGAAGTACCTCCAACGCTAGGTATTGTCAGTTATTGATATGTCTCCGTGATTTGAGATTTCTTGATGAATTACTGACCGAGATATCGTGTCCAGCCTTTTCAACAATGGAGTGTTCACAACAATGGAAATAATAAGGAAATCAAAATCATGCACGGATAATGCACTAGACGATATATTAGTAAATGTCTGCGTGATTTGAGATCCATTGGTGAATTACTGACCGAGATATCGTGTCCAGCTTTCTCAACAATGGAGTGCTCACAACAATGGAAATAATTAGGAAATCAATTTTGCACCGATAGTGCACTAGATGATGTATTAGTACATACGTCTGTGTGATTTGAGATCCATTTGTCAATTAGTGACCGAGATATCGTGAGTAGCGTTTTCAACAATGGAGTGCTCATAACAATTGAAATAATTAGGAAATCAAAATATTGCACGGATAATGCACTAGATGTTGTACTAGTACATACGTCTGCGTGATTTGACATGCATTGTTGAATTACTGACTGAGATATTGTGGCCAGCGTTTTCAACAATGGAGTGCTCACAACAATTGAAATAATTAGGAAATCAAAATATTGCACGGATAATGCACTAGATGATACATTAGTACATATGCCTGCGTGATTTGAGATCCATTGTTGAATTACTGACTGAGATATCGTGACCAGCGTTTTCAACAATGGAGTGCTCACAACAATGGTAATAAAAAGGAAATCAAATTTTTGCACCCATAGTGCACTAGATGATGTATTAGTACATACGTCTGCGTGATTTGAGATCCATTGTTGAATTACTGACTGAGATATCGTGACCAGCGTTTTCAACAATGGAGTGCTCACAACAATGGTAATAAACAGGAAATCAAATTTTTGCACCGATAGTGCACTAGATGATGTATTAGTACATACGTCTGCGTGATTTGAGATCCATTGTTGAATTACTGACTGAGATATCGTGACCAGCGTTTTCAACAATGGAGTGCTCATAACAATTGAAATAATTAGGAAATCAAAATATTGCACGGATAATGCACTACATATTGTACTAGTACATACGTCTGCGTGATTTGACATCGATTGGTGTATTACTGATTGAGATGTCGTGTTCCGCGTTTTCAACAATGAATGGTTGTAAGAAGAAATAATGACTAAATCGAAATTTTGCTCGGATAATGCACTAGATGATGTATTAGTACATACGTCTGCGTGATTTGAGATCTGTTTGTGAGTTACTGATTGAGATGTCGTGTTCCGCGTTTTCAACAATGGAGTGCTCACAACAATGGAAATAATTAGGAAATCAAAATTTTGCTCGGATAATGCACTAGATGTTGCACTAGTACATACGTCTGCGTGATTTGACATCCATTGGTGGATTATTGACTGAGATATCGTGTCCAGCGTTTTCAACAATTGAGTGTTCACAACAATGGAAATAATTAGGAAATCAAAATTATGCACGGATAATGCACTAGATGTTGCACTAGTACATACGTCTGCGTGATTTGAGATCCACTGTTGAATTACTGACTGAGATGTCGTGTTTCGCGTTTTCAACAATGAATGGTTGTAAGAATGGAAATAATGACTAAATCAAAATTTTGCTCGGATATTGCACTAGTTGTTGTATTAGTACATACGTCTGCGTGATTTGAGATCCATTGGTGAATTACTAACCGAGATATCGTGTCCAGCATTTTCAACAATGGAGTGCTCACAACAATGGAAATAATTAGGAAGTCAAAATTTTGCTCGGATAAGGCATTAGATGTTGTACTGGTACATACGTATGCGTGATTTGACATCCATTGGTTGGTTATTGACTGAGATATCGTGTCCAGCGTTTTCAACAATTGAGTGCTCACAACAATGGAAATAATTAGGAAATCAAAATTTTGCACCTATAATGCTCTAAATATTGTACTAGCACATACGTCTGCGGGATTTGAGATCCATTGGTGAATTACTGACTGAGATGTCGTGTTCCGCGTTTTCAACAATGGAGTGCTCACAACAATGGAAATAATTACGAAATCAAAATTTTGCTCGGATAATGCACTAGATGTTGTACTAGTACATACGTCGGCGTGATTTGACATCCATTGGTGGATTATTGACTGAGATATCGTGTCCAGCGTTTTCAACAATTGAGTGCTCACAACAATGGAAATAAATAGGAAATCAAAATTTTGCAAGGATAATGCATTAGATGTTGTACTAGTACGTACGTCTGCGTGATTTGAGATCTTTTTGTGAGTTACTGACTGAGATGTCGTATTCCGCGTTTTCAACAATGGAGTACTCACAACAATTCAAATAATTAGGAAACCAAAATTTTGCTCGGATAATGCACTAGATGTTGTACTAGTACATACGTCTGCGTGATTTGACATGCATTGGTGGATTATTGACTGAGATATCGTATCCAGCGTTTTCAACAATGGAAATAATTAGGAAATCAGAATTTTGCTCGGATAATGCACTAGATTTTGTATTAGTACATAGGGCTACGTCTGCGTGATTTGACATCCATTGGTGGATTATTGACTGATATATCGTGTCCAGCGTTTTCAACAATGGAGTGCTCACAACAATGGAAATAATTAGGAAATCAAAATTTTGCTCGGATAATGCACTGCATGTTGTACTAGTACATACGTCTGCGTGATTTGAGATCTTTTTGTGAGTTACTGACTGAGATGTCGTGTTCCGCGTTTTCAACAATGAAGTGCTCACAACAATGGAAATAATTAGGAAATCAAAATTTTGCTTGGATAATGCACTAGATGTTGTACTAGTAAATACGTCTGCGTGATTTGAGATCTTTTTGTGAGTTACTGACTGAGATTTCGTGTTCCGCGTTTTCAACAATGGAGTGCTCACATCAATGGAAATAATTACGAAATCAAAATTTTGCTCGGAAAATGCACTAGATGTTGTACTAGTACATACGTCTGCGTGATTTGACATGCATTGGTGGATTATTGACTGAGATATCGTGTCCATCGTTTTCAACAATGGAGTGCTCACAACAATGGAAATAATTAGGAAATCAAAATTTTGCTCGGATAATGCACTAGATGTTGTATTAGTACATACGTCTCCGTGATTTTACATCCATTGGTGGATTATTGACTGAGATATCGTGTCCAGCGTTTTCAACAATAGAGTGCTCACAACAATGGAAATAATTAGAAAATCAAAATTTTGCACGGATAATGCACTAGATATTGTACTAGTACATACGTCTGCGTGATTGGAGATCAATTGGTGAAATACTGACTGAGATATCGTGTTCCGCGTTTTCAACAATGAATGGTTGTAACAATGGATATAATGACTTAATCAAAATTTTGCAAGGATAATGCACTAGATAATGTTGATCTACGATAATGTTCTAAGTTTGGTTTTATTATTGCTTTAAATAATGTAGTTATTGTGTTTCAATCTTTTTTTATTTTCTAATATACTTCTTTTGGCCGAAGGTTGCGCCATCTAATGGTTCAGCTTCAAACTACTTAGAAGTATTGAAGAACCTTAATGTTCAAAAAAGAAAAAAGTCAGTGTATCCAACTCTATATATTTTTTCGGAACGTTCCATTATTTTAATTTTTCAAGATATCGCTTTAAAACATATCGGGATGAATTCACCCCACTACTAATAAATATGATAATTGTTAAAAGTGAGTTGGCAACACTTACAGTGCCACCCCCAAATAACGTTATTAATTAATTCCTCGGCTCCTAATTAACCGATTTCAAAAATTCAAACGGCAAATGAATACTAATAACCTAACCAATTTTCTAAAATGCATAAATGGCTGCATAACCCAAAGGATACTTTTCCCTTTTTCAATATCTCCACAAAATTTCAACAAATCGAAAAAATAAAAATAATACCATAATTAAAATAGAATTCTAACACTTTTTTAAAGAATAACATTTTCCCGAAAACTCAAAAATAAACCCGTAAAAAATTCCCGAAATTTTGAACTTGCTGTAACCATCAAATATTAACCGATTTTCAAAATTCAAACGGTAAATGGTTTCTATTTTCTTATAATTTTTTTCTAACACGTTACTGGTTGCCTATGTCTAAGGATAAAATTACAAAAAAACTTTTATGACTTAAAAATATAAATTTTACCTAAAACTAAATTATACATAATTACTCACTAACACCTATCAACTACACCACACATAAAAGTTAACTAAATTTGACCTAAAACTAAACTATACATAAAAGTTAATTAAATATGACCTAAAACTAAACTAAACTATACATAAACGTTAATTAAATATGACCTAAAACTAAACTAAACTATACATAAAAGTTAATTAAATATGACCTAAAACTAAACTACACTACACATAAAAGTTAATTAAATTTTATCTAAAACTAAATTATACATACAAGTTAATTAAATTTACCTAAAACTAAACTATACATAAAAGTTAATTAAATATGACCTAAAACTAAACTAAACTATACATAAAAGTTAATTAAATATGACCTAAAACTAAACTTCACTACACATAAAAGTTAATTAAATTTTATCTAAAACTAAACTATACATAAAAGTTAAGTAAATTTACCTAAAACTAAACTATACATTAAAGTTAATTAAATATGTCCTAAAACTAAACTAAACTATACATAAAAGTTAATTAAATATGACCTAAAACTAAACTACACATAAATACATTTTAACTATAACTTATAATGCCCCCAAGCTAATGTACTTATACTACCCTCTAGTATATATCTTTTATCATCATTCGAATCTAATGCTAACTTATTTACAGCTATGGTATACACATCATGCTTACAACTTCGAATTAGATTTATATTTTTATATGTTTTCACATCATTGAATAGGATTTGCTTATAATCATCAAATTGTAACTCTTTTGCTACTACACATTTTGTTATTCCTTTTGCTTTTTTCTCCTCTTTATTTTCAACTTTAAAGGCATACATTTTCGACCTTAACCCAATAAATTCTGTCATTATTTTACCATTGTTTTCATCCTTCATCTTTCCTAATACTTTTTTGTTTACTAATGGTATTCCATATTGATTATCCTTTCCATAATCACTTGTATCAAATAAATCAATCATTTCATTTAAGTCTTTGTAGAAGTCATCTGTCCCAATTTCATATATAAAACTATCAGTATCCGTATAACATAAGTTTATATCAATATCATATTTAGGTTTCATAATGTTGTAATGGAAGTCATAGATTAATAGTTTTGATAAATCTAACACACTCATACCAACATATATAAGTTTGTTGAAGATCAATTTTTCTTTTTTCATATGTATCGCACACAAATCTTCAGTAAATATTGTTCTATAATCAAAGTTCGGTTTCGCTATTAACTTTTCCACCCTCATTGGATCACATTCTAAAGTAATTGATGGCCTCTTTCTAATGTTTTCCATTGTTTTACCAAATACACTATTATTCATTAACTTGTAAAAATCTTTCTCGAAATTATTCTTAGCTTGCGTTCTCATATTTGTATTTAGATCAATATATTCCTTTAACCAGTTTGATTGCTTGAACTCTAATACTCGGTGAATTTTCTTTAATATCATTCCAAGTGACATATATAATTTTAAATTTCTATAGTGAATAACATATCTTTCTTTATTGTAAAGCGTTGTTAATAATTTTGATTGTTTCGATCCTGGTGGGCAATTATTTTCTGGAGCTAATGGTAGATCTGTATGTTTATCATGTAAGTATTCTGGATATTCTAAATCAACTTCTAATATGTAGCCAGTTTCTGAATCATCTGGAATATTCATTATGTTTATGTAAGGTTGAACCCATTTAAAGTCTTTGTAGGGCATGTATTGACTCATTGCCCATCCATATAAATTATTTGCATCTAGATAAGTTAAATACTTTGAAAGTTCATCTTTATTATAACTTTTCATATACTTATTATTTGCTTTTACATACCTCTTACTACATTGTGAAATTCCACCTCTTATACCTTTTTCAATCATTAATATTTTGTCATAGTCAGTTAACATTTCTAGTTCGATTTTAGTCACCTTTAACATTGAATCCCACGATAAACCAGGAGCAGTGAAATACCAAGCAGGATCTAAACCATATGCCTTTAAACACACATCTCTAAAATTTTCAAATACATCGGCTAATATTAATACATCTGTCCTGTTATAAAGTTCTGTATATTCACCTAGATTTTTAATATTGAATGACTTCCAAACATTTTTCGCATGCTCATAATCTTCATCACTGATGTGGGTGTTAGTAAGTTTATTAAAGAACATTTCTTTGAAGGTAGTTTTGTTTCTTCTAATCTTTCAATTGAGTCAATATAATCATATGGGTACACACCTTTTTTAATTACTAAATCTAATAAATCATTAGTGAAATACTTTGACGTTTCTCTATATTGTTCTTTTGTAAGGTTATTTGCTAGTTCTGCTAAACCCCTTGACATAAACCTAAATGAATCTAGAAATCGTAAATTAATTCCATTCTTTTTATCAACCTTCACATATTTTGAGTATGTTGTATATTTTTCCTCATTATTTGCAATTAGTTTTATTTCATTCTTATCATAAGCAAGTTCTTTAACAAACAGGTGAGTATCATAACCACTTAAATTGTGAATAAATACTGGAATAAAATTAGGATTTCGATAGCTTAAGTTACAATAACTGTGAGCTGCACCTCTAAACTTTCCAGTTAAATGATCATGATCTCTTACTTTTGCTTTATTTATATTTATATTTTTCAAACATTTACCTAATTCATGTTTCCATTCTGATAATTTTTCAACCATGCTATCATTATTTTTAGCAAATTTTATTTTCTTATTTAACATATTTATTTGTTTTTCAATTGCTGGTGGTAAATCATTCAAGTTTCTCTCACATATATGACAACTATTGGAATTATTATATCTATTTTCCTCATCTTTAGTTAGGTCAATCATTTCAACTGTTTTGTTATATATTTTCTTTATTTCTATTGCTTCTTGTTTTAAATTCTCCACAAACACCTTTGCAGCATCTAAACCAATATAACTAACAGGCCTTTTATACACATCATTTGAGTATTTAATATAATAACAGAAACTCATTGGTAAATGCTTTTGATACTTCACAGTTTTAGAACAATTATGGTCTACATCCATTTTACATAACAGGCAATCAAAATCGGCATATATCGCAAATGGTACCCTCAATGATCTATTATAATTTTGAAATTGTATTTGATTGTTATATGGTTTTGGAAGTTCTATTCTAACAGATTCATGCTCCTTACAATATAGTTCATGTTCTTGTAATTGTATCTCATTTCTAAAATGTCTTGTTAAACACCTATCACAAAAGTATAATTTTTCCTTATGCTTTGTTACTTGACTTCTTATTAATCTTGATAAATCCTTTATCCAACAAAAGTGATCATTATTTTCATCTTTTACATATAATAAATTGATGTGTTTATCCTGCTTATTTTTTGTGATTTGAAGTGGGTATATATTATATTCATCATCATAGGTATACACGTTAATGGATATGTTACTTCTTTTTTCAAACTTTACTTTATCTTTTAATTGTGCAGGAAATTCAATACCCTTACAATATTTCTCTTGTAATTCATCCACATTTTCTGTATAGTTTGAAGGCCGTTGAGGATGTGATTGATGATCTATAGGTTTTAAATAACATGCAATAGAATATAAGAAACATTTATTATCTTTATTTTGAACATTAATCACTGCTTTTTTATCTTTAATTGGTTTAGGAAGGTCAATATAGGAAGAAGCTCGTAATGGTACATATTTATTTAATCTGATTTCTAAATATTTAATTTGATGTAATGACCAACCTGAACTTCTTCCTTGAAATTCCTCCATCTCTCTACATAGTTTTTGTTTAGCATTGGTTATATATTCATCTAAGTCAGTTGATTGTAATATTCTTTCATTCATAGTTTTAAAATTGCGTTCTTGTACTTCTTTATCTTTAATATAATCACAAATGAATACAAGGTTGACTTTTAATGGATGGTGCTTTAATTCTTCCTTGATTTTATTAATAACTACTTTCCCACTTATATTTAAAAACTTCACCGGATCCTTATATCCTCCTATGTTTTCGATTGTGATAGTTTGTAATCGTTTCTGTATTGCTGTTTTCTTTGTTTGTACTTTAATTGGTATTCGTTGTGGTTTGGATTCTTCAAAAACATCTTGTTTAAATGGAAATATGTTTCTAATTTGTGATCTGTTTTGTTCATCTTCATATTTTATAATACGGTCAATAAGTTCAGCCTTTCTTAATTTAGAATAACCTTTTATCCCCTTCCTTTTACAATGGTTTTTTTGTTCATCAACTTTCATTGTGTATATAACTTTCAATTCATCTGGTTCATTTTGGTATTGTTCGATTTTTTGATTAATTCACTTTTATTTAAATAACTATAGCCACGGATTTTCTTGACTTTACATATTTGTTTTAGTTTTGTAATTGACATCTCCTTCATCTCCTCACCAGTAAAATTAACATTATTCATACTCATTTTATATGGAAAAACACTGTATCGTAATTTTATATTCACTAAATTTTTTAATTCATTTTCATAATATTTTTATACCAACATTAGCATACTTATTTTTCTAATACAGCTGTTAATGTCGACATAAAAAATGATACAGTGTTTTTCCATATAATAACACACCTTATATGAAAAAACACTATCATTTTTTATATTCACCAGATTTTTTAATTCATTTTCATAATATTTTTCATGTTTAAACAAATTAAATTACATTACAACATTTATAATATTATATTATTTTTATTTATTTAATTATTATGTAAATTATTAAACCCTAACCATTTAATAAGCTCCAATTATTTAATTATTATGCAAATTATTTATTTAATTATTAATGCAAATTATTTATTTAATTATTATGCAAATTATTTATTTAATTATTATGCAAATTATTAAACCCTAACCATTTAATAAACACTTTATTACCTTTTATGAAAATATTTATAAAAGTTAAACACATTAAATTACACTACAACATTTATAATATTATATTATGCAAAGTATTAAACCCTAACCATTTAATAAACTCTAATTATCTAATTATTATGCAAATTATTTATTTAATTATTATGTAAATTATTAAACCCTAACCATTTAATAAACCCTAATTATTTAATTATTATGTAAATTATTAAACCCTAACCATTTAATAAACCCTAATTATTTAACAAACACTTTATTACCTTGTATGAAAATATTCATAAAAGTTAAACACATTAAATTACACTACAACATTTTCTTTATCTATCCAACTATTATGTGAATTATCAAACCCTAACCATTTAACAAATACTTTATTACCTTTCTTTCTCAATATTTTTTCAACCAAATACTCATCCTTATATTTAGTTTTCAATAATTCTGGTTCATAAAATCTTCCTTTAACTTCTTCATTGTTTAAATCTTTAATTTTATATGTTGGTGGATTAGATGGTATAACCTCATTAATAACAAACACTTCTGCTGACCAATTTGGTGTATAACCTTTTTCAAACAAACCTTTAATTTTACTTCTAATCACCAATCTTATACTTTAACTTAACAGACTTATATTCTTTCTTATACACTTTTTTCAATATCGCATGCTCAGTTTTCTTATTCACTTCTACAGGTTTCACACCAATTGTTCTATGTACTTTGTTATTATATTCATCAACCAAACCTTGCAATATTTTTAACCACTTATAATTACCTTGAACAGTAAATTTTTTCCACATATTTTGTTTAAGTGTTTTGTTAAATCTTTCAACAACAGAAGGTTTTTTACCACTATATGTTGAGTAATGATTGATATTGTTTTTTCCCATCAAATCTTCAAATTCTTTATTATAAAACTCTTTACCTTGATCAGTTTGTAAATTATTAGGTTTTCTAATTTTTAACACTGATTCAAATGCTTCTGTAACATTCTTACCACTCTTATCTTTAACAGGAACAGTAAACGCATATTTTGAAAACACATCTATAATTATTAGTAAATACTTATAACCTTTATTTAATTTTGAAACACCTTTTAACACACCACTATCCATTTCCACAAGATCAGCTTGCCATAAATCATCTATACCTTTAACAATAACACTTAACCTAGCATAATTCTTTCTAGATGGTTTATGAATTTCTTCTATAATGTCTTCTCTAATACCTTCACCTTCATATAGTCAATCGGGTTTTTTAATGAATTGAGATTTATTAACATCACATACAACACATATACCTTTCTTAATATATCTTCCATTCTTTGTTTGTTCTATTCTTATGTTATCTATTTTTGTATCTGTTGATTTCTTACACTTAACACAATACATCATACTATTTATTATATGGAAAATTATTAACCTCAATCTATAATTCAAACACTATATCAACTAACAACATAATTCTAAAGATCGGCCTAATTCAAACTATAATTCAAACTATAATTCAAGCATATGTTTGTTTGATGCTGTTGTCGATATTTGATGATTAATACTATAATTAACGGGTGTCGATATTTGATGTTTAATACTATAATTAATGCTGTTGTTGATTAATACTATAATTAATGCTGTTGTTGGTATTTGTTGATTAATACTATAATTGATCATGAACTTCAATCTATAATTCAATCTATAATCAATCTATATAATAACTTCTACAATTCAAACACTGTTCATCTATATAATTTAATCAATAAAACATTCTATAACTTAGTCTATAATTCAAACAATAATTCAATCTATATAACAATTTATAATTCATCAGTATAATTCAATTTAGAATGTTGTTATATAGATTGAATTAAAATGTTATATATATATGGATTGAATTAGAATGTTGTTATATAGATTGAATATAGCAAATGGTTTTATGAAAGTTCTCGTTTCTATATACATAATAAGTTGCAATGGTTGCCCTTCTTCCATAGCTGAATTCTTATTTGCTTGAAACATAATTATATCACCCTTTTTAATGTTTACAGGTAAATTTTCAATCAAAGTATCACCTAAAAATATATCTCTAGAAAGTATTTATCCAAACTTAATTCCATGTGCATTATTTTCCCATTATATAGAAATTTGTAACCATTAGAGAGATTAAATATTCTAAAGATTGGTTCCTTAGCATTTTTAACTCTCAATCGACATATTAGGGGTATAGTTTCTTTCTGCATAATCAATTTAGTAGTATCCATCCTAATCTTTTGAAAATCATCTTTCTTTATATATGTGTTTTGTAATGTTTTTAATACATCTTCAAATTTGTTTCTATCACCTTCCAATTGACTATTAACATTACTATTTATTGAATCTAGCTGTTGTAAAGTTACTACATCTTGTTGGTCAATTGCATCACTTATATTAACAAGTCTTTTGTTTTTGAAATCAACCCATGTTATATTTGATGTAAAAACTTCACTTACAAGATTGAGGTTTGTAGTCCTCGTTTTAGTATTACCAAATATATCCATATTTATTATATAACAATTCAAATTATTTAACAGCAAGTAAAACAGTTATACGAGCTCCACCAAAATCAATCAAATCACCATTTTCATCTTTAATTGAAACTTTCAAATTATTAAATTTATTGTGATGTATTGGGAAAAATATCTTTTCATTAGGTTCATATATAATTGGTTCTCTAAACTCTGCATTTGTTCTAAATGTTGCAATTAAGTCTGTTTCGTTGTGTGTTGTACCATTGTGTTTTAAAATCATACCTTCTGCTAAATCACAATGAATATTTATAGTATCAAATGGATGAAACCTTGGTGGTTTATCTCCAATATGTTCTATGTTATTAGCCAAGTTTTTATCACTAAAACCTAATACAGTGTTAATGGTATCTAAGGTTATATCACAAACCTCACTAAATATTTTAACGCTATTTCTTTTCCTGTCTTCTGTAATTTCAAAAGTATCTTTGAATTCATCAGTGTAGAATGGAAGGTTTGATTTAATATATTCTTCTAATTCTTTTAAACTATATTGACCAGGTTGAACTATGGCTTGTCTTGTAACTTCAGGTTCTTCAGTGCAAAACGTTAATTTATTGTTCTTTTCTGTAATGTTTGGTGTTAAGTATGTTGTATAAAATCCTGCAACAGCTACTTCTAAATCGTTTTCAAATGGGTAGTGCAAAGACATGTTTAATACAGATGAATAACCATTTAAATTAAATACTTTCATTTATTATATAATAAATAATTAAAATGGATAATTGGGATATTAAAGTAAGGTTAACAGAAGAAACGGCGAAGAGTAAGAGGAATGGAGAGTTGTTACCTGATGATATAAGATGTTTAATAGTTGGACCTAGTGGATGTGGTAAAACAACGTTAATGATTGATAATTTTTTGTTGGCACCTAAATGGTTAAAATATGCAAATGTTTATATATATTCTAAAAGTTTAAATCAACCTAAATACCAACACTTAATACAACTTTTTCGAGATATAGAACGTAATATTAAAGACACAATAGCAATAATAAAAGGAAACAATGAAGAGATTATTCCATTAGATGAATGTGAGGACTATTCTGTGGTAGTATTTGATGATTTCATATTAGAAGAACAAAACCGCGTTAGAGAATATTTTACTCGAGGTCGTCATAAGGGTTTGAACTGTTTCTATCTTGGACAAACATATTCTAAAGTGCCAAAACAATTAATTAGGGACAACTTAAACTTTCTTTGTATATTTAGACAGGACAATGTAAATTTAAAACATATATATGATGAATTTGTTGCATCTGATATGTCGTTTGAAAAATTACAATCATTATGTAGCAAGTGTTGGAGTGAAGAACATGGTTTCTTAACAATAGATATGACTAGAAAGGTGAATAATGGTAAATATAGAAATAAAATTAAAGAATTTCTAAAAGTGTAAACTAAACGTATATGAATGCAGGTGAACGTATATATTATGTTATGTTATGTTATGTTATGTTATGTTATGTTTTTTTATTTTTTTCTTTATATAATAAATGGATGTTAATAAAGCTAAGAAGTATATTAAGTTAAAAGAAGAACTTATTAAAAGATTTAAGGAAATTAAACAAAGTAATCGAAGTAAGTATGAAAAATTTAAAGAACAAGATCAGCCTGTTATTGATGCAATTAAAGATTTAGGGCAAGATATATCAAAAGTAGCAGAAGAAAATAAAAATCTAATTCAAGAGTTAGTTCCAGTTGTACATAAAAGTGCTAGAGTGGATTCAAGCTTATTAGAAACACCGCCTATGTATGATAGTTCTATAAATGAAAGTGATACGCCTATAACAGAAGAAATAAAACACATGAAAAAACAAATTAAATATAAAGTAGAAGGAATAGAATCTTTAGCAACAACTCATTTTGGTAATATTGCCTCAAGATATTATGCAACTAGAGATGATAAAAGTTTTGGAATACAGCCATATGATGAAGATGGGAAAATTATACATATGATAGGAAATCCGGAAGTTAAAATTCATGGTGATGATTTAGTTATTAATAATCGACATTATACAGGAACAGAAGGTTTATGGGAATTATTGACAAAACATAATCCAACAAATTATAATGGTGATGATCTAGAAAAATATAAACAAATAGTAATTGATTCTAGTGTTGCATTTCATAATAATGATCCAAGTACAAGAAAACAAAAATCTAGTAAAGGTAGAAAATATAAAGAGATTATCAAACCTATTTGGGATGAATATATAAAACCAACAACACCTTCAAAAAATACACCAAAATCTGGAGAAGGAATAAAGGTATATAACGAATTATCAAAAGAATACATATGGATGGATGATGTGAGAAAACTGATTGAGCGCTTGATTGTTATTGATGGGGAAGAAAAATCTAGAAATGATAACTTTTATAATGAGAAAGTAGGTATTATGGATATGATTAATTCTAAACTTGCACAATTTATACCTAATGATCCATAAGGTATAGGTTATTTGATAAAGATATTGAATACGCTGCCACCAAAATTTTGGAATAGTAAAAAGTATGGAAAAGGATTAGTAAATGATTTGATTAATAAACTTCCATTTGAGTTGCATATTCCAGGATTTAGATTTTGCGGGCCTGGGACTAAGTTAGAAGAAAGATTAGAAAGAGGTGATGAAGGTATTAACAAATTAGATGAGGCTTGTAAAGAACATGATATATACTATAGGGATAATAAAGATACAGAATCAAGACATATTGCAGATAAGAAATTAGAAAATAAAGCTTGGGAAAGAGTTTTTGATAAAGATGCTAATTTAATAACTGAAAAACTACCTGCTCTTGGAACTGCTTTAATGATGAATACAAAAGTAAGATTTGGTTTAGGTTTATAAGTAATGAAAGTAAGATTAGGTTTATAAGTATTTTTTAGATTTAGGTTTATATATGTACTTTTTATGTAATTTTTTCATAAAAAGCTTTTAATTTATATAATAAATATGCAGTTAAAAGGTTTTACATTTACGATTCCTAATCAGGAACTTAAACAATTAAATATAGATCACATTTTAACTAACAAACAACTCAAACAAAATTAGGCAAAACTAAGTAAAGGACAATGTATGTCTCTATCTCTTTCTATACCACAACTTAAGAAAATAAACAAAGAAATGAAGGCAAATGATAATAAAGTTCATTATGGTGGTTTTATATTTACTATTCCAACGATTTTAGCTTTAATAGGTGCTCTAGGTTCTGTTGCTGGAGGTGCGGCTGCTATTGCTAAGACTGTAGATGATGCAAAAAAGAATAAAATGGAATTAGAAGAACAAAAGCGACATAACTTAGCAATGGAAGAAAAACAAGGTGGTAAGCTTTCAAAAAACGTAAACTCCAAAACAGTAAAGTAAAAGAAGAAATTAAACCTTTAAGTAATTTAGATCTAATACAACTTGTTAAAAAACTTAAGATAAGAAACTTTAGAGGTGTATTTATGAGTGATGAATTGCCTAAACAACGAAGGAAGAATGAGTGTGGTATTGTTAATTTTGATACGTCTAAAAATATAGGAACGCATTGGATTTGTTATTGGAAAAAAGGAAATAGAAAGTGTGTGTTTGATTCATTTGGAGGTAATCCACCAAAAACACTCGTAAAATATCTTGGTCATAATATAAAGTACAATAGCAGCCGTATACAACATTTTAACGAGGTAATTTGTGGTCATTTATGCATTACAGTGTTAAAAATGTTTACAGATGGGTATAGTTTTTCAGAAATTATTAGTCAGGTGAATAGGAATAAGGATATTTGGAGAAGTTATATTTAAGTTTTTATGGGTTTATTTTATGGGCTTAATTCATAAAACGATTATAAATATTTTTATAATAAAAATGGATAAGATATAATCATATGAATTACAATCCTTTAAACCTAATCAAAAAACAGTTGAGAATTTAAATAAGCCAAACAGTTCTATTGAATTTGATATTGACGTGGGTGATGGATTCATACATCCTTATTATGCTGATATGTATGTAACTTTTGAAATTAGAGGTAGAGATGGTGATGGAGAATATACTACTGGTCAAAATATTAGACTTATTAATAATTTCTTCCCACATTTGTTTTCTCAAATTCAAATTAGTAAGCATGGTCAGATATTAGATATTATAGATTATCCTGGTTTAACTTCAACAGCTGTAAACACATGTACGATTTCAAAACCAGAGGCAAATCACTATGATGAATGTGGATGGGAAGGAATTACGTGGGCAAGAACAGATGAAGAAATAGTGTTTTTGCTAAGACTTTTACCAGGATTTTGTTCAGATTTTAAAGATATTATGTGGAAAGGAGGTTTGAAATATACATTTAAAAGAAGTGGTTCTGATGATAATGCATTTGCTATTTGGAAAACAAAAAAGCAGGATGGAACATATGAGAATGATCAACCACATCCAGGTAAAATTAAGATTACAAATATGGAGTTAAGAATGCCTATTGTTAATTATGAACCTAACTATGCCACCTTGTTAAGACCTAATATGTTAAAAGAAGGTAAGATTCCTATTTCATTCAATACGTATCAATGTTTGCAGAAATCACTTAGTGGGAAATATTTAGAATTCGATTTAACCACACAATTTAACTCAAGTGAATTTGATATGCCTAATTTTGTGATTGCCTTTTTCCAAACTGATAGAAATGATAATCAAGAAAGAGATTCAAGCTATTTTGATCATTGTAAAGTTCAGAATATCCATTTTCGTAATTCTAGAAATGAATCTTTCCCATTAGGATCTTTAAACTTAGATTTTGCAAAACATAAGTATTTGAAAGTTTATGAAATGTATACGGTATATAAGCGAGCTACAATTGGAAATACTGAGATGTTTTATTATCCTAAGGAATTTTTAGAAAATAGGCCGATGTTCGTAATTAACACAAGCAAGCATAAATCAGTAACTGTAAGTGATAGAACTAGTTTGAAACTGACTGTTAATTTTGAAAGTGATGTACCAGATAAAACAATTTGCTATGTTGTTATGATTGGTAAGAAAAATTTAGAGTATGATGTTGAGAAAGAAAAAATAATTGAGAAGATATAAATCAATTATATGTTTATTAGATTTGTTTAGTTTGTAAGTGTTTTTATGATATTATCATAAAAACTTATTTAATAAAATGACTATTCCAGATAACATTCCACGTGAGAATTTAATTGTGTTAATTGAAGATACTATATTAAATCTTGAGAAGTTATTAATGAAAAACAAAAGGAAGTTCAAGAGAATAAAATGTGTTTATATTACTCTTATTACGTTATCAATTCTATTATCAGCTTCTACAGGGTTCATCAATGTATTTATTCCTGTTACAGTATATTGAATTATTACAACTGCATTTGCTTCGGCTTCTGCTGTTATAACTGGTTTATCTACACGGTTTAATATAGCTTCAAAGAAAGAATATTATAAAAATATGGTGAATCGAATTGGGATGTTTAAAGATGAGCTTAATGTAATTAAGCTCATGAATGGCGAATTAACAGATGAAAATGTAAGAGATATTGTTAACAGAATCAATGACATACTTAACGAAATTCGAGGCTATTAGAAACTGATTTTTAAAAAGTTTTAATATAATAAATACGATGGCGAGTCATATTGAACTTTTAAATAAACTTGGAAGTCTTGAACAAAAACAGGTTATTGGATTAAGAGAATTAGAATTAAATACAGAATATAAGATTGTGAAAATGGAAAAGATTAAAACTAAGTTTGGAAAGAGCATTTTAGTTGAATGTGAAGAGTTTAAGGTATTTCTTCCACCTAGATTTACAAAACACTTAACAGATAAAATGATTGATGAGATCGTTAAAGATGGAATAAAAGTCAAATACACTGGTTTAAAAGATAACTATCCAACTGTTGAGTTCTGTATGTGAATCCAAAAAATAATAAAAATGATCAAAAATATGTTGTCAGAAGTAAAAAATGGAGTGAATAGAATGGATCCTCAAAAGAAATTTATACTTACTAATAACTTCAATGTAATTGTGAAAAATGTGCAAACCGAAGTTCAAGTTGTTTTTGATATTAACGGCTGTCTATTCAGTTTGAATTATGATCAGTGGACAGAGTTTAAGAAGTCATTGTTTCCTATAGAGAACGAGGTTAGCAGAAGATTCCATTATCAGTATCCGAACTTGTAACTATTAATATACTAATTTGTAAGTATTATGTAATTATGTAGAATTTAGTTAACTTTTATGGTAAAATCATAAAAGTGTTTTATAATTTTATTTTACTAAATTTAGTGATTTTTATAACTAGATTTAGTGATTTTTTTTGCTTTTGTAACTAGATTTAGTGATAGAATGCATTAGAAGTTATTATGAGTAAGATAGAAGTTATTTGAGATGTGATAGAATCTATTTGGGAAGTAGGGAGTGCGGTAGAAATTATTAGGGGTAGTTTAGAAGTTATTTGGAGGTAGGGGGATGCGCTATTGTTATTAGGGGTGCGCTATTATTATTGATGGTGTGCTAGATTGTTATTGGAAATGATGAAGTGGCGCAGAATCCCCACCCCACCCCTACTGTTTAGTATTGGGGAGGAGGAAACTAGCAAAAAGTAGGATGATTTACGGAAGAAATGAGTCGAGAGTGGTGTTCAAGTAGTGAAGAAAATATCGAACACAATTATTTTTAGGGCAGTATGGAATTTGTACAAACCATTTATGTGAGAAAAGAACGTGAATTGTTGGTAACGTGCCCTGTGGGGCTCTAACCCGCCTTCACTTTCTTACGCTCGCTGTCTGAATTTAATGTTGGTGACGTAATTTAACGTATGAAACCATACAACCGCATCGGAAAAGAATATCGCAAAAAAGTCGGTGCAAAATCTAGAGCCCCAAAGCTAAACGTAAATGTTGACAAAATGGTGGGACATGTGTCTTCTGGCAGTTACCCAACCTAATTTGTTTATAACAGTTAAAAATTTAATATGTTTATAATATCATTAATAGAGTCAAGTATAGAAAATCTACTTACATATAAATTTAAACCTTTTAGTGGGTTAAAAGTATGTGAACTTACTATACCATTTTTGAAACAAAATTACCTTCATAGAACATATTGTAAATAAATATCCATATATGAGTACTATATAAATGTAATAAAATATTAATAAAATAGCATAACATCGTTCAGAATATACATTTCAAAGGCTCCTCTGGGGACAACACTAATAATATACTGTTATATAAAAACGAATTCAACTTTGAAATTATAATGTAGTAATAAATTCCAAGAACATTCCCATTTTGGGAATCTTCCCGAATTTTTCCGATAATTTTCCCGAAAAATATCATCCCGGGAATTTACCCATCACTAGGCCATACGCCGAGCAAATGCGGGGATCTGGGGACAGTCCGGTAGCCAGCACAAAATTGTTGGGGGGCGGTAGAAGTTAGGGGGCCGATACAACTTTATTACAGTTTATCACCATATTATAGTTCAATTACAAGTCTACCGTGAAAATTTTAGGGGGGCAGCAAAAATGTAGGGGAGTCCGGGCTCCAAGACACCCCTTCGATACGGGCCTGTCTGGGGGTGAAGGCCCCAGCTAGCCGAAGGCTAATTCTCAATAAATATAATTATTAACTTAATCATTATGAATGTTGTTTAAGTAAACATATTAATATGATGGGGATTAAAAATATATCTTATCCTTTTAATTAAGACCTCTACTATGAATAAAGGCGAAGACTGTAGCTAGAATTGCGGTTTCGAGAAGAAAGAAGAGGTGGTATGGGACGAGATTAGAAAAGTGTAAGGCGAGAGGTTGGAAGGCACAAAAACTTAGAATTTATGCTATGTGAATTAAGTAAATTCTATGAATCAATAATGCGAAAAAGATAGCTGAAAAATTAAGGACAGGCATTTTGAAGCTAGTCATTGAGTATTAATTACTTCTATATAAAATGAAATGAAGGTTAAAGTTTCGAAATACAATTAAATCAAGAGGAAAATAGAAAAGGAAATTCGTCTCTTTTAAATTAAATGCATGGTCTATGAGTGGAAAAATATCTCAGAATCTTGCAATTCCTTTAAGGTTTTTGGAATCGGATATCAAGAAAAATCACTGCAACTGTTTCACGAAAGATAAATGAGATCCTCGTTGGTATATAAAATAAGATATGTGGCCTTGGTACGCAAGGTCCCAGTTCGATTCCAGCACGTAAAGCATTATAGTGATTCAGACTTCACTTTAACTTTAAAGTCTCGTGTTAGATATCATCGTTAGTGACAAAAGACGTAAATACAAATCAGACTTAGAGATGCGTAGATCAATGAAACATTGGCCCACGACTCACTGAGCAACCACTCTTTGTAATCCACGACCCACCGTGACCCACTGACCCCACCAACCGTGACCCACTCTGATCACCATCACCTACTATGACCCAGCACCCACCATGACCCAATTTCATTTCATTTGATTTCATTTATTTGCCTGTTTCATTAGCTTACAAAGCATGAGAAATTCTCATGTAAGCATTACAGTTGTGAGAAAGAAAGAAAAAAACATACAATATTGTCAAGTACCAGAGGTATACATCATGCATCTTTCTAAAATACAAAACCCCATAATAGAATATATTAAGTATAAAAACATGACAATTTACATCTAATTAGGTAACTGTTTGTACCACACCAGGCATGTACTCACGGGTACTCACGGGTATCTGTTACCAACTCTTCAGTTAATGAGTCATTTAAATATTCTTTAATTGTATAATAGCACTTTTCAGTGAGTGGATTATATAAAGTCTTACCAAGAATGGAAGCATTGGTCATACAAATACATAGGAAGTTTATTATACAATCTGACACAGTTCATGTACACGGTTTTGCTTATATGAGCATATTTTTGATGCATCCCAAATATGTCACTACCTTGTCTTGTATTATGGCTATGAACATTTTTGTTAAAGATAAAATGATGCTTGTTTTTCACAGTAAAAAGAATAGATTTATAGATGTATAAGCTGGGGAGTGTTAAAATTTTTGCTTCTCTGAAAACCTTTTTACATATCGATTTTGTGGGTAACCCAAAATTTATTCTAATCGCTTTTTTTCTTTTTTTTTCTTTTTTTTGCAATCGGAAAGTGCTTAAACTATTTTCAGCAGATCCCCAGTGTATTATGGCGAAGTTAATTAATGAATTAAACTTGGCGTAGTAAAAGCTAAGAAGTGCTTCTCTCGATACAGTACTTTGAAGTTTGTATAAGGCAAAACACACGCTACTTAGTTTCTTGTTTAAAGTGGAGATATGAGCAGACCATGAAAGATCATCACTTATGATTACTCCTAAAAGCTTTGTTATGCAAGAATATTGGAGTAAGTTAGAAGATATTTTTATTCTAAGTGATATACGCGGTTTTCCTGGAAAATGAAAATGTAAGAGAATCGACTTATCATGATTTATAATTAACTTATTCGCTGTTAACCATTTTACTAATTTGTCTGTAAAAATGTCAGATTTCCTCTCAACTTCTATTGATTTTCCTGATATTATCATACTGATGTCATCAGCATATAGAATACATTTTGCTGGATGCATAAATTCTAACAAGTCATTTCTATATATCAGGAAGAGAATAGGACCCAAAATGGAACCTTGAGGAACACCTCTGATTACAGTCGATAAAAACGAACAAGTTGTTTGAAAACCATCTGCAGCTAATTTTGATATTTGTACCGCTTGTTGCCTACTGGATAAATAAGAGAGAAACCAGTTGTGAGCTACTCCTCTAATACCATAAGCATACAACTTGCATAAAAGAATAGCATGATCAATTGTATCAAAAGCTTTGGATAAGTCGATGAATAGGCCAACAACATATTTACTGTTTTTTAATTCAAGAGCTATATTGGACATGTAATCAAACAAGGCTGTTTCAATACTTTTCTTATTTTGGAAGCCTTGTTGTGATGGTGATAGTAAGTTACATGACTTCAAAAAATTGCAGAGTCGTGACTTATCACATATTCAAAAATTTTTGAAAACGTGGAAAGAATGGAGACTGGGCGATAATTTCTTACATCATGCATACTCCCCTTTTTATGGAGAGGAATTACTTTTGCCACTTTTAACACGGACGGAAAATATCCTTTCTAAAGAGATAGGTTTACTAAATAACAGAGATGATTTACAATGAAAGGAAAACAAAATTTAATAACAGTCACTGCAACTTCATCAAAACCTGAAGATCCCGAATTAGACATCCTACTCAATATTTTCCATAACTCCTCTACTGTTGCTGGAATTAAAAAACTCGTATGTGAATGCATTGGAAATTTCATCGAGTCGTCATAAGTCGCTTGTATGGGGTCAGGTAATGGTACACTATCTAGAAAATAATCATGGAAGACATCTGCAATCCGCTTAGGTTCTTTAATAATTTCGTCCCCAACTTTAACATACTCAAAGTCGCTCTTTTTCTTGTTTGTTCCACCATTTAATATTTTCCACATAGTTTTAGCTTTATTAGTAGAATTAAGTATTGTGGAGCTATTTGATAGTAACTGAGCTGTTTTAATTACTCTTCTGTATATTTTCCTGTACTTAAAAATATAATTTCGAAACTTGTGAGGAAGTGATGTATGTATTTTGAGTAATCTATTATATCTAAATAGGTTACTTTTAGAAATTTTAATGCCTTTAGTTAACCACGATTTAGTGGAAGACGTCCGGATTTTACGAGTAACTTTTGGAAACGCCATATTGAAGTAATGTAAGAAAGTTTCAAAGAAGTATTTAAACTTACATTCAGTGTCAGACGTATTATATATGCCATTCCAAGACTCGTGAAAAGTCAAGAAATTTAGATATTCCATATTATGACTGGAGAAAATACTCTTTTTCATTTACTATATTTAGTATTAACTGTAAAATTACCTCACATATGGGACCCATTTATACTGTCCAACACACTGTCCGCCACCTTGACTATCCAATCGACTACCCACCAAAATCCAACGTCATCAACTCTGACCTAAGATTCAAGCAATTCTCTCCACTGACTAAAGAGTTTATGCTTTAATAAAACATGGCTATGAAATTATCATTTGACGGAGTTTGAATTTCTGCGGTCAGTCGTTCAAACATCCTTTGTTACAATACCGGTGGATGAGACCTTTACGATAAAAAAAAATGATAAAGTGGTTGTCACGGACCAAATTATTCAATCTAATTATCCCACGTAATTATCTCCCTGTTGAATTGCAAAACTTTTCAGTGGAAAAAAGGATGAAGTTTGAAAGTTCCAAATCAACGTAAACTATCCCAACATAAAGGGAAGAAAACTGTAAAAATATTCATTTCATTAAACGAAACGAATAAACTTAAAATTTCTAAGTATTGAAGCTTACAGTACAAATTATATCCCTATTTTCTACGAACTCTATAGCTTGATGCTTTGTGCTCTGAACGTTCCATGTAATAAACACAAGCTTCAGGAATTATAAAAGAATTTAGTGGATAAAATGCCATGCACTGTAGTTTCAGTTTCTTAATTAATTCTATTTCAATTGTGGCTGATCCAGACATCCCAACCTAGTTATCCATTTAATTGGTAGATGATATTTCAGATCAGCAAATAAAACTGAAAGTTTTCGTCAATAAATTCTTTAAATTCTGACCAATCTTTTAAGAGTGATACAAAAATGTTCCATAATTCAACCAGGATGTTTGTTGCAAAACACTAAGGGTAACTCAAGATAGTTAAAAAAAAGTAGGCATTAGATAAAAATACTAACTCCCTACCATGCTGAAAATACTAATACTAGATGATCTCGAAAAATATTTCTGACCTTCAATTAAATTAATATGTAGTAGATCCATGGATCACGAACTTAACCCGTTATTAAACGCTGTTAGTAAATCAGAAAATTTGTCACTTGATAACTGAAAAACCAGAGACGGTATGTTTTAATTACTGAAGAACCAGAGGCGATATGGCATACCATCGCATACCTTCTCCCTTCGACCACTGCTTTTAAAGACAAATAAATAACACTAAATTAAACGAAACAGTATGAGAGCTAAACGACTGAACAAATTCGGCAGTGGCAGCTGGTACTATATGTTGCACGGTTGTGCAACTGTATATGATTTTTACCTCCAAAGATTTTTTCTTAATTTTAAAATAATGTTTTCGTAAAAATAATCCCTTGCTTTTTAGCACAACACAGTATTGATGCATCTCTTAAAAAATCATGTCAAAAAACTGAAAGAAAGAGAGAGAAACACACATCCAGTGGCAAATAGCGTTGCCACTGGATCCATTAGCATTGAGCATACGGCAGAGTTCCTATTTCTTAACATTGGAAAGCATACTTATTCTTGCATCGCTCCTATCCTGTTGTATGGTCTCCATCCAGTTGCGGAGACCTTGGCAACTGCCACTCAGCTTCTGTAATAGTTATGAATTCCTTCACTCACCAGCGATGAAGGCGTGGGTCGAGGCAGTTTGGAAGAACAAACCAAAGAACAATAATAATAATAATAATAATAATAATAATAATAATAATAATAATAATAATAATAATAATAATAATAATAATAATAATAATAATAATAATAGAATAGAGGGAGTGATATGTACAGTGTGTCCGAGGGTTTGCTCATAATATTGTTACAATTGAAAATCCTATTGTGCTGTTTTATTGTAAGTGTGTGTTTGAAGAATGTGATGGTGTTTTTGTTCTTAGCCTGTGAGTGATATTTTTAATATTAAAATATAACGCTAGTAACAGAAAACTCAAAATGAATTCAGTTTGCAGTCTTCTCCGGACCCGTTTTCTCGTAGGCTGATGGAGGAGAAGGTTGAAATAAAAAGGTTAGGGCATCCAACACCAATTTTAACAATCAATCAAACAGTCAAAACAGGTAAGAGACAGTTTCAGCGCTCTTTTAAAATCGAGTATTATAACAACACAGACTGGCTTTGTGGTTGTGAGGGAAAAAATGCTTTATTTTGTTTTCCTTGTTTACTTTTTGGGGGTGAACGTGCTTGGACTGAAATAGGCATAAAAGATATTAATCATTTGAGTGAACGAATTAAGGGACACAAAGCTACAAATATCCATATGAAAAATGTATTACAGTTAGCTTTAATTGGTACTGCCAATATAGCTCACCAGTTAGACAGTGAGTATAGGCGAAATATAGCTTTGCATAACGAAAGAGTGAGACATAATCTTTATATTCTAAATATTATAATTAATTGTGTACGTTTTTGTGGTGCATTTGAATTAGCGTTGCGGGGTCATGACGAGACAGAAGGATCTTCAAACCCAGGTGTTTTCCGTGGCCTCATTGATTTCAGTGCAGAACTTGACACAGCCATGAAAACTCATTTGGAGAAAGCTACTGTCTTTAAGGGAACATCTAAAACGATTCAAAATGAACTTTTAAATATAATGTTAGAAGTTTGCCAGAACAAAATCTCACAAGAAGTAAAAGAATCAGAATTTTTAGCTATGATTGCAGACCAAACTAGTGATGTGGCTAATACTTTTCAAATGGCCGTCATTTATCGACATTTAGTGAATGGAAAACCAATTGAAAGATTTTGGACTTTCCTCGAACCTCCTAAACACGTTGCAAAAACTTTGGCGTCATGCCTGTTAAAAGAACTTGAAAAACATAGGTTAGAGGAGACCCCACAGAAATTAATCGCCCAGACGTACGATGGCGCGTCAGTAATGTACGGAACGTCTGGAGGAGTACAAGCAATTATTAAACAACAGTTTCCAAACGCCGAGTACGTTCATTGTTATGCCCACCAGCTGAATCTAATTGTGCTCAATGCTGCTTCAGTGGTAAGAAATGTTAGAGTATTTTTTTTTACACTTTGCAGGGAGTTTGTTTCTTCTTCTCAACAAGTCCACAGCGTACAAAATTACTTGATGATATCGTAAAGAAAAGACTTCCGCGGTCTGTTCCTACGAGATGGAATTTCCAATCACGCGGCGTTAATACAATTTATCTGTACAGAAAAGAAATAATTCAATGTTTGAAACATATTCTAAATAATGAACATATTAAAAATTCGAGCACAATCGAGAAGGCAAGAGCGCACATTGACACGCTTACTAGACACAGCTTTGTGTTTTGGCTAACTCTGTTCCACAAAATTTTACCTCATGTTGACATCTTGTATGGACAGTTCCAAAGAAAGGACATTGATGTGGTAAGTGCTCAAAAGTATGTGTCAGTTTTTGTAGAAAGTGTTGAAAAAATAAGAAACGAAGAAATAGATATTGAGCCTTTAGTTTCGTCGGAGACATCGAAAAGAAGAAAAACTGATAACACACAACTAAACATGGAAGCGAAGGAAGTGTGTGATGCGATTATTAGTAACGTTAAACAAAGATTTAGTTTTACTGGCCATCTTGTGGCGGGCACTTTATTCTGTAATGAAAAGTTTGGAGAATACAGGAAGGAATTTCCAGAACAAATTGCTCAAAACGTTTGCAACTTCTATCCATTTGTCAACGCAAAGCAGCTTCATTTTGAACTTTCCATAATATATAACACTGCCGAGTTTTCATCTATATCTGGACCAGTTAGTTTATTAGAATTTTTCCAGCACAATAACATTGAGAGAAACTTTTCTGAAATAACCAAACTTCTGAAGGTTTTGCTCGTTATTCCAATGACTTCATCGGAGGCAGAGAGATGCTTCTCTACCTTAAAGAGAATAAGGACTTTTCTACGGAATACTATGACACAAGAGAGACTATCTGCCCATGCAATGTTATCTATTGAGAGAGACTTGGTGAACAGCATTCCAGATTTTGACCAACAAGTAATAGAAAAATTTGCAGCTCGAAAACAACGTAGGATGGACTTCCTTTTCAAATAAGGTACGATTTATTTAATTAAATAATTTTGTTTAGCTTTATATATATTCTTATTTTTTTTTCTTCAATGTTTCCGTAATGCTTTCATGCTGTTTATATTTCCGTGCCTTACAACACATGCTACATTATATTTATCTCTTGTTTAAAAGTGTCGTATATGCATAACGTATAAATGTGCAATGACAGTGATTGTTTACCTTGTTCGGAAGGAAACAGAAAAGATAAGTTAGTTCATTAATTGTTAATATACAGGTTGGCCCTAAAGTACGTATACACCCCTGCATTGATCAAGTGTAACATTCCAGTTTATGGGATTTATTTGCTTCGACTATTCTGGGCTTAAGTTATAAGTAAAAAGACGTTAAGAACAAATAATAAAGGAAACTAAGTCTACCTGTTTGATAACAATAAGAAATGTAATAAAATTCAGTACGGGACTGTGTAACTACTTTTGGGCCACCCTGTACTTAAATCAATAAACATAGCAGTAGAGCTTGGAGGCAAAGACACAAGAGAAGGAAGGTTGGGGGTGGAGTGGAAGTCGCGCGTAAACATGTACCTTTTGATATTGCAACTGCTGGTTTCACAGACCACAAACCGCTACTGAAATTCGGGACTGACACTATTCATTTTAGGAACTATAAAAACTACAGCGTGGCCCGGAGGCGGGCGTATCCCTAATTGGTGTTTTCTAATAGTTTTAGGATTTACCCACATTTGTTCGTTAACATTGCTTGGCATTGTCTGGCAACATTGCTTGGCATTGGCAGGCAATATTGCTATCCATGTGAGCACCGGCGCACTTCGTGATTCACGTGCGCAGTTACCTGTATCAGACGTTTCCTGGCCGCTGGATTGGAAGAGGTTTTGCATCTGTATACCAACTCCCTTTGCCTGGCCTCCAAGAAGAACCGATCTGACGACAGACTATGTTCTCTGGGGTTTCATAAAACCACAAGTAAGAAACATTCGATATCACCCAACACAGGAATTACGAGTAGCTCTTGAACACGCCTTCAACCTCGTGACTATGGAGTATTTCCGTAAAACATCTCCGAGAACTTGCCGCAGAATTCAGGTGTGTTACGACATGGATGGTGATCATACCATTGTTTATGACTCTTAAGAATCTTAAGACTAATGGTAACTGTGTACAGACGTTCTACCATAACTAAAACTATACTGTTGAAACTAAAGGGGGGTACGCCCACTTCCGGACTACCCTGTATGAATTGAACAATAATATCGGTTAATTTAGATATTTTACTTTTCATTTGGTGTGGGCTGAACTTGAAATCCAACAGCATCGAGATTGTCACTATTCATCTCAGCGTCCCCGAAAACTATCATTCGACCTAATCTAAGTCAATTTAGACATATTGAGCCTTATGCAGTCATTTGGACATATAATTAGCATCATAGTAAATGCCTGACTACTGCGGAAAACGTAGACAAACTCTTTAGTATGGCACTAATCACGCGTGAGAACGACTCTGCATAAGGCCTATTCATTTTATTTCTCTCCCTTCCGAGATGTTGGTCGGACCTACCCGTTTTTTCCCGGTGTCCTATATTGGAACAATTTTAAGTATGACGCAAATACCGGCTAATCTGGCTACACCTGTGGCGAAGGTGACAATTTCCGAACCGCCACTGAAATCCGCTTCCAGCAGTGTATACTGTTGATTGCCAGAGGACTAGTGGATTGTGAAGATCAACTAAAATTGGAAAAGAAACTAATAAAAAGAAAGGTTATTAAGAGTGTTAAAAAAAACAAAAAAGACATTATTAAAAAGAAAGAAATTAGCAAGAAATGAAAAGAATAAAAAATGTATGGTTTATTGTATTGTATTCGAAACCTGTGTTTAACAAAAATATTTTGTTCTTTTTTTCTCTACTTTCGTGTCCTAGGAAGCAACGAGTGAGACCGTCAAGATCTAATTGAAGAAAAAAGAAATGGAGTACTGAATTTTCGTTGTTAAAGGCCGGGTTAAGCGTATTATTTTTAAGTTATATACGCTTTCGTTCGTTTTTCTACTGAACCTGGAGTATTCCGAGGATTATAGGAATTGGATCAAATTTACTTACCTTTGAAGAATTAGTCTGGAAATTTACTTTTGGTTGGAACTTGGGTTGATTCCTTTCGAGCCAAGGTTGGATGAGTGAAGCAGGGGTTGCTGTTATTTTAGCCCAGCTGTGAATTTCTTTGGTGAGTACCTGTTTTTTCTTCGGGTTTGTTGGATTCGTTGGGATTTGATTTTAAATTCAATTTGTTAGTTAATTTATCCATAGGATTCGACGTAGGTTGCCGATAATTTTAGGTGGTCCTATTTATCATCCTTTCATTAGAAGTTTTCTGTTAATTCTCGCTTTGCTATTCAATTACTGTATATATTTTTTTGTAAGCTGACCATTGGGAATAGTTTATACAAGTATACAAATGTATTACCGTTCAAGTTAGATTTTTTGTTCTGTTTCTTACTCCGATTGAAAGTTTAACTTCTGTTTTCAGCACTGACGTTATATATATATATATATATATATATATATATATATATATATATATATATATATATATCCAAACTATACTATGCATAAATATCAAAAGTCGTATAAAAAGGTAATGTCCGTCCGTCTGTCCTTTCAACGTTGATCGGCATTGGAACAAAAACGATAATATATAGCAGTGATCGAAACGATAATACGTATTTATTAGTAGCTCCCGGGGACATTTTCAGTAGATCGCGTTAACGCTCTGGTTGCTAATCTTGATTTTATTTATTTATTTATTTATTTATTTATTTTTCCTGTTTTGACTTGCAATATGGAGAGTATCTCTTATAAGTTCTACAGTTGTCATATGTATATAAATGCAAATTCTATGGCTATCAACGTCGAAATTAGAAATTGTTGATTTTAACCACTTCAGATTTTAATAGAGTTAACGGAGTAGACGGAACATATTTCTGGTATGCTTAATCGATTACAGGAAAACGATTCTCGATATCTCTTACCGTCGATATTGAAATATATATGAAATATATGAAAATCAATATTGAAACCAGAAGTACTAGTAAACTTCAACCATTTTTGGTTTTAGTGGAATGTTGAAAGCGAAAATGACATATTTTCTTGAAAATCTAAATCAATTCTTTAAATAAAAAAAAGCTTGTCGCTATATACCAGTGGTCGCCAAGGATATGAAGCTTCTGACCTACCGTTTTTAAATCCTACTGTGAGCTATAACCAAAAGAACTACCGACTTTTCTTTTGAAAAAAAAAAGCCTCTTACCTTTGTTGCGTAAGCTCAGTGAAGGAAGAATATTATTCAGTTCAGGAATTTGCAAATGATAACGATGTATGAATATGATGTAATGATGTAACAAATTTAACATGCGATGTTTCTTATAATTTAGTACTTCAAATGGTGTAATAAGTTGTAATTACAATTTGCATTTATATACATATGACAACTGTAGAACTTATAGGAGATACTCTCCATATTGCAAGTCAAAACAGGAAAAATAAATAAATAAAATCAAGATTAGCAACCAGAGCGTTAACGCGATCTACTGAAAATGTCCCCGGGAGCTACTAATAAATACGTATTATCGTTTCGATCACTGCTATATATTATCGTTTTTGTTCCAATGCCGATCAACGTTGAAAGGACAGACGGATGGACATAACCTTTTTATACGACTTTTGATATTTATGCATAGTATAGTTTGGATATATATATATATATATATATATATATATATATATATATATATATATATATATATCGTCGGTGCTGAAAACAGCAGTTAAACTTTCAATCGGACTAAGAAACAGAACATAAAAGTCTAACTTGAACGGTAATACATTTGTATACTTTTATAAACTATTCCCAATGGTCAGTATTAAGAAAATTAAAGAAGGAATATAACACGTATAATTGTGCCTTTATATACCTCATTACCTGCGAGATGGAACCAGTATTTTAAAAACGAACTAGTTAGTGATTTCCTGTTATTTGTAAGGGGGCCCAGAAATCACTTAGGAAAACTCTGATTGAAAGATAACGAGAGGTGTTGAGTCCACGGCTGAGTGGACACCTGCAAAATTCCTTATCTGATTTCTTCCAAAGACATTTCTCGGTTGGATGAGCACAGGGAAGACTTTTTGCTCTCTTGTTGAAGATTGAAATGTATGATAACATGTCTCCCATTCAGGTAAACTAAACCCACTATTGGTGTATGAAAAATTAGAAAATTTGAAGTTAAATGTTGGAGTTATTTAACAGCCAAGGATTTGCACGAGTTTTATTTCTCCGTCCAGAGATGGAGTTAGCATCGCAGTCGGTCTTGCCTTCGCTCGCAGAAACATCTGTGAAAATGTTTGTTGTTTCATTTGATGTTGCCATCTTAATAATGAAAAAGTGTTAAATACAGTCAAATCAGTTGACGAATAATGAACATAAAGAACATAATTGTTTTATATATATAATTCTTTTGTATATTTATACGTGTGTGTTTGTGTGTATTGGTAAAATAAGTCATGGTTTACGTCTAATAATAAGAAAACAGTCTATAACATGTCATGAAATCTCAAACGCTCTCCAATCGCCCCTTTTTGTTCCAAGCCTCGTTTAGAAAGAAAACACTTGTGGGGGCGTTAAGCCATTGTTAAAAACCAGTGACTTAAATAATGAAAATATTTTCAAGATTCTCATCATTATTCCGAATAATCAATCTCTTTGTAGGCTATATTGTTCATAGGCACGTAGCCAAGGGGAGGGTTTGGACACCCTTGTAGTTTCACAAAAAGGAAAAAAGTATTGAAAGTTGGCGATAAATGGGAATTTCTTGTTTTATCTTCATTCTTGTACATTTTCAGAATACGAAATACCAGTAAATTAAATACATTTAATAAATGCCTGCAGAGAAAAGGAAGAAATGAAATGATTACTTGTTCTGTATTGCTTGGTATATAATGTGTTTCTATGGAGTATCTGATACGTTTTTATTATTATTATTTCTCTGTGCACGAAAACGCGTACCAATGAGCGAAATATCGCGCTAATACACTTACGTTATTTTTTATTTTTGTAAGTAACCCTGTAACTTCTTCCTTCTGTTTCAAATATTTATATATTTTCAACCCATCAAGTCTTTTCTTCTGTTACGAAATAAAATACTAAACTATTTAAAAACAGATTTTGTTCGATTTAGAGATGGAAATTGTACAGTAATTTGGCTGTCCGCAGATGTACATCTAAACCCGATTACCGTACGGATAATATAATAATTATATTAACGGATAATAATTATATTAAACTTTGTAAATTTGCCCCTAAAATTAGACTAAATTTACAAAAATGTCGGGATATTGGGGGGTCCGGACCCCCAGGACCCACTCCCTGCGTACGCCCCTTGTCTTCACAATCCTGAGTTTGTCATGTGATGTGAAATTGGTCATCTCAAAATTTTATCTTGTAGAACACGTTATGCTCTCCTGGTCTGTAGTTTGAATACATGTATCCATGTATCAAGGTCAGATACATGAGAACTTATTTGATTTGATGGGAATTTAATCACTATATATTAAGCACTTATCCAGGTTTTCTTTTCGCGGGGGGTGGGGGATGACAAGGGGAAGTCTCGTAAGCACCTAATTCTAATGTTTTAAAATATCAATTTGTTTTCAAAATAATAATAATAATAATAATAATAATAATTATAATAATAATAATATAATGCAAGAGTTCTATTCTTGCTTAAACTTTTCCTTACTTTTCATTATAAGAACCAGTTTAGTTTGTAGGAACTGTATTGTGGCACAAAGAAAGGCAAACAAATATTTTCGAGAGATACGTAACTAAGGAAAATGTCTGCGATAGCATATAACAAGAATAACAATAAAACACTGAGTGTATAGTTCCATTACATTTTCAGTTGTAAACAGAACAGAAACGAAATTTTAATCCTATTTAAAAGTGTTTTTTTATTCCACCAAGGGGCAATGGCATCATGGTATGTTCTTAGACTTAAAAGAAGACGAAACACATTGCCCAAAATTTTGACAGACTCGAAGTAATTTGAAACAAAAGAATCTCACAAGCGTAAAAGTATGTTTATTAAAAACGTGCTTCAGTTTCGGAGGGGACATGAGCCCCCAGGTCCCCCTTGGATACGTACCTACTATATATGCTTGCTGTGGTTGAAGCTTCACGTTGATCTGTTTCAATAGTTTGAACGGTTGTTGCCATAATTCATCGATGGATACAGAGAAAAATATATAGCCTTTCATATCACCCTTAAAGATAAAGTATCTGTATTTGCTAATGTCTTGGCCTCAGATACGTACGCAGGAATTTATTTTGGGAGGGGTCCAAATCATTTCGGAAGGTTCGAGGTTAAATTATATTAAAATGTGTAAAATTACCCCTAAAGTTAAACTAAATTTAGAAAAATGTCGGAATTTCGGGGGGTCCGGATCCCTAGGACCCACCCTCTGCGTACGTCCCTGGGTAAATGTTTGAAGAAATGTCCCTGGGTAAATGTATGAACTTTAATTGAAAATTCCAGGGGTACCCTGTAGAGATAGTAAATTCTGAAATAGCCCTCGATCAAGCCATGAAAAGTATTTTTTGGGGAAGGTGTACTTGTTATGTACAGAAGGAGAAGGTGTACAGAAGAATGTTTTTTCTGCCTTATTTTATCACACATGTAATTTCGTTTATGTTATGTTGTTCCTCCATGCATCAATATCCAAACTCCCCCAGCAAAAATACAGAACCCCAGACAAAATTCTGGGAAAACCCATGGTTGGGGCCGGTGCTGGCCATACACCGTCGTCTGGTTACTCCGGTTTTATATATATCATTTGTTATTATTTATCAAATTTAATAAAATTTTAAAACGACAATATTAAAAAAAGCCATAGAAACCTCTTCTGTCGCCTTGAAATACAAAAACATCAAATACGAATTGAAAGGATGGGATTTCAAGGAAAAAGAATGGCCCAAAAACTTGTCTTGAGAACCAAGTAATTAGAAGAACATGTTTGGTAGCAGCAGTCTATATCTATAGCACTAACTCCTGCGCGGGAGTTCTTTCAATGGTGATTCACCCATCCTTCTGTTCAACACGCGGTCCCTCCCCGTGAAGAAGCTGTCACTCACTCCAAAAAACTCGTCCTATAGAGCGGAGATGTTCATTCTTCCTTGACGTACCTCGCGCTCGCTACTAGAAATACCCTTCTATCCTTTCTACACAAAGATATACACAAAATACAAATGACAGGAAAAGCAATCAGCAACTGTCACTCAGCATTCACTGGGCTTGTGACCGTCAAGAATGTGTAACACAGTGATTCTCAAACAATTTGCCTCTAGACCCGCTTTAGAAATGAGTAAAAGTTACGACGCCTCCTCTTTGTATAATACTAATATCACAAAGTCATTTACGAATGAATATTTTTAAACTTACAAACTCCTTGATATTTTACCGATTTTGGGAGTTGTTACCAAACAGTTTGAGAAACACTGGTACAATGTCTTCTTGGTTGCTTTCCCAGTTACCTGGGGTAGTCAGACTATCGATTTCTTTATTTATGCTAAAATACAAATAATGGTATGATTGTTTGGTTATTCAGCGCAAGAATACTGTTACTACATTTATAAACTTGGAACTTGGAAATTTAAGTAATGTTAAGTAGTTATTTGTGTGAGACTCTTAGTAACACAAGTACATAAGAGTGTATGTGAATAAAAAATATGTAACAGAATATTTGAGTAAAAATAAAGTGTTGCAATGATAATTTTCCTTTTATAAATTATTTACACTATTTAGATCATTCTTAGTTCTCTATTTTGAGTCTTTATATCATATAATAATACCCTAAGTTAGTTTATTCAATATTAACAAGTACATCAACATGAACAAATTCAAATACATACACAGCGCAACTATAAAACAAAGAGCAACAAATAAACACAATACAAGTTTACATTATTAAGAAAATATTTACATTATTTGTATATTTCCTAACCATGATCCAGTAAATCATCGCATTTTCCAGCATTTCGAATAACACGATAGAAGCAGTATTATAAAACATTACAAGAGTAATTAACGAACTGCAAATATACAATAATAGTAACAATTATTATATACATATGCTAAACACGATTATTTAGAACACAAATTCGTTGCAGTAAGTATATACATTATTACACCTATTTCATCTTTGCTCGATCATTGTCTTTTTTCTTGGCGATCTTGCTTTGAGCACTTAGGATATATTCCGGGTCTCTGCAGGGCATCCCACGTTGTACCATAGAATCTACTATCTCAGGAAGCATACACTCTTTAAAAAACCGTATAAATTTCGGTAGCATAACATTTTCCCATAATTCTTCATCTCTTCTTACTTCCACAATGTGTAAAGGTGAGTTATCATTAATGTATACAACTAAAAAGCATTTGTCTAATTTGGTAATATTCAACTGCTTTGAATTTGGTAGTAGTAGTCGCTGTTAGTATTTAGTCCTATAGTTCCGTCTGGAAGAGCTCTAAGAAAAAATGCCCCTGTCTTTTTCTTTCTCTTCAGTGACATCCTTATTTCTGAGTGAGGGAACACACTTTACTTCCACTGACGCATCATCTTCTACTACATATCCTGAAATATGATTAGAAGAGAATTAATTGATAGACAAGAATGAAAATAGATTTTTTAAAAAAAAGTAATATAATAATCTGTCTGTCCCTTTTCCAAAAGGAAGTGGTTTGGTTTCGTTCAGATTCAGTCCTCTAATTATGAAGAAAATATAAGCGAAAACTTAATTACGTTAGATCAAACCGGATTGGTTGTCATTAACAGAAGTGTGATGAATATGAGTTTAACGCTTCCGAATCGTGATTCTTTGCTTTTTGTTAATCGAAATAGCTTTAGTTCAGAAAGTAATAGAGATTTCAGAAATGGATCAGGATTTTGATTTAATTATTATTCAAATATTGGTAGTTCGAGTTTAGAGAATCCTCCAGTAAATAATATTAGCAGGATGGCTCAACCTCCTACCCCAATTAATAGTTTGTTTAATGGAATCAGGTTTGAACCCGAGATGCCTTCAATGAGAGGGATATTAAGGACTAATATAATTGAGCCGAGAGAGTCTGCAGGATTAAATCCTCAGGCGGGAATCGAACATAGAAGCAATTATCCTATAAAAACATTTCGGGAGTAGAATGTTTGGAAAATAATATACCATCTAGACAAGTTGGTTTTGACTTGTCAAATGTTAGTAGTACTGAGGGTGCGAGTCCATCAAAGGTTACAAACTCTCAGAGAATAGGAAATTATTATAAATGAGTAGCTGCAATAAAGAATTATACTCCAGTTGGAAATTGTCGTTTGGGATTAATTGGAAATGTGTGTGAAAACCCTCGAGGTGAAGGTAGTCTAACGAGGAAAGAGCAATCGAGCTCCAATGAGTATTTTCCCAGAATTTTTCCGAAGCATTTGTGTGATCAATATCTTTTTACAAAAACAACTGAGCTGTTAGTTTCTAAATTTAAAAAAAAATAAAAATATAGACAGTAAGAACAGTTTAATAGTTTTTGAAATTTTGTTTGCATTTGAAGAATTTAATGAAAACTCGAATTATTCAATGAGTTTAGTGTATTGTTCCTTATTGAGTAAATGTGAGGGATAATTTTTGATTGAAGTTCAGCGGACAATTCAACTAAACGTTCCTTGGGAGTTTTTTAGAGCTAGGATTTTTGATAAATTTATTTCAAAAACAGTTAAACATTCTTTGATTGCTGATAAATTATATAGAAAACAGAGATTAAATGAGGCGGTTAAAACACTTTGTTAATGATATTTACTTCACTTCATTAGTATTGGATTGTAATCGTGAAGAGTTACAGCTTATTAGTATTATTCTTGACATGATGAATCCAGCTGTCAGATTTAAAATGCTTAACTTTCATATTCCTGGAAGTATTACAGAACTTAGAGAGCGAGCTGAAGAATATTCAAAAATATTTCGAAATCAACTTGAATATAATATGAAAATAGGAATAAAAGCCAATACGTTTAATGCTAGTTTAGCTTCAGCTGCTCCATCGAAAATTGTAACGGGGACTTATAACGGAAAGAAATTTGAAAATAATGTAAAGGGTTATTATAATTCTCAAAGGAAAGAATCTGATTCACTGACGAAATCCAATACTCGGTATGATAGTTTTAATCGATCGGGAGTTGTTCCGGCAAAGATGGATAATGTGGTGGCGACCTTCGTTAAGGCTTTAATTAATAATAAACCCTTTACTATTTGCATTGATAGTGGATCTTCATATAATCTTATTGCCAAAGGATTAGTCGAACGTTGTAGGCTGGCGCACTATCGTGTGGAAACCAAACCATTAAATATTCGTGCACCTCTTGGATTGACTTATATAAGTGAAAGTGAAATAACTGTTAACATTAATTTATCAGGATGGTTTGTGTAAGATTTTTAGTGGTTTCGGAGTTACCATGTAACTGCTTACTGGGTACACCTTTTTTGAAAAATACTTCGTCGTTGATTCCGCTAAAAAGAGATCACTATTACGCAATGGTAGGAAATCAGTTCTATCGCAATTTGGTGATTTTCCTTTGAAAGAAAGTGAAAGATCTTCGTCAACCTCTACGGGATTTAAATCAGGACATAGTGCTGGCCATCGAAAGGAGATTAAAGTAAATGGTGTAAATTATTTTAGGAAAAATACTTTGTTATTTTTTCGAGACATTTCTGGCATGAAAAGGATTACATCAGGAAGTCGTGCAGGCCAATTTCGATGATTTATTTGAAGTAATTAGTCGTGATCTAAGACCAGTTAACATGAAATGCGAGATTGGTGTTCAGTGCGAGATCGAATTAGCGGAAATTGAACGACAAATTTTGGAGATTACTATGCCATCTCAAGATCAGTTAAGGGGACTTAGACAATTCTTCAAATGTACGGACCATGTAGATGTACCAAAGATTTCTGAGGGTACTAAAGAACTGTGTCATTTAGATAGTCCGAGTTTTTCGACGGCTGATCCAAGAACCTTTTGGGAACAAGGTGTTGCGAGTGCAATGCCATAAAATGGAAATGAGGAAGATCGATCAGTAGTTAATCCAGTTGTTGATATGGGATATTTGGTTGATGATAGGCAGGATATTAAGTAAAATTCGAAAGTTGAGGAAAAAGAAGTTGTCTCTTTTCATGAGTATTCTATTATAGGAGATTGTGTTCAAACATCAATTAAGAAAAAGATGAGAAAAAAGAAGAAAAAGAAGTCAAAGCAGACAATAAAGGAAGATGGTTCGCAAATGATGGAATGTATTGCGGCGGTCCAAAAGGATGTAGTTGATAGTGACTCTACTACTTCAGACATTCATTTAGAACAATCAAAGAACTTTCTGGATTTAATAAAGAAAAATGAAAAACAGTTTTCGGTTCCGGATAATATTGAAGTTTCGAAAGATGATTCCGGGGATAATAATAATAGTTCTTTAAGGAATTCACATGATTTGGATTGTTGCGATGATCCAGAAATTTTGGAGTTCGTCAGTGAATTGCGCTCGAGCTTTTCAGATGTTATAAATTATAAAATCGGTTGTATTAAAGAATTTGAAGCCAAATTATACCTCAAAGAGAAAAACCTTTTAAAGAATCTCCTTTTCCGGTTACCAAATTTTTTTATGATTGTATAGAAGATCTTGAATCACAGGGTATTCTAGTAGAAGTGGATCACTCAAATTATGGTAGCAGCTGTTTCCTGGTAAAAAATAAAAATGGTACACATCGTATTGTAGGGAATTTTTGTAATGCTAACAAGCTGATATATGACGATGTGTTTCCTTCGCCTAATTTGGAGGAATGCTTGGCTAGTTTAGCGGGGAAGCGTTAGTTTTCCTCGATCGACTGGACCAAGGCGTATTTCTAAATACCCCTTCTTAAAAGCTCTAGATAGATAACTACGATTGTTACTCCTCGTGGAAGTTATCAATATACTCGAGTACCAGTTGGTATAAAGACCGGTAGTTGTATTTTAGCTCGAGCAGTGGAGAAAATATTGGGTGATTTAAAAGATCAAGGCGTAAGGATTTATTTTGATGATCTTCTGGTAACAACAGATACCTTAGAAGAACATACGAGGGTACTTAAATTAGTACTAGAAAGATTAAGGAAACATGGAGTTACTATTTCACCAGATAAAAGTTTTTTCTTTAGGAAAAAGATTAAATATCTGGGATTCATTGCAGATGGGAAAACAATTGAGCTCGATCCATCTAGAATTACAGCAATTAAGAATATCCCTCCTCGTAATAGACGTGGAGTTCAGAAAATTTGTGGCCTTTTTTCATATTACGCGAGGTTTGCTAGTGGGTTGCAAGAAATTATGGCACCTATTAGTGATTTGAAATCGCCTAAAAAACCTTTTGTTTGGACACATGAACACCAGAAAATATTGAATAAATTGAAGGAGTTATTCATTGAAAATGTCGTCTTGAAGACTCCTGATTTATCGAAGTTTCTTGTCCATATTGATGGGTCAGGGAAAGCGATTGGAGGCCTAGTGTCACAATTAGATCAGCATAATAACTTGGCCCCAATCGCGTTCTATAGTAAAAAATTAACGGAAGCGGACCGTCATAGAAGTACCTATGAAATATAATTTATTAGTTTGGTAAAAACGATTTATAGATTCCGCCACTATCTTGTCAATGACTTCGTGGTGTTCACAGATAATAAGGCTCTTTCCTGGATACTCGGAAATTCGAAGAGACTCCTTAAATATGGACCTTTAGTTGAAACTCTTTGCAAATTTAATTTCACGGTTAAACATATTAGATCCCATGACAACATAGTTGCCGATTTTCTTACACGTTGCTATGATCGCTATGAGTTTGTGGAAATAGACGGTCCAGTTGGTCTTGCTATTATGAGGAAAAATTTAAAAATAGCAAACAGTTGGAATCTTCCTCTCGTAACCAATTGAGGTTTTGCAGAGAGAGAAGACGAAGAATAAAGAAATATTATGGAAAGGATTGAAAACGGAGAGATCGTTAGAAATTATATTATGAATAAAGAAATTTTGATGAAGGAAAGTAAAGCTTTAACTTTTCCATTTAAAATAGTAATACCACAAAATTTGCAGAAATTGATTATTGAATATTTTCATGACCAACATTTGACCGGGGGACATTCAGGGATTTTCCGGACGCTAAAAAAGGTGATGCGTCGTTATACATGGGGGACTATTGTAGAAGATGTGAAAGAATACGTAAAAACGTGTCCTAAATGTCAGCTAGTGAAATATAATAATCAAAAGAAAATGAGACCTTTAATTTCTAAATTTGCAACGAGAGTATTTGAGAACATAATGATAGACATAATTGGTCCTCTCCCTGCTTCCAATGGATATAGTTTTATCCTAATAGAGTGGATAATGCTTCACGGTATGTTTTTCTTGAAAAGTTAAAGAAATTAAGTTCTCAATCAATTTGTAATCACCTTCTTGAAGTTTTCAGTAGACCACATTGGTCCAGAATAAAATTCTAGGGGCCAAAATTCATTTCAAATAGCTGTTGGCTAAAAATTGCTACAGTGTGGTTTTCAGGGTTGCTGATTTCAAATCTGGTAAAGTTTTGTTAAAGAATCAAGATGTCGGATTCAAGATGGTGGACCCAAATGGCGGACAATTGAAACATTTCCTTCTATCGCTCAAGAGTGAGTGTCGGGGGGTTTTCGGGGTCGCTGATTTCAAATCTGATAACAGTTTTTTTGTTTAAAATTCAAAATAGCGGATACAAGATGGCGGACTATTCGTAAAATTAACTATATGGCTCCTTGAATATGAGTTAAGGTTATTGAAAATAAATAAATGTTACTGGAAACTGCAACAATAAGTTTTAGAAAGTAAACAAACAATTTGAAGTATGTAATTTATTCTAAAATGAGATAATAAAGATCACTAAAGAATTTTAACTAAGAAAAAATATATCACATAAATCATCGTCTATTCAGCTGTCCAAAGTATTTTCTTCGTCCTCGGATTGTTCATAGTTCTTCACCCTCACTGCTATCTCCTTCTGTTCTCGTGTCTGACTCTTTCGGGAGCAATAGCAGAGCTTTTACCTCCTCCGGTAGAGTTGTACGCTAATTTCTTGTTGCTCTCCTAAGAGTGGTTATTACTGGATCTGAATCCACGAGTAACTGATGAACTAAATCTGTCGTGGTATGCATTCATGAATCTTTTCGAGTATGATGCATACGAAACTGTTTGTAATTTTTATTGCAAGACTCCTGAGCTTCTTCCGATAACATACCTATTGGAAAGATGGCGCTTTTAATAAGTTCTGCTCCGTGCATTAAAATCTTGTGAACGCTAACAGGCATTCTGTACCACCCGTATAGATTGACAAATCTTCTTGCCGTTTCCTCTGTATATTTAGCGAAGGCTTCTCCATTGATAACCTCTCCACTTGAAATTGCAATCATTGTTTCCAAATTTTCGAATCAAGTCTTCATCAAATCCTGTTATATCTGAAGACTGTTGAGCATTATGAAAAAAACGTCGGGCAACGTTGCCGGTATTAGAAGTCCCGACTTTTCCTGCTAGCACCTTATCTATGTGTAGACCTGTTTCATTCCGGAATCGGGTCTGAATTTCTTTTTTGATCATCTTCATTTGCTGTCGCTGAGCTTCAGTAGCTCCTCTTATTGTCGGAGCTTTTAAGTTTTTTTATACGAAACTTTTAACACTAAATCTAAAAATTTAATCCAACTGTGAAGAGGAGATAAACCATATTCTAAGGTTTCAGGATTAATATTAAACTTTTTTAAATTTTGTAAACCATTCATCTCTTTCGGTGTGCATTTACAAATATAACATATTTGACTTCCAGTGTTTGTCAATGCATTTATAATTTTTCCGTCTCTCATAGTAGAAAGGACCTTATATTCAACTAAAATAGGATTATTTTGGAATTCTACATACACTTGAAAAGGAACCAAATCATTTACTTCTGCTTTCATTTGATTCACTTGGTTTTTAATCACTTCGGCAGTTTCTTTAACATATATAAATTTTATAGGACGGCACAATTTTGTTGACGATGGCCTATCATTGATCCAGATGACCTGCTGTTCTTCATTACTTAAAGTACCCTCAAGTTTTAAAGGGACGATAGAAAATAAAAACAGATTTCCACTTTGCAGACTTGAAGTATGAGAGTCACCTTCTTCTTGTTCATCGTCGATATCCAGTGCTTCATCTTGGTCTTGTGCTACCATCCGGAGTTTCTTCTGGTGCATGTGGTCGTTTTTCCCCCTTTTCCTTTCTCCTTTTGTCCCATCGTGTCGGCTGCCAGAGGTTTGCCTTTATCGTCTGGCGGGAGTTCATTAGAATGTAAATTTTTTGGAGGTACATACATGTATTCGCTGTGTTCTGAGCTACCGTCGCAGCCATATTCTACAGTTAAAACCACTTTCTTTAATTCTAAATGTGGGAGCGCTTCCACTGTTGTCCAGTCTGCTATTTTTATAAGCCTTACGGCAGTGTGATCTAATAACTTTTGAAGAGGAATTCTGGCTCCTTCTAGACTCACTTAAATCCCTTCAGGATAGCAGCGATTTTTTGCTTCCACTATTTTGTTGTACGGAGGGTAAAAGTTTTTCAAATTATGTTCTATGGCCCCTTTTTGTAATGTGATGTAGCTATGCTTTAACAACTTACCATCCATCACCAATGCCAGGGCTTGGCCATCTGTGTATTGAGTCACTTCGGTTGACCTATCCATGCTTTGTTTTTATGCTCTTCTGATTTTATAGGTCTCGTAGGCGAACCTTGCAACACATCTTTTAACAAATCGACGGCTGTTCACTTTCCCTCGTCTCGTAGATAAGACATTGACAAAGTAGTCGCCTCTTCCACTGACACATCACCTTTCAATTTTTGTATTTTTCGCCTTTTCCAACGCTCACTACTTTCCTCGAAACTCTTTGAACATTTTCCAGGACACGCTGGAATGTTCGGTTTTATCTCGAATTTTGTTTCTAGCCACTCCGAATGTTTCACTAAAAATTTGTTTCAGCTGTGATCTGCTGCTTTCGAATATTTGTGTAGTGTTGCACAAAAGTTAGCTACTTTTGATGTTAAAAGTTCTTCGTAAATTACACCTGTGTTCAAATTTTGTATATAGGCGACAAGATAATCCCTTGTGGCTCTTGTAGCAGACCCCTGTGGGTTAATTTGGTTCCTCCACTGCTCAAAAAGAGTCTTAAAAGTAATAACTTCTTCCATGATCAAATAAAAAAAAGATTTAAGTCACACAGTTTTGAACAATAATCATACAAAGTCGATTACATATAATTTTCTTCAACGGTTTTCACCTATAGCTGCATTGTGTCCATTTATCTGACACCGGCGGCGCACGGCGGCAACGAAACCCACTTCACTGCACTTAATATTGACAAAACAATATGAAAATATCGAAATCTTTTGGCAGTAATAGGCACTTTTTTCTCAGTCTAATAATTACGAAATGTAAACAAAAACACTATATGTTTACATCACTCATCCATCCTTTAAAGCAACTTGACAAAAAGCAAAATGATTACAAAAATCATAAGCTTTAGGAACTTATTAACTAAAGAAAATCGCAAAAGGCTTACATTCGACTTGTAAACGACAAGCCATAGTCACAACAACTATGAAAATCATGACTAAGCGAACGCGTCATCCGTTGCTCTTTCAGCGACAGTGGCGCCATGCGGCGAAGAGAAGAAAACTTAAAAATGTACAGAATTATTCAGGTATATAATAAAGAAACACTGTAGCACAAATTGTGCCTAAGAATTGCATTTCAATTTTCTCGTTTTTGGCCACCTACATAATTGGTCCTCTCCCTGCTTCCAATGGATATAGTTTTATCCTAATTGGAGTGGATAATGCTTCACGGTATGTTTTTCTTGAAAAGTTAAGGAAATTAAGTTCTCAATCAATTTGTAATCACCTTCTTGAAGTTTTCAGTAGACTTGGCCTACCAGAGTCAATTTCTACTGATAATGCTTCCGTTGAGCATATTAGAATAAGCCCATACCATTCTGAGGCAAACATTTCGGAGAGACTTGTGAAAACCTTAAAATATTCGCTTCGTGCTTATTGTTCTGATAAGCAAATCGGCTGGTCGCGGCTTATTCCCGAGCTGCAGTTCACTCTTAACCTATGTGAACATTCTGGGTTAAAGTCAATACCATACGAGCTCTTTTATGGACGTCCAATTAACACCCCACTTGAATCTCGATGGAAGATTAATAATCCAGAAATTATGAATTTTAATAATACCGAAATTTGGAATCGAGCTCTAGTCAATATGGAAAAGTCTCGGATGAATAGAAGGAAATTATTTTCTAAAATAAGAGGTCCAGTTGTTGTAAAGGTTGATGATCAGATTTTGATCAAATCTTACATTAAATCTTCTTTGTCTGAGAAGATAACGAGGTCATTGAGCGTGAAGTGGGAAGGTCCGTTTATTATCAGAAAATTTTTAACTCCAAACACTGTGCTGGTCTCTGATTTGGAGAATTCGAGGGACTCCTTCAGAAGAGTTCATGTTTCTGAACTTATGAAATATTTTCCTAGAAGAAATGAAAACACAGGTAACAACTGACTTCCGGAAAGCTATTGATTTGTAGTAGAATTATTGTGATGTAAGATAAATTAAGTATTATGCTTCAATTATAATTGATTTTAAAGTCTATTTGTATGATTTGTAAAGTTCTTTGTAAAATTTTTTTAATGTGTTTCAATTTTTTTACCTTTAAATTTGTGAAAAAGTTAAGATTAAATGTAAAATAAGAAGAATTTTAATTTGTTTTGCGCAAAACAATAAAGAAACTTTAAATAAAATTTCAACTTAATGGAAAACAAATAAAATTAAGAGAAATTTAAAGTTTTAAAGTGTAAAAATTTTAAATTGTTATGCCAAATTCATTTGTACAAAAAAATAATTGAAGACTGGAAAAACGAAATTGAAAAAATATAATATATATGTGCAATAATTATAAATAATCACTCACGCGTCTTTATATTATATTTTTTATGAGTTTTCCAGCTTACATGTTGCCCAGTTCAAGTTTGTGACAGAAAAATTCTGCAGGAATTTTTCCACCAAGGTTGGGAGATCTGTGGCGAAGGTGACAATTTCCGAACCGCCACTGAAATGCGCTTCCAGCAGTGTATACTGTTGATTGCCAGAGGACTAGTGGATTGTGAAGATCAACTAAAATTGGAAAAGAAAATAAAAAAATGTTATTAAGAGTGTTGAAAAAACAAAACAAAAAGGACATTATTAAAAAGAAAGAAATTAGCAAGAAAAGAAAATAATAAAAAATGTATGGTTTATTGTATTGTATTCGAAACCTGTGTTTAACAAAAATATTTTGTTCTTTTTTTCTCTACTTTCGTGTGCTAGGAAGCAACGAGTGAAACGGTCAAGATCTAATTGAAGAAAAAAGAAATGGAGTACTGAATTTTCGTTGTTAAAGGCCGGGTTAAGCGTATTATTTTTAAGTTATATACGCTTTCGTTCGTTTTTCTACTGAACCTGGAGTATTCCGAGAATTATAGGAATTGGATCAAATTTACTTACCTTTGAAGAATTAGTCTGGAAATTTACTTTCGGTTGGAACTTGGGTTGATTCCTTTCGAGCCAAGGTTGGATGAGTGGAGCAGGGATTGCTGTTATTTTAGCCCAGCTGTGAATTTCTTTGGTGAGTACCTGTTTTTTCTTCGGGTTTGTTGAATTCGTTGGGATTTGATTTCAAATTCAATTTGTTAGTTAATTTATCCATAGGATTCGACGTAGGTTGCCGATAATTTTAGGTGGTCCTATTTATCATTCTTTCATTAGAAGTTTTCTGTTAATTCTCGCTTTGCTATTCAATTACTGTATATATTTTTTTGTAAGCTTAAATCTTCAAAATTGAAGCCATATGGAGTAGGACCATTAGATACTGTGGAAACTGATTCGGCCAACAATTTAAATTTTGGAATAATTATACTTTGCTCGGGAGTATCGATAAATGTGTGATTTACGGGATTTTGACCGAAAAGAATTGTGGTTGCGTGCTGAGATCCGAACACCAGTACTTCATTTGAAAGTATTAAACTAAATTAAGTATTGAGTAAAATCTTTATTTACCTTGATAATGACTATTGGTGTATGAAAAGTTAGAAAATTTAAAGTAAAATGTTGGAGTGATTTAACCTCGATTAGTAGAACTTTGCTAGTCATTTTACTATTCGAGTTTGAACTAATTATTGTTGCTGTTAACGTCGTGTTATCTACATTGTAATTGATTTTTTTATAAAATTGTTAAATAAATTGTTTACTGATTGGAATTATTAGCCTTTCCAATTTTGACATATATTTATTGAAAATCGTTTTTCTGGAAGTTAGAATTAGTTTTTAGAATAAGATTATTTACTGACTTTAATTGTATGATCTTCAAGGCATCTTGATTAATTGCGCCCTGCAATACCGGATTTTCACGACGGGATTTTTTCTGCATTTCTGGAAGTTAAATTCCGACTGTTTGATTAACGGCTGTAAGGAGCGCTACACACCGTATCGCAATTAGTTGGGAAAGCGCCAGCTGCATTCACAACGGATATAATGAAGAGGTGATATAATTGTTTCCTGCTCTATTATTTTTTGCATTTGGCGGTGGTGACGTCATTCTCAAAGAAAATTTTAATGGACCATGAAGGAAATAAAGTAAATAAAATATTCATTATTTTTATATTTTTGTCTGTTTGTTGCCTTAGATAACTTGATTAATAGTTGCTTCCAGTCATATTGAAAGCTATAAGGAAAGTAATAATTATAAGTTGCACATTGTAATCGAAATTACAATGTTAAAATAATGGAACACCAGGAGAGAATGGGCCCATTAATTTCATTATTGTAAAATTTTATTTCTGTCTCAACTAGGAATGTATTTTACTGTTTTATTCAAATGTAAAAGCCTTTGTTTTCTTTCTTTATTTACGGTTTCTCAGTTTATATTAATTTTAGTGATGGGCAGTGGGAATATTTCTGGTGGGGAGGAATTTAAAAATGGGAATATTCTGGGGTTTTTTTCCTTGACCTATAAATTCCCGGGAAGAAATTTATTGCGTACTGTTTACTTTATCTTCCAAATTATAAGAACCATATGACTAATTACTTTACTATATGATTATTTACTTCTAGGTTTTAAAGAATTTGTAGGATAAAAAATTAACATTCTTTGACTGTACTTTATATAACTAATAATATGATTTTTTAAGTTCATTTGAATTTGCACTAAACAGTAAGCTAATTGTATATATTGTGGGGCCAAAACTAGCAAATGGTACAAACCGTAAAGATAAGTGCAAGTGATTTATGTAAGAAAGGAAAGTGAATTGTTGGTAACGAAGATATAAAACAACATGCTGTGCGGAGCTCTAAAATGCCTTCATTCGCTAATGCTCGCTCTGTAATGCCGTCTGAATTTAATGTTGGTAACGTAATTTAACGTACGAAACCATAAAATAACATCATCGGAATAGAATATCTCAAAAAAGTAGGTGCAAAAGCTGGCCCCCAATGCTAAACAATAACCAAAATTAGCAAAGTACTAATTTACAAATGATGAAAAGGAACCATTAAGTAAACTTAGAATTAAGTAAACTTATGTAGAAATAGAGATGAGGTACTATTATTAAACCCTGAACCACCGTTAGTAATAGACGTCGGTCTGTCTCCTCTCTCTGACTCGAATTTCTGAAGATGTACTCGGACTTCTCTTACATGTGAATTAACGCACGAAATTTCCAGAAATGGGCAGGATGAAAGGTCGTGTGTGGTAATGTAACAAGCAAAACTATAAAGATAAGAAAGTATCATGCAAATATTGTGATATTTATGCGCAAATGTTGACAAAATTGTTTATAGCACTTAAAAATTTAATATGTTTATAATATCAGTAGTAGAGTCAAGTTTAGCAAATCCACTTACATATAAATTTAAACTGTTTAGCGGTTTAAAAGTATTAGGACTTACCATATAAGTTTTCCACACATATTTAATTGAAAGAACATATTGTAAATAAATATACATTTATGCGTACTCTCTAAATATAATAAAGTGTTAATAAATTAACATAGTACGGTTTAGAATATACATTTTAAAGAATCCTCTGTGGACAACAGTAATAATATGCTGTGATATAAAAATTAATTCCACTTTGAAATCATAATATAGTAATAGAATGCAATTTTCTTTCTGATTACACATAAATTCCCGAATAAATTCCCATTTTGGGAATCTTCCCAGGAATATTCCCAGGGAATATTCCCAAAAAATATGTTCCCGGGAATTTACCCATCACTAATTAATTTCCTTTCAGTGTACAGCGGCGCAAACACTGATAAGAGGGAGGGATGAAGTATAGCTTTGGGTGTGAGAATGTGTTAAATTGACCTTATGCGAGGTCAGTTGTTCGCTTCAAACGTCATATTTCTGACTTTCCCATGATGGTATAAAGACTTATATAATATGTTTTGGTATAATATGTTTTGCACGACACGGAAAAAGAAATCTGAATACAGTAGCAACATTATAAAGTTTTGTTGCAAGATATCGCAAGATCTAATTTGTGCGAATGTCTATAGGCAAACTAAAATATTGGTGGAGCGAAATTCCGATCTGGAGACTAATTTGATACATGGGTGTTCATGATCTGGCCTTAAATTAGGAAGACCGCAAAAGTGAATTTCTATTTGCCTGGTGGCCTGGCACTCATGATTTTTCAAGCCCCTCCATAAAAACACACGCACACACACACACACACACACACACATATATATATATATATATATATATATATATATATATATATATATATATATATATATATATATATATATATATATATATATATATATATTGGCAACCTGCTCAGTTCGTGTCTGAAACTCGGGGATGTTGAAGTGATCTGAAGAAGTCACCTTCCACTCACTATCTGAAATGAGTGGGAATGTGTCTGACTAATAAGCGAAAGGTAAACTTACGATACATAACCTTATGGGGATTCAAGTATTGAAATAACAACTCAGTAATTCGATAATGAATGATGTGTGTATTTTCATAGTAAAATGTGTGCACGTGTAAATGTCGTGTGTTGAAAAACGGGTAATTAGATGTTTTGCCAGAACACGCATCGCATACCAAGCATTGAGCTGTTGACCAATGAATTGAGTTTTTGAATTCAATCCTTATATCACTAACACTTTCTTATCTAGTTTTAATCTAATGAAACTTAACTACTACCAATAATATTTACACGTAAAACAATATCCTAAACACAACTATGCACAACATTGCTCCGTTTCACTGCTTCTTTTACTTAGATATCCATGGATTTCTCTGTTTAAATAAGGTAGCGAAAGCAACTAGATCTAAAGACAGTTTATCGCTGGCGACAACAAGCTTCGCCTGTTTCTCAAACTGCGAAACTGTAGTGATAAAATCAGCTATTCTAATAGCTTGAGTACAACCTGTTTCTAAATCTATCCAACCATTTGTTTACAGTCTCTTGATCAGCTCTAGACGTATACAGAGCGCATATCTTATAATTAAACTGATCTGACTTTAATGCAAAGAATATTGATTCTCGCAATATCGTGTTAGTTTCCGCAATACCTGTTAAAACCGACAAAAAGTGTCTTCTAAAACCAAGTTCAACTAAATCTTCAAGACTAAAATTCTTATCCGTAACTTGAACCATATAATAACGCTTATATTTCAACCCTAATATATTACTTCTAAACATGGATTCCTTATCTTCGCCGTAAGTCGGACTATATTCGACAAAATGTTTCAATACCCCCAAGTCTAAGTAATAAAACCCCGACTTGGAGAACATTGTGTCTGGCTTACCACTACTCTTCATTACCGGCTAGTGAACCCTATGATTGTTCTTTAATGAAAGAATTCTGTATACTAAATATGAACCTAAACAATGAAACTTAGAAATAAGGGTGGGTGGGTGGTTTTTAATTTCTTACTTTAGAAATAAACTAGAGTTAATGTAAAAACTATGGTCTAATTCAAGTAAATTATGACTACAAATAACAATAATTTAGTCTCCTTACTATTTTCCACTGCTATACGCTTGACTGCGCTTGGTCGATAGGATGGAAACAGAGAGCCGCATTATCCCTGATTTCGTGAACATTCGGTTGCGCTCGGAAACGCTCGGAGTCACCCGTGATAATGTAACATAACTTGCTCCCAACAGCTGTCTGTGCTTGAAACAAAACAACTTCCTTGCGTTCTTATTACGTATATTAATGAAACTATTATGTAAGCTACTTTTATACGTAATTATTACTTAATTACAACAACAAGGGTGGGTGGGACGGGACTATAATTATTAATAATAAAACTACTTCGAAATAAATTTCTCAACCATGACAATGCATTAACCAACTAAAACTAGAATCTGAGGTCTTAGCAAACCAGCAATCTCCAACCATGATAATGTTGGGCTACTAGAATCGAACCCAGAACATCTCCGCCATGACATACTCTATATGCTAACTACGTGTATGCAATTTATTGATAGACCGGGAACAAACCTCTAGCATCTCCAGCATGACAAACTCTACTACTATACTTTTTAGAGAATTCAATAACTGTTTTAATTGTGTATGCAAAGAGGGCAGTAAGTGTAAAGGAGGGTATAAAAACGGGTAATTAGATGTTTTGCCAGACCACGCATCGCATACCAAGTATTGAGCTGTTGATCAATGAATTGAAAGCAACACATTCCTCTTGGATTCAGGTCTGCTTATCTTCCGATGCTGGTCCTCAATGGTCTCTCTCCTTGACAGGCTGCAGGCTGAGAAGTATCGCCGATGTTGGTATCTCTACGATGGGGGTTGATGGCTCGAATCTCGAACGAGAAAGACTATGCCGTATACATCTGTGGTTCTACTATAGGTGAGCCTAACCACTAAGTTACGTGTCGTTTTTAACTTATAATGTTCGTCTGTTATACGAAGAATTCATGTGACACAAGACTAGTCACACTAAACCAATGATGACCATCGAAATCCTCCTTCCGAGAACTCTCTCCAAACACTCTCTATCGAATTCTCTCTCCAACTCTCTACTTCTCGACTTCTCCAACTCTCATTCACCCCCGAGACCTCTCGTCCGTCACGTTTTGTTCAATTTCCTCTTGGTCGGAATTCGCCGCTGCTGCACGACGTCAGAGGCATGTGTTCTCTTTTCTCCCGGAAACGAGGATGTTTTCTCATTGTGATCAACAACTGGCAATCCTTGGAATGCTTCGTCTCACGATTCTTGGCAATTCCAACATACCCGTGAATGTGTCTGATATTAACAATCGTTTTACAAATGCACTTACATTGGATTTTATTAATTCTTCTCATTCAAACATTTATGAGATTCTATTCCTTAATTCCCAGACAAGAAACAATTTGCTAAAATGGTGATCTAAATAACTGGTTACATAAGATTATGAAGTTAATGACTGTTACATTTATGTAATATGCTATGCTGATAATAATCGTTTCCGTATTCTTTTATTATTCTACAAACCTTAACCTAAAATAAAAATCTTTAATAAAAATGAACTTAATTAAATATACTTAAAAATGACCATGAAATATGGGCTCTGCCACAATATATATTTGCTACAATCCACCATCATTACATTGGACCTCCAACAGCTTTCAACTAACGCATATCGGATGCCAAAGCCTTATAAAATCTTTACAAATATATTTTTTTTCTGATTGCGGTTCATTTAATACTCCTAGATGAGAACAAAATAGAAAACAACGACTAATGTTATGTGTAAAATTTTAGAGCACGTTCAAAAAAAACGACTGGAGGCTAGAAGTGTGGAAATGTGAAAAACAATTCAAATACGTAGCTCAAGATTTTCACGCTAGGTGCTCTAGTGTCGCTCGTGTATACTTTTCAGTGTATATTGCAATTTTACCCGAACAGGTTTACTGACAACCCAGCATCCGAAACTTGGCAACGTTTAAGAACGGACAAAGGGACATAGAGAGGGAAAATTACACAGTGTAGCCATAACCAAGAAACAAAAATATATTTATTTTATGCATGCAAGATTATGCTTGCGTCTTCCTCGTTAGTAGACTGTAAATACGCGCCAAAAGTGAAATGTCTACAATGAGGTCACCAGAGGGGAAGGCGTACTGAACATTAAGCATGTTCCAATGACTTGTGTTGATGTTTGAAATACAAACAGCTATCGCAACGCCTTTTTTGATTATCATTTCCCCCTTCGGATTATTGAACGGATATGTTAGATAACATTATAACATGGACATCTTTTCGATCCTCGATGACTGAAATTTTTTTTTTCAAACCTATCATATGGGGAGTGAGGGGCAGATCCAGGACGGACGCTACTTTAAGCTACTTTTAAGAGCGCCAAACTCTGGGATAGGTTTTATTTATATATAAAATAAGACAGTTTCATCTTCTAGAAGGGGGCAACATAATCGAAATAACAATTACACTTAACTTTTTCACTCATTCCATATATAGATATTTAATTTTCCATTTCCATATATCTCTTAGAGATGACGTAGAGTCGAAAGTACGACCAGGTTTTACGAATAAGATTTTAACAGTTGTGCCACAGTTATTTCTGATGTTCCCAGTTGACAATACTTAACCATTCTGGCGCTTGCCATTCGTACTCAGGTACGCGAACCAATAGTACGGTACAACGCCGCTAATGGTACGCTGTGGTTAGTTAGTAAACTAATATCTAACTAATATTTGGTTGGTCGATCGAAGATTTTTTTAACATGTAAGTCATTACAGTCATTAGGTCTATTTACTTTTCGTATTTCGTCCAACTTATTGCTGAAATTGTGCGAGGTATCATACAGACATTCATAAAGCCATCGACTACCCCTGTAGAATGTGCAATACTATAGGTAATCATATAGTATACTTTAAAGGTAATTGAACCCCGGACTCAGTGCACCAATTACATGCGTGAAACATACAGCTTACGTCAGTGCTCCATACCTTTTCACTAAATAATTTATAACATGTATATAGTGCAAATAGCACGGAATTACAACCAAATATTATTATGAACTATTTTTAAGGTGGATCATCACCCGGAAGTCAGTATAAGCATTAGTTTACTGCCTTAACCAACGCGTAAAGAAACGGCACATATCATAAGTATTACACTATAAAATAGAGTTATGCGTCAGCTACAACATGAGATACTATTTTCTGTGCTTATGTATTCTGTTAGCTAAAAAAGTAAAATATAAGAGGAAAACTTGATCAGTTTTAAGATGAGTACGCAAGATGGCGCTTGCTGTTAAATTTTGCTACTCCTGTGCTCAGTTTTATGAAATTTTTACTTACAAGCATAAATTATTTTAGAAGTAGTTGTCTCATTACGGAATTTGGATATTAAATTACCGTTTCTCGTGTTATGTTTTAAATTTTATCCAAATATTATTTTGTGTTTACGGAAATAGTTTTAGCGGCTGAATCTCATGCTTACGCAGGACGCCATAATGCTGCGTTCCCAAACTTACATGTGTACTATTGCAGTCACAGTAGTAGGGCAATTCCTTGTTAGCGTTTCAAGTCCAGAGGCGGAACCTGTGAACTGTGACAAAACTGTTACAAATAATAAAAGAGGAAAATGGGGAAACGGAAGGAATCATACACAAAAAAGAAGAATCCAACTCAAAGTAAAAGATCGAAGAGCCAAGGGAAGCAAAGAGAAAGGGAGAATAATTCGAAGAAACAACTAAGCGCTTTTCAATTTTTAACTGTTTGTTTCCACGTGAATATTATACACACGTGTAATGCGAAGATAGTTTATTTCGACGATCATTTTGAACGTTAATTATGTAATATGTGTTCTTTCTTTTTCTTCTTTTCTTTTCTTTCTTTATTTTTTGTGAAACTCATTTTGCCTAGGTAAAATATTATATCTTCTTGAAAATAATTTATATATGTTTTTGAGCTTTCATACATACCCGTAATGTCTGAACCCGTTAGTGGAAAATAGTAATTAATTCCAATTACTAAGGAAGGTCGTGGAGTGTTACTCTGACTTCATTTTGATACTATGCTCATTCGACCCCTTTTTACATATGAAACAATTAGACAACCGGAGAAATCCTCGATCGAAAGCTTGTTCGAATTATGGACGTTAAAATTTCAAAATTGAAGAGATTTTGAAAAAAGTTTGAAGAAACCATTTTTTAAGATACAAGCTTCATTTTTGGTACTGGGGTGTCTTCTTGGGTACTCGACGTAATGGTGAGGTCAAAACGTATGCATTTTGCAAGATAATTGAAGTTATTGGGGAAGGGATGAAGGGTAATGGCGTCTTAAAACTTACAAATTGCATCCTATTTGGTACACCGGATAAATAGGCTAATAAAATTTATTTGAAACCAACTGTATTGTCATTCAAATGTCACATTATGTGTGGCCATCTAAACATTAAACAATAGCATGTGTATCCGAAACGCTTTGCCGCGGGACTAACTTCAACGCGACACTCAACCCATACGGCCTCTGTGCATTGTGGAAAAAATGAAATATTTCAGTTTAACATCCGATGATTATACCCCTTAGGCTAAGGAGGACGATGATTAAGGCAAGTGAATGATGATGGAAGAATTGATGGAATGAGAAGAAGGGAGGAAACAGGAGCACCCCGAGAAAACCCATGGACATGATGGTATCCATTGTGGAAGACGGTGTTTCAATATTTCATCGTTAGCCATTTTTTAAAAATTTTAACGGTTTCAATGGCGATTGTTTGAAAATAGTGGCCAAACTTCAGACAATATTTTACGGTGTTTCGTGAGAAATGTGACAGAAAAATAAACAATCGGCTAGAGGTGCTGTATTGAAACAGCGGTTTACTCGAGAATAAAAGTCATCTAGTTCACAACTTTGGGCGCACATTCCCGCTAATCATTTCTTCTTATTTAAATTTTTTGGTCTATTTTCTCGTTGAATATCTTAAAATATTTCCTGGAGTTTGACCAATATTTCCCCATAATCGACATTCCAATTGCTGAAAACTAAGCACATGGCTAGCGATGATGTATCGACAGGGCAAGCCTGTCTGGCGCTGCTCGAGCTGTTTGGACCTAGCTACAGAAGGGGAAGAACCAGGCCACTAGTCAGTACCAAAATGCGGGGGAGCGGTAGAAGTTAGGGGGGCCGATCCAACCATATTATAGTTCATCACCACATTATAGTTCATCACCATATTATAGTTCATCACCATATTATATTATTGTTCATTTGCAAGCTTATCGCGAAAATTTTAGGGGAGAAGTAAAAATTTAGGGGAGCCCGGCCCCCTATACCCTCAGGGATACGGGCCTGGGAAGAACAACAGTATAGATCTTTACAAGTTTAATTATGAATATCACGTCTTTCTTCATTGAATTTTGCACGCCTGGTAAACCGTTCCCAAGACAAATGTGATTGTTCAATTTGAAGGTGGCCACACAGGATAGTGATATTTGAATAACAACATAGTCGAATAGGAGGATCATATATATTTTATTAGCCTATTAGCCCCAGAGGTTAAAGTGAAGGAGAATGGGTGGACGCTGTACCCCCATCTCGAAAAAAAGTTAAGGCGTCCCCCAGTACCGAAAGAACTAAAATGGTTATAGATAGGCAGGGGAACGGCGTGGCGTCATGCCGTTACCGCCCGTCCTCCCATCCTTTCAGATCCACTTTTACCACTGGTTGGCCCAGTATATCAAATGGGAGGCAATTTGCATGGTGTAAGACGCCATTACCCTTTACACCATTCCAAATAATTGCCCTTACCTTGCAAAATACATACGTTTTGAACTTACTACTGTGTTGGACGCCCAAGAAAATCCCCTGCTACGAAAACTGAAGCGTTTATCTCAAGAAATGGTTCTTCAAACATTCTGCAAAATCTGTTCAATTTTGTACTTTTAACGCTCACAATTCGAACACGCTTGCGATCGAGGATTTCTCCGGTTGCCTAACTGTTTCATATGTAAAAAGGCGTCGACTGAGCATAATATCGAAACGAAGTCAGAGTAATATCCCGCGACCTTCTCTAGTTAGTACTTAAAAATTCATAAAACCGTAAAGCTTGAATTTTTTTCTATAATGGAAAGAAAGTATTCAGACCCTATAGATTCACTTGAGAAACGCAATCACTCATGTAGAAATCCTTTTTCTACTTCGGAGCTGCAGTGACTCTGTGGTAGAGCATTGCCATTTTGTATGCGGGGTCACTGGTTCGACCCCAGCTTAGCCAGGTGAGCTTTTTGGTAGACACACACCATGTGTGTGTGTGGATTTTCTCAGAATTTCTCTTTCTGCTCCTACTGTCTCATTCTACCATTTAATTCATTCTTATCATCACAGTCTCGTTTAACCTATATGGCATAACCGAGGGACATGAATGTTTTTTACTGTAACGTCCTATCATAGTGCTTCGAAGGAAAGATAGAAGGTGATGATGACAACGAATGAAATGGTTGAATGAAAGAAAGGGAGGGACCCGGAAAAAACTCCACTCATGGTTTGCTCACCACAAAGCTCACTTGGCGTGAGCTGGGATCCAGCCAAAAACCTGACCTACCAGAAGTGTGTGATCTATGTCTGGCTTATGTAAAAATCCTTTCTCTACTCCGGAGCTGCAGTGAGGAATTGATCCAATATTCTGACGAATATTGTCCATGAATTCCGATTTGTAAGTGATACGTTTACCGCTTGCGGTTTCAACATAAGAATAAGGAGCGGAGATGGAACCCATGCTTGGAACGCTGAATCTATATCAACAAATAATTTCTTGTTATCGCTTACCGTTTTGCTCTATGTAAATTGGATGTGTGATAAGGAGCAATGCAGAATGACTGGATGAAGTAGCTACAATCATTGGCATAAGTCACTGTTCAATCTGTAATATTATCCACGCTGTACTCAGATTTCGGAATGTGTGTGCCAGGATGGTATCACGCCAGTTGATAGACGAACTCAAGCAGCGATGTGTTGATGTGTCACGATATTTTGCTACGAGGTAAACGAGAAGGTAGTGACTTTCAGAAGAGATTCGTTACTGGTTATGAAACATGGGTGCACTACTACACTACTACGGAAGTAAGAAAGCGAGCATGCAATGGCAGTATCCATTATCGGACACAACCATCTACAGGGAAGTTAGTAGTTTCTTCTGGGACCAAACAGGTGACGTTTTGGAGCGTTACAGCATAGGGAACGCATAGTCAATAATATCCTTTATTCCGATCTCCAAAAAGGTCCTAAACTTATTATACGAAGTAATACGGACTTCTGAAAAAAATTTCCTCTATAACATAACAATACTCGGCCTCATACTACTGCCTGTGCAATGGCTGCGATCATTGAAAATATTCATTTCATCCTCTTTCGTACGGAATCTCGCCTCAGTGGTGAAAGGCACTAAAGATAAAGAAGTTGCAATCTGATGAAGAGGTGCAACGAATGGTGTATGACTGATTGCGTATCCAATAAAAAAAAAAGATCTTTAGAGGCATTGGGACACTTTGGAAGTATTGGGAAACTTATATTGAGCGTAGAGTGGATTATGTAAAAAAAATAAAATTCATTTGTTCCATGCTCTCTCAGTATTTTCATTTTTTTAAGTTTTAAAGGTTTTTTGACACCTCGTAACACTAGAAAATTGTTGTTTCCGTAAGTACCGGATATGAAAGTGGAGATACGATTTTAACAACCGGTTCCAAGAACCTGAGAAATTTTAATAACCGGTTCGGGCGAACTAGGTGAATGACACCATTGAGTAAAACAATAGACCCGTATGCTCTGTCAACGATCAGGCTATGAGCGTCCGCAGTGGAGGCAAGGGGACAATCGCTTTACCCTGAATTTTCGAAAGGTGTTTGGTTGTTTCAAAACGCTTTTACCCAGAAACACACATGAAGGAACATTATATTTGGTTACACCTGCTAGAATATTTAATATAGACCTATTTATTGTAGTCCACAAAGATATGCAATATGCCTGAATAATAACTGTTTTGCATCATGCGTTATGCGCATCAATGTATGTCGATCTTTTGCCCCTTCCCCGGCCTTGGGAAAATCCTGCGGGCGTTTCTAGATAAAAGTGTTCTTATTCGGGACTGTTATTATCTTCAGGTGTGCATAGTATCAAGTATGAACCAGTACTAAAAGATAGCGTGAAATTGTTTTGAATATATGCCACTATAAACAAGAATCACAGAATTCATACTTGAGCTTATTATTGTTGAAGATCATGTGATATATGAAGTACACCAATCAAGGTTTAAAAGCAAATACTTGAAGAACTCATGGAGAAATGAAGTATTTTAAATATACTAGTAGATTTTAATAAAATTAGCTGTAAATAGCTTGGTAGGTAGATCACCTCTGGCGCATGAGATCGCTGGTTCGATCCCACTTTTCGCCAGGAAGACTTTCTGTAGGACCCATAGTGTGCGTGGATTTTCTCGGTGTTTTCCCACTTCCTTCAGTCCACCATTTCGATAATCATCATCACTGCTCCTTTTAGATTCAGACTATCTATAATAGTGGAATATTAAACTAAAAATTTTCAAATAGCGCCTTCGGCACCCTAACACCCGTACTAATCACGTAGTTTTACTCGCTGCGAGAACTTATGCAGAGTCATTCTGACGCGTGATTACTAAAGAGTTCGACTAACATATGTTTCCTACAGTAGTCAGACCTTTAGTATGACGCTAATCATACATCAAAACGACTCTGCATAAAGCCCTATCTCAGTTTCCTTATTCCACCTGGATTGTGGAACAAATCTGTATGTAAGTAAGCAACCTAGTAAAAGTTGGTGATAGTTTTCATTTAACATAGCCATGTTTGGTCCAGAAAACTCTGGAATTTTAGCCCTGCCTCAGTTTCCTCATTCCACCTGGATTGTGGAACAAATCTGTATGTAAGTAAGCAACCTAGTAAAAGTTGGTGATAGTTTTCATTTAACATAGCCATGTTTGGTCCAGAAAACTCTGGAATTTTAGCCCTGCCTCAGTTTCCTCATTCCACCTGGATTGTGGAACAAATCTGTATGTAAGTAAGCAACCTAGTAAACGTTGGTGATAGTTTTCATTTAACTTAGCCATGTTTGGTCCAGAAAACTCTGGAATTTTAGCCCTATCTCAGTTTCCTCATTCCACCTGAATTGTGGAACAAATCTGTATGTAAGTAAGCAACCTAGTAAAAGTTGGTGATAGTTTTCATTTAATGTGGCCATGTTTGGTCCAGAAAACTCTGGAAGTTTATCCATAATCCGGTAGCCACTCCAAAATTTTAGGGGGCTCGGCTGAAGCTAGAGGGGGCTCGATCCATCAATATTATAATTCATTTGCAAGCCTACGGTGAAAATGTTAGGGGGGGCCGGTCCGCCTAGACCCCCCCTGGATACGGGCCTGATAATTATGTCATCTAAAGTAAAGTTAAACTAAGGCATTCAACTTACAAAATATATGCACTGGGGAACACAACTTACAAAATGCTTGCACGGGAATACAACTGACAAAATACCACGCTTGAAGGAACTAAGTCTGTTTTGTTGAAAATATCGGATTTGTTTAATGGTTTTGTATTTGGATACTTATTATTGTATGTGGACATCTAGTTATAGATAAACGTATATCTTTGTAATTTGCAAAGAAAATTTTACCATGCAAGTAGTTTTCGTTATCCCTAAATGCAGTTTGAGTCGAATTTTGCCCAAAAAACTCTGGAATGTTAGCAATGATATTTAAGCCCCTAAAGTAAAGCTGCTCCAAGGATTGCAACTTCGCCTATAAAATAACATTTTTGAACATACTAAGAATATGTTTTGTCCTATCTACCTAGGTAATGATTTTGTATTTGTACACGTATCCTTAATCTGCACCGTAGAAGCATCTAATTATGAATAAATGTATAACGTTTAACTGCCTTTTTTAAAGAAACTATTACCATAGAAATTATATGTTTTCCCCCTAAATGCAAATGGAGTTGCTCTTTGACCAAAAAACAAGGGGATTTTAGCCATGATATATTAAATCTCTAAAGTAGAGATAAGTTTTACACCAAGAATCACAACTACGCTTATAAAACACCATTTTTGAGCGTACTAAGAGTCTGTTTTGTCCAAAATATGAAATTTATGTAATGATTTTGTATTAGTATAGGCATTCTTAATCTGCACCATAAAGACATCTAGTTTGAAAGATACACATAACGTTTCATAAGTTAAAAATCACTTTTGATCAAAGTATATAATTAATTCATATTTTAAAGCAGGCAGTATTGAGTAAAATGGAAATAAAAGCTCTCATTTCTCTTTGTTGTAAATCATGTATAAAATGCGACCGTGTCTAAACACTTTTCTATCCGTAACTCATGTGGCAACATCGCATGTATCGCAATGAGCTCTGCCATCAAGTGAGAAAGTTTTACCCTAAAGGTGTCTAGCGATCCAGCTTAATACTCTTAGAAAGACATCAGTGTTCAGTGTTGCCACACTTGGTACAATTGTACCAAATTCAGCCCTTTTTATCATTCACCGGCCCGTTGGTACCACGCCTGCATTTTCAGCCCCTTTTGTGAAAAAATTGGTACAATTCTACCCAATTCAGCACCATTTAACAAATACTTGTCACATTTTAAAAAGTGACAGTAAGGCTTTTCTTACATCTCACGTTACTCATACTGTGTGTTGAACTCTTAAAAAATGCTGTTGAACATTCATTTCTATAACGTTGCACCGCATAACGCCACGAACTTTGTGTAGAAAATTCGTAATTCGAACTATACCGGGAAACAAATGACGCTAGATGGGCGCATGAATGAGACGAGAAAGAAGCAGTGTGGTATAAATTTTAGTCGTCCTATTTGGGTGTTTTTAAAAAGAGCACTTTCTTGATTTGAACTCTTGGAAAAGGGGGGAGTGTTATAGAACTTTAACTCTTTTAGTTTAATGTCATAGATCCATGTATTACACTCAAGAGTAAAAGTGGATCTGAAAAGGTAGGGTGACGCATGACATCATGCTGTCCTCCGTGCCTATCTTTGCCCATTGTAATTTTTAGAAGTGTTGGACGCCACAGGTATTTTCTGGAAGTGGAGATATGGTGTCCCCCCGCGTTTCCCTACACTTTTACCCCCGATAGTATAAAATAATGAATTCAGCCCTTTTAGTTTCAATTTGGTACTATTTTTCAGCCCACTCCAGAGTTATGACTGTGGCAACACTGTCAGTGTTTGCGCCGCTGTACATTGGAAGCAAATTAATATAAACTGAGAAACCGTACATAAAGCAAGGAAAGAAAGGCATTTATATTTGAATAAAACAGTAAAATACATTCCTAGTTGAGACAGAAATAAAATTTTACAATAATGAAATTAATGGACCCATTCTCTCCTGGTGTTCCATTATTTTAACATTGTAATTAGGATTACACTGTACAAGTTATAACTATTACTTCCTTATAGCTTTCAATATGACTGAAAGCAACTATTAATCAAGTTATTTAAGGCAACAAACAGACAAAAATATAAAAATAATGAATATTTTATTTACTTTATTCCCTCCATGGTGCATGTAAAAATTTCTTTGAGAATGACTTCACCATCGCCAGATGCAAAAACTAATAGAGCAGGAAACAATCACCTCTTCATTACATCCCTTCTGAATGCAGTTGACCCTTTCTGAACTAATTGCGATACGGTGTAGCCAGATTAGCCGGTATTTGCGTCATACTTAAAATTGTTCCAATACAGGAACACCGGGAAAAAACGGGTAGGTCCGATCAACGTCTCGGAAGAGAGAGGAATAAAATTAATAGGCCTTATGCAGAGTCGTTCTCACGCGTGATTAGTGCCATACTAAAGAGTTTGTCTACGTTTTCTGCAGTAGTCAGGCCTTTAGTATGATGCTAATTATACGCCCAAACGACTCTGCATAAAGCTCAATATGTCTAAATTGACTTAGATTAGGTCGAATGATAGTTTTCGGGGACGCTGAGATGAATAGTGACAATCTCGAAGCTGTTGGAGTTCAAGTTCAGCCCACCTCAAGTGAAAAGTAAACTATCCAAATTAACCGATATTATTGTTCAATTCATACAGGGTAGTCCGGAAGTGGGCGTACCCCTCTTTATATTCAACAGTATAGTGTTAGTTATGGTAGAATGTCTGTACACAGTTACCATAAGTTTTAAGCGTCTTAAGAGTTAGAAACATCGGTATGACCACCATCCATGTCGTAACACACCTGAATTCTGCGCCAAGTTCTTGGAGATGTTTTGCAGAGATACTCCGTAGTCACGAGGGTGAAGACGTATTCAAGAGCTGCTCGTAATTCCTGCGTTGTGTGATATCGAGTGTTTCTTGCTTGTTGCTTTGTGAACCCCAGAGAACATTGTCCGGTGTCGAACAGATCGGTACTTCTTGGAGGCCAGGCAAAGGGAGTTGGTGTACGGATGCAAAACCTCTTCCAATCCAGCGGCAAGGAAACATCTGATACAGGTAATTGCGAACGTGAATCACGAAGTCCGCTCGAGCTCACATGGATAGCAATGTTGCCAGACAATGCCAAGCAATGTTAACGAACAAATGTGGGTAAATCCTAAAACTATTAGAAAAGACCAATTAGGGATAAACCCACCTCCGGACTACGCTGTAGTTTTTGGAGTTCCTAAAATGAATAATGTCAGTCCCGAATTTGTTCAGTCGTTTAACACTCATACTGTTTCATTTAATTTAATGTTATTTGTTTGTCTTTAAAAGCAGTGGTCGAAGGGAGAAGGTATGCAATGGTATGCCATATCGCCTCTGGTTTTTCATTAATGAGGACATACCGTCTCTGGTTTTTCAGTGATCAAGTGATATTCTGGTTTACTAACAGCGTTAAATAGCCGGTTAAGTTCGTGATCCCAGGATCTACTACATATTAATTTAATTGAAGGTCAGAACTATTTTTCGAGATCACCTAGTATTAGTATTTTCAACATGGTAGGAAGTTAGTATTTTTATCTAATGCCTACTTTTTTCTATCTACTCTGAGTTACCCTTAGTGTTTTGCAACAAACATCCTGATTGAATTATGGAACATTTTCGTATCACTCTTAAAAGATTGGTCAGAATTTAGAGAATTTATTGACAAAAACTTTCAGTTTTATTTGCTGATCTGAAATATCATCTACCAATTAAATGGATAACTAGGTTGGGTGGTCCGGGTCAGCCACAATTGAAAGAAAATTAATTGAGAAACTGAAACTACAGTGCATCGCATTTCATCCACTATTTTCTTTTATAATAATTGCTGAAGCTTGTGTTTATTACGTGGAACGTTCAGAACACAAAGCACCAAGCCATAGAGTTCCCAAAAAATAGAGATATAATTTGTACTGTAAGCTTCATTACTTAGAAGTTTTAAGTTTGTTCGTTTCCCTTTATGAAATGAATATTTTACAGTTTCCTTCCCTTTAGGTTGGGGTAGTTTACGTTGATTTGGAACTTTCAAACTTCATCCTTTTTTCCACTGAAAAGTTTTGCAATTCAACAGAGAAATAATTACGTGTGATAATTAAATTGAATAATTTGGTCCGTGACAACCACTCTATCAATTTTTTTTATCGTAAAGGTCTCATCCACCGGTATTGTAACAAAGGGTGTTTGAACGACTGACCGCAGAAATTCAAACTCCGTCAAATGATAATTTCATAGCCATGCTTTATTAAAGCGTAAACTCTTTAGTGAGTGGAGAGAATTGGGTGATGGGTCAGAGTAGGTGATGGTGATCAGAGTGGGTCACGGTTGGTGGTGAGTCAGTGGGTCACGGTTGGGGGTGAGTCAGTGGGTGACGGTGGGTCGCTGGGCAAGTGGGTCGTGGGTCACAATGAGCGGGTGCTCAGTGGGTGGTGGGAAAATGTTTCATTGATCTACGCATCTCTGATTCTGATTTGTATTTACGTCTTTTGTCACTGACGATGATATCTAACACGAGACTTTAAAGTTAAAGTGAAGTCTGAATCACTATAATGCTTTACGTGCTGGAATCGAACCGGGACCTTGCGTACCAAGAACACATATCTTATTTTATATACATACGTGGATCTCATTTATCTTTCGTGAAACAGTTGCTGTGATTTTTCTTGATATCCGATTCCAAAAACCTTATAGAAATTCCAGGATTCTGAGATATTTTTCCACTCATAGTCCATCCATTTAATTCAAAAGAGACGAATTTCCTTTTCTATTTTCCTCTTGATTTAATTGTATTTCGAAACTTTAACCTTCATTTCATTTTATACAGAAGTAATTAATACTCAATGACTAGCTTCAAAATTCCTGTCCTTAATTTTTCAGCTATCTTTTTCGCATTATTGGTTCATAGAATTTACTTAATTCACATAGCATAAATTCTAAGTTTTTGTGCCTTCCAACCTCTCGCCTTACACTTTTCTAATCTCGTCCCATACCACCTCTTCTTTCTTCTCGAAACGGCAAGTCTAGCTACAGTCATTGCCTTTATTCATAGTAGAGGACTTAATTAAAAGGATAAGATATCCTTTTAATCTCCATCATATTAATATGTTTACTTAAACAACATTCAGAATAATTATATTTATTGAGAACTACCCTTCGGCTAGCTAAGGACCTTCACCTCAGACAAGCCCGTATCGACGGGGTGTCTTGGAGCCCGGACTCCCCTACATTTTTGCTGCACCCCTAAAATTTTCACGGTAGACTTGCAAATGAACTATAATATGGTGATAAACTGTAATATAGTTGTATCGGCTCCCTAACTTCTACCGCCCCCCAACATTTTTGGGCTGGCTGCCGGACTGCCCCCAGATCCCCGGATTTGCTCGGCGTATGGCCTAGTGATGGGTAAATTCCCGGGAAGATATTTTTCGGGAATATTCCCGGGAAGATTACCAAAGTGGAAATTTATCCGGGAATTTATGTCCAATCAGAAAGAAAATTGCATTTTATTATTATATTACGATTTCAAAGTTGAATTAATTTTTATATCACAGCATATGATTACTGTTGTCCACAGAGCATTCTTTAAAATGTATATTCTGAACGGTAAAATGTTATTTTATTAACACTTTATTACATTTAGAGAGTACGCATAAATGTATATTTATTTACAATATGTTCTATCAATTAAATATGTGTGAAAAATTATATACTAACAGTTTAAATTTATATCTAAGTGGATTTGCTCAACTTGACTCTATTACTGATATTATAAACATGTTAAATTTATAAATGTTATAAACCAATTTGATTGGGTAAATGGTAGAAGATACATGTCTCACCAATTTATCAACATTTGCGCATACATATTTATGTTCACAAAATTTCCAAGATACTTACTTATCTTTATATTTTAGCACGAAACTATGCCATACACGACCTTTTATTTTACCCATTTCTCGAAATTCCATGCGTTAATTCACATGTAAAAGAAGTCCGAGTACCTCTTTAGAAATTCGAGTCAGAGAGAGGAAACAGACAGACGTCTATTACTAATGGTGGTTCAGGGTTTATTAACAGTACTTCATCTCTATTTCTACATAATTCTAAATTACTTTACAAAATGGTTCCTTTTCATCATTTGTAAATTAGTACTTTGCTAATTTGGCTGTTCTTTAGCATTGGAGAGCAGCTTTTGCACCTACTTTTTGCGATATTCTATTCCGATGCTAATGTTTTATGGTTTCATACGTTAAGTTACGTTACCAACATTAAGTTCAGACAGCGTTGCAGAGCGAGCGTTAGCGAATGAAGGCGGGTGAGAGCCCCCCATGGCACGTTGTTTTCTATCTTCGTTACCAGCAATTCACTTTCTTTTCTCATATAAAACACTTCCAGTTACCTTTCCGTTTTGTATAAATCCCCTACTGCCCTAAAAAAAAAAATGTGTTCGATACTTTCTTGACTACTTGAACATCACTATCAATTCATTTCTTCCGTAAATCATCCTACCTTTTGCTAGTTTTGCCCCCCTCAATTCTAAACAATTACCTTACTTCTTAGTGCAAATGAAATGGAACTTAAAAATCTTATTATTAGTTATATAAAGTACCGTCAAATAATTTTAAATTTTTTAACCTGCAAATTCTTTAAAACCTAGAAACAGGGCCGGATTTAATATTTTGGCGCCCCTAGGCCCAATAATTTTTCCCGCCCCCTAGTCTGGTTAAAGTTACTTTCCTAAAAACCTTTATTAAAAATATATCAGGTCTATATGTTAATTGCTTAAACACCACTCCACGATGCAAATAGTTTAACTTTACCAACAATTATTTGTTCCAATCAACTTCAAAATCAGAATGCTTTATTAGCCTGATATTTTAAAATCAATTCAAAAAATATGTTAAGTTATGGCAATTTATTTTTATTTCTAGATATTTTATTTTTTTTTCTCGGCCGTGCGCCCCTGGGAGCTTGCGCCCACAGGCCCGGGCCTATTGGGAAATCCGGCCCTGCCTAGAAGTAAACCATAATATATTAAAATAAAGTAATTAGTCATATGGTTCTTATAATTTGGAAGATAAAATCAAGAAATGAAAATAAATTCCTTCCCAGGAATTTATAGGCCAGGGAAAAAACCCGGGAATATTCCCACTGCCCATCACTAGTATGGCCTAGTGATGGGTAAATTTTCGGGAAGATATTTTTCGGGGAAATTCCCTGGGAATATTTCCGGAAAGTTCCCAAAGTGGGAATTTATGTACAATCACAAAGAAAATTGCATTTTATTACTATATTATAATTTCAAAGTTGAATTCGTTTTTATATAACATATATTACACTAGTTAAGAAAGGTTTTGTTACATAAAAGAAAATACATGTTCTTAAAGGAACTTTTTGCGCTGAATTCGAATATGTACTCGGTTTTTCTCCATCACGTACGGTTTTCCCGTAACAGAGGGATTTTCAGGAAAATCCCTCAAAAATTTCCCTTTTCGTTTATTTTACACCCCAAGATCTTGTCCCCTTGCATATACTAACATAGAAATTATACCTTAGTATACTTTGATTCATATTTAACAAACCCTCCAAGTTTCGTAATAATCGCTTTATTCTTTCTAGAGAAATAAATATGTTTGTATGTATACTGTGTGTACTGTTTATTGCACCTTATAGTAATGCTTTCAGATCTCTTAAGTTGAGGTAAAACGTTTTGCTTTATTACCACAAACACATATATAAAATATAATACAATATAATTTACAAGTGTGACAATTTACAATAAACAATAATATAAATGTACCAAAAGGTCATGAAAAGACAATCAAAACTATCACAATATATGAAACTTCCATTGGGTTACAAAAACGTACACTACTTCCTTCTTTTCTAAGAAATGTTGCATTCTCTAACAAAACCCCAACAATACTCCCCCATCATTGAAGGATCCCATCGTCCCTGGTACCTTTTCTCCATTGCCATTATATCTTGGTGGAATCTTTCCCCCTGTTCGTCGCTGAGAGCACCTAGGTTAGCAGGAAAGAAGCTGAGGTGGGAGTGCAAAAAGTGGATTTTTAAAGACATCCTACAACCCAAATCTTTGTATTTCTGTATCATGTCCTGTACGATTTCTGTGTAACTGTCAGCTTTGTTATTGCCCAGAAAGTTGCGCACAACACACTTAAATGCTGTCCGAGTAAGTCTGAAGGTAAATATTTTTTAGATGTATAAAGTATTATTTAAAAATGAATTCAGGGAAAGGGTTGTTCTCCTCCCCCTTTCCTACCACACAACAGTGTACCTAAGTAGCAATTTGTACGAACTACAGATCACCAGTGGAATATTTTACCGCCACAAACCCGACTGTTCCCCTCTCGCCCCTCCCGTTAAAGTCCGTCCTGGATTCACCCCGGCCCTATTTTACAGGATGTTTTAAAACAATACTGACAACGTTTCAGAGATGACCAAAATAAAAGTTATATACCAACCGACGGTCAAAAGTGCACAGTTTTGGAGTTACAAGCTGCCGAAAACTTGAAATAAAAATAAATTTAAAGGTCAATATCAATCCCTCCACTGCTTTGTGACCAATTGGAGTCGGGCCAAAACATCACTTAGAAAGTAGCACGTGTTTTATACAAATATCCATTTTCAGAATATCCCGGAATTTGCACAAGAATTTTTGGAGAAGCAGCTGAACAGTACTCAAAAGGTTTGAAGTACTTTCCAACTACCTCTGTAAAAACTGTTGCGCAAGTACCGGGGAATTCTACCCAACTCCGATCAGTCTCATAGCAGTTTAGCAATGGACCTTTTAAGTTAATTTTATCACGTTTTCAGCAGCCTGTAACTCCCAAACTATGCACTTTTGACCATAGGCTGGTCAATACTTTTTGTCTTATTTTGGTGTTAGGAATCACCTCTCAAACGTTGCCGGTCTTGTTCTAAAACACCCTGTATAACACAGTTACTCCTTACCAAAGCATTTGGTAAAATCTGAAAATTGGTTTATTTCTTCATGATCTTTCGCAAAAATTTTAGAGTGGGAGAAATATCCATTTCATTCCGCACACAAATTTGTACATTGGTAGGACTAACATAAGTTAAATATAAAGTGCAAATAATTAGGCAAAATGACTATAAAGTGGAAATAATTAGGCAAATATAAAGTGCAAAATGACTATTTGGTAAGTACCAACAACTAGTCATTTTCCGGTTCTCATTAAAAGATAAATAAATAAATACATTCTGATTTTACTATGTCTGAATAGACTTCCTTTCAGGAAAAAAATATTTGTTCATGAATATATATATATATATATATATATATATATATACAGGGCCGGATTTAGCATTTTGGCGCCCCTAGGCCCAATACTTTTTTCCGCCCTCTAGTCTAGTTAAAGTTATTTTCCTAAAAATCTTTATTAACAAATTATATCAGGCCTATATGTTAATTGCTTAAACACCACTCCAGGATGCAATTTTATCATTGCAAGTTTTTTGAGGAATTTACTTGGTTCTGGGCTTAACAAAATACCGTTAATGTATTAACAAAAGATTGGTGAACTTTACCAACAATTATTTGTTCTAATGAACTTCAAAATCAGAATGCTTTATTAGCCTGATTCTTAAAATCAATTCAAAAAAATATGTTAAGTTATGGCTATTTATGTTTATTTATAGATATTTTTTATTTTTTTCTCTCGGCCGTGCGCCCCCTGAGAGCTTGCGCCCATAGGCCCGGGCCTATTGGGAAATCCGGCCCTGTATATTGTTACACAGTTGTGCCTCGTAGTCCTAAGCCGGACTTCAAATTATAGGGCGAGACGCCCGCGCTTTTCAAATTGTGTGTGCAGTAAAGAAAAAGAGAGATAGGGAGAACGGAGTCAGGTGAGGTCCAGATTGAATTATCAACCTGATGCCTCATTGACACCAAACCACACGCATGTAATAGTGGTACGACCCTGGCTTTGATTTTACTCAGGTCACAGAGCCGGGTCCTAGATGTAATATTTAGGGAATACCACGCAAGTGATAAATACATGCAATCTATTGTGTAGTTAGAGTTAGGTATAAAATAAAACTATAAAAATAAATGTAAAATAGGAATTTCAATCCCGGCGTGATAGAGAAAAATCATAGAAAAACCTAGAAGTCTTAACCACTATTGAGCATGCGCGTGAAGAAGTCTCTCCCATGCTCGATGAGGCTCGTGACGTTGCCTTCGAGCTACGTCAGAAAAGGCAGAAATGCGTGGGACGAAGCGCCTATATAAACAAGGCTTGTCTGCCGCACCTGTTGATTCTACGGACGGACGGCTAACAGTGAACTTCGCTCTGGTTAGGGACGCTCTTCATAAGAATCAGGTATGTGCTAATTTTTTCTAAGTTCCCCCTCCACACGGGAAGAGCACTTTGAGATTGTTTAGTGATCAATATGAGTTTTATTTTCAAGTCCCATCAATCTGAGACCACATTCCCTCTTCGAGACTTAACATTTCTTCCTTTCGGGCCAATGCAAGTTGCGATGTACAAAGTTCACACTTACTATTTTCAATAACTCGCGGTTTAGCATAAAAACCTTCTAGCACCCATTGAGTATTATGGGGTTGTGCTCCCACTTGAATAATGCAGAAAAACTTCCAAGTTGTAACTCCAAGTAACCAAGTTTGTTAAATTGATCTGTATTCTTATTTTATTTTTTTTAATAAAAAGTAAAGTGAAATGGTCTCTTTGATTCAGTCAAGCTATCCCACCTAGTTAGATTCAACTCACAGTCGTCAAGTGTTACCTGGGTTTCGATTTCTAGTACCAAGCTCTACCACTTTAGTGCATTTTCTCATCATCTTCGAACCAGTAAGCCGATGACGTTTTCGAAACCGAGGCTAAAAGGGAGTTGGACTCCGAACCAACTTTGTAATACTGGGTGGAGAGTGAAGAAGTGATCTCAATTACGATTTCACAAAAGAAAGTGTACATAATTGCTACGCCAATCTCAGAACAACAAAAACATCATACATAACATTTTATGGTGTTCGGTGTTCGCCGGGTAACCAACTGTGTGTTCTTGAATCACTAAACAAGTCTCTAGTGCTCATTCACTTTATAGGGGAACCAACTATCTCAGTTGCCTTAAAACGCGAGTTTAGCGAATCGGGAGTGATTTTTTTTTTTACCGAAGAGCTTTCAATAGATAAAAGTGAAAAGTGTACGCGAAAGTTTTCTTTTGACTAGTCAAGTGGTGTATCAGTAACATGTAGAGTCAGTAAAGTTCAGTGGCGTACTTAGCCTGGGCGGCGTTCAGCCTTTGACTCTGATATACAAATATAATTTTTTGCCGCTCTAAACAGTGCAATTCACATGTAGTGAAGTGGCGACGAAAATTTTTTATTCTCAACTTCTCTCGCTTTAAGTTGTTATAAGTCAGCAGAATAGTTGCTAGGTTCCGCAGAGCAAGACTCAGTTCACCTCACGACGTTTCTTGTGTAGTAAGGGAAATGGAAATCGGGACGCGAGTGTTAATACAGAATTCAGCTCTTGTCTCATGTACTTGCAAACCTTTAAGTCTGCTTATGCTTCTGCTCGCTTTGGTGAGGTCACAGTCAGTTTATCCCTGGTCAACAGAGCCTCCCGTTTTACGGGATGAAAGTTCGACTAGTTTGTCCGGCGATAAGTGGCTAATACCTTTACCACTTATTTGGGGAGGATCACAGGCAGTTTATCTCTAAGACAGCAGAACCGCCCGTATTACGGGATGAAAGTTCGACTAGTCTGTCTGGCGATAAGTGTCTAAAATCCTTTCCCATGCAAAGCTTGGGGGTCACAGGTATCTTATTCTCCAGGTCCAGCAGGGCCCCTCTGTACTAGGGGTGCAAGCCCGACGGCTGCCTGGGAATAACTGCCTAAAACTCACCTTTATGCAAATGCAATACCTAAAATTAAAATGCAAGTACATGAACCAATGGTTGGATGATCGAAGTCCCCCTTGTGAATTTAAAAGCAAAAGGTTTTGTAGTTAAAAAAAAAATGAAGTTTAAAAAAAAAAGTTAAAGAATAGAAGTAAAAAGTAAAACTTCTCATAAGTGAACAAATAGGTATTATCTGTTAAAAACAGCTGTCTAGTCACTTTCCGTTTCCCGTTCTAAAAAAGTAAAGCAAAATTTATAAAGAAAGGGAAGTTGAGTATATCAAGTTCAAAGGAAGTTAAATAAAGATATTGAAATAATAATAAGTCGCAAAATACGTAAGAAATTTTGACGTAGCATTTCCGAGGGAAGTAGCTATCAGTGATTAAATTTTTACCATATCAGAGGAAATAGGTTGATTCCCCAATGCCCTGGTTTAAGGGGTCACTGACTTGAAAGAAAAACAGAGTTCTTATCAAAAATGAGTTTCGCGCAGAAACTAAAAGACAAGCTATTAGATTTAGGGCAATCGCATTGTCCTAAGACACCCACGGGCAAACACCGTTATATTTTAGATCGGTGGAATAATTACTATTGTATTGAGTGCAATAAAATAAAAGTACACGGGCATTCTCCTCCTGAATTTGGCCGTTGGAAAAAGAATCCATTACCGAGATACTTGGATACGTGGAGTCAGCCAAGATATCGTGAACCAACGACCGCTAGTCCGCAAACCCCAGACGCACCAGCGAGTGGCTGCGATCTAACGCCGCTGGCCGCGTCTAGCCCTATCCCGACTAGAAATGATATAGAAATACAAAGTGCTGGTTCAAGTGAAAAACCAATGCCAGCTCCTAGGACGATATATGTAAATTCAGATACGGACGAGACCCCACCGGGGGTAGATCCGAAAACTCTAGTGAATGATGTAAATTTAAAAGATGAACTAGAGATAGCCGAACTAATAACTGCAGGTCAGGAATGGCCTCAGGCAACAATTGAGATAGAAACAACAGCAGGTGTAATACCTGATGTCCCCTCGAACCAAAGTCCCCTAGATAATAATAAGTTAGATGATAAGGACAATAGATTAAGTAATTTAGTGTTAAGTGTAGAAAATAAAGATATTGGTGTATCGAAGGGACCAGATAGCCCAGTAGCGCTATATTTTCCTATAAAATACGAACTGTCAGATCCTAGAACGCCATTAGAAATTCAAAGACCCACCTTTCAATCCTTTTATGCTGGTAGTAGTGATGAAACGGTTTATGCCGAGATCGGTCCTAGAACCATGTATGCTAACTTAGATACTCAATCACGAACATCAATGAGTAAAGAGCCAATCTACGAAAATATTGGTCTCGAACCCAAGGCAATCACGAATAAAGAGCCAATTTATGCAAATATAGGAACCGAACCAAGGGAAACGAAAATTGAGAACCCTGACGAGAATAATGAAAATGAATCGCGCTCTTTGTCACAATCTAACGATGAAGCGTTATTAGACCAGATTAAGCATTCGTTACAAACAGAACTGTCCCCAGCAGTAGGAAACTTAATTCGACCTTTAACTAAACAACTACGAAACAAGAAAGTACAGGTCACAGTTGTTCGTCGCCAAGGTGACGAAGAAGAGAAATTAGGTATTTTATTTCAAGCGGACCCCTCAGCCCCCTTTGAAGATTTATTACCTGAGGAAAATGTAGTTGGAAATTTTGATATGGAAATACAGACCGACGTTTTTCAAAAGAAAGATGTTAGTGTTCAGACCGAATATAAGTTTCCTAAAATGATCCGGATTGATACAGACCGTGAACTTAAGGTTCTTCGGACAACTGCTACTCAAACCAACCCTGTCATGTTTGAAGACAGCCTCACCCTCCAAGAGAAACTGCAGTATTTGGACAGTATAGACAACGTACTCAGTGTAGTTAGTAAAGTTAGGTGGTCAAACGGAGATATTAGTAGTGCAGATTCAGATGGGGGCGAATCGTTGAAAGACGATTGGTTAGGTTATGAACTAGAGAAATTACAAAACGAAGAAATAGCGAAATTACAAGACGACAACCCGGAGTCTCCTCCTGCGTCATCCATGGAGGATGAGACAAAACCTTCGTGGAACTCCGAGGAAGAACTCCGATATGACCATTGGGATCCTCCCACGGTCTCTACTCCCCGAGCAGCGAACCAAGACCCTCCCACAGAGTACACTGACCAGAGAAATGACCTCGTCGCCCCTGCTCCAGTTGAGAGAAGGTTAGGCGAAGAGAAGGAAAGTGATGATGTTTTCCCCTCAGTTTGCTCTGACCACCGGAAGCAAATTGAAGAGGAAGAAAAAGAAAATAACGATTCCTGGTCTGAAAGTAAAATAAATGAAAATATTGGTAAAATCTTTGATTACGCGGAGTTTGGTGCGTCGGTAATTTGTTTAGATGAAGTAGAAAATAGAAACGATCCCTCAACCTCTCCAACCCAAAGTGAATCTAACAAACAAACTGATACTGTTAAGAATAGTGGTTTACAACCTTCAGCTAGTACTAGTTCTAAATTTAGCTCCTATAATGAACCTAGTGAATCACCGGCGACTAAAGAAATGAAAAAGTACCAACAAGAGGAAAAGTTAAACCCCTTACAGATAGTGTTCATTTCGCCACCTAGTAGCGTATTTACACCCATGGCCCCCATGGAGAAATTAGAGTTTAGCGGAGGGGAAAAGACAGAAAAATCAGCATTTAGCGAACAAGATAGATCTTATACCTCAGAATTTAGTTCAGAACAAACCTCCGAGTTAGAAAATAGAAGCGTAACTAATACCGACTATAGGTCCGTCTCTGAAAATTTCAACACCTCGGTTTCTTTAGACAGGTCCTTAGATCTGAAAGATGAGCCCGTTGCACATTCATTCAGTGAAAATAAGACCTCTGATAAGCAAAAATCAAGTTTTCCGCCCTTTTTAAAAGTAGATCCTGAGGATAAGCCTCACATAAATTTAAAATCTGAGCAAGAAATTAAAACTAGTCCGGTTACCGAGCCATCTATACCATATAGTTTTGAGAAACCTAAATTTACGGATACAGTAGTAACAGGCAAAGTTAGCAACCCTCCTCCCGAGGGTGACAATCAAAATTCTACTATTGATGCTAAACCACAAGCCTTTAAGATTTATCCAAATGTTGAAATTCCCTCCTTCTCTGGTAATAGACATGAGTGTGTGGAGCTTTTCCTGCAAGAATATGAATTAGTGGCTAGCATATATGAATGGTCAACCCTAGAGATAGGAAATTACCTTCCTTATTGTCTGAAAGGGGAAGCTTTCTCCTTCTATTTAGTAGACCTAGCAAACATTTTACCTTTAAACTATAGCGAGATGAAGGAAAAACTTAAAAAGGCTTTTCCTAGTATTGAGTATACTGCAAGATTAGAATATGACGTTGATACAAGAAAACAACAACCCAATGAAAGCACTTTAGCATTCATTTATAAGTTAATAAAGGATTTGAAATTTTTGCGAGGTTGGGTTAATGAAAGTGAATTGATGAGTAAACTTAGAATGAGTTTGTTGCCAGACATCCTAAATAAGCTGATGCTTGAAGTGGATGATTGCGATGATCTCGAACAGTGCTTACTATATCTTAGAAAATTTCACACAGCGCAAAGATTAGTTAGTCAAAGGAATGGTTATGACATAATATGGGAAAATGACCGCTTGGACTGGTCTAGCATTAAAGAACAACACCAACTAGGATTTGTACAGATTAGTTCTTGTTACACAGACGAAGTAGTAGCAGAACCGGGTTACAAATTGTATAGGAACAATCACCAAAATACCTATGGCCTTGGCCATGGGCAGGCACAGCTTTGTACAGTTAAGATAAAAATAGGAGACCGCTGGGCGCAAGCTCTTATCGATTCTGGCTCTGAAATTTCGATAGCTTCAAAAACCCTCTTACCTCCAAAATGTCCACTAACGGAAAGACTGAAGGGTTATGTGAAGCTTCGCGGCGTCGGTGCCCACCCCACAGATTACATTCCTGTGGTGAGAATAGCGTGTTGTTTCAAGGATCACTTGAAAACAACCAAACGAAGATTCCTAGACGTAGCTATAGTTGACCCACAGTTTTGCGCCTATGACGTTATTTTGGGGATAGATTTTCTGCACAAGTATGTCACCACCATTCATTCCAAATACATGGAATTAGCAGATAAAGACGGGAATCATGTTGAAGACCTATGGTTCACAGTCCCAAAAAGTACATATGGAAATCGTCATGGTGTGATTCATACCTTAGATTTAAAACATGTTAAACGATACCCACCATCAGTAGGAAAAAGATCGTTTAATGATTCCCAATCAAGACAGAACGGTAATGCTGGACAAACGGCTTACTCTGTCCCCCCTCATGGAAACAAACCAATTTATAGGAAACGGAACCTCTCATATAAGAGAAAGGATCCGTCTCCAGAATTGGTCACCGGAAATCACATAAATCCTGTTGTTAGCGTACCCGATAAGAGACAAAAACTTCATACTGAAGAAATTGCGTCCCGCGTATTCGTGTGTTCCAGGGAAACTACAAAATTTCCCTCGGAGCCTGCGAATAAAACGAATGGGAAAGTCAATAGACGTAGGAATGCAAAACGTAAACGAACTAAGAAAAGCAAGGTGTCTTCCAGTGCTCCTGAGCTGGAACTTACCAATTCGCCTGACTTAGAGACAGAGGAAAAGAACCTATCCAACTTTGACCCTCAGCCAGGCCCTAGTGGAACTTCTGCAGTTAGTTCCACAGATAGTTCGGATACAGAGATTATACCGAGAAAGGAAGAGAATGCGTCTTATGCGACAAGATATAACACAAAGAACCAACACTCTGTAAAGCCACCCCTGGCCTCCCAGGCGCCTCGTGAGCCTGTAGAGGAAAAATCAGACAGTGGTCAGTTAGAGTCATTAGAAAAACAATTGATAACGCAAGGAAGTGAAAATAATCCAGCAACTCTCCCTGACCTAGAGAGTTCTGCCCAGGATCATAGTCCGAAAAAGGTTGTGCCAAACCCCTTGGGGTTAGGCGACGAACTTTTTGATATCTATCCGTACACTACCTACAAAGTACACCTTCCGACAAATGTCCGCGTGCCGTCCAAGGCTTCATATGACATAGAAATTACCGCACCGACCGGGAACGTGCATATTTGGGAATTCTTACCGTCCAAAGGAATTCGATATTGGCACTCCTGTTTGATCCCGAGAGGTCCAGTTTTTACTGACAATGGAAATATTACTCTGACTATTTTCAATAGTTCAGATCGAACCAGATCTTTGTCTAAAAACCTTTATCTAGGGAAACTTGTACCCCAGGCCGAGTCCTTAACTGACGAAACGGAGGATAACGTACAGGCCGTTAATCAGATCATACACCTTACTAACAAAGATGAAACAGATGACGTGGAAGTCCCTGAACAACCCCAGAAAGTCCCCCAAACAAAGGAAGAATTAGCTCAAGCACTAAATATTGGCCCAAACTTAAACCCCGAAGAAAGAAACCAATTACTGGACTTATTGATGGAATTTAGGGACGTTGTAGCCTGGGACAAGTCTCTTCTGACTGCGGCTACCGATAAATTTATGTGTCCCCTAGAGGTCATTACAGATATACCTGTTTCTCATCCACCCTATAGAGAAACACCAAAACAGAGAGAGATAGTCGCGGCAGAGATTCAAAGAATGTTAGATAGCAATATTATCCGAAAAAGTCAAAGCCCATATTCTGCACCAATTGTGATAGTAACTAAAAAAGATGGCTCCCCGCGTATATGTGTCGACTTCAGAAAACTGAACTTAATATTAAGGCCCAATTATACGCCAGTGCCGCGTATAGATGATATATTAGCATTTCTGAATGGTACCAAATACATAAATACGCTCGATTTGCAAAATGGTTATAACCAATTATTAATCCGTCCGTGTGATATAGAGAAGACTGCATTCATCTGCAGCCGTGGAAAATTCGAATTTTTGAGACTACCATTCGGACTAAGCACGGCCCCGGCTCTTTTTCAAAATATGATGAACGTTATCTTTGGTGACATTATGTGGAAGTATGTAATTTGTTATTTAGACGATTTGGTTTGTCCTAGTCCTTCTTTCTCAGATTTAATAGAAAGAACGAGAATTATTTTATCTCGACTCCGGGAGGCCAACCTAAAACTCAACCCTAAGAAATGTTACTTTGGTTACGAAGAAGCCTCTGTGCTTGGTCACATCGTCGGTAGACGAGGAATTTGTGTAGATCCCGCAAAAACGGAAGCTATAGCAAAGGTACCATACCCTACTACAGTCAAAGAAATACGTAGTTTTATTGGACTTTGTTCATTCTACAGAGCTTTTGTCCAAGGGTTTTCTACTATTGCCAAACCACTCATTTCATTGACTAAAAAGAATGCCAAATTCGAGTTTGGAGAAACTGAGAAACAAGCATGGGATACTTTGAAATCTTGTCTTATATCTGCTCCGGTCCTTGCCCACTTTGACCCGAATCAGGACGCCATAGTCTATTCGGATGCCTGTCGAGACGGAATAGGCGGATACGTTGCACAAATTAAAGAAGATAACAAAGAACACCCAATAGCCTATTTTTCAAAATCTTTGTCCCCAGCGGAGCTCAACTACTCTACGGTTGAGCTTGAAGCGCTAGGTGTTACTAAGACAATTTTGCATTTCCACTTCCTATTGGCTGACCGTCCCTTTATTGTGCGGACTGATGCTCATGGTATATGTTACCTAAGAAACAATAAGACGCTAAATTCTCGTTTTATGCGTTGGGCAATTCGTTTACAACCCTATCAATTCACAATCGAACACATCAGGGGCCGCAATAACGTGACCGCCGACTTTTTGTCAAGATGTCCGCTAAAGGATGAGTTATCCTCCAAATTTGGTCAAGAAGAAGATTGTGCAGAAGTGTGCAACCTAGTATTATGTCCCAAAATAGATATCAAAACAATGCAAAAAGAGGACGATAAAATTAGAGAACTAATACAGAAGAAGAAAGATAACCCCACTGATCATGCTCTAAAACCCTATGTCGTAGTTGACGATGTGTTATATCGAGTCATGAACAAAGATAAGAAACTAGTGATACCGGAAAAGGCTATTCCCGACATATTACAAGAGGCCCATTCGTCTCCGCTGTGCGGAGGCCATACGGGATTTTCTCGCACTTATTCTAAAGTGAATGAACGTTACTATTTTCCCAACATGGGGAAAATAGTTAAGGAATACGTACGCTCTTGTGACGAATGTCAGAGGGTAAACATCCCTAGAGAAAAAAAAACAAGGTTTCCTTCACCCTTTACCGGTAAAAGAGGAATTGTTTTCCCGCTGGAGCTTAGATATTTTTGGCCCGCTACATAGTAGCGCAGGCTACAGCTATATCTTAGTTATGATAGAATATCTCAGCCATTTCGCAATATTAGTACCGCTACGAAATATTAAAGCCCCGACAGTGGCTAGGGCCATGTTGGACGAGTTAATCACGCGTTTTGGCCCTCCTAAAGAGGTACTGACGGATAGAGGAAGTAATTTTTTATCAACGATAATGGCCGAATTGAATGACTTATTTGACATTAAACATGTTCGAACCGCAGCATTTAAACCGTCAACGAACGGGCTGTGTGAGCAATTCAACTCTGTCATTGCAAATTTCCTAACTAAGTACACGGCTAAGCAGCCTACTAAGTGGGCGGAATATGTCCGCCTGTGTGCATATGCTTATAATGTGTCACCCTCACCCATTAGAAAATACTCCCCATACGAGATTGTCTTTGGTCAAAAGGCAAGATTTCCCACTCAATTGGACACCCAGTATCAATTTACGAAAATACAGGAACACCAGAAACAATTGAAGATAATCCGTAAGTTAGCCCAGCAGGCCATGACACAAGTACAGCAACAGACTAAGTTACGAGTTGATCGCACTAGACAACCTATTAAGCTGAAAGTTGGTGACTTAGTATTGTGTAGAGATTACCTGCCCAAGAAGGATATTTCTCCTAAGCTGACACCAAAATTTATAGGACCGTATTACCTTAGAAGTATTTCCCCTACTAATGCCTGCAAAATTGAATTAGTATCGGATCCCAGCCGCACCCAGATTGTAACAATCGAAAGATTAAAGAAGTACTATCCGCGAGATAGGTTGACTTCGGAGGAGGTATCTGGCGATAGTGAGGAGGATTAAAAAAAAAAATGTTATAACAGAGGGGGAACCATTACACTAATGTGTAGCCGCCTTGAGTGTGATGAACTGGCGCCAAAATTCTCACCATATTCAATGCCGCTACGCTGTGAAGAAAACAATAATGTTGGGGTTGGAAATAGTGTTTTCCCTTCTATCCTTGGAGGCCGGAAGGAAAACTTCGGCAGCTACAAAGTATGAATGAGTCCGAGCCTTCGCGATGGGCGGGAGAATACTGCGCCCTAAATTTTGTTGAAAAAATATATACAAGAAAAGGAAGGAAATATCCCCCTTCTTTTGTAACTCTTGCTCCCCCCTTTCTCCAAATTTCAACCTGCTCAAGCCACTATATTTAAAAAAAAAAAAAAAAAGAAAAGAAAAAGAGAGTACTCGCGGAGCTTGAACCTAGGTTTAACCGAGTTAGTATAAAAAAGGAGCTCCTTACTTCAGAAACATGAAGAAGTTACACCCAGAACTAAATCATATAAGTAAAAACCGTACGGTGGTTAAACATAGGTTAAGCACAGTGTAAAGAATTCGCTAACCAGTGGTATTGGGATCTCGTAAAATTATAAATACTATTGGTAGTAATGATAGTACTAATCAGTAGTACTAAAGGGTTCAACAATAAACCCAAGAACAAGGTAATTAGAAGATGATAATTTACAAATGTTGTTACTCTTTCAACAGACAAACCTTCTGGTTGAACACCAAAACGATCTGGTAAAGTGTATAAGGTCAAGTAAGTTATACTGAAACCCTCATAAATACTGCTTATCTGCTTGACGCTTTAGAAAATATATATATAGGGGAAATAATTTCAGGATGGCTACGGCAAATACTACGGCTGTATCACCTAAGGTTCCTAGCATCAAAATTGATAACTATGGCGGAACCCCGGGAGAGTCCTTGGAGGACTTCCTTCAAACCTTCAAATTGGCCGCGAAGTTATATAAATGGAATGATACTGATTGCATAAAGTACCTTGTTGCTTACTTGTACGGTCCTGCACGCGATTTTTATAAAATAAATTGTGATGAACTACAAGCCCTAACTAAATTTGAAGACGCAGAACAGAAGTTGCGCGCTGCTTTTGAAAACACTGATCAATTGTCCGACAGTTATGCTAGCCTTCATAATAGAATGAAGAAACCGACCGAAACATACTCGCAATATTACTATGCCATGATGAAGCTATGCCAACGTGTTTCTCCGCATATGAGTGACGAGGATAAATTCCAGCATTTATTGCGAGGTTTACCGGCTGATGCCCTTAGTTATGTCATTGAAAAAGGGTGTGACACCCCGGAAGAGGTAAAACTGGCTCTTGAACGGTATGAAAAAGCTCGAGTACGCTCGCAGTTGCGTCGAGAACAAATCTCTTTGCCATCCACCACTAAGCCACAACAAAAAGAAGTAAAGACCCAGATAGCCAGGAAGATTCAACCCCCAAAACCCAAATTCTCAAAATTGCAATCTGTATCGGTCGAAAAGGCTCCAACTCGAGGCCCCTTGAAGTGCTATAGATGTGGACAACCGAAGCACTTGCGTGCTCAATGTTGGGCTAAAACTCATATTTCAGGGACACCCCTTACTGACAAAGCCCCTGCAGTCCGCCCACAAGAGCAAACAAACACCCGTGATATACAGAATAAATGGAACCCTAAAGTAAATGGAGGGAGGCCAAACACCTTCGGCCGGACTTCACAGGGTCCACAAAAATCGCCAGTGACTATAAGGAATCAGACTAAAGAAAATAATCCTTCGGTTCCACCAAACAAGCAGAAACAATAACCGATTTTTCTTTTTCTGGTGAACATTTTGTCAGGTTTGACCAATACTAGTTAATCGCTAGTATATAGAGGTAAGGACAAATTTGGGTAATAAATAAATTAAGGTTAAAAATAGAATAAGGTAGATTAAGTGCAACCCGACCATGGCAGCACCAAGGTCCAATGTTGTGTTTTCCCTTTAATTATAGAATTTACATTTTGACATGGCACATTTCTGGGAAGAAAAGGAATTCCTACAACTGGATAGCGAGGACGCGGAAATAAATGAAAGTGTAAGCCAAACGAACAATTTTCACATTGCTCCCGCTTATTTCTTCGCGCTGGAAGGCCTTCAACTAGCGCCCGGACTTCAAATATACAAGGAACTATCAGTTTTGATCGTGCCCCCACGGACTAGCCAACAGCTACTAGAGTTGGATCCCATAAATTATATATTAAAACCCTATATCACCCATGATCAACTTACCCCAGATCAACAAATTACCGCATGGCTTTATGAACAAGTCCAGTCGCTAGAGTATGACCAAGGAGAATGTTATTTACATGAAGCGTTAGGCGAAATTAAAAACAAGATCCCAATGGGATCCACGGTGTTCGTTTATGGCGAGCCGACGGCAGCCGCCTTAAGAGAAGCATGCCAGGAATGGTTTATCCTGGACCTTAAACCTTTGATTAATGTCTCCTTAGACCAGTTGCCTGACCCCATAGTACCCTGGCCCCTTTCGGAGCACTTACAAAATCATTTTGAATGTGGAATCCAACAAGTACTAAAATTACACAGCTGGTACTCGAAAAAAATAGAATCACCCTCCTGGGCGGATCCATTTTGTATGTTAGAGGACCTAATTTCCGAAGGAGAAGGAGAGCGGTAAAGCCATAACAAAGATTAATACTTGTGATGAACCATAAGATCCTTCCACCTTACACTTCATATGTACCGCCTTCCTCTTCGATAAATTGTGGATGATAACGGCTCCTAGATCCCCGATCTGGAAAGAGATAAGAAAGAGGATTACTCATTTAAAAAAAAAATAAATAAATAAATAAATAGGTAACTAAACAAATTAAGGCATGACATAATAGTAATAAGACTATTAGTAGCTAAGTCTAATAGAAACAGACAACTATCCCCTATAAGTCACAATTCATTTACGATGACCATATAATTATCGTTTTATCTTTCGTAGAGAGGTCAGACAGTAGAAGGTCAGTCTCAGGACAAGGTTGTAAGTTAAAACTTTTATCACTTAGCTGTACGCCCCATGCCGCTCTTCACTCGCATCTCTCAGCGGAAATATTTTGCAAAATCCTTTGTGGCTCAAATTCTATCTTGCATAAATCGACAACTGCCCCCGGACTTGGTATATGTCCATTTATCTGTAGATTTCCTGGAAGCCCTAGAAGTTATCTGCCTTAGCCTAATATACCGACAATTGTCCCCCAAAGCCCTTGCGGATACGGTTAATAATTTAACGGATCAAACAATAGCCTATCTTAGGTATGTCCAGTATCGCTCGGTGGATACAGGAACACTGTTCTTGTTGTCTCTCTCCGGAAACGGATATTCCTACGGATTCCAATTCTGGAGATCGACGCTGCCATATCACCACTAATAGAGGTAGTGTCATTCCCCTACGAGTGTGGACGTACATAACATTGTGGGAAAAAAAACTCTGGGATAAGCTATTTGCATTTATTCCCTCCCGACAAGCTTCCAAGATACTTCCACCCTTTTTTCGATACTATCTGCGACGCTATCTTGCATTTCGATATTGTCAGATAGGAAACCTTACCCTTTTCAAGGGATGGTTGAAACTTTTTGGTTTAAAAACCACGCGTTGGATGAGAAGTGTGTACGCTACGTACGGGTTCGCATTTCGCATATTCCTGGTAATGGGAACAAGTGATGCAACCCTCCAACTGCGAGTTGCCTCCCGACCCGTCACATGGAATGAGGTTTTGGAAGAGGAATACATTTCTTTTTAACCGGTACCTTAAGGCAAAGAACCCCTAAATATATAAAACCCACGGTCAGACTATACGTGATTACTCTACCTTATTAATATTAAACATATCCCTGTTGATTTGACACAATAGTTGATGGTCCAATGCAAATAAATAAATAAGGCATTATTATCATACCGTCGTAAGCCGGGTTTCTCGGCGATCTGTTATCCTATATAATTGTTTCTATTTATTGTTTCTTTCAGAAAAATGTTAATTCGTCATTATCTTTTTGTTATATTGGGAATTGGAAGTTCTTGTCTTCCATTATCCAACCAGGAAAGCGTTCTTCCTGTACTTGCGAATGCAGGAGTGTTTTGGGAACTACTAACTTCTCAGGTACCCTATCATAAGTTAGCTATATTGGCTTATACCATACCCATATACAATCTACCTCAGTTGCATGATGAATTCAAAACTCTTCAGCAAGCGTTCACTTCCGGTTATTGCGATCAGACTAGAGAGGCGTCTGAACATTCATGTACATTGTTGCAATCAATTGTAGAAATCCAAAAGATCACTGACTTACAATTGCAGCAAGAATTTCTTGACCTCACAGCATTTCGAACAGATAAAACAAAACGTGGTTTAGATTTCATTGGTAGCTTTCTCTCTTGGTGTTGTAACACTGTGTCGAAAAGTACCTTCCAAAATTACGTTACCAACCAAAGAAAGATGGGTGAATTGTTGAATCAAATAGTAGATCAAATACATTCAGATCATCATAACATACTATTGACTCGAGACTCTACAAGAAATTTCTCTACCCAAGTGAACAATGCTGTACATTCAATACAGGATAAAGTGAAATCGCTTCAGAAGGCAGTAAATAGGGTAATCGAGCAAGTAGCTCGTAATCATGATACCGCATTGTCAGTGCAAGTTCTCACCCTAAGCAAGCTCCTTGCTACGCTCCAATACGAGCGCCAACATAAGGACATCCACACTGCTTGCATTGAGGGAAGTATGTCCTTAACAGCCGTTAACCCCAAACAATTAGCGCGTGATTTACAGGTTTTAGCGCTTCGACTTCAGAAACAAGGATATTCATTGGCGATACCACAATCAGAATTATTTCGCTACTATAATTTACGTACAACCACCTGCCACTTTGTAGGAAACAGCGTGACGTTGATTGCCAAAATTCCAATCATTCGTGGGGCCCACCCCATAAAATTATTCCGTTTGATTCCATTACCATTTCACTACCAAAATCAAACGTGCAAGGTAATACATGAACCGGCCCTATTGGCTACTAATTCTGAATATGAAACTATTTTAACCGACTACGATATTATCACGTGTTTGAACAGACCTGATGGACTTTGTAAAATACCGGAAATAACACGTACATCTTTCCAAGCTCCGAATTGTATCTATCATTTGTGGCAAACATCTTCGGTCGCGGAAATCAATCAATTTTGTGCATTTACTTGTTATCCACACGTACAACCCATTATCACTCCCTTGAGTGAAGACACCTATCTTATTACTAACCCTCCCCGTCAAATGACCATGATATGCCCAGACAAGAGTGAAAGTCTTAAACAGGATCCTTTTACTCCTGGGTCTCTCAAAGTTAGTCTGCACTGTAAATGTGCATTGGAAATTAATTCTCAATTACAAATTCCTCCCCGTTTCCCATGCCCCAAGGACTCCATCATGGATCCTGCCGTCAAGCGTTTACTACCCTTAACTTGGTTACCCTTAGAGACTCTTAAATTACCTAAAAATCTCTTAGGTGAATTGGAATTCACCGACCTTAATGCGACATTAAACCAAAACTGGTCAGTAAAGGTAACCTACTATGAGCCGCCATTACAATCTCATAGGCTAACCCCCATCGCACTTCCCCAAACAATTAAAGTATCAGATATCAGTGGCAAACCGTATCTTACGATTTTGTTCGTATGGAACACTGTTCTTACCTTATGCATGATTTATATGACCCTTCGTTTAAAGAGCACTCTGTGGCCTCTTCTGCTTACTTACCCCCAGCCTGTGAAAGCTCAAGGCATTATTCATAAGATAACAGAACCACTACTTTATGCCGTTATTGGAATAACAATTTCGGGAGTTATTCTATTTTGTTGTTATAAGACACTGTGTCTTCGAGTTTTTTCTGTTCTTCGAAACCCCCCTCCACCTACCTCCCAACCCCTAGAGGAACCCTCCTCGAGTCAAGACCGACGTCCCCCAGCCTCTCCTCGTAATACTAATTTATGACTAGCAACGATCACGTTACTATTGCTCGCTACTGGTGAGGCGCATGCTCTAGAACTTTCGACCCTTGCCCATTCTGGCGTGATTACAGACAGTGATCCGCACGTTATCCTTTATGATTCATCGTTACCACTAGTACTTGAATTTCTATACGAGTCGTTCGTACCGCCCGATGGACAAAACATTTGGAACAAACTACCTCCAAATAATCTAGAAGTACTCATGCAAGATCATAGTCAGCAAGGCTATGCCTTTGTCTTTGTCACAAAAGTCCACGTTAAGCAAGCTTGGATTACTACTTCACAGCTCCAAACCTTTCTTGGTAACTTAAGGTTAGCTCAACATGCGTCAATGATTCCATGGAAAACCTTACGAACTGTTCATAACATTCAAACGTGGGATCAATTGATTGCATCATGCTTAACGAATTCTATCACCCCTACTTTACTTCCTCCTGATTTACTACTTAACTTGACGTATGATCTAGCCCACCGGCTTAAATCAACAGCGTATGAGTTAGTCATACCCCCCTCAGATATTTCGATTCTCTACTCGTATAAACTTAGTGAATGTATCATTGCGCCTACACAAGTCATCATGGCTATTAAAATTCCTTTACGACAACGCGGAACTACCTTACAACTCCAACATTTGCGTATTATTCCTTTCCAAAGGAGTAAGGAAGTTTGTCATGTGGATCTACCTATCCAACATATAGTAACCCGATGGCCGTCCAATAAACTTATGACCGTAGATTGTGATTTTTCAAAGGAGACCATTTGTTTAGCCCGTGAATTTCAACCGCACGAATTCTCCATAATACCCTGTCTCCTATCGCTGTTGCACTCAAACTCTTCGGCCATTCGCGACAATTGTCCTCTGACATGCAAATATTTACCGTCGGTTGACCTATTTCATCGGTTAAATTTCACTACTGTCACGATTCTTGCCCGACATGGATTGTCGATTCATATTTCATGTCCAGAAACAGACATTCCCAATATGATGTCCCCAGATGATTATGGCAGTTTTTTGATAAATCTTGGTTGTAGATGCTCGGTGCGACTACAAGGGGTTGTACAACAATCTATTTATCCTTGCATTACTCATCACGTGGAAAAAGCACGTGTTGTAAAACTAATTCCTGTGCAATGGCTTCAAGACATACCAAGTGAGACCGTACCTTTCATTTGTCACCCATGTACCCTTCGTTCAGGATTCCCATATTCAGAACCTAGGTTAACAGATTATTCGACAATGTTTATCATTAATGTAGTATTTATGGTAATTACCTTGGTCATCGGACTGTTGTCTGTTATTTTTACTGGCATTACACTGCGTAGACGTGCTCTAGTACGAGCTCGCCGTCGACCTTACTATCAGCAACAATCGCCGCCACGATATTTAAGTGTTACTGGATAAAACCAAACCTATAAAATACATAACGCAATTAAACACTGAACAGTAGCATACCTTATATTATATTATGATAGGACTAAAATTACAACAAGTTCAAAAAAAAAGGGGGGGCGCCTATCCCCCTATCTCAACATATCACTCTCTCTCTCCAGATCTCTTTCTTTTAGGAACACTATTATATCTTATTTTTTTTTATTGTCTCCTCCTCCTCTAGCCACCATGGAGCCTACACCCACACCATCTGCGCCTGGCCCATCCATGGACGCTCTACGTGATGAAAATGTTCGATTATCAACTTTTACTGACTGGTCGGTATCTTCTATTTCGCCCGCTTCGTTAGCACGCGCTGGATTCTATTTCCTCTGCAAACCAGATAGAGTAGCTTGTATATTTTGTAATTTGCAGATTGGTCTTTTTGAACCAGGGAATGATCCGACTGAATTGCATCGTCAGTGTTCACCTTCTTGCCCGCTTTTACAAAATTTTCCTACAGGTAGAGACGAATGTGGCCCCTATCATTGGACGTATATGCCCAATTCCCGCCCAGAGCGTCTCTCATCCTCACAGGGGCAATCCCCTGCCATCGCAGGTACTTCAGAAATCACAATAACTGGACCCAAATATCCACACTACACTCTCAAAGAACAACGATTGGAGTCCTTTTCCTTGTGGCCCCCTGCGCTAGCTCAAACTCCACAGGCATTAAGTCAAGCTGGTTTCTTTTATGCGAAAAAAGGAGACCAAACTATCTGTTTTTTTTGTGGTCAGGGCCTTCATCGGTGGAAACCCACCGATGACCCCTGGGTGAAACACGCGCGTTATGCGCCCCGCTGCGCTTTTCTCTTACTTCATAAGGGCCAAGATTTCGTCACTCGCGTGTTACAGCCGGCATCCCAAGATCAATCCCAACCTACCCCACAACCAGTAGTATTGCCAGATACTGAGATCCCGGTCGCCGCTAATGAGGTTGTTGAAAATTCCGACCACCCCACAGACAATCACACCCCCTCCCCTCAAAATTCCCTGTGTAAAATTTGTCTACTTGAAGAAGTACAACTGGTATTCCGACCATGCAATCATGCCGCCACCTGTGTTGCTTGTGGACTGGCGGTTACACAATGCATTGCCTGTCGGGCACCAATTACATCAGTGATTCGTATTTACATCCCCTAACGGGTAGTTGACCCGCTTGTGATTGCTTTGTGCTTCATTGCTACATATTATTTTTCCTCAAATTTCTTTTGTATATACTCTTCCCAGCCATTAAGTGCTGTCAATATATTTGCTACCTGAATTTGCTTCCTTTTTATTACCTTATATATGTTGCCTGACATTTGTTCACCTCACCTACCAGGCTCCTCATATATATTGTGTAGTCTTAGTTTTATTATTCAGTATTGTTTCTTTTTATTCATTACACTTTTCAGCCTTTAAGGTTTATTGCGCTAAAGTTCTAGGTTTATTTTATTTTATTTTTTTTTTCTGAGGAGTCTGGGCGGGAAGGATTATATACATATAGATATGCATAACTAAAATATAAAAAACAAAAATTATAAAAAATAAAATAAAATAAAATAAAAGAAAATAAAATAAAACAAATATTGTACAATGATATCAGATATAATCCAGTAGTAACCAATTAAGTGGTACAATTAAGTGGTACAATAACTTTTAGATATTACTTTAGTTACTCTTTTATTTTTTATTCACATCGTAAGTTAGTTGGGTTTCTGCTTACTGAGGATTTTAACTTTGGATTTATTTTTCCTTTGTGTGTTAATATAAACTAAGGACTTTCGAATTTTCGTATAACATAACGAAACTCTACTCAGAATAAACACCTAGACTTTCAAAATTGGTGGCCCCCTCCATAAGCGGCCCTGTTTGATCAATGGAAAACACCACAGTTGACACATGTTAAATCCAAGTCAAACATTCCATGAGAGTGATACACAAACTTTAGGACATAAATATACTTGTAAGGGAAATAACATGTCAAAATAAACAAACGAACGTGTACTCTCTGAAACTTAAAAGTTAATCAAATATCATTGTGCTTTACAAATTGTTTGAAAAAACTACAAAGGAAATCAACTCTTATCAGGTGACGGAAGTGCATCCGATTCAGGATGATGGTTGCGCGAAAAGTCAACAGCAAAGAATACACCAGCATTTTTAACAAGCAAATAGATAAATAACGAATAAAATAGGAAAATGACGTCACGACGAAATGAATAACAATAATAAGGTTGCCTCATAAATCATCACGATTGGGATAAGCCATAGTCTCAGATAAACAATTGACTCTTAGCGATTCCTGGTTCGAGCCCCTAAGGGATCCCTTCTTTTGTCCTATATCTAAATTATCGCTCCTCACGAGCGCAAGTTTGTACTTGAATTGGTTATGTAAAAGTAGGCTAGAATCAAATACTTTCAATAGACATTTAGTGGATCACATATCCTCACTACCTCCACTAGAGGTCCTGAGTTCGAGCCCCGACATATTCCAGTCAACATTAATATCGTTGTAAAAATGGTCTCAATTACCGGAGGTGATTGGCAGTTACGAAATTGTAGATCACGTTGAAAGGAAACAGATAAGTCGGAGATCGAGTCCCGACTCAAGCACTTTTTGCATGAGTGACAATCACGTAACCACGTTTGTTCTCCCTTAGGGATCCACTTACTAGAATCACAGATTATGCAAATCGCATTTTGTATAATCACTGTTACATTGTAACTTAGGTCACTCTCTTTCATTGTAGTTTTTCACTTAATTCAGTAATAATAATCAGTATGGGATACACCCAGGATATGAACCGAGATTTCATTGACGTGAAAAACTTGAAATGCATGTTTCAAAAATAACACATTAACAAGTCAAGGAGATAGTACTTACCCTGTAACAAAAAAACCTCCCCTTAGTGTCTTTGGAGACGTACGTCTTCTCTCCTCCTTCCTTTGTGTTTTCCGAGCAACAAATGGTACGTATACTCCAACAAGCTGAAAAATATGAACCACAAAGTTAAGATCTTATTTAAACTCGTTGATTATCATACTCAATAAAAACAATAATTAGCCTCCTACTTAATATTTCAAAATTAAATAAGATAGCTCTCCTTCAAAACCCAGTCACGCCTTAACTACCAAGTTCGTCAAATTCGACTAATAAGTAGCTGGGACACTACACTCAACCTCAGGTTCCCACGTCCAGCCTATAATGCTATGTGTGTGTGGGAGAATTTTTTTTTTTTCGTTTCAGGTTTTTCCTTACAGAAGCCGAAGTAGCAGAACCGGCCCAGGTAAAAAGCAGTGGAAGGACCTACACCTTGGAAATAACTGAGTATTCGTACTTCTGATTAAAGTCTTTAATCACTTGAATATCAATTTATTTAAAAAAAAAAAAAAAAAAGGAATTTGACATTTTCCTTTATTATTCTTCCTAAGTTACTTAAAAAAAAAAAAAAGGATGCAATATAATGAATAAATCACCACGTGCCCAAGATAAGACGGCCTCCTCTGAGGGACTCATTTATCTTAATTAACCTTATAGAATTAAAAACCCTACAGTATTATTTTAAGAAACCTATAACGATTGAGACAACAAATTATTAGAGACTTAGCGAGACACTACAATTGTGAAAAAAATAATATGCACGTTAACTGAGCATTTCTCAAGTGCTGGATTGCCCCATTGTGAGATACGTCTTATCTTGAACACTATGAGTACTTAAGGTGTAATAAAGTGTAAAGCTAGAAAGGCAGTTCCATTATGAAATTTTGCATGTTTAAAGTTATATCAGTTCTCCTTGATTGTGTTTTAGTTCAATTAGTTGCCAGAACCTTTTATTAGTCTGCTTTAGATAAGTTACAATTATTGTTTTTAGTTAAATTCATTAACAAAATTTTGATGATACTCTGGAACTAATTTTCTTAACTAGCATATTTGCAATGGTATAACTAAATTTATTTAAATCTTGTTGAATCTAAACTCTGATCATTAGTTCTGTGGTTTACGCAGTAACCTAGAATAAAATCTCACCATAAAGAAAAGGTAGATAATATTAACATTCCAAGGTATAAAAGATTGTATACAATAGACTTCTTGTACTCATGCATGAAAATCTGAACGACTGACCACTTCTTGTCTTCTAAATCAAAAAAACAATGCAAATATACTTATCTGACAATGCTGAGATGTCACTGGTCTGAAGCTGGCTTCTGTAACAATATACTAGATGAATTCTCTCAGTTGCGATGCAAAACCCCCTTTTTCCCCTCTCTCCCTCCAAACATTCGCTGAGCTGATAATTTACCAAGCCACTTGTCAGTATACCAAGATGTATAATTAGTTCACTTCCGCCACGCTGGCTAAATTCAAACTTCCTTTTAATACTCTAGTTCTCAACCTGACTACAGCTGAAACAAAAGATACGGCAAATGTATGTCAATATGGCCATTACGTCCTGACGTGTCATAACACACTAGGTATTGACCCATCTTGTAAAGTACCTTGGATTTACTCACCATATGATTCATCACCCAGTAATCATAACAGTAAGTGGAAAGAATATTTAACAATGCAGTTTCCTCCATCATTATCATTCCACTCACAACGAAACAAGCCGAGTTAGGTACATCAATCTATTTGAGAAGAACTTGTCTTACCGTGACATTGTTCGATCTTCATCCACAGTCACAGCTTAAACACAAGAGGCATCCTAACAATAATGTGTGGTCAGCGCACATACAATCAATTCTAGGCTTCTGGTTTATTTGTTCAATGATACAAAATTGATTCTTGTAATATTACTACAATCACATACAATATTTAAACAGGTTTCTATACCTAGATGCTGACGATGTGTGGTCAGCACATTCAGGACATCTGGAGGAAAAACATTCTGTATTCGAATCTCATCTTCGAATAGCCTCATTTTTGGGTAACCCCTGCAGGTTCCATTGATTACTATATCTTTCTTAGATTTGATGTGTGGTCAGCCCCGTTGAATAAATATATATAATAAACAATTAAAAAAGGAATTCGGTGGACTTCCTATGTAAACAAGTACTTCGCCTAAGACAAGGATATTATGTAACGCATTAATGATTATGTAGTCTAATAGTCTCTCTGATTGCAGAGCCATATCCATTGCCTACCCAGTGTGATGTCTAGAGTAAGGCCCCCCCCCTGGTATCTGGAGGTACCCAAGGATCCAGATTGCAACCTGTCAGCCCCCTCCAGGGCTGATCCAGAGGGATGATATGAGCCATATCCATTGCCTACCCAGTGTGATGTCTAGAGTAAGGCCCCCCCCTGGTATCTGGAGGTACCCAAGGATCCAGATTGCAACCTGTCAGCCCCCTCCAGGGCTGATCCAGAGGGATGATATGGTAATCGATTACTGTTATTGATCGATCCATCACTGTTTAGTAATGGGCAACAGTGATCTAAAATCTGAATTTCCATCCGGATCCAGAACTTTCTTTGTGCTACAAACTTTTATAAAATCCTGCAGTGACAAGGAAATCTCGTTTCTCTATGAACAGACTTCCATTGACTTACCTCAGTTCATTGCTTACAGGTGAAAAACTCTTCTCGTATCAGTACAAACACAAAATTTGGACAAGTGATAAGACTCAAAACTAAAAGGAATATAAACTCCTTTCAAATCAGCGTTGTGAAAAATCATAAGAAGATTGTAACAAATATCAAGAGACTTTACATATTTCTCCATATATGAAACAACTCAATTTCATTGTAATATCCACGATCTAACGGACCAAAAACAAGAAAAAAAACCATGGAAAGTTATTGTTTAAATTTAAAATTAAAGTTCTATTGTTGGTCATGTACCAGCACAGGTTTGTTTTTAGACATTTAAAGAAGCCTATATGTGAGTATAGTAATCGAGTTTACACATTTTCACTCCACCATGTTAAAGACCGTAAGTTTTGGAACCCTCTGTATAGCTACCTTTTGGCAAACACCGAAGCGAAAAAGACAAGGAAATAATTTAGTAAATTCTCCATTGCACATTGTATTTAACTGTGCTCAACAACAGTTCACCGTGACGTCATCATATAGAATTATTCTCCGCATAACTAACTCCCTTACACTAGGCATTTAAGATTTAAAAACAGAAAAGTTCGCCACAACGGAAACCGAGGCCTGTTATCAGTCAAGGCTAGTAGAATTAAAAGAAAGAACGGAACATACTTCCGGTGTGTTTTAAAAACATATCAAATATAGCTTATGTTGTGGTTAACTTTTGCGTTTAAAATCTATCCTATAAATCAACAAGATCCACTAACACGATGAAACATGATGTAACTTGACTTCGTAAAATCCCCTTTGTAACCGTAAAGAAATCCCTTTCGATTTCGGTGTATATTTAAAAAAAAAAATAAATTAATTAAATAAAGAAGACATAACATACGTTCATACTATTATTAAAGTAATAAGAATAGGAATACTAACAATACTAACCCCCACTGACGTTCCCCTCTAATTATAAGGAATCGATATGAAATCCCCTGCAAGAAACCTGTCTTTTGGTATAGCAAATGTAACTGCATCCCTGATTATTAGATTTTGTATCTGATACTACCATAGGCCATTAGGGCATAAACTAACACACTAACCATAGGGTCAGTATTTTAACCATTCAGACTCCCCCCTTTGCTAACACAACCTCTCATGGATTCATGAAAAGAAGTCTAGAGTTGTTGTATGTAATCCTTAGATGTGCTAAAATGCGCTAATCGATTGTAATGCCTGTACGTTATCAATATACGTAAATATCATTGTGTCTAGCGTAATGCATACCACACAGGATGAAAGAAACCAAATCGAGGCCAAAATAGCAATCAAGCTGAGTAGAAGTTTAGAAAAACACATGTACATACTATGATTACCCTGTATGGAACAGAGCTATACAGTAAGTTTGAAATATATTACATTTTTATTGCATTATCAATATAAAGAGCAATAACTAATAATGTGAAATGCATTTTTGATAACAATAGGATGAGTTTAATATAAAATGCGTATAGACGCATTTCTAACATTTATTAAGCATTCAGCAACTGTTGTAATCGCTAGTTGTTAATTACTCAAGTTATTTTACATATGCGATTTAATCATTTAGTATGCAATCACTTCTATGTTACATGTAAATATATTACCAAATATGTAATGGAGTATTCAAATATCTTCAAAGGTTTACTCAAGGGAGTACTCCAATACTTTCAATACATTACAGGTTATAAAATCTTCATTTGATTCTGGAAAGTAGAGTATAGCCTATGATTGATAAAGTATAACTGGTATATAGAAACAACGTAAAAAATGTTGTTCACAAACTGTAAAGCACAACCCCGCATTAAGTTAAAAAAAAAAAAAAAAAAATCAGGCAACACAATTGAGTATACTAGTCTACATCATTACATGTTATCCCATTTGGCTTATACTATAAATAATGAGAACTACTCTTGTATTTTTATCGTTCATCACAGTCAAACTTTAAAGCGCTTCACGCTATTGTTTTTTGTTTGAGTGTATATAATGTCAAAAATTCTTTCATTTCTAGTTGAATAAACTTAATAGCCTGCGACAAGCACATTTACCACGTATAACTATACTTGTACTCAGTCCCGTAAATACAATGGTAATTAGCAAATTATTGGATTCACAAAATCTTACTTTTCTTTATACTATTAGAAGCTGTACTCATAATCAGTTCGAAGTCATGCTTAATAATATGGTTAGGAATTGGTTTTATTTTTTTTTTTTTTTTAAAAAAATTTTATAAAATAAAATATATATACTATTGTGAGTTCATGCAAAACCCGTTGGTAGATATAAGCTAGAAGGAATCCATGGTTGTAAGGTTTCATCCTACAGAGTTTTAATCTAAAAGTTTGTTAATGGAATTGAGTAACATTAATACGTACTATAGTCAGTTATGACACATAAAACCTTACAATCACGCTCTCTTCCAGTTAGTCGTGCATAATCTCCAAATCCCTCAAGAAAGTTTGTGTTTTAGTTTCCTAACACCTTGTGTAAGGCCAGTTCTATATTAACCCTTTAACTCCCAGCAACTTGCCTTGGACAACCGTTTCTGTAACCGAATAAACATGCCAGAAAGATAACTTTCGACATTTTTTTTTTATCTTTTTTTTTACCGAGGTCGGCTGATAACTGTTACACAGTTGTGCCTCGTAGTCCTAAGCCGGACTTCAAATTATAGGGCGAGACGCCCGCGCTTTTCAAATTGTGTGTGCAGTAAAGAAAAAGAGAGATAGGGAGAACGGAGTCAGGTGAGGTCCAGATTGAATTATCAACCTGATGCCTCATTGACACCAAACCACACGCATGTAATAGTGGTACGACCCTGGCTTTGATTTTACTCAGGTCACAGAGCCGGGTCCTAGATGTAATATTTAGGGAATACCACGCAAGTGATAAATACATGCAATCTATTGTGTAGTTAGAGTTAGGTATAAAATAAAACTATAAAAATAAATGTAAAATAGGAATTTCAATCCCGGCGTGATAGAGAAAAATCATAGAAAAACCTAGAAGTCTTAACCACTATTGAGCATGCGCGTGAAGAAGTCTCTCCCATGCTCGATGAGGCTCGTGACGTTGCCTTCGAGCTACGTCAGAAAAGGCAGAAATGCGTGGGACGAAGCGCCTATATAAACAAGGCTTGTCTGCCGCACCTGTTGATTCTACGGACGGACGGCTAACAGTGAACTTCGCTCTGGTTAGGGACGCTCTTCATAAGAATCAGGTATGTGCTAATTTTTTCTAAGTTCCCCCTCCACACGGGAAGAGCACTTTGAGATTGTTTAGTGATCAATATGAGTTTTATTTTCAAGTCCCATCAATCTGAGACCACATTCCCTCTTCGAGACTTAACATTTCTTCCTTTCGGGCCAATGCAAGTTGCGATGTACAAAGTTCACACTTACTATTTTCAATAACTCGCGGTTTAGCATAAAAACCTTCTAGCACCCATTGAGTATTATGGGGTTGTGCTCCCACTTGAATAATGCAGAAAAACTTCCAAGTTGTAACTCCAAGTAACCAAGTTTGTTAAATTGATCTGTATTCTTATTTTATTTTTTTTAATAAAAAGTAAAGTGAAATGGTCTCTTTGATTCAGTCAAGCTATCCCACCTAGTTAGATTCAACTCACAGTCGTCAAGTGTTACCTGGGTTTCGATTTCTAGTACCAAGCTCTACCACTTTAGTGCATTTTCTCATCATCTTCGAACCAGTAAGCCGATGACGTTTTCGAAACCGAGGCTAAAAGGGAGTTGGACTCCGAACCAACTTTGTAATACTGGGTGGAGAGTGAAGAAGTGATCTCAATTACGATTTCACAAAAGAAAGTGTACATAATTGCTACGCCAATCTCAGAACAACAAAAACATCATCATAACAATATATATAGTAGTAGGCCCCGACGTTCGCCCGAATGACTCATCCTCACTCTCTTTTATGACCGGGGTGAAAGGTCAATGACCTTGGCCCGAGGTCAATGACCTAGGGATACATAGGACAACCCCCTCTAAATTTTGGCAGGGGTACCATGGCCCACCCCCTAAATTTTGGCAGGGGTACATAGGACCACCCCCCTTAAATTTTGGAAATTGCCAAATCTAAAAATTTGGTGTGGTAGCCTAGGACCATAGTGTGTACCTCTATCAGTATTGGGTGTCTATGTCGTTCCCTTTCATGGGTAAAAAATTGCCAAAAATTCAAATTTCGGGGGTTTTTGACCTAATTTATCCCCTTTGATGAGGTATTATTACCCTATATAGTTAAATGGTCGTATACAGGGGTCCATTACCTTTCATAACATATGGGTATATTAATGCACCCCTTGAAAAATTTGGGAGGGGTACCTTGGCCCACCCCTTAAATTTTAGAAATTGACCAATTTAAACATTGGGTATTATAGTACAGGACCCTAATATGTATCATGATAAATTTGTGCGGTCCACCTTGTTTCCTTCTAGGGGTACAAAATTGCCAAAAATATAAACGTAAGCAATACGTTGTACCACGTGTTTGGTTTTCGACCTAATTTATCTCCTTGGATGAGGTCCTATTACCTTATATAGTTATATGGTCATGTATAGTGGTCCATTATCTATCATAAGACATGGGTACATTGGTGCACCCCTTTAAATTTTTGGGAAGGGTACCTTGGCCCACCCCTTAAATTTTGGAAAATGTCAAATTTAAACATTTGGTATTATAGTACAGGATCTCAATATGTATCATGATAAATTTGGGTGGACCACCTCGTTCCCTTTTAGGGGTACAAAATTGCCAAAATATAAACGTAAGCAATACGTTATACCACGTGTTTGGTTTTTGGTCGATTTTATCCCCTTTGATGAGGTGTTATTATCCTATATAGTTATATGGTCATGTATAGGGGTCCATTACCTTTCATAAGATATGGGTATATTTGTGCACCCCGGGAGGGGTACTTTGGCCCACCCCTTAAATTTTGGAAATTGCCCAATTTAAACATTTGGTATTATAGTACCGGACCCTAACATGTATTATGATAAATTTGGGTGGTCCACCTCGTTCCCTTTTAGGGGTACAAAATTGTCAAAATATAAACGTAAGCAATACGTTGTACCACGTGTTTGGTCTTTGGCCCAATTTATCCTCTTGGATGAGGTTCTATTACCTTATATGGTTATATGGTTATGTATAGGGGTCTATTCCCTATCATAAGACATAGGTACATTTGTGCACTCCTTTAAAAATTTGGGAGGGGTACTTTGGCCCACCCCTTAAATTTTAGAAATTGCTCATTTTATATATTTGGTATTATAGTACTGGACCCTAACATGTATTATGATAAATTTGAGTGGTTCACCTTGTTCCCTTTTAGGGGTACGAAATTGCCAAAATATAAACGTAAGCAATACGTTGTACCACGTGTTTGGTTTTGACCTAAGTTATCCTCTTGGATGAGGTCCTATTACCTTATATGGTTATATGGTTATGTATATAGGTTCATTTCCTATCATAAGACATGGATACATTTGTGCACTCCTTTTAAAATTTGTGAGGGGTACCTTGGCTCACCCCTTAAATTTTAGAAATCGCTCATTTTATATATTTGGTATTATAGTACTGGACCCTAACATGTATTATGATAAATTTGGGTGGTTCACCTCGTTCCCTTTTAGGGGTACGAAATTGCCAAATTTTAGTACAACCACGTGTTTGTTGTGGCTCAATTTATAGCCTTGGATGAGGTCCTATTACCTTATATGATTATATGGTTATGTATATTGGTCCATTCCCTATTATAAGACATGGGTATATTGATGCACCCTTTAAAAATTTGGGAGGGGTACCTTGGCCCACCTCTCTAGTTTGGAAATTGTCCAATTTAAACATTTGGTATAATAGTATAAGACCCTAATATATATATATATGTATTACTATAAATTTGGGTTGTCCATCTCGTTCCCTTTCATGGGTACGAAATTGCCAAATTTTAGTACAACCACGTGTTTCGTTTGTGACCTAATTTATTCCCTTGGATGAGGTCCTATTACCTAATATGATTATATGGTCATGTATAGGGTCCATTTTCTATCATAAGACATAGGTAAATTGATACACACCGGAAGGGGTACCATAGCCAATTCCTTAAATTTTGCAATTTTTCCAATTTAAGCATTCGCTATCATAGTACATGACCTCAATATGTATCATGATAAATTTGGGTGGTCCACCTTGTTCCCTTTCATGAGTAAAAAAAAATGCCAAAATATAAACATAAGCAATATGTTATATCACGTGTTTGGTTTTTGGCCCAATTTATCCCGTTTGATGCGGTCTTATTATCGTATATGGTTATATGGTCATGTATATAGGTTCATTTCCTATCATAAGACATGAGTACATTGATGCACCCTTTAAAAATTTGGGAGGGGTATCTTGACTCGTCCACTCAGTTTTAGAAATTGTTTAATATAAGCATTTGGTATCTTTGTACAGGTCTTCAATATGTACCACTATAAATTTGGATGGTCCACATCATTCCCTTTCATGGGTAAAGAACTACCAAAAATCAAATTTTGGAGGTTATTGACCCTTTGATAAGTATTTAGCACGTTATATGGTTTATTACGTTTATATGTTTATGTTCTCTTTTAAATTTGGGAATTATAAAATAACATAATTTGGTAAACGTTTTCTAGGACCCATTGGTGTTCCTCTTATGGCCAAATATTCAAAATTTAAAGGTTATTAACCGGCTTTATTATTAAATGAGTACATGATTTATTACTTTTTCATAAGACACAGGTGTATTTGTGTACCAATCTTAAATTTTGGGAGGGGTACATTTCTTATTGTCATATCAATAATTGGTAATTGTTCTTAAAATTGGATAGTATCTCATTCATTGGGTAAATCATTATGATCACGTGATCGGTTATTGACCTATGATGGGATTAGGAGTCCAGGACATTGGTACATTTCAACTTTGTAGGATAATTTGAGAATTTTCAAATGAAATTGAGTCATTGGTATTGATTATTACTGCCAAATACAAACGTAAGCAATATGATGTACCACGTGATTGACCTTGATGAGGTAGTGTACAGGGATACATAGCTAACCTTATTGAATCTTATGACTCATAGTCTTAAGGGAATACATGCTACAACACTAGCAAAGTTATTGTTGATGCAATTTGATTGGTTGATCACTATCTTTCGTGCAATCTGATTGGCTGATCACTATCTTTCGTGCAATCTGATTGGTTGATGATTTTCAAATCTTTGCTGCATTCAGTTTTAAGTTTTGTTTAACATTTAAAAAAGTTTTTGAAATTTTTGTTTGAAATTTTTTTTTGAAACTTTGGTCTGACATTTTTTTCGTTTGATATTTTGTTTGAAAATTTTTGTTTCGAAATTTTTGTTTCAAAATTTTTTGTTTGAAACTTTGGTTTGAAATTTTTTCGTTTGAAATTTTTAGTTTGAAAATTTTGTTTCTAAAGTTTTGTTTAAAAAAATTTTGTTTGAAATTTTTGTTTCAAAATTTTTTGTTTGAAATTTTTTGTTTTGACATTTTTGTTTCAAAATTTTGTTTAATTTTTTTTCGTTTGAAAACAGAAACTTTTCGTTTGAAATTTAAGTTTAAAAAATGTTCGAATTTTTTTTCAAAATTTTGTTTGAAAATTTTTTGTTTAAAATTTTACGTTTCCAAATTTTTTTTGTTTAAATATTTTTTGTTTCGAATTTTTTTTAAATTTTGTTTGAAAATTTTTTTCGTTTTAAAATTTTGTTTGAATTTTTCGTTTCCAAATTTTTTCGTTTCAAAAATTTTGTTTCAAAGTTTGGTTTGACATTTTTAAAAGTTTGTGCACTCATTAGTAAAGAACCGGAACTGTTTAGAACTAAAACCTCTGGCAACATTGTGGTGCAATAGTACACATCAGAATATGGGGTTGTACTTGAAATGAAAAAACACAATTCATTGAAATGGATCATTTTATTACACTCCACATACATCCATACCAGATAGTGGTTCTGGATATTGTCGATACAATGTATTTTTAAATTCTTGCACTAGTTTGTCTTTAGCGTATAATTTTAATTCCAATTGAAGTCTTTTAAGGTCTATTGCAATATCAATTGGTGGAAACTCAATGTCCATTTGATCACAAATAAACTGTTTATCAATACAGGTATGCACCCACGAACGATGTTGACAACCATCACAATATCTAGATACATGTTGAACAATATGCATAACACATTTTTCAAAATAGTACTTTTTTAGAAATATACTTGTTTTGTTGCACACTTCCACTGCATGTTTCACACACTGAAATACGCTGATGAATTTGTTCCATTCCGTTTGTGTTAGAAACACCATGTTGCGAGGGACATGGAATGTACTCTTTTTACGTAACAGCACCATCTTCTCTTCGAGGACTGTACGCAGCACCACTTCATGATTTGAGCCTAATGATTTGACTATGGTCACATTTAGCTCATCATGAAAACAATCGTTCATTTGGTCGATTCGTGAACATAATATTTGCCATTCTTCAAAGGTCAGTTGTACACCAAATTGTTCTGCTTTGCCCAATCGAATTACTGGTTCAAATGTTCTAGCACTGATACCAATCATCACATGTTTTGTTTGAAGTATATTTATTGGATAATAGCTTGCGAAGATGAACTCTTTATCGTTAGAAGTACACATCTTTCCTCCTGAAAAGCACTTGCTCAAATGATTTCGTGGGATGACAGTGTATTGGTTGATTTATAGAACTACGGCTGACGTCATTGGAAAGGAATGTGCTGACGTTTGAATTCATGGTTACATCACACTTGCTGACGTCATGCTGACCAACCAAATTCATACAACTACGGCTGAGGTGCTGACGTTTGAATTCATGATTTCATCACAATTGCTGACGAATCTGGCTGTGTACTAAATTCAAATTGATGACTTTGACTCAAGAATCCTTTATAACATAAAGATACAGATCCAGTATTTAAGAAACGCAGCAGTTCTTCTTGTTTTGATGCTTCCATGGGTAAATATCTTGCTGGTAAAATTATATTCTTATCATTTTCAAGCTTCACTACGATTCTTAATCCAAACTTTGTAGGGATTTTTTGGCTAGCTAAGATTCTATAAGGTACATTCTGTTGTAAACCAGTAATCTTGGTAAATGATTTCATCACATCACGTGTGTTTAGAAACTGCAGACAAGTAGCCATGATGATGTTATTATGAATACTAACTCGAACGATACTTATATATGATGCAAAACTGATGACGTTGCATTATCATGTTCTGACGTGTACTATTGCACCACAATGTTGCCAGAGGTTTTAGTTCTAAACAGTTCCGGTTCTTTACTAATGAGTGCACAAACTTTTAAAAATGTCAAACCAAACTTTGAAACAAAATTTTTGAAACGAAAAAATTTGGAAACGAAAAATTCAAACAAAATTTTGAAACGAAAAAAATTTTCAAACAAAAATTTGAAAAAAAATTCGCAACAAAAAAATTTTAAACAAAAAAAATTTGGAAACGAACAATTTTAAACAAAAAATTTTCAAACAAAATTTTGCAACAAAAAATTTAAAATTTTCAAACAAAAAATTCTGAAACAAAAAATTCAAACAAATTTGAAACAAGAATTTTCAAACAAAAACTTTCAAACAAAAAATTTTCAAACGAAAAAATTTTACGTTTCACAGTTAACCGTCAAACTTTATCCGGTTTTTAACTATTCGTTAACAAATAAACAGTTTTGATCATATTTATCAGTGAGTGCAAAATGTTGAACGAAACCAAGATTTTTAAATGTTAAACAAAACTTAAAACTGAATGCAGCAAAGATTTGAAAATCATCAACCAATCAGATTGCACGAAAGATAGTGATCAGCCAATCAGATTGCACGAAAGATAGTGATCAATCAATCAAATTGCATCAACAATAACTTTGCTAGTGTTGTAGCATGTATTCCCTTAAGACTATGAGTCATAAGATTCAATAAGGTTAGCTATGTATCCCTGTACACTACCTCATCAAGGTCAATCACGTGGTACATCGTATTGTTTACGTTTATATTTGGCTGTAATAATCAATACCAATGACTCAATTTCATTTGACAATTCTCAAATTATCCTACAAAGTTTAAATGTACCAATGTCCTGGACTCCTAATCCCATCATAGGTCAATAACCGATCACGTGATCATAATGATTTACCCAATGAATGAGATACTATCCAATTTTAAGAACAATTACCAATTATTGATATGACAATAAGAATTGTACCCCTCCCAAAATTTAAGATTGGTACACAAATACACCTGTGTCTTATGAAAAAGTAATAAATCATGTACTCATTTAATAATAAAGCCGGTTAATAACCTTTAAATTTTGAATATTTGGCCATAAGAGGAACACCAATGGGTCCTAGAAAACGTTTACCAAATTATGTTATTTTATAATTCCCAAATTTAAAAGAGAACATAAACATATAAACGTAATAAACCATATAACGTGCTAAATACTTATCAAAGGGTCAATAACCTCCAAAATTTGATTTTTGGTAGTTCTTTACCCATGAAAGGGAACGATGTGGACCATCCAAATTTATAGTGGTACATATTGAAGACCTGTACGAAGATACCAAATGCTTATATTAAACAATTTCTAAAACTGAGTGGACGAGTCAAGATACCCCTCCCAAATTTTTAAAGGGTGCATCAATGTACTCATGTCTTATGATAGGAAATGAACCTATATACATGACCATATAACCATATAAGATAATAAGACCGCATCAAACGGGATAAATTGGGCCAAAAACCAAACACGTGATATAACATATTGCTTATGTTTATATTTTGGCATTTTTTTTTACTCATGAAAGGGAACAAGGTGGACCACCCAAATTTATCATGATACATATTGAGGTCATGTACTATGATAGCGAATGCTTAAATTGGAAAAATTGCAAAATTTAAGGAATTGGCTATGGTACCCCTTCCGGTGTGTATCAATTTACCTATGTCTTATGATAGAAAATGGACCCTATACATGACCATATAATCATATTAGGTAATAGGACCTCATCCAAGGGAATAAATTAGGTCGCAAACGAAACACGTGGTTGTACTAAAATTTGGCAATTTCGTACCCATGAAAGGGAACGAGATGGACAACCCAAATTTATAGTAATACATATATATATATATTAGGGTCTTATACTATTATACCAAATGTTTAAATTGGACAATTTCCAAAGTAAAGAGGTGGGCCAAGGTACCCCTCCCAAATTTTTAAAGGGTGCATCAATATACCCATGTCTTATAATAGGGGATGGACCAATATACATAACCATATAATCATATAAGGTAATAGGACCTCATCCAAGGCTATAAATTGAGCCACAACAAACACGTGGTTGTACTAAAATTTGGCAATTTCGTACCCCTAAAAGGGAACGAGGTGAACCACCCAAATTTATCATAATACATGTTAGGGTCCAGTACTATAATACCAAATATATAAAATGAGCAATTTCTAAAATTTAAGGGGTGGGCCAAAGTACCCCTCCCAAATTTTTAAAGGAGTGCACAAATGTACCTATGTCTTATGATAGGGAATAGACCCCTATACATAACCATATAACCATATAAGGTAATAGGACCTCATCCAAGAGGATAACTTAGGTCAAAACCAAACACGTGGTACAACGTATTGCTTACGTTTATATTTTGGCAATTTCGTACCCCTAAAAGGGAACGAGGTGAACCACTCAAATTTATCATAATACATGTTAGGGTCCAGTACTATAATACCAAATATATAAAATGAGCAATTTCTAAAATTTAAGGGGTGGGCCAAAGTACCCCTCCCAAATTTTTAAAGGAGTGCACAAATGTACCTATGTCTTATGATAGGGAATAGACCCCTATACATAACCATATAACCATATAAGGTAATAGAACCTCATCCAAGAGGATAAATTGGGCCAAAGACCAAACACGTGGTACAACGTATAGCTTACGTTTATATTTTGACAATTTTGTACCCCTAAAAGGGAACGAGGTGGACCACCCAAATTTATCATAATACATGTTAGGGTCCGGTACTATAATACCAAATGTTTAAATTGGGCAATTTCCAAAATTTAAGGGGTGGGCCAAAGTACCCCTCCCGGGGTGCACAAATATACCCATATCTTATGAAAGGTAATGGACCCCTATACATGACCATATAACTATATAGGATAATAACACCTCATCAAAGGGGATAAAATCGACCAAAAACCAAACACGTGGTATAACGTATTGCTTACGTTTATATTTTGGCAATTTTGTACCCCTAAAAGGGAACGAGGTGGTCCACCCAAATTTATCATGATACATATTGAGATCCTGTACTATAATACCAAATGTTTAAATTTGACATTTTCCAAAATTTAAGGGGTGGGCCAAGGTACCCTTCCCAAAAATTTAAAGGGGTGCACCAATGTACCCATGTCTTATGATAGATAATGGACCACTATACATGACCATATAACTATATAAGGTAATAGGACCTCATCCAAGGAGATAAATTAGGTCGAAAACCAAACACGTGGTACAACGTATTGCTTACGTTTATATTTTTGGCAATTTTGTACCCCTAGAAGGAAACGAGGAGGACCACCCAAATTTATCATGATACATATTAGGGTCCTGTACTATAATACCCAATGTTTAAATTGGTCAATTTCTAAAATTTAAGGGGTGGGCCAAGGTACCCCTCCCAAATTTTTCAAGGGGTGCATTAATATACCCATATGTTATGAAAGGTAATGGACCCCTGTATACGACCATTTAACTATATAGGGTAATAATACCTCATCAAAGGGGATAAATTAGGTCAAAAACCCCCGAAATTTGAATTTTTGGCAATTTTTTACCCATGAAAGGGAACGACATAGACACCCAATACTGATAGAGGTACATACTATGGTCCTAGGCTACCACACCAAATTTTTAGATTTGGCAATTTCCAAAATTTAAGGGGGGTGGTCCTATGTACCCCTGCCAAAATTTAGGGGGTGGGCCATGGTACCCCTGCCAAAATTTAGAGGGGGTTGTCCTATGTACCCCTAGGTCATTGACCTCGGGCCAAGGTCATTGACCTTTCACCCCGGTCATAAAAGAGAGTGAGGATGAGTCATTCGGGCGAACGTCGGGGCCTACTACTATATATATATACAGGGCCGGATTTCCCAATAGGCCCGGGCCTATGGGCGCAAGCTCTCAGGGGGCGCACGGCCGAGAGAAAAAAATAAAAAATATCTATAAATAAAAATAATTAGCCATAACTTAACATATTTTTTTGAATTGATTTTAAAAATCAGGCTAATAAAGCATTCTGATTTTGAAGTTCATTAGAACAAATAATTGTTGGTAAAGTTCACCAATCTTTTGTTAATACATTAACGGTATTTTGTTAAGCCCAGAACCAAGTAAATTCCTCAAAAAACTTGCAATGATAAAATTGCATCCTGGAGTGGTGTTTAAGCAATTAACATATAGGCCTGATATAATTTGTTAATAAAGATTTTTAGGAAAATAACTTTAACTAGACTAGAGGGCGGAAAAAAGTATTGGGCCTAGGGGCGCCAAAATGCTAAATCCGGCCCTGTATATATATATATATATATTCATGAACAAATATTTTTTTCCTGAAAGGAAGTCTATTCAGACATAGTAAAATCAGAATGTATTTATTTATTTATCTTTTAATGAGAACCGGAAAATGACTAGTTGTTGGTACTTACCAAATAGTCATTTTGCACTTTATATTTGCCTAATTATTTCCACTTTATAGTCATTTTGCCTAATTATTTGCACTTTATATTTAACTTATGTTAGTCCTACCAATGTACAAATTTGTGTGCGGAATGAAATGGATATTTCTCCCACTCTAAAATTTTTGCGAAAGATCATGAAGAAATAAACCAATTTTCAGATTTTACCAAATGCTTTGGTAAGGAGTAACTGTGTTATACAGGGTGTTTTAGAACAAGACCGGCAACGTTTGAGAGGTGATTCCTAACACCAAAATAAGACAAAAAGTATTGACCAGCCTATGGTCAAAAGTGCATAGTTTGGGAGTTACAGGCTGCTGAAAACGTGATAAAATTAACTTAAAAGGTCCATTGCTAAACTGCTATGAGACTGATCGGAGTTGGGTAGAATTCCCCGGTACTTGCGCAACAGTTTTTACAGAGGTAGTTGGAAAGTACTTCAAACCTTTTGAGTACTGTTCAGCTGCTTCTTCTAAAATTCTTGTGCAAATTCCGGGATATTCTGAAAATGGATATTTGTATAAAACACGTGCTACTTTCTAAGTGATGTTTTGGCCCGACTCCAATCGGTCCCAAAGCAGTGGAGGGATTGATATTGACCTTTAAATTTATTTTTATTTCAAGTTTTGGGCAGCTTGTAACTCCAAAACTGTGCACTTTTGACCGTCGGTTGGTATATAACTTTTATTTTGGTCATCTCTGAAACGTTGTCCGTATTGTTTTAAAACATCCTGTAAAATAGGGCCGGGGTGAATCCAGGACGGACTTTAACGGGAGGGGCGAGAGGGGAACAGTCGGGTTTGTGGCGGTAAAATATTCCACTGGTGATCTGTAGTTCGTACAAATTGCTACTTAGGTACACTGTTGTGTGGTAGGAAAGGGGGAGGAGAACAACCCTTTCCCTGAATTCATTTATAAATAATACTTTATACATCTAAAAAATATTTACCTTCAGACTTACTCGGACAGCATTTAAGTGTGTTGTGCGCAACTTTCTGGGCAATAACAAAGCTGACAGTTACACAGAAATCGTACAGGACATGATACAGAAATACAAAGATTTGGGTTGTAGGATGTCTTTAAAAATCCACTTTTTGCACTCCCACCTCAGCTTCTTTCCTGCTAACCTAGGTGCTCTCAGCGACGAACAGGGGGAAAGATTCCACCAAGATATAATGGCAATGGAGAAAAGGTACCAGGGACGATGGGATCCTTCAATGATGGGGGAGTATTGTTGGGGTTTTGTTAGAGAATGCAACATTTCTTACAAAAGAAGGAAATAGTGTACGTTTTTGTAACCCAATGGAAGTTTCATATATTGTGATAGTTTTGATTGTCTTTTCATGACCTTTTGGTACATTTGTATTATTGTTTATTGTAAATTGTCACTCTTGTAAATTATATTGTATTATATTTTATATGTGTGTTTGTGGTAATAAAGCAAAACGTTTTACCTCAACTTAAAGCGGGCCGGTCCACTACGTAGTTTGTATCAGTGTCAAGAGAGGTCACCTGCGTAGGTCGCTTCTAGCATCTGTAGTAAACTCAGTTGGAACTAGCTTCTCACAGTGTTCCCATCTCAACATACCAAATGGTTCCGTTCCGTTTCGTTTCGTTTCATTAAAGTACAGGGTAAATCACCCTGAAATTGGCACAGGCCAGTTTTTTTTTGGCACTTTGTAGTTTTTTTCAGATTTATTAACATCGGCGTTATCTACTTTTTCCCATGTCTTTCGTCGATGACATTTCCAAGTGGCGTCTGTTTTTTTTTTAATTATTGTAAAAAATTCGCTTTTAAGTGAAAGGCTTTCATGATATTGAAGTTTTCTGCTCGATTCTAGGCAATAGGTTAAGGAATATGTTTTCAGTGTTTTCGCGTTATTTATTGTTCTAATGGAAATGTTGCACATATTTTATGTTGATCGCTTCGTTAATCCCTAAAGAATGTGCATTTATGTCATACTGTTAAAAATTGTACATTCGTCGCATGCTTACAACGGTGCCAGGAACGTAGCTAGGAGAGGACATGGGCGGCCACGGACCCCCTAAAAGTTGGCTTAGCCCTCCAAATATTTATTTAAAGTTATTTATATGGAGCCCATTTGCTAATATGGCTTCCCAAAATCAGAACTCTTGCTACGTTCCTGAACGCTATCAAAAATTAGAATTTCTAATGTACACTCATGTCCAAAATTATTGTCGCATGTCTATAAATATGTTGTTCTAGGAATAAAATTTGATAACAAATCCGCCCAGTATTTCTTACAATGTTAGTATGTGTATATGTGGCAAATTTCAAATGACATGTGGCAAATTTCATGTCAAAAGAGCAGTAAATAGGAACAGTGAAACGAAAATAAAATTGCCTTGACCATTTAGTAACATTTTATTTTACTCATAATTCTCGTATTTATAATTCTTTTCCTATGAAATTTACCACAAACATACATTTCCCGATTATACACATAGTATCAGTATTTAAAGCAACCTGCAAAATCATTATAAAATTATATTCTTACAAGAAGACAATTATAGATATATGCGACAATAATTTTGGACATGATGTACATAGACCCCCTTTGCTTGGCACAAGAATATAAAGCAGTTCTAGAGATGTTAATTTGATACTATTCAAGGTAACAGTCTACTAGAGATTAATTTGATTTTAAGGTCTTCTACTTGGTCTAGTATCTAGCACACTTGCTTTCGGAGCTCGCTATCCAAGGTTCAATTCCGGTAAGAGATAGGATACAGTAGAACAAAAAAATGTTCAGATACCACTAAAGGCAGTAGATCTCCTGCAGCCACCATGGAATAAGAGTAAAGCGTTAAAATAAAAAAAAATACTGATTTTCTTGATTTTTAATTTAAAAAAGATTATCCCAACTGGTCTTGTAGAATCTTATGCCTTAGCCACTAAGCTTATTTCTGAGCACGAGCGCACCACGGGTTACTCCGCTTACACCAGACCCTTAAAAACAATAACTCAAACGATTCCGTACACTTCCGTAATAAAACCACACTTCCTTTGCACATAAATTTCATCTGTACTATAAATCCTATTTTTTAAGTAATCTAATTCTATCATAGGGAAGTTTGATAAAATTTTAAATGTGTATAGTTTTTTTCAAGTGCAGAATCGTTTCAATATTACATACAAGCACTGTCTTGTAGTACTGGACACCTCTCAATACAAAAAAATTCTGGCTGCGCGTCTGTGTCCGAGTAAGTCTGAAGGTAAATATTTTTTAGATGTATAAAGTATTATTTATAAATGAATTCAGGGAAAGGGTTGTTCTCCTCCCCCTTTCCTACCACACAACAGTGTACCTAAGTAGCAATTTGTACGAACTACAGATCACCAGTGGAATATTTTACCGCCACAAACCCGACTGTTCCCCTCTCGCCCCTCCCGTTAAAGTCCGTCCTGGATTCACCCCGGCCCTATTTTACAGGATGTTTTAAAACAATACGGACAACGTTTCAGAGATGACCAAAATAAAAGTTATATACCAACCGACGGTCAAAAGTGCACAGTTTTGGAGTTACAAGCTGCCCAAAACTTGAAATAAAAATAAATTTAAAGGTCAATATCAATCCCTCCACTGCTTTGGGACCGATTGGAGTCGGGCCAAAACATCACTTAGAAAGTAGCACGTGTTTTATACAAATATCCATTTTCAGAATATCCCGGAATTTGCACAAGAATTTTTGGAGAAGCAGCTGAACAGTACTCAAAAGGTTTGAAGTACTTTCCAACTACCTCTGTAAAAACTGTTGCGCAAGTACCGGGGAATTCTACCCAACTCCGATCAGTCTCATAGCAGTTTAGCAATGGACCTTTTAAGTTAATTTTATCACGTTTTCAGCAGCCTGTAACTCCCAAACTATGCACTTTTGACCATAGGCTGGTCAATACTTTTTGTCTTATTTTGGTGTTAGGAATCACCTCTCAAACGTTGCCGGTCTTGTTCTAAAACACCCTGTATAACACAGTTACTCCTTACCAAAGCATTTGGTAAAATCTGAAAATTGGTTTATTTCTTCATGATCTTTCGCAAAAATTTTAGAGTGGGAGAAATATCCATTTCATTCCGCACACAAATTTGTACATTGGTAGGACTAACATAAGTTAAATATAAAGTGCAAATAATTAGGCAAAATGACTATAAAGTGGAAATAATTAGGCAAATATAAAGTGCAAAATGACTATTTGGTAAGTACCAACAACTAGTCATTTTCCGGTTCTCATTAAAAGATAAATAAATAAATACATTCTGATTTTACTATGTCTGAATAGACTTCCTTTCAGGAAAAAAATATTTGTTCATGAATATATATATATATATATATATATATATATATATATATATATATATATATATATATATATATATATACAGGGCCGGATTTAGCATTTTGGCGCCCCTAGGCCCAATACTTTTTTCCGCCCTCTAGTCTAGTTAAAGTTATTTTCCTAAAAATCTTTATTAACAAATTATATCAGGCCTATATGTTAATTGCTTAAACACCACTCCAGGATGCAATTTTATCATTGCAAGTTTTTTGAGGAATTTACTTGGTTCTGGGCTTAACAAAATACCGTTAATGTATTAACAAAAGATTGGTGAACTTTACCAAACATTATTTGTTCTAATGAACTTCAAAATCAGAATGCTTTATTAGTCTAATTTTTAAAATCAATTCAAAAAAATATGTTAAGTTATGGCTAATTATTTTTATTTATAGATATTTTTTAATTTTTTCTCTCGGCCGTGCGCCCCCTGGGAGCTTGCGCCCATAGGCCCGGGCCTATTGGGAAATCCGGCCCTGTATATATATATATATATATATATATATATATATATATATATATGAAACTCGATTTTCTCTCTCTCTCTTGTGTGTGTGTATGTGTGTGTGTGTGTGTATGTGTGCGAAGGGAACATGTGTAGCATTGTTCTTTCCTGTACCTCTGCACAAGTGTAGTACTGTATGTTGTGACTGCTAGGAGTAAGATTGTAATTCCTGGAATAAACTAGACGATGGAACATGACAGCTATTGTCACGGTCGAGGTGTAAGAATATAAAAATAGTTCGTGCCGGCAGGGTCAGAAACAAGATAATGTCATTTCCCCACCCCCCACCAATCCCAGTTGGGAAGGAGACTGAGGTGTTTGGAATCTTGGCTAAGATAATTGCCGCTAGTCTAAATTGTGAATCAGCTAGTACAAAAAATGTACTGGAAAAGGTATTGTGGTTATAAAATTTCATCCCTTCACTTCAGCTATTGCTTTTGGCAATGAGATAATATCGAGTTCGCAGAAGGAAGTCTGCACATGTGAACAGCTCTTCAATCTTCTCTTCCGTGGTCAATAAACCCCCACCCCCATTTGCAGTGACCTTCACAAAAGACTATTTCTGCTTCAGAAGAAAAATAATATTGGTTGCTTTGTCCATTCATCTGTGAAAGCTTTCAGGAGCTCATTTGGGTGTCTCATATGAACATATTTCGCGAAAAATTCACACAGCCAGGAGTGGAAGCGGAAACTATTGAAAGCCCTGTTGTTGGCGGGAAGTGTTCCCAATCTCCACAGAATGTATACTAACAAAAATTATATTACTTGTGCTCATAAAAGAATGCCAAGTTGAACTTTTGATTTTATGTTTAGCGTCCCTTTGAGCAGCGAGGCTACATGAGACGTTATCGTTCACTGCACTCCCACCCTGAATCGAACACGGGATCCCGTTCACGTCGCGCATAATAGCCATTAGACCAGCAGGGAGGGTCACCCCAAATAGAACGTGGATAGCAAACAAAACGATTCATTTCCCATCTTTACAATGATTAGTAGGGTGAAATAACAACTTACAAACATTATTTTAAAAAGAATGTGGTTAGTTGAATATATAGATAAAGTATTCGTCGGCTTCACCCCTAGATCTCTCAGTTTGCTCGGTTTACGGCCTCTCAGTTCATGAACCTAGAACCATATTAATTTCATTTGGGGCTTTCCTTTGGGGCTTCGCCCTCGGGCGGCGGTAATTTTGTAACCGGAAACTTCGTCACCGGAAAGTTTATCACAGTAATTTCGTCAACAAAATATTACCATATAGGTAATTTCGTCACCCAAAATTTTGTCATGATAATTTTACCACCAGTGTCTTTTAGAACATAATAAAAGTACAATGAATGAATCGAAAAAGTTTTTGAAATTGCTTTCTTTAAACTTCAACTGAAGCAAATCAAAATATAATAATAATAATAATAATATTAATAATAATAATAATAATAATAATAATAATAATAATAATAATAATAATAAGTTTCCAGTAATTCTGTCAGAAATAATATCGTATAGGAAATTTTGTTATACGTTGTTGTTGCATGTTTGTTATATGTTTTGCAATTTTGTTTTATATGTTTGAAATTTTGTTATATGTTTGTTGCACAATTCCTCACTGCAGCTCCGGAGTAGAGAAAGGATTTTTACATAAGCCAGACATAGATCACACACTTCTGGTAGGTCAGGTTTTTGGCTGGATCCCAGCTCACGCCAAGTGAGCTTTGTGGTGAGCAAACCATGAGTGGAGTTTCTTCCGGGTCCCTCCCTTTCTTTCATTCAACCATTTCATTCGTTGTCATCATCACCTTCTATCTTTCCTTCGAAGCACAATGATAGGACGTTACAGAAAAAAACATTCATGTCTCTCGGTTATGCCATATAGGTTAAACGAGACTGTGATGATAAGAATGAATTAAATGGTAGAATGAGACAGTAGGAGCACAAAGAGAAACTCTGAGAAAATCCACACACACACATGGTGTGTGTCTACCAAAAAGCTCACCTGGCTAAGCTGGGGTCGAACCAGTGACCCCGCATACAAAATGGCAATGCTCTACCATAGTCACTGCAGCTCCGAAGTAGAAAAAGTATTTCTACATGAGTGATTACGTTTCTCAAGTGAATCTATAGGGTCTGAATACTTTCTTTCCATTATAGAAAAAAATTCAAGCTTTACGGTTTTATGAATTTTTAAGTACTAACTAGAGAAGGTCGCGGGATATTACTCTGACTTCGTTTCGATATTATGCTCAGTCGACGCCTTTTTACATATGAAACAGTTAGGCAACCGGAGAAATCCTCGATCGCAAGCGTGTTCGAATTGTGAGCGTTAAAAGTACAAAATTGAACAGATTTTGCAGAATGTTTGAAGAACCATTTCTTGAGATAAACGCTTCAGTTTTCGTAGCAGGGGATTTTCTTGGGCGTCCAACACAGTAGTAAGTTCAAAACGTATGTATTTTGCAAGGTAAGGGCAATTATTTGGAATGGTGTGAAGGGTAATGGCGTCTTACACCATGCAAATTGCCTCCCATTTGATATACTGGGCCAACCAGTGGTAAAAGTGAATCTGAAAGGATGGGAGGACGGTAGGTAATGGCATGACGACACGCCGTTCCCCTGCCTATCTATAACCATTATAGTTTTTTTCGGAACTGGGGACGCCTTAACTTTTTTTCCAGGTGGGGTTACAGCGTCCGCGCATTCTCATTCACTTTTACCTCTGTGGCTAATAGGCTAATAAAATATATATGATACTCCTATTCGACTATGTTGTTATTCAAATATCACTATCCTGTATGGCCACCTTCAAATTGAACAATCACATTTGTCTTGGGAACGGTTTACCAGGCGTGCAAAATTCAATGAAGAAAGACGTGGTATTCATAATAAATCTTGTGATGATCTATATTGTTGTTCTTCCCAGGCCCGTATCCCTGGGGGTATAGGGGGCCGGGCTCCCCTAAATTTTTACTTCTCCCCTAAAATTTTCACGATAAGCTTGCAAATGAACAAAAATATAATATGCTGATGAACTATAATATGGTGATGAACTATAATGTGGTGATGAACTATAATATGGTTGGATCGGCCCCCCTAACTTCTACCGCTCCCTCACATTTTTGGACTGACTACTGGTCTGGTTCTTTCCCTTCTGTAGCTAGGTCCAAACAGCTCGAGCAGCGCCAGACAGGCTTGCCCTGTCGCGGTACTCCGAATCCTGTCGGCCTATGCTTATGCATCGCAGAATACGGTGTTCTAATACATCATCGCTAGCCATGTGCTTAGTTTTCAGCAATTGGAATGTCGATTATGGGGAAATATTGGTCACACTCCAGGAAATATTTTAAGATATTCAACGAGAAAATAGACCAAAAAATTTAAATAAGAAGAAATGATTAGCGGGAATGTGCGCTCAAAGTTGTGAACTAGATGACTTTTATTCTCGAGTAAACCGCTGTTTCAATACAGCGCCTCTAGCCGATTGTTTATTTTTCTGTCACATTTCTCACGAAATACCGTAAAATATTGTCTGAAGTTTGGCCACTATTTTCAAACAATCGCCATTGAAATCCGTTGAAATTTTTAAAAAATAGCTAACGATGAAATATTGAAACACCGTCTTCCACAATGGATACCATCATGTCCATGGGTTTTCTCGGGGTGCTCCTGTTTCCTCCCTTCTTCTCATTCCATCAATTCTTCCATCATCATTCACTTGCCTTAATCATCGTCCTCCTTAGCCTAAGGGGTATAATCATCGGATGTTAAACTGAAATATTTCATTTTTTCCACAATGCACAGAGGCCGTATGGGTTGAGTGTCGCGTTGAAGTTAGTCCCGCGGCAAAGCGTTTCGGAGACACATGCTATTGTTTAATGTTTAGATGGCCACAGAGAATGTGACATTTGAATGACAATACAGTTGGTTTCAAATAAATTTTATTAGCCTATTTATCCGGTGTACCAAATAGGATGCAATTTGTAAGTTGTAAGATGCCATTACCCATCATCCCTTCCCCAATAACTTCAATTATCTTGCACAATGCGTACGTTTTGACCTCACCATTCCGTCGAGTACCCAAGAAAACACCCCAGTACCAAAAATGAAGCTTGTATCTTAAAAAATGGTTTCTTCAAACTTTTTTCAAAATCTCTTCAATTTTGAAATTTTAACGTCCATAATTCGAACAAGCTCACGATCGAGGATTTCTCCGGTTGTCTAATTGTTCCATATGTAAAAAGGGGTCGAATGAGCATAGTATCAAAATGAAGTCAGAGTAACACCCCACGACCTTCCTTAGTAAGTGGAATTAATTACTATTTTCCACTAACGGGTTCAGACACTACGGGTATGTATGAAAACTCAAAAACATATATAAGTTATTTTCAAGAAGATATAATATTTTACCTAAGCAAAATGAGTTTCGGAAAAAATAAAAAAAGAAAAGAAAAGAAGAAAAAGAAAGAACACATATTACATATTTAACGTTCAAAATGATCGTCGAAATAAACTATCTTCGCATTACACGTGTGTATAATATTTACGTGGAAACAAACAGTTAAAAATTGAAAAGCGCTTAGCTGTTTCTTCGAATTATTCTCCCTTTCTCTTTGCTTCCCTTGGCTCTTCGATCTTTTACTTTGAGTTGGATTCTTCTTTTTTGTGTATGATTCCTTCCGTTTCCCCATTTTCCTCTTTTATTATTTGTAACAGTTTTGTCACAGTTCACAGGATCCGCCTCTGGACTTGAAACGCTAACAAGGAATTGCCCTACTACTGTGACTGCAATAGTACACATGTAAGTTTGGGAACGAAGCATTATGGCGTCCTGCGTAAGCATGAGATTCAGCCGCTAAAACTATTTCCGTAAACACAAAATAATATTTGGATAAAATTTAAAACATAACACGAGAAACGGTAATTTAATATCCAAATTCCGTAATGAGACAACTACTTCTAAAATAATTTATGCTTGTAAGTAAAAATTTCATAAAACTGAGCACAGGAGTAGCAAAATCTAACAGCAAGCGCCATCTTGCGTACTCATCTTAAAACTGATCAAGTTTTCCTCTTATATTTTACTTTTTTAGCTAACAGAATACATAAGCACAGAAAATAGTATCTCATGTTGTAGCTGACGCATAACTCTATTTTATAGTGAAATACTTATGATATGTACCGTTTCTTTACGCGTTGGTTAAGGCAGTAAACTAATGCTTATACTGACTTCCGGGTGATGATCCACCTTAAAAATAGTTCATAATACTATTTGGTTGTAATTCCCTGCTATTTGCACTATATACATGTTATAAATTATTTAGTGAAAAGGTATGGAGCACTGACGTAAGCTGTATGTTTCACGCATGTAATTGTTGCTCTGAGTCCGGGGTTCAATTACCTTTAAAGTATACTATAGGATTACCTATAGTATTGCACATTCTACAGGAGTAGTCGATGGTTTTATGAATGTCTGTATGATACCTCGCACAATTTCAGCAATAAGTTGGACGAAATACGAAAAGTAAATAGACCTAATGACTGTAATGACTTACATGTTAAAAAAAATCTTCGATCAGCTGTGGTTAGTTAGATATTAGTTTACTAACTAACCACAGGGTACCATTAGCGGCGTTGTACCGTACTATTGGTTCGCGTACCTGAGTACGAATGGCAAGCGCCAGAATGGTTAAGTATTGTCAACTGGGAACATCAGAAATAACTGTGGCACAACTGTTAAAATCTTGTTCGTGAAACCTGGTCGTACTTTCGACTCTACGTCTTCTCTAAGAGATATATAGAAATGGAAAGTTAAATATCTATATATGGAATGAGTGAAAAAGTTAAGTGTAATTGTTATTTCGATTATGTTGCCCCCTTCTAAAAGATGAAACTGTCTTATTTTATATATAAATAAAACCTATCCCAGAGTTTGGCGCTCTTAAAAATAGCTCAAAGTAGCGTCCGTCCTGGATCTGCCCCTCACTCCCCATATGATAGGTTTGAAAAAAAATTTTCAGTCATCGAGGATCGAAAAGATGTCCATGTTATAATGTTATCTAACATATCCGTTCAATAATCCGAAGGGGGAAATGATAATCAAAAAAGGCGTTGCGATAGCTGTTTGTATTTCAAACATCAACACAAGTCATTGGAACATGCTTAATGTTCAGTACGCCTTCCCCACTGGTGACCTCATTGTAGACATTTCACTTTTGGCGCGTATTTACAGTCTACTAACGAGGAAGACGCAAGCATAATCTTGCATGCATAAAATAAATATATTTTTGTTTCTTGGTTATGGCTACACTGTGTAATTTTCCCTCTCTATGTCCCTTTGTCCGTTCTTAAACGTTGCCAAGTTTCGGATGCTGGGTTGTCAGTAAACCTGTTCGGGTAAAATTGCAATATACACTGAAAAGTATACACGAGCGACACTAGAGCACCTAGCGTGAAAATCTTGAGCTACGTATTTGAATTGTTTTTCACATTTCCACACTTCTAGCCTCCAGTCGTTTTTTTTTGAACGTGCTCTAAAATTTTACACATAACATTAGTCGTTGTTTTCTATTTTGTTCTCATCTAGGAGTATTAAATGAACCGCAATCAGGAAAAAAAATATATATTTGCAAAGATTTTATAAGGCTTTGGCATCCGATATGCGTTAGTTGAAAGCTGTTGGAGGTCCAATGTAATAATGCTGGATTGTAGCAAATATATATTGTGGCAGAGCCCATATTTCATGGTCATTTTTAAGTATATTTAATTAAGTTCATTTTTATTAAAGATTTTTATTTTTGGTTAAGGTTTGTAGAATAATAAAAGAATACGGAAACGATTATTATCAGCATAGCATATTACATAAATGTAACAGTCATTAATTTCATAATTTTATGTAACCAGTTATTTAGATCACCATTTTAGCAAATTGTTTCTTGTCTGGGAATTAAGGAATAGAATCTCATAAATGTTTGAATGAGAAGAATTAATAAAATCTAATGTAAGTGCATTTGTAAAACGATTGTCAATATCAGACACATTCACGGGTATGTTGGAATTGCCAAGAATCGTGAGACGAATCATTCCAAGGATTGCCAGTTGTTGATCACAATGAGGAAACATCCTCGTTTCCGGGAGAAAAGAGAACACACACCTCTGACGTCGTGCAGCAGCGGCGAATTCCGACCAAGAGGAAATTGAACAAAACGTGACGGACGAGAGGTCTCGGGGGTGAATGAGAGTTGGAGAAGTCGAGAAATAGAGAGTTGGAGAGAGAATTCCAAAGAGTGTTTGGAGAGAGTTCTCGGAAGGAGGAGTTCGATGGTCATCATTGGTTTAGTGTGACTAGTCTTGTGTCACATGAATTCTTCGTATAACAGACGAACATTATAAGTTAAAAACGACACGTAACTTAGTGGTTAGGCTCGCCTATAGTAGAATCACAGATGTATACGGCATAGTGTTTCTCGTTCGAGATTCGAACCATCAACCCCCATCGTAGAGATACCAACATCGGCGATACTTCAAAGCCTGCAGCCTGTCAAGGAGAGAGACCATTGAGGACCAGCATCGGAAGATAAGCAGACCTGAATCCAAGAGGAATGTGTTGCTTTCAATTCATTGATCAACAGCTCAATGCTTGGTATGCGATGCGTGGTCTGACAAAACTTCTAATTACCCGTTTTTATACCCTCCTTTACACTTACTGCCCTCTTTGCATACACAATTAAAACAGTTATTGAATTCTCTAAAAAGTATAGTAGTAGAGTTTGTCATGCTGGAGATGCTAGAGGTTCGTTCCCGGTCTATCAATAAATTGCATACACGTAGTTAGCATATAGAGTATGTCATGGCGGAGATGTTCTGGGTTCGATTCTAGTAGCCCAACATTATCATGGTTGGAGATTGCTGGTTTGCTAAGACCTCAGATTCTAGTTTTAGTTGGTTAATGCATTGTCGTGGTTGAGAAATTTATTTCGAAGTAGTTTTATTATTAATAATTATAGTTCCCGTCCCACCCACCCTTGTTGTTGTAATTAAGTAATAATTACGTATAAAAGTAGCATACATAATAGTTTCATTAATATACGTAATAAGAACGCAAAGAAGTTGTTTTGTTTCAAGCACAGACAGCTGTTGGGAGCAAGTTATGTTACATTATCACGGGTGACTCCGAGCGTTTCCAAGCGCAACCGAATGTTCACGAAATCAGGGATAATGCGGCTCTCTGTTTCCATCCTAGCGACCAAGCGCAGTCAAGCGTATAGCAGTGGAAAATAGTAAGGAGACTAAATTATTGTTATTTGTAGTCATAATTTACTTGAATTAGACCATAGTTTTTACATTAACTCTAGTTTATTTCTAAAGTAAGAAATTAAAAACCACCCACCCACCCTTACTTCTAAGTTTCATTGTTTAGGTTCATATTTAGTATACAGAATTCTTTCATTAAAGAACAATCATAGAGTTCACTAGCCGGTAATGAAGAGTAGTGGTAAGCCAGACCCAATGTTCTCCAAGTCGAGGTTTTATCACTTAGACTTGGGGGTATTGAAACATTTTGTCGAATATAGTCCGACTTACGGCGAAGATAAGGAATCCATGTTTAGAAGTAATATATTAGGGTTGAAATATAAGCGTTATTATATGGTTCAAGTTACGGATAAGAATTTTAGTCTTGAAGATTTAGTTGAACTTGGTTTTAGAAGACACTTTTTGTCGGTTATAACAGGTATTGCGGAAACTAACACGATATTGCGAGAATCAATATTCTTTGCATTAAAGTCAGATCAGTTTAATTATAAGATATGCGCTCTGTATACGTCTAGAGCTGATCAAGAGACTGTAAACAAATGGTTGGATAGATTTAGAAACAGGTTGTACTCAAGCTATTAGAATAGCTGATTTTATCACTACAGTCTCGCAGTTTGAGAAACAGGCGAAGCTTGTTGTCGCCAGCGATAAACTGTCTTTAGATCTAGTTGCTTTCGCTACCTTATTTAAACAGAGAAATCCATGGATATCTAAGTAAAAGAAGCAGTGAAACGGAGCAATGTTGTGCATAGTTGTGTTTAGGATATTGTTTTACGTGTAAATATTATTGGTAGTAGTTAAGTTTCATTAGATTAAAACTAGATAAGAAAGTGTTAGTGATATAAGGATTGAATTCAAAAACTCAATTCATTGGTCAACAGCTCAATGCTTGGTATGCGATGCGTGTTCTGTCAAAACATCTAATTACCCGTTTTTCAACACACGACATTTACACGTGCACACATTTTACTATGAAAATACACACATCATTCATTATCGAATTACTGAGTTGTTATTTCAATACTTGAATCCCCATAAGGTTATGTATCGTAAGTTTACCTTTCCCTTATTAGTCAGACACATTCCCACTCATTTCAGATAGTGAGTGGAAGGTGACTTCTTCAGTTCACTTCAACATCCCCGAGTTTCAGACACGAACTGAACAGGTTGCCAATATATATATATATATATATATATATATATATGTGTGTGTGTGTGTGTGTGTGTGTGTGTGTGTGTTTATGGAGGGGCTTGAAAATTCGTGAGTGCCAGGCCACCAGGCAAATAGAAATTCACTTTTGGGGTCTTGCTAATTTAAGGCCAAATCATGAACGCCCATGTATCAAATTAGTCTCCAGATCGGAATTTCGCTCCAACAATATTTTAGTTTGGCTATAGATATTCGCACAAATTAGATCTTGCGATATCTTGCAACAAAACTTTATAATGTTGCTACTGTATTCAGATTTCTTTTTCCGTGTCGTGCAAAACATATTATACCAAAACATATTATATAAGTCATTATACCATCATGGGAAAGTCAGAAATATGACGTTTGAAGCGAACAACTGACCTCGCATAAGGTCAATTTAACACATTCTCACACCCAAAGCTATACTTCATCCCTCCCTCTTATCAGTGTTTGCGCCGCTGTACACTGAAAGGAAATTAATTAGTGATGGGTAAATTCCCGGGAAGATATTTTTTGGGAATATTCCCTGGGAATATTCCTGGGAAGATTCCCAAAATGGGAATTTATTCGGGAATTTATGTGTAATCAGAAAGAAAATTGCATTCTATTACTATATTATGATTTCAAAGTGGAATTAATTTTTATATCACAGCATATTATTACTGTTGTCCACAGAGGATTCTTTAAAATGTATATTCTAAACCGTACTATGTTAATTTATTAACACTTTATTATATTTAGAGAGTACGCATAAATGTATATTTATTTACAATATGTTCTTTCAATTAAATATGTGTGGAAAACTTATATGGTAAGTCCTAATACTTTTAAACCGCTAAACAGTTTAAATTTATATGTAAGTGGATTTGCTAAACTTGACTCTACTACTGATATTATAAACATATTAAATTTTTAAGTGCTATAAACAATTTTGTCAACATTTGCGCATAAATATCACAATATTTGCATGATACTTTCTTATCTTTATAGTTTTGCTTGTTACATTACCACACACGACCTTTCATCCTGCCCATTTCTGGAAATTTCGTGCGTTAATTCACATGTAAGAGAAGTCCGAGTACCTCTTCAGAAATTCGAGTCAGAGAGAGGAGACAGACCGACGTCTATTACTAACGGTGGTTCAGGGTTTAATAATAGTACCTCATCTCTATTTCTACATAAGTTTACTTAATTCTAAGTTTACTTAATGGTTCCTTTTCATCATTTGTAAATTAGTACTTTGCTAATTTTGGTTATTGTTTAGCATTGGGGGCCAGCTTTTGCACCTACTTTTTTTTAGATATTCTATTCCGATGATGTTATTTTATGGTTTCGTACGTTAAATTACGTTACCAACATTAAATTCAGACGGCATTACAGAGCGAGCATTAGCGAATGAAGGCATTTTAGAGCTCCGCACAGCATGTTGTTTTATATCTTCGTTACCAACAATTCACTTTCCTTTCTTACATAAATCACTTGCACTTATCTTTACGGTTTGTACCATTTGCTAGTTTTGGCCCCACAATATATACAATTAGCTTACTGTTTAGTGCAAATTCAAATGAACTTAAAAAATCATATTATTAGTTATATAAAGTACAGTCAAAGAATGTTAAATTTTTATCCTACAAATTCTTTAAAACCTAGAAGTAAATAATCATATAGTAAAGTAATTAGTCATATGGTTCTTATAATTTGGAAGATAAAGTAAACAGTACGCAATAAATTCCTTCCCGGGAATTTATAGGTCAAGGAAAAAACCCTAGAATATTCCCATTTCTAAATTCCTCCCCACCAGAAATATTCCCACTGCCCATCACTAAAATTAATATAAACTGAGAAACCGTAAATAAAGAAAGAAAACAAAGGCTTTTACATTTTAATAAAACAGTAAAATACATTCCTAGTTGAGACAGAAATAAAATTTTACAATAATGAAATTAATGGGCCCATTCTCTCCTGGTGTTCCATTATTTTAACATTGTAATTTAGATTACAATGTGCAAGTTATAATTATTACTTTCCTTATAGCTTTCAATATGACTGGAAGCAACTATTAATCAAGTTATTTAAGGCAACAAACAGACAAAAATATAAAAATAATGAATATTTTATTTATTTCCTTCATGGTCCATTAAAATTTTCTTTGAGAATGACGTCACCACCGCCAAATGCAAAAAATAATAGAGCAGGAAACAATTACATCACCTCTTCATTATATCCCTTGTGAATGCAGCTGGCGCTTTCCCGATACGGTGTGTAGCGCTCCTTACAGCCGTTAATCAAACAGTCGGAATTTAACTTCCAGAAATGCAGAAAAAATCCCGTCGTGAAAATCCGGTATTGCAGGGCGCAATTAATCAAGATCCCTTGAAGATCATACAATTAAAGTCAGTAAATAATCTTATTCTAAAAACTAATTCTAACTTCCAGAAAAACGATTTTCAATAAATATATGTCAAAATTGGAAAGGCTAATAATTCCAATCAGTAAACAATTTATTTAACAATTTTATAAAAAAATCAATTACCATGTAGATAACACGACGTTAACAGCAACAATAATTAGTTCAAACTCGAATAGTAAAATGACTAGCAAAGTTCTACTAATCGAGGTTAAATAACTCCAACATTTTACTTTAAATTTTCTAACTTTTCATACACCAATAGTCATTATCAAGGTAAATAAAGATTTTACTCAATACTTAATTTAGTTTAATACCTTCAAATGAAGTACTGGTGTTCGGATCTCAGCACGCAACCACAATTCTTTTCGGTCAAAATCCCGTAAATCACACATTTATCGATACTCCCGAGCAAAGTATAATTATTCCAAAATTTAAATTGTTGGCCGAATCAGTTTCCACAGTATCTAATGGTCCTACTCCATATGGCTTCAATTTTGAAGATTTAAGCTTACAAAAAAATATATACAGTAATTGAATAGCAAAGCGAGAATTAACAGAAAACTTCTAATGAAAGAATGATAAATAGGACCACCTAAAATTATCGGCAACCTACGTCGAATCCTATGGATAAATTAACTAACAAATTGAATTTGAAATCAAATCCCAACGAATTCAACAAACCCGAAGAAAAAACAGGTACTCACCAAAGAAATTCACAGCTGGGCTAAAATAACAGCAATCCCTGCTCCACTCATCCAACCTTGGCTCGAAAGGAATCAACCCAAGTTCCAACCAAAAGTAAATTTCCAGACTAATTCTTCAAAGGTAAGTAAATTTGATCCAATTCCTATAATTCTCGGAATACTCCAGGTTCAGTAGAAAAACGAACGAAAGCGTATATAACTTAAAAATAATACGCTTAACCCGGCCTTTAACAACGAAAATTCAGTACTCCATTTCTTTTTTCTTCAATTAGATCTTGACCGTTTCACTCGTTGCTTCCTAGCACACGAAAGTAGAGAAAAAAAGAACAAAATATTTTTGTTAAACACAGGTTTCGAATACAATACAATAAACCATACACTTTTTATTATTTTCTTTTCTTGCTAATTTCTTTCTTTTTAATAATGTCCTTTTGGTTTTGTTTTTTCAACACTCTTAATAACATTTTTTTAGTTTCTTTTCCAATTTTAGTTGATCTTCACAATCCACTAGTCCTCTGGCAATCAACAGTATACACTGCTGGAAGCGCATTTCAGTGGCGGTTCGGAAATTGTCACCTTCGCCACAGATCTCCCAACCTTGATGGAAAAATTCCTGCAGAATTTTTCTGTCACAAACTTGGACTGGGCAACATGTAAGCTGGAAAACTCATAAAAAATATAATATAAAGACGCGTGAGTGATTATTTATAATTATTGCACATATATATTATATTTTTTTCAATTTCGTTTTTCCAGTCTTCAATTATTTTTTTGTACAAATGAATTTGGCATAACAATTTAAAATTTTTACACTTTAAAACTTTAAATTTCTCTTAATTTTATTTGTTTTCCATTAAGTTGAAATTTTATTTAAAGTTTCTTTATTGTTTTGCGCAAAACAAATTAAAATTCTTCTTATATTACATTTAATCTTAACTTTTTCACAAATTTAAAGGTAAAAAAATTGAAACACATTAAAAAAAATTTACAAAGAACTTTACAAATCATACAAATAGACTTTAAAATCAATTATAATTGAAGCATAATACTTAATTTATCTTACATCACAATAATTCTACTACAAATCAATAGCTTTCCGGAAGTCAGTTGTTACCTGTGTTTTCATTTCTTCTAGGAAAATATTTCATAAGTTCAGAAACATGAACTCTTCTGAAGGAGTCCCTCGAATTCTCCAAATCAGAGACCAGCACAGTGTTTGGAGTTAAAAATTTTCTGATAATAAACGGACCTTCCCACTTCACGCTCAATGACCTAGTTATCTTCTCAGACAAAGAAGATTTAATGTAAGATTTGATCAAAATCTGATCATCAACCTTTACAACAACTGGACCTCTTAATTTTAAAAAAAATTTCCTTCTATTCATCCGAGACTTTTCCATATTGACTAGAGCTCGATTCCAAATTTCGGTATTATTAAAATTCATAATTTCTGGATTATTAATCTTCCATCGAGATTCAAGTGGGGTGTTAATTGGACGTCCATAAAAGAGCTCGTATGGTATTGACTTTAACCCAGAATGTTCACATAGGTTAAGAGTGAACTCCAGCTCGGGAATAAGCCGCGACCAGCCGATTTGCTTATCAGAACAATAAGCACGAAGCGAATATTTTAAGGTTTTCACAAGTCTCTCCGAAATGTTTGCCTCAGAATGGTATGGGCTTATTCTAATATGCTCAACGGAAGCATTATCAGTAGAAATTGACTCTGGTAGGCCAAGTCTACTGAAAACTTCAAGAAGGTGATTACAAATTGATTGAGAACTTAATTTCCTTAACTTTTCAAGAAAAACATACCGTGAAGCATTATCCACTCCAATTAGGATAAAACTATATCCTTTGGAAGCAGGGAGAGGACCAATTATGTAGGTGGCCAAAAACGAGAAAATTGAAATGCAATTCTTAGGCACAATTTGTGCTACAGTGTTTCTTTATTATATACCTGAATAATTCTGTACATTTTTAAGTTTTCTTCTCTTCGCCGCATGGCGCCACTGTCGCTGAAAGAGCAACGGATGACGCGTTCGCTTAGTCATGATTTTCATAGTTGTTGTGACTATGGCTTGTCGTTTACAAGTCGAATGTAAGCCTTTTGCGATTTTCTTTAGTTAATAAGTTCCTAAAGCTTATGATTTTTGTAATCAGTTTGCTTTTTGTCAAGTTGCTTTAAAGGATGGATGAGTGATGTAAACATATAGTGTTTTTGTTTACATTTCGTAATTATTAGACTGAGAAAAAAGTGCCTATTACTGCCAAAAGATTTCGATATTTTCATATTGTTTTGTCAATATTAAGTGCAGTGAAGTGGGTTTCGTTGCCGCCGTGCGCCGCCGGTGTCAGATAAATGGACACAATGCAGCTATAGGTGAAAACCGTTGAAGAAAATTATATGTAATCGACTTTGTATGATTATTGTTCAAAACTGTGTGACTTAAATCTTTTTTTTTATTTGATCATGGAAGAAGTTATTACTTTTAAGACTCTTTTTGAGCAGTGGAGGAACCAAATTAACCCACAGGGGTCTGCTACAAGAGCCACAAGGGATTATCTTGTCGCCTATATACAAAATTTGAACACAGGTGTAATTTACGAAGAACTTTTAACATCAAAAGTAGCTAACTTTTGTGCAACACTACACAAATATTCGAAAGCAGCAGATCACAGCTGAAACAAATTTTTAGTGAAACATTCGGAGTGGCTAGAAACAAAATTCGAGATAAAACCGAACATTCCAGCGTGTCCTGGAAAATGTTCAAAGAGTTTCGAGGAAAGTAGTGAGCGTTGGAAAAGGCGAAAAATACAAAAATTGAAAGGTGATGTGTCAGTGGAAGAGGCGACTACTTTGTCAATGTCTTATCTACGAGACGAGGGAAAGTGAACAGCCGTCGATTTGTTAAAAGATGTGTTGCAAGGTTCGCCTACGAGACCTATAAAAATCAGAAGAGCATAAAAACAAAGCATGGATAGGTCAACCGAAGTGACTCAATACACAGATGGCCAAGCCCTGGCATTGGTGATGGATGGTAAGTTGTTAAAGCATAGCTACATCACATTACGAAAAGGGGCCATAGAACATAATTTGAAAAACTTTTACCCTCCGTACAACAAAATAGTGGAAGCAAAAAATCGCTGCTATCCTGAAGGGATTTCAGTGAGTCTAGAAGGAGCCAGAATTCCTCTTCAAAAGTTATTAGATCACACTGCCGTAAGGCTTATAAAAATAGCAGACTGGACAACAGTAGAAGCGCTCCCACATTTAGAATTAAAGAAAGTGGTTTTAACTGTAGAATATGGCTGCGACGGTAGCTCAGAACACAGCGAATACATGTATGTACCTCCAAAAAATTTACATTCTAATGAACTCCCGCCAGACGATAAAGGCAAACCTCTGGCAGCCGACACGATGGGACAAAAGGAGAAAGGAAAAGGGGGAAAAACGACCACATGCACCAGAAGAAACTCCGGATGGTAGCACAAGACCAAGATGAAGCACTGGATATCGACGATGAACAAGAAGAAGGTGACTCTCATACTTCAAGTCTGCAAAGTGGAAATCTGTTTTTATTTTCTATCGTCCCTTTAAAACTTGAGGGTACTTTAAGTAATGAAGAACAGCAGGTCATCTGGATCAATGATAGGCCATCGTCAACAAAATTGTGCCGTCCTATAAAATTTATATATGTTAAAGAAACTGCCGAAGTGATTAAAAACCAAGTGAATCAAATGAAAGCAGAAGTAAATGATTTGGTTCCTTTTCAAGTGTATGTAGAATTCCAAAATAATCCTATTTTAGTTGAATATAAGGTCCTTTCTACTATGATAGACGGAAAAATTATAAATGCATTGACAAACACTGGAAGTCAAATATGTTATATGTGTAAATGCACACCGAAAGAGATGAATGGTTTACAAAATTTAAAAAAGTTTAATATTAATCCTGAAACCTTAGAATATGGTTTATCTCCTCTTCACAGTTGGATTAAATTTTTAGATTTAGTGTTAAAAGTTTCGTATAAAAAAAACTTAAAAGCTCCGACAATAAGAGGAGCTACTGAAGCTCAGCGACAGCAAATGAAGATGATCAAAAAAGAAATTCAGACCCGATTCCGGAATGAAACAGGTCTACACATAGATAAGGTGCTAGCAGGAAAAGTCGGGACTTCTAATACCGGCAACGTTGCCCGACGTTTTTTTCATAATGCTCAACAGTCTTCAGATATAACAGGATTTGATGAAGACTTGATTCGAAAATTTGGAAACAATGATTGCAATTTCAAGTGGAGAGGTTATCAATGGAGAAGCCGTCGCTAAATATACAGAGGAAACGGCAAGAAGATTTGTCAATCTATACGGGTGGTACAGAATGCCTGTTAGCGTTCACAAGATTTTAATGCACGGAGCAGAACTTATTAAAAGCGCCATCTTTCCAATAGGTATGTTATCGGAAGAAGCTCAGGAGTCTTGCAATAAAAATTACAAACAGTTTCGTATGCATCATACTCGAAAAGATTCATGAATGCATACCACGACAGATTTAGTTCATCAGTTACTCGTGGATTCAGATCCAGTAACAACCACTCTTAGGAGAGCAACAAGAAATTAGCGTACAACTCTACCGGAGGAGGTAAAAGCTCTGCTATTGCTCCCGAAAGAGTCAGACACGAGAACAGAAGGAGATAGCAGTGAGGGTGAAGAACTATGAACAATCCGAGGACGAAGAAAATACTTTGGACAGCTGAATAGACGATGATTTATGTGATATATTTTTTCTTAGTTAAAATTCTTTAGTGATCTTTATTATCTCATTTTAGAATAAATTACATACTTCAAATTGTTTGTTTACTTTCTAAAACTTATTGTTGCAGTTTCCAGTAGCATTTATTTATTTTCAATAACCTTAACTCATATTCAAGGAGCCATATAGTTAATTTTACGAATAGTCCGCCATCTTGTATCCGCTATTTTGAATTTTAAACAAAAAAAACTGTTATCAGATTTGAAATCAGCGACCCCGAAAACCCCCCGACACTCACTCTTGAGCGATAGAAGGAAATGTTTCAATTGTCCGCCATTTGGGTCCACCATCTTGAATCCGACATCTTGATTCTTTAACAAAACTTTACCAGATTTGAAATCAGCAACCCTGAAAACCACACTGTAGCAATTTTTAGCCAACAGCTATTTGAAATGAATTTTGGCCCCTAGAATTTTATTCTGGACCAATGTGGTCTACTGAAAACTTCAAGAAGGTGATTACAAATTGATTGAGAACTTAATTTCTTTAACTTTTCAAGAAAAACATACCGTGAAGCATTATCCACTCTATTAGGATAAAACTATATCCATTGGAAGCAGGGAGAGGACCAATTATGTCTATCATTATGTTCTCAAATACTCTCGTTGCAAATTTAGAAATTAAAGGTCTCATTTTCTTTTGATTATTATATTTCACTAGCTGACATTTAGGACACGTTTTTACGTATTCTTTCACATCTTCTACAATAGTCCCCCATGTATAACGACGCATCACCTTTTTTAGCGTCCGGAAAATCCCTGAATGTCCCCCGGTCAAATGTTGGTCATGAAAATATTCAATAATCAATTTCTGCAAATTTTGTGGTATTACTATTTTAAATGGAAAAGTTAAAGCTTTACTTTCCTTCATCAAAATTTCTTTATTCATAATATAATTTCTAAATATCTCTCCGTTTTCAATCCTTTCCATAATATTTCTTTATTCTTCGTCTTCTCTCTCTGCAAAACCTCAATTGGTTACGAGAGGAAGATTCCAACTATTTGCTATTTTTAAATTTTTCCTCATAATAGCAAGACCAACTGGACCGTCTATTTCCACAAACTCATAGCGATCATAGCAACGTGTAAGAAAATCGGCAACTATGTTGTCATGGGATCTAATATGTTTAACCGTGAAATTAAATTTGCAAAGAGTTTCAACTAAAGGTCCATATTTAAGGAGTCTCTTCGAATTTCCGAGTATCCAGGAAAGAGCCTTATTATCTGTGAACACCACGAAGTCATTGACAAGATAGTGGCGGAATCTATAAATCGTTTTTACCAAACTAATAAATTATATTTCATAGGTACTTCTATGACGGTCCGCTTCCGTTAATTTTTTACTATAGAACGCGATTGGGGCCAAGTTATTATGCTGATCTAATTGTGACACTAGGCCTCCAATCGCTTTCCCTGACCCATCAATATGGACAAGAAACTTCGATAAATCAGGAGTCTTCAAGACGACATTTTCAATGAATAACTCCTTCAATTTATTCAATATTTTCTGGTGTTCATGTGTCCAAACAAAAGGTTTTTTAGGCGATTTCAAATCACTAATAGGTGCCATAATTTCTTGCAACCCACTAGCAAACCTCGCGTAATATGAAAAAAGGCCACAAATTTTCTGAACTCCACGTCTATTACGAGGAGGGATATTCTTAATTGCTGTAATTCTAGATGGATCGAGCTCAATTGTTTTCCCATCTGCAATGAATCCCAGATATTTAATCTTTTTCCTAAAGAAAAAACTTTTATCTGGTGAAATAGTAACTCCATGTTTCCTTAATCTTTCTAGTACTAATTTAAGTACCCTCGTATGTTCTTCTAAGGTATCTGTTGTTACCAGAAGATCATCAAAATAAATCCTTACGCCTTGATCTTTTAAATCACCCAATATTTTCTCCACTGCTCGAGCTAAAATACAACTACCGGTCTTTATACCAACTGGTACTCGAGTATATTGATAACTTCCACGAGGAGTAACAATCGTAGTTATCTATCTAGAGCTTTTAAGAAGGGGTATTTAGAAATACGCCTTGGTCCAGTCGATCGAGGAAAACTAACGCTTCCCCGCTAAACTAGCCAAGCATTCCTCCAAATTAGGCGAAGGAAACACATCGTCATATATCAGCTTGTTAGCATTACAAAAATTCCCTACAATACGATGTGTACCATTTTTATTTTTTACCAGGAAACAGCTGCTACCATAATTTGAGTGATCCACTTCTACTAGAATACCCTGTGATTCAAGATCTTCTATACAATCATAAAAAAAATTTGGTAACCGGAAAAGGAGATTCTTTAAAAGGTTTTTCTCTTTGAGGTATAATTTGGCTTCAAATTCTTAAATACAACCGATTTTATAATTTATAACATCTGAAAAGCTCGAGCGCAATTCACTGACGAACTCCAAAATTTCTGGATCATCGCAACAATCCAAATCATGTGAATTCCTTAAAGAACTATTATTATTATCCCCGGAATCATCTTTCGAAACTTCAATATTATCCGGAACCGAAAACTGTTTTTCATTTTTCTTTATTAAATCCAGAAAGTTCTTTGATTGTTCTAAATGAATGTCTGAAGTAGTAGAGTCACTATCAACTACATCCTTTTGGACCGCCGCAATACATTCCATCATTTGCGAACCATCTTCCTTTATTGTCTGCTTTGACTTCTTTTTCTTCTTTTTTCTCATCTTTTTCTTAATTGATGTTTGAACACAATCTCCTATAATAGAATACTCATGAAAAGAGACAACTTCTTTTTCCTCAACTTTCGAATTTTACTTAATATCCTGCCTATCATCAACCAAATATCCCATATCAACTACTGGATTAACTACTGATCGATCTTCCTCATTTCCATTTTATGGCATTGCACTCGCAACACCTTGTTCCCAAAAGGTTCTTGGATCAGCCGTCGAAAAACTCGGACTATCTAAATGACACAGTTCTTTAGTACCCTCAGAAATCTTTGGTACATCTACATGGTCCGTACATTTGAAGAATTGTCTAAGTCCCCTTAACTGATCTTGAGATGGCATAGTAATCTCCAAAATTTGTCGTTCAATTTCCGCTAATTCGATCTCGCACTGAACACCAATCTCGCATTTCATGTTAACTGGTCTTAGATCACGACTAATTACTTCAAATAAATCATCGAAATTGGCCTGCACGACTTCCTGATGTAATCCTTTTCATGCCAGAAATGTCTCGAAAAAATAACAAAGTATTTTTCCTAAAATAATTTACACCATTTACTTTAATCTCCTTTCGATGGCCAGCACTATGTCCTGATTTAAATCCCGTAGAGGTTGACGAAGATCTTTCACTTTCTTTCAAAGGAAAATCACCAAATTGCGATAGAACTGATTTCCTACCATTGCGTAATAGTGATCTCTTTTTAGCGGAATCAACGACGAAGTATTTTTCAAAAAAGGTGTACCCAGTAAGCAGTTACATGGTAACTCCGAAACCACTAAAAATCTTACACAAACCATCCTGATAAATTAATGTTAACAGTTATTTCACTTTCACTTATATAAGTCAATCCAAGAGGTGCACGAATATTTAATGGTTTGGTTTCCACACGATAGTGCGCCAGCCTACAACGTTCGACTAATCCTTTGGCAATAAGATTATATGAAGATCCACTATCAATGCAAATAGTAAAGGGTTTATTATTAATTAAAGCCTTAACGAAGGTCGCCACCACATTATCCATCTTTGCCGAAACAACTCCCGATCGATTAAAACTATCATACCGAGTATTGGATTTCGTCAGTGAATCAGATTCTTTCCTTTGAGAATTATAATAACCCTTTACATTATTTTCAAATTTCTTTCCGTTATAAGTCCCCGTTACAATTTTCGATGGAGCAGCTGAAGCTAAACTAGCATTAAACGTATTGGCTTTTATTCCTATTTTCATATTATATTCAAGTTGATTTCGAAATATCTTTGAATATTCTTCAGCTCGCTCTCTAAGTTCTATAATACTTCCAGGAATATGAAAGTTAAGCATTTTAAATCTGACAGCTGGATTCATCCCGTCAAGAATAATATTAATAAGCTGTAAGTCTTCACGATTACAATCTAATACTAATGAAGTGAAGTAAATATCATTAACAAAGTGTTCAACCGCCTCATTTAATCTCTGTTTTCTATATAATTTATCAGCAATCAAAGAATGTTTAACTGTTTTTGAAATAAATTTATCAAAAATCCTAGCTCTAAAAAACTCCCAAGGAACGTTTAGTTGAATTGTCCGCTGAACTTCAATCAAAAATTATCCCTCACATTTACTCAATAAGGAACAATACACTAAACTCATTGAATAATTCGAGTTTTCATTAAATTCTTCAAATGCAAACAAAATTTCAAAAACTATTAAACTGTTCTTACTGTCTATATTTTTATTTTTTTTAAATTTAGAAACTAACAGCTCAGTTGTTTTTGTAAAAAGATATTGATCACACAAATGCTTCGGAAAAATTCTGGGAAAATACTCATTGGAGCTCGATTGCTCTTTCCTCGTTAGACTACCTTCACCTCGAGGGTTTTCACACACATTTCCAATTAATCCCAAACGACAATTTCCAACTGGAGTATAATTCTTTATTGCAGCTACTCATTTATAATAATTTCCTATTCTCTGAGAGTTTGTAACCTTTGATGGACTCGCACCCTCAGTACTACTAACATTTGACAAGTCAAAACCAACTTGTCTAGATGGTATATTATTTTCCAAACATTCTACTCCCGAAATGTTTTTATAGGATAATTGCTTCTATGTTCGATTCCCGCCTGAGGATTTAATCCTGCAGACTCTCTCGGCTCAATTATATTAGTCCTTAATATCCCTCTCATTGAAGGCATCTCGGGTTCAAACCTGATTCCATTAAACAAACTATTAATTGGGGTAGGAGGTTGAGCCATCCTGCTAATATTATTTACTGGAGGATTCTCTAAACTCGAACTACCAATATTTGAATAATAATTAAATCAAAATCCTGATCCATTTCTGAAATCTCTATTACTTTCTGAACTAAAGCTATTTCGATTAACAAAAAGCAAAGAATCACGATTCGGAAGCGTTAAACTCATATTCATCACACTTCTGTTAATGACAACCAATCCGGTTTGATCTAACGTAATTAAGTTTTCGCTTATATTTTCTTCATAATTAGAGGACTGAATCTGAACGAAACCAAACCACTTCCTTTTGGAAAAGGGACAGACAGATTATTATATTACTTTTTAAAAAAAAAATCTATTTTCATTCTTGTCTATCAATTAATTCTCTTCTAATCATATTTCAGGATATGTAGTAGAAGATGATGCGTCAGTGGAAGTAAAGTGTGTTCCCTCACTCAGAAATAAGGATGTCACTGAAGAGAAAGAAAAAGACAAGGGCATTTTTTCTTAGAGCTCTTCCAGACGGAACTATAGGACTAAATACTAACAGCGACTACTACTACCAAATTCAAAGCAGTTGAATATTACCAAATTAGACAAATGCTTTTTAGTTGTATACATTAATGATAACTCACCTTTACACATTGTGGAAGTAAGAAGAGATGAAGAATTATGGGAAAATGTTATGCTACCGAAATTTATACGGTTTTTTAAAGAGTGTATGCTTCCTGAGATAGTAGATTCTATGGTACAACGTGGGATGCCCTGCAGAGACCCGGAATATATCCTAAGTGCTCAAAGCAAGATCGCCAAGAAAAAAGACAATGATCGAGCAAAGATGAAATAGGTGTAATAATGTATATACTTACTGCAACGAATTTGTGTTCTAAATAATCGTGTTTAGCATATGTATATAATAATTGTTACTATTATTGTATATTTGCAGTTCGTTAATTACTCTTGTAATGTTTTATAATACTGCTTCTATCGTGTTATTCGAAATGCTGGAAAATGCCATGATTTACTGGATCATGGTTAGGAAATATACAAATAATGTAAATATTTTCTTAATAATGTAAACTTGTATTGTGTTTATTTGTTGCTCTTTGTTTTATAGTTGCGCTGTGTATGTATTTGAATTTGTTCATGTTGATGTACTTGTTAATATTGAATAAACTAACTTAGGGTATTATTATATGATATAAAGACTCAAAATAGAGAACTAAGAATGATCTAAATAGTGTAAATAATTTATAAAAGGAAAATTATCATTGCAACACTTTATTTTTATTCAAATATTCTGTTACATATTTTTTATTCACATACACTCTTATGTACTTGTGTTACTAAGAGTCTCACACAAATAACTACTTAACATTACTTAAATTTCCAAGTTCCAAGTTTATAAATGTAGTAACAGTATTCTTGCGCTGAATAACCAAACAATCATACCATTATTTGTATTTTAGCATAAATAAAGAAATCGATAGTCTGACTACCCCAGGTAACTGGGAAAGCAACCAAGAAGACATTGTACCAGTGTTTCTCAAACTGTTTGGTAACAACTCCCAAAATCGGTAAAATATCAAGGAGTTTGTAAGTTTAAAAATATTCATTCGTAAATGACTTTGTTATATTAGTATTATACAAAGAGGAGGCGTCGTAACTTTTACTCATTTCTAAAGAGGATCTAGAGGTAAATTGTTTGAGAATCACTGTGTTACACATTCTTGACGGTCACAAGCCCGGTGAATGCTGAGTGACTGTTGCCGATTGCTTTTCCTGTTATTTGTATTTTGTGTATATCTTTGTGTAGAGAGGATAGATGGGTAGTAGTGAGCGCGAAGTACGTCAAGGAAGAATGAACATCTCCGCTCAATAGGACGAGTTTTCTGGAATGAGTGACAGCTTCTACACGGGGAGGGACCGCGAGTTGTACAGAAGGATGGGTGAATCACCATTGAAAGAACTCCCGCGCAGGAGTTAGTGCTATAGATATAGACTGCTGCTACCAAACATGTTCTTCTAATTACTTGGTTCTCAAGACAAGTTTTTGGGCCATTCTTTTTCCTTGAAATCCCATCCTTTCAATTCGTATTTGATGTTTTTGTATTTCAAGGCGACAGAACAGGTTTCTGTGGCTTTTTTTTATATATTGTCGTTTTAAAATTTTATTAAATTTGATAAATAATAACAAATGATATATATAAAACCGGAGTAACCAGACGACGGTGTATGGCCAGCACCGGCCCCAACCATGGGTTTTCCCAGAATTTTGTCTGGGGTTCTGTATTTTTGCTGGGGGAGTTTGGATATTGATGCATGGAGGAAAAACATAACATAAACGAAATTACATGTGTGATAAAATAAGGCAGAAAAAACATTCTTCTGTACACCTTCTCCTTCTGTACATAACAAGTACACCTTCCCCAAAAAATACTTTTCATGGCTTGATCGAGGGCTATTTCAGAATTTACTATCTCTACAGGGTACCCCTGGAATTTTCAATTAAAGTTCATACATTTACCCAGGGACATTTCTTCAAACATTTACCCAGGGACGTACGCAGAGGGTGGGTCCTAGGGATCCGGACCCCCCGAAATTCCGACATTTTTCTAAATTTAGTTTAACTTTAGGGGTAATTTTACACATTTTAATATAATTTAACCTCGAACCTTCCGAAATGATTTGGACCCCTCCCAAAATAAATTCCTGCGTACGTATCTGAGGCCAAGACATTAGCAAATACAGATACTTTATCTTTAAGGGTGATATGAAAGGCTATATATTTTTCTCTGTATCCATCGATGAATTATGGCAACAACCGTTCAAACTATTGAAACAGATCAACGTGAAGCTTCAACCACAGCAAGCATATATAGTAGGTACGTATCCAAGGGGGACCTGGGGGCTCATGTCCCCTCCGAAACTGAAGCACGTTTTTAATAAACATACTTTTACGCTTGTGAGATTCTTTTGTTTCAAATTACTTCGAGTCTGTCAAAATTTTGGGCAATGTGATTCGTCTTCTTTTAAGTCTAAGAACATACCATGATGCCATTGCCCCTTGGTGGAATAAAAAAACACTTTTAAATAGGATTAAAATTTCGTTTCTGTTCTGTTTACAACTGAAAATGTAATGGAACTATACACTCAGTGTTTTATTGTTATTCTTGTTATATGCTATCGCAGACATTTTCCTTAGTTACGTATCTCTCGAAAATATTTGTTTGACTTTCTTTGTGCCACAATACAGTTCCTACAAACTAAACTGGTTCTTATAATGAAAAGTAAGGAAAAGTTTAAGCAAGAATAGAACTCTTGCATTATATTATTATTATTATTATTATATTTGAAAACAAATTGATATTTTAAAACATTAGAATTAGGTGCTTACGAGACTTCCCCTTGTCATCCCCCACCCCCCGCGAAAAGAAAACCTGGATAAGTGCTTAATATATAGTGATTAAATTCCCATCAAATCAAATAAGTTCTCATGTATCTGACCTTGATACATGGATACATGTATTCAAACTACAGACCAGGAGAGCATAACGTGTTCTACAAGATAAAATTTTGAGATGACCAATTTCACATCACATGACAAACTCAGAATTGTGAAGACAAGGGGCGTACGCAGGGAGTGGGTCCTGGGGGTCCGGACCCCCCAATATCCCGACATTTTTGTAAATTTAGTCTAATTTTAGGGGCAAATTTACAAAGTTTAATATAATTATTATCCGTTAATATAATTATTATATTATCCGTACGGTAATCGGGTTTAGATGTACATCTGCGGACAGCCAAATTACTGTACAATTTCCATCTCTAAATCGAACAAAATCTGTTTTTAAATACTTTAGTATTTTATTTCGTAACAGAAGAAAAGACTTGATGGGTTGAAAATATATAAATATTTGAAACAGAAGGAAGAAGTTACAGGCTTACTTACAAAAATAAAAAAATAACGTAAGTGTATTAGCGCGATATTTCGCTCATTGGTACGCGTTTTCGTGCACAGAGAAATAATAATAATAAAAACGTATCAGATACTCCATACAAACACATTATATACCAAGCAATACAGAACAAGTAATCATTTCATTTCTTCCTTTTCTCTGCAGGCATTTATTAAATGTATTTAATTTACTGGTATTTCGTATTCTGAAAATGTACAAGAATGAAGATAAAACAAGAAATTCCCATTTATCGCCAACTTTCAATACTTTTTTCCTTTTTGTGAAACTACAAGGGTGTCCAAACCCTCCCCTTGGCTACGTGCCTATGAACAATATAGCCTACAAAGAGATTGATTATTCGGAATAATGATGAGAATCTTGAAAATATTTTCATTATTTAAGTCACTGGTTTTTAACAATGGCTTAACGCCCCCACAGGTGTTTTCTTTCTAAACTAGGCTTGGAACAAAAAGGGGCGATTGGAGAGCGTTTGAGATTTCATGACATGTTATAGACTGTTTTCTTATTATTAGACGTAAACCATGACTTATTTTACCAATACACACAAACACACACGTATAAATATACAAAAGAATTATATATATAAAACAATTATGTTCTTTATGTTCATTATTCGTCAACTGATTTGACTGTATTTAACACTTTTTCATTATTAAGATGGCAACATCAAATGAAACAACAAACATTTTCACAGATGTTTCTGCGAGCGAAGGCAAGACCGACTGCGATGCTAACTCCATCTCTGGACGGAGAAATAAAACTCGTGCAAATCCTTGGCTGTTAAATAACTCCAACATTTAACTTCAAATTTTCTAATTTTTCATACACCAATAGTGGGTTTAGTTTACCTGAATGGGAGACATGTTATCATACATTTCAATCTTCAACAAGAGAGCAAAAAGTCTTCCCTGTGCTCATCCAACCGAGAAATGTCTTTGGAAGAAATCAGATAAGGAATTTTGCAGGTGTCCACTCAGCCGTGGACTCAACACCTCTCGTTATCTTTCAATCAGAGTTTTCCTAAGTGATTTCTGGGCCCCCTTACAAATAACAGGAAATCACTAACTAGTTCGTTTTTAAAATACTGGTTCCATCTCGCAGGTAATGAGGTATATAAAGGCACAATTATACGTGTTATATTCCTTCTTTAATTTTCTTAATACTGACCATTGGGAATAGTTTATACAAGTATACAAATGTATTACCGTTCAAGTTAGATTTTTTGTTCTGTTTCTTAGTCCGATTGAAAGTTTAACTTCTGTTTTCAGCACTGACGTTATATATATATATATATATATATATATATATATATATATATATATATATATATATCCAAACTATACTATGCATAAATATCAAAAGTCGTATAAAAAGGTTATGTCCATCCGTCTGTCCTTTCAACGTTGATCGGCATTGGAACAAAACCGATAATATATAGCAGTGATCGAAACGATAATACGTATTTATTAGTAGCTCCCGGGGACATTTTCAGTAGATCGCGTTAACGCTCTGGTTGCTAATCTTGATTTTATTTATTTATTTATTTATTTATTTTTCCTGTTTTGACTTGCAATATGGAGAGTATCTCCTATAAGTTCTATAGTTGTCATATGTATATAAATGCAAATTGTAATTACAACTTATTACACCATTTGAAGTACTAAATTATAAGAAACATCGCATGTTAAATTTGTTACATCATTACATCATATTCATACATCGTTATCATTTGCAAATTCCTGAACTGAATAATATTCTTCCTTCACTGAGCTGACGCAACAAAGGTAAGAGGCTTTTTTTTTTTCAAAAGAAAAGTCGGTAGTTCTTTTGGTTATAGCTCACAGTAGGATTTAAAAACGGTAGGTCAGAAGCTTCATATCCTTGGCGACCACTGGTATATAGCGACAAGCTTTTTTTTATTTAAAGAATTGATTTAGGTTTTCAAGAAAATATGTCATTTTCGCTTTCAACATTCCACTAAAACCAAAAATGGTTGAAGTTTACTAGTACTTCTGGTTTCAATATTGATTTTCATATATTTCATATATATTTCAATATCGACGGTAAGAGATATCGAGAATCGTTTTCCTGTAATCGATTAAGCATACCAGAAATATGTTCCGTCTACTCCGTTAACTCTATTAAAATCTGAAGTGGTTAAAATCAACAATTTCTAATTTCGACGTTGATAGCCATAGAATTTGCATTTATATACATATGACAACTGTAGAACTTATAAGAGATACTCTCCATATTGCAAGTCAAAACAGGAAAAATAAATAAATAAATAAATAAATAAATAAAATCAAGATTAGCAACCAGAGCGTTAACGCGATCTACTGAAAATGTCCCCGGGAGCTACTAATAAATACGTATTATCGTTTCGATCACTGCTATATATTATCGTTTTTGTTCCAATGCCGATCAACGTTGAAAGGACAGACGGACGGACATTACCTTTTTATACGACTTTTGATATTTATGCATAGTATAGTTTGGATATATATATATATATATATATATATATATATATATATATATATATATATATATATATATATATATATATATATATATATATATATATCGTCAGTGCTGAAAACAGAAGTTAAACTTTCAATCGGACTAAGAAACAGAACAAAAAATCTAACTTGAACGGTAATACATTTGTATACTTGTATAAACTATTTCCAATGGTCAGTATTAAGAAAATTAAAGAAGGAATATAACACGTATAATTGTGCCTTTATATACCTCATTACCTGCGAGATGGAACCAGTATTTTAAAAACGAACTAGTTAGTGATTTCCTGTTATTTTTAATGCGTGACAAGGAATCACTTAGGAAAACTCTGATTGAAAGATAACGAGAGGTGTTGGGTCCACGGCTGAGTGGACACCTGCAAAATTCCTTATCTGATTTCTTCCAAAGACATTTCTCAGTTGGATGAGCACAGGGAAGACTTTTTGCTCTCTTGTTGAAGATTGAAATGTATGATAACATGTCTCCCATTCAGGTAAACTAAACCCCCAATAGTCTTTATCAAGGTAAATAAAGATTTTACTCAATACTTAATTTAGTTTAATACCTTCAAATGAAGTACTGGTGTTCGGATCTCAGCACGCAACCACAATTCTTTTCGGTCAAAATCCCGTAAATCACACATTTATCGATTCTCCCGAGCAAAGTATAGTTATTAGAAAAATTAAATTGTTGGCCGAATCAGTTTCCACAGTATCTAATGGTCCTACTCGATATGGCTTCAATTTTGAAGATTTAAGCTTACAAAAAAATATATACAGTAATTGAATAGCAAAGCGAGAATTAACAGAAAACTTCTAATGAAAGAATGATAAATAGGACCACCTAAAATTATGGGCAACCTACGTCGAATCCTATGGATAAATTAACTAACAAATTGAATTTGAAATCAAATCTCAACGAATCCAACAAACCCGAAGAAAAAAAACAGGTACTCACCAAAGAAATTCACAGCTGGGCTAAAATAACAGCAACCCCTGCTTCACTCATCCAACCTTGGCTCGAAAGGAATCAACCCAAGTTCCAACCAAAAGTAAATTTCCAGACTAATTCTTCAAAGGTAAGTAAATTTGATCCAATTCCTATAATCCTCGGAATACTCCAGGTTCAGTAGAAAAACGAACGAAAGCGTATATAACTTAAAAATAATACGCTTAACCCGGCCTTTAACAACGAAAATTCAGTACTCCATTTCTTTTTTCTTCAATTAGATCTTGACGGTTTCACTCGTTGCTTCCTAGCACACGAAAGTAGAGAAAAAAAGAACAAAATATTTTTGTTAAACACAGGTTTCGAATACAATACAATAAACCATACATTTTTTATTCTTTTCTTTTCTTGCTAATTTCTTTCTTTTTAATAATGTCCTTTCTGTTTTGTTTTTTTTTCAACACTCTTAATAACCTTTCTTTTTATTAGTTTCTTTTCCAATTTTAGTTGATCTTCACAATCCACTAGTCCTCTGGCAATCAACAGTATACACTGCTGGAAGCGGATTTCAGTGGCGGTTCGGAAATTGTCACCTTCGCCACGGGTGTAGCCAGATTAGCCGGTATTTGCGTCATACTTAAAATTGTTCCAATATAGGACACCGGGAAAAAACGGGTAGGTCCGACCAACATCTCGGAAGGGAGGGAAATAAAATTAATAGGCCTTATGCAGAGTCGTTCTCACGCGTGATTAGTGCCATACTAAAGAGTTTGTCTACGTTTTCCGCAGTAGTCAGGCATTTAGTATGATGCTAATTATATGTCCAAATGACTCTGCATAAGGCTCAATATGTCTAAATTGACTTAGATTAGGTCGAATGATAGTTTTCGGGGACGCTGAGATGAATAGTGACAATCTCGATGCTGTTGAAGTTCAAATTCAGCCCACACCAAATGAAAAGTGAAATATCTAAATTAACCGATATTATTGTTCAATTCATACAGGGTAGTCCGGAAGTGGGCGTACCCCCCTTTAGTTTCAACAGTATAGTTTTAGTTATGGTAGAACGTCTGTACAGTTACCATTAGTCTTAATCTTCTTAAGAGTCATAAACAATGGTATGATCACCATCCATGTCGTAACACACCTGAATTCTGCGGCAAGTTCTCGGAGATGTTTTACGGAAATACTCCGTTGTCACGAGGTTGAAGGCGTGTTCAAGAGCTACTCGTAATTCCTGTGCTGGGTGATATCGAATGTTTCTTACTTGTTGTTTTATGAAACCCCAGAGAGCATAGTCTGTCGTCAGATCGGTTCTTCTTGGAGGCCAGGCAAAGGGAGTTGGTGTACAGATGCAAAACCTCTTCCAATCCAGCGGCCAGGAAACGTCTGATACAGGTAATTGCGCACGTGAATCACGAAGTGCGCCGGTGCTCACATGGATAGCAATATTGCCTGCCAATGCCAAGCAATGTTGCCAGACAATGCCAAGCAATGTTAACGAACAAATGTGGGTAAATCCTAAAACTATTACAAAACACCAATTAGGGATACGCCCGCCTCCGGGCCACGCAGTAGTTTTTATAGTTCCTAAAATGAATAGTGTCAGTCCCGAATTTCAGTAGCGGTTCGTGGTCTCTAAAACCAGCAGTTGCAATATCAAAAGATACATGTTTACGCGCGACTTCCACTCCACCCCCAACCTTCCTTCTCTTGTGTCTTTGCCTCCAAGCTCTACTGCTATGTTTATTGATTTAAGTACAGGGTGGCCCAAAAGTAGTTACACAGACCCGTACTGAATTTTATTACATTTCTTATTGTTATCAAACAGGTAGACTTAGTTTCCTTTATTATTTGTTCTTAACGTCTTTTTACTTATAACTTAAGCCCAGAATAGTCGAAGAAAATAAATCCATAAACTGGAATGTTACACTTGATCAATGCAGGGGTGTATACGTACTTTAGGGCCAACCTGTATATTAACAATTACTGAACTAACCTATCTTTTCTGTTTCCTTCCGAACAAGGTAAACAATTACTGTCATTGCACATTTATACGTTATGCATATACGACACTTTTAAACAAGAGATAAATATAATGTAGCATGTGTTGTAAGGCACGGAAATATAAACAGCATGAAAGCATTACGGAAACATTGAAGAAAAAAATAAGAATATATATAAAGCTAAACAAAATTATTTAATTAAATAAATCGTACCTTACTTGAAAAGGAAGTCCATCCTTCGTTCTTTTCGAGCTGCAAATTTTTCTATTACTTGTTGGTTAAAATCTGGAATGCTGTTCACCAAGTCTCTCTCAATAGATAACATTGTTAGGGCAGATAGTCTCTCTTGTGTCATGGTATTCCGTAGAAAAGTTCTTATTCTCTTTAAGGTAAAGAAGCATCTCTCTGCCTCCGATGAAGTCATTGGAATAACGAGCAAAACCTTCAGAAGTTTGCTTATTTCAGAAAAGGTTCTCTCAATGTTATTGTGCTGGAAAAATTCTAATAAACTAACTGGTCCAGATATTGATGAAAACTCGGCAGTGTTATATATTATGGAAAGTTCGAAATGAAGCTGCTTTGCGTTGACAAATGGATAGAAGTTGCAAACGTTTTGAACAATTTCTTCTGGAAATTCCTTCCTGCATTCTCCAAACTTTTCATTACAGAATAAAGTGCCCGCCACAAGATGGCCAGTAAAACTAAATCTTTGTTTAACGTTACTAATAATCCCATCACACACTTCCTTCGCTTCCATGTTTAGTTGTGTGTTATCAGTTTTTCTTCTTTTCGATGTCTCCGACGAAACTAAAGGCTCAATATCTATTTCTTCGTTTCTTATTTTTTCAACACTTTCTACAAAAACTGACACATACTTTTGAGCACCTATCACATCAATGTCCTTTCTTTGGAACTGTCTATACAAGATGTCAACATGAGGTAAAATTTTGTGGAACAGAGTTAGCCAAAACACAAAGCTGTGTCTAGTAAGCGTGTCAATGTGCGCTCTTGCCTTCTCGATTGTGCTCGAATTTTTAATATCTTCATTATTTAGAATATGTTTCAAACATTGAATTATTTCTTTTCTGTACAGATAAATTGTATTAACGCCGCGTGATTGGAAATTCCATCTCGTTGGAACAGACCGGGGAAGTCTTTCTTTACGATATCATCAAGTAATTTTGTACGCTGTGGACTTGTTGAGAAGAAGAAACAAACTCCCTGCAAAGTGTCAAAAAATACTCTAACATTTCTTACCACTGAAGTAGCATTGAGCATAATTAGATTCAGCTGGTGGGCATAACAATAAACGTACTCGGCGTTTGGAAACTGTTGTTTAATAATTGCTTGTACTCCTCCAGACGTTCCGTACATTACTGACGCGCCATCGTACGTCTGCGCGATTAATTTCTGTGGGGTCTCCTCTAACATATGTTTTTTAAGTTATTTTAACAGGCATGACACCAAAGTTTTTGCAACGTGTTTAGGAGGTTCGAGGAAAGTCCAAAATCTTTCAACTGGTTTTCCATTCACTAAATGTCGATAAATGACGGCCATTTGAAAAGTATTAGCCACATCACTAGTTTCGTCTGCAATCACAGCTAAAAATTCTGATTCTTTTACTTCTTGTGAGATTTTGTTCTGGCAAACTTCTAACATTATATTTAAAAGTTCATTTTGAATCGTTTTAGATGTTCCCTTAAAGACAGTAGGTTTCTCCAAATGAGTTTTCATGGCTGTGTCAAGTTCTGCACTGAAATCAATGAGGCCACGGAAAACACCTGGGTTTGAAGATCCTTCTGTCTCGTCATGACCCCGCAACGCTAATTCAAATGCACCACAAAAACGTACACAATTAATTATAATATTTAGAATATAACGATTATGTCTAACTCTTTCGTTATGCAAAGCTATATTTCGCCTATACTCACTGTCTAACTGCTGAGCTATATTGGCAGTACCAAATAAAGCTAACTGTAATACATTTTTCATATGGATATTTGTAGCTTTGTGTCCCTTAATTCGTTCACTCAAATGATTAATATCTTTTATGCCTATTTCAGTCCAAGCACGTTCACCCCCAAAAAGTAAACAAGGAAAACAAAATAAAGCATTTTTTCCCTCACAACCACAAAGCCAATCTGTGTTGTTATAATACTCGATTTTAAAAGAGCGCTGAAACTGTCTCTTACCTGTTTTGACTGTTTGATTGATTGTTAAAATTGGTGTTGGACGCCCTAACCTTTTTATTTCAACCTTCTCCTCCATCGGCCTCCGAGAAAACGGGGTCCTGAGAAGACTGCAAACTGAATTCATTTTGAGTTTTGTGTTACTAGCGTTATATTTTAATATTAATAATATCACTCACAGGCTAAGAACAAAAACACCACATTCTTCAAACACACACTTACAATAAAACAGCACAATAGGATTTTCGGTAGGAGGGAAGATAAACGGGCCCTCGGATTTTCGGTTCAAAATTGATCACAACGTCTTCCTTAGGTCCCAAATAGTGTTTCCTGAAAATTTCAGACCGCGGAAACTTCAAAAAGGTGCCCAAAATTACTATAAAATTTACCATATATGGGCAGGGAAGATAAACGGTCCCTGGGATTTTCGGTTCAAAATTGATCACAACGTCTTCCTTAGGTGTCAAATAGTGTTTCCTGAAAATTTCAGACCGCGGAAACTTCAAAAAGGTGCCCAAAATTACTATAAAATTTACCATATATGGGCAGGGAAGATAAACGGGCCCTCCGATTTTCGGTTCAAAATTGATCACAATGTCTTCCTTAGGTCCAAAATAGTGTTTTCTGAAAATTTCAGACCGCGGAAACTTCAAAAAGGTGCCCAAAATTACGACAGAATTTACTATACATGGGCAAGGAAGATAAACGTGCCCTCCGATTTTCGGTTCAAAATTGATCACAACGTCTCCCTTAGGTCCCAAATAGTGTTTTCTGAAAATTTCAGACCGCGGAAACTTCAAAAAGATGCCCAAAATTACTATAGAATTTACCATATATGGGCAGGGAAGATAAACGGGCCCTGGGATTTTCGGTTCAAAATTGATCACAACGTCTTCCTTAGGTCTCAAATAGTGTTTCCTGAAAATTTCAGACCGCGGAAACTTCAAAAAGGTGCCCAAAATTACTATAGAATTTACCATATATGGGCAGGGAAGATAAACGGGCCCTCGGATTTTCGGTTGTAAATTTATCATAACGCCTTTCTTACGTCTCATAGTGTTTCCTGAAAACTTTAGACCGGGTTAAGTTCATACAGATGCCGAAAATTACTATAGAATTTACCGTGTATGGGCAAGGGAGATAAACCGGCCCTCGGATTGTCTGTTCAAATGTGACCACAACATGTTACTTAGATCCCAAATAGTGTTTCCTGAAAATTTCAGACCGCAGAATCTTCAAAAAGTTCCCCAAAGTCACGATAGAGTTTACCAAATATGGGTAGGGAAGATAAACGGGCTCTCGGATTTTCGGCTCAAATTTGATCAGAATGTAATCTTGAGGTCCCAAAAAGCATTCCCTGAACATTTCAACCTGCGGAAACTTCAAAAAGTGCCCAAAATTAGGATAAAAGGGCTCGCAGCTTTTGGGTTCAAATTTGATCTCAATATGTTGTTGAAGTGCCAAATAGTGTTTGTAGAAAATGTCAGAACGCGGAAACCCCGTTTGAGACCTAAGGAGAACATTGTGATCAGTATCGAACCAAAAATCCGAGGGTCCGTTTATCTACACACCCCATATATGGTAAATTCTGTCGTAATTTTGGGCACCTTTTTGAAGTTTCCGCGGTCTTAAATTTTCTGGAGATACTATTTAGGACCTAAGAATGACGTCGTGATCAATTTTGAACCTAAAATCTGAGGGCCCGTTTATCTTCTTTGCCCATATCTGGTAAATTCTGTCGTAATTTTGTTCACCTTTTTGAAGTTTCCGCACTCTTAAATTTTTAGGAAACATTCTTTGGGACCTAAGGAAGACGTTGTGATCAATTTTGAACCTAAAATCGGAGGGCCCGTTTATCTTCCTTGCCCATTTATGGTAAATTCTATCCTAATTTTGGGCTCCTTTTTAAAGTTTCCGCGGTCTAAAATTTTTAGGAAACCCAATTAGGGGTCAAGGAAGACGTTGTGATCAATTTTGAACCAAAAATCCGAGGGCCCGTTTATCTTCCCTGCCCATATATGGTAAATTCTATAGTAATTTTGGGCAGCTTTTTGAAGTTTCCGCGGTCTGAAATTTTCAGGAAACACTATTTGGGACCTAGGGAAGATGCTGTGATCAATTATGAACCTAAATTCTGAGTGCCCGTTTACCTTCCTTGCCCATATATGGTAAATTCTATCCTAATTTTGGGCTCCTTTTTGAAGTTTCCGCTGTCTAAAATTTTTAGGAAACCCAATTAGGGGTCTAAGGAAGACGTTGTGATCAATTTTGAACCAAAAATCGGAGGGCCCGTTTATTTTCCCTGTCCATATATGGTAAATTCTATAGTAATTTTGGGCACCTTTTTGAAGTTTCCGCGGTCTGAAGTTTTCAGGAAACACTATTTGGGACCTAAGGAAGACGTTGTGATCAATTTTGAACCGAAAATCGGAGGGCCCGTTTATCTTCCCTGCCCATGTATGGTAAATTCTATAGTAATTTTGGGCACCTTTTTGAAGTTTCCGCGGTCTGAAATTTTCAGGAAACACTATTTGGGACATAAGGAAGACGTTGTAATCAATTTTGAACCGAAAATCGGAGGGCCCGTTTATCTTCCCTGCCCATATATGTTAAATTCTGTCGTAATTTTGGGCACCTTTTTGAAGTTTCCGCGGTCTGAAATTTTCAGGAAACACTATTTGGGACCTAAGGAAGACTGGTGATCAATTTTGAACCGAAAATCGGAGGGCCCGTTTATCTTCCCTGCCCATATATAGTAAATTCTATATTAATTTTGGGCATCTTTTTGAAGTTTCCGCGGTCTGAAATTTTCAGGAAACACTATTTGGGACCTAAGAAAGACGTTGTGATCAATTTTGAACCGAAAATCCGAGGGCCCGTTTATCTTCCCTCCTACCGGATTTTCAATTGTAACAATATTATGAGCAAAACCTCGGACACACTCTACATATCACTCCCTCTATTCTATTATTATTATTATTATTATTATTATTATTATTATTATTATTATTATTATTATTATTATTATTATTATTTTATTATTATTATTATTATTATTATTATTATTATTATTATTATTATTATTATTATTATTATTATTGTGGTTGTTGTTCTTTGGTTTGTTCTTCCAAACTGCCTCGACCCACGCAACACCCACGCCTTCATTGCTGGTGAGTGAAGGAATTGATAACTATTACAGAAGCTGAGTGGCAGTTGCCAAGGTCTCCGCAACTGGATGGAGATCGTACAACAGGATAGGAGCGATGCAAGAATAAATATGCTTTCCAATGTTAAGAAATAGGAACTCTGCCGTATGCTCAATGCTAATGGATCCAGTGGCAACGCTATTTGCCACTGGATGTGTGTTTCTCTTTCTTTCTTTCAGTTTTTTGACATGATTTTTTAAGAGATGCATCAATACTGTGTTGTGCTAAAAAGCAAGGGATTATTTTTACGAAAACATTATTTTAAAATTAAAAAAAAATCTTTGGAGGTAAAAATCATATACAGTTGCACAACCGTGCAACATATAGTACCAGCTGCCACTGCCGAATTTGTTCAGTCGTTTAGCTCTCATACTGTTTCGTTTAATTTAGTGTTCTTTATTTGTCTTTAAAAGCAGTGGTCGAAGGGAGAAGGTATGCGATGGTATGCCATATCGCCTCTGGTTTTTCAGTAATTAGGACATACCGTCTCTGGTTTTTCAGTTATCAAGTGACAAATTTTCTGATTTACTAACAGCGTTAAATAACGGGTTAAGTTCGTGATCCCTGGATCTACTACATATTAATTTAATTGAAGGTCAGAAATATTTTTCGAGATCATCTAGTATTAGTATTTTCAACATGGTAGGGAGTTAGTATTTTTATCTAATTCCTACTTTTTTTAGCTATCTTGAGTTACCCTTAGTGTTTTGCAACAAACATCCTGATTGAATTATGGAACATTTTTGTATCACTCTTAAAAGATTGGTCAGAATTTAAAGAATTTATTGACGAAAACTTTCAGTTTTATTTGCTGATCTGAAATATCATCTACCAATTAAATAGATAACTAGGTTGGGTTGTCTGGATCAGCCACAATTGAAATAGAATTAATTAAGAAACTGAAACTACAGTGCATCGCATTTTATCCACTAAATTCTTTTATAATTGCTGAAGCTTGTGTTTATTACATGGAACGTTCAGAGCACAAAGCATCAAGCCATAGAGTTCGTAGAAAATAGGAATATAATTTGTACTGTAAGCTTCAATACTTAGAAATTTTAAGTTTATTCGTTTCGTTTAATGAAATGAATATTTTTACAGTTTTCTTAACTTTATGTTGGGATAGTTTACGTTGATTTGGAACTTTCAAACTTCATCCTACTTTCCACTGAAAAGTATTTGCAATTCAACAGAGAAATAATTATGTGTGATAACTAAATTGAATAATTTGGTCCGTGACAACCACTTTACCATTTTTTTAACGTAAATTTCACATCCACCGGTATTGTAACAAAGGGTGTTTGAACGACTGACCGCAGAAATTCAAACTCCGTCAAATGATAATTTCATAGCCATGTTTTATTAAAGCATAAACTCTTTAGTCAGTGGAGAGAATTGCTTGAATCTTAGGTCAGAGTTGATGACGTTGGATTTTGGTGGGTAGTCATTGGATAGTCAAGGTGGCGGACAGTGTGTTGGACAGTATAAATGGGTCCCATATGTCAGGTAATTTTACAGTTAATACTAAATATAGTAAATGAAAAAGAGTATTGAAAAACGGCATAAATTGTGAAAGATGCAAGGAGTTCTTTCATTTTGGCAAGTGCAGTTCAGTTGACAAAAATATTGTAAGCTGGTCTTGCATGTCGTGTGGTAGCTGTAAAAAAAACAAATGACAATCAACTTAGTGAGGTATCAATTTCAGCTGAGTTTGTTTCAAATCTTCTTGAGGAACTACATTCATTACGTAAAGTTGTCGAACTCTTAGTGCAAGATATCCAGCAACTGCAACGCCAAGATCAATTTCAACAATTGGGTCAAGAATCGTTTAGTACAAGGCAAAATAGAGAGACCTGGAGCGACATCGTAAGGATTACGGCCGAAGTCCCAAATGCTACTAGTGAACCTAATAACAGCGCGAAGATACCATCTTCTTCCAGTTGGAAATCACAATATAGTGGAAATACTTGCCCTCCGAAAATCATTTGTAGCCCTATCCACAACGCAAGTGCAAGAGCAAATTGCCAATGGAGTGCAGAAAGACACGACACTGTGTGCAACTCAAATACTAAGGGTAAACTACTGGGTAATAAAGTGTCAGGTCTTCAATACGATTATAATATTGAAACAAAAAACAGATTCAGTGAGTTAAGTGGCCAGTGTGATAGTGTAAAGCAAGTTAGCCTAGGAAATAGGCCTATTCAAGTGCGACGTGTAGATCGTTTAAACCAGCAGGATCGCCCAAGATTTCCGTCACAGGATTCAAGCAGTAAGCCATGTTATGGTGTTGAAAATGGAAACTCAATTTCAGTAAATCGGGTAAAAAAAAGTGCAAGGGAAGGTGTTCATTGTCGGAGATAGTCACGGTCGTGGTCTTGCTTCCAGATTAATGCAGAAGTGTGATGATATGAGCGTAGTAGGTATTGTTAAGCCTGGTGCAAAACTAAAAATGAAATGAAATCTTTGAGTTTTTACGTCCCACGATTATGCCGGTTAGGCTAAAGGAGACGGTGATGATGAGAGATGAGTGGAATGGTGGAATGAAGAAAGTGGGAGGAAACGGGAGAACCCCGAGAAAACCCACGAGCACGGTGTTTGTCCACCACAAAGTTGACTTGGCGGGGGCTGGGATCGAACCCGGGACCCCAAGCACCAGAGGTGAACGCTCTACCACTGAGCCACCGCGCCCCCATGGTGCAAAACTAAATAACGTTGTAAATTCATCTGTGGACCAGAAATCATTCTCAGATACTGATACTGTTGTACTTATAGGAGGCACTAATGATGTGTCAAAAAATGAGTCTGAAGATGCTGTCCGTGTTTTGAAGACTACACTCAGCACTCTTACTCATAATGTAATAGTAGTTAATCTACCATACCGGCATGATATATCGAAGAGTTCTTGTGTTAACTCAGAAGTACATAAAAAAAATAGCATCATTAGTAAAGTTTGTAGTCGATTTAAAAATGTACAGTTATGTGTAAGTAGTCTTCCACGAGAATTTCATACCCATCATGGTTTACATTTGAATAATCTAGGAAACCGTCATGTATGTGAAAATTTAAGTAATATGATTAAGGCTCAGAACAGGAACAGGGATCCCATTCCTCTTACTTTCCCCCGTACAGGTCTTAGCAATGATAATACAGTATCGTTTGCAGCCGGACAAAATAACGAAAAATATATAACTTTTAGCACACCAGATGAAAAATCCGAACCCAAGATAGCTAATACAATAAGTATTTTTCATCGGAATGTACAAGGGATCCAAAATAAACTCGAATACTTTGATGTGATTTTAGCTGATGATTTGAAAGAATGTAAGGTTATTTGTCTTGGTGAACATTGGCTAAACGATACACTTATTAAGGAGGTCAATTTTGAAAACTTTAATCTTATCACTAAATTCTCTCGCGTTTCACACGAACGTGGAGGTGTATGCATCTTTGTTCACAATAGTCTAAAAGCTTCTGAAATACATATTACAAAATTCACCTGTGAATTTGACTTTGAAGCTGTAGCCATTAAATTACCAAGTGTTAACATTTGTATTATATGCATTTATAGGTCACCATCCGGCATATTTACTATTTTCTTAAAGAAACTCGAAAGTCTTTTGCACTTCATACTAAAAGACTTTGAAAAAATGATCATCTGTGGTGATATTAATGTAAATTGGATAGTGGAAGCGAAAAAGAAGTCCGATCTACGAGATCTGCTGAATGTGTACAATCTCCAAGCGCTAGTGGATGTACCGACACGTCATAATAAAAGTGCGCTAGATCAGTTCATCATTAGTAAAAACCAATTTGCCTATAACCTTGAAGTATTTGATCCCGGTTTCTCTGATCATGATGCGATTATTTTAAAAATCACTTTAAACAATACCACTGTTCTTAAGTCTAAAGTATACATAGTTACAAAGAGAATTTTCTCCAGTCATAATATGGAATATCTAAATTTCTTGCTTTCTCACGAGTCTTGGAATGGCATATATAACACGTCTGACACTGAATGTAAGTTTAAATACTTCTTTGAAACTTTCTTACATTACTTCAATATGGCGTTTCCAAAAGTTACTCGTAAAATCCGGACGTCTTCCACTAAATCGTGGTTAACTAAAGGCATTAAAATTTCTAAAAGTAACCTATTTAGATATAATAGATTACTCAAAATAAATACATCACTTCCTCACACGTTTCGAAATTATATTTTTAAGTACAGGAAAATATACATAAGAGTAATTAAAACAGCTCAATTACTATCAAATAGCTCCACAATACTTAATTCTACTAATAAAGCTAAAACTATGTGGAAAATCTTAAATGGTGGAACAAACAACAAAAAGAGCGACTTTGAGTATGTTAAAGTTGGGGACGAAATTATTAAAGAACCTAAGCGGATTGCAGATGTCTTCCATGATTATTTTCTAGATAGTGTACCATTACCTGACCCCATACAAGCGACTTATACGACTCGATGAAATTTCCAATGCATTCACATACGAGTTTTTTAATTCCAGCAACAGTAGAGGAGTTATGGAAAATATTGAGTAGGATGTCTAATTCGGGATCTTCAGGTTTTGATGAAGTTCCAGTGACTGTTATTAAATTTTGTTTTCCTTTCATTGTAAATCATCTCTGTTATTTAGTAAACCTATCTCTTGAGAAAGGATATTTTCCGTCCGTGTTAAAAGTGGCAAAAGTGATTCCTCTCCATAAAAAGGGGAGTATGCATGATGTAAGAAATTATCGCCCAGTCTCCATTCTTTCCACGTTTTCAAAAATTTTTGAATATGTGATAAGTCAGGACTCTGCAATTTTTTTGAAGTCATGTAGCTTACTATCACCATCACAACAAGGCTTCCAAAATAAGAAAAGTATTGAAACAGCCTTGTTTGATTACATGTCCAATATAGCTCTTGAATTAAAAAACAGTAAATATGTTGTTGGTCTATTCATCGACTTATCCAAAGCTTTTGATACAATTGATCATGCTATTCTTTAGGGAAGTTGTATGCTTATGGTATTAGAGGAGTACCTCACAACTGGTTTCTCTCTTATTTATCCAGTAGGCAACAAGCGGTACAAATATCAAAATTAGCTGCAGATGGTTTTCAAACAACTTGTTCGTCTTTATCGACTGTAATCAGAGGTGTTCCTCAAGGTTCCATTTTGGGTCCTATTCTCTTCCTGATATATAGAAATGACTTGTTAGAATTTATGCATCCAGCAAAATGTATTCTATATGCTGATGAGATCAGTATGATAATATCAGGAAAATCAATAGAAGAAGTTGAGAGGAAATCTGACATTTTTACAGACAAATTAGTAAAATGGTTAACAGCGAATAAGTTAATTATAAATCATGATAAGTCGATTCTCTTACATTTTCATTTTCCAGGAAAACTGCGTATATCACTTAGAATAAAAATATCTTCTAACTTACTCCAATATTCTTGCATAACAAAGCTTTTAGGTGTAATCATAAGTGATGATCTTTCATGGTCTGCCCATATCTCCACTTTAAACAAGAAACTAAGTAGCGTGTGTTTTGCCTTATACAAACTTCAAAATACTGTATCGAGAGAAGCACTTCTTAGCTTTTACTACGCCAAGTTTAATTCATTAATTAACTTCTGCATAATACACTGGGGATCTGCTGAAAATAGTTTAAGCACTTTCCGATTGCAAAAAAAAGCGATTAGAATAAATTTTGGGTTACTCACAAAATCGACATGTAAAAAGGTTTTAAGAGAAGCAAAAATTTTAACACTCCCCAGCTTATACATCTATAAATCTATTCTTTTTACTGTGAAAAACAAGCATCATTTTATCTTTAACAAAAATGTTCATAGCCATAATAGAAGACAAGGTAGTGACATATTTGGGATGCATCAAAAATATGCTCATATAAGCAAAACCGTGTACATGAATTGTGTCAGATTGTATAATAAACTTCCTCTGTACTTGTATGACCAATGTTTCCATTCTTGGTAAGACTTTATATAATCTACTCACTGAAAAGTGCTATTATACAATTAAAGAATATTTAAATGACTCATTAACTGAAGAGTTGGTAACAGATACCCGTGAGTACCCGTGAGTACATGCCTGGTGTGGTACAAACAGTTACCTAATTAGATGTAAATTGTCATGTTTTTATACTTAATATATTCTATTATGTGGTTTTGTATTTTAGAAAGATGCACGATGTATACCTGTGGTACTTGACAATATTGTATGTTTTTTTTTCTTTCTTTCTTACAACTGTAATGCTTACATGAGAATTTCTCATGCTTCGTAAGCTAATGAAACAGGCAAATAAATGAAATCAAATGAAATGAAATTGGGTCATGGTGGGTGCTGGGTCATAGTAGGTGATGGTGATCAGAGTGGGTCACGGTTGGTGGGGTCAGTGGGTCACGGTGGGTCGTGGATTACAAAGAGTGGTTGCTCAGTGAGTCGTGGGCCAATGTTTCATTGATCTACGCATCTCTGAGTCTGATTTGTATTTACGTCTTTTGTCACTAACGATGATATCTAACACGAGACTTTAAAGTTAAAGTGAAGTCTGAATCACCATAATGCTTTACGTGCTGGAATCGAACTGGGACCTTGTGTACCAAGAGCACATATCTTATTTTATATATTAACGAGGATCTCATTTATCTTTCGTGAAAGAGTTGCAGTGATTTTTCTTGATATCCGATTCCAAAAACTTTAAAGGAATTGCAAGATTCTGAGAGATTGTTCCACTTATAGACCATGCATTTAATTCAAAAGAGACGAATTTCCTTTTCTATTTTCCTCTTGATTTAATTGTATTTCGAAACTTTAACCTTCATTTCATCTTATACAGAAGTAATTAATACTCAATGACTAGCTTCAAAATTCCTGTCCTTAATTTTTCAGCTATCTTTTTCGCATTATTGATTCATAGAATTTACTTAATTCACATAGCATAAATTCTAAGTTTTTGTGCCTTCCAACCTCTCGCCTTACACTTTTCTAATCTCGTCCCATACCACCTCTTCTTTCTTCTCGAAACCGCAATTCTAGCTACAGTCATTGCCTTTATTCATAGTAGAGGTCTTAATTAAAAGGATAAGATATTTTTTTAATCCCCATCATATTAATATGTTTACTTAAACAACATTCATAATGATTAAGTTAATAATTATATTTATTGAGAATTAGCCTTCGGCTAGCTGGGGCCTTCACCCCCAGACAGGCCCGTATCGAAGGGGTGTCTTGGAGCCCGGACTCCCCTACATTTTTGCTGCCCCCCTAAAATTTTCACGGTAGACTTGTAATTGAACTATAACATGGTGATAAACTGTAATAAAGTTGTATCGGCCCCCTAACTTCTACCGCCCCCCAACATTTTTGGGCTGGCTACCGGACTGTCCCCAGATCTCCGCATTTGCTCGGCGTATGGCCTAGTGATGGGTAAATTCCCGGGAAGATATTTTTCGGGAAAATTATCGGAAAAATTCGGAAGATTCCCAAAATGGGAATGTTCTGGGAATTTATTACTACATTATAATTTCAAAGTTGAATTCGTTTTTATATAACAGTATATTATTAGTGTTGTCCCCAGAGGAGCCTTTAAAATGTATATTCTGAACGAAGTTATGCTATTTTATTAATATTTTATTACATTTATATAGTACTCATATATGGATATTTATTTACAATATGTTCTATGAAGGTAATTTTGTTTCAAAAATGGTATAGTAAGTTCACATACTTTTAACCCACTAAAAGGTTTAAATTTATATGTAAGTGGATTTTCTATACTTGACTCTATTAATGATATTATAAACATATTAAATTTTTAAATGTTATAAACAAATTAGGTTGGGTAACTGCCAGAATACACATGTCCCACCATTTTGTCAACATTTACGTTTAGCTTTGGGGCTCTAGATTTTGCACCGACTTTTTTGCGATATTCTTTTCCGATGTGGTTGTATGGTTTCATACGTTAAATTACGTCACCAACATTAAATTCAGACAGCGAGCGTAAGAAAGTGAAGGCGGGTTAGAGCCCCACAGGGCACGTTAGCAACAATCCACGTTCTTTTCTCACATAAATCATTTCCACTTACCTTTATGGTTTGTACAAATTCCCTACTGCCCTAAAAATAATTGTGTTCGATATTTTCTTCACTACTTGGACACTACTCTCGATTCATTTCTTCCGTAAATCATCCTACTTTTTGCTAGTTGCCCCCTCCCCAATACTAAACAATTACCCTAGTTTAGTGCAAATGGAAATGGAATTTAAAAAAATCTTATTATTAGTTATATAAGTATACTCAAAGAATTATAAATTTTTTAACCTCCAAATTCTTTAAAGCCTAGAAGTAAATCATAATATATTAAAACAAGATAATTAGTCATATGGTTCTTATAGTTTGGAAGATAACATGAAGAAATGGAAATAAATACCTTCCCGGGAATTTATAGGCCAGGAAAAAACACAGGAATATTCTCATTTTTTAAATTCTTCATCCCATCGGGAATATTTCCAATGCCCATCACTAATATGGCCTAGCTCCTATTAACTCTATCATTTCTCTAATCTTAAAGGAATTTGAAACAAGGCCATATTGCATATTGTTATTACAATATCAATCTCGACCCATATTTCTTCTGTTCAAATAGAAACCAAAAAAAAAAAAAAAAAAAACGCTGAAACACACTTTTGACTAACATGTCTCTACCCTTAAGTGTTTTCGAGATATGGCCGGGTTATTTTGATAATTACAACTCTCATCTTTCTTCTACCCGCCTTTTTCTTCCCTTGTAAGGGAAATGATGGAACACGTCTTTAATTATTTCAGCCTTAATACCTGCACCATATTATACTAATTAATAGTAATTTTAGCTGCTTTAATTGCTACTTAACTATTAAAAAGCTATAATTGCATTGTGAACTTAAATTTGTTTATTAGTCAATCTATCGTCCATTTATACAGCCACCCACCTTTTCAGACTCAATCAGAAATGGTCTCATTTTTTTTTACATCGTTTGTACAGAAATATGAAGGCAAAAGTTTCGTTTGTACACAATTACGGGCGCTGCCAGAACGAAAACAAAGTGGGTGGCTGTCTGAATGGTGGCCCCCCAAATCCCAATTCAGTCACAAATTGTCGCAATCGTTTGTACACCGTTTGTACAGAAATGTGCAGGCGAAAGTTTCGGTTGTACACAATTAGGGGCGCCGCCACGACGAAAACAAAGTGGGGGCTGTCTGAATCGTAGAACCTCCATCATGTCCAATTAAATCACAAATTGTCGCAATCGCTTGTACGTCATTTGTACAGAAATGTGCAGGCGAAAAATTCGTTTGTACACAATTAGGAGCGGCGCCAGAATGAAAACAATCCGGGGACTGTTTAAATGGTAGAAACATTAAAAAAATGTGTCACATTCTTTGGAGTATTTACTAACAAGACTTTGTACACACTATTGTGTCGATTGGTATGTTCACACTATCGTGTGATTCACTAAATGGATCTTATTTTAACGATGGTGGAATCTAAAGTTTTTTTCTTTTTATATTTATATTTATTCTTATAATCATTATTTGTGAATTAGTTTATCACTGCTCAGCTCTTATTATTAAACTTATTCATTATTTCTTACGTGAGCTGAATCCTTATGAGAAAAATGCATTTTTTTCTTTCTAACTTGAGCAGAAACCTCTATCCTCATCTCGTGCAGAAAACTGGTAATTGGAAGATATAACAAATTCACAAAGTAGACTTTTAAATATAAAATTATAAGACAGTATCTTGTTTTATTTGAACATCTTGATTAAACTCATTTTGCAAAAACTATAGAATGCATGGTGAAGTATTTTGGTGCATTCAACATTTTGATTTACGAGTACATTTGCCAACTGGCCGGTATTTCACCCGCCTAGCCGGGAATATTGCTGTGATTTTGATTAAGGGCGTTGGCACTCTACTCAGAATTACTAAAGAACGCAATTTAACGAAATGGTTTGAGTATATAACATTATAGCAATATATTTAGTAGCAGTAATGATAAATTTTATGTTTATATAATCAATATGCGCTTATATAATTAATTAAAGTTTGTTCTAATTTAGTGAAATAATTAATAAAAATTTCGTTCCGAAACTTGAATGTGTTATTCCCTTATTATTATTGATTAGAATCAAATGGTATTAAATTTTTCTTGAAGCTTGATTTGTTTATAATTATCTTAAGAACTAGAATTTGGAATGCTAAATTCCACTAAACTGCACACCACAGCGCAAATCCGTTTTTTGATTACTTATATTTGTCGAAAGACGCCAGCGATCTTCAGCATCTATATATCATTCTAAACACTGAAATGTCTTCTTCCTTTCGATATTATACATCATCATGTATTACGAACGTACTTTATGTATTTCGAGAATAAATGCGCAAAGTGTTAACATTTTAAAAGAAACATCTGTACGCTAGCGCCACTCGCATTTTCGACGGGATGTTCTACAACTACAAGGTCCTATTATCACCTATTTCGCAGTGTAGCTAACGAGTTGAAGGTGTTACCAATCAGGCATGAGCTAATATACTGCAAATACATAATGGCTCGTAAATGACCTTTATCAAAAAAACAGAAAACGAAATAAGCGCTCAAAATCTGTTGGAGGCACCGCTAAACGTCGCAAAACTGAAATTGTTGTTTTCTGTTGATGATTCTTCTCCATGCTATCAAGAACAAGGAACTGCTGAAGATTCAAGACAGCATGATGAAAGGTAAGATTATGTATGTATATAAGCTTCGTGTTACTGGAGTATGTTAGTAGATAGCTCTTTATATTCGTTTCACTTATTATTTAATGTACGTATATTTACATTATTTTTGTCTCTCTTGTTTTTTAATTATGTTTTGTTTTCGTTGTTTAGCATCTGTTCTCAGTACCTACCAGTTTCTATATACAATCTGTAATATATTGACTCACTATTTAGACTGGGACGGAATATTGTACTACATTTAATACTCTCTCACTGTAAACCAAACAAGGGTATCAGTGTATTCTAAGTTATTTCAATAAATTAGAGTGCTAAGAACAGTGGCTCGCAAGGATACCCGTGAACCGTAAGTCTTACCAGGGGGGTCTATGGTTTATCTTCGAAATCTTGGTTTACGTAGGTACAATATTTGTCAATTGGGATCGGACAGTAAGCAAGATATAAATAATGTTGACGATTAAATAATATAATAATATTCACATGTGAGAATCATTTTCGTTCTAAAATATTCCATGGTACGTATAAAATTTGTGTGTGTCATTTTGTTCGATCTTTAGCACAATATAATAATAATTTAATGTTAATGGACTATAGATTATGTGGAATTAATTATGATGATGATACATATCATGGCAAAGAGCGATGTATACGCATATGATGTTGATTAAAGAGAAGAAGTACGATTATAATTACTAGACACTTGGTCCTCAAACATATTTGTCAAATAAAATATTTACTTTTGCAAAACTGAGATAGGCAGCTTCAGAACTGCGTAAACTGACGAGCAACTAGTTATATAATGCAGTATAAGTGTATGGATATTGTTCATGGGTGAACAACTTGACACTATCCCTCCTCTCCCTAATTTATTTCTAGTATAAAAGAACTCTTTCGAAAATAATAATTTTAACAAATAACCTAAACTAATGGTTTGAGGTGAAAAATCTTAAAATCGGACGGGTAAGTGTGAAGTTGTCCCGCCCCTTATTCCATTAGTTTGCATAATTAAAAGTATGTTTATTAGAAGCAAACAGCAATACAGCCACAAGTGCCCCTTACAAGAAAGAAAAAAAATACATAGGGCGCATGGAAATAGGATAACATAATACAACTGATTGTACAAAAATGAATAAAAAAGAAAATATTTATTGAAAACAAAACATAAAACATGCAGTATCTGTTACAAACTGGAAATACAAAAAAAAAAAAAACAGTAATGAAAAAAGAAGCATGATTAACATGCATATATATAAAAAAGGTATAGCATATAGGATTATACAAAGTAAAATTCAAAATTGGATTATTATTAACCATGTAGTTGTAGCTGTTTACAAAATAATAAAAGAAAAAATAAAAATACACTTTGTAGCTGTTAATACAATATGAAAATAAATATTTCTAAATTAAACGCTTCGGTAAAATAGATAGATTAACAAGGCTAATAATAATAATAATGACGAAAAATAAGCATAAAAATCATATGACACAAATACAAAATCCATGATCAAGTTTCTTTATTATTATTATTTCATATAGTATACGTAGTAAAGAAGGAATTAAACATAGAAGAAAAGAAAAGATGATAGGGAAATGAAAACGAGAAAACAAAAAAACTTACAAAAATAAATAAAAAAATATTTCAAATGGCACCTACAAACTTACTGAATGACATCCAGAAATATAAAAAATACGAATCGTGTGTATCTGTTTATAATTAAAAAATTCTTACAATTTGGCTTTAAAAAATACAATATATATATATATATATATATATATATATATATATATATATATATATATATATATATATATATATATATATATATATATATAAAGCAAATCCATACAATATTTAAAAGAATACAAAACCGAATTAACCCTTTCACAGAGGAAGTCGAATTTTGTCGACAGAACCAGATTTCCTTAACATGCGAATGTCGACTATAGTCGACGTGTTAAAATTCGTTTGTCCGTATCTTGGCTTTGTCGAGAGTAGTCGCCAAGGTTGTACCGTTCATTTTTGTTTGTGTTCTATTGTTTTCGATAAACAATAGAAATCACACAGAAATCCTTTGACGACTACAATCGACAAACCCAAGATACAGACAAATTTTAACACGTCGACTATAATCGACTTTCGCAGGTTAGGGAATTTTTTTCCGTCACCTTCCACAGTGAAAGGGTTAAGAGAATTAGTTGCAAGCCTAAAGACGTTAAGACATTTCATAATTTATTTAAAAAATTAAAAAATAATTCGCGCACCTTCTTGGATTTCTTATGAAACAAATCTAGAACTGGATAAAAGTTATTAGCTGTTTCTATACTTTTATATATAGAAGACCTAGTTAGATATTTACTAGTAAACGGAACAAATTTCCTAATATTTCTGTGAGCAGGGCCGCTCACAGGGGGGATGTATGGCGCAAGCTGCGCCATTGAGAAAAATTTTTTGGGGGGGATTTTACTCTACTTTCGAACTAGCAATTTTACTGTCGGAATAGCATTAAAACATGATTTTGAGAAGCTAATTTTCAAAAATTTTCCGGGGTAAACCCCCGTACCCCCTGCTTCGATACTCGATGAATGAAGTACCGCGAAAGTAGCCGTATGAAAGGAAAGGTTGGTTCGTTTTAAGAGAGAAGGGCCGCCCACAGGTTTGTTGAATATGTCTGGTTTTCCATACCTAACAATATTATACCAGATACTTCTGTCATTACCAGCAACGAGTTGCTCAGCAGAGAGGATTATGAGTAAAGTAAAGATTGTAAAAAAAAACACTAAGAAGCAGCATGGGAGATGTATGGCTCTCCGACATGCTTGTCCTTTCTTCCGAAAAAGACATTTTAGAATGCATTCCCAACAGCGATATTATAGACAAATTTGCTTTGTCGAGTGAGGAAAGAAAAAAAAATATTACTCTATAAAGGACATCAGGGGTAGGTTAATGTCACCACCACGACCAGTAATAATTTAATTTAACAAAATCATTCCTGTAAAAAAAACAAGTATGAGCGGCCTCAAAAAGAAGTGAAATTACAAAAATGAGCGCGAAGTTCTGGTGAAATACAGTTACAAACACTCAAGGAATCACTTTAAAATTTAGATTTGAAACTTGCCTATGTTGTCTGTTGAAAATTATAAAGTAGTTTGACATAATTGTGAGCTAGTGGTAACCATACAGACAACAACCAAGTTTCAAATCTAAATTTGAAGTGAGCCAATGAGTGTTTGTAACTGTTGTCCACCAGAACTTGGCGCCTATTTTTGTGATTTCAATTCTTTTTAAGGCCACTCGTACTTGGCTCTTTTACAGGAATGCTTTTTGTGGGATATCACTTCTTTTTGTAGGCTAATTTCGAGGATAATATTTTCTTTTGGTATCAAACTCAATAACTTGTAACTTGCGTCTTACTTTTCATGTACAAGGCAATTATATCAATATTTTGTAAAGAAAAAAATAATACTACTAATTGTAAAAAAAATATCTGTGCCATACACAGTGTGTAGAAGTTTTTATACCCTTCAATATCCTTATAGAACATATTTAGTATTGTACACTACCGACACTACTAATGAAAGTAATGCCATTTTTATAATTACTACTACCCCTACTACTACTACAAGCATTTTATAATACTACTACAGGAAATAAAAACAACAACAAAATTAACAATTACTATAACACAACCAGCGAACGAGTGCGGGCGGCCGGTTTTGGAACTAAAATGCAAGCAGCAGTGTTTCTAACCGGACTACTTGTAATCAATCTATCACAGTTCTGTAATCAATCTATCACAGTTATGTAATCAATCTATCACAGTTCTTTCTGTCTCGTTCGTAATAAACCACTTCACGCATATGCTCAAGTCAGGGGCGGAGCGATCGGGGTCTTGAGTAAGAAAGTTCTTTTGCATTGACATCATATTCGGATGTACTTCAAAAATTAGGTGAGAGAGAGAACTGATAATCTTTCACCGCCACCCTCCTAACCGTCTCCCCAGGGATCCTGGGTCCACCCCCTGATTGAGATGGTACCGGTACATAAAGATAATTTTGTCTAATCTCTGTCATTATTTAGCATGGTTTAGTAATTTAAAAAAATATATTTCTGCCACATTTTGAAAACTTTCAAATAAAGTTTTCAAAATGTGGCAGAAATATCGTTTTTTTTTAAAAAAAATTACTAAACCATGCTAAATAATGACAATGGACCCAGGACCCCTGGGGAGACGGTTAGAAGTGTTGCATTGACGGCGGAGGGGGAGCGATTAAAATGGGGTGCCTGATAATTGAAGGTTCCTTATAACCAGTAAAATTCAGACAAAATATCTGAATTACGTAAAAAAGAAAACATACAAAATACATTTTCAGGGTAACTCTTACAGCCATTACCTTATTCTAAGATTAATGTTACTTCTGAAATTGATTAGAGCGAATATGTATTTGAATAACAAAACCACTTTCATAAGTTTTTCAAAGTATCAAGTTTCAAAAGAACGAAGTTTGTCTTCCATTGTTATCTCATTGCTCAAAGATACGGTACCGGTGATGAAGTAATTGGCTGGAAATCAATTGGCCGTTTCTTACATTAATTTATATAGAAGATGAGTGCCAATGATAGATATGTCAGTTCAGTATTTTTAAAAAAGCCACCCAACCTCTTGCAACCATGCGTAGCGCATTTTAATACTTACACTTGAAATAAAAATACAACTGAATAAAGACGATTGACTTTGCCTTTGAATTTCATATGTGAATAACAATATAGGACTTTTCAGATAGAGGACAGGGAGGAGCAGGTTTTATTAAACAAGACCGTACATCTGATATGTTTGAACTATAGGCAACTTGTGTTTACGGACTAAACTCAGTCCTCTGAAGTCAATCGACAAATACCTTTAAGAAGTTCAACAGAATAACGTATCAGCATTATTATATACTACAGACACAAATATAACACTAGGCTCCCAAGTTTCAAAATTATATTATGTGTGAAAACAGTTAGTAGATTTAATTCTTTGTGACCTGATAGCTAAAACCTGAGAGAAATTCAGAGTTAGTCCAGAGGTAATTTCTTTCCTCATAAATAAAATTTATTGTGTGCTGAAGCAATGATACTTACTCTTACACTACCCATACGCTGATGTTTTATCAATACTTTTATTCGAACTCTACCAAAGGGCTGGATTTCTATAATGATCCTAAAAGAAGGGTGCACTGAACCAAATTGTACAAATCAATCCCTAAAGGCAAGCTATCTAATCCCATAAATCTATAAAAAATGAAGGAAAAATTTCTTCACCTCCTTTTCCCCCAAAGGGTTCACATTTCTCGAACAAAAAAAAAAAAAGAAATTTCTTTATTTTAACGTCCCATGATTATGTTGTTTATGCTAGAGGAGACAGATGATTAATGAAAGTGAAGGATTGCAAAATTAAATTTTGTTCTCTCAATTGGAATCAAACCCAGAACCACATCCAATAAAAACACATGCGCTGGCCAATAGACCAGCGGAAAGGACTTTCACAGTTCTCGAGAGGAAACGTTTTGAGATTCCTCCCTGGCTAAAACTCGAAAAAATAATTTATTTGTCAATCGATAAACACACTTAAACAGCAGCATCATGAGCCTTAATCTTAACTTGATTTAAACTTACAGTTACAAGATATTGCGGAAAACTCTAAGCTATCAACCCAAAATTAATCTTTTAGTCACTGACATTGTCATTCCTGCGTTTTACAGGCTGCTACTGTTTTATAATGAAATCGAATAAAACGTAATCAATTTTTATACAATCTGCTTAATACACGGTAGAAGCTCACTGAATTGTCAACTGTGCTATGTTGTTCTTAAATTGGTAATTTCCATTCATAAAGCACTATTCACTATACATCTGCATTACTTCAGGGATGGTTCACTACAATACATACATAAGTTACGGCGTTTTTTTATTAAGCGTAAAGAGATTAGACTATGCACAACATCTAAACTGCAACTTTAAAAAACCGTTGGATACACTGCAAAGTGAAACTCTCCGCTCCCCTGTCCCACCGCGCTTGCCAAGAAACTGATGTAAACACAACAGCAGCGCCATCCTCCCAAAACCGCACAGCTATTCTGGTCATGTTATAGTACTATAAAAACTACTGCTACACTGGGCAATTGTTTTTAGAGGACTTGAGTTTTAAGGAGGGAAGAGATTATTAGTTTTGGGGGGAGTGCGCCATTAACTTTGGGGGGGATGGGCACCCCTGTCTATGAGAAATTTTTAAAGAAAAAATTCTCCAGAACAAAATCTCCATGCAGAATTACATGAATATAATAATAATAATAATAATAATAATAATAATAATAATAATAATAATAATAATAATAATAATAATAATAATAATCTCATCTATCAGTTATGAGTACATCCTATCTCGCAAAACGGTGGGGCAAGCAGATGAACCAAGAATTTCTCTGCTTTGCACATCACGTGACTGACTAGCTTCGGGTTAGGATTCCAAGAATTGAGAAGAAGCAAGCAAACGAGGGAATCTGATAAGACTTTCTTTTATTTGTGTTTCACAGAGGGTTTTCACATTGAAATTGGCATGTCATTTCAACTCCCCCTCCTGCCGGATTGGTTTTCCTCATTCTTGCTCCGCCAAAATGTTTCTAAGTATTGACTCAGCCGCGGGCATTTCAGGTGCCATAGTAGGGTATATGTTTCGCTTTCTTTCTTTCTTTTAAAGCATGCTAAAAACGCCAGAGTCACCACGAAAAGTAGTGCATTTCATATATTGTAGCTACAAATGAGTGTATTCTCCATGTTAGCATGCGTCTCTATCCTCTCATCTGTTTTATAGTTTTAGTCGTCTTGATCCACCATTTTATTTTCAACGTCGACCAAGTGTTCACATCGGGAATCATATTCACAAGACCCCGCATCGTAGGCTATGACTTGAATGATTTTTTTTTTCCTAAAATTTATTTACATGTTGTACTATAGCAAGCAATTTATGCAGCTATTTAATTCACTTGGGTACTTTCTAGCGGAAAAAAGTTGTGAAGAAGCCAAGGATGTAGCTAGGGGGAACACGGGGTCCAAATCTTGACTTGCCTTCCAAATATTTAAACTAGTACATAAATACTAGTTTGCTAATTATACTACTAGTTTAGTATATATGCCCCCCACCCAAATCAGAACTCTGGCTTCGTTCCTGGTAGAAACTAAAAAAAATGTAATTGTTGAGCATTTTGAACGTCCGAAAACGTGATTCACAAAAAAAAAAACTTTTGACGCGCAGTTACCAGCTCTGATGATAATTGTATCACAAAAGTGGTATCATATAATAGAAGAAAAAATTCATTTCTCAGTGGGATCCAACTTTTCCAACTTCTAAAACGTGGAATTTGCTAATTATTTTTCCATATGAGTATTTTTTTTCATTTGCTCAGAATTTTCTGGGATTGGTTGTGTATGAACCCAAAGACCCCCGTCCATCTGCACGTCTCTATATATATCACGTAGCTATCATTGTATCACAGTGATGCCTCTGAAACTTCTGGATTAATTTTAGACTTCCAAACTATGTTATGCATAAGAAATTGAAGTCCTTTAGAATGGCTGTGTTCGTCCGTCTGTCTATCTGTCTGTCTGTCAACAGGTATCATAGCAAAAACGGTAAGAGCTATTTTCATACTATTTAAGCGGTAAAATCTATCGATAAGTGGTTTTCGGGAATCGATTCAGCATCCCATGAACAGATTCCATCTCCTTCAACAACCTCCTACTTAATCCGGAAGTGGTCGATTTTTACCACTTCCTGTTTCAACAGTAATAGTCATAACCCAGAAACGATAATAGCTAGCGTCAAATGGTTCTCAGAAATCGATTCAAGATGTAAAGGAAACAAAACACTTCGGCTTCTGTATTTCCACTAAAACCGGAAGTGGTAGAAATTCACTACTACTTCCAGTTTCAATATTGATTTTCATTGACTAAACTGTAAGAGTTATCGACAAGCAGTTTTAAGAAATCGATTCAGCATCCTAAGAATATGTCCTATCTCCTTCACCAATCTTCAAGTTACACCGGAAGCTATACAAATCGGTCACTTCCGGTTTCAACAATATTTGTCATAACTCAAAAACGGTAAGAGATATCGACAAGAGGTTTCTGAGAATCGATTCATCGTTCCAAGAATAGGTACAATCTCCTTCGACAATCTTCTATTTAAACCAGAAGTGGTAGAAATTAACTACTTCCGGTCTCTACTATTTCCAGTTTTACTATGTAATTTGTATAGTTTGGAAGTCTACCGTAGTTTCACACTGTGGAACGATACTCACTTGTTTCTTCTTTTTCAGAGACGATCATGAATCGCAGAATTGATATGTCATGTTCCACTAATTGAAATCAAGCTAAATTCTTTTAAAATTCTTATAATTTATGTGTGGTTGGATACATATTGAGTAAGTAGAGAAAATTACGAGAATTTCTGGGAGGCTATCAGTTCTGTGGATTCATGTAATTATAAAATATGTTTCAACTCTACGATTCCAGGTTGTCTCGAAACTTCGTTTTTACATATTTCGGAAACATATACCTCGACAAAGATAATTTTGAAGGATATGTTTAATGAACATTCCTTTTAATATTTGTAGGAAAAGTAGCTATTTGTGTTTACAAATTTCAGTTCACCCTGTCCTGTTTCAAGAATTCTTTACATTATTTTTCGTATTAGGTCAGTTCAGATGAAAGAACTTTAATTGAAGTATCCTCCCGCGGACAACATGGAAATTCGACTTATGAAGAACATCGCCGCAACCGTCTAACGCCATCCATCTTCCATAAAGTTGTGAAATGTAAAGATCACACTTCGTGCCATGTGTTGGTGTAAGACATTTTTCACAAGAGAAATTTATCGACACCATCAATAGAATACGGAAGAAATCATGAAGATGTTGCTCCACGAAAGTTTGCGGAGGAGAAGAATGTGACAGTAGAGAAATGAGGATTATATATTGATTCTAAGTATAGTTTCTTAGCTTCTAGTCCAGATGGTAAGAAATATTTTCCAACTTCTTTGTTGATATAATATAATAAGTGTTTAAGTCTAATAAGTGCTGTTTGTTCAGTGTGCTATAGAGGTATAATTAGAGGTATAATTAGAGGACTGAATCTGAACGAAACCAAACCACTTCCTTTTGGAAAAGGGACAGACAGATTATTATATTACTTTTTTTAAAAAAAAAATCTATTTTCATTCTTGTCTATCAATTAATTCTCTTCTAATCATTATTCAGGATATGTAGTAGAAGATGATGCGTCAGTGGAAGTAAAGTGTGTTCCTTCACTCAGAAATAAGGATGTCACTGAAGAGAAAGAAAAAGACAGGGGCATTTTTTCTTAGAGCCATTCCAGACGGAACTATAGGACTAAATACTAACAGCGACTACTACTATCAAATTCAGGGCTAGTTAAATATTACCAAATTAGACAAATGCTTTTTAGTTGTATACATTGATGATAAATCACCTTTACACATTGTGGAAGTAAGAAGAGATGAAGAATTATGGGGAAATGTTATGCTACCAAAATTTATACGGTTTTTTAAAGAGGATATGCTTCCTGAGATAGTAGATTCTATGGTACAACGTGGGATGCCCTATAGAGACCCGGAATATATCCTAAGTGCTCAAAGCAAGATCGCCAAGAAAAAAGACAATGATCAAGCAAAGATGAAATAGGTGTAATAATGTATATACTTACTGCAACGAATTTGTGTTCTAAATAATCGTGTTTAGCATGTGTATATGATTATTGTTACTATTATTGTATATTTGCAGTTCGTTAATTACTGTTGTAATGTTTTATATTACTGCTTCTATCGTGTTATTCGAAATGCTGGAAAATGCCATGATTTATTGGATCATGGTTAGGAAATATATAAATATTGTAAATATTTTCTTAATAATGTAAACTTGTATTGTGTTTATTTGTTGTTCTTTGTATTATAGTTGCGCTGTGTATGTATTTGAATTTGTTCATGTTGATGTACTTGTTAATATTGAATAAAGTAACTTAGGGTATTATTATATGATATAAAGACTCAAAATAGAGAACTAAGAATGATCTAAATAGTGTAAATAATTTATAAAATGAAAATTACCATTGCAATACTTTATTTTTACTCAAATATTCTGTTACATATTTTTTATTCATATAGACTCTTATGTACTTATGTTACACTCAAATAACTACTTCACATTACTTAAATTTCCAAGTTCCAAGTTTTTAAATGTAGTTTATAATGTAGTAACAGTATTCTTGCGCTGAATAACCAAACAATCATAACATTATTTGTATTTTAGCATAAATAAAGAAATCGCTAGTCTGACCAGCCCCAAGCAAGTCTGGAAAAGCAGCCAAGAAGACATTGTACCAGTGTTTCTCAAACTGTGTGGTAACAACTCAAAAAATCGGTAAAATATCAAGGAGTTTGTAAGTTTAAAAATATTCATTCGTAAATGACTTTGTGACATTAGTGTTATACAAAGAGGAGACGTCGTAACTTTTACTGACTTCTAAAGAGGATCTAGAGGTAAATTGTTTGAGAATCACTGTGTTACACATTCTTGACGGTCACAAGCCCGGTGAATGCTGAGTGACAGTTGCCGATTGCTTTTCCTGTCATTTGTATTTTGTGTATATCTTTATGTAGAGAGGATAGAAGGGTAGTAGTGAGCGCGAGGTACGTACGTCAAGGAAGAATGAACATCTCCGCTCTATAGGACGAGTTTTCTGGAGTGAGTGACAGCTTCTACACGGGGAGGTACCGCGTGTTGAACAGAAGGATGGGTAGATCACCATTGAAAGAACTCTCCGCAGGAGTTAGTGATATAGATATAGACTGCTGCTGCTACAAAACGTATTCTTCTAATTTCTTGGTTCTCAAGACAAGTTTTTGGGCCATTCTTTTTCCTTGAAATCCCATCCTTTCAATTCGTATTTGATGCTTTTGTATTTCAAGGCGACAGAAGAGGTTTCTATGGCTTTTTTTTTATATTGTCGTTTTAAAATTTTATTAAATTTGATAAATAATAACAAATGATATATATAAAACCGGAGTAACCAGACGACGGTGTATGGCCAGCACCGGCCCCAACCATGGGTTTTCCCAGAATTTTGTCTGGGGTTCTGTATTTTTGCTGGGGGAGTTTGGATATTGATGCATGTAGCAACAACATAACGTAAACGAAATTACATGCGTGATAAAATAAGGCCAAAAAAATCTCTAACAAGTAAACCCTCTCCAAAAAATACTTTTCATGGCGTGATCGAGGGCTATTTCAGAATTGACTATCTCTACAGGGTACCCCTGTAGTTTTCAATTAAAGTTTCTAACATTTCTTCATACATTTACCCAGGGACGTACGCAGAGGGTGGGTTCTGGGGGTCCGGACCCCCCCGAAATTCTGTCTTTTTTCTAAATTTAATCTAACTTTAGGGGCAATTTTACACATTTTAATATAATTTAACCTCGGACCTCAAGAAACGGTTTGGACCCCTCCGAAAATAAATTCCTGCGTACGTCTCTGAGGCCAAAACATTAGCAAATACAGATACTTTATCTTTAAGGGTGATATAAAAGGTTATATATTTTTCTCTGTATCCATCGATGAATTATGGCAACAACCGTTGAAACTATTAAAAGAGATCAACGTGAAGCTTCCACCACAGCAAGCATATATAGGAGGCACGTATCCAGGGGGGGCCTGGGGGCTCATGTCCTGTCCGAAACTGAAACACGTTTTTAATAAACATACTTTTACGCTTTTGAGATTCTTTTGTTTCAAATTACTTCGAGTCTGTCAAAATTTTGGGCAATGTGTTTCGGCTTCTTTTAAGTCTAAGAACATACCGTGATGCCATTGCCCCTTGGTGGAATAAAAAAACACTTTTAAATAGGATAAAAATTTCGTTTCTGTTCTGTTTACAAATTTAAATGTAATGGAACTATACACTCAGTGTTTTCTTATTATTGTTATATGCTAGAGCAGACATTTTCCTTAGTTACATATCTCTCGGAAATATTTGTTTGACTTTCTTTGTGCCACAATACAGTTCCTTCAAACTAAACTGGTTCTTATAATGAAAAGTAAGGAAAAGTTTAAGCAAGAATAGAACTCTTGCATTATATTATTATTATTATTATTATTATTATTATTATTATTATTATTATTATTATTATTATTATTATTATTTTGAAAACAAATTGATATTTCAAAACATTAGAATTACGTGCTTACGAGACTTCCCCTTGTCACCCCCCACCCCCCGCGAAAAGAAAACCTGGATAAGTTCTTAATATATAGTGATTAAGTTCCCATCAAATCAAATAATTTCTCATGTATCTGACCTTGATACATGGATACATGTATTCAAACTACAGACCAGGAGAGCATAACGTGTTTTACAAGATAAAATTTTGAGATGACCAATTTCACATCACATCACAAACTCAGGATTGTGAAGACAAGGGACGTACGCAGGGAGTGGGTGCTGGGGGTTCGGACCCCCAATATCCCGACATTTTTGTAAATTTAGTCTAATTTTAGGGGCAAATTTACAAAGTTTAATATAATTATTATCCGTTTACATAATTATTATTTTTTCCGTACGGTAATCGGGTTTGGATGAACATCTGCGGACAGCCAAATTAATGTACAATTTCCATCTCTAAATCGAACAAAATCTGTTTTTAAATACTTTAGTATTTTATTTCGTAACAGAAGAAAAGACTTGATGGGTTGAAAATATATAAATATGGGAAACAGAAGGATGAAGTTAAAGGGTTACTTACAAAAATAAAAATAACGTATTACGCTCATTGGTACGCGTTTTCGTGCACACAGAAATAATAATAATAATAATAATAATAATAATAATAATAATAATAATAATAATAATAATAATAATAATAAAACGTATCAGATACTCCATAGAAACACATTATATACCAAGCAATGCAGAACAAGTAATCATTACAAGACTTCAGTGTCTTTTAAGGCAAGTTCTGTATACAGAGGCCAATTAACCAGAATAAACACCTTTGTTCAGGCTTTTGATTCAAATGAAGGGAGAAGCCGCGGGTGCTCAGAGATAGAGCGTTCACCTCTGGTGAATGGGATCCCCTGTTCGATCCCAACTCGCGCCATGTGAACTTTGTGGTGGGCAAACACCGTGTGCATGTTTTTCTCGGGGTTTTTCCACTTTCTTCATTCCACCATTTCATTCATTTCTCATCATCATCGTCTCCTTTAGCCTAACTGGCATAACCGTAGGACGTAAAACTCAAAGATTTCCAAATGAAGGCACTATCGAAGAAATGTGTGCACGCTTAAAACATCTAAATAACATCTGGTCAAAGCAGGAGGAGGTGCAAGATACTATTGAGACTAATCAAATTGAACCCGGAGCAGAAGAAAACGTCCGTGCAGTGATTGAAAATACTGTATATATTGTATTTTTCTTTAGAGACCTCAATACAAGCACAGTAGTATAGCACGTACTTCTCACGAACTTGTTCCGAAAATATCACGAAAAACGCCCTAAAATCCGCCATTTTGTACCAAAATTTACCCATGTTCCCAAAATCTCACGAAAATCGCCCTAAAATCCGCCATTTTCTACCAAAATTTATCCATGTTCCCAAAATCTCACGAAAATGAGGCTAAAATCCGCCATTTTGTACCAAAAAATTTACCCATGTTCCCAAAATCTCACGAAAATAGTTGCAAATTTCCTCTTGAATGTTTTATCATATATTTTAATACAATTTTATATTAATTTATACAATTTATACTGATTACTTACTGTTTTTCCCCAAGCCTTTAAGAAACTTGTTTCTTCCTTGGTTATTCCTCCTTCAAATGCTGAAAATACCTAAAGGAACTTCAGAACATGTCCACACAAGTCTTTTTGTTAATCTTGAACGCAGTTGGTCTTGGTATTCAAGAAACTAATTCTAAAGAAAGAAGGCACCTATAATAAAAGAATGGGATGTTCTAAGGTGACGTAACTAAAGGAGAAAGGCAGAAAACAAAAGGATAAAAAGGTAGTCATATCGAAATTTGTCCACATACCTTCGCCGCATGTATCCTTTGTTTAGTGAATAGCAACGAGTTAAATGTATAGCAGATGGTTCTTTTGAAGCTGTCTCGTAATTTCATCATTGTGTCAATTAAGGAAGTAAGAAAGTGTCAATTTAATGTGACATATGGATGTTTCAAAATAGTCTAACCGTAGGAGGTGAGAAAAAACATGTGAAATGACTTTTAGAAACATGGGAAACTCTGGATAAAGAACAAATGTTAAAAGATATTGACTGTCTAAGATGGAAGGCGTAGGAGGGAGGGAGCCCTTTGATAGGGAGTAACGAACGTAACATAGACACCTGCTTGTATGTGTGTGTTCCAAAATGCTGGAGGGGTGAACTGTGCTCTCCTATGGAGTAAAAGACCTTGCTTAATTGGGGACTGTGACTTCTACCGCATGGAAACTGAAAAATATACGAAAAAAAAGAAATAGGAATCATTATTTTAAGGACAGAGAATTGAAGAATGAGATAGTTAAATGTCACTTTTTAAAAGTTAATGTATTGCTTCCCCATACTCAGAGACCGCACATAAGATTGGAGGGGCGAAGTGTGCTCTTGTTTTGTGAGCAAAGGACCAGTTTTTAAATTAGCGTTTGACTTCTTACGCATTTTGTTAAGACCTTGCCATATACGTAGAGGGGAGAGAAAGGGTGGCCCTTCCTACCTGAGTTGCAAAGAGGAAAAAAGATTGAATGAATTGTGTACGCAAGACAACTTTCACTTTTGTGCTTTTTTTGGAAGAAGTTTTGAAACAAGATTTCTTTAGGTATTTCCACATAAATGATTTTATCCTTTTAAAAACTAGATTATTGAATTAATTATTTATGAATATTAATGAAATGATAATGAATATTAATGAGATGGTAATGAATATTAATGAGGGGGTATTTTATGTATTGATATTGTATTTTCAGTAGCTGATATGTGATTTTAGCATAGAATATCATGTTTTGGATATTGTACGGGTCTAATGGTGTACGAAGCTTAGACGAATAACAAATTGCATGTATTTGTGATTAGTTTGTAAGTGGGTACATCTATGTGTAGCTGATATGCGATTTTAACATAGAATATCATGTTTTGGATACTGTATAGGTCTAATGGTGTACGAAGCTTAGACGAATCACAAATTGCATGTATATGTGATTAGTTTGTAAGTGGGTACATCTATGTGTAGGTGATATGAGATTTTAACATAGAATATTATGTTTTGGATACTGTATGGATCTAATGTTGTACGAAGCTTAGACGAATGACAAATTGCATGTATATGTGATTAGTTTGTAAGTGGGTACATGTATGTATGTATGTATGTATATTGGTTTTGATATCGGGACAGGAATATATGTATCATATTGTAGACATATTATCTTTCGTTTACATGTAAGTGTTTTAAGCATGTGGTGTTGGTTGCGTAGCTTTAGGGGCTATACTAGGCTGGATGCAAACACCTAAAGTGTTTCTATTCTATTAATATTGGATTGTAGCCTTATTTTATTGTATTGTAGAGTTGTATATGTTGTTGTGGTGATACGCTATGTGAATGCAAACACATGAACTGATTCCTTATGTATATAGATTACCTTGAATACCATGTTAGAATGTATATAATGTGATTTTTACGTATTTATGCTCTCGTAATATTCATTGGATCGTTTGTTACTCAAACTGTGAGGCTGAACACATCATGTTACCTCAAAATGTGAGCATGCCAAAGATGTTGTACGGATATTTGAAGCACAAAGGATATCACTGTGTTATAACCCATTTACATATAGATATCTTTTCACTACAGTATTCTAATGTCTTATATTGATACCTTTACTTACTTCTAAGATGCTTGTTCATCGTATAGTAGACATTATGCCATCATTATGGTTTCCAACTTGGAATCATTTATTGTAGGAACATAAACTACGTATAAATAACCTTATATGAAGCATACGTATTCTTTCTTTATCTTATATAGAATACAGATACTTCGTATGATATCAATATTTGTTTGGAGAAATAAAACATATTATTATAAATTGTAACGCTTTATTGTATTTATATACTCTACAATATTGTATTTTGCAATATTGGCATATTGATATACATATATAGATATATTTAAATAAGATATTTACTATACTTAGAATATTCTTAATAACTTATTGACATATTTACATTATATATACGTACAAGTACCAACAGATAGCAAAACTTATGGACATATTTGATGATATTATGACCATGTTATGACATTATAGTACCTTTAGACAGTTTACTATTTACATATATACAGAATACCATTCATTTCACGCACTTAATACTTTGATAACCATATGGCAATGTTCTATAGTCAGTAATACTGTTATGATTTAATCGTCGTCTTTTATTTTGAACTTTCTGATGTGTTTTAGTTTCAGACTTGGATACGATGACAAACCCAGGCTTACGAACAATTCTTCCTGGATTGTGTAACTGTTTTTTGTCAGCTTTATCTTGAACTAGTTGATAAAAATGATCAAAGTTAATTTCTTGTCGTGTACGATGATTTAAAGTAATTCCTCTAATTTTAAATACATAATCTACTTTCCCTGTTTGAACTTCTTTCATTCTATAGGCATAATTTTTTGGTCCTAAGCCTATAAAGGCGTCAATTTCCCAGCCATCAGGAACTTCATTAGTTAACTGACCTAAATAGGAACCCAAAGAAAGTGGAGGCTTTTCATTACGTTGCTGCACAAACATAATACTATCAGTGTCGCAGTACAATACACGCTGAGGATCTATAGCTGTTAGTAACTCATAAAGTTTTAGACGCGCCCAAGAGGTGATGAAGGCTGCAAGGACAACATTGGAAAATTTCCATGGTTTGTTTCTGTTTTCAATGTTTTTATATGATACAATGAGATGCCGCTCTCCAATAGGCAATACAGTTTGTACCTCATATTGTGGTGCCCATAGATAACTTAAAAATTTTTCTGGAGTATCTACAATTACAGATTGAGATAAATCTGTTCTTTGTCCCCATTTCCCATACAAGGAATTGAGAAATATTTTGGAAATATATCTTAGACCAGGATTTGATTGAATGTTATTTTCCGTTAACTGAATGCATTCATGTTCATAATAGTCTGCAATATATTTTTCTTGATCTTGTTTACTTTTGCACCAGCTAGGAAATCCTGAAGACTCCTGTTTCATTTTTAAGAAGGAATTGACATAATCTTTAAACAGATTATTTTCTGAATCGGATAATTTGAATTCCCAAATTTCGATAATTTGTAGAATTTTGTATCCGAGATCTAAAGCTACATGAAGTTCAGGAGTACAGTATGTACCAGTAAGGACACGCTCGGCATCATTATGGATGCAATTGTTGTCACTTTGTTCCATACACGTACGACATAACCCAAACAAAAGGCGATCATTACATGTATATGGTAAAATTGGAAAATATAAGTCTTTGGGAGGCAAGATACTACATTTCACTAATCCATGAATACTTTGCACTTGTGGAAAGTCAGGCCCCTTGTATATTATAGGTTTACCTATAGGCAATGGCTTACGTGCCATTACCCACGGATAAAGACTGGTAATATCATAATATGCCACAAACTCTTCGCTGGTACATTCGTACAAGGCATTAAAACATTCTGTACGTCCCCCATGAAAACTATCTTTAGGTACCAGATGGTTGACAAGATCATGACACTGTGTCTGAATAAACTGTTGTAATTTTTTATCATTTTTTACCATGAGGTCCCATTCACATTCCCACATTTCAATGACATTAAGATTTAATTTTTTAAGAAATGCTATTTTTGTGGTGGTGTTTTCATACCGATCTTGTACTGATGTACCTTGCTTAGAGGATGAATCTAGGGACACGTGTCGTAGTGTAGGATAACAGTTTAAACACCCGTGATAGTAACATCCATGAAATTCGTAAACTGTATTTGTTTCAGTTTTAAATCCGTCAACCTTATACCTCCCAAATCGTTTTTCCAAACCATTTCCAGAATGAAGAATTTTATTACCAGTAGTACGTTCTAAGTATCGCAGCCAGTACATTGCCTTCAGACTTTGACGATCACGATGGTCAAACCCATAAGGTGGAATAATTGGAATAATTTCTTTGGGTAAATATAAGGTACGATATGTTAGTATTGCCAAACTAGCAATAGTTGGTGCAGCGATAAAACATTGGATACCATTTGTTTTGTCTTCAATTAAGTTTGAAAATTAAATGACAGCCTCTGCTAAAATTTTAACATCATTCCGACAATATTCAATCATTTCCTTTTGGAGATTATACTCCTCATTACTTGCAACTCGTTCTTTGTGCCATATGATAAGTTGCTCTCGATCTTCAGTGCTCCTTGAATCAGCATCAAAATATTTTAGATCAGGAATTTTGCCTATATAATTTTGGTTTTCTAATGTATTAAACAAGTACGGAAAATCTCCCTTTCGTAAATTTGCAGAAAGACCTAACGTCTTAGGTAATTTAGATAATTTAACTCCCATATACAAATATGTGTCACGAAAGTAAATCTTTTGTCCTAAACGCATTTCAATAATTTTTTGCCCTGACATTATTACTTCAGGTGTAAAATGATGGTTTATGATCAAAGTTTTAGCACAGAATTGCATATCATAATTACTGCCATTATGGGAAAGCACAATGATTTTTTTAAACATTGGGCGAGTTATTAATACATGATTAACAAATTCTTCAATGTTGTGAAAATCAAACGAACGGAATCCATTTTTATCGCCGCATACAAAGCATGTATCATCAAGCTTCATGTCCTTACACTTGTAACAAGCATGAATACAATTTACGAAATTTACGCGATGTTCTTGTTCTCCTTGTTCATTTTTAGGAAGCAACATTGTTTCTACATCAAAGATAATGTACAAAAAGGTATGTACATGCTGCATCATAGCCGTTTGAACAAAACAAATATGATCATCTATTACATATGAGTAACATGTTTTACAATAACGTTCACCACATTCATGTTGAGACCTGCGTGAACGCATGTCAATCATATCACCACATTGGACATAAATTTTCTTTGTTTCGCATAAACTTTTTCCGGAAACATTTATTGTTTTATGATTAGCAAAACATTCTTCTGAAGAAAACAGTCTATGACAATTAATGCATTCACGTTTAATATTATTATCATTATTACAAACATTGTGATACTTTTCACACATTGGGCATTTGAAGTTACACTTATGATTTTCTGTACGATGATAACCTTCCAAACAATACTGACAATAATTTTTCTTGTTTAATAGTGTTGTAATACTAGTAATTAATTCATAGTGTCCCTCAGTATACAAAATTAAAATTTTCTTTGATGCATATATTCCAGGATAAATTACATTGTAGTTTCGAGTTAAACGATTTTTTTCGTAAACAACAATTTGATAATGAGGTGCTAGCTTATTTTGAAACTTTTTTACATCATCAATAGTACATCCATCATGGATTTCAATGTCAACTTTAGCACTAACACACAAATCCTTTGCTTGTTTCATCAATCGTTCAGAATAATTTTTCAATTCATATACGTAATTATAACGATGATCAGCTCTACCCATTCCAAGAATAATACTCTTGGGAAGACAATACACATCCTTTTGTACAGGAATAGTACATTGATGCATGTGTGTTACAAGATCAACATATTTTGATGAACCCATAGTTCGTCCCCTACCTTTACGTAAATCAACAATATGAATTTTGAAATTTACTTTATCACCTAATAAATAATTTTCATTACTATTTAAAACATTTTCAATTTTACGAAATAAAATGTCGGAGCTTAAATTTGACTTTTGACGCCACGAAATGTATATTGGTTTATTAATTGTGGAAGCAGAACTTTCTATTGTTATACCAACATACATATCATCATCGGCATCATTTAAAACATGATCCTTTACAAATTCAAATAACAACTGAATATATTTTTCAGGATCATCTATTCCGCTAGTGTGCATACGTTCAATTGTAACTTCCTTTCCCGTAAGTCCAAAATAAGTATAATGTTTGGTTCTATTATTAACAATACGAAAATATTCATTTGTTTTACCACTCCCATACATGGTAAGTTGTGATACATTATTAGTATTAGGACTTGGAAAGTTTATAAAATTTTCCATGAAAACGCTAAAATCATTTGTAGTTAAACTATTAGCTTTTCCTTCAGACACAAGTTCCATAAAATTTCTCACGAGCTAAATTCTTTATATTATCTTGACGAAAGAAGCCTACATGATATAAATCAATAATATCTTTTGCAGACTTACATTTTTTCAAAACAACATGAGGATCACAACCAAAATGCATAAACAATGCCTGCAATAACTTGGAATAAGTTTCATTGCTTACCCTTGCACCCGTAGCATGACATTGTGTTATCACTTCCCATGTAAATAAAACTTCGTTTGGGTTTTCATATCCACGTGCTTCTTGTGCCGATAACATGGTACAGATGACAGACTGTCCTTCCATTGTGTAATTGACACACTAAATATGTAATTGGAATATGAATTTTTGTCTTATACAGTAAATATTTTACACAATAATGTACACAGAACTTTGATATTTCTTTTCACAGTTTTTAAATGACAAGGTTTCGTAAGTAAACTTTTATGATATAATTCACAATGTGTTGACCAAAGATACACTTTTTTAAGAATTTTTTACACTTAGCAGTAAATATAATAATAAAACTTTCTCGAACTTGATTTAGTTCACAACAGATTTAGTTGTAAGTTTACCGACAGCACACTTAAAAGCTTGTCGGGAATTGCACTAACACTGGCCGTTAACTACAATGATAAAACTTCCCGTAACTTTTTTCAGTTTAGTATCGATGCACTACCACTTGTCACTCACTAAGTATATTTTAGTTTACCGAAGATATACTTTTAAGTTTATCGGTTAATCCTTTAGCACTTTCCGATAATTGTAATTTACAAACTGCCGTAATAAAATTGATTTAGACTAATTACAGCACGCAAAGTACAAACAGGAAGTGTGTTTACTTTTTATTGATTGTTTATTATCAACACTAATAAATGGAAATTCCAAGAACTCCACACGAAAATTCCCGAAGATTGCCGAAGGTTCCCGAAGTTTCCCGAAGTTTTCCGAACAATGCCGAACCTAACCGAAGATGAACATGAGAGTTTATCCACAATTCCTGTACATGTTGGTTAATGTATCACACGAATGGTTCCGAAAATTGCCGAACTTAACCGAAGATGGACATAAGAATGTATGAACAATTCCTGTACACGTTTAGTAAATGTAACTTCCAAAAGACTTGTAACTTTAAGATATATTTCAAAGTTTATTATTATTAGATGTAACTTTGTAACAAAATTGGTATATTAAAATAAATGATTTAACAACAGAGAGTATACCAATAATTAGCTTTACTTTAACAGTAGTAATTCTATAGTGCGCGGCGCGGCTTCCTGCGCGGGATTTATAGTTTAAAATTTAATCTCGTACCCAAACGCACTTAGTTTTTGTAATCTCGTACCCAAACGCAGTTAGCTTTGTAATCTCGTACACAGGTGCTTTAACATATTTTAAATTAGTAACAGTAATATTACATAATGTGATATAATTTGTAAATGCACTATTAAAGTTTGCAACACTTCAAATAATTATAGCTACTTGTTTTGTATGCTTTTCCACTGTGTTATTGGCCTAAAAAAATTCCTTTGTTAGTAATGCTAGGAATTTCTTTTGTTTGCTTTGCTGCAGGTGTTTAAACCGGTTTAAACTAGTTTATTGTTTTTGTTATACAATTATTCAGTTCTGCATGAACTTCATTGTTAAATTTGATTGTGAAAATATAAAAAATCCTGTGCAAGCTCATTATTTAATTAACCTTTCATAATAAATTAATCGAACACTACGTGTGAGCATACGAAAGATAATTTGAAAATATTAAAAAAATGAAGTAAACTTAGAATTAATTCGAATAGAAACACAAAGTAACATAGTTACAAATATTTTATTCGTTCGCTTCATTAGCAGCTCAGAGGAATTACATCCCGAAAATATTAAAATTAACAAAACATAAATATAAGAAAGTTATTTTAGCATGACACAGGATGATTAAACTTAAAATTTATTACATGAAGCTCTTTGATTGTTAAATGGAGAAGTAAAATTTAAGTCAGTGTTGAAATTGAATACAGAAACTATCAGTAAAAGTACAAGTTCCCAAAAGTAAAGTGTAGAAACAAAACTTAAAACACAATGTTGCAATCTAAATTGGAAAGAAAATTAAAAATACAACTTACAAACAAAATGTAGAAACCGAAAATAAAATTGCAGAAGCAAAATTAATACTACAAGTTTAAAAAATTGAAACTGACATGAAAATACATAAACAAAATTAAAACAACGCTACAATCTAAATTTAAAGTACAAGTTCCCAAAAGTAAAGTGCAGAAACAAAACTTAAAACACAATGTTGCAATCCAAATTGTAAAAGAAAAAAATTAAAAGTACAAGTTTAAAAAAAAATTGAAACATGGAAACTAAAAAATAAAAAATACAGAAACAAAACTTAAAACACAATGTTGCAATCCAAATTGTAAAAGAAAAAAATTAATAGTACAAGTTTTAAAAAAAATTGAAACATGCAAACTAAAAAATAAAAAATACAGAAACAAAACTTAAAACACAATGTTGCAATCCAAATTGCAAAAGAAAATTAAAAGTATAACTTTAAAACACAATGTTACATTACAAATTCCGAAACAAAATAAAAATTACAACTGAAGAAATAAAAAATGTAAACTGAAAAACTAAAAATCCAGGAATAAAAAAATTTAAAGTACACAATGTTGCAATCTAAATTGCAAAATGAAAATAACAAGGAGGAAACAAATTTTAAAAATTGCAAAACTGAAAACAAAAAATACAAAATAAGATTAAAACAATGTTGCAATCGCAAATACAGAAAGAAAATAAAAATACAAACATAAATCATATACGAAACATTATGTAGTAGTATAGCACGTCATTATTTTAATAACATGAGTTTGCACCAGCTTTGGTGAGATTTGCGGACAAAGTTGGTGAGATCTACGTGCTATACTACTACATAATGTTTCGTATATGTTTTATGTTTGTATTTTTATTTTCTTTCTGTATTTTCGATTGCAACATTGTTTTAATCTTATTTTGTATTTTTTTGTTTTCAGTTTTGCAATTTTTAAAATTTGTTTCCTCCTTGTTATTTTCATTTTGCAATTTAGATTGCAACATTGTATACTTTAAATTTTTTTATTCCTGCATTTTTAGTTTTTCAGTTTACATTTTTCATTTCTTCAGTTGTAATTTTTATTTTGTTTCGGAATTTGTAATGTAACATTGTGTTTTAAAGTTATACTTTTAATTTTCTTTTGCAATTTGGATTGCAACATTGTGTTCTAAGTTTTGTTTCTGTATTTTTTATTTTTTAGTTTGCATGTTTCAATTTTTCTTAAACTTGTACTTTTAATTTTTTTTCTTTTACAATTTGGATTGCAACATTGTGTTTTAAGTTTTGTTTCTGTATTTTTTATTTTTTAGTTTGCATGTTTCAATTTTTTTTAAACTTGTACTTTTAATTTTTTTCTTTTACAATTTGGATTGCAACATTGTGTTTTAAGTTTTGTTTCTGCACTTTACTTTTGGGAACTTGTACTTTAAATTTAGATTGTAGCGTTGTTTTAATTTTGTTTATGTATTTTCATGTCAGTTTCAATTTTTTAAACTTGTAGTATTAATTTTGCTTCTGCAATTTTATTTTCGGTTTCTACATTTTGTTTGTAAGTTGTATTTTTAATTTTCTCTTCAATTTAGATTGCAACATTGTGTTTTAAGTTTTGTTTCTACACTTTACTTTTGGGAACTTGTACTTTTACTGATAGTTTCTGTATTCAATTGCAACACTGACTTAAATTTTACTTCTCCATTTAACAATCAAAGAGCTTCATGTAATAAATTTTAAGTTTAATCATGTGTCATGCTAAAATAACTTTCTTATATTTATGTTTTGTTAATTTTAATATTTTCGGGATGTAATTCCTCTGAGCTGCTAATGAAGCGAACGAATAAAATATTTGTAACTATGTTACTTTGTGTTTCTATTCGAATTAATTCTAAGTTTACTTCATTTTTTTAATATTTTCAAATTATCTTTCGTATGCTCACACGTAGTGTTCGATTAATTTATTATGAAAGGTTAATTAAATAATGAGCTTGCACAGGATTTTTTATATTTTCACAATCAAATTTAACAATGAAGTTCATGCAGAACTGAATAATTGTATAACAAAAACAATAAACTAGTTTAAACCGGTTTAAACACCTGCAGCAAAGCAAACAAAAGAAATTCCTAGCATTACTAACAAAGGAATTTTTTTAGGCCAATAACACAGTGGAAAAGCATACAAAACAAGTAGCTATAATTATTTGAAGTGTTGCAAACTTTAATAGTGCATTTACAAATTATATCACATTATGTAATATTACTGTTACTAATTTAAAATATGTTAAAGCACCTGTGTACGAGATTACAAAGCTAACTGCGTTTGGGTACGAGATTACAAAAACTAAGTGCGTTTGGGTACGAGATTAAATTTTAAACTATAAATCCCGCGCAGGAAGCCGCGCCGCGCACTATAGAATTACTACTGTTAAAGTAAAGCTAATTATTGGTATACTCTCTGTTGTTAAATCATTTATTTTAATATACCAATTTTGTTACAAAGTTACATCTAATAATAATAAACTTTGAAATATATCTTAAAGTTACAAGTCTTTTGGAAGTTACATTTACTAAACGTGTACAGGAATTGTTCATACATTCTTATGTCCATCTTCGGTTAAGTTCGGCAATTTTCGGAACCATTCGTGTGATACATTAACCAACATGTACAGGAATTGTGGATAAACTCTCATGTTCATCTTCGGTTAGGTTCGGCATTGTTCGGAAAACTTCGGGAAACTTCGGGAACCTTCGGCAATCTTCGGGAATTTTCGTGTGGAGTTCTTGGAATTTCCATTTATTAGTGTTGATAATAAACAATCAATAAAAAGTAAACACACTTCCTGTTTGTACTTTGCGTGCTGTAATTAGTCTAAATCAATTTTATTACGGCAGTTTGTAAATTACAATTATCGGAAAGTGCTAAAGGATTAACCGATAAACTTAAAAGTATATCTTCGGTAAACTAAAATATACTTAGTGAGTGACAAGTGGTAGTGCATCGATACTAAACTGAAAAAAGTTACGGGAAGTTTTATCATTGTAGTTAACGGCCAGTGTTAGTGCAATTCCCGACAAGCTTTTAAGTGTGCTGTCGGTAAACTTACAACTAAATCTGTTGTGAACTAAATCAAGTTCGAGAAAGTTTTATTATTATATTTACTGCTAAGTGTAAAAAATTCTTAAAAAAGTGTATCTTTGGTCAACACATTGTGAATTATATCATAAAAGTTTACTTACGAAACCTTGTCATTTAAAAACTGTGAAAAGAAATATCAAAGTTCTGTGTACATTATTGTGTAAAATATTTACTGTATAAGACAAAAATTCATATTCCAATTACATATTTAGTGTGTCAATTACACAATGGAAGGACAGTCTGTCATCTGTACCATGTTATCGGCACAAGAAGCACGTGGATATGAAAATCCAAACGAAGTTTTATTTACATGGGAAGTGATAACACAATGTCATGCTACGGGTGCAAGGGTAAGCAATGAAACTTATTCCAAGTTATTGCAGGCATTGTTTATGCATTTTGGTTGTGATCCTCATGTTGTTTTGAAAAAATGTAAGTCTGCAAAAGATATTATTGATTTATATCATGTAGGCTTCTTTCGTCAAGATAATATAAAGAATTTAGCTCGTGAGAAGTTTATGGAACTTGTGTCTGAAGGAAAAGCTAATAGTTTAACTACAAATGATTTTAGCGTTTTCATGGAAAATTTTATAAACTTTCCAAGTCCTAATACTAATAATGTATCACAACTTACCATGTATGGGAGTGGTAAAACAAATGAATATTTTCGTATTGTTAATAATAGAACCAAACATTATACTTATTTTGGACTTACGGGAAAGGAAGTTACAATTGAACGTATGCACACTAGCGGAATAGATGATCCTGAAAAATATATTCAGTTGTTATTTGAATTTGTAAAGGATCATGTTTTAAATGATGCCGATGATGATATGTATGTTGGTATAACAATAGAAAGTTCTGCTTCCACAATTAATAAACCAATATACATTTCGTGGCGTCAAAAGTCAAATTTAAGCTCCGACATTTTATTTCGTAAAATTGAAAATGTTTTAAATAGTAATGAAAATTATTTATTAGGTGATAAAGTAAATTTCAAAATTCATATTGTTGATTTACGTAAAGGTAGGGGACGAACTATGGGTTCATCAAAATATGTTGATCTTGTAACACACATGCATCAATGTACTATTCCTGTACAAAAGGATGTGTATTGTCTTCCCAAGAGTATTATTCTTGGAATGGGTAGAGCTGATCATCGTTATAATTACGTATATGAATTGAAAAATTATTCTGAACGATTGATGAAACAAGCAAAGGATTTGTGTGTTAGTGCTAAAGTTGACATTGAAATCCATGATGGATGTACTATTGATGATGTAAAAAGTTTCAAAATAAGCTAGCACCTCATTATCAAATTGTTGTTTACGAAAAAAATCGTTTAACTCGAAACTACAATGTAATTTATCCTGGAATATATGCATCAAAGAAAATTTTAATTTTGTATACTGAGGGACACTATGAATTAATTACTAGTATTACAACACTATTAAACAAGAAAAATTATTGTCAGTATTGTTTGGAAGGTTATCATCGTACAGAAAATCATAAGTGTAACTTCAAATGCCCAATGTGTGAAAAGTATCACAATGTTTGTAATAATGATAATAATATTAAACGTGAATGCATTAATTGTCATAGACTGTTTTCTTCAGAAGAATGTTTTGCTAATCATAAAACAATAAATGTTTCCGGAAAAAGTTTATGCGAAACAAAGAAAATTTGTGTCCAATGTGGTGATATGATTGACATGCGTTCACGCAGGTCTCAACATGAATGTGGTGAACGTTATTGTAAAACATGTTACTCATATGTAATAGATGACCATATTTGTTTTGTTCAAACGGCTATGATGCAGCATGTACATACCTTTTTGTACATTATCTTTGATGTAGAAACAATGTTGCTTCCTAAAAATGAACAAGGAGAACAAGAACATCGCGTAAATTTCGTAAATTGTATTCATGCTTGTTACAAGTGTAAGGACATGAAGCTTGATGATACATGCTTTGTATGCGGCGATAGAAATGGATTCCGTTCGTTTGATTTTCACAACATTGAAGAATTTGTTAATCATGTATTAATAACTCGCCCAATGTTTAAAAAAATCATTGTGCTTTCCCATAATGGCAGTAATTATGATATGCAATTCTGTGCTAAAACTTTGATCATAAACCATCATTTTACACCTGAAGTAATAATGTCAGGGCAAAAAATTATTGAAATGCGTTTAGGACAAAAGATTTACTTTCGTGACACATATTTGTATATGGGAGTTAAATTATCTAAATTACCTAAGACGTTAGGTCTTTCTGCAAATTTACGAAAGGGAGATTTTCCGTACTTGTTTAATACATTAAAAAACCAAAATTATATAGGCAAAATTCCTGATCTAAAATATTTTGATGCTGATTCAAGGAGCACTGAAGATCGAGAGCAACTTATATGGCACAAAGAACGTGTTGCAAGTAATGAGGAGTATAATCTCCAAAAGGAAATGATTGAATATTGTCGGAATGATGTTAAAATTTTAGCAGAGGCTGTCATTGAATTTTCAAACTTAATTGAAGACAAAACAAATGGTATCCAATGTTTTATCGCTGCACCAACTATTGCTAGTTTGGCAATACTAACATATCGTACCTTATATTTACCCAAAGAAATTATTCCAATTATTCCACCTTATGGGTTTGACCATCGTGATCGTCAAAGTCTGAAGGCAATGTACTGGCTGCGATACTTAGAACGTACTACTGGTAATAAAATTCTTCATTCTGGAAATGGTTTGGAAAAACGATTTGGGAGGTATAAGGTTGACGGATTTAAAACTGAAACAAATACAGTTTACGAATTTCATGGATGTTACTATCACGGGTGTTTAAACTGTTATCCTACACTACGACACGTGTCCCTAGATTCATCCTCTAAGCAAGGTACATCAGTACAAGATCGGTATGAAAACACCACCACAAAAATAGCATTTCTTAAAAAATTAAATCTTAATGTCATTGAAATGTGGGAATGTGAATGGGACCTCATGGTAAAAAATGATAAAAAATTACAACAGTTTATTCAAACACAGTGTCATGATCTTGTCAACCATCTGGTACCTAAAGATAGTTTTCATGGGGGACGTACAGAATGTTTTAATGCCTTGTACGAATGTACCAGCGAAGAGTTTGTGGCATATTATGATATTACCAGTCTTTATCCGTGGGTAATGGCACGTAAGCCATTGCCTATAGGTAAACCTATAATATACAAGGGGCCTGACTTTCCACAAGTGCAAAGTATTCATGGATTAGTGAAATGTAGTATCTTGCCTCCCAAAGACTTATATTTTCCAATTTTACCATATACATGTAATGATCGCCTTTTGTTTGGGTTATGTCGTACGTGTATGGAACAAAGTGACAACAATTGCATCCATAATGATGCCGAGCGTGTCCTTACTGGTACATACTGTACTCCTGAACTTCATGTAGCTTTAGATCTCGGATACAAAATTCTACAAATTATCGAAATTTGGGAATTCAAATTATCCGATTCAGAAAATAATCTGTTTAAAGATTATGTCAATTCCTTCTTAAAAATGAAACAGGAGTCTTCAGGATTTCCTAGCTGGTGCAAAAGTAAACAAGATCAAGAAAAATATATTGCAGACTATTATGAACATGAATGCATTCAGTTAACGGAAAATAACATTCAATCAAATCCTGGTCTAAGATATATTTCCAAAATATTTCTCAATTCCTTGTATGGGAAATGGGGACAAAGAACAGATTTATCTCAATCTGTAATTGTAGATACTCCAGAAAAATTTTTAAGTTATCTATGGGCACCACAATATGAGGTACAAACTGTATTGCCTATTGGAGAGCGGCATCTCATTGTATCATATAAAAACATTGAAAACAGAAACAAACCATGGAAATTTTCCAATGTTGTCCTTGCAGCCTTCATCACCTCTTGGGCGCGTCTAAAACTTTATGAGTTACTAACAGCTATAGATCCTCAGCGTGTATTGTACTGCGACACTGATAGTATTATGTTTGTGCAGCAACGTAATGAAAAGCCTCCACTTTCTTTGGGTTCCTATTTAGGTCAGTTAACTAATGAAGTTCCTGATGGCTGGGAAATTGACGCCTTTATAGGCTTAGGACCAAAAAATTATGCCTATAGAATGAAAGAAGTTCAAACAGGGAAAGTAGATTATGTATTTAAAATTAGAGGAATTACTTTAAATCATCGTACACGACAAGAAATTAACTTTGATCATTTTTATCAACTAGTTCAAGATAAAGCTGACAAAAAACAGTTACACAATCCAGGAAGAATTGTTCGTAAGCCTGGGTTTGTCATCGTATCCAAGTCTGAAACTAAAACACATCAGAAAGTTCAAAATAAAAGACGACGATTAAATCATAACAGTATTACTGACTATAGAACATTGCCATATGGTTATCAAAGTATTAAGTGCGTGAAATGAATGGTATTCTGTATATATGTAAATAGTAAACTGTCTAAAGGTACTATAATGTCATAACATGGTCATAATATCATCAAATATGTCCATAAGTTTTGCTATCTGTTGGTACTTGTACGTATATATAATGTAAATATGTCAATAAGTTATTAAGAATATTCTAAGTATAGTAAATATCTTATTTAAATATATCTATATATGTATATCAATATGCCAATATTGCAAAATACAATATTGTAGAGTATATAAATACAATAAAGCGTTACAATTTATAATAATATGTTTTATTTCTCCAAACAAATATTGATATCATACGAAGTATCTGTATTCTATATAAGATAAAGAAAGAATACGTATGCTTCATATAAGGTTATTTATACGTAGTTTATGTTCCTACAATAAATGATTCCAAGTTGGAAACCATAATGATGGCATAATGTCTACTATACGATGAACAAGCATCTTAGAAGTAAGTAAAGGTATCAATATAAGACATTAGAATACTGTAGTGAAAAGATATCTATATGTAAATGGGTTATAACACAGTGATATCCTTTGTGCTTCAAATATCCGTACAACATCTTTGGCATGCTCACATTTTGAGGTAACATGATGTGTTCAGCCTCACAGTTTGAGTAACAAACGATCCAATGAATATTACGAGAGCATAAATACGTAAAAATCACATTATATACATTCTAACATGGTATTCAAGGTAATCTATATACATAAGGAATCAGTTCATGTGTTTGCATTCACATAGCGTATCACCACAACAACATATACAACTCTACAATACAATAAAATAAGGCTACAATCCAATATTAATAGAATAGAAACACTTTAGGTGTTTGCATCCAGCCTAGTATAGCCCCTAAAGCTACGCAACCAACACCACATGCTTAAAACACTTACATGTAAACGAAAGATAATATGTCTACAATATGATACATATATTCCTGTCCCGATATCAAAACCAATATACATACATACATACATACATGTACCCACTTACAAACTAATCACATATACATGCAATTTGTCATTCGTCTAAGCTTCGTACAACATTAGATCCATACAGTATCCAAAACATAATATTCTATGTTAAAATCTCATATCACCTACACATAGATGTACCCACTTACAAACTAATCACATATACATGCAATTTGTGATTCGTCTAAGCTTCGTACACCATTAGACCTATACAGTATCCAAAACATGATATTGTATGTTAAAATCACATATCAGCTACACATAGATGTACCCACTTACAAACTAATCACAAATACATGCAATTTGTTATTCGTCTAAGCTTCGTACACCATTAGACCCGTACAATATCCAAAACATGATATTCTATGCTAAAATCACATATCAGCTACTGAAAATACAATATCAATACATAAAATACCCCCTCATTAATATTCATTACCATCTCATTAATATTCATTATCATTTCATTAATATTCATAAATAATTAATTCAATAATCTAGTTTTTAAAAGGATAAAATCATTTATGTGGAAGTACTTAAAGAAATCTTGTTTCAAAACTTCTTCCAAAAAAAGCACAAAAGTGAAAGTTGTCTTGCGTACACAATTCATTCAATCTTTTTTCCTCTTTGCAACTCAGGTAGGAAGGGCCACCCTTTCTCTCCCCTCTACGTATATGGCAAGGTCTTAACAAAATGCGTAAGAAGTCAAACGCTAATTTAAAAACTGGTCCTTTGCTCACAAAACAAGAGCACACTTCGCCCCTCCAATCTTATGTGCGGTCTCTGAGTATGGGGAAGCAATACATTAACTTTTAAAAAGTGACATTTAACTATCTCATTCTTCAATTCTCTGTCCTTAAAATAATGATTCCTATTTCTTTTTTTTCGTATATTTTTCAGTTTCCATGCGGTAGAAGTCACAGTCCCCAATTAAGCAAGGTCTTTTACTCCATAGGAGAGCACAGTTCACCCCTCCAGCATTTTGGAACACACACATACAAGCAGGTGTCTATGTTACGTTCGTTACTCCCTATCAAAGGGCTCCCTCCCTCCTACGCCTTCCATCTTAGACAGTCAATATCTTTTAACATTTGTTCTTTATCCAGAGTTTCCCATGTTTCTAAAAGTCATTTCACATGTTTTTTCTCACCTCCTACGGTTAGACTATTTTGAAACATCCATATGTCACATTAAATTGACACTTTCTTACTTCCTTAATTGACACAATGATGAAATTACGAGACAGCTTCAAAAGAACCATCTGCTATACATTTAACTCGTTGCTATTCACTAAACAAAGGATACATGCGGCGAAGGTATGTGGACAAATTTCGATATGACTACTTTTTTATCCTTTTGTTTTCTGCCTTTCTCCTTTAGTTACGTCACCTTAGAACATCCCATTCTTTTATTATAGGTGCCTTCTTTCTTTAGAATTAGTTTCTTGAATACCAAGACCAACTGCGTTCAAGATTAACAAAAAGACTTGTGTGGACATGTTCTGAAGTTCCTTTAGGTATTTTCAGCATTTGAAGGAGGAATAACCAAGGAAGAAACAAGTTTCTTAAAGGCTTGGGGAAAAACAGTAAGTAATCAGTATAAATTGTATAAATTAATATAAAATTGTATTAAAATATATGATAAAGCATTCAAGAGGAAATTTGCAACTATTTTCGTGAAATTTTGGGAACATGGGTAAATTTTTTGGTACAAAATGGCGGATTTTAGCCTCATTTTCGTGAGATTTTGGGAACATGGATAAATTTTGGTAGAAAATGGCGGATTTTAAGGCGATTTTCGTGAGATTTTGGGAACATGGGTAAATTTTGGTACAAAATGGCGGATTTTAGGGCGTTTTTCGTGAGATTTTCGGAACAAGTTCGTGAGAAGTACGTGCTATATTACTAAGCACTTGTTTCAAAGCATGAAAATAAATTCTACAGTTTTGCAAAATTTGATCCGCCATATTAGATCCACTATTTTGAAGATTTCAATTAGGATATCAAGTTCGTGATCAGTGAGGTCAAAAACCACAGCATGCCCATTTTTGCACACACTGAAAGTGATTTTGAATTTTGGCCACGTTTTTAGCATTTCGTAGCACTTGCGTCTTCGCAACACACAGGACAGCTCTTTAAAAACAGTACTGTATTGCGAAAATTAGTACGTCTGGTCACCCTATGCTAGTCAGACGAATTTCGTAACGGAGAATTTGGCGCAATAATTGAAACTCAAATAGTATAGACAATATATTCCAATTCGAGGTATAAATCAAGCAATATCTAATAGAAAGTCCTCTGTGACATTCATATGTTAACACATTTTCATTGAATATAAATTGTTCAGTTTTCCCTCATATTAGCGGTAAAAGTGTGCTGGAACACAGGAGGACGCCGTCCCCAACCTCCAAAAAATATGTACGGCGTCCCCCAGTTCCTAAAAAATTACAATCGGCAAAGATAATCAGGGCTTGTCCATCACAAAGTTCACATGACGATGGCTGGGATCGAACCAGGGACCCCAAGCTCAAGAGGTGGGGTCCGATAGTTATGCCTCTGGGCCTGTTCCATACATGACAAGTTAATTAAGGGACAATATTGATATATCTCAAAGCCGTACGAATAAATATAACTTCTAGGGCAACTACTAATACGGAGTTTTTTTAAACTGAAATTGGCCCACGACTCATTTTTGTTTGTGCTGTTTTGTTTATGTAATATAATGAACCTGTTTGATACTTCATTTATAATTTCATGTTCGTATCGTATATGGTTGAATAATATATTGTCTTCAATTGTATCCCCCTCGAACGGCGGGGAGCTACCCTGGGAAGAAGTTGCCCTCCTGTCCTCCACAAGTTAAGACCCTAATAAAATCCACTACTTATGAATATTGTTTCTAGCATTTTCATTTTATTTAGTGAAGATATATCGAACCAGAGACCTCTACCACTAAGCCACTGCGCTCCCTACAATCGTAATCGAGTTCTTGATATACATTAGGGGGTCGGTGAAAGTAAGCAGAAGGGTAACAAATAGAATCGAAGTTAATAAACAGGTTGGGCTAGGTAGTACCATTTAAATCACTTTCTTTGATGCCCCCCTCCAAATTTTACATGCCGGAGACGCCAGTGCGCGGGAACATACTATAACCGCATCTTTTTCATGCGCAGCAACAACTAACATATGTAACACAACATATAGAATTTATGACAATTTGAAATGTATATGAATAGTATTATATTAACTCACCACATGTATATAGCTCTTCCACTTCTAAGGCCACGATTCTTCATGTTGCACATGGAATACTATTAGCTGGTTAATATTTAGTTTGTTCGTCGTCTTCCCCACAATGAACACTTACAAATCATGTTTTCGTGATATTTGCAACTGTACTAGCAACTTGGTACAGTTGCCAATTAATGAATATTTTTATCACAAACATTTTTCCCCACTTCTAAACTCACCTTCACTTGACTATAAGAATCAACGAACTTCTTCCACATTGCATCACCATATGACAAATAAAGGACGCGAACCGAACATACATGCAGCGAGACCAGACTACGATTTCTCCAATGAGGCTCTTCATCGGCAAAGGCGGCTCGGCGTCTGCCCAAGCACCTTTCCAAGGTCGGTCCGTCCGCTTTTTTCAGACCTTCTTTCGACTCCTTTACTTGTCGGCACGCCGACAGCGTTTCGGCGCCTTTCCGACAACATTTGCCGAGGTCGCCCGTCCGATGTTTGCCGTCTTATTCCAAAATGTTTGTCAACGATCCTCTCGTACTTGTAATTTAATTTTAAAAAATTTACTTCTCATATACCGTTTACGTGCAGTCCCTTTACTACATTTCTTTTCATACACTTACCTTTTTTATGGTCGCCACGCCGTCAACGTTTCGACGTCTTTACAACCATCATTTGTAGTAGTCGTTCCGTTCGCTGTATGCCGGCTATCTGCAGACTCCGTTTTCACAATTCATATTTTATGGAATTAGTGCCCACTCAAGGGAAAAACCTTCGGACAGTTTCAATTTTTACTTCATCTTTAACATCTACGGACCAGCATTTTTCAATGCTCGAAAACATTATTTCTGAATATTTTTAGTTAGTACACTGTATACTCAAAGCTGTCATATGATTGACCCAGAGTGCACTAAATGTATTCTCGAATGAGTACTTGAGTAGCAAAACTTGTAACGATGCAATTGACATGAAACGACATACGTTTACGTAATATTAAAATAAATGTACTCAAATGAGCACTGGGGTCCGTGGAGGCTAATGAAGATACAGGCTTTATTCATTTTCCAAAATTCGACTCGTTGCCACTTTTACGCGATATTGAAACATTCTCCGACGTCGTTTTTTAAAAGAAATTGCCGGCAGTGCCTTTTTGCAGTCGTCATCCTACTGGCTGTCGACTGTTTCGAGAAAGCTTTATACGACGGAAATATAAGCCCTAATTCGTATTTTAAAGCGACAAATTATCTTCTAACTCTCTTTGTTTCTTTTGGTGAACGAATCTCTTTTTGCTCGTCGCGTTCGAAAATCGCGCGGAAAAACGCCGGTGTCCTCAGTAGGGACATGCAAGATTGAACTATGTTCTGTTAATTAATGTGAAATTTGGCGTAATTGTACCAAAAGACTTTGTGTTTTTCAAATCTGAAATGTTATTTTGGTAATACACCGTCTTAGGGGGCGAAGCTCAGAAGATGGATCTTTATAAAAATTCAAAATTTTGTTCCCGAAATGCAAGTGAGCGTCAGATTATCCCCAAATATCATATAATTAATGCTTGAATGCTCCTTCCTGTGCCAGTGATTTATATGGGGCTATAGCCCCCTTTCAGAAATAAAAGAGTCACCATAAATATCCGTAGTACGAACATACGAGAAGAATGTATTTCTTGTCAATTGATGTGAAATTTAGCGTCATTGTAACAAAAAGGATGTGCTTATCAAATCTTGAATGTTATGAAATTTACACGTCCCATGAGTTCATTGTAAACTGCTATCACCTCTTTTCCTGCACACTATCTTATGTGTACACTATTAAGGTTTCATTACAACAAATTATATCGAGTCAATCTTTTACTTCATTCTTCGAGTTTTTGCTAAGAATTGCCTAGTTTGGTCCCACTGTGCGACGGTGAGAATGAAGGAATGAAAGTGAGAAGAGTGAAGAGACACATTCAAACTGCTGTTTGCGCGGGAATATTAAAAAAAAAGGTAAACGAGGGAAACAATAACATTTTCGAACTTCAATAGAATATGGGCTTAAGGGATCAGAACTTAGCCCAACGAAGTTTGACTTTTGCCGACACTTATCACTACCAATGATTTATTTTTAAATTTCGTTGACATATCAAATGCTTCCAATTTGGAGGAATTTATTAGGGTCATTTTTTCATCAACTTTTTGTATCGCCAGCATATTATTTTGTGCATACGTGTCTAGTTGTGTGATGTTTTTATCTATCTACGTACATACAAAACATAAGTACACACACTCTTTATATATGTACGTGTTAGTGTATTTTAATATGTTAATTAATAATAAGTATCTTAAATTCGGAAGTTTCATTCATTAAGAAATTAAGTAATTACTATAATTTCAGACATATGTAGTAGCCAAAGTATATTTTGGATTTTAAGTACAAAAATTGAACATATTGTTCACCACCCTCGATCAATACTTAGAAATTCACAAAGAAGGCTCTTTCTGATTTCCATTACATTTTACAAAATATTTCTTACCGTAAAAAGATCGAAATTAAAATGCTATTGATGTGGTCACATAGAGAATAAAATTTAAAATTTTACATTTATTACTGGAAATTAATACTGTCACCCATTTCGAACAATTTAAAAGCACATATTTTTTAATGTATTAAAATTTCATTTCTTATCGATAGTATGAAACATTGTAAATAGTAGTAACTCTTCATAACTGTTCTCCTAGTGAATCTGTATACAACCAAAGATAGTTTTGTCAAGTTTAACAAAAAGTCCAAAATAAGACTCTTCTTGAAAAAGGATACCTAATGATCGTTTTTGGTTCCTGCAATGGTCTTCCAAGAAGATTAATAAAAATTCAGTGTACCATAACAACAAAAGCTGTTTTTCTGATATATCATAATTATTGGTAAGGTGAGTGTAAGGGGCGCCGAATTCTACTTCGCCCCGGGCGCCGAAATCTCTAGCTACGGCTCTGCTCAACAGTTGTAAGGTACATTCTTCCCGATGGAGAAGTTGTTGAACGATTTCTGGGCTTTACAGATGTCAGCTCAAATCGCACTGCAAGCGCTTTAGCACAACACGTTTTCCAAACCCTCGCGAGGTATGATAGTGGTTCCAAACTAGTCGCTAAGTGTTATGAGGGTGCTGCAGTCATGTCTGGCGAAATTAATGGCCTTCAGAAGAAAGTTAGGGATAAATATCCTGATGCATTGTTTATTCATTGTTTAGCACACTGGCTTAATTTAGTACTCTCTGTCAGTGTCGGCTATCAAAGAATGTAATTTTTTTTTTCATGACACTTAGTAGTTTTGCCTCTTTCTTTTCAAATTCCACAAAACGGATGGCAGCTTTAGATTCAGAAGTTAAGAAGAGATTTCCTAAAGTATGTCCCACTAGATGGAATTACAATTCAAGGCTTATTGAAACAATAGTAAAGTACAGAAATGAGTTGACGAATTTGTTCTATACTGTTTTAGATAATTCACAAGAATGGGATAAAGACACATATCATGAATCCCGGGGATTTGATTCTGTGCTTTCTGACTTTAACTTCTTGCTACTAACGTTCAGCGACATATTTTGTTTAACGGACTCCCTCTACGACGTACTCCAGACCAAGTCACTTGATATAAATTACTGCATCAAAAAAATGAAGGAAACAGAGGAAATTCTGAAAGTCAAAAGAAATAATTTTGATTCAGTATGGAACAATTGTGTCGCAAATGTAGGCCCTCCCAGGAAAAGACGTTGCACAAATGACGGTAGTGATATGAAAACACATTATCGTCGTTTATAGTGTGAAATATATGATGACATATGCAGCCAGATTGAGCTTAGATTCAGTAATTTAGGAAAATTGACATTTCGTCAGTTACTTGATGAAAAGAACATACAGAAACCATTCCCAGATGCAGAATTTTCTTCACTGAAAGAAGGTTATGGTCAATACTTTGATTTTGCCCGGCTCAGAAGCGAACTCTGCGTTGCACATTCTACAAATGAATATTTACCAATGGGTGTTCCAAAACTACTTATCTATTTGAAAAGGACTGGATTGTCATCGTCTGCTTTGAAAGAACTCTATAAATTTTGTAGTCTGATTGCCACAATACCAGTTACAAGTTCTACTGCTGAACGCTCTTTTTCTGCACTTAGACGAATTCACACATTCTGCAGAAACACTCAAGATCAAGAGAGACTGTCTGATCTATCCTTGATATCTATTGAAAAAAAAGTTGGTGAAATTGCAACAAGCTGAAAGTGATGATGAGTTTTATAATCGAGTGATTGAAGAGTTTGACAAAAAAAGGAGGAGAATAGATTTAAAATTTAAGTGATGTAGTATATTTTATACGACCATTAGGAAGACCTAGGCGCAGATGGGAGGACAATATTAAGATGGATCTCGCAGAGATTGGAATACAAAGTAGAAACTGGATGCAGTTAGCTAAGGATAGAAGTCAGTGGACAGCTTTTGTAAACGCGGCATTGAACCTCCGGGTTCCGTAGGCCATAGAGTTAGTTAGTTTAGTAGATTTTATAATAGGTTGATTCAAGAGTTTTTCAAGAAAGAAATAATATACATAAAATTTAAGTTACATAGTGAATTTTATGATCGGGTAATAGAAAAATTTGACAAGAAAGGAAGAAAAATAAACTTAACATTTAAGTGAAGTGTTAAACAGTGGTGACTTTTTTTTTAGCGGATGATTGGAGAATTTGACAGGAAAGGAAGACGAATAGACTTAAAATTTAGGTGACATGGTGAATTTTATAATCGAGTAATTAACGAAGAATTTGTCAGGAAACGATGGAAAAATTTAAGTGACAAGTCAGTAATATTATAAAATATTTCAGTTGTTTGTAGTATTAGGTACCAAAACAATTGCTTCCCTCATTCCATAAGTCACCGACCGCCACTGACTTACATTTAGATATTTTGAAAAATAAATTAAGTCCGAGAAAACCGATACAGGCGTAGGTGGGTTGTTTTTTTAAACCCTGATTTTAGTAGCTCTCGACTTTGTCTGGGTACGATGCTATTAGCTGTTAAGTTCCTAAAATCCACAAACAACCATGCTCCAGTGAGAATCGAACCTGGAACATTGAAGTAAGCGGAATGATACTTAAAAGCGCACGGCTACTGCGGTCAACTCTCGTTCTCATTTACAAAATCAAGCAAAAGGTGCTACAAGACTTCTTTCTGAACTGCAAAATTGGTTTGAAAGTACTTTTAAATTCTTATGTGCAATAGATGTAATCTGTTGGTCGTAGAAGGATGTCAGAAGGAAAAGAAAAAATGTATACAATTAAAATATATTAAAAAACTACAGTAATTCCGTGGAAAAAAAAGAGGCAGATCGCGGAAATATCTATGTAACTTTAGATAAGTATGGCTTCATGTGTTAAATTTAGAATTTTTGAATGAATATACAATGAATTTTATGTTGAGCATTCACTGATAGAGCAATTCCAGCAATTTCTTCAAAAGTGATGTGTGATTGGAAAACAAAACTAGTACACTTGATTAAAGGCATTGGTACAGTAATTAAATAATTGGAAGTTTACTAAATGTAATAATGTATACAGGTACCTATAATTATTATTGCTCTTTAAAGATAGCAACACATTACCATTTTAATGGTAAGAGAACATTTACTTGATTTTTAAAATATCAAAGCAATTATTTATTAAAACATACTTCGATTTTGCTGCTATCTATGTCTCATAAAATAACGAATTACTTATTGAGATCACAACGCAAAGGCGAAGATTAATCAAATTGCGGTCCCAATTCCAAGCACTTCTATTCAAAAAAAAAAATGAAGAATATTCTTCTGTATCCTACTGCCATATTACCAGATTTTACTACAATGCACGAGTATTGCATAAACAGGCTATTCAAAATTCCTTCTCCAATTTACTGTAATTACTGATGACGATCTTAAAGACATCCGAAACATTGATGTTGCGATTTCTAATAAATTTATTTTCAAAATAATAAAAAATTGCAAAAGATAAAAATAAATGGTTAAAATTTCGTACAATACTATTACCTATGTTAAAGGGTTTAAAAAGTCGACACTGGCCGTATTTAAGGCACCATTACAGCATTTTCCTAGTACGACTGAGATAAACCAGGGATAAGCGGTTGCTGAGCACGAACCCAGGAACTTCCTAAAACGAAGCCAACGCTCTACTCAACTGCCCTACGCTCACTCGCTAATATAAAGCAAAACTTAAATATAATTACCCCTAACTCAAGTTCATTTGGAACGACACGGGTTTGTTGCTTCTCTTTTGACAACAGTTTTTGCTTCTTTCTTCCTCTGTCAATCTTCTTATGAAAATACCTTACGAAGAAGAAGAGGAGAGAACTGTCACTTTTATTTTACCAATAATAAACTAATTCTTAATTATAAATCAAAATAAAAGTTAGTGTGCTTTAAATATGAAGCAACACATTTGTATTATAATCGCACTATTTATTCCTATTGCATCAGACAGCTAAACATTTTCCTAGTAATCGATGTCTACTTTCGGAAAAAGATCTACTTTAATATCACTGTGTTGCATAAGGACGTTAAGGCAAAATAAAATTATTTATATCCATATGTAATCTAAATAAATTAAGAAATTTATTTAATCCAAAACACCGCTTGAAAAGAAATATATATATATATATATATATATATATATATATATATATATATATATATATATATATATATTGGCTGACCATGTGTAGCAGACAGATACTGGCACCCAACAAAATATTTCCCACCAGCTGTATCGAGTAATATTATATGTTAGTAGCGTAAGTAATTTTTGGGGACTTATAAATTACATACGAGTAGAATCACAGTATTTACAGACAAATTGTTGAGTGGGTCAGGAAAGTTTAACGAAATTATATTTGTTTGTTTGTTTAGTTTGAGATATTGCATTCCCTATTTGAGTTTGCGATACTGAGCAAGAAACACTGAAATTTCGAAGGAACCGTATATTTTATTTTTGTTTGGCCAAGTTTAAGCTATCACCGTTCATAAAAAAAGGCAGAGAGAACTGTGTAAGTTGTAGGCCCAGTTGCTAAATTTTCCTTCGATCGCTTTTACGTTTTTTTTTTCCTACGAACTCTTGTGGAATATCAGCTAGGGCCAGGTTAATTTAAGTCCTTTCAGTTTTCGTCGTTACTTTCGTGATATAGGCCTATGAGGTGAAGGAAAGGATAACCCCTCCCCCACGACATTGCGAGTTTTATTTGCCGCATTTTGATAAAACCGCCTTCTCTGTGTGCACATTGTGTATGTTTTTTGTCATGTACTTGTACAAGGACTTCGAGGTATTCGTAGAAGGTAGAGGGGTGCAACGTTGTGACTGGTGTCCGAGGGAGAAGGGGGAATTTGTGTTATATAGAGATGTAAAAAACCCGTTTTTTTTGAATCGATGGTTTTTTCACATAAATAGCCGGCTTTTGGGGGAAAAAACGAGAATTTTGGAAATTTTGGCTTTTTTCATTTTCATGATTTTTCTATCTAAATAGCTTTCTTATAGTATACTAACTAACTAACTAACTCTATGGCGTATGGAACCCGGAGGTTCAGTGCCGCGTTTACAAAAGCTCTCCACTGACTTCTATTCTTAGCTAATTGCATCTAGTTTCTACTTTGTATTCCTATCTCTGCGAGATCCATCTTAATATTATCCTCCCATCTGCGCCTAGGTCTTCCTAATGGTCGTTTTCCTATGGGTCTACCAGTCAAGACTTTGAAAGCGTTTCTACTTTCTTCCATTCTAGCTACATGAACTGCCCACCTAAGCCTCCTAGACTTGACGACCCTAACAATGTTGGGTAAACCGTATAAACTGTGTAGTTCCCCGTTATGATCTTCCGCCATTCCCCATTCTCGTTCCTCTTGGGTCCCAATATTCTTCTCAGGATCCTGTTCTCAAATACTTTCAGTCTATGTTCTTCCCTCAGAGTAAGCGACCATGTTTCGCAACCATACAGAACAACAGGCATGATTATCGTTTTGTATATTTTAAGCTTCAAATTCCTCGACAGAATTCGTGACGACAAGAGATTTTGAACCGAATAGTAACACGAATTCCCTGTTTTTAGTCGACATTTAATTTCTTCGTGAATATGATTTTCGTCTGTTAATATTGATCCTAAATATTTGAAAGTATTCACTTTATCAAAAGTATTATTTAATATCTTAACGCCTCCACAATTTGCAGTACTACGGTCGCGACGCACTTCCGTGTATTTAGTTTTCTCTGCATTTACTTCTAAACCCATGTCCCTGCAAGCGTTTAATAAAATCTCTGCATTTATTTCTACTGTTCTCCTATCATCCCCTATTAAATTTACACTTCCACTTCTATTCGATTGGGTTTTGGAATATACGGTTCTGCGGTGTGTATCTCCTTTTCTCCACGCACATTAGTTTTTGGCTGCCTGTTCAGCAAATCGTCAAAGAAATCTTTCCATCTATTTAAGAGGCTATCCGTATCAGTGAGAACTGTTCCGTCAGATTTCTTTAATATATAAGCACGAGGTTGATAGCCTTTCTTAAATTCGCTGATCCCTTTATACATGTCCCGAATATTTTTATTTTTACTATTATCTTCAAGTTCCTTAATTTTAGCTTTCAGAAAATCGCGTTTCTTTGTTCTAAAAGTTTTGGAAGTTTTCCGCCTGATATCTGCGAAATTTTGTGTAGTTATTTCATTCGGATTTTCTAGCCACCGTAATTTTGCTTGTTTTCTCTTCTCTGCTAGTTTAATGCATTCTTGGTCGAACCATGGTTTGTTCCTACGTATTTCCGCGTGTCTCAATTTTTCTATTGCTGAACTTTTAATGCTATCTCTAATTGCAATCCAAGTATCCTCAACACTAGTGCACTCTGAGACTTCTAAAACCGAGTATCTATTCGAAACTTCAATCTGGTATTTCTCTCTTACCTGGCTCTCTTCTAATTTCTTTAAATTAAATCTCTCCGTTTTCGGACATTGAGTATTACCTTTATTCAACGATAATCTCTCCCGTATTATCGCTGCTACCAGGTAGTGATCAGTGTCACAATCAGCCCCTCTAAACGACCGGACGTCAATTATGCTAGATTGTCTTCTTCTATCTACTAAAACGTGATCAATTTGATTATGTGTTTTTCCGTCTGGTGATGTCCAAGTGTATTTATGGACGTCGCGATGTGGGAATTTTGTACTCTTCACAATTAGGTTTTTGGATGTTGCAAAGTTCACGAGTCTAACACCGTTGTCATTACTTTCCTTATGTAAACTTTCGTTCCCTATAATCGGTTTGAAAATATCCTCTCGTCCTACCTTCGCATTGAAATTCCCTAATAGAATCTTCATATGGTATCGCGGGAGTTGGTCAAATATCCGTTCCACTTCTTCGTAAAAACTATGTTTTAAATCGTCACCCTTATCTTCAGTTGGAGCATGTACATTTAAAACAATAATATCACACCACCGTCCCTTAAGAGTAATAAAAGAAAGTCTGTCAGTAACGAATTCAACCCGTTTAATTGCTGGTAATATTCGTTTGTGAACGAAAAACCCTGTTCCTAACTGGTGATTTTTATTTCCTTCCCCGTAAAATAAAGTAAAATTTCCGGAATTATCAGATCCATTTCCTTCCCACCTAACTTCCTGAACTCCTACTAAGTCCATCCTGTATTTCTCTAACTCACTCGTTACAGATTTTAACGCGCCTGCCCTATAAAGACTTCTAATATTTCATGTTCCAAACCTCATGTCCATTTTCTTTTGCTGATGTCGTGCCAAGTTATCAGTCCTTGTCCGAGGCTTTTGTGAATGTTTCTGAACAAGTACCTTTTTTTACAGGATGAGGGTGTTAGCCTTACCCAAACCCCCAAGCTGGAGGACAACTCCTAGTCGTCTTTCCGCGACTGCTTATTCAGTATATTCGCAGCTAACCTCTATATCTAGAGGCCTTCTCCTCGATCCGCAACCTGAGGACGCGCCATGCCGTGGTGACAGGAACCCACGTTATTTCTTATAGTATATTCTATAGTTAGTTAAGAATTCCATGACCTGAATGCAATATTTCGCTCTGAAATTCACCATCAAGATGGATGGAGCACATGTTTTACGAATTAAAGCTAACATGAAGAATGTAGTATTTGATGGCAATTTTAGAGGCTATTTAACTTTATTTTAACTTTTGAGTTATCGACATCTTTTTTTCTTCTCTAGATCATTTTAGTTTGTCATCCATGTTTCATTTCTAAGAGCTTAGTACTCTAGCTTCTAGCACAAAAGTTAAACTTGCCCGTTTTTCTATTTATCCGTCAAAGCATACGTTTTTCAATATACCCGTCAAACCGTACTTCCACATTTCTGTTAAACTGTAGCTGTGAAGTGATTTAGCAATAATTTTCCGAACACAATCTTGAATACCAATTTATACAAATAATCAGTAGCGAATTTAGAAAAGTACTTTAGGAGGGGTTTTTCTGATTGTTTCATTTTCTAAAAAGTCCTAATTTTATTTGGGAGGTGCTTGAAGTTTATGAGTACAGGCATAACTAATATTTCGTTTCGTTTATATGTTTAGCAATAATCTTCCGGATACAACCTTAGAAATAATTTTATACTGAGAATCAGAGGCGGACTTAGAAAAGTATTTTGGGAAGGGTTTTCCTTACTAATGTTTAGTTTTCTAAACAATCGTAATTTTTATTTGACGAGAGCTTAAAGTTTATGAGTAAAAGCATAACTAATTGATATTTTGTTTGTTGCACACATTCCGTAACTTGGGGGAACGGGCTTCGGTCCGAAAGACCGCCCCCTAACCTTCGCAAAACCGTCATTGCTGATAATTAGTAATAATAACGATTTATAAACAATAAGAAAGGAAGTCGGCCAACTCACGGTACACGCACTATTTCTACATTCACAGATGGAATGAAGAAAAGCATTGTCAGAATGGTCGAATGCTGGTTGAATCCCGGACTTCCCGATAGAAACGTAAAAGTTAATCACTCAGTCATGTCTGTCGTGCAGTTGTATTTAGCTTAACTTAAATATATTCCGTAGTCCTTCTTTTTTGAAGGGGGGGGGGATTCCGTAATGATATGTTGAATCCCTCTTGTTAAAAATTCAGAAAACTTGAGGATTGGGTAAACCGTGATGGTGGTTATATAAAACGTAACTGTAGAAATTCAAGAATATACAAAACCAAAAGCTCTAGATGTGCAGCCTTTAAGTGTATCATATAAAACTAAGCATTTCTCTTATGTTAGTAGTTAGGGGTGGTTACTTCTGGGCCAAAACTCCTAGCTAACACATTTTGTATATATTTTTAGTCAACACAGAATGACCCAAGAAACCGCCACTGTGCACTTTAACACAGAGGGATACCCCAAAGTGAGATTGAATATGCTTTTATGACATTTAAAATCATAAAAACTTATATCTAAAACTTATAATCTAAAATCTTACATCTAAAACTACAACTCTTCTAACTTATAATGACCCCATGGTAGGGTATTGATTCCATCCTTTAAAACACATCTCTTATCATCTACACAACTTAAAGCTAACTTATTTACTTCTATACTGTACAAATCGTGCTTATAACTTCTAATCAAATTCATCTTCTTATAATATTCTTTTTGGCTAATCAAACAGTCCTTATATTCGTTAAATGAAAGTTCTTTATACACAACACACTTCTTAACACCTTTAGCTTTCTTACAACATTTTTCTTTATCGAACTTGCCTTTAAAGTCTTTATCTGTTAAATCTATTTGAGGTGCTTTTATACTGTACGTCTTACTTCTTAAACCCACAAACTCTTCTATGATTGTACCTTTAATTTCATCCTTCATCTTACCAAGTATTTTTTATTGATTTGTGGTATCCTATATTTGTTATCTTTAGGGTAATCACTCGTATCGAAGTAATCAATGTAATTTTTCATGTCTTTGTACACATCTTCTGTTTGAATATGGTATATATAACTATCGGTATCTGTATAACATACTTCTATTTTGTCTTGATATTTTGGTTTCATCACATTATAATGGAAATCGTACATTAAATATTTTGACAAATCTAGAATTGACATACCAACATAAATCGGTTTGTTAAATTGCACTTTGACCTTGTTCATATGAACTGCTACTAAATTTTCCGTAAAAACTGTAGTACTCTTATAATTCGGTTTTGCTACAAGTTTCTCGTATTTTTTCTCATCACTTACAAGTTTGATATTAACTCTCTTTCTAATATTCTCCATAGTCTTTCCAAAAACTGAATTGTTCATGAGCTTGTAGAAGTCTTTTTCAAAGTCATTTGTTGCTCTAGTTCTCATCTGCGTGTTTAAATCTATATAGTTCTTTAACCAATCTGATTGCTCGAACTCTATTACTCGATGTATCTTCTTAAGTTTTAATCCAAGTGATAGACACTGTTTTAAATTTCGATAGTGAATCACATATTTCTCTTTATCATATAGAGTTGTTAATAGCTTTGATTGTTTTGAACCAGGAGGACATATGTTTTGAGGAGCTAATGGGTAGTCTTTGTGATAGTCATGTAATTCTTTAGGATATTCAAGATCAACTTCTAATATGTAACCAGTATCAGAATCATCAGGTATATTTGTGAAATCTATTTCTTCAATCTCATCTTCCCTTAACCATCTAAATCCCTTATACGGCAGATATTGACTCAATGCCCATCCATACAAGTTATTGGCATCTAGATACATTAAGTAAGAATCTTCTTTGTTCTTATCATAATCTTCGATATACTTATTGTTTGCTTTTACATACCTTTTTGAGCATTGACTAATTCCACCTCTTATACCTTTCTCTACCATTAATACCATATCATAATCCCACAACAATTCTAACTTTATATTCGTCATCTTTAACATTGCATCCCAAGCTAAACCTGGTGCCGTCATATACCAAGCAGGATCAAGATCATAAGCTTTAAGACATGTTTCTCTAAAGTTCTCAAACACATCTGCTAACAACAATACATCTGTTTTCAAATATAAATCATGGTATTGTCCGAGATTCTTAATGTCAAATGTTTTCCATACTCTCTTTGCATGTTCATAATCCTCATCACTTATATGTGTGTTCATAAGCTTGTTGAAGAATGCTTCCTTTAGCGGTAATTTTCTTTCTCTAAACCTATCCCAATTGTTAACATAATCATATGGGTAAACACCTTTTCTTATTACAAGTCGAAACTGTTCTTGATTAGGATAAAAGTGTTGGGTATGTATCATTTGTTCGCGTTTCAAATTCGATGACAATTTGTCTAGACTAGAAGCCATAAATCTAAATGAATCTACAAATTTCAATTTAATAGTTCCAACCTTTTTACTGAATGATATGTATCTTTCCTCGTTATTGGGTATTAGATCTATTTCTTCTTTATTACATCCAAGCTCTTTTATAAACAAGTGTGAGTCATATCCTGTCAAGTTATGTATGATCACTGGTACAAACTTTGGTACTTTAACTTTTAAATTGCAGTTATTACATAGAGGTGCTACAAATTTTCTTGTTATATGATCGTGGTGTTTAACTTTATGATTTTCTTTAGTATACTCCTGCTTACAGTAATAACAACATTTAGATTCATTGAACTCTTTTCTCTGACTTTTTGTTAATGGTAATTCGTTATTTTGTTTGTATATGTTCGATATGTGTTTAGCTTCTTTTGTTAACAGTCATAATTTTTTTAGCAGCGTTCTTACCTCTATACAAAACAGGATTAGTTTTACTTCCATCGCTCTTTACTACATAATAACAAAATCCAGATGGCTTATGCTGTTGATATTTTTTCGTATATGGCTCGTCATCCGGATAACATTCTTTACAACCCATAACTTTATGTAACAAGCATTCAAAATCGGCATAAATCACAAATGGCATTTTCATTATTTATTGGTAGTTTTTAAATTCAACACATTTACCTTCTTCAGGCATTATTATTTTTACTGGCTCATTTAACGAACAATCTTGCTCATGTTTATTTAAAGCGTTTTGAGAGTAAAAGGATAACAAACATCTATCACATAAATATTTTCGAGCTCTCTTTTTACTTGACTGTGTACATACTAGTCTGCTTAAATCCTTAATCCAACAATAGTGTGTTTTAACTTGGTCTTCATTTTGTTCTTTTACATATAATAAATTGACATGATTTTCTTGCTTGTTTTGTGTGTGATGTAGTATATAGATTGAATAGTCTTGATCATATGCATAAACATTTATAGAAATATCAAGTAATTTTTCAGCTTTTGGAATATCGCATAGTTTTACAGGAAAATGAATATTTTTTAATTTAGATTCTAAGTTTAACAAAAGCTCATTATTTTTTGGTACTCGCTCAGGATGTGAATTTGCAGGATATAGGGCTCTGTATAATGAATATAAGAAACATTTCTCAACTTCATTCTTTACATTAATTACTGCCTTTTTGTTTTGAATTTGTTTAGGTATTTCTATATATGTTGATCCTCTATATGGTGTATATTTGGCGATTGCAAGTTGTAAAAAGTTAATGTTTATAAGAGCCCAACCAGAACCTCTAGCTTGGAACTCATCCATTCTTGTTCTTAATCTTTGTTTCATCTTAGTTATTTCTTCCTTTAGATTATTTGATCGGTATATTTCCTGGTTTTCAGTGTTAAAATAGAAGTTTTGAGTTTCTTCACCTTTTTTATATGTACAACTTATATAAAGATTAGCTTTTAATGAACTATGTTTACTTAAACTAATTTGTAATGTGTTTGATATAGCTTTAGATGTTGCAGTAATATATTGTTCAAGTGGATCTTGTGGTTTGTAATCTGTTGTAAATCTCCATGTTTCTAATCTTGATTTTAATGCAATGTTCTGGCGTTTTACATCGATTGGTTCTGGTTCAACTTTGATTCTTGGTTCTTCAAATACTTCTTGTTTAAAGGGGGAATATATCCCTAATCTGTCTTCTGCTTTGTTCATCATCATGTTGTTTAAGAAGGTCTATCAGTTCTGCTTTTCTTAATCGGGAATATCTTCTGATTCCCCTCTCTTTGCATTGTCGTCTTAACTCTACTACAGTGAATTTACTATAATTATTCACCTTATTTATACTATAGAAAATCTTTATACTCTTCAATTTTTACCTTCGTTGGATTATTTCAGTTCATTTTCATTTGTCCTAATACAACACAACATTGTACACCCCTGCCATTGTCTACATATTACGCGTTGTATTAGAACACGGCTTTCATGGGAATAACCCATCAAAGTCACATATACACATATTAAAATTAAATCATTTTTGTAAACTAACTTATCATCATCATCATCATAATCATCACTACCATATTTATATTCATCATCACTACTCAAATCAGATGTTTTTGTTGCATTATTAATAATTCTTTTTCCTTTAACAGTATTTGCTTCTCTAGTAGTGTTGCTAAGAGTTTAAGATCATGATGAATTAGTTCAAGTCTATCATGTAATAAATCAAAATGTGCTTCCATATTTGTTATATAGATAACCAACCTTAATTATCAGATAATAACTTTTCATATAAACAATCAATTTCTTTAATCAATTCTTCTTCTGATAGTGATGTCCAAAACTCATTACCCTTACCTTTACGAATATCTAGTTCTTACTGCATTAGGTTGAATAGCTTAATACTGTTAGGATCTCTAAACTTTTCGTATATTATTACATGATTCGGATATTTTTCTTCTGCTTCATTAAGAGGCTTATATAGACTTCTCTTTTGGCATCTGATAGCATAATAAGGGAAAGGATCATTAGGTTTGTTCTTCTTATATATGATTATGCAATTATCTTTTGAAACATCATCTGTATATGGTGCTGCAACTGTTTTAAGATAATCAACTTTGCTTTCTAGTTCTTGATTGTGCAAACGTAATTCATCCATTTGTTGTTCTATCTCTTCTACTCTTGATTGTAACTCTTCTTGGTCTTCTTCAATCTGTTTAAAATTAGAAAGGAAATAGTCTTCGATGATTACATAACATTTTTCGTAAAAGTCATGTGATGTCCAAAAAGCAATAGCTAGGAAAATTCTTTTGTATACATATGTGCCAGAAATTAATAAATCTTTCTCGTTTGTACCTTTTGGTTCTATATAATACGTTAAATTTAGCCTCCTACAATTATAGGAAGCTAATTTTTCATTGTAGTATTCCAATAATTCTTTAGAATCTTTATTTTTCAGCCAGTTGTCAAACCTCTTACCACCACTCTGACACAACTTAGTAGCATTGAAGTAGCCTGTACTCTTATCTATAATCAACTTGAAATCACCAAAAATACCATACCAATAATTGTCTTTAATCTGTTCGTAGCAAATATCGTTTAAACTAAGAGAACTATCCATAGTACTCATATTTATTATATAGAAAATGTTGATTTTTAACTTCATTTTCGTGGGGTCCACCAGCACTGGACCCCTTTCAAACATGCATACGTCGCTTCTTTGAAGTGGTCTATATCTAGACCGCTTATCTCGTTGATGAAGATTGTATGAGGATGTACACTTGACAAGGTCCCGGAAAACGGGACCTTGATTTGTTTGTATGTAACTTTGTCTTCTTCACCTACGCGTCTTTCAATGGCGTTTGCAGTCTTCTCATAACGAAGTATGTCAGGGATGTTCAAAACTCATTATCCTTACCTTTTTACACCTATTCATCTTTTAACTCCAATCCTTTTAATTTTTCGATTACTTCATCATCTTGAATTTCTTCTATAACTTCTTTGATCGTGTTGAGTTCACACTTGAAAAATTCACCTTTATATTTAAATTCATCTAATTGTTTATGTACAAGTGACTCTAACTTTTTAGCATCATTTGTCTTATACGTTTCTTCATAATAAAATAGCTCGAAGTCAAGTCTAAACTCATTAAACTGACCTAGGCGTTGTTCAAGGTTTTTTGTATAACCCACTTTATATATACTCTTGTCTTGGTGCTGTTTGGTAGTTGCTATATAAACAAAACCTGACTTATCATTATCTTTTTTAAATTGAGACCATCTTTTTATTTCTTGGAACAAGTCTGGATGAACATATGTACCCCTGATCATTGTGATTCTTCCTCCACTAACCACGTAATATATTTTTTGAGATTGATGCTCTTCTTCTAATATTTTTATTAGTGTTGTTGATTCTTTGTTCCTTAACCAATTATCAAATCTTTTCCCACCATCTTGACACAACTTAGTAGCATTGAAGTATCCTGTTGATTTGTCTATAATCAACTTGAAATCACCAAACAGACCATACCAGTAATAATCTTTAATCTGTTCATAGCAAATATCATTTAAACTAAGAGGACTATCCATAGTACCCATATTTATTATATAGAAAATCTTTATTTTTAACTTCATTTTCGTTACCAGCTAGTTTTACTGTGTAAGATGAGTTTCTGAAGTTCCTAGCTTTGGAGGAATTTTGAAGTGGTCTATATCTAGACCGCTTATCTTTTCTGAAATGAGCTTGTCTTCTGATGTTTAGTGTTGTGTCATGATGGTATATTTTGCAACCGGAAAATCTTCCGTTCGGGAGTTTCTTTGTGTTTCTTTGTTAAATGCGTGTATTTAGTGCGATGGCTTTATATAAGAAATTAACTCTTTAGATTGTTTATTTCGTTATCCAGCTAGTTTTACTGTGTAAGATGAGTTTCTGAAGTGGCCGGAATCCCGGGGACTTCGAAGTTTGTTGTGTTGCTAATTTTTGATAATTTCCACAGCCGGAATACCGACCCTGGAAATATGTTATGAGAGTAACGTTTCATTACTGTGTAAGATGAATTTTCAAAGTAGCCCGAATTCGGTCCACTTAGTTTGTTATTGTAAATCTTTGATCACTGTTTGTACCTTTTTTGGCTCTATATAATACGTTGAGTTTTGCTGGCCGGGATGTAGGCCAGCTAATTTTTATCAAAATATTCAAGTAGTTTCTTACTAATCTTAAAGTCATCCCTACGAATACCAGCGCTGGAAATATATGTTATGGGGTTATCGTTTCGTTACCCCTTATCTCATTTAAACCAGCCTTTTATGGCATAATAACCATAAAAGACAAACATTTATATTTACACTACAACATTACTTTTATCTACCCAACTATTATGCGAATCATCAAACCCTAGCCATTTAACGTATACTTTGTCACCTTTCTTTCTCAACACTTTCTCCACCAAGTATTCATCTTTATGTTTCGTCTTTAATAGCTCTGGTTCGTAAAATCTACCTTGCACATCCTCTTCTTCTAAATCTTTAATTCTATATGTAGGCGGATTAGATGGAATAACTTCACTAATAACAAATACTTCTGTTGACCAATTAGGTGTATATCCTTTCTCAAATAACCCTTTCGACTTACTTATACGAACATGATCACCTAACTTGTATTTGGGCTTAACACGCTTATATTCTTTTTAATACACTTTCTCCAATATTGTTCTCTCATTCTTCTTGGTAACTTCTATAGGTTTTAAACCAATTGTTCTATGAATTTGATGATTATACTCTTTAACTAGTGTTGGTAATATCTCTATCCATTTATAATTCCCTTGTGTTGTAAACCTTTTCCACATGTTCTGCTTAAGTGTTCGATTAAATCTCTCAACAACAGAAGCTTTCTTACCACTATAGGTTGAGTAGTGATTAATCTTATTTTCATCCATCAACTTCTTAAACTCTTTATTGTAAAACTCTTTACCTTGATGAGTTTGTAAGTTACTAGGTTTTCTCGTTCTTATTATGGATTCGAATGCTTCTGTAACATTCTTACCACTCTTATCTTTAACAGGAACAGCAAACGCATATTTCGAAAACACATCTATAATCGTTAGCAAATACTTATAACGTTTATTGATTTTGGAAACACCTTTTAATACTCCACTATCCATTTCTACAAGATCAGCTTGCCAAAGATCATCGATACCTTTTATAACTACACTTAATCTGTCAAAGTTTTTTCTAGATGGTTTGTGAATTTCTTCTATAATGTCTTCTCTAACACCTTTACCTTCTTCTAGTCAATCAGGCTTTTTAACGAATTGAGTTTTAGTAACACCGCATACAGAACAAATACCTTTCTTTAGATATCTTCCACTCTTTGTTTGTTCAATTCTAATAGTATCTTTCTTCGTATCTGTCGATTTCTTACACTTAACACAATACATCCTGTTTATTATATAGAAAATCAATAACTATCGCTGTTTAATATTATGCTATCAACATTCTCACTATCATCATCACTATCTTCGTCTTCTCTTTCTACATGCATAAGAAGCAATAGTAATTTACCATGTTTCAGATCAGAACCTTTAGATGGTCTAACTGCTAATTTATCATTTGTATTAAAGTGCAATGGAAAAGTTTCAACTAGAGAATCATTTAAATATATATCTATATAATACGTATTGTAAGATGATTCTATATGCATTAACCTACCTTTATAAAGAAATTTGTATGTGATAGATAGATTATGTATTAAAAAGAACGGAGTTTCAACATTTTCTGATATCAATCGACTATGAAGCTCTATAACATAACTCCGTTTGATGAAGTTAAGCTCTTCTTTCAACATAGCAATATCTTTTCTCACAACTGTATTATCTGATGTCATTTTAACATTACCAAAGATATCCATATTTATTATATAGCAAACGTCTTTAAGAAAGCTCTCTTTCTATGTACATTACAACAAACAATAATTGTCCTTCTTCCATAGCAGAATTTTTATTTGGTTTAATCGTAATTATATCGTTCTTCTTAAAGTCAAAAGGTATCTCTTTAATCAAAGTATCACCCAAATATATATCTAGAAAATATTTATCCAAACTTAATTCCATGTGCATTATTTTCCCATTATAGAGAAATTTGTAACCATTAGAAAGATTAAATATTCTAAAGATTGGCTCCTTAACGTTTTTAGCTCTTAATCGATATAGTAGGGGCATGGTTTCTTTTTGCATAACCAATTTAGTAGCATCCATCCTAATCTTTTCAATATCTTCTTTCTTGACGTATGTGTCTTTTAACGTTTCTAATGCATCTTCAAATCGTTTTCTATCGTTCTCTAATTGAGTTTCTATTGACCTAAGTAGATTTACGCTAACAACATCATTTAAATTTTCCAACAATTTTAATTTTTCTTCACTAATATCAACATCACCTTTTCTATCTTTAACATTACCAAATATATCTATACTCATTTATTATACAGAAAATGCCCATCCTAATTTTTCAAAACATTTCTTTAACGTCTCTATTTGTTTAGGTGAGTGTTTAAAATCAATATCAACATGAACACCGTGCTTTTTCAACAGATGGTACAATACACATTTCAAGTTAATAAACAATACTCTTTTCGGATACAGCTCCCTAAAGACCTCGTGTAAGTTTTCGAACTCATTTATAAGTGTTTCCTCCATATGTTGTAATTGTAATGGTTTTTGATCGGTTAGTTGATAGTGTATTAAATAGACATCATCATAATATTTTGTGTATTTGTTTTTCTTTAGTACTTCTAGAACATCTTTTGTTGATATTAAATCTCTTGGTATATCTCTAAGTTCATCATTTAACACCTTGAGCACCTCTTCGGGAATAATTCTATCCTGTAAAGCTTGCAAACGAGATATCTGTAACTTAAATCTTTTTCTAGTATCGTACCATGGTTTTCTTACGCAAGCAGCTTTCGTTTCTTCACAAGTACTGTAAACCCAACCACTCTCTACAGAACAATCATCACAAATGTATCCGCTCATACCTTTTGTTAATGACTTACTACCACAATTACTGCACTCTAATGGTCTAGAGCTATAATTTGACAACAACTCCTTTAAGGTAATTATTGGGCGTAACTTTTCCAACTCTTCTTCCGTGTACAAACATTTTGGTATTAGCATTTTCCATAGATCAATAGCATTATATACGTTGTTTTTATCTTTTAAGTCTATCTCACTAACATGCTGAAAATACTGATAAAAATTATATCTATCTAATGCATCTAGTTCATCCTCATGCTTCTCAAAATAATCTAAAAATCTATTGTGTATAGCTTCCATATTTATCTTAAAGAGAAACTTTTATGGATGTAAACCATAAAAGCACTTAATCATTTTTAATCATATACATAACATCACTAAAAGAATACCCTTGATTTAGAAGATTTAAAACCTTAACACAAAGATGACCACATATAACTGAATTAAAGTCTTGTATTCGTTCGTCATTGTAAAGTAAGTTTTCGGTACCAAGATATTGTACCAGTTGTTTAGGAGGAACACCACCATAAGAATCGAACACGTATTTTATGTTGTTATCTTTCCAATAGCATATCCAATGAGTACCAATGTTTTCTGATTTATCAAGGTTAACTATACCACACTCATTTACATAAGGCTTTTGTGGAAGTTCTTCACTCATAAATACACCTCTAAATCGTTTTATCTTTACTTCTTTAGCCAACCTCTCTATATCGAAGTTGGTCAATGGTTTTAGTTTTTTGACTTCTTTGGTTTACCTGCTCCCTACTTTTCTTCCATAGCTATATTGTGTCTTTTTTGTTCTTCAAGTTCTTGTTTATTCTTCTTAGCATCAAGTACAGTTTTAGTAATCGCTAATGAGCCAACTGCTCCTAAAGCTGCTAGAATGGCTGGAATTGTAAAGATAAAACCGCCAATATGCTCTTTCTTAATCTTTTTCATTTGTGCAGTAGTTAAAGTTAAATCCATTCCTTTACCTTCTTTAATTTTCTTAGATTTATCGTTAAGTTGTTTCTTTGTTAATACATGATCAATATTTAGATCCTTTAGTTCGTTATAAGGAACACTAAACATACAACCTTTAATAGAACACATCTTCCTATTTATTTAAGAGAAAATCTTGGTTTGTAAAAGTACAGTTGTTGTAGCTTCACCAAAATCAATTAAGGAATCATTCTCATCTGCTATCCTTATCTCAAAATTGTCAACCTTGTCTTTGGATATAGGGAAAAATAATGGATAAGTAGGCTCGTAAATAATACTATGTTTGAACTCAGCATCCGTTTTGAATGATGCTATAATTCCTGTTTCTCTATGTGTGTATTCTGTATCTTTAACAAACATGCCATCTGCTATATTACAGTGAACATTTATAGTATCAAACGGATGAAACTTTGGCAACTTACTTCCAATATGTGTTTTGTTCTTTTCTAAAACTTCAAAAACATTAAACCCGAGGACAGTGCCTATACTCCCAATTGTAACATCATTACTATCAGTTTCAATTTTAACTCTATTTCTTAAATGATCTTCTAATAATGTTATGTTGATGGATTGAGATTTTAAATATTCATTAAGACTGTTTAAGCTGTATTGCCCTTCTGGTATAAAAACTTGTCTATCACCATATGAGAAACTGTTTTTTTGTGTTGTTATGTTTGGTGTCAGATATGTACTGTAAAACCCAACTAGTCCTATGCTTAAGTAGTTGCTCTTGTTGTCTAATTCGTAATGGAGTTTCTTCTTTAAAACAGAAGTATCACTCGTTAACTTGAATACCTTAGCCATTTATGATATAATAAATGAACGAGTTTGATTTACCTAGAGATATTCCAAGAGAGAAAGTAATCAAGTTAATAGAAGATGTCATTCGAAAGTTAGAATACAGTTTAAAGAAGAAAAAGAGAAAACTACAAATTGTTAAATATGCATACTACACTTTGATCGCGTTGTCGGTTATTCTTTCTGCAACAACTGGGTTTATTAATATTATTATACCTGTAACAATTTACTCGATATTAACAACGTCTCTTGCAACTGGAAGTGCTATAATAACAGGTTTGTCTTCGAAGTTAAACATAAGCAAAAGAAAAGACGAATATAAAACCATTGTCACTTGTATGAACTCATTTAAAGAACAGTTAGAGATGATAATAACATTGAATGGTGAGATGGATAGCGAATATATAAAAGATACGTTGCTTAAGATCAGAGAACAACTTAAAGATATAAGATCATAAAATTTGCCCCGCTGTATTCGAAGGTCCAAAAAGTCCAAGACTTCAACGTGTATATTTTTGGTAGCACCGATCGGAGCTCCCTATCTGTTAAGTATTACGGACACCCTTCCAAATGAACAACCTCACACAACCTTCATCAACGGGTATATAGAGATTTTAAGGGTGAGCAAAACGCTCACCCTACAGTTCATCCTCAAATTGTTTGAAAGGGGTCCAGTGCTGGTGGACCCCAACGTGGGGCGGTGAATTGCCGCTCTTAACTTCTTCGTCTACATGATCTTAGATGGTGTTTCTAGGTTGTGAATACTCTAAGACAAATAAGATCATAAAAGGTGATGATTTTCTCTATAATAAATGAGTAAGAAAACTGTTAATTGGGATGTGAAAGAGATGATAAAAGAAACAACAGCTAAGAAAAGAAATGGAGAACTTATACCTGATGATATTCGTTGTCTTATCGTAGGTTCGTCGGGGTCTGGTAAAACGTTTTTGCTATTTAACTTCTTATTACAGCCAGGTTGGTTAAACAATAATTACTTCTACATATATTCTAAAAGCATGAATCAGCCAAAGTATGAGCAGTTAAAAGATCGATTTGAAAAGGCAGAACTAAAGTTTAAGAAGCAAATAGCAACGTTCTTAAGCAGTAACGACTCTATTGTACCTATTGATGAATGTGAAGAATACTCTGTTGTTGTGTTTGACGATTACATTTTGGAGAATCAAGATACTGTTAGAAATTACTTTACAAGAGGTAGGCATAGACATTTAGACTGTTTCTATCTTGCACAAACATATTCAAAAGTACCTAAACAGCTTATAAGAGATAACGTCAACTTCCTATGCATATTCAGACAAGATGATACTAATCTCAAACATGTGTATAATGAGTTTGTTGGAGGAGATATGTCTTATGATAAGTTTAAAGAGATATGTTCAAAATGTTGGCAAGAAGATTATGGTTTTATAGTAATTGATATGACAAGGAAGGTAAACAATGGTAAGTATAGGAACAAGATAAAACACTTCTTAAACGTTTGATGTTTATTGACGTTTTACGTTTTAACGTTTGACGTTTATTGACGTTCTTTGACGTTCATTGACGTTCATTGACGTTTGTTCGTTTGCTATACAATAAATGGATGAGAAAGAAATTGATAAGAATATTAAGTTGAAGGAGTTCTTGATAAAGGGATTCAAATCTTGGAAAAAAGAAAGAGCAGGTATATACGATAAATTTAAGACACAAGAGCAACCTGTAATTGATGCTATTCAAAACTTGGGAAGTGAGATCAAAGAAGTAGCAGAACAAAATAAAAATCTAATAACTGAACTTGTTCCAGTTGCACATAAGACGGCTTCAATAGATCTCAGTCTACTAGAAACACCTAAAAAGATAACTTATGATAGTTCTCCAAGTAGTAGTGATACGCCTATAACGGAAGAAATAAAACAAATGAGAAAACAAATTAAAGACAAAGTGGAAGGAGTAGAACCTTTAACAACAGCACAGTCATTTGGTAAGATTGCAACGAAATATTATAGTAAAAGAAATGATACTGTGTTTGGAATAAGAACTGTAGAAGAAGATGGAAAAATAATAAATAAGATAGGAAATTCTGAAGTTAAAGTGAATGGTGATGATTTGATAATTAATGGTAAAACTTATAAAGGAACAGAAGGTCTATGGTAATTGTTAACGACGAATACTAGTAAAACCATTGAAGATTATGATGATGATGATTTTGAACAGTACAAGGAAATAATAATAGAATCAGATGCCGCCTTCCAAAAATATAATCGAGATAAAAAGGTAGCATCTAGTAGAGGTTCAAAGTACATTAATATTATCAAGCCTATTTGGGATAATTATATTAAACCAACTTTACCCCCAACTCCTAAAAAGAACACGACACCTAAAAGGACTGGTGAAGGAACTAAACAATATACCGAGATACCTAAAGAATACGTATGGATGGATGACGTGAGAAAGCTTATAGATAGGCTAATTGTTATAGATGGAGAAGAAAAGGCTGGAAATGATAACTTTTACAATGAGAAAGTAGGTATAGTGAGTATGATTAATAGTAAGCTTTCACAGTTTATTCCTAATGATCCAAAAGGTATAGGGTATTTGATTAAGATTTTAAATACGTTACCACCACGATTCTGGAATGATGAGAAGCTTGGAAAAGGATTAGTAAATGACTTGATTAATAAACTCCCATTTGAATTACATATTCCAGGATTTTCGTACTGTGGTCCGGGAACTAAGCTACAAGAAAGATTAGAAAGAGGTGATAAAGGTATTAACCCATTAGATGAGGCTTGTAAAGAACACGATATATACTACAGAGACAATAAAGATACAGAGTCGAGACATATTGCAGATAAGGAACTGGAAACTAAAGCATGGAAAAGAGCATTGAGTAGTGACGCATCAATTAGTGAACGATTAGCTGCTTTTGGGGTTGGTACTGCTATGAATGCCAAAGTTAAGTTGGGATGGGGATTATAAGTTTTTGATTGTTAATATGCATGAGTCTTTTATGGATACGTCCCATAAAAGTGTTGTTTCAAGATTTTCTTTATAATAAATGGATAGTGTTGAGAGTTACGAGTTACAGAGTTTTAAAGCTAACACAAGAACAATTAATAATTTGAATGAAGCTAACAAAGATATTGAGTTCGATTTCAATGTGGGGGATGGGTTCGTACATCCACACAAAGCAGATTGTCATATGACTTTTGAAGTTGTTGGTGCATCAGTTGGAGGAACATTTGGTGCAAACGATACTATAAAACTTGTAGATAACTTCTTCCCATTCTTCTTTTCTCAAATTGAGGTTAGAAATCATGGTGTTGTTATAGATAAGATTGAATTACCAGGAATAACATCTACAGCTGTCGGAACATTAAAGATTTCCAAGCCAGAAGTTGAATATCTAAAACAAGCAGGATTTGAAACATGATAAACTTGGTCTAAGAAAGGACTTTAGTGTTTTGTACCCATTAAGATTAATTCCAGGCTTCTTAAGTGATTATAAAGAGGTTATGTGGAAAGGTGGATTGAGAATAACATTTACAAAGGCTAACAACAATAACGATATCTTGTACAAATGGACTGGATCAGGAGCAGCTCCTCATGATGGAAAAATAACAATAAAGAGTATGGAGATAAGAATGCCTATTGTTGAATACGAATCTAATTTCGAAAACAAGTTAAAGTTGAATATTCTTAAAGAACCCAAAATCATGTTTTCATTCCATACTTATCAATGTGTTCAAAAGACTGTTGTAGGTTCTTTCTTGGAATTTGATGTTACTACTCAATTTAATTCTAGACAATTTGATATGCCTGATTTCGTAGTTGTAATATTCCAAACTGATAGAAGTGGCAAACAAACAGCAGATGCAAGTAAGTTTGGTCATTGTAAGGTAAAGAATATCTATCTTAAGAATGGGAGGAATGAGGTATTTCCAAAAGAATCAAGAAACTTAGATATTGCTAACAAGGATTATTTTAAGATGTATGAAGATTATACTGCGTTTAAGAGAATAACGTGTGGCAACACTGAAATGTACTATGACCCTAAAGAGTTTATAGATAACAGGCCAATGTATGTGATTAATTGTAGTAAGAGGAAGAATGTATCAGTAAATGAGAGAACAAACATAAAGATTGTTGTAGACTTTGCAGAAGCTGTGGCTGCTGATACTATATGTTATGCGATTTTAATTGGGCGAAAGAACTTTACATATGACCCCAAGAATGAGAAAGTGGTAGAAGAGTTTTAGATAGTTAACAAAATATCAAAAACAATTCAAGGATCTAAGGGTCAGTATCACTGGACCTTTATCAGTTAGCCATAGACGACTTTAAAGGGTATCGAAAAGATACCCTTGCATCCTCAAACTGTTTTCATTAACGATTGTTTTATGGAAGTTTTTCCATCAAACGAAATTGACGAAAATGATTAAATATTTTTTTGGTGAAGATAAAAATTGAAAAGTGTTCATTGATTTTCTATATAATAAATACGATTGCAAAACACGTTGTTTTTTTAAACAACCTTGAAAGTCTTAAGCAGAAACAAGTTGTTGGATTAAGAGAATTAGAATTAAATACGGAATATAAGATTGTGAAAATGGAAAAGATTAAAACTAAGTTTGGAAAGAGCATTTTGGTCGAGTGTGAGGAGTCCAAGTTTTTTCTTCCACCTAGATTTACAAAACACTTAACAGATAAAATGATTGATGAGATCGTTAAAGATGGGATAAAAATCAAATACACTGCTCTAAAAGAAAACTATCCAACTGTTAAGTTCTGTATGTAAATCCAAAAAATGAACGAAAATGAATAAAAATATGTCATCAAAAGTAAAAAATGGAGTGATTAGAATGGATCCCCAAAAGAAGTTTATACTGACTAACAATTTCAATGTAATTGTGAAAAATGTGCAAACCGAAGTTCAAGTTGTTTTTGATATTAACGGCTGTCTATTCAGCTTGAATTATGATCAGTGGACAGAGTTTAAGAAGTCATTGTTTCCCATAGAGAACGAGGTTAACAGAAGATTCCATTATCAGTATCCGAACTTGTAATTTTAAGTATGTTCTAAGTGTTTTATGGTTATAAAGCCATAAAACTGACATCTTTAAACATACACAATGCATAAGGAGAAGCAGTACTTTTGAATGTCATTCGAATTTTAAATATCCATACATAAATAAGAGATTTATTTGAGTCTTTTGTAATTATATTCTTAGAGTTATGCAATTTATAAGACATTCGATAGATAGAAAATTTATTTGTCTATTGATTGCCGTTTGAATTTTGAAAATCGGTTAATAAACAACGGAAATATAACAAATTCGGAATATTATCTTTAGAGGTATGCAACCCACAATACATTCAGAAGATGGCAAATTTATTTCTCTGTCGAATGTCGTTTGAATTTTGAAAATCGGTTAATTACGGGCCGATGTATTAAATAATAACGTTATTTGGGGGTTAAACTATCAGTGTTGCCAACTCATTTTTAACAATTATCATAATTATTAGTAATGGGGTGAATTCATCCCTATATGTTTTAAAGCGATATCTTGAAAAATTAAAATCCTGGAACATTCCGAAAAAAATATTGGGTTGGAGACACTGATTCTAAAAAGAGACCTAGTGAGAACAGCATGTACAATTTGAGAATTTCTTTCTTTTATTTCAGGAAATGATGTTGAGGAAATCATGTTGAGCTATATGTAAGTCATTCTCTCTCTTGTTGGAGGTAGAAGGATATATGACGTATATCAATTACGTAATCCCATGCCGTGGGATTTCGTCATAGTTATTGCGTAGTCTCATCTCGTGGGATTACGTCATAACAGCGCCATCTGGTGTCCACTGCTAGCTAGAAGCTCTGTTGAAGGAAGAGGCTAATGCATATATATGTATGTTAATATGAGAACAAGGAAAGAGAATCGGATTAGCCAATCCTGCGCTGGTACTGAAATCGTTCAAATGAATCAGTGACAGATCACCTATTCCAGAGTTGTATGTATTCTTTGTATGTATTCCTTCTCATTGAGTTTTTAAAGCTAATTATTAACGGATTTTCATGATTCAAGTGTCAAATGAAAGCTTATAAACTGGAGATTAAGATGCAATAAAAGTATTTTGTGTAGGATCCCATTGTAAGTTTTTAGATGTAAGTTATTATGATTTTAAATGTCATAAAAGTATATTCAATCTCACTTTGGGGTATCCCTCTGTGTTAAAGTGCACAGTGGCGGTTTCTTGGGTCATTCTGTGTTGACTAAAAATATATACAAAATGTGTTAGCTAGGAGTTTTGGCCCAGAAGTAACCACCCCTAACTACTTATGTTTTATTCTAATTTTATCTTGTTTCAAAAAGAGGGTTTGGAATATTTTGAAGTAAAGATACTACATACTATTTTGCTAGTTATTTGTGTATTTTTTTTAAAAAAAGAAGTGTTTACTTTTAGGGTGGGCTGGTTTAACCAACTTTTTTTAATAACTGGTTTAAACCATAAAAATAAAAAGAATGAAAAATGCGAATCGTGTGAACGTCGTGGTGACCCTTCCAGATATCAAACCACCTGCAATAGTTTTATTTCCTTTTCACCCGGTGTCTCAGAATTAAGGTGTCTCATGATCAATTCTCGGTCGAACAAACCAAGTAGCGGTTTGGATGTCACTTTAAGCGAAAGTCTTCTCCTTGATAACCTCGGTATTACGTAAGGATGTTCAGCCTAAACGTACAAAACGATACCAAATTGTATATTTTTCCTTGCCTGAATGCCTGGTATTTTATAAAGAATCCAAAATTGCTTAAATATATTGATAGAAATTGGCAACATTTATCGATTGCCTACGTAGCTTCCAGCATTAGATTGGATTGCACTTTCAATGATATCTATGTATTAAATTTATAATTTAATACCTATATTAAATTTATAATTTAATATTAAATTTATAATTTAATAAATATTTCATAATATTTAAATTTATAATAATACCTTTAATAATTTTAGCGTACTGATTATGATACGTTGACCTTTAAATTTTACATGCAAAGCAATAACAGGGATTTCCCGTTATTGTCTTACATTTCAAGTAATGACGGGATTTTCCCGATGGCTAGGGCGGGAGATTCTCAATTTAAGAAATTTACTGACCGGGCTTCTTTAAGCGTATGGGAGTTCTTCCGGCAAAATCTCGCTGTTGCATAATAACACAAAGGCGAAGCAAACTTATTTCTGTGAATATGTAATATAAATACATAAAGCAAAAAATCTAAATAAAAAACTGGTTTAAACATCCCCCCAAAAACGGGTTTTTGGCATTTTCAAAAACAACCATGGTTCTTGTCAACTCTGCTTACTTTTGTATATAGAAGGTTAAAAAAATTTTATTATATACATTGGTTAATCCTGTGCAATTCATAATGTAAATATGTTGAAGACAAATGGTTTGAAATATCTTTTCGAAATTCATAGTTTATTTTCGAGATTTTATCTTATTATCAGCACCAACCACTAATTAAATGACTTTTTGTGTTATAGAGAAGCGAAACAAAGTCTCCTTTATCAATTTAAAGCAGAATTTTGAGAAAAAGCCCAAAATTTCCCAAGCAAAAAAGAGAAGCAGAAAAATCCGAGTTTTTTTCCAAAAACGCCGGTTTTTTCCGAGCCCTTGCTTCTCTAGCGTTATATCGAGGACTACATGAAAACACAAAAAAGTACGAAAGTGTAAAGCAGTTGGTTAGATTACATTACGTTACTTGAGGCTAGGTCAGGTTGTTACCTTCAAAACAGAGCCATGTAAACTTTTAGGATTTACATGGCATAAAAACATTACTATTGCGTACAAACACGGCGTACGGATGTATGCTACAGTGCTGGGTGCGTCCAGAGGAAGCAGGCGTGTCAGCGATGGTGGGTATGCGAGTTGGTAGTGAAACAAATGGTTTTTGGCAATGATATTAGCTTTAATAGGACTTCATATTAGTAAAGCTCCACTTGTAAACAGTATACTCTGTCTTTTACAGAATTTCAACAACTGACATTCGTTATTTTTGTGTAATTCTATAAAACGCAAACAAGGTATGTCAGAATCTTGACATATACGCGCTATTACCACACTCTCTTTTCCACCACTAAATCATAGCAAGTGTACTTCTCCGCCAAACAGTCACTTCCGCCTCCGCATACAATATCCCTTACAATATCAAACACAGCCTACAGAAATCGCTATTCCCTTCACCTGACTTTCCCTTACTCTTCCACTCAAACCAAAATAAATTCTCCAATTCACCCTGTAAATTTCCAAAAATTGGTCCGGCGATACAACACTTACACGGTAAAGTCCTTGCACAAGCACAAGGTACAGGGATTTAGTAAACGTTACCTTGAACGTAAGCACCAGAAGCCGTAAACACAACCTATACAAACCAGTGTAGTGCAAGGTGCACATAACCATGTGTATGGAATACTTACCCTTGCACTTTCAATTCCATACTCTTGATTTTCCTACATACGTTAATGGCACCCACGGAACAGTCGGAATATTATTCAGATAAAGTCACGAAAATTAGCATGTTGTGCATGTTTTTTTTTAAAAAAAAAAAAAAACTAGATTTAAAATGTACATTTTGTAATCAGCTTAACCATGAAAAATTGTTTCAAAGGAACTATGGCATAAATTACTGTTTGACTACTGAAATATAATATACATTTTAGACAAGTTAATTCATTTAAAATATCCAGATACAATTATAAATACAAAATATTCCATTTACTTTTATATGTGACTCGTTTGATTGGTTGCTAGAATCTTTTCAATCTTCACTCAAATAATGCACAGACAACACATCAACCGAAAACACACAGTATGGCGTATGTTCATGTTACCTTATTGTCATGGATACATTCTTCGGTACAAATTTACTGTACCCATAAATCTTCCATGTACCCACTAATTCATGGGTAAGGGCTGAGATGCGTTGTGTACCCACTAAAGTCTTCGGTACATTGAATTCTCATAGGTACATCAGCGAAGTTCCTTCTATTTCATGGGTAATTGTGCAAAATCATGAGTACTGTTTTTAGAGTGTATCAGCAGTGGAACAACTGACCGGTGGAAGATTTATCGTGAGTAAGTGAATAATCAATTATTCGAGCCACCTAGCCACCTTTTTATTGAAGGAAAGCAAATAGAAATGAAATGAAAGGTTGAAACCATCAAATAAAATGGAAAAAATCTACTTGACCGCTTGTAATCTCTTAATGTTCTCTTAATTTGTGTAATTCAGATTCAGCAACACATTCTTTGCACAGTTTAATTAGGTTTTATTTTAGTTGTATCGTAAAGTGGTTTCTTTGTTATTCGTTAATATTTGTGTTGAAATTAATAATTTTCATATATTTCTATTTTACGGTCAACCGTATGTGCCCAGCTTCGGGTTTTCGATAAGATATAAGTTCGGATGTAATTGTGATTTGCCGTAGTAAAGCTGGGGTGAATGCTTAGGTTTATAGAGTTTTAACAACGGCAAAAAAAAAAAAAAAAAAAACACGATTACAAACACATAGTGACCATGACAGGACAAAATGATCAATCTTCGGATGTAATTGTGCCCGAAGATACTACTGATTTACTTGGTAAACACAGTTTTGAGAAGTGTCAAAAAAGAGAAGGTTTTGTGCAATTGAAATAATGACACATTAGTTTCTGAAAGTTGTTTGTTTACACTTTGTTGTTGAAGTTAGGCGTTCGTATTTTTCACTTTTGTATTGTGAATTAGTTGTTTGTAACTTAAATAAATATAGAGAGTAAAATTACATTAGAACAAATTCAAGCATTGTTAGAGAAACAGTCTGCTAAATTAGAGCAGAAACTAGAAAATAACAGTGAACGTTTAGAATATAAAATTGAAAGCAATAGAGAATGAGTAGATGAAATAATAGGCGAATGCAAACAGTCAATAACAGAATCAGCAAATGAATGTAAACAGTGCATAACCAAATTAGCGGAAGAGTGGACGTAGAATTGAGTTGAATTAGAAGTAGACTTGATGGTTTGAGTAGTACGATTACTGATTACTGAATTCAATAATACGATTACTGAAATACGTTTGGAATTAGCTAGCCTAACCAAATGCGTTGAATCACTTAGGAAAGAATATAGGAAAAGTGTTGGGCAATTACAGGCATCCATACAAGCGGTAGAGATTGAGAGTAGAGAAACCACCGAGGCCCAACAGCGTGATATTGATACTTTGAAAGAGGAAGTGCAAGGGGTAAAAGGCCAAGTAGAGAAAATAGAAGAACACCAGGTGCTCACAGACAGAAAATGCGAGATTGATAGTTTTTGTATGAATAGACAGGAAAGTGCCGTACGCGAATTAAACGGATATGTAAAGGAACTCTAGGAAAAGAGAGGTGAGATAGGTGAAGAAGTATAAGGGCAACGGCAAATTCTAAAACTTAACAGTGAACGGTCAGATGGAACTGAACAAACCTTAGAAAGTTTTAGTGAACACCATAAAGCTACTGTTGAAATGATAATGGAGCATTTTGAGAAATTGCCCGCTGTTACCGTAAAATCCGAACATGATCAAAATATTATCAAAATATGATCAAAATACGTCACCACGTAAAGAGAATCAGTTCGATCATGAGTACCACGGCTCACATTATCAAAGTGAAGGATTCAAATCCGACGGTCCCCTAGTGTATTTATGAATATGTAATATTTGGCATAATTTGAATGAAATTTGTCGTGACTAGTGATGGGCAGTGGGAATATTCCCGGTGGGAAGGAATTTAAAAATGGGAATATTCCCGGTTTTTCCCCTGGCCTATAAATTCCCGGGAAGGAATTTATTTCCATTTCTTTAAATCATCTTCCAAATTATAAGAACCATATGACTAATTACTTTATTTTAATATATTATGATGTACTTCTAGGTTTTAAAGAATTTGGAGGTTAAAAAATTTAAAATTGACGGTACTTTATATAACTAATAATATCCCTAATAGCACAAAATCTTCCCTAGGATGTCCTATGGCCCTCCCGCCCGGGAAAACGGGACTATCCCGGGACGCTCCCATAGGACTCCTGCGACATCCATGGGACTGACACGGGAATTCCAGATGTCCGCGTTTGTCCCGGGAAACGGGACGACCCGTGGGACTCCAGCGGGAGTCATGCAGGAAGAATCCCGTAGGAAACCAGAGGATAGTCAGGCAGAACCACGTACGCGAATGGGATAATCCCGGGACGATCCCGTGGGACTCCTGAGGTATCCGTGAAATCCTGATGTGAATCCTACGGGACTTCAAACGGAAGCTCATGTGTAACCGTGTAGCATTGCACCAGAAAAGATGATGTGAATCTATTGACTGTTTTCAGGCTCTGGTTTCAGATTTGCAAACACAATGTACAGTGCAAATCAAACGGAATATGTATTATTTCACGTGTAGCTACTTGAGAGGCGCCTTTGAAAAGCCAGAGCCTAAAAATAACCAATAGCTTCACTCTGTAATTACCGATAGAGCTATCGTGCAATACCACATGGTGGCCTGTACATGAACTTCCGCTTCAAAGTCCCAGTGAGTCTCTTCAGGTACATATTTATAGGCTATAGGCAGTGGCGTATTTACGATTTTGTTTCTTGAGGGGCTTTGCTATCTTTCAGGGGAGGGCTTTCCCTGGAAATGTGAAAATTCTGCAAGATATTTCATTTACTTTACTATACTAAGTAAGATTTCGGGGGGGCTTAAGCCCGGAAGCCTCCCCCCTAAATACGCCACTGGCTATAGGTAAACATTTCAAAAGCAAATGTTTGACTCGTTGATTTGCACTCTCTATTACCGCAGTAACGTTTCCAATGATATTAGCTATGGTTAGGTAAATTTAAATTTCGTGAGAAAATATATCAATTGGTGCCTTTGGACAATCTCCTTGTTGGCGAGATAAACTGCAAAATGTAGCCAGTGGATGCTTGACGCCACATTGTATCATCATCAAATCCTTCAGACGTCTTCCTTGTGACAAAGTGATCTGTACGATTCAACATAGTCATATATGGGACTATGCGAAATAAGAACGAAGATGTAGCTATTTACAATATATAAGTTATCTGCATATAGTATTTTTCCACATTACTTGTAATAATAACTAACTTAGTGTTGTTCAGCTGTAAATTTCTCCTCAAGGGATAGAAAGAAAATAAGAATGGAACATGATTCAACTAGGAAAAAAAAAAAACTGCCTTTTCTGAAACATGAACCTAATTAATCATTAATAACCGAACGTCACGTTTGGATCGTAGTTATCTAGCATCTGTGTAGCAAAGAAAGATTTGCTTAATAAAACAAATGGGTTACACACGTACAAGCTTTTATTCAAAAGGTATCATACATGAAGGGATTTTTTCACCCTTTCAAAATATACCTCTAGGGTTTTATAATGTGAGCATTTGCATGTTCATTTCAGCTTTTTGTGTGTTCATTTGCCTGTCAACATCGCGCTTTGTTCATCCCTTTTCCCTACAAAATGGAAAAGGAAAAAAATTCTGTTAAAAGACGAAGTGAGTGCAAATATTCATAAAAAATAGCCACATAAAAATCTAATAATTACGTTAAATACGTATGGATGTATGGAAAGTAGTAGGGAGATGACACTTGTTGGAATTACTCGCTTTATTATTATGATCCAGTCATAAGACAATGAGACCTGTTTTGCTTGAATTGAAAAATCTTTTCGCTAGAAATATGTAAGTACATGTGATGCTGCGAATCAGTCGCGCTTCTGACAAGAAGTGAATATAATACTAAGTATTAATTATAAACCAACAACGAACTTTAAAAAGCAGAGAAAGCACACCAAGTTTGGATTTAGTTCGCATAGCGATGAATATATAAAGTTAGCCTTTAAATCAGTAATCAAGTCAAAAGGCAAAGACAAGCAACATAGCTAACTGTCCAGGCCAATCGAGGCACACACACATTCCAGTTCGAGCTTTGGATAATGACGTTTGTCTCTTTTATTCATTGTTGAACATTACTGTCCCTTGAGGTAAGTAAAAAATTGTTTCAACGAAAGAAAAAAAAACTCTATCCATTGAATTCATTTACTTTCTTTTGTATCAGATGTCATGTAAAAAGTGGAAAACGGAACATATGAAGCCAAATTACTAGCATTACTTCGTTACAAACCTTGAGATAGAAGTTAGAAAGGAGCAACTAAGTAATAAACAAAATACAATATTGATACAAGTATTTGCAATGGGATGACCAAAAATTACCCGAACCGTACAAAAAAGAACAAGATTTCCGCTGGACACACACACACACACACACACAATGAAGATAATGTGAATCAACTGTGGTGTAGAAAAGGATGTCTACTGGTACTTGAAATACTGGTAATCTACTGGTATTTGATTTTCTTACTGGAAATATTGGAATGTACTGGAAATTATTGTCTAATACTGGAGAAATGTAAAGATTTCCTTTGAGACCCTTCAAGATGGCAGTCCCATTATCTGGGTGTAGGTGATGATAAAATGAATTGGTCAAACATTGAAAGAACTTGGTAATTCGAGAAAGAAAATCAATAGTGTTTCCTTTTTTTAACCCACTAGTTTCTATGCATTCTTTCCATCAGAATATTGAAGAACTAGCTTTATCAACACATTTTAGAGCTTCTTGAATATCATAGTATGACCTTTTTTTTTTTAAATCCAGGCTGGTGTTTTGAAAATTTGTAAGTCTAGACGTCAACTCCAGTAAACACCCTGTAGAATCCCGAAGGACGATCGCCCCCAAGCAGTCTTTTGGCATGTTTATAGTTTATGTGAAAGTATATCGTGTAGGATTTCTTGGGACATGGCAAAACAACATTAAAAACGAAGACTGCCTGACCTGTATGGAGATAAAAATACAGAACTATAATAATTACAATAGCCATCTACACTGGCGCGCGTTGGTCATAAAACGTATTTAGTAGCGACACATTCCACTTCGTAAATGGGTTTCCATGCCTATCGCGGGTGCGTTACACATGCAAAGAGAGTGTATTATTAATTTTACAACGACTTTTCTGAACTATTAAGTAGGATCGCACAATGGTGTCTTTGGTGCGACATCAACAATACATTATAATACAGAATAATTTTCTGTATTATAATTGATTGCTTGAAGCTTCCGTTCACCACGTCGACTAAGCAAGAGCAAGCAATTTACAAACCTAAAAGTGTCAATATGTTACTTACGTATCTCTCTTTTCATTCTTTCCGTAGCGTGACGAAGCCAGCTTTGAACTGGTCTTTTGATCTCAGCATCTGTAGCAAATTTGCTGGACGCGTGTTGCCTCACTGTCTCTGGAAATATAATATTGCTGAATGAGAAAAACTGGCAAATTTCTGCACTAGATATGTGTGATAACAAGAAGGAATATGAAATATTCGACATGCATTTCAATAGGTGAAATGAGGTTCCAAAAGTTATGGGATACAAAGATAATAGGGCTATCGTGCTATGCCTTCTCGAGCATGGCGAGTGCAGCAACTTGGAATGGCATGGACTCGACAAGTCGGTGGAAATCCTTCATAAAGTCTTGGTTGTTGGCTATTATGACGCGATTGTTGCAAGTAAAACGTGTGCACAAATGGTTCGTACGATGATATCGTACATGTTTCTATTAACTTTATGTCTAGCAGTATAGTTGGCCGATTCATTGTTTAGAATGCTCTGCAAATCAATCGCGAATAATTTTGGCTTGCTGATATTTTCTCGGTCAATCGGACTCGAGGATCCAAGAATGCCATATAAACACGCACCACATAATTACAGGCCACAAGCTTGTAACTGCCTTGTTGACAACTTGAGTCTACGGCGTCTAGAGTCTCCGCCACATACGCACTCTACCATCAGTTCGTATCAACTGGGATCATGATCAGTATGGCTATCCGGCATATTGGCAGTTATCAAGAGCAACACACACATTGATAGTTTTTGTCGTAGAAGCAACATCACGGTCAATGACCTTTTACAGAAGTTCAAGTAACAGAAGTCGAGTGCTATGTGCATTTATATTTGTTTACCGCAACACATGAAGTGGTTCTATACCGCTATCCCATAACTTGTAGGACTTTAGTGTATTTCAAAAACAACATCCTAATTTTATTTAAAATCACGAAGCATTTCAGACACGTGGTAGCTTGTAATTCTACCTTATAACTAAGTTTAGAGGTTTTTCAAAACATGAGAAATATTTGTGTACTATACCACGATTAAAAAAAAATATCCTGGATAACGCAATCTGCTCAACATTATAAAAAAATCTACTATCCATTCTTCTTTCTCAAAAATAAATTTTAAAATAGAATGAAACAACAGTTCACGATCATTAAATTTTAAGAAAAGTCAATTATGATATTAAACAAGTATCAAGAAACTAAGAGAATAATTTTATGTAAGCTGGTATAAAATACTAAATTCACAATCCTCAATTTAAATTGTCGAAACATATCGACATTTATTTTCTCATACAAATGCTTTGGAAAAACTGAGTTCTGTGAACAAATTACTTCGGAGAATTGTCTTACAATACTAACCTCTGGATAATTTTTGTGGTGGATGGTCGAATCGAGTGGAAACACATACAAATTCTAGTTAATCGTATTAAATAATAATAAAAGAAAATATATAATAAATCATAATATATTACCTGTAAGAACATCACAAAGCGCAAGGGCTGAGAATGATGTCTTCGTCTTTCCGCCTGTCCAACTTATTTCCGCTGCTAACATGTTGGTTAGAATTCGCTTCATTATATTCGTAACAATACTGTCAATATTAGTACCCCCTATCTTACGGAGCTCTGCAATCTGAAATATAACATTTAACATTAAATTACGCACCAAATTTATCAGAGTACAAATGTAAAATTCTATTGATTGCAAACTTGGTAATTTCAGGAATTATCAGGTCTTAGCACTTTAAACGTTATGAACTTCATAAATTTTTTTAGAGGTATTTTTTGTAATTATTTTTGAAAAAAAGTATTTCAATTACAATAGCGATACTAACACATTAAAGTATACTTCATTCTTATCGAAGTTGGTTGTTTTCAATGTTTCAGTTAAAAATATTTCTCGGACAGTAAGAAACACCAAAAAAATACTCAATATATTGTACACATAGCGAGAACATACACCATTATATTCACGATACATACTAAGATTTATCGCACAACAAAAAATTTTCGAAGACTGGGCTTCGGCTAAATGTTTGTCTCCGACGGTGTGGACAAGAAAAAAAAAGAAACTAAATCAAGATAAAAAGAAAGAAATAAAGCAAATTTTTTAGGCACTCAAGGTGTATCTGACACATTCAAGCCGGTTGTCTGGTTGTGTAGATTTATTAGTTTCATTTGGTGTCTCTTGTGGTTTGTTTTTTGAAAAATGTTGATTGATTTGTCTGTTGTAGGTATGGTAAATGCCTCTTTTATTGATGATTTTTTTCCGTATGTAGGTTTTTTTAAAGAACATATTGGTTGAGCACATATGTAACCATGATCAACGTTTTTAAAAAATGTTCTAGCAGGGTCTTAGCTCTTCGTAGTCTCCTGTGGCAACGGGCCTGCTACATCTTAAACATACACATATCGTTAATAAAACTGAATAAGAAACATATTTGAGGCTGGCTACTCTTTTGGGATTTCAAAACTCCCTTACTCCAAGTTTTCTCACAAAATTTTACACTAAGTTACTCAAATGGGTACTTTCGAATTTTGAAAATAAATAACACACTTCAGCTATACTATAGTGGATAAGAAAAGCTAAGTAAGGAATTGTAGAAGCATAAGAATATTTTAAATGTTACAGAAGTTATAAATATGTATCTCTATTTGGCAACTTTCAGTCTGAAGCTTAGCACAATTTACATTACCATTAGTGCACCACAAAAATACAGTAGTCTACCTCTGTATGCACGTTTACATTACAAGAAACCTAAACTAAAAGGAAAACGTAAATTTCAAGATGATGATCAAAAACAAGAACTGAAAAACTGATTGTTACTACTCTAATTTAAATTTAAAATTTCAAAGCATGGGACCTAAAACTGCAAGCAAGTTACGCCACAAACGTTCCTTATACATTTAAAAGTGATCACCAGCATAACAAAAACGAGTAGTAAAAAACTGCACAATTGTAAGTTAAAATACTTCGATTTGACAAATGTACATGACTCGCACATGTCCTGTTACCTATAATTTATATGTATAACATAGGAGAACCGAACTACCGCTCTTCTTTTAATCACGTAATAGTTTACTTCTTTTAGTGCTCAGCCAACAGAAATGGGGATACTATTTGTCTCACCCATAAGAACAGTATGAGTTCCTTTACAATAAGACATACAGAAACAAACTGGTTTGGCAGTGATTCTTATGTTTTCAGTTAAGCTCAAATTTCCCGTTTTTTAAAAAAGAAATCCCTGAATTTTCCAGAATCTTCAAATTCAGTGGCTTTTCGCGGTAGGTGGCAACCCTATATTTGTCGTTTGTAAGAAAACATACATTTTCTTCTCGTAACTAAATATATTCAACAAATACGGAGCTAAACATACCAAACGTCTCCTAAATGCTGGATCATTTGCAATCCTCCTCTCACACTCATAGAGGTCGTCCAGCGTTTGAAGAGGGAAATTCTCCAGCGGTGATCTTCCGTTATATTCCTCTACTCGTTGGTTATCATTCGTCTTAAACGTTCCAATAGTGTCTAACTTTTCTTCTGAAGACAATCCACTTCCCGATATGCTTTCATCATATGTTAGCCTCTGTGAAGAATATAGGGGTTCCTCCACATCTAAAGTATTACCTCGAACATTTGCTGACACGTAACCAGTGATCGGGGACGTTCCATTGTTTGATTCAATATTAACTTCCTTATCTGATGATACAGTCTTCTCACAGATAGTTAACATTAATTCATCTGTCACTTCTTTTATCCGTCTTCGTAAATGCCTCGAAGATATGCAATCTGCGGATTTTCTCTTTCTTTCCATTTCCTACAATTAGTGAAAAAAATCAATGCTTGAAATTTCAGCAGGGCTCGCAAAAGTCATGTTTCAAAACAGAAACAGCTTTGAGTTAGCACAATTACCAGACTTTTTTTTGTTAGTGTTTAAACCAGGTTTTTTGGTTTAAATTGATTTGCTTTAATTATTTAGATTACATGTGAATAGAACTAATTTCGTTTGACCTTAGCAAGCTCCCTCATGGCTGTATGGTTAGCGTACGCGCCTTTGATGCTGGAGACTCGGATTCGCGATGGGTGCTCATGTGACTCAGATTCCACGTTAAGCTGTAGTTGCACGTCTCATATAGCCATGCTACTGAGAGACCCTCCACTCCAAGCCCAGATTGTCCTTAACATCTTTATGTAACAGCGGAGACCTTATGAAGGATGGAACCTAAAGCTTAAAGTGGGATCAAATCACTTACCCAGTTTCACCCAAGAAAAACTGTCCTCCGCCTGGCCTCGAACCCAAGACCTAGCTCGACCCTCTGTAGACTCATGTACAGAGGAGACCTGAAAGAAATGTGTTATATTGATCTTGCGTACTTGTGAATATTTTAAGTTATTTTAGAAAGACAACTGCACAAGTGAAATCACTGTACAGATTATTGAGGTGAGCGAGCTTTTTTTTTAACAGAACTAGCAGTGGCGTATTTAGGGGGGGGGCTTCCGGGCTTAAGCCCCCCCGAAATCTTACTTACTATAGTAAAGTATATGAAATATCTTGCAGAATTTTCACATTTTCAGGCAAAGCCCTCCCCGAAAGTTAGCAAAGCCCCCCCCCCCGAAAGAAAATCGTAAATACGCCACTGAGAACTAGTCCCAGGTATTTGGTGACCGAACTTGGCAGGATCATAGCCGACTAAGTTTCAGAACTAGAAGTTGCGAAACCTTATTGGCTACATCCACATCTTATCAATTGGACATTTCAGTTTTAATTTTAAAGTTCCAGACTTTTTTAAGAAATAAACGTCGCTTTTAGCGAATTGGCTATTATACAGTGACAATAAAATAAATTTTAACACCATGTGCGTTGATTTCCTCGGGGTTTTCCCATTTCCTTACATTTCTTTCATTTCACCATTTAACTTATTATTATCATCAGTCTCCTTTAGCCTAGGGCATAACCCTAGGAAAATTAGTATGCAAAATATCTGCTTATGAAAAATCACACCGGCACGATTAAAACGGGAGCTTTTCGATGTAAAATATATATATACCGCTCAGCTCTGTACTGAAACTGCACAATCCCGATTCACAGAATACTATCCGCATTAGAATAAAGTGAAGTGGGCGAAGCCCAAATTCTGTTGTTCCCTAGTAAAAAATCAGATTGTAATTATGCTAAGGTACTGATTGCACCAAACCGAACAAGGTGCTTTTTACGAAAACTTGTATTTTAAGCGCATGACTTATCTTCATTACGTCATTTTTATCGATGTCTACTTTCGGAACAGCCTTTTATGTTGTGAAAGGGCTCATCAACCTCCTGTTGCATAAGGATGTTAACGCTACACAAACTTAGTTATATGTAACCTAAATGAATAAAGAAATCAATTTGAACAAAAAGTAACAATGTAAAAAAAATATGGTTTAATCAAATTCTTTTCTTTCGACAAAACATGGTTTCTGCCAACCCTGGCAATAAGAAGGATTTATGAACAGTAAGCACAATACGTTGTAGCTTTCCATTACTTTTACATCCAACATCGCCTTCCATCACTCACTGGCCGGTGTAGGACAAAAGCTCACTAGACCTTTTGTCTAAGCTGACTAAACATATAAATAAAAGAAACATATGACTCGGATAGTCATCCATAATTTTCGATTATATTTGCGAATTACCACTTTTACGTAAATCACACCGTGCAGATTAAGAATAAGGTAACCTGTTCCATCCAATATTACCCTTCACACATATTGTTTTTCTATTTTCCTCCTCTTTTCAGAATACAACCCTCGCTCAGCTTTTACAATTTGATTTACTGCAGTACTTTTATCTTTTCTTATATTACAAATCGTTGTCATAAAAAAATCTAAACTAGTATATTTTAATATATTAGCATTAAATTAGGTTTGCGTATTTTGCGAATAAAATACAATAAAGTGCGTGAAGAGTGCAGTTGCCTAACTGGGATGGCATTTAGTATCTCCCCCAACTCGATCCATGACTTCGGAACTGGTACTGCAGCTCAGTGAACCATTGTGCTAATGAAAAAAAGAAAAAAAAAAACTGCGGGGTTTCTCACCCCTTTCGCTCGTTCAGCTATATTTCGTAACGCAACTAAGTCACTGTTTTTCAGGGTAGGCAAAAAACATGGTTTTTATTGAAAAAACTAAAAAAACCGTCTTTTGGGGTTTAAACCAGGTTTATTTGGTTAAAATTATTTGCTCTATATATTCATATCATATATGGACAGAAATCAGTTTGTTTCGCCTTGATGTTATTATGCAACAGCCGGGTTATGCTGGAAGGGGTCACATAAGCTTAAAGCGGAATAAAAAGTGCTTCTCGAGTTACATCCGAGAGAAATTGTCCTCCATTTGAACTCGGAACCAGGACTAATTGGCCACAAATGCGATACGTCTGCCGACTCACTCACCAAGGAATCCTGATAAAAATACGTTGTACTGATCTTTACATGCTTCTTAATATAGCTCTCAAGAGTCATTTCAGAAGGACACATTATACTGAAACATTATACTGAATTACATATGGACAATTTCAAAGTACTACGGAGTACAGAAGAACTAATTTAATTCAAGTTAGTTAACAACGACTTATATTGGTCCAAATTAAAGAAATACAACTATTTAATTTGCATATCACAAAGATACGAATTTTTGGGTCCACTTTGGCTCAGACTCATTTATACATAAATAGATATCGAAGATACTTCTCATTTCACTAAATGCCTCTCGTGGGGTCTGTATGACCCTCCCCCCCACACACAAAGTACGGAATTTCGATGCATTTTATCAATAGTAAACATTGAAACAAAACAACATTTAGAATGTTTCTTTGATTGCAATTACATAACAATAATAACTACAAAAAAAATCACAAAACAAACATTTATAAACTTACATAAAAAGAGTTGCTTTTGTAGTATAATCTTTTTGAGTAATGAATGAAAAAAAACAGCTGGTTTAAACCAGCCAACCCTGCTTTTTTTTAAAATCAATATCACTACCGTAAAAGACTGGAGGAGAAACAAAAAGCAACCCCCTAATTGAATTTCATTAAGACTTTAGTTCTTCGCATAAAATCTTTCGTCACTGGTGCCTGATAACCCGTATCACGCTTCACAGTCTCGATATTTGGAAATTCTAACCTTTCAACCTCCGTTACGTTTTGAAGGGGTTCGACTATTATTTGTAGTTGTAATTCGCAAATATGTTCGGGGGGCTTCTAACACCGTTCGCTCGCTCAGGTAGACCTACATTTCGTAAAGTAAATAAACCACTTTTAATTGAAACATTAATATAGTGGAGAGATGTAACTCAAGCTACGTAAAAAAAAAAAAAAAAAAAAAGCCTCCACCGTACCCTTTAAACGGTTTCATTGCATCGTCTTTGCAAGTTTCAACACTATGATGAAATTTGCATGAGATACGTCAGGTTAAAATTTGTAAAAAGGCAGATTCTGTTGCGCTGCTTTTAAGTGCAACACTGTTGTGTTTGCTTAAGTCACTTCACAACAGAAAAGAAACACAAAACATATGATGAAAGCAGTTTTAATTGAAAATAATCAATGTTCATCAATTTCGCTAACACCTTGGCGGATTAACTTTAGCAGACGGCTCTACCAGAAGAAAAATGTATACGTCGAAAAATATTAGTAGTAAAATAGTGAAACGGTAATATAATTGTTTAAACTCATAAACCATATGGGGCCGCGGTGGCTGAGAGGTAGAGCGTTTATCTCTGGTGCTTGGGGTTCCAGGTTCGATCCCAGCTCGCGCCAAGTGAACTCTGTGGTGGACAAACACCGTCTCCTCCCACTTTCTTCATTCCACCATTTCATTCATTTCTGATTATCACCGTTTCCCTTAGCCTCGGTGCACAATCGTGAGACGTTAAACTAGATATTTCATTTCATTCAATTTCATAAACCATATGTGGGAGTAAGTAACATAGGAAAGTATGTTATGGTGGAACTATTTGCTAAGACAGAAGGCGGCTGAATACAAGTTAGGAACGAGATGGTAAGTGTTGTATCTGAAAATTTGGGAAATGGTTAGAAACAATGGTTGCAGTGCAAAGGCAAGGTTCTAGATTACTGGTCCCCCTTCCCATTGAGCAGTAATAAAGACAGAAAACAACATGCCCTGCGGGGCTCTAACCCGCCTTCACTCGCTAACGCTCGCTCGGCAATACTGTATCAGTTAAATGTATAAACTTTAGTACAGAAAGAAATCTACCCATCTACTAATTTACATCGGGGACCAGTAATCTAGAACCTTCCCCATGCAAATCATGTGTCACTTCAAAGGTAGAAAACAACTTGCCCTGCGGGGCTTCTAAGCCCCTTCAGTCGATCAGCTATAAGTTTTGAGAAGCGTTTTGTAACACTAGTGCTCCAAATCTAGTAAAAAATAACTAGACAATATTTGCTCATCTTCGCTTTACCACACATATCTTAACAAAATCCCAGAGGCTGGTGCTGGACACTTAATGGCTGCTTATCAGTTTGGTACATCAGGTACAATGCAGATTTTATGGTAAATCAGTTTGCGTGCTTATTCTTAAACTGAACGCCATAATTTCAGCATGAAATAACAGTGTGAAATAAGAATAAGAAGGTTTTAGATAATTATTTGAAACATAAAAAGTGAAAAATATTTTAAAAGATTCCGACCTATTGTAAATCTGCCCATATTAATCCATTGTTCATAGCATTCCTGCTCTGTTGAACTTTAAACATTGAGTACTACGGCTGTACGATCACCATTTCATCATTTTTTTTTACAACTAGAATAACAACAACTCTTTTTTTCTTTAAAATCACTAAAATTTTCATTTCACACACTTACCGAAATCAATTATACTGCAGACTAAAATCTGTTGGAACACAAAATATTCCACTAACATCTACCACTGCGTCACAGCTGAACCTCACATATTCCTTCCAATACCACAAACCACAATGCAATTATGACAAACAAATGACGGTTCCGAACGCGCACCACAGCACTGAGGACCAGGCGAAATTTTATAGTTTATATTTTCTTTTCTGCAGATTTTTAAACATATTCTTTTATTGTGAGAGAAATACATATAACTGTGAATTTCTATTTCCCGTTGCTAGTGGCCATCCTGCGGGACAACCGTGGGATTCCCATCCATATAGACCCATGCCTGTCCCAAGCGGGACTTCCCTGGGATTACCTATTTATATCCTGAATTTTTTAGGATCGTTGTGGGTCGTATGGTACGTCCCGTGGACTACTTGTGCTATTAGGGATGATTTTTTAAGTTCCATTTCCATTTGCAGTAAAACGTAAGGTAATTGTTTAGTATTGGGGGGGGGGGGCAAAAATAGCAAAAAGTAGGATGATTTAGGGAAGAAATGAGTTGATAGTGATGTTCAAGTAGTCAAGAGAGTATCGAACACATTTGTTTAGGGCAGTAACGGATTTATACAAAACGGAAAGGTAAGTGGAAGTGATTTATGTGAAAAAAGAAAGTGAATTGTCGGTAACGAAGATAAAAAAAAAAACAATGTGCCATGGGGGGTTCTAACCCGCCTTCATTCGCTAACGCTCGCTCTACAATGCTGTCTGAATTTAATGTTGGTAACGTAATTTAACGTATGAAACCATAAAACAACCGCATCGGAATAGAATATCGCAAAAAAGTAGGTGCATAAGCTGGCTCCCAATTTTAAAGAACAGCCAAAATTAGCAAAGTACTAATTTACAAATGAAGAAAATTAACCATTTTGTAAAATAATTTAGAATTATGTATAATTAGAGATCAAGTGCTCTTAATAAACCTTGAACCACCATTAGTAATAGACGTCGGTCTGTCTGCTCTCTCTGACACGAATTTCTGAAGAGGTAGGCTACTTGGACTTCTTTTACATGTGATTTAACGTATGGAATTTCAAGAAATAGATAGAATGAAGGGTCGTGTATGGAATCAAGTTGAGTAAATCCACTTACATATAAATTTAAACTGTTACTATATAATTTTTTCACACATATTTAATTGATAGAACGTATTGTAAATAAATATACATTTATGTGTACTGTCTAAAAATAATCAAGTGGTAATAAGGCAACATAGACCGTTCAGAATGTACATTTTAAAGAATCCTCTGAGGACAACAATAATAATATATTGTGATATAATAATTAATTGAACTTCGAAATCATAATATAGTAATATAATGCAATTTTCTTTCTGATTTTACATAAATTCCCGGATAAATTCCCATTTTGGGAATCTTCCCGGGAATATTCCCTAAAAATATCTTTCCGGGAATTTACCCATCACTAGTCGTGACATCCTCATATATATATATATATATATATATATATATATATATATATATATATATATATATGTATATATATATATATATATATATATATATATATATATATATATATATATATATATATATACCTTCTGCGTGTGTGTGCCCCTCCAAATATCCAGAGAAATGGGCGCCCTTGCGTAGTACTATATACCTAGGTACTTGCTAGAAATTAGAGAAGGTTATTCGTTTTATACCCACCCATTTTCGGTTCGGTGCTGCCACCTGGCGTATCATACTGGAATTATGGTCACCTTACAAGGGCAGTGTTTGTCTGACCTGGAATACTAGCAGACACAGTTAAAGATGCTTCTATCATGGAATCTGGAAAGTCCTCAAAACTGTCTCTTCTCTTCTTTGAGATATTTGTTAGAGATTTATGACCCCGTTACCTGAAAATCAACGTTGCTACTTCCCTCTATTGTGCCTTTCTTTTATCTACCATTAATTTTTTTTTTTTTTAATGCTGAATTTTGTTGTTTATGAAAGGTTACGGAAGTACGGCAACATTGAAAAGAATGACAGCGCACGTGCTGCTTAAGATCAGCCCTGGGTTGTGTGGGGGGAAATGTGTAGTGTTTGGGGCAAGAGATCTCTAAATTTGTCTCCAATAGTTACAGTAGGTGCGTCAGTGATGGTAGTGACTGTTATCAAATGGCACCGAAAATCAACGTCTTATTCCACGAGAGGCTTACACATACACACAAAAGCCACAACCAGTTATTGTTCTCAAGTGAAAAAATTGTGTTAAAATATTAAATTGTTCGCACTAACTATCTTAAGTCGCGGCACAAGTCACAATCAAAAGTAGCATTTAAAGCAATAATAGCAAGTGTATTAAATAAAATTAGTACCGGTATACGCAACGGGAGATCGACAGTCAATCATACCGCAATGGCATACAGAAATACAGGATTTGCTATTCCCGCGAAAACGATAAAGATGGATGGATACCTTCTGAAACACGAGAATAGCGGTATGTGAGAGTGAGCTACACTAGCGACAAAAGATCTCACTTGAACGAAAGATGAACTAAAGAAGTATATATCCGTGTTCCTTTTCATTTTCCTCCGGCTGCTACAAACAAACAATCAATTGCGTAGAGAGCGATCGTGGCTAAGGAAATAAGGATCTGCAGAAGAAGATGATTTTAAATATAAAGTTGCTTTTGTGAACGTTCTTGTAAATCATTTCATTAAGACTGGCAACTTAAAATATAAGGGAAGTATAAGAACAGTGTTATATTCTTATTATATTTCAATTCACAATAGCTGGTGAGGCGTCTGTTAAGTTGGAATTGATGTGCAAAGAAGAAACTGCTTTTGACTTACCTCAGGAAGATCCACTCGAAGGGAAAGGGTGGACATACGAACTGATGACTGACAAGAAAGAGTTAATATTATCCACAACGGAAGGAGAGGAAACAATGGACAAGGATACAGCTATGTGTTCTTTGGATGTGAAACTAAACGTTGATAGGGTGAAATCAGAATTAGCAATAGAAGATGATCCTGAATTTGAAAGGAATATAGAAACGCCTAGAAAAATAGTAGTTCAGGAGACTTGCGCGTCGTACTCTAATGACTTGCAACAATTAACAACAAAAAGTTTAAATTCACTTCGCCCAGAAAGGTAATGTTCAATTTTTCATATACTAATTGGCTCAGATTGATAATACGGTTACATGCGTTCGGAAAGTTTGTTGGCTAAAAGCAATACTTCACGAGAAATATTTAGATATGGGAGATATCTCGAACGTAAGTTGGTAACCTACAATTAGTAAATTGCAAGGCACAGATAGATAAGCTGTATACCATATAAAAATAAAATCGATACGACTAATACAAATCTTATGTAGTTTAGATCTTGATAAACTAATTATTTCTTTATTATTGATCACACACTTCTCACTAATTGTTGCACATATTTAAAATTAGGGTGCTCGACAATATTGTTTTATTTATATAGAGACTTATGTAAAATAAGAAATCGTGAGAATGGTATATATCCTAATATTTTGCAAATTTAATCGTGGAATGTATTATATTGGAACAAGAACTATGGACGTTTGTGTTTTTACTTAGAATTTAGCTCAAATGTGTCTAGCCTCATTTTTCCGGAGGGCTTCGAGAGACATTAGTAAAATACAAGAGAAAGAATATTTTAACCATCGATGGATGTTCGTTAATTGTAGAGGTCCATACATCAAACCATTTCATAGCTGCACTCATTTCTTTCAAGGAAGTCGACTTTTTACATTCCCAGGAATCATTTCTAGAGTATGGACCTTAATTTCTCAATGTATAATAACTGTAGGGGTTTAGTGAACGTACATGATGTGTGAATTATTGTACAGACTACGCTAACCAGCATGTGCTAGATAGCCGGTAAAAATAAGGTTCCTATGCAGATTAGAGCATTACGCAGAATGTTGGTAAACGAGGATAGCGCAAAATTCTGTATTTAGGATAAACTTACATGTCTTACGTGTTGAATGTGTTCTTGTACGTTCCTAAGTATTTTATAGGTAACATCTTGAAATGCTTTCTTTGCTTGTATATTTGTGTTCCAAACTAACGCAATATATTAGGGACGTAATTCCTTAGTTATATGAATTCCTTCCTTCCCAAAGGTAGTTCTAGTTTTGTGTCATGATTTGCCACATTGAATGTTGATATTTCATTTCGCTTACAGTGGTAACTAGCTACCGTAACACGGGGTTACTTTGCACATTGAGCATTACTTCCCATAAAATATGAAAAGAGATTCAGTCATCTGTTAGTAAAACCCTGAATTGTAAACAGATTGGTAGTAGTTCATAGTTTTCTCACTGGGTGTCTGTACAGTCATATGGTACTATGTTACTGTGGCGCCACATATTCTGTCTGCTTGTATGTGTGGAATGCGGTGAGCGGGTAATTGAATTTTGGCTTCATGGCGACGATCGTGGTAACTATTCTACAACCAACTTTACTGAATAAATAACTTAGTTCTTTTCATTTTTAGTAGTTAAGTTTAACAAATTTGGATTTGTGCTTTTTACAATTTAGAAATTTATAAGAACATCCCTAGGTGGCGAATACAAAGAAAGTTTGAATTCGTTCTATTTCAAGCGCTTTCCAATTCGATTTTTTTTTTTTTTTTTTTTTTTTTTGCGCTGCTCTGAGCCTATCGTAGAAGTATGTATTTGACATCTAGGTATTCCTAGTAGAAGTGGCAAGTAGCTCGCGAGTTTTTTTTTTTTTTTTTTAATGAAGAAGGAAGTATTAATGTTTGTACTGACAAACAATGAAAGACATTTTGATCGTAGCTTTAAAGTTGTTTCAAACTTCGTGATCAGAACGGCTCCTACTCTGCGGATGGTATAATTTGAGAACGTTTCATTTCTTTTAGCCGAGTGAAATAAATTGAGATCTTATTTGAACATATAAAGGAAAGTAAGAATATCTCAGATACAAACCATGAAAAATTTCCAAACCATTCTATTTTTAACATCTTTTAAACTTTAACAGCTATTGCTAGTTATTTCGCTTCTAACTGCAGTGAATGTAATTTGAGATAACGTCTTTCTTATTAGGTGAGTTAAATAAATTTTGTTACTCTGCTTTTAGATTTTAGATAGAAGTGAGAATGGCCATAGATACAAGTCCCGCAGGATTTTGTGTTTTTTTTATTTAAGAACGGTTTTGGAATAGAAGATTAAGAATAGATTTATCAATACAAAATAGCTATGCAAAGTATCTCTTTTGACAATAGAGAATCTTAATATGTTTTAAAAATGTGCCCGACGTCGGTTTCTTCTTTTTGGGTTCCCTTTAAAGGGCGGTTGTCATTATGACTACAAATCGAATTCTAAGTGACGTTAGTTTCAATTTTTGTTATGGGGCAGCAACATTTTATCAAATAATGTTCTCGTTGTACTGTTGAAAAGGGTATTTTATAAACGACTTTTCGTTCTTCTACATAGAAATGTAGAACTTCTGTATAGATCATCATTATTATTTAAATTCATTTCAGAACGATGTTAAATCAAATTTTATTGTGGGTTAATGAGACGTACTCATAAAATGTCAGCGAAGCGTTATTTATTTATTTGTAAATTAGCCCTTTTAGAGTCCAGATTAAGAATATCATAAATACGATATTATTAAGTACATCCCGCCTTTCGAACAAAATTTCTTAGTATGATAGAAAACTACATAGTATAAGCTGCATTTCATTCTTGAATGTAGGTTTTGCATTTGTAAAGCACGATGATGGTTGAGTCCAAGTTTTTATGAGACAAAGATTTAAATTCCTTTAAGAAAAATTATTTTCCACTTTATTATATTTCTTACACGGGAGAATATATTCTATTATCCAATCGAAAGTGCAGGAACGTGAGAGTAAAACTAACCAAGACAGACGAAAAGGTTATGGAGCTAATGGTTTATAGTTTACTTGTGTATTAGTTTTCTGATATATTTTGTGTTTCCACGTATTTTTCCTTTCTTTATTTTGCATTTTTCTCAATTTTTAAGGTGTTTTCACACCATTTTAGACTAAATTCCACCAAGATATGAGTTTTCTATCATTTTGTCAGTACTTGTGTGAATTGATAGCTTTTCCCATAGTTCATACTGCCTTTTGGACAGGTCTCTATTTTTGCTCTTAAAGTTGTAAACGCTGAGCTATTCCATATAAAATCAGGAAGTTCACGAGTGAAGCCTTAAAAATTAAAGTTAGATTTTATGTTTCAAATGAAATTGACGTTTGTTTGATTTGCACTTGCTGATGGCTCAAAGCTCATAGGATACAGGCTTGGGTGTCGTTTCTAAGCTTGTGCATCACCCTTTACAAGAATTTCCATTAACAACCCTGGATTTCTTTAATTTGTTTTATTGTTTTCTTTTGAGATTTTAGCTTGCATTCTCCGTTTTTTGTTGACTACTTACACCTTTATCTCGGGCACTTGCGTAATGCTTTTTCATCCTTGTAAGTGTCTATTTCCTTTGTTTTTTTTCTGGTTAGTTATAATTCAGTAGTTTACGAAAATGCATTTTAAAATTTGCATCGTCCCTGAATTTTAAACTCAATCTTTTTCTCCTTCGTTTCCTTCTGCTTTTTAACCCTTAAGAGGAAATATGTGTATGTCAGACACCTATGGTTTTTCTTTGTATTACATTGGCAATACTGATTCACTCAATGTATCGGTTCTCTCAGTACCTTCCAATTATTTAGTTGTATGTCTGTCGCAGTAGTCCATTGTTGGCGTAATGTCTGAGTGAACATTTATCGATGATTTTAGAAAGAGGCACACATTTCCATTATTGTTTATATTTTTGCGTGATTATTGGACACACATTTCCTGAAGAGAGTTTTGCTTTCAAAAATTTTTGTGGTTTACTTTTATTTACCATGAAATAGAAGCTATTGAGCTCTTGAAACACACTATTTTGTTTGTGTGAGATTTTATGTATTTGCAAAATATAGACCTAGTACTTCGAGAAAGAAATTTAAGAATGAAACTGTAAGTACAGCAGATCCTTATTTCACGGGAAAAATTCCAAAAATGTTGAAAGTACAGAAGTAATTTATATTATTGTCTTCAGTAGATTCTGACTGAGACACCTAATTTTTTCCTCAAATCAAGAATTACCTACTGAAAGTGAGGACGATACCAATTCTGATACAGTGCCAGGTGTGAGCTCAAGTAGTAACAGAACTGTCAATGTGAGCAGCCCTAGTGAAGTTTCATGTGGTAACGAAGGCCTTAGATACAGAGGTAAAAACAGGTTTGTTTGGAATTGAAATGAACCTCTAAGAAACCGAAGAGTTCTCATCAAAACATAGTCAGAGGGATTCCTGGTATAGTCACCCATGTAAGAAATCTGGGAAAAAAATCCTGTCTAACTTATGTAATGATGATATAATTCAGGAGATTTCAATATGAAGTTGGAAGAAAATCGAAACAAATTTGAAGTAAATTAGAGCAAAGTCAAAATACAGATCTACTGACCTATCTGAAAATAAAGCCCTTATTGCTCTCCTAATATTGTGTTCTATTTGCAAATCAGGCAACGAAGACATGTATTCACCATTTTCAAGACACTTTGGGACGACCTCTATTTAAAGCTACCATGTTCGTTAAACGTTTCCAAGCTCTTGGACAAATAGAACATTTGAACAGGGCAGCTACATGTTGACAAATAGCATATTTGCGGGGAAGTAATATGTAGAATTATACTAATTTAAAATTTGTCAGTTCTTAAATTTATATTCTATTTTTATTTAGAATTCTGGAATCATTATATCATGTATTTCAAATAAGTACATAATAATAACAATAATTTACAAACTCTATGCTTCTCAAATGTATTTGTTTATTTAGAATGTATGAGATGTTACTACGTCGCTACATATCAATACAAACAAAATTTTACTATCTCAAGGTATCAGATTATATAAAGCGCAACCTTAAATTGGTATGCTTAATGAAATCACGTATCTTGTGCAAAATTTTAAAAGTTGTTATATCGTCCCTTTGTTTCTTTGTAATCACAGTGACAGTTTCTTGTAGCTGCAATTGCAAAAGCCTCTTTCGTTTTTAAATTTTCTGACACAAAAAGTAATAATATTAGTGACAACGGATCTCTATTTTCACTTATAATAAATGTTTATTCCATATAGCACAAAATAAGTTTTTTGGTATGTACCTGAGTTAACTCTGATATCGTATGTGTCGTGTGGGACATAAGTCTTTGACCAGGTAATGGCGACAGTATTGAAACAAGTGCAGAGTGTGAGAATTAAATCCGCCATGTCTGTAGTTTTGTGTGCAGAAGATACATACTTCTGGGTCATTATCGCAGTGGGTCATGGTGAGTGGTGAGTTGCAGTGAGTCGCGTGCTGTTGACCCAGTATCGACTGCCCCACCGACTCAATGACCAACTCCAGCTGTGGCACTTTCCAGAATATCCGTACAGATTTTGGAAAAGTTCTAAAGGATATGTAATTGTTACATTTTAATTTAAGGTATTGCTAGTCTGCTGTTTTATTTTTGAATGGAATTACGATTCGCCCTGACTTTTTCTACATATTGTTTTTGTGAGAATACTTTAATGAACAATAGAAAATACAACTGTTTTTCGATTCGGATTGGTTTGGGTTAACAGCTTGAAAATGAAATCACTTAATGTCCAACGCTTATGCCTGTTAGGCTAAGGAAAACTATGATTGGAATAAGAGTAGAAACTGGATGCAGTTAGCTAAGGATAGAAAACAGTGGAGAGCTTTTGTGAACGCGGCATTGAACCTCCGGGTTCCATAGGCCATAGAGACAGAGAGAGATAGACAGAGAGAGAGTCTTTATCATTCGCATAGACATTTATAGAAATATTAAGTAATTTTTCGACGTTTGGAATATCGCTTAATTTTACAGGAAAATGAATATTTTTTAGTATGGATTCTAAGTTTGACAATAGTTCATCATCTTTTGGTACTCGTTCAGGATGTGAATTTGTAGGATATAAGGCACTGTATAATGAGTATAAGAAGCATTTTTCGTCTTCATTTTTACATTAATTACTGCCTTTTTGTTTGAATCTGTTTAGGTAATGTATGATGATCCTCTGTATGGTATATATTTAACGATTGCTTGTTCAAAAAAGTTAATGTTTATAAGAGCCCAGCCAGAACTTCAAGCTTGAAACTGATCTATTCTTGTTCTTATTGCTTGTTTCATATTAGTTAGTGGTTCCTTTACATTGGTTGATTGATATATTACTCGGTTTTCAGTATTAAAATAAAACTCTTGCATTTCTTTTCCTTTCTTATATTTAGAACAAACATAGATTAATTTTCAATGAGCCATGTTTTTGTAAGCTGAGTTGTATTCTGTTCAATATAGCTTTAGATGTTTTAATATTATGTTCTAATGGATCTTCTGGTTTGTATTGTGTTGTGAATCTCCATGTTTCTAATTTTTATTTAAATGTAGTATTTTGACGATTTACATCGATTGGTATTAATTCAGATTTGATTTTTGGTTCTTCAAATGCTTCTTTTTTAATGCAAACAGTTTTAAAGCTCTCTTCCTACCTAATATCTTAGGTTTTTGTTTTTCCAATATGTTTTTTTTTAAATGGGAAAGTTTTGCTAAAGTTTAATCTGTTTTGTTCATCTTCATATTCTTTAATACGGTCTATGAGTTCTGTTTTTCCTTAATCGGGAATAACTTTTGATCCCCTTTCCTTTACATAAGTTTTTTTTTTTAACTCCACTACTGTGCGCTTAATTAAATTCATAATTGCCCTCTTGTTTTTATTATACAAAAAATAATTTTTAATCATTTTCGTTATCTAATACAACAGCTAATATTCATGTGACGTAGGAAATCTCGATGTCTATTAGCATATTGTGTTAGAACATGGCCTTTATGGGAATAACCCATGAAAGTTACTAATGATCTAATGAAAACTAATTAATTTTTATTATTTTTTTTTCAAATCTACCTCACCTATCATTTGTAGGCTCAAGTTCTTTGTCACTATCATTTGTGGGCTAAAGTATTTTGTCGCTATCCCAATTTTATTCTTGTGTATATCTTTCTAATACTTCATTCTCTTTTTCTTTTAATAGCATTTCTTGTTCTTTTAATATTTGTTTTTCTAGTAGTACTGATATGAGTTGAAGATCTTGATGAATAAGGTTAAGTTTATTCTGTATCCATTCATACTGCTTATCCATATTTATAAAATACAGAAATGAACAAAAATGAATACCTACTTTATTATTATTATAAAAAAGGAGGTTATGGAAAGGAAAACTGTCCCCCAACTTAAGCAATAATGTAGAGAGAACGGAGTACATGGTTATTCAAAGCTTAGAAAAGCAGAAATAATAGCCTTAATCAACGAGCACAGAAATAAGTCGCTAGCAACAACTGCTGAAAATTCACAACATCCAAGTAAACAAGATAAAACAATGATGAATAAAGATGAGCTTATAAAAGACACGATTCACAGGTTAAATCCTGAGCATATTGTAAACTACTTTCAGAATCCGCTTTGTAGAAATATAGTTATAAATGCACTTAGTAGTCGAAAATTCAAAGAATGGAAACAAACTTTAGAAATAAAGAACTTACCCGATAACTTTCTACATATCTTCAAGAACAAGATACATTGGTGTTCAGTTACATCAACCCATAAACTGTCACTTTCTTTTATAGAACGTTATGAAGAACACATCAATTGGGTCAGATTATCAAACAGGAGAGACTTAGTTAGATACGAAAACATTATTAATAAGTATAGTGATAAACTTTTCTAAGACAAATTGTGTGAGCGAAGGTATGATTCATGTTGTTATCATCATTTAAAACCAGATTACGTACGAAACCACAAAGAACATACAAGATGACATATTCATTGGGAAGACTACACGTATGAATACGCTCAACAAATAAGTGAAAATTATGTTAATGAATTTAAAGAAAAAGTTGATTGGCTCGTGTTTGGTGAAGAAAATGACTGGAGAAATATTCGCAAAAACAAGCTATTGAGGTTTGCCCACAATTCCAAGAATACTTACTTTGGAGCATACTCTCTTGCAAAACAGATTTGCTTAAACTTACATTCCTAAAAACCTTTAAAGACAAACTCTGTTGGGATATAGTTTCTAAAAATTGTCGCATCTCAGGAAAAGAACTAACAGCCTTCTTGAGAGAATTTGATTCTATTATCGATTTGCACGATATTACACCACTGCTAGATGAAGCACATGTGAGAAATAACAAAATAAAGTTTACTGGTCAAATGTTTGTTTACACGATAAAAGCGAAAAATTCGTTCTCGAGTTCGAAAGCAAAGATTTAGAGTAAAAACAGCATAATACGCACTTGTTGCGATAGGAAGTTCTCAGAAAACTTTCTAATGAAAATCACAGGTAAGATCGATATGTTTAAATTGTTAAGAGTAAATAAGCATGTGACGAGTCCCTCAGAAACAAACTAATGCTACTCTTAACAAGTTTACATTTAATAGAGAACTCAGAAGAATGCTCAATATGCAAAGAAACAAAAACTGAATTATGTAAAATGACGTGTAAGCTTGTGTTCTGTGTTGAATATTTGCTTACCTATTTAAGAATTAATAACACTTGTCCTTTCTGTAGAACAGTTATTATACTTAACAACAACAACAATGAATAGCCTGAAGAAAATCCTGATTTTGATAATCCGTTTTTTTTTTCTGTGGAAGATTGGAAATAATAACATCGAATATTGATGTTAAGTTTTTATGAAATGATAATCATAAAAGTTATATCGAAAGATTTTACATAGGACTCGATGTTAAACGATAATAGAAACAATCATTTTTTTTAATTTCTTTAAGCAAATCTTCTGATAGTTACGTCCAAAACTCATTACCCTTACCTTTACGAATATCTAATTCTTTTTGCACTAGGTTGAATAACTTAATACTGTTAGGATCTCGAAACTTTTCGTATATTATCTCATGATCTGGATATTTTTTTCTGCCTCATTAAGAGGCTTATATAGACTTCTCTTTTGGCATCTGATAGCATAATAAGGGAAAGAATAATTAAGTTTGTTCTTCTTGTATATGATTAGGCAATTATCTTTTGAATCATCGTCTGTATATGGTGCTGCTCTTTTTTTAAGCCCTTGTTCTTAAGACTTATCTTTCCGTCTGTATTTCTATATCCTGCATTCGTGTTTGGAGTAATTCGTTGCTAACTCTATATTGCTTAAAGTCTTGGATGAAATAGTCGTCGATAATATCATAACACTTATTGTAAAAATCTTTAGATAACAAAAAGGCAACAGCTAGAAATACTTCTTGTGTACATAAGTTCCACATATGATTAAGGTTGCTTCTTTGTCTCCTCCTTTTATTAGGTATAAGGAAGAGCAATTCCTATAATTAGAGGAGTTGGTTAATTCTAGCTCATAGTATCTTATTAACTCTTGTGACTTTATTTTTTAACCAATTATCTAACCTCTTACCAACATCTTGACACAACTTAGTAGCAATGAAAAATCTTGTACTCTTATCCACAATCAATTTAAAATCTCCAAAAATAGCATACCAATAATTGTCTTTAATCTGTTCGTAACAAATAACGTTTAAACTATCCATAGTACTCGTATTTATTGTTTAGAAAATATGTTTTAACATTATTTTGTTACCAGCTAGTTTTACTGTATAAGGTGAGTTTTTGAAGTGGCCCGAATTTCGTCCACTTAGTTTGTTATTGTAATATTCTAATATTTCATTTGAACCTTTATTTTCTAACTTTTTTTTAAAATCTACTACCTCCCATTGCACACAATTTAGTAGCATTGAAGTAACCTGTGTTCTTATCTATAATCAGTTTAAAATCACCAAAGATACCATACCAATATCTTTAGTCTGTTCGTAACATATCTCATTTAAACATTGATCCATACTAACCTATTATGGTTATTATTCCATAAAAATAATATTTAAATTTATACTACAACATTACTTTTATCTATCCAGCTATTATGTGAATCATCAAATACTAACCATTTAACGTATGCTTTGTCACCTTTCTTTCTCAACACCTCCACTAAGTATTCATCTTTATGTTTCGTCTTTAATAGTTCTGGTTCGTAAAAGCTACCTTGCACATCCTCTTTTTCTAAAGCTTTAATTCTATACGTAGGTGCATTAGATGGTATAACTTCGCTAATAACAAATACTTCTGTTGACCAATTAGGTGTATATCCCTTTTCAAATAACCCTTTCGATTTACTTATTTGCTTATTCTTTTTATTCACTTCTATAGGCTTTAAACCAATGGTTCTATGCATACGATTATTATACTTGTTAAATAATGTTGGTATTATTTCTATCCATTTATAATCTCCTTGTGTTGTAAATTTTTCCACATGCTTTGTTTAAGAGTTCTATTGAATCTCTCAACAACAGAAGCTTTCTTGCCCCTATGGGTTGAGTAATGATTAATCTTATTTTCCTTTATCACCTTCTTAAATTCTTTATTGTAAAACTCTGCCTTGATCAATTTGTAAGTTACTAGGTTTTCCCGTTCTTAATATGGATTCAAATGCTTCTGTAACATTTTTACCGCTCTTATCTTTAACAGGAACAGCAAAAGCATATTTCGAAAACACATCTATAATCAATAGCAAATACTTATAGCCTTTGTTTAACTTGGAGATACCTTTTAACATGCCACTATGCATTTCCACAAGATCTGCTTGCCATAAATCATCTATACCTTTAACAATAACATTTAACCTAGGATAATTCTTACCGGAACGTTTGTGAATTTCTTCTATAATTTCTTCTCTAATACCTTTACCTTGTTCTAGTCAATCTTTCTTTTTAACGAATTACGATTTAGTAACACCACATACTGAACCAATACCTTTCTTACTATATCTTCCATTCTGTTTTTTCTATTCTAATAGTGTTTTTCTTCGTATCTGTTGATTTCTTACACTTAACACAATACATCCTGTTTATTATATAGAAATTTAAAATTCATAATTACCTAATACTACCCTCCTAACATTATCATTATCACTTAATTCGTTTACGTATTCATCTTCATCCTCTCTTTCTACATACATAATAAGCATTAAGGATTTGCCTTGTTTCAAATCAGAATTTTTGGATGGTCTAATTGTTAACTGATCATTTATATTAAAGTGTAATGGAAAACTTTCAAATAGAATGTTATTTAAAAATGTGTCTATAAGTTATGAATTGAAACTTGATTCTGTATGCATTAACTACTTCTATAAAGAAATTTGTAGGCAGCAGCTAAATTATATACAAAAATTACTGGTTTCTGAACATCATATTTTGCCAATCGACATGGTAATTCTACAGTTTCTTTTTGTGTAAACTCTTCGTTTGCTTATTCGAGCTGCTCTAATGTTACAAAATCTTGTTTATCGATAGCATTAGATACATTAACCAATCTTTTATTCTTAAAATCAACCCAGGATGTATAATTTGACGTAAAAACTTCTTTATTACTTTTAATGTTAGATGTAAGTTTTAGATGTAAGTATTTTATGATTTTAAATGTCATTAAAGCCTATGCGCAAAGCACCTTGCTCAATCTCACCTTACTCAATCTGAGCTGGTCAAAGATATTTTCAAAATGGGTTGGCCTAGAGTTTGGCCCAGGAGTTAGGTTATTACACTACTGTCCTTTACCCAAAGAAAGGGTGTTACTTCGAAAGGGTGTTGTGATAAAGACACATCCTACTTAGGTTCTGTTTGATTTTCTTCATTATCCAGTAGCTGACACCTTTTTCCTATCTTTTCTTTGCATAGTATCTCATAAGTCAATTCATCCTTATATAGGGTTAAAAGAATTTATTTTCGTTTCCGTAACTTCAGTATGTTTATTTACATTGCTGTAGGACGTAATATTGAGGTCTCAAATATTCAATAATAATAATAATAATAATAATAATAATAATAATAATAATAATATAGGTAACAATTTCCGTATGAAGACACATTGTATTAAAATCTGTAAAATCGCCCGTAGCGTTAGCCAGAAGTTACAAAATAGTCGGGATTAGAGAGAAGTGTCAGGATCAACAGGACATACCCTCAGAAACGTCCCTACAACTAGCTAAATGTTATAACGGAAAGTTTCGAGGCAAATTTCGTTTAGAAAGTATGGATTCTGAACTCACAAGAGCCGTAAGAAAATTTGTTTTCAAGTAATGGTTATGCCGGCTAAGCTACAGAACACGTCGATGATGAGAATGAAAGAAATATTGAAATAAAGAAAGTACGAGGAAGCAGAACACGGAGGAAACCTATACACCCGTTGTTTGTTCAGCACAATGCATACTAGGCGGGAGCTAGGTGGAACAGGTTGTACCATTAAATTTACAACACTTGAATAATAATAATAATAATAATAATAATAATAATAATAATAATAATGCTATTAAAAGTTTATAGTTGCACTAAAATTCGACAAAACTTACTTAAACGTAGGGGTTTCGAGGAAGGGGTACAGCTACTCTAATATAAACGAAAGCTTTTTGCTAATATTTCGTGTAGAAAATATTCTACTTTACGTTTCCAGGAAAATAACTCTAATACAAAGACCTGAATATAATTGAGCACCAAAGCTTGCAATAAAATAACGTGTGGAGTTTGCAGATGTAATTATAAAAGCCTTGCTACAAAAATATATACACAGACCATAAATCAGTGAACTCTGAAGTACAAAGTAGCAAAATAATATATAAGATTCAGTCTGCATAGCAATTGTTGCTTAAAGAGTGGCACATACTATTTCTAGAATTGAGATAAGACGAGAAATGTTTACGATACTTTTCGTCTCGTCTCGATTCTCATCTCCAAAGTATGACGATAGAGTGAGTTAGCCTTGTCCCGTCTGGAATTAAAATGTTAAGTCTCATCCCGATTTTGTTTGGTTTGTTTTTAGAATCGAGATGAGAAATTCGTCTTTTCGTGGGCAACGTTACACAAAACCATTTTTTTTTATTTCTGCTTGTAGTGGTATGACCTGAGCGATAACAAATTTTTAATTTTTAAATATTTTTCCGGATAATATTTATTATCCCTAGTATTATTCCTGAAAATTTGATAGTTGAAGTGTTGAAATAAACGAGTATTTATTTATTTATTTATTTATGTATTTATGACTTCTTTTACGTGGCGAAGTTAAGGATCTGCAGCCTTCTCCGAGCACTTAACCACGTGCATACATTATATGTATATTAAATAAAAACACCAACATAGAAAATATTAACAATTATAAAAGAAATGTATTGAACCATATAAGAAAACAATATACTACTTAATTTTAAAAAAATGGTTAAGCACTTCAAAAAACAAAAATTGAAAAATAATATTCAATAGGGGAAACGAAAATAACATGGAGAAACCAAAAATTGCATATTGCATATAGCAGTACTAGAGGTATGAATAAGCTGTACAAACTAACATAGGTTACCTATTGTTTGTGTGTCCATATGTGGGTTATTAATAATCTGGTAAAACAAAGATGCCTCATGTGCTACCAGTGTCCTTATCTTTACTTAAGGGAAGGGAATATATCGATTTTTTTTAAAATTTGGCGACTGTGGAAACCTTGTGTATTAATTGAGGTAAACTGTTCCAGAGGCGTGTAGTACTTACTGTGAAGGATTTTGAGTATGAATCAGAATTGTGACTGGGGATGGAGAGCAAGAAATTATCTTGTGATCTTGTGCTTCTAGTATGAAAATCTCATAAATATAAAAATCTACGGGCTAGATACGATGGTTCTGACGTAGTAAGTATTTTGTACAATAGGGTAAGATTATATAAATTTCTTCCTCCGACTAACGCCAGCCATGACAGTTTTTTATAAAAAGATGTGAGATGTTCCCTGTAAGTTATATTGAAAATAAATCTATTGCAGGCATTTTGCACTCTTCGCAAGTGCTTTGATTGATTTTCTGTTAGATCAGAATAGACTGAGTCGCAGTAGTGAAGATGTAGGAACACCAGTACCTTGACAAATTTGATCCTCAAAGATATTGGTAAAAAAATCCTTAGTCGATTTAACGTATGTAGGGCACCAAATGCTCTCTAACAAACTCCATTTATTTGATCTGACCAGGAGAGATTTTGATTTATTACGACTCCGAAATTTTTGGCAGCTGTAGAAAATGGAATAACAGTATTGGACAATATTATATTTGGGAGCTGATAGATATTAATAGAAGAAAGAATTCTTGGGGAGCCAATTAAGATGCACTGCGATTTTGGTGCATTTAATTTTAACCCATGAGCCGTAGACCAATCTCTGATTTTGTTTAACTCAGTATTTATTTTCTCAATCGCATTTTTAATATCTTGTTGGGGAAAAGAAGCATATAACTGAAAATCATCAGCGTTAATATGGTATTTACAATAGGTGAGAATTTTAGGGAGATCATAATGTAAAGGGCAAAGAGAAGGGGACCTAGTACGCTACCCTGCGGCACTCCACTGTTGATACAATGCCATGTCGATATGTGATCCTGATTGATCACTACTCTTTGTTTACGTTCGTGAAGGTAAGAATGAAACCATTTAACCACTGATTCAGAAAAATTAAACAATAATGATAATTTCTGAAGTAATATATCAAAATCAAAGGTTTGAAATGCCTTACTATAGTCAAGTAGAGTAAGGAGCGTCAGTTTTCTGTTATAAATAGCCAATGTTATATCCTCCGTTATGCTTACTAGTAAAGTTCATGTGCTATGATTACTTCGAAAACCAGATTGAAATGTATCCAATAAATTATTTGTTGTTAAGTATTCCCGAATTTGATCATTTACAATATATTCAAAAACTTTTGAAAGCTCGGGAAGGACACTGATTGGACGATAGTCTGCAATATTATCAGCGTTGTTCTTGTTTGGAAGTGGGGGGACCTTAGCGAGTTTCCATACTGTGGGAAAAGTACCTGTGGCAAGAGAGTAATTAAAAATGTCAGTGATAGGATTAAGTACATGCAGTAAGATTTTCGTGATCATGGTTATTGAAATATCATCTGTACCAGTGGCTTTATATTTAATTCTTTGTATCGCTTTTAATACATGTGCAGGCTGTACGTGAGAAGAGGAGAACAGAGAGTTAATTTCCAAAGGTACAATATTATTCATTGTTTGCAGTTTCATGGAGGCTGGTACCATACAGGTTTGACAGAAAAAAGTGTTCAATTCGTCTGGCGTATAGTTAACAGCGTTCTTGGCTATGTTTCTCCCAACACCCAATACTTTAGCCATTTCCAAAGAACTGCTCCATTATTTTGGAATTCAAGTATTTAATAGGCAAAGCGCCGTTTTGCCTTCGTTACTTCTTGAGTGCAACGGTTTCTTAACATCCTATTGTTTTCGAATTTCGTATTAGGATTTATTGTGCTATCACTGGAAGGATCGCTATTTTAAACATGTCTCCTGTATGCTCTATAAGCTTAATCTGTCCGAGCCATTAACGAACGTAATACATCGGTTTAGCATGGTGATAGGTGTTGCGTAACACGTTTCTTAACTAATGGGGCGTGTCTATCATAGAAATTTATTATTAAAGAATTATTAAAGAAGTATTCAAATATTTGAATGTAATAAAGCGTGTGTTATCGCTGGTCAATCGCCATCAACATTCCTAAAGTAAAAAAAAAAAAAAAAAAGAAAAATGCTCGACGTGTATTCGATCGAAAAAGTTCCAGATTACTGGCCAATCGCCTAGACCACTGAACTACAATCACTACGCTGTAAATGATTCGTCTTTAGTCTGGTTACTTTAAGTTCTCTCCCTCACCTTGGAAATTGTATATTATTTTTTTTCTTCGTTTCAAAATGTCTTTCGTATTCCTCTTATGATGATATAAGTGAATGATTTTCGATAGAGTTTATTTTAATAAGTTCAGTTGTTCTTAAACCTTTGATACACAAATTTCTTTTTTCTCCACATGAAACTACAGATAAGACAGATTTAATTCTCGTACTGTGCATTTGTTTCAAAGCAGCCACGGTCAAAGAGTTATGACAGCAACGGTATAAACGATGGCTCAATTTGATATATTGAAACAAACTACAGCCTCTTATTTTGAGAATAGAAAGATATGGAAACTACTCAGTGTTACTCCATTTCATATTTGTACAATATTTCATGTAATAAAAAAATTGAGTGTAATTTTACCATGAAATAAAGAGAATGATTATTTTTTTGTTGCTACTTAATCATTATCTCCATTCACATTTCCTTATTTGTTGAATTTGTTACAGGCGCGATAACGTATTACCATTCCACGGAGAAGACGACTCGTGTATTACTTTAAAGGAAACCATTTTTCATTCACATGAGGAATCTCATACTTCGATGCAGTTTGGCAAGGGGTTTCATCCATCACTTTTGTCAAGGCATATTCTAGCTCAGGAGAGTGAAAAGCGTAATACCTACCGAAAGAGTGAAAAACACTTTAGTCAAAGTACAACTTTGTCAAGCAATAACTTAGTGCACACAGGTCAAAAATCCCACAAATGCGGAGTATGTGGAATGGAATTTAGTGTATGTTCATGTTTGGCTACGCACATGTTAAATCGTACAGGAGCAAGGTTACAGACATGCCAAGAGTGTGGTAAGTCATTTACTCGACGTTCATATTTGGCTAGACACATGTTAATCCACACAGGAGATAAACCTCACGCGTGCCAAGAGTGTGGTAAGGGCTTTAAACGACGTTCTGATTTGGCTACACACACGTTAATCCACACAGGAGAAAGACCTCACACGTGCCAAGAGTGTGGTAAGGCATTTAAACAACGCTCCCATTTGTCTTCACACCTGTCGCTCCACACAGAAGAAAAACCTCACACGTGCCAAGAGTGTGGTATGGGATTTAGTGTACGTTCACATTTGGCTAAACACATGTCAGTCCACAAAGGAGAAAGAAGCTACACATGCCACGACTGTGGTAAGGGTTTTAAGCATCGTTCAGCTTTGGTTAGACACCTGTTGATCCACACAGGAAAAAAAACTTACATGTGCAACGAGTGTGGTAAGGGATTTAGTGTACGTTCACTTTTGGCTAGACACATGTTAATCCACACAGGAGAAAAACCTTACACATGCAACGAGTGTGGTAAAAGATTTAATCATCGTTCAGCTTTGGTTAGACACTTCTTAATCCACACAGGAGAAAAAACACACACGTGCCAAGAGTGTGGTAAGGGATTTAATCGACGTTCCAATTTGTCTTCACACCTGTCAATCCACACAGAAGAAAAACCTCACACGTGCCAAGAGTGTGGTAAGGGATTTAGTGTAAGTTCACATTTGGCTAGACACCTAAAAATCCACACAGGAGAAAAACCACACACGTGCCAAGAGTGTGGTAAGGGATTTAGTGTACGTTCACATTTGGCTACACACATGTTAAACCACACTGGAGAAAAACCTCACACATGCCAAGAGTGTAGTAAGAGATTTAGTGTACGTTCACATTTGGCTACACACATGTTAATCCACACAGGAGAAAAACCTCACACGTGCCAAGAGTGTGGTAAGGGATTTAATCGACGTTCACATTTGGCTAGACACCTGATAATCCACACAGGAGAAAAACCTCACACGTGCCAAGAGTGTGGTAAGGGATTTAGTGTACGTACACATTTGGCTACACACATGTTAATCCACACAGAAGAAAAACCTTACACATGCAACGAGTGTAGTAAGGGATTTAATCATCGTTCAGCTTTGGTTAGACACTTGTTAATCCACACAGGAGAAAAAACACACACGTGCAAAGAGTGTGGTAAGGGATTTAATCGACGTTCCAATTTGTCTTCACACATGTCAATCCACACAGTAGTAAAGCATCACACGTTCCAAGAGTAGGTGAGGGATTTAAACATCGTGCATCTTTGGTTACACACGTTAATTCATAAAAGATATAAAGCTCACACTTGCCAAAGTGTGGTTGAGTATTTGAATGAAATTCAGATTTGGCTACACACATGTTAATCCACACAGGAGAAAAACCTTACACAGGCAATGGGTGTGGTAAAGCATTTAATCGACGTTCCAGTTTGGCTTCTCAAATGTCAATCCACACAGTAGTAAAGCATCACACGTGCCAAAAGTGTGGTCAGGAATTTAAACATCGTGCAACTTTTGTTACACACGTTAATTCACAAAAGATATAAAGCTCACACTTGCCAAAGTGTAGTTAAGTATTTAAATGAATGTCAGAGTTGGCTACACGCATGTTAATCCACACCCGATCCAAAATCTCACACGTTTCAAAACCCTGGAATGGAATTTATTCAACGTTCATACGTGTTAAGCCAAATAGGACGTAAATCTCTCACATGGAAAATGATGAAAATGATTTAGTCTACGTTCAATCCTTGCAAGGCATTTCAGTACACAAGTGACAAACCAAAGAGATGCATAGAACGTAGCCTGCTATTTACTCAAGGTTCACATTGAGCAAGTTAATTGTTAATCCACACAAGACAAGAGTCTCACACGCGCGGAGTGTAGAAATACATTTACTGGCAGTTCTTATTTGGCAAATCGTATGGTAAAACACATAGTTCAATAACGACAGATATGCGAAGGAACTTCAATAGGATTTAGTTTAGAATCAGCTTGGCAAGACACGTAAATAGACATGGCATATAGAAAAGAATTTGCCGCTCTCACAAGTTAAGTTTTGGCAGAAATATTATGTGCACGATAAATACACTGCTAAAGAGGACTACAAAAGAATTAAATATTAAAGGAGTCAGACCACATTAAGCCCTTGAAATGTAACTGCCCTTTGGCATGGAATGTAAGTTGTGAAGGACAACTTGTTAAGTCCGTATTTTGGGGGCAGATGTTACAGGAAATTGGATCCGCATCTACTCCACGAATAGCTCTTCTGCTTTGCCGCCACAGCGATTGCTGTATAGTGTAAAGGTGGCTGACGCCGACGAAGATTCAAATGACGATTTTGCAAAGGAACATTTATCTAGAGATAAAAATTTTATATATAGTCCTTGAGAGTTCTTGTATGTAAGGGAGTTAAGGGCAACAAGTTTCAGCGACATCCATAGTGAGGGCGCACCTTCCTCATCAGCTACAAGTGTTGATCCAGCGGAGAAACATGTCAATTCCAACACTAGAACTTTCTGGACCATCTGCATTTTAGCTGCATCTTGCTTGTCGATACATGGTTGCGCAGTTCCATTTTCACCGCAAATATTTATATTTCCCGTTTTTACGACATTCTTTTATGCTCTTTGACAGAAAATTTGAAGATAAGAAGCGATCATAAACTCAAGTCTTTGTCCCTTCCACATGGGTTAAACTGATCAGATAAACTTTACGTTAAAATTGTATTAAGGTGGCATGTGCCAAAAGATGAGTGACTAATAATATTGAAAACGATTGCATTCCAGTTGTTGTCGTCTTTGATTTCAGATCCAGATTAATAGCATTTTTATCCAAAGTGTTAACGATTTTACCGGAATTCGTGGTGTTTGTGCGAAAAGAGGGTCTGTACCAAAATTTCGACGCAAATATATTCTACTCTTTTTCGCCCACAGTCGCTTCTCAAGCGCGGGATGATGATATAAGGTGAATGTGCATGTGGGTTGATAAAAATGAAGTTCGAAGCTATGTTTCGCATTTCTTACTTATTCTCTTGTATACTTAGAAGTTTTTGAGTATACTGACTTAACAACTTTTCACTCGTTTTATAAGAAAATTGTTAAATCAGGTTTTAAATTTTCTTCAAAAACGTTCTGTTTACCTTATAAAAATCGGGTACTGTAAGACAACGTCACACCTGTCAAAACGAACCAGCATACAAAGTTTTACACCATTGTATTAATATATCGGTATTTCAACACATTTCTATAAAATTTAAAGCATGATCCTGTAAAATGAAGCAATAATGAGTTAGCAACTTCTGATTTGAGTGCTTCATATAGTTCGCGTTCAAGCTTGGCAAGACAAATTTTAATATACACAAGTGGAAAACTTCACATATACGAAGAGTTTGGAACACTACTTGGTCTATACTCAAGTTTGGAAGGATATTTTAATACACAGATGAAACTCTCACACATATGACAACACACAGGCGAAAAGAAGATTTATATGGAGCTCACGTTTTACAATGCACAGGAGAAAACATACTATTAAATACTAAGGAAAAAACTAAAGCGTTCTACGTGTGTAGAAAGGGCTTAATTAAAGTTTCTATTTCCCAACAGATATATTAATACAGATGGGGAGTAACTGCTGAGTCAAGACTATGAAGAACGGTATAATCGAAGTTCAATTTTGATGAAACATGCTATCTCATACGGGTGAAAGATGGTTGTGCATAATTGTGAAAAGCGTTTACATCAAGTCCATATTTTGTTAGTGGAAAGACATTGTAAGATATGTGAAACTAATTACTAAAAAATCATGTTTGTTCATAAAAAGTATATTCAATTTACACACGTGATAAAGTATACAAATGCGAAACATCTTAGTTATCAAAAGTGCGATAAAATTCGTTCAATATTACGTATCAATCTCACGTACTGCCAATTCACGTTTCCGCTCGCGACGACGGTAATTCGGCCGTGATTGATTATTCAGCATTGCGCATGATGCAAAAAGTATGTTTTGGAGCATTTAGGTTTAGTAAATCAAGACAAATCATTGTTGACCAAACGTATAAGTTTAATACTGCTAAATATGAGTAAAACACTGTACAAAACACAAAATAACAGATTCCAACCTAAACAATATCCATGTCACTGAGCTTGTTGTTATAATGCTGATATTTATTGCAGAGAGCAGTAATGATTGAATGCTTTTTGCATGTTTTTCCACAATATGTAGACTCAAGTCGGGTTCAAAGTTAATCAACATCCACTTCACTGCTCTCTTTCTGAGATTGCTTGCATGTATTGCAAGTAGTGATAATTGTTAACTGCAATCTGAACATGTATTTTCCACAATCATTACATTCAAGGCGAGTTCTGTTGCTTTCCCTTGACCCGCAGATGTAGGAAATATCTCTTCGGATTGGTTACACTGCTTCGTCATCGGTAGTTAATTTTCTGTATTGTGCCAAGCACACCAGCAATTTTTTTTTTTTTTTTTTTTTTTTGGCAAAGTTGATATTTTACGATGAGCTTTCAGGTTTTCGTTTATTATTTCTAATGCTAACACGTATAGATATGGGTTTGTAATATTTTTTATGTTAGGGCAGTTAAAAATGAAACAGCGGATGAAAAATAATGAAACTTTTATTTACAATTTTATGTAAATGCGAAACAAAAAATCACGTTTTGGCTCCCTCTGACGGCAGATTGGCCGTCCACCCTCCACTACCAACTTTGGGATTGTACTGAACGGGAAGTAATGAATTTGATAATTTTCTAGCAGAGGATTGGTATGTTTAAAGTAGCGAGATATTGCTTTTGCATTACACATTACTTTCTAATCCACATTTACAAATGGAAGAGAATCGGGCTGTTTTCCAAGAACAGGGAAAACAGGATTCCCTGAAACATCTATTAAAAATGAGCGAAAGTGGAAAAGAAATAATATATGATTTCGAACACAGAAAGGTCCAGCTTATATTGTCCTGGCCAAAGGCTCTCAGGCCGGAGTGAAAATAAGAGTAACTCATACTCTGGGGGAGTGATAGATAAATGAGATAAGGTGGACGAGTAAACGGATTGAACAGGGAGATACGTCGATAATGCAGTTGAGAATTTATTACAAAATAATTTATTAAAATTTTCTGTTCTTCCCTCAATTTGTGCACCTGATATAACATTGTACTTTAAAAGACTTATGCTAGAAGTTTTAGATCTAGATCTGATAAGATACCAACATTGTTTAGTGTTGCTGATGCTGATGTCTTTTTTTTTTAAGATATAATCTAGGTGTTTGCTGCATCTCAATAGCTTTTTTATATTAAGAAATATCAGAAATTATTTTAAGATATGTATTCATTTGGAAATGCACACCACAATTCCCAAAGGTTTTTTTTTTTTTTATTTTGTAATGTGTAGCGACTCTGTTCGCCGTGCCTCATTGGAAATTTCATTGTTTTTACTTTTTTGAACAGTAGAAATATTTATTGTTACATTAAAAACATGAGGGAAAGAATCCAGTGCCTCGTCTATAGTTCAATTTAGTAAAAGTGTCCACTGTATCACCTGTTGCACTTTGCAAATTTCACCCAAAGGGGCCTTCCTTCAATCAGGTACAAACTTTCTTTTTGAGTTGGATTGCTGGCTTCCGGGATTGAGGTAAGATAGGGAACGGGCAAGTCGCGGTCTGGGAGAAGGAACTCTTTATATGAGATGACGGATTATATCAGAAAAATAGACATGACATAATTTAAGCTGCTATTTTTACGCGCGTTATGAAAATCGTACAATCCCAAGTCGAGTGCTTGAGTAGAATGTTCGACAAAGGAATGTCATTTGTGTGATGTTATCCCATGTTTACTGTAGTTCCATATGTAACCCCAAGATATATTCACCAAAATGAAGAATTTTGTCACCTTGTGACAACATTTGGAAATGATTCGTGGCATGTTTCAATTAAACTTGAGGACTGTTCGTATATGGTCTGCAGAAACACCGGACGAAGTTTGTTTTGGATAGACTTACTTGGGCTCAAATAATTTCACACTTACGTACGAGATCATTCTGTGTTCTGCTGCCCTATTTATTTTAATACTACAAATAATCCGCCCCTGTGGTCTTGCGGTCGTTTATCTATGTAGAGAATTGGTTGAGAAAAGGCATTCCACTGTTCCTTACCAATACTTTCAGACACGTTTCAATTACCACTAAACAGCCATATTCCAGCAACTAACTAATATTCATGCCACAGTCCGTAAAATTGTTTATAATGCATTGTACATTTAGACAGTATAGTTTAAACGTGGTTTTTTTCACTGCACTTTTGATCAGCATTCTTCTGTACATCACCACATTAAACGCAGAATATGGAGCACCTGACGGCACACTTCTCTAGGGTGGGATCACGTTGTTCTAGTCACGCTCACTCTTTTCTTACCATCTGGGTTGAACATTGTAAATTATATTAATCTGTAGCAATAGGTGAAAACGGTATATCACTGCATTTCCAGCTGGAGATACTGTCAAACGCAGACTCTAGCCGTAACCTTACTACCGGGTTCACAATGGAAATAAAAAAGCACAGAAATAGCACAAATATTTTTCCCGAAGCAGGAGCACGAACTTTATGCATTTTTTTTAACTTTATGCATAGACTATCCTAAGTACATACAAAGATTTCGTATTGCAAAATTTAACACACAGATTTACGGTGCGGATACCCGCATCACCCATAATTTATCAAAATCTTTTGATCCTCTAACCAAAAGTTTTCCAAAGAGCTTTCCTTTTTTGATTACCTAGTCCTACTCTGGAGCTATACCAATGCATAACTTTCCCCATATTACAGTACTATATCGAAAAACTAAATCTCACCTATATCAGCAAACGCTTCCAAACTCAGCACCCTTTATTCATACAATATCTATTACCTCACTTTAGATCCTACACGAAATCGCTATCAGCATACCCCTTGTCCCTAATGTTTACGCCCTGTTACTACACTTTACCCTCGTGACATTCATTGTTCTTAACCCTACAGTGGTAACGTAAAAGAAAATTTCATGAATGGTAACACTTTGCTTCCTTGCCTGATAAGATGTGAACTAGGATTTAAATTTCTATTATATTTACAATATTAAATACAAACACCAGATAGTGGATACGCTTTAAGCGAAACTGTACATTCACTTTATTGAAGCAATATCTTTCTTGTTATAATTAAGTTCGACACCTATGTGACTATTTTATTGCTTAAATACCAGCACTCAAAATAAAATATTTATTAACTAGAAAGAAGTAATCAAGGATATCTCCTAATAGGGGTGTATTACACATAAGGAAACTCATTATGTTCACTGTTGACTCATTATATTCCATATCGAAAAGGCAAGACTTCACGAGAAACTAATCAACTTTGTTTATATTCATAAACTATTAGCATTTGGCAACCACACTCTTCAAAACGTTCATCTTTTGCACAACCATGAATATTACACGTTCAGCACGCAGCTCGCAACATTCTTCACTTTGATTTTCATGCCACTTACAATGGTTCGTACGTGCAATTTCATGTATCTTCACTCGAAACAAATATTTAACTTCATAGTGATCATATATACCTAGGTATTTGACTATGACTTTTATTTCTATTTCTCAACATTCTCTTCTACTTACTTCATAAACTCATATTTGAACAATTATTATACGAGGGACAATTTCACACACTGCTTATCAGTAAAACGCACCTCACTTCCAAATTTAATTGCAAATTTACCGGCTATCAACTCATTCGACACGATAAGAAGCTTCCGACTCGACACGCCACCAGCGCCGTGACAATATATTTTATCCTTACACATGGTATAGTATTGTCTCTCCGTCTAATATTCCAAAACATCTAATCATAACTATTTATTACAGATTTTTATGTGTCACAATGACAGTCATCTATGTTCGACCAGGTCGTCCTATTCCCCTCCCATTCCAATATATTTCAAATAATTTCCGACATTACCTGATCTCTTCCAATATTAACATCCATAGCCGCTCAGACCGAGAAAAAACAGCTTTTAACAATTTTATCCCTCCCTCCACTACATGCTTCATTCACCCATTACCAAAACCAATCCGTTCCTGATCTAACACTATTCCTGACATAGTGATCACATGGTCTCTCGCCCACAGTATTTTCATCTACATTCTAGATCCTCTGGGTAGTTAACATATGCCCATTACACTCACTCAAAAAGTTTCCACTACTCCCTCCTCCGTCTGAGCACCTTCTCGGCTAATACTTCGCTACTAAACTTACTAAACATATATACTATCAGCGGCTTATCCTCCTTTTACACCTTTGAATACCAAAACTGGGTCAATTTGGCCAAGATGATCTTTTATAAAGAAATGCCACAAAATCAAAAAGAGGTAGTGGGCTAATATTTTTGGTATTCTTCCATTAGCAACCATTTTTACCTTTGGAAATCATTTCAGTTGAATTCATATAAAAAACAACAAAATACCCCCAAAAATGGCAGAAAGTGTAGCTAGGTCATTTTCACCCAGTTTTGGATACCTCGCGGCACGGCCCACAAAAATATCGTTTTATTATTATTATTATTATTATTATTATTTTGCCAATTGAAATGAAACCTGGAATAATCACTTCTCCGTTCTACCGAGCTTTGATTCGGGTAAGAGTAATATATTATTTTATGAAACTCCTTTTTTCCCCACTCTTTCCCACGTCCACACGTCACTACATATTTCCTTTTCAGCAATTGTTATATTTTGGTTCAGTTCCCTAAAACATCTGGTTTTATTAGAGCAAGACACGTGATTCTTCACCCCTTAAAAGTAATCTGTCACAAGCTTGTTTGCAAAGCGCATTGCACCAGCAAACCGCTCTGCAAGGACTGTCAGGTGTAATCAAAATACAATGTGTGACAAAATTTATTCCTAACAAAGCGTATTTCTAATGTTACAGTACTATAATTCAGGTATTGTTTGAAAGAATCAAAAGCCGCCACTGACAGTGTATACAGCGTATGAAATTTACTGTAAGAAGCACGAATGGGTCAAAATAACCCACGCTTAGTACTTTACCTAACATTTTAGGTTTGGTTCTCTAAGGGTTAATCCACTCTAATCTCTACCACCAATCATTCAACTCGCAATTGAGCTTTTCATCCCTCAAACCGCATATATATCACCTCATTATCCTAAAATTCCTCCGCGCTACTTTCGTCTAGTTAAACACTCACGTCAAATCTATACAGAATATGTTTGCACTGGCAACCACGAAGCTCTTCAGCAACATAGAACCCTCCACCGAACAGTGTATAAATTACGACAGTGGATTAAAACCTCAAACACAATTTCTGCCTTATCACACCCTTCGCAATATTAGATGCGTTTCAACGCATTAGCTGGTAAATTTACCCAAACCTCTTATCCTCTCTTACATCACGATCAGGAATTGTACAGAGACCAAGGAAAAGCTAAAACCTTTGCTTCCTAATTATATTATATTATTTTTACACCTCTATCATTCACTTAGCATTTTAGGCCTAATTATCATCCTGTAGGCATTACAACTTCAATTCACCACATATCCATCTTCAACTCAACATATATACTCACAAAGCACTCACTACCTTCATTTCTACCACTGAAATCACTAATTTCATCTATCATAAATGTTTTAATGACCCGAAAATCAATAACATCTATCGACATGTAAGACAAAGTCCACGAATACTGCTAAATCTTACAAATCATCCAAGTTTTTCTTGTTTTTGAAAATCAACAATACCGTCCGATACAGCTCAACAGAATCTTCACCAAAATTCTAGGGAAAAAATATCGTCAAATGACTTCATTCTCATGTTTCTCATTACTATCTTTACTACACCATCAAGCAGGCTCCCGACCACAAATTACCATCAACGATCAGATTCTGCATCTCCTCAGCTGCATCCATAAGCAGTATAATACCACCAAGCCATCCTGCCTGGTACTCTTTAAATTAGAAAAGGCATTTAATGACGTGTAGCGTTAGGGTTTGCCTTCAAACCTGCTACACTTTCGCCTTATCGCATTTATCCGTTTTATTTACAATTTCTTGTCTGGCCACCGTACTTACGAATACCTTAATCAACAGTCATATCAAATGATATTTATGCACTCAGCCGTATTTAAGGCTCTTTACTATCACCCTTATTATATCTGTTTTATGTTGTTGACATGCCTCTTTCCCCACAAAATATTCAGTTATTTCCATACGCTGATGATACAGCTTTTTTTGCAATTTGCAGTATTATACACTAAGTAAACAACGCCTTACAACCAATAATACAGACGTTTGGTCTGTGGTGCAATAAATGGCTACTGAAATCCAATGCTGCTAAAACCCAAACTACAGCATTTCTGGCCCCTAAGAAACGCTCCAGATTTCACAGTAATTCACTTTCATCACTGTTAACGACAACTCTTTTACAATCTCCAAAACTGTTAATACTTAAGACTCACCATAGATAGACACCTCAGATGGAAGACTTATGTCCAGGATATCAATAGAAAAGCATATATTTGACTCAATCTATTAAAACGACTTACTGGCACAATCTGGAGTAGTTCTACAAACCTACTCTTAAACACTTATGTAGTCTTCCTTCGACCTGTGATTAGTTACGGCCATACCGTTAGGTCTCGGCAGCAACGCCCTTTTTTTTTATCAAAAACTTAAGGTTCTCGAACACCACACACTCAGAATTCCATACCACATCAAACTCCCGAGCTCTGCTCCTGAGCTTTATGATCGCGTGACTTTTCCATACATTTGGTTCCATGTAGAAAAGCTTTGCCTCAAATACTTCCGGAACGTTCCATCCTCATCGTTTACTCCTCTCTGATTCCATCAACGCTCATGTTTATTTTTATATCGTTCACAGCATCAGTCATTCTACCTCTTCCTCCTCTTTACAATGTATCATTATTCCTTACCACCGAATCATCAAGATCTTCCCCTCATCAGAAAGTTTCTTCTCTATCACCATCCGCACAACATCATACAATCATATTCTACACAATAATTCCTTTGTCACTAACAGAGCTATCCATCCCTTTGAATAATGCTTGAAGAAGTCCCCGAGGGATAAGAATATCCTATATCCGTCATTTTACAATATACTATAGTTTCTCTCGTCCAAACGCACCTCTTCTCATAGATTTCACTCAACAACGCAATATGATGAAATGTAAATCCAAATATTTTCATCATGGTGTTCATAATTCATTGTACAATTTCCTTTCTCCACCATCATTATAATTACGATTGTAAAGATCGTAATGTCCTATTTACTCACGTTGTTTATGACATAAAATTACAAAATTTTGAAAATCTCTTAGACCATCTTTAACTCCTTTCTCGAAATACCCTTCACTTCTCTTTCCCACATGGAGGGCATAACCCTTGAGCGGGTGGTTATCTAAAACAAACGTGCGCCATACATTTACATTATTTCAATTATTATGTTATTTCTAAAGGGTGTCTTATAGGGAATTTATGTCTTGAAGCAAAGTAAAGTTCTTTGTTTATAACTTTGTCACAAAACTGAAGTCGCTGTAAGACCGTAAGTAAAATTTTGCCCAAATATGTACCCCGTTGGCACTTTCAGATAATGAATTATTTTATTTAAATTCCGTATCAGGGGGCCAACACAAATATAGGGAATAAGTGTGAGGTTTAGGACAGTTGGAGATGTGGGACAATGATATACCTCTCTGGTGATTTGTGTTAAGCCATAGCGGTTGCTAGCAGATGTGGCGGCTACGTTTAAAGAGCATTGTTACCAGGTTCTGAACGTGCACAAGGTTTTAGAAGCAAAGACAGATTTTCCTTCACCGCTGATAACTATTATATTAGATGTATATTATAAACATATTTCACAATATGAAGAGGTAGTAGAGGATTTGATATAAAAGTAGAGAGTTAGGTATTGAAAGTACATTTAGTATATTTTTGTATGATTCTAATACCAGAGTGCGTAGCTTTATAGTGACAGTAGTTGAAATGGGTATACAGGGAGAATTATAACAATTAGTTGAGGAGGATTGGGACACTGTCCCACTCCTATCTGCTCACAAGTGTGAAAACGTTGGGTACATTTATTATAATTCCTGTGTTCCCGCTTGGCTAACGCTATATTTATTTAGTACTTTTTCTCATCAGTGTTTCAGAAAAACGCCAAGGAAGTGGAAGAAGATAAACATAGACTAAATACAAACAGCAGTGATATTCTGCAAGCCGTAAAGATAGTAGTAGAGAAAAAGAAGAGTATTTGAGAGGTAGGAAGAGAACACAACATATTGAAAAGTACAAGCAAGACTCAAATGGAGATGCTGTAATATTTCAAGGAAATCTCTTTGTGAGAAACTCTCGTTAGCGCAAGTAAGACGAACTATGGGTTTAGAACGAGGCACGGACGAACTTTGACTTACGCATATGAAAATGCCTTGAAGAAGAATATGCTAGAATTTTAAACTGTGCAGAAAAGTGCGGGATATGGCTGGCTTAATGGTTTTATGGAGCATCCCCCTCAGTTATCACTGCGATCCCTGGAATCAAAAGTTTATCAAAAAGTACCAGCTTCAATAACCAGAACGTGGACGACTTTTTCAACAATTTGAAATCAGCATATGAGAAATGAAACTTCACTCTGAAGTGTACTTTCAACTGTGGTCAAACTGGATTTAGTACCATAAACACAACGCCATCTGTGATAGCTTCACGAGGACAGAATCAATTCGGACAGGTAACTTGAGTGGAACGTGCTGAACAAGTGACAGTCCTATGTACCTTCAATGCAGTTAGGAATAGAATTCCTCCAATTTTTTATATTCGAGCGTAGGGTCAAGAATTTCTTTCTGATAGCTTGGTATTAACAAGGATCACTGGATGGATGATTGCTGAGATATTTGGTGTTTGGTTAGAACACATTAATAAAATTTCAAAATATTCGAAAGAAAATCCAATCATATTGCTCCTCGAACACCACGAAAACCACGTAAACATCATTGTGGTAGAGAATGCTTCCCAAATTGGCGTGTTATGAACATTTTAACCCGGATTGCAGTCAAACTGCAACTGGTGGATGTTTCGCTTTATGGACTTCTGAAAACCCATTACAATCGGGTGTGCGATGACTGGCTGATTAATAACCAAGGAGAAACTATTTCTCCACATTCTATTGATGAGTATATAGGACGGGTATACCACAATATGACACAATAGAATATCATATCTCGATTTAAAAAGACTGTAATATACCCTTTCAACAGTGCTTCTTTTACAGAAGACTAATTTCTGATATCTTTAGTAAATGACCGTCCAAATCCCTCGTTGAACAGAAACGCACCGTTTCACCAGCAAAATCTATAGGCAACCTTACCACGCAGAATGTTGCTGTCATATCTGAGGGTATGGACCATGGTTCATCAGAGCTTCTGCCTCAAAGCTCGCTTATATTAGCTATCCAAGAAACTACATATGTTATATTTTGCAGCAATATCTTCCACTGCGTTAGTATTCACTCAGAATATCAGTCCTTTTCCGAAGGATGCCTACCCCTCTTAATAAAACCAACCGTGAGAAAAAGAGGAGTGGTCGAACAAGAATACTAACAGCAACTCCAGGAAAGATGAAGCCAAAGAAGAAGGCTTTGCACAACAAAAGCGAAAGAGATGTCGGTATTAGAATTCATTTACAACAAGTAAGAGGAAGGTTGATACGAACTCAGAGTCCTCAATCGAAGACAGTATTTTCTCTCAAGAACAGTGGGTTGATATATCCTTTTGTAGTTCTGTTAGTGATGTAGGTTTATCAATGAACGAAATAGGATGGGAAAACACTAATGTCAATGTTGAAAACAGTAATATTATACTTCTTAAATTTTACATCAATAATGCGTACAGTTTCTGCCAGGTTTTCCAGACCAATTACTAATGGTTGAGATCACTCAATGCTAATGGTTACTTCTTCTTTTCAAATTAAATAATATGTTTCAGAGTAACTTCCGAATTTCTTTTCATGAAGTGAGTAGTGTGTTTTCTTGGAATGTAAATAATTATAAAGTGGAAGTTATTATGTATATTGTTGAAATTATTAATATGTCAGTCGATGTAATTGTAAACTTAATAAAAAAAATAAGAAATAGCTCAACTCTGCGCTGCACAGCATTATTAGTTTGATAGAGATTATTATTATAGTCCGATGTGTCCAATTCTGCTCTGAGTTTATGGGAGTAGGTGATGGTGATGATGGACGACATAGTAGACTGAAGAACGTGAGATGAATCGGGTTCGGGACAACCCTGAGAAGTCACATGGATAGGATGTTTATCTACCTAAATGCCCACTTAACGAGAGCTAGGATCAAAACAGGAATCCTACATATCAGAACTGATCGGTCTACTACTGAGCCACTTCGAGAACCGGAAACATTCATGTTGGAAATGACGTAATTCTTTCTACTCCATATCTTATCCCGAATTGCATCCAAAGCACCGAGAATTATCAAAAACCCTAAAGAAAATACACATACTTCATATTATGTGAAATCAAATGTACATTCTAGTTATCCATATTCTTCTCCACAACCACATTTCAAAAGCCTGCAATCTTTTATCGTCTCTTTTGCTTAAGTCCATGTTTCTGTCCCATTGAGAGAAAATGTATAAAGCAATCTAAACATCTGAAAAGAAAACAGGCTCGCAATTATAGTATCGGTGTCTAAACGTATGAACAAGTGCTATGACTATGGGCTATCTAGAAGCAAATGTCATTAAGACGTTTGGATAGTTTATCTATTCATGTTACAATGTTCAATATTAATGTTTACAGCGTTGAATATTAATGAAAAACGCAAGTAGAACTCTGCAAAAATTGAGTCACTCACAACATATTATAATAATGCTTAAATATAGTTAGTGATGCCCACGAGACAAGATTTGAGGGTGTCTCGTCTCGAAATTTTTTTTCGACAGTTCTCTCTCGTCTCGAAAACCGTATATATTTTCTATTGAAATAGATCTGTCTCGTTTCGAATCTTGTAACGATAATTCCGTATCATCTCGTGCGTATCACTAAGTATAGTGCGTGACGTAACAAAAAAAGCAAAATCACGAACCTTAATCCTTCAATAAATCCCAAGTTTTAATTAATCTTTAGTCTAATTTTTGAATAGATTTTATAAATGTTAAAATAACTTATTCGTATGTTTAGTTTGGACCCTCAAAAGCTTTGGATTCCTTCCGAAATAAGTTCCTGCGCACGTGACTGAATATTAGATATTCATGATTTTTGTATATACATAGTTGGACTTCCGTCCTTGTTCAGTTTCATCCCTTAGTAATTATAATACTTCAATATGAACGACTCGATTATGTCATATACAGAAACAGTATCAATCAATATTGGATACGCTTAGTTAACTATCTACTCTCTGTATTTCGCGATTCATCGCCATATTTAATTTCACACTATTAATAGAAAAACTCCAATTTAATCTTTTCAGGTGGCTAAAGCGCGTAGCTCCATGGTAGATTCATAATAATTAGCGACTTGCTTTTCGAAGTGACTGAAAATCTTACCTGGTGAGGGATAACGCGCTCTTCAGTGTCCGAATTCTCGTTTATATTCGCGAGATCAAACTAGTTAAAATTCTTTGCAGTGTTACCTCTTACGAGAGAACCTATCCAAGTGAAACTCTGACTTCGAGTCGAGACTATGGCCTTTGGATACCTTGTCCCAAAAGAACATATCACGAAGAGGGATATCCTCGATCGCAACCATTGCGGAGATAAAACTTGAAAAGTTAGATATTGAGCTCCATACTATATATTACAAATTCGGATTCCGGGTCATTTTTTTCGGGAACGGTCCCGTAAGGAAACGTAGCCTATATATATCAAATTAGTGTGGAGAGCCCAGCACCTTTTGAATGAAAAATTTGTGTCCCCGGGGCACTCGCAGGGTCCCAGGCGAAGTCCAACTCAAAATTTGCAAATCGAACCTGGGGTCAAGTAGCATACTGTATAAGAGCTATTGTTAAATAAAATAAGATAGAGCAAATCTCAACTCTCTACGATAACGCTGTGCAAACGGGCAAGTGGTCAAAATGTCAATACAACCTACATCAGAAAATCTATGGCTAAGCTTCTAAATCCGTTAAGTTGCGACTATAACAAAACAGAAAAATGCGTTTAAAAGTGCAAGGTATTGAAGTCAAACAAATTGCTGCAGTCTCTCACAGAGTTGCACAACGGATCTTATCCAGGTATAAGTGTGACTTCGAATGACCTATGGACCATAGAATGACCATGGCCATTGGCTTTCGTGTCCTAGAAGAGGAAGATTACATTGTTAACCGCAACCGTCGTGGAGGGTGAGAAGGTCAAAAGCCAACGGTATATGCGTCGCACATCGGGACCCCAAATTCACAGATTCCACCGTGGAATTTCTATTATAAGGTTGAAGAAAACTGGAATTATGGTGCAGAAATAAAATACATCGGAGGATGCTTTTGAGAGAGTGACTCTGCAGAAATTTCCTTTACTTCAACACCTTGCACTTTTAAACTTGTTTTTCTGTTTTGTTATTGTCGCAACTTAACGGATTTAGAAGCTTGGCCATAGATTTTCTGATGTAGGTTGTATTGACATTTTGACCACTTGCCCGTTTGCACAGGGTTATCTTAGAGAGTTAAGATTTGTTCCATCTTATTTTATTTAACATTAGCTCTCATACAGTATGCTACTTGACCCCAGCATCTATTTGCAAATTTTGAGTTGGACTTCGCCTGGGAATCTGCAAGGGCCCCGGGGACACAAATGTTTCATTCAAAAGGTTCTGGGCTCCCCACACTAATTTGATATGTATTCGCTGAGTTTCCTTAGCAGACCGTTTCTGAAAAATCTGACCCGGAATCCGACTTTGTTATGTATAGTATGGAGCTCAATTTCTAAATTTTCACGCTTATGTCTTCACAAAGGTTGCGATAGAGGATGTATTCCTTTTCATGTTATGTTCTTTTGGGAGAAGGTATCCAACGGCCATAGCCTTAACTCGAAGTCAGAGATACAGTTAGATAGGTTCCCTCGTTGGAGTTTATTTTTTAGTTACTTTGTTGTTAAGCGTTTTATATTTTCTAATCTAATCTTTATATATATATATATATATATATATATATATATATATATATATATATATATATATATATATATATATATATATATGGCTATTTTTACTCTATTACTTTGTCGAGCTTATATCTAAACATCAATTTTCTCTAGAAGTCTTTGCTTTGAACAAGACGCATGTTTTGAGCATTGGCCTTATCGTAACGGGAATGAATAGCTTCGATGCTGACATCACATTAAACCTTAATTAATTAATCAGTCAATTGTAGATATCGTGCCACATAGGATCGGTGTTAAAGAGGGAAGTTAAATTTCCATCCATCAATCAATATAACATAATAAAGAAAACAGCGAAACATATTTCATTTTATACTCTTAAACAAACAGTCCTTGTGAATTGAATGATGTTAATTACTGAGTGGCTGGTCACAAAGCGATTCAGCCACTAGATGTCAATGTAGGAAAATCCATTCACAAGGAGATGATAATAAACCATTCTTATTGTATTAGGGAATTATAGGTACATGCGAACTACCAATTCGAAAGACTTTCATCAAATATTGTACATTTGCCATTTCCATCAAGTTAGAAATCGCTTTAGCTTTGGAGGAAAGTCATTTACACTTAGTGATCTGCATGGACCAGGCTCAGTCTGAGACCCGCAATCCGCTTCGGCCTACAGGTCGCACTTGGGAGGACCAGCTCATTTCCCTCTTTGGATCGGGTCTTGCTCGGGCGGGTTCGATACTGCTTTCTCTTCAGGGCAAGACGGGCTCGAGACGATTAATTGCAGTTCTTTAATAATGTTTCTTATTAAATGATAGTTGGAATATAGCTAAGCGTTGAAGTCTTTGCACGGCTGCACGTGTACTGAAAGACATTGCAGACAATGCAATTTGTACAGTTAGTGATCCTTAGCTGTAAGACCAGGCTCGGGCCAAGACCTTTTAAAACTTAATGGCCAGGTTGGGTTCGAGCCAAAAACCTCCAAATCTTTGCGGGTCCGAGTTGGACTGGAGTTAGCTACGTTAGCGATGGATTGGGCTTGGGGCGAAAAGTTCGGCTCATATATTTCTCTAGTACAACTTCAGCAACTCTAGTTCATGAAGCAAAAAGAAGGGGGTATAGAAAGAAAAATCTGCAAACCAATAATTTTAATGAAATAAGACTTGTTTGTCAATTCATAATATCAGGGTATGGCAGATCGCTTTAGCTTGGTTTCAAATTATATGAATGCTAAATTTAAATCTTATTTGTAGAACGGATACACATGTGCAAAAAATTGCGCGTATACTGCCACTCACGATTTTTCGCGTTTATTTCATTTTCCGTACATTTATGGGTAAAATTTAGTTATTAGCATGTGGTAATAATAGAAAGCAATCCATCTAAGGAGATATTTTCAAAAAAATATAATAAAATAATAAAAATATGAGCAAAAGCAAAATTATGCTCGGTTCTGTCTTTACTTGCAACGATGATTTCTATGGGTTTTTCAGTAGCAGAGCACGATTGCGGAGGATATACAGTAGGGGAGTCAAGGAGTTGGATCAAGGAACTGGACACTGTAGCAAAATGTTGCATTTATTGGTTAAAACGTAGTGTGCAGATTGCCTGCCAAATATAAATTAGCTTCTGTAACTAAGATGTCTTTCGAAAATATAGAATTAAACAGAAAAACTCTTATCTTAAGGTTCGAAGCGAATACGAACCATGGTTATGAAGATTATTTCTTAAGAAAAAAGAGCAAACACAGCGTTGCCTCCGTTGTTAGGTGGATAGAGTGGCGGACTCGTTGTTATTTTTTTATTATGACATCACAACGAATCCCATCCCATCCCATATATTTTTTTACAAAACATTATGGGAAGTGTATAATTGATATATCCTTTAATCGACGTATTTATTCAGTATTAGAATACGTGTACTATTGGAAACAGTTATTGTTTTCAGTTTATGGTCTTGTATGTTTCACCTCCCCTACCCGTTCTTAAACAGCAGACAACTCACTTCGGATTTGTGTGTCAGGAACAGGAAAAAGAGCATACGCGACCTTGACAGTCTTTCCACTGTTACCCATTGTTATATCGACATGACGTTATATCGAATGACGCTTGTTGTCATGAAAAAAGATTGAAAGGAAAAAAGCTGATGTCAAATTATCGTTTGTGTGTGTGCTTGTGTTTTTTCTTTTTAGAGTATTGACTTTCTCTCTATCTTTCCTTTTTAATATCCAAAAGTGCAAGAAATGCAACCAAAGTCTGTGTAAGGAATGTTTTTATTGAACGAAACTAAATTATAAAGATCTATGTATGCTGAACACGAATACTTCCAAAAGATAGAATGATAATGAACGATAATCATACCATATTTCAACATTATATAGTAGCGGGAAAAACTGATATTAAAATTAAATAACAAACAGGCATAAGCTTTTTTTCTAGCATGGCAACACATTAAACATAACTCATTAAATTTTAGGAATTGCAAGTTATCACTTTACGTGTCATTGTATTCCTATTAGTTTTCACGTTCGAGCGACGAAAGAAATTGTAGTAATAGTGATAAAAATCGAATTCGAGATTTCAATGAATTCACGTTTCACGCCCCCACATATCGAAAAAGTATTTTTGATGTATGTTAATCTGTTCGTCTGTCGGTTCGTCACGTTTTTACATACATTCAAATAGAGCCCATACTGTTCGACGTATCTGGAGCGAGTTATAGACGTGAAGTTTCAATAACACTTTATCGTTTCGAATTCTATATCCCTCGACACCTAAAAATAAGAGCAGTTTACTGAAGGATGAAAATTTAAAATAATTAAATTGTCTCAAAAACAGCTGTAAAGATGTTGCTTATTTTCTAGAAATATAGTATGAATCATTGCTCTGAAAAAATACGTAAGGTCTAATTTACTGTATGGGATGCGTTTTTTCGAACAATCTTCTCAATCACATTTCATAAATAAATGTATCAGTAATAACCTAATAATATTACACAACTCGTTTGTCCAGAAAAGATACACAAGGGATATTTTATTCTTGGGGACGACTTTTTTGACGATTTTCTCAGAAAGTACTCAGACGTTTTGCTCATATTTCACATACAATTATTTCCTTAAGAATTCTAATATATGGCATAAGTTATTTCTAAGAGAAATATGACCACTCCGTACTTTAATTTTGGACGTAAGTTGCTTCCAACAAAGTTTTCCAAGGCACATTATTTTTTTTCGCATTTCCCAAATAAATGTTTCAGTAATAGCTGCAGCCTAACACGAGTCAGTTTAAGAAATTCGAGCGAGAAAATTCAGTGCGTTTCATCCCTACCCATTCTGAAATATATTTTTAAATGTTACACCTAATCACAATTTTCCTAACAAAATCGAAGCTTCTTTTTAAATGTGCTTTGTTGTGGCCAAATGGTTCAAGTGCATTGGTTCTGGATTTGATTCCCGGTGAGAGCTAGTGTATTTTTATCCAACGTTAAGATATAGGTGCAAAGAGAAAAGTGTTTAAACAAGCCTAATCAAGCTAATGAATAATACAAAGAAATAATACAATATTACGAAATTATAGAAGAAACGTTCTTAATATTAGATATTTGCATGTGAAATGTCCAACCGATGACAGTCAACTCCAAAGGTAAGAAAGTGAAACATCCAATATCAGGTTAATCAGTGGTCTCTAGTTAAAGCGATCCTACTAGGAAGTGATTGAGATACCAAAAAATGTTGTAATTGCTGGTAGACATGTTAGGAGAATACATTGGGTGAGAGAGTTTAACTCATGAATAGTCTGCACCTTCGTTGAGTATTGAAGTGCGTTGGTCTATATACGTTTGCATTGAAATGAGTATTAATACACAATATCTGTTGAATATTACGGAGGCTTGTGGACGGGTTTGCAGTGCATTTCACGGAGTTCGATATTGTAAGGATCCTAGCGAACTACTGAGCCTTCCCCACTGTAAACTATAAGTTAAATTCGTGCTTAATTAAAAACTATTTGTTTAAATTTAACACTGATAACCGTTATCACCTGTGCACTACGGGCAACAATCCGCTAGTACTTCTTCAGTTTTGCCCTTTGTTTTAGCGCCATAAATGTGTTTGTTCATAAATTTCTTTGTCTATGATTTTGCATATACGTAGCGTGGGCATTAGATTTTGACTTCTACTTCATATGCATCTAATTACAAACACACGTATAGAATGAACACAATAAACTTGGAATATATAGTTTGTGTACAGAAAATCATACACGAGACGCTGCACGGGAGAGCAGTGTGCATACTTTTGGCAGTCGACTTCCTAAGAAATTTATAATAATAATAATGATAATAATAAACAGAAAACGAAACTGTTATTTACATAATTTATTTATTTAAGTATGTAAGTGCAATGTACTTAAGTTTCTCTCTCTCTCTCTCTCTCTCTCTCTCTCTCTCTCTCTCTCTCTCTCTCTTTGAAGGCAACAACCCTTAGGGTACCAAGACGTAGGAAAGGACTTGTGGCACTCACGACTATAGGGTGGTGTGTGTTTGGCACATCGGCTAATCTTGTTGTTAGTCCCATTTTTTGGACCGGGTGAGTTATTCACGGTAGAATATACAAGAAAATATACCTTTCTTTTACTTTTAAAGTAAATAATTACACTCATTCCCTCAATGTGATACTTGTTTGTTTAACTGTATACAGATAACTAATCCGTGGAAGAATCGTTGATAATAATAAATAAAATAAACTCGACAAATATTCTTGTAAATAACAAGTAAAAGTTTGCGTTACACTGTTCATTTTGCTGGGCACGCCAGTGTGCCGTGTTATCCGGTTGTGGCACACTGGAATATAGGGTATGGCTTTCTATTTTTTCCCAGCTATTTTAACTGCTTCAATTGAAATGAATCTATAATAATAAGAGAGTGAATTTAGTATTCCTATCCTTCGATTTGAAAGTAAGGTCCACTAGAATTGTATATATAAAAATAATAATACTCAGAATTCTATACAACAGTTTGTTTTATTCGAAATGACATACTTCCTGCAACTGTTTGGGTTGGAATTATTTGAAATCAAATCTTTAAATTTTACGACCTACGGTTATACCGGCTAGGCTAAAGGACACGGTGATGATGAGAAATGAATGAAATGGTGGAATGAAGAAAGTGGGAGAAAACGGGAGAACCCCCGAGAAAACCCTTGTTCATGGTGTTTCTCCACCACAAAATTCACTTGGTGCGAGCTGGGGTCGAACCAAAGATCCCATGCACCAAAGATGAACGCTTTATCACTGAGCCACCGGCCCCTCTGAAATTATTTATAGGAGAGATGACTACTTAATGAAAACTTGATATCGAACACATTTGTTTAAAAATACCAGCTTTTTGTGAAATATTGCTTAATATTCAAGAAATCCTAAGTCAATAATAATAATAATAATAATAATAATAATAATAATAATAATAATAATAATAATAATAATAATAATAATAATAATAATAATAAATTGAAAACTCTCTGGACCTAGTGCATTGGCACAATTCCAACAAATTAAAAAGAATTTGTTTCCTTCATGTAAGTGTAAAAGGACTTGATCCCTGTTGCTTTCAATATACGAAGAAATTGTCCAACTGTCAAATGAGATGCTACATAAAATGCCCTATGCAACATAATGTAGTATAGAGCCATCATTTCAGGTTGTCTAAAGAACACTTTCGTTTTAGCAAGAAATCCACCCACCCACCCTTGCTTCATTTTTCTGTTGTTTTGATTTTATCATAAATACTGTACAAAATGCTGTCGCTGAAAAACAATCACCGAATTCACTATCCTGTGATAAAAAGCAGTGGCAAGCTGGCCACAATGTTTTTAAAATCCAGGTATTACTATTTAGACTTGGGTGTACTGAAGCATTTCGTAAAGTATAGCCCGACTTACGGGGAAAAGAATGAAACCATTATACGGGATAATTTGTTAGGTCTAAGGTACAAAAGATATTTCATGGTGCAGTTCACCGATAAGAATTTTAATTTAGAAGACCTTATCGATCTAAGATTCAGGAGGCATTTCTTGTCTATTATAACTGGAATTGCAGAGTCAAATACTGGTTTTCGAGAATCCATTTTCTTCGTATTAAAATCCGAACAGCACAATTACACATTATGTGCCTTATTCAAGTCGAGAGCAGACCAGGTTACTGTTACGCTTCCGCAATAGGTTCAATTGCTCTCAAGCGATTCAAATAGCGGAATTTGTATCAACAGTCGCACAATACGAAAAAGAGGCGAAATTGGTTATAGCGAGCGACAAATTATTGCTAGATTTGGTAGCGTTCACGAATCTCTTCAGAGAGAGAAATTCTTGGTTATGTAGGTAGAGAAGTGAAACGGTGGTAAATGTAAATAGTTGTTAATATAAGGATTTTATATATTAGTTATATTTTATTCCGCATTGATATATATACCGTAGCATTTAAGTTAAGATTATAATAGAATTAGATTAGTATTGTTGTTAGTGGTATTATTATTATCATTATTATTTGACTATTAGATTAGGTAAGAAGTATAGGTTTAAGGATTATAAGTTAGATAACACAACTGTTTTGGTGATTAGGATTATATATATTATTATTATTAGTAAATATTACGTTGAAAAGTTAGGAAGATTAAATTTTAGAAAATGGAAATATGTCTCGAGGACATATATAAAGACTAGACAAATAAATAAACATGACTAATAGAGAGATAGAAAGTAGTAAATAGAGAAATGTTAAGTTAACATCTGTATTAAGAGTGAATAGTAAAAGAGAATTTAAAAAGTAATTATGTGTATATGACAAGTAACAAATGTGACTGTGAAGAAGAATGAAAAAATATATAATAATTGCTATCTCGAAGGAACATCTAGGTTAATATAAATATTAAAAGGCAAGAAAGAACGGAATATTAAAATAAATCATGTAAATTAATGTTAATGAGTTAGCTAGCAGAAAATTTAAAAAAAGAATTGGTTAAAATAACAAAATTTTGGAGAATCTTTCAGAAGGTCAGAGTACTAGATAAGAGGGAAGTCCCATTCTCGTTGAGTTCAATATGGGCGATTATCCAAAACGTCAATGAGAATATTTTATGTATTACGTCACGTAAGTCTTCAGTGATAAAGAATGAAGAGACACAGAGGTTGCCTCGTTTATCACTCGAAAGCAGTGAATATTTTTTTAGGTGAATCCGACTTATTTAGCAGAAGACCCGACGAATACAAAAGTAAAATTTAAATTAAATAAATGAATAAGGCTAATGTGATTAACATATTAGAGTATAGGGGTAAGATAAACATAAGTGTTTTTTAAGATAATAGTAACTTGGATTAAGATAGCACTATAGAATATAGATTTTATATCTAGTGGAGTGCTTGTTTAGGAAAATATAGTTAAGAGTCTAGCTGATCATTTATTTGAATATGGAATGAGAGAAGAGATGTAATAGAGAGTGGATCCGAATAGAAAGAGACTAAAAAGAAGGAGAATAGCAGTAGATAAATAGAGATAGCATAGAGATAGATTAAGAGAATATTGACTACAAGAATATGGATACGATATTGACATTTATATAACCAGATTTAGACAAATAAGATAAGAGTATAATCGCTAAAATAAAATAAATATAGTTATAGAGAAGAATAGAGAAAATAGAGATATAGATAAAAGTAGAAATGAATAAAAATAGAGATATATAGAAATAAATAAAGATAGAAATAAGTGAAGTTAGCATGGTATAGAATAAATAGTGAAGATTATAATATATTATAAATAGTAGAAAAAGAAAGAAAGAAGATAGTTTTAGGGAATTAAAAAGACATAAGTGTTTTACTAGTCTAAAGATAGCCCTAAACAAGTAAGAAATGTTTCGAGACGGTAAAGAACATCTAGTTCATAGTGACAGATTTAAAAGCTACTGTTTCACAAGCTAGGCCATTTCGCAATAAGATAAGATAATATAAGATTAAAGAAGTAATTATAAGATTATTACCCAGGGATATTTTGTTTACTCTACTTGGACATGAGATAAGAAATATACGATTAAGACGACGGCGAAAGTTATATTGTTGTTGGTTGGCCCCCGACGCAAAAGACTTAGCTACTGTACCGATTAAGGATAATGAATATACGGATTGGACATAGATTTTCAAATGAATATACAGATTGGACAAAAATATATAATAATTATCTACACATTAGGTAATTTGTAGTTTATAATTAAATAGACGACATAATAGCTAAAAGTCAGCTTAGCTATAATTATTTTGACTTGACATAGATTTAAAATGATAGATGAAAAAATACCGTTTACGAGTATGGAGAAAGAAAGTGTTTTTTTTTTAAATGGAGATAAAAGTGAAATTTTATTTTAGGAGAATAGCAGTAGATAAATAGAGATAGCATAGAGATAGATTAAGAGAATATTGACTACAAGAATATGGATACGATATTGACATTTATATAACCAGATTTAGACAAATAAGATAAGAGTATAATCGCTAAAATAAAATAAATATAGTTATAGAGAAGAATAGAGAAAATAGAGATATAGATAAAAGTAGAAATGAATAAAAATAGAGATATATAGAAATAAATAGAAATAAATAAAGATAGAAATAAGTGAAGTTAGCATGGTATAGAATAAATAGTGAAGATTATAAGATATTATAAATAGTAGAAAAAGAAAGAAAGAAGATAGTTTTAGGGAATTAAAAAGACATAAGTGTTTTACTAGTCTAAAGATAGCCCTAAACAAGTAAGAAATGTTTCGAGACGGTAAAGAACATCTAGTTCATAGTGACAGATTTAAAAGCTACTGTTTCACAAGCTAAGCCATTTGGCAATAAGATAAGATAATATAAGATTAAAGAAGTAATTATAAGATTATTACCCAGGGATATTTTGTTTACTCTACTTGGACATGAGATAAGAAATATACGATTAAGACGACGGCGAAAGTTATGTTGTTGTTGGTTGGCCCCCGACGCAAAAGACTTAGCTACTGTACCGATTAAGGATAATGAATATACGGATTGGACATAGATTTTCAAATGAATATACAGATTGGACAAAAATATATAATAATTATCTACACATTAGGTAATTTGTAGTTTATAATTAAATAGACGACATAATAGCTAAAAGTCAGCTTAGCTATAATTATTTTGACTTGACATAGATTTAAAATGATAGATGAAAAAATACCGTTTACGAGTATGGAGAAAGAAAGTGTTTTTTTTGTTTTTTTAAAAATGGAGATAAAAGTGAAATTTTATTTTAGTTGTATATACATAGTAGTTTATAAATATACTGGGTAGATAGAAAACAGGATAACTGGGAACAAATCACGTTTAAGATGCACGGCTAGTCGAGCAGCCGTCGAACGACCAATGCTCAACCCGAAATCTGAGGAAACGCAGATTTCCATTGTTTCCACCAACCCATGAATCTCTAAACGGGTTTTGGTTTCAGTTATCGATAGATAGGTGTAAATAAATGTTCAATATTTATACTCAGGTAGGTTAAGGATATAAACAATTTTGTAAATAAATATATGCGTAATCATAATATTATTAATTAAATCATAAATACAAAATAGCATAGGTTCATGTAATTACCGAGTCATAATTCCCATTGTATGCGAGAGTAGAGAAGAATAAAGCACATAGACACGACACTAACAAACATATTATACAAATCATTAAACACACTCCATTTCAAACAATGCCAGATTCAAGCAATGCATAATTAAACACTAGCAGTGATCATGGAAAAGAGGTAGCACATTCTATAAACACCAAAAATCATAATTTGCATCCAGAAGACCCGGCAATGCAAATAGGACACGTCACTGATTTCCAATCACGGATATCGAACAAACTAGTGAATAAAACCGAAATAAACCGTAAAATTGGTGTCACGAAAGACGGCGAAAAGGAAACATTTTTCCCTTGTGACATAGTGTTATATTAAGCTTAAAAATTTATAAAATCCACCACAATTTTTTGTGTGTTAGGACGCCGTTCATAACTACCCAGGTACCGACGCGGAAATGAACGAGAGACGAGGAAGTTTTTTGAGTCAACCTTGATTAGAAAAGTAATGATTTTGCTTTTCTCAAAGTCAAGTTCACCGTTGCTAACTCTCTCAAAGTGGATTATCATGATTCATAAATATGTGGGTCAGGTGAAACTTATTTTAAATTAAATATTAAATAAATTAGTGATGTTAAAGTGTAGTGATGAGTGCAATATACATAAAAATAATAATTTAAATTGTGTTGAGCCTATAAAAATTTAGTAAAAAGTGTGTGAAAATTTGTCATAAATGTTGCAATGAATTATGGATGGACAGATAACTTGTATTAAATTAGCAAGACTGCAAACAGCATCAGGTGGTATGTGACAGTGGAAAATTTTCATTACAAACGTTGTTACCAACGGCAACCTAAATAATCTTAATTGCAAACATTAAAAAGAACTTCATGTGCAATTAATACGGCTAATGCGTTCAGTTGAGATAATTTTCAGTTTAGCCGCTAGATGGTGTGAGAATACAGACTCATGACTAAAATGCATATAATATGTTTTTAATTAATAAAATGAATGAAGATTAAGAATATTAATAATCTATTTGTTTTTGGGTGTGTTGGATTTAATAATAGATATTTATTCATATTGTAATATATATGTGTATAATCTTTGATGTTTTTCGATATTTTTATGTACAGTTTTCATATATTTCATTCTTTTATATCCAGAGAATTTCAAATTAAACGATCTCCTGTGAGATCTAGTCTGTTAGCGGAGCTAACAGGGTTTCAGCAGGGGGCATGTGGCAGAGCCTGTATATTTTATTTATTTTATGTTTATTTTCAATTAATCGTATTTTATTAAAGATTTAGATTTTGAGTATTAGATTCATAAAAACAGCAAACTGTCAGGAAATAATAATCCACGAAAAAAATACATAAACATTATAGTCATTGCTTTTAAAACTTATGCAACGATGATATGATGTACGCTTTGTCTAGCAAATTGTTTTAATTACAGGAAGTTAAAATCAGAATTCAATTAATGTCTGATTGAAAAGAATTGGCAGAATTCGTTGTAAGTAAATTTGTAAGATGTTTGTGAACACAAGACTCTCTTGTCGGGTATGTTAGAATTGTCAGGAATTGTGAGTGGAAGCATTCCAAGCATTGCCAGTCGTCGACCACAATGAGGAAACCATTGCGTTTCCTAAACAAGAAAGAGCACACGCCTCTGACGTCATGACGAAGCGGCAGATTCCAGGTCACAGGAAGTTCAACAAAAACGAGAGGACCAGAGGTCACTGGAGCAGTTGGACAGTAGAGATCAGATCAGTCAGGAGTGATCAGTCGAGATCAGTCGGAGACTGAGAGTTGAAGAAACGAAACAACGACTACAAGTCGGAGATCGACGTTAAAAGTTCTAACTAGTAGAATGTCTAGAAACAGCTTTCTTTAAGTTAAGCGAGTTAGCGTTTCGCTAAGACGAACTCCGAAAATTTATCATACGTTACGGAGGAGTTATTATTATACTGACCGTTCGCAAAACTTTGGCGTAATCAAATCATATCGCAGCCCGTTCTTAGTTCGAACCTCCGTTCCATCCTTTGGAGTGGCCGCCAGCGAGATACCATCCAGCCTGTGGTTTGACGATCGGAAGGAGCTTTTGGTGGACCAGCATTTGCAGGAGCATAAGAACAGAACTCCAAGAGGTATGTGCTACTTTCTAAACATTAGTCGAAGGCTCAATATTTGGTATGTAGTGTTAGAACTGGTATTTGCTAATTACCCGAATTCATACACGACACCTTACACGTACTTACACAAAGTAATGAAAATACAACAGTAATTCAATTATCGAAATCTGGAGTTGTTATTTAATTACAGAAATCCCCATAATAACATGAACCGAAATATTATCTCTCGCTTAGTTGTACATCATATTCCCACTCAATTTCAGATAGTGAGTGGAAGGTAACTTCTCTGTGTTCACTCAAAACATCTCCAAGATTACAAACGAACCATGGAGGTTCACAACTTGTAATTTATTCTTTGAGTCAAAGTATTTTGCATAAAGCATCGTTTCGTAAGATATGTATACGATTGTATACTATTAATTTCGAAAATTGTACTCATAATATAATTTCCCATCATGGATTTGAAAAAACAAAGTTCGAAGAAAGAAAGGTCTCCGATCCACATATCTCTGCATGTTTGATATGGAAGTCTCATCTTCATTATTGACCCTTAATCTATTTTAGTCCTACGCAATGCGAATCAATGGGATGGCTCTAAGTGAAAACATTCATTTAAATGGTTAAGCAATCAGGAAATTCCTGCTGTTATTTCACGAAACACAATAGATCTTGAGGAAAAAAACAATTTTGCTTACCAGAGGGAGAGAGTAAATCATTTGCTTACGTTTGCTTAACTAGGAAGAAGGCAAGGGCGCTGATCCTGGGCGCCGGGCCCACCAAAACTCATGTAGGCCCCCTTTGTATTTATGAATATACAATATTTGGCATAATTTGAGTGCAATTTATCTTAAAAGCCTCATATATATCTTCTGCATTTGAATGCCCCCCACCAAATTTACAGAGAAATCGGCGTCCTTGGAAAAATGTCTAGTGAAATAAATAAAAATGTTATAACGTAATACTTGAACAACTCTATCTAATGGTGAAAAGTAAATTAGTATTCAACACTTCTTTCAATTTTAAGCATTTCAAAGATTCTCGTAGTTTAGTATCGTCCCGGATTTGCATTTTTGAAGTACGAGAACTCTATCTATATCTTAACGTGAGAATTGGTTTCGGACCATGCACTTATGCTGGTTTGCCACAAGATGCACATAGGAGTTTTTCTTTCGACTTCCTTAGGAATATTGCGAATGGTATGACTTTTAAAACTATGTTCAAAAAAGAATACACACCGACACAATAAGATGATAATCTGTTACTAGGAAATATATTGAATTGTTCTGAATTTGTTCTCACGCTACCAAAGCAGTACTTATGCTTTTTTATTCCAGCCTTTTAATATAAGCATTTCACACTATTGTCTGTTCTAGGACGATACAATTCTATTTCATGTATATGCTAGCTTTAGAAATACAGTAGGCTTTCGCTTATTCGACTTAAACAGGCAGGCAGAACGCTGGATAATATGGATGTGTTAAGAAAAGACCTATTAAAAATAAAACTTATGATATAATTTTACATATTACGCCTCTAATAATAATATTTCATAACAAAAAACTGCAGTGCACTGAATCAGGGATGTATCCAGCGTGAGGGCCTGAGGGCTGTCCCCTCCGAAATTCAAGCACTTTTTAATAAACTTGCTTTTACCCTTTTGAGGTTCTTTTATATCAGTTTACTAGTAGTCAGTGTCCAAACTTTGGGCAATGTGCTGTTGTCTTGTTATAATTCTAAGAACATACCATAATGCCATTATACCAGGTGGAATTAACCCGTAAGTACTATGGACCGTCTCTCAGACCGCTGCTGCTTTTCGTATCATTATATTTTCTACAGTCTCACTACTAGAAGTGGATCTTTTCGTCTACCTTCCTGTCTAGCATATGGTTACGTAGTGTGAAATTCGTGTTATAATTGATCCCCTGTGCGCGGCGCTGGAGGGGTCGAACGGTCTCACAGACGTACTATAGTAGTTACGTGAGTATTTTGCTGTTCAGTTGTCTTTTGTTATCTACTGATTATTATCAGTATTGAGTCTTGCCGTGTGGCACGTCTTACACCACACATCAAATAATGACCCAGAGACTAGAAAACCTGAAATTATCTTATTTTATAACATGAGTAAAGGCGGAGTGGATACTCTAGACCAAAAATGTACAGATTACACATCAAATCGTCAAACAAGACGATAGCCATTGACAATTTTCTTTTTTCTGGTGAATGTTGAATGTGGTGTCAATGCGTATGCCTTGCGTCAAGTCTATGCTAAGTCCGCAGTGATGACAAGACTTGATTTCATGAAAAGGTTGGCAAAAGGACTTGTTAGGCCTCACATAGAACGTAGAATGTTCATTGGACATCTACCATGAGAGCTGAGTTTTTCAATCAAGAGCATACTATAACTTGAAAGTGAGTTTCCCACCATCGCGCACAAGGAGTTGAAGAGGAGAACATAGTCCGCTCTCCACTAAGTTGTAAGCGCAAAGCAATGATATTCGTGTCAGCGGTGTAGGGTACCGATTTCCTTGCAATGCAGAATAAAAATATGTAAGTGCCTACTTGAAGAAAGTGCATGCTATCAGAACAGTTAGTGCGGTACTTTCTTTACCGGCAAAACGAATTTTCTTTACTCTCGCGATCATATAAAAACTAAAAATAAGTTTTATTCATAACCTTTTTACTACAAAAAATATAACAATACAACTGTAACAGTGCTTTCTTGTAAGTTTTGAAAAGCTAATATTCCATGTTTTTCCTCCGTTTTTACTGTATTTTTTTATTCTCAGTGCATCTATAAGTAGAGTGTATTTTAAATTAGTGTTATTTTGACTACATAGAAACGGATAAAAAATTGAATATTTCAACAATTACAATTTTAGAATAACAATGAAAACATAGTTACAAATTTTAACCATACTCTTTTTCTCATTGCTTTAAAAATATAAAACTTTTTCTACATCGTGAAATTAGTGTTTTATTTTTCTATAAGCAACTAAGATATGTAGAATAGCATTATAAGAAAATATGCAATAAAACTACTATTCAGAAAATGTGAAAAAACAATGCGGTCTGACAGATTACGTGATTACTTTCGTCAATAGTACTTAAGGGTTAAAGAACAGTTTCAAATAGGATTAACATTTCGTTTCCGTTCTATTTTTAACTTTAGTATATTAGGACGATACACTCAATGTCTTCTTGCTATTTTTGTTATGTGATATACGTAATAGGCAGTTTTCTTTAGTTACATTTCTCTCGAAAATATATTTCATTTTGTTTGTGCTTAATGTATTTTCCAAAGTAAACCGGTTTATAAATGGAAAGTAGGAAAAACTTTAAGAGAAGTACAGAACTTTTGCATTATTATTATTATTATTATTATTATTATTATTATTATTATTATTATTATTATTATTATTATTATTATTATTATTATTATTGATACTTTTAAAACATTAGAATTACGTGCTTACGAGGATTCGTGTTAGGCCCCCTCCGAATAGAAAACCTGGATACGTGTCTGCACAGCATGATAGACGAATGAGTCAAGGTGTAGACAGACGCGATAGGCGATAGACTCCAGAGCATGAAAAATAGATTAAGACCACAACTAGCAGTTCTTCTGCCGATTGGTGCTATCTGCAATGATATATCGGATCATACAGTATGTGGAACAAAGGATGGTCGGATAAGCAAGACCATGGTGTATTGGTGTTTAACGCACCTAAACTTGTAAAATGTTTGTATAAACAATTATCTTTCACTCCTTAGCTAAATTTGTGGATACGATCGCAGACCTTGCCTTATAAAGTATAGTCTTATAAAGAAAAATATATTTTTTTTTACCTAAAAGCTAAAGAGAAGCCAACTTCAATAATTTTGTTTTCTTTTTTTTAATAATGGCAAACTAGTCCATTTCGTCACGAAAAATCAGGCTTGGTACTAAGATGTCTTCTTCTGTCCGTATATATCCTTCACACTTTGTTGGAGACAAAATTGTTCTCTTTCCAAGAAAACAGGATGAGAGAAGCTATACAACAGCATGAACTGAAAACAATAGCTATTACCAATAGTACTCTAATTCTTGATAAATACGTCATTACAGCAAAATATCAATAAGTTGACCTTATTATATTGTTTCGGTTCTTATTAACATGAAAATTATAATGTTTTGTAAAAAAAAGAATGGGATAGGATGGGATTCGTTGGTAAAATAACTACGAGTCCGCCACTCTATCCACCTAACCACGGAGGCAACGCTGTGTTTGCTTTTTTTCTTAAGAAATAATCTTCATAACCATGGTGCGTATCGCTTCGAACCTTGAGATAAGAGTTTTTCTTTTTAATTCTATATTTTCGTACGAAATCTTAGTTACAGAATCTAATTTATATTTGGCAGGCAATCTACACACTAGGTTTTAACCAATAAATGCATCATTTTACTCCACTATCCAATTCTTTGATCCAACCCCTTGACTCCCTTACTGAATTCCCTCCGCAAATGTGCTCTGCTACTGAAAAAATCCCTAGAAACCATCGCTGCCAGTATACACAAAACCGAGCATAATTTTGTTTTTTTGCTTATATTTTTATTATTTTATTATACCTTTTGAAAATATCTCTTTAGGTGGATTGCTTTCTATTATCTCCACATAGTAATTAGTGAATTTTATCCATAAAATGGAATATATGCGAAAAAACGTGAGTTGCAGTATACGCGCAATTTTTATTTCGCATGGGAGTACGTCCGTCGGTCTGTCAACAGCAAAACGGCAAACGCTGTCGACAAGCCGTTTTCAAGGATCGATTCAGCGTTCAAAACATATAGACCAACGGCCAAGGAGGTGATAACTCTCCCCCCTAGGGAACTTTTGCGACTATATTAGGAATGTTCCTTAGTGTCCTTAGAATCTAAAAATAGTTGTTAGTCAACATATAATTGTAACACCTGGGTCCCTTAACACTTTAACACCCGTGTATCTATACAGACATTGATGGGACCTCTCTAAATAACCGTAGATCAGACCGTTAGGGCAACACTGGAACACGTTATACCTCAATCGATTTATACGACTGTAGGCTTTCAGTTTACGTAATAAAATTGACATTTATGTGTACAAAGGAAAACTAATGGAGGGATATTTAACAAAATTTCCCCTAAAAACGTCCCTTCTTGCCATTCTTTTAGTTACTACGTGGCAACACTGCAAACTACGTGAACAATAAAACATTTATGGATCCCATTTCTTGCTTAACTTACACTGAAAATTTCATCTTGATCCAACAAATAGCAGCAGAGGAAAGTTTGTTCTTTTTATAGTTTTCACAAAGTTCATAACAATAGATATTCATGGAAGTACGAGTATTACTTTGTGTCAATATTCTGACCGTCGGTGCAACACTGGAATAAGTTATACCTCGATCGATTTGGAAGAGTGGAGGCTCTCAGTGTACGTAACCAACGAGACATTTCTGCTTACAAAGATAAAATAATGGAGGGATATTTAAGCAAATTTCCCTTAAAAAGTCCCTTTTCACGATTCTTTTAGTTATTACGTGGCAACATTGCAAATTGGGGAATAAAAATGTATTTAGGTATTCTGTTTTATGTTCAACTTAAACTGAAAATTTCGTCTTGATCCATCAAATAGCAGCAGAGGTCATATGTATTTTATATTCTTCACAGGGTTCATAATAATGGATTTTCATGGAAGTATGAGTATGACTTATGTCAATGTACAGTTATTACGTGACAACACTGCAAACTGCGTGAATAATAAAATGTAATTATGTGTTCTATTTTATGTTCAACTGAAACTGAAACTTTTGTCTTGATTCATCAAACAGCAGCAGAGGAAATATGTATTTTAAAGTCTTCACAATTTTCGTAATAATTGATTTCCATTTAGGTATGAGTATGAATTTGTGTCAATGTTCCGTTTTATTTTTCTATAGAAAACAAGTGATACAAATTATTCTATTCTATTTTCTCATTAGTTGTATTACGACATATCCCAGTACCGAGAAATCCCCCAGGAAGGTTTTATGGTTTGTTGGTCCATGGTATAATAGAAAAAAATTCAAAGCAATAATTTTACTGTTGTTCGATTAGATTATGTTCCTTTGAAAATACTTGTTGTTCTGCTATTCTACAATGAATACACTTCTAAACATGTCTGCTGGTATGTGAAGTTATTAAACAGCTCTCGAACGTATTGCGTAGAGCATGTATCCTTATTGCATGTGCACATATATAATCGCACTTAATATTGTATGCAATATGTAGTTTTTTAACTGCCGTAATATTAAATAATTTGTTATATTCTTTGTGTTCTTGTCTGTCTGTAAGTTGATAATAGTAGCACATTCGCCTTGAAATCACGTGTTCTCAGTTATTCTGAAAAGAATGACAAACAAAAAGAAGCCAGTCCGACAGACGACAATTTCAACAAGAAAAATGATTACTGTAATGAAAAATTGAAAATCCTGTGTAATACACTACGCATAAAACGAAACTGACACGAGGACGATAAATTTCATTATAAAACCTTCCGTATGAACTTTCAGGTCAAAGTACTGCGGCAAGAGACTGACACTGCAAAGCTGCATCGCTCAACATCAAATTGCATCCAAATTCCTACAGAACACGACACAAACAAACATGGTCTATCCCTGGGACTACCAAAAGTTCACAAAATTACCACGATTGCTAAGTCAGTCTGCTGAATACTGTGTAGCGAAAAGTTGTACACTCTTAGTGGATAATTCACCATATTTATAGAGTACTGCTATACGGCAATATGTAGCAGACACCGTGTTTAACGAGGAGCAGTGCGTATTTGGCCAGAATTAGAGCTAAAATGGTAATGACGAAAAAAGAGAAAGGATGTTTCATGGGAAACTCTGTTGACATGTGTTACTAGAATAGTTGAATGTGTCATTAAAGAAACACCTATTCGATAGGAAGACGAATCATTAGTGTTACAGATTCAAGAAGTGGATTTCATAGCAGCCGAAATGATGTACCGTAACTTATACCAGATCGTAGAGCTGAAAGTGCTCATGGAAAAAACATTCCTAATGATAAATTCATTGAAGACGCAGTGCTAAGAGGGAGATCTCTTTATGCTATTCGAATGAAACTATCAATGATAAACATGAAATCAGAGCAAACAAAATATACACCTGCGTTTCAAAGAAGCTGAGCAACATTTTCAGAAACACAAACGTTATTGTGAAACTACTTTGTTAAAGAAACCTGCATTCAATGTTTAATTGTAAATTTGGTGATTCTGTGGAAACTGAAATTGTTTAAATTTTTCTTCAACAGAAATCATGTGAGGCACGCACGTACGCAGAAAGGGAAAGTGCCCCTGGTTCGATTCCACGCCATGTGAATTTGTGATGATCAACATTACGTTTTTGTGTTTTTTCTGGGTCTTCCTATTTCCTTTCATATTCTTATTTCACGATGTCATTGAAAACCATTCACTATCATGGATTATCGATCTCTTTTAACTTCTACAGGGCATACAGAAATCATTGTTTCATCAAAGTAGGAATTTAATTTTCTACAATAGAATCTACAATAATAAGTGAAAAATAAAAAGCCGAAACGAAAGTGTATAACTATTCCCACGATTTTTTCCCTTAGAATTTGTTTCGAGATTACCGAAACGATACCGAAAGAAGATCAAGAATAATATTCTCAACGAGACGCTTTTCGACTCGAGACGAGACTAAAACCGCTGTTGTTTTGACTTGTCTTGTTTTGTTTTCATCCCTGGCTATTTACCTTCGCCTACTCGCTAGTCTTATTATTTTAAAAACAGTTGGAATGTAGGAAAATATTATTGTAAAATATCGTCTAGAATATATGCTAATATGTGTAACTAATAATCATAGGCGTAGCTGTGGGCTGTGCTTAATGTGCCTTTACACACACACAAATAAAATGGTTTGAACCTATTATCTTCAAAGGTCATGTAAACTAAAACGCTTTTTGTAATTCGTCAATTCATTATGTTTTATTTTATTATTTCTAATACATTTAAAATTCAATAAAAATAGTACGTGGAAATGTTATGGTAAGATACGGTCAAGTTTAGTTACCTTTGTACAAATCCATTGAAAAAGTTATTTTAATTTCTTACGCGCACACCCATATGAAAAGTTATGTTTTGTCTTTGATACACTCATAAGAAAGATCCTGGTTTAATTACCTTTTGTACACCCGCATAAAATTTCTGCTTTAATTAACTCTGCGGACACCCAAATAAAAATTTCCGGCTACTCCTATGTAATAATGTAATTTATTAGAAGTTTCAGTACATACAAACCAAAGCACTTCAATTGATTTTGCGCACCAGTATATCCGTATTCCACAACTCAGAAACTTCAATGTCAACGTCCATTTACCAGCAGTGTATCGTACTAATGTTTAGGTCTAACAACTCATACTTTTACTTCATGTGTCTACACACAAAACTCATTTACGATTAGTGATACGTTAGTTTGTGTGAGATCGAGCTATTATATATTAAAATATTAAATACCACATAAAACAAACTAACTTCGATGCACTATAGGCGTTAAAGATTTGCAATTAAGATGTTTCTGGTTTGAATTCTGCGGTAAATAATCTCGAGTTCTATTTTCTGGTTTTATGCGGTTCCACAAGGGCTATTTATGGACCTTAAATACATAGCCACCAGAAGAAGCAACTTTCCTCCACATACTGAATACTTAATATATAAATCAAGAAGAATGTAGTGAAAAAATTCGGTGAAAACTGGAAATATCAACATATTTTCCTTCTCTTGCATTAATATATGATCGTGGGTGCTTTATTTGAACCTGCCGTAGAACATCATATTGCTGTTATTATGTTTCATTACAGTTTAGCGTGATCCTTTTCAATACTGAGATTACATTAGATAAGATCTACATAAAGAGAGATCCGAAATTACTCAAGATTCTATCTAAGTCAAGTACTCTCACGAGAATCGAACTGGAACGATGTAGAAACATAAGCGCTAGCGACTTGGCTTTTGTTGCACCGTCTTACTGTATTCAGAATGAAAAGACATACGTGATCTTAATAAATATTTAGTATTAAGTTTTCTATATATATATATATATATATATATATATATATATTTGGTTTACCAAAACTCCTTTATATATTTACCATATCCGTGTGTGTGTGTTCGGGAAACAAAATTATCAAGAACTTTTTGATGGATCATCACCAAATTTGGTCAAAATATAAAGGGTCAAATATTAGGAGTTTGGTTTGTGATTATAGCCATCTACTCAAACCGGAAGTGGTTTAAATAATCTATTTTTGGTTTGATCATTGATCACCATAGATAAAAAATAGTAATATATAACGAAATGCGGTTGTCTGCAATGGATTAAGCGTCCTAAGAACATATTTTGTCTTCATCCTTAACTCTTTACTGAAATGATAAGTGGTTCAAATTAATTATAACTTCCGTCTTCAATAAATTTTCATCTATATAGAACAAAAACTGTTAAAGGTAGATGAAATTCTTTTTCTGCAATGGATGGCTTTCATTTCCTCCGTTAATCTTCAATTGAAACCAGAAGTCATAAAAATTAACCTCTTCCGGTTTGAATAGTGATCTTCATAGAACAGGGGAATGGAAAAAGTTAGCGAGAAGGGGTTTTTACATTCAATTTAGAGTTCTCGTGTTCTGCCTTAAGCCTTTATTCAAACCGGAATTGGTAGGAACGAACCACTTCCGGTTTTAACATTGATGGCTACAGAGCAAAAACTGCAATATAATAAAAAGCGATTTCCAGCAATCAATTAAGCTTCATAACAATAAAGCCTACTTCTTCTCTCGTCTAATCTCTCCACTAAAATAGGAAGTAGTAGAAATTTCTACCCTTGTCGGTTTCAATATTAATTGTGAAAATACCGCACCACACAAATCAAATTCCTTGGCACTTTCTTTTCTTCGAAACAAAGATTACCAGACAGTCTCTGATAATTAATTAGCAAAAGCTACCCAATGATTTGAGTTGACTTCAGTTCAGCGTCTCCTTCACCACCAAGGCTATGTGAGACGAGAATCATAGTTTAACGTAAGAGCCGATCCACATGAGCTCCCAGCGAGGATGAACCGCACCAAAGGCATATAGTAACAATATAACACATAGCTAGAATATTAAGCATCACATATTATAATTTATATTATTATGAAGATAAGTTTGTTTTTTCAAATTCAAGAATTGAATCCAGTAATTGACTCTGAAGACACGACAGCGTAAAAATGTTGATGTAGATATGATATCCATCCCTGTTACGTGAGTCTAAATACAGTAAAACCTGTTAACTCGGCCACCTCTTTAAGTTAGCCATCTCTGTAACTTGACACTGTCTTTAAGGAACCAGCATTTTACATAACATTACTTGTTACTCTGCAAGTTAGCCACCTGGCTAAGTTGAACGTTTTTGATATACGACTTGTTTTCGATATACGATATACGGCTTGTAATATACGACTTAAAAAATTATTTACTGGGAAACAAAGTATTTACATCATTTCTCTTTCAAACAACGTCTTTATCCTTTCGAAACGTGCTTCTTTACGTATATGGTGAAGTATATCTACGTACTTCTTGTTAAAAAATATCGAAGAATTACTATTTGTTCCTCCGTAATTCATATTATATTACCTGTTTCATTCCCGCGTTACTACAATGCGATACTCACGGAAGAACACTTACGGACACTCTTCACTAAGTGTATCTACGTACCTTTAATGGCGCCATACATCATAAACATCCTTTAAACACAAACTTGGAGGAATAAAATCATGTATTACTATATGTCTAATGTTGTACTGAACACTAGACACATATAAACACTTACAACGTAAAAACTACATATTAATAATAATAATAATAATAATAATAAAAATTAACATTTGAAATACATTTTCAAGAAAACCTTTCTTCCGATTTTACCATCGCATTTCGAAGAAAGTATATATTTTATTTATCTATGTCAGACAAAGTGTATTTTCTTCACATAAATGTGTCTTGGAACTATTCCACATCTCATTAAAGTACGAGTTTAGATGAAGATCCTACACCAATCCTGAACCAGGGACAATAAGCATAGGCTTAGTCCTGGTTGTATTTACTGTACTATCTTTGAATTTTAAAAGTTGAAGTTAAGCATTGGTTTTCTGCACATTCTTTTGCAGAGGTCACACCCTCATGATCAGATGCTAGTTTCGCTGGTTACAAGAATGTACAACATACTGAACATACGTTCGCGAAATTGTGAATGAAGCCTGAAAGAGTCAATTAACTGCAACAAACGTGATCTTCATTTGAGGTTTTCATAGTAATTTTCAGTGTGTAATTTTAGCACCAAATATTAAAATCTTAAAAATAAAATATATACTCCACTTTAAACTTTAGTATACATTCAAGAATATACGAAACTCATTCACCCAGTGATTAACCAAACCAGAAGTCCCACACCTCATAAATTTAACTCCTCAACTGGATATCATTCTACAATAAACCATGCCAACTTGGACTGTTATAGCTCATTCTTAGAGTATCGTATTGTATAATATTATCTTACCGTTTTTGACACACCAACCTTTTACAAAGATTTTACAGTTCACATGCATACTACTGACGCAAGAGACGTGACCCGCCTATCGTAGGCATATCGATTTCATTATTTGCGTAAAAATATGTGATGTCTTTCTACTGTAAATGTTTACTATATATATAGCATGTAAGCTTTCTTTCTTTCATCTCACGATAAGTAAGTTATTCAAAATTTAACGATTTTTGCTGATTGTTAATAACCTTTTTATCCCTTTCAGCCCTGACCTGCACAATTGTGCAGGTAGATAGATTCACCAATATACACAATACCGGCCGAAAATGCACAATAGTGCAGGCTAATTTTTCCGAAACCTAATAGGTTAAAAAAATCATGATTATGATCATTAGTAGATTAAACTAGATTATGGAAACCAAGATCCTTTCTTTCTATTTTTTTGGGATAAAAGAAATGATCATCCATTTCACAATCTGGTCTTTCTGTAGAATTGTTCACAGTTCAAATGAGATTTTGTAAAGCCGGTCAACAGATATTTTCTCCTTCCTGATCGATTGTATGTAAAACTGTAGCTAGGTGATACGTCTACTCTAACAACTAAATTTATTCCATTGATTAGAGCAAACACCAACAATTACAAAAATTATTATACATCAAACAAATTTCTCCTGCAAAGTGATATTACTGGTATCAACCTTTAGAATTTTACACACTAGTAAGCTTTGGGGACACACATATCAACTGAAGTCTGCTGAACCGGACGAAACTTCACTGACATAATTATTCATGCACTAAGGGATATATCATTATATACCAAAAAATTGACTCAAACTGGAATCAAAGACATGACTTAAGGTTTTGTAAGTTCTGTGTTGTACCAGAGAGCTTATATCTTGAGATTTTATTTATATGGTAGTTAGTAGTGGGAAAAAAGCGGGATAATATTGCATACAAATGCAAAAAGGAAATAAAGAAGAGTTTAAAAATTTCTCAGAAATATTAAGTTTCTAAGACAACTACAATGAACAAGTTCAAAAAGTTACAAAATTCGTAAAATATTTGCGTTTACGAACAACTGATACGGAGTTAGCGGAATGTGTGAAATAACCGACGTAAATGTCGGAATTGTAAAATCTGTTGTGGTTAAAGCATACATCATTAGCTGGAAAACGCACAACAAAATCACAAAATAACAGCCTTGCCCAGTACTAAAATAATATTTTAAATCAGGATAAAGGTTAAAATTAATGGCAGTGAAAAAGAAAGTGTGAAGGCGGCATATTTTTTATTAACCATTCACATAACTTCTGCCAAATATCTGTTACATAGCTACAACTCTTTTATGCATGACTAAAGGTTTCAACTTGGTGGGGTTTATTAAAAATGTTATACAATACCCAAATTAAACAAGTGAATATCGTTTCCGAGTGTGAATCTAAGACATGCGAATGCGAATTCTATACTCAAACTTGAGGTAGTACATCTGTAACAATTTCTTCCGATATAGTAAGAAGATTAGAGAAGGAATCTGTTCCTTGAACGCGGGATCTATCTTAAAAAATCTCTTACTAGTTATATGTTACTCCTTCACTTCTATAGAGATAAATGTTGAAAAAATCGTTAACTTGAAGCATTTCTAATTTGAATAGAAAGTTAAGGAAGAAGATAGAAGGTATCGTTGGGACGCTGAACCGATCGCAGAAGAGCTGCTCGATATCTTATACAGTTTTCCTCTATGAAAATTAGATAACAGTATTACTAATCACTTACTAAACGACAGCTACTACATACCTGTTACCATTTTCGTTTTGTGGCGATAAATGTTCAAACCGGAGATGGATAATTTTGACCAAGACCACTTTGAATTGAATTTCAACAGAAAAAATAAACATACATTTGAATGCAGAATCGATTACAAGAAACTGCAACGTGATAGATTTTAGCATTCTATCTCTAAGAAAACAAATATTGAAATTGAATGTAATAGTAAATTTGAACTACTTCCGTATTTGACAGTGTCATGAATAGTCATTATATATTGTATTCAGACGCTCAATCGCTTGCAGAAAACTGATTCTGCTTATCTGTTTGTTCTACGGCAACGAAAGTTCAAAACTATATCGAATCGGATGCAACAGTAAATTTGAAAACCGTTCCTTTTTGGGAAAGCTCTGTGATAATCACGATATGTACAATTTAAAGGCTGAAATATTTCCAGAAAGCCGCACCTCGCTGTCTGTTACATTCTCAGTTCTGTAGGGATAATGTTGAAATCAGAAATTGCTAATTTGAAACGCTCACGGTTTGAATAGAGAGTGGACGAAGGAGATGGACCTATTCTTGAGAAAATCAATCGGTTGTACGAAACCGTATCTCGATATGTCTAATCGCCCTGACTCTACAGAAATTAATATTGAAATTACCAGTGTAGAAAATTTCAACAACTTCCGATTTCGTAACGTACTTTTGGTTGTGGTATGTCCACTACAGACTCTCAATCAGTACACAAACCGTTTGTTAATGTCTGTTAAACTTTGCATCCTATTATGACAAATATTAACACCACAAATGGTTAATTTAAATCGCTCCGCTTTGAATATGGCTTAGTGGAAAATGTGGAACCTTATCTTAAAACGCTCAGCTGATTGCAAAAGCGCACCTCCATAACTCTTACCGCGATTATCATACAGAAATAATTATTGAAACCTAAGTTAATATTACATTTGAGCCATTTCTTCTTTGTTCGAAGCTCAATTGTTTTTTGAAAGACGTCTCCTTGCTATGTTTCCGTAGTATGGCGATAGAAGATCAAATTGGAAGTGGCTAGTATAACCTGGTTTGCTTTGATTAGGATTTCAGCACAGATGATGGAACCTATGCTTGCGATGCTTCATCCCATGCAAAAAGTCGCTTTCTGATAGCTTTTACAGTCTTCAACGGAGATCAATTTTGAAACCAGTAGTACTAGTAATATCCAGGATAGTAGCGATATGTTGTTTTGAAACGCTGAATTATTGGCAGCAAACCGCTTCTCCTTTCCTGTTACCGTGCTCGTTCTACAGCAATATAGGATGATACCAGTACTGAAACTGGCAACAATACAGAATTGGGAAAGAGCCCATTTTGACAGAGCGTCTACCCAGTCGTTATGTGTTGAGTATAGACACAGAATCATTTGAAAGAATCACTTCTCGTTATCGTTTACCGTTCGGTTCCAAGGTTTCATTAGTAAGTCTGAAACTAATGGCTAGTCTGAAGAAATTTCGGTTTCAGTATACGGTTAACCGAAAAAATTGAATCTACTCGAGGGACGCTGAAAAAGTTATAAGAAACAGCATCATGAAAGCATTTACTGTTTATTCTACACAAAACTTACTTTTGTAATTAGAAGCAACAGTAAAATTGAACCATATTCTTTTTTCTGTAAGGCACATTGGATAGTAGAGAAATTGTGTTTAGACGCTGAATCGTCTGCAAACAAATACTTCTCGCTATATTACAATATTCGCTGTACAGCGATAAACGTTGAAATTTTAAATGGTTAAAAAGAACAAATTCAGGTTTGAATAGATAGTTAAGTAAGAACGAACCTATTACCATATAGTTAAAAATAGTCGTGATATAACGCTAGACTCGACACCAGTTTTGGAATAAAAGATAATGTAAAAATGTGTGCTAGTCCAAATAAAACCAATACAAGTTTAACACAGATACTTTCTATATTTTATCGGAATAATAATCCATACGTCATTTTTGAAGAAAAAGAAATATTTGACAATCCGTGTACGTCCGGAAACCTGATGCCACCGGCACTAACAGTGAAGTGAGTGGAAGGTTTAGCTGCATAGCACACACTCGCAGTAACTTTCGGAATAAAGGAAAAATAACGCATTGGTGTAAAAAAAAATGTGCTTTGGCATCGTTCTATATTTTCTGAAAACATATCCTTACCTAATCACCGCTAACCTATGAACACTAAATTTGAAATATATAAGTAATTTTTAACAAATATGAACATATAGAAATCCATCTTGAAGAAAATATAGGAACTGTAAGTATATATAACGAAACCTGGTTTAAACTACCCTTATCCATGAACACATGATCTAAGATAACATACACGAAATGAAAGAAAAGAAATATTCATCATATATGTGAAGATATAGAAACAGAAAGAAAAATGTTACAACTGCTGTGACTTGAACCCCCGACTATTTATTCCAGACAGCAACGCGTTAACCATCTGACCACCGAATCAACCCTGTAAGTATTGGTTTGTCCGTTTTATTTACTGTGCAAAAATGCAAAACTAAATCAAGATGTAAATTGTTTCGTAAAAACATTAAGTACTATACACAACATAACTCCTTAAAGACAACGTTTCGGTTCTCACCGACCTGAGGTTCGTTTTTTGGAATTTAAAAGATATAGGACCATTTTAATTTTAAACTTTATTAACCAAGCCTCGTATATAGAGAAGCAATCTTGAATCTTTTTCCAGCGGTTTGGTACTTTGTACATTTGTGTTAGTAAGCATAGCTCCGGGCTTACGGCCATATATGGTCAAGAAACAGGAACCCTGATCACGTGACTCCTGCATTTCTGGTGACTGTTTCTTTATACCGGTATATGGCTTTCGGGACAATCATCCTCAGTTTACGCACTGTTATAGCTAAAAGCTGATTGGACGATAATTCTGGTCCCGATGCTACGGGTGAAAATCGGGATTTTCCCAGCTGACCATATACAAGTTTTGATTTGTTAAAAGAACCTTCAGCGCTTTGTACGAACGCCTGGTCATCACTCGGAAGGGCACCCACGAAGGTGAGTGTGGTGCATAGTTCTAAACACACGTTATACTCTTATGAGTGCTCCGATTGTATGGATTGAGCTTCGCAAGCTAAATCGCAGTTTGCATACGTGAGAGCCAATTTTTTTAGTTTATCGTCAGTGATTGTACGATATTTGCATACGCATCCGGGTAAAATATTTTTTCTAATATTGTGCAGAAATCAGCACTGAAGTGACTAGTACATATGTGTTAGCACCCTAACATTCGTTTGCAATCTCAGTTTTGTGTTAAACTCTAGCTCCAAATCATTGAAAAGGAAGGAATAATTGTGCCGACTTGGACGATCGCTAATTACTATTAGAAGAGGACTCCAGCTGACCCTTGGGATTATCCGTTGTGGAACACCTGAGATCCTTATAACTGCAACTCCTGTAAAGCAATTGACCGGTCGAAGATTATTGTAAGTAACTGAAGTCTTAATTTATCAATTGTGCCACACAGATGCATGTATAAAAAGAGAATAAGATAAAAAGGGAAACAAAACAAGTCAGAACAGCCGTTAACATATACAGTAAAAGCTACTTGTTCATTTGTAACCTTTTGATTTTATTTTAATTTGTATGAATTACATTCAGTATTATTACATTTTCTATACAGTTTAACCAGGTTTTGTGATTTGCACCGTAAGATAATTTTAGTTTATTAATATGTGAGCTTAATTTGATCATTTGCTCACTTTTCCATTCTTATGGTTACTATGTTGTGTCTACCGTTCTCCCCAAATTCGGTTTATGACAAAACGTAGATACGGAAGAAAACGTGATTTGCCGTAGCAAAGCTGCGATATACGCAATAAACAAGTGACAGATGAGAGAGAGAGAGAGATGTATAAACTTTTGGAAAAAAGGCGAAAATCGATGTGAACGTTGCGATTATATTTACAAGATTCAACAACTAGCAAAAAACACGATTTCTACCACATGGCGACCGTTTTCTGGATTAAATTGTAGTAGTCTTCCTACAACTGCTTTTAAAATACCATTAGTTATACAGATAACGTGTTGAGTTTCGAATCTGATTAGCCTAGTGTCGACAGTCAATTTCCATCAGCTCATGCGCGAACACAATTAATTAAAAATAAAGAACAGGAATAGATAAACACAAAAAGTAAGTAATGTAGATTTTTCATGTAAGTTAAGTATATAGGTTTCGACTTTGAGAGCGACAGAGATTAATGTAGCTTATAAAAAATTTTCTTGTTGATTTTTAATGCTATGTAGATGTGAGTGGATACCAAATAGCTGATTGAGTATAAACACACACATTAAGCACCTTCATATGCATTTATGAATAAGAGACAATGTTTTGAATATGGTGCTAGTTTATATCGGTGTTAATTTTATGTTGAAGCATTTCGCAAAGTGAAACCTGAGTTGTGAAAAGAAGTTGGTTGTTAATGGTCGTAATATCAAAATTCTTCTTGTTTCATGTTTTAAGTGCATATTTCTTATTTTCCTATTAAACTTAGACATTTATATTTTTGTACTTTAGGTTAGTTGCTCGTAATTCATATCAATATGGAGGCTAGTGTTTTAGAACAATTTTAAGCAATGTTCACAGAGGAATTAGAGAAACAATTAGAAACCATTGCTCAAAAAATGGAAATGAATATTGGACGTGTAGGACAAAAATACCTGAATCAGTGGGTAAATTTCAAGAGTCTGTAACAGATGTGATTTGGGAGCGTAGGAAATAGCGAATTGAATGCCAAAGCAGAAAGTTTACGTAATAATATCAAAGTAAGCCAATACCTCAATAACTGAGGTACGCTGTGAATTAGTTAACGCGGCCAATCATATTTATTCAGTAACTGCCGAGTTTAAAAATAGTGTAGTGGAATGAAAGAAATGTCTCACTGAATTCTGTGTATATATGCGAACGGCACAGGTTGAGTGTACAAAATACAACAGTGCAAGGAAGTGCAAGGCGGAAAAGAAACCGTAAATACTCTTGAATTCGGGCCCTCCCACGGTGTGTAAGATATGTGCCAAATAAACCAGAAAGTCGATTACAGTCAGGAAAAGGAAATATGCATTGTAGGGATAGCGAAAAAGGTAGAATCGATACGTGTACCTGTAGACAATTATGTTTCTAATGTAATTGTTTTGCCGGCAGGGGATGCCGATGTTTCAGACATGATAAGTTGTAAGCGTTGAGGTTGTGCGTACCCATCCTCTCGAAGAAGCCAGGGAAGGCTTGAGCATTCAATTGTTAGGTTTGTGTGATAACGAAGTTGTAGTGTTGTCGTTTGTGTGTCGCAGGCAAATGCTTTGCGCAATTCAACAAATTCAAATTTCTCTTCGTAACCGTGAGTGTCTAACGTGAGTTGCATTTTAGTGCTGCAAATCCATTCCGACTTTATCAACTTTGAGTATTGTACAAGAAAACGACTTCAAATTCACAGTTTAGAGTGTAGGCCCACGAAGAGAATTGTGTTTTACGTAGTGAACGTCTCGTACATAATCAATCGGTCGGAAATGTTTACCGTAAACAAGCGTAAAAGTAACACTTCCAATAAAGCACACGCAGTCGAACTTATATTTGGGCCATTCCACGCGAAAGTGAGCCTGAACCCAAATTTTCGAAAACTGTCAAAACCAATGCATTTTTTCATATATATGAAGTAAATAGAACGAAATTTACTTTTCCATAAAGAAAAACTTATTTCTACTTAGAATTCAGGTAAAATTTTAAATCTAAGTTGTGAATAAGTAACATGTCAACTGCGAGGAATTTTTTAATTCTTGTTATCGGCAACATTTTACGGTAATTTGTGCATGTTTGGCTGAAGTAACTTCGAACTATTGAAGATGCTTCTCTTTGCTACATGCTGCAGTTGAAAAAGTTTTTACAGGATAAAAATTGTTTATAATATCATTAAAGATATAAACGTCAACTTGAGTGTCCTGCCCGTGACAGAAAACTACCAAAAGTTATTGTACTGAATTACTAAATTTGAGAATGTGGTTCGTACTTAGTAGAAGTAACAATTTGCACGTGTACTTCACATTTACCAAATTTTGGACTAATGCTAATAATATATTTTGATTTATTTCAATTTGAAAACTTGTCCTGCCCGTGACAGTGGGCATGTCATTGGTGAGAAAGTTTGTGTACATTGGTTATTCATGATAGTAAATGATTCCATATGTACTAAAATAAAGTTTTCTAAGTATAAACATTATTTACTTAAATAGAGGATTATCTATGGTTGTCAGTATGATGTTTTAACTTAAAATAAGTATCATATAAATATTATCATTAGCGTCACCTTTTCGTTCGTTTCAAGGGAGAAGTGGATGGGATCGGAGTACGTACAAAAACGCCAGTATGGAACTTTGTTAATCAAAAGAAAGTAATTATAGAATGTGCTGCTGATTTCGTAGCAGCTTTAAGCTCTTCGTTTCAAAATATATGTTTTACTACTATCATCAGCAGAAATTAAAAAAAAAACGCTTTGAATAAAAGGCGGGAAAATGCTCTTATCAATTGAATATCTCCAATCAAAACACTTTTTTCTCTGCACTTTGACAGCGAAAATTGAGTAGTTCGTCGAATTTTTAAATCAGAGCTTCATCCGTGTAAAATCTCTCAATTACTAACAGACTTTATTCAGATTCTGAAAATGATGATTCCGAAAGCAATGAAGCTATCCTGAGCGACGACTTAGGTTTGTATGTTAACAAGGCTTGTGTTAGGCCAGCTGTTGAAGATATAACACAATGGACATTTTTGTTGATGGAATTTTTCTCTAGTGGACAGAAAAAGAAAGCATAGACATGCAACTATCGCACATAGCCCAGTGGAAGAGGGCGAAGAAGTCAAGCAAATTCGTATGAAGACCGTAAGCGATAGTGGTAAAATTTTCAACTGTTGAAGATGTGTCTTACATGCATTTCAATCAAATAATACCTGTGATACCAGCAGTGCCGTAGCATTGGGGGAATGGGTGAGCGGGGGCGACGGCCCCGGGCGTCAAAATTGGGGGCGCAAAATTCAGGAGGAAAAAATAAAAGATATATAAAAATGGAAGAAAAAAGTATTAAATAGTGCTCAAAATCAAGGAAAAGCAGGGTTTATTTTTGAAAATCTTACGCATGGCGCCAACCATGTGACGCTTTGCGGCTGGTCTGTCGACCTCACTCAAATTTACGGGGGCGCCGTCGTATACTCTCGCCCCGGGCGCTGATTTTCCACGGCACGGGCACTGGATACCAGCACCAATTTTATATACTGTTAGACAGTGTTTTGTACGACGTTCCCTACAAGGTGGGTGTAAATGGGCAAATAAAACCATTTCCTAAAGTGTAGGTGGTTAGAAATAAGTGTATTATATATTTTTATTTTATGTGATAAAAGCGAGCCCCAAGTAAAGTAAATAGAATTATTTGTGTGCAATGATATAACAAAACAGCAGAAATTGACTTATTTTCGATTTTATTTCAGTTTTCAAATCATTCTTATTGAGATTTTGTGTGTTGATTCACACGGTGTCCTGCCCGTGACAACCATGTGTCCAGCCCGTGACACAGTAAAGTTGAGTTTTTTTATTAATATAAACATTTAGCAAATTTCTCTTAAGTGAAGTTTGGTAAAAAATTTCATCATTTAAACATTTCCGTTTAAATAAAAACATTTTGAGCTAAGAATTCACAGTTTTGTAACATTCACTTGGTGTGTCGAAAGTCACTTCTCTTTTCTGTCCCCGCCCGTGACAGACGTTTAGGAATTGATATTTTCTACTCTAAACAGAAAAAAAAATACTGAAAACATCAGCTACATATACTCCTAAGTCTGTACTGCTCATGTATAATACAATTAGCAGAATTTATGTTGTATTTTTAGAAATATACAACTTTAAAGCATCAAAAATGCAGTGTAAATGTCCTGCCCGTGACGATGGAATGGCCCATTTCCGTTATAGAGCTGAAATGTAGCCCCAAGGATAAGAAGAAAAATAAGATAGCCAATGAAACCCACTCGAGTTTTGTCATACGTCAGTTAACGTAAACTCCATACGTGACAGCCATGCAAAGGGATTGGCCGGTATTTTAAACTTCAAATTGGTAGATAAACAAATTACTAATTTAGTTAAACCGGGAGCAAGAATAGGTAACGTAGTTGAGCCAGTGGCTTTAAATAGTAATAATCTAACCAAGAACGATGTACTTGTTATTATCGGAGGGACCGACGATATTGCTAGAAATGAAGCTGATGTGGGTATAAGAAATCTGTGCTCTTTATTACCAAATCTAGCTCATACAAATGTGATAGTTGTGGGTGCTCCACATCGCCATGATCTTATTAGCTCTTCTTGTGTAAACCAAGCGGTAAAAAACTTCAATAAGAAAATTAATACATTAAGTAAACGTTATAGTCATGTGCACCACCTAACTGTTGAGGATTTTCCTCGTAGATATTTCACAAGACATGGTATGCACTTAAGCAATGCAGGTAAAAAAGAAATATGCGAGAAACTTAGCGTAATGATGGGAGAGCTTTCAACAAAAATTAGTGTAAATAAAACACGCATAATTATTGATACAGTGGGTACAGTACGCGAAAACTTTGACATAAATTGCAAAAGTAGTAAAATTCAATGTGAAAAAAATTGTTTCGTACCATCTAATGAAGACGGTATCAGGGTAGAATCGAATATTGAAAATATGAATGTTTCAAATGGCATTGTCTCTCCTCAAGAAATTACGTCATATCAGGACAATGTATATAGGAAATCAAAACGAGAAAGAAAGCCTCCAACACACCGTCCGGATTATTTTTTATGGTAGGATCATCAACCCAACATAAAGACATCCGTAAAGATAATTGGAGTTCTGATAAACGTCTAATTGACAATAAATTAAAACTAAGGTATATTGAGAGTAATGCTGTTAAAGTGCAGACATGTTATCAAAGTATAGTCTGACAACTTAAGTTACAAACACAATAGAAACAATATAGTTATTTTCCATCAAAATGTACAGGGGTTTTCGTTATATAAAAAAAGCATGTTGGAAGAACTACTTTTGGACAAATTGTTGGGAGTAAATTTAATATGTATAACAGAACACTAGTTACAATCAGGCTGCTTAGAATACCTAAGCATTCCTGAATTTCAGCTAAGAGCAGGATACTACAGAAGTATTAGAGATAGAAGGGGAGCCTGTATATATGCAAAGAGGGATCTAAAAACGAAATAATGTATTAGGTTTAAGTATTTAAATGTAGAAAAACACTTTGAAAGTTGTGCATTAGAAATAGTAGATTATAACCTTGTAATTGTATGTGTATATAGAACTCCTGACAGTGATATAGAAATTTTTATAAATAGGATGGATACGATACTAAATTATTTTATGAAAATCAAGAAGACCGTCGTAATTGTTGGCGATATCAACATAGACATTTTACAGCCTATAAAACACGAGGTAGAACTTCTTCTAGATTCATTTAATATGGACGCAATTGTTAAAGTTCCCACACGAATTACAAAATACTCTAAAAGTGCAATTGACCAGTTCATAGTGAGCAAACATCTTAACTACAACACAGTAGACGTCTTCAACAGTGGTTTTTCAGACCACCTTGCCCAAGTACTCGACATACATGTAACTCCTAATAACAATTTTTGTAATGCAAAAGCAAGTAGTGTAACGTACAAAAGAAAATTTAATGACGAAAATATACAATATTTTAATCACCTTCTCAGGGAAGAAAATTGGAACGAGCTTTATATACATAATCAGGTTAATGAAGCTTTCAGTTATTTCATTGACACCATAAGATTCTATTTCGATCTAGCATTCCCTGTTGTAAAATGTGTAACTTCAACAAAACAATCAAAACCCTGGGTAACAGAAGGGATCAGAATAGCAAGCAAAAAAATGAGACTTCTTAACAAAGCTAAAACACAAGGAAATCTATCACCACATACAGAGACATATTACAAAAGATACAACAACATATACAAACGGGTTCTGAAAGCAGCAAAAATTACACAATGACACAATCATTAAAAAATCAGATAATAAGTCGAAGGCGTTGTGGAAACTAGTGAAGAGCGAGTTAAGTTTAAACACTCGTAATGATGACGGTAATTTAGAGGTAATTAAAAATGGCAACATAATAAATCACCCTCGTATAATTGCTGACCTATTTAATAACTATTACACCAACTTATCACAAACGTAGAATAATGATCCAGCATTGTTCACTTCGAAAATATTCTCAAAAATTTGCAACAATACAATGTATCTACATCCAGCTACTAATGCAGAAATAATAAAAGTGGTAAAGAAAATGAAAAGTAAATGGTCAGCTGGCGTAGACGGCATACCGCCAAGTATTGTAAAGAAAAGCATTAAATATATTGCTGACCCTCTGTGTTTCCTCATAAATATGTCGCTTTCAAATGGAGAATTCCCTAGTATATTAAAAATTGCAAAAGTAAAACCAATATATAAAAAAGGCGACAAATCAGCGCTTGAAAATTATAGGCCTATTTCGCTTCTCTCAATTTTCTCAAAAATCTTAGAAACCACAATGAGTGTCCGGCTAGCATCCTTTTTACTTAAACATGATCTAATAACACACGAGCAACATGGCTTCCTACAAGGGAAATCAACGGAAACCGCAATATATAACTTCGTGGAAAGTATACATAAAAGTTTAGATAGTAAGGAGAAATGTATAGGTGTTTCTCTGGATCTTTCGAAAGCATTTGACTTAGTGTCACATAGAAATCTTCTCTCAAAGCTACAAGATTACGGAATAAGAGGCATTGCATCCAAATGGTTTCAATCGTATCTGAAAAATCGGCAGCAAGTAGTAGAAATTACATGCAATAACAGGGATACAAACCAAGCTACACACTACATATCAGAGAAACAAGAAATAACATGTGGAGTGCCACAAGGATCCGCATTAGGGCCGCTATTATTTTTGATATATACCAAGTAATATTGCTCCAGCAGAAGCATCCCTTTATGCAGATGACGCTAATATTATAGTAAAAGGTAAAACAAATGAGGTTGTTGAAGGTAGTGCAAACGAAATCCTTTGTAAAATCTCTCACTGGGTTAAAGAAAATAAGCTTTAATTAAATATTGAAAAGACACAAGCAATCAATTTTCATTACATGCGCAACAAACATGCACAGCCTAGGAACATTATAATTCAAAATAATGAAATAGAATATGTAAACTCAACTAAGTTCTTAGGAATTTGGATAGATAAAAATCTTTCTTGGGATGTGCAAATAACTAAGCTTAGTAAAAAATTAAACCAAATATATTTCGTAATTAAAGTTCTTAAAAAAGTTTTAAGAGAGTCTACTTTAAAAACAATTTACTTTGGATTATTCCAATCGAATTTAACATATGGTATTATATTTTGGGGAAATACACACAAGGCCAAAGTAATCGTTACGATACAGAAACGAGTAATAAGAATAATGGCAACTGCTAAACCAAAAGATCATTGCAAACCAATATTTAAAAAACTTCGTATACTTCCAGCACCCTGTTTGTATATTTTAAATCTATTGATATTTGTAAAGAAACACCTACAAGGTATCCTTACGCGAGTAGAACAGCAACATGATCATGATACAAGAAACAAAAAAAAACTTTTCTATTGTAGAACACAGAACAGTATTATATGAAAAAGGATGTAAATACGCGGGTATCATGCTTTACAATAAACTTCCGAAAGAAATAAAAACTCAGGACTCTGTTGCTAAATTTAAAAAAAGAACTCCAGAAATATTTATTACAACATTGCTTTTACTCGGTAGAGGAATACATGAACTGCTAAGTAAATAGAAACGTTACAGGATGTACAGTAAATCAATGTCATTACTTGCTTTTAGCATTACATATTTGTTGGAGGGTTTCTAAATACACTGCAAGTAATAATTGCTAAGCTTATTTTTAATAATGATGTCATGTAAAATGTATAGTGTAATAAGATGTAAGAAGTAAGGCTTAATTACTAACCTAGTGTATGTAATTTTCACTATTATTGTTTCTTTTACTTTTGTATTCATATATAAATGACGTGTCCGCTTCATATGCATTGTATTACAGTGCTAAATGTATGAAAAAATGACGAAATAAATAAATACAATACAATACAATAGGACAGATGATCATGGTATAATTAGTGGAATGATAAGGTGGAATCGAACATGAGGATCACAAAAATTACAATGCCTAAAGCCTGGAATCGAACCGATCGCTAATTCTAAGGCCCGAATAATTATTTTGGTACCAATATTAAATTATGCAAATATGTGCATTGAATAAGGATTTTAAAGATATGGTATTGAGTTTATCGTCTCATGGTTATGCCATGTTGACTAAAGGAGACTTGGACCTACTGATTATAGTGGAATCCGAAACGCCTTTTTCATTGAACCGTACTCTCACCAGGTATCGAACCCGGGAATACGCGCACCGAGGCAAGCGTCCTAGCCACTAGACCAAGCGTGCGTCCAAGGATTTTATAGTTTGCACACAAAAAATACCAACAATTTTCTGAAAGACATGACGTACTGCTGACGCTATTGAAGGAAAGAGAACTCAATCCTCTTGTACCTCCTGATGAGTGTCAAATAATTAAGGACCCCCCTTGGTCTAGTAGGTAGCACGCTTGCCTTAAGTGCGCGAGGTCCCAGATTCGATTCCCGGTGGAATACAGTTGAACGAAAAAAGTAGTTCGAATTCCGTAAGGTCTACGTCTTCCTAGCCGCCAAGGCATAACCATGGGATGTTAAACTGCAACAAGCAAATAATCCTTTGTAATAGTGGCATCATTTAACCAATTGATAGCTCCTTTATGTCGTGCTTCGCTACGTATAAACATAACTGCTTTACTGCGCTTTTTTCCAGCTGATAAATCTATTTCACAAGTGAGATTAGCAATCACAATTTTTTAAGTAGCAGAAGGTTCTTTACACAGTGGAGGTAGGACGGTTTTGAAATTAAAATACGTACAATGATGTATGTTTACAACCCTTAAGAAATAACATTTAACGTACCGTATTTACTTGGATATAATTGTCACATTTATTAAAGTCTAAGCGAATAATTCGTGACATGCACGTATAATCGCATAAAAGTTTTTTGGTATAAGTGGTAGAAATACCTGAATATGCTATTTAATTATTACCTTTTTCTTAAGCTTATTTTATTGTTGCTGCTGTTCTGCCTTTTTATTTTATATATATATATATATATATATATATATATATATATATATATATATATATATATATATATATTGACAACCCAGCCACTCAGTGCCTAATTGGGGATGCAAAGTTGAGTGTAACTGGATGCCTTCCACTCACCATCTAGAATGAGTGGGATAACCTTTGATATTCATTTGCGAGAGGTTTCTTATTGGGGATAAAATCAAATAAAGATACGTCCACTTCATTAATTTGATATCACTGTATTTCTTTGACTTATGAGCTTACTGTAAGATTTCAGAACGCATGTATTGACGGATATTAAGAACAATTTGCCAGACGGGTATAGAAACGGTCAAGTATTGAGCCTTTGAGCCCTGAGTCGGTGCAACACATACCTGGATAATCTGGTGTAGTTCCCACGTTGCTCTGGCGTCGAACTCGGCTCCTTTATGCTGAATCTCCTTACTGCTGAATGACGAGAACGAGCATTGAGGTATGGCTCCTCTCAATTGCTACTCTCTGCGTGATGCTCTACGTTGTTAGAATGATGTGGTATATGAAGTATTTCCTTCTCCTGTCATCTGGCTGACTGGTGACTAAAGCTTGGTTCTCCAAGATCTCGAACCAAAGACTGATCACTAAGACTTGATCAACTCGATCTCCAGGACTTCATCAAAGACTCGATCAACTGCACCCTGAGGACTTCTTCTCTCTCAGGACTCGATCACCAGGACTTGATCCTAAACCTCTCTCGTCCTCTGGTTTTGTTAAGCTTCGTCCAACCTCCGTCGTCTGCTTGTCGTCTGCTTGCAGCACGTGCGACACCGTTTTCACATGGAGAGACAAATTCCTTCCATGTGTCAAGACTCAAAATTGCAATCCTCGACACGCTCTGATTTCCCGATTCTAAGCAATTCTCCGCATATCCGTAATTTCGTGAAATTCGTGAAATCTTACAGATTCACTTTATACAATGTATAGAATCTGGCTAATGCGAGGATAGACACATTGTCAACATTTCCTTCCTACATTGCCAGACTCTCAACGAAGACATTCTTATTCACATTTATTTACAACAAACTGCTGACACAAACATTAGCAACATTGTGCAGCTTGCATTATACTCTCATACACAACGTTTAATTACCTTAACCTTAATAAATGATTTTTACAACATAAACATTAAAACAGAATCAAAAATATACAAAATAATTTACTCGAAAATCGAGTGCTGCTACATGGCCCCCCTTAAAAACTTGGTTGCCTCGCAAACCAAGGTAGACCTCGTAAGAGGGCGATTTTCCATAAACACCCTGTACATCATATAAACTGAATCAGTATTGAAAGATAAATTTGAAATTTGAAATTTAATAAAATATGTATAATCGTGCAAAATAGTTATATAAACAATAATTAATATTCCTTCACCTAAACTATTAAAATATATATTTGAATCTTTAATCTTTTACTGAATTCCTATAATTATAAAATACAAAAACTTCAAATGTAATCTCGCAAAGTATATGCTCACGACATCTAGTGAGTTTTCGATGAAATACTTGCTCATCACATTTGCTCAAGAGTGGTTGTGCATAATTATATATGCTCGTTTACAAGTACTCTTGGATAATCTTCTCTTCGCAACAACGCTTTTAGAGTTTCATGTTACCAAAAATTTCCACTACTCTGTCTGTCCATACGTGCCAACCAATGAATTTATTGGCCGTATCAGTACTGGTTCAACATCATTTATTTCCACCGCTATGTGATTGGAAATCTAAAACAAAACTTGTAACATAGTGTTAAAACATAGTAAGTTAATATTTTTACATTAGCACTGTAAAAACTTGAAAATATAATTGTTTTATTTTCATCAAAATTTTAATCACTGATATTTTAGCGTGGACGGAAATAAAATCTTGCTGCAGGGCGTTGGATATGCTGCAGATACTTCCAGCTTGGTAACTGCAAGATCATCATTTTTCGACCAAGGTTAACTTGACTTCCTTTTCTGCCCTTCTGTTTGCGCGTCACTCTTGTACGGATAACACTGGGTGTTAATATTCACTAGCAATTATTTCGTTAATTGTTTTAAATCACTGTATTTTATAATACAACTACATCGCAAGGATAAAAAAATTCACTTTTCATGTTTTTCGGGCACTCAGTTTTCCCGTGTTTGTCGGAATTTTCGTTAAAAACGTCGGTTTTCGTGGATTCATAGTGTCCCATTGATGTATTAGTGTGTTTCTCATCTTCTGTACTGATGTGGTACAAGTGTGTGTTTTCCCGCTCAGTTTCAGTGCTCTTACTACAATCCGCTATACTACAATCTGGCAAATTCTTAAAAATAGTGATATCAGTGCTTTGTGGGATAGTTTTTAGTGTAGATTTGCTCTTATTTAAAATTGTGGTGTAGATTGGTGAAACTTGTGAAAGTGCGTAAGTCTCAGACTCACCTCTACTATTTACTTCTAAATCTATGTTTGATCTTACATTATTTTTACTATTTCTTACACTATTTTCGTATTTTCTCTCTATCCTATTTAATCTTATCAAAATATAACATGTGATAATTACTATTACAACTAATACACTTCCTAAAACTAACGCTGATGTTAACAATAATATTGTATTGATGTCCATTTCCTTCGTTTTTGGATATTATCTGAAATAGACGAGAAATAGATAAAGTCGGGATAGGCCTACTTAAAACTCGTAGAAAATTACATTTATTATAGTTAATTAAATAATTAAAACTCCTATCTTGTGTCTGCCTACACTTTTTGCGTCCTAAAAGTCGCATCTTTTTGAAGCAGTCTTATTTTGTTCTTTCTGTGTCGAGCACCCTTGTTACTTTCTCAGTAATTCTCGTGCATGACCGTTAAAACTTTAGCTATGTGTGAAGTCCTTCTAACCATAACTTGGAGACTATGTTTCACACTTAAAAACTCATGTTTTCACTCTTTTTCTACCATAAATATAGCATTAAATTATACTCGCTATATCTCTCTATATTTAAGCTTTTATTACTTATTACATACGTATTTATGTAGTTTAAACTTTATTTTAATCATCTACGTGGTTAAATATCATTAATTTTATTAAATACTAATTTTTCTAGAATTTCTAAAAACATATTACATAGATTTACGCTCGAACTGGGATGCAACGTCAAGCTTACGAAGATTACAGCGAAGCGGGATAGAGTCCTTCGTGTTCGTTCGAGTTCACTCGGAATCGTTCGCATTTCGTCTGCTTGAGACCTGGAGTGGAGACTAACCTAGCCTCTCGCGGAGATACTCTCTCGCGGGGTCTCACTGTTCATTCTTACCTCTTGCAGCTCAGAACATTCAAAAGCTGTGTGACGCAAATCCATACTGAATAATATATGAGCCTTACTCGTAGCGTTTCCAAATTACATTCCACAATAAAATAAATAATTCTAATGATTCTTTTCAATCAATATTGATTGATTATTACTAATTATAATAAAATATATTATTTTCTTTTCTAAAACTTACAAAAATTTTTCGGACTTTAAAAATAATAAGTAAATACGTTATTACTACATACACTAAACTTTCTTTAACACTATTTGTGAATTATTTCTAGCTTTATCTATGCTTATTCGCATCTCTTAACCCTTTAATTCACCATGTACATACAATATAAAATTCATTATTCACTATTTTATAGAAACACTTGTAGTAATTATGCATATATACTATCTATTATTACCTATAATAGTAACCTATTATTATCTATAATAGTAACCTATTACTATTTTGTCTATTCTTATCTATCATTAACTATTTCTATTGTTATTATTACTAATATTATTACTTTCTACATTTATTTTCCTTATCCCTTCTTAAATGTTAGAATGTTTTTGACTTTATCTATCCTTGATTGATGTTACTATCCTAGATTCATCTAGGTTATCTATTCTCATCTATTTCCTATCCTTACTTCACAATTTTCTTCATTTTTCCACACTTTATACGGAAATGGGACATCGTTTGGTACCGTATTACACTACAACCTATCCGGTTTGGGTAGTATGACATATTATGGACTATCATAGACTATAGACTTTGTTTACCTAACTTCATACCTTCATGTGGTGACGGTGTTTACTATTGGTGATGGCTGTTTGGTGAGTATGGAATGCATGATCTGTCTACACTTTGACACATTTACATGTTTGTTTACACTCGACTTCATTGTTTTTTTTTCAAAATTACCAATACTTAATTCTATTGTTTACAATGTGGTTCCTAACCCTTTCTAGACTTTTCTCGTTCTAGTGCACAGAATATTCAAACATTTTTATACAATATGATACTAAATAATTTTATTACTATTATTGTTGTTATTATTATTATTATTATTATTATTATTATGGTTCATTGTTTTCTACTTTATATTTTCTAATCGATTTATACAGTCTGCAGTACAACGTTATTAATGCAATGACTGAAATAATTAATACTAATATGATGGCTGCTATTACATACATCATATAATTCGTTCTAATTATTAGTAGTGGTACTGTGGTATCCACTTTTAGTTTTAATAGATTTTCTGCTAGATTATTGAGTTCCTCATGGTGTATACTAAAATTTAGTTGCTTTAGCGTCCAATTCCCTATCAAACTTAGATGTTTATTATTTACGCTTATTACTTGCCTCGTTGGAATCGCCAATTCTCCAAAAATCAGGTTATCAAATGAACTGTAATCAATGAAGTACGAACAATTATTCCCAAAATTTACCTTCGTTGATGTAACTTCATGATGTTTACCTAGCTTAGTCACATATCCTTCTACCAATGATGAGTATAATACTCCAGCATGAGTATATTTATACACTACCTTGCCTAGGTATTTCTCTGTTTGTTGTTCGCAACCACTTAGCGATCCATTGAAAACAATGTTGTTCAAGCACTTAGCTGCATCATCTAATGATATCTGCTCGCAAAAATACAAGAAACTCTTGAATTCACATTTCGATCGATCTAATGTGTGATATATTCCATTAGCTAAGTATACCACTTCCGGTAACTTGTAGTATGTTCGGAAATTGTTCGTCAGATAACCCATTGAAATGACATTAAACATTTTTGATACAGTATTTTGGTAAACAACAGGTGTTTTTAGTAATAAGTCGATGTTGTTTTCATTATAGTTGTATTTCATTAAGTAAATCGATGACACTCGATAAAACATTCCTATATCAGAACGATATATTGAATGCTTCAAAATATCATGACTATTTATAAACTTGGTAACATCTAAATTCGATAAAATATGATAGGATAATTGGTTGCTAAGTATGTCGTTGAATATTTTATTTACTCTTTCTCTAGCTAAATGAGAAAATAGATTAGTCAAAATTTTCCTCTGAGCTTGCTGCAAGTAGCAATACATCTCTTGCAGTTTACTCCTTACATTCTGAAGAACATGGTGTACCTTAACTACCACACCATGCATTATTGAAATTTCCTCATTATGCGATATTTTTAACTTATGAATTTCTTCAGCCAAAACATTTTCGTGTTCAGATAATTTTTGAATCGAGGTAGACAACTGTTGTGTGTGTATTAGGTTATAGGTTGACAAACCTATAGACCCAAATCCTAATAGGATAGACCAAATCGAACGTTTAGTCCTTGTTGACTCCATACATTTAGAACTACCATTTATGAATACAAATTGACATGGTATTGAATTTATTATATTAATTCTAAATTGTCTTTCCCTTTCTGCGTACTCTTCTAAAATATCATATGATTCACTACACACTTTGTGCATCGTCACAGCTTCGTGAAAATTAACATGTAATCGAATAGTTGTATAAACCATATTTGACGCATGAACCGCCATCGAATCTTGCGTTAGGGCTATCCCTACGTCCTTCATAGTTACTTGATGATGGTCGTCTGACTTTCCAAAATGAACCATAACTATCAACTTTATATAGATCACCCACATTGTTGTTTCCATATTCTAATGTTTCCTTTTCAGTCTCGAATATAATTCTGGAATTAGTAAAACCTAATATTAATTTCCTGTTACTATTCATTTATTTATTTATTTATGTTTTAGCCTACTGCCAACAATTTATTTATTCCTATGCATTTTATATTTCATTTTACTTTCTAAGTGTCAACTGATTTTAGTTATTAATTTAATTTCACATTCCATACATTTATTATTTATTCACAACTCTAGTAACTATAATTCAAAAAGTTTCTATCGATTCGGGAAATTTCCTGATGGAGATTAGCATTTCCTCCAATCTCGGGTTTAGGGTTTGGTTGAGAAAGTGCCCCCTTTCTGACACTTCATCGGTAGACCCAATTTGTACCATAGTTACATTAGACCCTATGTTAAAAAAATTTTTTTTCACAAAATCCAAATTTATTCATCACCATCTGATGTTTGATCTGTGTCACCAAACTTTTCACCATTTTTACTTTCTACAAATAATTTTAATCGTCTTAAGTCTATAGTATCACTCTTCTTTTCACCATTTTTAGTTTCATACTGTACTTTGTATGAATTATTGTTTATCTTGTCCACAATTACCCCTTTTGTATTGTAACGGTTACCAAAACATGCGGGCAAACCTGCTCTTGGCATTTCCCTAATTAACACTTTTTGACCAATTTCAAAACTCGGTTGATCAAACTTTTTCTCTATTTGCTTCTTCTGAGATCTAAATCTTCTCTGCAAATTTTTATACGCTAGCTGTCGTGCCTCTCTTATGCTCTGAAGTCTCACCTCATTGTCGACGTATTCGCAAGGAATGTCTAGGTCCTGCTCAAGAAACGTTCTTGGTTCGACTCCATGCAATAGATAGTATGGCGAAAAACCAGTACCATCATGCACTTGCGTATTAATAGTAAATATCAAACTTGGCAAGATCTCGTCCCAGTTTGAAAAATCTTTATCAATGTAATGCTTCATTACTTGCTGTAATGAGCCAATGGCCCTCTCTGCACTTCCTATCGAATAATGGGCGCTTGTATTCGCAAAATGCAATTGCATTCCAAATTTCTCTGACATTTCTTCCAAGATTTTGCTGCGATGAGATGATAGCCTATCCAGATGGAGCTGAGATGGAACCCCATGTTTCGTAATCAGATCTTCAAATATTACCTGCGCAACGATCTCTGCCGTTACTGCGGGTACCGCTCTAGCGATAACAAATCTAGTTGCATTATCCACAAATACTAGAATGTATTTATTTCTATTGTTACGAGACAATCTGAAAGGACCAACCTCATCCATCACAACTGACTGGAATGGAGCATAAGAGGAGTACGTCTGCGCGTGAAATGGTACTCTTCCTGTCTTTCTTTTCTGTATCTGGCAACTTATACATTCACCTATCTTCTCCATGAAGAATTTCTTCATGTTCGGAAAATATATTAACTTTAGTGCACGTTTATAACATTTCGTGTAAGAAAAATGTCCGCCACCATACACCGAACAATGTAGGTTCTTGAATACCTGTTCTCTCAATGCATAAGGGATACATAATAACAACTTTGTACCGCCTGCCATTCGTTGTGTTCTATAAAGCCTATTGTCCTTTACCGTATACCATCGAGCTTGTTTTTCTGCCTTTACGTCAGCATCCTCTGGGTGTTCAATTGCATGCATAATCGGTCCGAAAAACGAATCTTTTCTCTGTAACTCGCCAACATCAATATCCTTGTCAAAGGTCAAATTAACTTGAAGATCTTCGGAATTCACTTTCAACGTTTCTAACTCAATATCCTCCACTATTGGCTCAATGTCGGTGTTCCTGGACAAAATATCACTAGGATTCTTTTCTCCAGGACAATGCACCGGTGTGTACTTATACTGGGCTAAGTCTAAACTCCATCTCACCAATTTCGGAGCTAATTTAGGTGACGTTTGCAAATACTTTAATGCCTTACAATCGGTGTACAGCTCAAATTCTTTATTGAACAAGTAATAATTAAATGCTCTTAGTGAACTTATCACTGCCAATATTTCTAACTCCACTATGTGTCTGGTCTTCTCTTGTGGACGTAACACGCGACTGTAGTACGCTACTGGTGTCCATTCACCATTAGCCTGTTTTTGCATTAAAACTCCACCAATCGAACTAGTCGATGCGTCAGTGTACACTCTCGTGTCCAAATCTTCCCTAAACGGAGCTAATAATGGTGCATTCATTAACGCTGATTTTAATTGATCGAACGCCTGCTGGTGTGATTCATTCCACTCGAACTTGTGACCCTTTTTCAAAATTGGTTGAAACGCCGATGTGATTTTGGCATAGTCCTTACAGAATTTTCTAACGTAATTCGTTAGACCAAGAAAAGATTTTAACTGCTTTACATTATTCGGGGCCTTACACGCTTTTATCGCCTGAATTATCTTCGGGCTAACCTCATATCCTGCGTCACTGACAATGTGTCCGAGAGCCAAAATTTTCCTTTCTATGAACTGATATTTCTCTACAGATAGTTTAAGTCCGTAATGTTTCAACCTTTTAAAAACTGATTGTAGTACATCTACCATTTTCTCCTGATTATTCGTATATAAAAATACATCATCCATATAATAGGAAACTGACTCTGGATTTACATTTGCCAGGGTCATCGCCATTATTTTTGTATATATAGCGGGCGCTTGTAAGTATCCCATCGGAAGAACTCGATATGAATAGGCTCCTACGCCTGGTATATTGAATGCGGTATACTCCCGTGACTCCTCAGAAATAGGCACTTGATGGTAAGCTGATTTTACATCCAAAATACTAAAATATTTATGTCCTCCCATGCTAGTTAAAATTTGATGGATCGGAGGTAGCGCAATACTGTGCAGTTTCACGCATTTGTTCAAAAAACGGCAGTCGAGAACTGCCCGAATACCTCCTGACGGCTTTTGTATAAACAACATCGGAGAGTTATAAGCACTTGCACTTTCTTCAATTATTCCTTGTCTTAACAAAATGTTAATTTGTTCCTTAACTTTATCTCTTAACGCTATGGGAATAGGATATTGGTGTCTTCTAAATGGTACCTTCGTTTCTAACTCGATGTGGTGCTCAAAATGTTTTACTTGGCCTAATTCGTCATCCTGCCATGCAAAAACATCCGCAAAATCATAGCACAAGCTCTCAATTCGCTTCCTAATTTCCGGTTTCGTTTCGGTCCCAAATTTCAATCGAGATTTATCAAAATTCCTACGGGATCTTAAAATACTATCTATATCCTCGTTTGATAATCCTTCATTCTTCAATTGTTCTTCGTCTACACATTCTTCAGCTTTTCCTAGCGTTACATTTGGTCTTAATAAAATTGATCTATTGGATGGATTAATAATTTCGATCTTATTATTCTCAGCCGATAAAAGTGCGCGCGGGATCAACACATTGTATTGGGCTTCTATCTTTCTGTCTGGCTCTAACAAGTATTCCCTGTTATTCCAAGAACTAACCAAATTAACCTCTACAGTAGTCTTAGTCCTAGGTAACAACCGTACCTTATGACCTAGTACCCATCTTGGTCTAATATAATGTTTTATTCCTAAAGCTGCATTATCAGACACAGTCACAGATTCCTGTTCTTCCCTTTTCCTTAATCTTGGCTTTCCAAATCTCTGCAATGTCAATTTATTCTGACCGTAATTTATTTGGCAATTCTGACTCTGTAGAAAATCATTCCCGATCAAAACTTGATACGGAAAATCCTTCACTACGCGAAATTCCAAATGAAATGTCTGTCCGGCCATTTTAAATCTAATCACAGCGATCTTATTTACTACTAACACATTCTGTGTTATTCCACGAATACGTGTTGGTCTAGGGATTACCTTCGCACTAGGTGGAACTAGCTTTTCATTTACAATAGATATCTGCGATCCTGTATCAATCAACGCTTTATGACTTCTCCCGTCGACTTCTATCGGAACATAAAGCATATTATTATCTGTTAACGTAGAGGCTACTATTTCTCTAATTTTTGATTTACCGCCTGTAAATGCGCCTCTGTCATTTACAGTTTGACTCAGTTTAAATTATTTGCACTTGTAGCCTGATAGTAAGTTGTACCATTTATCTGATTCGGTACCACTGGAACGTACTGTACTGGACCATTTACTTGACTATGATTCTGGCACCATGATGGACCATTAACACCGTTCGCACAACAACCATTCCCTCGTTGTTGCCAAAAACTCGTCTTCCTTCCACCTCGGTTACCACGCCAATTATTCCTAAATCCTCTTCTGTTATTGTATCCGCTAGAACCTCTATTCCTATTATAACTATTATTATTATCTCGATTCCAGCTCCTATTTCCATTGTTTTTGTAAAAATTTCGTCCTCCATTACGATAATTTCTGTTTCCTCTAAAATTATTACTATTATTCTTCTGTTGTTTCGAATCACTATCGCTTTTATCTTCTCTACTATTCCGGTCCTGAAACTTAGTCGCTAATGTTAACTGTAATTTCTCTATTTTCTTCTCTAGCTCACCCAACTGAGTGATACTTGGTGGTTCCTGCTTAATTTTAACGTCTTCCCTATTTTTAATCTCTTTCTTTAACAGCAACTTATCAACTTCCACATCGCTATCCTCTTCTTCTACTTGTTCTCTCATTTTCTTGAGAAGGTCTTTTACAGTAACCTTTCCATTCTCCCGTTTGACGCCTTTCTCTACTTTGCACTTATTCTTCTCTACTTTCTGAAGATCCTCTACGAATTTGTCAATTGTCGAATACGAGTTAGTTCCTACTCGTTCCATGAAATATGGCTGAAGGCCACCTACGATTATCCCTATTTTCTTTCTGTCATCCATGCTAGCGTCTAATCTTTCGCACAAAACTAGCATATCGTACACATAATTTATTATAGGTTCATCCTCGAGATGCAACCTTTCTCTTATACGTTCCTCTATATCTAATGTTACATTTGTACGTGTAAATTCCTCTATTATACTTTTCTGTAATTGCTTATAACTAATTTCGCTAACATTCCTTCTCTTTAAAAATACCTTCATCCATTGTCTACCATTCCCTTTAAATACACTAGGTAACAGCTCCTTTCTTTTGTCCTCACTCACGCCTGCCATTTGACACGCGTTGTCAAACTCATCAAAGAAGCAAATTATATCATTATCTGTCTTTAAGTCAAACTTCGGGAGTTTGTTTACATCGGAATAAAACGTTACGCCTGTCGCCATTTTATCTTCTTTAGAACTACTCGACTGCTTATTATCTATTACGCTACTTTCAAATGGAAAGATTGATGTAAAATCTTCCGTATAAGATTTTGCTATAGGACTGGACGGAAAGTTCTCGACGGGCCCTAATTTCAAATTAGGTTTTACACTTTCTTGTTTTCTCTTACTCGAGGTCGCAATATTAAACAAGCTTCCGACCTGTACTCCTTTTGCCGCTTTTTGTGCTCTCGTACGAATACTTTCGTTACTCATTTACTTATTAATTACTTAAAATTATTTATTCTTATAACACGTATATTCGAGCTACTTTAATTAACTGGTCGGGAGAGTCGGATAAATTATTATCTTATTGCAAAACCTTAAATTCACACTATATCAATTAACACATTATAACTAAATACCTTAACCTAATTCGAGAAAATACGTTCACAATACTTAAAATTACACTTCATCGTAGAGAGGGTGGGAAGGGTGGGTTTTAGTTACGTAATATAATTTTATCTAAAGTATGGGTGGGTCGGGAGGGCTAAATTATTTAAATCTACTGAGACTGAAACCCAAAGCATCTCCTACCATGGGAGGGATGGGAGGGGTTTAACTATTTACTGAGATCTTTACAAGCCAGCAATCTCCACCATGACAACCCAGCCACTCAGTGCCTAATTGGGGATGCAAAGTTGAGTGTAACTGGATGCCTTCCACTCACCATCTAGAATGAGTGGGATAACCTTTGATATTCATTTGCGAGAGGTTTCTTATTGGGGATAAAATCAAATAAAGATACGTCCACTTCATTAATTTGATATCACTGTATTTCTTTGACTTATGAGTTTACTGTAAGATTTCAGAACGCATGTAATGACGGATATTGAGAACAATTTGCCAGACGGGTATAGAAACGGTCAAGTATTGAGCCTTTGAGCCCTGAGTCGGTGCAACACATACCTGGATAATCTGGTGTAGTTCCCACGTTGCTCTGGCGTCGAACTCGGCTCCTTTATGCTGAATCTCCTTACTGCTGAATGACGAGAACGAGCATTGAGGTATGGCTCCTCTCAATTGCTACTCTCTGCGTGATGTTCTACGTTGTTAGAATGATGTGGTATATGAAGTATTTCCTTCTCCTGTCATCTGGCTGACTGGTGACTAAAGCTTGGTTCTCCAAGATCTCGAACCAAAGACTGATCACTAAGACTTGATCAACTCGATCTCCAGGACTTCATCAAAGACTCGATCAACTGCACCCTGAGGACTTCTTCTCTCTCAGGACTCGGTCACCAGGACTTGATCCTAAACCTCTCTCGTCCTCTGGTTTTGTTGAGCTTCGTCCAACCTCCGTCGTCTGCTTGTCGTCTGCTTGCAGCACGTGCGACACCGTTTTCACATGGAGAGACAAATTCCTTCCATGTGTCAAGACTCAAAATTGCAATCCTCGACACGCTCTGATTTCCCGATTCTAAGCAATTCTCCGCATATCCGTAATTTCGTGAAATTCGTGAAATCTTACAGATTCACTTTATACAATGTATAGAATCTGGCTAATGCGAGGATAGACACATTGTCAACATTTCCTTCCTACATTGCCAGACTCTCAACGAAGACATTCTTATTCACATTTATTTACAACAAACTGCTGACACAAACATTAGCAACATTGTGCAGCTTGCATTATACTCTCATACACAACGTTTAATTACCTTAACCTTAATAAATGATTTTTACAACATAAACATTAAAACAGAATCAAAAATATACAAAATAATTTACTCGAAAATCGAGTGCTGCTACAATATATATATATATATATATATATATATATATATATATATATATATATATATATACTCTCCTTTGCTACTAACTGAAAAGACTCTACTAAAGTTCGCACACAAGCAAAATCAACTTTTTTCCTTGAATGCCAAGATCTACAGCAGTGGCTTATCTAGCCCAGGGCAGGGGAGTCTAGGCTCCCCAAAGTTTTGATCATCAAAAATAATCGAAGCTATCAGTTATAAATCTTTTTTAAAATTAAAATGGTTTGCGTTAACTCAAGATATACCTATTATAATCTGCAATCTGGCTGCCCCTCCAAATTTTACCTTCTAGATCCGAAACTGATCTACAGGCCCCATTCTAAGGGAAGAGAAGTTCAATGATTTTGTGTCTCCTTAAGACAATGACAAGTGGCCAAACTTTGTAACGATGGCAACATTTGACTCATTTGCTACTCCACGCGTGGCCCTAATGCCCTTCTGATAGATTTACTACTGATAGGAATAGTTGGTTTAGTTTGTAATTCTAGCTTTACCTTACTTTAGAAGTCTATATTCCAATGCTCTAAATGAAAATCTCCATTTGTCAAAGAAAATCAACATTTGGTTAATTTAGTCTTGCCGAAAGCTGGCCTAACTTTTCCTTTTTTTTCCAAGATAGTAAATAGCCTTTAACAACAATAGGCCTAACATTGCATGCAAGTTAAAGTTATTGCTTGAACCTACTAGTCATTGGTCTTGCAGCTGATGATAGTTGCTAGTTGTATGAATTCTCTTTACTAATCTTATGACATTTTCAATTTGATAAATGGTGCATAATAGTAAAAAGAGCAATAGTTCGAAAAAAAATATGAAGTTTTAGAAGCAGATTGAATTCCTGTGTTATTTCTTAAACTGACACAACGGTAAACAACCTGACTAACGGTGTAGTCATTTTAGAAGGTAACCAAAAAAGTTCTTGTCGTTTTTGACGTTCCATTCATCCTGCGCTCACAGAGAGGAAACGAAATGACTTACGTGCTTGCCAAGCGATCGGGAGTTAGTCTGACCATCGACCTTCAGTATTGCAAGCAATGTGAGCACACAGCGTCATAGGTTGCAATGGTATGTTGTTCCTGTATAACAATGCCAAACTACAAGTGGCAAGCAGGACCCGAGAGATCCTTAATAAACTTGGCTGGGATATACTGCAAGAACCATATTCACTAAACTTTGAACCAACTGATTACCCTCTGCTTCATTCCCTCCAGAACTATGTCCGTGGGAGATCCTTTGCTAATTAGGGAGATCTGCGGAACGCACTCACGGACTTGCTTGCATCGAAGATCGCCGACTTTTATCACCAGGTAGGGTGACCACCTCTCCGGGATTGAACACCTTATCTCCGGGCTCCGGGTTTCGGTACGATTTCTCCGGGTTGTACTTGTAGCAAGATTTTACTATCACATTCATTCACATATTAATGCCGATAAATAACTATTAAAAAATCACTCTGCACTATTGGATCATTCTGTCCAAAATCCGAATAAAGCACTAACGGTTAGTGGGTTAGTAGGGTAGTGTGCTATGCACAGCACGGTGTTCAGTGTATGTAGCATTTAGATTAATTAACAATTTAAAGCCCTCTAGAGGGGCACGGCATTACCGTTGTAAACCAAAGTTAAAGAAATCCATGCCATGTTATTGTATGAGAAAGTTTTGTCGTTATTTAGTTGTATTATGATAAATTACGTATTAAGTTAAGTACAATGAATATTGTTTTGTACATTGGACACATAGAAAGATTTGGATCTCCTCTTTATAAAACACGGTGTCGGGTACGCCTTTTTTTCTTTTTTTTTTTTTGAGATCACTGATTCTCCGGAAATGTTGGCATAAGATGTTGAATGCTGATGAAGATTACTTCGATACCTAAAGATACGTACCATCCAGCGTATTGCATTTTGTATATCCTTACTCTGAAACAGCAAGAACTTTTTTGGTTACTTGTATTTAACACATAAAGTGAAATTCGAATTTTTTTATGTGCTTTAACAGATATATTTATGATAAAAAAATATTTCTCCTAATGAAGAAGGAATAATGAATTATTTATGGTACACGCACAGCTCATACGATGTTGATGATTCTTAATTTTTTTTAACAGGTTGAAACACACGGAAGCACATCAGATGACTAACCAGATTTTGGAGCATGAACCGAATGTTTGCGCCTTCACTCGGAAGTAAGTTGTAGAACTTTGTGTACATATGTTCATTACTTTTTTTTAAAGCAGCAATATGCCGAAAAGGAAAGAAAATTTTTTAACTTCAAACGATTACTATCATATTAATAAAAATTTGAAAAGAAATATTGATGACTTAAGTAATTCGTTAGATAGTGATGTTGGTGCTTCATTACCAAACCATGGTGGAAGCGTTGAAGCTGGACTTACAGGTGAAAGAATACGCAACATAGAAGTGTCTGATTGTGGCAGTAACCTGTCTTTGTCTGTTCCTGAGTAATGTTGTTTATCTTGTTTCTATCTGACAATAAGTGTAAAATTCTACAAAACTGAAAGATCAAAAGTTAGCCCTGCACGAGTTATTCATCAGTAACTTCCAACTATGATAGCACTAACTTTAGAGCTTAAACTGGCACAACCGTTAGAACTTTTGGAATACTAACGATGCACAAAATTTCGACGTTTATTCTATCTTTGCGAGGCAATTATTGTAAAATTCGATAAATTTAAATTTAGTCCTGAGTGAGTTATGCACTTATAACTCCTAAATTATGCTAGCACTAACTTAAGGGCTTACTGTGTCATAGAGCTCTAACAATGCACTAATCGCTGGTGTTAGTTCCACTTTTGTGGCACAATTACTATAAAATTATACGAAAGTTGAAAAATCTAAACTTAGAACTACCCGAGTTATTCATTAATAACTTTTAAAGTACCATGGTACTAAGGTAAGTGTTTAGTGCACTAATGTGCACTAAAGAAGCTCGAAATATGTGAAAAAAAGAAATAGTAGCACTTGAGAATCGTGCGGGGATAACTTTACGGACGTATCATTTTTCATTTTTAAAATTAAGGCAAATTTAAAAGCACTTATAACCACGTGTATTGTAATGGTTACTACTTCGTTAATAGGTCTTATTGCAAAACTACCAACATTAGTGCTTCAACAGTATGGACGCCATAAAATAAAACTTAGGGGATGCTAACTACACGCTAGGTCTTCCCTACAAAAACATTCACAAAGAGAAGCTCTAATGTTCGGACTTGGTGCACTAGCAACCACTAACGATGCACTAACGATTGCACTAGAAGAGATCATTACTGCTTTTGAACTTGGCAAGAATTTGACTAGTAAAAAAATTAACGTTTTCTTTTGGGAGTTTCGTGACATATAAATGGCTACATCTACAACAATAACGAAGTACTAACAAAACTATTAGCGTTTTTAGATGGAACGATGCACTAAGAAATTCCACTAATTTTTCGTTAGTGCTTAAAGTGGGGCCTATAGGGTAATTACTCCCTATCATTGGTTTGGTTCTAGAGAATACACTAATGAAGCACTAACGTCATTGGTTGGCGCACTAAGAAGCAATAACTATACACTAATGAATGCACTGGTTTTTCGTTACTGCTTGAAGTGGGAGCAGCGTGAACTTAGCTCTCCAAAGGTTTTTTACTTGTAGCATCTACACTGAAAAAGCACTAACGTTATTGGTTGGTTCACTCAGAAGCACTAACGATGCACTAACGAGTACAATAAAATATATCATTAGTGCTTTTGATTTTGGCGGGAATTTGACGCAATGAGATAGTTGTCCATGCACTTTATATGGGAGTTTTGGAACTTACAATTTGGTATATCTACGCTACTAGTGAAGCATTCATAAAACTATCAGTGTTTTCCAGAAGCATTAACGATGCACTGACGAAAAGCACTAATTTCTTTGTTAGTGCTTAAAGTAGGGATCAAGATCACGCTGACCACAAAGGTTTTCCACTTGTTGCATCGACACTGAAGAAGAACAAACGTTAGAGGATGGTGCACTAAGAAGCACTAACGATTGCACTAGAAGTCATTAGTGCTTTTGAATCTGCCGGGAATTTCACGCAATGAAAAATTCCCCATGTATTTGTTAAGGGAGTTTCGTGACATATAATTGTCTATATCTACACGAGTAGTAAAGGATTTACGAAACTATTAGTATTTCCTAAAAGCACTAACGATGCACAAACGAATGGCACGAGATTTTCATTAATGTATAGTGTGGAGAGATCAGCGAGGACCATTGCTTTGGCTTTAAACCTATACTAATGAAAAACTAACGTTAGTGGTTAGTGCAGTAAAAAGTACTGAGGAGGCACTAACGAATTGAACTAATTATTTCAATAGTCCTTAAAGTGGGGCCCATTTGAAACCCTAAAGGTTTTTTACTTACAGCATGTACACTAACGAAGCACTAACGTTAGAGGTTGCTGCACTAAGTAGCACTAACGATGCAATAATGATTCACACTAATTTTATCGTTAATGCGTTAAGTGCAGACGTAAAGTTCATGGACGTGTAATTTCAACACCACTAACGGACAAATTGAAGCACGACCTACCACAAACAATCAAGCACAAACTGTTTGCATTATATATAAAAATCTATCGCAATTAGGAAAAAAAGCTGGGCCAACATGACACTAATTAATTTCGTTATAACGGCGTTATTTCAACAGAACTAACGATCAAATTTTGGCACTAACGTTTGGCATTAGAAAATCCATTCTATCTCAATTACGGAAAACGCGGGTTAAATTGATGATAATTACGTTCGTTATAACGGCGTTATTTGAAGAGCATTAACCGTGAAATTAGGTCTCTAGGCATCACTAACGTAGCACTAACGTTTGTCATTAGAAAATCCATTCTATCTCAATTATTGGGAAAAGGCAGGGCCAGATTGACGCTAATTAATTCGTTATACCGGCGATATTTGAATAGCACTAACGCTCAAATTTGGGCATTAACCAGCACTAACAAAGAACTAACGTTTGTCATTAGAAAATCCATTGTATCTCAATTAGGGAAAAGGCGGGGCCAACTGGACGCAAATTAATTTCAATATAACGACGGTATTTGAAGAGCACCAACGGTTTAATTTGGGCACTAACGTAGCACAAACGTTTGACGTTAGAAAATCAATTATCTCTCAATTAGGGGCAAAAATCGTGGCCAACTTGACGCTAATTATTTCGTTATAATGGCGTTATTTGATTGCACTGACCGTGAAATTTGGGCACTAAGCAGCACTAACGTAGCACAAACGTTTGGCATTAGAAAATCATTTCTATCTCAATAAGGGAAAAAAGCGGGACCAACTTGATGCTTGAACTTGAAATTTAAATTTTTCATGACTTGGTTCTTTTGATTGCACAAACACTGACATTTGGGTACTAACCAGCACTAATTTAGCACAAACTAATAGCATTATTCATTTTTCTCCGTCCAAAAGTGGTGGGGCATAGTAGTAGAAAATGTATCGATCTGGCTCATATTAGGTCATATTAGAAGAACTCAGGAGCCCCTGGGAAATTGAGCATCGTAAACCGTCAACCAACGGTCTTTTACGACCTCCATTTTAGGGGTGTATTTTTTCCCTTTTATGAGCACTTTTTAGGGGGTGTACTTGTTCCCTTTTATGAGTACATTTTAAAGGGTGTATTCATTCCTTTTATGAGCATATTTTTCAACCCTTAAACGAACATAGCAGACAATACATAAGACTACGTAACACATAGATCAGATAACACATAAGAATATGTAACATAGCAGGGGTGTATTCGTTCTCTTTTATGATTACTTTTTCTACCCCTAGCAGAGACTATGAACACATAGCATAGCAGATAATACATACGATTACGAAAACACAGCAGAGCGGAGAGTACATAAGACTACAAACATAGCAGGGGTGTATTCATTCTCTTTCAAGAACATATTTTACAACCCCTATTTTAATATAGCAGAAATTACATAAGATTACGAACACACAGAAGAGCAGATAATATATAAGAATACGTAACATAGCAAGGGTGTATTCGTTCTCTTCTATGGTTACTTTTTCAACCCCCATTTGAACATTTTATCATAGCAGAGAATACATGGAGACTATGAACACATAGCATAGCAGATAATACATAAGAATACGAACACACAGCAGAGCAGAGAATACATAAGATTCATTCCCTTTTATGAGCATTTTTAAGGGTGGACTCGTTCCCTTTTATAATAACTTTTTCAACCCCATAGCAGAGACTACGAAACATAGCAGGGGTGTATTCATTCCTTTTTATGAGTACATTTTAGGGATGAACTCGTTTCCTTTTATGAGCATATTTTTCAACCCCTATTTGAACATAGCAGAAATTACACTGAGACTATGAACACACTGCAGAGCAGATAATACATAGCACAGCTAATAAAAGAGTATGGCTCATTTTTCAACCCTTATTTTACCATAACAGAAATCACACAGAGACTACGAAACATAGCGAAGTCCACCTCTATTTAAACATAGTCCATTTTAGGGGTGGACTTATTCTCTTTTATGAGCATATTTTCCAAACCTTATTTTAACAAAGTAAAGAATACATAGCAGTTGACCTCTTTTTCCACCCCTATTTGAACATAGTCCATTTTAGGGATATACTAGTTCTCTTTTATGAGAGCAGAAATTATATAAAACTTCGTTCCCTTTTATGAGCCCATTTTAAGGGTGTATTCTTTCTCTTTTATGAGCTTATTTTTCCACCCCTATTTGAACATTGTCCATTTTACGAGCATCGTTTCCAACCTTTATTTAAACACAGCAAAAACTAGAAAACAATAGGGATGTACTTGTTCCCTTTTTAACCCCTATTTCCCACAGAGGCTACGGACATAGCAGATTACATAGCAAAGGGGGTGTACTCGTTTCAACATAGCAAAGAATTCTTTTTACCTGGGTCTTATAGTTTATGTGGGATACGCCCTTTCTATGACAATTTTAACCGATTTGGATGAAACTCGGCATATGGGAGTTTTCGGACATGCTGATTACGATTACCATTTCTATTTTTACCTGGGTCTTATCAAGGATGTTATAAAATAAAAGATCTGCCCATACGTATCTTTATCATATGAACTAAATGAAGCCGACAAACAATAGACCATCGTCTGAGCCTGCACGCCTGATTAGATACTCTCGTTCCCGCCATGATTGTTGGCTCGAAACATAGCGATCTTAGTGGTGCGGAGTGGGCAGAAGAGGTGTGGCCAAGCTGTGACGTATGGCTTCAAGATTTTGTTGTATGGGTAGATCATCTATTTTATAACATCCTTGGGTCCTATAGTTTATGTGGGATACGCCCATTGTATGACACTTAAAACTCAATCACTCGCAAAAGAAGCAACATATTGAGGTGGTGTTTGCACATTTCACAATAGGTGATCAGGTACTAGAAGCTTCCAATATAATGACCATCGAGGTCGAAGGTCAAAATACTTAAAACCTAATAGCTCGAAAACGGAGTCAAATATTGAGGTGGTGTTTCCACATTGAATAACTGGTCATCAACTACTGCAAGTTCCATAATAATGACCATCGAGGTCAAAGGTCAAAATACTTAAAACCTAATAACTCGAAAACGGAGCCAAAATTGAGGTGGTGTTTCCACATTTAGAAACTGCTCATAAACTACAACAAGTTCCAAAATAATGACCATCGAGGTCAAAGGTCAAAATACTTAAAACCTCAAAACTCGAAAACGAAGCCAAATATTGAGATGGTGTTTCCACATTTAGTAACTGGTCAACAACTGTTAGAAGTTCGAAAATAATGACCATCGAGGTCAAAGGTCAAATATTTAAACGCGAATAACTCTTAAACTGAACAACGTTTTGAGGTGGTGTTTCCACATTTAGCAATTGGTCATCAACTAGTACGTGTCCCCAAACTACTGACCATCGAGGTCAAAGGTCAAACTCAAAAACGGAGCCACATATTGAGGTGGATTTTCCACATTTAGTAATTGGTTATCAACTAGTGCAAGTTCCAAAAATAACGACCATCGAGGTCAAAGGTCAAATATTTAAACGCGAATACCTCTTAAAAAGAGCAACGTTTTGAGGTGCTGTTTCCAAATCTAGTAATACGTCATGAACTACTACATGTTTCAAAAGTACTAACTATCGAGGTCAAAGGTCAAATATTTGAGCCTTAATAAATTTAAACAAAGCCTGTGTGACCTATTCAGTTTTGTACAAAGCAGAGAGAAGTGAAGAATGAATAAATATGACTGGCTTACTTCGAGAAAGAAAGCAAAGATATACCATTTTAACTATTTAAATAACGAAAGAATAAGTTTGAATGATCTATTTAATTTTGTACCAACGTGAAATGTCATTTTATCTAGCTCAGAATTTGAGTTGTTTAAAAAAGGCGAAGAAGGACTATTTTATATAATTTTACTGCTCAAATAAACAATGGAATATTTAGTTTTGTACCACCAAGAAAAACAAAGAAATTGCACTATTTTGGAGTATTCAAATAAACAAACGACTTATAATTTGTGTCAACTCTAAAAAGGATTACCTTAATTAGCTGAGTATTTTATACCATTTTGTATTATTTTAACAAACAAGGAAAAAGCAAAAAAGGGCCATTTTAACTAGCTGCGAATTTTATATCATTTTAAACTAGTCTAACAAACGATGGCATAAATATGAGTGAGCTATTTAATTTTGTAACAACCAGATAAAAATCAAAGATGGCCCATTTTAACTACTTCAATATTTCTGTACAACTTTGTACTACCCAAATAAACGAAAGAAGGGCCATTTTATACTTTTTGTACCATTAAAAAACTGAGGATAACTTGAGTAGTCCAAGTTTTTGTACTCATTCGAAGAAAAGTATAGATGATACATTTTAACTAGCTCAGCTTTTTCATACCTAACGTTGCCATTTAAATATGGGTGTCCTAACCATTTAAAACAGGCTTAGATTTTTATGTCTTTTTTAATATTTGTACCAAACAGAAAAAGCTACACAAATAAACAAAGGAATAAATTTGTAATAACCACAAAAAGCGAAGAAAGACCATTTGAGTGGCCTATTGAATTTTGTACCAACGAGAAACCTCATTTCCAGGCCATGTTTTACTATTTAAACAAACGAAAGGATCAATGCGAGAAAGCGAACATGGACTCAGAAGTTTATATAATTTTGTAATACTCAAATTTGGATGGATTATTTAGTTTTGTACCAAGCAGAAAAAAGGAAAGAATTAACACTTTGTACTAATCAAGTAAACAAAGGTATAAATTTGTACTGACCAGAAAAGCGAAGCCATTTAAAAAAATAATAAATTTATTGAGGTGTCCTATTTCCCTTTGTACCAACGAGAAAAAAGCCAAGAAGGATCATTTTTAACTGGCTTAGAATTTTATACCTTCTTGTAAAATTAGTACCAAACCGAAAGAAAGCAAGGAAATACCATTTAGCTAACTAATAATTTTTGTGCTAACCAAAAAAAGCGAAGAAAGACCATTTTAAATAGCTCAGCATGTTATAACTTTTTGTGCTTTTGGTCTACCCATTTTCCCTACCATGTTGTACTATTTAAACAAACAAAGGAATTTATTTGTGTGACGTATTCACTTTTGTAACAAGCAGAAAAAGGAAAGAACTAACATTTTGTACTAACCAAATTTGGATGGTCTATTTAGTTTTGTACCAACTACGAAAAAAGCGAAGAAGGTCCATTCTTTAACTAGCTCAATATTTCAGTACCATTGTAACTAACTCAAAGAAACGAAAGAATAAATTTGAGTGGCTTAAGCAAATAAGGTTTATTTATACCTTTTTGTGCTTTTAAATTGAATGACCTATTCAATATTGTACCTAGTAGAAAAAATGAAGAATTAATAAATATTTTTTGCAATTAAAAAACCCGGAGAAGGTCTACTTTCTGTACCAACCAGAGAAAAACAAAGAAAGACCATATTCTGCTACTCAAACAAACGAAAGAATTTCTATATCTTTTTGTACTATTCACATAAACGAAGGAATAAATTTGTGTGACCTTTCACTTTTATCCTTAAAATGAACTATGTTCAAATAGGGGTGGAAAAAGAGGTCAACTGCTATGTATTCTTTACTTTGTTAAAATAAGGTTTGGAAAATATACTCATAAAAGAGAACAAGTCCACCCCTAAAATGGACTATGTTTAAATAGAGGTGGACTTTGCTATGTTTCGTAGTCTCTGTGTGATTTCTGTTATGGTAAAATAAGGGTTGAAAAATGAGCCATACTCTTTTATTAGCTGTGCTATGTATTATCTGCTCTGCAGTGTGTTCATAGTCTCAGTGTAATTTCTGCTATGTTCAAATAGGGGTTGAAAAATATGCTCATAAAAGGAAACGAGTTCATCCCTAAAAATTGCTCATAAAAGGGAATGAATACACCCCTGCTATGTTTCGTAGTCTCTGCTATGAGGTTGAAAAAGTTATTATAAAAGGGAACGAGTCCACCCTTAAAAATGCTCATAAAAGAGAATGAATCTTATGTATTCTCTGCTCTGCTGTGTGTTCGTATTCTTATGTATTATCTGCTATGCTATGTGTTCATAGTCTCCATGTATTCTCTGCTATGATAAAATGTTCAAATGGGGGTTGAAAAAGTAACCATAAAAGAGAACGAATACACCCTTGCTATGTTACGTATTCTTATATATTATCTGCTCTTCTGTGTGTTCGTAATCTTATGTAATTTCTGCTATATTAAAATAGGGGTTGTAAAATATGTTCTTGAAAGAGAATGAATACACCCCTGCTATGTTTGTAGTCTTATGTACTCTCCGCACTGCTGGGTTTTTTAATCTTATGTATTATCTGTTATGCTATGTGTTCATAATCTCTGCTAGGGGTAGGCCGCGGTGGCTCAGTGGTAGAGCGTTCACCTCTGGTGCTAGGGGTCCCGGGTTCTATCCCAGCCCCCGCCAAGTGAACTTTGTGGTGGACAAACACCGTGTGCGTGGGTTTTCTCGGGGTTCTCCCGTTTCCTCCCACTTTCTTCATTCCACCATTTCATTCATTACTCATCTTCACCGTCTCCTTTAGCCTAACCGGCATAACCGTGGGACGTAAAACTCAAAGATTTCATTTTTTTCTGCTAGGGGTAGAAAAAGTAATCATAAAAGAGAACGAATACACCCCTGCTATGTTACATATTCTTATGTGTTATCTGATCTATGTGTTACGTAGTCTTATGTATTGTCTGCTATGTTCGTTTAAGGGTTGAAAAATATGCTCATAAAAGGAATGAATACACCCTTTAAAATGTACTCATAAAAGGGAACAAGTACACTCCCTAAAAAGTGCTCATAAAAGGGAACAAATACACCCCTAAAATGGAGGTCGTAAAAGACCGTTGGTTGACGGTTTACGATGCTTAATTTCCCAGGGGCTCCTGAGTTGTTCTAATATGACCTAATATGAGCCAGATCGATACATTTTCTACTACTAGTATCAAGTGTGCCCCACCACTTTTGCACGGAGAAAAATGAATAATGCTATTCGTTTGTGCTAAATTAGTGCTGGTTAGTACCCAAATGTCAGCGTTTGTGCAATCAAAAGAACAAAGTCATGAAAAATTTAAATTTCAAGTTCAAACATCAAGTTGGCCCCGCTTTTTTCCCTTATTGAGATAGAAATTATTTTCTAATGTCAAACGATAGTGCTATGTTGGTGCTGGTAAGTGCCCAAAATTCTCCTGTAGTGATGTTAAAATAACGTTATTATAACGAGTTAATTATCGTCAAGTTGGCTCGATTTTTTCCCTAATTGAGATAGAATGGATTTTGTGATGCCAAACATTAGTGCTACGTTAGTGCTGGTTAGTGCTCAAATTTGAGCGTTAATGCTATTCAAATAACGGCGGTATAACGAAATAATTAGCGTCAAGTTCGCCCCGCTTTTCCCCCCTAATTAAGATAGAATGGATTTTCTAATGCCAAACGTTTGTGCTACGTTTGTGCTGCTTAGTGCCCAAATTTCACGGTTAGTGTAATCAAATAACGCCGTTATAACGAAATAATTAGCGTCAAGTTGGCCCCGCTTTTTGCCCCTAATTGAGAGATAATTGATTTTCTAACGTCAAACGTTTGTGCTACGTTAGTGCCCAAATTTCACCGTTGGTGCTCTTCAAATAACACCGTTATATTGAAATTAATTTGTGTCCAGTTGGCCCCGCCTTTTCCCTAATTGAGATAGAATGGATTTTCTAATGCCAAACGTTAGTGCTACGTTAGTGCCAAAATTTGATCGTTAGTGCTGTTTAAATAACGCCGTTATAACGCGCTCTCATGTTGGCCCAGCTTTTTTTCCTAATTGCGGTAGATTTTTATATTTAATGCAAACAGTTTGTGCTTGATTGTTTGTGGTAGGTCGTGCTTCAATTTGTCCGTAAGTGGTGTTGAAATTACACGTCCATGAACTTTACGTCTGCACTTAACGCATTAACGATAAAATTAGTGTGAATCATTATTGCATCGTTAGTGCTACTTAGTGCAGCAACCTCTAACGTTAGTGCTTCGTTAGTGTACATGCTGTAAGTAAAAAACCTTTAGGGTTTCAAATGGGCCCCACTTTAAGGACTATTGAAATAATTAGTTCAATTCGTTAGTGCCTCCTCAGTACTTTTTACTGCACTAACCACTAACGTTAGTTTTTCATTAGTATAGGTTTAAAGCCAAAGCAATGGTCCTCGCTGATCTCTCCACACTATACATTAATGAAAATCTCGTGCCATTCGTTTGTGCATCGTTAGTGCTTTTAAGAAATACTAATAGTTTCGTAAATGCTTTACTACTCGTGTGGATATAGACAATTATATGTCACGAAACTCCCTTAACAAATACATGGGGAATTTTTCATTGCGTGAAATTCTCGGCAGATTCAAAAGCACTAATGACTTCTAGTGCAATCGTTAGTGCTTCTTAGTGCACCATCCTCTAACGTTTGTTCTTCTTCAGTGTCGATGCAACAAGTGGAAAACCTTTGTGGTCAGCGTGATCTTGATCCCTACTTTAAGCACTAACAAAGAAATTAGTGCTTTTCGTCAGTGCATTGTTAATGCTTCTGGAAAACACTGATAGTTTTATGAATGCTTCACTAGTAGCGTAGATATACCAAATTGTAAGTTCCAAAACTCCCATATAAGGGGCATGGACAATTTTCTCATTGCGTCAAATTCCCGCCAAACTCAAAAGCACTAATGATATATTTTATTGTACTCGTTAGTGCATCGTTAGTGCTTCTGAGTGAACCAACCAATAACGTTAGTGCTTTTTCAGTGTAGATGCTACAAGTAAAAAACCTTTGGAGAGCTAAGTTCACGCTGCTCCCACTTCAAGCAGTAACGAAAAACAAGTGCATTCATTAGTGTATAGTTATTGCTTCTTAGTGCGCCAACCAATGACGTTAGTGCTTCATTAGTGTATTCTCTAGAACCAAACCAATGATAGGGAGTAATTACCCTATAAGCCCCACTTTAAGCACTAACGAAAAATTAACGTGGAATTTCTTAGTGCATCGTTCCTTCTAAAAACGCTAATAGTTTTGTTAGTACTTCGTTATTGTTGTAGATATAGCCATTTATATGTCACGAAACTCCCAAAAGAAAACGTTAATTTTTTTACTACTCAAATTCTTGCCAAGTTCAAAAGCAGTAATGATCTCTTCTAGTGCAATCGTTAGTGCATCGTTAGTGGTTGCTAGTGCACCAAGTCCGAACATTAGAGCTTCTCTTTGTGAATGTTTTTGTAGGGAAGACCTAGCGTGTAGTTAGCATCTCCTAAGTTTTATTTTATGGCGTCCATACTGTTGAAGCACTAATGTTGGGAGTTTTGCAATAAAACCTATTAACGAAGTAGTAACCATTACAATACACGTGGTTATAAGTGCTTTTAAATTTGGCCTTAATTTTAAAAATGAAAAATGATACGTCCGTAAAGTTAGCCCCGCACGATTCTCAAGTGCTACTATTTCTTTTTTTCACATATTTCGAGCTTCTTTAGTGCACATTAGTGCACTAAACACTTACCTTAGTACCATGGTACTTTAAAAGTTATTAATGAATAACTCGGGTAGTTCTAAGTTTAGATTTTTCAACTTTCGTATAATTTTATAGTAATTGTGCCACAAAAGTGGAACTAACACCAGCGATTAGTGCATTGTTAGAGCTCTATGACACAGTAAGCCCTTAAGTTAGTGCTAGCATAATTTAGGAGTTATAAGTGCATAACTCACTCAGGATTAAATTTAAATTTATCGAATTTTACAATAATTGCCTCGCAAAGATAGAACTAAACGTCGAAATTTTGTGCATCGTTAGTATTCCAAAAGTTCTAAGGGTAGTGCCAGTTTAAGCTCTAAAGTTAGTGCTATCATAGTTTGGAAGTTACTGATGAATAACTCGTGCAGGGCTAACTTTTGATCTTTCAGTTTTGTAGAATTTTACACTTATTGTCAGATAGAAACAAGATAAACAACATTAATCAGTGTATTGTTGGACCTCCATTAAACAGTAAGCACTAACGTTAGTGTTGTCGTAATTTAGGAGTTATTATTGAATTACACGGATGGTACAATATTCAAACTTACTGAATTTTACACTAATTTCCCCATAAATATAGGACAAACTCTGTGGCGAGCACCAACCAAGAGTAAGTGAAACTAAAGTAGTAAGTTACTAAGAGAGAAGGAAATCGGTGACTTCCAGTCGAGAGAACTGAACTAAAGGAGTAAATTACTACAGGAGTAAATTTTTCATTTACTCCTGTAGTAAATTTATTTACTCCATAACTGCTGGAGAGCACCATCAAAGAGTACGCTACTACATTAGTAACTTAAGGAGGAAATAAGGCAAAAATTTACTCCTAAGCAGTAGTAGGAGTAAAGTTAGAGAGTAAGATGTGTTCTTTGATTTCTGTGTATTCAATATTGAATTCTATGGATTATCTGGACTACGAAGAATATATGTAGATATAGGAAGAAGTAAGCAACCCAAGAATGAGGATTTTAATGGAGAGAAGAAACCCATTTGCGATGTATAGCGACCATGATTTCAAAGAGCGGTTTCGGTTTCGTAAGGAATCTTTTGAGTTGCTGCTTGGTATGCTAGAGCCATTACTGCATCATAATTCTGATAGGAACGGTGCTTTGTCTCCTAGGCTGCAATTTCTTTGTGGATTGCGAATCTTTCGCACTGGTACTTATCAAATTGTAGCAGGGGATCTCATTAACATCGATCGTACTACTGCTGGAAGAGTTTTTTAACGGTGTGATAAAAATTTTAATTGCCTTAAAGCCACTGTGTGTGTCCATGCCACAGAACAAAGAAAATATATATCAAGGAACAAAAGGAAATTTAACGAATTGGTGGATTCCCGAATGTCATAGGGCCATAGATTATGTACACTCAGGTCCAAAATTATTGTCGCATGTCTATAAATATGTTATTCTAGGAATATAATTTGATAACGAATTCGCCCGGTATTTCTTATAATGTTCCTATGTGCATAATCGGCAAAGACATGTATGTGGCAAATTTCATGTCAAAAGAACAGTAAATAAGAACAGTGAAACGAAAATAAAATTTTCTTGTCCATTTAACAACATTTTGTTCAGAAGTAATTACAGCTACAAATGACGAGAGGATAGTTGATCTTCCCAAGTGCTTTATAAGAACTGATGTGGCACATGTAGTAAAACTGATGACTAGATTCGAAAGTCTGCGTGGGAAACTGAGAAGAACACGTCATTTCTATTTGAGAGCTTTGAGTCAGGTTATACAGTCTTCAAGTTTGAGTGATATTGAGACGCTACTTACTCACATATTTACGGTTGCGTTAAGTGAAACAGAGGGTGTAGATGAAGTTACCGGAAAAGAAACATTGCGAATATAGCAAAGCATACCTTCAGCACCGTATTGCAGGCCTTAGTATGCAACTCGAAGATGAAGACACTTTGGAAGAAGAAACAGAACCTTTAGACGTACCAAAGAATTCAACAAAAAATGAATTCCTTGTGTGGGCAGAAAATATTGTTGAGAAAGTTAGAGTAGGTATTAGCTCTAATGGAGATAGGGGAAATCAACAATATGTTCCAGACATTGTACCAGATATCCTTAAACTCTGCCACTTAATACCTTTGTGGACAGCTGTTATGGTGCCACACTTCGGCTATGGATCTCACACAGCTTCTAGTGCACATGTTGAAAGTAACATCAATAACATAAAGCATAGAGTATTTCAGAACATTAAAATCCCAACAAGACTTGATGTATTCCTGTTCAATCATATAAAGTACATAAAAGGGTCAATGAAGCTACTTGCAGGATCCCTTCAATCAGTTTCAGAAGCGGAAAGTTTAAAGACATCATCTAAAGATGTAATAAATTTATCACCAGAGATAAAAGGGAGGAGACAAGGTGTTTCTGTAAGAGAAACTAAGATATCAGAAAGTGTCGATGTTTCCGAAGATAGGTTTGAGGAAGGAAATACACAGGAAAACTGGAGGGGTCAAAGCAGCAAAAAACGACCAAGAACATCGTACTTGTCCCATAACAGCGAATTTCTGACAATTGATATGAGAACAACTAACAAGTCAATTCCAATCAGTGTTATTAAAAATGGAAACCAAGCGCACTTGCGACCAATTAAAATCAACGGTCAAAACGTCCTAGTAGCTAATACATGTGGTTACGACTCTCTGATTCAACTTTCTTGTGCTGCATATTGCGACAGCCCACGATACAAAGAATTTATTGAACGTAACGTGAAAAATAATGATCTCGCTCAGATTGTGAGTACGATGTTGAAAAATGGTATTTCTAGAAATGTCTATCGTCTGCGTGCTATAGCGCTACGTAAATTCGTTACCAATGTCAATATTTTGCTTGGTGGAATTATATCTATTGATGCACAACTACCAATAACAGAAGTAATTTTACATTCTTATTCTGGAATGCATAGTGGAGAGGAGATACATTCCTGTAGCTCACCCATATGCACCAGAAAAAGTATTACGTTACCAATCGCTTTCTCGAGTGTAGGAAGACCAAGGGAAGGACTTTATGCCATAGAGCAAAATGTTATAAATGATCTCACCCTAACAAGATATTCCATGTGCCGCACTGAACTGAAGGGCATTGGAAAATTTCGAGAGGAAGATGCTTATCTTGATCTTAGCGAATCAAGACACTCACTTTGTAAAGGGACAAGGACAATAAAGAGAGTGCCTTCACCATATCACATTTTTGTCGAGGTTGTTGAAGATAACAAGGAACACTATGTTAGGCTAACCACAAAACTCTCACAACTACCACAAATACTTACAGTAGAAAATACCCAATATTATTTGAGAGGTTGTGTTCGCTATACTGGTGGAAAAAATCAAAATAGCATAGGTCACTTCACTGCTTCTTGCCTACGTCCAAATAATGAATGGGAATTGTATGATGATCTCCAGGACAAAGTAAGACCCATAAATCCAGAAAGAGAACATATTGTACATTGTCTTTTTTACACCATATAAGTAAATACCTTGGACTGTTGAAAACAGCAATTACTGTTTGCTATTTTGTTATATATTTTTTTCGTTAGGGAATCTGAATAGTACTGTAACGAAGTAACAAATTTTGTTCATAAATTTAAGTATTAAAATTATGTTCGTTTATCTAATAATGCATATCTCTTCCGGTAGCCTGAATAAAAACGACTACTCGACATATAAGAGAATCTACGAGGTGCTGTGATTGATATTCAGGCGTGATCAATGACTCTCCATATTATAGTGATCCTGCAAGACATTACGTTAATACAATGTGTAATAGTTCACTTTGGTCAATTACAAGATTATATTTGTATTTATGTTCTTTACTCTTTTTATAGTTTCGAATTTTTTTGAAAAAAAAATATATGGTGTTCTGAAATTTCTTATTTATGATGTTCAGTTGTTTATTGATTTAATAAGTTACTCTTATTTTATATAGTTACAATATATGTAGCTTATAAATATTTATACAGGCAGTAGCCATTTGAATTTTAGTATATTCCATATATCTATCCTGTTATCTAAAAAAGAAAGAAAAGTGCACTATACATGAAAACAAGAAATAGTAGTGATCAATAAATACCATTTTCATACAATTATCCATTTTGTTTATATAAAGGGAAGCAAACGAGTTCTTAAATATAAATATAGTAGTTCATCGAACCTATATTCTTAATTGTTAATAAGTTGTGTTAAATCTACGATATAAAAATAATTTAGATTTGAGTGTTATCTTGTTTACAAACCTTGAAATTCAAACTATGGCTATCAAATTAAGTGAAACGCAATTCTAAAAGTTCTTGGACTCACAGGGTCCTCATAATACTTTTTTTCCAACTTGATGTTCCTGATGTTCATTGTATTGGACGTACAGACAAACTTTCCCTAAAGTTTTATAGGAATGCATCATGCACGGTTTTCTAGGTTTCACTTCAATGTTGTTTAGAGTAGCTGCATTTACGAACAGACACAGGCTGGTGCCATCTCGTGGTGATAGCTATGTTTCTCATGAGGAATACGAGATGTCACCTTTTTACATTTTGATGAGCACCTCTTCCATCTTCATCTTGCTATGGAATTACATTAGCTCGAAGGGCTGTAGAAACATTAAAATTTAAAATGAACTGCAATTATCTGCTGTTTTCAGCTTCCCAGCAGAAGGGTGGCAGTTCAGAAATGACATCGCCTTCGCAGGATTATATTGGAGCTGAATCCATCTGCTTGTAGAGTGTAACTAGAAGATAAATAGAAAGCAATGGAACTGGAACAAATTGTTTAAGTCTACGAATGAGAAACTAAGGGAAATTTTGAACTTTTAATGGATGTCGGGAAAAGAAGAATATTATGAGAGCCCGAAGGATTCAACTTCATGCATTGTGCGAGGATGATGCGAAACCTAAATATCGACAAAGACAGTGAAAAAGATATTTCTGGTAGTGAAGTGAAAATGAATGAGGTAAGTGACCGTCCAGTGATACTGTCTATGAATAACGTAGGTGTGCGGATATCGATGGCAACCATAGTGAGAAACACGGAGAAAACTAATGAATTAAGTGATGTAAAAAGTCATAAAGAAATACAGTGGTGATAAATGGAACCGTGAAGTAACAAAGCAGAATTTAACGAATATAATACGGTGCAGTTTTAAGGAATTTAATCTGTTCTTTTAGTTGAAGACGAAAACAGTTTGCAAATATATGAACGATGTGAAACTGAAAAGCGAAATAAAGTGAGGTGTTACTAGATTGAAAACTGCCACTGAAGAAACCAGCATGGAAACGAATAGTGACGTAGAACATATATAAACGAGGAAATAGCTGCTGATAGATCAAATGAAGTACCTGACAAAGGCGAAACGGATGCTAATGACGGAACTGCAAACGATGCTGTGGCTAAATCCAAAGAGAACCTGTTTATTGTTACATTGAAGGAAAGTGATGTTATGGATGATTTTGAAGAACTTCACTTGAATGAATATTTTAAAGATAAAGATGTTGATAGTGAATTGAAGACGAATACATTTAACAAGTCACATGTGAAAAGTGCTGATGAACCAAATCTACATAGTGCTGACGAAACACAAATAGAGAGTGAATGTGAATGAGAAGTAAAGAATGTAAATAAATTGCAAGAAGAAGCAAACACTAAGGATTTTGAAACTGCAGACCTTACCGGGTTACTAATAATGACGAATGTCACGAATTGAATGTATTGGATGAAATCAAGGAAACGGAAATTGATCCAGAGTATATACAAGCAGACAAATACGCGACAAGAGAAAACGAGCAAGACACAGATATCAACGCTAACCTGAAATGTGAGAATCCTCACAACATGAAATCACGAGAAAATTTCACTTGAAAAGGGGTAAGAGAAATACTGTAACAATATATAAAAAGGAAAGAAAGAAATCCAACATGAAAACATATTTGATGTTATCCTGACTGCGTGGACTTCTCTAGTTGCTGCTGTAGTTTTCAATTGCTTTTTCAATTTCGTAAGAATTATAAGCTTCCCGAAAATTTGATCTCGACTGTCATGAACACAAATATTACCTAGGCATATAATTGCTTACTGGATAAAATTAGCATTTTAGGTATCACATTATGACTACTATCCATTTAATTCTCCTGCACATTTATTTTTGGAAATCCGTATCTCTCATAGTGGCAAAAATAACCAACTTATAACTTCGCATAGTTTACTGGTGTTTCAGGTCATATTGAATGTTTCATTTGTTCAGCTCTATAAAACGTTAGGTAACATGTAAACGTGTTCTTTTATTATTATTAAACAAGCTCTCATCTGCTCTCAATAACTCAGACTGTGTTTTATAAAGTTTCTCTATATTAAATCACAAAAATATGAGAATATAGTTATATGTACATGTCTGAAAATTACTTTCCTTAATAAAACTAACTGATCATATGGTGAAATAGTAGATATATTATAGATTAGAACAATTATAGAACTTTCATGCTTTATCGATACCAATGGTAACTAACATGGTAAGAGATAAAAATATCGAAAAACTGGTATATACAAATGTTCAAGGTTGTTACTGAAAATGAAACCACTTTTGTGAAATATATTACAATAACTTAAAAAAAGAAAACCTTTCTTAGATATCAGAATTTCCACATTTGTCAATTATTAAAAGAATATTTTCAACTTAAACTTCTAGATTCAATTTACTAGTTACAATGTTAATAAGTGAGGTATGTTGGTATGTGTAATAAGGAAATATACCTCTCATTCGACTATTTACCTCTCCTATTAATTTCTGTCAAAACATATGAATTTATAGTAGTCTTGGATTATTCTTCTAAATATCTGGGCCATATTTGTGTGAATTTAAGAATCTTCATGCCTGTTTTGTTTAGCCATTGAAGACATCCTTGGAGTTAGTAGACTTGTTTGTACGTCATATGTTGATAGAAACAAAGAAAGAGAGAGGAGTGCCCATTTTTCGATAATTTGAAGACCTCGCACGACAGGTGATCGAAGTGCCCCAAATATTGAAATGGCCCTCCCTCGTTTATTTTAATGGTACAAAATTTTTTCTTGGGTGGACAAAAATGGACAAAAATTGGACAAAGTTCTGAGCTAGTTAAAATTCGAATTTGAAGATGTCGCACTACAACTAAATGGTTCGGCCAAATTTTGAAATGGCCCTCCCTCGTTTATTTTAATGGTACAAAATTTTTTCTAGGGTGGACGAAAATGGACAAAAATTGGACAAAATTCTGAGCTAGTTAAAATTCGGATTTGAAGATGTCGCACTACAGCTAAATGGTTAGGTTGAATTTTGAAATGGCCCTCCCACGTTTATTTTAATGGTACAAAATATTTTCTTGGGTGGACAAAAATGGACAAAAGTTGGACAAAATTCTGAGCTAGTTAAAATTCGAATTTGAAGATGTCGCACTACAGCTGATCGAAGTCCCCCAAATTTTGAAATGGCCATCCCTCGTTTATTTTAATGGTACAAAATTTTTTCTTGGGTGGACAAAAATGGACAAAAATTGGACAAAATTCTGAGCTAGTTAAAATTCGAATTTGAAGATGTCGCACTACAGCTAAATGGTTCGGCCAAATTTTGAAATGGCCCTCCCTCGTTTATTTTAATGGTACAAAATTTTTTCTTGGGTGGACAAAAATGGACAAAAATTGGACAAAATTCTGAGCTAGTTAAAATTCGAATTTGAAGATGTCGCACTACAGCTAAATGGTTCGGCCAAATTTTGAAATGGCCCTCCCTCGTTTATTTTAATGGTACAAAATTTTTTTTGGGTGGACAAAAATGGACAAAAATTGGACAAAATTCTGAGCTAGTTAAAATTCGAATTTGAAGATGTCGCACTACAGCTGATCGAAGTCCCCCAAATTTTGAAATGGCCATCCCTCGTTTATTTTAATGGTACAAAATTTTTTCTTGGGTGGACAAAAATGGACAAAAATTGGACAAAATTCTGAGCTAGTTAAAATTCGAATTTGAAGATGTCGCACTACAGCTAAATGGTTCGGCCAAATTTTGAAATGGCCCTCCCTCGTTTATTTTAATGGTACAAAATTTTTTCTTGGGTGGACAAAAATGGACAAAAATTGGACAAAATTCTGAGCTAGTTAAAATTCGAATTTGAAGATGTCGCACTACAGCTGATCGAAGTCCCCCAAATTTTGAAATGGCCCTCCCTCGTTTATTTTAATGGTACAAATTTTTTTCTTGGGTGGACAAAAATGGACAAAAATTGGACAAAATTCTGGGCTAGTTAAAATTCGAATTTGAAGATGTCGCACTACAACTAAATGGACTCTTTCCATACCGATCGAGAAATAGGATACATTTTTGTGACAGCAGATTACACAGTTTACTGCGATTTATATTTGACAGTTTAAAGACAAACATTTTAACAAGGTATTATAAATACAGCCATAAAACAAAGGTACTAAACTGATTTGAAAGTATATTATATTTTTATATGCTTTAACAAGTATTTTAAAAGACAGAGAATGGAAAATTTGGTGAGAAACAATGTTTGTATTCAGTTTGGATTTCATTCGCTCTCTTTTATTTCTACTCAGTGTAATAAAATAATGTTTTTTTTTTAGTCACGAATAATAAATAAATATTTTTGTCAGGAAACTATAAAGAAATTAAGTGAAATTTAAAGAAAATCAATCTCGTGTACATAGGTTCTGTATACAAGGTGTTAAATTTAAATAAAAAGGTAACCAAGAAAAGTTTTGTTGCTTTTTCACCCACCACATTCGAACATCGATACGTCATCTAACCTGGAAGATCAAAAATAGTCCCCATCAACATCGACGACCTTCTGAAAACGTTCTGGAAGGCCATGGAATTCATCGCGGTAGAACTTGGGGGGCCGTGAAACGAAGAAGGTATCAGGTGCATTTTGGACTTTTACTAGGGATTTGAATTGGCGGCCTCTAAGGTGATTGTCCAAAGAATGGAACAGGTAATAATCGGACGGTGCAATACCCGGGGAATATAGTGGTTGCAATATTGTTTCCCATCCAAGGCGGAGAATGGTGTCCTGAGTCATCCTAGCCACGTGGGACTTAGTTAGCGTTGTCCCGTAAACGAGGACCCATTTGCAATTCAGAAGTGATGGCTCCAGAGTTTTGAGTTTTTGTTGAGCACAGCTCAACTGCTGACACTACACATATGCATTGATACTCTGACCAGCTGGTAGCAGTTCCCGATGCACGATGCACCAAACACACAGAATGACCATCTTCTGGTACAGTGCTGGTTTCGGCTGTTTTGAAATCGGTTCACGGGATTGCTAACCAATGCTAACCAATGATGACGGCGCCGTGGAGCTTCGTATAGGACCCACTTTTTATCACATGTCAACGCCCTGTCCAGAAATGACTCCGAAACAGTAAATAAACCCATGCGACTGCCGCGTTGCCTTCTGGCCCGGAGTCAAAACATGTGAGACCCAACTTGTAGTGCTTCCCAACGTGATGGATGTGCTGCCGAATGGTTTCTCCACATACTGAATTGTAGTCCCAGTTCCTCTTTGTACGTACATGTTTTGGTCTTCTGGCATGTGGTGTTTTCGGGTGTTTGGTCATCGTCCTTAAACTGGTTAAACCATCGCTGTACTGTCCGCGTCGTCACGACACCCTCAACAAAGGCTTGGCATATTTTCTGTCCCGCTACAGCGGCGTTTGACCTCCATTTGAACTCGTTCAGCATACATGCTGTTATGACGCTCTGTGGATGTCCCATGTTCCCTCTGTCTTTACGCAAGTTCACTGTGTATCTGAATTGCCACAACCAGGTAGTATGTTGGATATACCCACACCAACAACTGACGTTCGCCTTATCTCCACTCGCATTCAACTCACGGCGTGAGGTCCAATTGAACACAGACCTCCACGAAAAGGGACAGAACTTTCTGGTTATCTTTATAGTTATGCACAAAAGTATAGCGTTTGGTCCTGGGCAGTAGTTCTTGATTAAGCATAATAATTTCATATGCATAAGCATAAGCATATCTTGAATATAATTTATGGATAATAATAATAATAATAATAATAATAATAATAATAATAATAATAATAATAATAATAATAAATAAGATAAAATAGTTTTTAGTTTTCCAGAAGGAAACCAAAATTTTCCTTTCTTTTACGCCTGAAAAACACTAGCAGCAACACATTTTTTGCTTTGTACATTGTAGCCGCCCCCCCCTTCAAAAACGACGGGCCCTTCCTACACGAACCTGCTTAAAGTGAATATTTCATTTTATTTCACCAAGCCCAAGGACATCGATACAAGAACAAGATAAAGATTGGATATGCAAGACGAATTGCATAGTAATCTTGCTCTTGGCCTTGTTTTGGTGATCACCAAGTAGCGATGAGCGTATTTTCTAGCTTTCCGTATAGTATGAAATACCATAATCAAAATCACACTTGGTCTTCATTTGTACCGATGAGGTGAGCATTCTTGGCTCTTGTATAGCATGAAAGATCACCAAGACTACGAAATGCAGGACAAAGACTTGACTGCAAGACAAATAATAAGACGCAGTATTGATGACCAAGACCTAGGGAGCGAATTGTTTGAATTTCATTTGTTGGGCTGAAAGTGATGAAATAAAATTAGTACTTTATAATTAAATATCAGCCTGTATTTTTAAATTCATATTATGTATCTTCTTACGTGCAACTATATATACTGTAAAATACGTTTTAATTACCGAGAAAAAAAATCAAAGTGGTACGCGTCCCGGAATCATAAGAACCTATTTTGGAATGAAAGTTGAAGGGTTGGAAAAAATAACAGGTGTTCTCCTGTTTCCTCAACCCTTATCATTGTAGTTAAACGATTTCCTTTTGTCTCCGCCAAGAGACTCTTGCTACTGCCTTCCGAGAAGACGCCCTGCCGTCCCAGCAGGTGAGAACACTGACCTTGAAGAAAAATTTCGTCACATAGAACTAAAGAAAAAAAATAAAATAAAAATAAATAAATAAATAAATAAATAAAATAAAAATAAATTTCTCCCACGTCGGACATTGGTATCAGTTATAAAAAGAAATAACCAAACCTCAAAAGTGCCAAATATTCATTAAGATGCATATACAAATCCCCGCTTGATCTAGCTAGTGGTTAACGTGTAAGACTTTGGTACACGTGGTCCGGGTTCAATTCCCAATGGGAGTGCATTTTGGTGTTCACCCAGTGTTGTGACCATAGTGCTCTCAAACGGATCGGGTTGACCCGACCCGACCCGACCCGACTCAGCTCGGGTCAGCTCGGGTCGGGTTACGGGTCGGGTCGGGTCAGGTCAACTCGGGTCGGGTTGTCGGGTCGGGTCAGTCGGGTCAGCTCTGGTCGGGTTGTCGGGTCCGGTCAGTCGGGTCAGGTCGGGTCGGGTTGTCGGGTCAGTCAATTCGGGTCACGGGTCGGGTCGGGTCAGTCTTCAACCCGACCCGACCCGACCCGTTGAGAGCACTATTTCTAAGAAAAACAAGACGTCTACTCTTATAATTTTGCTAATACAAATAAATATTAGTATGTGGTAATTAAAAAAAATGTACTGATGCTGAAATAATAAACACAAACATTACGTCATGTGAAAAACAAGACAATATTAACTATTGGAAAAAACATCAATCAAATAAAATATATTTCATACATATAAAACATATTCATATTCATTTACAAAAACAAATTTCTTGAGCACATTGCCTGAAGAACCGGAACCTAAAGTTTGCTCTATTTCGTTGTTGAACTTATTCATAACTTCCATGTTAAGGTTGTTTTCTATGATTTCTCTCTGTCTTTTAATTAACAACATGTTTTGCATTATATTCCTCTCGTATTAAACGCATTTTCAACGAAAGAAGCTTATCTGCTTTTTCCAACAACTTCCTGTTCTTTACTAGAACTGCATGTTCATGCCTTTTTTCATGGGTGCATCTTTTCATAAGCTTCAGCTTCCGATAGCAAACGAAATACACGTACCAGCAGTGTATAGAAATGACTTACTTCTTTAGTATAAAGGCGTTACTACTTTAGTTACAACTAAAGAAGTAAATAGAAATTGAGCTCTCCAACAGTTACTAAAAGAGTATGTTACTATGGAAGTAACTTACTAAAGTAGTCCAGACTAAAGAAGTAAGAGTTACTAAAAGAGTAATTTATACTAGTTTGGTGCTCGCCACCCTAAAGATTAATGCATTGTTAGTGCTGCATAAAAGTCAAAGCCCTAACGTTAGTGCTATCATAGTTTAGGAGTTACCAATGAATAACATAATTTAAAATTATCGAATTTTACTCTAATTGTTTCACAAAGGTAGGACAAAAACTGAAGGTTAGCGCATCCTTAGCAGTCAAAAAAGAAAAACAAAAAACTAGGTACTAACGTTGTACTATCTCATTTTAGTGGTTGTTAATGAAGAACTCAAGCGCGGCTATTCATTTTACACTAATTTAGATTCACATTAGATTTTCACTTAAACAATTTTACACTAATTGTCCCACAAAAGTGGGACTAATACCAGGGCTTAGTGGATTGCTAGAGCTCTATAAAGCACCAAAGCACTGTCGTATTTTCATGAATACTTCAGGCAGGACTGAATTTAAATTTATCGAATGTTACTCTAATTGTTCCACAAAGGTGGATAACCACCAAAGCTTAGCGCACTGTTGGTGCTCCATAATGCAGTAATCACAAACATCAGTGCCATCACAGTTTAGGAGTTACTAATAAATAACTCGGCAGGGATAAAATCAGGTTTTCAACTTTTACAAAATTAGTGTAAAATTCAATAAATTTTAATTTAATTTCGTTCGAGTTATTCACTACTAACTCCTGAACTATGATATCATTATCGTCAGTGCTTATTATGTTTTAGAGCACTAACAAAACACTAATATTTAGCGATTACACTACCTTTTGATTGACAATTATTGTAAAATTCGATAAATTTATAGTTAGACCCGCCTGAGTTGTTCATTAATAGCTTGCAAACTACGATAGCAGTAACGGTAATGTTTAATATATTTTGGAGCACTAACGATGCACTAACCTTTGACGTTTACTGGACCTGTATGGGACGATTATTGTAAAATTCGATAAAACTAAATTAGCCCCGAGTGAATTATTCACTTATAATTCCTAAACTATGAGAGCACTAGCGTTAGTGCTTGATGTTTCGGCAGGCAATATCAATGCACTAACTTTTGATGTTTATCCCACCTTTGTAGGACAATTATTGTAGAATTCAATAAATTTCTATTTGTCCCACGAGAGATATTCAATAATAACTCCTAAACTCTCATAGCACTAATGTTAATGTTTAGTGAACGAAGCATTAACCATGTGAACTGTTTTGGTAGTAATTCAGATGCGTGTGAATCTAAGTTTAGACAAGTGGCATTTTCCAGTTTATAAAATTCCCACCAAATTTAAAACATATATAGTGCTAGTAATGGTAACTATTACATTAGGAGGTTTTATTGCAGAGCTCCTAATATTAGTGCTCCAAATGTATGGATGCTAAAAGATGCAACTTAGGGGAAGCTAACTACACGCTAGGGCTAGCCCCTCCGTACAAAAGCATTCACGACAAGAACCACTAGTGTTCGGAATTGGTGCACTATCAAACACAAACGATTACACTAGAAGAGATCATTACTGCTTTTGAATTTGGTGATAATTTGACTCTAAAATTCCCGATGTATTTTTTATGGGAGTTTCATGATATAATTTGCCATATCTACACTAGCTACCAGTGAAGCACTAACGAAACTATTAATGTTTTCTAGAAGCACGACCCATGACCAGGGTTTCATCGTTAGTGCTTTCTCGGGAAACTAACATGCATTTAGACCTCCCAAAGTTTTTCCTTCTGTCATTCAAACTATTGAACCATTAATGTTGGGAGTTAATGCTCCAAGAAGCACTAACGGTTTTACTAGAAGAGATTAGTAGTGCATTCGAATTTGGTGGAAGTTTGAGACAATGAAAAATTGCCCGTGTATTTCTTATGGGAGCCTCGTCACATAAAATTGGCCATATCTACAGTAATAACGAAGCACTAATGAAACTATTAGAGTTTTCTAGAAATATTAACGATGCATTATCGATTTCACTAGGTTTCATCCTTAGTGCTTTCTTAAGGGCTAACGGTTATCGTTTCTAGCGTCCAACCTATTGAAGCACAGATGTTGGGAGTTGGTGCTCTAAGAAGCACTAACGAAGCAATAACAATTGCGCTAAGAGAGATCATCAGTGCTTTTGAATTTGACCAAAATTAGAACCAATGAAAAATTCCCAATGTATTTCTTATGGGAGTTTCGTGACAAGTAATTGGCCATATGTACACTAATAGTGAAGTACTAGCGAAACTATTAGTGTTTCCTAGAAGCACCAACGATGCAATAACGAATGGCGCTAATTTTTTTCGTTAGTGTTTGAAGTGGCGATCAGAGTGTAATTGCATATTATCATGTTTTGGCTTTAGAGCATCCACTAATGAAGCACTAACGTTAGGAGTTTATGCACTAAAAAGCAGGAACAATCCACTAACGAATGGCACTACCTTTTTGTTAGTGCTTGGCGTGGGGGCAGTGTCAACTTGGTTTTTACTCGTAGTACCTACATACACCAATGAGCACTAACGTTAGAGGTTGCTGTACAAAGAAGCACTGACGATGCACTGACGATTACACAAAAGGAGATCAATAGCGCTCTTGAATTTGGCGAGAATTTGTCGCAATCAAAAATTATCCATAAATACACTAATAATGCAGTACTAACGAAACTATCAGAGATTTCAAGAAACACTAACGATGCACTAACGAATGACAATACTTTATTCGTTAGTGTTTAAATGGGAGGCTAAGTTCACACAGGCCCTCCAAATATGTTTTACTTGTAGCACCTACACTAATGAACAACTAACGTTAGGTGTTGATGCACCAAAACGCACCAATGATGTACTAATGATCGCGCTAGAACAGAACATTAGTGATCTCGAATTTGGCGGGAATTTGACGCAATCAGAAATTACCCATGTATTTCTTATGGAAGTTTCGTGACATGTAATTACCACAACCTCACTAATAGTGAGCACTAACGAAAATATCACAGTTTTCTAGAAGCACTAACGATGCACTAACGAATGTCATTAATTTCTTCGTTAGTTCCTAAAATAGGGGCCAAGTTCACGCAAGCCCTCCAGAGGTGCTTTACTTGTACAACCTACACTAATGAAGAATTAACGTTAGGGGTTGTGCACTAAGATGAACCAACGATTGACATTAATTTTATTGTTAATGCCTCAGGTGGGAGCCAAGTTCACTGACATGAAATTTCATCACAAAAATAGAACAAATGGAAGCACGCCCAAGCTCTAACAGCACAAACGTTTGGCACTATAAAAATTCTTCCTCAAATAAGGAAAAAAACCGGGCCAACTTAACGCTAATTAATTTCGTTATAACGGCGTTATTTGAAAAGAAACCGGGCCAACTTAACGATTAAATTTGGAAAATAACCACCACTAAAGTAGCACTAACATTTGACATTAGAAAATCCATTCTATCTCAATTAGGGAAAAAGGCGGGGCCAATTTGACGCTATTTAAATTCGTTATAACGGCGTTATTTGAACTGCACCAACGTTCAAATTTGGGCACTAACCAGCACTAACGTACCACTAACGTTTGGCATCACAAAATCAATTCTATCTCAATTAGGGAAAAAAGGCGGTTCCAACTTGACGATAATTAACTCGATATAATAACGTCATTATAACAGCACTAAAGGTGAAATTTGGGCACTAACCAGCACTAACGTAACACTAACGTTTGGCATTAGAAAATCCATTCTATCTTAAATAGGAGGAAAAGGCGGGGACAACTTGACACAAATTAATTCGTTATACCGGCGTTATTTGAATAGCACTAACGCTCAAATTTGAAACAAAATTGAAACTAAAAATTAAAACAAAATTTTGTCGAACTAAACAAAACAAAAGTTTCGAACTAAAGATGTAAATCAAATTAAACATTTTCAAATCAAACTTTTTATCGAACTTTTAAAATTTTCGAACTAGAAATTTAAATTAAGTTTTAGAAAACTAAAACGAAAAATCCTAAGAAATGTCTCTCCAGGAATCAAACTTAGGTCTTTGAAACCAAAGATGTGTATGCTAAACGCTTAAATGAGATCGGATTTAATCATGCTTGGTGGGTTTCGAACCATGGTCCTTGAAAAGGATACACTTATACTTTAAGAAAATAAATCTTTCAGCGTAACGCTTCCGTTCCGCAGCGGTTTAAAATTAAATGCTGATAGACTTCTTTGGGTGTTGATATAGAAGCACATATGATTGAATGCAAGCGTCAGCGAATGTTGTATCGTATTACTTTTGTTTTACTACGAACGTGTCAGCATGATTCATGAAAAAAGCAAGCATTGACATTTTCGTATGGAATATGAGGAAAATGAAATGTCGTCACAATTACGAAAGGTGGTCCATGTAGAAAGCATTTGGGATGATGTTATGATCGGAATTGCGATACTTGATGTTGTAACTATTGAGAAAAGTGAATGACGTCACGATCTATTATTACACATCGTTTTGGTTCGTGATTCATGACAAAAGCAGCGTTTTGATTGGATCATTGTGATGTCATTTTATGAATTTGCTCGTTTCTGGTTGGTTGATAGTGACGTCGTTTTTACAGCGACCTAAATAAAAATCTAAATTTCATTTTTCAAATCCTACACCGCTCTCAACTGTCAAGTGAAGAAGGTCTGCTTTTTAAAAGTGTCTTTACTGGGACGACTTTTCTCCATTGAATTTGAGGTAAATTCAGTGAGATTTATTTTTCACACAAGATTCGAAAATCATTTTTAAATAATATTTGTGGGGACTACATATGCGGATCACTAATACAATGTTTTACTTTTAGTACGAAATATTTAGGCTATATGGAATTAGTGGAATGGGAAAGTGGGAGTACCACGAATAAACTCACGAGATCGAATCATGAACCCCCACACATTCGAAGTAAGCACAAGAAATTATGATATGGTTTGCTTATTCTTTCTTAGCGTCCCTTCAGCTTAATGTTGAATGTGAACTCCCGTCAGGAATTGAACCATGGCTAAAAATGTGTGTGCTTAGTTTTCAAAAAAGAATGCATTACAAAATTTCTGAAAATATTCCTGAGAATAATATCGTTCGATTCCCTTTGAAACCATTATTTTAATTTAGCGCCCCTTCAGTTTAACGTGATATTCGAGCAACCTCCCAGGATTGAACCAGGGCCAGAGGTGTGTACGCTAATCATTTAGCTTAGTTTTGAAAGCATGTATGATAACGCATGAGAATAATAAATTTCAGAAAAGGCTTGACAGCGATCCGACGTGAAAAGCAAACCCACCGAGGACTGAACCAGGGCCTTCCACGTTAGAAGCATGTACGCTAACCGCTTAGCCACCAGTGCATGAATATTTGGTTAAAAGTTTTACCCTATACATATTTTTTTGACAATTACATATGCGTAACGTTAATGTTTGATGAATCTCTTCAACTTGCAAACGAATCATTTTAAAGGTCGTTGTGAGTGGACAAATGCTTACGCGTACTTTGTCACATCTCAGCACTGTTAAAACATTCATTCACTTCATGCACTCTTTTTATCACTATAGAATGGTAGGTCAGTTATATGCTGATGTAAAGGTCACGAGTTTGATTTCCAGTATGATAGCAACAAAACACTCATTTCAGTAATATGATTATTTTTTTAAAGAAAACTTTGATTTCTATTACGTGTGCTTTAATAATGGGACTCTGAACGCCCCGCCAGAAATCAAACTCAGGACATTTACATGAATTACTTAGTTAAGAATTTATCATAAACGTTATGATTTCCTGTTTATCTGGTATTTAAGATTTTTCTTTCCCTTTTTTTGTAAATTCAAGCTGCTCAATCCCTTTTTCCCCCACATTACATATTTTATCGCAATTGTATCTGTTTGTTTGTTTGTTTTCACTTTTTAACCATGGCCGAATCGGGTTTTAGTGTTCGTAATGAAATCACTCGTCATTATGGACGATTTAACATTGAGGGCAGAATGCTCGAAATTCAATTCAACGCACCGCCCGTAGGAACCGATATTATCCAATACGTGCATAATAGTTTCCAAGCGATGCTGGACCATTTATTAGCCAATGTCGATGATGAGGCGATGGTTGGTTTATCAGTAATATCGCCACGCAACACCAATAAGCCAGTTTTCGCCAAGCCCGGAACATGACACTGGAGACGATGTGGTCCTCGTTTGAAAGAGTTTTACAAAGTAACAATTCATTTCTCCTGCACGAACCATTCACCGTCCATTTTCATCGTGTGGATATTCCACGTGGCTATGGCGGTTTGCGGCAAGGAGTACTGGAGAACGAAGAATTGTTACGTAGCAAGCAAGGGATTGTACGCGTAAGAAATCAAGATTCAAGGCGGCTAGCGTACGCCATTGTTATTGCTATTGGCCTGAAAAAATACAACAACGTAGATATGAAACGTTATAAACAGTATCAACGCCAATCGAATTGTGTTGTGGACGATGAAGTGAATGCGTTATCTGCAAATGCAGGAGTCAATTTGGACCATGGGGGCAGTGTAAATGAAATTCGACAATTCCAGTCATACCTCAAAGAATATAAAATTAATGTTTGTACTAGTTTTTCAGGCCATGACATCATGTACGAGGGGCCCAAAGGTGAAAATCGCACTCCCATGAATTTGATTTATTTGGCTGGACATTTTGACATCATCTAAACTTTAACTGCTTGTTTTGCAACAAAGTTCTACTGTGAAGCGTGCCATAAAAAGTATGATCAGCGTAACAGACATGTAAAAAAATTGTCCTGTAACATGTTCAACATGTCTACAGAGACCACTATGCGACAAGAACCAAACGCTGGTGCTGTGCAACGACTGCAATCGTCAATTTTATGGCGAAGAATGTTTTAACAATCATCGCAATATTGTATATCATCAAGGGGAACCTGTATGTAAAATGGTGAAGTAATGTACTAAATGTTACAGAGTATATTCTTTTGCACGAAGTGGACAACGCATTCATGACTGTAATGAGATCTTTTGCAATGTTTGTAAGAAGATTGTTCCAGATCGCATCAATGTTTCATGCTTCCCGATCGACAATGCTTGAAACCTGGTGTTCCTTCACTCATACACGCAAAGAAAGCCTTATTGATTTTCTACGATATAGAATCCATGCAGGACAAGAATATTGACGATAATATGTATGTACATGTCCCGAATTTATTGGTTGCACAACAAGTATTTTTATGCATGTGTTGAAAACGATAATATCCAGCAGTCTTGCAGTACGTGTGGTCAGCGCCAACGTATTTTCCAAGGAGACGATCCAGTTTATAATTTTCTCTAGTACTTGCGGGAACGTCGTCCCAAAATAAATAGGATTTTCTGTCTCGCTCACAATTCGAAGGGCTACGATGGACATTTTATTCTAAAGACCATGGTAGAACAATGTCAATGGAGACCTGACGTCATATTAAATGGGACCAAGATACTGAGTTTAACCTTGAATAATCTGAAATTCATTGACTCTTTGAACTTCCTGCCTATGGCATTAACCCTATAATACCCCGCGTTACATATATGTAACATTGGGATTTTACTTCTTTATATTGAATACAATGGTGTTTTGCTGCTAATGCCCACTGTGACACATCTGTAACAGTACGCTCAACACCACCTACTGGATTATTGCTGAACTTCTTGTCATTTTGTCCTCCCAGAAGTACTTGAAAGCATATTTTTTTGATTCTATGATATCACACTCTGGGTATTATAGGGTTAAGCAAATTGTCGAAAGCGTTCAATTTACCAACAACCAAAGGATACTTCCCGCATTTCTTCAACACCAAAGAAAATCAATCGTATATTGGACCACTTCCGGAAACGAAGTATTGTGGTGCAAATGAAATGTGCGTCGAAGACAGAAACAAATTCATGCAGTGGTACAACGATCATCGTTATGACACGTTTGATTTTCAGAAGAAATTATCAACTATTATGTTCAAGATGTCAATGTACTGCGACAAGCATGCGTTTCGTTTATGACGTCTTTTGAAGCAGAAACCAAAGTGAATCCCTTCTTGGAGACAATAACGATTGCAAGTGCTTCCAATTTAGTATTCCGCCGGAATTATCTGAAACCCAACACCATTGGACTTCTACCGGCACATGGCAATCGATGGAGAAGTACCCAATCGATCACTGCAATGCAATGGCTGGCCTACATTGAAAAAACCGAAGGAAAACAAATCTTACATGCGGCCCGACAAAAAGAAGTGTTTATTGCAGGATTTCATGTTGATGGCTACTACCAAGATCCTGAGACCTTAAAGGAGCACGTGTATGAGCATGCCGGCTGTTTTTATCACGGCTGCAAAGTGTGTATTACTACAGGCCGTAATCAGCCCATCTACGGTAATCCAGAAGACACATGGAACTTCGTTATGAATGAACGCAACGAAAAAATGCAAGACTGCGTGAATTGGGGTACATTGTACACGAAATGTGGGAGTGCGAATTTAAACAGTTCTTGAAACAAAATCCAACAATGGCGACGTATCTCAAGAATCATCCGTACATGAACCGCAGACCCTTAAATCCAAGAGATAGCTTTTTTGGCGGCAGGAACAATTGTGCGAAATTGTACCACCAAGTCGACGAAAAAGCAGGAGAAAAAATAAAATATTTCGATATTGTTTCGCTTTATCCGTACATAAATAAGTGTGCTAAATACCCTGTAGGACATCCTAGAATTTATCTACAGGGTGATGAAAATATACCACCAATAAAAAAAGTCAATGGTCTGATCAAAATGACGATATTGCGAACTCGCCATCTTTATCATTTTCTCCTGCCTTATCGAGGTAACAAGAAAGTACTGTTTCCACTGTGTGCTGCTTGTGCCGAAGAAATGAACCCAAACCCTACAGCAATGTGTACGCTCAACGATCAGGAACGATGCCTCACTGGAACATGAGTATCATATGAAATAGAAAAGGCAATAGAATTAGGATATCAACCTGTAGAAATCTTTGAAATTTGGGATTGACAATATGACCCGATTGAACAATATGACCCGATCACGATAACAGGTGGCTTGTTCACGGAATACATCAATACGTTTTTGAAATCGAAAATGGAAGCTTCTGGCTGGCCAAGTTCCTATGTCACCGAAGAAGACAAAACAAAATTTATACAAATCGTCCTGGAGCGTGAAGGTATTGCAATGGATCCGACCAAAATTGAAAATAATCCTGCACGAAGAAGTTTATCTAAGCTTTGTGTTAACGCATTATGGGGCCAGCTTTCTCAGCGTACAAACTTTAGCCAGACCACAATTATTGATCGGCCGGAAGAATTTTATGAAAAACTCACTTCCTCCGACATTGGACTCCATCAAATTGTACCCATCAATGATACGATGTTATATGCGTTCTGGGAGTACAATGAACATGTGTCTGTTCAAAACCGAAACACCAAAATCGTTTTAGGCGCGTTTACAACATGTCAGGCACGTCTGGAGCTCTACAAGTACCTGGAAATGTTGCAGGAACGTGTTTTATATTTCGACACGGATTCTGTGGTATTTACAAAAAAGCCTGGAGAGCCAACCATTGAACCTTCCACGTACTTGGGATGCTTATCGGATGAGATGGAGTCTTATGGACAACGAGCATACATCAAGACATTTGTTAGTGGAGGACCAAAAAATTATAGCTTAGAAATATACAATCCAGACACCAACGACACCAGTTACATATGTAAAATTAGAGGATTTACATTAAATTACAATGCAGGACAGCAATTAAATTTCAAAACGCTAAAAGAAATGATTACAAATCAATGCCGTGGACAAGTCACCATTACCATCCCCCATAAAATATGCAGGACCAAAGACCATACCATCGTCACACGCAAAGAAGAAAAGATGTACAGCATCCGATACACAAAGCGTCGATTTAAAGAACTCAATTCTTATGATACGGTTCCGTACGGGTACGTTAAGAAACGGAAGTTGGAACTGGAAAAAGAAGATGAAGAAAAAACTGTAAATGCCCAATGAGGCCGACATTTCTTTTTTTTCCCTTTTTTTCTCCTTGACCATAAAGCAGCAAAACCAAGAAAAAAATAAAATACCCAGAAGAGTTCATAAACCACCAACACCACCATCAGTGGAAGAAATGCTGTCATCTCGTATCCGGGGAGGAAGATGAGCATAAACAGATCCATCATTTACGAGTAAGTTTTATTTCTCACTGATCAATATTTACTAATTTTTATTGTTTCAGAAAAAAAAAAAGAAATTTATAAAGTAATCCGTTGTTTCTTCTTTTTCTTTACAGGATACGTCTACAAGATTCGAAGATGATGACACGTTCAAAATATTCATTAACTAGATCCTGTACTTATAATGTTAATAAACTTGTAAGGGAAGAGCACATACCTATCGTTAAAATACAAGTTGAAAAAAAATGTGTTTTATTATTTCTTGAAACCTTGAACACTTGTTTTCAAATAATGGTAATCTTGAAAATTTAAGGTGGAAAATATATCCAAGATTTGGTTTAAATAATTAGTATGAAAATATTTTGTTCGAAAAATTAATTAAAGAAGTTTTAGTGTCCATAATTGGGTTTTTAATTTTTAGTTCGAAAAAATTTGATTTGAAAATTTTTAAATGTGGTTTACAGCTCTAGTTCGAGACTTGTTTTAAAAAATTGGTTTAGTTCGAAAATTTGTTTGAAATATTTTTTGGGTTCGAAATTTTTTTTTCAATTTTTTTAGTTCGAAAAAAATTTGTTTTGAATTTTTTTAGTTCGAAATTTTTTCATTTTTTACTTCGAAAAATTTTTAGTTTTGAAATTTTTTTTAGTTCGAAAAATTTTGTTTAAAATTTCTTGCACTCTGCGGAACCGTTTCGAAAAGAATCGGAGCAGTTTAGGTAAGAAAAATCTAGCAACACTGTTTCCACTAATGAAGCGCTTACTGAGCGTTTAAAAAAATCGCTTAAACTCACAACAATGTGTTATAAGAAATCTACAAGCGACAAGGATGGACCCCTTCTTTCACTATTGTTAAAAAAAATGTATCCTTCCAGAGACATAGGCTAGTAATTCAAGGACAGGATCTCCATACGTAAACATATAAGGCGGGCTGTCTCTCTATCAAGGGAACAAAGCTGGTAATCATCTTATCTGTCAAAGAGAACGATAATATTTAAGGTTAACTTCAGTACAATATCATGATACCAAAAAAGGGTTATTTAAGGAGGGGGTTGAATCCTCCATCGGAACTTTAAGGTACCAAAAAGGATAAACATTAAAAGGGGAACAAAATTCTAAAATCCCGCTCAAGAGTGGATCGCCGTCATATCACGTAACCTAAAAAAATTGATTTTCTAGCATGGGCTGGGGCTAAGATCATGTGACTTCTATCCCCCAATCAAATCGAGGTAGCAAAACATTCATCTTACCCATAAAAATGAAACAAATGAGTGAGGGATTTCCCCTACGTTACACTATGTAGCCTGTTCACCATGTGGCGGGTCTAAAATCATGTGACCTCTTTCAGCCAATCAGTATCGTAGTACCAAAGTACACATCAAAGCTGATACCCTAATTTCAAAAATCCTAGGACCTAAGATCACGTTACCTCTATCAGCCAATCAGAATCAAGGTACCAAAACACTCATCTTACCCGTAAAAGGAAACGAATTTCAAAAATCCCGAGTGATGGATTTCCCCGCAAGGGTAAAACATGACGTCATATCATGTGACCTGTTCATCGTGTAGCGGGTCAAAGATCATGTAACCTCTATCAGCCAATCAAAATTGATGTAGCAAAGTACTCATCAAAGAGGATACCCAAATTTCAAAAATCCCAGGATCTAAGATCATGTGACCTCTATCATCCAATCAAAATCAAGGTACCAAACCATTCAACTTACCCGTAAAAGGAACGAATTTTAAAAAAGTCCCAGAGCCTAAGATCACGTGACCTCTATCAACCAATCATCATCGTGGTACCAAAGCATTCATATTACCCGTAAAAGGGAACGAATTTCAAAATCCAAAGTTAATGATTTCCCCCGCGGGGTGACACAGGACGTCATACCACGTGACCTCGAAATTTGAATTTCCCGTTGGGCGGGGCCTAACATCACGTGACCTCTATCAGCCAATGAAAATCGAGGTACCAAACCACTCATCTTAGCCGTAAAAGGGATCAAATTTCAATCAACATTCGTTGATTTCCCGCTCCTATCGAAGTTAAACTAGAAAACGTACACGGTTCACCCTTGTAAATACGTTAACTAGAGAATAGCAGATAAGAGTGATTTAATAGCATATCTCCCTACCACTGCATAGGGAAATATCCTATGGGCTTACGTAAAAAAAACTGTCTTCTACCACAGATTATAGTATTCTACGAACAAAACGCCTATAAAGTGTACGCCGGGCTCTTTTCAGGGCCAAAAAAGAGAAAAGACAAAATACGTCAGCACTTTTCAGGGCTAAATCTACGGTGACTTTGACAATTGACGGATTGACAACAACTTGTACCGTCTGTTGTTTTGAGAGGCTCCGGCCCTCCCGGGTACTACGATTCGCACTGGGCCCGGTGTATGAACAGGCCTTGCCGACAGTCTGGAGCACCTCGAAACACCAGCGATCCAAGTGGAACGTACTCCCACAGTAGCGGCCCTTAGGCCCCCCTCCCTAACACGCGTTGACGCCACTGGAAATCTAACGGTGCCATACCAAGGTGTCGTCAAACACTTTACGGCCGCTACCCACAACTAACACACACTCCTATCGCTAACACACACAAAACACCCAAACATACACCATGCCAACAAATATCTACTCTTGAAACAACACTACGCCGACGGCTACTAGCAGGAGAGAGAATAATGTAGTCTGACAGCCCAAGTAAACAACAAAAGAAGAGGAGAACAACATCATCCTCACATCGCTGAACCTAAAAAGAAGAACAAAGCCAACCAAGCTTCAAGACCAAGAGGCAAGAGAAGAAACAACGATCCATATGCGAGAAGCTACTCCACCCATCACAGCCTGGAACGAGATAAAAAAAACAGCACGCCATCATCTCAACAGAACGAAAACTATGACGAAACATTCCCAGACTCTCTTTCCCGTAACCAAAACCCAAACCCAAGCAAAAAACATACATCAAATCCAAAGCAACACCCAAATAACCCAGAAGATACGATCATAATCTCCCCTCCTCCCAACGCCACTACCTCTATCACAAATCACCATCACTCTCCCCCTCATCATCGGAAGCAGGCGAAACAAACAGCGAAGAACAAACACCAAACAGCAGCGCCGAAGAGAACTTCCACGAGATGATGAATAAAAAGAAAAGACAGAAGAAGAAGAAGAAGACGGCACAAACAAAACAATCAACCTGTTCCTCCAACGCTGACTCTGACTCGGACTCTGAAGAGATACAGAGGAAAAACAAGGACCAAGAAAGAAAGGGCACTCGCACCACTCACTCCATCTTAGTGTCAAAAATGGAAAATAAATTTCTGGACCTTGCTAACATCCAAAAAAAATATCCTAGAGAAGATGCCAAACCTCAGCTTTACGATCTTCTACAAAAAGACCATACAAGGATTCCGATTAACCTTCAATAGTGACGCCGACAAACAACACTTTCTCCACCGCTTCACATCTAGCTATTTTGGACCAAATGCCAAAATATCTAACCAAGAGGCCCATATCACCGAAGAACGAAAAAAAACGCCAAAAGCCACATTTGCATGTGTCATTAAGGGAGTGCACAGAACCACAGCGATTGATGGCATAAAGGAAGACCTAAGAGAGCAGAAAATCAACTTCTCCAACATTACGCGGATGAGAAATGACAAAGGACCTCTCCCTATCCTTCGGTTATTTTCTCAGGAACCGCAACAGATAAATGAGCTGATCACCAACGGCATAACCATCTATTGCGCGAGATACCACGTAGAAGCCTTCTGAAATGAAGCACGCCCCCTTCCATGTCCTAAATGCTTTACATATGGCCACACATTGTCGGAGTGCAAACAAGAACGAAATTGCTTCAAATGTGGTGAAAACAAAACCAAATCTCACTCATGCCCGGATGTAAACGCAAAAAATTTCTGCGCCACATGCAGACTGGATGGCCATAGAACTGGGGCCGGCACATGCCCGCAACGCCCCCGAAAAAACGAAGCTAGGCCGAACACACGCATTTACCAAGAAATCGCCTCACCACAACCACAAGAAACAGTGACCGAGGATTCGGACAACGAACAAAACAATCCTGCTGATCCCCAAATCCACACACTGGACCCCCTCATAACGGAAACCATTGAGACAGCCATTAAAAAAGCCACTCATAAAATTCTGAAATGGACCACCGTAGTTCAGAAAATGGCACTACCCCCAAACATGCAACAAAATCTAGAAATGGCAATCACTAAGGCTAGCCTAGACATTCTCCTGGAACGTATCAACGCCATCACATCCACCGACGGCCGTATACATATGACATATGCTGAATTAGTACGCAACAAGGATACCCGACTAAATAAAAAAAGAGTAATTAACACCACCATGGACGCAAGACAAGATGGACCATAGGGAACAAAGAAGATCCTCAAACAAAAGTAGCGCTAGGCAGATTAAGATCCTGTTCATCAATATACAAGGAATGAAAGATAAATCTATCGACATTCAAACCTTCCTTCAAGATCATAAAATAGATGTCACCGTCGTAAACGAGACAAAACTTAACTCCAAAACACCATTCTTCATATCTGGCTATAAATGCGTAAGAAACGACAGCACCGAAGGACAAATTACCTGCGGCGGCACACCCATTCTCATTCACGACAACCTACCCTACAAGAAAATTCCTATGCCTAATCACCCTTCAAATAACGTCATCACCCCATTATAATACAAATACCCACCCCCAACCAATTTCAATTGCTACGCTATACAACAAACATAGAGACAATATCCAACAAAGTTTCCCCTTCCTGAATTTCCTCGCGACCCTCCCCAACCCCATCCTTATGGCAGACCTCAACAGCCAACATCGTTTCTTGGGAGACGTCATGACGAACAACAATGGTAAAAAACTACTGCAATATCTGACCAAAAACAGTTATCTCAGCATCAAACTTCCAGGACCAACAAGACCAGGCAGACATTCAGGAGAAGAAGACTCAAACCCCGATAAAATCCTAATCACGCCGCCTCTATACAAAACACGACATGAAATCTCACTCAACCACGACCTTCCATCAGATCATCTCGGAATAATCATGGAATTTAATAACATACAAATTACACGGAACTTAAAACAAATCCTTAACTCAAGGCAGCAAACTGGGAATTGTACAAAACTTACATAAATAACAATCTTCTAAACATCAGAATAAACTCCAACCCGCAAGACATAGAGGAAGCAAATAAACAGATAACACAAATTCTACAAACCGCAGCCGACCAATTCATCCCTCTTCAAACAATAGATATCAACGAAGAACGCCTCCTTCGACCAATCATAAAGAAAATACGACATAAACGCAGATTACAAAATACATACAAGAAGTATCACAGGCCGGAAACCAAAACTGCCATTAACGCCATCACACATGAAATAAAAGCTGCCATAAAGGAATTCAGAGAAGAAAAACTAATGGAGACATGCGGCAAACAAACAAAAAAAAGCCTTTTGGAAGACCATTCAAAAACTGACCAGAAGATACAAACAAAATGGCGCCATAGCAGACATGCTTGATGAAAAACAAACAATAACAACAGAAGAAAAACTCATTACTTTCCGAGCATCCCTCCAGAAGAAATGGCAAGCACACACAGCTCAAACGACAGAACAACAAGATATATCCACCCGAGCAAATCTCATAAAACAATTCATTCAGCACCACATCGATATTACTGCCGCCGACCTCGCAGACCAACACCCGGGCAACACTGCGGCCTTGCTTGCAGATATCACGGCCATGGAAGTCGAAAAAGTAATAAAGAAACGGCGAGACTCCGCTCCTAGTCCGGACAAAATAACAAACCAAGCCCTGAAAAAAAGCTCCTCATAGCCTATGCAATGCATTGGCCCTACTGTATGCTGCCAGTTATAAACCGGATACATTCCAGCAGAATGGAAAAATGCCACAACAATAGTCATGCCAAAACCAGGAAAAGACAAAAAACAAACAGACAATACAGGCCAATCTCCCTCACAGCTACTACGTCCAAAATTCTGGAAAAATTCTAGTAAACAGAATGCACCAATACCTGTCAGAAATAAATCTACTCACCCCGCACTAGGCTGGCTTCCTACCCCCTCAGCACCATCGACCAGGCCATCAGAATCATAAATGACACGAAAAGCACGCTCAGAAGAAAACTCCGAGAGGGGGCAGCCTTCATGGACATCTCCTCCGCTTTTGACAACGTCTGGCATGATGGCCTCATCTACAAACTAACTGAAATGAAACTACCCACAACCATCATTCGGTGGATACATCACTTCCTACACAACGGAACTACCCGGATACGAATCAACAACCAGTACTCAGAACCCATAAATATAGAAAGGGGGGTGCCACAAGGAACTACGATCGCTCCACTATTATATATATTATATGTAAACGACACCCCAGTTAATCAAAATCTCAACATGAAAATAGGCCTCTTAGCAGATGACACCGCATATTGGACTCACAGCAACTCGTCACACCTGATCCTAAAACGACTGGAAAAACAAATAGCAGCATTCAAACGCTGGTGTGATAAATGGATGCTCACACTAAACGCCACAAAGACCCAACTTATAATATTTCACCTAAACGGCGTAGGCAGTAGAAAAAATAAAACCAAACATCTCAAATAGACAACAAAAAAGTTCACCCAGCTCAACAAGCCAAATATTTGGGAATCACCCTTGACCACTTCCTCACACTGCAACCACATGTGAAAAAAGTAAAGAAAAAAGCTGTAAAAGCAATCCACATGCTCAAGCCGCTTGTAATCAGAACACCTCTTAATTTTAACAAAAAACTACATTTATACAAAATGTTGGTGCGCCCAATTCTCCTTTATGACCACGCTCTGTTCAACGAAGCAAACATAAAACTTCTTCGCAAAACAGAATGCTATTTCCTGCGAATTCTCTACCAAGACTTCAGAAGCTCGGCACAAGAACTATACTAATCCTCAAAACTTGAACATATCCAAGACGTCATTACCAGGCTAAACAAAACCTACTCTAAGAACTTACAAGAAAAACAGTAGAAGACATGGCACAGGTGAACTACCAAACACAAGGCGTCAACACCTCCTGCATCATAGCCAGACGTAAATACACCAACCCACACAGACACACACACACACACACACAGCCACACACACCAAAAAAAATCACCGCACTGAGAACACCACTAGAAACAAACGCATAGATGCGCAAACACTCACACACACACACACACACAAAACTCAGAACATCATGAGAAACATAAATGCATAGATGTGTTAACACACAACAATAATATTAATAAAAATATTGATAATAATAGAATAATAATAACAATAAAACCAAAATAATCATAAAAATAAAAATAAACAAGTAATCCCAAACAAGCCACACAAATAAATAAAGTTTTAAAACAACCAAATTTCCTAATAAACTAAATATGCCACAAAATTACATAAATAAATAAATAAATAAATAAATAAATAAATAAATAAAAGAACCCTAACTCTCGAACCTCCACAAACCCAATATCAAAAATAAACATCCAAACAACACCTTCAACACCCAGACCAAACCAAGAAAAGCCCCTGTCTACTGACATGTCAAACTTTGGCTGACACCCTCGAACTCCTCACCACTCCGTCTCAATGAGTTCTCCTTCGTTCGCTGCATGCGTCAGATGCCTAAGCGCTCACACTGAACAAAATAAAATCCCAATCACTGGACAAAGTAGCCGTAGGCTAGAAGTCCATAGTAGAATACAGGGCGTATAGATGGCCGAGGCAGCGAAATTTGATCTTGTTTTCCTAGAAATCGATATAATTTCCTGGAATTGGGAGGCAAGTTTCGACAAGCCTTTAGTTGCTATGTTCATAGCCTTTTACGGCTACTACAGAAGCCCGTGGGAAAAATTTGGTTTATTTGAACCCCCGTCACCCCTACTCCTCCTGGAAAACCAAAGAGCATAAGTGATTTAGCCCCTTGGTCCTATTCCCACGAAATGTCTGTATATATGAACTGAAAGCATGATATTCAAATGATCGAAGCTTCTCAGCAGATTGTATGAAATTGGTCTTAGCTGCTAAGGTAAATATTATATTTCATGATTTTTAAAAAAAACGTGGGATTAAACACAATATATGAGTCTCATAACGAAACACATACCCATGCAAAATCATGTTGCTTAGCCCCCATTGGTTCTATTCCCACAAATTGTCTGTAGATTATGAACCGAAGACGTGATATTCAAATGATCAAAGCTTCTCACGAAATTGACTTAGTTGCTAAGGTAAATATTGTATTTCACGATTTTTTAAGACGTGAGACAAGAAACAATATATGAGTCTCATAACGAAACACACACCTATACACTCCTCCCCCAGACCTCCTGCGACTGGATTCCAATGATTGAGCATATTCTAATAGCGGAAGCTTCTCATAGCATATCATATTGTTTAAAAACGTAGGATGTGAAATGTGTTATATAAATATTCACATCATGATGTCTGTTATGACAAGTAAATCGATATCATTTCCTGGAATTGGGAGGCAAGTTTCGACAAGCCTTTAGTTGTTATGTTCATAGCCTTTTACGGCTATACCACAGGAGCACGTGGGAAAATATTGATTTGTGAGAACTGCCTGTTGCTAGATATAGCCTGTTGCTAGAAACAAGATAAAACATGCCTTTTTCGGCCTTTTAGGGTTACCATCAGCTATAGGTTCATGAAAAAACATGCCTTTTCTATTCGTGTTGTATTGGTTAGCCAATTTGGATTCCCAAGCCCCGCCCCTCCCGCACAGACTCTTGGGCGGCTACCGGATCTTCATCAGAGTCCTTTCAGTTATCACGATTGAAGCCTAGCAATTGATTGTGTTTTCAGCCTAAAACTGTAGTGTGTGTTTTGTGCTTTCAGTTATCACGATTGAAGCCTACCAATTGATTGTGTTTTCCGCCTAAAACTGTAGTGTGTGTTTGTGATACCGGTCGTTCTTATTAAAATAGGTAAGTCATATATATATATATATATATATATATATATATATATATATATATATATGTTCTTTCTTCATTTAGTTATAAAGGCAGTTGAAAGAACAATTGTATTTATTCATAGTTCAGTTCAGGTTCGAACATTAAAAAAAAAAACACAGACACATACATACATATATGTGAATGTCTGTTTTGCTAGTCTCTTTCTTTCTCTGTTTGCTAGCACATTGAACTCCATCTTAAAATGGTTTAGTTTCAAGAGCAACAGATAAGATAACATTGTCAAATGTTTTGATTATACGTATTGCCACTAGTTAAGAGACTGACCTACAGCCCTGCTAAAGGAATGATAAAAGGTACAGTACATTTAATTGTATGTTAAATCATATTATGTTTTAAAATGTTATATGTGTCTGTAGTATATGCTTGGGGGGAGCCCCCCTGGAACATCGAACCACTTCACCTTTAAGTAATGATAATAGAATAAAAAATGTGGAACGGGAGAAAAAAAGAAATGAAATCTCTATGAGTTTTAGTCCTATAGTTGACTACTAGACTAGTGGAGAGGGAAAGTGATGATGAGAAATGATGAAGTGAAGAAAGTGGGAGGAAACGGGAGAACTCCCAAGGAAATCCATTCATACGGTGTTTGTCCACCATAAAGTTCATTTGTCTGGAGCAGATTTTGAACACGGTGCCTCACGGATCACAGGTGAACGCTCCGGGAGAACCCAGAGGAAATCCACGTACACTGTGTTTGTCCATCATAAAGTTCATCTGTTGGGAACAGGATATTGAACCTGGGACCCCCCATGCACCAGAAGTGAACGCTTTATCAGTGAGTCACCGAGGACCCTGATGAAAAAAAAGTATAAAAATATGGTAAGAAACACGTCCACCGAGCTAAGATGCACTCCAGACAGTGTATTTACTCTGCGTTTCCGTGTTTCATAGAGATGAAATTCTAACGTTAAAAACAAATACATATAAGCGAGTTTGGATGATGCTTCTGTTCGCTGTACGTTGATTTCTAAGAAAATGATAAGATTGAATTCTTGAATGTTTTCTGACTCGCATTGCAATTATATATCAGCTGACGCAAGAAATGTCTGTAGACTTGGTGTTTTAATTTTGATAATATGATGCATACCTGTCTGTCTTTCTGTCTGTAAATGAAATTTTTGAACAATGAAGAGTTTTTCGTCCCACAATAAAGCCAACAAGGTCTGTCTGTCTTTCTGTCTGTAAATGAAATCTTTGAACATTGAAATGAAATCTTTGAGTTTTACGTCCTACGATTATGCCAACAAGGTTAATGGGAAATCTTTGAGTTTTACGTTCCACGGTTGGAAATCTTTAAGTTTTACGTCCCACAGTTATGTCGGCTATGCTAATGGAGACGGTGGTGATGAGTTGTTGAGTTGAGTTGATTTTAGTTTAGCGTCCCTTTCAGCAGCGAGGCTATATGAGACGTGGACCTACTGATGAACGTGGAATCCGAACCACATGAGCTCCCGCCGGGACGGTGGTGATGAGAAATGAATGAAATGTTGGAAAGGAGATAGTTGGATTAAATTCACGTACACGGTGTTTGTACACCACAAAGTTCATTCTGATTGGAACAGGATTTTGAACCTACGAACTTTCATGTATACGGTGTTTGTTCACCACAAAGTTCACTTGATGGGAACAGGATATTGAACCTGTGACCCCATACACCAGAGATGAACGCTCTACCAGTGAACCACCGTCACCCCCAAACCCCCTGAGCTAAGATCTAACGAGAGAAACAATGAAATGAAATCTGAGTTTTACGTCCCACTCTTATGACGATTAGGCTAATGGGAAATCTTTAAGTTTTACTTCCCACAGTTATGTCGGCTATTCTAATGGAGACGGTGATAATGAGAAATGAATGAAATGTTGGAAAGGAGATAGTGGGAGGAAATTCACGTACACGATGTTTGTCCCCATAGTTTTCGGGGTCGCTGTGTTGAATAATAATACTCTGAACTGTATAACACATCATCTAAGGGGGTTGATGTTGGGCGGGGGTCTTCAGGGTTGATATCGAGACACGTAAAAATAATTTAAAATGAACGATACTAGTGTCAAATACATAGTTTTCGGGGTCGCTGTGTTTAATGATGATACTCTGAACTCAATAACACATCATCTAAGGTGTTAAAGTTGTGGGGGGTCTCCGGGGTTGATATCGAGACACGTAAAATAATTTAAAATGAACGATACTAGTGTCAAATACATAGTTTTTGGGGTCGCTGTGTTCAATGATGATACTCTGAACTGAATAACACATCATCTAAGAGGGTTAAAGTTGTGGGGGAGTCTCCAGGGTTGATATCGAGACACGTAAAAATAATTTAAAATGAACAATATTAGTGTCAAATACATAGTTTTCGGGGTCGCTGTGTTCAATGACGATACTCTGAACTCTATAACACATCATCTAAGAGGGTTAAAGTTGTGGAGGAGTCTCCAGGGTTGATATCGAGACACGTAAAAGTAATTTAAAATGAACGATACTAGTGTCAAATACATAGTTTTCGGGGTCGCTGTGTTCAATGATGATACTCTGAACTCAATAACACATCATCTAAGGAGTTAAAGTTGTGGGGGAGTCTCCAGGGTTGATATCGAGACACGTAAAAATAATTTAAAATGAACAATACTAGTGTCACATATATAGTTTTCGGGGTCGCTGTGTTCAATGATGATACTCTGAACTCAATAACACATCATCTAAGGGGGTTAAGGTTGGAGGGTCTCCAGGGGAATAAGTATAAAATTCAATTACAGATCGTTTATACATTAGATAATACACTTGAAGCAAACGCTGAACATACATTTGTTTCACTCCCGGAGAATACGAAAAAAGTTACAATTCATTTTAAGTACTTAAAAGGTATGCTATTTTTTCCCTTGAAACTTCTGCTTTTTCCGTACAACGAATTGAAATTTATGTGTATATATACTGTTTATATTTATTTGGAATATGGTTATAAGTAACCAGTTCATTTCTTTTTTTATTTTAGGTTGAATGTAAATAAAGATAAATGCATCAGACTTTCCTTATCCTTACCGACATTAATATTCCATTGTTAATAACTTATATATATAGCCTTTTTTTATTTATTCATATATTCTTTTAAAGCGCTTTTATTTATATTCTATTTGAAATAATACTTATATATCCACTATTTACATATACATATATGAAAATTTTTGTTTTGCATTACGTATATACATCCGGGGAGTAAAAATGGAAAACAAGTGTACGCAAGTTATTAAAAGAGATTACTGCATTAATGACATAGAAGAAGAAGAAGAAGAGGTAATCGAAGTAAATTTAGAGACGCAAGTTCTTCTAAGAGAAATAGATGCCGTAATTAGAATAGAAGAAGAAGAAGTAGATCATCAGGGAAGGAAGGAAGAAGATGATGAAATGAAGAAAGGTACACAAAAGGAGGAAGAACTCATAGAAGAAGAAGAAGAAGAAGAAGAAGAGATGATGATCAATACCAAGGATGTTATAAAATAGAGGATCTGCCCATACAAGAAAATCGTGAAGCCATACGTCACAGCTTCGCCACGCCTACATTGCCCACTCCACGCCACTAAGATCGCAATGCTTCGAGCCAACAATCATGGCGGAAACGAAAATAGCCAATCAGACGTTCGGGCTCAGACGATGCTCGGTTGTTTTCTGGCTTCATTGAGTTCATATGATGAAGATACCTATGGGCATATCCTTCTATTTTATAACATCCTTGATCAATACCGAAGAAAGAGATGCAGGTAGTGAAATTCAATTTGCAGAAAAAAATAGAAGAAGAAGAACTATTAGAAATATTGGAAAGTGCAGGTAATAGAATGATAACAGAAGAAGGAGAAGAGGAAGCATCCGAACGTATTGCCCAAATAAAAAAATGGTTGCAAGAAGGAGCAAAAGAGAAGAACACATCGAAGAAAGGACAAAAGAAGAAGAAGAAGAAGAAGAAGAAGAATTGCTAAATCTAACGTTCTCCCAAATAATAGGAGAGACTTACAATGAGGAAGAGAAGAAGAAGACAGAAGAAGATGAGTTCTACGAAACTGAGCTAGAAAAATGGATTACCAATTTATTTCCCAATACTGAAAAAGAAGAAGAACATCAGCAAGAAGTAATATATCCATCAATTATGGAAATATTAGCTGAGGCTAATACAGAACATACAGAAATAGAAATTGAATTAGACGAAATAGAAAAAAGAATGGACGAGTTGCTATCCGTATTTGAAGCAGAACGAAACTCAAATGTACAAGTAGGATTTGGAAATAACAGCCGTAATGATGAAAACAATAGATTTCATATAATAGAAGAACGTAGAAGACAATACAGAAGATACAATATGGCTGGTACAATGCTAAGATTCCGTCTAGTCCCCGTGCGTGCAGGTGAATATCCTTTTACTGCAATTGAAACAAGTCTACGTGCTTTATTAGATTATTTGCTACGTGATGTGGACCAGCATGATTACGTAGGAATAACAATCACAAATGAGAGAGAAGGACACCGCCCTTTTTGGTTATCGTTCAGAGAAGCAAGAAATCTCTCAGCAGAAGTTCTATGGACAAGTTATGAGAAAGTACTGCAAGGTAATGCGGCTTTTGTTATAAATGAAGATTGTATCGTGAATTTTCATCATGTACGCATGCCTAAGGACAAAGTCCTTTGAAACAATATGTTATGAATACTGAAGAATATGTAAAGGCAAAACGTGGTATTATCACGATTAAGAATAAAGGCACAAGATGTTTAGCACATGCAATCATAGTTGCCATAGGACTGAAAGAATACAAGGGAAGAAATCAAACTGAATACATTAGATATGTAAAAAATCAAAGTAAATATATCATAGAAAAAAAGCAGAAGAACTGTGTGAAGCTGCTGATGTAGATCTTAGTCATGGTGGTGGAATTACTGAAATACGCAAATTTCAGGAATATTTAAAGGATTATAAAAATACAGTGTATAGGGGGTTTTCAGGCAGTGATGTTATGTTTGAAGCACCACCAAGTGATAACGAGAGAACTGCTTTAAATTTACTCTACGTAGATAACCATTACAACGTCATTGAAAGCTTGACAGCATGTTTTAGCTGTAGTTATTATTGCGAAAGCTGTCATAAGAAATATGAAAACAAACATGAACATTTAAAACATTGTACAGGTGTATGTTATCGTTGTCATCAGAAGCCACCATGTGACTTTAAAGAAACCCATATTACTTGCAATTATTGTAATCGAGAATTTTATGGCCAGTCATGCTATGACTATCACAAGTCAGCGCCGTATCAAAATGGAAAACCTTTATGTTCAACTGTGAAATGTTGTGCCCAGTGTTTGAAAATTTATGTAGTGAAAGAAAAACGTTCTCGCGTATGTGGAGAAACTTATTGCAACATTTGCTATGATAAAGTACCACCCAATCATGAATGTTACATGAAAGTGAATGAAAGAAGAAAATTAAAAGAGTCAATGAAAAAATTATCATGGAGAAGAAAGCTATGATTGTGTTTTATGATATTGAATGCACACAAGATACGAAAATAGAAGAGGAGAACGCAAACATATATGAGCATATACCTAATGTCTTGGTTAGTCAGCATACATGTTACAGATGTTATGAAGACAACGACATCAAATATAATTGTATGGTTTGTGGAAAACGAGAAAATATATTTGACGGAAAAAATGTAATAGAAGACTTTCTAAAACATCTTCAGGAACGTCGTCCAAACATTAAATCAGTAACATGTGTGGCCCATAATTCTAAGGGCTATGATGCACATATCATCATTAAGACCATGCTTGAGAAGATGAATTGGACTCCAGAAGTAATCATGATTGGAGCGAAAATTCTATCTCTTAAAATAGGGAACGTAACATTCATTGATTCACTAAGCTTTCTTCCTTTGCCCTTAAGTAAATTAAGTGGTGCATTTGGTCTTCAATCGTGCAAAGGATATTTCCCACACTTTTTCAATCGACGTGAGAACCAAACATATGAACGTACACTTCCAGACATTAGATATTATGGAGCAGATACCATGAAAATAGACGAAAGACGCAAGTTTCTCCAATGGTATACTGAACATCAAAACGATACCTTTAAAATGAAAGAACTCATCAAATATTGTGTACAGGATGTTGAAGTATTACGTCAAGCATGTATTTCCTTTATGAATATATTTGAATCTGAAACAAATGTAAATCCCTTACTTGAATGCATTACAATCGCCAGTGCATGCAATTTGTTGTATCGTAGAAATTTCTTAAAGGAAAATACGATTGGTATCATACCAAAGAACGGGTATCGATGGAGAGATGTCCAGTCAATTGAAGCAGTACAATGGATAGCTTGGGAAGAAAAAGCAAGAAACATACAAATTACCAATGCTGCACGTAGTAAGGAAAAACGAATTGCATCAATGAAAGTAGATGGTGTATGGACAGATCCCAATACAGGAAGAATACACGTGTGGGAATATGAAGGCGATTTCACACATGGCTGTATCTACTGCTACCCTAACGACAGAGATAAACCCATCTATAATAATGCTACACATACCATGAAATTTCGATATGAAGCAACAAAGAAGAAAATCCAAAAATTAAAAGATTTTAGCTGTGAAGTGCATGAAATATGGGGCTGTGAATTTAAAAAAACATTTGGCAGGAAATGAAGAGATGAAGAAGTATGTTAGGAATCATCCGTATACAAAGAAATCACCATTAATTCCTCGTGACGCTTTTTATGGAGGAAGTGTGAATGCCATACGTTTGTATCATAAAGCACAAGAATCTGAAGGAGAAACCGTTCAATACAAAGATGGTATTTCGTTGTACCCCCATATTTGTAAGACTAAGAAGTTTCCAATTCGTCATCCTACTATCTATCTGCCTGGAGATTCAAATATTCCCACCATTGAAGAAGTTGAAGGATTAGTTAAACTAAGTATTCTACCTCCAAAAAATCTCTTACACCCAGTTCTTCCTTACAAGTCAAATGATAGATTGATGTTTCCACTTTGTCGTACATGTTGTGATGAATTAAAGCAGTCATCTTGTAATCACAGCGATGAAGACCGAGTTCTACACGGTACATGGGTAGCAGATGAAGTAAGAAAAGCATTAGAAAAAGGATACAAAATAATAGATATTCATGAAATTTGGGCATATGATATTGTTCAATATGATGAAGAAATAAAAAGTGGCGGCTTATTTGCAGAGTACATAAACACCTTCCTGAATGCAAAAACGGAAGCTAGTGGATGGTCAGCATGGTGTGAAACAGATGAGCTAAAGCAGAAGTACATTCAGCAATTTTATGAAAAGGAAGGAATACGTCTCGATAAAAATAAAATTCATCATAATCCAGCACTTAGAAGTTTAGCCAAATTATTGCTAAATTCATTTTGGGGAAAATTTGGACAACGTGAGAACATGGGTCATGTAACCATTATTAATGACCCAAAGGAATTAGGCTATATGAGAAATTAACATGTCATGATATAGACGTTCATCAAATATTTCTAGTAAATGATGATATGATATATGTATATTGGCAATACACAGATGAAGTTCCTGTTTCACTACCAACAGTAAATGTCGTCATAGCCGCGTACGCAACAGCACAAGCAAGATTAGAAGTGTACAAGTATTTAGATCAACTGCAAGAAAGAGTATTGTATTTTGATACAGATTCAGTCATTCATACACAAAAACCTGGTGAGACTACAATCCCAACTGCTGACCTTTTAGGCGATTTAAAAAATGAAGTACTCGAGTATGGTAAAGAGGCCTATATTTCAGAATACGTCTCGGCTGGACCCAAGAATTATGGATTACGTATTTTTGATCCCAGTACGAAGAAGGAGTTTCAAGTATGCAAGATACGGGGCTTTTCATTAAACTATGAATCTTTAACACACCTAAATTTTGATGTAATGAAAAAAATGATAGTAGATAATGAAGAGAAGGCTGAAGAAGAAGAAGAATCTCGTCCCACGAAAGTCAAAATTACCAATGAGAAAAAAATTGCCGCAGGAAAGACCATACTATTGTCAGCATGCCCGAAACAAAAATTTATAAGATAAATTATATTAAACGACGTAGAATACCAAATTCATTTGATACTCTTTCATATGGCTACACTACTTCCAACAAAAGAAGAAGAGAAATGTAATAAGGCCCTTTATAAATATACGTATGAAGAAAGAATGATCATACTCTTTAACATGGACACGACGTGGAAACATCCCTTTTCATGTATTGTTGCCGGACCAAGTGGATGTGGAAAAACTTCCTTTGTAATGCGATTCCTGTCCAATTTATCACGTATGGTGAATACATCGTTTCGTCATATTTATTGGTACTATGCAGAATGGCAAAATGCATACAGAAAAATTTCGACAAAAGTACAATTTATTGAAGGATTACCTCGAACAAAAGACTTTTTACCTGAAACTGGACCACATCTTATTATTATTGATGACCAAATGTGTGAAGTGAACCGCAATATAGTTGATTTCTTTACAAAGGGTTCTCATCATAGAAATCTTAGTATACTATTTATTACACAAAACATATTTCATCAGGTAAAAGGAAGCAGAGATATGAGCTTGAATTGTTCTTATCTCGTATTATTTAAAAATCCAAGAGATAAACCACAAATTAAACATTTGAGTTATCAACTAACTTCTGAGAATCCAAAATATCTTCAAGAAAGTTTCAACGATGCAACAAAGTTACCATATGGATATTTGTTTATTGATTTAAAACAGGATACGCCAGATGAACTTCGGAGCGTTCACCTCTGGTGCATGGGGTCACAGGTTCAATATCCTGTTCCCATCAAGTGAACTTTGTGGTGGACAAACACCGTATACATGAAAGGTCGTAGATTCAAAACCCTGTTCCAATCAGAATGAACTTTGTGATGGACAAACACCGCGTACGTGAATTTAATCCAACTATCTCCTTTCCAACATTTCATTCATTTCTCATCACCACCGTCCCGGCGGGAGCTCATGTGGTTTGGATTCCACGTTAATCAGTAGATCCACGTCTCATCTTGCCTCGCTGCTAAAAGGGACGCTAAACTAAAATCAACTCAACTCAACAACTCATCACCACCGTCTCCATTAGCATAGCCGACATAACTGTGGGAAGTAAAACTTAAAGATTTCCCATTAGCCTAATCGTCATAAGAGTGGGACGTAAAACTCAGATTTCATTTCATTGTATCTCTCGTTAGATCTTAGCTCAGGGGGTTTGGGGGTGACGGTGGTTCACTGGTAGAGCGTTCACCTCTGGTGTATGGGGTCACAGGTTCAATATCCTGTTCCCATCAAGTGAACTCTGTGGTGGACAAACACCGTATACATGAAAGGTCGTCGGTTCAAAATCCTGTTCCAATCAGAATGAACTATGTGGTGGACAAACACCGTGTACGTGAATTTAATCCAACTATCTCCTTTCCAACATTTCATTCATTTCTCATCACCACCGTCCCGGCGGGAGCTCGTGGTTCGGATTCCACGTTCTTCAGTAGGTCCACGTCTCATATAGCCTCGCTGCTGAAAGGGACGCTAAACTAAAATCAACTCAACTCAACAACTCATCACCACCGTCTCCATTAGCATAGCCGACATAACTGTGGGACGTAAAACTTAAAGATTTCCAACCGTGGAGAGTAAAACTCAAAGATTTCCCATTAACCTTGTTGGCATAATCGTAGGACGTAAAGTCAAAGATTTCATTTCAATGTTCTAAGATTTCATTTACAGACAGAAAGACAGACAGACCTTGTTGGCTTTATTGTGGGACGAAAAACTCTTCATTGTTCAAAGATTTCATTTACAGACAGAAAGACAGACAGGTATGCATCATATTATCAAAATTAAAACACCAAGTCTACAGACATTTCTTGCGTCAGCTGATATATAATTGCAATGCGAGTCAGAAAACATTCAAGAATTCAATCTTATCATTTTCTTAGAAATCAACGTACAGCGAACAGAAGCATCATACAAACTCGCTTATATGTATTTGTTTTTAACGTTAGAATTTCATCTCTATGAAACACGGAAACGCAGAGTAAATACACTGTCTGGAGTGCATCTTAGCTCGGTGGACGTGTTTCTTACCATATTTTTATATTTTTTTCATCAGGGTCCTCGGTGACTCACTGATAAAGCGTTCACTTCTGGTGCATGGGGGGTCCCAGGTTCAATATCCTGTTCCCAACAGATAAACTTTATGATGGACAAACACAGTGTACGTGGATTTCCTCTGGGTTCTCCCGGAGCGCTCACCTGTGATGCGTGAGGCACCGTGTTCAAAATCTGCTCCAGACAAATGAACTTTATGGTGGACAAACACCGTATGAATGGATTTCCTTGGGAGTTCTCCCGTTTCCTCCCACTTTCTTCACTTCATCATTTCTCATCATCACTTTCCCTCTCCACTAGTCTAGTAGTCAACTATAGGACTAAAACTCATAGAGATTTCATTTCTTTTTTTCTCCCGTTCCACATTTTTATTCTATTATCATTACTTAAAGGTGAAGTGGTTCGATGTTCCAGGGGGGCTCTCCCCAAGCATATACTACAGACACATATAACATTTTAAGACATAATATGATTTAACATACAATTAAATGTACTGTACCTTTTATCATTCGTTTAGCAGGGCTGTAGGCCAGTCTCTTAACTAGTTGCAATACGAATCATCAAAACATTTGACAATGTTATCTTATCTGTTGCTCTTGAAACTAAACCATTTTAAGATGGAGTTCAATGTGCTAGCAAACAGAGAAAGAAAGAGACTAGCAAAACAGACATTCACATATATGTATGTATGTGTCTGTGTTTTTTTTTAATGTTCGAACCTGAACAGAACTATGAATAAATACAATTGTTCTTTCAACTGCCTTTATAACTAAATGAAGAAAGAACATATATATATTTACTTACCTATTTTAATAAGAACGACCGGTATCACAAAACACACACTACAGTTTTAGGCGGAAAACACAATCAATTGGTAGGCTTCAATCGTGATAACTGAAAGCACAAAACACACACTACAGTTTTAGGTTGAAAATACAATCAATTGGTAGGCTTCAATCGTGATAACTGAAAGGACTCTGATGAAGATCCGGTAGCCGTCCAAGAGTCTGTGCGGGAGGGGCGGGGCTTGGGAATCCAAATTGGCTAACCAATACAACACGAATAGAAAAGGCATGTTTTTTCATGAACCTATAGATGATGGTAACCCTAAAAGGCCGAAAAAGGCATGTTTTATCTTGTTTCTAGCAACAGTCTATTTCTAGCAACAGGCTGTTCTCACAAATCAACATTTTCCCACGCGCTCCTGTGGTAGAGCCGTAAAAAGCTATGAACATAACAACTAAAGGCTTGTCGAAACTTGCCTCCCAATTCCAGGAAATGATATCGATTTACTTGTCATAACAGACATCATCATGTGAATATTTATATAACACATTTCACATCCTACGTTTTTAAACAATATGATATGCTATGAGAAGCTTCCGCTATTAGAATATGCTCAATCATTGGAATCCGTTCGCAGGAGGTCTGGGGGAGGAATGTATAGGTGTGTGTTTCGTTATAAGACTCATATATTGTTTCTTGTCTCACGTCTTAAAAAAATCGTGAAATACAATATTTACCTTAGCAACTAAGTCAATTTCGTGAGAAGCTTTGATCATTTGAATATCACGTCTTCTGTTCATAATCTACAGACAATTTGTGGGAATAGAACCAATGGGGGCTAAGCAAGACGATTTTGCATGGGTATGTGTTTCGTTATGAGACTCATATATTGTGTTTAATCCCACGTTTTTTTAAAAAAAATCATGAAATATAATATTTACCTTAGCAACTAAGACCAAATTCATACAATCTGCTGAGAAGCTTCGATCATTTGAATATCATGCTTTCAGTTCATAATCTACAGACATTTCGTGGGAATAGGACCAAGGGGCTAAATCGCTTATGCTCTTTGGCTTTCCAGGAGGAGTAGGGGGTGACGGGGGTTCAAATAAACCAAAATTTTCCCACGGGCTTCTGTGGTAGTCGTAAAAGGCTATGAACATAGCAACTAAAGGCTTGTCGAAACTTGCCTAACAATTCCAAGAAATGATATCGATTTCTAGGAAAACAAGATCAAATTTCGCTGACTCGGCCATCTATACGCCCTGTATTCTACTTCCATCCTTCCCCTGCCACAACAGGGAAGGAAAGCCGACGACTTTTCATTTCATTTCATTTCAAAACCCCGTCCATAAGAGAGGGTGAGGTAGGGAGAGGGGTGACTCATTCGGGCCAACGGGGGTCCCTACTACTGTTAGTGTAAAGCCAAAATCTTTAAGATGTAAATGGTAAGCACGGTTTGTATCAAATTTGACTTGAAATTAAAGTTGGAGTTCTTTCAAGAATATGGGAGATCATTCCCCCATCCACAGGGTAGAGGAGCTGTAGGAAACCTTCTAGTAAGATACTAATATCGTAAAATATCATAAAAAGGGCCAAGCGGGAGCAAATGAAAGTTTAGTACTTTTACCCCAGATCTAGTACGTTTTTCAGCAAAGGTTAGTACGAAATATTTTTGCTGGGTGGTCACACCGGTTATGCTTACTACAAACAAACAAGCGTCGTGGCTAAGGAAATAAGCGAGTAACGACCCTGGTAGAAAAGCGAGAGTGGAGTTCGGCAGTGGCTGTTGTAGTGGGTGCTTCGTGTCTGGTGGTGCTCCGTGAGGAAAAAGGCTAAGTGGGACTTACTATACACCTACCCTACACTTACACTTTCTGTTACATTTACACGTACATACATTCCCTTCTTTTTATACCTTTTCCTCTTTCATTTTACACTTCCCACTTACCCTTCATATTTTGCCATGTTCATCTTGGCTTTTTGCCCTTTCCTTGTCCGAACTTCTTTCCCGATTTTGACCTTTTCCTGACTTTGACTCTTTTCCTGATTTGTGTCACTTTTTCCCGGTTGTGTTCTGTATATTGTTCTATTTTGTTTTTCAATCATAAATCATCTATTTGAGGTACACATTTGACAATTTAGTAATTGTAGCACACATGAATAGTAAGCTGGTGCATCTACCTATTTCACTGATAATAGTCATAAGACAAAGACAAAGGAAATAAGCAACTGCAGAAGACTGGAAATATAAGGACCGAAGTGAAGATACAAACATGTTGTTGAAAACAAAAGCAGGGTGGCAGTGATCAAAAACTAAATACTCAAATCTCAAACATCCCTTTCGTAATAATGTTTAATACTTATTTTAATAAGTTTATTATCAATCCTGATGATAGCAAACACACCATACAATAAAAAGTACATACTCCAACCATTTCTAGAACTCAATACCAATTCTAAATTACTAATTTATATTTTAATCCTTTTTTATATCATCAAAAAATATGTTTAATATATGCAAATAATTAATCTTTCTATTATTCCATTTCTTGTTGACTTCACATATAGTCAATATCAGACATTATTAACCTCGCATACTAAGTATCCAGCTTTTCACATTGATTTGTTATCAGAAGCCAACAAAACAGGAAACCACACTCAGCAGTCCGCATACGTTACAATGAAAAACGACCGAAAAATCATACCTCACATAAGTAGCTCTGGCTCTCAAATTTTGATCTTCAGTCAAAATATAAAATCAGTTTCGGAATCAAGGAGAATCAGTCAAGTGGAAAAGCAAAGAAAAAAACATTTATTACTACACACATTTATTCAATTTAATTTAAAATTTAAATATTCCTATTTTTAATCATGCTGTAATGAAAACATAACTACAGGCTTTCTATTAATCCATTTCTTGTTGACTTCACATATAGTCAATATCAGACATTATTTACCTCGCATGCCAAGTATCCAGCTTTTCACATTGATTTTGTTATCAGAAGCCAACAAAACAGGAAACCACACTCAGCAGTCCGCATACGTTAAAATGGAAAACGACCGGAAAATCATACCTCACATAATTAGCTCTGGCTCTCAAATTTTGATCTTCAGTCAAAATATAAAATCAGTTTCGGTATCAAGGAGAATCAGTCAAGTGGAAAAGCAAAGAAAAACACATTTATTACTACACATATTTATTTAATTCAATTTAAAATTTAAATATTCCAATTTTCAATCATGCTCTAGTAAAAACATAACTACAGGCTTTCTATTAATCCATTTCTTGTTGACTTCACATATAGTCAATATCAGACATTATTAACCTCGCATGCCAAGTATCCAGCTTTTCACATTGCTTTTGTTATCAGAAGCCAACAAAACAGGAAACCCCACTCAGCAGTCCGCATACGTTAAAATGAAAAACGACCGGAAAATCATACCTCAGATAATTAGCTCTGGCTCTCAAATTTTGCTCTTCAGTCAAAATATAAAATCAGTTTCGGGATCAAGGAGAATCAATCAAGCGGAAAAGCAAAGAAAAACTTATTTATTATTACACACATTTATTCAATTTAATTTAAAATTTAAATATTCCTATTTTTAATCATGCTCTAATGAAAACATAACTACAGGCTTTCTATTAATCATTTTTTGTTGACTTCACATATAGTCAATATCAGACATTATTTACCTCGCATGCCAAGTATCCAGCTTTTCACATTGATTTTGTTATCAGAAGCCAACAAAACAGGAAACCACACTCAGAAGTCCGCATACGTTAAAATGGAAAACGACCGGAAAATCATACCTCACATAATTAGCTCTGGCTCTCAAATTTTGATCTTCAGTCAAAATATAAAATCAGTTTCCGTATCAAGGAGAATCAATCAAATGGAAAAGCAAAGAAAAACACATTTATTATTACAAACATTTATTCAATTTAATTTCAAATTTAAATATTCCAATTTTTAATCATGCTCTAATGAAAACATAACTACAGGCTTTCTATTAATCCATTTCTTGTTGACTTCACATGTAGTCAATATCAGACATTATTAACCTCGCATGCCAAGTATCCAGCTTTTCACATTGCTTTTGTTATCAGAAGCCAACAAAACAGGAAACCACACTCAGCAGTCCGCATACGTTAAAATGGAAAACGACCGAAAAATCATACCTCACACAAATTGGCTCTGGCTCTCAAATTTTTCTCTTCAGTCCAAATATAAAATCAGTTTCGATATCAAGGAGAATCAATCAAATGGAAAAGCAAAGAAAAACACATTTATTATTACACACGTTTATTCAATTTAATTTTAAATTTAAATATTCCTATTTTTAATCATGCTCTAATGAAAATATAACTACAGGCTTTCTATTAATCAATTTCTTGTTGACTTCACATATAGTCATTATCAGACATTATTAACCTCGCATGCCAAGTATCCAGCTTTTCACATTGATTTTGTTATCAGAAGCCAACAAAACAAGAAACCACACTAAGCAGTCCGCATACGTTAAAATGGAAAACGACCGAAAAATCATACTTCACATAATTAGCTCTGGCTCTCAAATTTTTCTGTTCAGTCCAAATATAAAATCAGTTTCGGTATCAAGGAGAATCAATCAAGTGGAAAAGCAAAGAAAAACACATTTATTATTACACACATTTATTCAATTTAATTTCAAATTTAAATATTCCTATTTCTAATCATGCTCTAATGAAAATATAACTACAGGCTTTCTATTAATCAATTTCTTGTTGACTTCATATATAGTAAATATCAGACATTATTAACCTCGCATGCCAAGTATCCAGCTTTTCACATTGCTTTCGTTATCAGAAGCCAACAAAACAGGAAACCACACTCAGCAGTCCGCATACGTTAAAATGGAAAACGACCGGAAAATCATACCTCACATATTTAGCTCTGGCTCTCAAATTTTGCTCTTCAGTCAAAATATAATATCATTTTCGGTATCAAGGAGAATCAATCAAGCGGAAAAGCAATGAAAAACACATTTATTGTTACACATATTTATTCAATTTAATTTCAAATTTAAATATTCCAATTTTTAATCATGCTGTAATGAAAATATAACTACAGGCTTTCTATTAATCCATTTCTTGTTAACTTCACATATAGTCAATATCAGACATTATTAACCTCGCATGCCAAGTATCCAGCTTTTCACATTGATTTTGTTATCAGAAGCCAACAAAACAGGAAACCACACTCAGCAGTCCGCATACGTTAAAATGGAAAACGACCGAAAAATCATACCTCACATAATTAGCTCTGGCTCTCAAATTTTTCTCTTCAGTCCAAATATAAAATCAGTTTCGGTATCAAGGAGAATCAATTAAGCGGAAAAGCAAAGAAAAACACATTTATTATTACAAACATTTATTCAATTTAATTTCAAATTTAAATATTCCTATTTGTAATCATGCTATAATTAAAAAAAACTACAGGCTTTCTATTATTCCATTTCTTGTTGACTTGACCGATATTCAATATCAGACATTATTAACCTCGCATGCAAAGTATCCAGTTTTTTACTTTTCTTTAGTTATCAGAAGCAAACAAAACAGGAAACCACACTAAGCAGTCCGCATACGTTAAAATGAAAAACGACCGGAAAATCATACCTCACATAATTAACTCTGGCTCTCGAATTTTGCTTTTCAGTCAAAATATATTATCATTTTCGGTATCAAGGAGTATCTATCAAGCGGAAAAGGAATGAAAAACACATTTATTATTACAAATATTTATTCGATTTAGTTTTTAATTTAAATATTCCAATTTTTAATCATGCTCTAATGAAAACATGACTACAGGCTTTCTATTATTCCATTTCTGGTTGACTTCACATATAGTCAATATCAGACATTATTAACCTCGCATGCAAAGTACCCAGTTTTTTACTTTGCTTTAGTTATCAGAATGCAACAAAACAGAAAACCACTCTCAGCAGTTCGCATATGTTAAAATCAAAAACGACCGGAAAATCATACCTCATATAATTAGCTCTGGCTCTCAAATTTTCCTCTCCAGACCACCTGTAAAATCAGTTTCGGTATCAAGGAGAATCAATCAAGCGGAAAAGCAATGAAAAACACATTTATTATTACATTTATTTATTCGATTTAGTTTAAAATTTAAATATTCCAATTTTTAATCATACTCTAATGAAAACATGACTACAGGCTTTCTATTATTCCATTTCTGGTTGACTTCACATATAGTCGATATCAGACATTATTAACCTCGCATGCAAAGTATCCAGTTTTTTACTTTGCTTTAGTTATCAGAATGCAACAAAATAGAAAACCACTCTCAGCAGTTCGCATATGTTAAAATGAAAAACGACCGGAAAATCATACCTCACATAATTAGCTCTGGCTCTCAAATTTTCCTCTCCAGACCAACTATAAAATCAGTTTCAGTATCAAAGCAAAGCGGAAAAGCAAAGAAAAACACATTTATTATTACACATATTTATTCAATTTAATTTAAAATTTAAATATTCCTATTTTTAATCATACTCTAATTTAAACGTAAACTGCAGGCTTTCTATCATTCCATTTCTTGTTGACTTCACATATAGTCAATATCGGTCATTATTAACCTCGCATGCGAAGTATCCAGCTTTTTACTTTGCTCTAGTTATCAAAATGCAACAAAACAGGAATTCACTCTCAGCAGTCCGCATACGATAAAATGGAAAAGGACCGGAAAATCATACTTCACATAATTAGCTCTGGCTCTCAAATTTTGCTCTTCAGTCAAAATATCGTATGAGTTTCGGTACCAAGGAGAATCAATCAAACGGAAAAGCAATGAAAAGCACATTTTTTACACATATTTATTCAATTTAATTTAAAATTTAAATTTTCCAATTTTTGATCATGCTGTAATGAACACATAACTAAAAGCTTTCTATTAATCCATTTCTTGTTGACTTCACATATAGTCAATATCAGGCATTATTAACCTCGCATGCCAATTATCCAGCTTTTCGCATTGCTTTTGTTATCAGAAGCCAACAAAACAGGAAACCACACTCAGCAGTCCGCATACGTTAAAATGAAAAACGACCGGAAAATCATACCTGACATAATTAACTCTGGCTCTGAAATTTTGCTCTTTACTCCAAATATAAAATCAGTTTCGGTATCAAGAAGAATCAATCAAGCGGAAAAGCAAAGAAAAATACATTTATTATTACACATATTTATTCAATTTAATTTCAAATTTAAATATTCCTATTTTTAATCATGCTCTTACAAAAACTTAAACTACAGGCTTTCTATTATTCCTTTTCTTGTTGACTTCACATATGGTCGATATCAGACATTATTAACCTCGCATGCCAAGCATCCAGGTTTTCACATTGCTTTAGTTATCAGAAATACAACAAAACAGGAAACCACACTCAGCAGTCCGCATTCGTTAATATGAAAAACGACCGGAGAATCATACACCACATAATTATCTCTGGCTCTCAAATTTTCCTCTTCAGTCCAAATATAAAATCATTTTCGGTATCAAGGAGTATCAATCAAGTGGAAAAGCAGTGAAAAAAAAAACATTTATTCATATTTATTCAATTTCATTTAAAATTTAAATATTCCAATGTTCTTAAGTTACGGTTTGTTCCGACTGAAGTAGGGCCAGGAGCGGATCCAGAACGGACTTCTGGAGAGGGGCGTTAGGTTGTAATACTGCTACTTAAAGTTACTTTTAAACAGCTCCAAACTCTGGGATGGTTTTTATTTATATATAAAATATGAAAAACACTTTCTTTTTTTGGGGACGAGCGATGGCCCCGATAGCAGCCCTGGCAGCTTATAACTCCGAAAGCAAGCATTTGTGCACCCAGGTTGATCTATACTTTTCTTCTTCTCTTGGCGTCAAGACTCAACTCCCAAAATTTTTCGGTGTCGTTTTGATTCAACCTGTATAAATCAAAAGACCACATAGTCACTGACTAATACTCTAAATAGGAGACACCCGTTTGTTCATATAAATTGAATTTAGCTTTACCTTCAACAGTGCTGTTAAATGAAACTTTAACCTACATGTGATCTGAATCACACGAGATTGTACCGCCGGATGGCGTCGTGCCATGGAAAATCAGCGCCCGGGGCGAAATATACGACGGCGCCCCCTAGTATATATGAGTGAGGTCGACAGACCAGCCGCAAAGCGGAAGGGGAAGCATTGGACGAAAAACCTTTTAAAACATACGTAGTAAAACACAATGATACTCTTGTATTGTTTTTCACTGTAAGAAAAAGATGAAAAAAAAATGAAAAATTTAAAATAAAAGACAAATAAAACAGGTCCATTATGGTATGTGAATAGTGGCAAAAGTTACAAATCTCCCTTTTCATTCTGCGCCTTTCGTTTCACAGCAACTTCCGCTGCACAACAGGTAATAATTGACACGCGCCAAACACGCCACTCCTTTTCCTTTCCTCACGTATAATACAGATTTTTCTCTCTCTCTCTCTCTTTTATACACTTTCAGAAATTCACAGGCTCGGTTGCTGTCTTCCCTGAAACCACAAAACAACATTCAAATAACCTCAACCGACAACCCGCCCGCTGTGACAACCCATCAGTCAATCTTGTATCAAGAACGAAAGAATATGATGGTCTTTTCCTCTTTCTTTCTTTCTGTCAGCTTTTTAAAATCCTTTTTTCAACACAATTTTCATTGACTTTCCCGTTGCCCGAAACAGGAGTAATGTAACACAATAATCATAATCGTCTCCCCTGAACGCTTATCGAATACTTTAGGAATAGAATAATAAACGCTATATTAATAGTACAGTAAATATTGACTATAGCGAAATGTACTGTAATAGACCCCATTTCAAATTTTGATATGCAGGAGAAATCAGGTTTCCTTGTCTCTCCTCGTATTTTTTCAAGTCACGCCTCGTCTCACTTTGAAGTTTTTTTCCTCCGGTTTCGATTATCGAAAGGAGGTCCTCAACCCGTGGACATACAAACTTTATGACCTCAATTTATGACCTATGCATAAAGGTCTGAAGTTTTATAGAACGACTTTGTCCGTCCGTTCGTCTCCCGTTATGTTTCAGAGCAACACCGGTAAGAGATATAGAGAGGAGGTCAGGGTTGAATCCAGGACAGACTTCTGGGGGGTGTTGTAATACTGTATAGCTACTTTTAAGAGCTCCAAACTATGGGATGGGTTTTATTTATACATAAAATAAGCAAGTTTCCTCTTCTGGGGGAGAAGACGCCCCGATCGCCCCCCTGGATACGCCGCTGGAAGAGATACTTCACCATCGATTATGCTTCACAGAAACAGGTTAGCCCAGCATTACTGGTTGGAATATTTATCAATTATCATTATAGAACAAAAATTATAATACACAGCGAAAAACATTTTTCTGCAATCGATTCTGGGCAGTGTTGGGTAAGTTACTTGTAAAAATGTAATGCGTTACAAGTAACTTTACTTTCCTTTAAAATGTCACGCTTTACTTGTCCCCAAAAAGTAACTGTTACCCTACTTCCAAAGTAACGCGTTACTTTTAGGCACGAAAGAGTCATTTCCATTTTCCACTTAGACCCCACCGCCACACAACTGTACAGAAACTTGACATTGACTAATCAACGTAGCTTTCCGTACGGAAGACAAATGCAACATAATTATCAAGTTGAGTTAACGCTTTCAAAAATGTTGCATGCTGAATTTAACAAGGAACGCAGTTCCTAGGAAGTTTCCAAGAGACGATATCAAGGCACATCCAATGGATCTAGAGCAAGGGGGAACGGTCAGAATGGCAGAAGGGCAAAATGGCAGGGTACATAATGGTAGGAATTAATGGTAGGAGAACGAAATGGCACGCGGACGAAATGGCAGAGGACGAAATGGCAGGAGGACATAAAGGCAGAAAGTATAATTTGAATTCTCGGGTTTTAAACTATTTTGTTTCTTACTTGGTAAATGAACATTTTGGCATAAATTTTATTCATTATGTTCCAAAATTTGAACTGCTAATAATATTTCAATTCTGAGAATTCTGATGTAAGAATTAAGAGAGTGCAACCAAGATTTCCACCGGAAGTTTGGATTTCTGATGAGGCAACTTTGTCTAACAATCCTCGCACAAATAACTTATGTGAGGGGTGGAATCTTAAGTATTTCCATTTGGTTGGACATAACCACCCAACGGTATGGAAATTCATACAAAGCCTACAGAAAGAGAATTCCACCGTTCATTCTACCATTTCCTAGTGCGAAAGAGGACAATACCCCGTCAAGAAAACTAAAAAGGTTTATGTTGATCTGCAGCATAGATTGAGGAACCTGTGTGTTGATTGTTACACAAACAAAAGATCTTTTGAGGAATTCTTTCCCGGAATTACTCACAACTTTAAATTAACGACAATTAGAGTAGTTAGTCATTCTTATGATTGCAAATTGTTTTTGTAGTCTATTTTACGGTTTATTTTATTCCGACACTTCCTAAGAGACCACCACTTTTACGATACTTTTTCGATACGAGACAAACACAAACTTTGTCTCCTAGACTATTGTCGTGGTGTGTATATGAGTAACTTAAGACACAATCTATGCTACATTTGCGAACTGTTCTCTCGGGATTCCAGTAAATTTGATTCAAATGCAAAGTTTTCCGCGGCCCAATGCATATTTTACTAATTTTAACGGCCCATATGTAATTTGCATATTTATGGGCCTTCATATATCCGGAATTCAATCATACACTACTATAACGCTTGGTAACAAAATTGTTTTATATTAGTTTCTTTAGATGGAACTGGACATGAGTGTGGGTATATACAAAACAAATTGGATCAAGTATTGGATCAAAGAATTGTTGTGAATGAATATTAGTCTAGTAGTATACTGAGTAAATAGGCAGAACGATATTGAGGAGAAATTTATCGTATAAGCACAACAGTGGCTTGTGATTGAAGAGGACAAAATTATGTATTATGTATTATGTCAGAAATAAGATAAAGTATGAATAATGATAATATATTGTAGATATTCACTATTATTATTATTATTATTATTATTATTATTATTATTATTATTATTATTATTATTATTATTATTATTATTATTATTATTATTATTATTATTATTATTATTAATTTCAGCACGCAAAGTGTCACACATGTAAATATTTCGTGAAAGCAGAGAAATGAACTTGTTTTTCCGATTGCCTTTGTAAATAGCTGTGGGATTCTTCCTGTTATTTGAGGAGTGTCTGCAAATTTTGACTATCATAGCTTTGCTCAAATAAATGACACACTGCCGCAGAAAAGTAATATTGTTCTTCTCCTATTTTTATTGCCTACCATAAAAAAGGAAAGAGCTTAAAACTATTCAGTGAAGAAAAGTCTGAACCTCTGTAGGGACCTCTGATTACAGATTCCGTTTGGTGGTAACTTGTTTACTTGCAGAGTTGGAGGGCTGTTGAACAATAAACCACACGTGTTTAGTTGAAGTCTAGTATCAATCTGTAAGAAAGTTTGCCTCCAATGAATAAAATAAAAAAGAATTTCCGGCCATACAAAATATTAAGAAGCGAAATAAGCACTATATTTACCATGATATGTGGGGGGCGCGGAAGCTCAGTGCTAGAGCGATCACCTCCGGTGTTTCGGGTCCCTGGTTCGATCCCAGCTCACACCGTGTTGACTTTGTGGTGGAAAAACACCGTGCTCGTGGGTTGTTTCGGGGATCTCCAGTTTCATCCCACTTTCTTCATTCCACCATTTCACTCATCTCTTATCATCACTGTCTCCTTTAGCCTAACCGGCATAACCGTGGGACATAAAACTTAAGGATTTCATTTCATTTTTACCATTGTATGATAGGATTTAGCGAACATCATGATAATAGTCACTTCTGATGAAATTAAGTTATTAGGTGGACTGGATTGGTATTAAACCACAAGGGAAACTTGTTTGTTATCTGTCATTGTATCGAATTGCATAGGAATGATGAACTTCCTTTTCATACTTACTCGAAAATCAGAAAATGTGGTATACAAAGGGTGTTAATGAACTATACCAACAAACTGTAAGATGTGATACCTTACATCAAAATAAGACAAAAAGTTCATATGGGTCTGTGGGGAAAATGCCATAATTTCAGAGCTAAGGCTGCCCATAATTGCGAAAAAGCCAAATATCAACAGGCCCTATTTCAAATTCCAGAAACTGTGGATAGTGGTCATTATCAGCGTAAAGGAAGTCACTTATATGTTAAGGATCTTCAGTAGCACGGTTTCTCGTACTCGGGGAAACGCATGGTGCAATGTTTTCATTCACGCTTATAAGTGAATAACACGTGAAATATACCGTGACGAAATACATAGCATCACACATTATTCAGAACACAAAAAAACAGTTTGTATTCTGTTTTGTATCTAACTATTTTGTATCCTCCTTGAAATCAGGGTATATCTGAAAACTCTATTGAGAGCATATCTAAGAATTACACCCTGTAAGGAATACTCCGTAATAGTGTTGTAAATTCCTGGTGGAAAAAACGGAAATTTTGGGTTAAAAAAAACGGTTTTCTACAGCTTTCCTTCCCGAACTTGGAAAAATTCGTAAAAATTGGGAAACATTGAAATTTTCAATATTTTACTACATTATGTTTTTAAAATGAAAACTATTTTATATTTACTAATTTTCAGTTAAGATCATTGAGTAGTTTTGTTGCTTGTATTGGAATAGGGAACTTTAGTGTCAACAAATATATTTGTACCACTCCTTTAAAGTTAGCAGCGTGATAGAATGGAGTTATGGCTTCAAAACATCCTAAAATATAATCCTAATTAGATTAATTAATATAGACAGATTTAAATTAGCTTCAGTAATCTTATAAAGTTACCGTTTCATGGCGGGAAAGTGTTAAATAACAGGCCAGAATCAGTTTGGTTAATACCAGTATCTTAATATATATATATATATATATATATATTATGGAGATACGTGTTATCCTCGTGCTGTGTAAAATTTTCGGAAAATTTCAACCCATTAGAAAGAAATCTTTTGTTCGGAAATATTGGTAAAATCCGGAAAATAGAAACAAATTTTTGTTCGCCTGATGCTAATCTTATTTGCTGTAACATGTCTGTAGCATATATGTATACAATATATTTCGCTAGCAGGAAAAATACTTAAAGCAACAGTTTTTCATTTTACTTTTCAGTTTTCTGATAAAATAATCCTTCTTTATTATTTGTATATCTTTCGAACAACTTAAAAAAAAAAAAAAAAGAGATGATCATATTTACATATACACACATACACAGCAAAAGTGCGTAAATTTGAGCAGTGACAAATACATTAAAGAAATTAACATATGAAATTTCCGTTCGTTATTATTAAAGCCTAGCATTATACCCGTTTTTCGCACGGGAACAATACGTTTCACTTTGGACAAAAAGGGCACCAAAACTGTCACCAATGAACTTAGGGACATCAAAAACTATGATTTCGACACGAGTATCAGTCATTTTCAATTACTTTTACATGTCACTTTCCCCTTTTAGAAGTAAAAAATGGGGGCTCAATTTGGATTTAAACGGCATCGGAAATATCACTCTTCATCTCAGCCACTCCGAAAACTATGGATACGACACTAATATTGGCCACTTTTTTTTAATTTTTATATATCCACCCCTTCTGCCTCCCCCAAGTTTTGGCGCTGAATTTGGATTTAAACATCATCGCAAATGTCACTGCTCATCTGAACAACATTTGGCTTCTTAGCAATTTTGACAGCTCTAGCTCTCAAACTATGCACTTTTTGCCATAGGTCCATATGAACTTTATCTCTTATTTTGATGTGAGGTATCACTTCTTACAGTTTGTCGGTATAGTTCATTAACACCATATATATATATACAAGGGCGGATCTAAGGGGGGGCTACGGGGCTATAGCCCCCCCTTGACGCTCAGGTTTACACTGGATAAAATGGGCTTCAATTCTGCTTTACACTGGATAAAACAGCAAATAATGGTTTAGCCCCTCCCTTGATCATATCCTGGATCCGCCACTGTATATATATATATATATATATATATATATATATATATATATATATATATATATATATATATATATATATATATAGACTGTTCCATAATTCGTGTAATTTTCTACAGCACTGGAAGAAGATGATGTTTTCAAATTTGTCACTCTTATTATAAAATATCTGAATGTTTCGAATTTCTATAGGAAATAAGAGAATATTGCTTTTTAGCCCCTCTTTTACGGGTGTAAACACGAAAGTTCATTTTCCTTATGGCAGATTCAATGTTAAACTTTGGAGGCAGCTTTCTCCAATAATTATTCGTTAAGATTTTGGGGCAAATGAGTTGAATTTGTTACAGAAAACTCATTCACGAAGCTAGTAAAGCCACCTCAAACATTATTTTGGGAAGGTTCCCCTTTTGGGGGGCAAGGGGCGTAAAAAGGTGGTGGATGATGTGTTACCAAAATCCAAATATTTATTTTCGGAATGCCAGTAAGCGTCAGATTAATCACAAATGTCACAGAATTAGTGCTCCAATTCTCCTTACATGTAAGAGTGACTGATAATGGGGTTACAGCCCCCTTTCAAAAATAAAAAGTCACCATAAATATCATTCGTAGGGACATACGAAATGCAGGCTTTTTTTTAATTAATGTGAAATTTGTCGTCATTGTAGCCAAAAAGTATGCGTTTTTCAAATCTGGAATGTTATTTTGGTAACGCACCGCCTTAGGGGGGCACAGAGGGCGAAGCATTAGAAGATGGATCTGTATAAAAATTCAAAATTATGTTCCGGAATTGCCAGTGAGCGTTAGATTTTTCACAACTGTCCCAGAATTAATATTCTAATGTTCCTTGAATGTGCCAGTGACTTATATGGGGCTATAGCCCCCTTTCAGAAATAAACAAATCACCATAAAATCTCCACAATCCTTAGTAGGGACATATGAGACGAAGGCATTCTTTGTTAATTAATGTGAAATTTGCTTCGTTGTAGCAAAAAGGTATGCATTTTTCACATCAGGAATATTATTTTTGTAATGCACAGGGGGGAAAGCATAAGTTGTGGATCTTTATAAAAATTCCAAATTTTATTTTGGAAAATCCATTGTATGTCAGATTTATCACAAATAATACAAAATTAATATTCCGATATTCCTTGTATGTGCCATTGACTGATATTGAGATGCAGCCCCCCTTCCAAAAATCACATTAAAAATTCCCGATAAATATCCTTAGCAGGGACATACGGAAGAAGCTATAATTTGTCAATTAATGTGAAATTTGGCTTTCTGATAGTAACAATCTGGAATATTATTTTGGTAACAGGAGGCACAGGGCACGGTGGGTAATTTGGTACCATTGAGGGTCATAAGGGGGTTAATGAAATTCCAAATTTTATATTGATACTGCTCATGAGTGTCAAATTAGTTGCAAGATGCACAGAATTAATGTTCCATACTACTTTTATGTACCAGTGACTAATATGGGACTACAGCTCTCTTTGAAAATCATCATAAATTCAATATGATTGTTCTTACCCAAAGACCTAATGGCAGAAGCATTTCTTTTTAAATAATTAATGTAAAATTTGGCATTAGTTTAGAAAAAAATGTTTGTTTACAAGAATTGTTAAGTGACAATAAGATAATACCCATGTGTAGATTTCTTTTAGGGGCATTGACTCAGAATTTCTTTTGCCTAATGAGAGTGTCAATGTGAAATATTGAAAGCAGTTTTCTCCAATTAATTGTAGGAATTTTGCCGTAAATTTGCATTTTTAATTAGAAAATACAATAACACTCTTTCGCTTGTACCTATGATGGTGCATGCGTCTGGAATTTTATTACGGCCATTCCTTCTTATATTGGGTACCAGTAGCGACATGAAAAATTCCAACTTTTCGTTATTTGTGTTATTGGCGGTAGCGTAAAAATAATCACTAATATCACAGAATTTACGCTCAGAAGCTATTTCCATGTGCCGGTGGTCCTTGTGGGGCTACAACTTTCCCTTTCCGGTCCCAAAATCACTTTGAAAACCACAATAAATATCCACGCCACCTTTTTATACGACTACAACTATAAATCTTTTAAAAGAGAAGTTTGGGGAATGACTTCTTTCTAAGGGGTGAAGTGTCGAATGGCCATCAAATAGTCCAGATCTTCCTCCATGAATTTTTTTTTGTGGAGATTCCTTTAAAAAGTTCTATCAAAAATCATGTAACAAGGGCGCCCATCAGGGTAGGGGCAAGGTGGGGCGTTCGCCTCCCCCCGTTTAGAGGAAATTGTGCTTAGGAAGATGGAAAACCCAATAGATATTTTAGAATAGTTACTGCAAAAATTGAGACTACATTTGAAATGTCACTTATATTGCACCCTCTTGGAAACCAAAACATGGGCGCCCTTGTAGATGACTTAAAGAATTGTCCAGAGCGTAGAGATGATCATTCCAGATATATTGGACAAGGTGTTCACAGTGGCTTTAGGAGATCGCATTAATTCATGTCTTGTTCGTTCACGAGAGCGTGCTGAATAAAAGTAATTTCATTTTATCTGTCTTACACTCAGATTAATGAAATCTTTAAACAATTTAGTTACTGACAACTGAGCAAAAAAAAAAAAAAAATGTTTTTAAGAAGGACTAATATGTTTTGTTTGGTTTATGGTATAGCCTTACTCAATTTTATCGTTATTCCTCGCGAGACATTTGTTTTTACTACAACCATTTGTCCATAGTATTCGATTTCCTGACGTGCTCACATGTACAGTACACGAGAAAGCTACTGCGCGGAAAGTGGGATCATACAGTTATTGTGTAAGAAGCAAAGCCATAGGTTAGGAGGGGCCAGCGGGGCGCCCGCCCCGGGCGCTGATAGCAAGGGGGCGCCGAACAAGCAAGAAGAAAGAAAAAGAGATTTTGGACATGAGTAAAAGACAAGTCGCCCCCAGAATGTATTGAAGCCCTGTTAGATCAATATTGCTGTCGGTTATCAATGAAATACGTAGATTTCTAAAAAATTTTCTTGCTCGCTTAGCTCGCAATCCAAAAGTTTAAATAAGTTACAACAATTATTTACTTATTACTTAAATAGTTATTATAGATGATTTCTTAATGACGTGTGGTATACAAAGTGCCCAGTGTACGCAGGAGCATTTTAAAAATCAGAAACGAGCAAAGTTGTGTTCGGCGTTTTGAAAGTGATGAGTTTGTTTAGTTCAAAACTTTTTTCTAGCCAATCGGATTAATCACGACGCACAGTGGGGCCAAAGCACTGAATTCTTGGCAAAAATAAGAATTCGCAATATGAAGCAGAAAATTGAAAGAAAACCAATTAGTTCGGTATGTGCAGTGGCTACAATAATGTTATTTCGACATTATTTCATCAAAAACATAGAGTTTTACATCATAAAAGGAAATATTCCTTATATTCGCGCCTAAATTATATAACAGATTATATGATTGGCATAAACAAACGAGTGGGCAATATGCTTTGATTTGGCAATTTACGATTGGCTTACATTCTTAGGCATGAAAGGAAAAAAGTGTACTTATTCATTTTACAACTGAGGAGTAATAAAATTGAAGAAAAGTTCTTGCTTCTCAAAATTATTTCAAAGTTGTGGAGGATTCGTTATGACAATGAAGATGCAAGGATGCTTCAATACATAAAAATTATCTCATCACAAGTTCTCGATATGAATATATTATCAGATATATTAAACATATTATCATTTACAAGCATCAGTAACCTGTTCAGGTTGTTTCATATATTGCATCGTGCATTATGTGAGCTCATTTTAGGGCTCTATTGGAACACTCTGAACTGGAGCGAACGGAGGCTCATTACAGTTGATTCCAATGTCACTTCTGCGCACGCATCACAAAAAACACAATACTGAGTTGATTAACACCATTTTTAATCTGGTTCTACCTTATGGTCCATAGATTGTTTAACAAACATTGGCGTTTCCAAATGTCGCCACCATTAATCAATATGTTTGACTAGAGTTTAGTTCTGTTGGTGAATGCCAGAGAAGTATGACTAGATGTTGGAAACAAGATGGGTCCTGGGGGCGAAGCCCCTAACGCGGTCTGGGGGCAAAATTTCCAGAATCGATCTATATTCAACTTTGTCACTACGTGCATGGGGAACACACGTCTAATAACCTAACAATTACCTGGCCACACTGTGCGACGGTGAGAATGAAGGTATGAAAATGAGAAGAATGAAGAGACACATTCAAGCTGCTGTTCGCGCGGGAATATTAAAAATAAAGGTAAATTGGGTGAACAAATAACATTTTCGAACTTCAAGCAGTTGTGGAATAGGTGCTTAAGGGATCAGAACTTAGCCCAACGAAGTTCGACTTTTTCAGACACTAATTACTACCAATGATTTATTTTTAACTTCCATTGACATATCAAATGCTTCCAATTTGGAGGAATTTATTGGGGTCATTTTTTCATCAACTATTTTTGTATCGCCAGCATATTATTTTGTGCATACGTGTCTAGTTGTGTGATGTTTTTATCTATCTACATACATACAAAACGTAAGTACACACATTCTTTATACATGCACGTGTTAGTGTATTTTAATATGTTAATCAATAATAAGTATCTTAAATTCTTCACCTCCATCGATCAATACTTAGACATTCACAAAGAAGGCTTCTTCTGAATTTCCATTACATTTCACAAAATATTTTTACCGTAAAATGATCGAAATTAAAATGCTATTGACGTGGTCACATACAGAATAAAATTAAAAAGTTTACAATTATTGCTGGAAATTAATACTGTCACCCATTTCGAACAATTTAAAAGCACATAGTTTCTAATGTATTGAAATTTCATTTCTTATCAATAGTATGAAACGTTGTAAATAGTAGTAACTTTCCATAACTGTTTTTCTAGTAAATCTGTATACAACCAAAGGTAGTTTTGTCAAGTTTAACAAAAAGTCCAAAATAAGACTCTTGAAAACAGCTCTTATTTGAAAAAGGATACATAATGATCGTTTTTGGTTGTTGCAATGGTCTTTCCAAGAAGATTAATAAAAATTCAGCGTAGCATAACAACAAAAGCTGTTTTTCTTATATATATATATATATATATATATATATATATATATATATATATATAGAGAGAGAGAGAGAGAGAGAGGGAGGGAGAGAGAGAGAATGATTGGTAAGGTGAGTGTAGGGGCGCTGAATTCTACTTCGCCCCGGGCGCCGAAATCTCTAGCTACGGCTCTGGTAAGAAGCATGGAAAGTTACGTTTTTTTTGTTTCTTTGTTTGTTTCTTTTAATGAATAAAGAAAACACTATTAAAACTTAAAGGTCACCTATTACACTTTTAATTTTTAAAATATTACTTCTCATTAAGATTTTTTCGTTCGTGGTCCCCGCGGCATTTTCCATTGTCATTTTCTGTTCTATTTCCAGCTGGTTTGCTTAAGTGTGCAGAAAATATACAAGTGACTTGTATGTGTAATTTTATGATATGAGAAGAGTCGAATTTGATTTTTAAAAACGCAATTTTTTTAAAATTATATTCCAGTTAAACAAAAACAACGCGGATATATATTAAATCTGGTACACTGACAGACGATATTCATTTACAATAGATTCTAGATTTTTAAAAAATAGAAACATTCTTCTACAATAATGACAAATTCCAAATTAACTGTAAAGCATATTTACCTTCTTCCCGTACGTCCCTTCTAAGGATATTTATCGTAAATTATATGAATTTTACAAGGGTGGCTGTAGCCCAATATCAGTCACTGGCACATGCAAGGATCATCGGAATATTAATTTAGTATCATTTGTGATTAATCTAAAGCTCCCTAGAATTTCCAAAATAAAATTTGAAATTTTATACATCTACCAAATTATGCTTCGCCCCCTGTGCTCCTTGTACCTTCTTCTGGTATTTCCCTACTAAGGATATTTATGGTGATTTCTTTTTACTTCTTTTGGAAGGGAGCTGTAGCCCCTTTATGACCATTCAAGTAGCATCGTAATAATAATTCTCTGACATTTGTTAATAATCTAACAATTACTGGCGTTTCCGAAAAAAAAAATGGAACTTCTATAAAGATTCATCATCTGATGCTTCACCCAGGCAGGTAGCCAAGGGGGGGTCCGGACCCCCCCGCTTCGAGACCAAAAATGAGAAGAAATAACGAAGGATGAAATAAATGAAATGAGGAAAATAAGGATCGCTTTAAAAAAATTTAAAAATCATTAAGCTTTTGGTTACTCTTTCTTATGAGGAGATTTGTATTACTTAAATACATGGTTGCGAGGAGCGAGATATAATGGAAGAGTCAGGGAATTTGAATTTTCTAGAAAAGTTACGGAATTCTCAGGATTTCTGCTACTAGTCAGGGGGATTTCAAGGGAGATTTCAAGCTTCTGAAAGTATAGTACCGTTGTGTAACAACGTGGACATTTTTTATCATAAATTTTCGTTATCGCATCCTTGCAGTATCAAACATGTTATTTCAAAAACAATTTTCTACTGCTTCCTTAACCTGTCATTGGAACAGACAGTACTTGACGGAATAATAAAAACAAAAAGTTATGTGGAAAGAAAGTTCTGTTAACATTTGAATTAACAGAGAAAGAAACGCAGATATTGTGAAATATTTTACAAGACATTATTGAGTATGTACCTTTTATAATAGTGAATATGTACTTTTTATAATAGTGGATGTCATAATTAAGGAAAATTGTTATATTTGAATGGACAGAGGAAGGACGTAAATATTGTAAAATCTTTTTCAGCACTTTTTTTTAAAATTATTTTACTTGAAATTTCTCATAGTGCGTTATTAAAATACTTACCAACATATCCTAATTTTATTGTCTTAACAAACCAATATATGTTGATAGTAAAGTAAAAATGAAATGAAATGAAATCTTTAAGTTTTACGTCCCACGGTTATGCCGGTTAGGCTAAAGGAGACGGTGATGATGAGAGATGAGTGAAATGGTGGAATGAAGAAAGTGAGAGGAAACGGGAGAACCCCGAGAAAACCCACGAGCACGGGATAGTAAAGTAGTTTAGATTGATCGAGCTCCTTGGCATTCAGGATTTCATGTCACCCCCCCCCCCCCACACACACACCGTTACGAAATCCTGACTGAACGAACCAATATATGTTCCAGTAAAATAGTTAGGAATGATCGAGCTCCTGTTGTGATGACCATAGTATTTCATGTCACGTACCCCCCTTCACGAAATCCTGGCTACGTGCCTGCTTCGCCCCCTGTGCCCCCCTAAGGCGATAGTTACTAAAATAACAATCCAAATTTGAAAAACCCACACTCTTTTGCTACAGTAACGACAAATTTCACATTAACTAACAAAAAGTACCTTCTTCTCATATGTCCCTACCAAGGATATTTATAGTGATATTTTTATTTTTGAAAGGGGGCTGTAGCCCCATATAATTCAATAGCACATGCAACGAGCATCAGAATATTAATTCTGTGACAATTGTGAAAAATCTGACGCTCAGAGTCACTGGCATTTCCAGAACAGAATTTTGAATTTTCATAAAGGTCCATTATGTAATGCTTCGCCCCCTGTGTCCCTCTAAGGCAGTGCGTTACCAAAATAACATTCATGATTTTAAAAACGCATACTCTTTTGCTAAAATGACGCCGAATTTCACATTAATTAACAAAAAATACCTTCTTCTCGTATGTCTATGATTGTATATTTATGATGATTTTTTTTTTAATTTTTGAAAGGGGGCTGTAGCCCCATTATCACTCACTCTTACATGTAAGGAGCATTGGAGCATTAATTTTATAACATTTGTGATTAATCTGACGCTCACTTGCATTTCCGAAACAGAATTTAGAATTTTTATACAGATCCATCTTCTAATGCTTTGCCCCTGTACCCCCCTAAGGCGGTGCGTTACCAAAATAACATTCCAGATTTGAAAAACGCATACTTTTTGGCTACAATGACGACAAATTTCACGTTAATTAACAAAAAATGACTGCTTTTCGTATGTCCCTACAAATGATATTTATGGTAACCTTTTTTTTTGAAAGGGGGCTGTAACCCCATTATCAGTCACTCTTACATGTAAGGAGCATTGGAGAATTAATTCTGTGACATTTGTAATTAATCTGACGCTTACTGTCATTCCGAAAATAAATATTTGGATTTTGGTAACACATCATCCACCACCTTTTTACGCCCCTTGCCCCCGAAAGGGGGACCATCCCAAAATAATGTTTAAGGTGGCTTTACTAGCTTCGTGAATGAGTGTTTTGTAACAAATACAACTCATTTGCCCCAAAATATTAACGAATAATTATTAGTGATAGCTGCTTCCAAAGTTTAACATTAAATCTGCCATAAGGAAAATGAACTTTCGTCTTTACACCCGTAAAAGAGGGGCTAAAAAGCAATATTATCTTATATCCTATAGAAATTCGAAACATTCAGATATTTTTTAATAAGAGTGACAAATTTGAAAATATCATCTTTTTCCAGTGCTGTAGAAAATTACACGAATTATGGAACAGTCTATATATATATATATATATATATATATATATATATATATATATATATATATATATATATATATATACAGTGGCGGATCCAGGATATGATCAAGGGAGGGGCTAAACCATTATTTGATGTTTTATCCAGTGTAAACCAGAATTGAAGCCCATTTTATCCAGTGTAAACCTGAGCGTCAAGGGGGGGGCTATATGATATATGAGCTCGTGAAATATGAGCTGATATGGGAAAATATGTAAAATTTTGACTTTTCGTTTTAATTGATTAATTAATTAGTGATAACGTGGAGGCCGCTTCAACAAGACGATAATATAGGTATGAAGGTATGAATCTGTAGATTTCATGATACCAAGATCGTTATCTTCCGAGGAGAGTAACTCGTGATATATGACCTGATATGGGAAAATATGTAAAATTTTGACTTTTCGTTTTAATTGATTAATTAATTAGTGATAACGTGGAGGCCGCTTCAACAAGACGATAATATAGGTATGAAGGTATGTATCTGTAGATTTCATGATACCAAGATCATTATGTTCCAAGGGGGGTAACTCGTGATATATGAGCTGATATGGGAAAAAATGTAAAATTTTGACTTTTCGTTTTAATTGATTAATTAATTAGTGATAATGTGGAGGACGCTTCAACAAGACGATAATATAGGTATGAAGGTATGTATCTTTAGATTTCATGATACCAAGATCATTATGTTCCGAGGGGGATAACTCGTGATATATGAGCTGATATGGGAAAATATGTAAAATTTTGACTTTTCGTTTTAATTGATTAATTAATTAGTGATAACGTGGAGACCGCTTCAACAAGGCGATAATATAGGTATGAAGGTATGTATCTGTAGATTTGATGATACCAAGATAATTATGTTCCGAGGGGGGTAACTCGTGATATATGAGCTGATATGGGAAAATATGTAAAATTTTGACTTTTCGTTTTAATTGATTAATTAATTAGTGATAACGTGGAGGCAGCTTCAACAAGACGATAACATAGGTATGCAGGTATGTATCTTTAGATTTCATGATACCAAAATCATTATGTTCCGAGGGGGGTAACTCGTGATATATGAGCTGATATGGGAATATATGTAAAATTTTGACTTTTCGTTTTAATTGATTAATTAATTAGTGATAACGTGGAGGCCGCTTCAACAAGACGATAATATAGGTATGAAGGTATGTACCGGCAGATTTCATGATACCAAGATCATTATGTTCCGAGGGGGGTAACTCGTGATATATGAGCTGATATGGGAAAATATGTAAAATTTTGACTTTTCGTTTTAATTGATTAATTAATTAGTGATAACGTGGAGGCAGCTTCAACAAGACGATAATATAGATATGCAGGTATGTATCTGTAGATTTCATTATACAAAGATCATTATGTTCCGAAGGGGGTAACTCGTGATATATGAGCTGATATGGGAAAATATGTATAATTTTGACTTTTCGTTTTAATTGATTAATTAATTAGTGATAACGTGGAAGACGCTTCAACAAGACGATAATATAGGTATGAAGGTATTTGCCTGTAGATTTTATGACACCAAGATCATTATGTTTCGAGGCGGGTAACTCGTGATATATGAGCTGATATGGGAAAATATGTAAAATTTTGACTTTTCGTTTTAATTGATTAATTAATTAGTGATAATGCGGAGGCCGCTTCAACAAGACGATAATATAGGTATGAAGTTATGTATCTGTAGATTTCATGATACCAAGATCATTATGTTCCGGGGGGGATAACTCGTGATATATGAGCTGATATGGGAAAATATGTAAAATTTTGACTTTTCGTTTTAATTGATTAATTAATTAGTGATAACGTGGAGACCGCTTCAACAAGGCGATAATATAGGTATGAAGGTATGTATCTGTAGATTTGATGATACCAAGATCGTTATGTTCCGAGGGGAGTAACTCGTGATATATGAGCTGATATGGGAAAATATGTAAAATTTTGACTTTTCGTTTTAATTGATTAATTAATTAGTGATAACGTGGAGGCCGCTTCAACAAGACGATAATATAGGTATGAAGGTATGTATCTGTAGATTTCATGATACCAAGATCATTATGTTCCGAGGGGGGTAACTCGTGATATATGAGCTGATATGGGAAAATATGTAAAATTTTGACTTTTCGTTTTAATTGATTAATTAATTAGTGATAACGTGGAGGCCGCTTCAACAAGACGATAACATAGGTATGCAGGTATGTATCTGTAGATTTCATTATACCAAGATCATTATGTTCCGAGGGGGGTAACTCGTGATATATGAGCTGATATGGGAAAATATGTATAATTTTGACTTTTCGTTTTAATTGATTAATTAATTAGTGATAACGTGGAGGACGCTTCAACAAGACGATAATATAGGTATGAAGGTATGAATCTGTAGATTTCATGATACCAAGATCATTATGTTTCGAGGGGGGTAACTCGTGATATATGAGCTGATATGGGAAAATATGTAAAATTTTGACTTTTCGTTTTAATTGATTAATTAATTAGTGATAACGTGGAGACCGCTTCAACAAGGCGATAATATAGGTATGAAGGTATGTATCTGTAGATTTCATGATACCAAGATCATTATGTTCCGAGGGGGATAACTCGTGATATATGAGCTGATATGGGAAAATATGTAAAATTTTGACTTTTCTTTTTAATTGATTAATTAATTAGTGATAACGTGGAGACCGCTTCAACAAGGCGATAATATAGGTATGAAGGTATGTATCTGTAGATTTGATGATACCAAGATAATTATGTTCCGAGGGGGGTAACTCGTGATATATGAGCTGATATGGGAAAATATGTAAAATTTTGACTTTTCGTTTTAATTGATTAATTAATTAGTGATAACGTGGAGGCCGCTTCAACAAGACGATAAAATAGGTATGCAGGTATGTATCTTTAGATTTCATGATACCAAAATCATTATGTTCCGAGGGGGGTAACTCGTGATATATGAGCTGATATGGGAATATATGCAAAATTTTGACTTTTCGTTTTAATTGATTAATTAATTAGTGATAACGTGGAGGCCGCTTCAACAAGGCGATAATATAGGTATGAAGGTATTTGTCTGTAGATTTCATGATACCAAGATCATTATGTTTCGAGGGGGGTAACTCGTGATATATGAGCTGATATGGGAAAATATGTAAAATTTTGACTTTTCGTTTTAATTGATTAATTAATTAGTGATAACGTGGAGGCCGCTTCAACAAGGCGATAATATAGGTATGAAGGTATTTATCTGTAGAATTCATGATACCAAGATCAATATGTTCCGAGGGGGGTAACTCGTGATATATGAGCTGATATGGAAAAATATGTAAAATTTTGACTTTTCGTTTTAATTGATTAATTAATTAGTGATAACGTGGAGGCCGCTTCAACAAGGCGATAATATAGGTATGCAGGTATTTATCTGTAGATTTCATTATACCAAGATCATTATGTTCCGAGGGGGGTAACTCGTGATATATGAGCTGATATGGGAAAATATGTATAATTTTGACTTTTCGTTTTAATTGATTAATTAATTAGTGATAACGTGGAGGACGCTTCAACAAGACGATAATATAGGTATGAAGGTATTTGTCTGTAGATTTCATGATACCAAGATCATTATGTTTCGAGGGGGGTAACTCGTGATATATGAGCTGATATGGGAAAATATGTAAAATTTTGACTTTTCGTTTTAATTGATTAATTAATTAGTGATAATGTGGAGGACGCTTCAACAAGACGATAATATAGGTATGAAGGTATGTATCTGTAGATTTCATGATACCAAGATCATTATGTTCCGAGGGGGATAACTCGTGATATATGAGCTGATATGGGAAAATATGTAAAATTTTGACTTTTCGTTTTAGTTGATTAATTAATTAGTGATAACGTGGAGACCGCTTCAACAAGGCGATAATATAGGTATGAAGGTATGTATCTGTAGATTTGATTATACCAAGATAATTATGTTCCGAGGGGGGTAACTCGTGATATATGAGCTGATATGGGAAAATATGTAAAATTTTGACTTTTCGTTTTAATTGATTAATTAATTAGTGATAACGTGGAGGCCGCTTCAACAAGACGATAACATAGGTATGCAGGTATGTATCTTTAGATTTCATGATACCAAGATCATTATGTTTCGAGGGGGTAACTCGTGATATATGAGCTGATATGGGAATATATGTAAAATTTTGACTTTTCGTTTTAATTGATTAATTAATTAGTGATAACGTGGAGGCCGCTTCAACAAGACGATAATATAGGTATGAAGGTATTTGTCTGTAGATTTCATGATACCAAGATCATTATGTTCTGAGGGGGGTAACTCGTGATATATGAGCTGATATGGGAAAATATGTAAAATATTGACTTTTCGTTTTAATTGATTAATTAATTATTGACAACGTGGAGGCCGCTTCAACAAGACGATAATATAGGTATGAAGGTATGTATCTGTAGATTTCATGATAGCAAGATCAATATGTTCCGAGGGGGGTAACTCGTGATATATGAGCTGATATGGAAAAATATGTAAAATTTTGACTTTTCGTTTTAATTGATTAATTAATTAGTGATAACGTGGATGCCGCTTCAACAAGACGATAATATAGGTATGAAGGTATGAATCTGTAGATTTGATGATACCAAGATAATTATGTTCCGAGGGGGGTAACTCGTGATATATGAGCTGATATGGGAAAATATGTAAAATTTTGACTTTTCGTTTTAATTGATTAATTAATTAGTGATAACGTGGAGGCCGCTTCAACAAGACGATAATATAGGTATGAAGGTATGAATCTGTAGATTTGATGACACCAAGATCATTATGTTTCGAGGCGGGTAACTCGTGATATATGAGCTGATATGGGAAAATATGTAAAATTTTGACTTTTCGTTTTAATTGATTAATTAATTAGTGATAACGTGGAGGCCGCTTCAACAAGACGATAAAATAGGTATGCAGGTATGTATTTTTAGATTTCATGATACCAAAATCATTATGTTCCGAGGGGGGTAACTCGTGATATATTAGCTGATATGGGAATATATGTAAAATTTTGACTTTTCGTTTTAATTGATTAATTAATTAGTGATAACGTGGAGGCCGCTTCAACAAGGCGATAATATAGGTATGAAGGTATTTGTCTGTAGATTTCATGATACCAAGATCATTATGTTTCGAGGGGGGTAACTCGTGATATATGAGCTGATATGGGAAAATATGTAAAATTTTGACTTTTCGTTTTAATTGATTAATTAATTAGTGATAACGTGGAGGCCCCTTCAACAAGACGATAATATAGGTATGAAGGTATGTATCTGTAGAATTCATGATACCAAGATCAATATGTTCCGAGGGGGGTAACTCGTGATATATGAGCTGATATGGAAAAATATGTAAAATTTTGACTTTTCGTTTTAATTGATTAATTAATTAGTGATAACGTGGAGGCCGCTTCAACAAGGCGATAATATAGGTATGCAGGTATGTATCTGTAGATTTCATTATACCAAGATCATTATGTTCCGAGGGGGGTAACTCGTGATATATGAGCTGATATGGGAAAATATGTATAATTTTGACTTTTCGTTTTAATTGATTAATTAATTAGTGATAACGTGGAGGACGCTTCAACAAGACGATAATATAGGTATGAAGGTATTTGTCTGTAGATTTCATGATACCAAGATCATTATGTTTCGAGGGGGGTAACTCGTGATATATGAGCTGATATGGGAAAATATGTAAAATTTTGACTTTTCGTTTTAATTGATTAATTAATTAGTGATAATGTGGAGGACGCTTCAACAAGACGATAATATAGGTATGAAGGTATGTATCTGTAGATTTCATGATACCAAGATCATTATGTTCCGAGGGGGATAACTCGTGATATATGAGCTGATATGGGAAAATATGTAAAATTTTGACTTTTCGTTTTAATTGATTAATTAATTAGTGATAACGTGGAGGCCGCTTCAACAAGACGATAATATAGGTATGAAGGTATTTGTCTGTAGATTTCATGATACCAAGATCATTATGTTCTGAGGGGGGTAACTCGTGATATATGAGCTGATATGGGAAAATATGTAAAATTTTGACTTTTCGTTTTAATTGATTAATTAATTAGTGATATTGTGGAGGCCGCTTCAACAAGACGATAATATAGGTATGAAGGTATGTATCTGTAGATTTCATGATACCAAGATCATTATGTTCCGGGGGGGGATAACTCGTGATATATGAGCTGATATGGGAAAATATGTAAAATTTTGACTTTTCGTTTTAATTGATTAATTAATTAGTTATAACGTGGAGACCGCTTCAACAAGACGATAATATAGGTATGAAGGTATGTATCTGTAGATTTGATGATACCAAGATCATTATGTTCCGAGGGGAGTAACTCGCGATATATGAGCTGATATGGGAAAATATGTAAAAATTTTGACTTTTCGTTTTAATTGATTAATTAATTAGTGACAACGTGGAGGCCGCTTCAACAAGACGATAATATAGGTATGAAGGTATGTATCTGTAGACTTCATGATACCAAGATCATTATGTTCCGAGGGGGGTAACTCGTGATATATGAGCTGATATGGGAAAATATGTAAAAATTTTGACTTTTCGTTTTAATTGATTAATTAATTAGTGATAACGTGGAGGCCGGTTCAACAAGACGATAATATAGATATGAAGGTATGTATCTGTAGATTTCATGATACCAAGATCATTATGTTCCGAGGGGGGTAACTCGTGATATATGAGCTGATATGGGAAAATATGTAAAATTTTGACTTTTCGTTTTAATTGATTAATTAATTATTGACAACGTGGAGGCCGCTTCAACAAGACGATAATATAGGTATGAAGGTATGTATCTGTAGATTTCATGATAGCAAGATCAATATGTTCCGAGGGGGGTAACTCGTGATATATGAGCTGATATGGAAAAATATGTAAAATTTTGACTTTTCGTTTTAATTGATTAATTAATTAGTGATAACGTGGATTCCGCTTCAACAAGACGATAATATAGGTATGAAGGTATGAATCTGTAGATTTGATGATACCAAGATAATTATGTTCCGTGGGGGGTAACTCGTGATATATGAGCTGATATGGGAAAATATGTAAAATTTTGACTTTTCGTTTTAATTGATTAATTAATTAGTGATAACGTGGAGGCCGCTTCAACAAGACGATAATATAGGTATGCAGGTATGTATCTGTAGATTTCATTATACCAAGATCATTATGTTCCGAGGGGGGTAACTCGTGATATATGAGCTGATATGGGAAAATATGTATAATTTTGACTTTTCGTTTTAATTGATTAATTAATTAGTGATAACGTGTAGGACGCTTCAACAAGACGATAATATAGGTATGAAGGTATTTGTCTGTAGATTTCATGATACCAAGATCATTATGTTTCGAGGGGGGTAACTCGTGATATATGAGCTGATATGGGAAAATATGTAAAATTTTTACTTTTTGTTTTAATTGATTAATTAATTAGTGATAATGTGGAGGACGCTTCAACAAGACGATAATATAGGTATGAAGGTATGTATCTGTAGATTTCATGATACCAAGATCATTATGTTCCGAGGGGGATAACTCGTGATATATGAGCTGATATGGGAAAATATGTAAAATTTTGACTTTTCGTTTTAATTGATTAATTAATTAGTGATAACGTGGAGACCGCTTCAACAAGCCGATAATATAGGTATGAAGGTATGTATCTGTAGATTTGATGATACCAAGATAATTATGTTCCGAGGGGGGTAACTCGTGATATATGAGCTGATATGGGAAAATATGTAAAATTTTGACTTTTCGTTTTAATTGATTAATTAATTAGTGATAACGTGGAGGCCGCTTCAACAAGACGATAACATAGGTATGCAGGTATGTATCTTTAGATTTCATGATACCAAAATCATTATGTTCCGAGGGGGGTAACTCGTGATATATGAGCTGATATGGGAAAATATGTAAAATTTTGACTTTTCGTTTTAATTTATTAATTAATTAGTGATAACGTGGAGGCCGGTTCAACAAGACGATAATACAGGTATGAAGGTATTTGTCTGTAGATTTCATGATACCAAGATCATTATGTTTCGAGGGGGGTAACTCGTGATATATGAGCTGATATGGGAAAATATGTAAAATTTTGACTTTTCGTTTTAATTGATTAATTAATTAGTGATAATGTGGAGGCCGCTTCAACAAGACGATAATATAGGTATGAAGGTATGTATCTGTAGATTTCATGATACCAAGATCATTATGATCCGGGGGGGATAACTCGTGATATATGAGCTGATATGGGAAAATATGTAAAATTTTGACTTTTCGTTTTAATTGATTAATTAATTAGTGATAACGTGGAGACCGCTTCAACAAGACGATAATATAGGTATGAAGGTATGTATCTGTAGATTTCATGATACCGAGATCATTATGTTCCGAGGGGGGTAACTCGTGATATATGAGCTGATATGGGAAAATATGTAAAATTTTGACTTTTCGTTTTAATTGATTAATTAATTAGTGATAACGTGGAGACGGGTTCAACAAGACGATAATATAGATATGAAGGTTTGTATCTGTAGATTTCATGATACCAAGATCATTATGTTCCGAGGGGGATAACTCGTGATATATGAGCTGATATGGGAAAATATGTAAAATTTTGACTTTTCGTTTTATTTTATTAATTAATTAGTGATAACGTGGAGGCCGGTTCAACAAGACGATAATACAGGTATGAAGGTATTTGTCTGTAGATTTCATGATACCAAGATCATTATGTTTCGACTGGGGTAACTCGTGATATATGAGCTGATATGGGAAAATATGTAAAATTTTGACTTTTCGTTTTAATTGATTAATTAATTAGTGATAATGTGGAGGACGCTTCAACAAGACGATAATATAGGTATGAAGGTATGTATCTGTAGATTTCATGATACCAAGATCATTATGTTCCGAGGGGGATAACTCGTGATATATGAGCTGATATGGGAAAATATGTAAAATTTTGACTTTTCGTTTTAATTGATTAATTAATTAGTGATAACGTGGAGGCCGCTTCAACAAGACGATAATATAGGTATGAAGGTATTTGTCTGTAGATTTCATGATACCAAGATCATTATGTTCTGAGGGGGGTAACTCGTGATATATGAGCTGATATGGGAAAATATGTAAAATTTTGACTTTTCGTTTTAATTGATTAATTAATTAGTGATATTGTGGAGGCCGCTTCAACAAGACGATAATATAGGTATGAAGGTATGTATCTGTAGATTTCATGATACCAAGATCATTATGTTCCGGGGGGGGATAACTCGTGATATATGAGCTGATATGGGAAAATATGTAAAATTTTGACTTTTCGTTTTAATTGATTAATTAATTAGTTATAACGTGGAGACCGCTTCAACAAGACGATAATATAGGTATGAAGGTATGTATCTGTAGATTTGATGATACCAAGATCATTATGTTCCGAGGGGAGTAACTCGCGATATATGAGCTGATATGGGAAAATATGTAAAAATTTTGACTTTTCGTTTTAATTGATTAATTAATTAGTGACAACGTGGAGGCCGCTTCAACAAGACGATAATATAGGTATGAAGGTATGTATCTGTAGATTTCATGATACCAAGATCATTATGTTCCGAGGGGGGTAACTCGTGATATATGAGCTGATATGGGAAAATATGTAAAAATTTTGACTTTTCGTTTTAATTGATTAATTAATTAGTGATAACGTGGAGGCCGGTTCAACAAGACGATAATATAGATATGAAGGTATGTATCTGTAGATTTCATGATACCAAGATCATTATGTTCCGAGGGGGGTAACTCGTGATATATGAGCTGATATGGGAAAATATGTAAAATTTTGACTTTTCGTTTTAATTGATTAATTAATTATTGACAACGTGGAGGCCGCTTCAACAAGACGATAATATAGGTATGAAGGTATGTATCTGTAGATTTCATGATAGCAAGATCAATATGTTCCGAGGGGGGTAACTCGTGATATATGAGCTGATATGGAAAAATATGTAAAATTTTGACTTTTCGTTTTAATTGATTAATTAATTAGTGATAACGTGGATTCCGCTTCAACAAGACGATAATATAGGTATGAAGGTATGAATCTGTAGATTTGATGATACCAAGATAATTATGTTCCGAGGGGGGTAACTCGTGATATATGAGCTGATATGGGAAAATATGTAAAATTTTGACTTTTCGTTTTAATTGATTAATTAATTAGTGATAACGTGGAGGCCGCTTCAACAAGACGATAATATAGGTATGCAGGTATGTATCTGTAGATTTCATTATACCAAGATCATTATGTTCCGAGGGGGGTAACTCGTGATATATGAGCTGATATGGGAAAATATGTATAATTTTGACTTTTCGTTTTAATTGATTAATTAATTAGTGATAACGTGGAGGACGCTTCAACAAGACGATAATATAGGTATGAAGGTATTTGTCTGTAGATTTCATGATACCAAGATCATTATGTTTCGAGGGGGGTAACTCGTGATATATGAGCTGATATGGGAAAATATGTAAAATTTTTACTTTTTGTTTTAATTGATTAATTAATTAGTGATAATGTGGAGGACGCTTCAACAAGACGATAATATAGGTATGAAGGTATGTATCTGTAGATTTCATGATACCAAGATCATTATGTTCCGAGGGGGATAACTCGTGATATATGAGCTGATATGGGAAAATATGTAAAATTTTGACTTTTCGTTTTAATTGATTAATTAATTAGTGATAACGTGGAGACCGCTTCAACAAGGCGATAATATAGGTATGAAGGTATGTATCTGTAGATTTGATGATACCAAGATAATTATGTTCCGAGGGGGGTAACTCGTGATATATGAGCTGATATGGGAAAATATGTAAAATTTTGACTTTTCGTTTTAATTGATTAATTAATTAGTGATAACGTGGAGGCCGCTTCAACAAGACGATAACATAGGTATGCAGGTATGTATCTTTAGATTTCATGATACCAAAATCATTATGTTCCGAGGGGGGTAACTCGTGATATATGAGCTGATATGGGAAAATATGTAAAATTTTGACTTTTCGTTTTAATTTATTAATTAATTAGTGATAACGTGGAGGCCGGTTCAACAAGACGATAATACAGGTATGAAGGTATTTGTCTGTAGATTTCATGATACCAAAATCATTATGTTTCGAGGGGGGTAACTCGTGATATATGAGCTGATATGGGAAAATATGTAAAATTTTGACTTTTCGTTTTAATTGATTAATTAATTAGTGATAATGTGGAGGCCGCTTCAACAAGACGATAATATAGGTATGAAGGTATGTATCTGTAGATTTCATGATACCAAGATCATTATGATCCGGGGGGGATAACTCGTGATATATGAGCTGATATGGGAAAATATGTAAAATTTTGACTTTTCGTTTTAATTGATTAATTAATTAGTGATAACGTGGAGACCGCTTCAACAAGACGATAATATAGGTATGAAGGTATGTATCTGTAGATTTCATGATACCAAGATCATTATGTTCCGAGGGGGGTAACTCGTGATATATGAGCTGATATGGGAAAATATGTAAAATTTTGACTTTTCGTTTTAATTGATTAATTAATTAGTGATAACGTGGAGACGGGTTCAACAAGATGATAATATAGATATGAAGGTATGTATCTGTAGATTTCATGATACCAAGATCATTATGTTCCGAGGGGGATAACTCGTGATATATGAGCTGATATGGGAAAATATGTAAAATTTTGACTTTTCGTTTTATTTTATTAATTAATTAGTGATAACGTGGAGGCCGGTTCAACAAGACGATAATACAGGTATGAAGGTATTTGTCTGTAGATTTCATGATACCAAGATCATTATGTTTCGAGGGGGGTAACTCGTGATATATGAGCTGATATGGGAAAATATGTAAAATTTTGACTTTTCGTTTTAATTGATTAATTAATTAGTGATAATGTGGAGGCCGCTTCAACAAGACGATAATATAGGTATGAAGGTATGTATCTGTAGATTTCATGATACCAAGATCATTATGTTCCGAGGGGGGTAACTCGTGATATATGAGCTGATATGGGAAAATATGTAAAATTTTGACTTTTCGTTTTAATTGATTAATTAATTAGTGATAACGTGTAGACGGGTTCAACAAGACGATAATATAGATATGAAGGTATGTATCTGTAGATTTCATGATACCAAGATCATTATGTTCCGAGGGGGGTAACTCGTGATATATGAGCTGATATGGGAAAATATGTAAAATTTTGACTTTTCGTTTTAATTGATTAATTAATTAGTGATAACGTGGAGGCCGCTTCAACAAGACGATAATATAGATATGAAGGTATGTATCTGTAGATTTCATGATACCAAGATCATTATGTTCCGAGGGGGATAACTCGTGATATATGAGCTGATATGGAAAAATATGTAAAATTTTGACTTTTCGTTTTAATTGATTAATTAATTAGTGATAACGTGAAGGCCCCTTCAACAAGACGATAATACAGGTATGAAGGTATGTATCTGTTGATTTCATGGTAGCAAGATCAATATGTTCCGAGGGGGGTAACTCGTGATATATGAGCTGATATGGAAAAATATGTAAAATTTTGACTTTTCGTTTTAATTGATTAATTAATTAGTGATAACGTGGAGGCCGCTTCAACAAGACGATAATATAGGTATGAAGGTATGTATCTGTAGATTTCATGATACCAAGATCATTATGTTCCGAGGGGGGTAACTCGTGATATATGAGCTGATATGGGAATATATGTAAAATTTTGACTTTTCGTTTTAATTGATTAATTAATTATTGATAACGTGGAGACCGCTTCAACAAGACGATAATATAGGTATGCAGGTATGTATCTGTAGATTTCATGATACCAAGATAATTATGTTCCGAGGGGGTAACTCGTGATATATGAGCTGATATGGGAAAATATGTAAAATTTTGACTTTTCGTTTTAATTGATTAATTAATTAGTGATAACGTGGAGGCCGCTTCAACAAGACGATAACATAGGTATGCAGGTATGTATCTTTATATTTCATGATACCAAAATCATTATGTTCCGAGGGGGGTAACTCGTGATATATGAGCTGATATGGGAATATATGTAAAATTTTGACTTTTCGTTTTAATTGATTAAATAATTAGTGATAACGTGGCGGCCGCTTCAACAAGACGATAATATAGGTATGAAGGTATGTATCTATAGATTTCATGATACAAAGATCATTATGTTCCGAGGGGGGTAACTCGTGATATATGAGCTGATATGGGAAAATATGTAAAATTTTGACTTTTCGTTTTAATTGATTAATTAATTAGTGATAACGTGGAGGCAGCTTCAACAAGACGATAATATAGATATGCAGGTATGTACCTGTAGATTTCATTATACCAAGATCATTATGTTCCGAAGGGGGTAACTCGTGATATATGAGCTGATATGGGAAAATATGTAAAATTTTGACTTTTCGTTTTAATTGATTAATTAATTAGTGATAACGTGGAGGCCGCTTCAACAAGACGATAATATAGGTATGAAGGTATGTATCTGTAGATTTCATGATACCAAGATCGTTATGATCCGGGGGGGATAACTCGTGATATATGAGCTGATATGGGAAAATATGTAAAATTTTGACTTTTCGTTTTAATTGATTAATTAATTAGTGATAACGTGGAGACCGCTTCAACAAGACGATAATATAGGTATGAAGGTATGTATCTGTAGATTTGATGATACCAAGATCATTATGTTCCGAGGGGAGTAACTCGTGATATATGAGCTGATATGGGAAAATATGTAAAATTTTGACTTTTCGTTTTAATTGATTAATTAATTAGTGACAACATGGAGAACGCTTCAACAAGACGATAATATAGGTATGAAGATATGTATCTGTAGATTTCATGATACCAAGATCATTATGTTCCGAGGGGTGTAACTCGTGATATATGAGCTGATATGGGAAAATATGTAAAATTTTGACTTTTCGTTTTAATTGATTAATTAATTAGTGATAACGTGGAGGCCGCTTCAACAGGACGATAATATAGGTATAAAGGTATGTATCTGTAGATTTCATGATACCAAGATCATTATGTTCCGAGGGGGGTTACTCGTGATATATGAGCTGATATGGGAATATATGTAAAATTTTGACTTTTCGTTTTAATTGATTAATTAATTATTGATAACGTGGAGGCCGCTTCAACAAGACGATAATATAGGTATGCAGGTATGTATCTGTAGATTTCATGATACCAAGATAATTATGTTCCGAGGGGGGTAACTCGTGATATATGAGCTGATATGGGAAAATATGTAAAATTTTGACTTTTCGTTTTAATTGATTAATTAATTAGTGATAACGTGGAGGCCGCTTCAACAAGACGATAACATAGGTATGCAGGTATGTATCTTTATATTTCATGATACCAAAATCATTATGTTCCGAGGGGGGTAACTCGTGATATATGAGCTGATATGGGAATATATGTAAAATTTTGACTTTTCGTTTTAATTGATTAAATAATTAGTGATAACGTGGAGGCCGCTTCAACAAGACGATAATATAGGTATGAAGGTATGTATCTGTAGATTTCATGATACCAAGATCATTATGTTCCGAGGGGGGTAACTCGTGATATATGAGGTGATATGGGAAAGTATGTAAAATTTTGACTTTTCGTTTTAATTGATTAATTAATTAGTGATAACGTGGAGGCCGCTTCAACAGGACGATAATATAGGTATGAAGGTATTTGCCTGTACATTTCATGATACCAAGATCATTATGTTTCGAGGCGGGTAACTCGTGATATATGAGCTGATATGGGAAAATATGTAAATTTTTGACTTTTCGTTTTAATTGATTAATTAATTAGTGATAATGTGGAGGCCGCTTCAACAAGACGATAATATAGGTATGAAGGTATGTACCTGTAGATTTCATGATACCAAGATCATTATGTTCCGTGGGGGATAACTCGTGATATATGAGCTGATATGGGAAAATATGTAAAATTTTGACTTTTCGTTTTAATTGATTAATTAATTAGTGATAACGTGGAGGCCGCTTCAACAAGACGATAATATAGGTATGAAGGTATGTATCTGTAGATTTGATGATACCAAGATCATTATGTTCCGAGGGGAGTAACTCGTGATATATGAGCTGATATGGGAAAATATGTAAAATTTTGACTTTTCGTTTTAATTGATTAATTAATTAGTGATAACGTGGAGGCCGCTTCAACAAGACGATAATATAGGTATGAAGGTATTTATCTGTAGATTTCATGATACCAAGATCATTATGTTCCGAGGGGGGTAACTCGTTATATATGAGCTGATATGGGAAAATATGTAAAATTTTGACTTTTCGTTTTAATTGATTAATTAATTAGTGATAACGTGGAGGCCCCTTCAACAAGACGATAATACAGGTATGAAGGTATGTATCTGTTGATTTCATGGTAGCAAGATCAATATGTTCCGAGGGGGGTAACTCGTGATATATGAGCTGATATGGAAAAATATGTAAAATTTTGACTTTTCGTTTTAATTGATTAATTAATTAGTGATAACGTGGAGGCCGCTTCAACAAGACGATAATATTGGTATGAAGGTATGTATCTGTAGATTTCATGATACCAAGATCATTATGTTCCGAGGGGGGTAACTCGTGATATATGAGGTGATATGGGAAAGTATGTAAAATTTTGACTTTTCGTTTTAATTGATTAATTAATTAGTGATAACGTGGAGGCCGCTTCAACAGGACGATAATATAGGTATAAAGGTATGTATCTGTAGATTTCATGATACCAAGATCATTATGTTCCGAGGGGGGTAACTCGTGATATATGAGCTGATATGGGAATATATGTAAAATTTTGACTTTTCGTTTTAATTGATTAATTAATTATTGATAACGTGGAGGCCGCTTCAACAAGACGATAATATAGGTATGCAGGTATGTATCTGTAGATTTCATGATACCAAGATAATTATGTTCCGAGGGGGGTAACTCGTGATATATGAGCTGATATTGGAAAATACGTAAAATTTTGACTTTTCGTTTTAATTGATTAATTAATTAGTGATAACGTGGAGGCCGCTTAAACAAGACGATAACATAGGTATGCAGGTATGTATCTTTATATTTCATGGTACCAAAATCATTATGTTCCGAGGGGGGTAAATCGTGATATATGAGCTGATATGGGAATATATGTAAAATTTTGACTTTTCGTTTTAATTGATTAAATAATTAGTGATAACGTGGCGGCCGCTTCAACAAGACGATAATATAGGTATGAAGGTATGTATCTGTAGATTTCATGATACCAAGATCATTATGTTCCGAGGGGGGTAACTCGTGATATATGAGCTGATATGGGAAAATATGTAAAATTTTGACTTTTCGTTTTAATTGATTAATTAATTAGTGATAACGTGGAGGCAGCTTCAACAAGACGATAATATAGATATGCAGGTATGTACCTGTAGATTTCATTATACCAAGATCATTATGTTCCGAAGGGGGTAACTCGTGATATATGAGCTGATATGGGAAAATATGTAAAATTTTGACTTTTCGTTTTAATTGATTAATTAATTAGTGATAACATGGAGGCCGGTTCAACAAAACGATAATATAGGTATGAAGGTATGTATCTGTAGATTTGATGATACCAAGATCATTATGTTCCGAGGGGAGTAACTCGTGATATATGAGCTGATATGGGAAAATATGTAAAATTTTGACTTTTCGTTTTAATTGATTAATTAATTAGTGATAACGTGGAGGCCGGTTCAACAAGACGATAATATAGGTATGAAGGTACTTGTCTGTAGATTTCATGATACCAAGATCATTATGTTTCGAGGGGGGTAACTCGTGATATATGAGCTGATATGGGAAAATATGTAAAATTTTGACTTTTCGTTTTAATTGATTAATTAATTAGTGATAATGTGGAGGCCGCTTCAACAAGACGATAATATAGGTATGAAGGTATGTATCTGTAGATTTCATGATACCAAGATCATTATGATCCGGGGGGGATAACTCGTGATATGTGAGCTGATATGGGAAAATATGTAAAATTTTGACTTTTCGTTTTAATTGATTAATTAATTAGTGATAACGTGGAGACCGCTTCAACAAGACGATAATATAGGTATGAAGGTATGTATCTGTAGATTTGATGATACCAAGATCATTATGTTCCGAGGGGAGTAACTCGTGATATATGAGCTGATATGGAAAAATATGTAAAATTTTGACTTTTCGTTTTAATTGATTAATAATTAGTGATAACGTGGAGGACGCTTCAACAAGACGATAATATAGGTATGAAGGTATGTATCTGTAGATTTCATGATACCAAGATCATTATGTTCCGAGGGGAGTAACTCGTGATATATGAGCTGATATGGGAAAGTATGTAAAATTTTGACTTTTCGTTTTAATTGATTAATTAATTAGTGATAACGTGGAGGCCGCTTCAACAAGACGATAATATAGGTATAAAGGTATGTATCTGTAGATTTCATGATACCAAGATCATTATGTTCCGAGGGGGGTAACTCGTGATATATGAGCTGATATGGGAATATATGTAAAATTTTGACTTTTCGTTTTAATTGATTAATTAATTATTGATAACGTGGAGGCCGCTTCAACAAGACGATAATATAGGTATGCAGGTATGTATCTGTAGATTTCATGATACCAAGATAATTATGTTCCGAGGGGGGTAACTCGTGATATATGAGCTGATATGGGAAAATATGTAAAATTTTGACTTTTCGTTTTAATTGATTAATTAATTAGTGATAACGTGGAGGCCGCTTCAACAAGACGATAACATAGGTATGCAGGTATGTATCTTTATATTTCATGATACCAAAATCATTATGTTCCGAGGGGGTAACTCGTGATATATGAGCTGATATGGGAAAATATGTAAAATTTTGACTTTTCGTTTTAATTTAGTAATTAATTATTGATAACGTGGAGGCCGGTTCAACAAGACGATAATATAGGTATGAAGGTATTTGTCTGTAGATTTCATGATACCAAGATCATTATGTTTCGAGGGGGGTAACTCGTGATATATGAGCTGATATGGGAAAATATGTAAAATTTTGACTTTTCGTTTTAATTGATTAATTAATTAGTGATAATGTGGAGGCCGCTTCAACAAGACGATAATATAGGTATGAAGGTATGTATCTGTAGATTTCATGATACCAAGATCATTATGATCCGGGGGGGATAACTCGTGATATATGAGCTGATATGGGAAAATATGTAAAATTTTGACTTTTCGTTTTAATTGATTAATTAATTAGTGATAACGTGGAGACCGCTTCAACAAGACGATAATATAGGTATGAAGGTATGTTTCTGTAGATTTGATGATACCAAGATCATTATGTTCCGAGGGGAGTAACTCGTGATATATGAGCTGATATGGGAAAATATGTAAAATTTTGACTTTTCGTTTTAATTGATTAATTAATTAGTGACAACGTGGAGGCCGCTTCAACAAGACGATAATATAGGTATGAAGATATGTATCTGTAGATTTCATGATACCAAGATCATTATGTTCCGAGGGGGGTAACTCGTGATATATGAGCTGATATGGGAAAATATGTAAAATTTTGACTTTTCGTTTTAATTGATTAATTAATTAGTGATAACGTGTAGACGGGTTCAACAAGACGATAATATAGATATGAAGGTATGTATCTGTAGATTTCATGATACCAAGATCATTATGTTCCGAGGGGGGTAACTCGTGATATATGAGCTGATATGGGAAAATATGTAAAATTTTGACTTTTCGTTATAATTGATTAATTAATTAGTGATAACGTGGAGACGGGTTCAACAAGACGATAATATAGATGTCAAGGTATGTATCTGTAGATTTCATGATACCAAGATCATTATGTTCCGAGGGGGATAACTCGTGATATATGAGCTGATATGGGAAAATATGTAAAATTTTGACTTTTCGTTTTAATTGATTAATTAATTAGTGATAACGTGGAGGCCCCTTCAACAAGACGATAATACAGGTATGAAGGTATGTATCTGTTGATTTCATGGTAGCAAGATCAATATGTTCCGAGGGGGGTAACTCGTGATATATGAGCTGATATGGAAAAATATGTAAAATTTTGACTTTTCGTTTTAATTGATTAATTAATTAGTGATAACGTGGAGGCCGCTTCAACAAGACGATAATATAGGTATGAAGGTATGTATCTGTAGATTTCATGATACCAAGATCATTATGTTCCGAGGGGGGTAACTCGTGATATATGAGCTGATATGGGAATATATGTAAAATTTTGACTTTTCGTTTTAATTGATTAATTAATTATTGATAACGTGGAGACCGCTTCAACAAGACGATAATATAGGTATGCAGGTATGTATCTGTAGATTTCATGATACCAAGATAATTATGTTCCGAGGGGGGTAACTCGTGATATATGAGCTGATATGTGAAAATATGTAAAATTTTGACTTTTCGTTTTAATTGATTAATTAATTAGTGATAACGTGGAGGCCGCTTCAACAAGACGATAACATAGGTATGCAGGTATGTATCTTTATATTTCATGATACCAAAATCATTATGTTCCGAGGGGGGTAACTCGTGATATATGAGCTGATATGGGAATATATGTAAAATTTTGACTTTTCGTTTTAATTGATTAAATAATTAGTGATAACGTGGCGGCCGCTTCAACAAGACGATAATATAGGTATGAAGGTATGTATCTATAGATTTCATGATACCAAGATCATTATGTTCCGAGGGGGGTAACTCGTGATATATGAGCTGATATGGGAAAATATGTAAAATTTTGACTTTTCGTTTTAATTGATTAATTAATTAGTGATAACGTGGAGGCAGCTTCAACAAGACGATAATATAGATATGCAGGTATGTGCCTGTAGATTTCATTATACCAAGATCATTATGTTCCGAAGGGGGTAACTCGTGATATATGAGCTGATATGGGAAAATATGTAAAATTTTGACTTTTCGTTTTAATTGATTAATTAATTAGTGATAACGTGGAGGCCGGTTCAACAAGACGATAATATAGGTATGAAGGTATGTATCTGTAGATTTGATGATACCAAGATCATTATGTTCCGAGGGGAGTAACTCGTGATATATGAGCTGATATGGGAAAATATGTAAAATTTTGACTTTTCGTTTTAATTGATTAATTAATTAGTGATAACGTGGAGGCCGGTTCAACAAGACGATAATATAGGTATGAAGGTATTGGTCTGTAGATTTCATGATACCAAGATCATTATGTTTCGAGGGGGGTAACTCGTGATATATGAGCTGATATGGGAAAATATGTAAAATTTTGACTTTTCGTTTTAATTGATTAATTAATTAGTGATAATGTGGAGGCCGCTTCAACAAGACGATAATATAGGTATGAAGGTATTTGTCTGTAGATTTCATGATACCAAGATCATTATGATCCGGGGGGATAACTTGTGATATATGAGCTGATATGGGAAAATATGTAAAATTTTGACTTTTCGTTTTAATTGATTAATTAATTAGTGATAACGTGGAGACCGCTTCAACAAGGCGATAATATAGGTATGAAGGTATGTATCTGTAGATTTGATGATACCAAGATCATTATGTTCCGAGGGGAGTAACTCGTGATATATGAGCTGATATGGGAAAATATGTAAAATTTTGACTTTTCGTTTTAATTGATTAATTAATTAGTGACAACATGGAGGCCGCTTCAACAAGACGATAATATAGGTATGAAGACATGTATCTGTAGATTTCATGATACCAAGATCATTATGTTCCGAGGGGTGTAACTTGTGATATATGAGCTGATATGGGAAAATATGTAAAATTTTGACTTTTCGTTTTAATTGATTAATTAATTAGTGATAACGTGGAGGCCGCTTCAACAGGACGATAATATAGGTATAAAGGTATGTATCTGTAGATTTCATGATACCAAGATCATTATGTTCCGAGGGGGGTTACTCGTGATATATGAGCTGATATGGGAATATATGTAAAATTTTGACTTTTCGTTTTAATTGATTAATTAATTAGTGATAACGTGGAGGCCGCTTCAACAAGACGATAATATAGGTATGCAGGTATGTATCTGTAGATTTCATGATACCAAGATAATTATGTTCCGAGGGGGGTAACTCGTGATATATGAGCTGATATGGGAAAATATGTAAAATTTTGACTTTTCGTTTTAATTGATTAATTAATTAGTGATAACGTGGAGGCCGCTTCAACAAGACGATAACATAGGTATGCAGGTATGTATCTTTATATTTCATGATACCAAAATCATTATGTTCCGAGGGGGGTAACTCGTGATATATGAGCTGATATGGGAATATATGTAAAATTTTGACTTTTCGTTTTAATTGATTAAATAATTAGTGATAACGTGGAGGCCGCTTCAACAAGACGATAATATAGGTATGAAGGTATGTATCTGTAGATTTCATGATACCAAGATCATTATGTTCCGAGGGGGGTAACTCGTGATATATGAGCTGATATGGGAAAATATGTAAAATTTTGACTTTTCGTTTTAATTGATTAATTAATTAGTGATAACGTGTAGGCAGCTTCAACAAGACGATAATATAGATATGCAGGTATGTACCTGTAGATTTCATTATACCAAGATCATTATGTTCCGAAGGGGGTAACTCGTGATATATGAGCTGATATGGAAAAATATGTATAATTTTGACTTTTCGTTTTAATTGATTAATTAATTAGTGATAACGTGGAAGACGCTTCAACAAGACGATAATATAGGTATGAAGGTATTTGCCTGTAGATTTCATGATACCAAGATCATTATGATCCGGGGGGGATAACTCGTGATATATGAGCTGATATGGGAAAGTATGTAAAATTTTGACTTTTCGTTTTAATTGATTAATTAATTAGTGATAACGTGGAGGCCGCTTCAACAGGACGATAATATAGGTATAAAGGTATGTATCTGTAGATTTCATGATACCAAGATCATTATGTTCCGAGGGGGGTAACTCGTGATATATGAGCTGATATGGGAATATATGTAAAATTTTGACTTTTCGTTTTAATTGATTAATTAATTATTGATAACGTGGAGGCCGCTTCAACAAGACGATAATATAGGTATGCAGGTATGTATCTGTAGATTTCATGATACCAAGATAATTATGTTCCGAGGGGGGTAACTCGTGATATATGAGCTGATATTGGAAAATATGTAAAATTTTGACTTTTCGTTTTAATTGATTAATTAATTAGTGATAACGTGGAGGCCGCTTCAACAAGACGATAACATAGGTATGCAGGTATGTATCTTTATATTTCATGATACCAAAATCATTATGTTCCGAGGGGGGTAACTCGTTATATATGAGCTGATATGGGAATATATGTAAAATTTTGACTTTTCGTTTTAATTGATTAAATAATTAGTGATAACGTGGCGGCCGCTTCAACAAGACGATAATATAGGTATGAAGGTATGTATCTGTAGATTTCATGATACCAAGATCATTATGTTCCGAGGGGGGTAACTCGTGATATATGAGCTGATATGGGAAAATATGTAAAATTTTGACTTTTCGTTTTAATTGATTAATTAATTAGTGATAACGTGGAGGCAGCTTCAACAAGACGATAATATAGATATGCAGGTATGTACCTGTAGATTTCATTATACCAAGATCATTATGTTCCGAAGGGGGTAACTCGTGATATATGAGCTGATATGGGAAAATATGTAAAATTTTGACTTTTCGTTTTAATTGATTAATTAATTAGTGATAACGTGGAGGCCGGTTCAACAAAACGATAATATAGGTATGAAGGTATGTATCTGTAGATTTGATGATACCAAGATCATTATGTTCCGAGGGGAGTAACTCGTGATATATGAGCTGATATGGGAAAATATGTAAAATTTTGACTTTTCGTTTTAATTGATTAATTAATTAGTGATAACGTGGAGGCCGGTTCAACAAGACGATAATATAGGTATGAAGGTACTTGTCTGTAGATTTCATGATACCAAGATCATTATGTTTCGAGGGGGGTAACTCGTGATATATGAGCTGATATGGGAAAATATGTAAAATTTTGACTTTTCGTTTTAATTGATTAATTAATTAGTGATAACGTGGAGGCCGGTTCAACAAGACGATAATATAGGTATGAAGGTACTTGTCTGTAGATTTCATGATACCAAGATCATTATGTTCCGAAGGGGGTAACTCGTGATATATGAGCTGATATGGAAAAATATGTATAATTTTGACTTTTCGTTTTAATTGATTAATTAATTAGTGATAACGTGGAAGACGCTTCAACAAGACGATAATATAGGTATGAAGGTATTTGCCTGTAGATTTCATGATACCAAGATCATTATGATCCGGGGGGGATAACTCGTGATATATGAGCTGATATGGGAAAGTATGTAAAATTTTGACTTTTCGTTTTAATTGATTAATTAATTAGTGATAACGTGGAGGCCGCTTCAACAGGACGATAATATAGGTATAAAGGTATGTATCTGTAGATTTCATGATACCAAGATCATTATGTTCCGAGGGGGGTAACTCGTGATATATGAGCTGATATGGGAATATATGTAAAATTTTGACTTTTCGTTTTAATTGATTAATTAATTATTGATAACGTGGAGGCCGCTTCAACAAGACGATAATATAGGTATGCAGGTATGTATCTGTAGATTTCATGATACCAAGATAATTATGTTCCGAGGGGGGTAACTCGTGATATATGAGCTGATATTGGAAAATATGTAAAATTTTGACTTTTCGTTTTAATTGATTAATTAATTAGTGATAACGTGGAGGCCGCTTCAACAAGACGATAACATAGGTATGCAGGTATGTATCTTTATATTTCATGATACCAAAATCATTATGTTCCGAGGGGGGTAACTCGTTATATATGAGCTGATATTGGAATATATGTAAAATTTTGACTTTTCGTTTTAATTGATTAAATAATTAGTGATAACGTGGCGGCCGCTTCAACAAGACGATAATACAGGTATGAAGGTATGTATCTGTAGATTTCATGATACCAAGATCATTATGTTCCGAGGGGGGTAACTCGTGATATATGAGCTGATATGGGAAAATATGTAAAATTTTGACTTTTCGTTTTAATTGATTAATTAATTAGTGATAACGTGGAGGCAGCTTCAACAAGACGATAATATAGATATGCAGGTATGTACCTGTAGATTTCATTATACCAAGATCATTATGTTCCGAAGGGGGTAACTCGTGATATATGAGCTGATATGGGAAAATATGTAAAATTTTGACTTTTCGTTTTAATTGATTAATTAATTAGTGATAACGTGGAGGCCGGTTCAACAAAACGATAATATAGGTATGAAGGTATGTATCTGTAGATTTGATGATACCAAGATCATTATGTTCCGAGGGGAGTAACTCGTGATATATGAGCTGATATGGGAAAATATGTAAAATTTTGACTTTTCGTTTTAATTGATTAATTAATTAGTGGTAACGTGGAGGCCGGTTCAACAAGACGATAATATAGGTATGAAGGTACTTGTCTGTAGATTTCATGATACCAAGATCATTATGTTTCGAGGGGGGTAACTCGTGATATATGAGCTGATATGGGAAAATATGTAAAATTTTGACTTTTCGTTTTAATTGATTAATTAATTAGTGATAATGTGGAGGCCGCTTCAACGAGACGATAATATAGGTATGAAGGTATTTGTCTGTAGATTTCATGATACCAAGATCATTATGATCCGGGAGGGATAACTCGTGATATGTGAGCTGATATGGGAAAATATGTAAAATTTTGACTTTTCGTTTTAATTGATTAATTAATTAGTGATAACGTGGAGGCCGGTTCAACAAGACGATAATATAGGTATGAAGGTATGTATCTGTAGATTCCATGATACCAAGATCATTATGTTCCGAGGGGGGTAACTCGTGATATATGAGCTGATATGGGAAAATATGTAAAATTTTGACTTTTCGTTTTAATTGATTAATTAATTAGTGATAACGTGGAGGCCCCTTCAACAAGACGATAATACAGGTATAAAGGTATGTATCTGTAGATTTGATGATACCAAGATAATTATGTTCCGAGGGGGTAACTCGTGATATATGAGCTGATATGGGAAAATATGTAAAATTTTGAGTTTTCGTTTTAATTGATTAATTAATTAGTGATAATGTGGAGGCCGCGTCAACAAGACGATAACATAGGTATGCAGGTATGTATCTTTATATTTCATGATACCAAAATCATTATGTTCCGAGGGGTGTAACTCGTGATATATGAGCTGATATGGGAATATATGTAAAATTTTGACTTTTCGTTTTAATTGATTAATTAATTAGTGATAACGTGTAGGCCGCTTCAACAAGACGATAATATAGGTATGAAGGTATTTGTCTGTAGATTTCATGTATCCAAGATCATTATGTTTCGAGGGGGGTAACTCGTGATATATGAGCTGATATGGGAAAATATGTAAAATTTTGACTTTTCGTTTTAATTGATTAATTAATTACTGATAATGTGGAGGCCGCTTCAACAAGACGATAATATAGGTATGAAGGTATGTATCGGTAGATTTCATGATACCAAGATCATTATGTTCCGGGGGGGGGATAACTCGTGATATATGAGCTGATATGGGAAAATATGTAAATTTTTGACTTTTCGTTTTAATTGATTAATTAATTAGTGATAATGTGGAGGCCGCTTCAACAAGACGATAATATAGGTATGAAGGTATGCATCTGTAGATTTCATGATACCAAGATCATTATGTTCCGGGGGGGATAACTCGTGATATATGAGCTGATATGGGAAAATATGTAAAATTTTGACTTTTCGTTTTAATTGATTAATTAATTAGTGATAACGTGGAGACCGCTTCAACAAGACGATAATATAGGTATGAAGGTATGTATCTGTAGATTTGATGATACCAAGATCATTATGTTCCGAGGGGAGTAACTCGTGATATATGAGCTGATATGGGAAAATATGTAAAATTTTGACTTTTCGTTTTAATTGATTAATTAATTAGTGATAACGTGGAGGCCGCTTCAACAAGACGATAATATAGGTATGAAGGTATGTATCTGTAGATTTCATGATACCAAGATCATTATGTTCCGAGGGGGGTAACTCGTGATATATGAGCTGATATGGGAAAATATGTAAAACCTTGACTTTCCGTTTTAATTGATTAATTAATTAGTGATAACGTGGAGGCCGCTTCAACAAGACGATAACATAGGTATGCAGGTATGTATCTTTAGATTTCATGATACCAAAATCATTATGTTCCGAGGGGGGTAACTCGTGATATATGAGCTGATATGGGAATATATGTAAAATTTTGACTTTTCGTTTTAATTGATTAATTAATAAGTGATAACGTGGAGGCCCCTTCAACAAGGCGATAATATAGGTATGAAGGTATTTGTCTGTAGATTTCATGATACCAAGATCATTATGTTTCGAGGGGGGTAACTCGTGATATATGAGCTGATATGGGAAAATATGTAAAATTTTGACTTTTCGTTTTAATTGATTAATTAATTAGTGATAATGTGGAGGCCGCTTCAACAAGACGATAATATAGGTATGAAGGTATGTATCTTAAGATTTCATGATACCAAGATCATTATGTTCCGGGGGGATAACTCGTGATATATGAGCTGATATGGGAAAATATGTAAAATTTTGACTTTTCGTTTTAATTGATTAATTAATTAGTGATAACGTGGAGGCCGGTTCAACAAGACGATAATATAGGTATGAAGGTATGTATCTGTAGATTCCATGATACCAAGATCATTATGTTCCGAGGGGGGTAACTTGTGATATATGAGCTGATATGGGAAAATATGTAAAATTTTGACTTTTCGTTTTAATTGATTAATTAATTAGTGATAACGTGGAGGCCGGTTCAACAAGACGATAATACAGGTATAAAGGTATGTATCTGTATATTTGATGATACCAAGATAATTATGTTCCGAGGGGGTAACTCGTGATATATGAGCTGATATGGGAAAATATGTAAAATTTTGACTTTTCGTTTTAATTGATTAATTAATTAGTGATAACGTGGAGGCCGCTTCAACAAGACGATAACATAGGTATGCAGGTATGTATCTTTATATTTCATGATACCAAAATCATTATGTTCCGAGGGGGTAACTCGTGATATATGAGCTGATATGGGAATATATGTAAAATTTTGACTTTTCGTTTTAATTGATTAATTAATTAGTGATAACGTGGAGGCCGCTTCAACAAGACGATAATATAGGTATGAAGGTATTTGTCTGTAGATTTCATGATACCAAGATCATCATGTTTCGAGGGGGGTAACTCGTGATATATGAGCTGATATGGGAAAATATGTAAAATTTTGACTTTTCGTTTTAATTGATTAATTAATTAGTGATAACGTGGAGGCCGCTTCAACAAGACGATAACATAGGTATGCAGGTATGTATCTTTATATTTCATGATACCAAAATCATTATGTTCCGAGGGGGGTAACTCGTGATATATGAGCTGATATAGGAATATATGTAAAATTTTGACTTTTCGTTTTAATTGATTAATTAATTAGTGATAACGTGGAGGCCGCTTCAACAAGACGATAATATAGGTATGAAGGTATTTGTCTGTAGATTTCATGATACCAAGATCATCATGTTTCGAGGGGGGTAACTCGTGATATATGAGCTGATATGGGAAAATATGTAGAATTTTGAGTTTTCGTTTTAATTGATTAATTAATTAGTGATAATGTGGAGGCCGCTTCAACAAGACGATAATATAGGTATGAAGGTATGTATCGGTAGATTTCATGATACCAAGATCATTATGTTCCGGGGGGGGATAACTCGTGATATATGAGCTGATATGGGAAAATATGTAAAATTTTGACTTTTCGTTTTAATTGATTAATTAATTAGTGATAACGTGGAGGCCGGTTCAACAAGACGATAATATAGGTATGAAGGTATGTATCTGTAGATTCCATGATACCAAGATCATTATGTTCCGAGGGGGGTAACTTGTGATATATGAGCTGATATGGGAAAATATGTAAAATTTTGACTTTTCGTTTTAATTGATTAATTAATTAGTGATAACGTGGAGGCCCCTTCAACAAGACGATAATACAGGTATAAAGGTATGTATCTGTAGATTTGATGATACCAAGATAATTATGTTCCGAGGGGGTAACTCGTGATATATGAGCTGATATGGGAAAATATGTAAAATTTTGACTTTTCGTTTTAATTGATTAATTAATTAGTGATAATGTGGAGGCCGCTTCAACAAGACGATAACATAGGTATGCAGGTATGTATCTTTATATTTCATGATACCAAAATCATTATGTTCCGAGGGGGGTAACTCGTGATATATGAGCTGATATGGGAATATATGTAAAATTTTGACTTTTCGTTTTAATTGATTAATTAATTAGTGATAACGTGGAGGCCGCTTCAACAAGACGATAATATAGGTATGAAGGTATTTGTCTGTAGATTTCATGTAACCAAGATCATTATGTTTCGAGGGGGGTAACTCGTGATATATGAGCTGATATGGGAAAATATGTAAAATTTTGACTTTTCGTTTTAATTGATTAATTAATTACTGATAATGTGGAGGCCGCTGCAACAAGACGATAATATAGGTATGAAGGTATGTATCGGTAGATTTCATGATACCAAGATCATTATGTTCCGGGGGGGGATAACTCGTGATATATGAGCTGATATGGGAAAATATGTAAATTTTTGACTTTTCGTTTTAATTGATTAATTAATTAGTGATAACGTGGAGACCGCTTCAACAAGACGATAATATAGGTATGAAGGTATGTATCTGTAGATTTGATGATACCAAGATCATTATGTTCCGAGGGGAGTAACTCGTGATATATGAGCTGATATGGGAAAATATGTAAAATTTTGACTTTTCGTTTTAATTGATTAATTAATTATTGATAACGTGGAGGCCGCTTCAACAAGACGATAATATAGGTATGAAGGTATGTATCTGTAGATTTCATGATACCAAGATCATTATGTTCCGAGGGGGATAACTCGTGATATATGAGCTGATATGGGAAAATATGTAAAATTTTGACTTTTCGTTTTAATTGATTAATTAATTAGTGATAACGTGGAGGCCGCTTCAACAAGACGATAACATAAGTATGCAGGTATGTATCTGTAGATTTCATTATACCAAGATCATTATGTTCCGAGAGGGGTAACTCGTGATATATGAGCTGATATGGGAAAATATTTATAATTTTGACTTTTCGTTTTAATTGATTAATTAATTAGTGATAACGTGGAGGACGCTTCAACAAGACGATAATATAGGTATGAAGGTATGTATCGGTAGATTTCATGATACCAAGATCATTATGTTTCGAGGGGGGTAACTCGTGATATATGAGCTGATATGGGAAAATATGTAAAATTTTGACTTTTCGTTTTAATTGATTAATTAATTAGTGATAATGTGGAGGACGCTTCAACAAGACGATAATATAGGTATGAAGGTATGTATCTGTAGATTTCATGATACCAAGATCATTATGTTCCGAGGGGGATAACTCGTGATATATGAGCTGATATAGGAAAATATGTAAAATTTTGACTTTTCGTTTTAATTGATTAATTAATTAGTGATAACGTGGAGAGCGCTTCAACAAGGCGATAATATAGGTATGAAGGTATGTATCTGTAGATTTGATGATACCAAGATAATTATGTTCCGAGGGGGGTAACTCGTGATATATGAGCTGATATGGGAAAATATGTAAAATTTTGACTTTTCGTTTTAATTGATTAATTAATTAGTGAAAACGTGGAGGCCGCTTCAACAAGACGATAACGTAGGTATGCAGGTATGTATCTTTAGATTTCATGATACCAAAATCATTATGTTCCGAGGGGGGTAACTCGTGATATATGAGCTGATATGGGAATATATGTAAAATTTTGACTTTTCGTTTTAATTGATTAATTAATAAGTGATAACGTGGAGGCCCCTTCAACAAGGCGATAATATAGGTATGAAGGTATTTGTCTGTAGATTTCATGATACCAAGATCATTATGTTTCGAGGGGGTAACTCGTGATATATGAGCTGATATGGGAAAATATGTAAAATTTTGACTTTTCGTTTTAATTGATTAATTAATTAGTGATAATGTGGAGGCCGCTTCAACAAGACGATAATATAGGTATGAAGGTATGTATCTGTAGATTTCATGATACCAAGATCAGTATGTTCCGGGTGGGATAACTCGTGATATATGAGCTGATATGGGAAAATATGTAAAATTTTGACTTTTCGTTTTAATTGATTAATTAATTAGTGATAACGTGGAGGCCGGTTCAACAAGACGATAATATAGGTATGAAGGTATGTATCTGTAGATTCCATGATACCAAGATCATTATGTTCCGAGGGGGGTAACTTGTGATATATGAGCTGATATGGGAAAATATGTAAAATTTTGACTTGTCGTTTTAATTGATTAATTAATTAGTGATAACGTGGAGGCCCCTTCAACAAGACGATAATACAGGTATAAAGGTATGTATCTGTAGATTTGATGATACCAAGATAATTATGTTCCGAGGGGGTAACTCGTGATATATGAGCTGATATGGGAAAATATGTAAAATTTTGACTTTTCGTTTTAATTGATTAATTAATTAGTGATAACGTGGAGGCCGCTTCAACAAGACGATAACATAGGTATGCAGGTATGTATCTTTATATTTCATAATACCAAAATCATTATGTTCCGAGGGGGGTAACTCGTGATATATGAGCTGATATGGGAATATATGTAAAATTTTGACTTTTCGTTTTAATTGATTAATTAATTAGTGATAACGTGGAGGCCGCTTCAACAAGACGATAATATAGGTATGAAGGTATTTGTCTGTAGATTTCATGTAACCAAGATCATTATGTTTCGAGGGGGGTAACTCGTGATATATGAGCTGATATGGGAAAATATGTAAAATTTTGACTTTTCGTTTTAATTGATTAATTAATTACTGGTAATGTGGAGGCCGCTTCAACAAGACGATAATATAGGTATGAAGGTATGTATCTTAAGATTTCATGATACCAAGATCATTATGTTCCGGGGGGGATAACTCGTGATATATGAGCTGATATGGGAAAATATGTAAAATTTTGACTTTTCGTTTTAATTGATTAATTAATTAGTGATAACGTGGAGGCCGGTTCAACAAGACGATAATATAGGTATGAAGGTATGTATCTGTAGATTCCATGATACCAAGATCATTATGTTCCGAGGGGGGTAACTTGTGATATATGAGCTGATATGGGAAAATATGTAAAATTTTGACTTTTCGTTTTAATTGATTAATTAATTAGTGATAACGTGGAGGCCCCTTCAACAAGACGATAATACAGGTATAAAGGTATGTATCTGTAGATTTGATGATACCAAGATAATTATGTTCCGAGGGGGTAACTCGTGATATATGAGCTGATATGGGAAAATATGTAAAATTTTGACTTTTCGTTTTAATTGATTAATTAATTAGTGATAACGTGGAGGCCGCTTCAACAAGACGATAACATAGGTATGCAGGTATGTATCTTTATATTTCATGATACCAAAATCATTATGTTCCGAGGGGGTAACTCGTGATATATGAGCTGATATGGGAATATATGTAAAATTTTGACTTTTCGTTTTAATTGATTAATTAATTAGTGATAACGTGTAGGCCGCTTCAACAAGACGATAATATAGGTATGAAGGTATTTGTCTGTAGATTTCATGATACCAAGATCAACATGTTTCGAGGGGGGTAACTCGTGATATATGAGCTGATATGGGAAAATATGTAAAATTTTGACTTTTCGTTTTAATTGATTAATTAATTAGTGATAACGTGGAGGCCGCTTCAACAAGACGATAACATAGGTATTCAGGTATGTATCTTTATATTTCATGATACCAAAATCATTATGTTCCGAGGGGGGTAACTCGTGATATATGAGCTGATATAGGAATATATGTAAAATTTTGACTTTTCGTTTTAATTGATTAATTAATTAGTGATAACGTGGAGGCCGCTTCAACAAGACGATAATATAGGTATGAAGGTATTTGTCTGTAGATTTCATGATACCAAGATCATCATGTTTCGAGGGGGGTAACTCGTGATATATGAGCTGATATGGGAAAATATGTAGAATTTTGAGTTTTCGTTTTAATTGATTAATTAATTAGTGATAATGTGGAGGCCGCTTCAACAAGACGATAATATAGGTATGAAGGTATGTATCGGTAGATTTCATGATACCAAGATCATTATGTTCCGGGGGGGGATAACTCGTGATATATGAGCTGATATGGGAAAATATGTAAAATTTTGACTTTTCGTTTTAATTGATTAATTAATTAGTGATAACGTGGAGGCCGGTTCAACAAGACGATAATATAGGTATGAAGGTATGTATCTGTAGATTCCATGATACCAAGATCATTATGTTCCGAGGGGGGTAACTTGTGATATATGAGCTGATATGGGAAAATATGTAAAATTTTGACTTTTCGTTTTAATTGATTAATTAATTAGTGATAACGTGGAGGCCCCTTCAACAAGACGATAATACAGGTATAAAGGTATGTATCTGTAGATTTGATGATACCAAGATAATTATGTTCCGAGGGGGTAACTCGTGATATATGAGCTGATATGGGAAAATATGTAAAATTTTGACTTTTCGTTTTAATTGATTAATTAATTAGTGATAACGTGGAGGCCGCTTCAACAAGACGATAACATAGGTATGCAGGTATGTATCTTTATATTTCATGATACCAAAATCATTATGTTCCGAGGGGGGTAACTCGTGATATATGAGCTGATATGGGAATATATGTAAAATTTTGACTTTTCGTTTTAATTGATTAATTAATTAGTGATAACGTGGAGGCCGCTTCAACAAGACGATAATATAGGTATGAAGGTATTTGTCTGTAGATTTCATGTAACCAAGATCATTATGTTTCGAGGGGGGTAACTCGTGATATATGAGCTGATATGGGAAAATATGTAAAATTTTGACTTTTCGTTTTAATTGATTAATTAATTACTGATAATGTGGAGGCCGCTTCAACAAGACGATAATATAGGTATGAAGGTATGTATCGGTAGATTTCATGATACCAAGATCATTATGTTCCGGGGGGGGATAACTCGTGATATATGAGCTGATATGGGAAAATATGTAAATTTTTGACTTTTCGTTTTAATTGATTAATTAATTAGTGATAACGTGGAGACCGCTTCAACAAGACGATAATATAGGTATGAAGGTATGTATCTGTAGATTTGATGATACCAAGATCATTATGTTCCGAGGGGAGTAACTCGTGATATATGAGCTGATATGGGAAAATATGTAAAATTTTGACTTTTCGTTTTAATTGATTAATTAATTATTGATAACGTGGAGGCCGCTTCAACAAGACGATAATATAGGTATGAAGGTATGTATCTGTAGATTTCATGATACCAAGATCATTATGTTCCGAGGGGGATAACTCGTGATATATGAGCTGATATGGGAAAATATGTAAAATTTTGACTTTTCGTTTTAATTGATTAATTAATTAGTGATAACGTGGAGGCCGCTTCAACAAGACGATAACATAGGTATGCAGGTATGTATCTGTAGATTTCATTATACCAAGATCATTATGTTCCGAGAGGGGTAACTCGTGATATATGAGCTGATATGGGAAAATATTTATAATTTTGACTTTTCGTTTTAATTGATTAATTAATTAGTGATAACGTGGAGGACGCTTCAACAAGACGATAATATAGGTATGAAGGTATGTATCGGTAGATTTCATGATACCAAGATCATTATGTTTCGAGGGGGGTAACTCGTGATATATGAGCTGATATGGGAAAATATGTAAAATTTTGACTTTTCGTTTTAATTGATTAATTAATTAGTGATAATGTGGAGGACGCTTCAACAAGACTATAATATAGGTATGAAGGTATGTATCTGTAGATTTCATGATACCAAGATCATTATGTTCCGAGGGGGATAACTCGTGATATATGAGCTGATATAGGAAAATATGTAAAATTTTGACTTTTCGTTTTAATTGATTAATTAATTAGTGATAACGTGGAGACCGCTTCAACAAGGCGATAATATAGGTATGAAGGTATGTATCTGTAGATTTGATAATACCAAGATAATTATGTTCCGAGGGGGGTAACTCGTGATATATGAGCTGATATGGGAAAATATGTAAAATTTTGACTTTTCGTTTTAATTGATTAATTAATTAGTGAAAACGTGGAGGCCGCTTCAACAAGACGATAACGTAGGTATGCAGGTATGTATCTTTAGATTTCATGATACCAAAATCATTATGTTCCGAGGGGGGTAACTCGTGATATATGAGCTGATATGGGAATATATGTAAAATTTTGACTTTTCGTTTTAATTGATTAATTAATAAGTGATAACGTGGAGGCCCCTTCAACAAGGCGATAATATAGGTATGAAGGTATTTGTCTGTAGATTTCATGATACCAAGATCATTATGTTTCGAGGGGGTAACTCGTGATATATGAGCTGATATGGGAAAATATGTAAAATTTTGACTTTTCGTTTTAATTGATTAATTAATTAGTGATAATGTGGAGGCCGCTTCAACAAGACGATAATATAGGTATGAAGGTATGTATCTGTAGATTTCATGATACCAAGATCAGTATGTTCCGGGTGGGATAACTCGTGATATATGAGCTGATATGGGAAAATATGTAAAATTTTGACTTTTCGTTTTAATTGATTAATTAATTAGTGATAACGTGGAGGCCGGTTCAACAAGACGATAATATAGGTATGAAGGTATGTATCTGTAGATTCCATGATACCAAGATCATTATGTTCCGAGGGGGGTAACTTGTGATATATGAGCTGATATGGGAAAATATGTAAAATTTTGACTTGTCGTTTTAATTGATTAATTAATTAGTGATAACGTGGAGGCCCCTTCAACAAGACGATAATACAGGTATAAAGGTATGTATCTGTAGATTTGATGATACCAAGATAATTATGTTCCGAGGGGGTAACTCGTGATATATGAGCTGATATGGGAAAATATGTAAAATTTTGACTTTTCGTTTTAATTGATTAATTAATTAGTGATAACGTGGAGGCCGCTTCAACAAGACGATAACATAGGTATGCAGGTATGTATCTTTATATTTCATGATACCAAAATCATTATGTTCCGAGGGGGGTAACTCGTGATATATGAGCTGATATGGGAATATATGTAAAATTTTGACTTTTCGTTTTAATTGATTAATTAATTAGTGATAACGTGGAGGCCGCTTCAACAAGACGATAATATAGGTATGAAGGTATTTGTCTGTAGATTTCATGTAACCAAGATCATTATGTTTCGAGGGGGGTAACTCGTGATATATGAGCTGATATTGGAAAATATGTAAAATTTTGACTTTTCGTTTTAATTGATTAATTAATTACTGATAATGTGGAGGCCGCTTCAACAAGGCGATAATATAGGTATGAAGGTATGTATCGGTAGATTTCATGATACCAAGATCATTATGTTCCGGGGGGGGATAACTCGTGATATATGAGCTGATATGGGAAAATATGTAAATTTTTGACTTTTCGTTTTAATTGATTAATTAATTAGTGATAATTTGGAGGCCGCTTCAACAAGACGATAATATAGGTATGAAGGTATGCATCTGTAGATTTCATGATACCAAGATCATTATGTTCCGGGGGGGATAACTCGTGATATATGAGCTGATATGGAAAATATGTAAAATTTTGACTTTTCGTTTTAATTGATTAATTAATTAGTGATAACGTGGAGACCGCTTCAACAAGACGATAATATAGGTATGAAGGTATGTATCTGTAGATTTGATGATACCAAGATCATTATGTTCCGAGGGGAGTAACTCGTGATATATGAGCTGATATGGGAAAATATGTAAAATTTTGACTTTTCGTTTTAATTGATTAATTAATTAGTGATAACGTGGAGGACGCTTCAACAAGACGATAATATAGGTATGAAGGTATGTATCTGTAGATTTCATGATACCAAGATCATTATGTTCCGAGGGGGGTAACTCGTGATATATGAGCTGATATGGGAAAATATGTAAAATCTTGACTTTCCGTTTTAATTGATTAATTAATTAGTGATAACGTGGAGGCCGCTTCAACAAGACGATAACATAGGTATGCAGGTATGTATCTTTAGATTTCATGATACCAAAATCATTATGTTCGGAGGGGGGTAACTCGTGATATATGAGCTGATATGGGAATATATGTAAAATTTTGACTTTTCGTTTTAATTGATTAATTAATAAGTGATAACGTGGAGGCCCCTTCAACAAGGCGATAATATAGGTATGAAGGTATTTGTCTGTAGATTTCATGATACCAAGATCATTATGTTTCGAGGGGGGTCACTCGTGATATATGAGCTGATATGGGAAAATATGTAAAATTTTGACTTTTCGTTTTAATTGATTAATTAATTAGTGATAATGTGGAGGCCGCTTCAACAAGACGATAATATAGGTATGAAGGTATGTATCTTAAGATTTCATGATACCAAGATCATTATGTTCCGGGGGGGATAACTCGTGATATATGAGCTGATATGGGAAAATATGTAAAATTTTGACTTTTCGGTTTAATTGATTAATTAATTAGTGATAACGTGGAGGCCGGTTCAACAAGACGATAATATAGGTATGAAGGTATGTATCTGTAGATTCCATGATACCAAGATCATTATGTTCCGAGGGGGGTAACTTGTGATATATGAGCTGATATGGGAAAATATGTAAAATTTTGACTTTTCGTTTTAATTGATTAATTAATTAGTGATAACGTGGAGGCCCCTTCAACAAGACGATAATACAGGTATAAAGGTATGTATCTGTAGATTTGATGATACCAAGATAATTATGTTCCGAGGGGTAACTCGTGATATATGAGCTGATATGGGAAAATATGTAAAATTTTGACTTTTCGTTTTAATTGATTAATTAATTAGTGATAACGTGGAGGCCGCTTCAACAAGACGATAACATAGGTATGCAGGTATGTATCTTTATATTTCATGATACCAAAATCATTATGTTCCGAGGGGGGTAACTCGTGATATATGAGCTGATATGGGAATATATGTAAAATTTTGACTTTTCGTTTTAATTGATTAATTAATTAGTGATAACGTGGAGGCCGCTTCAACAAGACGATAATATAGGTATGAAGGTATTTGTCTGTAGATTTCATGATACCAAGATCATTATGTTTCGAGGGGGTAACTCGTGATATATGAGCTGATATGGGAAAATATGTAAAATTTTGAGTTTTCGTTTTAATTGATTAATTAATTAGTGATAATGTGGAGGCCGCTTCAACAAGACGATAATATAGGTATGAAGGTATGTATCGGTAGATTTCATGATACCAAGATCATTATGTTCCGGGGGGGGATAACTCGTGATATATGAGCTGATATGGGAAAATATGTAAATTTTTGACTTTCCGTTTTAATTGATTAATTAATTAGTGATAACGTGGAGGACGCTTCAACAAGACGATAATATAGGTATGAAGGTATGTATCTGTAGATTTGATGATACCAAGATCATTATGTTCCGAGGGGAGTAACTCGTGATATATGAGCTGATATGGGAAAATATGTAAAATTTTGACTTTTCGTTTTAATTGATTAATTAATTAGTGATAACGTGGAGGCCGCTTCAACAAGACGATAATATAGGTATGAAGGTATGTATATGTAGATTTCATGATACCAAGATCATTATGTTCCGAGGGGGGTAACTCGTGATATATGAGCTGATATGGGAAAATATGTAAAATTTTGACTTTTCGTTTTAATTGATTAATTAATTAGTGATAACGTGGAGGCCGCTTCAACAAGACGATAACATAGGTATGCAGGTATGTATCTTTAGATTTCATGATACCAAAATCATTATGTTCCGAGGGGGGTAACTCGTGATATATGAGCTGATATGGGAATATATGTAAAATTTTGACTTTTCGTTTTAATTGATTAATTAATAAGTGATAACGTGGAGGCCCCTTCAACAAGGCGATAATATAGGTATGAAGGTATTTGTCTGTAGATTTCATGATAGCAAGATCATTATGTTTCGAGGGGGGTAACTCGTGATATATGAGCTGATATGGGAAAATATGTAAAATTTTGACTTTTCGTTTTAATTGATTAATTAATTAGTGATAATGTGGAGGCCGCTTCAACAAGACGATAATATAGGTATGAAGGTATGTATCGGTAGATTTCATGATACCAAGATCATTATGTTCCGGGGGGGATAACTCGTGATATATGAGCTGATATGGGAAAATATGTAAAATTTTGACTTTTCGTTTTAATTGATTAATTAATTAGTGATAACGTGGAGGCCGGTTCAACAAGACGATAATATAGGTATGAAGGTATGTATCTGTAGATTCCATGATACCAAGATCATTATGTTCCGAGGGGGGTAACTTGTGATATATGAGCTGATATGGGAAAATATGTAAAATTTTGACTTTTCGTTTTAATTGATTAATTAATTAGTGATAACGTGGAGGCCCCTTCAACAAGACGATAATACAGGTATAAAGGTATGTATCTGTAGATTTGATGATACCAAGATAATTATGTTCCGAGGGGGTAACTCGTGATATATGAGCTGATATGGGAAAATATGTAAAATTTTGACTTTTCGTTTTAATTGATTAATTAATTAGTGATAATGTGGAGGCCGCTTCAACAAGACGATAATATAGGTATGAAGGTATGTATCTTAAGATTTCATGATACCAAGATCATTATGTTCCGGGGGGGATAACTCGTGATATATGAGCTGATATGGGAAAATATGTAAAATTTTGACTTTTCGTTTTAATTGATTAATTAATTAGTGATAACGTGGAGGCCGGTTCAACAAGACGATAATATAGGTATGAAGGTATGTATCTGTAGATTCCATGATACCAAGATCATTATGTTCCGAGGGGGGTAACTTGTGATATATGAGCTGATATGGGAAAATATGTAAAATTTTGACTTTTCGTTTTAATTGATTAATTAATTAGTGATAACGTGGAGGCCCCTTCAACAAGACGATAATACAGGTATAAAGGTATGTATCTGTAGATTTGATGATACCAAGATAATTATGTTCCGAGGGGGTAACTCGTGATATATGAGCTGATATGGGAAAATATGTAAAATTTTGAGTTTTCGTTTTATTGATTAATTAATTAGTGATAACGTGGAGGCCACTTCAACAAGACGATAACATAGGTATGCAGGTATGTATCTTTATATTTCATGATACCAAAATCATTATGTTCCGAGGGGGGTAACTCGTGATATATGAGCTGATATGGGAATATATGTAAAATTTTGACTTTTCGTTTTAATTGATTAATTAATTAGTGATAACGTGGAGGCCGCTTCAACAAGACGATAATATAAGTATGAAGGTATTTGTCTGTAGATTTCATGATACCAAGATCATTATGTTTCGAGGGGGGTAACTCGTGATATATGAGCTGATATGGGAAAATATGTAAAATTTTGACTTTTCGTTTTAATTGATTAATTAATTACTGATAATGTGGAGGCCGCTTCAACAAGACGATAATATAGGTATGAAGGTATGTATCGGTAGATTTCATGATACCAAGATCATTATGTTCCGGGGGGGGATAACTCGTGATATATGAGCTGATATGGGAAAATATGTAAATTTTTGACTTTTCGTTTTAATTGATTAATTAATTAGTGATAATGTGGAGGCCGCTTCAACAAGACGATAATATAGGTATGAATGTATGTATCTGTAGATTTCATGATACCAAGATCATTATGTTCCGGGGGGGATAACTCGTGATATATGAGCTGATATGGGAAAATATGTAAAATTTTGACTTTTCGTTTTAATTGATTAATTAATTAGTGATAACGTGGAGACCGCTTCAACAAGACGATAATATAGGTATGAAGGTATGTATCTGTAGATTTGATGATACCAAGATCATTATGTTCCGAGGGGGGTAACTCGTGATATATGAGCTGATATGGAAAAATATGTAAAATTTTGACTTTTCGTTTTAATTGATTAATTAATTAGTGATAACGTGGAGGCCGCTTCAACAAGACGATAATATAGGTATGCAGGTACGTATCTGTAGATTTCATTATACCAAGATCATTATGTTCCGAGGGGGGTAACTCGTGATATATGAGCTGATATGGGAAAATATGTATAATTTTGACTTTTCGTTTTAATTGATTAATTAATTAGTGATAACGTGGAAGACGCTTCATCAAGACAATAATACAGGTATGAAGGTACTTGTCTGTAGATTTCATGATACCAAGATCATTATGTTTCGAGGGGGGTAACTCGTGATATATGAGCTGATATGGGAAAATATGTAAAATTTTGACTTTTCGTTTTAATTGATTAATTAATTAGTGATAACGTGGAGACCGCTTCAACAAGACGATAATATAGGTATGAAGGTATGTATCTGTAGATTTGATGATACCAAGATCATTATGTTCCGAGTGGAGTAACTCGTGATATATGAGCTGATATGGGAAAATATGTAAAATTTTGACTTTTCGTTTTAATTGATTAATTAATTAGTGATAACGTGGAGGCCGCTTCAACAAGACGATAATATAGGTATGAAGGTATGTATCTGTAGATTTCATGATACCAAGATCATTATGTTCCGAGGGGGGTAACTCGTGATATATGAGCTGATATGGGAAAATATGTAAAATTTTGACTTTTCGTTTTAATTGATTAATTAATTAGTGATAATGTGGAGGACGCTTCAACAAGACGATAATATAGGTATGAAGGTATGTATCTGTAGATTTCATGATACCAAGATCATTATGTTCCGAGGGGGGTAACTTGTGATGTATGAGCTGATATGGGAAAATATGTAAAATTTTGACTTTTCGTTTTAATTGATTAATTAATTAGTGATAACGTGGAGGCCCCTTCAACAAGACGATAATACAGGTATAAAGGTATGAATCTGTACATTTCATGATAGCAAGATCAATATGTTCCGAGGGGGGTAACTCGTGATATATGAGCTGATATGGAAAAATATGTAAAATTTTGACTTTTCGTTTTAATTGATTAATTAATTAGTGATAACGTGGAGACCGCTTCAACAAGGCGATAATATAGGTATGAAGGTATGTATCTGTAGATTTGATGATACCAAAATAATTATGTTCCGAGGGGGGTAACTCGCGATATATGAGCTGATATGGGAAAATATGTAAAATTTTGACTTTTCGTTTTAATTGATTAATTAATTAGTGATAACGTGGAGGCCGCTTCAACAAGACGATAACATAGGTATGCAGGTATGTATCTTTAGATTTCATGATACCAAAATCATTATGTTCCGAGGGGGGTAACTCGTGATATATGAGCTGATATGGGAATATATGTAAAATTTTGACTTTTCGTTTTAATTGATTAATTAATAAGTGATAACGTGTAGGCCCCTTCAACAAGGCGATAATATAGGTATGAAGGTATTTGTCTGTAGATTTCATGATACCAAGATCATTATGTTTCGAGGGGGTAACTCGTGATATATGAGCTGATATGGGAAAATATGTAAAATTTTGACTTTTCGTTTTAATTGATTAATTAATTAATGATAATGTGGAGGACGCTTCAACAAGACGATAATATTGGTATGAAGGTATGTATCTGTAGATTTCATGATACCAAGATCATTATGTTCCGAGGGGGATAACTCGTGATATATGAGCTGATATGGGAAAATATGTAAAATTTTGACTTTTCGTTTTAATTGATTAATTAATTAGTGATAACGTGGAGGCCGCTTCAACAAGACGATAACATAGGTATGCAGGTATGTATCTTTATATTTCATGATACCAAAATCATTATGTTCCGAGGGGGGTAACTCGTGATATATGAGCTGATATGGGAATATATGTAAAATTTTGACTTTTCGTTTTAATTGATTAATTATTAGTGATAACGTGGAGGCCGCTTCAACAAGACGATAATATAGGTATGAAGGTATTTGTCTGTAGATTTCATGATACCAAGATCATTATGTTTCGAGGGGGGTAACTCGTGATATATGAGCTGATATGGGAAAATATGTAAAATTTTGACTTTTCGTTTTAATTGATTAATTAATTAGTGATAACGTGGAGGCCGCTTCAACAAGACGATAACATAGGTATGCAGGTATGTATCTTTATATTTCATGATACCAAAATCATTATGTTCCGAGGGGGGTAACTCGTGATATATGAGCTGATATGGGAATATATGTAAAATTTTGACTTTTCGTTTTAATTGATTAATTATTAGTGATAACCTGGAGGCCGCTTCAACAAGACGATAATATAGGTATGAAGGTATTTGTCTGTAGATTTCATGATACCAAGATCATTATGTTTCGAGGGGGGTAACTCGTGATATATGAGCTGATATGGGAAAATATGTAAAATTTTGACTTTTCGTTATAATTGATTAATTAATTAGTGATAATGTGGAGGCCGCTTCAACAAGACGATAATAGAGGTATGAAGGTATGTATCGGTAGATTTCATGATACCAAGATCATTATGTTCCGGGGGGGGATAACTCGTGATATATGAGCTGATATGGGAAAATATGTAAATTTTTGACTTTTCGTTTTAATTGATTAATTAATTAGTGATAATGTGGAGGCCGCTTCAACAAGACGATAATATAGGTATGAAGGTATGTATCTGTAGATTTCATGATACCAAGATCATTATGTTCCGGGGGGGATATCTCGTGATATATGAGCTGATATGGGAAAATATGTAAAATTTTGACTTTTCGTTTTAATTGATTAATAATTAGTGATAACGTGGAGACCGCTTCAACAAGACGATAATATAGGTATGAAGGTATGTATCTGTAGATTTGATGATACCAAGATCATTATGTTCCGAGGGGAGTAACTCGTGATATATGAGCTGATATGGGAAAATATGTAAAATTTTGACTTTTCGTTTTAATTGATTAATTAATTAGTGATAACGTGGAGGCCGCTTCAACAAGACGATAATATAGGTATGAAGGTATGTATCTGTAGATTTCATGATACCAAGATCATTATGTTCCGAGGGGGATAACTCGTGATATATGAGCTGATATGGGAAAATATGTAAAATTTTGACTTTTCGTTTTAATTGATTAATTAATTAGTGATAACGTGGAGGCCGCTTCAACAAGACGATAACATAGGTATGCAGGTATGTATCTGTAGATTTCATTATACCAAGATGTTCCGAGGGGGGTAACTCGTGATATATGAGCTGATATGGGAAAATATTTATAATTTTGACTTTTCGTTTTAATTGATTAATTAATTAGTGATAACGTGCAGGACGCTTCAACAAGACGATAATATAGGTATGAAGGTATGTATCTGTAGATTTTATGATACCAAGATCATTATGTTCCGAGGGGTGTAACTCGTGATATATGAGCTGATATGGGAAAATATGTAAAATTTTGACTTTTCGTTTTAATTGATTAATTAATTAGTGATAACGTGGAGGACGCTTCAACAAGACGATAATATAGGTATGAAGGTATGTATCTGTAGATTTCATGATACCAAGATCATTATGTTCCGAGGGGGATAACTCGTGATATATGAGCTGATATAGGAAAATATGTAAAATTTTGACTTTTCGTTTTAATTGATTAATTAATTAGTGATAACGTGGAGACCGCTTCAACAAGGCGATAATATAGGTATGAAGGTATGTATCTGTAGATTTGATGATACCAAAATAATTATGTTCCGAGGGGGGTAACTCGCGATATATGAGCTGATATGGGAAAATATGTAAAATTTTGACTTTTCGTTTTAATTGATTAATTAATTAGTGATAACGTGGAGGCCGCTTCAACAAGACGATAACATAGGTATGCAGGTATGTATCTTTAGATTTCATGATACCAAAATCATTATGTTCCGAGGGGGGTAACTCGTGATATATGAGCTGATATGGGAATATATGTAAAATTTTGACTTTTCGTTTTAATTGATTAATTAATAAGTGATAACGTGGAGGCCCCTTCAACAAGGCGATAATATAGGTATGAAGGTATTTGTCTGTAGATTTCATGATACCAAGATCATTATGTTTCGAGGGGGGTAACTCGTGATATATGAGCTGATATGAGAAAATATGTAAAATTTTGACTTTTCGTTTTAATTGATTAATTAATTAGTGATAATGTGGAGGCCGCTTCAACAAGACGATAATATAGGTATGAAGGTATGTATCTGTAGATTTCATGATACCAAGATCATTATGTTCCGGGTGGGATAACTCGTGATATATGAGCTGATATGGGAAAATATGTAAAATTTTGACTTTTCGTTTTAATTGATTAATTAATTAGTGATAACGTGGAGGCTGGTTCAACAAGACGATAATATAGGTATGAAGGTATGTATCTGTAGATTCCATGATACCAAGATCATTATGTTCCGAGGGGGGTAACTTGTGATATATGAGCTGATATGGGAAAATATGTAAAATTTTGACTTTTCGTTTTAATTGATTAATTAATTAGTGATAACGTGGAGGCCCCTTCAACAAGACAATAATACAGGTATAAAGGTATGTATCTGTAGATTTGATGATACCAAGATAATTATGTTCCGAGGGGGTAACTCGTGATATATGAGCTGATATGGGAAAATATGTAAAATTTTGACTTTTCGTTTTAATTGATTAATTAATTAGTGATAACGTGGAGGCCGCTTCAACAAGACGATAACATAGGTATGCAGGTATGTATCTTTATATTTCATGATACCAAAATCATTATGTTCCGAGGGGGGTAACTCGTGATATATGAGCTGATATGGGAATATATGTAAAATTTTGACTTTTCGATTTAATTGATTAATTAATTAGTGATAACGTGGAGGCCGCTTCAACAAGACGATAATATAGGTATGAAGGTATTTGTCTGTAGATTTCATGTAACCAAGATCATTATGTTTCGAGGGGGGTAACTCGTGATATATGAGCTGATATGGGAAAATATGTAAAATTTTGACTTTTCGTTTTAATTGATTAATTAATTACTGATAATGTGGAGGCCGCTTCAACAAGACGATAATATAGGTATGAAGGTATGTATCGGTAGATTTCATGATACCAAGATCATTATGTTCCGGGGGGGGATAACTCGTGATATATGAGCTGATATGGGAAAATATGTAAATTTTTGACTTTTCGTTTTAATTGATTAATTAATTAGTGATAATGTGGAGGCCGCTTCAACAAGACGATAATATAGGTATGAAGGTATGCATCTGTAGATTTCATGATACCAAGATCATTATGTTCCGGGGGGGATAACTCGTGATATATGAGCTGATATGGGAAAATATGTAAAATTTTGACTTTTCGTTTTAATTGATTAATTAATTAGTGATAACGTGGAGACCGCTTCAACAAGACGATAATATAGGTATGAAGGTATGTATCTGTAGATTTGATGATACCAAGATCATTATGTTCCGAGGGGAGTAACTCGTGATATATGAGCTGATATGGGAAAATATGTAAAATTTTGACTTTTCGTTTTAATTGATTAATTAATTAGTGATAACGTGGAGGCCGCTTCAACAAGACGATAATATAGGTATGAAGGTATGTATCTGTAGATTTCATGATACCAAGATCATTATGTTCCGAGGGGGGTAACTCGTGATATATGAGCTGTAATGGGAAAATATGTAAAATCTTGACTTTCCGTTTTAATTGATTAATTAATTAGTGATAACGTGGAGGCCGCTTCAACAAGACGATAACATAGGTATGCAGGTATGTATCTTTAGATTTCATGATACCAAAATCATTATGTTCCGAGGGGGGTAACTCGTGATATATGAGCTGATATGGGAATATATGTAAAATTTTGACTTTTCGTTTTAATTGATTAATTAATAAGTGATAACGTGGAGGCCCCTTCAACAAGGCGATAATATAGGTATGAAGGTATGTATCTGTAGATTCCATGATACCAAGATCATTATGTTCCGAGGGGGGTAACTTGTGATATATGAGCTGATATGGGAAAATATGTAAAATTTTGACTTTTCGTTTTAATTGATTAATTAATTAGTGATAACGTGGAGGCCCCTTCAACAAGACGATAATACAGGTATAAAGGTATGTATCTGTAGATTTGATGATACCAAGATAATTATGTTCCGAGGGGGTAACTCGTGATATATGAGCTGATATGGGAAAATATGTAAAATTTTGACTTTTCGTTTTAATTGATTAATTAATTAGTGATAACGTGGAGGCCGCTTCAACAAGACGATAACATAGGTATGCAGGTATGTATCTTTATATTTCATGATACCAAAATCATTATGTTCCGAGGGGGGTAACTCGTGATATATGAGCTGATATGGGAATATATGTAAAATTTTGACTTTTCGTTTTAATTGATTAATTAATTAGTGATAACGTGGAGGCCGCTTCAACAAGACGATAATATAGGTATGAAGGTATTTGTCTGTAGATTTCATGATACCAAGATCATTATGTTTCGAGGGGGGTAACTCGTGATATATGAGCTGATATGGGAAAATATGTAAAATTTTGAGTTTTCGTTTTAATTGATTAATTAATTAGTGATAATGTGGAGGCCGCTTCAACAAGACGATAATATAGGTATGAAGGTATGTATCGGTAGATTTCATGATACCAAGATCATTATGTTCCGGGGGGGGATAACTCGTGATATATGAGCTGATATGGGAAAATATGTAAATTTTTGACTTTTCGTTTTAATTGATTAATTAATTAGTGATAACGTGGAGACCACTTCAACAAGACGATAATATAGGTATGAAGGTATGTATCTGTAGATTTGATGATACCAAGATCATTATGTTCCGAGGGGAGTAACTCGTGATATATGAGCTGATATGGGAAAATATGTAAAATTTTGACTTTTCGTTTTAATTGATTAATTAATTAGTGATAACGTGGAGGCCGCTTCAACAAGACGATAATATAGGTATGAAGGTATGTATCTGTAGATTTCATGATACCAAGATAATTATGTTCCGAGGGGGTAACTCGTGATATATGAGCTGATATGGGAAAATATGTAAAATTTTGACTTTTCGTTTTAATTGATTAATTAATTAGTGATAACGTGGAGGCCGCTTCAACAAGACGATAACATAGGTATGCAGGTATGTATCTTTAGATTTCATGATACCAAAATCATTATGTTCCGAGGGGGGTAACTCGTGATATATGAGCTGATATGGGAATATATGTAAAATTTTGACTTTTCGTTTTAATTGATTAATTAATAAGTGATAACGTGGAGGCCCCTTCAACAAGGGGATAATATAGGTATGAAGGTATTTGTCTGTAGATTTCATGATAGCAAGATCATTATGTTTCGAGGGGGGTAACTCGTGATATATGAGCTGATATGGGAAAATATGTAAAATTTTGACTTTTCGTTTTAATTGAGTAATTAATTAGTGATAATGTGGTGGCCGCTTCAACAAGACGATAATATAGGTATGAAGGTATGTATCTTAAGATTTCATGATACCAAGATCATTATGTTCCGGGGGGGATAACTCGTGATATATGAGCTGATATGGGAAAATATGTAAAATTTTGACTTTTCGTTTTAATTGATTAATTAATTAGTGATAACGTGGAGGCCGGTTCAACAAGACGATAATATAGCTATGAAGGTATGTATCTGTAGATTCCATGATACCAAGATCATTATGTTCCGAGGGGGGTAACTTGTGATATATGAGCTGATATGGGAAAATATGTAAAATTTTGACTTTTCGTTTTAATTGATTAATTAATTAGTGATAACGTGGAGGCCCCTTCAACAAGACGATAATACAGGTATAAAGGTATGTATCTGTAGATTTGATGATACAAAGATCATTATGTTCCGAGGGGAGTAACTCGTGATATATGAGCTGATATGGGAAAATATGTAAAATTTTGACTTTTCGTTTTAATTGATTAATTAATTAGTGATAACGTGGAGGCCGCTTCAACAAGACGATAATATAGGTATGAAGGTATGTATCTGTAGATTTCATGATACCAAGATCATTATGTTCCGAGGGGGTAACTCGTGATATATGAGCTGATATGGGAATATATGTAAAATTTTGACTTTTCGTTTTAATTGATTAATTAATTAGTGATAACGTGTAGGCCGCTTCAACAAGACGATAATATAGGTATAAAGGTATTTGTCTGAAGATTTCATGATACCAAGATCATTATGTTTCGAGGGGGGTAACTCGTGATATATGAGCTGATATGGGAAAATATGTAAAATTTTGACTTTTCGTTTTAATTGATTAATTAATTAGTGATAATGTGGAGGCCGCTTCAACAAGACGATAATATAGGTATGAAGGTATGTATCGGTAGATTTCATGATACCAAGATCATTATGTTCCGGGGGGGATAACTCGTGATATATGAGCTGATATGGGAAAATATGTAAATTTTTGACTTTTCGTTTTAATTGATTAATTAATTAGTGATAACGTGGAGACCACTTCAACAAGACGATAATATAGGTATGAAGGTATGTATCTGTAGATTTGATGATACCAAGATCATTATGTTCCGAGGGGAGTAACTCGTGATATATGAGCTGATATGGGAAAATATGTAAAATTTTGACTTTTCGTTTTAATTGATTAATTAATTAGTGATAACGTGGAGGCCGCTTCAACAAGACGATAATATAGGTATGAAGGTATGTATCTGTAGATTTCATGATACCAGGATCATTATGTTCCGAGGGGGGTAACTCGTGATATATGAGCTGATATGGGAAAATATGTAAAATTTTGACTTTTCGTTTTAATTGATTAATTAATTAGTGATAACGTGGAGGCCGCTTCAACAAGACGATAATATAGGTATGAAGGTATGTATCTTAAGATTTCATGATACCAAGATCATTATGTTCCGGGGGGGATAACTCGTGATATATGAGCTGATATGGGAAAATATGTAAAATTTTGACTTTTTGTTTTAATTGATTAATTAATTAGTGATAACGTGGAGGCCGGTTCAACAAGACGATAATATAGGTATGAAGGTATGTATCTGTAGATTCCATGATACCAAGATCATTATGTTCCGAGGGGGGTAACTTGTGATATATGAGCTGATATGGGAAAATATGTAAAATTTTGACTTTTCGTTTTAATTGATTAATTAATTAGTGATAACGTGGAGGCCCCTTCAACAAGACGATAATACAGGTATAAAGGTATGTATCTGTAGATTTGATGATACCAAGATAATTATGTTCCGAGGGGGTAACTCGTGATATATGAGCTGATATGGGAAAATATGTAAAATTTTGACTTTTCGTTTTAATTGATTAATTAATTAGTGATAACGTGGAGGCCGCTTCAACAAGACGATAACATAGGTATGCAGGTATGTATCTTTATATTTCATGATACCAAAATCATTATGTTCCGAGGGGGGTAACTCGTGATATATGAGCTGATATGGGAATATATGTAAAATTTTGACTTTTCGTTTTAATTGATTAATTAATTAGTGATAACGTGGAGGCCGCTTCAACAAGACGATAATATAGGTATGAAGGTATTTGTCTGTAGATTTCATGATACCAAGATCATTATGTTTCGAGGGGGGTAACTCGTGATATATGAGCTGATATGGGAAAATATGTAAAATTTTGACTTTTCGTTTTAATTGATTAATTAATTACTGATAATGTGGAGGCCGCTTCAACAAGACGATAATACAGGTATGAAGGTATGTATCGGTAGATTTCATGGTACCAAGATCATTATGTTCCGGGGGGGGATAACTCGTGATATATGAGCTGATATGGGAAAATATGTAAATTTTTGACTTTTCGTTTTAATTGATTAATTAATTAGTGATAATGTGGAGGCCGCTTCAACAAGACGATAATATAGGTATGAAGGTATGTATCTGTAGATTTCATGATACCAAGATCATTATGTTCCGGGGGGGATAACTCGTGATATATGAGCTGATATGGGAAAATATGTAAAATTTTGACTTTTCGTTTTAATTGATTAATTAATTAGTGATAACGTGGAGACCGCTTCAACAAGACGATAATATAGGTATGAAGGTATGTATCTGTAGATTTGATGATACCAAGATCATTATGTTCCGAGGAGGGTAACTCGTGATATATGAGCTGATATGGAAAAATATGTAAAATTTTGACTTTTCGTTTTAATTGATTAATTAATTAGTGATAACGTGGAGGCCGCTTCAACAAGACGATAATATAGGTATGCAGGTACGTATCTGTAGATTTCATTATACCAAGATCATTATGTTCCGAGGGGGGTAACTCGTGATATATGAGCTGATATGGGAAAATATGTATAATTTTGACTTTTCGTTTTAATTGATTAATTAATTAGTGATAACGTGGAGGACGCTTCATCAAGACAATAATATAGGTATGAAGGTACTTGTCTGTAGATTTCATGATACCAAGATCATTATGTTTCGAGGGGGGTAACTCGTGATATATGAGCTGATATGGGAAAATATGTAAAATTTTGACTTTTCGTTTTAATTGATTAATTAATTAGTGATAATGTGGAGGACGCTTCAACAAGACGATAATATAGGTATGAAGGTATGTATCTGTAGATTTCATGATACCAAGATCATTATGATCCGAGGGGGATAACTCGTGATATATGAGCTGATATGGGAAAATATGAAAAATTTTGACTTTTCGTTTTAATTGATTAATTAATTAGTGATAACGTGGAGACAGCTTCAACAAGGCGATAATATAGGTATGAAGGTATGTATCTGTAGATTTGATGATACCAAGATAATTATGTTCCGAGGGGGTAACTCGTGATATATGAGCTGATATGGGAAATTTGTAAAATTTTGACTTTTCGTTTTAATTGATTAATTAATTAGTGATAACGTAGAGGCCGCTTCAACAAGACGATAACATAGGTATGCAGGTATGTATCTTTATATTTCATGATACCAAAATCATTATGTTCCGAGGGGGGTAACTCGTGATATATGAGCTGATATGGGAATATATGTAAAATTTTGACTTTTCGTTTTAATTGATTAATTAATTAGTGATAACGTGGAGGCCGCTTCAACAAGACGATAATATAGGTATGAAGGTATTTGTCTGTAGATTTCATGATACCAAGATCAATATGTTTCGAGGGGGGTAACTCGTGATATATGAGCTGATATGGGAAAATATGTAAAATTTTGACTTTTCGTTTTAATTGATTAATTAATTAGTGATAATGTGGAGGCCGCTTCAACAAGACGATAATATAGGTATGAAGGTATGTATCGGTAGATTTCATGATACCAAGATCATTATGTTCCGGGGGGGGATAACTCGTGATATATGAGCTGATATGGGAAAATATGTAAATTTTTGACTTTTCGTTTTAATTGATTAATTAATTAGTGATAATGTGGAGGCCGCTTCAACAAGACGATAATATAGGTATGAAGGTATGAATCTGTAGATTTCATGATACCAAGATCATTATGTTCCGGGGGGGATAACTCGTGATATATGAGCTGATATGGGAAAATATGTAAAATTTTGACTTTTCGTTTTAATTGATTAATTAATTAGTGATAACGTGGAGACCGCTTCAACAAGACGATAATATAGGTATGAAGGTATTTATCTGTAGATTTGATGATACCAAGATCATTATGTTCCGAGGGGAGTAACTCGTGATATATGAGCTGATATGGGAAAATATGTAAAATTTTGACTTTTCGTTTTAATTGATTAATTAATTAGTGATAACGTGGAGGCCGCTTCAACAAGACGATAATATAGGTATGAAGGTATGTATCTGTAGATTTCATGATACCAAGATCATTATGTTCCGAGGGGGGTAACTCGTGATATATGAGCTGATATGGGAAAATATGTAAAATTTTGACTTTTCGTTTTAATTGATTAATTAATTAGTGATAACGTGGAGGCCGCTTCAACAAGACGATAACATAGGTATGCAGGTATGTATCTGTAGATTTCATTATACCAAGATCATTATGATCCGAGGGGGATAACTCGTGATATATGAGCTGATATGGGAAAATATGAAAAATTTTGACTTTTCGTTTTAATTGATTAATTAATTAGTGATAACGTGGAGACAGCTTCAACAAGGCGATAATATAGGTATGAAGGTATGTATCTGTAGATTTGATGATACCAAGATAATTATGTTCCGAGGGGGTAACTCGTGATATATGAGCTGATATGGGAAATTTGTAAAATTTTGACTTTTCGTTTTAATTGATTAATTAATTAGTGATAACGTAGAGGCCGCTTCAACAAGACGATAACATAGGTATGCAGGTATGTATCTTTATATTTCATGATACCAAAATCATTATGTTCCGAGGGGGGTAACTCGTGATATATGAGCTGATATGGGAATATATGTAAAATTTTGACTTTTCGTTTTAATTGATTAATTAATTAGTGATAACGTGGAGGCCGCTTCAACAAGACGATAATATAGGTATGAAGGTATTTGTCTGTAGATTTCATGATACCAAGATCAATATGTTTCGAGGGGGGTAACTCGTGATATATGAGCTGATATGGGAAAATATGTAAAATTTTGACTTTTCGTTTTAATTGATTAATTAATTAGTGATAATGTGGAGGCCGCTTCAACAAGACGATAATATAGGTATGAAGGTATGTATCGGTAGATTTCATGATACCAAGATCATTATGTTCCGGGGGGGGATAACTCGTGATATATGAGCTGATATGGGAAAATATGTAAATTTTTGACTTTTCGTTTTAATTGATTAATTAATTAGTGATAATGTGGAGGCCGCTTCAACAAGACGATAATATAGGTATGAAGGTATGAATCTGTAGATTTCATGATACCAAGATCATTATGTTCCGGGGGGGATAACTCGTGATATATGAGCTGATATGGGAAAATATGTAAAATTTTGACTTTTCGTTTTAATTGATTAATTAATTAGTGATAACGTGGAGACCGCTTCAACAAGACGATAATATAGGTATGAAGGTATTTATCTGTAGATTTGATGATACCAAGATCATTATGTTCCGAGGGGAGTAACTCGTGATATATGAGCTGATATGGGAAAATATGTAAAATTTTGACTTTTCGTTTTAATTGATTAATTAATTAGTGATAACGTGGAGGCCGCTTCAACAAGACGATAATATAGGTATGAAGGTATGTATCTGTAGATTTCATGATACCAAGATCATTATGTTCCGAGGGGGGTAACTCGTGATATATGAGCTGATATGGGAAAATATGTAAAATTTTGACTTTTCGTTTTAATTGATTAATTAATTAGTGATAACGTGGAGGCCGCTTCAACAAGACGATAACATAGGTATGCAGGTATGTATCTGTAGATTTCATTATACCAAGATCATTATGTTCCGAGGGGGGTAACTCGTGATATATGAGCTGATATGGGAAAATATTTATAATTTTGACTTTTTGTTTTAATTGATTAATTAATTAGTGATAACGTGGACGACGATTCAACAAGACGATAATACAGGTATGAAGGTATGTATCTGTAGATTTCATGATACCAAGATCATTATGTTTCGAGGGGGGTAACTCGTGATATATGAGCTGATATGGGAAAATATGTAAAATTTTGACTTTTCGTTTTAATTGATTAATTATTAGTGATAATGTGGAGGACGCTTCAACAAGACGATAATATAGGTATGAAGGTATGTATCTGTAGATTTCATGATACCAAGATCATTATGTTCCGAGGGGTGTAACTTGTGATATATGAGCTGATATGGGAAAATATGTAAAATTTTGACTTTTCGTTTTAATTGATTAATTAATTAGTGATAACGTGGAGGCCCCTTCAACAAGACGATAATACAGGTATAAAGGTATGTATCTGTACATTTCATGATAGCAAGATCAATATGTTCCGAGGGGGGTAACTCGTGATATATGAGCTGATATGGAAAAATATGTAAAATTTTGACTTTTCGTTTTAATTGATTAATTAATTAGTGATAACGTGGAGGCCGCTTCAACAAGACGATAATATAGGTATGCAGGTACGTATCTGTAGATTTCATTATACCAAGATCATTATGTTCCGAGGGGGGTAACTCGTGATATATGAGCTGATATGGGAAAATATGTATAATTTTGACTTTTCGTTTTAATTGATTAATTAATTAGTGATAACGTGGAGGACGCTTCAACAAGACAATAATATAGGTATGAAGGTATTGGTCTGTAGATTTCATGATACCAAGATCATTATGTTTCGAGGGGGTAACTCGTAATATATGAGCTGATATGGGAAAATATGTAAAATTTTGACTTTTCGTTTTAATTGATTAATTAATTAGTGATAATGTGGAGGACGCTTCAACAAGACGATAATATAGGTATGAAGGTATGTATCTGTAGATTTCATGATACCAAGATCATTATGTTCCGAGGGGGATAACTCGTGATATATGAGCTGATATGGGAAAATATGTAAAATTTTGACTTTTCGTTTTAATTGATTAATTAATTAGTGATAACGTGGAGACCGCTTCAACAAGGCGATAATATAGGTATGAAGGTATGTATCTGTAGATTTGATGATACCAAGACAATTATGTTCCGAGGGGGTAACTCGTGATATATGAGCTGATATGGGAAAATATGTAAAATTTTGACTTTTCGTTTTAATTGATTAATTAATTAGTGATAACGTGGAGGCCGCTTCAACAAGACGATAACATAGGTATGCAGGTATGTATCTTTATATTTCATGATACCAAAATCATTATGTTCCGAGGGGGGTAACTCGTGATATATGAGCTGATATGGGAATATATGTAAAATTTTGACTTTTCGTTTTAATTGATTAATTAATTAGTGATAACGTGGAGGCCGCTTCAACAAGACGATAATATAGGTATGAAGGTATTTGTCTGTAGATTTCATGATACCAAGATCAATATGTTTCGAGGGGGGTAACTCGTGATATATGAGCTGATATGGGAAAATATGTAAAATTTTGACTTTTCGTTTTAATTGATTAATTAATTAGTGATAACGTGGAGACCACTTCAACAAGACGATAATATAGGTATGAAGGTATGTATCTGTAGATTTCATGATACCAAGATCATTATGTTCCGGGGGGGATAACTCGTGATATATGAGCTGATATGGGAAAATATGTAAAATTTTGACTTTTCGTTTTAATTGATTAATTAATTAGTGATAACGTGGAGACCGCTTCAACAAGACGATAATATAGGTATGAAGGTATTTATCTGTAGATTTGATGATACCAAGATCATTATGTTCCGAGGGGAGTAACTCGTGATATATGAGCTGATATGGGAAAATATGTAAAATTTTGACTTTTCGTTTTAATTGATTAATTAATTAGTGATAACGTGGAGGCCGGTTCAACAAGACGATAATATAGGTATGAAGGTATGTATCTGTAGATTCCATGATACCAAGATCATTATGTTCCGAGGGGGGTAACTTGTGATATATGAGCTGATATGGGAAAATATGTAAAATTTTGACTTTTCGTTTTAATTGATTAATTAATTAGTGATAACGTGGAGGCCCCTTCAACAAGACGATAATACAGGTATAAAGGTATGTATCTGTAGATTTGATGATACCAAGATAATTATGTTCCGAGGGGGTAACTCGTGATATATGAGCTGATATGGGAAAATATGTAAAATTTTGACTTTTCGTTTTAATTGATTAATTAATTAGTGATAACGTGGAGGCCGCTTCAACAAGACGATAACATAGGTATGCAGGTATGTATCTTTATATTTCATGATACCAAAATCATTATGTTCCGAGGGGGGTAACTCGTGATATATGAGCTGATATGGGAATATATGTAAAATTTTGACTTTTCGTTTTAATTGATTAATTAATTAGTGATAACGTGGAGGCCGCTTCAACAAGACGATAATATAGGTATGAAGGTATTTGTCTGTAGATTTCATGATACCAAGATCATTATGTTTCGAGGGGGGTAACTCGTGATATATGAGCTGATATGGGAAAATATGTAAAATTTTGACTTTTCGTTTTAATTGATTAATTAATTACTGATAATGTGGAGGCCGCTTCAACAAGACGATAATATAGGTATGAAGGTATGTATCGGTAGATTTCATGGTACCAAGATCATTATGTTCCGGGGGGGGATAACTCGTGATATATGAGCTGATATGGGAAAATATGTAAATTTTTGACTTTTCGTTTTAATTGATTAATTAATTAGTGATAATGTGGAGGCCGCTTCAACAAGTCGATAATATAGGTATGAAGGTATGTATCTGTAGATTTCATGATACCAAGATCATTATGTTCCGGGGGGGATAACTCGTGATATATGAGCTGATATGGGAAAATATGTAAAATTTTGACTTTTCGTTTTAATTGATTAATTAATTAGTGATAACGTGGAGACCGCTTCAACAAGACGATAATATAGGTATGAAGGTATGTATCTGTAGATTTGATGATACCAAGATCATTATGTTCCGAGGGGGGTAACTCGTGATATATGAGCTGATATGGAAAAATATGTAAAATTTTGACTTTTCGTTTTAATTGATTAATTAATTAGTGATAACGTGGAGGCCGCTTCAACAAGACGATAATATAGGTATGCAGGTACGTATCTGTAGATTTCATTATACCAAGATCATTATGTTCCGAGGGGGGTAACTCGTGATATATGAGCTGATATGGGAAAATATGTATAATTTTGACTTTTCGTTTTAATTGATTAATTAATTAGTGATAACGTGGAGGACGCTTCATCAAGACAATAATATAGGTATGAAGGTACTTGTCTGTAGATTTCATGATACCAAGATCATTATGTTTCGAGGGGGGTAACTCGTGATATATGAGCTGATATGGGAAAATATGTAAAATTTTGACTTTTCGTTTTAATTGATTAATTAATTAGTGATAATGTGGAGGACGCTTCAACAAGACGATAATATAGGTATGAAGGTATGTATCTGTAGATTTCATGATACCAAGATCATTATGTTCCGAGGGGGATAACTCGTGATATATGAGCTGATATGGGAAAATATGTAAAATTTTGACTTTTCGTTTTAATTGATTAATTAATTAGTGATAACGTGGAGGCCGCTTCAACAAGACGATAACATAGGTATGCAGGTATGTATCTGTAGATTTCATTATACCAAGATCATTATGTTCCGAGGGGGGTAACTCGTGATATATGAGCTGATATGGGAAAATATTTATAATTTTGACTTTTTGTTTTAATTGATTAATTAATTAGTGATAACGTGGAGGACGATTCAACAAGACGATAATACAGGTATGAAGGTATGTATCTGTAGATTTCATGATACCAAGATCATTATGTTTCGAGGGGGGTAACTCGTGATATATGAGCTGATATGGGAAAATATGTTAAATTTTGACTTTTCGTTTTAATTGATTAATTAATTAGTGATAATGTGGAGGACGCTTCAACAAGACGATAATATAGGTATGAAGGTATGTATCTGTAGATTTCATGATACCAAGATCATTATGTTCCGAGGGGGGTAACTTGTGATATATGAGCGGATATGGGAAAACATGTAAAATTTTGACTTATTCGTTTTAATTGATTAATTAATTAGTGATAACGTGGAGGCCCCTTCAACAAGACGATAATACAGGTATAAAGGTATGTATCTGTACATTTCATGATAGCAAGATCAATATGTTCCGAGGGGGGTAACTCGTGATATATGAGCTGATATGGAAAAATATGTAAAATTTTGACTTTTCGTTTTAATTGATTAATTAATTAGTGATAACGTGGAGGCCGCTTCAACAAGACGATAATATAGGTATGCAGGTACGTATCTGTAGATTTCATTATACCAAGATCATTATGTTCCGAGGGGGGTAACTCGTGATATATGAGCTGATATGGGAAAATATGTATAATTTTGACTTTTCGTTTTAATTGATTAATTAATTAGTGATAACGTGGAGGACGCTTCAACAAGACAATAATATAGGTATGAAGGTATTGGTCTGTAGATTTCATGATACCAAGATCATTATGTTTCGAGGGGGTAACTCGTAATATATGAGCTGATATGGGAAAATATGTAAAATTTTGACTTTTCGTTTTAATTGATTAATTAATTAGTGATAATGTGGAGGACGCTTCAACAAGACGATAATATAGGTATGAAGGTATGTATCTGTAGATTTCATGATACCAAGATCATTATGTTCCGAGGGGGATAACTCGTGATATATGAGCTGATATGGGAAAATATGTAAAATTTTGAATTTTCGTTTTAATTTATTAATTAATTAGTGATAACGTGGAGACCGCTTCAACAAGGCGATAATATAGGTATGAAGGTATGTATCTGTAGATTTGATGATACCAAGACAATTATGTTCCGAGGGGGTAACTCGTGATATATGAGCTGATATGGGAAAATATGTAAAATTTTGACTTTTCGTTTTAATTGATTAATTAATTAGTGATAACGTGGAGGCCGCTTCAACAAGACGATAACATAGGTATGCAGGTATGTATCTTTATATTTCATGATACCAAAATCATTATGTTCCGAGGGGGGTAACTCGTGATATATGAGCTGATATGGGAATATATGTAAAATTTTGACTTTTCGTTTTAATTGATTAATTATTAGTGATAACGTGGAGGCCGCTTCAACAAGACGATAATATAGGTATGAAGGTATTTGTCTGTAGATTTCATGATACCAAGATCATTATGTTTCGAGGGGGGTAACTCGTGATATATGAGCTGATATGGGAAAATATGTAAAATTTTGACTTTTCGTTATAATTGATTAATTAATTAGTGATAATGTGGAGGCCGCTTCAACAAGACGATAATAGAGGTATGAAGGTATGTATCGGTAGATTTCATGATACCAAGATCATTATGTTCCGGGGGGGGATAACTCGTGATATATGAGCTGATATGGGAAAATATGTAAATTTTTGACTTTTCGTTTTAATTGATTAATTAATTAGTGATAATGTGGAGGCCGCTTCAACAAGACGATAATATAGGTATGAAGGTATGTATCTGTAGATTTCATGATACCAAGATCATTATGTTCCGGGGGGATAACTCGTGATATATGAGCTGATATGGGAAACTATGTAAAATTTTGACTTTTCGTTTTAATTGATTAATTAATTAGTGATAACGTGGAGGCCGCTTCAACAAGACGATAATATAGGTATGAAGGTATGTATCTGTAGATTTCATGATACCAAGATCATTATGTTCCGAGGGGGATAACTCGTGATATATGAGCTGATATGGGAAAATATGTAAAATTTTGACTTTTCGTTTTAATTGATTAATTAATTAGTGATAACGTGGAGGCCGCTTCAACAAGACGATAACATAGGTATGCAGGTATGTATCTGTAGATTTCATTATACCAAGATCATTATGTTCCGAGGGGGGTAACTCGTGATATATGAGCTGATATGGGAAAATATTTATAATTTTGACTTTTCGTTTTAATTGATTAATTAATTAGTGATAACGTGGAGGACGCCTCAACAAGACGATAATATAGGTATGAAGGTATGTATCTGTAGATTTCATGATACCAAGATCATTATGTTTCGAGGGGGGTAACTCGTGATATATGAGCTGATATGGGAAAATATGTAAAATTTTGACTTTTCGTTTTAATTGATTAATTAATTAGTGATAATGTGGAGGACGCTTCAACAAGACGATAATATAGGTATGAAGGTATGTATCTGTAGATTTCATGATACCAAGATCATTATGTTCCGAGGGGGATAACTCGTGATATATGAGCTGATATAGGAAAATATGTAAAATTTTGACTTTTCGTTTTAATTGATTAATTAATTAGTGATAACGTGGAGACCGCTTCAACAAGGCGATAATATAGGTATGAAGGTATGTATCTGTAGATTTGATGATACCAAGATAATTATGTTCCGAGGGGGGTAACTCGCGATATATGAGCTGATATGGGAAAATATGTAAAATTTTGACTTTTCGTTTTAATTGATTAATTAATTAGTGATAACGTGGAGGCCGCTTCAACAAGACGATAACATAGGTATGCAGGTATGTATCTTTAGATTTCATGATACCAAAATCATTATGTTCCGAGGGGGGTAACTCGTGATATATGAGCTGATATGGGAATATATGTAAAATTTTGACTTTTCGTTTTAATTGATTAATTAATAAGTGATAACGTGGAGGCCCCTTCAACAAGGCGATAATATAGGTATGAAGGTATTTGTCTGTAGATTTCATGATACCAAGATCATTATGTTTCGAGGGGGGTAACTCGTGATATATGAGCTGATATGGGAAAATATGTAAAATTTTGACTTTTCGTTTTAATTGATTAATTAATTAGTGATAATGTGGAGGACGCTTCAACAAGACGATAATATAGGTATGAAGGTATGTATCTGTAGATTTCATGATACCAAGATCATTATGTTCCGAGGGGGATAACTCGTGATATATGAGCTGATATAGGAAAATATGTAAAATTTTGACTTTTCGTTTTAATTGATTAATTAATTAGTGATAACGTGGAGACCGCTTCAACAAGGCGATAATATAGGTATGAAGGTATGTATCTGTAGATTTGATGATACCAAGATAATTATGTTCCGAGGGGGGTAACTCGCGATATATGAGCTGATATGGGAAAATATGTAAAATTTTGACTTTTCGTTTTAATTGATTAATTAATTAGTGATAACGTGGAGGCCGCTTCAACAAGACGATAACATAGGTATGCAGGTATGTATCTTTAGATTTCATGATACCAAAATCATTATGTTCCGAGGGGGGTAACTCGTGATATATGAGCTGATATGGGAAAATATGTAAAATTTTGACTTTTCGTTTTAATTGATTAATTAATTAGTGATAACGTGGAGGCCGGTTCAACAAGACGATAATATAGGTATGAAGGTATGTATCTGTAGATTCCATGATACCAAGATCATTATGTTCCGAGGGGGGTAACTTGTGATATATGAGCTGATATGGGAAAATATGTAAAATTTTGACTTTTCGTTTTAATTGATTAATTAATTAGTGATAACGTGGAGGCCCCTTCAACAAGACGATAATACAGGTATAAAGGTATGTATCTGTAGATTTGATGATACCAAGATAATTATGTTCCGAGGGGGTAACTCGTGATATATGAGCTGATATGGGAAAATATGTAAAATTTTGACTTTTCGTTTTAATTGATTAATTAATTAGTGATAACGTGGAGGCCGCTTCAACAAGACGATAACATAGGTATGCAGGTATGTATCTTTATATTTCATGATACCAAAATCATTATGTTCCGAGGGGGGTAACTCGTGATATATGAGCTGATATGGGAATATATGTAAAATTTTGACTTTTCGTTTTAATTGATTAATTAATTAGTGATAACGTGGAGGCCGCTTCAACAAGACGATAATATAGGTATGAAGGTATTTGTCTGTAGATTTCATGTAACAAAGATCATTATGTTTCGAGGGGGGTAACTCGTGATATATGAGCTGATATGGGAAAATATGTAAAATTTTGACTTTTCGTTTTAATTGATTAATTAATTACTGATAATGTGGAGGCCGCTTCAACAAGACGATAATATAGGTATGAAGGTATGTATCGGTAGATTTCATGATACCAAGATCATTATGTTCCGGGGGGGGGATAACTCGTGATATATGAGCTGATATGGGAAAATATGTAAATTTTTGACTTTTCGTTTTAATTGATTAATTAATTAGTGATAATGTGGAGGCCGCTTCAACAAGACGATAATATAGGTATGAAGGTATGTATCTGTAGATTTCATGATACCAAGATCATTATGTTCCGGGGGGGATAACTGGTGATATATGAGCTGATATGGGAAAATATGTAAAATTTTGACTTTTCGTTTTAATTGATTAATTAATTAGTGATAACGTGGAGACCGCTTCAACAAGACGATAATATAGGTATGAAGGTATGTATCTGTAGATTTGATGATACCAAGATCATTATGTTCCGAGGGGAGTAACTCGTGATATATGAGCTGATATGGGAAAATATGTAAAATTTTGACTTTTCGTTTTAATTGATTAATTAATTAGTGATAACGTGGAGGCCGCTTCAACAAGACGATAATATAGGTATGAAGGTATGTATCTGTAGATTTCATGATACCAAGATCATTATGTTCCGAGGGGGATAACTCGTGATATATGAGCTGATATGGGAAAATATGTAAAATTTTGACTTTTCGTTTTAATTGATTAATTAATTAGTGATAACGTGTAGGCCGCTTCAACAAGACGATAACATAGGTATGCAGGAATGTATCTGTAGATTTCATTATACCAAGATCATTATGTTCCGAGGGGGGTAACTCGTGATATATGAGCTGATATGGGAAAATATTTATAATTTTGACTTTTCGTTTTAATTGATTAATTAATTAGTGATAACGTGGAGGTCGCTTCAACAAGACGATAATATAGGTATGAAGGTATTTGTCTGTAGATTTCATGATACCAAGATCATTATGTTTCGAGGGGGGTAACTCGTGATATATGAGCTGATATGGGAAAATATGTAAAATTTTGACTTTTCGTTTTAATTGATTAATTAATTAGTGATAATGTGGAGGACGCTTCAACAAGACGATAATATAGGTATGAAGGTATGTATCTATAGATTTCATGATACCAAGATCATTATGTTCCGAGGGGGATAACTCGTGATATATGAGCTGATATAGGAAAATATGTAAAATTTTGACTTTTCGTTTTAATTGATTAATTAATTAGTGATAACGTGGAGACCGCTTCAACAAGGCGATAATATAGGTATGAAGGTATGTATCTGTAGATTTGATGATACCAAGATAATTATGTTCCGAGGGGGGTAACTCGTGATATATGAGCTGATATGGGAAAATATGTAAAATTTTGACTTTTCGTTTTAATTGATTAATTAATTAGTGATAACGTGGAGGCCGCTTCAACAAGACGATAACATAGGTATGCAGGTATGTATCTTTAGATTTCATGATACCAAAATCATTATGTTCCGAGGGGGGTAACTCGTGATATATGAGCTGATATGGGAATATATGTAAAATTTTGACTTTTCGTTTTAATTGATTAATTAATAAGTGATAACGTGGAGGCCCCTTCAACAAGGCGATAATATAGGTATGAAGGTATTTGTCTGTAGATTTCATGATACCAAGATCATTATGTTTCGAGGGGGGTAACTCGTGATATATGAGCTGATATGTAAAATATGTAAAATTTTGACTTTTCGTTTTAATTGATTAATTAATTAGTGATAATGTGGAGGCCGCTTCAACAAGACGATAATATAGGTATGAAGGTATGTATCTGTAGATTTCATGATACCAAGATCATTATGTTCCGGGGGGGATAACTCGTGATATATGAGCTGATATGGGAAAATATGTAAAATTTTGACTTTTCGTTTTAATTGATTAATTAATTAGTGATAACGTGGAGACCGCTTCAACAAGACGATAATATAGGTATGAAGGTATGTATCGGTAGACTTCATGATACCAAGATCATTATGTTCCGGTGGGGGGATAACTCGTGATATATGAGCTGATATGGGAAAATATGTAAAATTTTGACTTTTCGTTTTAATTGATTAATTAATTAGTGATAATGTGGAGGCCGCTTCAACAAGACGATAATATAGGTATGAAGGTATGTATCTGTAGATTTCATGATACCAAGATCATTATGTTCCGGGGGGGATAACTCGTGATATATGAGCTGATATGGGAAAATATGTAAAATTTTGACTTTTCGTTTTAATTGATTAATTAATTAGTGATAACGTGGAGACCGCTTCAACAAGACGATAATATAGGTATGAAGGTATGTATCTGTAGATTTGATGATACCAAGATCATTATGTTCCGAGGGGAGTAACTCGTGATATATGAGCTGATATGGGAAAATATGTAAAATTTTGACTTTTCGTTTTAATTGATTAATTAATTAGTGATAACGTGGAGGCCGCTTCAACAAGACGATAATATAGGTATCAAGGTATGTATCTGTAGATTTCATGATACCAAGATCATTATGTTCCGAGGGGGGTAACTCGTGATATATGAGCTGATATGGGAAAATATGTAAAATTTTGACTTTTCGTTTTAATTGATTAATTAATTAGTGATAACGTGGAGGCCGCTTCAACAAGACGATAACATACTTATGCAGGTATGTATCTTTATATTTCATGATACCAAAATCATTATGTTCCGAGGGGGGTAACTCGTGATATATGAGCTGATATGGGAATATATGTAAAATTTTGACTTTTCGTTTTAATTGATTAATTAATTAGTGACAACGTGGAGGCCGCTTCAACAAGACGATAATATAGGTATGAAGGTATTTGTCTGTAGATTTCATGTAACCAAGATCATTATGTTTCGAGGGGGGTAACTCGTGATATATGAGCTGATATGGGAAAATATGTAAAATTTTGACTTTTCTTTTTAATTGATTAATTAATTACTGATAATGTGGAGGCCGCTTCAACAAGACGATAATATAGGTATGAAGGTATGTATCGGTAGATTTCATGATACCAAGATCATTATGTTCCGGGGGGGGGGATAACTCGTGATATATGAGCTGATATGGGAAAATATGTAAATTTTTGACTTTTCGTTTTAATTGATTAATTAATTAGTGATAATGTGGAGGCCGCTTCAACAAGACGATAATATAGGTATGAAGGTATGTATCTGTAGATTTCATGATACCAAGATCATTATGTTCCGGGGGGGATAACTCGTGATATATGAGCTGATATGGGAAAATATGTAAAATTTTGACTTTTCGTTTTAATTGATTAATTAATTAGTGATAACGTGGAGACCGCTTCAACAAGACGATAATATAGGTATGAAGGTATGTATCTGTAGATTTGATGATACCAAGATCATTATGTTCCGAGGGGAGTAACTCGTGATATATGAGCTGATATGGGAAAATATGTAAAATTTTGACTTTTTGTTTTAATTGATTAATTAATTAGTGATAACGTGGAGGCCGCTTCAACAAGACGATAATATAGGTATGAAGGTATGTATCTGTAGATTTCATGATACCAAGATCATTATGTTCCGAGGGGGGTAACTCGTGATATATGAGCTGATATGGGAAAATATGTAAAATTTTGACTTTTCGTTTTAATTGATTAATTAATTAGTGATAACGTGGAGGCCGCTTCAACAAGACGATAACATAGGTATGCAGGTATGTATCTTTAGATTTCATGATACCAAAATCATTATGTTCCGAGGGGGTAACTCGTGATATATGAGCTGATATGGGAATATATGTAAAATTTTGACTTTTCGTTTTAATTGATTAATTAATAAGTGATAACGTGGAGGCCCCTTCAACAAGGCGATAATATAGGTATGAAGGTACGTATCTGTAGATTTCATGATTCCAAGATCATTATGTTTCGAGGGGGGTAACTCGTGATATATGAGCTGATATGAGAAAATATGTAAAATTTTGACTTTTCGTTTTAATTGATTAATTAATTAGTGATAATGTGGAGGCCGCTTCAACAAGACGATAATATAGGTATGAAGGTATGTATCTTAAGATTTCATGATACCAAGATCATTATGTTCCGGGGGGGATAACTCGTGATATATGAGCTGATATGGGAAAATATGCAAAATTTTGACTTTTCGTTTTAATTGATTAATTAATTAGTGATAACGTGGAGGCCGGTTCAACAAGACGATAATATAGGTATGAAGGTATGTATCTGTAGATTCCATGATACCAAGATCATTATGTTCCGAGGGGGGTAACTTGTGATATATGAGCTGATATGGGAAAATATGTAAAATTTTGACTTTTCGTTTTAATTGATTAATTAATTAGTGATAACGTGGAGGCCCCTTCAACAAGACGATAATACAGGTATAAAGGTATGTATCTGTAGATTTGATGATACCAAGATAATTATGTTCCGAGGGGGTAACTCGTGATATATGAGCTGATATGGGAAAATATGTAAAATTTTGACTTTTCGTTTTAATTAATTAATTAATTAGTGATAACGTGGAGGCCGCTTCAACAAGACGATAACATAGGTATGCAGGTATGTATCTTTATATTTCATGATACCAAAATCATTATGTTCCGAGGGGGGTAACTCGTGATATATGAGCTGATATGGGAATATATGTAAAATTTTGACTTTTCGTTTTAATTGATTAATTAATTAGTGATAACGTGGAGGCCGCTTCAACAAGACGATAATATAGGTATGAAGGTATTTGTCTGTAGATTTCATGATACCAAGATCATTATGTTTCGAGGGGGGTAACTCGTGATATATGAGCTGATATGTGAAAATATGTAAAATTTTGACTTTTCGTTTTAATTGATTAATTAATTAGTGATAATGTGGAGGCCGCTTCAACAAGACGATAATATAGGTATGAAGGTATGTATCGGTAGATTTCATGATACCAAGATCATTATGTTCCGGGGGGGGATAACTCGTGATATATGAGCTGATATGTGAAAATATGTAAAATTTTGACTTTTCGTTTTAATTGATTAATTAATTAGTGATAACGTGGAGACCACTTCAACAAGGCGATAATATAGGTATGAAGGTATGTATATGTAGATTTGATGATACCAAGATCATTATGTTCCGAGGGGAGTAACTCGTGATATATGAGCTGATATGGGAAAATATGTAAAATTTTGACTTTTCGTTTTAATTGATTAATTAATTAGTGATAACGTGGAGGCCGCTTCAACAAGACGATAATATAGGTATGAAGGTATGTATCTGTAGATTTCATGATACCAAGATCATTATGTTCCGAGGGGGGTAACTCGTGATATATGAGCTGATATGGGAAAATATGTAAAATTTTGACTTTTCGTTTTAATTGATTAATTAATTAGTGATAACGTGGAGGCCGCTTCAACAAGACGATAACATAGGTATGCAGGTATGTATCTTTAGATTTCATGATACCAAAATCATTATGTTCCGAGGGGGGTAACTCGTGATATATGAGCTGATATGGGAATATATGTAAAATTTTGACTTTTCGTTTTAATTGATTAATTAATAAGTGATAACGTGGAGGCCCCTTCAACAAGGCGATAATATAGGTATGAAGGTATGAATCTGTAGATTTCATGATAGCAAGATCATTATGTTTCGAGGGAGGTAACTCGTGATATATGAGCTGATATGGGAAAATATGTAAAATTTTGACTTTTCGTTTTAATTGATTAATTAATTAGTGATAACGTGGAGGCCGCTTCAACAAGACGATAACATAGGTATGCAGGTATGTATCTTTATATTTCATGATACCAAAATCATTATGTTCCGAGGGGGGTAACTCGTGATATATGAGCTGATATGGGAATATATGTAAAATTTTGACTTTTCGTTTTAATTGATTAATTAATTAGTGATAACGTGGAGGCCGCTTCAACAAGACGATAATATAGGTATGAAGGTATTTGTCTGTAGATTTCATGATACCAAGATCATTATGTTTCGAGGGGGGTAACTCGTGATATATGAGCTGATATGGGAAAATATGTAAAATTTTGACTTTTCGTTTTAATTGATTAATTAATTAGTGATAATGTGGAGGCCGCTTCAACAAGACGATAATATAGGTATGAAGGTATGTATCGGTAGATTTCATGATACCAAGATCATTATGTTCCGGGGGGGGATAACTCGTGATATATGAGCTGATGTGGGAAAATATGTAAATTTTTGACTTTTCGTTTTAATTGATTAATTAATTAGTGATAATGTGGAGGCCGCTTCAACAAGACGATAATATAGGTATGAAGGTATGTATCTGTAGATTTCATGATACCAAGATCATTATGTTCCGGGGGGGATAACTCGTGATATATGAGCTGATATGGGAAAATATGTAAAATTTTGACTTTTCGTTTTAATTGATTAATTAATTAGTGATAACGTGGAGACCGCTTCAACAAGACGATAATATAGGTATGAAGGTATGTATCTGTAGATTTGATGATACCAAGATCATTATGTTCCGAGGGGAGTAACTCGTGATATATGAGCTGATATGGGAAAAAATGTAAAATTTTGACTTTTCGTTTTAATTGATTAATTAATTAGTGATAACGTGGAGGCCGCTTCAACAAGACGATAATATAGGTATGAAGGTATGTATCTGTAGATTTCATGATACCAAGATCATTATGTTCCGAGGGGGGTAACTCGTGATATATGAGCTGATATGAGAAAATATGTAAAATTTTGACTTTTCGTTTTAATTGATTAATTAATTATTGATAACGTGGAGGCCGCTTCAACAAGACGATAACATAGGTATGCAGGTATGTATCTGTAGATTTCATTATACCAAGATCATTATGTTCCGAGGGGGGTAACTCGTGATATATGAGCTGATATGGGAAAATATTTATAATTTTGACTTTTCGTTTTAATTGATTAATTAATTAGTGATAACGTGTAGGACGCTTCAACAAGACGATAATATAGGTATGAAGGTATGTATCTGTAGATTTCATGATACCAAGATCATTATGTTTCGAGGGGGTAACTCGTGATATATGAGCTGATATGGGAAAATATGTAAAATTTTGACTTTTCGTTTTAATTGATTAATTAATTAGTGATAATGTGGAGGACGCTTCAACAAGACGATAATATAGATATGAAGGTATGTATCTGTAGATTTCATGATACCAAGATCATTATGTTCCGAGGGGGATAACTCGTGATATATGAGCTGATATAGGAAAATATGTAAAATTTTGACTTTTTGTTTTAATTGATTAATTAATTAGTGATAACGTGGAGACCGCTTCAACAAGGCGATAATATAGGTATGAAGGTATGTATCTGTAGATTTGATGATACCAAGATAATTATGTTCCGAGGGGGGTAACTCGTGATATATGAGCTGATATGTGAAAATATGTAAAATTTTGACTTTTCGTTTTAATTGATTAATTAATTAGTGATAACGTGGAGGCCGCTTCAACAAGACGATAACACAGGTATGCAGGTATGTATCTTTAGATTTCATGATACCAAAATCATTATGTTCCGAGGGGGGTAACTCGTGATATATGAGCTGATATGGGAATATATGTAAAATTTTGACTTTTCGTTTTAATTGATTAATTAATAAGTGATAACGTGGAGGACCTTCAACAAGGCGATAATATAGGTATGAAGGTATTTGTCTGTAGATTTCATGATACCAAGATCATTATGTTTCGAGGGGGGTAACTCGTGATATATGAGCTGATATGGGAAAATATGTAAAATTTTGACTTTTCGTTTTAATTGATTAATTAATTAGTGATAATGTGGAGGCCGCTTCAACAAGACGATAATATAGGTATGAAGGTATGTATCTGTAGATTTCATGATACCAAGATCATTATGTTCCGGGGGGGATAACTCGTGATATATGAGCTGATATGGGAAAATATGTAAAATTTTGACTTTTCGTTTTGATTAATTAATTAGTGATAACGTGGAGGCCGGTTCAACAAGACGATAATATAGGTATGAAGGTATGTATCTGTAGATTCCATGATACCAAGATCATTATGTTCCGAGGGGGGTAACTTGTGATATATGAGCTGATATGGGAAAATATGTAAAATTTTGACTTTTCGTTTTAATTGATTAATTAATTAGTGATAACGTGGAGGCCCCTTCAACAAGACGATAATACAGGTATAAAGGTATGTATCTGTAGATTTCATGATAGCAAGATCAATATGTTCCGAGGGGGGTAACTCGTGATATATGAGCTGATATGGAAAAATATGTAAAATTTTGACTTTTCGTTTTAATTGATTAATGAATTAGTGATAACGTGGAGGCCGCTTCAACAAGACGATAACATACTTATGCAGGTATGTATCTTTATATTTCATGATACCAAAATCATTATGTTCCGAGGGGGGTAACTCGTGATATATGAGCTGATATGGGAATATATGTAAAATTTTGACTTTTCGTTTTAATTGATTAATTAATTAGTGATAACGTGGAGGCCGCTTCAACAAGACGATAATATAGGTATGAAGGTATTTGTCTGTAGATTTCATGTAACCAAGATCATTATGTTTCGAGGGGGGTAACTCGTGATATATGAGCTGATATGGGAAAATATGTAAAATTTTGACTTTTCGTTTTAATTGATTAATTAATTACTGATAATGTGGAGGCCGCTTCAACAAGACGATAATATAGGTATGAAGGTATGTATCGGTAGATTTCATGATACCAAGATCATTATGTTCCGGGGGGGGGATAACTCGTGATATATGAGCTGATATGGGAAAATATGTAAATTTTTGACTTTTCGTTTTAATTGATTAATTAATTAGTGATAATGTGGAGGCCGCTTCAACAAGACGATAATATAGGTATGAAGGTATGTATCTGTAGATTTCATGATACCAAGATCATTATGTTCCGGGGGGGATAACTCGTGATATATGAGCTGATATGGGAAAATATGTAAAATTTTGACTTTTCGTTTTAATTGATTAATTAATTAGTGATAACGTGGAGACCGCTTCAACAAGACGATAATATAGGTATGAAGGTATGTATCTGTAGATTTGATGATACCAAGATCATTATGTTCCGAGGGGAGTAACTCGTGATATATGAGCTGATATGGGAATATATGTAAAATTTTGACTTTTCGTTTTAATTGATTAATTAATAAGTGATAACGTGGAGGCCCCTTCAACAAGGCGATAATATAGGTATGAAGGTATTTGTCTGTAGATTTCATGATACCAAGATCATTATGTTTCGAGCTGGGTAACTCGTGATATATGAGCTGATATGGGAAAATATGTAAAATTTTGACTTTTCGTTTTAATTGATTAATTAATTAGTGATAATGTGGAGGCCGCTTCAACAAGACGATAATATAGGTATGAAGGTATGTATCTGTAGATTTCATGATACCAAGATCATTATGTTCCGGGTGGGATAACTCGTGATATATGAGCTGATATGGGAAAATATGTAAAATTTTGACTTTTCGTTTTAATTGATTAATTAATTAGTGATAACGTGGAGGCCGGTTCAACAAGACGATAATATAGGTATGAAGGTATGTATCTGTAGATTCCATGATACCAAGATCATTATGTTCCGAGGGGGGTAACTTGTGATATATGAGCTGATATGGGAAAATATGTAAAATTTTGACTTTTCGTTTTAATTGATTAATTAATTAGTGATAACGTGGAGGCCCCTTCAACAAGACGATAATACAGGTATAAAGGTATGTATCTGTAGATTTGATGATACCAAGATAATTATGTTCCGAGGGGGTAACTCGTGATATATGAGCTGATATGGGAAAATATGTAAAATTTTGACTTTTCGTTTTAATTAATTAATTAATTAGTGATAACGTGGAGGCCGCTTCAACAAGACGATAACATAGGTATGCAGGTATGTATCTTTATATTTCATGATACCAAAATCATTATGTTCCGAGGGGGGTAACTCGTGATATATGAGCTGATATGGGAATATATGTAAAATTTTGACTTTTCGTTTTAATTGATTAATTAATTAGTGATAACGTGGAGGCCGCTTCAACAAGACGATAATATAGGTATGAAGGTATTTGTCTGTAGATTTCATGATACCAAGATCATTATGTTTCGAGGGGGGTAACTCGTGATATATGAGCTGATATGGGAAAATATGTAAAATTTTGACTTTTCGTTTTAATTGATTAATTAATTAGTGATAATGTGGAGGCCGCTTCAACAAGACGATAATATAGGTATGAAGGTATGTATCGGTAGATTTCATGATACCAAGATCATTATGTTCCGGGGGGGGATAACTCGTGATATATGAGCTGATATGTGAAAATATGTAAATTTTTGACTTTTCGTTTTAATTGATTAATTAATTAGTGATAACGTGGAGACCACTTCAACAAGGCGATAATATAGGTATGAAGGTATGTATATGTAGATTTGATGATACCAAGATCATTATGTTCCGAGGGGAGTAACTCGTGATATATGAGCTGATATGGGAAAATATGTAAAATTTTGACTTTTCGTTTTAATTGATTAATTAATTAGTGATAACGTGGAGGCCGCTTCAACAAGACGATAATATAGGTATGAAGGTATGTATCTGTAGATTTCATGATACCAAGATCATTATGTTCCGAGGGGGGTAACTCGTGATATATGAGCTGATATGGGAAAATATGTAAAATTTTGACTTTTCGTTTTAATTGATTAATTAATTAGTGATAACATGGAGGCCGCTTCAACAAGACGATAACATAGGTATGCAGGTATGTATCTTTAGATTTCATGATACCAAAATCATTATGTTCCGAGGGGGGTAACTCGTGATATATGAGCTGATATGGGAATATATGTAAAATTTTGACTTTTCGTTTTAATTGATTAATTAATAAGTGATAACGTGGAGGCCCCTTCAACAAGGCGATAATATAGGTATGAAGGTATGAATCTGTAGATTTCATGATAGCAAGATCATTATGTTTCGAGGGGGGTAACTCGTGATATATGAGCTGATATGGGAAAATATGTAACATTTTGACTTTTCGTTTTAATTGATTAATTAATTAGTGATAACGTGGAGGCCGCTTCAACAAGACGATAACATAGGTATGCAGGTATGTATCTTTATATTTCATGATACCAAAATCATTATGTTCCGAGGGGGGTAACTCGTGATATATGAGCTGATATGGGAATATATGTAAAATTTTGACTTTTCGTTTTAATTGATTAATTAATTAGTGATAACGTGGAGGCCGCTTCAACAAGACGATAATATAGGTATGAAGGTATTTGTCTGTAGATTTCATGATACCAAGATCATTATGTTTCGAGGGGGGTAACTCGTGATATATGAGCTGATATGGGAAAATATGTAAAATTTTGACTTTTCGTTTTAATTGATTAATTAATTAGTGATAATGTGGAGGCCGCTTCAACAAGACGATAATATAGGTATGAAGGTATGTATCGGTAGATTTCATGATACCAAGATCATTATGTTCCGGGGGGGGATAACTCGTGATATATGAGCTGATGTGGGAAAATATGTAAATTTTTGACTTTTCGTTTTAATTGATTAATTAATTAGTGATAATGTGGAGGCCGCTTCAACAAGACGATAATATAGGTATGAAGGTATGTATCTGTAGATTTCATGATACCAAGATCATTATGTTCCGGGGGGGATAACTCGTGATATATGAGCTGATATGGGAAAATATGTAAAATTTTGACTTTTCGTTTTAATTGATTAATTAATTAGTGATAACGTGGAGACCGCTTCAACAAGACGATAATATAGGTATGAAGGTATGTATCTGTAGATTTGATGATACCAAGATCATTATGTTCCGAGGGGAGTAACTCGTGATATATGAGCTGATATGGGAAAAAATGTAAAATTTTGACTTTTCGTTTTAATTGATTAATTAATTAGTGATAACGTGGAGGCCGCTTCAACAAGACGATAATATAGGTATGAAGGTATGTATCTGTAGATTTCATGATACCAAGATCATTATGTTCCGAGGGGGGTAACTCGTGATATATGAGCTGATATGAGAAAATATGTAAAATTTTGACTTTTCGTTTTAATTGATTAATTAATTATTGATAACGTGGAGGCCGCTTCAACAAGACGATAACATAGGTATGCAGGTATGTATCTGTAGATTTCATTATACCAAGATCATTATGTTCCGAGGGGGGTAACTCGTGATATATGAGCTGATATGGGAAAATATTTATAATTTTGACTTTTCGTTTTAATTGATTAATTAATTAGTGATAACGTGTAGGACGCTTCAACAAGACGATAATATAGGTATGAAGGTATGTATCTGTAGATTTCATGATACCAAGATCATTATGTTTCGAGGGGGGTAACTCGTGATATATGAGCTGATATGGGAAAATATGTAAAATTTTGACTTTTCGTTTTAATTGATTAATTAATTAGTGATAATGTGGAGGACGCTTCAACAAGACGATAATATAGATATGAAGGTATGTATCTGTAGATTTCATGATACCAAGATCATTATGTTCCGAGGGGGATAACTCGTGATATATGAGCTGATATAGGAAAATATGTAAAATTTTGACTTTTTGTTTTAATTGATTAATTAATTAGTGATAACGTGGAGACCGCTTCAACAAGGCGATAATATAGGTATGAAGGTATGTATCTGTAGATTTGATGATACCAAGATAATTATGTTCCGAGGGGGGTAACTCGTGATATATGAGCTGATATGTGAAAATATGTAAAATTTTGACTTTTCGTTTTAATTGATTAATTAATTAGTGATAACGTGGAGGCCGCTTCAACAAGACGATAACACAGGTATGCAGGTATGTATCTTTAGATTTCATGATACCAAAATCATTATGTTCCGAGGGGGGTAACTCGTGATATATGAGCTGATATGGGAATATATGTAAAATTTTGACTTTTCGTTTTAATTGATTAATTAATTAGTGATAACGTGGAGGCCGCTTCAACAAGACGATAATATAGGTATGAAGGTATTTGTCTGTAGATTTCATGTAACCAAGATCATTATGTTTCGAGGGGGGTAACTCGTGATATATGAGCTGATATGGGAAAATATGTAAAATTTTGACTTTTCGTTTTAATTGATTAATTAATTACTGATAATGTGGAGGCCGCTTCAACAAGACGATAATATAGGTATGAAGGTATGTATCGGTAGATTTCATGATACCAAGATCATTATGTTCCGGGGGGGGGATAACTCGTGATATATGAGCTGATATGGGAAAATATGTAAATTTTTGACTTTTCGTTTTAATTGATTAATTAATTAGTGATAATGTGGAGGCCGCTTCAACAAGACGATAATATAGGTATGAAGGTATGTATCTGTAGATTTCATGATACCAAGATCATTATGTTCCGGGGGGGATAACTCGTGATATATGAGCTGATATGGGAAAATATGTAAAATTTTGACTTTTCGTTTTAATTGATTAATTAATTAGTGATAACGTGGAGACCGCTTCAACAAGACGATAATATAGGTATGAAGGTATGTATCTGTAGATTTGATGATACCAAGATCATTATGTTCCGAGGGGAGTAACTCGTGATATATGAGCTGATATGGGAATATATGTAAAATTTTGACTTTTCGTTTTAATTGATTAATTAATAAGTGATAACGTGGAGGCCCCTTCAACAAGGCGATAATATAGGTATGAAGGTATTTGTCTGTAGATTTCATGATACCAAGATCATTATGTTTCGAGCTGGGTAACTCGTGATATATGAGCTGATATGGGAAAATATGTAAAATTTTGACTTTTCGTTTTAATTGATTAATTAATTAGTGATAATGTGGAGGCCGCTTCAACAAGACGATAATATAGGTATGAAGGTATGTATCTGTAGATTTCATGATACCAAGATCATTATGTTCCGGGTGGGATAACTCGTGATATATGAGCTGATATGGGAAAATATGTAAAATTTTGACTTTTCGTTTTAATTGATTAATTAATTAGTGATAACGTGGAGGCCGGTTCAACAAGACGATAATATAGGTATGAAGGTATGTATCTGTAGATTCCATGATACCAAGATCATTATGTTCCGAGGGGGGTAACTTGTGATATATGAGCTGATATGGGAAAATATGTAAAATTTTGACTTTTCGTTTTAATTGATTAATTAATTAGTGATAACGTGGAGGCCCCTTCAACAAGACGATAATACAGGTATAAAGGTATGTATCTGTAGATTTGATGATACCAAGATAATTATGTTCCGAGGGGGTAACTCGTGATATATGAGCTGATATGGGAAAATATGTAAAATTTTGACTTTTCGTTTTAATTAATTAATTAATTAGTGATAACGTGGAGGCCGCTTCAACAAGACGATAACATAGGTATGCAGGTATGTATCTTTATATTTCATGATACCAAAATCATTATGTTCCGAGGGGGGTAACTCGTGATATATGAGCTGATATGGGAATATATGTAAAATTTTGACTTTTCGTTTTAATTGATTAATTAATTAGTGATAACGTGGAGGCCGCTTCAACAAGACGATAATATAGGTATGAAGGTATTTGTCTGTAGATTTCATGATACCAAGATCATTATGTTTCGAGGGGGGTAACTCGTGATATATGAGCTGATATGGGAAAATATGTAAAATTTTGACTTTTCGTTTTAATTGATTAATTAATTAGTGATAATGTGGAGGCCGCTTCAACAAGACGATAATATAGGTATGAAGGTATGTATCGGTAGATTTCATGATACCAAGATCATTATGTTCCGGGGGGGGATAACTCGTGATATATGAGCTGATATGTGAAAATATGTAAATTTTTGACTTTTCGTTTTAATTGATTAATTAATTAGTGATAACGTGGAGACCACTTCAACAAGGCGATAATATAGGTATGAAGGTATGTATATGTAGATTTGATGATACCAAGATCATTATGTTCCGAATGGAGTAACTCGTGATATATGAGCTGATATGGGAAAATATGTAAAATTTTGACTTTTCGTTTTAATTGATTAATTAATTAGTGATAACGTGGAGGCCGCTTCAACAAGACGATAATATAGGTATGAAGGTATGTATCTGTAGATTTCATGATACCAAGATCATTATGTTCCGAGGGGGGTAACTCGTGATATATGAGCTGATATGGGAAAATATGTAAAATTTTGACTTTTCGTTTTAATTGATTAATTAATTAGTGATAACATGGAGGCCGCTTCAACAAGACGATAACATAGGTATGCAGGTATGTATATTTAGATTTCATGATACCAAAATCATTATGTTCCGAGGGGGGTAACTCGTGATATATGAGCTGATATGGGAATATATGTAAAATTTTGACTTTTCGTTTTAATTGATTAATTAATAAGTGATAACGTGGAGGCCCCTTCAACAAGGCGATAATATAGGTATGAAGGTATGAATCTGTAGATTTCATGATAGCAAGATCATTATGTTTCGAGGGGGGTAACTCGTGATATATGAGCTGATATGGGAAAATATGTAACATTTTGACTTTTCGTTTTAATTGATTAATTAATTAGTGATAACGTGGAGGCCGCTTCAACAAGACGATAACATAGGTATGCAGGTATGTATCTTTATATTTCATGATACCAAAATCATTATGTTCCGAGGGGGGTAACTCGTGATATATGAGCTGATATGGGAAAATATGTAAAATTTTGACTTTTCGTTTTAATTGATTAATTAATTAGTGATAACGTGGAGGCCGCTTCAACAAGACGATAATATAGGTATGAAGGTATTTGTCTGTAGATTTCATGATACCAAGATCATTATGTTTCGAGGGGGGTAACTCGTGATATATGAGCTGATATGGGAAAATATGTAAAATTTTGACTTTTCGTTTTAATTGATTAATTAATTAGTGATAATGTGGAGGCCGCTTCAACAAGACGATAATATAGGTATGAAGGTATGTATCGGTAGATTTCATGATACCAAGATCATTATGTTCCGGGGGGGGATAACTCGTGATATATGAGCTGATGTGGGAAAATATGTAAATTTTTGACTTTTCGTTTTAATTGATTAATTAATTAGTGATAATGTGGAGGCCGCTTCAACAAGACGATAATATAGGTATGAAGGTATGTATCTGTAGATTTCATGATACCAAGATCATTATGTTCCGGGGGGGATAACTCGTGATATATGAGCTGATATGGGAAAATATGTAAAATTTTGACTTTTCGTTTTAATTGATTAATTAATTAGTGATAACGTGGAGACCGCTTCAACAAGACGATAATATAGGTATGAAGGTATGTATCTGTAGATTTGATGATACCAAGATCATTATGTTCCGAGGGGAGTAACTCGTGATATATGAGCTGATATGGGAAAAAATGTAAAATTTTGACTTTTCGTTTTAATTGATTAATTAATTAGTGATAACGTGGAGGCCGCTTCAACAAGACGATAATATAGGTATGAAGGTATGTATCTGTAGATTTCATGATACCAAGATCATTATGTTCCGAGGGGGGTAACTCGTGATATATGAGCTGATATGAGAAAATATGTAAAATTTTGACTTTTCGTTTTAATTGATTAATTAATTATTGATAACGTGGAGGCCGCTTCAACAAGACGATAACATAGGTATGCAGGTATGTATCTGTAGATTTCATTATACCAAGATCATTATGTTCCGAGGGGGGTAACTCGTGATATATGAGCTGATATGGGAAAATATTTATAATTTTGACTTTTCGTTTTAATTGATTAATTAATTAGTGATAACGTGTAGGACGCTTCAACAAGACGATAATATAGGTATGAAGGTATGTATCTGTAGATTTCATGATACCAAGATCATTATGTTTCGAGGGGGGTAACTCGTGATATATGAGCTGATATGGGAAAATATGTAAAATTTTGACTTTTCGTTTTAATTGATTAATTAATTAGTGATAATGTGGAGGACGCTTCAACAAGACGATAATATAGATATGAAGGTATGTATCTGTAGATTTCATGATACCAAGATCATTATGTTCCGAGGGGGATAACTCGTGATATATGAGCTGATATAGGAAAATATGTAAAATTTTGACTTTTTGTTTTAATTGATTAATTAATTAGTGATAACGTGGAGACCGCTTCAACAAGGCGATAATATAGGTATGAAGGTATGTATCTGTAGATTTGATGATACCAAGATAATTATGTTCCGAGGGGGGTAACTCGTGATATATGAGCTGATATGTGAAAATATGTAAAATTTTGACTTTTCGTTTTAATTGATTAATTAATTAGTGATAACGTGGAGGCCGCATCAACAAGACGATAACACAGGTATGCAGGTATGTATCTTTAGATTTCATGATACCAAAATCATTATGTTCCGAGGGGGGTAACTCGTGATATATGAGCTGATATGGGAATATATGTAAAATTTTGACTTTTCGTTTTAATTGATTAATTAATAAGTGATAACGTGGAGGACCTTCAACAAGGCGATAATATAGGTATGAAGGTATTTGTCTGTAGATTTCATGATACCAAGATCATTATGTTTCGAGGGGGGTAACTCGTGATATATGAGCTGATATGGGAAAATATGTAAAATTTTGACTTTTCGTTTTAATTGATTAATTAATTAGTGATAATGTGGAGGCCGCTTCAACAAGACGATAATATAGGTATGAAGGTATGTATCTGTAGATTTCATGATACCAAGATCATTATGTTCCGGGGGGGATAACTCGTGATATATGAGCTGATATGGGAAAATATGTAAAATTTTGACTTTTCGTTTTGATTAATTAATTAGTGATAACGTGGAGGCCGGTTCAACAAGACGATAATATAGGTATGAAGGTATGTATCTGTAGATTCCATGATACCAAGATCATTATGTTCCGAGGGGGGTAACTTGTGATATATGAGCTGATATGGGAAAATATGTAAAATTTTGACTTTTCGTTTTAATTGATTAATTAATTAGTGATAACGTGGAGGCCCCTTCAACAAGACGATAATACAGGTATAAAGGTATGTATCTGTAGATTTCATGATAGCAAGATCAATATGTTCCGAGGGGGGTAACTCGTGATATATGAGCTGATATGGAAAAATATGTAAAATTTTGACTTTTCGTTTTAATTGATTAATGAATTAGTGATAACGTGGAGGCCGCTTCAACAAGACGATAACATACTTATGCAGGTATGTATCTTTATATTTCATGATACCAAAATCATTATGTTCCGAGGGGGGTAACTCGTGATATATGAGCTGATATGGGAATATATGTAAAATTTTGACTTTTCGTTTTAATTGATTAATTAATTAGTGATAACGTGGAGGCCGCTTCAACAAGACGATAATATAGGTATGAAGGTATTTGTCTGTAGATTTCATGTAACCAAGATCATTATGTTTCGAGGGGGGTAACTCGTGATATATGAGCTGATACGGGAAAATATGTAAAATTTTGACTTTTCGTTTTAATTGATTAATTAATTACTGATAATGTGGAGGCCGCTTCAACAAGACGATAATATAGGTATGAAGGTATGTATCGGTAGATTTCATGATACCAAGATCATTATGTTCCGGGGGGGGGATAACTCGTGATATATGAGCTGATATGGGAAAATATGTAAATTTTTGACTTTTCGTTTTAATTGATTAATTAATTAGTGATAATGTGGAGGCCGCTTCAACAAGACGATAATATAGGTATGAAGGTATGTATCTGTAGATTTCATGATACCAAGATCATTATGTTCCGGGGGGGATAACTCGTGATATATGAGCTGATATGGGAAAATATGTAAAATTTTGACTTTTCGTTTTAATTGATTAATTAATTAGTGATAACGTGGAGACCGCTTCAACAAGACGATAATATAGGTATGAAGGTATGTATCTGTAGATTTGATGATACCAAGATCATTATGTTCCGAGGGGAGTAACTCGTGATATATGAGCTGATATGGGAATATATGTAAAATTTTGACTTTTCGTTTTAATTGATTAATTAATAAGTGATAACGTGGAGGCCCCTTCAACAAGGCGATAATATAGGTATGAAGGTATTTGTCTGTAGATTTCATGATACCAAGATCATTATGTTTCGAGCTGGGTAACTCGTGATATATGAGCTGATATGGGAAAATATGTAAAATTTTGACTTTTCGTTTTAATTGATTAATTAATTAGTGATAATGTGGAGGCCGCTTCAACAAGACGATAATATAGGTATGAAGGTATGTATCTGTAGATTTCATGATACCAAGATCATTATGTTCCGGGTGGGATAACTCGTGATATATGAGCTGATATGGGAAAATATGTAAAATTTTGACTTTTCGTTTTAATTGATTAATTAATTAGTGATAACGTGGAGGCCGCTTCAACAAGACGATAATATAGGTATGAAGGTATGTATCTGTAGATTTCATGTAACCAAGATCATTATGTTTCGAGGGGGGTAACTCGTGATATATGAGCTGATATGGGAAAATATGTAAAATTTTGACTTTTCGTTTTAATTGATTAATTAATTACTGATAATGTGGAGGCCGCTTCAACAAGACGATAATACAGGTATAAAGGTATGTATCGGTAGATTTCATGATACCAAGATCATTATGTTCCGGGGGGGGGATAACTCGTGATATATGAGCTGATATGGGAAAATATGTAAATTTTTGACTTTTCGTTTTAATTGATTAATTAATTAGTGATAATGTGGAGGCCGCTTCAACAAGACGATAATATAGGTATGAAGGTATGTATCTGTAGATTTCATGATACCAAGATCATTATGTTCCGGGGGGGATAACTCGTGATATATGAGCTGATATGGGAAAATATGTAAAATTTTGACTTTTCGTTTTAATTGATTAATTAATTAGTGATAACGTGGAGACCGCTTCAACAAGACGATAATATAGGTATGAAGGTATGTATCTGTAGATTTGATGATACCAAGATCATTATGTTCCGAGGGGAGTAACTCGTGATATATGAGCTGATATGGGAATATATGTAAAATTTTGACTTTTCGTTTTAATTGATTAATTAATAAGTGATAACGTGGAGGCCCCTTCAACAAGGCGATAATATAGGTATGAAGGTATTTGTCTGTAGATTTCATGATACCAAGATCATTATGTTTCGAGCTGGGTAACTCGTGATATATGAGCTGATATGGGAAAATATGTAAAATTTTGACTTTTCGTTTTAATTGATTAATTAATTAGTGATAATGTGGAGGCCGCTTCAACAAGACGATAATATAGGTATGAAGGTATGTATCTGTAGATTTCATGATACCAAGATCATTATGTTCCGGGTGGGATAACTCGTGATATATGAGCTGATATGGGAAAATATGTAAAATTTTGACTTTTCGTTTTAATTGATTAATTAATTAGTGATAACGTGGAGGCCGGTTCAACAAGACGATAATATAGGTATGAAGGTATGTATCTGTAGATTCCATGATACCAAGATCATTATGTTCCGAGGGGGGTAACTTGTGATATATGAGCTGATATGGGAAAATATGTAAAATTTTGACTTTTCGTTTTAATTGATTAATTAATTAGTGATAACGTGGAGGCCCCTTCAACAAGACGATAATACAGGTATAAAGGTATGTATCTGTAGATTTGATGATACCAAGATAATTATGTTCCGAGGGGGTAACTCGTGATATATGAGCTGATATGGGAAAATATGTAAAATTTTGACTTTTCGTTTTAATTAATTAATTAATTAGTGATAACGTGGAGGCCGCTTCAACAAGACGATAACATAGGTATGCAGGTATGTATCTTTATATTTCATGATACCAAAATCATTATGTTCCGAGGGGGGTAACTCGTGATATATGAGCTGATATGGGAATATATGTAAAATTTTGACTTTTCGTTTTAATTGATTAATTAATTAGTGATAACGTGGAGGCCGCTTCAACAAGACGATAATATAGGTATGAAGGTATTTGTCTGTAGATTTCATGATACCAAGATCATTATGTTTCGAGGGGGGTAACTCGTGATATATGAGCTGATATGGGAAAATATGTAAAATTTTGACTTTTCGTTTTAATTGATTAATTAATTAGTGATAATGTGGAGGCCGCTTCAACAAGACGATAATATAGGTATGAAGGTATGTATCGGTAGATTTCATGATACCAAGATCATTATGTTCCGGGGGGGGATAACTCGTGATATATGAGCTGATATGTGAAAATATGTAAATTTTTGACTTTTCGTTTTAATTGATTAATTAATTAGTGATAACGTGGAGACCACTTCAACAAGGCGATAATATAGGTATGAAGGTATGTATATGTAGATTTGATGATACCAAGATCATTATGTTCCGAATGGAGTAACTCGTGATATATGAGCTGATATGGGAAAATATGTAAAATTTTGACTTTTCGTTTTAATTGATTAATTAATTAGTGATAACGTGGAGGCCGCTTCAACAAGACGATAATATAGGTATGAAGGTATGTATCTGTAGATTTCATGATACCAAGATCATTATGTTCCGAGGGGGGTAACTCGTGATATATGAGCTGATATGGGAAAATATGTAAAATTTTGACTTTTCGTTTTAATTGATTAATTAATTAGTGATAACATGGAGGCCGCTTCAACAAGACGATAACATAGGTATGCAGGTATGTATATTTAGATTTCATGATACCAAAATCATTATGTTCCGAGGGGGGTAACTCGTGATATATGAGCTGATATGGGAATATATGTAAAATTTTGACTTTTCGTTTTAATTGATTAATTAATAAGTGATAACGTGGAGGCCCCTTCAACAAGGCGATAATATAGGTATGAAGGTATGAATCTGTAGATTTCATGATAGCAAGATCATTATGTTTCGAGGGGGGTAACTCGTGATATATGAGCTGATATGGGAAAATATGTAACATTTTGACTTTTCGTTTTAATTGATTAATTAATTAGTGATAACGTGGAGGCCGCTTCAACAAGACGATAACATAGGTATGCAGGTATGTATCTTTATATTTCATGATACCAAAATCATTATGTTCCGAGGGGGGTAACTCGTGATATATGAGCTGATATGGGAAAATATGTAAAATTTTGACTTTTCGTTTTAATTGATTAATTAATTAGTGATAACGTGGAGGCCGCTTCAACAAGACGATAATATAGGTATGAAGGTATTTGTCTGTAGATTTCATGATACCAAGATCATTATGTTTCGAGGGGGGTAACTCGTGATATATGAGCTGATATGGGAAAATATGTAAAATTTTGACTTTTCGTTTTAATTGATTAATTAATTAGTGATAATGTGGAGGCCGCTTCAACAAGACGATAATATAGGTATGAAGGTATGTATCGGTAGATTTCATGATACCAAGATCATTATGTTCCGGGGGGGGATAACTCGTGATATATGAGCTGATGTGGGAAAATATGTAAATTTTTGACTTTTCGTTTTAATTGATTAATTAATTAGTGATAATGTGGAGGCCGCTTCAACAAGACGATAATATAGGTATGAAGGTATGTATCTGTAGATTTCATGATACCAAGATCATTATGTTCCGGGGGGGATAACTCGTGATATATGAGCTGATATGGGAAAATATGTAAAATTTTGACTTTTCGTTTTAATTGATTAATTAATTAGTGATAACGTGGAGACCGCTTCAACAAGACGATAATATAGGTATGAAGGTATGTATCTGTAGATTTGATGATACCAAGATCATTATGTTCCGAGGGGAGTAACTCGTGATATATGAGCTGATATGGGAAAAAATGTAAAATTTTGACTTTTCGTTTTAATTGATTAATTAATTAGTGATAACGTGGAGGCCGCTTCAACAAGACGATAATATAGGTATGAAGGTATGTATCTGTAGATTTCATGATACCAAGATCATTATGTTCCGAGGGGGGTAACTCGTGATATATGAGCTGATATGAGAAAATATGTAAAATTTTGACTTTTCGTTTTAATTGATTAATTAATTATTGATAACGTGGAGGCCGCTTCAACAAGACGATAACATAGGTATGCAGGTATGTATCTGTAGATTTCATTATACCAAGATCATTATGTTCCGAGGGGGGTAACTCGTGATATATGAGCTGATATGGGAAAATATTTATAATTTTGACTTTTCGTTTTAATTGATTAATTAATTAGTGATAACGTGTAGGACGCTTCAACAAGACGATAATATAGGTATGAAGGTATGTATCTGTAGATTTCATGATACCAAGATCATTATGTTTCGAGGGGGGTAACTCGTGATATATGAGCTGATATGGGAAAATATGTAAAATTTTGACTTTTCGTTTTAATTGATTAATTAATTAGTGATAATGTGGAGGACGCTTCAACAAGACGATAATATAGATATGAAGGTATGTATCTGTAGATTTCATGATACCAAGATCATTATGTTCCGAGGGGGATAACTCGTGATATATGAGCTGATATAGGAAAATATGTAAAATTTTGACTTTTTGTTTTAATTGATTAATTAATTAGTGATAACGTGGAGACCGCTTCAACAAGGCGATAATATAGGTATGAAGGTATGTATCTGTAGATTTGATGATACCAAGATAATTATGTTCCGAGGGGGGTAACTCGTGATATATGAGCTGATATGTGAAAATATGTAAAATTTTGACTTTTCGTTTTAATTGATTAATTAATTAGTGATAACGTGGAGGCCGCATCAACAAGACGATAACACAGGTATGCAGGTATGTATCTTTAGATTTCATGATACCAAAATCATTATGTTCCGAGGGGGGTAACTCGTGATATATGAGCTGATATGGGAATATATGTAAAATTTTGACTTTTCGTTTTAATTGATTAATTAATAAGTGATAACGTGGAGGACCTTCAACAAGGCGATAATATAGGTATGAAGGTATTTGTCTGTAGATTTCATGATACCAAGATCATTATGTTTCGAGGGGGGTAACTCGTGATATATGAGCTGATATGGGAAAATATGTAAAATTTTGACTTTTCGTTTTAATTGATTAATTAATTAGTGATAATGTGGAGGCCGCTTCAACAAGACGATAATATAGGTATGAAGGTATGTATCTGTAGATTTCATGATACCAAGATCATTATGTTCCGGGGGGGATAACTCGTGATATATGAGCTGATATGGGAAAATATGTAAAATTTTGACTTTTCGTTTTGATTAATTAATTAGTGATAACGTGGAGGCCGGTTCAACAAGACGATAATATAGGTATGAAGGTATGTATCTGTAGATTCCATGATACCAAGATCATTATGTTCCGAGGGGGGTAACTTGTGATATATGAGCTGATATGGGAAAATATGTAAAATTTTGACTTTTCGTTTTAATTGATTAATTAATTAGTGATAACGTGGAGGCCCCTTCAACAAGACGATAATACAGGTATAAAGGTATGTATCTGTAGATTTCATGATAGCAAGATCAATATGTTCCGAGGGGGGTAACTCGTGATATATGAGCTGATATGGAAAAATATGTAAAATTTTGACTTTTCGTTTTAATTGATTAATGAATTAGTGATAACGTGGAGGCCGCTTCAACAAGACGATAACATACTTATGCAGGTATGTATCTTTATATTTCATGATACCAAAATCATTATGTTCCGAGGGGGGTAACTCGTGATATATGAGCTGATATGGGAATATATGTAAAATTTTGACTTTTCGTTTTAATTGATTAATTAATTAGTGATAACGTGGAGGCCGCTTCAACAAGACGATAATATAGGTATGAAGGTATTTGTCTGTAGATTTCATGTAACCAAGATCATTATGTTTCGAGGGGGGTAACTCGTGATATATGAGCTGATACGGGAAAATATGTAAAATTTTGACTTTTCGTTTTAATTGATTAATTAATTACTGATAATGTGGAGGCCGCTTCAACAAGACGATAATATAGGTATGAAGGTATGTATCGGTAGATTTCATGATACCAAGATCATTATGTTCCGGGGGGGGGATAACTCGTGATATATGAGCTGATATGGGAAAATATGTAAATTTTTGACTTTTCGTTTTAATTGATTAATTAATTAGTGATAATGTGGAGGCCGCTTCAACAAGACGATAATATAGGTATGAAGGTATGTATCTGTAGATTTCATGATACCAAGATCATTATGTTCCGGGGGGGATAACTCGTGATATATGAGCTGATATGGGAAAATATGTAAAATTTTGACTTTTCGTTTTAATTGATTAATTAATTAGTGATAACGTGGAGACCGCTTCAACAAGACGATAATATAGGTATGAAGGTATGTATCTGTAGATTTGATGATACCAAGATCATTATGTTCCGAGGGGAGTAACTCGTGATATATGAGCTGATATGGGAATATATGTAAAATTTTGACTTTTCGTTTTAATTGATTAATTAATAAGTGATAACGTGGAGGCCCCTTCAACAAGGCGATAATATAGGTATGAAGGTATTTGTCTGTAGATTTCATGATACCAAGATCATTATGTTTCGAGCTGGGTAACTCGTGATATATGAGCTGATATGGGAAAATATGTAAAATTTTGACTTTTCGTTTTAATTGATTAATTAATTAGTGATAATGTGGAGGCCGCTTCAACAAGACGATAATATAGGTATGAAGGTATGTATCTGTAGATTTCATGATACCAAGATCATTATGTTCCGGGTGGGATAACTCGTGATATATGAGCTGATATGGGAAAATATGTAAAATTTTGACTTTTCGTTTTAATTGATTAATTAATTAGTGATAACGTGGAGGCCGGTTCAACAAGACGATAATATAGGTATGAAGGTATGTATCTGTAGATTCCATGATACCAAGATCATTATGTTCCGAGGGGGGCAACTTGTGATATATGAGCTGATATGGGAAAATATGTAAAATTTTGACTTTTCGTTTTAATTGATTAATTAATTAGTGATAACGTGGAGGCCCCTTCAACAAGACGATAATACAGGTATAAAGGTATGTATCTGTAGATTTGATGATACCAAGATAATTATGTTCCGAGGGGGTAACTCGTGATATATGAGCTGATATGGGAAAATATGTAAAATTTTGACTTTTCGTTTTAATTGATTAATTAATTAGTGATAACGTGGAGGCCGCTTCAACAAGACGATAACATAGGTATGCAGGTATGTATCTTTATATTTCATGATACCAAAATCATTATGTTCCGAGGGGGGTAACTCGTGATATATGAGCTGATATGGGAATATATGTAAAATTTTGACTTTTCGTTTTAATTGATTAATTAATTAGTGATAACGTGGAGGCCGCTTCAACAAGACGATAATATAGGTATGAAGGTATTTGTCTGTAGATTTCATGTAACAAAGATCATTATGTTTCGAGGGGGGTAACTCGTGATATATGAGCTGATATGGGAAAATATGTAAAATTTTGACTTTTCGTTTTAATTGATTAATTAATTACTGATAATGTGGAGGCCGCTTCAACAAGACGATAATATAGGTATGAAGGTATGTATCGGTAGATTTCATGATACCAAGATCATTATGTTCCGGGGGGGGGATAACTCGTGATATATGAGCTGATATGGGAAAATATGTAAATTTTTGACTTTTCGTTTTAATTGATTAATTAATTAGTGATAATGTGGAGGCCGCTTCAACAAGACGATAATATAGGTATGAAGGTATGTATCTGTAGATTTCATGATACCAAGATCATTATGTTCCGGGGGGGATAACTGGTGATATATGAGCTGATATGGGAAAATATGTAAAATTTTGACTTTTCGTTTTAATTGATTAATTAATTAGTGATAACGTGGAGACCGCTTCAACAAGACGATAATATAGGTATGAAGGTATGTATCTGTAGATTTGATGATACCAAGATCATTATGTTCCGAGGGGAGTAACTCGTGATATATGAGCTGATATGGGAAAATATGTAAAATTTTGACTTTTCGTTTTAATTGATTAATTAATTAGTGATAACGTGGAGGCCGCTTCAACAAGACGATAATATAGGTATGAAGGTATGTATCTGTAGATTTCATGATACCAAGATCATTATGTTCCGAGGGGGATAACTCGTGATATATGAGCTGATATGGGAAAATATGTAAAATTTTGACTTTTCGTTTTAATTGATTAATTAATTAGTGATAACGTGTAGGCCGCTTCAACAAGACGATAACATAGGTATGCAGGTATGTATCTGTAGATTTCATTATACCAAGATCATTATGTTCCGAGGGGGGTAACTCGTGATATATGAGCTGATATGGGAAAATATTTATAATTTTGACTTTTCGTTTTAATTGATTAATTAATTAGTGATAACGTGGAGGTCGCTTCAACAAGACGATAATATAGGTATGAAGGTATTTGTCTGTAGATTTCATGATACCAAGATCATTATGTTTTGAGGGGGGTAACTCGTGATATATGAGTTGATATGGGAAAATATGTAAAATTTTGACTTTTCGTTTTAATTGATTAATTAATTAGTGATAATGTGGAGGACGCTTCAACAAGACGATAATATAGGTATGAAGGTATGTATCTGTAGATTTCATGATACCAAGATCATTATGTTCCGAGGGGGATAACTCGTGATATATGAGCTGATATAGGAAAATATGTAAAATTTTGACTTTTCGTTTTAATTGATTAATTAATTAGTGATAACGTGGAGACCGCTTCAACAAGGCGATAATATAGGTATGAAGGTATGTATCTGTAGATTTGATGATACCAAGATAATTATGTTCCGAGGGGGGTAACTCGTGATATATGAGCTGATATGGGAAAATATGTAAAATTTTGACTTTTCGTTTTAATTGATTAATTAATTAGTGATAACGTGGAGGCCGCTTCAACAAGACGATAACATAGGTATGCAGGTATGTATCTTTAGATTTCATGATACCAAAATCATTATGTTCCGAGGGGGGTAACTCGTGATATATGAGCTGATATGGGAATATATGTAAAATTTTGACTTTTCGTTTTAATTGATTAATTAATAAGTGATAACGTGGAGGCCCCTTCAACAAGGCGATAATATAGGTATGAAGGTATTTGTCTGTAGATTTCATGATACCAAGATCATTATGTTTCGAGGGGGGTAACTCGTGATATATGAGCTGATATGTAAAATATGTAAAATTTTGACTTTTCGTTTTAATTGATTAATTAATTAGTGATAATGTGGAGGCCGCTTCAACAAGACGATAATATAGGTATGAAGGTATGTATCTGTGGATTTCATTATACCAAGATCATTATGTTCCGGGGGGGATAACTCGTGATATATGAGCTGATATGGGAAAATATGTAAAATTTTGACTTTTCGTTTTAATTGATTAATTAATTAGTGATAACGTGGAGACCGCTTCAACAAGACGATAATATAGGTATGAAGGTATGTATCGGTAGACTTCATGATACCAAGATCATTATGTTCCGGGGGGGGGATAACTCGTGATATATGAGCTGATATGGGAAAATATGTAAAATTTTGACTTTTCGTTTTAATTGATTAATTAATTAGTGATAATGTGGAGGCCGCTTCAACAAGACAATAATATAGGTATGAAGGTATGTATCTGTAGATTTCATGATACCAAGATCATTATGTTCCGGGGGGGATAACTCGTGATATATGAGCTGATATGGGAAAATATGTAAAATTTTGACTTTTCGTTTTAATTGATTAATTAATTAGTGATAACGTGGAGACCGCTTCAACAAGACGATAATATAGGTATGAAGGTATGTATCTGTAGATTTGATGATACCAAGATCATTATGTTCCGAGGGGAGTAACTCGTGATATATGAGCTGATATGGGAAAATATGTAAAATTTTGACTTTTCGTTTTAATTGATTAATTAATTAGTGATAACGTGGAGGCCGCTTCAACAAGACGATAATATAGGTATGAAGGTATGTATCTGTAGATTTCATGATACCAAGATCATTATGTTCCGAGGGGGGTAACTCGTGATATATGAGCTGATATGGGAAAATATGTAAAATTTTGACTTTTCGTTTTAATTGATTAATTAATTAGTGATAACGTGGAGGCCGCTTCAACAAGACGATAACATACTTATGCAGGTATGTATCTTTATATTTCATGATACCAAAATCATTATGTTCCGAGGGGGGTAACTCGTGATATATGAGCTGATATGGGAATATATGTAAAATTTTGACTTTTCGTTTTAATTGATTAATTAATTAGTGATAACGTGGAGGCCGCTTCAACAAGACGATAATATAGGTATGAAGGTATTTGTCTGTAGATTTCATGTAACCAAGATCATTATGTTTCGAGGGGGTAACTCGTGATATATGAGCTGATATGGGAAAATATGTAAAATTTTGACTTTTCGTTTTAATTGATTAATTAATTACTGATAATGTGGAGGCCGCTTCAACAAGACGATAATATAGGTATGAAGGTATGTATCGGTAGATTTCATGATACCAAGATCATTATGTTCCGGGGGGGGGATAACTCGTGATATATGAGCTGATATGGGAAAATATGTAAATTTTTGACTTTTCGTTTTAATTGATTAATTAATTAGTGATAATGTGGAGGCCGCTTCAACAAGACGATAATATAGGTATGAAGGTATGTATCTGTAGATTTCATGATACCAAGATCATTATGTTCCGAGGGGAGTAACTCGTGATATATGAGCTGATATGGGAAAATATGTAAAATTTTGACTTTTTGTTTTAATTGATTAATTAATTAGTGATAACGTGGAGGCCGCTTCAACAAGACGATAATATAGGTATGAAGGTATGTATCTGTAGATTTCATGATACCAAGATCATTATGTTCCGAGGGGGGTAACTCGTGATATATGAGCTGATATGGGAATATATGTAAAATTTTGATTTTCGTTTTAATTGATTAATTAATAAGTGATAACGTGGAGGCCCCTTCAACAAGGCGATAATATAGGTATGAAGGTACGTATCTGTAGATTTCATGATTCCAAGATCATTATGTTTCGAGGGGGGTAACTCGTGATATATGAGCTGATATGAGAAAATATGTAAAATTTTGACTTTTCGTTTTAATTGATTAATTAATTAGTGATAATGTGGAGGCCGCTTCAACAAGACGATAATATAGGTATGAAGGTATGTATCTGTAGATTTCATGATACCAAGATCATTATGTTCCGAGGGGAGTAACTCGTGATATATGAGCTGATATGGGAAAATATGTAAAATTTTGACTTTTTGTTTTAATTGATTAATTAATTAGTGATAACGTGGAGGCCGCTTCAACAAGACGATAATATAGGTATGAAGGTATGTATCTGTAGATTTCATGATACCAAGATCATTATGTTCCGAGGGGGGTAACTCGTGATATATGAGCTGATATGGGAATATATGTAAAATTTTGATTTTCGTTTTAATTGATTAATTAATAAGTGATAACGTGGAGGCCCCTTCAACAAGGCGATAATATAGGTATGAAGGTACGTATCTGTAGATTTCATGATTCCAAGATCATTATGTTTCGAGGGGGGTAACTCGTGATATATGAGCTGATATGAGAAAATATGTAAAATTTTGACTTTTCGTTTTAATTGATTAATTAATTAGTGATAATGTGGAGGCCGCTTCAACAAGACGATAATATAGGTATGAAGGTATGTATCTTAAGATTTCATGATACCAAGATCATTATGTTCCGGGGGGGATAACTCGTGATATATGAGCTGATATGGGAAAATATGTAAAATTTTGACTTTTCGTTTTAATTGATTAATTAATTAGTGATAACGTGGAGGCCGGTTCAACAAGACGATAATATAGGTATGAAGGTATGTATCTGTAGATTCCATGATACCAAGATCATTATGTTCCGAGGGGGGTAACTTGTGATATATGAGCTGATATGGGAAAATATGTAAAATTTTGACTTTTCGTTTTAATTGATTAATTAATTAGTGATAACGTGGAGGCCCCTTCAACAAGACGATAATACAGGTATAAAGGTATGTATCTGTAGATTTGATGATACCAAGATAATTATGTTCCGAGGGGGTAACTCGTGATATATGAGCTGATATGGGAAAATATGTAAAATTTTGACTTTTCGTTTTAATTGATTAATTAATTAGTGATAACGTGGAGGCCGCTTCAACAAGACGATAACATAGGTATGCAGGTATGTATCTTTATATTTCATGATACCAAAATCATTATGTTCCGAGGTGGGTAACTCGTGATATATGAGCTGATATGGGAATATATGTAAAATTTTGACTTTTCGTTTTAATTGATTAATTAATTAGTGATAACGTGGAGGCCGCTTCAACAAGACGATAATATAGGTATGAAGGTATTTGTCTGTAGATTTCATGATACCAAGATCATTATGTTTCGAGGGGGGTAACTCGTGATATATGAGCTGATATGGGAAAATATGTAAAATTTTGACTTTTCGTTTTAATTGATTAATTAATTAGTGATAATGTGGAGGCCGCTTCAACAAGACGATAATATAGGTATGAAGGTATGTATCGGTAGTTTTCATGATACCAAGATCATTATGTTCCGGGGGGGGGATAACTCGTGATATATGAGCTGATATGTGAAAATATGTAAATTTTTGACTTTTCGTTTTAATTGATTAATTAATTAGTGATAACGTGGAGACCACTTAACAAGGCGATAATATAGGTATGAAGGTATGTATATGTAGATTTGATGATACCAAGATCATTATGTTCCGAGGGGAGTAACTCGTGATATATGAGCTGATATGGGAAAATATGTAAAATTTTGACTTTTCGTTTTAATTGATTAATTAATTAGTGATAACGTGGAGGCCGCTTCAACAAGACGATAATATAGGTATGAAGGTATGTATCTGTAGATTTCATGATACCAAGATCATTATGTTCCGAGGGGGGTAACTCGTGATATATGAGCTGATATGGGAAAATATGTAAAATTTTGACTTTTCGTTTTAATTGATTAATTAATTAGTGATAACGTGGAGGCCGCTTCAACAAGACGATAACATAGGTATGCAGGTATGTATCTTTATATTTCATGATACCAAAATCATTATGTTCCGAGGGGGGTAACTCGTGATATATGAGCTGATATGGGAATATATGTAAAATTTTGACTTTTCGTTTTAATTGATTAATTAATTAGTGATAACGTGGAGGCCGCTTCAACAAGACGATAATATAGGTATGAAGGTATTTGTCTGTAGATTTCATGATACCAAGATCATTATGTTTCGAGGGGGGTAACTCGTGATATATGAGCTGATATGGGAAAATATGTAAAATTTTGACTTTTCGTTTTAATTGATTAATTAATTAGTGATAATGTGGAGGCCGCTTCAACAAGACGATAATATAGGTATGAAGGTATGTATCGGTAGATTTCATGATACCAAGATCATTATGTTCCGGGGGGGGATAACTCGTGATATATGAGCTGATGTGGGAAAATATGTAAATTTTTGACTTTTCGTTTTAATTGATTAATTAATTAGTGATAATGTGGAGGCCGCTTCAACAAGACGATAATATAGGTATGAAGGTATGTATCTGTAGATTTCATGATACCAAGATCATTATGTTCCGGGGGGGATAACTCGTGATATATGAGCTGATATGGGAAAATATGTAAAATTTTGACTTTTCGTTTTAATTGATTAATTAATTAGTGATAACGTGGAGACCGCTTCAACAAGACGATAATATAGGTATGAAGGTATGTATCTGTAGATTTGATGATACCAAGATCATTATGTTCCGAGGGGAGTAACTCGTGATATATGAGCTGATATGGGAAAAAATGTAAAATTTTGACTTTTCGTTTTAATTGATTAATTAATTAGTGATAACGTGGAGGCCGCTTCAACAAGACGATAATATAGGTATGAAGGTATGTATCTGTAGATTTCATGATACCAAGATCATTATGTTCCGAGGGGGGTAACTCGTGATATATGAGCTGATATGAGAAAATATGTAAAATTTTGACTTTTCGTTTTAATTGATTAATTAATTATTGATAACGTGGAGGCCGCTTCAACAAGACGATAACATAGGTATGCAGGTATGTATCTGTAGATTTCATTATACCAAGATCATTATGTTCCGAGGGGGGTAACTCGTGATATATGAGCTGATATGGGAAAATATGTAAAATTTTGACTTTTCGTTTTAATTGATTAATTAATTAGTGATAACGTGGAGACCGCTTCAACAAGGCGATAATATAGGTATGAAGGTATGTATCTGTAGATTTGATGATACCAAGATAATTATGTTCCGAGGGGGGTAACTCGTGATATATGAGCTGATATGTGAAAATATGTAAAATTTTGACTTTTCGTTTTAATTGATTAATTAATTAGTGATAACGTGGAGACCGCTTCAACAAGGCGATAATATAGGTATGAAGGTATGTATCTGTACATTTGATGATACCAAGATAATTATGTTCCGAGGGGGGTAACTCGTGATATATGAGCTGATATGTGAAAATATGTAAAATTTTGACTTTTCGTTTTAATTGATTAATTAATTAGTGATAACGTGGAGGCCGCTTCAACAAGACGATAATATAGGTATGAAGGTATGTATCTGTAGATTTCATGATACCAAGATCATTATGTTCCGGGGGGGATAACTCGTGATATATGAGCTGATATGGGAAAATATGTAAAATTTTGACTTTTCGTTTTGATTAATTAATTAGTGATAACGTGGAGGCCGGTTCAACAAGACGATAATATAGGTATGAAGGTATGTATCTGTAGATTCCATGATACCAAGATCATTATGTTCCGAGGGGGGTAACTTGTGATATATGAGCTGATATGGGAAAATATGTAAAATTTTGACTTTTCGTTTTAATTGATTAATTAATTAGTGATAACGTGGAGGCCCCTTCAACAAGACGATAATACAGGTATAAAGGTATGTATCTGTAGATTTCATGATAGCAAGATCAATATGTTCCGAGGGGGGTAACTCGTGATATATGAGCTGATATGGAAAAATATGTAAAATTTTGACTTTTCGTTTTAATTGATTAATGAATTAGTGATAACGTGGAGGCCGCTTCAACAAGACGATAACATACTTATGCAGGTATGTATCTTTATATTTCATGATACCAAAATCATTATGTTCCGAGGGGGGTAACTCGTGATATATGAGCTGATATGGGAATATATGTAAAATTTTGACTTTTCGTTTTAATTGATTAATTAATTAGTGATAACGTGGAGGCCGCTTCAACAAGACGATAATATAGGTATGAAGGTATTTGTCTGTAGATTTCATGTAACCAAGATCATTATGTTTCGAGGGGGGAAACTCGTGATATATGAGCTGATATGGGAAAATATGTAAAATTTTGACTTTTCGTTTTAATTGATTAATTAATTACTGATAATGTGGAGGCCGCTTCAACAAGACGATAATATAGGTATGAAGGTATGTATCGGTAGATTTCATGATACCAAGATCATTATGTTCCGGGGGGGGGATAACTCGTGATATATGAGCTGATATGGGAAAATATGTAAATTTTTGACTTTTCGTTTTAATTGATTAATTAATTAGTGATAATGTGGAGGCCGCTTCAACAAGACGATAATACAGGTATGAAGGTATGTATCTGTAGATTTCATGATACCAAGATCATTATGTTCCGGGGGGGATAACTCGTGATATATGAGCTGATATGGGAAAATATGTAAAATTTTGACTTTTCGTTTTAATTGATTAATTAATTAGTGATAACGTGGAGACCGCTTCAACAAGACGATAATATAGGTATGAAGGTATGTATCTGTAGATTTGATGATACCAAGATCATTATGTTCCGAGGGGAGTAACTCGTGATATATGAGCTGATATGGGAAAATATGTAAAATTTTGACTTTTCGTTTTAATTGATTAATTAATTAGTGATAAGGTGGAGGCCGCTTCAACAAGACGATAATATAGGTATCAAGGTATGTATCTGTAGATTTCATGATACCAAGATCATTATGTTCCGAGGGGGGTAACTCGTGATATATGAGCTGATATGGGAAAATATGTAAAATTTTGACTTTTCGTTTTAATTGATTAATTAATTAGTGATAACGTGGAGGCCGCTTCAACAAGACGATAACATAGGTATGCAGGTATGTATCTTTAGATTTCATGATACCAAAATCATTATGTTCCGAGGGGGTAACTCGTGATATATGAGCTGATATGGGAATATATGTAAAATTTTGACTTTTCGTTTTAATTGATTAATTAATAAGTGATAACGTGGAGGCCCCTTCAACAAGGCGATAATATAGGTATGAAGGTATTTGTCTGTAGATTTCATGATACCAAGATCATTATGTTTCGAGGGGGGTAACTCGTGATATATGAGCTGATATGAGAAAATATGTAAAATTTTGACTTTTCGTTTTAATTGATTAATTAATTAGTGATAATGTGGAGGCCGCTTCAACAAGACGATAATATAGGTATGAAGGTATGTATCTTAAGATTTCATGATACCAAGATCATTATGTTCCGGGGGGGATAACTCGTGATATATGAGCTGATATGGGAAAATATGTAAAATTTTGACTTTTCGTTTTAATTGATTAATTAATTAGTGATAACGTGGAGGCCGGTTCAACAAGACGATAATATAGGTATGAAGGTATGTATCTGTAGATTCCATGATACCAAGATCATTATGTTCCGAGGGGGGTAACTTGTGATATATGAGCTGATATGGGAAAATATGTAAAATTTTGACTTTTCGTTTTAATTGATTAATTAATTAGTGATAACGTGGAGGCCCCTTCAACAAGACGATAATACAGGTATAAAGGTATGTATCTGTAGATTTGATGATACCAAGATAATTATGTTCCGAGGGGGTAACTCGTGATATATGAGCTGATATGGGAAAATATGTAAAATTTTGACTTTTCGTTTTAATTGATTAATTAATTAGTGATAACGTGGAGGCCGCTTCAACAAGACGATAACATAGGTATGCAGGTATGTATCTTTATATTTCATGATACCAAAATCATTATGTTCCGAGGGGGGTAACTCGTGATATATGAGCTGATATGGGAATATATGTAAAATTTTGACTTTTCGTTTTAATTGATTAATTAATTAGTGATAACGTGGAGGCCGCTTCAACAAGACGATAATATAGGTATGAAGGTATTTGTCTGTAGATTTCATGATACCAAGATCATTATGTTTCGAGGGGGGTAACTCGTGATATATGAGCTGATATGGGAAAATATGTAAAATTTTGACTTTTCGTTTTAATTGATTAATTAATTAGTGATAATGTGGAGGCCGCTTCAACAAGACGATAATATAGGTATGAAGGTATGTATCGGTAGATTTCATGATACCAAGATCATTATGTTCCGGGGGGGGATAACTCGTGATATATGAGCTGATATGTGAAAATATGTAAATTTTTGACTTTTCGTTTTAATTGATTAATTAATTAGTGATAACGTGGAGACCACTTCAACAAGGCGATAATATAGGTATGAAGGTATGTATCTGTAGATTTGATGATACCAAGATCATTATGTTCCGAGGGGAGTAACTCGTGATATATGAGCTGATATGGGAAAATATGTAAAATTTTGACTTTTCGTTTTAATTGATTAATTAATTAGTGATAACGTGTAGGCCGCTTCAACAAGACGATAATATAGGTATGAAGGTATGTATCTGTAGATTTCATGATACCAAGATCATTATGTTCCGAGGGGGGTAACTCGTGATATATGAGCTGATATGGGAAAATATGTAAAATTTTGACTTTTCGTTTTAATTGATTAATTAATTAGTGATAACGTGGAGGCCGCTTCAACAAGACGATAACATAGGTATGCAGGTATGTATCTTTAGATTTCATGATACCAAAATCATTATGTTCCGAGGGGGGTAACTCGTGATATATGAGCTGATATGGGAATATATGTAAAATTTTGACTTTTCGTTTTAATTGATTAATTAATAAGTGATAACGTGGAGGCCCCTTCAACAAGGCGATAATATAGGTATGAAGGTATTTGCCTGTAGATTTCATGATAGCAAGATCATTATGTTTCGAGGGGGGTAACTCGTGATATATGAGCTGATATGGGAAAATATGTAAAATTTTGACTTTTCGTTTTAATTGATTAATTAATTAGTGATAACGTGGAGGCCGCTTCAACAAGACGATAACATAGGTATGCAGGTATGTATCTTTATATTTCATGATACCAAAATCATTATGTTCCGAGGGGGGTAACTCGTGATATATGAGCTGATATGGGAATATATGTAAAATTTTGACTTTTCGTTTTAATTGATTAATTAATTAGTGATAACGTGGAGGCCGCTTCAACAAGACGATAATATAGGTATGAAGGTATTTGTCTGTAGATTTCATGATACCAAGATCATTATGTTTCGAGGGGGGTAACTCGTGAAAAATGAGCTGATATGGGAAAATATGTAAAATTTTGACTTTTCGTTTTAATTGATTAATTAATTAGTGATAATGTGGAGGCCGCTTCAACAAGACGATAATATAGGTATGAAGGTATGTATCGGTAGATTTCATGATACCAAGATCATTATGTTCCGGGGGGGATAACTCGTGATATATGAGCTGATGTGGGAAAATATGTAAATTTTTGACTTTTCGTTTTAATTGATTAATTAATTAGTGATAATGTGGAGGCCGCTTCAACAAGACGATAATATAGGTATGAAGGTATGAATCTGTAGATTTCATGATACCAAGATCATTATGTTCCGGGGGGGATAACTCGTGATATATGAGCTGATATGGGAAAATATGTAAAATTTTGACTTTTCGTTTTAATTGATTAATTAATTAGTGATAACGTGGAGACCGCTTCAACAAGACGATAATATAGGTATGAAGGTATGTATCTGTAGATTTGATGATACCAAGATCATTATGTTCCGAGGGGAGTAACTCGTGATATATGAGCTGATATGGGAAAAAATGTAAAATTTTGACTTTTCGTTTTAATTGATTAATTAATTAGTGATAACGTGGAGGCCGCTTCAACAAGACGATAATATAGGTATGAAGGTATGTATCTGTAGATTTCATGATACCAAGATCATTATGTTCCGAGGGGGGTAACTCGTGATATATGAGCTGATATGAGAAAATATGTAAAATTTTGACTTTTCGTTTTAATTGATTAATTAATTATTGATAACGTGGAGGCCGCTTCAACAAGACGATAACATAGGTATGCAGGTATGTATCTGTAGATTTCATTATACCAAGATCATTATGTTCCGAGGGGGGTAACTCGTGATATATGAGCTGATATGGGAAAATATGTAAAATTTTGACTTTTCGTTTTAATTGATTAATTAATTAGTGATAACGTGGAGACCGCTTCAACAAGGCGATAATATAGGTATGAAGGTATGTATCTGTAGATTTGATGATACCAAGATAATTATGTTCCGAGGGGGGTAACTCGTGATATATGAGCTGATATGTGAAAATATGTAAAATTTTGACTTTTCGTTTTAATTGATTAATTAATTAGTGATAACGTGGAGACCGCTTCAACAAGGCGATAATATAGGTATGAAGGTATGTATCTGTAGATTTGATGATACCAAGATAATTATGTTCCGAGGGGGGTAACTCGTGATATATGAGCTGATATGTGAAAATATGTAAAATTTTGACTTTTCGTTTTAATTGATTAATTAATTAGTGATAACGTGGAGGCCGCTTCAACAAGACGATAATATAGGTATGAAGGTATGTATCTGTAGATTTCATGATACCAAGATCATTATGTTCCGGGGGGGATAACTCGTGATATATGAGCTGATATGGGAAAATATGTAAAATTTTGACTTTTCGTTTTGATTAATTAATTAGTGATAACGTGGAGGCCGGTTCAACAAGACGATAATATAGGTATGAAGGTATGTATCTGTAGATTCCATGATACCAAGATCATTATGTTCCGAGGGGGGTAACTTGTGATATATGAGCTGATATGGGAAAATATGTAAAATTTTGACTTTTCGTTTTAATTGATTAATTAATTAGTGATAACGTGGAGGCCCCTTCAACAAGACGATAATACAGGTATAAAGGTATGTATCTGTAGATTTCATGATAGCAAGATCAATATGTTCCGAGGGGGGTAACTCGTGATATATGAGCTGATATGGAAAAATATGTAAAATTTTGACTTTTCGTTTTAATTGATTAATGAATTAGTGATAACGTGGAGGCCGCTTCAACAAGACGATAACATACTTATGCAGGTATGTATCTTTATATTTCATGATACCAAAATCATTATGTTCCGAGGGGGGTAACTCGTGATATATGAGCTGATATGGGAATATATGTAAAATTTTGACTTTTCGTTTTAATTGATTAATTAATTAGTGATAACGTGGAGGCCGCTTCAACAAGACGATAATATAGGTATGAAGGTATTTGTCTGTAGATTTCATGTAACCAAGATCATTATGTTTCGAGGGGGGTAACTCGTGATATATGAGCTGATATGGGAAAATATGTAAAATTTTGACTTTTCGTTTTAATTGATTAATTAATTAGTGATAACGTGGAGACCGCTTCAACAAGACGATAATATAGGTATGAAGGTATGTATCTGTAGATTTGATGATACCAAGATCATTATGTTCCGAGGGGAGTAACTCGTGATATATGAGCTGATATGGGAAAATATGTAAAATTTTGACTTTTCGTTTTAATTGATTAATTAATTAGTGATAAGGTGGAGGCCGCTTCAACAAGACGATAATATAGGTATGAAGGTATGTATCTGTAGATTTCATGATACCAAGATCATTATGTTCCGAGGGGGGTAACTCGTGATATATGAGCTGATATGGGAAAATATGTAAAATTTTGACTTTTCGTTTTAATTGATTAATTAATTAGTGATAACGTGGAGGCCGCTTCAACAAGACGATAACATAGGTATGCAGGTATGTATCTTTAGATTTCATGATACCAAAATCATTATGTTCCGAGGGGGTAACTCGTGATATATGAGCTGATATGGGAATATATGTAAAATTTTGACTTTTCGTTTTAATTGATTAATTAATAAGTGATAACGTGGAGGCCCCTTCAACAAGGCGATAATATAGGTATGAAGGTATTTGTCTGTAGATTTCATGATACCAAGATCATTATGTTTCGAGGGGGGTAACTCGTGATATATGAGCTGATATGAGAAAATATGTAAAATTTTGACTTTTCGTTTTAATTGATTAATTAATTAGTGATAATGTGGAGGCCGCTTCAACAAGACGATAATATAGGTATGAAGGTATGTATCTTAAGATTTCATGATACCAAGATCATTATGTTCCGGGGGGGATAACTCGTGATATATGAGCTGATATGGGAAAATATGTAAAATTTTGACTTTTCGTTTTAATTGATTAATTAATTAGTGATAACGTGGAGGCCGGTTCAACAAGACGATAATATAGGTATGAAGGTATGTATCTGTAGATTCCATGATACCAAGATCATTATGTTCCGAGGGGGGTAACTTGTGATATATGAGCTGATATGGGAAAATATGTAAAATTTTGACTTTTCGTTTTAATTGATTAATTAATTAGTGATAACGTGGAGGCCCCTTCAACAAGACGATAATACAGGTATAAAGGTATGTATCTGTAGATTTGATGATACCAAGATAATTATGTTCCGAGGGGGTAACTCGTGATATATGAGCTGATATGGGAAAATATGTAAAATTTTGACTTTTCGTTTTAATTGATTAATTAATTAGTGATAACGTGGAGGCCGCTTCAACAAGACGATAACATAGGTATGCAGGTATGTATCTTTATATTTCATGATACCAAAATCATTATGTTCCGAGGGGGGTAACTCGTGATATATGAGCTGATATGGGAATATATGTAAAATTTTGACTTTTCGTTTTAATTGATTAATTAATTAGTGATAACGTGGAGGCCGCTTCAACAAGACGATAATATAGGTATGAAGGTATTTGTCTGTAGATTTCATGATACCAAGATCATTATGTTTCGAGGGGGGTAACTCGTGATATATGAGCTGATATGGGAAAATATGTAAAATTTTGACTTTTCGTTTTAATTGATTAATTAATTAGTGATAATGTGGAGGCCGCTTCAACAAGACGATAATATAGGTATGAAGGTATGTATCGGTAGATTTCATGATACCAAGATCATTATGTTCCGGGGGGGGATAACTCGTGATATATGAGCTGATATGTGAAAATATGTAAATTTTTGACTTTTCGTTTTAATTGATTAATTAATTAGTGATAACGTGGAGACCACTTCAACAAGGCGATAATATAGGTATGAAGGTATGTATCTGTAGATTTGATGATACCAAGATCATTATGTTCCGAGGGGAGTAACTCGTGATATATGAGCTGATATGGGAAATTAGTAAAATTTTGACTTTTCGTTTTAATTGATTAATTAATTAGTGATAACGTGGAGGCCGCTTCAACAAGACGATAATATAGGTATGAAGGTATGTATCTGTAGATTTCATGATACCAAGATCATTATGTTCCGATGGGGGTAACTCGTGATATATGAGCTGATATGGGAAAATATGTAAAATTTTGACTTTTCGTTTTAATTGATTAATTAATTAGTGATAACGTGGAGGCCGCTTCAACAAGACGATAACATAGGTATGCAGGTATGTATCTTTAGATTTCATGATACCAAAATCATTATGTTCCGAGGGGGGTAACTCGTGATATATGAGCTGATATGGGAATATATGTAAAATTTTGACTTTTCGTTTTAATTGATTAATTAATAAGTGATAACGTGGAGGCCCCTTCAACAAGGCGATAATATAGGTATGAAGGTATTTGCCTGTAGATTTCATGATAGCAAGATCATTATGTTTCGAGGGGGGTAACTCGTGATATATGAGCTGATATGGGAAAATATGTAAAATTTTGACTTTTCGTTTTAATTGATTAATTAATTAGTGATAACGTGGAGGCCGCTTCAACAAGACGATAACATAGGTATGCAGGTATGTATCTTTATATTTCATGATACCAAAATCATTATGTTCCGAGGGGGGTAACTCGTGATATATGAGCTGATATGGGAATATATGTAAAATTTTGACTTTTCGTTTTAATTGATTAATTAATTAGTGATAACGTGGAGGCCGCTTCAACAAGACGATAATATAGGTATGAAGGTATTTATCTGTAGATTTCATGATACCAAGATCATTATGTTTCGAGGGGGGTAACTCGTGATATATGAGCTGATATGGGAAAATATGTAAAATTTTGACTTTTCGTTTTAATTGATTAATTAATTAGTGATAATGTGGAGGCCGCTTCAACAAGACGATAATATAGGTATGAAGGTATGTATCGGTAGATTTCATGATACCAAGATCATTATGTTCCGGGGGGGGGGATAACTCGTGATATATGAGCTGATGTGGGAAAATATGTAAATTTTTGACTTTTCGTTTTAATTGATTAATTAATTAGTGATAATGTGGAGGCCGCTTCAACAAGACGATAATATAGGTATGAAGGTATGTATCTGTAGATTTCATGATACCAAGATCATTATGTTCCGGGGGGGATAACTCGTGATATATGAGCTGATATGGGAAAATATGTAAAATTTTGACTTTTCGTTTTAATTGATTAATTAATTAGTGATAACGTGGAGACCGCTTCAACAAGACGATAATATAGGTATGAAGGTATGTATCTGTAGATTTGATGATACCAAGATCATTATGTTCCGAGGGGAGTAACTCGTGATATATGAGCTGATATGGGAAAAAATGTAAAATTTTGACTTTTCGTTTTAATTGATTAATTAATTAGTGATAACGTGGAGGCCGCTTCAACAAGACGATAATATAGGTATGAAGGTATGTATCTGTAGATTTCATGATACCAAGATCATTATGTTCCGAGGGGGGTAACTCGTGATATATGAGCTGATATGAGAAAATATGTAAAATTTTGACTTTTCGTTTTAATTGATTAATTAATTATTGATAACGTGGAGGCCGCTTCAACAAGACGATAACATAGGTATGCAGGTATGTATCTGTAGATTTCATGATACCAAGATCATTATGTTCCGAGGGGGGTAACTCGTGATATATGAGCTGATATGGGAAAATATTTATAATTTTGACTTTTCGTTTTAATTGATTAATTAATTAGTGATAACGTGGAGGACGCTTCAACAAGACGATAATATAGGTATGAAGGTATGTATCTGTAGATTTCATGATACTAAGATCATTATGTTTCGAGGGGGTAACTCGTGATATATGAGCTGATATGGGAAAATATGTAAAATTTTGACTTTTCGTTTTAATTGATTAATTAATTAGTGATAATGTGGAGGACGCTTCAACAAGACGATAATATAGATATGAAGGTATGTATCTGTAGATTTCATGATACCAAGATCATTATGTTCCGAGGGGGATAACTCGTGATATATGAGCTGATATAGGAAAATATGTAAAATTTTGACTTTTCGTTTTAATTGATTAATTAATTAGTGATAACGTGGAGGCCGCTTCAACAAGACGATAACATAGGTATGCAGGTATGTATCTTTAGATTTCATGATACCAAAATCATTATGTTCCGAGGGGGGTAACTCGTGATATATGAGCTGATATGGGAAAATATGTAAAATTTTGACTTTTCGTTTTAATTGATTAATTAATTAGTGATAACGTGGAGACCGCTTCAACAAGACGATAATATAGGTATGAAGGTATGTATCTGTAGATTTCATGATACCAAGATCATTATGTTCCGAGGGGGGTAACTCGTGATATATGAGCTGATATGGGAAAATATGTAAAAATTTTGACTTTTCGTTTTAATTGATTAATTAATTAGTGATAACGTGGAGGCCGGTTCAACAAGGCGATAATATAGATATGAAGGTATGTATCTGTAGATTTCATGATACCAAGATCATTATGTTCCGAGGGGGGTAACTCGTGATATATGAGCTGATATGGGAAAAGATGTAAAATTTTGACTTTTCGTTTTAATTGATTAATTAATTAGTGATAACGTGGAGGCCCCTTCAACAAGACGATAATATAGGTATGAAGGTATGTATCTGTAGATTTCATGATAGCAAGATCAATATGTTCCGAGGGGGGTAACTCGTGATATATGAGCTGATATGGAAAAATATGTAAAATTTTGACTTTTCGTTTTAATTGATTAATTAATTAGTGATAATGTGGAGGCCGCTTCAACAAGACGATAATATAGGTATGAAGGTATGTATCTGTAGATTTGATGATACCAAGATCATTATGTTCCGAGGGGGGTAACTCGTGATATATGAGCTGATATGGGAAAATATGTAAAATTTTGACTTTTCGTTTTAATTGATTAATTAATTAGTGATAACGTGGAGGCCGCTTCAACAAGACGATAATATAGGTATGCAGGTATGAATCTGTAGATTTCATTATACCAAGATCATTATGTTCCGAGGGGGGTAACTCGTGATATATGAGCTGATATGGGAAAATATGTATAATTTTGACTTTTCGTTTTAATTGATTAATTAATTAGTGATAACGTGGAGGACGCTTCAACAAGACGATAATATAGGTATGAAGGTATGTATCTGTAGATTTCATGATACCAAGATCATTATGTTTCGAGGGGGGTAACTCGTGATATATGAGCTGATATGGGAAAATATGTAAAATTTTGACTTTTCGTTTTAATTGATTAATTAGTTAGTGATAACGTGGAGGCCGCTTCAACAAGACGATAATATAGGTATGCAGGTACGTATCTGTAGATTTCATTATACCAAGATCATTATGTTCCGAGGGGGGTAACTCGTGATATATGAGCTGATATGGGAAAATATGTATAATTTTGACTTTTCATTTTAATTGATTAATTAATTAGTGATAACGTGGAGGACGCTTCAACAAGACAATAATATAGGTATGAAGGTATTTGTCTGTAGATTTCATGATACCAAGATCATTATGTTTCGAGGGGGGTAACTCGTGATATATGAGCTGATATGGGAAAATATGTAAAATTTTGACTTTTCGTTTTAATTGATTAATTAATTAGTGATAATGTGGAGGACGCTTCAACAAGACGATAATATAGGTATGAAGGTATGTATCTGTAGATTTCATGATACCAAGACCATTATGTTCCGTGGGGGATAACTCGTGATATATGAGCTGATATGGGAAAATATGTAAAATTTTGACTTTTCGTTTTAATTGATTAATTAATTAGTGATAACGTGGAGACCGCTTCAACAAGGCGATAATATAGGTATGAAGGTATGTATCTGTAGATTTGATGATACCAAGATAATTATGTTCCGAGGGGGGTGACTCGTGATATATGAGCTGATATGGGAAAATATGTAAAATTTTGACTTTTCGTTTTAATTGATTAATTAATTAGTGATAACGTGGAGGCCGCTTCAACAAGACGATAACATAGGTATGCAGGTATGTATCTTTAGATTTCATGATACCAAGATCATTATGTTCCGAGGGTGGTAACTCGTGATATATGAGCTGATATGGGAAAATATGTAAAAATTTTGACTTTTCGTTTTAATTGATTAATTAATTAGTGATAACGTGTAGGCCGGTTCAACAAGACGATAATATAGATATGAAGGTATGTATCTGTAGATTTCATGATACCAAGATCATTATTTCCGAGGGGGGTAACTCGTGATATATGAGCTGATATGGGAAAATATGTAAAATTTTAACTTTTCGTTTTAATTGATTAATTAATTAGTGATAATGTGAAGGACGCTTCAACAAGAAGATAATATAGGTATGAAGGTATGTATCTGTAGATTTCATGATACCAAGATCATTATGTTCCGAGGGGGATAACTCGTGATATATGAGCTGATATGGGAAAATATGTAAAATTTTGACTTTTCGTTTTAATTGATTAATTAATTAGTGATAACGTGGAGACCGCTTCAACAAGGCGATAATATAGGTATTAAGGTATGTATCTGTAGATTTGATGATACCAAGATAATTATGTTCCGAGGGGGGTAACTCGTGATATATGAGCTGATATGGGAAAATATGTAAAATTTTGACTTTTCGTTTTAATTGATTAATTAATTAGTGATAACGTGGAGGCCGCTTCAACAAGACGATAACATAGGTATGCAGGTATGTATCTTTAGATTTCATGATACCAAAATCATTATGTTCCGAGGGGGGTAACTCGTGATATATGAGCTGATATGGGAATATATGTAAAATTTTGACTTTTCGTTTTAATTGATTAATTAATTAGTGATAACGTGGAGGCCGCTTCAACAAGACGATAATATAGGTATGAAGGTATTTGTCTGTAGATTTCATGATACCAAGATCATTATGTTTCGAGGGGGTAACTCGTGATATAGGAGCTGAAATGGGAAAATATGTAAAATTTTGACTTTTCGTTTTAATTGATTAATTAATTATTGATAATGTGGAGGCCGCTTCAACAAGACGATAATATAGGTATGAAGGTGTGTATCGGTAGATTTCATGATACCAAGATCATTATGTTTCGGGGGGGGATAACTCGTGATATATGAGCTGATATGGGAAAATATGTAAAATTTTGACTTTTCGTTTTAATTGATTAATTAATTAGTGATAACGTGGAGACCGCTTCAACAAGACGATAATATAGGTATGAAGGTATGTATCTGTAGATTTGATGATACCAAGATCATTATGTTCCGAGTTGAGTAACTCGTGATATATGAGCTGATATGGAAAAATATGTAAAATTTTGACTTTTCGTTTTAATTGATTAATTAATTAGTGATAATGTGGAGGCCGCTTCAACAAGACGATAATATAGGTATGAAGGTACGTATATGTAGATTTGATAATACCAAGATAATTATGTTCCGAGGGGGGTAACTCGTGATATATGAGATGATATGGGAAAATATGTAAAATTTTGACTTTTCGTTTTAATTGATAAATTAATTAGTGATAATGTGGAGGACGCTTCATTAAGACGATAATATAGGTATGAAGGTATGTATCTGTAGATTTCATGATACCAAGATCATTATGTTCCGAGGGGGACAACTCGTGATATATGAGCTGATATGGGAAAATATGTAAAATTTTGACTTTTCGTTTTAATTGATTAATTAATTAGTGATAACGTGGAGACCGCTTCAACAAGGCGATAATATAGGTATGAAGGTATGTATCTGTAGATTTGATGATACCAAGATAATTATGTTCCGAGGGGGGTAACTCGTGATATATGAGCTGATATGGGAAAATATGTAAAATTTTGACTTTTCGTTTTTATTGATTGATTAATTAGTGATAACGTGGAGGCCGCTTCAACAAGACGATAACATAGGTATGCAGGTATGTATCTTTAGATTTCATGATACCAAAATCATTATGTTCCGAGAGGGGTAACTCGTGATATATGAGCTGATATGGGAATATATGTAAAATTTTGACTTTTCGTTTTAATTGATTAATTAATTAGTGATAACGTGGAGGCCGCTTCAACAAGACGATAATATAGGTATGAAGGTATTTGTCTGTAGATTTCATGATACCAAGATCATTATGTTTCGAGGGGGGTAACTCGTGATATATGAACTGATATGGGAAAATATGTAAAATTTTGACTTTTCGTTTTAATAGATTAATTAATTAGTGATAATGTGGAGGCCGCTTCAACAAGACGATAATATAGGTATGAAGGTATGTATCGGTAGATTTCATGATACCAAGATCATTATGTTCCGGGGGGGATAACTCGTGATATATGAGCTGATATGGGAAAATATGTAAAATTTTGACTTTTCGTTTTAATTGATTAATTAATTAGTGATAACGTGGAGGCCGGTTCAACAAGACGATAACATAGGTATGAAGGTATGTATCTGTAGATTTCATGATACCAATATCATTATGTTCCGAGGGGGGTAACTCGTGATATATGAGCTGATATGGGAAAATATGTAAAATTTTGACTTTTCGTTTTAATTGATTAATTAATTAGTGATAACGTGGAGGCCCCTTCAACAAGACGATAATATAGGTATGAAGGTATGAATCTGTAGATTTCATGATAGCAAGATCAATATGTTCCGAGGGGGGGTAACTCGTGATATATGAGCTGATATGGAAAAATATGTAAAATTTTGACTTTTCGTTTTAATTGATTAATTAATTAGTGAAAACGTGGAGTCCGCTTCAACAAGACGATAATATAGGTATGCAGGTATGAATCTGTAGATTTCCTTATACCAAGATCATTATGTTCCGAGGGGGGTAACTCGTGATATATGAGCTGATATGGGAAAATATGTATAATTTTGACTTTTCGTTTTAATTGATTAATTAATTAGTGATAACGTGGAGGACGCTTCAACAAGACGATAATATAGGTATGAAGGTATTTGTCTGTAGATTTCATGATACCAAGATCATTATTTCCGAGGGGGGTAACTCGTGATAAATGAGCTGATATGGGAAAATATGTAAAATTTTGACTTTTCGTTTTAATTGATTAATTAATTAGTGATAACGTGGAGGCCGCTTCAACAAGACGATAACATAGGTATGCAGGTATGTATCTTTAGATTTCATGATACCAAAATCATTATGTTCCGAGGGGGGTAACTCGTGATATATGAGCTGATATGGGAATATATGTAAAATTTTGACTTTTCGTTTTAATTGATTAATTAATTAGTGATAACGTGGAGGCCGCTTCAACAAGACGATAATATAGGTATGAAGGTATTTGTCTGTAGATTTCATGATACCAAGATCATTATGTTTCGAGGGGGGTAACTCGTGATATATGAGCTGAAATGGGAAAATATGTAAAATTTTGACTTTTCGTTTTAATTGATTAATTAATTAGTGATAATATTGAGGCCGCTTCAACAAGACGATAATATAGGTATGAAGGTATGTATCGGTATATTTCATGATACCAAGATCATTATGTTCCAAAGGGGGTAACTCGTGATATATGAGCTGATATGGAAAAATATGTAAAATTTTGACTTTTCGTTTTAATTGATTAATTAATTAGTGATAATGTGGAGGCCGCTTCAACAAGACGATAATATAGGTATGAAGGTATGTATATGTAGATTTGATGATACCAAGATAATTATGTTCCGAGGGGGTAACTCGTGATATATGAGATGATATGGGAAAATATGTAAAATTTTGACTTTTCGTTTTAATTGATAAATTAATTAGTGATAATGTGGAAGACGCTTCAACAAGACGATAATATAGGTATGAAGGTATGTATCTGTAGATTTCATGATACAAAGATCATTATGTTCCGAGGGGGATAACTCGTGATATATGAGCTGATATGGGAAAATATGTAAAATTTTGACTTTTCGTTTTAATTGATTAATTAATTAGTGATAACCTCGAGACCGCTTCAACAAGGCGATAATATAGGTATGAAGGTATGTATCTGTAGATTTGATGATACCAAGATAATTATGTTCCGAGGGGGATAACTCGTGATATATGAGCTGATATGGGAAAATATGTAAAATTTTGACTTTTCGTTTTAATTGATTGATTAATTAGTGATAACGTGGAGGCCGCTTCAACAAGACGATAACATAGGTATGCAGGTATGTATCTTTAGATTTCATGATACCAAAATCATTACGTTCCGAGGGGGGTAACTCGTGATATATGAGCTGATATGGGAATATATGTAAAATTTTGACTTTTCGTTTTAATTGATTAATTAATTAGTGATAATGTGGAGGCCGCTTCAACAAGACGATAATATAGGTATGAAGGTATGTATCTGTAGATTTCATGATACCAAGATCATTATGTTCCGGGGGGGATAACTCGTGATATATGAGCTGATATTGGAAAATATGTAAAATTTTGACTTTTCGTTTTAATTGATTAATTAATTAGTGATAACGTGGAGGCCGCTTCAACAAGACGATAATATAGGTATGAAGGTATGTATCTGTAGATTTCATGATACCAAGATCATTATGTTCCGAGGGGGGTTACTCGTGATATATGAGCTGATATGGGAAAATATGTAAAATTTTGACTTTTCGTTTTAATTGATTAATTAATTAGTGATAACGTGGAGGCCCCTTCAACAAGACGATAATATAGGTATGAAGGTATGAATCTGTAGATTTCATGATAGCAAGATCAATATGTTCCGAGGGGGGGTAACTCGTGATATATGAGCTGATATGGAAAAATATGTAAAATTTTGACTTTTCGTTTTAATTGATTAATTAATTAGTGAAAACGTGGAGTCCGCTTCAACAAGACGATAATATAGGTATGCAGGTATGAATCTGTAGATTTCATTATACCAAGATCATTATGTTCCGAGGGGGGTAACTCGTGATATATGAGCTGATATTGGAAAATATGTATAATTTTGACTTTTCGTTTTAATTGATTAATTAATTAGTGATAACGTGGAGGACGCTTCAACAAGACGATAATATAGGTATGAAGGTATTTGTCTGTAGATTTCATGATACCAAGATCATTATGTTTCGAGGGGGGTAACTCGTGATATATGAGCTGATATGGGAAAATATGTAAAATTTTGACTTTTCGTTTTAATTGATTAATTAATTAGTGATAATGTGGAGGACGCTTCAACAAGACGATAATATAGGTATGAAGGTATGTATCTGTAGATTTGATGATACCAAGATCATTATGTTCCTAGGGGAGTAACTCGTGATATATGAGCTGATATGGGAAAATATGTAAAATTTTGACTTTTCGTTTTAATTGATTAATTAATTAGTGACAACGTGGAGGCCGCTTCAACAAGACGATAATATAGGTATGAAGGTATGTATCTGTAGATTTCATGATACCAAGATCATTATGTTCCGAGGGGGGTAACTCGTGATATATGAGCTGATATGGGAAAATATGTAAAAATTTTGACTTTTCGTTTTAATTGATTAATTAATTAGTGATAACGTGGAGGCCGGTTCAACAAGACGATAATATAGGTATGAAGGTATGTATCTGTGGATTTCATGATAGCAAGATCAATATGTTCCGAGGGGGGTAACTCGTGATATATGAGCTGATATTGAAAAATATGTAAAATTTTGACTTTTCGTTTTAATTGATTAATTAACTAGTGATAATGTGGAGGCCGCTTCAACAAGACGATAATATAGGTATGAAGGTATGTATCTGTAGATTTCATGATACCAAGATCATTATGTTCCGAGGGGGATAACTCGTGATATATGAGCTGATATGGGAAAATATGTAAAATTTTGACTTTTCGTTTTAATTGATTAATTAATTAGTGATAACGTGGAGACCGCTTCAACAAGGCGATAATATAGGTATGAAGGTATGTATCTGTAGATTTGATGATACCAAGATAATAATGTTCCGAGGGGGGTAACTCGTGATATATGAGCTGATATGGGAAAATATGTAAAATTTTGACTTTTCGTTTTAATTGATTGATTAATTAGTGATAACGTGGAGGCCGCTTCAACAAGACGATAACATAGGTATGCAGGTATGTATCTTTAGATTTCATGATTCCAAAATCATTATGTTCCGAGGGGGGTAACTCGTGATATATGAGCTGATATGGGAATATATGTAAAATTTTGACTTTTCGTTTTAATTGATTAATTAATTAGTGATAACGTGGAGGCCGCTTCAACAAGACGATAATATAGGTATGAAGGTATTTGTCTGTAGATTTCATGATACCTAGATCATTATGTTTCGAGGGGGGTAACTCGTGATATATGAGCTGATATGGGAAAATATGTAAAATTTTGACTTTTCGTTTTAATTGATTAATTAATTAGTGATAATGTGGAGGCCGCTTCAACAAGACGATAATATAGGTATGAAGGTATGTATCTGTAGATTTCATGATACCAAGATCATTATGTTCCGGGGGGGATAACTCGTGATATATGAGCTGATATGGGAAAATATGTAAAATTTTGACTTTTCGTTTTAATTGATTAATTAATTAGTGATAACGTGGAGGCCGGTTCAACAAGACGATAATATAGGTATGAAGGTATGTATCTGTAGATTTCATGATACCAAGATCATTATGTTCCGAGGGGGTAACTCGTGATATATGAGCTGATATGGGAAAATATGTAAAATTTTGACTTTTCGTTTTAATTGATTAATTAATTAGTGATAACGTGGAGGCCCCTTCAACAAGACGATAATATAGGTATGAAGGTATGTATCTGTAGATTTCATGATAGCAAGATCAATATGTTCCGAGGGGGGGTAACTCGTGATATATGAGCTGATATGGAAAAATATGTAAAATTTTGACTTTTCGTTTTAATTGATTAATTAATTAGTGATAACGTGGAGGCCGCTTCAACAAGACGATAATATAGGTATGCAGGTATGAATCTGTAGATTTCATTATACCAAGATCATTATGTTCCGAGGGGGGTAACTCGTGATATATGAGCTGATATGAGAAAATATGTATAATTTTGACTTTTCGTTTTAATTGATTAATTAATTAGTGATAACGTGGAGGACGCTTCAACAAGACGATAATATAGGCATGAAGGTATTTGTCTGTAGATTCCATGATACCAAGATCATTATGTTTCGAGGGGGGTAACTCGTGATATATGAGCTGATTTTTGGGAAAATATGTATAATTTTGACTTTTCGTTTTAATTGATAAATTAATTAGTGATAATGTGGAGGACGCTTCAACAAGACGATAATATAGGTATGAAGGTATGTATCTGTAGATTTGATGATACCAAGATCATTATGTTCCGAGGGGGATAACTCGTGATATATGAGCTGATATGGGAAAATATGTAAAATTTTGACTTTTCGTTTTAATTGATTAATTAATTAGTGATAACGTGGAGACCGCTTCAACAAGGCGATAATATAGGTATAAAGGTATGTATCTGTAGATTTCATGATACCAAGATCATTATGTTTCGAGGGGGGTAACTCGTGATATATGAGCTGATATGGGAAAATATGTAAAATTTTGACTTTTCGTTTTAATTGATTAATTAATTAGTGATAACGTGGAGGCCGCTTCAACAAGACGATAACATAGGTATGCAGGTATGTATCTTTAGATTTCATGATACCAAAATCATTATGTTCCGAGGGGGGTAACTCGTGATATATGAGCTGATATGGGAATATATGTAAAATTTTGACTTTTCGTTTTAATTGATTAATTAATTAGTGATAACGTGGAGGCCGCTTCAACAAGACGATAATATAGGTATGAAGGTATTTGTCTGTAGATTTCATGATACCAAGATCATTATGTTTCGAGGGGGGTAACTCGTGATATATGAGCTGAAATGGGAAAATATGTAAAATTTTGACTTTTCGTTTTAATTGATTAATTAATTAGTGATAATGTGGAGGCCGCTTCAACAAGACGATAATATAGGTATGAAGGTATGTATCGGTAGATTTCATGATACCAAGATCATTATGTTTCGGGGGGGGATAACTCGTGATATATGAGCTGATATGGGAAAATATGTAAAATTTTGACTTTTCGTTTTAATTGATTAATTAATTAGTGATAACGTAGAGAGCGCTTCAACAAGACGATAATATAGGTATGAAGGTATGTATCTGTAGATTTGATGATACCAAGATCATTATGTTCCGAGGGGAGTAACTCGTGATATATGAGCTGATATGGGAAAATATGTAAAATTTTGACTTTTCGTTTTAATTGATTAATTAATTAGTGACAACGTGGAGGCCGCTTCAACAAGGCGATAATATAGGTATGAAGGTATGTATCTGTAGATTTCATGATACCAAGACCATTATGTTCCGAGGGGGGTAACTCGTGATATATGAGCTGATATGGGAAAATATGTAAAAATTTTGACTTTTCGTTTTAATTGATTAATTAATTAGTGATAACGTGGAGGCCGGTTCAACAAGACGATAATATAGAAATGAAGGTATGTATCTGTAGATTTCATGATACCAAGATCATTATGTTCCGAGGGGGTTAACTCGTGATATATAAGCTGATATGGGAAAAGATGTAAAATTTTGACTTTTCGTTTTAATTGATTAATTAATTAATGATAACGTGGAGGCCCCTTCAACAAGACGATAATATAGGTATGAAGGTACGTATCTGTTGATTTCATGATAGCAAGATCAATATGTTCCGAGGGGGGTAACTCGTGATATATGAGCTGATATGGAAAAATATGTAAAATTTTGACTTTTCGTTTTAATTGATTAATTAATTAGTGATAACGTGGAGGACGCTTCAACAAGACGATAATATAGGTATGAAGGTATTTGTCTGTAGATTTTATGATACCAAGATCATTATGTTCCGAGGGGGGTAACTCGTGATATATAAGCTGATATGGGAAAAGATGTAAAATTTTGACTTTTCGTTTTAATTGATTAATTAATTAGTGATAACGTGGAGGCCCCTTCAACAAGACGATAATATTGGTATGCAGGTATGAATCTGTAGATTTCATTATACCAAGATCATTATGTTCCGAGGGGGGTAACTCGTGATATATGAGCTGATATGGGAAAATATGTATAATTTTGACTTTTCGTTTTAATTGATTAATTAATTAGTGATAACGTGGAGGACGCTTCAACAAGACGATAATATAGGTATGACGGTATTTGTCTGTAGATTTTATGATACCAAGATCATTATGTTTCGAGGGGGGTAACTCGTGATATATGAGCTGATATGGGAAAATATGTAAATTTTTGACTTTTCGTTTTAATAGATAAATTAATTAGTGATAATGTGGAGGACGCTTCAACAAGACGATAATATAGGTATGAAGGTATGTATCTGTAGATTTCATGATACCAAGATCATTATGTTCCGAGGGGGATAACTCGTGATATATGAGCTGATATGGGAAAATATGTAAAATTTTGACTTTTCGTTTTAATTGATTAATTAATTAGTGATAACGTGGAGACCGCTTCAACAAGGCGATAATATAGGTATGAAGGTATGTATCTGTAGATTTGATGATACCAAGATAATTATGTTCCGAGGGGGGTAACTCGTGATATATGAGCTGATATGGGAAAATATGTAAAATTTTGACTTTTCGTTTTAATTGATTGATTAATTAGTGATAACGTGGAGGCCGCTTCAACAAGACGATAACATAGGTATGCAGGTATGTATCTTTAGATTTCATGATACCAAAATCATTATGTTCCGAGGGGGATAACTCGTGATATATGAGCTGATATGGGAATATATGTAAAATTTTGACTTTTCGTTTTAATTGATTAATTAATTAGTGATAACGTGGAGGCCGCTTCAACAAGACGATAATATAGGTATGAAGGTATTTGTCTGTAGATTTCATGATACCAAGATCATTATGTTTCGAGGGGGGTAACTCGTGATATATGAGCTGATATGGGTAAATATGTAAAATTTTGACTTTTCGTTTTAATAGATTAATTAATTAGTGATAATGTGGAGGCCGCTTCAACAAGACGATAATATAGGTATGAAGGTATGTATCTGTAGATTTCATGATACCAAGATCATTATGTTCCGGGGGGGATAACTCGCGATATATGAGCTGATATGGGAAAATATGTAAAATTTTGACTTTTCGTTTTAATTGATTAATTAATTAGTGATAACGTGGAGGCCGCTTCAACAAGACGATAATATAGGTATGAAGGTATTTGTCTGTAGATTTCATGATAGCAAGATCATTATCTTTCGAGGGGGGTAACTCGTGATATATGAGCTGATATGGGAAAATATGTAAAATTTTGACTTTTCGTTTTAATTGATTAATTAATTAGTGATAACGTGTAGGCCCCTTCAACAAGACGATAATATAGGTATGAAGGTATATATCTGTAGATTTCATGATAGCAAGATCAATATGTTCCGAGGGGGGGTAATTCGTGATATATGAGCTGATATGGAAAAATATGTAAAATTTTGACTTTTCGTTTTAATTGATTAATTAATTAGTGATAACGTGGAGGCCGCTCCAACAAGACGATAATATAGGTATGCAGGTATGAATCTGTAGATTTCATTATACCAAGATCATTATGTTCCGAGGGGGGTAACTCGTGATATATGAGCTGATATGGGAAAATATGTATAATTTTGACTTTTCGTTTTAATTGATTAATTAATTAGTGACAACGTGGAGGACGCTTCAACAAGACGATAATATAGGTATGAAGGTATTTGTCTGTAGATTTCATGATACCAAGATCATTATGTTTCGAGGGGGGTAACTCGTGATATATGAGCTGATATAGGAAAATATGTAAAATTTTGACTTTTCGTTTTAATTGATAAATTAATTAGTGATAATGGGGAGGACGCTTCAACAAGACGATAATATAGGTATGAAGGTATGTATCTGTAGATTTCATGATACCAAGATCATTATGTTCCGAGGGGGATAACTCGTGATATATGAGCTGATATGTGAAAATATGTAAAATTTTGACTTTTTGTTTTAATTGATTAATTAATTAGTGATAACGTGGAGACCGCTTCAACAAGGCGATAATATAGGTATAAAGGTATGTATCTGTAGATTTCATGATACCAAGATCATTATGTTTCGAGGGGGGTAACTCGTGATATATGAGCTGATATGGGAAAATATGTAAAATTTTGACTTTTCGTTTTAATTGATTAATTAATTAGTGATAATGTGGAGGCCGCTTCAACAAGACGATAATATAGGTATGAAGGTATGTATCTGTAGATTTCATGATACCAAGATCATTATGTTCCGAGGGGGATAACTCGTGATATATGAGCTGATATGGGAAAAAATGTAAAATTTTGACTTTTCGTTTTAATTGATTAATTAATTAGTGATAACGTGGAGACCGCTTCAACAAGGCGATAATATAGGTATGAAGGTATGTATCTGTAGATTTGATGATACCAAGATAATAATGTTCCGAGGTGGGTAACTCGTGATATATGAGCTGATATGGGAAAATATGTAAAATTTTGACTTTTCGTTTTAATTGATTAATTAATTAGTGATAACGTGGAGGCCGCTTCAACAAGACGATAACATAGGTATGCAGGTATGAATCTTTGGATGTCATGATACCAAAATCATTATGTTCCGAGGGGGGTAACTCGTGATATATGAGCTGATATGGGAATATATGTAAAATTTTGACTTTTCGTTTTAATTGATTAATTAATTAGTGATAACGTGGAGGCCGCTTCAACAAGACGATAATATAAGTATGAAGGTATTTGTCTGTAGATTTCATGATACCAAGATCATTATGTTTCGAGGGGGATAACTCGTGATATATGAGCTGATATGGGAAAATATGTAAAATTTTGACTTTTCGTTTTAATTGATTAATTAATTAGTGATAATGTGGAGGCCGCTTCAACAAGACGATAATATAAGTATGAAGGTATGTATCTGTAGATTTCATGATACCAAGATCATTATGATCCGTGGGGGGATAACTCGTGATATATGAGCTGATATGGGAAAACATGTAAAATTTTGACTTTTCGTTTTAATTGATTAATTAATTAGTGATAACGTGGAGACCGCTTCAACAAGACGATAATACAGGTATGAAGGTATGTATCTGTAGATTTGATGATACCAAGATCATTATGTTCCGAGGGGAGTAACTCGTGATATATGAGCTGATATGGGAAAATATGTAAAATTTTGACTTTTCGTTTTAATTGATTAATTAATTAGTGATAACGTGGAGGCCGCTTCAACAAGACGATAATATAGGTATGAAGATATGTATCTGTAGATTTCATGATACCAAGATCATTATGTTCCGAAAGGGGTAACTCGTGATATATGAGCTGATATGGGAAAATATGTAAAATTTTGACTTTTCGTTTTAATTGATTAATTAATTAGTGATAACGTGGAGACCGGTTCAACAAGACGATAATATAGATATGAAGGTATGTATCTGTAGATTTTATGATACCAAGATCATTATGTTCCGAGGGGGATAACTCGTGATATATGAGCTGATATGGGAAAATATGTAAAATTTTGACTTTTCGTTTTAATTGATTAATTAATTAGTGATAACGTGGAGGCCCCTTCAACTTGACGATAATTCAGGTATGAAGGTATGTTTCTGTTGATTTCATCATAGCAAGATCAATATGTTCCGAGGGGGGTAACTCGTGATATATGAGCTGATATGGAAAAATATGTAAAATTTTGACTTTTCGTTTTAATTGATTAATTAATTAGTGATAACGTGGAGGCCGCTTCAACAAGACGATAATATAGGTATGAAGGTATGTATCTGTAGATTTCATGATACCAAGATCATTATGTTCCGAGGGGGGTAACTCGTGATATATGAGCTGATATGGGAAAGTATGTAAAATTTTGACTTTTCGTTTTAATTGATTAATTAATTAGTGATAACGTGGATGCCGCTTCAACAGGACGATAATATAGGTATAAAGGTATGTATCGGTAGAATTCATGATACCAAGATCATTATGTTTCGGGGGGGGATAACTCGTGATATATGAGCTGATATGGGAAAATATGTAAAATTTTGACTTTTCGTTTTAATTGATTAATTAATTAGTGATAACGTAGAGAGCGCTTCAACAAGACGATAATATAGGTATGAAGGTATGTATCTGTAGATTTGATGATACCAAGATCATTATGTTCCGAGGGGAGTAACTCGTGATATATGAGCTGATATGGGAAAATATGTAAAATTTTGACTTTTCGTTTTAATTGATTAATTAATTAGTGACAACGTGGAGGCCGCTTCAACAAGGCGATAATATAGGTATGAAGGTATGCATCTGTAGATTTCATGATACCAAGACCATTATGTTCCGAGGGGGGTAACTCGTGATATATGAGCTGATATGGGAAAATATGTAAAAATTTTGACTTTTCGTTTTAATTGATTAATTAATTAGTGATAACGTGGAGGCCGGTTCAACAAGACGATAATATAGAAATGAAGGTATGTATCTGTAGATTTCATGATACCAAGATCATTATGTTCCGAGGGGGGTAACTCGTGATATATAAGCTGATATGGGAAAAGATGTAAAATTTTGACTTTTCGTTTTAATTGATTAATTAATTAATGATAACGTGGAGGCCCCTTCAACAAGACGATAATATAGGTATGAAGGTACGTATCTGTTGATTTCATGATAGCAAGATCAATATGTTCCGAGGGGGGTAACTCGTGATATATGAGCTGATATGGAAAAATATGTAAAATTTTGACTTTTCGTTTTAATTGATTAATTAATTAGTGATAACGTGGAGGACGCTTCAACAAGACGATAATATAGGTATGAAGGTATTTGTCTGTAGATTTTATGATACCAAGATCATTATGTTCCGAGGGGGGTAACTCGTGATATATAAGCTGATATGGGAAAAGATGTAAAATTTTGACTTTTCGTTTTAATTGATTAATTAATTAATGATAACGTGGAGGCCCCTTCAACAAGACGATAATATTGGTATGCAGGTATGAATCTGTAGATTTCATTATACCAAGATCATTATGTTCCGAGGGGGGTAACTCGTGATATATGAGCTGATATGGGAAAATATGTATAATTTTGACTTTTCGTTTTAATTGATTAATTAATTAGTGATAACGTGGAGGACGCTTCAACAAGACGATAATATAGGTATGACGGTATTTGTCTGTAGATTTTATGATACCAAGATCATTATGTTTCGAGGGGGGTAACTCGTGATATATGAGCTGATATGGGAAAATATGTAAATTTTTGACTTTTCGTTTTAATAGATAAATTAATTAGTGATAATGTGGAGGACGCTTCAACAAGACGATAATATAGGTATGAAGGTATGTATCTGTAGATTTCATGATACCAAGATCATTATGTTCCGAGGGGGATAACTCGTGATATATGAGCTGATATGGGAAAATATGTAAAATTTTGACTTTTCGTTTTAATTGATTAATTAATTAGTGATAACGTGGAGACCGCTTCAACAAGGCGATAATATAGGTATGAAGGTATGTATCTGTAGATTTGATGATACCAAGATAATTATGTTCCGAGGGGGGTAACTCGTGATATATGAGCTGATATGGGAAAATATGTAAAATTTTGACTTTTCGTTTTAATTGATTGATTAATTAGTGATAACGTGGAGGCCGCTTCAACAAGACGATAACATAGGTATGCAGGTATGTATCTTTAGATTTCATGATACCAAAATCATTATGTTCCGAGGGGGATAACTCGTGATATATGAGCTGATATGGGAATATATGTAAAATTTTGACTTTTCGTTTTAATTGATTAATTAATTAGTGATAACGTGGAGGCCGCTTCAACAAGACGATAATATAGGTATGAAGGTATTTGTCTGTAGATTTCATGATACCAAGATCATTATGTTTCGAGGGGGGTAACTCGTGATATATGAGCTGATATGGGTAAATATGTAAAATTTTGACTTTTCGTTTTAATAGATTAATTAATTAGTGATAATGTGGAGGCCGCTTCAACAAGACGATAATATAGGTATGAAGGTATGTATCTGTAGATTTCATGATACCAAGATCATTATGTTCCGGGGGGGATAACTCGCGATATATGAGCTGATATGGGAAAATATGTAAAATTTTGACTTTTCGTTTTAATTGATTAATTAATTAGTGATAACGTGGAGGCCGCTTCAACAAGACGATAATATAGGTATGAAGGTATTTGTCTGTAGATTTCATGATAGCAAGATCATTATCTTTCGAGGGGGGTAACTCGTGATATATGAGCTGATATGGGAAAATATGTAAAATTTTGACTTTTCGTTTTAATTGATTAATTAATTAGTGATAACGTGGAGGCCCCTTCAACAAGACGATAACATAGGTATGAAGGTATATATCTGTAGATTTCATGATAGCAAGATCAATATGTTCCGAGGGGGGGTAATTCGTGATATATGAGCTGATATGGAAAAATATGTAAAATTTTGACTTTTCGTTTTAATTGATTAATTAATTAGTGATAACGTGGAGGCCGCTCCAACAAGACGATAATATAGGTATGAAGGTATTTGTCTGTAGATTTCATTATACCAAGATCATTATGTTCCGAGGGGGGTAACTCGTGATATATGAGCTGATATGGGAAAATATGTATAATTTTGACTTTTCGTTTTAATTGATTAATTAATTAGTGATAACGTGAAGGACGCTTCAACAAGACGATAATATAGGTATGAAGGTATTTGTCTGTAGATTTCATGATACCAAGATCATTATGTTTCGAGGGGGGTAACTCGTGATATATGAGCTGATATAGGAAAATATGTAAAATTTTGACTTTTCGTTTTAATTGATAAATTAATTAGTGATAATGTGGAGGACGCTTCAACAAGACGATAATATAGGTATGAAGGTATGTATCTGTAGATTTCATGATACCAAGATCATTATGTTCCGAGGGGGATAACTCGTGATATATGAGCTGATATGTGAAAATATGTAAAATTTTGACTTTTTGTTTTAATTGATTAATTAATTAGTGATAACGTGGAGACCGCTTCAACAAGGCGATAATATAGGTATAAAGGTATGTATCTGTAGATTTCATGATACCAAGATCATTATGTTTCGAGGGGGGTAACTCGTGATATATGAGCTGATATGGGAAAATATGTAAAATTTTGACTTTTCGTTTTAATTGATTAATTAATTAGTGATAATGTGGAGGCCGCTTCAACAAGACGATAATATAGGTATGAAGGTATGTATCTGTAGATTTCATGATACCAAGATCATTATGTTCCGAGGGGGATAACTCGTGATATATGAGCTGATATGGGAAAATATGTAAAATTTTGACTTTTCGTTTTAATTGATTAATTAATTAGTGATAACGTGGAGACCGCTTCAACAAGGCGATAATATAGGTATGAAGGTATGTATCTGTAGATTTGATGATACCAAGATAATAATGTTCCGAGGGGGGTAACTCGTGATATATGAGCTGATATGGGAAAATATGTAAAATTTTGACTTTTCGTTTTAATTGATTAATTAATTAGTGATAACGTGGAGGCCGCTTCAACAAGACGATAACATAGGTATGCAGGTATGAATCTTTGGATGTCATGATACCAAAATCATTATGTTCCGAGGGGGGTAACTCGTGATATATGAGCTGATATGGGAATATATGTAAAATTTTGACTTTTCGTTTTAATTGATTAATTAATTAGTGATAACGTGGAGGCCGCTTCAACAAGACGATAATATAAGTATGAAGGTATTTGTCTGTAGATTTCATGATACCAAGATCATTATGTTTCGAGGGGGATAACTCGTGATATATGAGCTGATATGGGAAAATATGTAAAATTTTGACTTTTCGTTTTAATTGATTAATTAATTAGTGATAATGTGGAGGCCGCTTCAACAAGACGATAATATAAGTATGAAGGTATGTATCTGTAGATTTCATGATACCAAGATCATTATGATCCGTGGGGGGATAACTCGTGATATATGAGCTGATATGGGAAAATATGTAAAATTTTGACTTTTCGTTTTAATTGATTAATTAATTAGTGATAACGTGGAGACCGCTTCAACAAGACGATAATATAGGTATGAAGGTATGTATCTGTAGATTTGATGATACCAAGATCATTATGTTCCGAGGGGAGTAACTCGTGATATATGAGCTGATATGGGAAAATATGTAAAATTTTGACTTTTCGTTTTAATTGATTAATTAATTAGTGATAACGTGGAGGCCGCTTCAACAAGACGATAATATAGGTATGAAGATATTTATCTGTAGATTTCATGATACCAAGATCATTATGTTCCGAAAGGGGTAACTCGTGATATATGAGCTGATATGGGAAAATATGTAAAATTTTGACTTTTCGTTTTAATTGATTAATTAATTAGTGATAACGTGGAGACCGGTTCAACAAGACGATAATATAGATATGAAGGTATGTATCTGTAGATTTCATGATACCAAGATCATTATGTTCCGAGGGGGATAACTCGTGATATATGAGCTGATATGGGAAAATATGTAAAATTTTGACTTTTCGTTTTAATTGATTAATTAATTAGTGATAACGTGGAGGCCCCTTCAACTTGACGATAATTCAGGTATGAAGGTATGTTTCTGTTGATTTCATGATAGCAAGATCAATATGTTCCGAGGGGGGTAACTCGTGATATATGAGCTGATATGGAAAAATATGTAAAATTTTGACTTTTTGTTTTAATTGATTAATTAATTAGTGATAACGTGGAGGCCGCTTCAACAAGACGATAATATAGGTATGAAGGTATGCATCTGTAGATTTCATGATACCAAGATCATTATGTTCCGAGGGGGTAACTCGTGATATATGAGCTGATATGGGAAAATATTTAAAATTTTGACTTTTCGTTTTAATTGATTAATTAATTAGTGATAACGTGGAGGCCCCTTCAACTTGACGATAATTCAGGTATGAAGGTATGTTTCTGTTGATTTCATGATAGCAAGATCAATATGTTCCGAGGGGGGTAACTCGTGATATATGAGCTGATATGGAAAAATATGTAAAATTTTGACTTTTTGTTTTAATTGATTAATTAATTAGTGATAACGTGGAGGCCGCTTCAACAAGACGATAATATAGGTATGAAGGTATGTATCTGTAGATTTGATGATACCAAGATCATTATGTTCCGAGGGGAGTAACTCGTGATATATGAGCTGATATGGGAAAATATGTAAAATTTTGACTTTTCGTTTTAATTGATTAATTAATTAGTGATAACGTGGAGGCCGCTTCAACAAGACGATAATATAGGTATGAAGGTATGCATCTGTAGATTTCATGATACCAAGATCATTATGTTCCGAGGGGGGTAACTCGTGATATATGAGCTGATATGGGAAAATATTTAAAATTTTGACTTTTCGTTTTAATTGATTAATTAATTAGTGATAACGTGGAGGCCGCTTCAACAAGACGATAATATAGGTATGAAGGTATGTATCTGTAGATTTCATGATACCAAGATCATTATGTTCCGAGGGGGGTAACTCGTGATATATGAGCTGATATGGGAAAATATGTAAAATTTTGATTTTTGTTGTACATAAATTCCCAGAAAAATTCCAATTTTGGGAATCTTCCCAAAAAGTATCTTCCCGGGAATTTACCCATCACTAAGCATATTTTTGTGGACCGCGGGGCTTTTCTCGCGGTTCTCCCATTTTTTCACACTTTCTTGATTCCACCATTTCCTTCATTTTTCATCATCACCGTTTCCTTTAATCCCTCTAGCGGACATATTTGTGGGACGTAAAACTTAAAGATTTAATTTCATTTTCATTTACAGAATTATTAATATATTAAAATAAGTTTGCTGATTATTTGAAATCAGACGCTTTTCTAGAATGCACATTATGACTATCTATTCCTTGTCAATACTATAAATTATTAAGCTTTATAAAAGTAGAGGGAAAAAGGAAACCAATATAACATATTTTACAACTAACTTTTTATTTATTTATTTATTTATTTATTTTAAATCGAAGTCTGTGCAAGCCATTGAAACATTTCCAAATTACAAATGAAATTATTATTTATATACAAAATAAATTAAACAAACGATGGGGCAATTTATGGTTTAATCGAATATGATGGTGGTTGCTCCGATTTAGAAGAAAGCAATTTTCTGTTGGCACTAGCATCGAAACTATTTGTGTACAAACAAGAATTTCGCATAAGTATTTACTTGACTTGTTATTATAGTTTACTAATAAATAAAGAATTATATATTCGTGTAGAAGTAGTTTAGGTCGAGCTTTGGAAAAACAATCACCTCACATATCTATCTAGTTCAATTGCACATACGCGTATGCTGATGAACTAAATAACTGAACGTGTTTCAAACACTGAAATAGCAACACTGAAGGCAAAAATTATGGAATAGAGACCATGGCGACATCTCATGAGAAGTAGGTAAACTAGAACTGTGATTGTTTAAGTCTAGCTGAGTCGCGTTATATGTGGATGGTAGCGACATCCAACGGCGTAGCAGATTATTGTTAGGATTAGCGTTGTCTTGACGCAAACCATTTCTGAAAGTGCCCACTTCATTACACATTCAAATAATTTACATGGTGCTGGCACTCTGCGTCTAGAAGACCCTCTCCCGAGCGGCGTGTTGTTAGCGTCAGCCTAATAATATTAGGTTGCTTCTGTGAACGTTCTTGTAAATCGTTCATTAACACTGGCGACATAAAATATAAGGGAAGTATAATAAGTGTTAAATTCTTATTACATTTGAATTAACAATGGCTGGTGAGGCGTCTGTTAAGTTGGAATTGATGTTCAAAGAAGAAATTGCTTATGAGTTACCTCAGGAAGATCCACTCGAAGGGAAAGGATGGACGTACGAACTGATGACTGACAATAAAGAGTTAATATTATCTACAACGGAAGGAGAGGAAACAATGGACAAGGATACATCTATGTGTTCTTTGGATGTGAAACTAAACGTTGGTAGGGTGAAATCAAAATTAGCAGTAGAAGAAGGTCCTGCATTTGAAAGTAATATAGAAACGCAAAGAAAAATAGTGGCTCAGGAGTCTTGCGCGTCGTACTCTAATGACTCCCAACAATTAACAAAAAGTTTAAATTCAGTTCGGCCAGAAAGGTAATGTTAAATTTTACATATACTAATTGGCTCAGTTTGACAATACAGTTACATGCGTTCAGAAATTTTGTTGGTTAAAGCAATACTTCACGAGAAACTTTTAGGTATGGGAGATATCTCGAACGTAACTTTGTAACCTACAATTTGGAAATGGCATGGCACACATAGACTAGCTGTATACCAAATAAAAATAATAATAAGATCGATACCACTCATACAAATCTGATGTAGTTCATATCTTGATAAAGTAATTATTTCTTTATTATTGATTACACATTTCTCACTAATTGTTGCACATATTTAAAATATGGGTGCTCGACGATATTGTTTTACTTATATAGAGACTTATGTAAAATAACAAATCGTGAGAATGGTAATTATTCTAAAATGTTTCAAATTTAAACGTGGAATTATTACATTGGAACAAAAACCATGGACGTTTGTGTTTTTACTTAGGATTTAGCTCAAATGGGTCTAGCCTCATTTTTCCGGAGGGCTTCGAAAAACACAAGATACAAGATACAAGATAAAGAATATTTTAACCAACAGTGGATTTTCATTAATTGTAGAGGTCCATACATCAATCCGTTTCATAGCTGCACACATTTCTTTCAAGGGAGTCGACTTTTTGCATTCCCAGGAATCATTCCTAGGGTATGGACCTCTATTTCTCAGTATAGGATCACTTTAGGGGCTTAGTGAACGTACATTTTATATGAATTATTTTAAAAACAACGCTAACAAGCATGTGCTAGATGGCCGGTAAAAATAAGTTTGCTATGCAGATTAGGGCATTACGCAGAATGTGGGTAAACGAGGATAGCGCAAAATTCTGTATTTAGGATAACTTATATGTGTTATGTGTTGAATGTGTTTTTGTACGTTCCTAAGTATTTTATATGTAACATCCTGAAATGCTTTCTTTGCTTGTATATTTGTGTTGCCAAGTAAGAAAATATATTAGGGACGTAACTTCTTAATTAGATGGATTCCTTCATTCCCAAACATTTTTCTAGTTCCGTGTTAAGATCTGCCACATTTAATTTTGATACTTCATTTCACTTACAGTGGTTACTAGCTACCGTAACAAGGGGTTACTTTGCACATGGGGCATTACCTCCCACAAGATATGAAAAGAGTTTCACAATCCTCTGTCGGTAAAACCATGAACTGTAAACACAAAGTTTCAACTACCCTGTACGGTAGAACATGTATCTATTTTGGCGTTAATGTTGGGGAGTCAGCATCAGTTCTAATTACCGAAAGGGTTTGTTGCTGTACTGGTATGGAAAGCAGTCACTGTAAATACAGCCAAATTCTAAAAAAAAATCTGTCAATGTCAGTTTCGTAGAATACTAGTGTGCATAATGGGACTGTGATGTAATTGTTGTAATTGAAATGTGAAACGTTTCATAGGTGGGGTTATTTGCACAATATACAAAAAAGTATGTTGAATATACCTATCTGTGCAATGTTTTCCCTTCAGTATTTAAATATTTTACTTTCTACAGAAAACTGCATGCATTTTATTAATATTGATATTAGAATGATGGTACCGTATCAGTACTTAGTTCGAATTATCAATATTTGTAAAGAAAATTACGTATTCTCTGGTACCGACTCAGGAACCACACTCTAATAGTTTAGCATATGTCCCACAAAAGTGCCAACTCACGAACAGAAAAATTGATCCTCGTGAACTGATTTGACTTGGCTATTCCTTTTGTCCAAGGTTATTATTCGAACCGTAATCAGTGGAAGATTTACGGGGTTTGTAACTTTTAGGCTGAAGCCCACCCAAAATTGCATTTTTTTTTAAACGCATGTACTTAATTAGACTCAACCAGTGACTTTAATCGGTTCTGTCACTTCCTGGAACTGTTTCTGCGTGAGTCGCTTGTTGGAACTGTTCGTGCCTTATGTGACGTCCTTTTTGAAAAGTTGGTGGTAGTTCATATTTTTCTCACTAGGTGTCTACAGTCATATAGTAGTTTGTCACTGTGACGTCACATGCTCTGTCTGCTTGTATGTGTGGAATGGAGTGAGCGGGTAATTGAATTTTCGTTTCATGGCGACGATCGAGGTAGCAAGTGCGATTGAGAAACCGTAAAATGAATTTAGTACAAAGAATTGGTACTTGTCGTTTTTAAATAAGTTTGTATTAGATTCGGATAATAAATCTTATCACTTTGCAGCACAGTGTGGTTTAATTGAGTTAGAGAAAACATGTCATGGTTGTGGTCGAAGGCTGAAGATATTTCCGACGTATGGTTAAAGTGGGCGTTCACTGGTTAGTCTTGTTTGTAATAATAACAAGTGTACTCGCTTTAATAAATCGACGTCTGTGCGGAAAAGAACATTTTTCAGCAATGTGAACTTGCATATTGCGCGTGTTTTCTTGCTGTCTTATTGTTTCGTGAATCATCAATTATGAGTTCGTTATTCATGAGTGTTCTGGTTCCGGAAGCATTTAAGATTGATTCGTAAACTGCTCCGTTAACCGGATCAGATGAATCGGTTGCAGTTACTGTTTGACTGAAAATAAAGATTTGGCTAAATATATATTGTTAGTGATTCCTACGTGTATAAGCTGCAAGCCCACTCCCAAAGTCTAGTGATAAAAAAAAAAAAATTTCTGAATCAGGGCCCTGTCAAACTACTTTTATGGATACGCCACTGTTCATAATTTATTTTCTAACAAGAAATTCATTCCGTCGTCTACGTAAATAGGAAATTTACCTAAATTCGAAATAGGAGGCTCCAGTGGTAATAATTTCCAATCTAAGCGTTATTTGGGACCGGTGCAAAGTAACCGCGAGTAGAGACTAAAACGTCTTCTTCCAGTTTTACGTTTTTTATGATTTTAAAACGTTACACATTTCAATTTCAACGTTATACTATTGCCTCAAAGTCCCACTGTACATGGTAGTATTCTACGAAACTAATTTAGCTTTGACGCAAATTCTTATAGATGATATCTTTCAAATTTTATTAGCCTTTACCGTAACTGCTTACAATACCTCTACAAGAAGAGACTCTCCCGGTAGTTGGAACTGCAGTTAACCGCCAACATTATAGCCAAAATACAGTTACATGTTCTATCTTACGGTGGCAGTTCAAACTTCCTTTTTAGTGCTCGTGGTTTTCCGACAGGAAACTGTGAAACTTTTGAAATTTTGTGCAAAGTAACGCCCGATGTGCAAAGTAACCCCGTCTTATGGTACTTCAAAGTACTTTTATGCAATAGATCATAGCTTTGAATAAACAGTAGTTTTTATCTCATTATTTGGTTAACCTTAACTGGGGAAGAGGAAGTGCTAAGAAGATTTTATTAATTTACTCTTTGTCTCTCTCTGTCATCACGTTAGGAGTATAAAGCTCGATTCGTATACTAATTTATAACAGCAAGTTAATATACACTTATAACTAACATTATGAAGAAGGGTACTATAGATGCGAAAGACCCCAAAATATTAGCAAGAGTAAATATGAGATAATAATCGAATAGTGCCGCTATCAGTATCGAATCCATACTCTTCTGGGGCAGTAGGTGTTGCTCATTGGATTTTTTTTTTTTCTTTTGCTTAATTTTTATAATAATAATTTTATTATTATTATGATAAGGAGTTGCAAATGTACCGGGAATAGACATGGAAGTCGCAAGAATGTGTATTTTTATTTATTCTCAACAGCTTCTTATTTCAAAATTCTTTGTATATCCATTTTTTCCTGAAGCTAGTGCCATTTTGCCTGGCATCTGGTAAAATACAAGTTTGTACAGTATTATAACAAGAATTTTTACCTAATACTGCGCAAGAAATTCGTATTGTTTATCATTTGTTTAACATAGCATACAAAAGATATAACCGAAAAATATATATTAATAATCATAACCTATTGAGTAATCGGGGGCAATACATAATGATTCCAGTTATGTATAAAAATATAACAATCTTTAAAACATTCACCACTCGAAATAGAAAATGGCATCAATAATCACTACAGTTTGGAAACACGTCTCAAATAAATAATAAAAAGTAAGAAATATCTTGTGATTCATATCTAGGCCCATTCGTTCTGTAAGATCCTCGAAAATTTTAAGTCATTTAACTTGTCTTTTAAATGGTGTGATTTGAAATTATAACCCCTATGGTGGAAAGCTGATCGCACGCCATTAATACATGCAAATTCAAAACATGTTACAAATAAAACGATTGGGCATACTTCTATAGTTCTTACCTAGGATATTCTTATCCTTTCCTAGATTGTAGAAAATAATTAATTATTTGACTCATCGGATAGCGATAACGTGATCTGAAGTAAAACAATTTCACCTCAGTTTTTCAGAGCGCGTAAATGATAGGCAAAAATTTATAGCAGGTAAGGAATAGAAGAAATGGATAATTTTAGTTTCTGTTATCTACGGACATACTTGTATCTTTTGTATTGTATCATATAGCAACAAATGTGTTTCCCTCAGTTATTACGGATAAGACAATTTCAAATTATATCCTTTGAGTTGAAAAGCGGAAAAACTGTTATTACCAACCACAAGTTTGATAATATTTCAAGAATAAGCATTGGAAATATTTTCCTAACTTGTTTCGGATTTGTACCTTTTACTTACAACTATTCTCAAGCAACTTTACGGAGTAAATAATTTCTTTCTTTTCATTTTTAGTAGTTAAGTTTAACAAATTAGGAGTTTGTGCTTTCTACAATTTAGAAATGTGTAAGAATATCCCCAGCTGGAAACTACAAAGAAAGTTTCAATTCGTTCTATTTCAAGGGCTTTCCAATTCAAATTTTTGTTTGCGCTGCTCTGAGCGTATCGTAGAAATATATATTTGACATCTTGCTATTCCTTGTAGAAGAGAAAACTAACCCGGGAGTATTTTTTTTAATGAAGAAAAAAGTTTTAATGTCCGTACTGGCTAACAATGAAAGAAATTTTGATCGTAGCATTAAAATTGTTTCAAACTTGGTGATCAGAACGGCTCCTACTCTGCGGATTTTATAATTTGAGATCATTTCATTTCTTTTAGATGAGTGAAATGAATTGAAACCTTATTCCAGAATATAAATGAATGTAAGAATATCCCAGGTACAAACCATAAAAATGTTTCCCGGTCATTCTATTTGAAACACGTTTCGAACTTTAACAGCTATTGCCAGTTATTTTGCTTCTAACTGCAGAGATTGTAATTTGAGATCACGTCTTTCTTATTAGGTGAGCGAAATGAATTTTGTTACTCTGCTTTTAGATTTTAGACAGAAGTGAGAATGGCCATAGATACAAGTGCCGCAGGATTTTGTATTTTTTATTTAAGAAAAGCTTTGGAATAGAAGATTAAGAATAAATTTATCAATACAAAATAACTATGCAAAGTACCTTTTTTTTTTTACAAAATAGAGTCTTAATATCTTTAAAAAATTGTGCCCGACGTCGGTTTCTTCTTCTTGGGTTTCCTTTAACAGGGGATGGTCATTATAACTACAAATCGATTTCTAAGTAACGTTAGTTTCGATTTTTGTTATGGGGCAGTAGCATTTTGTCAGATAATTTTCTCGTTGTACCTTCGAAAACGGTATTTTATAAAGGATTTTCGTTCCTCTGTATATAACTTCTGTAGGCTGACATCATCATTATTATTCAAAATTCATTTCAGACCGATGTTAATTCAGATTTCATTGTGAGTTAATAATGATGTACTCATGAGATGTACTCATAAAATGCCAATGAAGCGCTATTTATTTGTTTATAAATTAGCCCTGTACAGTCCAGATTAAGAATATTATCTTAAATACCATATTATTAAGTACATCCCGCCTTTCGAACAACATTTCTTAGTAGCATAGAAAACTACGCCATCTAAGCTGCATTTCATTCTTGAATGCAGGTTTCCATTAGGAAAGTATGATAATGGCTATGAATTCAAGGTTTTATGAGAGAACGATATAAACTGCTTTAAGGAAAACTATTGTCCAGTTTTGTTATATTTCTTACACCGGTTAATATGTTCTATGATCCAATCGAAAGTGCAGGAACGTGAGAGTACAAAAAACCAAGACTGACGAGGAGGTTATGGAGCTAATGGTTTATAGTTGTGTATCAGTTTTTTGATATATTTTGGGTTTCCATATATTTTTTCTTTTGTTTAATTTGCACCTTTTCTCAATTTTAACTATTTTTTCGCACTTTTTTCGATTGAATTCTACCAAGATATGAGATTTGTATAATTTTGTCAGTACTTTTGTGTATTGATAGCTTTTCCCATACTTCATACTGCCTTTTTGGACAGGTCCATATTTTTGCACTTGAAGCTTCAAACGCTGAGCTATTCCATATAAAATCAGGAAGTTCACGAGTTAATCCTTAAAAATAAGTTAGATTTTATGTTTCAAATGAAATTGATGTTAGTTTGATTAGCACTTGCTGATTGCTCAAAGCCCATGAGATACAGGCTTGGGTATCGTTTTTAAACTTATGCATCACCCTTTACAAGAATTTCCATTATCAAATCTGGATTTCTTTAATTTGTACTATTGTTTTCTTTTAAGATTATAGCCTGCATTCTCCCTTTCTTTGTCGACTACTACAGTTTTATCTAGGGCACTTGCCTTTTGCCGTTTTCTTCTTTGTAATGTTCTATTTCAGTTGCCTCTCTTTTATGGGAGTTATAACTCAGTAGGTTACGATTATCCATTTTAAATGTTGCATCGTCTCGGAAGTTTAAACTCAATCCCTTTCTCCTTCGTTTCCTTCTATTCTTTAAAATAATTTCTGAATTTAAAAATTACTCTAGTAGGATATACCTTACAAAAATGGAAATCCTAAAAGAGCTGGGAGTGAATCAAAAAACTGCTTTCTGTTCTTTTTCTTCTCTAAAATATAATGTTACTATTTGGATGAATCCTTCGCGATTACTTCTCATTAGTATTGTCTTAAAATCGATACTATAAAGCGCGAGTAAAATTTAATTAAAACAAGAAGAAACTGCTGGCAATCAACAGGGGTATCATCTGAAAGTTTGTTGTTCTTGGCTTTCTTTTCAATTCTTCCGAATATCATTTTGTTATGGTTTGTTTCTCTTTTCCATATGGTCTATTGCTGTAGAACATCTGGAATTACAAAGATGTATTATAACGAACATTAACAAAAGGAAGTTATGATAGTTCACTTTGGATTCAGACAGCTTAATTACAATTGATGCACTGCTACACTATATATATATATATAATGTGCCAGTGCATCATATATATATATTTACTTCTATTACTTTGATCTGGTTACATGACAAGAAGCAAGGACATTTTTACCTTATATCAGAAATCTTTTCAATTCTGCATTATCGTGACAGAGTTTATTAATTAAGACATCTTTATTCACTTTATTTAGTATATCCTTTTATACTGTATTAACATAAACGACTCAATGTTGTCTTGCCCGAGGTTCGCCCATAATCTTTATTTAATAATGTTGAGTTTCAAAAACGCTCGTTTACAACTCTTTTACTTGTGTAAGAGGGATAGTAAGGAGGAACTTGTACATTTTAAAGACGTATGTATAACATAAGGCATACATGTGATATTCATGTATAATTTCGAACCCACACGTGAGGCAAGACTTGCAAGCTTACTTTGATTTCCATCATCCCTTGTTCAATATCGCATCACCATGCTTCCTCTTCATACTCACTAATTATATATTCAATATCATATTCAATCACAGCATCTTGCGATGACTTGGACTAAATATCTGCATAAAATTTTAGTTTTTCGATAGTTTTCCCTTTATCTATGCCACAAATTTTGTTCATTTCATTTTAGAGTAATTCATCTTTTAAATCAGAAATCCGCCTTGGATCGAACCACACCAAGTCGTGGAAAAGGTTTTCGTGTTTCGAAACCCGGTTACTGACACTTTGATTTTTTTAAGGACACCACTGAAATCACACAGTCTCAAACTTTTCTCTTCTGTATTCCCTCATTTCATAACATGCCAATTCAGATCATGCAACGATGATATATATTTGTGAATTACTTCCATTTTTCTTATAGCTATTTTGGGCAAAGGTGCTACTTAAAAGTGCACATCTGTTGTTAAGAACAAGAAGAATAAATATAATATTAATTTTAGATAGATAATCTGTAATTGTGGTTACAGTAATAACATAGATTTTTTTTCGGTTTGCTATGGCAACTGGTTATTATTAATGGAGATTACAGAATAGAAAGTAGTTGTGGTGAATGTGATGTGTCTAATTTGAAAGTTATGCAATCACTAGTTATTGCAAATGTAAGTATAAATTAAGGGTGCCTGATAGTGGTGACTTATCTTAGTAGTCGAACTGGGCTAATGTGATGAAAAATACGTTAAATTTAATTATAACGTTACAACCGAACGATTACATTCTATGGAAAGTAAAGTTTTACACTATCGCAGGGAAAGGTAGGCACAGTTTATATGATTTGATCATAGCAAAACGCATCCCCACTCCTGGTTTCCTCGGCACCTACCCCTTCCCAACTTCCCGCTACGCGCGACGCCCAATCTCTTACACTCCTTGTGGCTTACAACTACATTCTTGTTGCTATACCAGTGTTACCTTATTGTCAACACCTGGTGTGAGATGACCCATAAGGAAATTCTGCGTGGTCAACAACTCAGTTTCAGAAGTGGAGCGCACTATACAACAACGGATGCAACATACATATTTTCAATTTTGTATCCAAGCACTATGAGAATCGTCAAGGTAATTTAAATGAAATTTTTATTACTTGTTTATAGTAATGAAGAATTTGTTAAACAATTAATTTATATTTTAGCTGAGTGTGACGAGAAAAGTCACGAAATATCAAAACTGTATGCGATGTGGCAATAATATCATGATATGGCAGCACATAATTCGGGTACTACTTTCCTAGTGTAATCATTAGCAAAACAAACTCACACCTGTGGGACTATTTCCAAACAAGCAAGCGGAGTGAAATAAATAGTATATACCCAGTCAGGAATGTCCAGAGAGTAGTAATTGTATTGAAGCGCAGAACTCAACTTTAACAAACTTGAAACCAGAAACTTAATGAAACGACGTAATGATCTTACCTTTCTCCAGACGCTATTATGTTTTGACCTTGAATTTACGATAAAACCATTGCCTTCAGGAATCCTAGAAACACAGAAGTCTTGAGAGATAAGTTTGGTAAACACTCTTTACATTTTTTGTACGGTACAGCTTCTATACAGTATTCATACATTATACGGTACAGCTTCTACACAGTATTCATCTTAATTTATTCTTCCAAAACAAAACGCAGCGAAATGATAGCTATTCCATAATAATTTACTAGGTTTGGAAAGACACGTGCTCGAAAACAGGTACCGTAGTGAGTCATCAAAATTGCCAGAAGGCCATTTTGTAACTTTTACATTTGTAAAGAAAAGTTTAATCGAATATTTCTGATTCAAGCCTATACAGCAGTGATAACAATGCTACCAACTTAAATGTGCAAAATGTAGCTAGAGAACAAAATATTTAAACATGTACAAATTTTGCCCTGAAATCCAAATTGAAAAGTTGAATATAATACAATTCAAAGTTAGAGTAGTCACATAGATTGATTATTTTATCTCCTGGATTCAAACTTCAGAAAAAACGATCATATGGCTTTTCACTATATTTGACACAAAAGCCGTTGCTGGTAGGAAACGTAAACTGTTGGCCGGTATGTTAGTCCGACGGTGATTTCTTCCGGCGTTTGGTCTACCATGCAGTAACGTGTTTCATCATATTCGGTATTTAATCTTCTAGTATAAGAATTACGGGAACCATGACCTGTAAATATTTCCATCATTTCTTTCTTTAATTCATTTTTCCCTTTCCTAATTGTAATAGCCGGTATATTTTCTTCCAATTTGTTCTTTTATGGTTAATTTTTACCATGATATGCATTTCCTTTTGATGATTGCGTTTAGCTACATACTCGGAATTTTTCCAAATATTTCTTAAATGATCACTTATTTCTCTTTAATCCAATATTTTATTACTTGTCCTAGTCAGCTAACCACTAACATTTAAGGAGACTGGCGTTCTAAGAAATAGTAACTCCTTCCTCCAATTGAATTTTTTCAGTTTATGTCTGATAGCTGGACACCGAACATGGCAACACGTATGCCCCGAGATATGACTTGACAGTATATTTCTCTAATTGGAGCAAAAAAGAATGAACATTTCGCCATCACTTAGAGACGCACTAGATAGATTTGGTAAATTACATTCACGTTAAATTCTGAGATAAAAATTAATGCAAACAAAATGAATATAATAATATGCATCATGCTGAGACAGAGAAAGCATGGACAAGACAACGAAATTTTAGCTCTTAAGCTTAGAAAGTCTGCATTTCCCTCCTGTCCCATCTTTCTGTTTTTGGTTTTTCTTTTTCCTTTAAGGAATAGACCGCTTTTAGCTGCAATAGCGAACATAATTTACAATGCTCAATTCCCTAAAAAACAAACTGTAGTTCCAGGCTGCGAATCGAACGGAGTCTAAGTACGTGCACAATCTAAGGCGTATTTTCAAATCAGCCATAAAACTCCGCACTGCCATATAATTGCCCCCGGATCCTTTTCAATTTTTAATTTTGTTTTCGGCTTTTAAATGTTTATGAGTTAACACCTGGCTTCAAAAAAATATAAATAAATAAATAAAAAAAAAATAAAAATAAAAAAATAGATTTTTAGATCAACCTCAGGCAAAAGTTAATCCACAATCTTCAGAACTTACTGTTGCGTCTACATATATGTAGGATTAATCGAGGATTTCCATTCAGAAAAGCTAAAATATACAAGCTAGAAGCACTTTGAATGTTGTATTGGCGTACAACGTTGCGTATATCATGGACCGAAAGAAAAAGAAATGAACAAGGACTAACGGACGCTAATGAAGGACCACAGATCATGAAAATAATAGGAAAAAAAAGAAACGATGCTTTGCCATCTTATTCGGCACTCCAATTGGATCACCATGCTGATAGCGGGAAATGCAATAGGAATACCAGGAAAAAGAAGATCAACGATACAATATATAGACAGTTACGAAGAAGAGACGTTATCAAGTTTTAAAACTGATCTCCCAATGTAGAGAAGAGTTTCCAAATTTCCATATTGGCCACCTACCTATGGTTGGGGTGAATAGGAAGGAATCGAGGATTTAAAGAGTGATTTCCCAAATTTACTATATTCACACTAGTTCTTTAAGGATGATTAGAAAGTTGATTTCATAAATCAGCGAAGCCAGTTCTACCTCGTGCAGGAGGTGTACCCACCAATAATCCGTGCGGGAATGACATTTCTTAGCATTGTTATGTAATGTTCGGGCAGCTTAACTAAAACATCGAAAATAATATTTGCACGCTCTTGCATGAATACGTCGAAACTAGATGGTGTTATTTTTTGAAATAACCCACGATTAAGTATCGGCTGGTACGAGCTATATATCCTCAAAACATATGATTTTGTTAATAATAATTTGTTTTCTGCATTTCTTGTAGATATCTTAAATTTTATTGGCCAGAGGTTAGTGGAGGCTAGTGATATTTTTACACTATTTCTTTCTTTTGACTGCGTGGGTTTCTGTGGCCATGAAATCTTGTTTTTGTCGTTGTTAGAGTCTTGTAAATATAATCGTAACCTTCACATTAATTTTCGCTTTTTACCCAAAAGATTTTACATCCCTCTCTCTCTCTCTGTCACTTGTTTATTGCCTTTGTCCCAGCTTTGCTACGGGAAATCACGATTTCTTCCGTACCTACATTTTGTCATAAACCGAAGCTGGGGAGAACGGTAGACAAAACATAGATACCGTAAAGGTGGAAATGTGAGGAAATGATCAGTTTAAAATCAAATATTAAGAAACGTTATCAAATATTAAATTATCTTGCGGTGCAAATCAAAAAACCTGGTTAAGCTGTACAGAAAATGTGATAATACTGAATATATTTCATAAAAATGAAAAGAAAATCAAAATATTACAAATGAACAAGTAACTTTTACTGAATATATTTTCGGCCGTTTTAACTTCTTTTATTTCCCCATTTATCTTATTTTATTTTATTTTAATACTGTACTGTGTGGCACAATTGATAAATTTAAGATTTCACTTACAATAATCTTAGGCCGGTCAACTTCTTTAGGGGCGTTGCAGTTATAAAGATCTCAAGCGTTTCACGTCGGATAATCCCAAGGGTCCGCTGGAGTCCTCTGCTGATAGTAATAATCGATCGTCCAAGCCGGCACAATTATTCCTTCCTCTTCAATGATTTGGAGCCAGAGTTTGTCACACAAAACTGAGATTACAAACGAATGTTAGGATGCTAACACATATGTACTTGTCAATTCACCACTGATTTCTGGACAATATTAGAAAAAATTATTTTACCCGAAGGCGTATCGAAATATAGTACAATCACTGATGATAAACTGAAAAAAAATGGCTTTCATGTATGCAAACGGCGATTTAGTTTGCGAAGCTCAATCCATACAATTGGAGCACTCATAAGAGTATAACGTGTGTTTACTTTAGAACATTGCACCCCACTTGCCTATGTAGGTGCCCTTCCGAATGACGCCCAGGCGTTCGTGCAAAGCACTGAAGGTTCTTTAGCAAATCAAAGCTTGTATATTGTCAGCCGGGAAAATCCCGATTTTCACCCGTAGCATCGGGACCGGAATTATCGTCCAGTTATCTTTTAGTTATAACAATGTGTAAGTGGAGGATGATTGTCCCGAAAGTCAGATATAAAGAAATAGTCACCAGAAATGCAGGACACACGTGATCAAGGTTCCTGCTTCTTGACCGTATATGGCCGTAAGACTGGAACTAGGCTTACTACCACAAATGTACAAAATACCAAACTACTGGAGAAAGATTCAAGATTCCTTCTCCATATACGAGCCTTGCTTACTAAAGTTTAAAATTAAAATTGTCCTATTTCTTTAAAATTCCAAAAAGTGAGCCTGAGGTCGGTAATATCCTATTGTTCCCGAACAAGGGAGAGAAGAAATTGATTCAATTGTGAAGAGAATCGTGGGCGTCAGAGGGTTAGTGGTTTTGGTTAAGTATCACTGAAAAAAAACTACATTGTGGATCATCTTGTATATACGTTCAATTCACTAGAAGTTCACCATGGAGTTAAGTTGATTTTGAGTTTAACGTCCCGTTCAGCAGCGAGGCTATATGAGACGTGGACGTACTGATTAACGTGGAATCCGAACCACATGAGCTCCCGTCGGGATTCGAACCCGGGTCTCCCACGCCAAAGGCGCGTACGCTAACGGCTTAGCCACGAAGGGGCTCAAGTTCACCATGGAAATCGGTATATTTGGACTTCACTGTACATAATAAATCACTTTCCACTTGTTAACTATAAGGTTATTCAACCTCTATGAAAATAAGCCACCTGTATTAAAGCCATCTGTTATATTTATAATACCTCATTTAAGCCACCATTAATAAAAATGTTCATATTTTTCATTCATTTAAATTTGCAGTTTATAAGTCCTTTTCTTTCATTCACTTATTTATTTATTTATTTTTCAACTATGTGTTTCTCACAATGAATAGATGTTTCAATTGATTTTCCAATCATTTTCACTGACATATAACATGTTTGAAATCATAGTAAACAGTTGAAACTAAATGAATATACAGGTAGTCATTAACCTAAAAATACTTAATTACTGAACAGTAATAGAAAATGTGTATTTGGCATCACGTTAAAATACGCATACACTATAACAGTAAATTCATGTAAGGATGCCGCTCTACAACAGCCTTTCGGCATCTTGAAAATAGCCCTAAATCATTTATAATGCTCAATTGCCGTTTACTTGAACTGAAACATACACAGATCTAAAATACTTTATATGCAATCATTTTGTTCGCTTGTTGAACATTATCAATTTTCACGTGCCTAGTTGGCTCATGCCTTACTCCCTCAACATGAACAATGGGACCTATCCATCCATGTTTTTTTACCCATTTTGAGAGAGCATCAAAAAAACGCCGAAAATTTCCCTAACATGCACCCTACAAATGTTAAAAAATTCTGACACGCCCCTAATAATCGTAAAATTATGGTTCAGAATAGAGTAGCCTTTTAGATGGTATCACTCGCATGTCCCTCGGATATCCCTAAGACGGGAAAAATTGAGGAAAATTGGGATTATTGCTGAAAAAATCCCTTTTTTCCGGTTTGGAGCCCTGTGACACGGCCCTGGGTAAACATAGAGATCCAGAAATTACTTTCAAAAATACTACGTAGTGTAGTAATTGCTTGTGCCAAATACCAATCTCGTATCTTCAACACTAAGGACGGGAAAAATATTTTCCTCTTCTGGGAATATTCCCAGAATGTCCCAGAATACCCTATATAAATTTCAAAAATTTCTTGACACGTCCCTAATTATCGTAGGATCACGATTTATACACCATTTTCCTCAGAATAGAGCAGGGTTCCAGATTGTATTACCCTCATGTCCCTCGGACGTCTCTAAGGAGAGAAAAAATGAGTAAATAGGAATTTTTGCTGAAAAATCCCTTTTTCCCGTTTTGGGACCCTCTGGTGCGGCCCTGGGTAAACATAGAGATCTGGAAATTGCTTTCAAATATACTACGTAGTGTACTAATTACTTGTGCTAAACACCAATTTCCTATCTTCAATACTAAGGACGCGACGGGAAAAAATATTTCCCGCTTCTGCGAATATTTCCGAAATTTCCCAAGGATACTATACAAACTTCAGAAATTTCCTGACACGTCCCTAATTATCGTAAGATTATGATTCATACGTCGTTCTCTTCAGAATCGAGTAGGCTCTCAGAAAGTACTACTGAAATGTCCCTACCATGTAGCCGAGCGGAGCAAGAATCACAAAAGTGGGATTTCAGGTCAAAAATATCCCTTTTTTTACCCTTTTGTCCCTCTGAACCCCCTTTCTATGTTGAGGAAGAGATCCGAAAAAAATCTCATAAAAACTAATTGGTCCACTGATTGTTTAGGAAAAATGTTAGGATTCTAGGATTAAAGAGAAGCTCACCAAAAAATGTTGAAATTAGACGTCAGTAAAAAAAAAAAAAAAAGGGAATTTTGTAAAATTACGTCATACCCCCCTATGTTCTGACGCTCGGAAACGTGTAGATCCTTCCAAGGCTTTCTTGAATGTCTCCTCTCTTGGAAAATTAAAAAAAAACCGGAAATAAATAGCATTCTTAGATCTCTTTTAATCGAATCTTTAAGACACTACAATATCGGTCGAAAACGACCGAAAAAACTTGAAAGGGTTAAAATTTCCAATGCTGTCCTTCTTCTGCTTTCCACATTCACCTTTCATGTCCAAAAGCTGTGAGATCACAAAATATGACATCTAAGTAAACGTACCTGATTGTAGAGCGATATTGATGGTTCCTTGGACTGGCGCGTCAGTGGCGGTGGGCTCACATTTAAATCTTAAAAGTAGCCTTTGAAATTCGAGGGAATAATCAAATAAATAAACAATAATCATTTTTTCCATTCTCTAAAAGCTTAAAAATTCTAATTCGGTATTTGGGGCCGCGGTGGCTCAGTGGTAGAGCGTTCACCTCTGGTGCTTAGGTCCCGGGTTCGATCCCAGCCCCCGCCAAGTGAACTTTGTGGTGGACAAACACCGTGTGCGTGGGTTTTCTCTGGGTTCTCCTGTTTCCTCCTACTTTCTTCATTCCACCATTTCATTCATTATTCATCATCACCGTCTCCTTTAGCCTAACCGGCATAAGCGTGGGACGTAAAACTTAAAGATTTCATTTCATTTTTTCAAATTCGGTATTTCTGATTTCTCGTCTCCTCCGGGGCTTAGTCCGAGTTCAGGTGAAGTTCACGCTATTATGCGCTAAGATTTTAATTTTCCATCTGTGCTGGTTACGCTTGTAAGCTGTAATTTAGCACGTTTCCGTGTACTTTTCCAGTTAGCTTCTTTAATTTAAGGAACCTTTCTTCTCCTTACAGCGCATTTAGTAAATTTCCACGTAATGACACGCCTTCGTTTACGACGATTGGATTTACGCTGCATTGCGATACCTGTCAAATTTCTTTTTATGTTTGCGCTTCCTATTACTGTATTTGCCATGTAGTTTACTATACAATGTTGGTACGTGTTTTCGCTTAAGCTTTTTAGTACTCTTCGTAGTCGATGTATACTTTTTCCGCATGTTTGACTCGAAATAAGCTAGCCTACAGCTCGACTTTAATTTGCATGTAGTTCGTCTTCGACCGAGTTTAGTTCGTTCCGAATTATGCTTACCAAAGCACTTTTCTTTTATTCTCAACTTATCTCCTACGGCACGCCTAATGCGTGGTTGTGCGCTCTGAGAGTACGCTGTACGTGGAGGTCGACGAACATTGTTATCATCACGAGCAATCAACTGTTCTGCATGCTGAGTAGCCCTACACTTAAATTTTCGCTCTTTACAATTTCGCAATAGTGGAGTACTAGCTTGAAAGTTCACACATTTCGGCTACTGAAAAGTAACAAATGTTGTATCTGAGGTACTGGTATTATGATCACGTCTGCTCATTTTAATTCTGCTGATTATGCTTCTCGAAATCGAGTTTACGTTAACTAATGTATTACGAAAACTCAACTGGGTATCATTGGCTATCTTATTTTTCTTTTTAACCTTGGTGTTACATTTCGGCTCTATAATGTAAATATACTTTCGAATGCGTGTGCTTTAGTGGATGTGTTACTTCTACGCTTGTTTAGGGTGAACATTTCCGACCGATTGATTATGTACGAGACGTTCACTACGTAAAACACAATTCCCTTGGCGGGTTTACACTCTCAACTGTGAATTTGAAGTCGTTTCCTTCTACAATACTCAAAGCTGATAAAGGCGGAATGGATTTGCAGCAATAAAAAGCAACTCACGTTAGATATACACGGTTACAAAGACAAATTTGAATTTGTTAAGTCGCGTAAAATCATTTGCCTGCTACACAAACCCGTCAACACTGTAACATCGTTATCATACAAAACCAACAATCAACTCTCAAGCCTTCCCTGGCTTCTTCGAGAGGGCGAATACGCGCAACCTCAACGCTACCGCTTACCATGTGTGAAACATCGGCATCCCTTGCCGGCAAAACAATTAGATTAGAAACATAATTGTCTACAGATACACGTAAGGATTCTTCCTTTTTAGCTATCTCTACACTGCATATTTCCTTTTCCTGACTGTAATCGACTTTCTGGTTTATTTGGCACATATCTTCCAGAACGTGGGCCGGCTCAAATTCAAGAGTATTTACGGTTTCTTTTACGCCTTGCACTTCCTTGCACTGTTGTATTTTGTTGGCTTGCCTACACTCAACCTGTGCCGTTCGCATGTATTCATAGGACCCAGTGAGACCTTTCTTTCATTCCACTACACTATTTTTAAACGGGGCAGTTACTGAATCAACATGATTGGCCGCGTTAACTAATTCAGAGCGTACCTCAGTTAAGGAGTTATTGGCTACTTTGATATTATTACGTAAACTGCCAGCTTTGGCATTCAATTCACTCTTTCCTACGCTCCCAAATCGCTTCTGTTACAGACTGCTGGATATAACCTACTAATTCATCTATTTTTTGTCCTATACGTCCAATATTCATTTTCATTTTCTGAGCAATGGTTTCTAATTGTTTCTCTAATTCCTCTCTCAACATTGCTTGAAAGAGTTCTAAAACACTAGCCTCCATTTTGATATGAATAACAAGCAACTAATTCCAAGTACAAAAATATAAATGTCTGAGTTTAATACGAAAATAAAAAATATGCACTTAAAACATGAAACAAACAACTTTGATATTACGACCATTAACAACCAATCCATCTTTTCACAACTCAGGTTTCACTTTGCGAAGTGCTTCAATATAAAATTAACCCAGATATAAACTAGTACCATATACAAAACATTTTCTCTTATTCATAAATGCGTATGAAGGTGCATAGTGTAAAACATGTATTTGTGTGTGTATTCTCAATCAGCTGTTTGCTATCCACTCACATCTACATAGCATTAAAAATCAACAAGGAAAATTTTTATAAGCTACATTAATCTCTCTCTCGCTCTCAAAGTCAAAACCTATATACTTAACTTACATGAAAAATGTACATTACTTATTTTTTGTGTTTATTTATCCGTGTTCTTTATTTTTAATTAATTGTGTTCGCGCATGAGCTGATGGTAATTGGCTGTCGACACTAGGCTAATCAGATTCAAAACTCAACACGTTATCTGTATAACTAATTGTATTGTAAAAGCAGTTGTAGGAAGATTACTATAATTTAATCCGGAAAACGGTCGCCATGTGGTTGAAGTCGTGTTTTTTGGTAGTTGATAGAATCTTGTAAGTATAATCGTAACCTTCAAATTGATTTTCGTCTTTTTCCCAAAATTTTACATATCTCTCTCTCTCTGCCACTTGTTTATTGCGTTTATCCCAGCCTTGCTACGGCAAATCACGATTTCTTCCATACCTACGTTTTGTCATAAACCGAAGCTGGGGAGAACGGTAGACAAAACATAGATACCGTAAAAACGGAAAAGTGAGCAAATGATCAAATTAAGATATATTAACAAACTAAAATTATCTTGCGGTGCAAATCACAAAACCTGGTTAAACTGTACAGAAAATGTAATAATACTGAATGTAATTCATACAAATTAAAGGAACATCAAAAGATTACAAATGAACAAGCAGCCTTCACTGTATATGTTTAGGGCCGTTTTGACTTCTTTTATTTCCCTCTTTATCTGACTTTATTTTCTTTTAATGCATGTGGCTATGTGGCACAATTGATAAATTAAGATTTCACTTACTCACAATAATCTTCGACCGGTCAACTCCTTCAGGTGCGTTGCAGTTATAAGGATCTCAGGCGTTCCACGTCGGATAATTCCAAGGGTCTGTTGGAGTCATCTGCTGATAGTAATAAGCGATCGTCCAAGTCGGCACAATTATTCCTTCCTCTTCAATGATTTGGAGCCAGAGTTCGTCACACAAATCTGAGATTACAAACGAATGTTAGGATGCTAACACATATGTACTAGTCACTTGATTGCTGATTTCTGGACAATATTAGAAAAAAATTATTTTACACGGAGGCGTATGGAAATATAATACAATCACTGATGAAAAACTAAAAAAAATGGTTCTCATGTATGCAAACGGCGATTTAGTTTGCGAAGCTCAATCTGTACAATTGGAGCACTCATAAGATTATAACGTGTGTTTACTTTAGAACAATGCACTCCACTCGCCTTCGTGGGTGCCTTTTCCGAGTAACAACCAGGCGTTCGTGAAAAGCACTGAAGGTTCTTTAGCAAATCAGCCGGGAAAATCCCGATTTTCACCCGTAGCATCGGGACCAGAATTATCGTTATATCTTTTAGTTATAACAGTGCGTAAGTGGAGGATGATTGTCCCGAAAGTCAGATTAAAGAATCAGTCACCAGAAATGTAGGACTCAGGTGATCAGGGTTCCTGTTTGTTGACCATATATAGCCGTAAGACCGGAGCTATGCTTACTACCACAAATGTACAAAATACCAAACTACTGGAGAAAGATTCAAGATTGTTTCTTCATATAAGAGGCTTATTTAATAAAGTTTAAAATTAAAATTGTCCTATTTCCTTTAAACTCCAAAAAGACGAGCGTCAGGTCGGTGATAACCGAAACGTTCTCTTTAAGGGGTTATGCTGTGTATAGTACTTAATTTTTGCACGAAACAATTTACATCTTGATTTAATTTCGCATTTTTTGACAGTAAATAAAACGGACAAACCAATACTTCCAAGGTTGATTCGGTGGTTAGATGGTTAGCGCGTTGATGTCTGAAATACATTTTTCATTCTAATGTATTACACACAGCATGACAGCAGTTTTACCATTTTTCATTCTAAATATGTTTCTATATGCTCACATATATCATTAATATTTCTTTTCTTGCATTTCACGTATGTTACCTTAGGTCATGTGTTAATGGATTAGGGTAGTTTAAACCGGGTTTCGTTATATATACATACAGTTTCCTATCTTTTCTTCAAAATGTATTTCTGTATGTTCACAATTGTTAATAATTATTTATATGTTTCAATTTTAGTGTTCATAGGTTAGCGGTGATTAGGTAAGGATATCTTTTCAGAAAATATAGAACGATGCCAAAGCACATTTTTTTTTACACCAATGCGTTATTTTTCCTTTATTCCGAATGTTACTGCTAGTGTGTGCTATGCAGCTGAACCTTCCACTCACTTCACTGTTAGTGCCGGTGGCATCAGTTTTAAGGACGTACACGTATTGTCAAATAGTTCTTTTTCTTCAAAAATGACGTATGGATTATTATTCTGATAAAATATAAAAAGTATCTGTGTTAAACTTGTATTGGTTTTATTTGGACTAGCACACATTTTTACATTATCTTTTATTCCAAAACTGGTGTCGAGTCTAGCGTTATATCACGACTATTTTTTAATTATATGGTAATAGGTTCGTTCTTCCTTAACTATCTATTCAAACCTGAATTTGTTCTTTTGACCATTTAAAATTTCAACGTTTATCGCTGTACAGCGAATATTGTAATATAGCGAGGAGTATTTGTTTGCAAACGATTCAGCGTCTTAACACAATTTCATACTATCCAATGTACCTTACCAAAAACGAATATGGTTCAAATTTGCTGTTGCTTCTAATTTCAAAAGTAATTTTTGTGTAGAATAAACGGTAAATGCTTTCATGGAGGTGTTTCTTATAAATATTTCAGCGTCCCTCGAATAAATTCAATTTCCTCGGTTAACCGTATACTCAAACCGAAATTTCTTCAGACTAGCCATTAGTTTCAGACTTAGCTAATGAAACCGTAGAAAGGAACGGTAAACGATAACGAGAAATGATTCTTCCAAATGATCCTGTGTCTATACACAACACATAATGAGTGGGTAGACGCTCTGCCAAAATGGGCTCTTTTCCAAATTCTGTATTGCCAGTTTCAGTACCGGTTTCATCGTTCATTGCTGTAGTACGAAGACGGTAACAGGAAAAGAGAAGCGATTTGCTGCAAAGAATTCTGCATCTCAAAACAACATATCACTACTATCCTGGATATTACTAGTACTACTGGTAACAAAATTGATCTCCGTTGAAAGAACACTGTAACACCTATCAGGAAGCGACTTTTTGCACAGGATGAAGTATGGCAAGCATAGGTTCCATCTTCTGTGTTGAAATCTTAATCAAATCAAACTAGGTTATACTAGCCACTTCCAATTTGAACTTTTATTACCAGAGTACGGAAACATAGCAAGGGAAACATAGCAAAAAACAATTGGGCTTCGGAAATAAATTGACTACAACACTCTACCAAGAGAAGAAGTGGCTCAAATTCAATATTAATTTAGGTTTCAATAATTATTTCTATATGACAATCGCGGTAAGACATAGAGCTGCGTTTCTACAATCAGCTGAGCGTTCTAAGATAAGGTTCCACATTTTCCACTAAACCCTATTCAAAGCGGGGCGATTTAAATTAACAATTTGTGGTGTTAATATTTGTTATCGTAGGATGGAAACCGTAACAGACATTGAGGGTCTGTAGTAGACATATCATAACCAACAGTACGTTACGAAATCGGAAGTTATTGAAATTTTCTAAACTGGTAATTACAATACTGATTTCTGTAGAGTAAGGACGATTACACATATCAACATACGGTTTCGTACAATCGATTCAGATTCTCAAGAATAGGTCCATCTCCTCCGTCCACCCTCTATTGAAACCGTGAGCGTTTGAAATTAGCCATTTCGGTTTTCAGCATTTAAACCCTATAGAACTGAGAAAGTAACAGACAGCGAAGTGCGGCTTTCTGGAATAGTTTCAATTCTTAAATTGGACATATCGTGATTACCACAGAGCTCTTCCAAAAAAGACCGGTTTGAAATTTACTGTTACATCCGATTCGATGTAGTTTTCAAGTTCCTTTCCATAGAACAAGCAGATAACCAGAATTAGTTTTCTGCAAGCGATTGAGCGTCTGAATATAATACATAATGACTATTCACGACACTGTCAAATCCAGAAGTACTTCAAATTTACTACTACATCCAATTTCAATACTTATTTTCTTAGAGGTAGAATGCTAAAATCTATCACGTTGCGGTTCGCTGTAATCGATTCTGTATTCAAATAGTATGTTTATTTTTTGCGTTGAAATTCTATTCAGACTGGACATGTTTAAAATTATCCGTCTCCGGTTTCAACATTTATCGCTACAAAACGAAAATGGTAATAGGTATGTAGCAGCTGTTGTTTGGTAAGTGATTAGTAATCCAGCTATTTAATTTTCATAGAGAAAAACTGTATAAGATGTCGAGCAGCTCTTCTGCGATCGGATCAGCGTCCCAACGATACCTTCTATCTTCTTCCTTAACTTTATATTCAAATAGATTTGCTTCTAATTAACGATTTTTTCAACATTTATCTCTATAGAAGTGAAAGAGTAACGGATAACTAGTAATAGATTTTTGAGATAGATCCAGCGTCCAAGGAACAGATTCCTTCTTTGATCTTCTTACTATATGGGAACAAAATGTTTCAGATGTACTACCTCAAGTTTGAGTATTGAATTCCCATATTTTGGAAGTCTTAGATTCACACTGTGAAACGATATTCTTTGTTTAACTTGCATATTGTATAACATGTTTAATACACTCCACCAGGTTGAAACTTTTAGTCACGCATAAAGAACGTGTAGCTATGTAACAGATATTTTGCAGAAGTTATGTGAATGGTTAATAAAAAATGTGCCGCCTTCACACTTTCTTTTTCACTGCCATAAATTTTAACCTTTATCCTGACCTGAAATATTATTTTAGTACTAGGCAATGCTGTTATTTTGTTCGTTTTCCAGCCAATGATGTATGTCCTAACCACAACAAGATTTTACGATTCCGGCATTTACGTTTGTTATTTCACCCATTCCGCTAACACAGTATCAACTGTTCATAAACGCAAATATTTTAGGAATTTTGTAACTTTTTGAACTTGATCATTATAGTTGTCTTAGTGTAAAAATATTTCTGAGAGATTTTTAAACACTTCTTTATTCCCTTTTTCCATTTTTATGCAATATTATCCCGCTCCTTTCCCACTACTAACTAGTATATAAATAAAAGCTCAAGATATTAGCTCTCTGGTAAAACCCAGGACTTACAAAAAAACTTTAAGTTCATGACTTTGATTCCCGTTTAAGTCATTTTTTTTTTTGCATATAATGATATATACGTTAGTGCATAAAAAATTATGTAAGTAAAGTTTCGTCCGGTTCAGCAGACTTCAGTTGATATGTGTGTCCCCAAAGTTTACTAGTTTGTAAAAGTCTAATGGTTAATATCAGTAACATCACTTTGCAGGAGAAATTTGCTTTGGAAGTATAATAATTATTGTAATTGCTGGCTGTTGCTTTAATCACTGGAATAAATTTAGTTGTTAGAATAGACGTATCACGAAGCTACAGTTTTACTTGCAATCGATTAGGAAGGAGAAAATATCTGTTGACCGGCCTTACAAAACCTCATCTGAACTCTGAACAATTCTACAGAAAGACCAGATTGAGAAAAGGATGATCATCTCTTTTATCTCAAAAAATTGAAAGAAAGCATAGTGGTTTCCATAATCTAGTTTGATCTACTAATCCTCATAAACATGATTTAATTTTTTTTAACTATTAGCTTTCGGAAAAATTAACCTGCACAATTGTGCATGTTCAACCTGTTTTGTATATATTGGTGATTCTATCTACCTGCACAATTTTATAAGTCAGGGCTGAAAGGGTTAAAAATGCATATTAACAATCAGGAAAAAGACGTTAAATTTTGAATAACTTACTTAGCGTGAGATGAACGAAAGAAAGTTTCCGTGCTATATATATATGTAGTTAAATTTACTGTAGGAAGACATCACATATTTTTACACAAATAATGAAATTGATATGTCTAGAATAGGCGGGTCACGTCACTTGCGTCAGTAATATGCTGGTGCACTGTAAAACTTTTGTGAAAGGTTGGTGTGTCAAAAGCGATAAGATAATATTATAAAATACGATACTCTAAGAATGGGCTCTAATAATCCAAGTTGCCATGGTTTAGTGTAGGATGATATCCAGTTGAGAAGTTAAATTTATGAGGTGTGGGACTTCGGGTTTGGTTAATCACTGGGTGAATGAGTTTCGTATATTCTTGAATGTATACTTAAGTTTAAAGTGAAGTATATATTTTACTTTTTAAGCTTTTAATATTTACTGCTAAAATTACACAGTGAAAACTACAATGAAAACTTGAAATGAAGGTCACGTTTGTTGCAATTAATTGACTCTTTCGGCCTTCATTCACAATTTCGCGAACGTATGCTCAGTATGTTGTACTTCCTTGTAACCAGCGAAACAAACATCTGATCACGACGGTGCTACCTCTGCAAAAGAATGTGCAGAAAACCAAAGCTTAACTTCAAGACGCATTTGCGCGAAGAAAATACACTTTGTCTGAAATAGTATAAATAAAATGTATACTTTCTTCGAAATGCGATGGTAAAATCTGGAAAAAAGATTTTATTGAAAATTTATTTCAAATGTTAATTATTATTATTATTTTGTAGTTTTGTCGTTGTAAGTGTTTATAAGTGTCCGGTGTTCATTACAACATTAAACATATAGTATTACGTGATTTTATTCCTCCAAGTTTGTGTTTAAAGATGGTATATTATGTATGACGCCATTAAAGGTACATGGATATACTTAGTGAAGAGTGTCCGTACGTATTCTTCCGTGAGTATTGTATTGTAGTAACGCGGGAATGAAACAGGTAATATTAATGTGAATTACGGAGGAAGAAATAGTGATTTTTCGATATTTTTTCCCAAGAAGTACGTAGATATACTTCTCCATATAAGTAGATTGTTTCATATAAGTAAAGAAGCACGTCCGTAAAGGATAAAGGCGTTGATTGAAAGAGAAATGATGAAAATACTTTGTTTCCCAGTAAATAATTTTTTAAGTCGTATACTACAAGCCTTTTTCTGTTTTTGACGTAGCACTTGTTAAAACAGTTAAGAAGTCTATAAGTTGATTTGAAGTTTACAGCTTAATTTCACAATATACCCTTGAAAACGTAATTTTTCTATAATTCTTTTTATGCTAGCAAAACTGTGATCACTTGAGTGCATCAGGCAATGCGTGACGAAGTTCTGTACATTGCATATTAATTTTATATCATATGGTAAATTTATGTATTATGAAATCTGCGGAAATTGCCCGTTTTCATCTCGTAAGTAATAGATCACTTGCTCACTGGTATAGCGTAAAAACACCTCCTAAGCATAATCCACTCACAACTTTTAGCGTAAAACTTAAATATGTTCTTTTACTCGTAGGATCTTCATTCTAGTAACAGTAACGTAAGAAAAGATAAATTTTTTGTAAATGAATTACATGTCTGGCTAACTGCAGACATGTAAAATATAATATCAATTGATTCAGCCATTTCTGTAACTAATACCAGATTAGATTGATGTCAAATCTTTGTACTGAGGTATAGTATGCAGATTGTTCGTCTTTTCTCTCTTGAATGTTTATTTCCGAAAACTCTGCTGCACGCAATACTTTTTTAAAAGGAAAAAAGCTAGTGTGCCAGCTGTCCTTTCTCTAACAAGAGACCACTCAGATTATAATATTCGACGTACAATTTTAATCCTCTTCCCGTCTTTATGATACCCATTTGAATGAACGTAACGTAATAAAATGCCACTTAAATGAGCACGCTCAGCATATTAAATTATACATTTCAAACAGTTCAGCTCCCTGTATTTTATAATGTGATGCATAACATATTTCTCCAGTTTTTCGGTATTCACAGTGTAGTATTTATCTTCGCACGCCCTTTTTACTTTAGCGTAAAGAAACAATAATGACTAGAGTGTTTCACGATATTAATAACACTCGAGGGGCATTGTTTGCAAAAATCCTGTAAAGCAGTATTCCAAACCTAGTAAATATTTCGATTTCTGCGAATAGCATTACAACAGGTTATGATAAATTCTATGTTGAGAGCACAAACATAAAAGCACTAGTAATAATATAAGAGTAACGAAGGTGCTAATTCTTGTTCATATTATCTTAACGTGAAATTCTGGAATCATTATATCATGTATTTCAAATAAGTACATAAAGAGTACAAGAAATTGAAAACTCTATGCTTCTCAAAAGTATTTATTTTATTAGAATGTATCAGATGTAACTACGTAGCTACATATCAATATACGCAAATTTTACTATCTCAAGGTATCAGATTATATAAAAACGCAACTATAAATTGGTATACTTCATGAAATCACGTATCTTGTGCAAAATTTTGGAAGTTGTTATATCGTCCCTTTGTTTCTTTTAATCATAGTGACAGATTCTTGTAGCTGCAATTGCAAAAACCTCTTCCGATTTTTAAATTTTCTGACACTAAAAGTATTCATATATAAATAATGTTAGTGAACGGGTCTCTATTTTCACTTATAATAATGAAATGTTTATTACACATAGCACAATATGAGTATTTTTGTATGTACCTGAGTTAACTCTGATATCATATGTATCGTGACGGACCAGGTAATGGCGACTGCTTTGAAACAAATTCAAAGTATGAGAATTAAATCTGTCATATATGTAGTTTCGTGTGCAGAAAATACATACTTCTGGGTCATGCTGAGTGGTGGGTCCTAGTGGGTCATGGTGGTGGTCGGTGGCAGTGGGTAGCGTACTGTTGGCCGACGATCGACTGACCCACCGACTCGATGACTAACTCCAATTGTGGCACTTTTCAGAATATCCGTACAGATTTTAAAAAAGTTCCAAACGGTATGTAATGCTTTCATTTTAGGTTAAGGTATTGCTAGTCTGCTGTTTCATTTTTGAATGCAATTACGATTCGCCGTGACTTTTTCTACATATTGTTTTTGTGAGAAAACGTTAATGAGCAACAGAAAATACAACTGTTTTTCGATTCGGATTGGTCTGGGTTAACAGCTTGAAAATGAAATCGCTTAATGTCAAACGATTATGTCTGTTAGGTTAAGGAAAACTATGATTGAAGCAAGTGAATTACGATGGACGAATTGGTGGAATGAGGAATTGGGCGTGTCCCGAGAAACCCCACGAGCACTATGTTGGCCGTCTCAACCTTACTTGCCTTGGGAACGAACCAGGCACTCCACCCATCAAATTGTTTAGTAGGCGAGGTCTCACTTTCGATTCCCGATGGGAAAGCCTTTGAGATATAAAAAGCCCTCGTTGTATTTGTGTTCGTGTCCCAGTCGTTCAAGGTTATTGAAATTACCTGTAAAACTAGAATAACCGAATATAATAGAGATAAGTTACAGAGATATTTTTTGTCTTTTTAAAATTTAATCTTGAATTCTCTAGACTGCGCTATTTTATCATGACCAAAATCAATGATTCATGGTTAATAAAACATTGAAATCGTAAGCGTTTGGAATTTCGTATATAGACGAGTGATTCTTGACTCTTACTTAAAAGAGCGGGTAGTGGCTTAAGCATTCGCTTCGTGTGTTAGGGGTCCGCGGTTCGATCCTCCGAGGATATTCAGAAAGAAATTATAATTTAGAATTTTCATATTTCTGATGTATAATAACATGAAAAAATATCAATTTGTCTCGTTCTTACAAGTTAGAGTTGGAACGACTTCCTTCAAAATGTAATTACATGACTTCATAGTCTACAATCTCGATTTCTACTGTCTGAAAACTTCCCTTGTTTCGCAAACAATTCATTAATACAAACGGGTCATTCTTCAGGCCTAGTATGAGTCATAAATTTGCCTGAAACGTGATTGTGGAACTGTTACTAAGTGCTCTTCCACCCTTACTAGAAATAATAATAGTGTTTTCGTTCGGCATTTACAAGTTCCATATATTCGTTCAAAAGAAATTGATAAATAATAACTATTATTTTTTTATATTTTGAGAATATTTCAATATAACGAATACATAGTCCAATGCTTTTTATCCAAAGAAAGGGTATTGTGATGATGACAAATCCTACTTAGTTTCTTTTAAGGCATCCGAATTTTCGATTTTCACATTATCCAGTAGCTGACACCGTTTCCCTATCTTTTCTTTGCAAAGTATCTCTCATAACTCAATTCATCCTTATATAGGGTCCAAAGAATTTATTTTCACTTTCGTAATTTCAGTATGTTTATTTGCATTGCAGTAGGACGTAACATTAAGGTCTCAAATATTCAGTAATAATAATAATAATAATAATAAATTCCGTTGAGGACACATTGTATTAAAGCCTGTAAAATCGCCCGTAGTGTAAGCCAGAAGTTACAAAATAATCGGTATTGGAGAGAAGTGTCAAGACTAACAGCACATGGCCTCTCCATATGTTCCTACAACCAGCTAAACGTTATAACGGAAAATTTCTCTACAATTAGCTAAATTTTATAACGGATAGTTTCTCTACAATTAGCTAAATGTTATAACGGAAAGTTTCCTTACAACTAGTTAAATGTTATAACGAAATTTTTCGAGGAAAATTTGGTGTAGAAAGTAGGGATTTTGAACTCTCAAGAGCCGTAAGAAAATTCCTTTTCAAGTAATGGCTATGCCGGCTAAGCTACAGAAGACGTCGATGATGAGAATGAAAGAAATATTGGAATAAAGAAAGTGGGAGAAGGCAGAACACGGAGAAAACATGTGAACACGTTTGCACAGCACAGTCCCCACTAGGCGGTAGCTGGGTGGAATAGTTTGTACTATTAAATTTACAACACTTCAGTAATAATAATATTAATAATGTAATAATGCTATTAAAAGTTTTAAAGTTGCCTTAAAATTTGGCAAAACTTACTTAAACGTAGGGGTTTCGGGCAAGGGGTTCCGTACCTTCGTAAGACACCTCTCAAATTCAGCGAAAGCTTTCCGCTAATATTTCGTGTAGAAAATATTCTACTGTACGTTTTCAGGAAAATAACTGTAATAAAAAGACCGGAATATAATTGAACACTAAAGCTTGTAATAAACTAACTTGTAGAGTTTGCAGATGTAATTATATAAGCTTTGCTACAAAAATATATACACAGACCATAATTCAGTGAGCTCTGAAATCCAAAGTAACAAAAGAATGTATAAGATTGAGTCTACAGAGCAATTGTTGCCTAAAGAGTGGCATACACTATTTCGAGAATCGAGATAAGACGAGAAATGTTTACGATACTTTTCGTCTCGTCTCGATTCTCATCTCCAAAGCATGACGATAGTGTGAGTTAAGCTTGTCCCGGGTAGCATTAAAATGTTCAGTCTAATCCCGATTTTGTTTGATTTGTTTTAGAGTCTAGATGAAGAAATCGTCTTTTCATGGGCAACATTAAACAAAACCAAAGTATTTTTTGCCTAATATCACGTTTCTGCTTGTGATGGTATGACCTGAGCGAAAATAAGTAATTAATTTTTAAATATGCTTCGAGATTATTATTACTAGTATTAGTTCTTAAAATTGGATAGTTCAAGTGTTGAAACAAACGAGTATTCAAATATTTGAATGTAATAAGGTGTGTTATCGCCGATTAATCGCCATCAAAATTCCTAAAGTAAACAAGAAAATTGCTCGACGCGTATTCGATCGAAGAACCTCCAGATTACTGGTCAAGCGCCTAGACCACTGAACCACGATCACTGCGCTGTAAATGATTCGTCTTTAGTCTGGTTACGTTAAGTTTCTCTGCCTCAGCTTTGAAAGTTGTATGTTTTTTTCGTTTCAAAAAGCCTTTCGTGTTCCTCTTATAATGATATAAGTGAATGATATTCGGTACAGTTTAAATTAATTAGTTGAGTTGTTCTTAAAACTTTGGATCACAAGTTTGTTTTTTCTCCACCCGAAACTACAGATAAGACATATTTAATTCACGTACTGTGCATTTGTTTCAAAGCAGCCGCCATTACTTGGTCAAAAACTTATGTCCGCTACAACATAAATGATGGTTCAATTTGACATAGTGAAACAAACCATAGCCTCTTATTTTCAGAATAGAGAGATATGGAGATTTCTCTGTGGTACTCCACTTCATATTTCTACAATATTTCATGTAATAAATTAAGCGTAATTTTATTATGAAATATAGCGAATGATTACATTTTTTTGTTGCTACTTAATCATTATCTCCATTCACATTTCCTTTTTTGTTGAATTTGTTACAGGCGCGATAACGTATTAACTTTCCACGCAGAAGAAGATACGTTTATTACATTAAAGAAAGCCGTTTCTCATTCTTATGAGGAATCTCATACTTGCCTCCAGTTTGGCAAAGGATTTCATCGATCACGTGTGTCAAGACATACGCTGACACAGGAAAGTGAAAAGCGCCATACATACCAAAAGAGTGATAAACGTTTTAGTAAAAGTTACACTTTGTCAAGCGGTAAGTTAGTTCAGGCAGGTGAAAAATCCCACATCTGCGGAGTCTGTGGATTGGAATTTAGTGGATGTTCAAGTTTGGCTACGCACATCTTAATACATACAGGAGGAAAACAATACACATGCCAAGAGTGTGGTCGGGAATTTAATCGACCTTCACGTTTGGCTACACACATGTTAATCCACACAGGAGAAAGAGCTCACACGTGCCAAGAGTGTGGTAAGGCATTTGATAGGCGTTCAAGTTTGACTAGACATGCATTAATCCACTCAGGAGAGAAACGTAACACGTGCCGAGAGTGTGGTGAAAGATTTAGTCTACATTCAAATATGGCTACAAACATGTTAATCCACACAGGAGAAAAAGCTCACACATGCCAAGAGTGTGGTCAAGGATTTAAATATCGTTCAAGTTTGGCTATACACATGTTAATCCACACAGGAGAAAAAACTCACACGTGCCATGAGTGTGGTAAGGCATTTAATCGACGTTCGTATTTGAATAGACACATGACAGTCCACACAGGAGAAAAAGGGTACACATGCCAAGAGTGTGGTCTCGGATTTAAATATCGTTCAAGTTTGGCTATACACATGTTAATCCACACAGGAGAAAAAACTCACACATGCCAAGAATGTGGTGAAGCATTTAGTGGGCGTCCTAGTTTGGTCAAACACATGTTAATCCACACAGGAGAAAAACATCACATATGCCAAGAGTGTGGTAAGGCATTTCATCTACGTTCAAATTTGGCTACACACATGTTAATCCACACAGGAGAAAAAGCTCACATGTGCCATGAGTGTGGTAGGGCATTTAATCGACGTTCAAATTTGGCTAGACACATGATGATCCACACAGGAGAAAATTTTCACACGTGCCAAGAGTGTGGCATGGCATTTAACCGAAGTTCAAGTTTGGCAAAACACGTGTTACTCCACGCAGAAGCAAAACATTACACATGCCAAGAGTGTGGTAAGGCATTTAGTCGACGTTCAAATTTGGTTACACACTTGTTAATCCATACAGGAGAAAAACATCACACATGCCAAGAGTGCGGTAAGGCATTTAATCGACGTTCAAGTTTGACTAGACACATGTTAATCCACACAGGAGCAAAACCTCACACGCGTAAAGATCCTGGAATGGAACTTATTCAACGTTCGTACGTGTTGAGCCACTCAGGACCAAAACATCACACTTGAAAGATGTGGAAAAGGATATTGTCTACGCTCAAACCTTGCAAAGCATTTAAATTCACAAGTGAAAAGCAAAGAGATGCAAAGAGCGTAGCATGGTATTTACTCAAGGTTCACAAATAGCAAATTAAATGTTAATTCACACATGACGAAAATTTCGCACGCGCGGAGAGTGTAGGACGACATTTACCGGCAGTTCACATTTGGCAAATCGCATGTCAAAACACAGTTCAATAACCAAACACCAAGCGAAGGGTGTTCAATAGGATTTAGTTTGGAATCAGCTTTGGCAACACACGTAACTAGACATAGCATATGAAAAAGAATTTTTTATAAGAAATGTTAAGTGCACGATAAATACTCTGCTAAAGAGGTCTACAATAGAATTAAATGTTAAAGGAATCAGACCACATAAGCCCTTGAAATGTTCTACCTGCTTTTTGTAATGGAATGTGAGCTTTGGAAGACAAGTTGTAAAGTCCGTATTTTGGGGGATATGCTACACATCTACTCTACGAAATTGGTTCCGCATCTACTCTACGAACGGCGCTTCTGCTTTGCCGCCACAGGGATTGCTGCATAGTGAAAAGGTGGTAGATGCCCAGGAAGATTCAAGTGACGATTTCACAAGTGAATGTTTATCTAAAGATAAAAAACTCCAAATATAACCCTCTAAGACTGCTTAGATGTAAGAGAGTTAGGGACACCGATAATAAGGGCGCACCCTCCTCATCAGCTACAAGTGTAAATCCAGCAAAAAACATGTTGCATGTCTATTCCAACACTAGGACTTTCTGGACCATCTGCGTTTTCGCTGCATCTTGCTGTCCAATACATGGTTGCACAGTTCCCTTTTCACCGCATATATTTATATTTCCTGTTTCCAGCACATTCTTTCATTCTCATTGACAGAAACTTTCGACCAATTGAAGATAAAAAGCGATGAAAAAATGAAGTCCGTCCGTTCCAAATTAGTTAAACTGATCAGACAAACCTTAGGTTAAAATCGTATTAAGGTTGTATGTGTTAAAAAATGACTCACTAATAATAGGGAACATGATTGCACTCCAGTTGTTGACGTCCTTGATTTCAAAGCGACATTAATGGCACTCTTATCCAAAGTGTTAATGACTTTACCGGAATTCGTGCTGTATGTTCGAAAAGAGGGAGTGTACCAAAGTTCGTCACACAGTATCTTCTATTCTTTCTCGCTCACAGTCGTTTCTGAAGCTCGGGATGATGATGTAAAGTGAATGTGCATGTGGGTTGTTAAAAATAAGGTTCTTGCTTATCTTTCGTATTTATTACCTACTTTTTGTTGTGTACTCAGAAGTTGTTGAGCATACTGACTTACCAACTTTTCACTCGTTTTATCAGAAAAGTTGTTAAATCAGGTTTTAAGTTTTATTCAAAAACTTTCTGTTTACGTTATAAGTATCTGGTTCTTTAAGACAACGTCACACCTGTCGAAACGAACCAGCATACAAAATTTTAGACCACTGTATTAATATGTCGGTATTTCAACATATTTCAATAAAATTTAAAACTCGATCCTGTAAAATCTAACAATAATGAGTTAGCAACTTCTGATTCTAGTGCGTCATTTGATTCGCGTTCAAGCTTGGCAAGACAAATTTTAATATACACAAGTGGAAAACTTCACACATACGACGAATGTGGAAAAGTATTTGGTCTATGTTCAAGTTTGGCAAGACATTTTAATACACAAATGAAACTCTCACACGCATGACAACACACAGCTGAAAAGATGATTTATATAGAGCTCACGTTTTACAATGCACATGTTAAAACACACAGGAGAAAACATATCATTAAATACTAAGGAACAAACAAAAGCGTTCCAAGTGCGTACAAAGGACTTGATTAAGGTTTATATTTCGCAAGAGGTGTATTAATACAAATGGAGAAGAACTGCACGTGTCAAGACTATGAAAAATGGAATATTCGAAGTTCAATTTTGGGGAAACACTATCTCATATACGTAAAAAATGGCTGTACAAAATTGTGAAAAGCGTTTACATGAAGTCCATATTTTGTTAGTGGAAAGACATTGTAAGATGTGTGAAACTAGTTACTGAAAAATCATCTTTGTTCATAAAAAGTTATATTCAAGTTACACACGTGATAAAATATACGAATGCTAAACATCTTAGTTGTCAAAAGTGCGATATAATAAGTTCAATATCTCGTATCAATCTCACGTACTGCCAATTCACGTTTCCGCTCGCGACGATGACAATTCGGCCGTGATCGATTATTCACATTTTTCAGCATTGTGCATGATGCAAAAAGTATGTTTTGAAGCATTTAGGTTTAGTAAATTAAGACAAATCATTGTTGACCAAAAATATACGTTTAAATTAAATTACCATACTGCTAAATATGAGTGAACACACTCAACAAATCACAAAAGATTAGAATCTAACCTAATCGACATCCATGTCACTGAGCTTGTGATAATGCTGATATTTATTGCAGGGAGCACTAATGATTGAGTGTTTTTTGCATGTTTTTCCACAATATATAGACTAAAGGCGGGTTCAAATTTAATCAACATCCACGTCACTGCCTTCTTTCTGTCATTGCTGGCATGTATTGCAAGTAGTGATAACTGTTGACTGCTTTCTGAACACGTTTTTTCCACAATCATTACATTCAAGGCGAGTTCTGTTGTTTCCCCTTGACCCGCAGATGTAGCAAATATCTCCTCGGATTGGTTAGACTCGTTCATCATCGGTAGTTTGTTTTCTGTATTGTGCCAAGCACACCAGCAATTTTTTTGCAAAGTTGATATTTTAGGAGGAGCTTTCAGGTTTTCATTTATGAGTTCTAATGCTAACTCGTACAGATATGGTCTTCTTGTATTATTTTTGATGTTAAGGCAGTTAAAAATGAAACAGTGTCCGGAAAATAATGAAAATTTTATTTACATTTTTATGTAAAGGCGAAGGGAAAAAAATCACGTTTTGGCTCGCTCTGTAGGAGAATGGCCGTTAGGGTGGTCCTTATTTCGCACGTTGTGTATATCTGAGACCGCACCCCTTTATCTTTTTCCTTTTAATGAGAAAAGTGTTCTCTGCAAATTTCAGTTCATTATGACGACGATAAATGGGACCGCAAAGACATTTTAATCCTTATAGCAATACGATTTAGAAAACAGTAGTTTCCTTTGTTGCTCAATAGATCGCAATACATTCACGGGTTTAAATTCTTCTATTTCATACAATTTTTTGTGTAATTTGGAGCAGATTTATGAACAGAATTAAATTGGAAATAATAAATAAATATCAAACAATTGTTTTTACGACCATTTACAACTAAATTGTTCTCTTCTTTGGTTTTAATAACAACTGTTATTGTAAAAGAATTAACTTCAGACTATTTGTAACATGTATTTGAGTTTCTGCATTTTGTACTTGTAATCTTTTCATATGATTGTAATTTTTAGGGGATTGAAGTTTCGTTGTGGTTTTTGTATCATCACATGTGATTAAATGAACAAAGTGATTATTATGTGTTCATTGTCTGGTGAAATCAGTTATCGTAGTGGTATTTACCTCGGTAATATGAGAAAACAGATATTGGGTTGATTCTAAGTTACTGTCCAACAGACAAGTATTTGGTGCATTCTTTTATAACATGCGAATGTGAAATTACCTTTAAGAAAGAATGCTCGGTTAGCAATTCGTGAAACAGAAATATTTTGGTCTAAAGCAAGAATACCGATCAAGGATACCACAGCATCGATAAATTCGTTGGATTGTACGAAATGTGACATCGGTTTCAAAAATCAAGTATAGAAAATAGTAAAGGGAAGAGGAGACAAGACATATTTCTTAGATACGTTAGACGATTTATTTGATATAGCGCATGCAAATGCTTTATTTAGACTTAATACAAATTCAAGAAAGGACAAGGAATTCCTTATATAACAAATGCCAAAGGACGACTTGTGAAGTGGGCGATACGGGTGAATAGTCGATTATAAATTCAAGTGGTGAAGACGAAGATCTATACCAAACAGAACATACAAATTCAATGGAAGGAGTAGATTATGATGAGGTAGTGACAGGATTTTCGAGAACAAGAGGGAAAGTACGTTTTATTACTCCACAACTCGTTGAGGCTTTTGATCGCTATAAATTTATTGATAGAGCTCCATGCACATATTAATCGCAATAGCAGAGGCATTGGGACACTACTTCTTCTAATACTGGACGTATCAATGGAGCTTGTATTCTTCTTGAACAGAAATTGGGAAAAGATCTTTTACATCTTCGTGTAGGAATCACATTTTTGAATTGAAATTAAAGTGTATATTTGAAGAATGTGTTTCAGTTTCTTCCGGTGCAGATGTGCCAATTTTTAAGCGTTTCCAGAAAGAGTGGCCGAGATTTCAACACAACAATTTTGTTACATGAATTTCTGATCGAAATGTTAATTCAGTTTCTTTGCAATATAAAAAAAGATACGCTAGTTTTTGTTGTTCAAAATTTGGAAATGCAGAGAAGCATTGCAGAGAAGATTACAGGGAACTTTTGGAGCTTACAATAATTTTTCAAGGAAGTACGCCTTCTGGAGGTATTTCTTTACTTTTGCTTGGAGCTGTACATCAGGCAATTTGGATGGGAAAAGCCTTATCATGTTTAAAAATATTTCTCTTTAATAATCAGTTTAAATTAAATGAGCGGGAAGAAGAAGGACTACGTCAAGTGTGTACTTTTCTTGTTCTAAAAAGCTCGGTTTATGTTGTATGTAAAAGCTTGGTTTGCTTGTTCCAGTGCATCTCATTCACCATATCAAGATTTACAATTTTTGAAGAGCCTTCAAACGTACAAACTTCTAAACTCTGATGTCTCGAGAGTGGCTTTATTAAATTTTTCCTAACATCTATGGTACCTCTCAGAGAAGTGTGAGCACTTTCCTTTTTTGACGAGAATGCCAATAATGAACAAAACACAAAATATCAGAAAAAATTAAAAATAGTGGCAGTTCATATGAAATGATGAAGCGATTTGAACTGCACGCTAGTGAAATGGATGATATTGAAGAAAAAGAAATTGCTGATTTTGTGATAGGAAACATGAAGAAGTTCTTCGAAAGGTTTCGGATTTCTCCAGGTTTTCTAGACCTTTATTCGGTTTGTTGGTCGACAAATGATTGAATTTCTTTTCGGGATAAAAGTAGTTGATAAGCTGCATGTTACAAATGACGCAGCGGAATGAGCGACGTTAATGGAAGATCATAATGCAGTTATAATTAAAATTGAAGAACAGAAACAATTCCTTTTGCAAGGGGCGAAAGACTATAGAAACTTGTTTCCAGGATGTGGAAAAGCTACCTTGCTTAAGAAGTAAAAGTAATCATTAAGTCTATCTACAATTCAAATATTTTTGTCCATTTTTTTGGAATATCAGCCACTATCATTTTTACCAGTATTTATTAGCTGATTGATTCTAACCCATGTACATTTTACTAAAGAAGCAAGTGGTATGAGAAACAGATCCAAATATCTTTTCCACAGTGGTTCATAACACTGTGCATTTATTACGGTCCAGCATAGTGCTGTTCGGTACCCACCCTCCTTAACCTGCCACCGTGGACAACTCTCTATTCTTTGCCCCCAAATAATATAGCTTTGCACTATTTTATTTGTGGGTTCAGAAAGCTCGTCCCCACGACAATCGCTCAAGGAAGGCGCGATGCACCTCACCGTACGGTCCAGACTCGGACGGGAATCACCTGGGCGAAGACCTAAGGCGTATTACGAAAATAGACGAGAGCATCACCTACTTTCATGGATTGAACACAAGTTATTCAAGAATCACCTTCTCACCACGTCATGCAATCCGTGAAAGAAAAAACTGACAAAATTACATATTACAGTGCCATTTATTGGAAATGAACAAACGTACCTGAGATAAACAAGCTTTTCTATACATTTGGCGCCCCATTTACGTAATGAATTCGTAAGTATACTTTTACTACTCACTTCAATATTTTCTGTCCGCCATGGCTCGTCGATAGGTGTGATCACATTTTAAGTTGAAACACTGCACATCCGTCGAATCCACTCACAAAAACCGTCCTTTCTTCCGATTCAGAGAATTTAACAGACAGCCATTCCATGCGAATGCAGTGACAGCATTATGTTGTGATTTCTGTTGGAGAATTGACTTATTTCGACAAATTTTTGTGTTAGTCGCTGACTATAAGTCCATTACCTTAGAGTGCCACCTGCCAAGTCCTTTGTTTCACTCTTAATCTCGATCACGCCCCCTCGTCGTTATAAAATATTACTTGGGGCCGATTTACGTTAATAATGACTTACTTGAAATCACCAGAATATTCAGTTTTGCAATACTATTTTTAATGAGGTATATACATATTTGAAGATAACGATGGATTTTCCAAATCATATGACAACTAACACTCCTTTTTACATAGCGTCTGGTAACAAGATCATAACATGATCAGCAAAAGAAAATTGCTGAATCATGTTTCGCACACACACCAACACACATCGAAGTCCAACTAAAACTCCATTCTTTCCTTTCCTTTTCTTCTAATCTGACTTTTAGCACCACCAGGCGGCAGCATGATCAACAAGAAGCATTCACCGCACAAAGTGTACAAATTCAGATGAACGTCACATAATGCACCAACGCAGAATTTGCGTTTATACGAAAATATTTTAACGAAAATTTTGGTACAGTTACATTGGCGGTCGAAAGGAATGTACGTGCACCATTGAATAATGGTAAACGTTCAAGAACCCTGACTGTAGTTTCACTTCAATAATCACCACTATTCCAAAGTCAAGATGAACACTAGTTCACAAGGAAGTTTATAAGAACTTTCGTCGAGTTATACCTCATCAGATGTAAAAGTTTCATTAAATTTCATTTAACGTAGAAAAACGACAAACGCGTGGGGCATTTATACACTTACATAAAAGTTTTATGGGGCTTTTATATATAAAGTCTGTAAAGTCTTCTCTTTTTTTTTTTTTACCTTCGGTACTGCCACTAATTTAAACATTTATATTTGCATGACTCACAATTGATATACAAATAATTCTCATGATATACCTTTAAAATACGAATTACAATATTGCTATATGCGCTCTTATTGTTAAAAATAACACAAACATTGTATGAAATCATGGCATTATTTAGAGGTAAAATATTCACATTATGCAAAAACTATAGAACATGAACAAATAATTATTATAAACAACTCAACTTTTCAACAAATAGATAAAACAAATATTATTTGAATAATATATTTCAATATTCCACAAAAGGAAATGAACAAACTTATTCTACACACATTATATTTTAATTGCATAAACGACGAAGCATACTTGCACTTCTCATGCTATTCTGACAAAGAAGTTACGAAAACAAAATTGTTATTCACAAATACAAGGATTACACATCATTTAAACATAATAACTACATGAAATAAGTTTATTACCACTCTTTTGTACTGTAACAATAAGAGTGAGGCCGGATAGAAGTAAGTCTGCCACACTTTTACGCTAACAAGCGCCTATCCACTTAAATTTTTAAGTCTCCCTTCCCCATTACATTTATAATTTCATCCCACCACTTTGGAATGGCAACAAGACCTTCTAGTGAGGTAGGAGTATAAAACAACATAGAAAAATGAACCCAAAGGTTAAAAATAAATGAGGGGGGGGGAGTTGCCATTCATAATTCAATACTCGCGTCAGAGTGTTCCACTGACACATAAAAACTTACTCTCACTCTGACATCAGAGCATATCATCGTTTACATTCTTAATAATACATGAATGCTATACAATTCACCTCATATATTTGGTGTTTTAAGATCTTACAGTTAGTCTTGATAACTTAACGCAAAGCATCAACAAGACAATACGATAATTCATGTAAACGAGTTTGTATCTCATATTTCCTTTACATATGAATACTAATAAACAAAATTTTCATACATATTAGCATTTAGGAAATAATCATATCCGTGATTTTTTTTTTTACACGTCACGTCTGTTTAGCTTAGGATCCGGCAATCGAATAAAGCTAACAAAAGAGTACGATAATGACAATCTAGCTTATCATTTAAATGTTGCAAATATGTGTCACATTTTAACAGCTCTTTAAACAACAACTGAACATTAAACTTTATTACATCCACTCTCATTGAAAACAGACAAACTAACTTTCGGTATATTCAAAGAATTCACATTTACTAACGTTTCCGGTTCACAAGAATCAGTTTTTTCACTATTTTCTTTTACAGAATCAAATTCCTTTTCATGAATATGTTTCTTAGCTAATTCTAACCAGATGTTCCTAGTTTTTTGAGTGGGTCTCCACACTCTCATACGATCAATAGAATGTACGCCACAAGATTCTCCAGTTAAAGGATCTACAAGTTCAAAGACTTTGTCTGAAATTTTATTTTTACAAAACAGTGGACCTTTGTAAAGCATGAAAAACTTGCGAATCTTTTTGTCTACTGTTGAACTCAAATGTGATTGCAACAGAAATACCAAATCATTTTCTTTTATTTTGTATTTTCTTTCTTGGGATGCATTATATTTCTCATTTCTTTTTCTAACCTTTTCACTTCTGCGGTAGTCAGCCATTATGAGCTTATTTTCCCAATTCACAGGTTCATTTTCATCATAACTTTCGTTTGTTACAATGCCAAAATGCTTCAACACAGAATAATTTGCTTTTACATTCAAATGAAGACTAGCAGGGCTGACACCCAAACTACTACACACAGAATAATTTAACAAAATCATAATTTGAGGTATGTGCCTCTCCCAAGAAGATGTTCTTCGTTACACAACAATTTGAACAACCTATTCGTCTCCCTATGGATTCGTTCTACAATTGAGATCTTTGGATGGTAAGGAATTACATAGTGAATTTTAATACCATATTCTTCCATTTTAGATTTAAATTTTGCTGATACAAAACATCCACCATTGTCTACTAGTATGGATTTTGGAATTCCCATGGTTACAAAGTAATAATATTCTAAACATCTCAAAACACATTTGGTCGTTGCATTTCTGATTGGGAACATTCTGTAATATCTGCTAAATACATCTAAAATTGACAATGCAAATTTATTTCCAGTATGAGAAGGTGGATAAGGTCCTAACAAATCAATCGAGACCATGTCTCTTACATTCTTTACAGCTACAGTTTGTAAAGGTCTAGCTGGTGGTGAAGTTTCAACTTTCGTACGTTTACATACAACACAATCACGCAAATAATTGCTAATATCTCTACGCATGGACTTCCAATAACAACAATCACTAACAAAGCCTAAAACCTTTTCAAAACCAAAATGACCTTGTTCATGATAATTTTGAATTACATCGTTCACAAGTGAAGGAGGAATACAAATTTTCCATTGATTAGGAGAATGATAACTGCGATTCAACAAAATTCCATTTTCAATTTTGTAAAATTCACCAATATTACGATTCTTGACTTTAACATAAGGATCATTGGGATTCTCTAAGTACTTCATGATATTTTCATACTCCGGATGTTCTCATTGCTTGCTAATTAAATCTTGAACAGACAAATGTTTAAAACAAGAAGGCAACACCTCGTACTTATTAACTTCATGCTTTTCAACCTCAGGAAACAAAATGATACGTGACAATGCATCGCTAGCTTGATTATCTTGACCTTTAATATACACAATTTGTACATCAAATCCCTGAATTTGTAAGCTCCACCGAGCAAGTCTAGAGTTCCACTGTCTCATTTTGTGCAAATATAACAATGAATTATGATCCGTGTAAATTTTTACATGTCTTCCATACAACAATTGAGACCAACGTTTAAGCGCGACTACAATTGAAAGACACTCACGTTCAGTCACAGTGTAATTTTTCTCTGCAGGTTTTAACATTCTACTATAAAATCCTAAAATATGTTTCTTACCGTCTACTTCTTGAAAAAGAATGTTTCCCAAAGCAACTGAACTACAATCTGTAATTAAACAAAAATCATGATCTAACAAAGGATGTGCAAGCATCACCTCCTGAACTAAATCACTTTTCAATTGGTTGAAACTGTCTTCACAAGATTGATCCCAGATCCATTTTTTATTTTTCCTTAACAAACCAAACAAAGGTTCAGATTTTTGAGCGAAATTTTCAACAAATTTGGCACACCACTGGAACAAACCTAAAACTCTTTGTAATTCTTTCAAATTTCTAGGCCTTGGTAGGTCTTTGATACACTGTACATAAGAAGGATTTTTTGTTATGCCTTGCGGACTGATGTCAAACCCTAAAAAACTAAATTTCGTGTTACAAAAAGTACACTTTTGTAGATTTAAAGTCATGCCAGCCTCGTAAACTTTCTGAAATATTTGATCCAAAAATTGTAACTGTTCTTCAAAAGTCATAGAAATTACAGAGACATCATCGATGTACTAGACTACTTTTTCATATAAACCTGCCCCAAGGACAGTTTGCAAACACAACATAAAAGCAGCTCCTCCGTTTATGTAACCAAACGGAACTCGAGTATACTGATACATTTTACCGTTCCAACAAAAAGCTGTGTATTGTTTACTTTCTTTACTTAAACATATTTGTAAATAACTTCCCACAAAATCTAAACAAGACACGAATTGAATTCCTTGAAATTTGATGAGAAGATCATCGATCTTATTGACTTTTAACTGCTTTAATTTTACAAATTTGTTCAATTGAGTTAAATCTACAACAGTACGAAGTTTACTAGTGTTTTTCTTAGCTACACACAACAAAGGATGACAATGCACAGAAATACATTCTTCCACTACGCCACATTCTAGCCACTCAGCTATTTGCTGTTCAATATTTTCCTTATATTTAAAGGGTAATGGGTACTGACGTTTTACAATCGGTTGATCAGTCTCAACTTCGATAGCGTATTCAAATTTATTATATTTACCTGGCAAATCGCTAAAAACCAATCAATGTTTCAATAACAAATCATAAAGTTGTTGTGTTTGAACATTAGATAAATTTTCAATTTCAAGAACTTTTGTTCCAATTTCAGTAACAGAAGGAAAGTGACTTTGGGTATTACGAGTAGTTTTGCTTAAATTACAAATGTCCTGATTTACTTTTACATTATTATGAGACTTTTGAATTTCCTCATCCAATTTATGTATTTGTTCCCCATAAAAATGATACAAAAAATTTACTTCAGCAGCTTCGTTCAAATGTGCTTGTTTTATTTGCTCTACATTTAAATCATTGTTGGTAGTATACTTATCTACGTGTTCAAATGCTTTACTGTTTTCTAATAAACTATCCATCCATTCCTGCGTCAGCTGTTTCTTATGCATTTCTAAATTCTTAACTATTGGACACTCTAGCACAGGTTCGACTACATCTTCGTTCTCGCTTTCAATGGCAAAATCAGTGTCAACACAATTCACATTATTTAAATGAAAACCAACCTTATTAACACTCTCTCTAGTAAGTATTTTTACTTTACCTTTATTTTCATTATTCAGAAGGGGGTCACTACCAAATCCGTGCTCATACTCTTTCATTGGTACCTTACAAGTGTTAGGGTCGTAACCTACAGTAACAGATTTCTCGCCAAAGTCTAATTTCGCATTAGCTAGCGATAAGAAATCTCTGCCTAGCAGACAATTACAATTAAGGTCACTGACAACAATAAATCTAACATCACAAGTTACAGGTCCAATTTCTACACAGAGGGTAACCTCACCCTTAACTGATTTCGTTCTTTTTCCACTATAATCTACCAGAACAATTTGAGGAGCGGGTTGTAATACAGCGTTTGACACTATATTGGATATTTTCTTCCATGCGTTATAGCTTAACAAACTAGCCGAAGCACCTGAATCGCACAGAGCGTACAGATTCTCATTCATGATTTTGACAAGAATTTCAGCAGGGGCACATGAATTCACATTAGTTTTAAAAAATCTTTAGTTTCCTCTTCGTCAGATGAGAAAACATCATCCCACTGTACTAAGTTTATTAAATTTTTATCAAGCTTTACAAAAACAGTCTGACCATTTGGAAGGAGTGCATTATATAACTCATTACTACACGTTTGATTTAATTCCCTGCTAGGAGCACTCTTCAGGCAGGGTGTTTCTAGTTTGGGGGAGGAAATATATTTTGAAACCCAAAATTGCCTGCAGCAGTATTCACGAAATTTGGTCTCGGTGGCCTAAACCCAGTAGGATTACCAAAGTTCGAAGGATTTACAAAGTTTCCATTACTGAAACCAGTCTGAGGTAAATTCCTCGTTTGAGAATTACCATTCGTTGGCTTATTAGTCACACCACTAGTGGCTTCACTTTGGTTTACGTTACCAATTTTGCGTTACCAATGTTGATGTACCAATTTTGCGCAGAACCAGTCAACAAAAATTTGATAATGTCTAAATATTGACTACGAGAAATTGACATAAGCGAAGCTTGATCTTCAAACTTGCGTAAGAAAGCAGTGGCAGTCAATTCATTTTCGTGACCAGAGAATTTCTCGAAAGAATCTAAATCTCGTGACTTTATAGCTACCTTTCTTTCTCGCTTTTTCCTCCGTTTGATAGTTTTTACCCCAACAAAGCTATTATCACTGTGAGAATCCGAAGAATCATTTTCACTCAACACAGAACTAACATCGTAATCAAGAAAAGGGTTGGTGTTTTTACGTACGCTAGTGTCAAATTTTTCTTCTTTAATTTCCACCTCAGATTTTACGTTTCCTACAAGCGTTGATGACCTAATTTGACTTTCAATCATACTCACGCGCAAGTTTCTGACCTCTTGATTCACTATCTCGAATTTACTTTCTACTTCACCCTTTACATCATCTATCATTGTTTGGGTATGATGAGCTATTTCACGGGCCGCAATACTAACATCATAAATCTCGCGGACATTTTGATCTAACTTCATGATTCTACTTTCTCCCACTTTTTCCTGCGCTCGCTCAGCTTTGTCATCTACTAAGTTGACATCGGAACTTAAATCCTTAACTTTATTTCCAATCATTATAATACGTTCCTCGGTGTCCCTAACTTGATCTCCTAACTGATTAGCTTTAGCATTGACAAAACGTATTTTGTCTTCGTTATTTTTCACGTCAAGCTTAACCTCATCAACTTTTGTTTCTTGTACATTTAATTTCTCTTGAAACTGTGCTGACAGTTTTTCAAAGTTATCCGCACAAGTACGACTAACCCTGTCTATTTCACTTCTCATTTGCACTAACTCAGTCGACAACGTCTGAATTTGCCCATCCATCCTATGTTCTAACGTTTCTAATTTACCTGTAAGGTCGTTAGAGAATTTTTCTATCTGAGCTTGGGTTTCAGTTTTCGACTCGTTAATGACTTCATTGAGCTGTCGCTTAGTGTCATTTACACTACCATTAAGTGATTGCATTTGTTCTTTAGTATCGTTAACAGCATCATTAAGTGATTGCATTTGTTCTTTAGTATCGTTAACAGCATCATTAAGTGATTGCTTAATGTCATTAATAGCTTCAAGCAAAGTTTGCAAACTCAAATTTTCACTTTCTGCCATGATTGCAAGTTACAAATATACAAACACAACAAACACCAATAATATCTTCAATTTGGCGCATATAGCATATCATGAGAAATAAAACCTGTCAAATATTACACCTAGATCTTCTCCCAGATGTTACATCCGTTACGAATCAATTAATAAAAACGTGAATTATTATTAATTGATCCGTCCCTGGAGGGAAACGCCATTCTATTACGGTATCTGGGCTCGATCCGTGTACCTTCCTGATTGAGACTTTTGTCCCTGTGAAGGGCTTAGCCATTCTATTACGGTCCAGCATAGTAATGTTCGGTACCCACCCTCCTTAACCGGCCACCGTGGAGAACTCTCTATTCTTTGCCCCCAAATAATATAGCTTTGCACTATTTTGTTTGTGGGTTCAGAAAGCTCGTCCCCACGACAATCGCTCAAGGAAGGCGCGATGCACCTCACCGTACGGTCCAGACTCGGACGGGAATCACCTGGGCGAAGACCTAAGGCGTATTACGAAAATAGACGAGAGCATCACCTACTTTCATGGATTGAACACAAGTTATTCAACAATCACGTTCTCACCACGTCATGCAATCTGTGAAAGAAAAAACTGACAAAATTACATATTACAGTGCCTTTTGTTGGAAATGAACAAACGTACCTGAGATAAACAAGCTTTTCTATACATTTGTCGCCCCATTTACGTAATGAATTCGTAAGTATACTTTTACTACTCACTTCAATATTTTCTGTCCGCCATGGCTCGTCGATAGGTGTGATCACATTTTAAGTTGAAACACTGCATATCCGTCGAATCCACTCACAAGAACCGTCCTTTCTTCCGATTCAGAGAATTTAACAGACAGCCATTCCATGCGAACGCAGTGACAGCATTATGTTGTGATTTCTGTTGGAGAATTGACTTATTTCGACAAATTTTTGTGTTAGTCGCTGACTATAAGTCCATTACCTTAGAGTGCCACCTGCCAAGTCCTTTGTTTCACTCTTAATCTCGATCACGCCCCCTCGTCGTTATAAAATATTACTTGGGGCCGATTTACGTTAATAATGACTTACTTGAAATCACCAGAATATTCAGTTTTGCAATACTATTTTTAATGAGGTATATACATATTTGAAGATAACGATGGATTTTCCAAATCATATGACAACTAACACTCCTTTTTACATAGCGTCTGGTAACAAGATCATAACATGATCAGCAAAAGAAAATTGCTGAATCATGTTTCGCACACACACCAACCACATCGAAGTCCAACTAAAATTCCATTCTTTCCTTTCCTTTTCTTCTAATCTGACTTTTAGCACCACCAGGCGGCAGCATGATCAACAAGAAGCATTCACCGCACAAAGTGTACAAATTCAGATGAACGTCACATAATGCACCAACGCAGAATTTGCGTTTATACGAAAATATTTTAACGAAAATTTTGGTACAGTTACATTGGCGGTCGAAAGGAATGTACGTGCACCATTGAATAATGGTAAACGTTCAAGAACCCTGACTGTAGTTTCACTTCAATAATCACCACTATTCCAAAGTCAAGATGAACACTAGTTCACAAGGAAGTTTATAAGAACTTTCGTCGAGTTATACCTCATCAGATGTAAAAGTTTCATTAAATTTCATTTAACGTAGAAAAACGACAAACGCGTGGGGCATTTATACACTTACATAAAAGTTTTATGGGGCTTTTATATATAAAGTCTGTAAAGTCTTCTCTCTTTTTTTTTACCTTCGGTACTGCCACTAAGTTAAACATTTATATATGCATGACTCACAATTGATATACAAATAATTCTCATGATATACCTTTAAAATACGAATTACAATATTGCTATATGCGCTCTTATTGTTAAAAATAACACAAACATTGTATGAAATCATGGCATTATTTAGAGGTAAAATATTCACATTATGCAAAACTATAGAACATGAACAAATAATTATTATAAACAACTCAACTTTTCAACAAATAGATAAAACAAATATTATTTGAATAATATATTTCAATATTCCACAAAAGGAAATGAACAAACTTATTCTACACACATTATATTTTAATTGCATAAACGACGAAGCATACTTGCACTTCTCATGCTATTCTGACAAAGAAGTTACGAAAACAAAATTGTTATTCACAAATACAAGGATTACACATCATTTAAACATAATAACTACATGAAATAAGTTTATTACCACTCTTTTGTACTGTAACAATAAGAGTGAGGCCGGATAGAAGTAAGTCTGCCACACTTTTACGCTAACAAGCGCCTATCCACTTAAATTTTTAAGTCTCCCTTCCCCATTACATTTATAATTTCATCCCACCCCTTTGGAATGGCAACAAGACCTTCTAGTGAGGTAGGAGTATAAAATGTTATATGATGTTTTGTTGTTCTGAGATTGGTGTAGCAATTGTGTACACTTTCTTTTGTGAAATCGTATTTGAGATCACTTCTTCACTCTCCACCCAGTATTACAAAGTTGGTTCGGAGTCCAACTCCCTTTTAGCCTCGGTCTCGAAAACGTCTTTGGCTTACTTGTTCGAAGATGATGAGAAAGGGCACTAACAGTGGTAGAGCTTGGTACTGGAAATCGAAACCCAGGTAACATATGAAGACTGTGAGCCGAATCTAATTAGGTGGGATAAGCTTGACTAAATCAAAGAGACCATTACACTTGACTTTTTATTAAAAAAAATAAAAATAAGAATACAGATGAATTTTACAAAATCGGTTACTTGGAATGACAACTTGGAAGTTTTACTACATCACTTAAGTGGGAGCACAACCCCTATAATACCTAATGGGTGCTAGAAGGTTTTTATACTAAACCGCGATTTATTGAAAATAGTGAAATATGAACTTCGTACATCGCAACTTGCATTGGCCCGAAGGGAAAAATGTTAATTCTCGAAGAGGGAATTTGGTCTCAAGTTGAAGGGACTTCGTATTCGACACTATACATTCTCAAAGTGCGACTACAAATCTCAAAGTACTCATCCCGAGTTGAAGGGGGAACTTAGAAAAAATAATCAAATACCTGATGTTATACCAGGCGGCCGGGACTGAGGAAGACTCACACTCGTTGATCGTCGGCTTCAGAATCAACCGGAGCGGCGAGCAGGCCTCGCTTATAAAGGCGTTACGTCCCACGCATTTCTGCCAGTTTGACGTCGATCGAAAGCGACGTTACGAGCCTCATCGAGCTTGGGAGAGACTTCTTCACGCGCATGCTCAATAGTGGTTACGACTTCTAGTTTTTTCTATGATTTTTCTCTATCACGCCGGGATTGAAATTCCTATTTTACATTTATTTTTAACAGTTTATATTTCACACCTAACTCTAACTACATAATAGATTTTGGAATATTTAGGGAATACCATGGTTTTCGTGGTATTCCCTAAATATTGCCTCTAGGACCCAGCTCTGTGATCTGAGTAAATCAAAGCCAGGGTCATACCACTAATACATGCGTGTGGATTGGTGTCAATGAGGCATCAGGTCACTAATTCAATCTGACCCTCAACTGACTCCGTTCTCCCTATCTCTCTTTTCCTTACTACACACACAATTTGAAAAGCGCGGGCGTCTCGCCCCATAATTTGGGTCCGGCTTAGGACTTCGAGGCACAACTGTGTAACAGTTATCCGCCGACCTCGGTAAAAAAAATAAACAAAAAAATGTCGAAAGTTATCTTTCTGGCATTTATATTCAAGTACAGAAACGGTTGTCCAAGGCAAGTTGCTGGGAGTTAAAGGGTTAATATAGAACTGTCCTTACGTCAGGCGCTAGGAAACTAAAAACAAACTTTCTTGAGGGATTGGGAGATTATGCACGACTAAACTGCAAGAGAGCGGGATTGTAAGATTTCATGTGTCTTAACTAACTATAGTACGTTTAAATGTTACTCAATTCCATTAACAAACTAGTAGATTAAAACTATGTAGGATGAAACCTTACAATCATGGATTCCTTCTAGCTTATAACTATCAAAAGGTTTTGTGTGACTCACAATAGTATATGTATTTTTTTTGTTTTTTTAAACCAATTTCTAACCATATTATTAAGCACGACTTCGAACCGATTATGAGTACAACTTCTAGTATTATAAAGAAAATTAAGATTTTGTGAGTTTACTGATTTTTTAAGTACAATTGTCTTTGCTGTACTGAGTACAAATATAGTTATACGTGTTAAACTTGATTGTCTCAGGCTACTAATTTTCTTCAACTATAAACGAAAGAATTTGAACATTAAGTACACTCAAACAAAAGTAGCGTGAAGCGCTTTAAAGTTTGATTGAGATGGACGATAAAATTATAAGAGTAGTTTTTATTGGTTATAGTATAAGCCAAATGGGAAAAACGTGCAATGATATAGACTAGTACACTCAATTGGGTTGCCTGAATTTTTTTTAAAATTATTGCGGGGTTGTGCCTTACAGTTTGTGAACAACATTTCTTATGTTGTTTCAATATACCAGTTATACTTCATAAATCATAAGCTATACTCTACTTTCCAGAATCAAGTGAATATTTTATAACCTGTAATGTATTGAAAGTATTTGAGTACTCCATTACATATCTCGTAATATATTTATTTGTAACATAGAAGCGATTGCATACTAAATGATTAAATCGCATATGTAAAATAACTTGAATAATTAACAGCTAGCGATTAAAACAGTTGCTGAATGCTTAATAAATGTGTTAAGTGCGTCTATACGCATTTTGTATTCAACTCATCCCGATGTTATCGAAGAATAGATCTTACATTATTAACTATTGTTTTCTTACATGGGTAATGCAATAAATGTATTATATTACAAACTTACTGTATAGCTCTGTCCTATACAGGGTAATCATAGTATGTACATGTGTTTTTTCTAAACTTCTACTCAGCCGGATTGCTATTGCAACCTTCGATTTGGTTTCCCTCATCCTGTGTGGTATACATTACGCTAGACACATTGATATTTTTTGGATACTGGCAATTTTCAGACATTACCAACCAATTAGTGCATTTTAGCGCACCTAGGGATTTATATACCATTACTTTAAATTTCTTTTTCCATGAGTGGTTCTGTTATCACGAGGGAGACTGAATGGTTGCAATACTGTCCCTATGGTTAGTGTGTTAGCTTATGCCCTAATGGCCTATGGTAATAACAGATACAAAATCTAGTAATCAGGAATGCAGTTACATTTGCTATACCAGAGTACATGTTTCTTACATGGGACTACATAACGTTTCTTTATATTTAGGGGGGAGTGTTAGGGGGGGTTTATTGGTTAGTATTGTTAGTATTCCTCTTCTTATTATTATTAACAATAGTAATTGCGGATTTTAAGTTTTTTTTTAATATACCCACCGAAATCGAGAGGGATTTCTTTGCGGTTACAAAGGAAATTTTACGAAGTAAAATTACATCATGTGTCATCATGTTGGTGGTTCTTGTTGATTTATAGAATAGATTTTAAACGCAAAAGTTAACCACAACATGAGCTATAGTTGATATATTTTTTTAAAACACACCGGAAGTATGTTCCGTTCTTTCTTTTAATTCTACTAGCCTTGACAGATAACAGGCCTCGATTTCCGTTGTGGTGAACTTTTCTGTTTTTAAATCTTAAATACATCGTGTAAGTAATTTAAATATACGGAGAAAGATTCTATATGAAGACGTCATGGTGACCTTGTTGTTGATCCACAGTTAAATACAATGTGCAATGGATAATTTAATCGCCTCTTGTCCTGATAAATTACTTCCTTGTCCTGTTCGCTTCGGTGTTTGCCAAAAGATAGCTATACAGAGGGTTCCAAAACTTATGGTCTTTAACATGGTGGAATGAAAATGTGTAAACTCGATTACCACACTCACATATAGACTTCTTTAAATGTCTAAAAACAAACTTGTGCTTTTACTTGACCAAACAATAGAAATTGAATTTTTACATTTAGACAATAACTTTCCATGGTTTTTGGTACGTTAGATCGTGGTTATTACAATGAAATTAAGTTGTTTCATATATTGAAAAAGTTTTAAAGTCTCTTGACATTGTTTACAATCTTCTTATGATTTTTCACAACGCTGATTTGAAAGGAGTTTTTATTCCTTTTATTTTGAGTCTTTTCACTTGTCCATTTTTTTTGTGTTTGTACTGATACAAGAAGAGTTTTTCACCTGTAAGCAATGAACTGAGGTAAGTCAATGGGAGTCTGTCCGTAGATAAAAGAGATTTTCTTGTCACAGTAGAAGTTTATAATTCTTACGGCACAGAGAAAGTTCTGTATCCGGATGGAAGTTTAGGTTTTAGGTCACTGTTGTCCACTAATAAACAGTGGTGGATTGACAATAACAAAAATCAATTTTCATATCGTCCCTCTGGATCAGCCCTGGATGGGGCCGACAGGCTGCAATCTGGATCCTTGGGTACCTCCAGATACCAGGGGGGGGGCCTTACTCTAGACATCACACTGGGTAGGCAATGGATATATATCTGCAATCAAAGAGGCTATTAGACTACATAATCATTAATGCGTTACATAATAATCTTGGCTTATGCGAAGTACTTGCTTATATAGGAAGTCCACCGAATCCCTTTTGTAATTGTTCATTATATATATTTTTTTTAACGGGACTGACCACACATCAAATCTAAGAAAGATACAGTAATCAATGGAACCTGCAGGGGTTACCCAAAAATGAGGCTATTCGAAAATGAGAGTCGAATACAGAATGTTTTTCCTCCAGATGTCCTGAATGTGCTGACCACACATCGTCAGAATCTAGGTATAGAAACCTGTTTAAATATTGTATGTGATTGTAGTAATATCACAAGAATCAATTTTTGTACCATTGAACAACTAAACCGGAAGCCTAGAATTAAGTGTATGTGCGCTGACCACACATTATTGTTAGGATGCCTCTTGTGTTCAAGCAGTACTGTGGATGAAGATCAAAACAACGTCACGGTAAGACAAGTTCTTCTCAAATTGATTGATGTACCTAACTCGGTTTGTTTCTTTGTGAGTGGAATGATAATGATGGAGGAAACTGAATTAATAAATATTCTTTTCATTTACTGTAATGATTAATGGGTGATGAATCATATGGTGAGTAAATCCAAGGTACTTTACAAGATGGGCGATACCTGGTTTATTATGAAAACGTCAGGACGTAATTGCCATAGTGACATACATTTGCCGTATATTTTGTTTTGAGATGTAGTCAGGTTGAGGACTAGAGTGTTAAAAGGAAGTTTGAATTTAGCCAGCGTGGCGATAATGAGCTAATTATACAGCTTGGTATAATGATAAGTGGCTTGTAAATTTTCAGCTCAGCTGACGAATGTTCGGAGAGAGAGGGGAAAAAAGAGGTTTTGCATCTGAACTGAGAGAATTCATCTAGTATACTGTTACAGACGCCGGCTTCCGACCAGGGACTTCTGAACATTGTCAGATAAGTATTTTTGCATTGTTTTTCCTAATTTAGAGAATAAGAAGTGGTCAGTCGTTCAGATTTCTATGCATGAGTACAAGAAGTATATTCTATACTATCTTTTATACCTTGAAATGTTAATATTATCTACCCTTTTTTTTAATTAAACTTTACCAAAGATTGTGAGATTTGAATTTAGGTTACTTCGTACACCATGGAACTATTAAATAGAGTTGAGATTCAACAAGACTTACTTAAATCTAATTATACTTTTACAAATACGCCAGTTAACATAATTAGTTCCAAAGTATCTTCAGAATTTATATCAATCAATCTTAACTAAAAATTTAATACAAACTCAAGCAAACTAGTATCAATTTTTTATAGTTGTTTCATACTTGAAATTCATCGCTAGTTTTACACTTTATACCTCTTTTTACACTTTACTAAAAATTTTCAATTATATCACTCAGACTGGTATAAATTTGAATCGTGTATTATTTTCTAATTGTTAGTCATTTCTAGTTTTACACCTTATTACCCCTGTGGGTACCCATAATGTTCAAGATAAGACGTAACTCACAATAGGGCAATCCAGCACTTGAGAAATTCTCAGTTAACGTGCATTGTTTTTTTTTAAATTGTATGCCGAATTTCCTCTTTTTTTTTTACAAACTAGTGTCTCACTAAATTCTTGACAATATGTTATCCCAATTGTTACAGATTTCTTGAAATAATATTGTAGGGTTTTGAGCTCTATAACGTTAATTATTGACAATTGAGGCCCTTCGAGGAGGCAGTCTTATCTTGTGCACATTGTAATTTGTTCATTATATTTGCAACCCTTTGTAGGTAGCTTAGTAAGAATAACAAAGAAAAATGTCAAATTCCCTTGTCAAAGTGAATTGACAATCAAGTGATTAAAATAACTATCTTTTAACAAAAATATAAAAAGGAAAATGAATACTCAGTTATTTCCAAGGCGTAGGTCCTGTCACTGCTTTTACCTGGGCAGGTTCTGCTACTTCGGCTTCTGAAAGGAAAAACCTGAAACGAAAAATTCTCCCACACACACATAGTATTATAGGCTGGACGCGGGGACCTGAAGTTGAGTGTAGTGTCCCGGGTACTTAATAGTCGAATTTGACGAACTTGGTAGTTAAGGCGTGACTGGATTTAAAGAAGAGTTACCTTTATTTAATTTCTAAATATTAAGTATGATGCTGAGTATTGCACTGTGTTAATTATTAAGTATGATAACCAACGAGTTTAAATAAGATCTTAACTTTGTGGTTCATATTTTTCAGCTTGTTGGAGTATACGTATTATCTGTTGCTCGGAGAACGCAAAGGAAGGAGAAGGGAAGACTTACGTTTCCAAAGACACTAAGGGGAGGTTTCTTGTTACGGGGTAAGTACTACCTCCCTGAATTGTTAGTGTATTATTTTTGAAACATGCGTTTTCAATTTCTTCACGTCAGGCTACCAATTGGTTTTACTAGTGAGTGTTAACTTAGTTGAGGGCTAACTCGAGTTCAATGAAATCACAGTTCATATCCTGGGAGTATCCCATACCGATTGTTATTATTACGGAATTAAGTGAAAAACCACAATGAAAGAGATTGACCAAAGTTACAATGTAACAGTGCTTATCAGAAGTGCGTGTTGCTTTACTTGTGATTTTAGTAAGTGATTCCCTAAGGAGAAACAAAAACGTTGTTTAATGTGTGTCACTCATACATAAAGTGCGTGAGTCGGGGCTCGATCTCCGACTTATCTGTTTCCTTTCAACGTTAGATACAATTGCGTAACTGCCAATAATCACCGGTAATTGAGACCATTTTTACCACAATATTAAGTTTGACAGGACTATTCCGGGTCTCGAACTCGGGACCTCTAGTGTAGGTAGTGATGATATGTGGTAAACTAATTTTTATTGAAAGTATTTGATTCCACTTACTTCCACATAACCAATTCGAATATAAACTTGCGCTCGTGAGGAGCGATAATGTAGATATAGGATAAAAGAAATGATCCATTAGGGGATCGAACCAGGAATCGCTAAGAATCAATTGTTTATCTGAGACTATGGTTTATCCCAATCGTGATGATTTATGAGGCAACCTTATTATTATTATTCATTTCGTTGTGACGTCATTTCCTTATTTTCTTATTTATCTATTTTCCCGTCATAAATGTTGGTGTGTATAGAAGCTACTCGCAACAGCAGCCTGAGTCCTTGTTAACAGCTGAACTCACTTCCGTCACCCGATAAGAGGTGATTTGCTGTTAGTTTTAACGCTGAATGAAAGACGAGTGTTGAGGAAGTATCTGTGAACATTATAAATATTTGCATTAAAACAAAATGCTATTCGATTAACTTTTAATTTTTAAAGATTACCCTTTTGTTTGTTTATTTTGACATTTTATTTCACTTAAAATTTTAAATACTGTCACGTTCATATATTTATATCCTAAAGTTTGTGTGCGCCATGCGCTGTTGTGAAGCAGTGTTTTCCACCTATTAAACAGGGCCGTTTATTGAGGGGGCCACCGAATTTTGAAAGTCTCCTGAATTGTAGGTTTAAACCTTTTGGCGGGCATAATCATAAGTGTAATTCTAAACAGAAATAAGTTATTTTATACTAGATTCATTAAAAACAAGTTGACAGAGCTCGAATATCCTTAATATGTGTCCTTTAATTTATAGAAATCTCTATTATTCGAGTATCGAACCTAATTACGAAATGATGTACACGTACTGATTCGCGTCCAATGTTTTATTATTATTATTATTATTATTGTTATTATTATTATTATTATTATTATTTTAATGTACCAATGATAACGTGATTTAATACCACTCTGCATGGTACTATCAGCGTGGTGTGCCTTTTAATTCAATTCAAGCCAAGATTTTAACTTGAATGAAGGCAGTCACACAGGGATGATTGAGAAACACGAGTATAGTGGTGTAGTGGTAGGACAACATCTGGGAGGGCACTATAGCGCACCACGATGTTATATTTTGTCATTTGTTTTACTTTACTTAACATGTCGATAGTAATATAATCAAGTTAGTTACAATAAGCGGGTTCGAGCCCATTACCCAATGATGGGAGGACAGAAAAAAAATGGAGGGGGCTCGATCTACCCCCAATATTCTTACGAAATACATATGGTAGCCTTAACACTAACCTAAGTTTATCTTGCCACAATAAAATAATGATACAATATGATACTATCTAGTATTTTGATAAACATAACTGAAAACATTATTCTAGAATGAGCATCACTTTTAATACTTGATCATAATTCAACATTAACTGAGCATAACTTAAAGGTAATGAAATCTTACTGACTAAATGTAGCGAAATATAATACACAGGTAGCTATTTACATTCTTAAAAAAAATCATCGATACACATATAATTGTACACGCATTATGTACAATATGCGCAGTATGCTCGTACATTGCCGTAGTTTGCCAATAGATTGGCCATCTTTACAACAGCAAAAGGGTCACTTGTGTTCACCCAGAAGGGGTCGCAGAAAAATTTCACTCTTATCTATGAATAGCAGCAGTAATAACAGCAGCAGAGAACAACATGTCAGCGACTAAGGCGTATTTCTCCATATTTCGTTTTCTACTTTATTGTATTTTAGTATATTTTTATTTTATTTTTTTTAAATTGTCTTGCCAATATGCTTCCCGCCCGAACTACGCGAAAAAAATAAAATAAAAATAATAATTGCTCAAGGAAAAACAAATGGGGTAGGCATTGTGTGGAGAAACCTATGTAACTATCTTGTGGGGGGGGATCCAGCTTCCCTTTTCTCTCTTTTTTTTTAACAGGTAGATAATCCGGGTCAAAAGAAAGCGACACGTACGCACGCGTGTATCATAAGTAGGCATAAGTTTGTAGCGGAAAAACCAAAAACAGGCAATATTGACTTTGCTTTAATTTCCAGGTTAATGCTTCCTTAGACACGAAGAGGGAGAGCGGCGGATTTCTCGTAAGAGAGAAATGAAATAATCAGGCGGCAGCAACGGATGGAATTCTATACTGTGAATGAGGAACCTGCAGCTGCAACGACGTATGCTTAAAGTCGGAGTTAAGTATTACAAGAAAAAAAAATTACATCTGTACGTATTAATGTTAGTAGCTACTAATAATATTTTACTGTTCAGCTATGTCAACACTTATTTCCCTTATATGTTCTCTGTGTTTGGCAGCATATTGGGAGTCCTATAGGGGAAGAAGAAGAGTAACTCATTCGTTGCCGGCAACATTCACACTAAGAGAAAAAAATATTCGCCCCAATATGTTGGCAAACCATTCCTTTTAGGTATCAACTCGACATAACCTTTCTTGTGACGCGTCTAACTTTTTTCGTGGTATGGTAGTTATGGTAGGGCCCTGATTCCAAAAACAAAATGACCTATTTGCTCCTCGGTTCAACTTTAGCGCCGCTGACTAATAAGAGTGCCTATTCCCATAGTATCTAATGCTTTTACCACATCTTAGGGGAGGGGGAATGGATCCCAGGAAGTAACCTTTAGTTTCTGACTGTTGAAAAGTTTACGAAAATAGTTTTTTTTTACAATTTCACAACGTAGATTGGCTCTATCTATAGCCCTGTATGCAAGTGTTCCGGTATGCCAGAGGTCATGTGTGACTACATGTACTCCACTTTTTAGAGGTCTATAAGCTATATGAGACATTCTCTGATATATGAGACATTCTATACACTCACTAGTTAATATACGCCAAGGTTGTTTTTCTCTTTTTTTTTAAACGTTCGTCAGAAGGTAGGCGGCGAGGCCTCATGGTCAAATTGGACGGTACGCTTAACATTCATCGTCCTCACTATCGCCAGAATCTTCCAGCTCACGTGAGTTTTCTCGGGGGAAATACTTCTTTAACCTTTCAATAGTTACAATCTGAGTGTGGTTAGGGTTTGCTACTAGTTCAATTTTACAAGCATTTGTGGGAGAAATACTCCTTAAGTAATACGGTCCCATATACTTGGGTGTCAACTTTGGAGAAATATCCTTCTTAGGTAAATAATCTCTACACAATACTAAGTCACCAACCTTTAGTTTAATAGGTTGTCTAGTGCGATCAACGCGTAATTTAGTCTGCTGCTGTGCATGTGTCATAGCCTTCTGGGCTAGTTTACGGATTAACTTTAATTGTTTCTGATGTTCCTGTATTTTTGTGAACTGATACTGGGTGTCCAACTGAGTGGGAAATCTTGCCTTTTGACCAAAGACAATCTCATATGGAGAGTATTTCCTAATAGGGGATGTTGATATATTATAGGCATATGCACACAAGCGGACATATTCCGCCCACTTAGTAGGCTGTTTAGCCGTGTACTTAGTTAGGAAATTTGCAATTACGGAGTTAAATTGCTCACATAGCCCGTTTGTTGACGGTTTAAATGCTGCAGTTCGAACATGTTTAATGTCGAATAAGTCATTTAGTTCGGCCATTATTGTTGAGAGAAAATTACTTCCTCTATCCGTCAGTACCTCTTTAGGGGGGCCAAAACGCGTGATTAACTCGTCCAACATGGCTCTACCCACTGTCGGGGCTTTAATATTTCGTAGCGGTACTAATATTGCGAAATGGCTGAGATATTCTATCATAACTAGGATAAAGCTGTAGCCTGCGCTACTATGTAGCGGGCCAAAAATATCCAAACTCCAACGGGAAAATAATTCCTCTTTTACAGGTAAGGGATGAAGAAAACCTTGTTTCTTTTCTCGAGGGATGTTCACCCTCTGACATTCGTCACAATAGCGCACGTATTCCTTAACTATTTTCCCCATGTTCGGAAAATAGTAACGTTCGTTTACTTTAGAGTAAGTGCGAGAAAATCCCGTATGGCATCCGCACAGCGGAGACGAGTGGGGCTCCTTAATATGTCGGGGATAGCCTTTTCCGGTATCACTACTTTCTTGTCTTTGTTCATGACTCGATATAACACATCGTCAACTACAACATAGGGTTTTAGAGCACGATCAGTGGGGTTATCTTTCTTCTTTTGTATTAGTTCTCTAATTTTATCGTCCTCTTTTTGCATTGTTTTGATATCTATTTTGGGACATAACACTAGGTTGCACACGCCTGCACAATCTTCTTCTTGACCAAATTTAGAGGGTAACTCATCCTTTAGCGGACATCTTGACAAAAAATCGGCGGTCACGTTATTGCGGCCTTTGACGTGTTGAATCGTAAATTGATAGGGTTGCAAACGAATTGCCCAACGCATGAAACAAGAATTTAGCATCTTATTGTTTCTGAGGTAACATATACCATGAGCATCGGTCCGCACAATAAAGGGACGGTCTGCCAATAGAAAGTGGAAATGCAAAATTGTCTTGGTAACTCCTAGCGCTTCGAGCTCGACCGTGGAGTAGTTGAGCTCCGCTGGAGACAATGATTTCGAAAAATAAGCTATTGGGTGTTCTTTGTTATCTTCTTTAATTTGTGCAACATATCCACCTATTCCGTCTCGACAGGCATCCGAATAGACTATGGCGTCCTGATTCGGGTCAAAGTGGGCAAGGACCGGAGCAGATGTAAGACAAGATTTCAAAGTATCCCATGCTTGTTTTTCAGTTTCTCCAAATTCGAATTTGGCATTCTTTTTAGTGAATGAATTGAGTGGTTTTGCAATAGAGGAAAATCCTTGGACAAAAGCTCGGTAAAATGAACAAAGTCCAATAAAACTACGTATTTCTTTGACTGTAGTAGGGTAGGGTACCTTTGCTATAGCTTCCGTTTTTGCGGGATCTACACAAATTCCTCGTCTGCCGACGATGTGACCAAGCACAGAGGCTTCTTCGTAACCAAAGTAAAATTTCTTAGGGTTGAGTTTTAAGTTGGCCTCCCGGAGTCGAGATAAAATAATTCTCGTTCTTTCTATTAAATCTGGGAAAGAAGGACTAGGACAAACCAAATCGTCTAAATAACAGATGACATATTTCCACATAATGTCACCAAATATAACATTCATCATATTTTGAAAAAGGGCCGGGGCCGTGCTTAGGCCGAATGGTAGTCTCAAAAATTCGAATTTTCCACGGCTGCAAATGAATGCAGTCTTCTCTATATCACACGGACGGATTAATAATTGGTTGTAACCACTTTGCATATCCAACGTATTTATGTATTTGGTACCATTCAGAAACGCTAGTATCTCATCTATACGCGGCACTGGCGTATAATTAGGCCTTAGTATCCTATTCAGTCCTCTAAAATCCGTACATATGCGCGGGGAGCCATCTTTTTTCGCTACTATCACAATTGGTGCAGAATATGGGCTTTGACTTTCTTGGATAATATTTTTGTCTAACATTCTTTGGATCTCTGCCGCGACTATCTCTTTCTGTTTTGGTGTCTCTCTATATGGTGGGTGAGAAACAGGTATATCTGTAATGACCTCTAAGGGACACATAAATTTATCGGTAGCCGCAGTCAGACGAGATTTGTCCCAGGCTACTACATCCCTAAATTCCATCAATAAGTCCAGTAATTGGTTTCTTTCTTCTGGGTTTAAGTTTGGGCCAATATTTAGTGCTTGAGCTAATTCTTCCTTTGTTTGGGGGACTTTCTGGGGATGTTCAGGGACTTCCACGTCCTCTGTTTCATCTTTGTTAGTAAGGTGTATGATTTGGTTAACGGCCTGTACGTCATTATCCGTTTTGTCATTTAAGGACTCGACCTGGGGAACAAGTTTCCCTAAATAAAGATTTTTAGACAAAGATCTGGTTCGATCTGAACTATTAAAAATAGTCAGAGTGATATTTCCATTGTCTGTAAAAACTGGGCCTCTTGGGATCAAACAGGAGTGCCAATATCGAATTCCTTTGGACGGTAAGAATTCCCAAATATGCACGTTTCCGGTTGGTGCGGTAATTTCTATGTCATATGAAGCCTTGGACGGCACGCGGACATTTGCTGGAAGGTGTACTTTATAGGTAGTGTCCGGATAGATATCAAAAAGTTCGTCGCTCAGCCCCAAGGGGTCTGGCACGACCTCTTTCTGACTATGATCCTGAGCAGAACTCTCTAGATCAGGGAGGGTTGCGGGATCATTTACACTTCCTTGCGTTATCAATTGTTTTTCTAATGTTTTTAAATGTCCGCTATTTGATTGGTCCTCTACAGGCTCATCTGGCGCCTGTGAGGCCAGGGGTGGCTTTACAGAGTGTTGGTTCTTTTTGTTATATCTTGTCGCATAAGGCGCATTCTTTTTCTTTCTCGGAATAATTTCTGTACTCGAACTTTCTGTAGAACTAGCTACCAAAGTTCCACTATTGCCTGGCTGAGGGTCAAAGTTGGACAGGTTCTTTTCCTCTTTCTCTAAGTCAAGCGAATTGGTAAGTTCCAGCTCAGGAGCACTGGAAGATACCTTGCTTTTCTTAGTTCGTTTACTTCTTGCCTTTCTACATCTATTGACTTTTCTATTCGTTTTATTCGTAGGCTCCGAGGGAAATTTTGTAGTTTCCCTGGAACACACGAATACACGAGATGTAATTTCCTGGACAGGGAGTTTTTGCCTCTTATCAGGTACACTAACAACGGGTTTTATGTGATTTCCGGTGACCAATTTTGGGTACGGATCCTTACTCCTAAGTGGGAGGTTCCGTTTCCTATAAATTGGTTTGTTTGTATGAGGGGGGATAAACAAAGCCGTTTGTCTAGCATTATCGTTCTGTCTTGATTGGGAATCATTAAACGATCTTTTTCCTACTGATGGTGGGTATCGTTTAACATGTTTTAAGTCTAAGGTATGAATCACACCTTGACGATACCCATATGTACTTTTTGGAATTGTAAACCATAGATCTTCGACATGATTCCCGTCTTTATCTGCTAGTTCCATATATTTGGAATGAATGGTTGTGACATACTTGTGCAAAAAATCTATCCCCAAAATAACGTCATAGGCGCAAAACTGTGGGTCAACTATAGCTACGTCTAGAAATCTTCGTTTGGTTGTTTTCAAGTGATCCTTGAAGCAACACGCTATTCTCACCACAGGAATGAAATCTGTGGGCTGGGCACCTACTCCACGAAGCTTTACATAACCCTTCAGTCTTTCCGTTAGTGGAAATCTTGGGGGTAAGAGGGTTTTTGAAGCTATCGAAATTTCAGAGCCAGAATCTATAAGAGCTTGCGCCCAGCGGTCTCCTATTTTTATCTTGACTGTACAAAGCTGAGCCTGCCCATGGCCAAGCCCATAGGTATTTTGGTGATTGTTCCTATACGTTTTGTAACCCGGTTCTGCTACTACTTCGTCTGAGTAACAAGAACTAATCTGTACAAATCCTGGTTGGTGTTGTTCTTTAATGCTTGACCAGTCCAGGCGGTCATTTTCCCATATTACGTCATGGCTAATTCTCTGACTAACTAATCGTTGCGCTGTGTGAAATTTTCTAAGATATTGTAGGCATTGTTCGAGATTATCGCAATCATCCACTTCAAGCATCAGCTTATTTAGGATGTCTGGCAACAAACTCATTCTAAGTTTACTCATCAATTCACTATCATTAACCCAACCTCGCAAGAATTTCAAATCCTTTATTAACTTATAAATAAACGCTAAGGTACTTTCATTGGGTTGTTGTTTTCTTGTATCAACGTCATATTCTAATCTTGCAGTATACTCAATACTAGGGAAAGCCTTTTTAAGATTTTCCTTTATCTCGCTATAGTTTAAAGGTAAAATGTTAGCTAGGTCTACTAAATAGAAGGAGAAAGCTTCCCCTTTTAGACAGTAAAGAAGATAATTTACTATTTCTAGGGTTGACCATTCGTATATGCTAGCCACTAATTCATATTCTTGCAGAAAAAGTTCCACACACTCATGCCTATTACCAGAGAAGGAGGGAATTTCAACATTTGGATAGATCTTGAATGCTTGTGGTTTAGCACCAATAGTAGAATTTTGATTGTCACCCTCGGGAGGAGGATTGCTAACTTTGCCTGTTACTACTGTATCCGTAAATTTAGGTTTCTCAAAACTATATGGTATTGATGGCTCGGTAACCGGACTAGTTTTAATTTCTTGCTCAGGTTTTAAATTTATGTGAGGCTTATCCTCAGGATCTACTTTTAAAAAGGACGAAAAACTGGATTTTTGCTTATCAGAGGTCTTATCTTCACTTGATGAGTGGGAGACGGGCTCATCTTTCAGATCTAAGGACCTGTCTAAAGAAGCCGAGGTGTCGAAATTTTCACAGACGGACCTAGAGTCGGTATCAGTTACACTTCTATTTTCTAACTCGGAGGGTTGTTCTGAACTAAATTCTGAGGTATAAGATCTATCTTGTTCGCTGAATACTGATTTTTCTGTCTTTTCCCCTTCGCTAAACTCTAATTTCTCCACTGGGGTCGTGGGTGTAATTACGCTACTAGGTGGCGAAACAAACACTATCTGCAAGGGATCTAACTTTTCCTCTTGTTGGTACTTTTTCATTTCCTTGGTCGTAGGTGATTCACCAGTTTCATTATAGGAACTAAATTTAGAACTAGCACTAGCTGAAGGTTGTAAACCAATACTCTTAACACTATCAGTTTGTTTGTTAGATTCACTTTGGGTTGGAGAGGTTGAGGGATCGTTTCTATTTTCTACTTCATCTAAACAAATTACTGACGTACCAAATTCCGCGTAATCAAAGATTTTACCAATGTTTTCGTTTATTCTACTCTCAGACCAGGAATCGTTATCTTTTTCTTCTTCTTTCTCAATTTGCTTCTGGTGGTCGGAGCAAACTGAGGGAAAAGCATCATCACTTTTCTTCTCTTCGCCTAACCTCCTCTCAATTGGAGCAGGGGCGACGAGGTCATTTCTCTGGTCAGTGTACTCTGTGGGAGGGTCTTGGTTCGCTGTTCGGGGAGTAGAAACCGTGGGAGGATCCCAGTGGTCATATCGGAGCTCTTCTTCGGAGTTCCAAGAGGGTTTTGACTCATCCTCCAGGGCTGACGCAGGAGAAGACTCCGGGTTGTCATCTCGTAATTTTGCTATTTCTTCGTTTTGTAATTTCTGTAGTTCGTAACCTAACCAATCGTCTTTCAACGATTCACCCCCATCTGAGTCGGCACTACTAATATGTCCGTTTGACCACCTAACTTTACTAACTACACTGAGTATGTTATCTATACTGTCTAAATATTGCAGTTTCTCTTGGAGGGTAAGGCTATCTTCAAACATGACAGGGTTGGTTTGGGTAGCTGTTGTCCGAAGAAACTTAAGTTCACGGTCTGTGTCAATCCGGATCATTTTAGGAAACTTATATTCGGTCTCAACACTAATATCTTTCTTTTGAAAATCGTCGGTCTGTATTTCCATATCAAACTTTCCAACTACATTTTCCTCAGGTAATAAATCTTCAAAGGGGGCTGAGGGGCCAGCTTGAAATAAAATACCTAATTTCTCGTCGTCGTCACCGTGGCGACGAACAACTGTGACCTGTACTTTCTTGTTTCGTAGTTGTTTAGTTAAAGGTCGAATTAAGTTTCCTACTGCCGGGGACAGTTCTGTTTGTAATGAATGCTTAATCTGGTCTATTAACTCTTCATCGTTAGGTTGTGTCAGAGAGCGCAATTCATTTTCATTATTTTCGTCAGGGTTCTCAATTTTCGTTTCCCTTGGTTCGGTTCCTATATTTGCATAAATTGGCTCTTTATTCGTTGAAGTCTTGGGTTCGAGATCAATATTTTCGTAAATGGGCTCTTTATTCATTGAGATTCGTGATTCAATATCTAAGTTAGCATACATAGTTCTAGGACCGATTTCAGCATAAACAGTTTCATCACTACTACCAGCATAAAAAGATTGAAAGGTGAGTCTTTGCATTTCCAACGGCGTTCTAGGATCCGACAGTTCGTATTTAATAGGAAAATATAGCGCTACCGGGCTATCTGGTCCTTTTGATACACCAATGTCTTTATTTTCTACACTTAACACTAAATTACTTAATCTATTTTCCTTATCATCTAACTTATTATTATCTAAGGGACTTTGGTTCGAGGGCACATCAGGTATTACACCTGCTGTTGTTTCTATCTCAATTGTTGCCTGAGGCCATTCCTGACCTGCAGTGATTAGTTCGGCTATCTCTAGTTTATCTTTTAAATTTACTTCATTCATTAGAGTTTTCGGATCTACCCCCGGTGGGGTCTCATCAGTATCTGAATTTACATATATCGTCCTAGGAGCTGGCGTTGGTTTTTCACTTGAACCAGCACTTTGTATTTCTATATCATTTCTAGTCGGGATAGGACTAGACGCGGCCAGCGGCGTTAGATCGCAACCACTCGCTGGTGCGTCTGGGGTTTGCGGGCTCGCGGTCGTTGGTTCACGATATCTTGGCTGACTCCACGTATCCAAGTATCTCGGTAATGGATTCTTTTTCGAACGACCAAACTCAGGAGGAGAATGCCCGTGGACTTTTATTTTATTGCACTCAATACAATAATAATTATTCTACCGATCTAAAATATAACGGTGTTTGCCCGTGGGTGTCTTAGGACAATGAGATTGCCCTAAATCTAATAGCTTTTCTTTTATTTTCTGCGCGAAACTCATTTTTGATAATAAATCTGTTTTTCGCAAGTCAGTGGCCTCTTAAACCAGGGCAGTGGGTAATCAACCTATTTCCTCTGATATAGTAAGAATTTAATCACTGATAGCTACTTCCCTCGGAAATACTACGTCAAATTGTTACGTATTATGAGACTTATTATTATTTCAATATCTTCATTTAACTTCCTTTGAACTTGAAATACTCAACTTCCCTTTCTTTATAAATTTTGCTTTACTTTTCAGAACGGGAAACGGAAAGTGACTAGACAGCTGTTTATAACAGATACTTATTTGTTCACTTATGAGGATTTTACTTTTTACTTCTATTCTTTAACTTGTTTTCTTTTTTTTAACTTCATTTTTTTATAGCACAAACAACATTGTTTTAAACTATTTTGCTTTTAAATTCACAAGGGGAACTTCGATCATCCAACCATTGGTTCATGTACCTGCATTTGATTTTAGGTATTGCATTTGCATAAAGGTGAGTTTTAGGCAGTTATTCCCAGGCAGCCGTCGGGCTTGCACCCCTAGTACAGAGAGGCCCTGCTGGACCTAGAGAATAAGATACCTGTGACCCCCAAGCGTTGCATGGGAAAGGATTTTAGACACTTATCGCCGGACAGACTAGTCGAACTTTCATCCCGTAAAACGGGAGGTTCTGCTGTCTAGAGATAAAACTGCCTGTGATCCCTCCCAAATAAGTGGTAAGGGTATTAGCCACCTATCGCCGGACAAACGAGTCGAACTTTCATCCCGTAGAACGGGAGGTTCTGTTGTCTAGAGATAAAACTGACTGTGACCCTACCAAAGCTGGCAGAAGCATAAGCAGACTTAGGGTTTTGCAAGTACATGAGACAAGAGCTGAATTCTGTATTAACACTCGCGTCCCGATTTTTCATTTCTATTACTACACAAAAAAAACGTCGTGAGGTGAACTGAGTCTTGCTCTGCGGAACCTAGCAACTATTCCGCTGACTTATAACAACTTAAAGCGAAAGAAGTTGAGAATAAAAAATTTTCGTCGCCACTTCACTACTTGTGAAACGCACTATTTAGAGCAGAAAAAATTATACTTGTATATCAGAGTCATAGGCTGAACACCGCCTAGTCCAAGTACGCCACTGAACTGTACTGACTTTACATAGTACCGATTCACCACTTGACTAGTCAAAAGAAAAACTTCGCGTACACTTTTCACTTTTATCTATTGAACGCTCTTCGGTAAAAAAAAATCACTCCCGATTTGCTAAAATCGCGTTTTAGGACAACTGAGATAGTTGGTTCCCCTATAAAGTGAATGAGCACCAGAGATTTGTTTAGAGATTCAGGAACACACAGTTGGTTACCCGGCGAACACCGAACACCATAAAATGTTATATGATGTTTTGTTGTTCTGAGATTGGCGTAGCAATTGTGTACACTTTCTTTTGTGAAATCGTATTTGAGATCACTTCTTCACTCTCCACCCAGTATTACAAAGTTGGTTCGGAGTCCAACTCCCTTTTAGCCTCGGTCTCGGAAACGTCTTTGGCTTACTGGTTCCAAGATGATGAGAAAGGGCACTAACAGTGGTAGAGCTTGGTACTGGAAATCGAAACCCAGGTAACATATGAAGACTGTGAGCCGAATCTAATTAGGTGGGATAAGCTTGACTAAATCAAAGAGACCATTACACTTGACTTTTTATTTAAAAAAAATAAAAATAAGAATACAGATGAATTTTACAAAATCGGTTACTTGGAATGACAACTTGGAAGTTTTACTACATCACTTAAGTGGGAGCACAACCCCTATAATACCTAATGGGTGCTAGAAGGTTTTTATACTAAACCGCGATTTATTGAAAATAGTGAAATATGAACTTCGTACATCGCAACTTGCATTGGCCCGAAGGGAAAAATGTTAATTCTCGAAGAGGGAATTTGGTCTCAAGTTGAAGGGACTTCGTATTCGACACTATACATTCTCAAAGTGCGACTACAAATCTCAAAGTACTCATCCCGAGTTGAAGGGGGAACTTAGAAAAAATAATCACATACCTGATATTATACCAGGCGGCCGGGACTGAGGAAGGCTCACACTCGTTGATCGTCGGCTTCAGAATCAACCGGAGCGGCGAGCAGGCCTCGCTTATAAAGGTGTTACGTCCCACGCATTTCTGCCAGTTTGACGTCGCTCGAAAGCGACGTCACGAGCCTCATCGAGCTTGGGAGAGACTTCTTCACGCGCATGCTCAATAGTGGTTACGACTTCTAGTTTTTTCTATGATTTTTCTCTATCACGCCGGGATTGAAATTCCTATTTTACATTTATTTTTAACAGTTAATATTTCACAACTAACTAACTACATAATAGATTTCATGTATTTATGGTTTTCGTGGTATTCCCTAAATATTGCCTCTAGGACCCAGCTCTGTGATCTGAGTAAATCAAAGCCAGGGTCATACCACTAATACATGCGTGTGGATTGGTGTCAATGAGGCATCAGGTCACTAATTCAATCTGACCCTCAACTGACTCCGTTCTCCCTATCTCTCTTTTCCTTACTACACACACAATTTGAAAAGCGCGGGCGTCTCGCCCCATAATTTGGGTCCGGCTTAGGACTTCGAGGCACAAATGTGTAACAAAAACAACATAGAAAAATGAACCCAAAGGTTAAAAATAAATGAGGGTGGGAGTTGCCATTCATAAGTCAATACTCGCGTCAGAGTGTTCCACTGACACATAAAAACTTACTCTCACTCTGACAACATCAGAGCATATCATCGTTTACATTCTTAATAATACATGAATGCTATACAATTCACCTCATACATTTGGTGTTTTAAGATCTTACAGTTAGTCTTGATAACTTAACGCAAAGCATCAACAAGACAATACGATAATTCATGTAAACGAGTTTGTATCTCATATTTCCTTTACATATGAATACTAATAAACAACATTTTCATACATATTAGCATTTAGGAAATAATCATATCCGTGATTTTTTTTACACGTCACGTCTGTTTAGCTTAGGATTCAGCAATCGAATAAAGCTAACAAAAGAGTACGATACTGACAATCTAGCTTATCATTTAAATGTTGCAAATATGTGTCACATTTTAACAGCTCTTTAAACAACAACTGAACATTAAACTTATTACATTCACTCTCATTGAAAACAGACAAACTAACTTTCGGTATATTCAAAGAATTCACATTTACTAACGTTTCCGGTTCACCAGAATCAGTTTTTTCACTATTTTCTTTTACAGAATCAAATTCCTTTTCATGAATATGTTTCTTAGCTAATTCTAACCAGATGTTCCTAGTTTTTTGAGTGGGTCTCCACACTCTCATACGATCAATAGAATGTACGCCACAAGATTCTCCAGTTAAAGGATCTACAAGTTCAAAGACTTTGTCTGAAATTTTATTTTTACAAAACAGTGGACCTTTGTAAAGCATGAAAAACTTGCGAATCTTTTTGTCTACTGTTGAACTCAAATGTGATTGCAACAGAAATACCAAATCATTTTCTTTTATTTTGTATTTTCTTTCTTGGGATGCATTATATTTCTCATTTCTTTTTCTAACCTTTTCACTTCTGCGGTAGTCAGCCATTATGAGCTTATTTTCCCAATTCACAAGTTCATTTTCATCATAACTTTCGTTTGTTACAATGCCAAAATGCTTCAACACAGAATAATTTGCTTTTACATTCAAATGAAGACTAGCAGGGCTGACACCCAAACTACTACACACAGAATAATTTAACAAAATGACAATTTGAGGTATGTACCTCTCCCAAGAAGTATGTTCTTCGTTACACAACAATTTGAACAACCTATTCGTCTCCCTATGGATTCGTTCTACAATTGAGATCTTTGGATGGTAAGGAATTACATAGTGAATTTTAATACCATATTCTTCCATTTTAGATTTAAATTTTGCTGATACAAAACATCCACCATTGTCTACTAGTATGGATTTTGGAATTCCCATGGTTACAAAGTAATAATATTCTAAACATCTCAAAACACATTTGGTCGTTGCATTTCTGATTGGGAACATTCTGTAATATCTGCTAAATACATCTAAAATTGACAACGCAAATTTATTTCCAGTATGAGAAGGTGGATAAGGTCCTAACAAATCAATCGAGACCATGTCTCTTACATTCTTTACAGCTACAGTTTGTAAAGGTCTAGCTGGTGGTGAAGTTTCAACTTTCGTACGTTTACATACAACACAATCACGCAAATAATTGCTAATATCTCTACGCATGGACTTCCAATAACAACAATCACTAACAAAGCCTAAAACCTTTTCAAAACCAAAATGACCTTGTTCATGATAATTTTGAATTACATCGTTCACAAGTGAAGGAGGAATACAAATTTTCCATTGGTTAGGAAAATGGTAACTGCGATTCAACAAAATTCCATTTTCAATTTTGTAAAATTCACCAATATTACGATTCTTGACTTTAACATAAGGATCATTGGGATTCTCTAAGTACTTCATGATATTTTCATACTCCGGATGTTCTCTTTGCTTGCTAATTAAATCTTGAACAGACAAATGTTTAAAACAAGAAGGCAACACCTCGTACTTATTAACTTCATGCTTTTCAACCTCAGGAAACAAAATGATACGTGACAATGCATCGCTAGCTTGATTATCTTGACCTTTAATATACACAATTTGTACATCAAATCCCTGAATTTGTAAGCTCCAACGAGCAAGTCTAGAGTTCCACTGTCTCATTTTGTGCAAATATAACAATGAATTATGATCCGTGTAAATTTTTACATGTCTTCCATACAACAATTGAGACCAACGTTTAAGCGCGACTACAATTGAAAGACACTCACGTTCAGTCACAGTGTAATTTTTCTCTGCAGGTTTTAACGTTCTACTATAAAATCCTAAAATATGTTTCTTACCGTCTACTTCTTGAAAAAGAATGTTTCCCAAAGCAACTGAACTACAATCTGTAATTAAACAAAAATCATGATCTAACAAAGGATGTGCAAGCATCACCTCCTGAACTAAATCACTTTTCAATTGGTTGAAACTGTCTTCACAAGATTGATCCCAGATCCATTTTTTATTTTTCCTTAACAAACCAAACAAAGGTTCAGATTTTTGAGCGAAATTTTCAACAAATTTGGCACACCACTGGAACAAACCTAAAACTCTTTGTAATTCTTTCAAATTTCTAGGCCTTGGTAGGTCTTTGATACACTGTACATAAGAAGGATTTTTTGTTATGCCTTGCGGACTGATGTCAAACCCTAAAAAACTAAATTTCGTGTTACAAAAAGTACACTTTTGTAGATTTAAAGTCATGCCAGCCTCGTAAACTTTCTGAAATATTTGATCCAAAAATTGTAACTGTTCTTCAAAAGTCATAGAAATTACAGAGACATCATCGATGTACTAGACTACTTTTTCATATAAACCTGCCCCAAGGACAGTTTGCAAACACAACATAAAAGCAGCTCCTCCGTTTATGTAACCAAACGGAACTCGAGTATACTGATACATTTTACCGTTCCAACAAAAAGCTGTGTATTGTTTACTTTCTTTACTTAAACGTACTTGTAAATAACTTCCCACAAAATCTAAACAAGACACGAATTGAATTCCTTGAAATTTGATGAGAAGATCATCGATCTTATTGACTTTTAACTGCTTTAATTTTACAAATTTGTTCAATTGAGTTAAATCTACAACAGTACGAAGTTTACTAGTGTTTTTCTTAGCTACACACAACAAAGGATGACAATGCACAGAAATACATTCTTCCACTACGCCACATTCTAGCCACTCAGCTATTTGCTGTTCAATATTTTCCTTATATTTAAAGGGTAATGGGTACTGACGTTTTACAATCGGTTGATCAGTCTCAACTTCGATAGCGTATTCAAATTTATTATATTTACCTGGCAAATCGCTAAAAACCAATCAATGTTTCAATAACAAATCATAAAGTTGTTGTGTTTGAACATTAGATAAATTTTCAATTTCAAGAACTTTTGTTCCAATTTCAGTAACAGAAGGAAAGTGACTTTGGGTATTACGAGTAGTTTTGCTTAAATTACAAATGTCCTGATTTACTTTTACATTATTATGAGACTTTTGAATTTCCTCATCCAATTTATGTATTTGTTCCCCATAAAAATGATAAAAAAATTTACTTCAGCAGCTTCGTTCAAATGTGCTTGTTTTATTTGCTCTACATTTAAATCATTGTTGGTAGTATACTTATCTACGTGTTCAAATGCTTTACTGTTTTCTAATAAACTATCCATCCATTCCTGCGTCAGCTGTTTCTTATGCATTTCTAAATTCTTAACTATTGGACACTCTAGCACAGGTTCGACAACATCTTCGTTCTCGCTTTCAATGGCAAAATCAGTGTCAACACAATTCACATTATTTAAATGAAAACCAACCTTATTAACACTCTCTCTAGTAAGTATTTTTACTTTACCTTTATTTTCATTATTCAGAAGGGGGTCACTACCAAATCCGTGCTCATACTCTTTCATTGGTACCTTACAAGTGTTAGGATCGTAACCTACAGTAACAGATTTCTCGCCAAAGTCTAATTTCGCATTAGCTAGCGATAAGAAATCTCTGCCTAGCAGAAAATTACAATTAAGGTCACTGACAACAATAAATCTAACATCACAAATTACAGGTCCAATTTCTACACAGAGGGTAACCTCACCCTTAACTGATTTCGTTCTTTTTCCACTATAATCTACCAGAACAATTTGAGGAGCGGGTTGTAATACAGCGTTTGACACTATATTGGATATTTTCTTCCATGCGTTATAGCTTAACAAACTAGCCGAAGCACCTGAATCGCACAGAGCGTACAGATTCTCATTCATGATTTTGACAAGAATTTCAGCAGGGGCACATGAATTCACATTAGTTTTCAAAAATCTTTAGTTTCCTCTTCGTCAGATGAGAAAACATCATCCCACTGTACTAAGTTTATTAAATTTTTATCAAGCTTTACAAAAACAGTCTGACCATTTGGAAGGAGTGCATTATATAACTCATTACTACACGTTTGATTTAATTCCCTGCTATGAGCACTCTTCAGGCAGGGTGTTTCTAGTTTGGGGGAGGAAATCTATTTTGAAACCCAAAATTGCCTGCAGCAGTATTCACGAAATTTGGTCTCGGTGGCCTAAACCCAGTAGGATTACCAAAGTTCGAAGGATTTACAAAGTTTCCATTACTGAAACCAGTCTGAGGTGAATTCCTCGTTTGAGAATTACCATTCGTTGGCTTATTAGTCACACCACTAGTGGCTTCACTTTGGTTTACGTTATCATTGTTATTACCTACATTTGAACCATGATTACAAAAACACACACTTTCTTCATGCCTATCAGAACTACTATTATTACTCCACTTTTTCTTTTTGTTTCTACGAAAGGAATTTTTTCTTTTTCGATTACCTCTGTTATTTAAATTTTCGTTCGAATGTACCTGATATGACTCATCACAGTCATTAACGTTATTCTGATTACTTTTACGCTTACCGTTCTTATTAACAGACACCTGGTTGACTTTCAGGAACCTATGATTATTGCTGTTGTTACGGTTATCAGACCTGGGAATTGCTTCTAATCTTTGTATGACGGACAATACAGAAGACAAATTCATAGTGGACAAAGTTGTTAACTGACGTCGGTTGTAAGGTGGAATCAAATTGAGAATTATACTGATAGCTAACGATTCTTTTATGTCGGGATTAATTTCTTGAATCTTATTACATCTATATGACACGAAATTGTACACACTTCCGTCGACTTTTGCATCATATGGTTTGTATTGCAATACCATTAATTTGTTAGCACGAACCTGTTCATTCTCAAACTCTAATTTGAACAATTCGGCAAAACGATCGTAAGAAGTGAAAAACCCACAATTGTTGATGTACCAATTTTGCGCAGAACCAGTCAACAAAAATTTGATAATGTCTAAATATTGACTACGAGAAATTGACATAAGCGAAGCTTGATCTTCAAACTTGCGTAAGAAAGCAGTGGCAGTCAATTCATTTTCGTGACCAGAGAATTTCTCGAAAGAATCTAAATCTCGTGACTTTATAGCTACCTTTCTTTCTCGCTTTTTCCTCCGTTTGATAGTTTTTACCCCAACAAAGCTATTATCACTGTGAGAATCCGAAGAATCATTTTCACTCAACACAGAACTAACATCGTAATCAAGAAAAGGGTTGGTGTTTTTACGTACGCTAGTGTCAAATTTTTCTTCTTTAATTTCCACCTCAGATTTTACGTTTCCTACAAGCGTTGATGACCTAATTTGACTTTCAATCATACTCACGCGCAAGTTTCTGACCTCTTGATTCACTATCTCGAATTTACTTTCTACTTCACCCTTTACATCATCTATCATTGTTTGGGTATGATGAGCTATTTCACGGGCCGCAATACTAACATCATAAATCTCGCGGACATTTTGATCTAACTTCATGATTCTACTTTCTCCCACTTTTTCCTGCGCTCGCTCAGCTTTGTCATCTACTAAGTTGACATCGGAACTTAAATCCTTAACTTTATTTCCAATCATTATAATACGTTCCTCGGTGTCCCTAACTTGATCTCCTAACTGATTAGCTTTAGCATTGACAAAACGTATTTTGTCTTCGTTATTTTTCACGTCAAGCTTAACCTCATCAACTTTTGTTTCTTGTACATTTAATTTCTCTTGAAACTGTGCTGACAGTTTTTCAAAGTTATCCGCACAAGTACGACTAACCCTGTCTATTTCACTTCTCATTTGCACTAACTCAGTCGACAACGTCTGAATTTGCCCATCCATCCTATGTTCTAACGTTTCTAATTTACCTGTAAGGTCGTTAGAGAATTTTTCTATCTGAGCTTGGGTTTCAGTTTTCGACTCGTTAATGACTTCATTGAGCTGTCGCTTAGTGTCATTTACACTACCATTAAGTGATTGCATTTGTTCTTTAGTATCGTTAACAGCATCATTAAGTGATTGCATTTGTTCTTTAGTATCGTTAACAGCATCATTAAGTGATTGCTTAATGTCATTAATAGCTTCAAGCAAAGTTTGCAAACTCAAATTTTCACTTTCTGCCATGATTGCAAGTTACAAATATACAAACACAACAAACACCAATAATATCTTCAATTTGGCGCATATAGCATATCATGAGAAATAAAACCTGTCAAATATTACACCTAGATCTTCTCCCAGATGTTACATCCGTTACGAATCAATTAATAAAAACGTGAATTATTATTAATTGATCCGTCCCTGGAGGGAAACGCCATTCTATTACGGTATCTGGGCTCGATCCGTGTACCTTCCTGATTGAGACTTTTGTCCCTGTGAAGGGCTTAGCCATTCTATTACGGTCCAGCATAGTGCTGTTCGGTACCCACCCTCCTTAACCGGCCACCGTGGAGAACTCTCTATTCTTTGCCCCCAAATAATATAGCTTTGCACTATTTTGTTTGTGGGTTCAGAAAGTTCGTCCCCACGACAATCGCTCAAGGAAGGCGCGATGCACCTTACCGTACGGTCCAGACTCGGACGGGAATCACCTGGGCGAAGACCTAAGGCGTATTTCGAAAATAGACGAGAGCATCACCTACTTTCATGGATTGAACACAAGTTATTCAAGAATCACGTTCTCACCACGTCATGCAATCTGTGAAAGAAAAAACTGACAAAATTACATATTACAGTGCCATTTATTGGAAATGAACAAACGTACCTGAGATAAACAAGCTTTTCTATACATTTGTCGCCCCATTTACGTAATGAATTCGTAAGTATACTTTTACTACTCACTTCAATATTTTCTGTCCGCCATGGCTCGTCGATAGGTGTGATCACATTTTAAGTTGAAACACTGCATATCCGTCGAATCCACTCACAAAAACCGTCCTTTCTTCCGATTCAGAGAATTTAACAGACAGCCATTCCATGCGAACGCAGTGACAGCATTATGTTGTGATTTCTGTTGGAGAATTGACTTATTTCGACAAATTTTTGTGTTAGTCGCTGACTATAAGTCCATTACCTTAGAGTGCCACCTGCCAAGTCCTTTGTTTCACTCTTAATCTCGATCACGCCCCCTCGTCGTTATAAAATATTACTTGGGGCCGATTTACGTTAATAATGACTTACTTGAAATCACCAGAATATTCAGTTTTGCAATACTATTTTTAATGAGGTATATACATATTTGAAGATAACGATGGATTTTCCAAATCATATGACAACTAACACTCCTTTTTACATAGCGTCTGGTAACAAGATCATAACATGATCAGCAAAAGAAAATTGCTGAATCATGTTTCGCACACACACCAACACAAATCGAAGTCCAACTAAAACTCCATTCTTTCCTTTTCCTTTTCTTCTAATCTGACTATTAGCACCACCAGGCGGCAGCATGATCAACAAGAAGCATTCACCGCACAAAGTGTACAAATTCAGATGAACGTCACATAATGCACCAACGCAGAATTTGCGTTTATACGAAAATATTTTAACCAAAATTTTGGTACAGTTACACATTACCATAAGTACTATATGTACAGACGATGATCACGATGCTTGTAGCTTGTTGCCTGATAACCAACCGAATGTATTTGAAACCCGTCAATTCTGAATTACAGAGGAAAGCTTTATATTGTCCTATTTACATTTATGATAATTATTATATGTCTATTGACAAATAGTAAGTCGAGTGCCATTGAAATTCAAATGGGTTTCTTTCTACAGAAATCAACTCTTTGCGGCACGGGTTAACGTTGATGGATTTTTGTGAAATTTTGTGTATGATGTTTCTATTATCAAAGGAAAAGAAATAGGGGGTGCGGCGCAAGAAATTCGAAAATTTATTTTTTCCCATATACCTAAGGACCACCCTAATGGCCGTCCACTCTCCACTGCCAACTTTGGGATTGTACTGAACAGGAAGTAATGTCTTTGGTAATTTTCTCGCAGAGGATTGATATGTTTCAGAGTAGCAAGCTATTGCTTTAGGATGATACAGAACTTTCTAATCCACATTTATAAATGGCAGAGAAACGGGCTGTTTTCCAAAAGCAGGGAAAACAGGTTTTCCTGAAACAACTATTAAAAATGGGCGAAAGTGGAAAAGAAATAATAGATGATGTCGAACGCAGAAAGGTCTAGCTTATATTGTCCTGGCGAGAGACTCTCAGGCCGGAGAGAAAATAAGAGTAACTCATCCTCTGAAGGAGTAATTGATAAATGAGATATAGTGGACGAGTGAACGGATTGAACAGGGAAGTACGTTGATTATGTAGTTGAAAACTTATTACAAAAGAATTAATTAAAATTTAATGTTCTTCCTTCAACTTGTGCACCTGATACATCATTGCACTATACAAGAGGTATGCTAGAAGTTTTAGACGTAGTTCTGATAAGATACCAAAATTGTTTAGTGTTGTTGATGCTGGTGTCTGATTTTTTACAAATATAGTCTAGATATTTGCTGCATCTCAATAGCTTTTTTATATTAAGTCCTACATCAGATATTCGTTTTAAGATATGTATTCATTTGGAAATGCACACCACAGTTCCCAAAGGTTTTTTTTTATTTCGTAATGTGTGGCGACTCTGTTCGCCGTGCCTTATTGGAAATTTCATTCTTTTTACTTTTTTGAACAGTACAAAGTATATATTGTTGCATTAAAAACATGAGCGAAAGAATCCAGTGCCTCGTCTATTGTTCCATCTAGTAAAAGTGTCCACTGTAATACCTGTTGTACTTTAAAAATTTTACCCAAAGGTAGATCCTTTAGTCAGGTACAAACTTCCTTTTTGAGTTGCATTGCTGGCTTCTGGGGTTGGGAGTAGTGATGGGCAGTGGGAATATTCCCGGTGGGAAGGAATTTAAAAAATGGGAATGTTCCCGGGTATTTTCTCTGGCCTATAAATTCCCGGGAAGGAATTTATTTCCATTTCTTTACTTTATCTTCTAAATCATAAGAACCATATGACTAATTACTTTATTTTAATATACTATGATTTACTTCTAGGCTTTAGAGAATTTGGAGGTTTAAAAATTTAAAGTTCTTTGACTCTAATTTATAAAACTAATAATATGATTTTTAAGTTCCGTTTCCATTTGCACTAAAAAGTAGGGTAATTGTCTAGTGTTGGGGGCCCAAAACTAGCAAAAAGTAGGATGATTTATGGAAGAAATGAGTTGATAGTGGTGTTCAAGTAGTCAAGAAAGTATCGAACACATTTTTTAGGACAGTATGGAATTTGTACAAACCGTACAGCTAAGTAGAAGTGATTTATGTCACAAAAGAAAGTGAATTGTTGCTAGCGAAGATAGAAAACAACGTGCCCTGCGGGGCTCTAACCCGCATTCACTCGCTAACATTCGCTCGGCAATGCTGTCTAAATTTAATGCTGGTAACGTAATTTAACGTTTGAAATCATAAAATAACCCCATCGGAATAGAATATCGCAAAAAAGTAGGTGCAAAATCTGGCCCCCAAAGCTAAACAATAGCCAAAAGTAGCAAAGCACTAATTTACAAACAATGGAAAGGATCCATTTTGTAAAGTAATCTAGAATTATGTAGAAAACTAGATGAACTGCTATTAATATACCCTAAACCACCGTTAGTAATAGACGTCGGTCTGTCTCCTCTCTCTGACTCGAATTTCTGAAGAGGTACTCGAACTTCTTTTACATGTGAATTAACGCACGAAATTTCGAGAAATGAGCAGGAAGAAAGGTCGTGTGTGGCAATGTTACATGCAAAATTATAAAGATAGGAAAGTATCTTGCAAATACTGTGAACATACATATTTATACAAATGTAGATAAAACGGTGGGGCATGTGTCTTCTGGCAGTTACCCAAACTAATTTGTTTATAACATCTAAAAATTTAATATTTTTATAATATCAGTAGTAGAGTCAAGTTCAGAAAATCCACTTACATTAAAAATTAAACTGTTTAGCGGTTTAAAAGTATGTGGACTTACTATACCATTTTTGAAACATATTTACTTTCATAGAACATATTGTAAATAAATATACATTTATGCGTACTCTCTAAATATAATAAAATAATAAGTTTACATAACATCGTTCAGAATATACATTCTAAAGACTCCTCTGGGGACAACAGTAATAATATGCTGTGATATAAAAACGAATTCAACTTTGAAATTATAATATAGTAATAGAAAGCAATGTTCTTTGTGATTGTACATAAATTTCCATTTTTGGGAATCTTCCCGGGAACATTCCCGAAAAATATCTTCCCGGGAATTTACCCATCACTACATATAACCCTATGAGGCTTGCAGATGCTAATATGCTCTTAAGGGTTTGCACAGCAAACGATACGTAAAAGATAGGAAAGAAAAATATTTTTTGTAAGTTCAAAGCATACCTGTTTTTATGAGCTTCCGCAGGAAGCGTAATTGGTAATTATTCGGAGCATCGCTGCTCTTAAAAGTTTGCAGAGCAAACGATACGTAAAAGATAGGAAAGGAACATTTAAAGACCAAGTAGAAATAGACAAACATTTAAGAAAGGAAAAAGTAGCAAGGAGAAATTTAACAATTTAACTAACAGTTCACAGCTTTTTAGCAACTAGTTTCAAAAGGAAACAAGAGAGTAAATAAGCAGAGTTTGCGTATCAAAGGAGAAAATTAAAGAAAACATTAAGGAAAGGAAAAGTAGCAAGTAAATAAAAGGTTAGTTTCAGTTAGGTTGAGTTAGTTGGTTTGAAAAAATATTTAGCAGTTTGCACATTTTTATTTTCACAACTGAATTTAAAAAAACGAGTTTCCAAAAAAATTAGTTTCTTCACACTTATAGTGCTATGTTAAGAAAAGTAAGCAGAGATTCCACCAGGAATCGATTGAAGTAAATTTAACAGTGAGTGTTATTACGAATAACACGAATTATTACTAGATTCGCAGTGTAGCCGCTCTCAAAAGTTTACGTTCTAAAAAGGAACAAAAATTGCTACAGAAGTGATCCACAAAATTTAATACGTCAGAAGTAAAATACGAAAGAACAAAAGGAGAAATATTTATGAAAGGAATAATAGATAGTAAAATGCAAAGGTTAGCATAATTTAGGTTAAGTTAGCTTGATTGAGAAAACATTTTAATATTCACATATAAGAAAAATTCGTTCGAAAACCACACATTACTTAAAACAAATTATTTACAAGTTCACAATTTTTAGTATTTTAGCAACGTTGTTGCTTTGAGTTTGTATAACAAATGATTTTTTTAAGTTCGCAATCAAAGATTGCTTTGAGCTTCCTCTGCAAGCGATGCATAAAAATTATTAGAAGAATACGAAAATAAATTACAAGTGTTACTTTGTAAAGTTTCTTTTGTTTCAGGACTGCATTGCAATAGATTGGAGATCCCCTTGATTGAAAAACTTTTAAGTGGAAGTTACAACGGATTTCAGAATTCCAAAGTATACAAGTTCACAGAAGTAAAGTAAGCATCATTGACGACGAACGTGAGAAAGTTTTGCTTAAGAAAATTTTTCATAGCACACATTTACTTTATAGTATCTAAATAAGTTTATTTTTACATGCATTTTTGTAACACAAAAGTTTGTAGCATGCAGATTACTTTTCAAAGAATTAATTTTATTGACATCAGTTATTTTTAAGAGCATGCATATCCTTTTGCGTAACAAGTCCTTTTTTATTGTTTTCATTTACAACATACACAGTTCTTTCTCATGCCATGCAATTTGTGTTCGTGCTTGCTTTTTCTTGCATATTTTTCTGTTTTGAATTAATTTTTGTATACAATATACGTGTGTTTTTGAAGCATGCAGTAATTTTGTTAGTTCACATTTTTATCCATTCACTGTTTTATCCATTCACAATCCTAAATTGTTCAACTGAGTTTGCAAAACAATTAATTTAATGGATAACACTCCATGTTCTGAGGTTTTTTCTTGAAATTTTTAAACTTACATGCAAATAGATATAACCTACAATTATTTCTTCTACGAACATGCACTAGTAAATTTTTCTGTTATATGTACATTACTTTTATATAGTTCCAGCATATACAAAACTTTTAGTACAATGTTAAATGATTGTTGCATTTAAAATACTTTTTCAGCACACGCAGACATACAGATTTGTTTTTTTTCAGTTATAATTTTTATATAGAGAATACTTTTAACTTACATGCAAGTACTTGTAATTCACAGTTAATTTTTAAACGACGAATATTATTGTTAATAATACGAGAGAAAAATATTATTTTGTCCTTGCATACACAATTTTTTTACAAATAATTTTTGTTTTACTCCATACATTTAATGTTTATATCAGCTAATAATTTTGTTATATATTAGACACTTTCAATTATATTTTAGTACCATACAATATTATTGTAAATAATGCGATTTTTTTAACTTCACAACAACTTTAACAACGAGTTTCCAAGGAAACAAATTATCTATAGGTTCACAGCATAGAAGTTCTTTTTAGCTTCTTAAAGAAGCGATCCTTCAAAAACATTTTTCTTCGCACCATATACTTTCATTACATGCAAATTAATTTTAAATATACAGTTTCTAGTAACAACGTATATTTTCATTACATGTCACGTTTAAGTTAAACATACCAAAATTTTTGACAGCATGCATTTAATGTTTGCAAATACTTTCGTTACATGCAATTTAATTTTCAAACATAGTTTAGGTACATGCAATTTCACTTAATACACATTTTTGCAAAATTTGTATACTGAAATATAATTTTCATGTAAGTATTGTGTTTCTTTATTATTAAAGGTCCAAGTGTTTTATCCTCAATTATAACTCAACTGTGAAAGCAATAGTCAAATTTGCTAAGTATGACCAGCGGTGGTAAGTGTTAACGTTTACATTTGCTTAATACAAATTATATTTGATACTTTCAAAACTTCTTTAGTAAAACAATTGTAATTAAAGTATAAAAGTTTACATTTTCTTTTGAAACTTACAATTTCAAGAATTGTAGATTAACACTACACGAATTTAACACAGTTAATAGCAAAAAAATGAAATGAAAACTTTGAGGTTTACGTCCCACGGTTATGCCTGTAAGGCTAAAGGAGACGGTGATGATGAGTAAGGAATAAAATGGTGGAATGAAGAAAGTGGGAGGAAACGGTAGAACCCCGAGAAAACCCATGCGCACGGTGTTTGTCCACCACAAAGTTTACTTGGCGGGGGCTGGGACAGTTAATAGCATTCGAAGAATTATAATGAAATATTTTCATTTTACGAAATATAAGAATAAAGAATTGTAATTAATGTCTAACATAAAACGATACTATTAAGAATTGCAATTTAGAAATAACGAGCTACATGTAATGAAACAAACATATTAAGAATTGCAAATTGCATTTTTAGTTTTCAAAATTACATTTTCGGTTTTGCAACATGTATTTTTAATTTTGAAACTTGCATATTTCATTTTACATTTCAAATAAATGATTTTTATGTTTTGGAAAATTCATACAAAAAAATTGCAACTTACATTTTAGTTTTTGTATAACATAAAAATTTCAAAGTACTGTTATAAGAAAATTACAAATGTGAGAAGGGTTTTTACTAATACATGACACTTAAACCTTTTAGTAGCACATTAGTTTAGTATTTTGCAGTAATAAACTTTAAGAGTCAAACCATAAATGACAATCAAATGTATTTAACTAGAAACAAATTTATTGTTATTAAAATAAAATATCTTTAACTGTTACTGAATGAAGAGAAACTAGCATTAAAAATGAAAAAACATTTTAGTAATAAAGAAATTATGCATTAACAATTAGGAAAAAAATCAGTTCCTTTATAATGGCATTTTAAACCGGGCACATTAATTTGTTTATTATTTAATGCTTTGTATACTACTTCGTAAGTTAAATCTTTTCTTGCTTTTTATATTTTAACTAAATAAACAAAGTGATTCTATTTTCTTTCTTTAATTTTTCTGTGCTTAATTTCTCTGTTGGAAACTAACGAGCCTAAGCTAACCCCTTTTTATTGATTTGATATTTTTATGTCAAATTTCTGTTCTAAACTAACGAACTTAAGCTAACCTTTTTTATTTATTTGTTATTTTTTGTGTTGAATTTCTCTGTTCTAAAGCATCGAAGCTAAGTTAACCGTTTTCTTTCTTTATTTTTTTGTTTAAACTTCTTTCTTTTTATATGTTCTTGCTACGCTATGCTATTTTCTTTCTTTTATTTTCTGTTGTTATTTTGCTTTGATAAGTTTTTTCCGTGTACAGTATTTTCCTTGTTTTTATATTCTAATTATGTATGCTTTTTTATTTGCTGATATTTTTATTCGTTTAATTTATTTGATACAATGGAAGGACGTACGGTGATTTGTACCATGCTGGCAGCTCACAAAGCCCGCGGATACGGTAATCCTAATGAAGTTTTATTTACATGGGACGCAATGTAATGCTACGAATGTAAAGGTAAGCAATGAAGCTTATTTCAAGCTATTAGATGCAGTGTTCTTGCATTTTGGTTGTAATTCTCATGTTTTGAAGAATTGTAAGTCTGCAAAAGATATTGTTGATTTATATCATGTAGGCTTCTTTTGCAAAGAGAATATGAGGAATTTAGCCTGTGAAAAGTTTATGAAATTTTGTCTGCAGGGAAAACTGCCGGTTTAACTGCAGATGAGTCGAATGAGTTCGTTGGTATTCTTCCCGAGCCTAGCACTTGTTCTGCACAGAACCTGTCATGTATGGTACTGGAACAGATGATATTTTCGTATTGTTAATAGTACAACCTTCCATTATACTTATTTTGGACTAACTGAAAAAAAAAGTTACCATTGAACGTATCCCCGCAAATGGAATTGATAACTCGGACAATATATTTTTTCCTTATTTGAATTTGTAAGGGAGCATACGTTAAACGACGTCGACAATCACATGTATGTTAGCATCAAGATGGAAAGTTTTGCATCCATTCACATTGCCGATTCACGTAAATGTAAGGGACGAACCATTGGCTCAGCAAAATATAGCAGTCTTGTGACACACATGGAACACTGTACTATCCGAGTGGAAATGGATGTGTATTGTCTTCTCAAGAGTATTGTCCTTGGGAAGGCTAGAGCTGATCGCCGACGTGCGCAAATGTACGAATTGAAAAATCATCCTAAACGATTGTTAATACAAGCAAATGATTAGTGTGTCAGGGCTAAATTTGACATTGAAATCTTTGATAAGTGTACTAATGAGGATACGAAAAAGCTCCAGAATAAGCTAACGCCTCATTACCAAATTATTATCTACGAGAAAAACCGATTGATTTGAGACTACAATGTAATATATCCGGGAATACATGCATCAAAGAAAATTTTGATTTTGTATACTAAAGGACACTACGAATTAATTACCAAAATTAGAACTATTTAACAAACATGGGTATTGTCAGTATTGTTTGGAATGGTATTGTCATGTAGAAAACAGTAAAAGCAACTTCAAATGCGCGATATGCGAGAACTATCACGAGGTTTCTGATGATGATACTAAACGCGAGTGTGGTGATTGTCACAGATTGTTTTCTTCAGAGGAATGTTTTGCCAATCATAAAACGGTGATTGTTCGCGGGAAGGGTTTATGGGAAACAAGAAGAATATGTGTCTGATGTGGTGATATTGTTGACATACGTGGCCGTAAGTGTGAACACGAATGTGGTGGATCTTATTGTAAAACGGGGCCGCGGTGGCTCAGTGGTAGAGCGTTCACCTCTGGTGCTAGGGGTCCTGGGTTCGATCCCAGCCCCCGCCAAGTAAACTTTGTGGTGGACAAACACCGTGTGCGTGGGTTTTCTCAGGGTTCTCCCGTTTCCTCCCACTTTCTTCATTCCACCGTTTCATTCATTACTCATCATCACCGTCTCCTTTAGCCTAACCGGCATAATCATGGGACGTAAAACTCAAAGATTTCTTATTGTAAAACGTGTTATATTCATGTGAAAGATTACCACATTTGTTTTTATCAGGCTGCTACGGTGCAGCATGTAGATACTTTTTTGTACATCATCTTTAATGTAGAAGCGATGTTGGTCCCTAAAAATGAACGGAAAGAACAACATCACGTTAATTTCGTGAATTGTATTCATGCCTGCTACAAGTTTAAGAACACGAAGATACATGATCCTTGCTTTGTATGCGGAGATAAAAATGGGTTCCGTTCGTTTGATTTCCAAAACATTGATGGATTTGCTAATCATGAATTAATAAGTTGACCAATGTTTAAAAACATCATGTACTTTCACATAATGGGAGTAATTATGATATACAGATCTGTGCTAAAACTTTGATAATGACCCATCATCATACACCTGAAGTAATAATGTCAGGGCAAAAATTGTCGAACTACGTTTAAGACAAAAGATTTACTTCCGTAACACATATTTATATGGAGTTAGATTGTCAAAACTCCACAGGACTTTAGGCCTGTCTGGAAATTTGAAGAAGGGAGATTTCCCATATTTATTTAACAATTTAGAAAATCAAAATTATGTAGGTCCGGTTCCCGATTTTAAATATCTTGACCGACTCGCGAAGCACGGAAGACAGACAGTAGCCTATCGCCTGATACCAAGAACGTGTTGCAGCTGGCGAGGAGTACGATCTGCAGGAGATGGTGGCGTATTGTAGAAATGATGCCAATGGACTTTCGTACAGCGCAACTCAACAATATGGAGTAATACTAGGCATTGATTGTGCTCCCTTTGTCCAGAAAATCCACATGCATAACACCTTTCATGTCCACATGATGTTTGCAGCTCCCGTCCTTCGCGAAAGTGTTCACACCATTCGTATACTCTTGTCCGTGACATCGTTTGTTCACCATTACTGTGCTTGCAATCTTCTGAAAATTTCAACTGGTTTAACTTTCTCCTTCACAAGAAATTTGATTACAAAACGCTGCTCCACAACCACAGACACACTGCTTGCCGCCATGTTCGCTGCAACTGCACTAGTTACTCGAGAAGGAATACATTACGTCACCCGTAAGTTTCATCATGATCGAGCTATTCATCGATTATTTACGTACGAAAATCACGATCAACCTTGAACGACCCATTACAGTGATTCAAAAACGTATTTTGTCCAGTAGTGAGCTCCTCTGAAAACTCACAGACTGTGTGCTCGAAAGCCAAGTAGTAGTATAAGTCCTATTCCTATTATTACATTACAAATATCAATGTCCAAAAATGCCTGAAGTTCTTTTTTCACTTACATACACTCATCTCAGGTAAGTAAACAGAAACAAATGAAAAAGGAAAGGAAATGGAGGCCTTGAAAGTAAACCGTAGACAAAATTCACCAGTGTTGAGAAGATGCTGCCTATAATGGAGTGAGTAGAGTGGGTCGGTAGGTCAGAGTGAGTCAGTGGGTTATGGTGGGTGGTGGGTCGTTGTGGGTCACATGCTATTGATCCACGAACCAATAAGAAAACTTGACCCACTGGCGCACTCCATCTCTGCGGCTCAATATAAAAAATGTAAAAATTTCAAGAACATTTGAATGCACAAATCAGATTTTGGTCTTACATGTGAATGGCATTTCTTTGGTACTTCACATGGTAAAAATGTTTGCGATGGCGTAGGTGGAACGAGCGAATAGTTACTCGTGCGAGTTTACAGAAGACCACTGCGAAACAAATATTAAATATACAGCAGTTTTGTAAATGGTCTGTTGACAATGCCGTCCTGTGGAAAATCAGCGCCCGGGGTGAGAGTATACGACGGCGTCCCCACCTGTACATATGAATGTGGTCGACAGACCAGCCACAAAGTGCCATGGTTGACACGAAGCGGCAGAAAATTTTCAAAAATAAACCCTGCTTTTCCTTGATTTTGAGCGCTTTTTTTTAGTTTTTACTTCCATTTTATATATATATTTTCTATTTTCCTCCCAAATTTTGCGCCGTCTTACATCGGAGCCCGGGACCGTCGCCCCAGTCACCCATGGCACGATATTGGCTGTGGACAATATCATATTCATTAGATATTTTTTGTATCAACTGAAAATGTTCAGCAGCATCGCACGACTAAAAGAAAAAAAAGGTTTATCTGTGAAAGCAATACCTGAAACAAGAAGTAATCATGCTTTAATTCCTGATAGTGAAATAAATTTAAAAATTGGACGAATTTCCTCTATATCAATGGAACATCTACACACAGTTTGGGTAGACAAAAAGCAAAAACAGAAGACATCCGAATTAAAAGTCTTGGATCCAGGAAAATTTGTAGCGTGTGTCTATCACTGCAAATAGTGGATTGGAATGGTGCTGGAACATTCTGAGGAATATCAGGACTACAACACAAAGTTCTTACACCCTGCAGGGCCCACTTCCACTGGCCTGGAACAGACGATACATATGGGTGCCAGCCGATCGCATTCTTATTGACGAAACAGATCACATTTCTATCATAGCTAGTGGAAGATCACGTAGTGTGTCACATGAGATTGTTAATAAAATTAACGACTTATCCAAGAATTTCAGTAAACATTGATACATTGTACAATACTGATAATTAGTGGATAAGGCAACTGTTTTTTTTTTTTGCTATAATTGTAGGCAGGGGCGCCCAAAGAATATTTTCTAGGGGGGACCATTCCATGGTTGCTATATTAGTCTGGTATTTAATATACCTGGTTTGCTAATTACATATACATTTTTATGAGCCAGGGGGCCTGCCCCCCTTCGGGTTACCACGATTTTAGGCTACTGTGTGGAATAGTTGTAATAAAAGTTATACCGTATCAAATAGCCTATATCATTATTTCAGAAGCTCGTTAAGAGGCAAAAGACACATTCAGATTTTTGTAGGGGCTTATTTCAAATACCCAAAACCAAATTTGGTTCACACAAAATATAGGTATTTCTTAACTTGTGTTAAAATTTCACACATGTACAACTTCCACCACATGCTCATTCCGTGGCCTAAACTTTGGTCCATAAATGCTGCTATAACTCTACACCTATACAATATTCATTAGCTTGATTGCAGATTTAAAATTACATGCGGATGCAAATTTTTAGCTTCATAGCTCTTATGGTTATTGAAATACCTAAACAATAAAATGCAAGTCAAACGTTTTTGACTCGTAACCTTGAAGCTGATTGCGTAATTAATTACTAATTAATTATAAGGGCTGGAAAGTTTTATTTTGGGAAATAACTATTCTCAAACATGTCTTTCAATGTACAAAATATTATCAAAATCTGAGACCACGAATTTTTAAAAAGCTTTTACTTTGGTTGATTTGAGATAGAATAGCCCTATTACTAAATATTGAGCTCTCTTATCAAGGGCGGCCATGCTGTGGTTCCCAAGGGTGGGCAAGTATAAGCGACGTTTCAAAAATAGTTTCAAATTTTGCTGTAATTAATGTAAAAATTATGTTGGGTTTTCGATATTCCCAAGTACAATTTCCTCTTGGGGGGGAAGAGCGTCCCACCTTATCCCTGATGGGCGCCCTTGTCTCTTACGGCTATATGGTTATGTACGCTTCTTTGGTTGAGAAGAGCCGGATTTGATTCCCGGTGGAAGCTAATGTGGTATAACTCATGTTAAGCTGAAGATCCATGTATCATATAGCTTTGCAGCTGAGAGGCACACTAAACTCTAATTTAATACTATAATTACTGTTATTAAAAATAATGACTTACCAAGATTACGTTTTGAATTTATCCACCAAATTCGTTTTATGTTTCCATTTGTTTTCTAACAGTGTTTCTTCAAGGAATTCCCCCTCACTTCTTAATCGACACCCCTGAGCTAAGATAACTTAAGACAACACATTGATATAGACAGTGATGCTATCCTAATTTTTTAACAACTGGTTCTATATATATGTATTCGAATGGGCGCCCGAAGAAAATTTTCTAGGGTGTGGGCCTCAAATCTCTGATTGCTATACTAGTTTAGTATTTTTTATTTGTATTACGAAAATCTTCAGAAATTTAATAAGTTTTCGTGAGCCAGGGGGAAGCTCGGGCCCCATCCTGCCCCTGCCTTCGGGCACCCACGTGTATAGGGTGTATCCCATCCAGAGATGTTCACCCTCGCGAGGGTGGCCCTCTCGAGAGCATCCTCAACCTTAAATTCCCTTGCCCACAATGACGCTAGGGCGAGAACAAGCTTCGACAGCAAAGGCGAGGGTGCGCGAGGGACAAGGAGAAATTCCCAACACGAGAGCGAGGGCAAGGGCGAGGACAAGTCTTCACCGCGAGAGTGAGGGCGAGCGAGGACGACGGACAACTCTCCCTACGCGAGGGCGAGGACCAATTTCCTATGCGAGAACGAGGGCACGTGAGGGAGAAGGACAAGCTTCCTTAACAACAACTATTTTGAATTTACTGTTTAACCATTTTTGGAGGAAGATATTATTTAAAATAACATCTGCCATGTCCCCTGAATGAAAAGTTGATGTCATAACAAGATTATAGATTGGTCTTATTCTTCCTTTCATTTAATTGCAGTACACAATTTATCTTGTGTACTTCTCCATAATTATTAAAAATAATAATGCAAACGAATATAATATTTGCTTGTTTCTCATGAAAGTTTTCGGATAGAAATAGCTCTATGTTTAGAAGCGAGTCTGTCTCATTGTTACACTGCCTGTGCTGAAGACTATTAAGATAAAAAGTTGTTTAGTTGAGTTGAGTTGAGTATCCCGTTCAGCAGCGAGGCTACATGAGACGTGGACCTAAGTGTCTACACTGTCATGTTTAGAGTACTGGTAGACAGACAGTCAATGACGTCATTCAGCAGTAAATAACATAATCTTCAGAGCGCTTATGTCTGAACAAACACAATCAGTGAAAGAACCAACAGAATGCAGAAGATCAGATGGAAAAACACTTGATGAAATGACGTTGAGAGAACCAACAGAATGCAGAAGATCAGATAAAAGAAACACTTGATGGAATGACGTTGATAGAACCAACAGAATGCAAAAGATCAGTTGGAAAAACACTTGATGGAATGACGTTGAGAGAATCAACAGAATGCACAAGATCAAATGAAAAAACACTTGATGGAATGACGTTGAGAGAACCAACAGAATGCACAAGATCAGATGGAAAAACACTTGATGGAATGACGTTGAGAGAACCAACAAAATGCACAAGATCAGATGGAAAAACACTTGATGGAATGACGTTGAGAGAACCAACAGAATGCACAAGATCATATGGAAAAACACTTGATGGAATGACGTTGAAAGAACCAACAGAATGCACAAGATCAGATGGAAAAACACTTGATGGAATGACGTTGAAAGAACCAACAGAATGCACAAGATCAGATGGAAAAACACTTGATGGAATGACGTTGAGAGAACCAACAGAATGCACAAGATCAGATGGAAAAACACTTGATGGAATGACGTTGAGAGAACCAACAGAATGCACAAGATCAGATGGAAAAACACTTGATGGAATGACGTTGAGAGAACCAACAGAATGCACAAGATCAGATGGAAAAACACTTGATGGAATGACGTTGAGAGAACCAACAGAATGCACAAGATCAGATGGAAAAACACTTGATGGAATGACGTATGGCTATTTTGCACTGGGCTCGCTCGGGCACGCGTTAACTTTTCTCAACTGGGCTCGCGCTCGGTCTCAGTTCGGCTCACGCTCGCTTGTGCTTAATTGTTAATTGAATAGTTTGTATTAAGTTTTGGAAACAACCAATATGTTCTGAAGTTGACTGAGCAGTAGTTTATTTCTTTACGTTTCCAATTCTGTTGAATAATAAATATTAATATGATACGTCAGTAGGGAGGGGACACCTTGGGGTGTTTTTCCTACTGCGCATGCGCAAACAAGCCACGCCCCTACACACTGATTGGCTGGCGCTGGTCACGTGACCACGCCCACTTGGCCTCGCCAACGTTTGGCCACGCCCACTGGACTCACGTACTCGTTCCCTTTTATGACCTACTGCGCAAAGGCCCTTCCTATATGGGGGTTTTCGAACATGCCACACTTATTTTACCTGGGTCTTATATATGACACTTAAAACCCAATCACTCGTCAACGAAACCGCATATTGAGGTGGTGTTTCCACACACACCAACAACTACATGTTCCAAAAATATCGACCATCGAGGTCAAAGGTCAAAATACTTAAAACACAATAACTCGAAAACAGAGCCACATATTTATGGTGGTGTTTTGATCATCAACTACCACATGTCCCAAACGTCAAAGGTCAAAGTACTTAAAACCTTATAACTTGAAAATGGAGCTACATATTGAGGTGGTATTTTGACCATCAGAAACTGACCATCAAGATCAAAGGTCAAAATACTTAAAACCAAATAACTCGAAAACGGAGTCATGTATTGAGGTGTTGTTTCCACATTTAGTCATTGGTCATCAACTACTGACTAAATGTGGAAACTCCACCTCAATATGTTGCTCCATTTACGAGTGATTGGGTTTTAAGTATTTGATCATCGAGGCCAAAGGTCAAAAACTTCTCGAAAACGGACCCACGTATTGAGTTGCTGTTTCCACGGTACTGTTTCCACATTTAGTAAAGAGTATGGACTATTTAACATAGCACAGTCGTTCTCTTTTTCAACTCCTATTTTAACATAGCATAGAATACACACACACTCACACACACACACACACACACACAATAGAGATTATTTTCTTTTACGGTGGTAGCTACCCCAACACTCTTAGGTTCGGCAATGGCGGAGTTAAATATTAGCCTTTTTAGCACAGTTTAAAAAAATAACAACACCATTTAACATGTCTGGTTATACTTACACATACACACACACACACACATACATGTTTTACGGAGAACTTAATCTCGCGCCAGTGACCATCATCATCATCATACTCTCATAAATGAATAAAGCATAATATCGTTAGCATCAGTAGTGGTGAGTGAGAATTTGTTTAAGAAATCGCGTAGTGAATAACCAGACGCACGACATGCTAGATATAGAAAACAATTATGTCCACAAAATTGAAATAAATTACCTTGAATACGTCTATTATCCCATGTATAATGCAGTTTCGTTTTAAAAACCTTATATGATGTTGTATATAAGAAGGTATACCATAGCTATCGAAATACTCTCCCACACGCATATTAGATATATAAACAGACACCCAATGTTCACCAGACTTATCACTAGAATGTGTATATATGATTATGGCTGCTGGAAATGTATGAATAAACAGAGGTAACCCATATGCAGCATATACACCAATAAAATGATTTTTAGGCAGATTTTGTTGTAGTGCCTCATAAACTTCAATTGTATTTAACATTTTTTAATTAAATAATATATATTTTTCTCTGGAAATCAATTTCTAATTCTGAGGAGAATTCGCCATAAATAATTGCTGTTACAGGAGATGGCAGTGCTTTTTTAAAATGAACCTCTAAACGTACACTTACTTGCCGTTGTGGACTAGTATGAAATGCAGCACTAGCATTAGAATCGGGGGTTAAATCAAACACCAGTAGAGTATAACCATTAGGATATTCGGCAAGTGGAATATCATTACCTTGATTAGAATAATAAATACCTGAACCTGTAAATAACGTGGAATATGCCTGTATATATAGCTTATCAAAATCAGGTTGTAGTGGTTTGGATGGTACACGCGTTCCATCAACATACAATGCAAAAAATGACATACTAAAATGTTGAAAATTGAACGGATTTGTCTGATAAGTACCATTGAAAGCAGTATTAGTAACAAACCCAATAATAATACGTTTAGGCACTATGCCGGAAAACAGATCTGGAAGTATACTATCCATAATTCCTTGTGGCAGAGTTTCTGTCTTCACCTGCGTTTTTGTTATAGGGTATTTTATTCTAAATTTAGGATTTTGTAATACTTTATTTTGTGCTATTTAAACTGCTGGTGATACATCAACCTTTTTCACAAGCAATGTTGCATCTGTAATTACAACTTTTCCATCAGCATCTGTGTCTCCCATTAAACAAAATGCAGGTTAAGCTGGAATTAATTTAATACGTAGTTGTACACCATATAGTAAAAATTTCTTCTGATTAAATATATCAGCATGAATATAACCCAATAATTCAAATGACTGACTTAAAGTAGTAAGAAAAAACGTTTAAATCCTACATTAGCATCGGATACACTGTCCATATGTCCTGCAGTATCTTTAAACCACATTGATGTTTGAAGATGCGTTGATTTAGCATTAGCATTATAATTTAGTAGTTTTTCAATATACGATCGATATGGATATGTATGTGAAGAGTAGGAAATAACTTGATTATTCAAACATAATTGCACTACACTGAACATTGCATTGAGAAAATCATTTACAGGACCAATTTTCTTATCGGCAGAAGTTAAATTAGAACCATCTGATTTACTAATTTTACCTTTAATATATAACATTGTGTGCCGTAAGTCCATATAGTCATCCCCATGACCGGGGACAACAAATTCTATTGGTGCATTATCAGATATTGAAGCCACAGGCTTATATGGAACTATTTTATTACCTATTATAGTAGTTTGAGTAGGTAAACCAGCAAATAAATCTAATTCTGATTTCAAACACTCACCTGCATTTTTTATTTTTCTCTTTTCCTTACTATTAATATTCACACAAGTTAAAATTTACAATACCGTATTACGTTTGCGAAAATGTAATTTTACACATACACTGCCATATTGGAAAGGAAGTGGATTACCTGTACTATCTCTTAAATCAATAATAATTTGATCAAACTGTTTACATTGCACGGGGACATAATGAGGATTGTCAAGAATATGTACATTATTAATACCATACTCTGTAATATTTGTATATATAATACGTAACAATGGAGCTATAGTATCGCCTATCATTTGTGGTTCTACAATATCACTGTAAATATACGTAAGTGTAGGTAGCGATTTTTGTAAATCAGGTGGATAACGAGCATGATGCACAACTGCAATATCTTCTTGTTGTATATGATCAAAACCTAGTATTCTGGCTAGTTGAGGAGATAGACATACTTCTATAAGCTTCTCCTGATCTTTTCTTACTCTACTGACTTCAATTCGTTTTACTGATGCTTTAACTTTTAATTGTAAATTTAATATATCACTTATATGATTAATTTGAGATAAAATATCATCAACATTATAATAGTTTCCGGGTAAGATTTTACTTATGTTCCAGCTTTTTGTATTCATGAGACGGTAATAAATATTATTAGCATGTTTGGAAACATTCTGAAATGAATTTGTATAATGTACTTCAACAACTGCTGTCTCCCACTCACCTTTCTCCAGTACAAGTGGATGATATAGTTTGGTAGTAGAACATGACAAAGTATTCTGTGGAAAATATTCCATAGAACTGTTACTTGGTAATGTAAGATAAAAGCTAGTACTCTGTTCCATATTAATTAAAAATATCACTCTCCCTCTTCCTTTTCTTCCTCTTATTATTTTTACCACCAGTCTGTGCAAAACTTTTCAAATGAACTTTTCTTCTCCTGCCTGATCCTTCCAATACTTGATTTATTTTATTTTGAGCTTTAGTTTATAAATTATTTTTAGCTTCTTGCCAACGTGATTTTAAAGCTTCGTCAAGGTCTATTATCACCTAATACATCTCCAGCTACATTAATTCCTATACGTAACAATTCTTTACCAACAGTTTTTGCACCTGGTTTAATTAATGGAAATACACTTCGAAATAAATCACCTAAAAAACTTCCAATACCATAGCCTTCTTGATATAGCACACCCCTATACACGTTATAACCACCTCCTGTTTGATGCGTATAATTTGGATCATTCATTTTTTCCTATATACACAAATATAACATTAATTTATAATATTGAATTGTGGCTAAATGTTTTTTTTTTTAAATGGGACACAGGAATCCATGAATTAAAGGGAGGGGGTATCCCCGCCAACGAACAAGCACACGTCTACCTTTAACTTCTAAAATTTCGTCTATTTCATAAACTTTAGGCAGAGGAACTCCTTGTAATTCCTCTTCGTAAAATGTACCATCAATTACTTCACCATTTAAATCCTCCAACACATAAACCACTTTCTTTTCCTTATGTATCACCTGTTTTATTTTAAATATTTCTACAGTCCAATTTTCTTTGTACCCTTTTTCAAAATGCCGTTTTGCTTTAGTAATGCGTACAGTATCACATTTTTTATATTTTACAATGTTAGTATGAGGCCTCGGTTTTATTAATTTATTGCAAACTTGTTGAAAAGTGTCTTGGTTCACACTGGCGGGTGGTAATTGATGAGCTCTATGTGGTCTAGAATTATATGCCTGAACAAGTTTCGATAGCACATCTATGTATCGGTAAGTCTTCTTTGCTGTAAAATATTTCCACATTCGTTCTTTAAGAGTAAGAGTGGAGTGTTTAAAACATTCCACTACACTTGCCTTAATATCGGAGTTTTGTGTTGTGAAGAATTTAATATTTTGCTTTTTTAAGTACAACTGAAATGGTTTATTAACAAACTCTGTACCTTTATCTGTGTGTAGACGTAAGGGTCTACGACGGGTAGATGCAAATATTTGCTTAAATGCTTTTATAATGTTTTCACCAGTTTTTTTACGTACAGGCACAACCCATGCATAACGAATAAACAAATCAATCACTGTTAAAATATACCTGTAACCATCATTATACTTCAGCAGACTTTGCATATCGTTTAAATCAGCTTGCCACTGATTGTCAATTTTGAACACTAAATAGGGGTTACGTGGAAACTTTTTACGTAGTGGCTTATGCAGTGTATAAGTCAGCTGTTCTTTTACCCACAGTTGCACCTTGTGTAAAGGAATTGATTTTTTACAGCTCTCCATAATGAACGTAGCAGTTGAAAACGAGGCAGGATGTGAAGGGTTATAATAAATATCGGCCAGCTTTTTCATATTTTATAATCACGCCATCTGTTGACAACTTTACGTTTACGTGGTGGCTTATCCTCTTCTTCTTCCTGTTTTGGATCATCATCAGCGGCAGCAGATGATGTCAGCTTACGAATATATTCTATACGCTGTGGGTTACCAATATACTCTAAAGGTATATTGGATTTTGCTAAGAGTACAGCAAAGAGTTCCCAACCTCTAGGGGGAATATTTTTCTTGCGACACCTGACAAAATCTGCTATTAGATCTACTATATTAGCACCAGGAATTAATTTATTATAAATATTAACATTACCATTGTCATCCCAATGAATGTTGGAATTTTGTTTTAATTTACGTAATAAAGATCTTGCTTTACGCAGACAATTTTCGGGGAGAGTAGATAGTATTTCATCGTCCTCCTCCCCCTCCTCGTCCTCCTCCTCCTTAGCACCAACACTAGTTGATGTTATTGCAGAAGGTTTTTGCACAATGCGTAAATATTTTTGTAACGTATCTTTACATCGTACCCATTTTTCTTCAACACTCATATTTTTATTATTTAAAATATTTTCATCTCATCATCTAAATTAAATATAGTTTGATATTGGTGATATTTTTCCGGCGAAATTAAAACAAGTTTTTGTGCGTGCTGCATAATTATTTAATTAAACTAGATAGTATACCACCAATAATAGGTGCAAGCAATGCAGTAAGAAACCCACCTTTTTGTACAATTATTCGTTTTTTCTGTTGTCTTAATGACGGACCTTTTTCACTAAATACCTCAATTCCTTTTTATATTTTTTAATTTATTTTCTTTTTTTATGTAACGGAACATTTCCTTGTAATACGTTATAGGAACATCCACAAATAGAGCGAATTAATTCGGTATCAGCATTTTGTAAAATTGCTTTGCGTACTTTAGGTTTTGCCTTTGCTAAAAGTTTTAGTAAATGAGCACTCTCTTTGCTAATCATTTTGATTTATTTGTACCTATTATACTAAAATTGAATATTTAAATATAAAAGTTATTGAGATTATTTTTTACTGGTACATAACATAATTGTAAGAATCTGAGGGGAAAATTTTTGTTCGAACACGATGTTCGTCGGTAGTGCCCTGTTTTGAATTAAAAACCAAATAACTATGAGGATCTCATGTTGCGTCCTGATAGGCCTCCTGCACAAATTTTGTGTCACCAGGATATAATTGGCGTGCTAGATAATTAATTTGAGCCTGGTCTCTGGGATTTTTAAAACATATTATATAATGGCTATTTAATGATATGTCTCGCATACCTTTAGCTTAGTGAAAAATATTTTGCGTTATAAAAAGAACACTTAAATTTCGATGGTGGCTACCTTTAGTAAAAAAAAGGTCAACAATTCGTGTATCACACTCTCGCATTAAATCATCAATAATTACAAGATGTGGGCCAGCTTGTGCTGATAAATCATCTATTTTGGGGACCCCTTCTTTAAATGTACAACCTGAGGATAGAGTTTCATACAGAGGTTGCCATTCACCATAACACCATACTATATTTTCCATTTTTCGGCATAATGTTTTAAATACTCTTTTATAAGATATGATTTACCACACCCAGTGGGACCAGTTATAATAGAAGTAAATGGATGTTGAAGCTCCATATTCTAATACACCACAAAATAATTATGAATATAATAACATATTTTTATTATTATTACGATTCAAAAATGTGAATACCTCTAGTGCAATACGTTCAGACGGTAGATTGGTAGTATTAGTAGTAGTAGTAAATTCTGGAATGGTAGTAGTAGTACTAGTACTCTCTTTCAGACATGTTTGAGCATACTTTGTTACATCTTTACATAATTGAGAACAAGTAAATATCGCCTGCTGAATGCGTGGCAAATAAAGCTGGAGTTTTCTCCATGTATAAACACAAAAATTTACCTGACCATTACTATCGTCATCTGACGAGAGAATAAAACACTGACGAATACCTTTAAGAGTATCTGACAATGATATTTCATAATTTTCACTAACGGAAAATTGTGTAGGATATGAAGAATTTGTAAAGCATTAAAGTAGTTTTCAATATATAAATAATATGATAGAAAAGTATACCACTCATCAGGTGAAAGACGAATACGATCATAGTAATTATGTCAAGTGATAATAACAGAAAATTCTCCCCCATCATCGTATGCTAGACCAACACATACCTCGATTTCATTAAAATAATAATAATGATTTAAAATTCGACTATCCATTTTTTTACTCACCACTCTCTCTCTCTACTTAATTAAAAACTTTCGTTTCTACTAATACTTATTTACCCTATTCGTTTTCTTTTATACCCGTATGGTAGTGTGTCAAAATTTTCTATTCGTTTTCTTTTACTAGCAGTAACCTGATAGATTTTATGCGCCTCCGGCTTAGTAATCAATATATAATCTTTAGTACGTACAATTTGTCGACCGAGAGGAACGCTAATAGATGGCGAATTATTTAAAGTCATATCTTTCATCTGTTCAAAGTTAACATATTTTAATGTTTTATTATTCACTGTGATTCCCTTGATTGTATATATTGTCTTTGTTTTACCATTGGGGGCCGCGGTGGCTCAGTGGTAGAGCGTTCACCTCTGGTGCTAGGGGTCCCGGGTTCGATCCCAGCCCCCGCCAAGTGAACTTTATGGTGGACAAACACCTGTGCGTGGGTTTTCTCAGGGTTCTCCCGTTTCCTCCCACTTTCTTCATTCCACCATTTCATTCATTACTCATCATCACCGTCTCCTTTAGCCTAACCGGCATAGCCGTGGGACGTAAAACTCAAAGATTTCATTTCATTTTTGTTTTACCATTAAGAGTGTTAACAACGGTATAGCCGTAACATTTGGGACCACCAGCACAAAATTCTTCGATATATGCATCCGGACCATATTCTGCTAAGTCATTCTTCTATTCCAGTAAATACACTCCTATTTTTAACTGTGGCTCACCAGGCGATTGAGTGTAAATAATACTCTCGGTATCATAATATAACACACGCTCGCCAAGTAAATCCAAATAACGAAATAACTCGAGGCGTACGTGTGTCGTGGTGTATGCGGCGATTATCACGTTAATATTTTTAGCAGAAGCAATAACGCTCTCATTAACACTCCAGTTGAGCACAAGGATTTTGTCGCCGATTAGAATACATGATTTAACTTCAATATACAGATTTGTTAATTTATCGAAATACTCCTCGGGAATTTTAATGATAGCGATTTGCTCCATGTTTTTTTTTTTTTTTTTTTTGTGCAAACTTACCCCACAGGCTGTTTACCTCTAGCTTTGAAATTCGTTTCTTAGGTTTGTTGCGCATAATCTTTTCTCGGTCTAATTGGATACCCTCTTTCTCATAATACTCGTGTATGAACTGGTCTTTTTGTTGTTCAGTGACGCATCCTGCAGGCCAACCGTTACATTCAGTCTTGATCTTCATAAACAGGTTAATGTAGTCCTTGAAAATACCGCCCTCTTTCTTTTCAGCGTCATACATTACAACCTCACAGCTCCATACCTTATGTTTTTTGAGCACTCTGTATCCTTTCTCAACAGCTACCCGCACTTCGTCTACAACCCATACTCCAGTCAAATCTCTCTCCTCATCCGAATGCGTGCATTGTTCTTCATTAAGAGTGTCCGCGCATGTTCGTCATAAGGGGAATAATAACTTTTCACCACTTCGATAGGGCAGCACTGGCTGGTAGAAATTGTCCGGGGCTAATACCGTGCACTTTATTATTCCCTCAAAATTCGAAATATCAGGATACTCGTCATTTCCCACATAAGTTTTCGGACCCACAGGATATTTTTTCACCTTACAACAATAAGGATAAAGGGAGACTATATCGGTGTACATGATACGTTCTCCCTCTTTCACCTTTTTGTAAAGTTTCATGGCGTCGACCCTGCCACCATATAGGGCATCCTGCGGATGAATTGGGCATCTCTTAGCCATGCGGTGGTTTTTCATAAATATATTCACTGTCGGGTGTTCTTTCAGAAACTCGCGCCACTGGCATTCCCACATTTCATGCACTATATACCCCAGTTCTTTTAATCTATTAATTTTGTTTACAGTTTTCTCATAACGCATATTAAAAGTAGTGTATGCATCGCTATATATGGTGTTATCACGAACTTGGGTTAAAACGCCTGACACCCGTGCAATAGACAATCCTGATACTCCCAAACATGTTCTGCGCCATTATAGTGCGCATAACCATCCACTTTATACCCACCACGCACCACAACCTCTCGTCCGTTACCAGAATGCTGGATTTGTGTTTTTAATCGGTCGGCCTCGTACACGAGCCACTGCACGCCACCGACAGCTTGATTATCACGCCATCTGTACCCACTATGTGGGATAATACCAGTGGTGTCCGTTCGCAAGAACTTTTTTCTATACATTAAATTGCACGCGCTGGTAATGCTTATAATTTCTATGAACGGGTTGAAACCCGATATAACTTCAAATTCGTTCATAAATTTTATGCACGCATTGCGCAGCACGTTAACATCGTTTACACAGTATTTAATCAGCTGTTCTTTTAAAATGTAGCCCGTATCTCAAGTATTTCTTTTTCCTCATTATACCAACGCAAAAACTTCTCTTTCTGTTTCTTTTTAAGCCCCCACATCGTAATACTCAATGCTGGGTAAAGCACCCCTATACTCCTGATTAGCCTTTGTGTTGAATAAATGAGAGAAATGACCCTTCGAGACGGGCAAATCGAACGCCTCGCTTGATTTGGACAAAGGCATTGGTAAGAAATTTAGACTATCAATAAATTTTAAATATAAATATTCCATCGCTAAAATTTTGCACCCACGCATAATTATTCGCGGCGTCCACTCTTTATCAATCATCATCGCGCGTAAAACAAAATGGGCGTCATACCCTTTTGCGTTATGAGCTACAGCGACTATTATGTTTATTCCAGAACGCCTTTGTGCTAAATAATCTAGAAACTCTACAATGCATTTGTCTCCATAAAATACACGTTTTCTAATACCGCATACACCACTCGCACTGTTTCTACAATAATAACATATCTGTTGACTAATTAACAGGTTGGGATCATGCTCAAAAATACCACCGGCTACTTCTTTATCCTAGCGGCACTGAATGTCATAAAACACTAATATCCATTTCTGTGGAGTACGCGTTCGGCACGGTTGAATGTAACATAAATGTCCTGACGGCGTCATATTACTACACCCTGTGCAGAATGCTTCCCTACACACATGTGGATTCCGCCCTTTTTCACCGCGTATGCTTTACGACATTGAGGACACACTTTCAGAATATCACATAATGAAGCCTTATGGTTTTTGTAGCACTGAGCCCCATAAAAGCATCTATTGCATTCCTTGCAATATATTACACTTTCTGTAATGATGCATGTTGGTCTATTCCGGCATTTATTACACAAATCTTTACACTTCCCCGCATGCCTGTCTTTAGTTTGGAATTTTTTATGACATTCTTCGCAATAGTAACCGCATGAAAATGCAACTGTTAGATTAGTGATGACGTTATAATGATTGTTAATATATAGTAAATTAATTCGTTTACCATAACCGTGACCCTCAAAAAATATTTTTTCTCCCCGACAACCCGTCATACACCGTGATTTTATATGCTGATAAATACGCCTGATTTTTTTTAAATCGCGGTATCCCTCCGCCATTCTCTAAGCTAACACCAGCCTTTTCACTTAATTCAGATACCTTTTTAAACATATTTGTTGAGTATTGATTGCGATATCTATCTCTTTCTTTTCGATTATCTTTATGTTCAATAAGCCCTATAGCTACAACCAGAGCTAGGGCTAGACAATAATAATCAGGGTTTTTAATAACCATAATACCTTTGTTACGTTTTATATATTCGTTTATATCAGAGAAATTCTGTTTCACCCGTCCCCTACCAATAGGTAGTTCGACGTGGTGAAAATAAAGAATAAAACGATCTTGATATAGGAATGATGTATTTGATTGAATTACTTTTTCTAACGCCCCCCACACATTTTCAGCAGTCATATTATTAGCAGTCCGAAAAGACAGATAAAATGGTTTATCGGGATGATTTTGATTTATGAAAGTCAACCCAACACGATGATGAGGGAGCACACCTCTCATTACATACTGTACCAAATCACGAATACCATTTTCTACCCATTCAAGGGGGTTTTCTCCCTCTGGGGGAGGAGTTAATTCAATTGTCAGTAAATTTCCATTATCCTTAAATTGTCTATAATATTGACGTGATTCAGATACTATACTAAATCTCTCCATTTTTTGCTGTTTTTCTAACTATATAATACCAAGTAATTTTTTAGAATATTGTAAAATCGTTAATGTTTGCGTTTTTAACTATAATGGGGTCTCTTCCAACTATAGATTACCGAGTAATGTTTTTGTAATAACGCCCGCTGATTTACAACGATCAACAATCATTCGCTGTAGATCACCAAGCAATGTTTTTTGTAATATTGTATTACCGTTAATGCTTGCTGTTTTATCTTAATTGGGGTCTTCCAACTATAGATTACCAAATAATGTTTTTTTCTAATAACGCTCGCTGTTTTACAACAATCAACAATCATTCGCTGTAGAGCACCAAGTAATGTTTTTTATAATATTGTATAGCGTTAATGTTTGCTGTTGTATCTTAATTGGGGTCTCCCAACTATAGAACACTAATTAGTGTTTTTTCTAATAGCCTATTATTCTTAACGCTCACTATTTTACAACGATCAACAATCATTCACTGTAGGTCACTAAGAAATTCAAATAGTGTCTTCTGTACTAACGTTTACGCTATATTGAAAGCAATGCTTATAGAATTTCTACTGGACCATAGCCGCTCTCTCTGTCCGTTATTTTTTGTAAATGGAATGTCTAACTATACTATAATAAAATGTGTTTTTTCCTAACAACTTATAATAATAATAATTAATTATTGTAAATTTTTGCAAAACTCCTCTCATAACTGGGAGATGATTGCCTGGGGGCCAGGTTACAACTATGGCACTTAAACTCCCTGCCATGGCACGGCATTAAAGCTATTCATCTCCCAATTGAGAGATAGAGTTTTTTATTCAATAATATATGGAGATGTAATCCTTTATAACCCGGCCAAAGTTATAAATTATTACAGCTCCGAACAGGATTTGAACCTACGTTATCGGCCAAATCTCCGTTCTTTTGATTGCGGCCTTTACCAATTGCGCCACAATTAGAAAGGCAAAAAATCTCTGAATAAAAAGATATTTAAGTACAACTATTAGCAGAATTATTAATCATTCTTTTCTGCCTGCCACATATTGAGATGCCATCTATTAGCAAAACTATCAATCATTATTTTCTGTCTGTATTTTACGGCCATCTGCTACATATTGAGATTCCATCTATTAGCAAAACTATCAATCATTATCTTCTGTCTGTATTTTACTGCCATCTGGTGGCTGATTTATAATTACCAACAGCGCTAATAGCATCAGAACTTTTGTGCAAGTGGCCAACATAAGGCAACATCACCCCTGGATTTCAACGTTGCCAAATTTAACATTGCCACGACAAGGCTGGACAATTCTTTGCTTCAATTTCTCGGGAACGCTTGGGTACGTGGTTTTCAAAGTTGATATTCTACGACCATGGGTGGACCATTTTTTGCCAAAATTTCAAATAATTGACAATTGTTCGCGCACGGATACAGATAGGGGTATACGGTTTTCGAAACCCGAAACGGAGCCACATATTGAGGTGCTGTTTCCTCATATAGTAATTGGTCATCAACCACCACATGACCTAAAGGTCAAAGGTCAGAATACTTAAAACCTAATAACTTGAAAACGGAGCCACATATTGAGGTGCCGTTTCCACATTTAGTAATTGGCCATCAACCACCACATGACCCAAAGGTCAAAGGTCAAAATACTTAAAACTTAATAACTCAAAAACGGGTCCACATATTGAGGTGCCGTTTCCACATTTAGTAATTGGCCACCAAGAGCTGACCATCGAGGTCAAAGGTCAAAATACTTAAAACCAAATAACTCGAAAACGGAGTCACATATTGAGGTGCCGTTTCCACATTTAGTCATTGGTCATGAAATGTTACATGTTCCAAAAGTACCGACCATCGAGGTCAAAAGTCAAAATACTTAAAACCCAATCACTCGTAAATGAAGCAACATATTGAGGTGGAGTTTCCACATTTAGTCAGTAGTTGATGACCAATGACTAAATGTGGAAACAGTGCCTCAATACGTCAAGTATTAAATTACTGTATCTTTTTAACCCTTACTTTGAAGAGAAAAAGCTTTAATTTTTTTAACTATATGACTTCCCTCAGGAACAGCCTCTACTTTTAATTATGCGTCCCGCTAAAAATACATTAATTATGATAGTTTCTTAACTAGTTCTTATGCAGTAATAATAAATTTTGGTTGGACACATGTCTTTATCTTTCCTATTATTATTAGACGATAGACAATATTATGTACTCACGAATCAATCGTCAGAACGAACCTTCAATTTACGGTACCAGAAGAAAACTTTTTATCTGCAGCTATAACGCCTACAGGTAATCTAGGACTGGAATCCGGGGCTGGATTCACGACGGGACTTCTAGGAGTGGAGGGAGGGACAATGAAAGATTTCTCTGATGATCCGGAGCTGCCGCTGGGGGAGGTGCAAACATCACTTCGTGCTGTACTGATGCAGAGATATCCTTGAATTTAGTAGAGGTGTCTTCTTCATCACCTTAGTAAAAATAGAAACTAACTTCTACACACAAAAGTAACGTTAAAAAATGGATCAATGCTTTTTGGGCATAAGAAATATATACCACATATTACAAAGGATGTTATATATGGAATTTGTTCTATATTAATTAATTTATATGCACATCCTAAAATGTTTGATGCGTTAAGTTGCATTTAAATTCGATTGAAGAACCTGTCAACATTGAGAGATTCGGGATAGAATCAATATGCATTGGGGAGAGGTTTTTTAAAGGCTTTTTGTAAGGATTTAAAGGTATGTATATATACAGGATGCCCAAAAATATGTATTGCACTGATCAAGTATAACATTCTAGTTTATGGGTGTATTTGCTTCGGCTGTTCCGAGCTTAAGATGTAAGTAAAAACACATTAAGAACAATAAAGAAACTAAGTCTACCACATGGATAACAATAAAAAATTATATAAAATGCAAGAGCTGATCACTACGGTACTATATACCTACTTTTGAGCCACCTTGTATATTTATAACCCTAGAATATCCTGTTATACTACAATTGTGTCACAGCATACTTTTCTTATTAAACATTGCAGATATGAACTACTAATAGACAACCCTACAATCCCAACCAAAATGATTTGACTTATTTGAAATCTAAGTCTGAAAAAAGATGATAGGTAAAATAGTGGAACATAGTTGATAAATCAGTAAACGCAACAGCTCAAAGGAGACGGCACGAACAGTTTTCCATTTTTTTTGTATGAAAGCTGGATTGTGCTTATAAGTGTTTATGCTTTACAGATACCCTGCATTCTGAGAGAGTGGCGTTTGTTTATAGACAGCTCATTTAAAAGTCTCAAGGGTGTGTATCTGCACAATGGGAATAAGCACCTGTCTATTCCTGTGATTCTTTCCGTCTCTACAAAGGAAGACTAACAGCTGAAGACCTTATTGGACAATTTAGAATATACAAAAACATTTCTTTAGTAATCAGTTTAAATTAGATGAGCGGGAAGAAGAACTGCGTCAAGAGTGTACTTTTCCTGTTCTAGAAAACTTGGTTTACTTGGTTTTCTTGTCCCAGTGCATCTCGTTCACCACATCAAAATTTACAATTTTTGAAGAGCCTTCAAACGTACAAACTCATAAACTCTGATGCCTCGAGAGTGGCTTTATTGAAGTTTTCCTAACATCTTTGGTAGTCTCAGAGGAGTGTGATCAGAGGAAAAAAATAGAGATTCGTTGTGTAACTTAATAACTGACAGGTATTATGCTTATGATATGTTAAGTAAATCAGGCATAAATCTATTCGGCACCTAGATATTGATAAGGGTTATCAAGCGAACAAAATGATTGTGAATAAAGTATCTTTGTGCTGCATATGTTTCCTTGCGACTAAATGGCAATTGAGCATTCTAAATAATTTAGCGCTATTTTTGGGATGCCAAAAGGCTGTTGCACAGCGGCATCCTTATGCAATTTCGTTGTGGTAGTGCATGCGTATTCTAACGTGAGGGCAGAGGCCATTGAAGGGCGGCTCACGTTTGGAGATGGTTACTTCTTGTTACTTCTCGAATACCTAGCTTGTGGATGCTAGATGAGTAGGAAGTGTTTATTGTAAATGTTTAATGTTTTAGAGGTGGATTGTATATCCTTCTTGTGATGTGTGTTTGCGATTAGTGACCGCAAAAGTGTTAGTAGAGTTGTACTTTGCCATTGCCAATAAGGCGTTTTGTTGGAAATAAAGTTAAGTAATGATTGCATCAGCCAATGATCGTGCGTTCGCTAATATTGCCAAGATCCGTGCATTAGTGTTGGTGCTTACATACCTGCTATGGTTGATGATTTGATTAACAAAAAATAAATAATAAATAAACAAAATAAGAGTTTACGTTTGTTTTTAGTAATACTGATAATTAAAAAATGTGAGTTGACATGTGATTTTAAATTTATTTGAAACAATTCAATGAATCTTTTGTTTTGATGTTTGAGCAATATGATTGTTGAAACTTATGGTTTTAAATGATTTTGTGTTCTTTTTTAGTATTTTGGTGTCTAATAAGTTGAAATATAGTATTTTAAATAATCAGTATGTATGTAATTAACACTATAATTATTTTACGAAATGCTTGTTTTGAAAATTATTCTGTTCTACTAATGTTATTATGTGAATGAGTATAAATAATATTAAGTATGATTATTTTTAATTTTATATTATGTGTTTACATTTAATAATCTATTATAAATTTTTTGAATAAGAAAGAATGATTTTGTGTTCTTTTTTAGTATTTTGGTGTCTAATAAGTTGAAATATAGTATTTTAAATAATCAGTATGTATGTAATTAACACTATAATTATTTTACGAAATGCTTGTTTTGAAAATTATTCTGTTCTACTAATGTTATTATGTGAATGAGTATAAATAATATTAAGTATGATTATTTTTAATTTTATATTATGTGTTTACATTTATAAATCTATTATAAATTTTTTGAATAAGAAAGTTTAAGTATTGATTAAGTTTGTTATAAAAAGGTGCAAACATACACATCACAGTACATCAAATACACATATTAGGAACTTCGACCATACAGCTCACACCGTCGTCAGGCAACACTACCGAAATCGATACACAAATTTTTTTTTAATTTGCTATTAATTAAGTATATTTATGTTAATGTTTATTTGCATATTCATTTAATTAAATGTATTTACTGTTTTATTTTTCATATGTTATTGTATATGATTAGTGGAAAGCAAATTGAAATGCACATAGTCTTAGGTGGCATAAACGTGGCTACTTCAGAACTTAAAATTGGCTTTATGAACATAATAGGTTGATATAACAAAGGTGGCTTATCGTCGTACAGGTTGAACAACCTTATAGTTATCAAGTGAAGTGTGATCCGTTATATACAGTGCAGTCCAATATACCGAATTTTCATAATGAATCCTCAGTAATATTTGGTTCATATACAGGGTATTCCACAATATAGTGATTTGCCGGTGACACTTGAATACAGATAATTAATCCTTTGACGGCCAGGGTCCTCTTCACAAATTGGATCAATTTGTTCGGTAACTGTTCGGATGCCATAGGATATCACCGACATGAAGCTCATTTTTCTCAAATTTAAAAAGACATTGGAAAAGACAGACTTAATTTCAAATTTTGATAACCAACTCACGTATATAAAAGGAACAATTTTGAAGCTTTCTTCATCAGTTTGGTATTTTGTACATTTGTGTTGGTGGGCCTCACTTCGATTTTTATGGCCATATATGGTCGAGGAACAAGGACTGTTCACGTGAATGATAACGTGCTTAGTGAATGTTCCATCGAGTCTGATTTTCGGGACAATCACTCTCCACCTACGCATTTTCATAACCAAATGCTTATTGGACAATAATTGAGGATTGAAAATCGGGATTTTCTCGGTTGGCCATATACAAGCCTTGGTTTATTAACTAGAACGCCCAGTGTGTGTTTGGTACGCGCGCATGCCTGTCTTTTGAAGAGCACCCACAAAGGCGAGTGAGGTGCATTATTTTTCAAGAGTAATATAAGGAAGCGCTCCCCTTGGAAGGGTTGACCTAAAGTGAAAATTTATTTTTTTGTAATTTATCTCAAGTGATGTGATTCATATATATAGTACGTGCTAATACCTCCATGTTTGTCTGTGATCTCAATTTTTCGTAATGGACTTTTGAGTTCGAACTATCGAGTAACAGGAACTAATAGCATCAGCTAAGACGATCGCTTACCCCTGTCAGTGGGAAACGAAATTGGGACCTCGAAATAAACCTACGCAGCTCCAAGTTTATCCTGGACTCAGCCCCCCAAAAAACATTCTGTGGATTCGTTGTCTAGTGGATTCAACCCCCAGGACCCGAGTGACATCAGCTCACCGGTCGAAATTTGGCTGTGAGTAAGTGAAACGTTAATTCATTAACACTTAAATAGCCACCCCTTCGTTAAGGAAATTCAAATAAGATTAAAAATGAAAGGTTATACGATCAAAGAACGCCAAACAAAGTTGCTCATATGCTTTTAATTTTTATGTCATTTTAGTTATATACTTCATATTCAGTAATATTATATTTTTGTACAGTTTAACCAAGTTTTGTGATTTATATTGTAAAATAATTCTTGTTCTTTAATGCTTGTGCTAAAATTAACCATTTATACTAGAGATGTGCGTCTACGCGTAAAAAAAACGATAGTTTACGTTTACGTGTCAACTATGCGTAGACAATGAAAACACACGTAGACTATGTAGAATATGTCAACAACACGTAATTTAATATGGCGCCGTGGACAATAAAGGAGCTTTCTCTTGTCGTTACCTTGCGAAATTGCGTAAAAATAAAATGACTAGACCAGCGAATAGTAACTTTCGAATACTTCGTTTCGTCTTGATGAAGGAAAATGAAAAAGATTATGCATTTTGTAAAATATGCAAGACAAAATTGTCAAATACAGTAGCTTCAAGACTGAAAGCCCACAGGTGTGAATTAGTTTTGTAAGTTTCATTATAAAAGCAGTGCTCGAAGTGGAAAATCTAAGGAAGTGGTATGTGCAGAGCAGAGTAAACATACAGATTAGATAATTCCCTCTACTTTTTATATGTTAGTCGTTTCCCTAATCTTTCGCTGCACCGAAGCAAAACAACTGAATGAGGAAATATGAACAAACGAGCAACGAAATTCTTCCTTACATTTTATAGTGGTTGTCTACATAGTCTACACAGGAAAAGGTGTAATGTAGATTACGTATAGATTACAGTAGACAATCGCGTAGACGTAAAATTATAGTTTACGGCACATCACTGATTTAAACATGTTTTGTTTCACGGTACTTATGTTTTATTGATCTGTGTGCCCAGCTTCGGTTTCAATAAGATATAAGTGCGGACGTGATCCTGACCTGCCGTAATAAAGCTGGAGTGAATGCAAATGAATCTTAGGTTTCTAGAATTTTAACACCGTCAGAAAAACACGATTATAATTTCCAAATGTTTCTCAAACAATACGGGTCATTTCCATTCTCTCGTAGCTGAAGCCAAGATCAAAGAATACATCAACTCTAGGTGATCTCAAAGAAAATGTACGTGTGTTCCTAAACATATATCACACCTCCTTGTCAAACGATAACAACGTCCAAAATTTTCTTAAATTACGTGGTTCCAAATCAAAGGAGAAATGATCCATCCAAACTTTTAATTGATTTGGAGGTAGGGCTATTGTTAATAGCTTCGAAACTCAGTGCAAAGCTTTGAGTTAGTTAAAAAAATAATCTGCCATATGTACCGCATAACCTATTTGTATATTATTTGATACGCGGTAGTGTATAGTTATTTGAACTAAGTAAATTTGTTTATATAAACCTAATTTGAATTAATTATAAGATTAACTAAATCCCCTGACTGTTATGTAGTCACCAGCGCCTCTGTCATCCGTATATTTTTTCAAGTGACTGTTTATAGTGTTACGTGTGTATCTTACAAACAAGAAGTTCTGTGAGTACAAGTATCCAAAGACTCCATTTGCCATTTCATCAGCCAGCGCTCCACTTCTGCACAAAAGCACTTTTCACGATTTGTACTTTTAACAGTTGGGGGCAACTTGATGCTGCTGTGCGTACCAGGCGTTATTAATCTTGGAGCATGCGTTAGTAGGGTTGCCTATCTCGCGGACTTTGTACATTAAGAATTTCTGTGGCCCGCTGTACACCGGGCCTAAGGCTTAGGGGGAACAACTAGTGTTATTGAAAATGTATCAGCTACATTTAATTTCAGTTACAATTTGCATTTACATGTATTCCTGCAACGAAGACTTAAACATTAACATTATAAGTAGCCCAACGCTATGAAAAACGTCGTCTGTTGAAAACATTCTCGCACCTTAAAACAAATTACGAGCAGTTTTAAAATATTTTGCAGTATATCTACGCTATTTACACATATTTAGAATAATATATAGCAATTTGTTTAAGTGGGCAAAACTGCTTAAAATAATGTAACTGCGACTTATTGTAATTAAAACCACCAAAAAATCTTGTTGTAATGCTATATAAGAAAAGGAAAGCAATAGTCATTATAAAATTGTAATAACAATTGTTGAAAATGGCGTTATAAGTATTTAAGTCTTTTGAAAGCATCTACATGATGAGACGTGATATGTCAGCGCGTTTTCGAAGTAAAGTCTTTAGAAACATTTAAATTTTAAGTTTCTTGTAACTTTGTTCCTTCATTCATTCGAAATATATTACGAAATATCCTACTTTCTTTACACTGGATAAAACGGGAAACCATGGTTTACCCTCTGCCTTGATCATATACTGGATACGCGGCTATATATATATATATATATATATATATATATATATATATATATATATATATATACGATGGTCCATTTTAATCTTTCCACGGTTGATATCTCGAAAACAGTAGAACATAAATGAAGCAAACAAAAACTCAAATAGGAAATGCCATGAGGCACACCGAATGGTGTTGTCGCGGTGACTTCCAAGGCTGCCCTTCATAGGGTCCCAGGACCAAACTTTAAAATTTTAAATGGAAACATGGGTCGAGTAATACCTCGTTCCATAGACCTTCAAAAACTAAAATGCGTTGAGGCAAAATATTTATCATATGGGTCACCATTTTGAAAATGGGCGCCAAGTAATGGTTTCCGTATCAGATAAAACGTCCGGTACCACTAGACTTCTAATATGAAAATATTTGGAGATAAATGAAAAGAATAAAACTCGTATACCAAAACACAGAGAGTATTTATCATACCATGGCTCGAGTATAATGCAACGGAGAAAAAGATTATTAAAGTATAATTTGACATGATGCAAACGAGGAAATGATAGAAAATTATCTTTTTGATCACTGTCCGTAAGTAGGTAAAGCTTTAATTAATAATAAAATCTCAAATGAGAACCTCACTTTTATTTGCAATAGATATGGTTTGTCTGAAACATTTGTGTATACAAATGACTGGTACTATAATGAATAAAATTTAAATGAAATAAGGTGAATACAAATAAGGTGATATTCAAGTTTGACAACAGTTTGCCAGCCCCTGATAATTTAATGCAATGCGTGCAAGATTTTTGTGACATATCTGCATCAGTATGTACCGTTTCGTTACCAAGGATCACAACTGAAATTATCGTTGGAAGTTATTCGGCATTTAACTGTGGACAATATTTCAGTGAAACTCACATGCAAGAAGACATAGAAGGAAAAGAAGCTAACCAATATCATGCAAACGACTGTTGAACAAAACCAACGTTTGTGAACATTGTTCTAAAATTGCATTGTTCGACAAATTTGTTTCGCATTTCAGTTGATTAATTTTTGTATCAAACCATTGCCCGCAATCAAAATAGAAGGTGCAATTTAACAAGAATTTTATATACTTTATCCCATTACAGATACATTTATCTCTTCTAAAAATACATTTCAAATAACTTTGTTTCGTAATTACAATTCGCAAAAACTATGGCTCTCATTTGCAATTTCGCGGATCCTTCCCGCTTCACTCACTTACGGAGTGGGGTTGGAGCTATAATTTTCTAGGAGTTAGATTTCTTCCTTTCCATTATGGTACTTTCACTCTAATAATCATTTCAACTGTTGCAACATTGCCGACCTATAGAATGATAAATAAATTCTGTGATTCCTATTCGAATATTTCTTCTGGTGTTTTCATATTAGTGATACTGGACGTTTTATCTGATGCTGGTACCATGTCTTGGTGGTCATTTTCAAAACGATGCCCCATATGAACAATCTTTTGCAACAGCACTCTTTAGTTTTTAAAGATATGTCGAACGAGGTATCACTCACCCCATGTTTCCCTTTACATTTTTGAAGTTGCGCCCTGGGCCACCATGAAGGGTGATCCTGGGATCCGTCGCGACCATATCAATTGATTTGCTACACTAAATTTTCTATTTGATTTTTTGTTCGGTTCATTTATGTTCAACCGTTTTCATATTAGCGGCGATGCAGTGACCAACGCTAAACTGAAAATCATCATCCTAGCTACACACACAAACATCCTAGCTACACTACTGAGTACACGATCCACATGGAATTTCGATTACTTCATTATGCGACATAGACACGTTAAATATTATAAAAACAACATGAAAATCTAACAGATTATATCGGAGTGTTTCCTCGCTCCTACCCTCAAATAAAATATATGACGCTAGTGTCTGCAGACAGTTGTTTGACATGTTTTCGACAAATTGTCTTTTACTGTTATAGAGGTGTTCTGTTCATAGCTTACAAACAGTGGGAATTCACAAGTAGCATGAGCTATGTGAATGGAACGTCCTTCTTTCTCGAGGGTTTCACAGCTGGTGGGCTGTTTTTAGGAGAAACAGGTCAAGACACTGCCTGCCATGTGTTTGTCCCAATTTATGACCATCTGAAAATCTCTCTCTCTGTCTCTTTTTTTATCATTATTTCTTCATTCAACAGTCAAGGTAAATTGTGAAGAGTAGAAGACATGCAAAAGTTTATTATCACTATTACTATTATTATTTTAAAAATCTGCTCACCTTTGAAATAATAGCGTTACGGAGGCCTTGTTTGAATTATTCATGTCCCCTCCCACAAATGACTGTGGGAGGTTCCGAATTATGTTATGCGTAAGTATGGAACGTGTTACAGAATGACTATCCGCCCATCAGTCAACAGGTATCAGAACTAGAACCGTAAGAAATATCAATAAGCGGTTTCTTGGAATTGAGTCAGTGTCGCAGCAATTGGTTTCAATTTTTTGTTCATCCTCTATTCAAACCGGAAGTGGTAAAAATTAACAGACCTGAATATAGTTGGACATTTCTATTCCGTCTTTGAAACACGAATCCAACCCAAATTTTCTTCTCCCTACTCTTTCACGGAACTGATTTATTCGCTGCAAACCGAATGGTATAATATTACACTTGGTTCCATTCGCGACCTCTGTGACACCTTCCACGACGAATCAGAGCTTTTGTGCTGCCTAACGGTGGTCCCACACAGTGGTGTATCGCATTTTTTCCGGATGGAATTAATTAAAACCATGAGTACTACTTAGGCAATGAGTGACTTAGATATTTCATACAGTCATACTTCATATTTTATATATTTCGGGAGAAGGAGTTCTCACCTCCGGACCCCCCCATACTGTACGTCCGTGGTCCCAACAGTAATTTGTACACAGCTCACAGACGTGTGATGGTTAAGATACGGTTCCTTCCAAAAAGAGTAGCTCAAAATGAATCATTATATTATTGTTTATATTATGATTTATATCATTGTTTATACAAATATAAAGTATAGTATTCTGTAGTATGTAAAGCATGTAGTATGCAGTGCGGTGTACAAATTATACTGTAGTATGTATATAATGTACTACAGTCTATATTTGTGTAAGTACCCTTTGGGGAGGCTCTCTACCTTCCCCATCACTCGTGTGCAGTGTTTCTTTTAGGAAAAATGTGCCGGGTGGCATTCTTAGTATTCGTAAGGGCACATCTTAGTATCTCCCACTGCAACCTCATCTCCTTCGGGAGACACTTGCCTCCAAAAACAGACCTGAGAGAAACACTGCTCGTGTGTGAAACTCCTCTCAGCTACATGGTTTGAGTACGCACTGACAACGTAGGAGCCCTGTATTAGATTCACGACAGGAGCTCATGTGGTTCAGAACCCACGTTAACCGGTAGGGTGCGCTTCATATAGCCTTGGTGCTGATGGTCAACAGTATTATATTCCAATGCAATAAATGAAACCATCATCGATGAGAAATGCAACTCATCTTTGATTCAATTTATAGTAGTATGTTATGTATGTAATGAATGCATGTTACACATTTTACCGCCGAATCCAAAGTCAATATTTCCAATCCTCCAGTGGTTCTCAACGTTTGCTAATAACTAGACCACCATCTTCATAAGATAGTATTTTGTGCTTACTTTTTATGGGCGACAATAATCACGAACATAATATTGGTATACTTTTGTCAGGTTAATCCCTCCTAAGATATGCAATACTGCTGAGAAGAAAGAAGCAATATTTTTGAAACTATATTTCATGGTACAAATGAATACTACTTTCATGAATGAATTAATGGATATGATGTTAAATATACAGAAGTATTATGTAGGCTTATATGGACGCATTGTTCGGAAAGAAAAAAATAACTTTTTAAAAATAATGTCGCTTTGCATATAATATACTTGCAGATTCCCGTAAAAGGTGGAACCTCAAAAATTCCACGTGAACGCTGCCCTAGCCGGTGGCCTAATGACAACAGCACGCGTCTTATGTACACTCTTGTCCAAAATGATTGTCGCATATCTATAACTGTCTTCTTGTAAGAATATTATTTGATAATGGTTTTGCAGGGTACTTTTAATACTGATACTATGTGTATAATCGGGAAATGTATATTTGTGCTAAATTTCGTAGGAAAAGAATTATAAATACGAAAATTAGAATTAGTAAAACAAAATGTTGCTAAATGGAAAAGAAAGTTTTATTTTCGTTTTATTTTTCTTATTTACTGCTCTTTTGACATGAAATTTTCCACATACATGTCTTTGCCGATTACACACATACTAACATTATAAGAAATACCAGGCGAATTCGTTATCAAATTATATTCTTACAACAACATATTTATAGACATGCAACAATAGTTTTGGACATGAGTATACGTATTGGCCCGGACTCGATTACTGGCAAGAAAGGAATCAAAGTTGAAAGCACCACAACTCATTTATTTAGGCTCGGTGCTGAAACGGGATGCAAGACTTCAACCAATCAAAATAATCCACACAACTGCAAGCAGGTATAAAATTCCTTGAACGATATGCAATCTAGCAACGTCAAGTGTGATATATATGTCAAAGCGCTGGAATACTTCTTCCTTATCCCCGTTAATCCTACACTGAGAAAAATCCGTTCTCGGTCAGCGGTATATTTTACAAATATACGGAATCCTCTTGCTCACTACAGAAATCAGTACAGGGCATACGTTGTCTGTATGCTACATAGGCATTGCCCTTAGATATTACATCATGCCGTTGCAGGATGTCTGACATCTAACAGTCTTCCTTATATTACATACATATACGTATGTTATCGTCGTCAGTTATATGTTATATACGTCCATTTGTATGTGAGATCCTGACCACCTATATTGTTCCATACGGAAAGTACATATAGATGGAACATTTAAACAAAAAGTATCATAAAACATGCGTTTTCAGTTATACGTTTGCTGTGCGTTAAGTCCAAAAACTACAGGATTTACAAATGTAACATACGATTTTACGTACGACACATACAATTTTTTTCTCAGTGTAATGTATATCGTCAAACCTCATCTTCCCCGCCTCCTCTCTTCCTCTCTTGATCGTATACGTATCTTTATATTGTGTAGTTTTTAATATCTTGATAATAATACTTCTGTAAAACTCGGTGAAGTTGTTTATTTCCGCCTGAAAGAACTACGAAAATATCTTTATTTCAAAATTTCACACCTAAATGAATGATACGTATTGCTTACTTCTTTGATCAAGTCCATGTATAACCTCAAGTCCATTACTTTGATCAAGTCCATTACCTCACTTTGAGAAGTACTGAAGTAATCAATACTAGATATTACTACACAAACCTCAATCCATTATAATGTCGATTGGCATCTAGACTTGGTCAAAATTGTAATGCACATACACTAATTTTGTATAAGATTTTCTTTTTAAAATGTTATTGTAGATTGCACTTACCTGTGAATATTGTACATGACTTCTTTTGCGATGACTTTGCGATTTCGACTTCTGTATCCCATCTTTCTAACTCTATTTCGTTTGTTCCCCATATTAGAGACGAAACCCTTGTGTGACTACTACAAGAAACTAAAAAATGTATCTGAAAATAGTAACAGCAAAGAAGGTGTTGTTACCATTCAAGTTCCAAATACTGACTGTGATGCCCATAGAATGCGTAGGGGGTCTATAAAAGACTTTCTCGTAGGTTCACTGTGACCACCCAGCGTTGCTCCCACGGGGTTTTACGCAGAAATTGGAATTCTACCATTGTACAGCAAGAAGTAGAACTTCATCGTCACCGAAAGTTTTCTTTAGACCAATTTGGGTAATTTTCCTCGCTTAGAAAAATCGTGAATGAAACATGCATTCGAATCGATCGATTTATTCCAAAGATTTTTGTACAACAAAACCTAACGTTGGGATTACACTTTTCCTTCTGGCTGTACTAGAAATGTCACGTTTTGAAAACAAAAAGAGTAATCTAAAAAAAAAGGTTCATGATCTTAGATAAAAGAATAACTTTAGGTATACTTGGATCTCATATTTATTTCTAGATATCAATAAGTCACTATGATCTACTTAGTTCTAGAATACTGAAAGTACGAAATTGTTATTGCCACAGTGATTTTACTAACGATTTCCACATCATATAGAAGGGTTTATATAGTCAAATGAACAGCTTTTATTGTATTTTATTTTATTTTCATTACGGATAAGTTTATTTGTTACTTTTGTTAAATTGTGTATCTGCATACAGGTTGAAATTATGACTCAAATTGCGTCGATGTAAATTTTAGAAGAAGGGCGTAACGAACAAGAATTTTAGGAATGATCAAAAAAAAATGGATAAAAAGATTGCGATCTTTGCAAAAAATTTAAGGAATGATCCAAAAATTGTATCAAAACATTTCGGTCTTGGCCAATAATTAGTTTGAATCAGGGGACACAAAAGTTTGGAAAGGCTACTAAATCGGGTTTTCGTATTATTTTCGGAATAAGCACACCATACTGAGTTGATAGTTCTAGTTTGGCTACACTATATGTAGTTTTCGAGACATAAGGCCTACAAGAAAATTTTTGCCTGAAATATATAGGATCTTTTGATCCAAAAAAGTCGAAATATTTAAACTTATAAAGTAAAAAAGTATAATTTATACAATAACATATTTCATCAGTAATTGAATATTGAGTAAGTTTCATTGGCGTATTTAGGATTTTGTTTAGGACACGGAGGGCTATGCACAATACGTCAATAAGCACATTAATTTTTCCCTATGCCAACAAATTTTCAGGCCGGAGAGGGGACTGGAGCCCTATAGGCTTCTAAATACGCCACTGGTAACTTTACGAGTCAGTACTAATATTTTGGATAAGGTATGTAGGGACAATTTAGAGGTTGACAGTTCGTGCAACACCTTTCTTGAATAATAATAATAATAATAATAATACAAACTTTGGGCGAGTCGGTTTAAGCGTCAAGTCGACACAACTGTATTGTATAGCAATTATGCTTACTTCGGTGCTTTACTAGATAAAAACAATGTGATGTAGTTTTGTGTAGTTGACACAGGTGGGAGGAAGGAGACTCATACGAAAATAAAATGGAAAGCTTATCTGTAGTAAAGGTAAAAACTATTGGTTATTTCTTTATGAATACAAGAATTGCGTTCAGCCTAATGCTTTGTGAATCCCCCTTGACGAGTTTTCTGGTTATGCCACTGGAGCCTTTCATGTACTTCGGTCCTTTGCTACTCTAGTCATTTTCACATAAGAATTGCACATATACGTACGTATAACTCTATGTAATGTGATTTATGTTGAAAGATGAGCGTTTTGCTGTTAGTTCTTATATTGAATAAATCTATGTGCATTGAAAGTTTTCTTATGACCAGTGTTACATATAGAGCCAATGACATCTAATTTGTAGTGTAAATCATCGCAAGAGGACGATGTTTATCAGACAGAGAGGCTACACATCGAAGAGAGGGTTTGGACAAGAATTTACCACCATTCTCTGCACAGGGACAAGATATGTGCCTCCAGGGGGTAAGGCCGGATGGGTTTTGACCTGCACCCCTACTGTGTTTGCTGTATTTGTGTGAGTTACACGAGGTGCCACTACGTGGCGCATTCGTCTAACAACAAAATTCTCCAGATGCGTGAATGCCTATTGAAGGACCTTAATATCTGCATTAATTAGTTCGTAGATGAACTGTGAAATAAATTCTACACTGCACTTTGTTAAACTATAGAAGACTAAACATTATCCCTGTGGTTATGTACGTGTGTGTGTGTCTATATCAATGATCAAGGAAAAAGGAAATGAAATGAAATCTTTGAGTTTTACGTCCCACGATTATGCCGGTTAGGCTAAAGGAGACGGTGATGATGAGATGAATGAAATGGTGGAATGAAGAAAGTGGGAGGAAACGGGAGAACCCCGAGAAAACCCACGAGCACGGTGTTTGTCCACCACAAAGTTCACTTGGCGGGGGCTGGGATCGAACCCGGGACCCTAAGCACCAGAGGTGAACGCTCTACCGCTGAGCCACCGCGCTCCCCTCAAGGAAAAAGGACTTGTAGCAAAGCTATACAACAAACATATTAATTATTTATAGACTAACATAACCACACAGATAGGGGTGCAGTCCTTGTCTACAGCTTTACAGTGGACAGTGTAGAATTTGTTTTACAGTTCCTCTATCAACTAAGTAATGTAGATAATAGTGCAAAGGAAATACAATATTTTTGACTCAGTACAATGTAAATTTTTCAGTATATTTAAGGACTAGGAATGTAGACCAGAAAGCGCAAAAAGAGTATTTAACGGCTCTGACGAAGAAGAAAGAAGCCTTCAAAATTATCAGATTGTTCAAAAATTACATGAACAAGAGGACCACGTATCAATAAACCGAATAGCTTCCATCAGTATTCACAGTATTGCCAAGGTTAAGACCGATGATCGCTTTATTAGATTCAGCATAATTTTCGAAGTAACAAGTACAATCAGATGCTACTGGTAAGAAGACATGAATATCCGAAACTATCGATACATTACTGAAAGAATACGTCACATCTGGAAGCAAATTGAAGTTAGTGAAGTTTATTACGATGATAGCTCGTTTATACACTTGCGAAATACATAAAAAGTGATTAAATTAGGTTCTATTATACTGAACGTAAATTTCAGACGATTAAGTTTGAACACTTCTTTCGCATCTACCGTTTTAAATGTAGTTAGGCACTTTCACTGTGATTAAATATAATAGTTATTTATTATTATTTCTCTCCGATTGTTAGTAACCGAACACTGCCTAACAACTGATTCCATTTATCAAAAGGAAAAAGCAGATAAATCGTATAGTTACTATTTAATATGTCTGTCAAATATTGAGATAAACTACTAACACAATAAAAAAGATGTAAGGCAAATCATCTTCATATTAGCTACAACCAGCACTAACTAAATCATTTAGATTAGCACTAATAAATAGCATGTTATAGGCAGTAATAATTAGCCACAGGAGATAAATTTCAATTATCAAATATTGTTTCACTTTCAACTATTTCATTGCGAATTTGATATGCCACATTTGTGCAATCATTCCCTCCCCCATTTATGATTTAAGCTTAGTTAGTTTGGCCATCATTAGCACATATAATATGCTAAAATCTAACACAGAAAATTCTATCTTTACATATTCTCGCATTTATTTACAACTATGTTTTCAAACGAAGTTTATGGTGAAATCAAATTTACAAGTATTCGAAGTGAAAATAAAATTGAACCTTAAAATAAATTGACAAACATATTTTCTATCTCTCACATTTACGAATTTGTAATACGGACTCTGATAACTGTTGCATACACTTATTATTTACCTGTTTCCTTTGCTTTAATATCAATACTATATTATACAAGTATATTATAATACTTGTATATTATATACAAGTACTGGGTGTTCAATATACAATGCAACCCGGAGTTTGGGATAGTAGAACTTTTGAACCGGAAGCGGTACACAAATAATGGTTATACCAAAATGAAGCCTTGTTCATGCATATATTTTTAAACTAGGAAGCCACGACTGAAGTACACTAGGAACCACACAGTGTTGCCAGATGTATCCGAAGGTGTAAATCTTTTTTTTTTTTTTTTTTTTTTTACAAGTCACGTAAATTGACTCATAACTTATACGTGTAGATGTTGTGTCGTTAATTTTCAGTTTGTATAGTTGGAGTAGCTTGGAAACTATAGAATGGAAAAAAGAATTTTTCATTTCCATCGATAACTAATCGGATGAGGCCTCTGTAAGGGGGTTACTAAAGAAAATGTGGTTTTCATAAATTAACGTTCTGAATTGGCAACAGTGCTGATGTTTCAGTGCATCAAAAGGTGTGTTAAGGATCTGTCTACATTATGCAATTCCTCAAAACAATTTTCAAAAAAACTTTGAAATTATCGTGATAAAACTTTTACGTACATTCACCCGGCAACACTGCTATTCATCACGAACTAAATTGTCAGTTCCACGGCAGATTCTAGAAGTGCCCCCGTTTTGATTCAATGAATAGCAGTGTTGCCGGGTGCATGTGAGAAAGTTTTATCGCGATAATTTCAAAGTTTTTTTTTCATTGATTTTAGAAATAGCATAATGTAGACAGATCGCATTTTCGCCGATCCCAGGAGGTTCAGTCAGAACATGGCTGAAGTAGCACTCTTAATGACCACGTACCGATGACGTCACCTATTATTACTACTACTACTACTGCTGCTGATTTGCTTTGGATCTGTATAGTACAAGGGCAAACTTATTTTAATGATAATTTTAAAAAATAAACGTTAAATCACTTTCTGAATATTATTTTAACAAAAGAACTGTTATAAAAAAATTTAAAAATTATTAAAAAAAACTCTTCTTAGGCAGGAGGCAGGGTTTGAACCCACGCCAAAAACTATTTTCCTTACTAGCGTGTTGCGCTAGTCCATTCAGACCCGACAACAGCTAGCGTTTACTTTGTGCTATATGTATGTCATGACTCGTGATGTCGTATCTGTATCGGCCAATCAGATCAAAGGATATCGGAAGCTCTTGGGATCCGCGAAAATGCACTGAAACATCAGCACTGTTGCCAATTCAGAATGTTAATTTATGAAAACCACGTTTTCCTTAGTAACCTCTTACAGAGGCCTCGTCCGATTAGTTATCGGTGGAAATTAAAAAAATCTTTTTTCCATTCCATAGTTTCCAAGCTACTCGAATTATACAAACTGAAAATTAACGACACAACATCTACACGTATGAGTTATGAGTCAATTTACGTGATTTGTAAAAAAATTGATTTACACCTTCGGTTACATCTGGCAACACTGTGTGGTTCCTAGTGTACTTCAATCGTTGCTTCCCAGTTTAAAAATATATGCATGAACAGTGTTTTATTTTGGTATAACCAATATTTGTGTACCACTTCCGGTTCAAAAGTTCTACTATCCCAAACTCCAGGTTGCATTGTATATTGGACGCCCTGTATAATACTATATAATACAAGATACTTGTATCGTTAACAGTAGGTCTTAGTACAACTTTTTTCTTTTTTAAACATTTCTCTGCGTGTAATCTTTATCAACCTGCGCATTAAAACTTACATTTAAGTGAGTTTCACGACATTTTTTTCATTTTTTTGCATGTGATTTCCCTAAGGACGCATTCTGACTTACACATTCTGACAAAGAGTGGGGAGCCGCCACTTTCTGCCTGTCACATTTTGGATGTATAAACGAGCGTTTACTTCGAGAATATCCGTGCTCGAGAGTGAAACTATACTTAGGAGGACGTCCAGTTTGAAGACCTTTTCTTCCTGGAAGCTGAGTTCGCCTTCGTGAGGCAGCTGTGGGTTGTACAGGAATGGTGGTTGCTCTGCGTCCTGCCGATACTTTTAACAATCCCAATCCCTTTTTGCCATACGAGTGGAGAGCTGAAAAAAGTGAGGATTCGGTTATAAGACGTCTATGAGCCCGATGTAAAGCTTTAATAGCAGAATGAAATTCTCCGAGATTATTATCGTATTTCATCAGTATATCCTCAAAAATTTCCTGAAGTTCTCTTGTGGCTTTCTCTTTCAGTTGCGCTGTGTGCTCAATCATTGGTAATTCACCAGAGATTGAGGCACGTTCTGAAACGTGTTCTTCACCATTCTTCTCTGAACTGGCTATATTGCCACTTGCCGCAGATGATGCTAGAATGGCTTGTCCTTTACGTGCGCTATTATACGTAAGAGATCCAAACCAATCAGGAGGCAAATCCATTTTTCCGGTTGCTACCCAATATAACTCCTCCTTGGTCTTCGAATCCTGGGGAAGTATATTAATTGAGGTTACGTTAGCTTTTATGGAAACTGCATGTTGATGTTTGCATGGTGCACCAGATCTTCCCATCATGCAATCACTCCTTCCCAAGTCCATATCAACTAGGTACGTTGTCGCCTCATCGGAAGCAGATGCTACACTATATAATGATCCACTTACGTAATGCACTGCTAGCTTCTCGATCTTCTCTGGATTTGGTTTGTAGCGTGACTGCAGCACCTCATCCCATCTACCATTAGCAACATTAATAATTTTTCGTTCATAATACGATGGCATATCTCTTACCAAGAAATCTAGTAATTGAGTAATGCTGAAAGCTCTGTGCCTCATTAAAATTCTGTCCTTCAAAACTCTAAATGCTGCTTCAGTAATGTTATTTGTATTGTTTCCATGAGTTATCATACTTTTGCGGCTATACAAGCTCCAAGCATCACGTCTTTCACTAAGGGTTTTGATGTACGAGACGTATTGTAAATATTTTAATGAATTATCGCTACAGAGTTTCTCCATATCATCCTCAATTTTTTTTTTGCTTGAAGCGCATACCAATTTAGAAAAGCTCCTGTAAAGGTTTTGTCTGTCTCTTTTGTCAATGGAGTTGGTGGCACAATATAACCAACGCCACAGAGCTTGAAGGACATGAAAAATGCAAAGCATTAACAATGTTTCCGGAAAGCACACAGATAAACTATTCCGCAGTGCAATGCAGTCATCAGTGATAAATATTTTTGGCCCGGAAAGAGCACGACCACCAAAAGAATACTGTGTAAGTAGTTTTTTATATTCACTCAAAGCCTTAGTCAAAATATCCTCTTTCTCAGAACTTGTAACAACTAGTCCTATCGGTAATCCCCCAACAATGGTGTCAACCATTAAAAGAAAAATCCTACAGTTGAACCTATCAGCATTACCTGAACTATCAACAAATGCTATGTCCGCACTACTTTTCAGACGGTGCACACGCTCCATTAATGGTATACACAGAACAACGATAAAATTATTGTCTACATCGCAGAAACTTATCCTAGGATTTTCACACCTTAGATCTGCCACTTTCTTTTTAATACCTTCCATTATTTTCTTCGGCGTGTACTCCCCATATTCATTTTTAAACACCTTATAATATAATCTATAGACCCATTGTAAGTCTGGACAAATGGAACGATCCGCAGAGACAACAGCATAGTCTTCGTGTTCCTCCATTAGTGTTCTCTTGTGGATTTCCATTGCTTGAGATGGGCTGTTACCTGCCTTGAAAAGCTCCAAAAAAGTTCTTCTTGTTTCTGTAGACGGGTCCCGAAATTTCAAAGCTTCAGATCCCGTGGTGCGATGGTTGTGGTCACCAATTATTCTAACGATTGTTGGATACTTGGGCATGTATATGTTCTTAGACCTGAAATAATCATAACAAAAACAATTAAATAACTCATTGTATTAAAAAGAAAACTATCAAATTTTAGCGAGAAACACGACTAATTGACAATTATTTGACATAGAAAGTATCTAACTGTTTCATTTATATCAGCGTCTCCAAAAATTTTTAATGTCGTTGACACCCTGAAATAACTATTAATTATCTGCAGCCCCCAAGAAATAAAAGATTATTTAAGAAAGAAATTACATATAATGAAAATCAAGTAAAATTACGATTTTATAACACTAATGCCCAACTGCACCAATCGAGGATTAAAACCACATAAGGCACTCCGTTATTTTCATCTTTGCATAAGAGTTGAGCTGAGTTAATTTTGAGCAGCGAATCTATAGGAGATGGAACTTACTGATTAACGTAGAATCCGAACCACAGAAGCTTTCGCCGGGAATTGAACCTGGGTGTCCCACGCTAAAGGCGCGCGCGCTAACAGTAGCCACGAAGGAGCTTTCATCTTTGGATAAGAATCTTACATCGTTGCACCAAGAGTCTGTGAAAAAGGATTAACTTCTCCATGCTGGTGGACAATTTTTTTAAAGCCATATCAACTACTGAAAATTAAATTGCATTTCTGCTTTTTCAGAATATTAAGGGTGCTCAGTGCACTATAACGGCATTCAGATATTGAAGGAAATATCTGCAGGAAATCTGTGAATGTACCATTTGGGGTTATTATTTGTCGTTTTATATGCACAGTGAATAGCATGCACGAAGCACTACCAAAGTCCAACAGCTTTGGATCTGAAGGTGAATCATCTAAGTACTTCTTAGGTCGTTCAAAAACTTCAGGTTTACATTCGGCCCCTCCATTGATACTTGCAGCATCTTTTTCGTATCTAAACCAATGTCTTTCAAGTTTCCAAAAATGCCATCAGATGATCCTCAGCAGTAGCATGACCTAAAAATGCGGACATAAGATATCTTGTTCGTCCCAAAATCTAGAACTATATCCATTTGACCCTTCTGAGCGACAGGACTGAAACTTTCATCAAAAGAAATACAGATGATAGGACACTCTTTAACCACGTTTGTCAATTCTTTTTGAAAGTGTGGGCACAGTCAATGTGCATCTTGAACTGCTTCGCAATTTCGCCGAGAAAAATCACTTTAAAAAGATCACTACAAATGCCAAACTTCTAGCAAAAGAAGGGTTATACCTTGATTAATAGCCCACAATATTTCTGCAGTAATAACTTCATGTTTGATGATAAAATTGTTGAGTATCTCTAGGCATAACACAAATATTGAATGTTGTGATTCTGTTATCAATAACACAAGTATGTTCGTTATTAACAACTCAAGTTCGCACTTCACGAAGTTCAGTTTTCACCGAAACAGAGTTGTAGTTGATGGAGCAGCATTCACAGGAACAGAGTCTGTAGTTGCTGCCTTAGCAGGTACCATGTGAAACAGTTTTTTGCTCAAACTCGAAGAATTTACTCTTTTAATATGCATTTTGCTTTCGGCATGAGATCGAACTGAAAAAATCCCATATTGCTAATATAAAAATTTGTCATCCACAAAGAGCAATACCCATACTTATTTTCTAACCTCTGAAGCAAATTCCAATTTGAATTTATTGTTCTGTCCAACCACTCATCTCTGAAAGAAGTCTTTCCTCTTATTTCACTCATTGTCTCTGAACAGATAAGTGCAACATTAATGTAAGTAAGTAAATGCATAACAATGGGTGCAGTATATTATATACCGTACATAATATACTCAGGTCTGCCAACTAGCTGTAGGGTACAATATACTGACTAGAAATGAGCAAATGCTGACTAAATACCTGACAGTACTGACATCAATCTTCATTTATCCCTTTGGGGATCTTATGGTACAATTTGTACCATACGCGTTTTTCATGGTACATTGCGTTATTTGAGCTTTTTCGTCCGGTTTTTTTTGTTTTTTTTTTTGTTTTTCAAGTCCAAAGTCATTGTAGAAAACATTACGTATGGTTTCAGACCTTCCTGCGTCCAGACATAGGAGGTGATGACGTCATAAATCAAATTTATTTTCTCATTTACTAAGCCTATCTTCAATATTTTTTGGCGGGCTTATTTTTCTACGTAGAAGATTGACATTTTGCACAGACATTCAGTCCACCGAGTAGTATTTACCAGATTTTTTTCAGATTTGTGAGTTGAAACAGGGGCGGAACCAAACGGGCAAAGGGTGAAAAAGGAATATTTTTACCCCCAAAATCCCGTTTTTCAGGATTTTCCCGCCTCACGTACATGATTGGGACACGTGAATCATACCGTCTGAAAGGCAGTTCCATTCTGAAGAGAATGACGGTCGAATCATTATCCTAGGGTAATTAGGGACGTCTCAGGGATTTTTTGAAAAATATACCTCTGTATAGGGTAACATGGGTATTTTCTGAATTTCTTTTCTGGCGGGCTTATTTACCTAGAAGATTGAAATTGTGCACAAACATTCAGTCCGCCGAGTAGTATTTAACAGATTTTTTTCAGATTTCTGCGCTAAAACAGGGGGTCCAGCGGGGCTAAAAGTTGAAAAAAGAGAAATTTAGACCCAAAATTCCCTTTTATTTTGGAATTTCCCGCCTTAGATACATGATGGAGACACGTGAGTCATACCGCCTAAAGGCAGTTCTATTCAGAAGAGAATATGGGCGACACATGACCCTAGGGTAATTAGGGATGTCTCAGGAATCTTTTTCCCGGAGATCAAAGTGTTTTGTGGTAATTTGGGGCATTGTGGGAATTCTTGATAAAATTTCTCCCGCCCTTACTATTCAAGATCGAAACTTGAAATTTGGCACACACATTCAGTATACCAAGTACTATTTATCAGTATTTTTTAGATGGCTACGTTCACACAGGGGGGTCCAGGGGGGGGAAAGTTCGAGAAAAATTTCCCTCCGAAATTTTCACTTTGACATTTTCTTTCCCGCTTCTGGTATATGGTATGAGCATGCAAGTGGTACCATTTGAAAGTCAGCTCTATTCTGAAGAGAATGAGGTATGATCCATGATCCTAGGATAAATAGTGACGATGCAGTAGCTGCTTGACTGAAAGTCTAAAAAATAGCCCAAAAAGCCGGGATCCGGAAAAGATCCCCAAAGGGTTAAAATATGAAGCAGGCTAGGCTACAATAACAAATCAAATAATTAACTGTTTTTAAAATTGGCCGCCACCTTCTCCTCACTAAGCAGCTGTGAAAATTGAAATTCGATCTTGAAACGACAAAGAAACGCGATAAATAGGTAATGCTGTGCAATTATCGGGTGGGGGGGGGAGGGAGGGCAGAGAAAATCACAGCTGCTTAGGCCAATTCCCTTGCCTCCTTCTTAATATACAATATAAAAACAAAGAAGTACGTACACAAAAATTAGTGCTGCATTGTGTACGACAAAAAAAAAATCAACAAACACTTCGTAGACTTCACAAAATATTTTTTCAAAAATCAATAGGTAATGCGCTTTGCTACAAAAGACACTTGACCTGAAACTCAATATCACTACTTTTATGATCTCTTGACCGAGAACCCCACCTCATAACTTTCGTGTGCAGTAGACACCCTGATCGGAGGTCTGATGCAGTAAGCCTAGAGCATCATTTGTATTATATGAATGTATCATTAATTTATATTACAACTTGTATAAATAATTGTATATTATTCTATTCTAGTTATAATACAAGATTGTTATTACCCTTAACTTTTGGAATTCAGAAATCCAGAGTAGATTAAAGAGAAGGATAATATTTGTATATTTCATAATTTTTCCAGTATGTGGATCAAAATTCCAGTATCAAAATTAAATTCCAGTATAGTTCAAATATTTCCACTATCAGTATGCACCATGAAATTAGCAAGTGAAAGTGAATCACTGCGGTCCCACGAGGAATTTCATAGTTTCATTTGTACAATAAAATATGAATGTTCATATTGTATTCTAAGTAGGATTATAGAAATATGGCTTTAAATATATATGCAAATTTAATAAAACCCAATATTGCCAAATAAAACCCAATTTTGCCCAATAAAACCCACTGGGCTGGGCTTTAAAAAAATGGGTTTTTCACAACCCTTCTTTTACCAAATGTGAGAAGAGAGCAGTCACCAAATACCTCTTCTCAAGGAATATGGGAACGAAGAAAATCTGTGATGAATTGATATAAACAATGGCCAATGATTGTCTTTCATATAGCACAATGAAATCTTGGTTGCAGAGTTTGGAGGAGCACTGAAGATAAGGAGAGATGTGGAAGACCAAAAATAGTGATGACCGTGGAAACTGTGTATCGTGTGCACGACACGAATCTTGCAGACAGGCGACCTAGTCTTTCACGTATTGCAGAGACCCTTGGGATCAGTGTGGAACATGTGAATTACATCGTGCATGAAAAACTTTGTTTAAAAAAGCGTCGCAAAGTTGGTACCCAAATTCTTCACAGCTGATCCGAAGCGGACAAGACGGGACTGTGCAGAGTGTTTTGCGCCTTCTTTTAGTAAGTGCTTCCAGCTTTATTAAACAAATTATTACTGCTGATGAAACGCAAATATGTGTGTCTGAATGCGAGATCGAAATTCAGTCTATGCAGTGGTGTCATAGTGGGTCTCCCAGGCAGAAAAAAGGCCGTAGAGAAAGCGAAGGATGTCGATTTTGGGAATTGTTAGGGAGTAATATTGAGCGAATAGCTGGAAAATTACACACCGCATTGAAGGAAAACTGATGAGGAAAACTGTCCAAACGCACAGTCTTCTTGCCAGACAATGCTCCTTGCCACAAAGCAAGACATCGCAATGCACAATCTGTGTAAAATGAAGTTCGATATCATTGACCATCCCCTATTCTCCAGATATGGTCCCTCAGACTATTATATCTTCCGAAAACTTAACATGGACCTAAAAGGAACTTAATTTAGACAATGACGTCATAGCAGCTGCAGAGTTGTGGTTTGTACAGCACGACAAAATGTTTTATCATCATGGGATAGAATTGCTGCAGGATCGTTCTATTAAGAGTGTCAACTTACAAGTCAACTATGTTGGATAAAATGCTATCGCTGTGCACCTAGCGTCATGTTTTCACTCTGAGGCCAGAAACTTAAGTAACCCGCTTCGTATATGGATATTCAATAATCTACGATCATACCAGGTAGGCCAATAAGTATAAATTCAACGATCACCTAATGTGACAGCTGATGCTGTTTTTGAGATGTCAATTTCCGCATGTCTGGAGTAAACTGGATAATTTCAGACTCAGATCTGGCTGCATGTTAAGTGTTCCTGTATTTGTTCTCCTTAAGAACGAGGTGAGAAAACATTATATCAAACAGATATGTAGTGGCAAATGGAAACAGAAAACGTACAGCCCTTTTGGAAACTTTAGGATAAACAGCCTTAGTTTGGAACGAAACTCCAGCAACGATAATAAAGTAAACAGCATTTTGAACGTCGAATTACAAGGTAGCTCGACAAATCGGAAAATACAGGTGTAGGTGAGACGCCAATCATCTCATTAAGATATCATAAATTAAATATCATATAATCTATAAAAATATAAGTTAGTAGACATACCAACATCTCTTGCCAACTTTCTTTATCGCTACTTTGATGTGGGATGGGCATCCTGTGTGCTTCGCTGAAGCTTTACTTTTATCTCTGGGATGCGTGTTGTGATGACACCGATAATCTGCCTATAATGATAAAAAAAAAATTGAAATCGATGTGATAAATCCATTCTGAAGTTCTTATTAATTTCTATAACAATAATTAAAATCTACTAAAACTACTTGAAGTTCAGAGATTGTAGTGCATAATTTAGTTACTGCAGTAGGAAACCATATGTATGTCACACAATGTATACTACAATAAATTAAGTTAAGCTTCTGCTTCGCCTCCAGACCCTTCGACCTATTATTACAATTTCAATTAGGGCCTACCGAAACCATGAGATATGTATTTAAAAAATCCTATTTAAATAGCATGAAGATCAGGATGGATTGATTTAAATCAGTCTGATTTAAATCACTTGATTTTTTAAATAAAAATCGTTGATTTAAATCAAATCCCGAAATAATTTAAAGTGAAAATAAGTAAAGTCTCGTTTCTGTTCTGTTATTTCGATTATGCAGATGCTAATCATAGTACAATGAAACTCAAATATACAGCATTGTATGAAAACAAGTGTCATGCAGAGGATGATTAGGGAAAATCCCGTTTTGAACTGGTAACAGGGCAAACCTGTTTTCTTCTCTTCTTAACATATGGTTTATATTGAAAATCGTTAACTATTCCAACGGGGAAATCACTATCGACATTTAAGACGAAGATTCTTTTGTGTGCGCGTCTATATATTTGTTCCCAGATAATAGGGCGTATTTAGAAGTGTCCTATCCCCTCTAAATTTTTTTTTGATTTTATAACTTTGGACAAAATTTATGTATTTCGTACCGCAAGCTAGTTACAATTTCCTTTAAAATATGCCCTTGTCAAATATCAGTAACTTTTGTGAAAAAAAAAGTGTCACTTTGATAACCGTTGCTGTACTTTTTCCTTAACGCTTAACCTTTTAAATTGTATCACCTATTTTTAGGTGATAGGCTAAAATCTCCATTATTCGATTAAAAAAGTACCAAAAAAGCTTTTTACTTCGTTTTCGTGAAGGCATTGTAGAGCATGTTACATATGCTTTCACGCCTCTCTGCGTCAAGACATAGGATGTGATGACATCATATTTAAAAAAGATATTTTCTGTTGTGCCTATTTTTATTATTTTTTGGCAGGCCTAAATTTTGCATTCAGAAGACAAATTCTGCATACTCGTTCAGTTCACCCTTAGTATTTTTTAGATGATTTCAGATCTCTGCGTGAAAACAGGGGGGTCTAGAGGGAAAAAATATAAAAAAATGGATTTTTTAAACAAAAAATAGCTTTTTTCGCGATTTTGCCGCCTAAGATGGAGACATATGAATGGTACCATCTGAAAGGCTGTTCTATTCTGAAAAGAATGATGTACAAACCTTGATCTTAGGATAAATAGGGATGTCTCAGGAAACTGTTACCTGAGATCCTGTTTTATACGCGAATCTGGGGATATTATTTTTCGTGGGCTTACTTTTACGTCTAGAAGTTTGAAATTTTGGACACTCATTTACTGCACCCCTTAGTATTATTCAATTTGTTTCAATCTTTAACTTTAAACAGAGGCGGTACAGAGGGATAAAAAGTAAAAATGGGATATTTCTTAACAGAAAATCCCTTTTCTCGTGATTTTCCAGCCCCGATAGCCTACACAATGGAGACATTTGAATGTTACCGTTTGAAACTTTGTTTTATTCCGAAGAGAATAATGTACAAATCATGATTCTAGGATAAATAAGAATGAGTAAATTTTTATATTATATCCGGGTCATCTGGGGTATTGTGGGGATGTTCTTAGCTCATTGTTAAATATTTTTCCCGCCCTTACTATTCAAGATAGAAGCTTGAAATTTTGTACAGACATTTAGTACACTCTTAGTATTTCCCAGTTGATTTTGAGATCTGTACGTTAACATAGGGGAGTCCAGAGGGGATCAAAATTAAAAAAGAACAGAAAAGATCCCGTCTCAAAATTTTCCGCTTCAGGGACATGATAGGGAAAATGTGAATGTTATCGTTTTAAAGGCTGTTCTATTCTGAAGAGAAGGTGGTATGAACCATGATCCTAGGATAAATATGAATGATGCTTGACGGAAAGTCTATAATTTACACCCCCCCAAAAAAAAACATATTTTAAAATTGTTAAAAAACAATGTTTGGGATTGATATAGGTTAACGATTGGGGATTAATTCAAAATTGAATCCCAATACTTTCACTTAAATGGCATAATTAACATTTAATACTAATTCCTAATACTTTTTCTTCAGTTCGCGACTTGTATTATACGAGGAGAAAGATTTGATTTAAATTTTAAAAAAATCATCACAAATGTTTTTTAAAAAAATCATGATTTTTTTCCACCCTGATGAAGATTAAACTTTCTTTAGGCACCTACAGAAGTAAAAATATTCGCTTTTAGCAATTTTTCTATGGATTAGTTCCAGGAAACAACAAAATTGCCAAATAGGGTCAAAATTTCTAATAAACTGACGTATTACGGTTTGATAAAGTACAACTTTGTTGAAATAGCAACACTGTTAGTCTAGTAGTATTGAATAACATGTCAAAAATAGGTTCCCCCTGCCGATATTTTAATGGTGCAAAATGTCAGGGTTTTATATTTATTAGTTAGAAGTTACAAAGGCGTATCAAGACAAATGGTCCACCTGTATACCGCCCAACTCAATGCTGAAACGGTACGTTCCCGATTCCTGAATATTTACATAGGAGTGCCGAATCAAATTGGTAAAGCTTACATCCAGTTGTTTCATACTAGGAAATCAGATTATGATTATTGTAATTTAGTAGGCACACCAACCGAAATAAGAACTTTCTATGGATACTGTGCTGTAAGTGCGTTACTTTTTAAAGGACACCCCCTCCCGGTGAAACTGGAAGTGGGGGATCATCTTTTTTGCCTTTTTTCGTCATAAGGTAATAATATGAGCTAAAATAAAAAAGATTAAAACAATAAATAGTAGAATTTTTTTCAGGCATAACTGGGTTAATACAGTTTCCATACATTTTGCTAAACTTTTCCGACGGTGGAAATTAATATCTAATAGAGTGCTCTTTTGTATGCAATCACTCAAATGAAGAATAAATTTACTGTTTTTGGCCTACCTATGCTGCGTCTTTACCATTTCAGGATTGTAAGCATGCAACCATACAAGGTGCATAATTTACTTAATGAATGTAGTGTGCATCCTTTAAATGGGATAGAGAATTTTTAACCGTTCAGAAACACTTGCTAATGTTGAAAGACTATTTTGTGAAGAAAGAAAAAAAAAAAAAGATAAACGTAAGTATGCAGTCATAGAATAAGACAGTAGGGAACATGCCGTGAATACTTGTTCGCAGGGTTGGCTGGTTTAAACCACAAACCAAACAACGAAACATGTTTGTAAAATCTTGATGAATACACAATTGTGGGTTATCACGATTCACTCCCGTATATTTTTAGTATTATATTCAGATCTAAATTTCCCATTCATTACTCAGAGATTATATTACAAAAGCATCTTTTTCTTTATAAGTTTATGAATATTTCTTTTGTGATTTTTTATAGTTGTATATTGCATTATTGTTATGCAATTGCAAAGAAAAACTCTAAATATTATTTCGGTGCTTGAGGTCCCTGGTTCGATCCCAGCTCACGCCGTGTGGAATTTGTGGTGGACAAACACCATGCTCGTGGGTTTTCTCGGGGTTCTCCCATCTCATCCCACTTTCTTCATTTCACTCATCACCATGTCCTTTAGCCTAACCGGCATACACGTGGGACGTAAAACTTGAAGATTTCATTTCATTTCAAAATACAGCGAAATGCCGTACTTTTTTGGGAGGAGGGGGTCATACAAACCCCACAAGAGGCATTTATTAAAATCAGAAGTATCTTTGGTATCTATTTATGTATAAATGGGACAGAGCCAAAGTGGACTCAAACAATCCTTATCTTTATTTACTTTTCTTACTCATATGTAAATTAAGTCGTCGTATTTCTTTAACTTGTACTAATAAAGGTCGTAGCGAACTAACTTAGACTGAAATAGTTCTGTACTCTGCACTATTTTGAAATTGTACATATAATTCTGTATAATGGTTTCACTTGTGTAACTGTTTATCTTTAGTCCTTCCGAAATGACTCTTGGTAGTTATATTAACAAGCAGGGTTGGCAAAAACCATGGTTTTTATTGAAAAAACAATTTTTTTTGTTTAAACTTTTTTTTTTTTTTTTTTTTTTTTTTTTTTTCGGCAGACGTATCGCATTTGTGGCCAATTAGTCCCGGTTTCGAGTTAAAATGGAGGGTTAAGTTTAGAGTTACCCCTCCGCTTTTTATAAAAATCAGGAAAATTTACAGGAGAAATGAGGTAAGAAATGATAATTTAAAGATTTTATTTGATGTTTAGGAATGTAAGTTCGGCAGCAGAGTTATGTTTAATGCGAGAAAAGATATGTGGAAGTTAGTACTATTTGCCGGATGCGGAAGCATTGCGGAAGGGTTGAGCAGCATGGTAGTTGTAAAATATGGCGAACAGGTGTAACGGATGCGCAAAAATAATGAAGAAAACCTTTTAAATTTATGTGAAACACACGAAGTACTGAAATTAAGTGAAATGTAACAATGTTTAATACTTTAAGCACTGTTTTTTGTATGTTGCAAAGTCCAAGGGCAACTTCAGACTGGAGGGGCAAATCTAAACTTAAGCCAAAATGGAGGACACTTTCTCTCGGATGTAAGCCGAGAAGCAGTTTGGATTCCGCTTTTACCTTATGTGACCGCTTCCTGCACAACCTGATTGTTGCATAATAACACCAAGCTGAAATAAACTTATTTCTGTCCATAAGTAATACAAATACATAGAGCAAATTATTTAAACAAACAAACAAAAAAGTTTAAACCCAAAAAAAACCGGATTTAAGTGAATTGCACGTATAGGCCTAGTCGTTTTTCAGTCAATCAAAATTTACTATATTAATGTCTTTAGTAACGCACAAATGCGTAATTCAATACGTTTAAAGCATCACTCGAGCAGACGGCTCTACAAAATTTTCACACATGTATCGCATTTTCCGATATCTTCTAGCAGAGCATGCACTGAATGAAGAGCTAATGCTTAAACAATGAACCAACTTGTGCTAAGTGGCCACTAAAAGCACGTACGTCATAAACTGAGTCAGAGCCCGAGCGGAGCGAGGTGGTGCGTCAGCGACGGGGGCATACACAAAAAAATGGATAGTGGAAAATACATAAAATATCCGCAATAAATTTCAACTTTAAAAACACTTAAATAATTTTAATAACTCTTACTTTCAAAATGGCTTCACTAGTTTTCCGGGTACAAATGGCCCGCTGCGAGGAGAAATTCGTTTGGGAGTATTTTTAGTACAAGGGATCCAGAAACACGTAAAAAACTTAAAATTTACAGAAGAAATGAATGATGCAAGTACTTAGACGTAACGTATCGTAACCAAATCTAAGCTAACCTGAACTAACATAAACTTCCCTAATATTATAGAAATAAGCGAAATTCTATCATTTTTTGGAAAATTATGCGGGACACTTACACTAATTTAACATACACTAACATAACCTACATTAAACTAACCGAATGTGAACAGAAATTACCAAAATTGTAACATTTTTTAGAGAAAAGAACCCCCTTCTGCTAAACATATGTATTCGTTTGTTTTGAATTTTTACTTACTTTTCCACACTTCGCGTAGTACATTTTACGTTTCAACATACTATGACGCTGCTAAAACTTCATGATACGACGATCTTTATGACATAGTCCTTTGTAATAAAATCGTATGTTTGCATTATATCCATCACAAATGTCTATTGCTAACATGAACACAACATTTCCGCCATTTATTTCCACCTTCTTCTCATTCTTGTATTCTTCCGCCTTCAGGTTCAGTAAATACCGGCAGTTACACTTACAATACGTTCACTCGTACTCAAAATGCATTTCAATATTATATCTATGAACAGAAATTACTTATGTTCACACTCTACTTCTTTCACGAAAAGTGTTTGACATCGTATTTAACTTATAAATCTCGTTTTCGGTAGATCTGCTCGGGTGAAACCCGTTTAAAATACTAAATTTTCATTTTCTGTGTGTGTGTGGGGGGGGGTTGTATTCCTTTGCACAGATTTACTTTAGGAGGCTTCGGTGTACGTACATAATAAGAACATGGAGCAGGCGCGTTAGCGAAGATCGGTGAACACATAGAGGTTGGGGCAAAACATTGTATATGGCTTAAAATCTCTTACTTTACGTATTGAATTATGCATTTGTGCGTTACTAAAGAAATTACAGATTGGTGTTGCAAAGTAACATAACACATTACCAGCGTAAATTTCTTAATTTCATGAATCGCTCAACTCTCGGACATTTCTATAGTAGCGTGTGATGAGTTAGTACATTGACTTCGGATACTTCACTTCGTATCCTGTGCTTACTAGCTACCTTATGGGTGAATCCGTGCTTAAGATCAAGTTTAATGTTTTCTACGTAGAGACGTGTCTCATAGGGAAGAACACAACCATTTAGATTTACACACTAGTTTATTAAAATATTATTACGAATTTGTTTTGTAAAGTGTACAAACATGTACAGCAAATCTGCACCATTATTGCGCTGAAAATTACACTACGATATTTACAGTTAAATTTTTCGGTCCATGTTCCGTTAAGGGGGTCCAAAACTACACTGGAACCCCTTAAGCTAACCTAACCTAACCTAACCTGACCTGACCTACCCTAACCTAACATAACGTTATATTATGTAATCAAACGAAAATCAATAGAAAGAATTGCTGTCAAAGACACTGGACCCCCTTAACGGAACATTGACCAATTTTTCCATTGCAATGTTTATACACTGCACAGTATTTGCAATGTGACGCCTGTTGAACTTGGAAACTATTCCTGTTTTAAATGTGTTCTTTTATAAGATATTGTCTGAAATGTATATAGCATTAGCTTATATACGCAACTAAATTATGGAATAGATTTACAAGGGTTATAATTAATAAAATCATGGAGTTCACTTACCATATAAATTGTTTCTCTACCATCATTGTTAATTCCTCGTTCAACTCGATAAGTAAGTCGATTTAATGTTTCAAATTCCTTAAACCAAGAGATCCATTCTTCCCTTTCTCTTATACAAAGTCTAATTACATTATTTTCTAATTTCACGTAATTAATATTTGTAGATAGAATATACATTATTCTTTCTGCTTTATGCCCTCCACAGCTCCACTAGTTACTTCCAATCCAAGTGAACGATTCGATTTGTGTCACTACTCCGTTTCTGTCTTAGAATGGAATTATAACGTATGAACAATTCAACCAATCAGAACTGCGAAATTTCTCCGGTTGTGGATTCTCGGGCGTGAAAAAAATATGCATCCGGGTTCCATTTCACTTTCCTCCGGCTGCTACAAACAAACAAACAATTGCCTAGAGAGCGATCGTGGCTAAGGAAATAAGGATCTGCAGAAGAAGATGATTTTAAATATAAAGTTGCTTTTGTGAACGTTCTTGTAAGTCATTTCATTAAGACTGGCAACTTAAAATATAAGGGAAGTATAAAAACAGTGTTATATTCTTATTATATTTCAATTCACAATGGCTGGTGAGGCGTCTGTTAAGTTAGAATTGATGTGCAAAGAAGAAATTGCTTTTGACTTACCTCAGGAAGATCCACTCGAAGGGAAAGGGTGGACATACGAACTGATGACTGACAAGAAAGAGTTAATATTATCCACAACGGAAAGAGAGGAAACAATGGACAAGGATACAGCTATGTGTTCTTTGGATGTGAAACTAAACGGTGATAGGGTGAAATCAGAATTAGCAGTAGAAGAAGATCCTGAATTTGAAATGGTTCAGGAGACTTGCGCGTCGTACTCTAATGACTTCCAACAATTAACAACAAAAAGTTTAAATTCACTTCGCCCAGAAAGGTAATGTTCAATTTTTCATATACTAATTGGCTCAGATTGATAATACGGTTACATGCGTTCGGATAGTTTGTTGGTTAAAAGCAATTTTTCACGAGAAATATTTAGGTATGGGAGATATTTCGAACGTAAGTTAGTAACCTACAATTAGGAAATTGCAAGGCACAGATAGACAAGCTGTATACAAAATAAAAATGAGATCGATACGACTCATACAAATCTTATGTAGTTTAGATCTTGATAAACTAATTATTTCTTTATTATTGATCACACACTTATCACTAATTGTTGCACATATTTAAAATATGGGTGCTCGACAATATTGTTTTATTTATATAGAGACTTATGTAAAATAAGAAATCGTGAGAATGGTATTTATCCTAATATTTTGCAAAGTTAAACGTGGTATGTATTATATTGGAGCAAGAACTATTTAGAATTTAGCTCAAATGTGTGTAGCCTCATTTTTCCGGAGGTGTTCGAGAGACATTTTAGGAAAGAATATTTTAACCATCAAAAGATGTTTGTTAATTGCAGAGGTCCACACATCAAACCATTTCATAGCTTCACTCATTTCTTTCAAGGAAGTCGACTTTTTACATTCCCAGGAATCATTTCTAGAGTATGGACCAAAATTTCTGAATATATACTCTAAGGGCTTAGTGAACGTACATGATATGAAAATTATTGTACAAACAACGCTAACCAGCATGTGCTAGATGGCCGGTAAAAATAAGATTGCTATGCAGATTAGGGCATTACGCAGAATGTTGGTAAACGAGGATAGCGCAAAATTCTTTATTTAGGATAAACTTACATGTCTTAGGTGTTGAATGTGTTCTTGTACGTTCCTAAGTATTTTATAGGTAACATCCTGAAAGGCTTTCTGTGCTTGTATATTTGTGTTCCAAATTAACACAATATATTAGGGACGTAATTCCTTAGTCATATGAATTCCTTCCTCCCCAAACGTTTTTCTAGTTTTGTGTCATGATTTGCCACATTGAATTTTGATATTTCATTTCGCTTACAGTGGTAACTAGCTACCGTAACACGGGGTTACTTTGCACATTGGGCATTACTTCCCACAAAATATGAAAAGAGATTCAGTCATCTGTTAGTAAAACCCTGAACTGTAAGCAGATTGGTGGTAGTTCATATTTTTCCCACTGGGTGTGTCTGTACAGTCATATGGTACTATGTTACCGTGGTGTCACATATTCTGTCTGCTTGTATGTGTGGAATGCGGTGAGCGGGTAATTGAATTTTGGAAATTTTGGACACTCATTTACTGCACCCCTTAGTATTATTCAATTTGTTTCAATCTTTAACTTTAAACAGAGGCGGTACAGAGGGATAAAAAGTAAAAATGGGATATTTCTTAACAGAAAATCCCTTTTCTCGTGATTTTCCAGCCCCGATAGCCTACACAATGGAGACATTTGAATGTTACCGTTTGAAACTTTGTTTTATTCCGAAGAGAATAATGTACAAATCATGATTCTAGGATAAATAAGAATGAGTAAATTTTTATATTATATCCGGGTCATCTGGGGTATTGTGGGGATGTTCTTAGCTCATTGTTAAATATTTTTCCCGCCCTTACTATTCAAGATAGAAGCTTGAAATTTTGTACAGACATTTAGTACACTCTTAGTATTTCCCAGTTGATTTTGAGATCTGTACGTTAACATAGGGGAGTCCAGAGGGGATCAAAATTAAAAAAGAACAGAAAAGATCCCGTCTCAAAATTTTCCGCTTCAGGGACATGATAGGGAAAATGTGAATGTTATCGTTTTAAAGGCTGTTCTATTCTGAAGAGAAGGTGGTATGAACCATGATCCTAGGATAAATATGAATGATGCTTGACGGAAAGTCTATAATTTACACCCCCCCAAAAAAAACATATTTTAAAATTGTTAAAAAACAATGTTTGGGATTGATATAGGTTAACGATTGGGGATTAATTCAAAATTGAATCCCAATACTTTCACTTAAATGGCATAATTAACATTTAATACTAATTCCTAATACTTTTTCTTCAGTTCGCGACTTGTATTATACGAGGAGAAAGATTTGATTTAAATTTTAAAAAAATCATCACAAATGTTTTTTAAAAAAATCATGATTTTTTTCCACCCTGATGAAGATTAAACTTTCTTTAGGCACCTACAGAAGTAAAAATATTCGCTTTTAGCAATTTTTCTATGGATTAGTTCCAGGAAACAACAAAATTGCCAAATAGGGTCAAAATTTCTAATAAACTGACGTATTACGGTTTGATAAAGTACAACTTTGTTGAAATAGCAACACTGTTAGTCTAGTAGTATTGAATAACATGTCAAAAATAGGTTCCCCCTGCCGATATTTTAATGGTGCAAAATGTCAGGGTTTTATATTTATTAGTTAGAAGTTACAAAGGCGTATCAAGACAAATGGTCCACCTGTATACCGCCCAACTCAATGCTGAAACGGTACGTTCCCGATTCCTGAATATTTACATAGGAGTGCCGAATCAAATTGGTAAAGCTTACATCCAGTTGTTTCATACTAGGAAATCAGATTATGATTATTGTAATTTAGTAGGCACACCAACCGAAATAAGAACTTTCTATGGATACTGTGCTGTAAGTGCGTTACTTTTTAAAGGACACCCCCTCCCGGTGAAACTGGAAGTGGGGGATCATCTTTTTTGCCTTTTTTCGTCATAAGGTAATAATATGAGCTAAAATAAAAAAGATTAAAACAATAAATAGTAGAATTTTTTTCAGGCATAACTGGGTTAATACAGTTTCCATACATTTTGCTAAACTTTTCCGACGGTGGAAATTAATATCTAATAGAGTGCTCTTTTGTATGCAATCACTCAAATGAAGAATAAATTTACTGTTTTTGGCCTACCTATGCTGCGTCTTTACCATTTCAGGATTGTAAGCATGCAACCATACAAGGTGCATAATTTACTTAATGAATGTAGTGTGCATCCTTTAAATGGGATAGAGAATTTTTAACCGTTCAGAAACACTTGCTAATGTTGAAAGACTATTTTGTGAAGAAAAAAAAAAAAAAAAAAAGATAAACGTAAGTATGCAGTCATAGAATAAGACAGTAGGGAACATGCCGTGAATACTTGTTCGCAGGGTTGGCTGGTTTAAACCACAAACCAAACAACGAAACATGTTTGTAAAATCTTGATGAATACACAATTGTGGGTTATCACGATTCACTCCCGTATATTTTTAGTATTATATTCAGATCTAAATTCCCCATTCATTACTCAGAGATTATATTACAAAAGCATCTTTTTCTTTATAAGTTTATGAATATTTCTTTTGTGATTTTTTATAGTTGTATATTGCATTATTGTTATGCAATTGCAAAGAAAAACTCTAAATATTATTTCGGTGCTTGAGGTCCCTGGTTCGATCCCAGCTCACGCCGTGTGGAATTTGTGGTGGACAAACACCATGCTCGTGGGTTTTCTCGGGGTTCTCCCATCTCATCCCACTTTCTTCATTTCACTCATCACCATGTCCTTTAGCCTAACCGGCATACACGTGGGACGTAAAACTTGAAGATTTCATTTCATTTCAAAATACAGCGAAATGCCGTACTTTTTTGGGAGGAGGGGGTCATACAAACCCCACAAGAGGCATTTATTAAAATCAGAAGTATCTTTGGTATCTATTTATGTATAAATGGGACAGAGCCAAAGTGGACTCAAACAATCCTTATCTTTATTTACTTTTCTTACTCATATGTAAATTAAGTCGTCGTATTTCTTTAACTTGTACTAATAAAGGTCGTAGCGAACTAACTTAGACTGAAATAGTTCTGTACTCTGCACTATTTTGAAATTGTACATATAATTCTGTATAATGGTTTCACTTGTGTAACTGTTTATCTTTAGTCCTTCCGAAATGACTCTTGGTAGTTATATTAACAAGCAGGGTTGGCAAAAACCATGGTTTTTATTGAAAAAACAATTTTTTTTTGTTTAAACTTTTTTTTTTTTTTTTTTTTTTTGTCGGCAGACGTATCGCATTTGTGGCCAATTAGTCCCGGTTTCGAGTTAAAATGGAGGGTTAAGTTTAGAGTTACCCCTCCGCTTTTTATAAAAATCAGGAAAATTTACAGGAGAAATGAGGTAAGAAATGATAATTTAAAGATTTTATTTGATGTTTAGGAATGTAAGTTCGGCAGCAGAGTTATGTTTAATGCGAGAAAAGATATGTGGAAGTTAGTACTATTTGCCGGATGCGGAAGCATTGCGGAAGGGTTGAGCAGCATGGTAGGATGGCGAACAGGTGTAACGGATGCGCAAAAATAATGAAGAAAACCTTTTAAATTTATGTGAAACACACGAAGTACTGAAATTAAGTGAAATGTAACAATGTTTAATACTTTAAGCACTGTTTTTTGTATGTTGCAAAGTCCAAGGGCAACTTCAGACTGGAGGGGCAAATCTAAACTTAAGCCAAAATGGAGGACACTTTCTCTCGGATGTAAGCCGAGAAGCAGTTTGGATTCCGCTTTTACCTTATGTGACCGCTTCCTGCACAACCTGATTGTTGCATAATAACACCAAGCTGAAATAAACTTATTTCTGTCCATAAGTAATACAAATACATAGAGCAAATTATTTAAACAAACAAACAAAAAAGTTTAAACCCAAAAAAAACCGGATTTAAGTGAATTGCACGTATAGGCCTAGTCGTTTTTCAGTCAATCAAAATTTACTATATTAATGTCTTTAGTAACGCACAAATGCGTAATTCAATACGTTTAAAGCATCACTCGAGCAGACGGCTCTACAAAATTTTCACACATGTATCGCATTTTCCGATATCTTCTAGCAGAGCATGCACTGAATGAAGAGCTAATGCTTAAACAATGAACCAACTTGTGCTAAGTGGCCACTAAAAGCACGTACGTCATAAACTGAGTCAGAGCCCGAGCGGAGCGAGGTGGTGCGTCAGCGACGGGGGCATACACAAAAAAATGGATAGTGGAAAAATACATAAAATATCCGCAATAAATTTCAACTTTAAAAACACTTAAATAATTTTAATAACTCTTACTTTCAAAATGGCTTCACTAGTTTTCCGGGTACAAATGGCCCGCTGCGAGGAGAAATTCGTTTGGGAGTATTTTTAGTACAAGGGATCCAGAAACACGTAAAAAACTTAAAATTTACAGAAGAAATGAATGATGCAAGTACTTAGACGTAACGTATCGTAACCAAATCTAAGCTAACCTGAACTAACATAAACTTCCCTAATATTATAGAAATAAGCGAAATTCTATCATTTTTTGGAAAATTATGCGGGACACTTACACTAATTTAACATACACTAACATAACCTACATTAAACTAACCGAATGTGAACAGAAATTACCAAAATTGTAACATTTTTTAGAGAAAAGAACCCCCTTCTGCTAAACATATGTATTCGTTTGTTTTGAATTTTTACTTACTTTTCCACACTTCGCGTAGTACATTTTACGTTTCAACATACTATGACGCTGCTAAAACTTCATGATACGACGCTCTTTATGACATAGTCCTTTGTAATAAAATCGTATGTTTGCATTATATCCATCACAAATGTCTATTGCTAACATGAACACAACATTTCCGCAATTTATTTCCACCTTCTTCTCATTCTTGTATTCTTCCGCCTTCAGGTTCAGTAAATACCGGCAGTTACACTTACAATACGTTCACTCGTACTCAAAATGCATTTCAATATTATATCTATGAACAGAAATTACTTATGTTCACACTCTACTTCTTTCACGAAAAGTGTTTGACATCGTATTTAACTTATAAATCTCGTTTTCGGTAGATCTGCTCGGGTGAAACCCGTTTAAAATACTAAATTTTCATTTTCTGTGTGTGTGTGTGGGGGGGTTGTATTCCTTTGCACAGATTTACTTTAGGAGGCTTCGGTGTACGTACATAATAAGAACATGGAGCAGGCGCGTTAGCGAAGATCGGTGAACACATAGAGGTTGGGGCAAAACATTGTATATGGCTTAAAATCTCTTACTTTACGTATTGAATTATGCATTTGTGCGTTACTAAAGAAATTACAGATTGGTGTTGCAAAGTAACATAACACATTACCAGCGTAAATTTCTTAATTTCATGAATCGCTCAACTCTCGGACATTTCTATAGTAGCGTGTGATGAGTTAGTACATTGACTTCGGATACTTCACTTCGTATCCTGTGCTTACTAGCTACCTTATGGGTGAATCCGTGCTTAAGATCAAGTTTAATGTTTTCTACGTAGAGACGTGTCTCATAGGGAAGAACACAACCATTTAGATTTACACACTAGTTTATTAAAATATTATTACGAATTTGTTTTGTAAAGTGTACAAACATGTACAGCAAATCTGCACCATTATTGCGCTGAAAATTACACTACGATATTTACAGTTAAATTTTTCGGTCCATGTTCCGTTAAGGGGGTCCAAAACTACACTGGAACCCCTTAAGCTAACCTAACCTAACCTAACCTGACCTGACCTACCCTAACCTAACATAACGTTATATTATGTAATCAAACGAAAATCAATAGAAAGAATTGCTGTCAAAGACACTGGACCCCCTTAACGGAACATTGACCAATTTTTCCATTGCAATGTTTATACACTGCACAGTATTTGCAATGTGACGCCTGTTGAACTTGGAAACTATTCCTGTTTTAAATGTGTTCTTTTATAAGATATTGTCTGAAATGTATATAGCATTAGCTTATATACGCAACTAAATTATGGAATAGATTTACAAGGGTTATAATTAATAAAATCATGGAGTTCACTTACCATATAAATTGTTTCTCTACCATCATTGTTAATTCCTCGTTCAACTCGATAAGTAAGTCGATTTAATGTTTCAAATTCCTTAAACCAAGAGATCCATTCTTCCCTTTCTCTTATACAAAGTCTAATTACATTATTTTCTAATTTCACGTAATTAATATTTGTAGATAGAATATACATTATTCTTTCTGCTTTATGCCCTCCACAGCTCCACTAGTTACTTCCAATCCAAGTGAACGATTCGATTTGTGTCACTACTCCGTTTCTGTCTTAGAATGGAATTATAACGTATGAACAATTCAACCAATCAGAACTGCGAAATTTCTCCGGTTGTGGATTCTCGGGCGTGAAAAAAATATGCATCCGGGTTCCATTTCACTTTCCTCCGGCTGCTACAAACAAACAAACAATTGCCTAGAGAGCGATCGTGGCTAAGGAAATAAGGATCTGCAGAAGAAGATGATTTTAAATATAAAGTTGCTTTTGTGAACGTTCTTGTAAGTCATTTCATTAAGACTGGCAACTTAAAATATAAGGGAAGTATAAAAACAGTGTTATATTCTTATTATATTTCAATTCACAATGGCTGGTGAGGCGTCTGTTAAGTTAGAATTGATGTGCAAAGAAGAAATTGCTTTTGACTTACCTCAGGAAGATCCACTCGAAGGGAAAGGGTGGACATACGAACTGATGACTGACAAGAAAGAGTTAATATTATCCACAACGGAAAGAGAGGAAACAATGGACAAGGATACAGCTATGTGTTCTTTGGATGTGAAACTAAACGGTGATAGGGTGAAATCAGAATTAGCAGTAGAAGAAGATCCTGAATTTGAAATGGTTCAGGAGACTTGCGCGTCGTACTCTAATGACTTCCAACAATTAACAACAAAAAGTTTAAATTCACTTCGCCCAGAAAGGTAATGTTCAATTTTTCATATACTAATTGGCTCAGATTGATAATACGGTTACATGCGTTCGGATAGTTTGTTGGTTAAAAGCAATTTTTCACGAGAAATATTTAGGTATGGGAGATATTTCGAACGTAAGTTAGTAACCTACAATTAGGAAATTGCAAGGCACAGATAGACAAGCTGTATACAAAATAAAAATGAGATCGATACGACTCATACAAATCTTATGTAGTTTAGATCTTGATAAACTAATTATTTCTTTATTATTGATCACACACTTATCACTAATTGTTGCACATATTTAAAATATGGGTGCTCGACAATATTGTTTTATTTATATAGAGACTTATGTAAAATAAGAAATCGTGAGAATGGTATTTATCCTAATATTTTGCAAAGTTAAACGTGGTATGTATTATATTGGAGCAAGAACTATTTAGAATTTAGCTCAAATGTGTGTAGCCTCATTTTTCCGGAGGTGTTCGAGAGACATTTTAGGAAAGAATATTTTAACCATCAAAAGATGTTTGTTAATTGCAGAGGTCCACACATCAAACCATTTCATAGCTTCACTCATTTCTTTCAAGGAAGTCGACTTTTTACATTCCCAGGAATCATTTCTAGAGTATGGACCAAAATTTCTGAATATATACTCTAAGGGCTTAGTGAACGTACATGATATGAAAATTATTGTACAAACAACGCTAACCAGCATGTGCTAGATGGCCGGTAAAAATAAGATTGCTATGCAGATTAGGGCATTACGCAGAATGTTGGTAAACGAGGATAGCGCAAAATTCTTTATTTAGGATAAACTTACATGTCTTAGGTGTTGAATGTGTTCTTGTACGTTCCTAAGTATTTTATAGGTAACATCCTGAAAGGCTTTCTGTGCTTGTATATTTGTGTTCCAAATTAACACAATATATTAGGGACGTAATTCCTTAGTCATATGAATTCCTTCCTCCCCAAACGTTTTTCTAGTTTTGTGTCATGATTTGCCACATTGAATTTTGATATTTCATTTCGCTTACAGTGGTAACTAGCTACCGTAACACGGGGTTACTTTGCACATTGGGCATTACTTCCCACAAAATATGAAAAGAGATTCAGTCATCTGTTAGTAAAACCCTGAACTGTAAGCAGATTGGTGGTAGTTCATATTTTTCCCACTGGGTGTGTCTGTACAGTCATATGGTACTATGTTACCGTGGTGTCACATATTCTGTCTGCTTGTATGTGTGGAATGCGGTGAGCGGGTAATTGAATTTTGGAAATTTTGGACACTCATTTACTGCACCCCTTAGTATTATTCAATTTGTTTCAATCTTTAACTTTAAACAGAGGCGGTACAGAGGGATAAAAAGTAAAAATGGGATATTTCTTAACAGAAAATCCCTTTTCTCGTGATTTTCCAGCCCCGATAGCCTACACAATGGAGACATTTGAATGTTACCGTTTGAAACTTTGTTTTATTCCGAAGAGAATAATGTACAAATCATGATTCTAGGATAAATAAGAATGAGTAAATTTTTATATTATATCCGGGTCATCTGGGGTATTGTGGGGATGTTCTTAGCTCATTGTTAAATATTTTTCCCGCCCTTACTATTCAAGATAGAAGCTTGAAATTTTGTACAGACATTTAGTACACTCTTAGTATTTCCCAGTTGATTTTGAGATCTGTACGTTAACATAGGGGAGTCCAGAGGGGATCAAAATTAAAAAAGAACAGAAAAGATCCCGTCTCAAAATTTTCCGCTTCAGGGACATGATAGGGAAAATGTGAATGTTATCGTTTTAAAGGCTGTTCTATTCTGAAGAGAAGGTGGTATGAACCATGATCCTAGGATAAATATGAATGATGCTTGACGGAAAGTCTATAATTTACACCCCCCCAAAAAAAAACATATTTTAAAATTGTTAAAAAACAATGTTTGGGATTGATATAGGTTAACGATTGGGGATTAATTCAAAATTGAATCCCAATACTTTCACTTAAATGGCATAATTAACATTTAATACTAATTCCTAATACTTTTTCTTCAGTTCGCGACTTGTATTATACGAGGAGAAAGATTTGATTTAAATTTTAAAAAAATCATCACAAATGTTTTTTAAAAAAATCATGATTTTTTTCCACCCTGATGAAGATTAAACTTTCTTTAGGCACCTACAGAAGTAAAAATATTCGCTTTTAGCAATTTTTCTATGGATTAGTTCCAGGAAACAACAAAATTGCCAAATAGGGTCAAAATTTCTAATAAACTGACGTATTACGGTTTGATAAAGTACAACTTTGTTGAAATAGCAACACTGTTAGTCTAGTAGTATTGAATAACATGTCAAAAATAGGTTCCCCCTGCCGATATTTTAATGGTGCAAAATGTCAGGGTTTTATATTTATTAGTTAGAAGTTACAAAGGCGTATCAAGACAAATGGTCCACCTGTATACCGCCCAACTCAATGCTGAAACGGTACGTTCCCGATTCCTGAATATTTACATAGGAGTGCCGAATCAAATTGGTAAAGCTTACATCCAGTTGTTTCATACTAGGAAATCAGATTATGATTATTGTAATTTAGTAGGCACACCAACCGAAATAAGAACTTTCTATGGATACTGTGCTGTAAGTGCGTTACTTTTTAAAGGACACCCCCTCCCGGTGAAACTGGAAGTGGGGGATCATCTTTTTTGCCTTTTTTCGTCATAAGGTAATAATATGAGCTAAAATAAAAAAGATTAAAACAATAAATAGTAGAATTTTTTTCAGGCATAACTGGGTTAATACAGTTTCCATACATTTTGCTAAACTTTTCCGACGGTGGAAATTAATATCTAATAGAGTGCTCTTTTGTATGCAATCACTCAAATGAAGAATAAATTTACTGTTTTTGGCCTACCTATGCTGCGTCTTTACCATTTCAGGATTGTAAGCATGCAACCATACAAGGTGCATAATTTACTTAATGAATGTAGTGTGCATCCTTTAAATGGGATAGAGAATTTTTAACCGTTCAGAAACACTTGCTAATGTTGAAAGACTATTTTGTGAAGAAAAAAAAAAAAAAAAAAAAGATAAACGTAAGTATGCAGTCATAGAATAAGACAGTAGGGAACATGCCGTGAATACTTGTTCGCAGGGTTGGCTGGTTTAAACCACAAACCAAACAACGAAACATGTTTGTAAAATCTTGATGAATACACAATTGTGGGTTATCACGATTCACTCCCGTATATTTTTAGTATTATATTCAGATCTAAATTCCCCATTCATTACTCAGAGATTATATTACAAAAGCATCTTTTTCTTTATAAGTTTATGAATATTTCTTTTGTGATTTTTTATAGTTGTATATTGCATTATTGTTATGCAATTGCAAAGAAAAACTCTAAATATTATTTCGGTGCTTGAGGTCCCTGGTTCGATCCCAGCTCACGCCGTGTGGAATTTGTGGTGGACAAACACCATGCTCGTGGGTTTTCTCGGGGTTCTCCCATCTCATCCCACTTTCTTCATTTCACTCATCACCATGTCCTTTAGCCTAACCGGCATACACGTGGGACGTAAAACTTGAAGATTTCATTTCATTTCAAAATACAGCGAAATGCCGTACTTTTTTGGGAGGAGGGGGTCATACAAACCCCACAAGAGGCATTTATTAAAATCAGAAGTATCTTTGGTATCTATTTATGTATAAATGGGACAGAGCCAAAGTGGACTCAAACAATCCTTATCTTTATTTACTTTTCTTACTCATATGTAAATTAAGTCGTCGTATTTCTTTAACTTGTACTAATAAAGGTCGTAGCGAACTAACTTAGACTGAAATAGTTCTGTACTCTGCACTATTTTGAAATTGTACATATAATTCTGTATAATGGTTTCACTTGTGTAACTGTTTATCTTTAGTCCTTCCGAAATGACTCTTGGTAGTTATATTAACAAGCAGGGTTGGCAAAAACCATGGTTTTTATTGAAAAAACAATTTTTTTTTTGTTTAAACTTTTTTTTTTTTTTTTTTTTTGTCGGCAGACGTATCGCATTTGTGGCCAATTAGTCCCGGTTTCGAGTTAAAATGGAGGGTTAAGTTTAGAGTTACCCCTCCGCTTTTTATAAAAATCAGGAAAATTTACAGGAGAAATGAGGTAAGAAATGATAATTTAAAGATTTTATTTGATGTTTAGGAATGTAAGTTCGGCAGCAGAGTTATGTTTAATGCGAGAAAAGATATGTGGAAGTTAGTACTATTTGCCGGATGCGGAAGCATTGCGGAAGGGTTGAGCAGCATGGTAGGATGGCGAACAGGTGTAACGGATGCGCAAAAATAATGAAGAAAACCTTTTAAATTTATGTGAAACACACGAAGTACTGAAATTAAGTGAAATGTAACAATGTTTAATACTTTAAGCACTGTTTTTTGTATGTTGCAAAGTCCAAGGGCAACTTCAGACTGGAGGGGCAAATCTAAACTTAAGCCAAAATGGAGGACACTTTCTCTCGGATGTAAGCCGAGAAGCAGTTTGGATTCCGCTTTTACCTTATGTGACCGCTTCCTGCACAACCTGATTGTTGCATAATAACACCAAGCTGAAATAAACTTATTTCTGTCCATAAGTAATACAAATACATAGAGCAAATTATTTAAACAAACAAACAAAAAAGTTTAAACCCAAAAAAAACCGGATTTAAGTGAATTGCACGTATAGGCCTAGTCGTTTTTCAGTCAATCAAAATTTACTATATTAATGTCTTTAGTAACGCACAAATGCGTAATTCAATACGTTTAAAGCATCACTCGAGCAGACGGCTCTACAAAATTTTCACACATGTATCGCATTTTCCGATATCTTCTAGCAGAGCATGCACTGAATGAAGAGCTAATGCTTAAACAATGAACCAACTTGTGCTAAGTGGCCACTAAAAGCACGTACGTCATAAACTGAGTCAGAGCCCGAGCGGAGCGAGGTGGTGCGTCAGCGACGGGGGCATACACAAAAAAATGGATAGTGGAAAAATACATAAAATATCCGCAATAAATTTCAACTTTAAAAACACTTAAATAATTTTAATAACTCTTACTTTCAAAATGGCTTCACTAGTTTTCCGGGTACAAATGGCCCGCTGCGAGGAGAAATTCGTTTGGGAGTATTTTTAGTACAAGGGATCCAGAAACACGTAAAAAACTTAAAATTTACAGAAGAAATGAATGATGCAAGTACTTAGACGTAACGTATCGTAACCAAATCTAAGCTAACCTGAACTAACATAAACTTCCCTAATATTATAGAAATAAGCGAAATTCTATCATTTTTTGGAAAATTATGCGGGACACTTACACTAATTTAACATACACTAACATAACCTACATTAAACTAACCGAATGTGAACAGAAATTACCAAAATTGTAACATTTTTTAGAGAAAAGAACCCCCTTCTGCTAAACATATGTATTCGTTTGTTTTGAATTTTTACTTACTTTTCCACACTTCGCGTAGTACATTTTACGTTTCAACATACTATGACGCTGCTAAAACTTCATGATACGACGCTCTTTATGACATAGTCCTTTGTAATAAAATCGTATGTTTGCATTATATCCATCACAAATGTCTATTGCTAACATGAACACAACATTTCCGCCATTTATTTCCACCTTCTTCTCATTCTTGTATTCTTCCGCCTTCAGGTTCAGTAAATACCGGCAGTTACACTTACAATACGTTCACTCGTACTCAAAATGCATTTCAATATTATATCTATGAACAGAAATTACTTATGTTCACACTCTACTTCTTTCACGAAAAGTGTTTGACATCGTATTTAACTTATAAATCTCGTTTTCGGTAGATCTGCTCGGGTGAAACCCGTTTAAAATACTAAATTTTCATTTTCTGTGTGTGTGTGTGGGGGGGTTGTATTCCTTTGCACAGATTTACTTTAGGAGGCTTCGGTGTACGTACATAATAAGAACATGGAGCAGGCGCGTTAGCGAAGATCGGTGAACACATAGAGGTTGGGGCAAAACATTGTATATGGCTTAAAATCTCTTACTTTACGTATTGAATTATGCATTTGTGCGTTACTAAAGAAATTACAGATTGGTGTTGCAAAGTAACATAACACATTACCAGCGTAAATTTCTTAATTTCATGAATCGCTCAACTCTCGGACATTTCTATAGTAGCGTGTGATGAGTTAGTACATTGACTTCGGATACTTCACTTCGTATCCTGTGCTTACTAGCTACCTTATGGGTGAATCCGTGCTTAAGATCAAGTTTAATGTTTTCTACGTAGAGACGTGTCTCATAGGGAAGAACACAACCATTTAGATTTACACACTAGTTTATTAAAATATTATTACGAATTTGTTTTGTAAAGTGTACAAACATGTACAGCAAATCTGCACCATTATTGCGCTGAAAATTACACTACGATATTTACAGTTAAATTTTTCGGTCCATGTTCCGTTAAGGGGGTCCAAAACTACACTGGAACCCCTTAAGCTAACCTAACCTAACCTAACCTGACCTGACCTACCCTAACCTAACATAACGTTATATTATGTAATCAAACGAAAATCAATAGAAAGAATTGCTGTCAAAGACACTGGACCCCCTTAACGGAACATTGACCAATTTTTCCATTGCAATGTTTATACACTGCACAGTATTTGCAATGTGACGCCTGTTGAACTTGGAAACTATTCCTGTTTTAAATGTGTTCTTTTATAAGATATTGTCTGAAATGTATATAGCATTAGCTTATATACGCAACTAAATTATGGAATAGATTTACAAGGGTTATAATTAATAAAATCATGGAGTTCACTTACCATATAAATTGTTTCTCTACCATCATTGTTAATTCCTCGTTCAACTCGATAAGTAAGTCGATTTAATGTTTCAAATTCCTTAAACCAAGAGATCCATTCTTCCCTTTCTCTTATACAAAGTCTAATTACATTATTTTCTAATTTCACGTAATTAATATTTGTAGATAGAATATACATTATTCTTTCTGCTTTATGCCCTCCACAGCTCCACTAGTTACTTCCAATCCAAGTGAACGATTCGATTTGTGTCACTACTCCGTTTCTGTCTTAGAATGGAATTATAACGTATGAACAATTCAACCAATCAGAACTGCGAAATTTCTCCGGTTGTGGATTCTCGGGCGTGAAAAAAATATGCATCCGGGTTCCATTTCACTTTCCTCCGGCTGCTACAAACAAACAAACAATTGCCTAGAGAGCGATCGTGGCTAAGGAAATAAGGATCTGCAGAAGAAGATGATTTTAAATATAAAGTTGCTTTTGTGAACGTTCTTGTAAGTCATTTCATTAAGACTGGCAACTTAAAATATAAGGGAAGTATAAAAACAGTGTTATATTCTTATTATATTTCAATTCACAATGGCTGGTGAGGCGTCTGTTAAGTTAGAATTGATGTGCAAAGAAGAAATTGCTTTTGACTTACCTCAGGAAGATCCACTCGAAGGGAAAGGGTGGACATACGAACTGATGACTGACAAGAAAGAGTTAATATTATCCACAACGGAAAGAGAGGAAACAATGGACAAGGATACAGCTATGTGTTCTTTGGATGTGAAACTAAACGGTGATAGGGTGAAATCAGAATTAGCAGTAGAAGAAGATCCTGAATTTGAAATGGTTCAGGAGACTTGCGCGTCGTACTCTAATGACTTCCAACAATTAACAACAAAAAGTTTAAATTCACTTCGCCCAGAAAGGTAATGTTCAATTTTTCATATACTAATTGGCTCAGATTGATAATACGGTTACATGCGTTCGGATAGTTTGTTGGTTAAAAGCAATTTTTCACGAGAAATATTTAGGTATGGGAGATATTTCGAACGTAAGTTAGTAACCTACAATTAGGAAATTGCAAGGCACAGATAGACAAGCTGTATACAAAATAAAAATGAGATCGATACGACTCATACAAATCTTATGTAGTTTAGATCTTGATAAACTAATTATTTCTTTATTATTGATCACACACTTATCACTAATTGTTGCACATATTTAAAATATGGGTGCTCGACAATATTGTTTTATTTATATAGAGACTTATGTAAAATAAGAAATCGTGAGAATGGTATTTATCCTAATATTTTGCAAAGTTAAACGTGGTATGTATTATATTGGAGCAAGAACTATTTAGAATTTAGCTCAAATGTGTGTAGCCTCATTTTTCCGGAGGTGTTCGAGAGACATTTTAGGAAAGAATATTTTAACCATCAAAAGATGTTTGTTAATTGCAGAGGTCCACACATCAAACCATTTCATAGCTTCACTCATTTCTTTCAAGGAAGTCGACTTTTTACATTCCCAGGAATCATTTCTAGAGTATGGACCAAAATTTCTGAATATATACTCTAAGGGCTTAGTGAACGTACATGATATGAAAATTATTGTACAAACAACGCTAACCAGCATGTGCTAGATGGCCGGTAAAAATAAGATTGCTATGCAGATTAGGGCATTACGCAGAATGTTGGTAAACGAGGATAGCGCAAAATTCTTTATTTAGGATAAACTTACATGTCTTAGGTGTTGAATGTGTTCTTGTACGTTCCTAAGTATTTTATAGGTAACATCCTGAAAGGCTTTCTGTGCTTGTATATTTGTGTTCCAAATTAACACAATATATTAGGGACGTAATTCCTTAGTCATATGAATTCCTTCCTCCCCAAACGTTTTTCTAGTTTTGTGTCATGATTTGCCACATTGAATTTTGATATTTCATTTCGCTTACAGTGGTAACTAGCTACCGTAACACGGGGTTACTTTGCACATTGGGCATTACTTCCCACAAAATATGAAAAGAGATTCAGTCATCTGTTAGTAAAACCCTGAACTGTAAGCAGATTGGTGGTAGTTCATATTTTTCCCACTGGGTGTGTCTGTACAGTCATATGGTACTATGTTACCGTGGTGTCACATATTCTGTCTGCTTGTATGTGTGGAATGCGGTGAGCGGGTAATTGAATTTTGGTTTCATGGCGACGATCGTGGCAACTATTCTACAACCGACTTTACTGAATAGATAACTTAGTTCTTTTAATTTTTAGTAGTTAAGTTTAACAAATTTGGATTTGTGCTTTTTACAATTTAGAAATTTATAAGAACATCCGTAGCTGGAGACTACAAAGAAAGTTTGAATTCGTTCTATTTCAAGCGCTTTCCAATGCTTTTTTTTTTTTTTTTGCCCGGCTCTGAGCCTATCGTAGAAGTATGTATTTGACATCTAGCTATTCCTAGTAGAAGAGGCAAGTAGCTCGCGAGTTTTTTTTTTTTTTTTTTTTTTAATGAAGAAGGTAGCATTAATGTTTGTACTGACAAACAATGAAAGAGATTTTGATCGTAGCTTTAAAGTTGTTTCAAACTTCGTGATCAGAACGGCTCCTACTCTGCGGATGGTATAATTTGAGAACGTTCCATTTCTTTTAGCCGCGTAAAATAAACTGAGATCTTATTTGAATAAATAAAGGAAAGTAAGAATATCTCAGGTACAAACCATGAAAAATTTCCCAACCATTCTATTTTTAACATCTTTCAAACTTTAACAGCTATTGCCAGTTATTTCGCTTCTAACTGCAGTGAATGTAATTTGAGATCACGTCTTTCTTATTAGGTGAGTTAAATAAATTTTGTTACTCTGCTTTTAGATTTTAGATAGAGTGAGAATGGCCATAGATACAAGTCCCGCAGGATTTTGTGTTTTTTTATTTAAGAACAGTTTTGGAATAGAAGATTAAGAATAGATTTATCAATACAAAATAACTATGCAAAGTATCTCTTTTGACAATAGAGAATCTTAATATGTTTTAAAAATGTGCCCGGCGTCGGTTTCTTCTTTTTGGGTTTCCTTTAAAGGGGGGTGGTCATTATGACTACAAATCGATTTCTAAGTAACGTTAGTTTCAATTTTTGTTATGGAGCAGCAACATTTTATCAGATAATGTTCTCCTGTTACTGTTGAAAAGGGTATGTTATAAACGACTTTTCGTTCTTCTACATAGAAATGTAGAACTTCTGTATAGATCATCATTATTATTTAAATTCATTTCAGAACGATGTTAAATCAAATTTCATTGTGGGTTAATGAGATGTACTCATAAAATGCCAGCGAAGCGTTATTTATTTATTTATAAATTAGCCTTTTTAGAGTCCAGATTAAGAATATCATAAATACGATATTATTAAGTACATCCCGCCTATCGAACAAAATTTCTTAGTATGTTAGTAAACTATATCGTATAAGCTGCATTTCATTCTTGAATGTAGGTTTACATTAGTAAAGCACGATGATGGTTGAGTCCAAGTTTTTATGAGACAAAGATTTAAACTGCTTAAAAAAAAATTATTTTCCACTTTATTATATTTCTTACACGGGAGAATATATTCTATGATCCAATCGAAAGTGAGAGTAAAACGAATCAAGACAGACGAAAAGGTTATGGAGCTAATGGTTTATAGTTTACTTGTGTATCAGTTTTCTGATATATTTTGTGTTTCCGCGTATTTTTGCCTTTCTTTAATTTGCACTTTTCTCAATTTTTAAGATTTTTTCACACCATTTTAGACTAAATTCCACCAAGATATCAGTTTCTATCATTTTCTCAGAATGTATTGATAGCTTTTCCCATAGTTCATACTGCCTTTTTGGACAGGTCTATATATTTGCTCTTAAAGTTGTAAACGCTGAGCTATTCCATATAAAATCAGTAAGTTCACAAGCGAAGCCTTAAAAATTAAAGTTATATTTTATGTTTCAAATGAAATTGACGTTGGTTTGATTTGCACTTGCTGATGGCTCAAAGCTCATAGGATACAGGCTTGGGTGTCGTTTCTAAGCTTGTGCATCACCATTTACAAGAATTTCCATTAACAAACCTGGATTTCTTTAATATGTACTATTGTTTTCATTTGAGATTTTAGCCTGCATTGTCCGTTTTTTGTTCACTACTATCATCTTTATCTCGGGCACTCGCGTAATGCCTTTTTCATCCTTGTACGGGTCTATTTCCTTTGTTTTTTTTTCTGGTTAGCTATAACTCAGTAGGTTACGAAAATGCATTTTAAATTTTGCATCGTCCCTGAATTTTAAACTCAATCTTTTTCTCCTTCGTTTCCTTCTGCTTTTTAACGCTTAAGAGGAAATATGTGTATGTCAGACACCTATGTTTTTTCTTTGTATTACATTGGCAACACTGATTCACTCAATGTATCGGATCTCTCAGTACCTTCCAATTATTTAGTTGTATGTGTGTCGCAGTAGTCCATGTCTGAGTGAACATTTATCGATGATTTTAGAAAGAGGCACACATTTCCATTATTGTTTATATTTTTGCGTGATTATTGGACACACATTTCCTGAAGGGAGTTTTGCTTTCAAAATTTTTTGTGGTGTACTTTTATTTACCATGAAATAGAAGCTATTGAGCTCTTGAAACATACTATTTTGTTTGTATGAAATTTTATGTATTTGCAAAATATAGACCTATACATTTGTATGTTTGTAAGATTGCTGAAGGCAATGGTTTCATGGTAAATTCAAGGTGAAAACATAATAGTGTCTGGAGAAAAGTAAGATCATTATGTCGTTTCATTACGTTTCTGGTTTTAAGTTTGTTAACGTTGAGTTCTGCGCTTAAATACAATTACTATTAATGCGAATACATTATACTAATCCTCTGGACTTTCCTGACTGGGTATATACTATTCATTTCACTCCGTTTGCTTGTTTGGAAATAGTTCCGCACGTGTGAATTCGTTTTCCTAATGATTACACTAGGAAAGTAGTACCCGAGTCATGTGCTGGCATGTGATGGTATTATTGCCACCTCGCATACAGTTTTGATATTTCGTGACTTTTCACGTCACACTCTGTTAAAATAAAAATTAATGGTTTAACAAATTCTTCATTGCCATAAACAAGTAATAAAAATATCATTTAAATTACTTTGACGATTCTCATAGTACCTAGATACAAAATTCAAAATATGTATATTGCATCCGTTAGTGCGCTCTAGTTCTGAAACTGAGTTGTTGACCACGCGGAATTTACGTGGCATTTCACACCAAGTGTTGACAATAAGGTAACTCTGGTTAACAAAAAAAATGTCCTTGTAATCCACAAGGAGCGTAGCAGATTGGGTGTCGCGTAAGCGAAAGTTTGTACGGGTAGTAAGGAGTTGGAGAGGGGTGGGTTCCGAAGAAACCAGCAGGAGGCATGCGTTTTTCTGTGATCAAATAATATAAAACATAGAATGTATTCGTTCGATTGTAACGTTATAATTAAATTTAACGTATTTTTCGTCACATTAGCCCAGTTCCAATACTAAGATAAGTCACTACTATCAGGCATCTTTAATTTATACGTATATTTGCAATAACTAGTGATTGCATAACTTTCAAATTAGACACATCACATTCACCACAACTACTTTTTGTTATGTAATCTCCATTAGCAAATACCATTAGCAAATCTTATTACTGTAACCACAAATAGAGATTATCTATCTAAAATCAACATATATTCTATATGTTTCTTCTTCTTCTTCTTAACAACAGATTGTGCACTTTTAAGTAGTACCTTTCCCCAAGATAGCTACAAGAAAAATGGAAGTAATTCACAAATATATAATATCGTTGCATGATCTGAATTGGCATGTCATGAAATCAAAGAATACAGAAGAGAAAAGTTTCAGACCGTGCGTTTTCAGTGATGTCCTTAACAAAATCATTCAAAGTGTGACTAACCGGATTTCGAAACACGAAAACCTTTACCACGACTTTGTGTGTTTCGATCCAAGGCGGATTTCTGATTTACAAGACGTACTACCCTCAAATGCAATGAACAAAATCTGTGGCATAGATGAAGGGAAAACTATCGAAGAACTAAAATTTTATGCAGATATTTAGTTCAAGACATCGCAAGGAGATGTTGGGTGAATATGGTATTGAATATATAAGTAGTGGGTATGAAGAGGAAGCATGGTGAAGCAATATTGAACCAGGGATGTAAGAAATCAAAGTGAACTTGCAAGTCCTGCCTCACGTGTGGGTTTAATATTACATATGAATATCACATGTATGCCTTATGTTATACATACCTCTTTAAAATATACAAGTTTTTCCTTCTATCCCTCTTACACATGTAGAAAGGAAGTTGTAAATATGCTTTTCTTGAAACTCAATATTATAAAATAAGGATTGAGAGCGAACCTCGGGAAAGAAAACCTTCAATCGTTTATGTTAATGCAGTATGAAAGGGATATACTAAATACAGTGAATAAAGATGTCTTAAATAATAAATTCTGTCATAATAATTCATAATTGAAAAAAAATCTGATATAAGGTAAGGATGTCCTTTCTTCTTGTCATGTAAACAGATCAAAGTAATAAAAGTTAAATGCTATATATATATATATATGATGCACTGCCACTACATATATATATATATATATATATATATATATATATATATATATATATATATATAGTGACAGTGCATCAATAGTAATTAAGCTGTCTGAAACCAAAGTGAACTATCATAACCCCATTTTCGAGCTGTCAACAAGTATGTATAAAACTGAAAACCCGGGATGTCAAATACCACAAAAATTGTACATTGCCACATTTTCACATCACTTTCTCATGTGAGTTTATCCACCACTCTTTCCAAAAGTGATAATTTATCAGAAATTATGAAAAACTACAAAGTTTAATCTGGTTGCTAATAGTTTGAAAATGCATTTAGTTCACTGTTTTCACTCTGTTCATTGTTTCAGACGGCTCAATTGAGGTCCCCATAATAAAAGGGATCCAAGTTATACATGACGTTTCCAATAACTTGTATTTATAATCGGAAAACCACTCTCCGGATCACAATATGCAAACTTCAGAAACCTCATCGCACTCCTCTCGAGGGTCTACCAATGAGTGAATTCTGTCGTGGTTATCCTCCCAGCTTATATACAGATGATGATAAGAAAAATGAAAACACTTGTTGTTGGCAACACGTCAGATGTATGGGTTTGGCAGTTTTGTGGCACGTGCAGCGCCGGACCGCTGATGGTGGTGTGTTAGGTCGGTCTCCATACTACGTCAGGCGCAGTGGAACAGCAGTGTCTAGTGGCTGCCTCAGACGGAGGTAGTGTAAAATGGGACACCTATCAGATTTTCAAAGTTGGCAAATTGTTGGTGCGCGGTTATTTGGAGTAAGTGTGACGGCAGTGGCCACTATGTTAGGTGTGTCGCGTGGGACAGTGTCGCAGATGATGACGGCCTACACAACACACGGGAAAACCACATCGGGGAAGCAGAATAAAATCATGATTGACATTTCACGCCGGGTATTAAAGCGCATTGTCACCCAGAACCGTCGTGCCACTGCGGAGCAAGTGGCAGATGAACTCAATCAGCACCCCCCCACCATGTTTCGACAATCACAGTCCGCCGCGAAATAGATGACATGAACTTAAGGGGTCGTGTTGCACTTGCCAAACCGCTCATCAGGGACCATAACGCTTTCACACGCCGCAAATGGCGCCGCGACCATGCAGCTTGGACCGTTGAGAACTGGAAACGTGTGATATGGTCGGATGAGTCATCCTTCACGCTATTCCCAACCACGGGCCGTGTTTATGTGTGGAGAACACCCAAAGAAGCTTATGATCTGCAGTGTCTCCGCCCAACTGTGAAACATCTCGGCGGCTTGGTGATGCTGTGGGCCTATGGTCAAACTTAGCGGACGAATCACTGCCAACGATTATGTCGCAATTTTGGAGACCACTTGCATCCTGTGGTCCGGATGTTGTTCCCGGACAATGACGCCATCTTCCAGGATGATAATGCACCCATTCACACAGCTGGAGTTGTTGCAGAGTGGTTTGAGGAACATCGGGATGGCGTTCAACACCTTCCCTGGCCCGCCCAATCACCAGATCTCAACATAATTGAACATCTGTGGTCCGTCTTGGAAACACGACTCAGGCGACGATTTCCACCTCCATCCTCTCTCACAGAACTGGCCGATGCCCTGCACGAGGAATGGTGTAAAATTCCACTTGCTACCATTCACGACCTCTATGCCTCCATCCCATGTCGCATCAAGGCTGTTCTGAAGGCGAAAGATGGCCCGACACAATAATAATCTGGTAAGTTGCAACTTCGTTCAGGTGTTTCCATTTTTCTGATCACCATCTGTATTTCACTATGGAAAGTCAATTTCCTAGACATAAATTTATCTACTTGAAAAGTCACTTCCCTTGCCCTCCAAGGTCTTCACCTTATGTTGGATGTAGATGTATTATTGAGTGTAACGGAATAACATTATGTGGTTTTGAAACTTACAATTTTGAGCGTTTAAACGGTCTGCGAGGATAGTTTGTAATAATATTCCACATACAACTGTTTATCAGCAAGTTAAATAAAAAATACGCATATGTTATAACGTCCGTATTTTACATTCAGTGCGCCTTATTAATGATTTTAAGTCTACACCCCTCACAGGTTCTCATTATGACTCTGGTAGAAATAAGAACACTATTGATTTTAGAAAAATCCAGAGGCCAGACTAATCCAGAGGCATGGGATAACATCAAGTGGTAAAATAGAAAATTAATTTGAGAACTTAGCTCAATATATAGTAAAGAATATCGCGAGAAGAAAGAACAACTAAAACAAGTGAAAAATCATACGTTACTTTAGCACAAATTATAAATATTTACAAACGAAACCTAAAACTTCTTATATACAAAATTAATTTCTCTCGAAATAACCTGAAACAGGCGATCATCACTTCCGTTTTGTTAATGTTCGTTATAATACATGTTTGTAATTCCAGATTATTGTTTGGCAATAGACCAAATAGAAAAGAGAAACAAACCATAACAAAATGATATTCGGAAGAATGAAAATAAAGCCAAGAACAAACTTTTAGATGATATCCCTGTTGATTGCCAGCAGTTTCTTCTTGTTTGAATTCCATTTTACTCGCGCTTTATCCTATCGATTTTATGACAATACTGATGAGAATTAATCGCGAAGGATTCACACAAATAGTAACATCATATTTAACTAAATACAAAGAAGAGAAAGTAGCTTTTTGATTCACTCCCTGCTCTTTTAGGATTTCCATTTTTGTAAGGTATATGCTATTAGAGTAATTTTTAAATTCAGAAAATATTTTAAAAAACACAACGAAACGAAGGAGAAAGGGATTGAGTTTAAACTTCAAAGACGATGCAATATTTAAAATGCATAATCGTAACCTACTGAGTTATAACCAACGAGAAAAGAGAGGCAACGAAAATAGACAATTACAAGGAAGAAAAAAGCATGAGACAAGTGTGCTAGATAAGACTGTAAGTAGTCTACAAAAAACGGAGAATGCAGGCTATAATCTTAAAAGAAAACAATAGTACAAATTGAAGAAATCTAGGTTTGATAATGGAAATTGTTGTGAAGGGTAATTCATAAGCTTAGAAACGACACCCAAGCCTGTATTCTATGAGCTTTGAGTCATCAGCCAGTTCTACTCGAACAAACGTTAATTTCACTTGAAATGAAAATCTAACTTTAATTATTAATGCTTCACTCGTGAAATTCCTGATTTTGTATGGAATAACTACGCGTTTACAGCTTCAAATGCAAAAAAAAAAAAAAAAAAAGGACCTGTCCAAAAAGGCAGTATGAAGTATGGGAGAATCTATCAACACACTCAAGTACTGACAAAATGATAGAAAACTCATATTTTGTTGGAATTCAATCGACAATAGTGTGAAAATAGTCTTAAAAATTGAGAAAAGTGCAAATTAAAGAAAGGGAAAAATACGTTGAAACACAAAATATATCAGAAAACTGATACACAAGTAAACTATAAACCATTAGCTCCATAACCTTTTCGTCTGTCTTGGTTCGTTGTACTCTCACGTTCCTGCACTTTCGATCGGATCATAGAATATATTCCCCCGTGTAAGAAATATAATAGAAGTGGAATATAATTTTTCTTAAAGCAGTTTAAATCTTTGTCTCATAAAAACTTGGATTCAGCCATCATCGTGCTCTACTAATGTAAACCTACATTCAGGAGTGAAATGCAGCTTAGACGGTACAGTTTTCTATCCTAGTAAGAAATTTTGTTCGAAAATCGGGATGTACTTAATAAATTCGTATTTAAGATAATATTCTTAATGTTGACCTTACAGGGCTAATTTATAAATAAATAAATAACACTTGGCTGGCATTTTATGCGTACATCTCAGTAATTTGACTTAACATCGCTCTGAAATGAACTTAATTAATAATGATGATCTACAGGAGTTCTATATAGAAGAACGAAAAGTCGCCTATAAAATACCCTTTTTATAAGTACAACGAGAACATTATCTGTTAAAATGCTACTGCCCCATAACAGAAGAATAAACTAACGTTACTTAGAAATCGATTTGTAATCATAATAACCACCCCCCTTTAAAGGGAACCCAAAAGGAAGAAACCGTCGGGCACATTTTTTTTTAAATATATTAAGATTCTATTTTGTCAAAAAAGATACTTTGCATAGTTATTTTGTATTGTTAAATCTATTCTTAATCTTCTATCCTAAAGCTGTTCTTAATTAAAAATAACAAAATCCTGCGGGACTTGTATCTATGGCCATTCTCACTTATGTCTAAAATCTAAAAGCAGAGTAACAAAATTTATTTCACTCAACTAATAAGAAAGACGTTATCTCAAATTACATTCTCTCCAGCTAGAAGCAAAGTAACTGGCAATAGCTCTAAAGTTCCAAACATGTTTCAAATAGAATGGTTGGGAAAATTTTCATGGTTTGTACCCGATATATTCTTACATTCTTTTATATTCTCAAATATGATCTCAGTTCATTTCACTTGCCTAAAAGAAATGAAACGGTCTCAAATTATACCATCCGCAGAGTAGGAGCCGTTCTGATCACGAAGTTTGAAACAAGTTTAATACCACGACCAAAGTTTCTTTCATTGTTTGTCAGCACGGACATTAATACTTCCTTCTTCATTAAAAAAAAAAAAAAAAAAAAAAAAAAAAAAAAACTCGCGAGCTACTTGCCTCTTCTACTAGGAATAGCTAGATGTCAAATATGCATACTTCTACGTTAGGCTCAGAGCAGCGTAAACAAATATTCGAATTCGAAAGGGCTTGAAATAGAACGAATTGAAACTTTCTTTGTAGTTTCAAGCTACGGATATTCTTACAAATTTCTAAATTTTATAAAGCACAAAGTTCTTATTTGTTAAACTTAACTACTAAAAATGAAAAAGAAATAAGTTATTTATTTCGTAATGTTTGTTGTAGAATAGTTGCAAGTAAAGGGTACAAATCCGACACAAGTTAGGAAAATATTTCCAATCCTTATTGTTGAAATATTATCAAACTTGTGGTAGGTAATAACTGTTTTTCCGCTTCTCAACACAAAGGATATAATTTGAATTTGTCTTATCCGTAATAAGTGAGGGAAACAGATTTGTTACTATGTGATACAATATAAAATATAAAACTATGTCCGTAGATAACAAACTAAAATTATCCGTTTCTTCTATTCTTTACGTACTATAAATTTTGGCCCCTCATTTACGCTCTCTGAGGAACTGACATGGAAGTGTTTAACTTCAAATCACGTTATCGCTATTCGATGAGTGAAATAATTAGTTATTTTCTACAATCTATTAAAGGATAAGAATATATGGTAAGGTAATATGGTCAACCACTTGCACCTTCGTTACTTTCTGATTATTGCTAGTGCTCCTATGTTTGTGCTCTCAACATAGAGCTTATCATAACCTGCTCTAATGGTAATCGCAAAAATCGAAATATATAGCCTACTAGGATTGAAATTTTGCTTTTACAGAATTTTTGCAAACAATGCCTCTCGTGTGTTATTAGCATCGTGAAACACTCTTCATTATTGTTTTTTACGCTAAAAGTAAAAAGGGCATGCGAAGATAAATACTACAATCTGAGTATCGAAAAATTGAAGAAATATGTTATACATCACATTATAAAATACAGGGAGCTGAACTGTTTGAAATAAATATTTAATATGTTGAGCGTGTTCATTTAAGTGGCATTTTATTAACTTACGTTCATTCAAATGGGTATCATAAAGACGGGAACAGGATTAAAACTGTACGTCAAATATTATAATGTGAGTGGTCTCTCTTGTTAGAGAAAGGACAGTTGGCACACTAGCCTTTTTTACTTTTAAAAAAGTGTCGCCTGCAGCAGTGTTTTCGGAAATAAACATTCAAGAGAGAGAAGACAAACAATCTGCATACTATACTTTAGTACAAAAAATTTGTCATCTACCTAATCTGGTGTTAGCTCCAGAAATGGCTGAATCGATTGATATTAAATTTTACGTGTCAGCAGTTAGCCAGACATGTAACTCATTTAGAAAACTTTTTATTTTTTCTTACGTTACTCTCACTAGAATGAAGACACTACGAGTAAAAGAACAGATTTAAATTTTACGCTAAAAATGGTGAGTTGATTATGCTTAGGAGGTTTCTTTACGCTATACCAGTGAGCAAGTGATCTACGACTTACGAGATGAAAACGGGCAAATTCCGCAGATTCCGCCTTAATATGCATTTATGAATAACAGACAATGTTTTCTATATGGCACTAGTTTATATCTGTGGTTGTTTTATATTGAAGCACTTCGCAAAGTGTAATCTGAGCTGTGAATAAAACAAGGATTGGTTGTTAATGGTCGTGATATCAAAATTCTTAGTGTTTCATGTTTTAAGTGCATGTTTCTTATTTTCGTATCAAACTGAGACATTTATATTTTTGTACTTTGAAATAGTTGCTTTTAACTCATATCAATATGGAGGCTAGTGTTTTAGAAGAATTTCAAGCAATATTGACAGGGGAATTACAAAAACAATTAGAAACCATTGTTCTGAAAATGGAATTGAATATTGGACGCCTAGGACAAAAATAGATGAATCTGTAAGTGATTCAATTGTGAAGAGAACCGTGGCCGCCAGAGGGTTAATGGTCTTTGTTAAGTATCACTGAAGAAACCACTATATTCTGGAACATCCTATATATAGGTTCAATTCACTGGAAGTTCACCATGGAAATCGGTATATTGGTACCTCACTGTACATAATGGATCATTTTTCACTTGTTAACTATAAGGTTATTCAACCTATATGACGATAAGCCACCTATTATATTTATAATCCCTCATTTAAGCCATCATTATACCACCATTAATAAAAATGTACATATTATTCATTTAAATTTGCAGTTTATAAGTCCTTTTCTTTCATTCACTTATTTATTAATTTATCTATTTATTTTTCAACAGTGGGTTTCTCACCATGAGTGGATGTTTCAATTGATTTACCAATCTTTTTCACTGAACATATATTTGAAATCATAGTAAACACCTGAAACTAAATGTATAGACTGGTAGACATTAACACAAAAATACTTAATTACTAAACCATAATAGAAAATGTCTATATTTCGGAAGCGTTGCCTAACAACGGTGTAAACGCTAAAGCCGAAATTCCTAATATGTGTATTTAGTGTAGTGTAATGTGTGTATATGCACCTTTTTTTTCCTTTTTTATTAAAAAATATTTTGTAATATTCAACTACTAAATATAAACACATAATGTAGCATTAAAATTATAATATAAATTGATATATATATATATTCATACAAAAAAAAAATTAATAAAGCAAGACAATTTTCAAAACAAACATTTCGCAAAATAGTTATAACATTACTTGTATATTGATTATTTAAAATACTGTATCACAACTTACTAAATAACAAAAAATCTAAAGGAATGCAAAAACATTTAAAGTCTCAAGTTTCAATAATCATATTACTCATACGGCAAAACGAAAGACTCATTAAAATGTTTCAAATAAATTTAGAATAATAGGTCAACTCACAAAACAATCCCTCTTGTCTTGCTGTTATTTAAACACATATATATGAAAACTTACATTTTTTTTTTAATTATCAGTAGTACTCGCAAACAAACTTATATTTTTACCAAATCATCAGCTATAACAGGTACATAGGCATCAACACTAATGCACGGATCTTTACAACATTGGCGAGCCCGCGATTTTTATCTCATGGAATCATTACTTAATCTTATTTTCAACAAACATCTTATCGGCTACGGCAAAGTAAAACTCTACTAGCACATTTATGGGCATTGATCACGAACGAACGTCACAAGAGGGATATTCTATCCACCTCCAAAATATTAAAGATGCACAACAAACGGTTCCTATTTATCTATCATTCACAAGCTAGGCATTCGGGAAGCAAGAAGGAGTAACTATCTACGGAGTGATCCCCCCTCTAATGGCCATTGCCATAACGTTAAAATACGCATTCATTATAACTAAATTCATGTAAGGATGCCACTCTCAATCAGCCTTTTGGCATCTTGAAAATAGCCCTAAATCATTTATAATGCTCAATTGCCATTTAGTTGAACTCAAACGTGCACAGCTCTAAAACACTTTATATGCAATCATTTTGTTCGCTTGACGAACGTTATCAATTTTCACGTGCCTAGTTGGGTCATGCATTACTCCCTCAACATACCATGAACAACGGGACCTACCCATCACTAGATTCCTCAACGAATCAAAAAAAATTCTTATGTCGTTTTTTTAATATCAGAATTCTTAAATTCAATTTAAAATCCGTTACATAGTATTACAGTTGTGTGAATCATTCGAACCGTAATCAGTGAAAGATTTATGGGGTTTGTAATTTTCAGGCTGAAGGCCAACCAAAATTGCATGATTTCTTCTTTTTTTTAAAAAAAAAGCGAAAATAATTATACTCAAACAGTGACTTTAGACGGTTCTTATTGTTTCAATCACTTCTCGGAACAGTTTCTGCGTGAGTCACTTGCTGGAAGTGTTCGTGACTTTTGAGTGACGTCCTTTTTGAAAGATTGGTGGTAGTTCTTATTTTTCTGACTATGTGTCTCTGTACAGTCATATGGTAGTTTGTTACTGTGACGTCACATGTTTCTGTTTGTATGTGTGGAATGCGGTGAGCGGGTAATATAATTTTCGTATCATAGTGACAATCGAGTTAGCAAGTGCGATTGAGAAACCGTAGCATGAATTTTATTCAAAGAATTTGAACTTGTCGTTTATAAATAAGTTTGAATTAGATTCGGATATTAACTCATCGCTTTGCAGCATTGTGTGGTTTCATTGAGTTAGAGAAATCCTAATATGGTTGTGGTCGAAGGCTGAAGATATTTCCGACGTATGGTAAAAGTGGGCGTTCATTGGTTAGTCTTGTTTGTAATAATAACAAGTGTCCTCGCTTTAGTAAATCGACGTCTGTGCGGAAAGGAACATTTTTCAGTAATGTGAAATTGAGTATTGCGCATGTGTTCTTGCCATCTTATTTTTTCGTGAATCATCACTTGTGAGTTCATTATTCATGAGTGTTCTGGTATGGGGAAACGGTGAGTGCTTCCGTTATTAATTCATATTAATTTTATTCTTGATTTGCTTTGCATTTGAGTTTATAGCAAAGTATTTGTTTGGCTCCTGGTGGTTCCATTATCTTGGTAAGATTTATTTATTTTTCCTCGTCGTGCTGCACTAATTTATAATTAGTGATGATTCTTTTTTCTAAATTTTTCCTTCTTACGTCAGCTTTATAGTACTGGTTTGAATATTGTTTTTTGGGATGTTTTTACGATACTTGAGTAGGGGGTTGAGGGAGCGGTAGTCCCCATTTAGATATCAATATTGATAGTCATCGCTTCACCTGGATTGATTAGGTATAGTGTTTAGTAACATTTTGGCCCTTGTATTTATAGCAACATTCTTTACATTGTATATTACTTCGACTCGGAAAGTGACTGTAACCGATTCATCTGATCCGGTTCCGGGAACAATTGAGGAATGATTCCTAAACTGCTCTGGTAACCGGATCAGCTGAATCGCTTGCAGTCACTGTTTGACCGAAAGTAAAGATTTGCCGAAAAATCTATTGTTAGTGATTCCAACATGTATAAGCTACAAACCTACTCACAAAAATCTAGTGATTTCTAAAATAAAAAAAAAAGAATTTTTGAATGAAGGTCCTTTCAAACTACTTTTCTGCATTCGCCGCTGTTCATAATTTTTTTTCTAACAAGAAATTCATTCCGGCATCTACCTAAATAGGAAATTTACCTAACGTTAAAACACAGGAGCCTCTAGTGGTAATAAGTTCCTATCTAAGCGTTATTTTGGACCGGTGCAAAATAACCGCGAGTAGAGGCTGAAACCCTTTCTCCCAGTTTTACGTTTTTTATGACTAATACGTTAGACATTTAAATTTCAACTACTGCCTCAAAGTCCCACTATACATGGTAGTCTACGAAACTAATTTAACCTTGACGGAAATTCTTATAGATGATATCTTTGAAATTTTATCAGCCTTTACAGTGACTGCTTTCAATACCTCTACAAAAATAAACTTTCCCAGTAAGTAGAACTGAATTTAACCACCAACATTACAGCCAGAATACAGTTACATGTTGTATCTTACGGTGGAAGTTGAAACTTCCGGTTTACTGCTCATGGTTTTCCCGATAGAAAACTGTGTAACTCTTTTCGAATTTTGTGCAAAGTAACGCCCGATGTGCCAAGTAACCCCGTCTTATGGTACTTCAAAGTAGTTTTATGCAAGACATCATAGTTTTCAATAAAGAGTAGGTTATATATCATTATTTGGTTTAGCTTAACTGGGGAAAAGGAATTCCTATGATGATGTTATAAATTTATTTTTTTTTCTCTCTCTCTCTCTGTCATCACGTTAGGAATATAAAGCTCGATTCGTATACTAATTTATAACAGCAAGTTAATTTACATTTATAACTAACATTATGGATCAAATAGGGCCGCTATCAGTATCCAATCCATAGTCTTCTGGCGCAGTAAATGATGCTCCTTGGTATTTATTTTGCTTAATTTTTATAATAATAGTTATTATTATAATTACGATAAGGAATTGCAAATGTACCGGTAATGGACATTGAAATCGCAAGAATGTGCTTTTTATTTATTCTCATCAGTTTCTTATTTCAAAATTCTTTCTATATGCGTTTCTTTCCTGAAGCTAGTGCTATTTCGCCTGGCACCTGGTAAAATACAAGTTTGTACAGTATTCTAATAAGAATTTTTACCTAATACTGCGCAAAAAATTCGTGTTGTGTATCATTTGTTTAACATAGCATACAAAAATATAACAGAAAAATATATGTTAATAATCATGACCTGTTGAGTAATCGAGGACAGTACATAATGATTCCAATGATGTGTAAAAATATTTATAACAATCTTTGAAAGATTCACCACTCGAAACCGAAAATGGAATCAATAATCACTACAGTTTGGAACTACGTCTGAAATAAATAAAATGCTAAGAAATTGTTTGTGATTCATATCTAGTCCCATTCCACTCGAAACCGAAAATGGAATCAATAATCACTACAGTTTGGAAATACGTCTCAAATAAATAAAAAGCTAAGAAATTGTTTGTGATTCATATCTAGTCCCATTCGTTCTGTAAGATCCTCAAAAATTTTAAGTCATTTCACTTGTCTTTTAAATGGTGTCATTTCAAATTATAACTCCTATGGTGAAAAGCTGAACGCACGCCATTAATAGATCCAAATTCAAAACGTTACAAATAAAACGATTTAGCATATTTTTATAGCTCTTACCTACGAAATTCTTATCCTTTCCTAGATTGTAGAAAATAATTAATTATTCACTCATCGGATAGCGATAACGTGATCTGAAGTGAAACGCTTCTACGTCAGTTCCTCAGAGTCCTCTAATCAATGCAATAAATTTAGCTGTTAGAATAGACGTATCACGCAGCTACAGTTTCACTTGCAATCGATCAGGAAGGAGAAAATATCTGTTGACCGGCTTTACAAAATTTCATCTGAACTGTGAACAATTCTACAGAAAGACCAGATTGAGAAATGGAAGATCATTTCTTTTATCTCAAAAAAATAGAAAGAAAGAATAGTGGTTTCGATAATCTAGTTTGATCTACTAATCCTCCTAAACATGATTTTTTTTTAAACTATTAACTTTCGGAAAAAATTAACCTGCACAATGATGCATGTTCGGCTGGTATTGTATATATTGCTTATTCTATCTACCTGCACAATTGTGTAGGTCAGGGCTGAAAGGGTTACAAATGGTTACTAGCAATGAGCTAAAAGACGTTACATCTTCAATAACTTACTTAGCGTGATATGAAGGAAAGAAAGTTTACATGTTATATATATATAGTTAACACTTACAGTAGAAATACATCACATTTTTTACATAAATAATGAAACCGAGATGTCTACTATAGGCAGGTCACGTCGCTTGCGTCAGTAATATGCATGTGAACTGTAAAACTTTCGTGAAATGTTGGTGTATCAAAAACGATAAGATAATATTATACAATACGATAAACTAAGAATGGGCTATAATAATAAAAGTTGGCATGGTTTAGTATAGTATGATATCCAGTTGAGAAGTTAAATGTATGAGATATGGGACTTCGGTTATGGTTAATTACTGAGTGAATGAGATTCGTATATTCTTGAATGTATACGAAACTTTAAAGTGAAATATATATTTTATTTTTAAGATTTTAATATTTGCTGCTAAAATTACACAGGTAAAATTACTATGAAAACTTCAAATGAAGGTCACGTTTGTTGCAATCAATTGACTATTTCGGCCTTCATTCACAATTTCGCGAACGTATGCTGAGTACGTTGTACTTTCTTGTAACCAGCGAAACAAACATCTGATCACGAGGGTGTTGCCTGTGCAAAAGAATGTGCGGAAAACCAATGCTTAATCTCAACTTTTAAATTTCACACATAGTACAGTAAATACAACCAGGACCAAGCTTATGCTTATTGTCCCTGGTTCAGGATATGCTTATGGTTATTGTCCCAGGTTCGATATTTTTCCCTAGAAGTATGTAGATATACTTCCCCATATAAGTAGATTGCTCCATATAAGTAAAGAAGAACATTCGGAAGAAATAAATGCGTAGTGTGATAGAGAAATGACGAAAATACTTTGTTTCCTAGTAAACAATTTTTAAGTCGTACACTACAAGCCTTTTTGGTGTTTTTGACATTGCTCTTGTTAAAACATCTAAAGAAGTCTATAAGTTTATTTGAGGTTTACAGCTTAATTTCACAATATCCTCTTGAAAACGTAGTTCTTCTATAATTCTTTTTATGCTAGCAAAATTGTGATCACTTGAGTGCATCAGCCAATGTGTGATGAAGTTCTGTACATTGCATATTAATGTTATATCATATGGTAAATTTATGTATTATGAAACCTGCAGAAATTGCCCGTTTTCTTCTTGTAAGTCTTAGATCACTTGCTCACTGGTATAGCGTAAAGACACCTCTCAAGCATAATCCGCTCACCATTTTTAGCGTAAAATATAAATCTGTTCTTTTACTCGTAATATCTTCATTCTAGTGACAGTAACGTAAGAAAAGATAAAAAAAGTTTTCTAAATGAGTTACATGTGTGGCTAACTGCAGACATGTAAAATTTAATTTCGAACGGTTCAGCTATTTCTGTAGGTAATAGCAGATTAGGTTGATGTCAAATTTTTTGTACTTAGGTGTAGTATGCAGATTGTTCGTATTCTGTCTCTTGAATATTTATTTCCGAAAACTGCTGCACGTGACACTTTTTTAAAAGTAAAAAAGCTAGTGTGCCAGCTGTCCTTTGTCTAACAAGAGAAACCACTCAAATTATAATATTTGACGTACAGTTTTAATCCTGTTCCCGTCTATATGATACCCATTTGAATGAACGTAACTTAATAAAATGCCACTTAAATGAACACGCTCAACATATTAAATATTTATTTCAAACAGTTCAGCTCCCTGTATTTTATAATGTGATGTATAACATATTTCTTCAATTTTTCGGTATTCAGAGTCTAGCATTTATCTTCGCACTCCCTTTTTAATTTTAGCATAAAAAGCAATAATGCTTCAAATTCCTCGACAGAAGCTTAAAATATACAAAACGATAATTATGCCTGTGGTTCTGTATGGCTGCGAAACATGGTCACTTACTCTGAGGGAAGAACATAGACTGAAAGTATTCGAGAACAAGATCCTTAGACGAATATTCGAACCCAAGAGAAACGGGTATGTGGAATGGCGGAAACTTCATAATGAGGAACTACATAAGTTATATGGTTTACCCAACATTGTTAGGGTCGTCAAGTTTAGAAGGCTTAGGTGGGCGGGTCATGTAACTAGAATGGAAGAAAGTAGAAACGCTTTCAAAGTCTCGACTGGAAGACCAATCGGAAAACGACCAATTGGAAGACCTAGGCGCAGATGGGAGGACAATATCAAGATGGATCTCGCAGAGATAAGAATGCAAAGTAGAAACTGGATCGAACTGGCTAAGGATAGAAGTCAGTGGAGAGCTTTTGTGAACGCGGCATTGAACCTCCGGGTTCCATAGGCCATAGAGTTAGTTAGTTAGTTATAGACGCAATGTACAGTATTTAGTATTTAGTACAGTATTGCGTCTATAACTCATAATTAAATTTATCTTATTATATACTCCCTTTGATTAGCTAAACAGTTTTAGTTTCGTTCAAATTGGTTCACAGATGGCACACGCTTGACCTGATCTTACAATCAAACAGTTTAAGAGAACTAGAACCTTACAAAGCTGCCACCAAAAAAAATGCTGGTCAATTCGTATGCATAAACATTGTTTCGGCTTTATTTGTACTATAATTATGCTCGTCCTTCTTCTCGTCTTCCTCCTCCTCCTCCTCAATGTTCTACCATTAATAACAGGCCAGTTTTCTTGAGTGCAATTCTTTAGGATATTCAAGATCAACTTTTAGTTTGTTACACGCATCAGAATCATCGGTATATTTGTGAAATCTGTTTCTCTTATCTCGTCTTCATTTAGCCATCATAATCCCTTAAATAGCAAGTATTGGCTCATTGCCCACCCATACAAGTTGTTAGCATCCAAGCACATTATGTATAAATCTTCTTTATTCTCATCGTAATCTTCCATATACTTATTGTTTGCTTTTACATATCTTTTACTACATTGTGAAATTCCTCCTCTTATACATTTCTCTATCATCAGCGCCATATCATTCTCTGTTAATAACTCTAATTCTATATTTTGTCATCTTTAACATTGCATCCCAAGCTAAACCTGGTGCTGTCATATACCAAGCTGTATCAAGACCATAAGGTTTATGACATGCTTCTCTAAAGTTCTCAAACACATCTGCTAATAACAACACTTCAGTTTTCCATATAGGTCATGGTACTGTCCGAGATTATTAATTTTAAATGATTTCCACACTTTCTTCGCATGCGTATAATTCTCATAACTTATATATGTGTTGATAAGCTTGTTTAAGAATGCTTCCTTTGGGCTTAATTGTCTCTGTCTAAACTTTTTCCAGTCACTAACTTTTAACTTTTCCAGGTTAAATTGTTCTTCATTAGGGTAGAAGTGTTGTGTGTGAGTCATTTGTTCTCTTGTTAGGTTTGATGATAATTTGTCTAAACACTCCATAAATCTAAACGAATATATGAATTTGAATTTGATAGTTCCAACCTTTTTACTGAATGAAATGTAGCGTTCCTTGTTATTAGGTATAAATCAATTGTTTCTTTATTACATCCAAGCTCTTTAATGAATAAATGTGAGTCGTATCCTGTTATGTATAATGATTGGTACAAACTTTTTGAATTATAACTTTAAATTACAATTATTACAGAAAGGAGCTATAAACTCTCCTGTTACATGATCATGAAGTTTAACTTTACAATTCTTTTTAGTGTATTTTTCTTTACAGTAATAACCAAATTCGGATCTATTAAACTGTCTTCTCTGTTTCTTTGTTAAAGGTAATTTATTATTTTGCTTATAAATGTTAGATATCATTTTAGCTTCTTTCTGTAATTTATTTATGTACACCTTGTCTCAAAAAGGTTGAGCGCATTCTTTATTGGTGTTTTGAGGCAAAAATTTTCAAAGTCCAACTTCGGGTATCTTCGGGAAATAGTAAACCAGGTTCGAACCTCCAGGCCAGCCTTCGCAATCGGGAAAAAGTTTGCAGATGTGTTTTTCTTCTTTTAAATATAATAAGACTTGTTACCAAGTGTAGAAAAAAAGCAACATTGATTGAAATATTTAATGATACAATATTTCGAAACTTTGTATTAATGTAAGCACATGTTTTTTGTCATTTAGCTCTCCATACGTGATGGAACATTTACATACGTAAACGAATCTTTCCATATGTAAAAGAATGCTCAAAGTTAAGACATAGAATATCATTATCACCTGAGTACTAAAATAAAAGTCAAAGTAGAACAGAAGCAGCGTTTGTAGTGGATAAGAATGTCATAATTATCTTGAGAAAATTTATACATCGCTAAAACTATCTTTGCAGAATTCCTTGTGGTAGCTCACTGGTAAGTTGTCGGACCTTAAATCAGAAGGTTATGAGTTCAAATCCCATGTGGGTCAATGCTTTTTTTAAAAATTATATTTTCCGCAATGCATGAAAAATTGTATAAAATAATTACATTAAAATACATCAGTTGTATATATATAACATAATCATTGCAGAACATAGTAATTATTATGTTTAAAATATAAAATCTGAGATAATTTTCACAGTAGATCGATATTATATATGAGAATGTTAAATGCAAGTTAGGAAAATCATTTAATAGCAATAAATAAATTATGTAATGTATTTATTTGCAGCTATTTGTCATACAGATGTAACTTCTCAATATTCTCAATACAGCATGTCATTTACATTCGTGAAATACAGTATATTCCTACGGATATAGAAAGTGTGTAAACAGAGTATCCAAAGTCGGATCCTGCTTCAAGACACATAACTTTTCCCGATCCCCTTAACGTCACGGGAAGAAACACAAATTCTCTTTAGAACGGAATATCGTTACTTAGAGTCTCATTCGAATACGTTGAATATGCTTTTGTTTATTCATTTCTCTCTCTCTCTCTCTCTCTCTCTCTCTCTCTCTTTCGCTTTGTTTATGTGTTGCTGAATATCCCAAGTTGAATACAGCATTTGCAAAGTATATGACCATCAGTGTCATGGAATACCGGAAATTGAAAGTCGTGTTTCTTCAGGTTGGATTTGCGTGTTCATGTTAGCTCACTGGTAGAGTACGGGCTTGTTACTAAGGTCGTCTTGAGTTCAAAGCCTGCAGAGAATTATCTTTTTTTTTGTTAGTAGAATTGAACAGAAATCGTATTCAAGGAGTGGTTTACTTCTAGAAATATTTTCAGAAGCGTTTAGGTAGCCCTGAAAAGGACTGTTTTCGGGAGTTAAGGCGGGACATTAATATTGTGTCCAATATCCTTCTGAATTTATTACACGCCCCATTCTTCTGGGCATGGAATCTATTAAATGGGTGACAAATTTATCTCCTTCCCCTACCTCCAGCTATGCTTCGGAAACAAGATGCGACAGGTCATCCTGGGTTCTTGGTGCATCTGCCTCAGGCCAACTATCCCTTAGAGTACGCTTTACTTCTGCCCACATATTTTCCATGAGATTGAGGTCTGCTCCACGAGGCGGCCAGTCAATTAAATCAATCTCAGGCTGACCTGCGAACCATTCCTGAACCACACGGGAAGTATGTATTGGCGACTGGTCTTGCTGGAACTGAATTACTCCATCAGGCTGGAATACTCGTACAGATGGCACCATGATATTACTCATAATATCTAAGTACTGAGCACTGTCCAGGTGTCCTTCAATTCTGTGAAGCTGTTCTGCTCCGCGCCTGAAAATGCAACCCCAACATTAAGTATATACATGGCCACTTCGGTTTCAAGCAGTAACACATCCAGGGTCATATCGGGTGCCTCTCGGGTGATACACAAAACGGCGTCCCTCATTTGATGTTGTGAATATGGATTCATCTGAGAAAACTTCGTTTTCCCAATTGCGACCCACATTCGCCTGTGCAAACGCGAGACGGTAAATTTTGTGGTCGTCTGAGAGTTTTTCCTTCACGGCAGCAACACAGCCACGTAACCCAGTATGACAAAGCATTCGCAGAGCTGTATGCTTACTACCAGGAAATAAAGAAGCTTCCCTTAGCTGTCTAGATGTCCTTAGTGGGTCTAACCGGGCTTCGTTTACTAATCTCGCATCTTCGGCTTCGGGTGACACATACGGACAACCAGAAGATCGTAAATTACCAGTTTGACGTGTAGGACCATATTTCCAAACCCATCGCCTTCCTGTAGAGGCCGGGACACCTACTCGCCTGCTAGCTGCAGTTGCAGAATAGCCTTCCAACTCCCATAAAGTAATTACTGCTGTACGTCTATCCATAGTTACCAATGTTCGGAGCTGTGAGCAGGAAGAAATAGGTAAAAGATAGAACCTGACGTGTGATTGGTTACCTGCACGACACTCCTATTGTGGGGAACGACTTGGTCAACGACTCGCGAAAGAAATCTGAAAATGGTGCGCCGTAATTAATATTAAAAACAGTTTTTATAAAGGAGTATTAATACATACGAAAAGCTGTTTAAAGAATGAATTGTTATACTGATTTTACACGTATAAAAACATATACCATATACCAAACAGATTGAACGATATGATGATAGCTGTATTGAGACGAACACTTTCGAAGTCCAACTTCGGGTATCTTCTGAAAACAGTAAACTAAAGTTGCTGGTTCGAACCTCCAAGCCAACCTTTGCAATCGGGAAAAAATGTACAGATATGTTTTCCTTCTGTTAAATATAATAAGACATGTTGAAATGGTATTAAGTGTAGAAAAAAAGTAAAGTTGATTAAAATAGTTAATGATACAATATTTCGAAACGATATATTCACACTCTCGTTTCGTCATTGTGATTTCCATACGGAAAAAATAATTTACGTATGAGCTCAGTTATATTTCAGAAGCAGCTTCCAAAAAGCGATCATGTTAGCTCAGTGGTACACCCCCGAGCGTTTAAATCGTGAGTTCGATACCCGTTCAGGTGAGATTCTTTTATGATATTCTACTTTCCTCAATGCATGAAAGTTATGTAAAATAGTTACATTACAATTCATCAGTTGAATATATATATTCATATCATTTCACGACATAAGCAATTCTTATCTTTAAAATATAACATTTGAGGTATTGACAGAACGTCGGTATGTTATATGTGAATATTAAATACAAATTAAGAAAATCGTGTAATAGCAATAAATAAGTTATGTAATGTATTTATTTGCAGCTATTTTCATACGCAGGTAACTTCTCAATATTCGCATTACAGCATTTAGGTAGAGCATATCGAAAATCGGATCGTGGTTCAAGACAAAAAACTAGCTAGCCCCAAACTGTCACGTAAGAAATTTACGAATCGCAAAAGTAAAGTGAAGAGATTGAGAGCGGTAATACCTTAATCGCTCTCTCTCACCTCTCTCTTATCTGCATTTATATATATAAAAGTGTATGTATGTATGTTCCAACATAACTCATGTATGCCTAGAGCAGGGTTTCTCAACCTGGGAGTCGTGGCCCATAGGGGGTCGCGAAGATAAGCGGAAGAGATAAATATAGTTAGAATCTAATACCGGAAATTATTTTGAATTTTGTTCTGATAGGCATACTTTTATTATTTATACATACTGTAAAGAATAATAAAAAATAAGTCTACTGAACATTGCCAAAGGGTGCAGAGTTGTTTAAAAATGAATTTAAATGAAAGACGTATGATATGATACTAATGAGAACTGTATATAGAAATACAAGAAAAATACACATGGAACAAAACCTGCACATTGAAATACAATTAAAATTGAAACCTAATGAGATACTTAAGCATGGTGTAATTTCACTAGTGCTGCAATGCCCGGTTCAATCTTCGTGATGAACATTATGAAGCCATTTTCAACTGATAAGCGATTTCTTGTCTTTGTTTTAATGTTTACCATGAAAAAAAAACTTTCGCACAAGTACGATGTAGCAAATGAAATTATTAGTTTTAAAGCAGCAGATACCAGACCAGGATATTCTTCTCTCCTCATCAGGCAGAACTTGTCCAAGTCTTCGTTACAGAAAACCAGTTGCAAAGACTTGTAGCATGATCATTCTATTATTTGGTCAAGAAGTTGTAGGCTTAGATCAGATACGTTAATGACCTCTTCAATGAAGGAGTTTAACATCCATCTTGAACCAGCACCTTCGTCGTTGGGAATATAGATAGTACAGTTACTGTATCCACTGTCAATGCCGGGCGCCGAAAAAAGGGGGTACAAATTTCGGAGGAACTGTGTTACTCATGTTAAGAAAGTAGGGATGCACGCAAGACAAGACGAGACGAGAAATGCAAAAGTCTCGTCTCGTCTCGCAACCTCAAACGTTGGTCTCGTCTCGCGTAAGGTCTCGTCTCGCAAATGTTAAGTCTCGTCTCGCATAAAATTTTGAGTCTCATCTCGCGTCTCGCGCGAGACTTTCTCGCATGGTCTCGCAGTCTCGCATATATTCTAGGTCAAAATTTTGCAATGTGTTATTCTATGGCTGTTAATGAATGATGATGTGATATTCTGTCCGAAGGCAGGTATTTGACCTAAAAGTCCCTTGGCAAGATGAATGGCGGTTTGCCATTGCTTTCCATGGGATGAATGTTCATAACATCCTAAGGAGACGGAACCTAGAGTTCAACATGGTATCCAAACTTGTGTCCCCTTCATCCCTAACTTAAAAATAAAACTTAATTCGAATATGCTTAATTAGTGAATTTATTACATTTAAATACCACTCACTACATGCTACAGCTATAACTACGTAACAAAAAATAACAAAGGTGAAACGTGTTCTGAATTATTTTTAGATTTCTTACGCTATTATTATACATATTAGAACAGTAAAAGAGGATTGTTCATGAAATAGTATATTTGCTCTTGATTATTAACTTTTTCATACGGAAAAAGTTAAAATATTATTCAAGTTTTAAACTTTGCAAATATATTGCCCTCTAGGCAATGGGACTAATGTGAAATGTGGACTAATCTGGACTAATGGGAAATGCGGCACTGTTAGCGGCGCTGAAAACTTACGATTCGATTCTAATATCGGTTGATTTCGATATTTTTATGTCGCTACGTAACCACCCTGGGTGCTAATGGGAGCTTAATTGGACTTAATTGAAAGTAGAACTATTCACCTAAGCGACCCCGAAGCTACGGATTCGATACTAATATCGACCCGTTTCAAGCATTTTTGATATGTATCCCGACAGTACTCTTTTCCAGACTGTAAGAAATATAGTTATAATTGCGCTAGATATATCAGAATTATGTTGAAACACACACATGCATCCACTTTTATATTCTGTATAAACAGAGAGTGGGCGAGCGAGCGAGCGAGAGAGAGCGACTAAAGGCATCACCACTTCCACATTGCAAAAGCATATATCAAGAATTGAATTGAAAATCTATGTAAAGACTTTCTGCTGTGGCGTGCTTCATAAGGACAATTCCAGTCTGCTCACGTGATCTTTGAGGTTCATGAATTTCTTGCGAGCGTTGCGACTTTGGATTCTCTGTTTAAACCCTCGGCTTATGCATCGAATAAGTTTTCAAGAACATAAATGACATGCTGTATTTTGAATGTTGAGAATTACCCTCTATATGACAAATAGCTGCAAATAAATACACTACATGATTTATTTATTGCTAGTGAACGAGTTTCTTAACTTGTATTTATAATACAGACCTACTGTATATATAATACAGACCTACTGTGAACAACTACCTATTTCAGATGTTATATTTTAAACATAATAATTACTACATTCTGCAATGAATATGTTATATATATATATATACAACTGATGTATTTAATGTCATTATTTTATATAATTTTTCATGCATTGCGGAAAATATAATTTTTAAAAGAGCATTGACCCAGGTGGGATTCGAACTCACAACCTTATGATTTAAGGTCCGACAACTTACTAGTGAGCTAACTCACGCACTTCTGCTAAGGCACTTTTAGCGATGCATAACGGTTCTCAAGAAAATTATGACACTTATAGAAACGCTGTTTTTGTTCTACTTTGACTATTATTTTAGTACTCAGGCGATAATTATGTTCTATGTCTTAACTTTGAGCATTCTTTTACATATGGAAAGATTCGTTTACATATCTAAATGTTCCATTACGTATGGAGAGCTAAATGACAAACAAGCACTTGCTGACATTAATACAAAGTTTCGAAATATTGTGTCATTAAGTATTTCAATCAATGTTGCTTTTTTTCAACACTTGATAACAAGTCTTATTATATTTAAAAGAAGAAAAACACATCTGCAAACTTTTTCCGATTGCAAAGGCTGACTTGGAGGTTCGAACCTGGTTTACTATTTCCCGAAGATACCCGAAGTTGGACTTTGGAAAATTTTGCTTCAAAACACCAATAAAGAATGCGCTCAACCTTTTTTAGACAAGGTGTACCTTTTATCTGCATTTTTACCTCTAAACAAATAGGTTCGGTTTTAGTTCCATCGCTTTTTACAATGTAATACAAACTCCAGAAGGTTTATGTTGTTGATATTTCTTTGTATATGGTTTATTTTCTAGATAACATTCTTCACATCCCATAACCTTATGCAATAAGCATTCAAAATCGGCATAGATTACAAAGGCCATTCTCATTTTATACTGATAATTCTTAAATTTAAAATATGTGTTTTCTTCAGGCATTATTATCTTTACTGCTTTATTCGATGAACAATCTTGCTCATGTTTATCTAATGCAGTTTGTTATTAAAAGTATAACAAACATCGATCACACAAATTTTCGAGCTCTCCATTTACTTATTTGAGTACTAACTAATTAACTTAAGTCTTTAATCCAAAAATAATATGTTTTAACATTTTCTTCAACAAGTTTTTATATATCTGATAAATTCTTATGTTTTTCTTTTTTGGTCTGTGTGTGATGTATTATATGATTAATCTTATTTTCCTCCATCACCTTCTTAAATTCTTTATTGTAAAACTCTTTGCCTTGATCAGTTTGTAAGTTACTAGGTTTTCTCGTCCGTAATATGGATTCAAATGCTTCTGTAACATTTTTACCGCTTTTATCTTTAACAGGAACAGCAAATGCATATTTCGAAAACACATCTATAATCGTTAGCAAATACTTATAGCCTTTGTTTAACTTAGAGATACCTTTTAACATGCCACTATGCATTTCCACAAGGTCTGCTTGCCATAAATCATTTATACCTTTAACAGTAACATTAAACCTAGGATAATTCTTTCCGGAACATTTGTGAATTTCTTCTATGTCTTCTCTAATACCTTTACCTTGTTCTAGTCAATCTTTCTTTTTAACGAATTACGATTTAGTAACACCACATACTGAACTAATACCTTTCTTACTATATCTTCCATTCTGTTTTTTTCTATTCTAATAGTGCTTTTCTTCGTATGTGTTGATTTCTTACACTTAACACAATACATTCTGTTTATTATATAGAAATTTAAAATTCATCATTACCTAATACTATCCTCCTAACATTATCATTATCACTTGATTCGTTTTCGTATTTATCTTCATCCTCTTTTTCTACATACATAATAAGCATTAATGATTTGCCTTGTTTCAAATCAGAATTTTTGGATGGTCTAATTGTTAACTGATCATTTATATTAAAGTGTAATGGAAAACTTTCAACTAGAATGTCATTTAAAAGTGTGTCTTTAAGTTATGAATTGAAACTTGATTCTGTATGCATTAACTACTTCTATAAAGAAATTTGTAGGCAGCAGCTAAATTATATACAAAAATGACTGGTTTCTCAACATCATCTTTTGCCAATCGACATGGTAATTCTACATTTTCTTTTTGTGTAAACTCTTCGTTTGCTTCTTCAAGCTGCTCTAATGTTACAACATCTTGTTTATCGATAGCATTAGATACATTAACCCAGTTTTTATTCTTAAAATCAACCCAGGATGTATAATTTGTTGTAAATACTTCTTTTTTATTTTTATGTTAGATGTAAGTATTTTATGATTTTAAATGTCGTAAAAGTCCATGCGCAAAGCACCCTGCCGAATCTCACCCTACTCAATCTGTGCTTGTGTTGTGTTAAAGACACATCCTACTTAGGTTCTGTTCGATTTTCACATTATCCACTAGCTGACACCTTTTTCCTATCTTTTCTTTGCATAGTATCTCATAAATCAATTCATCCTTATATAGGGTTAAAAGAATTTATTTTCATCTCCGTAACTTCAGTATGTTTATTTACATTGCTGTAGGACGTAATATTGAGGTCTCAAATATTCAATAATAATAATAATAATAATAATAATAATAATAATAATAATATAGGTAACAATTTCCGTATGAGGACACATTGTATTAAAATCTGTAAAATCGCCCGTAGCGTTAGCCAGAAGTTACAAAATAGTCGGGATTAGAGAGTAGTGTCAGGATCAACAGGATCCTCACAAACATCCCTACAACTAGCTAAATGTTATAACGGAAAGTTTCCCTAGTACTAGTTAAATGTTATAACGGAAAGTTTCGAGGCAAATTTCGTGTAGAAAGTATGGATTCTGAACTCACAAGAGCCGTAAGAAAATTTGTTTTTAAGTGATGGTTATGCCGGCTAAGCTACAGAACACGTCGATGAGGAGAATGAAAGAAATATTGAAATAAAGAAAGTGCGAGGAAGCAGAACACGGAGGAAAATTATACACACGTTGTTTGTTCAGCACAATGCATACTAGGCGAGAGTTAGGTGGAACAGGTTGTACCATTAAATTTACAACACTTCAATAATAATAATAATAATAATAATAATAATAATAATAATAATAATAATAATGTTATTAAAAGTTTATAGTTGCACTAAAATTCGGCAAAACTTACTTAAACGTAGGGGTTTCGAGGAAGGGGTACAGCTACTCTAATTTAAACGAAAGCTTTCTGCTAATATTTCGTGTAGAAAATATTCTACTTTACGTTTCCAGGAAAATAACTGTAATAGAAAGACCTGAATATAATTGAACACTAAAGCTTGTAATAAACTAACGTGTGGAGTTTGCAGATGTAATTATAAAAGCCTTGCTACAAAAATATATATACAGACCATAAATCAGTGACCTCTGAAGTACAAAGTAACAAAATAATATATAAGATTCAGTCTACATAGCAATTGTTGCTTGAAGAGTGGCATATACTATTTCTAGAATCGAGATAAGACGAGAAATGTTTACGATACTTTTCGTCTCGTCTCTACTCTCATCTCCAAAGCATGTCGATAGAGTGAGTTAGCCTTGTCCCGTCTGGAATTAAAAGTTAAGTCTCATCCCGATTTTGTTTGGTTTGGTTTTAGAATCGAGATGAGAAATTCGTCTTTTCATGGGCAACGTTACACAAAACCAATTTTTTTTATTTCTGCTTGTAATGGAATGACCTGAGCGATAATAAATTTTTAATTTTGAAATATTTTTCTGCATAATATTTATTATCACTAGTATTATTCCTGAAAATTTGAAAGTTGAAGTGTTGAAACAAACTAGTATTTATTTATTTATTTATTTATGGCTTCTTTTACGTGGCGAAGTTAAGGCTCTGCTGCCTTCTCCGAACTCTTAACCACTTGCATACATTATATATATTTAAAAAAAACACCAATATATAGAAAATATTAACAATTACGAAAGAAAAGTATTGAACCACATAAGAAAACAATATACTAGTTAATTAAAAAAATGGTTAAGCACTTCAAAAAACAAAAATTGAAAATTAATATTCAATAGGGGGGACAAAAATAACATGGAGAAACAAAAAATTGCATATTGCATATAGCAGTACTAGAAGTATGAATAAGCTGTACAAATTAACATAGGTTACCTTTTTTTTGTGTGTGTTCATATGTGGGTTATTAATAATCTGGTAAAACGAAGATGCCTCATGTGCTACCAGTGTCCTTACCTTTACTTAAGAGAAGGGAATATACCGATTTTTTTTTAAATTTGGCGACTGTGGAAACCTTGTGTATTAATTGAGGTAAACTGTTCCAGAGGCGTGAAGTACTTACTGTGAAGGATTTTGAGTATGAATCAGAATTGTGACTGGGGATGGAGAGAAGAAATTATCTTGTGATCTTGTGCTTCTAGTATGAAAATCTCATAAATATAAAAATCTATGGGCTAAATACGATGGTTCTGACGTAGTAAGTACAAGGTCTGTATGATAAGTAATGAGACTCGCCGCGCCGCGGCGCGCGTGTCGCTGGAGCGGGTTTGTCGGTGATGGAGGATGTAGGGGGGGGTCCGAGCAAAGCAACGCACCGCGCGTCAGTTGGCTCCGAGCCTTAGTGGAGCGCGGACAAGCCTTGGACAAAGCCCTTGTGAACATTCTTGTCACGGCGGAAAATCAACAAACATGGAGGGTTCCATCGAACAGCGTTATGCGATCAAATTTTGCGTTCGCCTGGGGAAAACGGCTACTCAGACGCTTTCTCTCATCACGGAGGCCTACAAAGAGGAAGCCCTATCCAAAGCCCAGGTGTTTCGTTGGCACAGTGCGTTCCGGAACGGCCGGGAAAGCGTTGAGGATCTGGAGAGGGCTGGACGCCCGACAACAGTGACTACGGACGAAACTGTGGCAAAAGTGAGGGATCTCCTGAACTCAGACCGTCGATTATCGTTGAGATTGATTGCTGATGAACTCGATATGAACCACACAACAGTGCACAAGATTGTGACGGAACAATTGGGAATGAGAAAAATCTGTGCGAAACTGGTGCCGCGAGTGTTGACTGACGAACAAAAGCAACGACGTGTTGATTGTTGTCAGGAACTGTTGAACCTCATGAACAGTGACCCTAACTTTGAAGATGACGTCATAACAGGTGACGAGTCGTGGGTGTTCCAGTACGACCCTGAAACGAAACGTCAAAGCGCGGAGTGGCACACTCCTGCGTCCCCGCGCCCCAAGAAGGCCAGAATGTCGAAGTCAAAGGTGAAAACAATGTTGATTGTTTTTTTTGACAATGTGGGGGTGGTCCACAAGGAGTTTGTACCCCAAGGACAAGCCGTCAACGCCGCCTTCTACAAACAAGTCCTTGAGAGACTGCACAGGAGCGTCAAGCGGAAAAGACCGGCGATCGCTAGCCGGTGGAAGTTGCATCACGACAATGCCCCTGCCCACACCGCCTTCTTAGTGACCTCCTTTTTGACCCGGATTGGGGTGGAAGTCCTTCCACAACCACCCTACAGCCCAGATGTGAGCCCGGCCGACTTCTTCCTCTTCCCGAAGCTGAAGCCACGCTTGAAAGGAACCCGTTTTGCAGACGTCACAGCCATCCAAGCAGCCGTGACCACATTTCTAAAGGACATGCCGGCTGCTGACTTCCAGGGGGCGTTTGCAGCGTGGAAACATCGATTGCAGAAGTGCATCGACGCAAGAGGAGAGTACTTCGAAAGCTTTTAAGTCCCTGTACAGATCAGATCAATAAAACAATGTTTCCAGACCTGGTCTCATTACTTATCATACAAACCCTGTATTTTGTACAATAGGGTAAGATTATGTAAATTTCTTCTTCCGACTAACGTCAGCCATGACAGTTTTTTATAAAAAGATGTGAGATGTTCCCTGTAAGTTATATTGAAAATAAATCTATTGCAGGCATTTTGCACTCTTTGCAAGCGCTTTGATTGGTTTTCTGTTAGATCAGAATAGACTGAGTCGCAATAGTCAAGATGTGGGAACACCAGTACCTTGACAAATTTGATCTTCAAAGATATTGGTAAGAAAATTCTTAGTCGATTTTACGTATTTAGGGCGCCAAATGCTCTCTTACAAACTCCATTTATTTGATCTAACCAGGAGAGATTTTGATTTATTATGACTCCGAAATTTTTGGCAGCTCTAGAGAATGGAGTAACAGTATTGGACAATATTATATTTGGGAGCTGATAGATATTAATAGAAGAAAGAATTCTTGAGGAGCCAATTAAGAAGCACTGTTTTTTTTTTTTTTTTTTTTTGCATTTAATTTTAACCCATGAGCCGTAGACCAGTCGCTGATTTTGTTTAACTCAGTATTTATTTTGTCAATCGCATTATTAATATCTTGTTGGGGAAAAGAAGCATATAACTGAAAATCATCAGCGTAAATATGGTATTTTTCAATAGGTGAGCATTTTAGGGAGATCATTAATGTAAAGGGCAAAGAGAAGGAGACCTAGTACGCTACCCTGCGGCACTCCACTGTTGATACAATGCCATGTCGATATGTGATCCTGATTGATCACTACTCTTTGTTTAGGTTCGTGAAGGTAAGAATGAAACCATTTAACCACTGATTCAGAAAAATTAAACAATAATGATAATTTCTGAAGTAATATGTCAAAATGAATAGTTTGAAATGCCTTACTATAGTCAAGTAGAGTAAGGAGCGTCAGTATTCCGTTATAAATAGCCCATCTTATATCCTCCGTTATGTTTACTAGTGCAGTCCATGTGCTATGATTACTTCGAAAACCAGATTGAAATGTATCCAATAAATTATTTGTTGTTAAGTATTCCCGAATTTGATCATTTACAATATATTCAAAAAATTTGAAAGCTCGGGAAGGACACTGATAGGACGATAGTCTGCAATATTATCAGCGTTGTTCTTTTTTGCAAGTGGGGGGACCTTAGCGAGTTTGCATACTGTGGGAAAAGTACCTGTGGCAAGAGAGTAATTAAAAATGTCAGTGATAGGATTAAGTACATGCAGTAGGATTTTCCTCATCATGGTTATTGAAATATCATCTATACCAGTGGCTTTAGATTTAATTCTTTGGATCGCTTTTAATACATGTGCAGGCTGTACGTGAGAAGGCGAGAACAGAGAGTTAATTTCCGTAGCTACAATATTCTTCATTGTTTGCAGTTTCATGGAGGCTGGTACCATCCAGCTTTGTCAGAAAAAAGTGTTCAATTCATCTGGCGTATAGTTAACAGCGTTCTTGGCTATGTTTCTCCCAACACCTAATACATTAGCCTCTTCCAAAGAACTGCTCCGTTATTTTGGAATTCAAGTATTTAATAGGCAAAGCTCCGTTTTGCCTTCCTTACTTCTTGAGTGCAACGGTTTCTTATCATCCTATTGTTTTCGAATTTCGTATTAGGATTTATTGTGCTATCACTGGAAGGATCACAATTTTTAACATGTCTCCTGTATGCTCTATAAGCTTTATCTCTCCGCACCATTAACGAACGTAATTCATCGGTTTAGCATGGTGATGGGGGTTGCGAAACACGTTTCTTAACTACAGGGACGTGTCTATCATAGAAATTTATTATTAAAGAAGTATTCAAATATTTGAATGTATTAAAGCGTGTGTTATCGCTGGTCAACCACCATCAACATTCCTAAAGTAAAACAAAAAATATGCTCGACGTGTATTCGATCGAAAAAGTTCCAGATTACTGGCCAATCGCCTAGGCCACTGAACTACAATCACTACGCTGTAAATGATTCGTCTTTAGTCTGGTTATTTTAGTTTCTCTGCCTCACTTTGAAAGTTGTATATTATTTTTTTCTTCGTTTCAAAATGCCTCTCGCATTCCTCTTATGATGATATAAGTGATTGATCTTTGGTAGAGTTTATTTTAATAAATTCAGTTGTTATTAAACCTTTGATAGGCAAGTTTTTTTTTCTCCACATGAAACTACAGATAAGACAGATTTAATACTCGTACTGTGCATTTCTTTCAAAGCAGCCACGGTCAAAGACGTATGACAGCCACGGTATAAACGATGGCTCAATTTGATATATTGAAACAAACTACAGCCTCTTATTTTGAGAATAGAAAGATATGGAAACTACTCAGTGGTACAGCATTTCATATTTGTACAATATTTCATGTAATAAAAAAAAATGAGTGTAATTTTATCATGAAATATAGAGAATGATAATTTTTTTGTTCTTACTTAATCATTATCTCCATTCACATTTCCTTATTTTTTGAATTTGTTACAGGCGCGATAACGTATTACCATTCCACGGAGAAGACGATACGTGTATTACTTTAAAGGAAACCATTTCTCATTCCGATGAAGAATCTCATACTTCGATGCAGTTTGGAGAGGGGTTTCATCCATCACTTTTGTCAGGGCATATTTTAGCTCAGGAGAGTGAAGAGCGTCATTCCTACCAAAAGAGTGAAAAACACTTTAGTCAAAGTTCAACTTTGTCAAGCAATAACTTAGTGCACAGTGCTCAAAAATCCCATATGTGCGGAGTATGTGGAATGGAAGTTAGTGTATGTTCATGTTTGGCTACGCACATGTTAAATCGTACATTGGCAAGGTTACACACATGCCAAGACTGTGGTAATGTATTTAACCAACGTTCATATTTGGCTAGACACATGTTAATCCACACAGGAGAAAAAAAATACACGTGCCAAGAGTGTGGTAAGGGATTTAAACGACGTTCTGATTTGGCTACACACATGTTAATCCACACAGCAGAAAGACCTCACACGTGCCAAGAGTGTGGTAAGGGATTTAATCAACGTTCCCATTTGTCTTCACACCTGTCAATCCACACAGGAGAGAAACCTCACACGTGTCAAGAGTGTGGTAAGGCATTTAATCGACGTTCCACTTTGTCTTCACACATGTTAATCCACACAGGAGAAAAACCTCACAGGTGCCATGAGTGTGGTAAGGGATTTAGGGTACGTTCACATTTCGCTACACACATGTTAATACACACTGGAGAAAAACCTCACACGTGCGAACAATGTGGAAAGGGATTTAGTGTACGTTCATCTTTGGTTAAACACATGTTAATCCACACAGGAGAAAAAAAATACACGTGCCAAGATTGTGGTAAGGGATTTAAACGACGTTCTGATTTGGCTACACACATGTTAATCCACACAGCAGAAAAACCTCACAGGTGCCAAGAGTGTGGTAAGGCATTTAATCGACGTTCCAATTTGTCTTCACACCTGTCCCTCCACACAAGAGAAAAACCTCACACGTGCCAAGAGTGTGGTAAGTCATTTAATCGACGCTCAGGTTTGGCATCACACTTGTCAATCCACACAGCAGTAAAGCTTCACGCATGCCAAGAGTGTGGTAAGGGTTTTAAAAATCGTTCAACTTTGGTTACACACTTGTTAATCCACACAGGAGAAAAACCACAAACGTGCCAAGAGTGTGGTAAGGGATTTAGGGTACGTTCACATTTGGCTACACACATGTTAATACACGCAGGAGAAAAACATTACACATGCAACGAGTGTGGTTAGTCATTTAAGCGACGTTCATATTTGGCTTCACACATGCCAATCCACACAGCTGTAAAGCATCATACGCGCCAAGTGTGGTAAGGGGTTTAAACATTGTTCAACTTTGGTTACACACGTTAATTCACAAAAGATATAAGGCTCACACTTGCCAAAGTGAGGTTAAGTATTTAAATGAAATTCAGAGTTGGCTACACACATGTCAATCCACAACCGATCCAAAATCTCACGTGCCAAAACCCTGGAATGGAATTTATTCAACGTTCATACGTGTTAAGCCGCATAGGACGTGAATCTCACACATGGTAAATGTTGAAAATGATTTAGTCTACCCTCAATCCTTGCAAGACAATTCAATACACAATTAACAAACCAAAGAGATGCATAGAACGTAGCCTGCTATTTACTGAAGGTTCACATTAAGCAAGTTAAATGTTAATTCACACAAAACAAGTCTCTTGCACGCGCGGAGTGTAGAAATACATTTACTGGCAGTTCTCATTGGGCAAATCGCATGGTAAAACACATAGTTCAATAACCACAGATATGCGAAGGAAGTTCAATAGGATTAAGTTTAGAATCATCCTTGGCAAGACACGTAAATAGACATGGCATATATAAAAGAATTTGCCGCTCTCACAAGTTAAATTTCGGCAGAAAAAGTATGTACACGATAAAAAACCGTGCTAAAGAAAACTACAACAGAATTAAATATCAAAGGAGTCAGATCACATTAAGCCCTTCAAATGTACCTGCTCTTTGGCATAGAATGTAAGTTGTGAGGAACAAATTTTTAAGTCCGTATTTTGGGGGCACATGTTACAGAAAATTTGTTCCGCATCTACTCCACGAATACCTCTTCTCTTTGCCGCCACAGCGATTGCCGCATAGTGTAAAGCTGGCTGACGCCGACGAAGATTCAAGTGACGATTTCGCAAAGGAACTTTTATCTAGAGATAAAAATTCCAAATATAGTCCATGAGAGTTCTTGTATATAAGGGAGTTAAGGGCAACAAGTTTAAGCGACATCCATAGTGAGGGCGCACCTTCCTCATCAGCTACAAGTGTAGATCCAGCGGAAAAACATGTCAATTCCAACACTAAGACTTTCTGGACCATCTGCATTTTAGCTGCATCTTGCTTGTCGATACATGGTTGCTCAGTTCCATTTTCACCGCATATATTTATATTTCCGGTTTTTACGACATTCTTTCATGCTCTTTGACAGAAAATTTTATGCAATTTGAAGATAACAAGTGATCATAAACTCAAGTCTTCGTCCCTTCCACATGGGTTAAACTGATCAGATAAACATTACGTTAAAATCGTATTAAGGTTGTATGTGTCAAAAAATGACTGACTAATAATATTGAAAACGATTGCATTCCAGTTGTTGTCTTTGATTTCAAAGCGGGATTAATAGCATTTTTATCCAAAGTGTTAATGACTTAACCGGAATTCGTGGTGTTTGTGCGAAAAGAGGGTCTGTACCTAAATTTCGACGCAAATATCTTCTACTCTTTTTCGGCCAGAGTCGTTTCTCAAGCGCGGGATGATGATATAAGGTAAATGTGCATGTGGGTTGATAAAAATGAAGTTTGAAGCTATGTTTCGCATTCCTTCTTATTCTCTTGTATACTTAGAAGTTTTTGAGTATACTGACTTACCAACTTTTCACTCGTTTTATAAGAAAAGTTGTTAAATCAGGTTTTAAATTTTATTCAAAAACGTTCTGTTTACCTTATAAAAATCTGGTACTATAAGACAACATCACACCTGTCAAAACGAACCAACATACAAAGTTTTACACCATTGTATTAATATATCGATATTTCAACACATTTCTATAAAATTTAAAGCGTGATCCTGTAAAATCAAGCAATAATGAGTTAGCAACTTCTGATTTGAGAGCTTCATATAGTTCGCGTTCAAGTTTGGCAAGACAAATTTTAATATACACAAGTGGAAAACTTCACATATACGAAGAGTTTGAAATAATACTTGGTCTATACTCAAATTTGGAAGGATATTTTAATACACAGATGAAACTCTCACACATACGACAACACACAGGAGAAAAGAAGATTTATATGGAGCTCACGTTTTACAATGCACAGGAGAAAACATATTATTAAATACTAAGGAAAAAACTAAAGCGTTCTACGTGTGTAGAAAGGGCTTAATTAAAGTTTATGTTTCCCAACATATATATTAATACAGATGGGGAGTAAGTGCTCAGTCAAGACTATGAAGAACGGTATAATCGAAGTTCAATTTTGAGGAAACATGCTATCTCATACAGGTAAAAGATAGCTGTGCATAATTGTGAAAAGCGTTTACATGAAGTCCATATTTTGTTAGTGGAAAGACATTGTAAGATATGTGAAACTAATTACTAAAAAATCATGATTGTACATAAAAAGTATATTCAATTTACACACGTGATAAAATATACAAATGCAAAACATCCTAGTTATCAAAATTGCGATAAAATTCGTTCAATATTACGTATCAGTCTCACGTACTGCCAATTCACATTTCCGCTCGCGACGACGGTGATTCGGCCGTGATTGATTATTCACATTTTTCAGCATTGTGCATGATGCAAAAAGTATGTTTTGGAGCATTTAGGTTTAGTAAATCAAGACAAATCATTGTTGACCAAACGTATAAGTTTAATTAAACTATAATACTGCTAAATATGAGTGAAAACACTGTACAAAACACAAAATAACAGACTCGAACCTAACCAATATCCATGTCACTGAGCTTGTTGTTATAATGCTGATATTTATTGCAGAGAGCAGTAATGATTGAATGCTTTTTGCATATGTTTTTCCACAATATGTAGACTCAACGCGGGTTCAAAGTTAATCAACATCCACTTCAATGCTCTCTTTCTGAGATTGCTTACATGTATTGCAAGTAGTGATAATTGTTGACTGCAATCTGAACATGTATTTTCCACAAACATTACATTCAAGGCGAGTTCTGTTGCTTTCCCTTGACCAGCAGATGTAGGAAATATTTCTTCGGATTGGTTACACTGCTTCATCATCGGTAGTTAGTTTTCTGTATTGTGCCAAGCACACCAGCATTTTTTTTTTTTTTTTTTGCAAAGTTGATATTTTACGATGAGCTTTCAGGTTTTCGTTTATTAATTCTAATGCTAACCCGTATAGATATGGGTTTGTAATATTTTTTATGTTAGGGCAGTAAAAAATGAAACAGCGGATGAAAAATAATGAAACTTTTATTTACAATTTTATGTAAATGCGAAACAAAAAATCACGTTTTGGCTCCCTCTGACGGCGGATTGGCCGTCCACCCTCCACTACCAACTTTGGGATTGTACTGAACGGGAAGTAATGCATTTGATAATTTTCTCGCAGAGGGTTGATATGTTTAGAGTAGCGAGATATTGCTTTTGCGTGACACATTACTTTCTAATCCACATTTACAAATGGAAGAGAATCGGGCTGTTTTCCAAGAACAGGGAAAACAGGTTTCCCTGAAACATCTATTAAAAATGGGCGAAAGTGGAAAATAAATAATATATGATTTCGAACACAGAAAGGTCCAGTTTATATTGTCCTGGCCAGATGCTCTCAATCCGGAGTGAGAATAAGAGTAAGTCATCCTCGGGGGGAGTGATAGATAAATGAGAGAAATTGGACGAGTAAACGGATTGAACAGGGAGGTACGTCGATTATTCAGTTGAGAATTTATTACAAAAGAATTCATTAAAATTTTCTGTTCTTCCCTCAATTTGTGCACCTGATATAACATTGTACTTTAAAAGACATGCTAGAACTTTTAGATCTAGATCTGATAAGATACCAAAGTTGTTTAGTGTTGTTGATGCTGGTCTGTTTTTTTTTTTTTTTTTTTTTTTTTAGATATAATCTAGGTGTTTGCTGCATCTCAATAGCTTTTTTGTATTAAGTCGTATATCAGAAATTATTTTAAGATATGTATTCATTTGGAAATGCACACCATAATTCCCAAAATTTTTTTTTTTTTTTATTTGGTAAAGTGTAGCGACTCTGTTCGCCGTGCCTCATTGGAAATTTCATTGATTTTACTTTTTTGAACAGTACAAAGTATTTATTGTTGCATTAAAAACATGAGAGAAAGAATCCAGTGCCTCGTCTATAGTTCAATTTAGTAAAAGTGTCCACTGTATCACCTGTTGCACTTTGCAAATTTCACCCAAAGGGGCTTTCCTTCAGTCAGGTACAAACTTTCTTTTTGAGTTGGATTGCTGGCTTCTGAGATTGGGAGTAAGATAGGGAACGGGCAACTCGCGGTCTGGGAGAAGGAACTCTTTATATGAGATGACGGATTATATCAGAAAAATAGACATGACATAATCTAAGCTGCTATTTTTACGTGCGTTATGAAAATCCTACAATCCCAAGTCGAGTGCTTGAGTAGAATGTTCGACAAAGCAATGTCATTTGTGTGATGTTATCCCATGTTTACTGTAGATCCATATGTAAGCCCAAGATATATTCACCAAAATGAAGAATTTTGTCACCTTGTGACAACATTTGGAAATGATTCGTGGCATGTTTCAATTAAACTTGAGGACTTTTCGTATATGGTCAGCAGAAACACCGGACGAAGTTTGTTTTGGATAGACTTACTTGGGCTAAAATAATTTCACACTCACGTACGAGATCATTCTGTGTTCTGCTGCCCTATTTATTTTAATACTACAAAAAATCCGACCCTGTGGTCTTGCGGTCGTTTATCTATGTAGAGAATTGGTTGAAAAAAGGCATTCCACTGTTCCTTACCAATACTTTCAGACACGTTTCAATTACCACTAGACATCAATATTCAAGCAACTAACTAATATTCATACCGCAGTCCGTAAAATTGATTATAATGCATTGTACATTTAGATAGTATAGTTTAAACGTGGTTTTGTTCACTGCACTTTTGATCAGCATTCTTCTGTACATCACCACATTAAACGCAGAATATAGAGCACCTGACGGCACACTTCTCTAGCGTGGGATCACGTTGTTCTAGTCACTCTCACTCTTTTCTTGCCATCTGGGTTGAACATTGAAAATTATATCAATTGAGTGTTCTGTAGCAATAAGTGAAAACGGTATATCATTGCATTTCCAGCTGGAGATACTGTCAAACGCAGACTCTAGCCGTAACCTTACTACTGGTTGGAGCGTATGTTCATAATGGAAATGAAAAACACAGAAATAGCACAAATATTTTCCCGAAGTAGGAGCACGAACTTTAACTTTTCATACCCCTTGTCCCTAATGTTTACGCCTTGTTAGTACACTTTACTCTCGTGACATTCATTGTTCTTAACCCTACAGTGGTAAGGTGAAAGAAAATTTCATGAATGGTACACTGTGCTTCCTGGACCCAGGACCATTTTTGCCTGATAAGATGTGAACTAGGATTTAAATTTCTATTATATTTACAATATTAAATATAAACACCAGATAGTGGATACGATTTAAGCGAAACTGTACATTCACTTTATTCAAGCAATATCTTTCTTGTTATAATTAAGTTCGATACCTATGTGACTATTTTATTGCTTAAATACCAGCACTCAAAATAAAATATTTATTAACTAGAAAGAAGTAAACAAGGATTTCTCTTAATAGGGGTGTATTACAAATAAGGAAACTCATTATGTTCACTGTTGACTCATTATGTTCCATACCGAAAAGGCGAAATTTCACGAGAAACTAATCAATTTTTTATATTCATAAACTATTAGCATTTGGCAACCACACTCTTCAAAATGTTCATCTTTTGCACAACCATGAATATTACACGTTCAGCTCGCAGCTCGCAACATTCTTCACTTCGATTTTCATGCCACTTACAATGGTTCGTACGTGCAATTTCATGTATCTTCACTCGAAACAAATATTTAACTTCATAGTGATCATGTATTCCTAGGTATTTGACTATGACTTTTATTTCTATTTCTCAACATTCTCTTCTACTTACTTCATAAACTCATATTTGAACAATTATTATACGAGGAACAATTTCACACATTGCTTATCAGTAAAACGCATCTTACTTCCAAATTTAATTGCAAATTTACCGGCCATCAACTCATTCGACACGATAAGAAGGTTCCGGCTCGACGCGCCACCAGCGCCGTGACAATAGTATTTTATCCTTACACATGGTATAGTATTGACTCTCCATCTAATATTCCAGAACATCTAATCATAACTATTTATTACAGATTTTTATGTGTCACAATGACAGTCATCTATGTTCGACCAGGTCGTCCTATTCCCCTCCCATTCCAATATATTTCTAGTAATTTCCATCATTACCTGATCTCTTCCAATATTAACATCCATAGCCGCTCAGACCGAGAGAAACAGCTTATAACAATTTTATCCCTGCCTCCACTACCTGCTTCATTCACCCATTACCAAAACCAATCCGTTCCTGATCTAACACTACTCCTGATCACATGATCTCTCGCCCACAGTATTTTCATCTACATTCTAGATCCTCTGGGTAGTTAACATGTGCCTATTACACTCACTCAAAATGTTTCCATTACTTCTTCCTCCGTCTGAGCACCTTCTCGGCTAATACTTCGCTACTAAACTTACTAAACTCATATACTGTCAGCGGCTTATCCTCCTTTTACTAAAAATGAATTACACCTTTGAATGCCAAAACTGGGTCAATTTGGCTCAGATGATCTTTTTATAAAGAAATGCCACAATATCAAAAAGAGGTAGTGGGCTAATATTTTTGGTATTCTTCCATTAGCAACCATTTTTACTTTTGGAAATCATTTCAGTAGAATTCATATTAAAAAAACAAAATACACCCCAAAATGGCAGAAAGTGTAGCTAGGTCGTTTTCATCCAGTTTTGGATACCTCGCGGCACGGCCCCCAAGAATATCATTTTATTATTATTATTATTTCGCCGACTGAAATGAAACCTGAACTAATCACTTCTCCGTTCTACCGAGCTTTGATTCGGGTAAGAGTAATAGTAAATATTATTTTATGAAACTCCTTTTCTCCCCACTCTTTCCCACGTCCACACATCACTACATATTTCCTTCTCAGCAATTGTTATATTTTGGTTCAGTTCCCTAAAATATCTTGTTTTATTTTTAGCAAGACACGTGATTCTTCACCCCTTAAAAGTACATAAGTTGGATAAAAAGTACTCGCAACCCTGCCGGCACGCGCCAGTCTAGTGACGGAGAAGCGCGGGGTGGCAGCACCGGAGAAGACAATCTCAGTTGAGGAACTTAGGTGAGTGGAAACGCTGTTGAGTCAATCAGTCAACGAGAGCAGTGGCGTCAAATTGGTATCGCGAGTGGAAGCGCTCTAAACACAATCTTCACTAAACATGAACAGCGTTCGTGGATCAAAATTGAAGTGGCACGTGGTCGTAGTGCACGAGAATGTTTTCAGAGACTGCGGGAAGCCTGTGGTGATGCAGCATTGCCATACCGCACCGTAGCTCGATGGGTTAAAGTGTTTCGGGAAGGCAGACAACGTGGAAGACCGCCAATGTTCTGTACGACCTCCAGTGGACAACTTGACAATTCGGCTCCTTGCATCCTTGCTGGATGTGGATAGACGGTGGACTGCGCGTGAGTTATCGGCAGAGGTTGGGGTGTGCCATAATACTGTGCTTCACATTTTGAACATCCTGGATTTTCGCAAATTTGCAGCACGTTGGGTTCCACATGCCATTACGGAGGTGCAGAAATGGTACCGATATGCACTGGCACAAGAATTGCTCGACCGCCACCAGAAAGAGGGTGACAATTGCTTGGGCAGGATCGTTACCATTGATGAAACCTGGGTTCTATCCTACGAACCATGTTTGAAGCGCCAATCCAACGAATGGAAGCATCCCGGTTCCTCTCGACCAAAGACTGTGCGCCCTAGTCAGGGAGTAGTGAAGGTGATGTTGATAGTGGCGTACGATGTCCAAGGGGTTATCCTGCTCCATGCTGTACCAGCAGGGCAGACTGTGAATGCGCCATATTACTGTACGTTCTTGCAACACCATCTGCGTCCCACACTGCGGAGAAAGCGAGCTGATCTTTTGGCACGGACCCCAATCATTTTGCACGACAATGCACGCTGTTACACAGCTACCGCCGTGACGGACCTTTTACGTGCCTGGAACTGGGAGATACTGGAACTTCGACCATATTCGCCGGATATGAGTCCGTGCGATTATGACCTGTTTTCCAAGATGAAGCAACCACTTCGCGGACAACGATACAACACCAGACAGGCCATCCTCAATGCCGTAGGGCGGTCGCTGCGAGACATAGCCAGAGAACAACGTGCTGACGGAGTACGGCGCCTTCCATACGTGTGGCAGAAGGTTGTGGACATGGGGGTGATTACATTGAAGGAATGTAGAACGTATTTTCCCTTCTAATACAGTCATTTGTAAATTATAACAATTGTGCCATTACTTTTTATCCATCCCTTGTATGTAATCTGTCACAAGCTTGTTTGCAAAGCGCATTGCACCAGCAAACTGCTCTGCAAGGACTGTCAGGTGTAATCAAAATACAATGTGTGACAGAATTTATTCCTAACAAAGCGTATTTCTATGTATAAATTTCTAATGTTACAGTACTATAATTCAGGTATTGTTTGAAAGAATCAAAAGCCGCCACTGACAGTGTATACAGCGTATGAAATTTACTGTAAGAAGCACGAATGGGTCAAAATAACCCACGCTTAATACTTGACCTAACATTTTAGGTTTGGTTCTCTAAGGGTTAATCCACTCTAATCTCTACCATCAATCATTCAACTCGCAATTGAGCTTTTCATCCCCCAAACCGCATATATATCACCTCATCATCCAAAATTCCTCCGCGCTACTTTCGTCTACTTAAATACTCAGGTCAAATCTATACAGAATATGTTTGCACTGGCAACCACGAAGCTCTTCAGCAACATAGAACCCTCCACCGAACAGTGTATAAATTACGACAGTGGATTAAAACCTGAAACACAATTTCTGCCTTATCACACCCTTCGCAATATTAGATGCGTTTCAACGCATTAGCTGGTAAATTTACCCAAACCTCTTATCCTCTCTTACATCACGATTAGGAATTGTACAGAGACCAAGGAAAAGCTAAAACCTTTGCTTCCTAATTATATTATATTATTTTTACACTTCTATTATTCACTTAGCATTGTAGGCCTAATTATCATCCTGTAGGCATTTCAACTTCAATTCACCACATATCCATCTTCAACCCAACATATATACTCACAAAGCACTCACTACCTTCATTTCTACCACTGAAATCACTAATTTTGTCTATCATAAATGTTATAATGACCCGAAAATCAATAACATCTATCGACATGTAAGACAAAGTCCACGAATACTGCTAAATCTTACTAATCATCCAAATTTCTCTTGTTTTTAAAAATAAACAATACCTTCCGATACAGCTCAACAGAATCTTCAACCAAATTCTAGGGAAAAATATAGTCAAATGACTTCATGTTCATGTTTCTCATTACTAGGCCTATCTTTACCACACCATCAAGCAGTCTCCCGCCCACAAATTACCATCAACGATCAGCTTCTGCGTCTCCTCAGCTGCATCTATAAGCAGTATAATACCACCAAGCCATCCTGCCTGGTACTCTTTAATTTAGAAAAGGCATTTAATGACGTGTAGCGTTAGGGTTTGCCTTCAAACCTGCTACACATTCGCCTTATCGTATATATTCGTTTTATTTACAATTTCTTGTCTGGCCACCGTACTTACTAATACCTTAATCAACAGTCATATCAAATGACATTTATGCACTCAGGCGTATTTAAGACTCTTTACTATCACCCTTATTATATCTGTTTTATGTTGTTGACATGCCTCTTTCCCCACAAAATATTCAGGTATTTCCATACGCTGATGATACAGCTTTTTTTGCAATTTGCAGTATTATACACTAAGTAAACAACGCCTTACAACCAATAATACAGACGTTTGGTCTGTGGTGCAATAAATGGCTACTGAAATCCAATGCTGCTAAAACCCAAACTACAGCATTTCTGGCCCCTAAGAAACGCTCCAGATTTCACAGTAATTCACTTCCATCACTGTTAACGACAACTGTCTTAGAATCCCCAAAACTGTTAATACTTAAGACTCACCATAGATAGACACCTCAGATGGAAGACTTATGTCCAGGACATCAATAGAAAGGCATACATTTGACTCAATCTATTAAAACTACTTACTGTCACAATCTGGAGTTGTTCTACAAACCTACTCTTAAACACTTATGTAGTCTTCCTTCGACCTGTGATTAGTTACGGCCATACCGTTAGGTCTCGGTAGCTACCCCCCCTTTTTTTTATCAAAAACTTAAGGTTCTCGAACATCGCACACTCAGAATTCTATACCACATCAATCTCCTGAGCTCTATTCTCGCGTGACTTTTCTACTTTTCCATATAGGAAAGCTTTGCCTCAAATTCTTCCGGAACGCTCCATCCTCATCCTCCACTCCTCTCTGATTCCATCAAGCTCATATTTAATATTATATCGTTCACAGCATCAGCCATTCTACCTCTTCCTCCTCTTTACAATGTATCATTATTCCTTACCACCGAATCATCAAGATCTTCCCCTCATCAGAAAGTTTCTTCTCTATCACCCTCCGCACAATATCATACAATTATATTCTACACAATAATTCCTTTGTCACTAACAGAGCTACCCATCCCTTTAAATAATGCTTGAAGAAGTCCCCGAGAGAGAAGAATATCCTATATCCGTCATTTTACAATATATTATAGTTTTTCTCGTCCAAACGCAGCTCGTCTCATGGATTTCACTCAACAACGCAATATGATGAAATGTAAATCCAAATATTTTCATCATGATGTCCATAATTCATTGTACAATTTCCTTTCTCCACCATCATTATAATTACGATTGTAAAGATCATAATGTCCTATTTACTCACGTTGTTTATGACAAAATTACAGAATTTTGAAAATCCCATAGACCATCTTTAACTCCTTTCTCGAAATACCCTTCACTTCTCTTTCCCCCATGGAGGGCATAACCCTTGAGTGGGTGGTTATCTAAAACAAACGTGCGCCATACCTTTACGTTATAATTTCAATTATTATTTTATTTCTAAAGGGTGTCTTATAGGTAATTTATGTCTTGAAGCAAAGTAAAGTTCTTTGTTTATACCTTTATCACAAGACTAAAGTCGCTGTAAGACCGTAAGTAAAATTTTGCCCAAATATGTACCCCGTTGGCACTTTCAGATAATGATTTTTTTTTTTTAATTCCGTATCAGGGAGCCAACACAAATATAGGGAATAAGTGTGAGGTTTAGGACAGTTAGAGATGTGGGACAGTGATATACCTCTCTGGTGATTTGTGTTAAGCCATAGCGGTTGCTAGCGGATGTGGCGGCTACGTTTAAAGAGCATTGCTACCAGGTTCTGAACGTGCACAAGGTTTTAGAAGCAAAGACAGATTTTCCTTCACCGCTGATAACTATTATATCAGATATATATTATAAACATATTTCACAATATGAAGAGGTAGTAGAGGATTTGATATAAAAGTAGAGAGTTAGGTATTGAAAGTATATTTAGAATATTTTTATATGATTCTAATACCAGAGTTCGTAGCTTTATAGTGACAGTAATTAAAATGGGTATACAGGGAGGATTATAACATGATGAGTTGAGGAGGATTGGGACACTGCCCCACTCCTTTCTGCTCACAAGTGTGAAAACGTTGGGTACCTTTATTATAATTCCTGTGCTTCCGCTTGGCTAACGCTATATTTATTTAGTACTTTTTCTCATCAGTGTTTCAGAAAAATGCCAAGGAACTGGAAGAAGATAAACATAGATTCATTATGATGTCCATAATTCATTGTACAATTTCCTTTCTCCACCATCATTATAATTACGATTGTAAAGATCGTAGTGTCCTATTCACTCACGTTGTTTATGACATAAAATTAAAAATTTTGAAAATCCCTTAGACCATCTGCAACTCCTTTTTCGAAATACCCTTCACTTCTCTTACCCCCATGGAGGGCATAACCCTTGAGTGGGTGGTTATCTAAAACAAACGTGCGCCATACCATTACGTTATAATTTCAATTATTATGTTATTTCTAAAGGGTGTCTTATAGGTAATTTATGTCTTGAAACAAAGTAAAGTTATTTGTTTATATTTTTATCACAAGACTAAAGTCGCTGTAAGACCGTAAGTAAAATTTTGCCCAAATATGTATCCCGTTGGCACTTTCAGATAATGATTTAAAAAAAAAATCCGTATCAGGGTGCCAACACAAATATAGGGAATAATTGTGAGGTTTAGGACAGTTGGAGATGTGGGACAATGATATACCTCTCTGGTGATTTGTGTTAAGCCATAGCGGTTGCTAGCGGATGTGGCGGCTACGTTTAAAGAGCATTGCTACCATGTTCTGAACGTGCACAATGTTTTAGAAGCAAAGACAGATTTTCCTTCACCGCTGATAACTATTATATCAGATGTATATTATAAACATATTTCACAATATGAAGAGGTAGTAGAGCATTTGATATAAAAGTAGAGAGTTAGGTATTGAAAGTATATTTAGAACATTTTTGTATGATTCTAATACCAGAGGTCGTGGCTTTATAGTGACAGTAGTAAAAGTGGGTATACAGGGAGGATTATGACATGATGAGTTGAGGAAGATTGGGACACTGTTCCACTCCTTTCTGCTCACTAGTGTGAAAACGTTGGGTACATTTATTATAATTCCTGTGTTTCCGCTTGGCTAACGCTATATTTATTTAGTACTTTTTCACATTAGTGTTTCAGAAAAATGCCAAGCAAGTGGAAGAAGATAAACATAGACTAAATACAAACAGCAAACAGTGATATTCTGCTAGCCGTAAAGATAGTAATATAGAAAAAGAAGAGTATTTGAGAGGTAGCAAGAGAACACAACATATTGAAAAGTACAAGCAAGACCCAAATGGAGATGCTGTAATATTTCAAGGAAATCTCTTTGTGAGAAACTCTCGTTAGCGCAAGTAAGACGAACTATGGGCTTAGAACGAGGCACGGACGAACTTTGATTTACGCATATGAAAATGCCTTGAAGAAGAATGTGCCAGAATTTTAAACTGTGCAGAAAAGTGCGGGATATGGCTGGCTTAATGGTTTTATGAAGCATCCCCCTCAGTTATCTCTGCGATCCCTGGAACTAAAAGTTTATCAAAAAGTACCAGCTTCAAAAAGCAGAACGTGGACGACTTTTTGAACAATTTGAAATCAGCATATGAGAAATGAAACTTCACTCTGAAGTGTACTTTTAACTGTGATCAAACTGGATTTAGTACCATACACACAACGCCACCTGTGATAGCTTCCACGAGGACAGAATTAATTCGGACAGGTAACTTGAGCGGAACGTGCTGAACAAGTGACAATCCTATGTACCTTCAATGCAGTTAGGAAAAGCATTCCTCCAGTTTTTCTATATTCGAGCGTAGGGTACAAGAATTTCTTCCTGACGAAAATGCCACCTCATAGCTTGGTATTAACAAGGATCACTGGATGGATGATTGCTGAGGTATTTGGTGTTTGTTTAGATCACATTACCCAAATTTCAAAATATTCGAAAGAAAATCCAATCATATTGCTCCTCGAACACCACGAAAACCTCGTAAACATCATTGTGGTAGAGAATGCTTACCAAAATGGCGTGTTATGAACATTTTAACCCGCATTGCAATCAAACTGCAACTGGTGGATGTTTCGCTTTATGGACCTCTGAAGACGCATTACAATCGGGTGTGCAATGACTGGCTGATTAATAACCAAGGAGAAACTATTTCTCCTCATTCTATTGATGAGTATATAGGACGGGTATACCCCTGTGCTATGACACAATAGAATATCAGATCTCGATTTTTAAAAAAAACTGTAATATACCCTTTCAACAGTGCTTCTTTTACAGAAGACTAATTTCTGATATCTTTAGTAAATGACCGTCCAAATCCCTCGTTGAACAGAAACGCACCGTTTCACCAGCAAAATCTATAGACAACCTTACCACGCAGAATGTTGCTGTCATATCTGAGGGTATGGACCATGGTTCATCAGAGCTTCTGCCTCAAAGCTCGCTTATATTAGCTATCCAAGAAACTACATATGTTATATTTTGCAGCAATATCTTCCACTGCGTTAGTATTCACTCAGAATATCCGTCCTTATCCAAAGGCTGCCTACCTCTCTTAATAAAACCAACCGTGAGAAAAAGAGGAGTGGTCGAACAAGAATACTAACAGCAACTCCAGGAAAGATGAAACCAAAGAAGAGGGCTTTGCACAGCAAAAGCGAAAGAGATGTCGGTATTAGAATTCATTTACAACAAGTAATAGGAAGGTCGATACGAACTCAGAGTCCTCAATCGAAGACAGTATTTTCTCTCAAGAACAGTGTGTTGATATATCCTTTAGTAGTTCTGTTAGTATGTAGGTCTATCAATGAACGAAATAGGATCGGAAAACACTAATGTCAATGTTCAAAACAGGAATATTATACTTCTTAAATTTTACATCAATAATGCGTACAGTTTCTGCGAGGTTTTCCAGACCAATTACTAATGGTTGAGATCACTCAATGGTAATGGTTACTTCATCTTTTCAAATCAAATAATATGTTTCAGAGTAACTTCCGAATTTCTTTTCATGAAGTGAGTAGTGTGTTTTCTTAGAATGTAAATAATTATAAAATGGAAGTTATTATATATATTGTTGAAATTATTAATATGTCAGGCGATTTAATTGTAAACTTAATAAAAAAAATAAGAAATAGTTCAACTCTGCGCTGCACAGCATTATTAGTTTGATAGAGATTATTATTATTATTATAGTTCGATGTGTCCAATTCTGCTCTGAGTTTATGCGAGTAGGTGATGGTGATGATGGACGACATAGTAGACTGAAGAACGTGAGATGAATTGGGTTCGGGACAAACCTGAGAAGTCACACGGATAGGATGTTTATCTTCCTAAATGCCCACTTAACGAGAGCTAGGATCAAAACAGGAATCCTACATATCAGAACTGATCGGTCTACTACTGAGCCTCTTCGCGAACCGGGAACATTCATGTTGGAAATAAACGTAATTCTTTCTACTCCATATCTTATCCCGAATTGCATCCAAAACACCGACAATTATCAAAAACCGTAAAGAAAATATACATACTTCATATTATGTAAAATCAAATATACATTCTAATTATCCATATTCTCCACACCCACATTTCAAAAGCCTGCAATCTTTTATCGTCCCTTTTGCTCAAGTCCATGTTTCAGCCCGATTGAGAGAAAATGTATAAAGCAATCTAAACATCTGAAAAGAAAACAGGTTCGCAATTATATTATCGGTGTCTAAACGTATGAACAAGTACTATGACTACGGGCTATGTAGAAGCAAATGTGATTAAGGGATTTGGATAGTTTATTTATTCAATGTTCAATATTAATGTTTACAGCGTTGAATATTAATGAAAAACGCAAGTGCAACTCTGCAAAAATTGAGTCATACACAACATATTACAGTAATGCTTAAATATAGTTAGTGATGCCCACCAGACAAGATTTGAGAATGTTTAGTCTCAAAAAAGTTTCGAAAGTTCTGTCTCGTCTCGAAAACCATATATATTTTCTGTTGAAATAGATCTATCTCGTCTCGAATCTTGTAACGAAAATTCTGTATCATCTCGTGCGTATCACTAAGTATAGTGTGTGAAGTAACAAAAAAATCAAAATCACGAACCTTAATCCTTCAATAAATCCCAAGTTTTAATTAACCTTTAGTCTAATTTTTGAATAGGTTTTACAAATGTTAAAATTACTTATTCGTATGTTTAGTTTGGACCCTCAAAAGCTTTGGATCTCTTCCGAAATAAGTTCCTGCGCACGTGACTGAATATTAGATATTCATGATGTTTGTATATACATAGTTGGACTTCCGTCCTTGTTCAGTTTCATCCCTTAGTAATTATAATACTTCAATATGAACGATTTGATTATGTTATATACAGAAACAGTATCAATCAATATTGTATACGCTTAGTTAACTATCTACTCTCTGTATTTCGCGATTCATCGCCATATTTAATCTCACTCTATTAATAGAAAAACTCCAATTTAATCTTTTCAGGTGGCTAAAGCGCGTAGCTCCATGGTAGATTCATAATAATTAGCAACTTGCTTTTCGAACTGACTGTAAATCTTACCTGATGAGGGATAACGCGCTCTTTAGTGTCCGAATTTATATTTTCTAATTTAATCTGTATATAAATATATATATATATATATATATATATATATATATATATATATATATATATATATATATATATATATATATATATGGCTATTTTTACTCTATTATTTTGTCGAGCTTGTATCTAAACATCAATTTTCTCTAGAAGTCTTTGCTTTGAACAAGATGCATGTTTTGGGCATTGGCCTTATCGTAACGGGAATGAATAGCTTCGATGCTGACATCACATTAAACCTTAATGAATTAATCAGTCAATTGTAGATATCGTGCCACATAGGATCGGTGTTAAAGAGGGACGTTAAATTTCCATCCATCCATCAATATAACATAATAATGAAAACAGCGAAACATATTTCATTTTATACTCTTAAACAAACAGTTCTTGTGAATTGAATGATGTTAATTACTGAGTGGCTGGTCACAAAGCGATTCAGCCACTAGATGTCAATGTAGGAAAATCCATTCACAAGGAGATGATAATATACCATTCCCATTGTATTAGGGAATTATAGGTACATGCGAACTACCAATTCGAAAGACTTTCATCAAATATTGTATATGTGCCATTCCATCAAGTTAGAAATCGCTTTAGCTTTGGAGGAAAGTCATTTGCACTTAGTGATCTGCATAGACCAGGCTCAGTCTGAGACCCGCAATCCGCTTCGGCCTACAGATCGCACTTGGGAGGACCAGCTCATTTCCTTCTTTGGATCGGGTCTGGCTCGGGCGGGTTCGATACTGCTTTCTCTTGAGGGCAGGATGGGCTCGAGACGATAAATTGCAGTTCTTTAATAATGTTTCTTATTAAATGATATCTGGAATATAGCTAAGCGTTGAAGTCTGTTTTCAAGGCTGCACGTGTACTGAAAGACATTGCAAACAATGCAATTTGTACAGTTAGTGATCCTTAGCTGTAGGACCAGGCTCCGGCCAAAACCTTTTAAAACTTAATGGCCAGGTTGGGTTCGAGCCGAAAACATCCAAATCTTTGCGGGTCCGAGTTGGACTGGAGTTAGCTACGTTAGGGATGGATTGGGCTTGGGGCGAAAAGTTCGGCTCATGTATTTCTCTAGTACAACTTCAGCAACTCTAGTTCATGAAGTAAAAAGAAGGGGGTATAGAAAAAAAATCTGCAAACCAATAATTTTAATGAAATAAGACTTGTTTGTCAATTTATAATATCAGGGTATGGCAGATCGCTTTAGCTTGGTTTCAAATTATATGAATGTCAAATTGAAATCTTATTTGTAGAACGGATACGTATCCACATGTGCAAAAAATTGCGCGTATACTGCCACTCACGATTTTCCGCGTTTATTTCATTTTCCGTACGTTTATGGGTAAAATTTAGTTATTAGCATGTGGTAATAATAGAAAGCAATCTAAGGAGATATTTTCAAAAAAATATAATAAAATAATAAAAATATGAGCAAAAACAAAATTATGCTCGGTTCTGTCTTTACTTGCAACGATGATCTCTATGGATTTTTCAGTAGCAGAGCACGATTGCGGAGGGAATTCAGCAGGGGAGTCAAGGAGTTGGATCAATGAACTGGACACTTTAGTTAAATGTTCCATTTATTGGTTAAAACCTAATGTGTAGATTGCCTGCCAAATATAAATTAGCTTCTGTAAGTAAGATGTCGTTCGAAAATATTGAATTAAACAGAAAAACTGTTATCTTAAGGTTCGAAGCGATACGAACCATGGTTATTAAGATTATTTCTTAAGAAAAAAGAGCAAACACAGCGTTGCCTCCGTGGTTAGGTGGATAGAGTGGCGGACTCGTTGTTATTTTATTATTTTGACATCACAACGAATCCCATCCCATCCCATATATCCTTTTACAAAACATTATAGAAAGTGTATAATTGATATATCCTTTAATCGACGTATTTATTTAGTATTAGAATACGTGTACTATTGGAAACAGTTATTGTTTTCATTTTATGGTCTTGTATGTTACACCTCCCCTACCCATTCTTGAACAGCAGACAACTCACTTGGGATTTGTGTGTCAGGAACAGGAAAAAGAGCATACGCGACCTTGACAGTCTTTCCACTGTTACCCATTGTTATATCGACATGACGTCATATCGAATGACGCTTGTTGTCATGAAATAAGATTGAAAGGAAAAAAGCTGATGTCAAATTATCGTTTGTGTGTGTGCTTGTGTTTTTTCTTTTTAGAGTATTGACTTTCTCTCTATCTTTCCTTTTTAATATCCAAAAGTGCAAGAAATGCAATCAAAGTCTGTGTAAGGAATGTTTTTCTTGAACGAAACTAAATTATAAAGATCTATGTATGCTGAACACGAATACTTCCAAAAGGTAGAATAATAATGAACGATAATCATACCATATTTCAACATTATATAGTAGCGTGAAAAACTGATATTAAAATTATATAACAAACAGGCATAAGGTTTTTATTCTAGCATGGCAACACATTAAACGTAACTCATTAAATTTTGGGAATTGCAAGTTATCACTTTACGTGTCATTGTATTTCTAGTAGTTTTCACGTTCGAGCGACGAAAGAAATTCTAGTAATAGTGATAAAAATCGAATTCGAGATTTCAATGAATTCACGTTTCACGCCCCCACATTCCGAAAAAGTGATTTTGATGTATGTCCGTCGGTTCGTCACGTTTTTACATGCATTCAAATAGAGGCCATACTGTTCGACGTATCTGGACCGAGTTATAGACATGAAGTTTCAATAACACTTTATCGTTTCGAATTCTATATCCCCCGACACCTAAAAATAAGGGCAGTTTACTGAAGGATGAAAATTTAAAATAATTAAATTGTCTCAAAAACAGTTGTGAAGATTTTGTTTATTTTCTAGAAATATAGTATGAATCATTGCTCTGAAAAAATACGTAAGGTCTAATTTACTATATGGGATGCGTTTTTTCGAACAATCTTCTCAATCACATTTCATAAATAAATGTATCGTTAATAACCTAATAATATGACACAACTCGTTTGTCCAGAAAAGATACACAAGGGATATTTTATTCTTGGGGACGACTTTTTTCCACGATTTTCTCAGAAAGTACTCAGACGCTTTTGCTCATAGTTCACATACAATTATTTCCTTAAGAATTCTAATATATGGCATAAGTTATTTCTAAGAGAAATATGACCACTCGGTACTTTAATTTTGGACGTAAGTTGCTTCCAACAAATTTTTCCAATACACATTATTTTTTCGCATTTCCCAAATAAATGTTTCAGTAATAGCTGCAGTCTAACACGAGTCAGTTTAAGAAATTCGAGCGAGAAAATTCATTGCGTTTCATCCGTACCCATTCTTAAATATATTTTTAAATGTTACACCTAATCACAATTTCCCTAACAAAATCGAAGGTTCTGTTTAAATGTGCTTTGTTGTGGCCAAATGGTTCAAATGCATTGGTTCTGGATTTGGTTCCCGGTGAGAGCTAGTGTATTTTTATCCAACGTTAAGATATAGGTGCAAAGAGAAAAGTGTTTAAACAAGCCTAATCAATCTAATGAGTAATACAAAGAAATAACACAATATTACGAAATTATAGAAGAAACGTTGTTAATATTAGATATTTGCGTGTGAAATGTCCAACCGATGACAGTCAACTCCAAAGGTAAGAAAGTGAAACATCCAATATCAATTAATCAGTGGTCTCTAGTTAAAGCTATCCTACTAGGAAGTGATTGAGATACCAAAAAATGTTTTAATCGCTGGGAGACATGTTAGGAGAATACATTGGGTGAGATAGTTTAGCTCATGAATAGTCTGCACCTTCGTTGAGTATTGAAGTACGTAGGTCTATATAGGTTTGCATTGAAATGAGTATTAATACACAATATCTGTTGAATATTACGGAGGCTTGCGGACAGGTTTGCAGTGCATTTCACGGAGTTCGATATTGTAAGGATCCTAGCGAACTCCTGAGCCTTCCCCACTGTACACTATCAGTTAAATTTGTGCTTAATTAAAAACTATTTGTTTAAACTTAACACTGTTAACCGTTATCACCTGTGCACTACGGGCAACAATCCGCTAGTACTTCTTCGTTTTTGCCCTTTGTTTTAGCGCCATAAATGTTTTCGTTCATAAATTTCTTTGTCTATGATTTGCATATAAGTAGCGCGGGCATTAGATTTTGACTTCTACTTCATATGCATCTAATTACAAACACACGTATAGAATGAACACAATAAACTTTGAATATATAGTTTGTGTACAGAAAATCATACACGAGGCGCTGCACGGGAGAGCAGTTTGCATACTTTGGGCAGTCAACTTCCTAAGAAATTTATAATAATAATAATAAAAAGAAAACGAAACAGTTATTTACATAATTTATTTATTTAAGCATGGAAGTGCAATATACTTAAGTTTTTCTCTCTCTCTCTCTCTCTCTCTCTGTCTCTCTTTGAAGGCAACAACCCTTAGGGTACCAAGACGTAGAAAAGGACTTGTGGCACTCACGACTATAGGGTGGTGTGTGTTTGGCACATCGGCTAATCTTGTTGTTAGTCCCATTTTTTGGACCGGATGAGTTATTCACTGTAGAATATACAAGAAAATATACCTTTCTTTTACTTTTAAAGTAAATAATTACACTCATTCACTCAATGTGATACTTGTTTAACTGTATACAGATAACTGATCCGTGGAAGAATCGTTGATAATAATAAATAAAATAAACTCGACAAATATTTTTGTAAATAATAAGTAAAAGTTTGAGTTACACTATTCACGTGTTATCCAGTTGTGGCACACTGGAATATAGGGGACGCCTTTCTATTTTTCCCAGTTATTTTAACTGCTTCAATTGAAATGAATCTATAATAATAAGAGAGTGAATTTAGTCTTCTTATCCTTCGATTTGAAAGTAAGGTCCACTAGAATTGTATACATAAAAATAATAATACTCAGAATTCTATACAGTAGTTTGTTTTATTCGAAATGACATACTTTCTGCAAATGTTTGGGTTGGAATTATTTGAAATCAAATCTTTAAATTTTACGACCTACGGTTATACCGGCTAGGCTAAAGGACACGGTGTCGATGAGAAATGAATGAAATGAAGAAATGAAGAAAGTGGGAGAAAACGGGAGAACCCCGTGAAAACCCTTGTTCAAGGTGTTTCTCCACCACAAAATTCACTTGGTGCGAGCTGGGGTCGAACCAAGGTTTCCATGCACCAAAGATGAACGCTTTATCACTGAGCCACCGCGGCCCCTCTGAAATTATTTATAGGAGAGATGACTACTTTATGAAAACTTGATATCGAACACATTTGTTTAAAAATACCAGCTTTTTGTGAAATATTGCTTAATATTCAAGAAAACCTAAGTCAATAATAATAATAATAATAATAATAAATTGAAAACTCTCTGGACCTAGTGCATTGCCACAATTCCAACAATTAAAAAAAATTGGTTTCCTTCTCTTGTAAGTGTACAAGGACTTGATCCCTGTTGCTTTCAATATACGAAGAAATTGTCCAACTGTCAAATGAGATGCTACATAAAATGCCCTATGCAACATAATGTAGTATAGAGCCATCATTTCAGGTGTCTAAAGAACACTTTCGTTTTAGCAAGAAAAGATGAAAATAGGAAGTACTCAGTTTTAACCTAGTAGAAAGTTTTCAGATTTAAGGGAAATTGCACAGAGTTGTTGGATATTAAATGTAGTTCGGATTGATGGAGTAAGACATCGTAAGTAGTTTATTGTTTGACATATACTGGGAGTGACCAAGCCATTACTTATGGAAATATCGAAAGAGATACGTTAATGGTGTTAGTTTCAAACTATTGTAGAAATGAAAAATTTAAGGAAATCTCTAAAACTCTGAAATCACAGATCCACATTGACTGACTGCTAAGTAAAACTGCTAAATCTGACTAAAGCCAAAGAAAAAGGCCTAATGACCTTTGCTACAGTTTCAGACATATCATTCTCATATCAAAAGTACAATAGAAGTAAACTATGAATAAAGGTGAATTTAGTTTTGGAATACCAACAAATGATTTTGCTAGATGTAAATTTTGGGAAAACTTTTTATAAGGGCTTAGATTTTGTTTGTTGGTTTGTTTGTTTATTAGCTTCCCCATTTCGTAAACGTCGTCAATACCTAGTGGCTCACTTTACGGTAAACGGCGATTGTCGATATAGCGACGCGTCGAAGGATTGCCGCTAGTGTGTCACTAGTGGCAGGGATTCGTCGAGTCGAAGGAAATATCGGGGTATTGAAGTTACCACCACGTAACGGCGAGAACTTCATTTTGATCCGCGCTCATTTGATTTGTCACGGAGAATGGCAAAGGGACAAACACGAACTATCGCCAGTCACGTGAATGCGGTTATTATTATATAATATTTTCCCTGACGAATTGTTATTATAAGGACAACACTTGAACTCCGGGGGTCAAGAGTAACTCCTGCTTTTGCATCATGAAGTGAAAAATCTTGAGATGGGTGCGTATAATTGTATGAATTTGGTTGGCAACTGTCACCGATCACTAGCAAGTGAATATGGGAGAACTATGAAAAAAGTAAATAGACGCTTGTCATTTTGTTATAAAATTACATGACGAGTGCATTTCATCTGATTCCAAACAGTTATTGTCAAACACACACGGTTAAAGGAGCACTCTGATTAGAAATAATAAAACGATTTCAACGATTTATCACTCTACAAGCTGTCTTCGTAATCGCCTCCGTGGCGAATTCGGAAAAACACGCAACTAGTAACCCTAAGGCTGGTGTTTCATGCCGAGCTTGGGGCACTTCTTTTACTTTTTTAAAAATGTTTTTAGACTCACCTTGATGCAAAGAAATTACGCATTTAGGCGATTTAACGTATTTTAGTGGAATAATTTTGTGGTTCGTTGGCGTTCCGTCGCTTCTCTGACGGTAGTGGTATAATTTTTAAAATTGAAGTGGGACCAAATTTTGGCTGCGGGACCGACAATTTTTGCGGACGTGCCGCTAGTTGCTTATCGGTGGTCTACCGACGCTTACGGCATGGGGTTGTCCCCTCACACGTGAGACAGATTGCAATCGACCAAAACTGTTTTGGAAAAATGGAAAACATCTTCCGACTTCGACTTCCGAAGGATTCGTTAAGATCAACTCGAATCAAGGCTGCGCCACTGGAAGGTAGAACGAGTGAGGCAATCGGTCCAAGCAGTGCGCTCGAGAGCCTCCGTCTCATTGAAGACTTAGACTCTTTAGGAGAAGTAACAAGTTTATTACTTTGTGGGCAGAGCCCGTATATTTTATTTATTTTAGGTTTATTTTCAGTTAATCATATTTTATTAAAGATTTTGATTTTGAGTATTAGATTCATAAAAACAGCAAAGTGTCAGGAAATAATAATCCACGAAAAACAAATTACATAAACATGGTAGTCATTGCTTTTTAATGTAGAAATACTTATGCAACGATGGTATGATGTACGCTTTCTCTAGCAAATTGTTTCATTACAGGAAATTAAAATCAGAATTCAATTAATATCTGATTGAAAAGAATTGGCAGAATTCGTTGTAAGTAAATTTGTAAGATGTTTGTGAACACAAGACACTCTTGTCGGGTATGTTAGAATTGCCAGTAATTGTGAGTCGAAGCATTCCAAGCATTGCCAGTCGTCGACCACAATGAGCAAACCATTGCGTTTCCTAGACAAGAAAGAGCACACGCCTCTGACGTCATACAGTAGCGGCAGATTCCAGGTCACAGGAAGTTCAACAAAAACGAAAGGACCAGAGGTCACTGGAGCAGTTGGATAGTAGAGATCAGATCAGTCAGGAGTGATCAGTCGAGATCAGTCGAAGACGGAGAGTTGGAGCAACGGAACAACGACTACAAGTCGGAGATTGACGTTAAAAGTTCTAACTAGTAGAATGTCTAGAAATAGCTTTCTTTAAGTTAAGCGAGTTAACGTTTCGCTAAGACGAACTCTGAAAGTTTATCATACGTTACGGAGGAGATATTATTATGCTGACCGTTCGCAAAACTTCGGCGTAATCAAATCATATCGCAGCCCGTTCTTAGTTCGAACCTCCGTTCCATCCTTTGGAGTCACCGCCAGCGAGATACCATCCAGCCTGTGGTTTGACGATCGGAAGGAGCTTTTGGTGGACCAGCATTTGCAGGAGCATAAGAACAGAACACCAAGAGGTATGTGCTACTTTCTAAACATTAGTCGAAGGCTCAATATTTGGTATGTAGTGTTAGAACTGGCAATTGCTAATTACCCGAATTCATACACGACACCTTACACGTACTTACACAAAGTAATGAAAATACAACAGTAATTCAATTATCGAAATCTGGAGTTGTTATTTAATTACAGAAATCCCCATAATAACATGAACCGAAATATTATCTCTCGCTTAGTTGCATATCATATTCCCACTCATTTCAGATAGTGAGTGGAAGGTAACTTTTCTGCGTTCACTCAAAACATCCCCAAGATCAGAAACGAACCAGGGAGGTTCACATGGCGGAGATGTTCTGGGTTCGAGCCTAGTCAAAACTGATCACCATTGTCATTAGTTCTATTGTTCGATTCCCGGTTAATGCATACTTTATCACGGCTGAGATGCTAGAAGTTCCAGTCCTTCGATATTAGTTTAGATTAACCATCATTGTTTTCATATTACATTATATTACACCGTATTGTCATAGTGGAGTACTTAAGTTTAAGCCCCGTTGAGGTTAATTTTCTATTGTTATAGTACAGATTGTCATACTATTCTTATAATCAATTCTAGTTTACATTAACCAGCCTAGTGTAAATTAAGAAATTCACCCACCCACCCACCCTTGCTTCATTTTTCTGTTGTTTTGATTTTATCATAAATACTGTACAAAATGCTGACGCTGAAAAACAATCACCGAATTCACTATCCTGTGATAAAAAGCAGTGGCAAGCCGGCCACAATGTTTTCAAAATCCAGGTATTACTATTTAGACTTGAGTGTACTGAAGCATTTCGTAGAGTATAGCCCGACTTACGGGGAAAAGAATGAAACCATTATACGGGATAATTTGTTAGGTCTAAGGTACAAAAGATATTTCATGGTGCAGTTCATCGATAAGAATTTTAATTTAGAAGACCTTATCGATCTAAGATTCAGGAGGCATTTCTTGTCTATTATAACTGGAATTGCAGAGACAAATACTGTTTTGCGAGAATCTATTTTCTTCGCATTAAAATCCGAACAACACAATTGCACATTATGTGCCTTATTCAAGTCGAGAGCAGACCAGGTTACTGTTAAGAATTGGTTTGATCGCTTCCGTAATAGGTTCAATTGCTCTCAAGCGATTCAAATAGCGGAATTTGTATCAACAGTCGCAAAATACGAAAAAGAGGCGAAATTGGTTATAGCGAGCGACAAATTATTGCTAGATTTGGTAGCATTCGCGAATCTCTTCAGAGAGAGAAATTCTTGGTCATGTAGGTAGAGAAGTGAAACGGTGGTAAATGTAAATAGTTGTTAATATAAGGATTTTAGATATTAGTTATATTTTATTCCGCATTGATATATATACTGTAGCATTTAAGTTTAGATTATAATAGAATTAGATTAGTATTGTTGTTAGTGGTATTATTATTATCATTATTATTTGACTATTAGATTAGGTAAGAAGTATAGGTTTAAGGATTATAAGTTAGATAACACAACTGTTTTGGTGATTAGGATTATATATATATTATTATTAGTAAATATTACGTTGAAAAGTTAAAAAGATTAAAATTTAGAAAATGGAAATATGTCTCGAGGACATATATAAAGACTAGACAAATAAATAAACATGACTAATAGTAAGATAGAAAGTAGTAAATAGAGAAATGTTTAGTTAACATCTGTATTAAGAAGAGTGAACAGTAAAAGAGAATTTAAAAAGTAATTATGTATATATGATAAGTAACAAATGTGACTGTGAAGAAGAATGAAAAAATATATAATAATTGCTATCTAAAAGGAACATCTAAGTTAATATAAATATTAAAATGCAAGAAAGAACGGAATATTAAAATGAATGATGTAAATTAATGTTAATGAGTTAACTAGCAGAATATTTGAAAAAAAAAAGAATTGGTTAAAATAACAAAATTTTGGAGAACCTTTCAGAAGGTCAGAGTACTAGATAAGAGGGAAGTCCCATTCTCGTTGAGTTCAAAGTGGGCGATTATCCAAAACGTCAAAGAGAATATTTTATGTATTACGTCACATAAGTCTTCAGTGATAAAGAATGAAGAGACACAGAGGTTGCCTCGTTTATCACTCGATCCGCAGTGAAAGCAGTGAATATTTTTTTTAGGTGAATCCGACTTACTTAGCAGAAGACCCGACGAATACAAAAGTAAAATTTAAATTAAATAAATGAGTAAGGTTAATGTGATTAACATATTAGAGTATAGGGGTAAGATAAACATAAGTGTTTTTTAAGATAATAGTAACTTGGATTAAGATAGCACTATAGAATATAAATTTTATATCTAGTGGAGTGCTTGTTTAGGAAAATATATTTAAGAGTCTAGCTGATCATTTGCATTTATTTGAATATGGAATGAGAGAAGAGATGTAATAGAGAGTGGATCCGAATAGAAAGAGACTGAAAAGAAGGAGAAAAGCAGTAGATAAATAGAGATAGCATAGAGATAGATTAAGAGAATATTGACTACAAGAATATGGATACGATATTGACATTTATATAACAAGATTTAGACAAATAAGATAAGAGTATAATCGCTAAAATAAAATAAATATAGTTATAGAGAAGAATAGAGAAAATAGAGATATAGATAAAAGTAGAAATGAATAAAAATAGAGATATATGGAAATAAATAGAAATAAGTAAAGATAGAAATAAGTGAAGTTAGCATGGTATAGAATAAATAGTGAAGATCATAAGATATTATAAATAGTAGAAAAAGAAAGAAAGAAAATAGTTTTAGGGAATTAAAAAGACATAAGTGTTTTACTAGTCTAAAGATAGCCCTAAACAAGTAAGAAATGTTTCGAGACGGTAAAGAATATCTAGTTCATAGTGACAGATTTAAAAGTCACCGTTTCACAAGCTAGGCCATTTGGCAATAAGATAAGATAATATAAGATTAAAGAAGTAATTATAAGATTATTACCCCGGGATATTTTGTTTACTCTACTTGGACATGAGATAAGAAATATAGGATTAAGACGAAGGCGAAAGATATTTTGTTGTTGGTTGGCCCCCGACGCAAAAGACTTAAGTAGTAATGGCCTGACTTGGCTTAAATTTGGACTTTGACCCCGACATTTGTGACGTCATAGGTCAAGGGTCAATGACCTTGGCCCGGGGTCAAGGACCTAGGGGTACATAAGGCCATCCCCTCTACATTTTGGCAGGGGTATCAAAGCCCACCCCTTAAATTTTGGCAGGGGTACATAAGACCACCCCCTTAAATTTTGGAAATTGCCAAATCTAAAAATTGGGTTTGCTAGCCTAGGACCATAGTATGTACCTCTATCAGTATTGGGTGTCTATGTCGTTCCCTTTCATGAGTAAAAAATTACCAAAAATTAAAATTTCGGGGGTTTTTGACCTAATTTATCCCCTTTGATGAGATATTATTGCCTTATATAATTATATGGGCGTATACAGGGGTCCATTACCTTTCATAAGACATGGAAACATTAATGCATCCCTTTAAAAACTTGGGAGGGGTACCTTGGTCCACCCCTTAAATTTTGGAAATTGACCAATTTAAACATTGGGTATTATAGTATAGGACACTAATATGTATTATGATAAATGAGGATATTCCACCTCGTTCCCTTTTAGGAGTACAACATTGCCAAAAATATAAACGTAAGCAATACGTAGTACCACGTGTTTGGTTTTTTGGTCGATTTTATCCCCTTTGATGACGTGTTATTATCCTATATAGTTATATGGTCATGTATAGGGGTCTATTTCCTATCATAAGACATAGGTACATTTGTGCACCCCTTTAAAAATTTGGGAGGGGTACCTTGGCCCACCCCTTCATTTTTAGAAATTGCCCATTTTACACATTTGGTATAATAGTATAGGACCCTAATATATATTACTATAAATTTGGGTGGTCCACCTCGTTCCCTTTCATGGGTACGAAATTGCCAAATTTTTAGTACAACCACGTGTTTCGTTTTGACCTAATTTATTCTCTTGGATGATGTCCTATTACCTTATACGGTTGTATGGTTATGTATAGGGGTCCATTACCTATCATAAGACATAGGTACATTTGTGCACCCATTTAATTTTTTGGGAGGGGTACCTTGGCCCACCCCCTTTAATTTTGGAGATTACCCATTTTATATATTTGGTATTATAGTGTAGGACCCTAATAGAGATTACTATAAATTTGGTTGGTTCACCTCGTTCCCTTTCATGGGTACGAAATTGCCAAATTTTAATACATTCACGTGTTTGGTTTTTGGCTCAATTTATCCCCTTGGATGAGGTCCTATTACCTTATATGGTTATATGGTCATGTATATTGGTCCATTTTCCATCATAAGACATAGGTACAATTGTGCACCCCGGGAGGGGTACCTTGGCCCACCCCTTTAATTTTGGAAATAGCCCAATTTAAACATTTTGTATAATAGTATAGGACCTAATATATATATATATATATATATATATATATATATATATATATATATATATATATATATATATATATATATATTACTATAAATTTGGATGGTCCACCTCGTTCCGTTGTAGGGGTTCGAAATTGTCAAATTTTAGTACAACCACGTGCTTCGTTTTGACCTAATTTATTCCCTTGGATGAGGTCCTATTACCTTATATGATTATATGGTCATGTATAGGGGTCCATTTCCTCTCATAAGACATAGGTACATTGATGCACTCCGGGAGGGGTACCATAGCCAATTCCTTAAATTTTGGAAATATTCCAATTTAAGCATTCGGTATTATAGTACATGACCTCAATATGTATCATGATAAATTTGAGTGGTCCACCTTATTACCTTTCATGGGTAAAAAAATTGCCAAAATATAAAGATAAGCAATATGTTGTACCACGTGTTTGGTGTTTGGCCCAATTTCTCCCCTTTGATGAGGTTTTATTACCTTATATGGTTATATGATCATGTATATAGGTTCATTTCCTATCATAAAACATGGGTACATTGATGCACCCGTTAAAAATTTGTGAGGGGTATCTTGGTTCATCCACTCAGGTTTAGAAATTGTTTAATATAAGCATTTGGTATCTTCGTACAGGTCTTCAATATGTACCACTATAAATTTGGATGGTCCACCTCGTCCCCTTTCATGGGTAAAGAACTACCAAAAATCAAATTTCGGAGGTTATTGACCCCTATTTAACACGTTATATGGTTTAGTACCTTCATATGTTTATGTTCCCTTTTAAATTTGGGAATTATCAAATAACAAAATTCGGTAAACGTTTTCTAGGACCCATTGGTATTCCTCTTATGGCCAAATATTCAAAATTTAAAGGTGATTGACCGGCTTTATTATTGAATAAGTACAGGATTTATTACTTTTTTCATAAGACACAGGTATGTTTGTGTACCAATCTTAAATTTTGGGAGGGGTACATTTCTTATTGTCATATCAATAATTGGTAATTGTTCTTAGAATTGGGTGGTATCTCTTTCTTTGGGTAAATCATTGTCAAATATCAGTATGATCACGTGATCAGTCATTGACCTATGATGGGATTAGGAGTCCAGGACATTGGTACATTTAAACTTTCTAGGATAATTTGAGAATGGGTCATTGGTTTTGATTATTACAGCCAAATATAAACGTAAGCAATACGATGTACCATGTGATTAACCTTGATGAGGTAGTGTACAGGGATACATAGCTAACCTTATTGAATCTTATGACTCATAATCTTAAGGAAATACATGGTACAACATTGGCAAAGTTATTGTTGATGCAATTTGATTGGATGATCACTATCTTTCGTGCAATCTGATTGGCTGATCACTATCTTTCGTGCAATCTGATTGGTTGCTGATTTTGAAATCTTTGTTGCATTCAGTTTTAAGTTTTGTTTAACATTTAAAAAAGTTTTAGAAATTTTTGTTTGTTGAAACTTTGGTTTGACAATTTATTTCGTTTGGTATTTTTAGTTTGAAAATTTTTGTTTCGAAATTTTTGTTTGTAATTTTTTTCAAAATTTTTTGTTTGAAACTTTGGATTGAAATTTTTTCGTTTGAAATTTTTAGTTTGAAAATTTTGTTTCTAAAGTCTTGTTTAAAAAAATTTTGTTTCAAAATTTTTTGTTTGAAATTTTTTTTTGAAATTTTTGTTTCAAAATTTTGTTTGAAATTTTTTCGTTTGAAATTTTTAATATTTTTTCGTTTCAAAACAAAAATTTTTTTGTTTGAAATTTTAGTTTAAAAACTGTTCGAATTTTTTTCTGTTTAAAATTTTTTGTTTGAACATTTTTGTTTCGAAATTTTTTGTTTGGAAAATTTTGGTTTCAAATTTTTAAGTTTGTGCACTCATTAGTGAAGAACCGGAAGTGCTTAGAAGAAAATTCGGTTTGAAAATTTTTGTTTCGAAAGTTTTGTTTGAAATTTTTGTTTCAAAGTTTGGTTTGACATTTTTAAAAGTTTGTGCACTCATTAGTAAAGAACCGGAACTGTTTAGAACTAAAACCTCTGGCAACATTGTGGTGCAATAGTACACTTCAGAACATGGGGTTGTACTTGAAATGAAAAAAAAAAACAATTCATTGAAATGGATCATTTTATTACACTCCACATACATCCATACCAGATAGTGGTTCTGGATATTGTCGATACAGTGTATATTGAACTTCCTGCACTAGTTTGTCTTTAGCATATAATTTTAATTCCAATTGAAGTCTTTTAAGGTCTATTGCAATATCAATTGGTGGAAACTCAATGTCCATTTGATCACAAATAAACTGTTTATTAATACAGGTATGCACCCACGAACGATGTTGACAACCATCACAACACATTTTGTTTAAGTGTTTTGTTAAATCTTTCAACAACAGAAGCTTTTTTACCACTATATGTTGAGTAATGATTGATATTGTTTTTTCCCATCAAATCTTCAAATTCTTTAATATAAAACTCTTTACCTTGATCAGTTTGTAATTTATTAGGTTTTCTTACTTTTAACACTGATTCAAATGCTTCTGTAACATTCTTCCCACTCTTATCTTTAACAGGAACAGCAAATGCATATTTTGAAAACACATCTATAATCGTTAGCAAATACTTATAACCTTTATTTAATTTTGAAACACCTTTTAACACACCACTATCCATTTCCACAAGATCTGCTTGCCATAAATCATCTATACCTTTAACAATAACACTTAACCTAGGATAATTTTTTCTAGATGGTTTATGAATTTCTTCTATAATATCTTCTCTAATACCTTCACCTTCATATAGTCAATCGCGCTTTTTAATGAATTGGGATTTATTAGTACCACATACAACACATATACCTTTCTTAACATATCTCTCATTCTTTGTCTGTTCTATTCTAATGTTATCTATTTTTGTATCTGTTGATTTCTTACACTTAACACAATACATCATTATTTATTAAAAGAAAATAATTGAGGTTCTCTTTCTATATACATAATAACTTCCAATAATTTTCCTTCTTCCATAGCTGAATTTTTTTGTGCTTGAAACATAATTTTAGCACCCTTTTTAATGTTTAATGGCAAATTTACCACTAAAGTATTGTTCAAAAATATATCTAAAAAGTATCTATCCAAATTTAATTCCATATGCATTATTTTTCCATTGTAGAGAAACTCATAATCATTAGATAAATTAAATATTCTGAAGATTGGATTTGGAACATTTCTAGTTCTCAATCGACATAATAAATTTATAGTTTCTTTTCGCATAATTAGATTAAAAGTTTCCTTTTTCATCATTTGGAAATCTTGTTTTGTTGTAAGAGTATTTAATTGGGATGATATTTCTGACTTATATTGATTAAATTCTGAAACAGGAACTTTTGCTTTAAATAGAATAGTAACATTATTATTGGTCTTTTTAAATTCTTCCATATATTCACCTTTTAAAACCTCAATATCATCTTTCTTTATATGTGTGTCTTGTAATGATTTTAATACATCTTCAAATTTGTTTCTATCACTTTCTAATTGCTTGTTAATATCGCTTTTCACTGACTCGAGCTGGTTTAACGTAATAGCATCTTGTTGATCAATACCATTAGTTATATTAACTAATCTTTTTTGTGTAAAATCAACCCACGATCTATAATTTGTTGTGAAAATTTTATTTAGTTCAGATTTAAAATTTGTACGACTCATTAAATTTTCATGTGTGTCTCTTTTATATTTTTCAAATTCTTCATTCTTAACAACATTATCTAAATTCCTTAACTGCTCTTCACTAATATCACTTACCTTACTTTTAATAGTACCAAAAATATCCATATTTATTATATAATAATTTGAGTTATTTAACAGCAAGTAAAACAGTTATACGAGCTCCACCAAAATCAATCAAATCACCATTCTCACCTTTAATTGAAACTTTGAAATTATTAAATTTATTGTGATGTATTGGGAAAAATATCTTTTCATTAGGTTATATTTATAATTGGTTCTCTAAATTCTGCATTTGTTCTAAATGTTGCAATTAAGTCTGTTTCGTTGTGTGTTGTATCATTGTGTTTTAAAATCATACCTTCTGCTAAATCACAGTGAATATTTATAGTATCAAACGGATGAAACATTGGCACCTTATCTCCAACATGTTCTATATTTTCAGCCAAGTTCTTTTCACTAAAACCTAATACAGTATTAATTGTATCTAAGGTTATATCACATTGCTGGCTAAATATTTTAACTCTATTTTTCCTTCTATCCTCAGTAAATTGAATATTTTTAAAAGGATCGTTGGTATATGGAAGGTTTGATTTAATATATTCTTCTAATTCTTGTAAACTATATTGACCAGGCTGAATTATGAGTTGTTTTGTAAATTTTGAGTTACTATTACAAAATGTTAATTTGTTGTTCTTTTCTGTAATGTTTGGAGTTAAGTATGTTATGTAAAATCCTGCAACAGCTACTTCTAAATCGTTTTCAAATGGGTAATGCAAAGGCATGTTTAATACAGATGAATAACCATTTAAATTAAATACCTTCATTTATTATATAACAAATAACTAATATGGATAATTGGGATATTAAAGTAAGGTCAACAGAAGAAACGGCGAAGAGAAAGAGGAATGGTGAGTTGTTACCTGATGATATAAGATGTTTAGTAGTTGGGCCTAGTCGTTGTGTTAAAACGACGTTAATGATTTATAATTTTTTGTTGGCACCTAAATGGTTAAAATATGCAAATGTTTGTATCTATTCTAAAAGTTTAAATCAACCTAAATACCAACACTTAATACAACTTTTTCGAGATATAGAACGTAATATTAAAGATACAATAGCAATAATAAAAGGAAACAATGAAGAGATTATTTCATTAGATGAATGTGAGGACTATTCTCTGGTAGTATTTGATGATTTCATATTAGAAGAACAAAATCACGTTATAGAATATTTTACTCGAGGCGTCATAAGGGTTTGAACTGTTTCTATCTTGGACAAACATATTCTAAAGTGCCAAAACAATTAATTAGGGACAACTTAAACTTTCTTTGCATATTTAGACAGGACAATGTAAATTTAAAACATATATATGATGAATTTGTTGCATCTGATATGTCGTTTGAAAAATTACAATCATTATGTAGCAAGTGTTGGAGTGAAGAACATGGTTTCTTAACAATAGATATGACTAGGAAGGTGAATAATGGTAAATATAGAAATAAAATTAAAGAATTTCTAAAAGTGTAAACTAAACGTATATGAATGCAGGTGAACGTATATATTATGTTATGTTATGTTATGTTATGTTTTTATTTTTTTCTTTATATAATAAATGGATGTTAATAAAGCTAAGAAGTATATTAAGTTAAAAGAAGAACTTATTAAAAGATTTAAGGAAATTAAACAAAGTAATCGAAGTAAGTATGAAAAATTTAAAGAACAAGATCAGCCTGTTATTGATGCAATTAAAGATTTAGGGCAAGATATATCAAAAGTAGCACAAGAAAATAAAAATCTAATTCAAGAGTTAGTTCCAGTTGCGTATAAAAGTGCTAGAGTGGATTCAAGCTTATTAGAAACACCACCTATGTATGATAGTTCTATAAATGAAAGTGATACGCCTATAACAGAAGAAATAAAACACATGAAAAAACAAATTAAATATAAAGTAGAAGGAATAGAATCTTTAGCAACAACTCATTTTGGTAATATTGCTTCAAGATATTATGCAACTAGAGATGATAAAAGTTTTGGAATACAGCCATATGATGAAGATGGGAAAATTATACATATGATAGGAAATGCGGAAGTTAAAATTCATGGTGACGATTTAGTTATTAATAATCGACATTATACAGGAACAGAAGGTTTATGGGAATTATTGACAAAACATAATCCAACAAATTATAATGATGATGATCTAGAAAAATATAAACAAATAGTAATTGATTCTAGTGTTGCATTTCATAATAATGATCCAAGTACAAGAAAACAAAAATCTAGTAAAGGTAAAAAATATAAAGAAATTATCAAACCTATTTGGGATGAATATATAAAACCAACAACACCTTAAAAAAAGACACCAAAATCTGCAGAAGGAATAAAGGTATATAACGAATTATCAAAAGAATACATATGGATGGATGATGTGAGAAAACTGATTGATCGTTTGATTGTTATTGATGGGGAAGAAAAGTCTGGAAATGATAACTTTTATAATGAGAAAGTAGGTATTATGGATATGATTAATTCTAAACTTGCACAATTTATTCCTAATGATCCAAAAGGTATAGGTTATTTGATTAAGATATTGAATACGCTGCCACCAAAATTTTGGAATAGTGAAAAGTATGGAAAAGGATTAGTAAATGATTTGATTAATAAACTTCCATTTGAGTTGTATATTCCAGGATTTAGATTTTGCGGTCCGGGAACAAAACTTCAAGAAAGATTAGAAAGAGGTGATGAAGATATTAACAAATTAGATGAGGCTTGTAAAGAACATGATATATACTATAGGGATAATAAAGATACAGAATCAAGACATATTGCAGATAAGGAATTAGAAAATAAAGCTTGGGAAAGAGTTTTTGCGAAAGATGCTAATTTAATAACTGAAAAACTACCTGCTCTTGGAACTGCTTTAGTGATGAATACAAAAGTAAGATTTGGTTTAGGTTTATAAGTAATGAAAGTAAGATTAGGTTTATAAGTATTTTTAGATTTAGGTTTATATATGTATTTTTTATGGAAATTTTTCATAAAAAGCTTTTAATTATATAATAAATATGCAGTTAAAAGGTTTTACATTTACGATTCCTAATCAGGAACTTAAACAATTAAATATAGATCACATTTTAACTAACAAACAACTCAAACAAAAGGAAGCAAAACTAAGTAAAGGACAATGTATGTCTCTATCTCTTTCTATACCACAACTTAAGAAAATAAACAAAGAAATGAAGGCAAATGATAATAAAGTTCATTATGGTGGTTTTATATTTACTATTCCAACGATTTTAGCTTTAATAGGTGCTCTAGGTTCTGTTGCTGGAGGTGCGACTGCTATTGCTAAGACTGTAGATGATGCAAAAAAGAATAAAATGGAATTAGAGGAACAAAAGCGACATAACTTAGCAATGGAAGAAAAGCAAGGTGGTAAGCTTTCAAAAAACGTAAACTCCAAAACAGTAAAGAAAAAGAAGAAATTCAACCTTTAAGTAATTTAGACCTAATAGAACTTGTTAAAAAACATAAGATAAGAAACTTTACAGGTGTATTTATGAGTGATGAATTGCCTAAACAACCAAGGAAGAATGAGTGTGGTATTGTTAATTTTGATACGTCTAAAAATATAGGAACGCATTGGATTTGTTATTGGAAAAAAGGAAATAGAAAGTATGTGTTTGATTCATTTGGAGGTAATCCGCCAAAAACACTCGTAAAATATCTTGGTCATAATATAGAGTACAATAGCAGCCGTATACAACATTTTAAGGAGGTAATTTGTGGACATTTATGCATTACAGTGTTAAAAATGTTTACAGATGGGTATAGTTTTTCAGAAATTATTAGTCAGGTGAATAGGAATAAGGATATTTGGAGAAGTTATATTTAAGTTTTATGGGTTTAATTTATGGGCTTAATTCATAATAGGATTACAAATATTTTTTATAATAAATATGGATAAGATAGAATCATATGAATTACAATTAGTGTTGTAAAAAAACGGTTTTTTTTCTGTGAAGTTTTTTTTCAATAAAAAACATCGTTCTTTTTCATGTTTTTTTTTCAAATGTCTGTTTTTTTTCTGGCAACTATTATTTATTGATTTACGTCACAGATTATTTAATTAATCAACAGAACTTGAGTCGAAGCCCTCGTAACTTACAAATCTTTTGTTTCTTTGCACCTATATACTAGCAAAATTGTGTGATTATTCCTTTCGGCCCCAGGTCATTTTTGGCGTTTTCCTACATTTCCAGCTAGTGAATTATTGCTCAAAAACCATTCATTCGATTGATATGGTTAAGGCCTTGTTTTTTAGAAAATGGATGTGGCTATCTTTTGGTGTAAGTTGCATTGCAGTGTTGTTAATGGGCGGGAAATTATTGAGGAAAATGTAGGGGTGAAAATTTACAAAAAATTCCCTAACCGAATTTCAAAATTTTTTGTATCTAGTACCACTGCTGCTATATGGGTTCAAGTCGCCTAAAAAAATCTTTGGTGTGTTGACAAGGTACAGTGAAATCCTGAAGTCGCTTGCTTCCATCCAAAGAGGGAAAGAAAAAATTCTGTCATACACAAGAAATTTTGACACTTTTTACGCCTCACAAGCAAAAATCAAATATGCCGGAGCTACAGCTTCTCTAATTATCCTATTGAAACTTTTTATGGTGCGTTCTGTAGGGCAAAGAGGAAGCTTTCAGGTAGTGGTACGTTTGTTTCAATGTAGCCAGTAAGAGGATAATAATAGAGGGGAAAAGGGAAATTTTCCGAATTTTTCACCTAAAAGCGGGAATTAATTGTTTTAGCTGGAAACACTGCCATCAGACAGACGAAAACTATCTGAAAATAGCCCTTAGTACTTCAAGAAGATATCCTACAACTATCATGGCGATATATAACAAAGTAAGCATGAAATGTTTTAAAAAATCTCATTCTACCTGAGAAATTTACCATTTTCTTACCACTTACAGAACATGGTTTATTATAAACCTCAACTGTACTTTCCCTAATTATTCTAGTGAAACTTTTTATGGTGCGCTATGTAGGCTAAGGATGAGGCTGTTAGACACTGGTACGTTTGTTTGAATGTAGCCAACAAGAAGAAAATAATAGAAATAAAAAAGGGATTTGTTTTTTCAAAATTTGCCTTAAAATCTGAAATTAAAATTTTCTGTAGCTGGCAACACTACTACCAGGTACACACAAACTATCTTAAAATAAGCTTTGGTGTCCCTCTAATATATCCTACAAGTATTGTGACGATATCTAATAAAGTAAGCATGTCAATAAAAAATATCTCATTCTACCTTTTAAAAAATCACAGTTATCTTCCCAATTAGAGAACAAGGTCTACTGTACTTTCCCTAATTATCCTATTGAAACTTTCTATAATGCGTTGTGTAGAGCAAATACGAGACTTCCAGATACTGGTACGTTTGTTCCGATATAGCCAGCAAGAGGGAAATAATAGAGACAAAACAGATAATTTTTCCAAAATTTCCCCCTAAAATCTGGAATTAAAATTTTCTGTAGCTGGTAACACTGCTACCAGACAGAGGCAAACTATCTTAAATTAAACATTGGTACAAGATGATATTTAAGGAACAAAACTTCTAATTACCAAAAATATATTACTGTAAACAGAAAAGTAGGGAAAAATTAGAAAAATCAAGGGTTAGAACCTAAATACGAATATTTCGTGCGTTCCCTAATTACCCCATTGTAACGATCTGTACTTGCGTTTGTTAAGTAAGGACAAATGTTCGATTGGCGTAAGTTGACTTGCACTCAGACGTATAGGTACGGATTTATCAACAAAAATTTCTAATTTTTTCCCCAAATTTAGGAAAATTTTAATTTCCCTAATTGGCAACACTGCGCGCAGGCCCATCCAATTGATGTCAACAGTTAGGTATCCATCCGAGATATCTACCTGGCAAGTATAAGGAGGTCTTTCTACAACGAAGGAAGCTACAGGGAAAAAAGAAGTAAAGGAAATTCGAAATTAGAAAATTCTCGGATTTTTGACTGGGGTGAAATTTGAGAAGGAAATTCGACACCAGAAGAAAAAAAATAATATGATAAACTATAGTCCAACCATATTTTGCAAGAATAATATCCCGATATCTTAATTAGTGTCCACACAGGAGCGGATTAAACAAATGACACCCGTGTGTGCCACTTTGGCTACCTGGGTCACCGAGTATACATTTGATTACATTTTTTGACTACTAACTCGTGTTGTTGTTGTAGTTATAGTCTCGACTAATAATAATATAGTTGTTGTAAACAATAACTTTATAAGGAAAATTTTTTCTCCTTTTTATATCTTAGTTCCAACACTGTTGGTGAGAAATGCAGGGTGTTTCAAAATGAATTTTGGGGTTTTAAGTCTTCGTAGTACTTATTGCATTTTACGTACAATTATAAGTAATGCATCAAGTAAAAGAGCACCTCAAACAGTCTTTGCTACAAGTGTTCAATGTGAGATTCATTTGTCACACGGCACACATCTAGTCGATAGGCGAGAAAGGCCCATAAACTTTCCGCCATATGGCACAAAACACATTCAATTTAGGGGAGTCTCGTTTCAAGTGTACCATCTCCTGAGGATTTGCTGACGGCCAGATACAAACATTATGAGTGTTCACATTAGCTCTTAGGTGAAATGTCGATTTATCACTGAAGACGACACGATCCAGAAAATCTTCATTGTTATGCAGCAATATTTCACTTGCGAAATTGGCACGTAAACCGTAGTCTGTAGGCTTTAGACCTGTAGCAACTGCAAACGATAAGGACGTAGTTGCAAGCGTCTCCTTAGTATTCTTCACACAGACCATTGCACTGTACAGATTCAGTCTTTATTAAAACACAAAAAACTTTCTGCTCTCTAGTCTACATCTTTGCTGGTTGCTCTTTCTAACGGCAGACAGAAGAAACAATGCATGTACATGCGTGCGTACAAAACTGTTTGAGTTGTTCTTTCATTTAATATAATATTTATAATTATAAGTTAATTGTAATAGATACTACAAAGTTTCAAAACCCAGATATTAATTTTGAAACACCCTGCATTACTTCAAATAGTGTCATCCTATATTCATGTGTTTTATATACATGTCATCAGGGCTGGTTCTAGTCAATTTGTCGCCCCATGCAATGGCATAATTTGCCGTATCCCCCTTTCTCCAGAAAGAACAAATCTTAAAAGTCATGATTTTAAGTATGCTACTCCAGCATGAACAACAAAGGTGAGGGTAAATGCAGTTGCACTCAGAAAGGCTTAAATACTTACTAAAAATGCAATCCCGTTGTGTCTTTTTTTTTAAAAAAAAAAAATATATATTAATCTATTACGTTAGTGAAAGATAAAGCAAACACACATGCAGAGGAAAAATGGTAATCCTTTTTATAGAATTCACTATCGAGCTTCAATCTCAATGTATCAGTTTGCAATTCCAGTGCAACTAGCTCTTTTATCTATATTTCTTGATTTCCCTTCAATATATGTTAACATTTTTTTTAAAAATGTTTCTATCTTCAATGATAAGGAAATTATTTCTGACGAAAACAAGACTAGTTGTCATATCAAAACTGTGATAACTTACTAAATGGAACAGATATTCACTACTATTCGAGAACTAAATTCTTGCATTTGGCAACAATCAAGCAATTTGTGCTCGGATTTATTCGACCATTTGCTTTAGCATTGTCCGTGTGGCCTTAAACTAATGCAACCTAAACATAATTTATGAATGTAGTATTCAAATAAAAGGTCAGCTTAGTAAATGTAACTACCATCATCATGAAGTCTGTTTCCAACAAAAAATATTTAATTTAGATAATATACTTATGACAGATTTTGCCGGACCATCCAAATTTGCCGCTCCACGCAAATGCACGTGTTGCATGTATGGTAGAGCCGGCTCTGCATATCATATATATCTAGTCGACAAATTATTTATATATGACATTTAGAAAAATACTATTAGGCAAATTAGTATTAGTTTTTACCTTTAGACAAGTTATTTGAAAAAATGAAATCTTTAAGTTTTACGTCCCACGGTTATGCCGGTTAGGCTAAAGGAGACGGTGATGATGAGAGATGAGTGAAATGGTGGAATGAAGGAAGTGGGAGGAAACGGGAGAACCCCGAGAAAACCCACGAGCACGGTGTTTGTCCACCACAAAGTTCACTTGGCAGGGGCTGGGATCGAAACCCGGGACCCCAAGCACCAGAGGTGAACGCTCTACCACTGAGCCACCGCGCCCCCCACAAGTTATTTGAATTTTATACTGTTCGTGACATAATTTTCGTACTTATTAACACTAGAAGGACCGGATGGGTCAAAATGACCCATCACCACATTTTAATATTCCACTGTAAACGTACTTGAAATAATAAGTGAATAATATTTTATGAATTTGTTAAGGCCAATAATTTCTTAGTTGATATTGATGAAAACTGCTGAAACCCGAATTGTTAATAGGTATGGCATTCATGTAAATTGTAAAATATTTGTAGCGTATCAGTATCTAGCGTTTAATTTATGTTGCATTTTACGGTGATTATACCTATATAAAAATTTTTAATACTTACATAGACGTAAGATGCATTAGAAATGACTGTTTGAAAAAAAACGAAATTTAGAAAAAAAACGAGAGGCAATGTTTTTTTTCTAAAAAAAACGTACATTTCTGAAAAAATACGAACGGTTTTTTTTTCTATTTACAACACTAATTACAATCCTTTAAACCTAATCAAAAAACAATCGAGAATTTAAATAAGCCAAACAGGTCTATTGAATTCGATATTGACGTGGGTGATGGCTTCATATATCCTTATTATGCTGATATTTATGTAACTTTTGAAATTAGAGGTAGGGATGCTGATGGAGAATATACTATTGGTCAAAATATTAGACTTATTAATTTCTTCCCACATTTGTTTTCTCAAATTCAAGTTAGTAAGCATGGACAGATATTAGATATTATAGATTATCCTGGTTTAACTTCAACAGCTGTAAACACATGTACGATTTCAAAACCAGAGGCAAATCACTATGATGAATGTGGATGGGAAGAAATTACGTGGGCAAGAACAGATGAAGAAATAGTGTTTTTGCTAAGACTTTTGCCAGGATTTTGTTCAAATTTTAAAGATATTATGTGGAAAGGAGGATTGAAATATACATTTAAAAGAAGTGGTTCTGATGATAATGCATTTGCTATTTGGAAAACAAAAAAGCAGGATGGAACATATGAGAATGATCAACCACATCCAGGTAAAATTAAGATTACAAATATGGAGTTAAGAATGCCTATTGTTAATTATGAACCTAACTATGCCACCTTTTTAAGATCTAATATGTTAAAAGAAGGTAAGATTCCTATTTCATTTAACACGTATCAATGTTTACAGAAATCAGTTAGTGGTAAATATTTAGAATTCGATTTAACCACACAATTTAACTCAAGTGAATTTGATATGCCTAATTTTGTGATTGCCTTTTTCCAAACTGATAGAAATGATAATCAAGAAAGAGATTCAAGCTATTTTGATCATTGTAAAGTTCAGAATATCCATTTTCGTAATTCTAGAAATGAATCTTTCCCATTAGAATCTTTAAACTTAGATTTTGCAAAACATAAGTATTTGAAAGTTTATGAAATGTATACGGTATATAAGCGAGCTACAATTGGAAATACTTAGATGTTTTATTACCCGAAGGAGTTTTTAGAAAATAGGCCGATGTTCGTAATTAACACAAGCAAGCATAAATCAGTAACTGTAAGTGATAGAACTAATTTGAAACTGACTGTTAATTACTGACTGTTAATTACTGTTGAAACTGACTGGAAAGTGATGTACCAGATAAAACAATTTGCTATGTTGTTATGATTGGTAAGAAAAATTTAGAGTATGATGTTGAGAAAGAAAAAATAATTGAGAAGATATAAATCAATTATATGTTTATTAGATTTGTTTAGTTTGTAAGTGTTTTTATGATATTATCATAAAAACTTATTTAATAAAATGACTATTCCAGATAACATTCCACGTGAGAATTTAATTGTGTTAATTGAAGATACTATATTAAATCTTGAGAAGTTATTAATGAAAAACAAAAGGAAGTTTAAGAGAATAAAATGTGTTTATATTACTCTTATTACGTTATCAATTCTATTATCAGCTTCTACAGGGTTCATCAATGTATTTATTCCTGTTACAGTATATTCAATTATTACAACTGCATTTGCTTCGGCTTCTCCTGTTATCACTGGTCTATCAACACGGTTTAATATAGCTTCAAAGAAAGAATATTATAAAAATATGGTGAATCGAATTGGGATGTTTAAAGATGAGCTTAATGTAATTAAGCTCATGAATGGTGAATTAACAGATGAAAATGTAAGAGATATTGTTAACAGAATCAATGACATACTTAACGAAATTCGAGGCTATTAGAAACTGATTTTTAAAAAATTTAATATAATAAATACGATGGTGAGTCATATTGAACTTTTAAATAAACTTGGAAGTCTTGAACAAAAACAGGTTATTGGATTAAGAGAATTAGAATTAAATACAGAATATAAGATTGTGAAAATGGAAAAGATTAAAACTAAGTTTGGAAAGAGCATTTTAGTTGAATGTGAAGAGTTTAAGATATTTCTTCCACCTAGATTTACAAAACACTTAACAGATAAAATGATTGATGAGATCGTTAAAGATGGAATAAAAATCAAATACACTGGTTTAAAAGATAATTATCCAACTATTGAGTTCTGTATGTAAATTTCAAATAATGATTGGTTTTGTGAATCCAAAAATAATAAAAATGACCAAAAATATGTCGTCAGAAGTAAAAAAATGGAGTGAATACAATGGATCCTCAAAAGAAATTTATACTTACTAATAACTTTAATGTAATTGTGAAAAATGTACAAACCGAAGTTCAAGTTGTTTTTGATATTAACGGCTGTCTATTCAGCTTGAATTATGATCAGCGGACAGAGTTAAAGAAGTCATTGTTTCCTATAGAGAACGAGATTAGCAGAAGATTCCATTATAAGTATCCGAACTTGTAACAATCAATATACTAATTTGTAAGTATTATGTAATTATGTAGAATTTAGTTAACTTTTATGGTAAAATCATAAAAGTGTTTTGTAATTTTATTTTACTAAATTTAGTGATTTTTATAACTAGATTTAGTGATTTTTTGTTTTTGTAACTAGATTTAGTGATTTTTTATAACCAGATTTAGTGATTTTTGTAACTAGATTTAGTTATTGAATGCATTGTAAGTTATTATGAGTAAGATAGAAGTTATTTGAGATGTGATAGAAATTATTTGGGGGATAAAAAGTGTTAACAAATTATTAGGGGTATATTAGAAGATATTTGGAAGCAGGGGTGTGCTATGTTATTGAGGGGTGGGGGTGAAAGTGCGCTAGAACATACATTTATCCCCTACTACTATTGCACCACAATGTTGCCAGAGGTTTTAGTTCTAAACAGTTCCGGTTCTTTACTAATGAGTGCACAAACTTTTAAAAATGTCAAGCCAAACTTTGAAACAAAAATTTCAAACAAAACTTTTGAAACAAAAATTTTCAAACCAAATTTTCTTGTACGCAGTTCTGGTTCTTCACTTATGAGTGCACAAACATAAAAATTTGGAACCAAAATTTTCCAAACAAAACTTTCGAAACAAAAATGTTCAAACAAAAAATTTTAAACAGAAAAAAATTCGAACAGTTATTAAACTAAAATTTCAAACAAAATTTTTTTTGTTTTGAAACGAAAAAAAATTAAAAATTTCAAACGAAAAAATTTAAAACAAAATTTTGATACAAAAATTTCAAAACAAAAAATTTCAAACAAAAAATTTTGAAACAAAAATTTCAAACAAAGTTTTTTTAATCAAAACTTTAGAAACAAAATTTTCAAACTAAAAATTTCAAACGAAAAAAATTCAAACTAAAGTTTCAAACAAAAAAATTTTGAAACAAAAATTTCCAAACAAAAATTTTCAAACTAAAAGTATCAAACGAAAAAAATGTCAAACCAAACTTTAAACAAACAAAAATTTCTAAAACTTTTTTAAATGTTATAGAAAACTTAAAACTGAATGCAGCAAAGATTTGAAAATCAGCAACCAATCAGATTTCACGAAAGATAGTGATCAGCCAATCAGATTGCACGAAAGATAGTGATCAACCAATCAAATTGCATCAACAATAACTTGGCCAGTGTTGTAGCATGTATTTTCTTAAGACTATGTGTCATAAGATTCAATAAGGTTAGCTATGTATCCCTGTACACTACCTCATCAAGGTCAATCACATGGTACATTGTATTGCTTACGTTTATATTTGGCTGTAATAATCAAAACCAATGACGCATTCTCAAATTATCCTAGAAAGTTTAAATGTACCAATGTCCTGGACTCCTAATCCCATCATAGGTCAATAACTGATCACGTGATCATACTCATATTTGACAATGATTTACCCAAAGAAAGAGATACCACCCAATTCTAAGAACAATTACCAATTATTGATATGACAATAAGAAATGTACCCCTCCCAAAATTTAAGATTGGTACACAAACACACCTGTGTCTTATGAAAAAAGTAATAAATCCTGTACTTATTCAATAATAAAGCCGGTCAATAACCTTTAAATTTTGAATATTTGGCCATAAGAGGAATACCAATGGGTCCTAGAAAACGTTTACCGAATTTTGTTATTTGATAATTCCCAAATTTAAAAGGGAACATAAACATATGAAGGTACTAAACCATATAACGTGTTAAATACGGGTCAATAACCTCCGAAATTTGATTTTTGGTAGTTCTTTACCCATGAAAGGGAACGAGGTGGACCATCCAAATTTATAGTGGTACATATTGAAGACCTGTACGAAGATACCAAATGCTTATATTAAATAATTTCTAAACCTGAGTGGATGAGCCAAGATACCCCTCACAAATTTTTAACGGGTGCATCAATGTACCCATGTTTTATGATAGGAAATGAACCTATATACATGATCATATAACCATATAAGGTAATAAAACCTCATCAAAGGGGAGAAATTGGGCCAAACACCAAACACGTGGTACAACATATTGCTTATCTTTATATTTTGGCAATTTTTTTACCCATGAAAGGGAATAAGGTGGACCACCCAAATTTATCATGATACATATTGAGGTCATGTACTATAATACCGAATGCTTAAGTTGGAAAATTTCCAAAATTTAAGGGATTGGCTATGGTACCCCTCCCGCGGTGCATTAATGTACCTATGTCTTATGAGAGGAAATGGACCCCTATACATGACCATATAATCATATAAGGTAATAGGACCTCATCCAAGGGAATAAATTAGGTCAAAAACGAAACACGTGGTTGTACTAAAATTTGGCAATTTCGTACCCCTACAACGGAACGAGGTGGACCATCCAAATTTATAGTAATATATATATATATATATTAGGTCCTATACTATTATACCAAATGTTTAAATTGGGCAATTTCCAAAATTAAAGGGGTGGGCCAAGGTACCCCTCCCGGGGTGCACAATTGTACCTATGTCTTATGATGGAAAATGGACCAATATACATGACCATATAACCATATAAGGTAATAGGACCTCATCCAAGGGGATAAATTGAGCCAAAAACCAAACACGTGAATGTATTAAAATTTGGCAATTTCGTACCCATGAAAGGGAACGAGGTGAACCAACCAAATTTATAGTAATCTCTATTAGTATTCTATACTACAATACCAAATATATAAAATGGGTAATTTCCAAAATTAAAGGGGGTGGGCCAAAGTACTTCTCCCAAAAATTTAAATGGGTGCACAAATATACCTATGTCTTATGATATGTAATGGACCCCTATACATAACCATACAACCATATAAGGTAACAGGACATCATCCAAGGGAATAAATCAGGTCAAAACGAAACACGTGGTTGTACTAAAAATTTGGCAATTTCGTACCCATGAAAGGGAACGAGGTGGACCACCCAAATTTATAGTAATATATATTAGGGTCCTATACTATTATACCAAATGTGTAAAATGGGCAATTTCTAAAAATGAAGGGGTGGGCCAAGGTACCCCTCCCAAATTTTTACAGGGGTGCACAAATGTACCTATGTCTTATGAAAGGGAATGGACCCCTATACATAACCATATAACTATATAAGTAATAGGACCTCATCAAAAGGAATAAAATGGGCCAAAAGAACAAACACGTGGTACAACGTATTGCTTACGTTTATATTTTGGCAATTTTGTACCATTAAAACGGAATGAGGTGGACCACCCAAATTTATCATAATACATGTTAGGGTCCAGTACTATAATACCAAATGTTTAAATTGGGCAATTTCTAAAATTTAAGGAGTGGGCCAAGGTACCCCTCCCAAATTTTTAAAGGGTTGCACAAATATACCCATATCTTATGAAAGGGAATGGACCCCTATACATGACCATATAACTATATAGGATAATAACACCTCATCAAAGGGGATAAAATCGACCAAAAAACCAAACACGTGGTACAACGTATTGCTTACGTTTATATTTTTAGCAATGTTGTACTCCTAAAAGGGAACGAGGTGGAATATCCTAATTTATCATAATACATATTAGGGTCCTATACTATAATACCCAATGATTAAATTGGTCAATTTCCAAAATTTAAGGGGTGAGCCAAGGTACCCCTCCCAAATTTTTAAAGGGGTGCATTAAAGTTCCCATGTTTTATGAAAGGTAATGGACCCCTGTATACGCCCATATAATTATATAAGGTAATAATACCTCATCAAAGGATAAATTAGGTCAAAAACTCCCGAAAATTGAATTTTCGGCAATTTTTTACCCATGAAAGGGAACGACATAGATACCCATTACTGATAGAGGTACATGCTATGGTCCTAGGCTACCAAACCCAATTTTTAGATTTGGCAATTTCCAAAATTTAAGGGGGTGGTCCTATGTACTCCTGCCAAAATTTAGGGGGTGGGCCAAAATACCCCTGCCAAAATTTAGAGGGGTGGTCTTATGTATCCCTAGGTCATTGACCCCGGGCCAAGGTCATTGACCTTTGACTTTTGACGTCACAAATTTCGGGGTCAAAGTCCAAAGTTAGGCCAAGTCAGGGCATTACTACTACTTAGCTACTGTACCTATTAAGGATAATGAATATACGGATTGGACAGGCATGTGGCAGAGCCTGTATATTTTATTTATTTTATGTTTATTTTCAGTTAATCATATTTTAATAAAGATTTAGATTTTGAATATTAGATTCATAAAACAGCAAAGTGTCAGGAAATAATAATGCACGAAAAAAAATTACATAAACATTGTAGTCATTGCTTTTTAATGTGGAAATACTTATGCAACGATGGTATGATGTACGCTTTTGTCTAGCAAATTGTTTCATTACAGGAAATTAAAAGCAGAATTCAATTAATGTCTGATTGAAAAGAATTGGCAGAATTCGTTGTAAGTAAATTTGTAAGATGTTTGTGAACACAAGACACTCTTGTCGGGTATGTTAGAATTGCCAGGAATTGGGAGTCGAAGCATTCCAAGCATTGCCAGTCGTCGACCACAATGAGGAAACCATTGCGTTTCCTAAACAAGAAAGAGCACACGCCTCTGACGTCATGCAGAAGCGGCAGATTCCAGGTCACAGGAAGTTCAACAAAAACGAGAGGACCAGAAGTCACTGGAGCAGTTGGACAGTAGAGATCAGATCAGTCAGGAGTGATCAGTCGAGATCAGTCGAAGACGGAGAGTTGGAGAAATGGAACAACGACTACAAGTCTGAGATTGACGTTAAAAGTTTTAACTAGTAGGATGTCTAGAAATAGCTTTCTTTAAGTTAAGCGAGTTAACGTTTCGCTAAGACGAACTCTGAAAGTTTATCATACGTTACGGAGGAGATATTATTATGCTGACCGTTCGCAAAACTTCGGCGTAATCAAATCATTTGCAGCCCGTTCTTAGTTCGAACCTCCCTTCCATCCTTTGGAGTCACCGCCAGCGAGATACCATCCAGCCTCTGGTTTGACGATCGGAAGGAGCTTTTGGTGGACCAGCATTTGCAGGAGCATAAGAACAGAACTCCAAGAGGTATGTGCTACTTTCTAAACATTAGTCGAAGGCTCAATATTTGGTATGTAGTGTTAGAACTGGCAATTTCTAATTACCCGAATTCATACACGACACCTTACACGTACTTACACAAAGTAATGAAAATACAACAGTAATTCAATTATCGAAATCTGGAGTTGTTATTTAATTACAGAAATCCCCATAATAACATGAACCGAAATATTATCTCTCGCTTAGTTGTACATCATATTCCCACTCATTTCAGATAGTGAGTGGAAGGTAACTTCTCTGTGTTCACTCAAAACATCCCCAAGATTAGAAACGAACCAGGGAAGTTCACAACTTGTAATTTATTCTTTGAGTCAAAGTATTTTGCATAAAACATCGTTTCGTGAAATATGTATACGATTGTATACTATTAATTTCGAAAATTGTACTCATAATATTATTTTCCATCATGGATTTGAAGAAACAAAGTTCGAAGAAAGAAAGATCTCCGATCCACTTATCTCTTCATGTTTGATATGTAAGTCTCATCTTCATTATTGACCCTTAATCTATTTTAGTCCTACGCAACGCGAATCAATGGGATGGCTCTAAGTGAAAACATTCATTTAAATGGTTAAGTAATCAGGAAATTCCTGCTGTTATTTCACGAAACACAATAGATCTTGAGGAAAAAACAATTTTGATTACCAGAGGGAGAGAGTAAATCATTTGCTTACGTTTGCTTAACTAGGAAGAAGGCAAGGGCGCCGATCCTAGGGGCCAGGCCCACCAAAGCTCATGTAGGCCTCCTTTGTATTTATGAATATACAATATTTGGCATAATTTGAGGGCAATTTATCTTAAAAGCCTCATATATATCTTCTGCATTTGAATGCCCCCCACCAAATTTACAGAGAAATCGGCATTCTTGGAAAAATGTCTAGTGAAATAAATAAAAATGTTATAACGTAATACTTGAACAACTCTATCTAATGGTGGAAAGTAAATTAGTATTCAACACTTCTTTCAATTTTAAGCATTTCAAAGATTCTCGTAATTTAGTATCGTCCCGGATTTGCATTTTTGAAGTACGAGAACTCTATCTATATCTTAACGTGGGAATTGGTTTCGGACCATGCACTTATGCCGCTTTGCCACAAGATGCACATAGGAGTTTTTCTTTCGATTTCCTTAGGAATATTGCGAATGGTATGACTTTTAAAACTATGTTCAAAAAAGAATACATACCGACACAATAAGATGATAATCTGATACTATGAAATATATTGAATTGTTTTGAATTTGTTCTCACGCTACCAAAGCAGTACTTATGCTTTTTTATTCCAGCCTTTTAATATAAGCATTTCCCACTATTGTCTGTTCTAGGACGATACAATTCTATTTCATGTATATGCTAGCTTTAGAAATACAGTAGGCTTTTGCTTATCCGACTTAAACAGACAGGCAGAACGCTGGATAATATGGATGTGTTAAGAAAAGACCTATTAAAAATAAAACTTATGATATAATTTTACATATTACGCCTCTAATAATAATATTTCATAACAAAAACTGCAGTGCACTGAATCAGGGGTGTATCCAGCGTGAGGGCCTGAGGGCTGTCCCCTCCGAAATTCAAGCACTTTTTAATAAACTTGCTTTTACCCTTTTGAGGTTCTTTTATATCAGTTTACTAGTAGTCAGTGTCCAAACTTTGGGCAATGTGCTGTTGTCTTGTTATAATTCTAAGAACATACCATAATGCCATTATACCAGGTGGAGTTAACCCGTAAGTACTATTGACCGTCTCTCAGACCGCTGCTGCTTTACGTATCATTATATTTTCTACAGTCTCACTACTAGAAGTGGATCTTTTCGTCTACCTTTCTGTCTAGCATATGGTTACGTAGTGTGAAGTTCGTGTTATAATTGATCCCCTGTGCGCGGCGCTGGAGGGGTCGAACGGTCTCACAGACGTACTATAGTAGTTACGTGAGTATTTTGCTGTTCTGTTGTCTTTTGTTAACCACTGATTATTATCAGTATTGAGTGTTACCGTGTGGCACGTCTTACACCACACATCAAATAATGACCCAGAGATAGAAAACCTGAAATAATCAAATTTTATAACATGAGTAAAGGCGGAGTGGATACTCTAGACAAAAAATGTACAGATTACACATCAAGTCGTCAAACAAGACGATAGCCATTGACAATTTTCTTTTTTCTGCTGGATGTTGATTGTGGTGTCAATGCGTATGCCTTGCGTCAAGTCTATGCTAAGTCCGCAGTGATGACAAGACTTGATTTCATGAAAAGGTTGGCAAAAGGACTTGTTAGGCCTCACATAGAACGTAGAATGTTCATTGGACATCTACCATGAGAGCTGAGTTTTTCAATCAAGAGCATACTATAACTTGAAAGTGAGTTTCCCACCATCGCGCACAAGGAGTTGAAGAGGAGAACATAGTCCGCTCTCCACTAAGTTGTAAGCGCAAACCAATGATATTCGTGTCAGCGGTGTAGGGTACCGATTTCCTTGCAATGCAGAATAAAAAGATGTAAGTGCCTAGTTGAAGAATGTGCATGCTATCAGAACAGTTAGTGCGGTACTTTCTTTACCGGCAAAACGAATTTTCTCTACTCCGGCGATCATATAAAAACTAAAAATAAGTTTTATTCATAACCTTTTTACTACAAAAAATATAAAAATACAACTGTAACAGTGCTTTCTTGTAAGTTTTGAAAAGCTATTTATAATATTCCATGTTTTTCCTCCGTTTTTACTGTATTTTTTATTCTCAGTGCATCTATAAGTAGAGTGTATTTTAAATTAGTGTTAATTTGACTACATAGAAACGGATAAAAAATTGAATATTTCAACAATTACAATTTTAGAATAACAATGAAAACATTGTTACAAATTTTAACCATACTCTTTTTCTCATTGCTTTAAAAATATAAAACTTTTTCTACATCGTGAAATTACTATGTTTTATTTTTCTATAAGCAACTAAGATATGTAGGATAACATTATAAGAAAATATGCAATAAAACTACTATTCAGAAAATGTGAAACAACAATGCGGTCTGACAGATTACGTGATTACTTTCGTCAATAGTACTTAAGGGTTAAAGAACAGTTTCAAATAGGATTAACATTTCGTTTCCGTTCTATTTTTAACTTTAGTATATTAGAACGATACACTCAATGTCTTCTTGCTATTTTTGTTATGTGATATACGTAATAGACAGTTTTCTTTAGTTACATTTCTCTCGAAAATATATTTCATTTTGTTTGTGCTTAATGCAGTTTCCAAAGTGAACCGGTTTATAAATGGAAAGTAGGAAAAACTTTAAGAGAAGTACAGAACTGTTGCATTATTATTATTATTATTATTATTATTATTATTATTATTATTATTATTATTATTATTATTATTGCTATTTTTAAAACATTAGAATTACGTGCTTACGAGGATTCGTGTTAGGCCCCCTCCGAATAGAAAACCTGGATACGTGTCTGCACAGCATGATAGACGTATGAGTCAAGGTGTAGACAGACGCGATAGGCGATAGACTCCAGAGCATGAAAAATAGATTAAGACCACAACTAGCAGTTCTTCTTGCCGATTGGTGCTATCTGCAATGATATATCGGATCATACAGTATGTGGAACAAAGGATGGTCGGATAAGCAAGACCATAGTGTATTGGAGTTTAACGCACCTAAACTTGTAAAATGTTTGTATAAACAATTATCTTTCACTATTTAGCTAAATTTGTGGGCACGATCGCAGACCTTGCCTCATAAAGTATAGTCTTATAAAGAAAAAATACTTTTTTTTTACCTAAAAGCTAAAGAGAAGCCAACTTCAATAATTTAGTTTTCTTTTTTTTTTTTTAATAATGGCAAACTAGTCCATTTTATCACGAAAAATCAGGCTTGGTACTAAGATGTCTTCTTCTGTCCGTATATATACTTCACACTTTGTTGGAGACAAAATTGTTCTCTTTCCAAGAAAACAGGATGAGAGAAGCTATACAACAGCATGAACTGAAAACAATAGCTATTACCAATAGTACTACAATCCTTAATAAATACGTCAGTACAGCTAAATATCAATAAGTTGACCTTATTATATTCCTTCGGTTCTTATTAACATGAAAATTATAATGTTTTGTAAAAAAAAAAAAGAATGGGATAGGATGGGATTCGTTGGTAAAATAACTACGAGTCCGCCACTCTATCCACTTAACCACGGAGGCAACGCTGTGTTTGCTTTTTTCTCTTAAGAAATAATCTTCATAACCATGGTGCGTATCGCTTCGAACCTTGAGATAAGAGTTTTTCTTTTTAATTCTATATTTTCGTACGACATGTTAGGTACAGAATCTAATTTATATTTGGCAGGCAATCTACACACTATGTTTTAACCAATAAATGCATCATTTTACTCCACTATCCAGTTCTTTGATCCAACTCCTTGACTCCCCTACTGAATTCCCTCCGCAAATGTGCTCTGCTACTGAAAAAAATCCCTAGAAAGCATCGCTGCCAGTATACACAAAACCGAGCATAATTTTGTTTTTTTCTTATATTTTTATTATTTTATTATACTTTTTGAAAATATCTCCCTAGACGGATTGCTTTATATTATCTCCACATAGTAATTAGAGAATTTTACCCATAAAATGGAATATATGCGAAAAAACGTGAGTTGCAGTATACGCGCAATTTTTATTTCGCATGGGAGTACGTCCATCTGTATGTCAACAGGCAAACGGCAAAAGCTGTCAAGGATCGATTTAGCGTTCAAAACATATAGACAAACGGCCAAGGGGGTGATAACTCTCCCCCTAGGGAACTTTTGCCACTATATTAGGAATGTTCCTTAGTGTCCCTAGAAACAAAAATTGTTGTTAGTCAACATATAATTGTAACACCTGGGTCCTGAGGTCCTTAACCCTTTAGCACCCGTGTATGTATACAGACATCGATGGGACCTCTCTAAATAACCGTAGATCAGACCGTTAGGGCAACACTGGAACCCGTTATACCTCAATCCATTTATACGACTGTAGGCTTTCAGTTTACGTAATAAAATTGACATTTCTGTGTACAAAGGAAAACTAATGGAGGGATATTTAACAAAATTTCCCCTAAAAACGTCCCTTCTTGCCATTCTTTTAGTTACTACGTGGCAACACTGCAAACTACGTGAACAATAAAACGCATTTATGGATCCCATTTCTTGCTTAACTTACACTGAAAATTTCATCTTGATCCAACAAATAGCAGCAGAGGAAAGTTTGTTCTTTTTATAGTTTTCACAAAGTTCATAACAATAGATATTCATGGAAGTACGAGTATTACTTTTTGTCAATATTCTGACCGTAGGTGCAACACTGGAACAAGTTATACCTCGACCGATTTCGAAGAGTGTAGGCTTTCAGTGTACGTAGCCAACGAAACATTTCTGCTTACAAAGATAAAATAATGGAGGGATATTTAAGCAAATTTCCCTTAAAAAGTCCCTTCTCGCGATTCTTTTAGTTATTACGTAGCAACATTGCAAATCGGGGAATAAAAAATGTATTTAGGTATTCTGTTTTATGTTCAACTTAAACTGAAAATTTCGTCTTGATCCATCAAATAGCAGCAGAGGACATATGTATTTTGTATTCTTCACAGGGTTCATAATAATGGATTTTCATGGAAGTATGAGTATGACTTTGTGTCAATGTACAGTTATTACGTGACAACACTGCAAACTGCGTGAATAATAAAATGTAATTATGTGTTCTATTTTATGTTCAACTGAAACTGAAGCTTTTGTCTTGATTCATCAAACAGCAGCAGAGGAAATATGAATTTAAAGTCTTCACAATTTTCGTAATAATTGATTTCCATTTAGGTATGAGTATGAATTTGTGTCAATGTTCCGTTTTATTTTTCTATAGAAAACAAGTGATACAAATTATTCTATTCGATTTTCTCATTAGTTGTATTACGACATATCCCAGTACCGAGAAATTCCCCAGGAAGGTTTTATGGTTTGTTGGTCCATGGTATAATAGAAAAAAATTTCAAATCAATAATTTTACTGTTGTTCGATTACATTATGTTCCTTTCAAAATACTTGTTGTTCTGCTATTCTACAATGAATACACTTCTAAACATGTCTGCTGGTATGTGAAGTTATTAAACAGCTCTCGAACGTATTGCGTGGAGCATGTATCCTTATTGCATGTGCACATATATAATCGCACTTAATATAGTATGCAATATGTAGTTTTTTAACTGCCGTAATATTAAATAATTTGTTATATTCTTTGTGTTCTTGTCTGTCTGTAAGTTGATAATAGTAGCACATTCGCCTTGAAATCACGTGTTCTCAGTTATTCTGAAAAGAATGACAAACAAAAAGAAGCCAGTCCGACAGACGACAATTTCAACAAGAAAAATGATTACTGTAATGAAAAATTGAAAATCCTGTGTAATACACCACGCATAAAACGAAACTGACACGAGGACGATAAATTTCATTAAAAAACCGTATGAACTTTCAGGTCAAAGTACTGCGGCAAGAGACTGACACTGCAAAGCTGCATCGCTCAACATCAAATTGCATCCAAATTCCTACAGAACACGACACAAACAAACATGGTCTATCTCTGGGACTACCAAAATTTCACAAAATTACCACGATTGCTAAGTCAGTCTGCTGAATCCTGTGTAGCGAAAAGTTGTACACACTTAGTGGATAATTCACCATATTTATAGAGTACTGCTATACGGCAATATGTAGCAGAGATCGTGTTTAACGAGGAGCAGTGCGTATTTGGCCAGAATTAGAGCTAAAATGGTAATGACGAAAAAAGAGAAAGGGTGTTTCATGGGAAACTCTGTTGACATGTGTTACTAGAAGAGTTGAATGTGTCATTAAAGAAACACCTATTGGATAGGAAGACGAATCATTAGTGTTTCAGATTCAGGAAGTGGATTTCATAGCAGCCGAAATGATGTACCGTAACTTGTACCAGATCGTCGAGCTGAAAGTGTTCATGGAAGAAACATTCCTAAGGATAAATTCATTGAATACGCAGTGCTAAGAGGGAGATCTCTTTATGCTATTCGAATGAAACTATCAATGATAAACATGAAATCAAAGCAAACAAAATATACACCTGCGTTTCAAAGAAGCTAAGCAACATTTTCAGAAACACAAACTTTATTGTGAAACTACTTTGTTAAAGAAACCTGCATTCAATGTTTAATTGTAAATTTGGTGATTCTGTGGAAACTGAAATTGTTTAAATTTTTCTTCAACAGAAATCATGTGAGGCACGCACGTACGCAGGAAGGGAAAGTGCCCCTGGTTCGATTCCACATCATGTGAATTTGTGATGATCAACATTACGTTTTTGTGTTTTTTCTGGGTCTTCCTATTTCCTTTCATATTCTTATTTCACGATGTCATTGAAAACCATTCACTATCATGGATTATCTATCTCTTTTAACTTCTACAGGGCATACAGAAATCATTGTTTCATCAAAGTAGGAATTTAATTTTCTACAATATAATCTACAATAATAAGTGAAAAATAAAAAGCCGAAACGAAAGTGTATAACTATTCCCATTATTTTTTCCCTCAGAATTTGTTTCGAGATTACCGAAACGATACCGAAAGAAGATCAAGAATAATATTCTGAACGAGACGCTTTTCGACTCGAGACGAGACTAAAACCGCTGTTGTTTTGACTTGTCTTGTTTTGTTTTCATCCCTGGCTATTTACCTTCGCCTACTCGCTAGTCTTATTATTTTAAAAACAGTTGGAATGTAGGAAAATATTATTGTAAAATATCGTCTAGAATATATGCTAATATGTGTAACTAATAATCATAGGCGTAGCTATGGGGTGTGCTGAATGTGCCTATACACACACACAAATAAAATGGTTTGAACCTATTATCTTCAAAGGTCATGTAAACTAAAACGCTTTTTGTAATTCGTCAATTCATTATGTTTTATTTTATTATTTCTAATACATTTAAAATTCAATAAAAATAGCACGTGGAAATGTTATGGTAAGATACGGTCGAGTTTAGTTACCTTTGTACAAATCCATTGAAAAAGTTATTTAATTTCTTACGCGCACACCCATATGAAAAGTTATGTTTTGTCTTTGATACACTCATATGAAAGATCCTGGTTTAATTTCGTTTGGTACACCCGTATAAAAATTCTGCTTTAATTAACTCTGCGCACACCCAAATAAAAAGTTCCGGCTACTCCTATGTAATAATGTAATTTATTAGAAGTTTTAGTACATACAAAACAAAGCACTTCAATTGATTTTGCGCACCAGTATATCCGTATTCCACAACTCAGAAACTTCAATGTCAACGTCCATTTACCAGCAGTGTATCGTACTAATGTTTAGGTCTAATAACTCATACTTTTACTTCATGTGTCTACACACAAAACTCATTTACCGCTAGTGATACGTTAGTTTGTGTGAGATCGAGTTATTATATATTAAAATATTAAATACCACATAAAACAAACTAACTTCGATGCACTATAGGCGTTAAAGATTTGCAATTAAGATGTTTCTGGTTTGAATTCTGCGGTAAATCATCTCGAGTTCTATTTTCTAGTTTTACGCGGTTCCACAAGGGCTATTTAGGGACCTTAAATACATAGCCACCAGAAGAAGCGACTTTCCTCCACATACTGAATACTTAATATATAAATCAAGTAGAATGTAGTGAAAATTCGGTGAAAACTGGAAATATCAACATATTTTCCTTTTCTCGCATTAATATATGCATCGCGGGTGCTTTATTTGAACCTGCCGTAGAACATCATATTGCTGTTATTATGTTTCATTACAGTTTAGCGTGATCCTTTTCAATACTGAGATTACATCAGGTAAGATCTACATAAAGAGGGTCCGAATCATTACTCAAGATTCTATCTAAGTCAAGTACTCTCACGAGAATCGAAACTGGAACGATGTAGAAACATAAGCGCTAGCGACTTGGCCTATGTAGCACCGTCTTACTGTATTCAGAATGAAAAGACATACGTGATCTTAATAAATATTTAGTATTTAGTTTTCTATATTTTTTTTGGTTTACCAAAACTCCTTTATATATTTACCATATCCGTGTGTGTGTGTTCGGGAAACAAAATTATCAAGAACTTTTTGATGGATCATCAACAAATTTGGTCAAAATATAAAGGGTCAAAAATTACGAGTTTGTTATGTTATTATAGCCATCTACTCAAACCGGAAGAGGTTTAAATAATCTATTTCGGTTTGATCATTGATCACCATAGATAAAAAATAGTAATATATAACGAAATGCGGTTGTCTGCAATGGATTAAGCGTCCTAAGAACATATTTTGACTTCATCCTTAACTCTTTACTGAAATAGTAAGTGGTTCAAATTAATTATAACTTCCGTCTTAAATAAATGTTCATCTATATAGAACAAAAACTGTTAACGGTAGATTAAATTCTTTTTCTGCAATCGATGGCTTTCATTTCCTCCGTTAATCTTCAATTGAAACCAGAAGTCACGAAAATTAACCTCTTCCGGTTTGAATAGTGATCTTCATAGAACAGGGGAATGGAAAAAGTTAGCGAGAAGGGGTTTTTACATTCAATTTAGAGTTCTCGTGTTCTGCCTTAAGCCTTTATTCAAACCGGAATTGGTAGAAACCAACCACTTCCAGTTTTAACATTGATGGCTACAGAGCAAAAACTGCAATATAACAAAAAGCGAATTTAAGCAATCAATTAAGCGTCATAACAATAAAGCCTACTTCTTCTCTCGTCTAGTCTCTCCACTAAAATAGGAAGTAGTAGAAATTTCTACCCTTGTCGGTTTCAATATTAATTGTGAAAATACCGCACCACACAAATCAAATTCCTTGGCACTTTCTTTTCTTCGAAACAAAGATTACCAGACAGTCTCTGATAATTAATTAGCAAAAGCTCCCCAATGAGTTGAGTTGACTTCAGTTCAGCGTCTCCTTCACCACCAAGGCTATGTGAGACGAGAATCAGTTTAACGTAAGAGCCGATCCACATGAGCTCCCAACGAGGATGAACCGCACCAAAGGCATATAGTAACAATATAACACATAGCTAGAATATTAAGCATCACATATTATAATTTATATTATTATGAAGATAAGTTTTCTTTTTCAAATTCAAGAATTGAATCCAGTAATTGACTCTGAAGACACGACAGCGTAAAAATGTTGATGTAGATATGATATCCATCCCTGTTACGTGAGTCTAAATACAGTAAAACCTGTTAACTTGGCCACCTCTTTAAGTTAGCCATCTCTGTAACTTGACACTGTCTTTAAGGAACCAGCATTTTACATAACATTACTTGTTACTCTGCAAGTTAGCCACCTGTCTAAGTTGAACGTTTTTGATATACGACTTGTTTTTGATATACGGCTTGTAATATACGACTTAAAAAATTATTTACTGGGAAAAAAAAGTATTTACATCCTTTCTCTTTCAAACAACGTCTTTATCCTTTCGAAACGTGCTTCTTTACTTATATGGTGAAGTATATCTACGTACTTCTTGTTAAAAAATATCGAAGAATTACTATTTGTTCCTCCGTAATTCACATTATATTACCTGTTTCATTTCCGCGTTACTACAATGCAATACTCACGGAAGAACACTTACGGACACTCTTCACTAAGTGTATCTACGTACCTTTAATGGCGCCATACATCATATACATCCCTTAAACACAAACTTGGAGGAATAAAATCATGTATTACTATATGTCTAATGTTGTACTGAACACTAGACACATATAAACACTTACAACGTAAAAACTACATATTAATAATAATAATAATAATAATAATAATAATAATAATAATAATAATAATAATAATAATAATAATAATAATAATAATAATAATAATACATTTGAAATAAATTTTCAAGAAAACCTTTCTTCCGATTTTACCATCGCATTTCGAAGAAAGTATATATTTTATTTATCTATGTCAGACAAAGTGTATTTTCGTCACATAAATGTGTCTTGGAACTAGTCCACATCTCATTAAAGTACGAGTTTAGAAGAAGATTCTATACCAATCCTGAACCAGGGACAATAAGCATAAGCTTGGTCCTGGCTGTATTTACTGTACTATCTGAAATTTAAAAGTTGAAATTAAGGATTGGTTTTCTTCTCATTCTTTTACAGAGGTAGCACCCTCGTGATCAGATGCTAGTTTCTCTGCTTACAAGAATGTACAACATACTGAACATACGTTCGCGAAATTGTGAATGAAGCCTGAAAGAGTCAATTAACTGCAACAAACGTGATCTTTGTTTTCATAGTAATTTGAGGTTTTCATAGTAATTTTCAATGTGTAATTTTAGCACCAAATATTAAAATCTTAAAAATAAAATATATACTCCACTTTAAACTTTAGTATACATTCAAGAATATACGAAACTCATTCACCCAGTGATTAACCAAACCAGAAGTCACACATCTCATAAATTTAACTCCTCAACTGAATATCATTCTACACTAAACCATGCCAACTTGGACTGTTATAGCTCATTCTTAGAGTATCGTATTGTATAATATTATCTTATCGTTTTTGACACACCAACCTTTTACAAAGATTTTACAGTTCACATGCATATTACTGACGCAAGAGACGTGACCCGCCTATCGTAGGCATATCGATTTCATTATTTGTGTAAAAATGTGTGATGTCTTTCTACTGTAAATGTTTACTATATATATAGCATGTAAGCTTTCTTTCTTTCATCTCACGATAAGTAAGTTATTCAAAATTTAACGTCCTTTTGCTGATTGTTAATAACCTTTTTTATCCCTTTCAGCCCTGACCTGCACAATTGTGCAGGTAGATAGATTCACCAATATATACAATACCGGCCGAACATGCACAATAGTGCAGGCTAATTTTTGCGAAACCTAATAGTTTAAAAAAATCATGTTTATGATCATTAGTAGATTAAACTAAATTATGGAAACCAAGATCCTTTCTTTCTATTTTTTGGGATAAAAGAAATGATCATCCATTTCTCAATCTGGTCTTTCTGTAGAATTGTTCACAGTTCAAATGAGATTTTGTAAAGCCGGTCAACAGATATTTTCTCCTTCCTGATCGATTGTATGTAAAACTGTAGCTAGGTGATACGTCTACTCTAACAACTAAATTTATTCCATTGATTAGAGCAACAGCCAACAATTACAAAAATGATTATACATCAAAGCAAATTTCTCCTGCAAAATATTACTACTGGTTATTACCTTTAGAATTTTACAAACTAGTAAGCTTTGGGGACACACATATCAACTGAAGTCTGCTGAACCGGACGAAACTTCACTGACATAATTATTCATGCACTAAGGGATATATCATTATATACCAAAAAATTGACTCAAACTGGAATCAAAGACATGACTTAAGGTTTTGTAAGTTCTGAGTTGTACCAGAGAGCTTATATCTTGAGATTTTATTTATATGGTAGATAGTAGTGGGAAAAAAGTGGGATAATATTGCATACAAATGCAAAAAGGAAATAAAGAAGAGTTTAAAAATTTCTCAGAAATATTAAGTTTCTAAGACAACTACAATGAACAAGTTCAAGAAGTTACAAAATTCGTAAAATATTTGCGTTTACGAACAACTGATACGGAGTTAGCAAAATGTGTGAAATAACCGACGTAAATGTCGGAATTGTAAAATCTGTTGTGGTTAAAGCATACATCATTTGCTGGAAAACGCACAAAACCATACAAAAAACACAAAATAACAGCCTTGCTCAGTACTAAAATAATATTTTAAATCAGGATAAAGGTTAAAATTAATGGCAGTGAAAAAGAAAGTGTGAAGGCGGCATATTTTTTATTAACCATTCACATAACTTCTGCCAAATATCTGTTACATAGCTACAACTCTTTTATGCATGACTAAAGGTTTCAACTTGGTGGGGTTTATTAAAAATGTTATACAATACCCAAATTAAACAAGTGAATATCGTTTCCGAGTGTGAATCTAAGACATGCGAATGCGAATTCTATACTCAAACTTGAGGTAGTACATCTGTAACAATTTCTTCCGATATAGTAAGAAGATTAGAGAAGGAATCTGTTCCTTAAACGCGGGATCTATCTTAAAAAATCTCTTACTAGTTATACGTTACTCCTTCACTTCTATAGAGATAAATGTTGAAAAAATCGTTAACTTGAAGCATTTCTAATTTGAATAGAAAGTTAAGGAAGAAGATAGAAGGTATCGTTCGGACGCTGAACCGATCGCAGAAGAGCTGCTCGATATCATATACAGTTTTCCTCTATGAAAATTAGATAACAGTATTACTAATCACTTACTAAACGACAGCTACTACATTCCTGTTACCATTTTCGTTTTGTGGCGATAAATGTTCAAACCTGAGATGGATAATTTTGACCAAGACCACTTTGAATTGAATTTCAACAGAAAAAATAAACATACTATTTGAATGCAGAATCGATTACAAGAAACTGCAACGTGATAGATTTTAGCATTCTATCTCTAAGAAAAGAAATATTGAAATTGAATGTAATAGTAAATTTGAACTACTTCCGTATTTGACAGTGTCATGAATAGTCATTATATATTGTATTCAGACGCTCAATCGCTTGCAGAAAACTGATTCTGCTTATCTCCTTGTTCTACGGCAACGAAAGTTCAAAACTATATCGAATCGGATGCAACAGTAAATTTGAAAACCGTTCCTTTTTGGGAGAGCTCTGTGATAATCACGATATGTACAATTTAAAGGTTGAAATATTTCCAGAAAGCCGCACCTCGCTGTCTGTTACATTCTCAGTTCTGTAGGGATAATGTTGAAATCAGAAATGGCTAATTTGAAACGCTCACGGTTTGAATAGAGAGTGGACGAAGGAGATGGACCTATTCTTGAGAAGATCAATCGGTTGTACGAAACCGTATCTCGATATCTCTAATCGCCCTGACTCTACAGAAATTAATATTGAAATTACCAGTGTAGAAAATTTCAACAACTTCCGATTTCGTAACGTACTTTTGGTTGTGGTATGTCCACTACAGACCCTCAATCAGTACACAAACCGTTTGTTAATGTCTGTTAAACTTTGCATCCTATTATGACAAATATTAACACCACAAATGATTAATTTAAATCGCTCCGCTTTGAATATGGCTTAGTGGAAAATGTGGAACCTTATCTTAAAACGCTCAGCTGATTGCAAAAACGCACTTGCATAACTCTTACCGCGATTATCATACAGAAATAATTATTGAAACCTAAGTTAATATTAAATTTGAGCCATTTCTTCTTTGTTCGAAGCTCAATTGTTTTTTGAAAGACGTCTCCTTGCTATGTTTCCGTAGTATGGCGATAGAAGATCAAATTGGAAGTGGCTAGTATAACCTGGTTTGCTTTGATTAGGATTTCAGCACAGATGATGGAACCTATGCTTGCGATGCTTCATCCCATGCAAAAAGTCGCTTTCTGATAGCTTTTACAGTCTTCAACGGAGATCAATTTTGAAACCAGTAGTACTAGTAATATCCAGGATAGTAGCGATATGTTGTTTTGAAACGCTGAATTCTTGGCAGCAAACCGCTTCTCCTTTTCTGTTACCGTGCTCGTTCTACAGCAATATAGGATGATACCGGTACTGAAACTGGCAACAATACAGAATTGGGCCAGAGCCCATTTTGGCAGAGCGTCTACCCAGTCATTATGTGTTGTGTATAGACACAGGATCATTTGGAAGAATCACTTCTCGTTATCGTTTACCGTTCCGTTCTACGGTTTCATTAGCTAAGTCTGAAACTAATGGCTAGTCTGAAGAAATTTCGGTTTCAGTATACGGTTAACCGAAAAAAAAAATTAATCTACTCGAGGAACGCTGAAAATTTATAAGAAACACCATCATGAAAGCATTTACTGTTTATTCTACACAAAACTTACTTTTGAAATTAGAATCAACATTAAATTTGAACCATATTCGTTTTTCTGTAAGGCACATTGGATAGTAGTGAAATTGTGTTTAGACGCTGAATCGTCTGCAAACAAATACTTCTCGCTATATTACAATATTCGCTGTACAGCGATAAACGTTGAAATTTTAAATGGTTAAAAAGAACAAATTCAGGTTTGAATAAATAGTTAAGTAAGAACGAACCTATTACCATATAGTTAAAAATAGTCGTGATATAACGCTAGACTCGACACCAGTTTTGGAATAAAAGATAATATAAAAATGTGTGCTAGTCCAAATAAAACCAATACAAGTTTAACACAGATACTTTCTATATTTTATCGGAATAATAATCCATACGTCATTTTTGAAGAAAAAGAAATATTTGACAATGCGTGTACGTCCGGAAAACTGATGCCACCGGCACTAACAGTGAAGTGAGTGGAAGGTTTAGCTGCATAGCACACACTCGCAGTAACTTTCGGAATAAAGGAAAAATAACGCATTGGTGTAAAAAAAAAATGTGCTTTGGCATCGTTCTATATTTTCTGAAAACATATCCTTACCTAATCACCGCTAACCTATGAACACTAAATTTGAAATATATAAGTAATTTTTAACAAATATGAACATATAGAAATCCATCTTGAAGAAAATATAGGAACTGTAAGTATATATAACGAAACCTGGTTTAAACTACCCTTATCCAGTAACACATGATCTAAGATAACATACACGAAATGAAAGAAAAGAAATATTCATAATATATGTGAAGATATAGAAACAGAAAGAAAAATGTTACAACTGCTGTGACTTGAACCCCCGACTATTTATTCCAGACAGCAACGCGTTAACCATCTGACCACCGAATCAACCCTGTAAGTATTGGTTTGTCCGTTTTATTTACTGTGCAAAAATGCAAAACTAAATCAAGATGTAAATTGTTTCGTAAAAACATTAAGTACTATACACAACATAACTCCTTAAAAACAAAGTTTCGGTTATCACCGACATGAGGTTCGTTTTTTGGAATTTAAAAGAAATAGGACCATTTTAATTTTAAACTTTATTAACCAAGCCTCGTATATAGAGAAGCAATCTTGAATCTTTTTCCAGCGGTTTGGTACTTTGTACATTTGTGTTAGTAAGCATAGCTCCGGGCTTACGGCCATATATGGTCAAGAAACAGGAACCCTGATCACGTGACTCCTGCATTTCTGGTGACTGTTTCTTTATATCTGGCTTTCGGGACAATCATCCTCAGTTTACGCACTGTTATAGCTAAAAGCTGATTGGACGATAATTCTGGTCCCGATGCTACGGGTGAAAATCGGGATTTTCCCAGCTGACCATATACAAGTTTTGATTTGTTAAAAGAACCTTCAGCGCTTTGTACGAACGCCTGGTCATCACTCGGAAGGGCACCCACGAAGGTGAGTGTGGTGCATAGTTCTAAACACACGTTATACTCTTATGAGTGCTCCGATTGTATGGATTGAGCTTCGCAAGCTAAATCGCAGTTTGCATACGTGAGAGCCGATTTTTTTAGTTTATCGTCAGTGATTGTACGATATTTGCATACGCATCCGGGTAATTTTTTTTTTTGTAATATTGTGCAGAAATCAGCACTGAAGTGACTAGTACATATGTGTTAGCACCCTAACATTCGTTTGCAATCTCAGTTTTGTGTTAAACTCTAGCTCCAAATCATTGAAAAGGAAGGAATAATTGTGCCGACTTGGACGATCGCTAATTACTATAAGCAGAAGACTCCAGCTGACCCTTCAGATTATCCGTTGTGGAACGCCTGAGATCCTTTGCAACTCCTCTAAAGCAATTGACCGGTCGAAGATTATTGTAAGTAACTGAAATCTTAATTTATCAATTGTGCCACACAGATGCATGTATAAAAAGAAAATAAGATAAAAAGGGAAACAAAACAACTCAGAACAGCCGTTAACATATACAGTAAAAGCTACATGTTCATTTGTAATCTTTTGATTTTATTTTAATTTGTATGATTACATTCAGTAATTTTACATTTTCTATACAGTTTAACCAGGTTTTGTGATTTGCACCGCAAGATAATTTTAGTTTATTAATATGTTAGCTTAATTTGATCATTTGTTCACTTTTCCATTCTTATGGTATCTATGTTGTGTCTACCGTTCTCCCCAAATTCGGTTTATGACAAAACGTAGATACGGAAGAAAACGTGATTTGCCGTAGCAAAGCTGCGATATACGCAATAAACAAGTGACAGAAAGAGAGAGAGAGAGATGTGTAAACTTTCGGGAAAAAAGGCAAAAATCGATGTGAACGTTGCGATTATATTTACAAGATTCAACAACTAGCAAAAAACACGATTTCTACCACATGGCGACCGTTTTCTGGGTTAAATTATAGTAGTCTTCCTACAACTGCTTTTAAAATACCATTAGTTAATCAGATAACGTGTTGAGTGTCGAATCTGATTAGCCTAGTGTCAACAGTCAATTTCCATCAGCTCATGCGCGAACACAATTAATTAAAATTAAGAACAGGGATAGATAAACACAAAAAGCAAGTAATGTAGATTTTTCATGTAAGTTAAGTATATAGGTTTCGACTTTGAGAGCGACAGAGATTAATGTAGCTTATAAAAAAATTTCTTGTTGATTTTTAATGCTATGTAGATGTGAGTGGATACCAAACAGCTGATTGAGTATAAACACACACATTAAGCACCTTCATATGAATTTATGAGTAAGAGACAATGTTTTGAATATGGTACTAGTTTATATCTGTGTTAATTTTATATTGAAGCACTTCGCAAAGTGAAACCTGAGTTGTGAAAGGAAGGATTGGTTGTTAATATCAAGATTCTTCTTGTTTCATGTTTTAAGTGCATATTTCTTATTTTCCTATTAAACTTAGACATTTATATCTTTGTACTTTAATTTAGTTGCTCGTAATTCATATCAATATGGAGGCTAGTATTTTAGAACAATTTCAAGCAATGTTGACAGAGGAATTAAGGAAACAATTAGAAACCATTGCTCAGAAAATGGAATTGAATATTGGACGTGTAGGAAAAAAAGCTGAATCAGTAGGTAAATTTCAAGAGTCTGTAACATATGCGATTTGGGAGCGTAGGAAATAGCGAATTGAATGCCAAAGCAGAAAGTTTACGTAATAATATCAAAGTAAGCCAATAACTCAATAACTGAGGTACGCTCTGAATTAGTTAACGCGGCCAATCATATTTATTCAGTAACTGCCGAGTTTAAAAATAGTGTAGTGGAATGAAAGAAATGTCTCACTGAATTCTGTGTATATATGCGAACGGCACAGGTTGAGTGTACAAAATACAACAGTGCAAGGAAGTGCAAGGCGGAAAAGAAACCGTAAATACTCTTGAATTCGAGCCCTCCCACGGTGTGAAAGATATGTGCCAAATAAAGCGGAAAGTCGATTACAGTCAGGAAAAGGAACTATGCATTGTAGGGATACCGAAAAAGGTAGAATCGTTACGTGTACCTGTAGACAATTATGTTTCTAATGTAATTGTTTTGCCGGCAGGGGATGCCGATGTTTCACACATGATAAGTTGTAAGCGTTGAGGTTGCGCGTACCCACCCTCTCGAAGAAGCCAGGGAAGGCTTGAGCATTCAATTGTTAGGTTTGTGTGATAACGAAGTTGTAGTGTTGTCGTTTGTGTGTCGCAGGCAAATGCTTTGCGCGATTCAACAAATTCAAATTTCTCTTCGTAACCGTGAATGTCTAACGTGAGTTGCATTTTAGTGCTGCAAATCCATTCCACTTTATCAACTTTGAGTATTGTACAAGAAAACGACTTCAAATTCACAGTTTAGAGTGTAGGCCCACGAAGAGAATTGTGTTTTACGTAGTGAACGTCTCGTACATAATCAATCGGTCGGAAATGTTTACCGTAAACAAGCGTAAAAGTAACACTTCCAATAAAGCACACGCCGTCGAACTTATATTTCCGTTATAGACTGAAATGTAGCCCGAAGGGTAAGAAGAAAAATAAGATAGCAAATGAAACCCACTCGAGTTTTGTCATACGTCAGTTAACGTAAACTCTAATTCGAGGAGCATAATCAACAGAATTAAAATGAATAGACGTAATAATATTATCAGTACATTAGAAGCAATATTTATTAATTTTCAGTTGCCGAAAGGAGTTAATTTTCAAGCTAGTATTTCACTATTGCGAAAAAGTAAAGAGCAAAAATTTAAGGTTGGGGCTGCTCAAAATGTAGAACAGTTGATTGCTCGTGATGACGACAATGTTCGTCGACCTCCACGCACAGCATACTCTCAGCGCGGAACCATGCATTAGGAAATAAGTTGAGAATAAAAGAAAAGTGCTTTGGTAAGCGTAATACGGAACGAACTAAACCCAGTCTCAGACGAACTAGATGCAAATTAAAGTCGAGCTGTAGGCGATCTTATTTTGCGTCAAACACGCGGAAAAAAGTATACATCGACTCCGAAGACTACTAAAAATAATAAGCGAAAACACGTACGAACATTGTATAGTAAACTACATGGGAAATATAGTAATAGTACGAGCAAACATAAGAAGAAATTTATACCAGGCATAGCAATGCAGCGTAAATCTAATTGTCGTAAACTAAAGCGTATCATTAGGTGAAATTTTGTAAATGCGCCGTAAAAAGGAGAAAAGTTCCGCAAATTAAAGAAACTAACTGGAAAAGTACATGTAAACGTGCTAAATTACAGCTTATAAGCGTAACCGGCATATATGGAATATTAAAATCAGCGCAAAAAAGCGTGAACTTCACCCGAACTTGGACTAAACCCCGGAAGAGATGAGAAATTAGAAATACCGAATGTGACTTTTTAAACTTTTAGGGAGAATTAAAAAAATGATTATTGATAATTTATTTGATTATTCCCCTCGAATTTCGAACGATAGGGTTTTTACTTTTCATATTCAAAATGTGTGCACACCGCCACTGACGCGCCAGTCCAAAAAAAATTAATATCGCTCTACAGTCAGGTACATTCACTTAGATGTCATGTTTTATTGTTTCCTTAAAGCTTTTGGAGATGAATGATGAATGTGGAAAGCAGAGCAAAGGAAGCATTGGAAATTTTAAACAGGAAATTTATTTAGAACGCAATTTGGAACTTTCAAATAGTAATAATAACCCACCACTGTTGTAAAGTATGGCTATCCCGTTTTGGATGCGGACTTTCTGTGTTGAATTCTTGTTAGAATGTTCAAGTTTTATATATTTTTTAAAGGTGTTTCCAGTTTTGGGAACAAGACTTCATAATAAAATTTTATTATGAAATGTTGTTTTGTGTTTTTATTCATTCTCCTTTATGTTTGCATTAACATTTAGCTGTCCCCATACAATCAATCATTTAGGGAAATGTTAGGCAATTAGAGATATTTACGAACATAATTAGAAAAGCACTAGTAATAACTACAATTAATGATAAAGTTAAAATTTTGAGTAATTAGAAAAGTGTGCTCTTCAGATAATGAATTTTTTAATCTTATGCGATTCTATAATGGGAAAATATGCTAAATTTGTAATATAAGATTAAGTCGCTGTCAAAATACTGTAAATTAAACACAATTTAGTATAATATTGAAAATAATTGAAAATTACGTTGATTTTCATAAAGTTGTTTGTTTTGTTCGTCGTTCGAATTATATATGTCGTCTATTATGGAAAGTCAATGTGCATTCATTGCGACTAATGAGACCTGAAGTTAATTGAGTTCAGAGAAAGCGATATTATAAGTTAAGAGTTGAAAGTTAAAATATAATTCATCCCCTAGGAACATCACTACTTTCGTTACAAAATTAAGGTTATGAAACCAGTACGGCGCCTGGTTGGCACCCAGCTAATGCGTAGATTCGGCAATTGACTACACATTTCAAAATTTGTAATATTAACTTTTAATGTTTAGCATATTTAGAGAAAAGCATAGTAGTAACAAAATTGATGTTCTGATTTTCGATTTTGATATAATACTTAGTTTTCATTTAGATTTAGAGAAAGTAACTTAGATGTTATTCTTTTCGATTTTTGAAAATAACTCTTTGTTTTATTGTGCCGGGAATAATAAACCGGTCTCGAGAAAAAGAAAAATGGAAACCCGTTTACGATTCCACGGTACCCTTTACTACGATAAACACCGGATACTATGATGTATCGATAGTACGGAGTGCCTACGACAGTTTGGCAGTATATTGTAAAATTAAAGGTTATGTTATGAGAATATATTAAGATAGTTACGTACGAGTAGACCCTGAACAACATTAATGTTTAATGAACAAGTTAATATTACTGCTATCTTGTATTTCACGATTGTGACAAATGTTTTCGGATGTGACTTTATTCTCTGTAAAGGTAAGTGCAATTGCTAGTAAGCCACACACAAGTATTGGCCTGCGCTCTTTACAAGGTTACATTTGTAAACCTACAAATTTTGTAGATATGAGCAGGCCTGAAGTAATACTAATGATTAAATGATTGATGAATTGAAATGCGGGGCTGTAGCGTTAAATATCCTCCCAGCAGTGGCGGATTAAGCTTCGTCGGCGCCCTAGGCACAAACTTAATGTGCGCCTTTCTCAAAAGAAAAATAGTATTTGAAGTATTTTAACCCGCGTCAGGTACCATGGGGTCAAATTTGACCCCAGTGTTCTTTCCAGTGCTGTAACTTCTAATACATTTGAAATATAGCTTCAAGCCCTTTTTTGTATTTTACCTTTGCTTTCAGACAGCAATTATGCTTACCACACACTTGACCTCGGGTTTACGTAATGACAGGTATTTGTTAGTATAAGTGTTTGGGGTCAAAATTGACCCCATGGTACCTCTTGTGTTCTAAATTATGTAATATGTTAGATTCATTTTTTTATGACTTAGACCCTATGTATTAATTTTTCCTACCAAATAAATAGCAGATAATAATAATAATAATAATAATAATAATAATAATAATAATAATAATAGTTATAATTATTACAATCGCAAAGTGAACAGTTCTTTGAATATGGGATCATATTGATTCTAATATATTTTCCTGGAATATGAGCTATTTTCTTCCTAGACTTGGCTACATTACACCACCTGTCGTTGGCAACGCTAACATCAGTAGACACATTGTTATCAAGCAGAGGTAAACAAAACAACATTATGGCGAGACGAAAGCTATCTGTTGAAGAAACATTGGCCTATTTGGAGGAGATCAGTGACAAAGAAGACTATTCAGGACAGTTTGGAATGAGACTGACAAAGAATTCAACGAAGCGATTGATTCCAGAGTGAGCAAAGTGCAAGTGATTTTGAGTGCGATGAAGAAAATGATAGTGGTATGATGCTTGGGAAGAACAGATACGTCTGGCAAACAAAGACAAAACGATCAAGATCACCCGCAAGAAACTTGGTAAGCGGAAAACCAGGTTTTAAAGGAGCTGGAAATCAAGCCGACACTCTTCTGAAAGCATTTTCGCTGTTCATGCGATAGCGAATGATATCTGCGATAGTGAAATGTACAAACCAGAAAATAGAAGCTGTGAAAACCACCTACAAGGGTAGATGCGGTTTCACCTACAAGACTGATGAGGATGAACTAAAGAACTTTTGGGAGTATGACTCTTTCTCGGTGTTACTAAAGCTTCAAGGTAAAGTTTGTGAAGCATTTGGGCAATGGGCGGTATTGGAAAACTGCTGTGTATTGCAGCTATGAGTCCGAAGCGGTTCTTATTTCTTCTTTACTGCTTGAGATTCGATGATAGGAGTATACGAGACCAGCGTAGGGCTGTTGACAAATTGGCACAATCGGGGAAGTTTTTGAGATGTTTCTGGACTCCTGCAAAGCAAACTACATGCTGGGAGTGGATGTACCGCGGGGTTTCGAGGAATAAATCTCTGTTAGGGTTTCGAGGAAGATGCGGTTTCAAACAGTATATGCCGAAAAAGCCCAGCAAATATGGGATAAAAATGTACGTGTTACCTGATAGCATGACTTTCTATTCGTTGTGTTCCAAAGTGTATATAGGTACAGGTACTCACGATCCTGGTTTGCCAGTTCCTACTCAAGCTGTATTCGACTCGATAGGAGCACTCACTGTGATCAATCGCTACATTACAACGGTCAATTATTATATACAGCCAATCAACTCAAGTCATGGGGCCTGACACTGGTCGAAACCATGAAGAAAACCAAGAGATGCATACCACCTTCTTTCCTTGCAAAATCTAAAGAATTCTGCACCAAGTGCATCAATTTTGTATGCAAACAGCAAACGATTAAACAGAACTACAAATGAGCAATTACAGAAATAACGAATACTCTTACGTAAATGCAATGTGCAATGTGCTAAAGATGAGTGTACACAAATAACACATTGGTATTGAAGCATAATGAAAATGTTCTTCACATTTTTTAATAAAGATGTCTGGATAAAAAAAATATAATTCTAGATTTAATATTATTTGTATAGTTGTGTTTTGTAAGTGGGGTCAAATTTGACCCCATGGTACCTTTAGTGTAATTTTTTTCGTGGTACCAGACGGGGGTAAGGCTAATATAAAATTAGTGAAATAAGAAGCGAAGTATAAAAATCAATAATAAAAGTAATAGTCCTAGTACAAACAATTCATTTTATGTATGTGCTATACCTAAAATTATTCATTAGTCATAAATGAAAAATTAAATTCACGAGTCATAAATGAAGGTGCTTCTGCCTCACTTTGATCGCTACAAACTCGTATATAAGTTCTTCAAAGTTGATGTATCCATCAGTCAAGATGTATGCTTCGATATGAGGAATAGATAACTTATATATCGTTGAACGGACATAAGTCTTCAGTCTTTTTAGAGCCGAAAACGAACGTTCAGCTGAACAGTTTGTTACAGTAGTACAGTAGTACGCAAATTATTCTTAATGCAATCTCCATATTTGGAAACACAGATTGCAACATTTCTTTCCATTTCTGCTGGTGCGTCACAGATTTCTCTCGTTTTCAAATGTCCCGCAAAATGTACACATTCATTTGATAACGTTGATTCGAGATCAGTTTTATATACAGCCTGAAGGTTGGCTGCGGGCTCCGAAATGACACAAGAACTTTGGAGAAACTTACTTAAAAACATGAAGTGGTCAGACATTATTTTATAGTTTTCCTTTCTTCTAATTAATTCAACGTGCAATTTATCAAGAATAGGATGAAACACCTCAACTTTAAATGTCTGTCTTCCTGCTAGAACAACCTCATTGTCTCTTACTTCGTAGGCTTGAATGTTACGTTTTCTAAACCTTTTATAACTACGCTCGTAATCCATATATTTTTTTTCCATGGATTTTTGCTCATAAGATTCGAACATGTCACGAAGAGAAGTTATAAAGTTTACAAGTGATTGAACATGTACTATTGTTAAATCTATGTTGACACTTTGTAATTTCACCGTGACACTCTGGAATCTCTTCAGTATATCATTCCAAAGTGATCATGAAAACTGTTTCCACCCTATTTAGTTGTTTCAAGAGGGATAAGGCCTTATTTCGAACTAGAGTTTTCTCAAAAGGATCATCGCTTACATGAGTAAGGGTCTGAATTACACTATCACAGTTTTCATCCTCCTTTCGTGCTGAGCAACATGTCTGTGATAAAGATTTTTAGTGTTTTCGTTCCTGGATATATATGAAAGAAGCAAGTAAGTTCCAGCCTTTTGTTGAACTAAAAAATGTAAATATTTTGAAGCATATTGAAAAAAGCACATGCTTCCCTACAACTGCTTGCTGCACTACTTCCGACCAAATTCAAAGAATGAGCTGCGCAGGGCACATAATACGCTTTAGAATTGATTGCTTTAATTCGAGCCTGTAAACCTGTATATGCCCCTGACATATTGCTGGCATTGTCGTACGACTGACCTCAGCAATTAGTAAGGTCAATAGAATGTCTGGTCAAAATATCTATTACAGCTTCGGCTAGATTTTCAGATTTGTGACTTGGATTTGACAGAAACGAAAGAAACCGTTTAACAAGTTTACCCTCTTTATTCACCTATCTTAACACAAGAGATAACTGATCAGTATGCGAAATATCTGGAGTTGAACCAATTATTACGGAGAAATATTTACTTTGTTTTATGTCTTTAATAATTTCTTTTCTCACTCTATCAGCAAGTAGTTCAATAACTACATCAAAAATTGTTGAAGACAAGTAGCTTTTATAACCTTTCCCCGGACTTCCATACCATTCAATGTCTTCTGCTAGAAATGGATCAAACTCGGAAATAAGCTCTAAAGACATCATGTATTGCCCGTTGTGCAGAGAATTGAATTTTTCTTCGTGACTACGTAAAGGAAGCCCGCGACTTGTCAACTTCTTTACGACAGGAAAAACTCTTCTTACACTGTGACTTCTGAATATGTGATTGAAGATGGTTCTCCAAGGTCCCAACAGGTTTCTGCATTTCTGCATTGTTCGCAGCTTTTGTGTCCAGAATTTTCGTGTGATGCTAGAATATTTGAAATGTTTTCCCAGTCTGAAATGCCCTGAGTTTCTATCTTTGTTTTGCCTTTGAACAACCTACATGATGCACAGTACACGGCGCCAGTGCAACACGAATATACCACATAATTCCGCAAAATCGATTCGCAATTCACAAGTTTACGAAAACAAAACAAACAAACAAACAAATCACTCTTATTTAAGAATCTTGTCTGGCCTAATATGAATCTCTGCAATTTAGAAATATCGTTGTCAGTATTCTGATTAATTCCATGTCTTAGAAGAATGTCAATTGTAGACTATTTCAGACACCACTCGGCACGATCGTCACTAACGAAATTTGCACTCTCACTGTCACAATCACTAATTCCTACGAACTGAGGAGACACTACTTTAAGTGAACTTTCTTCATACACTAAACCCACAATATTGTCAACATTTTTCGTTTCACAGAGTTCACCCGATGTAACCGCTTCCACATCAGTTACTGAGCTGCTTTCGGAAATCACTTGTTCAGTTCGCCTAAAAAATGTATCCAGTGTAAAAAGCATTTTCTGTAAGGTTGCTTCTCTTTCACGCTGAAAAAAAAAAACACCAAATCGCAAACGCACTAACAACCAACTGAATGCACCAGAAAATACGGTAAGGCAAAAACTAGTTACATCGAATTAGATATCTGCGTAATTATTTATTGCAAAGCGCCAATACTCGTCTGCATATAAAAGAAGTATCTCCGAGTAGATTAATAACATGGTTTAAAAAAACAACCACTTTTTAGGCCCATGCGAAAGATGCACTAACTCACTTAACAGCAATTTAAAAAATGACCGCCTGTATTTTCTTTCGCTCTGTCTTTCGCTTGTACAGGCAATGCGACTATGCGAGTTTCAAACAATCAGTCTTCTTTGTCGCCTGGCCATTGGTTTCACAAAGGTGGTGACAAATCAACGGTTTATTTACAAAAACAAAATAGCAAGATTGGGTGGGTGGCTTGCATTATTGTCATTGCAAGCGATAAAAGTCACAGCACAGATTAAAAAACAAAGGGATTGACACTTCAATTCGAATCTGAAGGAAGAAGAGCAGACGGAACATCTCGATAACACATATGATATATACAATACACCAAGGTTTCTTCCGTATGAAGCGAAAGTGTTACAAACCATTGATTTGAAACATTTGTTTCAAAGGTCTAAATTGTTACTGCGTACGTAAGACATTTTTTATATTCTGGAGAAACGATTTGCCGCCCTCAAGAGTTGCCGCCCCTAGGCACGTGCCTAGTGGGCCTATTTGGTAATCCGCCACTGCCTCCCAGGGTATGTTTCTTGTCGTATTTTTCATTAAATTTATTTTCCTAAAATACCTCCTAAAGGCCTGAATGTTGACAGCTCAATTGGGGTTGGGAAATTAACCCGGATATGTCATGATTTGAATGCCGAAAGCATGCAGCCAGAGTGGTATATAAGGTCTTAGTGTAGAAGAGATTCATTCGAATCGTCAGGGGTTTAGCGACCCTGCAAGCTTCAACTGTAGGAGATTAAGTCAGCGCTGTTGGTTTTAGGAACCAACTCATTAACCTATGTTTTTTTTTATGAATGACTTACAACCTGACTTGTCAATTAATGGCGCTCCGTAGGGTTTAACCGTTGTTTAACTCATTTATTCGTTTTAAAATGTTCAAACGTATATTAGTTACGTTGTATGATATATATCGATATTTTAATTATTTTATGTGTAGTGATATGTATGTAGATTTTGTTTAGTTTTGAATTTTACTAATTCCATGAATACATTATATATATTTAGTATGATAGTTTTGCTCGTATATTATATACAAATATACGTATTTACGTACTATGTTAGAACATTTTAATTATTTTTTTAAAAAATGAGTGTTTGAAACGAAAATAGTAAGTTTAGTGCGGAAAACATAATTAAAAAACTTTGTTTTCATAATTTTTTTTACGAGATTATATATTGCTCAACGACTCACACAAATGAAAGAATACCTAATTTATGTTTCCTTTTCTGTTAAATATTCATACAGGTGGAATAATTTGGTTAATTTACTTTACTGAATTTTTTATTCACCTCAACACAAATGAAGCCATAGTTAAAACATTCGGTATATGGTTAATATAAATAGAATAGTCATACCTAACGAATCAATTTGATGTTTAGCTGATTGTTTTTGTGTTGATTAGTTTAAAAGGAGAGAAAATATTGTATTAAACTAGTACTTATCAATAAACTCACACAATAGTAACACTATGTAACAAAATTTAAATTGAATTTGAGAATTCTGATAAAAAAAAATACGACATAAGAAAATTTTTTGATTCGTTGTGTAATCTAGTGATGGGTAGGTCCCATTGTTCATGGTATGTTCAGGGAGTAATGCATGAGCCAACTAGGCACGTGAAAATTGATAACGTTCGTCAAGCGAACATAATGATCGCGTATAAAGTATTTTAGAGCTGTGTACGTTTGAGTTCAACTAAATGGCAATTGAGCATTATAAATGATTTAGGGCTATTTTCAAGATGCCAAAAGCCTGATTTAGAGCGGCATCTTTACATGAATTTACTCTTATAATGTATGCGTATTTTAACGTGATGCCAAAGGCCATTAGAGGGCGGCTCACTACGTAGATAGTTACCCCTTCTAACTTCCCGAATGCCTGGCATGTGAATGCTAGATGAGTAGGAACCGTTTGTTGTGCATCTTTAATATTTTGGAGGTGGATAGAATATCCCTCTTGTGATGTATATTTGTGATCAATGTCCATAAATGTGCTAGTAGAGTTTTACTTTGCCGTTGCCAATAAGATGTTTGTTGAAAATAAGATTAAGTAATGATTATATCAGCCAAAAATCGTGTGTTCACTAATGATGTAAAGATCCGTGTATTAGTGTTGATGCCTATGTAAATGTTATAGTTGATGATTTGGTAAAAATAGAAGTTTGTTTGCGAGTACTACTGATAATTTTTTAAAAAAAGTTTTTGTATGTGTGTTTAAATAACAGCAAGACAAGAGAGATTGTTTTGTGAGTTGACCTACGATTGTTTTGTAAGTCTAAATTTATTTGAAACATTTTAATGAATCTTTCGTTTTGCCGTATGAGCAATATCATTATTGAAACTTGAGACTTTAAATGATTTTGTATTGCTTTAGAATTTTTGATATTTAGTAAGTTGTAATACAGTATTTTAAATAATCAGTATACAAGTAATGCTATAACTACTTTACGAAATGCTGCTTTTGAAAATTTTCTTGCTTTATTCATGTTTCCATGTGTATGAATATATATATATATATATATATATATATATATATATATATATATTAATTTATATAATAATTTTAATGCTACATTGTATATTTATATTTAGTAGTTGAATATTAAAAAATACTTTTGAATAAAAAGGTTTGGGTATTGAATAAGTTTGTTGTAAAGAAAAAAAGGTGCATATACACGCATTCCACTACACTAGATACACGTATTAGGAGTTTCGGCTTTAGTGTTTACACCGTTGTTAGGCAACACTTCCGAAATATACACATTTTCTATTATTGTTTAGTAAATAGGTATTTTTGTATTAATGTCTACCTGTATATTCATTTAGTTTCAAGTGTCTACTATGATTTCAAATATGTTATACTCTTTGGATGAATCCTTCGCGATTAATTCTCATCAGAATTGTCTTAAAGTCGATGGGATAAAGCGGGAGTAAAATGGAATTAAAAGAAGAAGAAAGTGCTGGCAATCAACAGGGATACCATCTAAAAGTTTGTTCTTGGCTTTCTTTTCATTCTTCCGAATATCATTTTGTTATGGTTTGTTTGTCTTTTCCATTTGGTCTATTGCCAAACAACATCTGGAATTACAAACATGTATTATAACGAACATTAACAAAACGGAAGTGATGTTCCAGGTTATTTCGAGAGAAGTTAATTTCGTTTATAACAAGTTTTCTTCTTCGTTTATAAAGGTTTATAATTTGTGCTAAAGTAATGTATGATTTTTTTCTTGTTTTCGTTGTTTTTTCTTCTCGCGATATTCTTTACTATATATTGAGCTAAGTTCTGAAATTTATTTTCTATTTTACCATTTGATGTTATTCCATGCCTCTGGATTAGTTTTTTCTAATATCAATAGTGTTCTAATTTCTACCGGGGTCACAATGAGAAGCTGTGAGGGGCGTAGACTTAAAATCGTTAATAAGGCGCACTGAATGTAACATAGGGACGTTATAACATATGCCTATTTTTTATTTAACTACGCATATGTGGAGTATTATTACATATGTGGAGTATTATTCTTGTATGTGGAGTATTATTACAAACTATCCTCGCAGACCGTCTAAACGCTCAAAATTGTAACTATCAAAAACAACATAGTTTTATTCCGTTACACTCAATAAAACATCTATATCATATAAAGATATAAAGAGATTGAGTGGTTCAAACTTTACCTGTTCCAATTCATGAGACTACCTATGATATTATCGGGATCCGAACCTTGGATCTCTTTAGAAATCTTCATTATAACATCATTCCATTGCAAAAATTAATGGGATCCAGTAAGGAACTGGTGATAAAACAAATAACTCCACTCCCACGGTCTTAGGATTCGGGCGTTATAAATACCAGAGGCATATGCCGTGTGCACACCGTCACTGTTGCGCCAACCCAAAGGTATACTCCTTAATACCTGTAAAAGAATACAAGATGGAACGGACATGCACGGTCAACACCAGACGAGTAGTGGGAGACGAAAGTAAACATTTGCACTCCACTGCCTTGAAGATACCTTACCTCATGACGTCCTACTTTAAGCTGCACACAAATTTAGAATTTGATATCCGCCATTCACTAAGAAAAAAAATGTAAAATCACACACTTTGATGCTATTAAATATTGCTTTCAACGAATATTATAAAGAAAAAGAAATAGTTTGCAAAACACTTATATTTTGAATGTGACTTCTATGAAAATGAAATATTTACATATAAGCATCAGCACAAGAACACCTTAGATTCATTATCAAAATTTTCATTTTTAATCACACTCGCCCATTTATTTTACGGGACGATACCGTTAACACGCACGAAATTCGCGATCGGCGGATGCGGTGGTTCGTACGATAATGAAAGTTCACTGTAGATATTTAACTTCCATTAGGTTGCGTAAAGATGAGCTTATTTGACATCTCATTATCTGGATTGTAGTACCACTCTTCTATGAGTTTCTTCATTCATTTTAAATTTAAAAGATGTTAACTGAGGGTGTGCGATGAAAGCACATTGTTTATATCACAAGATCACGCCATATTAAAAATGTACAAATTTGTCGTTGCACTATTAGAAAAAATATTTAGCTGAATTTAAACTAATTTTACAAATATTTTCACTTTCTGTTCTCTGGTGCATTTTTCTGTTGCGAGAGCAAGACTCCTTTACGTTTCAGCCTTTTGGAGTTTTAAAAGCGCTCTGACGAATGGATTAAGGCGTCACATCGTCGCCAGTTAAATAGCGTAAGAATACACTAACAAATGAAAATATAGCAAATTTAGCAACACTAAGTTTTTGCTTTATTGTTTTACTAATAATGTATAATGGATAATCCATAGGTTAATTGAAACCATATTGAAAACCCTGATACTCTCAATAAAATAGGAAGTTAATGATTACAACTAAATTTTACATTATCACGTAAAATTTGTCGTCATCACATGAGTCTTTACTGCGTGGATGTGGAGAATGACAGCGTTTGCACACGTCCCCGGCAATGCCGGATCCGGTTCCGACAATGCCGGCGGCAATGTAATCAAATGGTAGCTGGCACACGCTTTCCGACCCGGCAAAAAAGCCGGTGGAACTCCCGGCTCCGGCAAATGCAGCCGGACTAGCCGCCGACATGTCTGTGCCGGCTCCGGCTCCGGTTTTGTCGGCGGCAATGTTTTATTATGCGTAGATGCACACGCAGCCGGTAAAGACGGAGCCGGCTTGTTGATAGGTTTCTTCAATCTAGCTACAGTGAGTGAGTGGCAAGGCGTTGTGTATTCTTGTTTCTTTTCCTGTGTTTGGATTTTTTGTCTACTTCAGGTTTTTTGTTATTTTCTTTTCTTCACATCATATGAATATATAATGAAGAATGAAATAATCAAAATGGCTGTGAGGTACCACAAATATAGTGGCTTACTATTTACATAAATTCTCAGCAAGGAAAATTCGGATCTTGTTTGAATTATCCAACTACGGCAACGCGGAAAGTGAGTTTCACACATGTATGTATGTATATTAATTTGTTATCTTCTACAGCTGAAACTTACTTAAACGATTTAAACAAAGGGGTCGTTGGATTCGTTTTGATAGAGAATATGTCTTAGCATATATGAAGTCATATTTTTTAAAAAATCAACATGGCGGAAATGAACAAAATGGAGATACGAAGAAATTATGAATCTAGAATAGTTGTCCAGTGCTTATCCTGTTAATTATGCAACCCAGTATGTAATTATGCAACACGGTATAAATATCCATCATAATCGTAGAAGTAGGCATGCCCAAGCATAACAAAGATTGTAAATAAAATTAAAGTAAATAAAAACTACAACACAACTACAGAAAGAAATGAAAATGCACAAACAGAACAAGAAAATTTCTATTCTTGTGGTTGCATACTGTTTTACCTTATAGATCATAATAAAAATATGTACTCTGTCTTGTCTGGTATTTGTTCCATAGAACGATTGTATACTGAGTGAATAGGCAGCCGCAATGTTGCCTTTCCAGAACTTATTATTATTATTATTATTATTATTATTATTATTATTATTATTATTATTATTATTATTTTAAATAGCTTGATCTCAGCCTGTTTCAATTATGAGAAATTTAAATAGATGTTAAAATTATGGCAACAAAAGTGAAAAAAGAGAAAGAAACCAAAAGAAGGCCATATACCTCGTGCGCACACATCCACACACACAAAGAGCAAATAACCTTGTTTTTTCGATCTTCTGTTAAGTCTCCCCCGAGGGGGAAAATATAGAAAAATAATAGTTTGCAAGACTCCTTCCATCAATCATTGATAGCGATTAGGTTTCTCCTAAGCATTTTCCTTTTGTGTGGATTGTCTTTCTTGGCTCCTGCAAGATCATAGTACGTAATTTGGAAGGAAGGGAGGTGTTTGTTGAAAGAGGGAAAGGAATGCATAAAGAAGAATATCTTGTATAACAGTATGATTTGATTTAATCAACACAACAGGCTACAGCCGAAATTGCCTATGTTTTTGTTTTACAAGATGCAAGATGCATTGCAAAACGTTATCTATGAATGTTATATCGGACATACTACATATGTAGGCCTATCTAGAACAAAATCTCCCCTGGAAAAAATCCTCCTATGCTGAAGAAAATTATAATTTAGTTCCGTTTCCTCCGTTCGATTCCAGGAATGTACTCGATTCGTCTATCTGTATGCAAGTATGCAAGCCCACAGGGGATCAAGGACAGAAGTAGGTCAATTTGACAGGAAGTGGATTAAACTGACGTTTACCATTTATATGAAACTATTCTGGAGTGCCATACTTTCTGCGTGAGTGTCGCTATATGTTACTTATTTCCGCTTGAAGTAGCTTTTTGATTTAGTGGATTGTTTCCTGCAGTGCACTGAAGTCTTGCTTCAGTGACAATTCATTTCATCGTTCATCGAGTGACAATGATTAAAGTGTTTCAGTACAATGTTTTGAATTTCATTGAATTAGTGGAAATGAGACCTTGTCTATGGGACAAGACTACAGACTACAAGGTTGAAAAGCAGAAAGCCTGGAAAGAAGTATATGCAAATCTCGCACAAGACTTCGACACTATGGACAAAAAGAAACGAGAAGCGACAGGTATGTATAGGATAATATAAAACAATAGTGATTCAAACGCTTTCTGTTTACTTACAGTTGATACATAAAATGTAGATTATATGTAAATGAAAATAAAATGTACACGCATGTCCAAAATGATTGTCGCATATCTATAACTGTCTTCTTGTAAGAATATACTTTGATAATGATTTTGCAGAGTACTTTTAATACTGATACTGTGTGTATAATCGGGAAATGTATATTTGTGGTAAATTTCATAGGAAAACAATTATAAATACGAAAATTAGAATGAGTAAAACAAAATGTTGCTAAATGGACAAGAAAGTTTTATTTTCGTTGTATTGTTCTTATTTGTTGCTCTTTTGACATGAAATTCACCACATAAATGTCTTTGCCGATTATACACATACTAACATTATAAGAAATACCGGGCGAATTCGTTATCAAATTATATTAATAGAACAACATATTTATAGACATGCGACAATAATTTTGGACCACGATTGTACAATCGAAGACATAAAAATGGGCCATTTCGATGTTCGGGGTACGGACAATTTACCAGCTGTCAATTTGCCACCAAAATTCGACAAAGCGGACAATATGCCACCAGTTTTCGCAAATTCTTGACAATTTGACACTATTGGATTGTGGGTTTAAGTATAGGGTTACTACCTATTGTAACTTGTCAAAATTATTAATTTAGCCATGTTTTTCTGCGAATGCTTTTGATTAGGAGTATATACGGACCAATTTACAATATACCTTTGTATACTAAAGAAAAGATATTTGGGGATTTAGACGTTAATGCTCCTACGTCACTTGACTGACGTAATACAATTAACCTTGTTCTTTGCATTGAGCTATTTCTCAAATATTGAACGACCCTTCCATTTATTCAAGTCAGTCTGTAATATTACACGGCTCTTGCAAAAAAAAAAAAAAATCTGAACAGCGCTGAATGTGATTATTAATTCGTTGTACTAAGAAATCGAACGTCTGTTTAGACATGCGAAAGTAATTAATTAAAACATTTCGAATCATATGTACGCAGCTTTTCATATAATGTATAAAACGGACTCATGTTCTCTCCTTCACGTTCAAACTCAAACTACCTTTCGGCACCGGCATTACCGGGATGTGTGTGCAAAGCAGCGCCGGCACCGACATTGCCGGAGCCGGCTCCGGTTTTGCCGGCTGCGTGTGCAAAGCAGCCCCGTTTCCGGTTCCGGCATTGTCGGTGCCGGATCCGGCATTGCCGGGGACGTGTGCAAATGCTCTGAGAGTAGCGAAATTCCTCACCTAAAATAGGCTGACGGGAGGAAGCAAGACTGTCTGGAAAAGTGAGGCACCTTTTGGGTGACAAATTCCTTAGCATTGTTCTCCTCCAAATGTTAACTGGTTGCGTTTCATTTCTACGAATCGAAGTTGAGAAATACGAGGGTTGATTTAAAAGTTCATGTCTGTCCATATCGTCATAATCAAACATAAGATGAAGACCTTGGAGGTCAAGGGAACTGACTTTTGAAGTAGGTATACTTATGCCTAGGAAATTGACTCTCCATAGTGAAATATATAAGCTGGGAAGAGAACCACGACGCAATTCACTCATTGGTAGACCCTCGAGTGGAGTGCGATGCGGTCCTTGTAGCTTGCATATTGTGATCCGGAGAGTAGCTTTCCGAATATAAATAAACCTTGTTGGAAACGTCATGTATAACTTGGATCCCTTTTATTATGGCAACCTCAATTGAGCTGTCTTAAAACAATGAACTAAATGGATTTTCGAACTATCAGTAACCAGATTAAATTTTGTAGATTTTCATAATTTGGAATAAATTATCACTTTTAGAAATAGTGGTCTATAAACTCACATGAAAAGGTGATGTAACAATGTGGCAATCTACCTTTTTTGTGGTATTTGACATCCCGGGTTTCCAGTTTTACACATACTTGTTGACAGCTCGAAAATGGAGTTATGATAGTTCACTTTGGTTTCAGACAGCTTAATTACTATTGATGCATTGCCACATTATATATATATATATAAATATAATGCATCATATAGGCTATATATAGCATTTAACTTTTATTACTTTGATCTGTTTACATGACAAGAAGCAAGGGTATCCTTACCTCATATCAGAAATCTTTTCAATTCTAAATTAACATGTCAGAATTTATTAATTAAGACATCTTTATTCACTTTAAGTAGTATATCCCTTTCATACTGCATTACCATAAAAGATTGAAGGTTGTCTTGCCCGAGGTTCGCCCTTAATCTTTATTTAATAATATTGAGTTTCAAAAGAGGCTTGTTTACGACTTTCTTTTCACATGTGTAAGAGGGAGGAACTTGTACATTTTAAAGAGGTATGTATAACATAAGGTATACATGTGATATTCATATATAATTTTTAATTCACACGTAAGGCAGGACTTGCAAGTTTACTTTGATTTCCTACATCCCTGGTTCAATATCGCTTCACCATGCTTCCTCTTCATACTCACTAATTATATATTCAATATCATATTCACTCACATCTTGCGATGACTTGGATTAAATATCTGCATAAAATTTTAGTTCTTCGATAGTTTCCCTTTGTCTATGCCACAGATTTTGTTCATAGCATTTGAGGGTAGTTCGTCTTTTAAATCAGAAATTCGCCTTGGATCAAACCACACCAAGTCGTGGAAAAAGTTTTCATGTTTCGAAACCCGGTTAGTCACACTTTGAATGATTTTGTTAAGTACATCTCTGAAATCACACAGTCTGAAACTTTTCTCTTGTGTATTCCCTGATTTCGTAACATGCCAATTCAGGTCATGCAACGATATTATATATTTGTGAATTACTTCCATTTTCTTGTAACTATTTTGGCCAAAAGTGCAACTTAAAAGTGCACAATCTGTTGTTAAGAAAAAAATATAGAATATATGTTGATTTTAGATAGATAATTTGTAATTGTGGTTACAGTATAAAATAGAATTTTTGTTTCGGTTTCCTATGGCAACTGGTAATTATTAATGGAGATTACAGAATAAAAAGTAGTTGTGGTGAATATGATGTGTCTAATTTGAAACTTATGCAATCACTAGTTATTACAAATATACGTATAAATTGAGGGTGCCTGATAGTAGTAACTTATCTTAGTATTCAAACTGGGCTAATGACGAAAAATACGTTTAATTTAATTATAATGTTACAATCGAACAATTACATTCTACGAAAAGAAAAGTTTTACACTATCTCAGGGAAAGATAGGCACAGTTTATATGATTTGATCACAGCAAAACGCAGATTGATCACATCATGGGTTTTTGTAAAGACTATGCAGAATTAGTGGCTCCATTACAGCGCATGACGAGAAAAAACTAAATATATTTGGGACGAAAAAAACAAAATGTTTTTGAGAAATTAAAACAAGTACTTTTAGACGTCCCTCTTTTAGCGCCATATGTTCCAGGAAAGCCTCTACGTTTATGAACAGATGCCTGTACAAATCCATTGGAGCGGTTCCCCTACAACAATCAGATGGTTCATGGTGTCCTTTGGGCTACTACAGCATATTATTAAGACCGGAGGAGACACGACGCCATATTGTGGAGATAGAACTTTTGGCAATTTTGTCTGCTTGCAGAGCATTTAATTTCTTTTTGGCATGTAATGAATTTGAACTCTTGACGGACTGTAAGAGTTTAACATACTTGAAATCATCTCCAAAATTATCAACAAAATTACTTCGTGGGGCTCTTGAATTAGAAACTTACCGTTACATTTCTGTACACATAACTGGGAAAAATAATCTTGCCGATATTTTGAGTAGAAACACAGACATCGAGAAGACAAAAGAAGATTTTGATCCCGAACAACTAGATGTCTTTTCTACATTTCAACAGGAATTAGATGTCACTGGATTACTAAAAGAAGATAATTTTTTGATCGAAGACCACGAAAAATGTTGTCATAACCGGAAGGGAAAAATTATAAAAAGTTGAAATAACTTAGTAGACGTAGAAAATCGATAGAAATAATGAACACCAACTATTAGTTGACTGTTAGAAGTATAGTAGATATAGTTCTCAACCCAAGTAGAAGATGCACTCTTTGCTTCATGAAAATAATAAACATTTTTGAAAAATAATTACAGAAAAGTAATTTGATGAAGTTTAGTGAGCGAACGTAGGTTACTGGTTAGTGTTGACGCTTCGTAATTGAGTCTCCCCGTTCCAATTTCGATACGAAGCATCCTGACTAGTGAATTTGCAGTACCACTGGGCGAATACCGGGATACTTTTAATACATAAGCTTTGGCAAATTTTCTTGAAATCTTTGTTCTTATGTTGTTAATGTTTCAGTGTGAAATGGCATTTTGCTGCATGGAAAATATTTTTAGTAAACAAAACATAGTAGATGAATGGTTAGTGTAAGGGACTCCTACTTGTATGGCTTAGTTTCAAATCCCGACTGTTCTTATTGATTTTTTCTTTTAGCTACGCTCATATGTTGCACTCCAGAAGTTCAATTTTCAATTAAATATAGTCGCAGCTAGTTTAAACTGAAATTATTTTCAAAACTATTTGCTATTACGTGTTTTTGTTTTACTTGCGATGTTTCAACTTTGCTATTAGATCTTAGAACCCTAATGTAACTCATTTCCCTACGTCATATCATGAGGAATGTTTTCACAACAACGATAGTCGGGCGGTAATACAGAATTCCATTGTTACTGCAGGGCCGGATCTTGAATCCTGCGAACTAAGCGTTCGCAGGAGGCGCCAGGTGAAATGGGAGCCAAATTAGAAAAATGAATTTTGTTTTAAATGTAAATATTTATTTAAAAAATGTTATGATGAAACATTTTCCTCATATAGCTTCAAATAAATATTGTACAGACTGAGATACAGATAAAATACATCAAAAGTACAATAAAGTCGAATCTTTGCGTGGTTGGCTGTAAAACACCCCTTTACAAATGAAATGGGCTCGTACATCAATTGATGCCAATGCCACGCTGACAAGTAATGCTAGTTTGAGGAAAATTTCCACGGCACAGGATAGACGTTTTTAAAGAGGGAAAAGGGATATTTTATGAATATGAGATAAAATGAAGGTAAATTTAGCTTTCCAATAGATGTTGTATTAATCACTATGACCGTAGAGCTAAAGACAGTGGTATTCTTTCCACGATCCCACCATATGCACAAAATGCAAATATAACAGACTCTTCATTCCTCCCTCAACAATCCTTCCGACACCTTGCTAGAGAATATCATTGCCAAGTATGTCTTTAAAATCCGAATGGATCAACAAACGAAAGGAATTCAACCGCAAGTCTTGTTTATGGATTGGGTGGCATTATCACAGTAGAAAGAAATGTCTCCAAGGGTGCTCCTCCATCTTGTCTTAAACAGTGTCTTCGCATAGTATTTTTGTTCAATGACCACAGTTAAGGGTTGAGAAAGATAACCGTAAATGAAATTTACATTATCAAAGTTGAAGCAAGCATGGGCGCCCCAAAGGGGTCGAGGGAGCCGGGCTCCACCTGGCTTACGATAAGTATAATGTATATGTATAATTTCTTAAGATTTTCTTAATACAAATAAAAATACCAAACGTAATATACCAACCAGGGAGATGACCCCCCTAAAAAATTCTTCGGGCCCCCATGCAAGCAAGTAGGCTTTTCTTATCCATTCGCCCAGGGAGTGGAGCGAATACTAAGAAAAGACGGGCGGTACAAATGGATTGTTTAAAAATCATTTCTGAGGGAAATTTTAACTTAAGTTCCTAATGGCTCAAATCGCTTTCCACTGCTTAATGCTCACTTTGTTAATATCTATTGGTGCATTTGTCATCCGTCAAGATTTTCATTTCTATCCTAAGTCGTTTCGTTTTTGTTTTATTTTTTTAATTTATAATGATGTGTGCTTTCACTTTTTAATAGTACTTTGTTTTTCATGTAATAATAATGAGCAACGATATAAAACCAAGTGAGCATTTTATCGGAAAAGAAAGCTACAAAACGTGAAAGAAGATAAGATGCAACCGAAGGCTCTAAAAGGTTTTTTTCGCGTTCTGGACAAAATCATACAAATGTTGAGGTGGGGAGTTGTCAATACCAGTCACTGTTAACAAAGCATTTGCATGTCGACATTCTTTTGAAACTGTAAGGTTATTTTACCTGATTGCAGTAATTTAATTGATGAATTAAAATGAAACGACACGATCATTTCGGTTAAGAGCCTGCCTTACTAAAAAAATAATACAAAATATACCATTTTTCTCTTGCTTGTTTATTCATCAGTGAAAGAAGATAATGAAATGCAAGTCACCACAATCACAGACAATACTATTCTACAACAAAAATATGAACCTAAAGAATGTTCAGTGTTGCCATCCATAGAAATTACAGTGTTGCCAGAAAAACAATTTCCCTAAAATCTAAGTTAAGGCAGCGAGTAGAGGAACAAACTCAACTGCACTTGGTTACGTATCATATTGTTTTGGTTTCCTGTGAACTACTTTTTAAATAATAGTTGTATTTAGTTTGTAATAAACAAAATAGTTTTAACATACAATTATTAAAACTAAATAATAATGTTAATTAAAATGTAGTTCACAAGAAACCAAAACAACACGATACGTAATCAAATGCGGTTGAGTTCATTCCTCTATTCACTGTCTTAACTTAGATTTTAGGGAAATTGTTTTTCTGGCAACACTGTAATTTCCATGGATGGCAACACTGAACATTCTTCAGGATCATATTTTCTGTTGTAGAATAGCATTATCTATGATTGTGATGACTTTCATTTCATTATCTCCTTTCACTGATGAATAATCAAGCAAAAGAAAAATGGTAAATTTTGTATTATTTTTAGTAAGGCAGGCTCTTAAGGGTCTGAATTAAATTTCATGTATTTCAAAATATATTTGAATACAATTAGTTTTCACGCGGCATATAAGTATATAACTTGAAAGGATATAATTGAAAGAGATGAAAGGTCATTTGGATGACAAGTAGTTTTTTTTCAGTACTCTCACTTCCAATCACAGCAGCGTATACAATGCTTTTTTAATTATAACAGTATAACAATAATTATTAATCCATTCTCTGGTATTAAATTTAGATGGAGTGATATTTTAAATTAGTAATAATTCTAATGCAAAGTAGAGTTTTGATTATTAGTTACTTGTGTTCAGGGATGCACCGAAATAGGTGCAAGGGATGCGCACGAGACGAGTCGAGACAGGATTTTCCAGACAAAATTCGAGTCGAGACACGGTTCTTCCAATAGAGAAATATACATTTTCCGAGTCGAGACATCAATTTTATAGCACATTTTCGAGACGAGACAGCTACACATCTTGTCTCATGGGCATCCCTAATAGGTGCAGTGTTCCTTTCAGAAAAAATCATCCGGGGGGTACACTTAGTATTCAGAGGGCAACTGCTGCAACTCTTTTATTTATTATTATATTACAGATGTATTATTTTGATCTCCCGGGGGAAGGTGTCCCCCCAAAAAATATGTGTGGACGAAACACTACGCAGGTAGTCTGAGAGTCTGGATCCTCCAATTAGGACAATGTCAGGGGCAGATACACAAAATTATTTGCATTTATAGGCTATTCCGAAAAATCTTCGGACCCCAAAGATAAATCTTGGGTGCATCTTTGCTTGTGTTTACATTGTGTTACTGCCTGATTTCGTACGTCTATGTTGGAAAGAAACATGAAAGAATTGAATTGTTCTATAGGACTAAAGTGCCCTGAAAAGAAGTTTTGCGAAGGAACCTGATTTTAAAGTTCTGCCACTGGATCGAGGACAAATTAAATATCAATTAAGACAGACACTTTTGTCATTTGTTGTGTATTGAACTAGTTTAACTAAAATTAATAAAGAATTATTTGAAATCAAGTATATCTCAAGAACGATTAAATGGACTAGCTTTGATGGCCATTGAAAATGACATTCTGAATGAAATTGATATTGATGCAATAATAAGAGATTTGGCCAAATTGAAAGCCAGAAAGTGTCTCTATAACACGAACGTTTCAGTAACAAAGAAAACGAGAAATTAAGCTAATTACCATATTTGTATCACTAGAAAACACTATTTAAATATGCTTTTAATGAAGTGTAAGAGGATATCTCTTTGTCAAAATCAAACTTGTGATAATCTTAGACTTGAAGCTCATGAGTTTTATTCTATTTCGACTTTTATGTTTCAACTATATTTGTCAAAATACATCTTATGTATACATTTTAGTTGTTTCCTGTGCTTATTTAATAAAAAAAATATATACATTATTAAAACTGGAACTTTGGTCATGATTCATCCACAGTTAATTAGGTTTAATTTCGCCATTTTCCTTTAATACTCACAGGAAGACTGAATTATTATATATTGAAGATATTTGTAATTGTAACAATTATCTGGATCAAACTTCCTTATCACAATACTGACCTATATGATAAAATTGACTTTCCTCCGCTCGTTAACCATATTGCCAATTTGCGTGAGAAATTTATAGCCAAGAATCTCCAGAATCGTAAAGATATATTTCTTGATACAATATTTAGAGACTTACAGCAAGAATCCGCATATAAATACTGTTATACACCACTCAGCGTGCTGGTTACAATATATCTCCGCAATATTCTAGCAGATCATCATCACACAGCATTCTTTCGTCACCAACTTATCGAGCAACATATTCCTCATCTTTTCCCATCATAGCACTGTTTCTCCACACCACTAATAAGGGCTATCCATATGTCTTTCATCAGTCCTGAGCCGCCCCAGGACAAAAGATTAATATGCATTTGTTTGTTCTAACATCCATCTACTGTGTTGTGACGTCCAGAGCACCTCACTCATCACTATTCATTTGTCCTATATATGTACTATAATTTCTTTCAACAGTACCTTGTATACATATCACAAAATTTTATTTGCTCTACTTCTATTATAACTTTTTTGCACATATGTTATTTTTTCTGCACTCGCACCTTTGTTTACTAGTTTCATACTTTGTTTAATATTGTTTTGTTTAATAACTTTTTGTTCTCATATTTCGTTTTGTTTATGATGTTGATATATAAAATCTTTGTATTTTGATTTTGTTACTGACAAAAAAATAATTCTTTCACAGCTCCCTGACCGACCATAATATGAATAAAGAATAATTGATGATCTCACACCCCAGGCCAAGAGAGAGGGCGGAACCCTCTAGTGGCAGATTATATACAACTAATGTTTTATTCCAATTACCAATAAAATAAAGATAGTTCCACTCATAATAAGATGCCCTCATAATTCCGTATAGAGAAAGAAAGTGTTAGTTCCAACCACTACCCTCAAAAAAAATATATCTGAAGAATGTTTGTCCGTTACAGCATTCTATTCTTTTATTATCATTTAGGCGGGGGCGACTAAATATTGTTTATTTACACTTACAAAATGTCTACAACCGATCCTGTTACTGTTTTATATATATATATATATATATATATATATATATATATATATATATATATATATAAAGAGAGAGAGAGAGAGAGAGAGAGAGAGAGAAAGTTTTGACTCAGAGAAAAGTACAGAGAGATTTCAAACGAATAATACGTATACATTATCATCTGAACAATTTAACCCTAAAAATGCTTTCGATCACTGAAATAAATTCCTGCCTACGCTCCTGTAAAGCAGTAAGAATTTTAGGGACTGATCATGGGGTAATGCCTCCCTGGAGCAACGACAGTTCCCCACAAATCATACCTCTGATAGGTCCGTACGTGACAACAGTATTTGTGTATTACCGCTCCTCACTCTCAGTGTATTGAAACTTAAGTCAAAGGAACTGTTCTGAAATCTTCACCGGTTCTCTCCTCTGAAACTGCATGCGAATGGGGCCAATCTTGGTTATATACCACATCTGGAATATAACCGTTTATGTCAGAGATCCCAAAAAATATATATTCGACACAAATAAAGGATGTTTTCGATTTTATTTATTTATTTATTTAGCCTGTCAACCTCCCACTCTGACCTCCATGCCAACCAAGGCTTAACTTGAACTTAAGCAGCATCGACAGCGTCACTATTCATCTGCGACCACGAAAACTAATACCATAACGATTTCGATATTAATATTGTTCATATTGAGTACTTTTACATGCCACTTCCCCTCTTATTACCGATGGCTTCCGTGTCTCGCCCCCACAACTATGGAGCAATTTCAACAAACTTACGTATAGCTATAAACCACCATCTGTAAAATAAATGTGCGGGTGATCTTTATAACCGCCACCAGGTTATAGAAGTATTTTTTTGTGGACGCCCTGTATATTTCGTGAAGACAGTGATCATTATTTTCAATTTATACTTTATTCTGCAACGCACATAAGTTCTTTCTTTGGTGGGAATTGCTTCTTTCCCACACAATTGGACAAAGAAGTCTTTCATCGTTTTTTCATATATATATTTAAAACGTTGCTTTTGCTGAGAACATTTCAGTTAGTGACTAACCATTTCAGTGTTTCTCCCTGACTCATTATATGCACAGTATATATTCTATAGTTAATGGGAACTGAATTAAGTGTTTTCTTTAATCGCTTATGGAAACATTATAATAGATTGGAGAAATACGGACTGACCAGATGTTTCAGTAACCAAAGTGGCACCAACTGTGTTGTTTCGTAGCCCGTTATCTGTACTTTCTCACGCCAGTGTTATCGCCGTGTCTAGTGCATTATGGGCAGTTGACTAAAATTAACATAAATTGTTTTCCGTATTCTGTTTGTATGTGCATACAGGTGAGTAACTGAGTAATTTTTGAAATGAACTGCCAACACTTTTCTGTTGACCATTGCAATCCGTAGCTTGAGCTTGGAAGCTCAGGGAGTTTGACTACAGGTCTGGAAGATGCAACCACGCATCTCGCGTTGAACTTTAAACATAAGTTGTGTTAAGGGGCACAAGCTATTTAGCCGGTGAAGGACGATTTCTTACGGCTAGCCCCAATCAGTGAAATCCCAGGTCCGCAGACCTTGTGCGTTTCAAAAGTTATATACGCGCCCTCCAATATCAGAATTCAACTGTGAAGACCTTCTTTTCGTTTATTTACTCAAGATTTACTTTTACGCTGCAGGACTGTTCAGCGTAACAACTGGGTTCATCGTGGAACGATCCAGACAACTTTTCCCCAGTGCGAATCCCCCAAGTGTGTTCATGGTGTGAGCAAAGTATTTATAGTGATACCTAAATTATAATCATATCTACATAGAAAGGGCTATATCTCCCGAATAGGGCAAAACGTAATTTCAGCGGCAAAATTTATTAGTGTCCAGTGTTGTATTCATTTCTCTTCGTTATTTTTTTCAAAATAGTGTTCCAATAAATAAGTATAGTGTCAATTAATCCAGTGTGTTTTCGTTGTGTGTATGAGTGATGTTTGTGTGTGTTATGGTCTGGATGACCGTCTGATCGTCCGTGAGGTTTTCGAGACGAGACACCCGAACCTCTCGGCGCCTAATGCTCATCTCATTATTGAGACCGACGAGCTTTGTGGGAAACAGTTTGTAACCTTTCTTGGAGAGGTCTTCGTCGTCTTGTCCAGGTAAGTTAAAGTATCAGGAGTATACTTATTGGTAATACCACGAGCCAAGGACAGCGAACAGAACTACAGCTGGTTGCAAATAAATGGCGCCCGAACAGGGACCCGAATCGAGACCGTTGGTGCTCGAATACTCATAAGATTAATATTTTAATATACCATTTCTCTTTCAGCTCAGTACCAGTAATCTGAAAAAAAATCTCTTTCAGGTGATTTTAATCATGTTTTTGTGATAGCCTAGTTTATTTTTGTCCAAGATGGCAGAGCAGGAAGTAGATTTTCTTACTAAGATAGATATAAATTTTGATAAATTAAGGGAAAATATTATACAGGAACTTGAGAGATACTTAATAGAATGTAAAGAGTCCCGTGCTGAGAATAAAGAAAACCTAGCTAGATTAGAACGAAAAGTAGATGAGAATAAAGAAAATTTTGTTGAATTAGGTCAGAATATAGACGCTTTACGGGACGTGTTTCGTGAAAATAGTCAGCAAACGGAAAATGCTGGAAACAAAACACCGGAATGCGAACCCCAGTTACAGTCAGACGTTCCCACTGGATACGAAACACCGGAATTTGAACCTCAGTTAGTGACTGATATCCCTAGCGTAAACAAAACATTGGAATTGAAACCTGAGCTAGAGACTAACATTGCTAATGAAAAGGAAACGCAGGAATCTGAACTCCAACCAGAGACAGGTAGTCCAAACCAACCTCGTAAGAAATCTGACAATGATTTTATTCATTCAGAATCTAGTGAAAATTGCGAACATATGATTGTACACGACAGAGGTCGTAAGCGCACAAAAACAACTACCACAAACTACAGAGAGAAAAAGCGTAAACGAAGTTACAGTTATAGCAATAAGCAAAGATACCAAGTTCAGATCGTAAACAACACGAAATTTAAAGGGAATCAGAACCAAGACCGCACTCGAAAAGGTAGTAACAGAAACAGAAGGAGTCGTAAATCACGGCCACGTAGCCTGAGTTATCACATACTAGACAGGAACCGCAATTTGTGTGACATTAAGCATAGATTTGTACGGAGAGGTAACCATCGTAGAAATAGACGAACAAACCGTAATTATCAAAGCAGAAACAGTAATCATAGAAAAAGAAAAAAAAAAGTAACCAAGACTTTGTGTGTTAATACAAATTTTTCTCCTCGGCGAGCGACGCATTTCCAAGCGATAAACATATATTCATTTTTCTTCCTTTTTGCTTTTAGTTTTTGATAGAACACCTGGATACGAAAAGAAGAGCTACGCATTTCTTTTAAAACTCCTTTTTGCTTCCAGCTTTTAACCGTTCGGCAATGAGCAGATAACAGGTTTTTCTTTCTTTTTCTTGTTTCGATAAGGCAGTCGCCAGACTGTAGAACCACTTGTGTTTATGGTTACGAATAACGGGTGATATACAGCTGATTAATTCTTTTCCTCTTTTTGTCTTTGCTCCGTGTAGCACTTCATACCTCAGTCAGCTGTGTATGAGTGTTGCAAACCTTATCACTGACTTACTATTAGTTTAATGTTATTAATTTTTTCTTGTTTTCATTTCAGATGTTTGAATTTAGATCTTTTAGTAAATAATTAACGTATCCCATACGTAGGGAGATTGCATTTATCCAAAAGCAATTTGAACTAGTGGCGCAGTTCCGTATTCCTAGCTAGTGGGAAGATGTTTTGGCGTTATAATATATATTTTTATTGTGTTTTAAAATTAAAAAAAAAAATTTTTAGAATCCCTTCCCACTTTCCAAATCCTTAAACATGTTATCATACGTATGACTCACAATTAATGTTTGATTTTCTTTTCAGAAAAAAAAAAAAAAAAATATCGAGGTGCTTAGAATGAGAAAATTTTTAGTTGTTAGTTATGTATATATTTCTGTATTTGTAAATGAAACTTACAATGTAATCTCATGCGTAGAATATGAAACTTTACATTTATAATCAATGTTAAATTTCTTTTCAGTGTTAATCTTAGATTTTCGTTTTCATTTTGAAGTGTTTACTGTAATTTTATTGAACCTCATTTACGTCATTTACCCGATTTTGACTTATTTGAATTTCCAGGATGTGACATGATATATTTTGTTCGAAGAGAAAAGTTTAGAACGGAAAGTAGGCTAAGCCTTAAACAAGTGAAACAGACATTTCCTTGTTAGCTAATAGAATGTGCAGGAATGTCGTGTGAATAGTATATTCTTCGAACGAAAGCAGTAATCTTTTTATTTTAGAAAGAACTATATGAACAGATATTCTGATGGTGAACGGTCGTTTTTTCCCCTCATATTAATATATATGCGGAAATATGTTTAACTTCTATATTTTCTTGTAATTTCTAATTAACATTTTTTTTCGTCTTCTCTAGACCACTGAACGACCGTAGGGAAACTTCTTCGGGTAGGATATTTTATGGGGATAAATATAATTTTTTTTCAGGGAGGCAATATTTCCTGGAATTGCAGATCTCTTGCAAAAATGGATGTGGCTAATCCATTGGATATTCCATAGCTAACTGTATTTTCGCCATCAATCGCAAAATATAGTTTTCATTTCCCTTCTTCCTTTATGGTATCCGTAATAAGTATGCGTATTCTTAGGTTAAATATTTTGAGCATGTTTTATTGTTTAGTCATATTCCAGTAAATATTTTAATGTTTATGAATCGTAAGTATATTGTGTACTTGTATGCTAATATGTTGTAATTATTTTTATTAAGTTTCAGAAAATTATATTTTAGCCATAGTATGTCCCAAAACTATTTGGAATTTTTTAGTAAAATTGTTTTTGTTATGGAGGATTTCCTTCAGAAATCAACATGGCCAAAGGTTTTGGGATATAAACCTTTAGGTTTCAGCCATAACAAACAGTATGGAGGATTTCCTTCAGAAATCAACATGGCCAAAGGTTTTGGAATACAAACCTTTAGGTTTCAGCCATACTGCCAATGACGGATGATTTTCTTCAAAAATCGACATGGCCCATTATTTATGAGGTTTCAGCCGTCTCAGAAATATTGATATAGATCCCGAAAAATAAACTTATTTTCTTTCCAACAGCATGAAGCCATAACGTTTTATGAAAAATTACTTTGTTAATTATTTTGTATGCTCGATGACTGAATTTTAATGCGTTAATAAGACCATTTTGAATATTTGTAGCGAAGATGCCTAAGGAAGCTTGTTACAGCTGTTTTGTAGGGAATTTAATTGGATGTTTCAGACCGACCAGAGAGTTGTAATGTCGTTGACTATATTCTTGTTTGTATCTCATGTTTTTCTTTTAATAGGTCTCATGTATTTTGTCTTATAGAGACATATCTTTACGATGCTACGAGAGCATTTGTATTTTGTGTGTTTACACATTTTTTCCAGGTGGATGATGTACGTTATGTTCCAGGGAACATACGTGTATTTTACTGAATATTAGTGTTGATATTTCAGTTATGTATAGAAACATTTTGTAAGTGCCTATGGTCGCAGGCCTTTCCTCGTTTCTAGTCTTGCCTCGCAGGTTTCGATGGCATATTGTGTGTGTAAGTACGTGTAGTATTACACATTTTTCCCACCTATGGTTTTGGTCAATTCATGGCATAATGACCATTTATTTTCAGGAATGTTTGGACTAGCGAGTCAACTTCCTTGATTTAGACCTCGAAAAACTTGGATCAATATTGAATAGTTTTCAACATTTTTATTAATAAATTTTTTGCAGATAATACCCATCTATTTTGGTAACCCTACAATGTTTACGTTTATGGAAGTGAACAACAACCATTATTTTAGGCTTAAGCTAATAATAACTTTGTTTCAGAATGAAATCATTTGTTGTATTGAGCATTATCGAACTAAAGTCTCGACGAGCAGATGGCATTTGATCTTATGGCGTGCCAAATTTTCTTCGTACATGTCAACGAAATCACGATCTTTTCTTTGATATGCAGAATCATGCTTATTTCTTGGAATTACTATGAACGTCAATTTTGACACTTAAGTTTATTTTTTTTATTTTTGAAAAACGATTTTTCGTTCTTTTCTGCCAAACAACACGAGGCACAGTTAAAAAAAAAAAAAGGACATACAGGTGAAAATCTTATTTTGTTTATATATTGTGAGTTTATCATGTGTTTATATTTCCATTCATTTTACTTTTTCAATGATTTTCATATTTTCCAAATATATTATAGTGATATCGAAACTTTAATAATAATTTTAATATTTTAGTACCTTTAACATGTTTTGCTATTTGCTTATTCATTCATATTTTGATATTTTAAATACAGATATCAGTATATTTACTAATTTTTATTAAGATATTTGATAATTCTTCAAGTCGATGTTTTCAAGAATAGTTATCGTGTGTGTATATTTATTTCATATTACACAAAATAAAGTGATCGAAACGGAACACTTAAACATTTTATGAAAAGAATTTATTAGTGTTAAAAAAAAAAGAGCATTTAAATAGCCCTATAACGTATTTACTTCATATTATATCAAATAAAGTGATCGAAACGGAACACTTAAACATTTTACGAAAAGTATTTGTGTGTTTAAAAAAAAAAAAAAAAAAAAAAAAAAAAAAAGAATTTTAATAGCCCTATAAACGCTTTCTGCGAACTTAAAAAAAAAAAAAGTTATCATACAGGTGTTGTAACCGTACTTCGTTTCTCACACCAGTGTTAAAAAAAAAAAAAAATCTCCCCTTCTCCCCTCATCAACTCATCGTTGGAGAACCATGGAGGATATTCAACACATGGTTTCAACATGTGAAGTAACGGAACATTTGGAAACTCAACTGCACCAACTGTTCAAGAGGATCTTATTACTTTATGGAACATTTGGATTGGACATTGCTCGTGCAGGAACCTCATCATGTTGTAGTGAGTGAACAAGTTATTTAACTATTTTAAATAGCCCTTTTTCAGGTGAAAAACCATTCATCGTCTATGCACGTAAGTCTCACACCATATGACAGTGTTGCCAACTAACTTATTTTAAATTTTCAGGTGAAAGACCTAATTTTATTCATACTTCGTCAGACGACCAAGGGTTCTCAACCTGTCCACGTGTGCACTTGACAGGTCGTTCCACTTTCGGACACCAATCTATAACCGCCACCAGGTTATAGAAGTATTTTTTTGTGGACGCCCTGTATATTTCGTGAAGACAGTGATCATTATTTTCAATTTATACTTTATTCTGCAACGCACATAAGTTCTTTCTTTGGTGGGAATTGCTTCTTTCCCACACAATTGGACAAAGAAGTCTTTCATCGTTTTTTCATATATATATTTAAAACGTTGCTTTTGCTGAGAACATTTCAGTTAGTGACTAACCATTTCAGTGTTTCTCCCTGACTCATTATATGCACAGTATATATTCTATAGTTAATGGGAACTGAATTAAGTGTTTTCTTTAATCGCTTATGGAAACATTATAATAGATTGGAGAAATACGGACTGACCAGATGTTTCAGTAACCAAAGTGGCACCAACTGTGTTGTTTCGTAGCCCGTTATCTGTACTTTCTCACGCCAGTGTTATCGCCGTGTCTAGTGCATTATGGGCAGTTGACTAAAATTAACATAAATTGTTTTCCGTATTCTGTTTGTATGTGCATACAGGTGAGTAACTGAGTAATTTTTGAAATGAACTGCCAACACTTTTCTGTTGACCATTGCAATCCGTAGCTTGAGCTTGGAAGCTCAGGGAGTTTGACTACAGGTCTGGAAGATGCAACCACGCATCTCGCGTTGAACTTCAAACATAAGTTGTGTTAAGGGGCACAAGCTATTTAGCCGGTGAAGGACGATTTCTTACGGCTAGCCCCAATCAGTGAAATCCCAGGTCCGCAGACCTTGTGCGTTTCAAAAGTTATATACGCGCCCTCCAATATCAGAATTCAACTGTGAAGACCTTCTTTTCGTTTATTTACTCAAGATTTACTTTTACGCTGCAGGACTGTTCAGCGTAACAACTGGGTTCATCGTGGAACGATCCAGACAACTTTTCCCCAGTGCGAATCCCCCAAGTGTGTTCATGGTGTGAGCAAAGTATTTATAGTGATACCTAAATTATAATCATATCTACATAGAAAGGGCTATATCTCCCGAATAGGGCAAAACGTAATTTCAGCGGCAAAATTTATTAGTGTCCAGTGTTGTATTCATTTCTCTTCGTTATTTTTTTCAAAATAGTGTTCCAATAAATAAGTATAGTGTCAATTAATCCAGTGTGTTTTCGTTGTGTGTATGAGTGATGTTTGTGTGTGTTATGGTCTGGATGACCGTCTGATCGTCCGTGAGGTTTTCGAGACGAGACACCCGAACCTCTCGGCGCCTAATGCTCATCTCATTATTGAGACCGACGAGCTTTGTGGGAAACAGTTTGTAACCTTTCTTGGAGAGGTCTTCGTCGTCTTGTCCAGGTAAGTTAAAGTATCAGGAGTATACTTATTGGTAATACCACGAGCCAAGGACAGCGAACAGAACTACAGCTGGTTGCATCTTTTTCGGGGAGGAATTCATTAGCTACTTTTCCAATATCAATGTGGTGGCTTTTTTCGCTTTCCATGCTAAGATTGACAAAGAGCTCAACTGCATTTGCACTGCTGTCCTGTGAATATAGATTTTAATGGCATTTACTTTACTGAGTGCTTGCTTAGGTGTTACAGGAAAAGTGAGATTCTGTTATAAATGAGTAGGGGTCTTAACAAACACGGAAAACTATTAGCAATAACACTACTCGAAATGAGTTTTCGCAATATAATGGAACAGTATTTTATTCGAATGTGAAGGAAATAATTGCATAAATTGACCCTTTCCTTCCTTAGAAGTCTAAGCTTTTTATACAATACGTATATAATAATTTTGAATTAGAAATACATGCATCGAGTTTCATATCTTTAACTTTAAGGTCTCCTGAGTTAAGTAAATGAATAACCTTCCTGCTAACGAAAGAGTAAAGCTTTGAGCTTGAATGGTATCGGGAGTGTAATTATTAATTTCATGTAAATAAAGTAACTGCAAACTCTAATTTGAAGAGCTCATACAACGTCTATGCAGAGCATAAATCCTAAACAGCACAAGAATTTAAGTTAATGTCAAAGTTATATAAGCTCTCATCGAGAATCAGTCCTGACCTTCCGAGACTAAATGTAGACAGTGCATGCCTATAACGTAATAAAGAAAATACAAGAGGTAAGGAACCTTCCCGAATTAAATCTTTAGCAATTTTAGGTGATCAAATACTAAAGTTAGTTCTGGGGACCTTGACTTTGGTTCTGCCAAATTAACCCACCAATCTCGAAATTTTAAAGTGTTCGTTCATTTACTAGTAGGGGAGCATAAGGCAAGAAGAACGGTCAAATCCTGCACTTTGTGTTAAAAAGGTGCCACTCGGAAATGTTGCTCCTCTGATCGAACTAAGCAGGAATTGAAGTGCCACGTCGCCTAGAGATGAACAGAATCCAATATGGCCGCTATCAAAGATGGCCGCCTCTGTGAATTCATGGTGTTCGTTTCAGGGCCCTATATCGCCTTCACTAACAGTCAAATCTTTACGATTTGAAAACTAAACGACGTAGAAAATACCAATGTCTAATAAATTAGCAAAAGGTTTTAAACTATTTAATTTGGAAGTTCGCATTTCTTTTGATGGATTTTACTCATATTTTTAAAAATAACAAGTAAGGTACCAGAATTATCGAAAAAAGGTATATAACTGTTTAAAGAGTGTTAAATTAGTTTCGTTTTGTTGTATAGTTTATTCAGATTGGTTAATAAACAACGAACTTATGACAATTTAAAGATTCACGTTGAGTCAACTGACCTTCTCAAATTTCTATTCGTGTAGCAGAGTGTGCTGAAAAGTTAGAAGATGAAAGACTTATAGGAATTTGTAGTGCCTGGGATTTGATTGTTTAAGAGGCAAGTTACACGCAAACTGTTTGTCTAGATTTATAATTACGCAGAAAGAAAACACACAGAACATGAACTAGAGAACGATCGGACATTGTGTGAAAGTTTTGCTTTTGCCGATGTACTTACATATATTACTGAATCTATTCGAGAAAGCGATTCCAAAGCATCCAAAATCCAAGCGATTCCAAAGGATTCATGTTTTCAAAATGAGCGATCTTTTTAAACTGTACAAAACACGGTTAATGGCGATTATGAAGAAACCTGAATCAGAAGAAATAGTACAAGATTTTTGAAAGGATTCTACGTTATAGGCCAGAGCTAACATTCATCTCTCGGGCAAAAAATACGTTTTACTTTCAGAATGATCTGGCATAATAAGTGAGCTGGAGAAAGACATTGATGAAGATGCTATGGCACCATGTCGTTTTGTTAAGATGCTTCGAAAGCATATGGCAACGAAAAGAGTCATTTTGCAGGAAAAGTTGCGAATCACTGCCAAAAAAAATTTGTTCCTCCTTCACTAATAGCTTGCTGAAAATTACTTTGCTTTATTAATGTTTTTATGAGCATGAATATATATATTAGTTGATGCTATATTTTGATGCTATATTAGATGTTAGTAGATAGGTGACACTTGGCGCAGTTTTTTCCTACCGCGCATGCGCAAATCCTTGATGCTGATTGGTTGGCGCAGGTCACGTGACCCCGCCCTCTTGGCCACGCCCCTTGACGCTGATTGGCTGGCCCCTCCCCCTGCCACGACCCTTCACGCTGATTGGCTGGCCACGCCCCGTCACTTTGATTGGCTGGAGCCGGACCCCGCCCCTTTGACGCTGATTCGCTGGCCACGCCCCTTCACGCTGATTGGCTGGCGCCGGACCCCCGCCCACTGGACTCACGTACTGCGCACATGCCACATTGCACTGGAGACTACGAACACATACCATAGCAGAAACACATACCATAGCAGATAATACATAAGATTCGTTCCCTTTTATGAGCACTTTACGAACACATAGCAGAGCAGATAACACATTCTCCAACCGCCTATTTAACATAGCACATATAACATAATACTGTATAACATAGCAAGGGTGTACTCATTCCCTTATATGGGAACTTTTAACATAGCAGAAATTACACAGAGACTATGAACATAGCAGATCGATAACACATTTCCCATCCACCTATTTAACATAGCACACTTTACATAAGACTATATAACATAGCAGGGGGTGCACTCATTCCGTTTTCTTATGAGCACTTTTCTCAACCCATATTTTAACATATAGCAGATCGATAACACATGGCTTATTATCAAGTGGAGACTACGAACACATAGTAGAGCAGATAATCTTTAAGGGATGTATTCGTTCCCTTTTATGAGCACTTTTAACATAGCAGAACGATAACACATTTTTCATCCACCTATTTAACAGAGCACATATAACAGAACAGAGTTAATAAAATAGCATGGATAATACGAACACATAGTAGAGCAGATATTCTTTACGGGGGTGTACTCGTTTCCTTTTATGATCACTTTTAACATAGCAGAAATTACACTGAGACTACGAACAAAATAATAACCATCGAGGTCAAAGGTCAATATACTTAAAACCCAATAACTCGAAAACGAAGCAACATATTGAGATGGTGTTTCCACATTTAATAATTGGTCATCAACTACTACAAGTTCCAAAATAATGACCATCGATGTCAAAGGTTAAAATACTTAAAACCTAATAACTCGAAAACGGAGCCACATATCGAGATGGTGTTTCCAAAATTAGTAATTGGTCATCAACCACTGCAAGTTCCTAAATAATGACCATCGAGGTCAAAGGTTAAAATACTTAAAACCTAATAACTGGGAAACGGTGCCACATATTGAGAAGGTGTTTCCACATTTAGTAATAGTTCATCAACAACTACAAGTTCCAAAATAATGACCATCGAGGTTAGGGGTCAAAATAATTAAAACTCAATAACTCAAAAACAAAGTCAAATATTGAGGTGCTGTTTCCACATTTAGTAATTGGCTCTCAACTACTAGAAGTTCCAAAATAATGACCATCGAAGTCAAAGGTTAATATACTTAAATCCTAGTAACTCGAAAACGGAGCCACATATTGAGGTGGTGTTTCAACACTAAGTAATAGTTCATCAACTACTACAAGTTCCAAAATAATGACCATCGAGGTCAAAGGTCAAAATACTTAAAACCTAATAACTCGAAAACAAAGTCAAATATTGAGGTGCTGTTTCCACATTTAGTAATTCGTCATCAACCACTGCAAGTTCCAAAATAATGACCATCGAGGTCAAAGATCAAAATACTTTAAACCTAATAACTCGAAAACGGAGTCAAATATTGAGGTCGTGTTTCCACATTTAGTAACTGGCCCTCAACTACTACAAGTTCCAAAATAATGACCATCGAGGTCAAAGGTTAATATACTTTAATCCTAGTAACTCGAAAACGGAGCCACATATTGAGGTAGTGTTTCAACACTAAGTAATAGTTCATCAACTACTACAAGTTCCAAAATAATGACCATCGAGGTCAAAGGTCAAAATACTTAAAACCTAATAACTCGAAAACGAAGTCAAATATTGAGGTGCTGTTTCCACATTTAGTAATTCGTCATCAACCACTACAAGTTCCAAAATAACGACCATCGAGGTCAAAGGCCAAATTACTTAAAACCTAATAACTCGAAAACGGAATCAAATATTGAGGTGGTGTTTCCACATTTAGTAATTGGCTCTCAACTACTAAAAGTTCCAAAATAATGACCATCGAGGTCAAATGTTAATATACTTAAATCCTAGTAACTCGAAAACGGAGCCACATATTGAGGTGGTGTTTCAACACTAAGTAATAGTTCATCAACTACTACAAGTTCCAAAAAAACGACCATCGAGGTCAAAGGTCAAAATACTTAAAACCTAATAACTCGAAAACGAAGTCAACTATTGAGGTGCTGTTTCCACATTTAGTAATTCGTCATCAACCACTGCAAGTTCCAAAATAATGACCATCGAGGTCAAAGTTAAAGTACTTAAAACCTAATAACTCGAAAACGGAGTCAAATATTGAGATCGTGTTTCCACATTTAGTAACTGGCCCTCAACTACTACAAGTTCCAAAATAATGACCATCGAGGTCAAAGGTTAATATACTTAAATCCTAGTAACTCGAAAACTGAGCCAAATATTGAGGTGCTGTTGCCACATTTAGTAATAGTTCATCAACTATTACAAGTTCCAAAAGTAACGACCATCGACGTCAAAAATTTAAAACGCGATTAACTCTTAAACAGCAACGTATTGAGGAGCTGTTTCCAAATCTAGTAATACGTCATAAGCTACTACATATTTCGAAAAGTACTGACTAACGAAGTCAGAGGTCAAATATTTAAGCTTTAATAACTTTAAACAAAGCCTGTGTGACCTATTCAGCTTTGTACCAAGCAGAGAGAAGTGAAGAATGAATAAATATGACCGGCTTACTTCGAGAAAGAAAGCTAATATATACAATTTTAACTAGCTGAGAATTTTAAATCATCTTTTACTATTTAAACAAACGAAAGGATAAATTTAAATGACCTATTCAATTTTTTACCAACGAGAAATTCCATTTTATCTAGCTCAGAATTTTATATCACTTTGTACTACTCCAGTAAACGAAGGAATAGTGTATTTAGTTTTGTACCAACCAGAAAAAAGAAGTAAAGAATGAATAAAATTTAGGTGGATTATTTTCTACTGTACCAACTGGAAAAGAGAAGAAGAGCTACTAAAACTAGCTTAGAATTTTATATCATTATGTACTGTTTAAACAAACGAAAATTGACCATTTTAACTAGCTCAGAATTTATGTAACTTTTGTACTACGTAAATGTTCTATTTTTGTGTCAATCAGAAAAACCGAAGAAGGATCATTTTAACAAGTTCATAATTTCTGTAACAGAAGAATAATTTTGATGTTCTACTTTTTATACCAACGAGAAAAAATGAACTAGCTGAATATTTTATATCATCTTGTACTAGTTAAACATACGAAACAATAAATTTAAGTGACCCTTTGGTATTTGTTCCAATGAGAAATGCCATTTTAACTGGCTCAGAATTTGAGTGGTCTATTTAGTTTTGTAACAACCTTTAAAAAGGCGAAGAAGCGTTATTTTATGTAATTTTACTACTCAAATAAGCAATGGGGTATATAGTTTTGTAGTACCGAGAAAAACAAAGAAATTGCATCATTTTGGAGTATTCAAATAAACAAAGGAATAAATTTGAGTGGCTTATAATTTGTGTCAACTCAAAGTCAATTAAACGAAGTAATGCATTTGAGTGAGCTATTTAATTTGAAACACCGAAGCAGGATCATCTTAACTAGCTGAGTATTTTATACCGTTTTATATTAACCAGAAATAGGACCATTTTAACTAGCTGCGAATTTTATATCATTTTAAACTAGACTAATAAACGAAGGCAAGATTTGAGTGAGCTATTTAATTTTGTAGTAACCAGAGAAAAACCGAAGAAGGCCCATTTTAACTAGTTCAATATTTCTGTACGATTTTGTACTGCCCAAATAAACGACAGAATAAATTTGGATAATTTCTTTAATTTTTGTACCAATCAGAAGAACACCAAAGTACAATTTTGTACTTTTTGTACCATTAAATAACTGAGGATAACTTGAGTAGTCTATGTTTTGTACTCATTCGAAGAACCATTTTATGTAGCTCAGCTTTTTCATACCTAATGTTTGCCATGCCTATAAAGAAAGGAATAAATAAATAAATGGTGTCCAAACCATTTATAACAGGCTTAGATTTTTATGCCTGTTTTGTAATATTTGTACCAAACAGAAAAAGCTACACAAATAAACAAAGGAATAAATTTGTAATAACCGCAAAAAGCGAAGCTCAGCTTGATATACCATTTGAGTGGCCTATTGAAATTTGTACCAACGAGAAATCTCATTTCCAGGCCATGTTTCCTATTTAAACAAACCAAGGGCTAAATTTGAGATAGCGAATATGGACTCAGAATTTTATATCATTTTGTAATACTCAAATTTCGGTGGATTATTTAATTTGTACCAAGCAGAAAAAAGGAATAAATTAGTACTGATCAGAAAAGCGAAGAAGGATCAGCATTCCATACTTTTTGGGCCATTTAAAAAGATAAATAAATTTATTTGGTGTTCTGTTTCCTTTTGTAGCAACGAGATCATTTTTTAACTGCCTTAGAATTTTATACCTTTTTGTAAAATCTGTACCAAACCGAAAAAAGCAAGGATATAAAATTTAACTAACTAATAATTTTTGTGCTAAACAAAAAGCGAAGGAAGACCATTTCAACTAGCTCAGCATGTTATAACTTTTTGTGCTACACATTTGAGTGGTCTAGCCAATTTCTTGACCATGTTGTACTATTTAAACAAACAAAGCAATAAATTTGTACTAACCAGATTCAAAATTTTATATCATTTTGTAATACTCAAACGGACGAAGGAATAAATTTGTTTGGCCTATTTTCTTTTGTAGCAAGCAGAAAAAAGAAAGTACTAACATTTTGTACTAATGAAATAAGCGAAGGAATAAATTTGAGTGGCTTAAGCAAAGGTCAATTTGTACCTTTTGTGCTATTAAAATAATCGAATTGTAAATTTGCATGACCTATTCTATTTTGTACCAAGTAGAAAAAATTGAAGAATGAATCAATTTGGTTTGCGGTTAAAAAACGGAGGTCTATTTTTAAATAGTTCAGTATTTATGTACATTTTGTACTACTCTAATTCTACTTTCTGTACCAACCAGAGAAAAGCAAAGAAAGACCATATTCTGCTACTCAAACAAACGAAGGAATAAGCTCAGAATTTCTATACCTTTTGGTGCTATTCAAATAAACGAAGGAATAAATTTGTTGGGCCTATTCACTTTTATAGCAAGCAGAAAAAACCGAAAAAAGGGGAGAAGGCCCATTATAACAAGCTCGGTATTTTTATACCATTTTGTGTTACTCTAATAAATTTGCATGGTCTATTTCATTTTTGTAACAATCAGAAGAAAAGTAAAGATGATACATTTCTTACCTTTGTGACTGATCAAAATAAACGATTGGTTCATTTAGTTGTGGTGCTACATTTTGTATTTTTTGTGTCATCCAGAGAATAATTTAAATCGCCTCTCCTGTCACTAAGTAGGGCTCATAGTTATATGGGTATTGGCGTGTGTTAAATATTTTAACGTGAGATTTAACAAACCAGAGTTGCGCTATAATTGAACGTTAACTTAATTGTGTAGAAGAGACTCCATAGCAATTAGCGTTCTAAAGAAAACTGATGAATGACGACGAATCATGGCAATTAATAAAGAAGAAACAGCATACTCGGTAATTTTGGATCACAGCAGAAGAAAAACTAGACAAAGAAAAGATCATATCAAAGTAAGAATCAGCTCACCAAGGAAAAGAAAACTTTTGAAAGTTCCATGTTGCACACCATCTATAAAGAGTGCTGAATTATTCATTCTGTTGCTGGAGATAGTTAAGCAACGTTATGAATGCGTTACCTAACAGGTGTATTGCTAGTATAGTGAGGGTTATAGTGAGGGTCATAAGGTACTGCCTATTGCTCAACGTTTCAATTATATTTGTTTACTGGAATTATTTTTTTAAACTTTCTTTCCTTGTCTAAGGTAAATTCTATGAAAGTTATTAAGTCCAAAAAGACAAATATATATTTTTGCATTTATGTATTTTATTATAATGGAATATAAGATTATGGAATATATTTGGAAATAATAGAACACACATCATGATGTTATATTAACGAATTGTTTATTGGAAAATATTTATTTTGTATTGCCTGGAAACATATTATTAAACAGAGAATTCGAATAAAATATTATTTGATTGTAATATAAGACGGAGAATGCATAGAATGCTTTTATTGTAAGTATATAAATAGATGTATCACACTTGAAAAAAAATATTTATTTGATTTGTTTTTGCTGAAAAGCAGAAAAAATGACTAGCATGGTGAACGTTTATGTTTCACCTAGAGAAAAAGAAGTTTAGAGTGAAAACGAAAAAACTATATTGTTAATTCACCCGTCTGACCCCGATTTGCCAGATGAATTACGTGATAAAGTGAGAATCATATATCTATCACAAGAAATAGAAGAAGTGTATTATTTAAGACGCTATAATAGATATAATGATGAAATACCCCGGAATGTGATGATGATAGTGTCTCAAATATTAACTGTTTTGAAGTGGAAGCAAATGAGTGCGAGTGTACTAGTGAAAGTATTAGTGATAAATGTGTTATACAGTTATTTAATGAGTACACACCAAATTCAGTATTATTATGTGAAGCATGTTCTGAACATATTGAAAATGAAAATGATCACAGCTGTTTGCTGCAGTATGATTACAAATTATTAGAAAAGATGTGGACGACCTTAATTAAACGTGTAATGAGAGAGAAAATCTATAAACTTTATTTAAAAAAGCATTTTAAAGGTTGTAATATTAAGAACACTTATACTTTGGAGAAAAAAATTAATCTGGTATGTGAATACATTAGAGAGTGTGATTATTATATCAAAGAAATAGTAGAATTGGTTTTAAGAAAGATAAACATTTATTTAATTATGTAAATGAACAGTGAGACATCGTAGCATATGCATTTGATTGTGTATGAATAGAAGAACATATTAGGGCTAAATAATTTTATGTTGAGAAATTACAAAGGGTTACAGAGAATTGAACTGTTAACTATATTATTTTATAAATGGAATAATTTGTAGTATTGTAATATTAAGAAGTTAATAGATTACAAACATTGGACAAACACATGTAAATAATAGTTAGAGCTAAAATATTGCATTACTGGCAACTGAATTGTCAGTGAGACTAATGTATTGTCTTCTTTAAAAGAAATAAATAAACAGATCTGGATGACACAAAAATATACAAAATGTAGCACCACAACTAAACGAACCACTCGTTTATTTTAATCCCTCACAAAGGTATAAAATGTATCATTTTTACCTTTCTTCTGATTGTTACAAAAATGAAATAGACCACCCAAATTAATTAGAATAATACAAAATGGTATAAAATTACCGAGCTTGTTATAATGGGCCTTCTCCCCTTTTTCGTTTTTTTTCTGCTTGCTATAAAAGTGAATAAACCCAACAAATTTATTCCTTCGTTTATTTGAATAGCACAGAAAGGTAAACAAATTCTGAGCTTATTCCTTCGTTTGTTTGAGTAACAGAATATGGTCTTTTTTTGTTTTTCTCTGGTTGGTACACAAAGTAGAATTTGAGTAGTACGAAATGTACATAAACACTGAACTATTTAAAAATAGACCTTCTCCGCTTTTTTAACCGCAAACAAAATTTGTTCATTCTTCAATTTTTTCTACTTGGTACAAAATTGAATAAATCACTGAAATTTAACACTTCGTTTATTTTGATAGCACAAAAAGGTACAAATTGACCTTCTTCGCTTAAGCCAGTCAAATTTATTCCTTCGCTTATTTGATTAGTACAAAAATTTATTAGTTAGTTAAATCGTATTTCCTTGCTTTTTTGGTTTGGTACAAATTTTATAAAAAAGGCATAAAATCTAAACCTGTTATAAATGGTTAGGACACCAATATTTATTTATTCCTTTCCTTATAGGCATGGCAACATTAGGTATGAAAAATATGAGCTACATAAAATAGCTCTTCGAATGAGTAAAAAAACTTAGACTACTCAAGTTATCCTTAGCTTTTAATGGTACAAAAAGTATAAAATTGCCCTTTGTTTTCTTCTGATTGGTACAAAAATAAAATAGATTATCCAAATTTATTCTTTCGTTTATTTGGGTAGTACAAAATCGTACAGAAATATTGGTCTAGTTACAATGGGCCTTCTTCGGTTTTTCTCTGGTTACTACAAAAATAAATAGCTCACTCATATTTTGCCTTCGTTTATTAGTCTAGTTTAAAATGATATAAAATTCGCAGCTAGTTAAAATGGTCCTATTTCTGGTTAATATAAAACGGTATAAAATACTAAGCTAGTTAAGATGATCCTGCTTCTGTGTTTCAAATTAAATAGCTCACTCAAATGCATTACTTCGTTAAATTGATTTTCAGTTGACACAAATTATAAGCCACTCAAATTTATTCCTTTGTTTATTTGAATACTCCAAAATGATGCAATTTCTTTGTTTTTCTCGTTGGTACAAAACTATAAACTCCATTGCTTATTTGAGTAGTAAAATTATATAAAATAACCCTTCTTCGCCTTTTTTAAGGTTGGTACAAAACTAAATAGACCACTCAAATTCTGAGGCAGTTAAGATGGCATTTTTCATTGGTACAAAATTCAGAGGGTCACTTAAATGTATTGTTTCGTATATTTAAGTAGTACAAGAATATAAAATATTCAGCTAGTTCATTTTTTCTCGTTGGTATAAAAAGTAGAACATCTTAATTATTTTTCCGTTACAGAAATTTTGAACTTTTTAAAATGATCGTTCTTCGGTTTTTCTGATTGATACAAAAATAGAACATTTCAGTAGTTCAAAAGTTACATAAATTCTGAGCTAGTTAAAATGGTCAATTTTCGTTTGTTTAAACAGTACATAATGATATAACATTCTAAGCTAGTTAAAGTAGCTCTTCTTCTCTTTTCCAGTTGGTAGAGAAGAAAACAATCCACCTAAATTTTATTCATTCTTCACTTCATTTTTTCTGGTTGGTACAAAACTAAATACTCTATTCCTTCGTTTATTGGAGTAGTAAAAAATGATATAAAATTCTGAGCTAGATAAAATGGAATTTCTCGTTGGTACAAAATTGAATAGGTCATTTAAATTTATCCTTTCGTTTGTTTAAATAGTAAAAGATGATTTAAATTCTCAGCTACTTAAAATGTTACATATTTGCTTTCTTTCTCGAAGTAAGCCGGTCATATTTATTCATTCTTCACTTCTCTCTGCTTGGTATAAAACTGAATAGGTCACACAGGCTTTGTTTAAAGTTAATAAAGCTTAAATATTTGACCTTTGACTTCGATCGTCAGTACTTTTGGAACATGTAGCAGTTGATGACATATTACTAGATTTGGAAACAGCTCCTCAATACGTTGCCCTGTTTATGAGTTATTCGCGTTTTAAATTTTTGACGTCGATGGACTTTATTTTTGGAACTTGTAATAGTCGATGAAGTATTACTAAATGTAGCAACAGCACCTCAATATGAGGATCCGTTTTCGAGTTATTAGGTTTTTAAGTATTTTGACCTTTGACCTCGATGGTCATTATTTTGGAACTTGTAGTGGTTGATGACCAATTACCAAATGTGGAAACTACATCTCAATATTTGGCTCCGTTTTGGTTTTATTAGGTTTTAAGTATTTTAACTTTGACCTCGATGGTCATTATTTTGGAACTTGCAGTGGTTGATGACGAATTACTAAATGTGGAAACAGCACCTCAATATTTGGCTCCGTTTTCGAGTTATTAGGTTGTAAGTATTTTGACCTTTGATCTCGATGGTCAATATTTTGGAACTTGTAGTAGTTGATGACCAATTACTAAATGTGGAAACAGCACCTCAATATTTGGCTCCATTTTCGATTTAATAGGTTTTAAGTGTTTTGACCTATGACCTCGATGCTCATTACTTTGGAACTAGTAGTAGTTGATGAACTATTACTAAATGTGGAAACACCATTTCAATATGTGGCTCTGTTTCCGAGTTATTAGGTTTTAAGTATTTTAACCTTTGACCTCGATGGTTATTTTGCAACTTGTAGTAGTTGATGACCAATTACTAAATGTTGAAACACCATCTCAATATGTTGCTTCGTTTACGAGTTATTAGGTTTTAAGTATGTTGACCTTTGACCTCGATGATCATTATTTTGAAACTTGTAGCAGTTGATATCCAATTACTAAATGTTGAAACATCATCTCAATATGTGGCGCCGTTTACGAGTGCTTGGGTTTTTAGTGTTATACACAGGTAATATCCAACATAAACTATAAGACCCAGGTAGAAGTCAGCAAGTCAGAAGACTCCCATATACCTTGTTTTATCCAAATCGGTTCAAAGGGCGTATCGAATCGGAAATGTAAATGTTTCTGCGCATGCGTGTTATTTCTACTAAATCGGATTTGGCATACGCAACCAAGTGTGTGTGTGTGTTTGTGTGTGAGTTTAATCAGAATTTAGGTGACGAAAAGTAGGTCATAGTTTTTTTGACCTACTCATTGCACGTAGTCTTCTCCGAGGGTGCAAACAGTACCTCAATATGCGGCTTCGTTTAGCACGATGGACAGTACTTTTGGGACTTGCAGTAATTCACGAATGCTATGTTACGAGTACGCGGCCTTATATTTTTGCTATGCGCAAACAGGAGTTGATAAATGAACGATACTCTTTTATTAGCCATGCTATGTTCAAATAGGGGTGGAAAGAATCTTCTACGCTCTGCTATGTGTTCGTAGTCTCAGTGTAATTTCTGCTAAGTTAAAAGTGCTCATAAAAGAGAAGGAGTACACCCCCTTAAAGATTATCTGCTTTACTATGTGTTCGTAGTCTCCATGCTCTTTTATTAGCTCTCCTATGTTATATGTGCTATGTTAAATAGGTGGATGAAAAATGTGTTATCGTTCTGCTATGTTAAAAGTGCTAATAAAAGGGAACTAATACATCCTTTAAACATTATCTGCTCTATTATGTGTTCGTAGTCTCCACTTGATAATAAGCCATGCGTTGTCGATCTGGTATGTTATATGTTAAAATATGGGTTGAGAAAAGTGCTCATAACAGGGAAGGAGTACACCCCTGCTATGTTATATAGTCTTATGTAATATGTGCTATGTTAAATAGGTGGATGGAGAATGTCTTATCGATCTGCTATGTTCATAGTCTCCGTGTAATTTCTGCTATGTTAAAAGTGCTCATAAAAGGGAATGAGTACACCATTGCTATGTTATACAGTCTTATGTTATATGTGCAATGTTAAATAGGCGGTTAGAGAATCTGCTCTGCTGTGTGTTCGTAAAGTGCTCATAAAAGGGAACGAATCTTATGCATTATCTACTATGGTGTGTGTTCGTAGTCTCCAGTGCAATGTGGCATGTGCACAGTACGTGAGTCCAGTGGGCGGGAGTCCGGCGCCAGCCAATCAGCGCAGCACTCCTAAAAGACCGTGGTTAGACGGTGGGCGGGGCCGGGGAGCATAGCTGGTCAATCAGCGGGGTCCTGCGCCAGCCAATCGGCGTGAAGGGGACGGGTCCGGCGCCAGCCAGTCAGCGCAGTAGATACTCGTTAAATGGACGTCGTAAATGAGCGAGGTTGGACGGTTCAAAATGGGGGAAATCACGGGTCCGGCGCCAACCAATCAGCGTCAAGGGGGCGGGGTCGGGCGCCAGCCAATCAGCGTGACTGTGCGAGGCCAGCCAATCAGCGTGAAGGGGCGTTGCAGGGGGAGGGGCCAGCATATCAGCGTCAAGGTGCGTGGCCAAGGGGGCGGGTTCACGTGACCTGCGCCAGCCAATCAGCATCAAGGGTTTGCGCATGCGCAGTAGGAAAATAAACTGCGCCAAGTGTCCCCTATCTACTGATGTTTATATTTGGTAATCGAATATTATAAAATATGTCGAATAAAAAGTTTAAGTATTGATTAAGTTTGTTGTAAAAAGGTGCATATACACATATTACACTACATCAGATACACATATTAGGAATTTCAACTTTGCGCCGTCGTCAGGACACACTTCCGAAATCGGTACACATTTTTTGCAATTATTTTATTAGTTAAGTAATTTTGCGTTAATGTTTGTTTGTATATTCATCTGGTCTAATATATTTAAATATGTTATATGTTTAATGAAAAGGTTGAAAAGTAAATTGCAACACACATAATTACGGTGGGAAGCCGATAATTGAAAAAATAAATAAATAAAAGAAAGAAAAGGAACTATGATTTGCATATACAAATGATGGAAATAAAAATAAACGTTTTATTTATAGCTGGTTTTTACAAAAGATGGCTTACTCAGAACTCAGAGGTGGCATTATAGATATAACAGGTGGCTTATTGTCATACAGGTTGAACAAACTTATAGTTAACAAATGAAGTGTGATATGTACAGTGAAGTCCCAATATACCGATTTCCATAGTGAGTCCCCAGTGACATTCGATTTATATAGAAGGTGTTCCACAATATAGTGATTTTTGCAGGGGCACTTCAATGCAGACCATTAACCCTTTGAGGGCCATAGTCCTCTTTACAAATTTGATCAATTTGTTCACTCGCTGTTGGGATGCCATTAGGAAATCACCGACCCGAAGCTCATTTTTTTCAACTTTAAGAAAGACATTTTATAAGAAACAGACATACTTTCAAACTTCATTATCCAACCCTAGTATATAAAAGGAACAACCACGAAGCGTTCTTCATCATTTTGGTATTTCTAGCATATGTGTTGGTAGGTCTCACTTTGATTCTTATGGCCATATATGGCCGAGGAACAAGGACTGTTCACGTAATAGTTACATGCTTGGCAAACGTCCCTTTGGGTTGATTTTCGAGACAATCACTTTCCAAATACGCATTTTTATAGCCAAAATCTCATTGGACAATAATTCTGATCCCGACGCTAGCAGCGAAAATCTGCATTTTCCCGTTGACTATATACAAGATTTAGTATGTTAAATAGAACTGTCACTGTGTGTTTAGTACGCTTGCTTGTTTGTTACTTCGAAGAGCACCATCCAATGTGAGTGGGGTGCCGTATTGTAAAGATAATACACTCTCCTCTTGTATGGGTTGAGCTTCGCACATTCAATCGCCGTTGGCATATGTGAGAGTTAATTTTCAGAGCTTATCAACAGTGATATGTGACGCATCTGTGCAAAAATGGTCATTCTAACAGTGTGTAGAAATCTCATGTAAAGTGATTCGTAATACGTGTTAACAGTTTAACATTCGATTGTTGCCTCAGCTCGGATTGTCGTTTTATTCCTGCCAGTAGGGAATTAGATTGAACCTTCAAGACTAGTTGAGGCAGCGCCGAGCTTATTTCGGCTCTAGTACACGAACTTTTGTGGATCTTGTTTACATCCAGCGGATTCGACGCCAGGACCCGAGTTGTATCAGCAGTGGAAAGTGACCGGTCGAAGATTTATCGTCAGTAAGTGAAACATTAGTTATTCGAGCCACCTAGCCCCTTTTTTTTAAAAGAAAGCAAATAGAAATGAAATGGAAGAATGAAGCAATCAAAGAATAACGAACAAAAGTTACTTGACCGCTTGTAATCTTTTAATGTTCTTTTAATTTGTGTAATTCTTATTCAGCAACATATATTTTGAAAAGTTTAAGTAGGTTTTTTTGATTTGTATCGAAGGGTGATTTCTTTTTTTATTCGTTAATATTTGTGTTGAAATTAATCATTTACACATATTTCTATTTTGCGGTACTTATGTTTTATCAACTATATTTGCACAGCTTCGGTTTTCCGATACCTAGATTTAATTGTTTTGTTAATTAATTTTTATGTTAATATTTTTAAGCATTTTTTTTAAATATTAGATTACCAATAACACTATATTTTCTCCGAACAGACATCCCATTTCCTGAATGTCTTAAAAGGTGTTATATTTTTGAGAAGATATCTTAGCCCTGCGCACCGGCTCGCTCGGGAAAAGAAGACAATAATAATACCATATGATAATCTATATTTTTTAAAACTTAGTTTTCACATGCTTCATTATATAATTTTAATCTTCGGAAGTCAAAGGTATCTATTTTAGTTATGTTTTTTCTCGGTCACATGCCGTATTTTGTATGAATTATCATTTACTTTTTCTAATATTTCACCTGTTAGTTTATATTTGTTCGAAAAACAAGCTGGCATTCCGGGATTCTGTTCTAATTCCCTAATTAGTACTCTTTGACCTGGAACGTAATTTTCCTCTTTATATTTCTTTTCTATGTATCGTCTCTGTTGCTTGTATTGGTTTTATAAGTTTTTGTATGCAATATCGTGAGCTTCCCTTAGTGCTGTAAACCGTATCTCGTTTCCTTGATGATTGCAAGGTAAATCAAACATGTGATCTATTTTAATTCTCGCGTCATAACCATGGAGAAGGAGAAATGGAGAGAATTTTGTCCCTTCGTGTACATGAGTAGTTAACGTAAATACTATGCTCGGAAGAAAAATGACCCATGAATTTATCTTTTTACCTACATAGTGTTTTGGTGTACCCTGCAATATTGCGTTTACTCTTTCCACCTGTCCTATTGAAAAATGAGCTCCAGTATCGGCGAAGTTTAAAGTTATTCGGAATCTTTCTGCCATTTCTTCCATTATTTTACTCTTATGGGCAGACAAACGGTCTAACAAATTCGCTTTGGAATCCCAAACTTTAAGATTAATTCTTCGTATATGATTTGCGAAATTTCTTCTGCACAAATGTTAGAAATTGATTTGGCAAAAATATAGCGGGTAGCCATGTCTGTCATTACTAATATGTACTTATGTCTATGGGTTCTCGACAATGGGAGAGGGCCAATTTCGTCGAGAACGATCGATTCCATTGGTCCATATTGAGGATATGTTTAAGGGTGTAACGTTATTTTTCCCTGTTTCCGTTTATTTATCTGACATGTTACGCATGTATCACATTTCAAATGTACGAAACCTTTTAAATTCGGGATGTAAATCTTGTTATATGTTGTGTTACATTTTACTACATCCAAAATTACCTCCGCCCATGGGGTCATTATGAGCTTGATTAAAAACTACATCCCTCATACTAAATGGTATGCATAGAAGAAGTTTCTTCCCATTTGCGAAACTATGGATCCTATATAAACGGTCATCTTGAATTTTGTACATTCTCTTCGATCTTTCTAAAGCGGGGGAACATTTTTCGGGGTCTTGGATCGTTTATGAATGTGGTCCAAAAATTTATCTTCTTTTTGTAATCCAGCGACATCTAATCCCTGTTGAAATGTTGAAAAAACGTCTAGTTGTTCGGGATCAAAATCTTCTTTTGTCTTCTCGATGTTTGTGTTTCTACTCAAAATATCGGCAAGATTATTTTTCCCAGCTATGTGTAAAGGAATGTAACGGTAATTTTCTAATTCAAGAGCCCAACGAAGTAATTTTGGTGATAATTTTGGCGGTGATTTCAAGTATGTTAAACTCTTACACTCCGCCAAAAGTTCAACTTCATTACATGCCAAAAAGAAATTAAATGCTCTGCATCAGACAAAATTGCCAAAAGTTCTATCTCCACAATATGGCGTCGTGTCTCCTCCGGTCTTAATAATCTCCTGTAGTAGCCCAAAGGAGACCATGAACCATCTGATTGTTGTTTGAGAACCGCTCCAATGGATTTGTACAAGCATCTGTTCATAAACATAGAGGCTTTCCTGGAACATATGGCGCTAAAAGTGGGGCGTCTAAAAGTACTTGTTTTAATTTCTCAAACACTTTTTGTTTTTTTTTTCATCCCAAATATATTTAGTTTTTTCTTGTCATGCGCTGTAATGGAGCCACTAATTCTGCATAATTTTTACAAAACAGTCTGCACATAATTTGTGAAACCTAAGAAAGATCGTAACTCTTTCTGAGATTTTGGTGGTTGGAAATTTTTTTTTGCTTTAACGGTTTTTCACTAATTGGTATCCACAATTTGAAACAATGTGTCCTAATGCTAAACCTTTTTCCTGTATAAATGTGTATTTTTTGAGACTAAGTCCAGCGGTACGCAAACAAACGAAAATTGCTTTTAATATGCCTTTCATATGCTGTTGCGAGTCTGATCATAAAAATATCATCCATGTAACAATTAACAATTTCTGGTTGTACATTTGCTAAGGTGATGGCCATAATTCTGGAATATATTGCCCCTGCAGATACAAAACCCTGTGGGAGTTGCTGGAATTGAAAAATTCCCAAATTCGGAAAATAGAAACTGTACATGGTCTTGATTCTGGTGTATTTGGAATGGTAAAATATGCCGATTTTATATCGAGAACTGAAAACCATTTATCCCCACTCATTGTTGTTAATATTTGGAGTATTGGTGGTAAAGAAATTGTATGGAACTCAGCAAACTTGTTTAAAACTCTCGAGACCAAGCAACATCTCAGAGAACCATCAGGCTTTTGAATAAAGAACATCGGATTGTTAAAAGGACTCTCCGATCTCTCAATAATGTTGGTCCAGTAAAATACTTATCTGCTTCCGTACTAAAGGGCGAAGAGCAGCAGCAACTTGATATTGTGGCCCGTGAAATGGTACTCTCGTTTTCAATTCAATGTGATGTTCATAATTTTTAACTTTCCCACTTGTGTTCTTGTTCCAAGCGAACACATTCGCGAATTCGAAACAGATCTTCTAGCTGTTTCTAATTGCGGGTTCGGCATTGTCTCTTATTACTAATCGAGATTTATCAAAGTCTTTCCTTGCGTTTTACTTTTTCTTCAATTTCTTCTTCTGCCAAGTCCTGTTCTTGTAAATCTTTTCTTGGGATACAGGTTTCTGCTCTCCCTAGAACGGTGCCTTGTTTTAATACAACTTTTTCGCACGTAAAATTTGTCACTTGTACGACGTCATCCTTCTCCTCAAATAAAGTGCGAGGGAAAATAATTCCTTTCTTTGCTTGAAGTTCTAAATCAGGTTCCAACATCATCTCACTTCCAGGCCAAGAATTTCTAAGTTTTATTGGGATAGTTACAGTTGATTTAGGCCAAATAAAACTTTAACTATTGTAAGTAAATTTTGTGTTATTTCTTTTATCCTCGTTTCCTTATTAGTTATTTTGGCCGTTGGTGGAACAAGTTCATTATAAATAATTCATATTTGCGACCCAAACTCAATAACAGATTTTACTAACGTTCCATGTATCTTAACAGGTAAATGTACCAAATTAATTTCACAACACATAGAGGCTAAAATTCTCTACTCCTACTATTTCTGTTTCCAGTAAATGTGTCTCTGCCATTTACAGTAGAATCAACTTTAAAAAATATTACAAGAACATTGATGTTGTTGATATGTATTATTTGGAACAAATGGATTTGCATTTACTTGGCTGTTTGAACTTCCTTGACATGCACCACATTGTTGGTGATTACAACTTGATGTATGAAAATTCTGATTATTACATTGCTGATTTTGGTAGTTGTTGTATGCCGGCCTATTGCCTCTAAAGTATCTACCTGTTTGGAAACCTCTGTTATTTCCTTTGCCTAGAATTTCTATTAAAAAAGTTATTTCCGGTGTTTTTGGATTATAATTTCTATTCCTTTGTTTTCTTAATTATCTACTTCTACACTGTCTCCTATTGTTATTGTTTCCTCTATTATTATTGTATTGATTTTGATTACTCCCTCGATTATTTTTCTGACTATAATTACCATCGTTCTTTTAATCAGCTAATGCTACTTGCAATTCTTCTAATTTCTTTTCTAAATTAGCTATTTGAGATAAACTCACCGGTTCCTGTTTGATTTGCTTTTCTTCCCTTTTCTTTGCTATTTTTGCTACTAATTCTTCTAACCAGTGTTACCAGACCAGTCCGTTGGAAAAGCAGGAGATTCGAAGATAAAAAACAGGAGAAAGCAGTAGGCACATACAGTGGTGGAATTTGAATGTAAATCCGGGGGCAATAAAGTTGCCACTATTAAGGGGGCAGTAGTCAAAACAAGCAGTCCAGAATTCATTTCCGATGAACTATCGTACGTTGAGCAAATGAAGGGGAAAAGTCCCGATTTATAGTAATATTATTTGATACACACGTGTGTGCAGTAAAACGTAGTGAAAGAGCAAAGCGGAGTGGGAAAATGTGTTTTCATGCACGTAGCGATAACGTAGCTATATGGTACAGTCACACGTGATCGTGGCGTAAGACGATTTCTTGCTGACGATCGTGGAAAAATGATCTAAGCCACTCTTCCAACTTAAGTCCCAATCTAAGCAACACTTACTTGTAAATCTTCCAGAAAGTCATAAAAACGCTAACCATAATGCATATAGAAGATGACGTACAGTTGTATTCTTTGGATTCATATTGTATACAGTAAAGCTCTATAACTATATGCTCTACAGAGGTGTATTATAACAGAGAAATTTCATCTTTTTATGTGAGGAAACATTGAAAATCCGATATTAATATTAATATATTTCTTCAACTTCTCGAAGTAAGGTAAAAGCAGGAGATTGTTCACTTTTCATTTTCTTTCGCAGTAGATCAGTAGAATGTAGAAAAAGCAGGAGATCTCCTGCAAAATCAGTAGATCTGGCAACACTGCTTCTAACCCTTTCCGCATCCTGGCTTTTTGGACTATTTTTTAGACTTTCAGTCAAGCAAGTACTGTATCGTCACTATTTATCCTAGGATCATGGTTAATACCTCATTCTCTTCAGAATAAAGCACGCTTGCAAATGGTATCACTTCTATGCCCATACCATATACCAGGAGAGGGAAAATTGATGTCAAAGGGAAACTTTTGATGGGGAATTTTTTTTGTCCAAATTTGAGCCCCCTGGTCCCCCCCTGTGTGAACGTAGAGACCTCCAAAAAAATCTGATGAATAGTACTTGGTAAACTAAATGTGTGCATCAAATTTCAAGTTTCTATCTTGAATAGTAAGGGCGGGAGAAATTTTATCAGGAATTCACACCATGCCCAAAACGACCCCAAAACACCATGATCTCAGGGAAAAAATTTCCTGAGACATCCCTAATTACCCTAGAGTCATATTTCGCCCATCATTCTCTTCAAAACAGAACTGCCTTTCAGACGGTATGACTCACGTGTCTCTATCATGTGTGTAAAGGGGAAAAATAAAAAAAAGGAATTTTTGGGTCTAAAAATCCCTTTTTTCAAATTTTGCCCCTCTGGACCGCCCCTGTTTTTACGCAGAAATCGAAAAAACTTCTGGTAAATACTACTCGGTGGACTGAATGTTTGTGCAAAATTTCAATCTTATACGTGAAAAAATAGGCCCGCCAGAAAAAATTTCACTACCATGCCCCACTTTTACCCTATACAGAAGTATATTTCGATAAAAATTCACTGAGACGGCCTTAATTACCCTAGAATATAAATTCGACCATCGTTCTCTTCAGAATAGAACTGCCTTTCAGACCGTATGACTCACGTGTCCCCATCGTGTATGTGAGGCGGGAAAATGACGAAAAACGGGATTTTGGGGGTAAAAAATATCCCTTCTTTAACCTTTTGCCCCTCTGGTTCACCCCCTGTTTCATCACTAACATCGGAACAAAAAATCTGGTAAATACTACTCGGTGGACTAAATGTTTGTGCAAAATTTCAATCTTCTACGTTCAAAAATAATCCCGCCAAAAGAAATATACCCACCATGTCCCATTTTTCCCTATATAGAAGTATACATTTTAAAAATTCCCTGAGACATCCCTAATTACCCTAGAATAATAATTCGACCGTCATTCTTTTCAGAATGGAAGTGCCTACAGACGGTATGACTCACGTGTCCCCATCGTGTATGTAAGACGGGAAAATGACGAAAAACGGGATTTTGGGGGTAAAAATATCCCTTTTTTAACCTTTTGCCCCTCTGATTCACCCCCTGTTTTAACACTGACATCGGAACAAAAAAATCTGGTAAATACTACTCGGTGGACTAAATGTTTGTGCAAAATTTCAGTCTTATACGTTCAAAAATAAGCCCGCCGAAAGAAATATACCCACCATGTCCCATTTTTACCTATATAGAAGTATATTTTTTAAAAATTCCCTGAGACATCCCTAATTACCCTAGAATAATAATTCGACCGTCATTCTTTTCAGAATGGAAGTGCCTACAGACGGTATGACTCACGTGTCCCCATCGTGTATGTAAGACGGGAAAATGACGAAAAACGGGATTTTGGGGGTAAAAATATCCCTTTTTTAACCTTTTGCCCCTCTGGTTCACCCCCTGTTTTAACACTGACATCGGAACAAAAAATCTGGTATATACTACTCGGTGGACTAAATGTTTGTGCAAAATTTCAGTCTTATACGTTCAAAAATAAGCCCGCCGAAAGAAATATACCCACCATGTCCCATTTTTCCCTATATAGAAGTATATTTTTTAAAAATTCCCTGAAACATCCCTAATTACCCTAGAATAATAATTCGACCGTCATTCTCTTCAGAACGGAACTGCCTTTCAGACGGTATGACTCACGTGTCCCCATCGTGTATGTAAGGCGGGAAAATGACGAAAAACGGGATTTTGGGGGTAAAAATCCCTTTTTTCCCCTTTGCCCCTCTGGTTCCCCCCTCTTTTAGTACTGACATCGGAGGAATAAATCTGGTAAATACTACTCGGTGGACTAAATGTTTGTGCTAAATTTCAATCTTCTACGTTCAAAAATAAGCCCGCCAAAAGAAATATACCCACCATGTCCCATTTTTCCCTATATAGAAGTATATTTTTTTAAAAATTCCCTGAGACATCCTTAATTACCTTAGAATAATAATTCGACCGTCATTCTCTTCAGAATGGAACTGCCTTTCAGACGGTATGACTCACGTGTCCCCATCGTGTATGTAAGGCGGGAAAATGACGAAAAACGGGATTTTGGGGGTAAAAAAATATCCCTTTTTTAACCTTTTGCCCCTCTGGTTCCCCCCTCTTTTAGTACTGACATCGGAAGAAAAGATCTGGTAAATACTACTCGGTGGACTAAATGTTTGTGCAAAATTTCAATCTTCTACGTAGAAAAATAAGCCCGCCAAAAATATTGAACATAGGCTTAGAAAATGAGTAAAGAAATTTTTGATTTATGACGTCATCACCTCCTATGTCTGGACGCAGGACGGTCTGAAACCATACGTAATGTCTTCTACAAGGCCTCTGGACTTGGAAAACAAAAAAAACGGACGAAAAAGCTCAAATAGAAGAGAAATAACGCAATGTACCGTGAAAAACGCGTATGGTACAAAGTTGTACCATAGGATCCCCAAAGGGCTAAATCTGATTCGTCCTCACTGTCTTGCTTTCTTAATTTACTTAACATCTCCCTAAGAGTTTTCTTTGGTTCGCTATTTGTACGATTCTGTCTTCTAACTATTTTTACCTTATTTTTCTCTAATGTCTTTAAGTCATTCAGAAATTCATCTAAGTTAGCATAGGATTTCGTTCCGACTTCATCGATGAAATACGGTAACAAACCTGATGCTATAGGGCCTATTTTTTTCTTATCCGACATTTTCTCATCTAGTCTTTTGCCTAACGTTAAAATATCGTATGCAAAGTTAATTACTGATTCATCTTCTCTTTGAAGTCTATCAGTAATCCGATCTTCAATGTCTATATTAAATGCCGATCCTGTAAATTCGTCTATTAACTGTTTCCTCAGTGTTGCGTAAGATGTGGCATCAATATTCTTCCTTTTCAAAAACAATTTGACCCACTGACGGCCGATTTCTTTGAATACTGACGGTAATAACGATTTACTTTTATTATCGTCATAACCTGCTATATCACAAGCATCGTCAAATTCCTGAAAGAATGACACTATGTCTCTATCATTTGTTAAATCAAATCTCGGTAACACTGTTCAACAATGAAAATGTAAATTGAACAAAATCACCTAATTCTTATTGATTTTGTGGTGCTGATCACGAATGTGAAAGCGAAAATCGAATATTAGCTCTGGTTTTTATTTTACATCCATGTCTAAAAATAACGTTATAATAGTTATATATTCGCCTTATTTGAGGTAAAAATGTCCCTGATCTGGTAACTGGAGGAACTATACAAACGCTTTGTTTCTCTCTGTTCCTTATCATAGTTGTGTGTTCTGCTATTGTTCGAAACAACAACGCTATTGCAGTTATCAGAGTTGTTGATGTGCTACATACTGTATAAAATGACATAGTTTTACAAGCATATTTTTGGACAGTTCCTCTGGGTTGCTTGAAATGACATTTTGACTGTTTGAATAGATGAATATGCTACGACATTGTGTGAATAGAGAGGACAATTTCTGCTACGTATGTGGAAAAGTAACAATTTCTTCATAAAAGCAGCATATAACACCATTAATAAGAAAAGCTTATGAACTTTATTATGATTGTAAAATTGGAGACCAGGCTTGGGCACCCCACATTGTTTGTAACATTTTTGCAAGCAATCTCAGAAACATATTAATGGGAAGAGACGTTCAATGCCTTTTGCAGTGCCTATGATTTGGAGGGAGCCAAGCGACTACATCAAAGATTGTTACTTATATATGGTTCCTTCTGTCCAGAATTGAATTTCCAGGAAGAAGAAGCAGACCTTGGTATATCCTAATATTCGTTCTGCGATGCGCCCTGTTCCACATGGAGAATCTATCTGTTCCTGACCTACCCAAAGAATACGACTTTTCTTCCGATGATGATAAAGAAGTTGTAGCTCCTGAACCAAGTACTTAGAAAGACCCTGACTTTGTGGTAAACGACTCCCCAAGTGAACCATATAGACTCACTCAAGAAGAGCTAAGTGATCTAATCAGGGATTTAGACCTACCAAAAAGCAAAGCAGAAATTTTAACGTCACTGTTACAACAATGGAATTTATTGAAGGAAAAAGTAAATGTTTCAGCGTATAGAAATAGGGAAAGAATGTTCACCTCATTTTTTACTATGCAAGACACACTTGTGGCATGTCTAGATATAAGTGGTCTCATGAAGGCTTTCAAAATTAGTAACGATCCTACGGAGTGGACGCTCTTCATAGATTCGTCAAAGGTGAGTTTAAAGACAGTGCTTTTACATATTGAAAATGAACTTCCTTCAATTCCTGTAGGTTATGCAGTTCATTTGAAAGAATCTTATGAAAATTTGAAACGTTCACTTCAAGCCATTAAATATTGTAATTTTCAGTGGCTCATTTGTGGTAACCTCAAAGTGATAGCGCTGTGGTTAGGTATGCAGTTAGCGTATAGAAAATATTGTTCCTTTATTTGTGAGTGGGGCAGCAGGGATCGTGCATCTCACTACGGCAAAAGTGACTGGAGTACAAGAGATACTCTTCAGCCAGGGGTGAAAAATGTGCCACATGAACTCTTGTAGATTGCAAGCGAATTTTGCTTCTCCCGCTTCATATTAAATTAGATCTCATGAAAAGTTTTGTTAAGAGCATGAACCAAGAGGGTGAGGCCTATAAGTACTTAAGAGGAAAATTCTCTCGCTTAAGTGACGCCAAAGTTAAAGAAGGCGTATTTACAGAACCACAGATTCGACAGCTATTCAGAGATAATCAGTTCACTGAAATTTTACAAGGTAAGGAAAAAGCTGCGTGGAAAGCTTGAAAAGTGTTTCTTCACAGTTCTTGGGAAGACATCGAGCAACAAATTACAGAGAAATTGTGGCTGAGTTGTTGTTATGCTACGAGAAACTTGGTTGCAATATGTCTCTGAAACTCTACTTTCTTCATTGCTATCTCGACTTTTTCCTGAGGATTGTGGAGCAGTAAGTGACGAACATGGTGAGTGTTTTTATCAAGATATTGCAACCATGGAGAAGAGATATGAGGGCAAGTGGAGTTCTAACATGTTAGTAAACTACTGTTGGTCTATTGCAAGGAACGCTATAGATGTACTGTATAAAAGGCAGACCAAGCGAAGACGCTCAAAATGAATTCGACAGGAATTAATTTTGTACAAGGGATCTCACGAAACTTTTTCCTATATTGTGGTATATGTGTTGGTTTGAAAATTTACATTGTACTTTACTTTGCTTCTTTTGGAAATGTTAGATTTTGTCTATCCTAATTGTGAATTCTTATTCAACTATAAAGAAAATAGGACTACTTCGTGCGGAGTTTAGTTGATGTAGCAAAACATATTTGTACAAATTTGTTCTACCACAATTTGAAGCTCGTTATATAACATTGATTTGCGCATTTTAAAGTATGGACGTAAAAGGTTATAAAAGTTATGGGCTAGTGTATGTCTTAATTATAGGGCCAATCCATGCAAAATGATCGAGAAAAAAGAAAAATTTCCGCTCGACCTTTTCAAAAAAATCTAATTTTTTCATGGATGTTTATCCTGTATCACGGTACTTGAAAACCACAATTAATTACTTTTAGACACGCTATTTATTAGCCATGACGACTTAACGACTGCCGCCATTTTGCGTTGTTTTTCGATTTTCAGGTGTTTAGGTTGTTTTGAATATCTCAGCATGTAGTTGTCCTAACAAATTGAAATTTGCTGGACGTCTCCCACTCGTGCAAAGCTAAAACTTTGATCTCTTAACATTTTTGCCTAAACCATTTGAAGGGGATGAAATCAGGGCCTACAGTAGCAACATTTTTGGATATTGAAAACATGTTTGGGAAGAGGAAAGAACTGATGTAGAGGTCTGAATTTGTGTGTGCATGTAGTCCGGGGTCATAAAATTTTACAGAACTGTAGCTGTTTCCAAAGGTCTGGAAAAAAAATCGTAAAGTTGGGGAATTATGCCAATTTAGCATATTTCACTATCCAATGCAATGGTCTGGATAAAAAAAATGATTTTTGGGACTAGTTAGTCCTTTAGTATACCATAACACACAACGAAGCGCGTTTTGTGTTTTTGAGCAGAAGGGAGTCAAAGTATTAAGCAATGACGTCATACTCTAGGAGGTGTTTTGTTCATAAAATCTACTGGATATTTGTTTTTGTGAAGTAAAATAGAGTAGTATGAATGGTTAGTCCAGTAAAGGCTCTTAAGCTCGTTTCTTTCCTCTAGTTGTGACTCACTGTCTTATCAGACTCACAGCAGCACTGGTGAAGAATGCCGCTATCAGCAGAAGGCGAGGAAAGTCAAAATGCACCCTTGACAAAAAAAAGTCCGTAAGTATTCTTTGCTCTTGCTGCTTGCTATATCAATGATACTCAATCATGTTTATTCTTGTTTTAACTGTCAACTCATGCAGGAGACTGTTGTGCTTTCTTTTGATCTACATTCTCAATAAGTGAACACTTACTCGCTATAAACACTGACAAATTTCCAGTAGATTTTATGAACAAAACACCTCCTATAGTATGACGTCATTACTTAGTACTGCGGTTATGCTATGAGTTATCTATGATCTACATAGAACGGGACGTACGCAAGAGGTGTCATAGCAGTAACCAAAACTTTCTTATTAATCTAGAGATCGATAAGTTGTTCACCAATGTATTCGTCATTAATCATTTTGGTTGAAATAAAAGAATCTGTGGGGAATGTTTCTAATGTGTGTAGTTTTGATCAGTAGCGTCTATTTGAAACTTCCCAAGTACTGACTCATGACTAGGCATTGACAGGTGCATACATTTTCTTATTGATGTAGTCTAGATAAGCAATATGATCCACACTAGTAACTAAGTGTTCCTCCTGATAGGTCTTCGAAACTACTACTACTGACTTTGGGAAAGCCCAGTAGTTTTGTTACTCGACTCGAGACGAAGATATGGAACTTCCTGCACTCGTGGTGAAATACGTAAAGACGTGAACTTCTGAAATTCACTTATGTCATCATATTTGTCCATGCATGGATCTTACATGTTGAATTGTGAAAGCTAGATGACTTCAGTCCTTGACAACGACTTTAAAGACTGAATTACATAGCAGTATTACAGATAAAGAATTCGTTAATTAATCAGAATTTAGTTTTGAAATGTCCATCATTTCCTTTTGCTGTTCGCTGAATGTCCTTTGAATAATATTGAACTAAAAGTACAAACACGGACAAAGTTTAACGATGATATCGATGAACGTCCGTGACAGTACTTTGACTCCTTCTGCTCAAAAACACAGAACGCGCTTTGTTGTGTGTTATCGTATACTAAAGGACTAACTATTCTCAAAATTTCAGATTTTTCTATTTAGGCCCATTGGAGATATTGGACAGTGAAGTATGCTAAATTGGCATAATTCCCCAACTTAATGTTTTTTTCAGGCCTTTGGAAGCAGCTACAGGTCTGTAAATTTTTGTGTATTATGTCCCCGGACTACATGCACACACAAATTCAGACCTCTACGTCAGTTGTTTCCTCTTCCCAAACATGTTTTCAATGTCCAAAATGTTGCTACTGCAGATTCAAGTGGTTTTAGGCAAAAATGTTAAGAGATCAAAGTTTTATCTCTGCACGAGTTGGAGACGTCCAGCAAGTTTCGATTTGTTAGGACAAATGCATGCTAAGATATTCAAAACAATGTAAGCGGCTAAAATCGAAAAAAAAAACGCAAAATGGCGCCAGCCCCTGTGTCGCCATGGGATGTTGTAAAAAATTAATTGTGCTTTTTGAAGTACCCTGATATAGGATAAACATTCATGAAAAAAATAGATTTTTTGGAGATGGTCGACTGGCACATGCTTGATCACTTAGAATGGATTGACTCTATATCCAAACTTACCGCATTAGGTTAAATGAATATAAAAATACCTTAATCTCGGTATTTACAACTACTTTGGTTAAACGTTTTCATAAATTTTAATACATTTAAAATTAGTGCTCTCAACGGGTCGGGTCGGGTCGGGTTGAGGGACCCGACCCGTGACCCGAATTGACTGACCCGACCAGACCCGTCCCGATTGACCCGACCCGAAAACTTGACAACCCGACCCGAGCTGACCCGACTGAACCAACCCGACCCGAGTGGTCTGACCCGACAACCCGACCCGGACTGATCCGACCCGACAAGACCCGAACCGACCCGACCTGTAACCCGACCCGAACTGACCCGATCCATTCGGGTCGGTTCGGGTCGGTTCACGGGTGGGGTCGGGTCAATCCGACCCGTTTGAGAGCACTATGGTCACGACACTGGGTGAACGCCAAAAGGCACTCACATTGGGAATTAAACCCGGACCACGTGTACCGAAGTCTTACACGTTAACCACTAGCTAGATCAAGCGGGGGATTTGTATATGCATCTTCATGAATATTTGGCACTTTTGAGGTTTAGTTATTTCTTTTTATAACTGATACCAATGTCCGACGTGGGATAATTTTTTTTCTTGCTTTAGTTCTGTATGACGAAATTTTTCTCCAAGGTCAGTGTTCTCACCTGCTCGGACGGCAGCGGGTCTTCTCGGAAGGCAGTAGCAAGAGTATCTTGGCGGAGGCAAAAGGAAAGAGTTGAGGAAACGGGAGAACAGCTGTGATTTTTTCCAACCCTTCAACTTTCATTCCAAAATAGTTTCCTATGATTCCGAGACCCGTGCCACTTTGATTTTTCTTTCTTGGTAATTAAAACGTATTTTACAGTATATATAGTTGCACGTAAGAAGATGCATAATATGAATTTTGTAATTTAAAATTTAAAATGATAATTAATTATAAAGTAGTAATTTTATTTCATCACTTTCAGCCCAACAAATGAAATTCAAACAATTCGCTCCCTGGGACTTGGTCATCAATACTGCGTCTTATCCTTTGTCTTGCAGTCAAGTCTTGGTCCTGCATTTTCGTAGTCTTGGTTATCTTTCATACTATACAAGAGCCAAGAATGCTCGCCTCATCGGTACAAATGAAGACCAAGTGTGATTTTGATTATGGTCTTTCATATTATACGGAAAGCAAGAAAATACGATCATTGCTACTTGGTGATTACCAAAACAAGGCCAAGAGCAAGATTACTATGCACTTTGTCTTCAATATCCAATCTTTATCTTGTTCTTGTATCGGTGTCCTTGGGCTTGGTGAAATAAAATGAAATATTCAATTTAAGGTACCTCGATTCTGCACCGAGGCTAAGGGATATGGTGACCATGAGAAATGAATGAAATAGTGGAATGAAGAAAGTGGGAGGAAACAGGAGAACCCCGAGAAAACCCACAACACGGCGTTTCTCCACCACAAAGCCCACCTAGCACAAGCTGGGATCGAACCATGAACACCATCAGTGGCGGAGCCAAGGGAAGGCCAAGGGGGGCCAGGCTCCCTTGCTCAATTTCTTGTCCCCCTAGTGTTTCCCCCCACACAGATGATGCTATTATAGGTCGACAAACGGTGAGTTGCCAGTGGCTACAAGTGCAACTATTTCCAAAACATCTCTCGAGAACAAAGTTACGAACTGCAAAATACCGTTGCGTTCCGGATAAAATTGCTCCACTTGTTTTAGTTTGTATTACGGGAAGATCTAATTCACGGAAATCTGTGGGATGCTTGCATTGACCTCACCACCTGGACATTTATTTTAACCTCTGTCCATTATCTAGTTATCTCCTTTGTTTTGACAAACAACCAGAAAAATAGAAAATCAGTCGGCATTCTCATTCGCTTCAACGTTGAAAGTCATACTAAAATATGATATGCATACTTACAAATAACATGCACTGCAGTAAAATATTACACTTGTGTTGGACGAAAAAAAGTCTTCGTACACTAAGTAATTGATTTCCATTGATTATGGCGACATAGAACAAATGCATAGCATCCATTAAATGATTTGGTATTATTATTATTATTATTATTATTATTATTATTATTATTATTATTATTATTATTATTATTATTATTATTATTATTATGAGTTTATCTACCAAACGACTATTTATTGATTAATAAAAGTGATTAATCAATTATATTTAGTTACGTATGGTAGATGACTTCAGATTATATTATTTACTGACCGACAGTATCCCACGCTGTCGTATCTGTGCATAAGAGGTAATTTCTAATCTTTTCTTTGTAGAAGTTAAGTAAAAGAACCTGTTTTACCTCGAAATGCTTAATTACAATTTTATTTACACAAATTCAATTCTAACATACAAGATGATATTAACGATGCTATTTGCATATACGAGTTACTTGTCACAAAAACTAATTACGCTAGGAAACTAAAACTATGCTCAGACTGTCTTTCTTAACTAACTTTTACAAGTGGTAGCAATTGAAACTCACATGAGTATATGGTAACCTCTCACCCGAAGTCCAAGGTTAATATCTTTGCACATGGCTAAAAAAAAAAAAAAAAAAAAAAACAAAGAACGTCTCTGTGACCTCCGTTTTCACTCTACCCCTGTGCCAGCCGCGTATTTTCGAAATACACTGAACTCTAGCCATAAGGCATTGTGAACGGGGTTACGCTTGGCAACAATGTAGGAAAAATGAATGACGTTTATATCGCGATTACGAGTCATGACCTACATATAGCACAAAGTAAACGTCAGATGCTGGCGGCCCTAATAGCCGAGTAAGTTAGCGCAACATCCTAGTAAGGAAAGTTGTTGTTAGCGTGGGTTCAAAACCTGCCGTAGGAATGATTTTCTTATTATTTTTAATTTTTTTATAATACTTCTTTCGTTAAAATAAGATTAAAATAATATTCAAAAAGTGATTTAACGATTATTTTTTAAAATTTTCATTAAACTTCTTTCATTAAAATAAGTTTGCTCTTGTACTTATACAGATTCATAGCAAAAGTAATAATAATAATAATAATAATAATAATAATAATAATAATAATAATAATAATAATAGTAGTAGTAGGAAAGGGTTAGAATGCAATTCAGCATTCCGTGCGATGTTGCCAAACCTAATGCCTTCTGGCTAGGGCTGAGTGTATTTCGAAAATATGCGTGCCGACCTGAATCCCCATTATATTACCCAATGTTTTCAATATTAATTTCAAATTAAGTCCTTTATGATTTTTTTCCAATTATAATGTCTCATTAGTTTCTATCACCGTTGTCCTTTAGGACAAGCTATTGTAACAAAGGAAAAACATATTAATGGTTCCTCTTGATTAGTTTTCAAGGCTTTTTCTTATAATTCACTTAAGCACTATCACTTTTTTTTTTTTACAAATTATCATATCCATTTATTTATTTATTTTCATAAAATCTGTTTTCAACACATTATATTATCATGCGGCATTAAAATAAATCTGGAACTTATTTATTACCTCCATCATTCCATCCGAAAAATTAGTGTGATTTGTACACGAGGGAATGTTTTCGGGCTGCTAAAATTAAGATTACTAGTGCCATGCTATAACTTTGAGTTTCGCCTTATCTCAAGTAGATGCAGACATGTCAGAAGGTTTGATCCTTGTAGATACACTAGTTCAAACGCTTTCCAAGATGAGGTCTGGTAAATATGACTCTCAACGAACAATATTCGAACAAATTTATCAAGAATGTTTGGAGATGTGCAAAGAAAATGGTCTCGAATTTCAGAGCCGGAAACAAATAGAATATAGGAGTTCCTCGTGGAAATGAACTAGACATCCGCCATCGAAATATCACAAATTCATTTTGGATGAATCTTTTCCTTCATTGGATGCAGAAAACGAATTTTCTAAAGATAATATATCTATCAAGAGACATTTTTCTCCCTACTATTTATAGACAATCACTGAAATGGAAAACCGCTTTGTATCATGTTGCAAAATCATCAGATCAATCACCACTCTACATCCAAAAAGTAAAAACTTTTTTAAATTAGAACATTGTCGAGCCTATAACCCAGCACTATAAAGTGATCAGCAAACATTAAAGTGAGAATTCAAAATCCTCCCAAACACAATTAATAGAGCAACCCAAAAGCATAAAAAGCATATAAAGCATAACAGCAATTTACACATATGGTTGGTACATTGAACATGATCGTGATTGTCTAAGAATCCAGAAGAAACTAGTTTTAAAAGCATAATTTTAGAAAATAAAACATAAAGCATAATTTAAAATATATAGCAAAATTCTTGGAAAATTCTCTTTCACTGAAAATTTAACATACTGTGTTAATATTTTTTAAAGCCGATATTTACAATGCAAAATCATTGAGAACATAACAATGCAACAACGAAAAGCTTATTTTCATTTCTGTAAACTTTTCGGTGTAATCCTTTGAAGTGGAGAAAAGAAAAAATTAAAGAAGAAATTTTTCCGCCAACAATGAATAGTATGCAAGAACTCCATACTATATTGTTATGTTTACTTTTTGAACTTAAGCACTTTCTGTACTTTTTGGTGGCATCTTTTACTTTCTTTTTCTGTATATATGTACCTGTAACACGCACACAAATGATAGAAAAAAATTGTTCGAGCAAAGCACATCTCTTTACAATGAATTAAGTAGAAAGTTCATTAAATATGAGAGAAACTAGTTGCAAAAAAAATCAATAAATAGATCAAGATATTTAGAATATTTAATGTATAATAAATATAAATTATACACGATTAATGTAAAATAATCATTGAAATTAACAATAAAGCATATTTTTTTTAAAAAAAAAAGCATAATTAAACAAGAAATAAAGCATAATGTGTGTTGCTCTAACAATTAAGTCAAAAAAACGCATTCCTAGAAAGCTACAAGCTAGGTATCATCTCTGTGATTATATCAGTTTCTAGTGCTACATGTGAAAGGGCATTCTCTTCTTTGAAAAGATTAAAGACTTGTATACCCAATTCAATGACTCATGATAGGTTGAAAAACTTAGTGTTACTTTATATTGAGGAGAAAATTGCTAAATCGTTAGATCTTTAACAAGTTGTGGATATGTTTGCTGCTGCCCACACGAATATAAAGATCCTCTTCAAGTAGAGGCATGAACGTATAAGTTATTTTTTTTACCTGTAAAAGTGTGTTTGCTTCCACTTAAGTCAACCAGCAACACATATTTTAAACGCCATGATTAAATAACTATTTACTTATATTTGAAATCAAGTGCATTAATGAATCCTAGCTGTTTGAGGTACTAAATTCTTATATTTTCACTGTTTTCCAAAGAGTAAAATCATGAACAATAAAGAAGAAACATTCACCTTGAATACACACACACACACACATATTATATATATATATATATATATTGGAGATGGCCCCCTCAAAATCCTCTTTGGCCCTTCGTTGCTCCCCCCTGAAAAAACTCTAACTAAGCTACTGGACGCCATGTACCAGAGATGAATTCTCTACCATTGAGCCACCGCGGCCCTGCTTGGGCTTGGTCGTCCATATCCAATATCTCTTTTGGCGTTGCTTAAACAACTTCTAGTTTTGTTCTAAATCCAGACTCCATATTGGCGTAGATATTAATATTACAGTCGATTGTTAAAATCAATCTTCCACATTTAAGAATTAAAGTACACACAAGTACAAAAATATGCATTTACCATAAAAACCCTAGCTGCAAGTGTTCAAAATAGATTTATGGTTTCTATAAAATCAATTGAAAATTGCTATTTTTAATTAGGCAGCTACTGAAAAACAGCAGCTTTTGACTCCAGCCGAGTTTAAACTGAACCTAAACTCAGTTGACCAAAGTGTACTGACCCGACAACCGGACCCAAGCTGACCTGATTGACTAGACCCGACAACCCGACCCGACAACCCGACCCGAGCTGACCCGACAACCTGACCCGAGCTGACCCGACAATCCGACCCGAGTTGACCTGACGCGACCTGTTTAAGAGCACTGTTTAAAATATACTGATATTGTTGTACAAGAGTAACTTTTTTCATAACCAGAGCTAAGAATAGTGCACTACTATTACATTTTCTCATATTATGCTTAAATGAATGCAAAATTCATAAATTTAAACAATTTACATACTCCCGATCAAAATTTGTTGAACAGTGTAATCTGCCGTAATCTGAAAATACTGTGACTGGTATTTTCTGTTCTTGCGATGTACTACCGCCTTGATTCGCCATATTTTCTACTTTAGACTCTATGCTAGGGAACTTTAAAAATCTAAAATTTTTACTTTCTTGTCGCCGTGGAGTTAATATTTTACTAATATTTTCTATACCAATATCAATGTCCTTTATAGCCTTTTTACTTCTAGTCAAAATATCTTCAGTCATTACCAATATAAGATAAATAAATATTTATAATATATATAACATCTTAAGATTTTATGCCATCACATTATTCCAGAAAATCAACATATTATATTAAAATGAAAACCCGGAGCAAAATGTATGTATTTTGTGTGTATGTGTATGTTGTTATAATAAACTAGAAAATAATCACAACAATCGTGGTCGGATGGGTGAGTTAATGACTATCATGCAACTACTTATCTAGTTAATAAAAAATGTTTAGGAAATTTGGGATCGAAAGAAAATACGTAAATCTTAAAGTGTCTCGGACATGCTAGTTGGTCAATGTAAAATATTTAGACATTCGGGATCGTTACTAAGGCGTAAGCCTCACAACATATCTCTACCATGTTCTGGTAGGCTAATGTAAAAGTATTTAGACGTTTAGGATCGTTCAGCATCTCCAACCATGTTCTGATAAGCTAATGTAAATATTTGGGATCCTTCAGCATCTTCTACCATGTTAGCCTGGTCTACTCTAGCTTGAAATGAATGTGGGGATTGTAGCTTAAAGGAGAAGACCAAACTAAACTTAGAGAAATATCTGAAATTTCTCTTGTAAACATGCCCCTAAAAGTTAGGCAAAATTTTGTGCAATGAAAACCAAAACTAATTCAAGTTGTAATTAATGACGTTGGTGTTTAATTTAGAGAAAAGCTTAGCGTTCATCTTAAATCAGTTTATTCGACATAGAATTAAATGTTCTCAGATTTGACGTGTTTAAATGTCTGAAAGATTGTATGGAATAAAAGAAAGGAGATCTAGGCAAAGAGAACGTCATACCTTGAGTACTTCTGGATCCATGTTGTCAAGAATCCTCCTCTGCAGCTCGGCTTTGGATGTTATAAAATGTCCTTGGAAGGATGAAACTTGGTAATTGTAAAACACTCTCAAATAAGAATTGTGCACGAGCTTTTCAAACACCCTAAACTGAAATGATTAATTCGATATCGTTACTTTAAGTATAGTTTCGTATTACAAAGTGACGTTCGTTTTGTTTATAATTTACGACTCATCGCGTTAACTAGTTCGTCGCGTCTCTTTCAATAGTCCGCGTTCTCTCAACTCTCAATCTTCTACTACTCGGTTCCGATCTCTTACTAACTACTCTATTTCCAAGGAAACAGTTTTATGTAATGGAAAACATGAGATTGCAGATTTCAGAGATGTTTCAGAACAACAATGATTCCAGCCAGCACGTGAAACTCTTGAGAAAACTCAGTTGAGAAAGAACATTCTGCTGACCAAAAATCCTTAAAATCTCCAAACGCAATCTTCCAGATAATCTAAATTTTGTCAATTTGAGAAATTTCTGGAAGAGATGAATACAAAAATTCTTACAGTGTAACAAGCATCCCCGTACACATTCTGAAAGTAAAATGCTGATTTAATAGTGATTATTTAACAGTTATATAATAACCTCATTATGTAAATTCTCTTTAACGTAATCTTACTAAGTTGCAGTTTTACTTTTCGTAACAAAGATAACAATTCATGAACAATGTAAATAATTTTCATAACGCTATTTTCTCCTTTCTTTGTCGAGTAACATGATTTTAATAAGCACAAGTGATTATGCAAATAAAATTTAATTAAATTACTTTCAATAACACAATGTATCGTAGCGTTACCAAGAATTGAACCAAGTTCCATATCATCTAATAGCAACTCATAACATTCCATAACAATATATATGTGCGGATGTAATTGTGATTTGCCGCAGTAAAGCTGGGGTGAATGCAAAAGAATGCTTAGGTTTATAGAATTTTAACAACGGCAAAAAAGACGATTTCTTGTGGAACAGGGAAATATTCTCGAAAACCTTCCGCTCATGCTCAAGTGTCCTACAAGTGTTATGTGCATTTCCGCAGAGAATTTTTCACCTGAAGAACCAATGAAATCCTTGAGCACTGGAAATGATGAGTAGTTATTGTTTAGAACTCGTACTTCCCACAACAGCAGTTTCTTAATCTTAAAAAAATAGTTGTTGAATAACAGCTGTGAGTTCCATTTTATTGCAACACATTTCAATTTTTAGGTGTCGTGAACTCCTGGCTAGGTCCCGCGGACCCCAGGGGTCCGTGGATCCCACTCTGAGAACCTCTGTTCTAATTATTTGTAAGAACTTATTGATAAATTTGCATTTTTTGTTAGAAAATATAACACTCTTGCTTGTACCTTTGTTGGTGCATGCACCTGGAATTTTGTTACGTCCCTTCCTCCTTTTGGGGCAACAATAACGACAAGAACAATTTAACTTTTCGTTATTTGCGTTATTGGTGTGAGCGTAAAAATCACAGGATTAAACTCAGAAGTTACTTCTATATGCCAGTGGTCATTGTGAGGCTACAGGTTTCCCTTCTTTGTCCCAAAATCACTTTTAAAAGTACAATAAAAATCCAGACCACCTTCTTACACTTTCTTTCATGCTCGTTTTGGCCCATTCGGAATACAGACTGATTTTATTTAAAGAAAAATTGTAACACACAATTTCCATGTCCGAACCATACGTTGGCGCTCCATTGTAAATTCATTTCAAGCAATGTCAACAATCCTTTGTTTCGTAAACTCCTTTTTAATTGTTGACTCAACTTTTTGTTTATCTGAACTGACAACAGTTTCAGACCTTTTCTTTTCGCAATACAACAATGCTTTACGACCTACTTTGACGGTTCAGTAGGAGTTTGTCAGTAATCAGCAACCGATCGACTTTTTCGGAAATCCACATAACATAGCACGTGAATATGGTGAGTAGACTGGCATAATCGTTTGTGGAATGCTTGCGTTCCTACTACATTTTTAGGGTATGTTCATACTGTAGTGTTCTTTGATCGTGAAGTCTGTAACTGGGGATAAGCGTACTAATATTATTAACATTACATTTTATCAGAAAAAAATTGGCTAAAGCAACAAGATCTCATATAATTAAAGAAATCGGACTAACAGTACAGGGTGTGCAAATTCATCGTTTGTGCAAACAGTTCCGCAGCAATTGTTTTCACAGTATCCATCTTGCATCTAGCAAAATGCAGGGAGACCTCTGAGCGTATTTACAAAAGAGGGGTCTATTATTAAAACCGGCCACATCCATTTTTTACTTTTTGAGAAAATAAAAAAAAAACATTTATCTCTGTAATAACATGCGACTTTTGAGAAAATGTATCTCTGTAATAACATGCGACATTAATTCTGTTCTCTCGACACTGGAATCTGTTCATTTTTGTCTACACAAATGTTCGGTCGCACAAAATCAAGAACTGAGCAATAAATAACGCTTTTTAGACAATATACACAGGATATGGTAGTGGAAGTGAAAAATGGAAATGGTAGGTTTTGATACTAGACCCGTCATAAGAAAGAAAAGATTGATGTTGTTATCTGACACTAGTTCATCGTGGAAATCCCTTGTTCGTCGAAGTTTAGCTTAAATATTAGAACGCTACGCTACAAAGAATTTTAAGAAACTTGAATGTGAAAACCACAGCAGGTTTCAGTTGTGTGTAAGTGATTATGGTGATCGATTTTATTTCTGTAATGGTTTATTGACAAATTAAATGAAAACCCTATGCTCTTGTTTTAAGTTTCCTGAGGAAGCCAAATTCTTCGTACCCTCATTAAAAGCAAGATATTGGTCATCAGTACTGTCGAACGTGAGATCAGAAGTGTCAATGCAGAAACGAGGAATCATTTTTTGGTGTGGCATAACTGCTAATGAGGTGATAAGACCTTTATATTTTCATGAAAATGTAACAAAGGCATCATACTTAAAGCTACTAAGGGAGAAGATATTTGTTGCACAAGATCCCTTAAATTTAGGTCAAAATGATGAATTATGGTTCATACAAGACGGAGCACCACTACAACGCTCAAATACGACTAACTTATAAATCTTTAAAAAGACAAGTTTGGAGGACGACTTATTGCTATGGGGTGAACTGTCGAATCGCCACCAAGTAGTCCAGATCTCACTCCATACGATCTTTTCTTGTGGAGATTCCTAAAACAAATTGTTTCAAAAATCACGTAACAATGTACATGACTTACAACAGAATTAGCATACGTAGAGGTATGTTGGAAAAGGTGTTTACAGTGGCTTTAGTAAATAGAATTAACTAATGTCTTGCTCATTCACGAGGACATGCCGAATAAAAGTAAGTTCATCTTATCGGTCTTACACTTAAATTAATATCTCTAATCAATTAATGGCAATGGAGCCAAAAATGTTGTTTTTAAGAAGGAATAATATGTTTTCTTAGGTTCATAGTATAGCCTTATTCAATCTGATTCTTATTGCTCGCGAGACATTTGTTTTTTACTACAACCATGTGTCCATAGTAAACAATTTCCTGACGTCCTTACGTGTGCAGTATACGAGTAGGCTATTGCGCTGGAAGTGGGATCATATGGTTATTGTGTAAGAAGTAGGGAAAAGATACGCTTTTTTATAAATAAAGTAAACAATATTGAAACTTAAAGGTCTTCTATTAGAATTTTATCTTTTTAAAGTATTACTTGTGATTAAGATTTTTTCTTTCGTGGTACACCTTGTCTCAAAAAGGTTGAGCACATTCTTTATTGCTGTTTCGAGGCAAAAATTTTCTAAGTCCAACTTCGGGTATCTTCGGAAAAAACTAAACCAGGTTCGAACCTCGAAGTAAACCTTTGCAATCGGGAAAAAGTTTGCAGATATGTTTTTCTTCTTTTAAATGTAATAAGACTTGTTACCAAGTGTATAAAAAAGCAACATTGTTTGAAATACTTAACGATACAGTATTTCGAAATTTTGTATTAATGTCAGTACATGCTTGTTTGTCATTTTGCTCTCCATACATAAGGAACATTTAGATACGTAAACGAATCTTTCCATATGTAAAAGAATGGTGAAAATTAAGACATAGAACATAATTATCGCCTGAGTACTAAAATAAAAGTCAAAGTAGAACAGAAACAGCGTTTCCAGTGGATATAAACAGATGGTGATCAGAAAAATGGAAACACCTAAACGAAATTGCAACTTACCAGATTAATATGGTGTCGGGCCAACTTTCCCCTTTAGAACAGCCTTGATGTGACCTGGGATGGAGGCATAGAGGTCGTGAATGGTAGCAAGTAGAATTTTACACCATTCCTCGTGCAGGGCATCGGCCAGTTTTGTGAGAGAGGATGGGGGTGGAAATCGTCGCCGGAGTCGTGTTTCCAAAACGGACCACAGATGTTCAATTATGTTGAGATCTGGGGATTGGGCGGGCCAGGGGAGGTGTCGAAATTCATCCCGATGTTCCTCAAACCAGCTGCAACAACTCCAGCTGTGTGAATGGGTGCATTATCATCCTGGAAGATGGCGTCATTGTCCGGGAACAACATCCGGACCATAGGATGCAAGTAGTTTCCCAAAATTGCGACATAATCGTTGGCAGTGATTCGTCCGGTAAGGTTGACCACAGGACCCAATGGAAACCATGATATGGCGGCCCACAGCATCACCGACCTGCCGCCGCCATGTTTCACAGTTGGGCAGAGACACTGCAGATCATAAGATTCTCTGGGTGTTCTGGACACATAAACACGCCCTTGGTTGGGAATAGGGTGAAGGATGACTAATCCGACCATACCACACGTTTCCAGTCCTCAACGGTCCAAGTTGCATTGTCGCGGCACCATTTGCGGCGTGCGAAAGCGTCATGGTCCCTGATGAGCGGTTTGGCCCGTGCAACAAAACCCCGCAAGTTCATGTCATGTAATTCGAGGCGGACTGTGATTGTCAAAACAGGATGGGGGAGGTGCTGATTGAGTTCCTCTGTCACTTGCTCTGCAGTGGCACGACGGTTCTGCGTGACAATGCGCTTTAATACTCGGCGTGACTAGTCACTCATGATTTTCTTCCGCCCAATGTTCCGCTTCACCGATGTGGTTTTCCCGTGTGTTGTGTAGGCCGTCATCACCTTCGACACTGTCCCACGCGACACACCTAACACAGTAGCCACTGCTGTCACACTCGCTCCACATAACCGCGCACCAACAATTTGCCCTCTTTGAAAATCTGAGAGGTCTCCCATTTTACGCTACCTCCGTCTGCTGCAGCCACTGGACACTGCTGTTCCACTGCGCCTGACGTAGTATGGAAACCGATCTAACACACCACCACCAGCGGTCCTGCTACTAGTAGGGGTCGGCGTATGGCCAGCCGAGTCAGCAAAAATTTTTATGACATCATAGGTCAAAGGTCAATGACCTTGGCCCGGGGTCAATGACCTAAGGGTACCTAGGACCACCCCCTCTAAATTTTGGCAGGGGTACCTTGGCCCACCCCCTAAATTTTGGCAGGGGTACATAGGACCACCCCCCCTTAAATTTTGGAAATTGCCAAATCTAAAAATTGGGTGTGGTAGCCTGGGACCATAGTATGTACCTCTATCTGTATTGGGGGTCTATGTCGTTCCCTTTTATGGGTAAAAAATTGCCAAAAATTTAAATTTCGGGGGTTTTTGACCTAATTTATCCCCTTTGATGAGGTGTTTTTTACCCTATATGGTTATATGGGCGTATACAGGGGTCCATTAGCTTTCATAACATATGGGTATATTAATGCAGCCCTTGAAAAATTTGGGAGGGGGTACGTTGGCCCGCCCCTTAAATTTTGGAAATTGCCCAATTTAAACATTGGGTATTATAGTACAGGACCCTAATATGTATCATGATAAATTTGGGTGGTCCACCTCGTCCCCTTTTAGGGGTACAAAATTGCCAAAAATATAAACGTAAGCAATACGTTATACCACGTGTTTGGTTTTCGGCCTAATTTATCTCCTTGGATGAGGTCCTATTACCTTATATAGTTATATGGGCGTATACAAGGGTCCATTCCCTTTCATAAGACATAGGTATATTAATGCACCCCTTGAAAAATTTGGGAGGGGTACCTTGGCCCACCCCTTAAATTTTGGAAATTGCCAAATCTAAAAATTGGGTGTGGTAGCCTAGGACCATAGTATGTACCTCTATCAGTATTGGGGGTCTATGTCGTTCCCTTTCATGTGTAAAAAAAATTGCAAAAAACTCAAATTTCGGGGGTTTTTGACCTAATTTATCCCCTTTGATGAGGTGTTATTACCTTATATGGTTATATGGGCGTATACAGGGGTCCATTCCCTTTCATAACATATGGGTATATTAATGCACCCCTTGAAAAATTTGGGAGGGTTACCTTGGCCCACCCCTTAAATTTTGGAAATTGCCCATTTTCAACATTGGGTATTATAGTACAGGACTCTAATATGTATCAAGATAAATTTGGGTGCTCCACCTCGTTTCCTTCTAGGGGTACAAAATTGCCAAAATATAAACGTAAGCAATACGTTATACCACGTGTTTGGTTTTTGGTCGATTTTATCCCCTTTGATGAGGTGTTATTATCCTATATAGTTATATGGTCATGTATAGGGGTCCATTACCTTTCATAAGATATGGGTATATTTGTGCACTCCTTTAAAAATTTGGGAGGGGTACTTTGGCCCACCCCTTAAATTTTGGAAATTGCCCAATTTAAAACATTTGGTATTATAGTACCGGACCCTAACATGTATTATGATAAATTTGGGTGGTCCACCTCGTTCCCTTTTAGGGGTACAAAATTGTCAAAATATAAACGTAAGCAATACGTTGTACCACGTGTTTGGTCTTTTGGCCCAATTTATCCTCTTGGATGAGGTTCTATTACCTTATATCTTTATATGGTTATGTATAGGGGTCTATTCCCTATCATAAGACATAGGTATATTTGTGCACTCCTTTTAAAATTTGTGAGGGGTACCTTGGCCCACCCCTTAAATTTTAGAAATTGCTCATTTTATATATTTGGTATTATAGTACTGGACCCTAACATGTATTATGATAAATTTGGGTGGTTCACCTCGTTCCTTTTAGGGCTACGAAATTGCCAAATTTTAGTACAACCACGTGTTTGTTTTGGCTCAATTTATCCCATTGGATGAGATCCTATTACCTTATATGATTATATGGTTATGTATATTGGTCCATTCCCTATTATAAGACATGGGTATATTGATGCACCCTTTAAAAATTTGGGAGGGGGTACCTTGGCCCACCTCTTTATTTTGGAAATTGCCCAATTTCAACATTTGGTATAATAGTATAAGACCCTAATATATATATATATATTACTATAAATTTGGGTGGTCCACCTTGTTCCCTTTCATGAGTAAAAAAAAAATGCCAAAATATAAAGATAAGCAATATGTTGTATCACGTGTTTGGTTTTTGGCCCAATTTATCCCGTTTGATGCGGTCTTATTACCGTATATGTTTATATGGTCATGTATATAGGTTCATTTCATATCATAAGACATGAGTACATTGATGCACCCTTTAAAAATTTGGGAGGGGTATCTTGACTCATCCACTCAGTTTTAGAAATTGTTTAATATAAGCATTTGGTATCTTCGTACAGGTCTTCAATATGTACCACTATAAATTTGGATGGTTCACATCGTTCCCTTTCATGGATAAAGAACTACCAGAAATCAAATTTCGGAGGTTTTTGACTCCTATTTAGCACGTTATATGGTTTATTATATCTATATGTTTATGTTCTCTTTTAAATTTGGGAATTATCAAATAACAAAATTCGGTAAACGTTTTCTAGGACCCATTGGTGTTCCTCTTATGGCCAAATATTCAAAATTTAAAGGTTATTAACCGGCTTTATTATTAAATGAGTACAGGATTTATTACTTTTTCATAAGACACAGGTGTATTTGTGTACCAATCTTAAATTTTGGGAGGGGTACATTTCTTATTGTCATATCAATAATTGGTAATTGTTTTTTGGGTAAATCATTGTGAAATATTAGTATGATCACGTGATCAGTTATTGACCTATGATGGGATTAGGAGTCCAGGACATTGGTACATTTAAACTTTGTAGGATAATTTGAGAATGCGTCATTGGTATTGATTATTACAGCCAAATATAAACGTAAGCAATACGATGTACCATGTGATTGACCTTGACGAGGTAGTGTACAGGGATATAGCTAACCTTATTGAATCTTATGACTCATAGTCTTAAGGGAATACATGCTACAACACTGGCAAAGTTATTGTTGATGCAATTTGATTGGTTGATCACTATCTTTCGTGCAATCTGATTGGCTGATCACTATCTTTCGTGCAATCTGATTGGTTGCTGATTTTCAAATCTTTGCTGCATTCAGTTTTATTTTAACATTTAAAAAGTTTGAAACTTTGGTTTGACATTTTTTCGTTTGATATTTTTCGTTTAAAAATTTTTGTTTCGAAATTTTTGTTTCAAAATTTTGTTTGATTTTTTTTGTTTCAGAATTTTGTTTGAAAATATTTTGTTTAAAATTTTTTGTTTGTAAATTTTTGTTTCAATTTTTTTTGTTTAAAACTTTTCGTTTGAAATTTTTCGTTTCCAAAATTTTTTTCTGTTTCAAGATTTTTGTTTGAAAAAATTTTTCGTTTCCAAATTTGGTTTCAAATTTTTTGTTTGAAAATTTTTGTTTGAAATTTTTTTTGTTTGAAATTTTTTTGTTGCAAAATTTTGTTTAAAATTTTTTTGTTCGAAATTTTTGTTTTGAAATTTTTTGTTTTTCCAATTTTTTTTTTTGTTTCGAAAGTTTTGTTTGAAATTTTTGTTTCAAAGTTTGGTTTGACATTTTTAAAAGTTTGTGCACTCATTAGTAAAGAACCGGAACTGTTTAGAACTAAAACCTCTGGCAACATTGTGATGCAATAGTACACATCAGAATATGGGGTTGTACTTGAAATGAAAAAACACAATTCATTGAAATGGATCATTTTATTACACTCCACATACATCCATACCAGATTGTGGTTCTGGATATTGTCGATACAATGTATTTTGAACTTCTTGCACTAGTTTGTCTTTAGCATATAATTTTAATTCCAATTGAAGTCTTTTAAGGTCTATTGCGATATCAATTGGTGGAAACTCAATGTCCATTTGATCACAAATAAACTGTTTATCAATACAGGTATGCACCCACGAACGATGTTGACAACCATCACAATATCTAGATACATGTTGTACAATATGCATAACACATTTTTCAAAATAGTACTTTTTCAGGAATATACTAGTTTTGTTGCACACTTCCACTGCATGTTTCACACACTGAAATACGCTGATGAATTTGTTCCATTCCGTTTGTGTTAGATATACCATGTTGCAAGGGACATGGAATGTACTCTTTTTACGTAACAGCACCATCTTCTCTTCGAGGACTGTACGCATCACCACTTCATGATTTGAGCCTAATGATTTGACTATGGTCACATTTAGCTCATCATGAAAATAATCGTTCATTTGGTCGATTCGTGCCATTCTTCACAGGTCAGTTGTACACCAAATTGTTCTGCTTTGCCCAATCGAATTACTGATTCAAATGTTCTAGCACTGATACCAATCATCACGTGTTTTGTTTATTGGATAATAGCTTGCGAAGATGAACTCTTTATCGTTAGAAGTACACATCTTTCCTCCTGAAAAGCACTTGCTCAAATGATTTCGTGGGATGACAGTGTATTGGTTGATTTATAGTTATTGCTGACGTCATTGGAAAGGAATGTGCTGACATTTGAAATCATGATTTCATCACAGTTGCTGACGTCATGCTGACCAACCACATTCATACAACTATGTCTGATGTGCTGACGTTTGAATTCATGATTTCATCACAATTGCTGACGAATCTGGCTGTGTACTAAATTCAAATTGATGACTTCGACCCAAGAATCCTTTGTAACATAAAGATACAGATCCAGTATTTAAGAAACGCGGCAGTTCTTCTTGTTTTGATGCTTCCATGGGTAAATATCTTGCTGGTAAAATTATATTCTTTTCATTTTCAAGCTTCACTACGATTCTTAATCCAAACTTTGTAGGGATCATTTGGCTAGCTAAGATTCTATGAGGTACATTCTGTTGTAAATCAGTAATCTTGGTAAATGATTTCATCACATCACGTGTGTTTAGAAACTGCAGACAAGTAGCCATGATGACGTTATCATGAATACTAACTCGAACGATGCTTATATATGATGCAAAACTGATGACGTTGCATTATCATGTTCTGACGTGTACTATTGCACCACAATGTTGCCAGAGGTTTTAGTTCTAACAGTTCCGGTTCTTTACTAATGAGTGCACAAACTTTAAAAAAATGTCAAACCAAACTTTGAAACAAAAATTTCAAACAAAACTTTCGAAACAAAAAAAAATTGGAAAAACAAAAAAATTCAAAACAAAAATTTCGAACAAAAAAATTTTACACAAAATTTTGCAACAAAAAAATTTCAAACAAAAAAAATTTCAAACAAAAATTCTCAAACAAAAAATTTGAAACAAAATTTGGAAACGAAAAATTTTTTCAAACAAAAATCTTGAAACAGAAAAAATTTTGGAAACGAAAAATTTCAAACGAAAAAATTTTAAACAAAAAAAATTGAAACAAAAATTTACAAACAAAAATTTTAAACCAAATATTTTCAAACAAAATTCTGAAACAAAAAAAATCAAACAAAATTTTGAAACAAAAATTTCGAAACAAAAATTTTTAAACGAAAAATATCAAACGAAAAAATGCCAAACCAAAGTTTCAAACTTTTTAAATGTTAAAATAAAACTGAATGCAGCAAAGATTTGAAAATCAGCAACCAATCAGATTGCACGAAAGATAGTGATCAGCCAATCAGATTGCACGAAAGATAGTGATCAACCAATCAAATTGCATCAACAATAACTTTGCCAGTGTTGCAGCATGTATTCCCTTAAGACTATGAGTCATAAGATTCAATAAGGTTAGCTATGTATCCCTGTACACTACCTCGTCAAGGTCAATCACATGGTACATCGTATTGCTTACGTTTATATTTGGCTGTAATAATCAATACCAATGACGCATTCTCAAATTATCCTACAAAGTTTAAATGTACCAATGTCCTGGACTCCTAATCCCATCATAGGTCAATAACTGATCACGTGATCATACTAATATTTCACAATGATTTACCCAAAAAACAATTACCAATTATTGATATGACAATAAGAAATGTACCCCTCCCAAAATTTAAGATTGGTACACAAATACACCTGTGTCTTATGAAAAAGAAATAAATCCTGTACTTATTCAATAATAAAGCCGGTTAATAACCTTTAAATTTTGAATATTTGGCCATAAGAGGAACACCAATGGGTCCTAGAAAACGTTTACCGAATTTTGTTATTTGATAATTCCCAAATTTAAAAGAGAACATAAACATATAGATATAATAAACCATATAACGTGCTAAATAGGAGTCAAAAACCTCCGAAATTTGATTTCTGGTAGTTCTTTATCCATGAAAGGGAACGATGTGAACCATCCAAATTTATAGTGGTACATATTGAAGACCTGTACGAAGATACCAAATGCTTATATTAAACAATTTCTAAAACTGAGTGGATGAGTCAAGATACCCCTCCCAAATTTTTAAAGGGTGCATCAATGTACTCATGTCTTATGATATGAAATGAACCTATATACATGACCATATAAACATATACGGTAATAAGACCGCATCAAACGGGATAAATTGGGCCAAAAACCAAACACGTGATACAACATATTGCTTATCTTTATATTTTGGCATTTTTTTTACTCATGAAAGGGAACAAGGTGGACCACCCAAATTTATAGTAATATATATATATATATTAGGGTCTTATACTATTATACCAAATGTTGAAATTGGGCAATTTCCAAAATAAAGAGGTGGGCCAAGGTACCCCCTCCCAAATTTTTAAAGGGTGCATCAATATACCCATGTCTTATAATAGGGAATGGACCAATATACATAACCATATAATCATATAAGGTAATAGGACCTCATCCAATGGGATAAATTGAGCCAAAACAAACACGTGGTTGTACTAAAATTTGGCAATTTCGTAGCCCTAAAAGGAACGAGGTGAACCACCCAAATTTATCATAATACATGTTAGGGTCCAGTACTATAATACCAAATATATAAAATGAGCAATTTCTAAAATTTAAGGGGTGGGCCAAGGTACCCCTCACAAATTTTAAAAGGAGTGCACAAATGTACCTATGTCTTATGATAGGGAATAAACCCCTATACATAACCATATAACCATATAAGGTATTAGGACCTCATCCAAGGGGATAACTTAGGTCAAAACCAAACACGTGGTACAACGTATTGCTTACGTTTATATGTTGGCAATTTTGTACCCTAAAAGGGAACGAGGTGGACCACCCAAATTTATCATAATACGTGTTAGGGTCCAGTACTATAATACCAAATATATAAAATGAGCAATTTCTAAAATTTAAGGGGTGGGCCAAAGTACCCCCTCCCAAATTTTTAAAGGAGTGCACAAATGTACCTATGTCTTATGATAAGGAATAGACCCCTATACATAACCATATAAAGATATAAGGTAATAGAACCTCATCCAAGAGGATAAATTGGGCCAAAAGACCAAACACGTGGTATAACGTATTGCTTACGTTTATATTTTGACAATTTTGTACCCCTAAAAGGGAACGAGGTGGACCACCCAAATTTATCATAATACATGTTAGGGTCCGGTACTATAATACCAAATGTTTTAAATTGGGCAATTTCCAAAATTTAAGGGGTGGGCCAAAGTACCCCTCCCAAATTTTTAAAGGAGTGCACAAATATACCCATATCTTATGAAAGGTAATGGACCCCTATACATGACCATATAACTATATAGAATAATAACACATCATCAAAGGGGATAAAATCGACCAAAAACCAAACACGTGGTATAACGTATTGCTTACGTTTATATTTTGGCAATTTTGTACCCCTAGAAGAAAACGAGGTGGAGCACCCAAATTTATCATGATACATATTAGAGTCCTGTACTAAAATAGCCAATGTTGAAAATGGGCAATTTCCAAAATTTAAGGGGTGGGCCAAGGTACCCCTTCCAAATTTTTCAAGGGGTGCATTAATATACCCATATGTTATGAAAGGGAATGGACCCCTGTATACGCCCATATAACCATATAAGGTAATAACACCTCATCAAAGGGGATAAATTAGGTCAAAACCCCCCGAAATTTGAGTTTTTTGCAATTTTTTTACACATGAAAGGGAACGACATAGACCCCCAATACTGATAGAGGTACATACTATGGTCCTAGGCTACCACACCCAATTTTTAGATTTGGCAATTTCCAAAATTTAAGGGGTGGGCCAAGGTACCCCTCCCAAATTTTTCAAGGGGTGCATTAATATACCTATGTCTTATGAAAGGGAATGGACCCTTGTATACGCCCATATAACTATATAAGGTAATAGGACCTCATCCAAGGAGATAAATTAGGCCGAAAACCAAACACGTGGTATAACGTATTGCTTACGTTTATATTTTTGGCAATTTTGTACCCCTAAAAGGGGACGAGGTGGACCACCCAAATTTATCATGATACATATTAGGGTCCTGTACTATAATACCCAATGTTTAAATTGGGCAATTTCCAAAATTTAAGGGGCGGGCCAACGTACCCCCTCCCAAATTTTTCAAGGGCTGCATTAATATACCCATATGTTATGAAAGCTAATGGACCCCTGTATACGCCCATATAACCATATAGGGTAAAAAACACCTCATCAAAGGGGATAAATTAGGTCAAAAACCCCCGAAATTTAAATTTTTGGCAATTTTTTACCCATAAAAGGGAACGACATAGACCCCCAATACAGATAGAGGTACATACTATGGTCCTAGGCTACCACACCCAATTTTTAGATTTGGCAATTTCCAAAATTTAATGGGGGGTGGTCCTTTGTACCCCTGCCAAAATTTAGGGGGTGGGCCAAGGTACCCCTGCCAAAATTTAGAGGGGGTGGTCCTAGGTACCAATAGGTCATTGACCCCGGGCCAAGGTCATTGACCTTTGACCTATGACGTCATAAAAATTTTTGCTGACTCGGCTGGCCATACGCCGACCCCTACTACTCTGCTCTGCGGGCGCCACGATACCACTGCCAACCCATACATCTGACGTGTTGCCAACTAGAGGTGTTTCCATTTTTCTGATCACTATCTGAATGTCATAATTATCTTAAATACAGCTATATATGGCTAGAAGTATTTTTCGACTAGCGCTTGTGTTAGCTCAGTGGTAAGCCGTTGGATTTCAAATTGCAGCGTTGTGAGTTCGATTCCCATCTGGGTCAATGCTTTTTTATGAAATTCTATTTTCCGCAATACATGAAAAATTATATAAAATAATTACATTAAAATACATCAGTTGTATATATATATATATATATATATATATATATATATGACATATAATAATTGCAGAACATAGTGGTTATTATGTTTAAAGTATAACAGGTGTTCACAGTACGTTGGTATTCTATATCACTATATGTAAATGTTAAATACAAATTAAGAAAATAATATCATCTCAAGAAATAAAGTAGTGTATTTATTTGCAGTTATTTGTCATACAGAAGTTACTTCTCAATTTTCTCATTACAGCAAGTGATTTACGCTTTCTGAAAGGTAAACAGACTTGCGGGTATAAACAGAAATTATTATACAAACTCCAATCTTGAGTACAGACACAAAATTCACGATCCCCAAAACCATGCAAAGAGGATATCTAGGAACACGAAGTCATGTCTAAGAGACTTGTTATAGTTTCGAAAGAAGGCAGAATAGGATTTCTTTCCAAAGGATGACCCTAGATATCCTCTTTGCATGGTTTCAGTTCAATAATCTACAATGCTTTTGTATATGGATGTGGTCCCTTTCTCTCCGCCTCTTATATATATATATATATATATATATATATATATATATATATATATATTGTTACACAGTTAAACCTCGAAGTCCTAAGCCGGACTCAAATTATGGGGCGAGACGCCCGCGCTTTTCTAATTGTGTGTGTTGCAAAGAAAAGAGAAAAAGGGAGAACGGAGTCAGGTGAGGCTTTGATTGTATTAGCAACCTGAGACCTCATTGACACCAACCCACACGCATGTAATAGTGGTATGACCCTGGCTTTGATTTACTCAAATCACAGTGGCGGGTCGCGGATGTAAATTTAGTTAACACCACGCAAGCGATAAGTACATGAAAAAACATTATGTATTTGGAGCTATGCCTGAAATAAAAATGAAGTAGTAAATGTAAAATAGGTAACTCAGCCGCGGCGTCATGGGGAAAAGTCATAGAAACACTAGAAGTCTTGGCCACTATTGAGCATGCGCGTGAAGAAGCTTCTCCAAGCTCGTCAGGGCTCGTGACGGGCTCGTCAGGGCAGCTATCCCTCCCAATCTAGATTCAGTTCAGAGTCTTCATATGTTACCTGGGTTTCGATTTCCAGTACAAGCTCTACCACTGAAATACGAGTCTCCCCCCCACTATTGAGACTTTTAGTGCACTTTCTCATCATCTTCGAACCAGTAAGCCAAAGACGTTTCGATACTGAGGCTTAAAAGGAGTTGGACTCAGAACCAACCTTGACATACTGGGTGGAGAGTAGAGGAGTGATATCAAATACGATTACACAAAAGAAAGTGTATACAAATATAATGTCAATCTCAGAAAACACATAACAGTTTTATGGTGTTCGGTGTTCGCCTCGTAACGAACTGTGTGTTCTTGAATCTCTAAACAAGTCTCATGTGCTCGTTCACTTTATAGGGGAACCAAAAGTCTCAGTTGCGTTTCAGGGCAAATCGCGAGTGATTTTTTTTTTTTATCGAAGAGTTTTCAATATATAAAAGTGTAAAGTGTATGCGAAGTGTTTCTTTTGACTAGTCAAGTGGTGTATCTGTACTATGTAAAGTCAGTAAAGTTCAGTGGCGTACTTGGCCTAGGCGGTGTTCAGCTTATGACTCTGATATACAAGTATATTCCTTCTGCTCTAAGTAGTGCGGTTTACAAGGAGTGAAGTAGCGACGAAAATTTTCTATTCTCAACTTCTCTCGCTTTAAGTTGTTATAAGTCAGCGGAATAGTTGCTAGGTTCCGCAGAGCAAGACTCAGTTTACCTCACGACGTTTTCTTGTGTAGTGATGCAAATGTAAAATCGGGACGCGAGTGTTAAGACAGAATTCAGCTTTTATCTCATGTACTTGCAAAACCCTAAATCTGCTTATGCTTCTGCTAGCTTTGGTGGGATCACTGTCAGTTTTATCTCTGGGCAACAGAACCGCCCGTTTTACGGGATGAAAGTTCGACTCGTTTGTCCGGCGATAAGTGGCTAAAATCCCTACCACTTAATTGGGGAGGATCACAGACAGTTTATATCTAGACAGCAGAACCGCCCGTTTTACGGGATGAAAGTTCGACGGTCTTTCCGGCGATAAGTGTCTAAAATCCTTTCCCATGCAAAGCTTGGGGGTCACAGGTATCTTATTCTCTTGGTTCAACAAGGCCCCCCCTGCACTAGGGGTGCATGTCCGACGGTTGCCTGGGAATAACTGCCTAAAACTCTCATTTATGCAAATGCAACAAACCAAAAATCAAAATGCAGGTACATGATCCAATGGTTGGATGTTCGTAATCCCCCCCTGTGTGAATTAAAAAAAATAGTTTAAAAAATGAAGTTTAAAAAAGAAAACAAGTTAAAGAATAGAAGTAAAAAGTAAAATCATCATAAGTGAACAAATAAACATGTTCTTTTATAAACAGCTGTCTAGGCACTTTCCGTTTCCCGTTCTAAAAAGTAAAGCAATATTTATAAAGAAAGGGAAATTGAGTATTCAAGTTCAAAGGAAGCTAAATAAAGATATTGAAATAATAATAAGTCTCATAATACGTAAAAATTTGACGTAGCATTTCCGAGGGAAGTAGTTACCAGTGATTAAATTCCTATTATATCAGAGGAAATAGGTTGATTACACACTGCCCTGGTTTAGGAGGCCACTGATTTAAAAAACAGATTTATTCATCAAAAATGAGTTTCGCGCAGAAAATAAAAGAAAGGCTATTAGATTTAGGGCAATCCCATTGTCCTAAGACCCCCACTGCAAGCACCGTTATATTTTGGATCGGTGGAATAATTATTATTGTATTGAATGCAATAAAGTAAAAGTACATGGACATTCTCCTCCTGAATTTGGCCCTAGAAAAAAGAACCCGTTACCGAGTTACTTGGATACGTGGAGTCAGCCCAGACATCTCGAACCAACGACCGCTAGTCCGCAAACCCCTGATGCGCCGGCGAGTGGCTACGACCTAACGCCGCTTGCCGCGTCTAGTCCTATCTCGACTAGAAATGATACAGAAATATAAAGTGCTGGTTCGAGTGATAAACCAACACCAGCTCCTAGGACGATATATGTAAATTCAGATACTGACGAGACCCCACCTGGGGTAGATCCAAAAACTCTAGTGAATGAAGTAAATTCAAAAGATGAACTAGAAATTGCAGAACTAATAACTGCAGGTCAGGAATGCCCTCAAGCAACAATTGAGATAGAATCAACAGCAGGTGTAATACCTGATGTCCCCTCGAACCAAAGATCCTTAGATAATAATAAGTTAGCTGATAAGGAAAATAGATTAAGTAACTTAGTGTTAAGTTCAGGAAATAAAGATATTGATGTATCAAAAGAACCAGATAGCCCAGTAGCGCTATATTTTCCTATTAAATACGAACTGTCAGATCCTACAACGCCGTTAGAAATGCAAAGACCGACCTTTCAATCTTTTTATGCTGGTAGTAGTGATGAAACAGTTTATGCTGAGATCGGTCCTAGAATGCTAACTTAAATACTGAATCACGAATTTCAACGAGTAAAGAGCACATTTATGAAAATATTGGTCTCGAACCCCAGACTTTAACGAATAAAGAGCCAATTTATGCAAATATAGGAACCGAACCAAGGGAAAGGAAAATTGAGAGCCCTGACGAGAACAATGAAAGTCAATTGCGCTCCCTGACACAGCCTAACGATGAAGCATTAATAGACCAGATTAAGCATTCATTACAAACAGAACTGTCCCCTGCAGTAGGAAACTTAATTCGAACTTTAACTAAACAACTACGGAACATGAAAGTACAGGTCACAGTTGTTCGTCGCCAAGGTGACGACGAAGAGAAAATAGGTATTCTATTTCAAGCTGACCCCTCAGCCTCCTTTGAAGACTTATTACCTGAGGAAAATGTAGTTGGAAATTTTGATATGGAAATACAGACCGACGTTTTTCAAAAGAAAGATGTTAGCGTTCAGACCGAATATAAGTTTCCTAAAATGATCCGGATTGACACAGATCGTGAACTTAAAGTTATTCGGACGACAGCTACGCAGACCAACCCTGTTATGTTTGAAAATAGCCTTACCCTCCAAGGGAAACTGCAATATTTGGACAGTATAGATAACATACTCAATGTAGTTACTAAAGTCAGGTGGTCAAACGGAGATATTAGTAGTGCAGATTCAAACGGGGGTTAATCTTTGAAAGACGATTGGTTGGGATACGAACTACAGAAATTACAAAACGAAGAAATAGTCCAATTTCAAGAAGACAACCCGGAGTCTTCTCCTGAGTCATCCCTGGAGGATGAGTCAAAACCTTCTTGGAACTTCGAAGAAGAACTCCGATATGACCGTTGGGATCCTCCTAAGGTGTCTACTCCCCGAGCAGCGAACCAACACCTTCCCACAGAGGACGCTGACCAGAGAAATGACCTCGTCGCCCCTGCTCTAGTTGAGAGGATGTTAGACGATGAGAAGAAAAGTGATGATGTTTTCCCCTCAGTTTATTCCGACCACCAGAAGCAAATTGAAGGAGAACGAGAAGACAACGATTCCTGGTCTGAGAGTAGAATAAACGAAAACATTGGTAAAATATTTGATTACGCGGAATTTGGTGCATCAGTAATTTGTTTAGATGAAGTACAAAATAGAGAGGATCCCTCAACCTCTCCAACCCAAAGTGAATCTAGCAAACAAACTGATAGTGTTAAGGATATTGGTTTACAACCTTCAGCTAGTGCTAGTTCTAAATTTAGTTCCTATAATGAAACTGGTGAATCACCTGCGACCAAGGAAATGAAAAAGTACCAACAAGAGGAAAAGTTAGATCCCTTACAGATAGTGTTTGTTTCGCCACCTAGTAGCGTAGTTACACCCACGACCCCAGTGGAGAAATTCGAGTTTAGCGAAGGGGAAAAGTCAGAAAAATCAGTACTTAGCAAACAAAATAGATCTTATACATCAGAATTTAGTCCAGAACAAACCTCCGAGTTAGAAAATAGAAGCGTAACTGATACCGACTATAGGTCCGTTTCTGAAAATTTCAACACCTCGGCTTCTTTAGACAGGTCCTTAGGTCTGAAAGATGAGCCTGTTTCACATTCATCAAGTGAAGATAAGACCTCTGACAAGCAAAAATTAAATTTGTCGCCCTTTTTAAACGTAGATCCTGAGGATAAGCCTTGTATAAATTTAAAATCTGAGCAAGAAATTAAAACTAGTCCGGCTACCGAGCCATCTATACCATATAGTTTTGAGAAACCTAAATTTACAGATACTGTTGTAACAGGCAAAGTTAGCAACCCTCCTCCCGAGGGTGACAATCAAAATTCTACTATTAGTGCTAAACCACAATCCTTCAAGATTTATCCAAATGTTGAAATTCCCTCCTTCTCTGGTAATAGACATGAGTGCGTGGAAATTTTCCTGCAAGAATATGAATTAGTGGCTAGCATATAGGAACGGTCAACCCCAGAGATAGTAAATTACCTCCCTTATTGTTTGAAAGGGGAAGCTCTCTCCTTCTATTTAGTAGACATAGCAAACCTTCATCCTTAAACTATAACGAGATGAAGGAAAAACTTAAAAAGGCATTTCCTAGAATTGAGTATACTGCAAGATTAGAATACGACGTTGATACAAGAAAACAACAACCCAATGGGAGTACTTTAGCGTTCATTTATAAGTTAATAAAGGATTTGAAATTCTTACGAGGTTGGGTTAATGAAAGTGAATTGATGAGTAAGCTTAAAATGAGTTTGTTACCAGACATCCTAAATAAGCTGATACTTCAAGTGGATGATTGTGATAATCTCGTACAGTGCCTGCAATATCTTAGAAAACTTCACACAGCACAAAGATTAGTTAGTCAGAGGATGAGTTATGACGTAACATGGGAAAATGACCGCTTGGACTTGTCAAGCATTAAAGAAACTACCCAACCTGGATTTGTACAGGTTAGTTCTTGTTACTCAGACGAAGTAGTAGCAGAACCGGGTTACAAAATGTATAGGAACACTCACCAAAATACCTATGGCTTTGGCCATGGGCGGGCGCAGCTTTGTACAGTCAAGATAAAAATAGGAGACCGCTGGGCGCAAGTTCTTATTGACACAGGCTCAGAAATTTTGCTGGCTTCGAAAACCCTCTTATCCCCAAGATTTCCACTAACTGAGAGATTGAAGGGTTATGTAAAGCTTCGTGGCGTAGGTGCCCACCCCACAGATTACATTCCTGTGGTGAGAATAGCGTGTTGCTTCAAGGATCAATTGGAAACAACCAAACGAAGGTTTCTAGACGTAGCTATAGTTGAGCCACAGTTTTGCACCTATGAGGTTATTTTAGGGATAGATTTTTTGCATAAGTATGTCACAACCATTCATTCCAAATACTTATATAAGCAGCTAAAGACGGGAATCATGTTGAAGACTTTTGGTTCTCAATCCCAAAAGGTACAAATGGGCATCGTCAAGGTGTAATTCATACCTTAGACTTAACACATGTTGAACGATACCCACCCTCAGTAGTAAAAGGATCGCTTAACGATTCTCAATCGGCACAAGATGATAATGCTAGACAAACGGTCTTCTCTAACCCTCCTCATGGAAACAACCAAACTTATAGGAAACGGAACCTCCCACTCAGGAGTAAGGATCCGTCTCCAAAGTTGGTCACCGGAAATCCCATAAATCCCGTTGCTAGTGTAGCTGATAAAAGAAAAAACTCCCTGCTAAAGAAATTACATCTCGAGTATTCGTGTGTTCCAGGGAAACTACAAAATTTCCCTCGGAGCCTACGAATAGAACGAATGGAAAAGTCAGTAGGCGTGAAAAGGCAAGACGTAAACGAGCTAAGAAAGGCAAGGTATCTTCCAGTGCTCCCGAGCTGGAACCTACCAATTCGCCTGACTTAGAAAAAGAGGAAAAGAATCTATGGAGCCTTGACCCTCAACCAGGCCCTAGTGGAACTTTGGTAGCTAGTTCTACAGAAAGTTCGAGTACAGACATTATTCCCAGAAAGAAAAAGAAAGCGTTTTATGCGGTAAAATATAGCAAGAAGAACCAACACTCTGTAAAGCCACCCCTGCCCTCACAGGCGCCTTATGAGCCTGTAAAGGACAAATGAAATAGAGGACAGTTAGAAACGTTAGAAAAACCTTTGACAACGCAAGGAAGTGTAAATGATCCAGTAACCCTCTCTGATCTAGAGAGTTTTGCTCAGGATCATATTAAGGAAGAGGTCGTGCCAAACCCCTTGGGGTTGAGCGACGAAATTTTTGATATCTATCCGGATACTACCTATAAAGTGCACCTTCCAGCAAATGTCCGCGTGCCGTCCAAGGCTTCGTATGACATAGAAATTACCGCACCAACCGGGACCGTGCATATTTGGGACATCATACCTTCCAAAGGAATTCGGTATTGGCACTCCTGTTTGATCCCCAGAGGTCCAGTTTTTACTGACAATGGAAATATTACTCTGACTATTTTTAATAGTTCGGATCGAACTAGATCTTTGTCTAAAAACCTTTATTTAGGGAAACTTGTTCCCCAGGTTGAGTCTTTAAATGACGAGACAGACAATGACGTGCAGACCGTTAATCAGATCGTACACCTTACTAACAAAGATGAAACAGAAGACGTGGAAGTCTCTGGACAACCCCAAAAAGCCCCCCAAACAAAGGAAGAATTAGCTCAAGTACTAAATATTGGCCCAAACTTAAACCCAGAAGAAAGAAACCAGTTACTGGACTTATTGATGGAATTTAGGGATGTTGTAGCCTGGGACAAGTCTCGTCTTACTGCGGCTACCGATAAGTTTATGTGCCCCTTAGAGGTCATCACAGATATTCCTCTTTCTCACCCCCCATATAGAGAAGCACCAAAACAGAGAGAGATAGTCGCAGAAGAGATCCAGAAAATGTTAGACAGCAATATTATCCGGGAAAGTAAGAGCCCATATTCGGCACCAATTGTGATAGTACCTAAAAAAGATGGCTCCCCACGTATATGTATCGACTTCAGAGGAATTAATAAAATTTTAAGGCCAAATTTTGTGCCAGTGCCACGCATAGATGAGGTACTAGCTTTCTTAAATGGTACCAAATTCATAAATACTTTGGACATGCAAAATGGATACGATGAATTACTCATCCGTCCGTGCGATATAGAGAAGACTGCATTCATCTGCAGCCGGGGAAAATTCAAATTTTTGATACTACCATTCGGCCTAACCACAGCCCCGGCCCTTTTTCAAAATATGATGAATGTTATCTTTGGTGACATCATGTGGAAGTATGTAATCTGTTATTTAGACGATTTGGTTTGCCCCAGTCCTTCCTTCCCAGCTCTAATAGAAAGAACGAGAATTATTTTATCTCGACTCCGGGAGCCCAACCTTAAACTCAACCCTAAGAAATGTTACTTTGGTTACGAAGAAGCCTCGGTGCTTGGTCACATCGTCGGTAGACGAGGAATTTGTGTAGATCCCGTCAAAACTGAAGCTATATCAAAGGTACCATACCCCACCACAGTCAAAGAAACACGTAGTTTTATCGGACTTTGTTCATCTTACAGAGCTTTTGTCCAAGGATTTTCTACTATTGCAAAACCACTCATTTCATTGACTAAAAAGAACGCCAAATTCGAATTTGGGGAAACCGAGAAACAAGCATGGGATACCTTGAAATCTTGTCTCATATCTGCTCCAGTCCTTGCACACTTTGACCCAAATCAGGACGCCACAGTCTATTCGGATGCCTGTCGAGACGGAATAGGTGGATACGTCGCACAAATTAAAGAAGATAACAAAGAACACCCAATAGCCTATTTTTCGAAATCGTTGTCTCCAGCGGAGGTCAACTATTCCACGGTTGAGCTTGAAGTGCTGGGTGTTACTAAGACAATTTTGCATTTCCACTTCTTATTGGCAGATCGTCCCTTTATTGTTCGGACTGATGCTCACGGCATCTGTTACCTAAGAAATAATAAGATGCTAAATTCTCGACTTATGCGTTGGGCCATCCGTTTACAAGCTTACCAATTTACAATTGAACACGTAAAATGCCGCAATAATGTGACCGCAGATTTTTTTGTCAAGGTGTCCGTTGAAGGATGAGTTATCCTCCAAATTTGGGCAAGAAGATTGTGCAGACGTGTGCAACCTAGTGTTATGTCCCAAAATAGATATAAGAGCAATGCAAAAAGAGGACGATAAAATTAGGGAACTAATACAAAAGAAGAAAGATAACCCTACCGATCGTGCTCTAAAACCCTATGTTATAGTTGACGATGTTTTATATCGAGTCATGAACAAAGATAGGAAACTAGTGATACCGGAAAAGGCTATCCCCGACATCTTACAAGAGGCCCATTCGGCCCCGCTGTGTGGAGGCCATACGGGATTTTCTCGCACGTACTCTAAAGTGAACGAACGTTAGTACTTTCCTAACATGGGGAAAATAGTTAAGCAATACGTGCGCTCGTGTGACGAATGTCAAAGGGTGAACATCCCTCGAGAAAAGAAACAAGGTTTTCTTCACCCCTTACCTGTAAAAGAGGAACTATTCTGCCGTTGGAGTTTGGATATTTTTTGCCCGCTACATTGTAGTGCAGGCTATAGTTATATCCTGGTTATGAAAGAATATCTTAGCCATTTCGCAATATTAGTACCGCTGCGAAACATACAAGCTCCGACAGTGGCTAGAGCCATGTTGGACGAGTTAATCACGCGGTTTGGCCCCCCAAAAGAGGTATTGACGGATAGGGGAACGAACTTCTTATCAGCGATAATGGCCGAACTAAATGACTTATTTGACATTAAACATGTTCGAACTGCAGCATTCAAACCATCAACAAACGGACTATGTGAACAATTTAACTCTGTAATTACAAATTTTCTAACTAAGTACACGGCCAAGCAGCCTATCAATTAGGCGGAATATGTCCGATTGTGTGCATATGCTTACAATATATCAACCTCCCCAATTAGAAAATACTCCCCATACGAGATTGTCTTTGGTCAAAAGGCAAGATTCCCCACTCAGTTGGACACCCAGTATCAATTTACGAAAATACAGGAACTTCAGAAACAACTAAAGTTAATCCGTAAGTTAGCTCAGCAGGCTATGACGCATGCACAGCAGCAGACTAAATTACGAGTTGATCGCACTAGACAACCTATTAAGCTAAAAGTTGGTGACTTAGTATTGTGTAGAGATTATCTGCCAAAGAAGGATATTTCTCCTAAATTGACACCCAAGTTTATGGGACCGTATTACTTAAGGAGTATTTCTCCTACAAATGCCTGTAAAATCGAATTAGTGGCAAACCCTAACCACACTCAGATTGTAACCATTGAAAGGTTAAAGAAGTATTTCCCCCGAAACAACTCACGCGAGTTGGAAGTTTCTAGCGATAGTGAGGACGATGAATGTTAAGTGTAACGTATAGGTTGACCATGAAGCCCAGTCGCCTCAATTTAGACGGACTTAAAAAAAAGGGAAGACTTGGAGTACATTATTTAGTGAGTGTGTTGAATATCTCATATATCGCATAGACCTCTAAAAAGTGGAGTACACGTAGTTAAGCATGACCTCTGGTATACCGGAACACGTGCATACAGGGCTATAGATAGAGCCTAAAGGTATACATTGTGAAATTGCGAAAAAAAATAATAAAAATAAAAAGAAACAAACTGTTTAGTATACTCTTCAGCAATCAGAAACAAAAAGTTGATTCTCTTTTTACTTCCTGGGATCCATTCCCTTCTCCCCTCGATGCTGTAAAAGGCATTAGTAGGCCATGGGTAATAGGCACTCATCTTAGTCGGCGGCGCTAAAAACTGATCTGAGGATCAAATAAGTCATTTTTAGAATTAGGGCCCTACCATATCTACCATACCAAGACGCGTCACAGGAAAAGTTATGTCGAGTTGATACCAAAATGAATGTTTTGCCTACATATTGGGATGAATATTTTTTTGTTCTTTGTGTGAATGTGGCCGGCCACGACTGAGTTACCCTTCTTCTCCTATAAGACTCCCAATATGCGGACAAACACAGAGAACATATAAGGAAACAAGTGTTGACATAGCTGAGAGTGAAATTACTATTAGTAATCCCGAACATTTATACATACATGCGTAAATCCCTGTACTACCGCGTATACTCAACTCCGGTTTTAAGTATACTTCGTTGCAGCTGCAAACTCCTCATTCACATTACAGGGATCCATCCGTTGCCGACGCCTGATTACTTTATTTCTTTCTCTCCAGGAAACGCGCCGCTCTCCCTCTTCGTGTCTAGGAATGCATTACCCTGAAAAATAAAACAGAGTCAATATTGCTTGTTTTGGTTGCTCAGTTACAAACTTATTCCTACTCATGATAAACGCGTTAATGTTTAGGTGTCGCTTTCTTTTGACCTGGGTTATCTACCCGTGTTAAAAAAGGGAGCTTGATTCTCCCCACCAGATATTTACATAGGCTACTCCACACAATGCCTTCCCCGTTTGTTTTTCTTTGAGCGATTATTATTTTTTATTTTATTTTTTTCCGCGTAGTTCGGGCGGGAAGCATATTGGTAATTTAAAAAAAAGTAAAATAAAATAAAATAAAATAAAATAAAATAAAAAATAAAATAAAATAAAAACAAAAATAAGGAGAAATACGCCTTCGTCTCTTTTATGCTTTTCTGCTGCTGATGTGGACACCATATATATATATATACGTGCAGTTTTCCTGCGACCCTTCTGGGTGAACACAAGTGAACTTCTGCTGCTGTAAAATGGCCAATCTCTTAGCAATGGCCAAACGATTGGCAAACTACGGCAATGTACTAGTATACTGCGCATATTGTACATAATGCATTTACAATTATATATGTATCGGCCATTCATTTGCTTTTAAAGAATGTAAATAACTACCTGTGTACTATACTTCGCTACCTTTAATTATTAAGATTACATTACCTTTAGCTATATTCATGTTGAATTATGATCAAGTATTTACAGTTATACTTATTAAAGCTGATGCTCATTCTAGAATAATGTTTTCAGTTATAAAGACATTAATGATATTTATCAAAATACTAGGTAGTATCATATTGTGTCACTATTTCTTGTTTTTAAGGTTACTATATGTATTTTGTAAGGACATTAGGTGTAGATCGAGCCCCCATTTGTTTTTTTATGTCCTCCCATCATTGGGAAACGGGCTAGAACCCGCTTATTGTAACTAACTTGATTATAATACTACCGACATGTTATGTAAAGTACCGGTTACATAAATAACATCATTGTGAGCTATAGTAACTTCCTAGATGTGGTCTTACCACTACACCACTATACTCGTGTTTTTTAATCATCCCTGTGTAACTGCCTTGGTACAGGCTAAAATCTTCGCTTGGTTTGATTAAAAGGCACAAAACGCTGATAATACAACGCCGAGTGGTATTAAATCACGCTATCACTTGTACATTAAAATAATAATAATAATAATAATAATAATAATAATAATAATAATAATAATAATAATAATAATAATAATAATAATAATAATAGAACAGAATCATTACGTGTATAACATGTCGTAATGAGGTTCAATACTCGAATAATAGACTCCTTCATAATTTACATGACACAAATTAAGGCACTCGAGCTCTGTCAACTTGGTTTTAATAAATGCGGTATAAACTAACTTAATTCTAGTTAGAATAAAACTTCTGATTAAACCAAACAAAGAACTCAAAAACTATACGTCATGAGACTTTCAAATTTGGTGGCCCCCACCATAAGCGGCCCTGCTGGATAGATGGGAAGCATCACATCACATTAGCGCACAGCTGAACGTTAGGATATAAATATAAGAACTGGACGTTAATTATCAATTCAAGCGAAATACGTTCAATGTCAAAATAAACAAACAAAAGTAGTACTCTTTCAAACTTAAAAGTTAATTGAATATTCCTTTGTTTAATGCAATTTCTTAAAATGTTCGTGGATACTACCTCAAAACCCACCTTTCATTCAGCGTTAAAACTAAAGCAAATCACCTCTTATCAGGTGACGGAAGTGAATCCAGCTGCTAACAAGGACTCAGGATGATGTTGCGCGTAGCGTCAACATCGAGGAACACACCAACATTTATAACGGGATAATAGATAAATAATTAAAAACCGGGGAATGAAACTACAACAAAACGAATAATATTAATAATGTCGCCCAATAAATCATCACGATTGGGATACACCGTCGTCTCTGTTAAGCAATTGGTTCTTAACGACCTCTGGTTCGATCCCCCGATGAATCACTTCTGTTTTCTGATATCTAAATTATCGCTCCGCACGAGTTCAAGTTATAATCGAATTGGTTATGTGTAGGTAGGTTAGAATCAAATACTTTCAATAGAAACTTAGTTTACCACATATCATCACTTGCTACATTAGGGGTCCCGAGTTCAAGACCCAGAATGTTGCTGTCAAAATTAATATCGTTGTCAAAATGATCCCAGTTTCCGGTGATTATTGGCACTTACACAGATAAGTCTGAGATCGAAACCCGACTCACGCACTTTCTGTATGCGTGACACGCTCCCAAACTATATTAAACATCGTTTTTTCTTTCGTTTTTGTTTTTCCTTAGGGAAACACTTACTAAATTCACAGGTAATGAAAAACGCACTTCCTATAATCACTGTTAAACTGCAACTTCGGACGCTATCTTTCGTTGTGGCTTTCACTTAATTCAGTAATAATAAAAATCGGTATGGGATACTCCCAGGATACGAACTTCGACTTCGTTGCACACTAGAGTTCAGCACTAAACTATGTTAACATTCAACGGCTAAACGAATTGGTAACTTGAAGTGAAGTCATTGAAAATGCATGCTTCTAGGATAATACACTAACAATTCAAGGAGATAGTACTTACCCCTTTTCTTTATTTATTCTCGTTCAAGAAATTCTTCTTGTAACGGGAGACCTCCCCACATTGTCTTAGGAAACGTAAGTCTCCCCTTCTCTTTCCTTTGCGTCTCTCGAGCAAAGATTGATACGTATACCCCAACAAGCTGAAAAATATGAACCACAAAGTTAAGAACTTATTTAACCTCGTTTGTTATCATACCTAATAATTAGCATAGTGTAGAAAAAGATAAAAGTTAACTATTAATTAAATCCAGTAAATTTTTAACTAGCAAGTTCTTTAAATTTCGACTAATAAGTAGTCGGGATACTACGAACACATTCGAGTCCCCGGGTTCAATCTATAATACTATTTTTGAGTGTGAGAATTTTTCGTTTCAGAACTTTCATTTCAGAAGCCTTTCCGCAGATGCCTGCCCAGGTGAGAGAAGTGAATGAACCTGCGCATTGGAGATAACTGAGTATTCATTTTCCTTTTTATGTTTTGTTAAAAGTTATTAATTTTTAACCACTTGATTATCAATTTATTTCGAAAAAGAAATTTGACATTTTCCTTTGTTATTCTTACTAAGTTACCTACAAAAGTATGCAAATATAATGAACAAATCATAATGTGCACAAGATAAGACTGCCTCCTCTGAGGGCCTCATTTGTCAATAATTAACTTTATAGGGCTGCACCAAAGCTCAAAACCCTCCAATTTTAATTCAAGAAATCTATAAAAATTGAGACAACATATCATCAAGGATTTAGTGAGACACTATTGTGAACTTCTCAAATGCTTGTTATACCCTCTTGTGGAATATGTCTTATCTTAAACACTATAGGTACACAAATTGTAATAAAGCGTAAAACTAGAAATGAATTTCAATTATGAAATATTACATGTTTAAAATTTATATCAGTTTGCTCGAGATGTTTTAAATTATTAGTTTAATTAATTGACATAAATTTTGAAGATACTTTGGAACTAATTCTCCTAACTGGCATACTTGCAAAGGTATAAAGAAATTTAATTAAATCTTGTTGAATCTAAGATCTGCTTATTAGTCCTATGGTTCACGAAGTTACTTAAAAGCTTTGCATCAACTCGTTAAGTTTTATTTTTGTGAGAATTAAAATTGAAAGAAAAATGTGGATAATGTTAACATTTCAAGGTATAAAATACCGTATACAACACACTTTTTGTACGCATGCATAGCAATCCAAACGACTGACCACTCCTATTCTCTAATTTAGAAATAAATGCAAATATACTTATCTAACAATGTTAAGATGTCCCTGGTCTGAAGCCGGCGTCTGTAACAGTATACTAGATATTTTCTCCCAGTTGCGATGCAAAAAAGCCCCTTTTTTCCTCTCTCCGAACATTCGTCAGCTGAGCTGATAATTTACAAGCCACATATCATTATACCAAGCTGTATAATTAGCTAACTTCCGCCACGCTGACTCAATTCAAACTTCCTCTTAACTCTCTATTCCTCAACCTGACTACATCTGAAAACAAAATATACGGCAAATGTACGTCAATAAGGCAATTATGTTCCGACGTTTTAATAACAGACAAGGTATTGCCCATCTTGTAAAGTACCTTGGATTTACTCACCATATGATTCATCACCCATTAATCACTGCAGTAAATGAACAGTATATTTGATAATCCACTTTCCTCCATCATTATTATTCCACTCACGAAGAAACAGACCAAGTTAGTTAAATCAATCATCTTATGAAGGATTTGTTCTACCATGGTGTTATCTTTATCTTCGCACCATCACAGCTCAAACACAAGAGACATTCTAACAATAATGTGTGGTCAGCGTACATACACTTACTTCCAGGCTTCCGGTTTAATTTGTTCATGGTACAAAATTGATTCTTAATCTCATAGTGATATTAATACAGTCACATACATTATTTAAGACAGGTATCTATACTTAGACTCTGATGATGTGTGGACAGCACACTCAGGACATCTGAATGAAAAACATTTACCTATTCGCTTCACATCCTTAGATAGCTTCAATATTGGCAACCTTTGCAGGTTCCATTGATCACTATATCTTTCCTAAACTGATGTGTGGTCAGCCCCATTTAAAAAAAACATAATGAACAATTACGAGAAGGATACAGTGGACCATCCTATATAAACAAGCACTCCGCATAAGCCAAGGTTATTATGTAAACCATTAATGATAATGTAGTCTAATAGTCTCTTTGATTGCAGATCTCTATCCATTGCCTTCCCAGTGTGATGCCTAGGGTAAGGCCCTTTCAGTCCTAGTATCTGGAGATACCCAAGGATCCAGATCACAGCTTGTCGGCCCCATCCAGGGCTGATCCAGAGGGACGATATGGAAATCGATTATTTTTATTGTTCGATCCATCACTTTTTGTTAGTGGACAACAGTTATCTAAAATCTGAACTTCCATCCGGATACAGAACTTTCTCTGTGCCACAAAATTTATAAACTTCTGCAGTGACAAGGAAATCTCTTTTATCTACAGACAAACTCCCATTTACCTACATCAGTTCATTGCTTACAGGTGAAAAACTCTTCTTGTACCAGTACAAACACAGAATCTGGACAAGTGATAATACTCAAAGCAAAATAAATAAAAACTCTTTCCAATCGACGTTGTGATAAATCATAAGAAGATTGTAATAACCAAACACGCAAACGTCAAGAGACTTTAAAACTTTCTCAATATATGAAATAACTCAATTTCATTGTAATAACCACGGTCCCTGGCCATTGTACCAAAACCATTGAAAGTTGTTGTCTGAATATATAATTTAAATTCCTATTATTTGATCGAATGTAAGCACAAGATTCGTTTCAGACAATTAAAGAAGCCTATATGTGAGTATAGTAATCGACTCTTCACATTCTCATTCCTCTACGTTAAAACCCGTAATTTTTGGAACCCCTGTATATTTATCTTTTGTAAAAACCAAAGTGAAAAAGAACAAGGAAGTATTTTATTAAATTATCCATTGCACATTGAAATTAATCATATCTGCATTCAACTGTTGCTCAACAACAGGATGTATATATATATATCCATGTATATAGTATCTATGTAGAATTATTCTCTGAATAACTAAATCACTTACGATTATGCGTTTGCAGTTTAAAACAGAAAAGTTCACCACAGACGGAAACATATGGTTGTTATCAGTCAAGGTTAGTTGAATTATAAGAAAGCACGGAGCATACTTCCGGTGTTTAAAAAAAACCTCTAGCTCAACCATAGCTTTCGTTGTGGTTAACTTTTGTGTTTAAAATCTATCCTATAAAACAACAAGAACCACCAACATGATGGAACATGATGTAACTTTACTTCGTAAATTTCCTTTTTTTTACAAAGAAATCCCTTTCTATTTTTGTTTGTATATAAAACAATATAGATACAAATGCTAGTACCAATACTACTTTTAATAATAATAAGAGTAGGAATACTAACAATACTAATCTATAGTCCCTCCAAACATCGCCCCTGATTACGAAGAAACTTTAAAGCGTTTCCTTGTACAGTCCCCTTCAAAACATGTACTCTAGTATGGTAAATGTAACTGTATCCCTGATTATTATAATTTGTATCCGTTATTGCCGTAGGCCATTAGGGCATAAACTAACACACTAACCATAGGGTAAATTCTTCAACTATTCAGTCTCCCTCTTGCTGACAGAACCTCTCATAGAAAGGAAATCCATAATTGTTTGTATTTCAACCCTAGGTGCGCTAAAGTGCGCTCATTAGTTTGTAATTTCTGTAATTTGCCAGTATACGTAAATGTCAATGTGTCTGGCGTGATGCATACCACACAGGATGAGAAAGAACCAAATCAAAAAAAAAACCGAAATGAGTAGAAATTAATAAAAAATATATATGCTTTGATCACTAGTATAGGACAGAGTTATGCAGTAAGATTGTAATATATTACACTTATTGCAACCAATATTGATAGTAATAGCTAATAATGTTAGTTATATTCTTCGCCAAAAATTGGGATCAGTTTTAAATATCAAATCTTTATAGACACACTTGAAAATATTTATTAAGCATTGTGTATTAATCGTTAGTTGCTCATTATTCAAGTTATATTACATACACGATTTAAGCATTTAGTATGCAATCGCTTCTGTATTACAAGAAATATATTACAGGATACGTAACATTGTACTCAAATACTTTCCAAGTTATATTTTTCCTTATATGCCATAAATATTCAACATTCACTTGATTCTTGTTTTATAGGAAAATACAGTATCGCCTATGCTTTATTAATTATAAATGGTATATTGAAACAACATAATGAATTTTGTTCACAAATTGTAAGGCACAACCCCGCAAGGTTTAGAGAAATAAGGCAAAAACGAACGAGTGTACTATTCTATATCATTATGTGTTTCCCATTTGGTTTATACTATAAACAAGGAATATTGCTCTTGTAATTTTATTGTTCATTTCAGTCAAACTTTAAAGCGCTTCACGCTATTTGTTTTTGAGTGTACTTAATTCTACTACTAGATTAAAATCTACTAGATTGATTTCACACGAAACCTCTTAGTAATTATAGGCTAGAAGGATACCATGATTGTAAGGTTTCGTCCAACAAATTTCAACTCATAAAGCTTCTTACTAAACATGGTAATACTAAACATGGTTCTTTAATCTACTATTTTGTTAATGGAACTGTTGTAGCATTTAAATGTAGTATAGTCAAGACACATGAAATCTTACAATCCCGCTCTCTTGCAAATCATTCGTTCATAATCTCCAAATTCTCAGGAAAGTTTGTTTTTAGTTTCTTAGCGCCTTACGTAAGGCCCGTTCTATATTAACCCTTTAAACTCCAGCAACTTGCCTTGGACAACCGTTTCCGTATTTGGTTATTTTATTAGGAAGATAACTTTCGACATTTTTTTATTTATTTCTTTTACTGAGGTCAGCGGATAACTGTTACGCAGTTAAGCTTCGAAGTCCTAAGCCGGACTCAAATTATAGGGCGAGACGCCCGCGCTTTTCTAATTGTGTGTGTTGCAAAGAAAAGAGAAAAGGGAGAACGGAGTCAGGTGAGGCTTTGATTGTATTAGCAACCTGAGACCTCATTGACACCAACCCACACGCATGTAATAGTGGTATGACCCTGGCTTTGATTTACTCAAATCACAGTGCCGGGTCGCGGATGTAAATTTAGTTAACACCACGGAAGCGATAAGTACATGAAAAAAACATTATGTATTTGGAGCTATGTGTGAAATAAAAATGTAGTAGTAAATGTAAAATAGATACTTCAGCCCCGTCGTGATGGGGAAAAGTCATAGAAACACTAGAAGTCTTGGCCACTATTGAGCATGCGCGTGAAGAAGCTTTTCCAAGCTCGTCGAGGCTCGTGACGTAGCACTCGAGCGACGTCATCACTGGCAGAAATGCGTGGGACGAAGTCGCTTTATAAGCGAGGCCCGTCGCCCAGCTCGGTTGATTTTTCTTTCCAGCATTCGTCCAGTGTGTTTCGCTCTTCGACCCGGACGCTCGTCGTAAAATCAGGTATGTGATTATTTTTCTAAGTCCCCCCTCGATACGGGATGAGCACCTTGAGATTTGTCAGTGATTAATATAAAGTTTAATTCCAACATGAAACCAAGTTCCCCCTTCAAGAATTATCACTTCCCCTTTGGGCCAATGCAAGTTGCAAGTAAAAATCATCAAACTTACTATTTTCAATAAATCGCGGCTTAGCATAAAAACCTCCTAGCACCCATTTGGTAATGAAGGGGCTGTGCCCATAAATGTGATGTATGTAATAATAAGTTCAAGTTGTAGTTCCAAGTAACCGATTTGTGAGATTCTTTGTATTTTCATTTTTATTTTTTTTATTCTTATAAATAAACCGTACAATGGAAATAGTCTCTTTAATTTAGTCAAGCTATCCCTCCCTATCTAGATTCAGTTCACAGTCTTCATATGTTACCTGGGTTTCGATTTCCAGTACAAGCTCTACCACTGAAATACGAGTCTCCCCCCCACTATTGAGACTTTTAGTGCACTTTCTCATCATCTTCGAACCAGTAAGCCAAAGACGTTTCGATACTGAGGTTTAAAGGGAGTTGGACTCAGAACCAACCTTGACATACTGGGTGGAGAGTAGAGGAGTGATATCAAATACGATTACGCAAAAAAAAGTGTATAACAATATAACACATAACAAAAAACACATAACAATATATATATATATTGGGTGTGTATGTTCCATCATGTAAATAAACTTCCTACATGTAGTACTTACAGTCTACAAAAGAGTACTCTCGGGGTAAGCTATTGGCAGTTGGAAGGGGGATATACATAAATTAAATGCGTTCGATATTAGTGTCGAATCCATAGTTCGCGTTGTTGCAAATATTAATAATTACAACTCCGATAGCGTTAAAGTCCAAATATAACTCTCATCGTAAAGCTCCGGTGTGGGATAACCAGATTCGCCCTCAAGCGAGAGCTCATGTAGTTCGGATTCTACGTTAATTAGTAGGTCTACGTCTCATATAGCCTCACTGCTGAACGGGACGTTAAACTCAAAATCAACTCAATCGATTCAAAACCCATAATCATGGCGGGCGATAAAGGATGAAAAATAAAATGCCTCAAGTAACTGAGATTAGTGTCAAATCCATAGTTTGAGTTCGTGAGTTATTACAAACACAATGTTTTTTTAATGTCACGTTTTGGAATGAGCGATTATGCCACCTGGATTTTGAATTTACAGGAGCAACATCGAAAGCGTTACTCACACAGCTCTCAATGTTTTGATGTAAGTATACGTGTATATTCCATCGAAACTCCAGAATGTCTGGCGCAACTTTTACCTAACATGGGAGACATATTACTTTCAATCTAAGAAAAAAAAATATTGTGGAAGTCAGATACCTCAAGGGATGGAAGTTGGGAGGAGTGACATGTAAAAATAGTGTAAAACAACTGATTGTAGAGTGTTATCCATTGTTTTCTGGGTCGTTGAGATGAGTAGTGAGGCACTCAATGACGTTATATCCAAATGCATCCTCATCTTCACAGGATAAGGGGCTTGGAGATATGATTAATAAAATGTAAAAACTTAAAATTGTGCAGATGTATGTTTCATCTTTTAAATGATATACTACATGTTAAATCAGAGATTGAGTGGGGCGGTGGGTCAAATGGGTCAAGATTTGTGAGTGGGTCAGTGGATTGTAGGTCAACAAGGCGTGACCCACTGCAAAACACCACTTACCGTGACTCATACTGACCCATTGACTCACCGACCCATTCTGCTAAGTGCCTTCTAGATATCATATTCTGAACACCTGTAAGTTTGTCTACGTTTTACTTTCAAGACCTCCATTTTTCTTCTTTTCATTTGGTTGTAATAAAGAAAGAAGTTCAGGCTCTTTTGGATTTTGATATTTCCAATTGTAACAATGGCAATAGGACTTACTAGTTGGTTTTTGAGATGCAGGCTGTGAGTTTTTAGAGGAGCTAACTACAGGAAAAAATCGGTTTATTACAAATGCAACCTCTTGTAAAGAGGATGGCGTGGATCATGGATCAAGTTAATGACGATGTATTTTAGTAGGTCGGAATTGGTAAGAATGATTGAGAGTTGTTTATAGTTGGTGGTGGGTCAGAGTGGGTCATGGTTAGTGATGTGCATTGGGAATATTCCCGGTGGGAAGGAATTTAAAAATGGGAATATTCCCGGTTTTTTTCACTGACCTATAAATTCCCGGGAAGGAATTTATTTCCATTTCTCTACTTTATCTTCAAAATTATAAGAACCATATAACTAATTACTTTATTTTAATATATTATGATTTACTTCTAGGTTTTAAAGAATTTGGAGGATAAAACATTTAAAATTATTTGACGGTACTTTATATAACTAATAATATGAGTTTTTAAGTTCCATTTCCATTTGTACTAAAAAGTAAGATAATTGTTTAGTATTGGGAGGCCAAAACTAGCAAAAAGTAAAATGATTTACGGAAGAAATGAGTTGATAGTGATGTTCAAGTAGTCAAGAAAGTATCGAACACAATTTGTTTAGAGCAGTAGGGGATTTATACAAAACGGAAAGGTAAGTAGAAGTGATTTATGTGAGAAAAGAAAGTGAATTAAAGGTAAAGAAGATAGAAAACAACGTGCCATGCGGGGCTCTAACCCGCCTTCATTCGCTAACGCTCGCTCTGCAATGCTGTCTGAATTTAATGTTGGTAACGTAATTTAACGTATGAAACCATAAAACAACCGCATCGGAATAGAATATCGCAAAAAAAAAAAAAAAAAAAAAGAGTAGGTGCAAAAGCTGATTCCCAATGCTAAAGAACAGCCAAAATTAGCAAAGTACTAATTTACAAATGATGAAAAGGAACCATTTTGTAAAGTAATTTAGAATTATGTAGAAATAGAGATGAAGTACTATTAATAAACCCTGAACCACCATTAGTAATAGACCTCTTTCTGTCTCGTCTCTCTGACTCGAATTTCTGAAGAGGTACCCGGACTTCTTTTACATGTGAATTAACGTATGGAATTTCGAGAAATAAGTAGAATGAAAAGTCGTGTTTGGCAACGTTACGTGCTAAAATATAAAGACAAGTTAGTATCTTGAAACTTTTGTGAACATAAATCTGTATGCACAAATGTTGATAAATTCATAAGACATGTAACTTCTAGCATTTACCCAATCTAATTTGTTTATAGCATTTATAAATTTAATGTGTTTATAATATCAGTAATAAACTCAAGTTGAGCAAATCCACTTACATATAAATTTAAACTGTTTAGTGGTTTAAAAGTATTAATTTTTCACACATAATTAATTGATAGAACACATTGTAAATAAATATACATTTATGCGTACCCTCTAAATATAATAAAGTGTTAATAAAGTAACATAGTACCGTTCAGATTATATATTTTAAAGAATACTCTGTGGACAAAAGTAATAATATGCTGTGATATAAAAATTAATTCACCTTTGAAATCATAATATAGTAATAGAATGCAATTTTCTTTCTGATTGAACATAAATTCCCGGATAAATTCCAATTTTGGAAATCTTACCGGGAATATTCCCAGGGAATATTCCCGAAAAATATCTTCCCGGGAATTTATCCATCACTAGTCATGGTGGGTGAATGGGTCTCGTTGGGTCCTTAGTCATTTTGGGTCACGGTGGCCGTCGGTCACGATGTGTGGTGAGTCAGTATAATGTGGATCAAGATTTCATTGACCCGCACCATCTCTGGGCAACATTGCATTAAAGAGGAGACGCTCCGAAGGTGAGCGTCGGCGATTTTCTCAAATTTTGCACATAGATAGTACCCCACCAGAAAGCAATAAATCTCGAAACGGTTCACAATACCATCTTACAGAACTCGAGATAGAGGGTTTTGTTTGATTGCCTAAATTAAGACCTCAATAATTTATCCTTCTACAAGCGAGATTTTCTTCATCGTTTCCGTGGCGAAGTCAGAAGAATATGCGGCAAGTAAACTTAAGGTTGAAAGTTCGCCCACCTCGGGATACTTGTTTTTTCCCTAGTGTTTTTTACACTGACCTGAATATAAACGAATCAGGCATATAGACGATTTAACATATTTTGTGGGAGGTACTTGGCTTTTCGTCGAGTCTCTGAAGCTGGTAGTATAATTTTCAAAACGGAAGTGGGACCACCACGGATCGTAGCTACGGGATCACCAACTTTTGGCAAAAGGTTGCCAGTTGCTCATCGGTGGTCCACTGACGCTTACGGCATGGGGGCTTGTATCTGAAAACTAAGAGAATAAAGAAGCATGGTATCCACGAAGCCCGTTGGCACTAATAAAAATTTGAAACGATAAAACAGATGTCAAAACCGGAAAACACGTATTTTATAATTTCAAAGGTACCCCGTGTCAAGGAAAAAGATTTCCTCCAAGGTTCCCCAGAGGGTCTCAGGAGGGGTGCAACTCAAAATTTGAAAGTGGCAAGGGGAATCAAGTAGTGTGTCATTTAAAACTATTGCTAAACTTTAAAAAAATGGTAAGAGTCTCGAGTCTTTATGCTAACTTGTGCAAAATAGCGAGCGTTCAAGATGGTAATAAGTCCTTCATTGAAAACTTCGTGACCACCTCTAGAAATGTAAAACTGTGAAACTACCCAGAAGAGGTAAACATTTGTCTTACCATTGCAAAAGTATAATGCACCAAGGTAAAACAAGAAGTACCCCATTATGGGTTTATTACATCACTAATGTTAAATTCTTCGTTCCACGATTGTGTCTTTAAGCTAAAGGACAGGGTGATTATGAATTATGAAATTAATGGTAGAATACAGAATGGACCCACCACCAATTATGAACCACTCCGAACCATTGTGACCAACTCCGACCGGTCCAACTCCGACTCCGACATATATATTGGGTGTGTATGTTCCATCATGTAAATAAACTTTCTACATGTAGTACTTACAGTCTAAAAAAGAGTGCTCTCGGGGTAAGCTACTGGCAGTTGGAAGGGGGATATATATAAAGTATAAGTGATCGATATTAGTGTCGAATCCATAGTTCTTGTTGTTGCAAATATTAATAATTACAACTCCGATACCGTTAAAGTCCAAATTTAACTCTCATCGTAAAGTTCCGGTGTGGGATAACCAGATTCGGCCCTCAAGCGAGAGCTCATGTAGTTCGGATTCTACGTTAATTAGTAGGTCTACGTCTCATATAGCCTCACTGCTGAACGGGACGTTAAACTCAAAATCAACTCAATCGATTCAAAACCCACAATCATGGCAGGTGATAAAGGATGAAAAATAAAATGCCTCAAGTAACTGAGATTAGTGTCAAATCCATAGTTTGAGTTCGTGAGTTATTACAAACACAATGTATTTAATGTCACGTTTTGGAATGAGCGATTATGCCACCTGGATTTTGAATTTACAGGAGCAACATCGAAAGCGTTACTCACACAGCTCTCAATGTTTTCATGTATGTATACGTGTATATTCCATCGAAACTCCAGAATGTCTGGCGCAACTTTTACCTAACATGGGAGACATATTACTTTCAATCTAAGAAAAAAAAATATTGTGGAAGTCAGATACCTCAAGGGATGGAAGTTGGGAGGAGTGACATGTAAAAATAGTGTAAAACGACTGATTGTAGAGTGTTATCCATTGTTTTCTGGGTCGTTGAGATGAGTAGTGAGGCACTCAATGGCGTTATATCCAAATTCATCCCCATCTTCACAGGATAAGGGGCTTGGAGATATGATTAATAAAATGTAAAAACTTACTTAAATATTTGTCGAAGTAATAGTTTTCTGGGGTCGCGAAAGCGTTTCTAATAACTTCAAAGTGTAGTTTGTACCCACTTCAAGATGGTCTCTTTAATCGTATCAATTTCTCACCTCAACCAAGAAGAAATTACCATCTCAACTAGTATATGTATCAAGCTAGCCTTCGCAATTCTAGAAAAAATTGTGTACTACATGTTTTAATTATATACTACATGTTAAATCAGAGATTGAGTGGGTCGGTGGGTCAAATGGGTCAAGATTTGTGAGTGGGTCAGTGGATTGTAGGTCAACAAGGCGTGACCCACTGCAAAACACCACTTACCGTGACTCATACTGACCCATTGACTCACCGACCCATTCTGCTAAGTGCCTTCTAGATATCATATTCTGAACACCTGTAAGTTTGTCTACGTATTACTTTCAAGACCTCCATTTTTCTTCTTTTTTTCATTTGGTTGTAATAAAGAAAGTAGTTCAGGCTCTTTTGGATTTTGATATTTCCAATTGTAACAATGGCAATAGGACTTACTAGTTGGTTTTTGAGATGCAGGCTGTGAGATTTTAGAGGAGCTAACTACTGGTAAAAAGCGGTTTATTACAAATGTAACCTCTTGTAGAGAGAATGGCGTGGATCATGGATCAAGTTAATGACGATGTATTTTAGTAGGTCGGAATTGGTAAGAATGATTGTGAGTTGTTTATAGTTGGTGGTGGGTTAGAGTGGGTCATGGTGGGTGAATGGGTCTCGTTGGGTCCTTAGTCATTTTGGGTCACGGTGGCCGTCGGTCACGATGTGTGGTGGGACAGTATAATGTGGATCAAGATTTCATTGACCCGCACCATCTCTGGGCAACATTGCATTAAAGAGGAGACGCTCCGAAGGTGCGCGTCGGCGATTTTCTCAAATTTTGCACATAGATAGTACCCCACCAGAAAACAATAAATCTCGAAACGGTTCACAGTACCATCTCACAGAACTCGAGATAGAGGGATTTGTTTGATTGGCTAAATTAAGACCTCAATAATTTATCCTTCTACAAGCGAGATTTTCTTCATCGTTTCCGTGGCGAGGTCACAAGAATATGCGGCAAGTAAACTTAAGGTTGAAAGTTCGCCCACCTCGGGATACTTGTTTTTTTCCTAGTGTTTTTTGCACTGACCTGAATATAAACAAATAAGGCATATAGGTGATTTAACATATTTTGGGGGAGGTATTTTGTGCTTTGTTGGTTTTTCGTCGAGTCTCTGAAGCTGGTAGTATAATTTTCAAAACGGAAGTGGGACCACCACGGATCGTAGCTACGGGATCACCAACTTTTGGCGAAAGGTTGCCAGTTGCTCATCGGTGATCCACTGACGTTTACGACTTGGGGGCTTGTATCTGAAAACTAAGAGAATAAAGAATCATGGTATCCACGAAGCCCGTTGGCACTAATAAAAGTTTGAAACGATAAAACAGATGTCAAAACCGGAAAACACGTATTTTATAATTTCAAAAGTACCCCGTGTCAAGGAAAAAGATTTCTCCAAGGTTCCCCGGAGGGTCTCCGGAGGGGTGCAACTCAAAATTTGAAAGTGGCAAGAGGAATCAAGTAGTGTGTCATTTAAAACTATTGCTAAACTTTAAAAAAATGGTAAGAGTCTCGAGTCTTTATGCTAACTTGTGCAAAATAGCGAGCGTTCAAGATGGTAATAAGTCCTTCATTGAAAACTTCGTGACCACCTCTAGAAATGTAAAACTGTGAAACTACCCAGAAGAGGTAAACATTTGTCTTACCACTGCAAAAGTATAATGCGCCAGGGTAAAACAAGAAGTTCCCCATTATGGGTTTATTACATCACTAATGTTAAATTCTTCGTTCCACGATTGTGTCTTTAAGCTAAAGGACAGGGTGATTGTGAATTATGAAATTAATGGTAGAATACAGAATGGACCCACTACCAACTATGAACCACTCTGAACCATTGTGACCAACTCCAACCCACCAAAACTCATCGTCATCAACTCTGACCCATGATCCACGTCTTTCTCTCCATTGACTAAAGTGGTTACACTTGAAATAAAACAAGACGGTGATATTATCACTTATCGTAGTTTGAGTTCCTACCGTCAATCGCTCAAGCACCGCTTAGTTACAACACCGGTGGATCTGACCTTTAGGATATACAATGGTAAAGTGTTTCTCATCTTGCAAATTAAGTTGAATTTAAATTTATCATATATAATTATTTCTTTGTTGGCTTACAGATACATTTCAGTAGAAAACGTGATAAAATTTGAAAGCCTCAAATCAAGATAAAGTAGATCAACGTAAAAAAAGCTAAATCGTTTTTGATTATTTTTACAAATCAACCCACTACCAATTTCCAATAATAGACAATTCCCCCGTTCATAAATGACATTTAAAAAAATGCCAGGACACCTTGTGTTTATTTTTAATAAAGAGCTATATCCTGAATTTCAGCTCTCTAAGTTGAACGGTTTGTAAGATACTATATTTTTTGCAAAAATTCGGACCCCCCCCCTAAGGATATGTGTTATAATGAAAGTGATACGTCTATGATAACTTCCCAGTTGGGATTGGGGCCTGATTATATACCATATGTCATTTCATTTGACTTTGTAATTTGACATTTCGATGACCGCGACATTTCGTCCAAAACACAATTGATCCAAAGGACTTTTCATCCAAAAGGCATTTGGTCCAAAGGATATTTCGTCCAAAAGAGAATTGGTCCAAAGGACATTTCGTTCAAAAGAGAATTGGTCCAAAGGACATTTCGTCCAGAAGACATTTGGTCGAAAGGACATTTCGTCCAAAAGACAATTGGTCCAAGGGACATTTCGTCCAGGGATGTTTAGTTCAAAGCAAATTTCGTCCAAAGAACATTTGGTCCGGGAACGCTTGGGGGTCCGGGGTTTGTTCCTATTAGAAGAGTAAAAGTGATGCATATAACATTATGACTCACGAGTAATACTTCCCAAGTGTAACACTCCAATTTTGATAAAATTTGGCAGGTAGATACTACACATAAAATAAACGAATATATGTTTCTTTCTGCAGAAAAATGGTTTCAGGATTGCAAAATTCCCACTCAAAATTTTGAAAGTTGGCATCAGAAAGGCAAGAAGAAGTGGAGCAAGTGAACGAAATTGTGCACAGATATTGCAGACGTAAAATGAGGGAATACATGTTTCGTATTTTCCTGGAAAAAATGGTTACGTGGGGCACGGGCCCCTCCAAACCTTTGATCACGAAATATCAAAAGTGCTAATAACTATGTCAGATGTGTGTAAAGGACATGAAGAATTGCAACGAAATTTTGAGAAGGGACAATACGCAAAAAATAAACAAATACGGGTTTTTTATTTTCTGCGGAAGAACGGTTTTAAGGGGCAAAATCCCCCATTCAAAATTTTGAAATCTGAGGCCTAAAAGGCAAGAAGAAGTGCACAGAATTTAATGAAACTGTGCACATATATTGTAGACGTAAATTGAGGTAATTGGGTTTGGTAGTTTCCTGAAAAAAGCGGTTGTGTATATCACGGACCTTTTAAACCGTTGATTACGAAATGTCAAAAGTGCAAATAATTATACATCAGAAGTTATTAAAGAGTATGGAGAACTGCAACGAAACTTCGTATAGGGACAATTCGCAAAACAATAAACGAAACGTGTTTTAATTTGGGAGGAAAAACAGTGTTGGGGCCTAAGCCTCCTCCGAAAAAAAGTAAATATTACCGTAATAGCGCAGGAAGTAATGGATCAAAGCAAATGAAATTATGGGTAGATATTTTAGAGATCCTATGTAAAATAACGCCTTTCTTGTTTCTCAAGTGTCCCTATCCGTTTTGCTTCAAATTTTGCACATCAACAGCAAACAGGAAGTTAATCGACACTTGTTTTTGTTTTTGCGGAAAAACATTGTAAGGGTTAAAGGTGCCTCCTGAAACGCTATAAAATACACTATATTGTTTATGCTTTTTGTTGATATGCCAAATTTGAAGAAATCGGATGGAGACACTTGTGAAACACGAAAGGCCTTATTTTACGTATCAATATCTAAATACAATTTCATTCGCTTCGGTCCACACCTTCCGCCACTCAACACCTCGGTCCGCTCAACAGTTTTTTTCTTTTCTAGAAAGAAAAGAAGTGTTACTTGTCAGTAGCTTCTTATTTCTAAAGGAAATTTTGAAATAGAGATTTATTCCGCAATTTTCATTTCAATAGAACAAATATATGCTGAGATATTCAGAAGAACGTAAACGCTGAAAACTAAATGGCTACCTTTCTTTGTTTTCATTAATAATTTTACAAAAATACAGTTGTAGCTTCGTTGGTAAAGGAATTCATCTCCACCCGAAATAATAAACAACCCTTTGAAGAGCAAACTCCCTTTTCATTTGAGGACAACATTGCCTCCGCATGATCATGAGAATCTTGTATTTGGTTTGAGACTTTGCAATGGATATCTTAAATGTACTGTACTGTACCGGGAAAGTCAATATGAAAGCCAAAGTATATACTGTATTTTCATAAGGAGTAACACTGAAATAAAAATACAAGAAAAGTTAACAATTCTAGTTTGTCATACAACTCACTAATTATATAGAAACGTCTGCCGAAGTTACACACTATCAATAGTGTACGAATAGAAACAGGACTTGTAGTTATCCTGAAAAGATACGTATAATCTACACGAAATGTTCCAACTTTCATCTTATATTTGTCCATCACGTTTCTCAATGTTGCAGCCAAGAATGTGACTGTTTAAGAGTATTGTATTTGGTCACTAAGAATATGTTTCACACATATGTATTTTTCTATTCTCAGTATTTCTTCATATACTTGATACATTATTTTTCACTTTTTCTAACACAGAGGTTTAAATGCCTAATATTTTACTTACTCAAATTTAAACTCCATTAATTTTAGTTACCGGTACTTATTTTAGAACTATTTCATTCACAACATGAAAATTTTAGATGTCATGTTAGCACTTATTACAGCAACATACTTCACACTGCAACCTTTCCCTCATTCCTGTTGTTCGGCCGTTTTGTTTTCAGGCATTAGTGTTTTTCTGAATATCTTAGCAGAAAATTATTATTGTAGAACTTTAGACTTAGTGTTTAGTAATATTTCGAATGGTATTGTTGTACAAAGAAGTGAATTGCCGATTATAAATGAAGATAACCATCATCCTGCACTAGAAATCACTATTCCGTTTAAAGGGCAAAATTATCCACTAAAAAATGAAACAAAATTGTTTTCAACTTCCAGAAAGCTAATTTTTTAAAACTATATCAATTAATTCGAGAAGTTGACTGGTCGGTTTTAAAACAATTTAGTAATATTGATGATGCAACTAACGCATTTTATGATATAATAAATAAAATAATCATTGATACAGTACCTAAAACACGAAAATGTAGTCTGAGAAAATATCCGTGATGGTTTACAAAAGATATAATAAACAAGTTAAAATTAAAAGAACATTATAGGAAGCACATGAAATATTCAGAATATAATAAACATATGTATAAGGAGATAAGAAAGGATACAAAGAAAATTATTCGTAAGGCGTATGAACACTATATTAGGGAAAGCGAAATTGAGGTTAAAAAGAATGTAAAATCTTTCTGGTCATATATAAAATGTAAACAGAAGAACAATAATAGTGAAAGTGGTAGTATGACGTTAAACGGTAATACATTGAACATAAACAAACTAATTGTTGATGGTTTTGCAAATTATTTTAAATCAGTATATGATAAAAATATATCATCATACAACCCTCCTGAGGAAGAACATATGGAGGTAAGCAACTGTTTAGAAATTGATATAGTGTCGAATGAAGAGTATAGGAAAGCTATTAAGAAGTTAAAACCTAAAAAAGCATGTGGACCGGATGGTATTCCTCCATATGTGATAAAAGCATGCTCGGAAATACTACTAGAACCACTGTCTATACTTTTCAATTTAATACTTAAAACCCAAACGTTTCCTGAAATCTTGAAAATTACTAAAGTATCACCAATCTTTAAAAATAGGGATAAGAGTAAAATAGAACATTATAGACCGATAGCCATAATTTGTGCACCAGTAAAAGTTTTTGAACAAATATTATATGATCGTGTTTTTAACCATGTAAAGAACTATATTTGTGAAAACCAGCATGGATTTTACCCTGGACGATCGACGGTAACAAATTTGCTTAATTTCACTCAATTCGTTCATGAAGCTATTCATGATCGCAAACGAGTAGACACAATATATATTGATTTTGCAAAGGCATTTGACACAATTAATCATGACATACTACTTAGAAAACTCTCAAGGTTTGGATTCTCATCAAATTTACTAAAATTGTTTAAATGTTACCTGTATCATACAAAACAGTATGTATACTTCAATCACACAAGATCATTCAGTTATAATATTAATTCCGGTGTCCCGCAGGGCTCAAACTTAGGACTCTTATTGTTTCTACTTTTTATAAATGACCTCCCAACATACGTTAAATATTCCAAATGTTTATTATATGCTGACGATTTAAAATTATACAAAGATATACAGGAAAATCAGGATGTATTAAAACTGAATGAGGATCTAAATAACATATATCAGTGGAGTATAGAAAATAAATTATATTTTAATACTAACAAGTGTAAATTCATGATGTTTTCAAAGCAAAGAAGGTTAACTAAAATTAATCCCTATAAGATAGATAACAAAGTATTAGAACGTGTATATACATATAAAGATTTGGGTATTACTTTCAGTTGTGATATGTCTTTTAATAAACATACATTGTTGCTAACACATAACGCTTCTAAGCAATTAGGATTTATAATAAGAAACACGAAAATGTTTACTAACATTGATGTTATAGGAACTATTTTTAAAAGTATTGTAAGATCAAAGATGGAGTACGCCTTGGTGATCTGGACTACGAAATACGTAACTCAAAACAATCAATTAGAAGCAATTCAGAAAAGGTTTCTAAGGTATCTATACTACAAGAAGACTGGACAATCTGCAATTACTAATAAAATTTCGTATTCCAGACTACTAGGTGAATTTAATTACTCAACTTTTTCGGATAGATCAGTTATTCTACAAGAAATGTGTTTATTTAAAATAGTAAATGGTAAATTCGATAACAGTGAGTTTTTGCAGTATATCAAATTCAATATAAAATCAAGAACTTTAAGAACGAGGAAATTATTATGGTGTGCAACTGCGAAAACCAACACATACAACAACTCACCTTTAATAAGATTATGTTCATTATATAATAATATGGCTGAGAGTATCGATTACATTGACTTAAGTTTGAAAGAAAAAATATTTAAAAAATTATTGAACAGATATTTGTGTGAAATTAAGTTAAATGGAAAACGTAATTAATATGATATTACTATATTAACTACGGTAATGAAATTTGATTATTTTCTATTTTCATGTTGTTGTAATGTACAATATCAATGGTGAGCACATGAATGTGTGCATGTGAAATGTGCGAGATATGTGTGTGTGTGTTCGTCCATATATATATGCATGTATAAATATTGGTGTATGTATATGTATATGCTAGTGTGTATTATGTAAGTATGCCTATTTCTAGAATGAGAGCATGAGTTCGTGCTTCATAAAATGTATGCATTGATCTGTGGAATGTTCGTATACAAAGTTATATATTGTATTTGCTTATTGCTATCTTAATATTCTTAATATTTTCATTTTTACTATTTTCATTTATAAATTTGTTTTACTTATTATTATTGTATAATAATGTAATCAATTGTGTACACCTTCTATAATTGGAGAGATCTCTCTGTTGGAGGAAATAAATAAATAAATAAATAAATAAATATATTTGTTCTATCGAAATGAAAATTGCGGAATAAATCTCTATTTCAAATTTCCTTTAGAAATAAGAAGCTACTGAGTCATAATGTTATATACATCAATTTTACTCTTCTAATAGAAACAAAATTCCTTTGGACCAATTATCTTTTGGACGAAATGTCCTTTGGACCAATTGTATTTTGGACGAAATGTCCTTTGGACCAATTTTCCTTTGGACGAAATGCCCTTTGGACCAATTGTCTTTTGGACGAAATGTCATTTGGACGAATTGTCCTTTGAACCAAATGTACCTGGACCAAATGTATTTGGATTAAATGTCTCTGAACGAATCTTCTTTGGACGAAAAGGGTGGTGAGCTGGTGGGTCAATGTGAGTCACGGTGAGTGGTATTTCGCAGTAGGTCACGTCCTTTTGACCCACGATCCACTGACTTACTCACAAATCTTGACCCATTTCACCCACTTACCAACCGACCCATTGACCCATCTCATCTTTTATTTTAACATGTTTTATTTCATTTAAAAGACGAAACATACATCCACACATTTTTTTCATTGAGTGCGAAGGTTGGCTTAATATCATAGTTGAAATGGTAATTTCTTCTTAAGATGAGAAATTGATATGATTAAAAAGCCCATCTTGAAGTGGGTACAAATTACCTTCCAAAGTTATTAGAAACGCTTTCTCACTCCGAAAACTATGAATTCGACAAATATTTCAGTAATTTTTTTAGATTTTATTTTTAGCTCTCCCAGGCCATCATCCTGTGAAGATGGGGATGAATTTGGATGTAAACTCCATTTGGGGCATCACTATCCATCTCAACGACCGAGAAAATTATGGATAAAACACTCAGATCAGTCGTTTTACATTATGTTTATATGTCACATCTCCCAACTTCCATCACTTCATACTACTACAATATTTTCTTCTTAGGTTGAAAGTAATATGTCTTCCAAGTTTGGTAAAGGTGGTCCCAGACATTCCAGAAATACGCTGGAATATCCATTTATACAGAAACATTAAAATACTTAGAGGTGTGCGAGCAATGCCATTGATTCTGCCCCTGTAACTTTAAAATCCAGCTGACATGTTCGTTCAGAATTGTTGCTATTTATCTCGGGGATAACAAAACTATGGACTCTACACTAATATCGGTCGTTTTGAATCATTGTTTATGTTACTCCCTTCGACTCTCCTTATTAGATGTGCTGGGGGATCTTACTTCTACTGGAAGTTGAACTTAAACTTAAAGGTCATCAGAACTGCTCCCAATGAACTTGGGGACCACGAAAGATATGGATTGAATACTAACATTGGTCATTTTCAATTACTTCTACATGTCACAAATTTCACACACTCCTTCAGGGTGCTAACGGGGGCTTAAATTACATGGCATCCGGAGTGCCACTCTTTATCTAAGCAACCTCCAAAGTTATAGATTCGACACTAATGTCGGTCATTTTTTTATAATTTTGATGTCAGCCCCTTTCATTCCTCATAGGACAGCAAACGGATAGTGCCACTACTAGGACTAAATTTGGTCTTAAACGGCATTAAAATTTCTACCAATTAATTTAGCGACCAGTGCTGCATTTAGAAGCTCGGCGTCCTCACGCACTTTTACTCTCGGCGCACCCAATAACTACATATTTCTCTGGCCCTTTATCCCTAACTTACAAATAAAACTTAATTCGAATATGCTTAATTAGTGAATTTATTGGAGTTAAATACCACTGACTAGATGCTACACCTAAAACTGCCTAACAAAAAATAAATGGGAAACATGTTCTGAATTATTTTTAGATTTCTTACACCATCATTAAATATATTAGGATGGTAAAAGAGAATTGCTCATGAAATAGTATATTTGTTCTTGATTTTTCACTTTTTCATACGAAAAAAAAAAATTAAAATTTTAAACTTTGCGCTCTTCAAACGGGCCTAGTTGGACTAATGGGAAATGCGGCACTGTTAGCGGCACTGAAAACTAACGATTCGACTCTAATATTGGTTGATTTTGATATTTTTATGTCGCTACGTAACCACCCTGGGTGCTAATGGGAGCTTAATTGGACTTGAATTAAAAGTAGAATTGTTTACCTAAGCGACCACGAAACTATGGATTCGATACTAATATCGATCCTTTTCTAGCATTTTTGATATGTATCCCAAAAGTACTCTTTTCCAGATTGTAAGAAATATGGTTAAAATTGCTCTAGACATATCAGAATTTTGTTGAAACGCACACATACATCCACTTTTATATATATAAATACAGAGTGAGCGAGCGAGAAAGTGAAAGAGACCGACCAAAAGCATCACCACTTTAACATTGCATCACCACTTCAGCATACATCACGTATTGAGTTGAAAATCTATGTAAAGACTTTCTTATGTGGCATGCTTCATAAGAACAATTCCAGTCTGCTCACGTGACCTTCATGGGGTTCATGAATTTCATGCGAGCGTTCCGACTTTGGATTCTCTGTTTATACCCTCTTTGAATGCCTCGGATAATTTTTCAAGAACATCAATGACAAATTGTAATACGAATGTTGAGAAGTAACCTCTATATGTCAAAAAGCTCCAAATAAATACACTACTTTATTTCTTGCGATGATATTATTTTCTTAATTTGTATTTAATATTCACATATAGTGATATAGAATACCGACGTACTGTGAACACCTGTTATATTTTAAACATAATAATCATTATGTTCTGGATTGATTATATGTTATATATATATACAACTGATGTATTTTAATGTAATTATTTTATATAATTTTTCATGCATTGCGGAAAATAGAATTTCATAAAAAATGGCATTCACCCAGATGGGAATCGAACTCACAACGCTGCAATTTGAAATGCAACGGCTTACCACTGAGCTAACACAAGCGCTAGTCGGAATATACTTCTAGCCATATATAGCTGTATTTAAGATAATTATGACATTTGTATCCACTGGAAACGTTGTTTCTGTACTACTTTGACTTTTATTTTAGTACTCTGGCGATAATTATGTTCTATGTCCTAATTTTCACCATTCTTTTACATATGGAAAGATTCGTTTACGTATCTAAATGTTCTTTTAAGTATGGACAGCAAAATGACAAACAAGCATGTAATGACATTAATACAAAATTTCGAAATACTGTATCGTTAAGTATTTCAATCAATGTTGCTTTTATATATATAATTGGTAACAAGTCTTATTACATTTAAAAGAAGAAAAACACATCTGCGAACTTTTTCCCGATTGCAAAGGTTGGCTTCGAGGTTCGAACCTGGTTTACTTTTTTACGAAGATACCCGAAGTTGGACTTAGAAAATTTTTGCCTCGAAACAGCAATAAAGAATTCGCTCAACCTTTTTGAGACAAGGTGTACCTGCGACATTTTCCATTGTCAGTTTGTGTTCTATTTCGACCTGGTTTGCTTTAAATGTGCAGAAAATATGCTGGTGGCTTATGTATAAGATTTTGTGCCATGAGAAGTGTTGAATTTGATTTTTAAAAACGTAAAAGTCTTTGGTTATATTTCAGTGAAGCCAAAACAACGAAGCTATATCCTTAATCCGGTACACTGACAGACGATATTCATGTATACTAAATTTGTCAGATTTTCTAAAAAAAAAAACATCAAACATTATTCTACAATAATGACAAATTGCACATAAATTGTCAAGCATATTTATCTTCTTCCCGTACGTCCTTGAAGGAGAAGGATCTAGTAGGTAAAAACTGGAGAGGGGCAACCAGATCTCAGACTATGATAGGTATATCATGAGTTTCCTATACACTTTAAAATCTATATAAATAATACCTTAAATTGTTTTTATCACTAAAAACTATGCGCCTAGATCTCCCGGCCCAAGGGTGAGATCCACCACCGGACCCTGCTAAACCTTTATGGCCAATAGAAAACTTGTCGGAGAAATGCGGAAACAGGCATAACTCGAGAACTGAATGTCGAATTCATTATAGGTTTTAAGAGGGAATAATATGTTTTCTCAGGTTTATAGTATAGCCTTATCCAACCTGATTTTTATTCCTCAAGTCGTAGATATCCAATTGACTATGGAATGTGGTACAGCATGGGACAATTCTAAATGGTACAGGCATATGGAGGTGTACGGCTAAAGTGCTCCACCAGTTGAGTCCGAAGCATTTGCCGGGAAGTATTGCAACCGAATTAACTTTTAAAAGAAGGTGGGTGGCATTAACACCAGGCACTGAAAATTCCCGTACATTTGGGCGAAGTTCCCAATATCGTCTACAGCATCATTTCTCCAAATAAAACGAATCTACTTCTTATGGCAAACATATTACTTGATATTTGTTCTATTTGTGGAGATAAATTGAAACAAAAAATTGAAGTCCAATCCTGTTGCTGTTGGAATGAACACTCTTTCTGTCGTTTGATCTGAAATGACTTTGCAGAGTCTGAATAAATATTCTGTCACTTCAGGAGGGTAGGAAGAGCGGATACTCCCCTCCATCAGTGTGAAAACACATACATTTAATCAAATGCTTAGTGAGAGTGAGCCCATTGGTATAGCACATTTATGATTTCAATCTATGCTCCCAAGCCATCTTATGTCATAGCTGATGACCTTAAAAAACGAGAGATGCAAATATGATGAAAGAGAGGTACAGTCACATGTGCAAATTTAGAATTTGAGACAAAATTATCAGATAGCTTCCATATTTTGTCGAAAATTTTGATTTGGGAAGTATACTTGTAAAAGCTCACCCAAACCTGAGAGCATCCCACTACCAATTGTTAAATTCAAGTGAAGCACTCAGTTGAGAGCATCAGATGATTACGGAGGGGGAGAAACATCTTCAGATATAGGAAACAAATAATGAAAAAATTGGACTGCTCTGAGCAGGACTCGAACCAGGGACCGTCTGATTACTAAGCAACGACTCTACTCACTCATCCACGAAGCCACACTGAACACTAGGCAGTCATATGTCAGACACAGAACGTTTGTTACTTACAAAACTTTTTTGTAAGGGGGAAAGCTAGGTCGACCGCGAGGGTGAATCAGTGGTCGCGAAGATAAACAACCGAGTTGTTTTTCGAAGTCCGAAAAAGTGAGCCTAGATCCGACACGATTCCCGCCGATCTATACACAGGGAATTTCATGTTCCCGCCTTTCTTTATATAGACACTAGCTACAAATCGTACTGTCATCCGAGCGATGTGAAACTGTAACCACAAAATCAAACTACTTTTTTTTTTAGATTAATATTGATTGCGCACCTCATGCACAGTTCCAATATGCAAAATCAAAAGGCAGAGTATGATAGGTATTTTAAGAACTCTAAACTGAATGTAAAAACTGCTTCTCGCTAACTGTTATCATTCTCCTGTTCTATGAAGATCACTATTTAAACCGGAAGAGGTTAATTTTCGTGACTTCTGGTTTCAATTGAAGATTAACGGAGGAAATGAAAGCCATCGATTGCAGAAAAAGAATTTCATCTACCTTTAACAGTTTTTGTTCTATATAGATGAAAATTTATTGAAGACGGAAGTTATAATTAATTTGAACCACTTACTATTTCAGTAAAGAGTTAAGGATGAAGACAAAATATGTTCTTAGGACGCTTAATCCATTGCAGACAACCGCATTTCGTTATATATTACTATTTTTTATCTATGGTGATCAATGATCAAACCGAAAATAGATTATTTAAACCACTTCCGGTTTGAGTAGATGGCTATAATAAAAAAACAAACTCCTAATTTTTGACCCTTTATATTTTGACCAAATTTGGTGATGATCCATCAAAAAGTTCTTGATAATTTTGTTTCCCGAGCACACAAACACACACACACACACACACACACAGACAGATATGGTAAATATATAAAGGAGTTTTGGTAAACCAAAACAAATATAGAAAATTTAATACTAAATATTTATTAAGATCACGTATGTCTTTTCATTCTGAATACAGTAAGACGGTGGTACATAGGCCAAGTCCCTAGCGCTTATGTTTCTACATCGTTCCAGTTTCGATTCTCGTGAGAGTACTTGACTTAGATAGAATCTTGAGTAATGATTCGGATCCCTCTTTATGTAGATCTTATCTGATGTGATCTCAGTATTGAAAAGGATCACGCTAAACTGTAATGAAACATAATAACAGCAATATGATGTTCTACGGCAGGTTCAAATAAAGCACCCGCGATGCATATATTAATGCAAGAAAAGGGAAATATGTTGATATGTTATATATTAAGTATTCAGTATGTGGAGGAAAGTCGCTTCTTCTGGTGGCTATGTATTTAAGGTCCCTAAATAGCCCTTGTGGAACCACGTAAAACTAGAAAATAGAACTCGAGATGATTTACCGCAGAATTCAAACCAGAAACATCTTAATTGCAAATCTTTAACGTCTATAGTGCATCGAAGTTAGTTTGTTTTATGTGGTATTTAATATTTTAATATATAATAGCTCGATCTCACACAAACTAACGTATCACTAGCCGTAAATGAGTTTTGTGTGTAGACACATGTAGTAAAAGTATGAGTTATTAGACCTAAACATTAGTACGATACACTCCTGGTAAATGGAAGTTGACGTTGAAGTTTCTGAGTTGTGGAATACGGATATACTGGTGCGCAAAATCAATTGAAGTGCTTTGTTTTGTATGTACTGAAACTTCTAATAAATTACATTATTACATAGGAGTAGCCGGAAATTTTTATTTGGGTGTCCGCAGAGTTAATTGAAGCAGAATTTTTATACGGGTCTACCAAAGGTAATTAAACCAAGATCTTTCATACGGGTGTATCAAAGACAAAACATAACTTTTCATATGCGTGTGCGCGTAAGAAATTAAAATAACTTTTTCAATGGATTTGTCCAAAGGTAATTAAGTTCGACCGTATCTTACCATAACATTTCCACGTGCTAATTTTATTGGATTTTAAATGTATTACAAATAATAAAATAACAAATAATAAATTGACGAATTACAAAAAAGCGTTTTACTTTACACGACCTTTGAAGATAATAGGTTCAAACCATTTTATTTGTGTGTGTGTAAAGGCACATTCAGCACACCCCATAGCTACGACTATGATTATTAGTTACACATATTAGCATACATTCTAGACGATAGTTTACAATAATATTTTCCTACATTCCAACTGTTTTTAAAATAATAAGACTAGCGAGTAGGCGAATGTAAATAGCAAGGGATGAAAACAAAACAGGACAAGTCAAAACAACAGCGGTTTTAGTCTCGTTCAGAATATTATTCTTGATCTTCTTTCGGTATCGTTTCGGTAATCTCGAAACAAATTCTGAGGGAAAAAATCGTGGGAATAGTTATACACTTTCGTTTCGGCTTTTTATTTTTCACTTATTATTGTAGATTCTATTGTAGAAAATTAAATTCCTACTTTTATGAACGACGATTACTGTATGCCCTGTAGAAGTTAAAAGAGATCGATAATCCATGATAGTGAATGGTTTTCAATGACATCGTGAAATAAGAATATGAAAGGAAATAGGAAAACCCAGAAAAAATACAAAAACGTAATGTTGATCATCACAAATTCACATGGCGTGGAATCGAACCAGGGGCAGTTACCCTTCCTGCGTACCTGCGTGCCTCACATGATTTCTGTTGAAGAAAAATTTAAATAATTTCAGTTTCCACAGAATCGCCAAATTTACAATTAAACATAGAATGCAGGTTTCTTTAACAAAGTAGTTTCACAATAAAGTTTGTGTTTCTGAAAATGTTGCTCAGCTTCTTTGAAACGCAGGTGTATATTTTGTTTGCTCTCATTTCATGTTCATCATTGACTGATTTCATTCGAATAGCATAAAGAGATCTCCCTCTTAGCACTGCGTCTTCAATGAATTTATCATTAGGAATGTTTCTTCCATGAACACTTTCAGCTCGACGATCTGGTACAAGTTACGGTTCATCATTTCGGCTACTATGATATCCACTTCTTGAATCTGTAACACTAATGATTCGTCTTCCTATCGAATAGGTGATTCTTTAATGACACATTCAACTATTCTAGTAACACATGTCAACAGAGTTTCCCATGAAACATCCTTTCTCTCTTTTCGTCATTACCATTTTAGCTCTAATTCTAACCAAACACGCACTGCTCCTCTTTAAACACGTTGTCTGCTATATATTGCCGTATAGCAGTACTCTATAAATATGGTGAATTATCCACTAAGAGTGTACAACTTTTCGCTACACAGCATTCAGCAGACTGACTTAGCAATCGTGGTAATTTTGTGAAATTTTGGTAGTCCCAGGGATAGACCATGTTTGTTTGTGTCGTGTTCTGTAGGAATTTGGATGCAATTTGATGTTGAGCGATGCAGCTTTGCAGTGTCAGTCTCTTGCCGCAGTACTTTGACCTGAAAGTTCATACGGAAGGTTTTTTAATGAAATTTATCGTCCTCGTGTCAGTTTCGTTTTATGCGTAGTGTATTACATAGGATTTTCAATTTTTCATTACAGTAATCATTTTTCTTGTTGCAATTTTCGTCTGTCTGGCTGGCTTCTTTTTGTTTATCATTCTTTTCAGAATAACTGAGAACACGTGATTTCAGGGCGAATGTTCTACTATTATCAACTTACAGATAGACAAGAACACAAAGAATAAAACAAATTATTTAATATTACGGCAGTTAAAAAACTACATATTGCATACTATATTAAGTGCGATTATATATGTGCACATGCAATAAGGATACATGTCCTACGCAATACGTTCGAGAGCTGTTTAATAACTTCACATACCAGCAGACATGTTTAGAAGTGTATTCATTGTAGAATAGCAGAACAACAAGTATTTTCAAAGGAACATAATGTAATCGAACAACAGTAAAATTATTGCTTTAAATTTTTTTTCTATTATACCACGAACCAACAAACCATTAAACCTTCCTGGGGGATTTCTCGGTACTGGGGTATGTCGTAATACAACTAATGAGAAAATCGAATAGAATAATTTGTATCACTTGTTTTCTATAGAAAAATAAAACGGAACATTGACACAAAGTCATACTCATACGTAAATGGAAATCAATTATTACGAAAATTGTAAAGACTTTAAAATACATATTTCCTCTGCTGCTGTTTGATGAATCAAGACAAAAGTTTCAGTTTCAGTTGAACATAAAATAGAACACATAATTACATTTTATTATTCACGCAGTTTGCAGTGTTGCCACGTAATAACTGTACATTGACAAAAAGTCATACTCATACTTCCATGAAAATCCATTATTATGAACCCTGTGAAGAATATAAAATACATATCTCCTCTGCTGCTATTTGTTGGATCAAGATGAAATTTTCAGTGTAAGTTAAGCATGAAATGGAATCCATAAATGCATTTTATTGTTCACATAGTTTGCAGTGTTGCCACGTAGTAACTAAAAGAATGGCAAGAAGGGACGTTTTCAGGGGAAATTTTGTTAAATATCCCTCCATTAGTTTTCCTTTGTACACAGAAATGTCAATTTTATTACGTAAACTGAAAGCCTACAGTCGTATAAATCGATTGAGGTATAACGGGTTCCAGTGTTGCCCTAACGGTTTGATCTACGGTTATTTAGAGAGATCCCATCGATGTCTGTATACATACATGAATGCTAAAGGGTTAAGGACCTCAGGACCCAGGTGTTACAATTATATGTTGACTAACAACAATTTTTTGTTTCTAGGGACACTAAGGAACATTCCTAATATAGTGGCAAAAGTTCCCTAGGGGGGAGAGTTATCACCCCCTTGGCCGTTGGTCTATATGTTTTGAACGCTGAATCGATCCTTGAAAACGGCTTGTCGACAGCTTTTGCCGTTTTGCTGTTGACAGACAGACGGACGTACTCCCATGCGAAATAAAAATTGCGCGTATACTGCAACTCACGTTTTTCGCATATATTCCATTTTATGGGTAAAATTCACTAATTACTATGTGGAGATAATAGAAAGCAATCCATCTAACGAGATATTTTCAAAAAGTATAATAAAATAATAAAAATATAAGCAAAAAAACAAAATTATGCTCGGTTTTGTGTATACTGGCAGCGATGCTTTCTAGGGATTTTTTCAGTAGCAGAGCATATTTGCGGAGGGAATTCAGTAGGGGAGTCAAGGAGTTGGATCAAGAAACTGGATAGTGGAGTAAAATGTTGCATTTATTGGTTAAAACCTAGTGTGTAGATTGCCTGCCAAATATAAATTAGATTCTGTAACTAAGATGTCGTACGAAAATATAGAATTAAACAGAAAAACTCTTATCTTACGGTTCGAAGCGATACGAACCATGGTTATGAAGATTATTTCTTAAGAAAAAAGAGCAAACACAGCGTTGCCTCCGCGGTTAGGTGGATAGAGTGGCGGACTCGTAGTTATCTTACCAACGAATCCCATCCTATGCCATTCTTTTCTTTCTTTTTTTTTTACAAAACATTATAATTTTCATGTTAATAAGAACCGAAGCAATATAATAAGGTCAACTTATTGATATTTTGCTGTAATGACGTATTTATCAAGGATTAGAGTACTATTGGTAATAGCTATTGTTTTAAGTTCATGCTGTTGTATAGCTTCTCTCATCCTGTTTTCTTGGGAAGAGAACAATTTTGTCTCCAACAAAGTGTGAAGGATATATACGGACAGAAGAAGACATCTTAGTACCAATCCTGATTTATCGTGATGAAATTGACTAGTTTGTCTTTATTAAAAAAAATAAAACTAAATTATTCAAGTTGGCTTCTCTTTAGCTTTTAGGTAAAAAAAAAAGTTTTTTTTCTTTATAAAACTATACTTTATGAGGCAAGGTCTGCGATCGTACCCACAAATTTATCTAAAGAGTTAAAGATAATTGTTTATACAAACATTTTACAAGTTTAGGTGCGTTAAACACCAATACACCATGGTCTTGCTTATCCGACCATCCTTTGTTCCACATACTGTATGATCCGATATATCATTGCAGATAGCACCAATCGGCAAGAAGAACTGCTAGTTATGGTTTTAATCTACTTTTCATGCTCTGGAGTCTATCGCCTATCGCGTCTGTCTACACCTTGACTCATACGTCTATCATGCTGTGCAGACACGTATCCAGGTTTTCTATTCGGAGGGGGCCTAACACGAATCCTCGTAAGCACGTAATTCTAATGTTTTAAAAATAGCAATAATAATAATAATAATAATAATAATAATAATAATAATAATAATAATAATAATAATAATAATAATAATAATAATAATAATATTGCAACAGTTCTGTACTTCTCTTAAACTTTTTCCTACTTTTCATTTATAAACCGGTTTACTTTGGAAACTGCATTAAGCAAAAACAAAATGAAATATATTTTCGAGAGAAATGTAACTAAAGAAAACTGTCTATTACGTATATCACATAACAAAAATAGCAAGAAGACATTGAGTGTATCCTTCTAATATACTAAAGTTAAAAATAGAACGGAAACGAAATGTTAATCCTATTTGAAACTATTCTTTAACCCTTAAGTACTATTGACGGAAATAATCACATAATCTGTCAGACCGCATTGTTGTTTTACATTTTCTGAATAGTAGTTTTATTGCATATTTTCTTATAATGCTATCCTACATATCTTAGTTGCTTATAGAAAAATAAAACAGTAATTTCACGATGTAGAAAAAGTTTTATATTTTTAAAGTAATGAGAAAAAGAATATAGATAAAATTTGCAATAATGTTTTCATTGTTATTCTAAAATTGTAATTGTTGAAATATTGAATTTTTTCTTCGTTTCTATGTAGTAAAAATAACACTAATTTAAAATACGCTCTTCTTATAGATGCACTGAGAATAAAAAAATACAGTAAAAACGGAGGAAAAACATGGAATATTAGCTTTTCAAAACTTACAAGAAAGCACAGTTACAGTTGTATTGTTATATTTTTTGTAGTAAAAAGGTAATGAATAACACCTATCTTTAGCTTTTATATGATCGCGAGAGTAAAGAAAATTCGTTTTGCCGGTAAAGAAAGTACCGCACTAACTGTTCTGATTGCATGCACTTTCTTCAAGTAGGCACTTACATCTTTTTATTCTTCACTGCATGGAAATCGGTACCGTACACCGCTGACACGAATATCATTGCTTTGCGCTTACAACTTAGTGGAGAGCGGACTATGTTCTCCTCTTCAACTCCTTGTGCGCGATGGTGGGAAACTCACTTTCAAGTTATATTATGCTCTTGATTGAAAAACTCAGCTCTCATGGCAGATGTCCAATGAATATTCTACGTTCTATGTGAGGCCTAACAAGTCCTTTTGCCAACCTTTTCATGAAATCAAGTCTTGTTATCACTTCGGACTTAGCATAGACTTGAGGCAAGGCATACTCATTGACACCACACTCAACATCCACCAGAAAAAAGAAAATTGTCAATGGCTATCGTCTTGTTTGACGACTTGATGTGTAATCTGTACATTTTTTGTCTAGAGTATCCACTCCGCCTTTACTCATGTTATAAAATATGATAATTTCAGGTTTTCTAGTCTCTGGGTCATTATTTGATGTGTGGTGTAAGACGTGCCACACGGTAAGACTCAATACTGATAATAATCAGTAGATAACAAAAGACAACTGAACAGCAAAATACTCACGTAACTACTATAGTACGTCTGTGAGACCGTTCAACCCCTCCAGCGCCGCGCACAGGGGATCAATTATAACACGAACTTCACACTACGTAACCATATGCTAGACAGGAATGTAGACGAAAAGATCCACTTGTAGTAGTGAGACTGTAGAAAATATAATGATACGAAAAGCAGCAGCAGACGGTCCATAGTACTTACGGGTTAATTCTACCTGGTATAATGTCATTATGATATGTTCTTAGAATTATAACAAGACAACAGCACATTGCCCAAAGTTTGAACACTGACTACTAGTAAACTCATATAAAAGAACCTCAAAATGGTAAAAACAAGTTTATTAAAAAGTGCTTGAATTTCGGAGGAGCCAGCCCTCAGGCCCTCACGCTGGATACATCCCTGATTCAGTGAACTGCAGTTTTTTGTTATGAAACATTATTATTAGAGGCGTAATATGTAAAATTATATCATAAGTTTTATTTTTAATAGGTCTTCTCTTAACACATCCATATTATCCAGCGTTCTGCCTGCCTGTTTATGTCGGATAAGCGAAAGCCTACTGTATTTCTAAAGCTAGCATATAAATGAACTAGAATTGTATCGTCCTAGAACAGACAATAGTGGGAAATGCTTATATTAAAAGGCTGGAATAAAAAAGCATAAGTACTGCTTTGGTGGCGTGAGAACAAATTCAAAACAATTCAATATATTTCCTAGTATCAGATTATCATCTTATTGTGTCGGTGTGTATTATTTTTTAAACATAGTTTTAAAAGTCATACCATTCGTAATATTCCTAAGGAAATCGAAAGAAAAAACTCCTATGTGCATCTTGTGGCAAAGCGGCATAAGTGCATGGTCCGAAACCGATTCCCACGTTAAGATATAGATAGAGTTCTTGTACTTCAGAAATGCAAATCCGGGACGATACTAAATTACGAGAATCTTTGAATTGCTTAAAATTGAAAGAAGTGTTGAATACTAATTTACTTTCCACCATTAGATAGAGTTATTCAAGAGTAGAGTACATATGTAGGTTCTAGGACACTTTTCCCCCTCCATCCCTAACTGCCAAAAAATTATGAACCCACCCCTGACTTTAACACAGAGGGATAACCCAAAGTGAAATTGAATATGCTTTTATGACATTTAAATCATAAAAACTTACATCTAAAACTTATAACTAACTTACATCTACTTCTTTTCTATCTTATAATGACCCCAAGCTAATGTATTTACCCCATCTCGTAATATATATATCTTATCATCTGAAGAATCTAGTGCTAGCTTATGAACGGTTATGCTATATATATCGTGCTTATAACTCCTAATGAGGTTTATGTCTTTATACGTTTTAACATTTTAAATAAGCTTTCTTTATAATCACCAAACTGCAACTCCTTGGCAACTACACATTTAGTTACTCCTTTAGCTTTTTTCTCTTCTTTATTTTCTACTCTATAAGCATACATCTTTGATCTCAATCCAATAAACTCCGTCATTATTTTACCCTTATTCTCATCTTTCATCTTACCTATTACTTTTTTGTTTATTAGTGGCAGTCCATATATGTTATTTTCCCCGTATTCACTCGTATCAAACTGGTCAACTATTTCTGCTATATCCTTATAAAAGTCATCAGTCTCAATCTCATATATGAAGCTATCGGTATCCATATAACATAAATCTGTATTGTTTCCATATTTCGGCTTCATCGTGTTATAGTGAAAATCATACATTAATAGCTTCGATAGTTCTAACACACTCATACCAACATATATTGACTTATTAAATGTTAATCGTTCTTTTTTCATATGTATAACACACAAATTCTCTGTAAATATTGTTCTGTAATCAAAATTAGGTTTTGCAATTAATTTTTCTACTCTTTCAGGATCACATTTTAATTGTATAGGTTGCCTCTTTCGAATATTTTCCATTGTTTTTTCGAATACCGAGTTATTCATGAGCTTATAAAAATCTTCTTCAAACTTGTTTTTAGCTTGCGTTCTCATATTTGTATTTAAATCAATGTATTTCTTTAACCAGTCTGATTGTTTGAATTCTAATACTGTATGCACTTTCTTTAATTTCATTCCAAGCGACATATATAGTTTTAAGTTCCTATAGTGAAGTACATATCTGTCCTTATTATAAAATGTTGTTAGTAGTTTCGATTGTTTTGATTCTGGTGGACACATGTTTTCTGGAGCTAATGGTAAATCAGAGTGTTTGTTGTGTAAATACTTCGGATATTCTAAATCTACTTCTAATATGTAGCCAGTTTCTGAATCATCTGGATTGTTCATTATATCTATGTAAGGTTTAACCCACTTAAAGTCTTTATAAGGCATGTATTGACTCATAGCCCATCCATATAAGTAGTATGCGTCTAGATATGCTAGGTATGTTGAACACTCATCCTTATTATAATCTTGCATATATTTGTTGTTAGCTTTTACATATCGTTTACTGCATTCTAAGATTCCTCCTCGTATACCCTTTTCTAGCATTAGTATTTTATCATAATCAGTCAACATTTCTAAGTTAATTTTAGTCATCTTTAACATTGCATCCCACGATAGACCTGGTGCTGTATAATACCAAGCAGGATCTAATCCATATGCCTTTAAACACACATCTCTAAAGTTTTCAAATATATCTGTTAATTGAAGGACATCTGTTTTGTTATAATGTTCAGTTAAGTCCTCCAATAACTCTAGATTGAATTCTTTACAAACTCGCACATGAAGCTTATGAACTTATGACTCATTTTTTCTCCTGTTAATCTGTTTGTAAATTTGTCTGGAGATAATAGAACAGGTTCTTTCAATTTTTCAAAAGAATCAACATAATCAAATGGGTAATCACCTTTAGAATTAACTAAATCAAGTTTATCAATCGGGAAAAACTTTAATGTTTCTCGAAATTGTTCTGGCTTTAAATTCTTTGTTAGCTCTGCTATACTCTTTGGCATAAATCTAAAAGAATCAACAAATCTTAAATTTATTCCATCTTTTTCTGATCCTGCTTTTACATATTTTTCATATGTTATGTACCTTTCCTCATTATTAGCGATCAATTTAATTTTCTGTGTATCATAAGCTAACTCCTTAATAAAGAAATGCGTATCATAACCAGTTAAGTTGTGAAGAAATACAGGAACAAAGTTGGGATTTTTATAGTTTAAATTGCAATAACTGTGAGCTGCACCTCTAAACTTTCCAGTTAAATGATCATGATCTCTTACTTTTGCTTTATTTTTATTTATCTTATACAAACATTTTTTTAAGTCATGCTTCCATTCTTCTATTTTTTCACTCATATCATCTTTATCCTTGTAGAACTGTATTTTCTTCTTCAGTATATTTATTTTTTTCTCAACAGCTGGTGGTAAGTCATTCAAGTTTTTCTCACATATATGACAAGTATCCGAACTGTTATAAGCTTCTATTTCCTTCTCACTAAGCGGGATCATATCAACTACCCTATTATATATTTCCATAATTTCTATTGCTTCTTTTTGTAACATTTCAATAAATACTTTCGCAGCATCTGGGCCTATATAACTAACAGGAGCTTTATAGTCCCCATTTGAATATTTGACATAGTAACAAAAACTCATTGGTTCATGCTTTTGATATTTTACTGTTTTACTACAATTATGCTCTATTTTTAACTTACATAAGATACATTCGAAGTCAGCCATTATCGTAAATGGAACTCTTAATGATCGGTTATAGTTTTGAAACTTTATTTGATTGTCGTATGGTTTAGGAAGTTCTATTCTAACAGCCTCATGCTCTTTACAATATATCTCATGGTTTTGCAACTGTTTATCATTTCGAAAGTGTCTTGTTAAACATCTGTCGCAGAAGTATAGTGTTTCCTCATGTTTTGTCACTTGACTTCTTATTAATCGTGATAGGTTTTTTATCCAACAAAAATGATTGTTTTTTTCATCTTTTACATATAATAAATTGACATGAGTTTCCTGCTTATTTTTCGTGATTTGAAGTGGATATACATTATAGTTCTTGTCATAGCTGTAAAGATTGATGGAGATATTTCTTCTTCTTTCAAATTTTGGAATATCTTTTAATTGTACAGGAAATTCAATGTTATCACAATACTTCTTTTGCAATTCATTAACAAGCTGTTTATAATGTGAAGGTCTTTCAGGATGTATTTCAACAGGTTTTAAGCAACTTGCAATAGAATACAAAAAAACATTTATTGTCTTTATTTTTAACATTAATCACTGCTTTCTTATCTTTAATTGGTTTAGGAAGTTCAATATATGAAGAAGCTCTTAATGGTACATATTTGTTTAATCTGATTTGTAAGTATTTAATTTGGTGTAATGTCCTCCCTGATCCTCTACCTACAAACTCTTCCATTTCTCTACGAAGTTTTTGTTTTGCATGATATATATACTCACTTAAGTCAGTTGATTCTAATATTCTCTCGTTTGATGTTTTGAAATTGCGCTCTTGTATTTCTTTATCTTTAATATAGTCACAAATGAAAACAAGGTTAACTTTAACAGGGTGAAATTTTAATTCCTCTTTGATTTTGTTAATAGCAACTCTTCCACTTGTATCTAAAAATTTTATTTGGTCTTTATATCCTCCTGTGTTTTCAACTTTAATGGTTTGTAAACGCTTCTTGAATGCTGTTTCTTCTAATTCTATCTTAATTGGTATACGTGCTGGTTTCGGTTCTTCAATTATTTCTTGCTTAAATGGGAATATATTTCTAATCTGTCTTCTGCTTTGTTCATCATCATATTGTTTAAAAAGGTCTATCAGTTCTGCTTTTCTTAATCGGGAATATCTTCTGATTCCCCTCTCTTTACATTGTCGTCTTAACTCTACTACGGTAAATCTATTATAATTATTCATCCTATTTATTATATAGAAAATCTTGCTATAACTCAATTTTTATCTTCACCGGATTATTTCAGTTCATTTTCATGCTATTTTTAATTCCATATATCCTAATACAACGCTTAACATTGTACACTCCTGCCATTGTCTACATATTACGCGCTGTATTAGAACACGGCTTTGATGAGAATACCTCATCAAAGTCACATATACACATATGAAAATTAAATCATTTTTGTAACTTACTCATCATCATCATAATCATCACTACCATATTTATATTCATCATCACTACTCAAATCAGATGTTTTTGTTGCATTATTAATAATTCTTTTTCCTTCAACAGTATTTGCTTCTCTAGTAGTGTTGCTAAGAGTTTAAGATCATGATGAATTAGTTTAAGTCTATCATGTAATAAATCAAAATGTGCTTCCATATTTGTTATATAGAAAACCAACAAAAAATGAAATAAATTTAAAAAATCTAAGAATAAAAACAAACATGACCAGTGCTAAGGAAATATTATCTTACAAACCTATATTTGATTGTGTATTTAAATATTTAGATATTGGTGGTTATAATGATGAAGACAAAATAAATTTTAGCGTGTCCATAGGTATGTTAGATCATTTGTTCAAGAAGGCCACTAAAGAAAACAACTCATTTCTCATACAAACCATTCTCTATGCAAACGTTATGAATTTGTCTGATGAAATATTAGATTCACTGACTGATGAACAATGGCTATCTATAGGCTATGATCATGAGGGGGAATATAACTATGATCACATTACAGAAGATTTCATACGCAAATATCTGCTGAAAGTTAATTTGAGTGAAATATGTTTATGGAAAAAGTTATCGGAAGAGTTTATAAGAGAATTAGCTGATAAAGTTGATTGGGAGATTATTTCAGGAAGCCAAGACTTATCAGAAGACTTTATAAGAGAATTTGCAGATAGAGTTGATTGGAAAGAAGTATCGTATAATCAAAAGCTATCTGAAGAATTTATTAATGAGTTTATAGATAAAGTTGATTTTGATGCTATATCTTATAAAAACGAACTCTCTGAAGCCTTTATACGAGAACATGCAGATAAAGTTTCTTGGTGGTGCTTATCTGCAACTCATCAATGATCAGAAAATCTTATAAGAGATTACGCTGACAAAGTAGAGTGGGAAATGATTTCAATGTCTCAAAATTTAACAGAAGGATTTATTGCAGAGTTCGAAAACAGAGTTCATTGGCATAACATTTCAATTTATCAAGACCTCTCTGTAGAGTTTATATATGCATATAAATATTTTGTGGATATGAGAGCTATAATAAGAAAATATCATAATAATCCCGATTTAGGTGATATGTTGAATGTAGCATTCGCTGTTGCAGCAGATGGTTTTGTTTAACACTTAAATTGTACTTTGATGGGATAACCCATAAAAGCAATAGCATATTTAGTTTCTCGTTTTTATACTTAAATGTCTCTTAACTGAATAAACCTGTCAACAAGATCTATATCACTTAAATCTGTGTTCATATGCGAGCCGTGCCAAGTTATTCTATCATCATATCTTTATTTAGCTCTGTTGTATAAGTTTATAGAGTTAGGATCATCAATGTTAAGCACAGTACTCATACTTGGGTATTTAAGTTTGAGTTGTTTAATTCTATTTTCGTAATTGCGTGTTTGTACTCTTCCAACCCAATACTTATATTGTTCTATTTTTTTCTTTTTGGTCTTGTTCTTCTTCGTCATAGTAAAGGAGTATATTTTGAAGTTGTTCTTTACTAAGGTTCTTCTTGATAATAAATAGCCTGTGTATCTTTCCTTGATCTTCTGTATATGGTGCTGCAACTGTTATAAGATAATCAACTTTGCTTTCTAGTTCTTGATTGTACAATCGTAATTGCTCCATTGTTTGTTCTATCTCCTCTACTCTTCTTTGCAACTCTTTTTGGTCTTCATGAATCTGTTTGAAGTCTTGTGTGAAGTAATATTCGATTATATTGTAACACTTATCATAAAACTCATTTGAAATCCAAAACGAGATACTCAATATTAATTCTTTTCTTACATATGTTCCTGATACTAATAGATCTTGTTTATTTGTTCCTTTTGACTCAACTATGTAAATTGGGTTTTGGTGGTGCAGATCTGGCCCACCTAATTTCTTGTAATATCGCAGGAGATCTTTTGATTTATCTAACCTTGTCCAATGTTTAAATTGTTTTCCCCCATTTTGACACAACTTAGTAGCATTGAAATATCCTGTACTCTTATCTATAATCAACTTGAAATCACCAAAAATACCATACCAATAATTGCCTTTAATCTGTTCGTAGCAAATATCGTTTAAACTAAGAGAATTATCCTTAGTGCTCATATTTATTATATAGAAAATCTTTGATCACTGTTTGTACCTTTTGGCTCTATATAATACGTTGAGTTCTGCTGGCTTGGATGTAAGCCGGCTAATTTTTATCATAATGTTCAAGTAGTTTCTTACTTCTTACTAATCTTAAAGTCATCTTTTAACTCCAATCCTTTTAATTTTTCGATTACTTCATCATCTTGAATTTCTTCTATAACTTCTTTGATCGTGTTGAGTTCGCACTTGAAAAATTCACCTTTATATTTAAAATCATCTAATTGTTTATGCACAAGTGACTCTAACTTTTTAGCATCATTTGTCTTATAGGTTTCTTCATAATAAAATAATTCGAAGTCAAGTCTAAACTCATTAAACTGACCTAGGCGTTGTTCAAGGTTTTTTGTAGAACCCACTTTATATATATTCTTCTCTTGGTGCTGTTTGGTAGTTGCTATATAAACAAAACCTGACTTATCATTATCTTTTTTCAATTGAGACTATCTTCTTATTTCTTGGAACAAGTCTGGATGAACATATGTACCCCTGATTATTTTTCGTCTTCCTCCTAAAATCAAGTAATATATTTTTTAGACTGATACTTTTCTTCTAATTTTTTATCAATTCCTTTGATTCTTTGTTCCTTAACCAATGATCAAACCTCTTTCCTCCATCTTGACACAGTTTAGTAGCATTGAAGTAATCAGTCTTCTTATCTATAATCAGTCTAAAGTCACCAAACAAACCATACCAGTAATCATCTTTAATCTGTTCGTAGCAAATATCGTTTAAACTAAGTGAACTATTCATAGTACTCATATTTATTATATAGAAAATCTTTATTTTTAACTTCATTTTCGTTACCAGCTAGTTTTACTGTGTAAGATGAGTTTTTGAAGTGGCCGGAATACCGGCGACTTCGAATTTTCTTGTAGTCATAGCATTTGTCATAGAAGTCTTGTGAAATTCAAAAAGCAATAGCAAGAAATATTTTCCTGTAGACATATGTTCCTGAGATGATTGATGTTGTTTCTTGGTCTCTAAATTTCAGAAAATTTTTAGCCCCTCTGTATTCGGAGTTCCAAAATAGCTGATGATGGTCACCGGTATACCGGGAGCCATGCTTTTTCTCATAATATTCAACTCGTCTCTTAGATCGTTTATTTTCTAACCAATGATCAAGCCTTTCTCCATCTTTTGATTGTGTATATAGAGCGGTTGGTAGAATCGTCCCCATCGCCTTTTTTTATAATTTCTATAGTCGGAATACCGTCCCCGGAAATATATGCTATGAGGGTTATCGTTTCCTTACCCGTATCTCATTTAAACTATCCTTTTATGGCTATTATTCCATAAAAGACAACATTTATATTTACACTACAACATTACTCTTATCTACCAAACTATTATGTGAATCATCAAACCCTAACCATTTAACATATACTTTGTCACCTTTCATTCTTAACACCTTTTCCACCAAGTATTCATCTTTATGTTTCGTCTTTAATAGTTCCGGTTCGTAAAATCTACCTTGCACATCCTCTTCTTCTAAATCTTTAATTCTATATGTAGGTGGATTGGATGGAATAACTTCACTAATAACAAATACTTCTGTTGACCAACTAGGCGTATATCCCTTCTCAAATAACCCTTTCGATTTACTTATACGAACATGATCACCTAACTTGTATTTGGGTTTAACACACTTATATTCTTTTTGATACACTTTCTCCAATATTGTTCGCTCATTCTTCTTATTAACTTCTATAGGCTTTAAACCAATCGTTCTATGAATTTGATAATTATACTCTTTAACTAGTGTTGGTAATATCTCTATCCATTTGTAATTCCCTTGTGTTGTGAACCTTTTCCACATGTTCTGTTTAAGTGTTCTATTGAATCTTTCAACAACAGAAGCTTTCTTGCAACTATAGGTTGAGTAGTGATTAATCTTATTTTCATCCATTAACTTCTGAAATTCTTTATTGTAAAACTCTTTACCTTGATCAGTTTGTAAGTTACTAGGTTTTCTTGTTCTTAATATGGATTCGAATGCTTCTGTAACATTCTTACCACTCTTATCTTTAACAGGAACAGCAAACGCATATTTAGAGAACACATCTATAACCGTTAGCAAATACTTATAAACTTTATTTAATTTGGAAACACCTTTTAATACTCCACTATCCATTTCTACAAGATCAGCTTGCCAAAGATCATCGATACCTTTTATAACTACACTTAATCTGTCAAAATTTTTTCTAGATGGTCTGTGAATTTCTTCTATAATGTCTTCTCTAACACCTTTACCTTCTTCTAGTCAATCAGGCTTTTTAATGAATTGAGTTTTAGTAACACCACATACAGAACAAATACCTTTCTTTAGATATCTTCCATTCTTTGTTTGTTCAATTCTAATGGTATCTTTCTTCGTATCTGTCGATTTCTTACACTTAACACAATACATCCTGTTTATTATATAGAAAATCAATAACTATCGCTGTTTAATATTATGCTATCAACATTCTCACCATCATCATCACTATCTTCGTCTTCTCTTTCTACATGCATAAGAAGCAATAGTAATTTACCATGTTTCAGATCAGAATCTTTAGATGGTCTAACTGCTAATAGATCATTTATATTTAAGTGTAATGGAAAAGTTTCAACTAGAGAACCATTTAAATATATATCAAGAAAATACGTATTATAAGATGATTCTATATACATTACCCTACCTTTATAAAGAAATTTGTATGCGGTAGATAGATTATGTATTAAAAAGAACGGATTTTCAACATTTTTTGATATCAATCGACTTGGAAGTTCTATAACATGACTCCGTTTGATGAAGTTAAGCTCTTCTTTTAACATGGCAATATCTTTTCTCACAACTGTATTATCTAACTCTGATGTCATTTTAACATTACCAAAGATATCCATATTTATTATATAGCAAACGTCCTTAGGAAAGCTCTCTTTCTATGTACATTACAACAAACAATAATTGCCCTTCTTCCATAGCTGAATTTTTAGTTGGTTTAATCGCAATTATATCGTTCTTGTTAAAGCTAAAAGGTATCTCTTTAATCAAAGTATCACCCAAATATATATCTAGAAAGTATTTATCCAAACTTAATTCCATGTGCATTATTTTCCCATTATAGAGAAATTTTTAACCATTAGAGAGATTAAATATTCTAAAGATTGGCTCCTTAACGTTTTTAGCTCTTAATCGATATAGTAGAGGCATGGTTTCTTTCTGCATAACCAATTTAGTAGTATCCATCCTAATCTTTTCAATATCTTCTTTCTTGACGTATGTGTCTTGTAACGTTTCTAATGCATCTTCAAATCGTTTTCTATCGTTCTCTAATTGGGCTTCTATCGATCTAAGTTGACTTACGCTAACAACATCACTTAAGTTCTCCAATAATTTTAATTTTTCTTCACTAATATCAACATCACCTTTCCTATCTTTAACATTACCGAATATATCCATACTCATTTATTATACAGAAAATGTCCATCCTAGTTTTTCAAAACATTTCTTTAACATCTCTATTTGTCTAGGTGAGTGTTTAAAATCAATATCAACATGAGCATCGTGCTTTTTCAACAGATGGTACAATACACATTTAAAGTTAATAAACAATGCTCTTTCCGGGTACAGCTCCCTAAAGACCTCGTGTAAGTTTTGGAACTCATTTATAAGTGTTTCCTCCATATGTTGTAATTTTAATGGTTTTTGATCGGTAAGGTGATAGTGTATTAAATAGACATCGTCATAATATTTTGTGTATTTGTTTTTCTTTATTACTTTTAGAACATCTTTTGTTGATATTAAGTTTTTTGGTATATCTCTAAGTTCATCATGTAACACCTTGAGCACCTCTTCGGGAATAATTCTATCCTGTAAAGCTTGCAAACGAGATAACTGTAACTTAAATCTTTTTATAGTATCATACAATGGTTTTCGTACGCAAGCAGCTTTCGTTACTTCACAAGTACTGTAAACCCAACCACTCTCTACAGAACAATCATCACAAATGTATCTACTCATACCTTTTGTTAATGACTTACTACCACAATTACTGCATTCTAATGGTCTAGAGCTATAATTTGACAACAAGTCCTTTAAGCTAATTATTGGACGTAACTTTTCCAGCTCTTCTTCCATGTACAAAAATTATGGTATTAGCATTTTCCATAAATCAATAACATAATATACGTTGTTTTTTTCTTTTAAGTCTATCTCGCTAACATACTCAAAATACTGATAAAAATTATATCTATCTAGCGCATCTAGCTCATCCTCATGCTTCTCAAAATAATCTAAAAATCTATTGTGTATAGCTTCCATATTTATCTTAAAGCAAAACTTTTATGGATACAAACCATAAAAGCGCTTAATCATTTTTAATCATATACATAACATCGCTAAAAGAATACCCTTGATTTAGAAGATGGTATATAGTATGTGTCTGAGATAAGAAGATCAAGCTTGTTTGTGCCTTTTGATTTGTTAAAGAACTCTAATCCTTGGCCCTTCACATGTGAAGGGCCTAAAAGTCTTGTAAACGTTTCAACTGTTTCCTTCGCATCTTGTAATTTTTTCCAGTTAAATATATCCTTTTCCCCATCTTTACTTAGTTTAGTTGCGTTCATGAACCCGTTGCGGTAGTCGTCGCTCTTAATCATGATAACGACAAAACTTTTATGGATGTAAACCATAAAAGCACTTAATCATTTTTAATCATATACATAACATCACTAAAAGAATGCCCTTGATTTAGAAGATTTAAAACCTTAACACAAAGATGACCACATATAACTGAATTAAAGTCTTGTATTCGTTCGTCATTGTAAAATAAGTTTTCGGTACCAAGATATTGTACCAGCTGTTTAGGTGGAACACCACCATAAGAATCGAACACGTACTTTATGTTGTTATCTTTCCAATAGCATATCCAATGATTACCAATGTTTTCTTATTTATCAAGGTTAACTACACCACACTCATTTACATATGGTTTTTGTGGAAGTTCATCACTCATAAATACACCTCTAAATCGTTTTATGTTTAGTTCTTTAGCCAACCTCTCTATATCGAAGTTGGTCAATGGTTTTAGTTTTTTGACTTCTTCGGTTTACCTGCCCCCTGCTTTTCTTCCATAGCCATATTGTGTCTTTTTTGTTCTTCAAGTTCTTGTTTATTCTTCTTAGCATCCTATACAGTTTTAGTAATCGCTGCTGCACCACCTGCTAATGAGCCAACTTCTCCTAAAGCTGCTAAAATGGCTGGAATTGTAAAGATAAAACCACCCATATGCTCTTTCTTAATCTTTTTCATTTGTGCAGTAGTTAAAGTTAAATCCATTCCTTTACCTTCTTTAATTTTCTTAGATTTGTCGTTAAGTTGTTTCTTTGTTAATACATGATCAATATTTAAATCCTTTAGTTCACTGTAAGGAACACTAAACATACAACCTTTAATAGAACACATCTTCCTATTTATTTAAGAGAAAATCTTAGTTTGTAAAAATACAATTGTTGTTGCTCCACCAAAATCAATTAAGGAATCATTCTCATCTGTTACCCTTATCTCAAAATTGTCAACCTTGTCTTTGGATATAGGGTAAAATAATGGATAAGTAGGCTCGTAAATAATACTATGTTTGAACTCAGCATCTGTTTTGAATGATGCTATAATTCCTGTTTCTCTATGTGTGTACTCTGTATCTTTAACAAACATGCCATCTGCTATATTACAGTGAACATTTATAGTATCAAACGGATGAAACTTTGGCAACTTACTTCCAATGTGTGTTTTGTTCTTTTCTAAAACTTCAAAAAACATTAAAAACCCGAGGACAGTGCCTATACTCCCAATTGTAACATCATAACTATCAGTTTCAATTTTAACTCTATTTCTTAAATGATCTTCTGATAATGTTATGTTGATGGATTGAGATTTTAAATATTCATTAAGACTGTTTAAGCTGTATTGCCCTTCTGGTATAAAAACTTGTCTATCACCATATGAGAAACTGTTTTTTTTTGTTGTTATGTTTGGAGTTAGATATGTACTGTAAAACCCAACTAGTCCTATACTTAAATAGTTGCTCTTGTTGTCTAATTCGTAATGGAGTTTCTTCTTTAAAACAGAAGTATCACTCGTTAGCTTAAATACCTTAGCCATTTATTATATAATAAATGAATGAGTTTGATTTACCTAGAGATATTCCAAGAGAGAAAGTAATCAAGCTAATAGAAGATGTCATTCGAAAGTTAGAATACAATTTAAAGAAGAAAAAGAGAAAACTGCGAATTGTTAAATATGCATACTACACTTTGATCACGTTGTCGGTTATACTTTCTGCAACAACTGGGTTTATTAATATTTTTATACCTGTAACAATTTACTCGATATTAACAAGGTCTCTTGCAACTGGAAGTGCTATAATAACAGGTTTGTCTTCTAAGTTAAACATAAGCAAAAGAAAAGACGAATATAAAACCATTGTCACTTGTATTAACTCATTTAAAGAACAGTTAGAAATGATAATAACATTAAATAGCGAAATGGATAGCGAATATATAAAAGATACGTTGCTTAAGATCAGAGAACAACTTAAAGATATAAGATAGGCTATGTAAATACAAGTCAAGTCCTTAAAGACAACGTAAGGCCAAAGTTTCAGAGTAGATTTGAAGACCTGGAGGCTACAAATGGCGTCCTAGATTACTACAACAAACTTCGAAGTGGCCTGAATCCCGACCACTTCAGAAAGCGTCCGTAATCCGGACACTCTTCCAAATGAACAACCTCACACAACCTTCATCAACGAACCGGGTCTGTACTCTCTAATCATAAAAGAGACGATTTTCTCTATAATAAATGAGTAAGAACACTATTAATTGGGATGTAAAAGAGATTCTAAAAGAAACAACAGCTAAGAAAAGAAATGGAGAACTTATACCTGATGATATTCGTTGTGTTATAGTGGGTCCGTCAGCGTGTGGTAAAACTTTTTTGTTATTTAACTTCTTATTACAGCCAGGTTGGTTAAACAATAATTACTTCTACATATATTCTAAAAGCATGAATCAGCCAAAGTATGAGCAGTTAAAAGATCGATTTGAAAAGGCACAATTAAAGTTTAAGAAGCAAATAGCAACGTTCTTAAGCGGTAATGATTCTATTGTACCTATTGATGAATGTGAAAAATACTCTGTTGTGTTTGACGATTACATTCTGGAGGATCAAGATACTGTTAGAAATTACTTTACAAGAGGTAGGCATAGACATGTAGACTGTTTCTATTTTGCACAAACATATTCAAAAGTACCTAAACAGCTTATAAGAGATAACGTTAACTTCCTATGTATGTTCAGGCAAGATGATACTAATCTTAAACATGTGTATAATGAGTTTGTTGGGGGAGATATGTCTTATGATAAATTTAAAGAGATATGTTCAAAATGTTGGCAAGAAGATTATAGTTTTATAGTAATTGATATGACAAGGAAGATAAACAATGGTAAGTATAGGAACAAGATAAAACACTTCTTAAACGTTTGATGTTTTTTCACGTTTTACTTTTTAACGTTTGACGTTCTTTGACGTTTATTGACGTTTTTTCACGTTTATTGACGTTTGTTCGTTTTCTATACAATAAATGGATGAGAAAGAAATTAATAAGAATATCAAGTTAAAGGAGTTCTTGATAAAGGGCTTCAAATCTTGGAAGAAAGAAAGAGCAGGTATATACGATAAATTTAAGACACAAGAACAACCTGTAATTGATGCTATTCAAAACTTGGGAAGTGAGATAAAAGAAGTAGCAGAACAAAATAAAAATCTAATAACTGAACTTGTTCCAGTTGCACATAAGACGGCTTCAATATATCGTAGTCTACTAGAAACACCTAAAAAGATATGATAGTTTTCCAAGTAGTAGTGGTACGCCTATAACGGAAGAAATAAAACAAATGAGAAAACAAATTAAAGACAAAGTGGAAGGAGTAGAACCTTTAACAACAGCACAGTCATTTGGTAAGATTGCAACGAAATATTATAGTAAAAGAAATGATACTGTGTTTGGAATAAGAACTGTAGAAGAAGATGGAAAAATAATAAATAAGATAGGAAATTTGGAAGTTAAAGTGAATGGTGATGATTTGATAATTAATGGTAAAACTTATAAAGGAACAGAAGGTCTATGGGAATTGTTAACGACGAATACTAATAAAACCATTGAAGATTATGATGATGATGATTTTGAACAGTACAAAGAAATAATAATAGAATCAGATGCTGCCTTCCAAAAATATAATCGAGATAAAAAGGTAGCATCTAGTGGAGGTTCTAAATACATTAATATTATCAAGCCTATTTGGGGTAATTATATTAAACCAACTTTACCTCCAACTCCTAAAAAGAGCACGACACCTAAAAGGACTGGCGAAGGAATCAAACAATATACAGAGATACCTAAAGAATATATATGGATGGATGATGTGGGAAAGTTAATTGATCGGCTAACAGTTATAGATGGAGAAGAAAAGGCTGGCAATAATAACTTTTACAATGAGAAAGTAGGTATAGTGAGTATGATTAATAATAAGCTTTTACAGTTTATTCCTAATGATCCAAAAGGAATAGGGTATTTGATTAAGATCTTAAATACATTACCACCACGATTCTGGAATGATGAGAAGCTTGGGAAAGGATTAGTAAATGATTTGATTAATAAACTCCCATTTGAATTACATATTCCAGGATTTCGTACTGTGGTCCGGGAACTAAGCTACAAGAAAGATTAGAAAGAGGTGATAAAGGTATTAACCCATTAGATGAGGCTTGTAAAGAACACGTTATATACTACAGAGACAATAAAGATACAGAGTCAAGACATATTGCAGATAAGGAACTAGAAACTAAAGCTTGGAAAAGAGCGTTTAGCAGCGATGCATCAATTGGTGAACAATTAGCTGCTTTTGGAGTTGGTACTGCTATGAATGCTAAGGTTAAGTTGGGATGGAGGTTATAAGTTTTTAAATGTTATTATGTATGATTCTTTTATGGGTATATCCCATCAAAGCGTTGTTTCAAGATTTTCTTTATAATAAATGGATAGTGTTGAGAGTTACGAGTTACAGAATTTTAAAGCTAACACAAGAACATTTAATAATTTGAATGAAGCTAACAAAGATATTGAGTTTGATTTCGATGTGGGCGATGGCTTTATACATCCACACAAAGCAGATTGCCATATGACTTTTGAAGTTGTTGGTGCATTAGTTGGAGGAACACTTGGTGCAAATGATACTATAAAACTTGCAGATAACTTCTTCCCATTCTTCTTTTCTCAAATTGAGGTTAGAAAGCATGGAGTTATTATAGATAAGATTGAACTACCTGGAATAACATCTACAGCTATCGGAACATTAAAGATTTCCAAACCAGAAGTTAAATATCTAAAACAAGCAGGATTTGAAACAGATGATAAACTTGGTCTAAGAAAGGACTTTAGCGTTTTGTATCGATTAAGATTAATTCCAGGCTTTTTAAGTAATTATAAAGAGGTTATGTGGAAAGGTGGATTGAGAATAACATTTACAAAAGCTAACAACAATAACGATGTCTTGTACAAATGGGCTGGATCAGGAGCAGCTCCTCATGATGGAAAAATAACAATAAAAAGTATGTAGATAAGAATGCCTATTGTTGAATACGAATCTAATTATGAAAACAAGTTAAAGTTGAATATTCTTAAAGAACCTAAAATCATGTTTTCATTCCATACTTATCAATTTAATTAGTAAAAAAAACTGTTGCAGGTTCTTTCTTGGAGTTTGAAGTTACTACTCAATTTAATTCTAGACAATTTGATATGCCTGATTTCGTAGTTGTAATGTTCCAAACTGATAGAAGTATAACAAACAGCAGATGCAAGTAAGTTTGATCATTGTAAGGTAAAGAATATCTATCTTAAGAATGGGAGGAATGAGGTATTTCCAAAAGAATCAAGAAACTTAGATATTGCTAACAAGGATTATTTTAAGATGTACGAAGATTATACTGCATTTAAGAGAATAACATGTGGCAATACCGAAATGTACTATGATCCTAAAGAGTTTATAGACAACAGACCAATGTATGTGATTAATTGTAGTAAGAGGAAGAATGTATCGGTAAATGAGAGAACAAACATAAAGATTGTAGTAGACTTTGCAGAAGCTGTGGCTGCTGATACTATATGCTATGCGATTTTAATTGAACGAAAGAACTTTACATATGACCCTAAGAATGAGAAAGTTGTAGAGGAGTTTTAGATAGTTACATGTATGTTGGCATTGTTTTATGGAAGTTTTTCCATTAAACGAAATCGATAAAAATGAGTAAAATATTTTGGTGAAGATAAAAATTGAAGAGTTTATTTTCTATATAATAAATACGATGGCGAGTCATATTGAACTTTTAAATAAACTTGGAAGTGTTGAGCAGAAACAAGTTGTTGGATTAAGAGAATTAGAATTAAATACAGAATACAAGATTGTGAAAATGGAAAAGATTAAAACTAAGTTTGGAAAGAGCATTTTAGTTGAGTGTGAGGAGTTCAAGGTCTTTCTTCCACCTAGATTTACAAAACACATAACAGATAAAATGATTGACGAGATCGTTAAAGATGGAATAAAAATCAAATACACTGGTCTAAAAGATAACTATCCAACTGTTGAGTTCTGTATGTGAATCCAAAAAATAATAAAAATGAACAAAAATATGTTGCCAGAAGTAAAAAATGGAGTGGTTAGAAATGGATCCCCAAAAGAAGTTCATTCTTACTAATAATTTCAATGTAATTGTGAAAAATGTGCAAACCGAAGTTCAAGTAGTTTTTGATATTAACGGCTGTCTAGTCAGCTTGAATTATGATCAGTGGACAGAGTTTAAGAAGTCATTGTTTCCTATAGGTTAACAGAATATTTCATTATCAGTATCCGAACTTGTAATTTTAAGTATGTTTTAAGTGTATGTGTTTTTATAGTATCAGACTATAAAAAACTATGACTTTTGGGTATACAGAACACAGGATAGATAGGAAATTAAATTGTCTATTGATTACCGTTTGAATTTTGAAAATCGGTTAATATTTGATGAAGTTATAGCCAATTCGAAATTTCGGGAAATTTTTACGGGTTTATTTTTGAGTTTTCGGGGAAATGTTATTCTTAAAAAAGTCTTAGAATTCATTGTGATTATAGTAGTATTTTTATTTTTTCGATTTGTTGAAATTTTGTAGAGATATTGAAAAACGGAAAAATATCCTGTGGGTTGTGCAACCATTTATGCATTTTAAAAAATTGGTTATGTTATTGGTATTCATTTGCCGCTTGAATTTTGAAAATCGGTTAACAAATAAGGATGGTATAAGCATTTTTTCGTTTTTGCCCCTGAAATTTAAGAAGTTATGCAATCCGCAACACTTGCCCCTATAAGTATGCAACCCGCAATACATATATGGGCTATCCAAAAATGCAATCAGATTGCCAAAATATTCAATAGTAACCAAGATATAGATAATCTTATTGTTATATATTTTGAATTTACCGCTTCTATACTCATGCTCTCTCTAAAGGATTGTATTACGTTTTCTCCCCGAAGGAGACTACGTCACGGATTCAATGACGTCATGTATTACGTTTTCTCCCCAAAGGAGACTACGTCATTGTACAGCTCCCTCTGTCTACTGCTAGCTAGAAGCTCTGTTGAAGGAAGAGGCTAATGCATATATATGTATGTTGATATGAGAACAAGGAAAGAGAATCGGATTAGACAGTCCTGCGCTGGTACTGGAATCGTTCAAATGAATCAGTGACATATCACCTGTTCCGAAGTTGTATGTATTCCTTCTTATTGAGTTTTTAAAGCTAATTACTAACGGATTTTCATGATTCAAGTGTCAAATGAAAGCTTATAAACTGGAGATTAAGATGCATTAAATATATTTTGTGTGGGATTCCATTGTAATATTTTAGATGCAAGTTTTTATGATTTTAAATGTCATAAAAGCATATTCAATCTCACTTTGGGTTATCCCTCTGTGTTAAAGTCAGTGGCGGCTTCATAATTTTTGGTACTCAGGGGGTGGAGGGGAAAAAGTGTCCTAGAACCTACATATGTACTCTACTTTCAAGTATTACGTTATAACATTATTTATTTATTTCACTAGACCTTTTTCCTAGGACGCCGATTTCTCTGTAAATTTGGTGGGGGATATTCAAATGAAGAAGATATATATGAGGATTTTAAGATAAATTGCACTCAAATTATGCCAAATATTGTATATTCATAAATACAAAGGGGGCCTACATGAGCTTTGGTGCGCCCGGCCCCCAGGATCGGTGCCCTTGCCTTCTTCCTAGTTAAGCAAACGTAAGCAAATGATTTACTCCCTCCCCCTGATAAGCAAAATTGTTTTTTCCTCAAGATCTATTGTGTTTCGTGAAATAACAGCATGAATTTCCTGATTACTTAACCATTTAAATGAATGTTTTCACTTAGAGCCATCCCATTGATTCGCGTTGCGTAGGACTAAAATAGATTAAGGGTCAATAATGAAGATGAGACTTCCATATCAAACATGAAGAGATATGTGGATAGGAGATCTTTCTTTCTTCGAACTTTGGTTTTTCAAATCCATGATGGGAAATTATATTATGATTACAATTTTCGAAATTAATAGTATACAATCGTATAGCTACATATCTTACAAAACGATGTTTTATGCAAAATACTTTGACTCCAAGAATACATTACAATTTGTGAACCTCCCTGGTTCGTTTCTAATCTTGGGGATGTTTTGAGTGAACACAGAGAAGTTACCTCCCACTCACTATCTGAAATGAGTGGGAATATGATGTACAACAAAGCGAGAGATAATATTTCGGTTCATGGTATTATGGGGATTTCTGTAATTAAATAACAACTCCAGATTTCGATAATTGAATTACTGTTGTATTTTCATTACTTTGTGTAAGTACGTGTAAGGTGTCGTGTATGAATTCGGGTAATTAGAAATTGTCAGTTCTAACACTGCATACCAAACATTGAGCCTTCGACTAATGTTTAGAGAGTAGCACATACCTCTTGGTGTTCTGTTCTGCTGCTCCTGCAAATGCTGGTCCACCAAAATCTCCTTCCGATCGTCAAACCACAGGCTGGATGGTATCTCGCTGGCGGTCACTCCAAAGGATGGAACGGAGGTTCGAACTAAGAACGGGCTGCGATATGATTTGATTACGCCGAAGTTTTGCGAACGGTCAGCATAGTAATATCTCCTCCGTAACGTATGATAAGCTTTCAGAGTTCGTCTTAGCGAAACGTTAACTCGCTTAAGTTAAATAAAGCTGTTTCTAGATATTCTACTAGTTAGAAGTTTTAACGTCAATCTCCGACTTGTAGTCGTTGTTCCGTTTCTCCAAATCTCCGTCTCCGACTGATCTCGACTGATCACTCCTGACTGATCTGATCTCGACTGTCCAACTGCTCCAGTGACCTCTGGTCCTCTCGTTTTTGTTGAACTTCCTGTGACCTGGAATCTGCCGCTTCTGCATGACGTCAGAGGCGTGTGCTGTTGTCTAGGAAACGCAATGGTTTCCTCATTGTGGTCGACGACTGGCAATGCTTGGAATGCTTCGACTCACAATTCCTGGCAATTCTAACATACCCGAGAAGAGTGTCTTGTGTTCACAAACATCTTACAAATTTACTTACAACGAATTCTGCCAATTCTTTTCAATCGGACATTAATTGAATTCTGATTTTAATTTCCTGTAATGAAACAAATTGCTAGAGAAAGCGTACATCATACCATCGTTGCATAAGTATTTCTACATTAAAATGCAATGACTACAATGTTTATGTAATTTGTTTTTCGTGGATTATTATTTCCTGACAATTTGCTGTTTTTATGAATCTAATACTCAAAATCTTGAGTATTAGTAATAAATTAATAAACTTGTTACTTTCCCTGAAGAGTCTAAGTCTTCAATGAGACGGAGGCTCAAGAGCGTAGTGCTTGGAGCGATTGCCTCACTTGTTCTACCTTCCCGTGGCGCGGCCTTGATTCGAGTTGATCCTAAACGAATTATTCGGAAGTCGAAGTCGGAAGATGTTTCCCATTTTTCCAAAACAATTTTGGTCGATTGCAATCTGTCTCACTTGTGAGGGGACAACCCCATGCCGTAAGCGTCGGTGGACCACCGATAAGCATCTAGCGACACGTCCACAATAATTGGCGGTCCCGCAGCCAAAATTTGGTCCCACTTCCGTTTTGAAAATTATACCACTACCGGCAGAGAAGCGACGGAACGCCAACGAACCACAAAATTATTCCCCTAAAATACGTTAAATCGCCTATATGCGTAATTTCTTTGCATCAAGGTGAGTCTAAACACACTTTCAAAAAAGTAAAAGAAGTGCCCTGAGCTCGGCATGAAACACCAGCCTTAGGGTTACTAGTTGCGTGTTTTTCCGAATTCGCCACGGAGGCGATTACGAAGACAGCTTGTAGAGTGATAAATCGTTGAAGTCGTTTCAATATTTCTAATCAGAATGCTCCTTTAACCGTGTGTATTTGACAATAACTGTTTGGAATCAGATGAAATGCACTCGTCATGTAATTTTATAACAAAATGACAAGCGTCTATTTACTTTTTTCATAGTTCTCCCATATTCACTTGCTAGTGATCGGTGACAGTTGCCAACCAAATTCATACGATTATACGCACCCATCTCAAGATTTTTCACTTTATGATGCAAAAGCACGAGTTACTCTTGACCCCCGGAGCTCAAGTGTTGTCCTTATAATAACAATTCGTCAGGGAAAATATTATATAATAATAACCGCATGCACGTGACTGGCGATAGTTCGTGTTTGTCCCTTTGCCATTCTCCGTGACAAATCAAAGGAGCGCGGATCAAAATGAAGTTCTCGCTGTTATGTGGTGGTAACTTCAATACCTCCGATATTTCCTTCGACTCGACGAATCCCTGCCACTCTTCGCACACTAGCGGCAATCCTTCGACGCGTCGCTATATCGACAATCGCCGTTTACCGTCAAGTGAGCCACTAGGTATTGGCGACGTTTACGGCATGAGGAAGCTAATAAACAAACAAACCAATAAACAAAATCTAAAGCCTTATAAAAAGTTTTCCCAAAATTTACATGTAGCAAAATCATTTGTTGGTATTCCAAACCTAAATTCACCTTTATTCATAATTTACTTCTATCGAACTTTTGATATGAGAATGATATGTCTGAAACTGTAACAAAGGTCATTAAGACTTTTTCTTTGGCTTTAGTCAGATTTAGCAGTTTTACTTAGCAGTCAGTGAATGTGGATCTGTGATTTCAGAGTTTTAGAGATTTCCTTAAATTTTTCATTTCTACAATAGTTTGAAACTAACACCATTAACGTATCTCTTTCGATATTTCCATAAGTATTGGCTTGGTCACTTCCAGTATATATCAAACAATAAACTACTTACGATGTCTTACTCCATCAATCCGAACTACATTTAATATCCAACAACTCTGTGCATTTTCCCTTAAATCTGCAAACTTTCTACTAGGTTAAAACTGACTACTTCCTATTTTCATCTTTTCTTGCTAAAACGAAAGTGTTCTTTAGACAACCTGAAATGATGGCTCTATACTACATTATGTTGCATAGGGCATTTTATGTAGCATCTCATTTGACAGTTGTACAATTTCTTCGTATATTGAAAGCAACAGGGATCAAGTCCTTGTGCACTTACACGAGAAGGAAACAAATTCTTTTTAATTCTTGGAATTGTGCCAATGCACTAGGTCCAGAGAGTTTTCAAATTATTATTATTATTATTATTATTATTATTATTATTATTATTATTATTATTATTGACTTAGGTTTTCTTGAATATTAAGCAATATTTCACAAAAAGCTGGTATTTTTAAACAAATGTGTTCGATATCAAGTTTTCATAAAGTAGTCATCTTGCCTATAAATAATTTCAGAGGGGCCGCGGTGGCTCAGTGATAAAGCGTTCATCTTTGGTGCATGAGATTCTTGTTTCGACCCCAGCTCGCACCAAGTGAATTTTGTGGTGGAGAAGCACCATGAAGAAGGGTTTTCTCGGGGTTCTCCCGTTTTCTTCCACTTTCTTCATTCCACCATTTCATTCATTTCTCATCGACACCGTGTCCTTTAGCCTAGCCGGTATAACCGTAGGTCGTAAAATTTAAAGATTTGATTTCAAATAATTCCAACTCAAACAGTTGCAGGGAGTATGTCATTTCGAATAAAACAAACTACTGTATAGAATTCTGAGTATTATTATTTTTATATATACAATTCTAGTGGACCTTACTTTCAAATCGAAGGATAAAAAGACTAAATTCACTCTCTTATTATTATAGATTCATTTCAATTGAAGCAGTTAAAATAGCTGGGAAAAATAGAAAGCCATACCCTATATTCCAGTGTGCCACAACCGGATAACACGGCACATTGGCGTGCCCAGCAAAATGAAGTGTAACGCAAACTTTTACTTATTATTTACAAGAATATTTGTCGAGTTTATTTTATTTATTATTATCAACGATTCTTCCACGGATCAGTTATCTGTATACAGTTAAACAAACAAGTATCACATTGAGGGAATGAGTGTATTTATTTACTTTAAAAGTAAAAGAAAAGTATATTTTCTTGTATATTCTACCGTGAATAACTCATCCGGTTTAAAAAATGGGACTAACAACAAGATTAGCCGATGTGCCAAACACACACCACCCTATAGTCGTGAGTGCCAAAAGTCCTTTTCTACGTCTTGGTACCCTAAAGGTTGTTGCCTTCAAAGAGAGAGAGAGAAAACTTAAGTACACTGCACTTACATACTTAAATAAATAAATTATGTAAATAACTGTTTCGTTTTCGGTTTATTATTATTATTATTATTATTATTATTATTATTATTATTATTATTATTATTATTATTATTATTATTATTATTAATATTATAAATTTCTTAGGAAGTCGACTGCCAAAAATATGCACACTGCTCTCCCGTGCAGCGCCTCGTGTATGATTTTCTGTACACAAACTATATATTCCAAGTTTACTGTGTTCATTCTATACGTGTGTTTGTAATTAGATGCATATGAAGTAGAAGTCAAAATCTAATGCCCACGTTACGTATATGCAAAATCATAGACAAAGAAATTTATGAACAAAAACATTTATGGCGCTAAAACAAAGGACAAAACTGAAGAAGTACTAGCGGATTGTTGCCCGTAGTGCACAGGTGACAACGGTTAACAGTGTTAAATTTAAACAAATAGTTTTTAATTAAGCACGAATTTAACTTACGGTGTACAGTGTGGAAGGCTCAGGAGTTCGCTGGGATCCTTACAATATCGAACTCCGTGAAATGCACTGCAAACCTGTCCGCAAGCCTCCGAAATATTCAACAGATATTGTGTATTAATACTCATTTCAATGCAAACCTATATAGACCTACGCACTTCAAGACTCAACGAAGGTGCAGACTATTCATGAGTTAAACACTCTCACCCAATGTATTCTCCTAACATGTAAATAAAACAAGATAGAGCAAATCTCAACTCTCTAAGATAACCCTGTGCAAACGGGCAAGTGGTCAAAATGTCAATGCAACCTACATCAGAAAATCTATGGCCAAGCTTCTAAATCCGTTACGTTGCGACAATAACAAAACAGAAAAACAAGTTTAAAAGTACAAGGTATTGAAGTAAAGGAAATTTCTGCAGAGTCATTCTCTCAAAAGCATCCTCCGATATATTTTATTTCTGCACCATTATTCCAGGTTTCTCCAAACTTCCAATAGAAATTCCACGGTGGAATCTGTGAATTTGGGGTCCCGATGTGCGACGCATATACCGTTGGCTTTTGACCTTCTCACCCTCCACGACGGTTGCGGCTAACAATGTTACCATTCTCTTCTAGGACACGAAATCCAATGGCCATTGCCATTCTGTGGTCCATTGGTCATTCGAAGTCACACTTATACCAGGATAAGGTCCGTTTTGCAACTCTGTGAGAGACTGCAGCAATTTGTTTGACTTCAATACCTTGCACTTTTAAACGTATTTTTCTGTTTTGTTATAGTCGCAACTTAACGGGTTTAGAAGCTTGGCCATAGATTTTCTGATGTAGGTTGTATTGACATTTTGACCACTTGCCCGTTTGCACAGCGTTATCGTAGAGAGTTGAGATTTGCTCTATCTTATTTTATTTAACAATAGCTCTTATACAGTATGCTACTTGACCCCAGGTTCGATTAGCAAATTTTGAGTTGGACTTCGCATGGGACCCTGCGAGTGCCCCGGTGACACAAATTTTTCATTCAAAAGGTGCTGGGCTCCCAACACTAATTTGAAAGTTATTGGCTACATTTCCTTACGGGACCGTTCCCGAAAAATTTGACCCGGAATCCGAATTTGTAATATCGTCGGCGGCAATTCAAAACCTGCTATGTGCATTTTGCAGGAGAAAGGAAAAACAGTATCCTGGTTAGCTTTTTGGCTTTATAAAAGTGATGTTATAAGTAATATTTGATGCTGCACGTAACTTGATACCTTTTCAAGTAACTTGAGAAGGTACCAGTTACGTGCAGCATCAAATATTACTTATAACATCACTTTTATAAAGCCAAAAAGCTAACCAGGATACTGTTTTTCGCTTCTCCTGCAAAATGCACATAGCAGGTTTTGAATTGCCGCCGACGATATATAGTATGGAGCTCAATATTTAACTTTTCACGTTTTATCTCCGCAATGGTTGCGATCGAGGATATCCCTTTTCGTGTTATTTTCTTTTGGGACAAGGTATCTAACAGCCATAGTCTCGACTCGAAGTCAAGAGTTTTACTTGGATAGGTTTTCTCGTAAGAGGTAACACCGCAAACAATTTTAACTAGTCTGATCTCGCGAATATAAACGAGAATTCGGACACTAAAGAGCGCGTTATCCCTCACCAGGTAAGATTTTCAGTCAGTTCGAAAAGCAAGTCTCTAATTATTATGAATCTACCATAGAGCTACGCGCTTTAGCCACCTGAAAAGATTAAATTGGAGTTTTTCTATTAATAGAGCGAGATTAAATATGGCTATGAATCGCGAAATACAGAGAGTAGATAGTTAACTAAGCGTATACAATATTGACGATACTGTTTCTGTATATAACATAATCGAGTCGTTCATATTGAAGTATTATAATTACTAAGGGATGAAACTGAAGAAAAACGGAAGTCCAACTATGTATATACAATCATGAATATCTAATAATCAGTCACGTGTGCAGGAACTTATTTCGGAAGGGATCCAAAACTTTCGAGGGTCCTAACTAAACATACGAATAAGTTATTTTAACATTTGTAAAATCTATTCAAAAATTAGACTAAAGATTAATTAAAACTTGGGATTTATTGAAGGATCAAGGTTCGTGATTTTGATTTTTTGTTACTTCACACACTATACTTAGTGATACGCACGAGATGATACAGAATTTTCGTTACAAGATTCGAGACGAGATAGATCTATTTCAATAGAAAATATATACGGTTTTCGAGACGAGACAGAACTTCGAAACGTTTTTGAGACGAGACATTCTCAAATCTTGTCTCGTGGGCATCACTAACTGTGTTTACGCATTACTGTAATATGTTGTGTGTGACTCAATTTTTGCAGAGTTGCACTTGCGTTTTTCATTAATATTCAACGCTGTAAACATTAATAGATAAACTATCCAAACCTCTTAATCACATTTGCTTCTAGATAGCCCCCCATAGTCATAGTACTTGTTCATACGTTTAGACACCGATACTATAATTGCGAACCTGTTTTCTTTTCAGATGTTTAGATTGCTTTATACATTTTCTCTCAATGGGGCAGAAACATGGACTTAAGCAAAAGGGACGATAAAAGATTGCAGGCTTTTGAAATGTGGACGTGGAGAAGAATATGGATAATTAGAATGTACATTTGATTTCACATAATATGAAGTATGCGTATTTTCTTTAGGGTTTTTGATAATTCTCGGTGCTTTGGATGCAATTCGGGATAAGATATGGAGTAGAAAGGATTACGTTCATTTCCAACATGAATGTTTCCGGTTCTCGAAGTGGCTCAGTAGTAGACCGATCAGTTCTGATATGTAAGATTCCTGTTTGGATCCTAGCTCTTGTTAAGTGGGCATTTAGCTAGATAAACATCCTATCCGTGTGACTTCTCAGGTTTGTCCCGAACCCGATTTATCTCACGTTCTTCAGTCTACTTTGTCGTTCATCATCACCATCACCTACTCCCATAAACTCTATCAAACTAATAATGCTGTGCAGCGCAGAGTTGAGATATTTCTTATTTTTTTTATTAAGTTTACAATTACATTGCCTGACATATTAATAATTTCAACAATATACATAATAACTTCCACTTTATAATTATTTACATTCCAAGAAAACAGACTACTCATTTCATGAAAAAAATTCGGAAGTTACTCTGAAACATATTATTTAATTTGAAAAGAAGAAGTAACCATTACCATTGAGTGATCTCAACCATTAGTAATTGGTCTGGAAAACCTGGCAGAAACTGTACGCATTATTGATGTAAAATTTAAGAAGTATAATATTACTGTTTTAACATTGACATTAGTATTTTCCCATCCTATTTCGTTCATTGATAGACCTACATCACGAACAGAACTACTAAAGGATATATCAACCCACTGTTCTTGAGAGAAAATACTGTCTTCGATTGAGTACTCTGAGTTCGTATCAACCTTCCTATTACTTGTTGTAAATGAATTCTAATACCGACATCTCTTTCGCTTTTGCTGTGCAAAGCCTTCTTCTTTGGTTTCATCTTTCCTGGAGTTGCTGTTAGTATTCTTGTTCGACCACTCCTCTTTTTCTCACGGTTGGTTTTATTAAGAGGGGTAGGCAGCCTGCGGATAAGGACGGATATTCTGAGTGAATACTAACGAAGTGGAAGATATTGCTGCGAAATATAACATATGTAGTTTCTTGGATAGCTAATATAAGCGAGCTTTGAGGCAGAAGCTCTGATGAACCATGGTCCATACCCTCAGATATGACAGCAACATTCTGTGTGGTAAGGTTGCCTATAGATTTTGCTGGTGAAACGGTGCGTTTCTGTTCAACGAGGGATTTGGACGGTCATTTACTAAAGATATCAGAAATTAGTCTTCTGTAAAAGAAGCACTGTTGAAAGGGTATATTACAGTCTTTTTAAACCGAGATATGATATTCTATTGTGTCATAGCATATACCCGTCCTATATACTCATCAATAGAATGAGGAGAAATAGTTTCTCCTTGGTTATTAATCAGCCAGTCATTGCACACACGATTGTAATGGGTCTTCAGAGGTCCATAAAGCGAAACATCCACCCGATGCAGTTTGACTGCAATGCGGGTTAAAATGTTCATTACACGCTATTTTGGTAATCATTCTCTACCACAATGATGTTTACGAAGTTTTCGTGGTGTTCGAGGTGCAATATGATTGGATTTTCTTTCGAATATTTTGAAATTCGGTTAATGTGTTCTAAACAAACACGAAATACCTCAGCAATATTCCATGCAGTGATCCTTGTTAATACCAAGCTATGAGGTGGTATTTTCGTCAGGAAGAAATTCTTGTACTGTCCTGGGTCCAGGAAGCAAAGTGTTACCATTCATGAAATTTTCTTTCACGCTACCACTGTAGGGTTAAGAACAATGAATGTCACGAGTGTGATGTAGAGAAGAATGCTGGTCAAAAGTGCAGTGAACAAAACCACGTTTAAACTATACTATCTAAATATACAATGCATTATAATCAATTTTACGGACTTTGATATGAATATTAGTTAGTTGCTGGAATATGCTGTTTAGTGGTAATTGAAACGTGTCTGAAAGTATTGGTAAGGAAGAGTGGAATGCCTTTTCTCAACCAATTCTCTACATAGATAAACGACCGCAAGACCACAGGGGCGGATTTTTTGTAGTATTAAAATAAATAGGGCAGCACAGCACAGAATGATCTCGTAGGTGAGTGTAAGAGTATTTGAGCCCAAGTAAGTCTATCCAAAACAAATTTCGTCTGGTGTTTCTGCAGAGCATATACGAACAGTCCTCAATTTTAGTTGAAACATGCCATGAATCATTTCCAAATGTTGTCACAAGGTGACAAAATTCTTCATTTTCGTGAATATATCTTGGGCTTACATATGAAACTACAGTAAACATGGGATAACATCGCACAAATGATATTCCTTTGTCGAACATTCTACTCAAGCACTCGACTTGGCATTGTACGATTTTCATAACGCGCGTAAAAATAGCAGCTGAAATTATGTCATGTCTTGGGATGTGTGATGCTTTACTACTGTGTGGATTGACATGTGTGAAGCCAAACTGGAATGCCGATTAAATGACTTACCACAGTCTTTGCATGTGTAAGGTTTTTCTCCTGTGTGGATTAACATGTGTGAAGCCAAATATGAACGTCGACAAAATGCCTTACCACACTCGTGGCATGTGTAGCATCTTTCTCCTTTGTGGATTAACGTGTGTATAGCAAAATCTGAACGTGTACTAAATCCCTTACCACACTCTTGGCACGTGTGTGGTTTTTCTCGTATGTGGATAAACACGTGTCTAACCAAAGATGAACGATGATTAAATCCCTTACCACACTCGTTGCATGTGTAGCATCTTTTTCCTGCGTGGATTAACATGTGTCTAGCCAAACGTGAACGTAAATTAAATCCCCTACCACACTCTTCGCACGTGTGAGGTTTTTCTTCTGTGTGGATTAACATATGTGTAGCCAAATCTGAACGTGCACTAAATCCCTTACCACACTCTTGGCACGTGTGTGGTTTTTCTCCTGTGTGGATTAACACGTGATTAACTAAAGCTGAACGATGATTAAATCCCTTACCACACTCGTGGCATGTGTAGAACATTTCTCCTGCGTGGATTAACATGTGTCTAGCCAAATCTGAACGTGCAGTAAATGCCCTATCACACTCTTGGCACGTGTGTGGCTTTTCTCCTGTGTGGATTAACTTGTGTGTAGCCAAATGAGCATGATGTTTAAATCCCTGACCACACTCTTGGCATGCGTGAGGTTTTTCTCCTGTGTGGAATAACATGTGTCTAGCCAAATATGAACGTCGAGTAAATGACTTACCACACTCTTGGCACGTGTGAGGTTTTTCTCCTGTGTGAATCCACAGGTGTGAAGACAAATGGGAACGTTGATTAAATGCCTTACCACACTCTTGGCACGTGTGAGGTTTTTCTCCTGTGTGGATTAACGTGTGTGTAGCCAAATCAGAACGTCGTTTAAATCCCTTACCACACTCTTGGCACGCATGAGGTTTATCTCCTGTGTGGATTAACATGTGTCTAGCCAAACCTGAACGTGCAGTAAATGCCCTATCACACTCTTGGCACGTGTGTGGCTTTTCTCGTGTGTGGATTAACTTGTGTGTAGCCAAATGAGCACGATTTCTAAATCCCTGACCACACTCTTGGCACGCGTGAGGTTTTTCTCCTGTGTGGAATAAAATGTGTCTAGCCAAATATGAACGTCGAGTAAATGACTTACCACACTCTTGGCACGTGTGAGGTTTTTCTCCTGTGTGAATCGACAGGTGTGAAGCCAAACCTGAACGTGCAGTAAATGCCTTACCACACTCTTGGCACGTGTGAGGTTTTTCTCCTGTGTGGATTAACGTGTGTGTAGCCAAATCAGAACGTCGTTTAAATCCCTTACCACACTCTTGGCACGCATGAGGTTTATCTCCTGTGTGGATTAACATGTGTCTAGCCAAATATGAACATCGAGTAAATGCCTTACCACACTCTTGGCATGTGTGTAACCTTGCTCCTGTACGATTTAACATGTGCGTAGCAAAACATGAACATACACTAAATTCCATTCCACATACTCCGCATTTGTGGGATTTTTGACCTGTGTGCACTAAGTTATTGCTTGACAAAGTTGTACTTTGACTAAAGTGTTTTTCACTCTTTCGGTAGGTATTACGCTTTTGACTCTCCTGAGCTAGAATATGCCTTGACAAAAGTGATGGATGAAACCCCTTGCCAAACTGCATCGAAGTATGAGATTCCTCATGTGAATGAGAAATGGTTTCCTTTAAAGTAATACACGAGTCGTCTTCTCCGTGGAATGGTAATACGTTATCGCGCCTGTAACAAATTCAACAAATAAGGAAATGTGAATGGAGATAATGATTAAGTAGCAACAAAAAAATAATCATTCTCTTTATTTCATGATAAAATTACACTCAATTTTTTTATTACATGAAATATTGTACAAATGTGAAATGGAGTAACACTGAGTAGTTTCCATATCTTTCTATTCTCAAAATAAGAGGCTGTAGTTTGTTTCAATATATCAAATTGAGCCATCGTTTATACCGTGGCTGTCATAAGTCTTTGACCGTGGCTGCTTTGAAACAAATGCACAGTACGAGAATTAAATCGAACAGTACGAATCATTTACAGCGTAGTGATTGTAGTTCAGTGGTCTAGGCGATTGGCGAGTAATCTGGAACTTTTTCGATCGAATACACGTCGAGCATTTTTTTTTTTTACTTTAGGAATGTTGATGGCGGTTGACCAGCGATAACACACGCTTTATTACATTCAAATATTTGAATACTTCTTTAATAATTTTTTAATAATAGATTTCTATGATAGACACGCCCCTGTAGTTAAGAAACGTGTTTCGCAACACCCATCACCATGCTAAACCAATGAATTACTTCGTTAATGGCGCGGAGAGATAAAGCTTATCGAGCATACAGGAGACATGTTAAAAATAGTGATCCTTCCAATGATAGCACAATATCCTAATACGAAATTCAAAATAATAGGATGTTAAGAAACCGTTGCACTCAAGAAGTAAGGAAGGCAATACGGCGCTTTGCCTATTAAATACTTGAATTCCAAAATAATGGAGCAGTTCTTTGGAAAAGGATAAAGTATTAGGTGTTGGGAGAAACATAGCCAAGAATGCTGTTAACTATACGCCAGATGAATTGAACACTTTTTTCTGTCAAACCTGTATGGTACCAGCCTCCATGAAACTGCAAACAATGAATAATATTGTAGCTTCGGAAATTAACTCTCTGTTCTCGTCTTCTCACGTACAGCACATGTATTAAAAGCGATCCAAAAAATTAAATGTAAAGCCATTGGTACAGATGATATTTCAATAACCATGATCAGGAAAATCCTACTGCATGTACTTAATCCCATCACTGACATTTTTAATTACTCTCTTGAAACAGAGACTTTTCCCACAGTATTGAAACTCGCTAAGGTCCCCCCACTTCCAAAAAAGAACAACGCTGATAATATTGCAGACTATCGTCCTATCAGTGTCCTTCCCGAGCTTTCAAAATTTTTTGAATATATTGTAAATGATCAAATTCGGGAATACTTAACAACAAATAATTTATTGGATACATTTCAATCTGGTTTTCGAAGTAATCATAGCACATGCACTGTACTAGTAAACATAACGGAGGATATAAGGTTGGCTATTTATAAAAGAAACCTGACGCTCCTTACTCTACTTGACTATAGTAAGACATTTCAAACCTTTGATTTTGACATATTAGTTCAGAAATTATCATTATTGTTTAATTTTTCTGAATCCGTGGTTAAATCGTTTCATTCTTACCTTCACGAACGTAAACAAAGAGTAGTGATCAATCAGGATCACATATCGACATGGCATTGTATCAACAGTGGAGTGCCGCAGGGTAGCGTACTAGGTCCCCTTCTCTTTGCCCTTTACATTAATGATCTCCCTAAATCTCTCACCTATTGTAAATACCATATTAACGCTGATGATTTTCAGTTATATGCTTCTTTTCCCCAACAAGATATTAATAATGCGATTGACAAAATAAATACTGAGTTAAAGAAAATCCGCGACTGGTCTACGGCTCATGGGTTAAAATTAAATGCAACAAAATCGCAGTGCATCTTAATTGGCTCCCCAAGAATTCTTTCTTCTATTAATATCTATCAGCTCCCAAATACAATATTGTCCAATACTGTTATTCCATTCTCTAGAGCTGCCAAAAATTTCGGAGTCATAATAAATCAAAATTTCTCCTGGTCAGATCAAATAAATGGAGTTTGTAAGAGAGCATTTGGTGCCCTACATACGTAAATTGACTATGAATTTTCTTACCAATATCTTTGAAGATCAAACTTGTCAAGGTGCTGGTGTTCCTACATCTTGACTATTACGACTCAGTCTATTCTGATCTAACAGAAAATCAATCAAAGCGCTTGCAAAGAGTGCAAAATGCCTGCAATGGATTTATTTTCAAAATAACTTACAGGGAACATCTCACATCTTTTTATAAAAAAAACTGTCATGGCTGACGTTAGTCGGAAGAAGAAATTTACATAATCTTACCCTATTGTACAAAATACTTACAACGTCAGAACCATCGTATCTAGCCCGTAGATTTTTATATTTATGAGATTTTCATACTAGAAGCACAAGATCACAAGAAAATTTCTTGCTCTCCATCCGCAGTCACAATTCTGATTCATACTCAAAATCGTTCACAGTAAGTATTACACGCCTCTGGAACAGTTTACTTCAATTAATACACAACGTTTCCACAGTCGCCAAATTAAAAAAAAATCGGTATATTCTCTTCTCTTAAGTAAAGATAAGGACACTGGTAACACATGAGGCATCTTCGTTTTACCAGATTATTAATAACCCACTTATGAACACACAACCAATAGGTAACCTATGTTAATTTGTACAGCTTATTCATACCTCTAGTACTGCTATATGCAATATGCAATTTTTGGTTTCTCCATGTTATTTTTGATTCCCCTATTGAATATTATTTTTCAATTTTTGTTTTTTGAAGTGGTTAACCATTTTTTAAATTAAGTAGTATATTGTTTTCTTATGTGGTTCAATACTTTTCTTTTGTAATTGTTAATATTTTCTATATAATGGTGTGTTTTTTAAATATATATAATGTATGCAGGTGGTTAAGTGCTCGAAGAAGGCTGCAGATCCTTAACTTCGCCACGCAAAAGAAGTCATAAATACATAAATAAATAAATAAATAAATAAATAAATAAATAAATAAATACTCGTTTGTTTCAACACTTCAACTATCAAATTTTCAGGAATAATACTAGTGATAATAAATATTATCCGGAAAAATATTTAAAAATTTATTATCGCTCAGGTCATACCATTACAAGCAGAAATAAAAAAAAAAAATTGGTTTTGTGTAACGTTGCCCATGAAAAGACGAATTTCTCATCTCGATTCTAAAAACAAACAAAACAAAATCGGGATGAGACTTAACATTTTAATTCCAGACGGGACAAGGCTAATTCACTGTATCGTCATGCTTTGGAGATGAGAATCGAGACGAGACGAAAAGTATCGTAAACATTTCTCGTCTTATCTCGATTCTAGAAATAGTATATGCCACTCTTTAAGCAACAATTTCTATGTAGACTGAATCTTATATATTATTTTGTTAGTTTGTACTTCAGAGCTCACTGATTTATGGTCTGGGTATATATTTTTGTAGCAAGGCTTTTATAATTACATCTGCGAACTCCACACGTTAGTTTATTACAAGCTTTAGTGTTCAATTATATTCAGGTCTTTCTATTACAGTTATTTTCCTGGAAACGTAAAGTAGAATATTTTCTACACGAAATATTAGCAGAAAGCTTTCGTTTAAATTAGAGTAGCTGTACCCCTTCCTCGAAACCCCTACGATTAAGTAAGTTTTGCCGAATTTTAGTGCAACTATAAACTTTTAATACCATTGCTATTATTATTATTATTATTATTATTATTATTATTATTATTATTGAAGTGTTGTAAATTTAATGGTACAACCTGTCCCACCTAGCTCCCGCGTAGTATGCATTGTGCTGAACAAACAACGTGTGCATAGGTTTCCTCTGTGTTCTGCTTCCTCATACTTTCTTTATTTCAATATTTCTTTCATTCTCATCATCGACGTGTTCTGTAGCTTAGCCGGCATAACCACTACTTAAAAACAAATTTTCTTACGGCTCTTGTGAGTTCAGAATTCATACTTTCTAAACGAAATTTGCCTCGAAACTTTCCGTTATAACATTTAACTAGTACTAGGGAAAATTTCCGTTATAACGTTTAGCTAGTTGTAGGGACGTTTGTGAGGGTATGTCCTGTTGATCCTGACACTTCTCTCTAATCCCGACTATTTTGTAACTTCTGGATAACGCTACGGTCGATTTTACAGATTTTAATACACTGTGTCCTCATACGGAAATTGTTACCTATATTATTATTATTATTATTATTATTATTATTATTATTATTATTATTGAATATTTGAGACCTCAATATTACGTCCTACAGCAATGTAAAAAAACATACTGAAGATACGGAAATGAAAATAAATTCTTTTAACCCTATATAAGGATAAATTGAGTTATGAGATACTATGCAAAAAAAAGATAGGAAAAAGGTGTCAGCTACTGGATAATGTGAAAATCGAACAGAACCTAAGTAGGATGTGTCTTAATCACAACACCCTTTCGAAGTAACACCTTTTCTTTGGGTAAAGGACAGTAGTGTAATAACCTAACTCCTGGGCCAAACTCTAGGCCAACCCATTTTGGAAATATCTTTGACCAGCACAGATTGAGTAGGGTGAGATTAGGCAGGGTGCTTTGCGTATAGGCTTTAATGACATTTAAAATCATAAAATATTTACATCTGAAACTTACATCTAATATTAAAAATAAAAAATAAGTTTTTATGTCAAATTATACATCCTGGGTTGATTTTCAGAATAAAAGATTGGTTAATGTATCTAATGCTATCGATAAACAAGATCTTGTAACATTAGAGCAGCTTGAATAAGCAAACGAAGAGTTTACACAAAAAGAAACTGTAGAATTACGATGTCGATTGGCAAAAGATGATGTTGAGAAACCAGGCATTTTTGTATATAATTTAGCTGCTGCCTACAAATTTCTTTATAGAAGTAGTTAATGCATACAGAATCAAGTTTAAATTCATAACTTATAGACACATTTTTAAGTGACATTCTATTTGAAAGTTTTCCATTACATTTTAATATAAATGATCAGTTAAACATTAGACCATCCAAAAATTCTGATTTGAAACAAGGCAAATCGTTAATGCTTATTATGTATGTAGAAAGAGAGGATGAAGATGAATACGAAAACGAATCATGTGATAATGATAATGTTAGGAGGGTAGTATTAGGTAATGATGAATTTTAAATTTCTATATAATAAACAGGATGTATTGTGTTAAGTGTAAGAAATCAACAGATAGGAAGAAAAACACTATTAGAATAGAAAAAAACAGAATGGAAGATATAGTAAGAAAGGTATTGGTTCAGTATGTGGTGTTACTAAATCGTAATTCGTTAAAAAGAAAGATTGACTAGAACAAGGTAAAGGTATTAGAGAAGACATTATAGAAAAAATTCACAAACGTTCCGGAAAGAATTATCTTAGGTTAAATGTTATTGTTAAAGGTATAGATGATTTATGGCTAGCAGATCTCTTGGAAATGCATAGTGGCATGTTAAAAGGTATCTCCAAGTTAAACAAAGGCTATAAGTATTTGCTAACGATTATAGATGTGTTTTCGAAATATGCTTTTGCAGTTCCTGTTAAAGATAAGAGCGGTAAAAATGTTACACAAGCATTTGAATCCATATTAAGAACGGGAAAACCTAGTAACTTACAAACTGATCAAGGCAAAGAGTTTTACAATAAAAAATTTAAGAAGGTGATGGAGGAAAATAAGATTAATCATTACTCAACCTATAGGGGAAGAAAGCTTCTGTTGGTGAGAGATTCAATAGAACTCTTAAACAAAACATGTGGAAAAATTTACAACACAAGGAGATTATAAATGGATAGAAATATTACCAACACTAGTTAACAAGTATAATAATTCTATGCATAGAACCATTGGTTTAAAGCCTATAGAAGTGAATAAAAAAATAAGCAAATAGGAAATCGAAAGGGTTATTTGAAAAAGGATATACACCTAATTGGTCAACAGAAGTATTTGTTATTAGCGAAGTTATACCATCTAATGCACCTACGTATAGAATTAAAGCTTTAGAAAAAGAGGATGTGCAAGGTAGATTTTACGAACCAGAACTATTAAAGACGAAACAAAAAAATGAATACTTAGTGCAGGTGTTGAGAAAGAAAGGTGACAAAGCATAAGTAAAATGGTTAGTATTTGATTATTCACATAATAGCTGGATAGATAAAAGTAATGTTGTAGTATAAATTTAAATATTATTTTTATAGAATAATAACCATAATAGGTTAGTATGGATCAAAGTTTGAATGAGATATGTTACGAACAAACTAAAGATATTGGTATGGTATCTTTGGTGATTTTAAACTGATTATAGATAAGAACACAGGTTACTTCAATGCTACTAAATTGTGTGCAATTTTAGAATATTAGAATATTACAATAACAAACTAAGTGGACCGAATTCGGGCCACTTCAAAAACTCACCTTATACAGTAAAACTAGCTGGTTACGAAATAATGTTAATAAATATTTTCTAAACAATAAATACGAGTACTATGGATAGTTTAAACGTTATTTGTTACGAACAGATTAAAGACATTTATTGGTATGCTATTTTTGGAGATTTTAAATTGATTGTGGATAAGAGTACAAGATACTTCATTGCTACTAAGTTGTGTCAAGATGGTGGTAAGAGGTTTGATAATTGGTTAAAAAATAAAGTCACAAGTGTTAATAAGATACTATGAGCTAGAATTAACCAACTCCTCTAATTATAGGAATTGCTCTTCCACATACCTAATAAAAGGAGGAGACAAAGAAGCAACCTTAATCATATGTGGAACTTATGTACACAAGAAATATTTCTAGCTGTTGCCTTTTTGTTATCTAAAGATTTTTACAATAAGTGTTATGATATTATCGAAGACTATTTCATCCAAGACTTTAAGCAATATAGAGTTAACAACGAATTACTCCAAACACGAATGCAAGGAATAGAAATAAAGACGGAAAAGTTGTCTTAAGAACAAGGGCTTAAAAAAATAGCAGCACCATATACAGACGAAGATTCAAAAGATAATTGCCTAATCATATACAAGAAGAACAAACTTGCCCTATCCTTTCCCTTATTATGCTATCAGATGCCAAAAGAGAAGTCTATATAAGCCTCTTAATGAGGCAGAAGAAAAAATATCCAGATCATGAGATAATATACGAAAAGTTTCGAGGTCCTAACAGTATTAAGTTATTCAACCTAGTGCAAAAAAAATTAGATATTCGTAAAGGTAAGGGTAATGAGTTTTGGACGTCCCTATCAGAAGAAGATTTGGTTAAAGAAATTAAAAAAATTGATTGTTTCTATTATCGGTTAACATCTAGTCCTATGTAAAAACTTTCGATATAACTTTTATGACTATCATTTCAAAAAAACTTAACATCAATATTCGATGTTGATATTTCCAATCTTCCACAGAAAAAAAAACGGATTATCAAAATCAGGATTTTCTTCAGGATATTCATTGTTGTTGTTGTTATTGTTGTTAAGTATAATAACTGTTCTACAGAAAGGACAAGTGTTATTAATTCTTAAATAGGTAAGCATATATTCAACACAGAACACAAGCTTACACGTCATTTTGCATAATTCAGTTTTTGTTTCTTTGCATATTGAGCATTCTTCTGAGTTCTCTATTAAATGTAAACCTGTTAAGAGTAGCATTAGTTTGTTTCTGAGGGACTCGTGACATGCTTATTTACTCTTAACAATTTAAACATATCGATCTTACGTGTGATTTTCATTAGAAAGTTTTCTGAGAACTTCCTATCGCAACAAGTGCGTATTATGCTGTTTTTACTCTAAATCTTTGCTTTCGAACTCGAGAACGAATTTTTCGCTTTTATCCTGTAAACAAACATTTGACCAGTAAACTATATTTTGTTATTTCTCACATGTGCTTCATCTAGCAGTGGTGTAATATCGTGCAAATCGATAATAGAATCAAATTCTCTCAAGAAGGCTGTTAGTTCTTTTCCTGAGATGCGACAATTTTTAGAAACTATATCCCAACAGAGTTTGTCTTTAGAGGTTTTTAGGAATGTAAGTTTAAGCAAATCTGTTTTGCAAGAGAGTATGCTTCAAAGTAAGTATTCTTGGAATTGTGTGCAAACCTCAATAGCTTGTTTTTGCGAATATTTCTCCACTTATTTTCTTCACCAAACACGAGCCAATCAATTTTTTCTTTAAATTCATTAACATAATCTTCACTCATTTGTTGACCGTATTTATACGTGTAGTCTTCCCAATGAATATGTCGTCTTGTATGTTCTTTATGGTTTCGTACGAAATCTGGTTTTAAATGATGATAACAACATGAACCATACCTTCGTTCACACAATTTGTCTCAGAAAAGTTTATCACTATACTTATTAATAATGTTTTCGTATCTAACTAAGTCTCTCCTGTTTGGTAATCTGACCCAATTGATGTGTTCTTCATAACGTTCTATAAAAGAAAGTGACAGTTTATGGGTTGATGTAACTCAACACAAATGTATCTTGTTTTTGAAGATATGTAGAAAGTTATCGGGTAAGTTCTTTATTTCTAAACTTTGTTTCCATTCTTTGAGTTTTCGACTACTAAGTTCATTTATAACTATATTTCTACAAATCGGATTCTGAAAGTAGTTTACAATATGCTCAGGGTTTAACCTTTGAATCGTGTCTTTTATAAGCTCATCTTTATTCATCATTGTTTTATCTTGTTTACTTGGTTGTTGTGAATTTGCATCAGTTGTTGCTAGAGACTTATTTCTGTGCTCGTTAATTAAGGCTATTATTTCTGCTTTTCTAAGCTTTGAATAACCATGTACTCCGTTCTCTCTACATTATTGCTTAAGTTGGGGGATAGTTTTCCTTTCCATAACCTCCTTTTTTTATAATAATAAGATAGTAGGTATTCATTTTTGTTCATTTCTGTATTTAATAAATATGGATAAGCAGTATGAATGGATACAGAATAAACTTAACCTTATTCATCAAGATCTTCAACTCATAACAGTACTACTAGAAAAACAAATATTAAAAGAACAAGAAATGCTATTAAAAGAAAAAGAGGATGGAGTATTAGAAAGATATACACCAGAATCAAATTGGGATAGCGACAAAAAACTTTAGCCCACAAATGATAGTGACAAAGAACTTGAGCCTACAAATGATAGTGATGAACATGATGAGGTAGATTTGAAAAAATAATAACAAAAATGAATTAGTTTTCATTAGATCATTAGTAACATTCATGGGTTATTCCCATAAAAGCAATGTTCTAATACAATATGCTAATAGACATCGAGATTTCCTACGTCACATGAATATTAGCTGTTGTATTAAATAACGAAAATGATTAAAAATTATTTTTTGTATAATAAAAAGAAGAGAGTAATTATGAATTTAATTAAGCACACAGTAGTGGAATTAAAAAAAAACTTATGTAAAGGAAAGGGGACCAAAAGTTATTCCCGATTAAGGAAAAACAGAACTCATAGACCGTATTAAAGAATATGAAGGTGAGCAAAACAGATTAAAGTTTAGAAAAACTTTCCCATTAAAAAAAGGCATATTGGAAAAACCAAAACCTAAGAGATTAGGTAGGAAGAGAGCTTTAAAACTGTTTCCATTTAAAAAAGAAGTATTTGAAGAACCAAAAATCAAATCTGAATCAATACCAATCGATGTAAATCGTCAAAATACTACATTTAAATCAAAATTAGAAACATGGAGATTCACAACACAATACAAACCAGAAGATCCAATAGAACATAATATTAAAACAATATCTAAAGCTATATTAAGAAGAATACAACTCAGCTTACAAAAACATGGCTCATTGAAAATTAATAATTCAACTCAGCTTACAAAAACATGGCTCATTGAAAATTAATCTATGTTTGTTCTAAATATAAGAAAGGAAAGAAATGCAAGAGTTTTATTTTAATACTGAAAACCGAGTAATATATCAATCAACCAATGTAAAGGAACCACTAACTAATATGAAACAAGCATTAAGAACAAGAATGGATGAGTTTCAAGCTTGAAGTTCTGGCTGGGCTCTTATAAACATTAACTTTTTTGAACTAGCAATCGTTAAATATATACCATACAGAGGATCATCATACATAGAATTACCTAAACAGATTCAAACAAAAAGGCAGTAATTAATGTAAAAATGAAGACGGAAAATGCTTCTTATACTGATTATACAGTGCCTTATATCCTACAAATTCACATCCTGAACGAGTACCAAAAGATGATGAACTATTGTCAAACTTAGAATCCATACTAAAAAATATTCATTTTCCTGTAAAACTAAGCGATATTCCAAAAGTCGAAAAATTATTTAATATTTCTATAAATGTCTATGGGAATGACAAAGACTCTCTCTCTCTCTCTCTATGGCCTATGAAACCCGGAGGTTCAATGCCGCGTTCACAAAAGCTCTCCACTGACTTCTATCGTTAGCCAATTGGATCCAGTTTCTAATTTGCATTCCTATCTCTGCGAGATAGATCTTAATATTGTCCTCCCATCTGCGCCTAGGTCTTCCTAATGGTCGTTTTCCGATTGGTCTTCCAGTCAAGACTTTGAAAGCGTTTCTACTTTCTTCCATTCTAGCTGCATGACCCGCCCATCTAAGCCTCCTCGACTTGACAACCCTCACAATGTTGGGTAAACCATATAAATTATGTAGTTCCTCGTTATGAAGTTTCCGCCATTCCCCATTCTCGTTCCTCTTGGGTCCGAATATTCGTCTCAGGATCTTGTTCTCAAATACTTTCAGGCTATGTTCTTCCCTCAGAGTAAGCGACCATGTTTCGCAGCCATACAGAACAGCATGCAATATTATCGTTTTGTATATTTTAAGTTTCAAATTCCTCGACAGAATTCGCGACGACAAGAGATTTTGAACCGAATAGTATCACGAATTCCCTGCGTTTAGTCGACATTTAAATTCTCCGTGAATATGATTTTCCTCCGTTAATATTGTTCCTAGATATTTGAAACTATCCACTTTATCAAAAGTATTATTTAATATTTTAACGCATCCATAATTTGCTGTATTCCGGTCCCGACGCACTTCCATGTATTTAGTTTTCTTTGCATTTACTTCTAAAGTATGATAAAGACTATTCAATTTATATAATACATCACATACAGACCAAAAAAGAAAAAACTTGTTGAAGAAAATGTCGAGGAAATTGAAGCTTAAAATATACAAAATGATAATTATGCCTGTTGTTTTGTATGGCTCCGAAACATGGTCACTTACTCTGAGGGAAGAACATAGACTGAAGGTATTTGAGAACAAGATCCTTAGACGAATATTCGGACCCAAGAGGAACGCGTATGGGGAATGGCGGAAACTTCATAATGAGGAACTACATATGTTATATGGTTTACCCAACATTGTTAGGGTCGTCAAGTCTAGAAGGCATAGGTGGGCGGGTCATGTAGCTAGAATGGAAGAAAGTAGAAACGCTTTTAAAGTCTTGACTGGAAGACCAATCGGAAAACGACCATTAGGAAGACCTAGGCGCAGATGGGAGGACAATATCAAGATGGATCTCGCAGAGATAGGAATGCAAAGTAGAAACTGGATCCAATTGGCTAAGGATAGAAGTCAGTGGAGAGCTTTTGTGAACGCGGCATTGAACCTCCGGGTTTCATAGGCCATAGAGTTAGTTAGTTAGTTAGTTGTAGACCAATGTACAGTATTTAGCTTTAACCTCAAAGCACTTTAGCATTCTAATTATTAAATACTTCACGCTATTCTTATGTTCTGATCAAAGCCTTGCGATAACGGGTGTGCTGAAAGTTATAGACACTCAAAAAATGGTCTAGAAGTTATATACAATCAGGAGGACATTATGCGATAGAGTAAAAATGTAATTATGTTTACTGTAATGCAGTTTTAGATGTAAGTTTTTTATGATTTTAAATGGCATAAAAGCCTATGCGCAAAGCAACCTGCTCAATCTCACCCTACTCAATCTGTGCTGGTAAAAGATATTTCCAAAATGGGTTGGCCAGAGCTTTGGCCCAGAAGTTAGGTTATTACAATACTAGACATTGGATTACGTATGCGCAATATTGATATATTATCAAAATATATAAAAAGGAATAATTTTAATTTATCAATTTTTCTTGAAGGAATATACGGAACTTCTTGTAAGTGCCGAAAGAAAATATTATTATTATTTCTAGTAAGAGTGCAAGAACACTTAGTAACAATTACACAATGACGTTCCAGGAAAATTTATGACTCAAACTAGGCCTGAAAAATGACCCGTTTCTATTCATGAATCGCTTGCGAAACAAGCGATTTTTTCAGACAGTAGAAATCGAGATTGTAGACTGTGACGTCATGTAATTACTTTTTCCCTGTGAAGGAAGTCGTTTCAACTTTAGTTTGTAAGAACGAGAGAAATCGACAATTCTACATTTTATTACAAATCAGAAATATGATCATTCTAAATTATAATTTCTTTTCTGAATATCCACGGAGAATCGAATCGCGGATCCCTAATACACAAAGCGAATACTCAAGCCACTACCATAATAATGCTATTTTAAGTAAGTGTGAAGAATCACTCGTCTATGTAGGAAATGCAAACGTTTACAAATGCAATGTTTTATTAACCATGAATCACTGATTTTGGTCATGATAAAATAGTGCAGTCCAGAGAATTCAAGATTAAATTTTAAAAGGACTGAAAGCATCTCTGAAATTTGTCTCTATTCTATTCGGTTATTCTCCTTCTACAGGTAATTTCAATAACCTGGAAGGGCAGGGATACACCAAGGGCATCGTATATTTCAAAGGTTCTCCATCGAGAATCGAAAGTGAGACCCCGCCTACTAATCAATCAGATGGGTGGGGTGCCTGCTTCGTTTCCAAGGCAAGTAAGGTTGAGACGGACAAAATAGTGGTCGTGGGTTTTCTCGGGACACTCGCAATTCCTCATTACACCAATTAATCCATCACCACCTGCTTCAATCATACTTTTCCTTAGGCTAACAGGCATAAGCGTTGGACATTGGGTGATTTCGTTTTCAAGCTGTTAACCCAGACCAATCCGAATCGAAAACCAGGTTATTTTCTATTGCTCATTAAGGTTTTCTCACAAAAACAATATGTAGAAAAAGTCATGGCGAATCGTAATTCCATTCAAAAATAAAACAGCAGACTAGCAATACCTTAACCTAAAATGTAACAATTACATATCCTTTAGAACTTTTTTCAAAATCTGTACGGATATTCTGGAAAGTGCCACAGCTGGAGTTGGTCATTGAGTCGGTGGGACAGTCGATACTGGGTCAACAGCACGCGACCCACTACAACTCACCACTCACCATGACCCACTGCGATAATGACCCAGAAGTATGTATCTTCTGCACACGAAACTACAGACATGGCAGATTTAATTCTTACACTCTGCATTTGTTTCAAAGCAGTCGCCATTATCTGGTCAAAGACTTATGTCCGACACGACACATACGATATCAGAGTTAACTCAGGTACATACAAAATACTTATTTTGTGCTATATGGAGTAAATGTTTATTATAAGTGAAAATAGAGATCCGTTGTCACTAACATTATTGCTCTTTGTGTCAGAAAATTTAAAAATCGGATGAAACTTTTGCAATTGCAGCTACAAGAAACTGTCACTATGATTAGAAAGAAACAGAGGGACGATATAACAACTTTTAAAATTTTGCACAAGATACGTGATTTCATTAAGCATTCCATTTTAAGGTTGCGCTTTATATAATCTGATACCTTGAGATAGTAAAATTTTGTTTATATTGATATGTAGCGACGTAGCTACATCTCATACATTCTAAATAAACAAATACATTTGAGAAGCATAGAGTTTGTAAATTATTGTTATTATTATGTAGTTATTTGAAATACATGATATAATGATTCCAGAATTCAACGTTAAGGTAATATGGATACCCAACAGCACCTTCGTTACTCTTACATTATTACTAGTGCTTTTATGTTTGTGCTCTCAACATAGAATTTATCACAATCTGCTGCAATGCCATTAGCAAAAATCGAAATATATAATAGGTTTGAAATTCTGCTGTTACAGGACTTTTGCAAACAATGTCCTCGAGTGTTATTAGCATCGTGAAACACTCTAGTCATTATTGCTTTTTTATGCTAAAAGTAAAAAGGGAGTGCGAAGATAAATGCTAGACTCTGAATACCGAAAAATTGAAGAAATATGTTATACATCACATTATAAAATACAGGGAGCTGAACTGTTTGAAATAAATATTTAATATGTTGAGCGTGTTCATTTAAGTGGCATTTTAAGTTACGTTCATTCAAATGGGTATCATAAAGACGGGAAGAGAATTAAAACTGTACGTCAAATATTATAATCTGAGTGGTTTCTCTTGTTAGAGAAAGGACAGATGGCACACTAGCTTTTTTACTTTTAAAAAAGTGTCACGTGCAGCAGTTTTCGGAAATAAATATTCAAGAGACCGAAGACGAACAATCTGCATACTACATCTAAGTACAAAAAATTTGACATCAACCTAATCTGCTATTAGCTACAGAAATAGCTGAACCGTGTGAAATTAAATTGTACATGTCTGCAGTTAGCCACAGATGTAACTCATTTAGAAAATTTTTTAATCTTCTCTTACGTTACTGTCACTAGAATGAAGATCCTACGAGTAAAAGAAAAGATTTAAATTTTACGCTAAAAATGGTGAGTGGATTATGCTTGAGAGGTGTCTTTACGCTATACCAGTGAGCAAGTGATCTAAGACTTACAAAAGAAAACGGGCAATTTCCGCAGGTTTCATAATACATAAATTTACCATATGATATAACATTAATATGCAATGTACAGAACTTCATCACACATTGGCTGATGCACTCAAGTGATCACAATTTTGCTAGCATAAAAAGAATTATAGAAGAACTACGTTTTCAAGAGGATATTGTGAAATTAAGCTGTAAACCTCAAATAAACTTATAGACTTCTTTAGATGTTTTAACAAGAGCAACGTCAAAAACAGCAAAAAGGCTTGTGGTATACGACTTAAAAATTGTTTACTAGGAAACAAAGTATTTTCGTCATTCTCTTTCAAACTACGCATTTATTTCTTCCGAATGTGCTTCTTTACTTATATTGACCAATCTACTTATATGGGGAAGTATATCTACATACATCTAGGAAAAAATATCGAACCTGGGACAATAAGCGTAAGCATATCGTGAACCTGGGACAATAAGCATAAGCTTGGTCCTGGTTGTATTTACTGTACTATGTGTGAAATTTAAAAGTTGAGATTAAGCATTGGTTTTCTGCATATTCTTTTGCAGAGGTAGCACCCTCGTGATCAGATGTTTGTTTCGCTGGTTACAAGAAAGTACAACGTAATGAGCATACGTTCGCGAAATTATGAATGAAGGCCGAAATAGTCAATTGATTGGAACAAACGTGACCTTCATTTGAAGTTTTCATAGTAATTTTCCCTGTGTAATTTTAGCAGCAAATATTAAAATCTTAAAAATAAAATATATACTTCACTTTAAAGTTTCGTATACATTCAAGAATATACGAAACTCATTCACTCAGTAATTAACGATAACCGAAGTCCCACATCTCATACATTTAACTTCTCAACTGGATCTCATACTATAATAAACCATACTAAACTAACTAACTCTATGGCCTATGGGACCCGGAGGTTCAGTGCCGCGTTCACAAAAGCTCTCCACTGACTTCTATCCTTAGCTAATTGCATCCAGTTTCTACTCTGTATTCCTATCTCTGCGAGATCCATCTTAATATTGTCCTCCCATCTGCGCCTAGGTCTTCCTAATGGTCGTTTTCCTATGGGTCTACCAGTCAAGACTTTGAAAGCGTTTCTACTTTCTTCCATTCTAGCTACGTGACCTGCCCACCTAAGCCTCCTAGACTTGACGACCCTAACAATGTTGGGTAAACCGTATAAACTATGTAGTTCCTCATTATGAAGTTTCCGCCATTCCCCATTCTCGTTCCTCTTGGGTCCGAATATTCTTCTCAGGATCCTGTTCTCAAATACTTTCAGTCTATGTTCTTCCCTCAGAGTAAGCGACCATGTTTCACAACCATACAGTACAACAGGCATGATTATCGTTTCATATATTTTAAGCTTCAAATTCCTCGACAGAATTCGCGACGACAAGAGATTTTGAACCGAATAGTAACACGAATTCCCTGCTTTTAGTCGACATTTAATTTCTTCGTGAATATGATTTTCGTCTGTTAATATTGATCCTAAATATTTGAAAGTATCCACTTTATCAAAAGCATTATTTAATATTTTAACGCCTCCACAATTTGCCGTATTACGGTCCCGACGCACTTCCATGTATTTAGTTTTCTCTGCATTTACTTCTAAACCCATGTCCCTGCAAGCGCTTAATAAGATCTCTGCATTTATTTCTACTGTTCTCCTATCATCCCCTATTAAATTTACATCATCAGCATATGCCATAACCTGGTGAATGCCGTTCAACTCTAGGCCCTGGTTGCTATCTTTGATTTTCCTTATGGCGTATTCCAGCACAAAGTTAAATAATAATGGCGACAACGCATCTCCTTGTTTCAGGCCATTTTCGACGTGGAAGCTCGTGGACAAAAATTTTTCTACCCGGACTTTACTTTGGGATTCACTTAAACATATCTTAATTAATCTAATTAGCAAGTTCTGTAAGAACGTTGTATAATGTTTCTGTCCTAACCGAGTCGTAAGCTTTTCTAAAATCAATAAATAGTATAATAAACCATGCCAACTTTTATTATTATAGCCCATTCTTAGTTTATCGTATTGTATAATATTATCTTATCGTTTTGGTACACCAACCTTTCACGAAAGTTTTAGAGTTCACATGCATATTACTGACGCAAGCGACGTGACCCGCCTATAGTAGACATATCGGTTTCTACTGTAAGTGTTAACTATATATATATAACATGTAAACATTCTTTCCTTCATCTCACGCTAAGTAAGTTATTGAAGATGTAACGTCTTATTGCTGATTGCTAATAACCATTTCTACCCTTTCAGCCCTGACCTTCTAATCAGCAATATATACAATACCAGCCGAACGTGCATCATTGTGCACGTTAATTTTTTCCGAAAGTTAATAGTTAAAAAAAATCATGTTTAGAAGGATTAGTAGATCAAACTAGATTATCGAAACCACTATTCTTTCTTTCTATTTTTTGAGATAAAAGAAATGATCATCCATTTCTCAATCTGGTCTTTCTGTAGAGTTGTTCACAGTTCAGATGAAATTTTGTAAAGCCGGTCAACCGATACCTTCTCCTTCCTGATCGATTGCAAGTGAAACTGTAGCTGCGTGATACGTCTATTTTAACAGCTAAATTTATTCCATTCATAGAGCACTCTGAGGAACTGACGTAGAAGCGTTTCACTTCAGATCACGTTATCGCTATTCGATGAGTGAAATAATTATTTTCTACAATCTAGGAAATCATAAGAATATCGTAGGTAAGAGCTATAAAAATATGCTCAATCGTTTTATTTGTAACATGTTTTGAATTTGCATCTATTAATGGCGTGCGTCCAGCTTTTCACCATAGGAGTTATAATTTGAAATCACACCATTTAAAACACAAGTGAAATGACATAAAATTTTCGAGGATCTTACAGAACGAATGGGACTAGATAGGAATCACAAACAATTTCTTAGCTTTTTTTTTTTATTTGAAACGTATTTCCAGACTGTAGTGATTATTGATTCCATTTTCGATTTCGAGTGGTGAATCTTTCAAAGATTGTTATAAATATTTTTACACATCATTGGAATCATTATGTATTGTCCTCGATTACTCAACAGGTACTGATTATTAATATATATTTTTCAGTTATATCTTTTGTATGCTTTGTTAAACAAATGATACACAATACGAATTTTTTGCGCAGTATTAGGTAAAAATTCTTATTATAATACTGTACAAACTTGTATTTTACCAGGTGTCAGGCGAAATTGCACTAGCTTTAGGAAAGAAACGCATACAGAAAGAATTTTGAAATAAGAAACTGATGAGAATAAATAAAAAAAACACATTCTTGCGATTTCAATGTCTATTACCGGTACATTTGCAATTCTTTATTGTAATTATAATAATAACTATTATTATAAAAATTAAGCAAAATAAATACCAACAAGCAACATTTACTGCGCCAGAAGACTATGGATACTGATAGCGGCCCAATTGGATCATTTTCTCATCTCTACTCTTCATAATATTTTGGGGTCTTTCACATCTATAGTTCTCTTCTCCATAATGTTAGTTATAAATGTATATTAACTTGCTGTTATAAATTAGTATACGAATCGAGCTTTATATTCCTAACGTGATGACAGAAAGAGAAAAAAAAATAAATTAATAACATCATCATAGGAATTGCTTTTCCCCAGTTAAGCTAAACCAAATAATGATATATAACCTACTCTTTATTGAAAACCATGATGTCTTGCATAAAACTATTTTGAAGTACCATAAGACGGGGTTACTTGGCACATCGGGCGTTACTTTGCACAAAATTCGAAAAGAGTTTCACAGTTTTCTGTCGGGAAAACCATGAGCAGTAAACCGGAAGTTTCAACTTCCACCGTAAGATAGAACATGTAACTGTATTTTGGCTGTAATGTTAGTGGTTAAATTCAGTTCTACTTACCGGGAAAGTTTATTTTTGTAGAGGTATTGAAAGCAATCACTGTAAAGGCTGATAAAATTTGAAAGATATCATCTATAAGAATTTCCGTCAAGGTTAAATTAGTTTCGTAGACTACCATGTATAGTGCGACTTTGATGCAGTAGTTGAAATTTAAATGTCTAACGTATTAGTCATAAGAAACGTAAAACTGGGAGAAGGGGTTTCAGCCTATACTCGCGGTTATTTTGCACCGGTCCAAAATAACGCTTAGATAGGAAATTATTACCACTGGAGCCTCCTGTGTTTTAACGTTAGGTAAATTTCCTATTTAGGTAGTGCCGGAATGAATTTCTTGTTAGAAAAAAATTATGAACAGCGGCGAATCCAGAAAAGTAGTTTGACAGGACCATCATTCAAAAATCCTTTTCTTATTATTTGAGAAATCACTAGATTTTTGTGAGTAGGTTTGTACCTTATACATGTTGGAATCACTAACAATAGATTTTTCGGCAAATCTTTAGTTTCGGTCAAACAGTGACTGCAAGCGATTCATCTGATCCAGTTACCAGAGCAGTTTAGGAATCATTCCTCAATTGCTCCCGGAACCGGAGCAGATGAATCGGTTACAGTGACTTTCCGAGTCAAAGTAAAGTTCAATGTAAAGAATGTTGCTATAAATACAAGGGCCAAAATGATACTAAACACTATACCTAATCAATCCAGGTGAAGCGATGACTATCAATATTGATATCTAAATGGGGACTACCGCTCCCTCAACCCCCCACTCAAATATCGTAAAAACATCCCAAAAAACAATATTTATTCAAACCAGTACTATAAAGCTGACGTAAGAAAGAAAAATTTAGAAAAAAGAATCATCACTAATTATAAATTAGTGCAGCATGACGAAGAAAAATAAAGTACATCTCACCAAGATAATGGAACCACCAGCAGCAAAACAAATACTTTGCTAAAAACTCAAATGCAAAGCAAATCAAGAATAAAATTAATATCAATTAATAACGAAATCACTCACCGTTTCCCCATACCAGAACATTCATGAATAATGAACTCACAAGTGATGATTCACGAAAAAATAAGATAGCAAGAACTCATGCGCAATACTCAATTTCACATTACTGAAAAATGTTCCTTTCCGCACAGACGTCGATTTACTAAAGCGAGGACACTTGTTACAAACAAGTATTATTACAAACAAGACTAACCAATAAACGCCCACTTTTACCATACGTCGAAAATATCTTCAGCCTTCGACCACAACCATATTAGGATTTCTCTAACTCAATGAAACCACACAATGCTGCAAAGCGATGAGTTAATATCCGAATCTAATTCAAACTTATTTAAAAACCACAAGTTCAAATTCTTTGTATTAAATTCATGTTACGGTTTCTCATTCGTACTTGCTAACTCGATTGGCACTATGATACGAAAATTCAATTACCCGCTCACCGCATTTAACACATACAAACAGAAAGAACATGTGACGTCACAGTAACAAACTACCATATGACTGTACAGAGACATATAGTGAGAAAAATATGAACTACCAAAAAGGACGTCACTCAAAAGGCACGAACACTTCCAGCAAGTGACTCACGCAGAAACTGTTCCGAGAAGTGATTGAAACAATAAGAACCGTCTAAAGTCACTGTTTGAGTCTAATTAAATATTTTCCTTTTCTTAAAAAAAAGAAGAAATCATGCAATTTTGGGTGGCCTTCAGCCTGAAAATTACAAACCCCATAAATCTTTCACTGATTACGGTTCGAATGATTCACACAACAGTAATACTATGTAACGGATTTTAAATTGAATTGGAGAATTCTGATATTTAAAAAACGACATAAGAATTTTTTTTGATTCGTTGAGGAATCTAGTGATGGGTAGGTCCCGTTGTTCATGGTATGTTGAGGGAGTAATGCATGACCCAACTAGGCACGTGAAAATTGATAACGTTCGTCAAGCGAACAAAATGATTGCTTATAAAGTGTTTTAGAGCTGTGTACGTTTGAGTTCAACTAAATGGCAATTGAGCATTATAAATGATTTAGGGCTATTTTCAAGATGCCAAAAGGCTGATTTAGAGTGGCATCCTTACATGAATTTACAGTTATAATGAATGCGTATTTTAACGTGATGCCAATGGCCATTAGAGGTCGGATCACTCCGTAGATAGTTACTCCTTCTTGCTTCCCGAATGCCTAGCTTGTGAATGATAGATGAGTAGGAACCGTTTGTTGTGCATGTGCTAGTAGAGTTTTACTTTGCCGTAGCTAATAAGATGTTTGTTGAAAATAAGATTAAGTAATGATTCTTTCAGCTAAAAATCGCGTGCTCGCTAATCTTGTAAAGATCCGTGCATTAGTGTTGATGCCTATGTACCTGTTATATTTGATGATTTGGTAAAAATAGAAGTTTGTTTGCGAGTACTACTGATAATTTAAAAAAATGTAAGTTTTCATATATATGTGTTTAAATAACAGCTAGACAAGAGGGATTGTTTTGTGAGTTGACCTGTTATTCTAAATTTATTTGAAACATTTTAATGAGTCTTTCGTTTTGCCGTATGAGTAATATGATTATTGAAACTTGAGACTTTAAATGTTTTTGTATTCCTTTAGAATTTTTGTTATTTAGTAAGTTGTGATACAGTATTTTAAATAATCAATATACAAGTAATGTTATAACTATTTTGCGAAATGCTTGTTTTGAAAATTGTCTTGCTTTTTTAATGTTTTTTGTGTATGAATATATATATTAATTTATATTATCATTTTAATGCTACATTGTGTGTTTATATTTAGTAGTTGAATATTACAAAATATTTTTGAATAAAAAGGTTTGAGTGTTGAACAAGTTTGTTGTAAAAAAAGGTGCATATACACACATTACACTACACTATATACACATATTAGGAATTTCGGCTTTAGCGTTTACACCGTTGTTAGGCAACGCTTCCGAAATATACACATTTTCTATTATGGTTTAGTAATTAAGTATTTTTGTGTTAATGTCTACCAGTATATTCATTTAGTTTCAGGTGTTTACTATGATTTCAAATATGTTATATGTTCAGTGAAAAAGATTGGAAAATCAATTGAAACATCTACTCATGGTGAGAAACCTACAGTTGAAAAATAAATAGACAAATAAATAAATAAGTGAATGAAAGAAAAGGACTTATAAACTGCAAATTTAAATGAATAATATGTACATTTTTATTAATGGTGGTATAATGGTGGCTTAAATGAGGGATTATAAATATAACAGGTGGCTTTAAAAACAGTGGCTTATCGTCTTATAGGTTGAATAACCTTATAGTTAACAATTGAAAAGTGATCCATTATGTACAGTGAGGTACCAATATACCGATTTCCATGGTGAACTTCCAGTGAATTGAACCTATATATAGGACGTTCCACAATATAGTGATTTCCTCAGTGATACTTAACAAAGACCATTAACCCTCTGGCGGCCGCGGTTCTCTTCACAATTGAATCACTTACAGATTCATCTATTTTTGTCCTAGACGTCCAATATTCAATTCCATTTTCTGAGCAATGGTTTCTAATTGTTTCTATAATTCCTCTGTCAACATTGCTTGAAATTGTTCTAAAACACTAGCCTCCATATCGATATGAGTTAAAAGCAACTATTTCAAAGTACAAAAATATAAATGTCTCAGTTTGTGACGAAAATAAGAAACATGCACTTAAAACTTGAAACACAAAGAATTTTGATATTACGACCATTAGCAACCAATCCTTGTTTTATTCACAGCTCAGATTACACTTTGCGAAGTGCTTCAATATAAAATATCAACAGATATAAACTAGTACCATATAGAAAACATTTTCTGTTATTCATAAATGCATATTAAGGCGGAATCTGCGGAATTTGCCCGTTTTCATCTCGTAAGTCGTAGATCACTTGCTCACTGGTATAGCGTAAAGAAACCTCCTAAGCATAATCCACTCACCATTTTTAGCGTAAAATTTAAATCTGTTCTTTTACTCGTAGGGTCTTCATTCTAGTGAGAGTAACGTAAGAAAAAATAAAAAGTTTTCTAAATGAGTTACATGTCTGGCTAACTGCTGACACGTAAAATTTAATATCAATCGATTCAGCCATTTCTGGAGCTAATACCAGATTAGGTTGATGTTGAATTTTTTGTACTGAAGTATAGTATGCAGATTGTTCGTCTTCTCTCTCTTGAATGTTTATTTCCGAAAACACTGCTGCAGGCGACACTTTTTTAAAAGTAAAAAAGGCTAGTGTGCCAACTGTCCTTTCTCTAACAAGAGAGACCACTCAGATTATAATATTTGAAGTACAGTTTTAATCCTGTTCCCGTCTTTATGATACCCATTTGAATGAACGTAACGCAATAAAATGCCACATAAATGAAAACGCTCCACATATTGTGAGCGTGTGGCCCCCCTTACTCCCATTTCATCTTAATTTTTCCAGTTGTTTCTACCTGAATTTGAACGAGGCTCTATGCACTGTACGTTGACGCATACCGTGTTATGGTTTTATCTTTGTCAATGAGTTGGCCGTACTGTGAGTGGTGACTTGAACTTCTTGTTCGTCGGACAAAGGAATGTGATGTGGTCGTGACTTTATAAAAAAAATAGTCCAATTGAATCTAAAGTAATCGGATAATATTTTGACTATTTTTAATATTTTAATCATCGTATTTTAATGAAGAATACATTTAATACTTTTCGATATATATATATTCCTTGTAAGAAAACACTTCTTATAGATATTCTTAAAATATTTTCTCTGTCATGACTAGCGCATTCTTACAGACACTGAAAGAAGAAGACGTGTTGTGCTGAATAGTGCACAGCGAAATTTCACTATCACGGAATTAGAGGCGTATACAATTGTTACAGCTATACGTAAATGGGGACATTTATTATATGGACATCACGTGAAAGTTTATACAGACCATAACTCATTAGTGTTTTTGAATAAAATTCGCCATTGGAAATCTCGTTTGGCTCGGTGGAGTCTCGAACTACAGGGATTTAACTTAGAAATAAAGCACATTTCGGGGAGTGAAAATGTTTCCAGTGATGCATTGTCCAGGATAGTTTTAGCTCCTCTTAGTGAAATTTTGGACATCAACAATTTGGAAGTCCTCCCATCATTTTTCAGAAACCTCACACCAGAAGAGTTAACCGAAAAACAAAAAGAGCATCCTGAGTACAGTAAAATTATATAATTTTTAGAAAAACCAAACGACCCTTATTCAAAGATGCAAAATAGAAATGTAGAGAAATTCTACAAATTGGAAAACACGATTTTGTTGTATAAGAACTTTCATTTCCCTAACAGCTGAAGAATTTGCATTCCACCATATTTAGTAAATCTGGTAATTGAAGAAATGCATTACAACCGTGGACATTTCGGATGTGAAAGAACTGTAAGTTTTATCAGCGAAATTTGTTATTGGAAATCTATGCGACGAGACGTGATGAACTATATTAACGATTGTCTCGAGTGTAAACGAACTAAAGTTGATACTCGACCCCCAGCTAGACCTCTAGAAACCATACAGGTGAAAGGCCCTAGGAGATTGATTTCAATTGATATCATCGGACCTCTTGTGCCATCTCCTTCAAAATGTAAATTTATACTTTCAGTCTTGGATGTTTTTACTCGCTACCTTGTTGTTTATCCGATCCGGAACGCTACTACGAAGTGTGTAGCTAAATGTTTGGAATCATTGTACTTTGTGCACTTAGAAATACCTTCAGCTATATTAGCGGACAATGGTAGTTGTTTTATTTCTAAAAACTTCAAACAAAAAATGGAAGAATATGGTGTTAAAATATTTTATTCCACGCCATATCCTGCCTCGAACGCGGTCGAGAGAATCCATCGGGAGACGAAAAGGTTGTTCAGACTATTTTGTAAAGATGATCATGGTTCCTGGGAGAAATTTATACCGCAAGTTGTTGTGTTATTGAATTATTCGATATCAAGTAGTCTTGGCGCGAGTCCAGCTAGTTTACATTTGAACATTCATGCTGAAAAGCCCATCTTCGAACATTTTGGCATTTTAACAAATGATACAAGTGAAAATGACAATGAAAGTTGGGATAATAAATTGGTAATGGCAGATTTCAAAAGAAAAGAAGTGACCCGAAAGCGAAATGAGAGGTACAATTCTCAACAGGAGAGTAAACACAAAATACAGGTGAATGATCTGGTTTTCTTGAAACAGACAAACTTAAGTTCTGCAACAGACAAGAAAATCTCAAAATTCTTTAATGTGTTCAAAGGACTTTATCTTTGTGTTAATAAACCGTCAAATTCAGAAAAGGTGTTCGAATTGTTAGATCCTTTAACTGGTAAATCAATTGGATCGCATTCAGTAGACCGATTTAAGGTGTGGAAACCTACGAAACAAACTCGTAAAATTTGGTTAGATTTAGCTGTGAAAAATAATTCTGAGAAATACCATGAAGTGATTTCAAGCGAATTTAAAAATTCAGATTTAGAAAGTAGTGTTGAAACTGTTCTTTGCAACGCATTAACCACAATACCAGTGTGTTTATCTCAAAAGGTTCAATCAAGAAGTAATAACCAACGAATACACAAAATTTTGGGAAAATTGTTGGAAGTTGATAAATATTTGAATTTTCTCTACTGTAAAAATCTGTGGTCATCCGATGTGTTGGAATTAGCATTGGTAAATTTACAAAACCCTTATGTGTTATTAAATGAGAGAGTTCAAGGAATGTAAAAAAAAAAGTTGTTTCATACGATATAAGCAGGCATCTGTGATCAGCTATGCGACTTCCAGATGGCCGTTGATGTTTTCTTTTCCAAAGTAATGGAAAAACTAGCAAAAATATATGCCAAGTCATTGAGATGAGGTTCCCCCCTATATATTTTGGGTAATGTATTATTTCTTTAACGCTCGGAGTAAGCAATTTTGGTAAGTCCCATTCTTTATTATTTTAAATTTTTAACCTTGTGTTCTATGTTTCGGCCTCATCTCGGGGTGGAAAACAAATAATTCATTGTGGGTAGGTATCTTTGAAATTTAGCCAGGCAGACCTTGTCGAGTGGTCAGAAAGAATCATAGCTGAATTATTACGATGTAAAAATTTAGCTGTGAATCTTAAAGGCGCCGATAAATTTTATTAAATCTCGACAAAAACGTACGTTAGTCAATATTGTGTGAAAATAAAGTTTTAATGTGTAATATGTTTTGAAAAAAATATTTACTAATGAGAGAATTTATTTCATATATTCGTGTTATCGTATTATTGCATGATGTTTGAAAATTTACTTATAAGTTGATATAGTGTCTTTAAATTTCGTATTTTGAATGTTTGAATAATGAAAATATTACATTATTAAAAGTTATTTTGAAAATTAGCCATAAGTAAGTATATATACGTATAAAAATAGTTATCTTTGCATTTTATATTTTATTCTGTTTAAAATATTGAAAATTTCATATGTTTAGTATAATAAGGATATTTAGTGTAAGATGTAATAACACGAGTCAGATACTTACAAAGAAAGAAAAAAAGGAAAGGTTGAAATTTTACGATTTATGTAATGGTATAAGAAATATATTAGTTATGTGATGTGAATAAATAGAATATGAAAACTACATATATACGATATAAAATGGAAATATAATAGATAATCAACATGTTATTCCATTTGTTTTGAAACATTGTGCTATGAACAAAAATATAATCTTATACTTGCACAAATAAAAACATTAAAGTGAATAGCCCATAAAAGTAAAATAGCCCATCTACGTTTGCGTAAAGTATTAGTGAACCATCGTAAATCAAATATTAATAGTGAAAGAATGAAGAGGAGTAATAACCGGAAAAATAAATTCAAGAAGAGGAAAATTCCAAGATTCCAGGATTCTGATAATCTTCAAAGAAGATCATCGTCCCTTTCGCGCGCCATTTGTGAGCGTGTGGCCCCCCTCACTCCCATTTCATCTTAATTTTTCCAGTTGTTTCTACCTGAATTGGAATGAGGCTCTATGCACTGTACGTTGACGCATACTGTGTTATGGTCTTATCTTTGTCAATGAGTTGGCCGTACTGGGAGTGGTGACTTGAACTTCTTGTTCGTCGGACAAAGGAATGTGATGTGGTCGGGACTTTATAAAAAAATAGTCCAACTGAATCTAAAGTAATCGAAGAATATTTTAACTACTTTTAATATTTTAATCATCGTATTTTAATGAAGAATACATTTAATACTTTTCGATATATATATATATATATATATATATATATTCCTTGTAAGAAAACACTTCTTATAGATATTCTTAAAATATTTTCTCTGTCATGACTAGCGCAATCTTACAGACGCTGAAAGAAGAAGGCGCGGTGTGCTTGGCGTGGATTGCAATATGGACTGTCTTGCAAATGTTGTGTGCATCAAAAATCAAAAATTTCTTTGATCATCTTTAAAGGTGTAGTGGAAAAAGTTGTGTGAAAAAGGAATTATGATCAAAATAATAGTTTAAGCATTAAATTTTCATGGAGTGAATGAACGTATGTAAAAGAAACGCATTATTTTCGAAGTGACGAATGACCACGACTTTTGAACAAAGGATAGATGCAGTTATACATTCGACTATTGGCAAAGTTACACAGAAGCGACCGAGATAGAGCCTAAAATACGACCATTGAAGAGGAAACATGAATTTATAAGGAACTCCTTAACTCGGAATAATTAAATGACACCCCCTTTTTTTCTTCTCTTAAAATCTCCAAAATTAAACTCTTGTGTGAATTAGTGTTCAGTGAGCATCGTGCGTAAAATAATCATCTCTCTTTTCACGCAATAACCCGGCTTCTTCGTCGTCATATCCTATATTTTTGAGTTAATCTGTTAAAATTCTTTTTTTATTTTTTTTATTCTCCTATTAACTAACATATGGGCTTATATTTCCTACGCTAAAATAATGAATGGAAAGAATTGAAATACAAAAGCATCAAAAGGTATAAATAAAGTCAATATTAATAAAATACAGAAGTAAGTATGTATGTGATATGTATACTATTTTGTGCTTGAATAAAACCAATTTCGTGTACATTTTTGTTTTCAGTTGTTATCCATGTTCCTCGCATCAATCACTACAGGTACGGTAAGAATTCAGTACTCCCTAATACAGATCTTGAGTGGACTCGAAGTAGGCGTGTCACTGAAGGTGGGTACTCGCGTATGCCAGCTTGGTTCGGATTCATCTCAAGTTGCGAGCAGGTCTAGTTCCTCGTACGAATTCTAACCACTAAAACCACCATTAGTAAGGCGTACCGGACAAGATACGAACCCAGAAGGTCATAAGTATGTCTTCCCAAATAGGGGTAGGCAGGAATTGAACCCCACCAAGTTATATGAATGACCTTCCCGAACAGAAACACGAACCAATCGTGTTATAATATTAAATATTTATTCAAACAGTTCAGCTCCCTGTATTTTAGAATGTGATGCATAACATATTTCTTCTCTTTTTCGTTACTCAGAGTGTAGTATTTATCCTCGCATGCCCTTTTTACTTTTAGCGTAAAAAACAATAATGAAGAGTGTTTCACGATGCTAATAACACACGAGAGGCATTGTTTGCAAAAATTCTGTAAAAGCAAAATTCCAAACCTAGTAGGCTATATATTTCGATTTTTGCGATTAGCATTAGAGCAGGTTATAATAAATTCTATGTTGAGAGCACAAACATAGGAGCACTAGCAATAATCAGAAAGTAACGAAGGTGCAAGTGGTTGACCATATTACCTTACCATATATTCTTATCCTTTAATGGATTGTAGAAAATAACTAATTATTTCACTCATCGAATAGCGATAACGTGATTTGAAGTGAAACACTTCCACGTCAGTTCCTCAGAGAGAGTAAATGAGGGGCCAAAATTTAGAGTACGTAAAGAATAGAAGAAACGGATAATTTTAGTTTGTTATCTACGGACATAGTTGTATATTTCATATTGTATCACATAGTAACAAATGTGTTTCCCTCACTTTTTACGGATAAGACAAATTCAATTTATATACTTTGTGTTGAGAAGCGGAAAAATAGTTATTACCAACCACAAGTTTGATAATATTTCAACAATAAGGATTGGAAATATTTCCCTAACTTGTATCGGATTTTTACCCTTTACTTGCAACTATTCTACAACAAACATTCCGGAATAAATAACTTATTTCTTTTCATTTTTAGTAGTTAAGTTTAACAAATAAGGAGTTTGTGCTTTATACAATTTAGAAATTTGTAAAAATATCCCTAGCTTGAAACTACAAAGAAAGTTTCAATTCGTTCTATTTTAAGCCCTTTCGAATTCGAATATTTGTTTACGCTGCTCTGAGCCTATCGTAGAAGTATGCATATTTGACATCCTGCTATTCCTGGTAGAAGAGGCAAATAACTCGTGAGTATTTTTTTTTATGAAGAAGGAAGTATTAAAGTCCGTGCTGACAAACAATGAAAGAAATTTTGGTCGTAGTATTAAACTTGTTTCAAACTTCGTGATCAGAAGGGCTCCTACTCTGCGGGTGGTATAAATTGAGACCGTTTCATTTCTTTTAGGCGAGTGAAATGAATTGAGATCTTATTTGAGAATATAAAAGAATGTAAGAATATCCCGGGTACAAACCATGAAACATTTCCCAACCATTCTATTTGAAACATGTTTGGAACTTTAAGAGCAATTGCCAGTTACTTTGCTTCTAGCTGGAGAAAATGTAATTTGAGATAACGTCTTTCTTATTAGTTGAGTGAAATAAATTTTGTTACTCTGCTTTTAGATTTTAGACATAAGTGAGAATGGCCATAGATACAAGTTCCACAGGATTTTGTATTTTTTATTTAAGAACAGCTTTAGGATAGAAGACTAAGAATAGATTTATCAATACAAAATAACTATGCAAAGTATCTTTTTTTGACAAAATAGAATCTTAATATATTTAAAAAAATGTGCCCGACGGTTTCTTCCTTTTGGGTTCCCTTTAAAGGGGGGTGGTTATTATGACCACAAATCGATTTCTAAGTAACGTTAGTTTCAATTTCTGTTATGTGGCAGCAGCATTTTAACAAATAATGTTCTCGTTGTACTTTTAGAAAGGGTATTTTATAAGCGACTTTTCGTTCTTCTATATAGAACTCCTGTAGATCATCATTATTAATTAAGTTCATTTCAGACCGATATTAAGTCAAATTTCTTTGTGGGTTACTGAGATGTACGCATAAAATGCCAGCCAAGTGTTGTTTATTTATTTATAAATTAGCCCTGTAAAGTCAACATTAAGAATATTATCTTAAATACGAATTTATTAAGTACATCCCGATTTGCGAACAAAATTTCTTAGTAGGATAGAAAACTGCACCGTCTAAGCTGCATTTCATTCTTGAATGTAGGTTTACATTAGTAGAGCACGATGATGGCTGAATCCAAGTTTTTATGAGACAAAGATTTAAACTGCTTTAAGAAAAAATATCTTCCACTTTTATTATATTTCTTACACGGGGGAATATATTCTATGATCCGATCGAAAGTAGCAGGAACGTGAGAGTACAACGAACCAAGACAGACGAAAAGGTTATGGAGCTAATGGTTTATAGTTTACTTGTGTATCAGTTTTCTGGTATATTTTGTGTTTCCACGTATTTTTCCTTTCTTTAATTTGCACTTTTCTCAATTTTTAAGACACTATTTTGGATTGAATTCCAACAAAATATGAGTTTTCTATCATTTTGTCAGAATGTATTGATAGCTTTTCCCATAGTTTATACTGCCTTTTTGCACAGGTTCTTTTTTTTTTTTTTTTTTTTGCATTTGAAGCTGTAAACGCGGAGTTATTCCATAAAAAATCAGGAAGTTCACGAGTGAAGCCTTAAAAATTAAAGTTAGATTTTCATTTCAAGTGAAATTGACGTTTGTTCGAGTAGAACTGGCTGATGACTCAAAGCTCATAGAATACAGGCTTGGGTGTCGTTTCTAAGCTTATGAATTACCCTTCACAACAATTTCCATTATCAAACCAGATTTCTTTGATTTGTACTATTGTTTTCTTTTAAGATTATAGCCTGCATTCTCCGTTTTTTGTAGGCTACTTACAGTTTTATCTACGACCATTGTCTCATGCCTTTTTCTTCCTTGTAATTGTCTATTTTCGTTGCCACTCTTTTCTCGTTGGATATAACTCAGTAGGTTACGATTATGCAATTTAAATATTCCATGGTATCTGAAGTTTAAACTCAATCCCTTTCTCCTTCGTTTCGTTCTGTTTTTAAGATATTTTCTGAATTTAAAAATTACTCTAATAGCAAATACCTTACAAAAATGGAAATCCTTAAAGAGCAGGGAGTCAATCAAAAAGCTACTTTCTCTTCTTTGTATTCAGTTAAATGTGATGTTACTATTTGGGTGAATCCTTCGCGATTAATTCTCATCAGTATTGTCATAAGATTGATAGAATAAAGCGCGAGTAAAATGGAATTGAAACAAGAAGAAACTGCTGGCAATCAACAGGGATATCATCTAAAAGTTTGTTCTTGGCTTTCTTTTCATTCTTCCGAGTATCATTTTGTTATGGTTTGTTTCTCTTTTCTATTTGGTCTATTGCCAAACAATATCTGGAATTACAAACATGTATTATAACGAACATTAACAAAACGGAAGTGATGTTCGCCTGTTTCAGGTTATTTCGAGAGAAATTAATTTTGTTTATAACAAGTTTTCGGCTTCGTTTGTAAATATTTATAATTTGTGCTAAAGTAACGTATGATTTTTCTCTTGTTTTCGTTGTTCTTTCTTCTCGCGATATTCTTTACTATATATTAGGCTAAGTTCTCAAATTAATTTTCTATTTTACCACTTGATGTTCATCCAATGCCTCTGGATTAGTCTGGCCTCTGGATTTTTCTAATATCAATAGTGTTCTTATATCTACCAGGGTCATAATGAGAAGCTGTCAGGGGTGTAGACTTAAAATCATTAATAAGGCGAACTGAATGTAAAATACAGACGTTATAACATAAGCGTATTTTTTATTTAACTTGCTGATAAACAGTTGTATGTGGAGTATTATTACAAACTATCCTCGCACACCGTTTAAACGCTCTAAATTGTAAGTTTCAAAACCACATAATGTTATTCCACTCAATAATACATCTACATCAAACATAAGGTGAAGACCTTAGAGGGCACGGAAAGTGCCTTTGAAGTAGATAAATTTGTCTAGGAAATTGACACTCCATAGTGAAATACAGATGGTGATCAGAAAAATGGAAACACCTGAACGAAATTGCAACTTACCAGATTAATATGGTGACGGGCCACCTTTCGCCTTCAGAACAGCCTTGATGCGACGTGGGATGGAGGCATAGAGATCGTGAATGGTAGCAAGTGGAATTTTACACCATTCCTCGTGCAGGACATCGACCAGTTCTGTGAGAGAGGATGGAGGTGGAAATCGTCGCCGGAATCTTGTTTCCAAGACGGACCACAGATGTTCACTTATGTTGAAATCTGGTGATTGGGCGGGCCATGGAAGGTGTTGAACGTCATCCCGATGTTCCTCAAACCACTCTGCAACAACTCCAGCTGTGTGAATGGGTGCCTTATCATCCTGGAAGATGGCGTCATTGTCCGGGAACAACATCTGGACCATAGGATGCAAGTGGTCTCCAGAATTGCGACATAATCGTTGGCAGTGATTCGTCCGCTAAGTTTGACCATAGGCCCACAGCATCACCAAGCCGCCGAAATGTTTCACAGTTGGGCGGAGACACTGCAGATCATAAGCTTCTTTGGGTGTTCTCCACACATAAACACGGCCCGTGGTTGGGAATAGGGTGAAGGATGACAGGTCGGACCATATCACACGTTTCCAGTCCTCAACGGTCCAAGCTGCATGGTCGCGGCACCATTTGCGGCGTGTGAAAGCGTTATGGTCCCTGATGAGCGGTTTGGCACGTGCAACACGACCCCTTAAGTTCATGTCATGTATTTCGCGGCGGACTGTGATTGTCGAAAAAGGGGGGGGGGGTGCTGCTTGAGTTCCTCCACCACTTGCTCCGCAGTGGCACGACGGTTCTGGGTGACAATGCGCTTTAATACCCGGCGTGACCTGTCAATCATGATTTTATTCCGCTTCCCCGATGTGGTTTTCCCGAGTGTTGTCGACACTGTCCTACGGGACACACCTAACATAGTGGCCACTGCCGTCACACTCACTCCAAATAACCGCGCACCAACAATTTGCCCTCTTTGAAAATCTGATAGGTGTCCCATTTTACACTACCTCCGTCTGAGGCAGCCACTGGACACTGCTGTTCCACTGCGCCTGACGTAGTATGGAGACCGACCTAACACACCACCACCAGCGGTCCGGCGCTGCACGTGCCACATTACTGCCAACCCATACATCTGACGTGCTGCCAACAACAGTTTTTTTCATTTTTCTTATCGTCATCTGTATATAAGCTGGGAGGATAACCACGGCACAATTCACTCATTGGTAGACCCTCGAGTGGAGTGTGATGAGGTTTTCGAAGTTTGCATATTGTGATCCGCAGAGTGGTTTTCCGATTATAAATAAAACTTATTGGAAACATCATGTATAACTTGGATACCTTTTATTATGGGGACCTCAATTGAGCTGTCTGAAACAGTGAACACAGTGAAAACAGTGAACTAAATGCATTTTCAAACTATCAGCAACAAGGTTACACTTTGTAGTTTTTCATAATTTGTGATAAATTATCACTTATTGGAAAGAATGGTGGATAAACTCACATGAAAAGCTGATGTAAAAATGTGGCAATGTACAATTTTTGTGGAATTTGACATCCAGGGTTTCCAATTTTACACATACTTGTTGACAGCTCGAAAATGGAGTTATGATAGTTCACTTTGGTTTCAGACAGCTTAATTACTATTGATGCACTGTCAATAATTATATATATATATATATATATATATATATATATATATATATATATATATATATATATATATATATATGTAGTGGCAGTGTATTATATATATATATATATATAGCATTTAACTTTTATTACTTTGATCTGTTTTCATAACAAGAAGGAAGGACATCCTTACCTTATATCAGAAATTTTTCAATTCTGCATTATCATGACATAATTTATTATTTAAGACATCTTTATTCACTCTATTTAGTATATCCTTTCATACTGCATTAACATAAACGATTGAAGGTTGTCTTTCCCGTGGTTTGCTCTCAATCCTTATTTTATAATATTGAGTTTCAAGAAAAGCATATTTACAACTTCCTTTCTGCATGTGTAAGAGAGATAGTAAGGAGGAACTTGTACATTTTAAAGAGGTATGTATAACATAAGGCATACATGTGATATTCATATATAATTTTAAACGCACACGTAAGGATGGACTTGCAAGTTTACTTTGATTTCCTACATCCCAGGTTCAATATCGCTTTAACATGCTTCCTCTTCATACTCACTACTTATATATTCAATATCATATTCACTCACAACATCTCCTTGCGATGTCTTGGACTAAATATCTGCATAAAATTTTAGTTCTTCGATAGTTTTCCCTTCATCTATGCCACAGATTTTGTTCATTGCATTTGAGGGTAGTACGTCTTTTAAATTAGAAATCCGCTTGGGATCGAAACACACAAAGTCGTGGTAAAGGTTTTCGTGTAAGAAGAAGAAAAAACATATAGAATATATGTTGATTTCAGATAGATAGTCTCTGTTTGTGGTTACAGTACAGAATTTTTGTTTCGGTTTGCTATGGCAACTGGTATTTAATTATGGAGACTACATAATAAAAAGTAGTTGTAGTCAATGTGATGTGTCTAGTTTGAAATTTATGCAATCACTAGTTATTACAAATATACGTATAAATTGAGGGTGCCTGATAGTAGTAACTTATCTTAGTATTCGAACTGGGCTAATGTGACGAAAAATACGTTAAATTTAATTATAACGTTACAATCGAACGAATACATTCTATGGTTTGATATTATTTGATCACAGCAAAACGCATGCCTCCTGCTGGTTTCTTCGGAACCTACCCCTCTCCAACTCCCTACTACCCGTACAACCTCCCGTTTACGCGACACCCAATCTGCTACGCTCCTTGTGGATTACAAGGACATTCTTTTAGTTAACCAGTGTTACCTTATTGTCAACACCTGGTGTGAAATGCTACGTAAATTCCGCGTGGTCAACAACTCAGTTCCAGAACTAGAGCGCACTAACAGATACAACATATATATTTTGAATTTTGTATCTAAGTACTATGAGAATCGTCAAAGTAATTTAAATGATATTTTTATTACTTGTTTATGGGAATGAAGAATTTGTTAAACCATTAATTTTTAGGTCTTCTCGGGCTAGCAGCCAGGTGAATACTGTTATATCTTGCGACGTTTCGAGGCCTGACATCGTCCTCATCTTCAGGCGAATATGATTGTGCAATGGAGTGTATGGAATATATATACTCATGTATGTACGATTGAACTTTTCTGATTGGTGGTTGAAATGGCGGCTTCTGATTGGTGCTTGAGATGGCGGGATATGATTGGTGTCCATGTTTTATTCAGTTGGAATCCTGTGTCTCTGTTAAGGTTCGTTTTTTCTTGTATGATTGCAACGGCTACTTTTATCCTCCTGTCCCAAACTCTTGAGCATTTTGCTATTATTTCGGCATCTGTGAACAAAATTTTATGTTGCTGTTTGATGCTATGTTCAGCCAATCCGGATTTTTCTGGTTGTTTAGTCTGATGTAACTGTTGTGTTCTTTGCATGTGGCTTCAATGGTTCGTCCTGTTTGTCCAATATATGACTTACCACATTCACATGGAATGCGGTAAACTCCAGGAGTTCGGAGGCCCAGGTCGTCTTTGGTTGATCGTATTAAGTTTTTTATTTTTGCTGGAGGCTTGTGTATTGTCCTGATGTTGTACCTGGCAAATAGTCTGCTGAGCTTTCCAGAAGTGTTCCCGGTGTATGGGAGGCAAATTGTGTTTTTCCGTTCTTCATTCACAGTTTCTTCTGCACTTTTGTCCTTGTTGTCACTGTCCTTCGTTCTGGTCCTTTTCAGGGCCATATTTATATCTCGCATTGAGTATCCATTCTGTAGCATGGCGCTGCGAAGATGATTAACTTCCTCTATTAAGCAATCTTTGTCGGAGATGGAAAATGCTCTATGTGCTAAAGTGTTGAGAACTCCAAACCGTTGAGCTTTGTGATGGAAACTGTTTGCGTTCAGATATAAATCTGTATGTGTTGGTTTCCTGTATACCCTCTGGCCTAGGCTGCCATCCGGTCTTCTGTATATCATGATGTCAAGAAATGGTAGACGTCCATCTTGTTCAACTTTCATTGTGAATTTAATATTCGGATGCTGGTTATTAAGATGCTGCAGGAATTCCTGTAAGGAGCTGCGTCCATGTGGCCAGATGGTGAAGGTGTCATCAACATACCTATAGAAATATGTGGGAGCCAGTGGTGCTTTCTTCAGTGCTTCATGTTCAAAGTGCTCCATACAAAAATTGGCTACTGCAAGTGATAGTGGAGAACCCATGGCGACGCCGTCTGTTTGCTCATAGTACTGACCACGGTATAGGAAGAAGGTTGAAGTGAAAACATGTTGAACGAGATCCAATATCTCAGAACGGAAGTGTTTCCCAAGAAGCAGTATTGTATCCTTGACCGGAACTCTGGTAAACAATGATACCACGTCGAAACTAACCATAAGATCTTCGGAAGAGATCTTCATCGTCTTCAGGTTTTTTACAAACTCTGTTGAATTTTTCACATGGTGTTCACACTTGCCCACGTATGTTTGGAGTAATGTTGTAAGATACTTGGCCAAAGAGTAGGTTGGGCTTCCTATTGCACTAACAATTTGTCTCAGGGGTACCCCTGCTTTATGTATTTTTGGTAAGCCATATAGTCTCGGAGGTATGCTGCAGTGTGGTGTAAGTTGTTTGCGAGTATCTTCGTCCAGTCCCGACTTCTTTAGCAGTGAGGCTGTTCTTCTTTCTACTGCAGATGTTGGATCTCGTGACAAGGTGGTATATGCTGGATCTCGAAGTAACTGTGAAATCTTCACTTGATAGACATCTGTGGGAAGCACTACAGGGATGTTTCCTTTGTCAGCTGGTAGAATAGTGATACTTGCGTCTTCTCTTAATGCTTTAAGTGCGATCCATTCGGCTTTGCTAATGTTTGTGTGGGCATGACGGCTCTTTTCAGGACCACGCTCGCTTCCTGACGTATTTCTTCTGCTGTATCATCGGGAAGATTGCTAACTGCTTGTTCTATGATGGCAATGATGTCTATGGTCGGAATTTTCTTCGGTGTGATGGCAAAATTTAGTCCTTTCTTTAGTAAACTGGAAGTGTTTCATCCAAAGGTGCATTGGTGAGATTGACGACCACTTTCTCAGCTTCGATTTCGTGTTCGGTTGGTGTGGATGGTTTTAGTCGATTGAATTTCCTAATTTGTTTAGTCGTCCTTTTGGTGTGTAAAATATCGGCCAACGCTGTTGAAGACATGTCGATCCATTCCCAATCTATTGGCGAAAGACAGCCGGCTAGTTCCAGGTGAGTTGTTAGAAGCTGTCTGTCCATACGGTCCAGCTGCTGACGGGTGAAATGTATGCGTTCTCTTACAAGTGCCATACTTGCGTGTCTTAAGATTCTTGAAATTCTGGCAGACTTTAGAGGAAAGTGCAGTCTGGTAAAGATAGGTGACACTCCATTGTCTCTGCATCTCAAGAAGAAGGCTAAGTTGCATAAAAGACGTGCCTTCTTGCTTCGTAGTTCTTGTAGATGGTTAATGCTACGAAGTATTTTTTCCCTGTAAAGGTATCTAAAGTATCTATTGAAGCTTTCCTGGCGACGTATTGTGACCACGTCTTCTCGGGCTAGCAGCCAGGTGAATACTGTTATATCTTGCGACGTTTCGAGGGCTGACATCGTCCTCATCTTCAGGCGAATATGATTGTGCAATGGAGTGTATGGAATATATATACTCATGTATGTACGATTGGACTCTTCTGATTGGTGGTTGAAATGGCGGCTTCTGATTGGTGCTTGAGATGGCGGGATATGATTGGTGTCCATGTTTTACTCAGTTGGAATCCTGTGTCTCTGTTAAGGTTCGTTTTTTTCTTGTATGATTGCAACGGCTACTTTTATCCTCCTGTCCCAAACTCTTGAGCATTTTGCTATTATTTCGGCATCTGTGAACAAAATCTTATGTTGCTGTTTGATGCAATGTTCAGCCAATCCGGATTTTTCTGGTTGGTTTAGTCTGATGTAACTGTTGTGTTCTTTGCATGTGGCTTCAATGGTTCGTCCTGTTTGTCCAATACATGACTTACCACATTCACATGGAATGCGGTAAACTCCAGGAGTTCGGAGGCCCAGGTCGTCTTTGGTTGATCGTATTAAGTTTTTTATTTTTGCTGGAGGCTTGTGTATTGTCCTGATGTTGTACCTGGCAAATAGTCTGCTGAGCTTTCCAGAAGTGTTCCCGGTGTATGGGAGGCAAATTGTGTTTTTCCGTTCTTCATTCACAGTTTCTTCTGCACTTTTGTCATTGTTGTCACTGTCCTTCGTTCTGTTCCTTTTCAGGGCCATATTTATATCTCGCATTGAGTATCCATTCTGTAGCATGGCGCTGCGAAGATGATTAACTTCCTCTATTAAGCAATCTTTGTCGGAGATGGAAAATGCTCTATGTGCTAAAGTGTTGAGAACTCCAAGCCGTTGAGCTTTGTGATGGAAACTGTTTGTGTTCAGATATAAATCTGTATGTGTTGGTTTCCTGTATACCCTCTGGCCTAGGCTGCCATCCGGTCTTCTGTATATCATGATGTCAAGAAATGGTAGACGTCCATCTTGTTCAACTTCCATTGTGAATTTAATATTCGGATGCTGGTTATTAAGATGCTGCAGGAATTCCTGTAAGTAGCTGCGTCCATGTGGCCAGATGGTGAAGGTGTCATCAACATACCGATAGAAATGTGTGGGTGCCAGTGGATGCCAGTCGTTCCTATACCGTGGTCAGTACTATGAGCAAACAGACGGCGTCGCCATGGGTTCTCCACTATCACCTGCAGTAGCCAATTTTTATATGGAGCACTTTGAACATGAAGCACTGAAGAAAGCACCACTGGCACCCACACATTTCTATAGGTATGTTGATGACACCTTCACTATCTGGCCACATGGACGCAGCTCCTTACAGGAATTCCTGCAGCATCTTAATAACCAGCATCCGAATATTAAATTCACAATTGAAGTTGAACAAGATGGACGTCTACCATTTCTTGACATCATGATATACAGAAGACCGGATGGCAGCCTAGGCCAGAGGGTATACAGGAAACCAACACATACAGATTTATATCTGAACGCAAACAGTTTCCATCACAAAGCTCAGCGGCTTGGAATTCTCAACACTTTAGCACATAGAGCATTTCCCGTCTCCGACAAAGATTGTTTAATAGAGGAAGTTAATCATCTTCGCAGCGCCATGCTACAGAATGGATACTCAATGCGAGATATAAATATGGCCCTGAAAAGGACCAGAACGAAGGACAGTGACAACAAGGACAAAAGTGCAGAAGAAACTGTGAATGAAGAACGGAAAAACACAATTTGCCTCCCATACACCGGGAACACTTCTGGAAAGCTCAGCAGACTTTTTGCCAGGTACAACATCAGGACAATACACAAGCCTCCAGCAAAAATAAAAAACTTAATACGATCAACCAAAGACGACCTGGGCCTCCGAACTCCTGGAGTTTACCGCATTCCATGTAAATGTGGTAAGTCATATATTGGACAAACAGGACGAACCATTGAAGCCACATGCAAAGAACACAACAGTTACATCAGACTAAACCAACCAGAAAAATCCGGATTGGCTGAACATAGCATCAAACAGCAACATAAGATTTTGTTCACAGATGCCGAAATAATAGCAAAATGCTCAAGAGTTTGGGACAGGAGGATAAAAGTAGCCGTTGCAATCATACAAGAAAAAACGAACCTTAACAGAGACACAGGATTCCAACTGAGTAAAACATGGACACCAATCATATCCCGCCATCTCAAGCACCAATCAGAAGCCGCCATTTCAACCACCAATCAGAAGAGTCCAATCGTACATACATGAGTATATATATTCCATACACTCCATTGCACAATCATATTCGCCTGAAGATGAGGACGATGTCAGCCCTCGAAACGTCGCAAGATATAACAGTATTCACCTGACTGCTAGCCCGAGAAGTCGTGTTCACAATACGTCGCCAGGAAAGCTTCAATAGATACCTTAGATTCCTTTACTGGGAGGAAATACTTCGTAGCATTAACCATCTACAAGAACTACGAAGCAAGAAGGCACGTCTTTTATGCAACTTAGCCTTCTTCTTGAGATGCAGAGACAATGGAGTGTCACCTATCTTTACCAGACTGCACTTTCCTCTAAAGTCTGCCAGAATTAAAGAATCTTAAGACACGCAAGTATGGCACTTGTAAGAGAACGCATACATTTCACCCGTCAGCAGCTAGACCGTATGGACCGACAGCTTCTAACAACTCACCTGGAACTAGCCGGCTGTCTCTCGCCAATAGATTGGGAATGGATCGACATGTCTTCAACAGCATTGGCCGATATTTCACGCACCAAAAGGACGACTAAACAAATTAAGAAATTCAATCGACTAAAACCATCCACACCAACCGAACACGAAATCGAAGCTGAGATAGTGGTCGTCAATCTCACCAATGTACCTTTGGATGAAAACACTTCCAGTTTACTAAAGAAAGGGCTAAATTTTGCCATGACACCGAAGAAAATTCCGAGCATAGACATCATTGCCAGTATAGAACAAGCAGTTAGCAATCTTCCCAATGATACAGCAGAAGAAATACGTCAGGAAGCGAGCGTGGTCCTGAAAAGAGCCGTCATGCCCAGACCAAACATTAACAAAGCCGAATGGATAGCACTTAAAGCATTAAGAGAAGACGCAAGTGTCACTATTCTACCAGCTGACAAAGAAAACATCACTGTAGTGCTTCCCACAGATGTCTATCAAGTGAAGATTTCACAGTTACTTCGAGTTCCAGCATATACCACCTTGTCACGAGATCCAACATCTGCAGTAGAAAGAAGAACAGCCTCACTGCTAAAGAAGTCGGGACTGGACGAAGATACTCGCAAACAACTTACACCACACTGCAGCATGCCTCCGAGACTATATGGCTTACCAAAAATACATAAAGCAGGGGTACCCCTGAGACCAATTGTTAGTGCAATAGGAAGCCCAACCTACTCTTTGGCCAAGTATCTTACAACATTACTCCAACCATACGTGGGCAAGTGTGAACACCATGTGAAAAATTCAACAGAGTTTGTAAAAATCCTGAGGACGATGAAGATCTCTTCCGAAGATCTTATGGTTAGTTTCGACTTGGTATCATTCTTTACCAGAGTTCCGGTCAAGGATACAATACTGCTTCTTGGGAAACACTTCCGGCCTGAGATATTGGATCTCGTTCAACATGTTTTCACTTCAACCTTCTTCCTATACCGTGGTCAGTACTATGAGCAAACAGACGGCGTCGCCATGGGTTCTCAACTATCACCTGCAGTAGCCAATTTTTATATGGAACACTTTGAACATGAAGCACTGAAGAAAGCACCACTAGCACCCACACATTTCTATAGGTATGTTGATGACACCTTCACCATCTGGCCACATGGACGCAGCTCCTTACAGGAATTCCTGCAGCATCTTAATAACCAGCATCCGAATATTAAATTCACAATGGAAGTTGAACAAGATGGACGTCTACCATTTCTTGACATCATGATATACAGAAGACCGGATGGCAGCCTAGGCCAGAGGGTATACAGGAAACCAACACATACAGATTTATATCTGAACGCAAACAGTTTCTATCACAAAGCTCAACGGCTTGGAGTTCTCAACACTTTAGCACATAGAGCATTTTCCATCTCCGACAATGATTGCTTAATAGAGGAAGTTAATCATCTTCGCAGCGCCATGCTACAGAATGGATACTCAATGCGAGATATAAATATGGCCCTGAAAAGGACCAGAACGAAGGACAGTGACAACAAGGACAAAAGTGCAGAAGAAACTGTGAATGAAGAACGGAAAAACACAATTTGCCTCCCATACACCGGGAACACTTCTGGAAAGCTCAGCAGACTATTTGCCAGGTACAACATCAGGACAATACACAAGCCTCCAGCAAAAATAAAAAACTTAATACGATCAACCAAAGACGACCTGGGCCTCCGAACTCCTGGAGTTTACCGCATTCCATGTGAATGTGGTAAGTCATATATTGGACAAACAGGACGAACCATTGAAGCCGCATGCAAAGAACACAACAGTTACATCAGACTAAACCAACCAGAAAAATCCGGATTGGCTGAACATAGCATCAAACAGCAACATAAGATTTTGTTCACAGATGCCGAAATAATAGCAAAATGCTCAAGAGTTTGGGACAGGAGGATAAAAGTAGCCGTTGCAATCATACAAGAAAAAACGAACCTTAACAGAGACACAGGATTCCAACTGAGTAAAACATGGACACCAATCATATCCCGCCATCTCAAGCACCAATCAGAAGCCGCCATTTCAACCACCAATCAGAAGAGTCCAATCGTACATACATGAGTATATATATTCCATACACTCCATTGCACAATCATATTCGCCTGAAGATGAGGACGATGTCAGCCCTCGAAACGTCGCAAGATATAACAGTATTCACCTGGCTGCTAGCCCGAGAAGACCTGTTCACAATACGTCGCCAGGAAAGCTTCAATAGACACATTAATTTTTATTTTAACTGAGTGTGAGGTGAAAAGTCACGAAATTTCAAAACGAAGTATGCGAGGTGGCAATAATACCATCACATGCCAGCACATGATTTGGGTACTACTTTCCTAGTGTAATCATTAGCAAAACGAATTCACACCTGCGGAACTATTTCCAAACAAGCAAACGGAGTGAAATGAATAGTATATACCCAGTCAGGAAAGTCCAGAGGATTAGTAAAATGTATTCGCATTAATAGTAATTGTATTTTAGCGCAGATCTCAACGTTAACAAACTTAAAACCAGAAACGTAATGAAACGACATAATGATCTTACATTTCTCCAGACACTATTTGTTTTCACCTTGAATTTACCATGAAACCATTGCCTTCAGCAATCTTACAAACACACAAATCTTAAAAGAAAAGGTTGGTAAATACTCTTTACATCTCTTATACGGTACAGCTTCTATACAGTATTCATACAGTATACGGCACAACTTCTACACAGTATTCATCTTAACTTCTTTCTCCATAACTTAACGCAGCGAAATGATAGCTATTCCATAATAAGTTACTATTTTTGGAAACACACCTGCTCGAATCACAGGTAGCGTATTGAGTTATCAATATTGCCGAAGGCCATTTTATAACTTTTACGTTTGTAAAGAAAAGTTTAATCGAATATTTCTGATTCAGGCCTACACATCCGGGATAACTATGCTACCAACTTGAAATGTACAAAATGTAGCTAGAGGACCAAGTATTTAAACATGTACAAATTTTACCCTGAAATCTAAATTGAAAAGTTGAATATAATAAAAATTCAAGGATAGAGTAGTCACATAGATAGATTATTTGATCTCTGTGGGTTCAAACTTCAGAAAAACGATCATATGGCATTTCATATATTTGACCCAAAAGCCGTTGCTTGTAGGAAGCGAAAACCGTTGGCCGCTAAGTCAGTGCGACGCTGATTTCTTCTGGCGTTTGGTCTACCATGCAGTGACATGTTTAATAATATTCCGTATTTAATCTTCTAGTATAAGAATTATAGGAACCATCACCTATAAACATTTCCATCGTTTCTTTGTTTAAATCTCTTTTCCCTTTCCTAATTTTAAGGTCGGTATATATTATTCAAATTTGTCCTTTATAATTATTTTTTACCATGATATGCATTTTCTTTTGATGATTGCGTTTAGCTACATAATAGGAATTGTTCCAGGATTTCTTAAATGTTTACTTATTTCTTTTTAGTCCAATTTTTTATTACTTCTCTTAGTCAGCTAACCACTAACATTTAAGGAGACTGGCGTTCTAAGAAATAGTAGCTCCTTCCTTCAGTTGAATCCTTTCAGTTTATGTCTGATAGCTTGACATCGTACATGGCAACACGCATGCCCCGAAATATGACATGCTAGTATATTTCTCCAATTGGAGCAAGAATGAATGAATATTTCGCCATCACTTAGAGACGCACTAGATAGATTTGATAAACTACATTCACGTTGAATTCTAAGAGAGGAAAATTAATACAAACAAAATTAATATAATAATATGCATCATGCTGAGACAGAGAAAGCATGGCGGGAATGACTTTTATTAGTTTCGTTATGTAATGTTTTGTCAGCGTAAATAAATCTTCGAAAATAATATTTAAAAGCTCTCGCATGAACACGCGTTCAAGTATCGGCTGGTACAAGCTATATTTTACCTTCAAAACACATTATTTTGTTAATAATAATTTGTTTTCTGCTTTTCTTGTAGATATCTTAAATTTTATTGGCCAGTGCTTAGTGGAGGCTATTGTTGGTGAAATATCATTACACTTCTATTTCTTTCTTTTAACTGCGTGGGTTATTCCTGTGGCCATAAAATCGCGGTTTTTGTCGTTGTTAGAACCTTGTAAATATAACCGTAACGTTCATAATGATTTTCGCTGTTTTTCCAAAAGTTTACACATCCTTTCTCTCACTTGTGTGTTGCGTTCATCCCAGCTTGGCTACGGCAAATCACGATTTCTTCCGTACATACGTTGTTATAAACCGAAGCTAGATAGAACGGTAGACAAAACATAGATATCGTAAAAATGGAAAAGTGAGCAAATTATCAAATTAACCTTAGATATTAAAAAACTAAAATTATCTTCTGGTAGAAATCATAAAACCTGGTTAAACTGTGCAGAAAATGTGATAATACTGATTGCAATTTACACAAATTAAAAGAACATCAAAAAGTTACAAATGAAAAAGTAGCTTTTACTGTATATATTTTCGGCCGTGTTAACTTTTTTTATTTCCACTTTTATCTTATTTTATTTTCTTTTAATACTGTACTGTGTGGCACAATTGATAAATTACGATTTCACTTAATCACAATAATCTTCGACCGGTCAACTCCTTCAGAGGCGTTGCAGTTAATAGGATCTCAGGCGTTCCACGTCGTATTATCCCAAGGGTCCGCTGGAGTCCTCTGCAGATAATAATAAGCGATCGTTCAAGCAGGCACAACTACTCCTTCCTTTTCAATGATATGGAGCCAGAATTTGTCACAAAACTGAGATTACAAACGAATGTTAGGGTGCTAACACATATGTACTAGTCACTTCACTGCTGATTTCTGCACAATATTTGAAAAAAATTATTTTACACGGAGGCGTATGAAAATATCCTACAACCACTGATGATAAACAAACAAAAAATTGGATCTCACGTATGCAAACGGCGATTTAGCTTGCGAAGCTCAATCCGTACAATTGGAGCACTCATAAGAGTATAACATGAGTTTACTTTAGAACAATGCACTCCAGTGTTTAATCCTAACAATCGTTTCTAATCTCAGTTTTGTGTGACAAACCCGAAAATAAAATAAAAAGATATTTCGAAAATACCGAAAATAATAAAAGATAAAAGGGGAAATAAAACAAGTTAAAACAGCCGAAAATATATACAATAAAAGCTACTTTATCATTTGTAACCTTTTGATGTTCTTTAATTTGTCTGAATTATATTTGGTATTATCATATTTTCTGTAAAGTTTAAACAGGTTTTGTGATTTGCACATCATAATTTTAGTTTGTTAATACCTGAGCTTAATTTGATCATTTGTTCACTTTTCCATTTTTACGGTATCTATGTTTTGTCTACCGTTCTCCCCAGCTTCGGTTTATGACACAATGTAGGTACGAAAGAAATCCTGATTTGCCGTAGCAAAGTTGGGATAAAAGCAATAAACAAGTGACAGAGAGAGAGAGAAGGATGTGTAAACTTCAGGGAAAAAAGCGAAAGTCTATATGAACTTTCCGAATATATTTACAAAATTCTAACGACAGGAAACAGGATTTCATGGCCACTAGAATAATCCACGCAGTTAAAAGAAAGAAATAGAAGTGTTAAGATATTTCACCAACACTAACCTCCACTAACCACTGGCCAATAAAATTTAAGATATCTACAAGAAATGCAGAAAACATATTATTATTAACAAAATAATGTGTTTTGAGAGCAAAATATAGCTTGTACCAGCCGATACTTGAACGCGGTTTATTTCAAAAAATAACACGACCTAGTTCCGACGTATTCATGTGAGAGGTTGCGAATATTATTTTCGAAGTTTTATTTACGCTGCCCGAACATTACATAACAAAGCTAAGAAATGTCATTCCCGCATGCATTATTGGTGAGTACACCTCCTTCAAGAGGTACAACTGGCTTCGTAGATTTATGAAATCAACGTTCTAATTATCTATAAAGAGCTAGTGTGAATATAGTAAATTAGGGAAACCAATCTTTAAATCGTCGATTCCATCCTGTTCACCCCAACCATAGATAGGTGGGCAACATGGAAATTTTGAAACTCTTCTCTACCGTGGGAGATCAGTTTTAAAACTTGATAACGTCTCTTCTTTGTAACTGTCTATATATTGTATCCTTGGTATTCTTCTTCCTGGTATTTCTATTGCATTTCCCGCTATCAGCATGGTGATCACATCAGAGTGCCGAATAAGATGGCAAAGCATAGGGTTTCTTCTTTTTCCTATTATTTTCATGATCTGTTGTCCTTCATTAGCAACCCTTAGTGCTTGTTCATTTCTTTTTCTTTCGGTCCATGATATACGCAACATTGTGCGCCAAGACCACATTCAAAGTGCTTCTAGCTTAGATATTTTAGCTTTTCTCAATGGAAACCCTCGATTGATCCTACATATATTTAGACTTAACAGTAACTTCTTAAGATAGTGGATTAAATTTGCCTGACCTTGATCTAGAAATGCAATTTTTTTTTCTGAGGCCAGATGTTAACCCATAAACATTTATAAACCGTAAATAAACTAAAAATTGAAATGGAACCGGGGGCAATATGTGGCAGTGTGGAGTTTTATGGCTGATTTGAGCATACGCCTTAGATCGTGCCCCAATTCGACAGCGTGTAAGACTCGTTCTAATTAATCTTCGTTCGAATGGCAGCCTGGATCTACAGTTTGTTTTTCAGGGAGTTAAGCATGGTAAGCTATGTTCGCTATTGAAACTAAAAGCGGTATATTCTTTAAAGGAAAGAGAAAAACCAAAAACAAAAGGATGGGAAATGCAGACTTTCTATTGTTAAAAGTTGAAATTTCGTTGTCGTGTCCATGCTTTCTGTCTTAGCATGATGCATATTGTTATATTCATTTTGCTTGCATTAATTTTCATACCTTAGAATTCAAAGTGAATGTAGTTTATCAAATCTATCTAGTGCGTCTCTAAGTCATGGCGAAATATTCACTCTTTCTTGCTCCAATTGGAGAAATATACTGGCATGTCATATTTCGGGGCATACGTGTTGCCATGTTCGGTGTCCAGGTATCAGACATAAACTGAAAGAATTAAACTGGAGGAAGGAGCTAATATTTCTTAGAACGTCAGTCCCCTTAAATGTTAGTGGTTAGCTGACATGGAAAAGTGATAAAAAATTGGATTAAAGAGAAATAAGTGAACATTTAAGAAATATTTGGAACAATTCCTGTTATGCAGCAAAAAGCAATCATCAACAGAAAATGCATATCATGGTAAAAATTAACCAAGAGATGACAAATTGAAATAAATATACCGACTATTAAAATTAAAAAAGGGAAAAGGGAATTAAACAGACTTTGAAAAAGTTCACAGGTCAGGGTTCCAGTAATTCTTATACTAGAAGATTAAATACCTAATGTGATTTAACATGTTACTGCATGGTAGACCAAAAGTCGGAAGAAATCACCGTCGGACTAACTTAGCGGTCAACGGTTTGCGCTTCCTACAAGCAACGGCTTTTGGGTCAAATATAGTGAAATACCATATGATCGTTTTTCTGAAGTTTGAATCCACAGAGATCAAATAATCAATCTATTTGACTACCATATCTTTGAGTTGTATTATATTCAACTTTTCAATTTGGAATACAGGGCAAAATTTGTACATGTTTAAATATTTGGTCCTCTAGCTATATTTTGTACATTTCAAGTTGGTAGCATTGTTATCCTGGATGTGTAGGCCTGAACCAGAAATATTCGATTTAACATTTTTATACAAACGAAAAAGTTATAAAATGTTATAAAATGGCATTCTGGCAATTTTGATGACTCACTACGGTACCTGTGTGTCGAGCAGGTGTTTCCAAACCTAGTAACTTATTATGAAATAGTTATCATTTCGCTGCATTTTATTTATTTACAATTTTGAGCGTTTAAACGGTCTGCGAGGATAGTTTGTAATAATACTGCATATACAACTGTTGATAAGCCTGTTTAATAAAAAAAAATACGCATATGAAATAACGTCACTATGTTGCAGTCAGTGCGCCTTATTTATGATTTTATGTCTACGCCCTTCACAGCTTCTCATTATGACCCTGGTAGAAACGAGAACAATATTGTTATTAGAAAAAGCTAATTGAGATACATGGGATAACATCAAATGGTAAGATAGAAAATTAATTTCAGAACTTAGCTCAATATATAGTAAAGAATATCGGGAGAAGATAAAAACAAGGAAAGCAAGAAAAAATCATACATTCCTTCAGCACAAATTATAAATCTTTATAAACGAAGACGAAAACTTGTTATAAACAAAATTATCTTCTCTCGAAATAACGTGGAACAGGTGAACATCACTTCCGTTATGTTAATGTTCGTTATAATACATGTTTGTAATTCCAGATGTTGTTTGGCAATAGACAAAATAGAAAAGAGATATTCGGAAGAATGAAAAGAAAGCCAAGGACAAACTTTTAGATGATATCCCTGTTGATTGCCAGCTGTTTCTTCTTGTTTTAATTCCATTTTACTTGCGCTTTATCTTATCGATTTTAGGACAATACTGATTGGAATTAATCGCGAAAGATTCATCCAAATAGTAACATTATATTTAACTGAAGACAAAGAAGAGAGAGTAGTTTTTTTATTCACTCCCAGCTCTTTTAGGATCTCCATTTTTTAAAATGTATGCTATTAGAGTAATTTTTAAAGTCAGAAAATATCTTAACCCTTAACAGGGAACGTTATTTTTGTTCGCTTACAAGAAATGCGTGTCTCTGGGACACGGACATGTATAAAGTAAGATCTTTTTTAAAAAACGTATGTGTAATGTAGAACAATGAAGCTTTATATTTTGTACTTCGAGCAAAATATGATAAACCAGAATTATATATATTAATTCGGTTTTATTGGAATATAAATTCGGAAAATATTTCAATATCTAAATTAAAATAGAATATAAATTTAAAAACTGACAAATTTTAAATTAGTATAATTCTACATATTACTACCCCGCAAATATGCTATTTGTCCACATGTAGCTGCCCTGTACAAATGTTCTATTTGTCCAAGACCTTGGAAACGTTTAACGAACATGGTAGCTTTAAATAAAGGTCGTCCGAAAGTGTCTTGAAAATGGTGAATACATGTCTTCGTTGCCTGATTTACAAATAGAACACAATATTAGGAGAGCAATAAGGGCTTTATTTTCAAATAGGTCAGTAGATGTGTAGTTTGACTTTGCTCTAATTTACTTCAAATTTGTTTCGATTTTCTTCCAACTTCATATTGAAATCTCCTGAATTATATCATCATTACATAAGTTAGACAGGATTCTTTTCCCAGATTTCTTACGTGGGTGACTATACCAGGAATCCCTCTGACTATGTTTTGATGAGAACCCTTCGGTTTCTTGGCCTTCGTTATCACATGAAACTTCACTAGGGCTTCTCACATTGACAGTTCTGTTACTACTTGAGCTCACACCTGGCACTGTATCAGAATTGGTATCGTCCTCACTTTCAGTATGTAATTCTTGATTTGAGGAAAAAATTAGGCGTCTCAGTCAGAATCTACTGAAGACAATAATATAAATTACTTCTGTACTTTCAACATTTTTGGAATTTTTCCCGTGAAATAAGGATCTGCTGTACTTACAGTTTCATTCTTAAATTTCTTTCTCGAGGTACTAGGTCTATATTTTGCAAATACATAAAATCTCACACAAACAAAATTGTATGTTTCAAGAGCTAAATAGCTTCTATTTCATGGTAAATAAAAGTAAACCACAAACATTTTTGAAAGCAAAACTCTCTTCAGGAAATGTGTGTCCAATAATCACGCAAAAATATAAACAATAATGGAAATGTGTGATTCTTTCTAAAATCATCGATAAATGTTCACTCAGACATTACGCCAACAATGGACTACTGCGACACACATACAACTAAATAATTGGAAGGTACTGAGAGAACCGATACATTGAGTGAATCAGTGTTGCCAATGTAATACAAAGAAAAACCATAGGTGTCTGACATACACATATTTCGTCTTAAGGGTTAAAAAGCAGAAGGAAACGAAGGAGAAAAAGATTGTGTCTAAAATTCAAGGACGATGCAATATTTAAAATGCATTTTCGTAAACTACTGAGTTATAACTAACCAGAAAAAAAACAAAGGAAATAGACACTTACAAGGATAAAAAAGCATTACGCAAGTGCCCGAGATAAAGCTGTAAGTAGTCAACAAAAAACGGAGAATGCAAGCTAAAATCTCAAAAGAAAACAATAATACAAATTAAAGAAATCCAGGTTTGTTAATGGAAATTCTTGTAAAGTGTGATGCACAAGCTTAGAAACGACACCCAAGCCTGTATCCTATGAGCTTTAAGCCATCAGCAAGTGCAAATCAAACAAACGTCAATTTCATTTGAAACATAAAATCTAACTTTAATTTTTAAGGCTTCACTCGTGAACTTCCTGATTTTATATGGAATAGCTCAGCGTTTACAACTTTAAGAGCAAAAATATAGACCTGTCCAAAAAGGCAGTATGAACTATGGGAAAAGCTATCAATTCACACAAGTACTGACAAAATGATAGAAAACTCATATCTTGGTGGAATTTAGTCTAAAATGGTGTGAAAAAATCTTAAAAATTGAGAAAAATGCAAATTAAAGAAAGGAAAAATACGTGGAAACACAAAATATATCAGAAAACTGATACATAAGTAAACTATAAACCATTAGCTCCATAATCTTTTCGTCTGTCTTGGTTAGTTTTATTCTCACGTTCCTGCACTTTCGATTGGATCATAGAATATATTCCCCCGTGTAAGAAATGTAATAAAAGTGGAAAATAATTTTTCTTAAAGCAATTTAAATTTTTGTCTCACAAAAACTTGGACTCAACCATCATCGTGCTTTCCTAATGTAAACCTACATTCAAGAATGAAATGCAGCTTATACAATGTAGTTTTCTATCATACTAAGAAATTTTGTTCGAAAGGCGGGATGTACTTAATAATATCGTATTAATGATATTCTTAATCTGGACTCTAAAAAGGCTAATTTATAAATAAATAAATAACGCTTCCCTGGTATTTTATGAGTATATCTCAGTAACCCACAATGAAATTTGATTTAACATCGTTCTGAAATGAATTTAAATAATAATGATGATCTATACAGAAGTTCTACATTTCTATGTAGAAGAAGGAAAAGTCGTTAATAAAATACCCTTTTCAACAGTACAACGAGAACATTATCTGATAAAATGCTGCTCCTCCATAACAAAAATTGAAACTAACGTTACTTAGAAATCGATTTGTAGTCATAATAAACTCCCCTCCCCCTTTAAAGGGAACCCAAAAAGAAGAAACCGACGTCGGGCACATTTTTAAAACATATTAAGATTCTATTTTGTCAAAAGAGATACTTTGCATAGTTATTTTATATTGATAAATCTATTCTTAATCGTCTATTCCAAAATTGTTCTTAAATAAAAAAACACAAAATCCTGCGGGACTTGTATCTATGGCCATTCTCACTTCTATCTAAAATCTAAAAGCAGACTAACAAAATATATTTAACTCACCTAATAAGAAAGACGTTATCTCAAATTACATTCACTGCAGTTAGAAGCGAAATAACTGGCAATAGCAGCTAAAGTTTGAAAGATGGTAAAAATAGAATGGTTGGGAAATTTTTCATGGTTTGTACCTGAGATATTCTTACTTTCCTTTATAAATTCAAATAAGATCTCAATTTATTTCACTCGGCTAAAAGAAATGAAACGTTCTCAAATTATACCATCCACAGAGTAGGAGCCGTTCTGATCACGAAGTTTGAAACAACTTTGAAGCTACGATGAAAATGTCTTTCATTGTTTGTCAGTACAAACATTAATACATCCTTCTTCATTTAAAAAAAAAAAAAAAAAAAAAACCCTCGCGAGCTACTTGCCACTTCTACTAGGAATACCTAGATGTCAAATACATATTTGGTGTAGGAATTAATTCGTGCGGTTGGTACGCACACATTGAAGCTGTAGTACAAACACAAAATACATAAATACCTTAAGAAAAATATTGTCCATCGCTAGCCACCACTTTCGCCCATCTGTCAGGCAATGTACGGATTCCGTGGCGAAAGAAGTCCTCATCCTTTGAAGCGATCCAGTCAGAGACCCATGTTTCGATATCTTCTGAAGAAGTAAACCGCTGTCCAATTAAATCGTTGTTCATGCAATCGAACAAGTAGTAGTCCGAAGGAGCAACGTCTGGTGAATACGGCGGGTGGGGTAAAACTTCCCATCCGACATTTTCTAAATAGGTTTTGACCGGTTTTGCGACATGTGGGCGAGCGTTATCATGTTGAACAATAAGTTTATCATGTCTGTTCTCCCATTCTGGTCGTGTTCTGGCCAGAGCTTGCTTCAAACGCATTAATTGTCGTCGATAACGTTCTCCATTCATAGTTTCACCCGGTTGCAGCAGCTCATAGTACACCACACCTTTCATATCCCACCATATGCACAGCATAACCTTTGCACAGTGAATATCTCGTTTTGGTTGTGATGGACCTGGTTCACCTGGTTTCACCCAGGCCTTTTTTCGTTTAGGGTTCTCGTAATGGATCCACTTCTCATCACCCGTAATAATTCGATGCTCTGTCGTTGAAGCAGCAATTCGCAAATGGTTTTTCGTCTTTCAACGTCTCTGTCTTTCAATTCATGTGGAACCCAATGTGACATCTTTTGAATCATTCCCATGGCTTTCAAGCGTTTGGAGACTGTTGTTTGATCAACTCCTAATGCTGCTGCAAGTTGTTCCTGCGTTTGACACGAATCCTGCTCGAGCAATGCTGTCAATTCTTCGTCTTGAAATTTTTTTGGTTGTCCAGCTCGCTCTTGGTCTGCCAAGCCGAAATCACCACTTCTAAACCGTGCAAACCACTTCTGACACGTTCGCTCAGCTAGAGCATGGTCACCATACACTTCCACCAAAATACGATGACTTTCAGTCGCACTTTTCTGCATGTTAAAGTAATGCAGCAAGACACCCCGCAAAAACACTTTATCAGGCACAAATTGCGCCATGTTCACTTAACTACAAACTGGTCTTGTTGACGCTTTAATCCACTGCCCTATACTACGAACGATACGCGATGACAGGGGTTTGCAACACATGTGTGGATACACGGAACTGTGGGACGCTCCGTTCGTTGCGCCATCTCTTGTCCACCCGCACGAATTAATTCCTAGACCAAATACTTCTACGATAGGCTCAGAGCAGCGCCAAAAAAAAAAAATCGAATTGGAAAGCGCTTGAAATAGAACGAATTCAAACTTTCTTTGTATTCCCCACCTAGGGATGTTCTTATAAATTTCTAAATTGTAAAAAGCACAAATCTAAATTTGTTAAACTTAACTACTAAAAATGAAAAGAACTAAGTTATTTATTCAGTAAAGTTGGTTGTAGAATAGTTACCACGATCGTCGCCATGAAACCAAAATTCAATTACCCGCTCACCGCATTCCACACATACAAGCAGACAGAATATGTGGCGCCACAGTAACATAGTACCATATGACTGTACAGACACCCAGTGAGAAAATTATGAACTACCACCAATCTGTTTACAGTTCAGGGTTTTACTAACAGATGACTGAAACTCTTTTCATATTTTGTGGGAAGTAATGCCCAATGTGCAAAGTAACCCCGTGTTACGGTAGCTAGTTACCACTGTAAGCGAAATGAAATATCAACATTCAATGTGGCAAATCATGACACAAAACTAGAAAAACCTTTGGGAAGGAAGGAATTCATATAACTAAGGAATTACGTCCCTAATATATTGCGTTAGTTTGGAACACAAATATACAAGCAAAGAAAGCATTTCAAGATGTTACCTATAAAATACTTAGGAACGTACAAGAACACATTCAACACGTAAGACATGTAAGTTTATCCTAAATACAGAATTTTGCGCTATCCTCGTTTAAAAAATTTCTGCGTAATGCTCTAATCTGCATAGCAATCTTATTTTTACCGGCCATCTAGCACATGCTGGTTAGCGTTGTCTGTACAATAATTCACACATCATGTACATTCACTAAGCCCCTACAGTGATTATACATTGAGAAATTTAGGTTCATACTCTAGAAATGATTCCTGGGAATGTAAAAAGTCGACTTCCTTGAAAGAAATGAGTGCAGCTATGAAATGGTTTGATGTATGGACCTCTACAATTAACGAACATTCATTGATGGTTAAAATATTCTTTCTCTTGTATTTTACTAATGTCTTTCGAAGCCCTCCGGAAAAATGAGGCTAGACACATTTGAGCTAAATTCTAAGTAAAAACACAAACGTCCATAGTTCTTGTTCCAATATAATATTTTCCACGTTTAAATTTGCAAAATATTAGGATATATACCATTCTCACGATTTGTTATTTTACATAAGTCTCTATATAAATAAAACAATATTGTCGAGCACCCATATTTAAAATATGTGCAACAATTAGTGAGAAGTGTGTGATCAATAATAAAGAAATAATTAGTTTATCAAGATCTAAACTACATAAGATTTGTATTAGTCGTATCGATCCTATTTTTATTTGGTATACAGCTTATCTACCTGTGTCTTCCAATTTCCTAATTGTAGGTTACTAACTTACGTTCGAGATATCTCCCATATCTAAATATTTCTCGTGAAGTATTGCTTTCAGCCAACACACTTTCCGAACGCATGTAACTGTATTATCAATCTGAGCCAATTAGTATATGAAAAATTGAACATTACCTTTCTGGGTGAAGTGAATTTAAACTTTTTGTTGTTAATTGTTGGAAGTCATTAGAGTACGACGCGCAAGTCTCCTGAACCACTATTTTTCTAGGCGTTTCTATATTCCTTTCAAATTCAGGATCATCTTCTACTGCTAATTCTGATTTCACCCTTTCAACGTTTAGTTTCACATTCAAAGAACACATAGCTGTATCCTTGTCCATTGTTTCCTCTCCTTCCGTTGTGGATAATATTAACTCTTTCTTGCCAGTCATCAGTTCGTATGTCCACCCTTTCCCTTCGAGTGGATCTTCCTGAGGTAAGTCAAAAGCAGTTTCTTCTTTGCACATCAATTCCATCTTAACAGACGCCTCACCAGCCATTGTGAATTGAAATATAATAAGAATATAACACTGTTCTTATACTTCCCTTATATTTTATGTTGCCAGTCTTAATGAAATGATTTACAAGAACGTTCACAAAAGGAACTTTATATTTAAAATCATCTTCTGCAGATCCTTATTTCCTTAGCCACGATCGCTCTCTAGGCAATTGTTTGTTTGTTTGTAGCAGCCGGAGGAAAATGAAAAGGAACCCGGATGTTTACATCTTTAGTTCATATTTCGTTCAAGTGAGATCTTTTGTCGCTAGTGTAGCTCACACTCACATACCTCTATTCTAATGTTTCAGAAGTTATCCATCCATCTTTATCGTTTTAGCGGGAATAGCAAATCCTGTATTTCTGTATGCCATTGCGGTTTGACTGACTGTCGATCTCCCGTTGCGTATACCGGTACTAATTTTATTTAATACACGTGCTATTATTGCTTCAAATGCTACTTTTGATTGTGACTTGTGCCGCGACTTAGTGCGAACAATTTTATATTTTAACACAATTTTTTCACTTGAGAACAATAACTGGTTGTGGCTTTTGTGTGTATGTGTAAGCGTCTCGTGGAATAAGACGTTGATTTTCGGTGCCATTTGATAACAGTCACTACCATCACTCACGCACCTACTGTAACTATTGGAGACAAACTTAGAGATCTCTTGCCCCAAACGCTACACATTTCCCCCCACACAACCGGGCTGATCTTAAGCAGCACGTGCGCTGTCATTCTCTTCAATGTTGCCGTACTTCCGTAACCTTTCATAAACAACAAAATTCAGCATTTAAAAACAAAATGAATGAAAGAGAAAAGAAAGGGACAATAGAGGGAAGTAGCAACGTTGATTTTCAGGTAACGGGGTCATAAATCTCTAACAAATATCTCAAAGAACAGAAGGGAAAGTTTTGAGGACTTTCCAGATTCCATGATAAAAGCATCTTTAACTGTGTCTGCTAGAATTCCAGGTCAGACAAACGCTGCCCTTGTAAGGTGTCCATAATTCCAGTATGATACGCCAGGTGGCAGCACCGAACCGAAAATGGGTGGGTATAAAACGATTAACCTTCTGTAATTTCTAGCAAGTACCTAGGTATATAGCACTAGGCAAGGGCGCTCATTTCTCTGGATATTTGGAGGGGCACACACACGCAGAAGGTATATATATGAGGATGTCACGACTAGTGATGGGTAAATTCCCGGAAAGATATTTTTCGGGATTATTCCCGGGAAGATTCCCAAAATGGGAATTTATGTAAAATCAGAAAGAAAATTGCATTATATTACTATATTATGATTTCGAAGTTCAATTAATTATTATATCACAGTATATTATTATTGTTGTCCTCAGAGGATTCTTTAAAATGTACATTCTGAACGGTACTATGTTACCTTATTACCACTTGATTATTTTTAGACAGTACACATAAATGTATATTTATTTACAATACGTTCTATCAATTAAATATGTGTGAAAAAAGTATATAGTAACCGTTTAAATTTATATGTAAGTGGATTTACTCAACTTGACACCATACACGACCTTTCATTCTATCTATTTCTTAAAATTCCATACGTTAATTCACATGTAAAAGAAGTCCAAGTAGCCTACCTCTTCACAAATTCGAGTCAGAGAGAGCAGACAGACCGACGTCTATTACTAATGGTGGTTCAAGGTTTATTAAGAGCACTTAATCTCTAATTATACATAATTCTAAATTATTTTACAAAATGTTTAATTTTCTTCATTTGTAAATTAGTACTTTGCTAATTTTGGCTGTTCTTTAACATTGGGAGCCAGTTTATGCACCTACTTTTTTGCGATATTCTATTCCGATGCGGTTGTTTTATGGTTTCATACGTTAAATTACGTTACCAACATTAAATTCAGACAGCATTGTAGAGCGAGCGTTAGCGAATGAAGGCGGGTTAGAACCCCCCATGGCACGTTGTTTTTTTTTTTTTTATCTTCGTTACCGACAATTCACTTTCTTTTTTCATATAAATCACTTCCACTTACATTTCCGTTTTGTATAAATCCGTTACTGCCCTAAACAAATGTGTTCGATACTCTCTTGACTACTTGAACATCACTATCAACTCATTTCTTCCCTAAATCATCCTACTTTTTGCTAGTTTTGGCCCCCCCAATACTAAACAATTACCTTACGTTTTACTGCAAATGGAAATGGAACTTAAAAAATCATATTATTGGTTATATAAAGTACCGTCAATTTTAAATTTTTTAACCTCCAAAATTCTTTAAAACCTAGTAGTACATCATAATATATTAAAATAAAGTAATTAGTCATATGGTTCTTATAATTTGGAAGATAATTTAAAGAAATGGAAATAAATTCCTTCCCGGGAATTTATAGGCCAGGGGGAAAAACCCGGGAATATTCTCATTTTTAAATTCCTTCCCACCGGGAATATTCCCACTGCCCATCACTAGTCACGACAAATTCCATTCAAGTTATGCCAAATATTACATATTCATAAATACACTAGGGGACCGTCGGATTTGAATCCTTCACTTTGATAATGTGAGCCGTGGTACTCATGATCCAACTGATTCTCTTTACGTGGTGACGTACGTGTATCAATATGCAATTGTCGCAATTTATCAATATGTTCCTGTCGTACTAATAATTCACGATCTACTCTTTCTAATCTATGCATTTCCTGAGTAATATTTTGATCATGTTCGGATTTTAAGGTAACAGCGGGCAATTTCTCAAAATGCTCCATTATCATTTCAACAGTAGCTTTATGGTGTTCACTAAAACTTTCTAAGGTTTGTGTGGTTCCATCTGACCGTTCACTGTTAAGTTTTAGAATTTGCCGTTGCCCTTGTACTTCTTCACCTATCTCACCTGTCTTTTCCGCGAGTTCCTTTACATATCCTTTTAATTCGCGTACGGCACTTTCCTGTCTATTCATACAAAAGCTAACAATCTCGCATTTTCTGTCTGTGAGCACCTGGTGATCTTGTATTTTCTCTACTTGGCCTTTTAGCCCTTGCACTTCCTCTTTCAAAGTATCAATATCACGCTGTTGGGCCTCGGTGGTTTCTCTACTCTCAATCTCTACCGCTTTTATGGATGCCCGTAATTGCCCAACACCTTTCCTATATTCTTCCCTAAGTGATTCAACGCGTTTGGTTAGGCTAGCTAATTCCAAACGTATTTCAGTAACCGTATTATTGAATTCAGTAATCAGTAATCGTACTACTCAAACCATCAAGTCTACTTTTTAATTCAACTCAATTCTACGTCCACTCTTTCGCTAATTTCGTTATGCACTGTTTACATTCATTTGCTGATTCTGTTATTGACTGTTTGCATCACCTATTAATTCATCTACTCATTCTCTATTGCTTTCAATTTTATGTTCTAAAGGTTCACTGTTATTTTCTACTTTCTGCTCTAATTTAGCAGACTGTTTCTCTAACAATGCTTGAATTTGTTCTAATGTAATTCTACTCTCTATATTTATTTAAGTTACAAACAACTAATTCACAATATAAAAGTGAAAAATACGAACACCTTACTTCAACAACAAAGTGTAAAGAAACAACTTTCTGAAACTAATGTGTCATTATTTCAATTGCACAAAACCTTCTCTTTTTTGACACTTCTCAAAACTTATTAATTTATTTAACATATCTTAACACGTATTCTATAATTATTTCCTCACAATATTCTTAGCATAAGTATAAATAAAGGTGCAAACAGAAGGTTATGTCTATATTGGTGTGTGTTCGGCTGTGATCAGCTGATTGGTGTTTATTCATATGTGCGTAATATTGGAAGTTGACGGTTGGAAAACTTTGCGAACAAAGATAAAAATGTTATATTTTAATGTCTTACGAAAAACTTATACTAGTAAGTAAATTTACTTTATGTTTTTTAAAGTCTGCTTATTATTTTCTCTTTCCTTTTTCACAAGTTTGAACTATTTCCAAGGAAATTAAATTTAACTAGTTTGCTACATATACTACGTGACTCAAACTCTGGATTCTATACGCAAACACTACAATACCTGTTCTAAATACTTTCGTGTTTACCAAGTAAATCAGTAGTATCTTCGGGCACAATTACATCCGAAGATTGATGATTTTTTCCTGTCATGGTCACTATGTGTTTGTAATCGTGTTTTTTTTCCGTTGTTAAAACTCTATAAACCTAAGCATTCACCCCAGCTTTACTAGGGCAAATCACAATTACATCCGAACTTATATCTTATCGAAAACCCGAAGCTGGGCACATACGGTTGACCGTAAAATAGAAATATGTGAAAATTATTAATTTCAACACAAATATTAACGAATAATAAAGAAACCACTTTACGATACAACTCAAAAAAACCTAATTAAACTGTGCAAAGAATGTGTTGCTGAATCTGAATTACACAAATTAAGAGAACATTAAGAGATTACAAGCGGTCAAGTAGATTTGTTCAATTTTATTTGATGGTTTCAACCTTTCATTTCATTTCTATTTGCTTTCCTTCAATAAAAAAGTGGTTAGGTGGCTCGAAAATTGAATGTTTCACTTACTCACGATAAATCTTCGACCGGTCAGTTGTTCCACTGCTGAAACACTCTAAAAACAGTACTCATGATTTTGCACAAGTACCCATGAAATAGAAGGTACTTCGCCGATGTACCTATGAGAATTCAATGTACCGAAGACTTTAGTGGGTACACAACGCATCTCAGCCTCTTACCCATGAATTAGTGGGTACATGGAAGATTTATGGGTACAGTAAATTTGTACCGAAGAATGTATCCATGGCAATAAGGTAACATGAACATACGCCATATTGTGTGTTTTCGGTTGATGTGTTGTCTGCGCATTATTTGAATGAAGATTGGAAAGATTCCAACAACCTATCAAACGAGTCACATATAAAAGTAAATGGAATATTTTGTATTTATAATTGTATCTGGATATTTTAAATGAATTAACTTGTCTAAAATGTATATTATATTTCAGTATTCAAACAGTAATTTATGCCATAGTTCCTTTGAAACAATTTTTCATGGTTAAGCTGATTACAAAATGTACATTTTAAATCTAGTTTTTTTTAAAAAAAAAAAAACATGCACAACATGCTAATTTTCGTGACTTTATCTGAATAATATTCCGACTGTTCCGTGGGTGCCATTAACGTATGTAGGAAAATCAAGAGTATGGAATTGAAAGTGCAAGGGTAAGTATTCCATACACATGGTTGCGTGCACCTTGCACTACACTGGTTTGTATAGGTTGTGTTTATGGCTTCTGGTGCTTACGTTCAAGGTAACGTTTACTAAATCCGTGTACCTTGTGCTTGAGCAAGGACTTTACCGTGTAAGTGTTGTATCGCCGGACCAATTTTTGGAAATTTACAGGGTGAATTGGAGAATTTATTTTGGTTTGAGAGGAAGAGTAAGGGAAAGTCAGGTGAAGGGAATAGCGATTTCTGTAGGCTGTGTTTGATATTGTAAGGGATATTGTATGCGGAGGCGGAAGTGACTGTTTGGCGGATAAGTACACTTGATATGATTTAGTGGTGGAAAAGACAGTGTGGTAATAGCGCGTATATGTCAAGATTCTAACATACCTTGTTTGCGTTTTATAGAATTACACAAAAATAACGAATGTCAGTTGTTGAAATTCTGTAAAAGACACAGTATACTGTTTACAAGTGGAGCTTTACTAATATGAAGTCCTATTGAAGCTAGTATCATTGCCAAAAACCATTTGTTTCACTACCAACTCGCATACTCACCATCGCTGACACGCCTGCTTCCTCCGGACGCACCCAACACTGTAGCATAAATCCGTACGCCGTGTTTGTACGCAATAGTAAGTTTTTATGCCATGTAAATCCTAAAAGTTTACATGGCTCTGTTTTGAAGGTAACTGAACCTGACCTAGCCTCAAGTAACGTAATGTAATCTAACCAAGTGCAGTACACTTTGGTACTTTTTTGTGTTTTCATGTAGGGCTCGATATAATGCTAGAGAAGCAAGGGCTCGGAAAAAACCGGCGTTTTTGGAAAAAACTCGGTTTTTTCTGCTTCGCTTTTTTGCTTGAGAAATTTTGGGCTTTTTCTCAAAATTCTGCTTTAAATTGATAAAGGAGACTTTGTTTCGCTTCTCTATAACACAAAAAGTCATTTAATTAGTGGTTGGTGCTGATAATAATATAAAATCTCGAAAACAAACTATGAATTTCTAAAAGATATTTCAAACAATTTTTCTTCAACATATTTACATTATGAATTCCACAGGATTAACCAATGTATATAAGAATTTTTTTAACCTTCTATATACAAAAGTAAGCAGAGTTGACAAGAACCATGGTTGTTTTTGAAAATGCCAAAAACTCGTTTTTGGGGGGATGTTTAAACCAGGCTTTTTTGGTTTAAACCAGTTTTTTATTTAGATTTTTTGCTTTATGTATTTATATTACATATTCACAGAAATAAGTTTGCTTCGCCTTTCTGTTATTATGCAACAGCGAGATTTTAAGCGTAACTCCCATACGCTTAAAAAAGCCCGGTCAGTAAATTTCTTAAATTGAGAATCTCCCGCCCTAGCCATCGGGAAAATCCCGTCATTACTTGAAATGTAAGACAATAACGGGAAATCTCTGTTATTCTTTTGCATGTAAAATTTAAAGGTCAACGTATCATAATCAGTACGCTAAAACTGAGGTATTAAATTATAAATTTAATACATAGATATCATTGAAAGTGCAATCCAATCTAATGCTGGAAGCTACGTAGGCAATCGATAAATTTTGCCAATTTCTATCAATATATTTAGGCAACCTTGGATTCTTCATAAAACAACAGGCATTCAGGCAAGGAAAAATATACAATTTGGTATCGTTTTGTACGTTTAGGCTGAACATCCTTACGTAATACCGAGGTTATCAAGGAGAAGACTTTCGCTTAAAGTGACATCCAAGCCGCTACTTGGTTTGTTCGACCGAGAATTGATCATGAGACACCTTGATTAAAAGGTGAAAAGGAAATAAAACTATTGCAGGAGGTTTGATATCTGGAACGGTCACCATGACGTTCACACGATTTGCATTTTTCATTCTTTTTATTTTTATGGTTTAAACCAGTTATTAAAAAAAAAAGTTGGTTAAACCAGCCCACCCTAAAAGTAAACACTTCTTTTTTTTAAAAAAATACACAAATAACTAGCAAATACCTAGTAAAAATAAGTAGTATTTTTACTTCAAAATATTCCAAACCCTCTTTCTGAAACAAGATAAAATTAGAACAAAACATAAGAGAAATACTTAGTTTTATATGATACACTTAAAGGCTGCACATCTAGAGCTTTTGGTTTTGTATATTCTTGAAATTCTACAGTTACGTTTTATATAACCACCATCACGGTTTACCCAATAATCAAGTTTTCTGAATTTTTAACAAGAGGGATTCAACATATCATTACGGAATCCCCCCCCCCAAAAAAAAGGACTACGGAATATATTTAAGTTAAGCTAAATACAACTGCACGACAAACATGACTGAGTGATTAACTTTTACGCTTCTATCGGGAAGTCCGGGATTCAACCAGCATTCGACCATTCTGACAATGCTTTTCTTCATTCCATCTGTGAATGTAGAAATAGTGCGTGTACCGTGAGTTGGCCGACTTCCTTTCTTATTGTTTATATATCGTTATTATTACTAATTATCAGCAATGACGGTTTTGCGAAGGTTAGGGGGCGGTCTTTCGGACCGAAGCCCGTTCCCCAAAGTTATGGATTGTGTGCAACAAACAAAATATATATTAGTTATGATTTTACTCATAAACTTTAAGCTCTCGTCAAATAAAAATTACGATTGTTTAGAAAACTAAACATTAGTAAGAAAAACCCTTCCCAAAATACTTTTCTAAGTCCGCCTCTGATTCTCAGTATAAAATTATTTTTAAGGTTGTATCCGGAAGATTATTGCTAAACATATAAACGAAACGAAATATTAGTTATGCCTGTACTCATAAACTTCAAGCACCTCCCAAATAAAATTAGGACTTTTTAGAAAACGAAACAATCAGAAAAACCCCTCCTAAAGTACTTTTCTAAATTCGCTTCTGATTATTTGTATAAATTGGTATTCAAGATAGTGTTCGGAAAATTATTGCTAAATCACTTCACAGCTATAGTTTAACAGAAATGTGGAAGTACGGTTTGACGGGTATATTGAAAAACGTATGCTTTGACGGATAAATAGAAAAACGGGCAAGTTTAACTTTTGTGCTAGAAGCTAGAGTACTAAGCTCTTAGAAATGAAACATGGATGACAAACTAAAATGATCTAGAGAAGAAAAAAGATGTCGATAAATCAAAAGTTAAAATAAAGTTAAATAGCCTCTAAAATTGCCCTCAAATACTACATTCTTCATGTTAGCTTTAATTCGTAAAACATGTGCTCCATCCATCTGATGGTGAATTTCAGAGCGAAATATTGCATTCAGGACATGGAATTCTTAACTAACTATAGAATATACTATAAGAAATAACGTGGGTTCCTGTCACCACGGCATGGCGCGTCCTCAGGTTGCGGATCGAGGAGAAGGCCTCTAGATATAGAGGTTAGCTGCGAATATACTGAATAAGCAGTCGCGGACAGACGACTAGGAGTGGTCCTCCAGCTTGGGGGTTTGGGTAAGGCTAACACCCTCATCCTGTAAAAAATGGTACTTGTTCAGAAACATTCACAAAAGCCTCGGACAAGGACTCATAACTTGGCACGACATCAGCAAAAGAAAATGGACATGAGGTTTGGAACATGAAATATTAGAAGTCTTTATAGGGCAGGCGCGTTAAAATCTGTAACGAGTGAGTTAGAGAAATACAGGATGGACTTAGTAGGAGTTCAGGAAGTTAGGTGGGAAGGAAATGGATCTGATAATTCCGGAAATTTTACGTTATTTTACGGGGAAGGAAATAAAAATCACCAGTTAGGAACAGGGTTTTTCGTTCACAAACGAATATTACCAGCAATTAAACGGGTTGAATTCGTTACTGACAGACTTTCTTTTATTACTCTTAAGGGACGGTGGTGTGATATTATTGTTTTAAATGTACATGCTCCAACTGAAGATAAGGGTGACGATATAAAAGATAGTTTTTACGAAGAAGTGGAACGGATATTTGACCAACTCCCGCGATACCATATGAAGATTCTATTAGGGGATTTCAATGCGAAGGTAGGACAAGAGGATATTTTCAAACCGATTATAGGGAACAAAAGTTTACATAAGGAAAGTAATGACAACGGTGTTAGACTCGTGAACTTTGCAACATCCAAAAACCTAATTGTGAAGAGTACAAAATTCCCACATCGCGACGTTCATAAATACACTTGGACATCACCAGACGGAAAAAAACATATAATCAAATTGATCACGTTTTAGTAGATAGAAGAAGACAATCTAGCATAATTGACGTCCGGTCGTTTAGAGGGGCTGATTGTGACATTGATCTCTACCTGGTAGCAGCGATAATACGGGAGAGATTATCGTTGAATAAAGGTAATACTCAATGTCCGAAAACGGAGAGATTTAATTTAAAGAAATTAGAAGAGAGCCAGGTAAGAGAGAAATACCAGATTGAAGTTTCGAATAGATTCTCGATTTTAGAAGTCTCGGAGTGCACTAGTGTTGAGGATACTTGGATTGCTATTAGAGATAGCATTAAAAGTTCAGCAATAGAAAAATTCAGACACGCGGAAATACGTAGGAACAAACCATGGTTCGACCAAGAATGAATTAAACTAGCAGAGAAGACAAAACAGACAAAATTACGGTGGCTACAAAATCCGAATGAAATAACTACACAAAATTTCGCAGATATCAGGCGGAAAACTTCCAAAACTTTTAGAACAAAGAAACGCGATTTTTTGAAAGCTAAAATTAAGGAACTTGAAGATAATAGTAACAATAAAAATATTCGGGACATGTATAAAGGGATCAGCGAATTTAAGAAAGGCTATCAACCTCGTGCTTATATTTTAAAGAAATCTGACGGAACATTTCTCACTGATACGGATAGCCTCTTAAATAGATGGAAAGATTTCTTTAACGATTTGCTGAACACGCAGCCAAAAACTAATGTGCGTGGAGAAAAGGAGATACACACCGCAGAACCGTATATTCCAGAACCCAATCGAATAGAAGTGGAAGTGTAAATTTAATAGGGGATGATAGGAGAACAGTAGAAATAAATGCAGAGATCTTATTAAACGCTTGCAGGGACATGGGTTTAGAAGTAAATGCAGAGAAAACTAAATACCTGGAAGTGTGTCGCGACCGTAGTACTGCAAATTGTGGAGGCGTTAAAATATTAAATAATACTTTTGATAAAGTGGATACTTTCAAATATTTAGGATCAATATTAACAGACGAAAATCATATTCACGAAGAAATTAAATGTCGACTAAAAGCAGGTAATTCGTGTTACTATTCAGTTCAAAATCTCTTGTCGTCGCGAATGCTGTCGAGGAATTTGAAGCTTAAAATATATAAAACGATAATCATGCCTGTTGTTCTGTATGGTTGCGAAACATGGTCGCTTACTCTGAGGGAAGAACATAGACTGAAAGTATTTGAGAACAGGATCCTGAGAAGAATATTCGGACCCAAGAGGAACGAGAATGGGGAATGGCGGAAGCTCATAACGAGGAACTACATAGTTTATACGGTTTACCCAACATTGTTAGGGTCGTCAAGTCTAGGAGGCTTAGGTGGGCAGGTCATGTAGCTAGAATGGAAGAAAGTAGAAACGCTTTCAAAGTCTTGACTGGTAGACCCATAGGAAAACGACCATTAGGAAGACCTAGGCGCAGATGGGAGGACAATATTAAGATGGATCTCGAAGATAGGAATACAAAGTAGAAACTGGATGCAATTAGCTAAGGATAGAAGTCAGTGGAGAGCTTTTGTGAACGCGGCACTGAACCTCCGGGTTCCATAGGCCATAGAGTTAGTTAGTTAGTTAGTATACTATAAGAAAGCTATTTAGATAGAAAAATCATGAAAATGAAAAAAGCCAAAATTTCCAAAATTCCCGTTTTTTCCCCCAAAAAGCCGGCTATTTATGTGAAAAAACCATCGACTCAAAAAAACGGCTTTTTTACATCTCTATATAACACAAATTCCCCCTTCTCCCTCGGACACCAGTCACAACGTTGCACCCCTCTACCATCTACGAATACCTCGAAATCCTTGTACAAGTACATGACAAAAAACATACACAATGTGCACACGGAGAAGGCGGTTTTATCAAAATGCGGCAAATAAAACTCGCAATATCATGGGGGAGGGGTTATCCTTTCCCTCACATCATAGGCCTATATCACGAAAGTAACGACGAAAACTGAAAGGACTTAAATTTACCTGGCCCTAGCTGATATTCCACAAGAGTTCGTAGGAAAAAAAAAACGTAAAAGCGATCGAAGGAAAATTTAGCAACTGTGCCTACAACTTACACAGTTCTCTCTGTCTTTTTTTATGAACGGTGATAGCTTAAACTTTGCCAAACAAAAAATAAAATATACGGTTCCTTCGAAATTTCAGTGTTTCTTGCTCAATATCGCAAACTCAAATAGGGAATGCAATATCTCAAACTAAACAAACAGACAAATATAATTTCGTTAAACTTTCCTGACCCACTCAACAATTTGTCTGTAAATTATGTGATTCTACTCATGTGTAATTTATAAGACCCCCAAAATTACTTACGCTACTAACATATAATATTACTCGATACATCTGGTGGGAAATATTTTGTTGGGTGCCAGTATCTGTCTGCTACACATGGTCAGCCAAATATATATCTTCGGCAAAAGCTGGGACGGTTGCAACTCGCAGAGAATATGAAAAGAGACGAAAGTATAGCAACCTGTTGGACAAATACCACTTCGTCACCATAGCCATTGAAACTTGTGGGTCCTGGGGTCAGGAAGGTCTAAACTTCATTAATGAAGTTGGACACCGTATAGCTATTAACACAGGAGACACCCGAGCTTCATCCTACCTTATACAAAGGATAAGTATGGCTGTGCAAAGAGGGAACGTAGCAGCGATACTAGGAACTCTCCCTCCGGGAAAAGCTTTGGACGAAATTTTCCTTTTGTAATCACTCTCCTCTCACCAAACTCTCGAAAAAAAATATATTATTGTGTATTTACTGACTTTAGATTTCTGGAAACAATGTGTGCAGAATAAAGTGATTATAATGGGAAAAAATGTAAAAAAAAATTCCTTATAGAATTGTTAATTTTCAAATAGTTGGAATGATCCCCAAATCTATTTGTATCAATCAGTTTTAATTTGTTGTTCCTTGTCGTCGCCTGTATACCTTCAAGATTTTAGTAAATTAAATTTAGTGAAAGTTAAAAAAAAAGTTTACACAAATAAAAAAAATATGGATTATCTAATAATACTGTAATCGAGTGTGGTTAATAAATAAATATATATATATATATATATATATATATATATTTCTTTTCAAGCGGTGTTTTGGATTAAATAAATTTCTTAATTTATTTAGATTACATATGAATATAAATAGTTTTATTTGGCCTTACGTCCTTATGCAACACAGTGATATGAAAGTAGATCTTTTTCCGAAAGTAGAGATCGATTACTAGGAAAATGTTTAGCTGTCTGATGCAATAGGAATAAATAGCGCGATTATAATACAAATGAGATGCTTCATATTTAAAACACACTAACTTTTATTTTGATTTATAATTAAGAATTAGTTTATTATTGGTAAAATAAAAGTGACAGTTCTCTCCTCTTCTTCTTCGTAAGGTATTTTCATAAGAAGATTGGCAGAGGAAGAAAGAAGCAAAAACTGTTGTCAAAAGAGAAGCAACAAACCCGTGTCGTTCCAAATGAACTTGAGTTAGGGGTAATTATATTAAAGTTTTGCTTTATATTAGCGAGTGACCGTAGGGCAGTTGAGTAGAGCGTTGGCTTCGTTTTAGGAAGTTCCTGGGTTCGCGCTCAGCAACCGCTTATCCCTGGTTTATCTCAGTCGTACTAGGCAAATGCTGTAATGGTGCCTTAAATACGGCCAGTGTCGACTTTTTAAACCCTTTAACATAGGTAATATTATTGTACGAAATTTTAACCATTTATTTTTATCTTTTGCAATTTTTTATTATTTTGAAAATAAATTTATTAGAAATCGCAACATCAATGTTTCGGATGTCTTTAAGATCGTCATCAGTAATTACAGTAAATTGGAGAAGGAATTTTGAATAGCCTGTTTATGCAATACTCATGCATTGTAGTAAAATCTGGTAATATGGCAGTAGGATACAGAAGGATATTCTTCATTTTTTTTTTTTTTTGAATAGAAGTGCTTGGAATTGGGACCACGCAATTTGATTAATCTTCGCGTTTGCGTTGCGATCTCAATAAGTAATTCGTTATTTTATGAGACATAGATAGCAGCAAAATCGAAGTATGGTTTAATAAATAATCGCTTTGATATTTTAAAAATCAAGTAAATGTTCTCTTACCATTAAAATGGTAATGTGTTGTTATTTAAAGAGCAATAATAATTATAGGTACCTGTATACATTTATTACATTTAGTAAACTTCCAATTATTTAATTACTGTACCAATGCCTTTAATCACGTGTACTAGTTTTGTTTTCCAATCACACATCACTTTTGAAGAAATTGCTGGAATTGCTCTATCAGTGAATGCTCAACATAAAATTCATTGTATATTGATTCAAAAATTCTAAATTTAACACATGCATGTGTTAACACATAAAACCATACTTATCTAAAGTTACATAGATCTTTCCGCGATCTGCCGCTCTTTTCCCACGGTATTACTGTAGTTTTTTAATATATTTTAATTGTATACATTTTTTCTTTTCCTTCTGACATCCTTCTACGACCAACAGATTACATCTACTGCACATAAGAATTTAAAAGTACTTTGAAACCAATTTTGCAGTTCAGAAAGAAGTCTTGTAGCACCTTTTGCTTGATTTTGTAAATGAGAACGAGAGTTGACCGCAGTAGCCGTGCGCTTTTAAGTATCATTCCGCTTACTTCAATGTTCCAGGTTCGATTCTCACTGGAGCATGGTTGTTTGTGGATTTTAGGAACTTAACAGCTAATAGCATCGTACCCAGACAAAGTCGAGAGCTACTAAAATCAGGGTTTAAAAAAACAACCCACCTACGCCTGTATCGGTTTTCTCGGACTTAATTTATTTTTCAAAATATCTAAATGTAAGTGGGTAAAAGTGTTAAAATGTGATTTATATTTCAAGATTCTCATTGTCATAATTTGCAACTAGGGGGCGCGGTGGATCAGTGGTAGAGCGTTCACCTCCGGTTCTTGGGGTCCCTGGTTCGATCCCAGCTCGCGCCATGTGGACTTTGTGGAGAACAATCACCGTTTCTCCGAGTTCTCCCGTTTCCTCCCTCTTTCTTCATTTCACCATTTCGTTTATTTCTCTTCATCACAGCCTCCGTTAGCCCACAAACCATAACTATGGGACGTAAAACTCAAAGACTTCATGTTTTTCAAATATAAGCATAATCTGTGCATTAATTTGTATAGTTATCTCAATTAATTCCATAATTATCTCAAGCTGAGTTTTTAAAAATTCATTCAGTACTTTACAAAGGTCCTAGAAAAGACTTAATTAGTATATATTGAATGATGTAGTATGCCTAAAATTCCAAATTTTGTAAAAATCACTTTCAATGTGATCAGCTTAGTTGTATGACTAATATACTCATCAAAAGCACAATAACCAGGTGGGTTTTTCAGGTGTTTCCAACCCGAAAAAAACACCTTTTTTGGCTGAGCTGCGCCCACATGGACAAACTCTGACGAAAATACAGAATTTTACCAAGAACAATCGAATTTCAAAGTAAAGTTATAAGTTTTTGTAGTATGTTACCACTAAAACAACGTACCAAAGTATAACATATTTCATTTTTAAAATTAATATTGTTAAACATTCTAAGGAGTACTTCTATTTTTTTGTTGTCTTTATAGAGAATTAACGTGTCGTCTACATAACGATAGTCTGTAAACAACTTTTCAATTTAGATGTAGCTACACTGGATAAGATAATTATTGCATATTTTGCACAGCATTGTTATTTCGTGATTTTATTTCTTTATTTAAATATGTACTGTGATCTTTATATTTTATTAAACATATCTAAACTCATTCCTTTGGATATATATATTACAGGCATCGTTTCCAGAAACCTTGAAAGCCTCAAGGACCAACCCTATTCTATACTGCCGAGTCCAAAATGCTGTGGAAAGGAAATGAAGAAACAGCCGTGATATCGAAGAGACATCCCTGCTGCTCTTATGTATTTATTACGTTAAGAAATTATTATACCGAACATGGTTTGGACAATTTCTGGGACTTGCAAAAAAAATTTTGACATGTGACAAAGAAATATTAAACGCAGCGTACTGCAGAAACCATATAAAATACTAAATATTATAACGAAAACAACTGCAAGAATAACAATTAAACAATAGCAATAAACTTGTTTTGTATTACTTGAATTATGTTCCTGTATATCAAGTATTTTTAGCACTTCATTTAAAATAAGAATGTTTATTTATTATTTAATAAGGTTATATAATGTAGCAGCAAAAATTGTGAACAAAAGGTTAAAACATCAAATTTGCATTATCAGCGCCCCATCCCCTAATTCAACAAAACAGTCTGACCCTTAGTTGTTCTTCAAATTTTTCGCGTAGCTTTCGGATCTGCTTTATTCAATTTCGGATGCTTTAATCGGTGTGAGTCCGCACGCGCAAACTGAAGTATTCTTTCTTCATTTTTTCCTAATCCACAGCTTGAAGAAGAATATGTGGCATTTTGCCCCAAGTAAATTTTATAAGTTTTATCAAAAGCTAAAAGCTTAGCTTTTAATGGAAGGTATTTCCATTGCTCAGCTGTTATGTTGTTTTATTTGGGTTGATAAAAGCAAAGCTTTGATGTCGAAAATATAATCGATGGTATTTTTAAGTATTTTCATTACTTTCATCAGAAAACTTGTAACTTAAACATCCTTCAGGAAGGACTGAACGTCCAAAAGGTACTACAATATTTTCCCACAGTTAAGAGGACTTTGTATATTTGTGGCAGCATAGAAAGCATCACTAAGAAAAAAGAGAAGTCTCAGTTCTGTATGGCATCTAATCTTAAAAAAAAAGTTACGATTGTTCGTTCACTAAAAGTGAGATGCTTTCCGAAGGTGATGTTTGATGGATAATATCACACTTTATTCGTTCTTTTGCAGAATACCTCTTATAGGAGTTTCATATTCTTCCGGGAGGACAGATTCTCCATTTTTAAATCAGGAGGCGCGTCCTTCCAGTAGGACGAATGGCCGTACTTTAGTATTAATATAAAATGTATTCAAACATTTCAAATCGAATAAATATTTGTGTTTATAATAAGGAACAAAGTACAGGTATATTCATATATGATACGGTACAAAGTAAGTCAAAGTTAGAGCCACCCTGATTACTGTATATTCTGAAGTGAAAGAGGAATAATTGTAAATTGGTTTAGTCGGATGCGGAAAATTTCTAGCAATATAATGTGTTCTGTAGGCCATTTTGGAGGCAGCCCTGTTGAATTTGTCTGAAAATAATCTTAAATGGAAAATGGAGCCCACCTCATTTTGTGATAGTATATCATGAGAACTTTATTGAAAAAATGAGTTTTCATTATTACTGTTTATGTAACCAGTTTCATATTGTTCCTAATTTCAATATCATTAATAATGTCATCTCTGAAAAGTAGCAGGGTACAAATACTGAAAATCTGACTTTGCCTTTGAATTTCTATTGAAATCTAGTCTTAAAGGTGATGCATCAGATGACCCTTGTTTCCATTATTTTTTTAAATAGATTAAACCAATAATTCTACTTGTGAAATGGGCAACAGACTCACGTTACGAAAGTTTTCACTAGCCCACCTAAGTTTTATACAGAACCATCACATTTCTTTTTTTAGCATATTTATGTTAATCAGAGTGATTGCGACTTTTAATGTTGACTGAAAATGCTTAGATTACGACCTATAATAGCAAATGTTGTTAAGGGTTGTAATCTAGATATTGATTGAGTCAACTTATGTTTATCAATAAAACAGGTACAAAATGAAATGAAATCTTTGAGTTTTACGTTCCACGCTTATGCTGGTTAGGCTAAAGAAGACGGCAATGATGATAAATGAATGAAATTATAGAATAAAGAAAGTGAGAGGAAATGGTAGAACTCCGAGGAAACCCACGCACACGGTGTTTGCTTTCCACAAAGTTCACTTGGCGCGACCTGGAGTCGAACCAGGGACCCCATGCACCAGAGGTGAACGCTCTACCACTGAGCCACTGCAGCTCCATGTAATAGGCACAGTCAGAAACAATATTAACTTAAGTATAGGTTGAAAGTATATGAAATTATAGCTCCAACCTATACTTAATATTGTTTCTGGCTATACATGTACCCATGAAATTAGGTTTTGTACCCATGAAATTACGAGCTTTAGTACCTATGAAGAATATTTGTAGCTAAGAAATCAGACGTACATTGTACCTGCTACTTCTTGGGTACCATGTACCTGCTAAATTCATGGGTACAGAAAGGCCGTTTTGTACCTCTGAAATAGTGGGTACTGTATTTAGAGTGTACAACTCGGGTCCTGGCGTCAAATCCCCTAGATGTAAACAAGATCCACAAAAGTTCCTGTACTAGAGCCGAAATAAGCTCGGCGCTGCGTCAATTAGTCTTGAAGGTTCAATGTAGGCCTAATTCCCTACTGGCAGAAATAAAACGACCATCCGAGCTGAGGCCACAAACAAATGTTAAAGTGTTAACACGTATTACGAGTCACTTTATATGAGAGTTCGACACACTGTTAGAATGACCTTTTTTGTACAGATGCGTAACATATCACTGTTGATAAACTCTGAAAATTAACTCTCACATATGCCAACGGTGATTCAACGTGCGAAGCTCAACCCATACAAGGAGATCGCGTATTATCTTTAGAACACGGCACCCCACACGCCTTGGTGGGTGCTCTTCGAAGTAACAAACAGGCACGCGTACTAAACACACAGTGAGAGTTCTATTTAGCAAACCAAAGATTGTATATGGTCAACGGGGAAATCCCGATTTTCGCTCCTAGCGTCGGGATCAGAATTATTGTCCAATGAGCTTTTGGTATTAAAAGTGTGTAGGTTGAAAGTGATTGTCCCAAAATCAGACTCAAAAGGACATTTACCAAGCATGTAATTCTCACGTGAACAGTCCTTGTTCCTCGACCATATATGACCGTAAGAATCAAAATGAGACCTACCAACACAGATGCACGAAATACAAAACTGATGAAGAAAGCTTCGAGATTGTTCCTTTTATATACGAGGGTTGGTTAATAAAGTTTGATATTATGTCTGTCTCTTCCAAATGTTTTTTTTTAAATTTTCAAAATGAGCTTCGGGTCGGTGATAGTAGAAATACATGACGTACAAATTATGAATGTTTCGAACAGAAAAGAACAGCTATTGGAACTATCTTGGGAATTCATGGCTAAACTTTTAAAAAATGAACTTTGTAACTTTTGGTTGCTTGTGCGCTGTGAGCATAAAGAGTTGTATGAAAAGGCATCACAACATTTGATGGCTTCCCCTACCACTTACTTAAGTGAGCATAAATTTTCTGCTCTTTGCAGTATTAAAACTTAGAAATGAAATCGTATTGGTTTGGAATCGGACCTAAGATTGATGGTGACAAAACCTATTCCAGATTTCAACGCAATTATGAAAAAAAATCATTCCTCACATTAGTGATCGCACATTTGAGAACATTGTTTACGAAGTGGTATCCTTTAAGAGAAAAGACTTTCAGTCTTGAAGATTACTGTATTTTCAATTCAAATTTCGTTAAATAGGAAACAATCATGTATATTTAGAATAAACTAATTATTGCATTATTTTTCTTGATCTTTTTCTTCTCAGTGGTAATTCCATCTATTCCAAATAGCGTTGCAAGGGGACCTACAGACCACTTTCCGAACGAACAAGGGGTCCCCGTTATTGGAAAGTTTGGGAACCACTGAATTAGAGAAAACTACTTTCAACGTTTCATATTGGCACTCGCATTAGGCAAAAGAAATTCTGAGTCCGTGCCCTTGAAAGGAGAACAACACAGGGGTATTATCCTATTGTTACTAAGACTCTTTTCTAAATAAACATTTTCTTTAAAAAATAATGACAAATTTCCTATTAACTATAAAAAATATTTAGCTCCTGCCAGTAAATCCTTGCGTAAGAACAATCATATTGAATTTATTATGCTCTTCGAAGGGGGCTGTAGTCCCATATTAGTCATTGGTACATAAAATAGTATGGATCATTAATTCTGCGCATCTTGCAAGTAATTTGAAACTTTTGAGCACTCCCAAAATAAAATTTGGAATTTTTATTTCCCCTCCCCCTGTGATTCCCGAAGGTATCTCTACTAATTTACCCTGCGTACTGTGTGCCCCTGTTACCAAAATAACATTCCAGATATTTACTAACATAACGACAAATTTCATATTAATTGACAACCAACAGCTTCTTGCGCATATCCCTGCTTAGGATATTTATCATGAATTTTAATGTGATTTTTGAAGGGGGCTGTAGCCCAATATCACTCACTGGCTCATGAAAGGAGCATCAGAATATTAATTTCGTATCATTTGTGATTAACTTGACACTCACTGGATTTCCAAAATAAAATTTATTTTTTTAATATAAAGATCCAGTAACATACGCTTCGCCCCCACTGTCCCCCTAAGGCGGTGCGTTACCGACATAACATTCAAGATTTGATAAGCACATCCTTTTTGTTACAATGACGCTAAATTTCACATCAATTGACAAGAAATACATTCTTCTCGTATGTTCGTACTAAGGATATTTATGGTGACTCTTTTATTTCTGAAAGGGGGCTATAGCCCCACATAAATCACTGGCACATGGAAGGAGCATTCAAATATTAATTATATGATATTTGTGGATAATCTGACGCTCACTTGCATTTCGGGAACAAAATTTTGAATTTTTATAAAGATCCATCTTCTGAGCTTCGCCCCCTAAGACGGTGTTTTACCAAAATAACATTTCAGATTTGAAAAGCACATAGTCTTTTGCTACAATTACGCCAAATTTCACATTAATTAACAGAACATAGTTCAATCTTGCATGTCCCTACTGAGGACACCGGCGTCTTTCCGTGCGATTTTCGAACGCGACGAGCAAAAAGAGATTCGTTCACCAAAAGAAACAAAGAGAGTTAGAAGGTAATTTGTAGCTTTAAAATACGAATTAGGGCTTATATTTCCCTCGTATAAAGCTTTCTCGAAACAGTCGGCAGCCAGTAGGATGACGACTGCAAAAAGGCACTGCCGGCAATTTCTTTTAAAAAAAGACATCGGAGAATGTTTCAATATCGCGTAAAAGTGGCAACGAGTCGAATTTTGGAAAATGAATAGAGCCTGTATCTTCTTTAGCCTTTACGGACCCCAGTGCTCACTTGAGTACATTCATTTTAATATTACGTAAACGTATGTCGTTTCATGTCAATTGCATCGTTACAAGTTTTGCTACTCAAGTACTCATTCGAGAATACATTTAGTGCACTCTGTTTCCATCATATGGCAGCTTTGAGTGTAATAATATAGTGTATTAACTAGAAAATATTCAGAAATAATTTTTTCGAGCACTGAAAAATGCTGGTCCGTAGTTGTTAAAGATAAAGTAAAAAATGAAACTGTCCGAAGGTTTTTCCCTTGAGTGGGCACTAATTCCATAAAATATGAATTGTGAAAACGGAGTCTGCAGATAGTCGGCATACAGCGAACGGAACGACCACTACAAATGATGGTTGTAAAGACGTCGAAACGTTGACGGCGTGCCGACCATAAAAAAGGTAAATGTATGAAAAGAAATGTAGTAAAGGGACTGCACGTAAACGGTATATGAGAAGTAAATTTTTAAAATTAAATTACAAGTACGAGAGGATCCTTGACAAACATTTTGGAATAAGACGGCAAACATCGGACGGGCGATCTCGGCAAATGTTGTCGGAAAGGCGCCGAAACGCTGTCGGCGTGCCGACATGTAAAGGAGTCGAAAGAAGGTCTGAAAAAAGCGGACGGACCGACCTTGGAAAGGTGCTTGGGCAGACGCCGAGCCGCCTTTGCCGATGAAGAGCCTCATTGGAGAAATCGTAGTCTGGTCTCGCTACATGTATGTTCGGTTCGCGTCCTTCATTTGTCATATGGTGATGCAATGTGGAAGAAGTTCGTTGATTCTTATAGTCAAGTGAAGGTGAGTTTACAAGTGGGAAAAATGTTTGTGATAAAAATATTCATTAATTGGCAACTGTACAAAGTTGCTAGTACAGTTGCAAATATCACGAAAACATGATTTGTAAGTGTCCATGGTGGGGAAGACGACGAATAAACGAAATATTAACCAGCTAATAGTATTCCATGTGCAACATGAAGAATCGTGGCCTTAGAAGTGGAAGAGCTATATACATGTGGTGAGTTAATATAATACTATTCATATACATTTCAAATTGTCATAAATTTTATATGTTGTGTTACATATGTTAATTGTTGCTGCGCACGAAAAAGATGCGGTTATAGTATGTTCCCGCGCACTGGCGTCTCCGGCATGCAAAATTTAAAGGGGGGCATCAAAGAAAGTGATTTAAATGGTACTACCTAGCCCAACCTGTTTATTAACTTCGATTCTATTTGTTACCCTTCTGCTTACTTTCACCGACCCCCTAATGTATATCAAGAACTCGATTACGATTGTAGGGAGCGCAGTGGCTTAGTGGTAGAGGTCTCTGGTTCGATATATCTTCACTAAATAAAATGAAAATGCTAGAAACAATGTTCATAAGTAGTGGATTCTATTAGGGTCTTAACTTGTGGAGGACAGGAGGGCAACTTCTCCCCAGGGTAGCACCCCGCCGTTCGAGGGGGATCCAATTGAAGACAATATATTTTTCAACCGTATACGATAGGAACATGAAATTATAAATGAAGTATCAAACAGGTTCATTATATTACATAAACAAAACAGCACAAACAAAAATGAGTCGTGGGTCAATTTCAGTTTAAAAAAACTCCGTATTAGTAGTTGCCCTAGAAGTTATATTTATTCGTACGGCTTTGAGATATGTCAATATTGTCCCTTAATTAACTTGTCATGTATGGAACAGGCCCAGAGGCATAACTATCGGACCTCACCTCTTGAGCTTGGGGTCCCTGGTTCGATCCCAGCCATCGCCATGTGAACTTTGTGATGGACAAGCCCTGATTATCTTTGCCCATTGTAATTTTTTAGGAATTTGGGGGACGCCGTACATATTTTTTGGAGGTTGGGGACGGCGTCCTCCTGTGTTCCAGCACACTTTTACCGCTAATATGAGGGAAAACTGAACAATTTATATTCAATGAAAATGTGTTAACATATGAATGTCACAGAGGACTTTCTATTAGATATTGCTTGATTTATACCTCGAATTGGAATATATTGTCTATACATTTGATTTTCAATTATTGCATCAAATTCTCTGTTACGAAATTCGTCTGACTAGCATAGGGTGACCAGACGTACTAATTTTCGCAATACAGTACTGTTTTTAAAGAGCTGTCCTGTGTGTTGCGAAGACGCACAGTGCTACGAAATGCTAAAAACGTGGCCAAAATAAAAAATCACTTTCAGAGTGTGCAAAAATGGGCATGCTGTGGTTTTTGACTTCACTGATCACGAACTTGATATCCTAATTGAAATCTTCAAAATAGTGGATCCAATATGGCGGATCAAATTTTGCAAAACAGTAGAATTTATTTTTATGCTTTGAAACAAGTGCTTGTATTGGAGTCTCTAAAGAAAAATACAATATATACAGTGTTTTCAATCACTGCACGGACGTTTTCTTCTGCTTCGGGTTCAATTTGATTAGTCTCAATAGTATCTTGCACCTCCTCCTCCTTTGACCAGATGCTATTTAGATGTTTTAAGTGTGCACACATTTCTTCGATAGTGCCTTCATTTGGAAATCTTTGAGTTTTACGTCCTACGGTTATGCCGGTTAGGCTAAAGGAGACGATGATGATGAGAAATGAATGAAATGGTGGAATGAAGAAAGTGGAAGAACCCCGAGAAAAAACATGCACACTGTGTTTGTCCACCACAAAGTTCATATGGCGCAAGTTGGGATCGAACCAGGGACCCCATTCACCAGAGGTGAACGCTCTATCTCTGAGCACCCGCGGCTTCTCCCTTCATTTGAATCAAAAGCCTGAACAAAGGTGTTTATTCTGGTTAATTGGCCTCTGTATGCAGAACTTGCCTTAAAAGACACTGAAGTCTTGAAATGATTACTTGTTCTGCATTGCTTGGTATATAATGTGTTTCTACGGAGTATCTGTTACGTTTTATTATTATTATTATTATTATTATTATTATTATTATTTCTGTGTGCACGAAAACGCGTACCAGTAAGCGTAATACGTTATTTTTATTTTTATTTTTGTAAGTAACCCTTTAACTTCTTCCTTCTGTTTCCAATATTTATATATTTTCAACCCATCAAGTCTTTTCTTCTGTTACGAAATAAAATACTAAAGTATTTAAAAACAGATTTTGTTCGATTTAGAGATGGAAATTTTACAGTAACTTGGCTGTCCGCAGATGTACATCTAAACCCGATTACCGTTCGGATAATATAATAATTATATTAACGGATAATAATTATATTAAACTTTGTAAATTTGCCCCTAAAATTAGACTAAATTTACAAAAATGTCGGGATATTGGGGGCTCCGGACCCCCAGGACCCACTCCCTGCGTACGCCCCTTGTCTTCACAATCCTGAGTTTGTCATGTGATGTGAAATTGGTCATCTCAAAATTTTATCTTGTAGAACACGTTATGCTCTCCTGGTCTGTAGTTTGAATACATGTATCCATGTATCAAGGTCAGATACATGAGAACTTATTTGATTTGATGGGAATTTAATCACTATATATTAAGCATTTATCTAGGTTTTGTTTTCGCGGGAAGGGGGGGGCTGACAAGGGTAAGTATCGTAAGCACGTAATTCTAATGTTTTGAAATATCAATTTGTTTTCAAAATAATAATAATAATAATAATAATAATAATAATAATAATAATAATAATATAATGCAAGAGTTCTATTCTTGCTTACACTTTTCCTTACTTTTCATTATAAGAAGAAGTTCAGTTTGAAGGAACTGTATTGTGGCACAAAGAAAGTCAAACAAATATTTCCGAGAGATATGTAACTAAGGAAAATGTCTGCTATAGCATATAACAATAATAAGAAAACACTGAGTGTATAGTTCCATTACATTTAAATTTTGTAAACAGAACAGAAACAAAATTTTAATCCTATTTAAGTGTTTTTTTTATTTCACCAAGGGGTTATGGCATCACGGTATGTTCTTAGACTTAAAAGAAGACGAAACACATTGCCCAAAATTTTGACAGACTCGAAGTAATTTGAAACAAAAGAATCTCAAAAGCGTAAAACTATGTTTATTAAAAACGTGCTTCAGTTTCGGAGGGGACATGAGCCCCCAGGTCCCCCCTGGATACGTGCCTGCTATATAAGCTTCACGTTGATCTCTTTCAATAGTTTCAACGGTTGTTGCCATAATTCATCGATGGATACAGAGAAAAATATATAACCTTTTATATCACCCTTAAAGATAAATTATCTGTATTTGCTAATGTTTTGGCCTCAGAGACGTACTACCATGAGCAAAATAAATGACGCGTCTCTTTATTCTGAAGTTTTTTGAAAATATCTCCATTTTCTTTATATGTTCGAAATTTCGGAAGGTTTCTCCAGCAGGACAGGTTAACAACAAACCCGTTTTTAATATTTGTGTTAGATATTAGCTTAAAATAAATAAATTAGAAGCAAAAAACATTAAATCGACAGAAATCTCGAGAATTACCAACTCTGCTAAAGTGGGAAATTTTCAAGAACGCGAGGGAATTCTGCAGTTCAACACGAAGCAACGACATCTATGTCATTGAGAGAGACGTGGATTAGATCTACAAACGAAACTTTTAACGAAACATTTCTAATGTGTCTTATTACATGCATTATCAGCGAACTCCAAATATATGAATCTATGCTAAGTATTAACGTATAGATAGAGCAAATAGTGGAAATTACCTATGGAAAAAGACGAATTCTTAGCACAATCGTAATGAAAAATCGTCTTTACCGTAGAACAGGTTCAGTTCACGTAAGAAAACAAGTAGCTCAGTTAGTTGAAGCAACTAGTCTGTATGCCGAAGGTGTTGGGTTCGAATCCCATGGAAGTGCCGTTGTAATGTTTATTACTGTGGTTATTTTATTTATTTTTTATGTGGGAAAAAATCAAATTGTAACATATGTGTAAAACTCATGACGATACAAAAAAATGCCGTTCTCGCACTTGCATTAGTGTCTCTAATTTTTGTTTGCAAACAGTTTCGTAATAATTTCCCCTGTGCTCGCTACTCACTACATGCTCACTGGTGCATAACGAATGTTTTCCAGTAAATGTTAATTCTAATTTGGAGAATTTTATAAAGTTTCACAATGTTTCTCGCTTGATAGTCTTCCATCTACTTTTTCGGACATTTTGATAACAGATTTCCCTATTAAATGTTTAATTTCCCCTATATATATTTAATTACAGAAAAGTTTTACATGTATTTGTCTTAAATTGAAATCGTTTTGAATTTACCACATGAGGTAAGTAGCCCGAAGGAGGAGAACTGAAGTAACTGATATTCTACGTAAACGCAACCTATTGTAGAATTATTATGCTTCTTAACTTCAGCACATAATCTTTACGTTGGTCAGACAGAGAACAACCCTGTTTTTTCCTCTCCTATGACCACTCATCTTAAAGCTCTACATGTAATGATTCGTGTCACATAATTTCGGCTCTCCAAAGACATATTATTATTATTATTATTATTATTATTATTATTATTATTATTATTATTATTATTATTATTATTATTATTATTCCTGAATATGCCACCCTTACCTAATGTAACTTTAGATATCTTGGTTTAAAGTGCTTTCTTTAGTAATAATTTGAGCAACCATGTAACAAAATTTAAAATGTATGAGGGGGCACGAAGTTTTATTCCCCCCCTCTCTTTTCAGCACCGTCCCAACAGAAAGTATATAATTTCTGACAAGCAGAGCAGACAAAATGAAAAAGAAATACATCTAAAGTAACATTTCCTCCTTCGTGAATGGAATATCACGTAACATTTTTTATTCTACTGAAGACGACCCTAGGCCGTTATGGTTAGGTAACAAAAGTTGCTGTGACCAACTGAGCTTCGATTTCTTACGCGAAAGAAGTATGTTATATTACGAAGCATGCTTTTCATTAGCAAAACTGTTCGAAGTAATACGAACATGGATCAAGAACAGAGACGGAACTGAATTACCACTCGATTGACCTTGAGGCCAAATCACCAAAGAGTAGCTATAAACGTAAGTTCAGCATGCATTTCTGTGGAGTTCTGTTCAATATTCCTATCTGCCAATCACGCTTGTTTGTAAGAGTAATATTTTACAAACCTAACCTTTCGATAGAGCACAATAGCAAAAGAACAAAAGGGAAGGAATTCTTGCCCTTGGGAACGTTGGATACCACCATGTGCAATAAAACTGTCCCATCTCCTTGAAGTGATATTTTATCGAAAATAACTCTTTTCCCTTTATGTATCCGAAGTTTTTGAGGGTTTCAAAATGAGGAAACGTTACTGACAAACAAAGACGCATTTAGGGGTGGGTACAGGGGGTCCGGACCCCCTCTGAAATCCCAACTTTTCTGTAAATTTAGCCTAATTTTTGGGATTATCTTTTAAAATTTTATTATAATCTATCCTAATATTGAAGTCGGGCCCCTTCCGAAATAAGTTACTGTATACGTGCCTGCTGACAATTTTCAATATATTCGTTAAATAATAAAGTAAAATAATTAAATTAGGAGCAAAAAGCTTCAACACGGGCTAACTTTTGTCCACTGCCAATATTGTTAGAAGGGATATTAATAGCAAAAACTGCTAGTCAATGCTGAACCTTGAAACTTCACCCCGAACAGCAAGCCTATTATTGAGAACTACATATGAAACATTTTATCAAAACTTATCTAGCTTTTATCTGGCATGAAATTATTATATACACTAAAATGCACTATCCTAAAATGTGTATCTAAATATTGCTCTAAGTATCTACGAAGCAATGAAAATTTTTTATCGAAATATTTGGGCAGGAAACTCTAACAGCCAGCCATTTTATTTAAATCGTAATAAACCCTGTAACCGTGCGTTAACGTGAAGACAAAGCTTGGTCCATTGGTAATGTTGGAAGAATGAAAACTCAATGTTCGTAGATTCGAATTTATCCACTCACCAGAACATTTTATTCTTATGTGTAACGATGAAATAAGAAAGAAAAAATGTATAACCGTTAAGACAAAACTTCAACCAAGTCTGAAGAAAACAATACTAAAATAGTAACACAATGACGTCAACCAAGAATTATTTCATGTAGCGTTTGGACGAAATTACAACTGTCAACAAGTAAAAACAGGCTGATAGGCGTAATGTAGTCTAGACTTCTGAATGCATTTACTTCCTCAAAACTTCCGTCTCGTCATTGGTATGCCGTTAGTCATGGTAAAACCTTTCAATTGGAAGTGAAATAACAAACTAAAACAGTTTTAAATTAATAAATGTCTATGTGTAAAAGTAGGTGTCTCTTATCTGTAGTTCTGAGTTCCTTTTACTTTGAAGTGACAAATGAGAGAAGAAAGTATGGTGATCGAAAAAAAATCAAATTTGATATTTCAACGAATTTACACGTATTATAGCCCCTAATACCGAAAAAGTTATTTTTTGATACATGTTCATCTGTTCGTCCGTCCCTTCGCTACACTTTTCTGCGCACTCGCCTAGAGGCCAACCGTTAAACTTATCTGCACCAAATTTTAGTTTAAGATTTTCATAGTATTTCCTATAGTTTCTTTTATTTCCCTCCTACTCCCAAAACAAGGATAGTTTCCTGTACGATGAAAATAGAAAAATATATTTTCTAATAACTGGCTCTAACGATCTTGTTTTCTTTTTTTTATAAATCAATATTTAATTAGCAACCCTATTTTGTGGTATAAGGCATTTATCTGAGAAAAATCTACAAGGGGTAGTTTATACTTAGGGGTGAGTTTTTTCTCAGTGATTTTCTCAAAATGGACTCAAGTGTTTTCGTTCATATTTCATAAATAAATATTTCATTAATAACTTTGAAATAAATAACTCGTTTGTCCTAAAAAAATGCGAGGGGTTGTTTATTCTTGGTGGAGTGTGTTGTCTGGGTGATTTTCTCAAAAATGACTCAAAAGAGTTTATTCGTATTTCAAAAATACATATTTCGTTAATAACCGAACAATATGGCAAAACTCGTTTGTCCTTAAAAAAATATACGAGGGGTAGTTTACTCTTGGGGGTGTTTTTCCTCCACGGTTTTCTCTAAAATGAATCAAGCAATTTTGTTCGTACTCAGAAATAAATATTTCATTAAAAACCTAATAATATGGAATAACTCGTTTGCCCTGAAAGAATCCTCAAGAGATAGTTTATTCGGGGAGTTATTTTTCCCTCACGATTTTCTCAAAACTTACGTGGACAATTTTATTGATAATTCATAAATAAATATTTCATTAATAACCCTATATTTTAGTATGTCATTTCTATGAAAAACAAATACGACGCATAGATTATTTTGGGGGTCAAGGTTTTTCCCAACAATTTTCTCGAACGACAGGCGATTTTGTTCAAATTTCGCAAATAAATATTTCATTAATAAGCAAAAGTATATCTTAACTCATTGTTCGAAACAATTCACAAGAGATAGGTTACTTCTGACGTGTTCTTTTTGAACGACTTTCTCGAAAATTACTCATTTGATTTTTTCATATTTCATAAACAATTATTGCATTAATTGATCTATTATATGTCTAATGAAAATGTGCTCAAAGTGTGAGTTAGTTTTGTAGTGTGGATTTTCTTCAATCGAAGTTTTTTATTCGATAATCTGACATTCGATGTATTTGAATAATACGATATTTTTTTTCGTATTACCCAAATACACACTTCAGTAACAACTGCGGTCTAACACAGTTAAGAAATTGAATTGAAAAAGTTTAGTGCGGTGGCCCTGTAATTGAACATTTTTTGGTAAACATCCTAGCTTTTTGTAGCAAACTCAGGCTTTTCTTTTTCGAGCGACAAAAGAGAGAAGAAAATATGGTGATTGTGAAAATAGTATATCAAATTCAGACTTCAACGGATTTACATACTTCATGGCGTCTACATACTGGAAATGTGATTTTTCGATACCCGTCCTTCCGGTCCGTCCGTTCGGTACACTTTTCTGTGCACGCGCCTAGAGGCCATACCGTTCAACGTATCTACACCAAATTTTAAACTTAGGGTTTACATAGTATTCCTACAGAAGATTTTCCCATTTTTTTCCTACCGCCTAAAATAAATGTGGTTTACTAACAGCCGAAAATCGAAAAAAGCTATTTTCTCCAAAATGGTTTTAACAATTTTGTTTATTTTTCATTAATCAATATTTAGTTAACATCCCTATATTGCAGTATCAGATATTTCTCTTAGAAAAATTCACGAGGGGTAGTTTATTCTTGGAGGTGACTTTTTCTCGACGATGTTCTCAGAAAGGACACTGGCAAATTTTGTACACACTTCATAAACAAATATTTAACCTTGCATCATGGTATAAGTCAATTGACCTGTAGTAGCTTATTCTTGGAGTTGAATTTATTTCCAGTGAGTTTCTCAAACACGACCAGTTGGCAACCCTGTATCTCGACAACGAAGCTGAACTCGAAAACTGCAAGAGGGCTATTTGTCTCCTTTTGATGTCACGAATCATCTCCCGAAGTTTGTGGACATCTTTCAGGTTCACCCTTAATGAAGCTTCTTTTCGAAAAGTTAACTATTAACTTTAGACATTGTTTATTTTTAAAAAAAATCACAAATGCCGTTATTAATTTTAAGGCAGAGAGCTTCTTTTGAGAGAATAGATCTTTAAAAATAATTTTAAAACTTAGACTTTTGTTTTCGAGACATTCCAGACAAGACGAGACATTTTAAAAGCTATCTAGTGTCCAACACATTTGTTACGTCTTCTTTCGGATGTCACAAAGCGCGTCTCGTCTCTTTCTCGAGACATGTCTTATTTCGTGCGCATTCGTGAACACTTGGGAAGGATTATCTTTCTACTCAAAGCATTCTTTTTATAATGGTTGCATATTTATGATAATTGCCGTCAACATAAATTACAGTTCTTTCAGTTGAATTAATTGTTTATTATTATTATTGAAATTAAAATTAAATGGAATATCTAGTTTAACGTTGCACGATTATGCACCTACGCTAAGGGAGAATGATGATGAATGAAATGATGAAATGAAGAAAGTGGGAAGAAAATGGAAAATTCCAAGAAAACCCATACCCATGCACACGGTATTTGTCTACCTCAAATTTCACTTGGCGGGAAGTGGAGTCGAGCCACGGGCCCCATGAATGCCCTATTATTATTATTATTAATAATAATAATAATAATAATATAATAATAATAATAATAATAATAATAATAATAATAATAATAATAATAATAATAATAATAATAATAATAATAATAATAATAATAATAATAGAAGTGAGCTTAACGAGTTTCAACCGTCCGACTCAACCAATGTTTGGGTGCCTGTTCGTTCGTCTACTCCATGACAACTTTTCATAAAAGACATTTCCTTTTAATGAAACTAGTAAGTGCCTTTTAGCTTTGAGAAGTAACTATGCTTGGAATTTGAAATCTGCAAAATATAAGAGGTAAAATTAACCAAATGGTGCAAGTTTACACTAATGTATACAAAACAATTTTGCAATATCAATTACGTGAATCTTGTCCCATAAAGAAGCCGAAACCCCTACACCAAAGAGCCCTCCGAGATTTGATAATTGTCCACAAGGACTGAAATTGTCATTTGAAGCCAAGACTTTAATATGAAGCCAATAATTTCTTTAAAATAGACGAAAAATTCGAAAGTTATAAGCATTTTCATATTTTTGCCTTTTCCCATAATGGAGCCGTAGCACACTATACTGATGAGCCCCCCCGACTCCAGAATTTGATCATTTTCCATCGGACTGAAATTGCCATTTGGAACCAACACTTTAATACGAAGCCCAACAATTCTTTAAAATAGACGAAAAATTCGAACGTTAGAAACATTTTAATATTTTTGCCTTTTCTTATAAGGGGCCCGTATTAGCCTACACTGAAGAGCCCCACGAGATTTGATCCTTGACCACTGGGACTGAAATTTTCATTTGAAACCAAAACTTTAATATGAAGCCAAAAATTAAACTTTTACATCAATTTAAACTGACTGGGTTCCAGTTCACCCCACTATTATGTTTAGTTTAGTTAAGTGGTAATTTGTGACAGCTTCACATCATCAAAAGAATCTTTCACTACCCTCCCTCCCAGAAGTTTGTGCTGGATCCACCACTGGATTCAATAGACATTTTTCCTATTCTTTTTATCACCTTGTTGGGGCTCCCTCGTACAAATAAAGAAGCGGTAATATTACAATGAAGGGGCGCTATATATTAGGTATTTCTTTAGTTACCTACCCCTAACCGCACAGGGCCATCTTCGGTATAATAAAAAAATGCTACGTGATATTCCAATCATGAAAGGGGAGAGGATGCTGTAAATATATTTCTTATTCATTTTGTCTACCCTGCTTATGAGAAATTACTTTCTCTTGGAAGGGTACTGAAATGAGAGGGGCAAAATAAAACGCCGTACCCCCTCCTACATGGTTGTTCAAATAATTACTAAAGAAAGCACTTTAGACTAAGATATCTAAGATTTAAACTAAGAAACTAAGATATCCTTACATTATGTAAGGATGGCATATTCAGGATTATTATTATTATTATTATTATTATTATTATTATTATTATTATTATTATTATTATTATTATTATTATTATTATTATTATTATTATATGAATGTTTTTGGAGCACCGAAATTTTGTGAGACGAACAATGGAATGTAGCGGCTTAAGATGGGTGGTCATAGGGAGGAAAAACCAGAATTTTTTTTTCTGTCTGACACTCAAGTGAAGATTATGTGCTGATGGCAAGAAGTATCATCATTCTACAATAGGTAGCTTTTACGTAGAATATCAATTACTTGAGTTTTCCTCCTTCGAGCTACTTATCTCACGTGGTAAATTCAAAACAATTTCAATTTAATACAAATACATTGTAAAACTTTTCCGTAATTAAACATCTAGGGAAAATTAAACATTTAATAGGGAAATCTGTTATCAAAATATCGAAACAAGTAGATAGAAGCCTATCTAGTGAGAAATATTGTGAATCTTTATAAAATTCTCCACATTAGGATTAACATTTACTGGGAAACAACGCGCCAGCGAGCATTACGTATAGTGAGCAGTGAGCACAGGGGAAATAATTACTAAACTTTTTGCAAACAAAATTAGGGATGCTAATGCAAGTGCGACAACGACATTTTTTCTTTTTTTGGTATCGTCATGAATTTTACACATATGTTACAATTTGATTCTTTCCCACATAAAAAAATAAATAAAATAACCACACTAATAAAAATGACAACGTCACTTCCATCTGGATTCGAACCCGCTACCTTCGGCATATAGACTAGTTGCTTTAACTAACTGAGCTATTTGTTTCCTTACGTGAATTGACCCTGTTCTCCGATAAAGACGATTTTTCATTACGGTCGCGCTACCAATTCGTCCTTTTCCATAGACAATTTCCACTTTTTGCTCTATCTTTACGTTAATACTTGGCATATATTCATATATTTGGAGTTTGCAGATAATGCACGAAATAAGACATATTAGAAATATTTCGTTAAAAGTTTCGTTTGTAGATTTTATCCACATTTCTCTCAGTGACATAGGTGTCGCTGCTTCGTGTTGAACTGCAGAATTCCCTCGCGTTCTTGAAAATTTCCCACTTTAGCAGAGTTGGTAATTCTCGAGATTTCTGTCGATTTAATGTTTTTTGCTTCTAACTTATTTATTTTAAGCTAATATCTAACACAAATATTAAAAACGGGTTTGTTATTAAGCTGGGGAAACCTTCCGAAATTTCGAACATATAAAGAAAACAGAGATATTTTCAAAAAATTTCAAAATAAAGAAACGCGTCATTTATTTTGCTCATGGTAGTACGCAGGAATTTATTTTCGGAGGGGTCCAAACCATTTCGGGAGGTCCGAGGTTAAATTGTATTAAAATGTGTAAAATTGCCTCTAAAGTTAGACTAAATTTAGAAAAAAGACAGAATTTCGTGGGGGGGTCCGGACCCCCAGAACCCACCCTCTGCGTACGTCCCTGGGTAAATGTATGAAGAAATGTTAGAAACTTTAATTGAAAACTACAGGGGTACCCTGTAGAGATAGTCAATTCTGAAATAGCCCTCGATCACGCCATGAAAAGTATTTTTTGGAGAAGGTTTACTTGTTAGAGATTTTTTTGGCCTTATTTTATCACACATGTAATTTCGTTTACGTTATGTTGTTGCTACATGCATCAATATCCAAACTCCCCCAGCAAAAATACAGAATCCCAGACAAAATTCTGAAAAAACCCATGGTTAGGGCCGGTGCTGGCCATACACCGTTGTCTGTTTACTCCGGTTTTATATATATCATTTGTTATTATTTATCAAATTTAATAAAATTTAAAACGACAATATAAAAAAAAGCCATAGAAACCTCTTCTGTCGCCTTGAAATACAAAAGCATCAAATACGAATTGAAAGGATGGGATTTCAGGGAAAAAGAATGGCCCAAAAACTTGTATTGAGAACCAAGTAATTAGAAGAATACGTTTTGTAGCAGCAGCAGTCTATATCTATAGCACTAACCCCTGCGGGGGAGTTCTTTCAATGGTGATCTACCCATCCTTCTGTTCAACACGCGATCCCTCCTCGTGTAGAAGCTGTCACTCACTCCAGAAAACTCGTCCTATAGAGCGGAGATGTTCATTCTTCATTGACGTACGTACCTCGCGCTCACTTCTACCCTTCTATCCTCTCTACTTAAAGATATACACAAAATACAAATGACAGGAAAAGCAATCGGCAACTGTCCCTCAGCATTCACCGGGCTTGTGACCGTCAAGAATGTGTAACACAGTGATTCTCAAACAATTTACCTCTAGATCCTCTTTAGAAGTCAGTAAAAGTTACGACGTCTCCTCTTTGTATAACACTAATGTCACAAAGTCATTTACGAATGAATATTTTTAAAATTACAAAATCCTTGATATTTTACCGATTTTGGGAGTTGTTACCACACAGTTTGAGAAACACTGGTACAATGTCTTCTTGGTTGCTTTCCCAGTTACCTGGGGTAGTCAGACTAGCGATTTCTTTATTTATGCTAAAATACAAATAATGTTATGATTGTTTGGTTATTCAGCGCAAGAATACTGTTACTACATTATAAACTACATTTAAAAACTTGGAACTTGGAAATTTAAGTAATGTAAAGTAGTTATTTGAGTGTAACATAAGTACATAAGAATCTATATGAATAAAAAATATGTAACAGAATATTTGAGTAAAAATAAAGTATTGCAATGGTAATTTTCATTTTATAAATTATTTACACTATTTAGATCATTCTTAGTTCTCTATTTTGAGTCTTTATATCATATAATAATACCCTAAGTTACTTTATTCAATATTAACAAGTACATCAACATGAACAAATTCAAATACATACACAGCGCAACTATAATACAAAGAACAACAAATAAACACAATACAAGTTTACATTATTAAGAAAATATTTACAATATTTATATATTTCCTAACCATGATCCAATAAATCATGGCATTTTCCAGCATTTCGAGTAACACGAAAGAAGCAGTATTATAAAACATTACAACAGTAATTAACGAACTGCAAATATACAATAATAGTAACAATAATCATATACACATGCTGAACACGATTATTTAGAACACAAATTCGTTGCAGTAAGTATGTACATTATTACACCTATTTCATCTTTGCTCATCATTGTCTTTTTTCTTGGCGATCTTGCTTTGAGCACTTAGGATATATTCCGGGTCTCTATAGGGCATCCCACGTTGTACCATAGAATCTACTATCTCAGGAAGCGTATTCTCTTTAAAAAACCTATAAGTTTCGGTAGCATAACATTTCCCCATAATTCTTCATCTCTTCTTACTTCCACAATGTGTAAAGGTGATTTATCATCAATGTATACAACTAAAAAGCATTTGTCTAATTTGGTAATATTTAACTGGCCCTGAATTTGGTAGTAGTAGTCGCTGTTAGTATTTAGTCCTATAGTTCCGTCTGGAATGGCTCTAAGAAAAAATGCCCCTGTCTGTTTCTTTCTCTTCAGTGACATCCTTATTTCTGAGTGAAGGAACACACTTTACTTCCACTAACGCATTATCTACTACATATCCTGAAATATGATTAGAAGATAATTAATTGATAGACAAGAATGAAAATATATTTTTTTTAAAAAAAGTAATATAATAATCTGTCTGTCCCTTTTCCAAAAGGAAGTGGTTTGGTTTCGTTCTGATTCAGTCCTCTAATTATAGCACACTTAACAAACAGCACTTATTAGACTTAAACACTTATTATATTATATCAACAAAGAAGTTGAAAAATATATCTTACCATCTGGACTAGTAGCTATACTTAGAATCAATATATAATCCTCATTTCTCTACTGTCACATTCTTCTCCTCCGCAAACTTTCGTGGAGCAACATCTTCATGATTTCTTCCCTATTCTATTGATGGTGTCGATAGATTTCTCTTGTGTAAAATGTCTTACACCAACACATGGCACGAAGTGTGATCTTTACATTTCACAACTTTATGGAAGATGGATGGCGTTAGACGGTTGCGGCGATGTTCTTCATAAGTCGAATTTCCATGCTGTCCGCGGGAGGATACTTCAATTAAAGTTCTTTCATCTGAACTGACCTAATACGAAAAATAATGTAAAGCATTCTTGAAACAGGACAGGGTGAACTGAAATTTGTAAGCACAAATAGCTACTTTTCCTACAAACATTAAAAGGAATGTTCATTAAACATATCCTTCAAAATTATCTTTGTCGAGGTATATGTTTGCGAAATATGTAAAAACGAAGTTTCAAGACAACCTGGAATCGTAGAGTTGAAACATATTTTATAATTACATGAATCCACAGAAGTGATAGCCTCCCAGAAATTCTCGTAATTTTCTCTACTTACTCAATGTGTATACATCCACACATAAATTATAAGAATTTTAAAAGAATTTAGCTTGATTTCAATTAGTGGAACATGACATATCAATTCTGCGATTCATGATCGTCCCTGAAAAAGAAGAAACAAGTGAGTATCGTTCCACAGTGTGAAACTACGGTAGACTTCCAAACTATACAAATTACATAGTAAAACTGGAAATAGTAGAGACCGGAAGTAGTTAATTTCTACCACTTCTGGTTTAAATAGAAGATTGTGGAAGGAGATTGTACCTATTCTTGGAACGATGAATCGATTCTTAGAAACCTCTTGTCGATACCTCTAACCGTTTTTGAGTTATGACAAATACTATTGAAACCGGAAGTGGCCGATTTGTATAGCTTCCGGTTTAACTTGAAGATTGGTGAAGGAGATAGGACATATTCTTAGAATTCTGAATCGATTTCTGAAAACTGCTTGTCGATAAATCACAGTTTTATATCCATGAAAATCAATATTGAAACCGGAAGTAGTAGTGAATTTCTACCACTTCCGGTTTAGTGGAAATACAGAAGTCGAAGTGTTTTTGTTTCCTTTACACCTTGAATCGATTTCTGAGAACCAATTGACGCTAGCTATTATCGTTTCTGGGTTATGACTATTACTGTTGAAACAGGAAGTGGTAAAAATCGACCACTTCCGGATTAAGTAGGAGGTTGTTGAAGGAGATGGAATCTGTTCATGGGATGCTGAATCGATTTCCGAAAACCACTTATCGATAGATTTTACCGCTTAAATTGTATGAAAATAGCTCTTACCGTTTTTGCAATGATACCTGTTGACAGGCAGACATATAGACAGACGGACGGACACAGCCATTCTAAAGGACTTTAATTTCTTATGCATAACATAGTTTGGAAGTCTAAAATTAATCCAGAAGTTTCAGAGGCATCACTGTGATACAATGATAGCTACGTGATATATATAGAGACGTGCAGATGGACGGGGGTCTTTGGGTTCATACCCAACCAATCCCAGAAAATTCTGAGCAAATGAAAAAAAAATACTCCTATGGAAAAATAAATAGCAAATTCCACATTTTAGAAGTTGGAAAAGTCGGATCCCACTGAGAAATGAATTTTTTCTTCTATTATACCACTTTTGTGATACAATTATCATCAGAGCTGGTAACTGCGCGTCAAAAGTTTTTTTTTTTTTTTTTTTTTTGTGAATCACGTTTTCGGACGTTCAAAATGCTCAGCAATTACACTTTTTTTAGTTTCTACCAGGAACGAAGCCAGAGTTCTGATTTGAGTGGGGGGCATATATACTAAACTAGTAGTATAATTAGCAAACTAGTATTTATGTACTAGTTTAAATATTTGGAAGGCAAGTCAAGATTTGGACCCGTGCTCCCCCTAGCTACATCCTTGGTTTCTACACAACTTTTTTCCGCTAGAAAGTACCCAAGTGAATTAAATAGCTGCATAAATTGTTTGCTATAGTACAATATGTGCAGAAATGTGCAGCCGAAATTTTTGTTTGTACACAATTAGGGCAGTAGCGTCATTTAGGAGGGGCAGAGAGGGGCATTTGCCCCCCCCCCCCCGAGATTGAGATGTATTTAGATTTTATCAATAGAATAGTAGTAAATCAGTGAAAAACGCGAAATTTTACTTATATCGAGTGGTTTTGGCCCCCGCAAGCAAAATCAGAAATGACGCTCCTGAATTAGGGGCGCCGACAGAACTAAAAACAAAGTTGGGGCCCTCCAAATGGTAGCCCGCCTACATGTACAATTCAATCATATATTGTCGTATTCGTTTGTACATCGTTTGTACAGAAATGTGGAGGCGAAATTTTTGTTTGTACACAATTAAGAGCGCCGCCAGAATGAAAACTATCCGGGGACTCTTTAAATGGTAGAAACATTAAAAAAAATGTGTCACATTCTTTGGAGTATTTACTAACAAGACTTTGTACCCACTATTGTGTCGATTGGTATGTTCACACTATCGTGTGATTCACTAAATGGATCTTATTTTAACGATGGTGGAATCTAAAGTTTTTTCTTTTTATATTTATATTTATTCTTACAATCATTATTTGTGAATTAGTTTATCACTCCTCAGCTCTTATTATTAAACTTATTCATTATTTCTTACGTGAGCTGAATCCTTATGAGAAAAATGCAATTTTTAATTTCTAACTTGAGCAGAAACCTCTATCCTCATCTCGTACAGAAAATTGGTAATTGGAAAATATAACAAATTCACAAAGTAGACATTTAAAGAGAAAATTATAAGACAGTGTCTTGTTTTATTTGAACATCTTGATTAAACTCATTTTGCAAAAACTATAGAATGCATTGTGAAGTATTTTGGTGCATTCAGCATTCTGATTTACGAGTACGGTTGCCAACTGGCCGGTATTTCACCCGCCTAGCCGGGAATATTGCTGTGATTTTGATTAAGGGCGTTGGCACTCTACTCAGCATTACTAACGAACGCAATTTAACGAAATGGTTTGAGTATATAACATTATAGCAATATATTTAGTAGCAGTAATGATAAATTTTATGTTTATATAATCAATATGCGCTTATATAATTAATTAAAGTTTGTTCTAATATAGTGAAATAATTAATAAAAATTTCGTTCCGAAACTTGAATGTTATTCCCTTATTATTATTGATTAGAATCAAATGGTATTAAATTTTGCTTGAAGCTTGATTTGTTTTTAATTGTCTTAAGAACTAGATTTTGAAATGCTAAATTCCACTAAACGGCACACCACAGCGCAAATCCGTTTTTTGATTACTTATATTTGTCGAAAGACGCCAGCAATCTTCAACATCTATATATCATTCTAAACACTAAAATGTCTTCTTCTTTTCGATATTATACATCATCATGTATTACCAACGTACTTTATGTATTTCGAGAATAAATGCGCAAAGTGTTAACATTTTAAAAGAAACATCTGTACGCTAGCCCCACTCGCATTTTCGACGGGATGTTCTACAACTACAAGGTCCTATTATCACCTATTTCGCAGTGTAGCTAACGAGTTGAAGGTGTTACCAATCGGGCATGAACTAATATTCTGCAAATACATAATGGCTCGTAAATGACCTTTAACAAAAAACAGAAAACGAAATAAGCGCTCAAAATCTGCTCGAGGCGCCGCTAAACGTCGCAAAACTGAAATTGTTGTTTCTGTTGATGATTCTTCTCCATGTTATCAAGAACAAGGAACTGCTGAAGATTCAAGACAGCATGATGAAAGGTAAGATTATGTATATATATAAGCTTCGTGTTACTGGAGTATGTTAGTAGATAACTCTTTATATTCGTTTCACTTATTATTTAATGTACGTATATTTACATTATTTTTGTCTCTCTTGTTTTTTAATTATGTTTTGTTTTCGTTGTTTAGCATCTGTTCTCAGTACCTACCAGTTTCTATATACAATCTGTAATATATTGACTCACTATTTAGACTGGGACGGAATATTGTACTACATTTAATACTCTCTCACTGCAAACCAAACAAGGGTACCAGTGTATTGTAAGTTATTTCAATAAATTAGAGTGCTAAGAACAGTGGCTCGCAAGGATACCCGTGAACCGTAAGTCATACCAGGGGGGTCTATTGTTTATCTTCGAAATCTTGGTTTACGTAGGTACAATATTTGTCAATTGGGATCGGACAGTAAGCAAGATATAAATAATGTTGACGATTAAATAATATAATAATATTCACATGTGAGAATCATTTTCGTTCGGAAATATTCCATGGTACGTATAAAATTTGTGTGTGTCATTTTGTTTGATATTTAGCACAATATAATAATAATTTAATGTTAATGGACTATAGATTATGTGGAATTAATTATGATGATGATACATATCATGACAAAGAGCGATGTATACGAATATGATGTTGATTAAAGAGAAGAAGTACGATTATAATTACTAGACACTTGGTCCTCAAACATATTTGTCAAATAAAACATTTACTTTTGCAAAACTGAGATATGCAGCTTGAGAACTGCGTAAACTGACGAGAAACTAGTTATATAATGCAGTATAAGTGTATGGATATTGTTCATGGGTGAACAACTTGACACTATCCCTCCTCTCCCTAATTTATTTCTAGTATAAAAGAACTCTTTCGAAAATAATAATTTTAACAACTAACCTAAACTAACGGTTTGAGGTGAAAAATCTTAAAATCGGACGGGTAAGTGTGAAGTTGTCCCGCCCCTTATTCCATTAGTTTGCATAATTAAAAGTATGTTTATTAGAAGCAAACAGCAATACAGCCACAAGTGCCCCTTACAAGAAAGAAAAAAATTACATAGGGCGCATGCAAATAGAATAACATAATACAACTGATTGTACAAAAATGAATAAAAAAGAAAATATTTATTGAAAACAAAACATAAAACATGTAGTATCTGTTACAAACTGGAAATAAAAAAAAACAGTAATGAAAAAAGAAGCATGATTAACATGCATATATAAAAAAAAGGTATAGCATATAGGATTATACAAAGTAAAATTCAAAATTGGATTATTATTAACCATGTAGTTGTAGCTGTTTACAAAATAATAAAAGAAAAAAAAATAAAAATACACTTTGTAGCTGTTAATACAATATGAAAATAAATATTTCTAAATTAAACGCTTCGGTAAAATACATAGATTAACAAGGCTAATAATAATAATAATGACGAAAAATAAGCATAAAAATCATATGACACAAATACAAAATCCATGATCAAGTTTCTTTATTATTATTATTTCATATAATATACGTAGTAAAGAAGGAATTAAACATAGAAGAAAAGAAAGATGATAGGGAAATGAAAACGAGAAAACAAAACAAAACTTACAAAAATAAATAAAAAAATATTTCAAATGGCACCTACAAACTTACTGAATGACATCCAGAAATATAAAAAATACGAATCGTGTGTATCTGTTCATAATTAAAAAATTCTTACAATTTGGCTTTAAAAAACAATATATATATATATATATATATATATATATATATATATATATATATATATATATATATATATATATATATATATAAAACAAATCCATACAATATTTAAAAGAATACAAAACCGAATTAACCCTTTCACAGAGGAAGTCGACTTTTGTCGACAGAACCAAATTTCCTTAACATGCGAATGTCGACTATAGTCGACGTGTTAAAATTTGTTTGTCCGTATCTTGGCTTTGTCGAGAGTAGTCGCCAAGGTTGTACCGTTCATTTTTGTTTGTGTTCTATTGTTTTCGATAAACAATAGAAATCACACAGAAATCCTTTGGCGACTACAATCGACAAACCCAAGATACAGACAAATTTTAACACGTCGACTATAATCGACATTCGCAGGTTAGGGAATTTTTTTTCCGTCGCCTTCCACAGTGAAAGGGTTAAGAGAATTAGTTGCAAGCCTAAAGACGTTAAGACATTTCATAATTTATTTAAAAAATTAAAAAATAATTCGCGCACCTTCTTGAATTTCTTATGAAACAAATCTAGAACTGGATAAAAGTTATTAGCTGTTTCTATACTTTTATATATAGAAGACCTAGTTAGATATTTACTAGTAAACGGAACAAATTTCCTAATATTTCTGTGAGCAGGACCGCTCACAGGGGGGATGTATGGCGCAAGCTGCGCCATTTAGAAAAATTTTGGGGGGGGATTTTACTCTACTTTCGAACTAGCAATTTTACTGTGGGAATAGCATTAAAACATGATTTTGAGAAGCTAATTTTCAAAAATTTTCCGGGGTAAACCCCCGTACCCCCTGCTTCGATACTCGATGAATGAAGTACCGCGAAAGTAGCCGTATGAAAGGAAAGGTTGGTTCGTTTTAAGAGACAAGGGCCGCCCACAGGTTTGTTGAATATGTCTGGTTTTCCATACCTTACAATATTATACCAGATACTTCTGTCATTACCAGCAACGAGTTGCTCAGCAGAGAGGATTATGAGTAAAGTAAAGATTGTAAAAAGTAGACTAAGAAGCCGCATGGGAGATATATGGCTCTCCGACATGCTTGTCCTTTCTTCCGAAAAAGACATTTTAGAATGCATTCCCAACAGCGATATTAGAGACAAATTTGCTTTGTCGAGTGAGGAAAGAAAAAAAATATTACTCTATAAAGGACATCAGGGGTAGATTAATGTCACCACCACGACCAGTAATAATTTAATTTAACAAAATCATTCCTGTAAAAAAACAAGTATGAGCGGCCTCAAAAAGAAGTGAAATCACAAAAATGAGCGCCAAGTTCTGGTGAACAACAGTTACAAACACTCAAGGAATCACTTTAAAATTTAGATTTGAAACTTGCCTATGTTGTCTGTTGAAAATTATAAAGTAGTTTGACATAATTGTGAGCTAGTGGTAACCATATAGACAACAACCAAGTTTCAAATCTAAATTTGAAATGAGCCAGTGAGTGTTTGTAACTGTTGTCCACCAGAACTTGGCGCCTATTTTTGTGATTTCAATTCTTTTTAAGGCCACTCGTACTTGGCTCTTTTACAGGAATGTTTTTTGTTGGATATCACTTCTTTTTGTAGGCTAATTTCGAGGATAACATTTTCTTTTGGTATCAAACTCAATAACTTGTAACTTGCGTCTTACTTTTTATGTACAAGGCAATTATATCAATATTTTGTAAAGAAAAAAATAATACTACTAATTGTAAAAAAATACCTGTGCCATAAACAGTGTGTAGAAGTTTTTATACCCTTCAATATCCTTATAGAACATATTTAGTATTGTACACTACCGACACTACTAATGAAAGTAATGCCATTTTTATAATTACTACTACCCCTACTACTACTACAAGCATTTTATAATACTACTACAGGAAATAAAAACAACAACAAAAATAACAATTACTAGTACTATAAAAACTACTGGTACACTGGGCAATTGTTTTTAGAGGACTTGAGTTTTAAGGAGGGAAGAGATTATTAGTTTTGGGGGGAGTGCGCCATCAGCTTTGGGGGGAATGGGCACCCCTGTCTATGAGAAATTTTTAAAGAAAAAATTCTCCAGAACAAAATCTCCATGCAGAATTACATGAATATAATAATAATAATAATAATAATAATAATAATAATAATAATAATAATAATAATAATAATAATAATAATCTCATCTATCAGTTATGAGTACATCCTATCTCGCAAAACGGTGGGGCAAGCAGATGAACCAAGAATTTCTCTGCTTTGCACATCACGTGACTGACTAGCTTCGGGTTAGGATTCCAAGAATTGAGAAGAAGCAAGCAAACGAGGGAATCTGATAAGACTTTTTTTTATTTGTGTTTCACAGAGGGTTTTCACATTGGAATTGGCATGTCATTTCTACTCCCCCTCCTGCCGGATTGGTTTTCCTCATTCTTGCTCCGCCAAAATGTTTCTAAGTATTGACTCAGCCGCGGGCATTTCAGGTGCCACAGTAGGGTATTTGTTTCGCTTTCTTTCTTTCTTTCAAGGCATGCTAAAAACGCCAGAGTCACCACGAAAAGTAGTGCATTTCATATATTGTAGCTACAAATGAGTGTATTCTCCATGTTAGCATGCGTCTCTATCCTCTCATCTGTTTTATAGTTTTAGTCGTCTTGATCCACCATTTTATTTTCAACGTCGACCAAGTGTTCACATCGGGAATCATATTCACAAGACCCCGCATCGTAGGCTATGACTTGAATGATTTTTTTTCCTAAAATTTATTTACATGTTGTACTATAGCAAGCAATTTATGCAGCTATTTAATTCACTTGGGTACTTTCTAGCGGAAAAAAGTTGAGAAGAAGCCAAGGATGTAGCTAAAGGGAGCACGGGGTCCAAATCTTGACTTGCCTTCCAAATATTTAAACTAGCACATAAATACTAGTTTGCTAATTATACTACTAGTTTAGTATATATGCCCCCCACCCAAATCAGAACTCTGGCTTCGTTCCTGGTAGAAACTAAAAAAATGTAATTGCTGAGCATTTTGAACGTCCGAAAACGTGATTCCCAAAAGAGAAAAAAAAAACTTTTGACACGCAGTTACCAGCTCTGATGATAATTGTATCACAAAAGTGGTATAATAGAAGAAAAAATTCATTTCTCAGTGGGATCCAACTTTTCCAACTTCTAAAACGTGGAATTTGCTATTTATTTTTCCATAGGAGTGTTTTTTTTTCATTTGCTCAGAATTTTTTGGGATTGGTTGGGTAAGAACCCAAAGACCCCCGTCCATCTGCACGTCTCTATACATATCACGTAGCTATCATTGTATCACAGTGATGCCTCTGAAACTTCTGGATTAATTTTAGACTTCCAAACTATGTTATGCATAAGAAATTGAAGTCCTTTAGAATGGCTGTGTCCGTCCGTCTGTCTATCTGTCTGTCTGTCAACAGGTATCATAGCAAAAACGGTAAGACCTATTTTCATACAATTTAAGCGGTAAAATCTATCGATAAGTGGTTTTCGGAAATCGATTCAGCATCCCATGAACAGATTCCATCTCCTTCAACAACCTCCTACTTAATCCGGAAGTGGTCGATTTTTACCACTTCCTGTTTCAACAGTAATAGTCATAACCCAGAAACGATAATAGCTAACGTCAAATGGTTCTCAGAAATCGATTCAAGGTGTAAAGGAAACAAAACACTTCGACTTCTGTATTTCCACTAAAACCGGAAGTGGTAGAAATTCATTACTACTTCCGGTTTCAATATTGATTTTCATTGATATAAAACTGTGATTTATCGACAAGCAGTTTTCAGAAATCGATTCAGCATCCTAAGAATATGTCCTATCTCCTTCACCAATCTTCAAGTTAAACCGGAAGCTATACAAATCGGCCACTTCCGGTTTCAATAGTATTTGTCATAACTCAAAAACGGTTAGAGGTATCGACAAGAGGTTTCTAAGAATCGATTCATCGTTCCAACAATAGGTACAATCTCCTTCGACAATCTTCTATTTAAACCAGAAGTGGTAGAAATTAACTACTTCCGGTCTCTACTATTTCCAGTTTTACTATGTAATTTGTATAGTTTGGAAGTCTACCGTAGTTTCACACTGTGGAACGATACTCACTTGTTTCTTCTTTTTCAGAGACGATCATGAATCGCAGAATTGATATGTCATGTTCCACTAATTGAAATCAAGCTAAATTCTTTTAAAATTCTTATAATTCATGTGTGGATGTATACACATTGAGTAAGTAGAGAAAATTACGAGAATTTCTGGGAGGCTATCAGTTCTGTGGATTCATGTAATTATAAAATATGTTTCAACTCTACGTTCCAGGTTGTCTTGAAACTTCGTTTTTACATATTTCGCAAACATATACCTCGACAAAGATAATTTTGAAGGATATGTTTAATGAACATTCCTTTTAATGTTTGTAGGAAAAGTAGCTATTTGTGCTTACAAATTTCAGTTCACCCTGTCCTGTTTCAAGAATTCTTTACATTATTTTTCGTATTAGGTCAGTTCAGATGAAAGAACTTTAATTGAAGTATCCTCCCGCGGACAACATGGAAATTCGACTTATGAAGAACATCGCCGCAACCGTCTAACGTCATCCATCTTCCATAAAGTTGTGAAATGTAAAGATCACACTTCGTGCCATGTGTTGGTGTAAGACATTTTACACAAGAGAAATTTATCGATACCATCAATAGAATACGGAAGAAATCATGAAGATGTTGCTCCACGAAAGTTTGCGGAGGAGAAGAATGTGACAGTAGAGAAATGAGGATTATATATTGATTCTAAGTATAGCTACTAGTCCAGATGGTAAGAAATATTTTTCAACTTCTTTGTTGATATAATATAATAAGTGTTTAAGTCTAATAAGTGCTGTTTGTTCAGTGTGCTATAATTAGAGGTATAATTAGAGGACTGAATCTGAACGAAACCAAACCACTTCCTTTTGGAAAAGGGACAGACAGATTATTATATTACTTTTTTTAAAAAAAAATCTATTTTCATTCTTGTCGATCAATTAATTCTTTTCTAATCATATTTCAGGATATGTAGTAGAAGATGATGCGTCAGTGGAAGTAAAGTGTGTTCCTTCACTCAGAAATAGGGATGTCACTGAAGAGAAAGAAAAAGACAGGGGCATTTTTTCTTAGAGCTCTTCCAGACGGAACTATAGGACTAAACACTAACAGCGACTACTACTATCAAATTCAGGGCCAGTTAAATATTACCAAATTAGACAAATGCTTTTTAGTTGTATACATTGATGATAAATCACCTTTACACATTGTGGAAGAAAGAAGAGATGAAGAATTATGGGAAAATGTTATGCTACCGAAATTTATACGGTTTTTTAAAGAGTGTATGCTTGCTGAGATAGTAGATTCTATGGTACAACGTGGGATGCCCTATAGAGACCCGGAATATATCCTAAGTGCTCAAAGCAAGATCGCCAAGAAAAAAGACAATGATCGAGCAAATATGAAATAGGTGTAATAATGTACATACTTACTGCAACGAATTTGTGTTCAAAATAATCGTGTTTAGCATGTGTATATGATTATTGTTACTATTATTGTATATTTGCAGTTCGTTAATTACTGTTGTAATGTTTTATATTACTGCTTCTATCGTGTTATTCGAAATGCTGGAAAATGCCATGATTTATTGGATCATGGTAAGGAAATATATAAATATTGTAAATATTTTCTTAATAATGTAAACTTGTATTGTGTTTATTTGCTGTTCTTTGTATTATAGTTGCGCTGTGTATGTTTTTGAATTTGTTCATGTTGATGTACTTGTTAATATTGAATAAAGTAACTTAGGGTATTATTATATGATATAAAGACTCAAAATAGAGAACTAAGAATGATCTAAATAGTGTAAATAATTTATAAAATGAAAATTACCATTGCAATACTTTATTTTTACTCAAATATTCTGTTACATATTTTTTATTCATATAGACTCTTATGTACTTATGTTACACTCAAATAACTACTTAGCATTACTTAATTGTCCAAGTTCCAAGTTTTTAAATGTAGTTTATAATGTAGTAACAGTATTCTTGCGCTGAATAACCAAACAATCATACCATTATTTGTATTTTAGCATAAATAAAGAAATCGCTAGTCTGACTACCCCAGGTAACTGGGAAAGCAACCAAGAAGACATTGTACCAGTGTTTCTCAAACTGTGTGGTAACAACTCCCAAAATCGGTAAAATATCAAGGAGTTTGTAAGTTTAAAAATATTCATTCGTAAATGACTTTGTGACATTAGTATTATACAAAGAGGAGACGTCGTAACTTTTACTGATTTCTAAAGCGGGTCTAGAGGTAAATTGTTTGAGAATCACTGTGTTACACATCCTTGACGGTCACAAGCCCGGTGAATGCTGATTGACAGTTGCCGATTGCTTTTCCTGTCATTTGAATTTTGTGTATATCTTTGTGTAGAAAGGATATAAGGGTATTTCTAGTAGTGAGCGCGAGGTACGTACGTCAAGGAAGAATGAACATCTCCGCTCTATAGGACGAGTTTTCTGGAGTGAGTGACAGCTTCTACACGGGGAGGGACCGCGAGTTGAACAGAAGGATGGGTAGATCACCATTGAAAGAACTCCCCCGCAGGAGTTAGTGCTATAGATATAGACTGCTGCTGCTACAAAAGTATTCTTCTAATTACTTGGTTCTCAAGACAAGTTTTTGGGCCATTCTTTTCCCCTGAAATCCCATCCTTTCAATTCGTATTTGATGCTTTTGTATTTCAAGGCGACAGAAGAGGTTTCTATGGCTTTTTTTTATATTGTCGTTTTAAATTTTATTAAATTTGATAAATAATAACAAATGATATATATAAAACCGGAGTAAACAGACAACGGTGTATGGCCAGCACCGGCCCTAACCATGGGTTTTTTCAGAATTTTGTCTGGGATTCTGTATTTTTGCTGGGGGAGTTTGGATATTGATGCATGTAGCAACAACATAACGTAAACGAAATTACATGTGTGATAAAATAAGGCCAAAAAAATCTCTAACAAGTAAACCTTCTCCAAAAAATACTTTTCATGGCGTGATCGAGGGCTATTTCAGAATTGACTATCTCTACAGGGTACCCCTGTAGTTTTCAATTAAAGTTTCTAACATTTCTTCATACATTTACCCAGGGACGTACGCAGAGGGTGGGTTCTGGGGGTCCGGACCCCCCCCCCACGAAATTCTGTCTTTTTTCTAAATTTAGTCTAACTTTAGGGGCAATTTTACACATTTTAATACAATTTAACCTCGGACCTCCCGAAATGGTTTGGACCCCTCCGAAAATAAATTCCTGCGTACGTCTCTGAGGCCAAAACATTAGCAAATACAGATACTTTATCTTTAAGGGTGATATAAAAGGTTATATATTTTTCTCTGTATCCACCGATGAATTATGGCAACAACCGTTCAAACTATTGAAACAGATCAACGTGAAGCTTCCACCACAGCAAGCATATATAACAGGCACGTATCCAGGGGGGCCTGGGGGCTCATGTCCCCTCCGAAACTGAAGCACGTTTTTAATAAACATACTTTTACGCTTTTGAGATTCTTTTGTTTCAAATTACTTCGAGTCTGTCAAAAGTTTGGGCAATGTGTTTCGTCTTCTTTTAAGTCTAAGAACATACCGTGATGCCATTGCCCCTTGGTGGAATAAAAAAACACTTTTAAATAGGATTAAAATTTCGTTTCTGTTCTGTTTACAAATTTAAATGTAATGGAACTATGCACTCAGTGTTTTCTTATTATTGTTATATGCTATAGCAGACATTTTCCTTAGTTACATATCTCCCGGAAATATTTGTTTGACTTTCTTTGTGCCACAATACAGTTCCTTCAAACTAAACTGGTTCTTATAATGAAAAGTAAGGAAAAGTTTAAGCAAGAATAGAACTCTTGCATTATATTATTATTATTATTATTATTATTATTATTATTTTGAAAACAAATTGATATTTTAAAACATTAGAATTAGGTGCTTACGAGACTTCCCCTTGTCATCCCCCACCCCCCGCGAAAAGAAAACCTAGATAAGTGCTTAATATATAGTGATTAAATTCCCATCAAATCAAATAAGTTCTCATGTATCTGACCTTGATACATGGATACATGTATTCAAACTACAGACCAGGAGAGCATAACGTGTTCTACAAGATAAAATTTTGAGATGACCAATTTCACATCACATGAAAAACTCAGGATTGTGAAGACAAGGGACGTACGCAGGGAGTGGGTGCTGGGGGTTCGGACCCCCAATATCCCAACATTTTTGTAAATTTAGTCTAATTTTAGGGGCAAATTTACCAAGTTTAATATAATTATTATCCGTTAACATAATTATTATATTTTCCGTACGGTAATCGGGTTTGGATGTACATCTGCGGACAGCCAAATTACTGTACAATTTCCATCTCTAAATCGAACAAAATCTGTTTTTAAATACTTTAGTATTTTATTTCGTAACAGAAGAAAAGACTTGATGGGTTGAAAATATATAAATATTGGAAACAGAAGGAAGAAGTTAAAGGGTTACTTACAAAAATAAAAATAACGTATTACGCTCATTGGTACGCGTTTTCGTGCACACAGAAATAATAATAATAATATAATAATAATAATAATAATAATAATAATAATAATAATAATAATAATAATAATAATAATAATAAAACGTATCAGATACTCCATAGAAACACATTATATACCAAGCAATGCAGAACAAGTAATCATTTCAAGACTTCAGTGTCTTTTAAGGCAAGTTCTGCATACAGAGGCCAATTAACCAGAATAAACACCTTTGTTCAGGCTTTTGATTCAAATGAAGGGAGAAGCCGCGGGTGCTCAGAGATAGAGCGTTCACCTCTGGTGAATGGGGTCCCTGGTTCGATCCCAACTCGCGCCATATGAACTTTGTGGTCGACAAACACAGTGTGCATGTTTTTCTCGGGGTTCTTCCTCTTTCTTCATTCCACCATTTCATTCATTTCTCATCAGCATCGTCTCCTTTAGCCTAACCGGCATAACCGTAGGAGGTAAAACTCAAAGATTTCCAAATGAAGGCACTATCGAAGAAATGTGTGCACGCTTAAAACATCTAAATAGCATCTGGTCAAAGCAGGAGGAGGTGCAAGATACTATTGAGACTAATCAAATTGAACCCGGAGCAGAAGAAAACGTCCGTGCAGTGATTGAAAATACTGTATATATTGTATTTTTCTTTAGAGACCTCAATACAAGCACTTGTTTCAAAGCATGAAAATAAATTCTACTGTTTTGCAAAATTTGATCCGCCATATTGGATCCACTATTTTGAAGAATTCAATTAGGATATCAAGTTCGTGATCAGTGAGGTCAAAAACCACAGCATGCCCATTTTTGCACACACTGAAAGTGATTTTGAATTTTGGCCACGTTTTTAGCATTTCGTAGCACTTGCGTCTTCGCAACACACAGGACAGCTCTTTAAAAACAGTACTGTATTGCGAAAATTAGTACGTCTGGTCACCCTATGCTAGTCGGACGAATTTCGTAACGGAGAATTTGGTGCAATAATTGAAACTCAAATAGTATAGACAATATATTCCAATTCGAGGTATAAACCAAGCAATATCTAATAGAAAGTCCTCTGTGACATTCATATGTTAACACATTTTCATTGAATATAAATTGTTCAGTTTTCCCTCATATTAGCGGTAAAAGTGTGCTGGAACACAGGAGGACGCCGTCCCCAACCTCCAAAAAATATGTACGGCGTCCCCCAGTTCCTAAAAAATTACAATGGGCAAAGATAATCAGGGCTTGTCCATCACAAAGTTCACATGGCGATGGCTGTGATCGAACCAGGGACCCCAAGCTCAAGAGGTGGGGTCCGATAGTTATGCCTCTGGGCCTGTTCCATACATGACAAGTTAATTAAGGGACAATATTGACATATCTCAAAGCCGTACGAATAAATATAACTTCTAGGGCAACTACTAATACGGAGTTTTTTAAAACTGAAATTTGCCCACGACTCATTTTTGTTTGTGCTGTTTTGTTTATGTAATATAATGAACCTGTTTGATACTTCATTTATAATTTCATGTTCCTATCGTATACGGTTGAAAAATATATTGTCTTCAATTGTATCCCCCTCGAACGGCGGGGAGCTACCCTGGGGAGAAGTTGCCCTCCTGTCCTCCACAAGTTAAGACCCTAATAGAATCCACTACTTATGAACATTGTTTCTAGCATTTTCATTTTATTTAGTGCAGATATATCGAACCAGAGACCTCTACCACTAAGCCACTGCGCTCCCTACAATCGTAATCGAGTTCTTGATATACATTAGGGGGTCGGTGAAAGTAAGCAGAAGGGTAACAAATAGAATCGAAGTTAATAAACAGGTTGGGCTAGGTAGTACCATTTAAATCACTTTCTTTGATGCCCCCTCGAAATTTTACATGCCGGAGACGCCAGTGCGCGGGAACATACTATAACCGCATCTTTTTCATGCGCAGCAACAACTAACATATGTAACACAACATATAGAATTCATGACAATTTGAAATGTATATGAATAGTATTATATTAACTCACCACATGTATATAGCTCTTCCACTTCTAAGGCCACGATTCTTCATGTTGCACATGGAATACTATTAGCTGGTTAATATTTAGTTTATTCGTCGTCTTTCCCACAATGAACACTTACAAATCATGTTTTCGTGATATTTGCAACTGTACTAGCAACTTGGTACAGTTGCCAATTAATGAATATTTTTATCACAAACATTTTTCCCCAATTGTAAACTCACCTTCACTTGACTATAAGAATCAACGAACTTCTTCTACATTGCATCACCATATGACAAATGAAGGACGCGAACCGAACATACATGCAGCGAGACCAGACTACGATTTCTCCAATGAGGCTCTTCATCGGCAAAGGCGGCTCGGCGTCTGCCCAAGCACCTTTCCAAGGTCGGTCCGTTCGCTTTTATTCAAAACTTCTTTCGACTCCTTTACTTGTCGGCACCCCGACAGCGTTTCGGCGCCTTTCCGACAACATTTGCCGAGGTCACCCGTCCGATGTTTGCCGTCTCATTCCAAAATGTTTGTCAACGATCCTTGTAATTTAATTTTAAAAATTTACTTCTCATATACCGTTTACGTGCAGTCCCTTTACTACATTTCTTTTCATACATTTACCTTTTTTATGGTCGGCACGCCGTCAACGTTTCGACGTCTTTACAACCATCATTTGTAGTGGTCGTTCCGTTCGCTGTATGCCGACTATCTGCAGACTCCGTTTTCACAATTCATATTTTATGGAATTAGTGCCCACTCAAGGGAAAAACCTTCGGACAGTTTCAATTTTTACTTCATCTTTAACATCTACGGACCAGCATTTTTCAATGCTCGAAAAAATTATTTCTGAATATTTTCTAGTTAGTACACTGTATACTCAAAGCTGCCATATGATGGACCCAGAGTGCACTAAATGTATTCTCGAATGAGTACTTGAGTAGCAAAACTTGTAACGATGCAATTGACATGAAACGACATACCTTTACGTAATATTAAAATGAATGTACTCAAATGAGCACTGGGGTCAGTAGAGGCTAATGAAGATACAGGCTTTATTCATTTTCCAAAATTCGACTCGTTGCCACTTTTACGCGATATTGAAACATTCTGCGACGTCTTTTATTAAAAGAAATTGCCGGCAGTGCCTTTTTGCAGTCGTCATCCTACTGGCTGCCGACTGTTTCGAGAAAGCTTTATACGAGGGAAATATAAGCCCTAATTCGTATTTTAAAGCTACAAATTACCTTCTAACTCTCTTTGTTTCTTTTGGTGAACGAATCTCTTTTTGCTCGTCGCGTTCGAAAATCGCGCGGAAAAACGCCGGTGTCCTCAGTAGGGACATGCAAGATTGAACTATGTTCTGTTAATTAATGTGAAATTTGGCGTAATTGTAGCAAAAGGCTATGTGCTTTTCAAATCTGAAATGTTATTTTGGTAATACACCGTCTTAGGGGCGAAGCTCAGAAGATGGATCTTTATAAACATTCAAAATTTAGTTCCCGAAATGCAAGTGAGCGTCAGATTATCCCCAAATATCATATAATTAATATTTGAATGCTCCTTCCTGTGCCAGTGATTTATGTGGAGCTATAGCCCCCTTTCAGAAATAAAAGAGCCACCATAAATATCCTTAGTACGAACATACGAGAAGAATGTATTTCTTGTCAATTGATGTGAAATTTAGCGTCATTGTAACAAAAAGGATGTGCTTATCAAATCTTGAATGTTATGTCGGTAACGCACCGCCTTAGGGGGACACTGGGGGCGAAGCGTATGTTACTGGATCTTTATATAAAAAAAATAAATTTTATTTTGGAAATCCAGTGATTGTCAAGTTAATCAAAAATGATACGAAATTAACATTCTGATGCTCCTTGCATGTGCCAGTGACTGATATTGGGCTACAGCCCCCTTCAAAAATCACATTAAAATTCATGATAAATATCCTATGCAGGGATATGCGCAAGAAGCTATTGGTTGTCAATTAATATGAAATTTGTCGTTATGTTAGTAAATATCTGGAATGTTATTTTGGTAACAGGGGGCACACAGTACGCAGGGTAAATTAGTAGAGATACCTTCGGCAATCACAGGGGGAGGGGAAATAAAAATTCCAAATTTTATTTTGGGAGTGCTCATGAGTTTCAAATTACTTGCAAGATGCGCAGAATTAATGATCCATACTACTTTTATGTACCAATGACTAATATGGAACTACAGCCTCCTTCGAAGAGCATAATAAATTCAATATGATTGTTCTTACGCAAGGATTTACTGGCAGGAGCTAAATATTTTTTTATAGTTAATAGGAAATTTGTCATTATTTTTTAAAGAAAATGTTTATTTAGAAAAGAGTCTTAGTAACAATAGGATAATACCCCTGTGTTGTTCTCCTTTCAGGGCACGGACTCAGAATTTCTTTTGCCTAATGGGAGTGCCAATATGAAACGTTGGAAGTAGTTTTCTCTAATTCAGTGGTTCTCAAACTTTCCAATAACGGGGACCCCTTGTTCGTTCGGAAAGTGGTCTGTAGGTCTCCTTGCAACGCTATTTGGAATAGATGGAATTACCACTGAGAAGAAAAAGATCAAGAAAAATAATGCAATAATTAGTTTATTCTAAATATACATGATTGTTTCCTAGTTAACGAAATTTCAACTGAAAATACAGTAATCTTCAAGACTGAAAATCAGTCTTTTCTCTTAAAGGATACCACTTCGTAAACTATGTTCTCAAATGTGCGATCACTAATGTGAAGAATGATTTTTTTTTTCATAATTTCGTTGAAATCTGGAATAGGTTTTGTCACCATCAATCTTAGGTCCGATTCTACACCAAGACGATTTCATTTCTAAGTTTTAATACTGCAAAGAGCAGAAAATTTATGCTCACTTAAGTAAGTGGTAGGGGAAGCCATCAAATGTTGTGATGCCTTTTCATACAACTCTTTATACTCACAGCGCACAAGCAACCAAAAGTTACAAAGTTCATTTTTCAAAAGTTTATCCATTAATTCCCAAGATAGTTCCAATAGCTGTTCTTTTCTGTGTTCGAAACATTCATAATTTGTACGTCATGTATTTCTACTATCACCGACCCGAAGCTCATTTTGAAAATTTTAAAAAAGACATTTGGAAGAGACAGACATAATATCAAACTTTATTAACCAACCCTCGTATATAAAAGGAACAATCTCGAAGCTTTCTTCATCAGTTTTGTATTTCGTGCATCTGTGTTGGTAGGTCTCATTTTGATTCTTACGGCAATATATGGTCGAGGAACAAGGACTGTTCACGTGAGAGTTACATGCTTGGTAAATGTCCTTTTGGGTCTGATTTTGGGACAATCACTTTCAACCTACGCACTTTTAATACCAACAGCTCATTGGACAATAATTCTGATCCCGACGCTAGGAGCGAAAACCGGGATTTCCCCGTTGACCATATACATGCTTTGGTTTGCTAAATAGAACTCTCACTGTGTGTTTAGTACGCGTGCCTGTTTCTTACTTCGAAGAGCACCCACCAAGGCGTGTGGGGTGCCGTGTTCTAAAGATAATACGCGCTCCCCTTGTATGGGTTGAGCTTCGCACGTTGAATCGCCGTTGGCATATGTGAGAGTTAATTTTCAGAGCTTATCAACAGTGATATGTTACGCATCTGTACAAAAAAGGTCATTCTAACAGTGTGTCGAACTCTCATATAAAGTGACTCGTAATACGTGTTAACACTTTAACATTCGTTTGTGGCCTCAGCTCGGATGGTCGTTTTATTTCTGCCAGTAGGGAATTACATTGAACCTTCAAGACTAGTTGAAGCAGCGCCGAGCTTATTTCGGCTCTAGTACAGGAACTTTTGTGGATCTTGTTTACATCTAGGGGATTTGACGCCAGGACCCGAGTTGTACACTCTAAATACAGTACCCACTATTTCAGAGGTACAAAACGGCCTTTCTGTACCCATGAATTTAGCAAGTACATGGTACCCAAGAAGTAGCAGGTACAATGTACGTCTGATTTCTTAGCTACAAATATTTTTCATAGGTACTAAAGCTCGTAATTTCATGGGTACAAAACCTAATTTCATGGGTACATGTATAGTCAGAAACAATATTAAGTATAGGTTGGAGCTATAATTTCATATACTTTCAACCTATACTTAAGTTAATATTGTTTCTGACTGTGCCTATTACATGGAGCTGCAGTGGCTCAGTGGTAGAGCGTTCACCTCTGGTGCATGGGGTCCCTGGTTCGACTCCAGGTCGCTCCAAGTGAACTTTGTGGTAGGCAAACACCGTGTGCGTGGGTTTCCTCGGGGTTCTACCATTTCCTCTCACTTTCTTTATTATACAATTTCATTCATTTATCATCATTGCCGTCTTCTTTAGCCTAACCAGCATAAGCGTGGAACGTAAAACTCAAAGATTTCATTTCATTTTGTACCTGTTTTATTGATAAACATAAGTTGACTCAATCAATATCTAGATTACAACCCTTAACAACATTTGCTATTATAGGTCGTAATCTAAGCATTTTCCAGTCAAAATTAAAAGTCGCAATCACTCTGATTAACATAAATATGCTAAAAAAGAAATGTGATGGTTCTGTATAAAACATAGGTGGGCTCGTGAAAACTTTCGTAACGTGAGTCTGTTGCCCATTTCAGAAGTAGAAATATTGGTTTAATCTATTAAAAAAATAATGGAAACAAGGGTCATGTGATGCATCACCTTTAAGACTAGATTTCAATAGAAATTCAAAGGCAAAGTCAGATTTTCAGTATTTGTACCCTGCTACTTTTCAGAGATGACTTTATTAATGATATTGAAATTAGGAACAATATGAAACTTGGTTACATAAACAGTAATAATGAAAACTCATTTTTTCAATAAAGTTCTGATGATATACTATCACAAAATGAGGTGGGCTCCATTTTCCATTTAAGATTATTTTCAGACAAATTCAACAGGGCTGCCTCCAAAATGGCCTACAGAACACATTATACTGCTAGAAATTTTCCGCATCCAACTAAACCAATTTACAATTATTCCTCTTTCACTTCAGAATATACGGTAATCAGGGTGGCTCTAACTTTGACTTACTTTGTACCGTATCATATATGAATATACCTTGTACTTTGTTCCTTATTATAAACACAAATATTTATTCGATTTGAAAGGTTTGAATACATTTTATATTAATACTAAAGTACGGCCATTCGTCCTACTGGAAGGACGCGCCTCCTGATTAAAAAATGGAGAATCTGTCCTCCCGGAAGAATATAAAACTCCTATAAGAGGTATTCTGCAAAAGAACGAATATCAGTGTGATATTATCCATCAAACATTACCTTCGGAAAGCATCTCACTTTTAGTGAACGAACAATCGTAACTTTTTTTTTTTTTTTTTTTTTTTAAGATTGGATGCCATACAGAACTGAGACTTCTCTTTTTCCTTAGTGATGCTTTCTATGCTGCCACAAATATACAAAGTCCTCTTAACTGTGGGAAAATATTGTAGTTCCTTTTGGACGTTCAGTCCTTCCTGAAGGATGTTTAAGTTACAAGTTTTCTGATGAAAGTAATGAAAATACTTAAAAATACCATCTATTATATTTTCGACATCAAAGCTCTGCTTTTATTAACCCAAATAAAACAACATAACATCTGAGCAATGCAAATACCTTCCATTAAAAGCTAAGCTTTTAGCTTTTGATAAAACTTATTTTCTTTGTTCAGCTGTTATTTTATTTTACTTGGGGCAAAATGCCACATATTCTTCTTCAAGCTGTGGATTAGGAAAAAATGAAGAAAGAATATTTCAGTTTGCGTGTGCGGACTCACACCGATTAAAGCATCCCAAATTGAATAAAGCAGATCCGGAAGCTACGCGAAAAATTTGAAGAACAACCAAGGACCAGATTGTTTTGTTGAATTAGGGGAGGGGGCGCTGATAATGCAAATTTGATGTTTTAACCTTTTGTTCACAATTTTTGCTGCTACATTATATAACCTTATTAAATAATAAATAAACATTCTTTTTTAAAATGAAGTGCTAAATATACTTGATATACAGGAACATAATTCAAGTAATACAAAACAAGTTTATTGCTATTGTTTAATTGTTATTCTTGCAGTTGTTTTCGTTATAATATTTAGTATTTTATATGGTTTCTGCAGTACGCTGCGTTTAATATTTCTTTGTCACATGTCAAAATTTTTTTGCAAGTCCCATACATAAGAGCAGCAGGGATGTCTCTTCGATATCACGGCTGTTTCTCCATTTCCTTTCCACAGCATTTTGGACTCGGCAGTATAGAATAGGGTTGGTCCTTGAGGCTTTCAAGGTTTCTGGAAACGATGCCTGTAATATATATATTCAAAGGAATGAGTTTAGATATGTTTAATAAAATATAAAGAACACAGTACATATTTAAATAAAGAAATAAAATCATGAAATAACAATGCTGTGCAAAATATGCAATAATTATCTTATCCAGTGTAGCTACATCTAAATTGAAAAGTTGTTTACATACTATCGTTATGTAGACGACACGTTAATTCTCTATAAAGACAACAAAAAAATAGAAGTACTCCTTAGAATGTTTAACAATATTAATTTTAAAAATGAAATATGTTATACTTTGGTACGTTGTTTTAGTGGTAACATACTACAAAAACTTATAACTTTACTTTGAAATTCGATTGTTCTTGGTAAAATTCTGTATTTTCGTCAGAGTTTGTCCATGTGGGCGCAACTCAGCCAAAAAAGGTGTTTTCTTTTTTGGGTTGGAAACACCTGAAAAAACCCACCTGGTTATTGAGCTTTTGATGAGTATATTAGTCATACAACAAAGCGGATCACATTGAAAGTGATTTCTACAAAATTTGGACTTTTAGGCATATTACATCATTCAATATATACTAATTAAGTCTTTTCTAGGACCTTTGTAAAGTACTGAATGAATTTTTAAAAACTCAGCTTGAGATAATTATGGAATTAATTGAGATAATTATACAAATTAATGCACAGATTATGCTTATATTTGAAAAAAATAAAGTCTTTGAGTTTTGCGTCCCATAGTTATGGTTTGTGGGCTAAAGGAGGCTGTGATAAAGAGAAATGAACGAAATGGTGAAATGAAGAAAGTGGGAGGAAACGGGAGAACCCCGAGAAACGGTGATTGTCCTCCACAAAGTCCACATGGCGCGAGCTGGGATCGAACCAGGGATCCCAAGAACCGGAGGTGAACGCTCTACCACTGAACCACCGCGCCCCCTTGTTGCAAATTATGACAATGAGAATCTTGAAATATAAATCACATTTTAACACTTTTACCCACTTACATTTAGATATTTTGAAAAATAAATTAAGTCCGAGAAAGCCGATACAGACGTAAGTGGGTTGTTTTTTAAACCCTGATTTTAGTAGCTCTCGACTTTGTCTGGGTACGATGCTATTAGCTGTTAAGTTCCTAAAATCCACAAACAACAATGCTCCAGTGAGAATCGAACCTGGAACATTGAAGTAAGCGGAATGATACTTAAAAGCGCACGGCTACTGCGGTCAACTCTCGTTCTCATTTACAAAATCAAGTAAAAGGTGCTACAAGACTTTTTTCTGAACTGTAAAATTGGTTTCAAAGTACTTTTAAATTCTTATGTGCAATAGATGTAATCTGTTGGTCGTAGAAGGATGTCAGAAGGAAAAGAAAAAATGTATACAATTAAAATATATTAAAAAACTACAGTAATTCCGTGGGAAAAGAGCGGCAGATCGCCGAAAGATCTATGTAACTTTAGAAAAGTATGGTTTCATGTGTTAAATTTAGAATTTTTGAATCAATATACAATGAATTTTATGTTGAGCATTCACTGATAGAGCAATTCCAGCAATTTCATCAAAAGTGATGTGTGATTGGAAAACAAAACTAGTACACGTGATTAATGGCATTGGTACAGTAATTAAATAATTGGAAGTTTACTAAATGTAATAAATGTATACAGGTACCTATAATTATTATTGCTCTTTAAAGATAGCAACACATTACCATTTTAATGGTAAGAGAACATTTACTTGATTTTTAAAATATCAAAGCGATTATTTATTAAAACATACTTCGATTTTGCTGCTATCTATGTCTCATAAAATAACGAATTATTTATTGAGATCACAACGCAAAGGCGAAGATTAATCAAATTGCGGTCCCAATTCCAAGCACTTCTATTCAAAAAAAAAAAAAAAAAAAATGAAGAATATCCCTCTGTATCCTACTGCCATATTACCAGATTTTACTACAATGCATGAGTATTGCATAAACAGGCTATTCAAAATTCCTTCTCCAATTTACTGTAATTACTGATGACGATCTTAAAGACATCCGAAACATTGATGTTGCGATTTCTAATAAATTTATTTTCAAAATAATAAAAAATTGCAAAAGATAAAAATAAATGGTTAAAATTTCGTACAATAATATTACCTATGTTAAAGGGTTTAAAAAGTCGACACTGGCAGTATTTAAGGCACCATTACAGCATTTGCCTAGTACGACTGACATGAGATAAACCAGGGATAAGCGGTTGCTGAGCGCGAACCCAGGAACTTCCTAAAAAGAAGCCAACGCTCTACTCAACTGCCCTACGGTCACTCGCTAATATAAAGCAAAACTTTAATATAATTACCCCTAACTCAAGTTCATTTGGAACGACACGGGTTTGTTGCTTCTCTTTTGACAACAGTTTTCGCTTCTTTCTTCCTCTGCCAATCTTCTTATGAAAATACCTTACGAAGAAGAAGAGGAGAGAACTGTCACTTTTATTTTACCAATAATAAGCTAATTCATAATTTTAAATCAAAATAAAAGTTAGTGTGCTTTAAATATGAAGCAACACATTTGTATTATAATCGCGCTATTTATTCCTATTGCATCAGACAGCTAAACATTTTCCTAGTAATCGATGTCTACTTTCGGAAAAAGATCTTCTTTCATATCACTGTGTTGCATAAGGACGTTAAGGCCAAATAAAATTTTTTATATCCATATGTAATCTAAATAAATTAAGAAATTTATTTAATCCAAAACACCGCTTGAAAAGAAATATATATATATATATATATATATATATATATATATATATATATATATATTTGGCTGACCATGTGTAGCAGACAGATACTGGCACCCAACAAAATATTTCCCACCAGCTGTATCGAGTAATATTATATGTTAGTAGCGTAAGTAATTTTGGGGGTCTTATAAATTACACACGAGTAGAATCACAGTATTTACAGACAAATTGTTGAGTGGGTCAGGAAAGTTTAACGAAATTATATTTGTCTGTTTGTTTAGTTTGAGATATTGCATTCCCTATTTGAGTTTGCGATATTGAGCAAGAAACACTGAAATTTCGAAGGAACCGTATATTTTATTTTTGTTTGGCCAAGTTTAAGCTATCACCGTTCGTAAAAAAAGACAGAGAGAACTGTGTAAGTTGTAGGCCCAGTTGCTAAATTTTCCTTCGATCGCTTTTACGTTTTTTTTTTCCTACGAACTCTTGTGGAATATCAGCTAGGGCCAGGTAAATTTAAGTCCTTTCAGTTTTCGTCGTTACTTTCGTGATATAGGCCTATGAGGTGAAGGAAAGGATAACCCCTCCCCCATGATATTGCGAGTTTTATTTGCCGCATTTTGATAAAACCGCCTTCTCAGTGTGCACATTGTGTATGTTTTTTGTCATGTACTTGTACAAAGACTTCGATGTATTCGTAGAAGGTAGAGGGGTGCAACGTTGTGACTGGTGTCCGAGGGAGAAGGGAGAATTTGTGTTATATAGAGATGTAAAAAAGCCGTTTTTTTTGAATCGATGGTTTTTTAACATAAATAGCCGGCTTTATTTGGGAAAAAACGAGAATTTTGGAAATTTTGGCTTTATTCATTTTCATGATTTTTCTATCTAAATAGTTTTCTTATAGTATACTAACTAACTAACGAACTCTATGGCCTATGGAACCCGGAGGTTCAGTGCCGCGTTCACAAAAGCTCTCCACTGACTTCTATCCTTAGCTAATTGCATCCAGTTTCTACTTTGTATTCCTATCTCTGCGAGATCCATCTTAATATTATCCTCCCATCTGCGCCTAGGTCTTCCTAATGGTCGTTTTCCTATGGGTCTACCAGTCAAGACTTTGAAAGCGTTTCTACTTTCTTCCATTCTAGCTACATGACCTGCCCACCTAAGCCTCCTAGACTTGACGACCCTAACAATGTTGGATAAACCGTATAAACTATGTAGTTCCTCGTTATGAGCTTCCGTCATTCCCCATTCTCGTTCCTCTTGGGTCCGAATATTCTTCTCAGGATCCTGTTCTCAAATACTTTCAGTCTATGTTCTTCCCTCAGAGTAAGCGACCATGTTTCGCAACCATACAGAACAACAGGCATGATTATCGTTTTATATATTTTAATCTTCAAATTCCTCGACAGAATTCGCGACGACAAGAGATTTTGAACCGAATAGTAACACGAATTACCTGCTTTTAGTTGACATTTAATTTCTTCGTGAATATGATTTTCGTCTGTTAATATTGATCCTAAATATTTGAAAGTATCCACTTTATCAAAAGTATTATTTAATATTTTAACGCCTCCACAATTTGCAGTACTACAGTCGCGACGCACTTCCATGTATTTAGTTTTCTCTGCATTTACTTCTAAACCCATGTCCCTGCAAGCGTTTAATAAGATCTCTGCATTTATTTCTACTGTTCTCCTATCATTCCCTATTAAATTTACACTGCCACTTCAATTCGATTGGGTTCTGGAATATACGGTTCTGCGGTGTGTATCTCCTTTTCTCCACGCACATTAGTTTTTGGCTGCGTGTTCAGCAAATCGTCAAAGAAATCTTTCCATCTATTTAAGAGGCTATCCGTATCAGCGAGAAATGTTCCGTCAGATTTCTTTAAAATATAAGCACGAGGTTGATAGCCTTTCTTAAATTCGCTGATCCCTTTATACATGTCCGAATATTTTTATTTTTACTATTATCTTCAAGTTCCTTAATTTTAGCTTTCAAAAAATCGCGTTTCTTTGTTCTAATAGTTTTGGAAGTTTTCCGCCTGATATCTGCGAAATTTTGTGTAGTTATTTCATTCGGATTTTGTAGCCACCGTAATTTTGCCTGTTTTCTCTTCTCTGCTAGTTTAATTCATTCTTGGTCGAACCATGGTTTGTTCCTACGTATTTCCGCGTGTCTCAATTTTTCTATTGCTGAACTTTTAATGCTATCTCTAATTGCAATCCAAGTATCCTCAACACTAGTGCACTCCGAGACTTCTAAAACCGCGAATCTATTCGAAACTTCAATCTGATATTTCTCTCTTACCTGGCTCTCTTCTAATTTCTTTAAATTAAATCTCTCCGTTTTCGGACATTGAGTATTACTTTATTCAACGATAATCTTTCCTGTATTATCGCTGCTACCAGGTAGTGATCAATGTCACAATCAGCCCCTCTTAACGACCGGACGTCAATTATGCTAGATTGTCTTCTTCTATCTACTAAAACGTGATCAACTTGATTATGTGTTTTTCCGTCTGGTGATGTCCAAGTGTATTTATGAACGTCGCGATGTGGGAATTTTGTACTCTTCACAATTAGGTTTTTGGATGTTGCAAAGTTCACGAGTCTAACACCGTTGTCATTACTTTCCTTATGTAAACTTTCGTTCCCTATAATCGGTTTGAAAATATCCTCTCGTCCTACCTTCGCATTGAAATCCCCTAATAGAATCTTTATATGGTATCGCGGGAGTTGGTCAAATATCCGTTCCACTTCTTCGTAAAAACTATCTTTTATATCGTCACCCTTATCTTCAGTTGGAGCATGTACATTTAATACAATAATATCACACCACCGTCCCTTAAGAGTAATAAAAGAAAATCTGTCAGTAACGAATTCAACCCGTTTAATTGCTGGTAATATTCGTTTGTGAACGAAAAACCCTGTTCCTAACTGGTGATTTTTATTTCCTTCCCCGTAAAATTTCCGGAATTATCAGATCCATTTCCTTCCCACCTAACTTCCTGAACTCCTACTAAGTCCATCCTGCATTTCTCTAACTCACTCGTTACAGATTTTAACGCGCCTGCCCTATAAAGACTTCTAATATTTCATGTTCCAAACCTCATGTCCATTTTCTTTTGGTGATGTCGTGCCAAGTTATCAGTCCGTGTCAGAGGCTTTTGTGAATGTTTCTGAACAAGTACCTTTTTTTACAGGATGAGGGTGTTAGCCTTACCCAAACCCCCAAGCTGGAGGACCACTCCTAGTCGTCTGTCCGCGACTGCTTATTCAGTATATTCGCAGCTAACCTCTATATCTAGAGGCCTTCTCCTAGATCCGCAACCTGAGGACGGGCCATGCCGTGGTCACAGGAACCCACGTTATTTCTTATAATATATTCTATAGTTAGTTAAGAATTCCATGACCTGAATGCAATATTTCGCTCTGAAATTCACCATCAAGATGGATGGAGCACATGTTTTACGAATTAAAGCTAACATGAAGAATGTAGTATTTGAGGGCAATTTTAGAGGCTATTTTAACTTTTGAGTTATCGACATCTTTTTTCTTCTCTAGATCATTTTAGTTTGTCATCCATGTTTCATTTCTAAGAGCTTAGTACTCTAGCTTCTAGCACAAAAGTTAAACTTGCCCGTTTTTCTATTTATCCGTCAAAGCATACGTTTTTCAATATACCCGTCAAACCGTACTTCCACATTTCTGTTAAACTGTAGCTGTGAAGTGATTTAGCAATAATTTTCCGAACACAATCTTGAATACCAATTTATACAAATAATCAGAAGCGAATTTAGAAAAGTACTTTAGGAGGGGTTTTTCTGATTGTTTCGTTTTCTAAAAAGTCCTAATTTTATTTGGGAGGTGCTTGAAGTTTATGAGTACAGGCATAACTAATATTTCGTTTCGTTTATATGTTTAGCAATAATCTTCCGGAAACAACCTTAAAAATAATTTTATACTGAGAATCAGAGGCGGACTTAGAAAAGTATTTTGGGAAGGGTTTTTCTTACTAATGTTTAGTTTTCTAAACAATCGTAATTTTTATTTGACGAGAGCTTAAAGTTTATGAGTAAAAGCATAACTAATATATATTTTGTTTGTTGCACACATTCCGTAACTTTGGGGAACGGGCTTCGGTCCGAAAGACCGCCTCCTAACCTTCGCAAAACCGTCATTGCTGATAATTAGTAATAATAACGATATATAAACAATAAGAAAGGAAGTCGGCCAACTCACGGTACACGCACTATTTCTACATTCACAGATGGAATGAAGAAAAGCATTGTCAGAATGGTCGAATGCTGGTTGAATCCCGGACTTCCCGATAGAAGCATAAAAGTTAATCACTCAGTCATGTTTGTCGTGCAGTTGTATTTAGCTTAACTTAATATATTCCGTAGTCCTTTTTTGGGAAGGGGGGGGGGTGATTCCGTAATCATATGTTGAATCCCTCTTGTTAAAAATTCAGAAAACTTGAGGATTGGGTAAACCGTGATGGTGGTTATATAAAACGTAACTGTAGAATTTCAAGAATATACAAAACCAAAAGCACTAGATGTGCAGCCTTTAAGTGTATCATATAAAACTAAGTATTTCTCTTATGTTTTATTCTAATTTTACCTTGTTTCAAAAAGAGGGTTTGGAATATTTTGAAGTAAAAATACTACATAATATTTTGCTAGTTATTTGTGTATTTTTTTTTTTTTAAAAAAAGAAGTGTTTACTTTTAGGGTGGGCTGGTTTAACCAACTTTTTTTTTAATAACTGGTTTAAACCATAAAAATAGAAAGAATGAAAAATGCGAATCGTGTGAACGTCATGGTGACCCTTCCAGATATCAAACCTCCTGCAATAGTTTTATTTCCTTTTCACCTTTTAATCAAGGTGTCTCATGATCAATTCTCGGTCGAACAAACCAAGTAGCGGTTTGGATGTCACTTTAAGCGAAAGTCTTCTCCTTGATAACCTTGGTATTACGTAAGGATGTTCAGCCTAAACGTACAAAACGATACCAAATTGTATATTTTTCCTTGCCTGAATGCCTGTTGTTTTATAAAGAATCCAAAATTGCTTAAATATATTGATAGAAATTGGCAAAATTTATCGATTGCCTACGTAGCTTCCAGCATTAGATTGGATTGCACTTTCAATGATATCTATGTATTAAATTTATAATTTAATACCTCAGTTTTAGCGTACTGATTATGATACGTTGACCTTTAAATTTTACATGAAAAGCAATAACAGGGATTTCCCGTTATTGTCTTACATTTCAAGTAATGACGGGATTTTCCCGATGGCTAGGGCGGGAGATTCTCAATTTAAGAAATTTACTGACCGGGCTTCTTTAAGCGTATGGGAGGTCTTCCTGCAAAATCTCGCTATTGCATAATAACACAAAGGCGAAGCAAACTTATTTCTGTGAATATGTAATATAAATACATAAAGCAAAAAATCTAAATAAAAAACTGGTTTAAACCAAAAAACCTGGTTTAAACATCCCCCAAAAATGGGTTTTTGGCATTTTCAAAAACAACCATGGTTCTTGTCAACTCTGCTTACTTTTGTATATAGAAGGTTAAAAAAATTCTTATATACATTGGTTAATCCTGTGGAATTCATAATGTAAATATGTTGAAGAAAAATTGTTTGAAATATCTTTTAGAAATTCATAGTTTGTTTTCGAGATTTTATATTATTATCAGCACCAACCACTAATTAAATTACTTTTTGTGTTATAGAGAAGCGAAACAAAGTCTCCTTTATCAATTTATAGCAGAATTTTGAGAAAAAGCCCAAAATTTCCCAAGCAAAAAAGCGAAGCAGAAAAAACCGAGTTTTTTCCAAAAACGCCGGTTTTTTCCGAGCCCTTGCTTCTCTAGCATTATATCGAGCCCTACATGAAAACACAAAAAAGTACCAAAGTGTACTACACTTGGTTAGATTACATTACGTTACTTGAGGCTAGGTCAGGTTCAGTTACCTTCAAAACAGAGCCATGCAAACTTTTAGGATTTACATGGCATAAAAAATTACTATTGCGTACAAACACGGCGTACGGATGTATGCTACAGTGTTGGGTGCGTCCGGAGGAAGCAGGCGTGTCAGCGATGGTGGGTATGCGAGTTGGTAGTGAAACAAATGGTTTTTGGCAATGATACTAGCTTCAATAGGACTTCATATTAGTAAAGCTCCACTTGTAAACAGTATACTGTGTCTTTTACAGAATTTCAACAACTAACATTCGTTTTTTTGTGTAATTCTATAAAACGCAAACAAGGTATGTTAGAATCTTGACATATACGCGCTATTACCACACTGTCTTTTCCACCACTAAATCATATCAAGTGTACTTCTCCGCCAAACAGTCACTTCCGCCTCCGCATACAATATCCCTTACAATATCAAACACAGCCTACAGAAATCGTTATTCCCTTCACCTGACTTTCCCTTACTCTTCCTCTCAAACCAAAATAAATTCTCCAATTCACCCTGTAAATTTCCAAAAATTGGTCCGGCGATACAACACTTACACGGTAAAGTCCTTGCTCAAGCACAAGGTACAGGGATTTAGTAAACGTTACCTTGAACGTAAGCACCAGAAGCCATAAACACAACCTATAGAAACCAGTGTAGTGCAAGGTGCACGTAACCATGTGTATGGAATACTTACCCTTGCACTTTCAATTCCATACTGTTGATTTTCCTACATACGGTAATGGCACCCACGGAACAGTCGCAATATTATTCAGATAAAGTCACGAAAATTAGCATGTTGTGCATGTTTTTTTTTTTTTTTTTTAAAAAACTAGATTTAAAATGTACATTTTGTAATCAGCTTAACCATGAAAAATTGTTTCAAAGGAACTATGGCATAAATTACTGTTTGACTACTGAAATATAATATACATTTTAGACAAGCTAATTCATTTAAAATATCCAGATACAATTATAAATACAAAATATTCCATTTACTTTTATATGTGACTCGTTTGATTGGTTGCTGGAATCTTTTCAATCTTCATTCAAATAATGCACAGACAACACATCAACCGAAAACACACAATATGGCGTATGTTCATGTTACCTTATTGTCATGGATACATTCTTCGGTACTAATTTACTGTACCCATAAATCTTCCATGTACCCACTAATTCATGGGTAAGAGGCTGAGATGCGTTGTGTACCCACTAAAGTCTTCGGTACATTGAATTCTCATAGGCACATTGGCGAAGTACCTTCTATTTCATGGGTACTTCTGCAAAATCATGAGTACTGTTTTTAGAGTGTTTCAGCAGTGGAACAACTGACCGGTCGAAGATTGATCGTGAGTAAGTGAAACATTAATTATTCGAGCCACCTAACCACTTTTTTATTGAAGGAAAGCAAATAGAAATGAAATGAAAGGTTGAAACCATCAAATAAAATTGAACAAATCTACTTGACCGCTTGTAATTTCTTAATGTTCTCTTAATTTGTGTAATTCAGATTCAGCAACACATTCTTTGCACAGTTTAATTAGATTTTTTTGAGTTGTATCGTAAAGTGGTTTCTTTATTATTCGTTAATATTTGTGTTGAAATTAATAATTTTCACATATTTCTATTTTACGGTCAACCGTATGTGCCCAGCTTCGGGTTTTCGATAAGATATAAGTTCGGATGTAATTGTGATTTGCCGTAGTAAAGCTGGGGTGAATGCTTAGGTTTATAGAGTTTTAACAACGAAAAAAAAAACACGATTACAGACACATAGTGACCATGACAAGACAAAATCATCAATCTTCGGATGTAATTGTGCCCGAAGATACTACTAATTTACTTGGTAAACACGAAAGTATTTAGAACAGGTATTGTAGTGTTTGCGTATAGAATCCAGAGTTTGAGTCACGTAGTATATGTAGCAAACTAGTTAAATTTAATTTCCTTGGAAATAGTTCAAACTTGTGAAAAAGGAAAGAGAAAATAATAAGCAGGCTTTAAAAAACATAAAGTAAATTTAATTACTATAGAAATATTACTAGTATAAGTTTTTCGTAAGACATTAAAATATAACATTTTTATCTTTATTCGCAAAGTTTTCCAACCGTCAACTTCCAATATTACGCACATATGAATAAACACCAATCAGCTGATCACAGCCGAACACACACCAATATAGACATAACCTTCTGTTTGCACCTTTATTTATACTTATGCTAAGAATATTGTGAGGAAATAATTATAGGATACGTGTTAAGATATGTTAAAATAATTTAATAAGTTTTGAGAAGTGTCAAAAAAGAGAAGGTTTTGTGCAATTGAAATAATGACACATTAGTTTCAGAAAGTTGTTTGTTTACACCTTGTGGTTGAAGTTAGACGTTCGTATTTTTCACTTTTATATTGTGAATTAGTTGTTTGTAACTTAAATAAATATAGAGAGTAGAATTACATTAGAACAAATTCAAGCATTGTTAGAGAAACAGTCTGCTAAATTAGAGCAGAAACCAGAAAATAACAGTGAACGTTTAGAATATAAAATTGAAAGCAATAGAGAATGAGTAGATGAATTAACAGGCGAATGCAAACAGTCAATAACAGAATCAGCAAATGAATGTAAACAGTGCATAACCAAATTAGCGAAAGAGTGGACGTAGAATTGAGTTGAATTAAAAAGTAGACTTGATGGTTTGAGTAGTACGATTACTGGTTACTGAATTCAATAATAGGATTACTGAAATACGTTTGGAATTAGCTAGCTTAACCAAACGCGTTGAATCACTTAGGGAAGAATATAGGAAAAGTGTTGGGCAATTACGGGCATCCATACAAGCGGTAGAGATTGAGAGTAGAGAAACCACCGAGGCGCAACAGCGTGATATTGATACTTTGAAAGAGGAAGTGCAAGGGCTAAAAGGCCAAGTAGAGAAAATACAAGATCACCAGGTGCTCACAGACAGAAAATGCGAGATTGTTAGCTTTTGTGTGAATAGACAGGAAAGTGCCGTACGCGAATTAAAAAAATATGTAAAGGAACTCGCGGAAAAGACAGGTGAGATAGGTGAAGAAGTACAAGGGCAACGGCAAATTCTAAAACTTAACAGTGAACGGTCAGATGGAACCGAACAAACATTAGAAAGTTTTAGTGAACACCATAAAGCTACTGTTGAAATGATAATGGAGCATTTTGAGAAATTGCCCGCTTTTACCGTAAAATCCGAACATGATCAAAATATTACTCACAAGGGAACCTTCCGAAAATGATAGTTGCAGTGAAAGATGTGACCTATGCCAATTGAAAGAGCTGTAACAGAGATGTTCATTCCCAAAAAATTAGCTGTCCATAGCAATAGGTTCAAGAAATATAATGGGTGGAAGTTCGGGAAACAGCAAGGTTGGACAAGGGGGGAAAAGTGCAAATTCCGCTAAAAATGGGGGGGGGGGGCACGGCAAAATACAATAGTGACAAGTGATGTATAGAAAGAGACTTGCCACAATAGGGAACAAATAAAGGTCACCAGTGGGGTTAACAGTGTTGCCAACTGCAATGAAAAGCACATGTTTTGCAAAGAGCACTATATGAAGTGAGTGCAATATTCAGTGGCAATCTGTCATGTAGAACAAAAGATATCACGTGTATAATCAGTGGTACAATCTAACAAAAGAGAATAGAAAAAACAGAAGTACGAAAAATACGGAAAAGACGAAGTTGGCCATAATGCGCCACATTTGGTCACGAGCTGTGCATATTAGAATGAACAAACCAAGAAAGCACCAACTATGCAGGAAACCGACGTACCTAGAGTCGAAAAGAAAAACGAGTTCCAAAGTTGGCTGGACTGGCCATGAACATCCAGACAAGTCTAATATAGTTAGGCCACTCGCTTCACAAAAAGAAAATTCTGACAACAGGCATTAGCCTTCGCATCATTTGTACATGCTCGTCCACATTGTACGTGCAATTGTTCGATGAGACAATGGTCCAAACAGAAGATACATTTGCAGTGAGCACAGCGGAACACTGCCAATCCCTCACACATGTACAATGATCGCCTGTGAATGTCTCGAAACAGTACTCTAGAGGTGTCGGAAATTTTGGTGGTCTTTCTATCACATATCCACACCTGTAGAAAGGAAACATAATCAAAGGCTTGATCTGCTATGTGTTGCTGTCTGCAGTACTATCACCGCCTATATGATATATCCAGAGTATCCCACCTAACTCTGCGACTGAAATAGTTTCAAAGCGAAAAAAAGTGACACATCCAGTTGTGCAGGAATGTACCCATGTCAGCGGGCGACAAACTTCTGTGAGACGCAAGTGCCCCCAAGTCCCCCATCATAAGGTCCCAGGGGCCAACTTCAAAATTTCAAATAGCAAAATCGGTCGAGTTATATTTCTTTCGATAAATCTTGGAATATGCAACAACGCATATCAGAAATACTTACTATATGGGATTTCAAAATGGCCGCCAAAATATCTGCTCGGTGACAAGAGCAACGCCAATTTTTGGCGGCCATTTTGAAACCCGTGCTTCATATAGCAAATGTTTCTTATAGACAGTGTTGTATCTATCCAGAGAAATATCATCCGCCCCCTGTTCCCATTTGAAATTTTGTGGTTGACCCCTCGAGCCTTATGATGGGGGCCCTGGGTGACTTGCTTCTTACAAAGTTTTCTTGGCCCTCGAAATGAGTACATTCCTGTGCAATTGGATTTGCAACATCTCTTTTCGCTTCACAGCAATTTGAGATCACAATGTTCGATGCCATGTTAAGACACAACATATATTTGTGGCGGCCATTTTGAAAAACACGCTTCATATAGCAAATGTTTCCTATAGATGTTGTTCCACATTCCATGATCTATCGAGAGAGGTACCACTCGCTCCCTGTTGCCATTTGAAAATTTGAAGTTAGATCCTGGGGCCCTATGATGGGGATCCTGGGGACACTTGCTTCTCACAGACTTTTATCACCCCCTGACATTGGTACATTCCTGCACAACTGGATCCGTCACATTTTTGTTCGTTTCGCAAATCTTTCAGGTTACAAAGTTTGGTGGGACACCCTGTATATTCCCACATACGACCCAACCATGACATAATGTTCACTACTTCTATTATCGGTTGTTGGCTCAACCCAACCATTTCATGTTCCCCGACTTGACATTGCCTCAATCACTCTAGCATTGATACGTTCCGAGTGATACCTGTTGCCGGAATTTTCTTTTTGTGAAGCGAGTGGCTTAACTATATTAGACTTGTCTGGATGTTCATGGCCAGTGTTGCCAACTTTGGAACTCGTTTTTCTTTTCGACTCTAGGTACGTCGGTTTCCTGCATATTCGGTGATTCTTGTTTTGTTCATTCTAATATGCACAGCTCGCGATCAAATGTGGCCCATTATGGCCAACTTCGTCTTTTCCGTATTTTTCGTACTTCTGTTTTGTTAGATTGTACCACTGATTATACACGTGATATCTTATGTTCTACATGACAGATTGCCACTGAATACTGCACTCACTTCATATAGTGCTCTTTGCAAAACATGTGCTTTTCATTGCAGTTGGCAACACTGTTAACCCCACTGGTGACCTTTATTTGTTCCCTATTGTTGCAAGTCTCTTTCTATACATCACTTGTCACTATTGTATTTTGCCGTGCCCCCCCATTTTTAGCGGAATTTGCACTTTCCCCCCCTTGTCCAACCTTGCTGTTTCCCGAACTTCCACCCCTTATATTTCTTGAACCTATTGCTATGGGCAGCTAATTTTTTGGGAATGAACATCTCTGTTACAGCTCTTTCAATTGGCATAGGTCACATCTTTCACTGCAACTATCATTTTCGGAAGGTTCCCTTGTCAGGAAATGCATAGATTAGAGAGAGTAGATCGTGAATTATTAGTACGACAGGAACATATTGATAAATTGCGACAATTGCATATTGATACACGTACGTCACCACGTAAAGAGAATCAGTTCGATCATGAGTACCACGGCTCACATTATCAAAGTGAAGGATTCAAATCCGACGGTCCCCCAGTGTATTTATGAATATGTAATATTTGGCATAACTTGAACGAAATTTGTCGTGACTAGTGATGGGCAGTGGGAATATTCCCGGTGGGAAGGAATTTAAAAATGGGAATATTCCCGGGTTTTTTCCCCTGGCCTATAAATTCCCGGGAAGGAATTTATTTCCATTTCTTTAAATTATCTTCCAAATTATAAGAACCAAATGACTAATTACTTTATTTTAATATATTATGATGTACTTCTAGGTTTTAAAGAATTTGGAGGTTAAAAAATTTAAAATTGACGGTACTTTATATAACTAATAATATGATTTTTTAAGTTCCATTTCCATTTGCAGTAAAACGTAAGGTAATTGTTTAGTATTGAGGGGGCCAAAACTAGCAAAAAGTAGGATGATTTAGGGAAGAAATGAGTTGATAGTGATGTTCAAGTAGTCAAGAGAGTATCGAACACATTTGTTTAGGGCAGTAACGGATTTATACAAAACGGAAAGGTAAGTGGAAGTGATTTATATGAAAAAAGAAAGTGAATTGTCGGTAACGAAGATAAAAAAAACAACGTGCCATGGGGGGTTCTAACCCGCCTTCATTCGCTAACGCTCGCTCTACAATGCTGTCTGAATTTAATGTTGGTAACGTAATTTAACGTATGAAACCATAAAACAACCGCATCGGAATAGAATATCGCAAAAAAGTAGGTGCATAAACTGGCTCCCAATGTTAAAGAACAGCCAAAATTAGCGAAGTACTAATTTACAAATGAAGAAAATTAACCATTTTGTAAAATAATTTAGAATTATGTATAATTAGAGATTAAGTGCTTTTAATAAACCTTGAACCACCATTAGTAATAGACGTCGGTCTGTCTACTCTCTCTGACTCGAATTTGTGAAGAGGTAGGCTACTTGTACTTCTTTTACATGTGAATGAACGTATGGAATTTCAAGAAATAGATAGAATGAAAGGTCGTGTATGGTGTCAAGTTGAGTAAATCCACTTACATATAAATTTAAACTGTTACTATATAATTTTTTCACACATATTTAATTGATAGAACGTATTGTAAATAAATATACATTTATGTGTACTGTCTAAAAATAATCAAGTGGTAATAAGGTAACATAGTACCGTTCAGAATGTACATTTTAAAGAATCCTCTGAGGACAACAATAATAATATACTGTGATATAATAATTAATTGAACTTCGAAATCATAATATAGTAATGTAATGCAATTTTCTTTCTGATTTTACATAAATTCCCGGATAAATTCCCATTTTGGGAATCTTCCCGGGAATAATCCCGAAAAATATCTTCCCGGGAATTTACCCATCACTTGTCGTGACATCCTCATATATATATATATATATATATATATATATATATATATATATATATACCTTCTGCGTGTGTGTGCCCCTCCAAATATCCAGAGAAATGCGCGCCCTTGCCTAGTACTATATACCTACGTACTTGCTAGAAATTACAGAAGGATATTCGTTTTATACCCACCCATTTTCGGTTCGGTGCTGCCACCTGGCGTATCATACTGGAATTATGGTCACCTTACAAGGGTAGTGTTTGTCTGACCTGGAATACTAGCAGACACAGTTAAAGATGCTTTTATCATGGAATCTGGAAAGTCCTCAAAACTTTCCCTTCTGTTCTTTGAGATATTTGTTAGAGATTTATGACCCCGTTACCTGAAAATCAACGTTGCTACTTCCCTCTATTGTCCCTTTCTTTTATCTACCATTCATTTTTTTTTATAATGCTGAATTTTGTTGTTTATGAAAGGTTACGGAAGTACGGCAACATTGAAGAGAATGACAGCGCACGTGCTGCATAAGATCAGTCCTGGGTTGTGTGGGGGAAAATGTGTAGTGTTTGGGGCAAGAGATCTCTAAGTTTGTCTCCAATAGTTACAGTAGGTGCGTGAGTGATGGTAGTGACTGTTATCAAATGGCACCGAAAATCAACGTCTTATTCCACGAGACGCTTACACATACACACAAAAGCCACAACCAGTTATTGTTCTCAAGTGATAAAATTGTGTTAAAATATTAAATTGTTCGCACTAACTATCTTAAGTCGCGGCACAAGTCACAATCAAAAGTAGCATTTGAAGCAATAGTAGCACGTGTATTAAATAAAATTAGTACCGGTATACGCAACCTGAGATCGACAGTCAGTCAAACCGCAATGGCATACAGAAATACAGGATTTGCTATTCCCGCTAAAACTATAAAGATGGATGGATAACTTCTAAACACGAGAATAGCGGTATGTGAAAGTGAGCTACACTAGCGACAAAAGATCTCACTTGAACGAAGTATGAACTAAAGATGTAAACATCCGGGTTCCTTTTCATTTTCCTCCGGCTGCTACAAACAAACAAACAATTGCCTAGAGAGCGATCGTGGCTAAGGAAATAAGGATCTGCAGAAGATGATTTTAAATATAAAGTTGCTTTTGTGAACGTTCTTGTAAATCATTTCATTAAGACTGGCAACATAAAATATAAGGGAAGTATAAGAACAGTGTTATATTCTTATTATATTTCAATTCACAATGGCTGGTGAGGCATCTGTTAAGTTGGAATTGATGTGCAAAGAAGAAACTGCTTTTGACTTACCTCAGGAAGATCCACTCGAAGGGAAAGGGTGGACATACGAACTGATGACTGACAAGAAAGAGTTAATATTATCCACAACGGAAGGAGAGGAAACAATGGACAAGGATACAGCTATGTGTTCTTTGGATGTGAAACTAAACGTTGATAGGGTGAAATCAGAATTAGCAGTAGAAGATGATCCTGAATTTGAAAGGAATATAGAAACGCCTAGAAAAATAGTGGTTCAGGAGACTTGCGCGTCGTACTCTAATGACTTCCAACAATTAACAACAAAAAGTTTAAATTCACTTCGCCCAGAAAGGTAATGTTCAATTTTTCATATACTAATTGGCTCAGATTGATAATACGGTTACATGCGTTCGGATAGTTTGTTGGCTAAAAGCAATACTTCACGAGAAATATTTAGATATGAGAGATATCTCGAACGTAAGTTAGTAACCTACAATTAAGAAATTGGAAGACACAGGTAGATAAGCTGTATACCAAATAAAAATAAGATCGATACGACTAATACAAATCTTATGTAGTTTAGATCTTGATAAACTAATTATTTCTTTATTATTGATCACACACTTTTCACTAATTGTTGCACTAATTTAAAATATGGGTGCTCGACAATATTTTTTTATTTATATAGAGACTTATGTAAAATAAGAAATCGTGAGAATGGTATATATCCTAATATTTTGCAAATTTAAACGTGGAATGTATTATATTGGAACAAGAACTATGGACGTTTGTGTTTTTACTTAGAATTTAGCTCAAATGTGTCTAGCCTCATTTTTCCGGAGGGCTTCGAAAGACGTTAGTAAAATACAAGAGAAAGAATATTTTAACCATCAATGGATGTTCGTTAATTGTAGAGGTCCATACATCAAACCATTTCATAGCTGCACTCATTTCTTTCAAGGAAGTCGACTTTTTACATTCCCAGGAATCATTTCTAGAGTATGAACCTAAATTTCTCAATGCATAATCACTGTAGGGGCTTAGTGAACGTACATGATGTGTGAATTATTGTACAGACAACGCTAACCAGCATGTGCTAGATGGCCGGTAAAAATAAGATTGCTATGCAGATTAGAGCATTACGCAGAATGTTGGTAAACGAGGATAGCGCAAAATTCTGTATTTAGGATAAACTTACATGTCTTACGTGTTGAATGTGTTCTTGTACGTTCCTAAGTATTTTATGGGTAGCATCTTGAAATGCTTTCTTTGCTTGTATATTTGTGTTCCAAACTAACGCAATATATTAGGGACGTAATTCCTTAGTTATATGAATTCCTTCCTTCCCAAAGGTTTTTCTAGTTTTGTGTCATGATTTGCCACATTGAATGTTGATATTTCATTTCGCTTACAGTGGTAACTAGCTACCGTAACACGGGGTTACTTTGCACATTGGGCATTACTTCCCACAAAATATGAAAAGAGATTCAGTCATCTGTTAGTAAAACCCTGAGCTGTAAACAGATTGGTGGTAGTTCATAGTTTTCTCACTGGGTGTCTGTACACTCATATGGTACTATATTACTGTGGCGCCACATATTCTGTCTGCTTGTATGTGTGGAATGCGGTGAGCGGGTAATTGTATTTTGGTTTCATGGCGACGATCGTGGTAACTATTCTACAACCAACTTTGCTGAATAAATAACTTAGTTCTTTTCATTTTTAGTAGTTAAGTTTAACAAATTTGGATTTGTGCTTTTTACAATTTAGAAATTTATAAGAACACATCTAGGTGGCGAATACAAAGAAAGTTTGAATTCGTTCTATTTCAAGCGCTTTCCGATTCGATTTTTTTTTTTTTGCGCTGCTCTGAGCCTATCGTAGAAGTATGTATTTGACATCTAGGTATTCCTAGTAGAAGTAGCAAGTAGCTCGCGAGTTTTTTTTTTTTTTTTTTTTTTTTTTTTTTTAAATGAAGATGGAAGTATTAATGTTTGTACTGACAAACAATGAAAGACATTTTGATCGTAGCTTTAAAGTTGTTTCAAACTTCGTGATCAGAACGGCTCCTACTCTGCGGATGGTATAATTTGAGAACGTTTCATTTCTTTTAGCCGAGTGAAATAAATTGAGATCTTATTTGAATATATAAAGGAAAGTAAGAATATCTCAGGTACAAACCATGAAAAATTTCCCAACCATTCTATTTTTAACATCTTTCAAACTTTAGCAGCTATTGCCAGTTATTTCGCTTCTAACTGTAGTGAATGTAATTTGAGATAACGTCTTTCTTATTAGGTGAGTTAAATAAATTTTGTTACTCTGCTTTTCGATTTTAGGTAGTAGTAAGAATGGCCATAGATACAAGTCCCGCGGGATTTTGTTTTTTTTATTTAAGGACAGTTTTGGAATAGAAGATTAAGAATAGATTTATCAATATAAAATAACTATGCAAAGTATCTCTTTTAACAAAATAGAATCTTAATATGTTTTAAAAATGTGCCCGACGTCGGTTTCTTCTTTTTGGGTTCCCTTTAAAGGGGGGTGTTCATTATGACTACAAGTCGATTTCTAAGTAACGTTAGTTTCAATTTTTGTTATGGGGCAGCAGCATTTTATCAGATGATGTTCTCGTAGTACTGTTGAAAAGGGTACTTTATAAACGACTTTTCCTTCTTCTACATAGAAATGTAGAACTTCTGTATAGATCATCATTATTATTTAAATTCATTTCAGAACGATGTTAAATCAAATTTCATTGTGGGTTACTGAGATATACTCATAAAATACTAGGGAAGCGTTATTTATTTATTTATAAATTAGCCTTTTTAGAGTCCAGATTAGGAATATCATTAATACGATATTATTAAGTACATCCCGCCTTTCAAACAAAATTTCTTAGTATGATAGAAAACTACATTGTATAAGCTGCATTTCATTCTTGAATGTAGGTTTACATTAGGAAAGCACGATGATGGTTGAGTCCAAGTTTTTGTGAGACAAAGATTTAAATTGCTTTAAGAAAAATTATTTTCCACTTTATTATATTTCTTACACGGGGGAATATATTCTATGATCCAATCGAAAGTGCAGGAACGTGAGAGTAAAACTAACCAAGACAGACGAAAAGGTTATGGAGCTAATGGTTTATAGTTTACTTGTGTATCAGTTTTCTGATATATTTTGTGTTTCCACGTATTTTTCCTTTCTTTAATTTCCATTTTTCTCAATTTTTAAGATTTTTTCACACCATTTTAGACTAAATTCCACCAAGATATGAGTTTTCTATCATTTTGTCAGTACTTGTGTGAATTGATAGCTTTTCCCATAGTTCATACTGCCTTTTTGGACAGGTCTATATTTTTGCTCTTAAAGTTGTAAACGCTGAGCTATTCCATATAAAATCAGGAAGTTCACGAGTGAAGCCTTAAAAATTAAACTTAGATTTTATGTTTCAAATGAAATTGACGTTTGTTTGATTTGCACTTGCTGATGGCTCAAAGCTCATAGGATACAGGCTTGGGTGTCGTTTCTAAGCTTGTGTATCATCCTTTACAAGAATTTCCATTAACAAACCTGGATTTCTTTAATTTGTATTATTGTTTTCTTTTGAGATTTTAGCTTGCATTCTCCGTTTTTTGTTGACTATTTACATCTTTATCTCGGGCACTTGCGTAATGCTTTTTCATCCTTGTAAGTGTCTATTTCCTTTGTTTTTTTTTTCTTTTTAGTTATAACTCAGTAGTTTACGAAAATGCATTTTAAGTTTTGCATCGTCCCTGAATTTTAAACTCAATCTTTTTCTCCTTCGTTTCCTTCTGCTTTTTAACCCGTAAGAGGAAATATGTGTATGTCAGACACCTATGGTTTTTCTTTGTATTACATTGGCAACACTGATTCACTCAATGTATCGGTTCTTTCAGTACCTTCCAATTATTTAGTTGTATGTGTTTCGCAGTAGTCCATTGTTGGCGTAATGTCTGAGTGAACATTTATCGATGATTTTAGAAAGAGGCACACATTTCCATTATTGTTTATATTTTTGCGTGATTATTGGACACACATTTCCTGAAGAGAGTTTTGCTTTCAAAAATTTTTGTGGTTTACTTTTATTTACCATGAAATAGAAGCTATTGAGCTCTTGAAACATACTATTTTGTTTGTGTGAGATTTTATGTATTTGCAAAATATAGGCCTAGTACCTCGAGAAAGAAATTTAAGAATGAAACTGTAAGTACAGCAGATCCTTATTTCACGGGAAAAATTCCAAAAATGTTGAAAGTACAGAAGTAATTTATATTATTGTCTTCAGTAGATTCTGACTGAGACGCCTAATTTTTTCCTCAAATCAAGAATTACCTACTGAAAGTGAGGACGATACCAATTCTGATACAGTGCCAGGTGTGAGCTCAAGTAGTAACAGAACTGTCAATGTGAGCAGCCCTAGTGAAGTTTCATGTGATAACGAAGGCCTTAGATACAGAGGTAAAAACAAGTTTGTTTGGAATTGAAATGAACCTCTAAGAAACCGAAGGGTACTCATAAAAACATAGTCAGAGGGATTCCTGGTATAGTCACCCATGTAAGAAATCTGGAAAAAAAATCCTGTCTTACTTATGTAATGATGATATAATTCAGGAGATTTCAATATAAAGTTGGAAGAAAATCGAAACAAATTTGAAGTAAATTAGAGCAAAGTCAAACTACAGATCTACTGACCTATCTGCAAATAAAGCTCTTATTGCTCTCCTAATATTGTGTTTTATTTGTAAATCAGGCAACGAATACATGTATTCACCATTTTCAAGACACCTTGGGACGACCTCTATTTAAAGCTACCATGTTCGTTAAACGTTTCCAAGCTCTTGGACAAATAGAACATTTGAACAGGGCAGCTACATGTGGACAAATAGCATATTTGCGGGGTAGTAATATGTAGAATTATACTAATTTAAAATTTGTCAGTTTTTAAATTTATATTCTATTTTTATTTAGATATTGAAATATTTTCGGAATTTATATTCCAATAAAACCGAATTAATATATGTTATTCTTGTTTATCATAATTTGCTCGAAGTACAAAATATAAAGTTTCATTATTCTACATTACACATACGTTTTTTAAAAAAGATCTTACTTTATACATGTCCGTGTCCCAGAGACACGCATTTCTTGTAAGCGAAGAAAACTAACGTTCCCTCTTAAGGGTTAAGATATTTTCTGACTTTAAAAATTACTCTAATAGCATACATTTTACAAAAATGGAGATCCTAAAAGAGCTGGGAGTGAATCAAACAACTACTCTCTCTTCTTTGTCTTCAGTTAAATATAATGTTACTATTTGGATGAATCCTTCGCGATTAATTCCAATCAGTATTGTACTAAAATCGATAAGAGAAAGCGCAAGTAAAATGGAATTAAAACAAGAAGAAACAGCTGGCAATCAACAAGGATATCATCTTAAAGTTTCTTCTTGGCTTTCTTTTCATTCTTTCGAATATCTCTTTTCCATTTTGTCTATTGCCAAACAACATCTGGAATTACAAACATGTATTATAACGAACATTAACAAAACGGAAGTGATGTTCACCTGTTCCACGTTATTTCGAGAGAAGATAATTTTGTTTATAACAAGTTTTCGTCTTCGTTTATAAAGATTTATAATTTGTGCTGAAGGAATGTATGATTTTTTCTTGCTTTCCTTGTTTTTATCTTCTCCCGATATTCTTTACCATATATTAAGCTAAGTTCTGAAATTAATTTTCTATCTTACCATTTGATGTTATCCCATGTATCTCAATTAGCTTTTTCTAATAACAATATTGTTCTCGTTTCTACCAGGGTCATAATGAGAAGCTGTGAGGGGCGTAGACATAAAATCATAAATAAGGCGCACTGACTGTAACATAGGGACGTTATTTCATATGCGTATTTTTTATTAAACAGGCTTATCAACAGTTGTATATGCAGTATTATTACAAACTATCCGTTTAAACGCAGACCGTTTAAACGCTCAAAATTGTAAATAAGTAAAGTGCAGCGAAATGATAACTATTTCATAATAAGTTACTAGGTTTGGAAACACCTGCTCGACACACAGGTACCGTAGTGAGTCATCAAAATTGCCAGAATGCCATTTTATAACATTTTATAACTTTTTCGTTTGTATAAAAAAGTTAAATCGAATATTTCTGGTTCAGGCCTACACATCCAGGATAACAATGCTACCAACTTGAAATGTACAAAATATAGCTAGAGGACCAAATATTTAAACATGTACAAATTTTGCCCTGTATTCCAAATTGAAAAGTTGAATATAATACAACTCAAAGATATGGTAGTCAAATAGATTGATTATTCGATCTCTGTGGATTCAAACTTCAGAAAAACGATCATATGGTATTTCACTATATTTGACCCAAAAGCCGTTGCTTGTAGGAAGCGCAAACCGTTGACCGCTAAGTTAGTCCTATGGTGATTTCTTCCGAGTTTTGGTCTACCATGCAGTAACATGTTAAATCACATTAGGTATTTAATCTTCTAGTATAAGAGTTACAGGAACCCTGAGCTGTGAACCTTTTCAAAGTCTCTTTGTTTAATTCCCTTTTCCCTTTTTTAATTTTAATAGTCGGTATATTTTTTTCAATTTGTCATCTCTTGGTTAATTTTTACCATGATATGCATTTTCTGTTGATGATTGCTTTTTGCTGCATAACAGGAATTGTTCCAAATATTTCTTAAATGTTCACTTATTTCTCTTTGATCCAATTTTTTATCACTTTTCCATGTCAGCTAACCACTAACATTTAAGGGGACTGGCGTTCTAAGAAATATTAGCTTCTTCCTCCAGTTTAATTCTTTCAGTTTATGTCTGATAGCTGGACACCGAACATGGCAACACGTATGCCCCGAAATATGACATGCCAGTATATTTCTCCAATTGGAGCAAGAAAGAGTGAATATTTCGCCATGACTTAGAGACGCACTAGATAGATTTGATAAACTACATTCACTTTGAATTCTAAGGTATGAAAATTAATGCAAGCAAAATGAATATAACAATATGCATCATGCTAAGACAGAAAGCATGGACACGACAACGAAATTTCAACTTTTAAGAATAGAAAGTCTGCATTTCCCATCTTTTTGTTTTTGGTTTTTCTCTTTCCTTTATGGAATATACCGCTTTTAGTTTCAATAGCGAACATAGCTTACCATGCTTAACTCCCTGAAAAACAAACTGTAGTTCCAGGCTGCCATTCGAACGAAGATTTATTAGAACGAGTCTTACACGCTGTCGATTTGGGTGCACGATCTAAGGCGTATGCTCAAATCAGCCATAAAACTCCACACTGCCATATATTGCCCCCGGTTCCATTTCAACTTTTAGTTTATTTACGGTTTATAAATGTCTATGGGTTAACATCTGGCCTCAGAAAAAAAAAATGCATTTCTAGATCAAGGTCAGGCAAATTTAATCCACTATCTTCAGAAGTTACTGTTAAGTCTAAATATATGTAGGATCAATCGAGGATTTCCATTAAGAAAAGCTAAAATATCTAAGCTAGAAGCACTTTGAATGTGGTCTTGGCGCACAATGTTGCGTATATCATGGACCGAAAGAAAAAGAAATGAACATGCACTAAGGGTTGCTAATGAAAGACAACAGATCATGAAAATAATAGGAAAAAGAAGAAACAGTATGCTTTGCCATCTTATTCGGCACTCCGATGTGATCACCATGCTGATAGCGGGAAATGCAATAGTAATACCAGGAAGAAGAATACCAAGGATACAATATATAGACACTTACGAAGAAGAGACGTTATCAAGTTTTAAAACTGATCTTCCACGGTAGAGAAAAGTTTCAAAATTTCCATGTTGCCCACCTATCTATGGTTGGGGTGAACAGGATGGAATCGACGGTTTAAAGATTGGTTTCCCTAATTTACTATATTCACACTAGGTCTTTAAGGATAATTAGAACGTTGATTTCATAAATCTACGAAGCCAGTTGTACCTCTTGAAGGAGGTGTACTCACCAATAATGCATGCGGGAATGACATTTCTTAGCTTTGTTATGTAATGTTCGGGCAGCGTAAATAAAACTTTGAAAAGAATATTCGCAACCTCTCGCATGAATACGTCGGAACTAGGTCGTGTTATTTTTTGAAATAAACCGCGTTAAAGTATCGGCTGGTACAAGCTATATTTTGCTCTCAAAACACATTATTTTGTTAATAATAATATGTTTTCTGCATTTCTTGTAGATATCTTAAATTTTATTGGCCAGTGGTTAGTGGAGGTTAGTGTTGGTGAAATATCTTTACACTTCTATTTCTTTCTTTTAACTGCGTGGATTATTCCAGTGGCCATGGAATCCTGTTTCCTGTCGTTGTTAGAATTTTGTAAATATATTCGGAAAGTTCATATATATTTTCGCTTTTTTCCCAAAAGTTTACACATCCTTCTCTCTCTCTCTGTCACTTGTTTATTGCTTTTATCCCAACTTTGCTACGGCAAATCACGATTTCTTTCGTACCTACATTGTGTCATAAACCGAAGCTGGGGAGAACGGTAGACAAAACATAGACACCGTAAAAATTGAAAAGTGAACAAATGATCAAATTAAGCTCAGGTATTAACAAACTAAAATTATGATGTGCAAATCACAAAAGCTGTTTAAACTTTACACAAAATATGATAATACCAAATATAATTCAGACAAATTAAAGAACATCAAAAGGTTACAAATGATAAAGTAGCTTTTATTGTATATATTTTCGGCCGTTTTAACTTGTTTTATTTCCCCTTTTATCTTTTATTATTTTCGGTATTTTCGAAATATCTTTTTATTTTTATTTTCGGGTTTGTCACACAAAACTGAGATTAGAAACGATTGTTAGGATTAAACACTGGAGTGCATTGTTCTAAAGTAAACTCATGTTATACTCTTATGAGTGCTCCAATTGTACGGTTTGAGCTTCGCAAGCTAAATCGCCGTTTTCATACGTGAGATCCAATTTTTTGTTTGTTTATCATCAGTGGTTGTACGATATTTTCATACGCCTCCGTGTAAAATAATTTTTTCAAATATTGTGCAGAAATCAGCAGTGAAGTGACTAGTACATATGTGTTAGCACCCTAACATTCGTTTGTAATCTCAGTTTTGTGACAAATTCTGGCTCCATATCATTGAAAAGGAAGGAGTAATTGTGCCTGCTTGAACGATCGCTTATTACTATCTGCAGAGGACTCCAGCCGACCCTTGGGATAATACGACGTGGAACGCCTGAGATCCTATTAACTGAACACCTCTGAAGGAGTTGACCGGTCGAAGATTATTGTGATTAAGTGAAATCTTAATTTATCAATTGTGCCACATAGTACAGTATTAAAAAAAAAAATAAAATAAGATAAAAGTGGAAATAAAAAAAGTTAACACGGCCGAAAATATATACAGTAAAAGCTACTTTTTCATTTGTAACTTTTTGATGTTCTTTTAATTTGTGTAAATTACATTCAGTATTATCACATTTTCTGCACAGTTTAACCAGGTTTTATGATTACCACCAGAAGATAATTTTAGTTTGTTAATATCTAAGGTTAATTTGATCATTTGCTCACTTTTCCATTTTTACGGTATCTATGTTTTGTCTACCGTTCTATCTAGCTTCGGTTTATAACACAACGTATGTACGGAAGAAATCGTGATTTGCCGTAGCAAAGCTGGGATGAACGCAACACACAAGTGAGAGAGAGAAAGGATGTGTAAGCTTTTGGAAAAACAGCGAAAATCATTATGAACGTTACGGTTATATTTACAAGGTTCTAACAACGACAAAAACCACGATTTTATGGCCACAGGAATAACCCACGCAGTTAAAAGAAAGAAATAGAAGTGTAATGATATTTCACCAACACTAGCCTCCACTAAGCACTGGCCAATAAAGTTTAAGATATCTACAAGAAAAGCAGAAAACAAATTATTATTAACAAGATAATGTGTTTTGAAGGTAAAATATAGCTTGTACCAGCCGATACTTGAACGCGTGTTCATGCGAGAGCTTGTAAATATTATTTTCGAAGATTCATTTACGCTGACAAAACATTACATAACGAAACTAAGAAAAGTCATTCCCGTCATGCTTTCTCTGTCTCAGCATGATGCATATTATTATATTAATTTTGTTTGTATTAATTTTCCTCTCTTAGAATTCAACGTGAATGTAGTTTATCAAATCTATCTAGTGCTTCTCTAAGTGATGGCGAAATATTCATTCTTTCTTGCTCCAATTGGAGAAATATACTAGCATGTCATATTGCGGGGCATGCGTGTTGCCATGTACGATGTCCAGCTATCAGACATAAACTGAAAGGATTCAACTGAAGGAAGGAGCTACTATTTCTTAGAACGCCAGTCTCCTTAAATGTTAGTGGTTAGCTGACTAAGACAAGTAATACAAAATTGGATTAAAAAGAAATAAGTAAACGTTTAAGAAATCTTGGAACAATTCCTATTATGTAGCTAAACGCAATCATCAAAAGAAAATGCATATCATGGTAAAAAATAATTATAAAAGGACAAATTGGAATAATATATACCGACCTTAAAATTAGGAAAGGGAAAAGAGATTTAAACAAAGAAACAATGGAAATGTTTATAGGTGATGGTTCCTATAATTCTTATACTAGAAGATTAAATACGGAATATGATTAAACATGTCACTGCATGGTAGACCAAACGCCAGAAGAAATCAGCGTCGCACTGACTTAGCGGCCAACGGTTTTCGCTTCCTACAAGCAACGGTTTTTGGGTCAAATATATGAAATGCCATATGATCGTTTTTCTGAAGTTTGAACCCACAGAGATCAAATAATCTATCTATGTGACTACTCTATCCTTGAATTTTTATTATATTCAACTTTTCAATTTAGATTTCAGGTTAAAATTTGTACATGTTTAAATATTTGGTCCTCTAGCTATATTTTGTACATTTCAAGTTGGTAGCATAGTTATCCCGGATGTGTAGGTCTGAATCAGAAATATTCGATTAAACTTTTCTTTACAAACTTAAAAGTTATAAAATGGCCTTCTGGCAATATTGATAACTCAATACGCTACCCGTGATTCGAGCAGGTGTGTTTCCAAACCTAGTAACTTATTATGGAATAGCTATCATTTCGCTGCGTTTAGTTATGGAGAAAGAAGTTAAGATGAATACTGTGTAGAAGTTGTGCCGTATACTGTATGAATACTGTATAGAAGCTGTACCGTATAAGAGATGTAAAGAGTATTTACCAACCTTATCTTTTAAGATTTGTGTGTTTGTAAGATTGCTGAAGGCAATGGTTTCATGGTAAATTCAAGGTGAAAACAAATAGTGTCGGGAGATATGTAAGATCATTATGTCGCTTCATTACGTTTCTGGTTTTAAGTTTGTTAACGTTGAGATCTGCGCTTAAATACAATTACTATTAATGCGAATACATTTTACTAATCCTCTGGACTTTCCTGACTGGGTATATACTATTCATTTCACTCCGTTTGCTTGTTTGGAAATAGTTCCGCAGGTGTGAATTCGTTTTGCTAATGATTACACTAGGAAAGTAGTACCCAAATCATGTGCTGGCATGTGATGGTATTATTGCCACCTCGCATACTTCGTTTTGATATTTCGTGAATTTTCACGTCACACTCAGTTAAAATAAAAATTAATGTGTCTATTGAAGCTTTCCTGGCGACGTATTGTGAACAGGTCTTCTCGGGCTAGCAGCCAGGTGAATACTGTTATATCTTGCGACGTTTCGAGGGCTGACATCGTCCTCATCTTCAGGCGAATATGATTGTGCAATGGAGTGTATGGAATATATATACTCATGTATGTACGATTGGACTCTTCTGATTGGTGGTTGAAATGGCGGCTTCTGATTGGTGCTTGAGATGGCGGGATATGATTGGTGTCCATGTTTTACTCAGTTGAAATCCTGTGTCTCTGTTAAGGTTCGTTTTTTCTTGTATGTTTGCAACGGCTTCTTTTATCCTCCTGTCCCAAACTCTTGAGCATTTTGCTATTATTTCGGCATCTGTGAACAAAATCTTATGTTGCTGTTTGATGCTATGTTCAGCCAATCCGGATTTTTCTGGTTGGTTTAGTCTGATGTAACTGTTGTGTTCTTTGCATTTGGCTTCAATGGTTCGTCCTGTTTGTTCAATATATGACTTACCACATTCACATGGAATGCGGTAAACTCCAGGAGTTCGGAGGCCCAGGTCGTCTTTGATTGATCGTATTAAGTTTTTTATTTTTGCTGGAGGCTTGTGTATTGTCCTGATGTTGTACCTGGCAAATAGTCTGCTGAGCTTTCCAGAAGTGTTCCCGGTGTATGGGAGGCAAATTGTGTTTTCCGTTCTTCATTCACAGTTTCTTCTGCACTTTTGTCCTTGTTGTCACTGTCCTTCGTTCTGGTCCTTTTTAAGGGCCATATTTATATCTCGCATTGAGTATCCATTCTGTAGCATGGCGCTGCGAAGATGATTAACTTCCTCTATTAAACAATCTTTGTCGGAGATGGAAAATGCTCTATGTGCTAAAGTGTTGAGAACTCCAAGCCGTTGAGCTTTGTGATGGAAACTGTTTGCGTTCAGATATAAATCTGTATGTGTTGGTTTCCTGTATACCCTATGGCCTAGGCTGCCATCCGGTCTTCTGTATATCATGATGTCAAGAAATGGTAGACGTCCATCTTGTTCAACTTCCATTGTGAATTTAATATCAGGATGCTGGTTATTAAGATGCTGCAGGAATTCTTGTAAGGAGCTGCGTCCATGTGGCCAGATGGTGAAGGTGTCATCAACATACCTATAGAAATGTGTGGGTGCCAGTGGTGCTTTCTTCAGTGCTTCATGTTCAAAGTGCTCCATATAAAAATTGGCTACTGCAGGTGATAGTGGAGAACCCATGGCGACGCCGTCTGTTTGCTCATAGTACTGACCACGGTATAGGAAGAACTGGCATCCACTGGCAACAAACACATTTCTATAGGTATGTTGATGACACCTTCACCATCTGGCCACATGGACGCAGCTCCTTACAGGACTTCCTGCAGCATCTTAATAACCAGCATCCGAATATTAAATTCACAATGGAAGTTGAACAAGATGGACGTCTACCATTTCTTGACATCATGATATACAGAAGACCGGATGGCAGCCTAGGCCATAGGGTATACAGGAAACCAACACATACAGATTTATATCTGAACGCAAACAGTTTCCATCACAAAGCTCAACGGCTTGGAGTTCTCAACACTTTAGCACATAGAGCATTTTCCATCTCCGACAAAGATTGTTTAATAGAGGAAGTTAATCATCTTCGCAGCGCCATGCTACAGAATGGATACTCAATGCGAGATATAAATATGGCCCTGAAAAGGACCAGAACGAAGGACAGTGACAACAAGGACAAAAGTGCAGAAGAAACTGTGAATGAAGAACGGAAAAACACAATTTGCTCCCATACACCGGGAACACTTCTGGAAAGCTCAGCAGACTATTTGCCAGGTACAACATCAGGACAATACACAAGCCTCCAGCAAAAATAAAAAACTTAATACGATCAACCATGACGACCTGGGCCTCCGAACTCCTGGAGTTTACCGCATTCCATGTGAATGTGGTAAGTCATATATTGGACAAACAGGACGAACCATTGAAGCCAGATGGAAAGAACACAACAGTTACATCAGACTAAACCAACCAGAAAAATCCGGATTGGCTGAACATAGCATCAAACAGCAACATAAGATTTTGTTCACAGATGCCGAAATAATAGCAAAATGCTCAAGAGTTTGGGACAGGAGGATAAAAGAAGCCGTTGCAAACATACAAGAAAAAACGAACCTTAACAGAGACACAGGATTTCAACTGAGTAAAACATGGACACCAATCATATCCCGCCATCTCAAGCACCAATCAGAAGCCGCCATTTCAACCACCAATCAGAAGAGTCCAATCGTACATACATGAGTATATATATTCCATACACTCCATTGCACAATCATATTCGCCTGAAGATGAGGACGATGTCAGCCCTCGAAACGTCGCAAGATATAACAGTATTCACCTGGCTGCTAGCCCGAGAAGACCTAAAAATTAATGGTTTAACAAATTCTTCATTCCCATAAACAAGTAATAAAAATATCATTTAAATTACTTTGACGATTCTCATAGTACTTAGATACAAAATTCAAAAAATATATGTTGCATCCGTTAGTGCGCTCTAGTTCTGAAACTGAGTTGTTGACCACGCGGAATTTAGATGGCATTTCACACCAGGTGTTGACAATAAGGTAACACTGGTTAACAAAAAGAATGTCCTTGTAATCCACAAGGAGCGTAGCAGATTGGGTGTCGCGTAAACTGGAGGTTGTACGGGTAGTAGGGAGTTGGAGAGGGGTAGGTTCCGAAGAAACCAGCAGGAGGCATGCGTTTTGCTGTGATCAAATAATATCAAACCATAGAATGTATTCGTTCGATTGTAACGTTATAATTAAATTTAACGTATTTTTCGTCACATTAGCCCAGTTCGAATACTAAGATAAGTTACTACTATCAGGCACCCTCAATTTATACGTATATTTGTAGTAACTAGTGATTGCATAAATTTCAAACTAGACACATCACATTGACTACAACTACTTTTTATTATGTAGTCTCCATAATTAAATACCAGTTGCCATAGCAAACCGAAACAAAAATTCTATTTTATTACTGTAACCACTAACAGAGACTATCTATCTGAAATCAACATATATTCTATATGTTTTTTCTTCTTCTTACACGAAAACCTTTACCACGACTTTGTGTGTTTTGATCCCAGGCGGAATTCTAATTTAAAAGACGTACTACCCTCAAATGCAATGAACAAAATCTGTGGCATTGATGAAGGGAAAACTATCGAAGAACTAAAATTTTATGCAGATATTTAGTCCAAGACATCGCAAGGAGATGTTGTGAGTGAATATGATATTGAATATATAAGTAGTGAGTATGAAGAGGAAGCATGTTAAAGCGATATTGAACCTGGGATGTAGGAAATCAAAGTAAACTTGCAAGTCCATCCTTACGTGTGCGTTTAAAATTATATATGAATATCACATGTATGCCTTATGTTATACATACCTCTTTAAAATGTACAAGTTCCTCCTTACTATCCCTCTTACACATGCAGAAAGGAAGTTGTGAATATGCTTTTCTTGAAACTCAATATTATAAAATAAGGATTGAGAGCAAACCACGGGAAAGACAACCTTCAATCGTTTATGTTAATGCAGTATGAAAGGATATACTAAATAAAGTGAATAAAGATGTCTTAAATAAACCAACCAATTTCTTCTAGGTGCTCCGCTGCATGAAACAGGTTACGAAATAGCTTTTAATGAGCACCTAAATCAGCTTAAAACTGTTATTGAACGGTTAAAAATTTTACCACCTCACTTGGCATATTTTCTTCTAAAAAAATTGCATGGGTATACCAAAGTTACAATATTTTCTTCGAACTACTCCAACATGGTATATACCATCTCTACTTCTCCAAATGGATGCCTGCCTGAAAAGAGCATTAGAGTCTATCGTAAATATATCTATGAATCAGATACAATGGACACAAGCTAGTCTTCCAATTCGTTTCGGAGGTTTGAATATCCGCAGAGTCTCCGACCTCAGCTTTCCAGCTTTTATTTCCTCGTGTTATGGGGTGAGACCTCTCATCTCCAACATTCTTACCATTTCCGTTGATGATGTGGTCATTCATCACTTGATAGAGGCAATTGACGTATGGAAGTTCTTATTTGGACAAGATATACCATCCACATTGGAAGTACAGAAAAGCTGGGACCAAATAATCTTAAAATCAATTATTGAACAAGAGCTATTCTTGGATAATGTATTTGATATAGCTCGCTTTAAGGCCTTACAAGAAAAAGAATCTGGCGCATGGTTGCAATCAATTCCATCGAGGAATATTGGAACTTTCATGGATAACAATTCTTTTCGTCTTTCTGTTGCTCTACGCCTTGGCATGAACATGTGTAAAAAATTTACATGCATTTGTCGGGAGCAAGTCAATGAAAAGTGTTTGCATCCATTGAGCTGTCCCAAAAGCGCAGGCAGAGTGTCCCGTCACGCTGAATTACATGATATCCTAAAGCGTGCGTTGGCCAGCATAGACGTGCCTTCAATTTTAGAACCATCAGGTTTATCAAGGGATGATGGGAAAAGACCAGATGGCATCACATTAATCCCCTGGGAAAATGGGCAATGTCTAGTATGGGATGTCACTTGTGTTGATACTTTTGCAGCTTCTCATATCGTATCAACATCTAAGGATGCTGGAACTGCGGCTGAAACAGCGTGCAGACGGAAACATTTAAAATATAAATGCTTAAAAGAAGACCATTTTTTCATTCCCTTTGCTGTTGAAACAATGGGTGTTTTCAGCAAAGAGGCAAAGAATCTAGTGAAACAAATAGGTTCACAGCTGGTTGTGAAAACAGGAGATCCGCGGAGCAAACAATTTTTAATACAGAGACTCAGCTTAGCAATTCAGCGGGGAAACGCAGCTTGCATTTTTAAATCATTCCCCTCTGCTCCTATTATGGAAGAAGTTTTTTATCTTAAATAGTTAATCCGTTCCACGCTAGCCACATCAACCATCAAGTACTGTTATATAAAGGTTCAATTATATCACATTGCACACCATAGTGCTGCCTGGAATTTCGTATATTATGTAATGCATTGATTCTTTTGTATATTTCGGTTAATTTTTTATCTATGACAGGTTGAGGATATTTCTTTTAATGTTTTGCATGTCTAATTTATTTTATGTTCTTTGGTTTGTCATTTAATTTACATTTTTATATTATGTATGTCCGTTTTTAACTTAATGCACCAAATAGTTGTTGATATAGGTTGATATTCATGAAATTGTAGTGGTTATAACTAGAAAAAAACAATACCTGGTTGTTATATATATATATATATATATATATATATATTCATTTTAGATACATAAAACAATTCTAATCTAAAAAAAATTACAAATATAAATATATAAAATTCTATATTTGAATTTGTAAGTAGCACATTATGTAATGATAATTCTCTGTAAAACTTTGTCAATTTGTTATCATTATTGCTTCTTTATTGTTGCAGACTATTTCGTAACCTGAAATTTTAAAATATTCAATCCTTTCGACAAAGCAAACATACATACAAATTAACTAAATTTGTGTCTTAAATAATAAATTATGTCATGATAATGCACAATTGAAAAATTTCTGATATAAGGTAAGGATGTCCTTCCTTCTTGTCATGAAAACACATCAAAGTAATAAAAGTTAAATGCTATATATATATATAATGCACTGCCACTACATATATATATATATATAATTATTGACAGGGCTTCAATAGTAATTAAGCTGTCTGAAACCAAAGTGAACTATCATAACTCCATTTTCGAGCTGTCAACAAGTATGTGTAAAATTGGAAACCCTGGATGTTAAATACCACAAAAATTGTACATTGCCACATTTTTACATCACCTTTTCATGTGAGTTTATCCACCACTCTTTCCAATAAGTGATAATTTATCACAAATTATGAAAAACTACAAAGTTTAACCTGGTTGCTGATAGTTTGAAAATGCATTTAGTTCACTGTTTTCACTGTGTTCACTGTTTCCGACAGCTCAATTGAGGTCCCCATAATAAAAGGGATCCAAGTTATACATGATGTTTCCAATAAGTTTTATTTATAATCGGAAAACCACTCTGCGGATCACAATATGCAAACTTCGAAAACTTCATCACACTCCACTCGAGGGTCTACCAATGAGTGAATTGTGTCGTGGTTATCCTCCCAGCTTATATACAGATGATGATAAGAAAAATGAAAAAAAACCTGTTGTTGGCAGCACGTCAGATGTATTGGTTGGCAGTGATGTGGCACGTGCAGCGCCGGACCGCTGGTGGTGGTGTGTTAGGTCGGTCTCCATACTACGTCAGGCGCAGTGGAACAGCAGTGTCCAGTGGCTGCCTCAGACGGAGGTAATGTAAAATGGGACACCTATCAGATTTTCAAAGAGGGCAAATTGTTGGTGCGCGGTTATTTGGAGTGAGTGTGACGGCAGTGGCCACTATGTTAGGTGTGTCCCGTAGGACAGTGTCGACAACACTCGGGAAAACCACATCGGGGAAGCGGAATAAAATCATGATTGACAGGTCACGCCGGGTATTAAAGCTCATTGTCACCCAGAACCGTCGTGCCACTGCGTAGCAAGTGGTGGAGGATTTCAACCAGCACCCCCCCCACCCCCTCGATAGACCATCACAGTCCGCCGCGAAATACATGACATGAACTTAAGGGGTCGTGTTGCACGTGCCAAACCGCTCATCAGGGACCATAACGCTTTCACACGCCGCAAATGGTGCCGCGACCATGCAGCTTGGACCGTTGAGGACTGGAAACGTGTGATATGGTCCGATGAGTCATCCTTCACCCTATTCCCAACCACGGGCCGTGTTTTGTGTGTGGAGAACACCCAAAGAAGCTTATGATCTGCAGTGTCTCCGCCCAACTGGGAAACATTTCGGCGGCTAGGTGATGCTGTGGGTCTATGGTCAAACTTAGCGGACGAATCACTGCCAACGATTATGTCGTAATTCTGGAGACCACTTGCATCCTATGGTCTAGATGTTGTTCCCGGACAATGACGCCATCTTCCAGGATGATAAGGCACCCATTCACACAGCTGGAGTTGTTGCAGAGTGGTTTGAGGAACATCGGGATGACGTTCAACACTTTCCCTGGCCCGCCCAATCACCAGATTTCAACATAATTGAACATCTGTGGTCCGTCTTGGAAACAAGATTCCGGCGACGATTTCCACCTCCATTCTCTCTCACAGAACTGGCCGATGCCCTGCACGAGGAATGGTGTAAAATTCCACTTGCTACCATTCACGACCTCTATGCCTCCATCCCACGTCGCATCAAGGCTGTTCTGAAGGCGAAAGGTGGCCCGACACCATATTAATCTGGTAAGTTGCAATTTCGTTCAGGTGTTTCCATTTTTCTGATCACCATCTGTATTTCACTATGGAGTGTCAATTTCCTAGACTAATTTATCTACTTCAAAAGTCACTTTTCTTGCCCTCTAAGGTCTTCACCTTGTGTTTGATGTAGATGTATTATTGAGTGGAATAACATTTTGTGGTTTTGAAACTTACAATTTTGAGCGTTTAAACGGTGTGCGAGGATAGTTTGTAATAATACTCCACATACAACTGTTTATCAGCAAGTTAAATAAAAAATACGCATATGTTATAACGTCTGTATTTTACATTCAGTGCGCCTTATTAATGATTTTAAGTCTACACCCCTGACAGCTTCTCATTATGACCCTGGTAGATATAAGAACACTATTGATATTAGAAAAATCCAGAGGCATGGGATAACATCAAGTGGTAAAATAGAAAATTAATTTCAGAACTTAGCCTAATATATAGTAAAGAATATCGCGAGAAGAAAGAACAACGAAAACAAGAGAAAAATCATACGTTACTTTAGCACAAATTATAAATATTTACAAACGAAGCCGAAAACTTGTTATAAACAAAATTAATTTATCTCGAAATAACCTGAAACAGGCGAACATCACTTCCGTTTTGTTAATGTTCGTTATAATACATGTTTGTAATTCCAGATATTGTTTGGCAATAGACCAAATAGAAAAGAGAAACAAACCATAACAAAATGATACTCGGAAGAATGAAAAGAAAGCCAAGAACAAACTTTTAGATGATATCCCTGTTGATTGCCAGCAGTTTCTTCTTGTTTCAATTCCGTTTTACTCGCGCTTTATCCTATCAATCTTATGACAATACTGATGAGAATTAATCGCGAAGGATTCACCCAAATAGTAACATCACATTTAACTGAATACAAAGAAGAGAAAGTAGCTTTTTGATTGACTCCCTGCTCTTTAAGGATTTCCATTTTTGTAAGGTATTTGCTATTAGAGTAATTTTTAAATTCAGAAAATATCTTAAAAACAGAACGAAACGAAGGAGAAAGGGATTGAGTTTAAACTTCAGATACCATGCAATATTTAAAATGCATAATCGTAACCTACTGAGTTATATCCAACGAGAAAAGAGTGGCAACGAAAATAGACAATTACAAGGAAGAAAAAGGCATGAGACAATTGTCGTAGATAAGACTGTAAGTAGCCTACAAAAAACGGAGAATGCAGGCTATAATCTTAAAAGAAAACAATAGTACAAATTAAAGAAATCTGGTTTGATAATGGAAATTGTTGTGAAGGGTAATTCATAAGCTTAGAAACGACACCCAAGCCTGTATTCTATGAGCTTTGAGTCATCAGCCAGTTCTACTCGAACAAACGTCAATTTCACTTGAAATGAAAATCTAACTTTAATTTTTAAGGCTTCACTCGTGAACTTCCTGATTTTGTATGGAATAACTCCGCGTTTACAGCTTCAAATGCAAAAAAAAAAAAAAAAAAAAAAAAAAAAAAAAAAAAAAAAAGAACCTGTGCAAAAAGGCAGTATAAACTATGGGAAAAGCTATCAATACATTCTGACAAAATGATAGAAAACTCATATTTTGTTGGAATTCAATCCAAAATAGTGTCTTAAAAATTGAGAAAAGTGCAAATTAAAGAAAGGGAAAAATACGTGGAAACACAAAATATACCAGAAAACTGATACACAAGTAAACTATAAACCATTAGCTCCATAACCTTTTCGTCTGTCTTGGTTCGTTGTACTCTCACGTTCCTGCTACTTTCGATCGGATCATAGAATATATTCCCCCGTGTAAGAAATATAATAAAAGTGGAATATAATTTTTCTTAAAGCAGTTTAAATCTTTGTCTCATAAAAACTTGGATTCAGCCATCATCGTGCTCTACTAATGTAAACCTACATTCAAGAATGAAATGCAGCTTAGACGGTGCAGTTTTCTATCCTACTAAGAAATTTTGTTCGAAAATCGGGATGTACTTAATAAATTCGTATTTAAGATAATATTCTTAATGTTGACTTTACAGGGCTAATTTATAAATAAATAAACAACACTTGGCTGGCATTTTATGCGTACATCTCAGTAACCCACAAAGAAATTTGACTTAACATCGGTCTGAAATGAACTTAATTAATAATGATGATCTACAGGAGTTCTATATGGAAGAACGAAAAGTCGCTTATAAAATACCCTTTCTAAAAGTGCAACGAGAACATTATTTGTTAAAATGCTGCTGCCACATAACAGAAATTGAAACTAACATTACTTAGAAATCGATTTGTAGTCATAATAACCACCCCCCTTTAAAGGGAACCCAAAAGGAAGAAACCGTCGGGCACATTTTTTTAAATATATTAAGATTCTATTTTGTCAAAAAAAGATACTTTGCATAGTTATTTTGTATTGATAAATCTATTCTTAGTCTTCTATCCTAAAGCTGTTCTTAAATAAAAAATACAAAATCCTGTGGAACTTGTATCTATGGCCATTCTCACTTATGTCTAAAATCTAAAAGCAGAGTAACAAAATTTATTTCACTCAACTAATAAGAAAGACGTTATCTCAAATTACATTCTCTCCAGCTAGAAGCAAAGTAACTGGCAATTGCTCTTAAAGTTCCAAACATGTTTCAAATAGAATGGTTGGGAAATGTTTCATGGTTTGTACCCGGGATATTCTTACATTCTTTTATATTCTCAAATAAGATCTCAATTCATTTCACTCGCCTAAAAGAAATGAAACGGTCTCAATTTATACCACCCGCAGAGTAGGAGCCCTTCTGATCACGAAGTTTGAAACAAGTTTAATACTACGACCAAAATTTCTTGCATTGTTTGTCAGCACGGACATTAATACTTCCTTCTTCATAAAAAAAAATACTCACGAGTTATTTGCCTCTTCTACCAGGAATAGCAGGATGTCAAATATGCATCCTCTTACGATAGGCTCAGAGCAGCGTAAACAAATATTCGAATTCGAAAGGGCTTGAAATAGAACGAATTGAAACTTTCTTTGTAGTCTCAAGCTAGGGATATTCTTATAAATTTCTAAATTGTATAAAGCACAAACTTCTTATTTGTTAAACTTAACTACTAAAAATGAAAAGAAATAAGTTATTTATTCCGGAATGTTTGTTGTAGAATAGTTGCAAGTAAAGGGTAAAAATCCGATACAAGTTAGGAAAATATTTCCAATCCTTATTGTTGAAATATTATCAAACTTGTGGTTGGTAATAACTATTTTTCCGCTTCTCAACACAAAGGATATAAATTGAATTTGTCTTATCCGTAAAAAGTGAGGGAAACACATTTGTTACTATGTGATACAATATAAAATATACAACTATATCCGTAGATAACAAACTAAAATTATCCGTTTCTTCTATTCTTTACGTACTCTAAATTTTGGCCCCTCATTTACGCTCTCTGAGGAACTGACGTGGAAGTGTTTCACTTCAAATCACGTTATCGCTATTCGATGAGTGAAATAATTAGTTATTTTCTACAATCCATTAAAGGATCAGAATATATGGTAAGGTAATATGGTCAACCACTTGCACCTTCGTTACTTTCTGATTATTGCTAGTGCTCCTATGTTTGTGCTCTCAATATAGAATTTATTATAACCTGCTCTAATGCTAATCGCAAAAATCGAAATATATAGCCTACTAGGTTTGGAATTTTGCTTTTACAGAATTTTTGCAAACAATGCCTCTCGTGTGTTATTAGCATCGTGAAACACTCTTCATTATTGTTTTTTACGCTAAAAGTAAAAAGGGCATGCGAAGATAAATACTACACTCTGAGTACCGAAAAAGAGAAGAAATATGTTATGCATCACATTCTAAAATACAGGGAGCTGAACTGTTTGAATAAATATTTAATATTATAACACGTTTGGTTCGTGTTTCTGTTCGGGAAGGTCATTCATATAACTTGGTGGGGTTCGATTCCTGCCTACCCCTATTTGGGAAGACATACTTATGACCTTCTGGGTTCGTATCTTGTCCGGTACGCCTTACTAATGGTGGTTTTAGTGGTTAGAATTCGTACGAGGAACTGGACCTGCTCGCAAGTTGAGATAAATCCGAACCAAGCTGGCATACGCGAGTACCCACCTTCAGTGACACGCCTACTTCGAGTCCACTCAAGATCTGTATTAGGGAGTACTGAATTCTTACCGTATCTGTAGTGATTGATGCGAGGAACATGGATAACAACTGAAAACAAAAATGTACACGAAATTGGTTTTATTCAAGCACAAAATAATATATATCACATACATACTTACTTCTGTATTTTATTAATATTGACTTTATTTATACCTTTTGATGCTTTTGTATTTCAATTCTTTCCATTCATTATTTTAGCGTACGAAATATAAGCCCATATGTTAGTTAATAGGAGAATAAAAAAATAAATAAAGAATTTTAACAGATTAACTCAAAAATATAGGATATGACGACGAAGAAGCCGGGTTATTGCGTGATAAGAGAGATGATTATTTTACGCACGTTGCTCACTGAACACTAATTCACACAAGAGTTTAATTTTGGAGATTTTAAGAGAAGAAAAAAAGGGGGTGTCATTTAATTATTCCGAGTTAAGGAGTTCCTTATAAATTCATGTTTCCTCTTCAATGGTCGTATTTTAGGCTCTATCTCGGTCGCTTCTGTGTAACTTTGCCAATAGTCGAATGTATAACTGCATCTATCCTTTGTTCAAAAGTCGTGGTCATTCGTCACTTCGAAAATAATGCGTTTCTTTTACATACGTTCATTCACTCCATGAAAATTTAATACTTAAACTATTATTTTGATCATAATTCCTTTTTCACACAACTTTTTCCACTACACCTTTAAAGATGATCAAAGAAATTTTTGATTTTCGATGCACACAACATTTGCAAGACAGTCCATATTGCAATCCACGCCAAGCACACCGCGCCTTCTTCTTTCAGCGTCTGTAAGATTGCGCTAGTCATGACAGAGAAAATATTTTAAGAATATCTATAAGAAGTGTTTTCTTACAAGGAATATATATATATCGAAAAGTATTAAATGTATTCTTCATTAAAATACGATGACTAAAATATTAAAAGTAGTCAAAATATTCTTCGATTACTTTAGATTCAATTGGACTATTTTTTATAAAGTCACGACCACATCACATTCCTTTGTCCGACGAACAAGAAGTTCAAGTCACCACTCACAGTACGGCCAACTCATTGACAAAGATAAAACCATAACACAGTATGCGTCAACGTACAGTGCATAGAGCCTCATTCCAATTCAGGTAGAAACAACTGTAAAAATTAAGATGAAATGGGAGTGAGGGGGGCCACACGCTCACAAATGGCGCGCGGAAGGGACAATGATCTTCTTTGAAGATTATCAGAATCCTGGAATCTTGGAATTTTCCTCTTCTTGAATTTATTTTTCCGGTTATTACTCCTCTTCATTCTTTCACTATTAATATTTGATTTACGATGGTTCACTAATACTTTACACAAACGTAGATGGGCTATTTTACTTTTATGGGCTATTCACTTTAAATGTTTTTATTTGTGCAAGTATAAGATTATATTTTTGTTCATAGCACAATGTTTCAAAACAAATGGAATAACATGTTGATTATCTATTATATTTCCATTTTATATCGTATATATGTAGTTTTCATATTCTATTTATTCACATCACATAACTAATATATTTCTTATACCATTACATAAATCGTAAAATTTCAACCTTTCCTTTTTTTCTTTCTTTGTAAGTATCTGATTCGTATTGTTACATCTTACACTAAATATCCTTATTATACTAAACATATGAAATTTTCAATATTTTAAACAGAATAAAATATAAAATGCAAAGATAACTATTTTTATACGTATATGTACTTACTTATGGCTAATTTTCAAAATAACTTTTAATAATGTAATATTTTCATTATTCAAACATTCAAAATACGAAATTTAAAGACACTATATCAACTTATAAGTAAATTTTCAAACATAATGCAATAATACGATAACACGAATATATGAAATAAATTCTCTCATTAGTAAATATTTTTTTCAAAACATATTACACATTGAAACTTTATTTTCACACAATATTGACTAACGTACGTTTTTGTCGAGATTTAATAAAATTTATCGGCGCCTTTAAGATTCACAGCTAAATTTTTACATCGTAATAATTCAGCTATGATTCTTTCTGACCACTCGACAAGGTCTGCCTGGCTAAATTTCAAAGATACCTACCCACAATGAATTATTTGTTTTCCACCCCGAGATGAGGCCGAAACATAGAACACAAGGTTAAAAATTTAAAATAATAAAGAATGGGACTTACCAAAATTGCTTACTCCGAGCGTTAAAGAAATAATACATTACCCAAAATATATAGGGGGGAACCTCATCTCAATGACTTGGCATATATTTTTGCTAGTTTTTCCATTACTTTGGAAAAGAAAACATCAACGGCCATCTGGAAGTCGCATAGCTGATCACAGATGCCTGCTTATATCGTATGAAACAACTTTTTTTTTACATTCCTTGAACTCTCTCATTTAATAACACATAAGGGTTTTGTAAATTTACCAATGCTAATTCCAACACATCGGATGACCACAGATTTTTACAGTAGAGAAAATTCAAATGTTTATCAACTTCAAACAATTTTCCCAAAATTTTGTGTATTCGTTGGTTATTACTTCTTGATTGAACCTTTTGAGATAAACACACTGGTATTGTGGTTAATGCGTTGCAAAGAACAGTTTCAACACTACTTTCTAAATCTGAATTTTTAAATTCGCTTGAAATCACTTCATGGTATTTCTCAGAATTATTTTTCACAGCTAAATCTAACCAAATTTTACGAGTTTTTTTCGTACGTTTCCACACCTTAAATCGGTCTACTGAATGCGATCCAATTGATTTACCAGTTAAACGATCTAACAATTCGAACACCTTTTCTGAATTTGACGGTTTATTAACACAAAGATAAAGTCCTTTGAACACATTAAAGAATTTTGAGATTTTCTTGTCTGTTGCAGAACTTAAGTTTGTCTGTTTCAAGAAAACCAGATCATTCACCTGTATTTTGTGTTTACTCTCCTGTTGAGAATTGTACCTCTCATTTCGCTTTCGGGTCACTTCTTTTCTTTTGAAATCTGCCATTACCAATTTATTATCCCAACTTTCATTATCATTTTCACTTGTATCATTTGTTAAAATGCCAAAATGTTCGAAGATGGGTTTTTCAGCATGAATGTTCAAATGTAAACTAGCTGGACTCGCGCCAAGACTACTTGATATCGAATAATTCAATAACACAACAACTTGCGGTATAAATTTCTCCCAGGAACCATGATCATCTTTACAAAATAGTCTGAACAACCTGTTCGTCTCCCTATGGATTCTCTCGACCGCGTTCGAGGCAGGATATGGCGTGGAATAAAATATTTTAACACCATATTCTTCCATTTTTTGTTTGAAGTTTTTAGAAATAAAACAACTACCATTGTCCGCTTATATAGCTGAAGGTATTTCTAAGTGCACAAAGTACAATGATTCCAAACATTTAGCTACACACTTCGTAGTAGCGTTCCGGATCGGATAAACAACAAGGTAGCGAGTAAAAACATCCAAGACTGAAAGTATAAATTTACATTTTGAAGGAGATGGCACAAGAGGTCCGATGATATCAATTGAAATCAATCTCCTAGGGCCTTTCACCTGTATGGTTTCTAGAGGTCTAGCTGGGGGTCGAGTATCAACTTTAGTTCGTTTACACTCGAGACAATCGTTAATATAGTTCATCACGTCTCGTCGCATAGATTTCCAATAACAAATTTCGCTGATAAAACTTACAGTTCTTTCACATCCGAAATGTCCACGGTTGTAATGCATTTCTTCAATTACCAGATTTACTAAATATGGTGGAATGCAAATTCTTCAGCTGTTAGGGAAATGAAAGTTCTTATACAACAAAATCGTGTTTTCCAATTTGTAGAATTTCTCTACATTTCTATTTTGCATCTTTGAATAAGGGTCGTTTGGTTTTTCTAAAAATTTTATAATTTTACTGTACTCAGGATGCTCTTTTTGTTTTTCGGTTAACTCTTCTGGTGTGAGGTTTCTGAAAAATGATGGGAGGACTTCCAAATTGTTGATGTCCAAAATTTCACTAAGAGGGGCTAAAACTATCCTGGACAATGCATCACTGGAAACATTTTCACTCCCCGAAATGTGCTTTATTTCTAAGTTAAATCCCTGTAGTTCGAGACTCCACCGAGCCAAACGAGATTTCCAATGGCGAATTTTATTCAAAAACACTAATGAGTTATGGTCTGTATAAACTTTCACGTGATGTCCATACAATAAATGTCCCCATTTACGTATAGCTGTAACAATTGCATACGCCTCTAATTCCGTGATAGTGAAATTTCGCTGTGCACTATTCAGCACACCGCGTCTTCTTCTTTCAGTGTCTGTAAGATTGCGCTAGTCATGACAGAGAAAATATTTTAAGGATATCTATAAGAAGTGTTTTGTTAGAAGGAATATATATATATCGAAAAGTATTAAATGTATTCTTCATTAAAATACGATGATTAAAATATTAAAAATAGTCAAAATATTCTCCGATTACTTTAGATTCAATTGGACTGTTTTTTTTATAAAGTCACGACCACATCACATTCCTTTGTCCGACGAACAAGAAGTTCAAGTCACCACTCACAGTACGGCCAACTCATTGATAAAGATAAAACCATAACACAGTATGCGTCAACGTACAGTGCATAGAGCCTCGTTCAAATTCAGGTAGAAACAACTGGAAAAATTAAGATGAAATGGGAGTAAGGGGGGCCACACGCTCACAATATGTGGAGCGTTTTCATTTATTTGGCATTTTATTGCGTTACGTTCATTCAAATGGGTATCATAAAGACGGGAACAGGATTGAAACTGTACTTCAAATATTATAATCTGAGTGGTCTCTCTTGTTAGAGAAAAGACAGTTGGCACACTAGCCTTTTTTACTTTTAAAAAAGTGTCGCCTGCAGCAGTGTTTTCGGAAATAAACATTCAAGAGATAGAAGACGAACAATCTGCATACTATACTTCAGTACAAAGAATTCAACATCAACCTAATCTGGTATTAGCTCCTGAAATGGCTGAATCGATTGATATTAAATTTTTCGTGTCAGCAGTTAGCCAGACATGTAACTCATTTAGAAAACTTTTTATTTTTTCTTACTTTACTCTCACTAGAATGAAGACACTACGAGTAAAAGAACAGATTAAAATTTTACGCTAAAAATGGTGAGTGGATTATGCTTAGGAGGTTTCTTTACGCTATACCAGTGAGCAAGTGATCTACGACTTACGAGATGAAAACGGGCAAATTCCGCAGATTCCGCCTTAATATGCATTTATGAATAACAGACAATGTTTTCTATATGGTACTAGTTTATATCTGTTGATATTTTATATTGAAGCACTTCGCAAAGTGTAATCTGAGCTGTGAATAAAACAAGGATTGGTTGCTAATGGTCGTAATATCAAAATTCTTTGTGTTTCATGTTTTAAGTGCATGTTTCTTATTTTCGTCACAAACTGAGACATTTATATTTTTGTACTTTGAAATAGTTGCTTTTAACTCATATCGATATGGAGGCTAGTGTTTTAGAACAATTTCAAGCAATATTGACAGAGGAATTATAGAAACAATTAGAAACCATTGCTCAGAAAATGGAATTGAATATTGGACGTCTAGGAGAAAGATAGATGAATCTGTAAGTGATTCAATTGTGAAGAGAACCGCGGCCGCCAGAGGGTTAATGGTCTTTGTTAAGTATCACTGAGGAAATCACTATATTGTGGAACGTCCTATATATAGGTTCAATTCACTGGAAGTTCACCATGGAAATCGGTATATTGGTACCTCTCTGTACATAATGGATCACTTTTCACTTGTTAACTATAAGCTTATTCAACCTATAAGACGATAAGCCACTGTTTTTAAAGCCACCTGTTATATTTATAATCCCTCATTTAAGCCACCATTATACCACCGTTAATAAAAATGTACATATTATTCATTTAAATTTGCAGTTTATAAGTCCTTTTCTTTCATTCACTTATTTATTTATTTGTCTATTTATTTTTCAACTGTAGGTTTCTCACCATGAGTAGATGTTTCAATTGATTTTCCAATCTTTTTCACTGAACATATAACATATTTGAAATCATAGTAAACACCTGAAACTAAATGAATATACTGGTAGACATTAACACAAAAATACTTAATTACTAAACCATAATAGAAAATGTGTATATTTCGGAAGCGTTGCCTAACAACGGTGTAAATGCTAAAGCCGAAATTCCTAATATGTGTATATAGTGTAGTGTAATGTGTGTATATGCACCTTTTTTTACAACAAACTTGTTCAACACTCAAACCTTTTTATTCAAAAATATTTTGTAATATTCAACTACTAAATATAAACACACAATGTAGCATTAAAATGATAATATAAATTAATATATATATTCATACACAAAAAACATTAAAAAAGCAAGAAAATTTTCAAAACAAGCAATTCGCAAAATAGTTATAACATTACTTGTATATTGATTATTTAAAATACTGTATCAGAACTTACTAAATAACAAAAATTCTAAAGGAATACAAAAACTTTTAAAGTCTCAAGTTTCAATAATCATATTACTCATACGGCAAAACGAAAGACTCATTAAAATGTTTCAAATAAATTTAGAATAACAGGTCAACTCACAAAACAATCCCTCTTGTCTTGCTGTTATTTAAACACATATATATGAAAACTTACATTTTTTTAAATTATCAGTAGTACTCGCAAACAAACTTCTATTTTTACCAAATCATCAAATATAACAGGTACATAGGCATCAACACTAATGCACGGATCTTTACAACATTAGCTAGCACGCGATTTTTAGCTGATAGAATCATTACTTAATCTTATTTTCAACAAACATCTTATTAGCTACGGCAAAGTAAAACTCTACTAGCACATGCACAACAAACGGTTCCTACTCATCTATCATTCACAAGCTAGGCATTCGGGAAGCAAGAAGGAGTAACTATCTACGGAGTGATCCGACCTCTAATGGCCATTGGCATCACGTTAAAATACGCATTCATTGTAACTGTAAATTCATGTAAGGATGCCACTCTAAATCAGCCTTTTGGCATCTTGAAAATAGCCCTAAATCATTTATAATGCTCAATTGCCATTTAGTTGAACTCAAACGTACACAGCTCTAAAACACTTTATAAGCAATCATTTTGTTCGCTTGACGAACGTTATCAATTTTCACGTGCCTAGTTGGGTCATGCATTACTCCCTCAACATACCATGAACAACGGGACCTACCCATCACTAGATTCCTCAACGAATCAAAAAAAAATTCTTATGTCGTTTTTTAAATATCAGAATTCTCCAATTCAATTTAAAATCCGTTACATAGTATTACTGTTGTGTGAATCATTCGAACCGTAATCAGTGAAAGATTTAGGGGGTTTGTAATTTTCAGGCTGAAGGCCACCCAAAATTGCATGATTTCTTCTTTTTTTTTAAGAAAAGGAAAATACTTAATTAGACTCAAACAGTGACTTTAGACGGTTCTTATTGTTTCAATCACTTCTCGGAACAGTTTCTGCGTGAGTCACTTGCTGGAAGTGTTCGTGCCTTTTGAGTGACGTCCTTTTTGGTAGTTCATATTTTTCTCACTATATGTCTCTGTACAGTCATATGGTAGTTTGTTACTGTGACGTCACATGTTCTTTCTGTTTGTATGTGTGGAATGCGGTGAGCGGGTAATTGAATTTTCGTATCATAGTGCCAATCGAGTTAGCAAGTACGAATGAGAAACCGTAACATGAATTTAATACAAAGAATTTGAACTTGTGGTTTTTAAATAAGTTTGAATTAGATTCGGATATTAACTCATCGCTTTGCAGCATTGTGTGGTTTCATTGAGTTAGAGAAATCCTAATATGGTTGTGGTCGAAGGCTGAAGATATTTTCGACGTATGGTAAAAGTGGGCGTTTATTGGTTAGTCTTGTTTGTAATAATACTTGTTTGTAACAAGTGTCCTCGCTTTAGTAAATCGACGTCTGTGCGGAAAGGAACATTTTTCAGTAATGTGAAATTGAGTATTGCGCATGAGTTCTTGCTATCTTATTTTTTCGTGAATCATCACTTGTGAGTTCATTATTCATGAATGTTCTGGTATGGGGAAACGGTGAGTGATTTCGTTATTAATTGATATTAATTTTATTCTTGATTTGCTTTGCATTTGAGTTTTTAGCAAAGTATTTGTTTGGCTGCTGGTGGTTCCATTATCTTGGTGAGATGTACTTTATTTTTCTTCGTCATGCTGCACTAATTTATAATTAGTGATGATTCTTTTTTCTAAATTTTTGCTTCTTACGTCAGCTTTATAGTACTGGTTTGAATAAATATTGTTTTTTGGGATGTTTTTACGATATTTGAGTGGGGGGTTGAGGGAGCGGTAGTCCCCATTTAGATATCAATATTGATAGTCATCGCTTCACCTGGATTGATTAGGTATAGTGTTTAGTAACATTTTGGCCCTTGTATTTATAGCAACATTCTTTACATTGAACTTTACTTTGACTCGGAAAGTGACTGTAACCGATTCATCTGCTCCGGTTCTGGGAGCAATTGAGGAATGATTCCTAAACTGCTCTGGTAACTGGATCAGATGAATCGCTTGCAGTCACTGTTCGACCGAAACTAAAGATTTGCCGAAAAATCTATTGTTAGTGATTCCAACATGTATAAGGTACAAACCTACTCACAAAAATCTAGTGATTTCTCAAATAATAAGAAAAGGATTTTTGAATGAAGGTCCTGTCAAACTACTCCTCTGGATTCGCCGCTGTTCATAATTTTTTTCTAACAAAAAATTCATTCCGGCACTATCTAAATAGGAAATTTACCTAACGTTAAAACACAGGAGGCTCCAGTGGTAATAATTTCCTATCTAAGCGTTATTTTGCACCGGTGCAAAATAACCGCGAGTATAGGCTGAAACCCCTTCTCCCAGTTTTACGTTTTTTATGACTAATACGTTAGACATTTAAATTTCAACTACTGCATCAAAGTCCCACTATACATGGTAGTGTACGAAACTAATTTAACCTTGACGGAAATTCTTATAGATGATATCTTTCAAATTTTATCAGCCTTTACAGTGATTGCTTTCAATACCTCTACAAAAATAAACTTTCCCGGTAAGTAGAACTGAATTTAACCACTAACATTACAGCCAAAATACAGTTACATGTTCTATCTTACGGTGAAAGTTGAAACTTCCGGTTTACTGCTCATGGTTTTCCCGACAGAAAACTGTGAAGCTCTTTTCGAATTTTGTGCAAAGTAACGCCCGATGTGCCAAGTAATCCCGTCTTATGGTACTTCAAAATAGTTTTATGCAAGACATCATAGTTTTCAATAAAGAGTAGGTTATATATCATTATTTGGTTTAGCTTAACTGGGGAAAAGGAATTCCTATGATGATGTTATTAATTTATTTTTTTTCTCTCTTTCTGTCATCACGTTAGGAATATAAAGCTCGATTCGTATACTAATTTATAACAGCAAGTTAATATACATTTATAACTAACATTATGGAGAAGAGAACTATAGATGTGAAAGACCCCAAAATATTATGAAGAGTAGAGATGAGAAAATGATCAAATTGAGCCGCTATCAGTATCCATAGTCTTCTGGCGCAGTAAATGTTGCTTGTTGGTATTTATTTTTTTTAATTTTTATAATAATAGTTATTATTATAATTACGATAAAGAATTGCAAATGTACCGGTAATAGACATTGAAATCGCAAGAATGTGTTTTTTTTATTTATTCTCATCAGTTTCTTATTTCAAAATTCTTTCTATATGCGTTTCTTTCCTAAAGCTAGTGCAATTTCGCCTGACACCTGGTAAAATACAAGTTTGTACAGTATTATAATAAGAATTTTTACCTAATACTGCGCAAAAAATTCGTATTGTGTATCATTTGTTTAACAAAGCATACAAAAGATATAACTGAAAAATATATATTAATAATCAGTACCTGTTGAGTAATCGAGGACAATACATAATGATTCCAATGATGTGTAAAAATATTTATAACAATCTTTGAAAGATTCACCACTCGAAATCGAAAATGGAATCAATAATCACTACAGTCTGGAAATACGTTTCAAATAAAAAAAAGCTAAGAAATTGTTTGTGATTCCTATCTAGTCCCATTCGTTCTGTAAGATCCTCGAAAATTTTATGTCATTTCACTTGTGTTTTAAATGGTGTGATTTCAAATTATAACTCCTATGGTGAAAAGCTGGACGCACGCCATTAATAGATGCAAATTCAAAACATGTTACAAATAAAACGATTGAGCATATTTTTATAGCTCTTACCTACGATATTCTTATGATTTCCTAGATTGTAGAGAATAATTATTTTACTCATCGGATAACGATAACGTGATCTGAAGTGAAACGCTTCTACGTCAGTTCCTCAGAGTGCTCTATAAATGGAATAAATTTAGCTGTTAGAATAGACGTATCACGCAGCTACAGTTTCACTTGCAATCGATCAGGAAGGAGAAGGTATCGGTTGACCGGCTTTACAAAATTTCATCTGAACTGTGAACAATTCTACAGAAAGACCAGATTGAGAAATGGATGATCATTTCTTTTATCTCAGAAAATAGAAAGAAAGAATAGTGGTTTCGATAATCTAGTTTGATCTACTAATCCAACTAAACATGATTTTTTTTAACTATTAACTTTCGGAAAAAATTAACCTGCACAATGATGCATGTTCGGCTGGTATTGTATATATTGCTGATTCTATCTACCTGCACAGTTGTGAATGTCAGGGCTGAAAGGGTAGAAATGGTTATTAGCAACCAGCAATAAGACGTTACATCTTCTATAACTTACTTAGCGTGAGATGAAGGAAAGAATGTTTACATGTTATATATATATAGTTAACACTTACAGTAGAAACCGATATGTCTACTTTAGGCGGGTCACGTCGCTTGCGTCAGTAATATGCATGTGAACTGTAAAACTTTCGTGAAAGGTTGGTGTACCAAAACGATAAGATAATATTATACAATACGATAAACTAAGAATGGGCTACAATAATAAAAGTTGGCATGGTTTATTATACTATTTATTGATTTTAGAAAGGCTTACGACTCGGTTAGGAGAGAAACATTATACAACGTTCTTACAGAACTTGGAATACCGAGAAAGCTAATTAGATTAATTAAGATATGTTTAAGTGAATCCCAAAGTAAAGTCCGGGTAGGAAAATTTTTGTCCACGAGCTTCCACGTCGAAAATGGCCTGAAACAAGGAGATGCGTTGTCGCCATTATTATTTAACTTTGTGCTGGAATACGCCATAAGGAAAATCAAAGATAGCAACCAGGGCCTAGAGTTGAACGGCATTCACCAGGTTATGGCATATGCTGATGATGTAAATTTAATAGGGGATGATAGGAGAACAGTAGAAATAAATGCAGAGATCTTATTAAGCGCTTGCAGGGACATGGGTTTAGAAGTAAATGCAGAGAAATCTAAATACATGGAAGTGCGTCGGGACCGTAATACGGCAAATTGTGGAGGCGTTAAAATATTAAATAATGCTTTTGATAAAGTGGATACTTTCAAATATTTAGGATCAATATTAACAGACGAAAATCATATTCACGAAGAAATTAAATGTCGACTAAAAGCAGGGAATTCGTGTTACTATTCGGTTCAAAATCTTTTGTCGTCGCGAATTCTGTCGAGGAATTTGAAGCTTAAAATATATAAAACGATAATCATGCCTGTTGTTCTGTATGGTTGTGAAACATGGTCGCTTACTCTGAGGGAAGAACATAGACTGAAAGTATTTGAGAACAGGATCCTGAGAAGAATATTCGGACCCAAGAGGAACGAGAATGGGGAATGGCGGAAGCTTCACAACGAGGAACTACATAGTTTATACGCTTTACCCAACATTGTTAGGGTCGTCAAGTCTAGGAGGCTTAGGTGGGCAGGTCATGTAGCTAGAATGGAAGAAAGTAGAAACGCTTTCAAAGTCTTGACTGGTAGACCCATAGGAAAACGACCATTAGGAAGACCTAGGCGCAGATGGAAGGACAATATTAAGATGGATCTCGCAGAGATAGGAATACAGAGTAGAAACTGGATGCAATTAGCTAAGGATAGAAGTCAGTGGAGAGCTTTTGTGAACGCGGCACTGAACCTCCGGGTCCCATAGGCCATAGAGTTAGTTAGTTTAGTATGGTTTATTATAGTATGAGATCCAGTTGAGAAGTAAAATGTATGAGATGTGGGACTTCGGTTATCGTTAATTACTGAGTGAATGAGTTTCGTATATTCTTGAATGTATACGAAACTTTAAAGTGAAGTATATATTTTATTTTTAAGATTTTAATATTTGCTGCTAAAATTACACAGGGAAAATTACTATGAAAACTTCAAATGAAGGTCACGTTTGTTCCAATCAATTGACTATTTCGGCCTTCATTCATAATTTCGCGAACGTATGCTCAGTACGTTTACTTTCTTGTAACCAGCGAAACAAACATCTGATCACGAGGGTGCTACCTCTGCAAAAGAATGTGCAGAAAACCAATGCTTAATCTCAACTTTTAAATTTCACACATAGTACAGTAAATACAACCAGGACCAAGCTTATGCTTATTGTCCAAGGTTCACGATATGCTTACGCTTATTGTCCCAGGTTCGATATTTTTCCCTAGATGTATGTAGATATACTTCCCCATATAAGTAGATTGCTCAATATAAGTAAAGAAGCACATTCGGAAGGAATAAATGCGTAGTTTGAAAGAGAATGACGAAAAAACTTTGTTTCCTAGTAAACAATTTTTAAGTCGTATACTACAAGCCTTTTTGCTGTTTTTGACGTTGCTCTTGTTAAAACATCTAAAGAAGTCTATAAGTTTATTTGAGGTTTACAGCTTAATTTCACAATATCCTCTTGAAAACGTAGTTCTTCTATAATTCTTTTTATGCTAGCAAAATTGTGATCACTTGAGTGCATCAGCCAATGTGTGATGAAGTTCTGTACATTGCATATTTATGTTATATCATATGGTAAATTTATGTATTATGAAACCTGCGGAAATTGCCCGTTTTCTTTTGTAAGTCTTAGATCACTTGCTCACTGGTATAGCGTAAAGACACCTCTCAAGCATAATCCACTCACCATTTTTAGCGTAAAATTTAAATCTTTTCTTTTACTCGTAGGATCTTCATTCTAGTGACAGTAACGTAAGAGAAGTTTAAAAATTTTCTAAATGAGTTACATCTGTGGCTAACTGCAGACATGTACAATTTAATTTCACACGGTTCAGCTATTTCTGTAGCTAATAGCAGATTAGGTTGATGTCAAATTTTTTGTACTTAGGTGTAGTATGCAGATTGTTCGTCTTCTGTCTCTTGAATATTTATTTCCGAAAACTGCTGCACGTGACACTTTTTTAAAAGTAAAAAAGCTAGTGTGCCATCTGTCCTTTCTCTAACAAGAGAAACCACTCGGATTATAATATTTGACGTACAGTTTTAATTCTGTTCCCGTCTTTATGATACCCATTTGAATGAACGTAACTTAAAATGCCACTTAAATGAACACGCTCAACATATTAAATATTTATTTCAAACAGTTCAGCTCCCTGTATTTTATAATGTGATGTATAACATATTTCTTCAATTTTTCGGTATTCAGAGTCTAGCATTGATCTTCGCACTCCCTTTTTACTTTTAGCATAAAAAAGCAATAATGATTAGAGTGTTTCACGATGCTAATAACACTCGAGGACATTGTTTGCAAAAGTCCTGAAACAGCAGAATTTCAAACCTATTATATATTTCGATTTTTGCTAATGGCATTGCAGCAGATTGTGATAAATTCTATGTTGAGAGCACAAACATAAAAGCACTAGTAATAATGTAAGAGTAACGAAGGTGCTGTTGGGTATCCATATTACCTTAACGTTGAATTCTGGAATCATTATATCATGTATTTCAAATAAGTACATAATAATAACAATAATTTACAAACTCTATGCTTCTCAAATGTATTTGTTTATTTAGAATGTATGAGATGTAACTACGTCGCTACATATCAATATAAACAAAATTTTACTATCTCAAGGTATCAGATTATATAAAGCGCAACCTTAAAATGGAATGCTTAATGAAATCACGTATCTTGTGCAAAATTTTAAAAGTTGTTATATCGTCCCTTTGTTTCTTTCTAATCATAGTGACAGTTTCTTGTAGCTGCAATTGCAAAAGTTTCATCCGATTTTTAAATTTTCTGACACAAAGAGCAATAATGCTAGTGACAACGGATCTCAATTTTCACTTATAATAAACGTTTACTCCATATAGCACAAAATAAGTATTTTGTATGTACCTGAGTTAACTCTGATATCGTATGTGTCGTGTCGGACATAAGTCTTTGACCAGGTAATGGCGACTGCTTTGAAACAAATGCAGAGTGTAAGAATTAAATCTGCCATGTCTGTAGTTTCGTGTGCAGAAGATACATACTTCTGGGTCATTATCGCAGTGGGTCATGGTGAGTGGTGAGTTGTAGTGGGTCGCGTGCTGTTGACCCAGTATCGACTGTCCCACCGACTCAATGACCAACTCCAGCTGTGGCACTTTCCAGAATATCCGTACAGATTTTGGAAAAGTTCTAAAGGATATGTAATTGTTACATTTTAGGTTAAGGTATTGCTAGTCTGCTGTTTTATTTTTGAATGGAATTACGATTCGCCATGACTTTTTCTACATATTGTTTTTGTGAGAAAACCTTAATGAGCAATAGAAAATACAACTGTTTTTCGATTCGGATTGGTTTGGGTTAACAGCTTGAAAATGAAATCACCCAATGTCCAACGCTTATGCCTGTTAGTCTAAGGAAAACTATGATTGAAGCAGGTGATGATGGATTAATTGGTGTAATGAGGAATTGCGAGTGTCCCGAGAAAACCCACGACCACTATTTTGTCCGTCTCAACCTTACTTGCCTTGGAAACGAAGCAGGCACCCCACCCATCTGATTGATTAGTAGGCGGGGTCTCACTTTCGATTCTCGATGGAGAACCTTTGAAATATACGATGCCCTTGGTGTATCCCTGCCCTTCCAGGTTATTGAAATTACCTGTAGAAGGAGAATAACCGAACAGAATAGAGACAAATTTCAGAGATGCTTCCAGTCTTTTTAAAATTTAATCTTGAATTCTCTGGACTGCACTATTTTATCATGACCAAAATCAGTGACTCATGGTTAATAAAACATTGCATTTGTAAACGTTTGCATTTCCTACATAGACGAGTGATTCTTCACACTTACTTAAAAGAGCATTATTATGGTAGTGGCTTGAGTATTCGCTTTGTGTATTAGGGATCCGCGGTTCGATTCTCCGTGGATATTCAGAAAAGAAATTATAATTTAGAATGATCATATTTCTGATTTGTAATAAAATGTAGAATTGTCGATTTTTCTCGTTCTTACAAACTAAAGTTGAAACGACTTCCTTCACAGGGAAAAAGTAATTACATGACGTCGCAGCCTACAATCTCGATTTCTACTGTCTGAAAAAATCGCTTGTTTCGCAAACGATTCATGAATAGAAACGGGTCATTTTTCAGGCCTAGTTTGAGTCATAAGTTGAGTTACTAAGTGTTTTTGCACTCTTACTAGAAATATTAATAATATTTTCTTTCGGCACTTACAAGAAGTTCCGTATATTCCTTCAAGAAAAATTGATAAATTAAAATTATTTCTTTTTATATATTTTGATAATATATCAATATTGCGCATACGTAATCCAATGTCTAGTATTGTAATAACCTAACTTCTGGGCCAAAGCTCTGGCCAACCCATTTTGGAAATATCTTTTACCAGCACAGATTGAGTAGGGTGAGATTGAGCAGGTTGCTTTGCGCATAGGCTTTTATGCCATTTAAAATCATAAAAAACTTACATCTAAAACTGCATTACAGTAAACATAATTACATTTTTACTCTATCGCATAATGTCCTCCTGATTGTATATAACTTCTAGACCATTTTTTGAGTGTCTATAACTTTCAGCACACCCGTTATCGCAAGGCTTTGATCAGAACATAAGAATAGCGTGAAGTATTTAATAATTAGAATGCTAAAGTGCTTTGAGGTTAAAGCTAAATACTGTACATTGGTCTACAACTAACTAACTAACTAACTCTATGGCCTATGAAACCCGGAGGTTCAATGCCGCGTTCACAAAAGCTCTCCACTGACTTCTATCCTTAGCCAATTGGATCCAGTTTCTACTTTGCATTCCTATCTCTGCGAGATCCATCTTGATATTGTCCTCCCATCTGCGCCTAGGTCTTCCTAAGGGTCGTTTTCCGATTGGTCTTCCAGTCAAGACTTTAAAAGCGTTTCTACTTTCTTCCATTCTAGCTACATGACCCGCCCACCTATGCCTTCTAGACTTGACGACCCTAACAATGTTGGGTAAACCATATAACATATGTAGTTCCTCATTATGAAGTTTCCGCCATTCCCCATACCCGTTCCTCTTGGGTCCGAATATTCGTCTAAGGATCTTGTTCTCAAATACTTTCAGTCTATGTTCTTCCCTCAGAGTAAGTGACCATGTTTCGGAGCCATACAAGACAACAGGCATAATTATCATTTTGTATATTTTAAGCTTCAATTTCCTCGACATATTCTTCAACAAGTTTTTTTCTTTTTTGGTCTGTGTGTGATGTATTATATAGATTGAATAGTCTTTATCATACTTTAGAAGTAAATGCAAAGAAAACTAAATACATGGAAGTGCGTCGGGACCGGAATACAGCAAATATTGGATGCGTTAAAATATTAAATAATACTTTTGATAAAGTGGATAGTTTCAAATATCTAGGAACAATATTAACGGAGGAAAATCATATTCACGGAGAATTTAAATGTCGACTAAACGCAGGGAATTCGTGATACTATTCGGTTCAAAATCTCTTGTCGTCGCGAATTCTGTCGAGGAATTTGAAGCTTAAAATATACAAAACGATAATATTGCATGCTGTTCTGTATGGCTGCGAAACATGGTCGCTTACTCTGAGGGAAGAACATAGCCTGAAAGTATTTGAGAACAAGATCCTGAGACGAATATTCGGACCCAAGAGGAACGAGAATGGGGAATGGCGGAAACTTCATAACGAGGAACTACATAATTTACCCAACATTGTGAGGGTTGTCAAGTCTAGGAGGCTTAGATGGGCGGGTCATGCAGCTAGAATGGAAGAAAGTTGAAACGCTTTCAATGTCTTGACTGGAAGACCAATCGGAAAACGACCATTAGGAAGACCTAGGCGCAGATGGGAGGACAATATCAAGATCTATCTCGCAGAGATAGGAATGCAAATTAGAAACTGGATCCAATTGGCTAACGATAGAAGTCAGTGGAGAGCTTTTGTGAACGCGGCATTGAACCTGCGGGTTTCATAGGCCATAGAGAGAGAGAGAGAGAGAGTCTTTGTCATTCCCATAGACATTTATAGAAATATTAAGTAATTTTTCGACTTTTGGAATATCGCTTAGTTTTACAGGAAAATGAATATTTTTTAGTATGGATTCTAAGTTTGACAATAGTTCATCATCTTTTGGTACTCGTTCAGGATGTGAATTTGTAGGATATAAGGCACTGTATAATGAGTATAAGAAGCATTTTCCGTCTTCATTTTTACATTAATTACTGCCTTTTTGTTTGAATCTGTTTAGGTAATTCTATGTATGATGATCTTCTGTATGGTATATATTTAACGATTGCTAGTTCAAAAAAGTTAATGTTTATAAGAGCCCAGCCAGAACTTCAAGCTTGAAACTCATCCATTCTTGTTCTTAATGCTTGTTTCATATTAGTTAGTGGTTCCTTTGCATTGGTTGATTGATATATTACTCGGTTTTCAGTATTAAAATAAAACTCTTGCATTTCTTTTCCTTTCTTATATTTAGAACAAACATAGATTAATTTTCAATGAGCCATGTTTTTGTAAGCTGAGTTGAATTATTAATTTTCAATGAGCCATGTTTTTGTAAGCTGAGTTGTATTCTTCTTAATATAGCTTTAGATGTTGTTTTAATATTATGTTCTATTGGATCTTCTGGTTTGTATTGTGTTGTGAATCTCCATGTTTCTAATTTTGATTTAAATATAGTATGATGACGATTTACATCGATTGGTATTGATTCAGATTTGATTTTTGGTTTTTCAAATACTTCTTTTTTAAATGGAAACAGTTTTAAAGCTCTCTTCCTACCTAATCTCTTAGGTTTTGGTTTTTCCAATATGCCTTTTTTAAATTGGAAAGTTTTCCTAAACTTTAATCTGTTTTGCTCATCTTCATATTCTTTAATACGGTCTATGAGTTCTGTTTTTCCTTAATCGGGAATAACTTTTGGTCCCCTTTCCTTTACATATGTTTTTTTTAATTCCACTACTGTGCGCTTAATTAAATTCATAATTACTCTCTTGTTTTTATTATATAAAAAATAATTTTTAATCATTTTCGTTATTTAATACAACAGCTAATATTCATGTGACGTAGGAAATCTCGATGTCTATTAGCATATTGTATTAGAACATTGCTTTTATGGGAATAACCCATGAATGTTACTAATGATCTAATGAAAACTAATTCATTTTTGTTATTATTTTTTCAAATCTACCTCATCATGTTCATCACTATCATTTGTAGGCTCGAGTTCTTTGTCACTATCATTTGTGGGCTAAAGTTTTTTGTCGCTATCCCAATTTGATTCTGGTGTATATCTTTCTAATACTCCATTCTCTTTTTCTTTTAATAGCATTTCTTGTTCTTTTAATATTTGTTTTTCTAGTAGTACTGTTATGAGTTGAAGATCTTGATGAATAAGGTTAAGTTTATTCTGTATCCATTCATACTGCTTATCCATATTTATTAAATTCAGAAATGAACAAAAATGAATACCTACTTTCTTATTATTATTATAAAAAAGAAGGTTATGGAAAGGAAACCTATCCCCCAACTTAAGCAATAATGTAGAGAGAACGGAGTACATGGTTATTCAAAGCTTAGAAAAGCAGAAATAATAGCCTTAATCAACGAGCACAGAAATAAGTCTCTAGCAACAACTGCTGCAAATTCACAACAACCAAGTAAACAAGATAAAACAATGATGAATAAAGATGAGCTTATAAAAGACACGATTCAAAGGTTAAACCCTGAGCATATAGTAAACTACTTTCAGAATCCGCTTTGTAGAAATATAGTTATAAATGAACTTAGTAGTCGAAAATTCAAAGAATGGAAACAAAGTTTAGAAATAAAGAACTTACCCGATAACTTTCTACATATCTTCAAAAACAAGATACATTTGTGTTGAGTTACATCAACCCATAAACTGTCACTTTCTTTTATAGAACGTTATGAAGAACACATCAATTGGATCAGATTATCAAACAGGAGAGACTTAGTTAGATACGAAAACATTATTAATAAGTATAGTGATAAACTTTTCTGAGACAAATTGTGTGAACGAAGGTATGGTTCATGTTGTTATCATCATTTAAAACCAGATTTCGTACGAAACCATAAAGAACATACAAGACGACATATTCATTGGGAAGACTACACGTATAAATACGGTCAACTAATGAGTGAAGATTATGTTAATGAATTTAAAGAAAAAGTTGATTGGCTCGTGTTTGGAGAAGAAAATAAATGGAGAAATATTCGCAAAAACAAGCTATTGAGGTTTGCACACAATTCCAAGAATACTTACTTTGGAGCATACTCTCTTGCAAAACAGATTTGCTTATACTTACATTCCTAAAGACCTTTAAAGACAAACTCTGTTGGTATATAGTTTCTAAAAATTGTCGCATCTCAGGAAAAGAACTAACAGCCTTCTTGAGAGAATTTGATTCTATTATCGATTTGCACGATATTACACCACTGCTAGATGAAGCATATGTGAGAAATAACAAAATAAAGTTTACTGGTCAAATGTTTGTTTACACGATAAAAGCGAAAAATTCGTTCTCGAGTTCGAAACCAAAGATTTAGAGTAAAAACAGCATAATACGCACTTGTTGCGATAGGAAGTTCTCAGAAAACTTTCTAATGAAAATCACAGGTAAGATCGATATGTTTAAATTCTTAAGAGTAAAAAAGCATGTCACGAATCCCTCAGAAACAAACTAATGCTACTCTTAACAGGTTTACATTTAATAGAGAACTCAGAAGAATGCTCAATATGCAAAGAAACAAAAACTGAATTATGTAAAATGACGTGTAAGTTTGTGTTCTGTGTTGAATATATGCTTACCTATTTAAGAATTAATAACACTTGTCCTTTCTGTAGAACAGTTATTATACTTAACAACAACAACAATGAATATCCTGAAGAAAATCCTGATTTTGATAATCCGTTTTTTTTTCTGTGCAAGATTGGAAATATCAACATCGAATATTGATGTTGAAATGATAGTCATAAAAGTTATATCGAAAGTTTTTACATAGGACTAGATGTTAACCGATAATAGAAACAATCAATTTTTTTAATTTCTTTAACCAAATCTTCTTCTGATAGGGACGTCCAAAACTCATTACCCTTACCTTTACGAATATCTAATTTTTTTTGCACTAGGTTGAATAACAATACTGTTAGGATGTCGAAACTTTTCGTATATTATCTCATGATCTGGATATTTTTCTTCTGCCTCATAAAGAGGCTTATATAGACTTCTCTTTTGACATCTGATAGCATAATAAGGGAAAGGATAGGGCAAGTTTGTTCTTCTTGTATATGATAAGGCAATTATCTTTTGAATCATCGTCTGTATATGGTGCTGCTATTTTTTTAAGCCCTTGTTCTTAAGACAACTTTTCCGTCTGTATTTCTATATCTTGCATTCGTGTTTGGAATAATTCGTTGTTAACTCTATATTGCTTAAAGTCTTGGATGAAATAGTCTTCGATAATATCATAACACTTATTGTAAAAATCTTTAGATAACAAAAAGGCAACAGCTAGAAATATTTCTTGTGTACATAAGTTCCACATATGATTAAGGTTGCTTCTTTGTCTCCTCCTTTTATTAGGTATGTGGAAGAGCAATTCCTATAATTAGAGGAGTTGGTTAATTCTAGCTCATAGTATCTTATTAACACTTGTGACTTTATTTTTTAACCAATTATCAAACCTCTTACCACCATCTTGACACAACTTAGTAGCAATGAAGTATCTTGTACTCTTATCCACAATCAATTTAAAATCTCCAAAAATAGCATACCAATAAATGTCTTTAATCTGTTCGTAACAAATAACGTTTAAACTATCCATAGTACTCGTATTTATTGTTTTGAAAATATTTTTTAACATTATTTCGTAACCAGCTAGTTTTACTGTATAAGGTGAGTTTTTGAAGTGGCCCGAATTCGGTCCACTTAGTTTGTTATTGTAATATTCTAATATTCTAAAATTGCACACAATTTAGTAGCATTGAAGTAACCTGTGTTCTTATCTATAATCAGTTTAAAATCACCAAAGATACCATACAAATATCTTTAGTTTGTTCGTAACATATCTCATTCAAACTTTGATCCATACTAACCTATTATGGTTATTATTCTATAAAAATAATATTTAAATTTATACTACAACATTACTTTTATATATCCAGCTATTATGTGAATCATCAAATACTAACCATTTTACGTATGCTTTGTCACCTTTCTTTCTCAACACCTGCACTAAGTATTCATCTTTATGTTTCGTCTTTAATAGTTCTGGTTCGTAAAATCTACCTTGCACATCCTCTTTTTCTAAAGCTTTAATTCTATACGTAGGTGCATTAGATGGTATAACTTCGCTAATAACAAATACTTCTGTTGACCAATTAGGTGTATATCCTTTTTCAAATAACCCTTTCGATTTCCTATTTGCTTATTTTTTTATTCACTTCTATAGGCTTTAAACCAATGGTTCTATGCATAGAATTATTATACTTGTTAACTAGTGTTGGTAATATTTCTATCCATTTATAATCTCCTTGTGTTGTAAATTTTTCCACATGTTTTGTTTAAGAGTTCTATTGAGTCTCTCACCAACAGAAGCTTTCTTACCCCTATAGGTTGAGTAATGATTAATCTTATTTTCCTCCATCACCTTCTTAAATTCTTTATTGTGAAACTCTTTGCCTTGATCAGTTTGTAAGTTACTAGGTTTTCCCGTTCTTAATATGGATTCAAATGCTTGTGTAACATTTTTACCGCTCTTATCTTTAACAGGAACTGCAAAAGCATATTTCGAAAACACATCTATAATCGTTAGCAAATACTTATAGCCTTTGTTTAACTTGGAGATACCTTTTAACATGCCACTATGCATTTCCAAGAGATCTGCTAGCCATAAATCATCTATACCTTTAACAATAACATTTATCCTAAGATAATTCTTTCCGGAACGTTTGTGAATTTTTTCTATAATGTCTTCTCTAATACCTTTACCTTGTTCTAGTCAATCTTTCTTTTTAACGAATTACGATTTAGTAACACCACATACTGAACCAATACCTTTCTTACTATATCTTCCATTCTGTTTTTTTTTCAATTCTAATAGTGTTTTTCTTCCTATCTGTTGATTTCTTACACTTAACACAATACATCCTGTTTATTATATAGAAATTTAAAATTCATCATTACCTAATACTACCCTCCTAACATTATCATTATCACTTGATTCGTTTTCGTATTCATCTTCATCCTCTTTTTCTACATACATAATAAGCATTAACGATTTGCCTTGTTTCAAATCAGAATTTTTGGATGGTCTAATGTTTAACTGATCATTTATATTAAAATGTAATGGAAAACTTTCAAATAGAATGTCACTTAAAAATGTGTCTATAAGTTATGAAATTAAACTTGATTCTGTATGCATTAACTACTTCTATAAAGAAATTTGTAGGCAGCAGCTAAATTATATACAAAAATGCCTGGTTTCTCAACATCATCTTTTGCCAATCGACATCGTAATTCTACAGTTTCTTTTTGTGTAAACTCTTCGTTTGCTTATTCAAGCTGCTCTAATGTTACAAGATCTTGTTTATCGATAGCATTAGATACACTAACCAATCTTTTATTCTGAAAATCAACCCAGGATGTATAATTTGACATAAAAACTTGTTTTTTATTTTTAATATTAGATGTAAGTTTCAGATGTAAATATTTTATGATTTTAAATGTCATTAAAGCCTATGCGCAAAGCACCCTGCCCAATCTCACCCTACTCAATCTGTGCTGTCAAAGATATTTCCAAAATGGGTTGGCCTAGAGTTTGGCCCAGGAGTTAGGTTATTACACTACTGTCCTTTACCCAAAGAAAAGGTGTTACTTCGAAAGGGTGTTGTGATTAAGACACATCCTACTTAGGTTCTGTTCGATTTTCACATTATCCAGTAGCTGACACCTTTTTCCTATCTTTTTTTTGCATAGTATCTCATAACTCAATTTATCCTTATATAGGGTTAAAAGAATTTATTTTCATTTCCGTATCTTCAGTATGTTTATTTACATTGCTGTAGGACGTAATATTGAGGTCTCAAATATTCAATAATAATAATAATAATAATAATAATAATAATATAGGTAACAATTTCCGTATGAGGACACAGTGTATTAAAATCTGTAAAATCGACCGTAGCGTTATCCAGAAGTTACAAAATAGTCGGGATTAGAGAGAAGTGTCAGGATCAACAGGACATACCCTCACAAACGTCCCTACAACTAGCTAAACGTTATAACGGAAATTTTCCCTAGTACTAGTTAAATGTTATAACGGAAAGTTTCGAGGCAAATTTCGTTTAGAAAGTATGAATTCTGAACTCACAAGAGCCGTAAGAAAATTTGTTTTTAAGTAGTGGTTATGCCGGCTAAGCTACAGAACACGTCGATGATGAGAATGAAAGAAATATTGAAATAAAGAAAGTATGAGGAAGCAGAACACAGAGGAAACCTATGCACACGTTGTTTGTTCAGCACAATGCATACTACGCGGGAGCTAGGTGGGACAGGTTGTACCATTAAATTTACAACACTTCAATAATAATAATAATAATAATAATAATAGCAATGGTATTAAAAGTTTATAGTTGCACTAAAATTCGGCAAAACTTACTTAATCGTAGGGGTTTCGAGGAAGGGGTACAGCTACTCTAATTTAAACGAAAGCTTTCTGCTAATATTTCGTGTAGAAAATATTCTACTTTACGTTTCCAGGAAAATAACTGTAATAGAAAGACCTGAATATAATTGAACACTAAAGCTTGTAATAAACTAACGTGTGGAGTTCGCAGATGTAATTATAAAAGCCTTGCTACAAAAATATATACCCAGACCATAAATCAGTGAGCTCTGAAGTACAAACTAACAAAATAATATATAAGATTCAGTCTACATAGAAATTGTTGCTTAAAGAGTGGCATATACTATTTCTAGAATCGAGATAAGACGAGAAATGTTTACGATACTTTTCGTCTCGTCTCGATTCTCATCTCCAAAGCATGACGATACAGTGAATTAGCCTTGTCCCGTCTGGAATTAAAATGTTAAGTCTCATCCCGATTTTGTTTTGTTTGTTTTTAGAATCGAGATGAGAAATTCGTCTTTTCATGGGCAACGTTACACAAAACCAATTTTTTTTTATTTCTGCTTGTAATGGTATGACCTGAGCGATAATAAATTTTTAAATATCTTTCCGGATAATATTTATTATCACTAGTATTATTCCTGAAAATTTGATAGTTGAAGTGTTGAAACAAACGAGTATTTATTTATTTATTTATGTATTTATGACTTCTTTTGCGTGGCGAAGTTAAGGATCTGCAGCCTTCTTCGAGCACTTAACCACGTGCATACATTATATATATTTAAAAAACACCAATATATAGAAAATATTAACAATTACAAAAGAAAAGTATTGAACCACATATGAAGACAATATACTACTTAATTTAAAAAATGGTTAAGCACTTAAAAAACAAAAATTGAAAAATAATATTCAATAGGGGAATCAAAAATAACATGGAGAAACCAAAAATTGCATATTGCATATAGCAGTACTAGAGGTATGAATAAGCTGTACAAATTAACATAGGTTACCTATTGGTTGTGTGTTCATAAGTGGGTTATTAATAATCTGGTAAAACGAAGATGCCTCATGTGTTACCAGTGTCCTTATCTTTACTTAAGAGAAGAGAATATACCGATTTTTTTTTAATTTGGCGACTGTGGAAACGTTGTGTATTAATTGAAGTAAACTGTTCCAGAGGCGTGTAATACTTACTGTGAACGATTTTGAGTATGAATCAGAATTGTGACTGCGGATGGAGAGCAAGAAATTTTCTTGTGATCTTGTGCTTCTAGTATGAAAATCTCATAAATATAAAAATCTACGGGCTAGATACGATGGTTCTGACGTAGTAAGTATTTTGTACAATAGGGTAAGATTATGTAAATTTCTTCTTCCGACTAACGTCAGCCATGACAGTTTTTTTATAAAAAGATGTGAGATGTTCCCTGTAAGTTATTTTGAAAATAAATCCATTGCAGGCATTTTGCACTCTTTGCAAGCGCTTTGATTGATTTTCTGTTAGATCAGAATAGACTGAGTCGTAATAGTCAAGATGTAGGAACACCAGCACCTTGACAAGTTTGATCTTCAAAGATATTGGTAAGAAAATTCATAGTCAATTTACGTATGTAGGGCACCAAATGCTCTCTTACAAACTCCATTTATTTGATCTGACCAGGAGAAATTTTGATTTATTATGACTCCGAAATTTTTGGCAGCTGTAGAGAATGGAATAACAGTATTGGACAATATTATATTTGGGAGCTGATAGATATTAATAGAAGAAAGAATTCTTGGGGAGCCAATTAAGATGCACTGCGATTTTGGTGCATTTAATTTTAACCCATGAGCCGTAGACCAGTCGCTGATTTTGTTTAACTCAGTATTTATTTTCTCAATCGCATTATTAATATATTGTTGGGGGAAAGAAGCATATAACTGAAAATCATCAGCGTTAATATGGTATTTACAATAGGTGAGAGATTTAGGGAGATCATTAATATAAAGGGCAAAGAGAAGGGGACCTAGTACGCTACCCTGCGGCACTCCACTGTTGATACAATGCCATGTCGATATGTGATCCTGATTGATCACTACTCTTTGTTTACGTTCGTGAAGGTAAGAATGAAACCATTTAACCACGGATTCAGAAAAATTAAACAATAATGATAATTTCTGAACTAATATGTCAAAATCAAAGGTTTGAAATGCCTTACTATAGTCAAGTAGATTAAGGAGCGTCAGGTTTCTTTTATAAATAGCCAACCTTATATCCTCCGTTATGTTTACTAGTACAGTGCATGTGCTATGATTACTTCGAAAACCAGATTGAAATGTATCCAATAAATTATTTGTTGTTAAGTATTCCCGAATTTGATCATTTACAATATATTCAAAAAATTTTGAAAGCTCGGGAAGGACACTGATAGGACGATAGTCTGCAATATTATCAGCGTTGTTCTTTTTTGGAAGTGGGGGGACCTTAGCGAGTTTCAATACTGTGGGAAAAGTCTCTGTTTCAAGAGAGTAATTAAAAATGTCAGTGAATGGATTAAGTACATGCAGTAGGATTTTCCTGATCATGGTTATTGAAATATCATCTGTACCAATGGCTTTACATTTAATTCTTTGGATCGCTTTTAATGCATGTGCTGTACGTGAGAAGACGAGAACAGAGAGTTAATTTCCGAAGCTACAATATTATTTATTGTTTGCAGTTTCATGGAGGCTGGTACCATACAGGTTTGACAGAAAAGTGTTCAATTCATCTGGCGTATAGTTAACAGCATTCTTGGCTATGTTTCTCCCAACACCTAATACTTTAGCCTTTTCCAAAGAACTGCTCCATTAGTTTGGAATTCAAGTATTTAATAGGCAAAGCGCCGTTTTGCCTTCCTTACTTGTTGAGTGCAACGGTTTCTTAACATCCTATTATTTTGAATTTCGTATTAGGATATTGTGCTATCATTGGAAGGATCACTATTTTTAACATGTCTCCTGTATGCTCGATAAGCTTTATCTCTCCGCGCCATTAACGAAGTAATTCATTGGTTTAGCATGGTGATGGGTGTTGCGAAACACGTTTCTTAACTACAGGGGAGTGTCTATCATAGAAATTTATTATTAAAAAATTATTAAAGAAGTATTCAAATATTTGAATGTAATAAAGCGTGTGTTATCGCTGGTCAACCGCCATCAACATTCCTAAAGTAAAAAAAAAAATGCTCGACGTGTATTCGATCGAAAAAGTTCCAGATTACTCGCCAATCGCCTAGAACACTGAACTACAATCACTACGCTGTAAATGATTCGTACTGTTCGATTTAATTCTCGTACTGTGCATTTGTTTCAAAGCAGCCACGGTCAAAGACTTATGACAGCTACGGTATAAACGATGGCTCAATTTGATATATTGAAACAAACTACAGCCTCTTATTTTGAGAATAGAAAGATATGGAAACTACTCAGTGTTACTCCATTTCACATTTGTACAATATTTCATGTAATAAAAAAATTGAGTGTAATTTTATCATGAAATAAAGAGAATGATTATTTTTTTGTTGCTACTTAATCATTATCTCCATTCACATTTCCTTATTTGTTGAATTTGTTACAGGCGCGATAACGTATTACCATTCCACGGAGAAGGCGACTCGTGTATTACTTTAAAGGAAACCATTTCTCATTCACATGAGGAATCTCATACTTCGATGCAGTTTGGCAAGGGGTTTCATCCATCACTTTTGTCAAGGCATATTCTAGCTCAGGAGAGTGAAAAGCGTAATACCTACCGAAAGAGTGAAAAACACTTTAGTCAAAGTACAACTTTGTCAACCAATAACTTAGTGCACACAGGTCAAAAATCCCACAAATGCGGAGTATGTGGAATGGAATTTAGTGTATGTTCATGTTTGGCTACGCACATGTTAAATCGTACAGGAGCAATGTTACACACATGCCAAGAGTGTGGTAAGGCATTTACTCGACGTTCATATTTGGCTAGACACATGTTAATCCACACAGGAGATAAACCTCATGCGTGCCAAGAGTGTGGGAAGGCATTTACTGCACGTTCAGGTTTGGCTTCACACCTGTCGATTCACACAGGAGAAAAACCTCACACGTGCCAAGAGTGTGGTAAGTCATTTACTCGACGTTCATATTTGGCTAGACACATGTTAATCCACACAGCAGATAAACCTCATGCGTGCCAAGAGTGTGGTAGGGGATTTAAACGACGTTCTGATTTGGCTACACACACGTTAATCCACACAGGAGAAAAACCTCACACGTGCCAAGAGTGTGGTAAGGGATTTAAACGACGTTCTGATTTGGCTACACACACGTTAATCCACACAGGAGAAAAACCTCACAAGTGCCAAGAGTGTGGTAAGGCATTTAATCAACGTTCCCATTTGTCTTCACACCTGTTGATTCACACAGGAGAAAAACCTCACACGTGCCAAGAGTGTGGTCAGCGATTTAAATATCGTGCTCATTTGGCTACACACAAGTTAATCCACACAGGAGAAAAGCCACACACGTGCCAAGAGTGTGATAGGGCATTTAGTGCACGTTCAGGTTTGGCTAGACACATGTTAATCCACACAGGAGATAAACCTTATGCGTGCCAAGAGTGTGGTAAGGGATTTAAACGACGTTCTGTTTTGGCTACACACACGTTAGTCCACACAGGAGAAAAACCTCACAAGTGCCAAGAGTGTGGTAAGGCATTTAAACAACGTTCCCATTTGTCTTCACACCTGTCGATTCACACAGTAGAAAAACCTCACACGTGCCAAGAGTGTTATAGGGCATTTAGTGCACGTTCAGGTTTGGCTAGACACATGTTATTCCACACAGGAGAAAAACGTCACGCGTGCCAAGAATGTGGTCAGGGATTTAAACATCGTGCTCATTTGGCTACAAACAAGTTAATCCACACAGGAGAAAAGCCACACACGTGCCAAGAGTTTGATAGGGCATTTACTGCACGTTCAGGTTTGGCTAGACACATGTTAATCCAAGCAGGAGAAAGATGCTACACATGCCACGAGTGTGGTAAGGGATTTATTCATCGTTCAGCTTTAGTTAATCACGTGTTAATCCACACAGGAGAAAAACCACACACGTGCCAAGAGTGTGGTAAGGGATTTAGTGCACGTTCAGATTTGGCTACACATATGTTAATCCACACAGAAGAAAAATCTCACACCTGCGAAGAGTGTGGTAGGGGATTTAGTTTACGTTCACGTTTGGCCAGACACATGTTAATCCACGCAGGAAAAAGATGCTACACATGCAACGAGTGTGGTAAGGGATTTAATCATCGTTCATCTTTGGTTCGACACGTGTTTATCCACATACGAGAAAAACCACACACGTGCCAAGAGTGTGGTAAGGGATTTAGTACACGTTCAGATTTTGCTACACACACGTTAATCCATAAAGGAGAAAGATGTTACACATGCCACGAGTGTGGTAAGGCATTTTATCGACGTTCATATTTGGCTTCACACATGTTAATCCACACAGTAGTAAAGCATCACACGTGCCAAGAGTGTGGTAAGGGTTTTAAACATCGTTCAGCTTTGGTTACTCACCTGTTAATCCACACAGGAAAAAAACCACACACGTGCCAACAGTGTGGTAAGTCATTTACTAGACGTTCATATTTGGCTAGACACATGTTAATCCACACAGGAGAAAAACCTTACACATGCAAAGAGTGTGGTAAGTCATTTAATCGACATTCCAGTTTGGCTTCACACATGTCAATCCACACAGTAGTAAAGCATCACACGTCCCAAGACATGACATAATTTCAGCTGCTATTTTTACACACGTTTCAATTACCACTAAACAGCATATTCCAGCAACTAATATTCATACCACAGTCCGTAAAATTGATTATAATGCATTGTATATTTAGATAGTATAGTTTAAACGTGGTTTTGTTCACTGCACTTTTGACCAGCATTCTTCTCTACATCACACTCGTGACATTCATTGTTCTTAACCCTACAGTGGTAACGTGAAAGAAAATTTCATGAATGGTAACACTTTGCTTCCTGGACGCAGGACAGTACAAGAATTTCTTCCTGACGAAAATACCACCTCATAGCTTGGTATTAACAAGGATCACTGCATGGAATATTGCTGAGGTATTTGGTGTTTGTTTAGAACACATTAACCGAATTTCAAAATATTCGAAAGAAAATCCAATCATATTGCTCCTCGAACACCACGAAAACCTCGTAAACATCATTGTGGTAGAGAATGCTTACCAAAATAGCGTGTAATGAACATTTTAACCCGCATTGCAGTCAAACTGCACCTGGTGGATGTTTCGCTTTATGGACCTCTGAAGACCCATTACAATCGTGTGTGCAATGACTGGCTGATTAATAACCAAGGAGAAACTATTTCTCCTCATTCTATTGATGAGTATATAGGACGGGTATATGCTATGACACAATAGAATATCATATCTCGATTTAAAAAGACTGTAATATACCCTTTCAACAGTGCTTCTTTTACAGAAGACTAATTTCTGATATCTTTAGTAAATGACCGTCCAAATCCCTCGTTGAACAGAAACGCACCGTTTCACCAGCAAAATCTATAGACAACCTTACCACACAGAATGTTGCTGTCATATCTGAGGGTATGGACCATGGTTCATCAGAGCTTCTGCCTCAAAGCTCGCTTATATTAGCTATCCAAGAAACTACATATCTTATATTTTGCAGCAATATCTTCCACTGCGTTAGTATTCACTCAGAATATCCGTCCTTATCCGAAGGCTGCCTACCCCTCTTAATAAAACCAACCGTGAGAAAAAGAGGAGTGGTCGAACAAGAATACTAACAGCAACTCCAGGAAAGATGAAACCAAAGAAGAAGGCTTTGCACAGCAAAAGCGAAAGAGATGTCGGTATTAGAATTCATTTACAACAAGTAATAGGAAGGTTGATACGAACTCAGAGTACTCAATCGAAGACAGTATTTTCTCTCAAGAACACTGGGTTGATATATCCTTTAGTAGTTCTGTTCGTGATGTAGGTCTATCAATGAACGAAATAGGATGGGAAAATACTAATGTCAATGTTGAAAACAGTAATATTATACTTCTTAAATTTTACATCAATAATGCGTACAGTTTCTGCCAGGTTTTCCAGACCAATTACTAATGGTTGAGATCACTCAATGGTAATGGTTACTTCTCCTTTTCAAATTAAATAATATGTTTCAGAGTAACTTCCGAATTTTTTTCAAGAAATGAGTAGTGTGTTTTCTTGGAATGTAAATAATTATAAAGTGGAAGTTATTATGTATATTGTTGAAATTATTAATATGTCAGGCGATGTAATTGTAAACTTAATAAAAAAAAATAAGAAATAGCTCAACTCTGCGCTGCACAGCATTATTAGTTTGATAGAGATTATTATTATTATTATTATTATAGTTCGATGTGTCCAATTCTGCTCTGAGTTTATGGGAGTAGGTGATGGTGATGATGGACGACATAGTAGACTGAAGAACGTGAGATAAATCGGGTTCGGGACAAACCTGAGAAGTCACACGGATAGGATGTTTATCTAGCTAAATGCCCACTTAGCAAGAGCTAGGATCCAAACAGGAATCTTACATATCAGAACTGATAGGTCTACTACTGAGCCACTTCGAGAACCGGAAACATTCATGTTGGAAATGAAAGTAATCCTTTCTACTCCATATCTTATCCCGAATTGCATCCAAAGCACCGAGAATTATCAAAAACCCTAAAGAAAATACACATACTTCATATTATGTGAAATCAAATGTACATTCTAATTATCCATATTCTTCTCCACATCCACACTTAAAAGCCTGCAATCTTTTATCGTCCCTTTTGCTTAAGTCCATGTTTCTGCCCCATTGAGAGAAAATGTATAAAGCAATCTAAACATCTGAAAAGAAAACAGGTTCGCAATTATAGTATCGGTGTCTAAACGTATGAACAAGTACTATGACTATGGGGGGCTGTCTAGAAGCAAATGTGATTAAGAGGTTTGGATAGTTTATCTATTCATGTTACAATGTTCAATATTAATGTTTACAGCGTTAAATATTAATGAAAAACGCAAGTGCAACTCTGCAAAAATTGAGTCACACACAACATATTACAGTAATGCTTAAACAGAGTTAGTGATGCCCACGAGACAAGATTTGAGAATGTCTCGTCTCAAAAAAAATTCGAAAGTTCTGTGTCGTCTCGAAAATCGTATATATTTTCTATTGAAATAGATCTATCTCGTCTCGAATCTTGTAACGAAAATTCTGTATCATCTCGTGCGTATCACTAAGTATAGTGTGTGAAGTAACAAAAAATCAAAATCACGAACCTTGATCCTTCAATAAATACCAAGTTTTAATTAACCTTTAGTCTAATTTTTGAATAGATTTTACAAATGTTAAAATAACTTCTTAGTATGTTTAGTTTGGACCCTCGAAAGCTTTGGATCCCTTCCGAAATAAGTTCCTGCACACGTGACTGATTATTAGATATTCATGATTGTATATACATAGTTGGAATTCCGTTTTTGTTCAGTTTCATCCCTTAGTAATTATAATACTTCAATATGAACGACTCGATTATGTTATATACAGAAACAGTATCAATCAATATTGTATACGCTTAGTTAACTATCTACTCTCTGTATTTCGCGATTCATCGCCATATTTAATCTCGCTCTATTAATAGAAAAACTCCAATTTAATCTTTTCAGGTGGCTAAAGCGCGTAGCTCCATGGTAGATTCATAATAATTAGAGACTTGCTTTTCGAAGTGACTGAAAATCTTACCTGGTGAGGGATAACGCGCTCTTTAGTGTCCGAATTCTCGTTTATATTCGCGAGATCAGACTAGTTAAAATTGTTTGCGGTGTTACCTGTTACGAGAAAACCTATCCAAGTAAAACTCTGAATTCGAGTCGAGACTATGGCCGTTAGATACCTTGTCCCAAAAGAAAATAACACGAAAAGGGATATCCTCGATCGCAACCATTGCGGAGATAAAACGTGAAAAGTTAAATATTGAGCTCCATACTATATATTACAAATTCGGATTCCGGGTCAAATTTTTCGGGAACGGTCCCGTAAGGAAACGTAGCCAATACATATCAAATTAGTGTTGGGAGCCCAGCACCTTTTGAATGAAAAATTTGTGTCACCGGGGCACTCGCAGGGTCCCATGCGAAGTCCAACTCAAAATTTGCAAATCGAACCTGGGGTCAAGTAGCATACTGTATAAGAGCTATTGTTAAATAAAATAAGATAGAGCAAATCTCAACCCTTTACGATAACGCTGTGCAAATGGGCAAGTGGTCAAAATGTCAATACAACCTACATCAGAAAATCTATGGCCAAGCTTCTAAACCCGTTAAGTTGCGACTATAACAAAACAGAAAAATTCGTTTAAAAGTGCAAGGTATTGAAGTCAAACAAATTGCTGCAGTCTCTCACAGAGTTGCACAACGGACCTTATCCTGATATAAGTGTGACTTCGAATGACCAATGGACCACAGAATGACAATGGCCATTGGATTTCGTGTCCTAGAAAAGAATGGTTACATTGTTAACCGCAACCGTCGTGGAGGGTGAGAAGGTCAAAAGCCAACGGTATATGCGTCGCACATCGGGACCCCAAATTCACAGATTCCACCGCGGAATTTCTATTGGAAATTTGGAGAAACCTGGAATAATGGTGCAGAAATAAAATATATCGGAGGATGCTTTTGAGAGAGTGACTCTGCAGAAATTTCCTTTACTTCAATACCTTGCACTTTTAAACTTGTTTTTCTGTTTTGTTATTGTCGCAACTTAACGGATTTAGAAGCTTGGCCATAGATTTTCTGATGTAGGTTGCATTGACATTTTGACCACTTGCCCGTTTGCACAGGGTTATCTTAGAGAGTTGAGATTTGCTCTATCTTATTTTATTTACATGTTAGGAGAATACATTGGGTGAGAGAGTTTAACTCATGAATAGTCTGCACCTTCGTTGAGTCTTGAAGTGCGTAGGTCTATATAGGTTTGCATTGAAATGAGTATTAATACACAATATCTGTTGAATATTTCGGAGGCTTGCAGACAGGTTTGCAGTGCATTTCACGGAGTTCGATATTGTAAGAATCCTAGCGAACTCCTGAGCCTTTCACACTACACCATAAGTTAAATTCGTGCTTAATTAAAAACTATTTGTTTAAATTTAACACTGTTAACCGTTATCACCTGTGCACTACGGGCAACAATCCGCTAGTACTTCTTCAGTTTTGTCCTTTGTTTTAGCGCCGTAAATGTTTTTGTTCATAAATTTCTTTGTCTATGATTTTGCATATACGTAACGTGGGCATTAGATTTTGACTTCTACTTCATATGCATCTAATTACAAACACACGTATAGATTGAACACAGTAAACTTGGAATATATAGTTTGTGTACAGAAAATCATACACGAGGCGCTGCACGGATGAGCAGTGTGCATACTTTTGGCAGTCAACTTCCTAAGAAATTAATAATAATAATAATAATAATAATAATAATAATAATAATAATAATAATAATAATAATAATAATAATAAACAGAAAACGAAACAGTTATTTACATAATTTATTTATTTAAGTATGTAAGTGCAGTGTACTTAAGTTTTCTCTCTCTCTCTTTGAAGGCAACAACCTTTAGGGTACCAAGAGGTAGAAAAGGACTTGTGGCACTCACGACTATAGGGTGGTGTGTGTTTGGCACATCGGCTAATCTTGTTGTTAGTCCCATTTTTTGGACCGGATGAGTTATTCACGGTAGAATATACAAGAAAATATACTTTTCTTTTACTTTTAAAGTAAATAAATACACTCATTCCCTCAATGTGATACTTGTTTGTTTAACTGTATACAGATAACTGATCCGTGGAGGAATCGTTGATAGTAATAAATAAAATAAACTCGACAAATATTCTTGTAAATAATAAGTAAAAGTTTGCGTTACACTGTTCATTTTGCTGGGCACGCCAATGTGTCGTGTTATCCGGTTGTGGCACACTGGAATATAGGGTATGGCTTTCTATTTTTTCCCAGCTATTTTAACTGCTTCAATTGAAATGAATCTATAATAATAAGAGAGTGAATTTAGTCTTCTTATCCTTCGATTTGAAAGTAAGGTACACTAGAATTGTATATATAAAAATAATAATACTCAGAATTCTATACAGTAGTTTGTTTTATTCGAAATGACATACTCCCCGCAACTGTTTGGGTTGGAATTATTTGAAATCAAATCTTTAAATTTTACGACCTACGGTTATACCGGCTAGGCTAAAGGACACGGTGTCGGTGAGAAATGAATGAAATGGTGGAATGAAGAACGTGGAAGGAAACGGGAGAACCCCGAGAAAACCCTTGTTCATGGTGCTTCTCCACCACAAAATTCACTTGGTGCGAGCTGGGGTCGAACCAAGGATCCCATGCACCAAAGATGAACGCTTTATCACTGAGCCACCGCGGCTCCTCTGAAATTATTTATAGGAGAGATGACTACTTTATGAAAACTTGATATCGAACACATTTGTTTAAAAATACCAGCTTTTTGTGAAATATTGCTTAATATTCAAGAAAACCTAAGTCAATAATAATAATAATAATAATAATTTGAAAACTCTCTGGACCTAGTGCATTGGCACAATTCCAAGAATTAAAAAGAATTTGTTTCCTTCTCGTGTAAGTGTACAAGGACTTGATCCCTGTTGCTTTCAATATACGAAGAAATTGTCCAACTGTCAAATGAGATGCTACATAAAATGCCCTATGCAATATAATGTAGTATAGAGCCATCATTTCAGGTTGTCTAAAGAACACTTTCGTTTTAGCAAGAAAAGATGAAAATAGGAAGTACTCAGTTTTAACCTAGTAGAAAGTTTCAGATTTAAGGGAAAGTGCACAGAGTTGTTGGATATTAAATGTAGTTCGGATTGATGGAGTAAGACATCGTAAGTAGCTTATTGTTTGATATATACTGGAAGTGACCAAGCCAATACTTATGGAAATATCGAATGAGATACGTTAATGGTGTTAGTTTCAAACTATTGTAGAAATGAAAAATTTAAGGAAATCTCTAAAACTCTGAAATCACAGATCCACATTGACTGACTGCTAAGTAAAACTGCTAAATCTGACTAAAGCCAAAGAAAAAGTCTTAATGACCTTTGTTACAGTTTCAAACATATCATTCTCATATCAAAAGTTCGATAGAAGTAAACTATGAATAAAGGTGAATTTAGTTTTGGAATACCAACAAATGATTTTGCTAGATGTAAATTTTGGGAAAACTTTTTATAAGGCTTTAGATTTTGTTTATTGGTTTGTTTGTTTATTAGCTTCCTCATGCCGTAAACGTCGCCAATACCTAGTGGCTCGCTTGACGGTAAACGGCGATCGTCGATATAGCGACGCGTCGAAGGATTGCCGCTAGTGTGCCAAGAGTGGCAGGGATTCGTCGAGTCGAAGGAAATATCGGGGGTATTGAAGTTACCACCACATAACAGCGAGAACTTCATTTTGATCCGCGCTCCTTTGATTTGTCACGGAGAATGGCAAAGGGACAAACACGAACTATCGCCAGTCACGTGCATGCGGTTATTATTATATATTTTCCCTGACGAATTGTTATTATAAGGACAACACTTGAGCTCCGGGGGTCAAGAGTAACTCGTGCTTTTGCATCTTGAACTGAAAAATCTTGAGATGGGTGCGTATAATTGTATGAATTTGGTTGGCAACTGTCACCGATCACTAGCAAGTGAATATGGGAGAACTATGAAAAAAGTAAATAGACGCTTGTCATTTTGTTATAAAATTACATGACGAGTGCATTTCATCTGATTCCAAACAGTTATTGTCAAATACACACGGTTAAAGGAGCACTCTGATTAGAAATATTAAAACGACTTCAACGATTTATCACTCTACAAGCTGTCTTCGTAATCGCCTCCGTGGCGAATTCGGAAAAACACGCAACTAGTAACCCTAAGGCTGGTGTTTCATGCCGAGCTCAGGGCACTTCTTTTACTTTTTTAAAAGTGTTTTTAGGCTCACCTTGATGCAAAGAAATTACGCATATAGGCGATTTAACGTATTTTAGGGGAATAATTTTGTGGTTCGTTGGCGTTCCGTCGCTTCTCTGCCGGTAGTGGTATAATTTTCAAAACGGAAGTGGGACCAAATTTTGGCTGCGGGACCGCCAATTATTGTGGATGTGTCGCTAGTTGCTTATCGGTGGTCCACCGACGCTTACGGCATGGGGTTGTCCCCTCACAAGTGAGACAGATTGCAATCGACCAAAATTGTTTTGGAAAAATGGGAAACATCTTTCGACTTCGACTTCCGAATGATTCGTTTAGGATCAACTCGAATCAAGGCTGCGCCACGGGAAGGTAGAACAAGTGAGGCAATCGCTCCAAGCACTACGCTCTTGAGCCTCTGTCTCATTGAAGATTTAGACTCTTCAGGGAAAGTAACAAGTTTATTACTTTATTACTAATACTCAAGATTTTGATTTTGAGTATTAGATTCATAAAAACAGCAAATTGTCAGGAAATAATAATCCACGAAAAACAAATTTCATAAACATTGTAGTCATTGCTTTTAATGTAGAAATACTTATGCAACAATGGTATGATGTACGCTTTGTCTAGCAAATTGTTTCATTACAGGAAATTAAAATCAGAATTCAATTAATGTCCGATTGAAAAGAATTGGCAGAATTCGTTGTAAGTAAATTTGTTAAGATGTTTGTGAACACAAGACACTTTTCTCGGGTATGTTAGAATTGCCAGGAATTGTGAGTCGAAGCATTCCAAGCATTGCCAGTCGTCGACCACAATGAGGAAACCATTGCGTTTCCTAGACAAGAGCACACGCCTCTAACGTCATGCAGAAGCGGCAGATTCCAGGTCACAGGAAGTTCAACAAAAACGAGAGGACAAGAGGTCACTGGAGCAGTTGGACAGTCGAGATCAGATCAGTCAGGAGTGATCAGTCGAGATCAGTCGGAGACGGAGATTTGGAGAAACGGAACAACGACTACAAGTCGGAGATTGACGTTAAAACTTCTAACTAGTAGAATGTCTAGAAACAGCTTTATTTAAGTTAAGCGAGTTAACGTTTCGCTAAGACGAACTCTGAAAGTTTATCATACGTTACGGAGGAGATATTATTATGCTGACCGTTCGCAAAACTTCGGCGTAATCAAATCATATCGCAGCCCGTTCTTAGTTCGAACCTCCGTTCCATCCTTTGGAGTGATCGCCAGCGAGATACCATCCAGCCTGTGGTTTGACGATCGGAAGGAGCTTTTGGTGGACCAGCATTTGCAGGAGCAGCAGAACAGAACACCAAGAGGTATGTGCTACTTTCTAAACATTAGTCGAAGGCTCAATGTTTGGTATGCAGTGTTAGAACTGACAATTTCTAATTACCCGAATTCATACACGACACCTTACACGTACTTACACAAAGTAATGAAAATACAACAGTAATTCAATTATCGAAATCTGGAGTTGTTATTTAATTACAGAAATCCCCATAATAACATGAACCGAAATATTATCTCTCGCTTAGTTGTACATCATATTCCCACTCATTTCAGATAGTGAGTGGAAGGTAACTTCTCTGTGTTCACTCAAAACATCCCCAAGATTAGAAACGAACCAGGGAGGTTCACAACTTGTAATTTATTCTTTGAGTCAAAGTATTTTGCATAAAACATCGTTTTGTAAGATATGTATACGATTGTATACTATTAATTTCGAAAATTGTACTCATAATATAATTTCTTATCATGGATTTGAAAAACCAAAGTTCGAAGAAAGAAAGATCTCCGATCCACATATCTCTTCACGTTTGATATGGAAGTCTCATCTTCATTATTGACCCTTAATCTATTTTAGTCCTACGCAACGCGAATCAATGGGATGGCTCTAAGTGAAAACATTCATTTAAATGGTTAAGTAATCAGGAAATTCCTGCTGTTATTTCACGAAACACAATAGATCTTGAGGAAAAAACAATTTTGCTTATCAGGGGGAGGGAGTAAATCATTTGCTTACCTTTGCTTAACTAGGAAGAAGGCAAGGGCGCCGATCCTGGGGGCCGGGCGCACCAAAGCTCATGTAGGCCCCCTTTGTATTTATGAATATAAAATATTTGGCATAATTTGAGTGCAGTTTATCTTAAAATCCTCATATATATCTTCTGTATTTGAATACCCCCCACCAAATTTACAGAGAAATCGGCTTCCTTGGAAAAGGGTCTAGTGAAATAAATAAAAATGTTATAACGTAATACTTGAAAGTAGAGTACATATGTAGGTTCTGGGACACTTTTCCCCCTCCACCCCCTGACTACCAAAAATTATGAAGCCGCCACTGACTTTAACACAGAGGGATAACCCAAAGTGAGATTGAATATGCTTTTATGACATTTAAAATCATAAAAAACTTACATCTAAAATATTACAATGGAATCGCACACAAAATATATTTATTGCATCTTAATCTCCAGTTTATAAGCTTTCATTTGACACTTGAATCATAAAAATCCGTTAGTAATTACCTTTAAAAACTCAATAAGAAGGAATACATACAACTTCGGAACAGGTGATATGTCACTGATTCATTTGAACGATTCCAGTACCAGCGCAGGACTGTCTAATCCGATTCTCTTTCCTTGTTCTCATATCAACATACGTATATATGCATTAGCCTCTTCCTTCAACAGAGCTTCTAGCTAGCAGTGGACAGAGGGAGCTGTACAATGACGTAGTCTCCTTTGGGGAGAAAACGTAATACATGACGTCATTGAATCCGTGACGTAGTCTCCTTCGGGGAAAAAACGTAATACAATCCTTTAGAGAGAGCATGAGTATAGAAGCGGTAAATTCAAAATATATAACAACAAGATTATCTATATCTTGGTTCCTATTGAATATTTTGGCAATCTGATTGCATTTTTGGATAACCCATATATATATTGCGGGTTGCATACTTATAGGGGTAAGTGTTGCTGATTGCATAACTTCTGAAATTTCAGGGGCAAAAACGAAAAAATGCTTATACCATCCTTATTTGTTAACCGATTATCAAAATTCAAACGGCAATGAATACCAATAACATAACCAATTTTTTAAAATGCATAAATGGTTGCATAAACCCCCACAGGATATATTTCCGTTTTTCAATATTTCTACAAAATTTCAACAAATCGAAAAAATAAAAATACTACCATAATCACAATGAAATTCTAAGACTTTTTTTGACATTAACATTTCCCCGAAAACTCAAAAATAAACCCGTAAAAAATTCCCGAAATTTCAAATTGGCTATAACTTCATCAAATATTAACCGATTTTCAAAATTCAAACGGTAATCAATAGACAATTTAATTTCCTATCTATCCTGTGTTCTGTATACCCAAAAGTCATAGTTTTTTATAGTCTGATACTATAAAAACACTTATACACTTAAAACATACTTAAAATTACAAGTTCGGATACTGATAATGGAATATTCTGTTAACCTATAGGAAACAATGACTTCTTAAACTCTGTCCACTGATCATAATTCAAGCTGACTAGACAGCCGTTAATATCAAAAACTGCTTGAACTTCGGTTTGCACATTTTTCACAATTACATTGAAATTATTAGTAAGAATGAACTTCTTTTGGGGATCCGTTTCTAACCACTCCATTTTTTACTTCTGGCAACATATTTTTGTTCATTTTTATTATTTTTTGGATTCACATACAGAACTCAACAGTTGGATAGTTATCTTTTAGACCAGTGTATTTGATTTTTATTCCATCTTTAACGATCTCGTCAATCATTTTATCTGTTATGTGTTTTGCAAATCTAGGTGGAAGAAAGACCTTGAACTCCTCACACTCAACTAAAATGCTCTTTCCAAACTTAGTTTTAATCTTTTCCATTTTCACAATCTTGTATGCTGTATTTAATTCTAATTCTCTTAATCCAACAACTTGTTTCTGCTCAAGACTTCCAAGTTTATTTAAAAGTTCAATATGACTCGCCATCGTATTTATTATATAGAAAATAAACTCTTCAATTTTTATCTTCACCAAAATATTTTATTCATTTTTATCAATTTCGTTTAATGGAAAAACTTCCATAAAACAATACAAACATACATTTAACTACCTAAAACTCCTCTACAACTTTCTCATTCTTAGGGTCATATGTAAAGTTCTTTCGTCCAATTAAAATCGCATAGCATATAGTATCAGCAGCCACAGCTTCTGTAAAGTCTACTACAATCTTTATGTTTGTTCTCTCATTTACCGATACATTCTTCCTCTTACTACAATTAATCACATACATTAGTCTGTTGTCTATAAACTCTTTAGGATCATAGTACATTTCGGTATTGCCACATGTTATTCTCTTAAATGCAGTATAATCTTAGTACATCTTAAAATAATCCTTGTTAGCAATATCTAAGTTTCTTGCTTCTTTTGGAAATACCTCATTCCTCCCATTCTTAAGATAGATATTCTTTACCTTACAAGGATCAAACTTACTTGCATCTGCTGTTTGTTTACCACTTCTATCAGTTTGGAACATTACAACTACGAAATGAGGCATATCAAATTGTCTAGAATTAAATTGAGTAGTAACATCAAACTCCAAGAAAGAACCTGCAATAGTTTTTTGAACACATTGATAAGTATGGAATGAAAACATGATTTTAGGTTCTTTAAGAATATTCAACTTTAACTTGTTTTCATAATTAGATTCGTATTCAACAATAGGCATTCTTATCTCCATACTTTTTATTGTTATTTTTCCATCATGAGGAGCTGCTCCTGATCCAGCCAATTTGTACAAGAAATCGTTATTGTTGTTAGCTTTTGTAAATGTTATTCTCAATCCACCTTTCCACATAACCTCTTTATAATTACTTAAAAAGCCTGGAATTAATCTTAATCGATACAAAACGCTAAAGTACTTTCTTAGACCAAGTTTATCATCTGTTTCAAATCCTGCTTGTTTTAGATATTTAACTTCTGGTTTGGAAATCTTTCATGTTCCGATAGCTGTAGATGTTATTCCAGGTAGTTCAATCTTATCTATAACAACTCCATGCTTTCTAACATCAATTTGAGAAAAGAAGACTGGGAAGAAGTTATCTACAAGTTTTATAGTATCATTTGCACCAAATGTTCCTCCAACTGATGCACCAACAACTTCAAAAGTCATATGGCAATCTTCTTTGTGTGGATGTATAAAGCCATCGCCCACATCGAAATCAAACTCAATATCTGTGTTAGCTTCATTCAAATTATTAAATTTTCTTGTGTTAGCTTTAAAACTCTGTAACTCGTAACTCTCAACACTATCCATTTATTATAAAGAAAATCTTGAAACAACGCTTTGATGGGATATACCCATAAAAGAATCATACATAATAACATTTAAAAACTTATAACCCCCATCCCAACTTAACCTTAGCATTCATAGCAGTACCAACTCCAAAAGCAGCTAATTGTTCACCAATTGATGCATCGCTGCTAAACGCTCTTTTCCATGCTTCAGTTTCTAGTTCCTTATCTGCAATATGTCTTGACTCTGTATCTTTATTGTCTCTGTAGTATATAACGTGTTCTTTACAAGCCTCATCTAATGGGTTAATACCTTTATCACCTCTTTCTAATCTTTCTTGTAGCTTAGTTCCCGGACCACAGTACGAAATCCTGGAATATGTAATTCAAATGGGAGTTTTTTAATCAAATCATTTACTAATCCTTTCCCAAGCTTCTCATCATTCCAAAATCGTGGTGGTAATGTATTTAAGATCTTAATCAAATAGCCTATACCTTTTGGATCATTAAGAATAAACTGTAAAAGCTTATTATTAATCATACTCACTATACCTACTTTCTCATTGTAAGTTATTATTGGCAGCCTTTTCTTCTCCAACTATAACTATTAGCTGATCAATTAACTTTCTCACATCATCCATCCATATATATTCTTTAGGTATCTCTGTATATTGTTTTATTCCTTCGCCAGTCCTTTTAGGTGTCGTATTCTTTTTAGGAGTTGGAGGTAAAGTTGGTTTAATATAATTATCCCAAATAGGCTTGATAATATTAATGTACTTAAAACCTCTACTAGATGCTACCTTTTTATCTCGATTATATTTTTGAAAGGCAGCATCTGATTCTATTATTATTTCTTTGTACTGTTCAAAATCATCATCATAATCTTCAATGGTTTTATTAGTATTCGTCGTTAACAATTCCCGTAGACCTTCTGTTCCTTTATAAGTTTTACCATTAATTATCAAATCATCACCATTCACTTTAACTTCCAAATTTCCTATCTTGTTTATTATTTTTACATCTTCTTCTACAGTTCTTATTCCAAACACAGTATCATTTCTTTTACTATAATATTTCGTTGCAATATAACCAAATGACTGTGCTGTTGTTAAAAGTTCTACTCCTTCCACTTTGTCTTTAATTTGTTTTCTCATTTGTTTTATTTCTCCCGTTATAGGCGTATCACTACTACTTGGAGAACTATCATAAGATATCTTTTTAGGTGTTTCTAGTAGACTAGAATCTATTGAAGCCGTCTTATGTGCAACTGGAACAAGTTCAGTTATTAGATTTTTATTTTGTTCTGCTACTTCTTTGATCTCACTTCCCAAGTTTTGAATAGCATCAATTATAGGTTGTTCTTGTGTCTTAAATTTATCGTATATACCTGCTCTTTCTTTCTTCCAAGATTTGAAGCCCTTTATCAAGAACTCCTTTAACTTGATATTCTTATTAATTTCTTTCTCATCCATTTATTGTATAGAAAACGAACAAACGTCAATAAACGTGAAAGAACGTCAATAAACGTGAAAAAACGTCAATAAACGTCAAAGAACGTCAAACGTTAAAACGTAAAACGTGAAAAAACATCAAACGTTTAAGAAGTGTTTTATCTTGTTCCTATACTTACCATTGTTTATCTTCCTTGTCATATCAATTACTATAAAACCATAATCTTCTTGCCAACATTTTGAACATATCTCTTTAAATTTATCATAAGACATATCTCCCCCAACAAACTCATTATACACATGTTTAAGATTAGTATCATCTTGCCTGAACATACATAGGAAGTTAACGTTATCTCTTATAAGCTGTTTAGGTACTTTTGAATATGTTTGTGCAAAATAGAAACAGTCTACATGTCTATGCCTACCTCTTGTAAAGTAATTTCTAACAGTATCTTGATCCTCCAAAATGTAATCGTCAAACACAACAGAGTATTTTTCACATTCATCAATAGGTACAATAGAATCATTACCGCTTAAGAACGTTGCTATTTGTTTCTTAAACTTTAATTCTGCCTTTTCAAATCGATCTTTTAACTGCTCATACTTTGGCTGGTTCATGCTTTTAGAATATATGTAGAAGTAATTATTGTTTAACCAACCTGGCTGTAATAAGAAGTTAAATAACAAAAAAGTTTTACCACACGCCGACGGACCCACTATAACACAACGAATATCATCAGTTATAGTTCTCCATTTCTTTTCTTAGCTGTTGTTTCTTTTATAATCTCTTTTACATCCCAATTAATAGTTTTCTTACTCATTTATTATAGAAAAAATCGTCTCTTTTATGACTAGAGAGTACAGACCCGGTTCGTTGATATGGTTGTGTGAGGTTGTTCATTTGGAAGAGTGTCCGAATTACGGACGCCTTCTGAAGTGGTCGGGATTCAGGCCACTTCGAAGTTTGTTGTAGTAATCTAGGACGCCATTTGTAGCCTCCTGGTCTTCAAATCTACTCTGAAACTTTGGTCTTACGTTGTCTTTAAGGACTTGACTTGTATTTACATAGCCTATCTTATATCTTTAAGTTGTTCTCTGATCTTAAGCAACGTATCTTTTATATATTCGCTATCCATTTCGCCATTTAATGTTATTATCATCTCTAACTGTTCTTTAAATGAGTTAATACAAGTGACAATAGTTTTATATTCGTCTTTTCTTTTGCTTATGTTTAACTTAGAAGACAAACCTGTTATTATAGCACTTCCAGTTGCAAGAGACGTTGTTAATATCGAGTAAATTGTTACAGGTATAAAAATATTAATAAACCCAGTTGTTGCAGAAAGTATAACCGACAACGTGATCAAAGTGTAGTATGCATATTTAACAATTCGCAGTTTTCTCTTTTTCTTCTTTAAACTGTATTCTAACTTTCGAATGACATCATCTATTAGCTTGATTACTTTCTCTCTTGGAATATCTTTAGGTAAATCAAACTCATTCATTTATTATATAATAAATGGCTAAGGTATTTAAGCTAACGAGTGATACTTCTGTTTTAAAGAAGAAACTCCATTACGAATTAGACAACAAGAGCAACTATTTAAGTATAGGACTAGTTGGGTTTTACAGTACATATCTAACTCCAAACATAACAACAACAAAAACAGTTTCTCATATGGTGATAGACAAGTTTTTAAAGCAGAAGGGCAATACAGCTTAAACAGTCTTAATGAATATTTAAAATCTCAATCCATCAACATAACATTATCAGAAGATCATTTAAGAAATAGAGTTAAAATTGAAACTGATAGTAATGATGTTACAATTGGGAGTATAGGCACTGTCCTCGGGTTTTTAATGTTTTTGAAGTTTTAGAAAAGAGCAAAACACATATTGGAAGTAAGTTGCCAAAGTTTCATCCGTTTGATACTATAAATGTTCACTGTAATATAGCAAATGGCATGTTTGTTAAAGATACAGAATACACACATAGAGAAACAGGAATTATAGCATCATTCAAAACAGATGCTGAGTTCAAACATAGTATTATTTACGAGCCTACTTATCCATTATTTTTCCCTATATCCAAAGACAAGGTTCACAATTTTGAGATAAGGATAACAGATGAGAATGATTCCTTAATTGATTTTGGTCTAGCAACAACAACTGTATTTTTACAAACTAAGATTTTCTCTTAAATAAATAGGAAGATGTGTTCTATTAAAGGTTGTATGTTTAGTGTTCCTTACAGTGAACTAAAGGATTTAAATATTGATCATGTATTAACAAAGAAACAACTTAACGATAAATCTAAAAAAAATAAAGAAGGTAAAGGAATGGATTTAACTTTAACTACTGCACAAATGAAAAAGATTAAGAAAGAGCATATGGGTGGTTTTATCTTTACAATTTCAGCCATTTTAGCAGCTTTAGGAGCAGTTGGCTCATTAGCAGGTGGTGCAGCAGCGATTACTAAAACTGTATAGGATGCTAAGAAGAATAAACAAGAACTTGAAGAACAAAAAAGACACAATATGGCTATGGAAGAAAAGCAGGGGGCAGGTAAACCGAAGAAGTCAAAAAACTAAAACCATTAACCAACTTCGATAAAGAGAGGTTGGCTAAAGAACTAAAGATAAAACGATTTAGAGGTGTATTCATGAGTGATGAACTTCCACAAAACCATATGTAAATGAGTTTGGTGTAGTTAACCTTGATAAATTAGAAAACATTGGTAATCATTGGATATGCTATTGGAAAGATAACAACATAAAGTACGTGTTCGATTCTTATGGTGGTGTTCCTCCTAAACAGCTGGTACAATATCTTGGTACCGAAAACTTATTTTACAATGACGAACGAATACAAGACTTTAATTCAGTTATATGTGGTCATCTTTGTGTTAAGGTTTTAAATCTTCTAAATCAAGGGCATTCTTTTAGTGATGTTATGTATATGATTAAAAATGAGTAAGTGCTTTTATGGTTTACATCCATAAAAGTTTTGTCGTTATCATGATTAAGAGCGACGACTACCGCAACGGGTTCATGAACGCAACTAAACTAAGTAAAGATGGGGAAAAGGATCTATTTAACTGGAAAAATTACAAGATGCGAAGGAAACAGTTGAAACGTTTACAAGACTTTTAGGCCCTTCACATGTGAAGGGCCAAGGATTAGAGTTCTTTAACAAATCAAAAGGCACAAACAAGCTTGATCTTCTTATCTCAGACACATACTATATACCATCTTCTAATTCAAGGGTATTCTTTTAGCGATGTTATGTATATGATTAAAAATGATTAAGCGCTTTTATGGTTTGTATCCATAAAAGTTTTGCTTTAAGATAAATATGGAAGCTATACACAATAGATTTTTAGATTATTTTGAGAAGCATGAGGATGAGCTAGATGCGCTAGATAGATATAATTTTTATCAGTATTTTGAGTATGTTAGCGAGATAGACTTAAAAGATAAAAACAACGTATATGATGTTATTGATTTATGGAAAATGCTAATACCATAATTTTTGTACATGGAAGAAGAGCTGGAAAAGTTACGTCCAATAATTACCTTAAAGGACTTGTTGTCAATTATAGCTCTAGACCATTAGAATGCAGTAATTGTGGTAGTAAGTCATTAACAAAAGGTATGAGTTGATACATTTGTGATGATTGTTCTGTAGAGAGTAGTTGGGTTTACAGTACTTGTGAAGTAACGAAATCTGCTTGCGTACGAAAACCATGGTATGATACTATAAAAACATTTAAGTTACAGTTATCTCGTTTGCAAGCTTTACAGGATAAAATTATTCCCGAAGAGGTGCTCAAGGTGTTACATAATGAACTTAGGGATATACCAAAAAATTTAATATCAACAAAAGATGTTCTAAAAGTAATAAAGAAAAACAAATACACAAAATATTATGATGATGTCTATTTAATACACTATCACCTTACCGATCAAAAACCATTAAAATTACAACATATGGAGGAAACACTTATAAATGAGTTCCAAAACTTACACGAGGTCTTTAGGGAGCTGTACCCGGAAAGAGCATTGTTTATTAACTTAAAATGTGTATTCTACCATCTGTTGAGAAAGCACGATGCTCATGTTGATATTGATTTTAAACCTACTCACCTAGACAAATAGAGATGTTAAAGAAATGTTTTGAAAAACTAGGATGGACATTTTCTGTATAATAAATGAGTATGGATATATTCGGTAATGTTAAAGATAGGAAAGGTGATGTTGATATTAGTGAAGAAAAATTAAAATTATTGGAGAACTTAAATGATGTTGTTAGCGTAAGTCAACTTAGATCGATAGAAGCCCAATTAGAGAACAATAGAAAACGATTTGAAGATGCATTAGAAACGTTACAAGACACATACGTCAAGAAAGAAGATATTGAAAAGATTAGGATGGATACTACTAAATTGGTTATGCAGAAAGAAACCATGCCTCTACTATGTCGATTAAGAGCTAAAAACGTTAAGGAGCCAATCTTTAGAATATTTAATCTCTCTAATGGTTACAAATTTCTCTATAATTGGAAAATAATGCACATGGAATTAAGTTTGGATAAATACTTTCTAGATATATATTTGGGTGATACTTTGATTAAAGAGATACCTTTTAGCTTTAACAAGAACGATATAATTACGATTAAACCAACTAAAAATTCAGCTATGGAAGAAGGGCAATTATTGTTTGTCGTAATGTACATAGAAAGAGAGCTTTCCTAAGGACGTTTGCTATATAATAAATATGGATATCTTTGGTAATGTTAAAATGACATCAGAGTTAGATAATACAGTTGTGAGAAAAGATATTGCCATGTTGAAAGAAGAGCTTAACTTCATCAAACGGAGTCATGTTATAGAACTTCCAAGTCGATTGATATCAAAAAATGTTGAAAATCCGTTCTTTTTAATACATAATCTATCTACCGCATACAAATTTCTTTATAAAGGTAGGGTAATGCATATAGAATCATTTTATAATACGTATTTTTTATATATATATATTTAAATGGTTCTCTAGTTGAAACTTTTCCATTACAATTTAATATAAATGATCTATTAGCAGTTAGACCATCTAAAGATTCTGATCTGAAACATGGTAAATTACTATTGCTTCTTATGCATGTAGAAAGAGAAGACGAAGATAGTGATGATGATGGTGAGAATGTTGATAGCATAATATTAAACAGCGATAGTTATTGATTTTCTATATAATAAACAGGATGTATTGTGTTAAGTGTAAGAAATCGGCAGATACGAAGAAAGATATCATTAGAATTGAACAAACAAAGAATGGAAGATATCTAAAGAAAGGTATTTGTTCTGTATGTGGTGTTACAAAAACACAATTCGTTAAAAAGCCTGATTGACTAGAAGAAGGTAAAGGTGTTAGAGAAGACATTATAGAAGAAATTCACAAACCATCTAGAAAAAACTTTGGCAGATTAAGTGTAGTTATAAAAGGTATCGATGATCTTTGGCAAGCTGACCTTGTAGAAATGGATAGTGGAGTATTAAAAGGTGTTTCCAAATTAAATAAAGGTTATAAGTATTTGCTAACGGTTATAGATGTGTTCTCTAAATATGCGTTTGCTGTTCCTGTTAAAGATAAGAGTGGTAAGAATGTTACACAAGCATTCGAATCCATATTAAGAACAAGAAAACCTAGTAACTTACAAACTGATCAAGGTAAAGAGTTTTACAATAAAGAATTTAAGAAGTTAATGGATGAAAATAAGATTAATCACTACTCAACCTATAGTTGCAAGAAAGCTTCTGTTGTTGAAAGATTCAATAGAACACTTAAACAGAACATGTGGAAAAGGTTCACAACACAAGGGAATTACAAATGGATATAGATATTACCAACACTAGTTAAAGAGTATAATCATCAAATTCATAGAACAATTGGTTTAAAGCCTATAGAAGTTAATAAGAAGAATGAGCGAACAATATTGGAAAAAGTGTATCAAAAAGAATATAAGCGTGTTAAACCCAAATACAAGTTAGGTGATCATGTTCGTATAAGTAAATCGAAAGGGTTATTTGAGAAGGGATATACGCCTAATTGGTCAACAGAAGTATTTGTTATTAGTGAAGTTATTCCATCCAATCCACCTACATATAGAATTAAAGATTTAGAAGAAGAGGATGTGCAAGGTGGATTTTACGAACCGGAACTATTAAAGACGAAACATAAAGATGAATACTTGGTGGAAAAGGTGTTAAGAATGAAAGGTGACAAAGTATATGTTAAATGGTTAAGGTTTGATGATTCATATAATAGTTGGGTAGATAAGAGTAATGTTGTAGTGTAAATATAAATGTTGTCTTTTATGGAATAATAGCCATAAAAGGATAGTTTAAATGAGATAGGGGTAACGAAACGATACCCCTCATAGCATATATTTCCAGGGCCGGTATTCCGACTATAGAAATTATAAAAAAAGGCGATGGGGACGATTCTACCAACCGCTCTATATACACAATCAAAAGATGGAGAAAGGCTTGATCATTGGTTAGAAAATAAACGATCTAAGAGACGAGTTGAATATTATGAGAAAAAGCATGGCTCCCGGTATACCGGTGACCATCATCAGCTATTTTGGACCTCCGAATACAGAGGGGCTAAAAATTTTCTGAAATTTAGAGACCAAGAAACAACATCAATCATCTCAGGAACATATGTCTACAGGAAAATATTTCTTGCTATTGCTTTTTGAATTTCACTAGACTTCTATGACAAATGCTATGACTATAAGAAAATTCGAAGTCGCCGGGATTCCGGCCACTTCAAAAAGTCATCTTACACAGTAAAACTAGCTGGTAACGAAAATGAAGTTAAAAATAAAGATTTTCTATATAATAAATATGAGTACTATGAATAGTTCACTTAGTTTAAACGATATTTGCTACGAACAGATTAAAGATGATTACTGGTATGGTTTGTTTGGTGACTTTAGACTGATTATAGATAAGAAGACTGGTTACTTCAATGCTACTAAACTGTGTCAAGATGGAGGAAAGAGGTTTGATCATTGGTTAAGGAACAAAGAATCAAAGGAATTGATAAAAAATTAGAAGAAAAGTATCAGTCTAAAAAAATATTACATGATTTTAGGAGGAAGACAAAGGATAATCAGGGGTACATATGTTCATCCAGACTTGTTCCAAGAAATAAGAAGATGGTCTCAATTGAAAAAAGATAATGATAAGTCTGGTTTTGTTTATATAGCAACTACCAAACAGCACCAAGAGAAGAATATATATAAAGTGGGTTATACAAAAAACCTTGAACAACGCCTAGGTCAGTTTAATGAGTTTAGACTTGACTTCGAATTATTTTATTATGAAGAAACCTATAAGACAAATGATGCTAAAAAGTTAGAGTCACTTGTGCATAAACAATTAGATGAATTTAAATATAAAGGTGAATTTTTCAAGTGCGAACTCAACACGATCAAAGAAGTTATAGAAGAAATTCAAGATGATGAAGTAATCGAAAAATTAAAAGGATTGGAGTTAAAAGATGACTTTAAGATTAGTAAGAAGGAAGAAACTACTTGAACATTATGATAAAAATTAGCCGGCTTACATCCAAGCCAGCAAAACTCAACGTATTATATAGAGCCAAAAGGTACAAACAGTGATCAAAGATTTTCTATATAATAAATATGAGCACTAAGGATAATTCTCTTAGTTTAAACGATATTTGCTACGAACAGATTAAAGGTCATTATTGGTCTGGTATTTTTGGTGATTTCAAGTTGATTATAGATAAGAGTACAGGATATTTCAATGCTACTAAGTTGTGTCAAAATGGGGGAAAACAATTTAAACATTGGACAAGGTTAGATAAATCAAAAGATCTCCTGCGATATTACAAGAAATTAGGTGGGCCAGATCTGCACCACCAAAACCCAATTTACATAGTTGAGTCAAAAGGAACAAATAAACAAGATCTATTTGTATCAGGAACATATGTAAGAAAAGAATTAATATTGAGTATCTCGTTTTGGATTTCAAATGAGTTTTATGATAAGTGTTACAATATAATCGAAGATTACTTCACACAAGACTTCAAACAGATTCATGAAGACCAAAAACAGTTGCAAAGAAGAGTAGAGGAGATAGAACAAACAATGGAGCAATTACGATTGTACAATCAAGAACTAGAAAGCAAAGTTGATTATCTTAAAACAGTTGCAGCACCATATACAGAAGATCAAGGAAAGATACACAGGCTATTTATTATCAAGAAGAACCTTAGTAAAGAACAACTTGAAAATATACTCCTTTACTATGACGAAGAAGAACAAGACCAAAAAGAAAAAATAGAACAATATAAGTATTGGGTTGGAAGAGTACAAACACGCAATTACGAAAATAGAATTAAACAACTCAAACTTAAATACCCAAGTATGAGTACTTTGCTTAACATTGATGATCCTAACTCTATAAACTTATACAACAGAGCTAAATAAAGATATGATGATAGAATAACTTGGCACGGCTCGCATATGAACACAGATTTAAGTGATATAGATCTTGTTGACAGGTTTATTCAGTTAAGAGACATTTAAGTATAAAAACGAGAAACTTAATATGCTATTGCTTTTATGGGTTAACCCATCAAAGTACAATTTAAGTGTTAAACAAAACCATCTGCTGCAACAGCGAATGCTACATTCAACATATCACCTAAATCGGGATTATTATGATATTTTCTTATTATAGCTCTCATATCCACAAAATATTTATATGCATATATAAACTCTACAGAGAGGTCTTGATAAATTGAAATGTTATGCCAATGAACTCTGTTTTCGAACTCTGCAATAAATCCTTCTGTTAAATTTTGAGACATTGAAATCATTTCCCAATCTACTTTGTCAGCGTAATCTCTTATAAGATTTTCTGATCATTGATGAGTTGCAGATAAGCACCACCAAGAAACTTTATCTGCATGTTCTCGTATAAAGGCTTCAGAGAGTTCGTTTTTATAAGATATAGCATCAAAATCAACTTTATCTATAAACTCATTAATAAATTCTTCAGATAGCTTTTGATTATACGATACTTCTTTCCAATCAACTCTATCTGCAAATTCTCTTATAAAGTCTTCTGATAAGTCTTGGCTTCCTGAAATAATCTCCCAATCAACTTTATCAGCAAATTCTCTTATAAACTCTTCCGATAACTTTTTCCATAAACATATTTCACTCAAATTAACTTTCAGCAGATATTTGCGTATGAAATCTTCTGTAATGTGATCATAGTTATATTCCCCCTCATGATCATAGCCTATAGATAGCCATTGTTCATCAGTCAGTGAATCTAATATTTCATCAGATAAATTAATAACGTTTGCATAGAGAATGGTTTGTATGAGAAATGAGTTGTTTTCTTTAGTGGCCTTCTTGAACAAATGATCTAACATACCTATGGACACGCTAAAATTTATTTTGTCTTCATCATTATAACGACCAATATCTAAATATTTAAATACACAATCAAATATAGGTTTGTAAGATAACATTTCTTTAGCACTGGTCATGTTTGTTTTTATTCTTAGATTTTTTAAATTTATTTCATTTTTTGTTGGTTTTCTATATAACAAATATGGAAGCACATTTTGATTTATTACATGATAGACTTAAACTAATTCATCATGATCTTAAACTCTTAGCAACACTACTAGAGAAGCAAATACTGTTGAAGGAAAAAGAATTATTAATAATGCAACAAAAACATCTGATTTGAGTAGTGATGATGAATATAAATATGGTAGTGATGATTATGATGATGATGAGTAATTTACAAAAATGATTTAATTTTAATATGTGTATATGTGACTTTGATGAGGTATTCTCATCAAAGCCGTGTTCTAATACAGCGCGTAATATGTAGACAATGACAGGAGTGTACAATGTTAAGCGTTGTATTAGGATATATGGAATTAAAAATAGCACGAAAATGAACTGAAATAATCCGGTGAAGATAAAAATTGAGTTATAGCAAGATTTTCTATATAATAAATAGGATGAATAATTATAATAGATTTACCGTAGTAGAGTTAAGACGACAATGTAAAGAGAGGGGAATCAGAAGATATTCCCGATTAAGAAAAGCAGAACTGATAGACCTTTTTAAACAATATGATGATGAACAAAGCAGAAGACCGATTAGAAATATATTCCCATTTAAGCAAGAAATAATTGAAGAACCGAAACCAGCACGTATACCAATTAAGATAGAATTAGAAGAAACAGCATTCAAGAAGCGTTTACAAACCATTAAAGTTGAAAACACAGGAGGATATAAAGACCGAATAAAATTTTTAGATACAAGTGGAAGAGTTGCTATTAACAAAATCAAAGAGGAATTAAAATTTCACCCTGTTAAAGTTAACCTTGTTTTCATTTGTGACTATATTAAAGATAAAGAAATACAAGAGCGCAATTTCAAAACATCAAACGAGAGAATATTAGAATCAACTATCTTAAGTGAATATATATATCATGCAAAACAAAAACTTCGTAGAGAAATGGAAGAGTTTGTAGGTAGAGGATCAGGGAGGACATTACACCAAATTAAATACTTACAAATCAGATTAAACAAATATGTACCATTAAGAGCTTCTTCATATATTGAACTTCCTAAACCAATTAAAGATAAGAAAGCAGTGATTAATGTTAAAAATAAAGACAATAAATGTTTTTTGTATTCTATTGCAAGTTGCTTAAAACCTGTTGAAATACATCCTGAAAGACCTTCACATTATAAACAGCTTGTTAATGAATTGCAAAAGAAGTATTGTGATAACATTGAATTTCCTGTACAATTAAAAGATATTCCAAAATTTGAAAGAAGAAGAAATATCTCCATCAATCTTTACAGCTATGACAAGAACTATAATGTATATCCACTTCAAATCACAAAAAATAAGCAGGAAACTCATGTCAATTTATTATATGTAAAAGATGAAAAAAACAATCATTTTTGTTGGATAAAAAACCTATCACGATTAATAAGAAGTCAAGTGACAAAACATGAGGAAACACTATACTTCTGCGACAGATGTTTAACAAGACACTTTCGAAATGATAAACAGTTGCAAAACCATGAGATATATTGTAAAGAGCATGAGGCTGTTAGAAAAGAACTTCCTAAACCATACGACAATCAAATAAAGTTTCAGAACTATAACCGATCATTAAGAGTTCCATTTACGATAATGGCTGACTTCGAATGTATCTTATGTAAGTTAAAAATAGAGCATAATTGTAGTAAAACAGTAAAATATCAAAAGCATGAACCAATGAGTTTTTGTTACTATGTCAAATATTCAAATGGGGACTATAAAGCTCCTGTTAGTTATATAGGTCCAGATGCTGCGAAAGTATTTATTGAAATGTTACAAAAAGAAGCAATAGAAATTATGGAAATATATAATAGGGTAGTTGATATGATCCCGCTTAGTGAGAAGGAAATAGAAGCTTATAACAGTTCGGATACTTGTCATATATGTGAGAAAAACTTGAATGACTTACCACCAGCTGTTGAGAAAAAAATAAATATACTGAAGAAGAAAATACAGTTCTACAAGGATAAAGATGATATGAGTGAAAAAATAGAAGAATGGAAGCATGACTTAAAAAATGTTTGTATAAGATAAATAAAAATAAAGCAAAAGTAAGAGATCATGATCATTTAACTGGAAAGTTTAGAGGTGCAGCTCACAGTTATTGCAATTTAAACTATAAAAATCCCAACTTTGTTCCTGTATTTCTTCACAACTTAACTGGTTATGATACGCATTTCTTTATTAAGGAGTTAGCTTATGATACACAGAAAATTAAACTGATCGCTAATAATGAGGAAAGGTACATAACATATGAAAAATATGTAAAAGCAGGATCAGAAAAAGATGGAATAAATTTAAGATTTGTTGATTCTTTTAGATTTATGCCAAAGAGTATAGCAGAGCTAACAAAGAATTTAAAGCCAGAACAATTTCGAGAAACATTAAAGTTTTTTCCGATTGATAAACTTGATTTAATTAATTCTAAAGGTGATTACCCATTTGATTATGTTGATTCATTTGAAAAATTGAAAGAACCTGTTCTATTATCTCCAGACAAATTTACAAACAGATTAACAGGAGAAAAAATGAGTCCTGAACGTCATAAGCTTCATGTGCGAGTTTGTAAAGAATTCAATCTAGAGTTATTGGAGGACTTAACTGAACATTATAACAAAACAGATGTCCTTCAATTAACAGATATATTTGAAAACTTTAGAGATGTGTGTTTAAAAGCATATGGATTAGATCCTGCTTGGTATTATACAGCACCAGGTCTATCGTGGGATGCAATGTTAAAGATGACTAAAATTAACTTAGAAATGTTGACTGATTATGATAAAATACTAATGCTAGAAAAGGGTATACGAGGAGGAATCTTAGAATGCAGTAAACGATATGTAAAAGCTAACAACAAATATATGCAAGATTATAATAAGGATGAGTGTTCAACATACCTAGCATATCTAGACGCAAACTACTTATATGGATGGGCTATGAGTCAATACATGCCTTATAAAGACTTTAAGTGGGTTAAACCTTACATAGATATAATGAACAATCCAGATGATTCAGAAACTGGCTACATATTAGAAGTAGACTTAGAATATCCGAAGTATTTACACAACAAACACTCTGATTTACCATTAGCTCCAGAAAACATGTGTCCACCAGAATCAAAACAATCGAAACTACTAACAACATTTTATAATAAGGACAGATATGTACTTCACTATAGGAACTTAAAACTATATATGTCGCTTGGAATGAAATTAAAGAAAGTGCATAGAGTATTAGAATTCAAACAATCAGACTCGTTAAAGAAATACATTGATTTAAATACAAATATGAGAACGCAAGCTAAAAACAAGTTTGAAGAAGATTTTTATAAGCTCATGAATAACTCGGTATTCGGAAAAACAATGGAAAATATTCGAAAGAGGCAACCTATACAACTAAAATGTGATCCTGAAAGAGTAGAAAAATTAATTGCAAAACCTAATTTTGATTACAGAACAATATTTACAGAGAATTTGTGTGTTATACATATGAAAAAAGAACGATTAACATTTAATAAGTCAATATATGTTGGTATGAGTGTGTTAGAACTATCGAAGCTATTAATGTATGATTTTCACTATAACACGATGAAGCCGAAATATGGAAACAATATAGATTTATGTTATATGGATACCGATAGCTTTATATATGAGATTGACACTGATGACTTTTATAAGGATATAGCAGAAATAGTTGACCAGTTTGATACGAGTGAATACGGGGAAAATAACATATATGGACTGCCACTAATAAACAAAAAAGTAATAGGTAAGATGAAAGATGAGAATAAGGGTAAAATAATGACGGAGTTTATTGGATTGAGATCAAAGATGTATGCTTATAGAGTAGAAAATAAAGAAGAGAAAAAAGCTAAAGGAGTAACTAAATGTGTAGTTGCCAAGGAGTTGCAGTTTGGTGATTATAAAGAAAGCTTATTTAAAATGTTAAAACGTATAAAGACATAAACCTCATTAGGAGTTATAAGCACGATATATATAGCATAACCGTTCATAAGCTAGCATTAGATTCTTCAGATGATAAGAGATATATATTACGAGATGGGGTAAATACATTAGCTTGGGTTCATTATAAGATAGAAAAGAAGTAGATGTAAGTTAGTTATAAGTTTTAGATGTAAGTTTTTATGATTTAAATGTCATAAAAGCATATTCAATTTCACTTTGGGTTATCCCTCTGTGTTAAAGTCAGGGGTGGGTTCATAATTTTTTGGCAGTTAGGGGGTGGAGGGGGAAAAGTGTCCTAGAACCTACATATGTACTCTACTCTTGAATAACTCTATCTAATGGTGGAAAGTAAATTAGTATTCAACACTTCTTTCAATTTTAAGCAATTCAAAGATTCTCGTAATTTAGTATCGTCCCGGATTTGCATTTCTGAAGTACAAGAACTCTATCTATATCTTAACGTGGGAATCGGTTTCGGACCATGCACTTATGCCGCTTTGCCACAAGATGCACATAGGAGTTTTTTCTTTCGATTTCCTTAGGAATATTACGAATGGTATGACTTTTAAAACTATGTTTAAAAAATAATACACACCGACACAATAAGATGATAATCTGATACTAGGAAATATATTGAATTGTTTTGAATTTGTTCTCACGCCACCAAAGCAGTACTTATGCTTTTTTATTCCAGCCTTTTAATATAAGCATTTCCCACTATTGTCTGTTCTAGGACGATACAATTCTAGTTCATTTATATGCTAGCTTTAGAAATACAGTAGGCTTTCGCTTATCCGACATAAACAGGCAGGCAGAATGCTGGATAATATGGATGTGTTAAGAGAAGACCTATTAAAAATAAAACTTATGATATAATTTTACATATTACGCCTCTAATAATAATGTTTCATAACAAAAAACTGCAGTTCACTGAATCAGGGATGTATCCAGCGTGAGGGCCTGAGGGCTGGCCCCTCCGAAATTCAAGCACTTTTTAATAAACTTGCTTTTACCCTTTTGAGGTTCTTTTATATCAGTTTACTAGTAGTTAGTGTCCAAACTTTGGGCAATGTGCTGTTGTCTTGTTATAATTCTAAGAACATACCATAATGCCATTGTACCAGGTGGAATTAACCCGTAAGTACTATTGACCGTCTCTCAGACCGCTGCTGCTTTTCGTATCATTATATTTTCTACAGTCTCACTACTAGAAGTGGATCTTTTCGTCTACCTTCCTGTCTAGCATATGGTTACGTAGTGTGAAATTCGTGTTATAATTGATCCCCTGTGCGCGGCGCTGGAGGGGTCGAACGGTCTCACAGACGTACTATAGTAGTTACGTGAGTATTTTGCTGTTCAGTTGTCTTTTGTTATCTAGTGATTATTATCAGTATTGAGTCTTACCGTGTGGCACGTCTTACACCACACATCAAATAATGACCCAGAGACTAGAAAACCTGAAATTATCTTATTTTATAACATGAGTAAACGCGGAGTGGATACTCTAGACAAAAAATGTACAGATTACACATCAAATCGTCAAACAAGACGATAGCCATTGACAATTTTCTTTTTTCTGGTGAATGTTGAATGTGGTGTCAATGCGTATGCCTTGCGTCAAGTCTATGCTAAGTTCGCAGTGATGACAAGAATTGATTTCATGAAAAGGTTAGCAAAAGGACTTGTTAGGCCTCACATAGAACGTAGAATGTTCATTGGACATCTACCATGAGAGCTGAGTTTTTCAATCAAGAGCATACTATAACTTGAAAGTGAGTTTCCCACCATCGCGCACAAGGAGTTGAAGAGGAGAACATAGTCCGCTCTCCACTAAGTTGTAAGCGCAAAGCAATGATATTCGTGTCAGCGGTGTAGGGTACCGATTTCCTTGCAATGCAGAATAAAAATATGTAAGTGCCTACTTGAAGAAAGTGCATGCTATCAGAAAAGTTAGTGCGGTACTTTCTTTACCGGCAAAACGAATTTTCTTTACTCTCGCGGTCATATAAAAACTAAAAATAAGTTTTATTCATAACCTTTTTACTACAAGAAATATAACAATACAACTGTAAAGTGCTTTCTTGTAAGTTTTGAAAAGCTAATATTCCATGTTTTTCCTCCGTTTTTACTGTATTTTTTTATTTTCAGTGCATCTATAAGTAGAGTGTATTTTAAATTAGTGTTATTTTGACTACATAGAAACGGATAAAAAATTGAATATTTCAACAATTACAATTTTAGAATAACAATGAAAACATTGTTACAAATTTTAACCATACTCTTTTTCTCATTGCTTTAAAAATATAAAACTTTTTCTACATCGTGAAATTAGTGTTTTATTTTTCTATAAGCAACTAAGATATGTAGGATAGCATTATAAGAAAATATGCAATAAAACTACTATTCAGAAAATGTGAAAAAACAATGCGGTCTGACAGATTACGTGATTACTTTCGTCAATAGTACTTAAGGGTTAAAGAACAGTTTCAAATAGGATTAACATTTCGTTTCCGTTCTATTTTTAACTTTAGTATATTAGGACGATACACTCAATGTCTTCTTGCTATTTTTGGTATGTGATATACGTAATAGGCAGTTTTCTTTAGTTACATTTCTCTCGAAAATATATTTCATTTTGTTTGTGCTTAATGCATTTTCCAAAGTGAACCGGTTTATAAATGGAAAGTAGGAAAAACTTTAAGAGAAGTACAGAACTTTTGCATTATTATTATTATTATTATTATTATTATTATTATTATTATTATTATTATTATTATTATTATTATTGATATTTTTAAAACATTAGAATTACGTGCTTACGAGGATTCGTGTTAGGCCCCCTCCGAATAGAAAACCTGGATACGTGTCTCCACAGCATGATAGACGTATGAGTCAAGGTGTAGACAGACGCGATAGGCGATAGACTCCAGAGCATGAAAAATAGATTAAGACCACAACTAGCAGTTCTTCTGCCGATTGGTGCTATCTGCAATGATATATCGGATCATACAGTATGTGGAACAAAGGATGGTCGGATAAGCAAGACCATGGTGTATTGGTGTTTAACGCACCTAAACTTGTAAAATGTTTGTATAAACAATTATCTTTCACTCCTTAGCTAAATTTGTGGATACGATCGCAGACCTTGCCTTATAAAGTATAGTCTTATAAAGCAAAAAATATATTTTTTTTTTACCTAAAAGCTAAAGAGAAGCCAACTTCAATAATTTTGTTTTCTTTTTTTTAATAATGGCAAACTAGTCCATTTCATCACGAAAAATCAGGCTTGGTACTAAGATGTCTTCTTCTGTCCGTATATATCCTTCACACTTTGTTGGAGACAAAATTGTTCTCTTTCCAAGAAAACAGGATGAGAGAAGCTATACAACAGCATGAACTGAAAACAATAGCTATTACCAATAGTACTCTAATTCTTGATAAATACGTCATTACAGCAAAATATCAATAAGTTGACCTTATTATATTGCTTCGGTTCTTATTAACATGAAAATTATAATGTTTTGTAAAAGAAAAAAGAATGGGATAGGATGGGATTAGTTGGTAAAATAACTACGAGTTCGCCACTCTATCCACCTAACCACGGAGGCAACGCTGTGTTTGTTTGTTTTTTTTCTTAAGAAATAATCTTCATAACCATGGTGCGTATCGCTTCGAACCTTGAGATAAGAGTTTTTCTTTTTAATTCTATATTTTCGTACGACATCTTAGTTACAGAATCTAATTTATATTTGGCAGCCAATCTACACACTAGGTTTTAACCAATAAATGCATCATTTTACTCCACTATCCAATTCTTTGATCCAACTCCTTGACTCCCCTACTGAATTCCCTCCGCAAATGTGCTCTGCTACTGAAAAAATCCCTAGAAAGCATCGCTGCCAGTATACACAAAACCGAGCATAATTTTGTTTTTTGCTTATATTTTTATTATTTTATTAAACTTTTGGAAAATATCTCCTTAGATGGATTGCTTTATATTATCTCCACATAGTAATTAGTGAATTTTACCCATAAAATGGAATATATGCGAAAAAACTTGAGTTGCAGTATACGCGCAATTTTTATTTCGCATGGGAGTACGTCCGTCGGTCTGTCAACAGCAAAATGGCAAAAGCTGTCGACAAGCCGTTTTCAAGGATCGATTCAGCGTTCAAACCATATACACCAACGGCCAAGGGGGTGATAACTCTACCCCCTAGGGAACTTTTGCCACTATATTAGGAATGTTCCTTAGTGTCCCTAGAATCAAAAAATAGTTGTTAGTCAACATATAATTGTAACACCTGGATCCCTTAACCCTTTAGCACCCGTGTATCTATACAGACATCGATGGGACCTCTCTAAATAACCGTAGATCAGACCGTTAGGGCAACACTGGAACACGTTATACCTCAATCGATTTATACGACTGTAGGCTTTCAGTTTACGTAATAAAATTGACATTTCTGTGTACAAAGGAAAACTAATGGAGGGATATTTAACAAAATTTCCCCTAAAAACGTCCCTTCTTGCCATTCTTTTAGTTACTACGTGGCAACACTGCAAACTACGTGAACAATAAAACGCATTTATGGATCCCATTTCTTGCTTAACTTACACTGAAAATTTCATCTTGATCCAACAAATAGCAGCAGAGGAAAGTTTGTTCTTTTTATAGTTTTCACAAAGTTCATAACAATAGATATTCATGGAAGTACGAGTATTACTTTGTGTCAATATTCTGACCGTCGGCGCAACACTGGAATAAGTTATACATCGACCGATTTGGAAAAGTGTAGACTCTCAGTGTACGTAGCCAACGAGACATTTCTGCTTACAAAGATAAAATAATGGAGGGATATTTAAGCAAATTCCCTTAAAAAGTCCCTTCTCGCGATTCTTTTAGTTATTACGTAGCAACATTGCAAATCGGGGAATAAAAAATGTATTTAGGTATTCTGTTTTATGTTCAACTTAAACTGAAAATTTCGTCTTGATCCATCAAATAGCAGCAGAGGACATATGTATTTTATATTCTTCACAGGGTTCATAATAATGGATTTTCATGGAAGTATGAGTATGACTTTGTGTCAATGTACAGTTATTACGTGACAACACTGCAAACTGCGTGAATAATAAAATGTAATTATGTGTTCTATTTTATGTTCAACTGAAACTGAAACTTTTGTCTTGATTCATCAAACAGCAGCAGAGGAAATATGAATTTAAAGTCTTCACAATTTTCGTAATAATTGATTTCCATTTAGGTATGAGTATGAATTTGTGTCAATGTTCCGTTTTATTTTTCTATAGAAAACAAGTGATACAAATTATTCTATTCGATTTTCTCATTAGTTGTATTACGACATATCACAGTACCAAGAAATCCCCCAGGAAGGTTTTATGGTTTGTTGGTCCATGGTATAATAGAAAAAAATTTCAAAGCAATAATTTTACTGTTGTTCGATTACATTATGTTCCTTTCAAAATACTTGTTGTTCTGCTATTCTACAATGAATACACTTCTAAACATGTCTGCTGGTATGTGAAGTTATTAAACAGCTCTCGAACGTATTGCGTAGAGCATGTATCCTTATTGCATGTGCACATATATAATCGCACTTAATATAGTATGCAATATGTAGTTTTTTTAACTGCCGTAATATTAAATAATTTGTTATATTCTTTGTGTTCTTGTCTGTCTGTAAGTTGATAATAGTAGCACATTCGCCTTGAAATCACGTGTTCTCAGTTATTCTGAAAAGAATGACAAACAAAAAGAAGCCAGTCCGACAGACGACAATTTCAACAAGAAAAATGATTACTGTAATGAAAAATTGAAAATCGTGTAATACACTACGCATAAAACGAAACTGACACGAGGACGATAAATTTCATTAAAAAACCTTCCGTATGAACTTTCAGGTCAAGATTGCGGCAAGAGACTGACACTGCAAAGCTGCATCGCTCAACATCAAATTGCATCCAAATTCCTACAGAACACGACACAAACAAACATGGTCTATCCCTGGGACTACCAAAATTTCACAAAATTACCACGATTGCTAAGTCAGTCTGCTGAATCCTGTGTAGCGAAAAGTTGTACACTCTTAGTGGATAATTCACCATATTTATAGAGTACTGCTATACGGCAATATGTAGCAGAGATCGTGTTTAACGAGGAGCAGTGCGTATTTGGCCAGAATTAGAGCTAAAATGGTAATGACGAAAAAAGAGAAAGGGTGTTTCATGGGAAACTCTGTTGACATGTGTTACTAGGATAGTTGAATGTGTCATTAAAGAAACACCTATTGGATAGGAAGACGAATCATTAGTGTTACAGATTCAGGAAGTGGATTTCATAGCAGCCGAAATGATGTACCGTAAGGCGCGCTATACACTATAGGATAAATCCTAGGAAATCCCTTACGATTTGTCCTAGAGTCAAAATCTCAACGTGTATGGCATCAGATCTCATGTCATTTCCTGTGTTCTGAACGATCCTATGAGATATCTCTTGTTTAGAGCACGCTCTATTTCGGAAAGAAAATTCGTAAGATTTCGATTTAAGCGACGTAAGGTGAGAGAAAGTGAAAATAAAACAAGTGAAAACACAACTGATGAGGTATCGTCTGATCGTACAGGTTAACTTTAGGTGCACCACTCGAAATAATTGTTGAAAAATTATAATTTATCACTGTTTCCTAAATGATTTACGTTAACCGACATGAAAATCATTCACGTAGCATAAATAAAATCCCTCAAGAGAACCATCACAAGCAATTGATGATAAACTACAACTTTTTTACGATTTGCGTACAAATACAGGGTCCGGATATATAGCATAAAATCTATAGTGCAAAAAACGCAAACCAAGTTGTGCTAGGTGGCCGCTGGAAACTACGAATGCTATCTAACATTCAGGGCAGGGCGAAGCCGGAGCCCGAGCGTCAGTCAGGGGGTGCGAGCGAAGGAAGCTGGCGCGTCAGTTAAAGTAGTGAAAACGAATGGGTTTCGGCAATGATACGAGTTTGAATAGCAATTGTCATGGTATCGTGGTGGTAGCGCTCCACTTGTAAACATAAACTATAGCTTCTGTAAACTATACAGAAATAAACCGGTGGTGGAAAATAGTATCACCGGTCATCTTTCATTTGCATTCACTTAGGAAATGTTTCGCAGAAGGGGTCCAAAAGTAGGCAAAAGATACAAAATTTACAGGAGAAATGGAACATGCAAGTACTTAGACCTAACCAAATCTAACCTAATGAAATTAACTAACTTAAACTAACCTAATATTAATAGAAGTAGGCCTATGCGAAATTCTGTCACTTTTTGAAAATTAGCTGGAACCATATACTAATATAATCTAACGTAACATAACCGTAACTAACCTGAACCAGCCTGAACTAAACTAATGTAAATAGAAACTACCGAAATTGCAACATTTCTTAGAAAAATTAGCTGGACCCTTTCTGCTAAACATTGTCCCTCACCTATTTTATCCGCCGTTAAAACATTTATAATAATTTTACACTAATAACCCTACAACTGTAAACATAAAATACAGCTGTATTACTTGGTATTTAATTCTGTTGTTTGCAGAAATTTGATAGTTATAAATATATCTTTCCATGCAAAGTATTAAATTTTATTTGTAAATCTTGTAACAAGTGGTACACCAAAAGTATTCCAGCACCCTTCTGACATTTATGTTCTTTTTTTTTAGAGGTATCCAATTTAACAATATAACGCCTGTTATTAATATCAGTGGGATGTGCAGTATGGTTAGCATAGTAATTCTTCAATTTTGTACTTTTATTAAATAGAACTATTTCACAATGTTGATAAACGTCATTCGGTCAGACAGGAAAACTCTTCACGTGTATGGCACAAAAAGGGTAGGATTTCCTATAAGATATGTCATAACATTTTTCCGAAGATAAATCCTAAGATATTTCCTAGGATTGATCTCGTGGTGTATAGCACGCCTAACTTGTACCAGATCGTCGAGCTGAAAGTGTTCATGGAAGAAACATTCCTAAGGATAAATTCATTGAAGACGCAGTGCTAAGAGGGAGATCTCTTTATGCTATTCGAATCAAACTATCAATGATAAACATGAAATCAAAGCAAACAAAATATACACCTGCGTTTCAAAGAAGCTAAGCAACATTTTCAGAAACAAAAACTTTATTGTGAAACTACTTTGTTAAAGAAACCTGCATTCAATGTTTAATTGTAAATTTGGTGATTCTGTGGAAACTGAAATTGTTTAAATTTTTCTTCAACAGAAATCATGTGAGGCACGCTCGTACGCAGGAAGGGAAAGTGCCCCTGGTTCGATTCCACGCCATGTGAATTTGTGATGATCAACATTACGTTTTTGTAATTTTTCTGATTTCCTTTCATATTCTCATTTCACGATGTCATTGAAAACCATTCACTATCATGGATTATCGATCTCTTTTAACTTCTACAGGGCATACAGTAATCATGGTTCATAAAAGTAGGAATTTAATTTTCTACAATAGAATCTACAATAATAAGTGAAAAATAAAAAGCCGAAACGAAAGTGTATAACTATTCCCACGATTTGTTCCCTCAGAATTTGTTTCGAGATTACCGAAACGACACTGAAAGAAGATCAAGAATAATATTCTGAACGAGACGCTTTTCGACTCAAGACGAGACTAAAACCGCTGTTGTTTTGACTTGTCTTGTTTTGTTTTCATCCCTGGCTATTTACCTTCGCCTACTCGCTAGTCTTATTATTTTAAAAACAGTTGGAATGTAGGAAAATATTATTGTAAAATATCGTCTAGAATATATGCTAATATGTGTAACTAATAATCATAGGCTTAGCTGTGGGGTGTGATTAATGTGCCTTTACACACACACAAATAAAATGGTTTGAACCTATTATCTTCAAAGGTCATGTAAACTAAAACGCTTTTTGTAATTCGTCAATTCATTATGTTTTATTTTATTATTTCTAATACATTTAAAATTCAATAAAAATAGCACGTGGAAATGTTATGGTAAGATACGGTCGAGTTTAGTTACCTTTGTACAAATCCATTGAAAAAGTTATTTAATTTCTTACGCGCACACCCATATGAAAAGTTATGTTTTGTCTTTGATACACTCATATGAAAGATCCTGGTTTAATTACGTTTGGTAGACCCGTATAAAAATTCTGCTTTAATTAACTCTGCGCACACCCAAATAAAGAGTTCCGGCTACTCCTATGTAATAATGTAATTTATTAGAAGTTTTAGTACATACAAAATAAAGCACTTCAATTGATTTTGCGCACCAGTATATCCGTATTCCACAACTCAGAAACTTCAATGTCAACGTCCATTTACCAGCAGTGTATCGTACTAATGTTTAGGTCTAATAACTCATACTTTTACTTCATGTGTCTACACACAAAACTCATTTACGGCTAGTGATACGTTAGTTTGTGTGAGATCGAGTTATTATATATTAAAATATTAAATACCACATAAAACAAACTAACTTCGATGCACTATAGGCGTTAAAGATTTGCAATTAAGATGTTTCTGGTTTGAATTCTGCGGTAAATCATCTCGAGTTCTATTTTCTGGTTTTACGCGGTTCCACAAGGGCTATTTAGGGACCTTAAATACATAGCCACCAGAAGAAGCGACTTTCCTCCACATGCTGAATACTTAATATATAAATCAAGAAGAATGTAGTGAAAATTCGGTGAAAACTGGAAATATCAACATATTTTCCTTTTCTTGCATTAATATAGGGGTCTATGCATCGCGGGTGCTTTATTTGAACCTGCCGTAGAACATCATATTGCTGTTATTATGTTTCATTACAGTTTAGCGTGATCCTTTTCAATACTGAGATTACATCAGATAAGATCTATATAAAGAGGGATCCGAATCATTACTCAAGATTCTATCTAAGTCAAGTACTCTCACGAGAATCGAAACTGGAACGATGTAGAAACATAAGCGCTAGCGACTTGGAATATGTAGCACCGTCTTACTGTATTCAGAATGAAAAGACATACGTGATCTTAATAAATATTTAGTATTAAGTTTTCTATATTTTTTTGGTTTACCAAAACTCCTTTATATATTTACCATATCCGTGTGTGTGTATTCGGGAAACAAAATTATCAAGAACTTTTTGATGGATCATCACCAAATTTGGTCAAAATATAAAGAGTCAAAAACTAGGAGTTTGGTTTGTGATTATAGCCATCTACTCAAACCGGAAGTGGTTTAAATAATCTATTTTCGGTTTGATCATTGATCACCATAGATAAAAAATAGTAATATATAACGAAATGCGGTTGTCTGCAATAGATTAAGCGTCCTAAGAACATATTTTGACTTCATCCTTAACTCTTTACTGAAATAGTAAGTGGTTCAAATTAATTATAACTTCCGTCTTCAATAAATTTTCATCTATATAGAACAAAAACTGTTAAAGGTAGATGAAATTCTTTTTCTGCAATCGATGGCTTTCATTTCCTCCGTTAATCTTCAATTGAAACCAGAAGTCACAAAAATTAACCTCTTCCGGTTTGAATAGTGATCTTCATAGAACAGGGGAATGGAAAAAGTTAGCGAGAAGGGGTTTTTACATTCAATTTGGAGTTCTCGTGTTCTGCCTTAAGCCTTTATTCAAACCGGAATTGGTAGAAACCAACCACTTCCAGTTTTAACATTGATGGCTACAGAGTAAAACCTGCAATATAACAAAAAGCGATTTTCAGCAATCAATTAAGCGTCATAACAATAAAGCCTACTTCTTCTCTCGTCTAATCTCTCCACTAAAATAGGAAGTAGTAGAAATTTCTACCCTTGTCGGTTTCAATATTAATTGTGAAAATACCGCACCACACAAATCAAATTCCTTGGCACTTTCTTTTCTTCGAAACAAAGATTACCAGACAGTCTCTGATAATTAATTAGCAAAAGCTACCCAATGAGTTGAGTTGATTTCAGTTCAGCGTCTCCTTCACCACCAAGGCTATGTGAGACGAGAATCATAGTTTAACGTAAGAGCCGATCCACATGAGCTCCCAGCGAGGATGAACCGCACCAAAGGCATATAGTAACAATATAACACATAGCTAGAATATTAAGCAACACATATTATAATTTATATTATTATGAAGATAAGTTTAGTTCTTCAAATTCAAGAATTGAATCCAGTAATTGACTCTGAAGACACGACAGCGTAAAAGCAGTAAAAATGTTGATGTAGATATGAAAACCATCCCTGTTATGTGAGTCTAAATACAGTAAAATCTGTTAACTCGGCCACCTCTTTAAGTTAGCCATCTCTGTAACTTGACACTGTCTTTAAGGAACCAGCATTTTACATAACATTACTTGTTACTCTGCAAGTTAGCCACCTGTCTAAGTTAAACGTTTTTGATATACGACTTGTTTTTGATATACGATATACGGCTTGTAATATACGACTTAAAAAAATATTTACTGGGAAACAAAGTATTTACATCATTTCTCTTTCAAACAACGTCTTTATCCTTTCGAAACGTGCTTCTTTACTTATATGGTGAAGTATATCTACGTACTTCTTGTTAAAAAATATCGAAGAATTACTATTTGTTCCTCCGTAATTCATATTATATTACCTGTTTCATTCCCGCGTTACTACAATGCAATACTCACGGAAGAACACTTACGGACACTCTTCACTAAGTGTATCTACGTACCTTTAATGGCGCCATACATCATAAACATCCTTTAAACACAAACTTGGAGGAATAAAATCATGTATTACTATATGTCTAATGTTGTACTGAACACTAGACACATATAAACACTTACAACGTAAAAACTACATATTAATAATAATAATAATAATAATAATAATAATAATAATAATAATAATAATAAAAATTAACATTTGAAATACATTTTCAAGAAAACCTTTCTTCCGATTTTACCATCGCATTTCGAAGAAAGTATATATTTTATTTATCTATGTCAGACAAAGTGTATTTTCTTCACATAAATGTGTCTTGGAACTAGTCCACATCTCATTAAAGTACGAGTTTAGATGAAGATCCTACACCAATCCTGAACCAGGGACAATAAGCATAGGCTTAGTCCTGGTTGTATTTACTGTACTATCTTTGAAATTTAAAAGTGGAAGTTAAGCATTGATTTTCTGCCCATTCTTTTGCAGAGGTAGCACCCTCATGATCAGATGCTAGTTTCGCTGGTTACAAAAATGTACAACATACTGAACATATGTTCGCGAAATTGTGAATGAAGCCTGAAAGAATAAATTAACTGCAACAAACGTGATCTTTATTTGAGGTTTTCATAGTAATTTTCAGTGTGTAATTTTAGCACCAAATATTAAAATCTTAAAAATAAAATATATACTCCACTTTAAACTTTAGTATACATTCAAGAATATACGAAACTCATTCACCCAGTGATTAACCAAACCAAAAGTCCCACACCTCATAAATTTAACTCCTCAACTGAATATCATTCTACACTAAACAATGCCAACTTGGACTGTTATAGCTCATTCTTAGAATATCGTATTGTATAATATTATCTTATCGTTTTTGACACACCAACCTTTTACAAAGATTTTACAGTTCACATGCATACTACTGACGCAAGAGACGTGACCCACCTATCGTAGGCATATCGATTTTATTATTTGTGTAAAAATATGTGATGTCTTTCTACTGTAAATGTTTACTATATATATAGCATGTACGCTTTCTTTCTTTCATCTCACGATAAGTAAGTTATTCAAAATTTAACGATTTTTGCTGATTGTTAATTACCTTTTTTATCTCTTTCAGCCCTGACCTGCACAATTGTGCAGGTAGATAGATTCACCAATATATACAATACCGGCCGAAAATGCACAATAGTGCAGGCTAATTTTTCCGAAACCTAATAGGTTAAAAAAAATCATGTTTATGATCATTAGTAGATTAAACTAGATTATGGAAACCAAGATCCTTTCTTTTTATTTTTTGCGATAAAAGAAATGATCATCCATTTCACAATCTGATCTTTCTGTAGAATTGTTCACAGTTCAAATGAAATTTTGTAAAGCCATTCAACAGATATTTTCTCCTTTCTGATCGATTGTATGTAAAACTGTAGCTAGGTGATACGTCTACTCTAACAACTAAATTTATTCCATTGATTAGAGCAAACACCAACAATTACAAAAATTATTATACATCAAAGCAAATTTCTCCTGCAAAGTGATATTACTGGTATCAACCTTTAGAATTTTACAAACTAGTAAGCTTTGGGGACACACATATCAACTGAAGTCTGCTGAACCGGACGAAACTTCACTGACATATTATTCATGCACTAAGGGATATATCATTATATACCAAAAAATTGACTCAAACTGGAATCAAAGACATGACTTAAGGTTTTGTAAGTTCTGGGTTGTACCAGAGAGCTTATATCTTGAGATTTTATTTATATGGTAGTTAGTAGTGGGAAAAAAGCGGGATAATATTGCATACAAATGCAAAAAGGAAATAAAGAAGATTTTAAAAATTTCTCAGAAATATTAAGTTTCTAAGACAACTACAATGAACAAGTTCAAAAAGTTACAAAATTCGTAAAATATTTGCGTTTACGAACAACTGATACGGAGTTAGCAAAATGTGTGAAATAACCTACGTAAATGTCGGAATTGTAAAATCTGTTGTGGTTAAAACATACATCATTTGCTGTAAAACGCACCAAACCATACAAAAAACACAAAATAACAGCCTTGCCCAGTACTAAAATAATATTTTAAATCAGGATAAAGGTTAAAATTAATGGCAGTGAAAAAGAAAGTGTGAAGGCGCCATATTTTTTATTAACCATTCACATAACTTATGCCAAATATCTGTTACATAGCTACAACTCTTTTATGCATGACTAAAGGTTTCAACTTGGTGGGGTTTATTAAAAATGTTATACAATACCCAAATTAAACAAGTGAATATCGTTTCCGAGTGTGAATCTAAGACATGCGAATGCGAATTCTATACTCAAACTTGAGGTAGTACATCTGTAACAATTTCTTCCGATATAGTAAGAAGATTAGAGAAGGAATCTGTTCCTTGAACGCGGGATCTATCTTAAAAAATCTCTAACTAGTTATATGTTACTCCTTCACTTCTATAGAGATAAATGTTGAAAAAATCGTTAACTTGAAGCATTTGTAATTTGAATAGAAAGTTAAGGAAGAAGATAGAAGGTATCGTTGGGACGCTGAACCGATCACAGAAGAGCTGCTCGATATCTTATACAGTTTTCCTCTATGAAAATAAGATAACAGGATTACTAATCACTTACTAAACGACAGCTACTACATACCTGTTACCATTTTCGTTTTGTGGTGATAAATGTTCAAACCTGAGATGGATAATTTTGACCAAGACCACTTTGAATTGAATTTCAACAGAAAAAATAAACATACATTTGAATGCAGAATCGATTACAAGAAACTGCAACGTGATAGATTTTAGCATTCTATCTCTAAGAAAAGAAATATTGAAATTGAATGTAATAGTAAATTTGAACTACTTCCGTATTTGACAGTGTCATGAATAGTCATTATATATTGTATTCAGACGCTCAATCGCTTGCAGAAAACTGATTCTGCTTATCTCCTTGTTCTACGGCAACGAAAGTTCAAAACTATATCGAATCGGATGCAACAGTAAATTTGAAAACCGTTCCTTTTTGGGAGAGCTCTGTGATAATCACGATATGTACAATTTAATGGTTGAAATATTTCCAGAAAGCCACACCTCGCTGTCTGTTACATTCTCAGTTCTGTAGGGATAATGTTGAAATCAGAAATGGCTAATTTGAAACGCTCACGGTTTGAATAGAGAGTGGACGAAGGAGATGGACCTATTCTTGAGAAGATCAATCGGTTGTACGAAACCGTATCTCGATATCTCTAATCGCCCTGACTCTACAGAAATTAATATTGAAATTACCAGTGTAGAAAATTTCAACAACTTCCGATTTCGTAACGTACTGTTGGTTGTGGTATGTCCACTACAGACCCTCAATCAGTACACAAACCGTTTGTTAATGTCTGTTAAACTTTGCATCCTATTATGACAAATATTAACACCACAAATGGTTAATTTAAATCGCTCCGCTTTGAATATGGCTTAGTGGAAAATGTGGAACCTTACCTTAGAACGCTCAGCTGATTGCAAAAACGCACCACCATAACTCTTACCGCGATTATCATACAGAAATAATTATTGAAACCTAAGTTAATATTAAATTTGAGCCATTTCTTCTTTGTTCGAAGCTCAATTGTTTTTTGAAAGACGTCTCCTTGCTATGTTTCCGTAGTATGGCGATAGAAGATCAAATTGGAAGTGGCTAGTATAACCTGGTTTGCTTTGATTAGGATTTCAGCACAGATGATGGAACCTATGCTTGCGATGCTTCATCCCATGCAAAAAGTCTCTTTCTGATAGCTTTTACAGTCTTCAACGGAGATCAATTTTGAAACCAGTAGTACTAGTAATCAGTGTGCGAATTGAAAAATTTTCCCAGGGGGGGATGAATTTCACCCATATGCGCACCCAGTCCTCCCCCCATATATATATATATATATATATACACTAACAAGTACAAACCAGTTGAGATGTGAGATGTTTCATAAATTTTCACAAGTAATATTTAGGTTAGCTACGCAAAGTAGACCTACTTATCTTTATGTCCACTTAAAAATACTCCAGAGGGGGAAAAAGTTATCCCTGCCAGGGATAAAATTTTTCTTCTCCAGGGTGGGAAAGATTTTTGTCAGGGGGGAAATCCCTGGCATCCCCCCCGCCAATTCGCACCCTGCTAGTAATATCCAGGATAGTAGCGATATGTTGTTTTGAAACGCTGAATTCTTGGCAGCAAACCGCTTCTCCTTTCCTGTTACCGTGCTCGTTCTACAGCAATATAGGATGATACCGGTACTGAAACTGGCAACAATACAGAATTGGGAAAGAGCCCATTTTGACAGAGCGTCTACCCAGTCGTTATGTGTTGAGTATAGGCACAGAATCATTTGAAAGACTCACTTCTCGTTATCGTTTACCGTTCCGTTCCACGGTTTCATTAGTAAGTCTGAAACTAATTGCTAGTCTGAAGAAATTCCGGTTTGAGTATACGGTTAACCGAAAAAATTGAATCTACTCGAGGGACGCCTATATAAGAAACAGAATCATGAAAGCATTTACTGTTTATTCTACACAAAACTTACTTTTGAAATTAGAAGCAACAGTAAATTTGAACCATATTCGTTTTCCTGTAAGGCACATTGGATAGTAGTGAAATTGTGTTTAGACGCTGAATCGTCTGCAAACAAATACTTCTCGCTATATTACAATATTCGCTGTACAGCGATAAACGTTGAAATTTTAAATGGTTAAAAAGAACAAATTCAGGTTTGAATAGATAGTTAAGTAAGAACGAACCTATTACCATATAGTTAAAAATAGTCGTGATATAACGCTAGACTCGACACCAGTTTTGGAATAAAAGATAATGTAAAAATGTGTGCTAGTCCAAATAAAACCAATACAAGTTTAACACAGATACTTTCTATATTTTATCAGAATAATAATCCATACGTCATTTTTGAAGAAAAAGAACTATTTGACAATGCGTGTACGTCCGGAAAACTGATGCCACCGGCACTAACAGTGAAGTGAGTGGAAGGTTTAGCTGCATAGCACACACTCGCAGTAACTTTCGGAATAAAGGAAAAATAATGCGTTGGTGTAAAAAAAAATGTGCTTTGGCATCGTTCTATATTTTCTGAAAACATATCCTTACCTAATCACCGCTAACCTATGAACACTAAATTTGAAATATATAAGTAATTTTTAACAAATATGAACATATAGAAATCCATCTTGAAGAAAATATAGGAACTGTAAGTATATATAACGAAACCTGGTTTAAACTACCCTTATCCATGAACACATGATCTAAGATAACATACACGAAATGAAAGAAAAGAAATATTCATAATACATGTGAAGATATAGAAACAGAAAGAAAAATGTTACAACTGCTGTGACTTGAACCCCCGACCATTTATTCCAGACAGCAACGCGTTAACCATCTGATCACCGAATCAACCCTGTAAGTATTGGTTTGTCCGTTTTATTTACTGTGCAAAAATGCAAAACTAAATCAAGATGTAAATTGTTTCGTAAAAGCATTAAGTACTATACACAACATAACTCCTTAAAGACAACGTTTCCGTTATCACCGACCTGAGGTTCGTTTTTTGGAATTTAAAAGAAATAGGACAATTTTAATTTTAAACTTTATTAACCAAGCCTCGTATATAGAGAAGCAATCTTGAATCTTTTTCCAGCGGTTTGGTACTTTGTACATTTGTGTTAGTAAGCATAGCTCCGGGCTTACGGCCATATATGGTCAAGAAACAGGAACCCTGATCACATGACTCCTGCATTTCTTGTGACTGTTTCTTTATATATGGCTTTCGGGACAATCATCCTCAGTTTACGCACTGTTATAGCTAAAAGCTGATTGGACGATAATTCTGGTCCCGATGCTACGGGTGAAAATCGGGATTTTCCCAGCTCACCATATACAAGTTTTGATTTGTTAAAAGAACCTTCAGCGCTTTGTACGAACGCCTGGTCATCACTCGGAAGGGCACCCACGAAGGTGAGTGTGGTGCATTGTTCTAAACACACGTTATACTCTTATGAGTGCTCCGATTGTATGGATTGAGCTTCGCAAGCTAAATCGCAGTTTGCATACCAATTTTTTTATTTTATCGTCAGTGATTGTACGATATTTGCATACGCATCCAGGTAAATTATTTTTTCTAATATTGTGCAGAAATCAGCACTGAAGTAACTAGTACATATGTGTTAGCACCCTAACATTCGTTTGCAATCTCAGTTTTGTGTTAAACTCTAGCTCCAAATCATTGAAAAGGAAGGAATAATTGTGCCGACTTGGACGATCGCTAATTACTATAAGCAGAAGACTCCAGCTGACCCTTGGGATTATCCGTTGTGGAACGCCTGAGATCCTTATAACTGCAACTCCTCTAAAGCAATTAACCGGTCGAAGATTATTGTAAGTAACTGAAGTCTTAATTTATCAATTGTGCCACACTGATGCATGTATAAAAAGAAAATAAGATAAAAAGGGAAACAAAACAAGTCAGAACGGTCGTTAACATATACAGTAAAAGCTACTTGTTCATTTGTAATCTTTTGATTTTATTTTAATTTGTATGAATTACATTCAGTATTATTACATTTTCTATACAGTTTAACCAGGTTTTGTGATTTGCACCGCAAGATAATTTTAGTTTATTAATATCTGAGCTTAATTTGATCATTTGCTCACTTTTCCATTCTTATGGTATCTATGTTGTGTCTACCGTTCTCCCCAAATTCGGTTTATGACAAAACGTAGATACGGAAGAAAACGTGATTTGCCGTAGCAAAGCTGCGATATACGCAATAAACAAGTGACAGAAAGAGAGAGAGAGAGAGATGTGTAAACTTTTGGGAAAAAAGGCGAAAATCGATGTGAACGTTGCGATTATATTTACAAGATTCAACAACTAGCAAAAAACACGATTTCTACCACATGACGACCGTTTTCTGGGTTAAATTATAGTAGTCTTCCTACAACTGCTTTTAAAATACCATTAGTTATACAGATAACGTGTTGAGTTTCGAATCTGATTAGCCTAGTGTCGACAGTCAATTTCCATCAGCTCATGCGCGAACACAATTAATTAAAAATAAAGAACAGGGATAGATAAACACAAAAAGCAAGTAATGTAGATTTTTCATGTAAGTTAAGTATATAGGTTTCGACTTCGAGAGCGACAGAGATTAACGTAGCTTATAAAAAAATTTCTTGTTGATTTTTAATGCTATGTAGATGTGAGTGGATACCAAACAGCTGATTGAGTATAAACACACACATTAAGCACCTTCATATGAATTTATGAATAAGAGACAATGTTTTGAATATGGTACTAGTTTATATATGTGTTAATTTTATATTGAAGCACTTCGCAAAGTGAAACCTGAGTTGTGAAAGGAAGGATTGGTTGTTAATGGTCGTAATATCAAAATTCTTCTTGTTTCATGTTTTAAGTGCATATTTCTTATTTTCCTATTAAACTTAGACATGTATATCTTTGTACTTTAATTTAGTTGCTCGTAATTCATATCAATATGGAGGCTAGTGTTTTAGAACAATTTCAAGCAATGTTGACAGAGGAATTAAGGAAACAATTAGAAACCATTGCTCAGAAAATGGAATTGAATATTGGACGTGTAGGAAAAAAACTGAATCAGTAGGTAAATTTCAAGAGTCTGTAACAGATGCGATTTGGGAGCGTAGGAAATAGCGAATTGAATGCCAAAGCAGAAAGTTTACGTAATAATATCAAAGTATGCCAATAACTCAATAACTGAGGTACGCTCTGAATTAGTTAACGCGGCCAATCTTATTTATTCAGTAACTGCCGAGTTTAAAAATAGTGTTGTGGAATGAAAGAAATGTCTCACTGAATTCTGTATATATATGCGAACGGCACAGGTTGAGTGTACAAAATACAACAGTGCAAGGAAGTGCAAGGCGGAAAAGAAACGTAAATACTCTTGAATTCGAGCCCTCCCACGGTGTGGAAGATATGTGCCAAATAAACCGGAAAGTCGATTACAGTCAGGAAAACGAAATATGCATTGTAGGGATAGCGAAAAAGGTAGAATCGTTACGTGTACCTGTAGACAATTATGTTTCTAATGTAATTGTTTTGCCGGCAGGGGATGCCGATGTTTCACACATGATAAGTTGTAAGCGTTGAGGTTGCGCGTACCCATCCTCTCGAAGAAGCCAGGGAAGGCTTGAGCATTCAATTGTTAGGTTTGTGTGATAACGAAGTTGTAGTGTTGTCGTTTGTGTGTCGAAGGCAAATGCTTTGCGCGACTCAACAAATTCAAATTTCTTTTCGTAACCGTGAATGTCTAACGTGAGTTGCATTTTAGTGCTGCAAATCCATTTCACTTTATCAACTTTGAGTATTGTACAAGAAAACGACTTCAAATTCACAGTTTAGAGTGTAGGCCCACGAAGAGAATTGTGTTTTACGTAGTGAACGTCTCGTACATAATCAATCGGTCGGAAATGTTTACCGTAAACAAGCGTAAAAGTAACACTTCCAATAAAGCACACGCCGTCGAACTTATATTTCCGTTTTAGAGCTGAAGTGGATAAGAAGAAAAATAAGAAGAAAAATAAGATAGCCAATAAAACCCACTCGAGTTTTGTCATACGTCAGTTAACGTAAACTCTATTTCGAGGAGCATAATCAACAGGATTAAAATGAACAGACGTAATAATATTATCAGTACATTAGATGCAATATTTATTAAATTTCAGTTGCCGAAAGGAGTTAATTTTCAAACTAGTATTTCACTATTGCGAAAAAGTAAAAAGCAAAAATTTATGGTTGGGGCTGCTCAAAATGTAGAACAGTTGATTGCTCGTGATGACGACAATGTTCGTCGACCTCCACGTACAGCATACTCTCAGCGCGGAACCATGCATTAGGAAATAAGTTGAGAATAAAAGAAAAGTGCTTCGGTAAGCGTAATACGGAACGAACTAAACCCAGTCTCAGACGAACTATATGCAAATTAAAGTCGAGCTGTAGGCGATCTTATTTTGCGTCAAACACGGGGAAAAAAGTATACATCGACTCCGAAGACTACTAAAAATAATAAGCGAAAACACGTACGAACATTGTATAGCAAACTACATGGGAAATATAGTTATAGTACGAGCAAACATAAGAAGAAATTTATACCAGGCATAGCAATGCAGCATAAAGGCGGATTTTCATGTGTCCTTTACCTCCGTGAGTTGCGAGCGATTGTGCTAAACAGCCAATGAAATCACGCATCGGAGATGGCGCGCTACACTCGCGTCAGAGTAGAAATTTGTTCAATTCCGACGGAAGTAGCGCGCGTACACTATTGTATTCACTGACTAACATGGCGGAAGTCGCAAACTTTCTATTTTACGCATGCGCATTAGCTAGGGAGTAGTAATTTGGCGCAATACACGCACGGATGTATGAAAACGAAAATAATTTACGGTGAATACGCTACATGTGATGCTTCCGTTCTAACGCGGGCATGAAAATCCGCCTTTAATCTAATTGTCGTAAACTAAAGCGTGTCATTAGGTGAAATTTTGTAAATGCGCCGTAAAAAGGAGAAAAGTTCCGCAAATTAAAGAAACTAACTGGAAAAGTACACGTAAACGTGCTAAATTACAGCTTACAAGCGTAACCGGCATAGATGGAATATTAAAATCATAGCGCAAAAAAGCGTGAACTTCACCCGAACTTGGACTAAACCCCGGAAGAGATGAGAAATTAGAAATACCGAATGTGACTTTTTAAACTTTTAGGGAGAATTAAAACAGTGATTATTGATAATTTATTTGATTATTCCCCTCGTATTTCGAAGGATAGGGTTTTTACTTTTCATATTCAAAATGTGTGCACACCACCACTGACGCGCCAGTCCAAAAAGACATCAATATCGCTCTACAGTCAGGTACATTCACTTACATGCAATGTTTTATGGTTTCCTTAAAGCTTTTGGAGATGAAAGATGAATGTGGAAAGCAGAGCAAAGGAAGCATTGGAAATTTTAAACAGGAAATTTATTTAGAACGCAATTTCGGACTTTCAAATAGTAATAATAACCCACCACTGTTGAAAAGTATGGCTATCCCGTTTTGGATGCGGACTTTCTGTGTTGAATTCTTGTTAGAATGTTCAAGTATTATATATTTTTTAAACGTGTTTCCAGTTTTGGGAACAAGACTTCATAATAAAATTTTATTATGAAATTTTGTTTTGTGTTTTTATTCATTCTCCTTTATGTTTGCATTAACATTTAGCTGTCCCCATACAATCAATCATTTAGGGAAATGTTAGACAATTAGAGATATTTACGACCATAATTAGAAAAGCACTAGTAATAACTACAATTAATGATAAAGTTAAAATTTTGAGTAATTAGAAAAGTGTGCTCTTCAGATAATGAATTTTTTAATCTTATGTGATTCTATAATGGGAAAATATGCTAAATTTGTAATATAAGATTAAGTCGCTGTCAAAATACTGTAAATTAAACACAATTTAGTATAATATTGAAAATAATTGAAAATTACGTTGATTTTCATAAAGCTGTTTGTTTTGTTCGTCGTTCGAATTATATATGCCGTCTATTATGGAAAGTCAATGTGCATTCATTGCGACTAATGAGATCTGAAGTTAATTGAGTTCAGAGAAAGCGATATTATAAGTTAAGAGTTGAAAGTTAAAATATAATTCATACCCTAGGGACATCACTACTTTCGTTACAAAACTAAAGTTATGAAACCAGTACGGCGCCTGGTTGGCACCCAGCTAATGCGTAGATTCGGCCATGCCATAACTGTGGCATTGGCCTTTAAGATAATCCTTAAGTTTGATGAAGAACCAGGAGTCGCAGGGCGCACGACCCGGACTATAGACAGGATGAGGCAGAATATTCGTGAACCTCAGGCGCAGCAGTGATTCCTGAGGTTTGTGGTTTGTGTGTGGAGGAACATTCTCATATGAGAAAATTGTCTGTTTATCTCTACAAGTGTGTTCCAATCTGGCCTGCAGTGCTTTAGGGTGTCAACGCAGCGATCTGAGTTTATGGTCTCATCGTTTCGCAGAAATTAAGCAAAGATCAAAAACAGTTTGCCGGCAGATGAGAAAACTTTGAAATTTTCGGGCAGAACAATATTCACTGAAAAAAAGTCATATATGTCACTGACTACAGTACTGTATCCCCGTAAACTGCAGTCATGTGGCGATGAATATTTCTGAAAGCACAACGTTCCGCAGTCAAAAATTCAATGGCAGCCCTTGTTTCAACCGGATGTTACCACTGGTTACCATGGATTGCTCTGTTATTCTGGAAAGCGAAGAAATAAGAAGGTGAAACAAGTGACATTCCATACCTTAAACATAAGCGCATTGACGATAAATAGTTCAGAATCTTCGCTGTATCATTCGCCAATTAGTGAGCTTGGAAGCATTATTATCTAATGCCCCCTTGAAATTGCGAAAACCATCAGGTTTACCTGAGCTGATTGGGAGTTTAACGTCCCGTTTAGCAGAGAGGCTATATGGGACGTGGATCTACTGATTAACGTGGAATCCGAACCACATGAGCTCCCACCGGGAATCGAACCCGGGTCTCCCGAAAACCATCAGGCGTTTTGCTATAAAATGTCAAGTGTACATGGTCTATTTCTTGTCAACTATGCGGAAAGCCTCTGGTAATATAGGGTATAGTCTATAGTGTATCGGTATGTGTTATTAATAAATAATATCTAGAAGGAAAGGCATTTCTTTCGAGTGGAGATTTATTAAAACTATATGTGAGATCAAAACAAACTCTTTTGAAGGTAATACTATGTTAAACCGTTTTCATCGCAATAAATAAGATTAATCGGTTATCAGCTATGATCAAAGGTACCATACTTTGCGATACAATTTTTCGTTTCGATACAATATATTTGCGATACAATATATATAGGGTGTTTCAAAACAACACCGACTACGTTTGGGAGGTGATTCCTGACACCAAAATAAGACGAAAAGTATATACCATCTTGGGTAGACACATGCTTCCTTTCGGAGTTCTAGGGTCCTGAAAACATAAAAATGATCTTTAAAGGTCCATAGCTTCAAAACTATGGGACCTATCGTAGTCGGGTGAAGCCTTCACTTAAAAACTTGTATGTATCCTAATAAAATATCTATGTTTCAGAATCCTGTGGTACTTCCGCAACAATTTTTATAGAGTTACTTGGAGAGTACTTCAAATTATAAGCCCGTAGCCAAACTAACTTTATAAAAAATGCTTCGGAAGTAAATTATGATTTTGAAAAAATGAAATGAAATCTTTAAGTTTTACGTCCCACGGTTATGCCGGTTAGGCTAAAGGAGACGGTGATGAGAGATGAGTGAAATGGTGGAATGAGGAAAGTGGGAGGAAACCGGAGAGCCCCGAGAAAACCCACGAGCACGGTGTTTGTCCACCACAAAGTTCACTTGGTGGGGGCTGGGATCGAACCCGGGACCCCAAGCACCAGAGGTGAACACTCTACCACTGAGCCTATAACTCCGAAAGGAAACATTTGTGCACCCAGGATGGTCTATACTTTTGGCTTATCTTGGTATCAGGAATAACCTCTCAAACCTTGTCGTTGTTGTTTCGAAACACCCTATATATAACATAGGATCTTACTTTGCAATAAATTTAAGGAGTTTTAAAGAAAATTGCATTTAACAATTTAGTACATTGTGTATCCTAAACATATAATGGCAGATTAGGACATACAGACCAAAAACTCCGCGAGAAACTGGAAACAGGCAAATATAGCGCCTCTAACATGCGAAGACGGAAATAGCTAGTCAAACCGTCGTCAGCAGCCTGGTAACATCGAAACTAAACGTCTCTAGTTTCACAGTAGTGATGGGAATTCTGATTCCTTTCTGGTATTCGATTCCTTTGGACTACTTTCGTTACTTTAATTACAAGGACTCATGTGTTCCTCTGAATCCCTGTACTCAGTTGCCTTTTGCGTTTCTTTCCCTCAAATCTGATTACCCGAACTCAAACACGTTTTCAAAAGCTTGCGTCTCGCTTTTGTCAGTGTATTAAGTTACAGCTTGGTGCGTAGCGGTTCGTATATCTTCGGCAGCATACAATTCACAAAGCAATCAAGTTCAATTTAGCTTCGGGGGAGAGAAAGGGAGAAAAGGAAAGAATATTTTCAGACAACTGACTAGAAGAAAATAGTATCGCCCGCTCCACCCTCTCTAGAGCGAATGACTCCAGCGAGGGGTGCAAAATAGTTGTTTTCATTCTTCCTTCCTTAATGAATGCCCGACGTAGAACCGCCATGAATATTTTCATAGACAGTACTATTGTGTATACGTAACTGCATGTGGGTTTAATAAAAAAAATAAAGGCCATGTTTCATTGTATATCTATATGTCTTTATCTATATGTATCTATCTATCTTTATATATACATATATATATATATATATATATATATATATATATATATATAGATGGTGATCAGAATAATGGAAACACCTGAACGAAATTGCAACTTACCAGATTAATATGGTGTCGGGCCACCTTTCGCCTTCAGAACAGCCTTGATGCGACGTGGGATGGAGGCATAGAGGTCGTGAATGGTAGCAAGTGGAATTTTACACCATTTCTCGTGCAGGGCATCGGCCAGTTCTGTGAGAGAGGATGGAGGTGGAAATCGTCGCCGGAGTCGTGTTTCCAAGACGAACCAGATGTGCTCAACTATGCTGAGAGCTGGGGATTGGGCGGGCTAGGCGAGGTGTTGAAATTCATCCCGATGTTCCTCAAACCACGCTGCAACAACTCCAGCTGTGTGAATAGGTGCATTATCATCCTGGAAGATGGCGTCATTGTCCGGGAACAACATCCGGACCATTGGATGCAAGTGGTCTCCAAAAATTGCGACATAATCGTTGGCAGTGATTCGTCCGCTAAGTGTGACTACCAGACCCAATTAAAACCATGATATGGCGGCCCACAGCATCACCGAGCCGCCGCCATGTTTCACAGTTGGGCGGAGACACCGCAGATCATAAGCTTCTTTGGGCGTTCTTTACACATAAACACGGCCGGTGGTTGGGAATAGGGTGAAGGATGACTCATCCCACCATATCACACGTTTCCAGTCCTCAACGGTCCAAGTTGCATGGTCCCGGCACCATTTGTGGCATGCGAAAGCGTTATGGTCCCTGATGAGCGGTTTGGCCCGTGCAACACGACCCCGTAAGTTCATATCATGTAATTCACGACGGACTGTGATTGTCGAAACAGAGTGGAGGAGGTGCTGATTGTGTTCCTCCGTCACTTGCTCTGCAGTGGCACGGCGGTTCTGCGTGAAAATGCGCTTTAATACCCAGCGTGATCTGTCACTCATGATTTTCTTCCGCCCACTGTTCCGCTTCCCCGATGTGGTTTTCCCGTGTGTTGTGTAGACCGTCATCACCTTCGACACTGTCCCACGCGACACACGTAACACAGTAGCCACTGCCGTCACACTCACTCCACATAACCGCGCACCAAAAATTTGCCCTCTTTGAAAATCTGAGAGGTCTCCCATTTTACACTACCTCCGTCTGCTGCAGCCATTGGACACTGCTGTTCCACTGCGCCAGACGTAGTATGGAGACCGACCTAACATACCTCCACCAGCGGTCCGGCGCTGTGGGCGCCACAACACCACTGCCAACCCATACATCTGACGTGTTGCCAACTACAGGTGTTTCCATTTTTCTGATCACCATCTGTATATATATCGTATTGGTCATTTAAATGCATTTAAAGTGAATTAACATAATATTTTCGGAAAGAACATGATATATATCGGGAAAATAGAATGAAATTAGAGATAAGAAATAATGTAGCGTGCAAAAATTTCCGGCCTTCACACTACAAATTAAGGCTTCTTTAGAGACAGCAGCTAGAAGCAGTGTGCGAACTTTGTAGAGGATGCCGGGGAATTCCTTCCCTTGAGAAATTGAAATTGCATAAATTTCTCATTTTTCTGTACTAGCCTAAATAGAAATTGGGTTCTGTCTCGTCTGCTCAAATAAATTAATTCACATACTGACTACAATTGGCAACCATTCGACAAAGTTGAAAAAGTTAGAGTACCTTTCACGCAAGAATTGTAAGAGTGTATTCGCTAACACTCTCGCCTTTTGTGCGAGAGGCAGGGGGGGGAGCGAAGAAATTTTCTACGGGAAGGTGCATTCCATTGTTACTATATTACGTCTGGTATTTAGTATACGTGGTTTGCTATATTATGTATACATTTTCGTGAACCAAGGAGTTCAGGGTTCTGTTCCCTGTGCGGGCACGGTCGAAAAAGTGTAAAAGCTCAGGCTAGCTCTCCTAATTGAGAGCATTCTCATTCACACCAGGCAAATGCCGGGATGGTACCTTACATATACGTCTCAGACCTATCCCTTCCTTTCCTTTCCCCAGATAGTATGATCGGCGAGAAACGTTATCTTTTATACGTGACGGGCTAACATGGCCATCCATGCCGAAAGCCCAGAAATCTAATTTCTAATCATGTAATCCTAAGGATGAAATAGATTCTTTAAGAGCCGGCAATACCTCGAATCTGATGATCGAACTCGGATTTCCCACGCCAGAGGCGCGTACGCTAACCGCTTAATCACGAAGGAGCTCCTGTTCAGAATAGGATCAGATGGAGACATTTTGTTTCTGCGGCTATGAACTATCTGGTTTCTTAAGCCACAGAATGAGAGAGTAATTTGACACAATCAAGGATAATGCCGACATAGTTCGAGAAACTTAAACTTGCCAATTATCTCAAATGAAAAAAAAATCATAATTACATTTACACTCACGTCCAAAATGATTGTTGCATATCTATAACTATCTTCTTGTAAGAATATAATTTGATAATGATTTTGAAGGGTACTTTTAATACTGATACTATATGTATAATCGGGAAATGTATATTTGTGGTATAATTCATAGGAAAAGAAATATAAATACGAAAATTAGAACGGATAAAACAAAATATTGCTAAATGGACACGAAAGTTTTATTTTCGCTTTACTGTTCTTATTTACTGCTCTTTTGACATGAAATTTGCCACATGCATGTCTTTGCCGATTTTATAATACACATACTAACATTATAAGACATACCAGGCGAATTCGTTGTCAAATTATATTCTTAGAACAACATATTTATAGACATGCGACAATAATTTTGGACATGAGTGTACATAAAATAAACTTCTATCTAGCTCTAGAGTAACAGTGGACCAGTGGTAAAGAAAAGGTCACCTCTGGGTATCAGGTTCCCTAGTTCGATCCCAGTCACTGTGGGTTCGTGGTGATGATATTGTATTCGTGTCTTTTCTCGGGCATCCCTTCCTGTGTTTCTTTCAGAAAAAAATGTTCGGGGGCACATTTAGTATTCGGAGGGGCACTGCTCATACTATTATACTTATTATGATATAAACGTATTATTTTGGTCTCCTCCGGGGGCACTCTCAGAGCTCTGGGAGGACAGTGCTCCCCCAGATAAAACTGTCTGTAGGGATGCGCACGAGACAAGATTTGATACTATCTCGTCTCGAAAATGTGCTGTAAAAGTTATGTCTCGACTCGAAAAAGGTATATTTTTGTATTGGAAGAGCTGTGTCTCGACTCGAATTTTGTCAAGAAAATTCTGTCTCGACTCGTCTCGTGCGCATCCCTATCTGTCTGAGGGAACACTGATCCCGTCTCAATTCATTTCTAAAAATTCTTGTAATTTCATGCATATCCTTTACTCGTCCGAGGCATAAAATGTTGGACGTTAAACTCAGGAATTTTTCACTGGCCGGTATCTAGTACTTTGTATTTTGGCAAGCGATCAAGTTCGAATTCTGGAAGTAATTTCATTAAAGTAGCTAAAGTGGTAGAGCGTTGGATTCACATTCGGGAGGTTGTGTGTTCGATTCCCGCTGCCGACCATCCTGATTCGGGCTTTCCAGGGTTTCCCTCAGTCCTACCAGGCAAATGCCGGGATGGTGCCTACTAAAACACACCCAAATCATTTCAATTGTTATTGTTGTTGTTAGATATCCAGTATAAAATAGCCTCTGAGCTGTATCTGGCATTTTTAGTCCTGCCGACTCTTAGCTCGATTAAGATGTTAATAAAATACATACAAAACAATATACGTAGAAATTGAAAATATAATAGATTTTCGAACGGGCCGAATGAAATCATTTGTTACATCTCGCAGATAAGCTGCAAGACATGTCTAGAGAAGCAACCGCTCTGTCCTTGCGGTCAAACCTCAAGTTCATGCGAAAACATTGAGTTTTATTCAGGTACTGTGGTAAACTATTATTTTTAGCACCGTAAAAGTTCAGTAAGAAATTGGCAAAACATATCTCTCGTTTCGTTCATCCGACATATGAGGGAAGCGTAAATCCAGAGTCCGCATTAGTTGAGTTTATGAAAGCGTGAGTGGTTGTGTTTCCGTGTTTTTCGGTTTTTCCATTGTGCGTTGCGATTTCGAAAAGAATTTTTGTGTTATTTGTTTCTTTGGATTAATTCCACAATAAACAACTCTTTCGTTATCGAAAGATTTTCAAGTTATTGATTTTTTTTGTACATTGCAACTTTTTATTATTTGTATCTGTGATTGTGGGGAAGTGAGTGTGGTTTGTTCAAAGAATGGATAGCCGAAGAGAAATAAGGAAACGGAGTCTTTTGTGAAAATATTTCACTGAAGTGGCACAAAATAAAGCTAAATGTGGCTTCTGTACTGTTGTGATATGTTTTAATGGGGTATCAACGACAAATCTCTCAAAACACTTATCTAGAAAACATCCTACCGTTGACATCAAGTGCCAACGCACTGGAGTGACCATTAAGAACAATCAAGAAGTGGACAATAGCCTGGTGCAACAGGATGTCGGAACTTCAACTCCAGCAACAACAACTGACAACAATCAACCGCAGCCTTGTAGCTCTAAGCCTAACAATCAGCAGCAAATATCACAATATTTACATAGGCCGTTACCAGCAAATAAGAACAAACAAATAAATAAGCAGTTAGTAAAGATGATTGTTAAAGAGTTCCACCCTTTAAGTATCATGGAGGACAGGGAGTTTTAGAATTTTGTTAAAATGTTGAACCCAGGTTATACTCTTCCTTCCCGAAAAACCGTCTCCAACATTATTCCCATATTGTACAACGAGATGGAAGAGAAGGTTAAAGCAGAGCTGACTGGTGCCTCCGCGGTGTCCGTAACAACGGATGCTTGGACATCCATGAGCAATCAGAGCTACATGGCGATGACGGTCCATTTTATAGATAACGATTGCCAGCTTCGCTCGTTCCTACTTGAGTGTTTTGAGATCCGATCTCAACACACAGCTGAAAATCTCGATTTGGAGTTGAAACGAGTGTTCAATGATTGGTGTCTACAGGATAAAGTCTCTGCAGTCGTAAGTGACAATGCTGCAAATATAACAGCAGCTATTCGACTGGGTGAATGGCGTCATGTTCAGTGCTTTTCCCATAGCCTGAATTTGATTGTACAAGCTGGCATCAGCAAAATCAAGACTGCTCAGGCAAAGGTCAAAGCTATAGTTGAATATTTTCGAAGAATTCCCCATGCAGCTTTGAAATTAAAGCAGTATCAGCAACAGATGGGATATCCGGAGTTGAAGCTAAAGCAGGATATGCCAACGCGGTGGAACTCTACCTTCCATATGCTTGAAAGAATTCTAAAACTGAAAGATCCCGTCGTGCCAAAATCAGCTATGACCAATTCTGACATAGAAGTCCTCAGTAGCAATGAATGGGTCACTATAGAGAAAGCGTGCGATATTTTGAAGAGGTTTGATGAAGTTACGCTGGAACTCAGTAGTGAGAAATTGCGAATGTGTTCGGCCCGAATGTTACAATTTCGAAGTTGCTTTGTTGCGGCATATCACAAAATTCCAACACGAACAACTGCCAAAACAAAATGAAGGAACTTCTTCGGAGACAGTCAGGAATCTTCAAAGAATGTCAGAAACGATATTGAACGAACTGAAGAGTAGATTTGGAAAGGCAGAAGATACGCAACTGCTAGCGGAGGCCACTTTTCTTTATCCGCGTTTTAAGAAGCAAGGGTTCGATGATAACAACTGCTTCCAGAAGACGAGGTCAATAATTGAAAAGAAAGCAAGGGGAATTGTCGTTGCTACAAACGAAGAAGAAGTAACTACTCGTAATTGCCATCAATCGAGTAATATACACAGCAGTGAACTTTGGGAGGAGTTCGACACTAAAGTTTCTAGCCTTATCGCACCGGAAAATCCCACCGTTGCTGGTATCGTAGAAGTGCAGAACTTCCTACAGGAAAGTCTTCTTCACAGAAAAGAAAATCCGCTAGCATGTTGGAAAGAGAGGAGATTCCTGTATCCCCGATTATTTGAGATTATGAAAAGAAGGCTCTGTATCATGCGAACATACGTCCCTTGTGAGAGACTATTCTCTAAAGGAGGGCAAATTATAACAGAGAGAAGAAGCAAGTTACAATCTTCCAAAGTCTCCCAAATTCTCTTTTTACATGCAAATATGTAAGAAAGACTGCCAGTGTAAATAGTATAAATAGTGCCAGTGTAAATACATTTAAAAACAATTTGTACATAACTAAAGAATAGATGACACCACACTTTTTTTATTACTTTGTTGTTTGTTCCCGTGTAGGAGTAAAACCATGGATTTTAAGACCGCTGGTTGTTACAAGTTGCCGTGTCGTAAGAGAAAGGGGAGGGAAACAGTCTTCCTGTTTACGAAGCCTGCATAAGGGAGAAGAGGAGAGGGCACTCAACGGGCAGAAACAAGCAGAAGAATCAAAGCAAAGGCGGTAAGTGTTTCCTTTCCTTAACGCATGCGCACTATAATAGCCCGTCCATATGCTTTTTTTTTTCATCCACTGTTTCGTGTGAGTTTTCGTTACTACTTCAATGCAGTTCTAAATTGATTCCAGGAAACATATGTCTAACTGTCTATCTGAATCCAAACGAATACTTTTTGAGTCCATGGACTCAAGATACCGAAATGAATCCGAATACTTTGAGTTGTTTTCAGTATTCGTTCTTTTCAGTAATCAAAAAGAGTCGTTATTTTGTAACGACTCCACAAGGAACGACCCATCACTATTTCACACGGTGAGTGACAGCCTGGCGTGTCCAGGTGTGCATTACCACCATGTGCTTCTAATATAATGTTCAATAAGGATGTACAAAATATTGAGCGAAAGAAAGCAGGCAGAATACATGAAGTTGCTTTTCTAAAAGGTACCCAAAAATTATGATAATTATTTAGTACGTTTAATTAGTAATCTGCTCTTGCACTGCATCTCATGTTGACATGCGAAGCTGACTGAAAATATGCGTTGGTGACCAGCGTTGCCAGACTATAGAAATAAATTTAATCATCACAATTGTAATCGTTATTTACGTCGTGGGTCGGAGTAACTTTTATTTCTCATATATTTCCCCTTTTCTTAGCTATGATTCCCAGTTGCACTACGACGATTACGATTACTGCCCATGCCTACAATTTCAACTTACGATGACTGGGAGCATGGTAGATGAGAATGTAGACAACGTGAAATTTTGTTAAGCTACACATACAATAATATAACAAATGACAAAATAACTTTTGATAGAACAAGTGTATTATTACTATATAAGCACGAGTATTACATGCATGTATGTTTTAAATACATCCCTTATTAACAATTCAGTATGACTAACACGGCGGTCTGATGGCTTAAATAACAAGTAACACAGTGGCTTAAAATAGTAGGTAACTTACGTGTTTCTTCGGCTAGCCTGTTGAGGTTGCTCCTCCGAGGTCTTGTATTCGAGTATATACGGTGTTTCTGAAGTTACGGTCCCAAGTTTGAATCCCAGCTGCGGTTTTCTCGACAAAAGTTCCGGATTGGCGTTATGAATATAGGTCCTGTTCCATGGAGTCGTTATTGACGTACTATCAGACAAGTTCGCTCATGTAAAGATCACTGTGAGAAAATGCGCACTGTCACTTTTGTGTATATATCAAACTTTATACGCGTAACCATTTAGTAGCACTATAATTATAAGCAGCCTAAATGCTGACTATAAAAAAGGCGCGTTATGCGCGGAGCAACGTCGACGGGTTTCTCGTCGAACAGACACAGGGCGTATATGTCCTCGAGGCTGAAAACCTCCGGTGATGACGTATGATAACAAGTTCACACTCTTTGGCTGAAGAAGTGCGGCCATTTTAAATAATCAAATCAGCGTCGAGCAATGACAAGAAGTAAGATATCTTTGCAACTCTCCCGTTTTTTCCGGACTGAGAGCGTTCACAAAGGGAATCACTGTCTCTGCGACGTATGTCCATATATGGTTACAAAATCTTACCCTGGCTCACCAACACAAATGAAGAGACATACCAAAGCGATGACAAGAGAGTTTCTAGAACATTTGGATCTATACTAGGGTTGGTTAATAAAGCTCAGTACAGATCTATCTTTTCAATGTTTCTTTTAAATAAAAAAAATGAGCCATAGGACGGTGACAACCTATTGGGGCCTGAACAGTGTCCGAGCAAATTGATTCAATTTGTGAAGAGAACCCTGGCCGTTGAAGGGTTAATAGTCCATACTGGAACGTCACTTAAAGGTCATTGTATTTCGGAACGTCCTGTATATAAATCGACTGTCACTGAGAATTCACCATAAAGACTCGATATATCCGGACTATACCGTATATAACGTACTTGACTAGTGTACTGAAGTGTTACTAGAAAATCACTATATTGTGGAACACATTGTATATGAATCGAAGATCGTTGGGGACTCACTATGAAAATTCGGTGTATTGCGACTGCACTGTATATATTGCACTTCACTTAGTAATTGTGAGGTTGTTCACCCTGTATGACAGCAAGCCACCTTTGTTAAAGCCATTTATTATGTTCAAGAAGCCTCCTTTTATTTTTATGAAGCCACCTTTAAGTTCTAATTAAGCCACCTTTTGTTTAAATAAAGCCATCTTTATGCCACCATTAGTAAATTGTTCATTTTTAATTTATTTGTATTTCCAGTTTATAGTTCCTTTGATTTGTTTATTCATTTTTTCAAATATCGGTTTCTCACTATAACTCAATGTACTTTGATTTACTTTTCAATCATTTTTCACTAAACATATGATATACTCAAACATATTAAGCCAAATAAATGTATAAATAAACATTGACACAAAAAATACTTAACTACTAAATAATAATAACAATGAGTATGCCAATTTCGGAAGTGTAGCTTAACAACGAAATAAACGATAATGTCGGAATTCCTAATATGTAGTTTGTGTAGTGTAATGTGTGGATATATGCACCTTTTTGCATCAAACTTAATTAATACTTAAATTCTCTAAAATAACATCAAAATGATCATATCAACTAATATATATTCATACATGTAAAATATTAATAATTCCAAAAGAAATTTCAAACAAGAATTCGTAAAATAGGTATAACATAATTCACATACTAATTATCCAAAATATCATATTTCAACCTATTAAACATCAAAATACTAAAAAGAATGTAAAGTCAAATATACTATTAAGTTTTAGTAATCATATTGCTCAAACAACAAACAAAAGATTCATTGTTTTGTTTCAAATAAATTTAGAATCACATGTCAATTCACTTTTTTTTAATTATCAGCATTGCTCACAGCAAGCGTAAACTTTTATTTTACTTATTTATTAATTGCAATAAGTATGCGGGCGTCAACACTAGTGCACGGATCTCGTATAACATTGGCGAACATACGACTTTTGGCTGATACAATCATTTCCTAATCTCATTTTCAACAAACACCTCATTGGCAAAGGCATAATACAACTCCATTTTGCGGGCATTAAACGCAAACACATATCGCATAATAAGAGGGATTTACAATCCACCTCTAAACGCATTAAACACTTAAAATAAACTCTCTCTACTATTCTAGCATTCCCAAGCTAGGTATTCAAGGAGTGACGAGGAGCATATATCTCCGAACGTGAACCGCCCTTTAATGGCCTTTGGTTTCACGTTAAAGTACACGTACACCGTAACAATAAATTCATATAAGAATGCCGCTCTATACAGCCATTGGCATCTTAAAATAGCCCTATCTCACTCGTAATGCTCAATTGCCATTCGGTTGAACTCAAACGTATACAGCTCAAAATACTTTGCCTACAATCATTTTGTTCGTTTAATGACCATTATTAATATTAACGTGCCCAACAGATTTAAACTTGATTGCCTCAACACACTATAAGCAATGGAATCTATTATTAAATTGTACAATAAACCAATTTCTTTCCATTATTTATTTATCTATTTATTTATTTTATTTCTTTATTATTATTATTTTTTTCAAATTCTCAATTCTCAAATTTCTCAAATTCAATCTAAATTTCGTTACAATTGTGTGACTTTGTTGACAAGTACCAATTCAAACAATATTTTCTCTCCTTGCAAACTTTCGAACATGGAAACAATCAGTTAAACAACAAAATAATTCGTTAATTATAATCATGCTATCCAAATGAACTGTGTAGCGAAAGCTTCGACTAACACTTTTTTCATATTGACATGAATAAACTCTAATAAAGTGAATGAAATTAAATTTTTCCACCTGCATGAATTATTTAAAACAAAAGAAACTAAATTAGGTATTCTCTCCTTTATGTGAGTTGTTGAGCAATAAATAAACTTGTAAAAAACTACGAAAGCAAACTTTTTTTAATATGCTTTCCACATTAAGACTATTTCTTCATTTCTAAATGTCTGTTTTCCAGAATAATGATTGGAATATACAAACGTAATATATAAACGTAATATGATATATAAACGAAATTCAAGTTCTGAGTACATTTTCTCACTGAATATGCAAAATCCATTCATAAAACTAGTAAAGTTCAAAACTAAACAAAATTTGCCTATATACTAACATTTTTTACGTATTGTATCATAATATGCAAAACAATTAAAACATCAATCTATATACTTACATTACATAACTTAACTAGTAAACTTCAAAACATTTTAATATATACATGAGTTAAACGGCGGTTAAGCCTTACGTAGTGCCATCCTGCGTGTCATTGATTGACAGCATAGGTTGTAAGTCGTTAATTAAACAAAAATATAGGTTAATGAATTGGTCCCGAAGACCAAAAGGCACCGACTTACAATCTCACGTAACTGGAGTGTGCGGGGTCACTGAACTCCCCGACGATTTGAATAAATCGCTCCTGCACTAAATCCTAATCCCTCCCAGCTGAATGCTTCGCGCATTACAGCTATGTCATACTCGGGTAAATTTTCTAACCCCAATTGGACTGTCAGTATCTAGACCTAAGAAGGTGTTTCAAGAAAATAAACATATGAAAAAGACAATAAGAATACCCTGGTGGAGGGAAGTTCGATACTACAGCCCTGCATTTCAATATCGTCAACCATTCAATAACTATTAATTATTTTAGGCCCGCTCCTACCTACAAAATTAGTAGGTTTACAAAGTATTTTATTAAAGAGCGCTAGCCAATACGAAATGTGCGGCCTCCTGGCAAAAATGCACTTATCAACTCCGGGTATATAGTCACATCCGAGATTAAAGTCGCAATCGAGTAAATCATCCACCAATCTGACACCACAATTATCTACAACTTGAAATAACAATTTTCCAGCAGACTGATAGAATTATGAGTGCGTAAGGGAACGCCAATCGGTTTTGAGCACGAATGTATCATGCTTAACTTTCTTTCTTTCAGATGAGTAATGAAAATGAATAACAGAGTTGTAATGACCTCAACGAAACAAGAGAATAAGGTCAATACTACGAGTCCAACCATGATAATCAATGGGTTGAAAATTATACAATGTTCAACTAAGAACCAACAGACTCTTCTCATACAAGAAAGATCGAAAAGAACTGAAATTGGAAAATTTTCACATTCTGAATCAATTGTTACATCAGACGAGTATCATTTAAAAATTAGAATGTCATATCCGTGGTTTGATTCTACTATAAACAATTATTATTCACATTTTTCATTTCCAAAAGTAAATTTATTTTTAAGACTTAAAACAATATTCACCAAAATTTTTTCAAAATCGCCGACATTAATGAATTCAAGACTGATGATAATTTTGATTGTATAATTTCCATAATGTTTTATAACCAATTTATATTATATATATTTTCCATTTTTATAAGCCAATTTTATTATAGGTAATTGCTACCTAATTAAAATAAACACTTTACATATCGATACCAAATTGTATCGGTTGTTATTAGTAGTTCAGTTTCCGTGAAATATTATAACAAAGCTTACAATATATTATATTTTCTAACGATACTCCATGCATTTCTTATTTTATTTCACGAAAACAGGACTACGTGGAGGAAAGAAGAGAAAAAGGGTTTATTAAAATCCGAGCAAATGCAATTTATTATCTCTTTTACGTCAATTAAAGATGAATATCTAATAAAATATAAAATTTTAAGCGTCAATTAAATGTCTTGTTCTTAAATAAATATATTTAAAATGTCACAAGCCGAAATGGAATTTAGAAGTGTGTGTGTCTAAAGGCCAAATTCACACACTAGCTGAGGCCCAATCGGACGCTACGCCGATTTCGTCACTGTAATTTTGAAAGAAAGTAGTTACGCCTCTAAGGGTTGAATCATATTTTTCAACCTTTTGCCTCTTCTTATCTTGTAGAACAGAACAATCATCTCTGAACTCAATTAAATTTGAACTTCATTAATGTCGTAACAAATACGCACTGATTTTGCATAACGAACATCATGTGTGAATGGATTCATAAACAAGTTTATTAAGTTCAACATTATTTTCAATTACTTTCAAAATCACACTAAATAATATTTAATTTTCAATGTTTCGACGGCTAACTCATTTTATATTACAAAACTCATTATACTTTTTCATATGCTTGATGACAAAATCAGATGCAAAGATTCATTAACCAAGGAACACTTTTTTTTTTCAAAATCCAAATTTCATAATTAATTGTAATATTCATCAGTATTTCTCTAATTGAATTTTAAGTATCTCTAATTGCCTAACATTTCTCTAAATGCCTAATGGTATGGGGATAGCTAAGTGTTTATATAAACATAAAGGTGAGTGAATAAAAACTCAAAAGAAAAAACAGTAGTGAAATTTTATTAATAATGTTTGGTTCCCAAGACTGGAAGCATCTGAAAAGAAATAAACATACAAAACATAAACATCCTAACAAAATTCGATACAGAAGTTCTGTATTCAAAACGGGATAACCATAGTTTTCAAAAGTAGAGGGGTATTATTAAAATTTTCAAAGTCCGAATTCGCGGTCTAAGTTAATTACCTATTTAAAATTTCCAATGCTGTTCTTCCTCTGCCTTTCACATTCATCTCTCATCTCCAAAAACTGTAAAGAAACAATAAAACATGATATTTAAATGAACGTACCTGTTGGTAGATAGATGTTGATGGGTCTTTCGGACGGGCGCGTTAAGGGCGGTGTGCACACACTTGAGGCTGAAAAACAAATTCCTTACTTTCGAGATTCGAGGGGAATAATTAAAATAAAAGAAATAACAATCCTTATGTTTCTATTGATGTCTCTAGAAGAAGAAAGGCACTACTTTTTACTTTTCAATTCCCTTTACTATATATATGGCATTATATATATATATATATATATATATATATATATATATATATATATATGGCATATATATGGCGAACGCATGCAATAATCAGTGAGGTACAAATCACGTGTTTTGTACAGGAAATAATTTATCTTATGCATATTTTCCAATCGTACAGACCGTTGTTTAAGCTGTGTTTCGTTACTGTCTTCACTCATTGGTTCTTGATGGTTATGAATTTCACACTCAAGTTGCAACAAAGGTAACGGATCATCGATTGTTTCAAGTCGATGGGGAAGGTTCTGCAATTTACCAATTTCATTTTCAGGTAAGTGTTACTTAGCCAACAATAACCAAGTATTGTATGTTTGCGGTGTAGGCGTCCAGATTTTGACCCTATCCATAGATTGATATCCTATACTTTCACCACTGAAAGGGTCCCGAAACTCAACTGCCCTGTCATTACTTGACACACTAGTACATATATATGGCCCACGGAAAAGTTCAAAAAACTTTGCAATTTGTTTCTTTATGAGGCTGCTCACATTACGCTGCCGCACAAATACAAAATCTCCCACACGTATTAGACGTCTATGTGTTTGGGTTTCATTCCATCTTTTATTCCTCTTTTTGATTTTTTCGGTTCGTTTCATATTGGCCAAAACTAATTTATTGCTCCAATTTATCCCATCCTCGTCAGACACGTCTTCCTTAACATTAATACCAAAATGCAAAAATATTGGACGTGAAGAGTCAATGTTTAGGTGTAAACTGGCTGGTGAAACTCCTAGATTTTGTGAAATAGAGTAATTATACAAAAGTACAGCCTGTGTCAAATTCTCAGCCCACTCCGTATGTGATTGTGAGCATAAAGTTCTTAACGTTTGAACTAGTTCTTTATTCACTCTCTCTACCAAGGAACTTTGAGCGTGATAGACAGTGCAATACTTGATAACCACATTGTATTTTTTCATAGCTTGAACGAAGCATTTAGAATGAAAGACTGGCGCATTATCTGAAAGAATAAAACGAGGCAGTCCAAGCATAGGAAAGTAATATTCTTCAAAACATCTAACGATCGCTTTAGCTGTAGAACTCCTTAATGCAAATGCTGTACAATACCGTGTATACAAATCCATAATAACGAGAGCAAAACGCTTCTGTGATTTTCCAATTGGGTATGCTCCTATCATGTCAATGGAGATGCAATCTCGCGGTCGGCGTGATGGAATAGTACTTAACAACTTAGCTGGTGGGTGTTGATCTGGTTTCATACGAGCACATATAATGCAATCTCTCACAAAATTTTTGACTGAAGTTCTTAATCCTTTCCAATGAAATGCTTTAGAAATGAATGCAATAGTTCTATCAGTGCCTGGATGGCCTACATCAGAATGGTACGCGGTGAGTATGTTGTGCACCAAAACTGGTGGTATACAAATTTTCCACTTATTAGGATGGTGAAAGTCTCGAGTTAGCAAGATTATTTTCTAATTTATAATTTTGTTTCCATGATCTACTGTTCCGAAATTCAATTTCGTCCACCGTTCCTTCTAAAACACGTATGACGTTTCTGTAGTCTGGACATTCTCTTTGAAGATCTGCTAATCGCTGAGGAGAAATATTGAGAACTTCATCTTGTAATACTTGGAAGGAATGTACCTTAAGCAGTCTGTGTTCATGCGATGGAAATAATCTGCTAAGGGCGTCACAAAATTTATTAGTCTCTCCCTTTACAAATTCGATGTCATGTTGGAATTCGCTGATTTCTGCACTCCAGCGCGATGGCCTATTGTTCCAAGATTTTACACGTTTAAGAAATAAAAGGGCATGGTGGTCAGTGACAATAATAATTCGTCTTCCTAACAACATGGGTCTTCATTTTCTCAAAGCGTATATGACTGCAAGGCATTCAAGTTCCGAAATTGAGTACCAACATTCGCATGGGGTCAAGGTATGGCTAATACACTGAATAATTCGTGGTTTACCATCGTGTTCTTGCCATAATTTACACCCTAATCCGACGGTCGAAGCATCTACCTTGTCATAAAAAGGTTTTGTAAAGTCAGGGTATGACAGCAAAATATTTGCGCAAATGTCATCTTTAATTTGATTAAAAGCTCTTTCACACTCTTCAGTCCACTGCCATTTTTTACCCTTCTTTTCCAATGCATACAACGGAACAGCTTTTGTAGCGTAATCTGGTATGAAATTTTGACAACAATTAAATAATCCTAACGCAGATTGTAAACTTTTAATGTTTGTGGGTACTGGCAGTTCCCTGACTGCTTTTATGGTCCTCTCGTCTTTCTTTATTCCTTCGGGACTGATGATGTACCCTAAAAATGATACTTCTGGTGCACAAAACAATCCCTTATCGATATTCAATGTTATATTATACTGTTTAAACTTGGCAAAAATCTGATCTAACAACTGTAAATGATCCTGGAAACTGTCATTTGTGATCAAATTATCATCTATGTACCGAATAATTTTACTGTGTAACTCTGGGCCTAATACATGAGACATCATAGCGTTTAAAGCTTGCCCACCATTCCTATACCCAAAAGGTACTCGCTGATATTGATAACACTGTCCCTCAAAATTGAATGCCGTATACGGTTGAGATTTTGGATGTAAAGGATGATGATACGAAGAATTTAAATCCAAGACGCTAGTAAAAGGTTTTCCCTGTAATTTGGCTAACAAATCTTCTATTCGTTCTGGTTTGACTTGCCTTAAAACTGAATGTTCATTAACAGCCCTCAAATCAATGCATAATCTTTGTTTGTTGTTCTTTTTCGGGACGACTAGAATGGGGTTGCTATGAATAGATTGACTGTTAGTGATTATTCCCAGTTGTAACAACTTTTTAACCTCTCCTCGTACAAACGGTAAATGCTTGTATGCTATGGGATACTGTTTACGAACCAAGGGTTCATTAGTGTCAATCTCCATTTCATACTGAAAACCTTTACATCTACCTGGATAATTCGTGAAAATTTCTCTATATCGAAACAATAAATCCAAGAGTTGTTCCTTTTGATGGGGGCCTAATGTACTAGCACGATCAACAGCAGCTTTCAATTGTTGTGATGTTGCTACCCGTTTAAGAATTGTTTCTTCCTGACCACAGCTAATATTATTTACGCAGGGTTGTCTTACGCTGACATCTTCTTCGTCAGCTGATTCAACATAAGACTCGCTATCCTTGTCACAACCGTGTGATTCAATAGGGAGAAGTGAGACAACTACCCTAATGTTATAATATTCTAGTGAAATATTGCCTTGACTAAGATTAATAATACTTTGCAATTGTTCTAATGCATTCAAACCCAATATTAATTTCTCATTTAGATCTGCCACAACAAAAACTTCCAATGTAAGTGAATCTATTTCGACTGGTATGACGGTCCTACCCTTGCACTTTTTCTTAAATTTTTCGCTATAATCTACAATGAGAACATCATCAGCTGGTTGCAGTTTAGGAAATGAGATTTCTTTTGTAATTTCTTTCCACAGGTCGTAGGAGGCTAACGAAGTCTCTGCTCCCGTATCGCACAGTGTTTTTACTTTAATTCCATTCACGCGTGTATTAATGTAATAAGAATATTCCCTACCATACGCTTTCACTATCTTTTCTTCGAATCTATCGTTTTCGGTATCGCTTCTAGCATCCTGATCTAAATCTGAATCAGATTCGAATGTGAAATTTCGGACACGGAACACATTGTTGGGGATTTGATTGGTTGTTGTTTCGACGGATGTCCCCCCTTGAAACCCGTCTTCATTTAGTTTTCCGATTCTTCACGTGACTGGTTTTGGGTTTGATTCTGGTTTGGTCCATTATTATTTTGGGCTCTCCAATTGTATCTGTGATTTCCCCGTCCTCTATTATTCCCTCTGCGTTGTCCCGGTCTACGGTTATTATTACCACGCCAATTATTATCCCTTTCACTACGGAGTTCTTCGGTTCGATTCTGCTCGTTATTCCTTCGTGCATTTTCAGCATCCTGATCGTTTGTATTACGAGAGTTTTGTCGAGTACCATCGCCCTGATTATTTCGCCTATTATTCCTTTGCTGACCGTTAGGTGAATTGTTTGTTGTTTTGGCTTGTTGCACACAAAATGTACGATTATCTTTGTAAGTATTACTGCTATTATACGTATTGTAATTTCTCTTCATGTTACCATTTTCGGTAAGTCGTAATGATTCAATTCTGGCAATACTTGCTAAGAACTGTTGAAAAGAAGTACACGGATGTAACGTCAGTCTTCGCGATACCTCCGCGGCAAAGTATCAATAATGCTTGCAATGATCTTCGCAGGTGAACTTTCCGGGTTGAAATCTCTCAATTGCTGGTACTGTTTGGTAGCAAAACTGCGAACATTGTCGTGGGCCTTGGGATCAAATCTTTTGCTTCTACACGAAGCAATTTGGCTGGCGACAATAGTGTCTGAATCAAATGTATCTATTAGTGCCCTTTCGAACTGACTAAAAGTTTCGAATTCTCGAGGGTAATTAGTGACCCATTCTTTAGCAACTTGTTCCACAAGACAGGGGATGAGATTAACTAAATCATCTTCATATATACCTACTAGTCGAGCTTTTTCTTTCAAATCCTGAATATATGAGCGCGCAGTTGTACCATCCGGAAGTCCGGTGTATTTTGGTAAGTACTGTAAATCTATGACTTGAATGACGCGTTTAGGCTTAGAAACTCTACGTGAATAGACTCGTTTAATACTACTATCAGATCCATCAGATTCGAATCCCTCACTTTGATAGTCTGAGTCGTGGTACTCATAATTAGATTGACTTTCCTTACGTGGAGACCTATGTGTATCAGTATGTAGTTGTTGTAGTTTGTTTTCAATATGCTCTTGTCGTGCTAACAATTCACGGTTTACTTTTTCTAACCTATGCATTTCACGAGTAAAGTCGCGATCATGTTCGGATTTTACAATGACAGCGGGCTGTTTTTCAAAATGCTCGATTATCATTTCAACAGTGGCTTTGTGGTGTTCTCTAAAACTTTCTAAGGTCTGTTCGATTCCATCTGATCTCTTACTATTCAGTTTTAGAATTTGCCGGTGCGCATGCACTTCTTCACCTATCTCACTTGTTTTTTCCGCGAGTTCTTTAACATACCCGTTCAGTTCATGTATGGTGCTTTCATGTTTGTTTACACGGAAACCAATAACCTAACATTTCCCACTCATAAGTACTTGACATTTTTCGATTTCATCTACTTGATCTTTTACCCCTTGCACTTCCTCTTCAATAACATTAATTTCGCATTGTTGTTTCTCGGTGGCTTGCCTACACTCAATCTGTACCATTTGAACAACTTCTCGTAACTCATCAATGCTTTTCTTATGTTCCGCGTTGTCTGTCTCGACGCGTTTGGTTAGGTTAGCTAATGTGACGCGAACCTCTGTAATAGAATTGTTGGTGGTTGTAATATCGGTAGGCCCTACTCAGTTGATCGAATTTGCAGTCAAACTTATTTCCTAACTCTAACTTATTCTTCGTGCACTCGTTTGCCAATTCCTTTATTGACTGTTTGCATTCATTTCTTAATTCGTCTATTCGCTCGTTATTACTATCAATTTTATGCTCTAATTTCTCAGACTGTTTCTCTAATTGTTCTGTTAATATTGCCTGAGATTGTTCTAAAATATTCGCTTCCATATTTACTTAAATTACAAGTAACTAAATCAAAATATAAAACATGCAAAAATAAACACTTGAGTTCACCGACAAAATGTAAACAAACACCTTTCTGAAACTATTTCATCATTTCAATTACACAAAATTGTTATTTTGTTTTGAAATTTCATTTTGCAAAGTGTTTCGATAGACAGTTAACATAAACAAACAAATTATTATTCACTCATTACTCTCTAAGGTGCATATATGGATACAACTGTGTGTGTGTGTGTGTGTATCTGTGATCAGCTGTTCGATATGTTCGCTTATACGTACTATGAAAAATTATCGGAAGAGAAATTCGCGAATAAACAAAATGTTTTAGTTTCTTACGCAACAAATTGTACTAAAGATATTTCTATAATAACTAGATATACTTTCTATTTTCAAACACTACCTATTATTTTCTTTTTCTTTTCACGAGTTAAGACAATCTACGCATGATTCTGCACCAAGTTAGCTACTTGTGACTACGTGATTCAAATGTTTACTATTTTCGTATTTTAATAAATGAACGCTGAAATAATTAAATGCAGTTCTATCCGAAGATTGAAGTATGTCCTGTTTACGGTTTCGCCATTTCGGGTGTAATCGTTATTTACGTCGTGGTTCGGAGTAACTTTTATTTCTCATATATTTCCTCTTTTCTTAGCTATGATTCCCAGTTGCACTACGACGATTACGATTACTTCCCATACCTACAATTTCAACTTACGATGACTGGGAGCATGGTAGATGAGAATGTAGACAATGTGAAAATTTGTTAAGCTACCCATACAATAATATAACAGATGACAAAATAACTTTTGATAGAACAAGTGTATTATTACTATATAAGCACGAGTATTACATGCATGTATGTTTTAAATACATCCCTTATTAACAATTCTGCATGACTAACACGGCGCTGTGGTGGCTTAAATAACAAGTAACACAGTGGCTTAAAATAGTAGGTAACTTACGTGTTTCTTCGGCTAGCCTGTTGAGGTTGCTCCTCCGAGGTCTTGTATTCCAGTATAGGCTATACGGTGTTTCTGAAGTTGCCGTCCCAAGTTTGAATCCCAGCTGCGGTTTTCTCGACAAAAGTTCCGGATTGGCGTTATGAATATAGGTCCTGTTCCATGGAGTCGTTATTGACGTACTATCAGACAAGTTCACTCATGTAAAGATCACTGTGAGAAAATGCGCACTGTCACTTTTGTGTATATATCAAACTTTATACGCGTAACCATTTAGTAGCACTATAATTATAAGCAGCCTAAATGCTGACTATAAAAAAGGCGCGTTATGCGCGGAGCAACGTCGACGGGTTTCTCGTCGAACAGACACAGGGCGTATATGTCCTCGAGGCTGAAAACCTCCGGTGATGACGTATGATAACAAGTTCACACTCTTTGGCTGAAGAAGTGCGGCCATTTTAAATAATCAAATCAGCGTCGAGCAATGACAAGAAGTAAGATATCTTTGCAACTCTCCCGTTTTTTCCGGACTGAGAGCGTTCACAAAGGGAATCACTGTCTCTGCGACGTATGTCCATATATGGTTACAAAATCTTACCCTGGCTCACCAACACAAATGAAGAGACATACCAAAGCGATGACAAGAGAGTTTCTAGAACATTTGGATCTATACTAGGGTTGGTTAATAAAGCTCAGTACAGATCTATCTTTTCAATGTTTCTTTTAAATAAAAATAATGAGCCATAGGACGGTGACACAATAATTAAAAAACTAACAAATATCGTAAATGTTGTTATATTTCTTATATATACAACTTGAAATACCTTATTGCGATTTTTGCGAACTCCCCTTTCCTTTATATTCATCTTTTAAAGTTGGGGTAATAAGGCCGAAGTAAAAGTTACTCGGTTTGAGAATTAAGTATTCCCACCATGACTACACCCACATTGGTATTAACATTATTTTTTATTCCCTGTCTACTCTCTATATAAGATTTCTAAGCTGTATAATGCTAGGGAAAAGTGAAAAAGCTGTTAGAATCGTCAATTCGCATTATTCGATGTACCGCTATTCTATTGGATTCACCAGAAAGCATACTCTCTGTTTCTTCTGTAGAGGTACAGACTGGAGAGAACAATGCTTCCGCTTGTTCCCCTCGCTCACCAAAAGGAAAACCGTGTTTCATTGTAATGTTATGGTAATCTTCCTGATCTAAGATTCTCCGCTGAAGCAGTTACGGATCTGAAAAGAAAAGTGTCAGTTTATTTCCTCTTTCGTTTTACAGTTAATACCTAACTCTCTAGAAACAGCTGTTCTTTATTATGTACAAAGAAAATATCTGGACAATGTAGGCCTGTATTCTATCCAATCTTCAAATTATCATATGTTTTATAATTATTATTTTCTATTAACCAGAGCACAAAATAATCGTATGTGTTGATAAATAACCCACGACGTCATGCTCAAAACCGATAGCAGCGCCAATCCTCTTACGACGAAACATCGTTCCACACCAAACGTTGAATTACTTTCTCGCCGTGCAGAAGATACAAACTATATTTCAATAGCGCTTATAGGGAGTTGCTCGTCTGTGCAGATAATAGCTGTAAGTGCATTAGTAAACATTGAATATGAACTTAGTTACGGTATTGAAATAAAAACTTTGGTACAAAATAACCCCATAGGTGAGGATACTTTGCACAAGATACTAAAACGTATGTTCAACATACGGACATAAAGTTTCTGTGCAATGTTTTCCCTTCAGCATTTATACAAATCACTTCCTACACAAAACTGCATGCTGTCTACTAATATTAAAACCGTAATGATGATACCGGTATCAGTACTTAGTGTGAATTATCGATATCTGTAAAGAAAATTACATATTTCCTGGTACCAGCACAGGAACCAAATTCTGTTAGTTTGACGTATGTCCCACAAAATGCCAACTCAGGAACAAAAAAAAAAAAAAAAAAGAAATCGCCCTGAACTGATTTGCATTGGTTAGTCTTTATATCCTAGAATATCATCCTAATCGTAATTACTGGAAGATTTAAGGGGTTTGGGGCCTTCAGGCTGAAGCCCAACCAATTTCTTTCAAAAATAAGAGAGACAAAGAAATATGAAAGAAATTAATGTTAGTCATGCGTATGCGGATAAAATTCAAGGCTCTTCAAGAGTCGAAAATTCTAAAGAAACGAAGCATTTTTAAGTGAAGCACCTCTAAACTGTTCCCTGGATCCGCCACTGCTAGTAATTTATGTTCCAATAAGAAATTCATTCCGGCATCTACCTAAACAGGAAATTTACCTAAAATTAAAAGGTAGGAGCTACTTAGTATCTGCAAAAAGTAACCCCGATTACAGCTTGAAACCCCTTCTGCTAGTTCTAATATTTTTATGACTCTAAAACGTTTCACACATCAATTTCAACTATTGATTCAAAGTTCCATTATACACACTACTAGTCTATGAAACTGACTTAACATTGACGGAAATTCTTGTAGCTGATATCTTTAAAATTTTGCCCCCCCCCTTACAATGGCTGTTTTCCATACTTCTACATAGGCCCGTAGCAACCCTCCACATTTAGGAGGGGCTAAATGAAAATTATGGTGAATAAATTTTAGAATATTTTATTTATCTCTCTCACACAGACGATATATATATATATATATATATATATATATATATATATATATATATATATATATATATATATATATATATATATATATAATATCTGTCTCTGTGTGTGATGACTAATTTTTTATACTCTTAAAATTAAAACTAGTGTGAATGAATTATCATTAAAATTTGAACTCATTACTCTGTAATTTAGAGAAGGACAGACAGAGGTAGGCCTATATCGTTAGTACAACTGTGCTTGGAAGCTAAAATGCAATGTGTTTCCTTATTATTTATTTGTTACAGCAACAAAATATTCCTTCCATTTTCTCATCTTTGAGGAAGGAAATGTAAACAATAAAAACATTTAAAAAATGATTTGCAGAACGAACCAATCATTAAAATTTCCAAAGAATTAATACATGAAATACGTTTTTCAAATTTTCATAGATTGAAAAAAAATGTTTCTGAAGAAATAACACCTAGAGAGTAATAATATTTAACATTAACTTCAAAAAGATTGTACAGAAAAGGGACTGAAAATCTTAAATCAATATATTTTTTTTAAAATACATGTGACCCAAACAAATATAAGCATATTGGAAAAAAGAAATTAACATCTTATCTGTATTATTATTTAATCTCCATAGATGCTAAACTGGGTATTTCTTCAAATATCACGCGTTTTATTTTACGCTTCTTCTTCTAAATATTTTTGATTAGTTTTTCATGGTGATATTGGAAAGAAGTAATTGTGTGTTGTTTTTTGCCCTCTACAAATTTATAAATTCTATAAGATAAAGAATCACAAACAAAATAAGCATATATACACTCCTCATGTTGTCACACTAAGAGAAACAACTTAAATAATCACTAACAAAACAATCGCAGTATAAGTTTCCTTGTTTTGGATGCTGCCATTCATTTCAATACAAAACGAGTCCATGGGAAGTATTTGAGTAAAATTTCCATATCTTTGAGACAAAGCGATCAAAACAAAACACAACACTCTTAATTTCTGTTCTGGCGTGAAGATTTTTAAAACCTAGTCCTACTTTCCAACCCTCGTTGAAAGTTCTGCTTAATTTCAACATTACTAAGCTAATGAAAAAACATCAAGATGAGGGTTCACAATCGTCTTTATTTTGAAGTTTATTTGATATTGTTGTTCTTTGTATTAAAATTTTCTTGAATCTCTATGAATATAATTTCCCACCATTTTCTTTCCTTCTTATATATTATTTTTAAACGGCTCTTTATTTGTTTAATATTTTTTGTTGTATTTATGTGAAACAAAAGTATATCTATCAAAGCATAAGAAATTCATTCGAGACTAGGGCTACGCAAAATTCCACTGCATAACTGCTTCTAAATTAAAGCTTTACAAACATTTTCCGAATATACCAGAGTTTCCTGTCAGTGTGTTGGGAAGATTCGTATTTGAGTAGCAACAGCTGCCATATTAAACTATTACTTTATGATCACCCTTAAGAAAATCCTGAACTTACAATCCATATCAAATTATACATGAAACTCTTCTTTACTCTGTACAAATAAGACATTCGAGATAATTTCCTTTCTGAGGTACTAAGACTAAGTTAAGAACTAATGATTTAAATAGTTATTTACTAATTTCTATTAAATATCTCTCTTCTTTAAAATGAAACTACAACAACAAATTATTACTTTTGTGGGCTACCCCGTAGCCTCATGGCCATAGCGCTCGCCTTTGGCGTGTCCAGTTTCGGGTTCAAACCGTGCTGGAAGTCCAATGCCTCGGATTCAAACCGACAGTGATTTGGATGTTACTTTATACTATAGGTCATTTCCCTTCCTCCTGAAGAGGGACGCAAAACCCCATAACAAACAATGGTTACTTTTGAATTACTGTAATGTGAAGTTTAGACGCTGCTGACTTGCTTAAATATTTTAAGCTATGGTTTATTAGTTCCATCCGCTTATAGGGTTTAAAGAACTGTATATTGTTCGTAAATGCGCCGTTCCATACATTCTTGCAGAGAAAAAGCAGGACATAAATGTGATTTTGAGTAAGTTGTGAGACATTGTTCGGCAAGTTCCACTTATACAACAAGGAAAGAATCCCAACCCTGAGAACTAGATTTAGAGCAAACTTTCCGATATTTAGACGTCACTGAGAACTGTGATGTTGATCTTTCGAGTTGCGTTTCCTTTGTTGTGAACTTAGTGTTCTCGGAATTCCACTTTTCACAGGAATTTACTATATAGGAAAAAATGATTTTAAATTTCATATCTAGCTTGTTTTACTGTATAGTAAAATATTGTAAGTTTAATTCCTGTAAAAATTTAACTTCCGACACCCCAAGTCCACAAAGAAGCAAAAGAAAATAGAACGACTATCACCACCACTCTTAGTGATGACGAAGTGCGTATATCACAATCCAGATTCCAGAGTTGGCACTTCTTTCTTTGTAAGTCAGGGTGCAAAATCATCTTAACCTAGATAGGAGAAGTGAGGGAAGTTGACTTTAAATTGCCGGTAGTACCAAATAAGCAAAATTTCACCCTTTCGGAGACTTTGGTGGGGGAGACATTTCCCTAACCCTCCTTTTATTTCGCACCCTGTTTTAAGGCAAAGGGCCATTTTTCAAATTTGTAAGACATTATAGATATCACCATCCAATAAGTTTCAGGTTTTAAATGAAAATTCTGTTTCTTTTATAATTGCAACTACTGCCTCCGTTTAATCAGCTGCATTTTTTGTTTACATACCAGAAGCTTGCAAGGTATTCTTTTAGGTCGGTCTCACACGGATCTGAACTAAGGCCTCAACCCAGGTACAACTTAACCGTGTTGCTTAACTCAACCTTCCATGCAATTTCTTTTAACCTTAGTAGATGCAGGGGTCTCACACGATCCTTAAAATTAGGTAGGTTTTACCAGCAGAGCCTCTCGTGGTCGCTGTATTAAATAGACGAAAAACGTGTTACGCACAGGACAATCAACTGCCGTAATCGTAAATATTATTGTTTTTCTATTTCATAATATGAGTTCATCCGAAGCGGATAAAATAGCCATAGCACGAAGAAAGTGGGAGGAAACGGGATAACCCCGAGAAAACCCACGCACACGGTGTTTGTCCACCACAAAATTCACTTGGGGGGGCTGGGATGGAACCCGGGACCCCAAGCACCAGAGGTGAACGCTCTACCACTGAGCCACCGCGGCCCTTATGAGAAATTCAGGCAACTGCGGTGTCAATTCACGAAGTTTATTAAATTGATCTAGCGCGAAATCATGTACGGAACTATGTACCTTGGGATCGAACCTGGTACTATTAGAGGTTGATAACCTGTGTTGTATTGTAGGTTTTCCAGTGGAAGCTTTGTAATGTACCATTACAGTTGAAAGTAATGGCAATTTTTTTTACGCACCCTGTACCTAGTAAATTTTTTTCCAATCTCGGTTTAGTTACACAATTTATTTACTCTCTTTACTTCGAATTAAATATAATGAATCGAAAGGTTTCATTAGTAACCATATTCCCACTGTATAATATATTTATTTATATTTTGATTAAGTGTAAATCCCATTTTCGGATATATAAGTCGAATAGTTACAAGGTTTACCATTCTGACGTCATACCGAAACATAGTTCTGTCATTGGATATAAATTTTCTTAATTTCAGACCAATGTAGAATTTAGTCAGGTACCTAATCTTTCCCTCACCCCCTCTCATTAGTCCATAGTCACTTTCAGATCCGGTTATATCTGGATTTGCCAAATTTCTATTTGCTTTGTAATTTCCGCGGCTAAAGTTTTCGTTCTGATTGGAGGAATTCTCCTACCTCTGGCGTTTTCGGCGCAATGTTATCAGAATAATCGAAGACACGTCACGAAGCACTATCTGTGGAAGTGATCACCATATTTTGATTTCATTAGGACTGAAATTCAAACGAACTTAAGGTAATATCCAGTTAATTTCATTGATAAACGTCGTGTGATCATTTAGGAGCCAGAAACACATATTTTTGTTCAAAGAACTGTAAAACCAGGGGAAAATATCTGATTTCCGGATTTCTGTTTTCTAGGAAGCCATGTTTGCTGCCCAGCTAGAATAGACAAAGTGAAATAGTGACTTTACTTTCTTTTTCTTTCAAACCATAGATTCAGTTAGGGATTAGGGAAATTACGACCTGTTTAGTGCATGTTGTTCGTGTATACAGTAAATGTGATTTTTTATTATTTATTTAGTAATTGCATGTACGTAGTAGGTTTGATAGTTGTAATGTAAATAATCATAATGGCAGCTTAAGCTAACGTAAAAGGGCTCCTATCCCCTTTTCCAAATTGAACCAGTTCTAGCGGGGGAATGGGTTAGTTATTGTTTGTTTTAGGGCCTTTTCCCCTCTCAGGGGAAGGGTCCCTTAATAAATCTCGTTAAGGTGCCCCCAGGGCATCAATCTTTGGCAATCATTATGTAAACAATTGGTCAGGTCAATTGGACCTAGGGTTACCTTTTCTCATTTTGCCCCCCTTTAAGTTTAATAGAGCCGACTGTATATACCAACAAGGGAGTATTTTTCGTCAACATGCATGTAATTAAATGGTGCATGTTTGGTTTAGTTAGTTGTCTTTATGTATAGTACTAACAGTGGTGTATGTAGTTAGTAGTTTTGTGTGAGTGTGTGAATTTTCGGTTAGGACAGTGTATAAATATGCGTTAATTTAGTACCATTTGTCTAACTCGAAGTATACTAAACCAGAGTAAATATTAAATTTCTGATTAATGAGTACAAGTATATATTTCAGTACACGGTAAATTATGCCTCCACTACAGCGCCATTGCGTCCGGTTTCGCTAATCAATTGTTTGTTGACATTACGACATCGCATGACTTAGTGATCTAGATTGTTTGATTTTGGCCATTTATTTCTAAATTACATCCCGTGGACATGGTTTTCGGTTCAGATGAGTATACCTTCATATAAGATAGCATGAGATCTTCCTGTACTGAAAATTTCAGCTTGCTAGGTCCAGTAGTAATTGAAATATCTGCTGAAATAAAGAATACCTATTTTCTTAATAGAAGTAAAGCCCATATGCTGTTACTGTTTGTTTCAAAATGTAGTATTAAATTCTCTTTTCCCGTGGCTGTAGAAAAATTCCATTGTTGCTTTAGTTTTATCAGCAAATCAGAAATAGATTAATCGTTGACAATTTAACTTTCAGTGAATACACGTATGATTTTTTTTAAACCTGCGAAGTAAATACAATTTGGGTGTTTCGAAACAAAGAGTACGTGGTTCGATGAATGTTATCTGTGGTAGTTTGAGCGTGATAGATTGTGATAATTATATATTTATTAGTGTGTAATATAAATATGTGTATGGCCTGCGTGTAAAATGTATGAAATAGGGTGTCTATAAAATATTACTTCGCGCAAAAATTAGTAGATAATGAATGAATGTAATGATATATTAATAATATGATATAAAATAATATGAATGAGATGATATGACACCTACATTTAAATGGATAGGCCTAGTGTATGTTATATAGTGAAAATATGAATACGTTTACGAAAAAAAAATCTCTCGCGTTTTGACTTCTACACCAGTACATTCATCCAACCGAGTTTGCTACTTGAATAGTAAATTGTAGTTGGGAATTGTGTGTTACTTCGCATTAAAGTACCTCATAATAACAGCCCCGGATCTTAAGCCTTTCAATAGATAGGGTAGCATCATGTGGGAATTACTTCTAAAGGCTGACAAAAATGATAATTAAGAAAACCAACTGCTATTTCCTGTGATCATCGAAAAGTACAGGTCATTTGTACCTTTAACATTCATTGCCTCTCCGAGATTTTTTTTCCGTTGCTTACCTTATTTATTTATTGTGCAGTGTTCATATAACTCAGTTCGGACTATCCGATTAAATCAACTGCTACTAAATTAATATTTATGTCATTAGCGTACCCGGACGTCGACCCCTAGTCCCCTTAAGTATTTTCATGTCTTTTCTTAGTTTAATTAGATGAGGGAAATTAACGACGTCCCAGACTGTGGCATGTCTGCGCAGGGTAGCTATCGGTGAGGTTTGGCATAGAAATCACCGATCCAAAATTCAGTTTATTTAATTTTTTTTTTATTTCGGCAAATCATTAGTTAGGGATATCTTAGATAATACTTCTATTCTAGTTTCATTACTGTCCTCGAACCTTCTTAGTTTTTTCTAAGGGGTCGAATATTTTTTTTTACTTAGAGATTTCAAAATTGGGGACGCAGTTACCTGGTCCCTTTCCCCCTCTCCTTTTATCCTGCTGGTCTGGGCCGGATACGGGGATCGGATTTCAATCTTACAAGCAAACTCTTGTGGGATTGGGATCTGATGGACACAGAACTTGCATCCTTGGCAGCAGGGCGCCCCTTGAGTCTACGTATTTGAGTAGACCACCCTTTTTGGCATGTTAAGAATATTTTGGCTATGGATGTTGTTGAGAGCGAAATTCGACTTCTATCTTTGTAGCGTTAGTTATTTCTCACTTAAGTCTTTGGCGCCCCTATTCTTCGTCTTCCTTCTTCTCTATCTCTCTCTCTGTCTTCATTACTTCGAGATTTTTTTTTCAAATTTTTCAACCTCCCCCCCCCCCGGTTTCTGAAACTCATGAAAACGTACAATATTCATATCACTTATTTCGATCGTATGTACTAACTGAGACATCGAGGGATGCAATTCGTGGAGGTATTGCAGCACAACTCAGGACCATTTTCGCGATATTTAATCCACCACGGGAGAAACTGACGAGAAGGTACACTATGCTTTCAGATTCCTGAAAACATTTGTTATTCATTGATCGTACAAATTATATCCATTGATTACTGATTTCTGGTTTTTCTTTCTATTGATTGGTCATATAGTGTGTATGTATTAATAGTTTGGGCCCACTAGTTTCGAATAACATTGATTTTTTTTCTGTATATACATCTATATATATGTACTTACATAGTTTGAAAAGTTACGTGCCTGCTCTATTTGTTGTATTTCCACCTCTTATGTCAACTTATTAAATAATACCAACTATTTTTTTTATATACGCGGATCTTTAGTAAATTGAGAATGATTATTGATTATCGGGTTTACATATAAAGTACAATGTTGCAACCTTATGAGAAAAAAAGTGAATTTTGATAGTCAGGGTTTTTGTTTTGTTTTTGAGCCAATAAAATATGAATACTTATCGAATATAAAAAGGTTATGTAGATATTAAATGTCGACGAAATACTACGATGGATATTAAAGTGAAATTTATTATATTGAGTAATATGAATATATATATATATATGCGAGTATGTATGTGAAGGGCTCGGTATTTACCCTGGTTGTTTTAGGTTGCCATAGATTTTTGACACCCGATATTAACCAACTATTTGTGATATATAGCATTACCGCGTAAATTGTAATAAATGACATTTTGTTGAGTTGTTATTGATGTTTGTGACTATTAAAGTTGAATATCATGTTAAATACTGCATGTAAATAAAACAAGTAGCAGGTCGTAAGAAAAGTAAAAATAACCCTAATCCTTATCCAAATTTACTTTGCGAGATCATAGTGAAATCAGTAAGCTACGAAACAGTGTGCCCCTCCAACGAGTCCTTCTATCAGTAAACTATGAAACAAATCCTTCCCCTACGATCGGAAACCTAACTATTCAGTGACTAGAATCTTTTGACTACACGATCTATACAAAAAAAATAGTGATCTTAAATTCAACGAACTGAAATTAGGTTAATAATTTAGTAATGTGAATACAGGAATATGGAAATATGTTCCCAATGTTTGGGACTAGACTCGATATTTTAAATCTTGATAAACTTTGAAATTTTATATCAAGTGCGTCAGGTGACGAAATGAGAAATATATATATATATGTGATATGAAGCAACTATTTGTCTATAGTTAAAACAAAAACGATTAAATACTCTCATGGACACAAATCACAGTGCGTAAAGAGAGTTGAAAAAGGAGTTATTATCGACGTGAGAACAAAGACTCATAAAATTGTCGAAATGTCTCCTCTTGGGACAGAGACTCAGTAAAATGTTACTAAAGTGCTTTTTTTTAAAAAAAAGGATGATTAACCAATTATATTTTTTTTCTTTTGCCCGCAATGATACGTATTCATTGCACTGAATCTTAAATATATTGACCTTTGAATTTTTTTTCTTTATTTTTGTCTTTCGTCTTTTGTCGAATTTTTTTTATGTAATCCAACTTTTAATATATCTAGAAAGAGAAATGTGTTATTTGATGTTGTTGAAAGTAGCGGATTTCTGTGCATGCTTATGAAACATTCTTTTCATGTATTAAATTTTTCCTGTTATGTCAAACTAAGCTTTCTTTTATTGAAATGTAATAAATGTCTATAGAAATGTAGTTAGGTTAGTTTAATTCAACTAAATACAACCTGAAGTATACATTGTCCTGTATATATGTGTGTGTGAGTGAAATGTAGGTTTAGTATTAAGTGCACAAATTATTTTGACATATATGTGTGACTTATTATAATTAATGGTAGCTAGCAATTAAAGTCATTGAATGTTAATACTAACTTAATTTAAGTTGGCTCTATGAAGGAAGTAAAAAGGACCGAAGTAGCCTGAACGAATGATCATCATGGGAGAACTGTGAATGTCAAAATCTTCGACAAATATGTGATACTCTGATTTTTTTTTCCTCTGTGGTCGATTCTAACATGCCATCAACTTCGTCGTTCATTTTTCAAATATTGGATATTAGTCTAGAACTTCTGGAAATATTGAATAAACGGTAAAATTAAACTTTCTCATCTATTTCAGAGCTAGATTGGGATAATTCGGTAGTTGGGGTCAAATGGATCTAGGTCGGGGATGTATGGGTTAACATGTGTCTACCTTTGATCACCTTAATACCAAATATTCACCCAATAGCTATTGGAAATGATCTCAATTCGATAATTATTCACTTTCCCTTTACCATATTTCTCAAAATATCCAGTAACAGTTTCCTCTTTATCACCTTCTTACTTTACCTCTTTCCTCTTCTATCTTCCTTTTCCTTTCTTCATCTTCTTCTTCTATTTTTTAAATAAAACTGAAAAGGGGGGTCGTGACTGGGAATTCTAAATGTAATAAACACGGTCATGTATTTATTTATTTCATTTTATTTTCTTTAGAAGTCCGATAAAAAGTTTTCTCGTTTCGATCGAACCTAGTATGTTCGAAATTAAGAAATGGATATTATAGTCCAATATAATTAGACATAAGCTGATAGCTTCATGAATATCCCCACCAGGGGTGAAGGGTTCCCCCTCAAGACTTATTCCGTGCATCACATTTGTTGCAGATTCTTTTTCCCTCAATCAGTTTTAGATTGACGAGCCGTGACGGGATTCGTTGTTATGGAAACGGTGGTTTCTATGGCAACGGCCCCCTTTTTCAGTTTTAGAGTGGCGACACGTGACAAGACTGTTGCCATGGTAACGCATGTTTGCTGTGGTAACGGATCTGAAAATGCTTATTGAATAATACCAGTTATCATGCCAATCAGTTTGAATTGGTGAACCGCGACAAGAATGGTTTGTCATGGCAACGTTTGTTCCCATGGCAACGGATCTCAGTTTAAATGGCGACCGATAGATCTGAATTTTTTTAAGAATGTCAAAGAGTGAGGTTGAAGGCATGTTGAATTGATTACAACATTGAAATTAATAAGAGAAATTTTATAGTCAAATGAAACAAGTAGAGTCGTTGGCTACTTTGTCATTTTTGTTTCCTTTTCTAAGGGGGAAAAAGAGAAGGAGTGTCAAAATTTTTTCTAAATTAGAACTAAACGCTAGAAGGGTTTCAAGGAAGGAAAGAGAATGGGAGTCCTTTAATTCATGAATAATACTTGTCTTGATAGCGAATAAGTATTTTATAATATATGTGTATTTTTGATATATATCTTGTCTTTTGTAAAGTGTATAGTGTGTCAAAGCTATGGCAACAAATAAAAAAGTTGTTTTGTCACAGGACGAATGTGAAGTCACGTGCACTCAATGCACGTTAGATGAAAAAGAGAAAAGATCTCGCGCCCCGCGGAGATTAATAAGATGCACCGGTTGTGGACTAAAATGGATCCACTTTGCTTGCACCAATTTGGATGATACTGCTGAAAATGCAGAAAAAGTTCAAACCGGCGAAATAATAAAATACTGTGAGGATTGTGAAAAGGACCGAGGCCAAATATCTCCAACGGAGATATCTGACCTCGATGATGAGGAAAAGAATGGAAATCACAGTGATTCTCGGGATCAGACGGCAAACCCGAAGGAAGGAATGTCATCTGGAGGGTCTGACACGTCTGCATTAATTCGCCAAATGATGCAAATGATGAACAACAAATTTGATGAATTGAAACAGAACGGTGCAGATCTGAGACGTGAGAATGCAGAAATGAGGCGTGAGAATGCAGAAATGAGACGTGAAATAAATGAAAAGTTTGATACCTCGAAACGAGAGGCCGACGCTCGATTCGAGGTACTAAACAATAAATTTGACCAGATCTGTTTAGACTTTGCTTCTTCGATTAGCAAATTGAAAGAGCAAACGTCTACTGAACTAGAGCAGGTTAGATACCAGGCCCAACATTCTACCGAGCAGCTCAGAGACGAAACAAATGAAAAATTAAACGAAATAGATGTAAGGTTTGAGAGCACAAACAAAAGATTTTGTGACATCGAACAAAAGGTTGAACAGCAGGAGGCTGAAATAAGTAAATTAAATGTTGTAATATCTAACCTATCAATAGAAACCAAACTAGAGTCGGTTGATCAAAGGATTGGTCAAATTCAAACCGAAGTAGACAGTCTTAAGGGGAATATTACTAAATTGGAATTCGTCAAGTCTGATATCTCCTATCCTTTTCCTGATGGCGATTCTCCAGGGAAAATTTTCCCAGAAACAAGTAACGTCCCCCCGGGAAAATGTCAAGTGTTGCCTGATGCACGGGACACAACAATGTATTGTCCCCCGCATCAGCCAACCTCGAAATCATGGTTCAGTAATTTCGATGTACCGATGCAGTCGAGTGTTGTGACTACAACAGTCACTAGCGTAAATGCTCACTCTACCTTTGGAATGGTACAATCTTACAGCGTGCTGCCAGGAGGGGAAAGGAGATGTGCCGGACCGTCGGTTACTGCCGTGGTGGGTCCTAAGTTCGAACCTCACATGGTCAACACTAATTATAAAACCTCTCTTGGTCATATGGGAGCGTTCAGTTCGGTGACCACTCCGTCGGTGGCAAATCCGGTGACAACCCCAACCGCTCAGGATAACGCGTTGATTCCAATAGATTCTTTTCCTGCCCCGTATAGTATGAGCTCTAAAGTTTCCCTCCGGGATATTGAACGTTTTCCCACTTTCGATGGGAACATTGCTAACGGGTTACCTCGAGTTTTCCTGCGAAGATTGCAGCAATATCTAGATATGTACAAACTTACTGATGGGGAACGCCTACAAATAGTCGAAAAATGTTTGATCGCCGCTTCGGGCGCATGGTTTGCCTCGGTTAAATACCAAATCCGGACGTTCAGTGATTTTTTGACTCTTTTCAAAGAAGAGTATTGTAATAAGCACATCGAGCGGCTCCAAAAGAGAAACTTACAATCACTCCGGTATGATCGCTCCAAGTATGGGTCCCTCTTGGACTATGCTTGGAAAATCATTGAACTATATTATCAGATAGCTGAACATCCCTCTCAGGTCGAACTGGTAGATATTATAGTTAACGCTCTTCCACCCGATGAGTCCCGGGCCATAGCGTCCCACTTGTGCCAAACGGTGCGAGAAGTCACCTCACGTTTAGCTGCCTTGTGCGGCAAGGAAGTTGGTGGTCCACCAAAACGATACTTCGCCCGACAGGCAAAGATTCTAAAACCGACGAAGACGAAGGTAACGGCAAGTTGCCAGACAGATTTCCTGAGTTATACCCAAGCTGGATCTCGTTATCCTAGTGGGTATGGCTCAGAAAACAACACTAATGGCCGGCGACTATTCAGGAATCGGCCCATGTTCAACAATCGCCGGAGTTATCGTCCCTATGACCGTACCAACATGGAATCGAACCCGGATAGGGGCGATAACACCAGGAGGAATTTTAACAGGACGTACGGAAGAAGGGAGAACGGTAATAGTCAGGGCAATAATAATAACAATAATAGTAACAATAATGTAAATCGACCCCAGAATTCAGTCCCTTCGCAAGTGCGTGGTAACGGTAAGCCTAGAACAATATTAAATGGCAGTGATAGACGGGAAACTGCGGCCTAATGTCATCTGATATGCTAGTCGACGGCTGAAGCCTTACGAATTGTCTCTGTCGATTTCTCAGTTATACTTCTGTCCGTTCTATTGCTATATGAACACTACTGAAAAAAAAAGAAGTATCGGAACTTACAATTTTCGAAATTTAAAGATTTTCAATTGTACAGAAGATAAACGTAGTGAATTACTCGCGCAATACCCCAAGTAGATATAATATACTGTCCTAGAGTGACTGGTAAAGTTTGAATGGGATGAATGAGTGTGTTAACTTAACAAGCATCATTAGTTAGTATTCACAATTAGCAAAATTTTGTTATTCTAACAAAATTTTGTTAATGGGCCGGGGAAAATTGTAATGTACCATTACAGTTGAAAGTAATGGCAATTTTTTTTACGCACCCTGTACCTAGTAAATTTTTTTCCAATCTCGGTTTAGTTACACAATTTATTTACTCTCTTTACTTCGAATTAAATATAATGAATCGAAAGGTTTCATTAGTAACCATATTCCCACTGTATAATATATTTATTTATATTTTGATTAAGTGTAAATCCCATTTTCGGATATATAAGTCGAATAGTTACAAGGTTTACCATTCTGACGTCATACCGAAACATAGTTCTGTCATTGGATATAAATTTTCTTAATTTCAGACCAATGTAGAATTTAGTCAGGTACCTAATCTTTCCCTCACCCCCTCTCATTAGTCCATAGTCACTTTCAGATCCGGTTATATCTGGATTTGCCAAATTTCTATTTGCTTTGTAATTTCCGCGGCTAAAGTTTTCGTTCTGATTGGAGGAATTCTCCTACCTCTGGCGTTTTCGGCGCAATGTTATCAGAATAATCGAAGACACGTCACGAAGCACTATCTGTGGAAGTGATCACCATATTTTGATTTCATTAGGACTGAAATTCAAACGAACTTAAGGTAATATCCAGTTAATTTCATTGATAAACGTCGTGTGATCATTTAGGAGCCAGAAACACATATTTTTGTTCAAAGAACTGTAAAACCAGGGGAAAATATCTGATTTCCGGATTTCTGTTTTCTAGGAAGCCATGTTTGCTGCCCAGCTAGAATAGACAAAGTGAAATAGTGACTTTACTTTCTTTTTCTTTCAAACCATAGATTCAGTTAGGGATTAGGGAAATTACGACCTGTTTAGTGCATGTTGTTCGTGTATACAGTAAATGTGATTTTTTATTATTTATTTAGTAATTGCATGTACGTAGTAGGTTTGATAGTTGTAATGTAAATAATCATAATGGCAGCTTAAGCTAACGTAAAAGGGCTCCTATCCCCTTTTCCAAATTGAACCAGTTCTAGCGGGGGAATGGGTTAGTTATTGTTTGTTTTAGGGCCTTTTCCCCTCTCAGGGGAAGGGTCCCTTAATAAATCTCGTTAAGGTGCCCCCAGGGCATCAATCTTTGGCAATCATTATGTAAACAATTGGTCAGGTCAATTGGACCTAGGGTTACCTTTTCTCATTTTGCCCCCCTTTAAGTTTAATAGAGCCGACTGTATATACCAACAAGGGAGTATTTTTCGTCAACATGCATGTAATTAAATGGTGCATGTTTGGTTTAGTTAGTTGTCTTTATGTATAGTACTAACAGTGGTGTATGTAGTTAGTAGTTTTGTGTGAGTGTGTGAATTTTCGGTTAGGACAGTGTATAAATATGCGTTAATTTAGTACCATTTGTCTAACTCGAAGTATACTAAACCAGAGTAAATATTAAATTTCTGATTAATGAGTACAAGTATATATTTCAGTACACGGTAAATTATGCCTCCACTACAGCGCCATTGCGTCCGGTTTCGCTAATCAATTGTTTGTTGACATTACGACATCGCATGACTTAGTGATCTAGATTGTTTGATTTTGGCCATTTATTTCTAAATTACATCCCGTGGACATGGTTTTCGGTTCAGATGAGTATACCTTCATATAAGATAGCATGAGATCTTCCTGTACTGAAAATTTCAGCTTGCTAGGTCCAGTAGTAATTGAAATATCTGCTGAAATAAAGAATACCTATTTTCTTAATAGAAGTAAAGCCCATATGCTGTTACTGTTTGTTTCAAAATGTAGTATTAAATTCTCTTTTCCCGTGGCTGTAGAAAAATTCCATTGTTGCTTTAGTTTTATCAGCAAATCAGAAATAGATTAATCGTTGACAATTTAACTTTCAGTGAATACACGTATGATTTTTTTTAAACCTGCGAAGTAAATACAATTTGGGTGTTTCGAAACAAAGAGTACGTGGTTCGATGAATGTTATCTGTGGTAGTTTGAGCGTGATAGATTGTGATAATTATATATTTATTAGTGTGTAATATAAATATGTGTATGGCCTGCGTGTAAAATGTATGAAATAGGGTGTCTATAAAATATTACTTCGCGCAAAAATTAGTAGATAATGAATGAATGTAATGATATATTAATAATATGATATAAAATAATATGAATGAGATGATATGACACCTACATTTAAATGGATAGGCCTAGTGTATGTTATATAGTGAAAATATGAATACGTTTACGAAAAAAAAATCTCTCGCGTTTTGACTTCTACACCAGTACATTCATCCAACCGAGTTTGCTACTTGAATAGTAAATTGTAGTTGGGAATTGTGTGTTACTTCGCATTAAAGTACCTCATAATAACAGCCCCGGATCTTAAGCCTTTCAATAGATAGGGTAGCATCATGTGGGAATTACTTCTAAAGGCTGACAAAAATGATAATTAAGAAAACCAACTGCTATTTCCTGTGATCATCGAAAAGTACAGGTCATTTGTACCTTTAACATTCATTGCCTCTCCGAGATTTTTTTCCGTTGCTTACCTTATTTATTTATTGTGCAGTGTTCATATAACTCAGTTCGGACTATCCGATTAAATCAACTGCTACTAAATTAATATTTATGTCATTAGCGTACCCGGACGTCGACCCCTAGTCCCCTTAAGTATTTTCATGTCTTTTCTTAGTTTAATTAGATGAGGGAAATTAACGACGTCCCAGACTGTGGCATGTCTGCGCAGGGTAGCTATCGGTGAGGTTTGGCATAGAAATCACCGATCCAAAATTCAGTTTATTTAATTTTTTTTTTATTTCGGCAAATCATTAGTTAGGGATATCTTAGATAATACTTCTATTCTAGTTTCATTACTGTCCTCGAACCTTCTTAGTTTTTTCTAAGGGGTCGAATATTTTTTTTTACTTAGAGATTTCAAAATTGGGGACGCAGTTACCTGGTCCCTTTCCCCCTCTCCTTTTATCCTGCTGGTCTGGGCCGGATACGGGGATCGGATTTCAATCTTACAAGCAAACTCTTGTGGGATTGGGATCTGGTGGACACAGAACTTGCATCCTTGGCAGCAGGGCGCCCCTTGAGTCTACGTATTTGAGTAGACCACCCTTTTTGGCATGTTAAGAATATTTTGGCTATGGATGTTGTTGAGAGCGAAATTCGACTTCTATCTTTGTAGCGTTAGTTATTTCTCACTTAAGTCTTTGGCGCCCCTATTCTTCGTCTTCCTTCTTCTCTATCTCTCTCTCTGTCTTCATTACTTCGAGATTTTTTTTTTCAAATTTTTCAACCTCCCCCCCCCCGGTTTCTGAAACTCATGAAAACGTACAATATTCATATCACTTATTTCGATCGTATGTACTAACTGAGACATCGAGGGATGCAATTCGTGGACCTTCCATGCAATTTCTTTTATCCTTAGTAGATGCAGGGGTCTCACACGATCCTTAAAATTAGGTAGGTTTTACCAGCAGAGCCTCTCGTGGTCGCTGTATTAAATAGACGAAAAACGTGTTACGCACAGGACAATCAACTGCCGTAATCGTAAATATTATTGTTTTTCTATTTCATAATATGAGTTCATCCGAAGCGGATAAAATAGCCATAGCACGAAGAAAGTGGGAGGAAACGGGATAACCCCGAGAAAACCCACGCACACGGTGTTTGTCCACCACAAAATTCACTTGGGGGGGCTGGGATGGAACCCGGGACCCCAAGCACCAGAGGTGAACGCTCTACCACTGAGCCACCGCGGCCCTTATGAGAAATTCAGGCAACTGCGGTGTCAATTCACGAAGTTTATTAAATTGATCTAGCGCGAAATCATGTACGGAACTATGTACCTTGGGATCGAACCTGGTACTATTAGAGGTTGATAACCTGTGTTGTATTGTAGGTTTTCCAGTGGAAGCTTCAATAAGTGCTTGTTTGATTTGATCAATGTTGGTAAAGTCGTCTGTCCTGATATTATACCAACTTAATGAAACTCCTTGCAATAAATGTGGAATTAGCTTAAACAGAGCTTTATCAGAAAGGTTAGCTAATTGAGCTGAAAGCTGTAGCTTTTGCAAATAATTGGGAATTTACTCACTGGAAGGATCCCCCTAAAATTCAGGAAAACAATGAATTTCCTTAAGCATGACTTCGTCTTTTAATTTCGTATTTTTTCTCTGGCAATTTTTGAAAGTAACATTTTTGTCGCGCTTGCGCCTTCGGTCGTATACAACCTTGATTTTTGAATCATCACTTGTACTATCATTACTACTATTGTCCTTACATTCCGAATAAGCCGAATCACTATAGTGCCTATTTCTAACTTGTCTAGGAATGTATGTTTCTACTCGGGGTTCGAATTCTGGCGCTCTATTTTCAGTACTTTCTATTCTCTGAGCGAACTCTACGATATCACGCCTAATTTCTTTTATATTCTTATCTATTGCCCGTATTTCGGCGCGACATTCTGCGTTAGATTCAGTTTTTACTTGCAAATTATAATCTATGAGTTTCGCTTCTTCCTACACCATCTTAATGTTTTTTCCTTGCTTTTCTACGCTTTCAGATATTTCCTCACTGCGGTCATGCATCTAATCTAATTTATCGTCTGTATGTATATGTAAACTTACGCAGCGTTCCTTATTAGCCTGGCACACATCTAGGGCTGATCCCAACTGGCCTTGGAGGAATTGTGTGTATTCATGCAAACTTCCTAAGTGGTTCTTAATTTTAGAGACTTTTGTTTCTATTTGTTCTACAAGATGACATTTTTCTTCAGCTTGTTGCCTAACTTCGACGCTGGTCTGTGTGGCGAGTTCGATTGCCTGTTTAGTATTATCACTGACTTCATGAAGCTGGTCATGAATCTTAACTGTTATGCCATCGTATTTTTGTTCGGGGATTTGATTCCTACGTTTACTTTTAGCCTATACAATCCTAATACTTTGTTCTAATGTTTGGTTATTTTCGCGACATTCCTTGCGTACAGCGTCTAACTTCTGACCGTATATTTCCCTGTTCCAAAATAGCAAAATTCTCTCCGTTTCTATCTGCTGTTTGTAAAAGTAAATCTAGCTTAGTAGCCAAGTCTACTACCTGGTGTGTCATCTTGAACAAGATAAAACTTAAAACATATAATTAGAATAAAATATACTATGACAAAACGATATGATTAAAATCACCTCTAAGAGAAGTTTTTAAAATTTCTTGTACTGAGCTGAAAGAGAAATGAAATTTTAAAATGATGATCTTATAAGTATTCGAGCACCAAAGATCTCGATTCGGGAAATTAGTTTGTCACTTATTTGTAATCAACTTGAGTTCAGTGTTCGTGGTTCTGCTCTCCGTGTTCTTGCCTATAAGTATTCTCCTAGGACCTGAACTTACCTGGATAGGTCCATGAAGGACCTCTGCAAGAAGGGGTTACAAATTGTTTCCAAATCGCTCGTCGGTCTCAATGATGAAATGAGCATTAGGCGCCGAAATATTCGGATGTCTCGTCCCGAAAACCTCGTGGACGATCAGACGGTCATCCAGACCATAACGCACACAAACATCATTCACACAAACAACGAAAACACAGTGGATTATATATCACTATACTTAATTATTAGGATACTAATATAAAAAATAACAAAGAGAAATGAACAACACACTTAACACAGAATAAGTATAATAATCTTCATTACTAAAATCACACTTTGCCTTTTTATTGCACTATAGCCCTTTTTATCACTTCGATTGATATATATACATAGGAAATAATGACTGAGATTACATTTTAAATATTTTCTCACACCATTGACGCACTTTTGGGGATTTGCACTGGGGGAGAAGTTGCCGGGATAACTCCACGTAGAAATCCACTTGCTGCGCCAAACAATCCTAAAGCGTTAAGATGAGTCTTCAGCAAATAAGTAGAATGCTAACGTTGCAGGGCGCGTTTATAACTGACAGGTACGCACAACTTGTGTGAACCTGGGACTTCACTAGTTGGGGCTAGCCGTGAGAAAACGTCCTTCGCCGGCTAATAGCTTGTGCCTCTTAACACAAAGTCATATTTAATTCCCAACGCAACCTGCGTGGTGGCTGCACACAATTCCGGAGTGAAACTCCCGAGCTCAAAAGTTTAAGATACGAGCTGCAATGGTCGACTGAAGAGTTTTGTCAGTTCATTCTAAAAACCACTCAGTTAACTCACCTGTATGCACATACAAACAGAATACGGAAAACAATTTATGTTAAGTTTAGTCCACTGGCCACGATGTATGACACATTGTGATAACTCGGGCATGGGAAAGTGCAGATAAGAAACTGCAAAAGCAATGTGACTGGCATCACTTTGGTCACTTGAACACTTGGTCAGTTAATATTTCATATATGATTAAAGAAAGCACTTAATTCAGTTCCAAATAACCGCAGAATATATACTGTGCATAATAATAAGTCAGGGAGAGACACTGAAAAGGTTCGTAGCTTACTGAAATGTTCTCACCAAAAAGCAATGATTAAATATATATATATATATGAGAAAACAATGAGAGACATCTTTGTCCAGTTGCGTGGGAAGGAAACAATTTCCACTGAAGAAAGAACTTATTTGCGTCGCAGAACAAAGTATAAATCGAAAAATAATCACTGTCTTTACGGAATGTACAGAGCGTCCACGAAAAATACTCCTATAACATGGTGGCGGTTATACTCTACGCAACGAGAATCTCGTATCCCTACCACAGAACAAACATAAATGCATGTTTTCAAAACCTGGAATGAAACCCTAGGCCATTTTAAGGGATCAGTACTTACCACAACGATTCCCGTCTGATGATTTCAATAAATCTTAAAATCAATCCCACTTGATCCAATGTCATCATCTATTGTTAACAGAACTAAACAAAATGCTAAGATGCAAATATTTCTCCAGGTGACATTAAACATCTACTGCTTTATCTCTCTCTCCTCTCATAAAGACAAAGTACAGTTTAAGATAGGCTCAATGCGTTACGATTCCTTAACCTGGTGAAAAATTCCAGTTAATAAGTTACGGCGTTAAAATGTATGTTACCTCATCGATTTGAGTCCCTCACCTGTGAAACGCAATGTACAGGTCCACGTTTGGATTTCGTAAAGCGTATAATAAAAGTTTACGCACTGTTATGAAACAGTGACCCTAAAAGTATTTTTCAAGCTGGTACTTATCGCGCACACTAATTTAGAACCATAGTATCGTATATGGGGGAAGAAATCCAACTGAGAACTTCTGCTCTCTACAAGCTTCATCACACACTCTAAAAAACACGATTTCAAGGAATCAATATTGCACTTTAAGATGATTGAGCTTTAAATGATGTCACAAACAAAAATCCAAATGCGGAATTCTTTAGTTATGACGAAATTCATTACGTAACTTACCCCTGACTTTGTGAAGAATCAAGGTTTCTTTGAATTGAAAATCGTTCAGTTTGCAGTACAATGTCGTTTCAAGAGATTGGTTGGGTCGATTGTAAGGTTTCTTGAACTCATCTTGTAGGAATCACTGTGGTAGGTAACCTTCTTTTAAAATGGTCCAGTGTTCAATTCAAAATCTTAAAAACGCGTTTATATTTGTTCTGTGGTAGTGATTCGAGTTTCACGTAACGTAGAGTTTATGACCGTTCTAAGAAGCTTTGCGTGCTTTCATGATGATACGAAAACAAAAATATCCGATTATCGATGGTCAAGTAGCTCATAACGTAGACGTTGATCTTGAACAAAGTGGTTCCCTAAAACAGATTGTAAGTTAGGACTGTCTGATGAGATAAATCTTGATTTTAAAGCAATATCAACGTCTCGTTCTTGCTAAGACCTGCCAAACGTTACATCGTTTCAAAAACTTAGTCCCGAATACTTCTTCAAGACAATTTAAATTTTAAAATCAGTAAACGGCTATGGTTTTGTCTTATGAAACGAACTATGACCGAGTTATGACCAAATAGATCATTGCCATTTTTTTTTAAATTTTATGGGGGTTTCTTCGCATCTGGAATGGTGAACATTTTTGATCATAATACTTGAATATAGGGTAGTTATTTATGAAAAGTTACATTTGCCCAAAATTTGTTAATCCCTACCTCTAACTTCTAGTTCGAGCTTGAAATCCATTAATTCATTTTACATTTGAATTTCAAAATTATAAATGTAGTCGATAATGCTCATTTGCTGAAAACCGTTTAATTCTAAGATGTAATTTGATTAAATGATTACTCTGAATCTTCTGTTTAATTTTTCCAAAAAGTTTCTTAGAAAATTTCAAATTATTTTCGTCGAAACTTCAAACTTTCATTTCCAATTTTTTTATTTGAAATTTTGGGTTCAAAAATCTCATTTGAAAATTTAACTTTATAGCATTTTTTCCCGAGAACATTGAAATTTTTCGTTTGAAATTTCAGTTTGAAATTTAGTTTCAACTTTCTCGTTCTAAAATTTTGTTTGATCTTCGTTTGGTGTGAGTTTTATCCGAAAATGTTGATTTCATTTTTCGAATTTTAGTTTAAAATTTTTAGTTCGGGAATTTTAGTAAGAAATTGTTTTGTTTTTAAAAAAATTGAACTCGAAATTATTTATTCAAATTTCTTGTTCGAAAACTTAGTTTATAAAAATTTGTTCCGTAAATTTTTATATCAAAAATTTCAGTTTAAATTACTTTTTGGTTTGAAAAATTGATTTCGATAAATTTGATTTCATTTTTTTGTTAAGTTTGAATAACAAAATTTAAGTTTGATATTTTAATTTGAAAATTTCAGTTTGAATATTTTTTCGCTTGAAACGTTTGAGTTCGAGATAATTTTAATTTCAAATTTTTACTTGGACTTTTGTAATAACTCGAAATTAGTTAAGACTCAAAATTTTTTATCGAATAGTTAAAAACCGTTTATTGGTTAATCGAGTAGCTAAAACCCGTTAAAGTGTTAATCGAATGGTTAAAAACCTGATATGATTTGACGGCTAAACGTGAAACAATTCTCTTTTTGCACTCTCTGTAAATTTTTGAGATGTGCTAAAATATTTTTAGATGATGATTTAAACTAAACCGTCAAGGTTATTTAAGACATAAATCACACAAGCTAACAGCAGGACCAATAAGTGACATATTGCTTCGGTGGTTCTCTCTTATCTAAAAGCTTAAGAGGTGTGCATTAAGGTACGCATATCCTCATTATGTGTAAATAAAGTAACTGCAAACTCTAATTTGAAGAGCTCACACAACATCTATGCAGAGCATAAATCCTAAACAGCACAAGAATTTAAGTTAATATCAAAGTTATATAAGCTCTCATCGAGAATTAGTCTTGACCTTCCGAGACTAAATGTAGACAGTGCATGCCTATAACGTAATAAAGAAAATACAAGAGGTAAGGATCCTTCCCGAATTAAATGTTTAGCAATTTTAGGTGATCAAATACTAAAGTTAGTTCTGGAGACCTTGACTTTTGTTCTGCCAAATTAATCCACCAATCTCGAAATTTTAAAAGTGTTCGTTCATTTACTAGTAGGGGAGCATAAGGCAAGAAGAACGGTCAAACCCTGCACTTTGTGTTAAAAAAGTGACACTCGGAAATGTTGCTCCTCTGTTCCAACTAAGCAGGAATTGAAGTGCCACGTTGCCTAGAGGTGAACAGAATCCAATGTCGCTGCTATCAAAGATGGCCACATCTGTGAAATCATAGTGTTCGCTTCAGGGCCCTATATCGCCTTCACTAATAGTCAAATCTTCACGATTTAAAAACTAAACGACGTAGAAAATACCAATGTCTAATAAATTAGCAAAAGGTTTTAAACTATTTAATTTGGAAGTTCGCATTTCTTTTGATGGAATTTACTCATATTTTTAAAAATAACAAGTAAGGGACTAGAATTATCGAAAAAAGGTATATAACTGTTTAAAGAGTGTTAAATTAGTTTCGTTTTGTTGTATAGTTTATTCAGATTGGTTAATAAACAAGGAAGTTATGACAATTTAAAAATTCACGTTGAGTCAACTGACCTTCTCAAATTTCTATTCGTGTAGCAGAGTGTGCTGAAAAGGTAGAAGATGAAAGAATTATAGGAATTTGTAGTGCCGGGCATTTGATTGTTCAAGAGGCAAGATACACGCAAACTGTTTGTCTAGATTTATAATTACGCAGAAAGAAAACACACAGAACATGAACTAGAGAACGATCGGACATTGTGTGAAAGTTTTGCTTTTGCCGATGTACTTACATATATTACTGAATCTATTCGAGAAAGCGATTCCAAAGGATCGAAAATCCAAGCAATTGCAAAGGATGCCTGTTTTCAAAATGAGCGATCTTTATAAACTGTACAAAACACGGTTAATGGCGATTATGAAGAAACCTGAATCAGAAGAAATAGTACAAGATTTTTGAAACGATTCTACGTTATAGGCCAGAGCTAACATTTATCTGTCGGGCAGAAAATACGTTTTACTTTCAAAAGTATCTGGCATAATGAGTGAGCTGGAGAAAGACATTGATGAAGATGCTATGGCACTATGTCGTTTTGTTAAGATGCTTCGAAAGTATATGGCAACAAAAAGAGTCATTTTAAAAGAAAATTTGCGAATCACTGCCAAAAAAATCTGCTCCTCCTTCACTAATAGCTTGCTGAGAATTACTTTGCTTTATTAATGTTTTTATGAGCATGAATATATATATTAGTTGATATAATAATTTTGATGCTATATTAGATGTTAGTAGATAGGGGACACTTGGCGCAGTTTTTCCTACCGCGCATGCGCAAATCCTTGATGCTGATTGGCAGGCGCAGGTCACGTGACCCCGCCCTCTTGGCCACGCCCCTTGACGCTGATTGGCTGGCCCCTCCCCTGCCGAGCCCCTTCACGCTGATTGGCTGGCCACGCCCCGTCACTCTGATTGGCTGGAGCCGGACCCCGCCCCTTTGACGCTGATTGGCTGGCCACGCCCCTTCACGCTGATTGGCTGGCGCAGGACCCCGCCCCCTTGACGCTGATTGGTTGGCGCCGGATCCATGACTCTGCCCACCTTGAACCGTCCAACCATGCTCTTTTACGTCCTCCATTTTAGGAGTATCTACTGCGCTGCTCGCTGGCGCCAGACCCGTCCACTTCAGGACGATTGGCTGGCGCAGGAAGCCGCTGATTGACCGGCCATGTCCCCCGGCCCCGCCCACCGTCCAACCACGGTCTTTTAGGAGTGCCGAGCTGATTGGCTGGCGCCGGACCACACCCACTGGACTCACGTACTGCGCACATGCCACATTGCACTGGAGACTACGAACACATACCATAGCAGATAATACATAAGATTCGTTCCCTTTTATGAGCACTTTACGAACACATAGAAGAGCAGATAACACATTCTCCAACCGCCTATTTAACTTAGCACATATAACATAAGACTATAACATAGCAGGGGATGTACTATTCCGTTGTTTTAAGAGCACTTTTCTCAACCCATATTTTAACATATAACATACCAGATCGATAACACATGGCTTATTATCAAGTGGAGACTACGAACACATAGTAGAGCAGATAATCTTTAAGGAATGTATTCGTTCCCTTTTATTAGCACTTTTAACATAGCAGAACGATAATACATTTTTCATCCACCTATTTAACAGAGCACATATAACATAGCAGAGTTAATAAAAGAGCATGGAGACTACGAACACATAGTAGAGCATATAATTTTTAAGGGGGTGTACTCGTTCCCTTTTATGAGCACTTTTAACATAGCAGAAATTACACTGAGACTAAGAACAAAATAATGACCATCGAGGTCAAAGGTCAATATACTTAAAACCTAACAACTCGAAAACGAAGCAACATATTGAGATGGTGTTTCCACATTTAATAATTGGTCATCAACTACTACAAGTTCCAAAATAATGACCATCGATGTCAAAGATTAAAATACTTAAAACCTGACAACTCGAAAACGGAGCCACATATCGAGGTGGTTTTTCCACATTTTGTAATTGGTCATCAACCACTGCAAGTTCCCAAATAATGACCATCGAGGTCAAAGGCCAAAATACCTAAAACCTAATAACTCAAAACGGAGCCAAATATTGAGATAGTATTTCCAAATTTAGTAATTAATCATCAACCACTACAAGTTCAAAAATAATGCCCATCGAGGTCAAAGGTCAAAATACTTAAAACCTAATAACTCAAAAACGGTGCCAAATATTGTGATGGTGTTTGAACATTTAGTAATTGGTCATCAACCACTGTGGGTTCCAAAAGTAATAACCATTGACGTCAAAAATTTAAAACGCGAATAAATCTTAAACAGAACAACGTATTGAGGAGCTGTTTCCAAATCTAGTAATACGTCATCAACTACTACATGTTCCAAAAGTACAGACTATCGAGGTCAAAGGTCAAATATTTAAACTTTAATAACTTTAAACAAAGCCTGTGTGACCTATTCAGTTTTGTACCAAGCAGAGGGAAATGAAGAATGAATAAATATGACCGGCTTACTTCGAGAAAGGAAGCAAATATGTACCATTTTAACTAGCTGAGAATTTTAAATCATCTTTTACTATTTAAACAAACGAAAGGATAAATTTGAATGACCTATTCAATCTTGTACCAACGAGAAATGCCATTTTATGTAGCTCAGAATTTTATATCATTTTGTACTACTCCAATAAACGAAAGAATAGAGTATTTAGTTTTGTACCAACCAGAAAAACAGAAGTGAAGAATGAATAAAATTTAGGTGGATTATTTTCTTCTGTACCAACTGGAAAAGAGAAGAAGAGCTACTTTAACCAACTTAGAATTTTATATCATTATGTACTGTTTAAACAAACAAAAATTGACCATTTTAAGTACCTCAGACTTTATGTAACTTTTGAAATACTGAAATGTTCTATTTTTGTATCAATCAGAAAAGCCGAAGACGGATCATTTTAACAAGTTTATAATTTCTGTAACGGAAGAATAATTTCGATGTTCCACTTTTTATACCAACGAGAAATTAGCTGAATAATTTATATTATCTTGTACTAGCTAAATATACGAAACAATAAATTTAAGTGACTTTTTGAATTTTGTACCAATGAGAAATGCCATTTTAACTGGCTCAGAATTTGAATGGTCTATTTAGTTTTCTACCAACCTTAAAAAAGGCGAAGAATGGTTATTTTTTATAATTTTACTACTCAAATAAGCAATGGAGTATATAGTTTTGTACAACCGAGAAAAACAAAGAAATTGCATCATTTTGGAGTATTCAAATAAACAAATTAATAAATTAGAGTGACTTATAATTTGTGTCAACTTAAAAACAATTAAACGAAGTAATCCATTTGAGTGAGCTATTTAATTTGAAACACCGAAGCAGGATCATCTTAACTAGCTGAGTATTTTATACCATTTTATATTAATCAGAAAAAGGATCATTTTAACTAGCTGCGAATTTTTTATCATTTTAAACTAGACTAATAAACGAAGGCATAAATATGAGTGAGCTATTTAATTTTGTAGTAACCAGAGAAAAACCGAAGAAGGCCCATTTTAACTAGTTCAATATTTCTGGACGATTTTGTGCTACCCAAATAAACGAAAGAATAAATATGGATAATCTATTTTGTTTTTGTACCAATGAGAAGAAAATCAAATGGCAATTTTATACTTTTTGTACCATTAAAAAAACTGACGATAACTTGAGTAGTCTAAGTTTTGTACTCATTCGAAGAACCATTTTAAGTAGCTCAGCTTTTTCATACCTAATGTTGCCATGCCTATAAGGAAAGGAATAAATAAATAATGGTGTCCTAACCATTTATAACAGGCTTAGATTTTTATGCCTTTTTTGTAATATTTGTACCAAGCAGAAAAAGCTACACAAATAAACAAAGGAATAAATTTGTAATAACCGCAAAAAGCGAAGCTAAGCTTAATATACCATTTGAGTGCCCTATTGAATTTTGTACCAACGAGAAATCTCATTTCCAGGCCATGTTTTCCTATTTAAACAAACCAAGGGCTAAATTTGAGAAAGCGAACATCGACTCAGAATTTTATTTCAGTTTGTAATACTCAAATTTCGGTGGATTATTTAGTTTGTATCAAGCAGAAAAAAGGAATAAATTAGTACTGATCAGAAAAGCGAAGAAGGATCAGCATTCTATATTTTGTGCCATTTAAAAAGATAAATAAATTTATTTGGTGTCCTATTTCCTTTTGTAGCAACGAGACCATTTTTAACTGCCTTAGAATTTTATACCTTTTTGTAAAATTTGTACCAATCCGAAAAACGCAAGGGAATACCATTTAACTAACTAATAACTTTTGTGCTAAACAAAAAGCGAAGAAAGACAATTTTAACTAGCTCAGCACGTTATAACTTTTGTGCTACACATTTGAGTGGTCTACCCAATTTCTTGTCCATGTTGTACTATTTAAACAAACAAAGGAATAAATTTGTACTAACCAGATTCAAAATTTTATATCATCTTCTAATGCTCAAACGGACGAAGGAATAAATTTGTGTGGCCTATTTTGTTTTGTAGCAAGCAGAAAAAGGAAAGAACTAACATTTTGTACTAATCAAATAAGCGAAGGAATAAATTTGAGTGACTTAAGCAAAGGTCAATTTGTACCTTTTTGTGCTATTAAAATAATCGAAAGGTTAAATTTGCATGACCTATCTATTTTGTACCAAGTAGAATAAATTGAAGAATGAATAAATTTGGTATCCGTTTAAAAAAGCGGAGAAGGTCTATTATTAAATAGTTCAGTATTTATGTACATTTTGTGCTACTCAAATTCTTCTTTCTGTACCAACCAGAGAAAAACAAAGAAAGACCATATTCTGCTACTCAAACAAACGAAGGAATAAGCTCAGAATTTCTATACCTTTTGGTGCTATTCAAATAAACGAAGGAATAAATTTTTTTGGGCCTATTCACATTTATAGCAAGCAGGAAAAAAACGAAAAACGGAAGAAGGCCCATTATTACAAGCTCGGTATTTTTATACCATTTTGTGTTACCCTAGGAAATTTGCATGGTCTATTTCATTTTTGTAACAATCAGAAGAAAAGTAAAGATGATACGTTTTATACCTTTGTGAGGGATCAAAATAAACGATTGGTTCATTTAGTTGTGGTGCTACATTTTGTATTTTTTGTGTCATCCAGAGAACAATTTAAATCGCCTCTCCCGTCATTAAGTAAGGCTCATAGTTATATGGTTATTGGCGTGTGTTAAATATTTTAACGTGAGATTTAACAAACCAGAGTTGCGCCATAATTCAATGTTAACTTAATTGTGTAGAACAGACTCCATAGCAATTAGCGTTCTAAAGAAAACTGATGAATGACGACGAATCATGGCAATTAATAAAGAAGAAACAGCATACTCGGTAATTTTGGATCACAGCAGAAGAAAAACTAGACAAAGAAAAGATCATATCAAAGTAGGAATCAGCTCACCAAGGAAAAGGAAACTTTTGAAAGTTCCATGTTGCACACCATCTATAAAGAGTGCTAAATTACTCATTCTGTTACTGCAGATATTTTAAGCAACCTTACCTACAGGTGTATTGCCTATTGCTCAACGATTCAATTATATTTGCTTACTGGAATTATTTTTTTTAACTTTCTTTCCTTGTATAAGGTAAATTCTATGAAAGTTATTAAGTCCAAAAAGACAAATATATATTTTTGCATTTATGTATTTTATTATAATGGAATATAAGATTATGGAATATATTTGGAAATAATAGAACATACATCATGATGTTATATTAACGAATTGTTTCTTGGAAAAGATTTATTTTGTATTGCCTTGAAACATATTATTAAACAGAGAATTCGAATAAAATATTATTTGATTGTAATATAAGACGGAGAATGCATAGAATGCTTTTATTGTAGGTATATAAATAGATGTATCACACTTGAAAAAAATATTTATTTGATTTGTTTTTGCTGAAGAGCAGAAAAAATAACTAGCATGGTTAACGTTTATGTTTCACCTAGAGAAAAAGAAATTAAGCGTGAAAACGAAAAACCTATATTGTTAATTCACCCGTCTGACCCCGATTTGCCAGATCAATTACGTGATAAAGAGAGAATCATATATCCATCACAAGAAATAGAAGAAGTGTATTATTTTAGACGCTCTAATAGATATAATGATGAAATACCCCGGAATGTGATGATGATAGTGTTTCAAATATTAACTGTTTTGAAGTGGAAGCAAGTGAGTGCGAGTGTACTAGTGAAAGTATTAGTGATAAATGTGTTATACAGTTATTTAATGAGTACACACCAAATTCAGTATTATTATGTGAAGCATGTTCTGAACATAATGAAAATGAAAAAGATCACAGCTGTTTGCTGCAGTATGATTAGGAATTATTACAAAAGGTGTGGACGACCTTAATTAAAAGTGAAATGAGAGAGAAAATCTATAAACTTTATTTCAAGAAGCATTTTAAAGGTTGTAATATTAAGAACACTTATACTTTGGAGAAAAAATTTAATCTGGTATGTGAATACATTACAGAGTGTGATTATTATATCAAACAAATAGTAGAAATGTTTTTAGAGAAAGATAAACATTTATTTAATTATGAAAATGAACACTGAGACATTGTAGCATATGCGTTTGATTGTGTATGAGTAGAAAAACATATTAGGGCTAAATAATTTGATGTTAGTTGAGAAATTACAAAAGGTTACAGAGGATTGAACTGTTAACTATATTATTTTATAAATGGAATAATTTGTAGTATTGTAATATTAAGAATTTAATAGATTACAAACATTGGACTAACACTTGTAAATAATAGTTAGAGCTAAATTACTGAATTACTGGCAACTGATTTGTCAGTGAGAGTAATGTATTGGTTTCTTTAAAAGAAATAAATAAACTGATCTGGATGACACAAAAATATACAAAATGTAGCACCACAACTAAATGAACCACTCGTTTATTTTAATCCCTCACAAAGGTATAAAATTATCATGTTTACTTTTCTTCTGATTGTTACAAAAATGAAATAGACCATGCAAATTTATTAGGGTAATACAAAATAGTATAAAAATACCGAACTTGTTATAATGGGCCTTCTTCCCTTTTTTCGGGCTTTTTCTGCTTGCTATAAAAGTGAATAAACCCAACAAATTTATTCCTTCGTTTGTTTGAACAGCACCAAAAGGTATAGAAATTCTGCGCTTATTCCTTCGTTTGTTTGAGTAGCAGAATATTGTCTTTCTTTGTTTTTCTCTGGTTGGTACAGAAAGAAGAATTTGAGTAGTAGAAACTGTACATTAATACTGAACTATTTAAAATAGATCTTCTCCGCTTTTTTAAACGGATACCAAATTTATTCATTCTTCAATTTTTTCTACTTGGTAAAAAATTGAATAGGTCACTGAAATTTAACACTTCGTATATTTTAATAGCACGAAACTGTACAAATTGACCGTTGCTTAAGTCACTCAAATGTATTCCTTCGGTTATTTGATTAGTACAAAATGTTAGTTCTTTCCTTTTCTGCTTGCTACAGAACAAAATAGGCCACACAAATTTATTCCTTCTTCCGTTTGAGTATTACGAACTGATATAAAATTTTGAATCTGGTTAGTACAAATTTATTCCTTTGTTTGTTTAAATAGTAAACATGGTCAAGAAATTGGGTAGACCACTCAAATGTGTAGCACAAAAAGTTATAACATGCTGAGCTAGTTAAATGGTCTTTCTTTGCTTTTTCGTTAGCACAAAAATTATTAGTTAGTTAAATGGTATTTCCTTGCTTTTTTCGGTTTGATACAAATTTTACAAAAAGGTATAAAATTCTAAGGCAGTTAAAAATGGTCTCGTTGCTTTAAAAGGAAATAGGACACCAAATAAATTTATTTATCTTTTTGAATAGCACAAAAAGTATAGAATGCTGATCCTTCTTCGCTTTTCTGATCAGTACTAATTTATTCCTTTTTTCTGCTTGATACAAACTAAATAATCCACCGAAATTTGAGTATTACAAACTGAAATAAAATTCTGAGTCCATGTTCGCTTTCTCAAATTTAGCCCTTGGTTTGTTTAAATAGGAAAACATGGCCTGGAAATGAGATTTCTCGTTGGTACAAAATTCAATAGGGCACTCAAATGGTATATTAAGCTTAGCTTCGCTTTTTGCGGTTATTACAAATTTATTAATTTGTTTATTTGTGTAGCTTTTTCTGCTTGGTACAAATATTACAAAAAAGGCACAAAAATCTAAGCCTGTTATAAATGGTTAGGACACCATTATTTATTTATTCCTTTCCTTATAGGCATGGCAACATTAGGTATGAAAAAGCTGAGCTACATAAAATGGTTCTTCGAATCAGTACAAAAACTTAGACTACTCAAGTTATCCTCAGTTTTTTAATGGTACAAAGGTATAAAATTGCCATTCTCTGATTTTCTTCTGATTGGTGCAAAAATAATATTGATTATCCAAATGTATTATTTGGGTAGTACAAAATCGTACAGAAATATTGAACTAGTTAAAATGGGCCTTCTTCGGTATTTCTCTTGTTACTAGAAAATTAAATAGCTCACTCATATTTCGCCTTCGTTTATTAGTCTAGTTTAAAATGATATAAAATTCACAGCTAGTTAAAATGGTCCTATTTCTGGTTAATATAAAACGGTATAAAATACTCAGCTAGTTAAGATGATCCTGCTTCGGTGTTTCAAATTAAATAGCTCACTCAAATGCACTACTTCGTTTAATTGATTTTGAGTTGACAGAAATTATAAGTCACTCTAATTTATTAATTTGTTTATTTAAATACTCCAAAATGATGCAATCTCTTTGTTTTTCTCGGTGATACAAAACTATATACGCCGTTGCTTATTTGAGTAGTAAGATTACATAAAATAACCCTTTTTCGCCTTTCTTAAAGTTAGTACTAAACTAAATAGACCACTCACATTCTGAGCCAGTTAAAATGGCATTTCTCATTGGTACAAAAATCAATAGGTCACTTAAATGTATTGTTTGTATATTTAGCTAGTACAAGATGATATAAAATATTCAGCTAGTTCGTTTTTTCCGTTACAGAAATTATGAACTTGTTAAAATGATCCTTCTTCGGCTTTTCTGATTGATACAAAAATAGAACATTTCAGTAGTTCAAAAGTTACATAAAGTCTGAGGTAGTTAAAATGGTCAATTTTCGTTTGTTTAAACAATACATAATGATATAAAATTCTAAGTTGGTTAAAGTAGCTCTTCTTCTCTTTTCCAGTTGGTACAGAAGAAAACAATCCACCTAAATTTTATTCATTCTTCACTTCTTTTTTCTGGTTGGTACAAAACTAAATACTCTATTCCTTCGTTTATTGGAGTAGTACAAAATGATATAAAATCCTGAGCTAGATAAAATGGCATTTCTCGTTGGTACAAAATTGAATAGGTCATTCAAATTTATTCTTTTGTTTGTTTAAATAGTAAAAGATGATTTAAAATTCTCAGTTAGTTAAAACGGTATATATTTACTTTCTTTCTCGAAGTAAGTGGGTCATATTTATTCATTCTTCACTTCTCTCTGCTTGGTACAAAACTGAATAGGTCACACAGGCTTTGTTTAAAGTTATTAAAGCTTAAATATTTGACCTTTGACCTCGATAGTCAGTACTTTTGAAACATGTAATAGTTGATGAAGTTTTACTAGATTTGGAAACAGCTCCTAAATACGTTGCTCTGTTTAAGATTTATTCGCGTTTTAAATTTTTGACGTCGATGGTTATTATTTTTGGAACTTGCAGTGGTTGATGACCAATTACCAAAAGTGCAAACACCATCTCAATATTTGGCTTCGTTTTTGAGTTATTAGCTTTTAAGTATTTTAACCTTTGACCTCGATGGTCATTACTTTGCAACTTGCACTGGTTGATGAATTACTAAAAGTGGAAACAGCAGCTCAATATTTGGCTCCGTTTCCGAGTTATTAGGTTTTAAGTATTTTGGCCTTTGACCTCGATGGTCATTATTTGGGAACTTGCAGTGGTTTATGACCAATTACTAAATGTGCAAACACCATCTCAATATTTGGCTTCGTTTTTGAGTTATTAGGTTTTAAATATTTTGACCTTTCACCTCGATGGTCATTATTTTGGAACTTGTAGTAGTTTATGAACTATTACTAAGTATTGAAACACCATCTCAATATGTGGCTCCGTTTTCGAGTTACTAGGTTTTAAATATATTAACTTTTGACCTCGATGGTCATTATTTTGGAACTTGCAGTTGTTGATGACGAATTACTAAATGTGGAAACAGCATTTCAATATTTGGCTCCGTTTCCGAGTTATTAGGTTTTAAGTATTTTCACCTTTGACCTCGAGAGTCATTATTTTGCAACTTGTAGCAGTTGTTGAAGTATTACTAAATGTGGAAACACCATCTCAATATGTGGCTTCCTTTTCGAGTTATTAGGTTTTAAGTATATTGACCTTTGATCTCGATGATCATTATTTTGGAACTTGCAGTGGTTGATAACCAATTACTAAATGTGGAAACACCATCTCGATATGTGGCTTCCTTTTCGAGTTATTAGGTTTTAAGTATTTTGACCTTTGACCTCGATGGTCATTATTTTGGAACTTGTAGTAGTTTATGAACTTTTATTAAGTGTTGAAACACCATCTCAATGTGTGGCTCCGTTTTCGAGTTAGGCAGCGCGGCACTCCTAAAAACCTTGGTTGGACGGTGGGCGGGGCCGGGGGCATGGCCGGCCAATTAGCGGGGTCCTACGCCAGACAATCAGCGTGAAGGGGACGGGTCCGGCGCCAGCCAGTCAGCGCAGTAGATACCCCTAAAATAGAGGTCGTAAAAGAGCGTGGTTGGACGGTTCAAGGTGGGCGGAGTCATGGGTCCGGCGCCAACCAATCAGAGACCAGGGGGAGGGTTCCGGCTCCAGCCAATCAGCGTGACGGTGCGAGGCCAGCCAAACAGCGTGAAGGGGCGTTGCAGGGGGAAGGGAGAGCCAATCAGCGTCAAGGGGCGTGGCCAAAGGGGCGGGGTCACGTGGCCTGCACCATCCAATCAGCATCAAGGGTTTGCGCATGCGCAGTAGGAAAATATACTGCGCCAAGTGTCCGCTATCTACTGATGTTTATATTTGTTAATCGAATTTTACAAAATATGTTGAATAGAAACTTTAAGTATTGATTAAGTTTGTTGTAAAAAGGTGCATATACACACATTACACTACATCAGATACACATATTAGGAATTTCAACTTTGTCGTTTGGGCCGTCGTCAGGACACCCTTCCGAAATCGGTACACGTTTTTTGCAATTATTTTATTAGTTAATTAATTTTATGTTAATGTTTATTTGCATATTCATTTGGTCTAATATATTTAAATATGTTATATGTTTAGTGAAAAAGGTTGAAAAGTAAATTGAAACACACATAATTACGGTGGGAAACCGATAATTGTAAAAAAATAATGAAATAAAAGAAAGAAAAGGAACTATGAATTGCATATACAAATGAATGAAATAATAATAAACGTTTTATTTACAGCTGGCTTTAACAAAAAATGGCTTACTCAGAACTCAAAGGTGGCTCTATAGATATAACAGGTGGCTTTAACAAAAGATGGCTTACTCAGAAATCAAAGATGGCATTGTAGATATAACAGGTGGCTTTAACCAAAGGTGGCTTATTGTCATACAGGTTGAACAAACTTATAGTTAACAAATGAAGTGATATGTACAGTGAAGTCCCAATATCCCGATTTCCATAGTGAGTCCCCAGTGACATTCGATTTATATAGAGGATGTTCCACAATATAGTGATTTTAGCAGTGGCACCTCAATACAGAGCATAACCCTTTGAGGGCCGTAGTCCTCTTTACAAATTGGATCAATTTGTTCACTCGCTGTTGGGATGCCAATAGGATATCACCAACCCGAAGCTCATTTTTTTTCAAATTTAAAAAAGACATTTGGAAGAAACAGACATACTTTCAAACTTCATTAACCAACCCTAGTATATAAAAGGAACAATCACGAAGCGTTCTTCATCATTTTGGTATTTCTTCCATATGTGTTAGTAGGTCTCACTTTGATTCTTATGGCCATATATGGCCGAGGAACAAGGACTGTTCACGTGATAGCTAGATGCTTGGCAAAAGTCCCTTTGGGTTGATTTTCGGGACAACCACTTTCCACCTACGCATTTTTATAGCCAAAATATCATTGGACAATAATTCTGATCCCGACGCTAGCAGCGAAAATCTGCATTTTCCCGTTGACTATATACAAGATTTAGTATGCTAAATAGAACTGTCACTGTGTGTTTAGTACGCTTGCTTGTTTGTTACTTCGAAGAGCACCCACCAATGTGAGTGGGGTGCCGTATTGTAAAGATAATACGCGCTCCTATTGTATGGGTTGAGCTTCGCACATTCAATCGCCGTTGGCATATGTGAGAGTTAATTTTCAGAGTTTATCAACAGTGATATGTGACGCATCTGTGCAAAAAAGGTAATTCTAACAGTGTGTAGAAATCTGATGTAAAGTGACTTGTAATACGTGTTAACACTTTAACATTCGATTGTGGCCTCAGCTCGGATTGTCGTTTTATTCCTGCCAGTAGGGAATTATATTGAACCTTCAAGACTAGTTGACCCAACGCCGAGCTTATTACGGCTCTAGTACAGGAACTTTTATGGATCTTGTTTACATCCAGCGGATTCGACGCCAGGACCCGAGTTATATCAGCAGTGGAACAAGTGACCGGTGGAAGATTTATCGTAAGTGAAACATTGGTTATTCGAGCCACCTAGCCACTTTTTTATTGAAAAAAAGCAAATAGAAATGAAATGGAAGGATGGAACAATCAAAGAATATCGAACAAAAGTTACTTGACCGCTTGTAATCTTTTAATGTTCTTTCAATGTGTGTAATTGTTATTCAGCAACATATATTTTGAAAAGTTTAAGTAGGTTTTCTTGATTTGTATCGAAGAGTGATTTCTTTTCTTTATTCGTTAATATTTGTGTTAAAGTTAATCATTTACACATATTTCTATTTTACGGTACTTATGTTTTATCATTCTTATGTGCACAGCTTCGGTTTTCCGATACCTAGATTTAATTGTTTTGTTAATTAATTTTTATGTTAATATTTTTAAGCCATTTTTTAATATTAGATTAGATTTTTTTAATATTAGGTTTTAATATTAGATATATTTTCTTCGAAAGACATCCCATTTCCTGAATGTCTTAAAAGGTGTTATATTTTTGAGAAGATATCTTAGCCCTGCGCACCGACTCGCTCGGGAAAAGAAAACAATAATAACACCATATGATAATCTATATTTTTAAAACTTAGTTTTCACATGCTTCATTATATAATTTTAATCTTCGGATGTCAAAGATATCTATTTTAGTTTGTTTTTTTCTCGTTCATATATCTTATTTTCTGTAAATTATCATTTACTTTTTCTAATATTTCACCTGTTAGTTTATAATTGTTCGAAAAACAAGCTGGCGTTCCGGGCTTCTGTCCTAATTCCCTAATTAGTACTCTTTGACCTGGAACGTAATTTTCTTGTTTATATTTGTTTTCTATGTGTCGTCTATGTTGCTTGAATTTTTTTGGAAGTATTTGTATGCAATATCACGAGCTTCCCTTATTGCTGTAAACCGTTCCTTGTTTTCTTGATGATTGCAAGGTAAATCAAACATGTGATCTATTTTAATTCTCGCGTCATAACCATGGAGAAGGAGATATGGAGAGAATTTTGTCGCTTCGTGTACATGAGTATTTAACGTAAATACTATGCTCGGAAGAAAAATGACCCATGAATTTATCTTTTTACCTACATAGTGTTTGGGTGTATCCTGCAATATTGCGTTTAATCTTTCCACCTGTCCTATTGAAAAATGAGCTCCAGTATCGGCGAAGTTTAACGTTATTCCGAATCTTTCTCTCATTTCTTCCATTATTTTACTCTTATGGGCAGACAAACGGTCTAACTAATTGCTTTGGAATCCCAAACTTTAAGATTAATAATTCGTGTATGATTTGTTCTGCACAAGCGTTAGAAATTGACTTGGCAATAATATAGCGGGTAGCCATGTTAGTCATTACTAATATGTACTTATGTCTATGGGTTCCAGACAATGGGAGAGGGCAAATATCGTTGAGAACGACCGATTCCATTGGTATATATTGAGGATATGTTTGAGGGTGTAACGTTATTTTTCCCTGTTTCCGTTTATTTATCTGGCATGTTATGCATGTATCACATTTCTCATGTATGATACCTTTGAAATTCGGGATGTAAATATAAAGCATTGTACATTTTACTATATCCAATGTTACCTCCGCCCATGGGGTCATTATGAGCTTGATTAAAAACTACATCCCCCATACTAAATGTTATGCATAGAAGAAGTTTCTTCCCATTTGCGAAACTATGGATCCTATGTAAACGGTCATTTTGAATATCGTACAATTTCTTCGCTCTTTCTAAAGCGGGGGAACATTTTTCGGGGTCTTGGATCGTTTCTGAAAGTGGTCCAAAAATTTATCTTATTTTTGTAATCTAGCGACATCTAATCCCTGTTGAAATGTTGAAAAGACGTCTAGTTGTTTGGCATCAAAATCTTCTTTTGTCTTCTCGATGTCTGAGTTTCTACTCAAAATATCGGCAAGATTATTTTTCCCAGCTATGTGTACAGGAATGTAACGGTAATTTTCTAATTCAAGAGCCCAACGAAGTAATTTTGGTTATAATTTTGGCGATGATTTCAAGTATGTTAAACTCTTACAGTCCGCCAAAAGTTCAAATTCATTACATGCCAAAAAGAAATTAAATGCTATGAGAGCAGACAAAATTGTCAAAAGTTCTATCTCCACAATATGGCGTCGCGTCTCCTCCGGTCTTAATAATCTCCTGTAGTAGCCCAGAGGAGACCATGAACCATCTGAGTGTTGTAGGAGAACCGTTCCAATGGATTTGGTACAGGCATCTGTGCATAAACATAGAAGCTTTCCGGGAACACAGGCGCTAAAAGAGGGACGTCTAAAAGTACTTGTTTTAATTTCTCAAATACTTTTTGTTTTCCTTCATCCCAAATAAATTTAGTTTTTTCTTGTCATGCGCTGTAATGGAGCCACTAATTCTGCATAGTCTTTACAAAATCGGCTCACATAATTTGTGAGACCTAAAAAAGATCGTAATTCTTTCTGGAATTTTGGTGGTTGGAATGATGTTTTGATTTAATGTTTTTATCACTAATTTGGTATCCACTATTTGAAACAATGAGTCCTAATACTAAAGCTTTTTCCTGTATAAATGTGCACTTTTCTACTGAAAGTTTGAATCCGGCGGTACGCAAACGAACGAAAATTGCTTTTAATATGTCTATTATATGCTGTTGCGAGTCTGACCATAAAAAATATCATCCATGTAACAGTTAACAATTTCTGGGTGCACATTTGCTAAGGTCATGGCCATAATTCTGGAATATATTGTTCCTGCAGATACAAAACACTGTGGGAGTTGCTGGAATTGGAAACTTCCCAAATTCGGAATATTAAAAGCTGTACATGGTCTTGATTCTGGTGTAATTGGAATGGTAAAATATGCCGATTTTATATCGAGAACTGAAAACCATTTATGTCCACTCATTGTTGTTAATATTTGGTGTATTGGTGGTAATGAAATTTTATGGAACTCAGCAAACTTGTTTGAAACTCTCGACACCAAACAACATCTCAGAGAACCATCAGGCTCTTGAATAAAGAGCATCGGATTGCTAAAAGGGCTCTTCGATCTCTCAATAATGTTGGTCCAGTAAAATATTTATCTGTTTCCGTACTAAAGGGCGAAGAGCAGCAGCAATTTGATATTGTGGCCCGTGAAATGGTACTCTCGTTTTCAATTCAATGTGATGTTCATAATTTTTAACTTTCCCAATTGTGTTCTTGTTCCGAGCGAACACATCCTCGAATTCGAAACAGATCTTCTAGCTGTTTCTTAATTGCGGGTTCGGCATTGTCTCTTATTACTAATCGAGATTTATCAAATTCTTTCCTTGCGTTTTACTTTTTCTTCAATTTCTTCTTCTGCCAAGCCCTGTTCTTGTAAATCTTTTCTTGGGATACAGGTTTCTGCTCTCCCTAGAACGGTGCCTTGTTTTAATACAACTTTTTCGCACGTAAAATTTGTCACTTGTACGACGTCATCCTTCTCCTCAAATAAAATGCGAGGGAAAATAATTCCTTTCATCGCTTGAAGTTCTAAATCAGGTTCCAACATCATCTCACTTCCAGGACAAGAATTTCTAAGTTTTATTGGGATAGTTACAGTTGATTTAGGCCAAATAAAACATTTCCGCGGCGTGATAAAAAAAGGAATTAAACACGTTTTCAAAATGTTTGCTGTTTCATTTGACACGCTCGTGGGTTCGTCGTAATTTTCTACTTGTGCCAAATTCTTGAGTGATCCTTTTGTCTTAACTAATGCTAATGGTGGACGACCAAACTTTCGTATAGTCATGATTTTTCTGTCATAATCAATTTGAGCTTTCTGCGTGCTTGGGAAATCGTTTTCTATCAATAATCTGTTGGGAAACCCGTTAATAATAAGAAATAAATTGTGAAAGTTTTTACCAGCTATACCGAATTTTATGATTGTGACTTTAACTATTGTAAGTAAATTTTGTGTTATTTCTTTTATCCTCGTTTCCTTATTAATTATTTTGGCCGTTGGTGGAACAAGTTCATTAGAAACAATTCATATTTGTGACCCAGACTCAATAACAGATTTTACTGACGTTCCATATATATTAACAGGTAAAAGTACCAAATTAATTTCACAACAAATAGAGGCTAAAATTTCTCTACTCCTACTATTTCTGTTTTCAGTAAAAGTGTCTCTGCCATTTACTGTAGAATTAAGTTTAAAGAAATATTACAAGAACATTGATGTTGTTGATATGTATTATTTGGAACAAATGGATTTGCATTTAGATTTAATTGGCTGTTTGAACTTCCTTGACATGCACTACATTGTTGGTGATTACAACTTGATGTATGAAAATTCTGATTATTACATTGCTGATTTTGGTAGATGTTGTATGCCGGCCTATTGCCTTTAAAGTATCTACCTGTTTGGAAACTTCTGTTATATTCTCTGCCTAGAATTTCTATTACCAAAGTTGTTTCCGGTGTTTTTGGATTATAATTTCTATTCCTTTGATTTCTTAATTATCTACTTCTAGACTGTCTCCTATTGTTATTGTTTCCTCTATTATTATTGTATTGATTTTGATTACTCCCTCGATTATTTTTCTGACTATAACTACCATCGTTCTTTGAATCAGCTAATGCTACTTGCAATTCTTACAATTTCTTTTCTAAATTAGCTATTTGAGATAAGCTCACCGGTTCTTGTTTGATCTGCTTTTCTTTCCTTTTCTTTGCAATTTTTGCTACTAATTCTTCTAAATCTTATTCGCCCTCAGTGTCGTGCTTTCTTAATTTACTTCACATCTCCCTAACAGTTTTCTTTGGTTCGCTATTTGTACGAATCTGTCTTCTAACTATTTTTATCTTATTTTTCTCTCATTTCTCTAAGTCATTCAGAAATTCATCTAAGTTAGCATAGGATGTCGTTCTGACTTCATCGATGGAATACGGTAACAAACCTGATGCTATAGGGCCTATTTTTTTCTTATCCGACATTTTCTCATCTAATATTTCGGCTAAGGTTAAAATATCGTATGTAAAGTTAATTACTGGTTCATCTTCTCTTTGAAGTCTATCTCTAATCCGATCTTCAATGTCTATATTAAATGCCGATCCTGTAAATTCGTCTATTAACTGTTTTCTCAGTGTCGCGTAAGATGTGGCATCATTATTCTTCCTTTTCAAAAACAATTTGACCCATTGACGGCCGATTCCTTTGTATACTGACGGTAATAACGCTTTACGTTTATTATCGTTATAACCTGCTATATCACAATCATCGTCAAATTCCTGAAAGAATGACACTATGTCTCTATCATTTGTTAAATCAAATCTCGGTAACACTGTTCAACAATGAAAATGTAAATTGAACAAAATCACCTAATTTTTATTGATTTTGTGGTGCTGATCACGAATGTGAAAGCGAAAATCGAATATTAGCTCTGGTTTTGTTTTACATCCATGTCTAAAAATAACGTTATAATAGTTAATATATTCGCCTTATTTGGGGTAAAAATGTCCCTGATCTGGCAACTGGAGGAACTATACAAACGCTTTGTTTCTTTCTGTTCCTTATCACAGTTGTGTGTTCTGCTATTGTTCGAAACAACAACGCTATTGCAGTTATCAGAGTTGTTGATGTGCTACATACTGTATAAAATGACATAGTTTTACAAGCATATTTTTGGACAGTTCCTCTGGGTTGCTTGAAATGACATTTTGAGTGTTTGAATAGATGAATATGCTACGACATTGTGTGAATAGAGCGGACAATTTTTGCTACGTATGTGGAAAAGTAACAATTTCTTCATAAAAGCAGCATATAACACCATTAATAAGAAAAGCTTATGAACTTTATTATGATTGTAAACTTGGAGACCAGGATAAGGCTTGGGTACCCCACACTCTTTGTAACATTTGTGCAAGCAATCTGAGAAACTATATTAATGGGAAGAGACGTTCAATGCCTTTTGCAGTGCCTATGATTTGGAGGGAGCCAAGCGACTACATCAAAGATTGTTACTTTTATATTGTTCCTTCTGTCCAGAATTGAATTTTCAGGAAGAAGAAGCAGACCTTGGTATATCCTAATATTCCTTCTGCGATGCGCCCAGTTCCACATGGAGAATTACTACCTGTTCCTGACCTACCCAAAGAATACGACTTTTCTTCCGATGATGATAAACAAGTTGTAGCTCCTGAACCAAGTACTTAGAACGACCCTGACTTTGTGGTAAACGACTCCTCAAGTGAACCATATAGACTCACTCAAGAAGAGCTAAGTGATCTAATCAGGGATTTAGACCTACCAAAAAGCAAAGCAGAAATTTTAACGTCATTGTTACAACAATGGAATTTATTGAAGGAAAAAGTAAAAGTTTCAGTGTATAGAAATAGGGAAAGAAAGTTCACCTCATTTTTTTACTATGCAAGACACACTTGTGGCATGCATAGATATAAGTGGTCTCATGAAGGCTCTCAAAATTAGTCACGATCCTACGGAGTGGACGCTCTTCATAGATTCGTCAAAGGTGAGTTTTAAGACAGTGCTTTTACATATTGGAAATGAACTTCCTTCAATTCTTGTAGGTTATGCAGTTCATTTGAAAGAATCTTATGAAAATTTGAAACGTTCACTTCAAGCCATTAAATATTGTGATTTTCAGTGGCTCATTTGTGGTAACCTCAAAGTGATAGCGCTGTGGTTAGGTATGCAGTTAGGGTATACAAAATATTGTTCCTTTATTTGTGAGTGGGGCAGCAGGGATCGTGCATCTCACTACGGCAAAAGTGACTGGAGTACAAGAGATACTCTTCAGCCAGGGGTGAAAAATGTGCCACATGAACTCTTGTAGATTGCAAGCGAATTTTGCTTCTCCCGTTTCATATTAAATTAGATCTCATGAAAAGTTTTGTTAAAAGCATGAACCAAGAGGGTGAGGCCTATAAGTACTTAAGAGGAAAATTCTCTCGCTTAAGTGACGCCAAAGTTAAAGAAGGCGTATTTACAGAACCACAGATTCGACAGCTATTCAGAGATAATCAGTTCGCTAAAATTTTACAAGGTAAGGAAAAAGCTGCGTGGAAAGCTTGAAAAGTGTTTGTTCACAGTTCTTGGGAAGACACCGAGCAACAAATTTCAGAGAAATAATGACTGCGTTGTTGTTATGCTACGAGAAACTTGGTTGCAATATGCCTCTGAAACTCTACTTTCTTCATTGCCATCTCGACTTTTTCCTGAGGATTGTGGAGCAGTAAGGGACGAACATGGTGAGTGTTTTTATCAAGATATTGCAACCATGGAGAAGAGATATGAGGGCAAGTGGAGTTCTAACATGTTAGTAAACTACTGTTGGTCTATTGCAAGGAACGCTCTAGATGTACTGTATAAAAGGTAGACCAAGCGAAGACGCTCAAAATGAATTCGACAGGAATTTATTTTGTACAAGGGACCTCACGAAACTTTTCCCTATATTGTGGTATAGGTGTTGGTTTGAAAATTTACATTGTACTTTACTTTGCTTCTTTTGGAAATGTTAGATTTTGTCTATACTAATTGTGAATTCTTATTCAACTATAAAGAAAATAGGACTACTTCGTGCGGAGTTTAGTTGATGTAGCAAAACATATTTGTACAAATTTGTTCTACCACAATTTGAAGCTCGTTATATAACATTGATTTGCGCATTTTAAAGTATGGACGTAAAATGTTATAAAAGTTATGGGCTAGTGTATGTCTTAATTATAGGGCCAATCCATGCAAAATGATCGAGAAAAAGAAATATTTCCGCTCGACCTTTTCAAAAAAATCTAATTTTTTCATGGATGTTTATCCTGTATCACGGTACTTGAAAACCACAATTAATTATTTTTAGACACGCTATTTATTAGCCATGACGACGCAACGACTGCCACCATTTTGCGTTTTTTTTCGATTTTTAGGTGTTTACGTTGTTTTGAATATCTCAGCATGTAGTTGTCCTAACAAATTGAAACTTGCTGGACGTCTCCCACTCGTGCAGAGCTAAAACTTTGATCTCTTAACATTTTTGCCTAAAACCATTTGAAGGGGGTGAAATCAGGGCCTACAGTAGCAACATTTTTGGATATTGAAAACGTTTGGGAAGAGAAAAGAACTGATGTAGAGGTCTGAATTTGTGTGTGCATGTAGTCCGGGGTCATAAAATTTTACAGAACTGTAGCTGCTTCCAAAGGTCTGGAAAAAAAATTGTAAAGTTGGGGAATTATTGCCAATTTAGCATATTTCACTATCCAATATTTGCAATGGTCTGGATAAAAAATGATATTTTGGGAGTAGTTAGTCCTTTAGTATACCATAACACACAACGAAGCGCGTTTTGTGTTTTTGAGCAGAAGGGAGTCAAAGTATTAAGTAATGACGTCATACTCTAGGAGGTGTTTTGTTCATAAAATCTACTGGATATTTGTTGTTGTGAAGTAAAATAAAGTAGGATGAATGGTTAGTCCAGTAAAGGGTCTTAAGCTCGTTTCTTTCCTCTAGTTGTGACTCACTGTCTTATCAGACCCACAGCAGCACTGGTGAAGAATGCCGCTATCAGCAGAAGGCGAGGAAAGTCAAAATGCACCCTTGACAAAAAAAAAGTCCGTAAGTATTCTTTGCTCTTGCTGCTTGCTATATCAATGATACTCAATCATGTTTATTCTTGTTTTAACTGTCAACTCATGCAGGAGACTGTTGTGCTTTCTTTTGATCTACATTCTCAATAAGTGAACACTTACTCGCTATAAACACTGACAAATTTCCAGTAGATTTTATGAGCAAAACACCTCCTATAGTATGACGTCATTACTTAGTACTGCAGTTATGCTATGAGTTATCTATGATCTACATAGAACGGGACGTACGCAATAGGTGTCATAGCAGTAACCAAAACTTTCTTATTAATCTAGAGATCGATAAGTTGTTCACCAATGTATTCGTCATTAATCATTTCGGTTGAAATAAAAGAATCTGTGGGGAATGTTTCTAATGTGTGTAGTTTTGATCAGTAGCGTCTATTTGAAACTTCCCAAGTACTGACTCATGACTAGGCATTGACAAATATGAAACAGGTGCATACATTTTCTTATTAATGTAGTCTAGATAAGCAATATGATCCACACTAGTAACTAAGTGTTCCTCCTGATAGGTCTTCGAAGCTACTACTACTGACTTTGGAAAAGCCCAGTAGTTTTGTTACTCGACTCGAGACGAAGTTATGGAACTTCCTGCACTCGTGGTGAAATACGTAAAGACGTGAACTTCTGAAATTCACTTATGTCATCATATTTGTCCATGCATGGATCTTACATGTTGAATTGTGAAAGCTAGATTACTTCAGTGCTTGACAACGACTTTAAAGACTGAATTACATAGCAGTTTTACAGATAAAGAATTCGTTAATTAATCAGAATTTAGTTTTGAAATGTCCATCATTTCCTTTTGCTGTTCGCTGAATGTCCTTTGAATAACATTGAACTAAAAGTACAATCACGGACAAAGTTTAACGATGATATCAATGAACGTCCGTGACAGTACTTTGACTCCTTCTGCTCAAAAACACAAAACGCGCTTTGTTGTGTGTTATCGTATACTAAAGGACTAACTATTCTCAAAATTTCAGATTTTTCTATTTAGGCCCATTGGAGATATTGGACAGTGAAGTATGCTAAATTGGCACAATTCCCCAACTTAATGTTTTTTTTTAGGCCTTTGGGAGCAGCTACAGGTCTGTAAATTTTTGTGTATTATGTCCCCGGACTACATGCACACACAAATTCAGACCTCTACGTCAGTTGTTTCCTCTTCCCAAACATGTTTTCAATGTCCAAAATGTTGCTACTGCAGATTCAAGTGGTTTTAGGCAAAAATGTTAAGAGATCAAAGTTTTATCTCTGCACGAGTAGGAGACGTCCAGCAAATTTCGATTTGTTATGACAAATGCATGCTAAGATATTCAAAACAACGTAAGCGGCTAAAATCGAAAAAAACGCAAAATGGCGCCAGCCCCTGTGTCGCCATGGGATGTTGAAAAAAATTAATTGTGGTTTTGAAGTACCCTGATATAGGATAAACATTCATGAAAAAAATAGATTTTTTGGAGATGGTCGAGCGGCACATGCTTGATCACTTAGAATGGACCCACACAGCAAGGAATATTTCCTCAACCAAAAGAAAATATTTTCCTTGATTTGCAAAAGGCTTTCCTTCTCTGGAGATTTCCATTCTGGTTTCCCTAATGTATTCCGAATATTTCCCGAAAATATTTTCTCAAAAATGTTTGTAAAACATTTTAGAAATTACCGAGAGTACATTTTGAGAATGCTTGCCAGAAAGTAAATCCAGGAAAATATTCACAAAATATATTAGAAATGTTGTTTTGGATGTATTGTAATATGTTTTCACTGTTCAGAGGGGAAATATTTTCGAAATGATACTAAAAATATTTTCCATATATGATACGGAAAACAATGAAATGAAATATATTCCATATATTTAAAAAATGTTTTCTAATACGTTGTTAACAATATTTTCTATTTTTACGAGAAAACATATTGAATATATATTTTTAAAAACGTTTAGAATATTTTAAAAATAAATTCTTTCGTAATATAACAAATATTTTTTAGAAATATTTTAAAAAGGTTTACTTAATTTTTTACAAAAGTATTTTGGTAATCTGCTCATATAACTTAAATGAAGCATTTCCGACCAATATTTTAGTATTATTTCCAGAATATTTTATCGAATTTTGAATATAAAACGTTAAGACAGGGAAAGGAAAACATATTAAAAATGAATAGAAAATGTTTTCCGTTATGTTTTGGAAAATATATTGTGTTTTTAGTGAACCACATTTTCCTATATATTATAGAAACATTTTTACATTGTTTTCAGAATATACTCTTTCGTTACTGGAGAAAATATATTCCTTGTTATACCTGAGAAGTATTCCAAATATTTACCGGAAATATTTTTTTAAAAAATGTTTGGAAAACATTTTATGAAGTACAGAAAGTATATTTTTAGAACATTAGCAGGAAAATAATGTAAGAAAAAATACACAAATTGTACTAGAAATATTGTGTTGGATGTAATGTAATATGTTTTCACTGTTGAGAGGGGAAATATTTTCGAAATGATACTAAAAATGTTTTCCATATATGATACGGAAAACAATGAAATGTAATATATTCCATATATTTAAAAAATATTTTCTAATACGTTATTAGCAATATTTTCTATTTTTACGAGAAAACATATTGAATATATATTTTTAAAAACGTTTAGATAATTTTAAAAATATTTTTTTTCGTAATATAAGAAATATTTTTCAGAAATGTTTTTAAAAGGTTTACTTAATTTTTTACAAAAGTATTTTGGTAATCTTCTCATATAACTTAAATGAAGCATTTCCGACCAATATTTTAGTATTATTTCCAGAATATTTTATCGAATTTTGAATATAAAACTTTAAAACAGGGAAAGGAAAATATATTAAAAATGAATAGAAAATGTTTTCCGTTATGTTTTGGAAAATATATTGTGTTTTTAGTGAACCACATTTTCTGATATATTATAGAAACATTTTTACATTGTTTTCAGAATATACTCTTTCGTTACTGGAGAAAATATATTCCTTGTTATACCTGAGAAGTATTCCAAATATTTACCAGAAACATTTTCAAAAAATGTTTGGAAAACATTTTATGAAGTACAGGAAATACATTTTTAGAACGATAGCAGGAAAATAATGTAGCGAAAATTTTCACAAATTGTACTAGAAATATTGTGTTGAATGTAATGTAATATGTTTTTAATGTTGAGAGAGAAAATATTTTGGAAGCAATACTAAAAATTTTTTACATACATGATATAGAAAACAAAATAGGTTCGAAATTGACTCTCCATAGGACGTTTAGTCTTGGAGCCACTTTTCATACCGATTTGCGTTAATGCAACGCAAAAGTAGTGTTTCATTTGGCCGGCTTAGAAGTCACGCAGAGGTTGGTATAGTTCTGTTCACGACATAAAATGGGCTATTAATGTATACTGTGATATTTTCAGTTGAAACATGGGCTGATCCTGAAATACGAATTTAATTATTAGTGGAGATTGAGATACAATATCAAGGAATGTTCCTTGCCGGCCTGGCATCATTGGAATTTTCGTATGTTTCTCGTGCGTGTGTATTTTTTCAAATTTTAAAAATTTTATTCTGTGTTTTATGCAGGATTTATACTGCACTAATTATTATCCGGCAAAGTAAAGTACAGGAAAATAATGTATGAAGCTTAAATACTATCACGTTAAGTTGTGTGAAGCGAAGAGTTATCTAAAAGAAGGAATCATGTATTCTCCGACTTCTGATACGAGATCTATAGGGAAGTTAATGGATCGATTCAGAAGCTATGTAGATACTGAAAATACTTTTCCGAATAGACTTATAGCCACAAAGCTAAATTTTGACGACACATTCGACCTCTTAAATAAAAGGAAAGGGGAAGTGATGGCCAAAGACAATTACGGAAAAAGAAAAAGGAAGAACCATCAGCAGAGGAAGGTAGATATGAACGTTGGAGATATTTTCGATAAGGTATCTTGTGAGCATAAAGTGTAAAGTTAATGTAAACTGAAATGAGTGTGCAATGAGTCTGAGAAAGCAAACTATAGATTAGTCTATTCCGTGCAGTTTTACTATCCGGATCCATAGTGTATGCAGTAGTAGGAGTAGCAGTAGAAAGGTTAGAAGCTCCCCCCCCCCCAGGGATTCGTTGGGTTCTGTTCTCAACATAAAATGGGCAAATTAAACACTTTCCAAGATTTTTCTGTACATTTTACAATGTGTGGATCCGTATAGTAAAACTGCACCGTCTTTTCTGTTCTAATTTAAGGTTCCTGATTGTAAGGGCCAGGCTTGGGTAATAAAATGTGGGGTCAGTTACATAAGGCGAGAATAAAATTAATCGTAATGTACAGAATAAGGTAATAGTATACAACAGCTCCTCATCGTGCTCCGTACTCGAGGATAGTTCTTACTCTTGCACCACGTACAGAAATGGTGGTATGTCATGTACAAGTGGTAATAGAACACATAAGAAACCCAGATCATGTTGTACTCACACTGGAATATGCAGTATGAGAACACCGTGATCTGCGTTTCTTATGTGTGCTATTACAACTTCTACATGAAATACCATCACGTTTGTACGTAATGCAACAGTAAGAACTATCCACGAGCACAAGACATGCAATATGCGTTCAAGTCCCTTCTCCCCCCCGACACACATAGTGAAATATAAAGTACAAGGGCACTACAGAGGCGCACATAAAGTGCACCGTACTCGAGGATAGTTCAAACTCTTGCACCACGTATAGAAATGGTGGTATGTCATGTACAAGTTTCAATCGATAAGTAAATGAAAATCGCTTTGTTACCCCATTTTCAAGTTGCTAGGTCCTCAATGAATAATCCGTAAAATACTGAACTTCCTGAGTCCTCGGGAAATGATGAGGACCTGTTGTATACTATATCCCAGATTTATTCTGGCCAATATTTATGTTAACTTCTTTAATCGGAAAATTCACTGTTTACTAGCTTAGAGAGTATTTTCAAAGTGAAGAGCTACATTTCTCGAAGCAGATTCAGTCTAGGAAGGCTTTAGCTTTGTGCGAATAAATATAGTGTCGTAGAGTTCGGATATACACCATGCTACAGTTCAAAATGACCCGTGCTATGTGGGAACTAGCAAGCACTAGTGCTGTCTGAATCAGAACGGTAAAGGTAGAGGAGGCAGCAAAGTGTAGGTGCGACTGCGAGTAAAGAGTGATATTGAAAAATAGAACAATTTACATATTTCTCCTGTACATTTTAATGGTTTATTCTCGCATATAAGAAGCAATTAAGAAGTTGTCTTTTACTGGAACATTGCCTTCATAACTTGAGTTCATGGTGGCTTATTTGTGCAGTATGTAAATACAAGCGTATACTTTGAATCAGGGTGGATTGATTTAAATCACTTGATTTTTTAAATAAAAATCGTTGATTTAAATCAAATTCCGAAATAATTTAAAGTGAAAATAAGTAAAGTCCCGTTTCTGTTCTGTTATTCCGATTTTATGGAAGATGATAATCATAATACAATGAGACTCAAATGTACAGTATGTACAGCTTTGAAAACAAGTGTCATGCAGAGGATGATTAGGGAAAATCCCGTTTTGAACGGGTAACAGGGCAATCCTGTTTTCTTCTCTTCGTAACATACGGTTTATGTTGTAAATCGTTAGCTATTCCAACGGGGAAATCACCATCGACATTTAAGACGAAGATTCTTTTGTGTGTGCGTCTATATATTTGTTCCCAGATAATACGGCGTATCCTATCCCTCTCCGATTTTTGTTGTTGTTGTTGTTGTTTTGTTTAGACTTTATAACTTTAGGCAAAATTTATGTATTTCGTGCCGCAAGCTAGTTACAATTTCCTTTAAAATATGCCCCTGCCAAATATCAGTGACTTTTGAGGAAAAAAGTGTCACTTTAATAAGCGTTGCTGTACTGTTTCCTTAACGCTTCAACTTTTAAATTATATCACCTATTTTTAGATGATAGGATAAAATCTTTATTATTCGATTAAAAAAGTACCAATAAAGCTTTTTACTTTGTTTTTTCAAGATTGAAGGAATTGTAGAGCACGTTACATATGCTTTCACTTCTCTCTGCGTCGAGACATAGGATGTGAGGATGTCATAAATTAAAAAAAAAAAAAAAAAAAAAATTTTGTGTCTATTTTTATTATTTTTTGCGGGCTTACTTTTGTATCTAGAAGTTTGAAATTTTGGACACTCATTCACTTCACCCCTTAGTATTTTTCAGATTTGTTTCAGATTGTTGCCTTTAAACACAGGCGGTACAGAGGGGTAAAAAGTTAAAAAAAAGGGGATATTTCTTAACAGAAAATCCGTTTTTTCGTGATTTTCCAGCCCCAGATAGCCTACACGATGGACACATTTGAATGGTACCGTTTGAAACTGTTTTATTCTAGGATAAATAAGATGTCTGAGGAAATTTTTATATCACATCCGTGTCATCTGGGGTATGGTGAGGATGTTCTTAGCTCATTGTTAAATATTTTTCCCGCCCTTATTATTCAAGATAGAAGCTTGAAATTTTATACACACATTTAGTACACCCTTAGTATTTAACAGTTGATTTTGAGATCTGTGCGTTAACACAAGTGAGTCCAGAGGGGATCAAAATTTGAAAAAAAAAAAAAAAATCAGAAAAAATCCCGACATCTCTCAAAATTTTCCGCTTCAGGGACATGATAGGGAAAATGTGAGTGTTACCGTTTTAAAGGCTGTTCTATTCTGAAGAGAATGAGGTATGAACCATCATCCTAGGATAAATAGGGATGATGCTTGACTAAAAGTCTATAATTTACCAAAAAAAAAAAAAGCCATAATTTAAAGCTAAGAAACATTGTTTGGGATTGATATAGGTTAACGATTGGGGATTAATTCAAAATTCAACCCCAATACTTTCACTTAAATGGTATAATTGGCATTTAATACTAATTTGTAATGCTTTTTCTTCAGTTCGCGAGTTGTATTATACGAGGAGAAAGATTTGATTTAAATAAAAAAAATCGATTTAAAAAAAATCATCAAAAATGATTTTTTTTAAAAAATCATGATTTTTTTCCACCCGCTTTGAATTACGTTTTAAAACTTACACGTCAGATTACGATTTTCATGTGATTATTTCATCCATATTCACATTCCTTATATTTTGATTACTTATATACATTCTTGAACAGAGTCAAATTTTAACTTTCCGGGATGAGTGCTGTAGTAATTTATGGCAGAACGAGCGGATGTATTTTTTGTAACAGTAGAGGTTATACAACTTGATTTTAATTTGTATTGTAATGTATTTGTTTTAGTTTACATGTACGTGGGAATGTACTATTTTAGGTCCGTATAGATTTGCAAAATTTACAAAAGGAGTACTACTTTTATTTCAGGAGAGCAGTGTGTAATTAACAGGGTTGGCTGGTTTAAACCAGCTGTTTTTTTTAAAAAAACCAACTGGTTTAAACCAAAAAAAAAAAAAGAAAAAAAACGAAAAATGCTTTAAATCGTGTGAACTTCATGGTGACGTTTCCACATATCAAACCATCCGCATTACTTTTATCTACTTTCCACCCTTTAATCAAGGGGTCCCGTGTTTAATTCTCGGTCGAACCACAACCCATCTTTCAAGTGTAAACCAAGTAGCGATTCGAGGTGTCCCTCTAAGCAGGAGTCTTCTCCGTGATAAACTTGGTATTTCATAAGGATGTTAAGCCTAAACATACGAAATGAAACCAAATGATATATTTCTACTTGAATGAATGCCTGTTGTTTTATAAAGAAGCCAAGGTTGCTTAAATATATTGATAGAAATTGCCCAATTTATCAAGTGCCTATGTAGCTTCCAACATCAGCTTGGATTTGACTTGGTTTTAATTTTATTGAGTGATACATACATACCAAATTTGTAATTTAATACCTCAATTTTAGCGTAGTGATTATGATCCGTTGACCTTAAAATTTTACATACAGATACATGTAAAGTAATAACAGGATTTTCCTAATGGCTAAGGCGGGAGTTTCCCGATTTATATATTTATAATTCTAGGTATAATGTTTTTACTTGTGTAACTGTTTGTCTTTTTGTCCTTCTGAAATTACTCTTGACAATTATATTAACAAGTAGGACCATGTAAAGATCAGTACCACGTATTTTTATCAGAAGTCCTTCGTGACTGAGTCGGCAATCGCATTTGTGACCAATTAGTCCCGGTTTCGTGTCCAAATAGACAATTTCTCTTGGATGTAAGTCGAGAAGCGGTTTGGATTCCGCTTTAAGCTTGTGACCCCTTCCAGCATAACCTTGTTGTTGCATAATAACACCAAGGGGAAAAAAACTAATTTCTGTCCATATTTAATATGAATACATAGAGTAAATTATTTAAACCAAAAAACTGATTTAAACAAACAAACAAAAAAAAGTTTAAACCTACCCCCCCCCAAAAAAAAGTTTTTTTCAATAAAAACCATGGTTTTGGCCAACGCTGGTAATTAATAACAATATATAATGATTTTAGTCTTTACGTAATCATTAGCTTACGCGCATACGCACCCTCGCTGACGCACTTATTCCTTACGGACGCAACTTCACGCTGCCCCATTCCTTGTTGCGCTCCTGTCCTGACTCGGTTATGTAGCATTTGTAGTTTTTAGTGGCAACCACATACCCATGTTGGTTGGTGTTTATATCACAACCGTTTCAATGGCATTCCTTTGAACGCATATTTACACCCGTAACAAGTAAGCCTTCCTAAAGTGTCTTTCGCTCAGTAATATAACTCTTCCCGTAAGAAATACTTTAGTTGCTGAGACTGAATTTACTGATCAAAGATTTGAAATGTAATGAATTTGAGTATGTGGAGCTAGGACAGTACTTTATACTTTTACTTGTTATCTGGCGTATATTGTCTTTCACTTTGAGTTCTGTTACTATGCTGAATAAAATTAACAAGTCAAAATACAGATATAGGCGTAGTAACAATGCAGAACGGGCTGTTCTTTTTATTTATATATATATATATATACAAGAAAGGGAATTTCCATAAGTGATGACAAGTTATTGTTGTGTTTGATCTAGTTACGCATCGTGGTTTTAGTTGTTAATTATAGAAACGAGCGTAGCGAATCTTCTACAATTCGACGGCATTTGTTTATTTGTTTTTCGTTTGTTCTATGTTAATTATCGTAAAAGTTAAAATGAAAACGCTGCGTGTGTCTTTCTTCAACTGGCGGAAATAATTTTATTGCTTGGGGTTGTGAAACTTCAAATGAAACGTTTGTTTTATATCTTAACGCTTATGCCATGTAGTCTAAAGAAGACGTGGGGATCACGGTGGTTCATTTGTAGAATGCTTACTTCTGGTGCGTTGGGTAAGCAGGTCACAATACTTTTTTGAGAATTCTTACATATTTATATAGAAAGCAAATTTAGGGAAATGATAATATTTATTTTTATTATTATATTTTCAGTTTTAGCTGAAAGGTTAGAAACAGCGGAAATGGAACTAGCTAGTTGTCATGCAAGGAACAAAGTGCTGGAATGCAACATGAGGGATCTTAAGACGTCGAAAGAAGAATTGGAATGTAAGCTGAAGCAAGAAAGACAAGCTCTAAAAATAGAAAGGGATCATGATAAAGAAAAGGTTAGTGAACTATGTATGTTCAGATAACGTTCCATAGTTATACTCTTTATGCTAAACGAGATGGATGAAGAATGAACGTAAATAATTAAGAAATTACATTTTTGTACTCTCCCGCAGGGAATCGAACGTGAGACTACGTGCCCGAAATGCACACACACTAGTAACTAGATCAGCGGGCAGTACTATGTATTTTCAGATTACGATATTCATTTCTTCTTTTTGTATTAGAACAAGTGTAATTTGTCAGTTAATTACGTTACACAGACACAGTTTATTCAACTGAGTGTGAAATTGGGGGGTGGAGGGACTGTAGGCACGGTATTAAATAGTAGATCTCTCAATGCACCTAGTTCGATCCTAGAGCATTTGAGTTTATGATGGACAAGGTAATGAGCGTGAGTTTTCTTTTCCCTCCACATTTTCTTTTCACCAATTCTTTCATCAGCATCCCTAGTTCGATCCTAGGCTGTGCGAGTTTATGATGAACAACGTGATGAGCGTGAGCCGCAGCTTGAGGCGTGAGCGTGAGCTTTGGCTAAAAGTGTAATAATTGGTTTCTTTCTTTACCAAAGTTCTACATTTAATTCACATAATGATGCCGAGTGAACGTTAGCGAGTGGAGACGGGTTAATGCCCCGCAGGGCACGTTGTTTTCTGTTTTTATTACAGCTAAATGGGAAGACGTTCCTGTGTTCTAGAAGATTGCTGCCTTCTTGGTTATGTCACTAACCGTATGTCTTGGTTATGTCAGTAAACAATATAACTTTCTCCACGTTTCTTTATATTAGTATATATCAGGGTTGGCAAAAACCATGGTTTTTATTGGAAAGAAAAAAAACGGTTTTTTGGTTTAAACCAGGTTTGTTTGGTTTAAATAATTTGCTCTATATATTCATATCATATATGGACAGAAATAAGTTTTTTTTCATCCTGATGTTATTATGCAACAACCGGGTTATGCTGGAAGGAGTCACATAAGCTTAAAGCGGAATAAAAACCGCTTCTCGAGTTACATCCGAGAGAAATTGTCCTCCATTTGAACTCGGAACCAGGACTAATTGGCCACAAATGCGATACGTCTGCCGACTCACTCACGAAGGAATCCTGATAAAAATACGTTGAACTGATCTTTACATGCTTCTTGATATAATTGTCAAGAGTAATTTCGGAAGAGCAAAAAGATAAACAGTTGCACAAGTAAAACTATTATAGAGAATTACATATGGACAATTTCTAAGTACTACGGAGTACAGAACTACCTTAGTTCAAGTTAGTTAACAATGACTTTTATTGGTCCAAATTAAAGAAATACAACGACTTAATTTGCATATCAGTAAGAAAAGTGAATAAAGATACGAATTATTTGAGTCCACTTTGGCTCAGACTCATTTATACATAAATAGATACCAAAAATAGTTCTCATTTCACTAAATGCCTCTCGTGGGGTCTGTATGACCCCCCCCACACACACACACAAAGTACGGCATTTCGAAGTATTTTATCAATAGTAAACATTGAAACGAAACAATATTTAGAATTTTTCTTTGCAATTACATAACAATAATAACAACTACAAAAAAATCACAAACATTTATAAACTTAAAAAAAAAAAAAAATGCTTTTGTAGTATAATCTTTTTGAGTAATGAATGGGGAATTCAGGTCTGAATATAACACGAATAATATATGGGAGTGAAACGTGATAACCCACAAATGTGTGTTCATCAAGATTTTACAAACACTTACATTTTTACGAACATTTTTCGTTTTTTGGTTTAAACCAGTTGTTTTTTTTTTTTTTTAAAAAAAAAACAGCTGGTTTAAACCACCTTGGTTTAAACCAGCCAACCCTGGTATATATATAGGGTGTAAAAAAATTTAAAGCATCAAACCTACAGAGGTGATTTGTCACATCAGAGCAAAGGAATAGTTCATATGGGCCTGTGGTAAAAAGTCCATACTTTCGAAGCTATAGACTGTCGAAGACATAAGAAAATAAACTTTAAAAATCTATAGCTTCAGTGTGGGACCGAGCGCAGTCAAGGAAGACATCACTTAAGAACTAGTATGTGCCCTATTCAGATACCCATGTTTCAAAATTCTGCGGTGCTTGCGTATCAATGGACAGTTTATGAGCACTTCAACTTTTCTGAGTATTCCTCAACTGGCTCTATAAAAGTTAATGTGTAAGTGCCGCAAGATTCTGACATATGGATATTTGGATAGGGCACGTACTAGCTCTTAAGTAATGTGTTGACTCGACTGGGATCGGTCTCACAGTAGTGGAACTCTGGACCTCTAAATTTCCTTTTCGCACGTTTTCGGCAGCCTGTAACTATAGACGTTTGACCACGGGTTCATATGAACTTTTTTTTTTTTTTTTCGTGTGCAGAGTAAGAATTAAATGATAACTTAGCTGCTGATAGTCGAATTTCGGTTAAAACTACGCTAGAAGTCGTGTAGCCGAATAGTAACCGAGTAGTACTCAGTGATACTACACTTTGGCTTTTCCTGGATTACTATAGTACGGAAGGTATAACGTCGTTGCTTTCCCGTGAAAAGTTGTAGTGACGTTTATGGGGAGTTGCCAGCTTGGTTACTCGTGGCTCGCTGAGCGCAGTGAATGGTGGCTGGTGATTTGCTATCCTCTTACCACACCCCCAGTGACGAGCAGGTCCAAGTGCGGGAAGCTAATGACGCTATACCTTCTGACCTTTAGTTACCAAGAAAATTGTCAAAAGGTGTTAACCAACTTACTTGGTTACATTAAGCAAAAGGAATAACAGCTGTACAGTTTTGCGGTAAAAATAGCCGTCTCGTCTTTGTAATTGCTCATTGCACTTAATTATTGCCGGTACTTGGGCTGTTATAGACAATTAGTTATTTTAACCCCTCTTCCTTGGTTGCAGGACTCAGTTATTCAGGATAAATTAACACGTCTCAATTGATCTTTCTTTTCGAGTATCGAAATGCTTATATAATATTAAATTAGCTGCAGTATGGGATATTTCGAAGTAAATTTTTCTGGTCACAGTATGAAACATCCTCAGATATGCTAGTTGTCGTTGTCGTGTATGCGATGCACTAACCAATTAAAGTAGTGTATACTAATTACGGCTCTCGATTAATTTAATCGTGTGGTTGGCGTAATCATAAATATATTCATCTTTATTAAAAATTAGTTGCTATATAGATGTATATGTAGTATATAAGCGAATTTTAAAGGGAAATGTAGACATAGTAACTCCCACAGGATTTTTTTACAGGGGGAAGTGGGGAAAATTACCGACATACAAGCAAAGACGCGGATACAAATACCTAGAACCACATAATATTTAATGTAAAATAACAATTATTACAACTCACTGCTAACTTCACTAACTGTTGTGTGTGAATAAAAAAATTTAGCATATTTTAATACTAATTAGGAAAATCCATTGCTAAAGCAAGTGCTCCCTGCAGCGGGCGGCTATGGTTACAGAATACAGTTTTAGTGTTATTGATACTTCGTAAGTGAAATCCTCATTTAGTTGGGCGAGGAATCTAGAATACAATAGTGCTATGATAAAGAAAAGAGTAAGTTTTTATATTTTAGGTATGTTTTGTATTTGTAACCTGTTCTTTCCGAAAATATATTCTCCTTTAGAACAACTTAACTCCGTGCTTCAGAAGTGCAGAAGTACAACTCTTATGTAAATCAGGCGCAAATATATGTATTGAAAATTGAAAGTAAAGATTACCACGAAAAAAAAAAAAAAAAAAAAAACAATGATAGAACGACAGTGCGACAAATACGAACCAACCAGTGCTAGATAGCCACTGAAAAGCACGAATATTATTAACAGAGTGAGCACAAGGGCGTAGCAGGATGAGCTTGGTGTGCTTCCGTATGGAGCGGGCATGTCAGCGACGGTGGATATGCACGTAACCGAGGGTAGTGTAAAAATTTTATATCCCATACAACTATGCCTTACATCTAATAGAGCTTTACTTCACTCCTGTGGTTCTGCATCATCACTTTACATAATGCCTTGAGTTCATAATAGCTTCCTTACGGAGTACTATGCATTACGTATTACGTACTTCTACCTATGATAAATATTATAATATATATAAGGTTCCGATATACAGTTACATGTAGATTGCTATTGCAAAATGAATCAACGTATAAATAACATAAATAATGGTTTGCGCCTTCCATTTCAAGTCAGCCAAAAAAAATTCCATCACCATCTCAGATATTGTTGAAACTTTTTTTTATAGCAACTAGACATGTTTTTTAAATGACCCGTATTTTTTGTTGTCGGAAAAGATTTTCCCGCCAAGTAATGGGCCATCAAAACGGGAAGTACAATTTACGAATTTTAGAGAACGTGGAAAATGGTAAACTTCGTAGCCTCATCATTCAGCTATGGAGACAGATAGTTATAATTCTTGTTGTGGTATGTACACTCATGACAAAAATTATTGTCGCATGTCTATAAATATGTTGTTGTGGGAATATAATTTGATAACGAATTCGTCCGGTATTTCTTATAATGTTAGTATGTGTATAATCGGGAAAGACGATGTATGTGGCAAATTTCATGTCAAAAGAGCAGTAAATAAGAACAATAAAACGAAAATAAAACTTTCTTGTCCATTTAGCAACATTTTGTTTTACTCATTCTAATTTTCGGGTTTGTAATTCTTTTCTTCTGAAATTTACTACGAATATACATTTCCCGATTATACATGTAGTATCAGTATTAGTAGTACCCTGCAAAATCATTATCAAATTATATTCTTACAAGACAGTTATAGATATGCGACAATCATTTTGGACATGAGTGTACATAGGGATATAAATAAAATATATTTTATTATAGTTTGGTTTGCGCATGCGTATCTTTTGGTACATAAATTAACAAATGAACGTAAGTTTATCTCGAAAGTCGAAGTTTGCGTCGAGCATTTCCGGTTCGAATTTTAAAATTCTATTTTACGGTTGGTAAGACCTGGTTGGTACGGTTGGTAAAAAAAAAAAAAAATTGTATTGCTTGTGTGTGCAACCGTCTTGTCGCAAAAAAATTCGAGAAACCGTCAAATTTTCAAAAATCACCTTTCTCGAAATCACCATAATTTAAAATCCTGAAATGTTGTCAAATTGTTCAACTTTACATGAATAATAAACACCCCAAATAGCATTGTCGACCAATGCTTCATGAATGAACTACAGCCTCTTGAAGTTAGCGAAGTTTCATTAACTTCAATATCACCGTTGGTAACACTGAAAACAATGAAAGTGCAAAATTTGATTATGTTTGTGGTTCACATTCATTAAATAAAGAATAAAAGTTTTTCCTGGCTCCTTTTTATTATTTTGATCAAAAAGGCTCTCTCAAATAATAAGATGAGCCTCCCCTTCTCCGTTTTCTTAAACCGATGTAACCTGAGGTGTAAATTACGATTACAAAACAAAGTTTCACTGATTTTTTTCCACTCTGAAGTAATTATTTGCTTACTTGGTGTCTTCTTCGCTAATGGCATGTAACCATGGCAGATGCTCCAATAGGTGTAGGTGCACTCACAACTCGTAGCACGTTGTCGATAGTCACAAAACACTTATATTCTCTTCTCTTATTCTCTTCTGGAAACCTGTACCCTGTTGAAGGTGCATGTGGAAACAAAGAAAAAATAATGAAATGAAAACTTGGGAGTTTTACGTCCCACGTTTATGCCGGTTAGGCTAAAGGAGACAGTGATTATGAGAAATGAGTGAAATGGCGGAATGAAGAAAGTGGGAGGAAACGGGAGAACCCCGAAAAACCCACCAGCACGGTGTTTGTCCACCACAAAGTCCACACGGCGCGAGCTGGGATCGAACCAAGGACCCCAAGCACCGGAGGTGAACGCTCTACCAGTGAGCCACCGCGCCTCCTGGAAACACAAAGAACACTGCAATTTCATGTAATATTTGATTTATTGATAATATTTCTGCTATCCATCACTGGTTATTATATATGTATGTAACAAAAGTTAATTTTTGCAAATTTCTTAAATCTACACTTTGAATTGCAGAAGCTCGATTTTGGGGAAAGCATGAAGTTAGTCCATAGTGACCCGTTACTGTCATAAAAGCCAAAGATGACTTCGGTAAATACCAGTTACCGGTCGCACACTTTCCCACTTTTTTTTTTTTAATTGTCGAATTCGGTTTTTGGCAACAAGACGAGAGTAATACCCGGAGTTGGTACTTGCACTATACACACGAATTTTTCTGCTGGTTTAATACTGTGAATCTGTTTTTCGTTTTCCCGTGTTGCCACATTCTTATCCCCCCTCTCCCCAATACGTCGCAGAGACCCTTACCACGGCCGGTTTCACTGAAAAGCCACTCCTTTATCGGACCTGTCTGCATCTTGGACATCTGAAAGCAATTTTTAAAGTGGAATGCAGCACCATCAGAAATCACTGAAACGGTTTATTAAATTGTAGACACTTATTTTCACGTACTCGAACCTTTTTCTATAACGCATATTTTCGCTTTTCTTCGAGTATTTTTAGAATCTTATTCATGGCTATGAGTACGAGCCGAATCGTGTGTTTTGTCATCGCTTATTATGGCAAAACTGTCAGTTGTTTCATAATAATATATCACTCCCGTAAAGGAGATTTGCTCGTTTCTCCAGTGATCACTCTGAACTTCCCTTTGCAGAATAACAGTCCAATTTAAGCGAAGTCCACATGCAGTAAAATGGAATTTTTATCTTGAAATTTTACACGGTGCTTTGCGGTAGCATTTTTTTCCACTTTCATTGTTGCAAGCTGTGACTTCAAAGTTAACGAAAGTTCGCTAACTTAAAAAGGCTGTAGTTCATTCATGAAGCATTGGTCGAGAATGCTATTTGGTGTGTTTATTATTCGTGTACAGTTGAACCATCTGACAAAATTTAAGAATTTGAAATTATGATGTTTTCGAGAAAATGACGATTTTGAAAATTTGACGATTTCTCGAATTTTTTGCGATAAAACGGTTGCACACAGAAGCGATACTTTTTTTTTGGGGGGGGGGAGCGGGTAACTAGGTTTTACCAACCGTGAAAACAGAATTTAAAATTCGAACCGGAAGTGCTCGAAAAAAAGCATAAACTTCGACTTTTCACATAAACTTACGTTCATTTGTTAATTTATGTACTTAAAGATACGCATGCGCAAACCAAACTATAATAAAATATAGTTTATTCATATCCCTATGTGCATACCACAACAAGAATTGTAACTCTATATGTCTCCATTGCTGAATTGTGAGGCTCCGAATTTGACCATTTTCCACGTTTTCTACAATTCATGAATTGTACTCCCCGTCCTCGATGGCCCATTACTTGTTGGGAATTTTTTTTTCGACCAAAAAAAAAAAAAGCCCCTTAAAAACATGTCTAGTTCCTATTAAAAAAAAAAGTTTGAACCATATCTGAGATGGCGATGGTACAATTTTATTATTTATTTTTGCCTCAATTGGAACTCAGATATCTAATTTAAGTTAAAAACAATGTACATTTCTCATTAATTTTTAGTTACTATAAAGATGTGACTTAGAATTTGTAAAATACTGTACATATTTTAATTTTTTGCATTTTCTTTTTCTATTATAGATTATTAAAACACATGGTACAAAACGTAAGAAATGTTTATTAAGCACTGACCTGTTCCGAGAGATCAGAAAAAATGATTACGAGCTGGTTTTGGAATGAACATAGCTGTTCTTTATGCTATGTATTGGGTAGTTCAGGAAGTGAGTATTTATTGAATGTTTTATTATTATTATTCGATATACCCATTAAACCATATAGTTGAGACTATTGTATTGATAGAAAGTTGAGACACTATAATATTAATAAATTTTCATAGAAATAGGCACTAACTATACATTTAAATAGGAAGAATGGGTCAAATAGAATTTACTGTAGGCAGCCAATGACACCCCAAAATAAACAAACTTCTGTTCTTTATAATATATCGAACGTAAAGGAACGACATTGGTTGATTTGGCGCTTTATTGATGCATTTCGAAGGAAAAAGAGAAGCAGGACACGAGACAATGCTTCAAGAAGACGATCCGCCCAAGAAAAGAAGAAAATTCCCGACGAGAGCTCACGTCGTGGTTCGGATTCCACGTTAATCAGTAGGTTCACGTTGTGTATAGCCTCGCTGTTCACGGGACGTTAAACTCAAAATCAACTGAACTGAAAGAAGAAAATATATTCAAGCTGATAAAAGAATTCGCCGTACAGAATTTTGAAACTGTTGACATTGCAGAATAATGCTGGATTTGGCCCATAATTCCGTCATGGAATGTTAATGTCATGGTAATTGTAACATAAGACAAAGCAAATTATTCAATAGGTATATTAGATTTCACTGTTGTTTCCTTTCCAATTATCTGTGTTGCAAATACGTAGTAATAAGCAGTAATGCAGTGTAATGAATTGCTATGAAGTTATGAATATCCTTTACGTTAGAGATATTGTAAAGATAACTTCACAGAAGTTTACTTTGGGGTGTTGTAGGATGCCTACAGCAAATTTTATTTTAGCCCAATATAGATTCATGCTGAAAAATATTTCTGCAGGTCATTGTCTCCGATTTTCCTGAAATTAGGATATATCATTCTAAAAACAAAATAATTAGACCCATTTTTTTCTGCACTATACACACACACACACACACACACAAAAAAAAAAAAAGAACTAAATTAAGCATTTGTTGCAACTGAGACTTTCAGTGACTGTTTGCCATGACATTTTAAAGAAAATGTGGATCAAATTTAACCTTTCCGAACTTCTTAATTTTAGGTTGTGCAGTTATTTTTTGAGTTTTAGTGATATTAATGCCTATTTTTAAGGCTTTTAGTACGTAATCATCCGGTTTCTATTTTTGAAGTACATTATAACCCATTTAAGTAGATTAACCTATTTAGATATACGGCTTTGCGTCCAAACGTCTCGCGCCCAAACGTCCTGCTCCGGTATCACAGGATGGTATAGGAGCAGAGGGCTGGTGTTATTTATCATTAGCCTTTAAGATATATCTATAAGTGAGCATAGTGAGAAGGATCACATATACTTCTACCTTATTAATTTATACAGTATGGCGCTAAATTCGGTGTACAAAAGCAGAGGGGTGATTCCTGAGAGTTAAAAAAAAAAAAAAAAAAAAAATCCAATAAACATAGGGCGGAAAATCCATCGTTTATGTGTTATAGGCTGCTGATGAAATCATGAAAAAATGAACTTTAAAGTTTCATAGCTCCAAAACTATGGGACCTACCTTGGTCCGGTCAAGACTTCCCTATCCAAAAATGCGTGTTTCAGAATCCTAAGGTGCTTCCACAACAATGTTTATAGAGGGAGTTTGACTATGGGCCTATGATATAAAGTACTCTCCAACTACCTCCATAAAAATTGTTGCGTGAGTACCTTAGGATTCTAAAATATGTATTTTTGGATAGAGCACATATTAGTTCCTAAGTGAAGTCTTGACCCGACTTTGGTAGGTCCCATAGTTTTAGAGCTATGGACCTTTAGAATTGATTTTTTCATGTTTTCGGCAGACTATAACACGTGAACGATGGGCTTCTCGCCCTAAGTTTATTGGAACTTTTTTGTTTGTTTTACTCTCAGGAAACACTCCTCTGCTTTTGTATGACGAATTTAGCGCCATACTGTAGGTATCGTTAAAAAAAATTTAAATATTAAGCTAGGCTTAATCTGCACTTTTTAAAAAAAGTTTATATCTCTATTACTTTATGGCAGGCATGCATATAGCGGAGTTGGGATTTGGGCACCAGAGTCCAGCGGGCAAGCTCTGTGTCGGTTTTCTACATTATTTATTTACAAATACTGAACAAAAATTCAGAATAAATTAAATCTTTTAAAAGTTCTTTTTTTTCTTTTTAACTCTTTTTAAAGCGAGCTTATCTTCTTTATCTTTTAAGTCGAAGCAGGAAATATAAACCACCGAACGATTTCTGTGTATGAACTCTGTCAAACTCGTAACCCAGCTGAGTTACTTTCCTTCCTTCGCTCAGTAATACACATGCATCTACAGTTTCCATTTTCATCCTAAGTTAAGTTTATTGTGTTCTGTAATATCATTATTTTAAGTTTGGATCATAGTTTCAATTCTATATTTACACTATAACTTTATTCAGCGTACCAAATTTGAGTGATAGTTATTAAGATATTTACTATATAACTTCCAAAAGTATAGGAAACAATGTTTTAGTATTTTGGATAGCCTGAGGTAAGATAAAAAACCCGCATAAAACGCTTCGTTTGACTTAACCTTGATTCTGAGATATCTTTCGTTTTTAAATTTTGTCACACATGCTACAAGTAGTAATTTTACAACAATTGGTTTATTTTAGGAGTCCACTGTGTTTGGAGGCTATCAACCGAGATGATTTCAAGGTACGCCGCACACAGGTACTACATAGACGGTACCAAATTTGACCGTAAGTAAGGATGAATCCCAGAAAAAGGAAGAAAGTGTTGTGACTCACCTAGCATTTCAGTGTCTTCCTATGTGATAAACTATCATCAGCCTCCCATCATTAGCGCGCGGCTTGCTCAATTTGCAGATTCGACGAAAAACGTTTTATATATAGAGTGTTTGGCATAGATACATTTAGTATAGGAAGCCCAAAGTTCATAGCGTCAACGTAACACCAATTTAAAAATATAGACTGAAGATCTAATTAATTCTTATTGACTGTGATTTTTTTATTGGCGTAGCTCGCTTCGTGTGATGTGTATGGTACTCATTTAAGCTAATTTGCGGGTATATTATGCTTAGTTTTAATTTATGGCAGTTAAATCACACTTCAGATCCTAAAGTAATGTATAATATACCTATTTCGTATCGCTAAATATATTCTTAGATGAAGGTGACAGAGAACTTTTCAAGAAATAGTTTAACTTATTTTGTGTTGAGAAGGGGGGGACGTAAGTAAACGCATGATTCTGCTGCTTGGTTTTCGGTGATTGGTACAGTCATCTTCTGAACTACAATACTAGGGTGTGGGGAAGAGTTTGTAAGGTGCAACTCTGTTCGAACTTTTCTTACAAAGTAAGTGTGCTTTTTTTTATGTTAAATAAAACTTGTTAAAATTGATACACTGATGAGGTGTATATACATTTCAAACTATTTTAATGTACGGTATGCAATTAGTAGACTTAAATTAATATAGACTTTTTGTTTATGTATTTACATTGAATATATTGTGTACTACAAATGTATACTTTATGTAAAATTTAATAAATTATTACTGTAATTATTCTCAATAAATCTACAGGATTTTATTTTATGTATTGTCTTTTAAAGGTTCATTCCTTTATTTGGCTTTCGGTTTATGTAATTATAAGTAATGTAGGATGGTGGAATTTTGATCATTTTAAGGATAATTTCTTTATTATATACGATAGCTCAAAGAAATAATCGATTGTATATCGCATTAAATATTTACATGATATAAAATAAGTTATTTTCCCCATTTATCATGTATAAATCTTACCACCAGTGGGGTTCTGTAGTATAGACACTGGTTGCCCAAGTACTTCACAAGTTGCGGTATAGTCAATGCGGTCTGGTTGCTTGAGCACTGACTTCAGGAGTGGTAGAATGAATGACTATTCGGAAACAGTGAGTAGCCTAGTGGTTAATGCATCGACACGGTAAGTTGAAGTTACAGGTTCAAATCTTAGTCCAGTCTTGCATTTTCTTTCCTTTTGTAATTATGTACTTTAGCTTAGTAGACCTGATTTCTTTATACTCGAGTTATTTCATCATGACTTTCAACACAAGGACGACATGAACCACTCACATGTTGATAACTGGGATGTCTTCCTTGTGCCCTGTCATTTATTCTACGCACGACAATAGCTGTTTTAGTGTTGTGTAAAACATACAACGAAGAGCACAATTAAGACACCTCGACTGTGGACATCTGAGTGGTCCACGTCGTCCTTGTGTTAAAGAGTCATGGTGCAATAAAATGGTTTCATGGTGATATAATCACGTTTTATAGTGATTCTTTATAAGAAAAACTCATTATATACACGTGTTTGTAAGTTTCGTATATTTTTAATACTTCTGTAAGAAACTGTACTATAGCATTTTTTTTAGTTCCATTAAGAATACTTTTCACAAAATGCATGTGATTTGTTCCGATTGTTATTGTTCCTCCATATCATTTTTCAATGAATATTGGCATAGATATAGAATGTGTGTCCGAGATAATTTAGTTTTCTTCACTTGTATTGCACAGTGCCCCCTGCGGTGTCGCCTTGTAATATTAAGGGATCCCGGGTACATGACAAAATATTTAGAAAATATTTTCTGTACATGATAGAAAATATTCAGAGAATATAAGGTAGACAAATCAAAAACATTTTCAAATTACTTTTCTTGGTGTTTTGTAGCAGTAGCAAATGTTAAGAAAATATTAAACTAGTTTCAGACGAATTTGTGCTAACAAAGAAAATATTTACGATTTATTTTTCAAATAGCAATTGATATGTTTTTGATTTGTTATTGTATGTAGTTTCAGAACGTACTTAAAGTATTTTCTAACATTTTCTGGTTTTCGCAGAGAAATATTTTAAATTCTTTCTGAATATTTTTCCGTCATTACTACCATAACACCGACAGTTCGAAATACATTTCTTTCTTCAACCTATAAGTTAGAATACGAGAATTTATTTCAACAAATTTACGTGATGATAGAAGTTTCCGTATGTTCTAAACCGGTTCCAACATACACAGACTTTTACCACTCCATCAATTTGTACAAATGAAATCCAGATATTTTAACTTACAAGAGTTGGAAAACTGTTCAGTATTGAAGAAAGAAATGTATTGCAAACTGTAGGTGTTATCGTGGTAATGACGAAAAAATATTCAGAAAGAATTTAAAATATTCTATGTGAAAACCAGAATTCGTTAGAAAGTATTTTAAGTACGTTCTGAAACTAAATACAATAACAAATCAAAAACATATCAATTGCTATTTGAAAAATGAATCGTAAATATTTTCTTTCTTAGCACAAATTCATATCTGAAACTAGTTTAATATTTTCTAAACATTTTCTACTGTTACAAAACACCAAGGAAAATAATTTGAAAATGTTTTTGATATGTCTACCTTATATTCTCTGAATATTTTCTGTCTTGTACAGAAAATATTCTCTAAATATTTTGTCATGTACAGAAAATGTTCTCTAAATATTTTGTCATGTACAGAAAATATTCTCTAAATATTTTCTGTGATGCACAGAAAATGTTCAGTAAATACTTTCTGTGATGTACGGAAAATATTCACTAAATATTTTTTGTCATGTATAGAAAATATTTTTTGGTATGAGTGGAAAATATTTTAAAATTATTATTTTACAGAACATTAATTTTTGTTAAAAATGGATTAGAAATCTTCAGAAAACATTTCAACTAAGTACCCAATACATTGTAAAAATATTTAGAAAAAATTTCTTTATTTTAGACAAATGATTTTCAGTGTTATTGGCAAATGATTTTAAAATATTCCATGCGAAACATTTTAAAAACCATTCCGTTAACATTGTATAAAACGTTTCAAATACATTTTCAGTAATGTGTGGAAATGGTACAGAAAACATTTTTTGGAAAACTTTTCTAACGGCGTATAAAATATTTCTACAATGTTTTTGAGTATATTGCGAAAATATTTTCAGTATTATTTGGAAAATGTTTTCAACAACATATGGAATATATTTCCTTAAGGGAAGTAGGATACATTTTCTGAAGGAAAATGATGGTACGTTTTAGAAACGTTTTGAAAATATTTCATTGCTGTGTGGGGATTGACTCTATATCCAAACTTACCACATTAGGTTAAATGAATATAAAAATAACATAATTTCGGTATTTACAACTACTTTGGTTAAATGTTTACATAAATTTTAATACATTTAAAATTAGTGCTCTCAACGGGTCGAATCGGGTTGAGGACCGACCTGACCCGATCCGTGACCCAAATTGACTGACCCGATCCGATGACTCGACCCGACCCGACAACCCGACCCGATTGACCTGACCCGACAACCCGACCCGAGCTGACCCGACTGAACCAACCCGACCCGAGTGGCCTGACCCGACAACCCGACCCGGACTGATCCGACCCGACAAGACCCGACCCGTAACCCGACCCGAACTGACCCAATGAAATTCAAACAATTCGCTCCCTGGGACTTGGTCATCAATACTGCGTCTTATCCTTTGTCTTGCAGTCAAGTCTTGGTCCTGCATTTTCGTAGTCTTGGTTATCTTTCATGCTATACAAGAGCCAAGAATGCTCGCCTCATCGGTACAAATGAAGACCAAGTGTGATTTTGATTATGGTCTTTCATATTATACGGAAAGCAAGAAAATACGATCATTGCTACTTGGTGATTGCCAAAACAAGGCCAAGAGCAAGATTACTATGCACTTCGTCTTGAATATCCAATCTTTATCTTGTTCTTGTATCGGTGTCCTTGGGTTTGGTGAAATAAAATGAAATATTCAGTTTAAGGTACCTCGATTCTGCACCGAGGCTAAGGGATATGGTGACCATGAGAAATGAATGAAATGGTGGAATGAAGATGTAGTGCCCTTAGTAATTGTGTTATTTTATAATGGTAATAATTTTAAATAGTATTGTTAACTCTCTTTTGTAAGATGTGGCAACATTGATACTTCCGCTTCTGTGGAGGGAAGACGAGCGGGTGACTTCCGCAGTACTATGAAGAAAGAGATTGTGTACCGCATGGCTTCTCGATATTTGTAAAAATAAAGCCTAAAATTATAGTTAATTTAGGCCTCTCGTAGCCATCCTCCTTTCATTAGTAATCAACAGATTTGACAGAGCAATATTGATTGTAAGGGAAGCTTTACGGTTGCTTTTTCATCATAATTTTGGTGTGCAATTTCCAAGAGGAATTTATAAAGAAGAGCAAGTGGTCTCCCACGTGTTCTGTTACAGCTACAAGTTTTGTCTGTCAGTGTGTGCCTCTCCATTAATTATATTTTAAGTTTCTGTGATCGTCCTAGTGACATTCTCCATTTAATACTATAATAGCAATTTTCGTGAAGTTTTTCTTAGTTGTGATAATGTATGAAATCATAATGAAGCACTAAAAACTTCTGTGGGAACCCGCCCCATGCACGCTCTGTCCGGTATATCAGTGAAGGAAGCAATGTATTCAACCTCTAGCACAGAATCATCAAGAGTCCAGATCTTTACAAGGATTGTAACGAATCAGCAATGTACCTTCCCAGGAAGTAACTTGGTTTTCACGTGCAAACGACTTAAATGCTGATTCCCATTCATATATTTGCTACAACACTACTTCATTGAACTTAAACATGTACTGCAACAAAATATGGCTTCTTTACATTCTAGTGTGCTTGTTACTGTACCAAGTATTGGATTCTATAGCTACTTATGGCATTTTAGTAGCAAGTAGCATGTTTATTTCAAACCAATATCCTTTCATATGTGTTGTTGTGAACCAGTGCAGTCTCTTAAGTGAGCAGTGTTAGTGTATTAACAAGCAGCTTGTAGAGTGGTGCAGAATTTATGCCAAACGCATATTCAGTTGGAATAATTTAGAGGCATTTTAGTGGCCCATAGCCCAGGTGAATGAGCAGCATGAAGAATCCACCCGCTATTTTCGCCGCCGCTCGCTCAGTGTTTAGTCGAGCGACAATGCAGTTCTGGGACATGTTATCTTACACCACAATACAGTTCTCTGGAGTTTTTCATACTTTTTTCCATTATTAAGGAGTTACCTTGGAGCCCCCTTTGGTTTAGCTCCGCCCAGCCTTGGCTCAGGATCAACTGGTGGTGAGATGAGATGCTGTTGTGTTAGTGTTTCGTATATGAAGATGGGCAGTTTAAAGGTGTTTTCCTGATAAAGGTTGCCTTCGTAGCAACCACATTCGTCATTTTTGATGAGTATGTTATTTTTAGTTATGTTCAATTATGTTTGAGCATGTTTGTGCGTATTAAAGCTCATCTTTGATATAGCCTGTTAATTTATCAGGCCCAGTTAAGCTCTTCGAAAGCTTACTTTTTCTAAGCCCTCTTTAGTGTTTATAATGTTCAGTGCTCTCTGAGTTGAGTGAAAGTGGCATATTAGCCAGTGCTTTCTCATAATAATAGTGAATCCCCCAGCTATCTCTCCAAGCTCATTTCAATGGTGTTCTTTGAAGAACTGTGTTTACCAGTGTGGTGCACTACTTAATTATCCTTTTTCTATGTTGCTTCGTAGCTGCAGTAAGCTGTATCCTCTACTTTTTGTCAGTGCTACTTCACGAATAGCTGTTTTGTGTTCTCACTGGTGCTAGGTGTCCCTTATTATCTCCATATAATGTTGGCCACTCGCATTTTAGTGCGGTTGTGTTGTTTACACAAAAGTGTCTTTATCTTATCTTATCTTATTGAGCATCAATCCTGAATACATGCATCATTCATTAGTGAGTATGCTTTGTGCATATCCTCAGGTAAGAATCACAATGCTGAATAAACAAGCTTAACGCTATATGTGTTCACGGCAGCTTCACTCTCACCGGGGTGGAGCATAATATTGCCAGTTCAATCAAGAAAAGGGCACAGAATGCCTATAAATTTAAATCTCATAGTAACAGGTAATCAGTCTCAATGGGTTATTAGATGAATGTGTATAATTTTATTGCATACCTTTTCTTAGTGGTAACAATTTTAATACTGAGTTTTGCACTTATGTTTGGATAGTGCACTTGTAGGCGCGCACCCGATGGTGAGTATATGCTGGCTAGCACCTTATAGCTATATTATTATCCTTGAAGTCTAGTTGCAGTGTACAACAATTAACAATTATGATACGATATTATCTTTTGCATAATAAATTTAAACTATTTCTTTCATCATCTTCAGAAGTGACAATTCTTCTGGAATTTGGTAAGAATCTAACTTGCATATTATTATGAAGTGTGTTAATGTTTCAATCATTATACGAGGGAGGTGAAGATGGTTGTCCCTCCTCAATTGTTTATAGCTGCAAGAATTTTGATGTAATCATGCATCAGTAACTGAATATTTTCACGCATGATTTTTTTTATTGTTTTTATAAATATACGAATATATGTTCTCGTGCATGATAGCATATGTACCTGTTATGAAGTACCTGTTCTATATCAAGCGTCCATGGCCCTAATACCAACTTTTGATCAAATAATAAATAATCTTTTCCATTTTAAATGTTGTTGTTCAAGCGCAAGTCCCTAGTAGTTAGATAAGTTTAATTTAAGGTTAGCTATTTCTAAATTATAGTATATGCAGGAGCAAGGAGAGGAAGGGGGGTTTGTTCATGCCTTCTCGTAGAGCTGGTGTGGGCAAGCCTCGTGTTGTCGGACGTTGTCTGTGCGCCCTATACTTCATTGCCGTATCATCTTTCACAGACTGGCGACCCCTTGATACTCAGTTTTCTGGATTTTCTTTAGTCTGCGTTCTAAGTACGTTAGACGCCTTCCGCTCTGTAGCACTCACAAGTTCCGGGCCATCCTCTGGGGCGCTACAAAGAAAGTGGGAGGAAAAAGGAGAACCCCGAGAAAACCCACTACACGGCATTTTTCCACCACAAAGCCCACTTAGCACAAGCTGGGATCGAACCATGAACACCATCAGTGGCGGAGCCAAGGGAAGGCCAAGGGGGCCAGGCTCCTTTGCTCAAATTCTTGGCCCCCTAGTGCCCCACACACACAGATGATGCCATTATAGGTCGAAAAACGGTGAGTTGCCAGTGGCTACAAGTGAAACTACTTCCAAAACATCTCTCGGGAACAAAGTTACGAACTGCAAAATACCGTTGCGTTCCGGATAAAATTGCTCCACTCGTTTTAGTTTGTATTGCGGGAAGATCTAATTCACGGAAATCTGTGGGATGCTTGCATTGACCTCGCCACCTGGACATTCATTTTAACCTCTGTCCATTATCTAGTTATCTCCTTTGTTTTGACAAACAACCTGAAAAATAGAAAATTAGTCGGCATTCTAATTCGCTTCAATGTTGAAAGTCATACTAAAATATGATATGCATATTACAAATAACATGCACTGCAGTAAAATATTACACTTGTGTTGGACGAAAAAAGTCTTCGTACACTAAGTAATTGATTTCCATTGATTATGGCGACATAGAACAAATGATTTGCAATTATTATTATTATTATTATTATTATTATTATTATTATTATTATTATTATTATTATTATTATTATTATTAGTTTATCTACCAAACGACTATTTCTTGATTAATAAAAGTGATTAATCAATTATATTTAGTTACGTATGGTAGATGACTTCAGATTATATTATTTACTGACCGACAGTATCCCACGCTGTCGTATCTGTGCATAAGAGGTAATTTCTAATCATTTCTTTGTAGAAGTTAAGTAAAAGAACCTGTTTTACCTCTAAATGCTTAATTACAATTTCATTTACACAAATTCAATTCTAACATACAAGATGATATTAACGATGCTATTTGCATATACGAGTTACTTGTCACAAAAACTAATTACGCTAGGAAACTAAAACTATGCTCAGACTGTCTTTCGTAACTAACTTTTACAAGTGGTAGCAATTGAAACTCACATGAGTATATGGTAACCTCTCACCCGAAGTCCAAGGTTAATATCTTTGCACATGGCTAAAAAAAAGAACGTATCTGTTGCCTCCGTTTTCACTCTCCCCCTGTGCCAGACGCGTATTTTCGAAATACACTGAACTCTAGTCATAAGGCATTGTGAACGGGGTTACGCTTGGCAACAATGTAGGAAAAATGAATGACGTTTATATCGCGATTACGAGTCATGACATACATATAGCACAAAGTAAACGTCAGATGCTGGCGGCCCTAGTAGCCGAGTGAGTTAGCGCAACATCCTAGTAAGGAAAGTTGTTGTTGGCGTGGGCTCAAAACCTGCCGTAGGAATGATTTTCTTATTATTTTTAAATTTTTTATAATACTTCTTTCGTTAAAATAAGATTAAAATAATATTCAAAAAGTGATTTAACGATTATTTTTTAAAATTTTCATTAAACTTCTTTCATTAAAATAAGTTTGCCCTTGTACTTATACAGATCCATAGCAAAGTAATATTATTATTATTATTAATAATAATAATAATAATAATAACAATAGTAGTAGTACTAGTAGGAACGGGTTAGAATGCAATTCAGCATTCCGTGCGATGTTGCCAAACCTAATGCCTTCTGGCTAGGGCTGAGTGTATTTCGAAAATATGCGTGCCAACCTGAATCCCCATTATATTACCAAATGTTATCAATCTTTAATTTCAAATTAAGTGCTTTATGATTTTTTTGCAATTATAATGTCTCATTAGTTTCTATCACCGTTGTCCTTTAGGACAAGCTATTATAACAAAGGAAAAACATATTAATGGTTTCTCTTCATTACTTTTCAATCCTTTTTCTTATAATTCACTTAAGCAATATCACTTTTTTTTTTACAAATTATCGTATCCCTTTATTTATTTATTTTCATAAAATCTGTTTTCAACATTATATTATCATGCGGCATTTAAAAAAATCTGGAACTTCTTATATTTATTTACCTCCATCATTCCATCCGGAAAATTAGTGTGATTTGTACACGAGAGAATGTTTTCGGGCTGCTAAAATTAAGATTACTGGTGCCATGCTATAACTTTGAGTTTCGCCTTATCTCAAGTAGATGCAGACATGTCAGAAGGTTTGATCCTTGTAGATACACTAGTTCAAACGCTGTCCAAGATAAGGTCTGGTAAATATGACTCTCAACGAACAATATTCCAACAAATTTATCAAGAATGGTTGGAGATGTGCATAGAAAATGGTCTCGAATTCCAGAGCCGGAAACAAATAGAATATCGGGGTTCCTCGTGGAAATGAACTAGACATCCGCCATCGAAATATTACAAATTCATTTTGGATGAATCTTTTTCTTCATTGGATGCAGAAAACGAATTTTCTAAAGATAATATATCTATCAAGAGACATTTTTCTCCCTACTGTTTACAGACAATCACTGAAATGGAAAACCGCTTTGTATCATGTTGCAAAATCATCAGATCAATCACCACTCTACATCCAAAAAGTAAAAAACTTTTCTAATTACAACATTGTCGAGCCTATAACCCAGCACTATGGAGTGATCTGCAAACATTAAGGCGAGAATTCATAATCCTCCCAAACACAATTAATAGAGCAACCCAAAAGCATAAAAAAGCATATAAAGCATAACAGCAATTTACACATATGGTTGGTACCTTGAACATGATTGTGATTGTCTAAGAGTCCAGAAGAAACTAGTTTTAAAAGCATAATTTTTTAGAAAATAAAGCTCAAAGCATAATTTAAAATATATAGCACAATTCTTGCAAAATTCTCTTTCACTGAAAATTTAACATACTGTGTTAATATTTTTAAAGCCAATATTTACAATGCAAAATCATTGAGAACATAACAATGTAACAATGAAAAGCTTATTTTCATTTCTGTAAACTTTTCGGTGTAATCCTTTGATGTGGAGAAAAGAAAAACGTAAAAGAAGAAATTTTTCCGCCATCAATGAATAGTATGCAAGAACTCCATACTATATTGTTATATTTACTTTTCGAACTTAAGCACTTTCTGTACTTTTTGGTGGCATCTTTTACTTTCTTTTTCTGTATATATGTACCTGTAACGCGCACACAAATGATAGAAAAACATTCTTCGAGCAAAGCACATCTCTTTACAATGAATTAAGTAGAAAGTTCATTAAATATGAGAGAAACTAGTTGCAAAAAATATCAATAAATAGATCAATATTTAGAATATTTAATGTATAATAAATATAAATTACACATGATTAATGTAAAATAATCATTGAAATTAACAATAAAGCATATTTTTTTAAAAAAAGAAGCATAATTAAACAAGAAATAAAGCATAATGTGGGTTGCTCTAACAATTAAGTCTACAAAAACGCATTACTAGAAACCTACAAGATAGGTACCATCTCTGTGATTATATCAGTTTCTAGTGCTACATGTGAAAGGTCATTCTCTTCTTTGAAAAGATTAAAGACTTGTATACGCAATTCAATGACTCATGATAAGTTGAAAAACTTGTGTTACTTTATATTGAGAAGAAAATTGCTAAATTGTTAGATCTTAAACAAGTTGTGGATATGTTTGCTGCTGCCCACACGAATATAAAGATCCTCTTCAAGTAGAGGCATGAATCTATAAGTTATTTTCTTTACCTGTAAAAGTGTGTTTGCTTCCACTTAAGTCAACCAGCTACACATATTTTAAACGCCATGATTAAATAACTATTTACTTATATTAGAAATCAATTGCATTAATGAATCCTAGCTGTTTGAGGTACTAAATTCTTATATTTTCACTGTTTTCCAAACAGTAAAATCATAAACAATAAAGATGGAAACATTCACCTTGAATACACACACACACATATATATATATATATATATATATATATATTGGAGTGGAGATGGACCCCTCAAAATGCTCTTTGGCCCTTCGTTGCTCCCCCCTGAAAAAACTCTAACTACGCTACTGGACGCCATGTACCAGAGATGAATTCTCTACCATTGAGCCACCGCGGCCCTGCTTGGGCTTGGTCGTCCATATCCAATATCTCTTTTGGCGTTGCTTAAACAACTTCTAGTTTTGTTCTAAATCCAGACTCCATATTGGCGTAGATATTAATATTACAGTCGATTGGTAAAATCAATCTTCCACATTTAAGAATTAAAGTACACACAAGTACACAAATAAGCATTTACCATAAAAACACTAGCTGCAAGTGTTCAAAATATATTCATGGTTTCTATAAAATCAATTGAAAATTGCTATTTTTAATTAGGCAGCTACTGAAAAACCAGCCGACTCCAGCCGAGTTTAAACTGAACCTAAACTCAGTTGACCAAAGTGAACTGACCCGACAACCCGACCCAAGCTGACCTGATTGACTCGACCCGACAGCCCCACCCGACAACCCGACCCGAGCTGACCCGATTGACCCGACCCGAGTTGACCAAACCCGACCTGTTTGAGAGCACTATTTAAAATATATTGATATTGTTGTACAAGAGTAATTATTTTTCATAACCAGAGCTAAGAATAGTGCACTACTATTACATTTTCTCATATTATGCTTAAATGAATGCAAAACTCATAAATTTAAACAATTTACATACTTCCGATCAAAATTTGTTGAATAGTGTAATCTGCCGTAATCTTAAAATACTGTGACTGCTATTTTTTGTTCTTGCGATGTACTACCGCCTTGATTCGAAATATTTTCTACTTTAGACTCTATGCTAGGGAACTTTAAAAATCTAAAATTCTTACTTTCTTGTCGCCGTGGAGTTAATATTTTACTAATATTTTCTATACCAATATCAATGTCCTTTATAGCATTTTTACTTCTAGTCAAAATATCTTCAGTCATTACCAATATAAGATAAATAAATATTTATAATATATATAACACCTTAAGATTTTATGCCATCACATTATTCCAGAAAATCAACATATTATATTAAAATGAAAACCCGGAGCAAAATGTATGTATTTTGTGTGTATGTGTATGTTGTTATAATAAACTAAAAAATAATCACAACAATCGTGGTCGGATGGGTGAGTTAATGACTATCATGCAACTACTTAACTAGTTAATAAAAAATCAGGGTGGCCACTCACCTGGAAAACCTGGAAAACCGGGAAAAGTCAGGGAATTTTTTAATTCTGGAAAAGTCAGGGAAAAGTCAGGGAATTTTGATGAAAAACATGGAATTTTTACTCGGGAGAAAATTTACGTTCTGCTGTATTCCTAGCCATTTAGCCGGTTTATTTATATACAAAATAGCTTTGGTCGCTGGGGGCTTTGCCCCCAGATTTCTCCTTCCTTCCAGGTTTCGTTTATCTAGCTCTGCTGGTTTGGCCTGCGCATACTTTCTTCATATTCTTTTGTCATTTAGTGCTGCCCATGAATTGAGCTGGAGCGAAATCGGGACCATTTTGTAATTAACACACTTGTTTAGTTCGATGGCTGCTTGATTTCCAGAATTTGCTCGGGGCTGCGCCCCTGCATCCCGTTTTGGTGGTCACGTGATTAATATAAAAGCTGAACGATAGTTGAGTATTTCTGCCGGAAGAGTTCCGAATGTGTGTCGAATTCCACAAAATGTGTGGAATTTTGGTTAATGCGTGTATTTCTATGTAGAATCAAAAACTGTGTGGATTCCACATGCATTTGTACTCAGTGGCGGCAGTACTTTTTGCGCCACACGATTAATTGGCCATGCTTTTTTACAGATATTTGACCTTTTGACCACCAATTTGAAGTAATGGCATTCCCCTCCCCCTAGTTTTTACACCCAATTCCGCTACTGCATGTACTATTGTTCTTAAAAAAAAATCAGCTTCAAACAAATTTTTCTGATTTCTTAAAAGCACATTTTAATAGTGCTCATTTACTTCAGTTCCGTTGTTTTGTTACACAACATTTCTCATCTATGTCGACCTGTTCCCCGGTTGCATAACCACCGCACGCCACTGCTGGCACGACAAAACCTTTGGGACCCGGGCCTACCTAAAGTTGTTAATGCCGGCTTTCTAGACCGAAGTCCGCTACTTCTTAATACAGGTAGCGCCATAATTGTCCTCTCCATTCATTTGTGACGTCAAAGAACGATAGCATAACCTTGCACTGCAATATGACAGAGGTTGCTAATAAGCACACCTGGTGAAGGTATTGTATATTTGTTGTTAAATCCGGAGAAATATTTGATTGCAAATTAACGAATAATAAGTAGATAATGAGTAGAACAGTTTCTTGATTTGAATTTTGCAATTTTAAACCGATTTTATGTAAATTCTGTAATGGTGTTTTTCCAAGAAAATAAATTTAAGAATTATTGACTAATTTTTTAAACATATATTTGTTTAAAAAAGAAATGAAAATTTCAGTCAAGGGAGTTGAGGATTGTCGCAGGGTGCGGGCTCCACCTCCATTGGCCATTTTCTAGCTATGGGCCTGGATCAAAATACCATGTTTTCGAGTAATTCTTTTTCTTAACACATGGACTTCATTGCCGTATAACTCACATGATTTGTGTTTAATAATGGTTTACGGGTTTGCAGGGCCGGCGACAGGGGAGGGGGAATAGGGGACAAATGCCCGGGGGCCTGGAATCACAAAAGAATAATTAAAACCAATAATTTTACTGGAATATAGGGGTTCGTGTCCCTGAGTTACCCAAGGTTCCTATATATACCAATTTTAGATCTCTCTAGAAATTTTCTGGAAAACCGGGAAAATTTCTGGAAAAGTCAGGGAAAAGTCAGGGAATTTTGAAATTCCAAATGAGTGGCCACCCTGAAAATGTTTAGAAAATTTGGGATCGAAAGAAAATACGTAAATCTTAAAGTGTCTCGGACATGCTAGTTGGTCAATGTAAAATATTTAGACGTTCGGGATCCTTACTAAGGCGTAAGCCTCACAACATATGTCTACCATGTTCTGGTGGGCTAATGTAAAAGTATTTAGACGTTTTGGATCGTTCAGCATCTGCAGCCATGTTCTGATAAGATAATGTAAATATTTGGGATCCTTCAGCATCTTCTACCATGTTAGCCTGGTCTACTCTAGCTTGAAGTGAATGTGGGGATTGTAGCTTAAAGGAGACCAAACTAAACTTAGAGAAATATCTGAAATTTCTCTTGTAAACATGCCCCTAAAAGTTAGGCAAAATTTTGTGAAATGAAAACCAAAACTAATTCAAGTTGTAATTAATGACGTTGGTGTTTAATTTAGAGAAAAGCTTAGCGTTCATCTTACATCAGTTTATTCGACATAGAATTCAATGTTCTCAGATTTGACGTGTTTAAATGTCTGAAACATTGTATGGAATAAATGAAAGGAGATCTAGGCAAAGAGAACGTCATATCTTGAGTACTTCTGGATCCATTGTCAAGAATCCTCCTCTGCAGCTCGGCTTTGGATGTTATAAAATGTCCTTGGAAGGATGAAACTTGGTAATTATAAAACACTCTCGAATAAGAATTGTGCACGAGCTTTTCAAACACCCTAAACTGAAATGATTAATTCGATCTCGTTACTTTAAGTATAGTTTGGTATTACAAAGTGACGTTCGTTTTGTTTATAATTTACGACTCATCGCGTTAACTAGTTCCTCGCGTCTCTTTCAATAGTCCGCGTTCTCTCAACTCTCAATCTTCTACTACTCGGTGCCGATCTCTTCCTAACTAGTCTATTTCCAAGAAAACAGTTTTATGTAATGGAAAACATGAGATTGCAGATTTCAGAGATGTTTCAGAACAACAATGATTCCAACCAGCGCGTGGAACTCTTGAGAGAACTCAGTTGAGAAAGAACATTCTGCTGACCAAAAATCCGTAAAATCTCCAAACGCAATCTTCCGGATAATCTAAATTTTGTCAATCTGAGAAATTTCTGGAAGAGATGAATATAGAAATTATTACAGTGTAACAAACATTCCCGTACACAATTCTGAAAGTAAAATGCTGATTTAATAGTGATTATTTAACAGTTATATAATAACCTCATTATGTAAATTCTCTTTAACGTAATCTTACTAAGTTGCAGTTTTACTTTTGGTAACAAAGACAACAATTCATGAACAATGTAAATAATTTTCATAACGCTATTTCCTCCTTTCTTTGTCGAGTAATATGATTTTAATAAGCATAATTGATTATGCAAATAAAATTTAATTAAATTACTTTCAATAACATAATGTATCGTAGCGTTACCAAGAATTGAACCAAGTACCATAGCATCTAATAACATCTCATTATATCCCATAATAATATAAGTGCGGATGTAATTGTGATTTGCCGTAGTAAAGCTGGGGTGAATGCAAATGAATGCTTAGGTTTATAGAATTTTAACAACGGCAAAAAGCACGATTACACTACATTAGCTAAAGGATTTTCAATCCAACCATTATCAGGTTGTGGAACAGCGAAATATTCTTCAAAAACTTATGCTCATGCTCAAGTGTCCTACAAGTGTTATGTGCATTTCCGCAGAGAATTTTTCACCTGAAGAACCAATGAAATCCTTGAGCACTGGAAATGATGAGTAGTAATTGTTTTGAACTCGTACTGCCCACAACAGCAGTTTCTTAATCTTAAAAAAAATAGTTGTTGAATAACAGCTGTGAGTTCCATTTTATTGCAACACATTTCAATTTTTAGGTGTCGTGAACTCCTGGCTCGGCCCCGCGGACCCCAGGGGTCCGTGGATCCCACTCTGAGAACCTCTGTTTTAATTATTTGTAAGAACTTATTGGTAAATCTGCATTTTTAGTTAGAAAATACAATAACACTCTTGCTTGTACCTATGTTGGTGCATGCGAATGGAATTTTGTTACGTCCATTCCTCCTTATTGGGCAACAATAACGACAAGAACAATTTAACTTTTCGTTATTTGCGTTATTGGTGTGATCGTAAAAATCACAGAATAACACTCAGAAGCTACTTCTATATTCCAGTGGTCATTTTGAGGCTGGTTTCCCTTCTTTGTCCCTAAATCACTTTTAAAAGTACAATAAATATCCAGACCACTTCCTTACACTTTCTTTCATGCTCGTTTTGGCCCATTCGGAATACAGACTGATTTTATTTAAATAAGGATTGGAACACACAATTTCCATGTCCGAAACATACGTTGGCGCTCCATTGTAAATTCATTTCAATCAATGTCAACAATCCTTTGTTTCGTAAACTCCTTTTTAATTGTTGACTCAACTTCTTGTTTATCTGAACTGACAACAGTTTCAGACCTTTTCTTTTCGCAATACAACAATGCTTTACGACCTACTTTGACGGTTCAGTAGGAGTTTGTCAGTAATCAGCAACCGATCGACTTCTTCGGAAATCCACATAACATAGCACGTGAATATGGTGAGTAGACTGGCATAATCGTTTGTGGAATGCTTGCGTTTCTACTACACTTTTAGGGTACATTCATACTGTAGTGTTCTTTGATCATGAAGTCTGTAACTGGGGATAAGCGTACTAATATTATTAACATTACATTTTATCAGAAAAAATCGGCAAAAGCAACAAGATCTCATATAGTTAAAGAAATCGGACTAACAGTGCGGGATGTGCAAATTCATCGTTTGTGCAAACAGTTCCGCAGCAATTGTTTTCACAGTATCCATCTTGCATCTAGCAAAATGCAGGGAGACCTCTGAGCGTATTAACAAAAGAGGGGTCTATTATTAAAACCTGCCCCATCCATTTTTTTACTTTTTGAGAAAATGAAAACAAAAAAACATGTTTCTCTGTAATAACATGCGACATCAATTCTGTTCTCTCGACACTGGAATCTGCTCATTGTTGTCTACACAAATGTTTGGTCGCACAAAATCAAGAACTGAGCAATAAATAACGCGTTTTAGACAATATACACAGGATATGGTAGTGGAAGTGAAAAATGGAAATGGTAGGTTTTGATACTAGACCCCTCATAAGAAAGAAAAGATAGGTGTTGTTATCTGACACTAGTTCATCGTGGAAGTCCCCTGTTCGTCGAAGTTTAGCTTAAATATTAGAACGCCACGCTACAAAGAATTTTAAGAAACTTGAATGTGAAAACCACAGCACGGTTTCAGTTGTGTGTAACTGATTATGGTGATCGATTTTATTTCTGTAACTGGTTTATTGACAAATTAAATGAAAACCCTATGCTCTAGTTTTAAGTTTCCTGAGGAAGCCAAATTCTTCGTGCCCTCATTAAAAGCAAGATATTGGTCATCAGTGCTGTCGAACGTGAGATCAGAAGTGTCAATGCACAAACGAGGAATCATTTTTTAGTGTGGCATAACTGCTACTGAGGTGATAAGACCTTTATTTTTTCATGAAAATGTAACAAAGGCATCATACTAAAAGCTACTAAGGGAGAAGATATTTGTCGCACAAGATCCCTTAAATTTAGGTCAAAATGATGAATTATGGTTCATACAAGACGGAGCACCACTACATCGCTCAAATACGACTAACTTATAAATCTTTAAAAAGACAAGTTTGGAGGACGACTTATTGCTATGGGGTGAATTGTCGAATCGCCACCAAGTAGTCCAGATCACACTCCATACGATCTTTTCTTGTGGAGATTCCTAAAATAAATTGTTTCAAAAATCAAGTAACAATGTACATGACTTACAACAGAATTAGCATAGCGTAGAGATATGTTGGATAAGGTTTTTACAGTGGCTTTAGTAAATATAATTAATTAATGTGTTCCTCATTCACGAGGACATGCCGAATAAAAGTAAGTTCATTTTATCGGTCTTACACTTAAATTAATATCTTTGAACAATTAATGGCAATGGAGCCAAAAAGTGTTGTTTTTAAGAAGAAATAATATGTTTCCTTAGGTTCATAGTATAGCCTTATTCAACCTAATTCTTATTCCTCGCGAGACATTTGTTTTTTACTACAACCATATGTTCATAGTAAACAATTTCCTGACGTCCTTACGTGTGCTGTATACGAGTAGGCTATTGCACTGGAAGTAGGATCATATGGTTATTGTGTAAGAAGTAGGGAAAAGATACCCTTTTTTTATAAATAAAGTAAACAATATTGAAACTTAAAGGTCATCTATTAGAATTTTAACTTTTTAAAGTATTACTTGTGATTAAAATTTTTCTTTCGTGGTACACTTTGTCTCAAAAAGGTTGAGCGCATTCTTTATTGCTGTTTCGAAGCAAAAATTTTCGGGTATCTTCGGAAAAAAGTAAACCAGGTTCGAACCTCGAAATCAACCTTTGCCATCGGGAAAAAGTTTGCAGATGTGTTTTTCTTCTTTTAAATGTAATAAGACTTGTTACCAAGTGTCTAAAAAAAGCAACATTGTTTGAAATACTTAACGATACAGTATTTCGAAATTTTGTATTAATGTCAGTACATGCTTGTTTGTCATTTTGCTCTCCATACTTAAAGTAATATTCAGATACGTCAACGAATCTTTCCATATGTAAAAGAATGGTGAAAATTAGGACATAGAACATAATTATCGCCTGAGTACTAAAATAAAAGTCAAAGTAGAACCGAAACAGCGTTTCCAGTGGATATAAGCAGATGGTGATCAGAAAAATGGAAACACCTAAACGAAATTGCAACTTACCAGATTAATATGGTGTCGGGCCAACTTTCCCCTTTAGAACAGCCTTGATGTGACGTGGGATGGAGGCATAGAGGTCGTGAATGGTAGCAAGTAGAATTTTACACCATTCCTCGTGCAGGGCATCGGCCAGTTTTGTGAGAGAGGATGGAGGTGGAAATCGTCGCCGGAGTCGTGTTTCCAAAACGGACCACAGATGTTCAATTATGTTGAGATCTGGGGATTGGGCGGGCCAGGTGAGGTGTTGAACTTCATCCCGATGTTCCTCAAACCAGCTGCAACAACTCCAGCTGTGTGAATGGGTGCATTATCATCCTGGAAGATGGCGTCATATTCCGGGAACAACATCCGGACAATAGGATGCAAGTGGTTTCCCAAAATTGCGACATAATCGTTGGCAGTGATTCGTCCGGTAAGTGTGACCACAGGACCCAATGAAAACCATGATATGGCGGCCCACCGCATCACCGACCCGCCGCCGCCATGTTTCACAGTTGGGCAGAGACACTGCAGATCATAAGATTCTTTGGGGGTTCTCCACACATAAACACGGCCCTTGGTTGGGAATAGGGTGAAGGATGACTCATCCGACCATATCACACGTTTCCAGTCCTCAACGATCCAAGTTGCATTGTCGCGGCACCATTTGCGGCGTGCGAAAGCGTCATGGTCCCTGATGAGCGGTTTGGCCCGTGCAACACAACCCCGTAAGTTCATGTCATGTAATTCGAGGCGGACTGTGATTGTCAAAACAGGATGGGGGAGGTGCTGATTGAGTTCCTCCGTCACTTGCTCTGCAGTGGCACGACGGTTCTGCGTGACAATGCGCTTTAATACTCGGCGTGACTAGTCACTCATGATTTTCTTTCGCCCAATGTTCCGCTTCCCCGATGTGGTTTTCCCGTGTGTTATGTAGGCCGTCATCACCTTCGACACTGTCCCACGCGACAAACCTAACACAGTAGCCACTGCCGTCACACTCACTCCACATAACCGCGCACCAAAAATTTGCCCTCTTTGAAAATCTGAGAGGTCTCCCATTTTACGCTACCTCCGTCTGCTGCAGCCACTGGACACTGCTGTTCCACTGAGCCTTCACGGAACAGCAGAACGGAGTCAGGTGAGGCTTTGATTGTATTAGCAACCTGAGACCTCATTCACACCAACCCACACGCATGTAATAGTGGTATGACCCTGGCTTTGATTTACTCAAATCACAGTGCCGGGTCGCGGATGTAAATTTAGTTAACACCACGCAAGCGATAAGTACATGAAAAAACATTATGTATTTGGAGCTATGCGTGAAATAAAAATGTAGTAGTAAATGTATAATAGATACTTCAGCCCCGGCGTGATGGGGAAAAATCATAGAAACACTAGGAGTCTTGGCCACTATTGAGCTTGCGCGTGAAGAAGCTTCTCCAAGCTCGTCAAGGCTCGTGACGTAGCTCTCGAGCGACGTCAGAACTGGCAGAAATGCGTGGGACGATGTCGCTTTATAAGCGAGGCCCGTCGCCCAGCTCGGTTGATTTTTCTTTCCAGCATTCGTCCAGTGTGTTTCGCTCTTCGACCCGGACGCTCGTCGTAATATCAGGTATGTGATTATTTCCCCCCCCCCTCGATACGGGATGAGCACCTTGAGATTTGTTAGTGATTAATATAAAGTTTAATTCCAACATGAAACCAAGTTCCCCCTTCAAGAATTATCACTTCCCCTTTGGGCCAATGCAAGTTGCAAGTAAAAATCATGAAACTTACTATTTTCAATAAATCGCGGCTTAGCATAAAAACCTCCTAGCACCCATTTGGTAATGAAGGGGTTGTGCCCATAAATGTGATGTATGTAATAATAAGTTCAAGTTGTAGTTCCAAGTAACCGATTTGTGAGATTCTTTGTATTTTAATTTTTATTTTTTTTATTCTTATAAATAAACCGTACAATGGAAATGGTCTCTTTAGTTTAGTCAAGCTATCCCTCTCTATCTAGATTCAGTTCACAGTCTTCATATGTTACCTGGGTTTCGATTTCCAGTACAAGCTCTACCACTGAAATACGAGTCTCCCCCCCACTATTGAGACTTTTAGTGCACTTTCTCATCATCTTCGAATCAGTAAGCCAAAGGCGCTTCGATACTGAGGCTTAAAGGGAATTGGACTCAGAACCAACCTTGACATACTGAGTGTAGTGTAGAGGAGTGATATCAAATACGATTACACAAAAGGAAGTGTATACAAATATAATGCCAATCTCAGAAAACACATAACAGTTTTATGGTGATCGGTGTTCGAAGGGTAATGAACTGTGTGTTCTTGAATCTCTAAACAAGTCTCTGGTGCTCGTTCACTTTATAGGGGAACCAAAAATCTCAGTTGCCTTTCAGGGCAAATCGCGAGTGATTTTTCTTTTATCGAAGAGTTTTCAATATATAAAAGTGTAGTGTATGCGAAGTTTTTCTTTTGACTAGTCAAGTGGTGTATCTGTACTATGTAAAGTCAGTAAAGTTCAGTGGCGTACTTGGCCTAGGCGGTGTTCAGCTTATGACTCTGATATACAAGTATATTCCTTCTGCTCTAAGTAGTGCGTTTTACAAGGAGTGAAGTAGCGACGAAAATTTTCTATTCTCAACTTCTCTCGCTTTAAGTTGTTATAAGTCAACGAAATAGCTGCTAGGTTCCGCAGAGCAAGACTCAGTTTACCTCACGACGTTTTCTTCTGTGGTGATGCAAATGTAAAATCGGGACGCGAGTGTTAAGACAGAATTCAGCTTTTGTCTCATGTACTTGCAAAACCCTAAAGTTGCTAGCTTTGGTGGGATCACAGTCAGTTTTATCTCTGGGCAACAGAACCGCCCGTTTTACGGGATGAAAGTTCGACGGTCTGTCCGGCGATAAGTGTCTAAAATCCTTTCCCATTCAAAGCTTGGGGTCACAGGTATCTTATTCTCTTGGTTCAACAGGCACCCCCTGCTCTAGGGGTGCATGTCCGACGGTTGCCTGGGAATAACTGCCTAAAACTCTCATTTATGCAAATGCAACCAACCAAAAATCAAAATGCAGGTACATGATCCAATGGTTGGATGTTCGTAATCCCCCCCTGTGTGAATTAAAAAAATAGTTTAAAGAAATAAAGTTTAAAAAAGAAAACCAGTTAAAGAATAGAAGTAAAATGTAAAATCATCATAAATGAACAAATAAACATGTTCTTTTATAAACAGCTGTCTAGTCACTTTCCGTTTCCCGTTCTAAAAAGTAAAGCAAAATTTATAAAGAAAGGGAAGTTGAGTATTCAAGTTCAAAGGAAGCTAAATAAAGATATTGAAATAATAATAAGTCTCATAATACGTAAAAATTTGACGTAGCATTTCCGAGGGAAGTAGCTATCAGTGATTATTCCTATTATATCAGAGGAAATAGGTTGATTACACACTGCCCTGGTTTAGGGGGCCACTGCTTTGAAAAACAGATTTATTCATCAAAAATGAGTTTCGCGCAGAAAATAAAAGAAAAGCTATTAGATTTAGGGCAATCCCATTGTGCTAGGACCCCCACGGGCAAGCATCGTTATATTTTGGATCAGCGGAATAATTAATATTGTATTGAATGCAATAAAGTAAAAGTACATGGGCATTCTCCTCCTCAATTTGGCCGTTGGAAAAAGAACCCGTTACCGAGTTACTTGGATACGTGTAATAAGCCCAGACATCTCGAACCAACGACCGCTAGTCCGCAAACTCCTGATGTGCCGGCGAGTGGCTACGACCTAACGCCGCTTGCCGCGTCTAGTCCTATCTCGACTAGAAATGATACAGAAATACAAAGTGCTGGTTCGAGTGATAAACCAACACCAGCTCCTAGGACGATATATGTAAATTCAGATACTGACGAGACCCCACCGGGGGTAGATCCAAAAACTCTAGTGAATGAAGTAAATTTAAAAGATGAATTAGAAATTGCAGAACTAATAACTGCAGGTCAGGAATGCCCTCAAGCAACAATTGAGATAGAATCAACAGCAGGTGTAATACCTGATGTCCCCTCGAACCAAAGACCCTTACATAATAATAAGTTAGCTCATAAGGAAAATAGATTAAGTAACTTAGTGTTAAGTTCAGGAAATAAAGATATTGATGTATCAAAAGAACCAGATAGCCCAGTAGCGCTATATTTTCCTATTAAATAGGAACTGTCAGATCCTACAACGCCGTTAGAAATGCAAAGACCGACCTTTCAATCTTTTTATGCTGGTAGTAGTGATGAAACAGTTTATGCTGAGATCGGTCTTAGAACTATGTATGCTAACTTAAATACTGAATCACGAATTTCAACGAGTAAAGAGCACATTTATGAAAATATTGCTCTCGAACCCCAGACTTTAACGAATAAAGAGCCAATTTATGCAAATATAGGAACCGAACCATGAGAAACGAAAATTGAGAGCCGTGACGAGAACAATGAAAGTCAGTTGCGCTCTCTGACTCAGCCTAACGATGAAGCATTAATAGACCAGGTTAAGCATTCATTACAAACAGAATTGTCCCCTGCAGTAGGAAACTTAATTCGATCTTTAACTAAACAACTACGGAACAAGAAAGTACAGGTCACAGTTGTTCGTCGCCAAGGTGACGACGAATAGAAATTAGGTATTCTATTTCAAGCTGACCCCTCAGCCCCCTTTGAAGACTTATTACCTGAGGAAAATGTAGTTGGAAATTTTGATATGGAAATACAGACCGACGTTTTTCAAAAGAAAGATGTTAGCGTTCAGACCGAATATAAGTTTCCTAAAATGATCCGTATTGACACAGATCGTGAACTTAATATTATTCGGACAACAGCTACTCAGACCAACCCTGTTATGTTTGAAAATAGCCTTAACCTTCAAGAGGAACTGCAATATTTGGACAGTATAGATAACATACTCAGTGTAGTTACTAAAGTCAGGTGGTTAAACGGAGATATTAGTAGTGCAGATTCAGATGGGGTGAATCTTTGAAAGACGATTGGTTGGGATACGAACTACAGAAATTACAAAACGAAGAAATAGCCCAATTTCAAGAAGACAACCCGGAGTCTTCTCCTGCGTCATCCCTGGAGGATGAGTCAAAACCTTCTTGGAACTTCGAAGAAGAACTCCGATATGACCGTTGGGATCCTCCTACGGTTTCTACTCCCCGAGCAGCGAACCAATACCCTCCCACAGAGGACGCTGACCAGAGAAATGACCTCGTCGCCCCTGCTCTAATTGAGAGAATGTTAGACGATGAGAAGAAAAGTGATGATGTTTTTCCCTCAGTTTATTCCGACTACCAGAAGCAAATTGAGGAAAAAGAAGAAAAGGATTCCTGGTCCGAGAATAGAATAAACGAAAACATTGGTAAAATATTTGATTACGCGGAATTTGGTGCATCAGTAATTTGTTTAGATGAAGTAGAAAATAGATACGATCCCTCAACCCCTCCAACCCAAAGTGAATCTAACAAACAAACTTATAGTGTTAAGGATATTGGTTTACAACCTTCGGCTAGTGCTAATTCTAAATTTAGTTCCTATAATGAAACTGGTGAATCACCTGCGACCAAGGAACTGAAAAAGTACCAACAAGAGGAAAAGTTAGATCCCTTACAGATAGTGTTTGTTTCGCCACCTAGTAGCGTAGTTACACCCACGACCCCAGTGGAGAAATTCGAGTTTAGCGAAGGGGAAAAGTCAGTAAAATCAGTACTTAGCGAACAAAATAGATCTTATACATCAGAATTTAGTCCAGAACAAACCTCCGAGTTAGAAAATAGAAGCGTAACTGATACCGACTATAGGTCCGTTTCTGAAAATTTCAACACCTCGACTTCATTAGACAGGTCCTTGGATCTGAAAGATGAGCCTGTTTCACATTCATCAAGTGAAGATAAGACCTCTGACAAGCAAAAATCAAATTTTTCGCCCTTTTTAAAAGTAGATCCTGAGGATAAGCCTTGTATAAATTTAAAATCTGAGCAAGAAATTAAAACTAGTCCGGCTACCGAGCCATCTATACCATATAGTTTTGAGAAACCTAAATTTACAGATACTGTTGTAACAGGCAAAATTAGCAACCCTCCTCCCGAGGGTGACAATCAAAATTCTACTATTAGTGCTAAACCACAAGCCTTCAAGATTTATCCAAATGTTGAAATTCCCTCCTTCTCTGGTAATGGACATGAGTGCGTGGAAATTTTCCTGCAAAAATATGAATTAGTGGCTAGCATATAGGAATGGTCAACCCCAGAGATAGTAAATTACCTCCCTTATTGTTTGAAAGGGGAAGCTCTCTCCTTCTATTTAGTAGACATAGCAAACCTTTCACCCTTAAACTATAACGAGATGAAGGAAAAACTTAAAAAGGCATTTCCTAGTATTGAGTATACTGCAAGATTAGAATACGACGTTGATACAAGAAAACAACAACCCAATGAGAGTACTTTAGCGTTCATTTATAAGTTAATAAAGGATTTGAAATTCTTACGAGGTTGGGTTAATGAAAGTGAATTGATGAGTAAGCTTTGAATGAGTTTGTTACCAGACATCCTAAATAAGCTGATGCTTGAAGTGGATGATTGTGATAATCTCGTACAGTGCCTGCAATATCTTAGAAAATTTCACACAGCACAATGATTAGTTAGTCAGAGGATGAGTAATGACGTAATATGGAAAAATGACCGCTTGCACTGGTCAAGCATTAAAGAAACTACCCAACCTGGATTTGTACAGGTTATTTCTTGTTACTCAGACGAAGTAGTAGCAGAACCGGGTTAAAAAATGTATAGGAACACTCACCAAAATACCTATGGCTTTGGCCATGGGCGGGCGCAGCTTTGTACAGTCAAGATGAAAATAGGAGACCGCAGGGCGCAAGCTCTTATTGACACAGGCTCAGAAATTTCGCTGACTTCGAAAACCCTCTTATCCCCAAGATTTCCACTAACTGAGAGACTGAAGGGTTATGTAAAGCTTCGTGGCGTAGGTGCCCACCCCACAGATTACATTCCTGTGGTGAGAATAGCGTGTTGCTTCAAGGATCACTTGAAAACAACCAAACGAAGGTTTCTAGAGGTAGCTATAGTTGATCCACAGTTTTGCGCCTATGATGTTATTTTAGCATAGATTTTTTGCATAAGTATGTCACAACCATTCATTTCAAATACTTGGAGCTAACAGATAAAGACGGGAATCATGTTGAATACCTATGGTGCACAATCCCAAAAGGTACAAATGGACATCGCCAAGGTGTAATTCATACCTTAGACTTAACACATGTTGAACGGTACCCACCGTCAGTAATAAAAGGATCGCTTAACGATCCCATATCGGCACAAGATGATAATGCTAGACAAACGGTCTTCTCTAACCCTCCTCATAGAAACAACCAAAATTATAGGAAACGGAACCTCCCACTCAGGAGCAAGGATCGTCTCCAAAGTTGGTCACCGGAAATCCCATAAATCCCGTTGCTAGTGTAGCTGATAAAAGACAAAAACTCCCTGCTAAAGAAATTACATCTCGAGTATTCGTGTGTTCCAGGGAAACTACAAAATTTTCCTCGGAGCCTACGAATAGAACGAATGGAAAAGTCAATAGGCGTGAAAAGGCAAGACGTAAACGAACTAAGAAAGTAAGGTATCTTCCAGTGCTCCTGAGCTGGAACCTACCAATTCGCCTGACTTAGAAAAAGAGGAAAAGAATCTATGCAGCCTTGACCCTCAACTAGGCCCTAGTGGAACTTTGCTAGCTAGTTCTACAGAAAGTTCGAGTACAGAAATTATTCCCAGAAAGAAAAAGAAAGCGTTTTATGCGGTAAAATATAGCAAGAAAAACCAACACTCTGTAAAGCCACCCCTGCCCTCACAGACGCCTTATGAGCCTGTAAAGGACAAATCAAATAGAGGACAGTTAGAAACGTTAGAAAAACCTTTGACAACGCAAGGAAGTGTAAATGATCCAGTAACCCTCTCTGATCTAGAGAGTTTTGCTCAGGATCATATTAAAGAAGAGGTCGTGCCAAACCCCTTGGGGTTGAGTGACGAAATTTTTGATATCTATCCGGATACTAACTATAAAGTGCACCTTCCAGCAAATGTCCGCCTGCCGTCCAAGGCTTCGTATGACAGAAATTACCGCACCAACCGGGACCGTGCATATTTGGGACATCATACCGTCCAAAGGAATTCGGTATTGGCACTCCTGTTTGATCCCCAGAGGTCCAGTTTCTACTGGCAATGGAAATATTACTCTGACTATTTTTAATAGTTCGGATCGAACTAAATCTTTGTCTAAAAACCTTTATTTAGGGAAACTTGTTCCCCAGGTTGAGTCTTTAAATGACGAGACAGACAATGACGTGCAGACCGTTAATCAGATCGTACACCTTACTAACAAAGATGAAACAGACGACGTGGAAGTGTCTTGACAACCCCAAAAAGTCCCCCAAACAAAGGAAGAATTAGCTCAAGTACTAAATATTGGTCCAAACTTAAACCCCGAAGAAAGAAACCAGTTACTGGACTTATTGATGGAATTTAGGGATGTTGTAGCCTGGAACAAGTCTCGTCTTACTGCGGCTACCGATAAGTTTATGTGCCCCTTAGAGGTCATCACAGATATTCCTGTTTCTCACCCCCCATATAGAAAAACACCAAAACAGAGAGAGATAGTTGCAGAAGAGATCCAGAAAATGTTAGACAGCAATATATACCGGGAAAGTAAGAGCCCATATTCGGCACCAATTGTGATAGTACCTAAAAAAGATGGCTCCCCACGTATATGTATCGACTTCAGAGGAATTAATATAATTTTAAGGTCAAATTTTGTGCCAGTGCCACGCATAGATGAGGTACTAGCTTTCTTAAATGGTACCAAATTCATAAATACTTTGGACATGCAAAATGGATACCATCAATTACTCATCCGTTCGTGCGATATAGAGAAGACTGCATTCATCTGCATCCGGGGAAAATTCGAATTTTTGAGACTACCATTCGGCCTAACCACAGCCCCGGCCCTTTTTCAAAACATGATGAATGTTATCTTTGGTGACATCATGTGGAAGTATGTAATCTGTTATTTAGACGATTTGGTTTGCCCCAGTCCTTCCTTCCCAGCTTTAATAGAAAGAACGAGAATTATTTTATCTCGACTCCTGGAGGCCAACCTAAAACTCAGCCCTAAGAAATTTTACTTTGGTTACGAAGAAGCCTCGGTGCTTGGTCACATCGTCGGTAGACGAGGAATTTGTGTAGATCCCGCCAAAGCTGAAGCTATATCAAAGGTACCATACCCCACTACAGTCAAAGAAATACGTTGTTTTATTGGACTTTGTTCATCTTACAGAGCTTTTGTCCAAGGATTTTCTACTATTGCGAAACCACTCATTTCATTGACTAAAAAGAACGCCAAATTCGAATTTGGGGAAACCGAGAAACAAGCATGGGATACCTTGAAATCTTGTCTCATATCTGCTCCAGTCCTTGCACACTTTGACCCAAATCAGGACGCCATAGTCTATTCGGATGCCTGTCGAGACGGAATAGGTGGATACGTCGCACAAATTAAAGAAGATAACAAAGAACACCCAATAGCCTATTTTTCGAAATCGTTGTCTCCAGCGGAGCTAAACTATTCCATGGTTGAGCTTGAAGCGCTAGGTGCTACTAAGACAATTTTGCATTTCCACTTCTTATTGGCAGATCGTCCCTTTATTGTTCGGACTGATGCTCACGGCATTTGTTACCCAAGAAATAATAAGATGCTAAATTCTCGACTTATGCGTTGGACCATCTGTTTACAACCTTACCAATTTACAATTGAACATGTAAACGGCCGCAATAATGTGACCGCAGATTTTTTGTCAAGGTGACCGTTGAAGGATGAGTTACCCTCCAAATTTGGGCAAGAAGAAGATTGTGCAGACGTGTGCTACCTAGTGTTATGTCCCAAAATAGATATAAGAGCAATGCAAAAAGAGGACGATAAAATTACTGAACTAATACAAAAGAAGAAAGATAACCCTACCGATCGTACTCTAAAACCCTATGTTGTAGTTGACGATGTTTTATATCGAGTCATGAACAAAGATAGGAAACTAGTGATACCGGAAAAGGCTATCCCCGACATCTTACAAGAGGCCCATTCGTCTCCGCTGTGTGGAGGCCATACGAAATTTTCTCGCACGTACTCTAAAGTGAACGAACGTTGCTACTTTCCTAACATGGGGAAAATAGTTAAGGAATACGTGCGCTCGTGTGACGAATGTCAAAGGGTGAACATCCCTCGAGAAAAGAAACAAGGTTTTCTTCACCCCTTACCTGTAAAAGAGGAACTATTCTCCCGTTGGAGTTTGGATATTTTTGGCCCGCTACATAGTAGTGCAGGCTACAGTTACATCCTGGTTATGATAGAATATCTTAGCCATTTCGCAATATTAGTACCGCTACGAAACATAAAAGCTCCGACAGTGGCTAGAGCCATGTTGGACGAGTTAATCACGCGGTTTTGCCCCCCAAAAGAGGTATTGACGGATAGGGGAACGAACTTCTTATCAGCGATAATGGCCGAACTAAATGACTTATTTGACATTAAACATGTCCGAACTGCAGCATTCACACCGTCAACAAACGGACTATGTGAGCAATTTAATTCTGCAATTGCAAATTTTCTAACTAAGTACACGGCCAAGCAGCTTACCAAGTGTGCGGAATTAGTGATGGGCATTGGGAATATTCCCGGTGGGAAGGAATTTAAAAATGGGAATATTCTGGATTTTTTCCCTGGCCTATAAATTCCTGGGAAGGAATTTATTTTCATTTCTCTACTTTATCTTCAAAATTATAAGAACCATATGACTAATTACTTTATTTTAATATATTATGATTTACTTCTAGGTTTTAAAGAATTTGGAGGATAAAAAATTTAAAATTATTTGACGGTACTTTATATATCTAATAATATGAGTTTTAAGTTCCATTTCTATTTGTACTAAAAAGTAAGGTAATTGTTTAGTATTGGGAGGCCAAAGCTAGCAAAAAGTGGGATGATTTACGGAAGAAATGAGTTGATAGTGATGTTCAAGTAGTCATGAAAGTATCGAACACATTTTTTTTAGAACAGTAGGGGATTTATACAAAATGGAAAGGTAAGTAGAAGTGAGTTATGTGAGAAAAGAAAGTGAATTGATGGTAAAGAAGATAGAAAACAACGTGCCATGCGGGGCTCTAACCCGCCTTCATTCGCTAACGCTCGCTCTGCAATGCTGTCTGAATTTAATGTTGGTAACTTAATTTAACGTATGAAACCATAAAACAACCGCATCGGAATAGAATATCGCAAAAAAAGTAGGTGCAAAAGCTGATTCCCAATGCTAAAGAACAGCCAAAATTAGCAAAGTACTAATTTACAATTGATGAAAAGGAACCATTTTGTAAAGTAATTTAGAATTATGTAGAAATAGAGATGAAGTACTATTAATAAACCCTGAACTACCATTAGTAAAAGACGTCTTTCTGTCTCCTCTCTCTGACTCGAATTTGTGAAGAGGTACCCGGACTTCTTTTACACGTGAATTAACGTATGGAATTTCGAGAAATAAGTAGAATGAAAAGTCGTGTATGGCAACGTTACGTGCTAAAATATAAAGACAAGTTAGTATCTTGAAAATTTTGTGAACATAAATCTGTATGGGCAAATGTTGATAAATTGATAAGACATGTATCTTCTAGCATTTACCCAATCTAATTTGTTTATAACATTTATAAATTTAATGTGTATATAATATCAGTAATAAACTCAAGTTGAGCAAATCCACTTACATATAAATTTAAACTGTTTAGTGGTTTAAAGTATTAATTTTTCACACATAATTAATTGATAGAACATATTGTAAATAAATATACAATTATGCGTACTCTCTAAATATAATAAAGTGTTAATAAAGTAACATAGTACCGTTCAGATTATATATTTTAAAGAATACTCTGTGGACAAAAGTAATAATATGCTGTGATATAAAAATTAATTCACCTTTGAAATCATAATATAGTAATAGAATGCAATTTTCTTTCAGATTGAACATAAATTCCCGGATAAATTCCCATTTTGGGAATCTTCCCGGGAATCTTCCCAGGGAATATTCCCGAAAAATATCTTCCCGGGAATTTATCCATCACTAGTCATGGTGGGTGAATGGGTCTCGTTGGGTCCTTAGTCATTTTGGGTCACGGTGGGCGTCGGTCACGATGTGTGGTGGGTCAGTATAATGTGGATCAAGATTTCATTGACCCGCACCATCTCTGGGCAACATTGCATTAAAGAGGAGACGCTCCGAAGGTGCGCGTCGGCGATTTTCTCAAATTTTGCACATAGATAGTACCCCACCAGAAAGCAATAAATCTCGAAACGGTTCACAGTACCATCTCACAGAACTCGAGATAGAGGGTTTTGTTTGATTGGCTACATTAAGACCTCAATAATTTATCCTTATACAAGCGAGATTTTCTTCATCGTTTCCGTGGCGAATATGCGGCAAGTAAACTTAAGGTTGAAGGTTCGCCCACCTCGGGATACTTGTTTTTTTCCTAGTGTTTTTTACTCTGACCTGAATATAAACAAATCAGGCATATAGGCGATTTAACATATCTTGGGGAGGTATTTTGTGCTTCGTTGGCTTTTCGTCGAGTCTCTGAAGCTGGTAGTATAATTTTCAAAACGGAAGTGGGACCACCACGGATCGTAGCTAAGGGATCACCAACTTTTGGCGAAAGGTTGCCAGTTGCTCATCGGTGGTCAACTGACGCTTACGGCATGGGGGCTTGTATCTGAAAACTAAGAGAATACAGAAGCATGGTATCCACGAAGCCCGTTGGCACTAATAAAAGCTTGAAACGATAAAACAGATGTCAAAACCGGAAAACACGTATTTTATAATTTCAAAGGTACCCCGTGTCAAGGAAAAAGATTTCCTCCAAGGTTCCCCGGAGGGTCTCCGGAGGGGTGCAACTCAAAATTTGAAAGTGGCAAGGGGAATCAAGTAGTGTGTCATTTAAAACTATTGCTAAATTTTTTTAAAAAATGGTAAGAGTCTCGAGTCTTTATGCTAACTTGTGCAAAATAGCGAGCGTTCAAGATGGTAATAAGTCCTTCATTGAAAACTTCGTGACCACCTCTAAAAAATGTAAAACTGTGAAACTACCCAGAAGAGGTAAACATTTGTCTTACCATTGCAAAAGTATAATGTACCAGGGTAAAACAAGAAGTGCCCCATTATGGGTTTATTACATCACTAATGTTAAATTCTTCGTTCCACGATTGTGTCTTTAAGCTAAAGGACAGGGTGATTGTGAATTATGAAATTAATGGTAGAATACAGAATGGACCCACCACCAATTATGAACCACTCTGAACCATTGTGACCAACTCCGACCGGTCCAACTCCGACTCCGACTTATATAATGGGTGTGTATGTTCCATCATGTAAACAGCCTCCCTACATGTAGTACTTACAGTCTAAAAAGGAGTACTCTCGGGGTAAGCTATTGGCAGTTGGAAGGGGGATATATATAAAGTATAAGCGATCGATATTAGTGTCGAATCCATAGTTCTCGCTGTTGCAAATATTAATAATTACAACTCCGATAGCGTTAAAGTACAAATTTAACTTTCGTCTTAAAGTTCCGGTGTGGGATAAGCAGATTCGGCCCTCAAGCGAGAGCTCATGTAGTTCGGATTCTACGTTAATTAGTAGGTCTACGTCTCATATAGCCTCACTGCTGAACGGGACGTTAAACTCAAAATCAACTCAATCGATTCAAAACCCATAATCATGGCGGGCGATAAAGGATGAAAAATAAAAAATCTCAAGTAACTGAAATTAGTGTCAAATCCATAGTTTGAGTTCGTGAGTTATTACAAACACAATGTTATTTAATGTCACGTTTTGGAATGAGCGATTATGCCACCTGGATTTTAAATTTACAGGAGCAACATCGAAAGCGTTACTCACACAGTTCTCAATGTTTTGATGTATGTATACGTGTATTTTAAAGCGAAACTCCAGAATGTCTGGCGCAACTTTTACCTAACATGGGAGACATATTCCTTTCAATCTAAGAAAGAAAAATATTGTGGAAGTCAGATATCTCAAGGCATGGAAGTTGGGAGGAGTGACATGTAAAAATAGTGTAAAACGACTGATTGTAGAGTGTTATCCATTGTTTGTGGGTCCTACTTTGACGGTTCAGTAGGAGTTTGTCAGTAATCAGCAACCGATCGACTTCTTCGGAAATCCACATAACATAGCACGTGAATATGGTGAGTAGACTGGCATAATCGTTTGTGGAATGCTTGCGTTTCTACTACATTTTTAGGGTACATTCATACTGTAGTGTTCTTTGATCATGAAGTCTGTAACTGGGGATAAGCGTACTAATATTATTAACATTACATTTTATCAGAAAAAATCGGCAAAAGCAACAAGATCTCATATAATTAAAGAAATCGGACTAACAGTGCGGGATGTGCAAATTCATCGTTTGTGCAAACAGTTCCGCAGCAATTGTTTTCACAGTATCCATCTTGCATCTAGCAAAATGCAGGGAGACCTCTGAGCGTATTAACAAAAGAGGGGTCTATTATTAAAACCTGCCCCATCCATTTTTTTACTTTTTGAGAAAATGAAAAAAAAAACATGTTTCTCTGTAATGACATGCGACATTAATTCTGTTCTCTCGACACTGGAATCTGTTCATTGTTGTCTACACAAATGTTTGGTCGCACAAAATCAAGAACTGAGCAATAAATAACGCGTTTTAGACAATATACACAGGATATGGTAGTGGAAGTGAAAAATGGAAATGGTAGGTTTTGATACTAGACCCCTCATAAGAAAGAAAAGATAGATGTTGTTATCTGACACTAGTTCATCGTGGAAGTCCCCTGTTCGTCGAAGTTTAGCTTAAATATTAGAACGCTACGCTACAAAGAATTTTAAGAAACTTGAATGTGAAAACCACAGCACGGCTTCAGTTGTGTGTAACTGATTATGGTGATCGATTTTATTTCTGTAACTGGTTTATTGACAAATTAAATGAAAACCCTATGCTCTAGTTTTAAGTTTCCTGAGGAAGCCAAATTCTTCGTGCCCTCATTAAAAGCAAGATATTGGTCATCAGTGCTGTCGAACGTGAGATCAGAAGTGTCAATGCACAAACGAGGAATCATTTTTTAGTGTGGCATAACTGCTACTGAGGTGATAAGACCTTTATTTTTTCATGAAAATGTAACAAAGGCATCATACTAAAAGCTACTAAGGGAGAAGATATTTGTCGCACAAGATCCCTTAAATTTAGGTCAAAATGATGAATTATGGTTCATACAAGACGGAGCACCACTACATCACCCAAATACGACTAACTTATAAATCTTTAAAAAGACAAGTTTGGAGGACGACTTATTGCTATGGGGTGAATTGTCGAATCGCCACCAAGTAGTCCAGATCACACTCCATACGATCTTTTCTTGTGGAGATTCCTAAAATAAATTGTTTCAAAAATCAAGTAACAATGTACATGACTTACAACAGAATTAGCATAGCGTAGAGATATGTTGGATAAGGTTTTTACAGTGGCTTTAGAAAATATAATTAATTAATGTGTTCCTCATTCACGAGGACATGCCGAATAAAAGTAAGTTCATTTTATCGGTCTTACACTTAAATTAATATCTTTGAACAATTAATGGCAATGGAGCCAAAAAGTGTTGTTTTTAAAAGGAAATAATATGTTTCCTTAGGTTCATAGTATAGCCTTATTCAACCTAATTCTTATTCATCGCGAGACATTTGTTTTTTACTACAACCATATGTCCATAGTAAACAATTTCCTGACGTCCTTACGTGTGCAGTATACGAGTAGGCTATTGCACTGGAAGGAGGATCATATGGTTATTGTGTAAGAAGTAGGGAAAAGATACGCTTTTTTATAAATAAAGTAAACAATATTGAAACTTAAAGGTCATCAGTTAGAATTTTAACTTTTTAAAGTATTACTTGTGATTAAAATTTTTCTTTCGTGGTACACTTTGTCTCAAAAAGGTTGAGCGCATTCTTTATTGCTGTTTCGAGGCAACAATTTTCTAAGTCCAACTTCGGGTATCTTCGCCAAAAAGTAAACCAGGTTCGAACCTCGAAATCAACCTTTGCAATCGGGAAAAAGTTTGCAGATGTGTTTTCTTCTTTTAAATGTAATAAGACTTGTTACCAAGTGTCTAAAAAAGCAACATTGTTTGAAATACTTAACGATACAGTATTTCGAAATTTTGTATTAATGTCAGTACATGCTTGTTTGTCATTTTGCTCTCCATACTTAAAGTAATATTCAGATACGTAAACAAATCTTTCCATATGTAAAAGAATGGTGGAAATTAAGACATAGAACATAATTATCGCCTGAGTACTAAAATAAAAGTCAAAGTAGAACCGAAACAGCGTTTCCAGTGGATATAAGCAGATGGTGATCAGAAAAATGGAAACACCTAAACGAAATTGCAACTTACCAGATTAATATGGTGTCGGGCCAACTTTCCCCTTTTAGAACAGCCTTGATGTGACGTGGGATGGAGGCATAGAGGTCGTGAATGGTAGCAAGTAGAATTTTACACCATTCCTCGTGCAGGGCATCGGCCAGTTTTGTGAGAGAGGATGGGGGTGGAAATCGTCGCCGGAGTCGTGTTTCCAAAACGGACCACAGATGTTCAATTATGTTGAGATCTGGGGATTGGGCGGGCCAGGTGAGGTGTTGAACTTCATTCCGATGTTCCTCAAACCAGCTGCAACAACTCCAGCTGTGTGAATGGGTGCATTATCATCCTGGAAGATGGCGTCATATTCCGGGAACAACATCCGGACAATAGGATGCAAGTGGTTTCCCAAAATTGCGACATAATCGTTGGCAGTGATTCATCCGGTAAGTGTGACCACAGGACCCAATGAAAACCATGATATGGCGGCCCACCGCATCACCGACCCGCCGCCGCCATGTTTCACAGTTGGGCAGAGACACTGCAGATCATAAGATTCTTTGGGGGTTCTCCACACATAAACACGGCCCTTGGTTGGGAATAGGGTGAAGGATGACTCATCCGACCATATCACACGTTTCCAGTCCTCAACGATCCAAGTTGCATTGTCGCGGCACCATTTGCGGCGTGCGAAAGCATCATGGTCCCTGATGAGCGGTTTGGCCCGTGCAACACAACCCCGTAAGTTCATGTCATGTAATTCGAGGCGGACTGTGATTGTCAAAACAGGATGGGGGAGGTGCTGATTGAGTTCCTCCGTCACTTGCTCTGCAGTGGCACGACGGTTCTGCGTGACAATGCGCTTTAATACTCGGCGTGACTAGTCACTCATGATTTTCTTCCGCCCAATGCTCCGCTTCCCCGATGTGGTTTTCCCGTGTGTTATGTAGGCCGTCATCACCTTCGACACTGTCCCACGCGACAAACCTAACACAGTAGCCACTGCCGTCACACTCACTCCACATAACCGCGCACCAAAAATTTGCCCTCTTTGAAAATCTGAGAGGTCTCCCATTTTACGCTACCTCCGTCTGCTGCAGCCACTGGACACTGCTGTTCCACTGAGCCTTCACGGAACAGCAGAACGGAGTCAGGTGAGGCTTTGATTGTATTAGCAACCTGAGACCTCATTCACACCAACCCACACGCATGTAATAGTGGTATGACCCTGGCTTTGATTTACTCAAATCACAGTGCCGGGTCGCGGATGTAAATTTAGTTAACACCACGCAAGCGATAAGTACATGAAAAAAACATTATGTATTTGGAGCTATGCGTGAAATAAAAATGTAGTAGTAAATGTATAATAGATACTTCAGCCCCGGCGTGATGGGGAAAATCATAGAAACACTAGAAGTCTTGGCCACTATTGAGCTTGCGCGTGAAGAAGCTTCTCCAAGCTCGTCAAGGCTCGTGACGTAGCTCTCGAGCGACGTCAGAACTGGCAGAAATGCGTGGGACGATGTCGCTTTATAAGCGAGGACCGTCGCCCAGCTCGGTTGATTTTTCTTTCCAGCATTCGTCCAGTGTGTTTCGCTCTTCGACCCGGACGCTTGTCGTAATATCAGGTATATGATTATTTTCCCCCCCTCGATACGGGATGAGCACCTTGAGATTTGTTAGTGATTAATATAAAGTGTAATTCCAACATGAAACCAAGTTCCCCCTTCAAGAATTATCACTTCCCCTTTGGGCCAATGCAAGTTGCAAGTAAAAATCATGAAACTTACTATTTTCAATAAATCGCGGCTTAGGATAAAACCTCCTAGCACCCATTTGGTAATGAAGGGGTTGTGCCCATAAATGTGATGTATGTAATAATAAGTTCAAGTTGTAGTTCCAAGTAACCGATTTGTGAGATTCTTTGCATTTTAATTTTTATTTTTTTATTCTTATAAATAAACCATACAATGGAAATGGTCTCTTTAATTTAGTCAAGCTATCCCTCTCTATCTAGATTCAGTTCACAGTCTTCATATGTTACCTGGGTTTCGATTTCCAGTACAAGCTCTACCACTGAAATACGAGTCTCCCCCCCACTATTGAGCCTTTTAGTGCACTTTCTCATCATCTTCGAATCAGTAAGCCAAAGGCGTTTCGATACTGAGGCTTAAAGGGAGTTGGACTCAGAACCAACCTTGACATACTGGGTGGAGTGTAGAGGAGTGATATCAAATACGATTACACAAAAGGAAGTGTATACAAATATAATGCCAATCTCAGAAAACACATAACAGTTTTATGGTGATCGGTGTTCGAAGGGTAATGAACTGTGTGTTCTTGAATCTCTAAACAAGTCTCTGGTGCTCGTTCACTTTATAGGGGAACCAAAAATCTCAGTTGCCTTTCAGGGCAAATCGCGAGTGATTTTTCTTTTATCGAAGAGTTTTCAATATATAAAAGTGTAGTGTATGCGAAGTTTTTCTTTTGACTAGTCAAGTGTTGTATCTGTACTATGTGAAGTCAGTAAAGTTCAGTGGCGTACTTGGCCTAGGCTGTGTTCAGCTTATGACTCTGATATACAAGTATATTCCTTCTGCTCTAAGTAGTGCGTTTTACAAGGAGTGAAGTAGCGACGAAAATTTTCTATTCTCAACTTCTCTCGCTTTAAGTTGTTATAAGTCAACGGAATAGCTGCTAGGTTCCGCAGAGCAAGACTCAGTTTACCTCACGACGTTTTCTTTTGTAGTGATGCAAATGTAAAATCGGGACGCGAGTGTTAAGACAGAATTCAGCTTTTGTCTCATGTACTTGCAAAACCCTAAATCTGCTAGCTTTGGTGGGATCACAGTCAGTTTTATCTCTGGGCAACAGAACCGCCCGTTTTACGGGATGAAAGTTCGACGGTCTGTCCGGCGTAGAGATGGGCAGTGGGAATATTCCCAGTGGGAAGGAATTTAAAAATGGGAATATTCCCGGGTTTTTTCCCTGGCCTATAAATTCCCGGGAAGGAATTTATTTCCATTTTTCTACTTTATCTTCCAAATTATAAGAACCATATGACTAATTACTTTATTTTAATATATTATGATTTACTTCTGGGTTTTAAAGAATTTGGAGGTTAAAAAATTTAATATTATTTGACGGTACTTTATATAACTAATAATATGAGCTTTAAGTTCCATTTCCATTTGAACTAAAAAGTAAGGTAATTGTTTAGTATTGAGGAGTCAAAACTAGCGACAAGTAGGATGATTTACGGAAGAAATGAATTGATAGTGATGTTAAAGTAGTCAAGAAAGTATCGAACACAATTTTTTTTAGGGCAGTAGGGGATTTATACAAAACGGAAAGGTAAGTGAAAATTATTTCTGTGAGAAAAGAAAGTGAATTGTTGGTAACGAAGACAAAAAACAACGTGCCATGCGGGGCTCTAACCCGCCTTCATTCGCTAACGTTCGCTCTGCAATGCTGTCTGAATTTAATTTTGGTAACGTAATTTAACGTATGCAACCATAAAACACCCGCATCGGAATAGAATAACGCAAAAAAGTAGGTGCAAAAGCTGGCCCCCAATGCTAAAGAACAGCCAAAATTAGCAAAGTACTAATTTACAAATGATGAAAAGGAACCATTTTGTAAATTAATTTAGAATTATGTAGAAATAGAGATGAAGTACTATTAATAAACCCTGAACCACCATTAGTAATAGACGTCGGTCTGTCTCCTCTCTCTGACTCGAATTTCTGAAGAGGTACTCAGACTTCTTTTACATGTGAATTAACGTCTGTATGCGCAAATGTTGATAACTTGGTGAGACATGCATTTACCCAATCTAATTGTTTTATAACATTTATAAATTTAATGTGTTTATAATATCAGTAATAGAGACAAGTTGAGCAAATCCACTTACATATAAATTTAAACTGTTTAGTGGTTTAAAAGTATTAGGTCTTACTATATAATTTTTCACACATATTTAATTGATAGAACATATTGTAAATAAATATACATTTATGCGTACTCTCTAAATATAATGAAGTGTTAATAAAGTAACATAGTACCGTTCAGAATATACTTTTTAAAGAGTCCTCTGTGGACAACAGTAATAATATGCTGTGATATAAAAATTAATTGAACTTTGAAATCATAATATAGTAATAGAATGCAATTTTCTTTCTGATTAAACATAAATTCCCGGATAAATTCCCATTTTGGGAATCTTCCCGGGAATTTACCCATCACTAGTCCGGCGATAAGTGTCTAAAACCCTTTCCCATTCAAAGCTTGGGGTCACAGGTATCTTATTCTCTTGGTTCAACAGGGACCCCCTGCACTAGGGGTGCATGTCCGACGGTTGCCTGGGAATAACTGCCTAAAATTCTCATTTATGCAAATGCAACCAACCAAAAATCAAAATGCAGGTACATGATCCAATGGTTGGATGTTCGTAATCCCCCCCTGTGTGAATTAAAAAAATAGTTTAAAGAAATAAAGTTTAAAAAAGAAAACAAGTTAAAGAAGAGAAGTAAAATGTAAAATCATCATAAATGAACAAATAAACATGTTCTTTTATAAACAGCTGTCTAGTCACTTTCCGTTTCCCGTTCTAAAAAGTAAAGCAAAATTTATAAAGAAAGGGAAGTTGAGTGTTCAAGTTCAAAGGAAGCTAAATAAAGATATTGAAATAATAATAAGTCTCATAATACGTAAAAATTTGACGTAGCATTTCCGAGGGAAGTAGCTATCAGTGATTATTCCTATTATATCAGAGGAAATAGGTTGATTACACACTGCCCTGGTTTAGGGGGCCACTGCTTTGAAAAACAGATTTATTCATCAAAAATGAGTTTCGCGCAGAAAATAAAAGAAAAGCTATTAGATTTAGGGCAATCCCATTGTGCTAAGACCCCCACGGGCAAGCATCGTTATATTTTGGATCAGTGGAATAATTAATATTGTATTGAATGCAATAAAGTAAAAGTACATGGGCATTCTCCTCCTCAATTTAGCCGTTGGAAAAAGAACCCGTTACCGAGTTACTTGGATACGTGTAATAAGCCCAGACATCTCGAACCAACGACCGCTAGTCCGCAAACTCCTGATGTGCCGGCGAGTGGCTACGACCTAACGCCGCTTGCCGCGTCTAGTCCTATCTCGACTAGATATGATACAGAAATACAAAGTGCTGGTTCGAGTGATAAACCAACACCAGCTCCTAGGACGATATATGTAAATTCAGATACTGACGAGACCCCACCGGGGGTAGATCCAAAAACTCTAGTGAATGAAGTAAATTTAAAAGATGAACTAGAAATTGCAGAACTAATAACTGCAGGTCAGGAATGCCCTCAAGCAACAATTGAGATAGAATCAACAGCAGGTGTAATACCTGATGTCCCCTCGAACCAAAGACCCTTACATAATAATAAGTTAGCTCATAAGGAAAATAGATTAAGTAACTTAGTGTTAAGTTCAGGAAATAAAGATATTGATGTATCAAAAGAACCAGATAGCCCAGTAGCGCTATATTTTCCTATTAAATAGGAACTGTCAGATCCTACAACGCCGTTAGAAATGCAAAGACCGACCTTTCAATCTTTTTATGCTGGTAGTAGTGATGAAACAGTTTATGCTGAGATCGGTCTTAGAACTATGTATGCTAACTTAAATACTGAATCACGAATTTCAACGAGTAAAGAGCACATTTATGAAAATATTGGTCTCGAACCCCAGACTTTAACGAATAAAGAGCCAATTTATGCAAATATAGGAACCGAACCATGAGAAACGAAAATTGAGAGCCGTGACGAGAAAAATGAAAGTCAATTGCGCTCTCTGACACAGCCTAACGATGAAGCATTAATAGACCAGATTAAGCATTCATTACAAACAGAATTGTCCCCTGCAGTAGGAAACTTAATTCGACCTTTAACTAAACAACTACGGAACAAGAAAGTACAGGTCACAGTTGTTCGTCGCCAAGGTGACGACGAATAGAAATTAGGTATTCTATTTCAAGCTGACCCCTCAGCCCCCTTTGAAGACTTATTACCTGAGGAAAATGTAGTTGGAAATTTTGATATGGAAATACAGACCGACGTTTTTCAAAAGAAAGATGTTAGCGTTCAGACCGAATATAAGTTTCCTAAAATGATCCGTATTGACACAGATCGTGAACTTAAAGTTATTCGGACAACAGCTACTCAGACCAACCCTGTTATGTTTGAAAATAGCCTTAACCTCCAAGAGAAACTGCAATATTTGGACAGTATAGATAACATACTCAGTGTAGTTACTAAAGTCAGGTGGTTAAACGGAGATATTAGTAGTGCAGATTCAGATGGGGTGAATCTTTGAAAGACGATTGGTTGGGATACGAACTACAGAAATTACAAAACGAAGAAATAGCCCAATTTCAAGAAGACAACCCGGAGTCTTCTCCTGCGATGAGAAGAAAAGTGATGATGTTTTTCCCTCAGTTTATTCCGACTACCAGAAGCAAATTGAGGAAAAAGAAGAAAAGGATTCCTGGTCCGAGAATAGAATAAACGAAAACATTGGTAAAATATTTGATTACGCGGAATTTGGTGCATCAGTAATTTGTTTAGATGAAGTAGAAAATAGAGACGATCCCTCAACCTCTCCAGCCCAAAGTGAATCTAACAAACAAACTTATAGTGCTAAGGATATTGGTTTACAACCTTCGCCTAGTGCTAATTCTAAATTTAGTTCCTATAATGAAACTGGTGAATCACCTGCGACCAAGGAAATGAAAAAGTACCAACAAGAGGAAAAGTTAGATCCCTTACAGATAGTGTTTGTTTCGCCACCTAGTAGCGTAGTTACACCCACGACCCAGTGGAGAAATTCGAGTTTAGCGAAGGGGAAAAGTCAGTAAAATCAGTACTTAGCGAACAAAATAGATCTTATACATCAGAATTTAGTCCAGAACAAACCTCCGAGTTAGAAAATAGAAGCGTAACTGATACCGACTATAGGTCCGTTTCTGAAAATTTCAACACCTCGGCTTCATTAGACAGGTCCTTAGATCTGAAAGATGAGCCTGTTTCACATTCATCAAGTGAAGATAAGACCTCTGAGAAGCAAAAATCAAATTTTTCGCCCTTTTTAAAAGTAGATGCTGAGGATAAGCCTTGTATAAATTTAAAATCTGAGCAAGAAATTAAAACTAGTCCGGCTACCGAGCCATCTATACCATATAGTTTTGAGAAACCTAAATTTACAGATACTGTTGTAACAGGCAAAGTTAGCAACCCTCCTCCCGAGGGTGACAATCAAAATTCTACTATTAGTGCTAAACCACAAGCCTTCAAGATTTATCCAAATGTTGAAATTCCCTCCTTCTCTGGTAATAGACATGAGTGCGTGGAAATTTTCCTGCAAAAATATGAATTAGTGGCTAGCATATAGGAATGGTCAACCCCAGAGATAGTAAATTACCTCCCTTATTGTTTGAAAGGGGAAGCTCTCTCCTTCTATTTACTAGACATAGCAAACCTTTCACCCTTAAACTATAACGAGATGAAGGAAAAACTTAAAAAAGGAATATCCTAGTATTGAGTATACTGCAAGATTAGAATACGACGTTGATACAAGAAAACAACAACCCAATGAGAGTACTTTAGCGTTCATTTATAAGTTAATAAAGGATTTGAAATTCTTACGAGGTTGGGTTAATGAAAGTGAATTGATGAGTAAGCTTTGAATGAGTTTGTTACCAGACATCCTAAATAAGCTGATGCTTGAAGTGGATGATTGTGATAATCTCGTACAGTGCCTGCAATATCTTAGAAAATTTCACACAGCACAATGATTAGTTAGTCAGAGGATGAGTAATGACGTAATATGGAAAAATGACCGCTTGCACTGGTCAAGCATTAAAGAAACTACCCAACCTGGATTTGTACAGGTTAGTTCTTGTTACTCAGACGAAGTAGTAACAGAACCGGGTTAAAAATGTATAGGAACACTCACCAAAATACCTATGGCTTTGGCCATGGGCGGGCGCAGCTTTGTACAGTCAAGATGAAAATAGGAGACCGCTGGGCGCAAGCTCTTATTGACACAGGCTCAGAAATTTCGCTGACTTCGAAAACCCTCTTATCCCCAAGATTTCCACTAACTGAGAGACTGAAGGGTTATGTAAAGCTTCGTGGCGTAGGTGCCCACCCCACAGATTACATTCCTGTGGTGAGAATAGCGTGTTGCTTCAAGGATCACTTGAAAACAACCAAACGAAGGTTTCTAGACGTAGCTATAGTTGACCCACAGTTTTGCGCCTATGATGTTATTTTAGCATAGATTTTTAGCATAAGTATGTCACAACCATTCATTTCAAATACTTGGAGCTAACAGATAAAGACGGGAATCATGTTGAAGACCTATGGTTCACAATCCCAAAAGGTACAAATGGGCATCGTCAAGGTGTAATTCATACCTTAGACTTAACACATGTTGAACGGTACCCACCGTCAGTAATAGAAGGATCGCTTAACGATTCCCAATCGGCACAAGATGATAATGCTAGACAAACGGTCTTCTCTAACCCTCCTCATAGAAACAACCAAACTTATAGGAAACGGAACCTCCCACTCAGGAGCAAGGATCGTCTCCAAAGTTGGTCACCGGAAATCCCATAAATCCCGTTGCTAGTGTAGCTGATAAAAGACAAAAACTCCCTGCTAAAGAAATTACATCTCGAGTATTCGTGTGTTCCAGGGAAACTACAAAATTTCCCTCGGAGCCTACGAATAGAACGAATGGAAAAGTCAATAGGCGTGAAAAGGCAAGACGTAAACGAACTAAGAAAGTAAGGTATCTTCCAGTGCTCCTGAGCTGGAACCTACCAATTCGCCTGACTTAGAAAAAGAGGAAAAGAATCTATGCAGCCTTGACCCTCAACCAGGCCCTAGTGGAACTTTGCTAGCTAGTTCTACAGAAAGTTCGAGTACAGAAATTATTCCCAGAAAGAAAAAGAAAGCGTTTTATGCGGTAAAATATAGCAAGAAGAACCAACACTCTGTAAAGCCACCCCTGCCCTCACAGACGCCTTATGAGCCTGTAAAGGACAAATCAAATAGAGGACAGTTAGAAACGTTAGAAAAACCTTTGACAACGCAAGGAAGTGTAAATGATCCAGTAACCCTCTCTGATCTAGAGAGTTTTGCTCAGGATCATATTAAAGAAGAGGTCGTGCCAAACCCCTTGGGGTTGAGCGACGAAACTTTTGATATCTATCCGGATACTACCTATAAAGTGCAACTTCCAGCAAATGTCCGCCTGTCGTCCAAGGCTTCGTATGACATAGAAATTACCGCACCAACCGGGACCGTGCATATTTGGGACATCATACCGTCCAAAGGAATTCGGTATTGGCACTCCTGTTTGATCCCCAGAGGTCCAGTTTTTACTGGCAATGGAAATATTACTCTGACTATTTTTAATAGTTCGGATCGAACTAAATCTTTGTCTAAAAACCTTTATTTAGGGAAACTTGTTCCCCAGGTTGAGTCTTTAAATGACGAGACAGACAATGACGTGGAGACCGTTAATCAGATTGTACACCTTACTAACAAAGATGAAACAGACGACGTGGAAGTCTCTGGACAACCCCAAAAAGTCCCCCAAACAAAGGAAGAATTAGCTCAAGTACTAAATATTGGTCCAAACTTAAACCCCGAAGAAAGAAACCAGTTACTGGACTTATTGATGGAATTTAGGGATGTTGTAGCCTGGGACAAGTCTCGTCTTACTGCGGCTACCGATAAGTTTATGTGCCCCTTAGAGGTCATCACAAATATTCCTGTTTCTCACCCCCATATAGAGAAACACCAACACAGAGAGAGATAGTCGCAGAAGAGATCCAGAAAATGTTAGACAGCAATATATACCGGGAAAGTAAGAGCCCATATTCGGCACCAATTGTGATAGTACCTAAAAAAGATGGCTCCCCACGTATATGTATCGACTTCAGAGGAATTAATATAATTTTAAGGCCAAATTTTGTGCCAGTGCCACGCATAGATGAGGTACTAGCTTTCTTAAATGGTACCAAATTCATAAATACTTTGGACATGCAAAATGGATACCATCAATTACTCATCCGTCCGTGCGATATAGAGAAGACTGCATTCATCTGCATCCGGGGAAAATTCGAATTTTTGAGACTACCATTCGGCCTAACCACAGCCCCAGCCCTTTTTCAAAACATGATGAATGTTATCTTTGGTGACATCATGTGGAAGTATGTAATCTGTTATTTAGACGATTTGGTTTGCCCCAGTCCTTCCTTCCCAGCTCTAATAGAAAGAACGAGAATTATTTTATCTCGACTCCTGGAGGCCAACCTAAAACTCAGCCCTAAGAAATTTTACTTTGGTTACGAAGAAGCCTCGGTGCTTGGTCACATCGTCGGTAGACGAGGAATTTGTGTAGATCCCGCCAAAGCTGAAGCCATATCAAAGGTACCATACCCCACTACAGTCAAAGAAATACGTTGTTTTATTGGACTTTTTTCATCTTACAGAGCTATTGTCCAAGGATTTTCTACTATTGCGAAACCACTCATTTCATTGACTAAAAAGAACGCCAAATTCGAATTTGGGGAAACCGAGAAACAAGCATGGGATACCTTGAAATCTTGTCTCATATCTGCTCCAGTCCTTGCACACTTTGACCCAAATCAGGACGCCATAGTCTATTCGGATGCCTGTCCAGACGGAATAGGTGGATACGTCGCACAAATTAAAGAAGATAACAAAGAACACCCAATAGCCTATTTTTCGAAATCGTTGTCTCCAGCGGAGCTAAACTATTCCATGGTTGAGCTTGAAGCGCTAGGTGCTACTAAGACAATTTTGCATTTCCACTTCTTATTGGCAGATCGTCCCTTTATTGTTCGGACTGATGCTCACGGCATTTGTTACCCAAGAAATAATAAGATGCTAAATTCTCGACTTATGCGTTGGACCATCCGTTTACAACCTTACCAATTTACAATTGAACATGTAAACGGCCGCAATAATGTGACCGCAGATTTTTTGTCAAGGTGTCCGTTGAAGGATGAGTTACCCTCCAAATTTGTGCAGACGTGTGCAACCTAGTGTTATGTCGCAAAATAGATATAAGAGCAATGCAAAAAGAGGACGATAAAATTACAGAACTAATACAAAAGAAGAAAGATAACCCTACCGATCGTGCTCTAAAACCCTATGTTATAGTTGACGATGTTTTATATCGAGTCATGAACAAAGATAGGAAACTAGTGATACCGGAAAAGGCTATCCCCGACATCTTACAAGAGGCCCATTCGTCTCCGCTGTGTGGAGGCCATACGAAATTTTCTCGCACGTACTCTAAAGTGAACGAACGTTACTACTTTCCTAACATGGGGAAAATAGTTAAGGAATACGTGCGCTCGTGTGACGAATGTCAAAGGGTGAACATCCCTCGAGAAAAGAAACAAGGTTTTCTTCACCCCTTACCTGTAAAAGAGGAACTATTCTCCCGTTGGAGTTTGGATATTTTTGGCCCGCTACATAGTAGTGCAGGCTACAGTTACATCCTGGTTATGATAGAATATCTTAGCCATTTCGCAATATTAGTACCGCTACGAAACATAAAAGCTCCGACAGTGGCTAGAGCCATGTTGGACGAGTTAATCACGCGGTTTGGCCCCCCAAAAGAGGTATTGACGGATAGGGGAACGAACTTCTTATCAGCGATAATGGCCGAACTAAATGACTTATTTGACATTAAACATGTCCGAACTGCAGCATTCACACCGTCAACAAACGGACTATGTGAGCCATTTAATTCTGTAATTGCAAATTTTCTAACTAAGTACACGGCCAAGCAGCTTACCAAGTGGGCGGAATTAGTGATGGGCATTGGGAATATTCCAGGTGGGAAGGAATTTAAAAATGGGAATATTCCGGGTTTTTTCCCTGGCCTATAAATTCCTGGGAAGGAATTTATTTCCATTTCTCTACTTTATCTTCAAAATTATAAGAACCATATGACTAATTACTTTATTTTAATATATTATGATTTACTTCTAGGTTTTAAAGAATTTGGAGGATAAAAAATTTAAAATTATTTGACAGTACTTTATATAACTAATAATATGAGTTTTAAGTTCCATTTCTACTTGTACTAAATGGCTACCTTTCTTTGTTTTCATTAATAATGTTACAAAAATACAGTTGTAGCTTCGTTGGTTAAGGAATTCATCTCCACCCGAAATAATAAACAACCCTTTGAAGAGCAAACTCCCTTTTCATTTGAGGACAACATTGCCTCCGCATGATCATGAGAATCTTATATTCGGTTTGAGACTTTGCAATGGATATCTTAAATGTACTGTACTGTACCGGGAAAATTAATATGACAGCCAAAGTATATACTGTATTTCCATAAGGAGTAACACTGAAATAAAAATACAAGAAAAGTTAACAATTCTAGTTTGTCATACAACTCACTAATTATATAGAAACGTCTGCCGAAGTAACACACTATCAATAGTCTACGAATAGAAACAAGACTTGTGGTTATCCTGAAAAGATACGTATAATCTACACGAAATGTTCCAACTTTCATCAAATATTTGTCAATCACGTTTCACAATGTTGCAGCCAAGAATGTGACTGTTTAAGAGTATTGTATTTGGTCACTAAGAATATGTTTCACACATGTGTATTTTTCTATTCTCAGTATTTCTTTAGATACTTGATACATTATTTTTCACTTTTTCTAACACAGTGGTTTAAATACCTAGTATTTTACTTACTCAAATTTAAAATCCATTAATTTTAGTTACCGGTACTTATTTCAGAACAATTTCATTCACAACATGAACATTTTAGATGTCATGTTAGCACTTATTACAGCAACATACTTCACACTGCAACCTTTCCCTCATTCCTGTTGTTCGGCCATTTTGTTTCAGGCATTCGTGTTTTTCTGAATATCCTAGCATCTATTTGTTCTATCGAAATGAAAATTGCGGAATAAATCTCTATTTCAAATTTCCTTTAGAAATAAGAAGCTACTGAGTCATAATGTTATATACATCACTTTTACTCTTCTAATAGAAACAAAATGTCCTTTGGACTAATTATCTTTCGGACGAAATGTACTTTGGACCAATTGTATTTTGGACGAAATGTCCTTTGGACCAATTTTCCTTTGGACGAAATGCCCTTTGGACCAATTGTCTTTTGGACGAAATGTCATTTGGACGAATTGTCCTTTGGACCAAATGTCCCTGGACCAGATGTCTTTGGATTAAATGTCTCTGGACGAATGTTCTTTGAACGAAAAGGGTTGTGACCTGGTGGGTCAATGTGAGTCATGCTGAGTGTGTTTCGCAGTAGGTCTCGTCCTTTTGACCCACGATCCACTGACTTACTCACAAATCTTGACCCATTTCACCCACTTACCAACCGACCCATTGACCCATCCCATCTTTTATTTTAACATGTTTTGTTTCATTTAAAAGACGAAATATACATCCACACAATTTTTTCATTGATTGCGAAGGTTGGCTTAATATCATAGTTGAAATGGTAATTTCTTCTTAAGATGAGAAATTGATATGAATAAAAAGCCCATCTTGAAGTAGGTACAAATTACCTTCCAAAGTTATTAGAAACGCTTTCTCACTCCGCAAACTATGAATTCGACAAATATTTCAGTAATTTTTGAGATTTTATTTTTAGCTCTCCCAGGCCATCATCCTGTGAAGATGGGAATGAATTTGGATGTAAACTCCATTGGGGGCATCCCTATCCAACTCAACGACCGAGAAAATTATGGATAAAACACTCAGATCAGTCGTTTTACATTATGTTTACATGTCACACCTCCCAACTTCCATCACTTCATACTACTACAACATTTTCTTCTTAGGTTGAAAGTAATATGTCCCCCAAGTTTGGTAAAGGTTGTCCCAGACATTCCCGAAATACGCTGGAATATTCATTTATACAGAAACTTTAAAATACTTAGAGGTGTGCGAGCAATGCCATTGATGCTGCCCCTGTAACTTCAAAATCCAGCTGACATGTTCGTTCAGAAGCGTTGCTATTTATCTCGGGGATAACAAAACTATGGACTCTACACTAATATCGGTCGTTTTGAATTATTGTTTATGTTACTCCCTTCGACTCTCCTTATTAGATGTGCTGGGGGATCTAACTCCTACTGGAAGTTGAACTTAAAGGTCATCAGAACTGCTCCCAATGAACTTGGGGACCACGAAAGATATGGATTGAATACTAACATTGGTCATTTTCAATTACTTCTACATGTCACAAATTCCACACACTCCTTCAGGGTGCTAATGGGGGCTTAACTTACATGGCATTCGGAGTGCCACTCTTTATCCAAGCAACCTCCAAAGTTATACATTCGACACTAATGTCGGTCTTTTTTTATAATTTTGATGTCAGCCTCTTTCATTCCTCATAGGACAGCAAACGGATAGTGCCACTACTAGGACTAAATTTGGTCTTAAATGGCATTAAAATTTCTACCAATTAATTTAGCGACCAGTGTTGCATTTAGAAGTTCGGCGTCTTTACGCACTTTTACTCTTGGCGCACCCAATAACTACATATTTCTCTGGCCATTTATCCCTAACTTACAAATAAAACTTAATTCGAATATGCTTAATTAGTGAATTTATTTGAGTTAAATACCACTGACTAGATGCTACAGCTACAACTGCCTAACAAAAAATAAATGGGAAACATGTTCTGAATTATTTTTAGATTTCTTACACCATCATTAAATATATTAGGATAGTAAAAGAGAATTGCTCATGAAATAGTATATTTGTTCTTGATTTTTCACTTTTTCATACGAAAAAAAATTAAAATTTTAAACTTTGCGCTCTTCAAACGGGCCTAGTTGGATTAATTGGGAAATGCGGCACTTTTAGCGGCACTGAGAACTAACGATTCGACTCTAATATTGGTTGATTTCGCTACTTTATGTCGCTACGTAACCACCCTGGATGATAATGGGAGCTTAATTGGACTTTAATTAAAAGTACAATTGTTTACCTAAGCGACCACGAAACTATGGATTCGATACTAATATCGATCCTTTTCTAGCATTTTTGATATGTATCCCAACAGTACTCTTTTCCAGATTGTAATAAATATGGTTAAAACTGCTCTAGACATATTAGAGTTATGTTGAAATGCACACATACATCCACTTTTATATATATAAATACAGAGTGAGCGAGCGAGAAAGTGAAAGAGAGCGACCAAAAGCATCACCACTTCAACATTGCAAAAGCATACATCAGGTATTGAGTTGAAAATCTATGTAAAGACCTTCTTAAGTGGCATGCTTCATAGGGACAATTCCAGTCTGCTCACGTGAATTTCACGGGGTTCATGAATTTCTTGCCAGCGTTCCGACTTTGGATTCTCTGTTTATACCCTCTTTTAATGCCTCGGATAATTTTTCAAGAACATCAATGATATATTGTAATACGAATGTTGAGAAGTAACCTCTATATGACAAATAGCTGCAAATAAATACACTACTTTATTTCTTGCGATGATATTATTTTCTTAATTTGTATTTAACATTCACATATAGTGATATAGAATACCAACGTACTGTGAACACCTGTTATATTTTAAACACAATAACCACTATGTTCTGCAATTATTATATGTCATATATATATATACAACTGATGTATTTTAATGTAACTATTTTATATAATTTTTCATGTATTGCGGAAAATAGAATTTCATAAAAAAAGCATTGATCCAGATGGGAATCGAACTCACAACGCTGCAATTTGAAATGCAACGGCTTACCACTGCGCTAACACAAGCGCTAGTCGGAAAATACTTCTAGCCATATATAGTTGTATTTAAGATAATTATGACATTTATATCCACTGGAAACGCTGTTTCTGTTCTACTTTGACTTTTATTTTAGTACTCAGGCGATAATTATGTTCTGTCCTAATTTTCATCATTCTTTTACATATGGAAAGATTCGTTTACGTATCTAAATGTTCTTTTAAGTATGGAGAGCAAAATGACAAAAAGTATGTACTGACATTAATACAAAATTTCGAAATACTGTATCGTTAAGTATTTCAATCAATGTTGCTTTTTTATATATAATTGGTAACAAGTCTTATTACATTTAAAAGAAGAAAAACACATCTGCAAACTTTTTCCCGATTGCAAAGGTTGGCTTCGAGGTTCGAACCTGGTTTACTTTTTTCCGAAGATACCCGAAGTTGGACTTAGAAAATTTTTGCCTTGAAACAGCAATAAAGAATGCTCTCAACCTTTTTGAGACAAGGTGTACCTGCGACATTTTCCATTGTCATTTTGTGTTCTATTTCGACCTGGTTTGCTTTAAGTGTGCAGAAAATATGCTGGCGGCTTATGTTTGTGATTTTGTGCTATGAGAATGTTCAATTTGATTTTTAAAAACGTAAAAGTCTTTGGTTATATTTCAGTGAAGCCAAAACAACGAAGTTATATCCTCAATCCGGTACACTGACAGACGATATTCATGTACACTAGATCCTAGATTTTCTAAAAAAAACAAAAAAAAAACATCAAAACATTCTTTTACAATAATGACAAATTGCACATAAATTGTCAAGCATATTTATCTTCTTCCCGTACGTCCTTGAAGGAGAAGGATCTAGTAGGTAAAAACTGGGGAGGGGCAACTATGATAGGTATATCATGAGTTTACTATACACTTTAAAATCTATATAAATAATACCCCAAATTGTTTTTATCACTAAAAATTATGCGCCTAGGTCTCCCGGCCCCAGGGTGAGATCCACCACCGGACCCTGCTAAACCTTTTTGGCCAATAGAAAACTTGGAGAAATGCGGAAACAGACATAACTCGAGAACTGAATGTCGAATTCATTATAGGTTTTAAGAGGGGTTAATATGTTTTCTCAGGTTTATAGTATAGCCTTATCAAACCTGATTCTTATTCCTCAAGTCGTAGATATCCAATTGACTATGGAATGTGGTACAGCATGGGATAATTCTAAATGGTACAGCCCAGCCATATAGAGGTGTACGGCTAAAGTGCTCCACCAGTTGAGTCCGAAGCATTTGCCGGGAAGTATTGCAACCGAATTAACTTTTAAAAGAAGGCGGGTGGCATTAACACCAGGCACTGAAAATTCCCTTACACTTGGGCGAAGTTCCCACTATCGTCTACAGCAACATTTCTCCAAATAAAACGAATCTACTTCTTATGACAAACATATTACTTGATATTTGTTCTATTTGTGGAGATAAATTGAAACAAAAAATTGAAGTCCAATCCTGTTGCTGTTGGAATGAACACTCTTTCTGTCGTTTGATCTGAAATGACTTTGCAGAGTCTGAATAAATATTCAGTCACTTCAGGAGGGTAGGAAGAGCGGATACCCTTCCATCAGTGTGAAAACACATACATTTAATCAAATGCTTAGTGAGAGTGAGCCTATTGGTATAGCACTTTTATGATTTCAATCTTTGCTCCCAATCCATCTTATGTCATAGCTGATGACCTTGGAAAACGAGAGATGCAAATATGATGAAAGAGAGATACAGTCACATGCGCAAATTTAGAATTTGAGACAAAATGATCGGATAGCATCCATATTTTGTCGAAAATTTTGATTTGGGAAGTAGACATTTAAAAGCTCACCCAAACCTGACAGCATCCCACTACCAATTGTTAAATTCAAGTGAAGCACTCAGTTGAGAGCATCAGTTGATTACGGAGGGGGAGAAAACAAATAATGAAAAAATTGGACTGCTCTCAGCAGGACTCGAACCAGGGACCTTCTGATTACTAAGCAATGACTCTACTCACTCATCCACGAAGCCACAATGAACGCTAGGCAGTCATATGTCAGACACAGAACGTTTGTTAGTTACAAAACTTTTTTTGTAAGGGGGAAAGCTAGGTCGACCGCGAGGGTGAATCAGTGGTAGCGAAGGTAAACAACCGAGTTGTTTCTCGAAGTCCGAAAAAGTGAGCCTAGATCCGTCACAATTCCCGCCGATCTATACACAGGGAATTGCATGTTCCCGCCGTTCTTTATATAGACACTAGCTACAAATCGTACTGTCATCCGAGCGATGTGAAACTGTAACAACAAAATCAAACTACTTTTTTTAGATTAATATTGATTGCGCACCTCATGCACGCTTCCAATATGCAAAATCAAAAGGCAGAATATGATAGGTATTTTAAGAACTCTAAATTGAATGTAAAAACCGCTTCTCGCTAACTGTTATCATTCTCGTGTTCTTTGAAGATCACTATTCAAACCGGAAGAGGTTAATTTTCGTGACTTCTGGTTTCAATTGAAGATTAACGGAGGAAATGAAAGCCATCGATTGCAGAAAAAGAATTTCATCTACCTTTAACAGTTTTTGTTCTATATAAATGAAAATTTATTGAAGACGGAAGTTAAAATTAATTTGAACCACTTACTATTTCAGCGAAGAGTTAAAGATGAAGACAAAATATGTTCTTAGGACGCTTAATCCATTGCAGACCACCGCATTTCGTTATATATTACTATTTTTTATCTATGGTGATCAATTATCAAACCGAAAATAGATTATTTAAACCACTTCCGGTTTGAGTAGATGGCTATAATAAAAAACCAAGCTCCTAATTTTTGACCCTTTATATTTGACCGAATTTGGTGATGATCCATCGAAACGTTCTTGATAATTTTGTTTCCCGAACACACACACACACACACACACACACACGCGCGGATATGTTAAATATATAAAGGAGTTAGGGTAAACCAAAATAAATATAGAAAACTTAATACTAAATATTTTTAAGATCACGTATGTCTTTTCATTCTGAATACAGTAAGACGGTGCTACATAGACCAAGTCGCTAGCGCTTATGTTTCTACACTGTTCCTGTTTCGATTCTCGTGATAGTACTTGACTTAGATAGAATCTTGAGTAATGATTCGGATCCCTCGTTAGGTAGATCTTATCTGATGTAATCTCAGTATTGAAAAGGATCACGCTAAACTGTAATGAAACATAATAACAGCAATATGATGTTCTACGGCAGGTTCAAATAAAGCACCCGCGATGCATATATTAATGCAAGAAAAGGAAAATATGTTGATATTTCCAGTTTTCACCGAATTTTTAGTACATTCTTCTTGATTTATATATTAAGTATTCAGTATGTGGAGGAAATTCGCTTCTTGTGGTGGTTATGTATTTAAGGTCCCTAAATAGCCCTTGTGGAACCGCGTAAAACCAGAAAATAGAACTCGAGATCATTTACCGCAGAATTCAAACCAGAAACATCTTAATTGCAAATCTTTAACGCCTATAGTGCATCGAAGTTAGTTTGTTTTATGTGGTATTTAATATTTTAATATATAATAGCTCGATCTCACACAAACTAACGTATCACTAGCGGTAAATGAGTTTTGTGTGGAGACACACGAAGTAAAAGTATGAGTTATTAGACCTAAACATTAGAACGATACACTGCTGGTAAATGGACGTTGACATTGAAGTTTCTGAGTTGTGGAATACGGATATACTGGTGCGCAAAATCAATTGAAGTGCTTTGTTTTTTATATACTGAAACTTCTAATAAATTACATTATTACATAGGAGAAGCCGGAACTTTTTATTTGGGTGTCCGCAGAGTTAATTAAAGCAGAATTTTTATACGGGTCTACCAAAGGTAATTAAACCAGGATCTTTCTTATGAGTGTATCAAAGACAAAACATAACTTTTCATATGGGTATGCGCGTAAGAAATTAAAATAACTTTTTCAATGGATTTGTACAAAGGTAACTAAACCCGACCGTATCTTACCATAACATTTTCACGTGCTATTTCTATTGAATTTTAAATGTATTAGAAATAATAAAATAAAAAATAACGAATTGACGAATTACAAAAGCGTTTTAGTTTACATGACCTTTGAAGATAATAGGTTCAAACCATTTTATTTGTGTGTGTGTAAAGGCACATTCAGCACACCCCACAGCTACGCCTACGTTATTAGTTACACATATTAGCATACATTCTAGACGATATTTTACAATAATATTTTCCTACATTCCAACTGTTTTTAAAATAATAAGACTAGCGAGTAGGCGAAGGTAAATAGCCAGGGATGAAAACAAAACAAGACAAGTCAAAACAACAGCGGTTTTAGTCTCGTCTCGAGTCGAAAAGCGTCTCGTTCAGAATATTATTCTTGATCTTCTTTCGGTATCGTTTCGGTAATTTCGAAACAAATTCTAAGGGGAAAAAGCGTGGGAATAGTTACACACTGTCGTTTCGGCTTTTTATTTTTCACTTATTATTGTAGATTCTATTGTAGAAAATTAAATTCCTACTTTTCTGAACCATGATTACTGTATGCCCTGTAGAAGTTAAAAGAGATCGATAATCCATGATAGTGAATGGTTTTCAATGACATCGTGAAATAAGAATATAAAAGGAAATAGGAAAACTCAGAAAAAATACAAAAACGTAATGTTGATCATCGCAAATTCACATGGCGTGAAATCGAACCAGGGGCACTTACCCTTCCTGCGTACGTGCGTGCCTCACATGATTTCTGTTGAAGAAAAATTCAAACAATTTCAGTTTCCACAGAATCACCAAATTTACAATTAAACATTGAATGCAGGTTTCTTTAACAAAGTAGTTTCACAATAAAGTTTTTGTTTCTGAAAATGTTGCTTAGCTTCTTTGAAACGCAGGTGTATATTTTGTTTGCTCTGATTTCATGTTCATCATTGATAGATTTCATTCGAATAGCATAAAGAGATCTCCCTCTTTGCACTGCGTATTCAATGAATTTATCCTTAGAAATGTTTCTCCCATGAACACTTTCAGCTCGACGATCTGGTACATGTTACGGTACATCATTTCGGCTGCTATGAAATCCACTTCTTGAATCTGAAACACTAATGATTCGTCTTCCTATCGAATAGGTGTTTCTTTAATGACACATTCAACTATTCTAGTAACACATGTCAACAGAGTTTCCCATGAAACATCCTTTCTCTTTTTTCGTCATTACCATTTTAGCTCTAGTTCTGGCCAAATACGCACTGCTCCTCGTTAAACACGATCTCTGCTACATATTGCCGTATAGCAGTACTCTATAAATATGGTGAATTACGCACTAAGAGTGTACAACTTTTCGCTACACAGGATTCAGCAGACTGACTTAGCAATCGTGGTAATTTTGTGAAATTTTGGTAGTCCCAGGGATAGACCATGTTTGTTTGTGTCGTGTTCTGTAGGAATTTGGATGCAATTTGATGTTGAGCGATGCAGCTTTGCAGTGTCAGTCTCTTGCCGCAGTACTTTGACCTGAAAGTTCATACGGAAGGTTTTTTAATGAAATTTATCGTCCTCGTGTCAGTTTCGTTTTATGCGTAGTATATTACACAGGATTTTCAATTTTTCATTACAGTAATCATTTTTCTTGTTGAAATTGTCGTCTGTCTGACTGGCTTCTTTTTGTTTGTCATTCTTTTCCAGTATAACTGAGAACACGTGATTTCAGGGCGAATGTGCTACTATTATCAACTTACAGACAGACAAGAACACAAAGAATATAACAAATTATTTAATATTACGGCAGTTAAAAAACTACATATTGCATACTATATTAAGTGCGATTATATATGTGCACATGCAATAAGGATACATGCTCTAAGCAATACGTTCGAGAGCTGTTTAATAACTTCACATACCAGCAGGCATGTTTAGAAGTGTATTCATTGTAGAATAGCAGAACAACAAGTATTTTCAAAGGAACATAATGTAATCGAACAACAGTAAAATTATTGCTTTGAAATTGTTTTCTATTATACCACGGACCAACAAACCATAAAACCTTCCTGGGGGATTTCTCGGTACTGGGATATGTCGTAATATAACTAATGAGAAAATCGAATAAAATAATTTGTATCACTTGTTTTCTATAGAAAAATAAAACGGAACATTGACACAAAGTCATACTCATACCTAAATGGAAATCAATTATTACGAAAATTGTGAAGACTTTAAATTCATATTTCCTCTGCTGCTGTTTGATGAATCAAGACAAAAGTTTCAGTTTCAGTTGAACATAAAATAGAACACATAATTACATTTTATTATTCACGCAGTTTGCAGTGTTGTCACGTAATAACTGTACATTGACACAAAGTCATACTCATACTTCCATGAAAATCCATTATTATGAACCTTGTGAAGAATATAAAATACATATCTCCTCTGCTGCTATTTGATGGATCAAGACGAAATTTTCAGTTTAAGTTGAACATAAAACACAATACCTAAATACATTTTTTATTCCCCAATTTGCAATGTTGCCACGTAATAACTAAAAGAATCGCGAGAAGGGACTTTTTAAGGGAAATTTGCTTAAATATCCCTCCATTATTTTATCTTTGTAAGCAGAAATGTGTCGTTGATTACGTACACTGAGGGCCTACACTCTTCCAAATCGATCGAGGTATAACTTGTTCCAGTGTTGCACCGACGGTCAGAATATTGACACAAAGTAGTACTCGTACTTCCATGAATATTTATTATTATGAACTTTGTGAAAACAAAAAAAGAACAAACTTTTCTCTGCTGTTGTTTGTTGGATCAAAATGAAATTTTCAGTGTAAGTTAAGCATGAAATGGGATCCATAAATGCATTTTATTGTTCACGTAGTTTGCAGTGTTGCCACGTAGTAACTAAAAGAATGGCAAGAAGGGGCGTTTTTAGGGGAAATTTTGTTAAATATCCCTCCATTAGTTTTCCTTTGTACACAGAAATGTCAATTTTATTACGTAAACTGAAAGCCTACAGTCGTATAAATCGATTGAGGTATAACGGGTTCCAGTGTTGCCCTAACGGTCTGATCTACGGTTATTTAGAGAGGTCCCATCGATGTCTGTATAGATACACGGGTGCTAAAGGGTTAAGGACCTCAGGACCCAGGTGTTACAATTATATGTTGACTAACAACAATTTTTGTTTCTAGGGACACTAAGGAACATTCCTAATATAGTGGCAAAAGTTCCCTAGGGGGGAGAGTTATCACCCCCTTGGCCGTTTGTCTATATGTTTTGAACGCTAAATCGATCCTTGACAGCTTTTGCCGTTTTGCTGTTGACATACAGATGGACGTACTCCCATGCGAAATAAAAATTGCGCGTATACTGCAACTCACGTTTTTCGCATATATTCCATTTTATGGGTAAAATTCACTAATTACTATGTGGAGATAATAGAAACCAATCCATCTAAGGAGATATTTTCAAAAAGTATAATAAAATAATAAATATATAAGCAAAAAACAAAATTATGCTCGGTTTTGTGTATACTGGCAGCGATGCTTTCTAGGGATTTTTTCAGTAGCACAGCACATTTGCGGAGGGAATTCAGTAGGGAAGTCAAGGAGTTGGATCAAGGAACTGGATAGTGGAGTAAAATGTTGCATTTATTGGTTAAAACCTAGTGTGTAGATTGCCTACCAAATATAAATTAGATTCTGTAACTAGCATGTCGTACGAAAATATAGAATTAAACAGAAAAACTCTTATCTTACGGTTCGAAGCGATACGCACCATGGTTATGAAGATTATTTCTTAAGAAAAAAGAGCAAACACAGCGTTGCCTCCGTGGTTAGGTGGATAGAGTGGCGGACTCGTAGTTATTTTACCAACGAATCCCATCCTATCCCATTCCTTTTTTTCTTTTTTTTACAAAACATTATAATTTTCATGTTAATAAGAACCGAAGCAATATAATAAGGTCAACTTATTGATATTTTGCTGTAATGACGTATTTATCAAGGATTAGAGTACTATTGGTAATAGCTATTGTTTTCAGTTCATGCTGTTGATAGCTTCGCTCATCCTGTTTTCTTGGGAAGAGAACAATTTTGTCTCCAACAAAGTGTGAAGGATATATACAGACAGAAGAAGACATCTTAGTACCAATCCTGATTTATCGTGATGAAATGGACTAGTTTGCCATTATTAAAAAAAAAGAAAACTAAATTATTGAAGTTGGCTTCTCTTTAGCTTTTAGGTAAAAAAAAAAGTGTTTTTCTTTATAACACTATACTTTATGAGGCAAGGTGTGCGATCGTACCCACAAATTTAGCTAAAGAGTGAAAGATAATTGTTTATACAAACATTTTACAAGTTTAGGTGCGTTAAACACCAATACACCATGGTCTCGCTTATCCGACCATCCTTTGTTCCACATACTGTATGATCCAATATATCATTGCAGATAGCACCAATCGGCAAGAAGAACTGCTAGTTGTGGTCTTAATATAATTTTCATGCTCTGGAGTCTATCGCCAATCGCGTCAGTCTACACGTTGACTCATATGTCTATCATGCTGTGCAGACACGTATCCAGGTTTTCTATTCGGAGGGGGCCTAACACGAATCCTCGTAAGCACGTAATTCTAATGTTTTAAAAATATCAATAATAATAATAATAATAATAATAATAATAATAATAATAATAATAATAATAATAATAATAATAATAATAATAATAATAATAATAATATTGCATCAGTTCTGTACTTCTCTTAAACTTTTTCCTACTTTTCATTTATAAACCGGTTTACTTTGGAAACTGCATTAAGCACAAACAAAATGAAATATATTTTCGAGAGAAATGTAACTAAAGAAAACTGTCTATTACGTATATCATATAACAAAAATAGCAAGAAGACATTGAGTGTATCGTTCTAATATACTAAAGTTAAAAATAGAACGGAAACGAAATGTTAATCCTATTTGAAACTATTCTTTAACCCTAAAGTACTATTGACGAAAATAATCACGTAATCTGTCAGACCGCATTGTTGTTTTACATTTTCTGAATAGTAGTTTTATTGCATATTTTCTTATAATGCTATCCTACATATCTTAGTTGCTTATAGAAAAATAAAACATAGTAATTTCACGATGTAGAAAAAGTTTTATATTTTTAAAGTAATGAGAAAAAGAATATAGTTAAAATTTGCAACAATGTTTTCATTGTTATTCTAAAATTGTAATTGTTGAAATATTCAATTTTTCTTCCTTTCTATGTAGTAAAAATAACACTAATTTAAAATACGCTCTTCTTATAGATGCACTGAGAATAAAAAATACAGTAAAAACGGAGGAAAAACATGGAATATTAGCTTTTCAAAACTTACAAGAAAGCACTGTTACAGTTGTACTGTTATATTTTTTGTAGTGAAACGGTAATAAATTACACCTATCTTTAGTTTTTATATGATCGCGAGAGTAAAGAAAATTCGTTTTGCCGGTAAAGAAAGTACCGCACTAACTGTTCTGATTGCATGCACTTTCTTCAAGTAGGCACTTACATCTTTTTATTCTTCACTGCATGGAAATCGGTACCCTACACCGCTGACACGAATATCATTGCTTTGCGCTTACAACTTAGTGGAGAGCGGACTATGTTCTCCTCTTCAACTCCTTGTGCGCGATGGTGCGAAACTCACTTTCAAGTTATAGTATGCTCTTGATTGAAAAACTCAGCTCTCATGGCAGATGTCCAATGAATATTCTACGTTCTATGTGAGGCCTAACAAGTCCTTTTGCCAACCTTTTCATGAAATCAAGTCTTGTCATCACTGCGGACTTAGTGTAGACTTGAGGCAAGGCATACACATTGACCCCACACTCAACATCCACCAGAAAAAAGAAAATTGTCAATGGCTATCGTCTTGTTTGACGACTTGATGTGTAATCTGTATATTTTTTGTCTAGAGTATCCACTCCGCCTTTACTCATGTTATAAAATATGATTATTTCAGGTTTTCTAGTCTCTGGGTCATTATTTGATGTGTGGAGTAAGACGTGCCACACGGTAAGACTCAATACTGATAATAATCAGTAGATAACAAAAGACAACTGAACAGCAAAATACTCACGTAACTACTATAGTACGTCTGTGAGACCGTTCGACCCCTCCAGCGCCGCGCACAGGGGATCAATTATAACACGAACTTCACACTACGTAACCATATGCTAGACAGGAATGTAGACGAAAAGATCCACTTCTAGTAGTGAGACTGTAGAAAATGTAATGATACGAAAAGCAGCAGCGGTCTAAGAGACGGTCCATAGTACTTACGGGTTAATTCCACCTGGTATAATGGCATTATGATATGTTCTTAGAATTATAACAAGACAACAGCACATTGCCCAAAGTTTGAACACTGACTACTAGTAAACTGATATAAAAGAACCTCAAAAGGGTAAAAACAAGTTTATAAAAAAGTGCTTGAATTTCGGAGGAGGCAGCCCTCAGGCCCTCACGCTGGATACATCCCTGATTCAGTGCACTGCAGTTTTTTGTTATGAAACATTATTATTAGAGGCGTAATATGTAAAATTATATCATAAGTTTTATTTTTAATAGGTGTTTTCTTAACACATCCATATTATACAGCGTTCTGCCTGCCTGTTTATGTCGGATAAGCGATAGCCTACTGTATTTCTAAAGCTAGCATATAAATGAACTAGAATTGTATCGTCCTAGAACAGACAATAGTGGGAAATGCTTATATTAAAAGGCTGGAATAAAAAAGCATAAGTACTGCTTTGGTAGCGTGAGAACAAATTCAAAACAATTCAATATATTTCCTAGTCTCAGATTATCATCTTATTGTGTCGGTGTGTATTATTTTTTAAACATAGTTTTAAAAGTCATACCATTCGTAATATTCCTAAGGAAATCGAAAGAAAAAAATCCTATGTGCATCTTGTGGCAAAGCGGCATAAGTGCATGGTCCGAAACCGATTCCCACGTTAAGATATAGATAGAGTTCTCGTACTTCAGAAATGCAAATCCGGGACGATACTAAATTACGAGAATCTTTGAAATGCTTAAAATTGGAAGAAGTGTTGAATACTAATTTACTTTCCACCATTAGATAGAGTTATTCAAGTATTACGTTATAACATTTTTATTTATTTCACTAGACCTTTTTCCGAGAACTCCGTTTTCTCTGTAAATTTGGTGAGGGGCATTCAAATACAGAATATATATATGAGGATTTTAAGATAAATTGCACTCAAATTATGCCAAATATTGTATATTCATAAATACAAAGGGGGCCTACATGAGTTTTGGTGCGCCCGGCCCCCAGGATCGGCGCCCTTGCCTTCTTCCTAGTTAAGTAAAGCAAACGTAAGCAAATGATTTACTCCCTTCCCCTGATAAGCAAAATTGTTTTTTCCTCAAGATCTATTGTGTTTCGTGAAATAACAGCAGGAATTTCCTGATTACTTAACCATTTAAATGAATATTTTCACTTAGAGCCATCCCATTGATTCGCGTTGCGTAGGACTAAAATAGATTAAGGGTCAATAATGAAGATGAGACTTCCATATCAAACATGAAGAGATATGTGGATCGGAGATCTTTCTTTCTTCGAACTTTGGTTTTTCAAATCCATGATGGGAAATTATATTATGAGTACAATTTTCGAAATTAATAGTATACAATCGTATACATATCTTACAAAACGATGTTTTATGCAAAATACTTTGACTCCAAGAATAAATTACAATTTATAAACCTCCCTGGTTCGTTTCTAATCTTGGGGATGTTTTGAGTGAGCACAGAGAAGTTACCTTCCACTCACTATCTGAAATGAGTGGGAATATGATGTAGAACTAAGCGAGAGATAATATTTCGGTTCATGTTATTATGGGAATTTATGTAATTAAATAACAACTCCAGATTTCGATAATTGAATTACTGTTGTATTTTCATTACTTTATGTAAGTACGTGTAAGGTGTGGTGTATGCATTCGGGTAATTAGAAATTGCCATTTCTAACACTGCATACCAAACATTGAGCCTTCGACTAATGTTTAGAAAGTAACACATACCTCTTGGTGTTCTGTTCTTATGCTCCTGCAAATGCTGGTCCACCGAAAGCTCCTTCCGATCGTTAAACCACAGCCTGGATGGTATCTCGCTGGCGGTCACTCCAAAGGATGGAACGGAGGTTCGAACTAAGAACGGACTGCGATATGATTTGATTACGCCGAAGTTTTGCGAACGGTCAGCATAATAATATCTCCTCCGTAACGTATGATATACTTTCATAGTTCGTCTTAGCGAAACGTTAACTCGCTTAACTTAAATAAAGCTGTTTCTAGACATTCTACTAGTTATAACTTTTAACGTCGATCTCCGACTTGTAGTCGTTGTTCCGTTTCTCCAAATCTCCGTCTCCGACTGATCTCGACTGATCACTCCTGACTGATCTGATCTCGACTGTCCAACTGCTCCAGTGACCTCTGGTCCTCTCGTTTTTGTAGAACTTCCTGTGACCTGGAATCTGCCGCTTCTGCATGATGTCAGAGGCGTGTGCTCTTTCTTGTCTAGGAAACGCAATGGTTTCCTCATTGTGGTCGACTACTGGCAATGCTTGGAATGCTTCGACTCACAATTCCTGGCAATTCTAACATATCCGAGAAGAGTGTCTTGTGTTCACAAACATCTTACAAATTTACTTACAACGAATTCTGCCAATTCTTTTCAATCGGACATTAATTGAATTCTGATTTTAATTTCCTGTAATGAAACAATTTGCTAGAGAAAGCGTACATCATACCATCGTTGCATAAGTATTTCTACATTAAAAAGCAATGACTACAATGTTTATGTAATTTGTTTTTCGTGGATTATTATTTCCTGACCCTTTGCTGTTTTTATGAATCTAATACTCAAAATCAAAATCTTGAGTATTAGTTATAAAGTAATAAGCTTGTTACTTACCCTGAAGAGTCTAAGTCTTCAATAAGACGGAGGCTCAAGAGCGTAGTGCTTGGAACGATTGCCTCACTTGTTCTACCTTCCCGTGGCGCAGCCTTCATTCGAGTTGATCCTAAACGAATCATTCGGAAGTCGAAGTCGGAAGATGTTTCCCATTTTTCCAAAACAGTTTTGGTCGATTGCAATCTGTCTCACTTGTGAGGGGACAACCCCATGCCGTAAGCGTCGGTGGACCACCGATAAGCAACTAGCGACACGTCCGCAATAATTGGCGGTCCCGCAGCCAAAATTTGGTCCCACTTCCGTTTTGAAAATTATACCACTACCGGCAGAGAAGCGACGTAACGCCAACGAACCACAAAATTATTCCCCTAAAATACGTTAAATCGCCTATATGCGTAATTTCTTTGCATCAAGGTGAGTCTAAACACACTTTCAAAAAAGTAAAAGAAGTGCCCTGAGCTCGGCATGAAACACCAGCCTTAGGGTTACTAGTTGCGTGTTTTTCCGAATTCGCCACGGAGGCGATTACGAAGACAGCTTGTAGAGTGATAAATCGTTGAAGTCGTTTTAATATTTCTAATCAGAGTGCTTCTTTAACCGTGTGTATTTGACAATAACTGTTTGGAATCAGATGAAATGCACTCGTCATGTAATTTTATAACAAAATGACAAGCGTCTATTTACTTTTTTCATAGTTCTCCCATACGGTTCACTTGCTAGGGATCGGTGACAGTTGCCAACCAAATTCATACAATTATACGCACCCATCTCAAGATTTTTCACTTCATGATGCAAAAGCACGAGTTACTCTTGACCCCCGGAGCTCAAGTGTTGTCCTTATAATAACAATTCGTCAGGGAAAATATTGTATAATAATAACCGCATGCACGTGACTGGCGATAGTTCGTGTTTGTCCCTTTGACATTCTCCGTGATAAATCAAAGGAGCGCGGATCAAAATGAAGTTCTCGCTGTTATGTGGTGGTAACTTCAATACCCCCGATATTTCCTTCGACTCGACGAATCCCTGCCACTCTTGGCACACTAGCGGCAATCCTTCGACGCGTCGCTATATCGACGATCGCCGTTTACCGTCAAGTGAGTCACTAGGTATTGGCGACCTTTACGGCATGGGGAAGCTAATAAACAAACAAACCAATAAACAAAATCTAAAGCCTTATAAAAAGTTTTCCCAAAATTTACATCTAGCAAAATCATTTGTTGGTATTCCAAAACTAAATTCAACTTTATTCATAGTTTACTTCTATCGTACTTTTGATATGAGAATGATATGTCTGAAACTGTAACGAAGGTCATTAAGACTTTTTCTTTGGCTTTAGTCAGATTTAGCAGTTTTACTTAGCAGTCAGTCAATGTGGATCTGTGATTTCAGAGTTTTAGAGATTTAGAGTTTTAGAGAATATCCAACAACTCTGTGCATTTTCCCTTAAGTCTGCAAACTTTCTTCTAGGTTAAAACTGAGTACTTCCTATTTTCATCTTTTCTTGCTAAACGAAAGTGTTCTTTAGACAACCTGAAATGATGGCTCTATACTACATTATGTTGCATAGGGCATTTTATGTAGCATCTCATTTGACTGTTGGACAATTTCTTCGTATATTGAAAGCAACAGTGATCAAGTCCTTGTACATTTACATGAGAAGGAAACAAATTCTTTTTAATTGTTGGAATTGTGCCAATGCACTAGGTCCAGAGAATTTTCAATTTATTATTATTATTATTATTATTATTATTATTATTATTATTATTATTATTATTATTATTGACTTAGGTTTTCTTGAATATTAAGCAATATTTCACAAAAAGCTGGTATTTTAAAACAAATGTGTTCGATATCAAGTTTTGATGAAGTAGTCATCTCTCCTATAAATAATTTCAGAGGAGCCGCGGTGGCTCAGTGATAAAGCGTTCATCTTTGGTGCATTTGATCCTTGGTTCGACCCCAGCTCGCACCAAGTGAATTTTGTGGTGGAGAAACACCATGAACAAGGATTTTCTCGGGGTTCTCCCGTTTTCTCCCACTTTCTTCATTCCACCATTTCATTCATTTCTCATCATCACCGTGTCCTTTATCCTAGCCGGTATAACCGTAGATCGTAAAATTTAAAGATTTGATTTCAAATAATTCCAACCCAAACAGTTGCAGGAAGTATGTCATTTCGAATAAAACAAACTACTGTATAGAATTCTGAGTATTATTACTTTTATATATACAATTCTAGTGGACCTTACTTTCAAATCGAAGGATAGGAAGACTAAATTCACTCTCTTATTATTATAGATTCATTTCCATTGAAGCAGTTAAAATAGCTGGGAAAAATATAAAGCCATACCCTATATTCCAGTGTGCCACAACCGGATAACAAGGCACACTGGCGTGCCCAGCAAAATGAACAGTGTAACGCAAACTTTTACTTGTTATTTACAAGAATATTTGTCGAGTTTATTTTATTTATTATTATCAACGATTCTTCCACGGATTAGTTATCTGTATACAGTTATCACATTGAGGGAATGAGTGTAATTATTTACTTTAAAAGTATAAGAAAGGTATATTTTCTTGTATATTCTACCGTGAATAACTCATCCGGTCCAAAAAATTTGACTAACAACAAGATTAGCCGATGTAACAAACACACACCACCCTATAGTCGTGAGTGCCACAAGTCCTTTCCTACGTCTTGGTACCCTAAGGGTTGTTGCCTTCAAAGAGAGAGAGAGAGAGAGAGAGAGAGAGAGAGAAACTTAAGTACATTGCACTTACATACTTAAATAAATAAATTATGTAAATAACTGTTTCGTTTTCTGTTTATTAATATTATTATTATTATAAATTTCTTAGAAAGTCGACTGCCAAAAATATGCACACTGCTCTCCCGTGCAGCGCCTCGTGTATGATTTTCTGTACACAAACTATATATTCCAAGTTTATTGTGTTCATTCTATACGTGTGTTTGTAATTAGATGCATATGAAGTAGAAGTCAAAATCTAATGCCCACGCTACGTATATGCAAAATCATAGACAAAGAAATTTATGAACAAAAACATTTATGGCGCTAAAACAAAGGGCAAAACTGAAGAAGTACTAGCGGATTGTTGCCCGTAGTGCACAAGTGATAACGGTTAACAGTGTTAAATTTAAACAAATAGTTTTTAATTAAGCACGAATTTAAGTTATAGTTTACAGTGGGGAAGGCTCAGGAGTTCGCTAGGATCCTTACAATATCGAACTCCGTGAAATGCACTGCAAACCTGTCCACAAGCCTCCGTAATATTCAACAGATATTGTGTATTAATACTCATTTCAATGCAAACCTATATAGACCTACACACTTCAATACTCAACGAAGGTGCAGACTATTCATGAGTTAAACTCTCTCACCCAATGTATTCTCCTAACATGTCTCCCAGCAATTACAACATTTTTTGGTATCTCAATCACTTCCTAGTAGGATACCTTTAACTAGAGACCACTGATTAACCTGATATTGGATGTTTCACTTTCTCACCTTTGGAGTTGACTGTCATCAGTGGGACATTTCACACGCAAATATCTAATGTTAACAACGTTTCTTCTATAATTTCGTAATATTGTATTATTTCTTTGTATTATTCATTAGCTTGATTAGGCTTGTTTAAACACTTTTCTCTTTGCACCTATATCTTAACGTTCGATAAAAATACACTAGTTCTCACCGGGAATCAAATCCAGAACCAATGCAATTGAACCATTTGGCCACAACAAAGCACATTTAAAAAGAACCTTCGATTTTGTTAGGAAAATTGTGATTAGGTGTAACATTTAAAAATATATTTAAGAATGGGTACGGATGAAACGCACTGAATTTTCTCGAATTTCTTCGAATTTCTTAAACTGACTCGTGTTAGGCTGCAGCTATTACTGAAACATTTATTTGGGAAATGCGAAAAAAATAATGTGTCTTGGAAAACTTTGTTGGAAGCAACTTAGTCCAAAATTAAAGTACCGAGTGGTCATATTTCTCTTAGAAATAACTTATGCCATATATTAGAATTCTTAAGGAAATAATTGTATGTGAACTATGAGCAAAAGCGTCTGAGTACTTTCTGAGAAAATCGTCAAAAAAGTCGTTTCCAAGAATAAAATATCCCCTGTGTATCTTTTCTGGACAAACGAGTTGTATCATATTATTACGTTATTAATGATACATTTATTTATGAAATGTGATTGAGAAGATTGTTCGAAAAAACGCATCCCATACAGTAAATTAGACCTTACGTATTTTTTTCAGAGCAATGATTCATACTATATTTCTAGAAAATAAACAAAATCTTCACAACTGTTTTTGAGACAATTTAATTATTTTAAATTTTCATCCTTCAGTAAACTGCCCTTATTTTTAGGTAGATATAGAATTCGAAACGATAAAGTGTTATTGAAACTTCATGTCTATAACTCGCTCAAGATACGTCGAACAGTATGGCCTCTATTTGATTGCATGTAAAAACGTGACGAACAGATGGACATACATCAAAATCACTTTTTCGATATGTGGGGGCGTGAAACGTGAATTCATTGAAATCTCGAATTCGATTTTTATCACTATTACTACAATTTCTTTCGTCGCTCGAACGTGAAAACTAATAGGAATACAATGACACGTAAAGTGATAACTTGCAATTCCTAAAATTTAATGAGTTACGTTTAATGTGTTGCCATGCTAGAAAAAAAACTTATACCTGTTTGTTATTTAATTTTAATATCAGTTTTTCCCGCTACTATATAATGTTGAAATATGGTATGATTATCGTTCATTATCATTCTATCTTTTGGAAGTATTCGTGTTCAGCATACATAGATCTTTATAATTTAGTTTCGTTCAACAAAAACATTCCTTACACAGACTTTGATTGCATTTCTTGCACTTTTGGATATTAAAAAGGAAAGATAGAGAGAAAGTCAATACTCTAAAAAGAAAAAACACAAGCACACACACAAACGATAATTTGACATCAGCTTTTTTTCCTTTCAATCTTTTTTCATGACAACAAGCGTCATTCGATATAACGTCATGTCGATATAACAATGGGTAACACTGGAAAGACTGTCAAGGTCGCGTATGCTCTTTTTCCTGTTCCTGACACACAAATCCGAAGTGAGTTGTCTGCTGTTTAAGAACGGGTAGGGGAGGTGTAACATACAAGAACATAAAGTGAAAACAATAACTGTTTCCAATAGTACACGTATTCTAATACTGAATAAATACATCGATTAAAGGATATATCAATTATACACTTCCTATAATGTTTTGTAAAAAAATATATGGGATGGGATGGGATTCGTTGTGATGTCAAAATAATAAAATAACAACGAGTCCGCCACTCTATCCACCTAACTACGGAGGCAACGCTGTGTTTGCTCTTTTTTTCTTAAGAAATAATCTTAATAACCATGGTTCGTATCGCTTCGAACCTTAAGATAAGAGTTTTTCTGTTTAATTCTATATTTTCGAAAGACATCTTAGTTACAGAAGCTAATTTATATTTGGCAGCCAACCTACACACTAGGTTTTAACCAATGAATGCAACATTTTGCTACATTGTCCAGTTCCTTGATCCAACTCCTTGACTCCCCTACTGAATCCCCTCCGCAATCGTGCTCTTCTACTGAAAAATCCATAGAAATCATCGTAGCAAGTAAAGACAGAACCGAGCATAATTTTGCTTTTGCTCATATTTTTATTATTTTATTATATTTTTTTGAAAATATCTCCTTAGATAGATTGCTTTCTATTATTACCACATACTAATAACTAAATATTACCCATAAACGTACGGAAAATAAAATAAACGCGGAAAATTGTGAGTGGCAGTATACGCGCAATTTTTTGCACATGTGGATACATATCCGTTCTACAAATAAGATTTCAATTTGGCATTCATATAATTTGAAACCAAGCTAAAGCGATCTGCCATACCTTGATATTATAAATTGACAAACAAGTCTTATTTCATTAAAATTATTGGTTTGCCGATTTTTCTTTCTATACCCCCTTCTTTTTACTTCATGAACTAGAGTTGCTGAAGTTGTACTAGAGAAATACATGAGCCGAACTTTTCGCCCCAAGCCCAATCCATCGCTAACGTAGCTAACTCCAGTCCAACTCGGACCCGCAAAGATTAGGAGGTTTTTGGCTCGAAACCAACCTAGCCATTAAGTTTTAAAAGGTCTTGGCCCGAGCCTGGTCATACAGCTAAGGATCACTAACTGTACAAATTGCATTGTTTGCAATGTCTTTCAGTACACGTGCAGCCGTGCAAACAGACTTCAACGCTTAGCTATATTCCAGATATCATTTAATAAGAAACATTATTAAAGAACTGCAATTAATCGTCTGGAGCCCGTCCTGCCCTGAAGAGAGCAGTATCGAACCCGCCCGAGCCAGACCCGATCCAAAGAAGGAAATTAGCTGCTCCTCCCAAGTGCGACCTGTAGGCCGAAGCGGATTGCGGGTCTCAGACTGAGCCTGGTCCATGCAGATCACTAAGTGTAAATGACTTTCCTCCAAAGCTAAAGCGATTTCTAACTTGATGGAAATGGCAAATGTACAATATTTGATGAAAGTCTTTCGAATTGGTAGTTCGCATGTACCTATAATTCCCTAATACAATGGGAATGGTTTATTATCATCTTGTGAATGGATTTTCCTACATTGACATCTAGTGGCTGAATCGCTTTGTGACCAGCCACTCAGTAATTAACATCATTCAGTTCACAAGAACTATTTGTCTAAGAGTATAAAATGAAATATGTTTCGCTGTTTTCATTATTATGTTATATTGATTGATGGATGGAAATTTAACGCCCCTCTTTAACACCGATCCTATGTGGCACGATATCTACAATTGACTGATTAATTCATTAAGGTTTAATGTGATGTCAGCATCGAAGCTATTAATTCCCGTTACGATAAGGCCAATGCCCAAAACATGCATCTTGTTCAAAGCAAAGACTTCTAGAGAAAATTGATGTTTAGATATAAGCTCGACAAAATAATAGAGTAAAAATAGATATATATATATAGATTAAATTAGAAAATATAAAACGCTTAACAAAAAAGTAACTAAAAAATAAACTCCAACGAGGGAACCTATCTAAGTGTATCTCTGACTTCGAGTCGAGACTATGGCCGTTGGATACCTTCTTCCAAAAGAACATAACATGAAAAGGAATACATCCTCTATCGCAACCTTTGTGAAGATATAAGCGTGAAAATTTAGAAATTGAGCTCCATACTATACATAACAAAGTCGGATTCCGGGTCAGATTTTTCGGAAACGGTCTGCTAAGAACACTCCGCGAATACATATAAAATTAGTGTGGGGAGCCAAGCATATTTTGAATGAAAAATTTGTGTCCCCGGGGCCCTTGCAGGGTCCCAGGTGAAGTCCAACTCAAAATTTGAAAATAGATGCTGGGGTCAAGTAGCATACTGTATGAGAGCTAATTTTAATAAAATAAGATAGAACAAATCTCAACTCTCTAAGATAACCCTGTGTAAACGGGCAAGTGGTCAAAATGACAATACAACCTACATCAGAAAATCTATGGCCAAGCTTCTAAATCCGTTAAGTTGCGACAATAACAAAACAGAAAAACAAGTTTAAAAGTGCAAGGTATTGAAGTAAAGGAAATTTCTGCAGAGCCACTCTCTTAAAAGCATCCTCCGATATATTTTATTTCTCCACCATTATTCCAGTTTTCTCCAACCTTATAATAGAAATTCCACGGTGGAATCTGTGAATTTGGGGTCCCGATGTGCGACGCATATACCGTTGGCTTTTGACCTTCTCACCCTCCACGACGGTTGCGGTTAACAATGTAACCTTTCTCTTCTAGGACACGAAATCCAATGGCCATGGTCATTCTATGGTTCATTGGTCATTCGAAGTCACACTTATACCTGGATAAGGTCCGTTGTGCAACTCTGTGAGAGACTGCAGCAATTTGTTTGACTTCAATACCTTGCACTTTTAAACGTATTTTTCTGTTTTGTTATAGTCGCAACTTAACGGATTTAGAAGCTTGGCCACAGATTTTCTGATGTAGGTTGTATTGACATTTTGACCACTTGCCCGTTTGCACAGCGTTATCGTAGAGAGTTGAGATTTGTTCTATCTTATTTTATTTAACAATAGCTCTTATACAGTATGCTACTTGACCCCAGGTTCGATTTGCAAATTTTGAGTTGGACTTCGCCTGGGACCCTGCGAGTGCCCCGGGGACAGAAATTTTTCATTCAAAAGGTGCTGGGCTCCCCACACTAATTTGATATGTATAGGCTACGTTTCCTTACGGGACCGTTCCCGAAAAATTTGACCCGGAATCCGACTTTGTTATGTACAGTATGGAGCTCAATATCTAACTTTTCACGTTTTATCTCCGCAATGGTTGCGATCGAGGATATCCCTTTTCGTGTTATGTTATTTTGGGACAAGGTATCCAACGGCCATAGTCTCGACTCGAAGTCAGAGTTTCACTTGGATAGGTTCTCTCGTAAGAGGTAACACCGCAAAGAATTTTAACTAGTCTGATCTCGCGAATATAAACGAGAATTCGGACACTAAAGAGCACGTTATCCCTCACCAGGTAAGATTTTCAGTCACTTCGAAAAGCTAGTCGCTAATTATTATGAATCTACCATGGAGCTACGCGCTTTAGCCACCTGAAAATATTAAATTGGAGTTTTTCTATTAATAGAGTGAGATTAAATATGGCGATGAATCGCGAAATACAGAGAGTAGATAGTTAACTAAGCGTATCAAATATTGATTGATACTGTTTCTGTATATAACATAATCGAGTCGTTCATATTGAAGTATTATAATTACTAAGGGATGAAACTGAACAAGGACGGAAGTCCAACTATGTATATACAAACATCATGGATATCTAATATTCAGTCACGTGCGCAGGAACTTATTTCGGAAGGAATCCAAAGCTTTTGAGGGTCCAAACTAAACATACGAATAAGTTATTTTAACATTTGTAAAATCTATTCAAAAATTAGACTAAAGGCTAATTAAAACTTGGGATTTATTGAAGGATTAAGGTTCGTGATTTTGCTTTTTTGTTACATCACGCACTATACTTAGTGATACGCACGGAATTTTCGTTACAAGATTCGTGACGAGACAGATCTATTTCAATAGAATATACATACGGTTATCGAGACGAGAGAGAACTTTCGAAAAAAAAATTCGAGACGAGACACCCTCAAATCTTGTCTCGTGGGCATCACTAACTATATTTCAGCATTATTATAATATGTTGTGAGTGACTTAGTTTTTGCAGAGTTCTACTTGCGTTTTTCATTAATATTCAACGCTGTAAACATTAATATTGAACATTGTAACATGAATAGATAAACTATTCAAACCTCTTAATCACATTTGCTTCCAGATAGCCCGTAGTCATAGTACTTGTTCATATGTTTAGACACCGATACTATAATTGCGAGCCTGTTTTCTTTTCAGATGTTTAGATTGCTTTATACATTTTCTCTCAATGGGGCAGAAACACGGACTTAAGCAAAAGGGACGATAAAAGATTGCAGGCTTTTGAAATGTGGATGTGGAGAAGAATATGGATAATTAGAATGTACATTTGATTTCACATAATATGAAGTATGTGTACTTTCTTTAGGGTTTTTGATAACTCTCGGTGCTTTGGATGCAATTCGGGATAAGATATGGAGTAGAAAGAATTACGTTCATTTCCAACATGAATGTTACCGGTTCTCGAAGTGGCTCAGTAGTAGACCGATCAGTTCTGATATGTAGGATTCCTGTTTTGATCCTAGCTCTCGTTAAGTGGGCATTTAGGTAGATAAACATCCTATCCGCGTTACTTCTCAGGGTTGTCCCGAACCCGATTCATCTCACGTTCTTCAGTCTACTATGTCGTCCATCATCACCATCACCTACTCGCATAAACTCAGAGCAGAATTAGATACATCGAACTATAATGATAATAATAATCTCTATCAAACTAATAATGCTGTGCAGCGCAGAGTTGAGCTATTTCTTATTTTTTTATTAAGTTTACAATTACATCGCCTGACATATTAATAATTTCAACAATATACATAATAACTTCCACTTAATAATTATTTACATTTCAAGAAAACACACTACTCACTTCATGAAAAGAAATTCGGAAGTTACTCTGAAACATATTATTTAATTTGAAAAGAAGAAGTAACCATTACCATTGAGTGATCTAAACCATTAGTAATTGGCCTGGAAAACCTGGCAGAAACTGTACGCATTATTGATGTAAAATTTAAGAAGTATAATATTACTGTTTTCAACATTGACATTAGTGTTTTCCCATCCTATTTCGTTCATTGATAAACCTACATCACTAACAGAACTACTAAAGGATATATCAAAACACTGTTCTTGAGAGAAAATACTGTCTTCGATTGAGGACTCTGAGTTGATCAACCTTCCTCTTACTTGTTGTAAATGAATTCTAATACCGACATCTCTTTCGCTTTTGCTGTGCAAAGCCTTCTTCTTTGGTTTCATCTTTCCTAGAGTTGCTGTTAGTATTCTTGTTCGACCACTCCTCTTTTTCTTACGGTTGGTTTTATTAAGAGGGGTAGGCATCCTTCGGATAAGGACGGATATTCTGAGTGAATACTAACGCAGTGGAAGATATTGCTGCAAAATATAATATGTAGTTTCTTGGATAGCTAATATAAGCGAGCTTTGAGGCAGAAGCTCTGATGAACCATGGTCCATACCCTCAAATATGACAGCAACATTCTGCGTGGTAAGGTTGCCTATAGATTTTGCTGGTGAAACGGTGCCTTTCTGTTCAACGAGGGATTTGGACGGTCATTTACTAAAGATATCAGAAATTAGTCTTCTGTAAAAGAAGCACTGTTGAAAGGGTATATTACAGTCTTTTTAAATCGAGATATGATATTCTATTGTGTCATATTGTGGATACCCGTCCTATATACTCATCAATAGAATGAGGAGAAATAGTTTCTCCTTGGTTATTAATCAGCCAGTCATTGCACACACGATTGTAATAGGTCTTCAGAGGTCCATAAAGTGAAACATCCACCAGTTGCAGTTTGACTGCAATGCGGGTTAAAATGTTCATAACACGCCATTTTGGTAAGCATTCTCTACCACAATGATGTTTACGAGGTTTTCGTGGTGTTCGAGGAGCAATATGATTGGATTTTCTTTCGAATATTTTGAAATTCGGTTAATGTGTTCTAAACAAACACCAAATACCTCAGCAATATTCCATCCAGTGATCCTTGTTAATACCAAGCTATGAGGTGGTATTTTCTTCAGAAAGAAATTCTTGTACCCTACGCTCGAATATAGAAAAACTGGAGGAATGCTATTCCTAACTGCATTGAAGGTACATAGGACTGTCACTTGTTCAGCACGTTCCGCTCAAGTTACCTATCCGAATTGATTCTGTCCTCGTGAAGCTATCACAAGTGGCGTTGTGTTTATGGTACTAAATCCAGTTTGATCACAGTTGAAAGTACCTCAGCAATATTCCATCCAGTGATCCTTGTTAATACCAAGCTATGAGGTGGTATTTTCGTCAGAAAGAAATTCTTGTACCCTACGCTCGAATATAGAAAAACTGGAGGAATGCTATTCCTAACTGCATTGAAGGTACATAGGACTGTCACTTGTTCAGCACGTTCCGCTCAAGTTACCTGTCCGAATTGATTCTGTCCTCGTGAAGCTATCACAGGTGGCGTTGTGTGTATGGTACTAAATCCAGTTTGATCACAGTTGAAAGTAGACTTCAGAGTGAAGTTTCATTTCTCATATGCTGATTTCAAATTGTTGAAAAAGTCGTCCACGTTCTGCTTATTGAAGCTGGTACTTTTTGATAAACTTTTGATTCAAGGGATCGTAGAGATAACTGAGGGGGATGCTCCATAAAACCATTAAGCCAGCCATATCCCGCACTTAACACAAATCACCAGAGAGGTATATCACTGTCCCACATCTCCAACTGTCCTAAACCTCACACTTATTCCCTATATTTGTGTTGACTCCCTGATACGGAATTTTTAAAAAAAATGCATTATCTGAAAGTTCCAACGGGGTACATATTTGGACAAAATTTTACTGACGGTCTTACAGCGACTTCAGTCTTGTGATAAAGTTATAAACAAAGAACTTTACTTTGCTTCAAGACATAAATTACCTATAAGACACCCTTTAGAAATAACATAATAATTGAAATTATAATGTAAAGGTATGGCGCACGTTTGTTTTAGATAACCACCTGCTCAAGGGTTATGCCCTCCATGGGGGAAAGAGAAGTGAAGGGTATTTCGAGAAAGGAGTTAAAGATGTTCTAAGGGATTTTCAAAATTTTGTAATTTTATGTCATAAACAACGTGAGTAAATAGGACATTACGATCTTTACAATCGTAATTATAATGATGGTGGAGAAAGGAAATTGTACAGCGGGGGACACTTCTAAATGGTACACCTTAGCCGTAAATCTCCATATGGCTGTACCATTTAGAAGTGTCCCCCGCTGTACAATGAATTATGGACATCATGATGAACATATTTGGATTAACATTTCATCATATTACGTTGTTGAGTGAAATCTATGAGACGAGGTGCGTTTGGACGAGAGAAACTGATATATTGTAAAATGACGAATATAGGATATTCTTATCCCTCGGGGACTTCTTCAAGCATTATTCAAAGGGATGGGTAGCTCTGTTAGTGACAAAGGAATTATTGTGTAGAATATGATTGTATGATATTGTGCGGAGGGTGATAGAGAAGAAACTTTCTGATGAGGGGAAGATCTTGATGATTCGGTGGTAAGGAATAATGATACATTGTAAAGAGGAGGAAGAGGTAGAATGACTGATGCTGTGAACGATATAAAAATAAATATGAGCGTTGATGGTATCACAGAGGAGTGGACGATGAGGATGGAGCGTTCCGGAAGTATTTGAGGCAAAGCTTTTCTACATGGAAACATATGTATGGAAAAGTCACGCGAGCATAGAGCTCAGGAGATTGATGTATAGAATTATGAGTGTGCGATGTTCGAGAACCTTAAGTTTTTGATAAAAAAAAGGGGTAGCTGCCGAGACCTAACGGTATGGCCGTAACTAATCACAGGTCGAAGGAAGACTACATAAGTGTTTAAGAGTAGGTTTGTAGAACTACTCCAGATTGTGCCAGGAAGTCGTTTTAATAGATTGAGTCAAATGTATGCCTTTCTATTGATGTCCTGGACATAAATCTTCCATCTGAGGTGTCTATCTATGGTGAGTCTTACGTATTAACAGTTTTGGAGATTGTAAAACAGTTGTCATTAACAGTGATGAAAGTGAATTACTGTGAAATCTGGAGCGTTTCTTAGGGGCCAGAAATGCTGTAGTTTGGGTTTTAGCAGCTTTGGATTTTAGTAGCCATTTATTGCACCACAGACCAAACGTCTGTATTATTGGTTGTAAGGCGTTGTTTACTTAGTGTATAATACTGCAAATTGCAAAAAAAGCTGTATCATCAGCGTATGGAAATAACTGAATATTTTGTGGGAGTTATTTTACGATGATGAGGTGATATATATGCGGTTTGAGGGATGAAAACTCAATTGCGAGTTGAATGATTGGTGGTAGAGATTAAAGTGGATTAACCCTTAGAGAACCAAACCTAAAATGTTAGGTAAAGTACTAAGCGTGGGTTATTTTGACACATTCGTGCTTCTTACAGTAAATTTCATACGCTGTATACACTGTCAGTGGCGGCTTTTGATTCTTTCAAACAATACCTGAATTATAGTACTGTAACATTAGAGATTTATACATAGAAATACGCTTTGTTAGGAATAAATTCTGTCACACACTGTATTTTGATTACACCTGACAGTCCTTACAGAGCGGTTTGCTGGTGCAATGCGCTTTGCAGACAAGCTTGTGACAGATTACATACAAGGGATGGATAAAAAGTAATGACACAATTGTTATAATTTACAAATGACTGTATTAGAAGGGAAAATACGTTCTACATTCCTTCAATGTAATCACTCCCATGTCCACAACCTTCTGCCACACGTATGGAAGGCGCCGTACTCCGTCAGCACGTTGTACTCTGGCTATGTCTCGCAGCGACCGCCCTACGGCATTGAGGATGGCCTGTCTGGTGTTGTATCGTTGTCCGCGAAGTGGTTGCTTCGTCTTGGAAAACAGGTCATAGTCGCACGGACTCATATCCGGCGAATATGGTGGAAATTCCAGAATCTCCCAGTTCCAGGCACGTAAAAGGTCCGTCACGGCAGTAGCTGTGTGACAGCGTGCATTGTCGTGCAAAATGATTGATGTCCATGCCAAAAGACCAGGTCTCTTTTTCCGAAGTGTGGGACGCAGATGGTGTTGCAAGAACGTACAGTAATATGGCGCATTCACAGTCTGCCCTGCTGGTACAGCATGGTGCAGGATAACCCCTTGGACATCTTACGCCACTATCAACATCACCTTCACTAGTCCCTGACTAGGGCGCACAGTCTTTGGCCGAGGGGGACCGGGATGCTTCCATTCGTTGGATCGGCGCTTCAAATATGGTTCCTAGGATCGAACCCAGGTTTCATCAATGGTAACGATCCTGCCCAAGCAATTGTCACCCTCCCTCTGGTGGCGGTCGAGCAATTCTTGTGCCAGTGCATATCGGTACCATTTCTGCACCTCGGTAATGACATGTCGAACCCAATATGCTGCAAATTTGCGAAAACCCAGGATGTCGTTCAAAATGTGAAGCACAGTTTTATGGCACACCCCAACCTCTGCCGATAACTCACGCGCAGTCCACCGTCTATCCACGTCCAGCAAGGATGCAAGGAGCTGAATTGTCATGTTGTCCACTGGAGGTCGTCCAGAACATTGTCGGTCTTACACGTTCTGTCTGCCTTCGCGAAACACTTTAACCCATCGAGCTACGGTGAGGTATGTCAACGCTGTATCACCACAGGCTTTCCGCAGTCCCTGAAAACATTCTCGTGCACTACGACCACGTGCCACTTCAATTTTGATCCACGAACGCTGTTCACGTTTAGTGAACATTGTGTTTAAAGCGCTTCCACTCGCGATACCAATTTGACGCCACTGCTCTCGTTGACTGACTGACTCAACAGCGTTCCCACTCACCTAAGTTCCTCAACTGAGATTGTCTTCTCCGGTGCTGCCACCTCGTGGTTCTCCGTCACTAGACTGGCGCGTGCCGGCATGGTTGCCAGTACTTTTTATCCAACCTATGTACTTTTAAGGGGTGAAGAATCACGTGTCTTGCTAAAAATAAAACCAGATATTTTAGGGAACTGAACCAAAATATAACAATTGCTGAGAAGGAAATATGTAGTAACGTGTGGACGTGGGAAAGAGTGGGGAAAAAAGGAGTTTCATAAAATAATATTTACTATTACTCTTACCCGAATCAAAGCTCGGTAGAACGGAGAAGTGATTATTCCAGGTTTCATTTCAATTGGCAAAATAATAATAATAATCATAATAATAATAATAATAATAATAATAATAAAACGATATATTTTTGTGGGCCGTGCCGCGGGGTATCCAAAACTGGGTGAAAATGACCCAGCTACACTTTCTGCCATTTTTGGGGGTATTTTTTTATATATGAATTCTACTGAAATGATTTCCAAAAGTAAAAATGGTTGCTAATGGAAGAATACCAAAAATATTAGCCCACTATCTCTTTTTGATATTCTTTATAAAAGATCATCTGGGCCAAATTGACCCAGTTTTTGTATTCAAAGGGTTGAATTCACTTTAGTAAAAGGAGGATAGGTCGCTGACAGTGTATGAGTTTAGTAAGTTTAGTAGCGAAATATTAGCAGAGGACGTGCTCAGACGGAAGAAGAAGTAGTGGAAACTTTTTGAGTGAGTGTAATGGGCACATGTTAACTCTTCAGAGGATCTAGAATGTAGATGAAAATACTGTGGGCGAGAGACCATGTGATCACTATGTCAGGAGTAGTGTTAGATCAGGAACGGATTGGTTTTAGTAATGGGTGAATGAAGCATGTAGTGGAGGCAGGGATAAAATTGTTAAAAGCTGTTTTTTCTCGGTCTGAGCGGCTATGGATGTTAATATTGGAAGAGATCAGGTAATGTCGGAAATTATTTGAAATATATTGGAATGGGAGGGGAACAGGACGACCTGGTCGAACATAGATGACAGTCATTGTGACACATAAAGATCTGTAATAAATAGTTATGATTAGATGTTCTGTAATATTAGATGGAGAGTCAATACTATACCATGTGTAAGGATAAAATACTATTATCACGGCGCTGGTGGCGCGTCGAGTCGGAAGCTTCTTACCGTGTCGAATGAGTTGATAGCCGGTAAATTTGCAATTAAATTTGGAAGTGTGATGCGTTTTACTGATAAGCAATGTGTGAAATTTTTCCTCGTATAATAATTGTTCAAATATGAGTTTATGAAGTAAGTAGAAGAGAATGTTGAGAAATAGAAATAAAAGTCATAGTCAAATACCTAGGTATATATGATCACTATGAAGTTAAATATATATTTCGAGTGAAGATACATGAAATTGCACGTACGAACTATTGTAAGTGGCGTGAAAATCGAAGTGAAGAATGTTGCGAGCTGCGTGCTAACGTATAATATTCATGGTTGTGCAAAAGATGAACGTTTTGAAGAGTGTGGTTGCCAAATGCTAATAGTTTATGAATATAAAGAAATTGATTAGTTTCTCGTGACGTCTCGCCTTTTCGATACGGAATATAATGAGTTAACAGTGAACATAATGAGTTTACTTATGTGTAATACACCCCTATTAGGAGAAATCCTTGTTTACGTCTTTCTAGTTAATAAATATTTTATTTTGAGTGCTGGTATTTAAGCAATAAAATAGTCACATAGGTATCGAACTTAATTATAACAAGAAAGATATTGCTTCAATAAAGTGAATGTACAGTTTCGCTTAAAGCGTATCCACTATCTGGTGTTTGTATTTAATATTGTAAATATAATAGAAATTTAAATCCTAGTTCATATCTTATCAAGTAAAAATGGTCCTGGGTCCAGAAAGCAAAGTGTTACCATTCATGAAATTTTCTTTCACGTTACCACTGTAGGGTTAAGAACAATGAATGTCACGAGGGTAAAATGTACTAACAGGGCGTAAACATTAGGGACAAGAGGTATGCTGATAGCGATTTCGTCTAGGATCTAAAGTGAGGTAATAGATATTGTATGAATAAAGGGAGCTGAGTTTGGAAGCGTTTGCTGATATAGGTGAGATTTAGTTTTTCGATATCGTACTGTAATATGGGGAAAGTTATGCACTGGTATAGCTCCAGAGTAGGACTAGGTAATCGAAAAAGGAAAGGTCTTTGGAAAACTTTTGGTTAGAGGATCAAAAGATTTTGATAAATTATGGATCATGCGGCTATCCGCACCGTAAATCTGTGTATTAAATTTTGCAATACGAAATCTTTGTATGTACTTAGGATAGTCTATGCATAAAGTTAAAAAAAATGGCATCAAACCGTAGAAAAGTTAAAGTTCGTGCTCCTGCTTCGGGAAAAATATTTGTGCTATTTCTGTGCTTTTTCATTTCCATTGTGAACCCAGTAGTAAGGTTACGGCTAGAGTCTGCGTTTGACAATATCTCCAGCTGGCAATGCAGTGATATACCGTTTTCACTTATTGCTACAGGACACTGAAATAATATAATTTACAATGTTCAACCCAGATGGCAAGAAAAGAATGAGAGTGACTAGAACAACGTGATCCCACGCTAGAGAAGTGTGCCGTCAGGTGCTCCATATTCTGCGTTTAATGTGGTGATGTACAGAAGAATGCTGATCAAAAGTGCAGTGAACAAAACCACGTTTAAACTATACTATCTAAATGTACAATGCATTATAATCAATTTTACGGACTGGTATGAATATTAGTTAGTTGCTGGAATATGGCTGTCTAGTGGTAATTGAAACGTGTCTGAAAGTATTGGTAAGGAACAGTGGAATGCCTTTTCTCAACCAATTCTCTACATAGATAAACGACCGCAAGACCACAGGGGCGGATTGTTTGTAGTATTAAAATAAATAGGGCAACAGAGCACAGAATGATCTCGTACGTGAGTGTGAAATTATTTGAGCCCAAGTAAGTCTATCCAAAACAAACTCCGTCCGGTGTTTCTGCAGACAATATACGAACAGTCCTCAAGTTTAATTGAAACATGCCACGAATCATTTCCAAATGTTGTCACAAGGTGACAAAATTCTTCATTTTGGTGAATATATCTTGGGCTTACATATGGAACTACAGTAAACATGGGATAACATCACACAAATGACATTCCTTTGTCGAACATTCTACTCAAGCACTCGACTTGGGATTGTACGATTTTCATAACGCGCGTAAAAATAGCAGCTTAAATTATGTCATGTCTATTTTTCTGATATAATCTGTCATCTCATATAAAGAGTTCCTTCTCCGAGACCGCGAGTTGCCCGTTCCCTATCTTACCCCAATCCCGGAAGCCAGCAATCCAACTCAAAAAGAATGTTTGTACCTGATTGAAGGAAGGCCCCTTTGGGTGAAATTTGTAAAGTGCAATAGGTGATACAGTGGACACTTTTACTAAATTGAACTATAGACGAGGCACAGGATTCTTTCCCTCATGTTTTTAATGCAACAATAAATACTTTCTACTGTTCAAAAAAGTAAAAACAATGAAATTTCCAATGAGGCACGGCGAACAGAGTCGCTACACATTACCAAATAAAAAAAAAAAACTTTGGGAATTGTGGTGTGCATTTCCAAATGAATACATATCTTAAAATAATTTCTAATATACCACTTAATACAAAAAAGCTATTGAGATGCAGCAAACACCTAGATTATATCTTAAAAAAAAAGACACCAGCATCAGCAACACTAAACAACTTTGGTTTCTTATCAGACCTAGATCTAAAACTTCTAGCATAAGTCTTTTATAGTACAATGTTATATCAGGTGCACAAATTGAGGGAAGAACAGAAGATTTTAATAAACTCTCAACTGCATAATCGACGTACCTCCCTGTTCAATCCGTTTACTCGTCCACCTTATCACTCCCCCAGAGTATGAGTTACTCTTATTTTCACTCCGGCCTGAAAGCCTCTGGCCAGGACAATATAAGCTGGACCTTTCTGTATTCGAAAACATATATTATTTCTTTTCCACTTTCGCTCATTTTTAATAGATGTTTCAGGGAAACCTGTTTTCCCAGTTCTTGGAAAACAGCCCGATTCTCTTCCATTTGTAAATGTGGATTAGAAAGTAATGTGTCATGCAAATGCAATATCTCGCTACTCTAAACATATCAATCCCCTGCGAGAAAATTATCAAATGCATTACTTCCCGTTCAGTACAATCCCAAAGTTGGTAGTGGAGGGTGGACGGCCAATCTGCCGTCAGAGGGAGCCAAAACGTGATTCTTTGTTTCTCATTTACATAAAATTGTAATTAAAAGTTACATTATTTTTCATCCGCTGTTTCATTTTTAACTGCCCTAACCTAAAAAATATTACAAACCCATATCTATACGTGTTAGCATTAGAATTAATAAACGAAAACCTGAAAGCTCATCGTAAAATATCAACTTTGAAAAAAAAATTGCTGGTGTGCTTAGCATAATACAGAAAACTAACTACTGATGATGAAGCAGTGTAACCAATCCGAAGAGATATTTGCTACATCTGCAGGTCAAGGGAAAGCAACAGAACTCGCCTTGAATGTAATGATTGTGGAAAATACATGTTCAGATTGCAGTCAACAATTATCACTACTTGCAATACATGCAAGCAACCTCAGAAAGAGAGCAGTGAAGTGGATGTTGATTAACTTTGAACCCGCCTTGAGTCTACATATTGTGGAAAAACATATGCAAAAAGCATTCAATCATTACTGCTCTCTGCAATAAATATCAGCATTAGCACAACAAGCTCAGTGACATGGATATTGGTTAGGTTCGAATCTGTAATTTTGTGTTTTGTACAGTGTTTTCACTCATATTTAACAGTATTATAGTTTAATTAAACTTATACGTTTGGTCAACAATGATTTGTCTTCATTTACTAAACCTAAATGCTCCAAAACATACTTTTTGCATCATGCACAATGCTGAAAAATGTGAATAATCAATCACGGCCGAATTACCGTCGTCGCGAGCGGAAACCTGAATTGGCAGTACGTGAGATTGATACGTAATATTGAACGAATTTTATCGCACTTTTGATAACTAAGATGTTTCGCATTTGTATATTTTATCACGTGTGTAAATTGAATATACTTTTTATGTACAAACATGATGTTTTAGTAATTAGTTTCACATATCTTACAATGTCTTTCCACTAACAAAATATAAACTTCATGTAAACGCTTTTCACAATTATGCACAGACATCTTTGACCTGTATGAGATAGCATGTTTCCTCAAAATTGAACTTCGATTATACCGTTCTTCATAGTCTTGACTGAGCAGTTACTCCCCATCTGTATTAATAATCTGTTGGGAAATAGAAACTTTAATTAAGCCCTTTCTACACACGTAGAACGCTTTAGTTTTTTCCTTAGTATTTAATAGTATGTTTTCTCTTGTGCATTGTAAAACGTGAGCTCCATATAAATCTTCTTTTCGCCTGTGTGTTGTCATATGTGTGAGAGTTTCATCTGTGTATTAAAATATCCTTCCAGAACTTGAGTATAGACCAAGTAGTATTCCAAACTCTTCGTATGTGTGAAGTTTTCCACTTGCGTATATTAAAATTTGTCTTGCAAGCTTGAACGCGAACTATATGAAGCACTCAAGTCAGAAGTTGCTAACTCATTATTGCTTGATTTTACAGGATCACGCTTTAAAATTTATAGAAAAGTGTTGAAATACCGATATATTAATACAATGGTGTAAAACTTTCTATGCTGGTTCGTTTTGACAGGTGTGACGTTGTCTTACAGTACCAGATTTTTATAAGGTAAACTGAACGTTTTTGAATAAAATTTAAAACCTGATTAACAACTTTTCTTATAAAACGAGTGAAAAGTTGGTTAGTCAGTATACTCAAAAACTTCTAAGTATACAAGAGAATAAGTAAGGAATGCGAAACATAGCTTCGAACTTCATTTTTATCAACCCACATGCACATTCACCTTATATCATCATCCCGCGCTTGAGAAACGACTGTGGACGGAAAAGAGTAGAAGATATTTGCGTCGAAATTTTGGTACAGACCCTCTTTTCGCAAAACACCACGAATTCCGGTAAAGTCATTAACACTTTGGATAAAAATGCTATTAATCTCGCTTTGAAATCAAAGACGACAACAAATGGAATGTAATCGTTTTCAATATTATTAGTTAGTCATTTTTTGACACATACAACCTTAATACGATTTTAACGCAAAATTTAACCCCTGTAAAAGGGACAAAGACTTGAGTTTATGTTCGCTTCTTATCTTCAAATTGCATAAAACTTTCTGCCAAGTGCATGAAAGATTGTCGTAAAAGCGGGAACTGCGCAACCATGTATCGACAAGCAAGATGCAGCAAAATGCAGATGGTCCAGAAAGTCCTAGTGTTCAGAAGTAGTCCAGTAGTCCAGAAAGGATCTACACTTGTAGCTGATGAGGAAGGTGCGCCCACACTATGGATGTCGCTTAAACTTGTTGCCTTTAACTCCCTGACATACAAGAACTCTCATGGACTATATTTGGAATTCTTATCTCTACATGAATGTTCCTTTGCGAAATCGTCATTTGAATCTTCGTCCGCGTCAGGCACCTTTACACTATGCAGCAATCACTGTGGCGGCAAAGCAGAAGAGCTACTCGTGGAGTAGAGGCGGAACCAATTTCCTTTAACATCTGTCCCCAAAATACGGACTTAACAATTTGTCCTTCACAACTTACATTCCATTCCAAAGGGCAGGTACATTTGAAGGGCTTAATGTGGTCTGACTCCTTTAATATTTAATTCTGTTGTAGACCTCTTTAGCAGTGTATTTATCGTGCATATAATATTTCTGCCAAAACTTAACTTGTGAGAGCGGCAAATTTTTTTCTATATGCCATGTCTATTTACATGTCTTGCCAAAGCTGATTTAAACTAAATCATATTGAACTTCCTTCGCATATCTGTCGTTAGTGAACTATGTGTTTTAAGATACGATTAGCCAGTAAATGTATTTCTACACTCCGCGCGTGTGAGTCTCTTGTTTTTTGTAGATTAACAATTTCTTGCTCAATGTGAACCTTGAGTAAATAGGAGGCTACGTTCTATGCATCTCTTTGGTTTGTCACTTGTGTATTGAAATGCCTTGCAAGGATTGAGCGTAGACTAAATCATCTACAACATTTTCCATGTGTGAGATTTACGTCCTATTTGGCTTAACACGTATGAACGTTGAATAAATTCCATTCCAGGGTTTTGGCACGTGTGAGATTTTGGATCGGGTGTGGAATAACATGTGGGTAGCCAACTCTGAATTTTATTTAAATTCTTAACCACACTTTGGCAAGTGTGCGCTTTATATCTTTTGTGAATTAACGTGCGTAACAAAAGTTGCACGATGTTTAAATCCCTCACCACACTCTTGGTACGTGTGATGCTTTACTACTGTGTGAGGCCAAACTGGAACGTCGATTAAATAACTTACCACACTCGCTGCATGTGTAAGGTTTTTCTCATGTGTGGATTAACATGTGTCTAGCCAAATGTGAACGTACACAAAAGCCCCTAACACACTCTTGGCACGTGTGTGGTCTTTCTCCAGTGTGGATTAATATGTGTGAAGCCAAACTGGAACGTCGATTAAATGATTTACAACACTCGTTGCATGTCTAAGGTTTTTCTCCTGCGTGTATTAACATGTGTGTAGCCATATGTGAACGTACACTAAATCGCTTACCACACTCTCTGCACGTGTGAGGTCTTTCTCCTGTGTGGATTGACAGGTGTGTAGACAAACTGGAGCGTTGATTAAATGATTTACCACACTCGTTACATGTGTAAGGTTTTTCCCCAGTGTGGATTAACGTGTGTGTAGCCAAACGTGAACGTACACTAAATCCCTTACCACACTCTTGGCACGTGTATGGTCTTTCTCCTGTGTGGATTAACATGTGTCTAGCCAAACTGCAACGTCGAGTAAATGATTTACCACACTCGTTGCATGTGTAAGCTTTTTCTCCTGCGTGTATTAAGGTGTGTGTAGCCAAACGTGAACGTACACTAAATGCCTTACCACACTCTTGGCACGTGTATGGTCTTTCTCCTGTGTGGATTAACATGTGTATACCCAAAAGTGAACGTACACTAAATCCCTTACCACACTCTTGGCACGTGTATGGTATTTCTCCTGTGTGGATTAACATGTGTCTAGCCAAATGTGAACGTACACTAAATCCCTTACCACACTCGTAGCACGTGTGAGGTTTTTCTCCTGTGTGGATTGACAGGTGTGTAGCCAAATTTGAACGAATACTAAATCCCTTACCACACTCGTGGCACGTGTGAGGTTTTACTCCTGTGTGGGAGGACAGGTGTGTAGCCAAATGTGAACGTACAGTAAATCCCTTACCACACTCGTGGCACGTGTGAGGTTTTTCTCCTGTGTGGATTGACAGGTGTGAAGACAAATTGGAACGTCGATTAAATGCCTTACCACACTCTTGGCACGTGTGAGGTTTTTCTCCTGAGTGAATCAACAGGTGTGAAGACAAATTAGAACGTTGTTTAAATGATTTACCACACTTTTCGCACGTGTGAGGTTTTTCTCCTGTGTGGATTAACGTGTGTTTTGCCAAATCAGAACGTCGTTTAAATCCCTTACCACACTGTTGGCACGCGTGAGGAGTTTGTCCCGAGTGGATCAACAGGTGAGAAGACAAATTGGAACGTTGTTTAAATGCCTTACCACACTCTTCGCACGTGTGAGGTTTTTCTCCTGTGTGGATTAACATGTGTCTAGCCATATCTGAACGTCGAGTAAATGACTTACCACACTCTTGGCAAGTGTGTAACCTTACTCCTGTACGATTTAACATGTGCGTAGCCAAACATGAACATACACTAAATTCCATTCCACATACGCGGCAGATGTGGAATTTTTGACCTGTGTGCACTAAGTTATTGCTTGACAAAGTTGAAATTTCACTAAGGTGGTTTTCTCTCTTTCGGTAGGTATGACGCTTTTCACTCTCCTGTGCTAGAATATGCCTTGACAAAAGTGATGGATGAAACCCCTTGCCAAACTGCATCGAAGTATGAGATTCCTCATCTGAATGAGAAATGGTTTCCTTTATAGTAATACACGTATCGTCTTCTCCGTGGAATGGTAATACGTTATCGCGCCTGTAACAAATTCAACAAATAAGGAAATGTGAATCGAGATAATGATTAAGTAGCAACAAAAAAAATAATCATTCTCTTTATTTCATGATAAAATTACACTCAAATTTTTTTATTACATGAAATATTGTACAAATATGAAATGGAGTACCACTGAGTAGTTTCCATATCTTTCTATTCTTAAAATAAGAGGCTGTAGTTTGTTTCAATATATCAAATTGAGCCATCGTTTATACCGTGGCTGTCATAACTCCTTGACCGTGGCTGCTTTGAAACAAATACACAGTACGAGAATTAAATCTGTCTTATCTGTAGTTTCATGTGGAGAAAAAACAAACTTGCGTATCAAAGGTTTAAGAACAACTGAACTTATTAAAATAAATCCTACCGAAAATCATTCACTTATATCATCATAAGAGGAATACGAAAGACATTTTGAAACGAAGAAAAAAAATAATATACAACTTTCCAAGGTGAGGCAGAGAAACTTAAAGTAACCAGACTAAAGACGAATCATTTACAGCGTAGTGATTGTAGTTCAGTGGTCTAGGCGATTGGCCAGTAATCTGGAACTTTTTCGATCGAATACACGTCGAGCATTTTTTTTTTTTTTTTTTTTGTACTTTAGGAATGTTGATGCCGGTTGACCAGCGATAACACACGCATTATCACATTCAAATATTTGAATACTTCTATAATAATTCTTTAATAATAAATTTCTATGATAGACACGCCCCTGTAGTTAAGAAACGTGTTTCGCAACACCCATCACCATGCTAAACCGATGAATTACGTTCGTTAATGGTGCGGAGATAAAGCTTATAGAGCATACAGGAGATATGTTAAAAATAGTGATCCTTCCAGTGATAGCACCATAAATCCTAATACGAAATTCGAAAACAATAGGAGGTTAAGAAACCGTTGCACTCAAGAAGTAAGGAAGGCAAAACGGCGCTTTGCCTATTAAATACTTGAATTCCAAAATAATGGAGCAGTTCTTTGGAAATGGCTAAAATATTAGGTGTTGGGAGAAACATAGCCAAGAACGCTGTTAACTATACGCCAGATGAATTGAACACTTTTTTTCTGTCAAACCTGTATGGTACCAGCCTCCACGAAACTGCAAACAATGAATAATATTGTAGCTTCGGAAATTAACTCTCTGTTCTCGTCTTCTCATGTACAGTCTGCACATGTATTAAAAGCGATCCAAAGAATTAAATCTAAAGCCACTGGTATAGATATTTCAATAACCACGGTCAGGAAAATTCTACTGCATGTACTTAATCCTATCACTGACATTTTTAATTACTCTCTTGCAACAGTACTTTTCCCACAGTATGGAAACTTGCTAAGGTCCCCCCACTTCCAAAAAAGAACAACGCTGATAATATTGCAGACTATCGTCCAATCAGTGTCCTTCCCGAGCTTTCAACAGTTTTTGAATATATTGTAAATGATCAAATTCGGGAATACTTAAAACAAATAATTTATTGGATACAATTCAATCTGGTTTTCGAAGTAATCATAGCACATGCACTGTACTAGTAAACATAACGGAGGATATAAGATCGGCTATTCATAACAGAAAACTGACGCTCCTTACTCTACTTGACTATAGTAAGACATTTCAAACCTTTGATTTTGACATATTACTTAAGAAATTTTCATTATTGTTTAATTTTTCTGAATCAGTGCTTAAATGGTTTCATTCTTACCTTCACGAACGTAAACAAAGAGTAGTGATCAATCAGGATCACATATCGGCATGGCATTGTATCAACAGTAGAGTGTCGCAGGGTAGCGTACTATGTCCCCTTCTCTTTGCCCTTTACATTAATGATCTCCCTGAAATTCTCACCTATTGTAAATACCATATTTACGCTGATGATTTTCAGTTATATGCTTCTTTTCTCCAACAAGATATTAATAATGCGATTGAGAAAATAAATACTGAGCTAAACAAAATCAGCGACTGGTCTACGGCTCATGGGTTAAAATTAAATGCAACAAAATCGCAGTGCATCTTAATTGGCTCCCCAAGAATTCTTTCTTCTATTAATATCTATCAGCTCCCAAATATAATATTGTCCAATACTGCTATTCCATTCTCTACAGCTGCCAAAAATTTCGGAGTCATAATAAATCAAAATCTCTCCTGGTCAGATCAAATAAATGGAGTTTGTAAGAGAGCGTTTGGTGCCCTACATACGTTAAATCAACTAAGAATTTTCTTACCAATATCTTTGAAGATCAAACTTGTCAAGGTACTGGTGTTCCTACATCTTGACTATTGCGACTCAGTCTATTCTGATCTAACAGAAAATCAATCAAAGCGCTTGCAAAGAGTGCAAAATGCCTGCAATAGATTTATTTTCAATATAACTTACAGGGAACATCTCACATCTTTTTATAAAAAACTGTCATGGCTGACGTTAGTCGGAAGAAGAAATTTACATAATCTTACCCTATTGTACAAAATACTTACTACGCCAGAACGATCGTATCTAGCATGTAATTTTTATATTTATGAGATTTTCATACTAGAAGCACAAGATCACAAGATAATTTCTTGCTCTCCATCCCCAGTCACAATTCTGATTCATACTCAAAATCCTTCACAGTAAGTACTACACGCCTCTGGAACAGTTTACCTCAATTAATACACAAGGTTTCCACAGTCTCCAAATTAAAAAAAAAATCGGTATATTCCCTTCTCTTAAGTAAAGATAAGGACACTGGTAGCACATGAGGCATTACCAGATTATTAATAACACACATATGAACACACAACCAATAGGTAACCTATGTTAATTTGTACAGCTTATTCATACCTCTAGTACTGCTATATGCAATATGCAATTTTTGGTTTCTCCATGTTATTTTTGTTTCCCCTATTGAATATTATTTTTCAATTTTTGTTTTTTAGTTAGTTTATTGCAAGCTTTAGTGTTCAATTATATTCAGGTCTTTCTATTACAGTTATTTTCCTGGAAACGTAAAGTAGAATATTTTCTACACGAAATATTAGCAGAAAGCTTTCGTTTAAATTAGAGTAGGTTTACCCCTTCCTCGAAACCCCTACGTTTAAGTAAGTTTTGTCGAATTTTAGTGCAACTATAAACTTTTAATAGCATTATTATTATTATTATTATTGAAGTGTTGTAAATTTAATGGTACAACCTGTTCCACCTAGCTCCCGCCTAGTATGCATTGTGCTGAACAAACAACGTGTGTATAGGTTTCCTCCGTGTTCTGCTTCCTCGAACTTTCTTTATTTCAATATTTCTTTCATTCTCATCATCGACGTGTTCTGTAGCTTAGCCGGCATAACCATTACTTAAAAACAAATTTTCTTACGGCTCTTGTGAGTTCAGAATCCATACTTTCTAAACGAAATTTGCCTCGAAACTTTCCGTTATAACGTTTAACTAGTACTAGGGAAACTTTCCGTTATAACATTTAGCTAGTTGTAAGGACGTTTGAGAGGGTATGTCCTGTTGATCCTGACACTTCTCTCTAATCCCGACTATTTTGTAACTTCTGGCTAACGCTAAGGGCGATTTTACAGATTTTAATACAATGTGTCCTCATACGGAAATTGTTACCTATATTATTATTATTATTATTATTATTATTATTATTATTATTATTATTATTATTATTATTATTATTGAATATTTCAGACCTCAATATTACGTCCTACAGCAATGTAAATAAACATACTGAAGTTACGGAAATGAAAATAAATTCTTTTAACCCTATATAAGGACGAATTGAGTTATGAGATACTATGCAAAGAAGATAGGAAAAAGGTGTCAGCTACTGGATAATGTGAAAATCGAACAGAACCTAAGTAGAGTGTGTCTTTATCACAACACCCTTTCGAAGTTACACCCTTTCTTTGGGTAAAGAACAGTAGTGTAATAACCTAACTCCTGGGCCAAACTCTACGCCAACCCATTTTGGAAATATCTTTGACCAGCACAGATTCAGTAGGGTGAGATTGGGCAGGGTGCTTTGCGCATAGGCTTTAATGACATTTAAAATCATAAAATACTTACATCTAAAACTTACACCTAACATTAAAAGTAAAAAAGAAGTTTTTACGTCAAATTATACATCCTGGGTTGATTTTAAGAATAAATGATTGGTTAATGTATCTAATGCTATCGATAAACAAGATCTTGTAACATTAGAGCAGCTTGAATAAGCAAACGAAGAGTTTACACAAAAAGAAACTGTAGAATTACCATGTCGATTGGCAAAAGATGATGTTGAGAAACCAGTCATTTGTGTATATAATTTAGCTGCTGCCTACAAATTTCTTTATAGAAGTAGTTAATACATACAGAATCAAGTTTCAATTCATAACTTATAGACACATTTTTAAATGACATTCTATTTGAAATTTTTCCATTACACTTTAATATCAATGATCAGTTAACAATTAGACCATCCAAAAATTCTGATTTGAAACAAGGCAAATCATTAATGCTTATTATGTATGTAGAAAGAGAGGATGAAGATGAATACGAAAACGAATCAAGTGATAATGATAATGTTAGGAGGGTAGTATTAGGTAATGATGAATTTTAAATTTCTATATAATAAACAGGATGTATTGTGTTAAGTGTAAGAAATCAACAGATACGAAGAAAAACACTATTAGAATAGAAAAAAAACAGAATGGAAAATATAGTAAGAAAGGTATTGGTTCAGTATGTGGTGTTACTAAATCGTAATTCGTTAAAAAGAAAGATTGACTCGAACAAGGTAAAGGTATTAGAGAAGACATTATAGAAGAAATTCACAAACGTTCCGGAAAGAATTATCCTAGGTTAAATGTTATTGTTAAAGGTATAGATGATTTATGGCAAGCAGATCTTGTGGAAATGCATAGTGGCATGTGAAAAGGTATCTCCAAGTTAAACAAAGGGTATAAGTATTTGCTAACGATTATAGATGTGTTTACGAAATATGCTTTTGCTGTTCCTGTTAAAGATAAGAGCGGTAAAAATGTTACAGAAGCATTTGAATCCATATTAAGAACGGGAAAACCTAGTAACTTACAAACTGATCAAGGCAAAGAGTTTTACAATAAAGAATTTAAGAAGGTGATGGAGGAAAATAAGATTAATCATTACTCAACCTATTGGGGTAAGAAAGCTTCTGTTGTTGAGAGATTCAATAGAACTCTTAAACAAAACATGTGGAAAAATTTACAACACAAGGAGATTATAAATGGATAGAAATATTACCAACACTAGTTAACAAGTATAATAATCGTATGCATAGAACCATTGGTTTAAAGCCTATAGAAGTGAATAAAAAGAATAAGCAAATAAGTAAATCGTAAGGGTTATTTGAAAAAGGATATACACCTAATTGGTCAACAGAAGTATTTGTTATTAGCAGTGTTGGGCAAATTTCAATTGAATTAACAATTAACAATTAATCTGTAAATTTAATTGTTAATTGCAATTAACAATTGAAATAAGTAATGGTTAATTGTTAATTGCAGTTGGCCATTAAAAAAGGAGAATCAACTGCAATTGATCAATTGATTGAAAGTAATTGCAGTGGAAAGTAATTGCAATTGAATTCTGTAATTCAATTGCAATTGAAATTAATTGGCAATTGATTCAATTGCAATTGATTTCCACAGCAATTACTTTCAATTGATTGATCAATTGCAATTGATTTTTACTGATTAATTTTGAACACTGTAGTTCAGAGAGGGCGTGGGGCAATGAAAACTTTAGCCATGACCAATTGACTCACCACCCGTCGTGACCCACGACCCACCGTGACCCACTCTGACCCACCACCCACCATAAACCGCTCTTACCCACTGTGACCCACAGACCCACCAAAACCCATTGTCATCAACTCTGACCCATGATTCACGCCCTCTTCTCTACTGACTAAAAAGTTTAAACTTGTAATAAAACAAGCATATAAAATTATCACTCATCGGAGTTTGAATTTTTACGATCAATAGCTCAAGCACCGCACTAATACAATAACGGCAGATCTGACCTTTCTAATATAAATAGAGTTTGTTCGTGTGTCTATCTTTGTGCGACCTGTGGACGAGACGAGTGGACCGAAACTTTTCAAAATTTGGTCACGGGTAGATTGGTCTAGGCCCAAGACCAAGACGAAGAGTTTTTTTTAATTCCTTACTAGGGGGTCTCCAGGGGACGTTTACCGGGACCGGCCTGGGGACCAGACAAGTAGACCGAGAGTTACCAAATTTTGGTCAAAGATACTTTGGTCCAGGTCCCACACCAACGCAAAGCTTTTTCGAAAAAAATCGAACCAGGGGTCTCAGGGGGGCGTTTACCGGGACATGTAAAAGTAGAACGATATCAGTGTCGATTTCATAGTTTTCGCGGTCGCTGAGATCAATGGTGAAACTCCGATCGCATTAACTTCCAAATTCACCGTATTCGGCTACGGGCCGTGGGTCAACGGGGGAAGGGGGGGAATGCCGAAACGTACAAGTAATCCAAAATGCCGATATTAGTGTCAAATCCATAGTTTTCGCGGTTGCTGATATCAATGGTGACACTACCATTAGCAATGACTTTCAAATTCATCCACCGTTGTATGCGGGCCTTGGGTCACCAGAGGGGGGAATTCCGAGACATGTAAAAAAATAATCGAAAATGACCGATATTAATGTCAAATTCATAGTTTTCGGGGTAGCTGAGCTCATTGGTGAAACTCAAGATCGCGTTTACTTTCACATTTAGCCCCCATCAGATAAGAAACGGGGGCATTATAACGGGGATCATGAGACATGTAAAAATAATCCACAATGACCGATGTCAAATCCGTAGTTTTCGCGGAGGCTGAGATCAATGGTGATACTTTCGTTAGCGATGATTTTCAAATTTAGCTACCATTGTATGCGGGCCGGGAGTCACCGGGGCTGGGGAATTGCGAGACATGTAAAAATAATGGAAAGTTACCGATATTAGTGTCAAATCCATAGTTTTCGCTGTCGCTGAGATGAATGGTGATACTTCCACAGGCGTTGACTTCCAAATACAGCCCCAATCGGCTGCGGGCCAGAGGCATTGTTTTTTTTTCAAAATTGGAACCAGAGGATTATAGGGACTTTTACCGGCATATGTAAAAAATAGTAGAAAATGGCAGATGTTAGTGTCACATTCATAGTTTTCGCGGTATTAGTTGGGGGTTAGTGGGGGCCAGAGGAGATTTTTTCACAATACGAACCAAGGGGGTCTGAGGGGGCGTTCACCGGGACATGTAAAAGTACTAGAATTTTTGTCGAATCCATATTTATCGGGGTTGCTCAGACCTATAGTGAAACCCCCGATAGTGTTTACGTTCAAATTCAGCCCCCATCGGCCTTCCCAATGAAAACACATATACGTTGTTGGATATGTATTCACACAAAATATATCCAATGTTAGAAATGTTTCTTAATTGTTCTCCCGTTGTTCAGTTTGTTTATAAATACATTGATATTTTATCTGATCCGTTCGAAGAACGGGCATAACAGCTAGTACGAAATGGTAAAGTGTTTGTTATGGACCAAATTACAATGAATTCAATTATATAGATAATTATTATAATTATAACTAATAATTATTTCGTTGTTGAATTATAGAGCTCCTCCGTGGCTAGGCGGTTAGCGTACGCGCCTTTGGCGTGGAAGACCCGGGTTCGATTCCCGGCGGGAGCTCATGTGGTTCGGATTCCTAATCAGTAGGTCCATGTCTCATATAGCCTCGCTGCTGACCGGGACATTAAACCCCCAAATCAACTCAAAATCAAATCAACTTGTTGAATTATACATACTTTTCAGTGGAAAAATGAATAAAATTTAAAAGTCCCAAATCAACGTAAAGTAGACCAACATAAAGGAAAAATGTATAAAATTTTCCAAATAATTAGGCTTACAAACAAAATTTCCATATAATTAAGCTAAATTTCCATTTTTGTGTCGTTTTGTGCGCCTATTTCCTCGTTTTCTGCGTCACCGGAAATGGGTCAATGTTATCCTACAAATATGGCGGAACAAGTTAATGCTGTTCCGTCAGGAACGATTTCGAGGTCGTTTCCTTCACATAGTCTTGTGCGTATTTTCTACCGTTTTGTAAGCCTATTTCCACGTTTTCTGATTCAATGGTAGTGGGTCAAAATGGGCATTCAATGTGGGAAGAAAACTGATCCACTCTCCCACCAGTATCGAATTTCAATGCCGCTTTTTTCGCATTGTTTAGTGCATATTTATACCGTTTCTGCACATACTTTCACGTTTTGTAGGCCAATGAAAGTGGGTCAAAGGCGACCTACAAATATGGCAGAGAAAGACTTATTCATTCCACTTTCAAGGTCCATTTTGACCCTCTCCCACTGATGCACAAAGCGACACAAATCATGTATAAAAAATGTGAATGAAACGACCTCATTTGATGGTGACGGAACAGCATTAAGTTATTCCGCTATACTTGTAGGCCATTTTGACCCATTTTTGTTGTCGCACTAAAGTGGAAATAGGAGCACAAAACGGTACAAAGCAGGCACTGTACGATGCGAAAGAAACGACCCCCCAAATTCGATAGTGGCGGAACAATGGCTCTATTTTCTCACACATTGATGGACCATTTTGACGCATTTCTGGTGATGCTCAAAACGTGGAAGTAGGCGAACAGAACGGTACAAAATACACACTAAATGATGCGAAAGAACCAACTCCGAATAGTGGTGGCGGAATAGTGAGCCATTTAACTCCCACTTTAAAGGCCCGTTTAACTCATTTCCGGTGACGCACAAGACGAGGAAGTAGACACAGAAAACTTTTTAAAAAATAATCACTAAACGATGCGAAAGAAACGACCTAGAAATTCAACAGTGTCGGAACAATGGGTCATTTTGGTCACACTTTGGAGGTCCATTTTCACACACTTCTGGAGACGCGCAAAATGTGAAAATAAAGGGCACGAAACATTCACTAGTCGACGCGAAAGGAAGGACCACGAAATTCGGTAGGTATAGTGGCGGAGCAGTGGGTCATTTTCGTCCCACCTTCGAGGCCCATTTTGACCGTCTTCCAGTGACGCAGAAAACGTCGAAATACGCGCACAAAACGGTATGCAATGTGAAATTAACGACCTTGAAATTCGATAGTAGCGGAACTCTTGGTCATTTTCGTCCCATCTTGGAAGACCATTTTGACCCACTTCTGGTGACGCATAAAACGTGGAAATAAGGGCACGAAACGGCACGAAAATCAACTAGTCGATGCAAAAGGAAGGATATCGAAATTCAGTAGTGGCGGAACTCTTGGTCATTTTCATCCCACTTTCGAGGCCCATTTTGACCGTCTTCCAGTGACGCACAAAATGTCGAAATAGGCGCACAAAAGGGTACGCGATGTGAAATTAACGACCTCGAAATTCGATAGTGGCGGAACAGTGGGTCATTTTCGTCCTATCTTGGAAGCCCATTTTGACCCACTTCTGGTGACGCACGAAACGTGGAAATGGGGGCACGAAACAACACGAAAATTCAGTAGTCGATACGAAAGGAAGGACCTCGAAATTCGGTAGTGGCGGAGCAGTGGGTCATTTTCGTCCCACCTTCGAGGCCCATTTTGACCATCTTCCAGTGACGCACAAAACGTCGAAACAGACGTACAAAAGGGTACGCGATGTGAAATTAACGACCTCGAGATTTAATAGTGGCGGAACTCTTGATCGTTTTCGTCCCACCTTGGGGACTCATTTTAACCCACATCCCACGACGTACAAAACGGAAGTAGACGCACAAAACGGCACAAAACGATGTCAAGGAAACGATCTCGAAATTAATTGGTGGCGGAAGAGCAATAATGTGTTCCGCCATATTTGTAGGCCTATTTTGATCCACTTCCGGTGATGCACAAAATGTGGGAATAGGCACACAAAGCGACACAAAACACGCACAAAAGATGCAAAACAAAGTACCTCGAAATTCGTTGGTGGTGGAACAAGTTAATGATGCCATGAGCACCAATATAAGTATATACTGTAGTTCTTACCAGGGGGCGCGGTGGGTCAGTGGTACAGTGTTCACCTCCGGTGCTTGAGGTCCCTGGTTAGATCCCAGCTCGCGCAGTTTGGACTTTGTGGTGGACAAACACCGTGCTCGTGGATTTTCTCGGGGTTCTCTCGCTTCCTCCCAGTTTCTTCATTTCATTCATTTCCCATCATCACTGTCTCCTTTAGCCTAACCTGCATAAGCGTGGGACGTAAAACTAAAGACTTCATATCATTTTTTGCAGTTCTTACCATCAAGGCTGAGAACTGCACGGTCCAATTTTTTAGCCAAAGTAGAAGCCCAACCGAAATAGTGATGTCAACCGGCCTGGTTCGGTTCAACTGAGCGTACAGCTTGAGCTGGCTTGGTTGGGATTATCCATCGACTGGGCTCAATTGAGCCAATGGCTTGAACCGGCTCGGTAAAGACGAGTTACCGACTGGGCTCAATTGAGCCAATGGCTTCAACCGGCTCCGTTGAAACGAGTCCATAGGCTGGGTTCGAGTCAGCTTAACTGAGCCGATGGCTCGAACCGGCTCGGTTGGGGTAAGCAATCAGCTCGGTTCGGCTCGGCTCGTGTGAGCCATCGGCTCGAGCTGGCTCGGTTGGATGAGCTGTTGGTTCGGCTCACTTCTCGGTTCGGCTCGATAAGTGAATAAGCTGTGAGCGAGCCGCTTGAACTGTTGAGAACCCTAAACCCGGGTCGAGCAGTTTTGAACGTGTTTGGCTGGAGTCCCATAACTTTTAATAATTTTTGGCTTGAGCCCGAATACTTGCTCCTCCTGAACTCAAACTAAGAACTTCGTGACCGATGTCCTTGCCTCCTGAAGATTTCTTGACGACCGAGATCAACAGTCAACTAATTTTTAGTATTCCGATACAAACCGCCTATATTCCATGTTTATACAGGTACACGGTGTTATAATGATAATTAATTATAGTAGTAGTAGTAGTATCATTGATAATTATATTGTCTATATAGGATACTTGAGATAGTAGTACTTGGAACTACACAAAGAATTTAGCTCGAATTGGCTCGACTCGACTGGAAACTCGATCCGAATTCGAGTCGAGTTGGGGGAATTTTTTCGAGCCGAGATCTCAAGTCGAGCTCAAAGATGTCTTGTTCGAGTCGAGTCGAGTTTTAAAGAAAACTCGCTCGAACTCGTTGGTGTCCATTCCTATTGTATGCATGACGGGCATATAGAGTTCTTTCGAGGGGGATAGAACCATAAATATAATATATTTTAAAAAAATACTTAGTTTCCCGGCTTTCTTCCCATGGGGGGGGGGAAGGGATGGTAGGTATCCAGCATTTCTTATAAGTACCTTATTTGAAATATGTAAAACAGTAACAAGTGGACAACACAATACACACACGTCTTCTTATCTTCAGTTTTAATTGCTGATTTCAATTGCAATTAACAATTACAATTAACAATTACAAGTTTCAATTGTCAATTGCAATTAACAATTAAATGTTTCAATTGCACCATTTGCAATTGACAATTAACAATTAAAGGTTTCAATTGCCTGGTGACCAATTAACAATTAATAATTGACGAAAATTTAATTGCAAATTTTATGATTGAATTCAATTGCAATTGAAATTAATTGTCAATTACAAATTGAAATCAATTGCAATTGATTTTCAGAGCAATTACTTTCAATTGATTGATCAATTGCAATTGATTTCAATTGATTTTGCCCAACACTGGTTATTAGCGAAGTTATACCATCTAATGCACCTACGTATAGAATTAAAGCTATAGAAGAAGAGGATGTGCAAGGTAGATTTTACGAACCAGAACTATTAAAGACGAAACATAAAGATGAATACTTAGTGGAGGTGTTGAGAAAGAAAGGTGACAAAGCATACGTTAAATGGTTAGTATTTGATGATTCACATAATAGCTGGATAGATAAAAGTAATGTTGTAGTATAAATTTAAATATTATTTTTATGGAATAATAAACATAATAGGTTAGTATGGATCAAAGTTTGAATGAGATATGTTAGGAACAGACTAAAGATATTGGTATGGTATCTTTGGTGATTTTAAACTGATTATAGATAAGAACACAGGTTACTTCAATGCTACTAAATTGTGTGCAATGGGAGGTAGAAGATTTTTAAAAAGTTAGAAAATAAAGGTTCAAATGAAATATTAGAATATTACAATAACAAACTAAGTGGACCGAATTCGGGCCACTTCAAAAACTCACCTTATACAGTAAAACTAGCTAGTAACGAAATAATGTTAAAAAATATTTTCTAAACAATAAATACGAGTACTATGGATAGTTTAAACGTTATTTGTTACGAACAGATTAAAGACATTTATTGGTATGCTATTTTTGGAGATTTTAAATTGATTGTGGATAAGAGTACAAGATACTTCATTGCTACTAAGTAGTGTCAAGATGGGGGTAAGAGGTTTGATAATTGGTTAAAAAATAAAGTCACAAGAATTAATAAGATACTATGAGCTAGAATTAACCAACTCCTCTAATTATAGGAATTGCTCTTCCACATACCTAATAAAAGGAGGAGACAAAGAAGCAACCTTAATCATATGTGGAACTTATGCACACAAGAAATATTTCTAGCTGTTGCCTTTTTGTTATCTAAAGATTTTTACAATAAGTGTTATGATATTATCGAAGACTATTTCATCCAAGACTTTAAGCAATATAGCGTTAACAACGAATTACTCCAAACACGAATGCAAGATATAGAAATACAGACGGAAAAGTTAAGTCTTAAGAACAAGGGCTTAAAAAAATAGCAGCACCATATACAGACGATGATTCAAAAGATAATTGCCTAATCATATACAAGAAGAACAAACTTAATTATCCTTTCCCTTATTATGCTATCAGATGCCAAAAGAGAAGTCTATATAAGCCTCTTAATGAGGCACAAGAAAAATATCCAGATCATGAGATAATATACGAAAAGTTTCGAGATCTTAACAGTATTAAGATATTCAACGTAGTGCAAAAAGAATTAGATATTCGTAAAGGTAAGGGTAATGAGTTTTGGACGTCCCTATCAGATGAAAATTTGGTTAAAGAAATTAAAAAAATTGATTGTTTCTATTATCGGTTAACATCGAGTCCTATGTAAAAACTTTCGATATCACTTTTGTGATTATCATTTCATAAAAACTTGACATCAATATTCGATGTTATTATTTCCAATCTTCCACAGAAAAAAAAACGGATTATCAAAATCAGGATTTTCTACAGGATATTCATTGTTGTTGTTGTTAAGTATAATAACTGTTCTACAGAAAGGACAAATGTTTTTAATTCTTAACTAGGTAAGCATATATTCAACACAGAACACAAGCTTACACGTCATTTTACATAATTCAGTTTTTGTTTCTTTGCATATTGAGCATTCTTCTGAGTTCTCTATTAAATGTAAACCTGTTAAGAGTAGCATTAGTTTGTTTCTGAGGGACTCGTGACATGCTTATTTACTCTTAACAATTTAAACATATCGATCTTACCTGTGATTTTCATTAGAAAGTTTTCTGAGAACTTCCTATCGCAACAAGTGCGTATTATGCTGTTTTTACTCTAAATCTTTGCTTTCGAACTCGAGAACGAATTTTTCGCTTTTATCGTGTAAACAAACATTTGACCAGTAAACTTTATTTTGTTATTTCTCACATGTGCTTCATCTAGCAGTGGTGTAATATCGTGCAAATCGATAATAGAATCAAATTCTCTCAAGAAGGCTGTTAGTTCTTTTTCTGAGATGCGACAATTTTTAGAAACTATATACCAACAGAGTTTGTCTTTAAAGGTTTTTAGGAATGTAAGTTTAAGCAAATCTGTTTTGCAAGAGAGTATGCTCCAAAGTAAGTATTCTTGGAATTGTGTGCAAACCTCAATAGCTTGTTTTTGCGAATATTTCTCCAGTTATTTTCTTCACCAAACACGAGCCAATCAACTTTTTCTTTAAATTCATTAACATAATCTTCACTCATTTCCCAATGAATATGTCGTCTTGTGTGTTCTTTATGGTTTCGTACAAAATCTGGTTTTAAATTATGATAACAACATGAACCATACCTTCGTTCACACAATTTGTCTCAGAAAAGTTTATCACTATACTTATTAATAATGTTTTCGTATCTAACTCTTTCCTGTTTGATAATCTGACCCAATTGATGTGTTCTTCATAAGGTTCTATAAAAGAAAGTGACAGTTCATGGGTTGATGTAACTGAACACCAATGTATCTTGTTTTTGAAGATATGTAGAAAATTATCGGGTAAGTTCTTTATTTCTAAAATTTGTTTCCATTCTTTGAATTTTCGACTACTAAGTGCATTTATAACTATATTTCTACAAACCGGATTCTGAAAGTAGTTTATAATATGCTCACGGTTTAACCTTTGAATCGTGTCTTTTATAAGCTCATCTTTATTCATCATTGTTTTATCTTGTTCACTTGGTTGTTGTGAATTTGCAGCAGTTATTGCTAGAGACTTATTTCTGTGCTCGTTGATTAAGGCTATTATTTCTGCTTTTCTAAGTTTTGAATAACCATGTGCTCCGTTCTCTCTACATTATTGCTTAAGTTGGGGGATAGTTTTCCTTTCCATAACCTCCTTTTTTATAATAATGAGAAAGTAGGTATTCATTTTTTTTCATTTCTGTATTTAATAAATATGGGTAAGCAGTATGAATGGATACAGAATAAACTTAACCTTATTTATCAAGATCTTCAACTCATAACAGTACTACTAGAAAAACAAATATTAAAAGAACAAGAAATGCTATTAAAAGAAAAAGAGAATGGAGTATTAGAAAGATATACACCAGAATCAAATTGGGATAGCGACAAAAAACTTTAGCCCACAAATGATAGTGACAAAGAACTTGAGCCTACAAATGATAGTGATGAACATGATGAGGTAGATTTGAAAAAATAATAATAAAAATGAATTAGTTTTCATTAGATCATTAGTAACTTTCATGGGTTATTTCCATAAAAGCCATCTTCTAATACAATATGCTAATAGACATCGAGATTTCCTACGTCACATGAATATCAGCTGTTGTATTAGATAACGAAAATGATTAAAAATTATTTTTTATAACAAAAACAAGAGAGTAATTATGAATTTAATTAAGCGCACAGTAGTGAAATTAAAAAAAAACTTATGTAAAGGAAAGGGGATCAAAAGTTATTCCCGATTAAGGAAAAACAGAACTCATAGACCGTATTAAAGTATATGAAGATGAACAAAACAGATTAAATTTTAACAAAACTTTTCCATTTAAAAAAGGCATATTGGAAAAACAAAAACCTAAGAGATTAGGTACGAAGAGAGCTTTAAAACTGTTTCCATTTAAAAAAGAAGTATTTGAAGAACCAAAAATGAAATCTGAATCAATACCAATCGATGTAAATCGTCAAAATACTACATTTAAATCAAAATTAGAAACATGGAGATTCACAACACAATACAAACCAGAAGGTCCATTAGAACATAATATTAAAACAACATCTAAAGCTATATTAAACAGATTACAACTCAGCTTACAAAAACATGGCTCATTGGAAATTAATAATTCAACGCAGCTTACAAAAACATGGCTCATTGAAAATTAATCTATGTTTGTCCTAAATAAAAGAAAGGAAAAGAAATGCAAGACTATTATTTTAATACTGAGAACCGAGTAATATATCAAAAACCAATGTCAAGGAACCACTAACTAATATGAAACAAGCATTAAGAACAACAATGGATGAGTTTCAAGCTTGAAGTTCTGGCTGGGCTCTTATAAACATTAACTTTTTTGAACTAGCAATTGTTAAATATATACCATACAGAGGATCATCATACATAGAATTACCTAAACAGATTCAAACAAAAAGGCAGTAATTAATGTAAAACTGAAGACGAAAAATGCTTCTTATACTCATTATACAGTGCCTTATATCCTACAAATTCACATCCTGAACGAGTACCAAAAGATGATGTACTATTGTCAAACTTAGAATCCATACTAAAAAAATATTCATTTTCCTGTAAAACTAAGCGATATTCCAAAAGTCGAAAAATTACTTAATATTTCTATAAATGTATATGCGAATGATAAAGACTCTCTCTCTCTCTATGTATAGCCTATGGAACCCGGAGGTTCAATGCCGCGTTCACAAAAGCTCTCCACTGTCTTCTATCCTTAGCTAACTGCATCCAGTTTCTACTCTGTATTACAATCTCTGCGAGATCCATCCTAAAATTGTCCTCCCACCTGCGCCTAGCTTTTCCTAATGGTCGTTTTCCGATTGGTCTTCCAGTCAAGACTTTGAAAGCGTCTCTACTTTCTTCCATTCTAGCTGCATGACCCGCCCATCTAAGGCTCCTAGACTTGACAACCCTCACAATGTTGGGTGAACCATATAAATTATGTAGTTTCTCGTTATGAAGTTTCCGCCATTCCCATTCTCGTTCCCTTGGGTCCGAATATTCGTCTCAGGATCTTGTTCTCAAATACTTTCGGATTATGTTCTTCCCTCAGAGTAAGCGAACATGTTTAGCAGCCATACAGAACAACAGCCAATATTATCTTTTGTATATTTTAAGTTTCAAATTCCTCGACAGAATTCGCGACGACAAGAGATTTTGAACCGAATAGTAACACGAATTCCCTGCGTTTAGTCGACATTTAAATTCTCCGTGAATATGATTTTCCTCTGTTAATATTGATCCTAGATATTTGAAACTATCCACTTTATCAAAAGTATTATTTAATATTTTAACGCATCCATAATTTGCTGTATTTCGGTCCCGACGCACTTCCATGTATTAAGTTTTCTCTCAATTTACTTCTAAAGTATGATAAAGACTATTCAATCTATATAATACATCACACACAGACCAAAAAAGAAAAACATGTGAATTTGTCAGATATATAAAAACTTGTTGAAGAAAATGTTAAAACACATTATTGTTGGATTAAAGACCTAAGTAAATTAATTAGTACTCAAATAAGTAAATGGAGAGCTCGAAAATTTGTGTGATCGATGTTTGTTATACTTTTAATAACAAAGTGCATTAGATAAACATGAGCAAGATTGTTCGTCTAATAAACCAGTAAAAATAATAATGCCTGAAGAAAACACACATGCTAAATTTAAGAATTATCAGTATAAAATGAGAATGGCCTTTGTAATCTATGCCGATTTTGAATGCTTATTGCATAAGGTTTTGGGATGTGAAGAATGTTATCTAGAAAATAAACCATATACAAAAAATATCAACAACATAAACCTTCTGGATTTTGTATTACATTGTAAAAAGCGATGGAACTAAAACCGAACCTATTTGTTTAGAGGTAAAAATGCAGATAAAAGGTACATAAATAAATTACAGAAAGAAGCTAAAATGATATCTAACATTTATAAGCAAAATAATGAGTTACCTTTAAGAAAGAAACAGAGAAGAGAGTTTAATAGATCCGAATTTGGTTATTACTGTAAAGAAAAATACACTAAAAAGAATTATAAAGTTAAACATCATGATCATGTAACAGGAGAGTTTATAGCTCCTTTCTGTAATAATTGTAATTTAAAGTTATAATTCAAAAAGTTTGTGCCAATCATTATACATAACAGGATACGACTCACATTTATTCATTAAAGAACTTGGATGTAATAAAGAAACAATTGATTTATACCTGATAAAAGAGAACGCTACATTTCATTCAGAAAAAGGTTGGAACTATCAAATAAAAATTCATATATTCGTTTAGATTTATGAAGTGTTTAGACAAATTATCATCAAACCTAACAAGAGAACAAATGACTCACACACAACACTTCTACCCTAATGAAGAACAATTTAACCTTGTAACAAGAAAAGGTGTTTACCCGTACGATTATGTTAGTGACTGGAAAAAGTTTAAACAGAGACAATTAAGCCCAAAGAAAGCATTCTTAAACAAGCTTACCAACACACATATAAGTTATGAGAATTATACGCATGCGAAGAAAGTGTGGAAAACATTTAAAATTAATAATCTCGGACAGTACCATGACCTATATGGAAAACTGATGTGTTGTTATTAGCAGATGTGTTTGAGAACTTTAGAGAAACATGTCATAAAGCTTATGGTCTTGATACAGCTTGGTATATGACAGCACCAGGTTTAGCTTGGAATGCAATGTTAAAGATGACAAATACAGAATTAGAATTATTAACAGATAATGATATGGCGCTGATGATAGAGAAAGGTATAAGAGGAGGAATTTGACAATGTAGTAAAAGATATGTAAAAGCAAACAATAACTTTAATTATGAGTTATAGACGCAATGTACAGTATTTAGCTCTAAACTCAAAGCACTTTAGCATTCTAATTATTAAATACTTCACGCTATTCTTATATACTGATCAAAGCATTGCGATAACGGGTGTGCTGAAAGTTATAGAAACTCAAAAAATAGTCTAGAAGTTATAAACAATCAGGAGGACATTATGCGATAGAGTAAAAATGTAATTATGTATAGTGTAATGCAGTTTAAGATGTAAGTTTTTTATGATTTTAAATGGCATAAAAGCCTATGCGCAAAGCAACCTGCTCAATCTCACCCTACTCAATCTGTGCTGGTAAAAGATATTTCCAAAATGGGTTGGCCAGAGTTTTGGCCCAGAAGTTAGGTTATTACAATACTAAAGACATTGGATTATGTATGCTCAATATTGCTATATCATCAAAATATATAAAAAGGAATAATTATAATTTATCAATTTTTCTTGAAGGAATATACGAAACTTTTTGTAAATGCCGAACGAAAATATTATTATTATTTCTAGTAAAAGTACAAGAACACTTAGTAACAATTACACAATGACGTTCCAGGAAAATTTATGACTCAAACTAGGCCTGAAAAATGACCTGTTTCTATTCATGAATTGTTTGCGAAACAAGCGAAGTTTTCAGACAGTAGAAATCGAGATTGTAGGCTGTGACGTCATGTAATTACTTTTTCCTGTGAAGGAAGTCGTTTCAACTTTAATTTGTAAGAACGAGAGAAATCGACAATTCTGCATTTTATTACAAATCAGAAATATGATGATTCTAAATTATATTTTCTTTTCTGAATATCCACGGAGAATCGAACCGCGGATCCCTAATACACAAAACGAATACTCAAGCCACTACCATAATAATGCTCTTTTCAGTAAGAGTGAAGACTCACTCGTCTATGTAGGAAATGCAAACGTTTACAAATGCAATGTTTTATTAACCATGAGTCACTGATTTTGGTCATGATAAAATAGTGCAGTCCAGAGAATTCAAGATTAAATTTTAAAAAGACTGGAAGCATCTCTGAAATTTGTCTCTATTCTGTTCGGTTATTCTCCTTCTACAGGTAATTTCAATAACCTGGAAATGCAGGGATACACCAAGGGCATCGTATATTTCAAAGGTTTTTCCATCGAGAATCGAAAGTGAGACCCCGCCTACTAATCAATCAGATGGGTGGGGTGCCTGGTTCCTTTCCAAGGCAAGTAAGGTTGAGACGGACAAAATAGTGGTCGTGGGTTTTCTCGGGACACTCGCAATGCCTCATTCCACCAATTCATCCATCATCACCTGCTTCAATCATAGTTTTCCTTAGCCTAACAGGCATAAGCGTTGGACATTAAGTGATTTCATTTTCAAGCTGTTAACCCAAACCAATCCGAATCGAAAAACAGTTCTATTTTTTATTGCTCATTAAGGTTTTCTCACAAAATGAATATGTAGAAAAGTCATGGCGATTCGTAATTCCATTCAAAAATAAAACAGCAGACTAGCAATACCTTAAATTAAAATGTAACAATTACATATCCTTTAGAACTTTTCCAAAATCTGACGGATATTCTGGAAAGTGCCACAGCTAGAGTTGGTCATTGAGTAGGTGGGGCAGTCGATACTGGGTCAACAGCACGCGACCCTTAACAACTCACCACTCACCATGACCCACTGCGATAATGACCCAGAAGTATGTATCTTCTGCACACCAAACTACAGACATGGCAGATTTAATTCTCACGATCTGCATTTATTTCAAAGCAGTCGCCATTACCTGGTCAATGACTTATGAACGACACGACACATACGATATCAGAGTTAACTCAGGTACATACAAAATACTTATTTTGTGCTATATGGAATAAACATTTATTATAAGTGAAAATAGAGATCCGTTGTCACTAGCATTATTACTTTTTGTGTCAGAAAATTTAAAAATCGGAAGAGGTTTTTGCCATTGCCGCTACAAGAAACTGTCACTATGATTACAAAGAAACAAAGGGACGATATAACAACTTCTCAAATTTTTGCACAAGATACGTGATTTCATTAAGCATACCAATTTAAGGTTGCGCTTTATATAATCTGATACCTTGAGATAGTAAAATTTTGTTTATATTGATATGTAGCGACGTAGTTACATCTCATACATTCTAAATAAACAAATACATTTGAGAAGCATAGAGTTTGTAAATTATTGTTATTATTATGTACTTATTTGAAATACATGATATAATGATTCCAGAATCCAACGTTAAGGTAATATGGACACCCAACAGCTAATTCGTTACTCTTACATTATTACTAGTGCTTTTATGTTTGTGCTCTCAACATAGAATTTATCACAATCTGCTGCAATGCCATTAGCAAAAATCGAAATATATAATAGGTTTGAAATTCTGCTGTTACAGGACTTTTCCAAACAATGTTTTCGAGTGTTATTAGCATCGTGAAACACTCTAGTCATTATTGCTTTTTATGCTAAAAGTAAAAAGGGAGTGCCAAGATAAATGCTAGACTCTGAATACCGAAAAATTGAAGAAATATGTTATACATCACATTATAAAATACAGGGAGCTGAACTGTTTGAAATAAATATTTAATATGTTGACCGTGTTCATTTAAGTGGCATTTTAAGTTACGTTCATTCAAATGGGTATCATAAAGACGGGAACAGAATTAAAACTGTACGTCAAATATTATAATCTGAGTGGTTTCTCTTGTTAGAGAAAGGACAGATGGCACACTAGCTGTTTTACTTTTAAAAAAGTGTCACGTGCAGCAGTTTTCGGAAATAAATATTCAAGAGACAGAAGACGAACAATCTGCATACTACACCTAAGTACAAAAAATTTGACATCAACCTTATCTGCTATTAGCTACAGAAATAGCTGAACCGTTTGAAATTAAATTTTACATGTCTGCAGTTAGCCACACATGTAACTCATTTAGAATTTTTTTTATCTTTTCTTACGTTACTGTCACTAGAATGAAGATCCTACGAGTAAAACAACAGATTTAAATTTTACGCTAAAAATGGTGAGTGGATTATGCTTGAGAGGTGTCTTTATGCTATACCAGTGAGCAAGTGATCTAAGACTTACAAGAAGAAAACGGGCAATTTCCGCAGGTTTCATAATACATAAATTTACCATATCATATAACATTAATATGCAATGTACAGAACTTCATCACTCATTGGTTGATGCACTCAAGTGATCACAAATTTGCTAGCATAAAAAGAATTATAGAAGAACTACGTTTTCAAGAAGATATTGTGAAATTAAGCTGTAAACCTCAAATAAACTTATAGACTTCTTTAGATGTTTTAACAAGAGCAACGTCAAAAACAGCAAAAAGGCTTGTAGTATACGACTTAAAAATTGTTTACTAGGAAACAAAGTATTTTCGTCATTTCTCTTTCAAACTACGCATTTATTCCTTCCGAATGTGCTTCTTTACTTATGTGGAGCAATCTACTTATACGGGGAAGTATATCTACATACTTCTAGGGAAAAATATTGAACCTGGGACAATAAGCATAAGCATATCCTGAACCTGGGACAATAAGCATAAGCTTGGTCCTGGTTGTATTTACTGTAGTATGTGTGAAATTTAAAAGTTGAGATTAAGCATTGGTTTTCTGCACATTCTTTTGCAGAGGTAGCACCCTCGTGATCAGATGTTTGTTTCGCTGGTTACAAGAAAGTACAACGCACTCAGCATACGTTCGAGAAATTATGAATGAAGGCCGAAAAAGTCAATTGATTGCAACAAACATGACCTTCATTTGAAGTTTTCATAGTAATTTTCCTTGTGTAATTTTAGCAGTAAAAATTAAAATCTTAAAAATAAAATATTAACTTCACTTTAAAGTTTCGTATACATTCAAAAATATACGGAACTCATTCACTCAGTAATTAACCATAACCGAAGTCCCACATCTCATACATTTAACTTCTCAACTGGATATCATACTATACTAAACCATGCCAACTTTTATTATTATAGCCCATTCTTAGTTTATCGTATTGTATAATATTATCTTATCGTTTTTGATACACCAACCTTTCACGAAAGTTTTACAGTTCACATGCATATTACTGGCGCAAGCGACGCGACCCGTCTATAGTAGACATATCGGTTTCTACTGTAAGTGTTAACTATATATATATAACATGTAAACTTTCTTTCCTTCATCTCACGCTAAGTAAGTTATTGAAGATGTAACGTCTTTTTGCTGATTGCTAATAACCATTTCTACCCTTTCAGCCTGACCTACACAACTGTGCAGGTAGATAGAATCAGCAATATATACAATACCAGCCGAACATGCATCATTGTGCAGGTTAATTTTTTCCGAAAGTTAATAGTTTAAAAAAAAATCATGTTTAGGAGGATTAGTAGATCAAACTAGATTATCGAAACCACTATCCTTTCTTTCTATTTTTTGAGATAAAAAAAATGATCATCCATTTCTCAATCTGGTCTTTCTGTAGAATTGTTCACAGTTCAGATGAAATTTTGTAAAGCCGGTCAACAGATATTTTCTCCTTCCTGATCGATTGAAAGTGAAACTGTAGCTGCGTGATACGTTTATTCTAACAGCTAAATTTATTCCATTGATTAGAGCACTCTGAGGAACTGACGTAGAAGCGTTTCACTTCAGATCACGCCATCGCTATCCGATGAGTGAAATAATTATTTCCTACAATCTAGGAAAGGATAAGAATATCGTAGGTAAGAGCTATAAAAATATGCTCAATCGTTTTATTTGTAACATGTTTTGAATTTGGATCTATTAATGATGTGCGTTCAGCTTTTCAACATAGGAGTTATAATTTGAAATCACACCATTTAAAAGACAAGTGAAATGACCTAAAATTTTCGAGGATCTTACAAAACGAATGGGACTAGATATGAATCACACACAATTTCTTAGCTTTTTATTTATTTGAGACGTATTTCCAAACTGTAGTGATTATTAATTCCATTTTCGATTTCGAGTGGTGAATCTTTCAAAGATTGTTATAAATATTTTTACACATTATTGGAATCACTATGTATTGTCCTCGATTACTCAACAGGTACTGATTATTAATATATATTTTTCTGTTATATCTTTTGTATGCTATATTAAACAAATGATACACAATACGATTTTTTTGCGCAGTATTAGGTAAAAATTCTTATTATAATAATGGACAAACTTGTATTTTACCGGTGCCTGGCGAAATAGCACTAGCTTTAGGAAAAAAACGCATATAGAAAGAATTTTGAAATAAGAAACTGATGAGAATAAAAAAAACACATTCTTGCGATCTCAATGTCCATTACTGGTACATTTGCAATTCCTTATCGTAATTATAATAATAACTATTATTATAAAAATTAAGCAAAATAAATACCAAGGAGCAACATTTACTGCGCCAGAAGACTATGGATTCGATACTGATAGCGGCCCAATTTGATCATTTTCTCATCTCTACTCTTCATAATATTTTGTGGTCTTTCACATCTATAGTGCTCTTCTCCATAATGTTAGTTATAAATGTATATTAACTTGCTGTTATAAATTAGTATACGAGAATTCGAAAAGAGTTTCACAGTTTTCTGTCGGGAAAACCATGAGCAGTAAACCGGAAGTTTCAACTTCCACCGTAAGATAGAACATGTAACTGTATTTTGGCTGTAATGTTGGTGGTTAAATTCAGTTCTACTTACCGGCAAAGTTTATTTTTGTAGAGGTACTAAAAGCAGTCACTGTAAAGGCTGATAAAATTTGAAAGATATCATCTATAAGAATTTCCGTCAAGGTTACATTACTTTCGTAGACTACCATGTATAGTGGAACTTTGATGCAGTAGTTGAAATTGAAATGTCTAACGTATTAGTCATAAAAAACGTAAAACTGAGAGAAGGGGTTTCAGCCTATACTCGCGGTTATTTTGAACTGGTCCAAAATAATGCTTAGATAGAAAATTATTACCACTGGAGCCTCCTGTGTTTTAACGTTAGGTAAATTTCCTATTTAGGTAGATGCTTGAATGAATTTCTTGTTAAAAAAAATTATGAACAGCGGCGAATCCAGAAAACTAGTATGACAGGACCTTCATTCAAAAAGCATTTTTTTTTTATTTTAGAAATCACTAGATTTTTGTGAGGAGGTTTGTAGCTTATACATGTTGGAATCACTAATAATAGATTTTTCGGCAAATCTTCACTTTCGGTCAAACAGTGACTGCAAGCAATTCATCTGATCCGGTTACCAGAGCAGTTTAGGAATCATTCCTCAATTGCTCCCGGAACCAGATCAGATGAATCGGTTACAGTCACTTTCCGAGTCAAAGTAATGTACAATGTAAAGAATGTTGCTATAAGTACAAGGGCCAAAATGTTACTAAACACTATACCTAATCAATCCAGGTGAAGCGATGACTATCAATATTGATATCTAAATGGGGATTACCGCTCCTTAAACCCCCCACTCAAGTATCGTAAAAATATCCCAAAAACAATATTTATTCAAACCAGTACTATAAAGCTGACGTAAGAACGAAAAATTTAGAAAATAGAATCATCGCTAATTATAAGTTAGTGCAGCATGACGAGGAAAAATAAATTACATCTCACCAAGATAATGGAACCACCAGCAGCCAAACAAATACTTTGCTAAAAACTCAAATTCAAAGTAAATCAAGAATAAAATTAATATCAATTAATAACGAAAGCACTCACCGTTTCGACATACCAGAACATTCATGAATAATGAACTCACAAGTGATGATTCACGAAAAAATAAGATAGCAAGAACACATGCGCAATACTCAATTTCACATTACTGAAAAATGTTCCTTTCCGCACAGACGTCGATTTACTAAAGCGAGGACACTTGTTATTATTACAAACAAGACTAACCAATAAACGCCAACTTTTACCATACGTCGGAAATATCTTCAGCCTTCGACCACAACCATATTAGGATTTCTCTAACTCAATGAGACCACACAATTACTGCTGCTGCAAAGCGATGAGTTAATATCCGAATCTAATTCAAACTTATTTAAAAACGACAAGTTCAGATTCTTTGTATTAAATTCATGTTATGGTTTCTCATTCGCACTTGCTAACTCGATTGTCACTATGATACGAAAATTTAATTACCCACTCACCGCATTCCACACATACAAACAGAAAGAACATGTGACGTCACAGTAACAAACTACCATATGACTGTACAGATACATATAGTGAGAAAAATATGAACTACCACCAATCTTTCAAAAAGGACATCACTCAAAAGGCACGAACACTTCCAGCAAGTGACTCACGCAGAAACTGTTCCGAGAAGTGATTGAAACAATAAGGACCGTCTATAGTCACTGTTTGAGTATAATTATTTTCCCTCTTTTTTTTAAAAAAAAGAAGAAATCATGCAATTTTGGGTGGCCTTCAGCCTGAAAATTACAAACCCCATAAATCTTTCACTGATTACGGTTCGAATGATTCACGCAACAGTAATACTATGTAGCGGATTTTAAATTGAATTGGAGAATTCTGATATTAAAAAAAACGACATAAGAATTTTTTTTTTGATTCGTTGAGGAATCTAGTGATTGGTAGGTCCCGTTGTTCATGGTATGTTGAGGGAGTAATGCATGACCCAACTAAGCACGTGAAAATTGATAACGTTTGTCAAGCGAACAAAATGATTGCATATAAAGTGTTTTAGAGCTGTCCACGTTTGAGTTCAACTAAATGGCAATTGAGCATTATAAATGATTTAGGGCTATTTTCAAGATGCCAAAAGGCTGATTTAGAGTGGCATCCTTACATGAATTTAAAGTTATAATGAATGCGTATTTTAACGTGATGCCAATGGCCATTATAGGGCGGATCACTCCGTAGATAGTTACTCCTTCTTGCTTCCCGAATGCCTAGCTTGTGAATGATAGATGAGTAGGAACCGTTTGCTGTGCATGTGCTAGTAGAGTTTTACTTTGCCGTAGCCAATAAGATGTTTGTTGAAAATAAGATTAAGTAATGATTCTATCAGCTAAAAATCGCGTGCTCGCTAATGTTGTAAAGATCCGTGCATTAGTATTGATGCCTATGTACCTGTTATAGTTGATGATTTGGTAAAAATAGAAGTTTGTTTGCGAGTACTACTGATAATTAAAAAAAAAAATGTAAGTTTTCATATATATGTATTTAAATAACAGCAAGACAAGAGGGATTGTTTTGTGAGTTGACCTGCTATTCTAAATTTATTTGAAACATTTTAATGAGTCTTTCGTTTTGCCGTATGAGTAATATGATTATTGAAACTTGAGACTTTAAATGTTTTTGCATTCCTTTAGAATTTTTGTTATTTAGTAAGTTGTGATACAGTATTTTAAATAATCAATATACAAGTAATGTTATAAGTATTTTGCGAAATGCTTGTTTTGAAAATTGTCTTGTTTTATTAATGTTTTTTGTGTATGAATATATACATTAATTTATATTATAATTTTAATGCTACATTATGTGTTTATATTTAGTAGTTGAATATTACAAAATAGTTTTGAATAAAAAGGTTTGAGTATTGAACAAGTTTGTTGTAAAAAAAAAAAAAAAGGTGCATATACACACATTACACTACACTAAATACACATATTAGGAATTTCGCCTTTAGCGTTTGCACCGTTGTTAGGCAACACTTCCGAAATATACACATTTTCTATTATGGTTTAGTAATTAAGTATTTTTGTGTTAATGTCTACCAGTATATTCATTTAGTTTCAGGTGTTTACTATGATTTCAAATATATTATATGTTCAGTGAAAAAGATTGGAAAATCAATTGAAACATCCACTCATGGTAAGAAACCTACAGTTGAAAAAATAAATAGATAAATAAATAAGTGAATGAAAGAAAAGGACTTATAAACTGCAAATTTAAATGAATAATATGTACATTTTTATTAATGGTGGTATAATGGTGGCTTAAATGAGGGATTATAAATATAACAGGTGGCTTTAACAACAGGTGGCTTATCGTCTTATAGGTTGAATAACCTTATAGTTAACAAGCGAAAAGTGATCCATTATGTACAGTGATGTACCAACATACCGATTTCCATGGTGAACTTCCAGTGAATTGAACCTATATACAGGATGTTCCACAATATAGTAATTTCTTCAGTGATACTTAACAAAGACCATTAACCCTCTGGCGGCCGCGGTTCTCTACACAATTGAATCACTTACAGATTCATCTATTTTTGTCCTAGACGTCCAATATTCAATTCCATTTTCTGAGCAATGGTTTCTAATTGTTTCTATAATTCCTCTGTCAGCATTGCTTCAAATTGTTCTAAAACACTAGCCTCCATATTGATATGAGTTAAAAGCAACTATTTCAAAGTACAAAAATATAAATGTATCAGTTTGTGACGAAAATAAGAAACATGCACTTAAAACACGAAACACTAAGAATTTTGATATTACGACCATTAGCAACCAATCCTTGTTTTATTCACAGCTCAGATTACACTTTGCGAAGTGCTTCAATATAAAATAACCACAGATATAAACTAGTACCATATAGAAAACATTGTCTGTTATTCATAAATGCATAGTAAGGCGGAATCTGCGGAATTTGCCCGTTTTCATCTCGTAAGTCGTAGATCACTTGCTCACTGGTATAGCGTAAAGAAACCTCCTAAGCATAATCCACTCACCATTTTTAGCATAAAATTTAAATCTGTTCTTCTACTCGTAGGGTCTTCATTCTAGTGAGAGTAACGTAAGAAAAAATAAAAAGTTTTCTAAATGAGTTACATGTCTGGCTAACTGCTGACACGAAAAATTTAATATCAATCGATTCAGCCATTTCTCGAGCTAATACCAGATTAGGTTGATGTCAATTTTTTTTCCACTGAAGTATAGTATGCAGATTGTTCGTCTTCTCTCTCTTGAATGTTTATTTCCGAAAACACTGCTGCAGGCGACACTTTTTTAAAAGTAAAAAAGGCTAGTGTGCCAACTGTCCTTTCTCTAACAAGAGAGACCACTCACATTATAATATTTGACGTACAGTTTTAATCCTGTTCCCGTCTTTATGATACCCATTTGAATGAACGTAACGCAATAAAATGCCACTTAAATGAACACGCTCAACATATTAAATATTTATTTCAAACAGTTCAGCTCCCTGTATTTTAGAATGTGATGCATAACATATTTCTTCAATTTTTCGATACTCAGATTGTAGTATTTATCTTCGCATGCCCTTTTTACTTTTAGCGTAAAAAACAATAATGAAGAGTGTTTCACGATGCTAATAACACACGAGAGGCATTGTTTGCAAAAATTCTGTAAAAGCAAAATTCCAAACCTAGTAGGCTATATATTTCGATTTTTGCGATTAGCATTAGAGCAGGTTATGATAAGCTCTATGTTGAGAGCACAAACATAGGAGCACTAGCAATAATCAGAAAGTAACGAAGGTGCAAGTGGTTGACCATATTACCTTACCATATATTCTTATCCTTTAATGGATTGTAGAAAATAACTAATTATTTCACTCATCGAATAGCGATAACGTGATTTGAAGTGAAACACTTCCACGTCAGTTCCTTAGAGAGCGTAAATGAGGGGCCAAAATTTAGAGTACGTAAAGAATAGAAGAAACGGATAATTTTAGTTTGTTATCTACGGACATAGTTGTATATTTTATATTGTATCACATAGTAACAAATGTGTTTCCCTCACTTATTACGGATAAGACAAATTCAATTTATATCCTTTGTGTTGAGAAGCGGAAAAACAGTTATTACCAACCACAAGTTTGATAATATTTCAACAATAAGGATTGGAAATATTTTCCTAACTTGTATCGGATTTGTACCCTTTACTTGCAACTATTCTACAACATACACTACGGAATAAATAACGTATTTCTTTTCATTTTTAGTAGTTAAGTTTAACAAATAACGAGTTTGTGCTTTATACAATTTAGAAATTTGTAAGAATATCCCTAGCTTGAAACTACAAAGAAAGTTTCAATTCGTTCTATTTTAAGCCCTTTCGAATTCGAATATTTGTTTACGCTGCTCTGAGCCTATCGTAAGAGAATGCATATTTGACATCCTGCTATTCCTGGTAGAAGAGGCAAGTAACTCGTAAGTATTTTTTTTATGAAGAAGGAAGTATTAATGACCGTGCTGACAAACAATGAAAGAAATTTTGGTCGTAGTATTAAACTTGTTTCAAACTTCGTGATCAGAACATCTCCTACTCTGCGGATGGTATAATTTGAGACCGTTTCATTTCTTTTAGGCAAGTGAAATGAATTGAGATCATATTTGAGAATATAAAAGAATGAAAGAATATCCCGGGTACAAACCATGAAAATTTCCCAACCATTCTATTTGAAACATGTTTGGAACTTTAAGAGCTATTGCCAGTTACTTTGATTCTAGCTGGAGAGAATGTAATTTGAGATCACGTCTTTTTTATTAGGTGAGTGAAATAAATTTTGTTACTCTGCTTTTAGATTTTAGACATAAGTGAGAATGGACATAGATACAAGTCCCGCAGAATTTTTGTATTTTTTATTTAAGAACAGCTTTAGGATAGAAGATTAAGAATAGATTTATCAATACAAAATAACTATGCAAAGTATCTTTTTTGACAAAATAGAATCTTAATATATTTAAAAAAATGTGCCCGACGGTTTCTTCCTTTTGGGTTCCCTTTAAAGGGGGGTGGTTATTATGACTACAAATCGATTTCTAAGTAACGTTAGTTTCAGTTATTGTTATGGGGCAGCAGCATTTTAACAGATAATGTTCTCGTTGTACTTTTAGAAAGGGTTTTTTATAAGCGACTTTTCGTTCTTCTATATAGAACTCCTGTAGATCATCATTATTAATTAAGTTCATTTCAGAGCGATGTTAAGTAAAATTTCTTTGTGGGTTACTGAGATGTACGCATATAATGCCAGCCAAGTGTTATTTATTTATTTATAAATTAGCCCTGTAAAGTCAACATTAAGAATATTATCTTAAATACGAATTTATTAAGTACATCCCGATTTTCGAACAAAATTTCTTAGTAGGATAGAAAACTGCACCGTCTAAGCTGCATTTCATTCTTGAATGTAGGTTTACATTAGTAGAGCACGATGATGGGTGAATCCAAGTTTTTATGAGACAAAGATTTAAACTGCTTTAAAAAAAATTATATTCCACTTTTATTATATTTCTTACACGGGGGAATATATTCTATGATCCGATCGAAAGTGCAGGAACGTGAGAGTACAACGAACCAAGACAGACGAAAAGGTTATGGAACTAATGGTTTATAGTTTACTTGTGTATCAGTTTTCTGATATATTTTGTGTTCCCACGTATTTTTCCCTTTCTTTAATTTGCACTTTTCTCAATTTTTAAGACACTATGTTCGATTGAATTCCAACAAAATATGAGTTTTCTATCATTTTGCCAGTACTTGTGTGTGTTGATAGATTCTCAAATACTTCATACTGCCTTTTTGGACAGGTCCTTTTTTTTTTTTTTTTTTTTTTTTTTTTTTTTTTTTTGCATTTGAAGCTGTAAACGCGGAGTTATTTCATACAAAATCAGGAAGTCCACGAGAGAAGCCTTAAAAATTAAAGTTAGATTTTCATTTCAAGTGAAATTGACGTTTGAGTAGAACTGGCTGATGACTCAAAGCTTAGAGAATACAAGCTTGGGTGTCGTTTCCAAGCTTATGAATTACACTTCACAACAATTTCCATTATCAAACATAGATTTCTTTAATTTGTACTATTGTTTTCTTTTAAGATTATAGCCTGCATTCTCCGTTTTTTGTAGACTACTTACAGTCTTATCTAGGACACTTCTCTCATGCCTTTTTCTTCCTTGTAATTGTCTATTTTCGTTGCCTCTCTTTTCTCGTTGGTTGTAACTCAGTAGGTTACGATTATGCATTTTAAATATTGCATCGTCTCTGAAGTTTAAACTTAATCCTTTTCTCCTTCGTTTCGTTCTGCTTTTTAAAATATTTTCTGAATTTAAAAATTACTCTAATAGCATATACCTTACAAAAATAGAAATCCTAAAAGAGCAGGGAGTGAATCAAAAAGGTACTTTCTCTTCTTTGTATTCAGTTAAATATGATGTTACTATTTGGGTGAATCCTTCCCGATTAATTCTCATCAGTATTGTCATAAAATCAATAGGATAAAGCGCGAGTAAAATGGAATTGAAACAAGAAACTGCTGGCAATCAACAGGGATATCATCTAAAAGTTTGTTCTTGGCTTTCTTTTCATTCTTCCGAGTATCATTTTGTTATGGTTTGTTTACCTTTTCTATTTTGTCTATTGCCAAACAATATCTGGAATTACAAACATGTATTACAACGAACATTAACAAAACGGAAGTGATGTTCGCCTGTTTCAGGTTATTTCGAGAGAAATTAATTTTGTTTATAACAAGTTTTCGGCTTCGTTTGTAAATATTTATAATTTGTGCTAAAGTAACGTATGATTTTTCTCTTGTTTTCGTTGTTCTTTCTTCTCGCGATATTCTTTACTATATATTGAGCTAAGTTCTCAAATTAATTTTCTATTTTACCACTTGATGTTATCCCATGCCTCTGGATTAGTCTGGCCTCTGGATTTTTCTAATATCAATAGTGTTCTTATTTCTACCAGGGTCATATTGAGAAGCTGTGAGGGGTGTAGACTTAAAATCATTAACAAGGCGCACTGAATGTAAAATATGGACGTTATAACATATGCGTATTTTTTATTTAACTTGCTGATAAACAGTTGTATGTGGAGTATTATTACAAACTATCCTCGCACACCGTTTAAACGCCCAAAATTGTAAGTTTCAAAACCACATAATGTTATTCCTTTACACTCAATAATACATCTACATCAAACATAAGGTGAAGACCTTGGAGGGCCAGGGAAGTGACTTTTGAAGTAGATAAATTTATGTCTAGGAAATTGACTCCATAGTGAAATACAGATGGTGATCAGAAAAATGGAAACACAAGAACGAAATTGCAACTTACCAGATTAGTATGGTGTCGGGCCACCTTTCGCCTTCAGTACAGCCTTGATGCGACGTGGGATGGAGGCATAGAGGTCGTGAATGGTAGCAAGTGGAATTTTACACCACTCCTCGTGCAGGGCATCGGCCAGTTCTGTGAGAGAGGATGGAGGTGGAAATCGTCGCCGGAATCTTGTTTCCAAGACGGACCACAGATGTTCGATTATGTTGAAATCTGGTGATTGGGCAGGCCAGGGAAGGTGTTGAACGTCATCCCGATGTTCCTCAAACCACTCTGCAACAACTCCAGTTGTGTGAATGGGTGTATAATCAACCTGGAAGACGGCGTCACTGTCCGGGAACAACATCCGGAGCATAGGATGCAAGTGGTCTCCAAAATTGCGACATAATCGTTGGCAGTTATTCGTCCGCTAAGTTTGACCATAGGCCCACAACATCACCAAGCCGCCGAGATGTTTCACAGTTGGGCGGAGACACTGCAGATCATAAGCTTCTTTGGGTGTTCTCCACACATAAACACGGCCCGTGGTTGCGAGTAGGGTGAAGGATGACTCATTTGACCATATCACACGTTTCCAGTCCTCAACGGTCCAAGCTGCATGGTCGCGGCACCATTTGCGGCGTGTGAAAGCGTAATGGTCCCTGATGAGCGGCTTGGCACGTGCAACACGACCCTTTAAATTCAAGTCATGTATTTCGCAGCGGACTGTGATTGTCGAAACACGGTGGGGGGTGCTGGTTGAGTTCCTCCGCCACTTGCTCCGCAGTGGCACGACGGTTCTGGGTGACAATGCGCTTTAATACCCGGCGTGACCTGTCAATCATGATTTTATTCCGCTTCCCCGATGTGGTTTTCCCGTGTGTCGTGTAGGCCGTCATCACCTTCGACACTGTCCCACGGGGCACACCTAACATAGTGGCCACTGCCGTCACACTCACTCCAAATAACCGCGCACCAACAATTTGCCCTCTTTGAAAATCTGATAGGTGTCCCATTTTACACTACCTCCGTCTGAGGCAGCCACTGGACACTGCTGTTCCACTGCGCCTGACGTAGTATGGAGACCGACCTAACACACCACCACCATCGATCCGGCGCTGCACGTGCCACATCACTGCCAACCCATACATCTGACGTGTTGCCTACAACAGGATTTTTCATTTTTCTTATCACCATCTGTATATAAGCTGGGAGGATAACCACGACACAATTCACTCATTGGTATACCCTCGAGTGGAGTGCGATGAGGTTTTTAAAGTTTGCATATTGTGATCCGGAGAGTGGTTTTCCGATTATAAATAAAACTTATTGGAAACGTCATGTATAACTTGGTTCCCTTTTATGATGGGGACCTCAATTGAGCTGTCTGAAACAGTGAACACAGTGAAAACAGTGAACTAAATGCATTTTCAAACTATCAGCAACCAGGTTAAACTTTGTAGTTTTTCATAATTTGTGATAAATTATCACTTTTGGAAACAGTGGTAGATAAACTCACATGAAAAGGTGATGTAAAAATGTGGCAATGTACCTTTTTTGTGGTATTTGACATCCCGTGTTTCCAGTTTTACACATACTTGTTGACAGCTCGAAAATGGAGTTATGATAGTTCACTTTGGTTTCAGACAGTTTAATTACTATTGATGCACTGTCACTATATATATATATATAATATATATATATATATATATAGTGGCAGTGCATCATATACATATATAGCATTTAACTTTTATTACTTTGATCTGTTTACATGACAAGAAGGAAGGACATCCTTACCTTATATCAGAGATTTTTCAATTCTGCATTATCATGACATCATTTATTACTTAAGACATCTTTATTCACTTTATTTAGTATATCCCTTTCATACTGCATTAACATAAACGATTGAAGGTTGTCTTTCCGAGGTTCGCTCTTAATCCTTATTTTATAATATTGAGTTTCAAGAAAAGCTTATTTACAACTTCCTCTCTACATGTGTAAGAGGGATAGTAAGGAGGAACTTGTACATTTTAAAGAGGTATGTATAACATAAGGCACACATGTGATATTCATATATAATTTTGAACGCACAAGTAAGGCAGGACTTGCAAGTTTACTCTGATTTCCTACATCCCTGGTTCAATATCGCTTTAACATGCTTCCTCTTCATAATCACTACTTATATATTCAATATCATATTCACTCACAACATCTCCTTGTGATGTCTTGGACTAAATATCTGCATAAAATTTTAGTTCTTCGATAGTTTTCCCTTTATCTATGCCACAGATTTGGTCATTGCATTTGAGGGTAGTACGTGTTTTAAATCAGAAATCCGCCTTGGATCGAAACACACAAAGTCTTGGTAAATGTTTTCGTGTTTCGAAATCCGGTTAGTCACACTTTGAATGATTTTGTTAAGGACATCACTGAAAACGCACGGGCTGAAACTTTTCTCTTCTGTATTCTTTGATTTCATGACATGCCAATTCAGATCATGCAACGATATTATATATTTGTGAATTACTTCCATTTTTCTTGTAGCTATCTTGGGGAAAGGTACTACTTAAAAGTGCAGATTCTGTTGTTAAGAAGAAGAAGAAAAAACATATAGAATATATGTTGATTTTAGATAGATAATCTCTATTTGTGGTTACAGTAATAAAATAGAATTTTTGTTTCGGTTTGCTATGGCAACTGGTATTTATTAATGGAGATTACATAATAAAAAGTAGTTGTGGTGAATGTGATGTGTCTAATTTGAAAGTTATGCAATCACTAGTTATTGCAAATATACGTATAAATTAAAGGTGCCTGATAGTGGTGACTTATCTTAGTATTCGAACTGGGCTAATGTGACGAAAAATACGTTAAATTTAATTATAACGATACAATCGAACGAATACATTCTATGGTTTGTTATTATTTGATCACAGCAAAACGCATGCCTCCTGCTGGTTTCTTCGGAACCTACCCCTCTCCAACTCCCTACTACCCGTACAAACTCCCGCTTAAGCGACACCCAATCTGCTACGCTCCTTGTGGATTACAAGGACATTCTTTTTGTTAACCAGAGTTACCTTATTGCCAACACCTGGTGTGAAATGCCACGTAAATTCCGCGTGGTCAACAACTCAGTTTCAGAACCAGAGCGCACTAACGGATGCAACATACATATTTTGAGTTTTGTATCTAAGTACTATGAGAATCGTCAAAGTAATTTAAATGATATTTTTATTACTTGTTTATGGTAATGAACAATTTGTTAAACCATTAATTTTTATTTTAACAGAGTGTGACGTGAAAAGTCACGAAATATCAAAACTGTATGCGAGGTGGCAATAATACCATCACATGCCAGCACATGATTCGGGTTCTACTTTCCTAGTGTAATCATTAGCAAAAAGAATTCACACCTGCGGAACTATTTCCAAACAAGCAAACGGAGTGAAATGAATAGTATATACCCAATCAGGAAAGTCCAGAGGATTAGTAAAATGTATTCGCATTAATATTAATTGTATTTAAGCGCAGATCTCAACGTTAACAAACTTAAAAACAGAAACGTAATGAAACGACATAATGATCTTACTTTTTTCCAGACACTATTATGTTTTCACCTTGAATATACCATGAAACCATTGCCTTCAGCAATCTTACAAACACACAAATCTTAAAAGATATGGTTGGTAAATACTCTTTACATCTCTTATACGGTACAGCTTCTATACAGTATTCATACAGTATACGGCACAACTTCTACACAGTATTCATCTTAACTTCTTTCTCCATAACTAAACGCAGCGAAATGATAGCTATTCCACAATAAGTTACTAGGTTTGGACACACACCTGCTCGAATCACAGATAGCGTAGTGAGTTATCAAAATTGCCAGAAGGCCATTTTATAACTTTTACGTTTGTAAAGAAAAGTTTAATCGAATATTTCTGATTCAGGCCTACACATCTGGGATAACAATGCTACCAACTTGAAATGTACAAAATATAGCTAGAGGACCAAATATTTAAACATGTACAAATTTTGCCCTGAAATCCAAATTGAAAGGTTGAATATAATAAAAATTCAAAGATAGAGTAGTCACATAGATAGATTATTTGATCTCTGTGGGTTCAAACTTCAGAAAAACGATCATATGGCATTTCATATATTTGGCTTAAAAGCCGTTGCTTGTAGGAAGCGCAAACCGTTGGCCGCTAAGTTAGTCCGACGCTGATTTCTTCCGGCGTTTGGTCTACCATGCAGTGACATGTTTAATTATATTCGGTATTTAATCTTCTAGTATAAGAATTATAGGAACCATGACCTATAAACATTTCCATCGTTTCTTTGTTTAAATCTCTTTTCCCTTTCCTAATTTTAAGTTCGGTATATATTATGCCAATTTGTCCTTTTATAATTATTTTTTACCATCATATACATTTTCTTTTGATAATTGCGTTTAGCTACATAATAGGAATTGTTCCAAATATTTCTTAAACGTTCACTTATTTCTCTTTAATCCAATTTTTTATTACTTCTCTTAGTTAGCTAACCACTAACATTTAAGGAGACTGGCGTTCTAAGAATTAGTAGCTCCTTCCTTCAATTGAATCCTTTCAGTTTATGTCTGATAGCTGGACATCGTACATGGCAACACGCATGCCCCGAAATATGACATGCCAGTATATTTCTCCAATAGGAGCAAGAAAGAATGAATATTTCGCCATCACTTATAGACGCACTAGATAGATTTGATAAACTACATTCACGTTGAATTCTAAGAGAGAAAAATTAATACAAACAAAATTAATATAATAATATGCATCATGCTGAGACAGAGAAAGCATGGCGGGAATGACTTTTCTTAGTTTTGTTATGTAATGTTTTGACAGCGTAAATAAATCTTCGAAAATAATATTTACAAGCTCTCGCATGAACACGCGTTCAAGTATCGGCTGGTACAAGCTATATTTTGCTCTGAAAACACATTATTTTTTAAATAATAATTTGTTTTCTACTTTTCTTGTAGATATCTTAAATTTTATTGGCCAGTGCTTAGTGGAGGCTAGTGTTGGTCAAATATCATTAACTTCTATTTCTTTCTTTTAACTGCGTGGGTTATTCCTGTGGCAATAAAATCATGGTTTATGTCGTTGTTAGAACCTTGTAAATATAATCGTAACGTTCATAATGATTTTCGCTGTTTTTCCAAAAGTTTACACATCCTTTCTCTCTCTCATTTGTGTGTTGCGTTTATCCCAGCTTTGCTACGGCAAATCACGATTTCTTCCGTACATACGTTGTATCATAAACCGAAGCTGGGGAGAACGGTAGACAAAGCATAGATACCGTAAAAAGGGAAAAGTGAGCAAATGATCAAATTAACCTCAGATATTAACAAACTAAAATTATCTTCTGGTGCAAATCATAAAACCTGGTTAAACTGTGCAGAAAATGTGATAATACTGAATGTAATTTACACAATTTAAAAGAACATCGAAAAGTTACAAATGAAAAAGTAGCTTTTACTGTATATATTTTCGGCCGTGTTAACTTTTTTTATTTCCACTTTTATCTTATTTTATTTTCTTTTAATACTGTACTGTGTGGCACAATTGATAAATTAAGATTTCACTTAATCAGAATAATCTTCGACCGGTCAACTCCTTCAGAGGCGTTGCAGTTAATAGGATCTCAGGCGTTCCACGTCGGATTATCCCAAGGGTCCGCTGGAGTCTTCTGCAGACAGTAATAAGCGATCGTTCAAGCAGGCACAATTACTCCTTCCTTTTCAATGATATGGAGCCAGAATTTGTCACAAAACTGAGATTACAAACGAATGTTAGGGTGCTAAAACATATGTACTAGTCACTTCACTGCTGATTTCTGCACAATATTAGAAAAAATTATTTTACACGGAGGCGTATGAAAATATCGTACAACCACTGATGATAAACAAACAAAAAATTGGATCTCACGTATTCAAACGGTGATTTAGCTTTCGAAGCTCAATCCGTACAATTGGAGCTCTCGTAAGAGTATAACATGAGTTTACTTTAGAACAATGCACTCCACTGTTTAATCCTACCAATCGTTTCTAATCTCAGTTTTGTGTGACAAACCCGAAAAAAAATAACAAGATATTTCGATAATACCGAAAACAATAAAAGATAAAAGGGGAAATAAAACAAGTTAAAACGGCGGAAAATATATACCGTAAAAGCTACTTTATCATTTGTAACCTTTTGATGTTCTTTAATTTGTATGAATTATATTTGCTATTATCATATTTTCTGTAAAGTTTAACCAGGTTTTGTGATTTGCACATGATAATTTTAGTTTGTTAACACCTGAGCTTAATTTTATCATTTGTTCACTTTTCCATTTTTACGATATCTATGTTTTGTCTACCGTTCTTCCCAGCTTCGGTTTATGACACAATGTAGGTACGCAAGAAATCGTGATTTGCCGTAGCAAAGTTGGGATAAACGCAATAAACAAGTGACACAGAGAGAGAAGGATGTGTGAACTTTTGGGAAAAAAGCGAAAATCTATATGAACTTCCCGAATATATTTACAAAATTCTAACAACGACAGGAAACAGGATTTCATGGCCACAGGAATAATCCACGCAGTTAAAAGAAAGAAATAGAAGTGTGAAGATATTTCGCCAACACTAGCCTACACTAACCACTGGCCAATAAAATTTAAGATATCTACAAGAAACGCAAGCAGAAATATAGCTTGTACCAGCCGATATTTGAACGCGGTTTATTTCAAAAAATAACGTTCCGACGTATTCATGCGAGAGGTTGCGAATATTATTTTCGAAGTTTTATTTACGCTGCCCGAACATTACATAACAAAGCTAAGAAATGTCATTCCCGCATGGATTATTGGTGAGTACACCTCCTTCAAGAGGTACAACTGGCTTCGTAGATTTATGAAATCAACGTTCTAATTATCCTTAAAGAACTAGTGTGAATACAGTAAATTAGGGAAACCAATCTTTAAATCGTCGATTCCATCCTGTTCACCCCAACCATAGATAGGTGGGCAACATGGAAATTTTGAAATTCTTCTCTACCGTGAGAGATATGTTTTAAAACTTGATAACGTCTCTTCTTCGTAACTGTCTATATATTGTATCCTTGGTATTCTTCTTCCTGGTATTTCTATTGCATTTCCCGCTATCAGCATGGTGATCACATCGGAGTGCCGAATAAGATGGCAAAGCATAGTATTTCTTCATTTTCCTATTATTTTCATGATCTGTTGTCCTTCATTAGCAACCCTTAGTGCTTGTTCATTTCCTTTTCTTTCGGTCCATGATATACGCAACATTGTGCGCGAAGACCACATTCAAAGTGCTTCTAGCTTAGATATTTTAGCTTTTCTCAATGGAAATCCTCGATTGATCCTACATATATTTAGACTTAACAGTAACTTCTGAAGATAGTGGATTAAATTTGCCTGACCTTGATGTAGAAATACAATGTTTTTTTTTTCTGAGGCCAGATGTTAACCCATAAACATTTAAAGACCGTAAATAAACTAAAAATTGAAATGGAACCGGGGACAACTATATGGCAGTGTGGAGTTTTATGGCTGATTTGAGCATACGCCTTAGATTGTGCACCCAATTCGACAGCGTCTAAGACTCGTTCTAATTAATCTTCGTTCGAATGGCAGCCTGGAACTACAGTTTGCTTTTCAGGGAGTTAAGCATGGTAAGCTATGTTCGCTATTGAAACTAAAAGCGTTATATTCCTTAAAGGAAAGAGAAAAACCAAAAACAAAAAGATGGGAAATGCAGACTTTCTATTCTTAAAAGTTAAAATTTCGTTGTCCTGTCCATGCTTTCTGTCTTAGCATGATGCATATTGTTATATTCATTTTGTTTGCATTAATTTTCATACCTTAGAATTCAAAGTGAATGTAGTTTATCAAATCTATCTAGTGCGTCTCTAAGTGATGGCGAAATATTCACTCTTTCTTGCTCCAATTGGAGAAATATACTGGCATGTCATATTTCGGGGCATGCGTGTTGCCATGTACGATGTCCAGCTATCAGACATAAACTGAAAGAATTAAACTGGAGGAAGGAGCTAATATTTCTTAGAACGCCAGTCCCCTTAAATATTACTGGTTAGCTGACATGGAAAAGTGATAAAAAATTGGATTAAAGAGAAATAAGTGAACATTTAAGAAATATTTGGAACAATTCCTATTATGTAGCAAAAAGCAATCATCAACAGAAAATGCATATCACGGTAAAAATAAACCAAGAGATGACAAATTGAAAAAAAAATATACCGACTATTAAAACTAAAAAAAAGAAAAGGGAATTAAACAAAGAGACAATGAAAATGTTTACTGGTCAGGGTTTCTGTAATTCTTATTCTAGAAGATTAAATACCTAAAGTGATTAAACATGTTACTGCATGGTAGACAAAACGACGGAAGAAATCACCGTCGGACTAACCTAGCGGTCAACGGTTTGCGCTGCCTACAAGCAACGGCTTTTGGGTCAAATATAGTGAAATGTCATATGATTGTTTTTCTGAAGTTTGAATCCACAGAGATCAAATAATCAATCTATGTGACTACCATATCTTTGAGTTGTATTATATTCAATTTTTCAATTTGGATTTCAGGGCAAAATTTGTACATGTTTAAATATTTGGTCCTCTAACAATATTTTGTACATTTCAAGTTGGTAGCATTGTTATCCCGGATGTGTAGGCCTGAATCAGAAATATTCGATTAAACTTTTTTATACAAACGAGAAAGTTATAAAATGTTATAAAATGGCCTTCTGGCAATTTTGATGACTCACTACGGTACCTGTGTGTCGAGCAGGTGTTTCTAAACCTAGTAACTTATTATGAAATAGTTATCATTTCGCTGCGTTTTACTTATTTACAATTTTGACCGTTTAAACGGTCTGCGAGGCTAGTTTGTAATAATACTGAATATACAACTGTTGATAAGCCTGTTTAATAAAAAATACGCATATGAAATAACGTCCCTATGTTACAGTCAGTGCGCCTTATTTATGATTTTATGTCTACGCCCCTCACAGCTTCTCATTATGACCCTGGTAGAAACGAGAACAATATTGATATTAGAAAAAGCTAATGGAGATACATGGGTTAACATCAAATGGTAAGATAGAAAATTACTTTCAGAACTTAGCTCAATATATAGTAAAGAATATAAGGAGAAGAAAAAAAACAAGGAAAGCAAGAAAAAATCATACATTCCTTCAGCACAAATTATAACTCTTTATAAACGAAGACGAAAACTTGTTAAAAACAAAATTATCTTCTCTCGAAATAACGTGGAACAGGTGAACATCACTTCCGTTTTGTTAATGTTCGTTATAATACATGTTTGTAATTCCAGATGTTGTTTTGCAATAGACAAAATGGAAAAGAGGTATTCGGAAGAATGAAAAGAAAGCCATGAACAAACTTTAAGATTATATCCTTGTTGATTGCCAGCTGTTTCTTCTTGTTTTAATTCCATTTTACTTGCCCTTTATCTTATCGATTTTAGGAAAATACTGATTGGAATTAATCGCGAAGGATTCATCCAAATAGTAACATTATATTTCACTGAAGACAAAGAAGAGACAGTAGTTTTTTGATTCACTCCCAGCTCTTTTAGGATCTCCATTTTTGTAAAATGTATGCTATTAGAGTAATTTTTAAAGTCAGAAAATATCTTAACCCTTAATAGGGAACGTTATTTTTGTTCGCTTACAGGAAATGCGTGTCTCTGGGACACGGACATGTATAAAGTAATATCTTTTTTTAAAAACGTATGTGTAATGTAGAATAATGAAACTTTATATGTTGTACTTCGAGCAAAATATGATAAACAAGAATTACAAATATTAATTCGGTTTTATTGGAATATAAATTCGGAAAATATTTCAATATCTAAATAAAAATAGTACATAAATTTAAAAACTGAAAATTTTAAGTTAGTATAATTCTACATATTACTACCCTGCAAATATGCTATTTGTCCACATGTAGCTGCCCTGTTCAAATGTTCTATTAGTCCAAGAGCTTGGAAACGTTTAACGAACATGGTAGCTATAAATAGAGGTCGTCCGAAAGTGTCTTGAAAATGGTTAATACATGTCTTCGTTGCCTGATTTACAAATAGAACACAATATTAGGAGAGCAATAGGGGTTTTACTTTCAGATAGGTCAGTAGATCTGTAGTTTGACTTTGCTCTAATTTACTTCAAATTTGTTTCGATTTTCTTCCAACTTCATATTGAAATCTCCTGATTTATATCATCATCACATAAGTTAGACAGGATTTTTTTTCCCAGATTTCTTACATGGGTGACTATACCAGGCATCCCTCTATGTTTTGATGAAGAACCCTTCGGTTTCTTAGTGGTTCATATCAATTCCAAACAAACCTGTTCTTACCTCTGTATCTAAGGCCTTCGTTATCATATGAAACTTCACTAGGGCTGCTCACATTGACAGTTCTGTTATTACTTGAGCTGACACCTGGCACTGTATCAGAATTGGTATCGCCCTCACTGTCACTAGGTAATTCTTGACTTTGAGGAAAAAATTACGCGTCTCAGTCAGAATCTATTGAAGACAATAATATAAATTACTTCTGTACTTTCAACATTTTTGGAATTTTTACCGTGAAATAAGGATCTGCTGTACTTACGGTTTCATTCTTAAATTTCTTTCTCGAGGTACTAGGTCTATATTTTGCAAATACATAAAATCTCATACAAACAAAATAGTATGTTTCAAGAGCTCAATAGCTTTTATTTCATGGTAAATAAAAGTAAACCACAAAAATTTTTGAAAGCAAAACTCTCTTCAGGAAATATGGGTCAAATAATCACGCAAAAGTATAAACAATAATGGAAATGTGTGCCTCTTTCTAAAATCATCGATAAATGTTCACTCAGACATTACGCCAACAATGGACTACTGCGAAACACATACAACTAAATAATTGGAAGGTACTGAGAGAACCGATACATTGAGTGAATCAGTGTTGCCAATGTAAAACAAAGAAAAACCATATGTGTCTGACATACAAATATTTCCTCTTAAAGGTTAAAAAGCAGAAGGAAACGAAGGAGAAAAAGATTGAGTTTAAAATTCAGGGACGATGCAAAATTTAAAATGCATTTTCGTAAACTACTGAGTTATAACTAACCAGAAAAAAAAACAAAGGAAATAGACACTTACAAGGATGAAAAAGGATTACGCAAGTGCCCGAGATAAAGCTGTAAGTAGTCAACAAAAAACGGAGAATGCAGGCTAAAATCTCAAAAGAAAACAATAGTACAAATTAAAGAAATCCAGGTTTGTCAATGGAAATTCTTGTAAAGGGTGATGCACAAGCTTAGAAACGACACCCAAGCCTGTATCCTATGAGCTTTGAGCCATCAGCAAGTGCAAAACAAACAAACGTCAATTTCATTTGAATCATAAACTCTAACTTTAATTTTTAAGGCTTCACTCGTGAACTTCCTGATTTTATATGGAATAGCTCAGTGTTTACGACTTTAAGAGCAAAAATATAGACCTGTCCAAAAAGGCAGTATGAACTATGGGAAAAGCTATCAATACACACAAGTACTGACAAAATGATAGAAAACTCATATCTTGGTGGAATTTAGTCTAAAATGGTGTGAAAAAATCTTAAAAACTGAGAAAAGTGCAAATTAAAGAAAGGCAAAAATAAGTGGAAACACAAAATATATCAGAAAACTGATACACAAGTAAACTATAAACCATTAGCTCCATAACCTTTTCGTCTGTCTTGGTTAGTTTTACTCTCACGTTCCTGCACTTTCGATTGGATCATAGAATATATTCCCCCGTGTAAGAAATATAATAAAAGTGAAAAATAATTTTTCTTAAAGCAGTTTAAATCTTTGTCTCATAAAAACTTGGACTCAACCATCATCGTGCTTTACTAATGTAAACCTACATTCAAGAATGAAATGCAGCTTATACGATGTAGTTTTCTATCATACTAAGAAATTTTGTTCGAAAGACGGGATGTACTTAATAATATCGTATTAATGATATTCTTAATCTGGACTCTAAAAAGGCTAATTTATAAATAAATAAATAACGCTTCCCTGGTATTTTATGAGTATAACTCAGTAACCCACAATGAAATTTGCTTTAACATCGTTCTGAAATGAATTTAAATAATAATGATGATCTATAGAGAAGTTCTACATCTCTATGTAGAAGAACGAAAAGTTGTTTATAAAATACCCTTTTCAACAGTACAACGAGAACATTATCTGATAAAATGTTGCTGCCCCACAACAAAAATTCAAACTAACGTTACTTAGAATTCGACTTGTAGTCATAATGACCACCCCCCTTTAAAGGGAACCCAAAAAAAAGAAACCGACGTCGGGTACATTTTTAAAACATATTAAGATTCTATTTTGTCAAAATCGATACTTTGCATAGTTATTTTGTATTGATAAATCTATTCTTAATCTTCTATTCCAAAACTGTTCCTTAATAAAAAAAAACACAAAATCCTGAGGGACTTGTATCTATGGCCATTCTCACTCTATCTAAAATCTAAAAGCAGAGTAACAAAATTTATTTAACTCACCTAATAAGAAAGACGTTATCTCAAATTACATTCACTGCAGTTAGAAGCGAAATAACTGGCAATAGCTGTTAAAGTTTAAAAGATGTTAAAAATAGAATGGTTGGGACATTTTTCATGGTTTGTACTTGAGATATTCTTACTTTCCTTTATATATTCAAATAAGATCTCAATTTATTTCACTCGGCTAAAAGAAATGAAACGTTCTCAAATTATACCATCCGCAGAGTAGGAGCAGTTCTGATCACGAAGTTTGGAACAACTTTAAAGCTTGTTTTTCATTGTTTGTCAGTACAAACATTAATACTTCCTTATTCATTAAAATAAAAAAAAAACTCGCGAGCTACTTGCCTCTTCTACTAGGAATAGCTAGATGTCAAAGACATACTTCTACGATAGGCTCAGAGCAGCGCAAACAAAAAAAAATCGAATTGGAAAGCGCTTGAAATAGAATTCAAACTTTCTTTGTTGTCGCCACCTAGGGATGTTCTTATAAATTTCTAAATTGTAAAAAGCACAAATCGAAATTTGTTAAACTACTAAAAATGAAAAGAACTAGGTTATTTATTCAGTAAAGTTGGTTGTAGAATAGTTGCCACGATCATCGCCATGAAACCAAAATTCAAATACCCGCTCACCGCATTCCACACATACAAACAGACAGAATATGTGGCGCCACAGTAACATAGTACTATATGACTGTACAGAGACACCCAGTGAGAAAAATATGAACTACCACCAATCTGTTTACAGTTCAGGGTTTTACTAACAGATGACTGAATCAATTTTCATATTTAGTGGGAAGTAATGCCTAATGTGCAAAGTAACCCGGTGTTACAGTAGCTAGTTACCACTGTAAGCGAAATGAAATATCAAAATTCAATGTGGCAAATCATGACACAAAACTAGAAAAACGTTTGGGAAGGAAGGAATTCATATAACTAAGGAATTACGTCCCTAATATATTGTGTTAATTTGGAACACAAATATACGAGCAAAGAAAGCATTTCAGGATGATACCTATAAAATACTTAGGAACGTAAAGAACACATTCAACACGTAAGACATCTAAGTTTATCCTAAATACAGAATTTTGCGCTGTCCTCGTTTACCAACATTCTGCGTAATGAACTAATCTGCATAGCAATCTTATTTTTACCGGCCATCTACCACATGCTGGTTAGCGTTGTTTGTACAATAATTCACACACCATGTACGTTCACTAAGACACTAAAGTGATTATACATTGAGAAATTTAGGTCCATACTCTAGAAATGATTCCTGGGAATGTAAAAAGTCGACTTCCTTCAAAGAAATGAGTGCAGCTATGAAATGGTTTGATGTATGGACCTCTATAATTAATGAACATCCATTGATGGTTAAAATATTCTTTCTCTTGTATTTTACTGTCTATCGAAGCCCTCCGGAAAAATGAGGCTAGACACATTTGAGCTAAATTCTAAGTAAAAACACAAACGTCCATAGTTCTTGTTCCAATATAATACATTCCACGTTTAAATTTGCAAAATTTTAGGATATATACCATTCTCACGATTTCTTATTTTACATAAGTCTCTATATAAATAAAACAATATTGTCGAGCACCCATATATGTGCAACAATTAGTGAGAAGTGTGTGATCAATAATAAAGAAATAATTAGTTTATCAAGATCTACACTGCATAAGATTTGTATTAGTCGTATCGATCTTATTTTTATTTGGTATACAGCTTATCTATCTGTGCCTTGCAATTTCCTAATTGTAGGTTACTAACTTACGGTCGAGATATCTCCCATATCTAAATATTTCTCGTGAAGTATTGCTTTTAGCCAACAAACTTTCCGAACGCATGTAACCGTATTATCAATCTGAGCCAATTAGTATATGAAAAATTGAACATTACCTTTCTGGGCGAAGTGAATTTAAACTTTTTGTTGTTAATTGTTGGAAGTCATTAGAGTACGACGCGCAAGTCTCCTGAACCACTATTTTTCTAGGCGTTTCTATATTCCTTTCAAATTCAGGATCTTCTTCTACTGGTAATTCTGATTTCACCTTATCAACGTTTAGTTTCACATCCAAAGAACACATAGCTGTATCCTTGTCCATTGTTTCCTCTCCTTCCGTTGTGGATAATATTAACTCTTTCTTGTCAGTCATCAGTTCGTATGTCCACCCTTTCCCTTCGAGTGGATCTTTCTGAGGTAAATCAAAAGCAATTTCTTCTTTGCACATCAATTCCAGCTTAACAGACGCCTCACCAGCCATTGTGAATTGAAATATAATAAGAATATAAAGACTGTTCTTATACTTCCCTTATATTTTATGTTGCCAGTCTTAATGAAATGATTTACAAGAACGTTCACAAAAGCAACTTTATATTAAAAATCATCTTCTTCTGCAGATCCTTATTTCCTTAGCCACGATCGCTCTCTAGGCAATTGTTTGTTTGTTTTTAGCAGCCGGAGGAAAGTGAAAAGGAACCCGGATGTATACTTCTTTAGTTCATATTTCGTTCAAGTGAGACCTTTTGTCGCTAGTGAGGCTCACTCTTACATACCGCTATTCTCGTGTTTCAGAAGGTATCCATCTATCTTTATCGTTTTAGCGGGAATAGCAAATCCTGTATTTCTGTATGCCATTGCGGTTTGATTGACTGTCAATGTCCCGTTGCGTATACCGGTACTAATTTTATTTAATACACGTGCTATTATTGCTTCAAATGCTACTTTTGGTTGTGACTTGTGCCGCGACTTAAGATAGTTAGTGCGAACAATTTAATATTTTAACACAATTTTTTCATTTGAGAACAATAACTGGTTGTGGCTTTTGTGTGTATGTGTAAGCATCTCTTGGAATAAGACGTTGATTTTTCGGTGCCATTTGATAACAGTCACTACCATCACTCACGCACCTACTGTAACTATTGGAGATCTCTTGCCCCAAACACTACACATTTCCCCCCACACAACCCAGGGCTGATCTTAAGCAGCACATGCGCTGTCATTCTCTTCAATGTTGCCGTACTTCCGTAACCTTTCATAAACAACCAAATTCAGCATAAAAAAAAAGAAAAAAACAATGAATGGTAGATAAAAGAAAAGGACAATAGAGTTAAGTAGCAACGTTGATTTTCAGGTAACGGGGTCATAAATCTCTAACAAATATCTCAAAGAACAGAAGGGAAAGTTTTGAGGACTTTTCAGATTCCATGATAAAAGCATCTTTAACTGTGTATGCCAGTATTCCAGGTCAGACAAACACTGCCCTTGTAAGGTGACCATAAGATATGCCAGGTGATACGCCAGGTGGCAGCACCCAATCGAAAATGGGTGGGTATAAAACGAATAACCTTCTGTAATTTCTAGCAAGTACCCAAGAATATAGTACTACGCAAGGACGCCCATTTCTCTGTATATTTGGAGGGGGACACACACGCAGAAGGTATATATATATATATCACGTCACGACAAATTTCATTCAAATTATGCCAAATATTACATATTCATAAGTACACTAGGGGACCGTCGGATTCGAATCCTTCACTTTGATAATGTGAGCCGTGGTACTCATGATCGAACTGATTCTCTTTACGTGGTGACGTACGTGTATCAATATGCAATTGTCGCAATTTATCAATATGTTCCTGTCGTACTAATAATTCACGATCTACTCTCTCTAATCTTTGCATTTCCTGAGTAATATTTTGATCATGTTCGGATTTTACGATAACAGCGGGCAATTTCTCAAAATGCTCCATTATCATTTCAACAGTAGCTTTATGGTGTTCACTGAAACTTTCTTAGGTTTGTTCGGTTTCATCTGACCGTTCACTGTTAAGTTTTAGAAATTGCCGTTGCCCTTGTACTTCTTCACCTATCTCACCTGTCTTTTCCGCGAGTTCTTTTACATATCCGTTTAATTCGCGTACGGCACTTTTCTGTTTATTCAAACAAAAACTAAGAACCTCGCATTTTCTGTCTGTGGGCACCTGGTGTTCTTCTATTTTCTCTACTTGGCCTTTTACCCCTTGCACTTCCTCTTTCAAAGTATCAATATCACGCTGTTGGGCCTCGGTGGTCTCTTTACTCTCAATCTCTACTGCTTGTATGGATCCCTGTAATTGCCCAAACTTTTCCTATATTCTTCGCTAAGTGATTCAGCGCGTTTGGTTAGGCTAGCTAATTCCAAACGTATTTCAGTAATCGTATTATTGAATTCAGTAATCAGTAATCGTACTACTCAAGCCATCAAGTCTACTTTCTAATTCAACTCAATTCTACGTCCACTCTTTCGCTAATTTGGTTATGCACTGTTTACATTCATTTGCTGATTCTGTTATTGACTGTTTGCATTCGCCTATTAATTCATCTACTCATTCTCTATTGCTTTCAATTTTATATTCTAAACGTTCACAGTTATTTTCTAGTTTCTGTTCTAATTTAGCAGACTGTTTCTCTAACAATGCTTGAATTTGTTCTAATGTAATTCTACTCTCTATATTTATTTAAGTTACAAACAACTAATTCACAATATAAAAGTGAAAAATACGAACGCCTAACTTCAACAACAAAGTGTAAACAAACAACTTTCTGAAACTAATGTGTCATTATTTCAATTGCAAAAAACCTTCTCTTTTTTGACACTTCTCAAAACTTATTAATTTATTTTAACATATCTTAACACGTATCCTATAATTATTTTCTCACAATATTCTTAGCATAAGTATAAATAAAGGTGCAAACAGAAGGTTATGTCTATATTGGTGTGTGTTCGGCTGTGATCAGCTGATTGGTGTTTATTCATATGTGCGCAATATTGGAGTTGACGGTTAGAAAACTGCGAGCAAAGATAAAAATATTATATTTTAATGTCTTACGAAAAACTTATACTAGTAATATTTCTATAGTAATTAAATTTACTTTATGTTATTTAAAGCCTGCTTATTATTTTCTCTTTCCTTTTTCACAAGTTTGAACAATTTCCAAGGAAATTAAATATAACTAGTTTGCTACATATACAACGTGACTCAAACTCTGGATTCTATACGCAAACCCTACAATACCTGTTCTAAATACTGTCGTGTTTACCAAGTAAATCAGTAGTATCTTCGGGCACAATTACATCCGAAGATTGATGATTTTTTCCTCTCATGGTCACCATGTGTTTGTAATGGTGTTTTTTTTTTTTTTTTTTGCCGTTGTTAAAACTCTATAAACCTAAGCATTCACCCCAGCTTTACTACGGCAAATCACAATTACATTCGAACTTATATATCTTATCGAAAACCCGAAGCTGGGCACATACGGTTGAGCGTAAAATAGAAATATGTGAAAATGATTAATTTCAACACAAATATTAACGAATAATAAAGAAACCACTTTACGATAAAACTCAAAAAAACTAATTAAACTGTGCAAACAATGTGTTGCTGAATCTGAATTACACAAATTAAGAGAACATTAAGAGATTACAAGCTGTCAAGTAGATTTGTTCAATTTTATTTGATTGTTTCAACCTTTCATTTCATTTCTATTTGCTTTCCTTCAATAAAAAAAGAGGTTAGGTGGCTCGAATAATTAATGTTTCACTTACTCACGATAAATCTTCGACCGGTCAGTTGCTCCACTGCTGATACACTCTATAAACAGTACCCATGATTTTGCACAAGTACCCATGAAATAGAAGGTACTTCGCTGATGTACCAATGAGAATTCAATGTACCGAAGACTTTAGTGGGTACACACCGCATCTCAGCCTCTTACCCATGAATTAGTGGGTACATGGAAGATTTATGGGTACAGTAAATTCGTACCGAAGAATGTACCCATGACAATAAGGTAACATGAACATACGCCATATTGTGTGTTTTCGGTTCATGTGTTGTCTGTGCATTATTTGAATGAAGATTGAAAAGATTCCAGCAACCAATCAAACGAGTCACGTATAAGAGTAAATGGAATATTTTTTATTTATAATTGTATCTGGATATTTTAAATGAATTAACTTCTCTAAAATGTATATTATATTTCAGTAGTCAAACAGTAATTTAAGCCATAGTTCCTTTGAAACAATTTTTCATGGTTAAGCTGATTACAAAATGTACATTTTAAATCTAGTTTTTTTAAAAAAAAAAAAAAACATGCACAACATGCTAATTTTCGTGACTTTATCTGAATAATACTCCGACTGTTCCGTGGGTGCCATTAACGTATGTAGGAAAATCAAGAGTATGGAATTGAAAGTGCAAGGGTAAGTATTCCATACACATGGTTACGTGCACCTTGCGCTAAACTGGTTTGTATAGGTTGTGTTTATGGCTTCTGGTGCTTACGTTGAGGGTAACGTTTACTAAATCCCTGTACCTTGTGCTTGGGCAAGGACTTTACCATGTAAGTGTTGTATTGCCGGACCAATTTTTGGAAGTTTACAGGGTGAATTGGAGAATTTATTTTGGTTTGAGAGGAAGAGTAAGTGAGAGTTAGGTGAAGGAAATAGTGATTTCTGTAGGCTGTATTTGATATTGTAAGGGATATTGTATGTGGAGGCGGAAGTGACTGTTTGGCGGAGAAGTACACTTGCTATGATTTAATGGTGGAAAAGACAGTGTGGTAATAGCGCGTATATGTTAAGATTGTGACATACCTTGTTTGCGTTTTATAGAATTACACAAAAATAACGAATGTCAGTTGTTGAAATTCTGTAAAAGACACATTATACTGTTTACAAGTGGAGCTTTACTAATATGAAGTCCTATTGAAGCTAGTATCATTGCCAAAAACCATCTGTTTCACTACCAACTCGCATACCCACCATTGCTGACACGCTTGCTTCCTCCGGACGCACCCAGCACTGTAGCATACATCCGGACGCCGTGTTTGTACGCAATATCAATTTTTTATGCCATGTAAATTCTAAAAGTTTATATGGCTCTGTTTTGAAGGTAACTGAACCTAACCTAGCCTCAAGTAACGTAATGTAATCTAACCAAGTGTAGTACACTTTGGTACTTTTTTGTATTTTCATGTAGTCCTCGATATAACGCTAGAGATGGAAGGGCTCTGAAAAAACCGGCGTTTTTGGAAAAAACTCGGTTTTTTCTGCTTCTCTCTTTTTCTTTGAAAATTTTGGGCTTTTTCTCAAAAGTCTGCTTTAAATTGATAAAGGAGACTTCGTTTCGCTTCTCTATAACACAAAAAGTCATTTAATTAGTGGTTGGTGCTGATAATAATATAAAACCTCGAAAATAAACTATGAATTTCGAAAAGATATTTCAAACAATTTTTCTTCAACTTATTTACATTATGAATTCCATAGGATTAACCAATGTATATAATAAGAATTTTTTAACCTTCTATATACAAAAGTAAGCAGAGTTGACAAGAACCATGGTTGTTTTTGAAAATAACAAAAACCCGTTTTTGGGGGGATGTTTAAACCAGGCTTTTTTGGTTTAAACGAGTTTTTTATTTAGATTTTTTGCTTTATGTATTTATATTACATATTCACAGAAATAAGTTTGCTTCGCCTTTGTGTTATTATGCAACAGCGAGATTTTGCCGGAAGAACTCCCATACGCTTAAAGAAGCCTGGTCAGTAAATTTCTTAAATTGAGAATCTCCCGCCCTAGCCATCGGGAAAATCCCGCCATTACTTGATATGTACGACAATAACAGGAAATCCTTGTTATTGCTTTGCATGTAAAATTTAAAGTTCAACGTATCATAATCAGTACGCTAAAACTGAGGTATTAAATTATAAATTTAATACGTAGATATCATTGAAAGTGCAATCCAATCTAATGCTGGAAGCTACGTAGGCAATCGATAAATTTTGCCAATTTCTATCAATATATTTAACCTTCCTACTACCTGGGTCCTATATGACCCCAAGCTAAGTTTAACAATGTGTAACTCGCGTAATATATTGCATTAAAAAAATGAAAAACATTGGATTTTCATGTTTTCTTTGGAACTTCACTTTGGTACATTGTGATATTTTTTGTGTGTATGTGAGCGCAAGTTTCTCTACTTCCTGCAATTTTGCAGTTCAGAAAGAAGTCTTGTAGCACCTTTTACTTGATTTTGTAAATGAGAACGAGAGTTGACCGCAGTAGCCGTGCGCTTTTAAGTATCATTCCGCTTACTTCAATGTTCCAGGTTCCATTCTCACTGGGGCATGGTTGTTTGTGGATTTTAGGAACTTAACAGCTAATAGCATCGTACCCAGCCCAAGTCGAGAGCTACTAAAATCAGGGTTTAAAAAAACAACCCACCTGCGCCCGTATCGGTTTTCTCGGACTTAATTTATTTTTCAAAATATCTAAATGTAAGTGGGTAAAAGTGTTAAAATGTGATTTATATTTCAAGATTCTCATTGTCATAATTTGCAACAAGGGGGACGCGGTGGTTCAGTGGTAGAGAGTTCACCTCCGGTTCTTGGTGTCCCTGGTTCGATCCCAGCTCGCGCCATGTGGACTTTGTGGAGGACAATCACCGTACTCGTGAGTTTTCTCGTTGTTCTCCCTTTTTCTCCCACTTTCTTCATTTCACCATTTCGTTCATTTCTCTTCATCACAGCCTGCTTTAGCCCACAAACCATAACCATGGGACGTAAAACTCAAAGACTTCATTTATTTCAATTATAAGCATAATCTTTACATTAATTTGTATAATTATCTCAATTAATTCCATAATTATCTCAAGCTGAGTTTTTAAAAATTCATTCAGTACTTTACAAAGGTCCTAGAAAACACTTAATTAGTATATATTGAATGATGTAGTATGCCTAAAAGTCCAAATTTTGTAAAAATCACTTTCAATGTGATCCGCTTAGTTGTATGACTAATATACTCATCAAAAGCTCAATAACTAGGTGTTTTTTTTTCAGGCGTTTCCAACCCGAATAAAACAAACACCTTTTTTGGCTGAGCTGCGCCCACATGGACAAACTCTACGAAAATACAGAATTTTACCAAGAACAATCGAATTTCAAAGTAAAGTTATAAGTTTTTGTAGTATGTTACCACTAAAACAACGTACCAAAGTATAACATATTTCATTTTTAAAATTAATATTGTTAAACATTCTAAGGAGTACTTCTATTTTTTTGATGTCTTTATAGAGAATTAACGTGTCGTCTACATAATGATAGTGTGTAAACAACTTTTCAATTTAGATGTAGCTACACTTGATAAGATAATTATTGCATATTTTGCACAGCATTGTTATTTCGTGGTTTTATTTCTTTATTTAAATATGTACTGTGTTCTTTATATTTTATTAAACATATCTAAACTCATTCCTTTGGATATATATATTACAGGCATCGTTTCCAGAAACCTTGAAAGCCTCAAGGACCAACCCTATTCTATACTGCCGAGTCCAAAATGCTGTGGAAAGGAAATGGAGAAACAGCCGTGATATCGAAGAGACATCCCTGCTGCTCTTATGTATTTATTACTTTAAGAATTTATTATACCCAACATGGTTTGGACAATTTCTGGGACTTGCAAAAACATTTTGACATGTGAAAAAGAAATATTAAACGCAGCGTACTGCAGAAACCATATAAAATACTAAATATTATAACGAAAACAACGTAAACAATAGCAATAAACTTGTTTTGTATTACTTGAATTATGTTCCTGTATATCAAGTATTTTTAGCACTTCATTTTAAAATAAGAATGTTTATTTATTACTTAATAAGGTTATATAATGTAGCAGCAAAAATTGTGAACAATAAGGTTAAAACATCAAATTTGCATTATCAGCGCCCCCTCCCCTAATTCAACAAACCAGTCTGGTCCTTGGTTGTTCTTGAAATTTTTCGCCTAGCTTCCGGATCTGCTTTATTCAATTTGGGATGCTTTAATCGGTGTGAGTCCGCACGCGCAAACTGAAATATTCTTTCTTCATTTTTTCCTAATCCACAGCTTAAAGAAGAATATGTGGCATTTTGTTCCAAGTAAAATAAAATAACAGCTGAACAAAGAAAATAAGTTTTATCAAAAGCTAAAAGCTTAGCTTTTAATGGAAGGTATTTGCATTGCTCAGATGTTATGTTGTTTTATCTGGGTTGATAAAAACAGAGCTTTGATGTCGAAAATGTAATCGATGGTATTTTTAAGTATTTTCATTACTTTCATCAGAAAACTTGTAACTTAAACATCCTTGAGGAAGGACTGAACGTCCAAAAGGTACTACAATATTTTCCCACAGTTAAGAGGACTTTGACTTTGTGGCAGCGTAGAAAGCATCACTAAGGGAAAAAAGAAGTTTCAGTTCTGTATGGCACCCAATCTTAAAAAAAAAAATACGATTGTTCGTTCACTAAAGGTGAGATGCTTTCCGAAGGTGATGTTTGATGGATAATATCACACTGATATTCGTTCTTTTGCAGAATACCTCTTATAAGAGTTTTATATTCTTCCGGGAGGACAGATTCTCCATTTTTAAATCAGGAGGCGCGTCCTTCCAGTAGGGCGAATGGCCGTACTTTAGTATTAATATAAAATGTATTCAAACATTTCAAATCGAATAAATATTTGTGTTTATAATAAGGAACAAAGTACAAGGTATATTCATATATGATACGGTACAAAGTAAGTCAAAGTTAGAGCCACCTTGATTACTGTATATTCTGATGTAAAAGAGGAATAATTGTAAACTGGTTTACTTGGATGCGGAAAATTTCTAGCAGTATAATGTGTTCTGTAGGCCATTTTGGAGGCAGCCCTGTTGAATTTGTCTGAAAATAATCTTAAATGGAAAATGGAGCCCACTTCATTTTGTGATAGTATTTCATGAGAACTTTATTGAAAAAATCAGTTTTCATTATTACTGTTTATGTAACCAGTTTCATATTGTTCCTAATTTCAATATCATTAATAAAGTCATCTCTGAAAAGTAGCAGGGTACAAATACTGAAAATCTGACTTTGCCTTTGAATTTCTATTGAAATCTAGTCTTAAAGGTGATGCATCACATGACCCTTGTTTCCATTAATTTTTTTAAATAGATTAAACCAATATTTCTACTTGTGAAATGGGCAAGAGACTCACGTTACGAAAGTTTTCACGAGCCCACCTAAGTTTTATACAGAACCATCACATTTCTTTTTTAGCATGTTTATGTTAATCAGAGTGATTGCGACTTTTAATGTTGACTGAAAATGCTTAGATTACGACCTATAATAGCAAATGTTGTTAAGGGTTGTAATCTAGATATTGATTGAGTCAACTTATGTTTATCAATAAAACAAGTACAAAATGAAATGAAATCTTTGAGTTTTACGTTCCAGAGTTATGCTGGTTAGGCTAAAGAAGACGGCAATGATGATGAATGAATGAAATTGTAGAATAAAGAAAGTGAGAGGAAATGGTAGAACCCCGAGGAAACCTCAGCACACGGTGTTTGCCTACCACAAAGTTCACTTGGAGCGACCTGGAGTCGAACCAGGGACCCCAGAGGTGAACGCTCTACCACTGAGCCACTGCAGCTCCATGTAATAGGCACAGTCAGAAACAATATTAACTTAAGTATAGGTTGAAAGTATATGAATTTATAGCCCAACCTATACTTAATATTGTTTCTGACTGTACATGTACCCATGAAATTAGGAGCTTTAGTACCCATGAAAAATATTTGTACCTAAGAAATCAGACGTACACTGTACCTGCTACCTCTTGGGTACCATGTACCTGCTAAATTCATGGGTACAGAAAGTCCGTTTTGTACCTCTGAAATAGTGGGTACTGTATTTAGAGTGTACAACTCGGGTCCTGGCGTCGAATCCGCTAGATGTATACAAGATCCACAAAAGTTCCTGTACTAGAGCCGAAATAAGCTCGGATCTGCGTCAACTAGTCTTGAAGGTTCAATGTAATTCCCTACTGGCAGGAATAAAACGATTATCCGAGTTGAGGCCACAATCGAATGTTAAAGTGCTAACACGTATTACGAGTCACTTTATATGAGAATTCGACACACTGTTAGAATGACCTTTTTTGTACAGATGCGTAACATATCAATGTTGATAAACTCTGAAAATTAACTCTCACATATGCCAAGGGCGATTCAACGTGCGAAGCTCAACCCATACAAGGGGAGCGCGTATTATCTTTAGAACACGGCACCCCACACGACTTGGTGAGTGCTCTTCGAAGTAACAAACAGGCACGCGTACTAAACACAGAGTGAGAGTCCTATTTAGCAAACCAAAGCTTGTATATGGTCAACGGGAAAATCCCGATTTTCGCTCCTAGCGTCGGGATCAAAATTATTGTCCAATGAGCTTTTGGGTATAAAAGTGCGTAGGTTGAAAGTGATTGTCCCAAAATCAGACCCAAAAGGACATTTACCAAGCATGTAACTCTCACGTGAACAGTCCTTGTTCCTCGACCATATATGGCCATAAAAATCAAAATGAGACCTACCAACACAGATGCACGAAATACAAAACTGATGAAGAAAGCTTCGAGATTGTTCCTTTTATATACGAGGGTTGGTTAATAAAGTTTGATATTATGTCTGTCTTTTTTAAAATTTTCAAAATGAGCTTCGGGTCGGTGATAGTAGAAATACATGACGTACAAATTATGAATGTCTCGAACACAGAAAAGAACAGCTATTGGAACTATCTTGAGAATTCATGGAGAAACTTTTAGAAAATGAACTTTGTAACTTTTGGTTGCTTGTGCGCTGTGAGTATAAAGAGTTGTATGAAAAGGCATCACAACATTTGATGGCTTCCCCTACCACTTACTTAAGTGAGCATAAATTTTCTGCTCTTTGCAGTATTAAAACTTAGAAATGAAATCGTCTTGGTGTGGAATCGGACCTAAGATTGATGGTGACAAAACCTATTCCAGATTTCAACGTAATTATGAAAAAAAAATCATTCTTCACATTAGTGATCGCACATTTGAGAACACTGTTTATGAAGTGGTATCCTTTAAGAAAAAAGACTGATTTTTCAATTGAAATTTCGTTAACTAAGAAACAATCATGTATATTTAGAGTAAACTACTTATTGCATTATTTTTCTTGATCTTTTTCTTCTCAGTGGTAATTCCATCTATTCCAAATAGCGTTGCAAGGGAACCTACAGATCACTGTCCGAACGAACAAGGGGTACCCGTTATTGGAAAGTTTGATAACCACTGAATTAGAGAAAACTACTTCCAACGTTTCATATTGGCACTCCCATTAGGCAAAAGAAATTCTGAGTCCGTGCCCCTGAAAGGAGAACAACACAGGGGTATTATCCTATTGTTACTAAGACTCTCTTCTAAATAAACATTTTCTTTAAAAAATAATGACAAATTTCCCATTAACTATAAAAAATATTTAGCTCCTGCCAGTAAATCCTTGCGTAAGAACAATCATATTGAATTTATTATGCTCTTCGAAGGGGGCTGTAGTCCCATATTAGTCATTGGTACATAAAAGTAGTATGGATCATTAGTTCTGCGCATCTTGCTCATTGAAACTCATGAGCACTCCCAAAAAAATTTGGAATTTTTATTTCCCCTCCCCTTGTGATTCCCGAAGGTATCGCTACTAATTTACCCTGCGTACTCTGTGTCCCCTGTTACCAAAATAACATTCCAGATTTTTACTAACATAACGACAAATTTCATATTAATTGACAACCAATAGCTTCTTGCGCATATCCCTGCTTAGGATATTTATCATGAATTTTAATGTGATTTTAGAAGGGGGCTGTAGCCCAATATCAGTCACTGGCTCATGAAAGGAGCATCAGAAAGTTAATTTCGTAGCATTTGTGATCAACTTGACACTCACTGGATTTCCAAAATAAAATTTATTTTTTTTATATAAAGATCCAGTAACATACGCTTCGCCCCCAGTGTCCCCCTAAGGCGGTGCGTTACCGACATAACATTCAAGATTTGATAAGCACATCCTTTTTGTTACAATGACGCTAAATTTCACATCAATTGACAAGAAATACATTATTCTCGTATGTTCGTACTAAGGATAATTATGGTGACTCTTTTATTGCTGAAAGGGGGCTATAGCCCCCTATAAATCACTGGCACATGGAAGGAGCAATCAAATATTAATTATATGATATTTGTGGATAATCTGACGCTCACTTGCATTTCGGGAACAAAATTTTGAATTTTTATAAAGATCCATCTTCTGAGCTTCGCCCCCTAAGACGGTGTATTACCAAAATAACATTTCAGATTTGAAAAGCGCATAGTCTTTTGCTACAATTACGCCAAATTTCACATTAATTAACAGAACATAGTTCAATCTTGCATGTCCCTACTGAGGACACCGGCGTCTTTCCGCGCGATTTTCGAACGCGACGAGCAAATAGAGAGATTCGCTCACTAAAAGAAACAAAGAGAGTTAGAAGGTAATTTGTTGCTTTAAAATACGAATTAGGGCTTATATTTCCCTCGTATAAAGCTTTCTCGAAACAGTCGGCAGCCAGTATGACGACGATTGCAAAAAGACACTGCCGGCAATTTCTTTTAAAAAACGAAGTCGGAGAATGTTTCAATATCGCGTAACAGTGGCAACGAGTCGAATTTTGGAAAATGAATAGAGCCTGTATCTTCTTTAACGTCTACGATCCCCCAGTGCTCATTTGAGTACATTCATTTTAATATTACGTAAACGTATGTCGTTTCATGTCAATTGCATCGTTACAAGTTTTGCTACTCAAGTACTCATTCGAGAATACATTTAGTGCACTCTGCGTCCATCATATGGCAGCTTTGAGTATACAGTGTACTAACTAGAAAATATTCAGAAATAATTTTTTCGAGCATTGAAAAATGCTGGTCCGTAGATGTTAAAGATGAAGTAAAAATTGAAACTGTCCGAAGGTTTTTCCCTTGAGAGGGCACTAATTCCATAAAATATGAATTTTGAAAACGGAGTCGGCAGATAGTGGCATACAGCGGACGCAACGACCCCTATAAATGATGGTTGTAAAGACGTCGAAACGTTGACGGCGTGCCGACCATAAAAAAGGTAAATGTATGAAAAGAAATGTAGTAAAGGGACTGCACGTAAACGGTATATGAGAAGTAAATTTTTAAAATTAAATTACAAGTACGAGAGGATCGTTGACAAACATTTTGGAATAAGACGGCAAACATCGGACGGGCGACCTCGGCAAATGTTGTCGGAAAGGCGCCGAAACGCTGTCGGCGTGCCGACAAGTAAAGGAGTCGAAAGAAGGTCTGAAAAAAGCTGACGGACCGACCTTGGAAAGGTGCTTGGGCAGACGCCGAGCCGCCTTTGCCGATGAAAAGCCTCATTGGAGAAATCGTAGTCTGGTCTCGCTGCATGTATGTTCGGTTCGCGTCCTTCATTTGTCATATGGTGATGCAATGTGGAAGAATTTCGTTGATTCTTATAGTCAAGTGAAGGTGAGTTTACAAGTGCGGAAAAATGTTTGTGATAAAAATATTCATTAATTGGCAACTGTACCAAGTTGCTAGTACAGTTGCAATATCACGAAAACATGATTTGTAAGTGTCCATGGTGGGGAAGACGACGAATAAACTAATTATTAACCAGCTAATAGTATTCCATGTGCAACATGAAGAATTGTGGCCTTAGAAGTGGAAGAGCTATATACATGTGGTGGGTTAATATAATACTATTCATATACATTTCAAATTGTCATGAATTCTATATGTTGTGTTACATATGTTAATTGTTGCTGCGCATGAAAAAGATGCGGTTATAGTATATTCCGGCACTGGCGTCTCCGGCATGTAAAATTTGGAGGGGGGCATCAAAGAAAGTGATTTAAATGGTACTACCTAGCCCAACCTGTTTATTAACTTCGATTCTATTTGTAACCCTTCTCCTTACTTTCACCGACCCCTAATGTATATCAAGAACTCGATTACGATTGTAGGGAGCGCAGTGGCTTAGTGGTAGAGATCTCTGGTTCGATATACCTTCACTAAATAAAATGAAAATGCTAGAAACAATGTTCATAAATAGTGGATTCTATTAGGGTCTTAACTTTTGGAGGACAGGAGGGCAACTTCTCCCCAGGAGAAGGGGGATCGAGGGGGATCTAATTGAAGACAAATATTTTTAAACCATATACGATACGAACATAAAATTATAAATGAAATATCAAACAGGTTCACTATATTACATAAACAAAACAGCACAAACAAAAATGAGTCTTGGGCCAATTTCAGTTTTAAAAAAACTCCGTATTAGTAGTTGCCCTAGAAGTTATATTTATTCGTACGGCTTTGTCCCTTAATTAATGTCAATATTGTCCCTTAATTAATTTGCCATGTATGGAACAGGCCCAGAGGCATAACTATTGGACCCCACCTCTCGAGCTTGGGGTCCCTGGTTCGATCCCAGCCATCGCCATGTGAACTTTGTGATGGACAAGCCCTGATTATCTTTGCCCATTGTAATTTTTTAGGAACTGGGGGACGCCGTACATATTTTTTGGAGGTTGGGGACGGCGTCCTCCTGTGTTCCAGCACACTTTTATCGCTAATATGAGGGAAAACTGAACAATTTATATTCAATGAAAATGTGTTAACATATGAATGTCACAGAGGACTTTCTATTAGATATTGCTTGATTTATACCTCGAATTGGAATTTATTGTCTATACTATTTGATTTTCAATTATTGCACCAAATTCTCTGTTACGAAATTCGTCTGACTAGCATAGGGTGACCAGACGTACTAATTTTCGCAATACAGTGCTGTTTTTAAAGAGATGTCCTGTGTGTTGCGAAGACGCCCAGTGCTACGAAATGCTAAAAACGTGGCCAAAATTCAAAATCACTTTCAGAGTGTACAAAAATGGGCATGCTGTGGTTTTTGACCTCACTGATCACGAACTTGATATCCTAATTGAAATCTTCAAAATAGTGGATCCAATATGGCGGATCAAATTTTGCTAAACAGTAGAACTTATTTTCATGCTTTGAAACAAGTGCTTGTATTGAGGTCTCTAAAGAAAAATACAGTATTTTCAATCACTGCACGGACGTTTTCTTCTGCTCCAGGTTCAATTTCATTAGTCTCAATAGTATCTTGCACCTCCTCCTGCTTTGACCAGATGTTATTTAGATGTTTTAAGCGTGCACACATTTCTTCGATAGTGCCTTCATTTGGGAATCTTTGAGTTTTACGTCCTACGGTTATGCCGGTTAGGCTAAAGGAGACGATGATGATGAGAAATGAATGAAATGGTGGAATGAAGAAAGTGGAAGAACCCCGAGAAAAACATGCACACGGTGTTTGCCCACCACAAATTTCACATGGCGCGAGTTGGGATCGAACCAGGGACCCCGTTCACCAGAGGTGAACGCTCTATCTCTGAGCACCCGCGGCTTCTCCCTTCATTTGGATCAAAAGCCTGAACAAAGGTGTTTATTCTGGTTAACTGGCCTCTGTATGCAGAACTTGCCTTAAAAGACGCTGAAGTCTTTCAGTGATTCAGTCATGATTAAATGCTACGCAGAGATAGGAAAAACAAAAGAAAGAAACCTGTAGGTTTTGCTTTTCTTCCTTTTTATATAACTATGAAATGGAATTCAGAAGTTTGATTTTGTATACAACAGCCTGTCCGCCCACACAACAACGTGATTATTGTTCAACGTACGTGCTTGCGCCTCATATAAACCGACACAAACACCTTAAATGTAGTCTTCGCAGCAGCACAGAACATTTATCAGGAAACTTTTTTCACTCATGTGAAAAGCAAGAACAAATGTTTGAGTAATGTAGAAGAACAAAAATTGTAGTGTTAGTTATACCTTCACTCAATAAAATGAAAATGCTAGAAATAATGTTCATAAATAGTGGATTCTATTAGGGTCTTAACTTGTGGGGGCAGGAGAGCAATTTCTCCCCAGGGAAGCTCCCCGCCGTTCGAGGGGGATTCAATTGAAGACAAATATTTTTGAACCATATACTATACGAACATGAAATTATAAATGAAGTATCAAACCGGTTCACTATATTACATAAACAAAAATGAGTCGTAGGCCAATTTCAGTTTAAAAAAAACTCCCTATTAGTAGTAGCCCTAGAAGTTACATTTATTCGTACGTCTTTGAGATATGTCAATATTGTCCCTTAATTAATTAGTCATGTATGGAACAGGCCCAGGGGGATAACTATTGGCCCCGCAAACCTTGCCGTGCAGGAGGGTCCACAGGCTCCAGGAGGCCCACAAAGAGCAAGAGAAAGATGGAAAAAGGGGGTATTTTCGAATTTTGAGGGAGGGCCCATGGGATGTTTTTCTAGTGGGCACAAATATTAATGCTTACCACCCCCTCCCGAAAAAAATCTAAGTTACGGCGGTGGGCTGTATTGATGTTCAATTCACCATACGAATTGAGATCAGTCGTTTCTTCAGAAAAATATTCCGGGGTGCACTGCTAGTGGTATTCTATTTATTATTATGTTATAGACGTATTTCCGAATACCCTTCAGAGAAACACGTAACACATAGTATGATCTAGACTTTTAATAGTTCAACGTTCTCTGTTCTACCGGCTTCCTAAACTAATACAACGAGATGTCGCATACACCCATTGACTTATTTAGTTCTGAATCTACATATAACTCTGCACTACGACGTCATTTTAGTGGATAAAGTTTAGTCAGCTATTGCCTACCTTTCTTGTTATTATTAACAAGTTGTTATTTTTATTATTGTTGCTATTGTCATTATATTATTATTATTATTATTATTATTACTAATAGTAATAATGATAATAATAATAAACATATTGTATTTTTTGCATACACAAGATATTATCTAATATTTAAACAGTATTGTTTGAATATTAATTAAAAAATAAAGTCACAAAAGAATTATAGGAATTAAACAAATAGTTGAAAATAGACTGTCAATAATTATGACAATGAAATTTCACTTCCAAAAATAAAAATTATTATTAAACATAAGTTCAAAACTTATTTATATTCAAATCTTCTGCTTCCATCTTATTAAATATTAGTTAATGAAATCTATAGCCTATAAATAAAAATGAAAAGATTCTACTTTCTTCAGAATGTCTTCAAGTTCTCCTTATGCCAGTTTAAAGTGTTCTATCTAAGGTAAAAAATTTCTTCAAGCTTATGGGAAGAAGGGAAGGAACTCAAAATACTGACAGCATTGCCTTTTTGTATGGCTATGCTTACGCGTTGCTGTAAAAATTGATTCCTTCTAGGGTCTCCTGTTTTTGCTGTCAGACTTGCTCCTAGTTCTTTCAAAAAATCCATTGCTTCTTTGCTGAAGACACCTGTTGTTTCGGTAGCAAAGGCTATAAAATGATGGTCTTCTTTAAGTTTAGAGTATTTTGAGTGTTTGCGTGAACAAGCCGCTTCCGCTGCACTCCCTGCTTTTATACTTGTGGATTGTAGATAAGATGGAGCAAACGTATCCACACATGTGACATCCCAGACTAATCTTAGACCCTTTTTCCACGGAATTAATGTTATTCCGTCTGGCCGTTTACCATCGTTCCTGAACATTCCTGGAGGTTCTAATATACTCGGAAAGTCGATGCTTGCAAGAGTTCTTTTGATTATGTTGTTTAATTCGCTATGACGTGCAAATCTTCCTCCACTTTTGTTGCAGCTCAAGGCATGAAGACCTTTCTTGTCCATCTTGTTGCAGGTGCAAATAAATTCATGGCAATTATTCAGGCCTAAGCGCAATTCTATGCAGATTTTGAAAAAGTTGTCATTCAAGAATGTCCCTATGTTTATAGATGGTGTTGACTGTAGCCATGCCCCTGATTCCTTCTCTCTTAAAGCTTTGATGCGTGCACTTTCAATGTTGTTTTCAGCGACTATTTCGTGTTCGATTACCTCGTTTAGAATAATTTGATCCCATTGATTCTGTGACTCTTTTAAAACCGGGGTTTTTCCATCGTAAATGCCTTTCCAAATTTCCAAAGCCTCTGCCAAATGGCTTATTCCCACTTCGTCAACTGGATAATTTAAAATTTTGGAAACGAGTGGCAACGCTCCGTGGCAAGAGGAAATGAAGGCAGGAAGGCATAGGTCTGAAGCCTTTCTTATGCCTAAACCACCAACTCTGATGGGAAGGCTTGCTTGAGTCCATTGCGTTTCGTTGATATTGAAGTTTATTGTTGATTGTAACGCTTTCTTCAGTATGTGATCCATTTGTAGAAGTCTGGAGGAATTGACCCATGTTGGAACTGTTCGGAGAAAGTAGGTTTGTTTAGGAATGCTGAAGCAATTTTTGAGCAAAAAGAAAGCAATGTGGGCTGGTAAACTTTCTAATCGGAATGATATTCTTTTGAGGTCATTCAGGTGTTTCTCGAAATGGTATTCGATTCCTTCTTCGTGTAGTGGTGAACCCAGCAATGAGATCTCATTATTTTTCACTATTCGTATTCCGGGTAATATGTTTGAAAATTCAGATACAATTTTAGGGTCGGTTTTTTCCGAATTGAAGAAAAGTTCACATTTTTGTGGGTTTATTTGTAGACCTATTTTCTCTGAATTTGTAATTAACTTCTTTATATCTTCCAACACGGTTTGTGGTGATTCTCCAAGAGTTCCGTCATCAAGGTAGAAGACATTTAGCTCTGAAGAAAGAGAAAGGGCAATTGGATGTATTGCTAGACTAAATAACATCGGGCCTGCTGGATCGCCTTGCTGAACTCCTACACATGAGGATATTTTCCTTTCTTTGTAAAATAGCGTGGATGGATTTTCATAGCTTTGCCAAAAATATGAATAATATTGAGGAATGATTTGTTACTCTTCCTTTAAAATGATGTCTCGTTCAACTGAGTTAAAGGTATTTTTGTAATCGATTTTTAGAATGACCTTGTTCGAATTTTTATTTGCATGTATAAATGTTCGAGTGGCGTGAATGATAGCTTCACTGCCTTTTGGTGTTGCAAATCCCAGTTGATGAGGCTGTAGATACTGAGAACATTGATTGTAGACTGAGGACACTACAAACTTTGATGCCAAACGTCTGAAAACACTGCCGATGGCAATAGGTCTGATTCCCCCGTCCTTCTTCTTTAGGGCGCAGAGGTTAGCTCCAAACAGGTATGGACACACCTCTTGATTTACTCTTCCATTAAGGATGAGATTCATCAATTTCGTGATCTGACTCAAAAGAAAAGATCCTGCTTCGCCTGCAGATCTCGAGATTAAGTCTTTAAGATGTTGAGGGGAAATCCCATCTATCCCAGACGCTGAGGCGGACGCAAAATTATTTATGGCTTTCTGAACCATTTCTTCATTTACGTATACAGATGAATTTGATTAGATGGGGGGTCCGGAATTTCAAGGCCTTTAGATGGAGCCCGGTGCTTGTTCACCAGGCAGTGAAATGTTTCTTCATTGGAAGGTGCCAACGTATCATCACAAGTTAATAATCTTAAGGCGCCTCTTGTATCAAAGTCTGATATTTTAGACATTATCCTGTTAGCCAAATCAAACTTTGGTTTCGGCCTTTTGGCTGTAACAGGAGGTGTTTCGGGCGCATGTGAATCACTAAGGTTATTTTTGATAATGTTAGTGATTGAAGTTGCAGCACGCTTTTTAGGAATTTTAAGGTGGTAGAAGGCGAAAATAAAGAGTTTCTTCCAAGTGCTGAGAACGTTTTGGTCTACACAATCAAGGATGGTTGAGGCAAGTTTGTTTGCTACAGCGCTTCTGGCTCCTCTAGGTGTTCTCTTTATTATCCATGTATTAGATTTTAATAGTGTTAATTCTTCAGAGAAATCGTTCGAATTATTTAGATCCTCTGTAGAATGCTTCCTCGATTTGTGTATATTTAAACCCTTTCTTGTAGGAAATGTTTTGTTACAGTGAGAGCAATCAAAATATTCGTAATCATTGGGATCCAGGCCTTTCTGAGATTGTAGAAGGATTTTCGTTGAAATATTTTTCTCCATTTGTTTGTTGGAGACATTTGAATTATTCTTCATTGTTTCTTCATTCTTGGATTATTTAAACTAAGACTTGAAAGATATTGTTATTGTTGAAGAATTCGATATTTTTTAACTGACATGCAATTTAACGAATAATAATTGACATTCATTTTGCACTATGAAACAAAACACAAAATCATCACAAAATAAAAAAAATCCACTCTGTTCCCTCAATCACCCACACAGGGCAAAGCACTGCACAAAGAAGACTGTTTCAATTACACAAAAATGCAATGAACGACAAAAGGAAGATGACACCAAACAGCAGACTCACTCCCAGTGCCTATCAGTGCCTGCAAATCATGAGATGTCCTCAGAATCACCGGAACATGTTGAATGTTAAATCAAAACACTCACCAATAAACCACACTTTCCCACTCAAAATGAAGCAAATTCACGGAGCGGATCAAAAGCACGTCTATACCGTTTAACAATAACAATAACAATAATAATAATAAATGTTCGAACAAGTCGTTATTGTTATTTAAAATACTTTAATAATGTTATTTATTCTTTTAACCTAAATTGGTAAACTTATCTACAACATTCAATATCTACTGCACTTCGGTGCGGATGCTGCAGGGTTAGACTCCCGTGAGAGTACAGTCACCTTGTGTTTACCATATATTGAGGACCTCATTCACGAAAATAGCAGTATGAGATCTAAATTCAGAAATAATAACACCTGAGAACCGATGTGCTAACCAATCATTAGACTTACGAAGTTGAAGTTCTCCACTTGGCGAGCCATATATCCCCATGAGCTATAGAGCCGGAGTAAAGTTTTTATTACTTTTATTAAATTACTGTTTCTTCCCTAAGTATTTAGTGTTTCAGTTTGATCGTCCAGATATCCAGTCACCTATGCAAGTCTAAATAATTCTACGTATCTATATTGTATTATTAACAAGAATAGACTATATTATAAATAACAGATATGATTTCAATACAAGTACTTGAAAGCACAACGAAAAGCCGAGTTTCCTAAGAGGTATAGCGCTCACTTCAGTTGCGTGGGATACCTGGATGGGTCCTAGCTAGCGCCAGGCTCTGCTTGTGGTATACCAATACTGTGTGGGGGTTTCTCGGGGTCCTCCCGTTTCCTTCCACGTCCTTAACCCTCCTCATCGTGACCGTCTTCCTCAGCCTTGGTGGGTATTGTAGATCGTTAACTTATAAGATGAAAACACAAGCACAATAATATAATTGATTTGCTGATTTAAGTTTAACTTCCCTTTTCAAGAGCGACGCTATGAGATGTGGAATTCTAAACACCGTAATCGTTCAAGATATTGTAAGTTGCACGTGCTAGCCACTAGACCAGCGGGGAGAGCCACAATAATACGAGTATTGAATGATTGTGGTAATGTATTTATAAACGTAAAATATAGTTTGCAATAACGTATCTTACGCATTGGCGCAAAACTGTCTTCAACATCGGGGGGAACAAGTAAGAACCTTTCTTTTTCTTTTATGGTTAAGCGATGCTCAAAATATTTGTTAAGTTGAAAACCAGTCCTGTGGAAAATCAGGCAGCAGAGGTGTCTTCAAGATTTGAGGCTTATTCTGGAGAGACATCAATTTCATCTCACTTTCCTTTGTGGGAATCGGACACAAATCACACATTTTTCGCAAAAAAGACATTTCAAATCGGTTTATTGGGGGACAGTCACCCAGTTCCAACATTGGAGGGGACATGTCTCCCTTATCCCTCCGGGATTTGCGCCAGTGATCTTACGTTTGAGAATAATTAAACTTCTCTTCACTTTTTGTTTCCGTGTGTAACGTGAGTTGGACATTTGTTATCCAGGTCTAAGCCATGTATCAGTCACAATAACGCATCCCAGTATTTTAAAGGAGGTCCGTTAAGTTTAATTATTGTCAATAAAGATTGGAAGGTACTCGCCAACACACTGTTTCTTTCGGAATTTTTAATATTATCAGCATCATTGAATCCACATTCACAGGCAGCAGTTGATAATGGCACTGAGCGAACTTTGGCGTGCCATTATCGCTGGCCATTTGACTGGCAGAGTACAAGTCATTTACCAACGTAGAAATTGACTTGTACTCTTTCCATTCTGATACTGCAAAAATTCCAACAGTTGAGCTGCTTTATATACGTCTACGTTACCGTGTGAACAACTCATGCTATTACGATCTTTATTTTCAAACACTAAAAAATATTTAGTACATTATTTGAAGGAAATATGCTTTCCACTTTGTCTACTAAACCCTGGCCCCTTATTTGATCAAACCCACTATTATCACTCCCTATGTCAGATGGTTTCAGCAGTGCACTAAATGCTTTCCTTTACAAAGACTGAGGTAGACATAATCTTTAACATGCATTTCTCTCAGAGCTTGGATTGTGGATTGATTTTTTTTCTCTATTTCATTCTATGAAACTGACTCCTTTTGCATCCTTTTACTGATAATAGACAGAATGAACGCAATATCCAGAAGGATACCTAGCAATAGAATGTTTTTTTCCCGAAGCTTTTTTTCAAATACCACAAAGTTTAGAGCGGTCTTTAATGAAATGGTCAATATTTTCACGCTTCGAAAGTAGAAATTACATTGTACAAGAAAAATCTGTCAAGACTGTCAGTAATGCGTCCCTGTCATTTGAAATCCTGCGTATGTAAAACATATTTCTTTTTATTTATAGCAGTCTTGCAGCATCTGTGTCTAATGCGATACTTTTAAAGTTTTAGGACACTTCTAGTTCGAGCGGTAACCCTTCATTTCTCCCGGTGAACGTTGCAGCCCCTGCGAAGCAAATCCAACAAACGTTTCTTTAAGATTTAAAAAATCTATGCTACCTTCGGAAAATACTTGAATAATTTTCTTTTCAAGAATTTTGCATCGGCATTTTCAAATGGCACTAATTTATAAATAAATAAATAAAACAAGGATTATTTTCTTCACCCACATATGCCACATATAACAGCAAGTGCTTATCTGCAAACCTGTGTGTGGATTCGTTCACTGAAATCGAAAAACAATCTGTTTGTTTGAGAAGTTTTACCAATTCTGCACGCAACTGATCAGCAATAAACCTAGCCACAGTTGCCGCAGTTTTATGTGTATACCTTAATTGCAAGCAAGAAACCCCTTACAGCCTATAAGACAGTTAAATATGTTTCATAGATAAACTACAGATTTATTTTAGAAGCTGCGACCATGATAATATTTTTTTTTAATTTTTATTCATTTATGAAATTTGCTTTCCATCTCTCCTTCTAGTCTAATATTAAAGTGTCCCCCCTACAGATTTTGGTGGTGGGAAATGCAAGCGTAACAATTTTGGTAGGGGGAAATTCCCCCTGTCCCCTGGGATTTCGGACCCTGGTGTTGCCATAGCTGTACAAACTTCGAAAAAGTGTATTTTTTCCGAGTTTTACATTCTTCTTCATTTACGGGTTGGGCACGGGAGGCACAAAAGTTATCTCGTTAGAATTGTGTCCCATAAATTTTTCAACGTTGTATTCTTCTTATCTCTGTGACATTTAGGGACGTCGCTATGGCTGCCAAAGTCAGGGTAGACGACAATATATAAATATATACAGGATGATTCTCATAGGTACGTTGTTCCGATTTCTTTATCCCTTGCTATTGTATCTTCATCTTTTCATTTTTTATATGATTGTTCCGAATGTCTGGCGTACATGTGATATTATTCTTTGACGTATTGCAAATAATAGTGTTGGCAGCGTCCCACAATTTCCAGGTAATATGTTTTACTTTTATAAAAATATATACTGAAAAAAGGGTAAATTCAATATGCCTCTGATTCCCCCTCGCAAGCCCAATGGCGATACACATGGTATCACTAGTTAGTATGTTCATTTATCTTTCTTGATGTCACTTTTTATGCTTGTAGCCCCTTTGGGGAGAGAGTTTCTCTTCTAAATGCTGAGGGAGAGGGGAACAAAAGCATTCAATTTGCCCTCCTACCTTTTTGTAATGAGACCTTTATGTGAATGAAACGCACACCATTCGAAAGGTTTATCTTTCCTGAAGAGACAGACACATAAATAATCCTTCTACGTTAATGAGGAGCCGAACTACGGAGGTTTAAATTGCTGGCTCAGCATTCGAGCAATTGGTCCTGAAGAGGTCAACACTTTGGCCCTTGTACTTCAAAAAAATACGAAAATCTTGTATACCACTGTCATTATTGTCAAGCGAAAGTTCAAGTATTTCATCTTTTTTAAACTTACTCTGAGCCATATTTCATGAATAGAAATGTCAGAAATAAAGGAAAACAGGTGGAAGTAAAAAGCGAATAAAAGAAGGAAACGTTTACGCGCCGGTCACACTGGGGTGCGTTGGATCCCAAACACTCTTTACAAGCGTCTTGTATAGCACAAAGCTCGCAATAAACGCAGTTTACCAGCCATAACAAAAGGCAGTGTTACCAATTGAATTTACTTGGATGGAAAACTTTTCAAAAAAACAACAGAAAAAATCAGAATAAAAAATCAGACCCCAGAGTGACCACGGAAGGTTAATGTGCTTCCACTAATGTAGACGTAGGAACCGAAGGGAAATCATGCAACTTGCAGGAGGGACAACGCCAGAGGGGCAAGGAGGCGAGCGCACCTGGTGACTACTCCTGCCCCCTGATTGTCATCAAGGCTCCCTACTCAAACTCCTATAATCTTAAAGCATCCTGTATATGGAATTTTCTACGTCAGTATCATAACCAATCTCATGTTAAAAAATTGTATTACCCATACATTTGCTATGTGGCTCAAGCTTTCTTCTTTGAGCGTCTGGATATGCAAGTATATTCTGTTTTCCAATTTAGCGCTTTTCCCGCTAAATTTTAGTTATAGGCTAGTTCTTTGTTATGATTGTTAATTTTAAACAGTAAGAATAGGCAACGTTGTTTTTTGAAGAGTTAGCAACATTGTAGATCCAATTCAACTGAAAACAGAACTTTCATTGTGTCTAGCAAACAACAATAGTAGAGTTAGAAGACCTGTTTTCTTTGCATTGGATCAACTTTAGTTAGAAAAAGAGAAAGGTAAAACCTTATTTATTCGTTGTAATTTTTACTTGAAGTAAGTTTCATTTATATGAAAACAACAACAAAACACACACTGTACTGTAATATAAGTCAAACATAATAAAAGTATCATTTATTGTGTGAAAAACAGCCGACCCTCTAAAAATGTATGTGTCCTTTGTTTGTCCAATAGCTCATCGCAGGCAATAACATTACACGAAAATAAAACATCGAGGTCCTTATTTGTAATTTTTTATAATAGGTTGGCCAATTGTTTGAGATATATTGTGTGATTTTCTACTATGCTATGGTCCATCAAAAACTGCACTAGCTTCCACTTACTCACACTGTGCTCAACCAAAATTTCAGTATGTGTCGTGCAGAATGGTTGTACTAGATTGTAAGAGTTTTGTCAAGGAAGGAAGGGAGAGGTTCATGAAGTCAATTTCATTTCCTTTTAAGACAAGCGTAACTTAGGTATAATATCCAGAAATATTAACTTTTCCACAATTTCTTGCTCAAGGAAAGATTTAAATTCCGAACCTTGAGCTCAACACAATGCGTAAGTCATTAGACGGGACATTAAGTAGCTTTGTGCGATACACATAAGAGATAATGGTCACAGAAGGACACAAATGTTCGCTCCATTATCGCAAGTTGATCTCCAGTACTGCTGCAGATTTTTGCGCTTGATGGTACACCGGCTGTCATTGTTGAATGCAGGTAAGCGACAATCTGGCTCCAGCAAACGTGGCTGAATAATTCGATGTAGAATTATTTATCGGAGATATTTTTAAAAATTCGAAAATTTGGAATACAGCTACAGAAGAATACAGAGGCAAAACTGGGAAAACAGCAACATGGATCAAAATTAAGCCTATCATATTTTTCTCCAGAAGAATACGGGACATCTTTGACCCCTCTCCTCAATTTTTCAACACTACATTTTTTGGAAACATTTTGACTGCATTATTTGAAACAGATACAAGGAAGTAACGAATAATCTGTACTGTTCTTGGAAACTTTATACTTCTGCGGAACTCCTATGAATGTTTTGCATTTATGTGAGATTTCTTCATCTGGATATGCTATCCAAATAATATGTTATTGAAGAATTTAGCAGACGAAAGAAAAACATGCACCTTCAATGTCCCACATAGACATAATCATGTGCATTCTACAATGACGCAACAAAATTGTGTTGTTATTACAAAAATAAATAAGAAAAAGTAAAAATAGAGAATACACAGAAAGAAATTAAGGTCTAGTACATGGAATTATATTCATATATTGTACGAAATATAATTTTATTTTCTTAAACACTGAACGTGAGATCTTGTTGTATCAAATATTCATGACAACAATCAAGAAATATAAGAATATCAATTTTGATAACGTATCATTTTCCGAATGTAGAAAAAAATCATTTTACTAAGAAGAGTAAAAGTAACATGGAAGTTTCAATTGTATGTAAAATGATTTTTTTTAGCACATATTGCTTATATAACAAACAAAGAATCCTTCAACGTACTTGTATTTATCACTAGAATAGACCTCTTCATAGATTTTTATTGCAGAGCAATTGATCATATATTTTGGTACATGCAAAGTGCAAATTTTGCTTCAGAATTAAAACATTTGCTGTGGTGGATTCTAAAATATTTGTTTTCTCACTTGACGAGAACTGGTTCAGTTCAGAGAAAAATACTTTTGGTTTTAGTCTTGCATTTGACTTAGAATGCAGAGCAAAAACTCGACACTTTTAAGGGAATTGTTACATTTATAAATCTTACCTTGGGAATACTGAACACAGCCACCTATCAATCGTGTGCCTTGACATTTGAGCTAATCCACTTATTTAACTCTTTTGCTACAATACCTTTAATAGAAAACTTGTTAAAGAGTATCGTACTATCAATTTCCATACTATCTACGTTTTCTATTAATTATCAAGACTTGCTTCAATATTTGAGCTTGACCATTCAAACTCTGATTTCAAAATACATCAAGTTAATGTTCCAGGATCTGAAAACTGATTTCCCTATGAAATTAGATAATCATACGATACACTGTAGAAATGTGTTGACATAAGAATAAAAACTATCTTTAGGTGGTTCGTCAGATCCATATACGTCCTTCAATAGAGATTTAACTTTTAAACTCAATAAATTATGATGTTACTTATTTTTCACCTTTATTGTGGGAAGTTCAGAACATACTAAAGCTTCAGCAATATATGCGTGCTGTTTTTCAATTTATCGTATACTAGTTTTAAAACTATTCAGGTGGCTGTGTGGAAACCACAACCACAATCCTTACTCTTCATCACGGAAATACTGATTGAGAGCAGAAACTAAATAGCGGAATATTTGCCTGTCCTGACTAAATTTACGGTGAAGCGGGACACTAGGATCCAAACTCGGTACGTCTCGTTTCTACGGGAAGTATGGCAGACTTAATCAAAATTTGTCAGAGTTTCCACAAAAATAAAAATATCGTTTTTTAACTGCAATAACGTAACAAAAAAAAATACTTGAGATTTTCTTCTACGTCTGTATATTTGCCATGAAATAATCATACACACTACAAACTGTAAACTGTGCATTTTCCTCCTTATCAGATAACAAGATTCCTTTCTTTTTTGCTTTACACTGCATTCTAAACTGATAGTGGAGTTCCTTTTTATGCCACTGGAAGTGAAACAAACCAGTTATGTTTTCTGTCAGAAAAAAAACACACCCAAATCGAAATTGTCTGTCAAGTTTTGTAGAAGCGCGAGGTTTTGTGTGCTAGGTATATCTGAATTTAGAATAGTTCCTGTACGTTGTGAAGAGTAATATGGCATCTTAGTAATGTGTTACGGAGGGGGTAAATCAAGATGGTCCATACCCGAGCGTTACAAAGTGAAAGCGGGTTAGAGGCCCACAGGGCACGTTGATTTCTGTCTTTATTACAGATAAATGGAAAGAGGAACCTGGGTTCTAGAACCCTGCCTATTGGTGCTTTTTAGTGGCCACGTAGTACAGGCTGATTCATATTTTTTGCACTGTAGTTTTTACGTCATACATCTGGCAGCGTATACATATACGCAAATCATAAAAGAATAACTATACTTTTTCGACAATTACTTCTGACGCTCAGTTTGAATTTCATGTATGCCATGTGACGTATTTCAAATCACCTAGCGCAAATCATTTAGGAGGTAATCTAGCATCCCACATGCCTTACAGAAAAAAACTAAATTATTTTATGTAGTCATTATACTTACCGACTTTTCTTGTATGTTCATTTTATTTCATTTCGGCCTCCAATTGGACACCTTCTTCATAGGGACGACTGTTTAATTCCAGTTGCCTTCTTCCTAATTATGTAATAAGTATAACTGTGAAATGATAACATTCGAATTAGTGCTTCACATGAACTTCATGTATGTTGTTATGTCTTAATTCAACATAGCGCGCAAGGAATGCTGGTACTTCTGATATACAAATGACGGTTGATGTAGCAATGCTAATTTGCAATCTCACATAATGCCTATGCGATCTCAGACAGGATATCATAAATTTCAATTTTTTAACAAATATATTTCTTTGATGCTAATAGTATAATGATTGGTAATAATGCTACTACGATACTCTCATGAGAGAATTTATTCAACCTTCGATCAAATATTCTGGAAATAATTCTAAAATATTGCATGAAAATATTTCATTTAAGTTACAGGACAAGGTAACAAAAATATTTCCATACAAAATTAATAGGCGTTTTAAAAATATTTCTTATATTACGAACGAAATTATTTTTTAAATGTTCGAAATATTCTAAAAATTGTATTTTATGTTTTCTTGTAACAATAGAAAAGATTGTAAATGACATGTTGGAAAACATTTTATTCTGTTCATAGGCCTATTCTGTTTTCTTTATCATGCATGTAAGACATTTTTAGTGTTACTTCGAAAACATTTTCTCTCTCAACTAGTGGTAAAAGTGTGGGGGGACGCCGCCCCCACCTCGAGAAAATATATACGGCGTCTCCCCATTTCCTAAAAAACAAAAATACAATGGGCAAAGTTAGGCAGGGGGAACGGCGTGACGTCATCCGCTACCTACCGTCCCCCTAACTTTTCAGATCCACTTTTACCCCTGCTCTCAACATTGAAAACATATTACATTATATTCAAACAATATTTCCATTACAATTTGTGAAAATTGTCCTTACATTATTTTCCTATTAACGTTCTTAAAATGCACATCCTGTTAGTGGCGTATTTACGATTTTCTTTCGTGGAGGGAATCTTCTCGGATAGCACGAATACTTGCGGCAAATTTTTGCTTCGTTTAGTGGAGCAAACAATCTGAATGTTTGCGAAGGCAAAAATTTCTTAATATTTATTAAAAGCTTTTAATATGATCTGCAAATTTTCGCTGATTTGTAAAAATAAATTCACCACTGCAATTAACTTGCATCTTTTTTTGAAAATATAGCGTTGAAAGTTTGCCGTCGCAAACACTTTGCAAATTTGTCAAAAAAAACTTGTTTCGAAAAACTTGCTGAAAACAAATATGTGATATTACCGAGTGCGCGCGCATTGTACTCAGAATTCACTGCGCTACATCAACTGTGACAAAACAAGCGGGAAGTGAGTATCGAGAAAAACCAATACACCAGAGGACTCCAGAATAAACTCACTGGTCTCTTATCAGATGTTTTTATTAACCCAGGCAGCCTGACGTTATTTTGTGAATGTGTGTGAGAGTAAGTACAGGGATATGATCGCTGAGTAAGTACAGTAGATAAATTGCGATATCCTTTGTCTTGCGTTTATCGTTCGTAAGTTTCTTATCTTTGGCAAGTAGCTAAAGATAATTAATGCTTGCCACTAAGAAAAGACGGATCCACATTATAAAAATTTTGATGTTTCAAAAAGTTAGGTTTCACTTTATAAATTTGCAGCAAACATTACCTGATACATTTGCAGCAAACATGATCTTTCGATCGTGGAAACTCTTTCTGTAATGTTGCTGCAAACCTTTTTATATTTTCACCAAATTTGTCAGCTCATTTTCGAAAATTTTGTCAAAGAAAATTCGCACAAAATATTTGCAGCAAAGTTCTGGCAAACTTTCTTGCTGTGCAGTCGCAAACATTTCGTTTGTATTGGCAGATGTTTTCATTTTCTGAGGCAACTTTGCTGCAAACTCAGCCAGCGTCAACTTCGTTATTTGCACTGAACTTTCGGCAAATTTTCTCATTTGAAAAGGCAAGTTTTTTGCAAACTTTATAGTTTGCCTTTGAAAATTTAAAAAAAAAGATTAAAAATTTTTCTGTGCTATCTGGGTTTGCTAACTTTATTCCTGGAAATGTGAAAATTGTGCAGGATATTTCATTTACTTTAATATAGTAAAACGAATTTTGGGGGGCTTAAGTCTGGAAAGTTAAGTGGGAGCTTAACCCCACTGCTTCGTGTACTTCATTAAATGTTCTCCAAACACATTTTAAAAAATATTTCCGGCAAATATTTGGGATACTTCTCAGATATAACAACGAATATGTTTTCTCCAGTAACGGAAGAGTATATTCTGAAAACAATGTAAAAATGTTTCTATAATAGACCTATAACAGAAAATGTTGTTCACTAAAGACACAAAATATCTTCCAAAACTGACTGGAAAACATTTTCTATTCATTTTTAATTTTTTCTTTTACCTGTTTATAGTTTTATATTCAAAATTCGATAAAATATTCTGAAAATAATACTAAAATATCATACGAAAATATTTTATTTAAGTTATAGGAGATTACCAAAATACTTTTGTAAAATTAAGTAAACCTTTTTAAAACATTTCTGAAAAATATTTGTTATATTACGAAATAATTTATTTTTAAAATATTCTAAATGTTTTTAAAAATACATATTTAATACGTTTTCTCGCAAGAATAGAAAATATTACAAATAACGTATTAGAAAACATTTTTTAAATATGTGGAATATATTTCGTTTCATTGTTTTCCGTATCATATATGGAAAGCATTTTTAGTATCATTTCAAAAATATTTTCCTTCTCAACAGAGAAAAGATATTAAATTAGATCGAAGACAATATTTCTAATATATTTTGTGAATATTTTCCTGGTTTTACTTTCCGACATGCATTCTCAAAATGTACTCCCGGTAATTTCTAAAATCTTTTACAAACATTTTTGGGAAAATATTTTCGGAAAATATTCGGAATACATTGGGGAAATCAACATAGAAATCTTCAGAGAAGGAAAACCTTTTAGAAACCAAGGAAAATATTTTCTTTTGATTGAGAAAATTTTCCTTGCTGTGTGGGAACAAGTGGATGAAATATCTTGAAGATGTGTAACGTCGAGAATGTTCATTTTTTAGTACATCGATTGAGTACAAGATCTCAAATGCAGCTGACTGTCATTTTAGAGTACTGATGAATATCAGGTGAGAGTCATAGTTATTTTGTACATATAGGCTATAATATATTAATATTTACAATATTGTGCGTGCAGAAACTTACGTTCAATGTTAGACCAATATTACTGTTTTTCAATGAAAATAAGTTTGGAATCATATTATTTCTGATTCTTCTCTGGATTAAGCAGCTAAGTGTGTGAACACTTTAAGGAAAAGACATGTTTATAAAAATGACTATAGTAACATGTCGAATATAAAATATATCAATTAAGAGGTAAATCTATGCCAATAGAAAAAATCAAAGGTAAAAACAGAAATATCACTTCTAAAATCTGTAACCGAGCTAAATAAATTTAGGTAGAAATGAGGGCGCATTTAAGAATACGAAGCCAATTTTGAAAATGATAATTCACAAACGAAGAGTAACGTTTAGACGTAAATAGAGAACATGTAAGTCGTATGTAGAGATAGAAACAGCGTAAAAAATGTAGTTCAATACTATGGAGTCATAATACAAGGCTACCTATCCTGAACAAGTACCACAAGTTAGTCCTTAGATTTCATATTTGTTTTTCTTTATGAGCATATCCATCATCACTGATGTTCGTGTTCGATAAGGACGCTTGAGCAGGTCGTTTAAGCTCGCTTTGCTCTGATTCGGAATAGATGTAATGCTAGCTTGCTCTGGCCACGTAGCACAGGTTGGTACGGGCTTTTGCACTTGTCTCTTTTAATATATAACAAGTTTGCAAGTATACTATAAATCCGTGTGCAGTTAGTGGGTAGGCACCAAGTAAATAAAAGAGTACAAAGTATTAGGAAAAAAATAGTGAAAGACTTGTAATTAGTGGCGAACCTTGAGGGAAGTTACTATGGTAAAAATTAAATTTTTATCACTTCAAATTAAGATAAGAAAATTTACCCAATTTACCAACCACTATATAGTATACGTAATCAAAACATTAGCAAGTTTGTTAAGTTGAATTGAAACGATGGAACTAATTTTAACCGATGTGAATTCCTTCTAAAGGCTCCATTGCTTATAACTTTTGTTGACGCCTTTCCACATAACCTGTTCCTAGTAGGGCATTGGGATACGCCAAGAAAAGAGTTGTTTAGAACGCATGATGATAGTATTATCTTGAACGAATGTATTGTGTTGTATTTATTTCGTCCTTTTTTATACATTTAGCACTGTATTGCAATGCATATGAAGTGGACACGTCATTTATTTATAAACACAAAAGTAAAAACAATAATAATAATGAAAATTACACACACTAGGTTAATAATTAAACATTACACCTTACATCTTATCCATTACATTTTGCATGATATTATTAAAAATAAAGTAAGAGTAATTATTACTTCCAGTGTATGTAGAAATCCTTAACATATATCAAATGCTAAAAACAAGCAACGACACTGGTTACTGTAGATAATGTAGTTTTTTTTTCTGTTAGCAATTCATGTATTCCTCTATCGAGTAAAAGCAGTGTTTTAGTAAATATTTCTGTAGTTCTTCTTTAAATTTAGCAACAGATTTTTGAGTCTTTATATCTTTGGGAAGTTTATTGTATAACATGATACCCGAGTATTTACACCCTTTTTAATATAATACGGTTCTGTGTTCTACAATGGAAATTTTTTGTTTGTTTCTTGTATCATGATCATGTTTTTCTTCTACCCGCGTAAGAACATCTTCTAGGTGTCTCTTTACAAATATCAGTAGATCTAAAATGTACAAACAAGGCACTGGGAGTATACGAAATTTTTTAAATATTGGTTTGCAGTGATCTTTTGGTTTAGCAGCCGCCATCATTCTTATTATTTGTTTCTGTATTGTTAAAATTAGCTTGGCTTTGTGTGTATTTCCCCAAAATATAATGCCATATGTTAAATTTGACTGGAATAATCCAAAGTAAATCGTTTTTAAAGTAGACTCTTTTAAAACATTTTTAAGTACTTTAATTGCGAAATAAATTTGATTTAAATTTTTAGCAAGTTTAGATATTTGTACATCCCAGGAGAGATTTTTATCTATCCAGATTCCTAAGAACTTGGTTGAGTTCACATAGTCTATTTCGTTATTTTCAATTAAAATATTAACAGGCTGCGTATGTTTGTTGCGGATATGATGAAAATTGATTGCTTGTGTCTTTTCAATGTTTAATTTAAGCTTATTCTCTTTAAACCACTGAGATAGTTTATGAAGGATTTCATTTGCATTACCTTTAACATCCTCATTTGTGTTCCCTTTTACTGTGATATTAGCATCGTCTGCATAAAGGGATAGTTCTGCTGGAGCAATATTAAATGGTAGATCGTTAATGTATATCAAAAATAATAATGGACCTAATACGTCACTGTTATATAAATTTAACCCCATATTCTTAATCTGTACGAAAATAAATGATGTAATGTCACTGTCATATAATGTACTCAATGTGCTGCAAGCTCTTTACATACTCCAATATGTTTATGTGTACTTTAAAGTGTTGACATCAAAAAGCGCCCTCCTCTGTCCTTCTGCGTCCCCTAAGGATGTCTGAATACTTTTTTTAGCATCATCTACCCACTATGTTAGGTAATAGCCCATCATTCAGGCATACATAGTAAAGTTATAGACTACTAATAAAATAAGTCATTAGAATACAAACTTTAGGTAATGTACACTAAAGATTGATCGCACCACTTTCGTGATAAAGAAAATTGACATTTGGTCGATTGTTCGTTTTTGCAATTGGCAAAGAAGTGTTTTTCTTGAAAACTGTATATAGAACAATGTGTAAAAGATGTTTGAAGTTTTTATTCAATTTAATACATATCAAAGTATATATCAGTAATCGCGTAAGGAACTATTTTAAAAGCTAAGGAAAACTGTCCAAACCTAACGACAACTAACGTAATCCTAACTAACTCAAAACATGTTAGTAAGTATATAGATAAAGGAAGTTGCTTGCAAGTATCAGGTTGTCTAAAAATATCGAGCCTTTGTAGGGAAGAATTGAGAGTATGTTAGTTGTGATTAGAAAATATTATGAACCATATTTGCACCAGTTTAGTCAATTACTTTTTGTCATTTCTCCGGTAACACGATAATCCCGTTGCTAGAGAGCTTCTGTAGTCTCTGGCCAAAAATTGTGACACATGGTTTTAACAGATGTCTTTTTAAATCTAACACTGCTCAAGGAGTATTCCACATACCGAAACAAACAATAGTCTAACAGTGCCATGTCCGTGCTATACAGTGGATATATTCGTGCTATGCGGTAGCAAGAAAGCTTCCGGCCAGTTGGTGCGTGCTTGGCTTTAGGCTTTCTACGCTTGCTGTATTAACACGTGCTTTCATACAATTTGCTTTTGTTGTACTTGCATGAGATATTTTAGATCATTCGCAGAGCGTCATAGCATCTCTGGTCGTTCAATGCCTTATTGGCTTGCTGTCAGCCAAAAACTCTTGAGTTAAGCTTGAATGGAACACTGAATGCAAAGTTGCACCCATGTAACTTTGTTACTGGAATCCAGTTTGTGGTATGTTTACAGGCTTTCCAACCAAGCCGGGTGAAAGCTTACAGATTTCCAATGCAAGCTTACAGTAAGCAGTTTGCAAGTTGTCTCTGCTCTTACGGTCATTTATTGTGAACCGAGTTATCTCACTTTCTGACAGGTCAAGTATGTAAGCGCTCTAATGATGTTAGCCTGGTTTACCACACTCTTGCTGTTGATAAGTTCCGGCCGTTTAATTTGAATTCCTAGGCACACTCGCCAACAATTCAGGTCCGAGTCTGTCGTTCTGCCCGACATCAGCAGTTCGTGGTGCAAGATACTTTTTCAATTCCTCCAAACGCACAGCTTAATCTACCGTGATGAAGTGTAAGATTTGCCACAGATTGTAGAACTTCTGGTCTCTTTGACTTCAATCTTTCCCGTATATTCATATTGTATTTTATCTGCTTTTTATCACTTGTGATCAACTGTATCAGAAATGGCTCGAATTCGTTATGTTTCAGTAAGATTCTCAGATAAAATTTAATCGTGTATATCTCTTAGAGTCAGATCATATGCCAGTAAAGTGTCGAGCTCTTTTTTCTACCTAGCTTTATCCAAATGATTCAATACTATTTGATGATGGATATTAGGTCATTAATGATGTCATTAGTGCTTACATGCCGATTATATTTCTGGACTCTTTCCAGAATATCATCCACTTTTTCTGTGGTTAGTCGCTCACAGCGAGTGGCATTCTGGACATCAAAATTTCTGGAACGAAAGCTACTGAATTGTGTTTTTTTAACGTATCTTGTTCATAAACAACACTAATTTCTTTCCAGGACTGCGCAGCATTTACATCTTTATCGCAATAAAATCGTGAGATGTAATGCAGCTTTGCCGAAGGCACACATATTTTCACGACATATCTTACGTCTGAATGCGGGAATTTCGATACATTTTCCATATACTTGCTTCAACCGTCCGCTAACGAGTGATATTAAGCCTTACTCGCTGAGACTCATAAAATCTGACATTTTGGATGTTCACACCATCTTTTGTGCAAAGGGCTCACTACTTTTGAACTACCTGATAGTGAAAAATGCCTCTATTGCATCTTAGGACTTGATATTCATAACATCAAATTTTTTAGGTCTTCTCTTGGTCCTATATCAATGCATATTCTACTACTATACCGCTCCCTAAAACGTTTCTATAGGAGGAAATGGGAGTACCCCGAGCAAACCCACGGACACGATGTTCTCCACTACAAAGTTACTTGGTCGGGGATGAACCAAGGACCTTATGCACCAGAGGTAAGTGCTCTACCACTGTGTCTTCGTGCCCCTCATAGCCATGTTCTAGTGAGCAGTGTAGTAGTAGAATAAACATTGATAAATGGCTCCAGGAATGCCTGAAATACATTGCTGAATAAACCTCAAGTGATGTGATGCAAAGTAGAATCAATTTTCTAGTACTTAATTTTTTGAAAATATGAAATTGTATGTATCATATTACTTTTGTACCCAAAATATGAATTATATCTTTTTCATTCCTTTCAGGCAGTGAGGAATTTCGGAATGGATATCATGGACAGTCTTGCATGTATCTCAATAACATGCATGAGAGCAGTTTTCCAAAAGAGTACTTTAAAGTAAAGTTGGAAGAAGATTGGATGCAGTGTCCTCTACTCTGTGACTATGGGTATCCGTGTAGAACACTTACTCCCATCGTTAACTCCGAGAGAGAGAGGCTTAGTGGAGATATAAATAATTTAATCACAAGAGGACAACAAGTGTAGCTCTGTGATTATTTGGAATGTGAAAAGTAAATCTTCGTGTTTGAAAAAGGAATTGTCTGTATAAGTAGAAACAGTAATTGTAAAGTTTTACATTGTACTAACTTTGCACTTTATAGACTGAAATGGATTTAAACTAGTCGGAGAGTTAAACAATACGTTTATTGAAACAATAATAACGTGTAACAGTTTCGCACTCTTATCCAGTTTGGCTTCATAGCAAAATATATTATTGTACATTAATTACATCTTGGTAGTGGTGATGATAATGATGAGGCCATAGAAATTGAATGTCTTATGTGAAATATGTTTGGATTGTAAAATAAAAAAGAAAGAAAAAATAAATTAGTCTACCGAAATGTATGTACTACCATGAGCAAAATAAATGACGCGTCTCTTTATTTTGAAGTTTTTTTGAAAATATCTCCGTTTTCTTTATATGTTCAAAATTTCGGAAGGTTTCCCCAGCAGGACAGGTTAATAACAAACCCGTTTTTAATATTTGTGTTAGATATTAGCTTAAAATAAAGAAATTAGAAGCAAAAAACATTAAATCGTCAGAAATCTCGAGAATTACCAACTCTGCTAAAGTGGGAAATTTTCAAGAACACGAGGGAATTCTGCAGTTCAACACGAAGCAGCGACATCTATGTCATTGAGAGAAATGTGGATTAAATCTACAAACTAAACTTTTAACGAATATTTCTAGTATGTCTTATTATATGCATTATCTGCAAACTCCAAATATATGAATATATGCTAAGTATTAACATAAAGATAGAGCAAATAGTGGAAATTATCTATGGAAAAGGACGAATTGGTAGGACGATCGTAATGAAATATCATCTTTACTGGAACAGGCTCAGTTCACGTAAAAAAACAAATAGCTCAGTTAGTTAAAGCAACGAGTCTGTATGCTGAAGGTAGCGGGTTCGATCCCATGGAAGTGCCGTTGTCATTTTTATCTCTACACTACGGTTATTTTATTTATTTTTTTATGTGCGAAAGAATTAAATTGTAACGTATGTGTAAAACTCATGACGATACCAAAAAAGAAAAAATGCCGTTGTCGCACTTGCATTAGCGTCCCTAATTTTGTTTGCAAACACTTTCGTAATTATTTCCCCTGTGCTCACTGCTCGCCATATGCTCGCTGGCGCTTAACGAATGTTTCCAAGTAAATGTTAATTCTAATTTGGAGAATTTTATAAAGTTTCACAATATTTCTCACTAGATAGTCTTCTATCTACGTGTTTGGATATTTTGATAACAGATGTCCCTATTAAATGTTTAATTTTCCCTAGATGTTTAATTACGGAAAAGTTTTACAATGTATTTGTATTGAATTGAAATTGTTTTGAATTTACTACATAAGGTAAGTAGACCGAAGGAGGAGAACTCAAGTAATTGATATTCTACGTAAAAGCAACCTATTGTAGAATGATGATGCTTCTTACCTTCAGCACATAATCTTTACGTTAGAGAGTCAGACAGAGAAAAATCCTGGTTTTTCCTCCTCTATGGCCACCCATCTTAAACCTCTACATATCATTGTTCGTCTCACAAAATTTCGCTGCTCCAAAAACATTCAAATAATAATAATAATAATAATAATAATAATAATAATAATAATAATAATAATAATCCTGAATATGCCATCCTTATATAATGTAAGGATATCTTAGTTTCCTAGTTTAAATCTTAAATATCTTAGTTTAAAATGCTTTCTTTAGTACTTATTTGAGCAACCATGTAGGAGGGGGTACGACTTTTTATTTTGCCCATCTCATTTCAGTACCCTTCCAACAGAAAGTAATTTTTGATAAGCAGGACAGACAAAATGAATAAGAAATATATTTACAGCATCCTCTCCCCTTTCATGATTGGAATATCACGTAATATTTTTTATTCTACGAAAGATGGCCCTGTGCGGTTAGGGGTAGGTAACTAAAAAAATACCTAATATATAGCGCTCCTTGATTGTAATATTACCGCTTCTTTATTTGTACGAGGGAGCCCCTACACAATCAAGGGTGACAAAAAGAATAGGAAGAGTGTCTATTGATTCCAGTGGTGGATCCAGCACAAAATCTCCTGAGGGAGGGGAGTTGAAGTGAAACATTCTTTTGATGATGTGAAGCTGTCACAAATTACCACTTAACTAAACTAAACAATAGTGGGGGGAACCGGAACCCAGTCAGTTTAAATTGATGTAAAAGTTTAATTTTTGGCTTCATATTAAAGTTTTGGTTTCAAATGAGAATTTCAGTCCAAGTGGTCAATGATCAAATCTCGTGGGGCTCTTCAGTGTAGGCTAATACGGCCCCCTTATGAGAAAAGGCAAAATTATTAACATGTTTATAACTTTCGAATTTTTCGTCTATTTTAAAGAAATATTTTGCTTCGTATTAAAGTGTTGGTTCCAAATGACAAATTCAGTCCGAGTGGACAATGATCAAATCTGCGGGGGGGATTCAGTATAGGGGGCTACGTGGGGGATTCAGTATAGGGGGTCCGTGTGGACAATGATCAAATCTCGGAGGGCTCTTCGGTGTAGGGGTTTCGGCTTTTTATAGGACAAGATTCACGTAGTTGATATTGCAAAATTGTTTTGTATATATAAGTGGAAACTTGCACCATTTGGTTAATTTTATCTCTTATGTTTTGCAGATTCATATTCCAAGCAATAGTTACTTCGCAGAGCTAAAAGAATGCACTTACTAGTTTCATTAAAATGAAATGTCTTTTATGAGAAGTTCTCATGGAACCGACGAACGAATAGGCACCCAAACGTTGGTTGAGTCGTACGGTTGAAACTCGTTAAGCTCGCTTCAATTATTATTATTATTATTATTAATAATAATAATAATAACAATAATAATAATAATAATAATAATAATAATAATAATAATAAAGCATTGCAGGGACCTTTTGTGCAGGGGGTCCGTGGCTCGATTCCACTTCGTGTCAAGTGAAATTTGAGGTGGACAAATACCGTGTGCATGGGTATGTGTTTTCTTGAGATTTTCCATTTTCCTCCCACTTTCTTCATTTCACCATTTCATTCATAATCATTCTCCCTTAGCGTAGGTGCATAATCGTCCAACGTTAAACTAGATATTGCAATTTCAATAATAATAATAATAATAATAAAAATTAATTCAACTGAAAGGACTGTAATTTATGTGAACAGCAATTATCATAAATATGCAACCATTATAAAAACAATGCTTTGAGTAGAAAGATAATCCTTTCCAAGTGTTAACGAATGCGTACGAGATAAGACATGTCTCGAGAAAGAGACAAGACGCGCTTTGTGACATCCAAGATAATACGAGGCAAATGTTTTGGACACGAGATAGCTTGTAAAATGTCTCGTCTTGTCTGGAATGTCTCGAAAACAAAAGTCTAAGTTTTAAAATTATTTTTCAAGATCTATTCTCTCAGAAGTAGTTCTCTGCCTTAAAATTAATAACGACATTTGTGATTTAAAAAAAGATAAACAATGCCTAAAGTTAATTGTTAACTTTTCGAAAAGAAGCTTCATTAAGGGTGAACCTGAAAGATGTCCACAAACTTCGGGAGGTGATTCGTGACATCAAAAGGAGACAAATGGTCCTCTTGCAGTTTTCGAATTCAGCTTCGTGGTCGAGATACAGGGTTGCCAACTGGTCGTGTTTGAGAACTCACTGAGAATAAATTCAAGTCCAAAAATAAACTACTACTCATATATTTTTCAGGTCAATTGACTTATACCATGTTGTAAGGTCAAATATTTATTTATGAAGTGTGTACAAAATTCGCCAGGGTCTTTTCTGAGAAAATCGTCGAGAAAAAGTCACCTCAAAGAATAAACTACCCCTTGTAAATTTTTCTAAGAGAAATATCTGATACTGCAATATAGGGTTGTTAATTAAATATTGATTAATGAAAAATAAACAAAATTGTTAAAACCATTTTTGAGAAAATAGCTTTTTTCGATTTTCGGCTGTTTGTAAACCACACTTATTTTAGGTGGTAGGAAAAAATGGAAAAGCTCCTGTAAGAATACTAACAAGTAAACCTTACGTTTGGGTGAATCGAGTTGCTGACTGAGACACATATGAGAAAGTAGTACTAAATGTGGTCAGTATTTCAGTGAAGTTATAGGTGCGAAGCTCCAGGGGTTTAGGAGATACAGCTACCAGAACATCACATGGAAGTACAGAATAGTATTCATACAGTTGGAGGTAAAAGCTCTATAAGACCTCTTGTAACGACAAAAGGTGAATAAAAAAATATATGGGTACATATTAGGACTGGGTGGAAGTCATATAGTAAGGGTATCCTTGACGGCGGCCATCTTGAAATCCGCCATTTTGAATTAAGGTTAAGTTTTTAAAATAGGAATAGGGTCATGCGATACATGATTTAAGGCGCAAATTTAATCAGAAGAACAATGGTGACGTTTATTTTGATTTACGCGCAATTGGTAAAAAGTTACAGGGAAATTAAATATTGTTGCAACATATGTATTAGTCATTTACCCCACCTTGTAAATGTTATGTTAATGATAATAATTAAATAAAAAGCAGGTGGATAAATATTAGGTCTATGGTAAGAGATGGCAGCCATGTTCAAATCCGCCATTTTGAATCAGACAAAAGGTTTAAACAAAACGCATAACATTGACACCTTATTAATAGCAAATTTTACCATAACTCCAACGGTATAACCATTTTTGCTTTATCATTAACCAGCACAAAATTAAAGGGATCGCTCCTTACGACTACTGCTTTGACGGAAATGTCAACGACAAATGTGTCAAGTGTAACTCGATTGCCTTTGTCAGGTGTGCTCACTGTGAGCAGAGCATTTGTTCAAGTCATGCACTCTTTTCTGAACTACATATTGATTGTACTAATTGAGGATTTTTCTGGAAGAAAGACCCAAGTTCAATTATGACTCAATTCGACTTTGGTCATTTTTCCTTAAATTAGCAACTTGTTTATGCGATAACAAATGCTGGTTAATGATGAAGCAAAAATTATTATACCGTTGGATTTCTGGTAAAAGTTGCTATTAATAAGGTGTCAATGTTATGCGTTTTGTTTAAAACTTTGGTCTGATTCAAAATGGCGGATTTGAACATGGCTGCCATCTCTTACCATAGACCTAATATTTATCCACCTGCTTTTTATTTAATTATTATCATTAACATAAAATTTACAAGGTGGGGTAAAGGACTAATACATATGCTGCAACAATATTTAATTTCCCTGTAACTTTTTACCAATTGCGCGTAAATCAAAATTAACGTCACCATTGTTCTTCTGATTAAATTTGGGCCTTAAATCATGTATCACATGACCCTATTCCTATTTTAAAAACTTAACCTTAATTCAAAATGGCGGATTTCAAGATGGCCGCCGTCAAGGATACCCTTACTATATGACTTCCAGCCAGTCCTAATATGTACCCATATATTTTTTTATTCACCTTTTGTCGTTACAAGAGGTCTTATAGAGCTTTTACCTCCAACTGTATGAATACTATTCTGTACTTCCATGTGATGTTCTGGTAGCTGTATCTCCTAAACCCCTGGAGCTTCGCACCTATAACTTCACTGAAATACTTACCACATTTAGTACTACTTTCTCATATGTGTCTCAGTCAGCAACTCGATTCACCCAAACGTAAGGTTTACTTGTAAGTAAACCCTAAGTTTAAAATTTGGTGTAGATAAGTTGAACGGTATGGCCTCTAGGCGAGTGCATATAAAAGTGTGCCGAACGGACGGACCGGAAGGACGGGTGTCGAAAAGTCACATTTTCGGTATGTAGACGCCATGAAACATCCGTTGAAATCTGAATTTGATATTATTATTTAACGAATATATTGAAAATTGTCAGAGACACGTATGCAGTAATTTACTTCGGGAGGGGTCCGACTTCAATATTAGGATAAATTATAATAAAATTTTAAAAGATAATCCCCAAAATTAGGCTAAATTTACAGAAAAGTTGGGGTTTCGGAGGGGGTCTAGACCCCCTGGACCCACCCCTAAATGCGTTCTTGTTTGTCAGTAACATTTCCTCATTTTGAAACCCTCAAAAACTTCGGATAGACTATATAAAGGAAAACGAGTTATTTTCGGTGAAATATCACTTCAAGGAGACGCGTCAGTTTTATTGCACAGTGTGGTATCCCACGTTCACAATGGCAAGAATTTCTTTCCTCTGATTCTCTGTCATTGTGCTCTATCGAAAGGTTAGGTTTGTAACATATTACTCCTACGAACAAGCATGACTGGCAGACAGGAATACTGAACACAACTCCAGAGAAATGCATGCTGGAACTTACGTTTATAGCTACGCTTTGGTGATTTGCCCTCAAGGTCAATCGAGTGGTAATTCAGTTCCGTCTCTGTTCTTAAGCCATGTTCGTATTACTTCGAACAGTTTTGATAATGAAAAGCATGCCTCTTAATATAACAGACTTCTTTCGCGTAAGAAATCGAAACTCAGTTGGTCAGAGCAACTAGTCTGTAAGAATTAGGTTGTTAGTTAGTTAGGAGCCCAGTACGAGTAAGGGTTTTTATTACTATTGTTTTTATCTTTTTTATGAGAGGAAAAATCAAATTGTGACATCGCGATATCAAATGTATTTGATTAGGTAGCTTTGTCTTAGCTAAACTTTAAACATCAGTAACCGTCGAAATTATTTCACTAACCGATCACTTACTGAACATTTCAAACACGTCAAACCAGTGGCATAACATGAAGGTTAACCTCTCCTCCGCAATCCTTAGTTATGCGTCCGTACTTTCAAGGGCGGACTAAGGGCCGGGCGACTGCCCGGGGCGCCAGAGAAAGAGGGGCACCAAAACGAGCCTCAAAAAGTAAATTTTATAATGTGCTTTCTTCTGACGTTTTTGGTTTATATTCTTGTAAAGTAGTGGCAATTATATGATCTTTTTCTATTTCACTATGGAAGAAGAGAGTTTCATAGTACTAAGGGGGCTGTATCGAAAAATTGAGAGATGGCATGTAGAATAAAGAGTGCCGGGAATTAAGTATTGTTTGTTTGTTTGCTTGAGTTTAGCGTTCCACGGTTATGCCTTAATGGGCAAGGGCGATGTGGATACTAATTATAGTGGAATCCGAACCACTTTTATCGTTCAACAGTAATCCACCGGGAATTGGACCCGGTACCACAGAAGGCAGGCGTGCTAGCCACTAGACCTGGGGGAGTGGAGGTGGTATTGTTTATAGCGGGCCATATTCTTTGTGAAGTTTTCCTAGGTAATGGATTTCTTTTTAAAAATGGGTTTAAAACAGGGGCGTCATTTAGGGAGGGCAGGGAGGGGCATTTGACCCCCTGAGTTTGAGATGTATATAGATTTTATCATTAGAATAGTAGTAAATCAGTGAAAAACGCGAAATTTTACTTATATCAAGAGGTCTTGCCCCCCTCCCCCCTCAAAGCAAAATCTGAAATGACGCTCCTGGTTTAAACTATTAAAAACACTATGATAAAATGTAAAATATAGGGGAAGGTTGCCAAAAAGTCACTTTGCCCGTGTGAAAATTTGGCCTGCTCCGCCCCTGCGTACTTTCTGTATATTTTTTGGCCTTGCAGCTTGTGCGGTCCCCACGCCACATTGTTGCGGGGGCGCTATTTACGCCTACCCTTCGAACGTAATTCAATAACTGTTTAAGAAATTCTACCATCAGCGTGGAAACGGGAATATATTTTTCTAATAGTCCCATAGAACTTTCACTCAGAACGCCAGATGCAATTTTTCAGAGTGGGCTCTGGCTAAGTAGAAGGAAGATCTGTTTCCTAAGTAAGTTCCTTTCAGAAAGTTTGCTATTTCTTTAACGGTGATGTAAATAAGCATACTCATCGTTATTAGCTCGACACCAAATCATCCTGGACAAATCCCTCTAGAACAATGATCGGCAAAAGTTATTCTGCCTAATTTTATAAGCGACTCAAGGGTAAAACACTTGTTAACGAAAGCAATGTTGTGTATATACTGCTTTGTTTCTGACAAAATATAAAGTCTTTTGTAATCTTTAGACACTTTTCCTATTCTTTTTGTCACCCTTGGTTGTGTAGGGAAGCCTCGAACAAATAAAGAAGAGGTAATATTACAGTTAAGGGGCGCTATAAATATATTAGGTATTTCTTTTGTTACCTAACCATAACGGCCTAGGGTCGTCTTCAGTAGATTAAAAAATGCTACGTGATATTACATTCACGAAGGAGGAAAGGATGCTGTAAATATATTTCTTATTCATTTTGTCTGCCCTGCTTCTCAGAAGTTATATACCTTCTGTTGGAGGGTGCTGAAAAGAGAGGAGGGGAAATAAAACGTCGTGCCCCCTCATACATTTTAAATTTTGTGACGTGGTTGCTCAAATTAATCAGTAGGTCCACGTCTCATATAGCCTCGCTGCTGAACGGGACGTTAAACTCAAAATCAACTCAACTAAGATGTCTAAAGTTACAACATTATGTAAGGGTGGCATTTCAGGAATAATAATAATAATAATAATAATAATAATAATAATAATAATAATAATAATAATAATAATAATAATAATAATAATAATAATAATAAATATGAATGTCTTTGGAGAGCCGAAATTATGTGACACGAATCATTATAGGTAGAGCTTTAAGATGAGTGGTCATAGGGGAGGAAAAACAGGATTTTTCTCTCTCTGACTCTCTAACGTTAAGATTATGTGCTGAAGGTAAGAAGCATCATCATTCTACAATAGGTTGCTTTTACGTAGAATATCTATTACTTGAGCTCTCCTCCTTCGGGCAACTTTGCTTATGTAGTAAATTCAAAACAATTTCAATTTAAGACAAATATTTATAGAGAAAATTAAACATTTAATAGGGAAATCTGTTATCAAAATATCCAAACACGTAGATAGAAGACTATGTAGTGAGAAACATTGTGAAACTATAAAATTCTCCAAATTAGAATTAACATTTACTGGAAAACATTCGTTATGCATCAGTGAGCACAGGGGAAATAATTAAGAATCTGTTTGCAAACAAAAATTAGAGACATTAATGCAAATGCGACGATATTTTCTCTCTCTCTCTTTTTTTTTTTTTTTTTTTTTTTTGGTATCGTCATGAGTTTTACACATATGTTACAATTTGATTCTTTCCCAAATAAAAAATAAATAAAATAGCCTTAGTGATAAAAATGACAACAGTACTTTCACGGGATTCGAACCGTCTACCTTCAGTATACAAACTAGTTGCTTTATCTAACTGAGCTATTTGCTTTCTTACGTAAGCTGAACCTGTTCTACAGTAAAGACGATTTTTCATTACGATTGGGCTAACAATTCGTCTTTTTCCATAGTTAATTTCCACTATTTGCACTATCTATACGTTAATACTTAGCATAGATTCATATATTTGGAGTTCGCTGATAATGCATATAATAAGACATACTAGAAATATTTCGTTAAAATTTTCGTTTGTAGATCTAATCCACGCTTCTCTCAATGACAGATGGCGCTGCTTCGGGTTGAACTGCAGAATTCCCTCGCGTTCTTGAAAATTTCCCACTTTAGCAGAGTTGGTAATTACGAGATTTCTGTCGATTTAATGTTTTTTGCTTCTAATTTCTTTATTTTAAGCTAATATCTAACACAAATATTAAAAACGGGTTTGTTATTAACCTGTCCTGCTGGGGAAACCTTCCGAAATTTCGAACATATAAAGAAAACGGAGATATTTTCAAAAAACTTCAAAATAAAGAGATGCGTCATTTATTTTGCTCATAGTAGTACATGTTATTTTCAATCTTCGAAGTTTTACCTTTTAAATGGCATTATTTTATTTGATTGTATTGCATTTTTAGTGTTCTCCCTCTATGCTTCTATCTCGTCGGCTAAGTAAGACGATGAGAAGAAATATAATAATGAAGTAAATGATCAAAGGCATTACATGATATGCATATTCTATCCTGCAGTTGTTTTAGCTAGCTTAAACATGTTAGACGGTTTTATTTTATTCATACTACTCTTAGAAGAGTGAAATTCTAAATATATATCACAGGCTATCATTAACTACATACCCAACTCTCTAGAATTGTCCATATAGATATCCATATCCATATAACTTTTGAATAAAAAAGTTTTGGTTCTAACGATGTACGTAAAAGTACCTACAAACAGTATGTCTTACTTTCTCAGATTTCTGAAGACTTGATTCCGTTGTGCTCTGAAAGCCTCATAATATTCGTAAGAGATCAACAAAAAACAATAAATTTATTTGTTCACGAATTATTATCATAATGATTTGTTGTTGTTAGCGCATGCCCATAGCAATGGTTAAATGATAGCACAAGAAATTTCACTGATATGTTCTGCTCTCTTACTTTCTTGAGTATTGTGCATCTACTGTGTACAAATTTATAATATGCATGCATATATACTTAGCTATATAGCATGTAGACGTCAAGCCCGAAAATCACGCACAAGACTGCAAGATGTCCAGAAGGGCTTTTTATTATATCTCTTTTTATTATATCTAGATCAATTTAGAGCAAGGGGAATTTGAGGAACTGAGCTCGGGTGTAATCTTAGGAGCAGGCGAGATAACAATGGTAGGTTTATGTGGAAACTATCAAGAGTGTGAGAAAAACTCCCATACCCTGTGCTAGGTGGTCCCAACAAGTAGCTTTGAGTCACAATCGCGTGGGAATGGATCGCACTGCTGAAAACCGTTTTCACGATATCACATGGCACATGCTTAAAATGAGGAAGGGGTCCTGTATTTGGAAATTTCCAGGTGCAGTCTGTCATGTCACAACAAAAGAGTATGCGGAATAGTTACTTCACTCAGGCGACATAGCTGAAAAGTAATAGTGAAGAATTCACACAGTAAATATGAACACTATGTACAAAGTAATCTTCATAGAAGGAGCATTTGTGGACTGTTAAGGATGAAGTGCTTTTCATTCTTTTAGGAGGTGCTGTTACAGGCTTATAACCTGAAACGTGTCAAGCTAGAAAGGAACAGCAATATTAAGGGAAATTATATAGGTCACTTGTACTCATAGAAACGGTTCACTGCTTCCAATTGTAATCAAAACTAGTAGCTTTTAGTGGCCACCTTTAACAAATTAGTATTTTTCGACATCTTGCGCATGTATACCCACCACAGCTAACGTGCCTCTTCTCCATGGACAAACACGAGTTGGTGAATAGCACCCTAGTAATATATATATATATATATATATATATATATATATATATATATATATATATATATAACAGTTCTACGATATTTGCATAAAATTTTGCTAAGAAAATGTGTTTATAGCTATGGGTTAACTGTTGTATCGGCGGACCAATTTTAGAAAATTTACTAGATGAATTAAATAATTTATTTTGGTTTGTAAAGAAAAGTAAATGAAAGTCAGGTGAAGTGAATAGATGAAGTTAAGAAAATACTTGTTAGTTGTATTTGATGTTATAAGCGGTACTACATTTGAAGGCGGAAGGAAATATTTGGCGGAGAGGTACACTTGTTACAATTTACGGGAATTGTAGTGTGGGAGTGGTGCGTAAATGGCAAGATTGTCACACATCGTGTTTGCGTTTTATCGAGTTCTACAAAAATAAGGAGTGTCAGCTGTTGAAATTGTGTGAAAGGCATGGTCTAATAACAGGGCGGACAGTTTATCGTAAGTGTCGAAACGAATACTAAGCAAACCTAATGTGATCTAACCGAATTTATTACATTTTGGTATGTTTGGGATGGCGCTTAGTATCTCCCTCAAAGCTATGCGACACATGAACAATGCAGTTTATAACATATAAAATATTTTTCCACCATCCTCGTTTATACGTATACCACCGTCGCTAACGCGCCTGCTCCCTGCGAATTCTCACGAAAACTAGTAAAAAGTAGGATGATATACGTAAGAAATGAGTTGATAGTGGTGCTCAAGTAGTCAAGAAAGTATCGAACACATTTTTTTAGGTAGTAAGGAATTTGTATAAACCATAAAGGTAAGTGGAAGTGATTTATGTGAGAAAAGAAAGTTAATTGTTGGTAACGAATATAGAAAACAATGTGCCCTGCGGGGCTCTAATCGCTCTTCGCTCGCTAACACTTGCGCAGGAATGCTCTCTGAATTTAATGTTGGTAACGTAATTTAACGTGTGAAACCATAAAACAGCCGCATCAGAATAGAATATCGCAAAAAAGTAGGTGCAAAATTTGCCCCATCAACGCTAAACAATCGCCAAAAGTAGCAAAGTACTAATTTACAAATGATGGAAAGAAACCATTTTGTAAATTAATGTAGAATTATGTAGAAATAGAAATGAAGTACTATTAATAGTACTGTAAAGTAATGAAGTATAAAATAACATCGTTCAGAATATACACTCTAAAGACTTCTCTGGGGACACCAGTAATAATATACTGTGATATATAAATGAATTTAACTTTGAAATCAAAATATAGTAATAGAATACAATTTCCTTTGTGATTGTACATAAATTCCCGGAAAATTCCCATTTTGGGAAATCTTGTCGGAAATATTCCCGAAAAATATTTTCCCGGGTATTTAACCATCACTAAGCCCGACTGAAGTTACGGGGGGGGCGATGCAACCATATATTTCATCATCATATTTTAGTTCATTTGCCAGTCTACCGTGAACATTTTAGGGGGCAGCCAAAATTTAGGGCGCCCCCCAGATGCCCTTGAATACGGGTCTGGAGAAAGCTGTAATAATATAGCTACTGTGATAAAAAAGAAAAACCAATTTAACTTTGAAACCATAATATAGTAATAGAATGTAATTTTATTTAAAATTGTACATAAATTCCCGGAAAAATTCCCATTTTGGGAATATTCCCAGGGAATAATCCCGAAAAATATCTTCCCGGGAATTTACCCATCACTAGTTGAGGGATCCCAAAGGTACGGTTCGTCTAGGGGTCCCCTACGGGCTCGACTATGCATATGGCCTTAAGATAGAAATAATGACCTAGCAACCATTTTGGATCTACGTGAGAATTTCGGGGCATCATTACGTAGCGCTTTGCGTCAACACAATAGAAAATCTGTGTTTTACTTTGCGATTCTTGGTATTGTAATTATGCTTACTTATTGCGTGATTTACATTGAGTGGAATCCGCTGATTTTGTGCCAAAGAATACGAAATGAGGCCTGCAAACAGTATTGTAGATTGGAGAATGTGTTTACGAAGAAAATTATCAATTTTTATTTTTGTTACAAAGTAAATTGATTATAGAATGTTTTTTAAAAGTTAAAACAATACACTAATGCATTTGAGAACAAATAGCAAAATAATTATATTTCGTGATGCAAATTGAATAACGAAAAATATCGTATGAGTTAACCAGGACATTCCGTAACCATTTGCATTAACACAATGCGAAGTTTGCAACTTAGGTAGCGATAATTGCATAACAATTATAACGAATGTTTGCATTTTTGCATTACCTTGCCATAATCAAAATTTTTGAGAAAACTGATACGGAAGGACAATCAACCACAGTAACTAAGGGCCGTATGAATAGTTAATCTGCGGGCTACTTTGCGGCTTCGTACGGGACACGTGTTAATTTGCCAAGGGGAAGCCAAGGGGAATACTAGGGGTGCTTCAACGCAACCTTTGCTAGCACGTAGCACTTTCTGACGTCCGAGAAGTTTCCCCCCTCCCCATTGAAGCATTAATGATCTCTTCTAGTGCAATCGTTAGTGCTTCGTTAGTGCTTCCTAGAAAACTAACTCCCAATATTAGTGCTTCAATAGTTTGGACGCTAGAAGCAAAAAACTTTGGGGGGCAACTTCACGTTAGCCCCCACCAGAAAGCACTAACGACTAAACCTAGTGCAATCGTTAGTGCTTCAAGAAAACACTAATAGTTTCGTTAGTGCTTTAATATTCGTGTAGATATGGCCAATTACACGTCACGAAAAGCCCATAAGGAATACATGGGGAATTTTTCATTGAGTCAAATTCCCGCCAAATTCAAAAGCGCTAATGATATCTTCTACTGCAATCGTTAGTACTTCTTAGAACACCAACTTTCAACATTAGTGCTTCAAAAGTTTGGACGCAAGAAGCAAAAAACTTAGGGGGGGCATCTTCACGTTAGCCCCCCCAGAAAGCACTAACGATTAAACCTAGTGCAATCGTTAGTGCATCGTTAGTGCTTCCAGAAAACACGAATAGTTTCGTTAGTGCTTCACAACTAGTGTGGTTATGGCCAGTTATATGTCACGAAATTCCAATAAGGAATACATGGGAAATTTTTAATTGGCTCTAATTCCCGCCAAATTCAAAAGCGCTAATGACCTCTTCTAGTGCAATTGTTAGTGCTTCATTAGTGCTTTTTATAACACAAACTCCAACATTAGTGCTTCAAGAGTTTGGACGCTAGAAGCAAAATAAAAAAAAACTGTGGGGTTGGGCCAACTTCACGTTAGCCCCCCCAGAAAGCACTAACGATTAAACCTAGTGCAATCGTTAGTGGATCGTTAGTGCTTCCAGAAAACACTAATGTTTTCGTTAGTGCTTCACTATTAATTTGGCTTTGGCGAATTACATGTCACGAAACGCCTGTAAGGAATACATGCGGAATTTTTCATTGGGACAAATTCCCGCCAAATTCTAAAACGCTAATGATATCTTTTAGTGCAATCGTTAGTGCTTTGTTAGTGCTTCTTAGAACACCAAGTCGAAACATTAGTGCTGCAATAGTTTGGACGCTAGAAGGAAAAAACTTTTGGGGTGCAACTTCACGTTAGCCCCCCAGGAAACACTAACGATTAAACCTAGTGCCATCGTTAGTGCTTCCAGAAAACACTAAGGTTTTCGTTAGTGCTTCACTATTAATTTGGCTTTGGCGAATTACATGTCACGAAACGCCTGTAAGGAATACATGCGGAATTTTTCATTGGGACAAATTCCCGCCAAATTCTAAAACGCTAATGATATCTTTTAGTGCAGTCGTTAGTGCTTTGTTAGTGCTTCTTAGAACACCAAGTCGAAACATTAGTGCTGCAATAGTTTGGACGCTAGAAGGAAAAAACTTTTGGGGTGCAACTTCACGTTAGCGCTCAGGAAACACTAACGATTAAACCTAGTGCCATCGTTAGTGTTTCCAGAAAACACTAATGGTTTTGTTTTGCTTTACTATTAGTATAGATGTGCCCACTTATATGTTACAAATATGTCCAAACTCACGAGGTCGGCGCTCACGAGTTCGAAACTTACGCTAACTCGACCTCAACCTCAAGAAGTGAGCGTGAGATAAGGCTGGTGATGTGAGCGTGAGGTTGAGTGAGCTCTGGGTGAGACGGGTGAGGTGAGCGTGAGGTCAGACTAGTGATGTGAGCGTGAGGTCAGACTGATGATGCGAACGTGAGGTTGAGTGAGCGTGAGGTCAGGCTGGTGATGTGAGCGTGAGGTCGAAATGAGTTTGTGAGTTCAGGTCGAAATTAATTTTTTGAGCGTGAGCTTGAGTGAGGTTAGGTCAAAGTGGTCACCTCTTTTTACGAAACTCCCATAAACACATGGGGAATATTTAACTGGGACTAATTCCCGACAAACTCAAAAGAGCTAATGATATCTTTAATACAATCTGTAGTGCTTCGTTAGTGCTTCCTACAGTAGTGACTCTTAGCACTAGTGCTGCAATAGTTTGGTCTCTAAAAGCAAAAAAAAATTCAAGGACAAACGTGAAGTTAGTCCTTTTTATTTTTTTTGCTCCTAGCATCCAAACTAATGAAGCATTAATGTTCAGATTTCGTGCTCTAAGAAGTATTAACGATTGCACTGGAAGAGATCATTAGTGCTTTTGAATTTAGCGGAAGTTTAACTCAACGAAAAATTCCCAATGTTTTTCTTACGTGAGTTTCGTCACTAATAATGAAGCACTAACGAAACTATTAGTGTTTTCTAGTACCACCAACAATGTATTATCAATTGCACTAGGTTTGATTGTTAGTGCTTCCTGGGGGGCTAACTTCACGTTTGTCTATGAAACTTTTTTGCTTTTAGTGACCAACTATTGCAGCACTAGTGTTAAGTGTCACTCCTCTAGGAAACACTAACGAAGCATTAAAGATTGTATTAAAGATACCATTAGCTCTTTTGAGTTTGTCGGGAATAAGTCCCAGTGAAATATTCCCCATGTGTTTATGGGAGTTTCGTAAACAGAGGTGACCACTTTGACCTAACCTCACTCAAGCTCACGCTCAAAAAATTAATTTCGACCTGAACTCACAAACTCATTTCGACCTAACGCTCACACAACCTCACGCTCACATCACCAGCCTGACCTCACGCTCACTCAACCTCACGTTCGCATCATCAGTCTGACCTCACGCTCACCTCACCCGTCTCACCTAGAGCTCACTCAACCTCACGCTCACATCACCAGCCTTATCTCACGCCAGTGGCGTAGCACACTTTTGCGGGGCCCCCCGCAAAGTATAGAGAAGGGGCCCTAGTCGTAAAGCCGATAGAAGTAAGGTTGAAGTTCTACTTCTTTAAATCTTTATTCATCGCAAGATTTCGGGGCCCTCTATACTTCGGGGCCCCCCCGCACTGCGGGGGTTGCGGGGGCAGCTGCTACGCCACTGTCTCACGCTCACTTCGTGAGGTTGAGGTCGAGTTAGCGTAAGTTTCGAACTCGTGAGCGCCGACCTCGTGAGTTTGGACATCTTTGTGACATATAAGTGGGCACATCTAAACTAATAGTAAAGTAAAACAAAACCATTAGTGTTTTCTGGAAGCACTAACAATGCACTAACGATTGCACCAGGTTTAATCGTTAGTGTTACCTGGGGGGCTAACGTGAAGTTGCACTCCAAAAGTTTTTTCCTTCTTGCGTCCCAACTATTGCAGCACTAATGTTTCGACTTGGAGTTCTAAGAAGCACTAACAAAGCACTAACGATTGCACTAAAAGATATCATTAGCGTTTTAGAATTTGGCGGGAATTCGTCCCAATGAAAAATTCCGCATGTATTCCTTACAGGCGTTTCGTGACATGTAATTCGCCAAAGCCAAATTAATAGTGAAGCACTAACGGAAACATTAGTGTTTTCTGGAAGCACTAACGATCCACTAACGATTGCACTATGTTTAATCGTTAGTGCTTTCTGAGGGGGAGCTAAAGTGAAGTTGCCCCCTAAAGTTTTTTGCTTCCAGCGTCCAAACTATTGAAGCACTAATATTGGGAGTTGGTGTTCTAAGAAGCACTAACGATTGCACTAGAAGATATCGTCAGCGCATTTGAATTTGGTGGGAATTTGACCCAATAAAAAATTCCCAATGTTTATCTTACGTGACTTTCGTCACACACAATTTGCCATATCTACACTAATAATGAAGCACAAACGAAAACATTAGTGTTTTCTAGAAGCACTAATGATGCACTAACGATTGCACTAGGTTCAATCGTTAGTGCTTTCTGGGGGGGCTAACGTGAAGTCGGCCCCACCCCACAGTTTTTTGCTTCTAGCGTCCAAACTCTTGAAGCACTAATGTTGGGAGTTGGTTTTCTAAGAATCACTAACGAAGCACTAACGATTGCACTAGAAGAGGTCATTAGCGCTTTTGAATTTGTTGGGAATTTGAGCCAATTAAAAATTCCCCATGTATTCCTTATGGGAATTTCGTGACATATAACTGGCTATAGCCACACTAATTGTGAAGCACTAACGAAACTATTCGTGTTTTCTGGAAGCACTAACGATGCACTAACGATTCCACTAGGTTTAATCGTTAGTGCTTTCTGGGGGGGGGCTAACGTGAAGTTGGCCCCCCCAAAGTTTTTTGCTTCTAGCGTCCAAACTATTGAAGCACTAATGTTGGGAGTTGGTTTTCTAAGAATCACTAACGAAGCACTAACGATTGCACTAGAAGAGGTCATTAGCGCTTTTGAATTTGTTGGGAGTTTGAGCCAATTAAAAATTCCCCATGTATTCCTTATGGGAATTTCGTGACATATAACTGGCTATAGCCACACTAATTGTGAAGCACTAACGAAACTATTCGTGTTTTCTGGAAGCAGTAACGATGCACTAACGATTGCACTAGGTTTAATCGTTAGTGCTTTCTGGGGGGGGCTAACGTGAAGTTGCCCCCCCCCCCCCAAAGTTTTTTGCTTCTAGCGTCCAAACTATTGAAGCACTAATATTGGGAGTTGGTTTTCTAGGAAGCACTAACGAAGCACTAACGATTGCACTAGAAGAGATCATTAGTGCTTTAATGGGGGGGGGGCAACTTCTCGGACGTCACTTTCTGTTGTTGTAAAAATGCATATGCTCCGTGCTGAGAAAATACCTGAGTATGCTAATGAGTTTACCGAATTCGTTGAGGTGATTTAAGCTATTATAAATGACATATTTTGATAACATCCAAATTATAACATATATACTAATATCTGAAAGAAGATTGCAGGATATTTTGCTTGCGCTAGTACAAATATTGAATACAAGATCAAAGAGTGGACTATCAACTTCTACCTGAAATAAAATAAGCAAGTGATACTTGATGTCAGAATATAGGTAGTAGATTTTAGATTAGGTTGTAGATTAGCTTAAGAATTCATTTCGTTGGACCAGTGATGATTACAGGGATCAACCGAAGGCGATTTCTCAGCAATAACCATAATATTCCCTCGGAACCACAGAACCTATCGTGCTCAATGTAGATTCCCAGTATTTTCGTTACTAATACATTTCATCCCCCAGTATAATGAAATTCGCCGCCACCATAGAAAAAGCTTTCTGGAACCATGACTGATGGGGAAATTGATTCAACAGTTATACATATTTCATCGTGAAAATAGTATTCTAATGTCTTTTACATCCTTTTCCCTGTTGGTGATGGCTACATTTCCCAGTTAGCATAGGTAAATTTGAGGAGCGCTACCATCCATTTAATTCCGCTTATGATCTAACGTCTTCAGCCTTCTTCATTTTTTACCTGTCCACCAGCTGCGTACACATTTATAATATGCTTGCAAACTTATATGTTATGAATAGATAAGTTCCAAAAACCATGCACGAATGTGTGCTAAGTGACCAACACACGTTAAGTTTGCATTTATTCCGATTCCAATCTGGGTACAATTTGAGGGATCATACGTGATTTTGTCCGCGGAAGCAGACCCATTATCGAAGGTGGTGTGTGCATAAAAAAGGCAAGTGTGGAAATCGTTAACCTCCTGTTTTGCGCTATAATTGCTCAAAGAACGCATCAGTTCGCTGTGATTATGGAAACAGTTTTAAGAAGTATGGTTCATAATTATGTAATTATAATGCAAAACTAGGTTCTAGTGACCACCTACTACAGATTGATGCATATTTTTTGTACTAATTTGAGCATTATTCAAAGAGACAGTTGTACCAAATTTTGAAACATTTCTTTCATTTTGAGGTTATGTTAGAGCATTTTATTTCATTTAGCAGAGCATGCGTTAGACAAAGAGCTCCATTACTACTTGCAGATTGACTTCAGGATGGCTCAGTATAAATACAGTGTAGACGTATGTCATGAAAACTACAGTATATAAGACACGAATCAACTTGTGCTATGTGGCCAAAAGCACGAATACTATCTGAGTTAGTGTAGGAGTGCTTATGGGGAACCCCAGGGATAGCGAGCGTGTGCGTCCATAGGGAGCAGGCGCGTCAGCGATGGGGGTATAAGTATAGCCTATACGAAGAAACTAGAAAAGCACACTTACAAATACAATACATTGTATCTATTCAGTTGCTGCTTATGATGTTAATGCTTTATCATAGTAGAATTGAACTTCGGAGTTTTACCTTCAACATTTTTGACAAAATTTTAGCCTTGCTCGAGGTGTGGCTAGACCAATCAGCCCTCAGTGTTAATCGTACCTGAGGGATCACTTTGGAAGCTTTATGCATTGCACAGTCAAGGGGAAGTTTTAGGTATCCCACAGGTACGGTTTGTCCAGGGAACCCCTACGTGGTCGACTATGCATATAGTCCAGGCGACTCTTGAATAGTGATGGGTAAATTCCCGGGAAGATACTTTTCGGGAATATTCCCTGGAAGATTCCCAAAATGGAAATTTTTTCTAGAATATATGTACAATCACAAAGAAAATTGCATTCTATTACTATATTATGGTTTCAAAATTATTTTTTTAATCACCGTATATTATTATAGTTCTCTCCAGAGGGTTCTTTAAAAATATATATTCTGAACGGCTGTATGTTACTTTATTATTAATAACTTTTTATTACATTTATAGTGTACGCATTCATTTATATTTAGTTACAGTATGTTCTATAAAAGTAAATATGAGGAAATAATGGTATATTAAGTGCATATATTTTTTTTGCCGCTAAACTGTTTAAATTTATAAGTAAACTTAAGTGAATTTTCTAAACTTCACTCTACAACAGATATTATAAACATATTAAACTTTTTAAATGTTATAAAGAAATTATATTGAGTACCAATATATTGCCAGAAGATACATGTCTCAGCAATTCATTAACATTTGCGCATACATATTTATGTTCACAAAATTTGCAAGATACTGACTTATCTTTATAATATAGCACGTAACATTGCCACACACGACCTTCTTCCTACTCATTTCTCAAAACTTGATGCGTCAAATCACATGTAAAAGAAGCCGGAGTACCTCTTCAGAAATTCGAGTCAGTGACAGGAGACAGACCGATGTCTATTACTAACGGTGGATCTGTGAGTATGAATAGTACCTTATCTCTATTTCTACATAATGTCTACATTACTCTACAAACTGGTTCGTTTTCACCACTTGTAAATTAGTTCTTTGCTTCTTTTTATTGCAAATGGGAATGGAACTTTAAAAAATCATATGACTATTTATATGGAGTACAGTCAACGAATTTTAATTTTTTAAACTCCAAATTATTTAAAACCTAGAAGTATATCATAATAATTGAAAATATAGTATTTTGTCATACCTTTCCTATAATTTGAAAGATAAAATAAAGAAATGGAAATAAATTCCTTCCTGGAAATTGATATGCGAGTGAAAGACCAGGGAGTATTCCCGCTTTTAATTTTCCTTCCCATCGGAAATATTCCCACTGCCCATCAGTGCTCTTGAATGAGTTGACATTGGTAAAAGTTAACATTTTACGAATAAAATAAACGAAATAAATAACTGGTGGAATTTAACTTACGGTGGAAAACAATACTGATGTCAAAACAAAAGTACAAACAAAACAAACCAGCCACTTTTTGTTCATTATTACGTATATTATTATTATTATTATTATTATTATTATTATTATTATTATTAATGATAATAATATTAATATACAAGGTTAGTGGTAGCTCATGTTTTCAACAAGTATACACCAGTGGCTTTGAACATATTATAAATTTCCAATGGTCTTTGTTAGCTGGGGCTTTATACCTGTGAAGAAGAAGAAGAACTAATTTTTGTTTTTCAATAAGCAATTATTCTGTATCATATTAAGACCTGATCGTATATTTGATTGTAAGTAGCGTCTATAATTGCCGGGAGAGTATCCTTGAAATATCGAGTAGAGTGGCCATTATGGCGAGTGCATGGTTTTGTGTGGGCCCTGTGATGACAGTTGTGTGGAGTTTTCTTTATATATTTACTACACTTACTCTCTTATTTCCCTTTACACGTTCATATATTCCCTTCTTTTTTCTACACTTTTTCTCATTCATTTTACACTCCTCATTTTTCTCTACCTTTTGCCCTGTCCAACTTGGCAGTAGTGTGGGCCCCACCCAGCCTAACTCTCTATTATCCAATTTTGGGGCCACATGGACCATAGTGAATGAATCAGGGATGCTTTCGCCCGGGAATGCGTCACCTATTGCAATTTTGCTTATGCTCATTCACGGGCCGCAAGCTGGTATGAATGAGTCAGAGGTACCTTATGACGTCATTGAATTGGGAGGTTTGGATCAGAGGTAATGATCATTTTTTTTAAATTTACTAAAAATATGGTTTTGATGATTCATTACGTTATGAAATAGTACAGGTTTACGAATGCTTTTTATTTTTTTGTTCCCTTTTATGGCATAAGATTTGGAGATTGTTATATCTTTGATGAGATGAACTAACAATGAAATTTTAGTTTTACGTCCCACGATTATGCAGTTTAGGCTAAAGGAGACGGTGACGATGAGAAATGAATGAAAGTGTGGGAGAAAATTGGAGCATAATGTTGTCCACCACAAAACTATTTTGCGGGGTTTGAACCAGGGACTCCATACAGCAGAGATGAACGTTCTACCACTGAGCCACCGCACCTCTACTGGTATGAATGAATTAGAGGTAGTTGGTTCGAGCTAATATGTTCGTTTGACGTCACTGAACTGGGATTTTTAGCTTGGAGCTTAGGATGGCTTGTTTCGTTCCCTTTTATGGGTATAAAATTACCAAAACAAGGTTTGATCTCTTTCTTGATGACCTATTACATTATGAATTAGTAGACTACAGTAATAGTATAAATCAGTATTAGTATTAATATGAAAGTCGAAAACTTTGGAGTTCCTTTGTGGCTAACCGGTTAGCATATGCGCCTTTAACGTGGGAGACCAGAGTTCGATTCCCGGAAGGAGCTCATGCGGTTCGGATTTTACGTTAAATAGTAGGTTCTATTTTCGCTGCTGAACTTTGGGAGGAATACTTGATTTTTGGTTATTATCCCTTTGATGAGATGGACTAACACTGGTGCAAGTGAAATCTTTAGTTTTACGTCCCACGTATATGCCGGTTAGGCTAAAGGAGACGGTGACGATGAGAAATGAATGAAAGTATGGGAGAAAATTGGAGTATCCCGAGCATAATGTTGTCCACCACAAAACTATCTTCGCGGAATTTGAACCAGGGACTCCAGCGTTTGTTGATCAGTAAGCGCTTCATTGATGGAAGCAATGTTGCCAGATTTTGAAAATCTAAACTGCTCCGATTCTTTTTCGAAACGGTTCCGCTGAGTGCAAGAATTTTCAAAACAAAAAATTTTCGAACTAAAAATTTCAAATCAAAAAAATTTAAACAAAAAATTGTAAACAAAAATTTCAAACTAAGAGATTTCAAAAAAAATTTTGAAACAAATTTTGAAAATCTAAAAATTTTAAAACAAAAAATAAAATCAAACTTTCTGGAACGAATTTTTTTAAACTTAAAATTTTCCAACTTAAGATTTCAAACCGAATTTGAGAACTAAAAACTTTTCGAACCAAATTTTCAAACAAATTTTTTCCAACTCAGAAAGTTTCAAACTTAAAACTTGCAAATCAAAATTTCAAACTAAAAGTTTTCGATCTAAAATTTTGAACTAAAAAATTGGAACAAAGTTCTCACTAAAAATTTTGGAACTCAGAAAGTTTTAAAATCAAAATTTGAAACGTTTCGAATTAAAAATATTTTCGAACTACAATTATCAAACTCAAGCATTTCGAAAATATTAACAGAGATTGAAAGTGATCACCTAAGCACATTACATCGTAGATTGTGAATTGTTACTAAAGTTGAAAGTGCAGTCAGTTTATTGACTTTTATTTTACTGATTTGAATTTAAATTATCTTGGAGAAGTATTCAGGATTAAATTTGATATATGATGATGAACCGTTTGGCTAGTCATTGCTAGTCATTTATTTTGTAACGGAACATTGAAATGAAGTCTCAAGCTCATCTCATAAGACAAACTATCTAGTCAACCCTAACTCACAAATCGTTTCGCGAGCCAAAGACCGTTGGTAATTCGTAACTTTTAGTAACGTAACATAGTTTATGGTTTAAGATTTATATTGTCTTGAGAACGATTTAGTTCGTTTATGTAATGAACCCGTTGGCCAGCCATAGCCTGATTTCACATCGTAGCTCATGAAAGCAATCTTGTTGTAGCTGTTTTAGCCGTGACCATTTCTTCTGGACATAGTCTGTACGATCACCAGGAATGAAATACTACTTAGTTTAGCGACAATTAAGACGTGATTTAATAAATATTAGCCACATTAACACTTGAACTTGTATGAAACGAATAACAGCTTACTTATCAAAGCATAGAACGAACAAAATGCTAAGATGGACAGAATTTCATTCATGTGACGTCAAGCACGGAAGTATTTCCTTACCTCTCACTCCTTTCACTTGAAGGACAAGGTGCTAATCAGCATTTTCCAGGTTGAATGCATTACAATAAAAAAATCTTTCTTTAAGCCCATTTGAGATTTCAGTGGCTAAGTCCAGGTTCGATTTTTTGGCGTTATTATTACGGGTTTAAGAACACAACCCACAGAAGTACGTTGAAGTCTTATACAGCCTAAGGTCATAAAAGCTTTCCATCTTATACGTAAAATAGAAACAAATATTTGGTGTTTATAGCTACATTTATGATGATTCGAATTTCACTTTGAACTGTAGGTCCACGTCCTGTACAGCCTCGATATTGTTAACACAACATAAAACATTTATGGTGGTTCAGATTTTATCGTACACGTCTTATGCAGACTAGGAACACAAGATTTACGTCCTCGGTACTGTCAAGAGAACAAAAAACACTCGTGGTGGTTCAGAGAAATGAAATTAAATCTTTGAGTTTTACGTCTTACGCTTATGCTAACTAGGCTAAAGAAGACGATGATGATGAGAAATAAATGTAATGGTGGATTAAATATAGTGAAGAGAACCCTGAGAAAACTCACGCACACGGCTTTTTGTTCACTACAAAGCAACTTGGCGTTAGCTAAGATCGAACCAGCGACCCCACACACCTCTGTCATTGAGTCATCACGACGTAAAACAGATAATGATATACTTAACATGAAACAAGCAAGGTCACTGAGTTGAGGAAGATCATTTTGCAGGCCTCAGCTTTTCTCGGGAAGCAGATACCACAACAATAATTTAAAAACCATTCATAAAAAAGACTGTTGTTTAGACTAACATCACGCGCGCGCACACACACACACACGACACACACACATAAACACACAATGTTGTTTATTACAGTACATACTGATTACATTTTTTTTAAATACAAATGTATAACTTGTATAGATTTCAATGAATTAAGTTTTAGCAGTAGGCACAGACTGTTCGTGCAGTACTTTTATCGTATAAAACTTCACTTAAAATAGTGAACGTCAGCAGGATCAAACTAGAATAGTTTTCGCATTAGATGCACTTGTTCACTTTTATGAAATTGTTTTCCAGCCGGAATCGATCTTCTTATGAATATTATTTAATACAAATCACTCGTATTACAGCACCACGGTACAAAACAATATGAGATCAAAACGATAAATCGTTCATTACTTTTACACAAGGAAAGCCGAACCATGGTATCGTAACAGCTTTTTTTTTCTTTCTTCATTTACAATCTTATGAGGGAAGCTCTTCCACCATAGTAAATTGAATTCAATGTATAATCATTCACTACTGGCAAGATCTTTCATGAAATGAGTAACATGATTTCCCTGATAATCTTATGAGAACGACGGGAAGCACTCTAAAGGAATCGAACTGAAAACCTCTTGCACCAGAAAAAAATGTATTCAACGCAACATTATAGCATCACTAGGTAACACGGTAATCACTATTGCAGTAAATGACAAGTTCAATGTAAACAAACACAGGGCTGATATCTTAGTAACTAAGCACCAGTAACACAATTTAAAGAGGGAGAATGCAATACCGGTATGACAGAGCTGAATGATGTCATAAAGAAAACTGCAAATTCTGCATTCTTCATCTATGACAAAGAAACTATGATACTGAAGTAATGAAATTCATTTCGTTACGAAACTTGTGCAAGAAGCCGCTCCACTCTTTCATCATCTTCGCATTCGCATGTGATTTTTTTATGCAATTTCAATACGACAGAAGCTGACTTAATATTTTAAAGTGTTTGGCAATAAATGGAAAATTGGTTCATTGCTTTTAACAACTAAGCAGACGTCGATTTTGAGGTCCGAGTTCCCAGCTCATAAGATATGAATCGCTGTGCTAAACGAAATATGTCCTTTTCTTAAAGTTCTAATCGATCCGGGGTTCACTCCAGGTAACGAAACACACATTTTTGTTTCTTCTATCGCAGAATGTCTTAACATTTGATGGTTCAGATTTCATCTTATTTCGCTAAACTAAGTAGTATTTCATTCCTGGTGATCGTACCGGCTATGTCCAGAAAAAATGGTCACTGCTGAAACAACTACAACAAGATTGCTTTCATGAGCTACGATGTGAAATCAGGCTATGACCGGCCAACGGGTTCATTACATAAACGAACTCAATCGTTCCCAAGACAATATAAATCTTAAACCATAAACTATGTTACATTACTAGAAGTTACGGCTTACCAACGGTCTTTGGCTCGCGAAACGATTTGTGAGTTAGGGCTGACTAGATAGTTTGTCTTATGAGATGAGCATGAGACTTCATTTCAATGTTCTGTTACAAAATAAATGACTAGCAATGACTAGCCAAACGGTTCATCATCATATATCAAATTTAATCCTGAATACTTCTCCAAGATAATTTAAATTCAAATCAGTAAAATAAAAGTCATTAAACTGACTGCACTTTCAACTTTAGTAACAATTTACAATCTACGATGTAATGTGTTTAGGTGATCACTTTCAACCTCTGTTAAGATTTTCAAAAAGTTTGAGTTTGATAATTGTAATTCGAAAATATTTTTGATTTGAAACTTGTTTCAAATTTTGATTTTAAAACTTTCTGAGTTCAAAAACTTTTAGTGAGAACTTTGAGTTCGATGTTTTTTAGTTCAAAATTTTAGATCGAAAACTTTGTTTGAAATTTCGATTTGCAAGTTTTAAGTTTGAAACTTTCTGAGTTGGAAAAAATTTGTTTGAAAATTTGGTTCAAACAGTTTTTTATTTTCGAATTCGGTTTGAAATCTTGTTCGAAAATTTTAAGTATAAAAAATTCGTTCCAGAAAGTTTGATTTTATTTTTTGTTTTAAAATTTTTAGACTTTCAAAATTTGTTTCAAAATTTTATTTCAAATCTTTTCGTTTGAAATTTTTGTTTAATTTTTTTTTGAAATTTTTAGTTCGAAAAATTTTTTGTTTTGAAAAGTTTAAAATTTTTTGTTTGAAAATTTTTAGTTTTTCAAAATTTTTAGTTTTGAAAATTCTTGCGCTCAGCGGAACTGTTTCGAAAAAGAATCGGAGCAGTTTAGATTTTCAAAATCTGGCAACATTGTTTCCATCAATGAAGCGCTTACTGGTCAACAAACGCTGAGCGTTTAAAAAATCGCTCGAACAATGAACTAATCAGATTTAAGCAAAGAGTCATCTTTTTATTTAATCCACGAGCGGATACGAAAGGTACTAACTAGGTCCAAAATCACATCATCCCATCCCTTTTATTCATCTCAAAATAAATATATCCTTTCAGTAAAATAAAAGTCATTAAACTGACTGCACTTTCAACTTTAGTAACAATTTACAATCTACGATGTAATGTGTTTAGGTGATCACTTTCAACCTCTGTTAAGATTTTCAAAAAGTTTGAGTTTGATAATTGTAATTCGAAAATATTTTTGATTTGAAACTTGAGTTTCAAATTTTGATTTTAAAACTTTCTGAGTTCAAAAACTTTTAGTGAGAACTTTGAGTTCGATGTTTTTTAGTTCAAAATTTTAGATCGACAACTTTGTTTGAAATTTCGATTTGCAAGTTTTAAGTTTGAAACTTTCTGAGTTGGAAAAAATTTGTTTGAAAATTTGGTTCGAACAGTTTTTTATTTTCGAATTCGGTTTGAAATCTTGTTCGAAAATTTTAAGTTTAAAAAATTCGTTCCAGAAAGTTTGATTTTATTTTTTGTTTTAAAATTTTTAGACTTTCAAAATTTGTTTCAAAATTTTATTTGAAATCTTTTCGTTTGAAATTTTTGTTTAATTTTTTTTTGAAATTTTTAGTTCGAAAAATGTTTTGTTTTGAAAAGTTTAAAATTTTTTGTTTGAAAATTTTTAGTTTTTCAAAATTTTTAGTTTTGAAAATTCTTGCACTCAGCGGAACCGTTTCGAAAAAGAATCGGAGCAGTTTAGATTTTCAAAATCTGGCAACATTGTTTCCATCAATGAAGCGCTTACTGGTCAACAAACGCTGAGCGTTTAAAAAATCGCTCGAACAATGAACTAATCAGATTTAAGCAAAGAGTCATCTTTTTATTTAATCCACGAGCGGATACGAAAGGTACTAACTAGGTCCAAAATCACATCATCCCATCCCTTTTATTCATCTCAAAATAAATATATCCTTTCAAAGTAAACCATTGACCATTAAATACTGTATATGTTCAATATGCAATGATACTGACAACAAATACGTAAGCACATGTAACACGATATAGCTAACGTTTGCTTCTAAACATATGGTTATAAGCCAATGCACGAAAAGCTTTTTTTTGCGTCATTTTTATTTAATCTGCGAACAAAAAACGATATAAATTAGTGTTATTAACCAGGGCCGGAATCGTTCCTCCTTTACACCTCTTAGAGATACTCAATAAACGAACTGATATTATACTCTTCGTGAAAGCAGATTCTGCAATTTCACAACAAACTCGTATGCGTAACAACGAGCAGAAATGTTTAATGTAATATAACATGTCCATGTTTCTGTTCATATGTAAAATTGCTCACACGAAAGAGGGCACGGTGGCTCAGCGCTTGTCTCTAATGTGTAAGATCTCTGCTTCAATTCACAACCAAGTAAGGTTATGAAGTTTTTTCTTGTTTTCATCCTACCATTTCTCATCACCATCGTTTTGCGGGGCGTTAAACTTAAAGTTTCCTAAAACTAGCACCAAGAATCGAACCCAGGACGATTGCAATGTCTATAACATAGTAATCAGCATATGTAAGATATCCATGTTCATCCCTAAGATGAAACGAAATGGATCCCGAAGTACATATCAAATTTAAGGAATAATCTTAAGTACGCCTCCAAATGATCATATAACGTAATAAGGCTCCAAAATCAATCATTGATACTCATCACAGGAAACGGACTAACTCAATAACTTAACACATGGTTGTACTACTTTGTACGCATGAAAGGACCACCGAAATTTATCATGATACATATTGAGGTACTATAAATGCTAAAATTGAAGGGGGTGGGGGGTGGATGCCTCTCAAATTTTAAAAGGATGCATCAATATACCCATGTCTTATGATATGAAATGAACTCCTGTATCTTTCCAAAGTAAACCATTACACACTATTTGACAATTAAACATCGTACTTGTTCGAACAAACAATGCCAACGATACTGTGACAACGAATACGTAAGCATATGTAACACGATATAGTTGACGTTTCCTTTTCAACATATGATTATAAGTCAATGCAGAAAGAATCTTTTTAAATCTTTCCAACAGTTTTATTTAATCCACAAACGAATACAATATAACTACCTCTAATTCATCCGCACCAGTAGAGAGCGCTGTGGCTCAGTGGTAGAGCGTTCACCTCTGCTGTATGGGGTCCCTGTTTCAAACACCGCAAAGCAGTTTTGTGGTGGGCAACATTATAATCGGGATACTCCAATTTTCACCCATACTTTCATTCATTTCTCATCGTCACCGTCTCCTTTAGCCTAAACTGCATAATCGTGGGAAGTAAAACTAAAATTTCATTTGCATCCGTGTTAGTTCATCTCATCAAAGATATAACAATCTCCAAATCTTATGCCATAAAAGGGAACAAAAAAAATAAAAAGCATTCGTAAACCTGTACTATTTCATAACGTAATGAATCATCAAAACCATATTTTTATGTAAATTTAAAGAATCATCATGACCTCTGATCCAAAACTCCCAATTCAATGACGTCATAGCAGGGCCAAGGTACCCAAGGGTGGATAACTTAACGAAATGTGCAATATTTACAATTTGTTATCTGTTACGGTTACTATTTTGTAACCCATTTCTGCACCTAGTTAATAACGTTATTGGCCAGTGTAACTTTTAAAATGGTACGCTCTGAATTATGTTACGCTGAGTAACGTTACTCAATGGAACATTCTGCATTTTGGTATTGTAGTTACGGTCACCAAGGGATTAGCGTTACTCGAAATACCCACGTATGTCGTACCTGCTTGAGATTGTTAAGATAAAACTGGTTCCACTGAATACCAGTTCTCTCTCGAACCCAAAGGGTTTTGTTCCTTAATTTTAGCGATATGAAACGTATTGAAATTCTGCAGAACATTTTTGTGTAAGTAGACATATTTTTGTTATGATGAGTACCATTTCTATGTTTCTCTTTTCTTTATCGGTTACCTTTTGTACCTGTATTTCATCTTCTTCAATTCTGATGGTCTTGGAGTTACGCTTGAGTAACGTTTAAACATCCTTGGCGACAGGGAGTCTAAGGTTGGCTTTAAAAGAATCTCCATTATACTAGTAAATAAATTCCACGTTTTTCAGTCTGTTTTCTTTTTCCTCATACTTAAGATTCAGTAAACACCTTAGGCCAGATTTTCCCAACCGGTGTGCCGCGGCACACTGATGTGCCGCGAATGGGCCGCTGGTGTGCCGCGAAAAAATCAAAACAAATTATTAATTCTATACGAACCAAATTGCAAGACAGGGGAAAATGTATATTTATATTTCACATTACTATGAACCTCTACTATAAATCTACAATTTTAAATTTCATATTGTGTTACTTTTCTGTACATTTTTAATGTTGAAAAACGTATTTATCATTGTCATGACCATTATTACTTCTTTATTGTTGGAAACTATTTCGTAACTTGAAATTTTAACATATCATTCAATAAATTCAACAAAGCAAGCATGCATACAAATTACCTACATTTGTGTTTTAAAAGTATAGGAGATTTGTTTATTTGTTCGTTATTTAGTGATCTTCCCTTTTAGTTAGAGGTTAGATACAGTTTTCGAAAGAGAAAGTGGATTTTTAAAAACCTGAGTCCTATATTTCATTGCTATTGTTTTCTATTTTAAAATTAGAATGAAAAATAAGTATAATGATTTAGCACGGGGGAAAATCAGTGATCGAGCTTTCTTCTCTGTAAGAAGGAAATTAGTAATCACATTAAAATACCACGGTAATTATATATATATATGTATATATATATATATATGGGTGTGCCGCGAGAATTCAAGTTACACCTGTAGTGTGCCGCAAGTTGAAAAAGGTTGGGAAACGCTGCCTTAAGCCCTCAGGTGCATGTTTTTTGAGAATAGCATTACTTTGATTGCTCTGTATTTAAAAAGAGGAAAAAGAGAAATGATCAAAGAGTGAAGTTTTTAATGTAAGCTTATTGATAAGATTTTTACTTCTTGTGATGACACTGCCGATAGTTGAGTTGATTTGGAGTTTAACGTCCTTTTCGGCAGCGAGGCTTTATGAGACGGGACCTACTGATTAACATGGAATCGAAACCACATGTGCTCACGCCGGGAATCGAACCCTGGTCTTCCAGGCGAAAGGCGCGTACGCTAAGCGCTTAGGCATGAAGGAGTTCACTGCCGGTAGTCAGCATATATGTTTATTTTACAACAGTCTTGCACTGACCAATGTGGTTGAAGCTCGAGCTCACTTCCCAACAAGGATCGAACCCGGAGCTACATTCACCAAAGTTAAACATATACTGACCCCCAGGGAAGCAGGAAGGACATTTCATTTGCTTGAAAGCAATTTAGTTTATAAATCAAATACATATCAGACATTAGTGGCGTAGCGAGAAAATCATCAAGGGGGACCAACACACAAGATTTGGTAGAAAGGATCTTCTGAGGGGTGCACCAATAACTACCAGTAGGCCTACATTTGAATTGAATTGGATTTTTTAAAATGCCTTTAGGCACCTGTGGTGTGAATGAGGAAATGCCCTGGATATCCTAAGTATCTGTTCTCGGTGAATCCTTTTGTTGAACTTTTAGAAAATTGACAAACTATCGATTTTGCAAAACTTCCCTTTGATTTAAGCCCAAATCGAAACATGACAGAGGAAAATTTCGAAAAGTGTTGCTATTTTCACTCCTAGCTTCTCACTTTAGGTAGTGTATATTTACAAGGAAGGGGGTGCACGTGCACCTTTGCACCTTTAAACATATTTCTATTTTATCTTATTTTTGTAAAAAACAAAAAAAAAATCTGCCAGAGAAAGAAAATTGTCAAAAAGTGCTACCCATTCAGAAGACTGTTTTCTTCTCATGTGAATGTTTTGACTTCTCGTGGCAATATGGTAATCTACAGTTTATTTTGTCTCTTTTTCTCCCTTTGATTTTTAATGTTCATTGTATTGTTTAAATGCTTATAAGTTAACTTGCGAGAAAGTATCATAGTCGAAGGTTGTACTACTTGTAGAACTGATATTAAAAAGTAAATAAAAGAATTATCATGGAAACAATTTTTTCATGTTGTATTCAGAAAACAAACATAGGGTTCTTGCGGTTCTGAAATTAATATATCGCAGGCATTCGTTGATATAGTAGCCTATATGTTGGTTTTCACCAGGTACATTCGTGAAGTGTCCCCTCGAGATTCGTGTAAAATTGATTTAAATACAAAGTTCTCTGCTGTCTAATGTGTATTGTACTAAATTTAGCTGCCCATGCCGGTAATTGGCATATTTATGGGCCTTCATATATCCGGAATTCTATCATACACTACCATAACGCTCGGACACAAAATTCATTTTAGTTTCTTTAGATGTTACTCACTGGACATGAACATGGGCATATGAAAAGCAAATTGGATCAAGTACTGCTTCTGACACATGTTACCCATCCCGGCCGCCATCTTAGATTTTACTTTTGGTTTTTCAAATGGAAATAGGTGCAAGTATTACATCGGACATTTACGTTTACATTCACTGGTGTAATGTATTTTACCGTAGCTTGTACCATTTGGAAGGTATTACATGTTCATTCCCTCCAGCCATTTTGCGAATAGACATTGCAGGTTAATATCAGTTACGCTTACGTTTTTGGTGTTGACAAATCAAAACAATTTCTAACTGGTAAACTCCTTACAACATAGGTGTCATAATCTTATTACATTTCCATGAGTGATTGTTATTACTTCCATGTTATACTATAATAAGGAAGTATTGTATTACTGTCAAAATGCCTAATGTAGATCCAGATACGCCCAGATTTGGGTGAAGACCTACCATTTCCGTATTGACATCTTTGTGTCTGCATGTATATAAGTTCAGAGAATATTTCATCAACGATAACACATAAAAGATTGCATATACACACGGGGCCCTGCACAACTTTCTATTTGGTTCAATATGAAGTGCTTGACATTTAATGGTATATACAAGCTACGATAAAACTCAGTACACCAATGAAATTCCGAGAAAAGTTTACATTAATTTGATGTATCATTTGAACCTATTGCCATTTGAAAAACCGAAAGTTAAATCCAAGATGGCGGCCAAGGTGGGTAACATATGTCAGAGAAGGAGTACTTGATTCAATTTGTTCTGCATATGCCCATATTCATGTCCAGTGAAATCTAAAGAAACTAAAAGCAACTTTGTGTCCGAGTGTTATAGTAGTGTATGATTGAATTCCGGATATATGAAGGCCCATAAATATGGAAATTACCGGTATGGGCCGCTTAAATTAGTGCAATACACATTGGGCCACGGAGAACTTTGCATTTGAACCAATGTTACACGAATTCCGAGGGGACACTTCGCGAATGTACCTTGTCAGTCTCCGTACAACTTGGAATCGCTTAACATTAGTTTTACGGGAAGAAAAAAACATCATTTGGAACAACTTTCCAGTTTTGATCATCTGTATTTCCTCCTTATTTATTCGGTGTAAGGACCTCAAACTTATTTTGTTGGATCTTGCTTATCGAAAGGTTTTTAAAACTGCCTTACTGCACCCAAAGTCTGAAATTCAGGGTGGGGTGGGGGCGGATGCCCTCCTGCCCCATTAACGCCCCTATCTAGCGGCTGTCATATGAAACTATCCCACGGCCTTTAACGTGCTTTTAGTTATACTTATTGCGGACTCTTGACTGCGAAAATATTACGTTTGGAAATAGAATTCATTTGCTGAGCAAACCTGAACCTTATTGAAAATGGACTTGGATCCATAGTGCTCTGAACGCCTCATATATTACTTTTCTTCAATGAATTATTGACTTAAAAAACAACCAATTACATAGGCTTGCAGAAAATATTCTAAAGTTAGCACAACATGAAGTGTGCTTCAAACTATCATTACTTTTCGAAAATTTATTATTTTAAGATAATTTCATTAGTATGAGTGTTCTGAAATAGTAATCAAATTTTTGCAATTAAAAATCACACCCGCCTCCATGAAACACAATCTTAGCCCCTAAGAGCATAATTAGGAAATTTTCAGAAGCAGTAACTCCGAAATGACTTGTTTTAAGGCTAAAGTAACCGCACAAGCGTATTTCTGGTAAAGTTCTAGCCTTAAAACACGTAACATGACTCCATTTGTATTTGAAATTTTGAATTCCAATCAAAAATGACAGCCATGCTGCTTGATAGCACTATCTGATGTGTCAGACCACTTAAAAGTTTCATCATTCTCCCTCAACCCGTTCTTAACGCACAAGGGTGGTGAGGACTTTTGTTTCACCATGCATATTGATAGATTGTGTGAAATCTCCACAGTAGGTAGATTTTAAAATCTACCTAAAAAGCTAATTACAACCAAGAAAGTACTTACGAGAATCACTGGCAAGAAGGTGTAATAAAAAGGGGTTGGAATATGAAATAAGTTGAGAATTACTAATCTGTACTGAAATATTTTGTACCCAGCACAGTGTTATTAATCAGGATAAAAATAAATGAAAAGGTCGGTTGCTAGTAAAGAGCAAAAAGTCCTAAGAAATAAGTTATACATGATTTTGAAACATGTTAAAAATCGTGTTTTAAACTGTTCAAAATGTTTGACATGTTTTTTTGTCTGTGTTTTAAAACATGTTTAAAACGTTTTGAACATTTTTTTAATGTTTTAAACACATGTTTTGTTCTTTTTTTTAAAAAAATAAAACTATTTTTTCCAACCCTTGTCTGGTGCCTAAGTAATATAAAACAAAACCATGTACCAAATTGGTCGCCAGGTTGGAATTTTCGATCGCCAGATCGCCAATGATGACTGAATATTTCAGTTTGGCGATAGACATTTGCATAAATTATATCTTGAAAAAAAAAGAAAGAAAGAAAAGGAAAAAGAAAAAAGAAAAAAACTATATGATCTTGTTGCTGGATTCAGACGAGGTTTCGTGGCGTGCCTGTAATATATAGCAAATCAATATAGAGAAGTCATTACATATGCCGGCATGAAAAGGTAAGAAATATGGCGTTTGAAGCGAATAACTGACAATGTACAGGGCCAAATGAACACATTCTCACACGCAAGATTATACTTCAGCCCCTTCACCTTCCATCAAACAAAATATATTCGTAGTTCTTTTGTTGTTGTAAAGGCGAACCTGTCCTTTGCCCTGTCGCTTTGTAAAGTATAGCGATCTTTATTCTTTGGACAATGGGCTATCTGCACACCATATTTCGATTATATTCAGCCAGTAGTTACGGAGAAATAAAATAGAACATACAAGGCAAGCCGAGCCGAGCCTATCGCCGGCCGAGCTCGGCCATCACATGTAGTGATCTTTATTCCTTAGATGATTGGGTATTTTCGCATAAAGTTTGGTTTAAATTTAGCTGATAGTTACCGAGGAATAAAGTACTACATATGCACACACATAATTACAGTACATCTGGAGTAAAAGTACAACATCCGGTCAGCTTACGCCGGGAACTAAAAAGAAAAGTCCTAACATCAGGATCACAAATAGAACATACTATATGTAAGCGGAATCCACTTTCAACATCGCAATATTAATGGAAGGGGGGGGGGCTTGAGCCGGGTGATCCTCCCTGACTACGCCACTGCCAGACATGACCTACAGCTTAAGGGGATGTCTTCCCATCATCAGAGGCTTCAGAATCTTCATAAGATAACATGTAAAATTTAATTCATAAATATCTTAGAAAATACTAGGAACTGATAATTTTGTTGCCAAAGAGTAATACAATTCAGATGACTGTCACAATTTTGCACCTAATTACTTGGATTAATTGTAATGCATTCTTCCGTATTGAGTTACTGCAGGTAAAGAGTCAAAAGACCACTTGCAAATCTCATGAATTACTATGGATGACATTCTTTGAAGAACAAATGCTGAGGAGGGATGTATTATGACAATTTGAAAAGTGAAACCCGTGTCTACCCCTCCAGTTTCATAATCATTTATGCCTTGAGCAGTCTCCCTTTCCACTCCCACCTCCCACTTCCCACTGATTTCCCTCAACTTTACGACACAACTATCTGAATGTGCTTTTTCGGCGTAAGTTGGTAGGATTCAGGTGTCAACAAAATACTTCGTAGAACAAAGATAATGATCTTTGAAACCTCAGTATGGAATGTCTTTCCAATTGCTTTTCTACATCTTTTGTTGGTTGAAACGGATGGATTCTCCTTCGAAGAAATAGCTTTAATCTCTTCCACTCACAAATGTAAACCAAAAAAAGTCTAAATGTTTCTTATATATTTGCCTATTTCTTTTGTTTTCTGGAAGGATAGATTTCTTTTCATTTTATAATATTTATCACAAAAACGCACACAGTGCGATGTTTCTGTGGTTAGAACGGATTAATTGTGTGCAGGGATGACAAAAATCAAGTTTTCGTTGTAAGTTTTTTTTTTAATAACTAGAGTTTGGTTTATCAAAACTCCATTATATATTTACCTTATTCGCGTGTGTTAGTGTGTGACAAAAATAAATAAATAAATAAAGTATTTCATGGATCATCACCAAATTTGGTAAAAATACAAAGAGTCAAGAATTAGGAAGTGAGTTTGTTATTAAAATAGTCTTCTCAAACCGAAAGTGGTTTAAAGAAACCATTTCCGGTTTGATCATTGATCATCATAGATCGAAAAACGTAATACGTATTAAGATCCGGGTTTCAGTTTCGTAAGAACATATTTAATCTCTATTATTAACTCTCTAATAAAATCGGAAGTGGTTCATTCAACTATAATTTCTCGTTTCAATAAATATTGGTCTACATAGAGCAAGAGCGGTAGATGAAAGCAGTTTTCTCCATTCGGATAGCTCTCAAGTGTCTCAAAAGTGCAGTGGCGTAGTCAGGGGAGCTCACCCGCCTCAAGCTCTCCCCATTAGTGTTGTAATGTTGAAAGTGGATTCTGCTTACATGAAGTATGTTCCATTTGTAATGTTAGAACTTTTCTTTTTAGTTTCCTTAGTAAGCATAAGGGAGCTTGTAGTTTTACTGCAGATGTAATTAAGTATGTGTGTATGTAGCACTTTATTCCTCGGTAACTACCAGCTAAATTTAAACCAAATTAGATGTACAAGTACCCAATCATCTAAGGAATAAAGATCACTACATGTGATGGCCGAGCTTGGTCGGCGATAGGCTCGGCTCGGCTTGCCTTGTATGTTCTATTTTATTTCTCCGTAACTACTGGCCAAATATCATCGAAATTTGGTGTGCAGATAGCCCATTATCCAAAGAATAAACATCTCTATACTTGGTGGCCGACTCGGCAAAGGACAGGCTCGGTTCGGCTCTGTTTGTATGTTGTACTTTATTTCTCGGTAACTATTGGTCAGATTTAAATCAAATTTCGTTTCCAAGTATCGCTTAAGGAATAAAGATCATTATATATTATGTCTGGGCTCGGTCGCCGACAGTCTCGACTCGACTTGTCTTGTACGTTGTATCTTCTTTTTCAGTAACTACTGGCCGAAATATTTTAAACAGGGACGCAAGTGGAATGCAGGACAAAAATGTCCTTCTCTCCTCTTGCCTTATGTTTTCTTACTTGCTTGACAAAAGTTATATTATTTTGCTTGGTGAATTCTTTTCCTTCAACCTTCAGAAAATCATGCTTTTGCAAAGCTCTGCTTTCTTTTAAGCCCCAAACAGATACATGATGGCAAAAAGTTTCGGAATGTGTTGCTATTTTCACTGCTCGCTTCTCATTTTAGATAGTGTATATTTACAACAAAGGGGGGAAGTGCACCTTTGCAGTCCCTAAATCCGGCCATATATATAGATGTATAGATAGATAGATAGATAAATAGATACAGTGGCGGTTCCAGGATATGAACAAGGGAGGGGCTAAACCATAGCTTGCAGCTTTATCCAGTGTAAAGCAGAATTGAAGCCCATTTTAACCAGTGTATACCTGATCGTTAAGGGGGGACTATAGCTCCTGGGAGCAGGAAAATTCGGTGTAGGAAATTTCGGTGTAAGAAAACTCGGTGTAGGAAAATTCGGCGTACAGAAAATTCGGTGTACGGAAAACTCGGTGTGGGGAATGTTCGGTGTAAAGATTCGTTGTAGTAGACAGTAGTATTTATTAAAAACTTAACTTTGAGCATAAATGAGCGTATTAGTTTTAAGTTCAAACTTTGTGTAGAACGTACTTTTACTGTCTGCTATACCAAATTTTGAAAAGTTGTGATTGTGAAATAATTTGAATTCTAGATTTCGACGGATTTTAGCATTTCATGGCCCTTACATGACGAGAAATTTGTTTATTGATGTCCGTTTGTGTGATTTAGCGAAGCGATCATCGATACCAATCGACATTTCATTTAAAACTTAAGTTTTTATGCTGTTTTGGAGGATGTCTCCTAGAATTTTATATTTCAAAAAAAAAAAAGTAGGTTACTAGACGGGTAAAGTTGAAAATTGTAGATTTTTCAAAAATGTTCTGACGATTTTATGTATATTTTATAAATAAATATTTAAATTTAAATTCTTCAAAAACGACATAGTTTATTTATGTTACTCAAAGGTGTAAAAATAAATGCCTCAACTAAAGTATCTACGCCTGATTGGAGGAGAAGTCAATAAGGAGTCAATAGGGTTGCAGTACCTGTTTACCTTAAGGCAAACAAACTAAAGTGTCTGATTGGAGGAGAATTAAACTATTTGTACAAATATTATATGATAAAACCATCCTGCTTTATATTGCCCTTTCCACTAAGACTTTTTTGATCAATATATTTTTGCATCTTACATATGTATATGCAGAGTGATACTCCCGGATTCATTGGGCTCTAGAATTTCCAACTAAAGTCCGGTTTTCATGCGGTTTGTTGCAAATTATCAAGGGAGAATGGGAGGTTTATGGGACTATGTTTACTGGTTTAAATTCATCCGGGGTAATATCGAGCAGGCCGCAAGAAAAACAGCAAATATTCGCCATTGTACGTTACAGTTCGAATGAGATATTGGATATTTGAAGCGAAATTGAAGAATACAAATTAAGTGTTAGTGAAATGAAACGAAATCTTTAAGTTTTATGTCCAACAACATCCGCCAGCGGTGTCCGATGCTTTCCTGCCTTACTCAGAAGAGATCCTGTTTCCTGCAATTTATTCACTAGCGACCATATTATGTTCCTGTTTGGGGCAGAACGTGAGGCAAAGTTGCGTGTAGCTGCCCTTTGCGTAGCAACAACAGATCCCGGCCTCTAAAATCTTTTTAACGATAAAATCACGTTGCTCCAAAGAGTACATTATTGTAACTGCGTCCTGATCATATTGGTACAGTAGCACAGCATAATTCTCAATACGAAGGCCCAGTTTCCTGTTTCTTATTGACCGTCGCGAGGTTGTCATCTAACGAAGAAACTCAAATCTCCATACCGCACCTCACCTAATTCCAATTCGGTACAGTGGCGAATATTTGCTGCTTTTCTAGAGGCGCGGCCTATATTACCCCAAATGAATGTAAACCAGTAAGCATAGTTCCATAAATCTTCCAACGTTCCTTGATCATTTGCCACAAACCGGATGAAAATCGGACTTCAGTTAGAAAATCTAGACCCCCAAATGAAATCCGTGAGTTTTAAAAGAATCACCTTGTATATGTTCTATGATGTACTATATAGGAAAGGTGTTTTTAGTTGTTCCTATAACTATTCTCTGAACTTATAGTTGTAATTGTTTTATTTCTGACAAAAAGTGTCAGCTTCATTGTGTGATGAAAAGTAGTTTATAGTAATACCCCGCAAAAGACATGCAAGAGGTATTGGACTCAAGGCAGAAAAATAAATTTGCTTTTCTTGAAATAGGTAATAACATTTTATTCGTTACATTATATGGTTTCCGTTTTCACAATATGAAATGTCGTAAATTATTGTAAGTAGTAATATTCAATATGTATTACACCGAATCTACCGTACACCAAAATTTCCCCACACCGAGTTTTCCGTACACCGAAGTTTCTGTACACCGAATTTTCCTACACCGAGTTTTCTTACACCGAATTTTCTTACACCGAATTTTCCTACACCGAATTTTCCTAGACCCATAGCTCCTATAGCCTTCCCTCGGATCCGTGCCTGTATACAAGGGCGCCGATTTCTCTGTACAATGGGGGGCCTCATTTAGATGGAGAAGCCATATATGAGGATTTTAAAACAAATTGCATTCAAATTATCCCAAATATTATATATTCTTAAATACAATAAGGGGTCCCACATGTGCTTTGGGGGGGTGGTCCCGGGTCCCCTTGGTCCCCCAGGATCGGCGCCCATGCCTTTAAACGGATGGATTCTTCTTCCAAGCAGTAGCTTTCACCTCTCTGCCACTCAAAACTATACAACGAAGAAAAGTCTAAATGTTTCTTATTTACCTATCTTTTGTTTTCTGGAAGGATAGGTTTCATTTCATTTTATATTATTTATCATAGAAAACAGACAGTGCAACGTTTCTGTGGTTAGAATGGATTAATTGTATGCAGGGGTGGCAAAAACCAAGTTTTCCTTGTTTGGTTTTTGAATAACTAGAATTTGGTTTACCTACTCCTTTATATATTTACCATACCTGTGTGTGCACGTGTGTGAAAAAAAAGAAAGAAAAAGTAAAAGAAAAAACTAAAGAACTGCTTGATGGATCATCACCAAATTTGCTCAAAATATAGTCAAGAGTAAGGAATTTTATTTGTCATTAAAACCACCTACCCAAACCGGAAGTGATTTAAATAAACCATTTCTGGTTTGATCTTTGATCACCATAGATCGAAAACGGCAATATGTAGTGAGATCCGGTATTCTGCTTCGTAAGAATATATTATTAACTCTACTACAACCTACAATGGTACAAATCAACTATAATTTCTGCTTTCAATAAATATTGATCTATATATAGCAAAAACGGTAAAAAAATAGATGAAAATGGTTTCTTCCAATGGAGCAGCTCTCAAGCGTCTCAGGTGTACCTTTCATCTCTTCTTGTGATCTTCAATTGAAAGCTCGGTTTCAATAGTGATCTCCATAGAACAGGAATGAAGCGGGTTTTTGCTTTCTATTCAGCTTTCTAAAAATAACTACTATACTCTGTCTTCCAAAAGATGTGGAAATCAACTACTACCGATTTTAACTTTGATGGCTATAGAATAAAAACTGTAATAGATAAGAAGCGGTTTCTGCAATTTATTAGGCGTTCCAAGAATATATTTCGTCTCTAGTCTAATCTCTCTACCAAAACCGGAAGTGGTAAAAATCTACTACAATCTATTACAGTTTCAATATTAATTGTGAAAATATCGTACCACAGACACCAAACTCTTCTGCGTGATGTACACGTGGCACTGCTACTTGTTTTTGAACCATTTTCTTTATCTTGTGGATAATCGTGGCCTCTATTTTTTAAATAATAAAATAAGTCAAACTCGAGGTCATATGTAAACTAGTTTTACAAATGATTTACCAGTAGAGCACAAATTATTTACTAGTCTCCCCATTCATTACTGTTCAAGATTGAATAAGCCAAACCGAGTAGCGTGTCTGAACAAAGAAGTGAGTTAGGGAAGCTAATACATAAGATTATTTGCATGAATAAAACCTACTTTAGATTTGTAATAAGGGATAAAAAATCTTAAACATCTGAGAGGTTATTTGGTTCACACAGTTACAGTTAAGAAATTGATAAGAGAATAAGATAGATTGGGCTAGAGCCTAAGTTGGGATAAAGCGGGAAGTATAAAACACATTTTTGTAATGAAAGTCTTGATTCTGAGCGAAAACAGCTAGTTGATCTTTGACCTCGAGTTGGACCGGTTTGCGGTCACTTCTTAAGATTGAGACCGAGATCAGTCGAATTAGCACCCTCAAGTTGCAGTTATTCATTTTTTTTTAAAGAAGGGGCCATGGCTACAAAACTTTTATTTAGATTACATATGGATAGAAATAAGTATTTTCTAGCCCGTTCTTATGTAACAGGGGGGTTATGAAGGACGGGACCTACAGTTTAAAGTGGGTTACAAACCATTACTCGGTTTGAATCGGAGAGAAATTGTCCTCTAGCTGGGCTCAAACCTGGGACCCCTGCCTGATTACAAAAGTGACAATTCTACAGACTCATCCACGGAGAACACCTGATAAAGATATATTGTACTGATATTGCATGTACTGTACTTGTGAATATTTTAAGAATCGCTTTACAAGAAGAGAAAAAAAAACTGCACAAGTTAAATCAGTACAAAGTACAGAAGATATACTTTATTCCCCCAAGTTAGTTCACAGAGTCAAAAATTTAGCGACCTAATTTAATTTGCATATAAATATAAGAAGTGAATAAAGATATGAATCAATTGAGTTCACTCTGGTTCTGAACCATTTATATTATTTTATTGGTTTAAATCAATTGTTTGTTTAACATACACATACAAATTCTATGAACTTCAATAGGAAAATAATTTTGGATCTTTGGATAATTTTAATAATAATAATAATAATAATAATAATAATAATAATAATAATAATAATAATAATATAGTTTGATTCAATATAGTGAACAAATTGGGGATGTGCCTGGATTAAGAATCAGCAAACAACGGTGAAATATTCCAAAAATATTGCAGATTGATAGCCAATGACGTGGCCATGCATCACACAATTTCCTAGCTATTTTGTGGGCTTTGTTTTAATAATAATAATAATATGATTTTCACAGGCTTGCGCCCACTATTCATGGAACAGTTCTAACATAATTTAATCCTACTCTTGTTGTGGACAGCTAAGAGCGCTATGAAAACAAAGCAAGATGAAGAATGAAAGAGATTGTCTATTTTCCCTCCCCTTTGCTACTTTTGTCTCACTCTGTGCTTCCCCCTGACCCTGCTATCCCCTTCCACCTGCCTTTTTCCTTGTATGTGACTGACTTCCTCCTATGATATTCACAGAAATCGATCTCTTTTTTTTTTCTCCCTGTCTCTACTTCATATTTGCAATAACAACATATGAAAGTGAAATATTCATTCTGCTTCACCACCTGAAGAACGAAATTCAATGTGACCCTCTGAAGAACAATACAATAGATACCATGTCCGAGGAACTCTCCAAAGATCTGATAAGATCTGTAACTGATGAACACAATACCTTTACCAAACCTGTCTGGTCAACTGTGTTACTCATGTGGCAAATAGTATTTGTAACGAAATAGCTTCTGTTCCACACATTTTCGTTCCATTAGATACCCGCAGAGAAAAGAATCTCATTCAGCTGGTACCAGTTGTTGATTTTCTCCCACCAAGCGTGAAAGGAATACCCGAAACAGATTTGTTTCTTCAATTAGTTACGGTACAATAACGTTACATGCTCGAATAACGTTACGGTGTCGTAACAAAAATTGGTGGTATACCTTGTACCTACCTACATTAAATAACCAATAATTTTGTTACAGAGAACTATTTTCGTTACGTTACAGTTACGTTAAGTTATCCACCCCTGAAGGTACCTCTGACTCATTCGTACCAGCGTGCGGCCCCTGAATAAGCATAAGCAAAATTTCAATAGGTGACGAAGTCCCGGGCCAAAGCATCCCTAATTCATTCACTATGGTCCATGTGGCCCCAAAATTGGATAGTCGAGAGTTAGGCAGGGTGGTGGGGCCCATACTACTTTGGCCTTCAGCCCCCTTTAACTGTTCGAACTTCTCTCCTTATTTTGACCTTTTCCTTTTGTATCATACTTCTCTCCAAATTTGACTTTTTCCCGATTGCGACACTACTTTTTTGCGTATTTTTTATTCATTTTGGTTATTGTTTAGCATTGGGGGGTCAGCTTTTGCATCTACTTTTTTGCGATATTCTATTCCGATGAGATTGTTTTATGGTTTCATACGTTAAATTACGTTACCAACATTAAATTCAGACAGCACAGCAGAGCAAGCGTTAGCGAGTGAAGGAGGGTCAGAGTCCCGCATGGCACGTTGTTTTCTATCTTCCTTACCAACAATTCACTTTCTTTTCTCACATAAATCACTTCCATTTACCCTTACGGTTTGTCTAAGTCCTCTACTGCCCTAAAAAAAAAATGTGTCCGATTGTTTGTTGACTACTTGAACACTACTATCAATTCATTTCCTCCGTAAATCAAACTACTTTTTGCTAGTTTTTGTCCCAATATTAGTATTATTATTACAATTACCTGACTTTTTAGTGCAAATGGAAATGGAACTTAAAAAATCATATTATTAGTTATGTAAGTATTGTCAAAGAATTTTAAATTTTTTAACCCCCAAATTCTTTAAAACCTAGAAGTAAATCATAATATATTAAAATAAAGTAATTTGTCATATGGTTATTATAATTTGGAAGATAAAGGAAACAAAGGGAAATAAATTCCTTCCCGGGAATTTATAGGCCAGGGAAAAACCCGGGAATATTCCCATTTTTTAAATTCCTTCACCGGGAATATTCCCACTGCCCATCACTAATAATGGTATTATGCACAACTTTTGTTATGCAGGGGGCTCTCTTGCGTGATGCGCACGTCCATTTATTTTTTTTTTCTCTGCACATGACGTAACGATAGCAGGAAGTGAGTATACTTCGTTCGCGCGGGGAAAAAATCAAGCGGGTATGCAAGCGCTCCCCACGTTTATCTTTTTGGTCATGTGTGTATATTAAAGTTTTTACAATAATTTATTTTATTTATTGCGTTTTTCAAAAGAATATTCATGGTTTAAATAATATTTTTATTGTATTTTCATCTTTCTTTATTGATGTGTTTTCCTTGTCCGTGCATGTATTATGTAGGCATCAGTGTTTTATTTAAGCATTATCACATCTCAGTTTGCTGCACAAAATCGAGAGTATTTAGATATAAACGTAAATTACATGGCCAAATATGATGCCTATGATAATAATTTATTACCGAAGTGACCTACTATTGAAAGAAAAAAGAAAGAAATATGGTTATCTTTAGATTTCACATATAGTTGAAGTTCAGTGATAAATATTTGTTCAATTCATTAGATGCCTTTTATATTCTCAATAACATTAACCACTGAACCAGAGAATACACATAATAGCTATTATAAAAGATCGACCATAGAACGATGACAAAGAAACACCACCGTCACTTGTGACATTTTATTTCGTCTGAAAATAAAACCCCACAGTAGTTTTTCCATATATAACCGCCAAGGTTACGTTTCGGGAATATCACTAGCAAAAGATAATGGGATTCTAGCAATAGCTCTTTTCATAATGTAATGAGTTGTTGATTATTAATACATAATTGATTCATAGAATTGAACCTTAAGTATTTTTCATTTAAATGGCGAAAGAAGGAACCCGCTTAGGACATTAACATAAACAGTTCTGAGTTGTTCTTGGTTATTAAAGACAAAGTTGTATTATTATTATTATTATTATTATTATTATTATTATTATCCACTGTTGAAACCGTCATACATAATATAAATTGCTATGCAAATTTAGATGCTTTGTAATAAATGAAGTTGAGTATTTGATTATTACACCGTCTACGTAAGTTTTCTCGGGGTCCTCCAGTTTCGTCTTACTTCCCTCATTCCACTACTATCACCAATCTCTTTAGCTTATTTGCTTGATTTTAAATTCTCGCTCAGCAGCGAGGCTATACAGCGCCGGCGCAAGGGGGGTCGAGCCGTGCTACTGCCCAGGGTGGCAAAATTTGAAAAAGAAAATAAAGGGGTGGCATGTGAAAATACCGCCCAGGGCAGCAAAACTTCTAACGCCGGCCCTGAGGCTATATGAGACGTGGACCTACTGATTAATTTTGGAATCTCAACCACATGAGCCTTACTGGGAATCGAACCCGTGTCTCCCACGCCAAAGGCGCGTACGCTAACCAGTTAACCACGAAGGAGCTCTAATCTCCTTCAGCAATGAAAACCAGGCTATATATATGATGTGGTTCTACAACAGTTTGCTCGTACTACAAGTAGCAGTGTCATTTCAAATTTGCCAGATGAGGAGCAAAATTCTCCACTATAAAACTTCCACGCTTTTTTAAACCTTTTAGTTTTACGTCTTACGATTATGACGAGTAGGCTAAAGGAGGCGATGAGGATGAATGAAATATTAGAATGAAGGAAGGGGAAGGAAATGGCAGTACTCCGAGTAAACCTACACACACGTTTTCGTCCACCACAAAATCCACTTAATGCTAACTAGGATCGAAGAAGGGAGCTCACGTAACAGAGAGTTATTAGTATATTAGAAAACCATTTAAAATGGTAATTACCCTTCCTCCCCCCTCCAAATAACGTCCCTGAGTACCAAATCCATAAAATACAATTTTCATTTAGGTTCTTTCCTACTTTAAAAAGAGAAAGAACTTAGAAAAAACACGAAAGGAAAAGTGTGGCGACAAGAAACCTAACAATTATCCACTTCCCTTCTACGAATACGCCCCAACGCTGAGTTTGGGGACATAGTCCATCACCTATAGCAGACGCGGGAAAATTATCTTGTTCACATTTCTCTTAGTTATTGAACTATTAAGCTGCTTGTTTCGGAGATCCTTCTACGAATACGCCCCAACGCTGAGTTTGGGGACATAGTCCATCACCTATAGCAGACGCGGGAAAATTATCTTGTTCACATTTCTCTTAGTTATTGAACTATTAAGCTGCTTGTTTCGGAGATCCTTCTACGAATACGCCCCAACGCTGAGTTTGGGGACATAGTCCATCACCTATAGCAGACGCGGGAAAATTATCTTGTTCACATTTCTCTTAGTCATTGAACTATTAAGCTGCTTGTTTCGGAGATCCTTCTACGAATACGCCCCAACGCTGAGTTTGCGGACATAGTCCATCACCTATAGCAGACGCGGGAAAATTATCTTGTTCACATTTCTCTTAGTTATGGAACTATTAAGCTGCTTGTTTCGGAGATCCCTCTACGAATACGCCCCAACGCTGAGTTTGGGGACATAGTCCATCACCTATAGCAGACGCGGGAAAATTAACTTGTTCACATTTCTCTTAGTCATTGAACTATTAAGCTGCTTGTTTCGGAGATCCTTCTACGAATACGCCCCAACGCTGAGTTTGGGGACATAGTCCATCACCTATAGCAGACGCGGGAAAATTATCTTGTTCACATTTCTCTTAGTTATTGAACTATTAAGCTGCTTGTTTCGGAGATCCTTCTACGAATACGCCCCAACGCTGAGTTTGGGGACATAGTCCATCACCTATAGCAGACGCGGGAAAATTATCTTGTTCACATTTCTCTTAGTTATTGAACTATTAAGCTGCTTGTTTCGGAGATCCTTCTACGAATACGCCCCAACGCTGAGTTTGGGGACATAGTCCATCACCTATAGCAGACGCGGGAAAATTATCTTGTTCACATTTCTCTTAGTCATTGAACTATTAAGCTGCTTGTTTCGGAGATCCTTCTACGAATACGCCCCAACGCTGAGTTTGGGGACATAGTCCATCACCTATAGCAGACGCGGGAAAATTATCTTGTTCACATTTCTCTTAGTTATTGAACTATTAAGCTGCTTGTTTCGGAGATCCTTCTACGAATACGCCCCAACGCTGAGTTTGGGGACATAGTCCATCACCTATAGCAGACGCGGGAAAATTATCTTGTTCACATTTCTCTTAGTCATTGAACTATTAAGCTGCTTGTTTCGGAGATCCTTCTACGAATACGCCCCAACGCTGAGTTTGGGGACATAGTCCATCACCTATAGCAGACGCGGGAAAATTATCTTGTTCACATTTCTCTTAGTCATTGAACTATTAAGCTGCTTGTTTCGGAGATCCTTCTACGAATACGCCCCAACGCTGAGTTTGGGGACATAGTCCATCACCTATAGCAGACGCGGTAAAATTATCTTGTTCACATTTCTCTTAGTCATTGAACTATTAAGCTGCTTGTTTCGGAGATCCTTCTACGAATACGCCCCAACGCTGAGTTTGGGGACATAGTCCATCACCTATAGCAGACGCGGGAAAATTATCTTGTTCACATTTCTCTTAGTTATTGAACTATTAAGCTGCTTGTCTCGGAGATCCTTCTACGAATACGCCCCAACGCTGAGTTTGGGGACATAGTCCATCACCTATAGCAGACGCGGGAAAATTATCTTGTTCACATTTCTCTTAGTTATTGAACTATTAAGCTGCTTGTTTCGGAGATCCTTCTACGAATACGCCCCAACGCTGAGTTTGGGGACATAGTCCATCACCTATAGCAGACGCGGGAAAATTATCTTGTTCACATTTCTCTTAGTTATTGAACTATTAAGCTGCTTGTTTCGGAGATCCTTCTACGAATACGCCCCAACGCTGAGTTTGGGGACATAGTCCATCACCTATAGCAGACGCGGGAAAATTATCTTGTTCACATTTCTCTTAGTTATTGAACTATTAAGCTGCTTGTTTCGGAGATCCTTCTACGAATACGCCCCAACGCTGAGTTTGGGGACATAGTCCATCACCTATAGCAGACGCGGGAAAATTATCTTGTTCACATTTCTCTTAGTCATTGAACTATTAAGCTGCTTGTTTCGGAGATCCTTCTACGAATACGCCCCAACGCTGAGTTTGGGGACATAGTCCATCACCTATAGCAGACGCGGGAAAATTATCTTGTTCACATTTCTCTTAGTTATTGAACTATTAAGCTGCTTGTTTCGGAGATCCTTCTACGAGTACGCCCCAACGCTGAGTTTGGGAACATAGTCCATCACCTATAGCAGACGCGGGAAAATTATCTTGTTCACATTTCTCTTAGTTATTGAACTATTAAGCTGCTTGTTTCGGAGATCCTTCTACGAATACGCCCCAACGCTGAGTTTGGGGACATAGTCCATCACCTATAGCAGACGCGGGAAAATTATCTTGTTCACATTTCTCTTAGTTATTGAACTATTAAGCTGCTTGTTTCGGAGATCTGGGGTAAGTGTCTTAGGAATTCAGTTTTCTTATTGTTGTTCCATTGCTGTATATTTTTGTGTGTGAATGTGCGTGTGGTACTCTCTATGTTGATGTTAAATTTAAGTGGAATTTTCTTATTGTTTTTGTTTTGTAAGTGTTATTTCTTATTGTTTTGAGTGCGTTCTATATAGAGCAAGTGTACATTTAAAAAATGCCTGGTTGCGCGGTCGCCGCTTGTGCTCCGTACAGTAGGAAAACAAAAGGTACAAATATAGTGTATCATTCATTTCCGAAAGACCCTCTTTTACACACACACACACACACACACACACACACACAAAAACTGGATTTTGAATGCTCCCAACATTTCCAACCTAATGATTACGTTCGTGATCTGCGAGCAGAACTACTTAACCTTCCTCCTAAGAAAGTTCTGAAACCAGATGCTGTACCAAATGTAAATATACCAGGTGTTATGCCATCTAACCCTTTGGGGATCTTATGGTACATTTTGTACCATACGCGTTTTTCATGGTACATTGCGTTATTTCTCTTCTATTTGAGCTTTTTCGTCCGTTTTTTTTTTGTTTTTCAAGTCCAGAGACATTGTAGAAGACATTACGTATGGTCTCAGACCGTCCTGCGTCCAGACATGGGAGGTGATGACGTCATAATCTTAAAATGTATTTTTTCCCTTTTTAAGCCTATGTTCATTATTTATTGGCGGGCTTATTTTTGAACGTAGAAGATTGAAATTTTGAACAAACATTCAGTCCGCCGAGTAGTATTTACCAGATTTTTTGTTCCGATGTCAGTGCTAAAACAGGGGCGACCAGAGGGGCAAAGGGGTAAAAAAGGGATATTTTTACCTTAAAAATCCCGTTTGTCGTCATTTTCTCGCCTCACATACATGATAGGACCACGTGAGTCATACCGTCTGAAAGGCCGTTCCATTCTGAAGAGAATGACTGTCGAATTATTATTCTAGGGTAATCAGGGATGTCTCAGGGATTTTTGAAAAATATACTTCTATATAGGGGAAAATGGGGCATTGTCGGTATATATGTTTTTGGCGGGCTTATTTTTGAACATAGCAGATTGAAATTTTGCACAAACATTCAGTCCGCCGAGTAGTATTTACCAGATTTTTTGTTCCGATGTCAGTGTTAAAACAGGGGGGTAACCAGAGGGGCAAAGGGTTAAAAAAGGGATATTTTTACCCCTAAAATTTCCGTTTTTCGTCATTTTCCCGCCTCACATACACGATAGGACCACGTGAGTCATACCGTCTGAAAGGCCGTTCCATTCTGAAGAGAATGACGGTCGAATTATTATTCTAGGGTAATTAGGGCCGTCTCAGTGATTTTTTATCCAAATATACTTCTGTATAGGGTAAAAGTGGGGCATGGTAGGGAAATTTTTTCTGGCGGGCCTATTTTTTTCTCGTAGAAGATTGAAATTTTGCACAAACATTCATCCCACCGAGTAGTATTTACCAGAAGTTTTTTTCGATTTCTGAATAAAAACAGGGGGGTCCTGTGGGGCAAATGTTGAAAAAAGGGAAATTTTGCCCAAAACATCACTTTTTTCAGGAATTTCCCGCCTTAGGTACATGATGGAGACATGTGAATGGTACCGCCTGAAAGAAAGTTCTATTCTGAAGAAAATGATTGGCGGATTATAGTCTTAGGGTAATTAGGGATGTCTCAGGATTTTTTTCCCCTGAGATCATAGTGTTTTATGGTGATTTGGGGCATTGTGGGAATTTTTGATAAAAATTCTCCCGCCCTTACTATTCAAGATAGAAACTTGAAATTTGGCACACACATTCAGTATACCAAGTACTATTTATCAAATTTTTTAGATGGCTACGTCACATAGGGGGGTCCAGGGGGGGCAAAGTTTGAGAAAAAATTTTCCCTCCGAAATTTTCACTTTGACACTTTTTCCCGCTTCTGGTGTATGGTATGAGCATGCAAGTGGTACCATTTGAAAGCCAGCTCTATTCTAAAGAGAATGAGGTATGAACCATGATCTTAGGATAAATAGTGACGATGCAGTAGCTGCTTGACTGAAAGTCTCAAAAATAGCCCAAAAAGCCAAGATCTGCTAAGGGCTAATACTACCAGTTCGGATTTACTTCAAATTCACACCGCAAATATCAGAAAGATAACAGACAGAACTGATAGGTCTCATGCCACAGATGTTAGAAAGAGAGCAATTGAAACTCGAAATAATTTATCTCCCAAGAAGAGAAAAATATACCATTGTACGTCTACAGAAAATGACTTCGTCTCTGAAGAAGTTAAAACTCTTACAAACCAAGTAAAACAATTGCAGGAGAAAAATCGAAGATTAAATGAACAGTTTTCAAATCTGAAACTAAAAACTAAGTGCCTTTCTAAGAAACTTACAGCCGTACAACAAAATCTTAATAAGCGTTCCCAAAATGTAAAAATGAAAGTTGAATCTGAGGTACACTGAATTTTAGGGACTGTTTTCTCCGAAAATCAAATCAAATGCTTAGTGAATGGCAGGAAAAGAACTAAGTGGAGCACAGAAGATATATGTAGAGCGATTACGCTGCGTGCTATTAGCAAAAAGCGTTATTTATTCTTAAGGAGTAAGTTGGGGATTCCATTACCTGGAATTTCTACTTTAAAGAAATTGATTTCCCGTTCATTTCGTTGTCGCCCTGGTGTATTATCAGAAGCGATTCATTTAATGAAAACAGAGGCGGAAAGATTCTCCACTATCGAACGTATATGTGTAATTTCATTCGATGAAATGAATATTGAGAGCAGGGTTACGTACGATCAAATGGAAGAAACCAGCATCTGAAGGTTGGATCGAGTTTCTGTCGCGTGGTGGTCTCTTCGTTCCATCAGAGGAATGGATGTCAAAAATGAAGGGTTTTGAACTTATTTTCAATGACATTAATGGTACCAGCACAATGTCCGGTGAAAAAAAAATTGTAAAAAGACTAACCTCGAAAATAAGTGAAAAGTATCCTGATGTGAATGAACAGTTAATTAGGATATATGTAAGAACTAGGATGTTCATTCGCATAAAATACATGAATAATAGAAACAAAATTCTAAAATCAACAAATGCCCCAAAAATAAAATCTCGACAATGACATCCTTCAGCCACAGTGAGGCCTACAACAAACAACTAAGCAGAGAAAGGTACGTAGAATTATTATTTAAAATTATTTATTAATGTTTATTTCCTGTGCAAACCTTGTCTTGCGTTGCTTCTGGCTGTGCGCTTCTCTTGTCTGCTCCTCGAGACTTTCTCGTCAGCCTAGCTGCTCCTATAGTGACGTCATGTCACCAGCCAATCAGCGTCCCGTTTCTGATATAACCCAACCTTATTCATTCTAATAATCTTGTTTGCAGTGTGACCACTGTTAGTACTTTCGTACTAGATGTAGCACTTTTCCTATATTTTAGTGTCTCTAATACGTTCACCAACAAATCTAGTACTTTTCTCCTCTTCTTTTATCTTAAATACATTTGAGAGATAAAAAACAAATATCATGAAAATTTGGCAATGTACAACTTCACTGTTTCTGGTAACATTTTCTACATATCTTTTTCAACAGTGGTATTTACGAGAGCCGAAGCGTTGTCCAGTCGCCTCCTTAACTAATAAATGAAATGAAATTTTTGAGTTTTACGTCCCACGATCATGCCGGTTAGGCTAAAGGAGACGGTGTTTATGAGAAATGAATGAAATGGTGGAATCAAGAAAATGTCTGGAAACGGGAAAACCCCGAGAAAACACACGTACACGGTGTTTGTCCGCCACAAAGTTCACTCAACTAATTAATGACCACACAGTAAACAGTATTACATATTTGCTTATCCGTTTAAACAGTAGACTATTAATGAATTAAAATTCGATTTTCTCAGTAAGACCATTTTATGATTTTTGTTTTCTCTCGACATCCCCTATATTTATCATACTTGCGTTACTATAGTGGTTTTACAGTGAGTTCTAGTACGACAATTAAGCAGGATTTCCACCAGGATTGTTAGTTTGGGGGGTGTAAAGACAAAACTTGGAGTGTGTACGTGGTTTGCACGCTTTGTATCAAATTTTGACTAAAAACTAAGTTGGGGTTCTTGCAAGAATGTGGGGGGGAATTCTCCTACCCACAAGAAGCGTAAAATGTAATAAATAGGGTGAAACGGGAGCAGATAAAATTTTAGCACTTTTCCCTCAGATCTAGTACTTTTTTCTGCATAGGTTAGTGCGAAATATTTTTACTGGGTGGTCACACTGCTTGTTTGTTATGCTTACTAGAAACAAACAAGCGTCGTGGCTAAGGAAATAAGCAAGTTGTCAGATGACGGGAAATTTCCCGCTAAATTGGAAATTCTTAGCATTGGCGGGAATTCGGGAAATTCTGATTGAAAATAGGAAATTCTGTCAACTTTTCTTCCTTTTCAAGCGTTTTTGTAGGTAAACAGAACCAGAACAGGAAGAGAGGTTTATAAATTGAAGCAAATGGAACTGATAGTTAATCACGCCAATACCCGTTTTCTGCGGGAAGAAAGAAGGTTGGGAGGGTTTGTGGCCCTTTGCTTACTATTTTGTTATGGTCAGTCATTCACGGAATTTTAGGGTGAAGTGAGGCTAAGGAGAGAAGAATGTAATGCTTGGAAGTACCTAGCACACTCTACCACACACACACAAATGTAAATTTATTTCTATAGGCTACCAAATAAACCACAGATAGGAAATAAAAATGGTAGTATAATAGATTTCTCGTCGCACAGGAATAGATGTACTTCTGATTGATTGTTCAGAGTTATTTGATTTTTATTTGAAGCTATTAATATAATTATTAATTAATTAAGATTAATTAATTAATTAATGACATTTCTCTTGGCGGGAAATTTTGCAAGAGATCGGGAAATTTGAGGGCTTTGAGCGGGAAATCTGTTGTTCTGAATCTGACAACAATGTAAGCAACTGCAGAAGAAGATTGGAAATATGAAGTTGCTTTGTGAACGTTCTTACAAATCATTTCATTAACACTGGCAACATAAAATATAAGTGGAGTGTAAGAACAGTGTTGAATCTTATTATATTTCAATTCACAATGGCTGGTGAGGCGTCTGTTAAGTTGGAATTCATGTGCAAAGAAGAAATAGCTTATGATTTACCTCAGGATGATCCATTCCAAGAGGAAGGGTGGACATTGGAACTGATGACAGACAACAAAGAGTTAATATTATCTACAACGGAAGGAGAGGAAACAATGGACAAGGATACAGCTATGTGTTCTTTGGATGTGAAATTAAACGTTGATAGGGTGAAATCAGAATTAGCAGTAGAAGAAGATCCTGAATTTGAAAGGGATATAGAAACGCCTAGAAAAATAGTGGTTCAGGAGACTTGCGCATCGTACTCTAATGATTCCCAACAATTAACAACAAAAACTTTAAATTCAGTTCGGCCAGAAAGGTAATGTTAAAGTTTACATGTACTAATTGGCTCAGATTGATAATACAGTTACATGCGTTCGGAAACTTTGTTGCTTAAAAGCAATGCTTCACGAGAAATTTTTTAGTATGGGAGATATCTCGAACGTAACTTAGTAACCTACAATTTGGAAATAGCATGGCACCAAAGACTAGCTGTATACCAAATAAAAATAATAATAAGATCGATACCACTCATACAAATCTTATGTAGTTCATATCTTGATAAAATAATTTGTTTATTATTGATTACAAATTTCTCACTAATTGTAGCACATATTTACAATATGGGTGCTCGACGATATTGTTTTATTTATATAGAGACTTATGTACAATAACAAATTGTGAGAGTGGTGATTATCTTAAAATTTTCCAAATTTAAACGTGGAATGTATTATATTGGAACAAAAACTATGGACGTTTGTGTTTTTACTTAGGATTTAGCTCAAATGGGTCTAGCCTCATTTTTCCGGAGGGCTTCGAAAGACATAAGCAAAATACAAGATAAAGAATATTTTAACCAACAGTGGATTTTCATTAATTGTAGAGGTCCATACATCAATCCATTTTATAGCTGCACTCATTTCTTTCAAGGAAGTCGACTTTTTACATTCCCAGGAATCATTTGTGAAGTATGGACCTCCATTTCTCAATGTAGTGTCACTTTAGGGGCTTAGTGAACCTACATGATTTATGAATTATTGTAAAAACAACGCTAACCAGCATGTGCTAGATGGCCGGTACAATGAAGTTTGCTATTCAGATTAGGGATAACGCAAAATTCTGTATTTAGGATAACTTATATGTCTTACGTTTTGAATGTGTTCTTGTACGTTCCTAAGTATTTTATAGGTAACATCCTGAAATGCTTTCTTTGCTTGTATATTTGTGTTCCAGAGTAACACAATATATTAGGGACGTAACTTCTTAATTATATGGATTCCTTCATTCCCAAACATTTTTCTAGTTCCGTGTTACGATTTGCCACATTGAATTTTGATACTTCATTTCGCTTACAGTGGTTACTAGGTACCGTAACAAGGGGTTTCTTTGCACATGGAGCATTACTTCCCACAAGATATGAAAAGAGTTTCACAATCCTCTGTTGGTAAAACCATGAACTGTAAACACGAAGTTTCAACTACCCTGTACGATAGAGCATGTAACTGTATTTTGGCGTTTATGTTGGGGGTCAGCATCAGTTCTAATTACCGGGAGGGTTTGTTGTTGTACTGGTATGGAAAGCAGTCACTGTAAAGACCGCCAAATTTTAAAATAATTTCTGTCAATGTTAAATCAGTTTCGTAGAATACTAGTGTGCATAATGGGACTGTGATGTAATTGTTCAAATTGAAATGTGAAACGTTTCATAGGTGGGGTTATTTGCACAACATACAAAAAAGTATCTTGAATATACATTCCTGTGCAATGTTTTTCCTTCAGTATTTAAACATTTTACTTTCTACAGAAAACTGCGTGCATTTTATTAATATTGATATTAAAATGATGGTACCGGTATCAGTACTTATTTTGAATTATCGATATTTGTAAACAAAATTATATATTTTCTGGTATCGACTCAGGAAACACATTCTAATAGTTTAGCATATGTCCTACAAAAGTGCCAACTCACGAACAGAAAAATTGATCCTCGTGAACAGATTTGATTTGGTGTTTCCTTTTGTCCAAGGTTATCATTCGAACCGTAATCAGTGGAAGATTTACGGGGTTTTTAACTTTCACGCTGAAGCCCGCCCAAAATAGCATGATTTTTTTTTTAAGGCAAGTACTTAATTAGACTCAAACAGTGACTTTAATCGGTTCAGTCACTTCCTTGAACTGTTTCTGACTGAGTCACTTGTTGGAACTGTTCGTGCCTTTTGTGTGACGTCCTTTTTGAAAAATTGGTGGTAGTTCATACTTTTCTCATTAGGTGTCTACAGTCAAATGGTAGTTTCTTACTGTGACGTCACATGTTCTGTCTGATTGTATGTGTGGAATGGAGTGAGCGGGTAATTGAATTTTCGTTTCATGGCGACGATCGAAGTAGCAACTGCGATTGAGAAACCGTAAAATGAATTTAATACAAAGAATTGGAACTTGTCGTTTTTAAATAAGTTTGTATTAGATTCGGATTTTATATCATACCACTTTGGAGCACAGTATGGTTTAATTGAGTTAGAGAAAACCTGTCATGGTTGTGGTCGAAGGCTGAAGATATTTCCGACGTATGGTAAAAGTGGGCGTTCATTGGTTAGTCTTGTTTGTAATAATAACAAGTGTACTCGCTTTAATAAATCGACGTATGTGCGGAAAGGAACATTTTCCAGTAATGTGAAGTTGAGTATTGCGAATGTGTTTTTGCTGTCTTATTGTTTCGTGAATAATCAATTATGAGTTCATTACTCATGAGTGTTCTGGTATGGCGAAACGGTGAGTGCTTTCCATTTTTAATTGATATTATTTTTATTCTTGATTTGCTTTGGATTTGGGTATTTGGCAAAATATTTGTTTTGCTGTTGGTGGTTCCATTATCTTGGTGAGATGTAATTTATTTTTCCTCGTCATGCTGCACTGAATTATAATTAGTGATGAGTATTTTTTTTTAATTTTTCCTTACGTTAGCTTTATAGTACTGGTTTGACTAAATATTGTTTTTTGGGATGTTTTTATGGTACTTGATTGCGGGGTTGGGAGAGCGGTAGCCCCCATTTAGATACCAATATTGATAGTCACCGCTTCACCTGGATTGATTAGGTATAGTGTTTAGTAAAATTTTGGCCCTTGTACTTATAGCATAATTCTTAACATTCTACATTACTTTGACTCGGACCGTAACTGTAACCGATTCGACTGATCCGGTTCCGGGAGCAGTTTAGGAATGATTCGCAAACTGCTCCGGTAACCGGATCAGATGAATCGGATGCAGTTACTGTTTGACTGAAAATAAAGATTTGCCTAAAAATATATTGTTACTGATTCCTACTTGTATAAGCTGCAAGCCCACTTCCAAAGTCTAGTGATTTTTTTAAGGAAACAGTCTTTTAGAATCACGGCCCTGTCAAACTACTTTTATGGATACGCCACTGTTCATAATTTATTTTCTAACAAGAAACTCATTCCGGCGTGTAGGTAAATAGGAAATTTACCTAAATTTAAAACACACGAGGTTCCAGTGGTAATAATTTCCTATTTAAGCGTCATTTTGACCGGTGCAAAGTAGCCGCGAGTAGAGGCTGAAACGTCTTATCCCAATTTTACGTTTTTTATGATTTTAAAACGTTACACATTTCAATTTCAACGTTACACTACTGCCTCAAAGTCCCACTATACATGGTAGTATTCTACAAAACTAACTTTGACGCAAATTCGTATATATGATATCTTTCAAATTTTATAAGCCTTTACCGTGACTGCTTTCAATACCTCTACAAGTATATATTTGGCATCTTGCCATTCCTTGTAGAAGAGGCAACTAACCCGTGAGTATTTTTTTTTAATGAAGGAGGAAGTTTTAATGTCCGTACTGGCAAACAATGAAAGAAATTTTGATCGTAGCATTAAACTTGTTTCAAACTTGGTGATCAGAACGGCTCCTACTCTGCGGATGGTATAATTTGAGATCATTTCATTTCTTTTAGGCGAGTGAAATGAATTGAAATCTTATTTGAGAATATAAAGGAATGTAAGAATATCCCAAGTACAAATCGTAAAAAAGTTTCCCGACCATTCTATTTAAACACGTTTCGAACTTTAACAGCTATTGCCAGTTATTTTGCTTCTAACTGCAGAGATTGTAATTTGAGATCACGTCTTTCTTATTAGGTGAGCGAAACGAATTTTGTTATTCTGCTTTTAGATTTTAGACAGAAGTGAGAATGGCCATACATAAAAGTCCCGCAGGATTTTGTATTTTTTATTTAAGGAAAGCTTTGGAATAGCAGATTAAGAATAAATTTATCAATACAAAATTACTATGCAAAGTATCTTTTTTTTTTACAAAGTAGAATTTTAATATCTTTAAAAAATTGTGCCCGACGTCGGTTTCTTCTTCTTGGGTTTCCTTTAAAGGGGTATGGTCATTATAACTACAAATCGATTTCTAAGTAACGTTAGTTTCAATTTTTTTTATGGGGGAGTAGCATTTTGTCAGATAATTTTCTCGTTGTACCTTCGAAAACGGTATTTTATAAAGGATTTTCGTTCTTCTGTATAGAACTCCTGTAGGCTGACATCATCATTATTATTCAAAATTCATTTCAGACCGATGTTAATTCAAATTTCATTGTGGGTTAATGATGATGTACTCATGAGATGTACTCATAAAATGCCAATGAAGCGTTATTTATTTGTTTATAAATTAGCCCTGTACAGTCCAGATTAAGAATATTATCTTAAATACGATATCATTAAGTACATCCCGCCTTTCGAACAACATTTCTTAGTAGCATAGAAAACTACGCCATCTAAGCTGCATTTCATTCTTGAATGCAGGTTTCCATTAGGAAAATATGATAATGGCTATGAATCCAAGGTTTTATGAGAGAAAGATATAAACTGCTTTAAGGAAAACTATTGTCCAGTTTTTTTATATTTCTTACACCGGGGAATATGTTCTATGATCCAATCGAAAGTGCAGGAACGTGAGAGTACAAAAAACCAAGTCTGACGAGAAGGTTGTGGAGCTAATGGTTTATAGTTGTGTATCAGTTTTTTGATATATTTTGGGCTTCCATATATTTTTTCTTTTGTTTAATTTGCACCTTTTCTCAATTTTAAATATTTTTTCGCACTTTTTTCGATTGAATTCTACCAAGATATGAGATTTGTATAATTTTGTCAGTACTTTTGTGTATTGATAGCTTTTCCCATACTTCATACTGCCTTTTGGACAGGTCCATATTTTTGCACTTGAAGCTTCAAACGCTGAGCTATTCCATATAAAATCAGAAGTTCACGAGTTAAGCCTTAAAAATTAAAGTTAGGTTTTACGTTTCAAATGAAATTGATGTTAGTTTGATTAGCACTTGCTGATTGCTCAAAGTCCATAAGATACAGGCTTGGGTATCGTTTTTAAACTTATTCATCACCCTTTACAAGAATTTCCATTATCAAACCTGGATTTCTTTAATTTGTACTATTGTTTTCTTTTAAGATTATAGCCTGCATTCTCCCTTTCTTTGTCGACTACTTACAGTTTTATCTAGGGCACTTGCCTTTTGCCGTTTTCTTCTTTGTAATGTTCTATTTCCGTTGCCTCTCTTTTATGGGTAGTTATAACTCAGTAGGTTACGATTATCCATTTTAAATGTTGCATCGTCTCGGAAGTTTAAACTCAATCTCTTTCTCCTTCGTTTCCTTCTATACTTTAAAATAATTTCTGAATTTAAAAATTACTCTAGTAGGATATACCTTACAAAAATGGAAATCCAGAAGAGCTGGGAGTGAATCAAAAAACTGCTTTCTGTTCTTTGTCTTCTCTTAAATATAATGTTACTATTTGGATGAATTCTTCGCGATTACTTCTCATTAGTATTGTCTTAAAATCGATACTATAAAGCGCGAGTAAAATTTAATTAAAACAAGAAGAAACTGCTGGCAATCAACAGGGGTATCATCTGAAAGTTTGTTGTTCTTTGCTTTCTTTTCAATTCTTCCGAGTATCATTTTGTTATGGTTTGTTTCTCTTATCCATATGGTCTATTGCTGTAGAACATCTGGAATTACAAACATGTATTATAACGAACATTAACAAAAGGCGTTATGATAGTTCACTTTGGATTCAAACAGCTTAATTACAATTGATGCACTGCTACACTATGTATATATATATATATATATATATATATATATATATATATAATGTGGCAGTGCATGATATATATATAGTAACTTTTATTACTTTGATCTGGTTACATGACAAGAAGCAAGGAAATTTTTACCTTATATCAGAAATTTTTTCAATTCTGCATTATCATGACATAGTTTATTAATTAGGACATCTTTATTCACTTTATTTAGTATATCCTTTTATACTGTATTAACATAAACGATTCAATGTTGTCTTGCCCGAGGTTCGCCCATAACCTTTATTTAATAATGCTGAGTTTCAAAATCGCTCGTTTACAACTCTTTTACTTGTGTAAGATGGATAGTAAGGAGGAACTTATACATTTTAAAGACGTATGTATAACATAAGGCATACATGTGATATTCATATATAATTTGGAACCCACACGTGAGGCAAGACTTGCAAGCTTACTTTGATTTCCAACATCCCTGGTTCAATATCGCATCACCATGCTTCCTCTTCATACTCAATAATTATATATTCAATATCATATCCACTCACATCTTGCGATGACTTGGATTAAATATCTGCATAAAATTTTAGTTCTTCGATAGTTCTCCCATTGTCTATGCCACAGATTTTGTTCATTGCATTTGAGGGTAGATCGTCTTTTAAATCAGAAATCCGCCTTGGATCGAACCACACCAAATCGTGGAAAAGTTTTTCGTGTTTCGAAACCCGGTTAGTCACACTTTGAATGATTTTGTTAAGGACATCTCTGAAATCACACAGTCTGAAACTTTTCTCTTCTGTATTCCCTGATTTCGTAACATGCCAATTCAGATCATGCAACGATATTATATATTTGTGAATTACTTCCATTTTCCTTGTAGCTATTTTGGGCAAAAGTGCAACTTAAAAGTGCACATCTGTTGCTAAGAACAAGAAAAAAAATATATATAGAATATATGTTAATTTTTGATAGATAATCTGTAATTGTTGTTACATTATAACACAGAATTTTTGTTTCGGTTTGCTATGGCAACTGGTAATTATTAATGGAGATTACAGAATAAAAAGTAGCTGTGGTGAATGTGATGTGTCTAATTTGAAAGTTATGCAATCACTAGTTATTGCAAATATAAGTATAAATTAAAGGTGCCTGATAGTGGTGACTTATCTTAGTACTCGAGCTGGGCTAATGTGACGAAAAATACGTTAAATTTAATTATAACGTTACAATAGAACGATTACATTCAATGGAAAGAAAAGTTTTACACTATCTCAGGGAAAGGTAGGCATGTTTTATATGATACCATAGCAAAACGCATCCCCCTCCTGTTTTCCTAGGCACCTACCCCTACAACCTTCCGCTACGCGCGACACCCAATCTCTTACGCTCCTTGTGGCTTACAACGACATTCTTTTTGCTATACCAGTGTTACCTTATTGTCAACACCTAGTGTGAGATGACCCATAAGGAAATTCTGCATGATCAACATCTCAGTTTCAAACTGGAGCGCATTATACAACAACGGATGCAACATACATATTTTCAATGTTGTATCCAAGCAGTATATGAGAATCGTTAAGGTAATTTAAATGAAATTTTTGTTACTTGTTTATGGTAATGAACAATTTGCTAAACAATTAATTTATATTTTAACTGAGTATGACGAGAAAAGTCACGAAATATCAAAACTGTATGCGAGGTGGCAATAATATCATGATATGGCAGAACATGATTCGGGTACTACTTTCCTAGTGTAATCATTAGCAAAACGAACTCACACCTGTGGAACTATTTCCAAACAAGCAAATGAAGTGAAATGAATAGTATATACCCAGTCAGGAATGTCCAGAGGAACAGTAACTGTATTCGCATCAATAGTAATTGTATTTAAGCGCAGAACTCAACTTTAACAAACTTGAAACCAGAAACTTAATGAAACGACATAATAATCTTACCTTTCTCCAGCCGCTATTATTTTTTGACCTTGAATTTACCATAAAACCATTGCCTTCACGAATATTAGAAACACACAAATCTTGAGAGATAAGTTTGGTAAATACTCTTTACATCTCTTATAGAGCACAGCTTCTATACAGTATTCATACAGTATACGGTATAGCTTCTACACAGTATTCATCTTAGCTTCTTCTTCCAAAACAAAACGCAGCGAAATGATGGCTCTTCCATAATAAGTTACTAGGTTTGGAAACCCATCTGCTCGAAAGACAGGTACCGTAGTGAGTCATCAAAATTGCCACAGGGCCATTCTATAACTTTTACATTTGTAAAGAAAAGTTTAATCGAATATTTCTGATTCAGGCCTACACATCCGGGATAACAATATTACCAACTTGAAATGTGCAAAATATAGCTAGAGGAACAAATATTTAAACGTACAAATTTCACCCTGAAATTAAATTGAAAAGTTGAATGTAATACAACTCAAAGATAGAGTAGTCACATAGATTGATTATTTTATCCATGTGGGTTCAAACTTCAGGAAAACGATCATATGGCATTTCACTATATTTGACCCAAAAGCCGTTGCTTGTAGGAAGCGCAAACCGTTGACCGCTAGGTTAGTCCGACGTTGATTTCTTCCGGCGTTTGGTTTACCATGCAGTAACATGTTTAATCATATTCGGTATTTAATCTTCTAGTATAAGAATTACAGAAACCTTGACCTGTAAACATTTCCTTCGTTTCTTTGTTTAATTCTCTTTTCCCTTTCCTAGTTTTAATTCCCGGTATATTTTATTCCAATTTGTTATTTTATGGTTAAGTTTTACCATGATATGCATTTCCATTTGATGATTGCGTTTAGCTACATACTCGGAATTTTTCAAATATTTCTTAACTGTTCACTTATTTCTCTTTAATGCAATTTTTTGTTACTTGTCCTAGTCAGCTAACCACTAACATTTAAGAAGACTGGCGTTCTAAGAATTAGTAGCTCCTTCTTCAGTTGAATTGTTTCAGTTTATGTCTGATAGCTGGACACCGAACATGGCAACACGCATGCCCCGAGATATGACATGACAGTATATTTCTCTAATTGGAGCAAGAAAGAAGGAATATTTTGCCATCACTTAGAGACGCACTAGATAGATTTGGTAAATTGCATTCACGTTGAATTCTAAGAGATGAAATTTAATGCAAACAAAATGAATATAATAATATGCATCGTGCTGAGACAGAGAAAGCATAGACAGAACAACAAAATTTTAACTCTTAAGTATAGAAAGTCTGCATTTCCCTCCTGTCCCATCTTTCTGTTTTTGGTTTTTCTCTTTCCTTTAAGGAATAGACTGCTTTTAGTTGCAATAATGAACATAATTTACAATGCTCAATTCCCTGAAAAACAAACTGTAGTTTCGTTCTGCGAATCGAACGGAGAATATTTAGAATGAGTCTAAGTACGTGCACAATCTAAGGCATATTTTCAAATCAGCTATAAAACTCCACACTGCCATATAGTTGCCCCCGGTTCCATTTCAATTTTTAATTTTATTTATGGCTTTTAGATATTTATGGGTTAACATCTGGCTTCAGAAAAAAAAAAAACATTGCATGTGTAGATCAAGGTCAGGCAAAAGTTAATCCACAATCTTCAGAACTTACTGTTGCGTCTACATATATGTAGGATTAATCGAGGATTTCCATTGAGAAAAGCTAAAATATTCAAGCTAGAAGCACTTTGAACGTGGTATTGGCGTACAATGTTGTGTATATCATGGAAAGAAAAAGAAATGAACAAGGACTAAGGGACGCTAATGAAGGACCACAGATCATGAAAATAATAGGAAAAAGAAGAAACACTGTGTTTTGCCATCTTATTCGACACTCCAATTGGATCACCATGCTGATAGCGGGAAATCCAATACGAATACCAGGAAGAAGAAGACCAGGGACACAATATATAGAGAGTTACGAAGAAGAGACGTTATCAAGTTTTAAAACTGATCTCCCAAGGTAGAGGAGAGTTTCCAAATTTCCATGTAGCCCACCTACCTATGGTTGGGGTGAACAGGAAGAAATCGAGAATTTAAAGAGTTGTCGCGCCCACGAACGGTCTCAAGGTGCACTTGACCTTCGTGGTCGACTGGTAGGATTTTCAGTGTTAGGAAATTGTAAAAGCACCGCTTCTATCATTTGCATTCAAAGTACAACGAATAGTTTGTTCACGCTCCCAAGTAAGCTCTGGTAGAATTCAAAATATTGATTTTATATGCACGAGCGCTTAACTAATTTATGGGCGTACTAACAAGGTGTGAAGACACCGACAGAGAACGATAGCCAAGAGCAACAAGTATTTATATACCGCCAGATGATAAATATCGCACAAGAATAATTCACATCAGGGCCACCATCTATATTGGCCAGGGTTCTAATCTCATTGTAGCTACCAAAATATGTCTGTGACGCGGGGTATCGCATGTCACCGGCCGCCACCAATTATGTCTTGGTGGTGGGGGTTGTTATTAGCACAATAATAATAATTAAGAGCAAAAGGTAGCCTTGAAAAAGGCTGTTTATATTGGGACTTTACATTAGTCCGTACTAGTGTTGTAAAAAAAACGTTTTTTTTTCTGTGAAGTTTTTTTTCAATAAAAAACATCGTTCTTTTTCATGTTTTTTTTTCTGGCAACTATTATTTGTTGATTTATGTTGCAGATTACTGAAATAATCAAAAGAACTTGAGTCGATGCGCTCGTAACTTACAAATCGTTTGTTTCTTTGTACCTATACGAGCAAAATTATGTGATTATTCCTTTCGGACCCAGGTCATTTTTGGCGTTTTCCTACATTTTCAGTTAGTGATTTATTGTTCAGAAACCATTCATTCGATTGATATGGTTAAGTCCTTGTTTTTTTAGAAAATAGATGTGGCTAACTTTTGGTGTAAGTTGCATTACAGTGTTGCCAACGGATGGGGAATTATTGAGAGAAATGAAAGGGTGAAAATTTACAAAAAATTCCGTAACCGAATTTCAAAATTTTTTGTATCTAGCACCACTATTGCTATATGGGTTCAAGTCACCTAAAAATTTCTTTGGTATGTTGACAAGGTACAGTGAAATCCTGAACTCGCTGGCTTCCATTCAAAGAGGGAAAGAAAAAATTCTCTGTCATCATACACATGAAATTTTGACACTTTTTACGCCGCAGAAGCAAAAATCATCAGATATGTCGGAGCTACAGCTTCTATAATTATCCCATTAAAATTTTTTATGGTGCGTTCTGTAGGACAAAGAGGAAGCTTTCAGATAGTGGTACGTTTGTTTCAATGTAGCTAGCAAGAGGGTAATAATAGAGGGGAAAAGAGAAATTTCCCGAATTTTTCACCTAAAATCGGAATTAATTGTTTTGGCTGGAAACACTGCCATCAGACAGACGAAAACTATCTGAAAATAAACCTTTGTACTGCAAGAATATATCCTACAAGTATAATGGCAATATCTAACAAAGTAAGCATAAAATTTTTAAAAAAATCATTCTATCTCAGAAATTTACCATTTTTTTTTTACCATTTCCAGAACATAGTTTATATTATAAACCTCAATTGTATTTCCCCTAATTATTCTAGTGAAACTTTTTATGGTGCGCTGTGTAGGCTAAGGAGGAGGCTTTTTACACACTGGTACGTTTGTTCGAATGTAGCCAAGAAGAGGGAAATAATAGAAAAAAGGTTTTTTTTTCAAAATTTGACCCTAAAATCTGGAATTAAAACTTTCTGTAGCTGGCAACACTCTATCAGACACACACACACAAGCTGTCTTAAAATAAACTTTGGTATCCCTCTACTATATCCTACAAGTATTGTGACGATATCTAATAAAGTAAGCATGTCAATACAAATATCTCATTCTACCTTAAAAAAATCACAAGTTATTTCCAATTAGAGAACGAAGTTTACTGTAAACCTCAACTGTACTTCCCCTAATTATCCTATTGAAACTTTCTATAGTGCGTTGTGTAGGGCAAAAACGATACTTTCAGATACTGGTACGTTTGTTCCGATATAGCCAACATGACTAAAATAATAGAGAAAAAAAACATAATTTTCCCAAAATTTCCCCCTAGAATCTGGAATTAAAAATTTTCTGTAGCTGGCAACATGCTACCAGACAGACGCAAACGATCTTAAATTAAACATTAGCACACCACTAATATATCCTACAAGTATTATGGCGATATTTAAGGAACCAAGCTTCCAATTACCAAAAATATATTACGGTAAACAGAAAAGTAGGGAAAACTAGATAAAATCAAGGGTTACAACCGAAATACGAATTTTTCGTGCGCCCCCTAATTACCCTATTGTAACGATCTGTACTGCGTTTGGTAAGTAAGGACAAATTTTCGATTGGCATAAGTTGACTTGCACTCGTAAGGATAGATACGGATTTATAAACAAAAATTTCGAATTTTTTGCCCAAATTTAGGGAAATTTTAGTTTCCCTAACTGGCAACACTGCGCGCAGACCAGTCCAATTGATGTCAGCAGTTAGGTATGCATCCGAGGTATCTACCGGGCAAATCTTAAGGAGGTCTTTCTACAACGAAGGAAGCTACAGAAAGAAGAGAAATAAAGGAAATTCGAAATTAGAAAATTCTCGAATTTTTGACTGGGGTGAAATTTGAGAAGGAAATTCGACACCAGAAGTAAAAGAAATTAATATGATAAACTATGGTCCAACCATATTTGGTAAGAATAATATGCCGATATCTTAATTAGTGTCCACACAGGAGCGGATTAAAAAGTGACACACCCGTGTGTGCCACTTTGGTCAACTAGGCCACCGAGTGTACATTTGATTACATTTCTTGACTACTAATCCGTGTTGTTGTTGTAGTTATAGTCTCGACTAATAATAATATCGTTGTTGTAAACAATGACTTTATAAGGAAAATTTTCTCTCCTTTTTACATTTTAGTTCCAACACTGTTGGTGAGAAATGGAGGGTGTTTCAAAATGAATATCAGGGTTTTAAGTCTTCGTAGTATTTATTACATTTTACGTACAATTATAAGCAATGCATCAAGTAAAAGAGCACCTCAAACAGTCTTTGCTACAAGTGTTCGATGTGAGATTCATTCATGACACGACGCACATCTAGTCGATAAGCGAGAAAGGCCCATAAACTTTCCACCATATGTCACAAAACACATTCAATTTAGGGGAATCTCGTCTCAACTGTACCATCTCCTGAGGATTTGCTGTCCGCCAGGTACAAACATTATGAGTGTTCACATTAGCTCTTAGGTGAAATGTCGATTTATCACTGAAGACGACACGATCCAGAAAATCTTCATTGTTATGCAGCAATACTTCATTTGCAAAATTAGCACGTAAACCGTAATCTGTAGGCTTTAGACCTGTAACATCTGCAAACGATAAGGACATAGTTGCAAGCGTATCCTTAATATTCTTCACACAGATGATTGCACTGTAACTACAGATTCAGTCTTTATTAAAACACAGAAAGCTTTCTGCTCTCTAGTCTCCATCTTTGCTACTTGCTTTCTCTAACGGCAGACAGAAGAAGAAATGCATGTGCATGCGTGCGTACAAAACTGTTTGAGTTGTTTTCCATTTGATATAATATTTATAATTGTAAGTCAATTGTAATAGATACTACAAAGTTTCAAAACCCTAATATTAATTTTGAAACACGCTGCATTACTTCAAATTGTGTCATCCTATATTCAAGTCTTGTATATACATATCATCAGAGCCGACTCTAGGCAATTTGTCGCACCGCGCAATTGCATAATTTGCCGCCTCCCCCTTTCTCCAGAAAGAACAAATCTTAAAAGTTATGATTTTAAGTATGGTACTCCAGCATGAACAAGGAAGGGGAGGGTAAGTGCAGTTCCACTCAGGAAGGCTTAAATACTTGCTAAAAATGCAATCCCGTTGTGTCTGTTTTTTCTTTAAATATTAATCTATTATGTTAGTGAAAGATAAAGCAAACACACCTGCAGAGGAAAGATGGTAATCCTTTTTATAGAATTCAATATCGAGCTTCAATCTCAATGTATTAGTTTGCAATTCCAGTGCAACTAGCTCTTTTATCTTTATTTCTTCATTTTTCTTCTACATCTGTTAACATTAAAAAAAAACTTGTTTCTATCTTCAATGATGAGGAACTTGTGTCTGATAAAATCAAGACTAGTTGTAATATCAAAACTGTGATAACTTACTAAATAAAACAGATATTCGCTACTATTCGAGAATTGAATTCTTGCACTTGACAACAATCAGGCAATTTATGATCGAATAAATCCAAACATTTGCTTTAGCATTGCCCATGTGATCTTAAACTAATGCAACCTAAACATAATTTATGATTGTAGTATTCAAAAAGGTCAGCTTAGTAAATGTAACTACCATCATCGTGAAGTCTGTTTTCAATAAGAAATACCTAATTTAAATGATATACTTATGACAGATTTTGCTGTACCCTCCAAACTTGCCGCTCCATGCAAATGCATGTGTTGCATATATGGTTGAGCCGGCTCTGCATATCATATGTATCTAGTCGACAAATTATTTATATATGAGAGTTAGAAAAATACTATTAGGCAAATTAGTATTAGTTTTTACCTTTAGACAAGTTATTTGAACTTTATACTGTTCGTGACATTATTTTCGTATTTATTAAAGGCCTGCTTTCACGAAAAAAACAAAATTTCGTTTCTACTTTTATTTCTTAGTTGATATTCATGAAAACTGCTGAAACCCGAATTGTTAGTAGGTAAGGTATTCATGTAAATTGTAAAATATTTGCAGCGTATCAGTATCTAGCGTTTAATTTATGTTGCATTTTACGTTGATTACACCTACGTAAAAATATTTCATACTTAAATAGACGTAAAATGCATAACAAATGACTATTTAAAAAAAAACGAAATTTAGAAAAAAACCAGAGGCAATGTTTTTTTTCTAAAAAAACGTACATTTCTGAAAAAATACGAACGTTTTTTTTTTCTATTTACAACACTAGTCCGTACCAAAGGCGAGCTGTGCAGCTCGGATGGGAGATGATTTAATAGCATACAATTTCATTAACAACCGAGTCAGGGCACAAAGGCGCGGATGTCCATCTCAAGCAAATAGGCTATCGAATGACCACTCGTCAAGGGGACAGCTTCAGGGTCCCACAGGAATACAGATAATAAAAGCAAGGCGGTTTCGTCAGAATGAGGACGAGGGGTAGTCAGTACGCAAGATACTTAATGATTACGAGTATTCTAATATGTGAGTGAGTGGGCTTCAGCGAGTTGGAGTACCACTGCTATCAGCCAGTTTAGAATACTTAAAAAAATATCATATCAAAACATATTATATCGTTACAATTAAACACGAGATTACCGCTCGAATTAAAAGAGATCTTGGAAATCAAATGTAATTAACAATTTACCAAACGAGAAAAGCGATTAGGATTCGCTCTGTCAACATTCACACAAACGATATTAAAACAACTAAAAGGTTTGAAAGTAATTTTGAAACTACTTGGGAGGTGATCCCCTTTACAGTTAAGCGACTTGATGGAAAAGAAATGCAAATGACAGATATATGAAAATATTAAATAAACAGTGGTAATCCACCTGAGGTCCGTGGTCCTACCTCCAGACACTCCAAGTCGAGATGGGAAGACTCTGGGGTTAACTCGACGTTGCTGTAGCCACTTCGTACACACCAGGTAGCACAATCACTTAAAAACACTCAAGAACACTATTGCGATAATTTTACTCAATTGTACTTTGAGTAGCTGAAATACAAGAGCAGGATAGACGGAGGATGGTCAGGACTTCGTGTAAGCCGATGTCGTCACTGAGCTTCGTACAGGACTAGAAGTCTTCGGAAAATTGGAACTTCGCACAGGCTGGTCTTCTCCTGGATGGGTGATGGAATAAAGGTGAGTCGAATGGTAGAACGCAGTACCCAATTAGAACTATGTCTCAGAGGATTTCATTCCACAGGTCATCTGCTTTCTCCAGTAGACTACAACATTGGCACGTTGATGTTAAGGCGTTAGTAGAGTTCTTAAGAAAGATTATGAAACGTTCACCAAAAGGAAGTATTGAGAAAGTATAAATGACGTAAACGACGCAAGTTCGAGTTAGAAAGAGTTTTAAAGGCTGGCTCGAGTAAGTCTGTGGACTTGATACAACAGAAGTGACTTCCTACATGAGGTCTTCTAGGAATACGTAAATCAGCGTTAGCGTAGGTTAACTACTATTGCATTAGGAAGCGTTCAGGAGCACAAAAATTTAGAGCTAATGCGAGATCTTAGAGATCCGTGCAGAGCCAGTTCTCAGATTAGATAGACAGAAACTCACAATGAGACAAGTGGTACTGTCCAGTTGAAGTGAACACTTAGGAATGGATTGGCGCTAACACACACTGCTCGTCTAAGATGATGAATCTTAATGAAGTAACCGTAGCGAAAGAGTACCGTTCATACGCCGTATGATTTAACTAAAAGTCACTGCCGACATAACAAAGTAGCAAAGGTCGGTGAAGGATGTAACAAAGTTTCTCCCGACCGAAAAACGGGTTAGAATAACAGTGTCTATTGTTGTAAAAAACAGTTTTTTTCTGTGAAGTTTTTTTTCAATAAAAAAACGACGTTGTTTTTCATGTTTTTTTTTCAAATGTCTGTTTTTGTTCTGGCAACAACTACTTATTGATTTATGTTGCAGATTATTGAAATAATCAACAGAACCTGAGTCAAAGCCCTCGTAACTTACAAATCGTTTGTTTCTTTGTACTTATGCGAGCAAAATTGTGTGATTATTTCTTTCGGACCCAGGTCATTTTTGGCGTTTTCCTACATTTTCAGTTAGTGGCTTATTGCTCAAAAATCATTCATTCGATTGGCATGGTTAAGGCCTTATTTTTTAGAAAATGAATGTGCCATTTTTTTTGTGTAAGTTGCATTGCAGTGTTGCCAACAGGTGGGAAATTATTGAGGGAAACCTATTGGTGAAAATTTTAAAAAATCCCTAATCGAATTTCAAAATTTTTTGTATCTAGCACCACTGCTGCTATATGGGTTCAGGTCACCTAAAAAAGTCTTTGGTGTGTTGACAAGGTACAGTGAAATCCTTAAGTCGCTGGCTTCCATTCAAAGAGAGAAAGAAAAATTCTCTGTCATCATAAGATGAAATTTTGACACTTTTTACGCCTCAGAAGCAAAAATCAAGAGATATGCCGGGGCTACAGCTTCTTTTATTATCCTATTGAAACTTTTTATGGTGCGTTGTGTAGGGAAAACAAGAAGCTTTCAGGTAATTGTTCGTTTGTTTCAATGTAGCCAGCAAGAGGGTAATAATAGAGGGAGAACGGGAAATTTTCCGAATTTTTCTCCTAAAGTCGGGAATTAATTGTTTTGGCTGAAAACACTCCCATCAGACAGACAAAAACTATCTAAAAATAAACCTTACTACTCCAAGAATATATCCTACAAGTATCTCTGCGATGTCTAACAAAGTAAGCATGAAATTAAATATATATATATCAATCTACGTCAGAAATTCACCATTTTCTTACCATTTCCAGAACATGGTTTATTATAAACCTCAACTGTACTTCCCCTAATTATTCTAGTGAAACTTTTTACGAATCGCTGTGTAGGCTAAAAACGAGGCTTTTAGACACTGGTAGTTTGTTTGAGTGTAGCCAACAAGAGGGAAATAATAGAAACAAAAAGGGATTTTTTTCCAAAATTTGCCCCTAAAATCTGGAATTAAAATTTTCTGTAGCTGGCAACAATGTTATAAGATACACACACACACAAACTATCTTAAAATAAGATTTGGTATTCCTCGAATATATCCTACAATTATTGTGACGATATCTAATAAAGTAAGCATGTCAATAAAAAATCTCATTCTACCTTTAAAAAATCACAGTTATCTTTCAAATTAGAGAACAAGGTCTATTGTACTTCCCCTAATTATCCTATTGAAAGTTTCTATAGTGCGTTGTGTAGGGCAAAGACGAGACTTCCAGATACTGGTACGTTTGTTCCGATGTAGCCAACAGGAGGGAAATAATAGACAAAACAGATAATTTTCACAAAATTTCCCCCTAAAATCTGGAATTAAAATTTTCTGTAGCTGGTAACACTGCTACCAGATAGACGCAAACTATCTTAAATTAAACATTGGTACACCACTAATATAACCTACAAGTATTATGGCGATATTTAAGGAACAAACCTTCTAATTATCAAAAATATATTACGGTAAACATAAAAGTAAGGAAAAACTAGAAAAGTCAAGGGTTAGAAGCTAAATACAGATTTTTCGTGCGCCCCCTAATTACCACATTGTAACGATCTGTACTTGCGTTTGTTAAGTTAGGATAAGTGTTCGATTGGCGTAAGTTGGCTTGCACTCGGACGTATAGGTACGGATCTATAAACAAAAATTTCGAATTTTTTGCCCAAATTCAGTACATTAAACATTCCCTAATTGGCAACACTGCGCAGAGGCCCATCCAATTGATGTCAACAGTTAGGCATCCATCCGACGTGTCTACCTGGCAAGTCTTAAAGGTCTTTCTAAAACGAAGGAAGCTACAAGGGAAAAAGGAGCAAAGGAAATTCGAAAATTCGCGAATTTTTGACTGGGCTGAAATTTGAAAAGAAAATTCGACCCCGAGAAGAAAAATAAACTAATATGATAAACTATGGTCCAACCATATTCGGCAAAAATAATATCTCGATATCTTAATTATTGTCCACACAGAAGCGGATTAAAAAAGTGACACACCCGTATGTGTCACTTTGACCACCTGGTTCCAAAAGGGTTATTGTACATTTGATTACATTTTTCTTTACTAATAACTCGTTGTAGTAGTTATAGTCTCGACTAATAATAATATCGTTGTGGTAAACAAGCACTTTATAGGAAAATTTTCTCTTCTTTTTACATATTAGTTCCAATATTGTTGTTGAGAAATGCAGGGTGTTTCAAAATTAATATCGAGGTTTTTAGTCCTCGTAGTACTTATTACATTTTACATACAATTATAAGCAATGCATCAAGTAAAAGAGCACCTCAAACAGCATTTGCTACAAGTGTTCGATGTGAGATTCATTCGTCACACGGCATACATCTAGTCCACCGTTTCCCAACCGGTGTGCCGCGAATGGGTCGCTGGTGTGCCGCGAGGAAATCGAAACAAAATTATTAATTTTATAGCAATCACATTGCAGGACAGAGAAAAAGGTATATTTGTATTTTACATTACTACTATGAATCTAAAATTTAAAGTTTCATACTGTTACTTTTCTGTAGAACATTTTTAATTTTCTGTAGAACACTGTTCTGTACATTTCTAATTTTGAAAAAAAGTATTTGTTATCATGTTATGACCATTATTGCTTCTTTATTGTTGCAGACTATTTCGTAACTTGAAATTTTAAAATATTATTCAATCCTTCCGGCATAGTAAACATACATACGAATTACCTACATTTGTGTTTTAAAAGTAAAAGAGATTTGCTTCTTCGTTCGTTATTTAGTAATCCTCCTTATTAATGAAAGGTTGGATACAGTTTTCGAAAAAGAAAGTGTATTTTTAACAACTTGAGTCCTAAATCTGATTGCAATGGTTTTCTATTTTTAAATTAAAATGAAAAATAAACATGATGTTTTACTACGGGGAAACACCAGTGATCGAGCTTTCTTCTCCGTGAGAAGGATGTCAGTAATCAGAAAAAATACTACAGTATTTTATATTTTCAAATAATAATAATAACAATAATAATATGTGTGCCGAGAGAACTCAAGCTACCCTGAAGTGTGCCGCAAGTGAAAAAGGTTGGGAAACGCTGATCTAGTCGATAGGCGAGAAAGGCCCATAAACTTTCTGCCATATGGCACAAAACACATTCAATTTAGGGGAGTCCCGTTTCAACTGTACCATCTCCTGAGGATTTGCTGACGGCCAGATGCAATCATTATGAGTGTTCACATTAGCTCTTTGGTGAAATGTCGATTTATCACTGAAGACGACACGATCCAGAAAATCTTCATTGTTATGCAGCAATATTTCACTTGCGAAATTGGGACGTAAACCATAGTCTGTAGGCTTTAGACCTGTAGCAACTGCGAACGATAAGGACTAGCGATGCGCACGAGACGAGTCGAAACAGGATTTTCCTGACAAAATTCAAGTCGAGACACCGCTCTTCCAATAGAGAAATATACATTTTTCGAGTCGATACATCACTTTTACAGCGCATTTTCGAGGCGAGACGGCCACAAATCTTGTCTCGTGCGCAGTGGTGTAATGCTAGAATTTTGGGTAGGAATACGCTCGATCGTTTTCAAAAGTATAGCGTATACGCAAGACTACTTGGTGTATACACACCTCAATATATGCTCCTTCTTTCGTAAATTTAAGGTGAGCATACGCTGGGCTATAAAAAGTTTAGGTGCGTATACTCCGTATACTCTTGTATACACCCCATTACGTCCCTGCTCGTGCGCGTCCCTAATAAGGACGTAGTTGCAAGCGTCTCCTTACTATTCTTCACACAGACGGTTGCACTGTACAGATTCAGTCTTTATTAAAACACAAAAGGTTTCTGCTCTCTAGTCTCCATTTTTGCTGCTTGCTCTTCTAACGGCAGACAGAAGAAACAATGCATGTACATGCGTGCGTACAAAACTGTTTGAGTTGCTGTTTCATTTAACATAATATTTATAATTGTAAATTAATTGTGAAAAATACTACAAGGTTTCAAAACCCTAATATTAATTTTGAAACACTCTGCATTACGTGAAATTGTGTCATCCTATATTCATGTTTTGTATATACATATCATCAGGGCCAGCCCTAGACAATTTGTCGCCCCGTGCAATGGCATAATTTGGCGTCTCTCCCTTTCTCCAGAAAGAACAAATCTTAAAAGTTATGATTTTGAGTATGCTACTCTAGCATGAACAACAAAGGGTAGGGTAAGTGCAGTTGCACTCAGAAAGGTTTAGATACTTGCTAAAAATGCAATCCCGTTGTGTCTGTTTTTTTTCTTTAAATATTAATGTATTATGTTAGTGAAAGATAAAGCAAACACACCTGCAGAGGAAAGATGGTAATCCTTTTTATAGAATTCAATATCGAACTTCAATCTCAATGTATCTGTTTGCAATTCCAGTGCAACTAGCTCTTTTATCTTTATTTCTTGATTTTTCTTCTGCATCTGTTAACATTTCTTTAAAAATTTGTTTCTATTTTCAATTATAAGGAACTTGTTTCTGACAAAAACAAGACTAGTTGTCATATCAAAATTGTGATAACTTACTAAATGCAATAGATATTCACTGCTATTCGAGAATTGAATTTTTGCATTTGTCAACAATCAAGCAATTTGTGCTCGGATTTATTCGACCATTTGCTTTAGGATTGTCCATGTGATCTTAAACTAATGCAACCTAAACGTAATTTATGAATGTAGTATTCAAATATGTCAGCTTAGTAAATGTAACTACCATCATCATGAAGTCTGTTTCCGACAAGAAATATTTAATTTAAATAATATACTTAAGACAGATTTTGCCAAACCCTCCAAATTTACCGCTCCGTGCAAATGCACGTGTTGCATATATGGTAGAGCCGATTTTGCTTATCATATATAGCTACTTGACAAATTATTTATATATGATATTTAGAAAAATACTATTAGGCAAATTAGTATTAGTTTTTACCTTTAGACAAGTTATTTTAATTTTATACTGTTCGTGATATTATTTTCATACTTATTAAAGACCTGCTTTCACGAAAAAACAAAATTTCATTTCTACTTTTATTTCTTAGTTGATATTCATGAAAACTGTTGAAGCCCGAATTGTTAATAGGTATGGTATTCATGTAAATTGTAAAATATTTGTAGCATATCAGTATCTAGCGTTTAATTTATGTTGCATTTTACGGCGATTACACCTACATAAAAATATTTCACACTTAAATAGACGTAAGATGCATTACAAATGACTGTATGAAAAAAAAAACGAGAGGCATTTTTTTTCTAAAAAAACGTACATTTCTGAAAAAATACGAACGTTTTTTTTTCTATTTCCAACACTTACAGTGTCAATGTTCCGGCGTAAGTTCTAAGTTAGACTGTGGACGGTAGGTCCATGTCTTGAAGTATGATGGTATTTCCCCGAAGGGGGCAACGAGCACGTAGCTCGAGCCTCTTCGAGAAACTATGTTAGAACTCCCCCGAAGAGGACAACGAGCACGGAGCTCGTGCCTCTTCGAAAAGCTATATCGGAATCCCCCAAAGGGGGCTACGAGCGCGTTGCTCGTGCCTCCTCGAAAAACTATGTTGGAATCCCCCCCAAAAGAGAGATGTACTCACTTTTTGTTTGCCTTTCTCATTTTCACACGGCACCAGGGTGGGATGTGTGAATACAGGGGTAAGCCAGGGTGTTACCTGATTGGATTTTTAATTATTTACGAAATGAATTTGAGTTTCTGCGGCTGCGCAAGCAGGCGGAGGGCGTATCCTAAAAGTTTCCTTTACATGGGAAAATTTCTTTATACAAAACCCTGATAACCTTAGGAGGTTGACATTTGACCTCATGTGTACAAAGAGTCACGTCTGGTTACAGAAAGTACAATTTACTAAGACAGGTTAATTATACCATGACTCGAGAGAGACATTATATTTCCAAAAAAATTTAAAGAGTTTAAAAGTTCAAACTTTACAAGTGTGCTGTAAAAATAATAACTTAAGCACTATGACAATTTGTATTACGAAAACGTCCAAAAACAGAGTGAGTGATCAAATTTAAAATTGAGCACTTGTGGTTGTGTTGCGAGGAAATGGGACTTTGTGTCAGAGTTATCGAATATATTGCTGGCTAGTAAAATAACCTTTTTAACCTTTGAGTTAACTAAATTAAATTCAGATTATTCCTGTCATTTCTATTTATTTAAGGTAGTGAGAACCAAAAGTAAGAATATGTTACTTTTCCCCTAAAAGAAAAATATTATCTTCTCAGACGAGAAAGGTTATAGTTTAACTGCCTCTAGAAGCAGACAGTCAGCTTGGTGAAAGAGGATGGGGTAGATACAATATTTCATCCAAAAAAATAAAGACAGCTGAAAGGAAGTGAATCAGCGCGAAGGGAATGCCCAACACCTTTGTTCTATTGCTTTTTCCGGTTTTAAGATTTTAAGAAAATAAGATTGTATACGCAATTAGCAAAGATAAATGTCGTTAATTGTTTATTTAATTGTGGAGTGTGGCAAAAATTTTGGCGCCAATTGACATGGCGCTTCCGGCACTACAGAGTGATTTCGCAAATTTACTGTATTCACACTAGTTCTTTAAGAATGATTAGAAAGTTGATTTCATAAACCCACGAATCCTGTCCTACCTCGTGCAGGAGGTGTACCCACCAATAATCCATGCGGGAATGACGTTTCTTAGCTTTGTTATGTAATGTTCGGGCACCGTAAATAAAACTTCGAAAATAATATTTGCAAGCTCTCGCATGAATATGTCGGAACTAGGTCGTGTTTTTGAAATACCCGCGCTCAAGTATCAGCTGGTACAAGCTATATACTCTCAAAACATGATTTTGTTAATAATAATTTGTTTTCTACATTTCTTGTAGATATCTTAAATTTTACTGGCCAGTGGTTAGTGGAGGCTAGTGTTGATCAAATATCTTTACACTACTATTTCTTTCTTTTGACCTCGTGGGTTCCTGTCGCCATGAAATCGTGTTTTTTGTTGTTGTTAGAATCTTGTAAATATAATCGTAACCTTCACATTGATTTTCGCTTTTTACCCAAAAGTTTACACATCCTCTCTCTCTCTCTGTCACTTGTTTATTGCGTTTATCTCATCTTTGCTACGGCAAATCACAATTTCTTCCGTACATACGTTTTGTCGTAAAGCGAAGTTGGGGAGAACGGTAGACAAAACATACATACCTTAAAAATGGAAAAGTGAAGAAATGATCAAATTAAGATCAAATATTAACAACACTAAAATTATCTTGCGGTGCAAATCAGAAAACCTGGTTAAACTGTACAGACAATGTCATAATACTGAATGTATTTCATAAAAATTTAAAGAACATCAAAAGGTTACAAATGAAAAAGTAAATTTTACTGTATATATCTTTGGCCGTTTTAACCCCTTTTATTTCCCCATTTATCTTTTTTTTTCTTTTAATACTGTATGTGTGGCACAGTTGATAAATTAAGATTTCACTTACTCACAATAATCTTCGGCCGGTCAACTCTTTCAGGGACGTTGCAGTTGTAAAGATTTCAGGCGTTCCACGTCGGATAATCCCGAGGGTCCGCTGGAGCCCTCTGCTGATAGTAATAAGCGATCGTCCAAGCCGGCACAATTATTTCTTCCTCTTCAATGATTTGGAGCCACAGTTCGTCACACAAAACTGAGATTACAAACGAATGTTAGGGTGCTAACACATATGTACTAGTCACTTCATTGCTGATTTCTGGACAATATTAGAAAAAATATTTTACACGGAGGCGTATTGAAATATAGTACAATCACACAATCACTAAGAATAAACTAAAAATATTGGTTCTCACGTATGCAAACTGCGATTTAGCTTGCGAAGGTCAATCTGTACAATTGGAGCACTCATAATACTATAACGTGTGTTCACTTTATAACAATGCACCCCACTCGGCTAACTGCAGACATGTAAAATTTAATTTCAATCAATTCAGCTGTTTTTGTAACTAACACCAGATTAGGTTGATGTCAAATTTTTTGTACTGAGGTATAGTATGCAGATTTTTCGTCTTTTCTCTCGTGAATGTTTATTTCCGAAAACTCTGCTGCACGCAATACTTTTTTAAAAATAAAAAGCTATTGTGCCAGCTGTCCTTTCTCTAACAAGAGAGACCACTCAGATTATAATATTTGACGTATAATTTTAATCCTCTTCCCGTCTTTATGATACCCATTTGAATGAACGTAACGTAATAAAATGCCACTTAAATGAACACGCTCTACGTCAGAACCATCGTATCTAGCCAGTAGAATTTTATATTTATCAGACTTTCATACTAGAAGCACAAGATAATTTCTTGCTCTCCATACCCAGTCACAATTCTGATTGATACTCAAAATCCTTCACAGGGGGGCGCGGTGGCTCAGTGGTAGAGCGTTCACCTCTTGTGCTTGGGGTCCCGGGTTCGATCCCAGCCCCCACCAAGTGAACTTTGTGGTGGACAAACACCGTGCTCGTGGGTTTTCTCGGGGTTCTCCCGTTTCCTCCCACTTTCTTCATTCCACCATTTCACTCATCTCTCATCATCACCGTCTCCTTTAGTCTAACCGGCATAACCGTGGGACGTAAAACTTAAAGATTTCATTTTCATTTTCAAAATCCTTCACAGTAAGTACTACACGCCTCTGGAACAGTCTACCTCAATTAATACACAACGTTTTCACAGTTGCCAAACTTAAAAAAATCTGTCATTTCCCTTCTCTTAAGTAAAGATAAAGATACTGGTAGCTCATGAGTCATTTTCGTTAAATATGAACACATAACCAATTGGTAACCTATGTTAATTTGTACAGCTTATATGCATAGTTCTGGTACCGCTACATGCAATATGCAATTTCAGTTTCTCCATGTTATTTTGTTCCCTATATTGTATATTATTTTCAATTTTTGTTTTTGAAGTGTTTAACTATTTTTTTTATTTAAGTAGTATATTCCTTTTTTATGTGGTTCAATACTTTTCTTTTGTAATTGTTAATATTTTCTACATATTGGTGCTTTTTTTTTAAAAAAAAAAGAATGTTTGCACGTGGTTAAGTGCTCGGAGAAGGCTGCAGAGCCTTAACTTCCCCAAGTAAAAGAAGTCATAAACATATAAATAAATAAATATTAAATTATATATTTCAAACAGTTCAGCTCCCTGCATTTTATAATGTGATGCATAACATATTTCTTCAGTTTTTCGGTATTCAGTGTGTAGCATTTATCTTCGCACGCCCTTTTCACTTTTAACGTAAAAAAAGCAATAATGACTCGAGTGTGTGACGATGCTAATACAACTCGAGAGGTATTGTTTACAAAAATCCTGTAATAGCAGGATTCCAAACCTGGTATATATATATTTCGATTTCTGCGAATAGCATTACAACAGGTTATGATAAATTCTACGTTCAGAGCACAAACATAAAAGCACTAGTAAAAATCTAAGAGTAACGAAGGTGGTAATGGTTGTCCATATTAACTTAACGTGAAATTCTGGAATCATTATATCATGCATTTCAAATAAGTACATAAAGATTACAAGAAATTGAAACCTCTATGCTTCTCAAAAGTATATATTTTATTAGAATGTATCAGATGTAACTACGTAGCTACATATCAATATACGCAAATTTTACTATCTCAAGGTATCAGACTATAGAAAAACGCAACAATATATTGGTATACTTAATGAAACCGCGTATCTTGTGTAAAATTTGAGAAGTTGTTATATCGTCCCTTTGTTTCTTTGTAATCATAGTGACAGATTCTTTTAGCTGCAATTGCAAAAATCTCTTCTGATTTTTAAATTTTCTGACACAAAAAGTAATGATATATAAAAAATGTTAGTGACAACGGGCCTCTACTTTCACTTATAATAATGAAGTGTTTATTCCACATAGCACAATATAAGTATTTTTGTATGTACCTTAGTTAACTCTGATAACGTATGTATCGTGACGGACATAAGTCTTTGACCAGGTAATGGCGAATGCTTTGAAACAAATGCAGAGTATGAGAATTAAATCTGTTCTATATGTAATTTCGTGTGCAGAAAATACATACTTCTGGTTCATGATCGCAGTGGGTCATGGTGGTGGTGGATCGCAGTAGGTCGCGTGCTGTTGACCGACGATCGACTGACCCACCGACTCAATGACTAACTCCAATTGTGGCACTTTTCAGAATATCCGTACAGATTTTGGAAAAATTCCAAACGATATGTAATGGTTACATTGTAGGCTAAGGTATTGCTAGTCTGTTGTTTCATTTTTGAATGCAAGTACGATGCGCCATGACTTTTTCTACATACTGTTTTTGTGAAAAAACGTTAAAGAGCAATAGAAAATACAACTGCTTTTGATTCGGATTGGTTTGGGTTAACAGCATGAAAATGAAATCGCTTAATGTCCAACGATTATATCTGTTAGGTTAAGGAAGACTATGACTGAAGGAAGTGAATTATGATGTACGAATTGGTGGAATGAGGAATTGGGAGTGTCCCGAGAAATTCCGCGAGCACTATGTTGCCCGTCTCAACCTTACTTGCCCTGGGAACGAATCAGGCACCCCACCAATCAGATTGTCTAGTAGGAGGGGTCACACTTTCGATTCCCCATGGGAAAGCCTTTGAAATATAAAAAGCCGTCGATGTATCTGTGTTGGTGTCCCTGTCGTTCAAGGTTATTGAAATTACCTGTAAAACTAGAATAACCGAATATAATAGAGATAAGTTACAGAGATATTTTCCGTCTTTTTAAAATTTAATCTTGAATTCTCTGGACTGCACTATTTTATCATGACCAAAATCAGTGATTCATGGTTAATAAAACATTGAAATCGTAAGCGTTTGGAATTTCGTATATAGACGAGTGATTCTTGACTCTTACTTAAAAGAGCGGGTATTGGCTTAAGCATTCGCTTCGTGTGTTAGGGGCCCGCGGTTCGATCCTCCGAGGATATTCAGAAAAAAAATTATAATTTAGAATTTTCATATTACTGATGTATAATAAAATGAAGAAATACCAATTTCTCTCGTTCTTACAAGTTAGAGTTGAAACGACTTCCTACAAAAAGTAATTACATGATTTCATAGTCTACAATCTCGATTTCTCCTGTCTGAAAACTTCGCTTGTTTCGCAATCAATTCATTAATACAAACGGGTCCTTCTTCAGGCCTAGTATGAGTCATAAATTTGCCTGAAACGTTATTGTGTAATTGTTACTAAGTGTTCTTCCAGTGTTACTAGAAATAATAATAGCGCTTTAGTTCGGCATATTCAACAAATTCCATATATTCGTTGAAGAAAAATTGATTAATAATAACTATTCTTTTTTGTATATTTTGAGAATATATCAATTTAACGCATACATAGTCCAATGTCTTTTATCCAAAGAAGGGGTGTTACTTCGAAAGGGTATTGTGATGAAGACAAATCCTACTTAGCTTCTTTTAAGGCATCCGAATTTTCCATTTTCACATTAGGGGCGCGGTAGTTCAGTGGTAGAGCGTTCACCTCCGGGGCTTAGGGTCCCTGGTTCGATCCCAGCTCGCGCCCTGTGGTCTTTGTGATATACAAACACCGTGTTCGTCGGTTTTCTCGGGTTCTCCCGTTTCCTCCCACTTTCTTCATTCCACTCTTTCACTCATCTCTCATCATCACCATCTCCTTTAGCCTAACCGGCATAATCGTGGGATGTAAATCTTAAAGATTTCATTTCATTTCATTTTTCGGTTTTCACATTATCCAGTAGCTGACACATTTTTCTTATCTTTCCTTTGCAAAGTATCTCTCATAACTCAATTCGTCCTTATATAGGGTCCAAAGAATTTATTTTCAATTTCGTAACTTCAGTATGTTAATTTGCATTGCAGTAGGACGTAATATGGACGTCTCAATTATTCAGTAATAATAATAATAATAATAATATAGATAAATTCCGTATGAGGACACATTGTATTAAAGCCTGTAAAATCACCCGTAGCGTAAGCCAGAAGTTACAAAATAGTCGGGATTGGAGAAAATTGTCAGGACCAACAGGACATACCCTCTCCATATGTTGCTACAACGAGCTAAATGTTATAACGGAAAGTTTCCCTACAACTAGCTAAATGTTATAACGGTATATTTCGAAAGAAAGTAGGGAAGAATACTTTCGCGTAGAAAGTAGGGTTTCTGAACTCTCAAGAGCCGTAAGAAAATTTGTTTTCAAGAAATGGTTATGCCGGCTAAGCTACAGAAGATGTCGATGATGAGAATGAAAGAAATATTGGAATAAATGAAGTGAGAGGAGGCAGAACACGGAGAAAACCTGTCAACACGTTTGTTCAACACAATGCCCACTAGGCAGTAGCTGGGTGGAACAGGTTGTACCATTAAATTTACAACACTTCAGTAATAATAATAATAATAATCCTATTAAACGTTTTAAAGTTGCCGTAAAATTTGGCGAAACCTATTTAAACGTTGGGGTATCGGGGAAGGGGTTCCGTACCTTCATGAGGCACCTCTACAGCTACTCAAATTTAAACGAAAGCTTTCCGCTAATATTTCGTGTAGAAAATATTCTACGGTACGTTTTCACGAAAATAACTAATAAAAAGAACTGTATACAATTGAGCACTAAAGCTTGTAATAAACTAACTTGTGGTGTTTGCAGATATAATTATAAAAGCTTTGCTACAAAAATATATACACAGACCATAATTCAGTGAGCTCTGAAATACAAAGTAACAAAATAATGTATAAGATTCAGTCTACAGAGCAATTGTTGCTTAAAGAGTGGCATACACTATTTCGAGAATCGAGATAAGACGAGAAATGTTTACGACACTTTTCGTCTCGTCTCGATTCTCATTTCCAAAGCATGACGATAGTGTGAGTTAACCTTGTCCAGTCTAGCATTAAAATGTTATGTCTCATCCCGATTTTGTTTGGTTTGTTTTAGAATCGAGATGATGAAATCGTCTTTTCATAGGCAACATTAAACAAAACCGAAGTATTTTTTCCCCTAATATCACGTTTCTGCTTGTAATGGTATGACCTAAGCGATAATAAGTTTTTAATTTTTACGCTTCGAGATAATTGTTAGTAGTATTAGTCCCGAAAATTGGATAGTTCGAGTGTTGAAAAAACGAGTATTCAAATATTTGAATGTAATAAACCGTGTGTTATCGCCGATCAATCGCCATCAAGATTCCTAAAGTAAAACAAAAAAAAATGCTCGACGTGCACTCGATCGAAGAACTTCCAAATTACTGGTCAAGCGCCAAGGCCACTGAACCACGATCACTATGCTGTAAATGATTCGGCTTTAGTCTGGTTACGTTAACTTTCTCTGCCTCACCTTGGAAAGTTGTATGTTATTTTTTTTCTTCGTTTCAAAAAGCCTTTCTTGTTCCTCTTATGATGATGTAAGTGAATGATATTCGGTACACTTTATATTAATAAGTTGAGTAGTTGTTCTTAAACTTTTGGTTCGCAAGTTTGTTCTTTCTCCACCGGAAACTACAGATAAGACATTTAATTCTCATACTGTGCATTTGTTTCAAAGCAGCCGCCATTACCTGGTCAAAGACTTATGACCACCACGATATAAATAATGGTTCAATTTGATATAGTGAAACAAATTACAGCCTCTTATTTTGAGAATAGAGAAATATGGAGACATCTGTGTGGTACTCCACTTCATATTTCTACAATATTTCATGTAATAAAACATATTAAGCTTAATTTTATCATGAAATATATCACGTATGATTACATTTTTTTGTTGCTACTTAATCATCATCTTCATTCACATTTCCTTATTTGTTGAATTTCTTACAGGCGCGATAACGTATTAGCTTTCCACGGTGAAGATGATGCGTTTATTACATTAAAGAATGCCATTTCTCATTCTTATGAGGAATCTAAAAATTTTAGGCAAAATTACACTTTGTCTAGCGGTAAGTTAGTTCATACAGGTGAGAAATCCCACATCTGCGGAGTATGTGGAATGGAATTTAGAGGATATTCATGTTTGGCAAGACATATGTCAGTCCATTCAGGAGAAAAATGTTACACATGCCAAGAGTGTTGTAAGGCATTTAAATGTCGTACAAGTTTGGCTGCGCACATCTTAATTCACACAAAAGGAAAACAACACACATGCCAAGAGTGTGGTAGGGGATTTAATCGACCTTCACGTTTGGCTACACACATTTTAATCCACACAGGAGAAAAGGCTCACACATGCCAAGAGTGTGGTAAGGCATTTAATCGACGTTCAACTCTGACTACACACATGTTATTCCACACAGGAGAAAAACCTCACACGTGCGAAGAGTGCGGTAAGGGATTTAGTGTACGTTCACATTTGGTTAGACACATGTCAGTCCACACAGGAGAAAAACACTACACATGCCAAGAGTGTGGTAAGGCATTTAAATATCGTTCAAGTTTGGTTACACACATGTTAATCCACTCAGGAGAAAGAGCTCACATATGCCAAGAGTGTAGTAAGGCATTTCATCTACGTTCAACTTTAGCTATACACATGTTAATTCACACAGGAGAAAAAGCTCACATGTGCCAAGACTGTGGTAAGGTATTTAGTCAACGTTCAACTTTAGCTACACACAAGCTAATTCACACAGGAGTTAAAGATCACACATGCCAAGAGTGTGGTAAAGCATTTTATGGACGTCAAAGTTTGGTTAAACACATGTTAATCCACACAGGAGAAAAGCCTTACACGTGCCAGGAGTGTGGTAAGGCATTTAGTCAGCGTTCAAGTTTGCCTAGACACATGATGATCCACACAGGAGAAAAATCTCACATGTGCCAAGAGTGTGGTAAGGCATTTAATCGAAGTTCAAGTTTGACAAAACACATGTTAATCCACACAAAAGCAAAGCATCACACATGACAAGATTGTGGTTAGGCATTTAATCATCGTTCAAATTTGGCTACACACATGTTAGTTCATACAGGTGAAAAACACCACACATGTCAAGAGTGTGGTAGGGCATTTAATCGACGTTCAAATTTGGCTACACACATGTTAGTTCATACAGGAGAAAACACTATACATGCCAAGAGTGTGGTAAGGTATTTAACCGACGTTCAAGTTTGGGTAGACACATGTTAATCCACACAGGGGGAAAATCCTGGAATGGAATTTATTCAGCGTTCATATGCGCTGAGCCACACAGGACCAAAACCTCACACGTGATAGATGTGAAAAAGGATATTGTCTACGCTCAAACCTAGCATGGCATTTACTCATGGTTCACATATAGCAAATCGCATGTCAAAGCACACAGTTCAATAACCAAACACCAAGCGAAGGGTGTTCCATAAGATATAGTTTGAAATAAGTTTTGGCAAGACACGTAACTAGACAAAGCATATAGAAAATAATTTGACGCAGTCACAATTTGTTAAGTCAGTGTTTGGAAGAAATGTTAAGTGCACGATAAATATCCTGCTAAAAAGGCTTAATTGGGAATTAAATGTTTAAGGTAGCAGACCACATTAAACCCTTGAAATGTCCTACCTGCCCTTTGTAATGGAATGTGAGTTTTGGAAGACAAGTCGTCAAGTCCGTATTTTGGGGGCATATGTTACGGCAAATTGGTTCCGCATCTACTCTACGAATGGCGCTCCTGCTTTGCCGCCACACGGATTGCTGCATAGAGAAAAGATGACTGGCGCCCAGGAAGATTCGAGTGACGATTTCACAAGTTACACCAATAATGAGGGTGCACCCTCCTCGTCAGCTACAAGTGAAGATCCAACGTAAAAACATGTTCCATGTCTTCCAAAACTAAGACTTTCTGGATCATCTGCGTTTTGGCTGCATCTTGCTGGCCGATACATGGTTGCACAGTTTCGTTTTCACCGCATATATTTATATTTTCTGTTTCCAGGAAATTCTTTTATTCTCATTGACAGAAACTTTGGACAAATTAAAGAAAAGAAGCGATGAAAAAATCAAGTCCGTCCCTTCCAAATCGGTTAAACTAATCAGACAAACCTTAGGTTAAAATCGTATTAAGGTTGTATGTTTTCAAAAGTAACTCACTAATAATAGGGAACATAATTGCACTTCACTTGCTGACGTCTTTGATTTCAAAGCGACATTAACGGAACTCTTATCAGAAGTGTTAATGACTTTACCGGAATTCGTCCTCTATGTTCGGAAAGAGGGTGTGTACCAAAAGTTCGTCACACAGTATATTCTATTCTTTCTCGCTCACAATCGTTTCTGAAGCTCGGGATGATGATGTAAAGTGAATGTGCATGTGGGTTGTTAAAAATAAAGTTCGTGCTTATGTTTCGTATTTATCACTTATTCTTTATTGTGTACTCAGAAGTTGTTGAGTATACTCACCAACTTTTCACTCGTTTTATAAGAAAAGTTGTTAAATCAGGTTTTAAGATTTATTCAAAAACGTTGTTTTCGTTATAAGTATCTGGTACTGTAAGACAATGTCACACCTGGCGAAACGCACCAGCATATAAAATTTTAGATCACTGTATTAATATGTCGGTATTTCAACACATTTCTATAAAACTTAAAGCGCGATCCTGTAAAATCTGGGAATAATGAGTTAGCAACTTCTGATTCTAGTACGACATTTCATTCGCGTTCAAGCTTGGCAAGACAAATTTTAATATACGCAAGGGGAAAACTTCACACATACGACGAGTGTGGAAATGTATTTGGTCTATGTTCAAGTTTGGCAGGACATTTTAATACACAGATGAAACTCTAACATACAGGTGAAAAGGATATATATATACAGCTCACGTTTTACAATGTACATGTTAAAACACACAGGAGAAAACATATTATTTAATATTAAGAAACAAACTAAAGCGTTCCAAGTGCGCAGAAACAACTTTATTAAAGTTTATATTTCTCAGCAGATGTGTTAATACAGATGGGAGGAACTATTCGTGTCAAGACTATGAAGAATGGTATATTCGAAGATCAATTTTGGGGAAACATGCTATCTCATACACGTAAAAGATGCCTGTGCATAATTGTGAAAAGCGTTTACATGAAGTCCATATTTTGTTAGTGGAAAGACATTGTAAGATATGTGAAACTAGTTACTGAAAAATCATGTTTGTTCATAAAAAGTTATATTCAAGGTACACACGTGATAAAATATACGAATGCTAAGCATCTTAGTTGTCAAAAGTGCGATTTAATTCGTTCAATATCTCTTATCAATCTCACGTACTGCCAATTCACGTTTCCGCTCGCGACGGCGGCAATTCGGCCGTGATCGATTCACATTTTTCAGCATTGTGCATGGTGCAAACTGTATGTTTGGAGCATTTAGGTTTAGTAAATTACGACAAACCATTGTTGACCAAAAATATACGTTTAAATTAAATTACCATACTGCTAAATATGAGTGAACACACTCAACAAATCACAAAAGAACAGAATCTAACCTAATCAACATCCATGTCATTGAGCTTGTGATAATGCTGATATTTATTGCAGAGAGCACTAATGATTGAGTACTTTTTGCAAATATGTTTTTCCGCAATATGTAGACTCAAGGAGGGTTCAAAGTTAATCAACATCCACGTCACTGCCTTCTTTCTGTCATTGCTGGCATGTATTGCATGTAGCGATAATTGTTGACTGTTTTTTGAACACGTTTTTTCCACAATTATTACATTCCAGGCGAGTTCTGTTGTTTTCCCTTGACCTGCAGATGTAACAAATATCTCGAATTGGTTAGACTTGTTCATCATCGGTAGTTTGTTTTCTGTATTGTCTCAAGCACACCAGCAATTTTTTTTGATAAGTTGATATTTTAGGAGGAGCTTTCAGGTTTTCATTTATTAGTTCTAATGTTAACTCGTACAGATATTTTCTTCTTCTATTATTTTTTATGTTAAGGCAGTTAAAAATGAAACAGCGGCCGAAAAATAATGAAACTTTTATTTACATTTTTTTGTAAATGCGAGAGAAAAAAAATCACGTTTTGGCTCGCTCTGTAGGCCTATTGGCTGCCCACCCTTCATTACCAACTTTGGGATTTTACTGAACAGGAAGTATTGTCTTTTATAATTTTCTCGCAGAGGATTGATATGTTTCAGAGTAGCAAGATATTGCTGTTACCTTATACATGGTATAATGTAAAATGGCCCGGAAATTTTGGGCAACCAGTGTATGTATAGGAATGTTATATTTATTGAACTTTTGCAAAAAAAAAATAATAATTAGTCGTTTACTCAATTTTAGGTAGATCGCAAATTTTGCGTTAAGTTACTTGAAATGATGATTTTAGTGTATTTAGATGAAAATATATGGTTATGTAACTATATTGGACAATATTCATATACTTAGCCCAAAATCTAATGTTATTTTAGAAAATATTGTCATATCCGGTCGTTTTGAATCCTTTCCAGTTTATTTTCATGGATACTTTTGGCTTAGGGGATCCTCAAAAGAAATCAAAATTTTTATTTAAAAAACTCTCCTAAATTTTACATTTGTAAAGCCAGCCATAGTAGCTTCTTGAAGCATCTCTTTGTTTAATCTAAATCATCTATGATTGGATCTTCCGCAATCACAGTTGTGGTTGAGATTTTCGGCTTTCTTTCATCTCGAGACATAAACCTACCATCATATAGTTACCTCAGAATAATCCTCCAATTAGGGATCTTCTTCCCATTGTCTTTGTCTTTTATCGGAAGCAGTGTTAAGAGGTGGACGTAAAGTTATCTTTGTAGCCATAAAACGTGGAAAACAGAAATTTTAAAGTAACTACACAATAGTTGAAGCTAGCCATGTCCGTGGACAGAATATGAATGCAGTGAGTTGGTTGCTATGCTCAATGGACTATAAAGTTGTGACAGTGAGAGCAAACTAATACGTCAGAGCGTGTGTGACTGACGTAAGCCATCTTGGTGAAGCCTCGTTGTCCGGAGTCCAAGCAGCGGCCAGAAAATGCTATTTTTGGGATCACCTGGGACCTACTGAGCCGAGTAGAGGTAAAAAATATTTTCTTCGAGAAGTCTGGCAAGGACTGACAGACCAGGAAGTTAACATCTGTTTCTTGTATATGGAAGATTTCAACAAGTAAGTGTGATAGAAGGTAAATCCAAATTATTATTGTTTTGGCCGAACTAAACCTGGTAAATCTTATCGTTGGAGGGAAGATGATTATTTTGGTGTTGTGATGTTTAACATAATATGCTAACTTTGCGTCGTTTTTCCCTAAGTTACATAGTATATAAAAGCGAGATGTGACAGGAACAGCTCGTTCAATGGGATGGTTTTCTTTCTTTAAGTTTCAGTGTTGACGATTGTCATAAACAGTCCATGAAATGTGTGTACTTTTCGAGTACATATATTCTTCCCAAAATTATATTTTAGATGTGTAAACCTCGAAATTTTCCGTACTGCTAGATACTACAATGCAAATCCATTCTCTGCTTTTCGGCTCACCTTTACTTTAGATTGGGTACGATGAGACAAATGTTTACGAAAAGTTTCGGCTCACATTGATGACAAGGGTGCCACGTACGGCTATTGATAATGGGAGAAGTTCATCAACGGTGAAATATTCGCTTTGTATTTTGAATTCGCATAACTAGTAAACAAAGCTCAGATTTTAAGAACATATATGGATATTTCTTTTTAATTAGAGAGAATTTAAAAAGAATTTAAAACTAAACGATAGGCGTTCTATACGTCCTTAGTAAAGACTGCATGCAATATACTACAATATATGTCTGAGAGAAGTGATTTTTATATGTGTTAGGTTAAGTATACATTTTATTTAAATTTCCTAATGTGTATTTTCTCTGTATCTCAAACATTTTGTTGTGAAAGGTAAATGTGGATAGGCCTAAGCTTATACAAAGAGGTCACCCTACGGGTATAAATCCTCTGTGCTGGCCCCACTTGCACAACATCGACCAGAGAGAAATACGAAAGAAAAAAAAGTCTAGTATATAGCACACAGACACGACTAGTAATACATGTACGTAGTATAGAGTTTATGTGACTAGTCTGTTTCCTTGTAGCAAATGTGATAATATACAAGTTGTTTCACAGTCGACAGAAATTGAATACAGGTAAAAGTTACTCACGAGATGTGAAGAGAGAATGTGATTCTATTCAATTTTGTATGCACACTTACCCATTAAGCTGTGTTAAAGTTTTCATTCACATTTCCAACTACTGCGACTTTTTTTTATTATTTTTTTGTTTGTTTAGTTTCTTGTCATACAGAAAATTAGTGTAAATAAAAGGTACGAGCCGAAACAAAATCTTTTCTTTTCCAGTGCAAAGCTCATTATTCAGAATTATGTAGTAAATTAAATTCAGTGGTATTGTTAGTATGTAGTATACAGAGTTTTGAAAAGCAGTACGTGAACAGTGTGACAAAATCAAAGTTTAGTATTTGAAAACATACAAAATTGATTTCACTTAGTGTGACTGGGGTTCAAATAACAGATCTCACAGAAAATTCACTTCGTTAAGATCAACTAAATTCATTTTAGGCACTCAGTGTACAAAATTCAATTCCGTTGCGCTATTCAGAATTCAGGTTGAGATTTTTTTCTTTCTTTATCTGGGCTAGTAAATACAAACATTCAGATCTCCGAAGTACTCATTGTCAGTTTCACTCTTGGGTCAGTGTCTTGTATCGGTTAGATTGTGATTTGCAACCTATCTCGCGATGGAGGGCAGATGATGAACTGCAGATCTGGATACTGGACTGTGAGTGAGAATGAAGGAGGCTTGGAAATCTTCACATTTAAGTCAATTTGAGTTCGATTTTCCGGAGATGATTGGTTTGGTGGATGAGTCAGTGAGTGTTAACAGCTTACCCGTCTGGGCCTGGTGGGTTCGCGGTCACCAGTAAGTGATACATTCACGCAACCATAGTCTTAAGGAAAGTGAACACCATGCAGGAAAACACATCATCATTTTTATTTATATTTTTATTTTTATGATTTTTTTAATTATAAAATTGCTTTAGGATGATACAGAACTTTCTAATCCACATTTACAAATGGCAGAGAAACGGGCTGTTTTCCAAGAACAGGGAAGACAGGTTTTCCTGAAACATCTATTAAAAATGAGCGAAAGTGGAAAAAGAAATAATAGATGATATCGAACGAAGGGAGGTCTAGCTTATATTCTCCTGGACGGAGAGAAAATAAGAGTATCTCATCCTCATAATAGATAAATGAGATATAGTGGACGAGTAAACGGATTGAACAGGTAAGTACGTTGATTATGTAGTTGAAAATTTATTACAAAAGAATTCATTCAAATTTTCTGCTCTTCCCTCAACTTGTGCACCTGATACACCATTGTACTTTACAAGAGGTATGCTAGAAGTTTTAAACCTAGATCTGATAAAATACATAAATTGTTTAGTGTTGTTGATGCTGGTGTCTGATTTTTTAGAAATATAGTCTAGATATTTGCTGCATCTCAATAGATTTTCTATATTATGTCCTACATCAGATATTCGTTTTAAGATACGTATTCATTTGGAAATGCACACCACAGTTTCCAAAGCTGTTTTTTTTTTTTTTATTTCGTAATGGGTGGTGATTCTGTTCGCCGTGCCTTGTTGGAAATTTCATTGTTTTTACTTTTTTGAACAGTACAAAGTATTTATTGCTGCATTAAGAACATGAGCGAAAGAAACCAGTGCCTCGTCTATTGTTCCATCTAGTAAAAGTGTCCTCTGTAACACCTGTTGTACTTCAAAAATTTTACCCAAAGAGACCTTCCTTTAGTCAGGTACAAAGTTCCGTTTTGAGTTGCATTGCTGGCTTCTGGGGTTGGGAGTAATGGTGGGCAGTGGGAATATTCCTGGTGGGAACCAATTTAAAAAATGGGAATATTCCCTGGCCTATAAATTCCCGGGAAGGAATTCCATTTCCCATATTTCCATTTCTTTACTTTATCTTCCAAATTATAAGATCCATATAACTAATTACTTTATTTTAATATACTATGATTTACTTCTAGGTTTTAGAGAATTTGGAGGTTAAAAAATTTAAAGTTCTTTGACTGTAGTTTATTAAATTAATAATACGATTTTTTAAGTTCCATTTCCATTTTTTCAAAGTACGGTAATTGTTTAATGTTGGGGGCCCAAAACTAGCAAAAAGTAGGATGATTTATGGAAGAATTGATTTGATAGTGGTGCTCAAGTAGTCAAGAAGTATCGAACACATTTTTTTAGGACAGTATGGAATTTGTACAAACCGTACAGCTAAGTAGAAGTGATTTATGTCAGAAAAGAGAGAGAATTGTTGGTAATGAAGATAGAAAGCAACGTGCCCTGCGGGGCTCTAACCTGCCTTCACTCGCTAACGTTCGCTCGGCAATGCTATCTGAATTTAATGCTGGTAACGTAATTTAACGTATGAAATCTTAAACAACCCCATCGGAATAGAATATCGCAAAAAAGTAGGTGCAAAATCTGGCCCCCAAAGCTAAACAATAGCGAAAAGTAGCAAAGTACTAATTTACAAACAATGAAAAGGATCCATTTTGTAAAGTAATCTTGAATTATGTAGAAATAGAGATGAACTGCTATTAATATACTCTAAACCACCGTTAGTACTAGACGTCGGTCTGTCTTCTCTCTCTGACTCAAATTTCTGAAGAGGTACTCGGACTTCTTTTACATGTGAATTAACCCATGAAATTTCGAGAAATGGGCAGGAAGAAAGGTCATGTATGGCAATGTTACATGCAAAATTATAAAGATAGGAAAGTATCTTGCAAATATTGTGAAGATACATATTTATGCAAACGTTGATAAAATGGTGGAACATATGTCTTCTGGCAGTTACCCAACCTAGTTTGTTATAACACTTAAAAATTTAATAAGTTTATAATATCAGTAGTAGAGTCAAGTTTAGAAATTCCACTTACATGTATATTTAAACTGTTTAGCGGTTTAAAAGTATGTGGGCTTACTATACCATTTTTGAAACACATTTACTTTCATAGAACATATTGTAAATAAATATCCATTTATGCGTACTCTCTAAATATAATAAAATAATAATAAATTAACATAACATCGTTCAGAATATACATTTTAAAGACTCCTCTTAGGACAACAGTAATAATATACAGTGATATAAAAACAAATTTAACTTTGAAATTATAATATAGTAATAGAAAGCAATTTTCTTTGTGGTTGTACATAAATTCCCGGAAAATTCCCATTTTTGGGAATATTCCCGAAAAATATCTTCCCGGGAATTTACCCATCATTACATATAAACATATTGAGTAATAACACCTCAACAATGGCGATATATTTGGTCAAAAACCTCCGAAATTAAAATTTTTGGTAATTTTTTACCCATGAAATGGAACGACATAGACCCCTAATACTACTAGAGGTACATACTATGGTTCTAGGCTACCATGCCCAAATTTTAGATTTGGCAATTTCCAAAATTTAAGTGGGATGATCCTATGTACCCCTGCCAAAGTTTAGGGGGTAGGCCAAGGTACCCCTGCCAAAATCTAGAGGGCGTGGTCCTCAGTACCCCTAGGTCTTGACCCCGGGACAGGGACCATGGGTCCTGAGGCAGGGACCCAGGGCCAAAAGTGTCAGGTAACCCCTTACTACTACTACTGTTATTATTATTACGTATTATTGATAATTTTGAAATATTAGAATCACGTGTTCATGAGGATTCGTGTTTTACCCCTTCCGAAAAGAAAACCTAATTACGTGCCTGCACTGAATGAAAGACGTATGAGTCATGGTGTAGACTGGCGTGCTAGGCGATAGAGTCCAGAGCATCAAAAACAGACTAACAAGGAGAAGGCACACTTTGGTAAGTGAACTTCAGGGACATTTTGTGCGAGGTGGTAGTGCAGATTTGAAGAGTTAATATTACAAACTGAGAGAGCGCAATGGGAAAAATTACGGAGAAAAACCGTCTTTAAGTTTTGTACCCGCCGCATATATCGTACGACACGCAAACTTATCGAGTGACGGCGTGGCAGAGTCAGAAGAATCAGCGACTGAAAATGCAGAGGTTCCCGGGTTCGATTCTCGTTTGAGTCAAACCTTTTTTCTTGTTTTTGCTTCAACCAATAAAGTGACTATAAGTAAAATATTAACTGCATTTGTAACTATAAGTAGAATATTAATTCAACATATGTTTATAATGAATAAAACATTAGAAATTTTCAATCACTTCTAAATTCTTTTGATGTTTCATGTTAACTAATAAGAAAATTTAATATCTTCCGTAAGTATTATTGTTACTGCAGTCGTTGTGTAAAAAATGTTCTTGAAGCTTCGTGTCTACATCTGTTGACAGTGTGAGAATTACAACGGGAATGAGGGGGAAATCTGCTTTGGTTATAGCAACATCCAGTATTAGCAATGAGGATTTCCCCCCTTAACTCCTTTGTAAATCGCACACTGTCAACAGATGTAGACACGAAGCCTCAAAAACATTTATTACATAAGGACTGTAGTCAAGGGCGCCGATCATGGGAGGCTGGAAGGCCCGTCGCCCCAAGTTCATGTGAGCCCCATGTGTTTTTATGAATATGTACGTATTTTCATATGTATTTTTATTTTTACATGTATTGTTGTAGGTATTTTTTATGAATGCCCCCCCAAATTTACAGAGAAATCAGCGCCGTTGACTGTCGTAACCATAACTCGTGATATCAGTATATTTACGGAATAGATAAATTTTCTTGCTAGTTAACATGGAACATTGAAAGATTTTACAAGTGATTTTAAAATCTCTATTGTTTTAGTCATTATAAACAAACATATAGTGAATAAATATTTTGCTAATAGTTAGAAATGCCTACTTTATTGCTTGAAGCAAAAAATTAAAAAAAAGGTTTGACTCAAATGAGAATCGAACTCGGGACCCTTTTCACTTGAGTCGCTGTTTTTTCTCACTTTTTTAATTTTTTTTTATTTCTCATGAATGTTAATAGTACATTGGATAACACAACAAATCAGGAGAAACAAATCACTATAGAGAGAAAAATTAAAATACTAAATTATTGTTGGACAAGCAAGGTGCGTAAGAAATTTGCAAACTATTTTGTCTATTTGAGGAGTTGCATTAAACAAATGCAATCTCCGACTTTGTAAGTACCAAATAAAATCCAAATATGACAACTTGGTAGGATATTGTAACATATAGTACATATAATGTCCATTCAACCAATTAATCACATTTAGTTTGGTCTGCGTGTACCAGTGATAGTCTGGAAATCGTAAGATGGAGGGAGAGAATGTAGATGGTGGCTGTCGACAAACAAGTCCCAGCATCCGACACAAGGCATCCCAAATTTGTCTGTGGAAATACAGGACGTGATGCGATGTAGTAAAGTATGAAGTTGACCACATAAAGAACACACCTCTTTCACTACACGATGGATAGCAAATAATTTCTCATTTCTCGGCAATAAGTCATAGATAAGGCAATACCATGCACTTCTAACAACTGTGAGACACTCTGAATTACAGTTTTTCCATGTACGTGGCCAATTGTACTGCGGAAATCTTTTGTACACTATTGGACTAGTACCCGCATGAACTGGTTTCATTAACAGCGAATATAGTTGTTTGGAAGACAAATCACTGGGATTATCTTGAATACCATTGTAAGCCAAGTATTGAATAAGAGTACGCGCATAATCTGGGATTAATTTATAAAAACGAATTAAAGGCAAATTATTCGGAAATATATTTTTCTGCCCAAAAGTGGAACTACAGATACGTATGAGTCCTTTGGTCCATGTAATAGCGGTAGGTTGTTCTCATATACAGTGTCTGACATTTTTTCTAATATTCACTAAATTGAATCCCCCCGCAGAACATGGAAGATATAGAGTATTTCTATGAATTCGAAAGAACATGTTTGACCACATAAAGAATCTTCTTCTTTTTTTTTGCATACAGTTCTGGTAACGGGTATATGTGTGCGACATACCGAAGTTCAGAGTAAATATACATATTCAGGAACCAAGTTTTCTACAGTAAGTTTAGTCGACGATACTTATGTTATTTAGTTAATAAGCAAATCTGCTGTACGATTGGATCCCATATTAAATTGTAAGAACACCGTAAATCACAATAGAAAGGTATTCCCAATATTTTAACACTATCGGCTATAGTATAAGTATCCATTAAAGGAAAATAGCCCAGGTGGGCAGCCACATAATAGAACATAACCGTTGATTTCATATAATTAATGTTAGCTCCACTCACCTTTTTGGTAGTCGCGTAGTCTTGGAGATAACAAAATTGCTTCGGTGTCATGCCCATTAAACTCACATCGTTGGCAAAAGTTTGCACATTGAGTACTTGAAAGTCATGTAACTGAGGTTCATGGAGTAGCATCAGTTTCCGTAGTAAAGCGTCTACAACAAGACAATATAATCCCATAGATAACGGAGATCCTTGTTGTATGCCACAATTGATATCGAGAGCGAATGTGAGATGACCATTTATTTGAACCTTTGCTGTAGCATGTGTATGCATTGACTGTACAATCTGGACAAATGAATGAGGAAAGCCATATGCACGAAGGACCGCAAATAAGTAGTCATGAGATAGACAATCAAAAGCCTGTTTAAAATCAACGGATAAGAGAAAAACAGGATTCTGTTTAGACTTATAGTATGCTGAGAGATCACGAATTTTACTAAGCGCTGCAAAAAAAATTATACTTCGGATTTAATGCGGCTTGGTAGTCACTTATAAGCAAAGAGTAGATCGCTTTAAGGCGATTATCAAGAACTTTTTGGAATATTTTGATATATGTGTTAAGTAGCGTGATGTGACGATAATCGTGAATAGTAACTGCTTTCCCTTTCTTTGGAATTAGTATTATTATTCCTGAATTATCGTGTATGTTACGTTGACGGAGCATTTCATCATATAATTCGCATAAAATATGATGTAAAATCCCCAATATTGCTTGTAAACTTCATAAGGGATGTCATTAGGCCCTGCGCATTTTCAATCTTCGCAAGTTTGAAGCACACAATAAATCTTCTTTCTCTATAGGTGACATAAGCGTATTACATAAATGTGCAGGTACTTGAGGGAGCGATACTTGGAAATATTCACTAATAGTCCGCTGATCCTTGGTAATTTTTCCATACATGTCGCTAAAATGATTAAAAATAGTCTGGTGAATATGATGAGTGTCTGTGAAAAGCTTACCATCTTCTGTCTGAAGATAGTTCACATATTGAGAAAGTCGTTGTTTTTGGTGACACACATAATGGTAAAGGGACGGTTGATCATTGGGAATAACATCATTTGTGTCCATTGTGCCATAATATTTCTGAGGTAATTGTGATTGTACACTAGGAATGCGTGCTTTAATATGATTGATCTGTTGACGATTGGTAGGGCTACTAGGATGATTTCAGAAGTCATTTAAAACACGACAATAATATTCCAGTGTATTGTGTGTATCCTGCTTTCCTTCACGACCTTTAGACCTGAAAAAACACCTATTTTCGGTTTTTACATAACGATTCCACCATTGGATGATATTTGAAAAATATTTTCTTTGATTTTGCCAATATGTCCAACGCATATGAAAGTCTGTGCGCACATCACTATGTTGTAAAAGGGTAGTATTTAATTTCCAAAAGCATGATCCATATGGTGGTCTTATATACTTCTGAAATTTTATAGTACAATAAAGGACAGCATGATCACTGAACGGTGGAACAAGAATATCAATTTCGATGACCTTATACATCTGTGTATCCGTGGTATACAACCTATCGAGCCTGGACATCATTTCCGAATTTTTGTACGTGAATTTAGGAAACTGCCAATGAAACCACCATACATCTCGAAGCGATAAAGATTTAACAAAATTCTGAAATGCTATGCTAGGACGGAAGTGAGAAGTCGTGTCCCGTCGTTGTTCCAACGGGTTTATGTCACCACCCACAAGAACGAAACTAGAATCTGCCAGTAATAGGGACAATATGTCTTCATTATAAAAACGTTCACATTCAGCACGTTTGTTATTGCCTGATGGACCATAAAGATTTAACACATAGATGCCATCAGTGTAACCACGTCCCGATGGAATTCTTTTCACCTGAGAGTAGTCAATACCTTCTTTCACTACGATCGCAGTTCCATGGGCATTGGTGCTTACATTTACAATCGCACTGTATGTGGGAAGAAAACTGAAGTCAGAAAAACTGACTTCTTGTTGTAAAATGTATTCAAAATTATATTGTTGAATAAATAGTTTAAGGTTCTGCTTATAACGGTCAGACTTTATACCATTTATATTTAAAGAACAAAATTGTCTTGCATTTGTGTGAAGGAAAGGGGGAGAGTCTGACATCACAGCAGGATTGAACTGAGGATCCTCATATCGGATGTAAACTTCGGTAGAACAATCATAATTGACATTATCGAAACGTAATTCCCTCCAAATCGACATAACAGAAAAATCAATAATAGTAAATACAAGATAGAAAAAAACACTGGTTCACAGAAATGCATTCCATGGTTGTAAACAAAAGGATGGGAGCAAAACACCTCTAACAGACACGCACAAAAATGGGAGGGAAACACTCCAAAGCTGGTTAGGTAACAGACTGCTTCGTTGCTTGGACGTGTTGTGTATCGCCTGACGAAGTCTCGTTGTTTTCCAAACTGGGTTCAACGTCGCTATTCTGAGTCAATGACTCGATTTCACTTTCACTGTCTGTAACTGTACTGCTGTTCTTGGACAACACTTTCCTCTTCTTCCTTAAAGAACGTCTAGGTATTTGAAAAGAACTCAGCTTCGATTGTTTCTCGGAACGAGGGGAGATATCATTAATATCAAGGGAAGCCGAAGTAGATTTTGATTCTTCGTATGTTGGAGTGACATGGCATATGTATTTTCACTAAGTGATAAGGCAGCCGTCGGTTCAATATCTGATATATGCACTAAAGGGTTCGGGTTCGAAGCCGGCAACAGAGGTTCTGGGGCAGTTTCTTCACATGACGGCGGTTTGAGAGCAGGAAAGGCATTAAGATCGGCAATTGCAGGCAGAATACTATGAGAGTCATGATTGGTAGATGTAAAGAGAGAAAAATGGTTAGAAGAATCCCCGAAAGCATGCGTTCCTATTTTTCGTTGTGTCGGTAATCCGCCAGTGGATAAATCAGTCATTTGTAAGGCACTCGGTCTAGAAGCTGGTCGAGATGAAGCACGGGAGGGTACTTTACACTGAGAGAGTAATGATCAGTCCCCAGACATCGGAAATACGTTTTAGGTTGATTAGAGTAAGCAACGTATGCAGTGTATGACATCACTTTAAGTTTTGAAGGAATTGTTTTTTTAGAATCATATATACAAAGCGAATTCCATTCAAAATAGCATATTTATAAGTAGCAATCCACTTTTAGTTAATAATTTGCTTGATTTCACCACATTCACTCAACACATCTTGAAGAAAACTATTGTCGACTTCAAGAGGCAAATCAAATACCCGAACTTTGATGTAATTGAGTTCAGCATTCCAAATACGAACAGTGCTGCGTACTCCATTTGAATGCACATAGGGAACAATTTCAGGTAACTGAGTCAACACTTCATTAAATATGGGGGCGCGGTGGCTCAGTGGTAGAGCGTTCAACTCCGGTGCTTGGGGTCCGTGGTTCGATCCCAGCTCGCGCCTTGTAAATTTGGTGGTGGACAAACACCGTGCTCGTGGGTTTTTTCGGGGTTCTCCCGTTTCCTCCCACTTTCTTCATTCCACCACTTCACTCATCTCTCATTATCACCGTCTCCTTTAGCCTAACCGGCATAACCGTGGTACGTAAAACTTAAAAAACAAGAAGAAAAAAAGAAAAGATTTCATTAAATACGATGTAATTTTCAAATTTCACATACATTGCAAAGTCCTCATTATGCAGCTGTAAAGCGACTGCTTGGTTCATAACGTCACTGAAGTTCTCAGATAACCAAATATGTATGTCACTTGGACTAATTTTTATATATCGTATAGTGGGGTCGAATTCAAACTTCACGGTACTTTTACGAATAGAAAGCATGTTTTTTTCAATAACCACAATCCACACTAAAAAAGGCTTGTAAAGCACACAAGCGTTAGTCACTTATCGTAACACCACAGGAGCAGGTCGAAAGCACTTCCACACCTTTCGACGACCACCGGTGAACTCAACTCTGCAACGCCGTCACTTCATAAGTTCGGGCGTCGTACGATAAATGAGGCGAGTAGAAAATTTTAAGACGTTTATTCTCCGTCATTTTTGCCCATTGCGCTCTCCGAGTTTGTAATGTTAACTCTTTAAATGTGCACTACCACCTCGCAAAAAATGGCCCTGAAGTTCACTTACCAAAGTGTGCCTTCTCCTTGTAAGAGCACAACTTGCCGTTCTTCTTGCCGATTGATCCTACATTTTACCTGCCTGTTGCCGTAGATGGCTAAAGGCCGTAAATAAAATTCAAACTTCAAGTGTAACTGTGGTAACTCACCGACAATAGCTGATTTAACATGTTTGATAACAGCGCGTGTACTGGTTGATTTATAAACATACTTGATAGAGCCTGTGTAGATAAGTGGGTACCGTGTGTGACTGTCGTTCTAAGAATTCTGTGGTCGAGTCTCAGCTCAGACTGACAAGGTTCGCGACACAGTTGTCCCACCCCTTTTGGGACTAAACCTAGTGGACATTGTAGACCTTACTCCCGATGTGCGGAATGCGTTGGTATTCGCCAGACTAAAGCCTGGTTTAGGAGTAAACGTCGTTGGAACTTTTGTAGAACTGTTCGATTCTGACCGCCCCAGGGTGGTTAGGGTTCATTTCTATATATTCGCAAATAATACTCTTATGAGTACAGTAATGTAACCTCCAATTTGACCCGTCCGACTTCCGGTTCAGGTGGAGCAAGAATAAATGCGGAAAAGTTCTAACCCTTCCTTCTCGACCCCTAGAAGGCGCAAGTTAACATTGTAGGTTTCATAGGATGTAGTACACTATAGCTAAAAAACACGATCATTATGGTTACTCTAGGCCTAACATAAGCCATTTAATTTCGGTTGCAAAGAAAATGAGTACAGGATTTCATCCAGTAATTCTACTCGACATAATCTTCAAGATTGTCATGGTAATGATGATCATAATGTCTGAAACACAAGTTCTTTTTACACCAAGCACATACAATAAAAGTAGCTACATCACAAATGAAATATTCACCTGTAATTTGATCGAAGCAGAACTTTTTGGGAGTGATGAATGCCCCAGCATCGCCGACGTCGAAGCTAGCCTTTCTCCAAGCCGATCGATTCATTTCACGAAATCTAGGAGAGCACAGTTGATGATGTATTAAAGATTGCCGTTTCATTATTTGATTCCGCTGTTTCAAATCAATGTCAGGCTCATCGCACAAGATGTGGTCCTCGATGTATCGTTGGAAAACTTTACGTTGATGGAAGTGGCGAACATCAAGCTGCTGTCCTTCGTCCGTACATCCTTCGGGAACTTGTTAGATGTCAACAGTCATTCCAGTCGGAAACATGAATATCAATGTCCGCGTATGGCTTCCTCGAGTCGATGGTCAGACACGACACTCGATCTCGTGCTGCCTTGGGGTAAACATCTTTGCACCACTTTTCCAGGAGCTTCTTAGTCGCTTTTTTGAGGCGACAACGTAAAGATTTGCAAATGTTGTGGGGGAAGTGGTCTTGGATTGGCAGGAATTTTGTCAGATGTTTCCTTGAGTACGATGAATAACATTGGATGTAAAATTCCGTTAGCACACAGAATCGGTTGAATTGTGTAACTGTGCTTTGTAGAATCAACGTTTTGGACACCGACTTCGATGTGCCGTGAACCTTTGATTGCCAAAGTACGCCCTGTGTGCATTTCCAGTTGAAAACCAGACTGATCCATGTTGAAAACGTTATCGACACCGTACCGCTCGATCTTGCCATTGACCCGCACTCGGAATGCTTCCAATTCCTCGGTTCGTTTAGGTTCTTTGACCAACTTTGAACGTGTGATGATTATCATGATTTTACGTGATGTCAAGTTGTAGGTGCGCCTGAATCTTTGAATCCAGCGGTCACTTGCTATGAAATTTGGAATACCACCGAGTTCTTTCGCTCTTGCATTTGTCCTGTACTTGATTCGAGTGTCATGGATGATTTCGCGACTGTCTCTGGCTTTAATGAACTTGTCATAAACATGCTCGTAGACATCTCGCAGCTTTTCCTCCCGACTACCTCCTCTTTGATGTGCTTCGACCCAACGGTTTAGTGATTTCCGAGCCGAGTCTTCATTACTGTCCAGGAACGAGCATTTTGACATGACGCACTTGACAGTTTTCCAAGTCTTCTTGTCTTGGTGAAAGTCGTTTGCCCTCAAGGAAATGGCTTTGAACTTTTGCTTGGCAGTAGGACCTTCACTAGATGCTCTACGCCACTTTGCAGGACTTGACTTGTATGGAGAATCGACAGAAGTTGCTGCGGTATGCGAATCGTCAACCACAATTTGGAAATTCTCATCAATGTCACGCCCAACAGATCCAATGTCCAATGTTTCCATGACTGGAAACATCACTGCAGTTTGCAACCAAGACCATGTCCCAAATAATATTGGCCAGTTCGATTTCCTGTTGATTCGATCGTGTCTGCGCAAATTCCCATGTGCACAGGCGCTCCTAGAGGAGGTGAACAATGTTCGCAGTATAGATTTTATTCGTCACTCGGGAAGCCATGTCGCTTATTCGGGATCCCGCACAAGTCTATCTGTCAAACATATTACACTTAAAGGAGAGTCCACTATAATCAGTCACTCTTGATCCACACTCACAGGATGCAGAGTCCACACAATCAGTCCAAACACACTGCTAATGTAACACAAAACTCTCTTCCCAGCCGTTGCCATACTACTACAACAGCATTCAAACATACAAAGAAACAGCAAGAACCAGCGCGAAACAGCACAAAACAACGCTTTCACAAACTAACTTTACGGTGAGTTTCTCTGTAGCCACAGGCATGCCGGTCGGCCTTGGCGGACTGATTGGCGACGTTCCAACGGCGGTTACTGCTAAACCAGGCTTTAGTCTAGCGAATACCAACCCATTCCGCACATCGGGAGTCAAGTTCTACAATGTCCACTAGGTTTGGTCCGAAAAGGGACGGGACAACTGTGTCGCGAACCTTGTGAGTTACATTTTTTTCAAGTAATTAAACACTATAAATGATGTTCGCATTTGATACTGAAAGAGATTTATCCCATGAAGGGAGAAAAAACAAGACAATACATGGTAAAAGGGGATAGACGGAGACTGTTTATCCTTAAGTGTTAAAGTTTAATTTATTCCCAAGTGTTTTGCTCTTTCCTTTCCCTCTTTCCTTCTTTTCTCCTTTTGTTTAGCTTTCCATACTTTTTCTGTCTCTGCATGATGCGTATTATTCTTTTCGTTTCCTTTGCATTAATTCCTATCTCTTTGAACTTAACGTGAATGGAATTTCTGCAGATTTACCTTGTGGTTGTTTCTCTAAGTGATGCTCTCAGATAGAAATACTTTTCCCTCCAAGTGAAGGGATATCCTGGCACGTTATGTTTTCTTGCATGTATTTGCTGTCATGTTGGTTGTCCAACTATCAGACACAATGAAACTATTCTGCTACTGGAAAAAGCTATCATTTCTTATATATCCAACCTCCACTTATTAAAGTTTCGACTGTACATGTCAGATATAAACTGTCACTACCACTTGCCATCCATGTGATTTCTGTCTGATATGTACATAAGGCACACACTGGACACATTCGCATGTACTTGAAGGAACCTCATAGGCATATGTCTGCTACGTAATTGTGCTGTTAGGGCAGGAGCGGATTAAGGGCCGAGCCAATGGAGCCCAGGCTCTCCCCCCAAATCCCATTCTTTATTACTAAATATAGCTATCAACTTATTATACGCTTCATGCCCATGCTGTTTTTTTCTCGCTGGCGGTATTAATACAGTTAAGTCTTCTTCCACCAGCGTCTTCACGATACTTTTTGTGAGGTTGACCATTCGACTTTTATTTGTCATTTGCGTGTTACACTACAGTATATGAACATTTAACTGTTAATAATGAATGTAATTAAACTAATTATTGTAAACTTGGAGCATATTAAAATAATACCGCATAGTTTTCGGTGTTTGGATAAGCTTATGAGGCAGGAAAGAAATTTTATGCGCTGGAATTATTCGTAACATTGGGCCCCCTTGAAATAGCCAGCTTCCAGAACCCCCAAAAATCTTAATCCGTCCCCCTGCCTACAATGACTGGTGTAGAAATAGAGACAAAAGAGATATAAATAAAGACAAATAGAAACAGAAAGACAAAGAGATACAGAAACAGAAAGAGATGAAGAGAGAGAGAAACTTATTGGTAATATTTAGTATTGTTTCCATTTTAATGTGACAGTAATGATTTGGTAGGAAAGCGCTTTATGGTACTTACGTGAAAGATTTTTCTTTTTAGGTAATATACGTGAGATTGTGTTTCAGGTTACGTGCTGTGTTACTCCGACAGCACAACGCTGCATTGCAGACACAAAGGACAGTTTTAATATTATACATTTTGGGGAGTCGCACTTGTGTGACTTAGTTGCTTTAAAAAATAATATTGTTTCTATTGCTATTGCCTAAGTTAATTATGTGCAACATTCTGTATAGTTTGGCTACTTGATTTCGAAGAGATACTGACGCTGACATTGAAAGTTAAATAATGGCAAACTATAGTAGAAAAGGGAAGTACACGAGAAAGGGCGCCCATGTTGTGGTTTCCAAGGTGGGGCAAGTATAAGCGACATTTCAAATATAGTTTCAAATATTGATGTAACAATTCTAAAAATTCTATTGGGTTTTCGATATTCCGAAGTACAATTTCCTATAGGGTGATTCGAGCGCCCCACCTTGCCCCCCCCCCCGTGATGGGCGCCCTTTTACACGAGTAATATTTGTTTTCGTAGATTTTTTTTAAGGGAGGGATCCTTCTTTGTTTATTGTATGGAGAAGAAAGATAATTTTTAACAGGATCAGGAATTACAGGAATGACAAGTTGTCTTACTTGATTGATGTGGTTGCATAAATTTAGGAAGAAAGTGTTGTTATTTGCGTATTAACCACTCCTTATTTAAATCCTGAATAATAAATGAATTTCTTTCGAGATGGTTTATTTGACGACTAATCAGTGTAATAAAAACTCAATTTCAGTACATTTTTCTTTGGAAGGTTTTGCAATCGGCAGGAAATAATCAGATTTAGCCTACAGGAAACCTAGAAGGAATGGTATTTAGACGAAAGTTTTCGTACTAATGATTTCACTTTTCATTCTGTTTACTAATTAAGCTGAACTCATTAGAATAATTATATATATATTAATATTACTAGTACTTGTACTATTATAATTACGGTGGTGCTGTAATATAATGTGAACGAAATTTAGAAAGTCTGCCTTGAAGAGTACTTGCACTTTCGAGTGTATCAAAAGGCAGGAGCGTGAACACAAATTGGGAGGAGATGATTTATGTGTTGCGTCTACCACAAATTTGTTATTTTCTTGTGTGCGAATAAACAAGTCATTATTGGAAACTAATGTTCTTATATACTCCTTTTAGGCAATACTAAGAAAGAGAAGAAAATATTCTTTCTTTGGAACTGATTTAGAACCGAAGCGCACACTTGATGGCAATGGAAAACAATTTAGTATTGCGATCGGCAACCATTATTTGTTCTGCGGTTCACGTAAGAAGTTTGGTAATATTTAGGAATCCCTTAGAGATCCGCGAACCTGGTATCGTTCGCACCAAAACGCTACCTAAACTATTAAGTAATTGTTAGAGTAGGGAATCAACAGAGTTCTCACTTGTATGAGACGGAAACACGCGTTACCACGGTGTTAATGGCATTTTACGGGGATAACCCTGTAGTTTTTGAAGAGAAAGGTTGCCTATGTTTGGAAAGTAATTGATTTCTGTGAGCGATAGAGCTCGATTTAAAAATGTAGGAATTCAGAAATTAGGTTAAGATCTAATGTAATGATTGTCAGATTTATGCGTTCTTCTAGTGGAGTGAAAGAAGGTACACAGTAATCTTTGGATATAAGGCAAACCTTTCAAATGTGGGTGTGGCGAGTAGAGGAAGACTGTGATTGTCATTTTTTCGGTGCGCATATCGCAAACGAACGGGTGTAGAAAAATTAGATCAAACTAAGGGAGTCTCAATTTCCCTGCTTTTCAATTTTAGCTGTTCACATAGCGTCGCGGAGGGAAACGTATATTAATTCATGAAACGAACATATTGCAAATGTGGGTATGAAGAAGAAATCAAAAATTAGATCAAAGACCATAGTCCATCGGTACTCACTTAGAATCGTAAGGTGTTTAAAAGTTGCCCTTTAAGAGGAGGAAAATCTTTTAGTTGAAAGAATTCTTGTATCATGAAGAATCTTCCAGTTTGGTGGACATTGAATTATAAATGAAGTATTGAAGTCTGCTTCTTATCTTACTAAAAACTAACTCTCATCAGAAACAAGGAGCGGTGACGGTGAATTACACCAATTATAATCTTTATATCCAAGTGTGCAGGCGAGGCATACAGCCCGGTTCCTCCATTTTCACCTAGCATCCTTTTCCTTTGCTCAATAGAGCTTGGTTTCTCCTTTATAGCAGCGTTTGTGTGAAAAGATTTATATATGTGTGATGTATATGTGTGTGATGTATATAAAATCAGAGGGGCCCTGTATATCGTCCTTTTCTCTTTTCCTTTGTCCTTCTGTTTTTCGTTATTATTACTGTTATTATTATTATTGTTGTTATTGTTATTCGTTGAATAGTTTGGTTTTTGTCGATATGGCCACACGTGTGGTTGTTTCACTATAAATGTGTTTTTTTCTGTTCTTTCATAATTTTGTTGTTCTTCTTTCCATTTTCTTTATTATGTCTCGTCTTTCGTGTCTCGGTATTTTTTTCTGTTGTTATTGTTGTTTCATTTGCTTTTAATTCTTGTTTCTTTGATCTCTTGGTCCGATCTTTCGGTCTGCATTAAACCCTTTTTGTGTGTGTGTGTGTGTGTGTGGTTTGTTTTCGATCTCTTTTCTGTGGTTTCTGGTTGGGATGTTTGACAGTTTTGGTTGTTTTTTCTTTCCTCTTGGATTTTAGCTTCATTTTTTATTTTTTATTTTCTGTGTTTCCAGTTTCCTTGGTTGGATAGGTTTCTGTTTATCCCTTCGTTTGGAATTTTCCTTTTTCTATTTACTTCTCCTGATTTTCCTTCTTTTCTTTATTATTTCTCCTTTTTCATTTTTCCTTTTTTTGATTCATCTCCCAGAGTTTCTTGTTTGTTTGTGGGCTTGTGGTGTATTTTTGTCTAGGAGACAGCATTGTCTTTTATCTTGCTACATCCAGGTAGTTTGATCGGGTTTGGTTTGTTTCCATGGTGAGTTCCCACACACCTATGTTTTTGGCAGGTTTTTCTGTTTCAAGTCTTTGTTTTGTACCTAGGATGGGTTTCAGTTCTGTTTTCGTATAAGAGTTTCTTAGGGCCCGTTTCTGTCTGTATTAGCTCTATGTGAACGTAGTCGTTCGCATGGGTATTCGACAACCGGTCCCCCTGTGGCTGTATGTTTGCGCAGGAGAAATGTTTTGTCACCAAGTCTAATGTAATAATATACATAAGACTATCCAGCCGTATCCTGTCTAGTAATGAGGCTGGTGGTTACAGAATTTCTCCCTCGTATTGTTTTTCTTTTCCTAGCATGTCTCGAGGTGTGGTGGTTTGGTGCGAGTGCTATTCTTTTTTTCTTTTCATGCTTGGTTGTAGAATTTTGGTGTCTGTGGTTATAGAAGGTCTGTGGGGTTTATTTCTCTGAGCTGTTAGTATTCTTTGAGGAGTATTTGTTGTGTCTTTTATTGCTATTTGGTAGAATTATGTTTCAGTTTCTGTGTGAGTTTCTAGGATTCCTTTTCAGAACAATCTAAAATGTTTCGTGTGTTAACAAGTTGAAAGTCTTTTCCCAGTACTTTCAGTTGGTTGTGGGTTTGAGTTTTGTTTGAGAGATTGCGTATTAATGATTTTTTTCATTTTTTGTGTGTTTTCTGGTTCTTCTTGTTTTTTTTCTTTATTCTTCTTTTTGTTTGTTACTATTGTATACGGTAGAAAATACTTACTATAAGAATCCGTCAGACAAACTAAAATGATACGCTACCTACCTTTATTTGTAGTGTCATCAATTAAGTTTCCTTGGAATTAAGTTGCGGTAGGCATTCTAGTGTTTCTGTATTATTTGTACTTCAGGCTCAACTCACTAGTAGTGATTCACTTTGTGTATCTGGCATTCACTTTTGTACTTTATCAATTTAAATTTCTTCCTTTTGTTTAGGTATCTCCTTTAACTGATTACCCGTCTGCTAACCTAACCTAAACTAAACAAAACTTTTAGCTAACTTATTTTGCTTTTCTTCTTTTGTTTGTAGTATGGTTTATGTTTGCTTCATTCTTCTTAATTTAACCAGACTTAACCAAAATTTCAATTTAATTTGTGTGTTACTCTAATCTTCATGGTATTATCTCTGATTTCTAAGTAAACTTCATCTGAGTTACGTCTTGATATTTTGTATCTTTGTTTGTTTTCCTAACCAAGCTCTTAGCTAACTTATTTTTGTTTATCTTTTTTGTTAGTAGTATGTCTTTAAATTGGCTCGATGTCCTAACTTATTTCTCTGCTTACTATTATTTATGTTTCTCCTCATTCGTGATTCTTGATAGTTCTATCTTTCTGATTGTTTTCCTTACTGTTGTTAGTAGTACTTGAACTCATGTCGTATTCTTTGACTCGTATTTGATGCCTTTCGGTATGAACTAACTTCTGCCACTCTAATCTAACCTAAGTATCCAGATGATCTGAATAATTTATTTTGAATTAATTTAAACTTTGTAATATGTTGACCCTAATTAAGTTTCCACTTCTTTAATAAGCGTGTATTTGACTGTACGCTTCATACTTCTTAACATAAATATCCTAACTTATTACTCTTATTTCTGCTTGCTAAATAATTTATTTTTTGCTCCTCCTTCTGTTCGCTTTCTCTTGTAAATAAAACTTTCTATTGTTTATTACTTCTTGATTACTGATAAAGTAATATGAACTTATTAAAACTTATGCGAGCTAACCTAGCCTTACCTAACCTAAAGTTATGTTATATGGTACTTTGTTGTCTCTTGTTGAAACTTTCTTTATTCTTGTATTAATACCAATAAGCTAACTTATGTCTTACTATGGATCCTAGTAGTGTGCAACTGAAGTTTTCTTCTTTTACTTTACTATGGTTATCTTGTTTATTTGTATTCTTAATGAACTATGGTTTCTTGAAAGTTTATCTTGTTCGTACATGATAAGCTAAGCTACTTTATTTACTATTGATCGTTATTATCTTTTATGTATGACTACTCTTTTTCTCCTTAATGTATTTCTATTTTTATGATTTCTTTTTTCTATTATTTATGCCTCGTAATAGGATCATATCTTTGTGAATAATACTATGAAGAAATTTTAAAAAGTTTGTGCTATTGCCTTTTCTGTATGTGTGCTTGCTTCTCTTATCTTTTGTTTGTAGTCTATAACTATTGGTTCTGTTTTTATTTAATCTGTCACTATACCTTGTCAAACCAAATTTGTGTACTAGTATATTAACGCTGGTCCTCGAGCTACATTTTACTTAAAGAATATTTACTATTGTATTGACATTCTTACATTTTTCTACGATATACTTTTTTATGAACTCGGAAATTAATTCATCCTTGAATAGGTATATGGACAATTAGTATATATACTTATTTTCTATTTCAGATTATCCTGGTCTTCTAGGAGAACTACATGAGTAGTATTGTACAACAACAACAACTAGTATTACTACTACTATTATTATTATACCTGGTGCTACTGTTACCAAAGGTATGTTCCTTAGCATTTCTTTTAGTAGAATCACAATCTTACATTGTTCATCGAGTAAATGATTACGAGCTTTATTAGTAGGATCGCAATCACAGATTGCTATGAATTTTCCTTGCAAATGATCTAATTAAAATAATCACAACCAATTTCAACGAGTATGCTTAACATACGATTCACAAAATAAGCACAGCTTCTGCAAGAAGAGAACGAATAAATAATCACACTCAATTTTAACAATTAAGTTCTTCCAGAACAGTATAATAAATAATATTAGGAGAAACAGGATGAGTTTTCTACGAAAACGATCCAAAGAAATAATCGAAATTATTACTCACATATTTATTATTGCTCTTAGGAGCTTGCTATTCATGCGAAGCAATGAATAAGAACAACTTCAGGAGAAAGCGAATTATGTACAAATTCGCAAATGGAATTTACTCTTCCCACTTTCTACAAGAAAGGAGACGGTAAAAGACAGTGTTCGAGTAATCATTAGGAGTATTTAAATAATTAACAACGAGCTTTCTTACTAGGATCAAACTTTAAGTGTTCGTATGACTTTCTACAAATAACTAATATTTGTATGTTTGCAACTGCTCTTAAGACCTTCTAGAACAAGCGAATGAAAAATTGGCAACATAGCTGCGTTTAAGGGTTTGCACAGCAAACGAAACGTAAAAGATAGGAAAGAAAAATATTTTTTGTAACTTCAAAGCATGCCTGTTTTTATGAGCTTCCGCAGGAAGCGTAATTGGTAAATATTCGTAGCATCGCTGCTCTTAAGAGTTTGCAGAGCAAACGATACGTAAGAGATAGGAACGGAACATTTAAAGACCAAGTAGAAATAGACAAACATTTAAGAAAGAAAAAAGTAGCAAGTAGAAATTTAGCAATTTAACTAACAGTTCACAGCTTTTTAGCAACGAGTTTCAAAAGGAAACAAGAGAGTAAATAAGCAGAGTTTGCGTATCAAAGGAAAGAATTAAAGAAAACATTTAAGAAAGGAAAAGTAGCAAGTAAATAGAAAGGTTAGTTTCAGTTAGGTTGAGTTAGTTTGATTTAAAAAATATTTAGCAGTTTGCACATTTTTATTTTCACAACCGAATTTAAAAAAAAACGAGTTTCCAAAAAAATCAGTTTCTTCACACTTATAGTGTTATGTTAAGAAAAGTAAGCAGAGATTCCACCAGGAATCGATTGAAATTAACAGTGAGTGTTATTACGAATAACACGAATTATTTCTAGATTCACAGTGTAGCCGCTCTTAAAAGTTTACGTTCTAAAAAGGAACAAAATTTGCTACAGAAGCGATCCATAACATTTAATACGTCAGAAGTAAAATACGAAAGAACAAAAGGAGAAATATTTATGAAAGGAAAAATAGATAGTAAAATAGAAAGGTTAGCATAATTTAGGTTAAGTTAGCTTGATTGAGAAAACATTTTAGTATTCACATATAAGAAAAATTCGTTCGAAAACCACACATTACTTAAAACAAATTATTTACAAGTTCACAATTTTTAGTATTTTAGCAACGTTGTTGCTTTGAGTTTGTATAACAAATTATTTTTTTAAGTTCGCAATCAAAGATTGCTTTGACCTTCCTATGCAAGCGATGCATAAAAATTATTAGAAGAATACGAAAATAAATTATAAGTGTTACTTAGTAAAGTTTCTTTTGTTTCAGGGCTGCATTGCAATAATTGGAGATCCCCCTGATTGAAAAACTACGAAGTGGAAGTTACAACGGACTTCAGAATTCCAAAGTATAAAAGTTCACAGAAGTAAAGTAAGCATCACTGACGACGAACGTGTGAAAGTTTTGCTTAAGAAAATTTTTTCATAGCACACATTTACTTTATAGTATCTAAATAAGTTTATTTTCACATGAATTTTTGTAACACAAAAGTTTGTAGCATGCAGATTACTTTTCAAAGAATTAATTTTATTGACATCATTTCTTTTTAAGAGCATGCATATTCTTTTGCGTAACAAGTTCTTTGTATTATGTTTTCATTTACAACATACACAGTTCTTTTTCAGGCCATGCAATTTGTGTTCGTGCTTGTTTTTTCTTGCATATTTTTTGTTTTGAATTTATTTTTGTATACAATATACGTGTGTTTTTGAAGCATGCAGTAATTTTGTTAGTTCACATTTTTATCCATTCACTGTTTTATCCATTCACAATCCTAAATTGTTCAACTGAGTTTGCAAAACAATTAATTTAATGGATAACACTCCATGTTCTGAGGTTTTTCTTGAAATTTTTAAACTTACATGCAAATAGATATAACCTACAATTATTTCTTCTACGAACATGCACTTGTAAACTTTTCTGTTATATGTACGTTACTTTTGTATAGTTCCAGCATATACAAAACTTTTAGCACAATGTTAAATGATTGTTGCATTCAAGATACTTTTTCAGCAGACGCAGACATACAGATTTGTTTTGTTTCAGTTATAATTTTTATATAGAGAATACTTTTAACTTACATGCAAGTACTTGTAATTCACAGTTAATTTTTAAACGACGAATATTATTGTTAATAATACGAGAGAAAAATATTATTTCGTCCTTGCATACACTTAATTTTTTTTACAAATAATTTTTGTTTTACTGCATACATTTAATGTTTATATCAGCTAATAATTTTGTTACATATTAGACACTTTCAATTATATTTTAGTACCATACAAGATTATTCAGGGTGTCTAGCAGTCGGGAAAATCGGGAAAGTCGGGAATTCGTCTTAAATTAAAAAATTGGTAGGGAAATCGGGGATTTGTCGGGAATTCGCGAAAAAAGTCGGTAAATTTGAATTTACGTTTTGACAATTATTGTGCTTGTTTGCTTGAGATGAAGACTTTGTGTCACCACATTTAGATTTGAAAATTCCAATATAATCATTCACAAAATCGCATTTCGCCATTCTTTTGTTTAGAACGCAACTCGTCAGTCATTTGTTTGTAGTATACGTTAGATTGAAGGTGGCTGTGTGTATGATGTAAGAGGCAGGTAAGTTTGTTTTATTAAACATAATTTCCATTCGTAAATTATAACATCTGTCTATAATAATCTTAGGATTCGAGTTTTGTTTTTAGAAGAAAAAGAATAAACATACTTTTGAAAATCTGGCGGATGTCCAAACCTTGTAGCATCTCGACAAGACTTTTACAATGACATATCATTTCCCAACAAAACCTAATGAAAGTTCAGTTGTTCCTGTGTTAGCATCACATGTAGACGTACCTGGCACCAGCACTGATCCTCTTACATGCTCATCAAGTGAAACACGCTCTCCAACTAGTACTTCGACCCTAGACAAATATAAAGAGAAGGATAGTGTTACACAGGCAGAGATTTTGTGGTGTATAAACGCAGTGCTGGAAATAGTGTTGTTCTTTTTAGTAGGATGTTTCCAGACAGTGCAATTGCTAGTGACATGAAATTGCGCAAGGACAAAATGTCATATATCATCGTGTGTAGATTGTGTCCATATTTTCAACATGAACTTAAATCTTTGTTGCAAGAATGCGAACATTATGTCGTTGGATTTGATGAAAATTTAAATCCTGTTGCGCAAAGTACTCAAATGGATGTGAGAGTATACTTCTGAGACGACAACAACAACAGAGTCAGAACATGGTATTTAAATTCTGTTTTTATGGATAATAGTGCAGCTAAGACGTACTGTATGGTTTTCAGAATGTAATGCAGTTGCTTATGCGATCTAAGCTTCTGCAACTTTCAATGGATGGGCCAAACATAAACTTGGCACTTTTAAGGCTAATTAAAGAGGAACATTGTGCCAGCCTTGCACAGATGCTCCACGACTTCTTGAACTTGGTTCGTGTAGTCTTCACGTTGTTCACGGTGGTTTTAAGACTGACATACAAAAAAAAACTGGATGGATTTGATTTCTTTCGTTAGTGCTTTGTATAACTTGTTCGAAATGGTACCAGCAGGGCGTGCTCAGTATTCTGAAATAATAGGTTCGTCATTATCTTCTCTTCCATTTTGCCACATTCGATGGGTAGAAAATGCTAAAGTAGCAAAGCGAAGCCAAGAAATATAACCGTTTGTGAGAACGTATATTGAAACCGTTAAAAGAACAGACTAAGAGCTCAACTGTAACAGTTTCAGAATAGTAGCTGAAAGTTTGAACGAAAAGTTGCTCCTTGCAAAATTAGCTTCTTTTCAATCCCTAGCTGAGGACTGTGGTATTTCTTGACCGAATATCAGTCAGACACCTCTATGACTTCATTTGTTCATGGCATCCTCACTCAGTTATTAAAATTATTGATGTCAAGCTTCGTTACAAAAGAAACGATGGACAGGGTAAGATTGATGTTATGGAGAAAAATGAAAACATCTATGTTAATTTAGCACGTGTTAAGAAAATTGACCTTGGGTATGCAACTAAATCAGCAGTAAGGAAATATACAGAGGTTAGTGAAAAGAAAATACTGTGTTTTCGTAAACAAATTCTTGAATGCTATCAGCTTTTTGTTTCCAAACTGCAGCAAAAGTCTCTGCTAAAGTATTTCCTTACAAATGCACTGACGTTTTTTAATCTTTTCACCGTTGCTATTCACAGGAAGAAACTGTTGAGCAAATGTAAGCAACGTTCGAAATTTTAGTGCGGAGTATATTGTCTCAGCGTTCGATGCAAAAAAAGGCAGGCAGAGAATACAAGGCTCTAGCAGGTCAGATATGTGCGATAGAAAATGGGGTCTTAAACAAGAACTGAACACAGACTTTATGACTTTTGGATGAGTGTCTTGTCACCAAATGATGTATATCTGTGCAAGATTGTAAGGATGTGCCTAATTCTTTCCTATGGCAATGCAGCCTTAGAAAGGAGTTTTTCCGTAAACGAAAAAATAATATAAAATTTCAAAGGATTCTTGAGTGGCACAGCGTGTAGTGTGTGATGCTGTTAATATAGCTGGTGGCGTACAGGCCCTACCTATCCCAAAACAGATGATACTGTCAATGAGAAATGCATACGCGCGATTCAAGGAAGCCGAAGAACATCATAGGAAAGTGATGTCAGAAAAAATCACAGAGCCGCTGAAAAAAGAGCAGATGAGATTAAAGTAACTTGAAGCAAAGAAACAGAATCGTGAATCAGTTGTCAGAAGTCGCTACTATAGATAAAAGAAGAAGTTGCGTGATTAGATTACATCATTGTATACATGAATAAGGAGAAAGTTTTTGATTAGGTAAGATTTTGTACACTTTTTCATTACATTTTGATCTTTCTTAAATTTTGCGATTTTTTCTTAGGTCGGGAAAAATATGGAAATGGTCGGGAAAATGTCAGGAAATTGCTTAGAGAAATTTGCTAGACACCCTGTTATTGTAAATAATACGATTTTTTTTAACTTCACAACAACTTTAACAACGAGTTTCCAAGGAAACAAATTATCTTTAGGTTCACAGCATAACAGTTCTTTTTAGCTTCTTAAAGAAGCGATCCGTCAAAAACATTTTTCTTCGCACCATATACTTTCATTACATGTCACGTTTAATTTAAACATACCAAAATTTTTGACAGCATGCATTTAATGTTTGCAAATACTTTCGTTACATGCAATTTAATTTCCAAACATATAGTTTAGGAACATGCAATTTCACTTAATACACATTTTTGCAAAATTTGTATACTGAAATATAATTTTCATGTAAATATTGTGTTTCTTTATTATCAAAGGTCCAAGTGTTTTATCCCCAATTATAACTCAACTGTGAAAGCAACAGTCAAATTTGCTAGGTATGACCAGCGGTGCTAAGTGTTAACGTTTACATTTGCTTAATACAAATTATATTTGATACTTTTCAAAACTTCTTTAGTTAAACAATTGTAATTAAAGTATAAAAGTTTACATTTTCTTTTGAAACTTACAATTTCAAGAATTGTAGATTAACACTACACGAATTTAACACAGTTAATAGCAAAAAAATGAAATGAAATCTTTGAGGTTTACGTCCCACGGTTATGCATGTAAAGCTAAAGGAGACGGTGATGATGAGTAAGGAATAAAATGGTGGAATGAAGAAAGTGGGAGGAAACGGGATAACCCCGAGAAAACCCACGAACACGGTGTTTGTCCACCACAAAGATTACTTTACAGGGGCTGGAACAGCTAATAGCATTCGAAGAATTATAATGAAAGATTTTCATTTTACGAAATATAAGAATGAAGAATTGTAATTAATGTCTAACATAAAACGATACTATTAAGAATTGCAATTTAGAAATAACGAGCTACATGTAATGAAACAAACATATTAAGAATTGCAAATTGCATTTTTAGTTTTGAAAATTACATTTTCGGCTTTGCAACATGTATTTTTAATTTTGAAACTTGCATATTTCATTTTACATTTCAAATAAATGATTTTTATGTTTTGGAAAATTCATACAAAAAAATTGCAACTTACATTTTAGTTTCTGTATAACATAAAAATTTCAAAGTACTGTTATAAGAAAATTACAAATATGAGAAGGGTTTTTAGTAATACATGACACTTAAACTTTTTAGTAGCACATTACTTTCGTATTTTGCAGTAATAAACTTTAAGAGTCAAACCATAAATGACAATCAAATGTATTTAACTAGAAACAAATTTATTGTTATTAAAATAAAATATCTTTAACTGTTACTGAATGAAGAGAAACTAGCATTAAAAATGAAAAAATTAGTAATAAATAAATTATGCATTAACAATTAGAAAAAAAATCAGTTCCTTTATAATGGTATTTTAAACCGGGCACATTAATTTGTTTATTATTTAATGCTTTGTATACTACTTCGTATGTTAAATCTTTTCTTGCTTTTTATATTTTAACTAAATAAACAAAGTTATTCTATTTTCTTTCTTTAATTTTTCTGTTCTTAATTTCTCTCTTGGAAACTAACGAGCCTAAGCTAACCCCTTTTAATTGATTTGATATTTTTATGTCAAATTTCTGTTCTAAACTAACGAACTTAAGCTAATCTTTTTTATTTATTTGTTATTTTTTGTGTTGAATTTCTCTGTTCTAAACCATCGAAGCTAAGTTAACCGTTTTCTTTCTTTATTTTTTGTTTAAACTTTTTTTCTTTTTATATGTTCTTGCTACGCTTTGCTATTTTCTTTCTTTTATTTTCTGTTGTTATTTTGCTTTGTTAAGTTTTTTCCGTGTACAGTATTTTCCTTGTTTTTATATTTTAATTATGTATGCTTTTTTATTTGCTGACATTTTTATTCGTTTAATTTATTTGATACAATGGAAGGACGTACGGTGATTTGTACCATGCTGGCTGCTCACAAAGCCCGCGGATACGGTAATCCTAATGAAGTTTTATTCACATGGGAAGTGCTGACGCAATGTAATGCTACGAATGTGAAGGTAAGCAATGAAGCTTATTTCAAGCTATTACATGCGGTGTTCTTGCATTTTGGTTGTAATTCTCATGTTTTGAAGAATTGTAAGTCTGCAAAAGATATTACTAATTTATATCATGTAGGCTTCTTTTGCAAAGAGAATATGAGAAATTTAGCCTGTGAAAAGTTTATGAAACTTGTGTCTGCAGAGAAAACTGCCGGTTTAACTGCAGATGAGTCGAATGAGTTCGTTGGTATTCTTCCGGAGCCTAGCACTTGTTCTGCACCAGAACCTGTCATGTATGGTACTGGAACAGATGATATTTTCGTAATGTTAATAGTACAACCTACCATTATACTTATTTTGGACTAACTGGAAAAAAGTTACCATTGAACGTATTCCCGCAAATGGAATTGATAACCCGGACAATATATTTATTCCTTATTTGAATTTGTAAGGGAGCATACGTTAAACGACGTCGACAATCACATGTATGTTAGCATCAAATTGGAAAGTTTTGCATCCACGATTAAGAAACCAAAGTCACAATTGAGCCCCAAGGTTCGGTTTCAAAGTATTGAAAATGTTTTAAATAGTAATAAAAATTATTTATTTGGGGACAGTGTAACTTTCAAAATTCACATTGCCGATTCACGTAAATGTAAGGAACGAACCATTGGCTCAGCAAAATATAGCAGTCTTGTGACACACATGGAACACTGTACTATTCCAGTGGAAATGGATGTGTATTGTCTTCTCAAGAGTATTATCCTTGGGAAGACTAGAGCTGATCGCCGACGTGCGCAAATGTACGAATTGAAAAATCATCCTAAACGATTGTTAAAACAAGCAAACGATTAGTGTGTCAGGGCTAAATTTGACATTGAAATCTTTGATGAGTGTACTAATGAGGATACGAAAAAGTTCCAGAATAAGCTAACGCCTCATTACCAAATTATTATCTACGAGAAGAACCGATTAATTTGAGACTACAATGTAATATATCCGGGAATACATGCATCAAAGAAAATTTTGATTTTGTATACTAAAGGACACTACGAATTAATTACAAATATTAGAACTATTTAACAAACATGGGTATTGTCAGTATTGTTTGGAATGGTATTGTCATATAGAAAACCGTAAAAGCAACTTCAAATGCGCGATATGCGAGAACTATCACGAGGTTTCTGATGATGATGGTACTAAACGCGAGTGCGGTGATTGTCACAGATTGTTTTCTTCAGAGGAATATTTTGCCAATCATAAAACGGTGATTGTTCGCGGGAAGGGTTTATGCGAAACAAGAAGAATCTGTGTCTGATGTGGTGATATTGTTGACATGCGTGGCCGTAAGTTTGAACACGAATGTGGTGAATCTTATTGTAAAACGTGTTATATTCATGTGAACGATGACCACATTTGATTTTTCCAGGCTGCTACGGTGCAGCATGTAGATACTTTTTTTTTTTTTACATCATCTTTGATGTAGAAGCGATGTTGGTCCCTAAAAATGAACGGGGAGAACAACATCACGTGAATTTCGTGAATTGTATTCATGCCTGCTACAAGTTTAAGAACACGAAGATACATGATCCTTGCTTTGTATGCGGAGATAAAAATGGGTTCCGTTCGTTTGATTTCCAAAACATTGATGGATTTGTTAATCATGAATTAATAAGTTGACCAATGTTTAAAAACATCATGTACTTTCCCATAATGGAAGTAATTATATACAGTTCTGTGCTAAAACTTTGATAATGACTCATCATCATACACCTCAATTAATAATATCAAGGCAAAAAATTGTCGAACTGCGTTTAAGACAAAATATTTACTTCCGTAACACGTATTTATATGGAGTTAGGCTGTCAAAACTCCACAGGACTTTAGGCCTGTCTGGAAATTTGAAGAAGGGAGATTTCCCATATTTATTTAACACTTTAGAAAATCAAAATTATGTAGGTCCGGTTCCCGATTTTAAATATCTTGACCGACTCGCGAAGCACGGAAGACAGACAGTAGCCTATCGCCTGATACCAAGAACGTGCTGCAGCTGGCGAGGAGTACGATCTGCAGGAGATGGTGGCGTATTGTAGAAATGATGTCAATGGACTTTCGTACAGCGCAACTCAACAATATGGAGTAATACTAGGCATTGATTGTGCTCCCTTTGTCCAGAAAATCCACATGCATAACACCTTTCATGTCCACATGAGTTTTGCAGCTCCCGTCCTTCGCGAAAGTGTTCACACCATTCGTATACTCTTGTCCGTGACATCGTTTGTTCACCATTACTGTGCTTGCAATCTTCTGAAAATCTCAACTGGTTTAACTTTCTCCTTCACAAGAAATTTGATTAGACAACACTGCTCCACAACCACAGACACACTGCTTGCCGCCATGTTCGCTGTAACTGCGCTAGTTACTCGAGGTTTAACTTTCTCCTTCACAAGAAATTTGATTACACAACGCTGCTCCACAACCACAGACACACTGCTTGCCGCCATGTTCGCTGTAACTGCGCTAGTTACTCGAGGTTTAACTTTCTCCTTCACAAGAAATTTGATTACACAACGCTGCTCCACAACCACAGACACACTGCTTGCCGCCATGTTCGCTGTAACTGCGCTAGTTACTCGAGGTTTAACTTTCTCCTTCACAAGAAATTTGATTACACAACGCTGCTCCACAACCACAGACACACTGCGTGCCGCCATGTTCGCTGTAACTGCGCCAGTTACTCGAGGTTCAACTTTCTCCTTCACAAGAAATTTGATTACACAACGCTGCTCCACAACCACAGACACACTGCTTGCCGCCATGTTCGCTGTAACTGCGCTAGTTACTCGAGGTTTAACTTTCTCCTTCACAAGAAATTTGATTACACAACGCTGCTCCACAACCACAGACACACTGCTTGCCGCCATGTTCGCTGTAACTGCGCTAGTTACTCGAGGTTTAACTTTCTCCTTCACAAGAAATTTGATTACACAACGCTGCTCCACAACCACAGACACACTGCGTGCCGCCATGTTCGCTGTAACTGCGCCAGTTACTCGAGGTTCAACTTTCTCCTTCACAAGAAATTTGATTACACAACGCTGCTCCACAACCACAGACACACTGCTTGCCGCCATGTTCGCTGTAACTGCGCTAGTTACTCGAGGTTTAACTTTCTCCTTCACAAGAAATTTGATTACACAACGCTGCTCCACAACCACAGACACACTGCTTGCCGCCATGTTCGCTGTAACTGCGCTAGTTACTCGAGAAGGAATACATTACGTCACCCGTAAGTTTCATCATGATCGAGCTATTCATCTATTATTTACGTACGAAAATCACGATCAACCTTGAACGACCCATTACAGTGATTCAAAAACGTATTTTGTCCAGTAGTGTGCTCCTCTGAAAACTCACAGACTGTGTGCTCGAAAGCCAAGTAGTAGTATAAGTCCTATTCCTATTATTACATTACAAATATCAATGTCCAAAAATGCCTGAAGTTCTTTTTTCACTTACATACACTCATCTCAGGTAAGTAAACAGAAACAAATGAAAAAGGAAAGGAAATGGAGGCCTTGAAAGTAAAACGTAGACAAATTCACCAGTGTTGAGAAGATGCTGCCTATAATGGAGTGAGTAGAGTGGGTCGGTAGGTCAGAGTGAGTCAGTGGGTTATGGTGGGTGGTGGGTCGTTGTGGGTCACATGCTATTGACCCACGACCCACTCAGAAAACTTGACCCACTGACGCACTCCATCTCTGCGGCTCAATATAAAAAATGTAAAAATTTCAAGAACATTTGAATGCACAAATCAGATTTTGGTCTTACATGTGAATGGCATTTCTTTGGTACTTCACATGGTAAAAATGTTTGCGATGGCGTAGGTGGAACAAGCGAATAGTTACTCGTGCGAGTTTACAGAAGACAACTGCGAAACAAATATTAAATGTACAGCAGTTTTATAAGTGGGCTGTTGACAGTGCCGTCCTGTGGAAAATCACTTTTTATTACTTTTTCCTTCCATTTTATATATATCTTTTCTATTTTCCTCCCGAATTTTGAGCCGTCTTACTTCGGAGTCCGGGACCATCACCCCAGTCACCCCCTTCATGGCACGATAGTGGCTGTGGACAATATCATATTCATTAGATATTTTTTGTATCAACTGAAAATGTTCAGCAGCATCGCACGACTCAAAGAAATAGGTTTATCTCTGTGAAAACAACACCTGGAACAAGAAGTATTCATGCTTTCATTCCTAATAGTGAAATAAATTTAAAAATTGGACGAATTTCCTCTATATCAATGGAACATCTACACACAGTTTGGGTAGACAAAAAACAAAAACAGAAGACATCCGAATTAAAAGTCTTGGATCCAGGAAAATTTGTAGCGTGTGTCTATCACTGCAAATAGTGGATTGGAATGGTGCTGGAACATTCTGAGGAATATCAGGACTACAACACAAAGTTCTTACACCCTGCAGGGCCCACTTCCACTGGCCTGGAACCGACGATATCATATGGGTGCCAGCCGATCGCATTCTTATTGACGAAACAGATCACATTTCTATCATAGCTAGTGGAAGATCACGTAGTGTGTCACATTAGATTGTTAATAAAATTAACGACTTATCCAAGAATTTCAGTTAACATTGATACATTGTACAATACTGATGATTAGTAGATAAGGCGACTGTTATTTTTTGCTATAATTGTAGGCAGGGGCGCCCAAAGAAAATTTTCTAGGGGGGACCATTCCATGGTTGCTATATTAGTCTGTTATTTAATATACGTGGTTTGCTAATTACATATACATTTTTATGAGCCAGGGGAGCCTGCCCCCCTTCGGGTGACCACGATTTTAGGCTGCTGTGTGGAATAATTGTAATAGAAGTTATACCGCATCAAATAGCCTATATCATTATTTCAGAAGCTCGTTAAGAGGCAAAAGACACATTCAGATTTTTGGAGGGGCTTATTTCAAATACCCAAAACCAAATTTGGTTCACACAAAATATAGGTATTTCTTAACTTTGTTAAAATTTCACACATGTACAACTTCCACCACATGCTCATTCCGTGGCCCAAACTTTGGTCCATAAATGCTGCTATAACTCTACACCTATACAATATTCATTAGCTTTGTTGCAGATTTAAAATTACATGCGGATGCAAATTTTTAGCTTCATAGCTCTTATGGTTATTGAAATACCTAAACAATAAAATGCAAGTCAAACGTTTTTGACTCGTAACCTTGAAGCTGATTGCGTAATTAATTACTAATTAATTATAAGGGCTGGAAAGTTTTATTTTGGGAAATAACTATTCTCAAACATGTCTTTCAATGTACAAAATATTATCAAAATCTGAGACCACGAATTTTTAAAAAGCTTTTACTTTGGTTGATTTGAGATAGAATAGCACTATTACTAAATATTGAGCTCTCTTATCAAGGGCGGCGATGCTGTGGTTCCCAAGGGTGGGCAAGTATAAGCGACGTTTCAAACATAGTTTCAAATTTTGCTGTAATTAATGTAAAAATTAGGTTGGGTTTTCGATTTTCCCTAGTACAATTTCCTCTAGGGGGGACGAGCGCCCCACCTTTCCCCCTGATGGACGCCCTTGTCTCTTACGGCTATATGGTTATGTACGCTTCTTTGGTTCAGAAGAGCCGGATTTGATTCCCGGTGGAAGCTAATGTGGTATAACTCTTGTTAAGCTGAAGATCCATGTATCATATAGTTTTGCTGCTGAGAGGCACACTAAACTCTAATTTAATACTATAATTACTGTTATTAAAAATAATGACTAACCAAGATTACGTTTTGAATTTATCCACCAAATTCGTTTTATGTTTCTATTTGTTTTCTAACAGTGTTTCTTCATGGAATTCCCCCTCACTTCTCAATCGACACCCCTGAGCTAAGATAACTTAAGATAACACATTGATATAGACAGTGGTGCTATCCTAATTTTTTAACAACTGGTTCTATATATATGTATTGGAATGGGCGCCCGAAGAAAATTTTCTAGGGTGTGGGCCTCAAATCCCTGATTGCTATACTAGTTTAATATTTTTTATTTGTATTACGAAAATCTTCAGAAATTTAATAAGTTTTCGTGAGACAGGGGGAAGCTCGGGCCCCATCCTGCCCTTTCCTTCGGGCACCCATGTGTATAGGGTGTATCCCATCCAGAGATGTTCACCCTCGCGAGGGTGGCCCTCTCGAGGGCATCCGCAACCTTAAATTCCCTCGTCCACAATGACGCTAGGGCGAGGACAAGCTTCGACAGCAAAGGCGAGGGTGCGCGAGGGACAAGGAGAAATTCCCAACACGAGAGCGAGGGCAAGGGCGAGGACAAGTCATCACCACGAGGGTGAGGGCGAGCGAGGACGACGGACAACTCTCCCTACGCGAGGGCGAGGGCGAGGACTAATTTCCTATGCGAGAACGAGGGCACGTGAGGGAGAAGGACAAGCTTCCTTAACAACAACTATTTTTTATTTGCTGTTTAACCATTTTTGGAGGAAGATGTTATTTAAAATAACATCTGCCATGTCCCCTGGATGAAGAGTTGATGTCATAACAAGATTATTGTTTGGTCTTATTCTTCCTTTCATTCAATTGCAGTAAACAATTTATCTTGTGTACTCCTCCATAATTATTAAAAATAATAATGCAAACGAATATAATATTTGCTTGTCTCTCATGAAAGTTTCCGGATAGAAATAGCTCTATGTTTAGAAGCGAGTCTGTCTCATTGTTACACTGGAGATTATTTAGATAAAAAGTTGTTGAATTGAGTTTAGCATCCCGTTCAGCAGCGAGGCTACATGAGACGTGGACCTAAGTGTCTACACTGTCATGTTTAGAGTACTGGCAGACAGACAGTCACTGACGTCATTCAGCAGTAAATAACATAATCTTCAGAGCGCTTATATCTGAACAAACACAATCAGTGAGAGAACCAACAGAATGCAGAAGATCAGATGGAAAAACACTTGATGGAATGACGTTGAGAGAACCAACAGAATGCACAAGATCAGATGGAAAAACACTTCATGGAATGACGTTGAGAGAACCAACAGAATGCAGAAGATCAGATGGAAAAACACTTGATGGAATGACGTTGAGAGAACCAAAGAATGTACAAGATCAGATGGAAAAACACTCGATGGAATGACGTTGAGAGAACCAACTGAATGCACAAGATCAGATGGAAAAACACTTGTTGGAATGACGTTGAGAGAACCAACAGAATGCACAAGATCAGATGGAATAACACTTGATGGAATGACGTTGAGAGAACCAACAGAATGCACAAGATCAGATGGAATAACACTTGATGGAATGACGTTGAGAGAACCAACAGAATGCACAAGATCAGATGGAAAAACACTTAAGGGAATGACGTTGAGAGAACCAACAGGATGCACAAGATCAGATGGAAAAACACTTAAGGGAATGACGTTGAGAGAACCAACAGAATGCACAAGATCAGATGGAAAAACACTTGATGGAATGACTTGAGAAAACCAACAGAATGCACAAGATCAGATGGAAAAACACTTGATGGAATGACGTTGAGAGAACCAACAGAATGCACAAGATCAGATGGAGAAACACTTGATGGAATGACGTTGAGAGAACCAACAGAATGCACAAGATCAGATGAAAAAACACTTGATGGAATGATGTTGAGAGAACCAACAGAATGCACAAGTTCAGATGGAAAAACACTTGATGGAATGACGTTGAGAGAACCAACAGAATGCACAAGATCAGGTGGAAAAACACTTGATGGAATGACGTATGACTATTTTGCACTGGGCTCGCTCAGGTTCGCGTTAACTTTTCTCAACTGGGCTCGCGCTCGGTCTCAGTTCGGCTCACGCTCGCTTGTGCTTAATTGTTAATTGAATAGTTTGTATTAAGTTTCTGGAAACAACCAATATGTCCTGAAGTTGATTGAGCAGTAGTTTATTTCTTTACGTTTCCAATTCTGTTGCAGAATAAATATTAAGTAATATGATACGTCAGTAGGGAGGGGACATCTTGGGGTGTTTTTCCTACTGCGCATGCGCAAACAAGCCACGCCCCCTTCCACGCTGATTGGCTGGCACTGGTCACTTGACCACGCCCACTTGGCTCCACCCACGTTCGGTCACGCCCACTGGACTCACGTAATCGTTCCCTTTTATAACCTACTGCGCAAAGGCCCTTCCTATATTGGGGTTTTCGAACATGCCACACTTATTTTACCTGGGTCTTATATATGACACTTAAAACCCAATCACTCGTCAACGAAGCCGCATATTGAGGTGGTGTTTCCACACACACCAACAACTACATGTTCCAAAAATACCGACCATCGAGGTCAAAGGTCAAAATACTTAAAACCCAATAACTCGAAAACGGAGCCACATATTGAGGTGTTGTTTCCACATTTAGTCATTGGTCATCAAATACTGACTAAATGTGGAAACTTCACCTCAATATGTTGCTCCATTTACGAGTGATTGGGTTTTAGGTATTTGATCATCGAGGCCAAAGGTCAAAAATTTCTCGAAAATGGAGCCACGTATTGAGGTGCTGTTTCTACGGTGCTGTTTCCACATTTAGTAAAGAGTATGGACTATTTAACATAGCACAGTCGTTCTCTTTTTCAACTCATTTTAACATAGCATAGAATACACACACACACACACACACAATAGAGATTATTTTCTTTTACGGTAGTAGCTACCCCAACACTCTTGGGTTCGGCAATGGCGGAGTTAAATATTAGCCTTTTTAGCAGAGTTTAAAAAAAATAAAACACCATTTAACATGTCTGGTTATACACACACACACATACATGGTTTACGGAGAACTTAATCTCGAGCCAGTGACCATCATCATCATCATACTCTAATAAATGAATAAAGCATAATATCGTTAGCATCAGTAGTGGTGAGTGAGAATTTTTTAAGAAATGGCGTAGTGAATAACCAGACGCACGACATGCTAGATATAGAAAACAATAATGTCCACAAAATTGAGATAAATCACCTTGAATACGTCTATTATTCCATGTATAATACAGACAGTTTCGTTTTAAAAACCTTATATGATTTTGTATATAGGGAGGTATGCCATAGCTAACGAAATACTCTCCCACACGTATATTAGATATATAAACAGCAACCCAATGTTCACCAGGCTTATCACTAGAATCAGTATTTATTATGGCTGCTGGAAATGTATGAATAAACAGAGGTAACCCATATGCAGCATATACACCAATAAAATGATTTTTAGGCAGATTTTGTTGTAGTGCCTCATAAAGTTCAATTGTATTTAACATTTTTTAATTAATTAATATATATTTTTCTCTGGAAACAAATTTCTAATTCTGAGGAGAATTCTCCATAAATAATTGCTGTTACAGGAGATGGCAGTGCTTCTTTAAAATGAACCTCTAAATGTACACTTACTTGCCGTTGTGGACTAGTATGAAATGCAGCACTAGCACTAGAATCGGGGTTTAAATCAAACACCAGTAGAGTATAACCATTAGGATATTCGGCAAGTGGAATATAATTATCTTGATTAGAATAATAAACACCTGAACCTGTAAATAACGTAGAATATGCTTGTATATATAGCTTATTATCAAAATCAGGTTGTAGTGGTTTGGATGGTACATGCGTTCCATCAACATACAATGTAAAAAATGACATACTAAAATGTTGAAAATTGAACGGATTTGTCTGAAAAGTACCATTGAAAGCAGTATTAGTAACAAACCCAATAATAATACGTTTAGGCACTATGCCGGAAAACAGATCTGGAAGTGTACTATCCATAATTCCTTGTGGCAGAGTTTCTGTCTTCACCTGCGCTTTTGTTATATGATATTTTATTCTAAATTTAACATTTTGTAATACTTTATTTTTTGCTATTTTAACTGCTGGTGATACATCAACCTTTTTCACAAGCAATGTTGCATCTGTAATTACAACTTTTCCATCAGCATCTGTGTCTCACATTAAACAAAATGCAGGTTTAGCTGGAATTAGTTTAATACGCAGTTGTACAACATTCAGTAAAAATTTCTCCTGATTAAATATATCAGAATGAATATAACCCAATAATTCAAATGACTGACTTAAAGTAGTGAGAAGAAAACGTTGTTTAAATCCTACATTACCATCGGATACACTGTCCATATAACCTGTAGTATCTTTAAACCACATTGATGTTTGAAGATGCGTTGATTTAGCATTAGCATTATAATTTAGTAGTTTTTCAATATACGATCGATATGGATATGTATGTGAAGAGTAGGAAATAAGTTGATTATTCAAATATAATTGCACTACACTGAACATTGCATTGAGAAAATCATTTACAGGACCAATTTTCTTATCGGCAGAAGTTAAATTAGAACCATCTGATTTACTAATTTTACCTTTAATATATAACATTGTGTGCGGTAAGTCCATATAGTCATCCCCATGACCGGAGACAACAAACTCTATTGGTGCATTATCAGATATTGAAGCCACAGGCTTATATGGAACTATTTTATTACCTATAATACTAGTTTGAGTAGGTAAACCAGCAAATAAATCTAATTCTGATTTCATACACTCACACTGCATTTTTGATTTTTTTCTCTTATCCTTACTATTAATATTCACACAAGTTAAAGTTTACAATACCGTATTACGTTTGAGAAAATGTAATTTTACACATACACTGCCATATTCGAAAGGAAGTGGATTACCTGTACTATCTCTTAAATCAATAATAATTTGATCAAATTGTTAACATTGAACGGGGACATAATGAGGATTGTCAAGAATATGTACATTATTATTACCATACTCTGTAATATTTGTATATATAATACGTAACAATGGAGCTATAGTATCGCCTACCATTTGTGGTTCTATAATATCACTGTAAATATACATAAGTGTAGGTAGCGATTTTTGTAAATCAGGTGGATAACGATCATAGTAATTATGCAAAGTGATAATAACAGAAAATTCTCCCCCATCATCGTATGCTAGACCAACACATACCTCGATTTCATTAAAATAATAATAATGATTTTAAAATTTGATTATCCATTTTTTACTCACCACCCTCTCTCTCTACTTAATTAAAAACTTTCGTTTCTACTAATACTGTATTTACCCTATTCGTTTTCTTTTATACCCGTATGGAAGTGTGTCAAAATTTTCTATTCGTTTTCTTTTACTAGCAGTAACCTGATAGATTTTAGCAGTAACTAGCAGTAACCTGCGCCTCCGGCTTAGTAATCAATTTATAATCTTTAGTACGTACAATTTGTCGACCGAGAGGAACGCTAATAGATGGTGAATTATTTAAAATCATATCTTTCATCTGTTCAAAGTTAACATATTTTAATGTTTTATTATTCAGTGTGATTCCCTTGATTTTATATATTGTCTTTGTTTTACCATTAAGAGTGTTAACAACGGTATAGCCGTAATATTTGGGACCACCAGCACAAAATTCTTCGATATATGCATCCGGACCATATTCTGCTAACTCATTCTTCTATTCCCCTAAATACACTCCTATTTTTAACTGTGGCTCATCAGGCAATTGAGTGTAAATAATACTGTCGGTATCATAATATAACACACGCTCGCCAAGTAAATCCAAATAACGAAATAACTCGAGGCGTGCGTTTGTCGTGGTGTATGCGGCGATTATCACGTTAATATTTTGAGCAGGAGCAATAACGCTCTCATTAACACTCCAGTTGAGCACACAGATTTTGTCGCCGATTAGAATAAATGATTTAACTTCAATATACAGATTTGTTAATTTATCAAAATACTCCTCGGGAGTTTTAATGATAGCGATTTGCTCCATGTTTTCTCTTTGTGCAAACTTACCCCACAAGCTGTTTACCCCTAGCTTTGAAATTCGTTTCTTAGGTTTGTTGTGCATAATCTTTTCTCGGTCTAATTGGATACCCTCTTTCTCATAATACTCGTGTATGAACTGGTCTTTTGGTTGTTCCGTGACGCATCCTGCAGGCCGACCGTTACATTCAGTCTTGATCTTCATAAACAGGTTAATGTAGTCCTTGAAGATACCGCCCTCTTTCTTTTCAGCGTCATACATTACAATCTCATAGCTTCATACCTTATGTTTTTCGAGCACTCTGTATCCTTTCTCAACAGCTACCCGCATTTCGTCTACAACCCATATTCCAGTCAAAGCTCTCTTCTCATCCGAATGCGTGCATTCTTCTTCATTAAGGGTGTCCGCGCATATTCGGCATAAGGGGAATAATAACATTTCACCACTCCGATAGGGCAGCACTGGCTGGTAGAGATTGCCCGGGGCTAATACCGTGCACTTTATTATTCCCTCCGAAATATCAGGACACTCGTCATTTCCCACATAAGTTTTCGGGTGACCCACAGGATATTTTTTCGCCTTACAACAATAAGGATAAAGGGAAACTATATCAGTGTAAATGATACGTTCTCCCTCTTTCACCTTTTTGTAAAGTTTCATGACGTCGACCCTGCCACCATACAAGGCATCCCGCGGATGAATTGGGCATTTCTTAGCCATGCGGTGGTTTTTACAAATATATTCACTGTCGGGTGTTCTTTCAGAAACTCGCGCCACTGGCATTCCCACATTTCATGCACTATATACCCCAGTTTTAATCTATTAATTTTGTTTACAGTTTTCTCATAATGCATATTAAAAGTACTGTATGCATCGTTATATATGGTGTTATCACGACCTTGGGGTAACACGCCTGACACCCGTGGAATAGACAACCCTGATACTCCCAAACATGTTCTGCGCCATTATATCGCGCATAACCATCCACTTTATACCCACCACGCACCACAACCTCTCGTCCGTTACCAGAATGCTGGATTTGTGTTCTTAATCGGTCGGCCTCGTACATGAGCCACTGCACGGCACCGACAGCTTGATTATCACGCCATCTGTACCCACTATGTGGGATAATACCAATGGTGTATGTTCGCAAGAACTTTTTTCTATACATTAAATTGCACGCGCTGGCAATGGTTATAATTTCTAGGAACGGGTTGACACTCAATATAACTTCAAATTCGTTCATAAATTTTATGCGCGCATTGCGCAGCACGTTCACGTCGTTTACACAGTATTTAATTAGCTGTTCTTTTAAAATGAAGCCCGTATCTCCAAGTATTTCTTTTTCCTCATTATACCAACGCCAAAACTCTTTCTGTTTCTTTTTTAAGCCCCAACATCGTAATACTCAATGCTTGGTAAAGGACCCCTATACTCCTGATTAGCCTTTGTGTTGAATAAATGAGGGAAATGACCCTTCGAGACGGGCAAATCGAACGCCTCGCTTAATTTGGACAATGGCATTGGTAAGAAATTTAGTCCATCAATAAATTTTAAATACAAATATTCCATCGCTAAAATTTTACACCCACGCATAATTATTCGCGGCGTCCACTCTTTATCAATCATCATCGCGAGTAAAACAAAATGGTCGTCATACCTCTTTGCGTTATGAGCTACAGCGACTATTTTGTTTATTCCAGAACGCCTTTGTGCTAAATAATCTAGAAACTCTACAATGCATTTGTCCCCATAAAATACACGTTTTCTAATACACCACACCGTTCACTCGCACTGTTTCTACAATCATAACATATCTGTTGGCTAACTAACAGGTTGGGCTCATGCTCAAAAATACCACCGGCTACTTCTTTATCCTGGCGGCACTCAATGTCATAAAACACTAATAGCCATTTCTGTGAAGTACGCGTTCGGCACGGTTGAATGTAACATAAATGTCCTGACGGCGTCATATTATTACACCCTGTGCAGAATACTTCCCCACAGACATGTGGATTCCGCCCTTTTTCACCGCGTATGCTCAATCTGTGGCTCCGTTTTCGAGTTATTAGGTTTCAAGTATTTTGACCTTTGACCTTTGAGCCATGTGGTGGTTGATGATCAAAACACCACCTCAATATGTGACTCCGTTTTCGAGTTATTGGGTTTTAAATATTTTGACCTTTAACCTCGATGGTCGGTATTTATGGAACATGTAGTTGTTGGTGTGTGTGGAAACACCACCTCAATATGCGGCTTCGTTGACGAGTGATTGGGTTTTAATTGTCATATATAAGACCCAGGTAAAATAAGTGTGGCATGTTCGAAAATCCCCGTATAGAAAGGGCCTTTGCGCTGTAGGTCATAAAAGGGAACGATTACGTGAGTCCAGTGGGCGTGGCCAGGGGGCGTGGCAAAACGTGGGCGGGGCCAAGTGGGCGTGACCAGTGGGCGGGGTCACGTGACCGGTGCCAGCCAATCAGCGTGAAGGGTGCGTGGCTTGTTTGCGCATGCGCAGTAGGAAAAACACCCCAAGGTGTCCCCTCCCTACTTACGTCCATGAACACCCGAATGGTATAACCCCAGTGAGATTTATTTGTATGTTTGTTCTCTTCTCCCACCAAAAACCAAGTTTTATTTGCTCAAAAACAGACAGACAGACAGACAGACACACACACACACACACACACACACACACACACACATATATATATACAAGGTCAGATCCAAGGTGGGGCTATAGGGGTTTGAGCCCCCCTTAACCCTCAGGTATACACTGGATAAAATTAGTGATGGGTAAATTCCCGGGAAGATATTTTTCGGGAATATTCCCTGGGAATATTCCCGGGAAGATTCCCAAAATGGGAATTTATCCGGGAATTTATGCACAATTACAAAGTAAATTGCATTCTATTACTATATTATGATTTCAAAGAAAAATTCGTTTTTATATCACAGTATGTTATTACTGTTGTCCCCAGGGGAGTCTTTAAAATGAATATTTTGAAATATGATATGTTATTTTGTTAATATTCTATTATATTTAGAGAGTACGCATAAATGTATATTTATTTACAATATGTTCTATCAATTAAATATGTGTGAAAAAATTATATATTAAGTCCTAATACTTTTAAACCGCTAACAGTTTAAATTCATATATAAGTGGATTTGCTAAACTTGACTCTACTACTGATATTATAGACACTTTAAATTTATAATTTTTATAAACCAATTAGATTGGGTAAATGCCAGAAGATACATGTCTCACAAATTTATCAACATTTGCGCGTACATATTTATGTTCACAAAATTTGCAAGATACTTACTTATCTTTATATTTTAGCACCTAACGCTGCCATACACGACCTTTCATTCTACCTATTTCTCGAAATTGACATGTAATACGTTAATTCACATGTAAGAGAAGTCTGAGTACCTCTTCAGAAATTAGAGTCAGAGATAGTGATTGGTAAATTCCCGGGAAGATATTTATCGAAAATATTGCCGTGAAGATTCCCAAAAATGGGAATTTTCAAGAAATTTATGTACAATCACAAAGAAAGTTGCATTCTATTATTATATTATGATTTCAAAGATAAATTCTTTTTTATATCACAGTATGTTATTACTGTTGTCCCCAGAGGAGTCTTTAATATGTATATCCTGAATGATGTTATTTTATTAATATTCTATTATATTTAGAGAGTACGCATAATGGATATTTATTTACAATAGGGTCCAATGAAAGTAAATATATTTCAAAAATTGTATAGTATGTCCACATACTTTTAAACCGCTAAACAGTTTAAATTTACATGTAAGTAGCTTTTCTAAACTTGACTCTCCTACTGATATTATAAGCATGTAATTTTTAAATGTTATAAACAATTTTGTCAACATTTGCGCATAAATATGTTTGTTCACAATATTTGCAAGATACTTTCTTAAAATGTATGTTTTTGCAGGTTACATTGCCACACACGACCTTTCCTCCTGCCCATTTCTTGAAATTTCGTGAATTAATGCTCATGTAAGAGAAGTCCGAGCACCTCTTCAGAAATTTGAGTCAGAGAGAGGAGGCAGACCGACGTCTATTACTAACGGTGGTTGAGGTTTATTAATAGTACTTCATCTTTAGTTCTACATAAGTTTACTTAATTCTAAATTACTTTACAAAATGTTCCTTTTCATCATTTGTAAATTAGTACTTTGCTAATTTTGGCTGTTCATTAGCATTGGGGGCCAGCTTTTGCACCTACATTTTTGCGATATTCTATTCTGATGCGGTTGTTTTATGGTTTCATACGATAAATTACGTTACCAACATTAAATTCAGACAGCATTGCCGAGCGAGCGTAACCGAGTGAAGGCGGGTTAAAGCCGCGCAGGGCACGTTGTTTTCTGTCTTCGTTACCAACAATTCAGTTTCTTTTCTCACATAAATCCCTTCCACTTACATTTATGGTTTATACAAATATCCTACTGCCTTAAAAAATTGTGTTCGATACTTTCATGACTACTTGAACATCACTATCAACTCATTTCTTCCGTAAATCATCCTACTTTTTGCTAGTTTTCGCCCCCCAATTCTAAACAATTAGCTTACTTTTTAGTGCAAATTCAAATGGAACTTTAATAAATCATATAATTAGTTATATAAAGTACAATCAAAGAATTTTAAATTTTTAACCTCCAAATTCTTTAAAACCTAAAAGTAAATAATAATATATCAAAATAAAGTAATTAGTCATATGGTTCTTATAATTTGAAGGACAAAGTAAAAAGTTTGAAATAAATTCCTTCCCGGGAATTTATAGGTCAGTTGCAAACTATGGTTTAGCCTTTACCTTGATCATATCCTGGATCCGCCACTGTATATATATATATATATATATATATATATATATATATATATATATATATATATATATATATATGTGTGTGTGTGTGTGTGTGTGTGTGTGTGTATGTGTCTTGGTGCAATATAGTACATGCAATATCTATATGCTAATTTGTTGGAAACCTGGGGGCCCGGAATACTGTTCCCAATCGGGCCCTGAACCTTCTAAGTATTAGATTACCGTATCTTTTTATCCTTTACTTTGAAGAGAAAAAGCTTTAAATTTTTTAACTATATGACTTCCCTCAGGAACAGCCTCTACTTTTAATTATGCGTTTGAAGACATATCGTCCTGCAAAAAATACATTAATGATGATAGTTTCTTAATTAGTTCTTATGCAGTAATAATAAATTTTGGTCGGACACATTTTTTTATCATTCCTATTATTATTAGACAATAGACAATATTATGTACTCACGAATCAGTATGCATTTCTTGGAAAAGTCGTCAGAACGAACCTTCAATTTACGGTACCAGAAGGAAACTTTTTATCTGCAGCTATAACGCCTACAGGTAATCTAGGACTGGAATCCGGGGCTGGAATCACGACGGGACTTCTAGGAGTGGAGAGAGGGACAGTGAAAGATTTCTCTGATGATCTGAAACTGCCGCTGGGGGGAGGTGCAAACATCACTTCGTGCTGTACTGATGCAGAGATTTCTTTGAATTTAGTAGTGGTGTCTTCCTCATCACCTTAGTAAAAATAGAAACTAACTTCTACACACAAAAGTAACGTTAAAAAATGGATCAATGATTTTTGGGCATAAGAAATATATACCACATATTACAAAGGGTGTTATTGCTGGAATTGTAAACAAAATTCATCAAACTAATTTCGTGCTAATAACTAACTCAATCTTTTACGTAAATTTTATATATCTCCTTATGTGTTAATAACACTATGCAACACTCATTTTGTCCTTGTCTTATAATAGCGATTTCCTGTATTGTTACCTTGATAGTAACTAGAAATGGAATATTTATTCCATGAAACTTCGCTTATGTAAGTAGTAGCATCGAAAATATGGAATTTGTGCTATATTAATTAATTTATATGCACATCCTACAATGTTTGATGCGTTAAGTTGCATTTAAATTCGATTGAAGAACCTGGCAACATTGAGAGATTCGGGATAGAATCAACATGCATTGGGCAGTTTTTTTAAAGGCTATTTGTAAGGATTTAAAGGTATATATATATACAGGATGCCCAAAAATATGTATTGCACTGATCAAGTATAACATTCTAGTATATGGGTGTATTTGCTTCGGCTGTTCCGAGCTTAAGATGTAAGTAAAAACACATTAAGAACAATAAAGAAACTAAGTCTACCACATGGATAATAATAAGAAATTATATAAAATGCAAGAGTTGATCACTACGGTACTACATACCTACTTTTGAGCCACCTTGTGTATTTATAACCCTAGAATATCCTGTTATACTACAATTGTGTCACAGCATACCTTTCTTATTAAACATTGCAGATATGAACTACTAATAGACAACCCTACCATCCCAACCAAAATGATTTGAATTATCTTATTCGAAATCTAAGTCAGAGGAAATATGATAGGTAAAATAGTGGAACATAGTTGATAAATCAGTAAACGCAACAGCTTAAAGGAGACGCCACGAACAGTTTTCTAATTTGTTTTGTATGAAAGCTGGATTGTGCTTATAAGTGTTTATGCTTTACAGATACCCTGCATTCTGAAAGAGTGGCGTTTGTTTATAGACAGCTCATTTAGAAGTCTCAAAGGTGTGTATCTACACAATGGGAATAAGCACCTGTCTATTCCTGTGATTCTTTCCGTCTCTACAAAGGAAGACTAACAGCTGAAGACCTTATTGGACAATTTAGAATATACAAAATATGGGTTGTAAGTAATAGGGGACTTCGAAATTATTGCCTTACTCATGGGTTTGCAGGGCGGTGTCACCAAATTCTCGTGTTACCTTTGTTTGTGAGACAGTAGTGACGCCCAGGCCCACTGCCGGAGGAAGTACTGGCCACAACGGGAGGAGTACACTGTGAGGACACATAATGTAAAATACGACCCTAAAATGGTATTGTTACCACCTTTACACATAAAACTTGGCATTATCAAGCAATTTCTGAAAGCTTTTGATAGAGATTCTAACACATTCAAGACATGTTTTAACAAGACATGTTTCTGCAGCTATCTCGTGCTAAGATGGAGGCTGGAGTGTTTGTAGGACCGCAAGTGATGATAGTAATCCAGTCTACTGAGGTCTTCATGTTGCTAACTGAGATTGCAAAGGAAGCCTGGAGCAACTGTGTGGCAGTCGTTCAGTGTTTCTTAGGAAATTACAGAGCTGAAAATTATGTGGAACTTATGAACATTGTGATATACTATGGCGAAACGGGTTGTAGGATGTCACTTAAGTTACATGTACTTGCCTCTCATCTGGAAAGTTTTGAGGAAAATATGGATACAGGGGAAACGGTGAGCGATTTTACAAAGACATTATGACTTTCGAACGCGGTTACCAAGGACAATATAACGAGAACATGATGAGGAACTACATCTGCGGGCTAATTAATGAAAATCATGATACGCATAAACGAAAATGTAGGAAAAAGACATTTCTAAGGTATACCCAGGTACACATGGATATCTATCGTGGTTGCACGAAGGGGGCAGACAGGGTCCTCCTGACTCACGACAATGTATACGTAATATAGCAAACCATGCATATTATATACCAGAAATATCAAATGTAATATAACAGCCATGGAGATCGCTCCCTTAAAAAAATTCTTCGGGCGCCCCTGATATCTGTGTACCCAAGTTATAGTTTAAGTAGCCTACTCTTTTGATGTTATAATAGGGGTGTGGAGAAACTTACTACCAAACTTCTTTAATCAATTTAAATGCAATGTCTAATATATTTCATAGAGTTTTTTTTTTTAACAAATCGATGTTCAACTTACAAAATCGAAGTTTCATGAGAATTATGCACATTTTCGTAAATGTTTTATGAATATGACTAAGGAATCAACAATAGCAACCTAAGGACAAAACTTTTTTAAAAGTGTTTCATAGTGTAATTAGAGAAACTATATGTTGAAAACAACACTTTTTAAATCTCATCACCGTTATCACTCTTATAATTTACACTACGAGACAAGACGAGAAATTTTTCGAGTCTTGTGAGCAACACTAGTTCACCCAAATCTTTTGTCTCAAACTCTATTTTAGCTCTAAATGATCCGTTTGAAAAACCTCATAATGAAGAGAATTTATGAACGTTAAAAGATACCCAAATCACAATATATTCCAATAATAAATATGGTTTAAATGTTCTTAGATTATACCTCTCGTGACACAGAAGGATTCTGAGAACTTCTAGATAAAGGAATACATTTTGTACGTAAATTTACAGAACGAGATGAGAAGTGAGTCCTCGAGAATCGAGACAATAAAGAAGTTTCCGAAAATTGAGACGAGACGTAGGAGACGATATCATAAACCTTATTGCTCGTCTCATCTCGTCTCGTCCATTTTAGGTGATCCGAAGTAAGTTATACCATGGTATGTTTAGTTCTCTTTGTTCAAGACGTATGTTAAGAAGTGATGAGCAAATGCAAGACCAACACCCGGGTGCTCTTGGTCTTGGTCTTGCACAGGAACCCTTGGTCTTTGTCTTGCTCTTGGTCTTGGTCTTGCTTGCAAGAGTCTTGCAAGTTTTGCTTTTAAAAAATTTTATGCTTTTCATAGGTAAAATTTACTTTCGATATAAGGGATAACAAAATCTACAATGTGTCAATAGTAATGGAAATTTAATGTATATTTCTATATGTAATATAGTTTATCTTCGCTTAAGTATGATGATAGTGTAAAACATAGGCGATGACTTTTTGTTTTTATGTTTTCAATGGGTACCCAAGCTTCACTACTTATGAGATAAATCACGTTTCGTAATTTTTACACACACATACACACACATATATATATATATATATATATATATATATATATATATATATATATATATATATATATATATATATATATAAGGGTGGTCCTTAATTTTTGATTTCCTAATTTCTTTGGACTCGCCCCCTAAAATGGTTCCATATGGGACTAAATTAAGGAAGGAGAAATATTAACTTCATTGAATATTATTAAATGGTGCTCCAAGCGACCTAAAATTTCGAATCCGATTACAGTATATAATATATGGGAAAAATCTGGAATAAAATCTTGTAATTTAGAAACGGCTTAAGAGAACGCAAAAATATCCTGGATAATGGAACTAGAGGAAGAAACACACCTAATGTACAGTATTGTCACAGCAGCCATCTTGAAGTCCGCTATCTTGGATTCAGATAAAAATTTTCAAATAGGAAGAGGGTCATGTGACATATCGTTTTGAGGTGGCGTTTCACCACAAACACAAGTCTGACACTATTTTAAAGATAGCTTTAGTCGTCTAAGAATTATTACCTGTGAAATTATTTCTCTTTTTTACAAGTAATAACTTTTACACAACTAAATGTAAAGACATGAGTTTGGCTCGAAAAGAACAAGAGGGATATGCGCGGCTTCATTAGAAAGAGGAACGCAAAAGAAAAATGCACTTCTGAAAATGATTTGTGTGAATTTTACACAAAAATACACGGAGGTAAGCATTTCAAGAAATGAAGAGGAAAACCCAGTTGAGTATGTAAGATAAAATGTAAATATGTGCCTGTGTGCGTCCGGATCCTGCAAGAGATGTAAAAGGGGAAAAACTAATTTTAAAACTCCAAGACAGGTTGCTGCTCTTGATCGATACAAGTCCACTGATAGAACGATAATACATATTCTGACAGCGAAGGCAGAAACATTAGGCCATAATATAAAGGAACTAGTAATAAATATGCATCGATGCTGACAGAAAATCCGTAGCGAAGTTGCATAAGACCACAAAAACAATTTTGGAGTACATTAAGTGCGTTAGTTGTGCAATGAGACGGAAAACTACTGCCGAATTTGACTGGTAGAGAGACTATCGACGGGTTATCAATATTTATTACAGGAGATGCTTATGAGAGGCTTAATGGTGTTCTCAGTTTGTCATCATGAAGAGGAGAACGAACAAATTATTTCTACTACAGTTCATTAGCTTGAAGAATGGAACTTGGTAAAGTTCGTGCAGGCAGTTTGTTGTCACATTATTTCCTGCAATATGTGTCATGTGAACGGTGCTTTCATTCTGCTAGAGCAGATGCTCCAAAATTATTTTCTATACCTTCCTTGTAGACACTACATTTATGAATTGATTTTAAAATGTCTATTTGACAAGTGTTGTGTTTCGTTTGCATCTGGACCGGACGTTCAACTATTTAAGCATTTTCAGAACGATTGGTCTAAAATAGATTGTACTAACTTTATTCCAGAATTGATGATTATAATGACGTAAGGAACATTTCAGATGTAAGAAATAAAGTATTGAATTTTGCTATCAAACTTGTAGAAGCAGGACACCGCAGAGAAGATGACAGTAAAATTTTAGAACTGACATTCTTGGATGGCATACCTCCTCGAAGAGTTTTCTTTCGTTTGCCTGGAGCAATTCACCATGCAAGGTAAATGGGAAAAGCAATATACTGTTTAAAAATATTTCTCTTTCGCCAACATTTTCGTTTAACGAATCAAATAGAAACGGGTCTTCGGAGAGCATGAATTTTTCTGATACGACTATATGTTCAAGCTTCATTTAAATGTGATCAAGTATCCCATTCATCATTACAAGACCTGCAATTTTTGAAAGCTTTGTACAGTTATAGGCAAATAGACAATGAATTATTTGAAGTGACTCTTTCTAAATTTTCTCGGCATCTCTGGTACTTGGAGGAGGAATACGTAGCATTCGAGTTTTTTGATGATGAAGTTAACTTAGTGGAAAAACAAAAATTGGTTGAAAGAATTAAAACTGTAAGGAGAGACCGTGAAGCAGCAAAGAGGCTTGACGCAAGGATAATATCATAAAAATTCTTGCGAAAAGAGAAATCAGTGATTTTAATACAACAAACAATTTTTTCTCGTGAGATTTAGAATACCCAAAGGGTTTCTTGAGTGTGATCCGATTTGATGGTCAGATAACAATGACTATCTTCAAGGAAAGACAATAGTTAAATTTATCTCCGTAATAAACGATGCACCAGAAAGGGGAGTGAAACTAACAGAAGATTACATCATCGTTTTTACGAAAAATGAGTATCAGAAAAAGTTTATTTTGCACATAGTGAATTCTCATAAATAATCTATTCCTAGATGTGACAAAAGTGAACTGTGTAGTATATAAGATTAAAAACCTATTGAAAACTTACCCCAAAGCTACAGTACTATATAAATAAGGAATATTTCAATTTCTTTCATGTTATATTTTTTCTTTTACCTCATAATGGTCTATGAATCATCTTGATGGAAAAACTCATTGGTAGTTCATGGGGAAACACAGATTTAACTTTCTCTAGCAGTTTGTTTCCAGTTTATGTAAAATACTTCCAAAATTCTTACAAATCTGTGGTCCATAACTACAATAAAATAACATTACATCGAAGCATTTCGTTTTTCAAACGTAACAACTCTTACAAGATTATTGGTAGCTTGAAAATAATACGAGATTTGTTCTTCTGGGAAAACGCCACCTCAAAATGATATGTAACATGACCCCTCTTCCCATTTGAAAATTTTGACCTGAATTCAAGATGGCGGACTTCAAGATGGTCGCCATAATAATGCTGTACAAAATTAGGTTGGTCATTACCTCTAGTTCCATTATCCAAGATATCTTTTCATTCCCTCAAGCCGTTTGTAAATTACAAGAGTTTATTCCAGTTTTTTCCCATATACTATGTATTGTAAACACATTAAAAATTTTAGGTCGTTTGGAGCACCATTTAAAATTATTCAATGGATCTAATTTTTCTCCTGGCTTAATTTTGTCCCACATGGAACCATTTTAGGGGGTGAGTCCAAGGAAATTATTAAATTTATTTTTGCCCATATAAATAAGGACCACCCTAATATATATATATATATATATATATATATATATATATATATATATATATATATATATATATATATATATATATGTATATACAGTGGCGGATCCAAGGGAAGGGCTATAGGGGCTGTAGCCACCCCCCTTGACGTTCAAGTTTACACTGGATAAAATGGGCTTCAATCCTGCTTTACACTGGATAGAACTGCAAACTATGGTTTAGCCCCTCCCTTGATCATATCCTGGATCCGCCACTGTATATATATATATATATATATATATATATATATATATATATATATATATATATATATATATATATATATATATACAACTGATCCGATACTCCACAGATTTCCAAACTGGGGAGGCTACTCCTGAGACGCATGAAATAAAGTCATGACGGCACAGATTACTGAAATACCATAAATTGCAAAATTATTTTTACACTCTAAAGGCGTCAGATTTTTTCTTTTCAACCACGACTAGCTAATCTTTGTATTGAACAAACTTTCAATTAAGTCTAAATATTTAAATTTTCTTTTACTGATTCCAATATGTACTCTATGGGGCAGAAACATGGACAGTACGCAAAAGCAATGAATCAAATTGCGTTGGCAAAATTGCTGTGGACGTGGGCTTTCGAAACGTTGGCATGGAGAAAAAAGGAGAAAATTAGCTGGGTTGAATAGAAAGTAGGAGGTAACGGGAAAACCCCGAGAAAGCCCACGCGCAGGGTGTTTGTCCACCAAAAATCTGACATCTCGCAACCTGGGATCGAACCAGGGACCCTATGCACCATAGGTAAACGCTATTCCACTGAATTGCTATTTGTGCAAGAATCTTGGTCTTGCACCCCTTGGTCTTGGTCTTGCATGCAAGACTCTTGCACAAACTGCAAGACCAAGACCCTTGCGCTCATCACTAACGTTAAGGAAATAATTCCGCAAATAGGCTGTAAAATTGAGGATCTGATCCTCGCAAGGGGGCTTTCGCGAGGGCTTCCTTACCCTCAATGGTGTAAGGGCGAGGGCTTGCGAAGGCGATGGACAACTCCCTTCCTGAGAGTGAGGGTGAATGAGGGCGAGAAAAGTTTCCAGGACGAGGCCGAGGGCAAACGAGGACGATGGACAACTCGTATCACGTGGGCGAGGGTGAACGAAGGCGAGAGCCAACTTTCACTGCAAGGACGAGGGTGCGCAAGGGTGATGGACAACTCCCTTCGAGAGGGTGACGGACAACTCTCTTCGCGAGGGCGAGGACCAACTGCCACTGTGAGGGCGAGGGTGAGTGAGGTCGGAGTAAAATGAACATCTATGATCCCATCAGGAAAGTGCCATATTTTTTGGAATGATAGTATGAATCATGAGAAGCAAGTGGTCGAGATATAGATGAAAAGGCTACTTTATTATGTACACATTGCTTGGAGGGCACATATCTCCAAAACTAAAGAAGACATCGCAGTCATTCAAAAACAGCAGCTAGCACACGTAATAGGCATTAGATATGTACCACATTAAACTCACAGATTCCAGTGTCCTGGAATTCATGTTCAAATTTATATTTGCTCATTCAGATTTCTGTCTGCCTATTGAATTGAAACAATTGAAAGTTGATTGTTTTCACAATACAAGCGAGCGAGGAAAAGTACAAAGGTGTTTTCACAAGTTTGTTTGGCTTCTTTCTTTCACTTTTGGCTAGGTCATGCGTATGCGTATGTGTGTTTACGTCTGAATATAACAACAGTTCTGGGAAATGTTTTAACAATCGGTTCTACGGAACTGGTAGGAATATGCTGAATAGCACCACTGGATATGACTTTCAAAGTCCATCGAGCTTCTTCTATGGATGGCCGGAACCTGTTCCTTTTGGAACCGGTTTTCGGCTCTGCACGGATCCGGTTCTAGAAGATTCGGTGCAGGAACCAGATTTCTCGGATCCAGGTCTGGAACCGGTTCTGAAACCCGGATATCCAAGAACCGGTTCCTCCGCCGGAACCGGAACTTTGTGGCTATCCTTAGCTTATTCTGGAAGATCGAGGATTATTTTGTGTCTTTCAGTTTCTAGATCAAATGGTGGAAGCGATAGACAGGCGCCCAGGCAGCGGCCGCTTGTCTCATTTGGCTAAATAAACTGGGTAACTGGCAAACTCATTTGGTTAAACATCCACTGGTGGACTATAAATCTTTTTCTGGGGTGCACAAGCGGGTCTGGGTGGGGAGTACACAAGCGTGTGGTTCTCTTTTCAGTGTTTTGAAGGTGTACTTTGTGCCTCTTTTACGGGTCTTTTTTTTATCTAGGTCTGGAACTGGTTGCTAAAATCTGGTTCTGGAACCGGTTCCCAAGATCAGGTTCTGGAACCGGTTTTTCGGATCCAGGTCTGGTAGCGGTTCCTAAGATCCGTTTCTGAAACCGGGTTTTCGGATCCAGGTCTGGAACGGGTTCCTAAGATCAGGTTCCGGAACCAGATTGTTCGGATCCAGGTCTAGAACCGGTTCTGTAACCCGGATATCCAAGAACCGGTTCCTCCGTCGGAACCGGAACTTTGTGGCCATCCTTAGCTTCTTCTGGAAGATCGAGGATTATTTTGTGTCTTTCAGTTTCACTACGTTTGTCGCTCCCACTTCGTTTAGCATTCACTCCTTGCTTCACACAAAGCAGTGTGCTTTTATAAAACTATCCAGAACAGGCCAGAACCACTCTGTGAGTATCCATGTATGTGTAATGGTGTTAGATGAGATGTAGCTGGTTTCAACCCCGATTTCCCGCATACTTGTGTGTGTGTGTGTGTGTGTGTTTGAGCTTGCGTTCTCTTCATATTGATATGAGGACTGACTTGTGAGTGACTACAAATATTAAATACTCCGCTTCAGAGAAAATTTAAGACACAAATGTTTTACTTCTCTTTCAGGGTCTTCCTTGAGCAAAAGGGTTGTTTCTCTGTACTGGAAAAAGGAAAGAAAGGAGGGGATATATATTTTATGAATAGATAGCGTTGTAAGCAATACGCAGGCTTAGGTCTATAATAGTTGAACAGCATTTAAGAATTTCTTTTAGCAGTATATTTTCTAATAGCAAAAAAGCTTTCGGCTGTTTGGTTTAGGCTTGGCTTTTGGCTTTCTACGCTTGAACTTGAAACGCATGCTTTCATACAGTCTGCCTTTTGTTGTACTTCCAAGCAATGCTCCAGACCCTTTGCAGAGCATCATAGCACCACTTGTCGTTCATTGGCTATTCAGTTCACTTAACTTGTAAAACGCTTGCGTCAAGTTTGAATGGAACACTAAATGCAAGGTTGCCCCCATGTAACTTTGTTACTGGAATCTCGCTTGCTGCATAGTTGCACGTTTTCCAATCAAGCTGGATGCAAGCTTGGCCGACTTGCAATTCAAGCTTACATTAAGCAGTTTGCAAGCTGTCTCTGCTACTAGGGTTTTAAATTCTGGTCTGACCTTCCGTCTCTTCCTCGCACCTCCGCAGTGGCGCAGCCAGGTTTCTATTTCGGAAGGGGCCAATACTACTTAGTACACTAGTATGCAAACGACGTGCTGCACCATCTGATATTGACAAAATTGAAAGTTTGAATTCTGCCCATTACAAAAAAAAAAAAAAATAATTATAGCCACTATTAACACGTTAAAAGACCTTAAAATAAAAATTCGAATTCACAAATTCCCTACTATTAACGATTACAAGTTTTGAAACTGAAAGTAAAGTTATTTTTTTCCTACATCTTTATTTTTACATATGATTACGCACTCTTTCCTAACGTTTATTACTCTAAGAAATTAATTTAAGATTTTCACTTGTTTTTTTCTTTTGTACAGTGCTTTGACTTATACATTGATCTGCATTATTTATTGATATATTACAAGCTTTGCAATACTATTGAGTAAAATGTACAGTACAAGACATATTGTTTATAATTTATAACGAGGGACTTATAAATGTAGTCGTGAACTAATTGAAACTTTCAAACTCTATGATACAGGTGCAGGTGTTTTCCAAGATCAAACACTTAAATAGCTATGAAAATACAGTTAGACCCTAAATGCTGGGACATTATGAACAACGTATAGGCTATCCATTTTAATTACTGTTCTTGTACAAAACTTCACAAAATTATGTGAGAAAGATTAATTATGTAATTCTCTGTACGTTCCAAACATACCACCGTTGTTCCGAAACTAAATTTAACCAAACGATAAGAACTTTTGTCTCTGACTGCTTACAACTTGCCTAACTACACCTAGAGTGCAGGGACGGATCATGGCACAAAACCGGTTGCAATTCAGAAAAATATTCAGAAAGCCAGAAACACGAAAACATTGTATTTTATCTGTGGAGAGTTGTTGGCTAGAGAGGTGAAGCAATTATTCGAAAAAATCTCAAGGACAGCATTAAACTATTCAAGACAATATTTCGAACGTGATATCTCATGCCTCAATCCAGATATAAATGCACTTTCCACGCACGGTGCATTGTCTGTGTGTGTCAGTTTACATATTTTTAAGATACTGGACAAATGACATGCAGTAATGATTTTTTTTTTTTTGGAAATTTCAGCAAAATTTTTCTTCAGCGCTGCTGTATAAGATAGACCATGTTAGTTTCGGGTAGGGCCTGGTCCCCCTGAACTCATAGCTGGTTGCGCCACTGCAACTCCGGTTATAAAGAGGAAAGGGACAGTCACATTTAACTTAACCACACACACAGGATTCAACTGATGACAGTGTTAAAAGTGCATCTGAAAAGGTAGGGTGACGCATGATGTCACACTGTTCTCCGTGCCTATCTTTCCCCATTGTTTTTTTTTTTTTTTTTTTTTTTTTTTTTTAGGAAATGGAGGTACGCCATAGATTTTTTTTGGAAGCGAGAGGACGATTTCCCCTCACTTTTACCCCTGATTGATTATGATAAAAATAGTGGGTTAGTGCATATTATTTCTAGGCTCATTTCTACTTGAATTTATTTCAAAACATTTCTGTGAATTCAACAACAAAACACAGTGGAAATATGGATTGGTTTTTATTACTCCAACCATCACTATCATGCAAATGTTGGATTTTTCTTTTTGTTATCCAAAGAAAATGATGAAATCGTTATGTGTGTGCATTATGCCACATGTAGCACCAAATGGCTTCACTGTTCCTTTAAAATCACGGAACTTGTTTCACAATCTCATAATAATCAAAAGTAGGTATACAGCACGGGCATAAAAAAACCCATTTGTGCTGCTCCAAAAAAAAAATATTTTTGCCGTATGCAAAGCCGATCGAGCGCTTTTTTTTAGGTTAACCCGATCAAAGGGTTACGCCCTTTCTTCGGTAGGAGGAAATCTAGGTATAGGGTTTTACTTTTATTGATAGTTGGGCATTGAGAGTTTGAGGAGCATTAATTTATTTTATTCTTTTTGTGGTCATCATTTTTTTATCTTCAATATGGCTTTGGAGGCATCAGTCCTATAAGGAAAGGCATCAGTATACGTAGGGTCTGTTTATTATTCACTATTGCATTAAGGAGGCCGGACTATGGTTGGGAAATGAGAGATGAGGTGAAGTGCTGATAGACGCCACAACAAACACAGGGATATGGTTAGTGTAGACAAATGAATGGTTATCTTCTGCCCTGGGGCGTCACAGGGCTGATGATGACAGATGAAGCCCGCTGCTAACAACATTGATGAAACACTAGTGCAGAGATGGATAAATGCATGGACTAAGGTGAGGTGGACGGTATATAGCAAAATCGGCCTTATGGGGGTCATTATCGTCTAAAGTGGTATGGTAAAGCGTAAGAAGATGTTGAAGAGGTGTGGCTTGATGTTGAGGAGGGGTATCATGAATGATGTCCTGGTGAAAGGTGGAAACGCGGAAGAGCGGATTACCTTCGACAGTGACTTTTGTTATGTATTTTGTGCGGAGTGTTTCCAAGTGTTGTAAGATGGTGGGAAAGTTGATACGGCGATAGAGATCGGCAGTTGTGCTGGTAGTGTTATGCGATAAGCACAGCGGAGAGTATGACGTTCGGATATTGCAAGTCTAGTATATAGTTCGTCAGGGGCGGAGATCCAGCATATATGGCCATGAGTGAGAGCAGGTCGAAGGAAAACCTTATAAGTCTTAATAACAGTGTCAGCGTGTAAGCCCCAAGTGGTGCCCACTAGCCGCCGGAGAAGGTTTAATCGATTTATAGCCTGTGATCGGAATTTCTGTAAGTGAGGTTTCCAGCTGAGTCTTGAGTCAAAGATGATTCCGAGGTATGTTACTTGTGATGATGGACGTATGAAAGTGCCATTGACGTGAATATGAAGAAGAGCAGGATTTCGATAAATTCGTGATCGGCAGCGAGGTGGAAGAAAAATGATAGCCTGTGTTTTAAGGGGATTTATGGTTAGGCGCCACTTGTCACACCAAGAAGTGGAGGCATCAACTGCTTGTTGGAGTGTTCGATTTATGTGTTGAACAGTGTTGGCTGTCGTGAAAAAAGCTGTGTCGTCGGCATATTGATATAATGAGACATTTTGTGGTAGAGGGGGCATGTCTGCTACGTATAATATATAAAGAAGGCGTGAAAGAACAGAGCCTTGAGAAACACCACAGTGAAGAATGATCGGATGTGAAAGTGAGTGGTTGATGGTAATGTAAGTCATACGATTTGACAGGAAAGAATGGATACATCTAATGTAGGAGAAAGGAAGATGAAAAGAGTGAAGTTTTGCTATGAGGCCGGCATGCCAAATTTTGTCAAAAGCCTTTTCTAGATCGAACAATAACGGGCAGAAGGTTTGGAGGTATTGTAATGATTAGTTATGGCGGTCGTGAGGCGTAAGAGTTGATCGGAAATACTGATGTTTGGGCGAAAACCAGCTTGATGAAGAGAAATGAGGTTTCGTTCAGAAAGATGGATATGAAGGCGAGTGACAAGAATGCATTCAAAGATTTTGCTGAGTACTGATGTCAATTGTATAGGACGGTATGATGAGAGTTCTGTAGGTGATTTATTGGTTTTGGCTAAAAGCAGAGTTTTTGAGATTTTCCATTGCGGTGGATAAAAGCCGGTGCGGAGAATGAAGTTGTATATGGCTGCAAGAAGTGTATATAAGACGGGAGGAGAGGCCTTTATGAATTTATAAGTGATATGGTCAAAGCCAGGGAGCGCTGTGTTGGACTGGGACTGGGGGGGGGTACGGGAATAGGGTAACATATATACATCTTTATTCATCAATTTTAGTTTTATAAAATAACTTCCTACTCCCAGCCATTAGAGGGTTACGCCCTCTCTTTGGCATGGAGTTCAAAGTATCACTATTGATTTCAAGGTAATGATATATGGGCAAAGTGCAGTAATCATGAACACATAGATTAGTAAATGCAAAATAAATCCATAGATTATTTCTGAAAAGAGAAAAGAAAAAAAAAAAATATATATATATAATAGAAAAGTGCAGATATATGTTTGAGGTGCTAGGATACTAATAGGAATTACAGTACATAAGAAATATAATAGAATAAAGAATAATGATTATGAAAATGAGGTGAAGTGCTTACACGTCACAAACACAGAGTTTGATTAGTGAGACAGATGCAGGGTTAGATCTTCTGTCCCGGGGCGGCTCAGGACTAATGAACACATTGGGAAGCCCTTGTTAGTGATGAGGATATATGTGCTAAGATGGAAAGAGATGAGGAAGATGATGATTAATGACATATAATGCATATATTTCCCTTTCAGCCGCAGGAAGATGTTCGTGTTTCACATACATAGATACGAAGATATTTAATGGGGAGTGCTTGTATCGGTATGCTGCGTCGGTAAGTGCGTCAGTGTGAAGTATATCCAAGAAAAGCGGATGGCCTGTTTGGATGCGAGAGGTTATGTATCTATGGCGAAGTTGTGCGAGATGCTCGGTGATCTTTGGAAAGTCTATGTATTCATACGTGAGCCACGTCGGATATGGAAGTTTAATTCGATGCGCCAGTCGAATGGCATGTCGTTCCAGGATGCTAAGCTTTTCATAGAAAGAAACGGAGGCATTGCACCAAGCGGTATGCCCAAAGGTAAGGATCGGACGAAGGAATGCTTTGTAAGTATGAAGCAAAATATCGGCTTTTAGTCCCCAAGTTGTTCCGGTGAGGCGTCGCAAAAGATTTAATCTAAGATTAGCTTTGTCCGTTAGTTTTTTCAAGTGTGCATTCCAACTGAGCTTTGAATCGAAAACCACGCCTAGATAGGTAGCAGTGGTGGAAGGGCGTACTGGGTACCCATCAACACTTAGGCGCAAGAGAGTTGGATTTCTATGGACTTTGGAACGACATTTAGGCGGTAGAAATACTAGAGCTTGCGTTTTCTCGGAGTTGATCATTAAGTGCCATTTCTTACACCATTTGACGAAATTATCGAGTGTTGCTTGTAAAGCAATGTTAAGCTGGTGCACAGTTTTGCCGAGTGCAAGAAAAGCTGTATCGTCAGCATATTGAAAAATAAAGACGTTGCGTGGTACAGAAGGGATATCGGACGCATAGAGGATATATAATAAAGGGCTGAGAGCTGATCCTTGTGGTACACCAGTTAGAGGAAAAATCGGCCAAGAGAGGGCTGTACCAACTGTAACATATGCAATGCGATTTGAAATGAAAGAATATATTAACCTAAGATAGCACACGGGAAGTTTGAACGACTGCAATTTTTTAATGAGGCCATAATGCCAAACCTTATCGAACGCCTTCTCTAAATCCATGAGAATAAGACATGATGGTAAAGCTTTGTTATATTGGTTAGTAATTATTGTACTAAGACGAAGTAGCTGGTCATTTAAAGAATATCCAGGGCGAAAGCCCGCCTGATGGATAGGTAACAGAGAAGTTGTGTCAAGGTACTTATGGAGTCGACAAACGATAATTTTTTCCAGTAGCTTACTGAAGACTGAGGTGAGCTGGATGGGTCTGTAAGAGGATACTGAATGTACAGGTTTATGAGGTTTGTGAAACATGCAAATTTTGGAGACTTTCCAATCTGAAGGGTAGAAACCAGTTTTAAGAATGAAATTGTATATTGTTACTAGGAGTAGCAGGAGTGATGGCGGGGCTTCTTTGATGTGTCGGTAAGAGATCGAATCGATCCCAGGTGCAGTATTTCTTTTTCGTGCTAGTGCCGTACGGAATTCATCGACTGTGATGGGTGAAGTAAGAGGATGGTCTGGGTCAATGGCGTGCTCCGTGGAAGGCTGTAAGGCAGTAAGACATGATATGTCTGTCCGTTCACAACGCTTGGAAGCGGCTGATGGTGTAAAAACGGCCTGTAACTGGGTAGCAAATGCATTTGCTTTTTCAGCGTCAGAATAGAGAGGTGTACCGTCAGCTATGAGAGGGTAGGTTATTGTAGTGCTTTTACCAACAAGCTGATGAAATCGCTTCCAATAGCGAGAAGGATGAGCTTCTTCGGATAAGGTGTTACAAGCTTTTATCCAGTTTCTACGTTTATACGCAACAAGATAGTTACGTACCGTTCTTTGCCATTGATGATGAAGCCGTAAATATGAATCATTCCCAGTCCTATAATATTCTCGAAGATGTTTTCGAGCTTGCTGTATAAGTGGAATGTAGGTTGGCGGTAATTTCGGTCTGTGTGCGTGCACTTGCTCTGTTGGAATATGGTTCTGAGCACTTATTTGGATGGCTTTAGTGACATTTGTAACACAGGAAACTAACTCAGTTTCATTAGTTGGAGGCTTTTCACAATGAATAATGCGTTCAAGATCTTGCCGGAAAAGAGGCCAGTTAGCCTTATCATATCTCGGAACATGACGAGGGGCGATTTCTTGGCGTGGTCGTTGCCCTCGAGTTAGTGTGAGTTTTACTGGATGGTGATCGCTCCCAATCGAGTCCAAAACTTCTAGCTGACAGTCTGAAAGAAGATTTAGAGAAGTAATGACAACGTCAGGCGTGGTCTGACTGACAGGTCTAGTGTGCGATGGAAGGACATGTAGATGAAGATGGAGATCGTTAATTAAATACTGTTGAAAATCTGCTTTCTCACGATCACTTCTACTATGGAGATTAATGTCCGCCATGATAATAATATTTCGATAATTATTGGCAATGTATCGGAAATATTCTAGCGGGATAGGTTGACGTGGACGAATATAAATCGTACTAAAATTGATGATTATAGATGGAAAGTATATGGAGTAAAGAAGATATTCCGGGAAAGTACTGAAAGCTGGCGGATTGTACGCTCTAGTTGGATATTTTGGAGAAAAGCCTATTGCAACTCCGCCTTGTGCACGAGCTAAGTGATTATGATAGTCTTGGCGTTGTAGTTGATAGCCCGGAATGCGAGCTGGCATGTTTGGTTTTAAAGCGGTTTCATTCAGTGCAAAAACATTAATATGTTCCTCCAACAACAGCGCCTCTAATAATAGTTTATGTTGCGAAAATGATCGGATGTTAACAAATAAGAAATTAATACCCATAATGAAGGATATTATGCGGATTGTATTAAACAGTAGTTTCCAGTGATCCAATATGAAAATGAACATAATTGTTTGAATAAGTGGCATGGAGATTGATGTGAAAGATGGATTTTGCGGCTGTGATAATGTGGTGAAGGATATTGGTTCGCTGAAAGGGAAAGATATTTTGAAGCACCAAACTGATGTAGCGAAGAAGATCTTCGACTGTTAGCGGTGGTAAGATTGATTGGTTAGGTTGAGTTGTTGTATCGGTCGTTTTTAGTGGTACTGTTAGCTCCGGGTGCTCTGGTTTCGGTACTGGTTTCGCTTTGCAACGATAGCTATATGTAGGGTGATCCACACTGCCACAGGTGTTACATTTAGGTGGCCCTCGTAAGTTGGGACATGCTTTGGTTTCATGTAGACCCGAGCAATAACCGCACTTAGATGGGTTGGAACAGGCTGCTGTGGTATGGTCATTGTACGTCTGACATTTTTCGCAGCGAATAGGTAATGGTCCTTGTGTTTTGGATGGTTCAACGCGATGTATTTTCTTGTAAATGGGTGCACCAAAACGTAACAGGTAATCAATAGTGTCCTGTTGCTTAGAAAGGACACGAACCATGTACGTCGGACCATTATTATTCCTAATACGAATGCACTTTTCTACTGAGATTCCTTCTTGCTTTAATTCCTCTTGAATTTCTGCATCGGTAAGCTCTGGAGAGACACCTCTAATAACGACTGATAGAAATGGTGGTTTCCGAGGTGGTGGAGGTTGTTTCTGCCGCTTATCCGTCAATTTTGTGTTCCTCTCACGCACGTATATGTACCTGAAAGGAAAGGTAGAACCATTGACTATTGTCATTATTCAATTTCTTACAATGAAATAGGTGTAAACACTTAATATTTTTTGACACGTCCCGGAATTAATATTAACTGTAAACTATTTGCTTCACTTATTTATAAACTGTTTTACAATCACTGATAAATCTTTCCAAGCAATGTCTTTGTGTATGTGCTGCCATCTATCATTGTTATCTGTACTATTACATTCGTCATCATTTAGTGACCTCTTTCCTCTTCGAATTTGTTGTGCATCTTGTGAGAGCAGTGTCAATTGCAGAGCTCTATTGCAAAAAGGAAAGGAAGACACCACAGACGCAGAGGATTTGGCCCCCTCCTTGCGGCCCTATGGCCCTTTTCATCACAATGCATTCTATATAACAATATTATATCTACTACTCGTCTTACATAGTAATTCAATTTCATTTATCTACTACTCGTCTTACATACGGAATAATTGAATTTCATTTTAAAAACTTGTTAACTTACTGTATTCTGGAAATGGAAAATAATTGATATTACGTAAACTGTTTAACATCTTGTGTAATTTGAATTTCCCCATTGTTGGGATACACACATTGATGAAAAGCTAAAAATTTGTTAGATATACGCTCGGCAGTTTTTAAATGTAGCTTTAATTTATACAACCCCATATTCGATAGTTGTTTGATAATTTTAGGTGATACGCAGGACTAATCGTATATTAAACGAAGGCTAGGCCTATACGAAAAAAAAAAAGAGGTCTATCGTAATTTTTGCTAAAAAAAAAAGCCGATTTAGCGCCACCTGTTGACGCTAGTTTGTACTTCTAAACGCACTATGAATATTGTGAAGAAAAAAACAAGACTCGTTGCAGAGAAAAGAAGCCATACATAGAAAGGCAGGGAACATCAACATTTTCAATTGCTTTCCCTGAAAGGATTGAAAAAGTTGATTAGTCCCTCCTTTCCTTGTACACTTAAGTGGTACAGCTAAAGCACTAAACTTTCGTATATACACATTACAATTCTTCGTTATCATACGCTTTAACCAGTGGCGTATTTACGATTTTGTTTCGGGGGGCTTTGCTAACTTTCGGGGGCTTTGCCTGAAAATGTGAAAATTCTGCAAGATATTTCATATACTTTACTATAGTAAGTAAGATTTCGGGAGGCGAGCTTAAGCCCGGAAGCCCCTCCCTAAATACGCAACTGAACATAACCCATATATTTATTAAAAATGGGATTTCAAATAGATAACAAGAACTTTAGGAGTGATTTAAAAATGCATGAAAAGTTGCGATCTTGGCTAATAATTAGCTTTAGGATAATTAGCGTTTTTTTTCTTTTCTTTTATAGAACAAGCACATCATACTGAGTTAAGCCTAAGTGATAATTTGTGTTTGGCTACTCTCCAAATATAAGAGCTACAAGAAAATTTTTGGTTGAAATAGGTTATATTGGATCTTTTGATTAAAAAGAAACTAAATCATGCTGAATGGTTTGTCTTGTATATGTATATTACATATTGAGAAGTAAAATAGGGATATGATAATGTTTTCATGATATATTAAAATTTAAGCATGCATTCGTTCGATTACCTACTTCTAAAATATATATATATGTAATTCATTGGCTTATTGCTTTCAGCAACGAAACTTAGACCCATTTTTCAAAGTAGAATCTCAATCGAACGTTCTCATGCCGGAAATCGATCTTTGGAGAGCATTTTCTAACCATATATATCCGAAACAAAAAACTTTTAAGTATGCATGTAGTTTCAAAAGTCTAGCGGGAATCGAATTTGCTGACATCATTTTGAGTACTCCCTATACCGTATACGTCGCCAACACCTAATGGCCCACTTGGTGGTAAATGTCGATCATCAATATAGCGACGCGTAGAAAGATTGCCGTTAGTGTGCCACTGGTAGCAGGATTTTGTCGAGTCGAAACAGATATCTAGAGACGAGGTGTTGAAGTTACCAGCGCGTAGCAGCGAGGACTATTTTGGTCCGCGCTCCTTCGATTCGTCGCGGCGAATCGCGAACACACCAACACGAATTATCACCAGTCATGTGCATGTGGTTATTATTATATATTATGTTTTCCTGACGAATTGTTTCTAAAGTGACCTGCGGGAGTCAAGAGTAACCCCTGCCTCTACATCATGAAGTGAAAAATCTTGAGATGAGTGCGTATAATTGTAAGAATTTAGATGGCAACTGTCGTCGATCATTAGAAAGTGAATATGGGTGAACTATGAAATAAAGTAAATAGACGCGCGTCATTTTGTAATAGATTACATAGGGAACGCATTTTATCTGATCCCAAGCCCTTATCGTTGAATATACACAGTTAAAGAAGCACTCTTATAGTCAAATTAAAAAGACCTCAAGGATTTATTCCTCTACAACAGAGATGGAGTGGGTCAGTGGGTCAAGTTTTCTGAGTGGGTCAGTGGGTCGTGGATCAACAGCATGTGACCCACCACCCACCGTGACACACTGCGACCCACTGACTCAGTATGATCTACCGATCCTCTCTGCTCACTGCATTGTAGACAGTATCTTCTGAAGACTGGTAAATTTGTCTTCGTTTTACTTCCAAGTCCTTCATTTCGCTTCCTTTTCCACTTGTTTCTGTCTACTTACCTGAGGTGAGTATATCTAACCAAGTGAAAAAAGAACTTCAGGCACTTTTGGATATTGATATTTTCAATTGTAATAATAGCAATAGGACTTATACTACTATTTGGCTTTCGAGACCTGTGAGTTTTTAGAGAAGCTAATTAGTGGAAAAAATACATTTTTGAATCACTGTAATATATAAATTATTATATAAAAAATTGGATGTAACTATGTGTCCCTGATCATCACGGTCACATTGCAAAGCCAAATGAAATGACGTTTGGTATATAGTTAGGCCTTTATCCAAACTGGGATGTTATATTGCTTTTATTATAATGCATAATATCCTAAGGAGGTAGTGAGGATCCGAATATTTGCGAAAACCAAATATTATCTCGCAAGCTGTTAAACTTATGGCGCTGAAATTCAGTGTATTAACTCTTTATTGAAAATAAACAGAATGTGTCCTAGCATTTTTTTTATAATACTCCTTTATGTGTGTGGGGGGGTGCACTTTCTATATATGGTAAATTGGTAGTGAGTTGGTTTGTAAAAATGATCGAAAACGATCGATGTTATTTAAGAAAAAAAAATCAGAAACAAAAAATACAATGCTTGGCTATATATATCCATTGCTTTCTACTATAATAATTGCTGAATCTTATGTGTTTATTATATGGAGCGCATACAGCACAGGGCAATCAACCCAAAAACTTGTGACTAAAATAGGCATAAAATTTGTACTGTAAGCTTAATTACACGAAATTTTAAATTTGGATTGTACGCATAATTACGTGGAAAATTTTACACTTTTTTCCCCTTTACATTGGTCTACTTACCTTGATTTGGAACTTTCAAATTTCATCCTTTTCCCACTGAAAAGTATTGATAATTCAACAAGGAAATAATTATACTATGATAATTTAATTTAAGTTCATTGTAATTTGGCCCATGGCAAACAGCAGTGTGGTAATTGAAGGGGAAGAAGGAGGGAAATTCCCATTCATCTCTGAACACTTTCCAGGAACCTCGTTCCCTTTCGCTTTCTAGACGGCGGAGGGAACTTGGTAATGGCATCAAACCTTCATGTGTAATTACAAAAATTAAATTTAAGAAACCATAATCTTTTCCATATTGTACAGGGGTATTTTCCTGCAAATAGAAGTTTCTTTTGGAATGCGTTTAGAAATGAACACTTGCAAGAATACTCTCTTAGTACAAGTATATTTTAGGCACACACTAATTTGCCCCGCCTCGAAGTCCTGTAATTTCTTCACTGATAAAAACTTTACCATTTGATATTGTAAAGGTCAGATCCACCGTTATTGTAACAGAGTGGTTGGTGCTTGAGCGATTGCCTAGAAATTCAAACTCCGATTAGTGACAATTACACAGTCTTGTTTTATTACAAGTGTAAACTCTTTAGTCAGTACAGAAGGGGTCGTGGACCGTGTTCAGAGTTGATGACGATGGATTTTGGTGAGTCAGAATAGGTCACAGTGGATGAGAGTGGTTCAAGGTGGGTGGTGGGTCACAGTGGGTCATGGTGGGTCACATTGGATCATTGTGGGTGGTGGGTCAGAGTGAGTCACGGTGGGTGGTGGGTCAGTGGGTCGTGGGTCACGGTGGGTCAGTGGGTCGTGGGTCAAGATTTCATTGACCCACGCCAATTCTGCTCTACAAGCTAGGTACTCTGTATCGCCTCCATGGCAAAGTCGGAAGAACACATACCTCTCAGGCCCGGACTGGCCCAGGTGGCTAGGCGGCGATCGCAGATCAGACAGGGGCCAATTAAAAAGGGTGCCAAATGAAAATTTTAGTAAACAGAAAGGCCAGGAGGAACAGAAAAATGTGGGAAAGGTGTGCGACAACTAATATTCTTGTGAACAGTCAAGGCGGCAAGGCCGGCTTAAGACTATTGGACCGATTGCTCTCAGTCGGGCCACGTGCCTAAGGGGGCCCCGCGCTAATGCTGTCTACTCTGCTATCCAGTATAATCTTCTATAGTGCCGTTTTAACAGTATATTAAACCCCAGAGCAAACAAGTGTGTTTTGCTCTCTATGACTAAATTTTGCTCCTAAAACATGTAATTAATACATGCCATTCTGCTCGTGGGGTTCTCGACCAAGTGGCTATGGTACCGTTAAGATGACTCTGCTACTCTCGGTTGTCAAGTACACACAACAACGTGTTGCAATACAGGTACATCCATGGACTCCACAAGGGAGGGTATGGGCTCCCCCTAACAAGTAAATGAATAGTTTGTATTAAGGTCCCGGGAATAAGTACATATTTTCTGAATTTAATGCTGCAGTAGTTTTTTTTTTTCAATTTTTATACGTCTACAACTTCTGTTGTAAAAATAGATAGGCCTATTATGTCGAGGGAGTATTTTGCACACATCCAACACACCCAATACTCCCCCAAATTTCCTTACACACACCCCTGGACATAAAAATATGTTTTTTTTTTAGTTTGTGTAAAGATGTATATCATTATTATGGGTGAACACTTCTTTTATTTAGAGGGCCGCGGTGGCTCAGTGGTAAAGCGCGTTCACCTCTGGTGCTTGGAGTCCCGGGTTCGATCCCAGCCCCCGCCAAGTGAACTTTGTGGTGGACAAACACCGTGTGTGTGGGTTTTTTCGGGGCTCTCCCGTTTCATCCCACTTTCTTCATTCCACCATTTCATTCATTATTCATCATCACCGTCTCCTTTAGCCTAACCGGCATAACCGTGGGACGTTAAAAACTCAAAGATTTCGTTTCATTTTTTCTTTTATTTAGAACACTTGGCATTCTTAGGGTGGCGAACACCAAACTAGTGTAAATTACTCTTGTAGTAACTCTTACTTCTTTAGTCTGGACTACTTTATTAAATTACTTCCGAAGTAATATACTATTTTAGTAACTGTTGGCGAGTTCAATTTCTATTTACTTCTTCAGTTCTAACTAAAGTAGTAACGCCTTTTTACTAAAGAAGTAAGCCATTTGTGCCCACTGCTGACACGTGCATTTCGTTTCCTATTGGGAGCTGAAGATTATCAGAAGTACCCATGAAAAAAGGCAGAGAACATGCGGTTGTAGTGAAGAACAGCAAGTTGTTGGAAAAAGCAGACGAGCTTCATTCGTTAAAAATGTGTTTAATACGAGCGGAATATAATACAAAAATGTTGTTAATTGAAAGACAAAGAGAAATCGTGCAAGACCATAACCTTAAAATGGAAGTTATGAATAAGAACGAATTCAAGAACGAAATGGAACAGACTTCAGGTTCTGGTTCTTCAGGCAATGGGCTCCAGAAATTTATGTTTTTATAAATGAATGTGAATATATTTTATATGTATGAAACATATTCTGTTTGCTTGATATATTTTCCAATGGTTAATATGTTCTTGTTTTTCACATGACATAATATTTGTGTTTAAGCATCAGTACATTTAATTTTTCTAATTACCACATTCTAATATTTATTTGTATCAGCGAAGTTATAAAAGTAGACATCTTACTTTTGTTAGAAATAATCAAAACATCTTTATTTTATAACTCTGTGTACTGAAGAAAGAAATAAAATGAAAATCTTAATCCCCTAATTGCAAAATAAAGAAGAAAGGAAGAAAAGAAAGAAAAAGAGAGAAACATAACTAAAATTATACATAAATAAAATGGGTGACATTTCACCACAGTAATGACGATCCAGTACCTTATTTATTCATTTAAGAAGGAAAAGTGTTTATACTAATTTATTATTTTATTAGCAAATTAGGTACAATTTTTCTGACAGCTTGTCCTGCAGCATCTGCTTCTGGCTGAAATGTACATTGGTTCATGCCATTCACATCCACAACACCAGTGTTTCTTCTAGGCATGTTTTTTTGGGGGGAAAATTGCCCCTTGGAAGCTCTGAGAGTGTTCTTCGGGAGGAGACGAAAATAATACCTCTATAATATAATAATAATAGAATAGTACCATGTAAAAATAATATTATCCCCTTCGAATACTAAGTGTTCCCTCCGGGACATTTTTTCTGAAAGAAACAATGCACAGCATCAGGGTGAAACACTGTTACAAAGTTTAAACACACACGTTTAAACAAGTTACAACACTGTTACTTCTGTTACAAAGTTCTGCAGAACTGCAATATCCTCAATAACATTCCCACACATGTTTTGTTTATATCTCATTGTTTTAGTGAGAATTTGGAAACGGTTCTTCTAAACACCGGATGTACGTTCTATTACACATCTTGTAACAACATGGGCTTTATTGTAGCGCCCTACGGCTCCTGTCTGAGGTCGAAACATAGGAGTCATAAGATGTTTGGAGAGACCATATCCACTATCTCCAACAAGCAACCCATTATACTGTTCGCTTTTCAATTCTGAAGGAATTCTACTATTGTCTGAAATGCGTGCATCATGCGTGGAACTCAGCCAATGGCTTACCACGTTCAAAATCTTCATATTGGCATCAGAAATGATTTGTGTATTGATAAAAAAGGAATTCTTGCAATTTCTGTATAGTTCTGCTTGTGCTCCAAAAGGACAAAGTATGGGTATATGTACACAATCCATGACCCCTATGACATTCGGGAATCAACCAATTCGATAGAATTTACTTTTTTCCTTTATATATATATATATATATATATATATATATATATATATATATATATATATATATATATAGATAGATGGTGATCTGAAAAATGGAAACACCTGAACGAAATTGCAACTTACCAGATTAATATGGTGTCGGGCCACCTTTCGCCTTCAGAACAGCCTTGATGCGACGTGGGATGGAGGCATAGAGGTCGTGAATGGTAGCAAGTGGAATTTTACACCATTCCTCGTGCAGGGCATTGGCCAGTTCTGTGAGAGAGGATGGAGGTGGAAATCGTCGCCGGAGTCGTGTTTCCAACACGGACCACAGATGTTCAACTATGTTGAGATCTGGGGTTTGGGCGGGCCAGGGGAGGTGTTGAACTTCATCCCGATGTTCCTCAAACCACGCTGCAATAATGCCAGCTGTGTGAATGGGTGCATTATCATCCTGGAAGATGGCGTCATTGTCCGGGAAGAACATCCGGACCATAGGATGCAAGTGGTCTCCTAAAATTGCGACCTAATCATTGGCAGTGAGTCGTCCGCTAAGTGTGACCACAGGACCCAATGAAAACCATGATATAGCGGCCCACAGCATCACCAAGCCGCCGCTATGTTTCACAGTTGGGCGGAGACACTGATGATCATAAGCTTCTTTGGGCGTTCTCCACACATAAACACGGCCCGTGGTTGGGATTAGGGTGAAGAATGACTCATCCGACCATACCACACGTTTCCAGTCCTCAACGGTCCAAGTTGCATGGTCGCGGCACCATTTGCGGCGTGCGAAAGCGTTATGGTCCCTGATGAGTGGTTTGGCCCGTGCAACACGACCCCGTAACTTCATGTCATGTAATTCGCGGCGGACTGTGATTGTCGAAACAGAGTGGGGGAGGTGCTGACTGAGTTCCTCCGTCACTTGCTCCGCAGTGGCACGACGGTTTTGCGTGACAATGCGCTTTAATACCCGGCGTGACCTTTCACTCATGATTTTCTTCCGCCCACTGTTCCGCTTCCCCGATGTGGTTTTCCCGTGTATTGTGTAGGCCGTCATCACCTTCGACACTGTCCCACGCGACACACCTAACGCAGTAGCCACTGCCGTCACACTCACTCCACATAACCGCGCACCAACAATCTGCCCTCTTTGAAAATATGAGAGGTCTCCCATTTTACACTACCTCCGTCTGCTGCAGCCACTGGACACTGCTGTTCCACTGCGCCACAGATCAACATACCCTAACGGTGAGATTGGTAACTACGTGGAAAAACAAGCGTATCACGTTTGATGCGCTTGCAGTGACATCTACTCTCACTGGTAGGAAAACGGAACTACTTGCCAGCAGTGTAACCATCCATCTAAACTATTCACCAAACTTTGCAGTAGATCCATAGCCGTAAATTAGTCGCCAATCGTGGCAGTGTATCCATATAGAATTTCGGCGCAATTTATAAATATTTCAAAATAGAAATAAAACAGTACCCAAGCAATTCACAATGTTTTTATTAAATTATCGATGTATAATAGTTTCGCCAACTAAATCATTGACTTCATCAAACACCTTATCTATGACATATTTGATGAAGCCAGAGGTTTATTTAGTTGGTGAAACTGTTATACATTGACATTTACCTAGAAACATCGTGATCTGCTTAGAAACTCTGTTATTTATATCTTCCATTAGAAAAAGAAGCTACCACGAACCAGATAAATACTTCCCCATAAAATTCAAAATTCGAAACCATGTGATTTTCAAGATTTTATCTTCAATCAATTATTTCAATCCAAAGTTATAGTAGTAAGAGCAGAAAGGTGTTTAGTGTATACACTATACGTATAATTTTGTGTACTGATAATTTGGAGAAATTTCATTTCGCGTCGTTGTTTAAATGCTAACTTATTAAAAAAAAAAAAGCCTGGCAATGAAATCCGACCTTTATCTTACAACGCCGGTGAGCAAATAATATGCTTTCAGTCCCTCCCCCATTGGCTCTGCACAGCCCTGAACACTGTTGAGTTGATTTTAGTTTAGCGTCCCTTTCAGCAGCGAGGCTATATGAGACGTGGACCTACTGATTAATGTGGAATCCGAACCACATGAGCTCCCGCCGGGAATCGAACCCGGGTCTCCCACGCCAAAGGCGCGTACGCTAACCGCTTAGCCACGGAGGAGCTCAACACTGAATTATGACTGGTTTGGATAGGAATTGATTAGCCTATCAAAACGTAAAGTCAAAGACCTTCTAACCAGCCACACATTTTCACTGTTTCAATTTTATCGATCTCGCACCTCAGTTTTCGCACCAATTTCTTAATACATGAAGACATATATTATATACAATAAACATTTACACTATGATATAATATTAACACAACTTTCGTTCGAAATCTGAGTGAAGGGAACAATTTTAAAATTAGAACTACTTGGAGGTAGTTGTAGCTATTTAACATTAGTTAAAATTACAGTTTTTAATATATACTCTACTTACAATAATATTTTCGGTATATCTTGTTCAGGCGCACTCTATTCCATTCGAACACGCAGGAGTGTTGATTTTAAATCTCTATTTTTTTTTACAAAAAATAATCATTATAGCGCCCCGAAGCCAGGAATCAATAGATTTCCAGCCCAACACTGAAATAATTGCTAGACAATAATTCCCTAAAAGCACTTGTATTATCTATAGTCTACAAGGAACAAATTGTCCTATAGATAAGAATACTTAGAATATCTTACCTCAGCTGATAAATTCGTAAATTTTATCACTTATAAAGCATCATCGTATTGTGTTGAAAATTTCCTCAGAGTGATGCGGTACCTGAGTGGTAGACTTTCACCTCTAGTGCGTGGGGTGAATGGTTTGATCCCAACCCGCACTAAGCGAACTTCGTTGGTGGACATCGTTTTTTTTCGGAGTTGTCTTGTTTCATACATTTCTTCATTAAACCATTACCATCAGTGCCTCCGTTAGTCTTAGTGCATAACCATGATATGTAAAAAAAAAAAAATTAAAAAAGCCTCACCTAAAACTGTCTTTTTATGCTTGCTCTTTCCTACCTATTGGTTTACGTTAACGTCATTTTTGAGTTTTGAGCTTTTTCTTGCGATAATCTATAGAGCAGTTTCGCAATCCGCAAGCTCTGTGAATATTGTTATGTAATGAGGCACCTAGATTATAATAAATATCCTTTATTCGAGTAAATCATGATCAGGGGACAGGACCGACTGTAAAAAAGAATCAAAATTAACACAGTTCCTCTTATTTCACATTAGCACTACACACTTATTATATAACAAAACCACTTTTAAAAAATATAGTTTTAAACTTACTTTTTACATATTACTATTGGCTTTACTTTGCTTTATTCTATTTTACAGAAACAAAATCCTTACATTATCTTTATTTCCACCTGAAATTAAGATTGCAATACATATATAAATCTCGTTACAAAGGACACAAATTTGTAAAATCTACAAAGAAATATGTATACCAGGGTTGGCAAAAACCATGGTTTTTATTGAAAAAACCAAAAAAAAAAAAACTTTTTTTGATTTAAATAATTTACTCTATATATTTATATTACATACGAACAGAAATAAGTTTTGTTTCGCCTTGGTGTTATTATGCAGCAACGCTGGAAGAAGACACATAAGCTTAAAGCGGAATTCAAACCACTTCTCGGCTTACATCCGAGATAAATTGTTCTCCATTCGGACTTGAAACAGGGACTAATTGGTCATAAATTCGATTAGTCTGCCGACTCTTACGAAGGACTCCGGATTAGAAAAAAAAAACGTTGTACTGATCTTTACATTCCTGTACATTCAAGAGTCATTTCAGAAGGACAAAAAGATACACAGTTACACAATTGAAACGATTATACAGAATTATATATAAATCGGGAAATTCCCGCCTTAGCCATTGGGAAAATCCTGTTATTACTTTAAATGTAAAGTAATAATGAAAAGTCCCGTTATTGCTTGGCATGTAAAATTTTATGGTGAACGTATCATAAGCAGCACGCTAAAACTGAGGTATTAAATTACAAATTTAGTATGTAGATATCATTCAATTAAATTAAAACTTAAAGTCCAATCCCAGCTAATATTTGGAAGCTATATAGGCAATCGATAAATTTTGCCAATTTCTACCAATACATTTAAGCAACCTTGGCTTCTTTATAAAACAATAGGCATTCAGCCATACAATTTCGTTTCGTTACGTATTTAGGCCATCCTAATACCATCCTAATGTAATACTGAGGTAAGAAGACTTTCGATTAAGTGACATCCGAACCTCTACTTGGTTTACACTTGAAAGAAGGGTTGTGGTTCGACCGAGAACTGAACATGGGACGCCTTGATTAAAAGGTGAAAAGGAGATAAAACTAATGCACATAATTTGATATGTGGAAACGTCACCATTAACCTCATACGATTTAAAGAATTTTTCGTTGTTGTTGTTTTCTATTTTTGGTTTAAACCAGTTGGTTTTTTGAAAAAAAAACAGCTACTTAAATATTTTTGAGATATATATAGTGTACAAAATACTGTATAATACACTAAAAATATATACTAATCAGCAGAAAATCGTTAAGAAAAGAAAAAAAACACTACCTATAATATGAGAAGCAATGAAGAGAAAAATGTATACAGTGACGGGGACAAATATCCTCACTGATGACGTCCCCATTAAACAACCAATTATCAGTCAAAAAAATATAAATTAATAATGAAGCTTTATTTATTTTTAAGTAATATATGGACCATACTCATGGTTATTAAAAATACAATTTCTACATGCCTTACACCTCCCGACCACATTTCTACGTTAGCAAGTAAGAGGCTTGTGTTTAGGTTAGGCTGGTCAAAACGTTTTGCAAAGGGGCCCGGTGTAGCTCTGACGCACCACAGGTGCGAGAAGGGAGCAAAACACTTTTTCTCTCTCCCTCTGTGTGTCTATTTATCTATCTATCTGCATATATATATATCGCTATTTGTGAATGCCATAACCACCCTAATTTTCAGCGGATTGAGACGAAACTTGGCACAAACAATAATTGTTGAAATATCTTGATGAGTTCGTTAACCAGAATAATCAGATGAAAATGTTCAAAATGGCGGCCTTTCAAACTCTTAAAAAGTTCCAAGGGAACCAAATTTCGCCCATAAATAGGTATTCGGAAAGTTTGAATAACTTTTCCTCTTTTACTGAAATATTTATGTGCAGCGACTTATCCTCTTTTATTGAAATATGGGACCCGATTAATCGCCTAAAGAAGGTTCACGCCCTTCCGCTACGGTCAGGCTTTTTTTGCAAGAGGGGGTTATTTTGATGATATGAAATTACACATTGAAAGTGAAGTAACTTGTGAAACGTGGTATTTGAAAGAATAAGAGAATAGATGTGCTTCCCTCTAACACAGAGAACTGTAAATCATGTATTTCGAGTTGAGTTGATTTGAGTTTGAGTTTAACGTCCCTTTTCAGCAGCGAGGCTATATGAGACGTAGACCTACTGATTAACGTATAATCCGAACCACATGAGCTCCCGCTGGGAATCGAATCCGGGCCTCATGTATTTCGACTTCGGGAGAGTGAATGGCGAGGAGTGTTATTTGATTTGCTTTTTAGTAACACATTGCAATGCAAATAATGGTAGGCAACATTAGTGGTAAGTAAAACAATAATAATAATAATAATAATAATAATAATAATAATAATAATAATAATAATAATAATAATAATAAATAAGTGTTGCTTGTTGCAAGGCAATATCTTCCTCAATTCTTCTTCAAACGTAATGATTGTAACGCCATATCTCCCTTACAAACAAAATATTAGCAATTTATATCGGGAGAACGTGAAATTGTATAGTGATGGGAGCAACGTTGGACAGTATCCACTCATAGTACTCAGAAAAATAAGCGATTTCAATGCAAAATGAACAAAGAGTCATTGTCATGGGGAGTCATGGGGCCACGGCAGAGCCCTCTTTAGGCAAAATGTCGATAACTTATATCGAGAGAACAGGAGGTGGCGGGATGGGACCAACGTTTGGCACCATGGACCCATAAGGCGCATCGAAAAAATTCGGGGGCGGACGCCAGCGAGCCTTACTTATTTCCACGTGATAATATAAAATTATATTGTCGAAATACACACACGAGTTAGCTACTAATATTTCATATTATTATTACTATTATTATTATTATTATTATTATTATTATTTTATTATTATTATTATCGACAGCTTCTTTTCATTACGTGAGCATGTTTGACATGAAGCCAAAGAGAACATCCATCATTCGTAGAAAGAATAAGAATAGTCTTTAACTGTGAGCGACAGCGAAAAATACGAAAAAAGTGATTACCTGGAACAATACTTTCTCTCAAATGGATAAAAAATCAAGCCGAGATAGATTCGAACTCGCATGGACGGCGCGAAAAGCCAGTGCTTTGTCCACTTTTCTTTTTTTAACTGACTCACCGAACGTGTTTCAGTAACTTACTTATTGCTAATTTTAATTGCTTCACTCGTTTAACTTGCTTATCTAATAACTTATAAAGACAGGGACACGAACACAGAAACATCGAGAACAGTTAAAAATCATAGATTCTCTCCTGCCGGGAATCGAACCCGGGACACCATACACCAAAGGCGCACGTGCTAGTCACTAGACCAGCGGGGAGGGCATCGCTCACTCTCTGTGTCGTTAGGGATTACGTCCACTGTATTGCCAGCTATCACTTCTGTGGGTTGTATACTGATCACATGTTTCTTCTTTGGTGGAAGAGTTAAACCTACTATCTATGTAAGACATGAGGTAGTTAGACCTACATGCTCTTCATATAATGTAATAAAAGGGTCATGCTGAGAATAAGAAAAAGAACATTCCTTGGACAAAATGGAAACTATTGGCATCAGAAATATTTATCTACGAGGCATGCGCAGTAGTATATTTCAGAATAGTTAGTGTTTAGTTCAGTAAACGAAGAAAGGGGTATAAAAAAGCAAATATGTCGCGTTAACGAGACCGACTAGAGTTGACAGAGGCGGAAGCAGATGTGTAGTAATATAACAACTTGGTTAAATTGATAATTGGTTCTTTATTCTGTAGTAGAGCGTATCACAACTTTACGGGAGAGCAGAGAAAGACTTACTGACGCTAACATATAGTAAGCTTTAGTAACACGATCATATAGACACAAATGGATGTAACTGTGAGTACTACAACTTGGATTTAACGAAGCCGTTTAGATATTCAGTGGTTTGCAGGGTTGTATAAGACACAATACAATTCTTCATAACTCAACTTCCAGTAGCTAGATATATGCAATTTCTGGTTAGATACTGAAACTTCTGTCGGATTTTAATACATGACGTATTGCAGAATACAAAATGGTTTGCATTACTTGTTTCTTTGTAGACAGCTACTAGCTTAGTGTTCTGAAAGTTTGTGTATAAACTAAGGATAGCCAATTCCGGAATTATTACTTTCCGAACTCCCGAAAGTAAAACCGGACAAATTCCGGAATTCGGAAAATTCCGATTTTGGAATTATTCCGGAATTTGAAAAATCCGGAATTTAGAAATTTCTGATTTCGTTAACATTCCGGAATTCAAGAAGTTTTTCTCAACTCCGGAATTTTCTAAATTCCGAATTCTTAACGAGTTCCGGAATTCTTCTGTATTAGGGAGTTTAACTGAATTCCATAATTTTCCGAAATCCGGAAAGTGAAAGTTCCGCTTCCGAAAACTTGTGAACCAACGGTTTAGGAACAACTCAAGTTATTAATGTAAACTTTGCCGACATCATAAAAGAAATACGAAAGACATTTTGAATCGAAGAAATATAACATACAAGTTTGCAAGCGGAGACAAAGAAACCTAACGTAACCAGACTAAAAACTAATCGTTTACCGCGTAGCGATCGCGGTTCTGTGGTCGAGGTACTTGCGCGAATGCACGTTGTAATTTTTTTTTACTTTAGGAATTTTGATGGCGATTGATCAGCGATAACATACGTTTTATTATATTCACATATTTGAATACTCAGATGTTTCAATACTTGAACTATCAAATCTTCAGGAATAATAATAGTAATAATAATAAACTAAAAATAGTTATTATTATCTCGTAGAAGATTAAAAGCTAGGAGCTAATTATCGCTCAGGTCATACCATTACAAGCAGAAACGTGACATTTGGAAATAATATTTTGGTTTGGTTTAATGTTGCTCATGAGAAGGGGAATTTCTCATATTGTTTCTAAAATAAATAAAATAACATGAGAATTAGCATTTTACATTCGAGACAGGTCAAGGCTAACTCAAAATTTTCGTCTCTCTTAGGAGATAAGAATCGAGACGAGACGAAAAGTATCGTAAACATTTTCCGTCTTGTCTCGATTCTCGAAATAGTGTATGTCCATTCTTTAACTAACAATTGCTCTGTAGACTGAATCTCATAGGCTATTTCGTTACATTCTATTTCAGAGCTCATTAAATTATGCTCTGTGTAGGTATTATGTAGCAAAGATTTTATATTTACTTCTGCATATCCTAAAAATTAGTTTATCATATGCCTTACCGTTGCGTAATATTCAGTTATATTTATTACAGTTATTTTCCTTAAAACAGACAGTAGAATACTTCCTATTATTATTATTATTATTATTATTATTATTATTATTATTATTATTATTATTATTTTACTTACCACTAATGTTGCCTACCTTTATTTGTATTGAAAAGTGTTACTAAAAAGCAAATCAAATAACACTCCTCGCCATTCACGTTCCCGAACTCGAAATACATGATTTACAGTTCTCTGTGTTAGAGGAAAGCATATTTATTATATTATTCTTTCAAATACCACGTTTCACAAGTTACTTCACTTTCAATGTGCAATTCATTATCATCACTAATAATCATCTTGTTCCGATACGAAATAACGCCCTCCTGCAAAAAGAAAAAAAAGCCTGACCGTAGCGAAAGGGCGTGAACCTTCTTTCGGCGATTAATCGGGTCCAATATTTCAATAAGTCCCTGCACACAAATATTTCAGTAAAAGAGGAAAAGTTATTCAAATTTTCTGAATACTTATTTATGGGCGAAATTTGGTACCCTTGGAACTTTTTAAGAGTTTGAAAGGCCGCCATTTTGAACATTTTCATCTGATTATTCTGGTTAACGAACTCATTAAGATATTTCAACAATTATTGTTTGTGCCAAGTTTCGTCTCAATCCGCTGAAAATTAGGGTTGTTATGGCATTCACAAATAGCGTTATATATATATGCACAGATAGATAGATAAATAGACACACAGAGGGAGAGAGAAAAAGTGATTTGCTCCCTTCCCGCACCTGTGGTGCATCAGAGCTAAACCGGGCCCCTTTGCAAAACGTTTTGACCAGCCTAACCTAAATACAAGCCTCTTACTTGCTAACGTAGAAATGTGGTCGGGAGATGTAAGGCATGTAGAAATTGTATTTTTAATGACCATGAGTATGGTCCATTTCCATGTTTTTCTTTTTACTTTTTGCAGCTACTTCGGAACGTTCAATTTTTATTCTTCACTGATCGCAAATGGCGTTTACATTCAAAATAAGAGAAATTTTGGTGGCATTTGTTCGGATATTCTTCTCTTTCGAAATGAAGAAAAGAATAAAAGCAATACGCAAAGACAAAAAGTATTATCAGTACTAAACATTACCAATAAGTAAAACTAAATACGACCTCTTTTACCCTCTCATAAGCTTTGTGTATTATCAACAAAAATTTTTAAAAATGTCCTTGACGGGGATCCGAACTGGGGACCTTTCCATTTGTAACCCAGCATCTTATCCACTACACCAAGATCACGGCATGGTGAACGCTTAGTTGTCGGCGTATTTGTTGTATTTGTGTTTTATGTTCCCACTTCGACAATTTTTACTCTTTTTTCTAAGTTTAACAGCTGTTTTCGGCTTTCTCTTTCGGTGTCGTCCTTTATTTACACTATGCACTATTCGTATTCATATCTTGTGCCCCTTGCAATGTCTTATTCAGATTAAACTTTTCTTTTTGCCCCTCAGTAAACATTTGATTGATTTAATTCTCATACTCTCCACGGATGGAGCGCAGGAATGCCAGACTCGAAAAATAGGTGTACATTTACTTTCCTGACAGATAATACAAAAATATTCACTAAATATATTTTGTCATGTAAAGAAAATATTTTGGCATATGTAGGAAAATATTGCCTGCGTTATTGGTAAATAATTTTAAAATATTCAATGAGAAACATTTTAAAAACCATTCCGTTAACATTGTATAAAACGTTTCAAATAGTTTTTCAGTAATGTTTGGAAATCGTACAGGAAACATTTTTAGGAAAACTTTTCCAATGGCGTATAAAATATTTCTACGACGTTTTTGAGTGTATTCAGAGAATATTTTCGGTATTATGTAGAAAATGTTTTCAACAACATATTGAATATATTTCCTTAAGGGAAGTAGGATACATTTTCTGAAGGAAAATGATGGCACGTTTTAGAAACGTTTTGAAAATATTTCATTGCTTTGTGGGTCTGGGGACAACACCAATAATATACTGTTATATAAAAACGAATTCAACTTTGAAATTATAATATAGTAATAAAATGCAATTTTCTTTGTGATTGTACATAAATTCCCACTTTGGGAACTTTCCGGGAATATTCCCAGGGAATTTCCCCGAAAAATATCTTCCCGAAAATTTACCCATCACTAGGCCATACAAGTGATGGGCAGTGAGAATATTCCCTGGTTTTTTTCCCTGGCCTATAAATGCCCGGGAAGGAATTTATTTTCATTTCTTTATTTTATCTTCCAAATTATAAGAACCATATGACTAATTATTTATTTTAATATATTATGGTTTAGTTCTAGGCAGGGCCGGATTTCCCAATAGGCCCGGTAGGCACGGGCCTGTGGGCGCAAGCTCCCAGGGGGCGCACGGCCGAGAGAAAAAAATAAAAAAATATCTAGAAATAAAAATAAATAGCCATAACTTAACATATTTTTTGAATTGATTTTAAAACATCAGGCTAATAAAGCATTCTGATTTTGAAGTTCATTGGAACAAATAATTGTTGTTAAAGTTAAACTATTTGCATCGTGGAGAGGTGTTTAAGCAATTAACATATAGACCTGATATATTTTTTTAATAAAGGTTTTTAGGAGAGTAACTTTAACCAGACTAGGGGGCGCAAAAAATTATTGGGCCTAGGGGCGCCAAAATATTAAATCCGGCCCTGCTTCTAGGTTTTAAAGAATATGGAGGTTAAAAAATTTAAAATTATTTGACGGTACTTTATATAACTAATAATATGATTTTTAAGTTCCATTTCATTTGCACCAAAAAGTAAGGTAATTGTTTAGAATTGAGGGGGGTAAAACTAGCAAAAAGTAGGATGATTTACGAAAGAAATGAATTCATAGTGATGTTCAAGTAGTCAAGAAAGTATCGAACACATTTTTTTTAGGGCAGTAGGGGATTTATAAAAAAGGGAAAGGTAAGTGGAAGTGATTTATATGAGAAAAGAAAGTGAATTGCTGGTAACGAAGATAGAAAACAACGTGTCATGGGAGGCTCTCACCCGCCTTCATTCGCTAACGCTCGCTCTGCAACGCTGTCTGAATTTCATGTTGGTAACGTAACTTAACGTATGAAACCATAAAACAACCGCATCGGAATAGAATATCGCAAAATGTAGGTGCAAAAGCTGCTCCCCAATGCTAAAGAACAGCCAAAATTAGCAAAGTACTAATTTACAAATGATGAAAAGGAACCATTTTGTAAAGTAATTTAGAATTATATAGAAATAGAGATGAAGTACTGTTAATAAACCCTGAACCACCATTAGTAATAGACGTCTGTCTGTCTCCTCTCTCTGACTCGAATTTCTAAAGAGGTACCGTACTCGGGCTTCTTTTACATGTGAATTAACGTATGGAATTTCGAGAAATAGGTAGAATAAAAGGTCGTGTATAGCAATGTTTCGTGCTAAAATATAAAAATAAGTAAGTATCTTGCAAATTTTGTGAACATAAATATGTATGCGCAAATGTTGACAAATTGGTGAGACATGTATCTTCTACCATTTACCCAATCAAATTGGTTTATAACATTTATAAATTTAACATGTTTATAATATCCGTAATAGAGTCAAGTTGAGCAAATCCACTTAGATATAAATTTAAATTGTTAGTATATAATTTTTTCACACATATTTAATTGATAGAACATATTGTAAATAAATATACATTTATGCGTACTCTCTAAATATAATAAAGTGTTAATAAAGTAACATTGTACCGTTCAGAATATACATTTTAAAGAATGCACTGTGGACAACAGTAATCATATGTTTTGATATAAAAATTAATTCAACTTTGAAATCATAATATAATAATAAAATGCAATTTTCTGTCTGATTGAACATAAATTCCCGGATAAATTCCCACTTTGGTAATCTTCCCGGGAAGATTCCCGAAAAATATCTTCCCGGGAATTTACCCATCACTAGGCCATACGCCTAGCAAATGCGGGGATCTGGGGGCAGTCCGGCAGCCAGCCTAAAAATGTTGGGGGGCGGTAGAAGTTAGGGGGGCCGATACAACCATATTACAGTTTATCACCGTATTATAGTTCATTTGCAAGTCTACCTGAAAATTTTAGGGGGGCATCAAAAATGTAGGGGAGTCCGGGCTCCAAGACACCCCGTCGATACGGGCTTGTCTGGGGGTGAAGGCCCTTAGCCAGCCGAAGGCTAGTTCTCAATAAATATAATTATTGTCTTATATTGACATTGAATATAATTATTCTGAATGTTGTTTAAGTAAACATATTAATATGATGGAGATTAAAAGGATATGCTATCCTTTTAATTAAGACCTCTACTATGAATAAAGGCAATGACTGTAGCTAGAATTGCGGTTTCGAGAAGAAAGAAGAGGTGGTATGGGACGAGATTAGAAAAGTGTAAGGCGAGAGGTTGGAAGGCACAAAAACTTAGAATCTATGCTATGTGAATTAAGTAAATTCTATGAATCAATAATGCGAAAAAGATAGCTGAAAAATTAAGGACAGGCATTTTGAAGCTAGTCATTGAGTATTAATTACTTCTGTATAAAATGAAATGAAGGTTAAAGTTTCGAAATACAATTAAATCAAGAGGAAAATAGAAAAGGAAATTCGTCTCTTTTCAATTAAATGGATGGTCTATAAGTGGAACAATCTCTCAGAATCCTGCAATTCCTTTAAAGTTTTTGGAATCGGATATCAAGAAAAATCACTGCAACTGTTTCACGAAAGATAAATGAGATCCTCGTTGGTATATAAAATAAGATATGTGCTCTTGGTGCACAAGGTCCCAGTTCAATTCCAGCACGTAAAGCATTATAGTGATTCAGACTTCACTTTAACTTTAAAGTCTCGTGTTAGATATCATCGTTAGTGACAAAAGACGTAAATACAAATCAGACTCAGAGATGCGTAGATCAATGAAACATTGGCCCACCACCAACTGAGCACCCACTTATTGTGACCCACGACCCACTTGCCCCGCGACCCACCGTCACCCACAAACTCAACCCCAACCGTGACCCACTGACTCACCACCAACCGTGACTAGTGATGGGATATTTACCGGTAAATATTTTTTGGGTATTTACCTTGGGTAAATACCCAGGTATTTACCCAAATTGGGTAAATATACGGGTTTTTTCCCTTTCAACCCTATATGTGAGACGGACATTCTTTCGCAGTACGTAAAAGTAATTAACAAGTAACAGTGGATCCAGTAGAAACTAGAACAAATGTCAAAAGTCAGTAAATTTATTATTTTCCTTAATACAAATAATTTACGTGGTCGTTCCTGTTTTGATAATAGTAACATAAAATAAGTATGTTTCTCTAGAGAACTTACTTTTAAAAACTGTTGACTCTGAAAAAGACCACAGTTATTTTTTCTACAAATAAAGAAACTAAAATAGAACATGGAACGCAAATAAATGTCTTTCTTTTAATTTACATTCTACAAGTGACTATGGGCGACAAGTTATTAAAATTGACATGATTTGAAATATATATTTTCTGTTACATTATGCATGCTTTAATAACTACAAATAAAACACAGTAGGAGCATGAGTATGAGTGGGGACTTTCACATTTACACTACACTTGTTAGCTACACATCAAAATGTAATAAAAATTGAGCTATCATAATCCAGAATAAAGTAATTGTATTTTCGTGTTTTGCATGAAATTAGCATTCTTGTAAACAAGATAGATAAAATGCCATTAGAAAATGGGCTTCTCATGACGATTACGTCAGTTTCTTTAATTAGTGGGGCCGCGGTGGCTCAGTGATAGAGCGTTCACCTCTGGTGCTTGGGGTCCCGGGTTCGATCCCAGCCCCCGCCAAGTGAACTTTGTGGTGGACAAACACCGTGTGCGTGGGTTTTCTTGGGGTTCTCCCGTTTCCTCCCACTTTCTTCATTCCACCATTTCATTCATTACTCACTAGCAGCGTTCACCCCGCTTCGCTGGGGTCACCCCGGAACGCAATAAACTTTGTTACTTAGATAATTTTTACTTTTTCGCTTTCAAGTGATATGATAAAAACCATAGAAGATTGGAGTAAATGTTAACATTATATCGCCTGTCATTTATGTTAACCCGCCGAGTGACACGGTCATGTGGGTTGCATATAAATACGGTTAGATTTAGCTATGATGAGCTAACAAAGGATTTGTACGTTATGGACACTTGAATGGTCAATTATCTCAAGACACTGGTAATTGAAAATTAAAGTGATATGATAAAAACCATCTAGGGTCCAAATCTTAATAACCCCCCAAAAATGAAAGAAATTGGTTCAGCCGTATTAGCGTGATGAGCTAACAAAGGATTTGTACGTTCTCTTTTATATATATAGATTATCACCGTCTCCTTTAGCCTAACCGTGGGACGTAAAACTCAAAGTTTACATTTCATTTTTTTTCTTTAATTAGTTTCTGACCGGATGGCATCAGATTCATACGCCTAATTCAAATGATTTCATGCTTTAATTTAGAATTCGGCAAAATGCCGTTAGTTCACTCTGGTTTCTAACATCTCATTTGGCAGCATCATCCATGGCATTTCTATCATAAAGCTAATGAAAGGACAAATGAATTACAGAACATTCAAGAATTAGCAGCGTTCTCGAAATATTCTAGCTATACATTTAGGGGCAAAACGTTATCTCGTTATGAGGTGACATTTCTACGAAGATAACATATCAGCTTCATCGGATATATGGAATAAATATATGGCATCATCACAGCTGATGTCTCCGCCTATCTCACATACAGAAAAAGTGTCATGTCATTGTCTTCTTCAAGGGTTTTCCTTTCTTTACTACCATGTTCACTTCAAGTGTTATTTTAGAACCCACTACGTCTTCTTATTACGTAATTTTGCAGTTTGTAATAAATACCCATTTTTTGGGTAGGTAAATAAAATTTCGGTATTTACCGGGTATTTACCCATTTTTTATTTACCTACCCAGTGGGTAAATACCCAAGTCCCATCCCTAACCGTGACCCACTCTGATCACCATCACCTACTCTGACGCATCACCCACCATGACCCACTCTAACCGAACACCCACCAAAATCCAACGTCATCAACTCTGACCTAAGATTCAAGCAATTCTCTCCACTGACTAAAGAGTTTACGCTTTAATAAAGCATGGCTATGAAATTATAATTTGACGGAGTTTGAATTTCTGCGGTCAGTCGTTCGTACACCCTTTGTTACAATACCGGTGGATGAGACCTTTACGATAAAAAAATGATAAAGTGGTTGTCACGGACCAAATTATTCAATTTAATTATCACACGTAATTATTTCTCTGTTGAATTGCAAAACTTTTCAGTGGAAAAAAGGATGAAGTTTGAAAGTTCCAAATTAACCTAAACCAGGGGTGCCCACAAGGGGGGGCTATGACGCAAACTGCGTCATTGAAATATTTGGGGGGGTTAAAAATCTATATAAATATGTTTGAGGGGGTGTAAAAATTAATTGAAAAGATTTTTTTTCATGGAAGAACACCTACGGATAGACAATTGAGGGGGGGTGCGTCATGGAGTTGAGGGGGGGTGGGCACCACTGACGTAAACTACCCCAACATAAAGGGAAGGAAACTGTAAAATATTCATTTCATAATGGGAAACGAACAAACTTAAAACTTCTAAGTAATGAAGCTTACAGTACAAATTGTATCCCTATTTTCTAGGAACTCTATGGCTTGATGCTTTGTGCTCTGAACGTTCCATGTAATAAATACAAGCTTCAGGAATTATAAAAGAAATTAGTGGATGAAATGCGATGCACTGTAGTTTCAGTTTCTCAATTAATTTTCTTTCAATTGTGGCTGACCCGGACCACCCAACCTAGTTATTCATTTAATTGGTAGATGATATTTCAGATCAGCACATGAAACTGAAAGTTTTCGTGAATAGATTCTTTAAATTCTGACCAATCTTTTAAGAGTGATACAAAAATGTTCCATAATTCAATCAGGATGTTTGTTCCAAAACACTAAGGTTAACTCAGAGTAGATAGAAAAAAGTAGGCATTAGATAAAAATACTAACTCCCTGCCATGTTGAAAATACTAATACTAGATGTTCTCGAAAAATATTTCTGACCTTCAATTAAATTAATATGTAGTAGATCCAGGGATCACCAACTTAACCCGTTATTTAACGCTGTTAATAAACCAGAATATTTGTCACTTGATCACTGAAAAACCAGAGGCGATATTTCATACCACCGCACACCTTCTCCCTTCGACCACTGCTTTTAAAGACAAACAAATAACACTAAATTAAACGAAACAGTATGAGAGCTAAACGACTGAACAAATTCGGGACTGACACTATTCATTTTAGGGACTCCAAAAACTACAGCGTAGTCCGGAGGTGGGCTTATCCCTAATTGGGCCTTTCTAATAGTTTTAGGATTTACCCACATTTGTTCGTTAACATTGCTTGGCATTGTCTGGCAACATTGCTATCCATGTGAGCACGAGCGGACTTCGTGATTCACGTGCGCAATTACCTGTATCAGATGTTTCCTTCCCGCTGGATTGGAAGAGGTTTTGCATCCGTACCCCAACTCCCTTTGCCTGGCCTCCAAGAAGTACCGATCTGTTCGACACCGGACAATGTTCTCTGGGGTTCACAAAGGAACAAGGAAGAAACACTCGATATCACACAACGCAGGAATTACGAGCAGCTCTTGAATACGTCTTCACCCTCGTGACTACGGAGTATCTCCGCAAAACATCTCCAAGAACTTGGCGCAGAATTCAGGTGTGTTACGACATGGATGGTGGTCATACCGATGTTTATAACTCTTAAGACGCTTAAAACTTATGGTAACTGTGTACAGACATTCTACCATAACTAAAACTATACTGTTGAATCTAAAGAGGGGGTACGCCCACTTCCGGACTACCCTGTATGAATTGAACAATAATATCGGTTAATTTGGATATTTTACTTTTCGCTTGGAGTGGGCTGAACTTGAACTCCAACAGCTCGAGATTGTCACTATTCATCTCAGCGTCCCCGAAAACTATCATTCGACCTAATCTAAGTCAATTTAGACATATTGAGCTTTATGCAGAGTCGTTTGGGCGTATAAGTAGCATCATACTAAAGGCCTGACTGCTGCAGAAAACGTAGACAAACTCTTTAGTATGGCACTAATCACACGTGAGAACAACTCTGCATAAGGCGTTGATCGGACCTACCCGTTTTTTCCCGGTGTTCCTGTATTTGAACAATTTTAAGTATGACGCAAATACCGGCTAATCTGGCTACACCGTATCGCAATTAGTTCAGAAAGGGTCAACTGCATTCAGAAGGGATGTAATGAAGAGGTGATTGTTTCCTGCTCTATTAGTTTTTGCATCTGGGGATGGTGACGTCATTCTCAAAGAAATTTTTACATGCACCATGGAGGAAATAAAGTAAATAAAATATTCATTATTTTTATATTTTTGTCTGTTTGTTGTCTTAAATAACTTGATTAATAGTTGCTTCCAGTCATATTGAAAGCTATAAGGAAAGTAATAGTTATAACTTGTACAGCACTAGCGGATCCAGAAGGATCGTTTGGGGGGGGCGGTTCGCTCCCTGGAAGATGAGCGTAGCCTCAAGGTGACCAGAATTTTACTTTGAAAAAATCGGACGCATATGAATGCGGGACTTGAGGGGGGGGGGTATCTAAACCTGATTTAGCTAAATCTGATTCCCTGATTCCATTTTGAGACCCGAATTTGTAAGTTTTTTTTTTTCTTTCTTAATGAAAGTATTCTGAAGATTTAAATTAAATACGCACTTTCATTTTGGAGACATGGCGGCGTCATGATTTACTAGTCAACGCAATATATCAGATGCGCTGTCTTGCACAATACTTGCACAAAAGAAAATACTGTATTGACTATGGCATTCATTTTAGCGGAAAAATGTACAATTTGCTCTAATTGTTTATATTTTGAATAACAATTGCGGAATAGCAGTTGAAAAAAAAAACGACAGATTCGGTGTACGCAAAAATCAATATCAAATGTATAAAGAATAATGTATGCATAAAGAATAATACAAAATGTTAACAAATAACAAAATACATTATGATATTTCTGTATACGTTTCTTGGTAGCTTAAAAAATACATTAAAGTTTAAAATTAATAATTAATGTTTAATAGTATATGGTACACAGTGTTCAAATGGGCCAAAATATAGGGGAGCAATCTTTACATATTGCTTTCATTTCTGTTTATATCAGATATAATTCAGCAAATCGAAAATTGAAAAAGAAGAAATATAATATTCAAACTGAACTCCAAGGATGTTTAGTGGCTCCGTGATTATTCCTCGTAGTATCTAGTGATTGTCCGAACTTGAATTTCGTGGCTTTCCCCTGAAATAAGGATGTTATGGTTTTTGCCTTAAAAGAACTATGGCCCGCGCTTTCAAGGGCATAGATCAAGTACAGGAGAATGAAATGGATACACTTTCTAATACATAATACTAATCATAGCTGCATTTAAGCATTGTACTGTACTACTAACAGGAATCCAGAGCGACGATTTGAAGTTAACCTACAGCATTAACATACAAAGAAATGAATTGTGAAAATAAATCTTACATAAATATAATATATTGCTGTACTTCTTAACCATATAAATCATTACGAAGGTAAACGCACAATTTATTCAGTAAAATACTGCAAATAATGTAATAATAAAAATATCAATACTAAACTTTCTCTTGCGCAAACTCAACAGAAATTTTGTCGGATCTAGCACGAAATGTGTATAAATTTTACACAAATTAAAATTATATAGAATTACAATATAAGCTATTATAATGTATAACTAGTAAAAAAAAACTCTGAAAGATTAGCAAAGTCTACAACAAAATGAACGAAAGAAGATCAGAAATGTAAAACCAAAGTGGTTTCCGTTCATTACAGCACACACTATATTTCCTAAAACATACCGACTGGCGATATTATTTGACAATATCACATATTTTTTTAAAATGCAAATTAAAATTTAATTTTGAAAAAAAAAAAATTATCACTTTTAAACAAAATTACCAATAGAGAATAATGTACGTATAACTTGTTTCTCTTTCATCTCAGATATAATATGGACCCCGTTTGGTCTAAAGGCTAACACGCTTGCCTTTCGTGCGCGTGATCCCGGAGTCGATTCCCGGTGGGGATACAGTTGAACGAAAAAGTGGTTCGGATTCCACTATAATCAGTAGTTCCACGTTTCCTTTAGCCGTTCTGGCACACACGTGGGATGTTACACAAACAATATCATATGTATAATATATAACTGTTTATTAAAAATATAATATAGCCTATATACTGGTACACATCTTTTACGATTGTGGTTGTGCCCTTTTGTTTCAGTTAAAGATTTTAACAAAGCAATTTCAGAAAATTTTTCGAGTTCGTTTGCGATTCAGATACATCCAAGGAGTTCAACTTACACTCAGGCTCATGATTTTTGTTGAGTACCCACGAGTTGAAAATAATTACGACCAAACACCACGACGGGCGAAAACCAAACAACAGCCTTAGTCACCTTGCAGTCCACCTCTGGGAAAGTTACAGCACAAACTCAAATCTACGCCCTATCTTGTTCCTGGCAAATCTGCCGATGACACGAGCGTAATCTACGTTTGTCTTGGTGCGTATATAGTATTGCCAGGTCGCTAAGTCGATCTGCACCCATCCAGAACCGTAGCCATGTCTTCAACCTCTTTAGTGTTGAAATGATCTTTCGGTTGATGCTTTGTATAGGGTATTTTGTACGAATACACCCCCTCTTTTGCAGCGATATAATTAAATATGTAAAGAAAGAAAAGCATTATACGAGACTAGGAATACGGGGTTGGAAATTGGCTCTATTAGGTAATTTCTTAAATGTAGTTGTTAGAAACATAATATAATTATAGCTATGCTTACAACAATAAAATTATATTATACTAGCCTTCACCTAGGTAGGGCTTCGCCCCCAGACTCCCAATTTGCTCTGCATACGGCCTCACACAGTATAGTAAATGCTCCTACGTTTTACCGTGGCACAATTTTCGCGTTCTTCCTTCTACGTATCTCTTTCATATAGCATTGCATTAAGCTAAATCTCTGTCTCGAAATTCAAACACCTCGTAAGGCATTTTAGTGAACCACCCCCACCTCTTTTCCTTCTCTTCTACGTTAAGTGGCAAAAAACGCTCAAATATGTTTAATTATTTTAAATGAAAAATTAAACTACCAACTTTCATGCCTTTAACCGTAAGGGATCCCGAGATATGAGCATCCTATAATAATAATAATAATAATAATAATAATAATAATAATAATAATAATAATAATAATAATAATAATAATAATAATATCAATTATAATAATATTATTATTAATAATAATAATAACCGTCCCTTTTCTTTCCTTCTAGGTAAAATATCAAAAACGCTGAAATACATATTGTATTATTTCGAATGAGAAGTCCATACACCAAATTTCATGTTTCTAACCTTCGAAGATTCTTAGATATTGATAACTAATTTTTATAATTGCAAACCACGTCCCCTTTTCTTCCCCTGCCTTTTTTCCACATTTTACTAAAGTATCAAAAAACGTTGAAACGCGTGTCAAATTATTTAAAATGAGAAATCCATGGCCACCCCTTCCCTTCGAATTTCCAATAAATCCTTCCTTAGTGATACCCTACGCCAGAAATCTTATCTACAGTCCGAATTCCAAATTTCTAGCTTGAGCGGTTTGGCCTGTGCGATCAGTTACTCACTCAGGACTTCTTTATATAACAGCTTGTGTTATTTCCCAAGAAGAGATGAAATGCCATTAAAAGTCACAATAAATCCCTGGTCCCTTCCTAATGTTTCCGTGTTTGAACCCCAAAAGTCACGGCTCTCTTCGTTGATCTAGTAGCTAGCGAACGTATCTTTGATGTATGAGGTTCTGTGATTTGATTCTCGGTGAATGAGCATAGAACGCACTATGGTGGTTCAGATCCAACTTTAAACTCTAGTTCCCATTCTGTAAAGCATCGCTTTCAACAAACGAAGTAAATACATATCAATCAATCAACCAACCGAAAAGTCTCAGATTCAGAGTGCTTTTAGGTAAGATTCTACATTTCTCTTTATTCAAGGTACAGGTACTTGAAGTTTCGGGATACGAATTCCATTTCCATATCCTTTTTCTAGGACACAATTTTTAAAATATATCTTTTTAGTTCAAAGAGTGAGGCGTCTTACCCTCCTTCCTACAGCTGCAGGTCCAACGAATGAATCATATTCTCACTCCTTTGGGGCTTATAGTGACCGCCTCAAGGAACTAGGGACATAAGTATTCCCACTTCAAATTTGTCTGTATTAAGTACTACTAAGTACCACACATTTTGATTACTTTGCTAGGCGTGTCACACAGATTGAATCGGTCGGGAAAAGACCATATTTGTATTTTTCAACGATAAATGCTGGAAGTAAAATCCAGACCTTTGGGGGGGCGGTCGCCCCCTCCGCCCCCCCCCCCTTGGATCCGCCAGTGTTGTACAGTGTAATCTAAATTACAATGTTCAAATAATGGAACACCAGGAGAGAATGTGTCCATTAATTTCATTATTGTAAAATTTTATTTCTGTATCAACTAGGAATGTATATTACTTTTTTTATTGAAATATAAATGCCTTTGTTTCCTTGCTGTATGTACGGTTTCTCAGTTTATATTAATTTGCTTCCAATGTACAGCGGCGCAAACACTGATATCTTTCTAAAAGTATTAAGCAGGATCGCTAGACCCCTTTAGGGTACAACTTTCTCACTAGATGGCAGAGCTCATTGCGATACATGCGATGTTGCCACATGAGTTACGGATAGAAAAGTGTTTACACACGGCCGCATTTTATACATGATTTACAACAAAAAGAAATGAGAGTTTTTATTTCCATTTTACTCAATACTGCCTGCTTTAAAATATGTATTAATTATATTCTTTGATCAAAAGTGATTTTTAACTTATGAAACGTTATGTGTATCTCTCAAACTAGATTTGTTTACGGTGCAGATTAAGAATGCCTATACTAATACAAAATCATTACATAAATTTCATATTTTGGACAAAACAGACTCTCAGTACGCTCAAAAATGGTGTTTTATAAACCTAATTGTGATTCTTGGTGTAAACCTTATCTCTACTTTAGAGATTTAATATATCATGGCTAAAATCCCCTTGTTTTTTGGTCAAAGAGCAACTCAATTTACATTTAGGGGGGAATCATATAATTTCTATGGTAATAGTTTCTTAAAACACGGCAGTTAAACGTTATACATTTATTTATAATTAGATGCCTCTACTGTGCAAATTAAGGATACGTGTACAAATACAAAATCATTACCTAGGTAGATAGGACAAAACATATTCTTAGTAGGTTCAAAAATGTTATTTTATAGGCGAAGTTGCAATCGTTGGAGCAGCTTTACTTTAGGAGCTTAAATATCATGGCTAACATTCCAGCGTTTTTTGGGCAAAATTCGACTCAAACTGCATTTAGGGGTAACGAAAACTACTTGCATGGTAAAATTTTCTTTGCAAATTACAAAGATATACGTTTATCTATAACTCGATGTCCACATACAATAATAATTATCCAAATACAAAACCATTAAACAAATCCGATATTTTGAACAAAACAGACTTAGTTCCTTTAAGCGTGGTATTTTGTCAGTTGTATTCCCGTGCAGGCATTTTGTAAGTTGTGTTCCCAGTGCATATATTTTGTAAGTTGAATGCCTTAGTGTAACTTTACTTTAGATGACATAATCATCAGGCCCGTATCCAGGGGGGTCTAGGCGGACCGGGCCCCCCTAACATTTTCACTGTAGGCTTGCAAATGAATTATAATATTGATGGATAGAGCCCCCTCTAGCTTCAGCCGAGCCCCCTACAATTTTGGAGGGGCTACCGGATTATGGATAAACTTCCAGAGTTTTCTGGACCAAACCTGGCCACATTAAATGAAAACTATCACCAACTTTTACTAGGTTGCTTACTTACATACAGATTTGTTCCACAATCCAGGTGGAATGAGGAAACTGAGGTAGGGCTAAGAATCCAGAGTTTTCTGGACCAAACATGGCTATGTTAAATTAAAACTATCACCAACTTTTACTAGGTTGCTTACTTACATACTGATTTGTTCCACAATCCAGGTGGAATAAGGAAACTGAGATAGGGCTTTATGCAGAGTCGTTTTGATGTATGATTAGCGTCATACTATAGGCCTGACTACTGTAGGAAACATATGTTAGTCGAACTCTTTAGTAATCACGCGCCAGAATGACTCTGCATAAGTTCTCGCAGCGAGTAAAACTACGCGATTAGTACGGGTGTTAGGGTGCCGAAGGCGCTATTTAAAATTTTCTAGTTTAATATTCCACAATTATAGATAGTCTGAATCTAAAAGGAGCAGTGATGATGATTATCGAAATGGTGGACTGAAGGAAGTGGGAAAACACCGAGAAAATCCACGCACACTATGGGTCCTACAGAAAGTCTTCCTGGCGAAAAGTGGGATCGAACCAGCGATCTCATGCGCCAGAGGTGATCTACCTACCAAGCTATTTACAGCTAATTTTATTAAAATCTACTAGTATATTTAACCTACTTCATTTCTCCATGTGTTTTGCAAGTATTTGCTTTTAAACCTAGATTGCTGTACTTCATATATCACATGATCTTCAACAATAATAAGCTCAAGTATGAATTCTGTGATTCTTGTTTATAGTGGCATATATTCAAAACAATTTCAGTACTGGTACTGGTTCATACTTAATACTATGCACACCTGAAGATAGTAACAGTCCCGAATAAGAACACTTTTATCTAGAAACACCCGCAGGATTTTCCCAAGGCCCGGGAAGGGGCAAAAGATCGACATACATTGATGCGCATAACGCATGATGCAGAACAGTTATTATTCAATCATATTGCATATCTTTGTGGACTACAATAAATAGGTCTATATTAAATATTCTAGCAGGTGTAACTAAATATAATGTTCCTTCATGTGTGTTTCTGGGTAAAAGCGTTTTGAAACAACCAAACACCTTTCGAAAGTTCAGGGTAAAGCGATTGTCCCCTTGCCTCCACTGCGGACGCTCATAGCCTGATCGTTGACAGAGCGTACGGGTCTATTGTTTTACTCAATGGTGTCATTCACCTAGTTTGCCCGAACCGGTTATTAAAATTTCTCAGGTTCTTGGAACCGGTTGTTAAAATCGTATCTCCACTTTCATATCCGGTACTTACGGAAACAACAATTTTCTAGTGTTACGAGGTGTCAAAAAACCTTTAAAACTTAAAAAAAATGAAAATACTGAGAGAGCATGGAACAAATGAATTTTATTTTTCTACATAATCCACTCTACGCTCAATATAAGTTTCTCATTACTTCCAAAGTGTCCCAATGCCTCTAAAGATCTTTTTTTTTTTTTTTTTTTTGATTGGATACGCAATCAGTCATACATTATTCGTTGCACCTCTTCATCAGATTGCAACTTCTTTATCTTTAGTGCCTTTCACCACTGAGGCGAGATTCCGTACGAAAGAGGATGAAATGAATATTTTCAATGATCGCAGCCATTGCATAGGCAGTAATATGAGGCCGAGTATTGTTATGCTATAGAGGAAATTTTTTTCAGAAGTCCGTATTACTTCGTATAGTAAGTTTAGGACCTTCTTGGAGATCGGAATACAAGATATTATTGACTATGCGTTCCCTATGCTGTAACGCTCCAAAATGTCACCTTTTTGATCCCAGAAGAAAGTACTAACTTCCCTGTAGATGGTTGTGTCCGATAATGGATACTGCCATTGCATGCTCGCTTTCTTACTTCCGTAGTAGTGTAGTAGTGCACCCATGTTTCATACCCAGTAACGAATCTCTTCTGAAAGTCACTACCTTCTCGTTTACTTCGTAGCAAAATATCGTGACACATCAACACATCGCTGCTTGAGTTCGTCTATCAACTGGCGTGATACCATCCTGGCACACACATTCCGAAATCTGAGTACAGCGTGGATAATATTACAGATTGAACAGTGACTTATGCCAATGATTGTAGCTACTTCATCCAGTCATTCTGCATTGCTCCTTATCACACATCCAATTTACATAGAGCAAAACGGTAAGCGATAACAAGAAATTATTTGTTGATATAGATTCAGCGTTCCAAGCATGGGTTCCATCTCCGCTCCTCATTCTTATGTTGAAACCGCAAGCGGTAAACGTATCACTTACAAATCGGAATTCACGGACAGTATTCGTCAGAATATTGGATCAATTCCTCACTGCAGCTCCGGAGTAGAGAAAGGATTTTTACATAAGCCAGACATAGATCACACACTTCTGGTAGGTCAGGTTTTTGGCTGGATCCCAGCTCACGCCAAGTGAGCTTTGTGGTGAGCAAACCATGAGTGGAGTTTCTTCCGGGTCCCTCCCTTTCTTTCATTCAACCATTTCATTCGTTGTCATCATCACCTTCTATCTTTCCTTCGAAGCACAATGATAGGACGTTACAGAAAAAAAACATTCATGTCTCTCGGTTATGCCATATAGGTTAAACGAGACTGTGATGATAAGAATGAATTAAATGGTAGAATGAGACAGTAGGAGCACAAAGAGAAACTCTGAGAAAATCCACACACACACATGGTGTGTGTCTACCAAAAAGCTCACCTGGCTAAGCTGGGGTCGAACCAGTGACCCCGCATACAAAATGGCAATGCTCTACCACAGAGTCACTGCAGCTCCGAAGTAGAAAAAGGATTTCTACATGAGTGATTGCGTTTCTCAAGTGAATCTATAGGGTCTGAATACTTTCTTTCCTTTATAGAAAAAAATTCAAGATTTACGGTTTTATGAATTTTTAAGTACTAACTAGAGAAGGTCGCGGGATATTACTCTGACTTCGTTTCGATATTATGCTCAGTCGACGCCTTTTTACATATGAAACAGTTAGGCAACCGGAGAAATCCTCGATCGCAAGCGTGTTCGAATTGTGAGCGTTAAAAGTTCATAATTGAACAGATTTTGCAGAAAGTTTGAAGAACCATTTCTTGAGATAAACGCTTCAGTTTTCGTAGCAGGGGATTTTCTTGGGCGTCCAACACAGTAGTAAGTTCAAAATGTATGTATTTTGCAAGGTAAGGCCAATTATTTGGAATGGTGTGAAGGGTAATGGCGTCTTACACCATGCAAATTGCCTCCCATTTGGTATACTGGGCCAGCCAGTGGTAAAAGTGGATCTGAAAGGATGGGAGGACGGTAGGTAACGGCATGACGACACGCCGTTCCCTTGCCTATCTATAACCATTATAGTTTTCTCGGAACTGGGGGACGCCTTAACTTTTTTTCCAGGTGGGGGTACAGCGTCCGCGCATTCTCCTTCACTTTTACCTCTGGGGCTAATAGGCTAATAAAATATATATGATACTCCTATTCGACTATGTTGTTATTCAAATATCACTATCCTGTATGGCCACCTTCAAATTGAACAATCACATTTGTCTTGGGAACGGTTTACCAGGCGTGCAAAATTCAATGAAGAAAGACGTGATATTCATAATAAATCTTGTGATGATCTATATTGTTGTTCTTCCCAGGCCCGTATCCCTGGGGGTATAGGGGGCCGGGCTCCCCTAAATTTTTACTTCTCCCCTAAAATTTTCACGATAAGCTTGCAAATGAACAATAATATAATATGCTGATGAACTATAATATGGTGATGAACTATAATGTGGTGATGAACTATAATATGGTTGAATCGGCCCCCCTAACTTCTACCGCTCCCCCACATTTTTGGACTGACTACTGGCCTGGTTCTTCCCCTTCTGTAGCTAGGTCCAAACAGCTCGAGCAGCGCCAGACAGGCTTGCCCTGTCGCGGTACTCCGAATTCTGTCGGCCTATGCTTATGCATCGCAGAATACGGTGTTCTAATACATCATCGCTAGCCATGTGCTTAGTTTTCAGCAATTAGAATGTCGATTATGGGGAAATATTGGTCAAACTCCAGGAATTCAACGAGAAAATAGACCAAAAAATTTAAATAAGAAAATAATGATTAGCGGGAATGTGCGCTCAAAGTTGTGAACTAGGTGACTTTTATTCTCGAGAAAACCGCTGTTTCAATACAGCGCCTCTAGCCGATTGTTTATTTTTCTGTCACATTTCTCACGAAATACCGTAAAATATTGTCTGAAGTTTGGCCACTATTTTCAAAGAATCGCCATTGAAACCGTTGAATTTTTTAAAAAAATGGCTAGCGATGAAATATTGAAACACCGTCTTCCATAATGGATACCATCATGTCCATGGGTTTTCTCGGGGTGCTCCTGTTTCCTCCCTTCTTCTCATTCCATCAATTCTTCCATCATCATTCACTTGCCTTAATCATCGTCTTCCTTAGCCTAAAGGGTATAATCATCGGATGTTAAACTGAAATATTTCATTTTTTCCACAATGCACAGAGGCCGTATGGGTTGAGTGTCGCGTTGAAGATAGTCCCGCGGCAAAGCGTTTCGGAGACACATGCTATTGTTTAATGTTTAGAAGGCCACACAGAATGTGACATTTGAATGACAATACAGTTGGTTTCAAATAAATTTTATTAGCCTATTTATCCGGTGTACCAAATAGGATGCAATTTGTAAGTTGTAAGACGCCATTACCCTTCATTCTCCAATAACTTCAATTATCTTGCAAAATGCATACGTTTTGACCTCACCATTACGTCGAGTACCCAAGAAAACACCCCAGTACCAAAAATGAAGCTTGTATCTTAAAAAATGGTTTCTTCAAACTTTTTTCAAAATCTCTTCAATTTTGAAATTTTAACGTCCATAATTCGAACAAGCTTGCGATCGAGGATTTCTCCGGTTGTCTAATTGTTTCATATGTAAAAAGGGGTCGAATGAGCATAGTATCAAAATGAAGTCAGAGTAACACTCCACGACCTTCCTTAGTAATTGGAATTAATTACTATTTTCCACTAACGGGTTCAGACATTACGGGTATGTATGAAAGCTCAAAAACATGTATAAGTTATTTTCAAGAAGATATAATATTTTACCTAGGCAAAATGAGTTTCAGAAAAAATAAAGAAAGAAAAGAAAAGAAGAAAAAGAAAGAACACATATTACATAATTAACGTTCAAAATGATCGTCGAAATAAACTATGTTCGCATTACACGTGTGTATAATATTTACGTGGAAACAAACAGTTAAAAATTGAAAAGCCCTTAGTTGTTTCTTCGAATTATTCTCCCTTTCTCTTTGCTTCCCTTGGCTCTTCGATCTTTTACTTTGAGTTGTATTCTTCTTTTTTGTGTATGATTCCTTCCGTTTCCCGATTTTCCTCTTTTATTATTTGTAACAGTTTTGTCACAGTTCACAGGTTCCGCCTCTGTACTTGAAACGCTAACAAGGAATTGCTCTACTGCTGTGACTGCAATAGTACACATGTAAGTTTGGGAACGAAGGATTATGGCGTCCTGCGTAAGCATGAGATTCAGCCGCTAAAACTATTTCCGTAAACACAAAATAATATTTGGATAAAATTTAAAACATAACACGAGAAACGGTAATTTAATATCCAAATTCCGTAATGAGACAACTACTTCTAAAATAATTTGTGCTTGTAAGTAAAAATTTCATAAAACTGAGCACAGGAGTAGCAAAATCTAACAGCAAGCGCCATCTTGCGTACTCATCTTAAAACTGATCAAGTTTTCCTCTTATATTTTACTTTTTTAGCTAACAGAATACATAAGCACAGAAAATAGTATCTAATGTTGTAGCTGACGCATAACTCTATTTTATAGTGTAATACTTATGATATGTGCCGTTTCTTTACGCGTTGGTTAAGGCAGTAAACTAATGCTTATACTGACTTCCGGGTGGTGATCCACCTTAAAAATAGTTCATAATACTATTTGGTTGTAATTCCCTGCTATTTGCACTATATACATGTTATAAATTATTTAGTGAAAATGTATGGAGCACTGACGTAAGCTGTATGTTTCACGCATGTAATTGGTGCACTGAGTCCGGGGTTCAATTACCTTTAAAGTATACTATAGGATTACCTATAGTATTGCACATTCTACAGGGGTAGTCGATGGTTTTATGAATGTCTGTATGATACCTCGCACAATTTCAGCAATAAGTTGGACGAAATACGAAAAGTAAATAGACCTAAAGACTGTAATGACTTACATGTTAAAAAAAATCTTCGATCAGCTGTGGTTAGTTAGATATTAGTTTACTAACTAACCACAGGGTACCATTAGCTGCGTTCTACCGTACTATTGGTTCGCTTACCTGAGTACGAATGGCAGGCGCCAGAATGGTTAAGTATTGTCAACTGGGAACATCAGAAATAACTGTGGCACAACTGTTAAAATCTTGTTCGTAAAACCTGGTCGTACTTTCGACTGAACGTCTTCTCTAAGAGATATATGGAAATGGAAAGTTAAATATCTATATATGGAATGAGTGAAAAAGTTAAGTGTAATTGTTAAATCGATTATGTTGCCCCCTTCTAGAAGATGAAACTGTCTTATTTTATATATAAATAAAACCTATCCCAGAGTTTGGCGCTCTTAAAAGTAGCGGGTGACTCCGAGCGTTTCCGAGCGCAACCGAATGTTCACGAAATCAGGGATAATGCGGCTCTCTGTTTCCATCCTAGCGACCAAGCGCAGTCAAGCGTATAGCAGTGGAAAATAGTAAGGAGACTAAATTATTGTTATTTGTAGTCATAATTTACGTGAATTAGACCATAGTTTTTACATTAACTCTAGTTTATTTCTAAAGTAATAAATTAAAAACCACCCACCCACCCTTACTTCAAAGTTTCATTGTTTACGTTCATATTTAGTATACAGAATTCTTTCATTAAAGAACAATCATAGGGTTCACTAGCCGGTAATGAAGAGTAGTGGTAAGCCAGACACAATGTTCTCCAAGTCGAGGTTTTATCACTTAGACTTGGGGGTATTGAAACATTTTGTCGAATATAGTCCGACTTACGGCTAAGATAAGGAATCCATGTTTAGAAGTAATATATTAGGGTTGAAATATAAGCGTTATTACATGGTTCAAGTTACGGATAAGAATTTTAGTCTTGAAGATTTAGTTGAACTTGGTTTTAGAAGACACTTTTTGTCGGTTTTAACAGGTATTGCGGAAACTAACACGATATTGCGAGAATCAATATTCTTTGCATTAAAGTCAGATCAGTTTAATTATAAGATATGCGCTCTGTATACGTCTAGAGCTGATCAAGAGACTGTAAACAAATGGTTTGATAGATTTAGAAACAGGTTTGATTGTACTCAAGTTATTAGAATAGCTGATTTTATCACTACAGTCTCGCAGTTTGAGAAACAGGCGAAGCTTGTTGTCGCCAGCGATAAACTGTCCTTAGATCTAGTTGCTTTTGCTACCTTATTTAAACAGAGAAATCCATGGATATCTAAGTAAAAGAAGCACTGAAACGGAACAATGTTGTGCATAGTTGTGTTTAGGATATTGTTTTACGTGTAGATATTTTTGGTAGTAGTTAAGTTTCATTAGATTAAAACTAGATAAGAAAGTGTTAGTGATATAAGGATTGAATTCAAAAACTCAATTCATTGATTAACAGCTCAATGCTTGGTATGCGATGCGTGTTCTGGCAAAACATCTAATTACCCGTTTTTCAATACACGACATTTACACGTGCACACATTTTACTATGAAAATACACACATCATTCATTATCGAATTACTGAGTTGTTATTTCAATACTTGAATCCCCATAAGGTTATGTATCGTAAGTTTACCTTTTGCTTATTAGTCAGACACATTCCCACTCATTTCAGATAGTGAGTGGAAGGTGACTTCTTCAGTTCACTTCAACATCCCCGAGTTTCAGACACGAACTTAGCAGGTTGCCAATATATATATATATATATATATATATATATATATATATATATATATATATATATATATATATGTGTGTGTGTGTGTGTGTGTGTGTGCGTGTGTGTTTATGGAGGGGCTTGAAAAATGATGAGTGCCAGGCCACCAGGCAAATAGAAATTCACTTTTGCGGTTTTCCTAATTTAAGGCCAAATCATGAACACCCATGTATCAAATTAGTCTCCAGATCGGAATTTCGTGCCGCCAATATTTTAGTTTGGCTATAGACATTCGCACAAATTAGATCTTGCGATATCTTGCAACAAAACTTTATAATGTTGCTACTGTATTGAGATTTCTTTTTCCGTGTCGTGCAAAACATATTATACCAAAACATATTATATAAATCATTATACCAGCATGGGAAAGTCAGAAATATGACGTTTGAAGCGAACAACTGACCTCGCATAAGGTCAATTTAACACATTCTCACACCCAAAGCTATACTTCATCCCTCCCTCTTATCAGTGTTTGCGCCGCTGTACACTGAAAGGAAATTAATTAGTGATGGGTAAATTCCCGGGAAGATATTTTTTGGGAATATTCCCTGGGTATATTCCTGGGAAGATTCCCAAAATGGGAATTTATTCGGGAATTTATGTGTAATCAGAAAGAAAATTGCATTCTATTACTATATTATGATTTCAAAGTGGAATTAGTTTTTATATCACAGCATATTATTACTGTTGTCCACAGAGGATTCTTTAAAATGTATATTCTAAACCGTACTATGTTAATTTATTAACACTTTATTATACTTAGAGAGTACGCATAAATGTATATTTATTTACAATATGTTCTATCAATTAATATGAGTGGAAAACTTATATGGTAAGTCCTAATACTTTTAAACCGCTAAACAGTTTAAATTTATATGTAAGTGGATTTGCTAAACTTGATTCTACTACTGATATTATAAACATATTAAATTTTTAAGTGCTATAAACAATTTTGTCAACATTTGAGCATAAATATCACAATATTTGCAAGATACTTTCTTATCTTTATAGTTTTGCTTGTTACATTACCACACACGACCTTTCATCCTGCCCATTTCTGGAAATTTCGTGCGTTAATTCACATGTAAGAGAAGTCCGAGTACCTCTTCAGAAATTCGAGTCAGAGAGAGGAGACAGACCGACGTCTATTACAAACGGTGGTTCAGGGTTTAATAATAGTACCTCATCTCTAATTCTACATAAGTTTACTTAATTCTAAGTTTACTTAATGGTTCCTTTTCATCATTTGAAAATTAGTACTTTGCTAATTTTGGTTATTGTTTAGCATTGGGGGCCAGCTTTTGCACTTACTTTTTTGAGATATTCTATTACGATGATGTTCTTTTATGGTTTCGTACGTTAAATTACGTTACCAACATTAAATTCAGACGGCATTACAGAGCGAGCGTTAGCGAATGAAGGCATTTTAGAGCTCCGCACGGCATGTTGTTTTATATCTTCGTTACCAACAATTCACTTTCCTTTCTCACATAAATCACTTGCACTTATCTTTACGGTTTGTACCATTTGCTAGTTTTGGCCCCACAATATATACAATTAGCTTACTTTTTAGTGCAAATTCAAATGGAACTTAAAAAATCATATTATTAGTTATATAAAGTACAGTCAAAGAATGTTAAATTTTTATCCTACAAATTCTTTAAAACCTATAAGTAAACAATCATATAATAAAGTAAGGTAATTAGTCATATGGTTCTTATAATTGGAAGATAAAGTAAATAGTTCAAAATAAATTCCTTCCCGGGAATTTATAGGTCAAGGAAAAAAACCCGAGAATATTCCCATTTTTAAATTCCTCCCCACCAAAAATATTCCCACTGCCCATCACTAAAATTAATATAAACTGAGAAACCGTACATAAAGCAAGAAAACAAAGGCCTTTATATTTGAATAAAACAGTAAAATACATTTCTAGTTGAGACAGAAATAAAATTTTTCAATAATGAAATTAATGGACCCATTCTCACCTGGTGTTCCATTATTTTAACATTGTAATTTAGATTACAATGTGCAAGTTATAATTATTACTTTCCTTATAGCTTTCAATATGACTGGAAGCAACTATTAATCAAGTTATTTAAGGCAACAAACAGACAAAAATATAAAAATAATGAATATTTTATTTACTTTATTTCCTTCATGGTCCATGTAAAAATTTCTTTGAGAATGCCGTCACCACCGCCAAATGCAAAAACTAATAGAGCAGGAAACAATTACATCACCTCTTCATTATATCCCTTGTGAATGCAGCTGGCGCTTTCCCAACTAATTGCGATACGGTGTGTAGCGCTCCTTACAGCCGTTAATCAAACGGTCGGAATTTAACTTCCAGAAATGCAGAAAAAAATCCCGTCGTGAAAATCCGGTATTGCAGGGCGCAATTAATCAAGATGCCTTGAAGATCATACAATTAAAATCAGTAAATAATCTTATTCTAAAAACTAATTCTAACTTCCAGAAAAACGATTTTCAATAAATATGTCAAAATTAGAAAGGCTAATAATTCCAATCAATAAACAATTTATTTAACAATTTTATAAAAAAAATATTATTCAATTACAATATAGGTAACACGACGTTAACAGCAACAATAATTAGTTCAAACTCGAATAGTAAAATGACTAGCAAAGTTCTACTAATCGAGGTTAAATAACTCCAATATTTTACTTCAAATTTTCTAAATTTTCATACACCAATAGTCATTATCAAGGTAAATAAAGATTTTACTCAATACTTAATTTAGTTTAATACCTTCAAATGAAGTACTGGTGTTTCGGATCTCAGCACGCAACCACAATTCTTTTCGATCAAAATCCCGTAAATCACACATTTATCGATTCTCCCGAGCAAAGTATAATTATTCCAAAATTTAAATTGTTGGCCGAATCAGTTTCCACAGTATCTAATGGTCCTACTCGATATGGCTTCAATTTTGAAGATTTAAGCTTACAAAAAATATATACAGTAATTGAATAGCAAAGCGAGAATTAACAGAAAACTTCTAATGAAAGAATGATTAATAGAACCACCTAAAATTATCGGCAACCTACGTCGAATCCTGTGGACAAATTGACTAACAAATTGAATTTGAAATCAAATCCCAACGAATCCAACAAACCCGAAGAAAAAACAGGTACTCACCAAAGAAATTCACAGCTGGGCTAAAATAACAGCAACCCCTGCTCCACTCATCCAACCTTGGCTCGTAAGGAATCAACCCAAGTTCCAACCAAAAGTAAATTTCCAGACAAATTCTTCAAAGGTAAGTAAATTTGATTCAATTCCTATAATCCTAGAAATACTCCAAGCTCAGTACAAAAACGAACGAAAACGTATATAACTTAAAATAATACGCTTAAACCGGCTTTTAACAACGAAAATTCAGTACTCCATTTCTTTTTTCTTCAATTAGATCTTGACGGTTTCACTCGTTGCTTCCTAGCACACGAAAGTAGAGAAATAAAGAACAAAATATTTTTGTTAAACACAGGTTTCGAATACAATACAATAAATCATACATTTTTTATTCTTTTCTTTTCTTGCTAATTTCTTTCTTTTTAATAATGTCCTTTCTGTTTTGTTTTTTTCAACACTCTTAATAACCTTTCTTTTTATTAGTTTCTTTTCCAATTTTAGTTGATCTTCACAATCCACTAGTCCTCTGGCAATCAACAGTATACACTGCTGGAAGCGCATTTCAGTGGCGGTTCGGAAATTGTCACCTTCGCCACAGATCTCCCAACCTTGATGGAAAAATTCCTGCAGAATTTTTCTTTCACAAACTTGGACTGGGCAACATGTAAGCTGGAAAACTCATAAAAAATATAATATAAAGACGCGTGAGTGATTATTTATTATTATTGCACATATATATTATACTTTTTCAATTTCGTTTTTCCAGTCTTCAATTATTTTTTGTACAAATGAATTTTGACATAACAATTTAAAATTTTTACACTTTAAAACTTTAAATTTCTTTTAATTTTATTTGTTTTCCATTAAGTTGAAATTTTATTTAAATTTTCTTTATTGTTTTGCGCAAAAAAAATTAAAATTCTTCTTATTTTACATTTATTCTTAACTTTTTCACAAATTTAAAAGTAAAAAAAAATTGAAACACATTAAAAAAATTTACAAAGAACTTTACAAATCATACAAATACACTTTAAAATCAATTATAATTCAAGCATAATACTTAATTAACTTACATCACAATAATTCTACTACAAATCAATAGCTTTCCGGAAGTCAGTTGTTACCTGTGTTTTCATTTCTTCTAGGAAAATATTTCATAAGTTCAGAAACATGAACTCTTCTGAAGGAGTCCCTCGAATTCTCCAAATCAGAGACCAGCACAGTGTTTGGAGTTAAAAATTTTCTGATAATAAACGGACCTTCCCACTTCACGCTCAATGTCCTCGTTATCTTCTCAGACAAAGAAGATTTAATGTATGATTTGATCAAAATCTGATCATCAACCTTTACAACAACTGGACCTCTTATTTTAGAAAATAATTTCCTTCTATTCATCCGAGACTTTTCCATATTGACTAGAGCTCGATTCCAAATTTCGGTATTATTAAAATTCATAATTTCTGGATTATTAATCTTCCATCGAGATTCAAGTGGCGTGTTAATTGGACGTCCATAAAAGAGCTCGTATGGTATTGACTTCAACCCAGAATGTTCACATAGGTTAAGAGTGAACTGCAGCTCGGGAATAAGCCGCGACCAGCCGATTTGCTTATCAGAACAATAAGCACGAAGCGAATATTTTAAGGTTTTCACGAATCTCTTCGAAATGTTAGCCTCAGCATGGTACGGGCTTATTCTAATACGCTCAACGGAAACATTATCAGTAGAAATTGACTCTGGTAGGCCAAGTCTACTGAAAAATTCAAGAAGGTGATTACAAATTGATTGAGAACTTAATTTCCTTAACTTTTCAAGAAAAACATACCGTGAAGCGTTATCCACTCCAATTAGGATAAAACTATATCCATTGGAAGCAGGGGGAGGACCAATTATGTAGGTGGCCAAAAACGAGAAAATTGAAATTCAATTCTTAGGCACAATTTGTGCTACAGTGTTTCTTTATTATATACCTGAATAATTCTGTACATTTTTAGGTTTTCTTCTCTTCGCCGCATGGCGCCACTGTCGCTGAAAGAGCAACGGATGACGCGTTCGCTTAGTCATGATTTTCATAGTTGTTGTGACTATGGCTTGTCGTTTACAAGTCGAATGTAAGCCTTTTGCGATTTTCTTTAGTTAATAAGTTCCTAAAGCTTATAATTTTTGTAATCAGTTTGCTTTTTGTCAAGTTGCTTCAAAGGATGGATGAGTGATGTAAACCTATAGTGTTTTTGTTTACATTTCGTAATTATTAGACTGAGAAAAAAAGTGCCTATTACTGCCAAAAGATTTCGACATTTTCATATTGTTTTGTCAATATTAAGTGCAGTGAAGTGGGTTTCGTTGCCGCCGTGCGCCGCCGGTGTCAGATAAATGGACATAATGCAGCTATAGGTGAAAGCCGTTGAAGAAAATTATATGTAATCGACTTTGTATGATTATTGTTCAAAACTGTGTGACTTAAATCTTTTTTTTTATTGATCATGGAAGAAGTTATTACTTTTAAGACTCTTTTTGAGCAGTGGAGGAACCAAATTAACCCACCGGGGTCTGCTACAAGAGCCACAAGGGATTATCTTGTCGCCTATATACAAAATTTGAACACAGGTGTAATTTACGAAGAACTTTTAACATCAAAAGTAGCTAACTTTTGTGCAACACTACACAAATATTCGAAAGCAGCAGATCACAGCAGAAACAAATTTTTAGTGAAACATTCGGAGTGGCTAGAAACAAAATTCGAGATAAAACCGAACATTGCAGCGTGTCCTGGAAGATGTTCAAAGAGTTTCGAGGAAAGTAGTGAGCGTTCGAAAAGGCGAAAAATACAAAAATTGAAAGGTGATGTGTCAGTGGAAGAGGCGACTACTTTGTCAATGTCTTATCTACGAGACGAGGGAAAGTGAACAGCCGTCGATTTGTTAAAAGATGTGTTGCAAGGTTCGCCTACGAGACCTATAAAAATCAGAAGAGCATAAAAACAAAGCATGGATAGGTCAACCGAAGTTACTCAATACACAGATGACCAAGCCCTGGCATTGGTGATGGATGGTAAGTTGTTAAAGCATAGCTACATCACATTACGAAAAGGGGCTATAGAACATAATTTGAAAAACTTTTACCCTCCGTACAACAAAATAGTGGAAGCAAAAAATCGCTGCTATACTGAAGGGATTTAAGTGAGTCTAGAAGGAGCCAGAATTCCTCTTCAAAAGTTATTATATCACACTGCCGTAAGGCTTATAAAAATAGCAGATTGGACAACAGTGGAAGCGCTCCCACATTTAGAATTAAAGAAAGTGGTTTTAACTGTACAATATGGCTGCGACGGTAGCTCAGGACACAGCGAATACATGTATGTACCTCCAAAAAATGTACATTCTAATGAACTCCCGCCAGACGATAAAGGCAAACCTCTGGCAGCCGACACGATGGGACAAAAGGAGAAAGGAAAAGGGGGAAAAAACGACCACATGCACCAGAAGAAACTCCGGATGCAGCACAAGACCAAGATGAAGCATTGGATATCGACGATGAACATGAAGAATGTGACTCTCATACTTCAAGTCTGCAAAGTGGAAATCTGTTTTTATTTTCTATCGTCCCTTTAAAACTTGAGGGTACTTTAAGTAATGAAGAACAGCAGGTCATCTGGATCAATGATAGGCCATCGTCAACAAAATTGTGCCGTCCTATAAAATTTATATATGTTAAAGAAACTGCCGAAGTGATTAAAAACCAAGTGAATCAAATGAAAGCAGAAGTAAATGATTTGGTTCCTTTTCAAGTGTATGTAGAATTCCAAAATAATCCTATTTTAGTTGAATATAAGGTCCTTTCTACTATGATAGACGGAAAAATTATAAATGCATTGACAAACACTGGAAGTCAAATATGTTATATTTGTAAATGCACACCGAAAGAGATGAATGATTTACAAAATTTAAAAAAGTTTAATATTAATCCTGAAACCTTAGAATATGGTTTATCTCCTCTTCACAGTTGGATTAAATTTTAAGATTTAGTGTTAAAAGTTTCGTATAAAAAAACTTAAAAGCTCCGACAATAAGAGGAACTACTGAAGCTCAGCGACAGGAAATGAAGATGATCAAAAAACAAATTCAGACCCGATTCCGGAATGAAACAGATCTACACATAGATAAGGTGCTAGCAGGAAAAGTCGGGACTTCTAATACCGGCAACGTTGCCCGACAGTCTTCATAATGCCCGACAGTCAGTTTTTTCATAATGCTCAACAGTCTTCAGATATAACAGGATTTGATGAAGACTTGATTCGAAAATTTGGAAAGAATGATTGCAATTTCAAGTGGAGAGGTTATCAATGGAGAAGCCTTCGCTAAATATACAGAGGAAACGGCAAGAAGATTTGTCAATCTATACGGGTGGTACAGAATGCCTGTTAGCGTTCACAAGATTTTAATGCACGGAGCAGAACTTATTAAAAGCGCCATCTTTCCAATAGGTATGTTATCGGAAGAAGCTCAGGAGTCTTGCAATAAAAAATACAAACAGTTTCGTATGCATCATACTCGAAAAGATTCATGAATGCATACCACGACAGATTTAGTTCATCAGTTACTCGTGGATTCAGATCCAGTAATAACCACTCTTAGGAGAGCAACAAGAAATAAGCGTTCAACTCTATCGGAGGAGGTAAAAGCTCTGCTATTGCTCCCGAAAGAGTCAGACACGTGAACAGAAGGAGATAGCAGTGAGGGTGAAGAACTATGAACAATCCGAGGTCGAAGAAAATACTTTGGACAGCTGAATAGACGATGATTTATGTGATATATTTTTCTTAGTTAAAATTCTTTAGTGATCTTTATTATCTCATTTTAGAATAAATTACATACTTCAAATTGTTTGTTTACTTTCTAAAACTTCTTGTTGCAGTTTCCAGTAACATTTATTTATTTTCAATAACCTTAACTCATATTCAAGGAGCCATATAGTTAATTTTGGGAATAGTCCGCCATCTTGTATCCGCTATTTTGAATTTTAAACAAAAAACTGTTATCAGATTTGAAATCAGCGACCCCGAAACCCCCCCGACACTCACTCTTGAGCGATAGAAGGAAATGTTTCAATTGTCCGCCATCTTGGGTCTGCCATCTTGAATCCGACATCTTGAATTTTTAATAAAACTTTACCAGATTTGAAATCAGCAACCCTGAGAACCCCACTGTAGCAATTTTTAGCCACCAGCTATTTGAAATGAATTTTGGCCACCTAGAATTTTATTCTGGACCAATGTGAAGTCTACTGAAAACTTCAGGAAGGTGATTACAAATTGATTGAGAACTTAATTTCTTTAACTTTTCAAGAAAAACATACCGTGAAGCATTATCCACTCTATTAGGATAAAACTATATCCATTGGAAGCAGGGAGAGGACCAATTATGTCTATCATTATGTTCTCAAATACTCTCGTTGCAAATTTAGAAATTAAAGGTCTCATTTTCTTTTGATTATTATCTTTCACTAACTGACATTTAGGACATGTTTTTACGTATTCTTTCACATCTTCTACAATAGTCGCCCATGTATAACGACGCATCACCTTTTTTAGCGTCCGGAAAATCCCTGAATGTCCCCCGGTCAAATGTTGGTCATGAAAATATTGAATAATCAATTTCTGCAAATTTTGTGGTATTGCTATTTTAAATGGAAAAGTTAAAGCTTTACTTTTCTTCATCAAAATTTCTTTATTCATAATATAATTTCTAACGATCTCTCCGTTTTCAATCCTTTCCATAATATTTCTTTATTCTTCGTCTTCTCTCTCTGCAAAACCTCAATTGGTTACGAGAGGAAGATTCCAACTATTTGCTATTTTTAAATTTTTCCTCATAATAGCAAGACCAACTGGACCGTCTATTTCCACAAACTCATAGCGATCATAGCAACGTGTCAGAAAATCGGCAACTATGTTGTCATGGGATCTAATATGTTTAACCGTGAAATTAAATTTGCAAAGAGTTTCAACTAAAGGTCCATATATAAGGAGTCTCTTCGAATTTCCGAGTATCCAGGAAAGAGCCTTGTTATCTGTGAACACCACGAAGTCATTGACAAGATAGTGGCGGAATCTATAAATCGTTTTTACCAAACTAATAAATTATATTTCATATATACTTCTATGACGGTCCGCTTCCGTTAATTTTTTACTATAGAACGCGATTGGGGCCAAGTTATTATGCTGATCTAATTGTGACACTAGGCCTCCAATCGCTTTCCCTGACCCATCAATATGGACAAAAAACTTCGATAAATCAGGAGTCTTCAAGACGAAATTTTCAATGAATAACTCCTTCAATTTATTCAATATTTTCTGGTGTTCATGTGTCCAAACAAAAGGTTTTTTAGGCGATTTCAAATCACTAATAGGTGCCATAATTTCTTGCAACCCACTAGCAAACCTCGCGTAATATGAAAAAAGGCCACAAATTTTCTGAACTCCACGTCTATTACGAGAAGGGATATTCTTAATTGCTGTAATTCTAGATGGATCGAGCTCAATTGTTTTCCCATCTGCAATGAATCCCAGATATTTAATCTTTTTCCTAAAGAAAAAACTTTTATCTGGTGAAATAGTAACTCCATGTTTCCTTAATCTTTCTAGCACTAATTTAAGTACCCTCCTTTGTTCTTCTAAGGTATCTGTTGTTACCAGAAGATCATCAAAATAAATCCTTACGCCTTGATCTTTTAAATCACCCAATATTTTCTCCACTGCTCGAGCTAAAATACAACTACCGGTCTTTATACCAACTGGTACTCGAGTATATTGATAACTTCCACGAGGAGTAACAATCGTAGTTATCTATCTAGAGCTCTTAAGAAGGGGGATTTGGAAATACGCCTTGGTCCAGTCGATCGAGGAAAACTAACGCTTCTCCGCTAAACTAGCCAAGCATTCCTCCAAATTAGGCGAAGGAAACACATCGTCACATATCAGCTTGTTAGCATTACAAAAATTCCCTACAATACGATGTGTACCATTTTTATTTTTTACCAGGAAACAGCTGCTACCATAATTTGAGTGATCCACTTCTACTAGAATACCCTGTGATACAAGATCTTCTATACAATCATAAAAAAAATCCTTATTTTTGGTAACCGGAAAAGGAGATTCTTTAAAAGGTTTTTCTTCTTTGAGGTATAATTTGGCTTCAAATTCTTTAATATAACCGATTTTATCATTTATACCATCTGAAAAGCTCGAGCGCAATTCACTGACGAACTCCAAAATTTCTGGATCATCGCGACAATCCAAATCATGTGAATTCCTTAAAGAACTATTATTATTATCCCCGGAACAATCTTTCGAAACTTCAATATTATCCGGAACTGAAAACTGTTTTTCATTTTTCTTTATTAAATCCAGAAAGTTCTTTGATTGTTCTAAATCAATGTCTCAAGTAGTAGAGTCACTATCAAGCACATCCTTTTGGACCGCCGCAATACATTCCATCATTTGCGAACCATCTTCTTTTATTGTCTGCTTTGACTTCTTTTTCTTCTTTTTTCTCATCTTTTTCTTATTGATGTTTGAACACAATCTCCTATAACAGAATCCTCATGAAAAGAGACAACTTCTTTTTCCTCAACTTTCGAATTTTACTTAATATCCTGCCTATCATCAACCAAATATCCCATATCAACTACTGGATTAACTACTGATCGATCTTCCTCATTTCCATTTAATGACATTGCACTCGCACCACCTTGTTCCCAAAAGGTTCTTGGATCAGCCGTCGAAAAACTCGGACTATCTAAATGACACAGTTCTTTAGTACCCTCAGAAATCTTTGGTACATCTACATGGTCCGTACATTTGAAGAATTGTCTAAGTCCCCTTAACTGATCTTGAGATGGCACAGTAATCTCCAAAATTTGTCGTTCAATTTCCGCTAATTCGATCTCGCACTGAACACCAATCTCGCATTTCATGTTAACTGGTCTTAGATCACGACTAAATACTTCAGATAAATCATCGAAATTGTCAAAATGGCCTGCACGACTTCCTGATGTAATCCTTTTCATGCCAGAAATGTCTCGAAAAAATAACAAAGTATTTTTCCTAAAATCATTTACACCATTTCCTTCAATCTCCTTTCGATGGCCAGCACTATGTCCTGATTTAAATCCCGTAGAGGTTGACGAAGATCTTTCACTTTCTTTCAAAGGAAAATCACCAAATTGCGATAGAACTGATTTCCTACCATTGCGTAATAGTAATCTCTTTTTAGCGGAATCAACTAAAAACGAAGTATTTTTCAAAAAAAGTGTACCCAGTAAGCAGTTACATGGTAACTCCGAAACCACTAAAAATCTTACACGCTCAAACCATCTTGATAAATTAATGTTAACAGTTATTTCACTTTCACTTATATAAGTCAATCCAAGAGGTGCACGAATATTTAATGGTTTGGTTTCCAAACGATAGTGCGCCAACCTACAACGTTCGACCAATCCTTTGGCAATAAGATTATATGAAGATCCACTATCAATGCAAATAGTAACGAGTTTATTATTAATTAAAGCCTTAACGAAGGTCGCCACCACATTATCCATCTGTGCCGGAACAACTCCCGATCGATTAAAACTATCATACCGAGTATTGGATTTCGTCAGTGAATCAGATTCTTTCCTTTCAGAATTATAATAACCCTTTACATTATTTTCAAATTTCTTTCCGTTATAAGTCCCCGTTACAATTTTCGATGGAACAGCTGAAGCTAAACTAGGATTAAATGTATTGGCTTTTATTCCTATTTTCCTATTATATTCAAGTTGATTTCGAAATATTTTTGAATATTCTTCAGCTCGCTCTCTAAGTTCTATAATACTTCCAGGAATATGAAAGTTTAGCATTTTAAATCTGACAGCTGGATCCATCCCGTCAAGGATAATATTAATAAGCTGTAACTCTTCACGATTACAATCCAATACTAATGAAGTGAAGTAAATATCATTAACAAAGTGTTCAACCGCCTCATTTAATCTCTGTTTTCTATATAATTTATCAGCAATCAAAGAATGTTTAACTGTTTTTGAAATACATTTATCAAAAATCCTAGCTCTAAAAACTCCCAAGGAACGTTTAGTTGAATTGCCCGCTGAACTTCAATCAAAAATTATCCCTCAGATTTACTCAATAAGGAACAATACACTAAACTCATTGAATAATTCGAGTTTTCATTAAATTCTTCAAGTGCAAACAAAATTTCAAGAACTATTAAACTGTTCTTACTGTCTATATTTTTATTTTTTTTAATTTAGAAACTAACAGCTCAGTTGTTTTTGTAAAAAGATATTGATCACACAAATGCTTCGGAAAAATTCCGGGAAAATACTCATTGGAGCTCGATTGCTATTTCCTCGTTAGACTACCTTCACCTCGAGGGTTTTCACACACATTTCCAATTAATCCCAAACGACAATTTCCAACTTGAGTATAATTCTTTATTGCAGCTACTCGTTTATAATAATTTCCTATTCTCTGAGAGTTTGTAACCTTTGATGGACTCGCACCCTCAGTACTACTAACATTTGACAAGTCAAAACCAACTTGTCTAGATGGTATATTATTTTCCAAACATTCTTCTCCCGAAATGTTTTTATAGGATAATTGCTTCTATGTTCGATTCCCGCCTGAGGATTTAATCCTGCAGACTCTCTCGGCTCAATTATATTAGTCCTTAATATCCCTCTCATTGAAGGCATCTCGGGTTCAAACCTGATTCCATTAAACAAACTATTAATTGGGGTAGGAGGTTGAGCCATCGTGCTAATATTATTTACTGGAGGATTCTCTAAACTCGAACTACTAATATTTGAATAATAATTAAATCAAAATCCTGATCCATTTCTGAAATCTCTATTACTTTCTGAACTAAAGCTATTTCGATTAACAAAAAGCAAAGAATCGCGATTCGGAAGCGTTAAACTCATATTCATCACACTTCTATTAATGTCAACCAATCCGGTTTGATCTAACGTAATTAAGTTTTCGCTTATATTTTCTTCAGGCATTTCAATATAAACATCATTATTGGAAGACATGATTAATAAAATTAATATTATAGAAAAATACATAAACTATTTAAATAAGAATTTCTAACTACACTAACTACAAAAATTCTAAGCAAAAACCAACTACAACACACTATAATTCTCACAAAACACCACTGTTTGAATTTAATAGCAACTACAACAGACCTGCCTACAGCAATTAAGAACTCCTCCCGGCTCGTAATCAACTGCCAGCAAGTGACTCCCGAAAACCTAATTTTTTAATTCAAAAAGCACCGTAATCATTTAAAAACATTGAACAATTTTTAATTAACTTTAATTTACTGACCTCGACTACATTCTAATTTCTTAATACAAACCTACTTTTCGAATACTACTATTTTGAAAACAACAAACATAGTGGGTTAATGGAGTTGAAGCATTGGATCTTGTAGTGCTCCTTACAGCCGTTAATCAAACAGTCGGAATTTAACTTCCACAAATGGAGAAAAAATTCCGTCGTGAAAATCCGGTATTGCAGGGCGCAATTAGTCAAGATGCCTTGAAGATCATACAATTAAAGTCTGTAAATAATCTTATTCTAAAAACTAATTCTAACTTCCAGAAAAACGATTTTCAATAAGTATATGTCGAAATTAGAAAGGCTAATAATTCCAATCAGTAAACAATTTATTTAACAATTTTATAGAAAAGAATATTATTCAATTACAATATTGATAACACGACGTTAACAGCAACAATAATTAGTTCAAACTCGAATAGTAAAATGACTAGCAAAGTTCTACTAATCGAAGTTAAGGGCGTTGGCGCTCTACTCAAAATTACTAAATAACGCAATTTATCGAAATGATCTGAGTATATAACATTATAGCAATATATTTAATAATAGTAATGATAAATTTTATGATGATATAATCAATATGCGCTTATATAATTAATTAATAATTAATTAAAATTTTTCCAATTTAGTGCAATAATTAATAAAAATTTTGTTCCGAAACTTGAATATGTTATTCCCTGATTATTATTGATTAGAATGAAATGGTACTAAATTTTTCTTGAAGCTTGATTTGTTTTTAATTATCTTAAGAACTAGATATTGGAATGAAAAAATGCAACTAAACTGCACACCACAGCGCAAGTCCGTTTTTTGACTACTTATATTTGTGGAAAGAGGCCAGCGATCTATAACATTTATATATCGTTCTAAGCACTGAAATGTCTTCTTCATCTGGATATTATACTTCATCATGTATTACCAACGTACTTTATGTATTTCGAGAATAAATGCGCAAAGTGTTTACATTTTAACAGGAACATCTGTACGCTAGCGCCACTCGCATTTTCGACGGGATGTTCTACAACTACAAGGTCCTACTATCACCTATTTGGCAGTGTAGCTAACGAGTTGAAGTTGTTACCAATCAGGCGTGAGCTGATATACTGCAAATACATAATGGCTCGTAAACGTCCTTTATTAAAAAGCAGAAAACGAAATAAGCGCTCAAAATCTGCTCCAGCCGCCGCTAAACGTCGCAAAACTGAAACTGTTGTTTGTGTTGATGATTCTTCTCCATGTTATCAAGAACAAGGAACCGGTGAAGATTCAAGACAGCATGATGAAAGGTAAGATTATATATATATATATATATATATATATATATATGATATATAAGCTTCGTGTTACTGGAGTATGTTAGCAGATAACTTTTTATATTCGTTTCACTTATTATTTAATGTATATTTACATTATTTTTGTCTCTCTTGTTTTTAAATTATGTTTTGTTTCCGTTGTCTAGCATCTGTTCTCAGTACCTATCAGTTTCTATATACAATCTGTAATATATTGACTCACTATTTAGACTGGGACGGAATATTGTACTACATTTAATACTCTCTCACCGCGAACCACACAAGGGTACCAGTGACAAGGACCGATGTATTCGAATATGATGTTGATTAAAGAGACGAAGTACGATTATAATTACATGCCACTTGGTCCTCAAACATATTTGTCAAATAAAATATTCACTTTTGCAAAACTGAGATAGGCAGCTTCAGAGCTGCGTAAACTGACGAGCAACTAGTTATATAATGCAGTATAACTATATGGATATTGTTCATGGGTGGAAAACTTCACACTATCCCTCCTCTCCCTAATTTATTTCTAGTATAAAAGACCTCTTTCGAAAATAATAATTTTAGCAACTAACCTAAACTAACGATTTGAAGTGAAAAATCTCAAAGCCGGACGGGTAAGTGTGAAGTTATCCCACCCCTTATTCCATTAGTTTGCATATTAATAATATTAATAATAATAATAATAATAATAATAATAATAATAATAATAATAAGTCTCATCTATCAGTTATGAGTACATCCTATCTCGCAAAACGGTGGGGCAAGCAGATGAACCAAGAATTTCTCTGCTTTGCACATCATGTACTGGCTAGCTTCGGGTTAGAATTCCAAGAATTGAGAAGAAGCAAGCAAACGAGGGAATCTGATAAGACTTTTTTTTCATTTGTGCTGCACAGAGGGTTTTCACATTGGAATTGGCATGTCATTTGTACTACCCATCCTGCCGGATTGGTTTTCCTCATTCTTGTTCCGCCAAAATGTTTCTAAGTATTGACTCAGCCGCAGGAATTTCAGGTTCAGGTAGCTACAAATTAGTGTACTCTCCATGTTAGCATGTGTCTCTATCCTCTCATCTGGTTTATAGGTTTAGTCGTCTTGATCCACCATTTTTTTCAACGTCGACCAAGTGTTCACATCGGGAATCATACTCGCAAGCCCCCGCATCGTTGGTTATGACTTGAATGATTTTTTTTTCTAAAATTTATTTACATATACTATAGCAAGCAATTTATGCAGCTATTTAATTCACTTGGGTACTTTCTAGCGGAGAAAAGTTGTGCAGAAACCAAGGATGTAGCTAGGGGGAGCACTGAGTCCAAATCTTGACTTGCCTTCCAAATATTTAAACTAGTATATAAATATTAGTTTTCTATTTATACTACTAGTTTAGTATATATGCCCCCCACTCAAATCAGAACTCTGGCTACGTTCCTGGTAGAAACTAAAAAAATGTAATTGCTGAGCATTTTGAACGTCCGAAAACGTGATTCGCAAAAAAAAAAAAAAACTTTTGACGCGCAATTACCAGCTCTGATGATAATTGCATCACAAAAGTTGCATGATAAAAAAAAATAATTTCTCAGTGAGATCCAACTTTTGCAACTTCTAAAATGTAGAATTTGCTATTTATTTTTCTATAGAAGTTTCTTTTCATTTGCTCAGAATTTTCTGGGATTGGTTGAGTATGGACCCATAGACCCCCGTCCATCTGCACGTCTCTAGATATATCACGTAGCTATCATTGTATCCCAATGATGCCTCTGAAACTTCTGGATTAATTTTAGACCTCCAAACTATGCTATGCATAAGAAATTGAAGTCCTTTAGAACGGCTGTGTCCGTCCGTCTGTCTATCTGTCTGTCTGTTAACAGGTATCACAGCAAAAACGGTAAGAGCTATTTTCATACAATTTAAGCGGTAAAAGCTATCGATAAGTGGTTTTCGAGAATCGATTCAGCATCCCATGGACAGATTCCATCTCCTTCAACAACCTCCTACTTAAACCGGAAGTGGTCAACTTTTACCACTTCCTGTTTCAACAGTAATAGTCATAACCCAGAAACGATAATAGCTAGCGTCAAACGGTTCTCAGGAATCGATTCAGGGTGCCAAAGAAACAAAACACTTCGACTTCTGTATTTCCACTAAAACCGGAAGTGGTAGAAATTCACTACTACTTCCGGTTTCAATATTGATTTCCATTGACATAAAACCGTAAGAGTTATCGACAAGCAATTTTCAGATATCGATTCAGCACCCTAAGAATATGTCCTATCTCCTTCACCAATCTTCAAGTTAAACCGGAAGCTATACAAATCGGTCACTTCCGGTTTCAACAATATTTGTCATAACTCAAAAATTATAAGAGATATCGACAAGAGGTTTCTGAGAATCGATTCATCGTTCCAAGAATAGGTACAATCTTCTTCGAGAATCTTCTATTTAAACCGGAAGTGGTAGAAATCAACTACTTCCGGTCTCTACTATTTCCAGTTTTACTATGTAATTTGTATAGTTTGGAAGTCTACCGTAGTTTCACACTGTGGAACGATACTCACTTGTTTCTTCTTTGCAGCTTTGATCCTGAAACTTTCATACTTGAGACTGAGCGTGGAAATGTGACACGAAATGGCGTCCCAAGCGGCTATCGAATTGTTAACTTGGAACATTTTCTTCAATGGTCACTAACACTTCAAAATAACCATAGAAGAATATGCACTGGCGGTAAATTGGACCTTACAAAAGAACGGCGACTAGGACTTGTTAGTTATTTGTACTTCAAATGTCGAGCATGCAACCGGGAAGTTAGCCATTCTACTGAGAAATTGGACTAAAAAACGAAAGTGTCAACTGTTAATATGTCAGCAGTTTGTGCCACGGTATCTGTAGGAAGTGGTTACTCTCACCTAGAAGAATTACTCAGCATTTTAGATATTCCATGCATGAGCAAGACTAACATTGAAGGGAAGCTTGAATCCGTAAGTATAGTCTATTTTTTTTGTTCTATATTCATCCAGACACATGTACACAAACCAATCAGACAGCATCATATTGTGCGTGTGTGTTTAAAATTAGATGTATTGTATATGTTAAGCTATAGCGAGTGACAAAATCTACTATCTCATTTTGATAAAGTATCTGTAAATAAAATGAGTTCATGTGGTTAAAATAAAGAATGTACTACAAGTGTCAGTAGTCTGAGAAAATTTGTAGTATTTTGACGAAAACAGGAAAAACATCTTCAATGTTCATGAAGGGATTAATGATTTGGGGAAAATCAAATTGTAGCCTAACGTTCATTCGGGAGCTACTATGACTCAACCTTACTGAAAGTGATGAATAAATCTCATTGCTTGGTATTGCGCGTTCGTTTTGTCTTCTTTTATTGTAAATATTTTGATTTACTATTTTTTTCGAAATGAGACGTGACTATTTTATTTTTCGTATTATAAAGTAAATTTGATGTGTTTTACATGTGCCACTTGTTTTTCCTTTTGTGATTTTTATTTTGGAGAATCTCGTCATGAGGTCTCATTTCCCTTTACCGACATCCTTCTTCGTACGTCCACAAAAACACTAAGAATTACTTATCACATTCATCTGCGAACCTTACACATTTTATCGTTGTTCTGTAATTGACTCCTTTCTCTGGATGGATACACATTGAGTAAGTAGAGAAAATTACGGGAATTTCTGGGAGCCTATCAGTTTTATGGATTCGTGTAATTATAAAATATGTTTCAACTCTACGATTTCAGGTTGTCTCGAAACTTCGTTTTTACATATTTCGCAAACATATACCTCGACAAAGATAATTTTGGAGGATATGTTTAATGAACATTCCTTTTAATGTTTGTAGGAAAAGTAGCTATTTGTGCTTACAAATTTCAGTTCACCCTGTCCTGTTTCAAGAATTCTTTACATTATTTTTCGTATTAGGTCAGTTCAGATAAAAGAACTTTAATTGAAGTATCCTCCCGCGGACAACATGGGAATTCGATTTATGAAGAACATCTCCGCAACCGTCTAACGTCATCCATCTTCGGTAAAGTTGTGAAACGTAAAGATCACACTTTGTGCCATGTGTTGGTGAAAGACATTTTACACAAGAGAAATCTATCGACACCATCAATAGAATACGGAAGAAATCATGAAGATGTTGCTCTACGAAAGTTTGCGGAGGAGAAGAATGTGACAGTAGAGAAACGAGGATTATATATTGATTCTAAGTATAGTTTCTTAGCTACTAGTCCAGATGGCAAGAAATATTTTTCAACTTCTTTGTTGATATAATATAATAAGTGTTTAAGTCTAATAAGTGCTGTTTGTTCAGTGTGCTATAATTAGAGGTATAATTAGAGGACTGAATCTGAACGAAACCAAACCACTTCCTTTTGGAAAAGGGACAGACAGATTATTATATTACTTTTTTTTAAAAAAAAAATCTATTTTCATTCTTGTCTATCAATTAATTCTCTTCTAATCATATTTCAGGATATGTAGTAGAAGATGATGCGTCAGTGGAAGTAAAGTGTGTTCCTTCACTCAGAAATAAGGATGTCACTGAAGAGAAAGAAAAAGACAGGGGCATTTTTTCTTAGAGCTCTTCCAGACGGAACTATAGGACTAAATACTAACAGCGACTACTACTACCAAATTCAAAGCAGTTGAATCCCACCCAACACAAGTACATACTGGTCATGTGTAAAGAATGTTCCTCGAGGTACATTGGAATGTACATGATAGGTACGTGAATAGAGCGATCATGTGAAATACACATGTAAGGAATAAGGTTACTTCCGCCCAAAAGTACGTGCATGACACATACCGAGGAATGTATCTATTATGTGCATATCACGTACCGTGTATGTACTTGACACATGTACTAGGCATGTCAGTAATGTTCCTTAGGGCAGTGCTATTCAAGCGGGGGTGCGAGTACTTAAATCCTAAAACCTTAACGCTTCATCTTTACGTTCGAATGTAGAAGCGTGTACTTTAAAACAAAAGCCACGAAACTAACTCTGAAAATAGATTCTTTCCTCCGACATCCGTATAGCAATTTATATATCTATTAAAATGATACAGTAACATTTAAGAGCACGGTCACGGTCACGGTCACGGTAATGTTGTAGTTTTGTACAGAGTATCGGGCCAAAGCCCCTGACTCCATGAGTAGGACTGTATAAAAATATATAAAGATATGTTGGTAGTTAGTTGGAAATTACTATTGTTTTGTTATGGATGGAAGTCTACATCTGCAACTGTCGCAGAGTAGCTGATTATGAGTGCATTACGAGTTCTGGAAAGATATTAAAGACGTGGCGTGCGATGGACGTTCCGGAGAGTGCATTCAGTGCCGATGTTAGCTATGGCGGGATTAATATGTCTGGGTAAAGTACGCCAGAACTTACTGTGCGAATGCCGTAGAACTTCTCTAACAGTGGGTAGCTCTAAATCTTCCAGAATCTGACTGTTTCGTGTGTATCTGTCGTGACCAGTGATTATACGACCAGCTCGAGTTTGTACAGTTTCGAGTGTTTGTATATGACTGGGTGAAGCATGTTGCCAGGCAGGGCATGCATAAGAGATTGTAGACAGGACTATCATCTTGAAGATGTGAGCTCGAACCTCATGGGAAAGTGAACTGCAGCGAAAGATGGGGTATAACGCTGAAATTTTTCGTAAGGCCCTTTGTTTTATGTCCCTGATGTGAGCGGCGAACGTTAAACCACGGTCTAAGGTTACACCCAAATATTTGGCGTGAATAGTATGAGGAATACGAGCGTTCTCATAGGTTAAATTTCGTGGAGCACGGATGCGTCTCTTACTGTGAATGACAGCACAGCTTTTGTCTGGATTGATTTTAATCCTCCAACGCCTTGCCCATTCCTGAAAACCGTTTAGTTGTCGTTGCATGTAGATGTAACACTGTGCAAGTGAGCTACTGGTCGTGAAAAAGGCAGTATCATCAGCATATGTTGCGAAAAAGCAATGCGGTAAGGTTGGGAGATCTGCCGTGTAGAGATTATATAAGAGTGGTGAAAGTACAGCACCCTGTGGAACACCTGCTTTGATAGATCTAGACGTGGATTTGACACCGTCAACAGACACATGAAATTTTCTGTGAATGAGGTATGAACGAAGTAAATGTAGAAGACGATCCGGAAAACCTTGGGTGTATAACTTATATAATAGTCCTGCTAACCAGACTTTATCAAAGGCTTTTGAGACATCTAGGTAGACTCCAAGAGTGTGTTGTTTCCTGTTAAAAGCCGCTGTTAAGTGATCCACTACGCGGACGAGTTGTGTAGTAGTGCTATGTTGTGCACGAAACCCAAACTGATGGAAAGGTAGGAGATCTCTATTAACTACATGTTCTTTCAGCCTCGAGAGTAACACACGTTCAAAGAGTTTACTCAAGTGCGACAGAAGACTTATCGGTCTATAGTTTTCCGGGAGCAGTGGATTCTTTCCAGGTTTGGGGATGGTGATGACACGAGCTTCCTTCCAGGTCTTGGGGTAGTAGCATAATTGAAATATGGCGTTAAATAAATAGGTTAAAAAGACCAGTAGTTTTCTAGTTGGATGTTTAAGGATCTCAGATCGAATCCCATCGGGCCCAGATGCTGTCTTTCCTGGCAGACATTTGATATGTTTTTCTATTTCCCGAGGTGTTACTATGGTGATGTCATGTGTTGGGTTTTGTGTCCTTATGCTATATAGTGTGGTTCGGATGTGTTGTTTGAGGTAGGGATCGAGGCGTGCTCTGTTAGGCTGAAACTGTTCTTCTAGAGAGTCAGCAAAAATGTTCGCTTGCGTCTGAGGATCTTGTGTCAGACCTTGAGGTCCTTGTATGACTCTAGCTTTGGAAGCATTTGTAGCTCGTTGGAATGATTTGGAGTATGCCCAAATTTTACGGTCATTTACTGTGACATTTTGAAAAGTGTCTTCCCAGTATTGTTGATTTTGTCGCGTTGTCAGCAACTTGAGCTTTGCACGCAGTTTGTTCCACAGCGTTTTATATGCTGGATGTAGTGTGTGCTGCCATCGACGTCTAGCCCAACGTTTTAGATGAATATAGAGTTGTAGGTGGAAACTGTCACATTGCCCGGTTTGCGTTGGAGAGATTATGGAGATGGAGCTCGCTGCCTCTGCTGTGCGAAGTGCTAACGTGATGTGAGAGACCGCTTGGTCGATGTCCTCAATGGTGGCGGGCCGATCTCGTAGATCGATCATAGTGTTCAGTTCTTGTTTGAAAAGATGCCAGTCAGTTTCTATTTGCTTGAAGATAGGGGCAGAATGAGCGATGCTGCGGTGCGAGACGTGAAAAATGACTGGATCGTGGTCAGAATCTAAATCCGAAATGACGTAAGGATGAACACTAAATGATACATCTTTGCAAAGAGCGACGTCAAGAACATCGGGTTGTCCGCCGAATTTTGGATAATGAGTCGGGTCAGGTGGAGCACTGATGATGAAGTTGGAGGTAAGTAGATATTCATGTAAATCATCTCCAGCAGTGTTTGGAGTAATCGAGTTCCATTCTCCATGTTTAGCATTGAGATCTCCAGCTAAGATGACTTTTGGCCCTAGGTTAGCAATGACATCGAAGTCTGTGGGCTCTAGTTGTGTGGCCGGGGACCTGTACCCGGTAACCAATATTAATGGAACACCTGGAGTTATTAATTGAACAGCAAGTGCCTCCAAAGTAAGTAGGGGTGGTATTGGAATCAACTTGACTGGGAATGCCTTTTTGATGATAAGTAGTAATCCTCCTTTCTGTCTGCCCACTCTATCCTGTCGGTACACAATGTAATTTGGTAGTCTCCAAGTAGTGATCCGAGCTGTAAAGTGTGTTTCTTGTATAAACATGACATCAACTCTGTGTTGTGTGAGAAATCTAATCAGCATTTGTTTCTGCCCCTCTAGACCATCTGCATTCCACGTAGCGAGGACAAGTGTGTGTTGTAGGACGCTGGATTTAGAAACAGCCATCGTCAACCATTTCCGCTATTGTTTCGATGACTGCTGCAGCCTTGGAAGCTGAGTCTGCAGCTTGTCGGAAACGTGTAATACCACGTTTTATGTGTGTTATTATTTTGCGGAAATGCAAGCCCTTGAGGAATGAAAGAACGGACTTTATATCCAGGTCTTCATTAGGGCTCTCGTGTTGTTGAGTAGAAGCTGAGTCGGTGTGGGATGAAGTGGAAGCTTTACCATCAGCACCATCCGTAGCCACAGGTTGGACATTGACAATAGTGGGAATTTCCTGATCTGATGGATCGTGGGAACTTTTCTTGGTTTTATCTGGATGTTTCTTCGGCTGCTGTGCCGGCAATTTTAGAGCCTCAGAGTAAGATTTAAATACCGGGCAACCGCGGTAATTTGCCGGGTGATCTCCCTGACAGTTTGCACAAGTGGCGGGTTTGGATGTATCTGGTTTACTGCAAGATTGAGTAAAATGCAGCTGCCCACATTTGAGACACCGAGGATGGGCCTGGCAGGTATCTTGCGAATGCCCCAAACGTTGGCACCTATAACATTGTAGCACTGAGGGAGGCTTATAGGGTTCGATTTGGACCTTGTAATGTAGTAAGTTGTTAATTGCATAGATCTCTTTTACAGCTGCAGTTCTCTCCAAAGCAACCAAGAATAATGGCATTAGTATTTTCTGGCCATCCGTCTTACTTTTGCGGGACATTTGATGGATGCTTGTCGGTTTGTAGCCCAATCTGATAAGATCTTCTTTCAGGTCATCTAATTCTGTATCAATAGGGAGTTTTCGAACAACTACCTTAATGGGCCTTTCAGTTTTGGCTACTCCTGTGGCATATTGAGTCTTCGTTTGTTCACAATAAGTCTTAATAGAGTTATAATCGTCTTTGTTCGCCGCTTGAAGCCGAATGCGCTCTTTGTTGGGCTGTGCTAAGGGAGGCTCCTTCAATGCACGTGACAGGGTCTTTATAAAGGTATACGTGTTGGTAATCCCGTATATGAAAATCGGAGGCGGCTTGAAACTGGAGGGCTTGTTAGGCGGTGGAGTGTTGTTACTGGAACTGTTAGGATTGTCCATTTGTTCCGATGACAGAACATCGAACTTATTACTAGTGGGAAGAGGTGGAAATTCTGAGGTTTTATTGATTAGTTTTTCTGCCTTGTTGAGATTTTCCAAAGAAGACCTACGTCGTTTTAGTGTTCCCACTACTGTGAAATCCATGTCTTCAGGCTTATTTGAAGTTGATGGCTGTGAGTTTCTTGACTGCATAGGTGCAGGTGTTTTCATTTTCAGCTTTGCTGGTGTGGTTGTTTGGCCCTTTTTACCTAAAGGCAGAAGGAAGTCTTCCGGTTTATATGTCGCTCTTATTAGTTTGCCCCTGGTACCGGGAATTTTGGTAGATTGGGCTTTTTTCTCTGGTTTGATCGGTGTTTTCTGAGAAAGCATCTTTATTGTTAGAGTGGGGGATGGCGCCAGCTTACAAGAAGGGTAATGGCGTTCCCAATAAATGATATGCTCTTAGAGCAGTGCTCTAAGTTTTAATTTGAGAAGGTGCTTTTCCTCCGAAGAGGAAGCACTACCAATCTTTCGCCGGTATAAGTGCCAAAGTCGTCAACTATTTTCTTCCTTCAGTTATCTCTACCTCCGAAGAGGAGAGTACCAAAATAAATCGTTAAGCCAAGAGGAATAGCAAGGTCGTCAACAGAAAACATCAATTTGGTGCGTTAACCTCCGTGGAGGTATTCAATATAATTCGACGGTTGTTTCCTTCACCTCTAGGAGGTAAGTAATCCAACCGTATATACGAAGATCGCGACTAAAATAAACCAACGGGGATGGAATACCTAAGTGACTTGGTTATTTTTCTTCGCCAGCTACGAATACCCTATTTTTTTACCTGGTTAGAGATTCCAGGTGGCCAGTTCATTTAAGAGCACGGTCACGGTCACGGTCACGGTCACGGTAATGTTGAATTTTTGTGAAGAGTATCGGGCCGAAGCCCCTGACTCCATGAGTAAGATGGCAGAAAGAATATATACAGATGTGCAGGTGGCTTGTTGGGTAATACTATTGATTTGTTATGTCTGTGAGACTACATCTGCAACTGTCGCAGAGTAGCTGATGTTGAAGTCATTACGATCTAAGGAAAGATGTTAAAGGCGTGGCGTGCGGTGCACGTTCCGTAGAGAGCATTTGGTTCCTATGGTAGCTATAGCTGGATTTATGTGCCTTGGCAAAGTATGCCAGAACTTATAGTGGAGATGCCGTAGAACTTCTTTAACAGGAGGCAGCTCTAAATCTTCCAGAACTTGGCTGTTGCGTGTATATCTATCGTGACCAGTGATGATTCGACCGGCTCTCGTTTGCACACTTTCAAGTGTTTGAAGATGACTATTAGCAGCATGTTGCCAGGCAGGGCATGCATAAGAAAGTGTAGATAGGACTATCATCTTCAATATGTGCACGCGGACCTCATGAGAAAGTGAACTGCAACGAAAGGTGGGGTACAATGCTGATATTTTGCGTAATGCTCGTTGCTTTATGTCTTTGATGTGTGAGGCGAACGTTAACCCATGATCTATTGTCACACCCAGATATTTAGCGTATGTGGCGTGAGGAATGTGTGCGTTCTCATACGTTAAATTTCGATGGACCCGGATTCGTCGTCGACTGTGGATGACAGCACAGCTTTTGTCTGCATTGATTTTAATTCTCCAACGCCTTGCCCATTCCTGAAAGCCGTTGAGTTGACGTTGCATGTAGATGTAACACTGTGCAAGTGAGCTGCTGGTCGTAAAAAAGGCAGTATCGTCAGCATACGTTGCAGAAAAGCAATGTGGTAAGGTCGGGAGGTCTGCCGTGTACAGATTATATAAAAGCGGTGAAAGTACAGCGCCCTGTGGAACACCTGCTTTGATAGATCGGGGCGTGGATTTGACACCGTCAACAGATACATGAAATTTTCTGTCAGTCAGGTATGAACGTAGTAAATGTATAAGACGATCTGGAAAACCTTGGGTGTATAGTTTATATAATAGTCCTGCTAACCATACTTTATCAAAGGCTTTTGACACATCCAGGTATACTCCAAGGGTGTGTTGTTTCCTGTTGAAAGCTGTTGTTAAATGATCCACTACTCGTACGAGTTGCGTTGTAGTGCTATGTTGTGCACGAAAACCAAACTGATGAGATGGTAGAAGGTCTCTGTTATCTACGTGACGTTTCAGCCTCCAGAGAAATACCCGTTCGAAGAGTTTGCTCAAGTGCGATAGAAGACTTATCGGCCTGTAATTTTCCGGGAGCAGTGGATTCTTGCCAGGCTTGGGGATTGTGATGACACGAGCTTCCTTCCAGGTCTTGGGATAGTAGCATAATTGAAAGATGGCGTTAAATAAGTAAGTTAAAAAGACCAGTAGTTTTCTAGTTGGATGTTTAAGAATCTCAGATCGAATCCCATCAGGCCCAGATGCTGTCTTTGCCGGCAGACATTTTATATGTCGTTCTATTTCCCGGGGTGTTACTAAGGTGATGTCATGTGTTGGGTTTTGTGTACTTATGCTATATAATGTGGTTCGGATGTGCTGTTTCAGATAGGGATCGAGGCGTGCTCTATTGGGCTGAAACTGTTCTTCCAGAGAGTCAGCGAAAATGTCCGCTTGCGACTGAGGATCTTGAGTCAGTCCTTGAGGTCCTTGTATGACTCTAGCTTTGGAAGCATTCGTGGCACGTTGGAATGATTTGGAGTACGTCCAAATTTTACGGTCATTCAATGTGACATTTCGAAAAGTGTCCTCCCAGTATTGTTGATTCTGTCGTGTGGTGAGCATCTTGAGCTTCTTACAAAGTTTGTTCCACAGAGTCTTATACGCGGGATGTAGTGTGTGCTGCCATCTACGTCTAGCCCAACGCTTCAGATGAAGATAAAGTTGTAAATTAAAACTATCACATTGACTGGTTTGTGTTGGAGAGAGTATGGTAGTGGAGCTCGCTGCCTCTGCTGTACGAAGTGCTAGCGTGATGTGAGAGACTGCTTGATCAATGTCCGCAATGGTGCCAGGCCTATTTCGTAGATCGATCATGGTGTTTAGTTCTTGTTTAAATATGTCCCAGTCAGTTTTTATTTGCTTGAAGATGGGGGCAGAATGAGCGAGGCTGCGGTGGGAGACGTGAAAAATGACTGGATCGTGATCGGAATCTAAATCTGAAATGACATAAGGATGGACGGTAAAGGATACGTCTTTGCAAAGGGCTACGTCAAGCACATCGGGTTGTCCGCCGAATTTTGGATAATGGGTTGGGTCTGGTGGAGCACTGATGATAAAGTTGGACGTGAGTAAATATTCATGTAAAGTATCTCCAGCAGTGTTTGGAGTAATGGAGTTCCATTCTTCATGTTTAGCATTAAGATCTCCAGCTAATATGACTTTGGGCCCTAAGTTAGCAATGACATCGAAGTCTGTGGGCTCTAGTTGTGTAGCCGGGGACCTGTACCCGGTGACCAATATTAATGGAACGCCTGGAGTTATTAGCTCAACACCAAGTGCCTCCAAAGTTAGTAAGGATGGTATTTTAATTGACCTGACGAGAAATGCCTTTTTGATTATGAGTAGTAATCCTCCCTTCTGTCTGCCCACTCTATCCTGTCGATACACAATGTAATTGGGTAGTCGCCAAGTAGTGATACGAGCAGTGAAGTGTGTTTCTTGAATAAACATGACATCAACTCTATGGTGTTTGAGAAATCTAATAAGCATTTGTTTCTGCCCCTCGAGACCATCTGCATTCCATGTAGCAAGGACAAGTGTGTGATGCAATACGCTGGATTTAGAAACAGCCATCATCAACCATTTCCGCTATTGTTTCTATTACTGCTGCAGCCTTGGAAGCTGAGTCTGCTGCTTGGCGGAAGCGGGTAATACCACGTTTAATATGTGTTAATATTTTGCGTAATTCTAAACCCTTGAGAAATGAAAGAACGGACTTTAAGTCTAGGTCTTCTTTCGGGCCCTCCTGTTGTTCGACAGAAGCTGATTGGGTGTGAAGAGAAGTGGAAGCTTCAGCGTCTTCATTGTCCGTAGCCATAGGTTGGATATTAACAGCAGTGGGCTTAGAAGTCGTTTCTTCTGATGGTTTGTTGGAAGTTTTCTTAGTCTCTTCTGGAAGTTTCCTCGGCTGCTGGGCCGGCAATTTAAGAGCCTCAGAATAGGATTTAAAGACTGGACAGCCACGGTAATTTGCGGGGTGATCTCCCTGACAGTTGGCGCAAGTGGCGGGTGTGGAGGAGTCTGCTTTACTGCAGGATTGGGTGAAATGAAATTGCCCACATTTGAGACAGCGCGGGTGGGCTTGGCAGGTGTCCTGTGAATGCCCCAAGCGTTGGCATCTGTAACATTGCAGCACTGAGGGAGGCTTGTATGGTTCGATGTGGACCTTGTAATGAAGGAGGTTGGTAATAGCATATATTTCCTTAACAGCTGCAGTTCGTTCCAATGCAACCAAAAACAGTGGCATCATAATTTTCTTGTCTTCTGTCTTGCTTTTGCGAGACATTTGGTGGACGTTTATTGGTTTGTAACCGAGACGCAATAGTTCTCCCTTCAGATCGTCTAAGTCGGTGTCTATAGGCAGTTTGCGGATAACGACCTTAATAGGCCTTTCATTTTTTGCCACGCCTGTAGCATACTCAGTTTTTGTTTGTTCGCAATAAGCTTTGATAGAATTATAATCATCTCTGTTTGCTGCTTGAATACGAATGCGCTCCTTATTGGGCTGAGCTAGAGGGGACTCCTTCAATGCTCGTGACAATGTCTTTATAAAAGTATATGTATTTGTAATGCCGTATATGAAAATCGAAGGAGGCTTATGAGTGGGCGGCTGCTTTGGCGGAGCAGTATTATTGCTGGCATGAGCATTATCTGCTTGGTTGGAAGACAAAACATCAAACCTGTTGCTGACTGGGAGAGGCGGATAGTCTGCTTTGTTGAGGTTTTCCAATGAAGACCTGCGTCGCTTTAGTGTTCCAACTACTGTAAAGTCCATCTCTTCAGGCTTATTTGAAGTAGACGGTTGGGAGGCACTTGAGTGCTTAAGTGTATTTGGTTTCGATTTGAGCTCCCCTGGGATGGCAGTTTGCTTCTTCTTGCCTAAGGGCAGAAGAAAGTCTTCTGGTTTGTATGTGGCCCGGATTATTTTACCTCTGGTAGCAGGAATCTTGGTCGATTGAGATTTTTTCTCAGATTTGGTGGATGTCTTCTGAGAAGCCATCTTTATTGTGAGAGTGGGGGATGGCGCCAGCTTACTAGAAGGGTAGTGGCGTTCCCAATAAATTTTATGATCTTAGAGCAGTGCTCTAAGTTTTAATTTGCCAAGGTGCTTTTCCTCCGAAGAGGAAGCACTACTAATCGTTCGCCGGTATAAATGCCAAAAGTCGTCAACTATTTTCTTCCTTCAGTTATCTCTACCTCCGAAGAGGAGAGTACCAAAATAAATCGTACGCCTAGAGAATAGCAAGGTTGTCAACAGTTAAGATCAAATCAGGGTGTCAACCTCCGTGGAGGTATGAAAATACAATTCGACGGTTGTTTCCTAAACCCCAAAGAGGCAAGTATTCCAACCGTATGTACGAAGATCGCAAATAAAAATAACAATTGGGGATGGACACACTAAATGACTTGATTATTTTTCTTCGCCAGCTACGAATACCCTATTTTTTTACCTGGTTAGAGATTCCAGGTGGCCAGTTCATTTAAGAGCACGGTCACGGTCACGGTCACGGTCACGGTAATGTTGTAGTTTTGTACAGAGTATCGGGCCAAAGCCCCTGACTCCATGAGTAGGACTGTATAAAAATATATAAAGATATGTTGGTAGTTAGTTGGAAATTACTATTGGTTTGTTATGGATGGAAGTCTACATCTGCAACTGTCGCAGAGTAGCTGATTATGAGTGCATTACGAGTTCTGGAAAGATATTAAAGACGTGGCGTGCGATGGACGTTCCGGAGAGTGCATTCAGTGCCGATGTTAGCTATGGCGGGATTAATATGTCTGGGTAAAGTACGCCAGAACTTACTGTGCGAATGCCGTAGAACTTCTCTAACAGTGGGTAGCTCTAAATCTTCCAGAATCTGACTGTTTCGTGTGTATCTGTCGTGACCAGTGATTATACGACCAGCTCGAGTTTGTACAGTTTCGAGTGTTTGTATATGACTGGGTGAAGCATGTTGCCAGGCAGGGCATGCATAAGAGATTGTAGACAGGACTATCATCTTGAAGATGTGAGCTCGAACCTCATGGGAAAGTGAACTGCAGCGAAAGATGGGGTATAACGCTGAAATTTTTCGTAAGGCCCTTTGTTTTATGTCCCTGATGTGAGCGGCGAACGTTAAACCACGGTCTAAGGTTACACCCAAATATTTGGCGTGAATAGCATGAGGAATACGAGCGTTCTCATAGGTTAAATTTCGTGGAGCACGGATGCGTCTCTTACTGTGAATGACAGCACAGCTTTTGTCTGGATTGATTTTAATCCTCCAACGCCTTGCCCATTCCTGAAAACCGTTTAGTTGTCGTTGCATGTAGATGTAACACTGTGCAAGTGAGCTACTGGTCGTGAAAAAGGCAGTATCATCAGCATATGTTGCGAAAAAGCAATGCGGTAAGGTTGGGAGATCTGCCGTGTAGAGATTATATAAGAGTGGTGAAAGTACAGCACCCTGTGGAACACCTGCTTTGATAGATCTAGACGTGGATTTGACACCGTCAACAGACACATGAAATTTTCTGTGAATGAGGTATGAACGAAGTAAATGTAGAAGACGATCCGGAAAACCTTGGGTGTATAACTTATATAATAGTCCTGCTAACCAGACTTTATCAAAGGCTTTTGAGACATCTAGGTAGACTCCAAGAGTGTGTTGTTTCCTGTTAAAAGCCGCTGTTAAGTGATCCACTACGCGGACGAGTTGTGTAGTAGTGCTATGTTGTGCACGAAACCCAAACTGATGGAAAGGTAGGAGATCTCTATTAACTACATGTTCTTTCAGCCTCGAGAGTAACACACGTTCAAAGAGTTTACTCAAGTGCGACAGAAGACTTATCGGTCTATAGTTTTCCGGGAGCAGTGGATTCTTTCCAGGTTTGGGGATGGTGATGACACGAGCTTCCTTCCAGGTCTTGGGGTAGTAGCATAATTGAAATATGGCGTTAAATAAATAGGTTAAAAAGACCAGTAGTTTTCTAGTTGGATGTTTAAGGATCTCAGATCGAATCCCATCGGGCCCAGATGCTGTCTTTCCTGGCAGACATTTGATATGTTTTTCTATTTCCCGAGGTGTTACTATGGTGATGTCATGTGTTGGGTTTTGTGTCCTTATGCTATATAGTGTGGTTCGGATGTGTTGTTTGAGGTAGGGATCGAGGCGTGCTCTGTTAGGCTGAAACTGTTCTTCTAGAGAGTCAGCAAAAATGTTCGCTTGCGTCTGAGGATCTTGTGTCAGACCTTGAGGTCCTTGTATGACTCTAGCTTTGGAAGCATTTGTAGCTCGTTGGAATGATTTGGAGTATGCCCAAATTTTACGGTCATTTACTGTGACATTTTGAAAAGTGTCTTCCCAGTATTGTTGATTTTGTCGCGTTGTCAGCAACTTGAGCTTTGCACGCAGTTTGTTCCACAGCGTTTTATATGCTGGATGTAGTGTGTGCTGCCATCGACGTCTAGCCCAACGTTTTAGATGAATATAGAGTTGTAGGTGGAAACTGTCACATTGCCCGGTTTGCGTTGGAGAGATTATGGAGATGGAGCTCGCTGCCTCTGCTGTGCGAAGTGCTAACGTGATGTGAGAGACCGCTTGGTCGATGTCCTCAATGGTGGCGGGCCGATCTCGTAGATCGATCATAGTGTTCAGTTCTTGTTTGAAAAGATGCCAGTCAGTTTCTATTTGCTTGAAGATAGGGGCAGAATGAGCGATGCTGCAGTGCGAGACGTGAAAAATGACTGGATCGTGGTCAGAATCTAAATCCGAAATGACGTAAGGATGAACACTAAATGATACATCTTTGCAAAGAGCGACGTCAAGAACATCGGGTTGTCCGCCGAATTTTGGATAATGAGTTGGGTCAGGTGGAGCACTGATGATGAAGTTGGAGGTAAGTAGATATTCATGTAAATCATCTCCAGCAGTGTTTGGAGTAATCGAGTTCCATTCTCCATGTTTAGCATTGAGATCTCCAGCTGAGATGACTTTTGGCCCTAGGTTAGCAATGACATCAAAGTCTGTGGGCTCTAGTTGTGTGGCCGGGGACCTGTACCCGGTAACCAATATTAATGGAACACCTGGAGTTATTAATTGAACAGCAAGTGCCTCCAAAGTAAGTAGGGGTGGTATTGGAATCAACTTGACTGGGAATGCCTTTTTGATGATAAGTAGTAATCCTCCTTTCTGTCTGCCCACTCTATCCTGTCGGTACACAATGTAATTTGGTAGTCTCCAAGTAGTGATCCGAGCTGTAAAGTGTGTTTCTTGTATAAACATGACATCAACTCTGTGTTGTGTGAGAAATCTAATCAGCATTTGTTTCTGCCCCTCTAGACCATCTGCATTCCACGTAGCGAGGACAAGTGTGTGTTGTAGGACGCTGGATTTAGAAACAGCCATCGTCAACCATTTCCGCTATTGTTTCGATGACTGCTGCAGCCTTGGAAGCTGAGTCTGCAGCTTGTCGGAAACGTGTAATACCACGTTTTATGTGTGTTATTATTTTGCGGAAATGCAAGCCCTTGAGGAATGAAAGAACGGACTTTATATCCAGGTCTTCATTAGGGCTCTCGTGTTGTTGAGTAGAAGCTGAGTCGGTGTGGGATGAAGTGGAAGCTTTACCATCAGCACCATCCGTAGCCACAGGTTGGACATTGACAATAGTGGGAATTTCCTGATCTGATGGATCGTGGGAACTTTTCTTGGTTTTATCTGGATGTTTCTTCGGCTGCTGTGCCGGCAATTTTAGAGCCTCAGAGTAAGATTTAAATACCGGGCAACCGCGGTAATTTGCCGGGTGATCTCCCTGACAGTTTGCACAAGTGGCGGGTGTGGATGTATCTGGTTTACTGCAAGATTGAGTAAAATGCAGCTGCCCACATTTGAGACACCGAGGATGGGCCTGGCAGGTATCTTGCGAATGCCCCAAACGTTGGCACCTATAACATTGTAGCACTGAGGGAGGCTTATAGGGTTCGATTTGGACCTTGTAATGTAGTAAGTTGTTAATTGCATAGATCTCTTTAACAGCTGCAGTTCTCTCCAAAGCAACCAAGAATAATGGCATTAGTATTTTCTGGCCATCCGTCTTACTTTTGCGGGACATTTGATGGATGCTTGTCGGTTTGTAGCCCAATCTGATAAGATCTTCTTTCAGGTCATCTAATTCTGTATCAATAGGGAGTTTTCGAACAACTACCTTAATGGGCCTTTCAGTTTTGGCTACTCCTGTGGCATATTGAGTCTTCGTTTGTTCACAATAAGTCTTAATAGAGTTATAATCGTCTTTGTTCGCCGCTTGAAGCCGAATGCGCTCTTTGTTGGGCTGTGCTAAGGGAGGCTCCTTCAATGCACGTGACAGGGTCTTTATAAAGGTATACGTGTTGGTAATCCCGTATATGAAAATCGGAGGCGGCTTGAAACTGGAGGGCTTGTTAGGCGGTGGAGTGTTGTTACTGGAACTAGGATTGTCCATTTGTTCCGATGACAGAACATCGAACTTATTACTAGTGGGAAGAGGTGGAAATTCTGGGGTTTTATTGATTAGTTTTTCTGCCTTGTTGAGATTTTCCAAAGAAGACCTACGTCGTTTTAGTGTTCCCACTACTGTGAAATCCATGTCTTCAGGCTTATTTGAAGTTGATGGCTGTGAGTTTCTTGACTGCATAGGTGCAGGTGTTTTCATTTTCAGCTTTGCTGGTGTGGTTGTTTGGCCCTTTTTACCTAAAGGCAGAAGGAAGTCTTCCGGTTTATATGTCGCTCTTATTAGTTTGCCCCTGGTACCGGGAATTTTGGTAGATTGGGCTTTTTTCTCTGGTTTGATCGGTGTTTTCTGAGAAAGCATCTTTATTGTTAGAGTGGGGGATGGCGCCAGCTTACAAGAAGGGTAATGGCGTTCCCAATAAATGATATGCTCTTAGAGCAGTGCTCTAAGTTTTAATTTGAGAAGGTGCTTTTCCTCCGAAGAGGAAGCACTACTAATCTTTCGCCGGTATAAGTGCCAAAGTCGTCAACTATTTTCTTCCTTCAGTTATCTCTACCTCCGAAGAGGAGAGTACCAAAATAAATCGTTAAGCCAAGAGGAATAGCAAGGTCGTCAACAGAAAAGATCAATTTGGTGCGTTAACCTCCGTGGAGGTATTCAATATAATTCGACGGTTGTTTCCTTCACCTCTAGGAGGTCAGTAATCCAACCGTATATACGAAGATCGCGACTAAAATAAACCAATGGGGATGGAATACCTAAGTGACTTGGTTATTTTTCTTCGCCAGCTACGAATACCCTATTTTTTTACCTGGTTAGAGATTCCAGGTGGCCAGTTCCTAAGAGCGACCGAGCTCTAACCTATAACCTTAGCATTCAATCCTTTGACTTACGGTTATTTGTGATTTCACGTTTATAACAAAGACAAATATATTTAAAAGAGTGTAGTTTAAATAAATTACTTAAAGAAATATTTTTCATAAAGTTATCCTTTTAAATTATTGTTCAAAGGCCTTTGCCTTTAGTAAGTCTTCTCCGAAATAAATGCAAATGAATTGTGCTGCCATCTGTGGAGCTCTTTTAAAATACGCATTTTTTTTGCGGCCCATCCTGTCGAAAATGATATCTCAGAAACTATAGTCTCTAGAAAGATGCCGTTTTCACTGATCGATTGCAAATTTCATGTAGATTGTCCAGTTCTAATTGAATATTTAAAAAACATGGGCACTATATCTTTATTACATTTTTACGGGTACATTGGAAGTGTTGAAATTTAAAAAAAAAAATAAATAAAACATCACATGACACTGTTGTATATAGGGGTTGTATATGTGTCCGGCATTTGTTTCATAGCCAAATAATAATGGAAAAGGAATGATAACCATTTCTCCAGTCTAAGATGAACCTTTTTTGGGAGTGTTTTGCCCAATGAACACCATATATAACTGACATTATAATTAATTGTATATGTAATGTATTTGCTTATTACATACTGCATGCAAGAAGAAAGAAAACACTGGTCATACATGAATTAGAAACTCCGACCGTTAGTAGGCTCAAATCTTGCAAACGGTGCGAGATATTCAGAAAAATAATCGCAAAATCTCCTCTTTATGATACCCCTTGGCTATTTTTTAATCAATACGTCTTTAACTTGTGTCTGTAAATAGACATGTACAGATGTTGAAAGGAATGATAAGGCGATTTATGCTCATATGCGAATAATGCGCTGTGTAGAGAGCGCAGGTTCAGCTAGTTCTTCCAAAAATTCTTCAATTGAAGATTTATAATCGCCACTGATTTTCAGTTTTGTCGATATTATCTTCAAATTCCACACAAGGTGAAAAAGAAGCTAAATCAGTAAAAGATGTTTCACCGGTTTCAGGCTTATTGCCACTGAAAAGCGACATTTCCTGACGGATGTCTATATTATCAGGCTGAATTTCTTTAAGGAGTTAGTTTATACTTAAACTTACATCTTCCCGAAAATTTTATTTAACGTATAGTTTTAACGTACAGGTTTTGAACTAATTCTCTGCTGTGTAACGTCACAATATAACCAAAAATGCTAATTTTATGAGGACAATTCTGTCAGTGGGGTTTAGAATGTTACAACCTAGAGTACGCATTAAACGTCAGAAAATTGCAAAATGACACACACAATATATTAAAATGTGGCTAAACTCAGAAAATGGCTATAGAAGTGAAAAGCATATGGCTAAAAGAGCCACTCTTGGCTCTTTGGAAATTATGTGACTAACGACGTTCTCAAAATGGCCAGATCTAGTCACAAAGTGGCTAAATTGGCAACCCTAGTCGCAATACGAAGCAACTTACGCACAACCATGCCATGGTACATAGGGCATGTGCCATTCACATTCCTCACATTCCAGTGAAGCATGTAAAAGTACCTTTCAAGTGTCAGAAATTCCTCGAAAGGCACGTACCTAGCGACACATGCTATGCATATGAAATGTACATTTCTCAAGTACCAGGTACGTAAACGATACATATGGAACTTAAATGGCACGTTCCTAGAATGTACCTGGTTGGGTGGGACCCATATTTCTTCTGTTCAAATAGAAACCAAAAAAACGCTGAAACACACTTTTAACTAACATGTCTCTACCCTTAAGTGTTTTCGAGATATGGCCGGATTGTTTTGACAATTACAAATCTCATCTTTCTTCTACTCGCCTTTTTCTTCCCTTGTAAGGGAAATGATGGAACACGTCTTTAATTATTTCAGCGTTAATACCTGCACCATATTACACTAATTAATAGTAATTTTAGCTGCTTTAATTGCTACTTAACTATTAAAAAGCTATAAATTGCGTTGTGAAATTAAATTTGTTTACTAGTCAATCTATCGTCCATTTAGACAGCCACCCACCTTTTCAGACTCAATCAGAAATGGTTTCATTTTTTTACATCGTTTGTACAGAAATATGCAGACAAAAGTTTCGTTTGTAGACAATTAGGAGCGGCGCCAGAATGAAAACAATCCGGGGACTGTTTAAATGGTAGAAACATTAAAAAAATGTGTCACATTCTTTGGAGTATTTACTAACAAGACTTTGTACACACTATTATGTCGATTGGTATGTTTACACTATCGTGTGATACACTAATGGATCTTATTTTAATGATGATGGAATCTATTTTTTTCTTTAGTTTGCACACAATTAGGGGCGCCACCAGAAGTAAAACAAAGAGAGAGGCTGTCTAAATGGTAGCCAGCCCACCATGTCCAATTCAATCCCAAATTTTCGTAATCGTTTCTACATTGTTTGTACAGAAATGTGCAGCCGAAATTTTTGTTTGTACACAATTAGGGCAGGGGCGTCATTTAGGAGGGGTAGGGAGGGGCATTTGCCACCCCCCCGAGTTTGAGATGTATATAGATTTTATCAATAGAATAGTAGTAAGTCAGTGAAAAACGCGAAATTTTACTTATATCGAGTGGTTTTGGCCCCCCCAAGCAAAATCAGAAATGACGCTCCTGAATTAGGGGCGCCGACAGAACTAAAAACAAAGTTGGGGCCCTCCAAATGGTAGCCCGCCTACATGTACAATTCAATCATAAATTGCCGTATTCGTTTGTACATCGTTTGTACACAAATGTGCAGGCGAAATTTTCGTTTGTACACAATTAGGGCAGGGGCGTCATTTAGGAGGGGCAGGGAGGGGCATTTGCCACCCCCCCGAGTTTGAGATGTATATAGATTTTATCAATAGAATAGTAGTAAGTCAGTGAAAAACGCGAAATTTTACTTATATCGAGTGGTTTTGGCCCCCCCAAGCAAAATCAGAAATGACGCTCCTGAATTAGGGGCGCCGACAGAACTAAAAACAAAGTTGGGGCCCTCCAAATGGTAGCCCGCCTACATGTACAATTCAATCATAAATTGCCGTATTCGTTTGTACATCGTTTGTACAGAAATGTGCAGGCGAAATTTTCGTTTGTACACAATTAAGAGCGCCGCCAGAATGAAAACAATCCGGGGACTGTTTAAATGGTAGAAACATTAAAAAAAATGTGTCACATTCTTTGGAGTATTTACTAACAAGACTTTGTACACACTATTGTGTCGATTGGTATGTTCACACTATCGTGTGATTCACTAAATGGATCTTATTTTAACGATGGTGGAATCTAAAGTTTTTTCTTTTTATATTTATATTTATTCTTACAATCATTATTTGTGAATTAGTTTATCACTGCTCAGCTCTTATTATTAAACTTATTCATTATTTCTTACGTGAGCTGAATCCTTATGAGAAAAAATGCAAGTTTTAATTTCTAACTTGAGCAGAAACCTCTATCCTCATCTCGTACAGAAAATTGGTAATTGGAAGATATAACAAATTCACAAAGTAGACTTTTAAAGAGAAAATTATAAGACAGTATTTTGTTTTATTTGAACATCTTGATTAAACTCATTTTGCAAAAACTATAGAATGCATGGTGAAGTATTTTGGTGCATTCAGCATTCTGATTTACGAGTACGGTTGCCAACTGGCCGGTATTTCACCCGCCTAGCCGGGAATATTGCTGTGATTTTGATTAAGGGCGTTGGCACTCTACTCAGAATTACTAAAGAACGCAATTTAACGAAATGGTTTGAGTATATACCATTATAGCAATATATTTAGTAGCAGTAATGATAAATTTTATGTTTATATAATCAATATGCGATTATATAATTAATTGAAGTTTGTTCTAATATAGTGAAATAATTAATAAAAATTTCGTTCCGAAACTTGAATATGTTATTCCCTTATTATTATTGATTAGAATCAAATGGTATTAAATTTTTCTTGAAGCTTGATTTGTTTTTAATTATCTTAAGAACTAGATTTTGGAATGCTAAATTCCACTAAACTGCACACCACAGCGCAAATCCGTTTTTTGATTACTTATATTTGTCGAAAGACGCCAGCAATCTTCAACATCTATATATCATTCTAAACACTAAAATGCCTTCTTCTTTTCGATATTATACATCATCATGTATTACCAACGTACTTTATGTATTTCGAGAATAAATGCGCAAAGTGTTAACATTTTAAAAGAAACATCTGTACGCTAGCGCCACTCGCATTTTCGACGGGATGTTCTACAACTACAAGGTCCTATTATTACCTATTTCGCAGTGTAGCTAACGAGTTGAAGGTGTTACCAATCAGGCATGAACTAATATACTGCAAATACATAATGGCTCGTAAATGACCTTTAACAAAAAACAGAAAACGGAATAAGCGCTCAAAATCTGCTCGAGGCGCCGCTAAACGTCGCAAAACTGAAATTGATGTTTCTGTTGATGATTCTTCTCCATGTTATCAAGAACAAGGAACTGCTGAAGATTCAAGACAGCATGATGAAAGGTAAGATTATGTATATATATAAGCTTCGTGTTACTGGAGTATGTTAGTAGATAACTCTTTATATTCGTTTCACTTATTATTTAATGTACGTATATTTACATTATTTTTGTCTCTCTTGTTTTTTAATTATGTTTTGTTTTCGTTGTTTAGCATCTGTTCTCAGCACCTACCAGTTTCTATATACAATCTGTAATATATTGACTCACTATTTAGACTGGGACGGAATATTGTACTACATTTAATACTCTCTCACTGCAAACCAAACAAGGGTACCAGTGTATTGTAAGTTATTTCAATAAATTAGAGTGCTAAGAACAGTGGCTCGCAAGAATACCCGTGAACCGTAAGTCATACCAGGGGGGTCTATGGTTTATCTTCGAAATCTTGGTTTACGTAGGTACAATATTTGTCAATTGGGATCGGACAGTAAGCAAGATATAAATAATGTTGACGATTAAATAATATAATAATATTCACATGTGAGAATCATTTTCGTTCTGAAATATTCCATGGTACGTATAAAATTTGTGTGTGTTATTTTGTTCGATCTTTAGCACAATATAATAATAATTTAATGTTAATGGACTATAGATTATGTGGAATTAATTATGATGCTGATACATATCATGACAAAGAGCGATGTATACGAATATGCATATATTTACTTTTGCAAAACTGAGATAGGCAGCTTCAGAACTGCGTAAACTGACGAGAAACTAGTTATATAATGCAGTATAAGTGTATGGATATTGTTCATGGGTGAACAACTTGACACTATCCCTCCTCTCCCTAATTTATTTCTAGTATAAAAGAACTTTCGAAAATAATAATTTTAACAACTAACCTAAACTAACGGTTTGAGGTGAAAAATCTTAAAATCGGACGGGTAAGTGTGAAGTTGTCCCGCCTCTTATTCCATTAGTTTGCATAATTAAAAGTATGTTTATTAGAAGCAAACAGCAATACAGCCACAAGTGCCCCTTACAAGAAAGAAAAAAATTACATAGGGCGCATGCAAATAGAATAACATAATACAACTGATTGTACAAAAATGAATAAAAAAGAAAATATTTATTGAAAACAAAACATAAAACATGCAGAATCTGTTACAAACTGGAAATAAAAAAAACAGTAATGAAAAAAGAAGCATGATTAACATGCATATATAAAAAAAAGGTATAGCATATAGGATTATACAAAGTAAAATTCAAAATTGGATTATTATTAACCATGTAGTTGTAGCTGTTTACAAAATAATAAAAGAAAAAAATAAAAATACACTTTGTAGCTGTTAATACAATATGAAAATAAATATTTCTAAATTAAACGCTTCGGTAAAATACATAGATTAACAAGGCTAATAATAATAATAATGACGAAAAATAAGCATAAAAATCATATGACACAAATACAAAATCCATGATCAAGTTTCTTGATTATTATTATTTCATATAATATACGTAGTAAAGAAGGAATTAAACATAGAAGAAAAGAAAGATGATAGGGAAATGAAAACGAGAAAACAAAACAAAACTTACAAAAATAAATAAAAAAATATTTCAAATGGCACCTACAAACTTACTGAATGACATCCAGAAATATAAAAAATACGAATCGTGTGTATCTGTTCATAATTAAAAAATTCTTACAATTTGGCTTTAAAAAATACAATATATATATATATATATATATATATATATATATATAAAACAAATCCATACAATATTTAAAAGAATACAAAACCGAATTAACCCTTTCACAGAGGAAGTCGACTTTTGTCGACAGAACCAAATTTCCTTAACATGCGAATGTCGACTATAGTCGACGTGTTAAAATTTGTTTGTCCGTATCTTGGCTTTGTCGAGAGTAGTCGCCAAGGTTGTACTGTTCATTTTTGTTTGTGTTCTATTGTTTTCGATAAACAATAGAAATCACACAGAAATCTTTTGGCGACTACAATCGACAAACCCAAAATACAGACAAATTTTAACACGTCGACTATAATCGACATTCGCAGGTTAGGGAATTTTTTTTTCCGTCGCCTTCCACAGTGAAAGGGTTAAGAGAATTAGTTGCAAGCCTAAAGACGTTAAGACATTTCATAATTTATTTAAAAAATTAAAAAATAATTCGCGCACCTTCTTGAATTTCTTATGAAACAAATCTAGAACTGGATAAAAGTTATTAACTGTTTCTATACTTTTATATATAGAAGACCTAGTTAGATATTTACTACTAAACGGAACAAATTTCCTAATATTTCTGTGAGCAGGGCCGCTCACAGGGGGGAGGTATGGCGCAAGCTGCGCCATTGAGAAAAATTTTGGGGGGGATTTTACTCTACTTTCGAACTAGCAATTTTACTGTCGGAATAGCATTAAAACATGATTTTGAGAAGCTAATTTTCAAAAATTTTCCGGGGTAAACCCCCGTACCCCCTGCTTCGATACTCGATGAATGAAGTACCGCGAAAGTAGCCGTATGAAAGGAAAGGTTGGTTCGTTTTAAGAGAGAAGGGCCGCCCACAGGTTTGTTGAATATGTCTGGTTTTCCATACCTAACAATATTATACCAGATACTTCTGTCATTACCAGCAACGAGTTGCTCAGCAGAGAGGATTATGAGTAAAGTAAAGATTGTAAAAAATAGACTAAGAAGCAGCATGGGAGATGTATGGCTCTCCGACATGCTTGTCCTTTCTTCCGAAAAAGACATTTTAGAATGCATTCCCAACAGCGATATTATAGACAAATTTGCTTTGTCGAGTGAGGAAAGAAAAAAAATATTACTCCATAAAGGACATCAGGTGTAGGTTAATGTCACCACCACGACCAGTAATAATTTAATTTAACAAAATCATTCCTGTAAAAAAACAAGTATGAGCGGCCTCAAAAAGAAGTGAAATCACAAAAATGAGCGCCAAGTTCTGGTGAACAACAGTTACAAACACTCAAGGAATCACTTTAAAATTTAGATTTGAAACTTGCCTATGTTGTCTGTTGAAAATTATAAAGTAGTTTGACATAATTGTGAGCTAGTGGTAACCATACAGACAACAACCAAGTTTCAAATCTAAATTTGAAGTGAGCCAGTGAGTGTTTGTAACTGTTGTCCACCAGAACTTGGCGCCTATTTTTGTGATTTCAATTCTTTTTAAGGCCACTCGTACTTGGCTCTTTTACAGGAATGTTTTTTGTTGGATATCACTTCTTTTTGTAGGCTAATTTCGAGGATAACATTTTCTTTTGGTATCAAACTCAATAACTTGTAACTTGCGTCTTACTTTTCATGTACAAGGCAATTATATCAATATTTTGTAAAGAAAAAAATAATACTACTAATTGTAAAAAAATACCTGTGCCATACACAGTGTGTACAAGTTTTTATACCCTTCAATATCCTTATAGAACATATTTAGTATTGTACACTACCGACACTACTAATGAAAGTAATGCCATTTTTATAATTACTACTACCCCTACTACTACTACAAGCATTTTATAATACTACTACAGGAAATAAAAACAACAACAAAAATAACAATTACTAGTACTATAAAAACTACTGCTACACTGGGCAATTGCTTTTAGAGGACTTGAGTTTTAAGGAGGGAAGAGATTATTAGTTTTGGGGGGAGTGCGCCATCAGCTTTGGGGGGGATGGGCACCCATGTCTATGAGAAATTTTTAAAGAAAAAATTCTCCAGAACAAAATCTCCATGCAGAATTACATGAATATAATAATAATAATAATAATAATAATAATAATAATAATAATAATAATAATAATAATAATAATAATAATAATAATAATAATAATAATAATCTCATCTATCAGTTATGAGTACATCCTATCTCGCAAAACGGTGGGCCAAGAATTTCTCTGCTTTGCACATCACGTGACTGACTAGCTTCGGGTTGGGATTCCAAGAATTGAGAAGAAGCAAGCAAACGAGGGAATCTGATAAGACTTTTTTTTATTTGTGTTTCACAGAGGGTTTTCACATTGGAATTGGCATGTCATTTCTACTCCCCCTCCTGCCGGATTGGTTTTCCTCATTCTTGCTCCGCCAAAATGTTTCTAAGTATTGACTCAGCCGCGGGCATTTCAGGTGCCATAGTAGGGTATTTGTTTCGCTTTCTTTCTTTCAAGGCATGCTAAAAACGCCAGAGTCACCACGAAAAGTAGTGCATTTCATATATTGTAGCTACAAATGAGTGTATTCTCCATGTTAGCATGCGTCTCTATCCTCTCATCTGTTTTATAGCTTTAGTCGTCTTGATCCACCATTTTATTTTCAACGTCGACCAAGTGTTCACATCGGGAATCATATTCACAAGACCCCGCATCGTAGGCTATGACTTGAATGATTTTTTTCCTAAAATTTATTTACATGTTGTACTATAGCAAGCAACATGTTGTACTATAGCAAGAGTATTTTTTTTCATTTGCTCAGAATTTTCTGGGATTGGTTGGGTATGACATGTATAAGGGGACATGTATAAGGGGATCAGCGAATTTAAGAAAGGCTATCAACCTCGTGCTTATATATTAAAGAAATCTGACGGAACAGTTCTCACTGATACGGATAGCCTCTTAAATAGATGGAAAGATTTCTTTAACGATTTGCTGAACACGCAGCCAAAAACTAATGTGCGTGGAGAAAAGGAGATACACACCGCAGAACCGTATATTCCAGAACCCAATCGAATAGAAGTGGAAGCCGCTATAAAGAAATTAAAGAAACACAAATCTCCGGGTGTTGATGAAATTCCGGCTGAGTTAATTTTAGCTGGAGGCGAAAAATTGTGGAACAAGATACACAAACTCATTCTCCTTATCTGGAACAAGGAAGAATTGCCACAAGAGTGGAAAGAGTCAATCATTGTTCCAATTCACAAGAAAGGCGACAAAACTGACTGTAATAATTATCGAGGCATTTCTCTTCTGTCAACATCCTATAAAATCCTTTCAAATATTCTGTTAGCAAGATTGACCCCATACGCAGATGAAATTATTGGAGATTATCAGTGCGGATTTAGACGAAATCGATCAACTATCGACCAAATATTTACCATTCGCCAAATACTCGAAAAGAAGTGGGAATACAATACCCCGGTACATCAACTATTTATTGATTTCAGAAAGGCTTACGACTCGGTTAGGAGAGAAACATTATACAACGTTCTTACAGAGCTTGGAATACCGAGAAAGCTAATTAGATTAATTAAGATATGTTTAAGTGAATCCGAAAGTAAAGTCCGGGTAGGAAAATTTTTGTCCACGAGCTTCCACGTCGAAAATGGCCTGAAACAAGGAAATGCGTTGTCGCCATTATTATTTAACTTTGTGCTGGAATACGCCATAAGGAAAATCAAAGATAGCAACCAGGGCCTAGAGTTGAATGGCATTCACCAGGTTATGGCATATGCTGATGATGTAAATTTAATAGGGGATCATATGAGAACAGTAGAAATAAATGCAGAGATATTATTAAACGCTTGCAGGGACATGGGTTTAGAAGTAAATGCAGAGAAAACTAAATACATGGAAGTGCGTCGGGACCGTAATACGGCAAATTGTGGAGGCGTTAAAATATTAAATAATACTTTTGATAAAGTGGATACTTTCAAATATTTAGGATCAATATTAACAGACGAAAATCATATTCAGGAAGAAATTAAATGTCGACTAAAAGCAGGGAATTCGTGTTACTATTCGGTTCAAAATCTCTTGTCGTCGCGAATTCTGTCGAGGAATTTGAAGCTTAAAATATATAAAACGATAATCATGCCTGTTGTTCTGTATGGTTGCGAAACATGGTCACTTACTCTGAGGGAAGAACATAGACTGAAAGTATTTGAGAACAGGATCCTGAGAAGAATATTCGGACCCAAGAGGAACGAGAATGGGGAATGGCGGAAGCTTCATAACGAGGAACTACATAGTTTATACGGTTTACCCAACATTGTTAGGGTCGTCAAGTCTAGGAGGCTTAGGTGGGCAGGTCATGTAGCTAGAATGGAAGAAAGTAGAAACGCTTTCAAAGTCTTGACTGAAAGACCAATCGGAAAACGACCATTAGGAAGACCTAGGCGCAGATGGGAGGATAATATTAAGATGGATCTCGCAGAGATAGGAATACAAAGTAGAAACTGGATCCAATTAGCTAAGGATAGAAGTCAGTGGAGAGCTTTTGTGAACGCGGCACTGAACCTCCGGGTTCCATAGGCCATAGAGTTAGTTAGTTAGTTAGTTTTTGGTTGGGTATGAACCCAAAGACCCCCATCCATCTGCACGTCTCTATACATATCACGTAGCTATCATTGTATCACAGTGATGCCTCTGAAACTTCTGGATTAATTTTAGACTTCCAAACTATGTTATGCATAAGAAATTGAAGTCCTTTAGAATGGCTGTGTCCGTCCGTCTGTCTATCTGTCTGTCTGTCAACAGGTATCATAGCAAAAATGGTAAGAGCTATTTTCATACAATTTAAGCGGTAAAATCTATCGATAAGTGGTTTTCGGAAATCGATTCAGCATCCCATGAACAGATTCCATCTCCTTCAACAACCTCCTACTTAATCCGGAAGTTGTCGATTTTTACCACTTTCTGTTCCAACAGTAATATTCATAACCCAGAAACGATAATAGCTAGCGTCAAATGGTTCTCAGAAATCGATTCAAGGTGTAAAGGAAACAAAAAACTTCGACTTCTGTATTTCCACTAAAATCGGAAGTGGTAGAAATTCACTACTACTTCCGGTTTCAATATTGATTTTCATTGATATAAAACTGTGAGTTATCGACAAGCAGTTTTCAGAAATCGATTCAGCATCCTAAGAATATGTCCTATCTCCTTCACCAATCTTTAAGTTAAACCGGAAGCTATACAAATCGGCCACTTTCGGTTTCAATATTATTTGTCATAACTCGAAAACGGTTAGAGGTATCGACAAGAGGTTTCTAAGAATCGATTCATCGTTCCAAGAATAGGTACAATCTCCTTCGACAATCTTCTATTTAAACCAGAAGTGGTATAAATTAACTACTTCCGGTCTCTACTATTTCCAGTTTTACTATGTAATTTGTATAGTTTGGAAGTCTACCGTAGTTTCACACTGTGGAACGATACTCACTTGTTTCTTCTTTTTCAGAGACGATCATGAATCGCAGAATTGATATGTCATGTTCCACTAATTGAAATCAAGCTAAATTCTTTTAAAATTCTTATAATTTATGTGTGGATGGATACACATTGAGTAAGTAGAGAAAATTACGAGAATTTCTGGGAGGCTATCAGTTCTGTGGATTCATGTAATTATAAAATATGTTTCAACTCTACGATTCCAGGTTGTCTCGAAACTTCGTTTTTACATATTTCGCAAACATATACCTCGACAAATATAATCTTGAAGGATATGTTTAATGAACATTCCTTTTAATGTTTGTAGGAAAAGTAGCTATTTGTGCTTACAAATTTCAGTTCACCCTGTCCTGTTTCAAGAATTCTTTACATTATTTTTCGTATTAGGTCAGTTCAGATGAAAGAACTTTAATTGAAGTATCCTCCCGCGGACAACATGGAAATTCGACTTTTGAAGAACATCGCCGCAACCGTCTAACGTCATCCATCTTCGGTAAAGTTGTGAAATGTAAAGATCACACTTCGTGCCATGTGTTGGTGTAAGACATTTTACACAAGAGAAATTTATCGATACCATCAATAGAATACGGAAGAAATCATGAAGATGTTGCTCCACGAAAGTTTGCGGAGGAGAAGAATGTGACAGTAGAGAAATGCGGATTATATATTGATTCTAAGTATAGTTTCTTAGCTTCTAGTCCAGATGGTAAGAAATATTTTTCAACTTCTTTGTTGATATAATATAATAAGTGTTTAAGTCTAATAAGTGCTGTTTGTTCAGTGTGCTATAATTAGAGGAGTGAATCTGAACGAAACCAAACCACTTCCTTTTGGAAAAGGGGCAGACAGATTATTATATTACTTTTTTTTAAAAAAATCTATTTTCATTCTTGTCTATCAATTAATTCTCTTCTAATCATATTTCAGGATATGTAGTAGAAGATGATGCGTCAGTGGAAGTAAAGTGTGTTCCTTCACTCAGTAATAAGGATGTCACTGAAGAGAAAGAAAAAGACAGGGGCATTTTTTCTTAGAGCCATTCCAGACGGAACTATAGGACTAAATACTAACAGCGACTACTACTATCAAATTCAGGGCCAGTTAAATATTACCAAATTAGACAAGTGCTTTTTAGTTGTATACATTGATGATAAATCACCTTTACACATTGTGGAAGTAAGAAGAGATGAAGAATTAAGGGGAAATGTTATGCTACCGAAACTTATAGGTTTTTTAAAGAGGATATGCTTCCTGAGATAGTAGATTCTATGGTACAACGTGGGATGCCCTATAGAGACCCGGAATATATCCTAAGTGCTCAAAGCAAGATCGCCAAGAAAAAAGACAATGATCGAGCAAAGATGAAATAGGTGTAATAATGTACATACTTACTGCAACGAATTTGTGTTCTAAATAATCGTGTTTAGCATGTGTATATGATTATTGTTACTATTATTGTATATTTGCAGTTCGTTAATTACTGTTGTAATGTTTTATAATACTGCTTCTATCGTGTTATTCGAAATGCTGGAAAATGCCATGATTTATTGGATCATGGTAAGGAAATATATAAATATTGTAAATATTTTCTTAATAATGTAAACTTGTATTGTGTTTATTTCTTGTTCTTTGTATTATAGTTGCGCTGTGTATGTATTTGAATTTGTTCATGTTGATGTACTTGTTAATATTGAATAAAGTAACTTAGGGTATTATTATATGATATAAAGACTCAAAATAGAGAAATAAGAATGATCTAAATAGTGTAAATAATTTATAAAATGAAAATTACCATTGCAATACTTTATTTTTACTCAAATATTCTGTTACATATTTTTTATTCATATAGACTCTTATGTACTTATGTTACACTCAAATAACTACTTAACATTACTTAAATTTCCAAGTTCCACGTTTTTAAATGTAGTTTATAATGTAGTAACAGTATTCTTGCGCTGAATAACCAAACAATCACACCATTATTTGTATTTTAGCATAAATAAAGAAATCGCTAGTGTGACCAGCCCCAAGCAAGTCTGGAAAAGCAGCCAAGAAGACATTGTACCAGTGTTTCTCAAACTGTGTGGTAACAACTCAAAAAATCGGTAAAATATCAAGGAGTTTGTAAGTTTAAAAATGTTCATTCGTAAATGACTTTGTGACATTAGTGTTATACAAAGAGGAGACGTCGTAACTTTTACTGACTTCTAAAGAGGATCTAGAGGTAAATTGTTTGAGAATCACTGTGTTACACATTCTTGACGGTCACAAGCCCGGTGAATTCTGAGGGACAGTTGCCGATTGCTTTTCCTGTCATTTGTATTTTGTGTATATCTTTATGTAGAGAGGATAGAAGGATAGTAGCGAGCGCGAGGTACGTACGTCAAGGAAGAATGAACATCTCCGCTCTATAGGACGAGTTTTCTGGAGTGAGTGACAGCTTCTACAGGGGGGGGACCGCGTGTTGAACAGAAGGATGGGTAGATCACCATTGAAAGAACTCCCCCGCAGGGGTTAGTGCTATAGATATAGACTGCTGCTGCTACAAAACGTATTCCTCTAATTACTTGGTTCGAAAGACAAGTTTTTGGGCCATTCTTTTTCCCTGAAATCCCATCCTTTCAATTCGTATTTGATGCTTTTGTATTTCAAGGCGACAGAAGAGGTTTCTATGGCTTTTTTTTATATTGTCGTTTTAAAATTTTATTAAATTTGATAAATAATAACAAATGATATATATAAAACCGGAGTAAACAGACAACGGTGTATGGCCAGCACCGGCCCCAACCATGGGTTTTCTCAGAATTTTGTCTGGGATTCTGTATTTTTGCTGGGGGAGTTTGGATATTGATGCATGTAGCAACAACATAACGTAAACGAAATTACATGTGTGATAAAATAAGGCCAAAAAAATCTCTAACAAGTAAACCTTCTCCAAAAAATACTTTTCATGGCGTGATCGAGGGCTATTTCAGAATTGACTATCTCTACAGGGTACCCCTGTAGTTTTCAATTAAAGTTTCTAACATTTCTTCATACATTTTCCCAGGGACGTACGCAGAGGGTGGATTCTGGGGGTCCGGACCCCCCCGAAATTCTGTCTTTTTTCTAAATTTAGTCTAACTTTAGGGGCAATTTTACACATTTTAATACAATTTAACCTCGGACCTCCCGAAATGGTTTGGACCCCTCCGAAAATAAATTCCTGCGTACGTCTCTGAGGCCAAAACATTAGCAAATACAGATACTTTATCTTTAAGGGTGATATAAAAGGTTATATATTTTTCTCTGTATCCATCGATGAATTATGGCAACAACCGTTGAAACTATTGAAAGAGATCAACGTGAAGCTTCCACCACAGCAAGCATATATAGCAGGCACGTATCCAAGGGGGGCTGGGGGCTCATGTCCCCTCCGAAACTGAAGCACGTTTTTAATAAACATACTTTTACGCTTTTGAGATTCTTTTGTTTCAAATTACTTCGAGTCTGTCAAAATTTTGGGCAATGTGTTTCGTCTTTTTTTAAGTCTAAGAACATACCGTGATGCCATTGCCCCTTGGTGGAATAAAAAGAACACTTTTAAATAGGATTAAAATTTCGTGTCTGTTCTGTTTACAAATTTAAATGTAATGGAACTATACACTCAGTGTTTTCTTATTATTGTTATATGCTAGAGCAGACATTTTCCTTAGTTACATATCTCTCGGAAATATTTGTTTGACTTTCTTTGTGCCACAATACAGTTCCTTCAAACTAAACTGGTTCTTATAATGAAAAGTAAGGAAAAGTTTAAGCAAGAATAGAACTCTTGCATTATATTATTATTATTATTATTATTATTTTGAAAACAAATTGATATTTCAAAACATTAGAATTACGTGCTTACGAGACTTCCCCTTGTCACCCCCCCCCCCCCCCGCGAAGAGAAAACCTGGATAAGTGCTTAATATATAGTGATTAAATTCCCATCTGACCTTGATACATGGATACATGTATTCAAACTACAGACCAGGAGAGCATAACGTGTTCTACAAGATAAAATTTTGAGATGACCAATTTCACATCACATCACAAACTCAGGATTGTGAAGACAAGGGACGTACGCAGGGAGTGGGTGCTGGGGGTTCGGACCCCCAATATCCCGACATTTTTGTAAATTTAGTCTAATTTTAGGGGCAAATTTACAAAGTTTAATATAATTATTATCCGTTAACATAATTATTATATTTTCCGTACGGTAATCGGGTTTGGATGTACATCTGCGGACAGCCAAATTACTGTACAATTTCCATCTCTAAATCGAACAAAATCTGTTTTTAAATACTTTAGTATTTTATTTCGTAACAGAAGAAAAGACTTGATGGGTTGAAAATATATAAATATTGGAAACAGAAGGAAGAAGTTAAAGGGTTACTTACAAAAATAAAAATAAAAATAACGTATTACGCTCATTGGTACGCGTTTTCGTGCACACAGAAATAATAATAATAATAATAATAATAATAATAATAATAATAATAATAATAATAATAATAATAATAATAATAATAATAATAAAACGTATGAGATACTCCATAGAAACACATTATATACCAAGCAATGCAGAACAAGTAATCATTTCAAGACTTCAGTGTCTTTTAAGGCAAGTTCTGCATACAGAGGCCAATTAACCAGAATAAACACCTTTGTTCAGGCTTTTGATTCAAATGAAGGGAGAAGCCGCGGGTGCTCAGAGATAGAGCGTTCACCTCTGGTGAATGGGGTCCCTGGTTCGATCCCAACTCGCGCCATATGAACTTTGTGGTGGACAAACACAGTGTGCATGTTTTTCTCGGGGTTCTTCCACTTTCTTCATTCCACCATTTCATTCATTTCTCATCATCATCGTCTCCTTTAGCCTAACCGGCATAACCGTAGGACGTAAAACTCAAAGATTTCCAAATGAAGGCACTATCGAAGAAATGTGTGCACGCTTAAAACATCTAAATAGCATCTGGTCAAAGCAGGAGGAGGTGCAGGATACTATTGAGACTAATCAAATTGAACCCGGAGCAGAAGAAAACGTCCGTGCAGTGATTGAAAATACTGTATATATTGTATTTTTCTTTAGAGACCTCAATACAAGCACTTGTTTCAAAGCATGAAAATAAATTCTACTGTTTTGCAAAATTTGATCCGCCATATTGGATCCACTATTTTGAAGATTTCAATTAGGATATCAAGTTGGTGATCAGTGAGGTCAAAAACCACAGCATGCCCATTTTTGCACACACTGAAAGTGATTTTGAATTTTGGCCACGTTTTTAGCATTTCGTAGCACTTGCGTCTTCGCAACACACAGGACAGCTCTTTAAAAACAGTACTGTATTGTGAAAATTAGTACGTCTGGTCACCCTATGCCAGTCAGACGAATTTCGTAACGGAGAATTTGGTGCAATAATTGAAACTCAAATAGTATAGACAATATATTCCAATTCTAGGTATAAATCAAGCAATATCTAATAGAAAGTCCTCTGTGACATTCATATGTTAACAAATTTTCATTGAAAATAAATTGTTCAGTTTTCCCTCATATTAGCGGTAAAAGTGTGCTGGAACACAGGAGGACGCCGTTCCCAACCTCCAAAAAATATGTACGGCGTCCCCCAGTTCCTAAAAAATTACAATGGGCAAAGATAATCAGGGCTTGTCCATCACTAAGTTCACATGGCGATGGCTGGGATCGAACCAGGGACCCCAAGCTCAAGAGGTGGGGTCCGATAGTTATGCCTCTGGGCCTGTTCCATACATGACAAGTTAATTAAGGGACAATATTGACATATCTCAAAGCCGTACGAATAAATATAACTTCTAGGGCAACTACTAATACGGAGTTTTTCAAAACTGAAATTGGCCCACGACTCATTTTTGTTTGTGCTGTTTTGTTTATGTAATATAATGAACCTGTTTGATACTTCATTTATAATTTCATGTTCGTATCGTATATGGTTGAAAAATATATTGTCTTCAATTGTATACCCTCGAACGGCGGGGAGCTACCCTGGGGAGAAGTTGCCCTCCTGTCCTCCACAAGTTAAGACCCTAATAGAATCCACTACTTATGAACATTGTTTCTAGCATTTTCATTTTATTTAGTGAAGACATATCGAACCAGAGACCTCTACCACTAAGCCACTGCGCTCCCTACAATCGTAATCGAGTTCTTGATATACATTAGGGGGTCGGTTAAAGTAAGCAGAAGGGTAACAAATAGAATCGAAGTTAATAAACAGGTTGGGCTAGATAGCACCATTTAAATCACTTTCTTTGATGCCCCCTCCAAATTTTACATGCCGGAGACGCCAGTGCGCGGGAACATACTATAACCGCATCTTTTTCATGCGCAGCAACAACTAACATATGTAACACAACATATAGAATTTATGACAATTTGAAATGTATATGAATAGTATTATATTAACTCACCACATGTATATAGCTCTTCCACTTCTAAGGCCACGAATCTTCATGTTGCACATGGAATACTATTAGCTGGTTAATATTTAGTTTATTCGTCGTCTTCCCCACAATGAACACTTACAAATCATGTTTTCGTGATATTTGCAACTGTACTAGCAACTTGGTACAGTTGCCAATTAATGAATATTTTTATCACAAACATTTTTCCCCACTTGTAAACTCACCTTCACTTGACTATAAGAATCAACGAACTTCTTCCACATTGCATCACCATATGACAAATGAAGGACGCGAACCGAACATACATGCAGCGAGACCAGACTTCGATTTCTCCAATGAGGCTCTTCATCGGCAAAGGCGGCTCGGCGTCTGCCAAAGCACCTTTCCAAGGTCGGTCCGTCCGCTTTTTTCAGACCTTCTTTCGACTCCTTTACTTGTCGGCACGCCGACAGCGTTTCGGCGCCTTTCCGACAACATTTGCCGAGGTCGCCCGTCCGATGTTTGCCGTCTTATTCCAAAATGTTTGTCAACGATCCTCTCGTACTTGTAATTTAATTTTAAAAATTTACTTCTCATATACCGTTTACGTGCAGTCCCTTTACTACATTTCTTTTAATACATTTTCCTTTTTTATGGTCGGCACGCCGTCAACGTTTCGACGTCTTTACAACCATCATTTGTAGTGGTCGTTCCGTTCGCTGTATGCCGACTATCTGCAGACTCCGTTTTCACAATTCATATTTTATGGAATTAGTGCCCACTCAAGGGAAAAACCTTCGGACAGTTTCAATTTTTACTTCATCTTTAACATCTACGGACCAGCATTTTTCAATGCTCGAAAAAATTATTTCTGAATATTTTCTAGTTAGTACACTGTATACTCAAAGCTGCCATATGATGGACCCAGAGTGCACTAAATGTATTCTCGAATGAGTACTTGAGTAGCAAAACTTGTAACGATGCAATTGACATGAAACGACATACGTTTACGTAATATTAAAATGAATGTACTCAAATGAGCACTGGGGTCCGTAGAGGCTAATGAAGATACAGGCTTTATTCATTTTCCAAAATTCGACTCGTTGCCACTTTTACGCGATATTGAAACATTCTCCGACGTCTTTTTTTAAAAGAAATTGCCGGCAGTGCCTTTTTGCAGTCGTCATCCTACTGGCTGCCGACTGTTTCGAGAAAGCTTTATACGAGGGAAATATAAGCCCTAATTCGTATTTTAAAGCTACAAATTACCTTCTAACTCTCTTTGTTTCTTTTGGTGAACGAATCTTTTTGCTCGTCGCGTTCGAAAATCGCGCGGAAAGACGCCGGTGTCCTCAGTAGGGACATGCAAGATTGAACTATGTTCTGTTAATTAATGTGAAATTTGGCGTAATTGTAGCAAAAGACTATGTGCTTTTCAAATCTGAAATGTTATTTTGGTAATACACCGTCTTAGGGGGCGAAGCTCAGAAGATGGATCTTTATAAAAATTCAAAATTTTGTTCCCGAAATTCAAGTGGGCGTCAGATTATCCACAAATATCATATAATTAATATTTGAATGCTCCTTCCTGTGCCAGTGATTTATATGGGGCTATAGCCCCTTTTCAGAAATAAATGAGTCACCATAAATATCCTTAGTACGAACATACGAGAAGAATGTATTTCCTGTCAATTGATGTGAAATTTAGCGTCATTGTAACAAAAAGGATATGCTTATCAAATCTTGAATGTTATGTCGGTAACGCACCGCCTTAGGGGGACACTGGGGGCGAAGCGTGTGTTACTGGATCTTTATATATAAAAAAAAAATATTTTGGAAATCCAGTGAGTGTCAAGTTGATCACAAATGTTACGAAATTAACATTCTGATGCTTCTTTCATGAGCCAGTGACTGATATTGGGCTACAGCCCCCTTCAAAAATCACATTAAAATTCATGATAAATATCCTAAGCAGGGATATGCGCAAGAAGCTATTGGTTGTCAATTAATATGAAATTTGTCGTTATGTTAGTAAATATCTGGAATGTTATTTTGGTAACAGGGATCACACAGTACGCAGGGTAAATTAGTAGAGATATCTTCGGCAATCACAGGGGGAGGGGAAATAAAAATTCCAAATTTTATTTTGGGAGTGCTCATGAGTTTCAAATTACTTGCAAGATGCGCAGAATTAATGATCCATACTACTTTTATGTACCAATGACTAATATGGGACTACAGCCCCCTTCGAAGAGCATAATAAATTCAATATGATTGTTCTTACGCAAGGATTTACTGGCAGGAGCTAAATATTTTTTATAGTTAATGGGAAATTTGTCATTATTTTTTAAAGAAAATGTTTATTTAAAAAAGAGTCTTAGTAACAATAGGATAATACCCCTGTGTTGTTCTCCTTTCAGGGGCACGGACTCAGAATTTCTTTTGCCTAATGCGAGTGCCAATATGAAACGTTGAAAGTAGTTTTCTCTAATTCAGTGGTTCCCAAACTTTCCAATAACGGGGACCCCTTGTTCGTTCGGAAAGTGGTCTGTAGGTCCCCTTGCAACGGAATAGATGGAATAGATGGAATTACCACTGAGAAGAAAAAGATGAAGAAAAATAATGCAATAATTAGTTTATTCTAAATATACATGATTGTTTCCTAGTTAACGAAATTTCAATTGAAAATACAGTAATCTTCAAGACTGAAAATCAGTCTTTTTTCTTAAAGGATACCACTTCGTAAACAATGTTTTCAAATGTGCGATCACTAATGTGAAGAATGATTTTTTTTTCATAATTGCGTTGAAATCTGGAATAGGTTTTGTCACCATCAATCTTAGGTCCGATTCCACACCAAGACGATTTCATTTCTAAGTTTTAATACTGCAAAGAGCAGAAAATTTATGCTCACATAAGTAAGTGGTAGGGGAAGCCATCAAATGTTGCGATGCCTTTTCATACAACTCTTTATGCTCACAGCGCACAAGCAACCAAAAGTTACAAAGTTCATTTTTTAAAAGTTTAGCCATGAATTCCCAAGATAGTTCCAATAGCTGTTCTTTTCTGTGTTCGAAACATTCATAATTTGTACGTCATGTATTTCTACTATCACCGACCCGAAGCTCATTTTGAAAATTTTAAAAAAGACATTTGGAAGAGACAGACATAATATCAAACTTTATTAACCAAACCTCGTATATAAAAGGAACAATCTCGAAGCTTTCTTCATCAGTTTTGTATTTCGTGCATCTGTGTTGGTAGGTCTCATTTTGATTCTTACGGTCATATATGGTCGAGGAACAAGGACTGTTCACGTGTGAATTACATGCTTGGTAAATGTCCTTTTGGGTCTGATTTTGGGACAATCACTTTCAACCTACGCACTTTTAATACCAAAAGCTCATTGGACAACAATTCTGATCCCGACGCTAGGAGCGAAAATCGGGATTTCCCCGTTGACCATATACAAGCTTTGGTTTGCTAAATAGAACTCTCACTGTGTGTTTAGTACGCGTGCCTGTTTGTTACTTCGAAGAGCACCCACCAAGGCGTGTGGGGTGCCGTGTTCTAAAGATAATACGCGGTCCCCTTGTATGGGTTGAGCTTCGCACGTTGAATCGCCGTTGGCATATGTGAGAGTTAATTTTCAGAGTTTATCAACAATGATATGTTACGCATCTGTACAAAAAAGGTCATTCTAACAGTGTGTCGAACTCTCATATAAAATGACTCGTAATAACATTTACGTGTTAACGCTTTAACATTCGTTTGTGGCCTCAGCTCGGATGGTCGTTTTATTTCTGCCAGTAGGGAATTACATTGAACCTTCAAGACTAGTTGAAGCAGCGCCGAACTTATTTCGGCTCTAGTACAGGAACTTTTGTGGATCTTGTTTACATCTAGGGGATTTGACGCCAGGACCCGAGTTGTACACTCTAAATACAGTACCCACTATTTCAGAGGTACAAAACGGCCTTGTATCAGGTACAATGTACGTCTGATTTCTTAGCTACAAATATTTTTCATAGGTACTAAAGCTCGTAATTTCATGGGTACAAAACCTAATTTCATGGGTACATGTATAGTCAGAAACAATATTAAGTATAGGTTGGAGCTATAATTTCATATACTTTCAACCTATACTTAAGTTAATATTGTTTCTGACTGTGCCTATTACATGGAGCTGCAGTGGCTCAGTGGTAGAGCGTTCACCTCTGGTGCATGGGGTCTCTGGTTCGACTCTAGGTCGCGCCAAGTGAACTTTGTGGTAGGCAAACACCGTGTGCTTGGGTTTCCTCGGGGTTCTACCATTTCCTCTCTCTTTATTCTACAATTTCATTCATTTGTTATCATTGCCGTCTTTTTTAGCCTAACCAGCATAAGCGTGGAACGTAAAACTCAAAGATTTCATTTCATTTTTTACCTGTTTTATTGATAAACATAAGTTGACTCAATCAATATCTAGATTACAACACTTAACAACATTTGCTATTATAGGTCGTAATCTAAGCATTTTCCAGTCAACATTAAAAGTCGCAATCACTCTGATTAACATAAATATGCTAAAAAAGAAATGTGATGGTTATGTATAAAACTTAGATGGGCTCGTGAAAACTTTCGTAACGTGAGTCTGTTGCCCATTTCACAAGTAGAAATATTGGTTTAATCTATTAAAAAAAATAATGGAAACAAGGGTCATGTGTAGCATCACCTTTAAGACTAGATTTCAATAGAAATTCAAAGGCAAAGTCAGATTTTCAGTATTTGTACCCTGCTACTTTTCAGAGATGACTTTATTAATGATATTGAAATTAGGAACAATATGAAACTGGTTACATAAACAGTAATAATGAAAACTCATTTTTTCAATAAAGTTCTGATGATATACTATCACAAAATGAGGTGGGCTCCATTTTCCATTTAAGATTATTTTCAGACAAATTCAACAGAGCTGCCTCCAAAATGGCCTACAGAACACATTATACTGCTAGAAATTTTCCGCATCCAACTAAACCAATTTAGAATTATTCCTCTTTCACTTCAGAATATACAGTAATCAGGGTGGCTCTAACTTTGACTTACTTTGTACCGTATCATATATGAATATACCTTGTACTTTGTTCCTTATTATAAACACAAATATTTATTCGATTTGAAATGTTTGAATACATTTTATATTAATACTAAAGTACGGCCATTCGTCCTACTGGAAGGATGCGCCTTCTGATTTAAAAATGGAGAATCTGTCCTCCCGGAAGAATATGAAACTCCTATAAGAGGTATTCTGCAAAAGAACGAATATCAGTGTGATATTATCCATCAAACATCACCTTCGGAAAGCATCTCACTTTTAGTGAACGAACAATCGTAACTTTTTTTTTTTTTTTTTTAAAGATTGGATGCCATACAGAACTGAGACTTCTCTTTTTTCTTACTGATGCTTTCTATGCTGCCACAAATATACAAAGTCCTCTTAACTGTGGGAAAATATTGTAGTACCTTTTGGACGTTCAGTCCTTTCTGAAGGATGTTTAAGTTACAAGTTTTCTGATGAAAGCAATGAAAATACTTAAAAATATCATCGATTATATTTTCGACATCAAAGCTTTGCTTTTATCAACCCAAATAAAACAACATAACAGCTGAGCAATGCAAATACCTTCCATTAAAAGCTAAGATTTTAGCTTTTGATAAAACTTATAAAATTTACTTGGGGCAAAATGCCACATATTTTTCTTCAAGCTGTGGATTAGGAAAAAATGAAGAAAGAATACTTCAGTTTGCGCGTGCGGACCCAAACCGATTAAAGCATCCGAAATTGAATAAAGCAGATCCGAAAGCTACGCGAAAAATTTGAAGAACAACCAAGGACCAGACTGTTTTGTTGAATTGGGGGAGGGGGCGCTGATAATGCAAATTTGATGTTTTAACCTTTTGTTCACAATTTTTGCTGCTACATTATATAATCTTATTAAGTAATAAATAAACATTCTTATTTTAAAATGAAGTGCTAAAAATACTTGATATACAGGAACATAATTCAAGTAATACAAAACAAGTTTATTGCTATTGTTTAATTGTTATTCTTGCAGTTGTTTTCGTTATAATATTTAGTATTTTATATGGTTTCTGCAGTACGCTGCGTTTAATATTTCTTTGTCACATGTCAAAATTTTTTTGCAAGTCCCAGAAATTGTCCAAACCATGTTGGGTATAATAAATTCTTAACGTAATAAATACATAAGAGCAGCAGGGATGTCTCTTCGATATCACGGCTGTTTCTCCATTTCCTTTCCACAGCATTTTGGACTCGGCAGTATAGAATAGGGTTGGTCCTTGAGGCTTTCAAGGTTTCTGGAAACGATGCCTGTAATATATATATCCAAAGGAATGAGTTTAGATATGTTTCATAAAATATAAAGAACACAGTACATATTTAAATAAAGAAATAAAATCACGAAATAACAATGCTGTGCAAAATATGCAATAATTATCTTATCCAGTGTAGCTACATCTAAATTGAAAAGTTGTTTACAGACTATCGTTATGTAGACGACACGTTAATTCTCTATAAAGACAACAAAAAAATAGAAGTACTCCTTAGAATGTTTAACAATATTAATTTTAAAAAAGGAAATATGTTATACTTTGGTACGTTGTTTTAGTGGTAACACTACAAAAACTTATAACTTTACTTTGAAATTCGATTGTTCTTGGTAAAATTCTGTATTTTCGTCAGAGTTTGTCCATGTGGGCGCAGCTCAGCCAAAAAAGGTGGTTTTTTTTTTCGGGTTGGAAACACCTGAAAAAAACCACCTGGTTATTGAGCTTTTGATGAGTATATTAGTCATACAACTAAGGGGATCACATTGAAAGTGATTTCTACAAAATTTGGACTGTTTGGCATACTACATCATTCAATATATACTAATTAAGTCTTTTCTATGACCTTTGTAAAGTACTGAATGAATTTTTAAAAACTCAGCTTGAGATAATTATGGAATTAATTGAGATAACTATACAAATTAATGCACAGATTATGCTTATATTTGAAAAAAATGAAGTCTTTGAGTTTTACGTCCCATAGTTATGGTTTGTGGGCTAAAGGAGGCTGTGATGAAGAGAAATGAACGAAATGGTGAAATGAAGAAAGTGGGAGGAAACGGGAGAACCCCGAGAAACGGTGATTGTCCTCCACAAAGTCCACATGGCGCGAGCTGGGATCGAACCAGGGACCTCAAGAACCGGAGGTGAACGCTCTACCACTGAACCACCGCGCCCCCTTGTTGCAAATTATGACAATGAGAATCTTGAAATATAAATCATATTTTAACACTTTTACCCACTTACATTTAGATATTTTGAAAAATAAATTAAGTCCGAGAAAACCGATACAGGCGTAGGTGGGTTGTTTTTTTAAACCCTGATTTTAGTAGCTCTCGACTTTGTCTGGGTACGATGCTATTAGCTGTTAAATTCCTAAAATCCACAAACAACCATGCTCCAGTGAGAATCGAACCTGGAACATTGAAGTAAGCGGAATGATACTTAAAACCGCACGGCTAATGCGGTCAACTCTCGTTCTCATTTACAAAATCAAGCAAAAGGTGCTACAAGACTTCTTTCTGAACTGCAAAATTGGTTTCAAAGTACTTTTATATTCTTATGTGCAATAGATGTAATCTGTTGGTCGTAGAAGGATGTCAGAAGGAAAAGAAAAAATGTATACAATTAAAATATATTAAAAAAACTACAGTAATTCCGTGGGAAAAGAGCGGCAGATCGAGGAAAGATCTATGTAACTTTAGATAAGTATGGTTTCATGTGTTAAATTTAGAATTTTTAAATGAATATACAATGAATTTTATGTTGAGCATTCACTGATAGAGCAATTCCAGCAATTTCTTCAAAAGTGATGTGTGATTGGAAAACAAAACTAGTACACTTGATTAAAGGCATTGGTACAGTAATTAAATAATTGGAAGTTTACTAAATGTAATAATGTATACAGGTACCTATAATTATTATTGCTCCTTAAAGATAGCAACACATTACCATTTTAATGGTAAGAGAACATTTACTTGATTTTTAAAATATCAAAGCGATTATTTATTAAAACATACTTCGATTTTGCTGCTATCTATGTCTCATAAAATAACGAATTACTTATTGAGATCACAACGCAAAGGCGAAGATTAATCAAATTGCGGTCCCAATTCCAAGCACTCCTATTCAAAAAAAAAAAAAAAAAAAAAAAAATGAAGAATATCCTTCTGTATCCTACTGCCATATTACCAGATTTTACTACAATGCATGAGTATTGCATAAACAGGCTATTCAAAATTCCTTCTCCAATTTACTGTAATTACTGATGACGATCTTAAAGACATCCGAAACATTGATGTTGCGATTTCTAATAAATTTATTTTCAAAATAATAAAAAATTGCAAAAGATAAAAATAAATGGTTAAAATTTCGTACAATACTATTACCTATGTTAAAGGGTTTAAAAAGTCGACACTGGCCGTATTTAAGGCACCATTACAGCATTTGCCTAGTACGACTGAGATAAACCAGGGATAAGCGGTAGCTGAGCGCGAACCCAGGAACTTCCTAAAACGAAGCCAACGCTCTACTCAACTGCCCTACGCTCACTCGCTAATATAAATCAAAACTTAAATATAATTACCCCTAACTCAAGTTCATTTGGAACGACACGGGTTTGTTGCTTCTCTTTTGACAACAGTTTTTGCTTCTTTCTTCCTCTGTCAATCTTCTTATGAAAATACCTTACGAAGAAGAAGAGGAGAGAACTGTCACTTTTATTTTACCAATAATAAACTAATTCTTAATTATAAATCAAAATAAAAGTTAGTGTGCTTTAAATATGAAGCAACACATTTGTATTATAATCGCGCTATTTATTCCTATTGCATCAGACAGCTAAACATTTTCCTAGTAATCGATGTCTACTTTCGGAAAAAGATCTACTTTCATATCACTGTGTTGCATAAGGACGTTAAGCCCAAATAAAATTATTTATATCCATATGTAATCTAAATAAATTAAGAAATTTCTTTAATCCAAAACACCGCTTGAAAAGAAATATATATATATATATATATATATATATATATATATATATATATATATATATATATATATATATATATATATTGGCTGACCATGTGTAGCAGACAGATACTGGCACCCAACAAAATATTTCCCACCAGCTGTATCGAGTAATATTATATGTTAGTAGCGTAAGTAATTTTGGGGGTCTTATAAATTACACACGAGTAGAATCACAGTATTTACAGACAAATTGTTGAGTGGGTCAGGAAAGTTTAACGAAATTATATTTGTCGGTTTGTTTAGTTTGAGATATTGCATTCCCTATTTGAGTTTGCGATACTGAGCAAGAAACACTGAAATTTCGAAGGAACCGTATATTTTATTTTTGTTTGGCCAAGTTTAAGCTATCACCGTTCATAAAAAAAGACAGAGAGAACTGTGTAAGTTGTAGGCCCAGTTGCTAAATTTTCCTTCGATCGCTTTTACGTTTTTTTTCTACGAACTCTTGTGGAATATCAGCTAGGGCCAGGTTAATTTAAGTCCTTTCAGTTTTCGTCGTTACTTTCGTGATATAGGCCTATGAGGTGAGGGAAAGGATAACCCCTCCCCCATGATATTGCGAGTTTTATTTGCCGCATTTTGATAAAACTGCCTTCTCTGTGTGCACATTGTGTATGTTTTTTGTCATGTACTTGTACAAGGACTTCGAGGTATTCGTAGAAGGTAGAGGGGTGCAACGTTGTGACTGGTGTCCTAGGGAGAAGGGAAAATTAATGTTATATAGAGATGTAAAAAACCCGTTTTTTTTTTGAATCGATGGTTTTTTCACATAAATAGCCAGCTTTTTGGGGGAAAAAACGAGAATTTTGGAAATTTTGGCTTTTTTCATTTTCATGATTTTTCTATCTAAATAGCTTTCTTATAGTATACTAACTAACTAACTAACTCTATGGCCTATGGAACCCGGAGGTTCAGTGCCGCGTTCACAAAAGCTCTCCACTGGCTTCTATTCTTAGCTAATTGCATCCAGTTTCTACCTTGTATTCCTATCTCTCCGAGATCCATCTTAATATTATCCTCCCATCTGCGCCTAGGTCTTCCTAATGGTCGTTTTCCTATGGGTCTACCAGTCAAGACTGAAAGCGTTTCTACTTTCTTCCATTCTAACTACATGACCTGCCCACCTAAGTCTCCTAGACTTGACGACCCTAACAATGTTGGGTAAACCGTATAAACTGTGTAGTTCCTCGTTATGATCTTCCGCCATTCCCCATTCTCGTTCCTCTTGGGTCCCAATATTCTTCTCAGGATCCTGTTCTCAAATACTTTCAGTCTATGTTCTTCCCTGAGAGTAAGCGACCATGTTTCGCAACCATACAGAACAACAGGCATGATTATCGTTTTATATATTTTAAGCTTCAAATTTCTCGACAGAATTCGCGACGACAAGAGATTTTGAACCGAATAGTAACACGAATTCCCTGCTTTTAGTCGACATTTAATTTCTTCGTGAATATGATTTTCGTCTGTTAATATTGATCCTAAATATTTGAAAGTATCCACTTTATCAAAAGTATTATTTAATATTTTAACGCCTCCATAATTTGCAGTACTACGGTCGCGACGCACTTCCATGTATTTAGTTTTCTCTACATTTACTTCTAAACCCATGTCCCTGCAAGCGTTTAATAAAATCTCTGCATTTATTTCTACTGTTCTCCTATCATCCCCTATTAAATTTACACTTCCACTTCTATTCGATTGGGTTCTGGAATATACGGTTCTGCGGTGTGTATCTCCTTTTCTCCACGCACATTAGTTTTTGGCTGCTTGTTCAGCAAATCGTCAAAGGAGATATTATTGCTGCTACCAGGTAGTGATCAGTGTCACAATCAGCCCCTCTAAACGACCGGACGTCAATTATGCTAGATTGTCTTCTTCTATCTACTAAAACGTGATCAATTTGATTATGTGTTTTTCCGTCTGGTGATGTCCAAGTGTATTTATGAACGTCGCGATGTGGGAATTTTGTACTCTTCACAATTAGGTTTTTGGATGTTGCAAAGTTCACGAGTCTAACACCGTTGTCATTACTTTCCTTATGTAAACTTTCGTTCCCTATAATCGGTTTGAAAATATCCTCTTGTCCTACCTTCGCATTGAAATTCCCTAATAGAATCTTCATATGGTATCGCGGGAGTTGGTCAAATATCCGTTCCACTTCTTCGTAAAAACTATCTTTTATATCGTCACCCTTATCTTCAGTTGGAGAATATACATTTAAAACAATAATATCACACCACCGTCCCTTAAGAGTTATAAAAGAAAGTCTGTCAGTAACGAATTCAACCCGTTTAATTGCTGGTAATATTCGTTTGTGAACGAAAAACCCTGTTCCTAACTGGTGATTTTTATTTCCTTCCCCGTAAAATAAAGTAAAATTTCCGGAATTATCAGATCCATTTCCTTCCCACCTAACTTTCTGAACTCCTACTAAGTCCATCCTGTATTTCTCTAACTCACTCGTTACAGATTTTAACGCGCCTGCCCTATAAAGACTTCTAATATTTCATGTTCCAAACCTCATGTCCATTTTCTTTTGCTGATGTCGTGCCAAGTTATCAGTCCTTGTCCGAGGCTTTTGTGAATGTTTCTGAACAAGTACCTTTTTTTACAGGATGAGGGTGTTAGCCTTACCCAAACCCCCAAGCTGGAGGACAACTCCTAGTCGTCTGTCCGCGACTGCTTATTCAGTATATTCGCAGCTAACCTCTATATCTAGAGGCCTCTATATATATCGATCCGCAACCTGAGGACGCGCCATGCCGTGGTGACAGGAACCCACGTTATTTCTTATAGTATATTCTATAGTTAAGAATTCCATGACCTGAATGCAATATTTCGCTCTGAAATTCACCATCAAGATGGATGGAGCACATGTTTTACGAATTAAAGCTAACATGAAGAATGTAGTATTTGAGGACAATTTTAGAGGCTATTTAACTTTATTTTAACTTTTGAGTTATCGACATCTTTTTTCTTCTCTAGATCATTTTAGTTTGTCATCCATGTTTCATTTCTAAGAGCTTAGTACTCTAGCTTCTAGCACAAAAGTTAAACTTGCCCGTTTTTCTATTTATCCGTCAAAGCATACGTTTTTCAATATACCCGTCAAACCGTACTTCCACATTTCTGTTAAACTGTAGCTGTGAAGTGATTTAGCAATAATTTTCCGAACACAATCTTGAATACCAATTTATACAAATAATCAGTAGCGAATTTAGAAAAGTACTTTAGGAGGGGTTTTTCTGATTGTTTCGTTTTCTAAAAAGTCCTAATTTTATTTGGGAGGTGCTTGAAGTTTATGAGTACAGGCATAACTAATATTTCGTTTCGTTTATATGTTTAGCAAGAATCTTCCGGATACAACCTTAAAAATAATTTTATACTGAGAATCAGAGGCGGACTTAGAAAAGTATTTTGGGAAGGGTTTTTCATACTAATGTTTAGTTTTCTAAACAATCGTAATTTTTATTTGAGAAGAGCTTAAAGTTTATGAGTAAAAGCATAACTAATAGATATTTTGTTTGTTGCACACATTCCGTAACTTTGGGGAACGGGCTTCGGTCCGAAAGACCGCCCTCTAACCTTCGCAAAACCGTCATTGCTGATAATTAGTAATAATAACGATTTATAAACAATAAGAAAGGAAGTCGGCCAACTCACGGTACACGCACTATTTCTACATTCACAGATGGAATGAAGAAAAGCATTGTCAGAATGGTCGAATGCTGGTTGAATCCCTGACTTCCCGATAGAAGCGTAAAAGTTAATCACTCAGTCATGTCTGTCGTGCAGTTGTATTTAGCTTAACTTAAATATATTCCGTAGTCCTTTTTTGGGGGGGGGGGGGGATTCCGTAATGATATGTTGAATCCCTCTTGTTAAAAATTCAGAAAACTTGAGAATTGGGTAAACCGTGATGGTGGTTATATAAAACTTAACTGTAGAATTTCAAGAATATACAAAACCAAAAGCTCTAGATGTGCAGCCTTTAAGTGTATCATATAAAACTAAGTATTTCTCTTATGTTTTATTCTAATTTTATCTTGTTTCAGAAAGAGGGTTTGAAATATTTTGAAGTAAAAATACTACATACTATTTTGCTAGTTATTTGTGTATTTTTTTTAAAAGAAGTGTTTACTTTTAGGGTGGGCTGGTTTAACCAACTTTTTTTTAATAACTGGTTTAAACCATAAAAATAAAAAGAATGAAAAATGCGAATCGTGTGAACGTCATGGTGACCCTTCCAGATATCAAACCACCTGCAATAGTTTTATTTCCTTTTCACCTTTTTTCAAGGTGTCTCATGATCAATTCTCGGTCGAACAAACCAAGTAGCGGTTTGGATGTCACTTTAAGCGAAAGTCTTCTCCTTGATAACCTCGGTATTACGTAAGGATGTTCAGCCTAAACGTACAAAACGATACCAAATTGTATATTTTTCCTTGCCTGAATGCCTGTTGTTTTATAAAGAATCCAAAATTGCTTAAATATATTGATAGAAATTGGCAAAATTTATCGATTGCCTACGTAGCTTCCAGCATTAGATTGGATTGCACTTTCAATGATATCTATGTATTAAATTTATAATTTAATACCTCAGTTTTAGCGTACTGATTATGATACGTTGACCTTTAAATTTTACATGCTAAGCAATAACAGGGATTTCCCGTTATTGTCTTACATTTCAAGTAATGACGGGATTTTCCCGATGGCTAGGGCGAGAGATTCTCAATTTAAGAAATTTACTGACCGGGCTTCTTTAAGCGTATGGGAGTTCTTCCGGCAAAATCTCGCTGTTGCATAATAACACAAAGGCGAAGCAAACTTATTTCTGTGAATATGTAATATAAATACATAAAGCAAAAAATCTAAATAAAAAACTGGTTTTAACATCCCCCCAAAAACGGGTTTTTGGCATTTTCAAAAACAACCATGGTTCTTGTCAACTCTGATTACTTTTGTATATAGAAAATTGAAAAATTTTTATTATATACATTGGTTAATTTTGTGGAATTCATAATGTAAATATGTTGAAGAAAAATGGTTTGAAATATCTTTTCGAAATTCATAGTTTATTTTCGAGATTTTATATTATTATCAGCACCAACCACTAATTAAATGACTTTTTGTGTTATAGAGAAGCGAAACAAAGTCTCCTTTATCAAATTAAAGCAGAATTTTGAGAAAAAGCCCAAAATTTCCCAAGCAAAAAAGAGAAGCAAAAAAAAAACGAGTTTTTTTCCAAAAACGGCGGTTTTTCCCGAGCCCTTGCTTCTCTAGCGTTATACCGAGGACTACAAAAAAACACAAAAAAGTACTAAATTGTAAAGCACTTGGTTAGATTACATTACGTTACTTGAGGCTAGGTCAGGTTGTTACCTTCAAAACAGAGCCATGTAAACTTTTAGGATTTACATGGCATAAAAAATTTACTATTGCGTACAAACACGGCGTACGGATTTATGCTACAGTGCGTCCAGAGGAAGCAGGCGTGTCAGCGATGGTGGGTATGCGAGTTGGTAGTGAAGCAAATGGTTTTTGGCAATGATAATAGCTTCAATAGGACTTCATATTAGTAAAGCTTCACTTGTAAACAGTATACTGTGTCTTTTACAGAATTTCAACAACTGACATTCGTTATTTTTGTGTAATTCTATAAAACGCAAACAAGGTATGTCAGAATCTTGACATATACGCGCTATTACCACACTGTCTTTTCCACCACTAAATCATAGCAAGTGTACTTCTCCACCAAACAGTCACTTCCGCCTCCGCATACAATGTCCCTTACAATATCAAACACAGCCTACAGAAATCGCTATTCCCTTCACCTGACTTTCCCTTACTCTTCCACTCAAAACCAAAATAAATTCTCCAATTCACCCTGTAAATTTCCAAATATTGGTCCGGCGATACAACACTTACACGGTAAAGTCCTTGCACAAGCACAAGGTACAGGGATTTAGTAAACGTTACCTTGAACGTAAGCACCAGAAGCCATAAACACAACCTATACAAACCAGTGTAGTGCAAGGTGCACGTAACCATGTGTATGGAATACTTACCCTTGCACTTTCAATTCCATACTCTTGATTTTCCTACATACGTTAATGGCACCCACGGAACAGTCGGAATATTATTCAGATAAAGTCACGAAAATTAGCATGTTGTGAATGTTTTTTTAAAAAAAAAAAAAAAAAACTAGATTTAAAATGTACATTTTGTAATCAGCTTAACCATGAAAAATTGTTTCAAAGGAACTATGGCATAAATTACTGTTTGACTACTGAAATATAATATACATTTTAGACAAGTTAATTCATTTAAAATATCCAGATACAATTATAAATACAAAATATTCCATTTACTTTTATATGTGACTCGTTTGATTGGTTGCTGGAATCTTTTCAATCTTCATTCAAATAATGCACAGACAACACATCAACCGAAAACACAATATGGCGTATGTTCATGTTACCTTATTGTCATGGATACATTATTCGGTACAAATTTACTGTACCCATAAATCTTCCATGTACCCACTATTTCATGGGTAAGAGGCTGAGATGCGGTGTGTACCCACTAAAGTCTTCGGTACATTGAATTCTCATAGGTACATCAGTGAAGTTCCTTCTATTTCATGGGTAATTGTGCAAAATCATGAGTACTGTTTTTAGAGTGTATCAGCAGTGGAACAACTGACCGGTGGAAGATTTATCGTGAGTAAGTGAATAATTAATTATTCGAGCCACCTAGCCACCTTTTTATTGAAGGAAAGCAAATAGAAATGAAATGAAAGGTTGAAACCATCAAATAAAATTGAAAAAATTTACTTGACCGCTTGTAATCTCTTAATGTTCTCTTAATTTGTGTAATTCAGATTCAGCAACACATTCTTTGCACAGTTTAATTAGGTTTTTTGAGTTGTATCGTAAAGTGGTTTCTTTATTATTCGTTAATATTTGTGTTGAAATTAATCATTTTCACATATTTCTATTTTACGGTCAATCGTATGTGCCCAGCTTCGGGTTTTCGATAAGATATAAGTTCGGATGTAATTGTGATTTGCCGTAGTAAAGCTGGGGTGAATGCTTAGGTTTATAGAGTTTTAACAACGGCCAAAAAAAAAAAAAAAAGAACACGATTACAAACACACAGTGACCATGACAGGACAAAATCATCAATCTTCGGATGTAATTGTGCCCGAAGATACTACTGATTTACTTGGTAAACACGACAGTATTTAGAACAGGTATTTTAGTGTTTGCGTATAGAATCCACAGTTTTAGTCACGTAGTATATGTAGCAAACTAGTTAAATTTAATTTCCTTGGAAATAGTTCAAACTTGTGAAAAAGGAAAGAGAAAATAATAAGCAGGCTTTAAATAACATAAAGTAAATTTAATTACTATAGAAATATTACTAGTATAAGTTTTTCGTAAGACATTAAGATATAACATTTTTATCTTTGTTCGCAAAGCTTTCCAACCGTCAACTTCCAATATTACGCACATATGAATAAACACCAATCAGCTGATCACAGCCGAACACACACCAATATAGACATAACCTTCTGTTTACACCTTTATTTATACTTATGCTAAGAATATTGTGAGAAAATAATTATAGGATATGTGTTAAGATATGTTAAAATAATTTAATAAGTTTTGAGAAGTGTCAAAAAAGAGAAGGTTTTGTGCAATTGAAATAATGACACATTAGTTTCAGAAAGTTGTTTGTTTACACTTTGTTGTTGAAGTTAGGCGTTCGTATTTTTCACTTTTATACTGTGAATTAGTTGTTTGTAACTTAAATAAATATAGAGAGTAGAATTACATTAGAACAAATTCAAGCATTGTTAGAGAAACAGTCTGCTAAATTAGAGCAGAAACTAGAAAATAACAGTGAACATTTAGAACATAAAATTGAAAGCAATAGATAATGAGTAGATGAATTAATAGGCGAATGCAAACAGTCAATAACAGAATCAGCAAATGAATGTAAACAGTGCATAACCAAATTAGCGAAAGAGTGGACGTAGAATTGAGTTGAATTAGAAAGTAGACTTAATGGTTTGAGTAGTATGATTACTGATTACTGAATTCAATAATACGATTACTGAAATACGTTTCGAATTAACTAGCCTAACCAAACGCGTTGAATCACTTAGGGAAGAATATAGGAAAAGTGTTGGGCAATTACAGGCATCCATACAAGCGGTAGAGATTGAGAGTAGAGAAACCACCGAGGCCCAACAGCGTGATATTGATACTTTGAAAGAGGAAGTGCAAGGGGTAAAAGGCCAAGTAGAGAAAGTAGAAGAACACTAGGTGCTCACAGACAGAAAATGCGAGATTGTTAGTTTTTGTATGAATAGACAGGAAAGTGCCGTACCCGAATTAAACGGATATGTAAAGGAACTCGAGGAAAAGAGAGGTGAGATAGGTGAAGAAGTACAAGGGCAACGGCAAATTCTAAAACTTAACAGTGAACGGTCAGATGGAACCGAACAAACCTTAGAAAGTTTTAGTGAACACCATAAAGCTACTGTTGAAATGATAATGGAGCATTTTGAGAAATTGCCCGCTGTTACCGTAAAATCTGAACATGATCAAAATATTACTCAGGAAATGAATAGATTAGAGAGAGTAGATCGTGAATTATTAGTACGACAGGAACATTTTGATAAATTGCGACAATTGCATATTGATACAAGTACGTCACCACGTAAAGAGAATCAGTTCGATCATGAGTACCCCGGCTCACATTATCAAAATGAAGGATTCAAATCCGACGGTCCCCTAGTGTATTTATGAGTATGTAATATTTGGCATAATTTGAATGAAATTTGTCGTGACTAGTGATGGGCATTGGGAATATTCCCGGTGGGAAGGAATTTAAAAATGGGAATATTCCCGGGTTTTTCCCCTGGCCTATAAATTCCCGGGAAGGAATTTATTTCCATTTCTTTAAATTATCTTCCAAATTATAAGAACCATATGACTAATTACTTTATTTTAATATATTATGATGTACTTCTAGGTTTTAAAGAATTTGGAGGTTAAAAAATTTAAAATTGACAGTACTTTATATAACTAATAATATCCCTAATAGCACAAAATCTTCCCTAGGATGTCCCATGGCCCTCCCGCCCGGGAAAACGGGACTTTCCCGGGACGCTCCCATATGACTCCTGCGACATCCATGGGACTGACACGGGAATTCCAGATGTCCGCGTTTCTCCCGGGAAACGGGACGACCCGTGGGACTCCAGCGGGAGTCATGCAGGAAGAATCCCGTAGGAAACCAGAGGATAGTCAGGCAGAACCACGTACGCGAATGGGATAATCCCGGGACGATCCCGTGGGACTCCTGAGGTATCCGTGAAATCCTGATGAGAATCCTACGGGACTTCAAACGGAAGCTCATGTGTAACCGTGTAGCATTGCACCAGAAAAGACGATGTGAATCTATTGACTGTTTTCAGGCTCTGGTTTCAGATTTGCAAACACAATGTACAGTGCAAATCAAACGGAATATGTGTTATTTCACGTGTAGCTACTTGAGAGGCGCCTTTGAAAAGCCAGAGCCTAAAAATAACCAATAGCTTCACTCTGTAATTACCGATAGAGCTATCGTGCAATACCACATGGTGGCCTGTACATGAACTTCCGCTTCAAAGTCCCAGTGAGTCTCTTCAGGTACATATTTATAGGCTATAGGCAGTGGCGTATTTACGATTTTGTTTCTTGAGGGGCTTTGCTATCTTTCGGGGGGGGGGGGGCTTTCCCTGGAAATGTGAAAATTCTGCAAGATATTTGATTTACTTTACTATACTAAGTAAGATTTCGGGGGGGCTTAAGCCCGGAAGCCACCCCCCGAAATACGCCACTGGCTATAGGTAAACATTTCAAAAGCAAATGTTTGACTCGTTGACTTGCACTCTCTATTACCGCAGTAACGTTTCCAATGATATTAGCTATGGTTAGGTAAATTTAAATTTCGTGAGAAAATATATCAATTGGTGCCTTTGGACAATCTCCTTGTTGGCGGGATAAACTGCAAAATGTAGCCAGTGGATGCTTGACGCCACATTGTATCATCAAATCCTTCAGACGTCTTCCTTGTGACAAAGTGATCTGTACGATTCAACATAGTCATATATGGGACTATGCGAAATAAGAGCGAAGATGTACCTATTTACAATATATAAGTTATCTGCATATAGTATTTTCCCACATTACTTGTAATAATAACTAACTTAGTGTTGTTCAGCTGTAAATTTCTCCTCAAGGGATAGAAAGAAAATAAGAATGGAACATGATTCAACTACGAAAAAAAAACTGCCTTTTCTGAAACATGAACCTAATTAATCATTAATAACCGAACGTCACGTTTGGATCGTAGTTATCTAGCATCTGTGTAGCAAAGAAAGATATGCTTAATAAAACAAATGGGTTACACACGTACAATCTTTTATTCAAAAGCTATCATACATGAAGGGATTTTTTCACCCTTTCAAAATATACATCTAGGGTTTTATAATGTGAGCATTTGCATGTTCATTTCAACTTCAGTCACATCGCACTTTATGTGTGTTCATTTGCCTGTCAACATCGCGCTTTGTTCATCCCTTTTCCCTACAAAATGGATAAGGAAAAAAAAATCTGTTAAAAGACGAAGTGAGTGCAAATATTCATAAAAAATTAGCCACAGAAAAATCTAATAATTACGTTAAATACGTATGGATGTATGGAAAGTAGTAGGGAGATGACACTTATTGGAATTACTCGCTTTATTATTATGATCCAGTCATAAGACAATGAGACCTGTTTTGCTTGAATTGAAAAATCTTTTCCCTAGAAATATGTAAGTACATGTGATGCTGCGAATCAGTCGCGCTTCTGACAAGAAGTGAATATAATACTAAGTATTAATTATAAACCAACAACGAACTTTAAAAAGCAGAGAAAGCACACCAAGTTCGGATTTAGTTCGCATAGCGATGAATATATAAAGTTAGCCTTTAAATCAGTAATCAAGCCAAAAGGCAAAGACAAGCAACATAGCTAACTGTCCAGGCCAATCGAGGCACACACACATTCCAGTTCGAGCTTTGGATAATGACGTTTGTCTCTTTTATTCATTGTTGAACATTACTATCCCTTGACGTAAGTAAAAAATTGTTTCAACGAAAGAAAAAAAAACTGTATCCATTGAATTCATTTACTTTCTTTTGTATCAGATGTCATGTAAAAAGTGGAAAACGGAACATATGAAGCCAAATTACTAGCATTACTTTGTTACAAACCTTGAGATAGAAGTTAGAAACGAGCAACTAAGTAATAAACAAAATACAATATTGATACAAGTATTTGCAATAGGATGACCAAAAATTACCCGAACCGTACAAAAAAGAACAAGATTTCCGCTGGACACACACACACATACACACACACACACACACACACACAATGAAGATAATGTGAATCAACTGTGGTGTAGAACAGGATGTCTACTGGTACTTGAAATACTGATATTTGGTTTTCTTACTGGAAATATTGGAATGTACTGGAAATTATTGTCTAATACTGGAGAAATATAAAGATTTCCTTTGAGACCCTTCAAGATGGCAGTCCCATTATCTGGGTGTAGGTGATGATAAAATTAATTGGTCAAACATTGAAAGAACTTGGTAATTCGAGAAAGAAAATCAATAGTGTTTCCTTTTTTTCTTTTAAACCCACTAGTTTCTATGCATTCTTTCCATCAGAATATTGAAGAACTAGCTTTATCAACACATTTTAGAGCTTCTTGAATATCATAGTATGACATTTTTTTTTTAAATCCAGGCTGGTGTTTTGAAAATTTGTAAGTCTAGACGTCAACTCCAGTAAACACCCTGTAGAATCCCGAAGGACGATCGCCCCCAAGCAGTCTTTTGGCATGTTTATAGTTTATGTGAAAGTATATCGTGTAGGATTTCTTGGGACATGGCAAAACAACATTAAAAACGAAGACTGCCTGACCTGTATGGAGAAAAAATACAGAACTATAATAATTACAATAGCCATCTACACTGGCGCGCGTTAGTCATAAAACGTATTTAGTAGACACATCCCACTTCGTAAATGGGTTTCCATGCCTATCGCGGGTGCGTTACACATGCAAAGAGAGTGTATTATTAATTTTACAACGACTTTTCTGAACTATTAAGTAGGGTCGCACAATGGTGTCTTTGGTGCGACATCAACAATACATTATAATACAGAATAATTTTCTGTATTATAATTGATTGCTTGAAGCTTCCGTTCACCACGTCGACTAAGCAAGAGCAAGCAATTTACAAACCTAAAAGTGTCAATATGTTACTTACGTTTCTCTCTTTTCATTCTTTCCGTTGCGTGACGAAGCCAGCTTTGAACTGGTCTTTTGATCTCAGCATCTGTAGCAAATTTGCTGGACGCGTGTTGCCTCACTGTCTCTGGAAATATAATATTGCTGAATGAGAAAAACTGGCAAATTTCTGCAATAGATATGTGTGATAACAAGAAGGAATATGAAATATTCGACATGCATTTCAATAGGTGAAATGAGGTTCCAAAAGTTATGGGATACAAAGATAATAGGGCTATCGTGCTATGCCTTCTCGAGCATGGCGAGTGCAGCAACTTGGAATGGCATGGACTCGACAAGTCGGTAGAAATCCTTCATAAAGTCTTGGTTGTTGGCTATTATGACGTGATTGTTGCAAGTAAAACGTGTGCACAAATGGTTCGTACGATGATATCGTACATGTTTCTATTAACTTTATGTCCAGCAGTATAGTTGGCCGATTCATTGTTTAGAATGCTCTGCAAATCAATCGCGAATAATTTTGGCTTGCTGATATTTTCTAGGTCAATCGGACTCGAGGATCCAAGAATGCCAAATAAACACGCACCACATAATTACAGGCCACAAGCTTGTAACTGCCTTGTTGACAACTTGAGTCTACGGCGTCTAGAGTCTCCGCCACATACGCACTCTACCATCAGTTCGTATCAACTGGGATCATGATCAGTATGGCTATCCGGCATATTGGCAGTTATCAAGAGCAACACACACATTGATAGTTTTCGTCGTAGAAGCAACATCACGGTCAATGACCTTTTACAGAAGTTCAAGTAACAGAAGTCGAGTGCTATGTGCATTTATATTTGTTTTCCGCAACACATGAAGTAGTTCTATACCGCTATCCCATAACTTGTAGGACTTTAGTGTATTTCAAAAACAACATCCTAATTTTATTTAAAATCACGAAGCATTTCAGACACGTGGTAGCTTGTAATTCTACCTTATAACTAAGTTTAGAGGTTTTTCAAAACATGAGAAATATTTGTGTACTATACCATACTTCATTCTTATCGAAGTTGGTTGTTTTCAATGTTTCAGTTAAAAATATTTCTCGGACATTAAGAAACACCAAAAAAATACTCAATATATTGTACACATAGCGAGAACATATACCATTATATTCACGATACATACTAAGATTTATCGCACAACAAAAAATTTTCGAAGACTGGGCTTCGGCTAAATGTTTGTCTCCGACGGTGTGGACAAGAAAAAAAAAAAAGAAATTAAATCAAGATGAAAAAGAAAGAAATAAAGCAAATTTTTTAGGCACTCAAGGTGTATCTGACACATTCAAGCCGGTTGTCTGGTTGTGTAGATTCATTAGTTTCATTTGGTGTCTCTTGTGGTTTGTTTTTTGAAAAATGTTGATTGATTTGTCTCTTGTAGGTATGGTAAATGCCTCTTTTATTGATGATTTTTTTCCGTATGTAGGTTTTTTTTAAGAACATATTGGCTGAGCACATATGTAACCATGATCAACGTTTTTAAAAAATGTTCTAGAAGGGTCTTAGCTCTTCGTAGTCTCCTGTGGCAACGGGCCTGCTACATCTTAAACATACACATATCGTTAATAAAACTGAATTAGAAACATATTTGAGGCTGGCTACTCTTTTGGGATTTCAAAACTCCCTTACTCCAAGTTTTCTCACAAAATTTTACACTAAGTTACTCAAATGGGTACTTTCGAATTTTGAAAATAAATAACACACTTCAGCTATACTATAGTGGATAAGAAGAGCTAAGTAAGGAATTGTAGAAGCATAAGAATATTTTAAATGTTACAGAAGTTATAAATATGTATCTCTATTTGGCAACTTTCAGTCTGAAGCTTAGCACAATTTACATTACCATTAGTGCACCACAAAAATACAGTAGTCTACCTCTGTATGCACGTTTACATTACAAGAAACCTAAACTAAAATGAAAACGTAAATTTCAAGATGATGATCAAAAACAAGAACTGAAAAACTGATTGATACTACTCTAATTTAAATTTAAAACTTCACAGCATGGGACCTAAACCTGCAAGCAAGTTACGCCACAAACGTTCCTTATACATTTAAAAGTGATCACCAGCATAACAAAAAATGAGTAGTAAAAAACTGCACAATTGTAAGTTAAAATACTTTGATTTGACAAATGTACATGACTCGCACATGTCCTGTTACCTATAATTTATATGTATAACATAGGAGAACCGAACTACCACTCTTCTTTTAATCACGTAATAGTTTACTTCTTTTAGTGCTCAGCCAACAGAAATGGAGATACTATCTGTCTCACCCATAAGAACAGTATGGGTTCCTTTACAATAAGTCATACAGAAACAAACTGGTTTGGCAGTGATTCTTATGTTTTCAGTTAAGCTCAAATTTCCCGTTTTTTTAAAAAAGAAATCCCTGACTTTTCCAGAATCTTAAATTCAGTGGCTTTTCGCGGTAGGTGGCAACCCTATATTTGTCGTTTGTAAGAAAACATACATTTTCTTCTCGTAACTAAATATATTCAACAAATACGGAGCTAAACATACCAAACGTCTCCTAAATGCTGGATCATTTGCAATCCTCCTCTCACACTCATAGAGGTCGTCCAGCGTTTGAAGAGGGAAATTCTCCAGCGGCGATCTTCCGTTATATTCCTCTACTCGTTGGTTATCATTCGTCTTGAACGTTCCAATAGTGTCTAACTTTTCTTCTGAAGACAATCCACTTCCCGATATGCTTTCATCATATGTTAGCCTCTGTGAAGAATATAGGGGTTCCTCCACATCTAAAGTATTACCTCGAACATTTGCTGACACGTAACCAGTGATCGGGGACGTTCCATTGTTTGATTCAATATTAACTTCCTTATCTGATGATACAGTCTTCTCACAGATAGTTAACATTAATTCATCTGTCACTTCTTTTATCCGTCTTCGTAAATGCCTCGAAGATATGCAATCTGCGCATTTTCTCTTTCTTTCCATTTCCTAGAATTAGTGAAAAAAATCAATGCTTGAAATTTCAGCAGGGCTCGCAAAAGCCATGTTTGAAAACAGAAACAGCTTTGAGTTTAAAACCAGACTTTTTTTGTTAGTGTTTAAACCAGGTTTTTTGGTTTAAATTGATTTGCTTTAATTATTTAGATTACATGTGAATAGAACTAATTTCGTTTGACCTTAGCTCCCTCGTGGCTGTATGGTTAGCGTACGCGCCTTTGATGCGGGAGACTTGGATTCGCGATGGGTGCTCATGTGACTCAGATTCCACGTTAAGCTGTAGTTGCACTGCTACTGAGAGACCCTCCACTCCAAGCCCAGATTGTCCTTAACATCTTTATGTAACAGCGGAGCCCTTATGAAGGATGGAACCTAAAGCTTAAAGTGGGATCAAATCACTTACCCAGTTTCACCCAAGAAAAACTGTCCTCCGCCTGGCCTCGAACCCAAGACCTAGCTCGACCCTCTGTAGAAATGTGTTATATTGATCTTGCGTACTTGTGAATATTTTAAGTTATTTTAGAAAGACAACTGCACAAGTGAAATCACTGTACAGATTATTGAGGTGAGCGAGCCTTTTTTTTTTTTAAACAGAACTAGTCCCAGGTATTTGGTGACCGAACTTGGCAGGATCATAGCCGACTAAGTTTCAGAACTAGAAGTTGCGAAACCTTATTGGCTACATCCACATCTTATCAATTGGACTTTTCAGTTTTAATTTTAAAGTTCCAGACTTTTTTAAGAAACAAACGTCGCTTTTAGCGAACTGGCTATTATACAGTGACAATAAAATAAATTTTAACACCATGTGCGTTGATTTCCTTGGGGTTTTCCCATTTCCTTACATTTCTTTCATTTCACCATTTAACTTATTATTATCATCAGTCTCCTTTAGCCTAGGGCATAACCATAGGAAAATTAGTATGCAAAATATCTGCTTATGAAAAATCACACCGGCACGATTAAAGCGGAGCTTTTCGATGTAAAATATATATATATACCGTTCAGCTCTGTACTCAAACTGCACAATCCCGATTCACAGAATACTATCCGCATTAGAATAAAGTGAAGTGGGCGAAGCCCAAATTCTGTTGTTCCCTAGTAAAAAATCAGATTGTAATTATGCTAAGGTACTGATTGCACCAAACCAAACAAGGTGCTTTTTACGAAAACTTGTATTTTAAGCGCATGACTTATCTTCATTACGTCATTTTTATCGATGTCTACTTTCGGAACAGCCTTTTATGTTGTGAAAGGGCTCACCAACCTCCTGTTGCATAAGGATGTTAACGCTACACAAACTTAGTTATATGTAACCTAAATGAATAAAGAAATCAATTTGAACAAAAAGTAACAATGTAAAAAAAATATGGTTTAATCAAATTCTTTTCTTTCGACAAAACATGGTTTCTGCCAACCCTGGCAATAAGAAGGATTTATGAACAGTAAGCACAATACGTTGTAGCTTTCCATTACTTTTACATCCAACACCGCCTTCCATCACTCACTGGCCGGTGTAGGACAAAAGCTCACTAGACCTTTTGTCTAAGCTGACTAAACATATAAATAAAAGAAACATATGACTCGGATAGTCATCCATATTTTTCGATTATATTTGCGAATTACCACTTTTACGTAAATCACACCGTGCAGATTAAGAATAAGGTAACCTGTTCCATCCAATATTACCCTTCACAAATATTGTTTTTCTATTTTCCTCCTCTTTTCAGAATACAACCCTCGCTCAGCTTTTACAATTTGAGTTACTGCAGTACTTTTATCTTTTCTTATATTACAAATCGTTGTCATAAAAAAATCTAAACTAGTATTTTTAATATATTAGCATTAAATTAGGTTTGCGTATTTTGCGAATAAAATACAATAAAGTGCGTGAAGAGTGCAGTTGCCTAACTGGGATGGCATTTAGTATCTCCCCCAACTCGATCCATGACTTCGGAACTGGTACTGCAGCTCAGTGAACCATTGTGCTAATGAAAGAAAAAAAACTGCGGGGTTTCTCACCCTTTTCGCTCGTTCAGCTATATTTCGTAACGCAACTAAGTCACTGTTTTTCAGGGAAGGCAAAAACCATGGTTTTTATTGAAAAAACTAAAAAAAACCGTTTTTTTGGGGTTTAAACCAGGTTTATTTGTTTAAAATTATTTGCTCTATATATTCATATCATATATGGACAGAAATAAGTTTGTTTCGCCTTGATATTATTATGCAACATCCGGGTTATGCTGGAAGGGGTCACATAAGCTTAAAGCGGAATAAAAAGTGCTTCTCGAGTTACATCCGAGAGAAATTGTCCTCCATTTGAACTCGGAACCAGGACTAATTGGCCACAAATGCGATACGTCTGCCGACTCACTCACGAAGGAATCCTGATAAAAATACGTTGTACTGATCTTTACATGCTTCTTAATATAGCTCTCAAGAGTCATTTCAGAAGGACAAAAAGATAAACAGTTGCACAAGTGAAAACATTATACTGAATTACATATGGACAATTTCAAAGTACTACGGAGTACAGAAGAACTAATTTAATTCAAGTTAGTTAACAACGACTTATATTGGTCCAAATTAAAGAAATACAACGATTTAATTTGCATATCACAAAGATACGAATTTTTAGGTCCACTTTGGCTCAGACTCATTTATACATAAATAGATATCGAAGATACTTCTCATTTCACTAAATGCCTCTCGTGGGGTCTGTATGACCCTCCCCCTCACACACAAAGTACGGAATTTCGATGCATTTTATCAATAGTAAACATTGAAACAAAACAACATTTAGAATGTTTCTTTGATTGCAATTACATAACAATAATAACTACAAAAAAAATCACAAATCAAACATTTATACTCACATAAAAAGAGTTGCTTTTGTAGTATAATCTTTTTGAGTAATGAATGAAAAAAACAGCTGGTTTAAACCAGCCAACCCTGCTTTTTTTTAATCAATATCACTACCGCAAAAGACTGGAGGAGAAACAAAAAGCAACCCCCTAATTGAATTCCATTAAGATTTTAGTTCTTCGCATAAAATCTTTCTCGTCACTGGCGCCTGATAACCCGTATCACGCTTCACAGTCTCGATATTTGGAAATTCTAACCTTTCAACCTCCGTTACGTTTTGAAGGGGTTCGACTATTATTTGTAGTTGTAATTCGCAAATATGTTCGGGGGGCTTCTAACACCGTTCGCTCGCTCAGGTAGACCTACATTTCGTAAAGTAAATAAACCACTTTTAATTGAAACATTAATATAGTGGAGAGATGTAACTCAAGCTACGTAAAAAAAAAAAAAGCCTCCACCGTACCCTTTAAACGGTTTCATTGCATCGTCTTTGCAAGTTTCAACACTATGATGAAATTTGCATGAGATACGTCAGGTTAAAATTTGTAAAAAGGCAGATTCTGCTGCGCTGCTTTTAAGTGCAACACTGTTGTGTTTGCTTAAGTCACTTCACAACAGAAAAGAAACACAAAACATATGATGAAAGCAGTTTTAATTGAAAATAATCAATGTTCATCAATTTCGCTAACACCTTGGCGGGTTAACTTTAGCAGACGGCTCTACCAAAAGAAAAATTTATAGGTCGAAAAATATTAGTAGTAAAGTAGTGAAACGGTAATATAATTGTTTAAACTCATAAACCATATGGGGCCGCGGTGGCTCAGAGGTAGAGCGTTTATCTCTGGTGCTTGGGGTCCCAGGTTCGATCCCAGCTCGCGCCAAGTGAACTCTGTGGTGGACAAACACCGTCTCCTACCACTTTCTTCATTCCACCATTTCATTCATTTCTGATCATCACCGTTTCCCTTAGCCTCGGTGCACATTCGTGAGACGTTAAACTAGATATTTCATTTCATTCAATTTCATAAACCATATGTGGTAGTAAGTAACATAGGAAAGTATGTTATGGTGGAAGTATTTGCTAAGGCAGAAGGCGGCTGAATACAAGTTAGGAACGAGATGCTAAGTGTTGTATCTGAAGATTTGGGAAATGGTTAGAAACAATGGTTGCAGTGCAAAGGCAAGGTTCTAGATTACTGGTCCCCCTTCCGATTGAGCAGTAATAAAGACAGAAAACAACGTGCCCTGCGGGGTTCTAACCCGCCTTCACTCGCTAACGCTCGCTCGGCAATACTGTATCAGTTAAATGTATAAACTTTAGTACAGAAAGAAATCTACCCATCTACTAATCCACATCGGGGACCAGTAATCTAGAACCTTCCCCATGCAAATCATGTGTCACTTCAAAGGTAGAAAACAACTTGTCCTGCGGGGCTTCTAAGCCCCTTCAGTCGATCAGCTATAAGTTTTGAGGAGCGTTTTGTAACACTAGTGCTCCAAATCTAGTAAAAAATAACTAGACAATATTTGCTCATCTTCGCTTTACCACACATATCTTAACAAAATCCCAGAGGCTGGTGCTGGACACTTAATGGCTGCTTATCAGTTTGGTACATCAGGTACAATGCAGGTTTTATGGTAAATCAGTTTGCGTGCTTATTCTTAAACTGAACGCCATAATTTCAGCATGAAATAACAGTGTGAAATAAGAGTAAGAAGGTTTTAGATAATTATTTGATACATAAAAAGTGAAAAATATTTTAAAAGATTCCGACCTATTGTAAATCTGCCCATATTAATCCATTGTTCATAGCATTCCTGCTCTGTTGAACTTTAAACATTGAGTACTACGGCTGTACGATCACCATTTCATCATTTTTTTTACAACTAGAATAACAACAACTCTTTTTTTTTTTAAATCACTAAAATTTTCATTTCACACACTTACCGAAATCAATTATACTGCAGACTAAAATCTGTTGGAACACAAAATATTCCACTAACATCTACCACTGCGTCACCGCTGAACCTCACGTATTCCTTCCAATACCACAAACCACAATGCAATTGTGACAAACAAATGACGGTTCCGAACGCGCACCACAGCACTGAGGACCAGGCGAAATTTTATGGTTTATATTTTCTTTTCTGCTGATTTTTAAACATATTCTTTTATTATGAGAGAAATACGTATAATTTTGTGATTTTCTGTTTCCCGTTGCTAGTGGCCATCCTGCGGGACAACCGTGGGATTCCCATCCATATAGACCCATGCCTGTCCCAAGCGGGACTTCCCTGGGATTACCTATTTATATCCTGGATTTTTTAGGATCGTTGTGGGTCGTATGGGACGTCCCGTTGACTACTTGTGCTATTAGGGATGATTTTTTAAGTTCCATTTCCATTTGCAGTAAAACGTAAGGTAATTGTTTAGTATTGGGGGGGCCAAAACTAGCAAAAAGTAGGATGATTTAGGGAAGAAATGAGTTGATAGTGATGTTCAAGTACTCAAGAGAGTATCGAACACATTTGTTTAGGGCAGTAACGGATTTATACAAAACGGAAAGGTAAGTGGAAGTGATTTATGTGAAAAAAGAAAGTGAATTGTCGGTAACGAAGATAAAAAAAACAACGTGCCATGGGGGGTTCTAACCCGCCTTCATTCGCTAACGCTCGCTCTACAATGCTGTCTGAATTTAATGTTGGTAACGTAATTTAACGTATGAAACCATAAAACAACCGCATCGGAATAGAATATCGCAAAAAAGTAGGTGCATAAGCTGGCTCCCAATGTTAAAGAACAGCCAAAATTTGCAAATTACTAATTTACAAATGAAGAAAATTAACCATTTTGTAAAATAATTTAGAATTATGTATAATTAGAAATTAAGTGCTCCTAATAAACCTTGAACCACCATTAGTAATAGACGTCGGTCTGTCTGCTCTCTCTGACTCGAATTTCTGAAGAGGTAGGCTACTTGGACTTCTTTTACATGTGAATTAACGTATGGAATTTCAAGAAATAGATAGAATGAAGGTCGTGTATGGAATCAAGTTGAGTAAATCCACTTACATATAAATTTAAACTGTTACTATATTATTTTTTCACACATATTTAATTGATATAACGTATTGTAAATAAATATACATTTATGTGTACTGTCTAAAAATAATCAAGTGGTAATAAGGTAACAAAGACCGTTCAGAATGTACATTTTAAAGAATCCTCTGAGGACAACAATAATAATATATTGTGATATAATAATTAATTGAACTTCGAAATCATAATAGAGTAATATAATGCAATTTCCTTTCTGATTTTACATAAATTCCCGGATAAATTCCCATTTTGGGAATCTTCCCGGGAATATTCCCGAAAAATATCTTACCGGGAATTTTCCCATCACTAGTCGTGACATCCTCATATATATATATATATATATATATATACCTTCTGCGTGTGTGTGCCCCTCCAAATATCCAGAGAAATGGGCGCCCTTGCGTAGTACTATATACCTAGGTACTTGCTAGAAATTACAGAAGGTTATTCGTTTTATACCCACCCATTTTCGGTTCGGTGCTGCCACCTGGCGTATCATACTGGAATTATGGTCACCTTACAAGGGCGGTGTTTGTCTGACCTGGAATACTAACAGAGGCACAGTTAAAGACGCTTTTATCATGGAATCTGGAAAGTCCTGAAAACTTTCCCTTCTGTTCTTTGAGATATTTGTTAGAGATTTATGACCCCGTTACCTGAAAATCAACGTTGCTACTTCCCTCTATTGTCCCTTTCTTTTATCAAGCATTCATTGTTTTTTTTTTTTTTTTTTTTTTTAATGCTGAATTTTGTTGTTTATGAAAGGTTACGGAAGTACGGCAATATTGAAGAGAATGACAGCGCACGTGCTGCTTAAGATCAGCCCTGGATTGTGTGGGGGGAAATGTGTAGTGTTTGGGGCAAGAGACCTCCAATAGTTACAGTAGGTGCGTGAGTGATGGTAGTGACTGTTATCAAATGGCACCGAAAATCAACGTCTTATTCCACGAGACACTTACACATACACACAAACGCCACGAGCAGTTATTGTTCTCAAGTGAAAAAATTGTGTTAAAATATTAAATTGTTCGCACTAACTATCTTAAGTCGCGGCACAAGTCACAATCAAAAGTAGCATTTAAAGCAATAATAGCACGTGTATTAAATAAAATTAGTACCGGTATACGCAACGGGAGATCGACAGTCAATCAAACCGCAATGGCATACAGAAATACAGGATTTGCTATTCCCTCTAAAGCGATAAAGATGGATGGATACCTTCTGAAACACGAGAATAGCGGTATGTGATAGTGAGCTACACTAGCGACAGAAGATCTCACTTGAACGAAATATGAACTAAGGAAGTATACATCCGGGTTCCTTTTCATTTTCCTCCGGCTCCTACAAACAAACAAACAATTGCCTAGAAAGCGATCGTGGCTAAGGAAATAAGGATTTGCAGAAGAAGATGATTTTAAATATAAAGTTGCTTTTGTGAACGTTCTTGTAAATCATTTCATTAAGGCTGGCAACATAAAATATAAGGGAAGTATAAGAACAGTGTTATATTCTTATTATATTTCAATTCACAATGGCTGCTGAGGCGTCTGTTAAGTTGGAATTGATGTGCAAAGAAGAAACTGCTTTTGACTTACCTCAGGAAGATCCACTCGAAGGGAAAGGGTGGACATACGAACTGATGACTGACAAGAAAGAGTTAATATTATCCACAACGGAAGGAGAGGAAACAATGGACAAGGATACAGCTATGTGTTCTTTGGATGTGAAACTAAACGTTGATAGGGTGAAATCAGAATTAGCAGTAGAAGATGATCCTGAATTTGAAAGGAATATAGAAACGCCTAGAAAAATAGTAGTTCAGGAGACTTGCGCGTCGTACTCTAATGACTTCCAACAATTAACAACAAAAAGTTTAAATTCACTTCGACCAGAAAGGTAATGTTCAATTTTTCATATACTAATTGGCTCAGATTGATAATACGGTTACATGCGTTCGGAAAGTTTGTTGGCTAAAAGCAATACTTCACGAGAAATATTTAGATATGGGAGATATCTCGAACGTAAGTTAGTAACCTACAATTAGGAAATTGGAAGGCACAGGTAGATAAGCTGTATACCAAATAAAAATAAGATCGATACGACTAATACAAATCTTATGTAGTTTAGATCTTGATAAACTAATTATTTCTTTATTATTGATCACACACTTCTCACTAATTGTTGCACATGTTTAAAATATGGGTGCTCGACAATATTGTTTTATTTATATAGAGACTTATGTAAAATAGGAAATCGTGAGAACGGTATATATCCTAATATTTTGCAAATTTAAACGTGGAATATATTATATTGGAACAAGGACTATGGACGTTTGTGTTTTTACTTAGAATTTAGCTCAAATGGGTCTAGCCTCATTTTTCCGGAGGGCTTCGAAAGACATTAGTAAAATACAAGAGAAAGAATATTTTAACCATCAATGGATGTTCGTTAATTGTAGAGGTCCATACATCAAACCATTTCATCGCTACACTCATTTCTATCAAGGAAGTCGACTTTTTACATTCCCAGGAATCATTTCTAGAGTATTGACCTAAATTTCTCAATGTATAATCACTGTAGGGGCTTAGTGAACGTACATGATGTGTGAATTATTGTACAGACAACGCTAACCAGCATGTGCTAGATGGCCGGTAAAAATAAGATTGCTATGCAGATTAGAGCGTTACGCAGAATGTTGGTAAACGAGGATAGCGCAAAATTCTGTATTTCGGATAAACTTACATGTCTTACGTGTTGAATGTGTTCTTGTACGTTCCTAAGTATTTTATAGGTAACATCTTGAAATGCTTTCTTTGCTTGTATATTTGTGTTCCAAACTAACGCAATATATCAGAGACGTAATTCCTTAGTTATATGAATTTCTTCCTTCCCAATGGTTTTTCTAGTTTTGTGTCATGATTTGCCATATTGAATGTTGATATTTCATTTCGCTTACAGTGGTAACTAGCTACCGTAACACGGGGTTACTTTGCACATTGGGCATTACTTCCCACAAAATATGAAAAGAGATTCAGTCATCTGTTAGTAAAACCCTGAACTGTAAACAGATTGGTGGTAGTTCATAGTTTTCTCACTGGGTGTCTGTACAGTAATATGGTACTATGTTACTGTGGCGCCACATATTCTGTCTGCTTGTATGTGTGGAATGCGGTGAGCGGGTAATTGAATTTTGGTTTCATGGTGACGATCGTGGTAACTATTCTACAACCAACTTTACTGAATAAATAACTTAGTTATTTCATTTTCATTAGTTAAGTTTAACAAATTTGGATTTGTGCTTTTTACAATTTAGAAATTTATATGAACATCCCTAGGTGGCGAATACAAAGAAAGTTTGAATTCGTTCTATTTCGAGCGCTTTCCAATTCGATTTTTTTTTTTCGCTGCTCTGAGCCTATCGTAGAAGTATGTATTTGACATCTAGGTATTCCTAGTAGAAGTGGCAAGTAGCTCACGATTTTTTTTTTTTTAATGAAGAAGGAAGTATTAATGTTTGTACTGACAAACAATGAAAGACATTTTGATCGTAGCTTTAAAGTTGTTTCAAACTTCGTGATCAGAACTGCTCCTACTCTTCTGGTGGTATAATTTGAGAACGTTTCATTTCTTTTAGCCGAGTGAAATAAATTCAGATCTTATTTGAACATATAAAGGAAAGTAAGAATATCTCAGATACAAACCATGAAAAATTTCCCAACCATTCTATTTTTAACATCTTTCAAACTTTAGCTGCTATTGCCCGTTATTTTGCTTCTAACTGCAGTGAATGTAATTTGAGATAACGTCCTTCTTATTAGGTGAGTTAAATAAATTTTGTTATTCTGCTTTTAGATTTTAGATAGAGTGAGAATGGCAATAGATACAAGTCCCGCAGGATTTTGTGTTTTTTTTTATTTAAGAACAGTTTTGGAATAGAAGATTAAGAATAGATTTATGAATACAAAATAACTATGCAAAGTATCTCTTTTGACAATAGAGAATCTTAATATGTTTTAAAAATGTGCCCGACGTCGGTTTGTTCTTTTTGGGTTCCCTTTAAAGGGCTGTTGTCATTATGACTACAAATCGAATTCTAAGTGACGTTAGTTTCAATTTTTGTTATGGGGCACCAACATTTTATCAGATAATGTTCTCGTTGTACTGTTGAAAAGGGTATTTTATAAACGACTTTTCGTTCTTCTACGTAGAAATGTAGAACTTCTGTATAGATCATCATTATTATTTAAATTCATTTCAGAACGATGTTAAATTAATTTTTATTGTGGGTTAATGAGATGTACTCATAAAATGCCAGCGAAGCGTTGTTTATTTATTTGTAAATTAGCCCTTTTAGAGTCCAGATTAAGAATATCATAAATACGATATTATTAAGTACATCCCGCCTTTCGAACAAAATTTCTTAGTATGATAGAAAACTACATAGGATAAGCTGCATTTCATTCTTGAATGTAGGTTTTGCATTAGTAAGGCACGATGATGGTTGAGCCCAAGTTTTTATGAGACAAAGATTTAAATTGCTTTAAGAAAAATTATTTTCCACTTTATTATATTTCTTACACGAAGGAATATATTCTATGTTCCAATCGAAAGTGCAGGAACGTGAGAGTAAAACTAACCAAGACAGACGAAAAGGTTATGGAGCTAATGGTTTATAGTTTACTTGTGTATTAGTTTTCTGATATATTTTGTGTTTCCACGTATTTTTTTTCTTTAATTTGCCTTTTTCTTAATTTTTAAGATTTTTTCACACCATTTTAGACTAAATTCCACCAAGATATGAGTTTTCTATCATTTTGTCAGTACTTGTGTGAATTGATAGCTTTTCACATAGTTCATACTGCCTTTTTGGACAGGTCTATATTTTTGCTCTTAAAGTTATAAACGCTGAGCTATTCCATATAAAATCAGGAAGTTCACGAGTGAAGCCTTAAAAATTAAAGTTAGATTTTATGTTTCAAATGAAATTGACGTTTGTTTGATTTGCACTTGCTGATGGCTCAAAGCTCATAGGATACAGGCTTGGGTGTCGTTTCTAAGCTTGTGCATCACCCTTTACAAGAATTTCCATTAACAAACCTGGATTTCTTTAATTTGTATTATTGTTTTCTTTTGAGATTTTAGCTTGCATTCTCCGTTTTTTGTTGACTACTTACAGCTTTATCTCGGGCACTTGCGTAATGCTTTTTCATCCTTGTAAGTGTCTATTTCCTTTGTTTTTTTTTTCTGGTTAGTTATAACTCAGTAGTTTACGAAAATGCATTTTAAAATTTGCATCGTCCCTGAATTTTAAACTCAATCTGTTTCTCCTTCGTTTCCTTCTGCTTTTTAACCCTTAAGAGGAAATATGTGTATGTCAGACACCTATGGTTTTTCTTTGTATTACATTGGCAACACTGATTCACTCAATGTATCGGTTCCCTCAGTACCTTCCAATTATTTAGTTGTATGTGTGTCGCAGTAGTCCAATGTTGGCGTAATGTCTGAGTGAACATTTATCGATGATTTTAGAAAGAGGCACACATTTTCATTATTGTTTATATTTTTGCGCGATTATTGGACACACATTTCCTGAAGAGAGTTTTGCTTTCAAAAATTTTTGTGGTTTACTTTTATTTACCATGAAATAGAAGTTATTGAGCTCTTGAAACATACTATTTTGTTTGTGTGACATTTTATGTATTTGCAAAATATAGACCTAGTACCTCGAGAAAGAAATTTAAGAATGAAACTGTAAGTACAGCAGATCCTTATTTCACGGGAAAAATTCCAAAAATGTTGAAAGTACAGGAGTAATTTATATTATTGTCTTCAGTAGATTCTGACTGAGACGCCTAATTTTTTCCTCAAATCAAGAATTACCTACTGAAAGTGAGGACGATACCAATTCTGATACAGTGCCAGGTGTGAGCTCAAGTAGTAACAGAACTGTCAATGTGAGCAGCCCTAGTGAAGTTTCATGTGTTAACGAAGGCCTTAGATACAGAGGTAAAAAGAGGTTTGTTTGGAATTGAAATGAACCTCTAAGAAACCGAAGAGTTCTCATCAAAACATAGAGGGATTCCTGGTATAGTCACCCATGTAAGAAATCTGGGGAAAAAATCCTGTCTAACTTATGTAATGATGATATAATTCAGGAGATTTCAATATGAAGTTGGAAGAAAATCGAAACAAGTTTGAAGTAAATTAGAGCAAAGTCAAACTACAGATCTACTGACCTACCTGAAAATAAAGTTCTTATTGCTCTCCTAATATTGTGTTCTATTTGTAAATCAGGCAACGAAGACATGTATTCACTATTTTCAAGACACTTTGGGACGACCTCTATTTAAAGCTACCATGTTCGTTAAACGTTTCCAAGCTCTTGGACAAATAGAACATTTGAACAGGGCAGCTACATGTGGACAAATAGCATATTTGCGGAGTAGTAATATGTAGAATTATACTAATTTAAAATTTGTCAGTTTTTAAATTTATATTCTATTTTTATTTAGATATTGAAATATTTTCCGAATTTATATTCCAATAAAACCGAATTAATATATGTAATTCTTGTTTATCATATTTTGCTCGAAGTACAAAATATAAAGTTTCATTATTCTACATTACACATACGTTTTTTAAAAAAGATATTACTTTTACATGTCCGTGTCCCAGAGACACGCATTTCCTGTAAGCGAACTAAAATAACATTCCCTGTTAAGGGTTAAAATATTTTCTGACTTTAAAAATTACTCTAATAGAATACATTTTACAAAAATGTAGATCCTAAAAGAGCTGGGAGTGAATCAAAAAACTACTCTCTTCTTTGCCTTCAGTTAAATATATTGTTACTATTTGGATGAATCCTTCGCGATTAATTCCAATCAGTATTGTCCTAAAATCGATAAGATAAAGCGCAAGTAAAATGGAATTAAATCAAGAAGAAACAGCTGGCAATCAACAAGGATATCATCTTAAAGTTTGTTCTTGGCTTTCTTTACATTCTTCCGAATATCTCTTTTCCATTTTGTCTATTGCCAAACAACATCTGGAATTAGAAACATGTATTATAACGAACATTAACAAAACGGAAGTGATGTTCACCTGTTCCACGTTATTTCGAGAGAAGATAATTTTGTTTATAACAAGTTTTCGTCTTCGTTTATAAAGATTTATAATTTGTACTGAAGGAATGTATGATTTTTTCTTGCTTTCCTTGTTTTTATCTTCTCCCGATATTCTTTACCATATATTGAGCTAAGTTCTTAAATTAATTTTCTATCTTACCATTTCATGTTATCCCATGTATCTCAATTAGCTTTTTCTAATAACAATATTGTTCTCGTTTCTACCAGGGTCATAATGAGAAGCTGTGAGGGGCGTAGATATAAAATCATAAATAAGGCGCACTGACTGTAACATAGGGACGTTATTACATATGCGTATTTTTTATTAAACAGGCTTATCAACAGTTTTATATGCAGTATTATTACAAACTATCCTCGCAGACCGTTTAAACGCTCAAAATTGTAAATAAGTAAAACGCAGCGAAATGATAACTATTTCATAAGTTACTAGGTTTGGAAACATCTGCTCGACACACAGGTACCGTAGTGAGTCATCAAAATTGCCAGAATGCCATTTTATTAAATTTTATAACTTTTTCGTTTGTATAAAAAAGTTAAATCGAATATTTCTTATTCAGGCCTACACATAAAGGATAACAATGCTACCAACTTGAAATGTACAAAATATAGCTAGTTGACCAAATATTTAAACATGTACAAATTTTGCCCTGTAATCCAAATTGAAAAGTTGAATATAATACAACTCAAAGATATGGTAGTCAAATAGATTGATTATTTGATCTCTGTGGATTCAAACTTCATAAAAACAATCATATGGCATTTCACTATATTTGACCCAAAAGCCGTTTCTTGTAGGAAGCGCAAACCGTTGAGCGCTAAGTTAGTCCGACGGTGATTTCTTCGGACTTTTGGCCTACCATGCAGTAATATGTTAAATCACATTAGGTATTTAATCTTCTAGTATAAGAATTACAGTAACCCTGACCTGTAAACATTTTCATCGTCTCTTTGTTTAATTCCCTTTTCCCTTTTTTAATTTTAATAGTCGGTATATTTTTTTCAATTTGTCATCTCTTGGTTAATTTTTACCATGATATGCATTTTCTGTTGATGATTGCTTTTTGCTGCATAACAGGAATTGTTCCAAATATTTCTTAAATGTTCACTTATTTCTCTTTAATCCAATTTTTTTTCACTTTTCCATGTCAGCTAACCTCTAACATTTAAGGGGACTGGCGTTCTAAGAAATAGTAGCTCCTTCCTCCAGTTTAATTCTTTCAGTTTATGTCTGATAGCTGGACACCGAACATGGCAACACGTATGCCCCGAAATATGACATGCCAGTATATTTCTCCAATTGGAGCAAGAAAGAGTGAATATTTCGCCATGACTTAGAGACGCACTAGATAGATTTGATAAGCTATATTCACTTTGTATTCTAAGGTATGAAACTTAATGCAAGAAAAATGCATATAACAATATGCATCATGCTAAGACAGAAAGCACGGACAGAACAACGAAATTTCAACTTTTAAGAATAGCAAGTCTGCATATCCCATCTTTTTGTTTTTGGTTTTTCTCTTTCCTTTAAGGAATATACCGCTTTTAGTTTCAATAGCGAACATAGCTTACCATGCTTAACTCCCTGAAAAACAAACTGTAGTTCCAGGCTGCCATTCGAAAGAAGATTAATTAGAACGAGTCTTACGCGCTGTCGAATTGGGTGCACGATCTGAGGCGTATGCTCAAATCAGCCATAAAACTCCACACTGCCACATATTTCCCCCGGTTCCATTTCAATTTTTAGTTTATTTACGGTTTATAAATGTTTATGTGTTAACATCTGGCCTAAAAAAAAAAATGCATTTCTAGATCAAGGTCAGGCAAATTTAATCAACTATCTTCAGAAGTTACTGTTAAGTCTAAATATATGTAGGATCAATCGAGGATTTCCATTGAGAACAGCTAAAATATCTAAGCTAGAAGAACTTTGAATGTGGTCTTGGCGCACAATGTTGCGTATATCATGGACCGAAAGAAAAAGAAATGAACATGCACTAAGGGTTGCTAATGAAGGACAACAGATCATGAAAATAATAGGAAAAAGAAGAAACACTATGCTTTGCCATCTTATTCGGCACTCCGATGTGATCACCATGCTTATAGCTGGAAATGCAATAGAAATACCAGGAAGAAGAATACCAACGATACAATATATAGACACTTACGAAGAAGAAACGTTATCAAGTTTTAAAACTGATCTCCCACGGTAGAAAAGATTTTCAAAATTTCCATGTTGCCCACCTATCTATGGTTGGGGTGAACAGGATGGAATCGACGATTTAAAGTTTGGTTTCCCTAATTTACTATATTCACACTAGCTGTTTAAGGATAATTAGAACGTTGATTTCATAAATCTACGAAGCCAGTTGTACCTCTTGAAGGAGGTGTACTCACCAATAATGCATGCGGGAATGACATTTCTTAGCTTTGTTATGTAATGTTCGGGCAGCGTAAATAAAACTTCGAAAATAATATTCGCAACCTCTCGCATAAATACGTCGGAACTAGGTCGTGTTATTTTTTGAAATAAACGGCGTTCAAGTATCGGCTGGTACAAGCTATATTTTGCTCTCAAAACACATTATTTTGTTAATAATAATATGTTTTCTGCATTTCTTGTAGATATCTTAAATTTTATTGGCCAGTGGTTAGTGGAGGTTAGTGATGGTGAAATATCTTTACACTTCTATTTCTTTCTTTTAACTGCGTGGATTATTCCAGTGGCCATGAAATCCTGTTTCCTGTCGTTGTTAGAATTTTGTAAATATATTCGGAAAGTTCATATAGCTTTTCGTTTTTTTCCCAAAAGTTTACACATCCTTCTCTCTCTCTGTCACTTGTTTATTGCTTTTATCCCAACTTTGCTACGGCAAATCACGATTTATTTCGTACCTACATTATGTCATAAACGGAAGCTGGGGAGAACGGCAGACAAAACATAGATACCGTAAAAATGGAAAAGTGAACAAATGATCAAATTAAGCTCAGGTATTAACAAACTAAAATTATGATGTGCAAATCACAAAACCTGTTTAAACTTTGCAGAAAATATGATAATACCAAATATAATTCACACAAATTAAAGAACATCAAAAGGTTACAAATGATAAAGTAGCTTTTACTGTATTTATTTACGGCCGTTTTAACTTGTTTTATTTCCCCTTTTATCTTTTATTATTTTCGGTATTTTCGAAATATCTTGTTATTTTATTTTCGGGTTTGTCACACAAAACTGAAATTAGAAACGATTGTTAGGATTAAACAGTGGAGTGCATTGTTCTAAAATAAACTCATGTTATACTCTTGTGAGTGCTCCAATTGTACGGATTGAGCTTCGCAAGCTAAATCGCTGTTTGCATATGTGAGATCCAATTTTTTGTTTGTTTATCATCAGTGGTTGTACGATATTTTCATACGCCTCCGTGTAAAATAATTTTTTTCAAATATTGTGCAGAAATCAGCAGTGGAGTGACTAGTACATATGTGTTAGCACCCTAACATTCGTTTGTAATCTCAGTTTTGTGACAAATTCTGGCTCCATATCATTGAAAAGAAGGAGTAATTGTGCCTGCTTGAACGATCGCTTATTACTATCTGCAGAGGACTCCAGCGGACCCTTGGGATAATCCGACGTGGAACGCCTGAGATCCTATTAACTGCAACGCCTCTGAAGGAGTTGACCGGTCGAAGATTATTGTGATTAAGTGAAATCTTAATTTATCAATTGTGCCACACAGTACAGTATTAAAAGAAAATAAAATAAGATAAAAGTGGAAATAAAAAAAAGGTAACACGGCCGAAAATATATACAGTAAAAGCTACTTTTTCATTTGTAACTTTTTGATGTTCTTTTAATTTGTGTAAATTACATTCAGTATTATCACATTTTCTGCACAGTTTAACCAGGTTTTATGATTTGCACCAGAAGATAATTTTAGTTTGTTAATATCTAAGGTTAATTTGATCATTTGCTCACTTTTCCATTTTTACGGTATCTATGTTTTGTCTACCGTTCTATCCAGCTTCGGTTTATAACACAACGTATGTACGGAAGAAATCGTGATTTGCCGTAGCAAAGCTGGGATAAACGCAACACACAAGTGAGAGAGAGAAAGGATGTGTAAACTTTTGGAAAAACAGCGAAAATCATTATGAACGTTACGATTATATTTACAAGGTTCTAACAACGACAAAAACCACGATTTTATGGCCACAGGAATAACCCACGCAGTTAAAAGAAAGAAATAGAAGTGTAATGATATTTCACCAACACTAGCCTCCACTAAGCACTGGCCATTAAAATTTAAGATATCTACAAGAAAAGCAGAAAACAAATTATTATTAACAAAATAATGTGTTTTGAGAGTAAAATATAGCTTGTACACCTTAGCCGTAAATCTCCATATGGCTGTACCATTTAGAACTGTCCCTCGCTTCCCCCGCTGTACCTGCCGATACTTGAACGCGTGTTCATGCGAGAGCTTGTAAATATTATTTTCGAAGATTTATTTACGCTGTCAAAATTTACATAACAAAACTAAAAAAAGTCATTCCCGCCATGCTTTCTCTGTCTCAGCATGATGCATATAATTATATTAATTTTGTTTGTATTAATTTTCCTCTCTTAGAATTCAACGTGAATGTAGTTTATCAAATCTATCTAGTGCGTCTCTAAGTGATGGCGAAATATTCATTCTTTCTTGCTCCAATTGGAGAAATATACTGACATGTCATATTTCGGGGCATACGTGTTGCCATGTACGATGTCCAGCTATCAGATATAAACTGAACGGATTCAATTGAAGGAAGGAGCTACTATTTCTTAGAACGCCAGTCTCCTTAAATGTTAGTGGTTAGCTGACTAGGACAAGTAATAAAAAATTGGATTGAAGTGAAATAAGTGAACGTTTAAGAAATATTTGGAACAATTCCTATTATGTAGCTAAACGCAATCATCAAAAGAAAATGCATAACATGGTAAAAAATAATTATAAAATTACAAATTGGAATAATATATACCGACTTTAAAATTAGGAAAGGGAAAAGATATTTAAACAAAGAAACGATGGAAATGTTTATAGGTCATGGTTCCTATAATTCTTATACTAGAAGATTAAATACCGAATATTATTAAACATGTCACTGCATGGTAGACCAAACGCCGGAAGAAATCAGCGTCGGACTAACTTAGCTGCCAACGGTTTGCGCTTCCTACAAGCAACGGTTTTTAAGTCAAATATATGAAATGCCATATGATCGTTTTTCTGAAGTTTGAACCCACAGAGATCAAATAATCTATCTATGTGACTACTCTATCCTTGAATTTTTATTATATTCAACTTTTCAATTTGGATTTCAGGGTAAAATTTGTACATGTTTAAATATTTGGTCCTCTAGCTATATTTTGTACATTTCAAGTTGGTAGCATTGTTATCCCGGATGTGTAGGCCTGAATCAGAAATATTCGATTAAACTTTTCTTTACAAACGTAAAAGTTATAAAATGGCCTTCTGGCAATTTTGATAACTCAATACGCTACCTGTGATTCGAGCAGGTGTTTTTCCAAACCTAGTAACTTATTATAGAATAGCTATCATTTCGCTGCGTTTAGTTATGGAGAAAGAAGTTAAGATGAATACTGTGTAGAAGGTTTGCCGTATACTGTATGAATACTGTATAGAAGCTGTACGGTATAAGAGATGTAAAGAGTATTTACCAACCTCATCTTTTAAGATTTAAGTGTGTGTAAGATTGCTGAAGACAATGGTTTCATGATAAATTCAAGGTAAAAACATAATAGTGTCTGGAGAAAAGTAAGATCATTATGTCGTTTTATTACGTTTCTGGTTTTAAGTTTGCTAACGTTGAGATCTGCGCTTAAATACAATTACTATTAATGCGAATACATTTTACTAATCCTCTGGACTTTCTTGACTGGGTATATACTATTCATTTCACTCCGTTTGCTTGTTTGGAAATAGTTCCGCAGGTGTTAATTCGTTTTGCTAATGATTACACTAGGAAAGTAGTACCCGAATCATGTGCTGGCATGTGATGGTATTATTGCCACCTCGCATGCAGTTTTGATATTTCGTGACTTTTCACGTCACACTCTGTTAAAATAAAAATTAATGGTTTAACAAATTCTTCATTACCATAAATAAGTAATAAAAATATCATTTAAATTACTTTGACGATTCTCATAATACTTAGATACAAAATTCAAAATATGTATGTTGCATCCGTTACACAGTGGTTCAATTGCCACGTCTAGCTGGACAAAATTCATAATCTAAGAAAACACGGCAGGGCACGTACCAAACCATGCGCACAAAGACAAGAAGTGCTAAGCAGTCATGTAACATCGGTGATATGATTGTTTTGTGATATGACTACAGACCTTCCCATCTACCATTGTCAGCATTAATCTGTGTTTCACTACTACTTGCTGATCATTATAAGTGATTGTTGGGGAGAGAGCTTGTATTTGCTGGTGTATCTTTGTAACTTCTGAATGTGTTAATTTTGCTGTTTCTTTCATGAACAATAGCTTGATTGCCCGACAATAGCGTGTTAACGATGGCCGTGGATTATGCCACAGTGTCTCTTCACCTTATTGTTATTTTAGAGGCATTAACGAAATAAAAAACAAATATGTATCGTCATGTATATCTTCTTCAGTATCTGAACTATACCGTTGTTTGTAGACCTGTTTGGTTTGTTGTGACCTGACGCGCCATCACAACTCCATTTAAAGAACATGGTCATTTCTACTCCGTGATTGATCTCTCGCAGTATAGTACTGTTGCTGGTGATCAACCGCTTGATAGTATGATCAAGTAACGCTTGCAGCTGCACTTCCGCATATACGTCTGTGATAATAATATTGGCTGGTTAACACGCTTTCTTTGCTTCTAACAGTTTATGGTATGACGGATAGATATTTGCATTGTGAACTTGTGCCTGGTTACGAATTAACTGGTATTGTTTCTTTGTCAATTTCGCGTCAACATATAATGCTAATGCCTCATCGTTTGTCATCTTAATTGGTACCGTTGTCTCTGGACTCTTGTACGACTTTTTGATTCGCGACCCCCTCCTGGGTGACACATCAATCTCTTTCACAATATAAGAAGCATGACGTTTTCCTTTTGCACGTAAACACTTGCGCGCTGCATACACCAACTCTTCAGCCGTCGTTTGTTGTACTAACGACTGCAACCGTCTTCTCTTTGTTTTCTCACTTACTTCTTCAAAGAGTTTTCTTGGACGCCCTACAGATGTTCTCAGGGTCACAGCTATACTAGATGATTCTGGTTGTCGTAATGCCGTTGCATTCCATACGTTTGCAGGAAACTCCAATGCACTGTCGAGCCACTTACCCTATTTGTTCACAAAGTTATTCATTGCACGATGACATTTTTGCTATTTCTCTTACATGTATACAAAACTATCTGTAACCTTTCTGACAGCTCTGCTACATCCTCATCGCAGTCTTGTAACTTTAATTTATCTATTACACAGGTGTAAACATCATTGGTTCTTCTGCAGCTATTGGGTTCACTTCACCAAGCGTCGAACAAGACTCGTTGTGTCAGCGTGCCTTCCATTTATGAAAATACAAGAAGCAATAATTATGCAAACATATGCACGTCATAGTTATTATGCACTTACTACAATCATTACTGTACATATCTATAGTCATTAGAAGCTGGAGACTGGTGGAGAATTGTTTCTATGCGTCAATTAATTACACCTACTCCTAAATACAGTGTACGTTCTTATTCGCTAGTGTTTCCCATCACGCCATAACTCTCTTGTAAACCCACTGCACTCCTCATTCATGTCACATGCACGTCATACCTTCGTCTATAGTTGTCACACCATATACCAGGCATTGACCAACAGCTGTCTGTGTCAAATGCTGCAGACGTAAGGTCTAGCACGGAAACTATCGATCAGCTGATTCTACATTGCATACAATTAATCTTGTTCGTCGGACCCGACACACTTCCCCTTCTGTAACTGTGCACCTTGCTGGTCTTTTCCCACCACTTGGGACCTTGCCCCAGGAATTCCCATCGTTTTCTCACTGTTTCTCGGAACTCACTTTTTTACAGTTTGTCCAGCTAGATGTGGCAATTGAACCACTGTGCGTTACTGCGCTCTAGTTCTGAAACTGAGTTGTTGACCACGCGGAATTTACGTGGCATTTCACACCAGGTGTTGACAATAAGGTAACTCTGGTTAACAAAAAGAATGTACTTGTAATCCACATGGAGCGTAGCAGATTGGGTTTTGCGTAAACGGGAGGTTGTACGGGTAGTAGGGAGTTGGAGAGGGGTAGGTTCCGAAGAAACCAGCAGGAGGCATTCGTTTTGCTGTGATCAAATAATATCAAACCATAGAATGTATTCGTTCGATTCTAACGTTATAATTAAATTTAATGTATTTTTCGTCACATTAGCCCAGTTTGAATACTAAGATAAGTTACTACTATCACGCACCCTCAATTTATACGTATATTTGTAATAACTAGTGATTGCATAAATTTCAAACTAGATACATCACATTCATCACAACTACTTTTTGTTATGTAATTTCCATTAATAAATACCAGTTGCCATAGCAAACCGAAAAAAAATTCTGTGTTATCTTATTACTGTAACCACAAACAGAGACTATCTATCTAAAATCAACATATATTCTATATGTTTTTTCTTCTTCTTCTTAACAACAGATTGTGCACTTTTAAGTAGTACCTTTCCCCAAGATAGTTACAAGAAAAATGGAAGTAATTCACAAATATATAATATCGTTGCATGATCTGAATTGGCATGTCATGAAATCAAAGAATACAGAAGAGAAAAGTTTCAGACCGTGCGTTTTCAGTGATGTCCTTAACAAAATCATTCAAAGTGTGACTAACCGGATTTCGAAACACGAAAACCTTTACCACGACTTTGTGTGTTTCGATCCAAGGCGGATTTCTGATGTAAAAGACGTACTACCCTCAAATGCAATGAACAAAATCTGTAGCATAGATGAAGAGAAAACTATCGAAGAACTAAAATTTTATGCAGATATTTAGTCCAAGACATCGCAAGGAGATGTTGTGAGTGAATATGATATTGAATATATAAGTAGTGATTATTAAGAGGAAGCATGTTGAAGCGATATTGAACCAGGGATGTTGGAAATCAAAGTAAATTTGCAAGTCCTGCCTTACTTGTGCGTTTAACAATATATATGAATATCACATGTATGCCTTATGTTATACATACCTCTTTAAAATGTACAAGTTCCTCCTTACTATCCCTCTTACACATGTAGAAAGGAAGTTATAAATATGCTTTTCTTGAAACTCAATATTATAAAATAAGGATTAAAAGCGAATCTCGGGAAAGACAACCTTCAATCTTTAATGTTAATGCAGTATGAAAGGGATATACTAAATAAAGTAAATAAAGATGTCTTAAATAATAAATTATGTCATGATAATGCAGAATTGAAAAATTTCTGATATAAGGTAACGATGTCCTTCCTTCTTGACATGTAAACAGATCAGAGTAATAAAAGTTAACCCTTTATCGACTGTCGGGACTTGTAAGTCCCGCTGTTTCAAAGTCACGTTTCCTATTACGTAATAGCCCTTCTGTTGCCAGCAACCTGTCGGGACTAACAAGTCTTTCTTCAAACACTTCAAGGAACGCTCACAAGATGGTACAAGCTGTTTATGAGCGTTGCTGTGTATGTGTGACAAATACAATTTCGCGGGTTTGAAGCATGCTGTTTATTTGTGAGTCGTAGTCGAGTGTGTTCTGATTTAGTCTAGTTTTTGTTTAGTATTTGGAGCTTCAGACGTTCGTGGATTTTTTTGTTACTTGATCAGGTATAGTATAAAAAATACAAATATAAATTTTAACAGTTTTTGTGTTATTGCGCGTATTATGGGGTAAAATTACAGGTGGACCCAGAAGTCCCGTCAGGCTTGTAGTCAGAGGCGGCATCAGGATTTACCTTTTTGGGCTATAAGTGGTGTGCTCTATTTACAGTGAAATTTGCTTTCGGTAATATCTAAATAAGAAAAATGTTTTGTAATTACTTAATATTCCTTATTTCGTTGCGTCGGGTTTTCCAGGACGGGTATCCAAGCCCCTTGTATCACCTGGTGTCGCGTTGCCTTTAGTGTTATTTTTTTTCAATGTTGGAAAATATTACAATGTGCGGAAATTGCGTAACTATGTTTTTCGGTTCCTTTGTAGGAATAATGTCTAGAATACTCGACGATAAGGAAATAGAATATATTCTTCTAGAGGATATTCCGTCAGATGTTGAAAAAGATACTCCATTTGAAGACAGTAGCAGTGATGAGGTAGAGGAGGAAACTGTCAATTCCTTGGAAACTGTATCAGACAATCCAGGTTCTTCAGCGTTGCCTCCGACAGTTCCATTTACAGAAGGTGAAATTAGTGATGATGATGTGGCAAGTGCAAAGAAAGTAAGAAACTTTCAAAAACAAGATAGTGTAACGACTGTTCCAATATTTTCGTTATCTCGGGGTATAGTTCGTAACTACTTTTTGTCGGATTCTTCTCCGACAGACGTTTTTCTGAACATTTTTTCAAGCGAAATTGTTAATAATGTTGTTTTTCAAAGCAACTTGTACATTCAACAACGCAACAGGAAAGTGAAACCCATTACAGAAGAAGAAATGTATGGTTTTATTGGTCTGCAGTTTTTGTTTGGCTATCACAGGTTACCGCAAACGTGTAATTATTGGAGTACCGACCAAGATCTAACAGTGCCGATTGTGTCTCAGACAATGACAAGAGAAAGATACAAACAAATACTGTCCAATGTGCACGTGAACGACAATTTGGCTATTCCACCTGATAACAAAGACAAATTATACAAACTTAGACCATTAATTACATCATTGAATGCAAATTTCCAAAAACTAAGGCTGCCAGATCAGTACCAATGTATTGATGAGAGCATGATCCGTTTCAAGGGCCGATCAAGTCTCAAACAATACAACCCAATGAAACCTGTGAAAAGAGGTTACAAGTGTTGGTGTAGAGCAGATATGTCTGGATATATCTACGAATTCGACGTATATCAGGGTAAAAGTGAGAATGAAGATAAAGAAGAAAAGAAGCGTTTTGGTCTTGGAGGATCCGTAATAAAGAAACTAACATCATCCCTGCAAAACAACAATTTTATTGTTATGATGGACAATTATTTCACTTCTTTGGAACTGTTCGAGTATTTGAAATCGCAGAATATTTACGCATGTGGGACAGTTCGTCCTCAACGCAGCGGGCTTCCACTTCTGGCAAAAGATAAAGATCTGAAACGCGGCGAATACGATCATCGAACTACAGATCAAGGAATAACCTACTTCAAGTGGAAAGATAACAAGTGTGTCCACTTCTTGTCAACTTACCATGGTACTGAAACCATAACTGTAGAACGTAAGACGAAAGATGGTTCAAAGATAAACATTCAAGCTCCTTTAGTCGTTAAAGACTATAATAATCACATGGGTGGTGTAGATAAGGCCGATATGCTTCGCTCCCTTTACGATCGTGATAGAAGAGCAAAAAAATTGTGGCACCGACTTTTCTTTGCATTTCTTGAAATTGTATTGGTAAACGCATTTATAATCTTTTGCGACCTCTATGGCAGAATGCCTTTTCTGTTATTCAAACGTCAGGTGACTCAAGGACTACTCACTAAAGGACGTAAACACTGTCAGAAGCGTGGTAGACCAAAGCAGGATTCATCACCAAGCGTGGGACCAATCAAGAGAAGAAAATCCAAATTTTCCGTAAGCAATGACATTAAACTTCAAAATCGAGGTGCACATTGGCCACAATTCGTAAAAGAGAGAGCTAGATGTGAACTTTGTTCTTTCAAGAAGATTGAATCGAGACCACACTCCAAATGTGGACTGTGTAATGTGTTTTTATGTGTGAATGAAAAGAAGAATTGCTTCTTTGAATTTCATCATATGTGAGTAAATCAATACAGACTGCTTCGAAAATTTGGATGTAATTAAACTCAAAAATGTTGAAGCTATTAGTACTCAAATATCATTCACAATTCTGTTATATATACACATACGTAATGTTAGTTATCAAGAAACCTTCTCTGTAGTTTTCAAGTGATTCGTGCTGTATGTTGCATTATCATTCAATATTGTACTGAAATTTTATTCAGTTATTATTTCTATGCTTATTTACATAATTGAAGAAGAAAAATCAGAAATTGTATGTAAAGATACAAACAATAAATCATGACTATAGTATTAGCAATTGCTTCTAATTATATCCCTAAGACAGTAAAATATATGATTATAAAGACGTCCGAACTAAAAATATATTATAATTATTATATTAACTCGTTTTTGCCTGACGGGACTTTAAAGTCCCATAAGTGTAAACACGTGGCCCATGATGATAATCATCGAATCGATCGATTTAATGGTTACTTGTACGCATTTAGAACCCAAATACGAAAAAATTATATTAAAATTCAAATTAATATTTAATTCGGGTCATAAAGGGTTAAATGCTATATATATATATATATGATGCACTGCCACTACATATTTATATATATAGTGACAGTGCATCAATAGTAATTAAGCTGTCTGAAACCAAAGTGAACTATCATAACTCCATTTTCGAGCTGTCAACAAGTATGTGTAAAACTGGAAACCCGGGATGTCAAATACCACAAAAATTGTACTTTGCCACACTTTTGCATTACCTATTCATGCGAGTTTATCCACCACTCTTTCCAAAAGTGATAATTTATCACAAATTATGAAAAACTACAAAGTTTAACCTGGTTGCTGATAGTTTGAAAATGCATTTAGTTCACTGTTTTCACTGTGTTCACTGTTTCAGACAGCTCAATTGAGGTCCCCATAATAAAAGGGATCCAAGTTATACATGACGTTTCCAATAAGTTTTATTTATAATCGGAAAACCACTCTGCGGATCCCAATATGAAACTTCAAAAATCTCATCGCACTCCACTGGAGGGTCTACCATGAGTAAATTGTGTCGTGGTTATCCTCCCAGCTTATATACAGATGGTGATAAGAAAAATGAAAAAACCTGTTGTTGGCAACACGTCAGATGTATGGGTTGGCAGTGATGTAGCACGTGCAGCGCCGGACCGCTGGTGGTGGTGTGTTAGGTCGGTCTCCATACTACGTCAGGTGCAGTGGAACAGCAGTGTCCAGTGGCTGCCTCAGACGGAGGTAGTGTAAAATGGGACACCTATCAGATTTTCAAAGAGGGCAAATTGTTGGTGCGCGGTTATTTGGAGTGACTGTGACGGCAGTGGCCACTATGTTAGGTGTGTCCCGTGGGACAGTGTCGAAGGTGATGACGGCCTACACAACACATGGGGAAACCACATCGGGGAAACGGAATAAAATCATGATTGACAGGTCACGCCGGGTATTAAAGCGCATTGTCACCCAGAACCGTCGTGACACTGCAGAGCAAGTAGCGGAGGAACACAACCAGCACCCCCCGCCCTGTTTCGACAATCACAGTCCGCCGCGAATTACATGACATGAACTTAAGGGGTCGTGTTGCACTTGCCAAACCGCTCATCAGGGACCATAACGCTTTCACACGCCGCAAATGGTGCCGCGACCATGCAGCTTGGAACGTTGAGGACTGGAAACGTGTGATATAGTCGGATGAGTCATCCTTCATCCTATTCCCAACCACGGGCCGTGTTTATGTGTGGAGAACACCTAAAGAAGCTTATGATCTGCAGTGTCTCCGCCCAACTGTGAAACATCTCGGCGGCTTGGTGATGCTGTGGTCCTATGGTCAAACTTAACGGACGAATCACTGTCAACGATTATGTCGCAATTTTGGAGACCACTTGCATGCTATGCTCCGGATGTTGTTCCCGGACAATGACGCCATCTTCCAGGATGATAAAGCACCCATTCACACAGCTGGAGTTGTTGCAGAGTGGTTTGAGGAACATCGGGATGACGTTCAACACCTTCCCTGGCCCGCAAAAACACCAGATTTCAACATAATTGAACATCTGTGGTCCGTCTTGGGAACAAGATTCCGGCGACGATTTCCACCTCCATCCTCTCACAGAACTGGCCAATGCCCTGCACGAGGAATGGTGTAAAATTTCACGTGCTACCATTCACGACCTCTATCCCTCCATCCCACGTCGCATCAAGGCTGTTCTGAAGGCGAAAGTTGGCCCGGCACCATATTATTCTGGTAGGTTGCAATTTCGTTCAGGTGTTTCCATTTTTCTGATCACCATCTGCATTTCATTATGAAGTGTCAATTTCCTAGACATAAATTTATCTACTTCAAAAGTCACTTCTCTTGCCCTCCAAGGTCTTCACCTTATGTATCATGTAGATGTATTATTGAGTGTAACGGAATAACTTTATGTGGTTTTGAAACTTACAATTTTAAGCGTTTAAACGGTGTGCGATGATAGTTTGTAATAATACTCCCCATACAACTGTTTATCAGCAAGTTAAATAAAAAATACGCATATGTTGTAACGTCCGAATTTTACATTCAGTGCGCCTTATTAATGATTTTAAGTCTACACCCCTCACAGGTTCTCATTATGACCCCGGTAGAAATAAGAACACTATTGATATTAGAAAAATCCAGAGGCATGGGATAACATCAAGTGGTAAAATAGAAAATTAATTTGAGAACTTAGCTCAATATATAGTAAAGAATATCGCGAGAAGAAAGAACAACGAAAACAAGAGAAAAATCATTCGTTACTTTAGCACAAATTATAAATATTTACAAACAAAGCCGAAAACTTGTTATAAACGAAATTAATTTCTCTCAAAATAACCTGAAACAGGCGAACATCACTTCCGTTTTGTTAATGTTCGTTATAATACATGTTTGTAATTCCAGATATTGTTTGGCAATAGACCAAATAGAAAAGAGAAACAAACCATAACAAAATAATACTCGGAAGAATGAAAAGAAAGCCAAGAACAAACTTTTAGATGATATCCCTTTTGATTGCCAACAGTTTCTTCTTGTTTCAATTCCATTTTACTCGCGCTTTATCCTATCGATTTTATGACAATACTGATGAGAATTAATCGCGAAGGATTCACCCAAATAGTAACATCATATTTAACTGAATACAAAGAAGAGAAAGTAGCTTTTTGATTCACTCCCTGTTCTTTTAGGATTTCCATTTTTGTAAGGTATATGGTATTAGAGTAATTTTTAAAATCAGAAAATATCTTAAAAGACAGAACGAAACGAAGGAGAAAGGGATTGAGTTTAAACTTAAGAGACCATGCAATATTTAAAATGCATAATCGTAACCTGCTGAATTATAACCAACGAGAAAAGAGAGGCAACGAAAATAGAGAATTACAAGGAAGAAAAAGGCATGAGACAAGTGTCCTTGATAAGACTGTAAGTAGTCTACAAAAAACGGAGAATGCAGCCTATAATCTTAAAAGAAAACAATAGTACAAATTAAAGAAACCTAGGTTTGATAATGGAAATTGTTGTGAAGGGTGATTCATAAGCCTAGAGACGACACCCAAGCCTGTATTCTATGAGCTTTGAGTCATCAGCCAGTTCTACTCGAGCAAACGTCAATTTCACTTGAAATGAAAATCTAACTTTAATTTTTAAGGCTTCACTCGTGAACTTCCTGTTTTTGTATGGAATAACTCCGCGTTTACAGCTTCAAATGAAAAAAAAAAAAAAAATCTGTCCCAAAAGGCAGTATGAACTATGGGAAAAGCTATCAACACACACAAGTACTGACAAAATGATAGAAAACTCATATTTTGTTGGAATTCAATCGACAATAGTGTCTTAAAAATTGAGAAAAGTGCAAATTAAAGAAAGGGAAAAATACCTGGAAACACAAAATATATCAGAAAACTGATACACAAGTAAACTATAAACCATTAGCTCCATAACCTTTTCGTCTGTCTTGATTCGTTGTACTCTCACGTTCCTGCACTTTCGATCCGATCATAGAATATATTCCCCCGTGTAAGAAATATAATAAAAGTGGAATATAACTTTTCTTAAAGCAGTTTAAATCTTTGTCTCATAAAAACTTGGATTCAGCAATCATCGTGCTCTACTAATGTAAACCTACATTCAAGAATGAAATGCAGCTTAGACGGTGCAGTTTTCTATCCTACTAAGAAATTTATTTCGAAAATCGGGATGTACTTAATAAATTCGTATTTAAGATAATATTCTTAATGTTGACTTTACAGGGCTAATTTATAAATAAATAAATAACACTTGGCTGGCATTTTATGCGTACATCTCAGTAACCCACGAAGAAATTTGACTTAACATCGCTCTGAAATGAACTTAATTAATAATGATGATCTACAGGAGTTGTATATAGAAGAACGAAAAGTCGCTTATAAAATACCCTTTCTAAAATTACAACGAGAACATTATTTGTTAAAATGCTGCTGCCCCATAACAGAAATTGAAACTAACGTTACTTAGAAATCGATTTGTAGTCATAATAACCACCCCCCTTTAAAGGGAACCCAAAAGGAAGAAACCGTCGGGCACATTTTTTTAAATATATTAAGATTCTATTTTGTCAAAAAAGATACTTTGCATAGTTATTTTGTATTGATAAATCTATTCTTAGTCTTCTATCCTAAAGCTGTTCTTAAATAAAAAATACAAAATCCTGCGGGACTTGTATCTATGGCCATTCTCACTTATGTCTAAAATCTAAAAGCAGAGTAACAAAATTTATTCCACTGACCTAATAAGAAAGATGTGATCTCAAATTACATTCTCTCCAGCTAGAAGCAAAGTAACTGGCAATTGCTCTTAAAGTTCCAAACATGTTTCAAATAGAAGGGTTGGTAAATTTTTCATAGTTTGTACCCGGGATATTCTTACATTCTTTGATATTCTCAAATATGATCTCAATTCATTTCACTTGCCTAAAAGAAATGAAACGGTCTCAAATTATACCATCCACAGAGTAGGAGCCGTTCTGATCACGAAGTTTGAAACAAGTTTAATACTACGACCAAAATTTTTTTCATTGTTTGTCAGCACGGACATTAATACTTCCTTCTTCATAAAAAAATACTCACGAGTTACTTGCCTCTTCTACCAGGAATAGCAGGATGTCAAATATGCATACTTCTACGATAGGCTCAGAGCAGCGTAAACAAATATTCGAATTCGAAAGGGCTTGAAATAGAACGAATTGAAACTTTCTTTGTAGTTTCAAGCTAGGGATATTCTTACAAATTTCTATATTGTAAAATTCACAAACTCCTTATTTGTTAAACTTAACTACTAAAAATGAAAAGAAATAAGTTATTTATTCCGTAGTGCTTGTTGTAGAATAGTTGCAAGTAAAGGGTACAAATCCGATACAAGTTAGGAAAATATTTCCAATCCTTATTTTTGAAATATTATCAAACTTGTGGTTGGTAATAACTGTTTTTCCGCTTCTCAACACAAAGGATATAATTTGAATTTGTCTTATCCGTAATAAGTGAGGGAAACACATTTGTCACTATGTGATACAATATAAAATATGCAACTATGTCCGTAGATAACAAACTAAAATTATTCGTTTCTTCTATTCTTTACGTAGTCTAAATTTTGGCCCCTCATTTACGCTCTCTGAGGAACTGACGTGGAAGTGTTTCACTTCAAATCACGTTATCGCTATTCGATGAGTGAAATAATTAGTTATTTTCTACAATCCATTAAAGGATAAGAATATATGGTAAGGTAATATGGTCAACCACTTGCACCTTCGTTACTTTCTGATTATTGCTAGTACTCCTTTGTTTGTGCTCTCAACATAGAGCTTATCCTATCCTGCTCTAATGCTAATCGCAAAAATCGAAATATATAGCCTACTAGGTTTGGAATTCTGCTTTTATAGAATTTTTGCAAACAATGCCTCTCGTGTGTTATTAGCATAGTGAAACACTCTTCATTATTGTTTTTGACGCTAAAAGTAAAAATGTCATGCGAAGATAAATACTACACTCTGAGTACCGAAAAAGTGAAGAAATATGTTATGCACCACATTCTAAAATACAGGGAGCTGAACTGTTTGAAATAAATATTTAATATGTTGAGCGTGTTCATTTAAGTTGCATTTTATTGCGTTAGGTTTATTCAAATGGGTATCATAAAGACGGGAACAGGATTAAAACTGTACGTCAAATATTATAATCTCAGTGGTCTCTCTTGCTAGAGAAAGGACAGTTGGCACACTAGCCTTTTTTACTTTTAAAAAAGTGTCGCCTGCAGCAGTGTTTTCGGAAATAAACATTCAAGAGAGAGAAGACGAACAATCTTCATACTATACTTCAGTACAAAAAATTTGACATCAACCTAATCTGGTATTAGCTCCAGAAATGGCTGAATCGATTGATATTAAATTTTACGTGTCAGCAGTTAGCCAGACATGTAACTCATTTAGAAAACTTTTTATTTTTTCTTACGTTACTCTCACTAGAATGAAGACCCTACGAGTAAAAGAACAGATTTAAATTTTACGCTAAAAATGGTGAGTGGATTATGCTTAGGAGGTTTCTTTACGCTATACCAGTGAGCAAGTGATCTACGACTTACGAGGGTTAACTTGACTTGAAAACGGGAAAATTCCGCAGATTCCGCCTCAATATGCATTTATGAATAACAGACAATGTTTTCTATATGGTACTAGTTTATATCTGTGGTTATTTTATATTGAAGCACTTCGCAAAGTGTAATCTGAGCTGTGAATAAAACAAGGATTGGTTGCTAATGGTCGTAATATCAAAATTCTTAGTGTTTCATGTTTTAAGTGCATGTTTCTTATTTTCGTCACAAACTGAGACATTTACATTTTTGTACTTTGAAATAGTTGCTTTTAACTCATATCAATATGGAGGCTAGTGTTTTAGAACAATTTCAAGCAATGTTGACAGAGGAATTATAGAAACAATTAGAAACCATTGCTCAGAAAATGGAATTGAATATTGGACGTCTAGGACAAAAATAGATTAATCTGTAAGTGATTCAATTGTGAAGAGAACCGCGGCCGCCAGAGGGTTAATGGTCTTTGTTAAGTATCACTGAAGAAATCACTATATTTTGGAACGTCCTATATATAGGTTCAATTCACTGGAAGTTCACCATGGAAATCGGTATATTGGTACCTCACTGTACATAATGGATCACTTTTCACTTGTTAACTATAAGGTTATTCAACCTAAAAGACGATAAGCCACCTGTTGTTAAAGCCAACTGTTATATTTATAATCCCTCATTTAAGCCACCATTATACCACCATTAATAAAAATGTACATATTATTCATTTAAATTTGCAGTTTATAAGTCCTTTTCTTTCATTCACTTATTTATTTATTTATCTATTTCTTTTTCAACTGTAGGTTTCTCACCATGAGTGGATGTTTCAATTGATTTTCCAATCATTCTCACTGAACATATGACATATTTCAAATCATAGTAAACGCCTGAAACTAAATGAATATACTGGCAGACATTAACACAAAAATATTTAATGACTAAACCATAATAGAAAATGTGTATATTTCGGAAGTGTTGCCTAACAACGGTGAAAACGCTAAAGCCGAAATTCCTAATATGTGTATTTAGTGTAGTGTAATGTGTGTATATGCACATTTTTTACAACAAACTTGTTCAATACTCAAACCTTTTTATTCAAAAATATTTTGTAATATTCAACTACTAAATATAAACACATAATGTAGCATTAAAATTATAATATAAATTAATATATATATTCATACACAAAAAACATTAATAAAGCAAGACAATTTTCAAAACAAGCATTTCGCAAAATAGTTATAACATTACTTGTATATTGATTATTTAAAATACTGTATCACAACTTACTAAATAACAAAAATTCTAAAGGAATGCAAAAACATTTAAAGTCTCAAGTTTCAATAATCATATTACTCATACGGCAAAACGAAAGACTCATTAAAATGTTTCAAATAAATTTAGAATAACAGGTCAACTCACAAAACAATCCCTCTTGTCTTGCTGTTATTTAAATACTTATATATGAAAACTTACATTTTTTTTTTTAATTATCAGTAGTACTCGCAAACAAACTTCTATTTTTACCAAATCATCAGCTATAACAGGTACATAGGCATCAACCCTAATGCACGGATCTTTACAACATTAGCGAGCACGCGATTTTTAGCTGATAGAATCATTACTTAATCTTATTTTCCACGAACATCTTATTGGCTACGGCAAAGTAAAACTTTACTAGCACATGCACAACAAACGGTTCCTACTCATCTATCATTCACAAGCTAGGCATTCGGGAAGCAAGAAGGAGTAACTATCTACGGAGTGATCCGCTCTCTAATGGCCATTGGCATCACGTTAAAATACGCATTCATTATAACTGTAAATTCATGTAAGGATGCCACTCTAAATCAGCCTTTTGGCATTTTGAAAGTAGCCCTAAATCATTTATAATGCTCAATTGCCATTTAGTTGAACTCAAACGTGCACAGCTCTAAAACACTTTATATGCAATCATTATGTTCGCTTGACGAACGTTATCAATTTTCACGTGCCTAGTTGGGTCATGCATTACTCCCTCAACATACCATGAACAACGGGACCTACCCATCACTAGATTCCTCAACGAATCAAAAAAAATTCTTATGTCGTTTTTTTAATATCAGAATTCTCCAATTCAATTTAAAATCCGTTACATAGTATTACTGTTGTGTGAATCATTCGAACCGTAATCAGTGAAAGATTTATGGGGTTTGTAATTTTCAGGCTGAAGGCCAACCAAAATTGCATGATTTCTTCTTTTTTTTTAAGAAAAAAAGGAAAATACTTAATTAGACTCAAACAGTGACTTTAGACGGTTCTTATTGTTTCAATCACTTCTCGGAACAGTTTCTGCGTGAGTCACTTGCTGGAAGTGTTCGTGACTTTTGAGTGACGTCCTTTTTGAAAGATAGGTGGTAGTTCATATTTTTCTCACTATATGTCTCTGTACAGTCATATGGTAGTTTGTTACTGTGACGTCACATGTTCTTTCTGTTTGTATGTGTGGAAAGCGGTGAGCGGGTAATTGAATTTTCGTATCATAGTGACAATCGAGTTAGCAAGTGCGAATGAGAAACCGTAACATGAATTTAATACAAAGAATTTGAACTTGTGGATTTTAAATAAGTTTGAATTAGATTCGGATATTAACTCATCGCTTTGCAGCATTGTGTGGTTTCATTGAGTTAGAGAAATCCTAATATGGTTGTGGTCGAAGGCTGAAGATATTTTCGACATATGGTAAAAGGGCGTTTATTGGTTAGTCTTGTTTGTAATAATAACAAGTGTCCTCACTTTAGTAAATCGACGTCTGTGCGGAAAGGAACATTTTTCAGTAATGTGAAATTGAGTATTGCGCATGTGTTCTTGCTATCTTATTTTTTCGTGAAGCATCACTTGTGAGTTCATTATTCATGAGTGTTCTGGAATTGCGAAACGGTGAGTGCTTTCGTTATTAATTGATATTAATTTTATTCTTGATTTGCTTTGCATTTGAGTTTTTAGCAAAGTATTTGTTTGGCTGCTGGTGGTTCCATTATCTTGGTGAGATGTAATTTATTTTTCCTCGTCATGCTGCACTAACTTATAATTAGTGATGATTCTTTTTTCTAAATTTTTCCTTACGTCAGCTTTATAGTACTGGTTTGAATAAATATTGTTTTTTGGGATGTTTTTACGACACTTGAGTGGGGGGTTGAGGGAGCGATAGTTCCCATTTAGATATCAATATTGATAGTCATCGCTTCACCTGGATTGATTAGGTATAGTGTTTAGTAACATTTTGGCCCTTGTACTTATAGCAACATTCTTTACATTGTACATTACTTTGACTCGGAAAGTGACTGTAACCGATTCATCTGATCCGGTTCCTGGAGCAATTGAGGAATGATTCCTAAACTGCTCTGGTAACCGGATCAGATGAATCGCTTGCAGTCACTGTTTGACCGAAAGTAAAGATTTGCCAAAAAATCTATTGTTAGTGATTCCAACATGTATACGCTACAAACCTACTCACAAAAATCTAGTGATTTTTAAAATAAAAAAAAAGGATTTTTGAATGAGGGTCCTGTCAGACTACTTTTCTGGATTCGCCGCTGTTCATGATTTTTTTCTAACAAGAAATTCATTCCGGCATCTACCTAAATAGGAAATTTACCTAACGTTAAAACACAGGAGGCTCCAGTGGTAATAATTTCCTATCTAAGCGTTATTTTGGACCGGTGCAAAATAACCGCGAGTATAGGCTGAAACCCCTTCTCCCAGTTTTACGTTTTTTATGACTAATACGTTAGACATTTCAATTTCAACTACTGCATCAAAGTCCCACTATACATGGTAGTCTACAAAACTAATTTAACCTTGACGGAAATTCTTATAGATGATATCTTTCAAATTTTATCAGCCTTTACAGTGACTGCTTTCAATACCTCTACAAAAATAAACTTTCCCGGTAAGTAGAACTGAATTTAACCACCAACATTACAGCCAAAATACAGTTACGTGTTCTATCTTACGGTGGAAGTTGAAACTTCCGGTTTACTGCTCATGGTTTTTCCGACAGAAAACTGTGAATCTCTTTTCGAATTTTGTGCAAAGTAACGCCTGATGTGCCAAGTAACCCCGTCTTATGGTACTTCAAAGTAGTTTTATGCAAGACATCAGAGTTTTCAATAAAGAGTAGGTTATATATCATTATTTGGTTTAGGTTAATTGGGGAAAAGGAATTCCTATGATGATGTTATTAATTTATTTTTTTTTCTCTCTCTGTCATCACGTTAGGAATATAAAGCTCGATTCATATACTAATTTATAACAGCAAGTTAATATACATTTATAACTAACATTATGGAGAAGAGAACTATAGATGTGAAAGACCCCAAAATATTATAAAGAGTAGAGATGAGAAAATGATCAAATTCGGCCGCTATCAGTATCGAATCCATAGTCTTCTGGCACAGTAAATGTTGCTCCTTGGTACTTATTTTGCTTAATTTTTATAATAATAGTTATTATTATAATTACGATAAGGAATTGCAAATGTACCGGTAATGGACATTGAAATCGCAAGGCTGCTTTTTTTTATTTATTCTCATCAGTTTCTTATTTCAAAATTCTTTCTATATGCGTTTCTTTCCTAACGCTAGTGCTATTTCGCCTGGCACCTGGTAAAATACAAGTTTGTACAGTATTATAATAAGAATTTTTAACTAATACTGCGCAAAAAATTCGTATTGTGTATCATTTGTTTAACATAGCATATAAAAGATATAACAGAAAAATATATATTAATAATCAGTACCTGTTGAGTAATCGAGGACAATACATAATGATTCCAGTGATGTGTAAAAATATTTATAACAATCTTTGAAAGATTCACCACTCGAAATCGAAAATGGAATCATTAATCACTACAGTTTGGAAATACGTCTCAAATAAATAAAAAACTAAGAAATTGTTTGTGATTCATATCTAGTCCCATTCGTTCTGAAAGATCCTCGAAAATTTTAAGTAATTTCCCTTGTCTTTTAAATGGTGTGATTTCAAATTATAACTCCTATGGTGAAAAGCTGAACGCACGCCATTAATAGATCCAAATTCAAAACATGTTACAAATAAACCGATTGAGCGTATTTTTATAGCTCTTACCTACGATATTCTTATCCTTTCCTAGATTGTAGAAAATAATTATTTCACTCATCGGATAGCGATAACGTGATCTGAAGTGAAACGCTTCTACGTCAGTTCCTCAGAGTGCTCTAACCAATGCAATAAATTTAGCTGTTAGAATAGACCTATCACGCAACTACAGTTTCACTTGCAATCGATCAGGAAGGAGAAAATATCTGTTGGCCGGGTTTTAGAAAATTTCATCTGAACTGTGAACAATTCTAGAGAAGGACCAGATTGAGAAATGGATGATCATTTCTTTTATCTCAAAAATTAGAAAGAAAGAATAGTGGTTTCGATAATCTAGTTTGATCTACTAATCCTCCTAAACATGATTTTTTTTAACTATTAACTTTCGGAAAAAAATAACCTGCACAATGATGCTTGTTCGGCTGGTATTGTATATATTGCAGATTCTATCTACCTACACAATTGTGTAGGTCAGGGCTGAAAGGGTAGAAATGGTTATTAGCAATCAGCAAAAAGACGTTACATCTTCAATAACTTACTTAGCGTGAGATGAAGGAAAGAATGTTTACATGTTATATATATATAGTTAACACTTACAGTAGAAACCGATATGTCTACTATAGGTGGGTCACGTCGCTTGCGTCAGTAATATGCATGTGAACTGTAAAACTTTCGTGAAAGGTTGGTGTATCAAAAACGATAAGATAATATTATACAATACGATAAACTAAGAATGGGCTATAATAATAAAAGTTGGCATGGTTTAGTATAGTATGATATCCAGTTGAGAAGTTAAATATGTGAGATGTGGGACTTCGGTTATGGTTAATTACTGAGTGAATGAGTTTCGTATATTCTTGAATGTATACGAAACTTTAAAGTGAAGTATATATTTTATTTTTAAGCTTTTAATATTTGCTGCTAAAATTACACAGGGAAAATTACTATGAAAACTTCAAATGAAGGTCAAGTTTGTTGCAATCTATTGAGTATTTCGGCCTTCATTCATAATTTCGCAAACGTATGCTCAGTACGTTGTATTTTCTTGTAACCAGCGAAACAAACATCTGATCACGAGGGTGCTACCTCTGCAAAAGAATGTGCAGAAAACCAATGCTTAATCTCAACTTTTAAATTTCACACATAGTACAGTAAATACAACCAGGACCAAGCTTATGCTTATTGTCCCAGGTTCAGGATATGCTTATGCTTATTGTCCCAGGTTCGATATTTTTCCCTAGAAGTATGTAGATATACATCCCTATATAAGTAGATTGCTGAATATAAGTAAAGAAGCACATTCGGAAGGAATAAATGCGTAGTTTGAAAGAGAAATGACGAAAATACTTTGTTTCCTAGTAAACAATTTTTAAGTCGTATACTACAAGCCTTTTTGCTGTTTTTGACGTTGCTCTTGTTAAAACATCTAAGGAAGTCTATATGTTTATTTGAGGTTTACAGCTTAATTTCACAATATCCTCTTGAAAACGTAGTTCTTCTATAATTCTTTTTATGCTAGCAAAATTGTGATCACTTGAGTGGATCAGCCAATGTGTGATGAAGTTCTGTACATTGCATATTAATGTTATATGATATGGTAAATTTATATATTATGAAACCTGCGGAAATTGCCCGTTTTCTTCTTGTAAGTCATAGATCACTTGCTCACTGGTATAGCGTATAGACACCTCTCAAGCATAATCCACTCACCATTTTTAGCGTAAAATTTAAATTGTTCTTTTACTCGTAGGATCTTCATTCTAGTTACAGTAACGTAAGAAAAGATAAAAAAAATTTCTAAATGAGTTACATGTGTGGTTAACTGCAGACATGTAAAATTTAATTTCAAACGGTTCAGCTATTTCTGTAGCTAATAGCAGATTAGGTTGATGTCAAATTTTTTATACTTAGGTGTAGTATGCAGATTGTTCGTCTTCTGTCTCTTGAATATTTATTTCCGAAAACTGCTGCACGTGAAACTTTTTTAAAAGTAAAAAGGCTAGTGTGCCAGCTGTCCTTTCTCTAACAAGAGAAACCACTCAGATTATAATATTTGACGTACAGTTTTAATCCTGTTCCCGTCTTTATGATACCCATTTGAATGAACGTAACTTAATAAAATGCCACTTAAATGAACACGCTCAACATATTAAATATTTATTTCAAACAGTTCAGCTCCCTGTATTTTATAATGTGATGTATAACATATTTCTTCAATTTTTCGGTATTCAGAGTCTAGCATTTATCTTCGCACTCCCTTTTTACTATAGCATAAAAAAGCAATAATGACTAGAGTGTTTCACGATGCTAATAACACTCGAGGACATTGTTTGCAAAAGTCCTGTAACAGCAGAATTTCAAACCTATTGTATATTTCGATTTTTGCTAATGGCATTCCAGCAGATTGTGATAAATTCTATGTTGAGAGCACAAACATAAAAGCACTAGTAATAATGTAAGAGTAACGAAGGTGCTTTTGGGTGTCCATTTTACCTTAACGTTGAATTCTGGAATCATTATATCATGTATTTCAAATAAGTACATAATAATAACAATAATTTACAAACTCTATGCTTTTCAAATGTATTTGTTTATTTAGAATGTATGAGATGTAACTACGTCGCTACATATCAATATAAACAAAATTTTACTATCTCAAGGTATCAGATTATATAAAGCGCAACCTTAAATTGGTATGCTTAATGAAATCACGTATCTTGTGCAAAATTTTAAAAGTTGTTATATCGTCCCTTTGTTTCTTTGTAATCATAGTGACAGTTTCTTGTAGCTGCAATTGCAAAAGCCTCTTTCGTTTTTAAATTTTCTGACACAAAAAGTAATAATATTAGTGACAACGGATCTCTATTTTCACTTATAATAAATGTTTATTCCATATAGCACAAAATAAGTATTTTGGTATGTACCTGAGTTAACTCTGATATCGTATGTGTCGTGTGGGACATAAGTCTTTGACCACTTAATGGCGACAGTTTTGAAACAAGTACAGAGTGTGAGAATTAAATTTGCCATGTCTGTAGTTTCGTGTGCAGAAGATACATACTTCTGGGTCATTATCGCAGTGGGTCATGGTGAGTGGTATGTTGCAGTGGGTCGCGTGCTGTTGACCCAGTATCGACTGCCCCACCGACTCAATGACCAACTCCAGCTGTGGCACTTTCCAGAATATCCGTACAGATTTTGGAAAAATTCTAAAGGATATGTAATTGTTACATTTTAATTTAAGGTATTGCTAATCTGCTGTTTTATTTTTGAATGGAATTACGATTAGCCATGACTTTTTCTGCATATTGTTTTTGTGAGAAAACTTTAATGAGCAATAGGAAATACAACTGTTTTTCGATTCGGATTGGTTTGGGTTAACAGCTTGAAAATGAAATCACTTAATGTCCAACGCTTATGCCTGTTAGGCTAAGGAAAACTATGATTGAAGCAGGTGATGATGGATGAATTGGTGGAATGAGGAATTGCGAGTGTCCCGAGAAAACCCACGACCACTATTTTGTCCGTCTCAACCTTACTTGCCTTGGAAACGAACCAGCACCCCACCCATCTGATTGATTAGTAGGCGGGGTCTCACTTTCGATTCTCGATGGGAAAACCTTTGAAATATACGATGCCCTTGGTGTATCCCTGCCCTTCCAGGTTATTGAAATTACCTGTAGAAGGAGAATAACCGAATAGAATAGAGACAAATTTCAGAGATGCTTTTATTCTTTTTAAAATTTAATCTTGAATTCTCTGGACTGCACTATTTTATCGTGACCAAAATCAGTGATTCAAGGTTAATAAAACATTGCATTTGTAAACGTTTTCATTTCCTACATAGACGAGTGATTCTTCACTCTTACTTAAAAGAGCATTATTATGGTAGTGGCTTGAGTATTCGCTTTGTATATTAGGGATCCGGGGTTCGATTCTCCGTGGATATTCAGAAAAGAAATTATAATTTAGAATGATCATATTTCTGATTTGTAATAAAATGTAGAATTGTCGATTTCTCTCGTTCTTACAAATTAAAGTTGAAACGACTTCCTTCACAGGGAAAAAGTAATTACATGACGTCACAGCCTACAATCTCGATTTCTACTGTCTGAAAACTTCGCTTGTTTCGCAAACAATTCATGAATAGAAACGGGTCATTTTTCAGGCCTAGTTTGAGTCATAAATTTTCCTGGAACGTCATTGTGTAATTGTTACTAAGTGTTCTTGCACTCTTACTAGAAATAATAATAATATTTTCGTTCGGCATTTACAAGAAGTTCCATATATTCCTGCAAGAAAAATTGATAAATTATAATTATTTTATATATATATATATTGATAATATATCAATATTGCGCATACATAATCCAATGTCTTTAGTATTGTAATAACCTAACTTCTGGACCAAAACTGGCCAACCCATTTTGGAAATATCTTTTACCAGCACAGATTGAGTAGGGTGAGATTGAGCAGGTTGCTTTGCGCATAGGCTTTTATGCCATTTAAAATCATAAAAAAAATACATCTAAAACTGCATTACACTATAGATAATTACATTTTTACTCTATCGCATAATGTTCTCCTGATTGTTTATAACTTCTAGACCATTTTTTGAGTGTCTATAACTTTCAGCACACCCGTTATCGCAATGCTTTGATCAGAACATAAGAATAGCGTGAAGTATTTAATAATTAGAATGCTAAAGTACTTTGAGGTTAAAGCTAAATACTGTACATTGCGTCTATAACTAACTAACTAACTCTATGGCCTATGGAACCCGGAGGTTCAATGCCGCGTTCACAAAAGCTCTCCACTGACTTCTATCCGTAGCCAATTGGATCCAGTTTCTACTTTGAATTCCTATCTCGGCGAGATCCATCTTGTTATTGTCCTCCCATCTGCGCCTAGGTCTTCCTAATGGACGTTTTCCGATTGGTCTTCCAGTCAAGACTTTGAAAGCTTTTCTACTTTCTTCCATTCTAGCTACATGACCCGCCCACCTATGCCTTCTAGACTTGACGACCCTAACAATGGTAGGTAAACCATATAACTTATGTAGTTCCTCATTATGAAGTTTCCGCCATTCCCCATACCCGTTCCTTTTGGGTCCGAATATTCGTCGAAGGATCTTGTTCTCAAATACTTTCTTTCTATGTTCTTCCCTCAGAGTAAGTGACCATGTTTCGCAGCCATACAAAACAACAGGCATAATTATCGTTTTGTATATTTTAAGCTTCAATTTCCTCGAAAGAAGCTATTCGGTTCAAAATCTCTTGTCGTCGCGAATTCTGTCGAGGAATTTGAAACTTAAAATATACAAAACGATAATATTGCCTGTTGTTCTGTATGGCTGCGAAACATGGTCGCTTACTCTGAGGGAAGAACATAGTCTGAAAGTATTTGAGAACAAGATCCTGAGACGAGTATTTGGATCCAAGAGGAACGAGAATGGGGAATGGCGGAAACTTCATAACGAGGAACTACATAATTTATATGGTTTACCCAACATTGTGAGGGTTGTCAAGTCTAGGAGGCTTAGATGGACGGGTCATACAGCTAGAATGGAAGAAAGTAGAGACGCTTTCAAAGTCTTGACTGGAAGACCAATCGGAAAACGACCATTAGGAAGAGCTAGGCGCAGGTGGGAGGACAATATTAAGATGGATCTCGCAGAGATTGGAATACAGAGTAGAAACTGGATGTAGTTAGCTAAGGATAGAAGACAGTGGAGAGCTTTTGTGAACGCGGCATTGAACCTCCGGGTTCCATAGGCCATAGAGAGAGAGAGAGAGAGAGTCTTTATCATTCGCATAGACATTTATAGAAATATTAAGTAATTTTTCGACTTTTGAAATATCGCTTAGATTTACAGGAAAATGAATATTTTTTAGTATGGATTCTAAGTTTGACAATAGTTCATCATTTTTTGGTACTCGTTCAGGATGTGAATTTGTAGGATATAAGGCACTGTATAATGAGTATAAGAAGCATTTTTCGTCTTCACTTTTACATTAATTACTGCCTTTTTGTTTGAATCTGTTTAGGTAATGATGATCCTCTGTATGGTATATATTTAACGATTGCTAGTTCAAAAAAGTTAATGTTTATAAGAGCCCAGCCAGAACTTCAAGCTTGAAACTCATCCATTCTTGTTCTTAATGCTTGTTTCATATTAGTTAGTGGTTCCTTTACATTGGTTGATTGATATATTACTCGGTTTTCAGTATTAAAATAAAACTCTTGCATTTCTTTTCCTTTCTTATATTTAGAACAAACATAGATTAATTTTCAATGAGCCATGTTTTTGTAAGCTGAGCTGAATTATTAATTTTCAATGAGCCATGTTTTTGTAAGCTGAGTTGTATTCTGTTTAATATAGCTTTAGATGTTTTAATATTATGTTCTAATGGATCTTCTGGTTTGTATTGTGTTGTGAATCCTCATGTTTCTAATTTTTATTTAAATGTAGTATTTTGACGATTTACATCGATTGGTATTGATTCAGATTTGATTTTTGGTTCTTCAAATGCTTCTTTTTTAAATGGAAACAGTTTTAAAGCTGTCTTCCTACCTAATATCTTAGGTTTTTGTTTTTCCAATATGTTTTTTTTTTTTTAAATGGGAAAGTTTTGCTAAAGTTTAATCTGTTTTGTTCATCTTCATATTCTTTAATACGGTCTATGAGTTCTGTTTTTCCTTAATCGGGAATAACTTTTGATCCCCTTTCCTTTACATAAGTTTTTTTTAATTCCACTACTGTGCGCTTAATTAAATTCATAATTACCCTCTTGTTTTTATTGTACAAAAAAAATTTTAATCATTTTCGTTATCTAATACAACAGCTAATATTCATGTGACGTAGGAAATCTCGATGTCTATTAGCATATTGTGTTAGAACATGGCCTTTATGGGAATAACCCATGAAAGTTACTAATGATCTAATGAAAACTAATTCATTTTTATTATTATTTTTTCAAATCTACCTCACCTATCATTTGTAGGCTCAAGTTCTTTGTCACCTTTATTTGTGGGCTAAAGTATTTTGTCGCTATCCCAATTTGATTCTGGTGTATATCTTTCTAATACTCCATTCTCTTTTTCTTTTAATAGCATTTCTCGTTCTTTTAATATTTGTTTTTCTAGTAGTACTGTTATGAGTTGAAGATCTTGATGAATAAGGTTAAGTTTATTCTGTATCCATTCATACTGCTTATCCATATTTATTAAATACAGAAATTAACAAAAATGAATACCTACAATTCTTATTATTATAAAAAAGGAGGTTATGGAAAGGAAAACTATCCCCCAACTTAAGCAATAATGTAGAGAGAACGGAGTACATGGTTATTCAAAGCTTAGAAAAGCAGAAATAATAGCCTTATTCAACGAGCACAGAAATAAGTCTCTAGCAACAACTGCTACAAATTCACAACAACCAAATAAACAAGATAAAACAACGATGAATAAATATAAGCTTATAAAAGACACGATTCAAAGGTTAAACCCTGAGCATATTGTAAACAACTTTCAGAATCCGCTTTGTAGAAATATAGTTATAAATGCACTTAGTAGTCGAAAATTCAAAGAATGGAAACAAATTTTAGAAATAAAGAACTTACCCGATAACTTTCTACATATCTTCAAGAACAAGATACATTGGTGTTCAGTTACATCAACCCATAAACTGTCACTTTCTTTTATAGAACGTTATGAAGAACACATCAATTGGGTCAGATTATCAAACAGGAGAGACTTAGTTAGATACGAAAACATTATGAATAAGTATAGTGATAAACTTTTCTAAGACAAATTGTGTGAGCGAAGGTATGGTTCATGTTGTTATCATCATTTAAAACCAGATTTCGTACGAAACCACAAAGAACATACAAGACGACATATTCATTGGGAAGACTACACGTATGAATACGCTCAACAAATGAGTGAAAATTATGTTAATGAATTTAAAGAAAAAGTTGATTGGCTCGTGTTTGGTGAAGAAAATGACTGGAGAAATATTCGCAAAAACAAGCTATTGAGGTTTGCACACAATTCCAAGAATACTTACTTTGGAGCATACTCTCTTGCAAAACAGATTTGCTTAAACTTACATTCCTAAAAACCTTTAAAGACAAACTCTGTTGGGATATAGTTTCTAAGAATTGTCGCATCTCAGGAAAAGAACTAACAGCCTTCTTGAGAGAATTTGATTCTATTATCGATTTGCACGATATTACACCACTGCTAGATGAAGCACATGTGAGAAATAACAAAATAAAGTTTACTGGTCAAATGTTAGTTTACACGATAAAAGCGAAAAATTCGTTCTCGAGTTCGAAAGCAAAGGCTTAGAGTAAAAACAGCATAATACGCACTTGTTGCGATAGGATGTTCTCAGAAAACTTTCTAATGAAAATCACAGGTAAGATCGATACGTTTAAATTCTTAAAAGTAAATAAGCATGTCACGAGTCCCTCAGAAACAAACTAGTGGTACTCTGAACAGGTTTACATTTAATAGAGAACTCAGAAGAATGCTCAATATGCAAAGAAACAAAAACTGAATTATGTAAAATGACGTGTTCTGTGTTGAATATATGCTTACCTAGTTAAGAATTAATAATACTTGTCATTTCTGTAGAACAGTTATTATACTTAACAACAACAACAATGAATATCCTGAAGAAAATCCTGATTTTGATAATCCGTTTTTTTTTCTGTGGAAGATTGGAAATAATAACATCGAATATTGATGTTAAGTATTTATGAAATGATAATCATAAAAGTTATATCGAAAGTTTTTACATAGGACTCGATGTTAAACGATAATAGAAACTATCATTTTTTTAAATTTCTTTAAGCAAATCTTCTTCTGATAGGGACGTCCAGATCTCGTTACCCTTACATTTACGAATATCTAATTCTTTTTGCACTAGGTTGAATAACTTAATACTGTTAGGATCTCGAAACTTTTCGTATATTATCTCATGATCTGGATATTTTTCTTCTGCCTGATTAAGAGGCTTATATAGACTTCTCTTTTGGCATCTGATAGCATAATAAGGGAAAGGATAATTAAGTTTGTTTTTCTTGTATATGATTAGGCAATTATCTTTTGAATCATCGTCTGTATATGGTGCTGCTCTTTTTTTAAGCCCTTGTTCTTAAGACTTATCTCTTCCGTCTGTATTTCTATATCCTGCATTCGTGTTTGGAGTAATTCGTTGTTAACTCTATATTGCTTAAAGTCTTGGATGAAATAGTCTTCGATAATATCATAACACTTATTGTAAAAATCTTTAGATAACAAAAAGGCAACAGCTAGAAATATTTCTTGTGTGCATAAGTTCCATATATGATTAAGGTTGCTTCTTTGTCTCCTCCTTTTATTAGGTATAAGGAAGAGCAATTCCTATAATTAGAGGAGTTGGTTAATTCTAGCTCATAGTATCTTATTAACTCTTGTGACTTTATTTTTTAACCAATTATCTAACCTCCTACCAGCATCTTGACACAACTTAGTAGGAATGAAAAATCTTGTACTCTTATCCACAATCAATTTAAAATCTCCAAAAATAGCATACCAATAATTGTCTTTAATCTGTTCGTAACAAATAACGTTTAAACTATCCATAGTACTCGTATTTATTGTTTAGAAAATATGTTTTAACATTATTTCGTTACCAGCTAGTTTTACTGTATAAGGTGAGTTTTTGAAGTGGCCCGAATTTGGTCCACTTAGTTTGTTATTGTAATATTCTAATATTTCATTTGAACCTTTATTTTCTAACTTTTTTTAAAAAATCTACTACCTCCCATTGCACACAATTTAGTAGCATTGAAGTAACCTCTGTTCTTATCTATAATCAGTTTAAAATCACCGAAGATACCATACCAATATCTTTAGTCTGTTCGTAACATATCTCATTCAAACATTGATCCATACTAACCTATTATGGTTATTATTCCATAAAAATAATATTTAAATTTATACTACAACATTACTTTTATCTATCCAGCTATTATGTGAATCATCAAATACTAACCATTTAACGTATGCTTTGTCACCTTTCTCAACACCTCCACTAAGTATTCATCTTTATGTTTCGTCTTTAATAGTTCTGGTTCGTAAAATCTACCTTGCACATCCTCTTTTTCTAAAGCTTTAATTCTATACGTAGGTGCATTAGATGATATAACTTCGCTAATAACAAATACTTCTGTTGACCAATTAGGTGTATATCCTTTTTCAAATATCCCTTTCGATTTACATATTTGCTTATTCTTTTTATTCACTTCTATAGGCTTTAAACCAATGGTTCTATGCATACGATTATTATACTTGTTAAATAGTGTTGGTAATATTTCTATCCATTTATAATCTCCTTGTGTTGTAAATTTTTCCACATGTTTTAAGAGTTCTATTGATTCTCTCAACAACAGAAGCTTTCTTGCCCCTATGGGTTGAGTAATGATTAATCTTATTTTCTTCCATCACCTTCTTAAATTCTTTATTGTAAAACTCTTTGCCTTGATCAGTTTGTAAGTTACTAGGTTTTCCCGTTCTTAATATGGATTCAAATGCTTCTGTGACATTTTTTACCGCTCTTATCTTTAACAGGAACAGCAAAAGCATATTTCGAAAACACATCTATAATCGTTAGCAAATACTTATAGCCTTTGTTTAACTTGGAGATACCTTTTAACATGCCACTATGCATTTCCACAAGATCTGCTTGCCATAAATCATCTATACCTTTAACAATAACATTTAACCTAGGATAATTCTTACCGGAACGTTTGTGAATTTCTTCTATAATGTCTTCTCTAATACCTTTACCTTGTTCTAGTCAATCTTTCTTTTTAACGAATTACGATTTAGTAACACCACATACTGAACCAATACCTTTCTTACTATATCTTCCATTCTGTTTTTTCTATTCTAATAGTGTTTTTCTTCGTATCTGTTGATTTCTTACACTTAACACAATACATCCTGTTTATTATATAGAAATTTAAAATTCATAATTACCTAATACTACCCTCCTAACATTATCATTATCACTTGATTCGTTTTCGTATTCATCTTCATCCTCTCTTTCTACAAAGATAATAAGCATTAATGATTTGCCTTGTTTCAAATCAGAATTTTTGGATGGTCTTATTGTTAACTGATCATTTATATTAAAGTGTAATGGAAAACTTTCAAATACAATGTCATTTAAAAATGTATCTATAAGTTTTGAATTGAAACTTGATTCTGTATGCATTAACTACTTCTATAAAGAAATTTGTAGGCAGCAGCTAAATTATATACAAAAATGACTGGTTTCTCAACATCATCTTTTGCCAATCGACATGGTAATTCTACAGTTTCTTTTTGTGTAAACTCTTCGTTTGCTTATTCAAGCTGCTCTAATGTTACAAAATCTTGTTTATCGATAGCATTCGATACATTAACCAATCTTTTATTCTTAAAATCAACCCAGGATGTATAATTTGACGTAAAAAGTTCTTTATTACTTTTAATGTTAGATGTAAGTTTTAGATGTAAGTATTTTATGATTTTAAATGTCATTAAAGCCTATGCGCAAAGCACTTTGCTCAATCTCACCCTACTCAATCTGAGCTGGTCAAAGATATTTTCAAAATGGGTTGGCCTAGAGTTTGGCCCAGGAGTTAGGTTATTACACTACTGTCCTTTACCCAAAGAAAGGTTGTTACTTCGAAAGGGTGTTGTAATAAAGACACATCATACTTAGGTTCTGTTCAATTTTCTTCATTATCCAGTAGCTGACACCTTTTTCCTATCTTTTCTTTGCATAGTATCTCATAACTCAATTCATCCTTATATAGGGTTAAAAGAATTTATTTTCATTTCCGTAACTTCAGTATGTTTATTTACATTGCTGTAGGACGTAATATTGAGGTCTCAAATATTCAATAATAATAATAATAATAATAATAATAATAATATAGGTAACAATTTCCGTATGAGGACACATTGTATTAAAATCTGTAAAATCGCCCGTAGCGTTAGCCAGAAGTTACAAAATAGTCGGGATTAGAGAGAAGTGTCAGGATCAACAGAACATACCCTCACAAACGTCCCTACAACTAGCTAAATGTTATAACGGAAAGTTTCGAGGCAAATTTCGTTTAGAAAGTATGGATTCTGAACTCACAAGAGCCGTAAGAAAATTTGTTTTCAAGTAATGGTTATGCCGGCTAAGCTACAGAACACGTCGATGATGAGAATGAAAGAAATATTGAAATAAAGAAAGTACGAGGAAGCAGAACACGGAGGAAACCTATACACCCGTTGTTTGTTCAGCACAATGCATACTAGGCGGGAGCTAGGTGGAACAGGTTGTACCATTAAATTTACAACACTTGAATAATAATAATAATAATAATAATAATAATAATAATAATAATAATAATAATGCTATTAAAAGTTTATAGTTGCACTAAAATTTGGCAGAACTTACTTAAACGTAGGGGTTTCGAGGAAGGGGTACAGCTACTGTAATTTAAACGAAAGCTTTCTGCTAATATTTCGTGTAGAAAATATTCTACTTTACGTTTCCAGAAAAATAACTCTAATACAAAGACCTGAATATAATTGAACACCAAAGCTTGTAATAAACTAACGTGTGGAGTTTGCAGATGTAATTATAAAAGCCTTGCTACAAAAATATATACACAGACCATAAATCAGTGAACTCTGAAGTACAAAGTAGCAAAATAATATATAAGATTCAGTCTGCATAGCAATTGTTGCTTAAAGAGTGGCACATACTATTTCTAGAATCGAGATAAGACGAGAAATGTTTACGATACTTTTCGTCTCGTCTCGATTCTCATCTCCAAAGCATGACGATAGAGTGAGTTAGCCTTGTCCCGTCTGGAATTAAAATGTTAAGTCTCATCTCGATTTTGTTTGGTTTGTTTTTAGAATCGAGATGAGAAATTCGTCTTTTCGTGGGCAACGTTACACAAAACCAATTTTTTTTTATTATTTCTGCTTGTAATGGTATGACCTGAGCGATAACAAATTTTTAATTTTTAAATATTTTTCCGGATAATATTTATTATCCCTAGTATTATTCCTGAAAATTTGATAGTTGAAGTGTTGAAACAAACGAGTATTTATTTATGTATTTATGTATTTATGACTTCTTTTACGTGGCGAAGTTAAGGATCTGCAGCCTTCTCCGAGCACTTAGCCACGTGCATATATTATATATATTTAAAAAAAAAACAACATAGAAAATATTAACAAATACAAAAGAAAAGTATTGAACCATATAAGAAAACAATATACTACTTAATTTTAAAAAAATGGTTAAGCACTTCAAAAAACAAAAATTGAAAAATAATATTCAATAGGGGAAACAAAAATAACATGGAGAAACCAAAAATTGCATATTGCATATAGCAGTACTAGAGGTATGAATAAGCTGTACAAATTAACATAGGTTACCTATTGGTTGTGTGTTCATATGTGGGTTATTAATAATCTGGTAAAACGAAGATGCCTCATGTGCTACCAGTGTCCTTATCTTTAGTTAAGAGAAGGGAATATATCGATTTTTTTTTAAAAATTTGGCGACTGTGGAAACCTTGTGTATTAATTGAGGTAAACTGTTCCAGAAGCGTGTAGTACTTACTGTGAAGGATTTTGAGTATGAATCAGAATTGTGACTGGGGATGGAGAGCAAGAAATTATCTTGTGATCTTGTGCTTCTAGTATGAAAATCTCATAAATATAAAAATGTACGGGCTAGATACGATAGTTCTGACGTAGTATTTTGTACAATAGGGTAAGATTATATAAATTTCTTCTTCCGACTAACGCCAGCCATGACAGTTTTTTATAAAAAGATGTGAGATGTTCCCTGTAAGTTATATTGAAAATAAATCTATTGCAGGCATTTTGCACTCTTCGCAAGTGCTTTGATTGATTTTCTGTTAGATCAGAATAGGCTGAGTCGCAGTAGTCAAGATGTAGGAACACCAGTACCTTGACAAATTTGATCTTCAAAGATATTGGTAAGAAAATCCTTAGTCGATTTAACGTATGTAGGGCACCAAATGCTCTCTAACAAACTGCATTTATTTGATCTGACCAGGAGAGATTTTGATTTATTACGACTCCGAAATTTTTGGCAGCTGTAGAAAATGGAATAACAGTATTGGGCAATATTATATTTGGGAGCTGATAGATATTAATAGAAGAAGGAATTCTTGGGGAGCCAATTAAAATGCACTGCGATTTTAGTGCATTTAATTTTAACCCATGAGCCGTAGACCAGTCTCTGATTTTGTTTAACTCAGTATTTATTTTCTCAATTGCATTTTTAATATCTTGTTGGGGAAAAGAAGCATATAACTGAAAATCATCAGCGTTAATATGGTACTTACAATAGGTGAGAATTTTAGGGAGATCATTAATGTAAAGGGCAAAGAGAAGGGGACCTAGTACGCTACCCTGCGGCACTCCACTGTTGATACAATGCCATGTCGATATGTGATCCTGATTGATCACTACTCTTTGTTTACGTTCGTGAAGGTAAGAATGAAACCATTTAACCACTGATTCAGAAAAATTAAACAATAATGATAATTTCTGAAGTAATATATCAAAATCAAAGGTTTGAAATGCCTTACTATAGTCAAGTAGAGTAAGGAGCGTCAGTTTTCTGTTATAAATAGCCAATCTTATATCCTCCGTTATGTTTACTAGTACAGTTCATGTGCTATGATTACTTCGAAAACCAGATTGAAATGTATCCAATAAATTATTTGTTGTTAAGTATTCCCGAATTTGATCATTTACAATATATTCAAAAAATTTTTGAAAGCTCGGGAAGAACACTGATAGGACGATAGTCTGCAATATTATCAGCGTTGTTCATTTTTGGGAGTGGGGGGACCTTAGCGAGTTTCCATACTGTGGGAAAAGTACCTGTGGCAAGAGAGTAATTGAAAATGTCACTGATAGGATTAAGTACATGCAGTAAGATTTTCCTGATCATGGTTATTGAAATATCATCTGTACCAGTGGCTTTATATTTAATTCTTTGGATCGCTTTTAATACATGTGCAGGCTGTACGTGAGAAGAGGAGAACAGAGAGTTAATTTCCGAAGCTACAATATTATTCATTGTTTGCAGTTTCATGGAGGCTGGTACCATACAGGTTTGACAGAAAAAAGTGTTCAATTCGTCTGGCTTATAGTTAACAGCGTTCTTGGCTATGTTTCTCCCAACACCCAATACTTTAGCCATTTCCAAAGAACTGCTCCATTATTTTGGAATTCAAGTATTTAATAGGCAAAGCGCCGTTTTGCCTTCCTTACTTCTTGAGTGCAACGGTTTCTTAACATCCTATTGTTTTCGAATTTCGTATTAGGATTTATTGTGCTATCACTGGAAGGATCGCTATTTTAAACATGTCTCCTGCATGCTCTATAAGCTTTATCTGTCCGAGACATTAACGAACGTAATACATCGGTTTAGCATGGTGATAGGTGTTGCGAAACACGTTTCTTAACTACAGGGGCGTGTCTATCATAGAAATTTATTATTAAAGAATTATTAAAGAAGTATTCAAATATTTGAATGTAATAAAGCGTGTGTTATCGCTGGTCAACCGCCATCAACATTCCTAAAGTAAAAAAAAAAAAAAAAAAAATGCTCGACGTGTATTCGATCGAAAAAGTTCCAGATTACTCGCCAATAGCCTAGACCACTGAACTACAATCACTACGCTGTAAATGATTCGTCTTTAGTCTGGTTACTTTAAGTTTCTCTGCCTCACCTTGGAAATTGTATATATTTTTTTTTTCTTCGTTTCAAAATGTCTTTCGTATTGCTCTTATGATGATATAAGTGAATGATTTTCGATAGAGTTTATTTTAATAAGTTCAGTTGTTCTTAAACCTTTGATACGCAAATTTGTTTTTTCTCCACATGAAACTACAGATAAGACTGATTTAATTCTCGTACTGTGCATTTGTTTCAAAGCAGCCACGGTCAAAGACTTATGACAGCCACGGTATAAACGATGGCTCAATTTGATATATTGGAACAAACTACAGCCTCTTATTTTGAGAATAGAAAGATATGGAAACTACTCAGTGTTACTCCATTTCATATTTGTACAATATTTCATGTAATAAAAAAATTGAGTGTAATTTTATCATGAAATAAAGAGAATGATTATTTTTTTGTTGCTACTTAATCATTATCTCCATTCACATTTCCTTATTTGTTGAATTTGTTACAGGCGCGATAACGTATTACCATTCCACGGAGAAGACGACTCGTGTATTAATTTAAAGGAAACCATTTCTCATTCACATGAGGAATCTCATACTTCGATGCAGTTTGGCAAGGGGTTTCATCCATCACTTTTGTCAAGGCATATTCTAGCTCAGGAGAGTGAAAAGCGTAATACCTACCGAAAGAGTGAAAAACACTTTAGTCAAAGTGCAACTTTGTCAAGCAATAACTTAGTGCACACAGGTCAAACATCCCACAAATGCGGAGTATGTGGAATGGAATTTAGTGTATGTTCATGTTTGGCTACGCACATGTTAAATCGTACAGGAGCAAGGTTACACACATGCCAACAGTGTGGTAGGTCATTTACTCGACGTTCAAGTTTGGCTAGACACATGTTAATCCACACAGGAGATAAACCTCACGCGTGCCAAGAGTGTGGTAAGAGATTTAAACGACGTTCTGATTTGGCTACACACACGTTAATCCACACAGGAGAAAAACCTCACACGTGCCAAGAGTGTGGTAAGGCATTTAATCAACGTTCCCATTTGTCTTCACACCTGTCGATCCACACAGGAGAAAAAACTCACACGTGCCAAGAGTGTGGTAAGGGATTTAAACGACGTTCAGCTTTGGTTAGACACTTGTTAATCCACACAGGAGAAAAAACACACACGTGCCAAGAGTGTGGTAGGAGATTTAGTGTACGTTCACATTTGGCTAGACACATGTTAATCCACACAGGAGAAAAACCTCACACGTGCCAAGAGTGTGGTAAGGGATTTAGTGTACGTTCACATTTGGCTAGACACCTTATGATCCACACAGGAGAAAAACCAAACAAGTGCCGAGAGTGTGGTAAGAGCTTTAGTGTACGTTCACGTTTGGCTACACACATGTTAATCCACACAGGAGAAAAACCATACACGTGCCAAGAGTGTGGTAAGGGATTTAGTGTACGTTCACATTTGGATAGACACCTTATAATCCATACAGGAGAAAAACCACACAAGTGCCAAGAATGTGGTAAGGGATTTAGTGTACGTTTACATTTGGCTACACACATGTTAATCCACACAGGAGTAAAACCTCACACGTGCCAAGAGTGTGGTAGGGGATTTAGTGTACGTTTACATTTGGCTACACACATGTTAATCCACACAGAAGAAAAACCTTACACATGCAACGAGTGTGGTAAGGGATTTAAACAACGTTCAGCTTTGGTTAGACACTTGTTAATCCACACAGGAGAAAAAACACACACGTGCCAAGAGTGTGGTAGGGGATTTAGTGTACGTTCACATTTAGCTACACACATGTTAATCCACACAGGAGAAAAACCTTACACATGCAACGAGTGTGGTAAGGGATTTAAACAACGTTCAGCTTTGGTTAGACACTTGTTAATCCACACAGGAGAAAAAACACACACGTGCGAAGAGTGTGGTAAGGGATTTAATCGACGTTCCAATTTGTCTTCACACATGTCAATCCACACAGTAGTAAAGCATCACACGTGCGAAGAGTATGGTGAGGGATTGAAACATCGTGCAACTTTGGTTACACACGTTAATTCAGAAAAGATATAAAGCTCACACTTGCCAAAGTGTGGTTAAGTATTTGAATGAAATTCAGAGTTGGCTACACACATGTTAATCCACACAGGAGAAAAACCTTACACAAGCAATGGTTGTGGTAAAGCATTTAATCGACGTTCCAGTTTAGCTTCACACATGTCAATTCACTCAGTAGTAAAGCATCACACGTGCCAAGAGTGTGGTGAGGGATTGAAACATCGTGCAACTTTGGTTACACACGTTAATTCACAAAAGATATAAAGCTCACACTTGCCAAAGTGTGGTTAAGTATTTAAATGAAATTCAGAGTTGGCTACACACATGTTAATCTACACCCGATCCAAAATCTCACACGTGCCAAAACCCTGGATTGGAATTTATTCAACGTTCATACGTGCTAAGCCAAATAGGACGTAAATCTCTCACATGGAAAATGATGAAAATGATTTAGTCTACGTTCAATCCTTGCAAGGCATTTCAGTACACAAGTGACAAATCAAAGAGATGCATAGAACGTAGCCTCCTATTTACTCAAGGTTCACATTGAGCAAGTTAATTGTTAATCCACACAAGACAAGAGTCTCACACGCGCGGAGTGTAGAAATACATTTACTGGCAGTTCTTATTTGGCAAATCGTATGGTAAAACACATAGATCAATAACGACAGATATGCGAAGGAAGTTCAATAGGATTTAGTTTAGAATCAGCTTGGCAAGACACGTAAATAGACATGGCATATAGAAAAGAATTTGCCGCTCTCACAAGTTAAGTTTTGGCAGAAATATTATGTGCACGATAAATACACTGCTAAAGAGGACTACAAAAGAATTAAATATTAAAGGAGTCATACCACATTAAGCCCTTGAAATGTAACTGCCCATTGGCATGGAATGTAAGTTGTGAAGGACAAATTGTTAAGTCCGTATTTTGGGGGCTGATGTTACAGGAAATTGGTTCCGCATCTACTCCACGAATAGCTCTTCTGCTTTGCCGCCACAGCGATTGCTGCATAGTGTAAAGGTGGCTGACGCCGACGAAGATTCAAATGACGATTTTGCAAAGGAACATTTATCTAGAGATAAAAATTTTATATATAGTCCATGAGAGTTCTTGTATGTAAGGGAGTTAAGGGCAACAAGTTTAAGCGACATCCATAGTGAGGGTGCACCTTCCTCATCAGCTACAAGTGTAGATCCAGCGGAAAAACATGTCAATTCCAACACTAGAACTTTCTGGACCATCTGCATTTTAGCTGCATCTTGCTTGTCGATACATAGTTGCGCAGTTCCATTTTCACTGCAAATATTTATATTTCCCGTTTTTACGACATTCTTTTATGCTCTTTGACAGAAAATTTTATGCAATTTGAAGATAAGAAGCGATCATAAAATCAAGTCTTTGTCCCTTCCACATGGGTTAAACTGATCAGATAAACTTTACGTTAAAATTGTATTAAGGTTGCATGTGTCAAAAGATGACTGACTAATAATATTGAAAACGATTGCATTCCAGTTGTTGTCGTCTTTAATTTCAAATCGAGATTAATAGCATTTTTATCGAAAGTGTTAATGACTTTAGCGGAATTCGTGGTGTTTGTGCGAAAAGAGGGTCTGTACCAAAATTTCGACGCAAACATATTCTACTCTTTTTCGCCCACAGTCGTTTCTCAAGCGCGGGATGATGATATAAGGTGAATGTGCATGTGGGTTGATAAAAATCAAGTTCGAAGCTATGTTTCGCATTCCTTACTTATTCTCTTGTATACTTAGAAGTTTTTGAGTATACTGACTCACCAACTTTTCACTCGTTTTATAAAAAAAGTTGTTAAATCAGGTTTTAAAATTTATTCAAAAACGTTCTATTTACCTTATAAAAAGACAACGTCACACCGGTCAAAACGAACCAGCATACAAAGTTTTACACCACTGTATTAATATATCGGTATTTCAACACATTTCTATAAAATTAAAAGCATGATCCTGTAAAATGAAGCAATAATGAGTTAGCAAGTTCTGATTTGAGTGCTTCATATAGTTCGCGTTCAAGCTTGGCAAGACAAATTTTAATATACACAAGTGGAAAACTTCACATCTACGAAGAGTTTGGAACACTACTTGGTCTATACTCAAGTTTGGAAGGATATTTTAATACACAGATGAAACTCTCACACATATGACAACACACAGGCGAAAAGAAGATTTATATGGAGCTCACGTTTTACAATGCACAGGAGAAAACATACTATTAAATACTAAGGAAAAAACTAAAGCGTTCTGCGTGTGTAGAAAGGACTTAATTAAAGTTTCTATTTCCCAACAGATATATTAATACAGATGGGGAGTAACTGCTTAGTCAAGACTATGAAGAACGGTATAATCGAAGTTCAATTTTGATGAAACATGCTATCTCATACGGGTGAAAGATGGTTGTGCATAATTGTGAAAAGCGTTTACATGAAGTCCATATTTTGTTAGTGGAAAGACATTGTAAGATATGTGAAACTAATTACTAAAAAATCATGTTTGTACATAAAAAGTATATTCAATTGACACACGTGATAAAATATACAAATGCGAAACATCTTAGTTATCAAAAGTGCGATAAAATTCGTTCAATATTACGTATCAATCTCACGTACTGCCAATTCACGTTTTCGCTCGCGACGACGGTAATTCGGCCGTGATTGATTATTCAGCATTGCGCATGATGCAAAAAGTAAGTTTTGGAGCATTTAGGTTTAGTAAATCAAGACAAATCATTGTTGACCAAACGTATAAGTTTAATTAAACTATAATACTGCTAAATATGAGTGAAAACACTGTACAAAACACAAAATAACAGATTCGAACCTAACCAATATCCATGTCACTGAGCTTGTTGTTATAATGCTGATATTTATTGCAGAGAGCGGTAATGATTGAATGCTTTTTGCATGTTTTTCCACAATATGTAGACTCAAGGCGGGTTCAAAGTTAATCAACATCCACTTCACTGCTCTCTTTCTGAGATTGCTTGCATGTATTGCAAGTAGTGATAATTGTTGACTGCAATCTGAACATGTATTTTCCACAATCATTACATTCAAGGCGAGTTCTGTTGCTTTCCCTTGACCCGCAGATATAGGAAATATCTCTTCGGATTGGTTACACTGGTTCATCATCGGTAGTTAGTTTTCTGTATTGTGCCAAGCACACCAGCAATTTTTTTTTTTTTTTTTTTTTGCAAAATTGATATTTTACGATGAGCTTTCAGGTTTTCGTTTATTATTTCTAATGCTAACAGGTATAGATATGGGTTTGTAATATTTTTTATGTTAGGGCAGTTAAAAATGAAGCAGCGGATGAAAAATAATGAAACTTTTATTTACAATTTTATGTAAATGCAAAACAAAAAATCACGTTTTGGCTCCCTCTGACGGCAGATTGGCCGTTCACCCTCCACTACCAACTTTGGGATTGTACTGAACGGGAAGTAATAAATTTGATAATTTTCTCGCAGAAGATTGATATGTTTAAAGTAGCGAGATATTGCTTTTGCATTACACATTACTTTCTAATCCACATTTACAAATGGAAGAGAATCGGGCTGTTTTCCAAGAACAGGGAAAACAGGATTCCTGAAACATCTATTAAAAATGAGCGAAAGTGGAAAAGAAATAATATATGATTTCGAACACAGAAAGGTCCAGCTTATATTGTCCTGGCCAAAGGCTCTCAGGCCGGAGTGAAAATAAGAGTAACTCATACTCTGGGAGAGTGATAGATAAATGAGATAAGGTGGACGAGTAAACGGATTGAACAGGGAGATACGTCGATTATGCAGTTGAGAACTTATTACAAAATAATTTATTAAAATTTTCTGTTCTTCCCTCAATTTGTGCACCTGATATAACATTGTACTTTAAAAGAATTATGCTAGAAGTTTTAGATCTAGATCTGATAAGATACCAACATTGTTTAGTGTTGCTGATGCTGGTGTCTTTTTTTTTAAGATATAATCTAGGTGTTTGCTGCATCTCAATAGCTTTTTTATATTAAGTCGTATATCAGAAATTATTTTAAGAAATGTATTCATTTAAAAATGCACAGCACAATTCCCAGTTTTTTTTTTTAATTTTGTAATGTGTAGCGACTCTGTTCGCCGTGCCTCATTGGAAATTTCATTGTTTTTACTTTTTTGAACAGTAGAAATATTTATTGTTACATTAAAAACATGAGGGAAAGAATCCAGTGCCTCGTCTATAGTTCAATTTAGTAAAAGTGTCCACTGTATCACCTGTTGCACTTTGCAAATTTCACCCAAAGGGGCCTTCCTTCAATCAGGTACAAACTTTCTTTTTGAGTTGGATTGCTGGCTTCCCGGATTGGGGTAAGATAGGGAACGGGCAACTCGCGGTCTGGGAGAAGGAACTCTTTATATGAGATGACGGATTATATCAGAAAAATAGACATGACATAATTTAAGCTGCTATTTTTACGCGCGTTATGAAAATCGTACAATCCCAAGTCGAGTGCTTGAGTAGAATGTTCGACAAAGGAATGTCATTTGTGTGATGTTATCCCATGTTTACTGTAGTTCCATATGTAAGCCCAACATATATTCACCAAAATGAAGAATTTTGTCACCTTGTGACAACATTTGGAAATGATTCGTGGCATGTTTCAATTAAGCTTGAGGACTGTTCGTATATGGTCTGCAGAAACACCGGACGAAGTTTGTTTTGGATAGACTTACTTGGGCTCAAATAATTTCACACTTACGTACGAGATCATTCTGTGCTCTGCTGCCCTATTTATTTTAATACTACAAACAATCCGCCCCTGTGGTCTTGCGGTTGTTTATCTATGTAGAGAATTGGTTGAGAAAAGGCATTCCACTATTCTTTACCAATACTTTCAGACACGTTTCAATTACCACTAAACAGCCATATTCCAGCAACTAACTAATATTCATGCCACAGTCCGTAAAATTGTTTATAATGCATTGTACATTTAGATAGTATAGTTTAAACGTGGTTTTGTTCACTGCACTTTTGATCAGCATTCTTCTGTACATCACCACATTAAACGCAGAATATGGAGCACCTGACGGCACACTTCTCTAGCGTGGGATCACGTTGTTCTAGTCACTCTCACTCTTTTCTTGCCATCTGGGTTGAACATTGTAAATTATATTAATCTGTAGCAATAGGTGAAAACGGTATATCACTGCATTTCCAGCTGGAGATACTGTCAAACGCAGACTCTAGCCGTAACCTTACTACTGGGTTCACAATGGAAATGAAAAAGCACAGAAATAGCACAAATATTTTTCTCGAAGCAGGAGCACGAACTTTATGCATTTTTTTTAACTTTATGCATAAACTATCCTAAGTACATACAAAGATTTTGTATTGCAAAATTTAACACACAGATTTACGGTGCGGATAGCCGCATCATCCATAAGTTATCAAAATCTTTTGATCCTCTAACCAAAAGTTTTCCAAAGAGCTTTCCTTTTTTGATTACCTAGTCCTACTCTGGAGCTATACCAATGCATAACTTTCCCCATATTACAGTACTATATCGAAAAACTAAAGCTCACCTATATCAGCAAACGCCTCCAAACTCAGCACCCTTTATTCATACAATATCTATTACCTCACTTTAGATCCTACACGAAATCGCTATCAGCATACCCCTTGTCCCTAATGTTTACGCCCTGTTACTACACTTTACCCTCGTGACATTCATTGTTCTTAACCCTACAGTGGTAACGTAAAAGAAAATTTCATGAATGGTAACACTTTGCTTCCTGGACCCAGGACCATTTTTGCCTGATAAGATGTGAACTAGGATTTAAATTTCTATTATATTTACAATATTAAATACAAACACCAGATAGTGGATACGCTTTAAGCGAAACTGTACATTCACTTTATTGAACCAATATCTTTCTTGTTATAATTAAGTTCGATACCTACGTGACTATTTTATTGCTTAAATACCAGCACTCAAAATAAAATATTTATTAACTAGAAAGAAGTAAACAAGGATTTCTCCTAATAGGGGTGTATTACACATAAGGAAACTCATTATGTTCACTGTTGACTCATTATATTCCATATCGAAAAGGAAGACTTCACGAGAAACTAATCAATTTTGTTTATATTCATAAACTATTAGCATTTGGCAACCACACTCTTCAAAACGTTCATCTTTTGCACAACCATGAATATTACACGTTCAGCACGCAGCTCGCAACATTCTTCACTTCGATTTTCATGCCACTTACAATGGTTCGTACGTGCAATTTCATGTATCTTCACTCAAAACAAATATTTAACTTCATAGTGATCATATATACCTAGGTATTTGACTATGACTTTTATTTCTATTTCTCAACATTCTCTTCTACTTACTTCATAAACTCATATTTGAACAATTATTATACGAGGAACAATTTCACACATTGCTTATCAGTAAAACGCACCTCACTTCCAAATTTAATTGCAAATTTACCGGCTATCAACTCATTCGACACGATAAGAAGCTTCCGACTCGACACGCCACTAGCGCCGTGACAATATATTTTATCCTTACACATGGTATAGTATTGTCTCTCCATCTAATATTCCAAAACATCTAATCATAACTATTTATTACAGACCCTTATGTGTCACAATGACAGTCATCTATGTTCGACCAGGTCGTCCTATTCCCCTCCCATTCCAATATATTTCAAATAATTTCCGACAATACCTGATCTCTTCCAATATTAACATCCATAGCCGCTCAGACCGAGAAAAAACAGCTTTTAACAATTTTATCCCTGCCTCCACTACATGCTTCATTCACCCATTACCAAAACCAATCCGTTCCTGATCTAACACTACTCCTGACATAGTGATCACATGGTCTCTCGCCCACAGTATTTTCATCTACATTCTAGATCCTCTGGGTAGTTAACATGTGCCCATTACACTCACTCAAAAAGTTTCCACTACTTCCTCTTCCGTCTGAGCACCTTCTCGGCTAATACTTCGCTACTAAACTTACTAAACATATATACTGTCAGCGGCTTATCCTCCTTTTACACCTTTGAATACCAAAACTGGGTCAATTTGGCCAAGATGATCTTTTATAAAGAAATGCCACAATATCAAAAAGAGGTAGTGGGCTAATATTTTAGGTATTCTTCCATTAGCAACCATTTTTACTTTTGGAAATCATTTCAGTTGAATTCATATAAAAAACAACAAAATACCCCCAAAAATGGCAGAAAGTGTAGCTAGGTCATTTTCACCCAGTTTTTGATACCTCGTGGCACGGCCCACAAAAATATCGTTTTATTATTATTATTATTTTGCCAATTGAAATGAAACCTGGAATAATCACTTCTCCGTTCTACCGAGCTTTGATTCGGGTAAGGTTAATAGTAAATATTATTTTATGAAACTCCTTTCTTCTCCACTCTTTCCCACGTTCACACGTCACTACATATTTCCTTCTCAGCAATTGTTATATTTTGGTTCAGTTCGCTAAAACATCTGGTTTTATTTTTAGCAAGACACGTGATTCTTCACCCCTTAAAAGTACATAGGTTGGATAAAAAGTATTGGCAACCCTGCCGGCACGCGCCAGTCTAGTGACGGAGAACCGCGAGGTGGCAGCACCGGAGAAGACAATCTCAGTTAAGGAACTTAGGTGAGTGGGAACGCTGTTGAGTCAGTCAATCAACGAGAGCAGTGGCGTCAAATTGGTATCGCGAGTGGAAGCGCTCTAAACACAATGTTCACTAAACATGAACAGCGTTCGTGGATCAAAATTGAAGTGGCACGTGGTCGTAGTGCACGAGAATGTTTTCAGGGACTGCGGGAAGCCTGTGGTGATGCAGCGTTGACATACCGCACCGTAGCTCGATGGGTTAAAGTGTTTCGTGAAGGCAGACAGAACGTTGAAGACCGGCAATGTTCTGGACGACCTCCAGAGACAACATGACAATTCAGCTTCTTGTATCCTTGCTGGACGTGGATAGACTGTGGACTGCGCGTGAGTTATCGGCAGAGGTTGGGGTGTGCCATAAAACTGTGCTTCACATTTTGAACGACATCCTGGGTTTTCGCAAATTTGCAGCACATTGGATTCGACATGTCATTACCGAGGTGCAGAAATGGTACCGATATGCACTGGCACAAGAATTGCTCGACCGCCACCAGAGGGAAGGTGACAATTGCTTGGGCAGGATCGTTACCATTGATGAAACCTGGGTTCGATCCTACGAACCATGTTTGAAGCGCCAATCCAATGGAAGCATCCCGGTTCCCCTCGGCCAAAAACTGTGCGCCCTAGTCAGGGAGTAGTGAAGGTGATGTTGATAGTGGCGTATGATGTCCAAGGGGTTATCCTGCACCATGCTGTACCAGCAGGACAGACTGTGAATGCGCCATATTACTGTACGTTCTTGCAACACCATCTGCGTCCCACACTTCGGAGGAAGCGACCTGGTCTTTTGGCATGGACCCCAATCATTTTGCACGACAATGCACGCTGTCACACAGCTACTGCCGTGACGGAACTTTTACGTGCCTGGAACTGGGAGATACTGGAACTTCCACCATATTCGCCGGATATGAGTCCGTGCGATTATGACCTGTTTCCCAAGATGAAGCAACCACTTCGCGGACAACGATACAACACCAGACAGGCCATCCTCAATGCCGTAGGGCGGTCGCTGCGAGACATAGCCAGAGTACAACGTGCTGACGGAGTACGGCGCCTTCCGTACGTGTGGCAGAAGGTTGTGGACATGGGGGTGATTACATTGAAGGAATGTAGAACATATTTTCCCTTCTAATACAGTCATTTGTAAATTATAACAATTGTGCCATTACTTTTTATCCATCCCTTCTATGTAATCTGTCACAAGCTTGTTTGCAAAGCGCATTGCACCAGCAAACCGCTCTGCAAGGACTGTCAGGTGTAATCAAAATACAATGTGTGACAGAATTTATTCCTAACAAAGCGTATTTCTATGTATAAATTTCTAATGTTACAGTACTATAATTCAGGTATTGTTTGAAAGAATCAAAAGCCGCCACTGACAGTGTATACAGCGTATGAAATTTACTGTAAGAAGCACGAATGGGTCAAAATAGCCCACGCTTAGTACTTTACCTAACATTTTAGGTTTGGTTCTCTAAGGGTTAATCCACTCTAATCTCTACCACCAATCATTCAACTCGCAATTGAGCTTTTCATCCCTCAAACCGCATATATATCACCTCATCATCCTAAAATTCCTCCGCGCTACTTTCGTCTAGTTAAACACTCAAGTCAAATCTATACAGAATATGTTTTCACTGGTAACCACGAAGCTCTTCAGCAACACAGAACCCTCCACCGAACAGTGTATAAATTACGACAGTGGATTAAAACCTGAAACACAATTTCTGCCTTATCACACCCTTCGCAATATTAGATGCGTTTCAACGCATTAGCTGGTAAATTTACCCAAACCTCTTATCCTCTCTTACATCACGATTAGGAATTGTACAGAGACCAAGGAAAAGCTAAAACCTTTGCTTCCTAATTATATTATATTATTTTTACACTTCTATTATTCACTTACCATTGTAGGCCTAATTATCATCCTGTAGGCATTTCAACTTCAATTCACCACATATCCATCTTCAACCGAACATATATACTCACAAAGCACTCACTACCTTCATTTCTACCACTGAAATCACTAATTTCATCTATCATAAATGTTATAATGACCCGAAAATCAATAACATCTATCGACATGTAAGACAAAGTCCACGAATACTGTTAAATCTTACAAATCATCCAAATTTTTCTTGTTTTTTAAAATCAACAATACCGTCCGATATAGCTCAAGAGAATCTTCACCAAAATTCTAGGGAAAAAATATCGTCAAATGACTTCATGCTCATGTTTCTCATTACTATCTTTACCACACCATCAAGCCGGCTCCCGCCCACAAATTACCATCAACGATCAGCTTCTACGTTTCCACTGCTGCATCCATAAGCAGTATAATACCACCAAGCCATCCTGCCTGGTACTCTTTAAATTAGAAAAGGCATTTAATGACGTGTAGCGTTAGGGTTTACCTCCAAACCTGCTACTGTTTCGCCTTATCGCATATATCCGTTTTACTTACAATTTCTTGTCTGGCCAATGTAATACCTTAATCAGCAGTCATATCAAATGATATTTATGCACTCAGCCGTATTTAAGGCTCTTTACTATCACCCTTATTATATCTGTTTTATGTTGTTGACATGTCTCTTTCCCCACAAAATATTCAGTTATTTCCATACGCTGATAATACAGCTTTTTTGCAATTTGCAGTATTATACACTAAGTGAACAACGCCTTACAACCAATAATACAGACGTTTGGTCTGTGGTGCAATAAATAGCTACTGAAATCCAATGCTGCTGAAACCCAAACTACAGCATTTCTGGCCCCTAAAAAACGCTCCAGATTTCACAGTAATTCACTTTCATCACTGTTAACGACAACTCTTTTACAATCTCCAAAACTGTTAATACTTAAGACTCACCATAGATAGACACCTCAGATGGAAGACTTATGTCCAGGATATCAATAGAAAAGCATACATTTGACTCAATCTATTAAAACGACTTACTGGCACAATCTGGAGTAGTTCTACAAACCTACTCTTAAACACTTATGTAGTTTTCCTTCGACCTGTGATTAGTTACGGCCATACCGTTAGGTCTCGGCAGCTACGCCCTTTTTTTATCAAAAACTTAAGGTTCTCGAACATCACACACTCAGAGTTCCATACCACATCAAACTCCCGAGCTCTGCTCCTGAGCCTTATGATCGCGTGACTTTTCCATACATTTGGTTCCATGTAGAAAAGCTTTGCCTCAAATACTTCCGGAACGCTCCATCCTCGTCGTTTACTCCTCTCTGATTCCATCAACGCTCATATTTATTTTTATATCGTTCACAGCATCAGTCATTCTATCTCTTCCTCCTCTTTACAATGTATCATTTTTCCTTACCACCGAATCATCAAGATCTTCCCCTCATCAGAAAGTTTCTTCTCTATCACCCTCCGCACAACATCATACAATCATATTCTACACAATAATTCCTTTGTCACTAACAGAGCTATCCATCCCTTTGAATAATGCTTGAAGAAGTCCCCGAGGGATAAGAATATCCTATATCCGTCATTTTACAATATATTATAGTTTCTCTCGTCCAAACGCACCTCGTCTCATAGATTTCACTCAACAACGCAATATGATGAAATGTAAATCCAAATATTTTCATCATGATGTTCATAATTCATTGTACAATTTCCTTTCTCCACCATCATTATAACTACGATTGTAAAGATCGTAACGTCCTATTTACTCACGTTATTTATGACATAAAATTACAAAATTTTGAAAATCCCTTAGACCATCTTTAACTCCTTTCTCGAAATACCCTTCACTTCTCTTTCCCCCATGGAGGGCATAACCCTTGAGTGGGTGGTTATCTAAAACAAACGTGCTCCATACCTTTACATTATAATTTCAATTATTATGTTACTTCTAAAGGGTGTCTTATAGGTAATTTATGTCTTGAAGCAAAGTAAAGTTCTTTGTTTATAACTTTATCACAAGACTGAAGTCGCTGGAAGACCGTAAGTAAAATTTTGCCCAAATATGTACCCTGTTGGCACTTTCAGATAATGAATTATTTTTTTTTTAATTCCGTATCAGGGAGCCAACACAAATATAGGGAATAAGTGTGAGGTTTAGGACAGTTGGAGATGTGGGACAATGATATACCTCTCTGGTGATTTGTGTTAAGCCATAGCGGTTGCTAACAGATGTGGCGGCTACGTTTAAAGAGCATTGCTACCAGGTTCTGAACGTGCACAAGGTTTTAGAAGCAAAGACAGATTTTCCTTCACCGCTGATAACTATTATATTAGATGTATATTATAAACATATTTCACAATATGAAGAGGTAGTAGAGGATTTGATATAAAAGTAGAGAGTTAGGTATTGAAAGTACATTTAGTATAATTTTGTATGATTCTAATACCAGAGTGCGTAGCTTTATAGTGACACTAGTTGAAATGGGTATACAGGGAGAATTATAACATAATTAGTTGAGGAGGATTGGCACACTGTCCCACTCCTATCTGCTCACAAGTGTGAAAACGTTGGGTACATTTATTATAATTCCTGTGTTCCCGCTTGGCTAACGCTATATTTATTTAGTACTTTTTCTCATCAGTGTTTCAGAAAAATGCCAAGGAAGTGGAAGAAGATAAACATAGACTAAATACAAACAGCAGTGATATTCTGCAAGCCGTAAAGATAGTAGTAGAGAAAAAGAAGAGTATTTCAGAGGTAGGAAGAGAACACAACATATTGAAAAGTACAAGCAAGACTCAAATGGAGATGCTGTAATATTTCAAGGAAATCTCTTTGTGAGAAACTCTCGTTAGCGCAAGTAAGACGAACTATGGGTTTAGAACGAGGCACGGACGAACTTTGACTTACGCATATGAAAATGCCTTGAAGAAGAATATGCTAGAATTTTAAACTGTGCAGAAAAGTGCGGGATATGGCTGGCTTAATGGTTTTTTGGAGCAACCCCCTCAGTTATCACTGCGATCCCTGGAATCAAAAGTTTATCAAAAAGTACCAGCTTCATTAAGCATAACGTGGACGACTTTTTCAACAATTTGTAATCAGCATATGAGAAATGAAACTTCACTCTGAAGTGTACTTTCAACTGTGGTCAAACTGGATTTAGTACCATAAACACAACGCCACCTGTGATAGCTTCACGAGGACAGAATCAATTCGGACAGGTAACTTGAGTGGAACGTACTGAACAAGTGACAGTCCTATGTACCTTCAATGCAGTTAGGAATAGAATTCCTCCAGTTTTTCTATATTCGAGCGTAGGGTACAAGAATTTCTTTCTGACGAAAATACCACCTCATAGCTTGGTATTAACAAGGATCACTGGATGGATGATTGCTGAGATATTTGGTGTTTGGTTAGAACACATTAACCAAATTTCAAAATATTCGAAAGAAAATCCAATCATATTGCTCCTCGAACACCACGAAAACCACGTAAACATCATTGTGGTAGAGAATGCTTCCCAAATTGGCGTGTTATGAACATTTTAACCCGGATTGCAGTCAAACTGCAACTGGTGGATGTTTCGCTTTATGGACTTCTGAAGACCCATTACAATCGGGTGTGCGATGACTGGCTGATTAATAACCAAGGAGAAACTATTTCTCCTCATTCTATTGATGAGTATATAGGACGGGTATACCACAATATGACACAATAGAATATCATATCTCGATTTAAAAAGTCTGTAATATACCCTTTCAACAGTGCTTCTTTTAGAGAAGACTAATTTCTGATATCTTTAGTAAATGACCGTCCAAATCCCTCGTTGAACAGAAACGCACCGTTTCACCAGCAAAATCTATAGGCAACCTTTCCACGCAGAATGTTGCTGTCATATCTGAGGGTATGGACCATGGTTCATCAGAACTTCTGCCTCAAAGCTAGCTTATATTAGCTATCCAAGAAACTACATATGTTATATTTTGCAGCAATATCTTCCACTGCGTTAGTATTCACTCAGAATATCCGTCCTTATCCGAAGGCTGCCTACCCCTCTTAAAACCAACCGTCAGAAAAAGAGGAGTGGTCGAACAAGAATACTAACAGCAACTCCAGGAAAGATGAAACCAAAGAAGAAGGCTTTGCACAGCAAAAGCGAAAGAGATGTCGGTATTAGAATTCATTTACAACAAGTAAGAGGAAGGCTGATACGAACTCAGAGTCCTCAATCGAAGACAGTATTTTCTCTCAAGAACAGTGTGTTGATATATCCTTTTGTAGTTCTGTTAGTGATGTAGGTTTATCAATGAACGAAATAGGATGGGAAAACACTAATGTCAATGTTGAAAACAGTAATATTATACTTCTTAAATTTTACATCAATAATGCATACAGTTTCTGCCAGGTTTTCCAGACCAATTACTAATGGTTGAGATCACTTAATGATAATGGTTACTTCTTTTCAAATTAAATAATATGTTTCAGAGTAACTTCCGAATTTCTTTTCATGAAGTGAGTAGTGTGTTTTCTTGGAATGTAAATAATTATTAAGTGGAAGTTATTATGTATATTGTTGAAATTATTAATATGTCAGGCGATGTAATTGTAAACTTAATAAAAAAAATAAGAAATAGCTCAACTCTGCGCTGCACAGCATTATTAGTTTGATAGAGATTATTATTATAGTCCGATGTGTCCAATTCTGCTCTGAGTTTATGGGAGTAGGTGATGGTGATGATGGACAACATAGTAGACTGAAGAACGTGAGATGAATCGGGTTCGGGACAACCCTGAGAAGTCACTTGGATAGGATGTTTATCTACCTAAATGCCCACTTAACGAGAGCTAGGATCAAAACAGGAATCCAACATATCAGAACTGATCGGTCTACTACTGAGCCACTTCGAGAACCGGTAACATTCATGTTGGAAATGAACATAATTCTTTCTACTCCATATCTTATCCCGAACTGCATTCAAAGCACCGAGAATTACCAAAAACCATAAAGAAAATACACATACTTCATATTATGTGAAATCAAATGTACATTCTAATTATCCATATTCTTCTCCACATCCACATTTCAAAAGCCTGCAATCTTTTATCGTCCCTTTTGCTTAAGTCCATGTTTCTGACCCATTGAGAGAAAATGTATAAAGCAATCTAAACATCTGAAAAGAAAACAGGCTCGCAATTATAGTATCGGTGTCTAAACGTATGAACAAGTACTATGACTATGGGCTATCTAGAACCAAATGTCATTAAGAGGTTTGGATAGTTTATCTATTCATGTTACAATGTTCAATATTAATGTTTACAGCGTTGAATATTAATGAAAAACGCAAGTAGAACTCTGCAAAAATTGAGTCACTCACAACATATTATAATAATGCTTAAATATAATTAGTGATGCCCACGAGACAAGATTTGAGGGTGTCTCGTCTCGAAAATTTTTTTCGAAAGTTCTCTCTCGTCTCGAAAACCGTATATATTTTCTATTGAAATAGATCTGTCTCGTCTCGAATCTTGTAATGATAATTCCGTATCATCTCGTGCGTATGACTAAGTATAGTGCGTGACGTAACTAAAAAGCAAAATCACGAAACTTAATCCTTCAATAAATCCCAAGTTTTAATTAATCTTTAGTCTAATTTTTGAATAGATTTTACAAATGTTAAAATAACTTATTCGTATGTTTAGTTTGGACCCTCAAAAGCTTTGGATTCCTTCCGAAATAAGTTCCTGCGCACGTGACTGAATATTAGATATTCATGATTTTTGTATATACATAGTTGGACTTCCGTCCTTGTTCAGTTTCATCCCTTAGTAATTATAATACTTCAATATGAACGACTCGATTATGTTATATACAGAAACAGTATCAATCAATATTGGATACGCTTAGTTAACTATCTACTCTCTGTATTTCGCGATTCATCGCCATATTTAATCTCACCCTATTAATAGAAAAACTCCAATTTAATCTTTTCAGGTGGCTAAAGCGCGTAGCTCCATGGTAGATTCATAATAATTAGCGACTTGCTTTTCGAAGTGACTGAAAATCTTACCTGGTGAGGGATAACGCGCTCTTCAGTGTCCGAATTCTCGTTTATATTCGCGATATCAGACTAGTTAAAATTCTTTGCGGTGTTACCTCTTACGAGAGAACCTATCCAAGTGAAACTCTGACTTCGAGTCGAGACTATGGCCGTTGGATACCTTGTCCCAAAAGAACATATCACGAAAAGGGATATCCTCGATCGCAACCATTGCGGAGATAAAACTTGAAAAGTTAGATATTGAGCTCCATACTATATATTACAAATTCGGATTCCGGGTCATATTTTTCGGGAACGGTCCCGTAAGGAAACGTAGCCTATACATATCAAATTAGTGTGGGGAGCCCAGCACCTTTTGAATGAAAAATTTGTGTCCCCGGGGCACTCGCAGGGTCCCAGGCGAAGTCCAACTCAAAATTTGCAAATCGAATCTGGGGTCAAGTAGCATACTGTATAAGAGCTATTTTTAAATAAAATAAGATAGAGCAAATCTCAACTCTCTACGATAACGCTGTGCAATCGGGCAAGTGGTCAAAATGTCAATACACCCTACATCAGAAAATCTATGGCCAAGCTTCTAAATCCGTTAACTTGCGACTATAACAAAACAGAAAAATGCGTTTAAATGTGCAAGGTATTGAAGTCAAACAAATTGCTGCAGTCTCTCACAGAGTTGCACAACGGACCTTATCCAGGTATAAGTGTGACTTCGAATGACCTATGGACCATAGAATGACCATGGCCACTGGCTTTCGTGTCCTAGAAGAGAAAGGTTACATTGTTAACCGCAACCGTCGCGGAGGGTGAGAAGGTCAAAAGCCAACGGTATATGCGTCGCACATCGGGACCCCAAATTCACAGATTCCACCGTGGAATTTCTATTATAAGGTTGAAGAAAACTAGAATTATGGTGCAGAAATAAAATATATCGGAGGATGCTTTTGAGAGAGTGACTCTGCAGAAATTTCCTTTACTTCAACACCTTGCACTTTTAAACTTGTTTTTCTGTTTTGTTATTGTCGCAACTTAACGGATTTAGAAGCTTGGCCATAGATTTTCTGATGTAGGTTGTATTGACATTTTGACCACTTGCCCGTTTGCACAGCGTTATCGTAGAGAGTTGAGATTTGCTCTATCTTATTTTATTTAACAATAGCTCTTATACAGTATGCTACTTGACCCCAGCATCTATTTGCAAATTTTGAGTTGGACTTCGCCTGGGACCCTGCAAGGGCCCCGGGGACACAAATGTTTCATTCAAAAGGTGCTGGGCTCCCCACACTAATTTGAAATGTATTCGCTGAGTTTCCTTAGCAGACCGTTTCCGAAAAATCTGACCCGGAATCCGACTTTGTTATGTATAGTATGGAGCTCAATTTCTAAATTTTCACGCTTATGTCTTCACAAAGGTTGCGATAGAGGATGTATTCCTTTTCATGTTATGTTCTTTTGGGAGAAGGTATCCAACGGCCATAGCCTTGACTCGAAGTCAGAGATACAGTTAGATAGGTTCCCTCGTTGGAGTTTATTTTTTAGTTACTTTGTTGTTAAGCGTTTTATATTTTCTAATTTAATCTTTATATATATATATATATATATATATATATATATATATATATATATATATATGGCTATTTTTACTCTATTATTTTGTCGAGCTTATATCTAAATATCAATTTTCTCTAGAAGTCTTTGCTTTGAACAAGACGCATGTTTTGAGCATTGGCCTTATCGTAACGAGAATGAATAGCTTCGATGCTGACATCACATTAAACATTAATGAATTAATCAGTCAATTGTAGATATCGTGCCACATAGGATCGGTGTTAAAGAGGGAAGTTAAATTTCCATCCATCAATCAATTTAACATAATAATGAAAACAGCGAAACATATTTCATTTTATACTCTTAAACAAACAGTTCTTGTGAATTGAATGATGTTAATTACTGAGTGGCTGGTCACAAAGCGATTCAGCCACTAGATGTTAATGTAGGAAAATCCATTCACAAGGAGATGATAATAAACCATTCCCATTGTATTAGGGAATTATAGGTACATGCGAACTACCAATTCGAAAGACTTTCATCAAATATTGTACATTTGCCATTTCCATCAAGTTAGAAATCGCTTTAGCTTTGGAGGAAAGTTATTTACACTTAGTGATCTGCATGGACCAGGCTCATTCTGAGACCCGCAATCCGCTTCGGCCTACAGGTCGCACTTGGGAGGACCAGCTCATTTCCTTCTTTGGATCGGGTCTGGCTCGGGCGGGTTCGATACTGCTTTCTCTTCAGGGCAAGACGGGCTCGAAACGATTAATTGCAGTTCTTTAATAATGTTTCTTATTAAATGATAGTTGGAAAATAGCTAAGCGTTGAAGTCTGTTTGCACGGCTGCACGTGTACTGAAAGACATTGCAAACAATGCAATTTAGTGATCCTTAGCTGTAGGACCAGGCTCGGGCCAAGACCTTTTAAAACTTAATGACCAGGTTGGGTTGGAGCCAAAAACCTCCAAATCTTTGCGGGTCCGAGTTGGACTGGAGATAGGTACGTTAGCGATGGATTGGGCTTGGGGCGAAAAGTTCTGCTCATGTATTTCTCTAGTACAACTTCAGCAACTCTAGTTCATGAAGCAAAAAGAAGGGGGTATAGAAAGAAAAATCTGCAAACCAATAATTTTAATGAAATAAGACTTGTTTGTCAATTTATAATATCAGGGTATGGCAGATCGCTTTAGCTTGGTTTCAAATTATATGAATGCTAAATTTAAATCTTATTTGTAGAACGGATACACATGTGCAAAAAATTGCGCGTATACTGCCACTCACGATTTTTCGCGTTTATTTCATTTTCCGTACATTTATGGGTAAAATTTATTTATTAGTATGTGGTAATAATAGAAAGCAATCCATCTAAGGAGATATTTTCAAAAAAATATAATAAAATAATAAAAATATGAGCAAAAGCAAAATTATGCTCGGTTCTGTCTTTACTTGCAACGATGATTTCTAGGGGTTTTTCAGTAGCAGAGCACGATTGCGGAGGATATTCAGTAGGGGGAGTCAAGGAGTTGGATCAAGGAACTGGACACTGTAGCAAAATCTTGCATTTATTGGTTAAAACGTAGTGTGCAGATTGCCTGCCAAATATAAATTAGCTTCTGTAACTAAGATGTCGTTCGAAAATATAGAATTAAACAGAAAAACTCTTATCTTAAGGTTCGAAGCGATACGAACCATGGATATGAAGATTATTTCTTAACAAAAAAGAGCAAACACAGCGTTGCCTCCGTGGTTAGGTGGATAGAGTGGCGGACTCGTTGTTATTTTATTATTTTGACATCACAACGAATCCCATCCCATCCCATATATTTTTTTTACAAAACATTATGGGAAGTGTATAATTGATATATCCTTTAATCGACGTATTTATTCAGTATTAGAATACGTGTACTATTGGAAACAGTTATTGTTTTCAGTTTATGGTATTGTATGTTTCACCTCCCCTACCCGTTCTTAAACAGCAGACAACTCACTTCGGATTTGTGTGTCAGGAACAGGAAAAAGTGCATACGCGACCTTGACAGTCTTTCCAGTGTTACCCATTGTTATACCGACATGACGTTATATCGAATGACGCTTGTTGTCATGAAAAAAGATTGAAAGGAAAAAAGCTGATGTCAAATTATCGTTTGTGTGTGTGCTTGTGTTTTTTTCTTTTTAGAGTATTGACTTTCTCTCTATCTTTCCTTTTTAATATCCAAAAGTGCAAGAAATGCAATCAAAGTCTGTGTAAGGAATGTTTTTATTGAACGAAACTAAATTATAAAGATCTATGTATGCTGAACACGAATACTTCCAAAAGATAGAATGATAATGAACGATAATCATACCATATTTCAACATTATATAGTAGCGGGAAAAACTGATATTAAAATTAAATAACAAACAGGCATAAGTTTTTTTTTCTAGCATGGCAACACATTAAACGTAACTCATTAAATTTTAGGAATTGCAAGTTATCACTTTACGTGTCATTGTATTCCTATTAGTTTTCACGTTCGAGCGACGAAAGAAATTGCAGTAATAATGATAAAAATCGAATTCGAGATTTCAATGAATTCACGTTCCACGCCCCCACATATCGAAAAAGTAATTTTGATGTATGTTAATCTGTTCGTCTGTCGGTTCGTCACGTTTTTACATACATTCAAATAGAGGCCATATTGTTCGACGTATCTGGACCGAGTTATAGACATGAAGTTTCAATAACACTTTATCGTTTCAAATTCTATATCCCCCGACACCTAAAAATAAGGGCAGTTTACTGAAGGATGAAAATTTAAAATAATTAAATTGTCTCAAAAACAGCTGTAAAGATTTTCTTATTTTCTAGAAATATAGTATGAATCATTGCTCTGAAAAAATACGTAAGGTCTAATTTACTGTATGGGATGCGTTTTTTCGAACAATCTTCTCAATCACATTTCATAAATAAATGTATCATTAATAATCTAATAATATTACACAACTCGTTCGTCTTGTAAACATTCAGAAGGGGTAGTTTACTCCTCTCCAACGATTTTCCCATTAACGCCTGACGAAATCTTGTTCATATTTCATAAATTAATGTTACATAAATAACCTAAGGATATGGTATAATTCCATCATCCTAGAAAGCTAGAAGTGGTATATTACTTTTCGGAACAAATTTTACCCTACGATTTTATCGAGAACGACTCTGGCAATTTTGTTCCTATTTCATAAATAGCATAAATATCATTAATAAATATCATTAATAACCTAATACTATGACACAACTCATTTGTCCAGAAAAGATACACAAGGGATATTTTATTCTTTGGGACGACCTTTTTGACGATTATCTCAGAAAGTACTCAGACGTTTTGCTCATAGTTCACAATTATTTCCTTAAGAATTCTAATATATGGCATAAGTTATTTCTAAGAGAAATATGACCACTCCGTACTTTAATTTTGGACGTAAGTTGCTTCCAACAAAGTTTTCCAAGACACATTATTTTTTTCGCATTTCCCAAATAAATGTTTCAGTAATAGCTGCAGCCTAACACGAGTCAGTTTAAGAAATTCGAGCGAGAAAATTCAGTGCGTTTCATCCCTACCCATTCTGAAATATATTTTTAAATGTTACACCTAATCACAATTTTTCTAACAAAATCGAAGCTTCTTTTTAAATGTGCTTTGTTGTGGCCAAATGGTTCAAGTGCATTGGTTCTGGATTTGATTCCCGGTGAGAGCTAGTGTGTTTTTATCCAAAGTTAAGATATAGGTGCAAAGAGAAAAGTGTTTAAACAAGCCTAATCAAGCTAATGAATAATACAAAGAAATAATACAATATTACTAAATTATAGAAGAAACGTTGTTAATATTAGATATTTGCATGTGAAATGTCCAACCGATGACAGTCAACTCCAAAGGTAAGAAAATGAAACATCCAATATCAGGTTAATCAGTGGTCTCTAGTTAAAGCGATCCTACTAGGAAGTGATTGAGATACCAAAAAATGTTGTAATTGCTGGGAGACATGTTAGGAGAATACATTGGGTGAGAGAGTTTAACTCATGAATAGTCTGCACCTTCGTTGAGTATTGAAGTGCGTAGGTCTATATACGTTTGCATTGAAATGAGTATTAATACACAATATCTGTTGAATATTACGGAGGCTTGTGGACGGGTTTGCAGTGCATTTCACGGAGTTCGATATTGTAAGGATCCTAGCGAACTCCTGAGCCTTCCCCACTGTAAACTATAAGTTAAATTCGTGCTTAATTAAAAACTATTTGTTTAAATTTAACACTGATAACCGTTATCACCTGTGCACTACGGGCAACAATCCGCTAGTACTTCTTCAGTTTTGCCCTTTGTTTTAGCGCCATAAATGTTTTTGTTCATAAATTTCTTTGTCTATGATTTTGCTTATACGTAGCGTGGGCATTAGATTTTGACTTCTACTTGATATGCATCTAATTACAAACACACGTATAGAATGAACACAATAAACTTGGAATATATAGTTTGTGTACAGAAAATCATACACGAGGCGCTGCACGGGAGAGCAGTGTGCATACTTTTGGTAGTCGACTTCCTAAGAAATTTATAATAATAATGATAATAATAAACAGAAAACGAAACAGTTATTTACATAATTTATTTATTTAAGTATGTAAGTGCAATGTACTTAAGTTTCTCTCTCTCTCTCTCTCTATCTGTCTCTCTCTCTCTCTCTCTCTCTCTCTCTCTCTCTTTGAAGGCAACAACCCTTAGGGTACCAAGACGTAGGAAAGGACTTGTGGCACTCACGACTATAGGGTGGTGTGTGTTTGGCACATCGGCTAATCTTGCTGTTAGTCCCATTTTTTGGACCGGATGAGTTATTCACGGTAGAATATACAAGAAAATATACCTTTCTTTTACTTTTAAAGTAAATAATTACACTCATTCCCTCAATGTGATACTTGTTTGTTTAACTGTATACAGATAACTAATCCGCGGAAGAATCGTTGATAATAATAAATAAAATAAACTCGACAAATATTCTTGTAAATAACAAGTAAAAGTTTGCGTTACACTGTTCATTTTGTTGTTAGTCCCATTTTTTGGACTGGATGAGTTATTCACGGTAGAATAAACAAAAAATATACCCTTCTTTTACTTTTAAAGTAAATAATTACACTCATTCCCTCAATGTGATACTTGTTTGTTTAACTGTATACAGATACCTAATCCGTGGAAGAATCGTTGATAATAATCAATAAAATAAACTCGACAAATATTCTTGTAAATAACAAGTAAAAGTTTGCGTTACACTGTTCATTTTGCTGGGCACGCCAGTGTGCCGTGTTATCCGGTTGTGGCACACTGGAATATAGGGTATGGGTTACTATTTTTTCCCAGCTATTTTAACTGCTTCAATTGAAATGAATCTATAATAATAAAAGAGTGAATTTAGTCTTCTTATCCTTCGATTTGAAAGTAAGGTCCACTAGAATTGTATATATAAAAATAATAATACTCAGAATTCTATACAATAGTTTGTTTTATTCGAAATGACATACTTCCTGCAACTGTTTGGGTTGGAATTATTTGAAATCAAATCTTTAAATTTTACGACCTACGGTTATACCGGCTAGGCTAAAGGACACGGTGATGATGAGAAATGAATGAAATGGTGGAATGAAGAAAGTGGGAGAAAACGGGAGAACCCCCGAGAAAACCCTTGTTCATGGTGTTTCTCCACCACAAAATTCACTTGGTGCGAGCTGGGGTCGAACCAAAGATCCAATGCACCAAAGATGAACGCTTTATCACTGAGCCACCGCGGCCCCTCTGAAATTATTTATAGGAGAGATGACTACTTTATGAAAACTTGATATCGAACACATTTGTTTAAAAATACCAGCTTTTTGTGAAATATTGCTTAATATTACAGAAAACGTAAGTCAATAATAATAATAATAATAATAATAATAATAATAATAATAATAAATTGAAAACTCTCTGGACCTAGTGCATTGGCACAATTCCAACAATTAAAAAGAATTTGTTTCCTTCTCATGTAAGTGTACAACGACTTGATCCCTGTTGCTTTCAATATACGAAGAAATTGTCCAACTGTCAAATGAGATGCTACATAAAATGCCCTATGCAACATAATGTAGTATAGAGCCATCATTTCAGGTTATCTAAAGAACACTTTCGTTTTAGCAAGAAACGATGAAAATAGGAAGTACTCAGTTTTAACCTAGTAGAAAGTTTGCAGATTTAAGGGAAAATGCACAGAGTTGTTGGATATTAAATGTAGTTCGGATTGATGGAGTATGACATCGTAAGTAGTTTATTGTTTGACATATACTGGGAGTGACCAAGCGAGTACTTATGGAAATATCGAAAGAGATACATTTAATGGTGTTAGTTTCAAACTATTGTAGAAATGAAAAATTTAAGGAAATCTCTAAAACTCTGAAATCACAGATCCACATTGACTGACTGCTAAGTAAAACTGCTAAATCTGACTAAAGCCAAAGAAAAAGTCTTAATGACCTTTGTTACAGTTTCAAACATATCATTCTCATATCAAAAGTACGATAGAAGTAAACTATGAATAAAGGTGAATTATTTTTGGAATACCAACAAATGATTTGGCTAGATGTAAATTTTGGGAAAACTTTTTATAAGGCTTTAGATTTTGTTTATTGGTTTGTTCGTTTATTAGCTTCCCCATGCCGTAAACGAGGTCAATACCTAGTGGCTCACTTGACGGTAAACGGCGATCGTCGATATAGCACTAGTGGCAGGGATTCGTCGAGTCGAAGGAAATATCGGGGGTATTGAAGTTACCACCACGTAACAGCGAGAACTTCATTTTGATCCGCGCTCCTTTGATTTGTCACGGAGAATGGCAAAGGGACAAACAGGAACTATCGCCAGTCACGTGCATGCGGTTATTATTATACAATATTTTCCCTGACGAATTGTTATTATAAGGTGAACACTTGAGCTCCGGGGGTCAAGAGTAACTCCTGGTTTTGCATCTTGAAGTGAAAAATCTTGAGATGGGTGCGTATAATTGTATGAATTTGGTTGGCAACTGTCACCGATCACTAGCAAATAAATATGGGAGAACTATGAAAAAAGTAAATAGACGCTTGTCATTTTGTTATAAAATTACATGACGAGTGCATTTCATCTGATTCCAAACAGTTATTGTCAAATACACACGGTTAAAGGAGCACTCTGATTAGAAATATTAAAACGACTTCAACAATTTATCACTCTACAAGCTGTCTTCGTAATCGCCTCCGTGGCGAATTCGGAAAAACACGCAACTAGTAAAAATAAGGCTGGTGTTTCATGCCGAGCTCAGGGCACTTCTTTTACTTTTTTAAAAATGGTTTTAGACTCACCTTGATGCAAAGAAATTACGCATATAGGCGATTTAACGTATTTTAGGGGAATAATTTTGTGGATCGTTGGCGTTCCGTCGCTTCTCTGTCGGTAGTGGTATAATTTTCAAAACGGAAGTGGGACTAATTTTTGGCTGCGGGACCGCCAATTTTTGCGGACGTGTCGCTAGTTGCTTATCGGTGGTCCACCGACGCTTACGGCATGGGGTTGTCCCCTCACACGTGAGACAGATTACAATCGACCAAAATTGTTGTGGAAAAATGAGAAACATCTTCCGACTTCGACTTCCGAATGATTCGTTTAGGATCAACTCGAATCAAGGCTGCGCCACGGGAAGGTAGAACAAGTGAGGCAATCGCTCCAAGCAGTACGCTCGAGAGCCTCCGTCCCATTGAAGACTTAGACTCTTCAGGAGAAGTAACAAGTTTATTACTTTGTGGACAGAGCCCGTATATTTTATTTATTTTAGGTTTATTTTCAGTTAATCATATTTTATTAAAGATTTAGATTTTGAGTATTAGATTCATAAAAACAGCAGTGTCAGGAAATAATAATCCACGAAAAACAAATTACATAAACATTGTAGTAATTGCTTTTAATGTAGAAATACTTATGCAACGATGGTATGATGTACGCTTTCTCTAGCAAATTGTTTCATTACAGGAAATTAAAATCAGAATTCAATTAATGTCTGATTGAAAAGAATTGGCAGAATTCGTTGTAAGTAAATTTGTAAGATGTTTGTGAACACAAGACACTGTTCTCGGGTATGTTAGAATTGCCAGGAATTGTGAGTCGAAGCATTCAAAGCATTGCCAGTCGTCGACCACAGTGTGGAAACCATTGCGTTTCCTAGACAAGAAAGAGCACACGCCTCTGACGTCATGCAGAAGCGGCAGATTCCAGGTCACAGGAACTTCAACAAAAACGAGAGGACCAGAGGTCACTGGAGCAGTTGGACAGTCAAGATCATATCAGTCAGCAGTGATCAGTCGAGATCAGTCGGAAACGGAGAGTTGGAGAAACGGAACAACGACTACAAGTCAGAGATTGACGTTAAAAGTTCTAACTAGTAGAATGTCTAGAAACAGCTTTATTTAAGTTAAGCGAGTTAACGTTTCGCTAAGACGAACTCTGAAAGTTTATCATACGTTACGGAGGAGATATTATTATGCTGACCGTTCGCAAAACTTCGGCGTAATCAAATCATTCGCAGCCCGTTCTTAGTTTGAACCTCCGTCCCATCCTTTGGAGTGACCGCCAGCGAGATACCATCCAGCCTGTGGTTTGACGATCGGAAGGAGCTTTTTGTGGACCAGCATTTGCAGGAGCATAAGAACAGAATACCAAGAGGTATGTGCTACTTTCTAAACATTAGTCGAAGGCTCAATATTTGGGATGTAGTGTAAGAACTGGCAATTTCTAATTACCCGAATTCATACACGACACCTTACACGTACTTACACAAAGTAATGAAAATACAACAGTAATTCAATTATCGAAATCTGGAGTTGTTATTTAATTACAGAAATCCCCATAATAACATGAACCGAAATATTATCCCTCGCTTAGTTCTACATCATATTCCCACTCATTTCAGATAGTGAGTGGAAGGTAACTTCTCTGTGTTCACTCAAAACATCCCCAGGATCAGAAACGAACCAGGGACGTTCACATGGCGGAGATGAAAATGAAATGAAAGCTTTGAGTTTTACGTCCCACGGTTATGCCGGTTAGGCTAAAGGAGACGGTGATGATGAGAGATGAATGAAATGGTGGAATGAAGAAAGTGGGAGGAAACGGGAGTACCCCGAGAAAACCCACGCACACGGTGTTTGTACACCACAAAGTTCACTTGGCGGGAGCAGGGTTTGAACCCATGACCCCAAGTACCAGAGGTGAACGCTCTACCACTGAGCCACCGCGGCCCCCACATGGCGGAGATGTTCTGGGTTCGAGCCTAGTCAAAACTGATCACCATTGTCATTAGTTCTATTGTTCGATTCCCGGTTAATGCATAGTTTATCACGGCTGAGATGCTGGAAGTTCGAGTCCTTCGATATTAGTTTAGATTAACCATCATTATTTTGATATTACATTATATTACACCGTATTGTCATAGTGGAGTACTTAAGTTTAAGCCCCGTTGAGGTTAATTTTGTATTGTTATAGTACAAATTGTCATACTATTCTTATGATCAATTCTAGTTTATATTAACCAGCCTAATCTAAATTAAGAAATTCACCCGCCCACCCACCCTTGCTTTATTTTTCTGTTGTTTTGATTTTATCACAAATACTGTACAAAATGCTGTCGCTGAAAAACAATCACCGAATTCACTATCCTGTGATAAAAAGCAGTGGCAAGCTGGCCACAATGTTTTCAAAATCCAGGTATTACTATTTAGACTTGGGTGTACTGAAGCATTTCGTAGAGTATAGCCCGACTTACGGGGAAAAGAATGAAACCATTATAAAGGATAATTTGTTAGGTCTAAGGTACAAAAGATATTTCATGGTGCAGTTCACCGATAAGAATTTTAATTTAGAAGACCTTATCGATCTAAGATTCAGGAGGCATTTCTTGTCTATTATAACTGGAATTGCAGAGACAAATACTGTTTTGCGAGAATCCATTTTCTTCGCATTAAAATCCGAACAGCACAATTACACATTATGTGCCTTATTCAAGTCGAGAGCAGACCAGGTTACTGTTAATAAGTGGTTTGATCGCTTCCGCAATAGGTTCAATTGCTCTCAAGCGATTCAAATAGCGGAATTTGTATCAACAGTCGCACAATACGAAAAAGAGGCGAAATTGGTTATAGCGAGCGACAAATTATTGCTAGATTTGGTAGCGTTCACGAATCTCTTCAGAGAGAGAAATTCTTGGTTATGTAGGTAGAGAAGTGAAACGGTGGTAAATGTAAATAGTTGTTAATATAAGGATTTTAGATATTAGTTATATTTTATTCCGCATTGATATATATACCGTAGCATTTAAGTTAAAATTATAATAGAATTAGATTAGTATTGTTGTTAGTGGTATTATTATTGTCATTATTATTTGACTATTAGATTAGGTAAGAAGTATAGGTTTAAGGATTATAAGTTAGATAACACAGCTGTTTTGGTGAATAGGATTATATATACATATTATTATTAGTAAATATTACGTTGAATAGTTAGAAGATTAAAATTTAGAAAATGGAAATATGTCTCGAGGACATATATAAAGACTGGACAAATAAATAAACATGACTAATAGAGAGATAGAAAGTAGTAAATAGAGAAATGTTTAGTTAACATCTGTATTAAGAAGAGTGAATAGTAAAAGAGAATTTAAAAATAATTATGTGTATATGATAAGTAACAAATGTGACTGTGAAGAAGAATGAAAAAATATATAATAATTGCTATCTAGAAGGAACATCTAGGTTAATATAAATAGGAAAAGGTAAGAAACAACGGAATATTAAAATGAATGATGTAAATTAATGTTAATGAGTTAGCTAGCAGAAAATTTAAAAAAAAAGAATTGGTTAAAATAACAAAATTTTGGAGAACCTTTCAGAAGGGCAGAGTACTAGATAAGAGGGAAGTCCCATTCTCGTTGAGTTCAAAGTGGGCGATTATCCAAAACGTCAATGAGAATATTTTATGTATTACGTCACATAAGTCTTCAGTGATAAAGAATGAAGAGACACAGTGTTGCCTCGTTTATCACTCGAAAGCAGTGAATATTTTTTTTAGGTGAATCCGACTTATTTAGCAGAAGACCCGACGAATACAAAAGTAAAATTTAAATTAAATAAATGAATAATGTTAATGTGATTATCATATTAGAGTATAGGGGTAATATAAACATAAGTGTTTTTTAAGATAATAGTAACTTGGATTAAGATGGCACTATAGAATATAGATTTTATAACTAGTGGAGTGCTTGTTTAGGAAAATATAGTTAAGAGTCTAGCTGATCATTTGCATTTATTTGAATATGGAATGAGAGAAGAGATGTAATAGAGAGTGGATCCGAATAGAAAGAGACTGAAAAGAAGGAGAATAGCAGTAGATAAATAGAGATAGCATAGAGATAGGTTAACAGAATATTGACTACAAGAATATGGATACGATATTGACATTTATATAACAAGATTTAGACAAATAAGATAAGAGTATAATCGCTAAAATAAAATAAATATAGTTATAGAGAAGAATAGAGAAAATAGAGATATAGATAAAAGTAGAAATGAATAAAAATAGAGATATATAGAAATAAATAGAAATAAATAAAGTTAGAAATAAGTGAAGTTAGCATGCTATAGAATAAATAGTGAAGATCATAAGATATTATAAATAGTAGAAAAAGAAAGAAAGAAAATAGTTTTAGGGAATTAAAAAGACATAAGTGTTTTACTAGTCTAAAGATAGCCCTAAACAAGTAAGAAATATTTCGAGACGGTAAAGAATATCTAGTTCATAGTGACAGATTTAAAAGTCACCGTTTCACAAGCTAGGCCACTTGGCAATAAGATAAGATAATATAAGATTAAATAAGTAATTATAAGATTATTACCCCGGGATATTTTGTTTACTCTACTTGGACATGATATAAAAAATATAGTATTAAGACGAAGGCGAAAGATATTTTGTTGTTGGTTGGCCCCCGACGCAAAAGACTTAAGTAGTAATGGCCTGACTTGGCCTAACTTTGGACTTTGACCCCGATATTTGTGACGTCATAGGTCAAAGGTCAATGACCTTGGCCCGAGGTCAAGGACCTAGGGGTACATAAGGCCACCCCCTTTAAATTATGGCAGGGGTATCAAAGCCCACCCCTTAACTTTTGGCAGGGGTACATAGGACCACCCCCTTAAATTTTGGAAATTGCCAAATCTAAAAATTGGGTTTGGTAGCCTAGGACCATAGTATGTACCTCTATCAGTATTGGGTGTCTATGTTGTTCCCTTTCATGAGTAAAAAATTGCCAAAAATTCAAATTTCGGGGGTTTTTGACCTAATTTATCCCCTTTGATGAGATATTATTACCTTATATAATTATATGGGCGTATACAGGGGTACATTACCTTTCATAAGACATGGGAATATTAATGCACCCCTTTAAAAATTTGGGAGGGGTACCTTGGCCTACCCCTTAAATTTTGGAAATTGACCAATTTAAACATTGGGTATTATAGTATAGGACCCTAATATGTATTATGATAAATTAGGATGGTCCACCTCGTTCCCTTTTAGGAGTACAACATTGCCAAAAATATAAACGTAAGCAATACGTAGTACCACGTGTTTGGTTTTTTGGTCGATTTTATCCCCTTTGATGACGTGTTATTATCCTATATAGTTATATGGTCATGTATAGGGGTCTATTTCCTATCATAAGACATAGGTACATTTGTGCCCCCCTTAAAAATTTGGGAGGGGTACCTTGGCCAACCCCTTCATTTTTAGAAATGGCCCATTTTACACATTTGGTATAATAGTATAGGACCCTAATATATATTACTATAAATTTGGGTGGTCCACCTCGTTCCCTTTCATGGGTACGAAATTGCCAATTTTTTAGTACAACCACGTTTTTCGTTTTGACCAAATTTATTCCCTTGGATGATGTCCTATTACCTTATATGGTTGTATGGTTATGTATAGGGGTCCATTACCTATCATAAGACATAGGTACATTTGTGCACCCGTTTAAATTTTTAGGAGGGGTACCTTGGCCCACCCCCTTTAATTTTGGAGATTACCCATTTTATATATTTGGTATTATAGTATAGGACCCTAATAGAGATTACTATAAATTTGGTTGGTTCACCTCGTTCCCTTTCATGGGTACGAAATTGCCAAATTTTAATACATTCACGTGTTTGGTTTTTGGCTCAATTTATCCCCTTGGATGAGGTCCTATTACCTTATATGGTTATATGGTCATGTATATTGGTCCATTTTCCATCATAAGACATAGGTACAATTGTGCACCCCGGGAGGAGTACCTTGGCCCACCCCTTTAATTCTGGAAATAGCCCAATTTAAACATTTGTTATAATAGTATAGGACCTAATATATATATATATATATATATATATATATATATATATATATATATATATATATATATATATATAAATTTGGATGGTCCACCTCGTTCCGTTGTAGGGGTACGAAATTGCCAAATTTTAGCACAAACACGTGTTTCGTTTTGACCTAATTTATTCCCTTGGATGAGGTCCTATTACCTTATATGATTATATGGTCATGTATAGGAGTCCATTTCCTATCATAAGACATAGGTACATTGATGCACCCCGGGAGGGGTACCATAGCCAATCCCTTAAATTTTGGAAATTTTCCAATTTAAGCATTCGGTATTATAGTACATGACCTCAATATCTATCATGATAAAGTTTTGGTGGTCCACCTTATTCCCTTTCATGGGTAAAAAAATTGCCAAAATATAAAGATAAGCAATATGTTGTACCACGTGTTTGGTTTTTGGCCCAATTTCTCCCCTTTGATGAGGTATTATTACCTTATATGGTTATATGGTCATGTATATAGGTTCATTTCCTATCATAAGACATGGGTACATTGATGCACCCGTTAAAAATTTGTGAGGGGTATCTTGGCTCATCTACTCAGGTTTAGAAATTGTTTAATATAAGCATTTGGTATCTTCGTACAGGTATTTAATATGTACCACTATAAATTTGGATGGTCCACCTCGTTACCTTTCATGGGTAAAGAACTACCAAAAATCAAATTTCGCCTTTATGTACCAAAAATCGAATTTATGTTCCCTTTTAAATTTGGGAATTATCAAATAACAAAATTCGGTAAACGTTTTCTAGGACCCATTGGTATTCCTCTTATGGCCAAATATTCAAAATTTAAAGGTTATTGACCGGCTTTATTATTGAATAAGTACAGGATTTATTACTTTTTTCATAAGACACAGGTGTGTTTGTGTACCAATCTTAAATTTTGGGAGGGGTACATTTCTTATTGTCATATCAATAATTGGTAATTGTTCTTAGAATTGGGTGGTATCTCTTTCTTTGGGTAAATCATTGTCAAATATGAGTATGATCACGTGATCAGTTATTGACCTATGATGGGATTAGGAGTCCAGGACATTGGTACATTTAAACTTTATAGGATAATTTGAGAATGCGTCATTGGTTTTGATTATTACAGCCAAATATAAACGTAAGCAATACGATGTACCATGTGATTGACCTTGATGAGGTAGTGTAGAGGGATACATAGCTAACCTTATTGAATCTTATGACTCATAGTCTTAAGGAAATGCATGCTACAACACTGGCAAAGTTATTGTTGATGCAATTTGATTGGTTGATCACTATCTTTCGTGCAATCTGATTGGCTGATCACTATCTTTCGTGCAATCTCATTGGTTGCTGATTTTCAAATCTTTGCTGCATTCAGTTTAAGTTTTGTTTAACATTTAAAAAAGTTTTTGAAATTTTTGTTTGTTGAAACTTTGGTTTGACAATTTTTTTCGTTTGGTATTTTTAGTTTGAAAATTTTTGTTTCGAAATTTTTGTTTGAAATTTTTGTTTCAAAATTTTTTGTTTGAAACTTTGGATTGAATTTTTTTCGTTTGAAATTTTTAGTTTGAAAATTTTGTTTCTAAAGTCTTGTTTAAAAAATTTTTGTTTGAAATTTTTGTTTCAAAATTTTTTGTTTGAAATTTTTTGTTTTGAAATTTTTGTTTCAAAATTTTTTTAAATTTTTTCGTTTGAAATTTTTAATTTTTTTCGTTTCGAAACAAAAAAAAATTTTGTTTGAAATTTTAGTTTAAAAACTGTTCGAATTTTGTTCTGTTTAAAATTTTTGGTTTGAACAGTTTTGTTTCGAACTTTTTTGTTTGGAAAATTTTGGTTTCAAATTTTTAAGTTTGTGCACTCATTAGTGAAGAAGTGGAAGTGCTTAGAAGAAAATTCGGTTTGAAAATTTTTGTTTCGAAAGTTTTGTTTGAAATTTTTGTTTCAAAGTTTGGTTTGACATTTTTAAAAGTTTGTGCACTCATTAGTAAAGAACCGGAACTGTTTAGAACTAAAACCTCTGGCAACATTGTGGTGCAATAGTACACTTCAGAACATGGGGTTGTACTTGAAATGAAAAAAAAACAATTCATTGAAATGGATAATTTTATTACACTCCACATACATCCATACCAGATAGTGGTTCTGGATATTGTCGATACAGTGTATATTGAACTTCCTGCACTAGTTTGTCTTTAGCATATAATTTTAATTCCAATTGAAGTCTTTTAAGGTCTATTGCAATATCAATTGGTGGAGACTCAATGTCCATTTGATCACAAATAAACTGTTTATTAATACAGGTATGCACCCACGAACGATGTTGACAACCATCACAATATCTAGATACATGTTGTACAATATGCATAACACATTTTTCAAAATAGTACTTTTTCAGGAATATACTTGTTTTGTTGCACACTTCCACTGCATGTTTAACACACTGAAATACGCTGATGAATTTGTTCCATTCCGTTTGCGTTAGATACACCATGTTGCGAGGGACATAGAATGTACTCTTTTTACGTAACAGCGCCATCTTCTCTTCGAGGACTGTACGCAGCACCACTTCATGATTTGAGCCTAATGATTTGACTATGGTCACATTTAGCTCATCATGATAATATTCGTTCATTTGGTCGATTCGTGAACATAATATTTTCCATTCTTCACAGGTCAGTTGTACACCAAATTTTTCTGCTTTGCCCAATCGAATCACTGGTTCAAATGTTCTAGCACTGATACCAATCATCACATGTTTTGTTTGAAATATATTTATTGGATAATAGCTTGCGAAGATGAACTCTTTATCGTTAGAAGTACACATCTTTCCTCCTGAAAAGCACTTGCTCAAATGATTTTGTGGGATGACAGTGTATTGGTTGATTTATAGAACTACGGCTGATGTCATTGGAAAGGAATGTGGTGAAGTTTGAATTCATGGTTTCATCACAATTGCTGACGTCATGCTGACCAACCAAATTCATACAACTATGTCTGACGTCAAAGGAATGTGCTGACGTTTGAATTCATGATTTCATCACAATTGTACTATTGCACCACAATGTTGCCAGAGGTTTTAGTTCTAAACAGTTCCGGTTCTATACTAATGAGTGCACAAACTTTTAAAAATGTCAAACCAAACTTTAAAACAAAAATTTCAAACAAAATTTTCGAAACAAAAATTTTCAAACCAAATTTTCCTCTACGCAGTTCTGGTTCTTCACTTATGAGTGCACAAACTTAAAAATTTGAAACCAAAATTTTCCAAACAAAACTTTCGAAACAAAAATGTTCAAACAAAAAATTTTAAACAGAAAAAAATTCGAACAGTTTTTACACTAAAATTTCAAACAAATTTTTTTTTGTTTTGAAACGAAAAAAATTAAAAATTTCAAACGAAAAAATTTCAAACAAAATTTTGAAACAAAAATTTCAAAACAAAAAATTTCAAACAAAAAATTTTGAAACAAAAATTTCAAACAAAATTTTTTAAATCAAAACTTTAGAAACAAAATTTTCAAACTAAAAATTTCAAACGAAAAAATTTCAAACCAAAGTTTCAAACAAAAAATTTTTGAAACAAAAATTTCGAAACAAAAATTTTCAAACTAAAAATATCAAACGAAAAAAAATTTCAAACCAAAGTTTAAACAAACAAAAATTTCAAAAACTTTTTTAAATGTTAAACAAAACTTAAAACTGAATGCAGCAAAGATTTTAAAATCAGCAACCAATGAGATTGCACGAAAGATAGTGATCAGCCAATCAGATTGCACGAAAGATAGTGATCAACCAATCAAATTGCATCAACAATAACTTTGCCAATGTTGTAGCATGTATTTCCTTAAGACTATGAGTCATAAGATTCAATAAGGTTAGCTATGTATCCCTGTACAGTACCTCATCAAGGTCAATCACATGGTACAACGTATTGCTTACGTTTATATTTGGCTGTAATAATCAAAACCAATGACGCATTCTCAAATTATCTTAGAAAGTTTAAATGTACCAATGTCCTGGACTCCTAATCCCATCATAGGTCAATAACTGATCACGTGATCATACTCATATTTGACAATGATTTACCAAAGGAAAGAGATACCACCCAATTCTAAGAACAATCACCAATTATTGATATGACAATAAGAAATGTACCCCTCCCAAAATTTAAGATTGGTACACAAACACACCTGTGTCTTATGAAAAAAGTAATAAATCCTGTACTTATTCAATAATAAAGCCGGTCAATAACCTTTAAATTTTGAATATTTGGCCATAAGAGGAATACCAATGGGTCCTAGAAAACGTTTACCGAATTTTGTTATTTGATAATTCCCAAATTTAAAAGGGAACATAAACATATGAAGGTACTAAACCATATAACGTGTTAAATAGGGGTCAATAACCTCCGAAATTTGATTTTTGGTAGTTCTTTACCCATGAAAGGTAACGAGGTGGACCATCCAAATTTATAGTGGTACATATTGAAGACCTGTACGAAGATACCAAATGCTTATATTAAACAATTTCTAAACCTGAGTGGATGAGCCAAGATACCCCTCACAAATTTTTAACGGGTGCACCAATGTGCCCATGTCTTATGATAGGAAATGAACCTATATAAATGACCATATAACCATATAAGGTAATAAAACCTCATCAAAGGGGGAAATTGGGCCAAAAACCAAACACGTGGTACAACATATTGCTTATCTTTATATTTTGGCAATTTTTTTACCCATGAAAGGGAATAAGGTGGACCACCCAAATTTATCATGATAGATATTGAGGTCATGTACTATAATACCGAATGCTTAAGTTGGAAAATTTCCAAAATTTAAGGGATTGGCTATGGTACCCCTCCCGGGGTGCACCAATGTACCTATGTCTTATGATAGGAAATGGACCCCTATACATGACCATATAATCATATAAGGTAATAGGACCTCATCCAAGGGAATAAATTAGGTCAAAAACGAAACACGTGGTTGTACTAAAATTTGGCAATTTCGTACCCCTACAACGGAACGAGGTGGACCATCCAAATTTATAGTAATATATATATATATATATATATGTATATATATATATATATATATATATATATATATATATATATATATATATTAGGTCCTATTCTATTATAACAAATGTTTAAATTGGGCAATTTCCAAAATTAAATGGGTGGGCCAAGGTACCTTTCCCGGGGTGCACAATTGTACCTATGTCTTATGATGGAAAATGGACCAATATACATGACCATATAACCATATAAGGTAATAGGACCTCATCCAAGGGGATAAATTGAGCCAAAAACCAAACACGTGAATGTATTAAAATTTGGCAATTTCGTACCCATGAAAGGGAACGAGGTGAACCAACCAAATTTATAGTAATTTCTATTAGGGTCCTATACTACAATACCAAATATATAAAATGGGTAATCTCCAAAATTAAAGGGGGTGGGCCAAGGTACCCCTCGCAAAAATTTAAATGGGTGCACAAATATACCTATGTCTTATGATAGGTAATGGACCCCTATACATAACCATACAACCATATAAGGTAATAGGACATCATCCAAGGGAATAAATTAGGTAGAAACGAAACACGTGGTTGTACTAAAAATTTAGCAATTTCGTACCCATGAAAGGGAACGAGGTGGACCACCCAAATTTATAGTAATATACGTTAGGGTCCTATACTATTATACCAAATGTGTAAAATGGGCAAATTCTAAAAATGAAGGGGTAGGCCAAGGTACCCCTCCCAAATTTTTAAAGGGGTGCACAAATGTACCTTTGTCTTATGATAGGAAATAGACCCCTATACATAACCATATAACTATATAAGGTAATAGGACCTCATCAAAGGGGATAAAATGGGCCAAAAGAACAAACACGTGGTACAACGTATTGCTTACGTTTATATTTTGGCAATTTTGTACCTCTAAAACGGAATGAGGTAGACCACCCAAATTTATCATAATACATGTTAGGGTCTAGTACTATAACACCAAATGTTTAAATTCGGCAATGTCTAAAATTTAAGGAGTGGGCCAAGGTACCCCTCCCAAATTTTTTAAGGGGTGCACAAATATACCCATATCTTATGAAAGGGAATGGACCCCTATACATGACCATATAACTATATAGGATAATAACACCTCAACAAAGGGGATAAAATCGACCAAAAAACCAAACACGTGGTACAACGTATTGCTTACGTTTATATTTTTGGCAATGTTGTACTCCTAAAAGGGAACGAGGTGGAATATCCTAAGTTTTCATAATACATATTAGGGTCCTATACTATAATACCCAATGTAAAAATTGGTCAATTTCCAAAATTTAATGGGTGGGCCAAGGTACCCCTCCCAAATTTTTAAAGGGGTGCATTAAAGTTCCCATGTCTTATGAAAGGTAATGGACCCTTGTATACGCCCATATAATTATATAAGGTAATAATACCTCATCAAAGGGGATAACGAATATACGGATTGGACATAGATTTTCAAATGAATATACAGATTGGACAAAAATATATAATAATTATCTACACATTAGGTAATTTGTAGTTTATAATTAAATAGACGACATAATAGCTAAAAGTCAGCTTAGCTATAATTATTTTGACTTGAAATAGATTTAAAATGTTAGATGAAAAAATACCGTTTACGAGTATGGAGAAGAAATCTTTTTTTGTTTTTTTAAAAAATGGAGATAAAAGTGAGATATTATTTTAGTTGCATATACATAGTAGTTTATAAATATACTGGGTAAATAGAAAACAAGATAACTGGGAACAAATCACGTTTAAGATGCACGGCTAGTCGAGCAGCCGTCGAACGACCAATGCTCAACCCGAAATCTGAGGAAACGCATATTTCCATCGTTTTCACCAACCCCTGAATCTCTAAACGGGTTTTGGTTTCAGTTATCGATAGATAGGTGTAAATAAATGTTCAATATTTATACTCAGGTAGGTTAAGGATATAAACAATTTTGTAAATAAATATATGCGTAATCATAATATTATTAATTAAATCATAAATACAAAATAGCATAGGTTCATGTACTTACCGAGTCATAATTCCCATTTTATGCGAGAGTAGAGAAGAATAAAGCACATAGACACGACACTAACATACATATTATACAAATCATTAAACACACTCTATTTCAAACAATGCCAGATTCAAGCAATGCATATTTAAACACTAGCACTGATCATGGAAAAGAGGTAGCACATTCTATAAACACCAAAAATCATAATTTGCATCCAGAAGACCCGGCAGTGCAAAAAGGACACGTCATTATTTCAATTACGGATATCGAACAAAGTAGTGAATAAAACCGAAATAAACCATAAAATTGGGGTCACAAAAACGGCGAAAAGGAAACATTTTTCCCTTGTGATATAGTGGTAATTAAAGCTTAAAAATTAATAAAATCCACCACAACTTTTTTGTGTTAGGACGCCGTTCATAACTACCCACGTACCGACGGGCAAATGAACGAGAGACGTGGAAGTTTTTTGAGTAACCTTGATTAGAAAAGTTGTGATTTTGCTTTTCTCAGTCAAGTTCAGCGTTGCTAACTATCTCAAAGTGGATTATCATGATTCATAAATATGTGGGTCAGGTGAAACTTATTTTAAATTAAATATTAAATAAATTAGTAATGTTAAAGTGTAGTGATAAGTGCAATATACATAAAAATAAAAATTTAAATTGTGTTCAGCCTATAAAAAGTTATAAAAAGTGTGTGAAAATTTGTCATAAATGTTGCAATGAATTATAGATGGACAGATAACTTGTCTTAAATTGGCAAGACTGCAAACAGCATCAGGTGATATGTGACAGTGGAAAATTTTCACAAAAAACTGTTGTTACCAACGGCAACTCAAATAATCTTAATTGCAAACATTAAAAAGAACTTAATGTGCAATTAATACGGCTAATGCGTTCAGTTGAGATAATTTTCAGTTTAGCCGCTAGATGGTGTGACAATACAGACTCATGTCTAAAATGCATATAATATGTTTTTATTAATAAAATGAATGAAGATTAAGAATAATAATAATCTATTTGGTTTTGGGTGTGTTGAATTGAATAATAGATATTTATTCATATTATAATATATATGTGTATAATCTTTGATGTTTTTCGATATTTTTATGTACAGTTTTCATATATTTCATTCTTTTATATACAGAGTATTTCAAATTAAACGATCTCCTGTGAGATCTAGTCTGTTAGCGCAGCTAACAGGGTTTCAGCAGGAGGCATGTGGCAGAGCCTGTATATTTTATTTATTTTAGGTTTATTTTCAGTTAATCATATTTTAATAAAGATTTAGATTTTGAGTATTAGATTCATAAAACAGCAAAGTGTCAGGAAATAATAATCCACGAAAAAAAATTACATAAACATTGTAGTCATTGCTTTTTAATGTAGAAATACTTATGCAACGATGGTATGATGTACGCTTTGTCTAGCAAATTGTTTTAATTACAGGAAGTTAAAATCAGAATTCAATTAATGTCTGATTGAAAGGAATTGGCATAATTCGTTGTAAGTAAATTTGTAAGATGTTTGTGAACACAAGACACTCTTCTCGGGTATGTTAGAATTGCCAGGAATTGTGAGTCGAAGCATTCCAAGCATTGCCAGTCGTCGACCACAATGAGGAAACCATTGCGTTTCCTAAACAAGAAAGAGCACACGCCTCTGACGTCATGCAGAAGCGGCAGATTCCAGGTCACAGGAAGTTCAACAAAAACGAGAGGACCAGAAGTCACTGGAGCAGTTGGACAGTTGAGATCAGATCAGTCAGGAGTGATCAGTCGAGATCAGTCGAAGACGGAGAGTTAGAGAAACGGAACAACGGCTACAAGTCGGAGATTGACGTTTAAAGTTTTAACTAGTAGGATGTCTAGAAATAGCTTTCTTTAAGTTAAGCGAGTTAACGTTTCGCTAAGACGAACTCTGAAAGTTTATCATACGTTACGGAGGAGATATTATTATGCTGACCGTTCGCAAAACTTTGGCGTAATCAAATCATTCGCAAACCGTTCTTAGTTCGAACCTCCCTTCCATCCTTTGGAGTCACCGCCAGCGAGATACCATCCAGCCTGTGGTTTGACGATCGGAAGGAGCTTTTGGTGGACCAGCATTTGCAGGAGCATAAGAACAGAATTCCAAGAGGTATGTGCTACTTTCTAAACATTAGTCGAAGGCTCAATATTTGGTATGTAGTGTTAGAACTGGCAATTTCTAATTACCCGAATTTTTACACGACACCTTACACGTATTTACACAAAGTAATGAAAATACAACAGTAATTCAATTATCGAAATCTGGAGTTGTTATTTAATTACAGAAATCCCCATAATAACATGAACCGAAATATTATCTCTCGCTTAGTTGTACATCATATTCCCACTCATTTCAGATAGTGAGTGGAAGGTAACTTCTCTGTGTTCACTCAAAACATCCCCAAGATTAGAAACGAACCAGGGAAGTTCACAACTTGTAATTTATTCTTTGAGTCAAAGTATTTTGCATAAAACATCGTTTCGTAAAATATGTATACGATTGTATACTATTAATTTCGAAAATTGTACTCATAATATAATTTCCTATCATGGATTTGAAAAAAAACAAGTTCGAAGAAAGAAAGATCTCCGATCCACATATCTCTTCATGTTTGATATGGAAGTCTCATCTTCATTATTGACCCTTAATCTATTTTAGTACTACGCAACGGGAATCAATGGGATGGCAGTAGATAGGGGTCACTTGGTGCAGTTTTCTTTTCCTACTGCGCATGCGCAAACCCTTGACGCTGATTGGCTGGCGCAGGTCACGTGACCCCGCCCCTTTGGCCACGCCCCATGACGCTGATTGGCTGACCCCGCCCCCTTGGCCACGCCCCTCACGCTGATTGGTCGGTGCAGGCCACGCCCCCTGACGCTGACTGGCCGGCACAGTTACACCCCTTGACGCTGATCGGTCACGCTCTTTTACGACCTCCTATCTACTGCGCCGATTGGCTGGCGCGGGACCCCCGCCGATTGGCTGGCGTCGGACCTCGCCCCCTTGACGTTGATTGGCCGGCCACGCGCACGGTTCGCGCAGATCGGCCGGCGCCGGATCACCGTCCACGCACATGCCACATAAGATCCGTTCCCTTTTATGACCACTTTTAACATAGCAGATATTACACAGAGACTACCAACACATAACGCAGCACATATTACATAAGACTCGTTCCCTTTTATGAGCACTTTTAACATAGCAGAAATTACACAGAGACTACGAGCCCATAACATAGCACATACAACATAGCAGGGGTGCACTCGTTCCCTTTTATGAGCACTCTTTTTAAACATAGCAGAGAATAATGGGGGAGTATTCGCCCTCCATTTTGAGACCAATTTTTGACCTACTGCGCATATGCGCAAAACTGTTTCGATTCCACCGGAGCAGAACTGCCGTTCTCTATATCAGTGGTACCAGAACACACACACACACACACATACACACACACAGCAGACCGCAGATTGTTCGAGTTTAGGAGCAGACTACGGCTATGCGCAGAAACATAAAATAAGACATAACACCCCCGTTCTCTTTTACGAGCACTTTATAGCAACATAATAGAGCACAGAATAAAAAACATAACAACACCCACACACACACACACTTGATCGCTTATGCGCAGTAAAATTAAATTTCCAATTAATTACACATTGCACGCATGCGCAGAAAAATTACACTAGACTACAGACTGTTCCAGTTGCAGTGCTGGTTCCGGTTTTTCATCCCCTAAATAACATAGTATACACCCACACTTGGTTGCGTATGCCAAATCCGATTTAGTACAAATAACACGCATGCACAGAAACATTTATATTTCCGATTCGACCATGGTGGTAAAGAATACCACACTTATTTCTACCTGGGTCTTATAGTTTATGTGGGATACGCCCTTTGTATGACACTTAAAAACCCAATCACTCGTAAACAAAGCCACATATTGAGGTCGTGTTTCCACGTTTAGTAATTGGTCATCACTTACTACAAGTTCCGAAATAATGACCATCGAGGTCAAAGGTCAACATACTTAAAACCTAATAACTCGAAAACGGATCCACATATTGAGACGGTGTCTCCACATTTAGTAATCGGCCACCAACTACTACAAGTTCCAAAATAATGACCATCGAGGTCAAAGGTCAACATACTTAAAACCTAATAACACGAAAACGGGGCCACATATTGAGATGGTGTTTCCAAGTCTGGTAATTGGTCGTCAGGTACTACAAGATCCAAAACATTGACCATCGAGGTCAAAGCTAAACATACTTAAAACCTAATCACTCGAAAATGGAGCCATATATTGAGATGGTGTTTCCAAATCTGGTAATTGGTCATCAGGTACTACATGCTCCAAAATAATGACCATCGAGGTCAAAGGTCAACATACTTAAAACCTAATATCTCCTAAACGGAGCCACATACTCAGGTGCTGTTACCACATTGAGTAATAGGTCATCAGGTACCACAAGTTCCAAAATAATGACCATCGATGTCAAAGTTCAACATACTTAAAACCTAATAACACGAAAACGGAGCCACATATTGAGATGGTGTTTCCAAATATAGTAATTGGTCATCAGGTACTACAAGATCCAAAACATTGACCATTGAATTCAAAGGTCAACATACTTAAAACCTAATCACTCGAAAACGGAGCCATATATTGAGATGGTGTTTCGAAATCTGGTAATTGGTCATCAGGTACTACATGCTCCAAAATAATGACCATTGAGGTCAAAGGTCAACATACTTAAAACCTAATAACTCGAAAACGGAGCCATATATTGAGATGGTGTTTCCAAATCTGGTAATTGGTCATCAGGTACTACATGCTCCAAAATAATGACCATCGAGGTCAAAGGTCAACATACTTAAAACCTAATAACTCGACAACTGAGACACATATTGAAATGGTGTTTCCAAATCTAGTAACTGCTCATCAACTACTACAAGTTCCAAAATAATGATCATTGAGGTCAAAGGTCAACATACTTAAAACCTAATAACTCGACAACTGAGACACATATTGAGATGGTGTTTCCAAATCTAGTAACTGCTCATCAGGTACTACAAGTTCCAAAATAATGATCATTGAGGTCAAAGGTCAAATATTTAAACCTTAATAACTCGTAAGCGGAGTCAGCAAGAGATTTCTGTGACCTATTCATTTTTTTTGTTCCAAGCAGAAAAAGTGAAGAATGAATAAATTTTAGTGACTTATTTGCTATTATACTAACGAGAAAAAAATCAAAACAACGCCATTTTTAACTAGCTCAGAATTTCTGTACATTTTGGGGTTATTCAAAATAAACGAAAAAATAATTTGGATGGACTAATGAAAAAGAAAGCAAAGATATGCCATTTTAGCTAGCTGAGAATTTAAAGAAACAAAGGGAATCTACACAATTTTCTATCAACGAGAAATGCCATATTTCAACTACCTCAGAATTTATGTCTTCTTGTACTAATTAAATAAACGAAGGAATATTGTACCAATGAAAAATGCCATTTTTTCTAGACCATGTTCTAATATTTAAACAAACGAAGGGGTGAATTTGAGTGACCTATTCAATTTTGCACCAATGAGAAATAACGTCCTATTTTAAATAAACAAACAAACGGATAAATTTAACCGGCTCAGAAGTGTACTATTTAAACAAACGAAGGTCTCTTGAGCGAGATTTCCAATTTTGTAGCAAGAAGGACTATTTTCTAACTAACTCAAATTTGGATGGAGTGTTCAGTTTTGTTCGAACCAGAAAAATTTGATTGGATTATTTCCTTATGTACCAACTGGGAAAAGTGAAGGAATAAATTTGGGTAGAATATTTAGTTTTGTACCTAGCAAAATAAGAAAAAGAAGTGAAGAACGAATAAAATTTGGATGGACTATTTTCTTATGTACCAACAAACAAAATGGAGCACCAGCGACAAAAAAGAAACCGAAGGAGGAATAAATTTGGGTGACCTAATCAGTTTGTAATAAGCAGAATCAGCATTCTATACTTTTTCTGCCATTCATTGGAGTTGTCCTATTTCCTTTTGTACCAACGAGAACCATTTTTAACAGACATAGAATTTGTACCAAACAGAAAAGAGGAGCTACACGATTAAACAAAGCAATCAATTTTTAACTAGCTCAGAATTTATGTGCCTTTTGTAACGAAGAAACAAATTTGAAGGAGGTTCATTTTAACTAATCCTGCTACGAGTAGATCAATTAGTACATAGTAAAAAAATAAAACAATATGGCATTATTGCGACTTTCATTTTCGAATACATACGAATTAGCCCACTATGGCAAAAAAAATTCTACTCTCTCCTTATGCTTATTTGGAGCAGCCTTAAGAGGACCAAGCATTAGAAACCTGCTAGTAGGGCGTCGATTCAGTAATCCATATTGGAGTATACCTTTTATACAACAAACAAGTCTACGGTCTTCGGCACGCATTTTAGACCAAGGGCAGCAAGACACTATATTAAATAACACTTCTGCTGGATAGAAATTCGATTCTCTCGATCTTCTGCTTTACTTGGAAATTATCCACATCTTAGAATTTATCAGGTTACATCTAGTAAAAGAAAACTTACAGATAATTTTGAGACAGTTCCATATGGGTAAATACAGTATTAGTAGAAACGATAGTTTTTAATTAACAATCTTTTATACGTTTTTCCTAATATTATACTTTTGAATTAATTTATATGAATACATTGACTCTATCAAGGTGAAAACTAACTAAATATTTAGAGTAGCTCCGCCTTCTAGTAGCCATGTATGATTCTAATATAATTAACCCTTGTATGCATATGCAGGGCCTCTCAGGCCTTGTGGGGTTTTATTTTCAAAGTTATTGCAAATCTATTCAATCAATAAGCCTTGCTCATTGTGTATTCTTTTAACATTCTTTTATGCATTCAGGAGTAGCTTTAGAATATTTTTTGCATTATCTGGAAAACAGTAATATTTGATTTAATTTAGTAACCCCTTAAATGCATATGCAGGGCCTGGGAGGCCTAATGAAATACTAATTGTACGCGAATTATTTGACATAATTTTGTAAATAATATTGGTCCTAAACGAATAAGTTATTCAGTTTTATTAATTCTTTTTTTTATTATTGTACTTATTTGCAATTAATCCTATTTATAATTGCTTATTTTATGCCCAGTAGATAGCGCTGTAATACATATGCAAGCTTTTATCAATCGTTTGTATATAAGATTGTTTATATATTCTATCAGCCATTTATTAGAGCTCTGTTGCTGTAATTGTTCGAACAAAGGAAACAAGTTAGCAAAAAGCTCTAATAAATGGCTGATAGATTACATAAACAATCTTATATACAAACGATTATATATATTCCACTGTTGCTTTTATATTGTGACTATGTGCAATTTGCGATGCCCAGTTACATTGGTGTGCAATTTGTGTTAGTTTCAGCTCAATATGACGTATACGGCAAGTGGAAGATGAACTACGAAGAGAGTGTGTGAGGATGATATCCGTTTTGTAAATGAGTGTCTTGATGATAGTGTACTGTCGAACAGTAATAGTGAGGAATCTGAGGATGAAGAATCCAATAATACAGTTCATCAAGGAAGTGTAAGTGTAAGTGTAAGTGATGTACATTTCGACACGTCATCACGCTCTGAAAGCACCACTGGGAATGAAGCTATTAGTGATTCCGATACACATTTTAGTCCAAGCGACACAATTTGGAAAAAGAAAACACATCCATCACGGACTCCAGCACACAATATAATGAAGTTTTCCCCAGGTGTTTGAAAGGGAGTGAAAAGAATACGTCCAAAAGATGCGTTTGAATGTTTCATTTCAAAGGAAATCTTGAATGGAATTTTATACTATAGAAAACTTGAGGGAAGAAGGGTTGCAACATTGAAACGAAATAGTAAAAAAATGATAGTCTGGACTAAATGAATGCTCTTCTTGGCATTTTGCTACTAGTACGAGTAGAAAAAAAGCTGAGATGTGCCAATCACTGAACTGTTCATCTCTATGAAGTCAAACCAATGTTCAAAGGCATTATGTCTGTCAACAGGTTTGAAGACATAAAGTAAGCCTTATGATTGACTATAAACGTACAAGGCAAATTTATCTTGAAAATGATATGCTGGCACCTATTCGTTTTGTGTAGGAAATATTTCTGTGAGACTGTACAAAAGTGATCGTTCCGTGTGAAGAACTTATTGTAGATCAACAGCTAGTGCCACTTCGAGGTAGGTGTGGGTTCATTGACACGTATATTGACACGCCTCGAAAATCTTGAAAATACGTAATAAAAATATTTTGGCTATGCGGCGTTCAATCATCATATGCCGTTGATGGTTTTATATACACAGAAAGAAAACCAAAAGAAACCAGTTGAAGAGAAATCTGGGAAGAATGTGGTAAAACACCTCTGCAAAACCGTTTCTGGAACTTCACGAAATATTACTATGGATAATGTCTTTGATAGTGTTGATCTGGCAGAGTATATGCTACGAGGGCAAGTTAAGAAAGACTTGGACTGATTTTTTTCCCGGCAGTTCTGTTAACGCTGGAGCTTCGTAGTTTGGCATACAAGTAGGGTGGGTCTTGCTGTGCATATATATAAAATGTTGTTAAGGAATAATTGCATGTTTGGTAACCACGACTTTTTATTGCAGGTGATGTTCTGCGCCGCCTCTAGAAGTCGCCTGTAGAAGAAATGGAGTCATTACGAGATGAACAATTTGCAGCTATACGGTTCTGCTATCGCCTGGGGAAAAGTGCAACAGACACTCTAGGAATGTTGAGAGCAGCCTACAAAGATGACGCTCTGCCACGAAGTATCGTGTTCTGGTGGTTCAAAGAGTTTAAAGAGGGCCGAATGACAATCACGAAAGCTGGTGGACCAGGTGTATCAGCGTCAGCTGTTACTGAGATGAACATTAACACGGCAGCAGTCATTGTTAGAAAAGATCGCATCATCAGTATCGACGATCTGGCAGCCGCACTACGAATATCTCATGGCAGTGCCTTCAAAATTTTGCATGACTACCTCCACATGAGCCGAGTGTGTGCGCGATGGATTCCGCGACTCCTGACACCAGAGCAGAAGGCCGTTCGAGTGGAGACTTGCAGGGAGCTGTTGCAAAGGTTTGAGGATGGTGGAGACGCCTACCGCACCGTGCGACTTTTTTCTATTCCCTGCCCTAAAATCCAGACTGCGTGAACGCCCCTTCTCCGATAATTCCGAGGTTTTGAAGGCATCGGAGGCTGTTTTGAAGGACCTCTCAAAGAATGGCCTGCGACACGTGTTTGAGGACTGGAAGACTCGAATGAAAAAGTGCATTCAAATGGGTGGGGACTACTTTGAAAAGGATCATGTGCCTGTTGCTGAGTAATAATAAATTGCCTAGAAAAAAAATCAGTCCAAGTCTTTCTTGACTAGCCCTCGTACAGCAATGACATACGGTTATGGGAACACTAAGGCGAAACAAACGCGACATTCCAATTGAAATGAGAGCCTAATCTCTTTGAGGAGTAGGTTCATCAATGTTTGCATTCAAGCAAAACGTCACTATGGTCACCTAAGTGCCAAAGAAAAAGAAGACAGTGATTTTGATAACAAACATGCATCATGATAAGGCAGTTGATGGAAATAGCCCCAAAAGAAATCCAGTGATTATAAACTATTACAACAAAACTAAATGTGGAGATGATGTTATGGGTTAAGACGTTAGATGCTATACATTCAAAAGACAAGCTAGAGGATGACCCTTTGTTCTCTGGTGAAATATGATGGATGCGGCAGATAAATAGTCACATTGTTTTCAGGATGCAGAATCCAAATTTCTATGCAAACAAAAAAAGACAATCGTCCATTATTCTAGCAGGAAATGGCAGAAAATTTAATGAGAAACCAGGTGATTCTAAGATCAAAAATACCCAACTTGCCACTAGCAAAAATTAGTATTTTGAAGATATACGGAACTGAAAAGGAATAAGCAGGAGAAAAAATAAGATAATATGAATTTTGTCCATACAGTATTCATAGAAAGAGAGCGTTGGTATGCTGCTAGTGTGGCAAAAGCATTTGCAAAGAACACATAAAATTATTTGGAATTCATGCATTTTGTGGATACGTTTTTTCTCAAAACTGCTAAAAAATGATGTCATTTGCATACAAGAATATCAGAAATTATATAAATATTGCTCCTGTGACGATTATAGTACCATTTCAGACAGGTGTGTTTAGAATTTTAAAATAAACTAGAAAATTATGAAGTGTATGAGTAAACTGACAAAAGTATATTTGAAGAAAATATTTTGTTACATTTTTTTTGTATTTTCTACTAATTGTAATAAATATAAAATAATTGTAAACGTTGTTTCAAAACTTGTATACTTATGAAAATGCCCATTGTTGGTCTATTGTGTGATAAATTAAGCCATCACAGGGCTGCAAGTAGTAATTTGCATCAAATTCCAATTAGAACCCTTTAAATACCATACAGGGCCTCGCAGGCCCTGCATATGCATTAGCGTGTATTTACTGAACCATGTGGACAAGGGTTAAAAACCGTTTATTGGTTAATCGAGTAGTTAAAACCCGTTAAAGTGTTAATCGAATGGTTAAAAACCTGATAAGATTTGACGGCTAAACGTAAAACAATTCTCTTTTGGCACTCTCTCTAAATTTTTGACATGTGCTAAAATATTTTTAGATGATGATTTAAACTAAACCGTCAAGGTTATTTAAGACATTAATCACACGAGCTAACAGCAAGACCAAGTAGTGACATATTGCTTCGGTGGTTCTCTCTTATCTAAAAGCTTAAGAGGTGTGCATTAAGGTACGCATATCCACATTATGTGTAAATAAAGTAACTGCAAACTCTAATTTGAAGAGCTCACACAACGTCTATGCAGAGCATAAATCCTAAACAGCACAAGAACTTAAGTTAATATCAAAGTTATATAAGCTCTCATCGAGAATCAGTCTTGACCTTCCGAGACTAAATGTAGACAGTGCATGCCTATAACGTAATAAAGAAAATACAAGAGGTAAGGAACCTTCCCGAATTAAATCTTTTAGCAATTTTAGGTGATCAAATACTAAAGTTAGTTCTGGAGACCTTGACTTTGGTTCTGCCAAATTAACCCACCAATCTCGAAATTTTAAAGTGTTCGTTCATTTACTAGTAGGGGAGCATAAGGCAAGAAGAACGGTCAAACCCTGCACTTTCTGTTAAAAAGGTGCCACTCGTAAATGTTGCTCCTCTGATCCAACTAAGCAGGAATTGAAGTGCCACGTCGCGTAGAAGTGAACAGAATCCAATATGGCTGCTATCAAAGATGGCCGCCTCTGTGAATTCATAGTGTTCGATTCAGGGCCCTATATCGCCTTCACTAATAGTCAAATCTTCACGATTTAAAAACTAAACGACGTAGAAAATACCAATGTCTAATAAATTAGCAAAAGGTTTTAAACTATTTAATTTGGAAGTTCGCATTTCTTTTGATTGACTTTACTCATATTTTTAAAAATAACAAGTAAGGGACTAGAATTATCGAAAAAAGGTATATAACTGTTTAAAGAGTGTTAAATTAGTTTCATTTTGTTGTATAGTTTATTCTGATTGGTTAATAAACAACGAAGTTATGACAATTTAAAGATTCACATTGAGTCAACTGACCTCAAATTTCTATTCGTGTAGCAGAGTGTGCTGAAAAGTTAGAAGATGAAAGAATTATAGGAATTTGTAGTGCCGGGGATTTGATTGTTCAAGAGGCAAGCTTCACGCAAACTGTTTGTCTAGATTTATAATTACGCAGAAAGAAAACACACAGAACATGAACTAGAGAACGATCGGACATTGTGTGAAAGTTTTGCTTTTGCCGATGTACTTACATATATTACTGAATCTATTCGAGAAAGCGATTCCAAAGGATCCAAAATCCAAGCGATTCCAAAGGATTCCTGTTTTCAAAATGAGCGATCTTTTTAAACTCTACAAAACACGGTTAATGGCGATTATGAAGAAACCTGAATCAGAAGAAATAGTACAAGATTTTTGAAAGGATTCTATGTTATAGGCCAGAGCTAACATTCATCTGTCGGGCAGAAAATACATTTTACTTTCAGGAGGATCTGGCATAATAAGTGAGCTGGAGAAAGACATTGATGAAGATGCTATGGCACTATGTCGTTTTGTTAAAATGCTTCAAAAGCATATGGCAACGAAAAAAGTCATTTTGCAGGAAAATTTGCGAATCACTCCCAAAAAAATTCTGTTCCTCCTTCACTAATAGCTTGCTGAAAATTACTTTGCTTTATTAATGTTTTTATGAGCATGAATATATATATATTAGTTGATATAATAATGTTGATGCTATATTAGATGTTAGTAGATGGGGGACACTTGGCGCAGTTTTTTTCCTACGAAGCATGAGCAAATCCTTGATGCAGATTGGCTGGCGCAGGTCACGTGACCCGGCTCCCTTGGCCACGCCCCTTGACGCTGATTGGCTGGCCCTTCCCCCTGCCACACATCTTCACGCAGATTGGCTGGCCACGCCCCCCGGCCACACCCCGTCATTCTGATTGGCTGGAGCCGGACCCCGCCCCTTTTACACTGATTGGCTGACCCCGCCCCCTTGACGCTGATTGGTTGGCGCCGGAATCATGACTCCGGCCACCTTGAACCGTCCAACCACGCTCTTTTACGACCTCCATTTTAGGAGTATCTACTGCGCTGAATGGCTGACGCCGGACCCGTCCCCTTCACGCCGATTGGCTGGCGCAGGACCCCGCTGATTGGCCAGCCATGCCCCCCGGCCCCGACCACCGTCTAACCACGGTCTTTTAGGAGTGCCGCGCTGATTGGCTGGCGCCGGACGCCCGCCCACTGGACTCACGCACTGCGCACATGCCACATTGCACTGGAGACTACGAACACATACCATAGCAGATAATACATAAGATTCGTTCCCTTTTATGAGCACTTTACGAACACATAGCAGAGCAGATAACACATTCTCCAACCGCCTATTTAACTTAGCACATATAACAAAAGACTGTATAATATAGCAAGGGTGTACTCATTCCCTTATATGAGCACTTTTAACATAGCAGAAATTACACAGAGACTATGAACATAGCAGACCGATAACACATTCTCTAACCACCTATTTAACATAGCACATATTACATAAGACAATATGTAACATAGCAGGGGGTGTACTCATTCCGTTTTCTATGAGCACTTTTCTCAACCCATATTTTAACATATAACATACCAGATCGATAACACATGGCTTATTATCAAGTGGAGACTACGAACACATGGTAGAGCAGATAATCTTTAAGGGATGTATTCGTTCCCTTTTATGAGCACTTTTAACATAGCAGAACGATAACACATTTTTATCCACCTATTTAACGGAGCACATATAACACAGTAGAGTTAATAAAAGAGCATGGAGACTACAAACACATAGTAGAGCAGAAAATCTTTAAGGGGGTGTACTCGTTCCCTTTTATGAGCACTTTTAACATAGCAAAAATTACACTGAGACTACGAACAAAATAATGACCATTGAGGTCAAAGGTCAATATACTTAAAACCTAATAACTGAAAATCGAAGCAACATATTGAGATGGTGTTTCCATATTTAATAATTGGTCATCAACTACTACAAGTTCCAAAATAATGACCATCGATGTCAAAGGTTAAAATACTTAAAACCTAATAACTCGAAAACGTAGCCACATATCGAGATGGTGTTTCCACATTTAGTAATTGGTCATGAACAACTGCAAGTTCCTAAATAATGACCATCGAGGTCAAAGGTCAAAATACTTAAACCTAATAACTCGGAAACGGTGCCACATATAGAGATGGTGTTTCCACATTTAGTAATAGTTCATCAACTACTACAAGTTCCAAAATAATGACCATCGAGGTTAAGGGTAAAAATAATTAAAACCTTAAACTCGAAAACGGACCCAAATATTGAGGTGGTGTCTCCACATATAGTAATTCATCATCAACCACTGCAAGTTCCAAAATAATGACCATCGAGGTTAAGGGTCAAAATAATTAAAACCTTATAACTCGAAAACGGAGCCATATATTGAGGTGCTGTTTCCACATTTAGTAATTCGTCATCAACCACTGCAAGTTCCAAAATAATGACCATAGAGTTCAAGGTCAAAATACTTAAACCTAATAAATCAAAACCGGAGCCAAATATTGAGATGGTGTTTCCACATTTAGTAACTGGTCATCAACCACTACCAGTTTAAAAATAATGACCATCGAGTCAAAGGTCAAATACTTAAAACCTAATAAGTCGGAAACGGAGCCACATATTGAGATGGTGTTTCCACATTTAGTAATAGTTCAACAACTACTACAAGTTCCAAAATATTGACCATCGAAATCAAAGGTCAAAATACTTACAACCTAATAACTCGGAAACGGAGCCAACTATTGAGGTGCTGTTTCCACATTTAGTAATTCGTCATCAACCACTGCAGTTCCAAAATAATGACCATCGAGGTCAAAGGTTAAAATACTTAAAACCTAATAAAACAAAAACGGAGCCAAATATTGAGATGTAGTTTCCACATTTAGTAATTGGTCATCAACCACTACAAGTTCCAAAATAATGACCATCGAGGTCAAAGGTCAAAATATTTAAAACCTAATAACTCGTAAACGGATCCTCATATTGAAATGGTGTTGCCACATTTAGTAATAGTTCATCAACTATTACAAGTTCCAAAAATAATGACCATCGACGTCAAAAATTTAAAACGCGAATAACTCTTAAACAGAGCAACGTATTGAGGAGCTGTTTCCAAATCTAGTAACACTTCATCAACTACTACATGTTCCAAAAGTACTGACTATCGAAGTCAAAGGTCAAATATTTAAGCTTTAATAACTTTAAACAAAACCTGTGTGACCTATTCAGTTTTGTACCAAGCAGAGAGAAGTGAAGAATGAATAAATATGACCGGCTTACTTCGAGAAAGAAAGCAAAAATATACCATTTTAAGTAGCTGAGAATTTTAAATTATCTTTTATTATTTAAACAAACGAAAGGATAAATTTGAATGACCTATTCATTTTTGTACCAACGAGAAATTTCATTTTATCTAGCTCAGAATTTTATATCGTTTTGTAGTACTCCAATAAACGAAGGAATAGAGTATTTAGTTTTGTACCAACCAGAAAAAATGAAGTGAAGAATGAATAAAATTTAGTTGGATTATTTTCTTCTGCACCAACTGGAAAAGAGAAGAAGAGCTACTTTAACTAGCTTAGAATTTTATATCATTATGTACTGTTTAAACAAACGAAAATTGACCATTTTAACTAGCTCAGAATTTATGTAACTTTTGAACTAGTGAAATGTTCTATTTTTGTATCAATCAGAAAAACCGAAGAAGGATCATTTTAACAAGTTCAAAATTTCTGTATCGGAAGAATAATTTCGATGTTCTTCTTTTTATACCAACGAGAAAAAATAAACTAGCTGAATATTTTATATCATCTTGTACTAGTTAAATATACGTAACAATAAATTTAAGTGACCCTTTAAATTTTGTACCAATGAGAAATGCCATTTTAACTGGCTCAGAATTTGAGTGGTCTATTTAGTTTTGTACCAACCTTAAAAAGGCGAAGAAGGGTTATTTTTTATAATTTTACTACTCAAATAAGCAATGGAGTATATAGTTTTGTACCACCGAGAAAAACAAAAAAATTGCATCATTTTGGAGTATTCAAATAAACAAAGGAATAAATTTGAGTGGCTTATAATTTGTGTCAACTCAAAATCAATTAAACGATGTAATGCATTTGAGTGAGCTATTTAATTTGAAACACCGAAGCAGGATCATCTTAACTGGCTGAGTATTTTATACCATTTTATATTAACCAGAAAAAGGACCATTTTAACTAGCTGCGAATTTTATTAAATTTATACTGGACTAACAAACGAAGGCATAAATATGAGTGAGCTATTTAATTTTGTAGTAACCAGAGAAAAACCGAAGAAGGCCCATTGTAACTAGTTCAATATTTATGTACGATTTTTTACTGCCCCAATAAACGAAATAATAAATTTAGATAATCTATTTTATTTTTGAACCAATCAGAAGAAAATCAACAGGCAATTTTATACTTTTTGCACCATTAAAAAACTGAGGATAACTTGAATAGTCTAAGTTTTTGTACTCATTTAAAGAACCATTTTAATTAGCTCAGCTTTTTCATACCTAATGTTGCGATGCCTATAAGGAAAGGAATAAATAAATAATGGTGTCCTAACCATTTATAACAGGCTTAGATTTTTATGCCTTTTTTGTAATATTTGCACCAAACAGAAAAAGCTACACAAATAAACAAAGGAATAAATTTATAATAACCGCAAAAAGCGATGCTCAGCTTGATATACCATTTGGGTGGCCTATTGAATTTTGTACCAACGAGAAATCTCATTTCCACGCCATGTTTTCCTATTTAAACAAACCAAGGGCTAAATTTGAGAAAACAAACATGGACTCAGAATTTTATATCATTTTGTAATACTCAAATTTCGGTGGATTATTTAGTTTGTACCAAGCAGAAAAAAGGAATAAATTAGTACTGATCAGAAAAGCGAAGAAGGGTCAGCATTCTATATTTTGTGCCATTTAAAAAAATAAATAAATTTATTGAGTGTCCTATTTCCTTTGGAGCAGCGTTTCAATTTTTTAACTGCCTTAGAATTTTATACCGTTTTGTAAAATTTGTACCAAACCGAAAAAAGCAAGGAAATACCATTTAACTAACTAATAACTTTTGTGCTAAACAAAAAGCGAAGAAAGACCATTTTAACTAGCTCAGCATGTTATAACTTCTTGTGCTACACATTTAAGTTGTCTAGCCAATTTCTTGACCATGTTGTACTATTTAAACAAACAAAGGAATAAATTTGTACTAACCAGATTCAAAATTTTATATCATTTTGTAATACTCAAACGGACGAAGGAATACATTTGTGTGGCCTATTTTGTTTTGTAGCAAGCAGAAAAAGGAAAGAACTAACATTTTGTACTAATCAAATAAGCGAAGGAATAATTTTGAGTGGCTTAAGCAAAGGTCAATTTGTACCATTTTGTGCTATTACAATAATCGAAGGGTTAAACTTGCATGACCTATTCTATTTTGTACCAAGTAGAAAAAATTGAAGAATGAATAAATTTGATTTGTGGTTAAAAAAGCGGAGAAGGTTCATTTTTAAATAGTTCAGTATTTATGTACATTTTGTGCTACTCAAATTCTACTTTCTGTACCAACCAGAGAAAAACAAAGAAAGACCATATTCTGTTACTCAAACAAACGAAGGAATAAGCTCAGAATTTCTATACCTTTTGGTGCTATTCAAATAAACGAAGGAATAAATTTTTTGGACCTATTCACTTTTATAGCAAGCAGAAAAAAAACGAAAAAAGGGGAGAAGGCCCATTATAACAAGCTCGGTATTTTTATACCAGTTTTTGTTACTCTAATAAGTTTGCATGGTCTATTTCATTTTTCTAACAATCAGAAGAAAAGTAAAGATGATACATTTTATACCTTTGTGAGGGATTAAAATAAACGAGTGGTTCGTTTAGTTGTGGTGCTACATTTTGTATTTTTTGTGTCATCCACAGAACAATTTAAATCGCCTTTCCCGTCACTAAGTTAGGCTCATAGTTATATGGGTATTGGCGTGTGTTAAATATTTGAACGTGAGATTTAACAAACCAGAGTTGCGCTATAATTCAATGTTAACTTAATTGTGTAGAACAGACTCTATAGCAATTAGCGTTCTAAAGAAAACTGATGAATGACGACGAATCATGGCAATTAATAAAGAAAAAACAGCATACTCGGTCATTTTGGATCACAGCGTTAGAAAAACTAGACAAAGAAGAGATCATATCAAAGTAAGAATCAGCTCACCAAGGAAAAGAAAACTTTTGAGAGTTCCATGTTGCACACCATCTATAAAGAGTGCTGAATTATTCATTCTTTTGCTGCAGATATTTAAGCAACGTTACGAATGCGTTACCTAACAGGTGTATTGCTAGTGTAGTGAGGGTCCTAAGGTACTGCCTGTTGCTCAACGATTCAATTATATTTGCTTACTGGAATTATTTTTTAAACTTTCTTTCCTTGTCTAAGGTAAATTCTATGAAAGTTATTAAGTCCAAAAAGACAAATATATATTTTTGCATTTATGTATTTTATTATAATGAAATATAAGATTATGGAATATATTTGGAAATAATAGAGCATACATCATGATATTATATTAACGAATTGTTTCTTTTAAAAGATTTATTTTCTATTGCCTTGAAGCATATTATTAAACAGAGAACTCGAATAAAATATTATTTAATTGTAATATAAGACGGAGAATGTATAGAATGCTTTTATTGTAGGTATACAAATAAATGTATCACACTTAAAAAAATTATTTATTCGATTTGTTTTTGCTGAAGAACAGAAAAAATGACTAGCATGGTGAACGTTTATGTTTCACCTAGAGAAAAAGAAATTCAGCGTGAAAACGAAAAACCTATATTGTTAATTCACCCGTCTGACCCCGATTGGCCAGATGAATTACGTGATAAAGTGAGAATCATATCCATCACAAGATATAGAAGAAGTGTATTATTTTAGACGCTATAATAGATATAATGATGAAATACCCCAGAATGTGATGATGATAGTGTTTCAAATATTAACTGTTTTGAAGTGGAAGCAAATGATTGCGAGTGCACTAGTGAAAGTATTAGTGATAAATGTGTTATACAGTTATTTAATGAGTACACACCAAATTCAGTATTATTATGTGAAGCATGTTCTGAATATAATGAAAATGAAAAAGATCACAGCTGTTTGTTGCTGTATGATTCACCTAGTGTGTAGAATTATTACAAAAGGTGTGGACGACGTTAATTATACGTGAAATGAGAGAGAAAATCTATAAACTTTATTTAAAGAAGCATTTTAAAGGTTGTAATATTAAGAACACTTATACTTTTGAGAAAAAAATAATCAGGTATGTGAATACATTAGAGAGTGTGATTATTATATCAAAGAAATAGTAGAAATGTTTTTAGAGAAAGATAAACATTTATTTAATTATGTAAATGAACACTGAGACTTTGTAGCATATGCATTTGATTGTGTATGAATAGAAGAACATATTAGGGCTAAATAATTTTATGTTGAGAAATTACAAAGGGATACAGAGAATTGAACTGTTAACTATATTATTTTATAAATGGAATAATTTGTAGTATTGTAATATTAAGAAGTTAATAGATTACAAACATTGGACTAACACATATAAATAATAGTTAGAGCTAAAATACTGAATTACTGGCAACTGAATTGTCAGTGAGAGTAATGTATTGTTTTCTTTAAAAGAAATAAATAAACAAATCTGGATGACACAAAAATATACAAAATGTAGCACCACAACTAAACGAACCACTCGTTTATTTTAATCCCTCACAAAGGTATAAAATGTATCATCTTTACTTTTCTTCTGATTGTTACAAAAATGAAATAGACCACCCAAATTTATTAGAGTAATACAAAATGGTACAAAAATACCGAGCTTGTTATAATGGGCCTTTTTCCCTTTTTTCGGTTTTTTTCTGCTTGCTATAAAAGTGAATAAACCCAACAAATTTATTCCTTCGTTTATTTGAATAGCACAGAAAGGTATAGAAATTCTGAGCTTATTCATTCGTTTGTTTGAGTAACAGAATATGGTCTTTCTTTGTTTTTCTCTGGTTGGTACAGAAAGTAGAATTTGAGTAGTACAAAATGTACATAAATACTGAACTATTTGAAAATAGACCTTCTCCGCTTTTTTAACCGCAAACCAAATTTATTCATTCTTCAATTTTTTTAATTGGTACAAAATAAATAAGTCACTGAAATTTAACACTTCGTTTACTTTGATAGCACAAAAAGGTACAAATTGACCTTCGCTTAAGCCACTCAAATTTATTCCTTCTCTTATTTGATTAGTACAAAAATTATTAGTTAGTTAAATCGTATTTCTTTGCTTTTTTGGTTTGGTACAAATTTTACAAAAAAGGCATAAAATATAAGCCTGTTATAAATGGTTAGGACACCATTATTTATTTATTCCTTTCCTTATCGGCATGGCAACATTAGGTGGGAAAAAGCTGAGCTACTTAAAATGGTTCCTCGAATGAGTACAAAGACTTAGACTACTCAAGTTATCCTCAGTTTTTTAATGGTGCAAAAAGTATAAAATTACCTTTTGATTTTCTTCTGAATGGTACAAAAATAAGATAGATTATCCAAATTTATTCTTTCGTTTATTTGGGCAGTACAAAATCGTACAGAAATATTGAACTAGTTACAATTGGCCTTCTTCGGTTTTTCTCTGGTTACTACAAAATTAAATAGCTCACTCATATTTATGCCTTCGTTTATTAGTCCAGTATAAATTATAAAATTCGCATCTAGTTAAAATGGTCCTTTTTCTGGTTAATATAAAATGGTATAAAATACTCTGCTAGTTAAGATGATCCTGCTTCGGTGTTTCAAATTAAATAGCTCACTCAAATGCATTACATCGTTTAATTGATTTTGAGTTGACACAAATTATAAGCCACTCAAATTTATTCCTTTGTTTATTTGAATACTCCAAAATGATGCAAATTGTTGGTTTTTCTCGGTGGTACAAAACTATATACTCCATTGCTTATTTGAGTAGTAAAATTATATAAAATAACCCTTCTTCGCCTTTGTTAAGGTTGGTACAAAACTAAATAGACCACTCATATTCTGAGCCAGTTAAAATGGCATTTCTCATTGGTACAAAATTCAAAGGGTCACTTAAATTTATTGTTTCGTATATTTGACCAGTACAAGATGATATAAAATATTCAGCTAGTTCATTTTCTTCTCGTGTGTATAAAAAGTAGAACATCTTAATTATTTTTCCGTTACAGGAATTTTGTACTTGATAAATGATCCTTCTTCGGTTTTTCTGATTGACACAAAAATAGAACATTTCACTAGTTCAAACGTTACATAAATTCTGAGCTAGTTAAAATGGTCAATTTTCGTTTGTTTAAACAGTACATAATGATATAAAATTCTAAGCAAGTTAAACTAGCTCTTCTTCTCTTTTCCAGTTGGTACAGAAGAAAACAATCCAACTAAATTTTATTCATTCTTCACTTCATTTTTTCTGGTTGGTACAAAACTAAATACTCTATTCCTTCGTTTATTGGAGTAGTACAAAATGATATAAAATCCTGAGTTAGATAAAATGGAATTTCTCGTTGGTACAAAATTGAATAGGTCATTTAAGTTTATCCTTTCGTTTGTTTAAATAATAAAAGATGATTTAAATTCTCAGCTACTTAAAATGGTATATTTTTGCTTTTTTCTCGAAGTAGGCCGGTCATATTTATTCATTCTTCTTTTCTCTCTGCTTGGTACAAAACTGAATAGGTCACACAGGTTTTGTTTAAAGTTATTAAAGCTTAAATATTTAACCTTTGGCTTCAATCGTCAGTACTTTTGGAACATGTAGTAGTTGATGACGTATTACTAGATTTGGAAACAGCTCCTCAATACGTTGCTCTGTTTAAGAGTTATTCGCGTTTTAAAATTTTGACGTCGATGGACTTTATTTTTGGAACTTGTAATAGTCGATGAACTCTTACTAAATGTGGCAACAGCACCTCAATATGAGGATCCGTTTTCGAGTTATTAGGTTTTAAGTATTTTGACCTTTGACCTCGATGGTCATTATTTTGGAACTTGTAGTAGTTGATGACCAATTACTAAATGTGGAAACTACATCTCAATATTTGGCTCCGTTTTTGTTTTATTAGGTTTTAAGTATTTTAACCTTTGACCTCGATGGTCATTATTTTGGAACTGCAGTGGTTGATGACGAATTACTAAATGTGGAAACAGCACCTCAATAGTTGGCTCCGTTTCCGAGTTATTAGGTTGTAAGTATTTTGACCTTTGATTTCGATGGTCAATATTTTGGAACTTGTAGTAGTTGTTGAACTATTACTAAATGTGGAAACACCATCTCAATATGTGGCTCCGTTTCCGACTTATTAGGTTTTAAGTATTTGACCTTTGACTCGATGGTCATTATTTTTGAACTGGTAGTGGTTGATGACCAGTTACTAAATGTGGAAACACCATCTCAATATTTGGCTCCGGTTTTGATTTATTAGGTTTAAGTATTTTGACCTTGAACTCTATGGTCATTATTTTGGAACTTGCAGTGGTTGATGACGAATTACTAAATGTGGAAACAACACCTCAATATTTTGCTTCATTTTTGAGTTAATAGGTTTTAAGTATTTTGACCTCTGACCTCGATGGTCATTACTTTGGAACTTGTCGTAGTTGATGAACTATTACTAAATGTGGTAACACCATTTCAATATGTGGCTCTGTTTCCGAGTTATTAGGTTTTACGTATTTTAACCTTTGACCTCGATGGTTATTATTTTGGAACTTGTAGTAGTTGATGACCAATTACTAAATGTTGAAACACCATCTCAATATGTTGCTTCGTTTACGAGTTATTAGGTTTTAAGTATGTTGACCTTTGACCTCGATGATCATTATTTTGAAACTTGTAGCAGTTGATATCCAATTACTAAATGTGGAAACATCATCTCAATATGTGGCGCCGTTTACGAGTGCTTGGGTTTTTAGTGTCATACACAGGTAGTATCCAACATAAACTATAAGACCCAGGTAGAAGTCAGCAAGTCAGAAGACTCCCATATACCTAGTTTTATCCAAATCGGTTCAAAGGGCGTATCGAATCGGAAATGTAAATGTTTCTGCGCATGCGTGTTATTTCTACTAAATCGGATTTAGCATAAGCAACCAAGTGTGTGTGTGTGTGTGTTTCTGTGTGTGTTTAATCAGAATTTAGGGGACGAAAAGTAGGTCATAGTTTTTTTGACCTACTCATTGCACGTAGTCTGCTCCGAGGGTGGAAACAGTACCTCAATATGCGGCTTCGTTTAGCACGATGGACAGTACTTTTGGGACATGCAGTAATTCACGAATGCTATGTTACGAGTACGCGGCTTTATATTTTTGCTATGCGCAAACAGGAGTTGAAAAATGAACCATACTCTTTTATTAGCCGTGCTATGTTCAAATAGGGGTGGAAAGAATCTTCTACGCTCTGCTATGTGTTCGTAGTCTCAGTGTAATTTCTGCTAAGTTAAAAGTGCTTATAAAAGGGAACGAGTACACCCCCTTAAAGATTGTCTGCTTTACTATGTGTTCGTAGTCTCCATGCTCTTTTATTGGCTCTGCTATGTTATATGTGCTATGCTAAATAGGTGGATGAAAAATGTGTTATCGTTCTGCTATGTTAAAAGTGCTCATAAAAGGGAACGAATGAATCCTTTAAACATTATCTGCTCTACTATGTGTTCGTAGTCTCCACTTGATAATAAGCCATGCGTTATCGATCTGGTATGTTATATGTTAAAATATGGGTTGAGAAAAGTGCTCATAAAAGGGAAGGAGTACACCCCTGCTATGTTATATAGTCTTATGTTATATGTGCTATGTTAAATAGGTGGATGGAGAATGTCTTATCGATATGCTATGTTCATAGTCTCGGTGTAATTTCTGCTATGTTAAAAGTGCTCATAAAAGGGAATGAGTACACCGCTGCTATGTTATACATTCTTATGTTATATGTGCAATGTTAAATAGGCGGTTAGAGAATGTGTTATCTGCTCTGCTGTGTGTTCGTAAAGTGCTCATAAAAGGGAACGAATCTTATTTTTTATCTGCTATGGTATGTGTTCGTAGTCTCCAGTGCAATGTGGCATGTGCACAGTACGTGAGTCCAGTGGGCGGGCGTCCGGCGCCAGCCAATCAGCGCGGCACTCCTAAAAGACCGTGGTTAGACGGTGGTCGGGGCCTGGGGGGAGGCATGGCTGGCCAATCAGCGGGGTCCTGCGCCAGCCAATCGGCGTGAAGGGGACGGGTCCGGCGCCAGCCAGTCAGCGCAGTAGATACTCGTAAAATGGACGTCGTAAAAGAGCGTGGTTGGACGGTTCAAGGTGGGCGGAATCACGGGTCCGGCGCCAACCAATCAGCGTCAAGGGGGCGGGGTCCGGCGCCATCCAATCAGCGTGACAGTGCGAGGCCAGCCAATCAGCGTGAAGGGGCGTTGCAGGGGGAGGGGCCAGCCAATCAGCGTCAAGATGCGTGGCCAAGGGGCGGGGTCACGTGACCTGCGCCAGGCAATCAACATCAAGAGTTTGCGCATGCGCAGTAGGAAAATAAACTGCGCCAAGTGTCCCCTATCTTCTGATGTTTATATTTGGTAATCGAATATTATAAAATATGTTGAATAAAAAGTTTAAGTATTGATTAAGTTTGTTGTAAAAAGGTGCATATACACACATTACACTACATCAGATAAACATATTAGGAATTTCAACTTTGCGCCGTCGTCAGGACACACTTCCGAAATCGGTACACATTTTTTGCAATTATTTTATTAGTTAAGTAATTTGTGTTAATGTTTAATTGCATATTCATTTGGTCTAATATATTTAAATATGTTATATGTTTAGTGAAAAAGGTTGAAAAGTAAATTGCAACACACATAATTACGGAGGGAAACCGATAATTGAAAAAAATAAATAAATAAAAGAAAGAAAAGGAACTATGATTTGCATATACAAATGATGGAAATAAAAATAAACGTTTTATTTATAGCTGGCTTTTACAAAAGATGGCTTACCCAGAACTCAGAGGTGACATTATAGATATAACAGGTGGCTTATTGTCATACAGGTTGAACAAACTTATAGTTAAAAAATGAAGTGTGATATGTACAGTGAAGTCCCAATATACCGATTTCCATAGTGAGTCCCCAGTGACATTCGATTTATATAGAGGGTGTTTCACAATATAGTGATTTTGCAGTGGCACTTCAATACAGACCATTAATCCTTTGAGGGCCATAGTCCTCTTTACAAATTGGATCAATTTGTTCTCTCGCTGTTGGGATGCCATTAGGAAATCACCGACCCGAAGCTCATTTTTTTCAAATTTAAGAAAGACATTTTATAAGAAACAGACATACTTTCAAACTTCATTAACCAACCCTAGTATATAAAAGGAACAATCACGAAGCGTTCTTCATCATTTTGGTATTTCTTGCATATGTGTTGGTAGGTCTCACTTTGATTCTTACGGCCATATATGGCCGAGAAACAAGGACTGTTCACGTGATAGTTACATGCTTGACAAACGTCCCTTTGGGTTGATTTTTGAGACAATCACTTTCCACCTACGCATTTTTATAGCCAAAATCTCTTTGGACAATAATTCTGATCCCGACGCTAGCAGCGAAAATCTGCATTTTCCCGTTGACTATATACAAGATTTAGTATGCTAAATAGAACTGTCACTGTGTGTTTAGTACGCTTGCTTGTTTGTTACTTCGAAGAGCACCCACCAATGTGAGTGGGGTGCCGTATTGTAAAGATAATACGCGCTCCTCTTGTATGGGTTGAGCTTCACACATTCAATCGGCGTTGGCATATGTGAGACTTAATTTTCAGAGCTTATCAACAGTGATATGTGACGCATCTGTGCAAAAAAGGTCATTCTAACAGTGTGTAGAAATCTCATGTAAAGTGATTCGTAATACGTGTTAACAGTTTAACATTCGATTGTTGCCTCAGCTCGGATTGTCGTTTTATTCCTGTCAGTAGGGAATTAGATTGAACCTTCAAGACTAGTTGACGCAGCGCCGAGCTTATTTCGGCTCTAGTACACGAACTTTTGTGGATCTTGTTTACATCCAGCGGATTCGACGCCAGGACCCGAGTTGTATCAGCAGTGGAAAGTGACCGGTCGAAGATTTATCGTCAGTAAGTGAAACATTAGTTATTCGAGCCACCTAGCCCCTTTTTTTGAAAGAAAGCAAATAGAAATGAAATGGAAGAATGAAGGAATCAAAGAATAACGAACAAAAGTTACTTGACCGCTTGTAATCTTTTAATGTTCTTTTAATTTGTGTAATTCTTATTCAGCAACATATATTTTGAAAAGTTTAAGTAGGTTTTTTTGATTTGTATCGAAGGGTGATTTCTTTTTTTATTCGTTAATATTTTTGTTGAAGTTAATCATTTACACATATTTCTATTTTGCGGTACTTATGTTTTATCAACCATATTTGCACAGCTTCGGTTTTCCGATACCTAGATTTGTTTTGTTAATTAATTTTTATGTTAATATTTTTAAGCATTTTTTAAATATTTGATTACCAATAACACTATATTTTCTCCGAACAGACATCCCATTTCCTGAATGTCTTAAAAGGTGTTATATTTTTTAGAAGATATCTTAGCCCTGCGCACCGGCTCGCTCGGGAAAAGAAGACAATAATAATACCATATGTTAATCTATATTTTTTAAAACTTAGTTTTCACATGCTTCATTATATAATTTTAATCTTCGGAAGTCAAAGGTATCTATTTTAGTTATGTTTTTTCTCGGTCACATGCCTTATTTTGTATGAATTATCATTTACTTTTTCTAATATTTCACCAGTTAGTTTATATTTGTTCGAAAAACAAGCTGGCATTCGGGCTTCTGTTCTAATTCCCTAATTAGTACTCTTTGACCTGGAACGTAATTTTCCTCTTTATATTTCTTTTCTATGTATCGTCTCTGTTGCTTGTATTGGTTTTATAAGTTTTTGTATGCAATATCGCGAGCTTCCCTTAGTGCTGTAAACCGTATCTCGTTTCCTTGATGATTGCAAGGTAAATCAAACATGTGATCTATTTTAATTCTCGCGTCATAACCATGGAGAAGGAGAAATGGAGAGAATTTTGTCCCTTCGTGTACATGAGTATTTAACGTAAATACTATGCTTGGAAGAAAAATGACCCATGAATCTATCTTTTTACCTACATAGTGTTTGGGTGTATCATTCAATATTGCGTTTACTCTTTCCACCTGTCCTATTGAAAAACGAGCTCCAGTATCGGCGAAGTTTAAAGTTATTCCGAATCTTTCTGCCATTTCTTCCATTATTTTACTCTTATGGGCAGACAAACGGTCTAACAAATTCGCTTTGGAATCCCAAACTTTAAGATTAATTCTTCGTATATGATTTCCGAAATTTCTTCTGCACAAACGTTAGAAATTGACTTGGCAAAAATATAGCGGTTAGCCATGTCAGTCATTACTAATATGTACTTATGTCTATGGGTTCTCGACAATGGGAGAGGGCCAATTTCGTCGAGAACGATCGATTCCATTGGTCCATATTGAGGATATGTTTGAGGGTGTAACGTTATTTTGTCCTGTTTCCGTTAATTTATCTGGCATGTTATGCATGTATCACATTTCTCATGTACGAAACCTTTTAAATTCGGGATGTATATCTTGCTATATAAAGCGTTGTATATTTTACTATATCCTAAATGACCTCCGCCCATGGGGTCATTATGAGCTTGATTAAAAACTGCATCTCTCACACTAAATGGTATGCATAGAAGAAGTTTCTTCCCATTTGCGAAACTATGGAATCTATATAAACGGTCATCTTGAAATTTGTACATTCTCTTCGCTCTTTCTAAAGCGGGGGAACATTTTTCGGGGTCTTGGATCGTTTCTGAATGTGGTCCAAAAATTTATCTTCTTTTTGTAATCCAGCGACATCTAATCCCTGTTGAAATGTTGAAAAAACGTCTAGTTGTTCGGGAACAAAATCTTCTTTTGTCTTCTCGATGTTTGTGTTTCTACTCAAAATATCGGCAAGATTATTTTTCCCAGCTATGTGTACAGGAATGTAACGGTAATTTTCTAATTCAAGAGCCCAACGAAGTAATTGTGGTGATAATTTTGGCGATGATTTCAAGTATGTTAAACTCTTATAGTCCGCCAAAAGTTCAACTCCATTACATGCCAAAAAGAAATTAAATGCTCTGCATCAGACAAAATTGCCAAAAGTTCTATCTCCACAATATGGCGTCGTGTCTCCTCCGGTCTTAATAATCTCCTGTAGTAGCCCAAAGGAGACCATGAACCATCTGATTGTTGTTTGAGAACCGCTCCAATGGATTTGTACAAGCATCTGTTCATAAACATAGAGGCTTTCCTGGAACATATGGCGCTAAAAGTGGGGCGTCTAAAAGTACTTGTTTTAATTTCTCAAACACTTTTTGTTTTTTTTCATCCCAAATATATTTAGTTTTTTCTCGTCATGCGCTGTAATGGAGCCACTAATTCTGCATAGTCTTTACATAATAGTCTGCACATAATTTGTGAAACCTAAGAAAGATCGTAACTCTTTCTGAGATTTTGGTGGTTGGAAAGTTTTTTTTTTTTTTTTTTGCTTTAACTGTTTTTCACTAATTGGTATCCACTATTTGAAACAATGTGTCCTAATGCTAAACCTTTTTCCTGTATAAATGTGTATTTTTTGCGGTACGCAAAGTAAGTCCAGCGGTACGCAAACACACGAAAATTGCTTTTATTATGCCTATCATATGCTGTTGCGAGTCTGATCATAAAATATCATCCATGTAACAATTAACAATTTCTGGTTGTACATTTGCTAAGGTGATGGCCATAATTCTGGAATATATTGCCCCTGCTGATACAAAACCCTGTGGGAGTTGCTGGAATTGAAAACTTCCCAAATTCGGAAAATAGAAACTGTACATGGTCTTGATTCTGGTGTATTTGGAATGGTAAAATATGCCGATTTTATATCGAGAACTGAAAACCAGTTATGTCCACTCATTGTTGTTAATATTTGGTGTATTGGTGGTAAAGAAATTGTATGGAACTCAGCAAACTTGTTTAAAACTCTCGAGTCGAAGCAACTTCTCAGAGAACCATCAGACTTTTGAATAAAGAGCATCGAATTGTTAAAAGGGCTCTCCGATCTCTCAATAATGTTGGTCCAGTAAAATACTTATCTGCTTCCGTACTAAAGGGCGAAGAGCAGCATTAACTTCATATTGTGGTCTGTAAAATGGTAGTCCCGTTTTCAATTCAATGTGATGTTCATATTTTTTAACTTTCCCAATTGTGTTCTTGTTCCAAGCGAACACGTCTGCGAATTCAAAACAAAGAACTTCTAGCTGTTTCTTAATTGTGGGTTTGGCATTGTCTCCTATTACTAATCGAGATTTATCAAAGTCTTTCCTTGCGTTTACTATTTCTTCAATTTCTTATTCTGTCAAGCATTGTTCTTGTAAATCTTTTCTTGGGATACAGGTTTCTGCTCTCCCTAGAACGGTGCCTTGTTTTAATACAACTTTTTCGCACGTAAAATTTGTCACTTGTACGACGTCATCCTTCTCCTCAAATAAAATGCGAGGGAAAATAATTCATTTCTTTGCTTGAAGTTCTAAATCAGGTTCCAACATCATCTCACTTCCAGGCCAAATAAAACTTTAACTATTGTAAGTAAATTTTGTGTTATTTCTTTTATCCTCGTTTCCTTATTAATTATTTTGGTCGTTGGTGGAACAAGTTCATTAGAAATAATTCATATTTGCGACCCAAACTCAATAACAGATTTTACTAACGTTCCATGTATCTTAACAGGTAAATGTACCAAATTAATTTCACAACAAATAGAGGCTAAAATTCTCTACTCCTACTATTTCTGTTTCCAGTAAATGTGTCTGCCATTTACAGTAGAATCAACTTTAAAAAATATTACAAGAACATTAATGTTGTTGATATGTATTATTTGGAACAAATGGATTTGCATTTAATTGGCTGTTTGAACTTCCTTGACATGCACTACATTGTTGGTGATTACAACTTGATGTATGAAAATTCTGATTATTACATTGCTTATTTTGGTAGTTGTTGTATGCCGGCCTATTGCCTCTAAAGTATCTACCTGTTTGGAAACCTCTGTTATTTCCTTTGCCTAGAATTTCTATTACCAAAGTTATTTACGGTGTTTTTGGATTATAATTTCTATTCCTTTGTTTTCTTAATTATCTACTTCTAAACTGTCTCCTATTGTTATTGTTTCCTCTATTATTATTGTATTGATTTTGATTACTCCCTCGATTATTTTTCTGACTATAAATACCATCGTTCTTTTAATCAGCTAATGCTACTTGCAATTCTTCTAATTTCTTTTCTAAATTAGCTATTTGAGATAAACTCACCGGTTCCTGTTTAATTTCCTTTTCTTCCCTTTTCTTTGCAATTTTTGCTACTAATTCTTCTAACCCTTTCCGCATCCTGGCTTTTTGGACTATTTTTTAGACTTTCAGTCAAGCAAGTACTGTATCGTCAGTATTTATCCGAGGATCATGGTTAATACCTCATTCTCTTCAGAATAAAGCAAGCTTGCAAATGGTATCACTTCTATGCCCATACCATATACCAGGATAATGAAAATTGATGTCAAAGGGAAAATTTTGATGGGGAAATTTTTTTGTCCAACTTTGAGCCCCCTGGTCCCCCCCCCCTGTGTGAACGTAGAGACCTCCAAAAAAAATCTGGTGAATAGTACTTGGTAAACTAAATGTGTGCACCAAATTTCAAGTTTCTATCTTGAATAGTAAGGGCGGGAGAAATTTTATCAGGAATTCACACCATGCCCAAAACGACCCCAAAACACCATGATCTCAGGGAAAAAATTTCCTGAGACATCCCTAATTACCCTAGAGTCATATTTCGCCCATCATTCTCTTCGGAACAGAACTGCCTTTCAGACGGTATGACTCACGTGTCTCTATCATGTGTGTAAAGGGGAAAAATCCCAAAAAAGGAATTTTTGGGTATAAAAATCCCTTTTTTCAAATTTTGCCCCTCTGGACCGCCCCTGTTTTTACGCAGAATTCGAAAAAACTTCTGGTAAATACAACTCGGTGGACTGAACGTTTGTGCAAAATTTCAATCTTATACGTGAAAAAATAGGCCCGCCAGAAAAAATTTCACTACCATGCCCCACTTTTTCCCTATACAGAAGTATATTTCGATAAAAATTCACTGAGACGGCCTTAATTACCCGAGAATATAAATTCGACCATCGTTCTCTTCAGAATAGAACTGCCTTTCAGACCGCATGACTCACGTGTCCCCATCGTGTATGTGAGGTGGGAAAATGACGAAAAACGGGATTTTGGGGGTAAAAAATATCCCTTTTTTAACCTTTTGCCCCTCTGGTTCACCCCCTGTTTTAACACTGACATCGGAACAAAAAATCTGGTAAATACTACTCGGTGGACTAAATGTTTCTGCAAAATTTCAATCTTCTACGTTCAAAAATAAGCCCATTAAAAGAAATATACCCACCATGTCCCATTTTTCCCTATATAGAAGTATATTTTTTAAAAATTCCCTGAGACATTCCTAATTACCCTAGAATAATAATTCGACCGTCATTCTCTTCAGAATGGAACTGCCTTTCAGACGGTATGACTCACGTGTCCCCATCGTGTATGTAAGGCGGGAAAATAACGAAAAACGGGATTTTGGGGGTAAAAAATATCCCTTTTTTAACCTTTTGTCCCTTTGGTTCACCCCCTGTTTTAACACTGACATCGGAACAAAAAATCTGGTATATACTACTCGGTGGACTAAATGTTTGTGCAAAATTTCAATCTTCTACGTTCAAAAATAAGCCCGCCAAAAGAAATATACCCACCATGTCCCATTTTTCCCTATATAGAAGTATATTTTTTAAAAATTTCCTGAGACATCCCTAATTACCCGAGAGTCATATTTCGCCCATCATTCTCTTCGGAACAGAACTGCCTTTCAGACGGTATGACTCACGTGTCTCTATCATGTATGTAAAGGGGGAAAATCCAAAAAAAAGGGATTTTTTGGTTCTAAAAATCCCTTTTTTCAAATTTTTCCCCTCTCGACCGCCCCTGTTTTTACGCAGAAATCGAAAAAAACTTCTGGTAAATACTACTCGGTGGACTGAATGTTTGTGCAAAATTTCATTCTTATACGTGAAGAAATAGGCCCGCCAGAAAAAATGTCACTACCATGCCCCACTTTTACCCTATACAGAAGTATATTTCGATAAAACATCACTGAGACGGCCTTAATTACCCTAGAATAATAATTCGAACGTCGTTCTCTTCAGAATAGAACTACCTTTCAGACCGTATGACTCACGTGTCCCATCGTGTATGTGATGCGGGAAAATGACGAAAAACGAGATTTTTGGTATAAAAATATCCCTTTTTTAACTTTTTCCCTTCTGGTTCACCCCCTGTTTTAACAATGACATCGGAACAAAAAATCTGGTATATACTACTCGGTGGACTAAATGTTTGTGCAAAATTTCAGTTTTATACCTTCAAAAATAAGCCTGCCAAAAGAAATATACCCACCATGTCCCATTTTTCCCTATATAGAAGTATATTTTTTAAAAATTCCCTGAGACATCTCTAATTACCCTAGAATAATAATTCGACCGTCATTCTCTTCAGAATCGAACTGCCTTTCAGACGTTATGACTCACGTGTCCCCATCGTGTACGTAAGGCGGGAAAATGACGAAAAACGGGAATTGGGGGTAAAAAATCCCTTTTTTAAACTTTTGCCCCTCTGGTTCCCCCCTCTTTTAGTACTGACATCGGAAGAGAAAATCTGGTAAATACTACTCGGTGGACTAAATGTTTGTGCAAAATTTCAATCTTCTACGTAGAAAAAATGACCCGCCAAAAATATTGAACATAGACTTAGAAAATGAGTAAAGAATTTTTTGATTTATGACGTCATCACCTCCTATGTCTGGACGCAGGACGGTCTGAAACCATACGTAATGTCTTCTACAAGGCCTCTGGACTTGGAAAACAAAAAAAAACGGACGAAAAAGCTCAAATAAAAGAGAAATAACGCAATGTACCATGAAAAACGCGTATGGTACAAAATTGTACCATAGGATCCCCAAAGGGCTAAATCTGATTCGTCCTCACTGTCTTGCTTTCTTAATTTACTTAACATCTCCCTAACAGTTTTCTTTGGTTCGCTATTTGTACGATTCTGTCTTCTAACTATTTTTACCTTATTTTTCTCTAATTTCTCTAAGTCATTCAGAGATTCATCTAAGTTAGCATAGGATTTCGTTCCGACTTCATCGATGGAATACGGTAACAAACCTGATGCTATAGGGTCTATTTTTTTCTTATCCGACATTTTCTCATCTAGTCTTTCGCCTAACGTTAAAATATCGTATGCAAAGTTAATTACTGATTCATCTTCTCTTTGAAGTCTATCAGTAATCCGATCTTCAATGTCTATATTAAATGCCGATCCTGTAAATTCGTCTATTAACTGTTTCCTCAGTGTCGCGTAAGATGTGGCATCAATATTCTTCGTTTTCAAAAACAATTTGACCCACTGACGGCCGATTCCTTTGAATACTGACGGTAATAACGATTTACTTTTATTATCGTCAGAACCTGCTATATCACAAGCATCGTCAAATTCCTGAAAGAATGACACTATGTCTCTATCATTTGTTAAATCAAATCTCGGTAACACTGTTAAACAATGAAAATGTAAATTGAACAAACTCACCTAATTCTTATTGATTTTGTGGTGCTGATCACGAATGTGAAAGCGAAAATCGAATATTAGCTCTGGTTTTTGTTTTACATCCATGTCTAAAAATAACGTTATAATAGTTATATATTCGCCTTATTTGAGGTAAAAATGTCCCTGATCTGGTAACTGGAGGAACTATACAAACGCTTTGTTTCTTTCTGTTCCTTATCACAGTTGTGTGTTCTGCTATTGTTCGAAACAACAACGCTATTGCAGTTATCAGAGTTGTTGATGTGCTACATACTGTATAAAATGACATAGTTTTACAAGCATATTTTTGGACAGTTCCTCTGGGTTGCTTGAAACGACATTTTGAGTGTTTGAATAGATGAATATGCTACGACATTGTGTGAATAGAGCGGACAATTTCTGCTACGTATGTGGAAAAGTAACAATTTCTTCATAAAAGCATCATATAACACCATTAATAAGAAAAGCTTATGAACTTTATTATGATTGTAAAATTGGAGACCAGGATAAGGCTTGGGCACCCCACATTGTTTGTAATATTTTTGTAAGCAATCTGAGAAACATATTAATGGGAAGAGACGTTCAATGCCTTTTGCAGTGCCTATGATTTGGAGGGAGCCAAGCGACTACATCAAAGATTGTTACTTATATATGGTTCCTTCTGTCCAGAATTGAATTTCCAGGAAGAAGAAGCAGACCTTGGTATATCCTAATATTCCTTCTGCGATGCGCCCTGTTCCACATGGAGAATTACTACCTGTTCCTGACCTACCCAAAGAATACGACTTTTCTTCCGATGATGATAAAGAAGTTGTAGCTCCTGAACCAAGTACTTAGAAAGACCCTGACTTTGTGGTAAACGACTCCCCAAGTGAACCATATAGACTCACTCAAGAAGAGCTAAGTGATCTAATCAGGGATTTAGACCTACCAAAAAGCAAAGCAGAAATTTTAACGTCACTGTTACAACAATGGAATTTATTGAAGGAAAAAGTAAATGTTTCAGTGTATAGAAATAGGGAAAGAAAGTTCACCTCATTTTTACTATGCAAGACACACTTGTGTCATGTATAGATATAAGTGGTCTCATGAAGGCTCTCAAAATTAGTCACGATCCTACGGAGTGGACGCTCTTCATAGATTCGTCAAAGGTGAGTTTAAAGACAGTGCTTTTACATATTGAAAATGAACTTCCTTCAATTCCTGTAGGTTATGCAGTTCATTTGAAAGAATCTTATGAAAATTTGAAACGTTCACTTCAAGCCATTAAATATTGTGATTTTCAGTGGCTCATTTGTGGTAACCTCAAAGTGATAGCGCTGTGGTTAGGTATGCAGTTAGGGTATACAAAATATTCTTCCTTTATTTGTGAGTGGGGCAGCAGGGATCGTGCATCTCACTACGGCAAAAGTGACTGGAGTACAAGAGATACTCTTCAGCCAAGGGTGAAAAATGTGCCACATGAACTCTTGTAGATTGCAAGCGAATTTTGCTTCTCCCGCTTCATATTAAATTAGATCTCATGAAAAGTTTTGTTAAGAGCATGAACCAAGAGGGTAAGGCTTATAAGTACTTAAGAGGAAAATTCTCTCGCTTAAGTGACGCCAAAGAGATACTCTTCAGCCAAGGGTGAAAAATGTGCCACATGAACTCTTGTAGATTGGAAGCGAATGTTGCTTCTCCCGCTTCATATCAAATTAGATCTCATGAAAACTTTTGTTAAGAGCATGAACCAAGAGGGTAAGGCCTATAAGTACTTAAGAGGAAAATTCTCTCGCTTAAGTGACGCCAAAGAGATACTCTTCAGCCAAGGGTGAAAAATGTGCCACATGAACTCTTGTAGATTGCAAGCGAATTTTGCTTCTCCCGCTTCATATTAAATTAGATCTCATGAAAAGTTTTGTTAAGAGTATGAACCAAGAGGGTGAGGCCTATAAATACTTAAGAGGATAATTCTCTCGCTTAAGTGACGCCAAAGTTAAAGAAGGCGTATTTACAGAACCACAGATTCGACAGCTATTCAGAGGTAATAAGTTCGCTGAAATTTTACAAGGTAAGGAAAAAGCTGCGTGGAAAGCTTGAAAAGTGTTTCTTCACAGTTCTTGGGAAGACACCGAGCAACAAATTACAGAGAAATAGTGGCTGAGTTGTTGTTATGCTACGAGAAACTTGGTTGCAATATGTCTCTGAAACTCTACTTTCTTCATTGCCATCTCGACTTTTTCCTGAGGATTGTGGAGCAGTAAGTGACGAACATGGTGAGTGTTTTTATCATTATATTGCAACCATGGAGAAGAAATATGAGGGCAAGTGGAGTTCTAACATGTTAGTAAACTACTGTTGGTCCATTGCAAGGAACGCTCTAGATGTACTGTATAAAAGGCAGACCAAGCGAAGACCACCAAAATGAATTCGACAGGAACTTATTTTGTACAAGGGATCTCACGAAACTTTTTCCTATATTGTGGTATAGGTGTTGGTTTGAAACTTTACATTGTACTTTACTTTGCTTCTTTTGGAAATGTTAGATTTTCTCTATACTAATTGTGAATTCTTATTCAACTATAAAGAAATTAGGACTACTTCGTGCGGAGTTTAGTTGATGTAGCAAAACATATTTGTACAAATTTGTTCTACCACAATTTGAAGCTCGTTATATAACATTGATTTGCGCATTTTAAAGTATGGACGTAAAAGGTTATAAAAATTATGGGCTAGTGTATGTCTTAATTATAGGGCCAATCCATGCAAAATGATCGAGAAAAAAGCAAAATTTCCGCTCGACCTTTTCAAAAAAATCTAATTTTTTCATGGATGTTTATCCTGTATCACGGTACTTGAAAACCACAATTAATTATTTTTAGACACGCTATTTATTAGCCATGACGACGCAACGACTGCCGCCATTTTGCGTTTTTTTTTCGATTTTCAGGTGTTTATGTTGTTTTGAATATCTCAGCATGTAGTTGTCTTAACAAATTGAAACTTGCTGGACGTCTCCCACTCGTGCAGAGCTAAAACTTTGATCTCTTAACATTTTTGCCTAAAACCATTTGAAGGGGGTGAGCTCAGGGCCTACAGTAGCAACATTTTTGGATATTGAAAACATGTTTGGGAAGAGGAAAGAACTGATGTAGAGGTCTGAATTCGTGTGTGCATGTAGTCCGGGGTCATAAAATTTTACAGAACTGTAGCTGTTTCCAAAGATCTGGAAAAAAATCGTAAAGTTGGGGAATTATGCCAATTTAGCATATTTCACTATCCAATATTTGCAATGGTCTGGATAAAAAAATGATATTTTGGGAGTAGTTAGTCCTTTAGTATACCATAACACACAACGAAGCGCGTTTTGTGTTTTTGAGCAGAAGGGAGTCAAAGTATTAAGTAATGACGTCATACTCTAGGAGGTGTTTTGTTCATAAAATCTACTGGATATTTGTTGTTGTGAAGTAAAATAAAGTAGTATGAATGGTTAGTCCAGTAAAGGCTCTTAAGTTCGTTTCTTTCCTCTAGTTGTGACTCACTGTCTTATCAGACTCACAGCAGCACTGGTGAAGAATGCCGCTATCAGCAGAAGGCGAAGAAAGTCAAAATGCACCCTTGACAAAAAAAAAGTCCGTAAGTATTCTTTGCTCTTGCTGCTTGCTATATCAATGATACTCAATCTTGTTTATTCTTGTTTTAACTGTCAACTCATGCAGGAGACTGTTGTGCTTTCTTTTGATCTACATTCTCAATAAGTGAACACTTACTCGCTATAAACACTGACAAATTTCCAGTAGATTTTATGAACAAAACTCCTCCTATAGTATGACTTCATTACTTAGTACTGCGGTTATGCTATGAGTTATCTATGATCTATATAGAACGGGACGTACGCAAGAGGTGTCATAGCAGTAACCAAAACTTTCTTATTAATCTTGAGATCGATAAGTTGTTTACCAATGTATTCGTCATTAATCATTTCGGTTGAAATAAAAGAATCTGTGGGGAATGTTTCTAATGTGTGTAGTTTTGATCAGTAGCGTCTATTTGAAACTTCCCAAGCACTGACTCATGACTAGGCATTGACAAATATGAAACAGGTGCATACATTTTCTTATTGATGTAGTCTAGATAAGCAATATGATCCACACTAGTAACTAAGTGTTCCTCCTGATAGGTCTTCGAAGCTACTACTACTGACTTTGGAAAAGCCCAGTAGTTTTGTTACTCGACTCGAGACGAAGTTATGGAACTTCCTGTACTCGTGGTGAAATACGTAAAGACGTGAACTTCTGAAATTCACTTATGTCATCATATTTGTCCATGCATGGATCTTACATGTTGAATTGTGAAAGCTAGATGACTTCAGTGCTTGACAACGACTTTAAAGACTGAATTACATAGCAGTTTTACAGATAAAGAATTCGTTAATTAATCAGAATTTAGTTTTGAAATGTCCATCATTTACTTTTGCTGTTCGCTGAATGTCCTTTAAATAATATTGAACTAAAAGTACAATCACGGACAAAGCTTAACGATGATATCGATGAACGTCCGTGACAGTACTTTGAATCCTTCTGCTCAAAAACACAAAACGCGCTCTGTTGTGTGTTATCGTATACTAAAGGACTAACTATTCTCAAAATTTCAGATTTTTCTATTTAGGCCCATTGGAGATATTGGACAGTGAAGTATGCTAAATTGGCATAATTCCCCAACTTAATGTTTTTTTCAGGCCTTTGGGAGCAGCTACAGGTCTGTAAATTATTGTGTATTATGTCCCCGGACTACATGCACACACAAATTCAGACCTCTACGTCAGTTGTTTCTTCTTCCCAAACATGTTTTCAATGTCCAAAATGTTGCTACTGCAGATTCAAGTGGTTTTAGGCAAAAATGTTAAGAGATCAAAGTTTTATCTCTGCACGAGTTGGAGACGTCCAGCAAGTTTCGATTTGTTAGGACAAATGCATGCTAAGATATTCAAAACAATGTAAGCGGCTAAAATCGAAAAAACGCAAAATGGCGCCAGCCCCTGTGTCGCATGGGATGTTGTAAAAAATTAATTGTGGTTTTTGAAGTACCCTGATATAGGATAAACATTCATGAAAAAAATAGATTTTTTGGAGATGGTCGAGTGGCACATGCTTGATCACTTAGAATGGATTGACTCTATATCCAAACTTACCGCATTAGGTTAAATGAATATAAAAATACCTGAATCTCGGTATTTACAACTACTTTGGTTAAATGTTTTCATAAATTTTAACACATTTAAAATTAGTGCTCTCAACGGGTCGGGTCGGGTCGGGTTGAGGGACCCGACCCGTGACCTGAATTGACTGACCCGACCAGACCCGTCCCGATTGACCCGACCCAAAAACCCGACAACCCGACCCGACTGAACCCACCCGACCAGAGTGGTCTGACCCGACAACCCGACCCGGACTGATCCGACCCGACAAGACCCGAACCGACCCGACCCGTAACCCGACCCGAACTGACCCGATCCATTCGGGTCGGGTCACGGGTGGGATCGGGTCAATCCGACCCGTTTGAGAGCACTATGGTCACGACACTGGGTGAACGCCAAAATGCACTCACATTGGGAATTAAACCCGGACCACCTGTACCGAAGTCTTACACGTTAACCACTAGCTAGATCAAGCGGGGAATTTGTATATGCATCTTAATGAATATTTGGCACTTTTGAGGCTTAGTTATTTCTTTTTATAACTGATACCAATGTCCGACGTGGGAGAATTTTTTTTCTTGCTTTAGTTCTGTGTGACGAAATTTTTCTTCAAGGTCAGTGTTCTCACCTGCTCGGGCGGCAGCGGGTCTTCTCGGAAGGCAGTAGCAAGAGTTTCTTGGCGGAGGCAAAAGGAAATCGTTTAACTACAATGATAAGAGTTGAGAAAACGGGAGAACAGCTGTGATTTTTTCCAACCCTTCAACTTTCATTCCAAAATAGTTTCCTATGATTCCGAGACCCGTGCCACTTTGATTTTTCTTTCTTGGTAATTAAAACGTATTTTACAGTATATATAGTTGCACGTAAGAAGATGCATAATATGAATTTTGTAATTTAAAATTTAAAATGATAATTAATTATAAAGTAGTAATTTTATTTCATCACTTTCAGCCCAACAAATGAAATTCAAACAATTCGCTCCCTGGGACTTGGTCATCAATACTGCGTCTTATCCTTTGTCTTGCAGTCAAGTCTTGGTCCTGCATTTTCGTAGTCTTGGTTATCTTTCATGCTATACAAGAGCCAAGAATGCTCGCCCCATCGGTACAAATGAAGACCAAGTGTGATTTTGATTATGGTCTTTCATATTATACGGAAAGCAAGAAAATACGATCATTGCTACTTGGTGATCACCAAAACAGGGCCAAGAGCAAGATTACTATGCACTTTGTCTTCAATATCCAATCTTTATCTTGTTCTTGTATCGGTGTCCTTGGGCTTGGTAAAATAAAATGAAATATTCAGTTTAAGGTACCTCGATTCTGCACCGAGGCTAAGGGATATGGTGACCATGAGAAATGAATGAAATGGTCGAATGAAGAAAGTGGGGGGAAACAGGAGAACCCCGAGAAAACCCACAACACGGCGTTTCTCCACCACAAAGCCCACTTAGCACAAGCTGGGATCGAACCATGAACACCATCAGTGGCGGAGCCAAGGGAAGGCCAAGGGGGGCCAGGCTCCCTTGCTCAATTTCTTGTCCCCCTAGTGCCCCCTAGTCCCCCTAGTCCCCCTAGTCCCCCCACACAGATGATGCTATTATAGGACGACAAACGGTGAGTTGCCAGTGGCTACAAGTGCAACTATTTCGAAAACATCTCTCGAGAACAAAGTTACGAACTGCAAAATACCGTTGCGTTCCGGATAAAATTGCTCCACTTGTTTTAGTTTGTATTACGGGAAGATCTAATTCACGGAAATCTGTGGGATGCTTGGATTGACCTCGCCACCTGGACATTCATTTTAACCTCTGTCCATTATCTAGTTATCTCCTTTGTTTTGACAAACAACCAGAAAAATATAAAATCAGTCGGCATTCTCATTCGCTTCAATGTTGAAAGTCATACTAAAATATGATATGCATATTACAAATAACATGCACTGCAGTAAAATATTACACTTGTGTTGGACGAAAAAAGTCTTCGTACACTAATTAATTGATTTCCATTGATTATGGCGACATAGAACAAATGCATAGCATCCATTAAATGATTTGGTATTATTATTATTATTATTATTATTATTATTATTATTATTATTATTATTATTATTATTATTATTATTATTATTATTATTATTATTATTATTATGAGTTTATCTACCAAACGACTATTTATTGATTAATAAAACTGATTAATCAATTATATTTAGTTACGTATGGTAGATGACTTCAGATTATATTATTTACTGATCGACAGTATCCCACGCTGTCGTATCTGTGCATAAGAGGTAATTTCTAATCTTTTCTTTGTAGAAGTTAAGTAAAAGAACCTGTTTTACCTCGAAATGCTTAATTACAATTTTATTTACACAAATTCAACTCTAACATACAAGATGATATTAACGATGCTATTTGCATATACAAGTTACTTGTCACAAAAACTAATTACGCTAGGAAACTAAAACTATGCTCAGACTGTCTTTCTTAACTAACTTTTACAAGTGGTAGCAATTGAAACTCACATGAGTATATGGTAACCTCTCACCCGAAGTCCAAGGTTAATATCTTTGCACATGGCTAAAAAAAAAAAAAAAAGTCTCTGTTGCCTCCGTTTTCACTCTCCCCCTGTGCCAGCCGCGTATTTTCGAAATACACTGAACTCTAGCCATAAGGCATTGTGAACGGGGTTACGCTTGGCAACAATGTAGGAAAAATGAATGACGTTTATATCGCGATTACGAGTCATGACCTACATATAGCACAAAGTAAACGTCAGATGCTGGCGGCCCTAATAGCCGAGTAAGTTAGCGCAACATCCTAGTAAGGAAAGTTGTTGTTAGCGTGGGTTCAAAGCCTGCCGTAGGAATGATTTTCTTATTATTTTAATTTTTTTTATAATACTTCTTTCGTTAAAATAAGATTAAAATAATATTCAAAAAGTGATTTAACGATTATTTTTTAAAATTTTCATTAAACTTCTTTCATTAAAATAAGTTTGCTCTTGTACTTATACAGATCCATAGCAAAAGTAATAATAATAATACTAATAATAATAATAATAATAATAATAATAATAATAATAATAATAATAATAATAATAATTGTAGTAGTAGTAGTAGTAGTAGTAGGAACGGGTTAGAAAGCAATTCAGCATTCCGTGCGATGTTGCCAAACCTAATGCCTTCCGGCTAGGGCTGACTGTATTTCGAAAATATGCATGCCGGCCTGAATCCCCATTATATTACCAAATGTTATCAATCTTTAATTTCAAATTAAGTGCTTTATGATTTTTTTTTTGCAATTATAATGTCTCATTAGTTTCTATCACCGTTGTTCTTTAGGACAAGTTATTATAAGAAAGGAAAAACATATTAATGGTTCCTCTTGATTAGTTTTCAAGGCTTTTTCTTGTAATTCACTTAAGCACTATCACTTTTTTTTTTACAAATTATCATATCCATTTATTTTTTTTTCATAAAATCTGTTTTCAACACATTATATTATCATGCGGCATTAAAACAAATCTGGAACTTCTTATATTTATTTACCTCCATCATTCCATCCGGAAAATTAGTGTGATTTGTACACGAGGGAATATTTTCGGGCTGCTAAAATTAAGATTACTTGTGCCATGCTATAACTTTGAGTTTCGCCTTATCTCAAGTAGATGCAGACATGTCAGAAGGTTTGATCCTTGTAGATACACTAGTTCAAACGCTGTCCAAGATGAGGTCTGGTAAATATTACTCTCAACTAACAATATTCGAACAAATTTATCAAGAATGTTTGGAGATGTGCAAAGAAAATGGTCTCGAATTCCAGAGCAGGAAACAAATAGAATATAGGAGTTCCTCGTGGAAATGAACTAGACATCCGCCATCGAAATATCACAAATTCATTTTGGATGAATCTTTTCCTTCATTGGATGCAGAAAACGAATTTTCTAAAGATAATATATTTATCAAGAGGCATTTTTCTCCCTACTATTTATAGACAATCACTGAAATGGAAAACCGCTTTGTATCATGTTGCAAAATCATCAGATCAATCACCACTCTACATCCAAGAAGTAAAAACTTTTTTTAAATTAGAACATTGTCGAGCCTATAACCCAGCACTATAAAGTGATCTGCAAACATTAAAGTGAGAATTCCAAATGCTCCCAAACACAATTAATAGAGCAACCTAAAAGCATAAAAAGCATATAAAGCATAACAGCAATTTACACATATGGTTGGTACATTGAACATGATTGTGATTGTCTAAGAATCCAGAAGAAACTATTTTTAAAAGCATAATTTTAGAAAATAAAACATAAAGCATAATTTAAAATATATAGCAAAATTCTTGGAAAATTCTCTTTCACTGAAAATTTAACATACTGTGTTAATATTTTTTAAAGCCAATATTTACAATGCAAAATCATTGAGAACATAACAATGCAACAATGAAAAGCTTATTTTCATTTCTGTAAACTTTTCGGTGTAATCCTTTGAAGTGGAGAAAAGAAAAAATAAAAGAAGAAATTTTTCCGCCAACAATGAATAGTATGCAAGAACTCCATACTATATTGTTATGTTTACTTTTTGAACTTAAGCACTTTCTGTACTTTTTGGTGGCATCTTTTACTTTCTTTTTCTGTATATATGTACCTGTAACGCGCACACAAATGATAGAAAAAAATTGTTCGAGCAAAGCACATCTCTTTAGAATGAATTAAGTAGAAAGTTCATTAAATATGAGAGAAACTAGTTGCAAAAAAATCAATAAATAGATCAAGATATTTAGAATATTTAATGTATAATAAATATAAATTATACACGATTAATGTAAAATAATCATTGAAATTAACAATAAAGCATATTTTTTTTTTAAAAAAAAGCATAATTAAACAAGAAATAAAGCATAATGTGTGTTGCTCTAACAATTAAGTCTAAAAAACGCATTCCTAGAAAGCTACAAGCTAGGTATCATCTCTGTCATTATATCAGTTTCTAGTGCTACATGTGAAAGGGCATTCTCTTCTTTGAAAAGATTAAAGACTTGTATACGCAATTCAATGACTCATGATAGGTTGAAAAACTTAGTGTTACTTTATATTGAGGAGAAAATTGCTAAATCGTTAGATCTTTAACAAGTTGTGGATATGTTTGCTGCTGCCCACACGAATATAAAGATCCTCTTCAAGTAGAGGCATGAACGTATAAGTTATTTTCTTTACCTGTAAAAGTGTGTTTGCTTCCACTTAAGTCAACCAGCAACACATATTTTAAACGCCATGATTAAATAACTATTTACTTATATTTGAAATCAATTGCATTAATGAATCCTAGCTGTTTGAGGTACTAAATTCTTATATTTTCACTGTTTTCCAAAGAGTAAAATCATGAACAATAAAGAAGAAACATTCACCTTGAATACACACACACACACACACACACGTATTATATATATATATATATATATATATATATATATATATATATATATATATATATATATATATATGTATATATATATATATATATATATATATATATATTGGAGATGGCCCCCTCAAAATCCTCTTTGGCCCTTCGTTGCTCCCCTCTGAAAAAACTCTAACTAAGCTACTGGACACCATGTACCAGAGATGAATTCTCTACCATTGAGCCACCGCGGCCCTGCTTGGGCTTGGTCGTCCATATCCAATATCTCTTTTGGCGTTGCTTAAACAACTTCTAGTTTTGTTCTAAATCCAGACTCCATATTGGCGTAGATATTAATATTACAGTCGATTGGTAAAATCAATCTTCCACATTTAAGAATTAAAGTACACACAAGTACAAAAATAAGCATTTACCATAAAAACACTAGCTGCAAGTGTTCAAAATAGATTTATGGTTTCTATAAAATCAATTGAAAATTGCTATTTTTAATTAGGCAGCTACTGAAAAACCAGCCGACTCCAGCCGAGTTTAAACTGAACCTAAACTCAGTTGACCAAAGTGTACTGACCCGACAACCGGACCCAAGCTGACCTGATTGACTAGACCCGACAACCCGACCCGACAACCCGACCCGAGCTGACCCGACAACCCGACCCGAGTTGACCTGACCCGACCTGTTTAAGAGCACTATTTAAAATATACTGATAATGTTGTACAAGAGTAACTTTTTTCATAACCAGAGCTAAGAATAGTGCACTACTATTACATTTTCTCATATTATGCTTAAATGAATGCAAAACTCATAAATTTAAACAATTTACTTACTCCCGATCAAAATTTGTTGAACAGTGTAATCTGCCGTAATCTGAAAATACTGTGACTGCTATTTTCTGTTCTTGCGATGTACTACCGCCTTGATTCGAAATATTTTCTACTTTAGACTCTATGCTAGGGAACTTTAAAAATCTAAAATTTTTACTTTCTTGTCGCCGTGGAGTTAATATTTTACTAATATTTTCTATACCAATATCAATGTCCTTTATAGCCTTTTTACTTCTAGTCAAAATATCTTCAGTCATTACCAATATAAGATAAATAAATATTTATAATATATATAACACCTTAAGATTTTATGCCATCACATTATTCCAGAAAATCAACATATTATATTAAAATGAAAACCCGGAGCAAAATGTTTGTGTTTTGTGTGTATGTGTATGTTGTTATAATAAACTAGAAAATAATCACAACAATCGTGGTCGGATGGGTGAGTTAATGACTATCATGCAACTACTTAACTAGTTAATAAAAAATGTTTAGGAAATTTGGGATCGAAAGAAAATACATAAATCTTAAAGTGTCTCGGACATGCTAGTTGGTCAATGTAAAATATTTAGACATTCGGGATCGTTACTAAGGCGTAAGCCTCACAACATATCTCTACCATGTTCTGGTGGGCTAATGTAAAAATACTTAGACGTTTAGGATCGTTCAGCATCTCCAACCATGTTCTGATAAGCTAATGTAAATATTTGGGATCCTTCAGCATCTTCTACCATGTTAGCCTGGTCTACTCTAGCTTGAAATGAATGTGGGGATTGTAGCTTAAAGGAGAAGACCAAACTAAACTTAGAGAAATATCTGAAATTTCTCTTGTAAACATGCCCCTAAAAGTTAGGCAAAATTTTGTGCAAGGAAAACCAAAACTAATTCAAGTTGTAATTAATGACGTTGGTGTTTGATTTAGAGAAAAGCTTAGCGTTCATCGTAAATCAGTTTATTCGACATAGAATTAAATGTTCTCAGATTTGACGTGTTTAAATGTCTGAAAGATTGTATTGAATAAAAGAAAGGAGATCTAGGCAAAGAGAACGTCATACCTTGAGTACTTCTGGATCCATGTTGTCAAGAATCCTCCTCTGCAGCTCGGCTTTGGATGTTATAAAATGTCCTTGGAAGGATGAAACTTGGTAATTGTAAAACACACTGAAATAAGAATTGTGCACGAGCTTTTCAAACACCCTAAACTGAAATGATTAATTCGATCTCGTTACTTAAATATTGTTTCGTATCACAAAGTGACGTTCGTTTTGTTTATAATTTACGACTCATCGCGTTAACTAGTTCGTAGCGTCTCTTTCAATAGTCCGCGTTCTCTCAACTCTCAATCTTCTACTACTCGGTTCCGATCTCTTACTAACTACTCTATTTCGAAGGAAACAGTTTTATGTAATGGAAAACATGAGATTGCAGATTTCAGAGATGTTTCAGAACAACAATGATTCCAGCCAGCACGTGAAACTCTTGAGAAAACTAAGTTGAGAAAGAACATTCTGCTGACCAAAAATCCTTAAAATCTCCAAACGCAATCTTCCAGATAATCTAAATTTTGTCAATTTGAGAAATTTCTGGAAGAGATGAATACAAAAATTCTTACAGTGTAACAAACATCCCCGTACACAATTCTGAAAGTAAAATGCGGATTTAATAGTGATTATCTAACAGTTATATAATAACCTCATTATGTAAATTCTCTTTAACGTAATCTAGCTAAGTTGCAGTTTTACTTTTCGTAACAAAGATAACAATTCATGAACAATGTAAATAATTTTCATAACGCTATTTCCTCATTTCTTTGTCGAGTAACATGATTTTAATAAGCACAAGTGATTATGCAAATAAAATTTAATTAAATTACTTTCAATAACATAATGTATCGTAGCGTTACCAAGAATTGAACCAAGTACCATAGCATCTAATAACATCTCATTACATCCCATAACAATATATTTGCGGATGTAATTGTGATTTGCCGTAGTAAAGCTGGGGTGAATGCAAATTAATGCTTAGGTTTATAGAATTTTAACAACGGCAAAAAAACACGATTACACTACAATAGCTAAAGGATTTTCAATCCAACCATTATCAGGTTGTGGAACAGCGAAATATTCTCAAAAAACTTATGCTCATGCTCAAGTGTCCTACAAGTGTTATGTGCAATTCCGCAGATAATTTTTCACCTGAAGAAGCAATGAAATCTTTGATCACTGGAAATGATGAGTAGTTATTGTTTTGAACTCGTACTTCCCACAACAGCAGTTTCTTAATCTTAAAAAAATAGATGTTGAATAACAGCTGTGAGTTTCACTTTATTGCAACACATTTCAATTTTTAGGTGTCGTGAACTCCTGGCTCGGTTCCGCGGACCCCAGGGGTCCGTGGATCCCACTCTGAGAACCTCTGTTCTAATTATGTGTAGGAACTTATTGGTAAATCTGCATTTTTATTTAGAAAATACAATAACACTCTTGCTTGTACCTATGATGGTGCATGCGCCTGGAATTTTGTTACGTCCATTCCTCCTTATTGGGCAACAATAACGACAAGAACAATTTAACTTTTCATTATTTGCGTTATTGGTGTGAGTGTAAAAATCACAGAATAACACTCAGAAGCTACTTCCATATTCCAGTGGTCATTTTGAGGCTACAACTTCCCCTTCTTTGTCCCTAAATCACTTTAAAAAGTACAATAAATATCCAGACCACCTCCTTACACTTTCTTTCATGCTCGTTTTGGCCCATTCGGAATACAGACTGATTTTATTTAAAGAAGGATTGGAACACACAATTTCCATGTCCGAACCATACGTTGGCGCTCCATTGTAAATTGATTTCAAGCAATGTCAACAATCCTTTGTTTCGTAAACTCCTTTTTAATTGTTGACTTAACTTCTTGTTTATCTGAACTGACAACAGTTTCAGACCCTTTCTTTTCGCAATACAACAATGCTTTACGACCTACTTTGACGGTTCAGTAGGAGTTTGTCAGTAATCAGCAACCGATCGACTTCTTCGGAAATCCACATAACATAGCACGTGAATATGGTGAGTAGACTGGCATAATCGTTTGTGGAATGTTTGCGTTTCTACTACATTTTTAGGGTACATTCATACTGTAGTGTTCTTTGATCATGAAGTCTGTAACTGGGGATAAGCGTACTAATATTATTAACATTACATTTTATCAGGAAAAAATCGGCTAAAGCAACAAGATCTCATATAATTAAAGAAATCGGACTAACAGTGCGGGATGTGCAAATTAATCGTTTGTGAAAACAGTATCCATCTTGCATCTAGCAAAATGCAGGGAGACCTCTGAGCGTATTTACAAAAGAGGGGTCTATTATTAAAACCTGCCCCATCCATTTTTTACTTTTTGAGAAAATGAAAAAAAAAACATGTATCTCTGTAATAACATGCTACATTAATTCTGTTCTCTCGACACTGGAATCTGTTCATTGTTGTCTACACAAATGTTCGGTCGCACAAAATAAAGAACTGAGCAATAAATAACGCTTTTTAGACAATATACACAGGATATGGTAGTGGAAGTGAAAAATGGAAATGGTAGGTTTTGATACTAGACCCCTCATAAGAAAGAAAAGATAGATGTTGTTATCTGACACTAGTTCATCGTGGAAATCCCTTGTTCGTCTAAGTTTAGCTTAAATTTAGAACGCTACGCTACAAAGAATTTTAAGAAACTTGAATGTGAAAACCACAGCACGGTTTCAGTTGTGTGTAAGTGATTATGGTGATCGATTTTATTTCTGTAACTGGTTTATTGACAAATTAAATGAAAACCTTATGCTCTTGTTTTAAGTTTCCTGAGGAAGCCAAATTCTTCGTACCCTCATTAAATGCAAGATATTGGTCATCAGTGCTGTCGAACGTGAGATCAGAAGTGTCAATGCACAAACAAGGAATCATTTTTTGGTGTGGCATAACTGCTACTGAGGTGATAAGACCTTTATTTTTTCATGAAAATGTAACAAAGGCATCATACTAAAAGCTACTAAGGGAGAAGATATTTGTCGCACAAGATCCCTTAAATTTAGGTCAAAATGATGAATTATAGTTCATACAAGACGGAGCACCACTACATCGCTCAAATACGACTAACTTATAAATCTTTAAAAAGTCAAGTTTGGAGGACGACTTATTGCTATGGGGTGAACTGTCGAATCGCCACCAAGTAGTCCAGATCACACTCCATACGACCTTTTCTTGTGGAGATTCCTAAAACAAATTGTTTCAAAAATCTTGTAACAATGTACATGACTTACAACATAATTAACATAGCGTAGAAATATGTTGGGAAAGGTGTTTACAGTGGCTTTAGTAAATAGAATTAATTAATGTCTTGCTCATTCACGAGGACATGCCGAATAAAAGTAAGTTCATTTTATCGGTCTTACACTTAAATTAATATTTTTGAACAATTAATGGCAATGGAGCAAAAAAAGTGTTGTTTTTAAGAAGGAATAATATGTTTTCTTAGGTTCATAGTATAGCCTTATTCAATCTGATTCTTATTCCTCGCGAGACATTTGTTTTTTACTTGAACCATGCGTCCATCGTAAACAATTTCCTGACGTCCTTACGTGTGCAGTATACGAGTAGGCTATTGCGCTGGAAGTGGGATCATATGGTTATTGTGTAAGAAGTAGGGAAAAGATACGCTTTTTTATAAATAAAGTAAACAATATGAAACTTAAAGGTCATCTATTAGATTTTTTTTTCTTTTTAAAGTATTACTTGTGATTAAGATTTTTTCTTTCGTGGTACACCTTGTCTCAAAAAGGTTGAGCGCATTCTTTATTGCTGTTTCGAGGCAAAAATTTTCTAAGTCCAACTTCGGGTATCTTCGGAAAAAGTAAACCAGGTTCGAACCTCGAAGTCAATTTTTGCAATCGGGAAAAAGTTTGCAGATGTGTTTTTCTTCTTTTAAATGTAATAAGACTTGTTACCAAGTTTATAAAAAAAGCAACATTGTTTGAAATACTTAACGATACAGTATTTCGAAATTTTGTATTAATGTCAGTACATGCTTGTTTGTCATTTTGCTCTCCATACTTAAAGGAACATTTAGTTACGTAAACGAATCTTTCCATATGTAAAAGAATGGTGAAAATTAGGACATAGAACATAATTATCGCCTGAGTACTAAAATAAAAGTCAAAGTAGAACAGAAACAGCGTTTCCAGTGGATATAAACAGATGGTCTTCAGAAAAATGAAAACACCTAAACGAAATTGCATCTTACCAGATTAATATGGTGTCGGGCCAACTTTCCCCTTTAGAACAGCTTTGATGTGACGTAGGATGGAGGCATAGAGGTCGTGAATGGTAGCAAGTAGAATTTCACACCATTCCTCGTGCAGTGCATCGGCCAGTTTTCTGAGAAAGGATTGGGTGGAAATCGTCGCCGGAGTCGTGTTTCCAAAACGGACCACAGATGTTCAATTATGTTGAGATCTGGGGATTGGGCGGGCCAGGGAAGGTGTTGAACTTCATCCCGAAGTTCCTCAAACCAGCTGCAACAACTCCAGCTGTGTGAATGGGTGCATTATAATCCTGAAAATTGGCGTCATTGTCCGGGAACAACATCCGGACCATAGGATGCAAGTGGTCTCCCAAAATTGCGACATAATCGTTGGCAGTGATTCGTCCGGTAAGTGTGACCACGGAACCCAATGAAAACCATGATATGGCGGCCTACAGCATCACCGAGCCGCCGCCATGTTTCACAGTTGGGCAGAGACACTGCAGATCATAAGATTCTTTGGGCGTTCTCCACACATAAACACGGCCCTTAGTTGGGAATAGGGTGAAGGATGACTTATCCGACCAAATCACACGTTTCCAGTCCTCAACGGTCCAAGTTGCATGCTCGCGGCACCATTTGCGGCGTGCGAAAGCATCATGGTCCCTGATGAGCGGTTTGGCCCGTGCAACACAACCCCGTAAGTTCATGTCATGTAATTCGAGGCGGACTGTGATTGTCAAAACAAGGTGGGGGAGGTGCTGATTGAGTTCCTCCGTCACTTGCTCTGCAGGAGCACGACGGTTCTGCGTGACAATGCGCTTTAATACCCGGCGTGACCTTTCACTCATGATTTTCTTCCGCCCACTGTTCCGCTTCCCCGATGTGGTTTTCCCGTGTGTTGTGTAGGCCGTCATCACCTTCGACACTGTCCCACGCGACACACCTAACACAGTAGCCACTGCCGTCACACTCACTCCACATAACCGCGCACCAACAATTATCCCTCTTTGAAAATCTGATAGGTGTCTCATTTTACACTACCTCTGTCTGCTGCAGCCACTGGACATTGCTGTTCCACTGCGCCTGACGTAGTATGGAGACCGACCTAACACACCACCACCAGCGGTCCTGCTCTGCGGGCGCCACGATACCACTGCCAACCCATACATCTGACGTGTTGCCAATTACAGGTGTTTCCATTTTTCTGATCACCATCTGAATGTCATAATTATCTTAAATACAGCTATATATGGCTAAAAATTTTCCGACTAGCGCTTGTGTTAGCTCAGTGGTAAGCCGTTGGATTTCAAATTGCAGCGTTGTGAGTTCGATTCCCATCTGGGTCAATGCTTTTTTTATGAAATTCTATTTTCCGCAATACATGAAAAATTATATAAAATAATTACATTAAAATACATCAGTTGTATATATATATGACATATAATCATTGCAGAACATAATGATAATTATGTTTAAAATATAACAGGTGTTCACAGTACGTTGGTATTCTATATCACTATATGTGAATGTTAAATACAAATTAAGAAAATAATATCATCTCAAGAAATAAAGCAGTGTATTTATTTGCAGTTATTTGTCATACGGAAGTTACTTCTCAATTTTCTTATTACAGCAAGTGATTTACGCTTTCTGAAATGTAAAGAGACTTGCGGGTATAAACAGAAATTATTAGACAAACTCCAATCTTGATTACAGACACAAAATTCACGATCCCCAAAACCATGCAAAGAGGATATCTAGGAACACGAAGCCATGTCTAAGAGACTTGTTTATAGTTTCGCAAAAGAAGGCAGAATAGGATTTCTTTCCAAAGGATTTCAGTTCAATAATTCATAATGCTTTTGTATATGGATGTGGTCCCTTTCTCTCCGCCTCTTATATATATATATATATATATATATATATATATATATATATATATATATATATATATATATATATATATATATATATATATATATTGGGTGTGTATGTTCCATCATGTAAACAAACTTCCTACATGCAGTACTTACAGTCTCAAAAAGAGTACTCTCGGGGTAAGCTATTGGCAGTTGGAAGGGGGATATATATAAAGTAAAAGCGATCGATATTAGTGTCGAATCCATAGTTCTCGTTGTTGCAGATATTAATAATTACAACTCCGATAGCGTTAAAGTCCAAATTTAACTCTCATCGTAAAGCTCCGGTGTGGGATAACCAGATTCGGCCCTCAAGCGAGAGCTCATGTAGTTCGGATTCTACGTTACTTAGTAGGTCTACGTCTCATATAGCCTCACTGCTGAACGGGACGTTAAACTCAAAATCAACACAATCGATTCAAAACCCATAATCATGGCGGGCAATAAAGGACGAAAAATAAAATGCCTCAAGTAACTGAGATTAGTGTCAAATCCATAGTTTGAGTTCGTGAGTTATTACAAACACAATGTTATTTAATGTCACGTTTTGGAATGAGCGATTATGCCACCTGGATTTTGAATTTACAATAGCAACATCGAAAGCGTTACTCACACAGCTCTCAATGTTTTGATGTATGTATACGTGTATATTCCAGCGAAACTCCAGAATGTCTGGCGCAACTTTTACCTAACATGGGAGACATATTACTTTCAATCTAACAAGTAAACCTTACGTTTGGGTGAATCGAGTTGCTGACTGAGACACATATGCGAAAGTAGTACTAAATATGGTCAGTATTTCAGTGAAGTTGTAGGTGCGAAGCTCCAGGGGTTTAGGAGATACAGCTACCAGACCATCATATGGAAGTACAGAATAGTCTTCATACAGTTGGACGTAAAAACTCTGTAAGACCTCTTGTAACGACAAAAGGTGAATAACAAATATATGGGTACATATTAGGACTAGGGGGAAGTCATATAGTAAAGGTATACCTGACGGCGGCCATCTTGAAATCCGCCATTTTGAATTAAGGTTAAGTTTTTAAAATAGGAATAGGGTCATGCGATACATGATTTAAGGCGCAAATTTAATCAGAAGAACAATGGTGACGTTAATTTTGATTTACGCGCAATTGGTAAAAAGTTACAGGGAAATTAAATATTGATGCAGCATATGTATTAGTCCTTTACCCCACCTTGTAAATTTTATGTTAATGATAATAATTAAATGAAAAGCAGGTGGATAAATATTAGGTCTATGGTAAGAGTTTATACGATAACAAATGCTGGTTAATGATAAAGCAAAAATGGTTATACCGTTGGATTTATGGTAAAATTTGCTATGAATAAGGTCTCAATGTTATGCGTTTTGTTTAAAACTTTTGTCTGATTCCAAATGGCGAATTTGAACATGGCTGCCGTCAAAGCAACTCTTAACATAGACCTAATATTTATCCACCTGCTTTCTATTTAATTATTATCATTAACACAAAATTTACAAGGTGGGGTAAAGGACTAATACATATGCTGCAACAATATTTAATTTCCCTGTAACTTTTTACCAATTGCCCGTAAATCAAAATTAACGTCACCATTGTTCTTCTGATTAAATTTGCGCCTTAAATCATGTATCGCATGACCCTATTCCTATTTTAAAAACTTAACCTTAATTCAAAATGGCGGATTTCAAGATAGCCGCCGTCAGGTATACCCTTACTATATGACTTCCCCCTAGTCCTAATATGTACCCATTTATTTGTTATTCACCTTTTGTCGTTACAAGAGGTCTTACAGAGTTTTTACCTCCAACTGTATGAAGACTATTCTGTACTTCCATATGATGGTCTGGTAGCTGTATCTCCTAAACCTCTGGAGCTTCGCACCTATAACTTCACTGAAATACGGACCACATTTAGTACTACTTTCTCATATGTGTCTCAGTCAGCATCTCGATTCACCCAAACGTAAGGTTTACTTGTAAGAAAAAAAAATATTGTGGAAATCAGATACCTCAAGGGATGGAAGTTGGGAGGAGTGACATGTAAAAATAGTGTAAAACGACTGATTGTAGAGTGTTATCCATTGTTTTCTGGGTCGTTGAGATGAGTAGTGAGGCACTCAATGGCGTTATATCCAAATTCATCCCCATCTTCACAGGACAAGTGGCTTGGAGATATGATTAATAAAATGTAAAAACTTACTTAAATATTTGTCGAAGTAATAGTTTTCTGGGGTCGCGAAAGCGTTTCTAATGGCTTTGGAGTGTAGTTTGTACCCACTTCAAGATGGTCTTTTTAATCGTATCAATTTCTCACCTCAACCAAGAAGAAATTACCATCTCGACTAGTATATGTATCAAGCTATCCTTCGCAATGGAGAAAAAATTGTGTAGATGCATGTTTCGTCTTTTAAATGTATACTACATGTTAGATCAGAGATTGAGTGGGTCGGTGGGTCAAATGGGTCAAGATTTGTGAGTGGGTCAGTTGATTGTAGGTCAACAAGGCGTGACGCTCTGCAAAACACCACTTACCGTGACTCATACTGACCCATTGACTCACCGACCCATTCTGCTAAGTGCCTTCTAGATAGCATATTCTAAACACCTGTAAGTTTGTCTACGTTTTACTTTCAAGACCTCCATTTTTCTTCTTTTTTTCATTTGGTTGTAATGAAGAAAGAAGTTCAGGCTCTTTTGGATTTTGATATTTCCAATTGTAACAATGGCAATAGGACTTACTAGTTGGTTTTTGAGATGCAGGCTGTGAGTTTTTAGAGGAGCTAACTACTGGAAAAAATCGGTTAATTACAAATGTAACCTCTTGTAGAGAGGATGGCGTGGATCATGGATCAAGTTAATGACGATGTATTTTAGTAGGTCGGAGTTGGTCACAATGATTGAGAGTTGTTTATAGTTGTGGTGGGTCAGCGTGGGTCATGGTGGGTGAATGGGTCTCGTTGGGTCCTTAGTCATTTTGGGTCACGGTGGGTCAGTATAATGTGGACCAAGGTTTCATTGACCCACACCATCTTTGGGCAACATTGCACTAACGAGGAGAGGCTCCGAAGGTGCGCGTCGGCGATTTTCTCAAATTTTGCACATAGATAGTACCCCACCAGAAAGCAATAAATCTCGAAACGGTTCACAGTACCATCTTACAGAACTCGAGATAGAGGGATTTGTTTGATTGGCTAAATTAAGACCTCAATAATTTATCCTTCTACAAGCGAGATTTTCTTCATCGTTTCCGTGGCGAAGTCAGAAGAATATGCGGCAAGTAAACTTAAGGTTGAAGGTTCGCCCACCTCGGGATACTTGTTTCTTTCCTAGTGTTTTTTACATTCACCTGAATATAAACAAATCAGGCATATAGGCGATTTAACATATTTTGGGGAGGTATTTTGTGCTTCGTTGGCTTTTCGTCGAGTCTCTGAAGCTGGTAGTATAATTTTTTGAAACGGAAGTGGGACCACCACCGATTGTAGCTACGGGATCACCAACTTTTGGCGAAAGGTTGCCAGTTGCTCATCGGTGGCCCACTGACGCTTACGGCATGGGGGCTTGTATCTGAAAACTAAGAGAATAAAGAAGCATGGTATCAACGAAGCCCGTTGGCACTAATAAAAGTTTGAAACGATAAAACATGTCAAAACCGGAATACACGTATTTTATAATTTCAAAGGTACCCCGTGTGAAGGATAAAGATTTCCTCCAAGGTTCCACGGAGGATCTCAGGAGGGGCGAAACTCAAAATTTGAAAGTGGCAAGGGGAATCAAGTAGTGTGTTATTTAAAACTATTGCTAAACTTTAAAAAAATGGTAAGAGTCTCGAGTCTTTATGCTAACTTGTGCAAAATAGCGAGCGTTCAAGATGGTAATAAGTCCTTCATTGGAAATTTCGTGACCACCTCTAGAAATGTAAAACTGTGAAACTACCCAGAAGAGGTAAACATTTGTCTTACCATTGTAAAATATAATGCACCAAGGTAAAACAAGAAGTGCCCCATTATGGGTTTATTACATCACTAATGTTAAATTCTTCGTTCCACGATTGTGTCTTTAAGCTAAAGGACAGGTTGATTGCGAATTATGAAATTAATGGACCCACCACCAACTATGAACCACTCTGAACCATTGTGACCAACTCCGACCCACCAAAACTCATCGTCATCAACTCTGACCCATGATCCACGTTTTTCTTTTCATTGACTAAAGTGGTTACACTTGAAATAAAACAAGACTGTGATATTATCACTTATCAGAGTTTGAATTCCTACCGTCAATCGCTCAAGCACCGCTTTGTTACAATACCGGTGGATCTGACCTTTAGGATATACAATGGTAAAGTGTTTCTCATCTTGCAAATTAAGATGAATTTAAATTTATCATATATAATTATTTCTTTGTAGGCTTACAGATACATTTCAGTAGAAAACATGATAAAATTTGAAAGCCTCAAATCAAGACAAAGTAGATCAACGTAAAAAAAAGCAAAACTAGTTTTCCATATGCCGTACTAATTTAAAATATTCATGTAATTAAGCTTGGAATACAAATTTTATGTCCATTTTTCTCACAACTTTATGGCTTGATTGCTTTATGCTCTGAACGCTCCATATATTAAACACCAGCTTCAGCAATTATTATAATAGAAAGCAGTGGGTATAAAATGCGAAGGATTGTAGTTTTCATTCCTCAAATTGTTTCTCAACTAATATCAATCGTTTTCGATTATTTTTACCAAACAACCAACTACCAGTTTCCAATATATAGACAATTCCCCCGTTCATAAATGACATTTTAAAAAATGCCAGGACACGTTGTGTTTATTTTTAATAAAGAGCTGTATCCTGAATTTCAGCTCTCTAAGGTGAACGGTTTGTAAGATACTATATTTTTCGCAAACATTCGGACCCACACCCCCCCTAAGGATATGTGTTATAATAAAAGTGATATGCCTATGATAACTTCCCAGTTGAGATTGGGGCCTGATTATATACCATATGCCATTTCATTTGACTTTGTAATTTGACATTTCGATGACCGCGACATTTCGTCCAAAACACAATTGATCTAAAGGACTTTTCATCCAAAAGACATTTGGTCCAAAGGATATTTCGTCCAAAAGAGAATTGGTCCAAAGGACATTTCGTTCAAAAGAGAATTGGTCCAAAGGACATTTCGTCCAGAAGACATTTGGTCGAAAGAACATTTCGTCCAAAAGGCAATTGGTCCAAGGGACATTTCGTCCAGGGATGTTTATTTCAAAGCAAATTTCGTCCAAAGAATATTTGGTCCGGTAACGCTTGGAGGTCCGGGGTTTGTTTCTATTAGAAGAGTAAAAGTGATGCATATAACATTATGACTCACGAGTAATACTTCCCAAGTGTATCACTCCAATTTTGATAAAATTTGGCAGGTAGATACTACACATAAAATAAACGAATATATGTTTCTTTCTGCAGAAAAATGGTTTTAGGATTGCAAAAGTTCCCACTCAAAATTTTGAAAGTTGGCACCCGAAAGGCAAGAAGAAGTGGACCAAGTGAACGAAATTGTGCACAGATATTGCAGACGTAAAATGAGGGAATACATATTTAGTATTTTCCTGGAAAAAATGGTTACGTGGGGCACGGGCCCCTCCAAACCTTTGATCACGAAATATCAAAAGTGCTAATAACTATGTCAGGTATGTGTAAAGGACATGAAAAATTGCAAGAAAACTTTGAGTAGGGACAATACGCAAAAAATAAACAAATACGGGTTTTTTTTATTTTCTGCGGATGAACAGTTTTAAGGGGCACAATCTCCCATTCAAAATTTTGAAATTTGAGGCCTAAAAGGCAAGAAGAAGTGCACAGAATTTAATGAAACTGTGCACAGATATTGTAGACGTAAATTGAGGTAATTGGGTTTGGTAGTTTCCTGAAAAAAGCGGTTGTGTATATCACGGACCTTTTAAACCGTTGATTACGAAATGTCAAAAGTGCAAATAATTATACATCAGAAGTTCTTAAAGAGTATGGAGAACTGCAACGAAACTTCGTATAAGGACAATTCGCAGGAAAAAGTAAATCCTCCGAAAAAAGTAAATATTACCGTAATAGCGCAGGAAGTAGTGGATCAAAGCAAATGAAATTGTGGGTAGATATTTTAGAGACCGTATTTAAAATAAGGCCTTTCTTGTTTCTCAAGTGTCCCTATCCGTTTTGCTTCAAATTTTGCACATCAACAGCAAACAGGAAATTAATCGACACGTGTTTTTGTTTATGCGGAAAAACATTGTAAGGGTTAAAGGTGCCTCCTGAAATGCTATAAAATACACTATATTGTTTGTGCTTTTTGTTGATATGCCAAATTTGAAGAAATCGGATGGAGACACTTGTGAAACACGAAAGGCCTTATTTTACGTATCAATATCTAAATACAATTTCATTCGCTTCGGTCCACACCTTCCGCCACTCAACACCTCGGTCCGCTCAACAGTTTGTTTCTTTTCTAGAAAGAAAAAGAAGTGTTACTTGTCAGTAGCTCCTTATTTCTAAAATAAATTTTGAAATAGAGATTTATTCCGCAATTTTCATTTCAATAGAACAAATATATGCTGAGATATTCAGAAGAACGTAAACGCTGAAAACTAAATGGCTACCTTTCTTTGTTTTCATTAATAATTTTACAAAAATACAGTTGTAGCTTCGTTGGTTAAGGAATTCATCTCCACCCGAAATAATAAACAACCCTTTGAAGAGCAAACTCCCTTTTCATTTGAGGACAACATTGCCTCCGCATGATCATGAGAATCTTATATTTGGCTTTAGACTTTGCAATGGATATCTTAGATGTACTGTACTGTACCGGGAAAGTCAATATGAAAGCCAAAGTATATACTGTATTTTCATAAGGAGTAACACTGAAATAAAAATACAAGAAAAGTTAACAATTCTAGTTTGTCATACAACTCACTAATTATATAAAAACGTCTGCCGAAGTTACACACTATCAATAGTCTACGAATAGAAACAAGACTTGTGGTTATCCTGAAAAGATACGTATAATCTACACGAAATGTTCCAACTTTCATCTTATATTTGTCAATCACTTTTCAGAATGTTGCAGCCAAGAATGTGACTGTTTAAGAGTATTGTATTTGGTCACTAAGAATATGTTTCACACATGTGTATTTTTCTATTCTCAGTATTTCTTCATATACTTGATACATTATTTTTCACTCAAATTTAAAATCCATTAATTTTAGTTACCGGTACTTATTTTAGAACTATTTCATTCACAGCATGAAAATTGTAGATGTCATGTTAGCACTTATTACAGCAACATACTTCACACTGCAACCTTTCCCTCATTCCTGTTGTTCGGCCATTTTGTTTTCAGGCATTCGTGTTTTTCTGAATATCTTAGCATATATTTGTTCTATCGAAATGAAAATTGCGGAATAAATCTCTATTTCAAATTTTCTTTAGAAATAAGAAGCTACTGAGTCATAATGTTATATACATCGCTTTTACTCTTGTAATAGAAACAAAATGTCCTTTGGACCAATTATCTTTTGGACGAAATGTCCTTTGGACCAATTGTATTTTGGACGAAATGTCCTTTGGACCAATTTTCCTTTGGATGAAATACCCTTTGGACCAATTGCCTTTTGGACGAATCTTCTTTGGACGAAATATCTTTGGACGAAAACGGTGGTGACCTGGTGGGTCAATGTGAGTCACGGTGAGTGGTATTTCGCAGTAGGTCACGTCCTTTTGACCCACGATCCACTGACTTACTCACAAATCTTGACCCATTTCACCCACTTACCAACCGACCCATTGACCCATCCCATCTTTTATTTTAACATGTTTTATTTCATTTAAAAGACGAAACATACATCCACACAATTTTTTCATTGATTGCCAAGGTTGGCTTAATATCATAGTTGAAATGGTAATTTCTTCTTAAGATGAGAAATTGATATGATTAAAAAGCCCATCTTGAAGTGGGTACAAATTACCTTCCAAAGTTATTAGAAACGCTTTCTCACTCCGAAAACTATGAATTCGACAAATATTTCAGTAATTTTTTAGATTTTATTTTTAGCTCTCCCAGGCCATCATCCTGTGAAGATGGGGATGAATTTGGATGTCAACTCCATTCGGGGCATTACTATCCATCTCAACGACCGAGAAAATTATGGATAAAACACTCAGATCAGTCGTTTTACATTATGTTTACATGTCACACCTCCCAACTTCCATCATTTCATACTACTACAATATTTTCTTCTTAGGTTGAAAGTAATATGTCTCCCAAGTTTGGTAAAGGTTGTCCCAGACATTCCAGAAATACGCTGGAATATTCATTTATACAGAAACATTAAAATACATAGAGGTGTGCGAGCAATGCCATTGATGCTGCCCCTGTAACTTCAAAATCCAGCTGACATGTTCGTTCAGAAGTGTTGCTATTTATCTCGGGGATAACAAAAGTATGGACTCTACACTAATATCGGTCGTTTTGAATCATTGTTTATGTTACTCCCTTCGACTCTCCTTATTAGATGTGCTGGGGGATCTTACTTCTACTGGAAGTTGAACTTAGACTTAAAGGTCATCAGAACTGCTCCCAATGAACTTGGGGACCACGAAAGATATGGATTGAATACTAACATTGGTCATTTTCAATTACTTCTACATGTCACAAATTTCACACACTCCTTCACGGTGCTAATGGGGGCTTAACTTACATGGCATCAGGAGTGCCACTCTTTATCTAAGCAACCTCCAAAGTTATAGATTCGACACTAATGTCGGTCATTTTTTATAATTTTGATGTCAGCCCCTTTCATTCCTCATAGGACAGCAAACGGATAGTGCCACTACTAGGACTAAATTTGGTCTTAAATGGCATTAAAATTTCTACCAATTAATTTAGCGACCAGTGCTGCATTTAGAAGCTCGGCGTCCTTACGCACTTTTACTCTTGGCGCACCCAATAACTACATAATTCTCTGGCCCTTTATCCCTAACTTACAAATAAAACCTAATTCGAATATGCTTAATTAGTGAATTTATTGGAGTTAAATACCACTGACTAGATGCTACAGCTACAACTGCCTAACAAAAAATAAATGGGAAACATGTTCTGAATTATTTCTAGATTTCTTACACCATCATTACATATATTAGGATAGTAAAAGAGAATTGCTCATGAAATAGTATATTTGTTCTTGATTTTTCACTTTTTCATACGAAAAAAAAAATTTAAACTTTGCGCTCTTCAAACGGGCCTAGTTGGACTAATGGGAAATGCGGCACTGTTAGCGGCATTGAAAACTAACGATTCGACTCTAATATTGGTTGATTTCGATATTTTTATGTCGCTACGTAACCACCCTGGGTGCTAATGGGAGCTTAATTGGACTTGAATTAAAAGTAGAATTGTTTACCTAAGCGACCACGAAACTATGGATTCGATACTAATATCGATCCTTTTCTAGCATTTTTATATGTATCCCAACAGTACTCTTTTCCAGATTGTAAGAAATGTGGTTAAAATTGCTCTAGACATATCAGAATTATGTTGAAACGCACACATACATCCACTTTTGTATATATAAATACAGAATGAGCGAGCGAGAAAGTGAAAGAAACCGACCAAAAGCATCACCACTTCAACATTGCAAAAGCATACATCAGGTATTGATTTGAAGATCTATGTAAAGACTTTCTTATGTGGCATGCTTCATAAGGACAATTCCAGTCTGCTCACGTGACCTTCATGGGGCTCATGAATTTCTTGCGAGCGTTCGGACTTTGGATTCTCTGTTTATACCCTCTTTTAATGCCTCGGATAATTTTTCAAGAACATCAATGACATATTGTAATACGAATGTTGAGAAGTAACCTCTATATGACAAATAGCTGCAAATAAATACACTACTTTATTTCTTGCGATGATATTATTTTCTTAATTTGTATTTAACATTCACATATAGTAATATAGAATACCAACGTACTGTGAACACCTGTTATATTTTAAACATAATAATCATTATGTTCTGGATTGATTATATGTTATATACGAGGGCAAGTCAAGAAAGACTTGGACTGATTTTTTCCCGGCAGTTCTGTTAACGCTGGAGCTTCATAGTTTGGCATACAAGTAGGGTGGGTCTTGCTGTGCATATATATAAAATGTTGTTAAGGAATCATTGCATGTTTGGTAACCACGACTTTTTATTGCAGGTGATGTTCTGCGCCACCTCTAGAAGTCGCCTGTAGAAGAAATGGAGTCATTACGAGATGAACAATTTGCAGCTATACGGTTCTGCTATCGCCTGGGGAAAAGTGCAACAGAAACTCTAGGAACGTTGAGAGCAGCCTACAAAGATGACACTCTGCCACGAAGTACCGTGTTCTGGTGGTTCAAAGAGTTTAAAGAGGGCCGAATGACAATCAAGAAAGCTGGTGGACCAGGTGTATCAGCGTCAGCTGTTACTGAGGTGAACATTAACACGGCAGCAGTCATTGTTAGAGAAGATCGCCGCATCAGTATCGACGATCTGGCAGCCGCACTACGCATATCTAATGGTAGTGGCTTCACAATTTTGCATGACCACCTCCACATGAGCTGAGTGTGTGCTCGATGGATTCCGCGACTCCTGACACCAGAGCAGAAGGCCGTTCGAGTGGAGACTTGCAGGGAGCTGTTGCAAAGGTTTGAGGATGGTGGAGACGCCTATATGGAGTCAATTGTCACCGGCGATGAGTCATGCCTTCATCATTTCGATCCTGAGGGCAAGAGGCCAGTACGCAGTGGAAGACACCAGGTTCTGAAGGCATCGGAGGCGGTTTTGAAGGACCTCTCAAAGAATGGCCTGCGACACGTGTTTGAGGACTGGAAGACTCGAATGAAAAAGTGCATTCAAATGCGCGGGGACTACTTTGAAAAGGATCATGTGCCTGTTGCTGAGTAATAATAAATTGCCTAGAAAAAAAATCAGTCCAAGTCTTTCTTGACTAGCCCTCGTATATATACAACTGATGTATTTTAATGTAATTATTTTATATAATTTTTCATGCATTGCGGAAAATAGAATTTCATAAAAAAATTGCATTCACCCAGACCGGAATCGAACTCACAACACTGCAATTTGAAATGCAGCAGCTTACCACTGAGCTAACACAAGCGCTAGCCGGAAAATACTTCTAGCCATATATAGCTGTATTTAAGATAATTATGACATTTATATCCACTGGAAACGCTGTTTCTGTTCTACTTTGACTTTTATTTTAGTACTCAGGCGATAAGTATGTTCTATGTCCTAATTTGCACCATTCTTTTACATATGGAAAGATTCGTTTACGTATCTAAATGTTCTTTTAAATATGGAGAGCAAAATGACAAACAAGCATGTACTGACATTAATACAAAATTTCGAAATACTGTATCGTTAAGTATTTCAATCAATGTTGCTTTTTTATATATAATTGGTAACAAGTCTTATTACATTTAAAAAAAGAAAAACATATCTGCGAACTTTTTCCCGATTACAAAGGTTGGCTTCGAGGTTCGAACCTGGTTTACTTTTTTCCGAAGATACCCGAAGTTGGACTTAGAAAATTTTTGCCTCGAAACAGCAATAAAGAATGCGCTCAACCTTTTTGAGACAAGGTGTACCTGTAACATTTTCCATTGTCATTTTGTGTTCTATTTCGACCTGGTTTGCTTTAAGTGTGCAGAAAATATGCTGGTGGCTTATGTATGTGATTTTGTGCTATGATAATGTTGAATTTGATTTTTAAAAACGTAAAAGTCTTTGGTTATATTTCAGTGAAGCCAAAAGAACGAAGCTATATCCTTAATCCGGTACACTGACAGACGATATTCATGTACACTAGATCCGAGATTTTCTAAAAAAAAACACACATCAAAACATTCTTCTACAATAATGACAAATTGCACATAAATTGTCAAGCATATTTATCTTCTTCCCGTACGTCCTTGAAGGAGAAGGATCTAGTAGGTAAAAACTGGGGAGGGGCAACCAGATCTCAGACTATGATAGGTATATCATGAGTTTACTATACACTTTAAAATCTATATAAATAATACCTTAAATTGTTTTTATCACTAAAAACTATGCGCCTAGATCTCCCGGCCGAAGGGTGAGATCCACCACCGGACCCTGCTAAACCTTTATGGCCAATAGAAAACTTGTCGGAGAAATGCGGAAACAGACATAACTCGAGAACTGAATGTCGAATTCATTATAGGTTTTAAGAGGGAATAATATGTTTTCTCAGGTTTATAGTATAGCCTTATCCAACCTGATTTTTATTCCTCAAGTCGTAGATATCCAATTGACTATGGAATGTGGTACAGCATGGGATAATTCTAAATGGTACAGCCCAGCCATATAGAGGTGTACGGCTAAAGTGCTCCACCAGTTGAATCCGAAGCATTTGCCGGGAAGTATTGCAACCGAATTAACTTTTAAAAGAAGGCGGGTGGCATTAACACCAGGCACTGAAAATTCCCGTACACTTGGGCGAAGTTCCCACTATCGTCTACAGCAACATTTCTCCAAATAAAACGAATCTACTTCTTATGGCAAACATATTACTTGATATTTGTTCTATTTGTGGAGATTAATTGAAACAAAAAATTGAAGTCCAATCCTGTTGCTGTTGGAATGAACACTCTTTCTTTCGTTTGATCTGAAATGACTTTGGAGAGTCTGAATAAATATTCTGTCACTTCAGGAGGGTAGGAAGAGCGGATACCCCCTCCATCAGTGTGAAAACACATACATTTAATCAAATGCTTAGTGAGAGTGAGCCTATTGGTATAGCACTTTTATGATTTCAATCTTTGCTCCCAAGCCATCTTATGTTATAGCTGATGACCTTGGAAAACGAGAGATGCAAATATGATGAAAGAGAGATACAGTCACATGCGCAAATTTAGAATTTGAGACAAAATGATCGGATAGCATCCATATTTTGTCGAAAATTTTGATTTGGGAAGTAGACATGTAAAAGCTCACCCAAACCTGAGAGCATCCCACTACCAATTGTTAAATTCAAGTGAAGCACTCAGTTGAGAGCATCAGATGATTACCGAGGGGGATAAACATCTTCAGATATAGGAAACAAATAATGAAAAAATTGGACTGCTCTCAGCAGGACTCGAACCAGGGACCTTCTGATTACTAAGCAACGACTCTACTCACTCATCCACGAAGCCACACTGAACGCTAGGCAGTCATATGTCAGACATAGACCGTTTGTTAATTACAAAACTTTTTTTGTAAGGGGGAAAGCTAGGACGACCGCGAGGGTGAATCAGTGGTAGCGAAGATAAACAACCGAGTTGTTTTTCGAAGTCCGAAAAAGTGAGCCTAGATCCGTCACAATTCCCGTCGATCTATACACAGGGAATTGCATGTTCCCGCCGTTCTTTATATAGACACTAGCTACAAATCGTACTGTCATCCGAGCGATGTGAAACTGTAACAACAAAATCAAACTACTTTTTTTAGATTAATATTGATTGCGCACCTCATGCACAGTTCCAATATGCAAAATCAAAAGGCAGAATATGATAGGTATTTTAAGAACTCTAAATTGAATGTAAAAACTGCTTCTCGCTGTTATCATTCTCCTGTTCTTTGAAGATCACTATTCAAACCGGAAGAGGTTAATTTTCGTGACTTCTGGTTTCAATTGAAGATTAACGGAGGAAATGAAAGCCATCGATTGCAGAAAAAGAATTTCATCTACCTTTAACAGTTTTTGTTCTATATAGATGAAAATTTATTGAAGACGGAAGTTATAATTAATTTGAACCACTTACTATTTCAGTAAAGAGTTAAGGATGAAGACAAAATATGTTCTTAGGACGCTTAATCCATTGCAGACAACCGCATTTCGTTATATATTACTATTTTTTATCTATGGTGATCAATGATCAAACCGAAAATAGATTATTTAAACCACTTCCGGTTTGAGTAGATGGCTATAATAACAAACCAAACTCCTAATTTTTGACCATTTATATTTGACCAAATTTGGTAATGATCCATCAAAACGTTCTTGATAATTTTGTTTCCCGAACACACACACACGGATATGATAAATATATAAAGGAGTTTTGGTAAACCAAAATAAATATAGAAAACTTAATACTAAATATTTATTAAGATCACGTATGTCTTTTCATTCTGAATACAGTAAGATGGTGCTACATAGACCAAGTCGCTAGCGCTTATTTTTTTACATTGTTCCAGTTTCGATTCTCGTGATAGTACTTGACTTAGATAGAATCTTGAGTAATGATTCGGATCCCTCTTTAGGTAGATCTTATCTGATGTAATCACGGTATTGAAAAGGATCACGCTAAACTGTAATGAAACATAATAACAGCAATATGATGCTCTACGGCAGGTTCAAATAAAGCACCCTAAAGGTCCCTAAATAGCCCTTGTGGAACCGCGTAAAACCAGAAAATAGAACTCGAGATCATTTACCGCAGAATTCAAACCAGAAACATCTTAATTGCAAATCTTTAACGCCTATAGTGCATCGAAGTTAGTTTGTTTTATGTGGTATTTAATATTTTAATATATAATAGCTCGATCTCACACAAACTAACGTATCACTAGCCGTAAATGAGTTTTGTGTGTAGACTCATGAAGTAAAAGTATGAGTTATTAGACCTAAAAATTAGTACGATACACTGCTGGTAAATGGACGTTGACATTGAAGTTTCTGAGTTGTGGAATACGAATATACTGGTGCGCAAAATCAATTGAAGTTCTTTGTTTTGTATGTACTGAAACTTTTAATAAATTACATTATTACATAGGAGTAGCCGGAACTTTTTATTTGGGTGTGCGCAGAGTTAATTAAAGCAGAATTTTTATACGGGTCTACCAAAGGTAATTAAACCAGGATCTTTCTTATGAGTGTATCAAAGACAAAACATAACTTTTCATATGGGTGTGCGCGTAAGAAATTAAAATAACTTTTTCAATGGATTTGTACAAAGGTAACTAAACTCGACCGTATCTTACCATAACATTTCCATGTGCTATTTTTATTGAATTTTAAATGTATTAGAAATAATAAAATAAAAAATAATGAATTGACGAAATACAAAAAGCGTTTTAGTTTACATGACCTTTTAAGATAGTAGGTTCAAACCATTTTATTTATGTGTTTAAAGGCACATTCAGCACACCCCACAGCTACGCCTATGATTATTAGTTACACATATTAGCATACATTCTAGACGATATTTTACAATAATATTTTCCTACAGTCCAACTGTTTTTAAAATAATAAGACTAGCGAGTAGGCGAAGGTAAATAGCCAGGGACGAAAACAAAACATGTCAAAACAACAGCGGTTTTAGTCTCGTCTCGAGTCGAAAAGCGTCTCGTTCAGAATATTATTCTTGATCTTCTTTCTTTATCGTTTCGGTAATCTCGAAACAAATTCTGAGGGAAAAAATCGTGGGAATAGTTATACACTTTCGTTTCGGCTTTTTATTTTTCACTTATTATTGTAGATTCTATTGTAGAAAATAAAATTCCTACTTTTATGAACCATGTTTACTGTATGCCCTGTAGAAGTTAAAAGAGATCGATAATCCATGATAGTGAATGGTTTTCAATGACATCGTGAAATAAGAATATAAAAGGAAATAGGAAAACCCAAAAAAATACAAAAACGTAATGCTGATCATCACAAATTCACATGGCGTGGAATCGAACCAGGGGCACTTTCCCTTCCTGCGTACGTGCGTGCCTCACATGATTTCTGTTGAAGAAAAATTTAAACAATTTCAGTTTCCACAGAATCACCAAATATGCAATTAAACATTGAATGCAGGTTTCTTTAACAAAGTAGTTTCACAATAAAGTTTGTGTTTCTGAAAATGTTGCTTAGCTTCTTTGAAACGCAGGTGTATATTTTGTTTGCTCTGATTTCATGTTCACCATTGATAGATTTCATTCGAATAGCATAAAGAAATCTCACTCTTAGCACTGCGTATTCAATGAATTTATCCTTAGAAATGTTTCTTCCATGAACACTTTCACTCGACGATCTGGTACAAGTTACGGTACATCATTTCGGCTGCTATTAAATCCACTTCTTGAATCTGTAACACTAATGATTCGTCTTCCTATCGAATAGGTGTTTCTTTAATGACACATTCAACTATTCTAGTAACACATGTCAACAGAGTTTCCCATGAAACATCCTTTCTCTTTTTTCGTCATTACCATTTTAGCTCTAGTTCTGCCCAAACACGCACTGCTCCTCGTTAAACACGATGTCTGCTACATATTGCCGTATAGCAGTACTCTATAAATATGGTGAATTATCCACTAAGAGTGTACAACTTTTCGCTACACAGGATTCAGCAGACTGACTTAGCAATCGTGGTAATTTTGTGAAATTTTGGTAGTCCCAAGGATAGACCATGTTTGTTTGTGTCGTGTTCTGTAGGAATTTGGATGCAATTTGATGTTGAGTAACCCTAAGGCTGGTGTCTCATGCCGAGCTCAGTGCACTTCTTTTACTTTTTTAAAAAAGTTTTTAGACTCACCTTGATGCAAAGAAATTACGCATATAGGCGATTAACGTATTTTAGGGGAATAATTTTGTGGTTCGCTGGTGTTCCGTCGCTTCTCTGCCAGTAGTGGTATAATTTTCAAAACGGAAGTAGGACCAATTTTTGGCTGCGGGACCGCCAATTTTTGCGGACGTGTCGCTAGTTGCTTATCGGTGGTCCACCGACGCTTATGGCATGGGGTTGTCCCCTCAAACGTGAGACAAATTGCAATCGACCAAAACTGTTTTGGAAAAATGGGAAACATCTTCCGACTTGGACTTCCGAATGATTCGTTTAGGATCAACTCGAATCAAGGCTGCGCCACGGGAAGGTAGAACAAGTGAGGCAATCGCTCCAAGCAGTACGCTAGAGAGCCTCCGTCTCATTGAAGACTTAGACTCTTCAGGAGAAGTAACAAGTTTATTACTTTGTGGGCAGAGCCCGTATATTTTATTTATTTTAGGTTCATTTTCAGTTAATCATATTTTAATAAAGATTTAGATTTTGAGTATTAGATTCATAAAAACAGCAAAGTGTCAGGAAATAATAATCCACGAAAAACAAATTACATAAACATTGTAGTCATTGCTTTTTAATGTAGAAAAACTTATGCAACGATGGTATGATGTACGCTTTCTCTAGCAAATTGTTTCATTACAGGAAATTAAAATCAGAATTCAATTATTGTCTGATTGAAAAGAATTGGCAGAATTCGTTGTAAGTAAATTTGTAAGATGTTTGTGAACACAAGACACTCTTCTCGGGTATGTTAGAATTGCCAGGAATTGTGAGTCGAAGCATTCCAAGCATTGCCAGTTGTCGACCACAATGAGGAAACCATTGCGTTTCCTAGACAAGAAAGAGCACACGCCTCTGACGTCATGCTGAAGCGGCAGATTACAGGTCACAGGAAGTTCAACAAAAACGAGAGGACCAGAAATTACTGGAGCAGTTGGACAGTCGAGATCAGATCAGTCAGGAGTGATCAGTCGAGATCAGTCGGAGACGAAGAGTTGGAGAAACGGAACAACGACTACAAGTCGGAGATTGACGTTAAAAGTTCTAACTAGTAGAATGTCTTGAAACAGCTTTATTTAAGTTAAGCGAGTTAACGTTTCGCTAAGACGAACTCTGAAAGTTTATCATACGTTACGGAGGAGATATTATTATGCTGACCGTTCGCAAAACTTCGGCGTAATCAAATCATTCGCAGCCCGTTCTTACTTCGATCCTCCGTTCCATCCTTTGGAGTGGCCGCCAGCGAGATACCATCCAGCCTGTGGTTTGACGATGGGAAGGAGCTTTTGGTGGACCAGCATTTGCAGGAGCATAAGAACAGAACACCAAGAGGTAAGTGCTACTTTCTAAACATTAGTCGAAGGCTCAATATTTGGTATGTAGTGTTAGAACTGGCAATTTCTAATTACCCGAATTCATACACGACATCTTACACGTACTTACACAAAGTAATGAAAATACAACAGTAATTCAATTATCGAAATCTGGAGTTGTTATTTAATTACAGAAATCCCCATAATAACATGAACCGAAATATTATCTCTCGCTTAGTTGTACATCATATTCCCACTCATTTCAGATAGTGAGTGGAAGGTAACTTCTCTGCGTTCACTCAAAACATCCCCAAGATCAGAAACGAACCAGGGAGGTTCACATGACGGAGATGTTCTGGGTTCGAGCCTAGTCAAAACTGATCGCCATTGTCAATAGTTCTATTGTTCGATTCCCGGTTAATGCATAGTTTATCACGGCTGAGATGCTAGAAGTTCGAGTCCTTCGATATTAGTTTAGATTAACCATCATTGTTTTGATATTACATTATATTACACCGTATTGTCATAGTGGAGTACTTAAGTTTAAGCCCCGTTGAGGTTAATTTTGTATTGTTATAATACAGATTTTGATACTATTCTTATAATCAATTCTAGTTTACATTAACCAGCCTAGTCTAAATTAAGAAATTCACCCACCCACCCACCCTTGCTTCATTTTTCTGTTGTTTTGATTTCATCATAAATACTGTACAAAATGCTGTGGCTGAAAAACAATCACCGAATTCACTATCCTGTGATAAAAAGCAGTGGCAAGCCGGCCACAATGTTTTCAAAATCCTGATATTACTATTTAGACTTGGGTGTACTGAAGCATTTCGTAGAGTATAGCCCGACTTACGGGGAAAAGAATGAAACCATTATACGGGATAATTTGTTAGGTCTAAGGTACAAAAGATATTTCATGGTGCAGTTCACCGATAAGAATTTTAATTTAGAAGACCTTATCGATCTAAGATTCAGGAGGCATTTCTTGTCTATTATTACTGGAATTGCAGAGACAAATACTGTTTTGCGAGAATCCATTTTCTTCGCATTAAAATCCGAACAACACAATTACACATTATGTGCCTTATTCAAGTCGAGAGGAGACCAGGTTACTGTTAATAAGTGGTTTGATCGCTTCCGCAATACGTTCAATTGCTCTCAAGCGATTCAATTAGCGGAATTTGTATCAACAGTCGCACAATACGAAAAAGAGGCGAAATTGGTTATAGTGAGCGACAAATTATTGCTAGATTTGGTAGCATTCACTTATCTCTTCAGAGAGAGAAATTCTTGGTTATGTAGGTAGAGAAGTGAAACGGTGGTAAATGTAAATAGTTGTTAATATAAGGATTTTAGATATTAGTTATATTTTATTCCGCATTGATATATATACCGTAGCATTTAAGTTAAGATTATATTAGAATTAGATTAGTATTGTTGTTAGTGGTATTATTATTATCATTATTATTTGACTATTAGAATAGGTAAGAAGTATAGGTTTAAGAATTATAAGTTAGATAACACAGCTGTTTTGGTGATTAGGATTATATATATATTATTATTAGTAAATATTATTTTGAAAAGTTAGGAAGATTAAAATTTAGAAAATGGAAATATGTCTCGAGGACATATATAAAGACTAGACAAATAAATAAACTTGACTAATAGAGAGATAGAAAGTAGTAAATAGAGAAATGTTTAGTTAACATCTGTATTAAGAAGAATGAATAGTAAAAGAGAATTTAAAAAGTAATTATGTGTATATAAGTAACAAATGTGACTGTGAAGATGAATGAAAAAAATATATAATAATTGCTATCTAGAAGGAACATCTAGGTTAATATAAATAGGAAAAGGCAAGAAAGAACGGAATATTAAAATGAATGATGTAAATTAATGTTAATGAGTTACCTAGCAGAAAATTTGAAAAAAAAATAATTGGTTAAAATAACAACATTTTGGAGAGCCTTTCAGAAGGTCAGAGTACTAGATAAGAGGGAAGTCCCATTCTCGTTGAGTTCAAAGTGGGCGATTATCCAAAACGTCAATGAGAATATTTTATGTATTATGTCACATAAGTCTTCAGTGATAAAGCAAAGAAGAGACACAGAGGTTGCCTCGTTTATCACTCGAAAGTAGTGAATATTTTTTAGGTGAATCCGACTTATTTAGCAGAAGACCCGACGAATACAAAAGTAAAATTTAAATTAAATAAATGAGTAAGGTTAATGTGATTAACATATTAGAGTATAGGGGTAAGATAAACATAAGTGTTTTTTTTTAAAGTAATAGTAACTTGGATTAAGATAGCACTATAGAATATAGATTTTATATCTAGTGGCGTGCTTGTTTACGAAAATATAGTTAAGAGTCTAGCTGATCATTTGCATTTATTTGAATATGGAATGAGAGAAGAGATGTAATAGAGAATGGATCCGAATAGAAAGAGACTGAAAAGAAGGAGAATAGCAGTAGATAAATAGAGATAGCATAGAGATAGATTAACAGAATATTGACTACAAAAATATGGATACGATATAGATATTTATATAACCAGATTTAGACAAATAAGATAAGAGTATAATCGCCAAAGTAAATAAATATAGTTATAGAGAAGAATAGAGAAAATAGAGATATAGATAAAAGTAGAAATGAATAAAAATAGAGATATATAGAAATAAATAAAGATAGAAATAAGTGAAGTTAGCATGCTATAGAATAAATAGTGAAGATTATAAGATATTATAAATAGTAGAAAAAGAAAGAAATAGTTTTAGGGAATTAAAAAGACATAAGTGTTTTACTAGTCTAAAGATAGCCCTAAACAACAAGTAAGGAATGTTTCGAGACGGTAAAGAATACCTAGTTCATAATGACAGATTTAAAAGTCACCGTTTCACAAGCTAGGCCATTTGGCAAAAAGATAAGATAATATAAGATTAAAGAAGTAATTATAAGATTATTACCCCGGGATATCTTGTTTACTCTACTTGGACATGAGATAAGAAATATACGATTAAGACGAAGGCGAAAGTTATTTTGTTGTTGGTTGGCCCCCGATGCAAAAGACTTAGCTACTGTACCGATTAAGGATAATGAATATACGGATTGGACATATATTTTCAAATGAATATACAGATTGGACAAAAATATATAATAATTATCTACACATTAGGTAATTTGTAGTTTATAATTAAATAGACGACATAATAGCTAAAAGTCAGCTTAGCTATAATTATTTTGACTTGACATAGATTTAAAATGATAAATGAAAAATACCGTTTACGAGTATGAAGAAGAAAAGTGTTTTTTTTTTGTTTTTTAAAAATGGAGATAAAAGTGAGATTTTATTATAGTTGTATATACATTGTAGTTTATAAATATACTGGGTAGATAGAAAACAAGATAACTGGGAACAAATCGAACGACCAATGCTCAACCCGAAATCTGAGGAAACGCAGATTTCCATCGTTTTCACCAACCTCTGAATCTCTAAACGGGTTTTGGTTTCAGTTATCGATAGATAGGTGTAAATAAATGTTCAATATTTATACTCAGGTACGTTAAGGATATAAACAATTTTGTAAATAAATATATGCGTAATCATAATATTATTAATTAAATCATAAATACAAAATAGCATAGGTTCATGTACTTACCGAGTCATAATTCCCATTGTATGCGAGAGTAGAGAAGAATAAAGCACATAGACACGACACTAACATACATATTATACAAATCATTAAACACACTCTATTTCAAACAATGCCAGATTCAAGCAATGCATATTTAAACACTAGCACTGATCATGGAAAAGAGGTAGCACATTCTATAAACACCAAAAATCATAATTTGCATCCAGAAGACCCGGCAATGCAAATAGGACACGTCACTGATTTCCAATCACGGATATCGAACAAACTCGTGAATAAAACCGAAATAAACCGTAAAATTGGTGTCACGAAAGACGGCGAAAATGAAACATTTTTCCCTTGTGATATAGTGTTAATTTAAGCTTAAAAATTAATAAAATCCACCACACACAAACTTTTTGTGTGTTGGGACGCCGTTCATAACTACCCAGGTACCGACGCGCAAATGAACGAGAGACGTGGAAGTTTTTTGACACAACCTTGATTAGAAAAGTGATGATTTTGCTTTTCTCAAAGTCAAGTTCAGCGTTGCTAACTATCTCAAAGTGGATTATCATGATTCATAAATATGTGGGTCTGGTGAAACTTATTTTAAATTAAATATTAAATAAATTAGTGATGTTAAAGTGTAGTTATAAGTGCAATATACATAAAAATAATAATTTAAATTGTGTTGAGCCTATGAAAAGTTAGTAAAAAGTGTGTGAAAATTTTTCATAAATGTTGCAATGAATTATAGATGGACAGGTAACTTGTCTTAAATTGGCAAGACTGCAAACAGCATCAGGTGATATGTGACAGTGGAAAATTTTCATTACAAACGTCGTTACCAACGGCAACATAAATAATCTTAATTGCAAACATTAAAAAGAACTTCATGTGCAATTAATACGGCTAATGCGTTCAGTTGAGATAATTTTCAGTTTAGCCGCTAGATGGTGTGAGAATACAGATTCATGACTAAAATACATATATTTTTTTAATTAATAAAATGAATGAAGATTAAGAATATTAATAATCTGTTTGGTTTTGGGTGTGTTGGATTCAATAATAGATATTTATTCATATTGTAATATATATGTGTATAATATTTGATATTTTTCGATATTTTTATGTACTGTTTTCATATATTTCATTCTTTTATATACAGAGAATTTCAAACTAAACGATCTCCTGTGAGATCTAGTCTGTTAGCGGAGCTAACAGGGGTTCAGCAGGGGGCATGTGGCAGAGCCTGTATATTTTATTTACTTTATGTTTATTTTCAGTTAATCATATTTTAATAAAGATTTAGATTTTGAGTATTAGATTCATAAAAACAGCAAAGTGTCAGGAAATAATAATCCACGAAAAACAAATTACATAAACATTGTAGTCATTGCTTTTTAATATAGAAATACTTATGCAACGATGGTATGATGTACGCTTTCTCTAGCAAATTGTTTCATTACAGGAAATTAAAATCAGAATTCAATTAATGTCTGATTGAAAAGAATTGGCAGAATTCGTTGTAAGTAAATTTGTAAGATGTTTGTGAACACAAGACCCTCTTGTCGGGTATGTTAGAATTGTCAGGAATTGTGAGTCGAAGCATTCCAAGCATTGCCAGTCGTCGACCACAATGAGGAAACCATTGCGTTTCCTAAACAAGAAAGAGCACACGCCTCTGACGTCATGCAGAAGCGGCAGATTCCAGGTCACAGGAAGTTCAACAAAAACGAGAGGACCAGAAGTCACTGGAGCAGTTGGACAGTTGAGATCAGATCAGTCAGGAGTGATCAGTCGAGATCAGTCGAAGACGGAGAGTTAGAGAAACGGAACAACGACTACAAGTCTGAGATTGACGTTAAAAGTTCTAGCTAATAGAATGTCTAGAAACAGCTTTATTTAAGTTAAGCGAGTTAACGTTTCGCTAAGACGAACTCTGAAAGTTTATCATACGTTACGGAGGAGATATTATTATGCTGACCGTTCGCAAAACTTCGGCGTAATCAAATCATTCGCAGCCCGTTCTTAGTTCGATCCTCCGTTCCATCCTTTGGAGTGGCCGCCAGCGAGATACCATCCAGCCTGTGGTTTGACGATCGGAAGGAGCTTTTGGTGGACCAGCATTTGCAGGAGCATAAGAACAGAACACCAAGAGGTAAGTGCTACTTTCTAAACATTAGTCGAAGGCTCAATATTTGGGATGTAGTGTTAGAACTGGCAATTTCTAATTACCCGAATTCATACACGACACCTTACACGTACTTACACAAAGTAATGAAAATACAACAGTAATTCAATTATCGAAATCTGGAGTTGTTATTTAATTACAGAAATCCCCATAATAACATGAACCGAAATATTATCTCTCGCTTAGTTGTACATCATATTCCCACTCATTTCAGATAGTGAGTGGAAGGTAACTTCTCTGTGTTCACTCAAAACATCCCCAAGATTAGAAACGAACCATGGAGGTTCACAACTTGTAATTTATTCTTTGAGTCAAAGTATTTTGCATAAAACATCGTTTCGTAAGATATGTATACGATTGTATACTATTAATTTCGAAAATTGTACTCATAATATAATTTCCCATCATGGATTTGAAAAAACAAAGTTCGAAGAAAGAAAGATCTCCGATCCACATATCTCTTATTGTTTGATATGGAAGTCTCATCTTCATTATTGACCCTTAATCTATTTTAGTCCTACGCAACGCGAATCAATGGGCTGGCTCTAAGTGAAAACATTCATTTAAATGGTTAGTAATGAGGAAATTCCTGCTGTTATTTCACGAAACACAATAGATCTTGAGGAAAAACAATTTTTGCTTACCAGGGGAAGGGAGTAAATCATTTGCTTACGTTTGCTTAACTAGGAAGAAGGCAAGTGCGCCGATCCTGGGGGCCGGGCCCACCAAAGCTCATGCCCTTTGAATTTTTGAATATACAATATTTGGCATAATTTGAGTGCAATTTATCTTAAAATCCTCATATATATCTTTTGCATTTGAATGCCCCCCACTAAATTTACAGAGAAATCGGCGTCCTTGGAAAAAGGTCTAGTGAAATAAATAAAAATGTTATAACGTAATACTTGAACAACTCTATCTAATGGTGGACAGTAAATTAGTATTCAACACTTCTTTCAATTTTAAGCATTTCAAAGATTCTCGTAATTTAGTATCGTCCCGGATTTGCATTTTTGAAGTACGAGAACTCTATCTATATCTTAACGTGGGAATCGGTTTCGGACCATGCACTTATGCCGCTTTGCCACAAGATGCACATTGGAGTTTTTCCTTCGATTTCCTTAGTAATATTGCGAATGGTATGACTTTTAAAACTATGTTTAAAAAAGAATACACACCGACACAATAAGATGATAATCTGATACTAGGAAATATATTGAATTGTTTTTAATTTGTTCTCACGCTACCAAAACAGTACTAATGCTTTTTTATTCCAGCCTTTTAATATAAGCATTTCCCATTATTGTCTCTTCTAGGACGATAAAATTCTAGTTCATTTATATGCTAGCTTTAGAAATACAGTAGGCTTTCGCATATCCGACATAAACAGGCAGGCAGAACGCTGGATAATATGAATGTATTAAGAAAAGACCTATTAAAAATAAAACTTATGATATAATTTTACATATTACGCATCTAATAATAATGTTTCATAACAAAAAACTGCAGTGCACTGAATCAGGGATGTATCCAGCGTGAGGGCCTGAGGGCTGGCCCCTTCGAAATTCAAGCACTTTTAATAAACTTGCTTTTACCCTTTTGAGGTTCTTTTAATCAGTTTACTAGTAGTCAGTGTCCAAACTTTGGGCAACGTGCTGTTGTCTTGTAATAATGATGTTTGTAAGATAACCCTGTGCAAACGGGCAAGTGGTCAAAATGTCAATGCAACCTACATAAGAAAACCTATGGCCAAGCTTCTAAATCCGTTAAGTTGCGACAATAACAAAACAGAGAAACAAGTTTAAAAGTGCAAGGTATTGAAGTAAAGGAAATTTCTGCCGAGTCACTCTCTCAAAAGCATCCTCCGATATATTTTATTTCTGCGCCATTATTCCAGTTTTCTCCAACCTTCCAATAGAAATTCCACGGTGGAATCTGTGAATTTGGGGTCCCGATGTGCGACGCATAAACCGTTGGCTTTTGACCTTCTCACCCTCCACGACGGTTGCGGTTAGCAATGTAACCTTTCTCTTTTAGGACACGAAATCCAATGGCCATGGTCATTCTATTGTCCATTGGTCATTCGAAGTCACACTTATACCTGGATAAGGTCCGTTGTGCAACTCTGTGAGAGACTGCAGCAATTTGTTTGACTTCAATACCTTGCACTTTTAAACGTATTTTTCAGTTTTGTTATAGTCGCAACTTAACGGATTTAGAAGCTTGGCCATAGATTTTCTGATGTAGGTTGTATTGACATTTTGACCACTTGCCCGTTTGCACAGCGTTATCGTAGAGAGTTGAGATTGGTTCTATCTTATTTTATTTAAAAATAGCTCTTATACAGTATGCTACTTGACCCCAGGTTCGATTTGCAAATTTTGAGTTGGACTTCGCCTGGGACCCTGCGAGTGCCCCGGGGACACAAATTTTTCATTCAAAAGGTGCTGCGCTCCCCACACTAATTTGATATGTATTGGCTACGTTTCTTTACGGGACCGTTCCCGAAAAATTTGACCCGGAATCCGAATTTGTAATATATAGTATGGAGCTCAATATCTAACTTCACGTTTTATCTCCGCAATGGTTGCGATCGAGGATATCCCTTTTCGTATTATGCTCTTTTGGGACAAGGTATCCAATGGCCATAGTGTCGACTCGAAGTCAGAGTTTCACTTGGATGGGTTCTCTCGTAAGAGGTAACACGGCAAAGAATTTTAACTAGTCTGATCTCGCGAATATAAACGAGAATTCGGACACTAAAGAGTGCGTTATCCCTCACCAGGTAAGATTTTCAGTGAGTTCGAAAAGCAAGTCGCTAATTATTATGAATCTACTATGGAGCTACGCGCTTTAGCCACCTGAAAAGATTAAATTGGAGTTTTTCTATTAATAGAGTGAGATTAAATATGGCGATGAATCGCGAAATACAGAGAGTAGATAGTTAACTAAGCGTATACAATATTGATTGATACCGTTTCTGTATATAACATAATCGAGTCGTTCATATTGAAGTATTATAATTACTAAGGGATGAAACTGAACAAGGACGGAAGTCCAACTATGTATATACAAACATCATGAATATCTAATATTCAGTCACGTGCGCAGGAACTTATTTCGGAAGGGACCCAAAGATTTGAGGGTCCAAACTAAACATACGAATAAGTTATTTTAACATTTGTAAAATCAAAAATTAGACTAAAGGTTAATTAAAATTTGGGATTTATTGAAGGATCAAGGTTCGTGATTTTGATTTTTTGTTACTTCACACACTATACTTAGTGATACGCACGAGATGATACAGAATTTTCGTTACAAGATTCGAGACGAGATAGATCTATTTCAATAGAAAATATATATAGTTTTCGAGACGAGACAGAACTTTCGAAACTGTTTGAGACGAGACATTCTCAAATCTTGTCTCGTGGGCATCACTAACTATATTTAAGCATTGGCGTGGGAGACCCGGGTTCGATTCCCGGCGGGAGCTCATGTGGTTCGGATTCCACGTTAATCAGTAGGTCCACGTCTCATATAGCCTCGCTGCTGAAAGGGACGCTAAACTAAAATCAACTCAACTCAATATATTTAAGCATTACTGTAATATGTTGTGTGTGACTCAATTTTTGCAGAGTTGCACTTGCGTTTTTCATTAATATTCAACGCTGTAAACATTAATATTGAACATTGTAACATGAATAGATAAACTATCCAATACTCTTAATCACATTTGCTTCTAGATAGCCCATAGTCATAGTACTTGTTCATACGTTTAGACACCGATACTATAATTGCGAACCTGTTTTCTTTTCAGATGTTTAGATTGCTTTATACATTTTCTCTCAATGGGGCAGAAACATGGACTTAAGCAAAAGGGACGATAGGAAATTGCAGGCTTTTGAAATGTGGGTGTGGAGAAGAATATGGATAATTAGAATGCACATTTGATTTCACATAATATGAAGTATGTGTATTTTCTTTAGGGTTTTTGATAATTCTCGGTGCTTCGGATGCAATTCGGGATAAGATATGGAGTAGAAAGAATTACGTTCATTTCCAACATGAATGTTTCCGGTTCTCGAAGTGGCTCAGTAGTAGACCGATCAGTTCTGATATGTAGGATTCCTGTTTTGATCCTAGGTCTCGTTAAGTGGGCATTTAGGTAGATAAACATCCTATCCGTGTGACTTCTCAGGTTTGTCCCGAACCCGATTTATCTCACGTTCTTCAGTCTACTATGTCGTCCATCATCACCATCACCTACTCCCATAAACTCAGAGCAGAATTGGACACATCGAACTATAATAATAATAATAATCTCTATCAAACTAATAATGCTGTGCAGCGCAGAGTTGAACTATTTCTTATTTTTTTATTAAGTTTACAATTACATCGCCTGACATATTAATAATTTCAACAATATACATAATAACTTCCATTCTATAATTATTTACATTCCAAGAAAACACACTACTCACTTCATGAAAAGAAATTCGGAAGTAACTCTGAAACATATTATTTAATTTGAAAAGAAGAGGTAACCATTACCATTGAGTGATCTCAACCATTAGTAATTGGTCTGGAAAACCTGGCAGAAAATGTACGCATTATTGATGTAAAATTTAAGAAGTATAATATTACTGTATTCAACATTGACGTTAGTGTTTTCCCATCCTATTTCGTTCATTGATAGACCTACATCACTATCAGAACTACTAAAGGATATATCAACACACTGTTCTTGAGAGAAAATACTGTCTTCGATTGAAGACTCTGAGTTTGTATCAACCTTCCTATTACTTGTTGTAAATGAATTCTAATACCGACATCTCTTTCACTTTTGCTGTGCAAAGCCTTTTTCTTTGGTTTCATCTTTCTTGGAGTTGCTGTTAGTATTCTTGTTCGGCCACTCCTCTTTTTCTCACGGTTGGTTTTATTAAGAGGGGTAGGCAGCCTTCGGATAAGGACGGATATTCTGAGTGAATACGAACGCAGTGGAAGATATTACTGCAAAATATAACATATGTAGTTTCTTGGATAGCTAATATAAGCGAGCTTTGAGGCAGAAGCTCTGATGAACCATGGTCCATACCCTCAGATATGACAGCAACATTCTGCGTGGTAAGGTTGTCTATAGATTTTGCTGGTGAAACGGTGCGTTTCTGTTCAACGAGGGATTTGGACGGTCATTTACTAAAGATATCAGAAATTAGTCTTCTGTAAAAGAAGCACTGTTGAAAGGGTATATTACGGTCTTTTTAAATCGAGATATGATATTCTATTGTGTCACAGCACAGGGTTATACCCGTCCTATATACTCATCAATAGAATGAGGAGAAATAGTTTCTCCTTGGTTATTATTCAGCCAGTCATTGCACACCCGATTGTAATGGGTCTTCAAAGGTCCATAAAGCGAAACATCCACCAGTTGCAGTTTGACTGCAATGCGGGCTAAAATGTTCATAACACGCTATTTTGGTAAGCATTCTCTACCACAATGATGTTTACGAGGTTTTCGTGGTGTTCGAGGAGCAATATGATTGGATTTTCTTTCGAATATTTTGAAATTTGGTTAATGTGTTCTAAACAAACACCAAATACCTCAGCAATCATCCATCCAGTGATCCTTGTTAATACCAAGCTATGAGGTGGTATTTTCGTCAGGAAGAAATTCTTGTACCCTACGCTCGAATATAGAAAAACTGGAGGAATGCTTTTCCTAACTGAATTGAAGGTATAGGACTGTCACTTGTTCAGCACGTTCCGCTCAAGTTACCTGTCCGAATTGATTCTGTCCTCGTGAAGCTATCACAGGTGGCGTTGTGTGTATGGTACTAAATCCAGTTTGATCACAGTTAAAAGTACACTTCAGAGTGAAGTTTCATTTCTCATATGCTGATTTCAAATTGTTCAAAAAGTCGTCCACGTTCTGCTTATTGAACCTGGTACTTTTTGATAAACTTTTGATTCCAGGGATCACAGAGATAACTGAGGGGGATGCTCCATAAAACCATTAAGCCAGCCATATCCCGCCTTTTTCTGCACAGTTTAAAATTCTGGCATATTCTTCTTCAAGGCATTTTCATATGCGTAAGTCAAAGTTCGTCCGTGCCTCGTTCTAAGCCCATAGTTCGTCTTACTTGCGCTAACGAGAGTTTCTCACAAAGAGATTTCCTTGAAATATTACAGCATCTCCATTTGAGTCTTGCTTGTACTTTTCAATATGTTGTGTTCTCTTGCTACCTCTCAAATACTCTTCTTTTTCTATATTACTATCTTTACGGCTTGCAGAATATCACTGTTTGCTGTTTGTATTTAGTCTATGTTTATCTTCTTCCACTTCCGTGGCATTTTTCTGAAACACTGATGAGAAAAAGTACTAAATAAATATAGCGGTAGTCAAGCGGAAACACAGGAATTATAATAAAGGTACCCAACGTTTTCACACTTGTGAGCAGAAAGGAGTGGGACAGTGTCTCAATCCTCCTCAACTCATCATGTTATAATCCTCCTTGTATATCCACTTTTACTACTGTCACTATAAAGCCACGAACTCTGGTATTAGAATCATACAAAAATGTTCTAAATATACTTTCAATACCTAACTCTCTACTTTTATATCAAATCCTCTACTACCTCTTCATATTGTGAAATATGTTTATAATATACATCTGATATAATAGTTATCAACGGTGAAGGAAAATCTGTCTTTGCTTCTAAAACCTTGTGCACGTTCAGAACCTGGTAGCAATGCTCATTAGACGTAGCCGCCACATCTGCTAGCAACCGCTATGGCTTAACACAAATCACCAGAGAGGTATATCACTGTCCCACATCTCCAACTGTCCTAAACCTCACACTTATTCCCTATATTTGTGTTGGTTCCCTGATACGGATTTTTTTTTTTTAAAAAATCATTATCTGAAAGTGCCAACGGGGTACATATTTGGGCAAAATTTTACTTACGGTCTTACAGCGACTTCAGTCTTGTGATAAAGGTATAAACAAAGAACTTTACTTTGCTTCAAGACATAAATTACCTATAAGACACCCTTTAAAAATAACATAATAATTGAAATTATAACGTAAAGGTATGGCGCATGTTTGTTTTAGATAACCACCCACTCAAGGGTTATGCTCTCCATGGGGGAAAGAGAAGTGAAGGGTATTTCGAGAAAGGAGTTAAAGATGGTCTAAGGGATTTTAAAATTTTTGTAATTTTATGTCATAAACAACGTGAGTAAATAGGACATTACGATCTTTACAATCGTAATTATAATGATGGTGGAGAAAGGAAGTTTTACAATGAATTATGGACATCATGATGAAAATATTTGGATTTACATTTCGTCATATTGCGTTGTTGAGTGAAATCTATGAGACGACCCACACAGCATGAAATATTTCCTCAACCAAAAGAAAATATTTTCCTTGATTTGCAAAAGGTTTTCCTTCTCTGGAGATTTCCATTCTGGTTTCCCTAATGTATTCCGAATATTTCCCAAAAATATTTTCTCAAAAATGTTTGTAAAACATTTTAGAAATTACCGAGAGTACATTTTGAGAATGCTTGCCAGAAAGTAAATCCAGGAAAATATTCACAAAATATATTAGAAATATTGTTTTGGATGTATTGTAATATGTTTTCACTGTTCAGAGGGGAAATATTTTCGAAATGATACTAAAAATGTTTTCCATATATGATACGGAAAACAATGAAATGAAATATATTCCATATATTTAAAAAATGTTTTCTAATACGTTATTAACAATATTTTCTCTTTTTACGAGAAAACATATTGAATATATATTTTTAAAAACGTTTAGAATATTTTAAAAATAAATTCTTTCGTAATATAAGAAATATTTTTTAGAAATATTTTAAAAAGGTTTACTTAATTTTTTACAAAAGTATTTTGGTAATCTGCTCATATAACTTAAATGAAGCATTTCCGACCAATATTTTAGTATTATTTCCAGAATATTTTATCGAATTTTGAATATAAAACGTTAAGACAGGGAAAGGAAAACATATTAAAAATGAATAGAAAATGTTTTTCGTTATGTTTTGGAAAATATATTGTGTTTTTAGTGAACCACATTTTCTGATATATTATAGAAACATTTTTACATTGTTTTCAGAATATACTCTATCGTTACTGGAGAAAATATATTCCTTGTTATATCTGAGAAGTATTCCAAATATTTACCGGAAATATTTTTTAAAAAATGTTTGGAAAACATTTTATGAAGTACAGAAAGTATATTTTTAGAACATTAGCAGGAAAATAATGTAAGAAAAAATACACAAATTGTACTAGAAATATTGCGTTGGATGTAATGTAATATGTTTTCACTGTTGAGAAGGGAAATATTTTCGAAATGATATTAAAAATGTTTTCCATATATGATACGGAAAACAATGAAATGTAATATATTCCATATATTTAAAAAAAAGTTTCTAATACGTTATTAGCAATATTTTCTATTTTTACGAGAAAACATATTGAATTTATTTTTTTAAAAACGTTTAGAATATTTTAAAAATATTTTTTTTCGTAATATAAGAAATATTTTTCAGAAATGTTTTAAAAAGGTTTACTTAATTTTTTTACAAAAGTATTTTGGTAATCTTCTCATATAACTTAAATGAAGCATTTCCGACCAATATTTTAGTATTATTTCCAGAATATTTTATCGAATTTTGAATATAAAACTTTAAAACAGGGAAAGGAAAATATATTAAAAATGAATAGAGAATGTTTTCCGTTATGTTTTGGAAAATATATTGTGTTTTTAGTGAACCACATTTTCTGATATATTATAGAAACATTTTTACATTGTTTTCAGAATATACTCTATCGTTACTGGAGAAAATATATTCCTTGTTATATCTGAGAAGTATTCCAAATATTTACCAGAAACATTTTCAAAAAATGTTTGGAAAACATTTTATGAAGTACAGGAAATACATTTTTAGAACGATAGCAGGAAAATAATGTAGCGAAAATTTTCACAAATTGTACTAGAAATATTGTGTTGAATGTAATGTAATATGTTTTTAATGTTGAGAGAGAAAATATTTTGGAAGCAATACTAAAAATGTTTTACATACATGATATAGAAAACAGGAGCGCATGTGGTCGGATTCCACGTTAATCAGTAGGTCTCGTACCATATAGCCTCACTGCTGAAAGAGACATTAAACTCAAAATCAACTCAACTCAATGAGGCGAGTTGTGACCATACTAGTATGTAGCTGCATTTGCACGCTTTTAAAACATGTATTATTGTGGATATCAAATTTGCAACTTAAATTTTCTAATATACTTACTTCATTCAGGGTTACACAATTATTCTATATAGTTTGTTAATATTCCTCAGAAATCTTTTAGTTGTTGGCATTTGTTTACACAAATAATTCATGACAGAAGAGTGTGTGTGAATGTATAGTTATATTTGTGCGTGTGTGATGGTCAGTGAAAAACACACAAGTTATTTTGACAGTACAATGTAGCCACGTCGCGTTCAGTGCTTACCATTTTTCAGATGGAAGTTATCTCTTCCCTCTTAATATGTTTGGACAGCTCTGCGGGGAAGTCGTGGCTGGCGTTTCTTGATATTAAACGTTGCTTGCTTCATTAACGTGTCTCTGAATACAGAAATTAGCATCACACGTTATAGTTAGACATCACTGAAATTGACTCTCCATAGGACGTTTAGTCTTGGAGCCACTTTACATACCGATTTGCGTTAATGCAACGCAAAAGTAGTGTTTCATTTGGCCGGCTTAGAAGTCACGCAGAGTTTAGTATAGGGTAATAGTATACATGAGAACGTCGTGATCTGCGTTTCTTCTGTGTTCTATTACCACTTCCACATGAAATACCATAAATTTTCTACGTAGTACAATAGTAAGAAGTATCCATGTCCACAAGACATGCAATATGCGTTAAATTCCCCCACCCCCTTACGCACACATAGTCATAGATAACGTACAAGGGCACTACACATGCAGATATGAAGTACAGGTACGGTCTGTTTTATTTTCGTATCAGTCGATAAGTAAATCAATGTCGCTTTGTTACCCCCTTGGTAAGTTCGTAGATACTCAATGAATAATCCCTGAAAGTATGAGCGTCCAGCTCCTTCGGGAACTGACGCGGCTTTACGTATACTATATCCTAGTAGGGTTCTGTTTACGACATAAAATGGGCTATTTATGTGTGCTGTGACATTTTCAGTTGAAACATGGGCTGATCCTGAAATACGAATTTAATTATTAGTGGAGATTGAGATACAATATAAAGGAATGTTCCTTGCCGGCCTGGCATCATTGGAATTTTCGTATGTTTCTGTGTCGTGCATGTGTATTTTTTCAAATTTTAAAAATTTTATTCTGTGTTATGCAGGATTTATACTGTACCAATTATTATCCGGCGAAGTAAAGTACAGGAAAATAATATATGAAGCTTAAATACTATCACGTTAAGTTGTGTGAAGCGAAGAGTTATCTAAAAGAAGGAATCATGTATTCTCCGACTTCTGATACGAGATCTATAGGGAAGTTAATGGATCGATTCAGAAGCTATGTAGGTACTGAAAATACTTTTCCGAATAGACCTATAGCCACAAAGCTAAATTTTGACGACACATTCGACCTTTTAAATAAAAGGAAAGGGGATAGTGATGGCCAAAGACAATTACGGAAAAAGAAAAAGGAAGAACCATTAGCAGAGGAAGGTAGGTATCGACGTTGGAGATATTTTCGATAAAGTATCTTGTGAGCATAAAGTGTAAAGTTAATGTAAACTGAAATGAGTGTGCAATGAGTCTGAGAAAGCAAACTATAGATTAGTCTATTCCGTGCAGTTTTACTATCCGGATCCATAGTGTATGCAGTAGTAGGAGTAGCAGTAGAAAGGTTAGAAGCTCCTCCCCCCAGGGATTCGTTGGGTTCTGTTCTCAACATAAAATGGGCAAATTAAACACTTTCCAAAATTTTTCTGTACATTTTACAATGTGTGGATCCGTATAGTAATACTGCACCGTCTTTTCTGTTCTAATTTGAGGTTCCTGATTGTAAGGGCCAGGCTTGGGTAATAAAATGTGGGGTCAATTACATAAGGCGAGAATAAAATTAATCGTAATGTACAGGATAAATCTGGGATATAGTATACAACAGGTCCTCATCATTTCCCGAGGACTCACGAAGTTCAGTATTTTACGGATTATTCATTGAGGACCTAGGAACTTGAAAATGGGGTAACAAAGCGATTTTCATTTACTTATCGACTGAAACTTGTACATGACATACCACCATTTCTATACGTGGTGCAAGAGTTTGAACTATCCTCGAGTACGGTGCACTTTATGTGCGCCTCTGTAGTGCCCTTGTACTTTATATTTCACTATGTGTGTGTGGGGGGAGAAGGGACTTGAACGCATATTGCATGTCTTGTGCTCGTGGATAGTTCTTACTGTTGCATTACGTACAAACGTGATGGTATTTCATGTAGAAGTTGTAATAGCACATGTAAGAAACGCAGATCACGGTGTACTCATACTGCATATTCCAGTGTGAGTACAACATGATCTGGGTTTCTTATGTGTTCTATTACCACTTGGACATGACATACCACCATTTCTGTACGTGGTGCAAGAGTAAGAACTATCCTCGAGTACGGAACACGATGAGGAGCTGTTGTATACTGACAACTTCTTAATTGCTTCTTATATGCGAGAATAAACCATTAAAATGGGGTTAAATTCCGAAGTTGGGCGTCCGTTTCCAGCGAAATTTTTAAAATTTACAGGAAAGATATGGATAATTTGATCGTTTGTGTGCTTGATAATATATAAGAGTCTCAAAAAATCTGTTTATTTGTTATATAGAAGCGGTTATAAACATGGGACTATACCGCGAGCGGAGGGAACTACTTGGCGCAAGGTAACCAAACAGTTGCATTGTGGGAAAGAAACGAGAATTAATGTTAGCAACATGGCGAATGTGCAAGGGCAATGAACTAGTAGTTTTAACATTTGTGAACCAATACGTTGATAACGAGCAAAATCTTTTAAAAGTTTGTGAAGAGCACGGAATAATGAACCTAATAACAAATTACAGAAAGTGTGGAAAGGAGATAACAGCAAAAAAATTTGACGAAAGCGGACGCCCAACTTCGGAATAAATGCCTTAAAATGTACAGGAGAAATATGTAAATTGTTCTATTTTTCAATATCACTCTTTACTCGCAGTCGCACCTACACTTTGCTGCCTCCTCTACCTTTACCCAAGATTTAAATCACTTGATTTTTTAAATAAAAATCGTTGATTTAAATCAAATTCCGAAATAATTTAAAGTGAAAATAATAAAGTCCCGTTTCTGTTCTGTTATTCCGATTTTATGGAAGATGATAATCATAATACAATGAGACTCAAATGTACAGTATGTACAGCTTTGAAAACAAGTGTCATGCAGAGGATGATTAGGGAAAATCCCGTTTTGAACGGGTAACAGGGCAATCCTGTTTTCTTCTCTTCGTAACATAGGGTTTATATTGTAAATCGTTAGCTATTCCAACGGGGGAATCACCATCGACATTTAAGACGAAGATTCTTTTGTGTGCGCGTCTATATATTTGTTCCCAGATAATACGGCGTATTTAGAAGTTTCCTATCCCTCTCCGATTTTTTTTTGTTTTGTTTAGACTTTATAACTTTAGGCAAAATTTATGTATTTCGTGCCGCAAGCTAGTTACAATTTCCTTTAAAATATGCCCCTGCCAAATATCAGTGACTTTTGAGGAAAAAAGTGTCACTTTAATAAGCGTTGCTGTACTTTTTCCTTAACGCTTAAACTTTTAAATTATATCACCTATTTTTAGGTGATAGGGTAAAATCTTTTATTATTCGATTAAAAAAGTACCAATAAAGCTTTTTACTTCGTTTTTTCAAGATTGAAGGAATTGTAGAGCACGTTACATATGCTTTCACTTCTCTCTGCGTCGAGACATAGGATGTGAGGACGTCATAAATTAAAAAAAATATATATATATATTTTGTGCCTATTTTTATTATTTTTTGGCGGGCCTAAATTTTGCATTCAGAATACTGAAATTCTGCACACTCGTTCAGTTCACCCTTAGTATTTTTCAGTTGATTTCAGATCTCTGCGTGAAAACAGCGGGGTCCAGAGGGGCGAAAATGTTAAAAAAAAAAAAAAAAAGATATTTTTAACAAAAAATAGCTTTCTTCGCGATTTCCCCGCCTAAGATGGAGACATATGAATGGTACCATCTGAAAGGCTGTTCTGTTCCGAAGAGAATGATGTACGAACCATGATCTTAGGATAAATAGGGATGTTTCAGTAAACTGTTACCTGAGATCATGTTTTATACGGAAATCTGGGGTATTCGGGGATATTATTTTTCGCGGGCTTAATTTTGTATCTAGAAGTTTGAAATTTTGAACAATCATTCACTTCACCCCTTAGTATTTTTCAGATTTGTTTCAGATTGTTGCCTTTAAACACAGGCGGTACAGAGGGGTAAAAAGTATAAAAAAAAAGAGAAGTGATATTTCTTAACAGAAAATCCGTTTTTTCGTGATTTTCCAGCCCCAGATAGCCTACACGATGGACACATTTGAATGGTACCGTTTGAAACTGTTTTATTCTAGGATAAATAAGATGTCTGAGGAAATTTTTATACTACATCCGTGTCATCTGGGGTATGGTGAGGATGTTCTTAGCTCATTGTTAAATATTTTTCCCGCCCTTATTATTCAAGATAGAAGCTTGAAATTTTATACACACATTTAGTATTTAACAATTGATTTTGAGATCTGTGGGTTAACACAAGGGAGTCCAGAGGGGATCAAAATTTGAAAAAAAAATCAGAAAAAATCCCGACATCTCTCAAAATTTTCCGCTTCAGGGACATGATAGGGAAAATGTGAGTGTTACCGTTTTAAAGGCTGTTCTATTCTGAAGAGAATGAGGTATGAACCATCATCGTAGGATAAATAGGGATGATGCTTGACTGAAAGTCTATAATTTACCAAAAAAAAAAAAAAAAAAAAAGCCATAATTTAAAGCTAAGAAACATTGTTTGTGATTGATATAGGTTAACGATTGGGGATTAATTCAAAATTCAACCCCAATACTTTCACTTAAATGGCATAATTGGCATTTAATACTAATTTGTAATGCTTTTTCTTCAGTTCGCGAGTTGTATTATACGAGGAGAAAGATTTGATTTAAATCCAAAAAATCGATTTAAATAAAAAAAATCATCAAAAATGATTTTTTTAAAAAAAATCATGATTTTTTTCAACCCTGCTTTGAATTACGTTTTAAAACTTACACGTCGGATTACGATTTTCATCTGATTATTTCATCCATATTCACATTCCTTATATTTTGATTACTTATATACATTCTTGAACAGAGTCAAATTTTAACTTTCCGGGATGAGTGCTGTAGTAATTTATGGCAGAACGAGCGGATGTATTTTTTGTAATAGTAGAGGTTATACAACTTGATTTTAATTTGTATTGTAATGTATTTGTTTTAGTTTACATTTACGTGGGAATGTACTATTTTAGGTCCGTATAGATTTGCAAAATTTACAAAAGGAGTACTACTTTTATTTCAGGAGAGCAGTGTGTAATTAACAGGGTTGGCTGGTTTAAACCAGCTGGTTTTTTCAAAAAAAACCAACTGGTTTAAACCAAAAAAAAGAAGAAAAAACGAAAAATGCTTTAAATCGTGTGAACTTCATGGTGACGTTTCCACATATCAAACCATCCGCATTACATTTATCTACTTTCCACCCTTTAATCAAGGGGTCCCGTGTTTAATTCTCGGTCGAACCACAACCCATCTTTCAGGTGTAAACCAAGTAGCGATTCGAGGTGTCCCTCTAAGCAGGAGTCCTCTCCGTGATAAACTTGGTATTTCATAAGGATGTTAAGCCTAAACATACGAAATGAAACCAAATGATATATTTCTACTTGAATGAATGCCTGTTGTTTTATAAAGAAGCCAAGGTTGCTTAAATATATTGATAGAAATTGCCAAATTTATCAAGTGCCTACGTAGCTTCCAACATCAGCTTGGATTTGACTTGGTTTTAATTTTATTGAATGATATATACATACCAAATTTGTAATTTAATACCTCAATTTTAGCGTAGTGATTATGATCCGTTGACCTTAAAATTTTACATACAGATACATGTAAAGTAATAACAGGATTTTCCTAATGGCTAAGGCGGGAGTTACCCGATTTATATATAATTCTAGGTATTATGTTTTTACTTGTGTAACTGTTTGTCTTTTTGTCCTTCTGAAATTACTCTTGACAATTATATTAACAAGTAGGACCATGTAAAGATCAGTACAACGTATTTTTATCAGAAGTCCTTCGTGAGTGAATCGGCAATCGCGGTTGTGACCAATTAGTCCCGGTTTCGTGTCCAAATGGACAATTTCTCTTGGATGTAAGTCGAGAAGCGGTTTGGATTCCGCTTTAAGCTTGTGACCCCTTCCAGCATAACCTTGTTGTTGCATAATAACACCAAGGGGAAACAAACTAATTTCTGTCCATATTTAATATGAATACATAGAGTAAATTATTTACACCAAAAAACTGGTTTAAACAAACAAACAAAAAAAGTTTAAACCTCCCCCCCAAAAAGTTTTTTTCAATAAAAACCATGGTTTTGGCCAACCCTGGTAATTAATAACAATATATGATGATTTTAGTCTTTACGTAATCATTAGCTTACGCGCATACGCACCCTCGCTGACGCACTTATTCCTTACGGACGCAACTTCACGCTGCCCCATTCCTTGTTGCGCTCCTGTCCTGACTCGGTTATGTAGCATTTGTAGTTTTTAGTGGCAACCACATACCCATGTTGGTTGGTGTTTATATCACAACCGTTTCAATGGCATTCCTTCGAACGCGTATTTACACCCGTAACAAGTAAGCCTTCCTAAAGTGTCTTTCGCCCAGTAATATAACTCTTCCCGTAAGAAATACTTTAGTTGCTGAGACTGAATTTACTGATCAAAGTTTTGAAATGTAATGAATTTGAGTATGTGGAGCTAGGACAGTACTTTATACTTTTACTTGTTATCTGGCGTATATTGTCTTTCACTTTGAGTTCTGTTATTATGCTGAATAAAATTAACAAGTCAAAATACAGATATAGGCGTAGTAACAATGCAGAACGGGCTGTTCTTTTCATTTTTTTTAATATATATATATATATATATATATATATATATATATATATATATATATATATATATATATATACAAGAAAGGGAATTTCCATAAGTGATGACAAATTATTGTTGTGTTTGATCTAGTTACGCATCGTGGTTTTAGTTGTTAATTATAGAAAAGCGTAGCGAATCTTCTACAATTCGACTCGATCGGCATTTGTTTATTTGTTTTTCGTTTGTTCTATGTTAATTATCGTAAAAGTTAAAATGAAAACGCGGCGTGTGTCTTTCTTCAACTGGCGGAAATAATTTTATTGCTTGGGGTTGTAAAACTTCAAATGAAACGTTTGTTTTATATCTTAACGCTTATGCCATGTAGTCTAAAGAAGACGTGGGGATCACGGTGGTTCATTTTTAGAATGCTTACTTCTGGTGCGTTGGGTAAGCAGGTCACAATACTTCCTTGAAAATTCTTACATATTTATACAGAAAGCAAATTTAGGAAAATTATAATATTTATTTTTATTATTATATTTTCAGTTTTAGCTGAAAGGTTAGAAACAGCGGAAATGGAACTAGGTAGTTGTCATGCGAGGAACAAAGTGCTGGAATGCAACATTAGGGATCTTAAGACGTCGAAAGAAGAAATGGAATGTAAGCTGAAGCAAGAAAGACAAGCTCTAAAAATAGAAAGGGATCATGATAAAGAAAAGCTGAGTGAACTATGTATGTTCAGATAACGTTCCATAGTTATACTCTTTATGCTAAACGAGATGGATGAAGAATGAACGTAAATAAATAAGAAATTACATTTTTGTACTCTTCCGCAGGGAATCGAACGTGAGACTACGTGCCCGAAATGCACACACACTAGTAACTAGATCAGCGGGCAGTACTATGTATTTTCAGATTACGATATTCATTTCTTCTTTTTGTATTAGAACAAGTGTAATTTGTCAGTTAATTACGTTACACAGATACAGTTTATTCAACTGAGTGTGAAATTGGGGGGTGGAGGGACTGTAGGCACGGTATTAAATAGTAGATCTCTCAATGCACCTAGTTCGATCCTAGAGTATGTTAGTTTATGATGGACAACGTGATAAGCGTGAATTTTCTTTTTTCCTTCACAGTTTCTTTTCACCAATTCTTTCATCAGTATCCCTAGTTCGATCCTAGGCTGTGCGAGTTTATGATGAACAACGTGATGAGCGTGAGCCGCAGCTTGAGGCGTGAGCGTGAGCTTTGGCTAAAAGTGTAATAATTGGTTTCTTTCTTTACCAAAGTTTTACATTTAATTCACATAATAATGCCGAGTGAGCGTTAGCGAGTGGAGACGGGTTAGTGCCCCGCAGGGCACGTTGTTTTCTGTTTTTATTACAGCTAAATGGGAAGACGTTCCTGTGTTCTAGAAGATTGCAGCCTTCTTGGTTATGTCACTAACCGTTACAGTAAACAATATAACTTTCTCCACGTTTCTTTATATTAGTATATATCAGGGTTGGCAAAAACCATGGTTTTTATTGAAAAAAAAACGGTTTTTTGGTTTAAACCAGGTTTGTTTGGTTTAAATTGCTCTATATATTCATATCATATATGGACAGAAATAAGTTTTTTTTTTTTTTTCATCCTGATGTTATTATGCAACAACCGGGTTATGCTGGAAGGGGTCACATAAGCTTAAAGCGGAATAAAAACCGCTTCTCGAGTTACATCCGAGATAAATTGTCCTCCATTTGAACTCGGAACCAGGACTAATTGGCCACAAATGCGATACGTCTGCCGACTCACTCACGAAGGAATCCTGATAAAAATACGTTGAACTGATCTTTACATGCTTCTTGATATAATTGTCAAGAGTAACTTCGGAAGAGCAAAAAGATAAACAGTTGCACAAGTAAAACTATTATAGAGAATTACATATGGACAATTTCTAAGTACTACGGAGTACAGAACTAACTTAGTTCAAGTTAGTTAACAATGACTTTTATTGGTCCAAATTAAAGAAATACAACGACCTAATTTGCATATCAGTAAGAAAAGTGAATAAAGATACGAATTATTTGAGTCCACTTTGGCTCAGACTCATTTATACATAAATAGATATCAAAAATAGTTCTCATTTCACTAAATGCCTCTCGTGGGATCTGTATGACCCCCCCACACACACACACAAAGTACGGCATTTCAAAGTATTTTATCAATAGTAAACGTTGAAACGAAACAATATTTAGAATTTTTCTTTGATTGCAATTACATAACAATAATAACAACTACAAAAAAAAAAAAAAAAAACCTTTATAAACTAAAAAAAAAAAATGCTTTTGTAGTATAATCTTTTTGAGTAATGAATGGGGAATTCAGGTCTGAATATAACACGAATAATATATGGGAGTGAAACGTTTAAACCAGCCAACCTTGGTTTAAACCAGCCAACCCTGGTATATATATATAGGGTGTAAAAAAATTTAAAGCATCAAACCTACAGAGGTGATTTGTCACATCAGAGCAAAGGAATAGTTCATATGGACCTGTGGTAAAAAGTCCATACTTTCGAAGCTATAGACTGTCGAAGACATAAAAAAATAAACTTTAAAAATCTATAGCTTCAGTGTGGGACCGAACGCAGTCAAGGAAGACATCACTTAAGAACTAGTATGTGCCCTGTTCAGTACCATGTTTCAGAATTCTGTGGTGCTTGCGTATCAATGGACAGTTTATGAGCACTTCAACTTTTCTGAGTATTCCTCAACTGGCTCTATAAAAATTAATGTGTAAGTGCCGCAAGATTCTGAAATATGGATATTTGGATAGGGCACGTACTAGCTCTTAAGTAATGTGTTGACTCGACTGGGATCGGTCTCACAGTAGTGGAACTCTGGACCTCTAAATTTCCTTTTCGCACGTTTTCGGCAGCCTGTAACTTAGACGTTTGACCACGGGTCCATATGAACTTTGTTTTTCTTTTCGTGTGCAGAGTAAGAATTAAATGATAACTTAGCTGCTGATAGTCGAATTTCGGTTAAAACTACGCTAGAAGTCGTGTAGCCGAATAGTAACCGAGTAGTACTCAGTGATACTACACTTTGCCTTTTCCTGGATTACTATAGTACGGAAGGTATAACGTCGTTGCTTTCCCGTGAAAACTTGTAGTGACGTTTATGGGGAGTTGCCAGCTTGGTTACACGTGGCTCGCTGAGCGCAGTGAATGGTGGCTGGTGATTTGCGATCCTCTTACCACACCCCCAGTGACGAGCAGGTCCAAGTGCGGGAAGCCAATGACGCTATACCTTCTGACCTTTAGTTACCAAGAAAATTGTCAAAAGGTGTTAACCAACTTACTTGGTTACATTAAGCAAAAGGAATAACAGCTGTACAGTTTTGCGGTAAAATCGTCTTTGTAATTGCTCATTGCACTTAATTATTGCCGGTACTTGGGCTGTTATAGACAATTAGTTATTTTAACCCCTCTTCCTTGGTTGCAGGACTCAGTTATTCAGGATAAATTAACACGTCTCAATTGATCTTTCTTTTCGAGTATCGAAATTCTTATATAATATTAAATTAGCTGCAGTATGGGATATTTCAAAGTAATTTTTTCTGGTCACAGTATGAAACATCCTCAGATATGCTAGTTGTCATTGTCGTGTATGCGATGCACTAACCAATTAAAGTAGTGTATACTAATTACGGCTCTCGATTAATTTAATCGTGTGGTTGGCGTAATCATAAATATATTCATCTTTATTAAAAATTAGTTGCTATATAGATGTATATGTAGTATATAAGCGAATTTTAAAGGGAAATGTAGACATAGTAACTCCCACAGGATTTTTTTACAGGGGGAAGTGGGCAAAATGACCGACATACAAGCAAAGACGCGGATACAAATACCTAGAACCACATAATATTTAATGTAAAAAAACAATTATTACAACTCACTGCTAACTTCACTAACTGTTGTGTGTGAATAAAATAATTTAGCATATTTTAATACTAATTAGGAAAATCCATTGCTAAAGCAAGTGCTCCCTGCAGCGGGCGGCTATGGTTACAGAATACAGTTTTAGTGTTATTGATACTTCGTAAGTGAAATCCTCATTTAGTTGGCTCGAGGAATCTAGAATACAATAGTGCTATGATAAAGAAAAGAGTAAGTTTTTATATTTTAGGTATGTTTTGTATTTGTAACCTGTTCTTCTTTCCGAAAGTATTTTCTCCTTTAGAACAACTTAACTCTGTGCTTCAGAAGTGCAGAAGTACATCTCTTATGTAAATCAGGCGCAAATATAGGTATTGAAAATTGAAAGTAAAGATTACCATGAAAAAAAGCAATGATAGAACGACAGTGCGAAAAATATGAACCAACCAGTGCTAGATAGCCACTGAAAAGCACGAATATTATTAACAGAGTGAGCACAAGGGCGTAGCAGGATGAGCTTGGTGTGCTTCCGTATGGAGCGGGCATGTCAGCGACGGTGGATATGCACGTAACCGAGGGTAGTGTAAAAATTTTATATCCCATACAACTATGCCTTACATCTAATAGAGCTTTACTTTACTACTGTGGTTCTGCATCATCACTTTACATAATGCCTTGAGTTCATAATAGCTTCCTTACGGAGTACTATGCATTACGTTATACGTATTTCTACCTATGATAAATATTATAATAGATATAAGGTTCCGATATATAGTTAAATGTATATTGCTATTGCAAAATGAATCAACATATAAATAACATAAATAATGGTTTGCGGCTTCCATTTCAACTCAGCCAAAAAAAAGTACCATCACCATCTCAGATATTGTTGAAACTTTTTTTTTATAGCAACTAGACATGTTTTTTAAATGACCCGTATTTTTTGTTGTCGGAAAAGATTTTCCCTCCAAGTAATGGGCCATCAAAACGGGAAGTACAATTTACGAATTTTAGAGGACGTGGAAAATGGTAAACTTCGTAGCCTCATCATTCAGCTATGGAGACAGATAGTTATAATTCTTGTTGTGGTATGTACACTCATGACAAAAATTATTGTCGCATGTCTATAAATATGTTGTTGTAGGAATATAATTTGATAACGAATTCGTCCGGTATTTCTTATAATGTTAGTATGTGTATAATCGGGAAAGACGATGTATGTGGCAAATTTCATGTCAAAAGAGCAGTAAATAAGAACAATAAAACGAAAATAAAACTTTCTTGTTCATTTAGCAAGATTTTGTTTTACTCATTCTAATTTTCGTGTTTGTAATTCTTTTCTTCTGAAATTTACTACGAATATTCATTTCCCGATTATACATGTAGTGTCAGTATTAATAGTACCCTGCAAAATCATTATCAAATTATATTCTTACAAGAAGACAGTTACAAATATGCGACAATCATTTTGGACATGAGTGTACATAGGGATATAAATAAAATATATTTTATTATATGGTTTGCGCATGCGTATCTTTTGGTACATAAATTAACAAATGAACATAAGTTTATCTCTAAAGTCGAAGTTTGCGTCGAGCACTTCTGGTTCGAATTTTAAAATTCTATTTTACGGTTGGTAAGACCTAGTTACGCGCTTCTCGAAAAAAAAAAAACTTGTATTGCTTGTGTATGCAACCGTCTTGTCGCAAAAAAATTCGAGAAACCGTCAAATTTTCAAAAATCACCTTTCTCGAAATCACCATAATTTAAAATCCTGAAATGTCAAATTGTTCAACTTTACATGAATAATAAACACCCCAAATAGCATTGTCGACCAATGCTTCATGAATGGACTACAGCCTCTTGAAGTTAGCGAAGTTTCATTAACTTCAATATCACCGTTGGCAACACTGAAAACAATGAAAGTGCAACAATTTTATGATGTTTGTGGTTCACATTCATTAAATAAAGAATAAAAATTTCTCCTGGCTCCTTTTTATTATTTTGATCAAAAAGGCTCTCTCAAATTATAAGATGAGCGTCCCCTTCTCCGTTTTCTTAAACCGATGTAACCTGAGGTGTAAATTACGATTACGAAACAAAGTTTCACTGATTTTTTCCACTCTGAAGTAATTATTTGCTTACTTAGTGTCTTCTTCGCTAATAGCATGTAACCATGGCAGATGCTCCAATAGGTGTAGGTGCACTCACAACTCGTAGCACGTTGTCGATAGTCACAAAACACTTATATTCTCTTCTCTTATTCTCTTCTGGAAACCTGTACCCTGTTGAAGGTGCATGTGGAAACAAAGAAAACATAATGAAATGAAATCTTGGGAGTTTTACGTCCCACGTTTATGCCGGTTAGGCTAAAGGAGACAGTGATTATGAGAAATGAGTGAAATGGCGGAATGAAGAAAGTGGGAGGAAACGAGAGAACCCCGAAAAACCCACCAGCACGGTGTTTGTCCACCACAAAGTCCACACGGCGCGAGCTGGGATCGAACCAAGGACCCCAAGCACCGGAGGTGAACGCTCTACCACTGAGCCACCGCGCCTCCTGGAAACACAAAGAACACTGCAATTTCATGTAATATTTGATTTATTGATAATATTTCTGCTATCCATCAGTGGTTATTATATATGTATGTAACAAAAGTTAATTTTTGCAAATTTCTTAAATCTACACTTTGAATTGGAGAAGCTCGATTTTGGGGAAAGCATGAAGTTAGTCCATAGTGACCCGTTACTGCCATAAAAGCCAAAGATGACTTCGGTAAATACCAGCTACCGGTCGCACACTTTCCCACTTTTTTTTTATTATTATTATTATTATTGTCGAATTCGGTTTTTGGCAACAAGACGAGAGTAATACCCGGAGTTGGTACTTGCACTATACTCACGAATTTTTTTGCTGGTTTAATACTGTGAATCTGTTTTTCGTTTTCCTGTGTTTCCACATTCTTATCTCCCCTCTCCGCAATACGTCGCAGAGACCCTTACCACGGCCGGTTTCACTGAAAAGCCACTGCTTTATCGGACCTGTCTGCATCTTGGACATCTGAAAGCAATTTTTAAAGTGGAATGCAGCACCATCAGAAATCACTGAAACGGTTTATTAAATTGTAGACACTTATTTTCACATACTCGAACCTTTTTCTATAACGCGTATTTTCGCTTTTCTTCGAGTATTTTTAGAATCTTATTCATGGCTATGAGTACGAGCCGAATTGTGTGTTTTGTCATCGCTTATTACGGCAAAACTGTCAGTTGTTTCATAATAATATATCACTCCCGTAAAGGAGATTTGCTCGTTTCTCCAGTGATCATTCTGAACTTCCCTTTGCAGAATAACAGTCCAATTTAAGCGAAGTCCACATGCAGTAAAATAGAATTTTTATCTTGAAATTTTACACGGTGCTTTTCGGTAGCATTTTTTTCCACTTTCATTGTTGCAAACTGTGACTTCAAAGTTAACGAAAGTTCGCTAACTTAAAAAGGCTGTAGTTCATTCATGAAGCATTGGTCGAGAATGCTATTTGGTGTGTTTATTATTCATGTACAGTTGAACCATCTGACAAAATTTAAGAATTTGAAATTATGATGTTTTCGAGAAATTGACGATTTTTGAAAATTTGACGATTTCTCGAATTTTTTGCGATGAAACGGTTGCACACAGAAGCGATACTTTTTTTGGGGGGGAGCGGGTAACTAGGTCTTACCAACCGTGAAAACATAATTTAAAATTCGAACCGGAAGTGCTCGAAAAAAAGCATGAACTTCGACTTTTCACATAAACTTACGTTCATTTGTTAATTTATGTACTTAAAGATACGCATGCGCAAACCAAACTATAATAAAATATAGTTTATTCATATCCCTATGTGCATACCACAACAAGAATTATAACTCTACATGTCTCCATTGCTGAATTGTGAGGCTCCGAATTTGACCATTTTCCACGTTTTCTACAATTCATGAATTGTACTCCCCGTCCTTGATGGCCCATTACTTGGTGGGAATTTTTTTTCAACAACAATAAAAAAAAGCCCCTTAAAAACATGTCTAGTTCCTATTAAAAAAAAGTTCGAACAATATCTGAGATGGCGATGGTACAATTTTATTATTTATTTATTTATTTATTTATTTTTGCCTCAATTGGAACTCAGATATCTAATTTAAGTTAAAAACAATGTACATTTCTCATTAATTTTTAGTTACTATAAAGATGTGACAAAATTTGTAAAATACTGTACATATTTTAATTTTTTGCATTTTCCTTTTCTATAATAGATTATTAAAACACATGGTACAAAACGTAAGAAATGTTTATTAAGCACTGACCTGTTCCGAGAGAGAAAAAATGATTACGAGCTGGTTTTGGAATGAACATAGCTGTTCTGTATGTTATGTATTGGGTAGTTCAGGAAGTGAGTATTTATTGAATGTTTTATTATTATTATTCGATATGCCCATTAAACCATATAGTTGAGACTATTGTATTGATAGAAAGTTGAGACACTATAATATTGATAAATTTTCATAGAAATAGGCACTAACTATACATTTAAATAGGAAGAATGGGTCAAATAGAATTTACTGTAGGCAGCCAATGACACCCCAAAATAAACAAACTTCTGTTCTTTATAATATATCGAACGTAAAGGAACGACATTGGTTGATTTGGCGCTTTATTGATGCATTTCGAAGGAAAAAAGAGAAGCAGGACACGAGACAATGCTTCAAGAAGACGATCCGCCCAAGAAAAGAAGAAAATTCCCGACGAGAGCTCACGTCGTGGTTCGGATTCCACGTTAATCAGTAGGTTCACGTTTTGTATAGCCTCGCTGTTCACGGGACGTTAAACTCAAAATCAACTGAACTGAAAGAAGAAAATATATTCAAGCTGATAAAAGAATTCGCCGTACAGAATTTTGAAACTGTTGACATTGCAGAATAATGCTGGATTTGGCCCATAATTCCGTCATGGAATGTTAATGTCATGGTAATTGTAACATAAGACAAAGTAAATTATTCAATAGGTATATTAGATTTCACTGTTGTTTCCTTTCCAATTATCTGTGTTGCAAATACGTAGTAATAAGCAGTAATGCAGTGTAATGAATTGCTATGAAGTTATGAATATCCTTTACGTTAGAGATATTGTAAAGATAACTTCACAGAAGTTTACTTTGGGTAGTTGTAGGATGCCTACAGCAAATTTTATTTTAGCCCAATATAGATTCATGCTGAAAAAAATTTCTGCAGGTCATTGTCTCCAATTTTCCTGAAATTAGGATATATCATTCTAAAAACAAAATAATTATACCCATTTTTTTCTGCACTATACAAAAAAAAAAAAAAATAGAACTAAATTAAGCATTTGTTGCAACTGAGACTTTCAGTGACTGTTTGCCATGGCATTTTAAAGAAAATGTGGATCAAATTTAACCTTTCCGAACTTCTTAATTTTAGGTTGTGCAGTTATTTTTTAAGTGATATTAATGCCTATTTTTAAGGCTTTTAGTACGTAATCATCCGGTTTCTATTTTTGAAGTACATTATAACCCATTTAAGTAGATTAACCTATTTAGATATACGGCTTTGCGTCCAAACATCTCGCGCCCAAACGTCCTGCTCCGGTATCACAGGGGGGTATAGGAGCAGAGGGCTGGTGTTATTTATCACTAGCCTTTAAGATATATCTATAAGTGAGCATAGTGAGAAGGACCACATATACTTCTACCTTATTAATTTATACAGTATGGCTCTAAATTCGGTGTACAAAAGCAGAGGGGTGACTCCTGAGAGTTTAAAAAAAAAAAAAAAAAAATTCCAATAAACATAGGGCGGAAACTCCATCGTTTATGTGTTATAGGCTGCTGAAATCATGAAAAAATGAACTTTAAAGGTTCATAGCTCCAAAACTATGGGACCTACCTTGGTCCGGTCAAGACTTCCCTATCCAAAAATGCGTGTTTCAGAATCCTAAAGTGCTTCCACAACAATGTTTATAGAGGGAGTTTGACTACGGGCCTATGATATAAAGTACTCTCCAACTACCTCCATAAAAATTGTTGCGTGAGTACCTTAGGATTCTAAAACATGTATTTTTGGATAGAGCACATATTAGTTCCTAAGTAAAGTCTTGACCCGACTTTGGTAGGTCCCATAGTTTTGGAGCTATGGACCTTTAGAATTGATTTTTTCATGTTTTCGGCAGCCTATAACACGTGAACGATGGGCTTCTCGCCCTAAGTTTATTGGAACTTTTTTGTTTGTTTTACTCTCAGGAAACACTCCTCTGCTTTTGTACGACGAATTTAGCGCCATACTGTAGGTATCGTTAAAAAAAATGTAAATATTAAGCTAGGCTTAATCTGCACTTTTTAAAAAAAGTTTATATCTCTATTACTTTATGGCAGGCATGCATATAGCGGAGTTGGGATTTGGGCACCAGAGTCCAGCGGGCAAGCTCTGTGTCGGTTTTCTACATTATTTATTTACAAATACTGAACAAAAATTCAGAATAAATTAAATCTTTTAAAAGTTTTTTTCTTTTTAACTCTTTTTAAAGCGAGCTTATCTTCTTTATCTTTTAAGTCGAAGCAGGAAATATAAACCACCGAACGATTTCTGTATATGAACTCTGTCAAACTCGTAACCCAGCTGAGTTACTTTCCTTCCTTCGCTCAGTAATACTCATGCATCTACAGTTTCCATTTTCATCCTAAGTTAAGTTTATTGTGTTCTGTAATATCATTATTTTAAGTTTGGATCATAGTTTCAATTCTATATCTACACTATAACTTTATTCAGCGTACCAAATTTGAGTGATAGTTATTAAGATATTTAGTATATAACTTCCAAAAGTATAGGAAACAATGTTTTAGTATTTTGGATAGCCTGAAGTAAGATAAAAAAACCCGCATAAAACGCTTCGTTTGACTTAACCTTGATTCTGAGATATCTTTCGTTTTTAAATTTTGTCACACATGCTACAAATAGTAATTTTACAATTGGTTTATTTTAGGAGTCCACTGTGTTTGGAGGCTATCAACCGAGATGATTTCAAGGTACGCCGCACACAGGTACTACATAGACGGTACCAAATTTGACCGTAAGTAAGGATGAATCCCAGAAAAAGGAAGAAAGTGTTGTGACTCACCTAGCATTTCAGTGTCTTTCTATGTGATAAACTATCATCAGCCTCCCATCATTAGCGCGCGGCTTGCTTAATTTGCAGATTCGACGAAAAACGTTTTATATATAGAGTGTTTGGAATAGAGACATTTAGTATAGGAAGCCCAAAGTTCGTAGCGTCAACATAACACCAATTTAAAAATATAGACTGAAGATCTAATTAATTCTTATTGACTGTGATTTTTTTATTGGCGTAGCTCGCTTCGTGTGATGTGTATGGTACTCATTTAAGCTAATTTGCGGGTATATTATGCTTAGTTTTAATTTATGGCAGTTAAATCACACTTCAGATTCTAAAGTAATGTATAATATACCTATTTCGTATCGCTAAATGTATTCTTAGATGAAGGTGACAGAGAACTTTTCAAGAAATAGTTTAACTTATTTTGTGTGTGTTGAGGGGAGGGGGGACGTAAGTAACCGCATGATTCTGCTGCTTGGTTTTCGGTGATTGGTACAGTCATCTTCTGAACTACAATACTAGGGTGTGGGGAAGAGTTTGTAAGGTGCAACTCTGTTCGAACTTTTCTTACAAAGTAAGTGTGTTTTTTTTTATGTTAAATAAAACTTGTTAAAATTGATACACTGATGAGGTGTATATACATTTCAAACTATTATAATGTATGGTATGCAATTAGTAGACTTAAATTAATATAGACTTTTTGTTTATGTATTCACATTAAATATATTGTGTACTACAAATGTATACTTAATGTAAAATTTAATACATTATTACTGTAATTATTCTCAATAAATCTACAGGATTTTATTTTATGTATTGTTTTTTAAAGGTTCATTCCTTTATTTGGCTTTCGGTTTATGTAATTATAAGTAATGTAGGATGGTGGAATTTTGATCATTTTAAGGATAATTTCTTTATTATATACGATAACTCAAAGAAATAATCGATTGTATATCGCATTAAATATTTACATGATATAAAATAAGTTATTTTCCCCATTTATCATGTATAAATCTTATCACCAGTGGGGTTTTGTAGTATAGACACTGGTTGTCCAAGTACTTCACAAGTTGCGGTATAGTCAATGCGGTCTGGTTGCTTGAGCACTGACTTCAGGAGTGGTAGAATGAATGACTATTCGGAAACAGTGGGTAGCCTAGTGGTTAATGCATCGACACGGTAAGTTGAAGTTACAGGTTCAAATCTTAGTCAAGTCTTGCATTTTCTTTCCTTTTGTAATTATGTACTTAGCTTAGTAGACCTGATTTCTTTATACTCGAGTTATTTCATCATGACTTTCAACACAAGGACGACATGAACCACTCACATGTTGATAACTGGGATGTCTTCCTTGTGCTCTGTCATTTATTCTACGCACTACAATAGCTGTTTTAGTGTTGTGTAAAACATACAACGAAGAGCACAATTAAGACACCTCGACTGTGGACATCTGAGTGGTCCACGTCGTCCTTGTGTTAAGAGTCATGGTGCAATAAAATGGTTTCATGGTGATATGATCACGTTTTATAGTGATTCTTTATAAGAAAAACTCATTATATACACGTGTTTGTAAGTTTCGTATATTTTTAATACTTCTGTAAGAAACTGTACTATAGCATTTTTTTTAGTTCCATTAAGAATACTTTTCACAAAATGCATGTGATTTGTTCCGATTGTTATTGTTCCTCTATATCATTTTTCAATGAATATTGGCATAGATATAGAATGTGTCCGAGATAATTTAGTTTTCTTCACTTGTATTGCACAGTGCCCCCTGTGGTGTCGCCTTGTAATATTAAGGGATCCCGGGTACATGACAAAATATTTAGAAAATATTTTCTGTACATGATAGAAAATATTCAGAGAATATAAGGTAGACAAATCAAAAACATTTTCAAATTACTTTTCTTGGTGTTTTGTAGCAGTAGCAAATGATAAGAAAATATTAAACTAGTTTCAGACGAATTTGTGCTAACAAAGAAAATATTTACGATTTATTTTTCAAATAGCAATTGATATGTTTTTGATTTGTTATTGTATGTAGTTTCAGAACGTACTTAAAGTATTTTCTAACATTTTCTGGTTTTCGCAGAGAAATATTTTAAATTCTTTCTGAATATTTTTTCGTCATTATTACCATAACACCGACAGTTCGAAATATATTTCTTTCTTCAACCTATAAGTTAGAATACTAGAATTTATTTCAACAAATTTATGTGATGATAGAAGTTTCCGTGTGTTCTAAACCGGTTCCAACATACACAGACTTCTACCACTCCATCAATTTGTACAAATGAAATCCAGATATTTTAACTTACAAGAGTTGGAAAACTGTTCAGTATTGAAGAAAGAAATGTATTGCAAACTGTAGGTGTTATCGTGGTAATGACGAAAAAATATTCAGAAAGAATTTAAAATATTCTATGTGAAAACCAGAATTCGTTAGAAAGTATTTTAAGTACGTTCTGAAACTAAATACAATAACAAATCCAGTGGTGCCCACCCACCCTAATGTCCATGACGCACCCCCCCCTCAATTGCCTATCCATAGGTGTTCTTCCATGAAAAAAAAATATTTTCGATTAATTTTTACACCCTCTCAAACATATTTATATAGATTTTAACCCCCCCCCAAATATTTCAATGACGCAGTTTGCGTCATAGCCCCCCCTTGTGGGCACCTCTGACAAATCAAAAACATATCAATTGCTATTTGAAAAATGAATCGTAAATATTTTCTTTCTTAGCACAAATTCATATCTGAAACTAGTTTAATATTTTCTAAACATTTTCTACTGTTACAAAACACCAAGGAAAATAATTTGAAAATGTTTTTGATATGTCTACCTTATATTCTCTGAATATTTTCTGTCTTGTACAGAAAATATTCTCTAAATATTTTGTCATGTACAGAAAATGTTCTCTAAATATTTTGTCATGTACAGAAAATATTCTCTAAATATTTTGTCATGCACAGAAAATGTTCCGTAAATATTTTCTGTGATGTACGGAAAATATTCACTAAATATTTTTTGTCATGTATAGAAAATATTTTTTGGTATGAGTGGAAAATATTTTAAAATTGGATTAGAAATCTTCAGAAAACATTTCAACTAAGTACCCAATACATTGTAAAAATATTTAGAAAAAATTTCTTTATTTTAGACAAATGATTTTCAGTGTTATTGGCAAATGATTTTAAAATATTCCATGCGAAACATTTTAAAAACCATTCCGTTAACATTGTATAAAACGTTTCAAATACATTTTCAGTAATGTGTGGAAATGGTACAGAAAACATTTTTTGGAAAACTTTTCTAACGGCGTATAAAATATTTCTACAACGTTTTTGAGTATATTGCGAAAATATTTTCAGTATTATTTGGAAAATGTTTTCAACAATATATTGAATATATTTCCTTAAGGGAAGTAGGATACATTTTCTGAAGGAAAATGATGGTACGTTTTAGAAACGTTTTGAAAATATTTCATTGCTGTGTGGGGAGGTGCGTTTGGACGAGACAAACTATAATATATTGTAAAATGACGGATATAGGATATTCTTCTTTCTCGGGGACTTCTTCAAGCATTATTCAAAGGGATGGGTAGCTCTGTTAGTGACAAAGGAATTATTGTGTAGAATATGATTGTATGACATTGTGCGGAGGGTGATACAGAAGAAACTTTCTGATGAGGGGAAGATCTTAATGATTCGGTGGTAAGGAATAATGATACATTGTAAACAGGAGGAAGAGGTAGAATGACTGATGCTGTGAACGATATAAAAATAAATATGAGCGTTGATGAAATCAGAGAGGAGTGGACGATGAGGATGGAGCGTTCCGGAAGTATTTGAGGCAAAGCTTTTCTACATGGAGAAGTAGAAAAGTCACGCGAGCATAGAGCTCAGGAGATTGATGTGGTATAGAATTCTGAGTGTGCGATGTTCGAGAACCTTAAGTTTTTGATAAAAAAGGGGGGTAGCTGCCGAGACCTAACGGTATGGCCGTAACTAATCACAGGTCGAAGGAAGACTAAATAAGTGTTTAAGAGTAGGTTTTTAGAACTACTCCAGATTGTGCCAGTAAGTCGTTTTAATAGATTGAGTCAAATGTATTCCTTTCTATTGATGTCCTGGACATAAGTCTTCCATCTGAGATGTCTATCTATGGTGAGTCTTAAGTATTAAATGTGTTGGAGATTCTAAGACAGTTGTCGTTAACAGTGATGGAAGCGAATTACTGTGAAATCTGGAGCGTTTCTTAGGGGCCAGAAATGCTGTAGTTTGGGTTTTAGCAACATTGGATTTCAGTAGCCATTTATTGCACCACAGACCAAACGTCTGTATTATTGGTTGTAAGGAGTTGTTTACTTAGTGTATAATACTGCAAATTGCAAAAAAAAAAAAAAAAAAAAGCTGTATCATCAGCGTATGGAAATAACTGAATATTTTGTGGGGAAAGAGGCATGTCAACAACATAAAACAGATATAATAAGGGTGATAGTAAAGAGCCTTAAATACGGCTGAGTGCATAAATATCATTTGATATGATTGTTGATTAAGGTATTCGTAAGTACGGTGGCCAGACAAGAAATTGTAAATAAAACGGATGTATGCAATAAGGCGAAAGTGTAGGAGGTTTGAAGGCAAACCCTAACGCTACACGTCATTAAATGCCTTTTCTAAATTAAATAGTACCAGGCAGGATGGCTTGGTGGTATTATACTGCTTATGGATGCAGCTGAGGAGACGCAGAAGCTGATCGTTGATGGTAATTTGTGGGCGGGAGCGTGCTTGATGGTGTGGTAAAGATAGTAATGAGAAACATGAGCATGAAGTCATTTGACGATATTTTTTCCTAGAATTTGGTAGAAGTTTCTGTTGAGCTATATCGGACGGTATTGTTGATTTTAAAAAACAAGAGAAATTTGGATGATTTGTAAGATTTAGCAGTATTCGTGGACTTTGTCTTACATGTCGATAGATGTTATTGATTTTCGGGTCATTATAACATTTATGATAGATGAAATTAGTGATTTCAGTGGTAGAAATGAAGGTAGTGAGTGCTTTGTAAGTATATATGTTGGGTAGAAGATGGATATGTGGTGAATTGAAGTTGAAATGCCTACAGGATAATAATTAGGCCTAAAATGCTAAGTGAATGATAGAGGTGTAAAAATCTCCTATAATTAGGAAGCAAAGGTTTTAGCTTTTCCTTGGTCTCTGTACAATTCCTGATCGTGATGTAAGAGAGGATAAATGGTTTGGATAAATTTACCAGCTAATGCGTTGAAACGCATCTAATATTGCGAAGGGTGTGATAAGGCAGAAATTGTGTTTCAGGTTTTAATCCACTGTCGTAATTTATACACTGTTCGGTAGAGGGTTCTATGTTGCTGAAGAGCTTCGTGGTTGCCAGTGCAAACATATTCTGTATAGATTTGACGTGAGTGTTTAACTAGACGACAGTAGCGCGGAGGAATTTTAGGATTATTAGGTGATATATATGCGGTTTGAGGGATGAAAAGCTCAATTGCGAGTTGAATGATTGGTGGTAGAGACTAGAGTGGATTAACCCTTAGAGAACCAAACCTGAAATGTTAGGTAAAGTACTAAGCGTGGTTTATTTTGACCCATTCGTGCTTCTTGCAGTAAATTTCATACGCTGTATACACTGTCAGTGGCGGCTTTAGATTCTTTCAAACAATACCTGAATTATAGTACTGTAACATTAGAAATTTATACATAGAAATACGCTTTGTTAGGAATAAATTCTTTCACACATTGTATTTTGATTACACCTGACAGTCCTTGCAGAGCGGTTTGCTGGTGCAATGCGCTTTGCAAACAAGCTTGTGACAGATTACATACAAGGGATGGATAAAAAGCAATGGCACAATTGTTATAATTTACAAATAACGGTATTAGAAGGGAAAATACGTTCTACATTCCTTCAATGTAATCACTCCCATGTCCACAACCTTCTGTCACACGTATGGAAGGCGCCGTACTCCGTCAGCACGTTGTTCTCTGGCTATGTTTCGCAGCGACCGCCCTACGGCATTGAGGATGGCCTGTCTGGTGTTGTATCGTTGTCCGCGAAGTGGTTGCTTCATCTTGGAAAACAGGTCATAATCGCATGGACTCATATCCGGCGAATATGGTGGAAGTTCCAGTATCTCCCAGTTCCAGGCACGTAAAAGGTCCGTCACGGCGGTAGCTGTGTGACAGCATGCATTGTCGTGCAAAATGATTGGGGTCCGTGCCAAAAGATCAGGTTTCTTTCTCCGAAGTGTGGGACGCAGATGGTGTTGCAAGAACGTAAGTTAATATGGCGCATTCACAGTCTGCCCTGCTGGTACAGCATGGTGCAGAATAACCCCTTGGACATCATACGCCACTATCAACATCACCTTCACTACTCCCTGACTAGAGCGCACAGTCTTTGGCCGAGGGGAACCGGGATGCTTCCAGTCGTTGGATTGGCGCTTCAAACATGGTTCGTAGGATCGAACCCAGGTTTCATCAATGGTAACGATCCTGTCCAAGCAATTGTCACCCTCCCTCTGGTGGCTGTGGAGCAATTCTTGTGCCAGATCATATCGGTGCCATTTCTGCACCTCGGTAATGACAGGTGGAACCCAACGTGCTGCAAATTTGCGAAAACCCAAGATGTCGTTCAAAATGTGAAGCACAGTTTTATGGCACACCCCAACTCTGCCGATAACTCACGCGCAGTCCACCGTCTATCTACCTCCAGCAAGGATGCAAGGAGCTGAATTGTCATGTTGTCCACTGGAGGTCGTCCAGAACATTGGCGGTCTTCCACGTTCGTCTGCCTTCACGAAACGCTTTAACCCATCGAGCTACGGTGCGGTATGGCAACGATGAATACCCACAGGCTTCCCGCAGTCCCTGAAAACATTCTCGTGCACTACGACCACATGCCACTTCAATTTTGATCCACGAACGCTGTTCATGTTTAGTGAACATTGTGTTTAGAGCGCTTCCACTCGCGATACCAATTTGACGCCACTGCTCTCGTTGACTGACTGACTCAACAGCGTTCCCACTCACCTAAGTTCCTCAACTCAGATTGTCTTCGCCAGTGCTGCCACCTCGCGGTTCTCCGTCACTAGACTGGCGCGTGCTGCCAGGGTTGCCAGTACTTTCTATCCAACCTATGTACTTTTAAGGGGTGAAGAATCACGTGTCTTGCTAAAAATAAAACCAGATATTTTAGGGAACTGAACCAAAATATAACAATTGCTGAGAAGGAAATATGTAGTGATGTGTGGACGTGGGAAAGAGTGGGGAAAAAAGGAGTTTCATAAAACAATATTTACTATTACTTTTACCCGAATCAAAGCTCGGTAGAACGGAGAAGTGATTATTTCAGGTTTCATTTCAGTCGGCAAAATAATAATAATAATAATAAAATGATATTCTTGTGGGCCGTGCCGCGAGGTATCCAAAACTGGATGAAAATGACCTAGCTACACTTTCTGCTATTTTGGGAGGTATTTTGTTTTTTTTAATATGAATTCTACTCAAATGATTTCCAAAAGCAAAAATGGTTGCTAATGGAAGAATACCAAAAATATTAGCCCACTACCTCTTTTTGATATTGTGGCATTTCTTTATAAAAAGATCATCTGAGCCAAATTGATCCAGTTTTGGTATTCAAAGGTGTAATTCATTTTTAGTAAAAGGAGGATAGGCCGCTGACAGTGTATGAGTTTAGTAAGTTTAGTAGCGAAGTATTAGCCGAGGAGGTGCTCAGACGGTGGAAACTTTTTGAGTGAGTTAATGGGCACATGTTCACTACCCAGAGGATCTAGAATGTACATGAAAATACTGTGGGCGAGAGACCATGTGATCACTATGTCAGGAGTAGTGTTAGATCAGGAACGGATTGGTTTTGGTAATGGGTGAATGAAGCATGTAGTGGAGGCAGGGATAAAATTGTTAAAAGCTGTTTCTCTCGGTCTGAGCGGCTGTGGATGTTAATATTGGAAGAGATCAGGTAATGTCGGAAAGTATTAGAAATATATTGGAATGGGAGGGGAATAGGACGACCTGGTCGAACATAGATGACTGTCATTCTGACACATAAAGATCTGTAATAAATAGTTATGATTAGATGTTCTGGAATATTAGATGGAGAGTCAATACTATACCATGTGTAAGGATAAAATACTATTGTCACGGCGCTGGTGGCGCGTCGAGCCGGAACCTTCTTATCGTGTCGAATGAGTTGATAGCCGGTAAATTTGCAATTAAATTTGGAAGTGAGATGCGTTTTACTGATAAGCAATGTGTGAAATTGTTCCTTGTATAATAATTGTTCAAATATGAGTTTATGAAATAAGTAGAAGAGAATGTTGAGAAATAGAAATAAAAGTCATAGTCAAATACCTAGGTATATATGATCACTATGAAGTTAAATATTTGTTTTGAGTGAAGATACATGAAATTGCACGTACGAACCATTGTAAGTGGCATGAAAATCGAAGTGAAGAATGTTGCGAGCTGCGTGCTGAACGTGTAATATTCATGATTGTGCAAAAGATGAACGTTTTGAAGAGTGTGGTTGCCAAATGCTAATAGTTTATGAATATAAAGAAATTGATTAGTTTCTCGTGAAGTCTCGTCTTTTCGATATGGAATATAATGAGTCAACAGTGAACATAATGAATTTCCTTATGTGTAATACACCCCTATTAGGAGAAATCCTTGTTTACTTCTTTCTAGTTAATAAATATTTTATTTTGAGTGCTGGTATTTAAGCAATAAAATAGTCACATAGTTATCGAACTTAATTATAACAAGAAAGATATTGTTTCAATAAAGTGAATGTACAGTTTCGCTTAAAGCGTATCCACTATCTGGTGTTTGTATTTAATATTGTAAATATAATATAAATTTAAATCCTAGTTCACATCCTATATGGTATAAATGGTCCTGGGTCCAGGAAGCAAAGTGTTACCATTCATGAAATTGTCTTTCACGTTACCACTGTAGGGTTAAGAACAATGAATGTTACGAGGGTAAAGTGTACTAACAGGGCGTAAACATTAGGGACAAGGGGTATGCTGATAGCGATTTCGTGTAGGATCTAAAGTGAGGTAATAGATATTGTATGAATAAAGGGTGCTGAGTTTACGAGCGTTTGCTGATATAGGTGAGATTTTGTTTTTCGATATAGTACTGTAATATGAGGAAAGTTATGCGTTGGTATAGCTCCAGAGTAGGACTAGGTAATCGAACAAGGAAAGATCTTTGGAAAACTTTTGGTTAGAGGATCAAAAGATTTTGATAAATTATGGATGATGCGGCTATCCGCACCGTAAATCTGTGTGTTAAATTTTGAAATACGAAATCTTTGTATGTACTTAGGATAGTCTATGCATAAAGTTAAAAAAAATGTCATCAAACCGTAGAAAAGTTAAAGTTCGTGCTCCTGCTTCGGGAAAAATATTTGTGCTATTTCTGTGCTCTTTCATTTCCATTTTGAACCCAGTAGTAAGGTTACGGCTAGAGTCTGCGTTTGACAGTATCTCCAGCTGGAAATGCAGTGATATACCGTTTTCACTTATTGCTACAGAACACTCAATTGATATAATTTACAATGTTCAACCCAGATGGCAAGAAAAGAGTGAGAGTGACTAGAACAACGTGATCCCACGCTAGAGAAGTGTGCCGTCAGGTGCTCCATATTCTGCGTTTAATGTGGTGATGTACAGAAGAATGCTGATCAAAAGTGCAGTGAACAAAACCACGTTTAAACTATACTATCTAAATGTACAATGCATTATAATCAATTTTACGGACTGCGGTATGAATATTAGTTAGTTGCTGGAATATGGATGTCTGGTGGTAATTGAAACGTGTCTGAAAGTATTGGTAAGGAACAGTGGAATGCCTTTTTTCAACCAATTCTCTACATAGATAAACGTCCGCAAGACCACAGGGGCGGATTGTTTGTAGTATTAAAATAAATAGGGCAACAGAGCACAGAATGGTCTTGTGCGTGAATGTGAAATTATCTGAGCCCAAGTAAATATATACAAAACTATCTTCGTCCGGTGTTTCTGCAGACTATGTAAGAACAATCCTCAAGTTTAATTGAAACATGCCACGAATCATTTCCAAATGTTGTCACAAGGTGACAAAATTCTTCATTTTGGTGAATATATCTTGGGCTTACATATGGAACTACAGTAAACATGGGATAACATCACACAAATGACATTCCTTTGTCGAACATTCTACTCAAGCACTCGACTTGGGATTGTACGATTTTCATAACGCGCGTGAAAATAGCAGCTTAAATTATGTCATGTCTATTTTTCTGATATAATCCGTCATATCATATAAAGAGTTCCTTCTCCCAGACCGCGAGTTGCCCGTTCCCTATCTTACTCCCAACCCCAGAAGCCAGCAATCCAACTCAAAAAGAAAGTTTGTACCTGACTGAAGGAAGGCCCCTTTGGCTGAAATTTGCAAAGTGCAACAGGTGATACAGTGGACACTTTTACTAAATTGAACTATAGACGAGGCACTGGATTTTTTCCCTTATGTTTTTAATGCAACAATAAATACTTTGTACTGTTCAAAAAAGTAAAAAGAATCAAATTTCCAATGAGGCACGGCGAACAGAGTCGCTACACTTTACCAAATAAAAAAAAAACCTTTGGGAATTGTGGTGTGCATTTCCAAATGAATACATATCTTAAAATAATTTCTGATATACGACTTAATATAAAAAAGCTATTGAGATGCAGCAAACACCTAGATTATATCTAAAAAAAAAACAGACACCAGCATCAACAACAAAAAAACAATTTTGGTATCTTATCAGATCTAGATCTTAAACTTCTAGCATAAGTCTTTTAAAGTACAATGTTATATCAGGTGCGTAAATTTTAATGAATTCTTTTGTAATAAATTCTCAACTGCATAATCGACGTACCTCCCTGTTCAATCCGTTTACTCGTCCACCTTATCTCATTTATCTATCACTTCCCCAGAGGATGAGTTACTCTTATTTTCACTCCGCCCTGAGAGCCTCTAGCCAGGACAATATAAGCTGGACCTTTCTGTGTTCGAAATCATGTATTATTTCTTTTCCACTTTCGCTCATTTTTAATAGACGTTTCAGAGAAACCTGTTTTCCCTGTTCTTGGAAAACAGCCTGATTCTCTTTCGTTTGTAAATGTGGATTAGAAAGTAATGTGTAATGCAAAAGCAATATCTCGCTACTCTAAACATATCAATCCTCTGCGAGAAAATTATCAAATGCATTACTTCCCGTTCAGTACAATCCCAAAGTTGGTAGTGGAGGGTGGACGGCCAATCCACCCTTAGAGGGAGCCAATACGTGATTTTTTGTTTCGCATTTACATAAAAGTGTAAATAAAAGTTTCATTATTTTTCATCCGCTGTTTCATTTTTAACTGCCTTAACATAAAAAATATTACAAACCCATATCTATACGTGCTACCATTAGAATTAATAAACGAAAACTTGAAAGCTCATAATAAAATATCAACTTTGCAAAAAAAATGCTGGTGTGCTTGGCACAATACAGAAAACTAACTACCGATGATGAAGCAGTGTAACCAATCCGAAGAGATATTTGCTACATCTGCGGGTCAAGGGAAAGCAACAGAACTCGCCTTGAATATAATGATTGTGGAAAATACATGCTCAGATTGCAGTCAACAATTATCACTACTTGCAATACATGCAAGCAATCTCAGAAAGAGAGCAGTGAAGTGGATGTTGATTAACTTTGAACCCGCCTTGAGTCTACATGTTTTGGAAAAACATATGCAAAAAGCATTCAATCATTACTGCTCTCTGCAATAAATATCAGCATTATAACAACAAGCTCAGTGACATGGATATTAGTTAGGTTCGAATCTGTTATTTTGTGTTTTGTACAGTGTTTTCACTCATATTTAGCAGTATTGTAGTTTAATTAAACTTATAAGTTTGGTCAACAATGATTTGTCTTGATTTACTAAACCTAAATGCACAAAAACACACTTTTTGCATCATGCACAATGCTGAAAAATGTGAATAATCAATCACGGCCGAATTACCGTCGTCGCGAGCGGAAACGTGAATTGGCAGTACGTGAGATTGATACGTAATATTGAATGAATTTTATCGCACTTTTGAGAAATAAGATGTTTCGGTTTTGTATATTTTATCACGTGTGTAAATTGAATATACTTTTTATGTACAAACATGATTTTTTAGTAATTAGTTTCACATATCTTACAATGTCTTTCCACTAACAAAATATGGACTTCATGTAAACGCTTTTCACAATTATGCACAGCCATCTTTTACCTGTATGAGACAGCATGTTTCCTCAAAATTGAACTTCGATTATACCGTTCTTCATAGTCTTGACTGAGCAGTTACTCCCCATCTGTATTAATATATCTGTTGGGAAATAGAAACTTTAATTAAGCCCTTTCTACACACGTAGAACGCTTTAGTTTTTTCCTTAGTATTTAATAATATGTTTTCTCCTGTGAATTGTAAAACGTGAGCTCCATATAAATCTTCTTTTCGCCTGTGTGTTGTCATATGTGTGAGAGTTTCATCTGTGTATTAAAATATCCTTCCAAACTTGAGTATAGACCAAGTAGTATTCCAGACTCTTCGTATCTGTAAAGTTATCCACTTGTGTATATTAAAATTTGTCTTGCCAAGCTTGAACGCGAACTATATGAAGCACTGAAATCAGAATTTGCTAGCTCATTATTGCTTGATTTTACAAGATCACGCTTTAAAATTTATAGAAATGTGTTGAAATACCGATATAGTCGTACAGTGGTGTAAAACTTTGTATGCTGGTTCGTTTTGACAGGTGTGCCGTTGTCTTACAGTACCAGATTTTTATAAGGTAAACAGAACGTTTTTGAATAAGATTTAAAACCTGATTTAACAACTTTTCTTATAAAACGAGTGAAAACTTTGTAAGTCAGTATACTAAAAAACTTCTAAGTATACAAGAGAATAAGTAAGGAATGCGAAACATAGCTTCGAACTTCATTTTTATCAACCCACATGCACATTCACCTTATATCATCATCCCGCGCTTGAGGTACAGACCCTCTTTTTGCACAAACACCACGAATTCCGGTTAAGTCATTATCACTTTGGATAAAAATGCTATTAATCTCGCTTTGAAATAAAAGACAACAACTGGAATGCAATCGTTTTCAATATTATTAGTCAGTCTTTTCTTGACACATACAACCTTAATACGATTTTAACGTAATGTTTATCTTATCAGTTTAACCCATGTTGAAGGGACGAAGAATTGAGTTTATGAACGCTTCTTATCTTCAATTTGGATAAAATTTTCTGTCAAAAAGCATGAAAGAATGTCGTAAAAACGGAAAATATAAATATATGCGGTGAAAATGGAACTGCGCAACCATGTATCGACAAGCAAGATGCAGCTAAAATGCAGATGGTCCAGAAAGTCTTAGTGTTGGAATTGAGATGTTTTTCCGCTGGATCTACACTTGTAGCTGATGAGGAAGGTGCGCCCTCACTATGGATGTCGCTTAAGCTAGTTGCCCTTAACTCCCTTACATACAAGAACTCTCATGGACTATATTTGGAATTTTTATCTGTAGATAAATATACCTTTGCGAAATCGCCACTTGAATCTTCGTCGGCGTCAGCCACCTTTACAATATGCAGCAATCGCTGTGGCGGCAAAGCAGAAGAGCTATTCGTGGAGTAGATGCGGAACCAATTTCCTGTAACATCTGCCCCCAAAATACTGACTTTACAATTTGTCCTCTACAACTTACATTCTATTCGAAAGAGCAGGTACATGTGAAGGGCTTAGTGTGGTCTGACTCTTTTTATATTTAATTCTGATGTAGTCCTCTTCAGCACGGTATTTATCGTGCGCATAATATTTCTGCCAAAACTTGTGAGAGCGGCAATTTCTTTTCTATATGCCATGCCTAGTTACGTGTCTTGCCAAAGCTGATTCTAAACTAAATCCTATTGAACTTCCTTCGCATATCTGTGGTTATTGAACTGTGTTTTATCATGCGATTCGTCAAATGAGAACTGCCAGTAAATGTATTTCTACAGTCCGCGCGTGTGAGACTGTTGTCTTGTGGGGATTAACATTAACTTACTCAATGTAAACCTTATGTGAATAGCAGGCTACGTTCTATGCATCTCTTTGGTTTGTCACTTGTGTATTGAAATGCCTTGCAAGGATTTAGCGTAGACTAAATCATTTTCAACATTTTCCATGTGTGAGATTTATGTTCTATGTGGCTTAACACGTATGAACGTTAAATAAATTCCATTCCAAGGTTTTGGCACGTGAGAGATTTTGGATGGTGTGTGGATTAACATTTGTGTAGCAAGCCTGAATTTCATTTAAATACTTAACCACACTTTGGCATGTGTGATCTTTATATCTTTTGTGAATTAACGTGTGGAACGAAAGTTGAACGATGTTTGAATCCCTTATCAAACTCTTGGCACTTCTGATGCTTTACTACTGTGTGGACTGACATGTGTGAAGCCAAACTGGAACGTCGATTAAATGACTTGCCACACTCGTTGCATGTGTAAGGTTTTTCTCCTGTATGGATTAACATGTGTGTAGCCAAATTTGATTTTTTATTAAATAACTTTCCACACTCTTGGCATATGTGACGTTTTTCTCCTGTGTGAATTAACATGTGTCTAGCCAACTATGAACGTTGATTAAATGACTTACAACACTCTAGACATGTGTGATGTTTTTCACCTATGTGGATTAACGTGTGTGTAGTCAAATTTGAACGTCGTGTAAATCTCTTACCACACTCTTGGCAAGTGTAAGGTTTTTCTCCTGTGTGGATTAACATGTGAGAAGCCAAATGTGAACGTCGATTAAATGCCTTACCACACTCTTGGCACGTGTGAGGTTTTTCTCCTCCGTGTATTAACATGTGTCTAGCCAAATGTGAAGTTACACTAAATCCCTTACCACACTCATGGCACGTGTGAGGTTTTTCTCCTGTGTGGATTAACATGTGTGTAGCCAAATGTGAACGTCGATTAAATGCCTTACCACACTCTTGGCACCTATGAGGTTTCTCTCCTGTGTGGATCAACATGTGTGTAGCCAAATGAGAACGTTGTTTAAACCCCTTACCACACTCTTGGCACGTGTGAGATTTTTCTCCTCTGTGTTATAACATGTGTCTAGCCAAATGTGAACGTACACTAAATCCCTTACCACACTCTTGGCATGTGTGTAACCTTGCACCTGTACGATTTAAAATGTGCGTAGCCAAACATGAACATACACTAAATTCCATTCCACATACTCCGCAGATGTGGGATTTTTCACCTGTATGCACTAAGTTATTGCTTGACAAAGTTGAACCTTGACTAAAGTGTTTTTCACTCTTTCGGTAGGTATGACGCTTTTCACTCTCCTGAGCTAGAATATGCCCTGGCAAAAGTGATGGATGAAACCCCTTGCCAAACTGCATCGAAGTATGAAATTCCTCATCTGAATGAGAAATGGTTTCCTTTAAACTAATACACGTATCGTCTTCTCTGTGGAATGGTAATACGTTATCGCGCCTGTAACAAATTCAAAAAATAAGGAAATGTGAATGGAGATAATGATTAAGTAGCAACAAAAAAATAATCATTCTCTATATTTCATGATAAAATTACACTCAATTTATTATATTACATGAAATATTGTACAAATATTGTACCACTGAGTAGTTTCCATATCTTTCTATTCTCAAAATAATAGGCTGTAGTTTGTTTCAATATACCAAATTGAGCCATCGTTTATACCGCGGCTGTCATAAGTCTTTGACCGTGGCTGCTTTGAATCAAATGCACACTACGAGAATTAAATCTGTCTTATCTGTAGTTTCATGTGGAGAAAAAACAAACTTGCGTATCAAAGATTTAAGAACAAGTGAACTTATTAAAATAAACTCTACCGAAGATCATTCACTTATATCATCATAAGAGGAATACGAAAGGCATTTTGAAACGAAGAAAAAAAATAATATACATCTTTCCAAGGTGAGGCAGAGAAACTTAAAGTAATCAGACTAAAGACGAACCATTTACAGCGTAGTGATTGTAGTTCAGTGGTCTAGGCGATTGGCCAGTAATCTGGAACTTTTTCGATCGAATACACGTCGACCATTTTTTTTTTTTTTTTTACTTTAGGAATGTTGATGGCGGTTGACCAGCGATAACACACGCTTTATTACATTCAACTATTTGAATACTTCTTTAATAATTCTTTAATAATAAATTTCTATGATAAACACGCCCCTGTAGTTAAGAAACGTGTTTCGCACCACCCATCACCATGCTAAACCGATGAATTACGTTCGTTAATGGCGCGGAGAGATAAAGCTTATAGAGCATACAGGGGATATGTTAAAAATAGTGATCCTTCCAGTGATAGCACAATAAATCCTAATACGAAATTCGAAAACAATAGGATGTTAAGAAACCGTTGCACTCAAAAAGGAAGGAAGGCAAAACGGCGCTTTGCCTATGAAATACTTGAATTCGAAAATAATGGAGCGGTTCTTTGGAAATGTCTAAAGTATTAGGTGTTGGGAGAAACATAGCCAAGAACGCTGTTAACTATACGCCAGATGAATTGAACACTTTTTTCTGTCAAAGCTGTATGGTACCAGCCTCCATGAAACAGCAAACAATGAATAATATTGTAGCTTCGGAAATTAACTCTCTGTTCTCGTCTTCTCACGTACAGCCTGCACATGTATTAAAAGCGATCCAAAGAATTAAATCTAAAGCCACTGGTACAGATGATATTTCAATAACCATGATCAGGAAGATCCTACTGCATGTACTTAATCCTATCACTGACATTTTTAATTACTCTCTTGCCACAGGTACTTTTCCCACAGTATGCAAACTCGCTAAAGTCCCCCCACTTCCAAAAAAGAACAACGCTAATAATATTGCAGACTATCGTCCTATCAGTGTCCTTCCCGAGCTTTCAAAAGTTTTTGAATATATTGTAAATGATCAAATTCAGGAATACTTAACAACAAATAGTTTATTGGATACATTTCAATCTGGTTTTCGAAGTAATCATAGCACATGCACTGTACTAGTAAACATAACGGAGGATATAAGATTGGCTATTTATAACAGAAAACTGACGCTCCTTACTCTACTTGACTATAGTAAGGCATTTCAAACTATTGATTTTGACATATTAGTTCAGAAATTATCATTATTGTTTAATTTTTCTGATTCAGTGGTTAAATGGTTTCATTCTTACCTTCACGAACGTAAACAAAGAGTAGTGATCAATCAGGATCACATATCGACATGGCATTGCATCAACAGTGGAGTGCCGCAGGGTAGCGAACTAGGTCCCATTCTCTTTGCCCTTTACATTAATGATCTCCCTAAAATTCTCACCTATTGTAAACACCATATTTACGCAGATGATTTTCAGTTATATGCTTCTTTTCCCCAACAAGATATTAATAATGCGATTGAGAAAATAAATACTGAGTTAAACAAAATCAGCGACTGGTCTACGGCTCATGGGTTAAAATTAAATACAACAAAATCGCAGTGCATCTTAATTGGCTCCACAAGAATTCTTTCTTCTATTAATGTCTGTCAGCTCCCAAATATAATATTGTCCAATACTGTTATTCCATTCTCTAGAGCTGCAAAAATTCCGGAGTCATAATAAATCAAAATACCTCCTGGTCAGATCAAATAAATTGAGTTTCTAAGAGAGCATTTGGTGCCCTACATACGTTAAATCGACTAAGAATTTTCTTACCAATATCTTTGAAGATCAAACTTTTCAAGGTACTGGTGTTCCCACATCTTGACTATTGCGACTCAGTCTATTCTGATCTAACAGAAAATCAATCAAAGCGCTTGCAAAGAGTGCAAAATGCCTGCAATAGATTTATTTTCAATATAACTTACAGGGAACATCTCACATCTTTTTATAAAAAACTGTCATGGCTGACGTTAGTCGGAAGAAGAAATTTACATAATCTTACCCTATTGTACAAAATACTGACTACGTCAGAACCATCGTATCTAGTCCGTAGATTTTTATATTTATGAGATTTCCATACTAGAAGCACAAGATCACAAGATAATTTTTTGCTCTCCATCCCCAGTCACAATTCTGATTCATACTCAAAATCCTTCACAGTAAGTACTACACGCCTCTGGAACAGTTTACCTCAATTAATACACAAGGTTTCCACAGTCGCCAAATTAAAAAAAAAATCGGTGTATTCCCTTCTCTTAAGTAAAGATAAGGACACTGGTAGCACATGAGGCATCTTCGTTTTACCAGATTATTAATAACCCACTTATGAACACACAACCAATAGGTAACCTATGTTAATTTGTACAGCTTATTCATACCTCTAGTACTGCTATATGCAATATGCAATTTTTGGTTTCTCCATGTTATTTTTGATTCCCCTATTGAATATTATTTTTCAATTTTTGATTTTTTGAAGTGCTTAACAATTTTTTAAAATTAAGTAGTATATTGTTTTCTTATGTGGTTCAATACTTTTCTTTTGTAATTGTTAATATTTTCTATATATTGGTGTTTTTATATATATATATATAATGTATGCACGTGGTTAAGTGCTCAGAGAAAGCTGCAGAGTCTTAACTTCGCCACGTAAAAGATGTCATAAATACATAAATAAATAAATAAATAAATACTCGTTTGTTTCAACACTTCAGCTATAAAATTTTCAGGAATAATACTAGTGATAATAAATATTATGCGGAAAAATATTTAAAAATTAAAAATTTATTATCGCTCAGGTCATACCATTACAAGCAGAAATAAAAAAAAATTGGTTTTGTGTAACGTTGCCCATGAAAAGACGAATTTCTCATCTCGATTCTAAAAACAAACCAAACAAGATCGGGATGAGACTTAACATTTTAATTCCAGACGGGACAAGGCTAACTCACTCTATCGACATGCTTTGCAGATGAGAATGGAGACGAGACGAAAAGTATCGTAAACATTTGTCGTCTTATCTCGATTCTAGAAAAAGTATATGCCACTCTTTAAGCAACAATTGCTATGTAGACTGAATCTTATATATTATTTTCTTAGTTTGTACTTCAGAGCTCACTGATTTATGGTCTGGGTATATATTTTTGTAGCAAGGCTTTTATAATTACATCTGCAAACTCCACACGTTAGTTTATTACAAGCTTTAGTGTTCAATTATATTCAGGTCTTCCTATTACAGTTATTTTCCTGGAAACGTAGAGCACAATATTTTCTACACGAAATATTAGCAGAAAGCTTTCGTTTAAATTAGAGTAGCTGTACCCCGTCCTCGAAACCCCTATGTTTAAGTAAGTTTTGCCGAATTTTAGTGCAATTACAAACTTTTAATAGCATTATTATTATTATTATTATTATTATTATTATTATTATTATTATTATTATTATTATTATTGAAGTGTTGTAAATTTAATGGTACAACCTGTTCCACCTAACTCCCGCCTAGTATGCATTGTGCTGAACAAACAACGTGTGTATAGATTTCCTCCGTGTTCTGCTTCCTCGTACTTTCTTTATTTCAATATTTCTTTCATTCTCATCATCGACGTGTTCTGTAGCTTAGCCGGCATAACCATCACTTAAAAACAAATTTTCTTACGGTTCTTGTGAGTTCAGAATCCATACTTTCTACACGAAATTTGCCTCGAAATTTTCCGTTATAACATTTAACTAGTACTAGGGAAACTTTCCGTTATAACATTTAACTAGTTGTAGGGATGTTTGTGAGGGTATGTCCTGTTGATCCTGACACTTCTCTCTAATCCCGACTATTTTGTAATTTTTGGCTAACGCTACGGGCGATTTTAAAGATTTTAATACAATGTGTCCTCATACGGAAATTTTTACCTATATTATTATTATTATTATTATTATCATTATTGAATATTTGAGACCTCAATATTACGTCCTACAGCAAAGTAAATAAACATACTGAAGTTACGGAAATGAAAATAAATTCTTTTAACCCTATATAAGGATGAATTATGAAATACTATGCAAAGAAAAGATAGGAAAAAGGTGTCAGCTACTGGATAATGTGAAAATCGAACAGAACCTAAGTAGGATGTGTCTTTATCACAACACCCTTTCGAAGTAACACCCTTTCTTTGGGTAAAGGAGGGTAGTGTAATAACCTAACTCTTGGGCCAAACTCTAGGCCAAACCATTTTGGAAATATCTTTTACCAGCACAGATTGAGTAGGGTGAGATTGGGCAGGGTGCTTTGCGCATAGACTTTTATGACATTCAAAATCATAAAATACTTACATCTAAAATTACATCTGACATTAAAAATAAAAAAGAAGTTTTTACGTCAAATTATACATCCTGGGTTGATTTTAAGAATAAAAGATGGGTTAATGTATCTAATGCTATCAATAAACAAGATGTTGTAACATTAGAGCAGCTTGAATAAGCAAACGAAGAGTTTACACAAAAAGAAACTGTAGAATTACCATGTCGATTGGCAAATGATGATGTTGAGAAATCAGTCATTTTTGTATATAATTTAGCTGCTGCCTACAAATTTCTTTATAGAAGTAGTTAATGCATACAGAATCAAGTTTCAATTCATAACTTACAGACACATTTTTAAATGACATTCTATTTGAAAGTTTTCCATTACATTTTAATATAAATGATCAGTTAACAATCAGACCATCTAAAAATTGTGATTTGAAACAAGGCGAATCATTAATGCTTATTATGTATGTAGAAAGGGAGGATGAAGATGAAGACGAAAACGAATCAAGTGATAATGATAATGTTAGGAGGGTAGTATTAGGTAATGATGAATTTTAAATTTCTATATAATAAACAGGATGTATTGTGTTAAGTGTAACAAATCAACAGATACGAAGAAAAACACTATTAGAATAGAAAAAAACAGAATGGATGATATAGTAAGAAAGGTATTGGTTCAATATGTGGTGTTACTAAATCGTAATTCGTTAAAAAGAAAGATTGACTAGCACAAGGTAAAGATATTAGAGAAGACATTATAGAAGAAATTCACAAACGTTCCGGAAAGAATTATCGATGCCTAACAAGCGATGACTATCAATATTGATATCTAAATTGGGACTACCGTTCCCTCAACCCCCCACTCAAGTATCGTAAAAACATCCCAAAAAACAATATTTATTCAAACCAGTACTATAAAGCTGACGTAAGAAGGAAAAATTTAGAAAAAAGAATCATCACTAATTATAAATTAGTGCAGCATGATGAGGAAAAATAAATTACATCTCGCCAAGATAATGGAACCACCAGCAGAAAAACAAATACTTTGCTATAAACTCAAATGCAAAGCAAATCAAGAATAAAATTAATATCAATTAATAACGAAAGCACTCACCGTTTCGCCATACCAGAACACTCATGAATAATGAACTCTCAAGTAATGATTCACGAAAAAATAAGATAGCAAGAACACATGCGCAATACTCAATTTCACATTAATGAAAAATGTTCCTTTCCGCACAGACGTCGATTTACTAAAGCGAGGACACTTGTTATTATTACAAACAAGACTAACCAATAAGTGCCCACTTTTACCATACGTCGGAAATATCTTCAGCCTTCGACCACAACCATATTAGGATTTCTCTAACTCAATGAAACCACACAATGCTGCAAAGGGATGACTTAATATCCGAATCTAATTCAAACTTATTAAAAAACGACAAGTTAAAATTCTTTGTATTAAATTCATGTTACGGTTTCTCAATCGCACTTGCTAACTCGATTGTCACTATGATACGAAAATTCAATTACCCGCTCACCGCATTCCACACATACAAAGAGAAACAACATGTGACGTCAAAGTAACAAACTACCATATGACTGTACAGAGACATATAGTGAGAAAAATATGAACTACCACCAATCTTTCAAAAAGGACGTCACTCAAAAGGCACGAACACTTCCAGCAAGTGACTCACGCAGAAACTGTTCCGAGAAGTGATTGAAACAATAAGAACCGTCTAAAGTCACTGTTTGAGTCTAATTAAGTATTTTCGTTTTTTTAAAAAAAGAAGAAATCATGCAATTTTGGGTGGCCTTCAGCCTGAAAATTACAAACCCCATAAATCTTTCACTGATTACGGTTCGAATGATTCACACAACTGTAATACTATGTAACGGATTTTAAATTGAATTTGAGAATTCTGATATTAAAAAAAACGACATAAGATTTTTTTTTGATTCGTTGAGGAATCTAGTGATGGGTAGGTCCCGTTGTTCACGGTATGTTGAGGGAGTAATGTATGACCCAACTAGGCACGTGAAAATTGATAACGTTCGTCAAGCGAACAAAATGATTGCATATAAAGTGTTTTAGAGCTGTGCACGTTTGAGTTCAACTAAATGGCAATTGAGCATTATAAATGATTTAGGGCTATTTTCAAGATGCCAAAAGGCTGATTTAGAGTGGCATCCTTACATTAATTTACAGTTATAATGAATGGGTATCTTAACGTGATGCCAATGGCCATTAGAGGTCGGATCACTCCGTAGATAGTTACTCCTTCTTGCTTCCCGAATGCCTAGCTTGTGAATGATAGATGAGTAGGAACCGTTTGTTGTGCATCTTTAATATTTTGGAGGTGGATAGAATATCCCTCTTGTGATGATGGTTCGTGATCAATGGCCATAAATGTGCTAGTAGAGTTTTACTTTGCCGTAGTCAATAAGATGTTTGTTGAAAATAAGATTAAGTAATGATTCTATCAGCTAAAAATCGCGTGCTCGCTAATGTTGTAAAGATCCGTGCATTAGTGTTGATGCCTATGTACCTGTTATATTTGATGATTTGGTAAAAATAGAAGTTTGTTTGCGAGTACTACTGATAATTTTAAAAAATGTAGGTTTTCATATATATGTGTTTAAATAACAGCAAGACAAGAGGGATTGTTTTGTGAGTTGACCTGTTATTCTAAATTTATTTGAAACATTTTAATGAGTCTTTCGTTTTGCCGTATGAGTAATATGATTATTGAAACTTGAGACTTTAAATGTTTTTGTATTCCTTTAGAATTTTTGTTATTTAGTAAGTTGTGATACATTATTTTAAATAATTAGTATTCAAGTAATGTTATAAGTATTTTGCGAAATGCTTGTTTTGAAAATTGTCTTGCATTATTAATTTTTTTTGTGTATGAATATATATATTAATTTATATTATAATTTTAATGCTACATTATGTGTTTATATTTAGTAGTTGAATATTACAAAATATTTTTGAATAAAAAGGTTTGAGTATTGAACAAGTTTGTTGTAAAAAAAAAAAGGTGCATATACACACATTACACTACACTAAATACTCATATTAAGAATTTCGGCTTTAGCGTTTACACCGTTGTTAGGCAACACTTCCGAAATATACACATTTTCTATTATAGTTTAGTAATTATGTATTTTTATATTAATGCCTACCAGTATATACATTTAGTTCAGGTGTTTACTATGATTTCAAATATGTTATATGCTCAGTGAAAAAGGTTGGAAAATCAATTGAAACATCCACTCATGGTGAGAAACCCAAAGTTGAAAAATAAATAGATAAATAAATAAATAAGTGAATGAAAGAAAAGGACTTATAAACTGCAAATTTAAATGAATAATATGTACATTTTTATTAATGGTGGTATAATGATGGTTCAAATGAAGGATTATAAATATAACAGTTGGCTTTAACAATAGGTGGCTTGTCGTCATATAGGTTGAATAACCTTATAGTTAGCAAGTGAAAAGTGATCCATTATGTACAGTGAGGTACCAATATACCGATTTCCATGGTGAACTTCCAGTGAATTGAACCTATATATAGGATGTTCCACAATATAGTGATTTCTTCAGTGATACTTAACTTCAGTGACCATTAACCTTCTGGCGGCCGCGGTTCTCTTCACAATTGAATCACTTACAGATTCATCTATTTTTGCCCTAGACGTCCAATATTAAATTCCATTTTCAGAGCAATGGTTTCTAATTGTTTCTATATTCCTCTCTCAACATTGCTTGAAATTGTTCTAAAACACTAGCCTCCATATTGATATGAGTTAAAAGCAACTATTTCAAAGTACAAAAATATAAATGCCTCAGTTTGATACGAACATAAGAAACATACACTTAAAACATGAAACATTAAGAATTTTGATATCATGACCATTAACAACCAATCCTTGTTTTATTCACAGCTCAGATTACACTTTGCGAAGTGCTTCAATATAAAATAACCACAGATATAAACTAGTACCATATAGAAAACATTGTCTGTTATTCATAAATGCATATTAAGGCAGAATCTGCGGAATTTGCCCGTTTTCATCTCGTAAGTCGTGGATCACTTGCTCACTGGTATAGCGTAGAGAAACCTCGTAAGCATAATCCACTCACCATTTTTAGCGTAAAATTTAAATCTGTTTTTTTATTCTTAGTGTCTTCATTCTAGTGAGAGTAATAAAAATAAAAAGTTTCCTAAATGAGTTGCATGTCTGGCTAACTGCTGAAACGTAAAACTTAATATCAATCGATTCAGCCATTTCTGGAGCTAATACCAGAATAAGTTGATGTCAAATCTTTTGTACTGAAGTATAGTATGCAGATTGTTCGTCTTCTCTCTCTTGAATGTTTATTTCCGAAAACACTGCTGCAGGCGACACTTTTTTAAAAGTAAAAGGGCTAGTGTGCCAACTGTCCTTTCTCTAACAAGAGAGACCACTCAGATTATAATATTTGACGTACAGTTTTAATCCTGTTCCCGTCTTTATGATACCCATTTGAATGAAAGTAACGTAGTAAAATGCCACTTAAATGAACACGCTCAACATATTAAATATTTATTTCAAACAGGGGGCGCGGTGGCTCAATGGTAGAGCGTTCACCTTTGGTGCTTGGGGTCCCGGGTTCGATCCCAGCCCCCGCCAAGTGAACTTTGTGGTGGACAAACACCGTGCTCGTGGGTTTTCTAGGGTTCTCCCGTTTTCTCCCACTTTATTCATTCCACCATTTCACTCATCTCTCATTATCATCGTCTCCTTTAGCCTAACCGGCATAACCGTGGGACGTAAAACTCAAAGATTTCATTTCATTTTTTTATTTCAAACAGTTCAGCTCCCTGTATTTTAGAATGTGAAGCATAACATATTTCTTCACTTTTTCGGTACTCAGTGTGTAGTATTTATTTTCGCATGTCCTTTTTACTTTTAGCGTAAAAGACAATAATAAAGAGTGTTTCACGATGCTAATAACACACGAGAGGCATTGTTTGCAAAAATTCTGCAAAAGCAAAATTCCAAACCTAGTAGGCTATATATTTCGATTTTTGCGATTAGCATTAGAGCAGGTTATGATAAGTTCTATGTTGAGAGCACAAACATAGGAGCACTAGCAATAATCAGAAAGTAACGAAGGTGCAAGTGGTTGACCATATTACCTTACCATATATTCTTATCCTTTAATAGATTGTAGAAAATAACTAATTATTTCACTCATCGGATAGTGATAACGTAATTTGAAGTGAAACACTTCCACGTCAGCTCCTCAGAGGGCGTAAATGAGGGGCCAAAATTTAGAGTACGTAAAGAATAGAAGAAACGGATAATTTTAGTTTGTTATCTACGGATATAGTTGTATATTTTATATTGTATCACATAGTAACAAATGTGTTTCCCTCACTTATTACGGATAAGACAAATTCAAAATATATCCTTTGTGTTGAGAAGCGGAAAAACAGTTATTACCAACCACAAGTTTGATAATATTTCAACAATAAGGATTGGAAATATTTTCCTAACTTGTATCGAATTTGTACCCTTTATTTGCAACTATTCTACAACAAACATTACGGAATAAATAACTTATTTCTTTTCATTTTTAGTAGTTAAGTTTAACAAATAAGGAGTTTGTGCTTTATACAATTTAGAAATTTGTAAGAATATCCCTAGCTAGAAACTACAAAGAAAGTTTCAATTCGTTCTATTTCAAGCCCTTTCGAATTCGAATATTTGTTTTCGCTGCTCTGAGCCTATCGTAGAAGTATGCATATTTGACATCCTGCTATTCCTGGTAGAAGAGGCAAGTAACTCGTGAGTATTTTTTTTATGAAGAAGGAAGTATTAATGTCCGTGCTGACAAACAATGAAAGAAATTTTGGTCGTAGTATTAAACTTGTTTCAAACTTCCTGATCAGAACGGCTCCTACTCTGCGGATGGTATAATTTGAGACCGTTTCGTTTCTTTTAAGCGAGTGAAATGAATTGAGATCATATTTGAGAATATAAAAGAGTGTAAGAATATCCCGGGTACAAACCATGACAAATTTCCCAACCATTCTATTTGAAACATGTTTGGAACTTTAAGAGCAATTGCCAGTTACTATGCTTCTAGCTGGAGAGAATGTAATTTGAGATAACGTCTTTCTTATTAGGTGAGTGAAATAAATTTTGTTACTCTGCTTTTAGATTTTAGACATAAGTGAGAATGGCCATAGATACAAGTGCCGCAGGATTTTGTATTTTTTATTTAAGAACAGCTTTAGGATAGAAGATTAAGAATACATTTATCAATACAAAATAACTATGGAAAGTATCTTTTTTGAAATAGAATCTTAATATATTTTAAAAAATGTGCCCGACGGTTTCTTCTTTTTGGGTTCCCTTTAAAGCGGGGTGGTTATTATGACTACAAATCGAATTCTAAGTAACGTTAGTTTCAATTTCTGTTATGGGGCAGCAGCATTTTAACAGATAATGTTCTCGTTGTACTTTTAGAAAGGGTATTTTATAAGCGACTTTTCGTTCTTCTACATAGAACTCCTGTAGATCATCATTATTAATTAATTTCATTTCAGAGCAATGTTAAGTCAAATTTCTTTGTGGGTTACTGAGATGTACTCATAAAATGCCAGCCAAGTGTTATTTATTTATTTATAAATTAGCCCTGTAAAGTCAACATTAAGAATACGAATTTATTAAGTACATCCCGATTTTCGAACAAAATTTCTTAGTAGGATAGAAAACTGCACCGTCTAAGTTGCATTTCATTCTTGAATGTAGGTTTACATTAGTACAGCACGATGATGGCTGAATCCAAGTTTTTATGAGACAAAGATTTAAACTGCTTTAAGAAAAATTATATTCCACTTTTATTATATTTCTTACACGGGGGAATATATTCTATGATCCAATCGAAAGTGCAGGAACGTGAGAGTACAACGAACCAAGACAGACGAAAAGGTTATGGAGCTAATGGTTTAGAGTTTACTTGTGTATCAGTTTTCTGATATATTTTGTGTTTCCACGTATTTTTCCCTTTCTTTAATTTGCAATTTTCTCAATTTTTAAGATTATTTTCACACTATTTTCGATTGAATTCCAACAAAATATGAGTTTTCTATCATTTTGTCAGTACTTGTGTGTGTTGATAGTTTTTCCCATACTTCATACTGCCTTTTTGGACAGGTACTTTTTTTTTTTTTTTTTTTTTTTTTTTTTTGCATTTGAAGCTGTAAACTCGGAGTTATTCCATACAAAATCAGGAAGTTCACGACTGAGGCCTTAGAAATTAAAGTGTGATTTTCATTGCAAGTGAAATTAACGTTTGTTCGAGTAGAACTGGCTGATGACTCAAAGCTCATAGAATACAGGCTTGGGTGTCGTTTCTAAGCTTATGAATTACCTTTCACAACAATTTCCATTATCAAACCTAGATTACTTTAATTTGTACTCTTTTTTTGTTTAAAGATTATAGCCTGCATTCTCCGTTTTCTGTAGACTACTTACAGTCTTATCTAGGACACTTGTCTCATGCCTTTTTCTTCCTTGTAATTGTCTATTTTCGTTGCCTCTCTTTTCTCGTTGGATATAACTCAGTAGGTTACGATTATGCATTTTAAACATTGCATGGTATCTGAAGTTTAAACTCAATCCCTTTCTCCTTCGTTTCGTTCTGTTTTTTAAGATATTTTCTGAATTTAAAAATTACTCTAATAGCATATACCTTACAAAAATGGAAATCCTAAAAGAGCACGGTGTGAATCAAAAAGCTACTTTCTCTTCTTTGTATTCAGTTAAATATGATGTTACTATTTGGGTGAATCCTTCGCGATTAATTCTGATCAGTATTGTCATAAAATCGATAGGATAAAGCGCGAGTAAAATGGAATTGAAACAAGAAGAAACTGCTGGCAATCAACAGGGATATCATCTAAAAGTTTGTTCTTGGCTTTCGTTTCATTCTTCCGAATATCATTTTGTTATGGTTTGTTTCTCTTTTCTATTTGGTCTATTGCCAAACAATATCTGGAATTACAAACATGTATTATAGCGAAAATTAACAAAACGGAAGTGATGTTCGCCTGTTTCAGGTTATTTCGAGATAAATTAATTTTGTTTATAACAAGTTTTCGGCTTCGTTCGTAAATATTTATAACTTGTGCTAAAGTAACATATGATTTTTCTCTTGTTTTCGTTGTTCTTTCTTCTCGCGATATTCTTTACTATATATTGAGCTAAGTTCTCAAATTAATTTTCTATTTTACCACTTGATGTTATCCCATGCCTCTGGATTAGTCTGGCCTCTGGATTTTTCTAATATCAATAGTGTTCTTATATCTACCAGGGTCATAATGAGAAGCTGTCAGGGGTGTAGACTTAAAATCATTAATAAGGCGCACTGAATGTAAAAAACAGACGTTATAACATATGCGTATTTTTTTATTTAACTTGTTGATAAACAGTTGTATGTGGAGTATTATTACAAACTATCCTCGCACACCGTTTAAACGCTCAAAATTGTAAGTTTCAAAACCACATAATGTTATTCCATTACACTCAATAATACATCTACATCAAACATAAGGTGAAGACCTTAGAGGGCAAGGAAAGTGAGTTTTGAAGTAGATAAATTTAAGTCTAGGAAATTGACACCCCATAGTGAAATACAGATGGTGATCAGAAAAATGGAAACACCTGAACGAAATTGCTACTTACCAGATTAATATGGTGTCGGGCCACCTTTCGCCTTCAGAACAGCCTTGTTGCGACGTGGGATGGAGGCATAGAGGTCGTGAATGGTAGCAAGTGGAATTTTACACCATTCCTCGTGCAGGGCATCGGCCAGTTCTGTGAGAGAGGATGGAGGTGGAAATCGTCGCCGGAATCTTGTTTCCAAGACGGACCACAGATATTCAAGTATGTTGAAATCTCGTGATTGGGCGGGCCAGGGAAAGTGTTGATCGTCATCCCGATGTTCCTCAAACCACTCTGCAACAACTCCAGTTGTGTGAATGGGTGCCTTATCATCCTGGAAGATGGCGTCATTGTCCGGAAACAACATCCGGACCATAGGATGCAAGTGGTCTCCAGAATTGCGACATAATCGTTGGCAGTGATTCGTCCGCTAAGTTTGACCAAAGGCACACAGCATCACCAAGCCGCCGAGATGTTTCACAGTTGGGCGGAGACACTGCCTATCATAAGCTTCTTTGGGTGTTCTCCACACATAAACACGGCCCTTGGTTGGGAATAGGGTGAAGGATGACTCATCCGACCATATCACACGTTTCCAGTCCTCAACGGTCCAAGCTGCATGGTCGCGGCACCATTTGCGGCGTGTGAAAGCGTTATGGTCCCTGATGAGCAGTTTGGCACGTGCAACACGACCCCTTAAGTTCATGTCATGTATTTCGCGGCGGACTGTGATTGTCGAAACAGGGTGGGGGGTGCTGGTTGACTTCCTCCACCACTTGCTCTGCAGTGGCAGGACGGTTCTGGGTGACAATGCGCTTTAATACCCGGCCGGTTCTGGGTGACCTGTCAATCATGATTTTCTTCCGCTTCCCCGATGTGGTTTTCCCGAGTGTTGTGTAGGCCGTCATCACCTTCGACACTGTCCAACGGGACACACCTAACATAGTGGCCACTGCCGTCACACTCACTCCAAATAACCGCGCACAAACAATTTGCTCTCTTTGAAAATCTGATAGGTATCCCATTTTACACTACCTTCGTCTGAGGCAGCCACTGGACACTGCTGTTCCACTGCGCCTGACGTAGTATGGAGACCGACCTAACACACCACCGCCAGCGGTCCGGCGCTGCACGTGTCACATCAGTGCCAACCCATACATCTGACGTGTTGCCAACAACAGGTTTTTTTCATTTTTCTTATCACCATCTGTATATAAGCTGGGAGGATAACCACGACACAATTCACTCATTGGTAGACCCTCGAGTGGAGTGCGATGAGGTTTTTGAAGTTTCATATTGTGTTCCTCAGAGTGGTTTTCCGATTATAAATAAAAGTTATTGGAAACGTCATGTATAACTTGGATCCCTTTTATTATGGGGACCTCAATTGAGCTGTCTGAAACAGTGAACACAGTGAACTAAATGCATTTTCAAACTATCAGCAACCAGGTTAAACTTTGTAGTTTTTCATAATTTGTGATAAATTATCACTTTTGGAAAGAGTGGTGGATAAACTCACATGAAAAGGTGATGTAAAAATGTGGCAATGTACAATTTTTGTGGTATTTGACATCCCGGGTTTCCAGTCTTACACATACTTGTTGACAGCTCGAAAATGGAGTTATGATAGTTCACTTTGGTTTCAGACAGTTTAATTACTATTGATGCACTGTCAATAATTATATATATATATATATGTGTGTGTGTGTAGTGGCAGTGCATCATATATATGTATATGTATGTATATATATATGTATATGTATATGTATATATATATGTATATATATATATATGTATATGTATATATATGTATATGTAATTATCATATATATATATATGTCATTTAACTTTTATTACTTTGATCTGTTTTCATGACAAGAAAAAAGGACATCCTTACCTTATATCAGGAATTTTTCAATTCTGCATTTTCATGACATAATTTATTATTTAAGACATCTTTATTCACTTTATTTAGTATATCCCTTTCATACTGCATTAACATATACGATTGAAGGTTGTCTTTCCCGAGGTTTGCTCTTAATCCTTATTTTATAATATTGAGTTTCATGAAAAGCTTATTTACAACTTCCTTTCTACATGTGTAAGTGGGATAGTAAGGAGGAACTTGCACATTTTAAAGAGGTATGTATAACATAAGGCATACATGTGATATTCATATATAATTTTAAACGCACACGTAAGGCAGGACTTGCAAGTTTACTTTGATTTCCTACATCCCTGGTTCAATATCGCTTTAACATGCTTCCTCTTCATACTCACTACTTATATATTCAATATCATATTCACTCACAACATCTCCTTGCGATGTCTTGGACTAAATATCTGCATAAAATTTTAGTTCTTCGATAGTGTTCCCTTCATCTATGCCACAGATTTGTTTCATTGCATTTGAGGGTAGTACGTCTTTTAAATCAGAAATCCGCCTGGGATCGAAACACACAAAGTCGTGGTAAAGGTTTTCGTGTTTCGAAATTCGGTTAGTCACACTTTGAATGATTTTGTTAAGGACATCACTGAAAAGGCACGGTCTGAAACTTTTCTCTTCTGTATTCTTTGATTTCATGACATGCCAATTCAGATCATGCAACGATATTAAATATTTGTGAATTACTTCCATTTTTCTTGTAGCTATCTTGGGGAAAGGTAGTACTTAAAAGTGCACAATCTGTTGTTAAGAAGAAGAAGAAAAAACATATAGAATATATGTTGATTTCAGATAGATAGTCTCTGTTTGTGGTTACAGTAATAAGATAGAATTTTTGTTTCGGATTGCTATGGCAACTGGTAATTATTAATGGAGATTACAGAATAAAAAGTAGTTGTGGTGAATGTGATGTGTCTAGTTTGAAATTTATGCAATCACTAGTTATTACAAATATACGTATAAAATGAGGGTGCCTGATAGTAGTAACTTATCTTAGTATTCGAACTGGGCTAATGTGACGAAAAATACATTAAATTTAATTATAACGTTACAATCGAACGAATACATGTTTGATATTATTTGATCACAGCAAAACGCATGCCTCCTGCTGGTTTCTTCGGAACCTACCCCTCTCCAACTCCCTACTACCCGTACAACCTCCCGTTTACGCGACACCCAATCTGCTACGCTCCATGTGGATTACAAGGACATTCTTTTTGTTAACCAGTGTTACCTTATTGTCAACACCTGGTGTGAAATGCCACGTAAATTCCGCGTGGTCAACAACTCAGTTTCAGAACTAGAGCGCACTAACGGATGCAACATATATATTTTGAATTTTGTATCTAAATACTATGAGAATCGTCAAAGTAATTTAAATGATATTTTTATTACTTGTTTATGGTAATGAAGAATTTGTTAAACCATTAATTTTTATTTTAACTGAGTGTAACGTGAAAAGTCACGAAATATCAAAACTGTATGCGAGGTGGCAATAATACCATCACATGCCAGCACATGATTCGGGTACTACTTTCCTAGTGTAATCATTAGCAAAACGAATTCACACCTGTGGAACTATTTCCAAACAAGTAAACGGAGTGAAATGAATAGTATATACCCAGTCAGGAAAGTCCAGAGGATTAGTAAAATATATTCGCATTAATAGTAATTGCATTTAAGCGCAGAACTCAACGTTAACAAACTTAAAACCAGAAACGTAATGAAACGACATAATGATCTTACTTTTCTCCAGACACTATTATGTTTTCACCTTGAATTTACCATGAAACCATTGCCTTCAGCAATCTTACAAACACACAAATCTTAAAAGATAAGGTTGGTAAATACTCTTTACATCTCTTGTACGGTACAGCTTCTGTACAGTATTCATACAGTAACGGTACAACTTCTACACAGTATTCATCTTAACATCTTTCTCCATAACTAAACGCAGCGAAATGATAGGTATTCCATAATAAGTTACTAGGTTTGGAAACACATCTGCTCGAATCACAGGTAGCGTAGTGAGTTATCAAAATTGCCAGAAGGCCATTTTAGAACTTTTACGTTTGTAAAGAAAAGTTTAATCGAATATTTCTGATTCAGGCCTACACATCCGGGATAACAATGCTACCAACTTGAAATGTACAAAATATAGCTAGAGGACCAAATATTTAAACATGTACAAATTTTATTCTGAAATCTAAATTGAAAAGTTGAATATTATAAAAATTCAATGATAGAGTAGTCACATAGATAGATTATTTGATCTCTGTGGGTTCAAACTTCAGAAAAACGATCATATGGCATTTCATATATTTGACCCAAAAGCCGTTGCTTGTAGGAAGCGAAAACCGTTGGCCGCTATGTCAGTCCGACGCTGATTTCTTCTGGCGTTTGGTCTACCATGCCGTGACATGTTTAATCATATTCGGTATTTAATATTCTAGTATAAGAATTATAGGAACCATCACCTATAAACATTTCCATCGTTTCTTTGTTTAAATATCTTTTCCCTTTTTTAATTTTAAGGTCGGTTAATATTATTCCAATTTGTCCTTTTATAATTATTTTTTTTACCACGATATGCATTTTCTTTTGATGATTGCGTTTAGCTACATAATAGGAATTGTTCCAAATCTTTGTTAAACGTTCACTTATTTCTCTTTAATCCAATTTTTTATTACTTGTCTTAGTCAGCTAACCACTAACATTTAAGGAGACTGGCGTTCTAAGAAATAGTAGTTCCTTCCTTCAGTTGAATCCTTTCAGTTTATGTCTGATAGCTGGACATCGTACAAGGCAACACGCATGCCCCCAAATATGACATGCCAGTATATTTCTCCAATTGGAGCAAGAAAGAATGAATATTTCGCATCACTTAGAGACGCACTAGATAGATTTGATAAACTACATTCACGTTGAATTCTAAGAGAAAAAAATTAATACAAACAAAATTAATATAATTATATGCATCATGCTGAGACAGAGAAAGCATGGCGGGAATGACTTTTTTTTAGTTTTGTTATGTAAAGTTTTGACAGCGTAAATAAATCTTCGAAAATAATATTTACAAGCTCTCGCATGAACACGCGTTCAAGTATCGGCTGGTACAGCGGGGGACACTTCTAAATGGTACAGCCATATGGAGATTTACGGCTAAGGTCTACCATTTAGAAGTGTCCCCCGCTGTACAAGCTATATTTTACTCTCAAAACACATTATTTGGTTAATAATAATTTGTTTTCTGCTTTTCTTGTAGATATCTTAAATTTTAATGGCCAGTGCTTAGTGGAAGCTAGTGTTGGTGAAATATCATTACACTTCTATTTCTTTCTTTTAACTGCGTGGGTTATTCCTGTGGCCATAAAATCGTGGTTTTTGTCGTTGTTAGAACCTTGTAAATATAATCGTAACGTTCATAATGATTTTCGCTGTTTTTCCAAAAGTTTACACATCCTTTTTCTCTCTCACTTGTGTGTTGCGTTTATCCCAGTTTTGCTACGGCAAATCACGATTCCTTCCGTACATACCTTGTGTCATAAACCGAAGCTGGGGAGAACGGTAGACAAAACATAGACACCGTAAAAATGGAAAAATGAGCAAATGATCAAATTAACCTCAGATATTAACAAACTAAAATTATCTTCTGGTGCAAATCATAAAACCTGATTAAACTGTGCAGAAAATGCGATAATACTGAATGTAATTTACAAAAATTAAAAGAACAACAAAAAGTTACAAATGAAAAAGTAGCTTTTACTGTATATATTTTCAGCCGTGTTAACTTTTTTTATTTCCACTTTTATCTTATTTTATTTTCTTTTAATACTGTATTGTGTGGCACAATTGATAAATTAAGATTTCACTTAATCACAATAATCTTCGACCGGTCAACTCCTTCACAGGCGTTGCAGTTAATAGGATCTCAGGCGTTCCACGTCGGATTATCCTAAGGGTTCGCTGAAGTCCTCTGCAGATAGTAATAAGCGATCGTCCAAGCAGGCACAATTACTCCTTCCTTTTCAATGATATGGAGCCAGAATTTGTCACAAAACCGAGATTACAAACGAATGTTAGGGTGCTAACACATATGTACTAGTCACTTCACTGCTTCACTTCACTTCACTGCCAATATTAGAAAAAAATATTCTACACGGAGGCGTATGAAAATATCGTACAAGCACTGATGATTAAAAAAAAAAAAAAATTGGATCTCACGTATGCAAACGGCGATTTTGCTTGCGAAGCTCAATCCGTACAATTGGAGCACTCATAAAAGTATAACATGAGTTTACTTTAGAACAATGCACTCCACTGTTTAATCCTAACAATCGTTTCTAATCTCAGTTTTGTGTGACAAACCCGAAAATAAAATAACAAGATATTTCGATAATACCGAAAATAATAAAAGGGGAAATAAACGAAGTTAAAACGGCCGAAAATATATACAGTAAAAGCTACTTTATCATTTGTAACCTTTTGATGTTCTTTAATTTGTATGAATTATATTTGGTATTATATTTTCTGTAAAGTTTAACAAGATTTTGTGATTTGCACATGATAATTTTAGTTTGTTAATGCCTGAGCTTAATTTTATCATTTGTTCACTTTTCCATTTTTACGGTATCTATGTTTTGTCTACCGTTCTCCTCATCTTCGGTTTATGACACAATGTAGGTACGAAAGAAATCGTGATTTCCCGTAGCAAAGTTGGGATAAACGCAATAAACAAGTCACAGAGAGAGAGAAGGATGTGTAAACTTTTGAGAAAAAAGCGAAAATCTATATGAACATTCCGAATATATTTACAAGATTCTAACAACGACAGGAAACAGGATTTCATGGCCACAAAAATAATCCATGCAGTTAAAAGAAAAAATAGAGGTGTAAAGATATTTCACCAACACTAGCCTCCACTAACCACTGGCCAATAAAATTTGAGATATCTACAAGAAATGCAGAAAACATATTATTATTAACAAAATAATGTGTTTTGAGAGCAAAATATAGCTTGTACCAGCCGATACTTGAACGCGGTTTAATTCAAAAAATAACACGACCTAGTTCCGACGTATTCATGCGAGAGGTTGAGAATATTATTTTCGATGTTTTATTTACGCTGCCCGAACATTACATAACAAAGCTAAGAAATGTCATTCCCGCATGGATTATTGGTGAGCACACCTCCTTCAAGAGGTACAACTGGCTTCGTAGATTTATGAAATCAACGTTCTAATTATCCTTAAAGAACTAGTGTGAATATAGTAAATTAGGGAAACCAATCTTTAAATCGTCGATTCCATCCTGTTCACCCCAACCATAGATAGGTGGGCAACATGGAAGTTTTGAAACTCTTCTCTACCGTGGGAGATCAGTTTTAAAACTTGATAACGTCTCTTCTTAGTAACTGTCTATATATTGTATCCTTGGTATTCTTCTTCCTGGTATTGCATTTCCCGCTATCAGCATGGTGATCACATCGGAGTGCCGAATAAGATGGCAAAGCATAGTGTTTCTTCTTTTTCCTATTATTTTCATGATCTGTTGTCCTTCATTAGCAACCCTTAGTCCTTGTTAATTTCTTCTTCTTTCGGTCCATGATACATGCAACATTGTGCGCCAAGACCACATTCAAAGTGTTTCTAGCTTAGATATTTTAGCTTTTCTCAATGGAAATCCTCGATTGATCCTACATATATGTAGACTTAACAGTAACTTCTGAAGATAGTGGATTAAATTTGCCTGACCTTGATCTAGAAACACAATGTTTTTTTTTCTGAGGCCAGATGTTAACCCATAAACATTTAAAAACCGTAAATAAACTAAAAATTGAAATGGAACCGGGGGCAACTATATGGCAGTGTGGAGTTTTATGGCTGATTTGATCATACGCCTTAGATTGTGAACCCAATTCGACAGCGTGTAAGACTCATTCTAATTAATCTTCGTTCGAATGGCAGCCTGGAACTACAGTTTGTTTTTCAGGGAGTTAAGCATGGTAATTTATGTTCGCTATTGAAACTAAAAGCGGTATATTCCTTAAAGGAAAGAGAAAAAACAAAAACAAAAAGATGGGAAATGCAGACTTGCTATTCTTAAAAGTTAAAATTTCGTTATACTGTCCATGCTTTCTCTCTTAGCATGATGCATATTGTTATATTCATTTTCATACCTTAGAATTCAACGTGAATGTAGTTTATCAAATCTATCTAGTGCATCTCTAAGTGATGGCGAAATCTTTATTCTTTCTTGCTCCAATTGGAGAAATATACTGGCATGTCATATTTTGGGGTATGCGTGTTGCCATGTTCGGTGTCCAGCTATCAGACATAAACTGAAAGAATTAAACTGGAGGAAGGAGCTACTATTTCTTAGAACGCCAGTCCCCTTAAATGTTAGTGGTTAGCTGACATGGAAAAGTGATAAAAAATTGGATTAAAGAGAAATAAGTGAACGGTTAAGAAATATTTGGAACAATTCCTATTATGTAGCAAAACGCAATCATCAACAGAAAATCCATATCATAGTAAAAATTAACCAAAAGATGACAAATTGAAAAAAAATATACCGACTACTAAAACTAAAAAAGGGAAAAGGGAATTAAACAAAGAAACGATGAAAATGTTTACTGGTCAGGGTTTCTGTAATTCTTATACTAGAAGATTAAATACCTAATGCGATAAAACATGTTACTGCGTGGTAGACCAAACGTCGGACTAACCTAGCGGTCAACGGTTTGCGCTTCCTACAAGCAACGGCTTTTGGGTCAAATATAGTGAAATGCCATATGATCGTTTTTCTGAAGTTTGAATCCACAGAGATCAAATAATCAATCTATGTGACTACCATATCTTTGAGTTGTATTATATTCAACTTTTCAATTTGGATTTCAGGGCAAAATTTGTACATGTTTAAATATTTGGTCATCTAGCTATATTTTGTACATTTCAAGTTGGTAGCATTGTTACCCCGGATGTGTAAGCCTGAATCAGAAATAATCGATTAAACTTTTTTATACAAACGACAAATTTTAAAAATGTTATAAAATGGCCTTCTGGCAATTTTGATGACTCACTACGGTACCTGTGTGTCGAGCAGGTGTTTCCAAACCTAGTAACTTATTATGAAATAGTTATAATTTCGTTACGTTTTACTTATTTACAATTTTGAGTGTTTAAACGGTCTGCGAGGATAGTTTGTAATAATATTGTATATACAACTGTTGATCAGCCTGTTTAATAAAAAATACGCATATGAAATAACATCACTATGTTACAGTCAGTGCGCCTTATTTATGACTTTAAGTCTACGCCCCTCACAGCTTCTCATTATGACCCTGGTAGAAACGAGAACAATATTGATATTAGAAAAAGCTAATGGAGATACATGGGATAACATCAAATGGTAAGATAGAAAATTAATTTCAGAACAGCTCGATATATAGTAGAGAATATCGGGAGAAGGAAAAACAAGGAAAGCAAGAAATAATCATACATTACTTCAGCACAAATTATAAATCTTTAAAAACCAAGACGAAAACTTGTTATAAACAAAATTATCTTCTCTCGAAATAACGTGGAACAGGTGAACATCACTTCCGTTTTTTGAATGTTCGTTATAATACATGTTTCTAATTCCAGATGTTGTTTGGCAATAGACAAAATGCAAAAGAGGTATTCGGAAGAATGAAAAGAAAGCCAAGAACAAACTTTTAGATGATATCCTTGTTGATTGCCAGCTGTTTCTTCTTGTTTTAATTCCGTTTTACTTGCGCTTTATCTTATCGATTTTAAGACAATACTGATGGGAATTAATCGCGAAGGATTCATCCAAATAGTAACATTATATTTAACTGAAGACAAAGAAGAGAGAGTAGTTTTTTGATTCACTCCCAGCTCTTTTAAAATTTCCATTTTTGTAAAATATATGCTATTAGAGTAATTTTTAAATTCAGAAAATATCTTAACCTTTATCAGGGAACGTTATTTTTGTTCGCCTACAGGAAATGCGTGTCTGTGGGACACCGACATGTATAAAGTAATATCTTTTTTTAAAAAAACATATGTGTAATGTACAATAATGAAACTTTATATTTTGTACATCGAGCAAAATATGATAAACAAGAATAACATATATTAATTCGGTTTTATTGGAATATAAATTCGGAAAATATTTCAATATCTAAATAAAAATAGTACATAAATTTAAAAACTGACAAATTTGAAGTTTGTATAATTCTACATATTACTACCTTGCAAATATGCTATTTGTCCACATGTAGCTGCCCTGTTCAAATGTGCTATTTGTCCAAGAGCTTGGAAACGTTTAACGAATATGGTAGCTTTAAACAGAGGTCGTCCCAAAGTGTCTTGAAAATGGTGAATACATGTCTTCGTATCCTGATTTCCAAATAGGACACAATATTAGGAGAGCAATAAGGGCTTTATTTTCAGATAGGTCAGTAGATCTGTAGTTTGACTTTGCTCTAATTTACTTCAAACTTGTTTCGATTTTCTTCCAACTTCATATTGAAATCTCCTGAATTATATCATCATCACATAAGTTAGACAGGATTTTTTTCCCCAGATTTCTTACATGGGTGTCTATACCAGGCATCCCTCTGACTATGTTTTGATGAAGAACCCTTCGGCTTCTTAGTGGTTCATTTCAATTCCAAACAAACCTGTTTTTACCTCTGTATCTAAGGCCCTCGTTATCACATGAAACTTCACTAGAGCTGCTCACATTGACAGTTATGTTACTACTTGAGCTCGCACCTGGCACTGTATCAGAATTGGTATCGCCCTCACTGTCAGTAGGTAAATCTTGACCTTGAGGAAAAAATTAGGCGTCTCAGTCAGAAGCTACTGAAGACAATAATATAAATTCCTTCCGTACTTTCAACATATTTGGAATTTTTGCCGTGAAATAAGGATCTGCTGTACTTACAGTATCATTCTTAAATTTCTTTCTCGAGGTACTAGGTCTATATTTTGCAAATATACAAAATCTCATACAAAAAAAAATAGTATGTTTCAAGAGCTCAATAGCTTCTATTTCATGGTAAACACAATTAAAGCACAAAAATTTTTGAAAGCAAAACTCTCTTCAGGAAATGTGTGTCAAATAATCACGCAAAAATATAAACAATAATGGAAATGTGTGCCTCTTTCTAAAATCATCGATAAATGTTCATTCGGACATTACGCCAACAATGGACTACTGCGACACACATAAAACTAAATAATTGGAAGGTACTGAGAAAACCGATACATTGAGTGAATCAGTGTTGCCAATGTAATACAAAGAAAAACCATAGGTGTCTGACATACACATATTTCCTCTTAAGGGTTAAAAAGCAGAAGGAAACGAAGGAGAAAAAGATTGAGTTTAAAATTCAGGGACGATGCAAAATTTAAAATGCATTTTCGTAAACTACTGAGTTATAACTAACCAGAAAAAAAAGCAAAGAAAATAAACATTTACAAGGATGAAAAAGGCATTACGCAAGTGTCCGAGATAAAGCTGTAAGTAGTCAACAAAAAACGGAGAATGCAGGCTAAAATCTCAAAAGAAAACAATAATACAAATTAAAGAAATCCACGTTTGTTAATGGAAATTCTTGTAAAAGGGTAATGCACAAGCTTAGAAACGACACCCAAGCCTGTATTCTATGAGCTTTGAGCCATCAGCAAGTGCAAATCAAACAAACGTCAATTTCATTTGAAACATAAAATCTAACTTTAATTTTTAAGGCTTCACTCGTGAACATCCTGATTTTATATGGAATAGCCCAGCGTTTACAACTTTAAAAGCAAAAATATAGACCTGTCCAAAAAGGCAGTATGAACTATGGGAAAAGCTATAAATACATTCTGACAAAATAACAGAAAACTCATATCTTGGTGGAATTTAGTCTAAAATGGTGTGAAAAAATCTTAAAAATTGGGAAAAGTGCAAATAAAAAAAGGGAAAAATCTGTGGAAACACAAAATATATCAGAAAACTGATAAAAAAGTAAACTGTAAACCATTAGCTCCATAACCTTTTCGTCTGTCTTGGTTCGTTTTACTCTCACGTTCCTGCACTCTCGATTGGATAATAGAATATATTCCCCCGTGTAAGAAATATAATAAAAGTGGAAAATAATTTTTCTTAAAGCAGTTTAAATCTTTGTCTCATAAAAACTTGGACTCAACCGTCATCGTGCTTTACTAATGTAAACCTACATTCAAGAATGAAATGCAGCTTATAAGATGTAGTTTTCTAACATACTAAAAAATTTTGTTCGGAAGGCGGGATGTACTTAATAATATCGTATTTATGATATTCTTAATCTGGACTCTAAAAAGGCTAATTTATAATTAAATAAATAACGCTTCGCTGGCATTTTATGAGTACATCTCATTAACCCACAATGAAATTTGATTTAACATCGTTCTGAAATAAATTTAAATAATAATGATGATCTATACAGAAGTTCTACATTTCTATGTAGAAGAACGAAAATCGTTTATAAAATACCCTTTTCAACAATACAACGAGAACATTATCTGATAAAATGTTGCTGCTCCATAACAAAAATTGAAACTAATGTTACTTAGAAATCGATTTGTAGTCATAATGACCACCCCCCTTTAAAGGGAATCCAAAAAGAAGAAACCGACGTCGGGCACATTTTAAAAACCTATTAAGATTCTATTTTGCCAAAAGAGATACTTTGCATAGTTATTTTGTATTGATAAATCTATTCTTAATCTTCTATTCCAAAACTGTTCTTAAATACAAAAAAACACAAAATCCAGCGCGACTTGTATCTATGGCCATTCTCACTTATGTCTAAAATCTAAAAGCAGAGTAACAAAATTTATTTAACTCACCTAATAAGAAAGACGTTATCTCAAATTACATTCACTACAGTTAGAAGCGAAATAACTGGCAATAGCTGTTAAAAATTGAAACATGTCAAAAATAGAACGGTTGGGAAATTTTTCATGCTTTGTACCTGAGATATTCTTACTTTCCTTTATATATTCAAATAAGATCTCAATTTATTTCACTCGGCTAAAAGAAATAAAACGTTCTCAAATTATACCATCCGCAAAGTAGGAGCCGTTCTGATCACGAAGTTTGAAACAACTTTAAAGCTACGATCAAAATGTCTTTCATTGTTTGTCAGTACAAACATTATTACTTCCTTCTTCATTAAAAAAAAAAAAAAAAAAAAAAAAAAAAAAAAACTTGCGAGCTACTTGCTACTTCCACTAGGAATAGCTAGATGTCAAATACATACTTCTACGATAAGCTCAGAGCAGCGCAAAAAAAAAAAAAAAATCGAATTGGAAAGCGCTTGAAATAGAACGAATTCAAACTTTCTTTGTATTCTCCACCTAGGGATGTTCTTATAAATATCTAAATTGTAAAAAGCACAAATCGAAATTTGTTAAACTTAACTACTAAAAATGAAAAGAACTAAGTTATTTATTCAGTAAAGTTGGTTGTAGAATAGTTGCCACGATCGTCGCCATGAAACCAAAATTCAATTACCCGCTCACCGCATTCCACACATACAAGCAGACAGAATATGTGACGCCACAGTAACATAGTACCATATGACTGTACAGAGACACCCAGTGAGAAAAATATGAACTACCACCAATCTGTTTACAGTTCAGGGTTTTCCTAACAGATGACTGAATCTCTTTTCATATTTTGTGGGAAGTAATGCCCAATGTGCAAAGTAACCCCGTGTTTCCGTAGCTAGTTACCACTGTAAGCGAAATGAAATATCAAAATTCAATGTGGCAAATCATGACACAAAACTAGAAAAACGTTTGGGAAGGAAGAAATTCATATAACTAAGGAATTACGTCCCTAATATATTGTGTAATTTGGAACACAAATATACAAGCAAACAAAGCATTTCAGGATGTTACCTATAAAATACGTAGGGACGTAAAAGAACACATTCAACACGTAAGTTTATCCTAAATACAGAATTTTGCGCTATCCTCGTTTACCAACATTCTGCGTAATGCCCTAATCTGCATAGCAATCTTATTTTTACCGGCCATCTAGCACATGCTGGTTAGCGTTGTTTGTACAATAATTCACATATCATGTACGTTCACTAAGCCCCTAAAGTGATTATATATTGAGAAATTTAGGTCCATACTCTAGAAATGATTCCTGTGAATGTAAAAAGTCGACTTCCTTGAAAGAAATGAGTGCAGCTATGTAATGGTATGATGTATTGACCTCTACAATTAACGAACATCCATTGATGGTTAAAATATTCTTTCTCTTGTATTTTACTAATGTCTTTCGAAGCCCTCCGCAAAAATGAGGCTAGACACATTTGAGCTAAATTCTAAGTATAAACACAAACGTCCATAGTTCTTGTTCCAATATAATACATTCCACGTTTAAATTTGCAAAATATTAGGATATATACCATTCTCACCATTTCTTATTTTACATGTCTCTATATAAATAAAACAATATTGTCGAGCACCCATATTTTAAACATGTGCAACAATTAGTGAGAAGTCTGTGATCAATAATAAGGAAATAATTAGTTTATCAAGATCTAAACTACATCAGATTTGTATTAGTCGTATCAATCTTATTTTTATTTGGTATACAGCTTGTCTATCTGTGCCTTGGAATTTCCTAATTGTAGGTTACTAACTTACGTTCGAGATATCTCCCATATCTAAATATTTCTCGTGAAGTATTGCTTTTAGCCAACAAACTTTCCGAACGCATGTAACCGTATTATCAATCTGAGCCAATTAGTATATGAAAAATTGAACATTACCTTTCTGCGCGAAGTGAATTCAAACTTTTTGTTGTTAATTGTTGGAAGTCATTAGAGTACGACGCGCAAGTCTCCTGAACCACTATTTTTCTAGGCGTTTCTATACTCCTTTCAAATTCAGGATCTTCTTCTACTGCTAATTCTGATTTCACCCTATCAACGTTTAGTTTCACATCCAAAGAACGCATAGCTGTATCCTTGTCCATTGTTTCCTCTCCTTCCGTTGTGGATAATATTAACTCTTTCTTGTCAGTCATCAGTTCGTACGTCCACCCTTTCCCTTCGAGTGGATCTTCCTGAGGTAACTCATAAGCAATTTCTTCTTTGAACATCAATTCCAACTTAACAGACGCCCCACTAGCCATTGTGAATTGAAATATAATAAGAATTTAAGACTGTTTTTATACTTTCCTTATATTTTATGTTGCCAGTGTTAATGAAATGGTTTACAAGAACATTCACAAATGCAATTTATATTTCAAATCTTATTCTTCTGATTTTGCTTATTTCCTTAGCCACGATCGTTCTCTCGGCAATTGTTTGTTTATTTGTAGCAGCCGGAAGAAAGTGAAATGGAACCCGGATGTATACTTCTTTACTTCATATTTCGTTCAAGTGAGATCTTTTGTCGCTAGTGTAGCTCACACTCACATCCCGCTATTCTCGTGTTTCAGACAGGGTTGAAAAAAAACATGATTTTTTTTAAAAAATCAAAAAGAACGTTTTTTATGTTTAAAACATGTTCTTTTGTTTAAAACGTTTTAAACGTTTAAAACAAAGTACTTTGTTTTAAACAAAAAAAAACATGTTTAAAATGTTTATTTTGTTTAAAACATTAATCTAAATACGCACATATATTACATTTTTACACTCTTAGGTATTGCTTGCCATTTATATTCAACCGCTAAATCAAATTTCGGGAACTTCCCTAATCTCGATCCGCCCAAATGTTCAATTCCGGAGAAAGAAATCGGGATTTTCCCGATCTCCGTTCACGGAATATGTAGTTTAGTTTCTTTGTGTTACGTTCTACTAGTAGTCTGCATTCTTAATCTTTAGACGCCCATTGATACAACTGCTGTGTCAGGGCTTTAAACCTCAATGGCTCAGTCTTAAACCTCAAATTAAGGGTGGAAGATGGTTTTGGTACCATTTTATTCCTGAAAGATGCAGCTTTGCTGGTGTGCATTTTGTGTATATGGGAGGAGGGTAAATATCGTGTTTTTTTCAACAGTTTTTTTTGGGGGGCCATCCCCCCTCTTAGGGGATAGATTCATAAAAATTGTTACGTGAAGCAATGAAGTAGGCCACTACATTGTAATAACGCGTATTTGTACTTCTTGCTTATATGGGGGAGAAGGGAGGGGGCAAAGTTAGCCAATTTATGGAGTTTAAGTTTTTTGACGTAAATTACATTTATTTTTACAACAATCATCAATAGCTCAGTTTAATTAAGCTAGAAAGATGATTTGGTACCAAAGTATTTTTGAGGGATGAAGCTCTCCGTCAGTTGCATTTTATGTATATAGGGGGTACGTATGTACGGCCGAGAAAGGAAGGATGAAGTTCGTTTTTTAATTTTTCATCATTTTTTTTCATCAGGTTCTGGCGGGTATTCCTCCCCCCTTTGCGGTACATCCATAAAAATTGGCATGTGAAGCAATGAGGTAGTCCCCTACATGATAGTAACCTATATGCAGGGGTGGACTGGCTATGTAAAAAGGGCGCGGTCACATACTCTGGGAGGGCGCCGTCCATCCGAGGTTTTCGCTTGTATGGAATATCCCCTCCTAATAAAAGGAAGTGCCGGGGGGCTTTCCCCGGAAAATTAGTACAGAAAAATAACAAAAGATTAAGTAGCTATTGCAGTTAATCACGATAGAATTATACAAATTCAATATTTTCATAAACAAACAAAGAGACTTTGAGTACTAAATATTAGGCCTATATAAATCTGCTCACTTTAACTGAGACTACAAAAATCACACCAGTTGTTTAATTTCTTCGGCTACATTTGTTAACAGCCTAATTATAACTGAAGATTTGAGTTAACTTGGGTCTTATGCTATTTTTCATATTTCTGTCCTTTTAAAGCTATGTTCATCATAACATTAACTTATTTTTCATCTGTTTTTAAAACCGTTAATAAAAAGTATACATAAAACATTTACTACAAATTAACAAAAGTAAATTTAGAATTATATACCTACCTAGCGAAAAAACAAATTCAAAAACAAAACTGGAAAATGAAAGTAAAGTCACTGCTTTATGCTTGAAGAAGCCTTCGCATCTCCTTGCTTTTCTCACACATTTTGTCAATAATAAGATTGTTGTCTATTTTGGTCAGAATGTCTCTTTCTGAGTTCATCAAGAACAATGATTCTAGATGTTCATCTGTAAGTCTTGAATGGAGTCTTGTTTTTATGTATCTGAGCTTTGAAAATGCTCGCTCACAGGACACTTGTGTTGCCGGTAATGTAAGGAGATACTTATTAACTTTGAATAATTCTGTGTAGTCTTCAGTACATATTGTACTGCAGAATCACATCGAAGGCGAACTTAAAGCAAGAATTGCATTTCACTCCATCACATTTTATAGACCTTAAATCCACAATATCGTCAGTCTTCCCCAAATATTCCTCCTCATCCTCCATGAAATCTTCAGAAAACTTGTCCTCTTCAATCAAATCTTCAATCGTACGAACCTCAACAGCTTCTTGATTCTTTTCTTGGTTTTCATAAGGGGATTTTGAAAACTCTTCCCACATTGATGAAAACGAAAGAAGCTCTTCTTTAAGTTTTCCCTCTTTACAATCAGGAATTAATTCAGTGATTATTTTCAGTGACAAAGAAGCCAGACTTAAATTCTTGAACTTCCTAGGATCAAAACACTCTAAATCTAAGTATAAGCTTTGATTTTCAGCAAATCGTTCCTGCATGCTGTTAGAAATTTGGTCTAAAACACAGTTGAAAACGGTTACTTCAAGTTTGTATTTACTGTCTTCAGTTACTTCATCAGAAGCTGATTCCCCTGCCATTTTCTTTATTTTTCTACATCTTACATCAGGCAATTCTGTTTCTATAATAACTTATTCTAGACTAGGAACGTCTGTAATGAGTCCTTCAATACTATTTGACATTTCTGTTGCAAAGTGTTCTGCTGCTTTGTAGACTTTGTAAAACTGGTCCCTAGCTTCTTTCAACTTATTTTGAGTTAAGGATATCAGGCGCCATGCTTGGACATAATCTAAGTTTTTTGTTTGCAAGTAGTCTGATAAAGGTGTGGTATGCTGAAAAATCAATAAAAACATCATAGCCACAATGATAGTCTCAAAGGAGCACAACTTTTGAATGAGAGACATTGCATCATGTCTGACTTTGGAATTGAATTCTTGCGAGTTGCCAATCACACTTAAAGCTGCTACGAGTTCCACATATACTGGTTTCATTTTCTTGGTCTGATATCCTTTGAGTCGGGTGCCCAGTAATGAAAGTGTCCAAATATTTTTACAGCAGCGTTGCTTTTACTTCTCCATCGAGTTATCCCAATAGCCTCAAGACGGACGCTTGGGTTTTGTTCCAAGTCCACCTCAAGTCGTTTCTGGGATTCTTTCAAAAATATCTGAATTTCCTGGAGAAGCCCAAAGCAAGATATACAAACCCCCAACTCTGGACGGTGCCAGCTATCACCAAGTTCAACACATGTGAATAGCACCATATGTGAATGTGTTTCGGATTGATCTCTTTCAGCTTTGCTGTCACACCTTTATATAGTCCGCTCGTTCGTGACCGCCCTTCAAACCATTTGGTGTGCATGTTAATCACAAACAGTATAGTTTTTGCAGCATTCTCACTTGTCCAAAGTCACAGTACAGATTTTGCAAGTATTATATTCTATATACATTATGTATTTGGGCATCATATAATTTTGTATATGTATATTTTTTGAATGTGCATATATACGTGAAATAATCTGTCTACTATATTATAAATGCCATTGTTTGTTTGTATGTATGTATGAGTATATTCCACATCTCCTCCTAGACGCTTCAACCGATTTTGAGCAAACTTGGCATACATATTCGTTGGTACCAAGTAATCAACACTGTCGGGGTTAGCAACCCGAAACTCTCCCCTTTGCAGAGGGGTAGGGGGTAGAAACTTGAACCCAATGCTATTTAAATGGTGGTTATAACAGTAGGAATGGTTTTAATGGTATAACGTAAGAACGAGAAAAATAATTTTAACGAAATTTTGGAAACATATAGGTTATAGTGTGACATAAAACTGCCTTGGTATATAACTCCACTAGCGCCTCTAACGGCGGGAGTGGGAGGGAGATACAGGTAAAAATGATCCAAAATGACCGAGATTAGAGTCAAATCAATATATTTCGAAGTCGTTGATATCATTAATGGTACCACCAAAGCCTAAAACAGAAAGGACAAGGCCGTAGGCCGTGTAAAGACGGGATCTGGGGGCGGAGCAGTGGAGGTGGGAGGGATGATATATAAAAATCATCCAAAATGACCGATATTAGAGTCAAATTATGAATTTCAGGGTCCCTAAGATCATCATAATGACATTCCCAAAGCCAAAAACAGAAAGAGTGAGGCCGCAGGCTAAACAAATACTGGGATTTGGGGCGGAGCGTAGGGTTGATAAGGGTGATATGTAAAAATCGTCCAAAATGACCGATATTAGAGTCATATAATATCGTGACCTATATATTTAGGGGTAAATCTAATATCATTAATAGCATTCCCACGCCGAAAACAGAAAGAGCGAGACCGCAGGCCGAGCAAATACCAGGGTCTGGGGTGGAGCCCTACCTGGCCAAAGGCTAGCGAATTTATAAAATACTAATGTAGCTTTGTTTTTTTTTAATTGTGTTCAGAAAGGAAATTGTGCGCCTTCCCGAGGCTAAGACGGGCCTTAGCCCCTCCCGAGGAGGGCGCAAAGGCACTGATGTGAGGAGGGCGCAGCGGTCATCGGGCCGGTACTTGATTATGGCCAGTCCACCGCTGCCTATATGTGTACTTGTTGTTTATAGAGGAAGAGGGGGTCAAAATTGGTTAATTCACATTTATTTTCGGGACGGTCCCATATAACACAAGATATATTTCACTGAAATAGTCTAGAAGCATAATTCTTGTTCGTATACATGATGTGTGCAGCAAAAATGATTTCCATATGGGCGTGGTACTAGTGGGGGAGGGGAGAGAATGTCTAATTCAATGAATGTTTTCTGCGCATATATATATATATATATATATATATATATATATATATATATATATATATATATATATATATATATATATATAATATTTCCTACATAATACGAATTCATTACGCAATGGCTACCATTTCTTACATTATTGTCACAAGTATGTGGCCTACATATTCATCATTTTGCCAGCGTAGGGTGGCTGCAAGGGCCCCGCAAAGTCAATATTTTCATATTTTTAATGATTTTTTACGTCTGTTCTTTTTCTACGAATACGGCGGGAATTTCACGAATGTTACCTCATTGGAATTTGTGGTCTATAAGCTTTCCAATGGTGCATTACTCATGACTCTGTGATAATTAGGGAGGTCACCAGAGCCCCGAACGTTAGAGTCTGCCATTTTGTTAAAATCCCTGGCGGGCGTCTAGAGTTAATTGTGTTGTTACGCCGTAGACATTAATCATTATTAGCTACTCATGTTGCAGATAGAGATGTATCTTGAAAACTGTTTAGTTAAAATATGTCATTTGCTCCTTGTAGGCTAGTCATTGCTCTTTTCTATGAGTTGTATTGTATTTGTCAGAGCATTTCTTCTAGCTTATGATGTGAGAAGTCTTCATTATTATGGAAATGATAGTGATCAAAAAATACCCAAGTTTTGAATTTGTGAATTTGGATCTTAGAATAGTGTAACAGGTCATTCAATAAGTCTGTACGATAAGTAAGAATTTTTCTTTTTTTGACAAAACTCGATTTCATTATTCAACATAGTTGCCTTCGAGGGCGATACAACGAGTATAGCGATTTTCCAACTTTTCGATATCACTTTTATAGTACGATTTCTCTTTCTCGTCGAAATAGCCTCAGTTTCAGCGATGACTTCATCATTGGACTTAAATTTCTTTCCAGCAAGCATTCTCTTGAGATCTGAAAACAGGAAAAAGTCGCTGGGGGCTAAATCTGGAGAATATGGTGGTTGGGTAAGCAATTCGAAGCCCAATTCATTCAATTTTGCCATCGTTTTCATCGATCTGTGACATGGTGCATTGTCTTGGTGAAACAACGCTTTTTTTTTTTTTTTTTTTTGCAAATGTGGCCGTTTCTTTGCGATTTCAGCCTTCAATCGATCCAAAAGTGCACAGTAATAGTCGCTGTTGATGGTGTGCATTTTGTGTATATGGGAGGAGGGTAAATATCGTGTTTTGTTTTAACAGTTTTTTTTGGGGGGGCCATCCCCCCTCTTAGGGGATAGATTCATAAAAATTGTTACGTGAAGCAATGAAGTAGGCCACTACATTGTAATAACGCGTATTTGTACTTCTTGCTTATATGGGGGAGAAGGGAGGAGGCAAAGTTAGCCAATTTATGGAGTTTAAATTTTTTGACGTAAATTACATTTATTTTTACAACAATCATCAATAGCTCAGTCCTTAATTAAGCTAGAAAGATGATTTGGTACCAAAGTATTTTTGAGGGATGAAGCTTTCCGTCAGTTGCATTTTAGTAGTAATCGCATGACTTGGCCTCACTTTTTGGCCCCTGGGTCCCTGCCTCAGGACCCATGGTCCCTGGCCCGGGGTCAATGACCTAGGGGTACATAGGACCACCCCCTCTAAATTTTGGCAGGGGTACCATGGCCCACCCCCTAAATTTTGGCAGGGGTACATAGGACCACCCCCTTAAATTTTGGAAATTGCCAAATCTAAAAATTTGGTATGGTAGCCTAGGACCATAGTATGTACCTCTATTAGTATTGGGTGTCTATGTCGTTCCCTTTCATGAGTAAAAAATTGCCAAAAATTCAAATTTCGGAGGTTTTTGACCTAATTTATCCCCTTGGATGAGGTGTTATTACCCTATATGGTTATATGGGCGTATACAGGGGTCCATTCCCTTTCATAAGACATGGGTATATTAATGCACCCCTTGAAAAATTTGGGAGGGGTACCTTGGCCCACCCCTTCAATTTTCGAAATTGCCCAATTTCAACATTGGGTATTATAGTATAGGACCCTAATATGTACTATGATAAATTTGGGTGGTCCACCTCATTCCCTTTTAGGGGTACATAGGACCACCCCCCTTAAATTTTGGAAATTGCCAAATCTAAAAATTTGGTGTGGTAGCCTAGGACCATAGTATGTACCTCTATCAGTATTGGGTGTCTATGTCGTTCCCTTTCATGGGTAAAAAATTGCCAAAAATTCAAATTTCGGGGTTTTTTGACCTAATTTATCCCCTTTGATGAGGTATTATTACCCCATATAGTTATATGGGCGTATACAGGGATCCATTACCTTTCATAGCATATGGGTATATTAATGCACCCCTTGAAAAATTTGGGAGGGGTACCTTGGCCCACCCCTTAAATTTTGGAAATTGACCAATTTAAACATTGGGTATTATAGTACAGGACCCTAATATGTATCATGATAAATTTGGGCGGTCCACCTCGTTTCCTTCCAGGGGCACAAAATTGCCAAAATATAAACGTAAGCAATACGTTGTACCACGTGTTTGGTCTTTTGGCCCAATTTATCCTCTTGGATGAGGTTCTATTACCTTATATGGTTATATGGTTATGTATAGGGGTCTATTCCCTATCATAAGACATAGGTACATTTGTGCACTCCTTTAAAAATTTGGGAGGGGTACTTTGGCCCACCCCTTAAATTTTGGAAATTGTCCAATTTAAACATTTTGTATTATAGTACCGGACCTTAACGTGTATTATTATGATAAATTTGGGTGTTCCACCTCGTTCCCTTTTAGGGGTACAAAATTGTCAAAATATAAACGTAAGCAATACGTTGTACCACGTGTTTGGTCTTTTGGCCCAATTTATCCTCTTGGATGAGGTTCTATTACCTTATATGGTTATATGGTTATGTATAGGGGTCTATTCCCTATCATAAGACATAGGTACATTTGTGCACTCCTTTAAAATTTTTGGGAGGGGTACTTTGGCCCACCCCTTAAATTTTGGAAATTGCTCATTTTATATATTTGGTATTATAGTACCGGACCTTAACATGTATTATTATGATAAATTTGGGTGTTCCACCTCGTTCCCTTTTAGGGGTACGAAATTGCCAAATTTTAGCACAACCACGTGTTTGGTCTTTTGGCCCAATTTATCCTCTTGGATGAGGTCCTATTACCTTATATTGTTATATGGTCATGTATAGGGGTCCATTACCTATCATAAGACATAGGTACATTTGTGCACTCTTTAAATTTTTTTGGGAGGGGTACTTTGGCCCACCCCTTAAATTTTGGAAATTGCTCATTTTATATATTTGGTATTATAGTACTGGACCCTAACATGTATTATGATAAATTTGGGTAGTTCACCTTGTTCCCTTTCATGCGTAAAAAAAATTGCCAAATTTTACTACAACCACGTGTTTGGTATTTTGGTTCACCCCTTGGATGAGGTCCTATTAACTTATATGATTATATGGTTATGTATATTGGTCTATTCCCTATTATAAGACATGGGTATATTGATGCACCCTTTAAAAAATTTGGGAGGGGTATCTTGACTCATCCACTCAGTTTTAGAAATTGATTAATATAAGCATTTGGTATCTTCGTACAGGTCTTCAATATGTACCACTATAAATTTGGATGGTCCACATCGTTCCCTTTCATGGGTAAAGAACTACCAAAAAATCAAATTTCGGATGTTATTGACCCCTATTTAATACGTTATATGGTTTATTACCTCTATATGTTTATGTTCTCTTTTAAATTTGGGAATTATCAAATAACAAAATTCGGTAAACGTTTTCTAGGACCCATTGGTATTCCTCTTATGGCCAAATATTCAAAATTTAAAGGTTATTGACCGGCTTTATTATTGAATAAGTACAGGATTTATTACTTTTTCATAAGACACAGGTGTATTTGTGTACCAATCTTAAATTTGGGGAGGGGTACATTTCTTATTGTCATATCAATAATTGGTAATTGTTCTTTGGGTAAATCATTGTGAAATATGAGTATGATCACGTGATCAGTTATTGACCTATGATGGGATTAGGAGTCCAGGACATTGGTACATTTAAACTTTGTAGGATAATTTGAGAATGCGTCATTGGTATTGATTATTCCCCGCCAAATATAAACGTAAGCAATACGATGTACCACGTGATTGACCTTGATAGGTAGTGTACAGGGATACATAGCTATCCTTATTGAATCTTATGACTCATAGTCTTATGGGAATACATGCTACAACACTGGCAAAGTTATTGTTGATGCAATTTGATTGGCTGATCACTATCTTTCGTGCAATCTGATTGGTTGATTACTATCTTTCGTGCAATCTGATTGGTTGATGAGTTTTAAATCTTTGCTGTATTCAGTTTTTAAGTTTTGTTTTACATTTAAAAATCTTGTTTTCGTTCAACATTTTGCACTCAATGATAAATATGATCAAAACCGTTTATTTGTTAATCGAATAGTTAAAAACCGGATAAAGTTTGACGGTTAACCGTGAAACGTAAAAATTTTTTAGTTTGAAATTTTTTTTTGCTTGAAACATTTTGTTTGAAAATTCTTGCTTTCAAATTTTTTGTTTGAATTTTTGTTTGAGAATTTTGTTTGAAATTTTTTTGACAACTTTTATTTCAAAATTTTTTGTTTAAAATTTTTTTGTTTGAAATTTTTTTCGCTTCAAAATTTTGTTTGAGATTTTTTCGTTTGAAATTTTTGTTTGAAATTTTTTTCGTTTGAAATTTTTTGTTTGCAAATTTTTGTTCGAAAATTTTGTTTAAAATTTTTTGTTTAAAATTTTTCGTTTCCAAATTTTTTGTTTCAAAATTTTGTTTGAATTTTTTTTCGCTTCAAAATTTTGTTTGAATTTTTTTTTGGTTTGAAATTTTTTGTTTGAATTTTTTTTTCGTTTCAAAATTTTGTTTCAAAAATTTTTTGTTTGAAATTTTTGTTTCAAAGTTTGAGTTGACATTTTTAAAAGTTTGTGCACTTATTAGTAAAGAACTGGAACTGTTTAGAACAAAAACCTTTGACAACATTGTGGTGCAATAGTACACGTCAGAACCTGGGGTTGTACTTGAAATGAAAAAACACAATTCATTGAAATGGATCATTTTATTACACTCCACATACATCCATACCAGATAGTGATTCTGGATATTGTCGATACAATGTATTTTGAACTTCTTGCACTAGTTTGTCTTTAGCATATAATTTTAATTCCAATTGAAGGCTTTTAAGATCTAATGCAATATCAATTGGTGGAAACTCAATGTCCATTTGATCACAAATAAACTGTTTATCAATACAGGTATGCACTAGCCGGAACTGTTTAGAACAAAAACCTCTGGCAACATTGTGGTACACGTCAGAACACGATAATGCAACGTCATCAGTTTTGCATCATATATAAGTATCGTTCGAGTTAGTATTCATAATAACGTCATCATGGCTACTTGTCTGCAGTTTCTAAACACACGTGATGTGATGAAATCATTTACCAAGATTACTGATTTACATCAGAATGTACCTTATAGAATCTTAGCTAGCCAAATGATACCTACAAAGTTTGGATGAAGAATCGTAGTGAAGCTTGAAAATGATAAGAATATAATTTTACCAGCAAGATATTTTCCCATGGAGGCATCAAAACAAGAAGAACTGCTGCGTTTCTTAAATACTGGATCTGTATCTTTATGTTACAAAGGATTCTTGGGTCGAAGTCATCAATTTGAATTTAGTACACAGCCAGATTCGTCAGCAAAATCATGAATCAGCACATTCCTTTGACGTCAGACATAGTTGTATGAATTTGGTTGGTCAGCATGACGTCAGCAACTGTGATGAAACCATGAATTCAAACGTTAGCACATTCCTTTCCTATGACGTCAGCCGTAGTTCTATAAATTAACCAATACACTGTCATCCCACGAAATCATTTGAGCAAGTGCTTTTCAGGAGGAAAGATGTGTACTTCTAACGATAAAGAGTTCATCTTCGCAAGCTATTATCCAATAAATATATTTCAAACAAAACATGTGATGATTGGTATCAGTGCTAGAACATTTGAACCTGTGATTCGATTGGGTAAAGCAGAACAATTTGGTGTACAACTGACCTGTGAAGAATGGCAAATATTATGTTCACGAATCGACCAAATGAACGATTATTTTCATGATGAGCTAAATGTGACCATAGTCAAATCATTAGGCTCAAATCATGAAGTGGTGCTACGTACAGTCCTCGAAGAGAAGATGGTGCTGTTACGTAAAAAGAGTACATTCCATGTCCCTCGCTATATGGTGTATTTAACAGAAACAGAATGGAACAAATTCATCAGCGTATTTCCGTGTGTGAAACATGCAGTGGAAGTGTGCAACAAAACAAGTATATTCCTGAAAAAGTACTACTTTGAAAAATGTGTTATGCATATTGTACAACATGTATCTAGATATTGTGATGGTTGTCAACATCGTTCGTGGGTGCATACCTGTATTGATAAACAGTTTATTTGTGATCAAATGGACATTGAGTTTCCACCAATTGATATCGCAATAGACCTTAAAAGACTTCAATTGGAATTAAAATTATATGCTAAAGACAAACTAGAGAAAGAAGTTCAAAATACATTGTATCGACAATATCCAGAATCACTATCTGGTATGGATGTATGTGGAGTGTAATAAAATGATCCATTTCAATGAATTGTGTTTTTTCATTTCAAGTACAACCCCAGGTTCTGACGTGTACTATTGCACCACAATGTTGTCAAAGGTTTTTGTTCTAAACAGTTCCAGTTCTTTACTAATAAGTGCACAAACTTTTAAAAATGTCAACTCAAACTTTGAAACAAAAATTTCAAACAAAAAATCTTTGAAACAAAATTTTGAAACGAAAAAAAAATTCAAACAAAAAATTTCAAACCAAAAAAAAATTCAAACAAAATTTTGAAGCGAAAAAAATTTCAAACAAAATTTTGAAACAAAAAATTTGGAAACGAAAAATTTTAAACAAAAAATTTTAAACAAAATTTTCGAACAAAAATTTGCAAACAAAAAATTTCAAACGAAAAAAATTTCAAACAAAAATTTCAAACGAAAAAATCTCAAACAAAATTTTGAAACGAAAAAAATTTCAAACAAAAAAATTTTAAACAAAAAATTTTGAAACAAAAGTTGTCAAAAAAAAATTCAAACAAAATTCTCAAACAAAAATTCAAACAAAAAATTTGAAAGCAAGAATTTTCAAACAAAATGTTTCAAGCAAAAAAAATTCAAACTAAAAAATTTTTACGTTTCACGGTTAACCGTCAAACTTTATCCGGTTTTTAACTATTCGATTAACAAATAAACGGTTTTGATCATATTTATCATTGAGTGCAAAATGTTGAACGAAAACAAGATTTTTAAATGTAAAACAAAACTTAAAAACTGAATACAGCAAAGATTTAAAACTCATCAACCAATCAGATTGCACGAAAGATAGTGATCAACCAATCAGATTGCACGAAAGATAGTGATCAGCCAATCAAATTGCATCAACAATAACTTTGCCAGTGTTGTAGCATGTATTCCCTTAAGACTATGAGTCATAAGATTCAATAAGGATAGCTATGTATCCCTGTACACTACCTCATCAAGGTCAATCACGTGGTACATCGTATTGCTTACGTTTATATTTGGCGGGGAATAATCAATACCAATGACGCATTCTCAAATTATCCTACAAAGTTTAAATGTACCAATGTCCTGGACTCCTAATCCCATCATAGGTCAATAACTGATCACGTGATCATACTCATATTTCACAATGATTTACCCAAAGAACAATTACCAATTATTGATATGACAATAAGAAATGTACCCCTCCCCAAATTTAAGATTGGTACACAAATACACCTGTGTCTTATGAAAAAGTAATAAATCCTGTACTTATTCAATAATAAAGCCGGTCAATAACCTTTAAATTTTGAATATTTGGCCATAAGAGGAATACCAATGGGTCCTAGAAAACGTTTACCGAATTTTGTTATTTGATAATTCCCAAATTTAAAAGAGAACATAAACATATAGAGGTAATAAACCATATAACGTATTAAATAGGGGTCAATAACATCCGAAATTTGATTTTTTGGTAGTTCTTTACCCATGAAAGGGAACGATGTGGACCATCCAAATTTATAGTGGTACATATTGAAGACCTGTACGAAGATACCAAATGCTTATATTAATCAATTTCTAAAACTGAGTGGATGAGTCAAGATACCCCTCCCAAATTTTTTAAAGGGTGCATCAATATACCCATGTCTTATAATAGGGAATAGACCAATATACATAACCATATAATCATATAAGGTAATAGGACCTCATCCAAGGGGTGAACCAAAATACCAAACACGTGGTTGTAGTAAAATTTGGCATTTTTTTTTACGCATGAAAGGGAACAAGGTGAACTACCCAAATTTATCATAATACATGTTAGGGTCCAGTACTATAATACCAAATATATAAAATGAGCAATTTCCAAAATTTAAGGGGTGGGCCAAAGTACCCCTCCCAAAAAAAATTTAAAGAGTGCACAAATGTACCTATGTCTTATGATAGGTAATGGACCCCTATACATGACCATATAACCATATAAGGTAATAGGACCTCATCCAAGAGGATAAATTGGGCCAAAAGACCAAACACGTGGTTGTGCTAAAATTTGGCAATTTCGTACCCCTAAAAGGGAACGAGGTGGAACACCCAAATTTATCATAATAATACATGTTAAGGTCCGGTACTATAATACCAAATATATAAAATGAGCAATTTCCAAAATTTAAGGGGTGGGCCAAAGTACCCCTCCCAAAAATTTTAAAGGAGTGCACAAATGTACCTATGTCTTATGATAGGGAATAGACCCCTATACATAACCATATAACCATATAAGGTAATAGAACCTCATCCAAGAGGATAAATTGGGCCAAAAGACCAAACACGTGGTACAACGTATTGCTTACGTTTATATTTTGACAATTTTGTACCCCTAAAAGGGAACGAGGTGGAACACCCAAATTTATCATAATAATACACGTTAAGGTCCGGTACTATAATACAAAATGTTTAAATTGGACAATTTCCAAAATTTAAGGGGTGGGCCAAAGTACCCCTCCCAAATTTTTAAAGGAGTGCACAAATGTACCTATGTCTTATGATAGGGAATAGACCCCTATACATAACCATATAACCATATAAGGTAATAGAACCTCATCCAAGAGGATAAATTGGGCCAAAAGACCAAACACGTGGTACAACGTATTGCTTACGTTTATATTTTGGCAATTTTGTGCCCCTGGAAGGAAACGAGGTGGACCGCCCAAATTTATCATGATACATATTAGGGTCCTGTACTATAATACCCAATGTTTAAATTGGTCAATTTCCAAAATTTAAGGGGTGGGCCAAGGTACCCCTCCCAAATTTTTCAAGAGGTGCATTAATATACCCATATGTTATGAAAGGTAATGGACCCCTGTATACGCCCATATAACTATATAGGGTAATAATACCTCATCAAAGGGGATAAATTAGGTCAAAAAACCACGAAATTTGAATTTTTGGCAATTTTTTACCCATGAAAGGGAACGACATAGACACCCAATACTGATAGAGGTACATACTATGGTCCTAGGCTACCACACCAAATTTTTAGATTTGGCAATTTCCAAAATTTAAGGGGGGTGGTCCTATGTACCCCTAAAAGGGAATGAGGTGGACCACCCAAATTTATCATAGTACATATTAGGGTCCTATACTATAATACCCAATGTTGGAATTGGACAATTTCCAAAATTGAAGGGGTGGGCCAAGGTACCCCTCCCAAATTTTTCAAGGGGTGCATTAATATACCCATGTCTTATGAAAGGGAATGGACCCCTGTATACGCCCATATAACCATATAGGGTAATAACACCTCATCCAAGGGGATAAATTAGGTCAAAAACCTCCGAAATTTGAATTTTTGGCAATTTTTTACTCATGAAAGGGAACGACATAGACACCCAATACTAATAGAGGTACATACTATGGTCCTAGGCTACCATACCAAATTTTTAGATTTGGCAATTTCCAAAATTTAAGGGGGTGGTCCTATGTACCCCTGCCAAAATTTAGGGGGTGGGCCATGGTACCCCTGCCAAAATTTAGAGGGGGTGGTCCTATGTACCCCTAGGTCATTGACCCCGGGCCAGGGACCATGGGTCCTGAGGCAGGGACCCAGGGGCCAAAAAGTGAGGCCAAGTCATGCAATTACTACTATTTTATGTATATAGGGGGTACGTATGTACCGCCGAGAAAGGAAAAGATGAAGTTCGTTTTTTAACTTTTCATCATTTTTTTTCATCAGGTTTTGGCGGGTATTCCTCCCCCCTTTGCGGTACATCCAAAAAAATTGGCATGTGAAGCAATGAGGTAGTCCCCTACATGATAGTAACCTATATGTGTACTTGTTGTTTATAGAGGAAGAGGGGGTCAAAATTGGTTAATTCACATTTATTTTCGGGACGGTCCCATATAACACAAGATATATTTCACTGAAATAGTCTAGAAGCATAATTCTTGTTCGTATACATGATGTGTGCAGCAAAAATGATTTCCATATGGGCGTGGTACTAGTGGGGGAAGGGAGAGAATGTCTAATTCAATGAATGTTTTCTGCGCATATATATATATATATATATATATATATATATATATATATATATATATATATATATATATAATATTTCCTACATAATACGAATTCATTACGCAATGGCTACCATTTCTTACATTATTGTCACAAGTATGTGGCCTACATATTCATCATTTTGCCAGCGTAGGGTGGCTGCAAGGGCCCCGCAAAGTCAATATTTTCATATTTTTAATGATTTTTTACGTCTGTTCTTTTTCTACGAATACGGCGGGAATTTCACGAATGTTACCTCATTGGAATTTGTGGTCTATAAGCTTTCCAATGGTGCATAACTCATGACTCTGTGATAATTAGGGAGGTCACCAGAGCCCCGAACGTTAGAGTCTGCCATTTTGTTAAAATCCCTGGCGGGCGTCTAGAGTTAATTGTGTTGTTACGCCGTAGACATTAATCATTATTAGCTACTCATGTTGCAGATAGAGATGTATCTTGAAAACTGTTTAGTTAAAATATGTCATTTGCTCCTTGTAGGCTAGTCATTGCTCTTTTCTATGAGTTGTATTGTATTTGTCAGAGCATTTCTTCTAGCTTATGATGTGAGAAGTCTTCATTATTATGGAAATGATAGTGATCAAAAAATACCCAAGTTTTGAATTTGTGAATTTGGATCTTAGAATAGTGTAACAGGTCATTCAATAAGTCTGTACGATAAGTAAGAATTTTTCTTTTTTTGACAAAACTCGATTTCATTATTCAACATAGTTGCCTTCGAGGGCGATACAACGAGTATAGCGATTTTCCAACTTTTCGATATCACTTTTATAGTACGATTTCTCTTTCTCGTCGAAATAGCCTCAGTTTCAGCGATGACTTCATCATTGGACTTAAATTTCTTTCCAGCAAGCATTCTCTTGAGATCTGAAAACAGGAAAAAGTCGTTGGGGGCTAAATCTGGAGAATATGGTGGTTGGGTAAGCAACTCGAAGCCCAATTCATTCAATTTTGCCATCGTTTTCATCGATCTGTGACATGGTGCATTGTCTTGGTGAAACAACGCTTTTTTTTTTTTTTTTTTTGCAAATGTGGCCGTTTCTTTGCGATTTCAGCCTTCAATCGATCCAAAAGTGCACAGTAATAGTCGCTGTTGATGGTGTGCATTTTGTGTATATGGGAGGAGGGTAAATATCGTGTTTTGTTTTAACAGTTTTTTTTGGGGGGGCCATCCCCCCTCTTAGGGGATAGATTCATAAAAATTGTTACGTGAAGCAATGAAGTAGGCCACTACATTGTAATAACGCGGTGGTTGATGGTGGTTCCTTTTTGGAGATAGTCGATGAATATTATTCCGTTCGCATCCCAAAATACAGACGCCATCACCTTACTGGCCGACTGTTGCGTCTTTGCTCGCTTTGGATTCGGTTCGTCGACTGCTGTCCACTCAGCTGACTGTCTTTTGGATTCTGGTGTGTAATAGTGAAGCCATGTTTCATCCATTGTCACATATTGACGATAGAATTTCCTTTTATTGCGGTTTAACAGCGCCAAACACTCCTCTGAAGCATCGATTCGTTGTTGTTTTTGGTCGCATACCAAATGTTCGAGTAAAATGGTAAAAACACTACCATCTGATATCTTTACAATGTCAGCTAGCTCGCGCATCTTCAATTTGAGACAGTTCATAACCAATTTGTGGATTTCTTTTTTTTTTATGTTTTCTGGAATAACAGCCTTATTTGGGCGTCCACTACGCTCTGCATCATTTGTGCTGATATGACCACGTTTAAATTCAGCAATCCACTTCTCTACCATTTGTCTCGATGGAGCAGATTTCGGATAATGTTTATCAAGCCATTGTTTGGTTTCCACTGTAGTTTTTTCATAAAAAAGCAATGCTTTATTACAACTCGAAATTCACTTTTGTCCATTGTTTTTGCACTAACACAAGTTGCTTCTCACAAAAAGCTATAACTCAAGAATCAATAGTCAGATTGCTGTCAAATGTATACAGGTATCGTTTGAAGGTTAGTACTAAATAAAAATCATATGGAAAAAAGTCTAGTAACGCCATCTCTGTGTCATGGACTTTTGAATGGACTAGTGTGCTTAACGTCCGTTATTTTTGGAAATTAAGAAATGTTGAAATACTTCACTTGAATTTCTGTTGGTTTAGTTATACGCACATTGATGTGCAGAATTTCGTTCAGTAATTGCTGTTACAATAAGAATATAAATCTGCTTGTAATTTACTCCATGCACATATCCTGGGGAGGATGGGTTGTTTGTTAGAAAATTAAATTAACTTACTCAATCTGATATTTTAGTTGTTTTAAACATGTTCAACCACCATCGAAAAAAAACACGTTTAAAACATTTTGTTTAAAACGTTTAAAACAAACTGAATAAAACAACAGCCCTCGTTTTAAACATGTTTTAAACATTTTGTTTTAAACATATCAACCCTGGTTTCAGAAGGTATCCATCCATCTTTATCGTTTTAGCGGGAATAGCAAATCCTGTATTTCTGTATGCCATTGCGGTTTGATTGACTGTCGATCTCCCGTTGCGTATACTAATTTTATTTAATATACGTGCTATTATTGCTTCAAATGCTACTTTTGGTTGTGACTTGTGCCGCGACTTAAGATAGTTAGTGCGAACAATTTAATATTTTAACACAATTTTTTCATTTGAGAACAATAACTGGTTGTGGCTTTTGTGTGTATGTGTAAGCATCTCTTGGAATAAGACGTTGATTTTCGGTGCCATTTGATAGCAGTCACTATCATCACTCACGCACCTACTGTAACTATTGGAGACAAACTTAGAGATCTCTCGCCCCAACCACTACACATTTCCCCCACACAACCCAGGGCTGATCATAAGCAGCACGTGCGCTGTCATTCTCTTCAATGTTGCCGTACTTCCGTAACCTTTCATAAACAACAAAATTCAGCATTAAAAAAAACAATGAATGGTAGATAAAAGAAAGGGACAATAGAGGGAAGTAGCAACGTTGATTTTCAGGTAACGGGGTCATAAATCTCTAACAAATATCTCAAAGAACAGAAGGGAAAGTTTTGAGTTTCCATGATAAATGCATCTTTAACTGTGTCTGCTAGTATTCCAGGTCAGACAAGCACTGCCCTTGAAGGTGACCATAATTCCAATATGATACGCCAGGTGGCAGCACCGAATCGAAAATGGGTGGGTATAAAGCGAATAACCTTCTGTAAATTCTAGCAAGTACCTAGGTATATAGTACTACGCAAGGGCGCCCATTTCTCAGTATATTTGGAGGGGAACACACACGCAGAAGGTGTATATATATATATATATATATATATATATATATATATATATATATATATATATGTATATATATATATATGAGGATGTCACGACAAATTTCATTCAAATTATGACAAACATTACATATTCATAAATACACTAGGGGACCGTCGGAGTCGAGTCCTTCACCTTAATAATGTGAGCCGTGGTACTCATGATCGAACTGATTTTCTTTACGTGGTGACGTACGTGTACCAATATGCAATTGCCGCAATTTATCAATATGTACCTGTCGTACCAATAATTCACGATTTACTGTCTCTAATCTATGCCTTTCCCGAGTAATATTTTGATCATGTTCGGATTTTACGATAACAGCGGGCAATTTCTCAAAATGCTCCATTATCATTTCAACAGTAGCTTTATGGTGTTCACTGAAACTTTCTAAAGTTTGTTCGGTTCAATCTGACCGTTCACTGTTAAGTTTTAGAATTTGCCGTTGCCCTTGTACTTCTTCACCTATCTCACCTCTCTTTTCCGCGAGTTCCTTTACATATCCGTTTAATTCGCTTGCGGCACTTTCCTGTCTATTCATCCAAAACTAACAACCTCGCATTTTCTGTCTGTGAGCACCTGGTGTCCTTCTATTTCCTCTACTTAGCTTTTTACCCCTTGCACTTCCTCTTTCAAAGTATCAATATCACGCTGTAGGGCCTCGGTGGTTTCTCTACTCTCAATCTCTACCGCTTGTATGGATGTCTGTAATTGCCCAACACTTTTCCTATATTCTTTGCTAAGTGATTCAACGCGTTTGGTTAGGCTAGCTAATTCCAAACGTATTTCAGTAATCGTATTATTGAATTCAGTAATCAGTAATCGTACTACTCAAACCATCAAGTCTACTTTCTAATTCAACTCAATTCTACGTCCACTCTTTCGCTAATTTGGTTATGCACTGTTTACATTCATTTGTTGATTCTGTTATTGACTGTTTGCATTCGCCTATTAATTCATCTACTCATTATCTATTGCTTTCAATTTTATGTTCTAAACGTTCACTGTTATTTTCTAGTTTCTGCTCTAATTTAGCAGACTGTTTCTCTAACAATGCTTGAATTTGTTCTAATGTAATTCTACTCTCTATATTTATTTAAGTTACAAACAACTAATTCACAATATAAAAGTGAAAAATACGAACGCCTAACATCAACAACAAAGTGTAAACAAACAACTTTCTGAAACTAATGTGTCATTATTTCAATTGCACAAAACCTTCTCTTTTTTGACACTTCTCAAAACTTATTAATTTATTTTAACATATCCTAACACGTATTCTATAATTACTTTCTCACAATATTCTTAGCATAAGTATAAATAAAGGTGCAAACAGAAGGTTATGTCTATATTGGTGTGTGTTCGGCTGTGATCAGCTGATTGGTGTTTATTCATATGTACGTAATATTGGACGTTGACGGTTGGAAAACTTTGCGAACAAAGATAAAAATGTTATATTTTAATGTCTTATGAAAAACTTATACTAGTAATATTTCTATAGTAATTAAATTTACTTTATGTTATTTAAAGCCTGCTTATTATTTTCTCTTTCCTTTTTCACAAGTTTGAACAATTTCCAAGGAAATTAAATTTAACTAGTCTGCTACATATACTACGTGAGTCACACTCTGGATTCTATACGCAAACACTACAATACTTGTTCTAAATACTGTCGGGTTTACCAAGTAAATCAGTAGTATCTTCGGGCACAATTACATCCAAAGATTGACAATTTTGTCCTGTAATGGTCACCATGTGTTTGTAATCGTGTTTTTTTGCCATTGTTAAAACTCTATAAACCTAAGCATTCACCCCAGCTTTACTACGGCAAATCACAATTACATCCGAACTTACAGGTATATCTTATCGAAAACCCGAAGCTGGGCACATACGGTTGACCGTAAAATAGAAATATGTGAAAATGATTAATTTCAACAAAAATATTAACGAATAATAAAGAAACCACTTTACGATAGAACTCAAAAGAAACCTAATTAAACTGTGCAAAGAATGTGTTGCTGAATATGAATTACACAAATTAAGAGAACATTAAGAAATTACAAGCGGTCAAGTAGATTTTTTCAATTTTATTTGATTGTTTCAACCTTTCGTTTCATTTCTATTTGCTTTCCTTCAATAAAAAAGTGGCTAGGTGGCTCGAATAATTAATGTTTCACTTACTCACGATAAATCTTCGACCGGTCAGTTGTTCCACTGCTGATACACTCTATAAACAGTACCCATGATTTTGCACAAGTACCCATGAAATAGAAGGTACTATACCAATGAGAATTCAATCTACCGAAGATTTCAGTGGGTACACACCGCATCTCAGCCTCTTACCCATGAATTAGTGGGTACATGGAAGATTTATGGGTACAGCAAATTCGTACCGAAGAATGTACCCATGACAATAAGGTAACATGAACATACGCCATATTGTGTGTTCTCGGTTGATGTGTTGTCTGTGCATTATTTGAATGAAGATTGAAAAGATTCCAGCAACCAATCAAACGAGTCACATATAAAAGTAAATGGAATATTTTGTATTTTTATTTGTATCTGGATATTTTAAATCAATTAACTTGTCTAAAATGTATATTATATTTCAGTAGTCAAACAGTAATTTAAGCCATAGTTCCTTTGAAACAATTTTTGATGGTTAAGCTGATTACAAAATGTACGTTTTAAATCTAGTTAAAAAAACATTCCCAACATGCTAATTTTGGTGACTTTATCTGAATAATATTCCGACAGTTCCGTGCGTGCCATTAACGTATGTAGGAAAATCAAGAGTATGGAATTGAAAGTGCAAGGGTAAGTATTCCATACACATGGTTACGTGCACCTTGCACTACACTGGTTTGTATAGGTTGTGTTTATGGCTTCTGGTGCTTACGTTCAAGGTAACGTTTACTAAATCCCTGTACCTTGTGCTTGTGCAAGGACTTTACCGTGTAAGTGTTGTATCGCCGGACCAATATTTGGAAATTTACAGGGTAAATTGGAGAATTTATTTTGGTTTGAGAGGAAGAGTAAGTGAAAGTCAGGTGAAGAGAATAGCGATTTCTGTAGGCTATGTTTGATATTGTAAGGGATATTGTATGTGGAGGCGGAAGTGACTGTTTGGCGGAGAAGTACACTTGCTATGATTTAGTGGTGGGAAAGACAGTGTGGTAATAGCGCGTATATGTCAAGATTGTGACATACCTTGTTTGCGTTTTATAGAATTACACGAAAATAACCAATGTCAGTTGTTGAAATTCTGTAAAAGACACAGTATAGTGTTTACAAGTGGAGCTTTACTAATATGAAGTGCTATTGAAGCTAGTATCATTGCCAAAAAACATCTGTTTCACTACCAACTCGCATACCCACCATCGCTAACACGCCTGCTTCCTCCGGACGCACCAAGCACTGTAGCATACATCCGGACGCCATGTTTATACGCAATAGTAATTTTTTATGCCATGTAAATTCTAAAAGTTTACATGGCTCTGTTTTGAAGGTAACTGAACCTGACCTAGCCTCAAGTAACGTAATGTAATCTAACCAAGTGTAGTACACTTCGGTACTTTTTGTATTTTCATGTAGCCCTCGATATAACGCTAGAGATGCAAGGGCTCGAAAAAAAACCGGCGTTTTTGGAAAAAAAACTCGGTTTTTTTTGCTTGGGAAATTTTGGGCTTTTTCTCAAAATTCTGCTTTAAATTGATAAAGGAGGCTTTGTTTCGCTTCTCTATAACACAAAAAGTCATTTAATTAGTGGTTGGTGCTGATAATAATATAAAGCTCCAAAATAAACTATGAATTTCGAAAAGATATTTCAAACAATTTTTCTTCAACATATTTACATTATGAATTCCACAGGATTAACCAATGTATATAATAAGAATTTTTTAACCTTCTATATACAAAACTAAGCAGAGTTGACAAGAACCATGGTTGTTTTTGAAAATGCCATAAACCCGTTTTTGGGGCGATGTTTAAACCAGGCTTTTTTGGTTTAAACCAGCTTTTTATTTAGATTTTTTGCTTTATGTATTTATATTACATATTCACAGAAATAAGTTTGCTTCGCCTTTGTGTTATTATGCAACACCGAGATTTTGCCGGAAGAACTCCCATACGCTTAAAAAAGCCCGGTCAGTAAATTTCTTACATTGAGAATCTCCCGCCCTAGCCATCAGGAAAATCCCGTCATTACTTGAAATGTAAGACAATACCGGGAAATCCCTGTTATTGCTTTGCATGTAAAATTTAAAGATCAACGTATCATAATCAGTACGCTAAAACTGAGGTATTAAATTATAAATTTAATACGTAGATATCATTGAAAGTGCAATCCAATCTAATGCTGGAAGCTACGTAGGCAATCGATAAATTTTGCCAATTTCTATCAATATATTTAAGCAACCTTGGATTCTTTATAAAACAACAGGCATTCAGGCAAGGAGAAATATACAATTTGGTTTCGTTTTGTACGTTTAGGCTGAACATCCTTACGTAATACCGAGGTTATCAAGGAGAAGACTTTCGCTTAAAGTGACATCCAAACCGCTACTTGGTTTATTCGACCAAGAATTGATCATGAGACACCTTGATTAAAAGGTGAAAAGGAAATAAAACTATTGCAGGTGGTTTGATATCTGGAAGGGTCACCATGAAGTTCACACGATTCGCATTTTTCATTCTCTTTATTTTTATGGTTTAAACCAGTTATTAAAAAAAAGGTGTAAACCAGCCCACCCTAAAAGTAAACATTTCTTTTTAAAAAAATACACAAATAACTAGCAAAATAGTATGTAGTATTTTTACTTCAAATTATTCCAAACCCTCTTTTTGAAACAAAATAAAATTAGAATAAAACATATGAGAAATACTTAGTTTTATACGATACACTTAAAGGCTGCACATCTAGAGCTTTTAGTTTTGTATATTCTTGAAATTCTACAGTTAAGTTTTATATAACCACCATCACGGTTTACCCAATCCTCAAGTTTTCTGAATTTTTAACAAGAGGGATTCAACATATCATTACGGAATCCCACCCCAAAAAAAAGAACTACGGAGTATATTTAAGTTAAGCTAAATACAACTGCACATCAAACATGACTGAGTGATTAGCTTTTACGCTTCTATCGGGAAGCCCAGGATTCAACCATTCTGACAAAGCTTTTCTTCATTCCATCTGTGAATGTAGACATAGTGCGTGTACCGTGAGTTGCTCGACTTCCTTTCTTATTGTTTATAAATCGTTATTATTACTAATTATCAGCAATGACGGTTTTGCGAAGGTTAGGGGGTTGTCTTTCGGACCGAAGCCCGTTCCCCAAAGTTACGGAATGAGTGCAACAAACAAAATATCTATTAGTTATGCTTTTACTCATAAACTTTAAGCTCTCGTCAAATAAAAATTACGAATGTTTAGAAAACTAAACATTAGTAAGATAAACCCTTCCCAAAATACTTTTCTAAGTCCGCCACTGATTCTCAGTATAAAATTATTTTTAAGGTTGTATCCGGAAGATTATTGCTAAACATATAAACGAAACGAAATATTAGTTATGCCTGTACTCATAAACTTCAAGCACCTCCCAAATAAAATTAGGACTTTTTAGAAAACCAAACAATCAGAAAAACTCCTCCTAAAATACTTTTCTAAATTCGCTACTGATTATTTGTATAAATTGGTATTCAAGATTGTGTTCGGAAAATTATTGCTAAATCACTTCACAGCTACAGTTTAACAGAAATGTGGAAGTACGGTTTGACGGGTATATTGAAAAACGTATGCTTTGACGGATAAATAGAAAAACGGGCAAGTTTAACTATTGTGCTAGAAGCTAGAGTACTAAGCTCTTAGAAATGAAACATGGATGACAAACTAAAATAATCTAGAGAAGAAAAAAGATGTCGATAACTCAAAAGTTAAAATAAAGTTAAATAGCCTCTAAAATTGCCCTCAAATACTACATTCTTCATGTTAGCTGTAATTCGTAAAACATGTGCTCCATCCATCTTGATGGTGAATTTCAGAGCGAAATATCGCATTCAGGTCATGGAATTCTTAACTAACTATAGAATATACTATAAGAAAGCTATTTAGATAGAAAAATCATGAAAATGAAAAAAGCCAAAATTTCCAAAATTCTCGTTTTTTCCCCAAAAAAGCCGGCTATTTATGTGAAAAAACCGTCGATTCAAAAAAACGGCTTTTTTGCATCTCTATATAACACAAATTCCCCCTTCTCCCTCGGACACCAGTCACAACGTTGCACCCCTCTACCTTCTACGAATACCTCGAAGTCCTTGTACAAGTACATGACAGAAACATATCCAATGTGCACACAGAGAAGGCGGTTTTATCAAAATGCGGCAATATCAATGCCTTTCCCTCACATCATAGGCCTATATCACGAAAGTAACGACGAAAACTGAAAGGACTTAAATTAACCTGGCCCTAGCTGATATTCCACAAGAGTTCGTAGTAAAAAAAACGTAAAAGCGATCGAAGGAAAATTTAGCAACTGGGCCTATAACTTACACAGTTCTCTCTGTATTTTTTTTATGAACGGTGATAGCTTAAACTTGGCCAAAAAAAATAAAATATACGGTTCCTTCGAAATTTCAGTGTTTCTTGCTCAGTATCGCAAACTCAAATAGGGAATGCAATATCTCAAACTAAACAAACAGACAAATATAATTTCGTTAAACTTTCCTTACCCACTCAACAATTTGTCTGTAAATACTGTGATTCTACTCGTGTGTAATTTATAAGACCCCCAAAATTACTTACGCTACTAACATATAATATTACTCGATACAGCTGGTGGGAAATATTTTGTTGGGTGCCAGTATCTGTCTGCTACAGAGAGGCAGCAAAAAAAAAAAAAAAAGAACATATTTCTTTTCAAGCAGTGTTTTGGATTAAATAAATTTCTTAATTTATTTAGATTACATATGGATATAAATAATTTTATTTGGCCTTAACGTCCTTATGCAACACAGTGATATGAAAGTAGATCTTTTTCCGAAAGTAGACATCGATTACTAGGAAAATGTTTAGCTGTCTGATGCAATAGGAATAAATAGCGCGATTATAATACAAATCTGTTGCTTCATATTTAAAGCACACTAACTTTTATTTTGATTTATAATTATGAATTAGCTTATTATTGGTAAAATAAAACTGACAGTTCTCTCCTCTTCTTCTTCGTAAGGTATTTTCATAAGAAGATTGACAGAGGAAGAAAGAAGCAAAAACTGTTGTCAAAACAGAAACAACAAACCCGTGTCGTTCCAAATGAACTAGAGTTAGGGGTAATTATATTAAAGTTTTGCTTTATATTAGCGAGTGAGCGTAGGGCAGTTGAGTAGAGCGTTGGCTTCGTTTTAGGAAGTTCCTGGGTTCGCGCTCAGCAACCGCTTATCCCTGGTTTATCTGTCGTACTAGGCAAATGCTGTAATGGTGCCTTAAATACTGCCAGTGTCGACTTTTTAAACCCTTTAACATAGGTAATAGTATTGTACGAAATTTTAACCATTTATTTTTATTTTTGCAATTTTTTATTATTTTGAAAATAATTTTTTTAGAAATCGCAACATCAATGTTTCGGATGTCTTTAAGATCGTCATCAGTAATTACAGTAAATAGGAGAAGGAATTTTGAATAGCCTGTTTATGCAATATTCATGCATTGTAGTAAAATTTGGTAATATGGCAGTAGGATACAGAAGGATATTCTTTATTTTTTTAATAGAAGTGCTTGGAATTGGGACAACGCAATTTGATTAATCTTTGCCTTTGCGTTGTGATCTCAATAAGTAATCCGTTAATTTATGAGACATAGATAGCAGCAAAATCGAAGTATGTTTTAATAAATAATCGCTTTGGTATTTTAAAAATCAAGTAAATGTTCTCTTACCATTAAAATGGTAATGTGTTGCTATCTTTAAATAGCAATAATAATTATAGGTACCTGTATACATTTATTACATTTAGTAAACTTCCAATTTTTAAATTACTGTACCAATGCCTTTAATTACGTGTACTAATTTTGTTTTCCAATCACACATCACTTTTGAAGAAATTGATGGAATTACTCTATCAGTGAATGCTCAACATAAAATTCATTGTATATTGATTCAAAAATTCTAAATTTAACACATGAAACCATACTTATCTAAAGTTACATATATCTTTCCGCGATCTGCCGCTCTTTTCCCACGGAAATAGTTTTTTAATATATTTTAATTGTATACATTTTTTCTTTTCCTTCTGACATCCTTCTACGACCAACAGATTACATCTCTTGCACATAAGAATTTAAAAGTACTTTGAAATCAATTTTGCAGTTCAGAAAGAAGTCTTGTAGCACCTTTTGCTTGATTTTGTAAATGAGAACGAGAGTTGACCGCATTAGCCGTGCGGTTTTAAGTATCATTCCGCTTACTTCAATGTTCCAGGTTCCATTCTCACTGGGGCATGGTTGCTTGTGGATTTTAGGAACTTAACAGCTAATAGCATCGTACCCAGACAAAGTCGAGAGCTAGTAAAATCAGGGTTTAAAAAAACAACCCACGTGCGCCTGTATCGGTTTTCTCGGACTTAATTTATTTTTCAAAATATCTAAATGTAAGTGGGTAAAAGTGTTAAAATGTGATTTATATTTCAAGATTCCCATTGTCATAATTTGCAACAAGAGGGACGCCGTGGTTCAGTGGTAGAGCGTTCACCTCCGGTTCTTGGGGTCCCTGGTTCGATCCCAGCTCGCGCCATGTGGACTTTGTGGAGGACAATCACCGTCTCTCGGGGTTCTCCCGTTTCCTCCCACTTTCTTCATTTCACCATTTCGTTCATTTCTCTTCATTCACAGCCTCCTTTAGCCCACAAACCATAACCATGGGACGTAAAACTCAAAGACTTCATTTATTTCAAATATAAGCATAATCTGTGCATTAATTTGTATAACTATCTCAATTAATTCCATAATTATCTCAATCTGAGTTTTTAAAAATTCATTCAGTACTTTACAAAGGTCCTAGAAAAGACTTAATTAGTATATATTGAATGATGTAGTAAGCCTAAAAGTCCAAATTTTGTAAAAATCACTTTCAATGTGATCCGCTTAGTTGTATGACTAATATACTCATCAAAAGCTCAATAACTAGGTGGGTTTTTTTTAAGGTGTTTCCAACCCGAAAAAAAAAACACCTTTTTCGGCTGAGCTGCGCCCACATGGACAAACTCTGACGAAAATACAGAATTTTACCAATAACAATCGAATTTCAAAGTAAAGTTATAAGTTTTTGTAGTATGTTACCACTAAAACAACGTACTACCAAAGTATAACATATTTCCTTTTTTAAAATTAATATTGTTAAACATTCTAAGGAGTACTTCTATTTTTTTGTTGTCTTTATAGAGAATTAACGTGTCGTCTACATAACGATAGTATGTAAACAACTTTTCAATTTAGATGTAGCTACACTTGATAAGATAATTATTGCATATTTTGCACAGCATTGCTATTTCGTGATTTTATTTCTTTATTTAAATATGTACTGTGTTCTTTATATTTTATTAAACATATCTAAACTCATTCGTTTGGATATATATATTACAGGCATCGTTTCCAGAAACCTTGAAAGCCTCAAGGACCAACCCTATTCTATACTGCCGAGTCCAAAATGCTGTGGAAAGGAAATGAAGAAACAGCCGTGATATCGAAGAGACATCCCTGCTGCTCTTATGTATTTATTACGTTAAGAATTTATTATACCCAACATGGTTTGGACAATTTCTGGGACTTGCAAAAAAAAATTAGACATGTGACAAAGAAATATTAAACGCAGCGTACTGCAGAAACCATATAAAATACTACATATTATAACGAAAACAACTGCAAGAATAACAATTAAACAATAGCAATAAACTTGTTTTGTATTACTTGAATTATGTTCCTGTATATCAAGTATTTTTAGCACTTCATTTTAAAATAAGAATGTTTATTTATTATTTAAGAAGGTTATATAATGTAGCAGCAAAAATTGTGAACAAAAAGTAAAACATCAAATTTGCATTATCAGCGCCCCCTCCCCTGGTCCTTGGTTGTTCTTGAAATTTTTCGCGTAACTTCCGGATCTGCTTTATTCAATTTGCGATTCTTTAATCGGCGTGAGTCCGCACGCGCAAACTGAAGTATTCTTTCTTCATTTTTTCCTAATCCACAGCTTGAAGAAGAATATGTGGCATTTTGCCCCAAGTAAAATAAAATAACAGCTGAACAAAGAAAATAAGTTTTATCAAAAGCTAAAAGCTTAGCTTTTAATGGAAGGTATTTGCATTGCTCAGCTGTTATGTTGTTTTATCTGGCTTGATAAAAGCAGAGCTTTGATGTCGAAAATATAATCGATGGTATTTTTAAGTATTTTTATTACTTTCATCAGAAAACATGTAACTTAAACATCCTTCAGGAAGGACTGAACGTCCAAAAGGTACTACAATATTTTCCCACAGTTAAGAGGACTTTGTATATTTGTGGCAGCATAGAAAGCATCACTAAGAAAAAAGAGAAGTCTCAGTTCTGTATGGCATCTAATCTCAAAAAAAAAAAAAGTTACGATTGTTCGTTCACTAAATGTGAGATGCTTTCCGAAGGTGATGTTTGATGGATAATATCACACTGATATTCGTTCTTTTGCAGAATACCTCTTATAGGAGTTTCATATTCTTCCGGGAGGACAGATTCTCCATTTTTAAATCAGGAGGCGCGTCCTTCCAGTAGGACGAATGGCCGTACTTTAGTATTAATATAAAATGTATTCAAACATTTCAAATCGAATAAATATTTGTGTTTATAATAAGGAACAAAGTACAAGGTATATTCATATATGATACGGTACAAAGTAAGTCAAAGTTAGAGCCACCCTGATTACTGTATATTCTGAAGTGAAAGAGGAATAATTGTAAATTGGTTTAGTTGGATTCGGAAAATTTCTAGCAGTATAATGTGTTCTGTAGGCCATTTTGGAGGCAGCCCTGTTGAATTTGTCTGAAAATAATCTTAAATGGAAAATGGAGCCCACCTCATTTTGTGATAGTATATCATCAGAACTTTATTGAAAATATGAGTTTTCATTATTACTGTTTATGTAACCAGTTTCATATTGTTCCTAATTTCAATATCATTAATAAAGTCATCTCTGAAAAGTAGCAGGGTACAAATACTGAAAATCTGACTTTGCCTTTGAATTTCTATTGAAATCTAGTCTTAAAGGTGATGCATCACATGACCCTTGTTTCCATTATTTTTTTAAATAGATTAAACCAATATTTCTACTTGTGAAATGGGCAACAGACTCACGTTACGAAAGTTTTCACGAGCCCATTTAAGTTTTATACAGAACCATCACATTTCTTTTTTCGCATATTTATGTTAATCAGAGTGATTGCGACTTTTAATGTTGACTGGAAAATGCTTAGATTACGCCCTATAATAGCAAATGTTGTTAATGGTTGTAATCTAGATATTGATTGAGTCGCCTTATGTTTATCAATAAAACAGGTACAAAATGAAATGAAATCTTTGAGTTTTACGTTCCACGCTTATGCTGGTTAGGCTAAAGAAGACGGCAATGATGATAAATGAATGAAATTGTAGAATAAAGAAAGTGAGAGGAAATGGTAGAACTCCGAGGAAACCCACGCACACGGTGTTTGCCTACCACAAAGTTCACTTGGCGCGACCTGGAGTCGAACCAGGGACCCCATGCACCAGAGGTGAACGCTCTATCACTGAGCCACTGCAGCTCCGTGTAATAGGCACAGTCAGAAACAATATTAACTTAAGTATAGGTTGAAAGTATATGAAATTATAGCTCCAACCTATACTTAATATTGTTTCTGACTATACATGTACCCATGAAATTAGGTTTTGTACCCATGAAATTACGAGCTTTAGTACCTATGAAAAATATTTGTAGCTAAAAAATCAGATGTACATTGTACCTGCTACTTCTTGGGTACCATGTGCCTGCTAAATTCATGGGTACAGAAAGGCCGATTTATACCTCTGAAATAGTGGGTACTGTATTTAGAGTGTACAACTCGGGTCCTGGCGTCGAATCCCCTAGATGTAAACAATATCCACAAAAGTTCTTGTACTAGAGCCGAAATAAGCTCGGCGCTGCGTCAACTAGTCTTGAAGGTTCAATGTAATTCCCTACTGGCAGGAATAAAACGACCATCCGAGCTGAGGCCACAAACGAATGTTAAAGTGTTAACACGTATTACGAGTCACTTTATATGAGACTTCGACACACTGTTAGAATGACCTTTTTGTACAGATGCGTAACATATCACTGTTGATAAACTCTGAAAATTAACTGTCACATATGCCAACGGCGATTCAACGTGCGAAGCTCAACCCATACAAGGGGAGCGCGTATTATCTTTAGAACACGGCACCCCACACGAATTGGTGGGTGCTCTTCGAAGTAACAAACAGGCACGCGTACTAAACACACAGTGAGAGTTCTAGCAAACCAAAGCTTGTATTTGGTCAACGGGGAAATCCCGATTTTCGCTCCTAGCGTCGGGATCAGAATTATTGTCCAATGAGCTTTTGGTATTAAAAGTGCGTAGGTTGAAAGTGATTGTCCCAAAATCAGACCCAAAAGGACATTTACCAAGCATGTAACTCTCACGTGAACAGTCCTTGTTCCTTGACCATATATGGCCGTAAGAATCAAAATGAGACCTACCAACACAGATGCACGAAATACAAAACTGATGAAGAAAGCTTCGAGATTGTTCCTTTTATATACGAGGGTTGGTTAATAAAGTTTGATATTATGTCTGTCTCTTCCAAATATCTTTTAAAATTTTCAAAATGAGCTTGGGGTCGGTGATAGTAGAAATACATGACGTACAAATTATGAATGTCTCGAACACAGGAAAGAACAGCTATTGGAACTACCATGGGAATTCATGGAGAAACTTTAAAAAAATGAACTTTGTAACTTTTGGTTGCTTGTGCGCTGTGAGTATAAAGAGTTGTAGGAAAAGGCATCACAACATTTGATGGCTTCCCCTACCACTTACTTAAGTGAGCATAAATTTTCTGCTCTTTGCAGTATTAAAACTTAGAAATGAAATCGTCTTGGTGTGGAATCGGACCTAAGATTGATGGTGACAAAACCTATTCCAGATTTCAATGCAATTATGAAAAAAAAATCATTCCTCACATTAGTGATCGCACATTTGAGAACATTGTTTACGAAATGGTATCCTTTAAGAAAAAAGACTGATTTTCAGTCTTGAGGATTACTATATTTTCAATTGAAATTTCGTTAACTAGGAAACAATCATGTATCTTTAAAATAAACTAATTATTGCATTATTTTTCTTGATCTTTTTCTTCTCAGTGGTAATTCCATCTATTTCAAATAGCGTTGCAAGGGGACCTACAGACCACTTTTCGAACGAACAAGGGGTCCACGTTATTGGAAAGTTTGAGAACCACTGAATTAGAGAAAACTACTTCCAACGTTTCATATTGGCACTCCCATTAGGCAAAAAAATTCTGAGTCCGTGCCTCTGAAAGGAGAACAACACAGGGGTATTATCCTATTGTTACTAAGACTCTTTTTTATATAAACATTTTCTTTAAAATATAATGACAAATTTCCCATTAACTATAAAAAATGTTTAGCTCCTGCCAGTAAATCCTTGCGTAAGAACAATCATATTGAATTTATTATGCTCTTCGTAGGGGGCTGTAGTCCCATGTTAGTCATTGGTATAAAGTAGTATGGATCATTAATTCTGCGCATCTTGCAAGTAATTTGAAACTCATGAGCACTCCCGAAATAAAATTTGGAATTTTTATTTCCCCTCCCCCTGTGATTGCCGAAGGTATCTCTAATAATTTACCCTGCGTACTCTGTGCCCCCTGTTACCAAAATAACATTCCAGATTTTTACTAACATAACGACAAATTTCATATTAATTGACAACCAATAGCTTCCTGCGCATATCCCTGCTTAGGATATTTATCATGAATTTTAATGTGATTTTTGTAGGGGGCTGTAGCCTAATATCAGTCACTGGCTCATAAAAGGAGCATCAGAATGTTAATTTCTTATCATTTGTGATCAACTTGACACTCACTGGATTTCCAAAATAAAATTTATTTTTTTATATATAAAGATCCAGTAACGTATGCTTCGCCCCCAGTGTCCCCCTAAGGCGGTGCGTTACCGACATAACATTCAAGATTTGATAAGCACATCCTTTTTGTTACAATGACGCTAAATTTCACATCAATTGACAAGAAATACATTCTGCTCGTATGTTCGTACTAAGGATATTTATGGTGACTCTTTTATTTCTGAAAGAAGGATATAGCCCCATAAAAATCACTGGCACAGGAAGAAGCATTCAAATATTAATTATATGATATTTGTGGATAATCTGACGCTCACTTGAATTTCGGGAACAAAATTTTGAATTTTTATAAAGATCCATCTTCTGAGCTTCGCCCCCTAAGACGGTGTATTACCAAAATAACATTTCAGATTTGAAAAGCACATAGTCTTTTGCTACAATTACGCCAAATTGCACATTAATTAACAGAACATAGTTCAATCTTGCATGTCCCTACTGAGGACACCGGCGTTTTTCCGCGCGATTTTCGAACGCGACGAGCAAAAAGAGATTCGTTCACCAAAAGAAACAAAGAGAGTTAGAAGGTAATTTGTACCTTTAAAATACGAATTAGGGCTTATATTTCCCTCGTATAAAGCTTTCTCGAAACAGTCGGCAGCCAGTAGGATGACGACTGCAAAAAGGCACTGCCGGCAATTTCTTTTAAAAAAAAGACGTCGGAGAATGTTTCAATATCGCGTAAAAGTGGCAACGAGTCGAATTTTGGAAAATGAATAAAGCCTGTATCTTCATTAGCCTCTACGGACCCCAGTGCTCATTTGACTACATTCATTTTAATATTACGTAAACGTATGTCGTTTTCATGTCAATTGCATCGTTACAAGTTTTGCTACTCAAGTACTCATTCGAGAATACATTTAGTGCACTCTGGGTCCATCATATGGCAGCTTTGAGTATACAGTGTACTAACTAGAAAATATTCAGAAATAATTTTTTCGAGCATTGAAAAATGCTGGTCCGTAGATGTTAAAGATGAAGTAAAAATTGAAACTGTCCGAAGGTTTTTCCCTTGAGTGGGCACTAATTCCATAAAATATGAATTGTGAAAACGGAGTCTGCAGATAGTCGGCATACAGCGGACAGAACGACAACTACAAATGATGGTTGTAAAGACGTCGAAACGTTGACGGCGTGCCGACCATAAAAAAGGAAAATGTATGAAAAGAAATGTAGTAAAGGGACTGCACGTAAACGGTATATGAGAAGTAAATTTTTAAAATTAAATTACAAGTACGAGAGGATCCTTGACAAACATTTTGGAATAAGACGGCAAACATCGGACGGGCGACCTCGGCAAATGTTGTCGGAAAGGCGCCGAAACGCTGTCGGCGTGCCGACAAGTAAAGGAGTCGAAAGAAGGTCTGAAAAAAGCGGACGGACCGACCTTGGGAAGGTGCTTGGGCAGACGCCGAGCCGCCTTTGCCGATGAAGAGCCTCATTGGAGAAATCGTAGTCTGGTCTCGCTGCATGTATGTTCGGTTCGCGTCCTTCATTTGTCATATGGTGATGCAATGTGGAAGAAGTTCGTTGATTCTTATAGTCAAGTGAAGGTGAGTTTACAAGTGGGGTAAAATGTTTGTGATAAAAATATTCATTAATTGGCAACTGTACCAAGTTGCTAGTACAGCTGCAAATATCACGAAAACATGATTTGTAAGTGTCCATGGTGGGGAAGACGACGAATAAACTAAATATTAACCAGTAATAAATAATAGTATTCCATGTGCAACATGAAGAATCGTGGCCTTAGAAGTGGAAGAGCTATATACATGTGGTGAGTTAATATAATATTATTCATATACATTTCAAATTGTCATAAATTCTATATGTTGTGTTACATATGTTAATTGTTGCTGCGCATGAAAAAGATGCGGTTATAGTATGTTCCCGCGCACTGGCGTCTCCGGCATGTAAAATTTGGATGGGGGCATCAAGGAAAGTGATTTAAATGGTACTACCTAGCACAACCTGTTTATTAACTTCGATTCTATTTGTTACCCTTCTGCTTACTTTCACCGACCTCCTAATGTATATCAAGAACTCGATTACGATTGTAGGGAGCGCAGTGGCTTAGTGGTAGAGGTCTCTGGTTCGATATATCTTCACTAAATAAAATGAAAATGCTAGAAACAATGTTCATAAGTAGTGGATTCTATTAGGGTCTTAACTTGTGGAGGACAGGAGGGCAACTTCTCCCCAGGGTAGCTCCCCGCCGTTCGAGGGGGATCCAATTGAAGACAAATATTTTTCAACCATATACGATACGAACATGAAATTATAAATGAAGTATCAAACAGGTTCATTATATTACATAAACAAAACAGCACAAACAAAAATGAGTCGTGGGCCAATTTCAGTTTAAAAAAACTCCGTATTGGTAGTTGTCCTAGAAGTTATATTTATTCGTACGGCTTTGAGATATGTCAATATTGTCCCTTAATTAATTAGTCATGTATGGAACAGGCCCAGAGGCATAAATATCGGACCCCACCTCTTGAGCTTGGGGTCCCTGGTTCGATCCTAGCCATCGCCATGTGAACTTTGTGATGGACAAGCCCTGATTATCTTTGCCCATTGTAATTTTTTAGGAACTGGGGGACGCCGTACATATTTTTTGGTGGTTCGGGACGGTGTCCTCCTGTGTTCCAGCACACTTTTACCGCTAATATGAGGGAAAACTGAACAATTTATATTCAATGAAAATGTGTTAACATATTAATGTCACAGAGGACTTTCTATTAAATATTGCTTGATTTATACCTCGAATTGGAATATATTGTCTATACATTTGATTTTCAATTATTGCACCAAATTCTCTGTTACGAAATTTGTCTGACTAGCATAAGGTGACCAGACGTATTAATTTTCGCAATACAGTACTGTTTTTAAAGAGCTGTCCTGTGTGTTGCGAAGACGCACAGTGCTACGAAATGCTAAAAAGGTGGCCAAAATTCAAAATCACTTTCAGAGTGTGCAAAAATGGGCATGCTGTGGTTTTTGACCTCACTGATCACGAACTTGATATCCTAATTGAAATCTTCAAAATAGTGGATAAAATATGGCGGATCAAATTTTGCAAAACAGTAGAATTTATTTTCATGCTTTGAAACAAGTGCTTGTATTGAGGTCTCTAAAGAAAAATACAATATATACAGTATTTTCAATCACTGCACGGAGGTTTTCTTCTGCTTCGGGTTCAATTTGATTAGTCTCAATAGTATCTTGCACCTCCTCCTGCTTTGACCAGATGCTATTTAGATGTTTTAAGCGTGCACACATTTCTTCGATAGTGCCTTCATTTGGAAACCTTTGAGTTTTACGTCCTACGGTTATGCCGGTTAGGCTAAAGGAGACGATGATGATGAGAAATAAATGAAATGGTGGAATGAAGAAAGTGGAAGAACCCCGAGGAAAACATGCACACTGTGTTTGTCCACCACAAAGTTCATATGGCGCGAGTTGGGATCGAACCAGGGACCCCATTCACCAGAGGTGAACGCTCTATCTCTGAGCACCCGCGGCTTCTCCCTTCATTTGAATCAAAAGCCTGAACAAAGGTGTTTATTCTGGTTAATTGGCCTCTGTATGCAGAACTTGCCTTAAAAGACACTGAAGTCTTGAAATGATTACTTGTTCTGCATTGCTTGGTATATAATGTGTTTCTATGGAGTATCTGTTACGTTTTATTATTATTTCTGTGTGCACGAAAACGCGTACCAATAAGCGTAATACGTTATTTTTATTTTTATTTTTATAAGTAACCCTTTAACTTCTTCCTTCTGTTTCCAATATTTATATATTTTCAACCCATCAAGTCTTTTCTTCTGTTACGAAATAAAATACTAAAGTATTTAAAACCAGATTTTGTTCGATTTAGAGATGGAAATTGTACAGTAATTTGGCTGTCTGCAGATGTACATCTAAACCCGATTACGGTACGGATAATATAATAATTATGTTAACGGATAATAATTATATTTAACTTTGTAAATTTGCCCCTAAAATTAGACTAAATTTACAACAATGTCGGGATATTGGGGGCTCCGGACCCCCAGGACCCACTCCCTGCGTACGCCCCTTGTCTTCACAATCCTGAGTTTGTCATGTGATGTGAAATTGGTCATCTCAAAATTTTATCTTGTAGAACACGTTATGCTCTCCTGGTCTGTAGTTTGAATACATGTATCCATGTATCAAGGTCAGATACATGAGAACTTATTTGATTTGATGGGAATTTAATCACTATATATTAAGCACTTATCCAGGTTTTCTTTTTGAGGGGGGTGGGGTGACAAGGGGAAGTCCCGTAAGCACCTAATTCTAATGTTTTGAACTATCAATTTGTTTTCAAAATAATAATAATAATAATAATAATAATAATAATAATAATAATAATAATAATAATAATAATATAATGCAAGAGTTCTATTCTTGCTTAAACTTTTCCTTACTTTTCATTATAAGAACCAGTTTAGTTTGAAGGAACTGTATTGTGGCACAAAGAAAGTCAAACAAATATTTCCGAGAGATATGTAACTAAGGAAAATGTCTGCTATAGCATATAACAATAATAAGAAAACACTGAGTGTATAGTTCCATTACATTTAAATTTGTAAACAGAACAGAAACGAAATTTTAATCCTATTTAAAAGTATTTTTTTTTATTCCACCAAGGGGTTATGGCATCACGGTATGTTCTTAGACTTAAAAGAAGACGAAACACATTGCCCAAAATTTTGACGGCCTCGAAGTAATTTGAAACAAAAGAATCTCAAAAGCGTAAAACTATGTTTATTTAAAACGTGCTTCAGTTTCGGAGGGGACATGAGCCCCCAGGTCCCCCCTGGATACGTGCCTGCTATATATGCTTGCTATGGTGGAAGCTTCACGTTGATCTCTTTCAATAGTTTCAACGGTTGTTGCCATAATTCATCGATGGATACAGAGAAAAATATATAACCTTTTATATCACCCTTAAAGATAAATTATCTGTATTTGCTAATGTTTTGGCCTCAGAGACGTACGCAGGATTTTATTTTCGGAGCGGTCCAAACCATTTCGGGAGGTCCGAGGTTAAATTGTATTAAAATGTGTAAAATTGCCCCTAAAGTTAGACTAAATTTAGAAAAAAGACAGAATTTCGGGGGGAAGGCGGACCCCCAGAACCCACCCCCTGCGTGCGTCCCTGGGTAAATGTATGAAGAAATATTAGAAACTTTAATTGAAAACTACAGGGGTACCCTGTAGAGATAGTCAATTCTGAAATAGCCCTCGATCAAGCCATGAAATGTATTTTTTGGAGAAGGTTTACTTGTTAGAGATTTTTTTGGCCTTATTTTATCACACATGTAATTTCGTTTACGTTATGTTGTTGCTACATGCATCAATATCCAAACTCCCCCAGCAAAAATACAGAATCCCAGACAAAATTCTGAGAAAACCCATGGTTAGGGCCGGTGCCGGGCCCTACACCGTCGTCTGGTTACTCTGGTTTTATATATATTATTTGTTATTATTTACCAAATTTAATAAAATTTTAAAACAATATAAAAAAAGCCATAGGAACCTCTTCCATCGCCTTGAAATACAAAAACATCAAATACGAATTGAAAGGATGGGATTTCAGGGAAAAAGAATGGCCCAAAAACTTGTCTTGAGAACCAAGTAATTAGAAGAATACGTTTTGTAGCAGCAGCAGTCTATATCTATAGCACTAACCCCTGCGGGGGAGTTCTTTCAATGGTGATCTACCCATCCTTCTGTTCAACTCGCGGTCCCTCCCCGTGTAGAAGCTGTCACTCACTCCAGAAAACTCGTCCTATAGAGCGGAGATGTTCATTCTTCCTTGACGTACGTACCTCGCGCTCACTTCTACCCTTCTATCCTCTCTACATAAAGATATACACAAAATACATATGACAGGAAAAGCAATCGGCAACTGTCCCTCAGCATTCACAGGGCTTGTGACCGTCAAGAATGTGTAACACAGTGATTCTCAAACAATTTACCTCTAGATCCTCTTTAGAAGTCAGTAAAAGTTACGACGTCTCCTCTTTGTATAACACTAATGTCACAAAGTCATTTACGAATGAATATTTTTAAACTTACAAACTCCTTGATATTTTACCGATTTTGGGAGTTGTTACCACACAGTTTGAGAAACACTGGTACAATGTCTTCTTGGCTGCTTTTCCAGACTTGCTTGGGGCTGGTAAGACTAGCGATTTCTTTATTTATGCTAAAATACAAATAATGGTATGATTGTTTGGTTATTCAGCGCAAGAATACTGTTACTACATTATAAACTACATTTAAAAACTTGGAACTTGGAAATTTAAGTAATGTAAAGTAGTTATTTGAGTGTAACATAAGTACATAAGAATCTATATGAATAAAAAATATGTAACAGAATATTTGAGTAAAAATAAAGTATTGCAATGGTAATTTTCATTTTATAAATTATTTACACTATTTAGATCATTCTTAGTTCTCTATTTTGAATCTTTATATCATATAATAATACCCTAAGTTACTTTATTCAATATTAACAAGTACATCAACATGAACAAATTCAAATACATACACAGCGCAACTATAATACAAAGAACAACAAATAAACACAATACAAGTTTACATTATTAAGAAAATATTTACAATATTTATATAGTTCCTAACCATGATCCAATAAATCATGGCATTTTCCAGCATTTCGAATAACTCGATAGAAGCAGTATTATAAAACATTACAACAGTAATTAACGAACTGCAAATATACAATAATAGTAACAATAATCATATACACATGCTGAACACGATTATTTAGAACACAAATTCGTTGCAGTAAGTATGTACATTATTACACCTATTTCATCTTTGCTCGATCATTGTCTTTTTTCTTGGCGATCTTCCTTTGAGCACTTAGGATATATTCCGGGTCTCTATAGGGCATCCCACGTTGTACCATAGAATCTACTATCTCAGGAAGCATATTCTCTTTAAAAAACCTATAAGTTTCGGTAGCATAACATTTCCCCATAATTCTTCATCTCTTCTTACTTCCACAATGTGTAAAGGTGATTTATCATCAATGTATACAACTAAAAAGCATTTGTCTAATTTGGTAATATTTAACTGGCCCTGAATTTGGTAGTAGTAGTCGCTGTTAGTATTTAGTCCTATAGTTCCGTCTGGAATGGCTCTAAGAAAAAATGCCCCTGTCTGTTTCTTTCTCTTCAGTGACATCCTTATTTCTGAGTGAAGGAACACACTTTACTTCCACTAACGCATTATCTACTACATATCCTGAAATATGATTAGAAGATAATTAATTGATAGACAAGAATGAATATATATATATTTTTTTTTTAAAAAAAGTAATATAATAATCTGTCTGTCCCTTTTCCAAAAGGAAGTGGTTTGGTTTCGTTCAGATTCAGTCCTCTAATTATAGCACACTTAACAAACAGCACTTATTAGACTTAAACCCTTATTATATTATATCAACAAAGAAGTTGAAAAATATTTCTTACCATCTGGACTAGTAGCTAAGAAACTATACTTAGAATCAATATATAATCCTCATTTCTCTACTGTCACATTCTTCTCCTCCGCAAACTTTCGTGGAGCAACATCTTCATGATTTCTTCCGTATTCTATTGATGGTGTCGATAAATTTCTCTTGTGTAAAATGTCTTACACCAACACATGGCACGAAGTGTGATCTTTACATTTCACAACTGTATGGAAGATGGATGGCGTTAGACGGTTGCGGCGATGTTCTTCATAAGTCGAATTTCCATGCTGTCCGCGGGAGGATACTTCAATTAAAGTTCTTTCATCTGAACTGACCTAATACGAAAAATAATGTAAAGCATTCTTGAAACAGGACAGGGTGAACTGAAATTTGTAAGCACAAATAGCTACTTTTCCTACAAACATTAAAAGGAATGTTCATTAAACATATCCTTCAAAATTATCTTTGTCGAGGTATATGTTTGCGAAATATGTAAAAACGAAGTTTCGAGACAACCTGGAATCGTAGAGTTGAAACATATTTTATAATTACATGAATCCACAGAACTGATAGCCTCCCAGAAATTCTCGTAATTTTCTCTACTTACGCAATGTGTATCCATCCACACATAAATTATAAGAATTTTAAAAGAATTTAGCTTGGTTTCAATTAGTGGAACATGACATATCAATTCTGCGATTCATGATCGTCTCTGAAAAAGAAGAAACAAGTGAGTATCGTTCCACAGTGTGAAACTACGGTAGACTTCCAAACTATAGAAATTACATAGTAAAACTGGAAATAGTAGAGACCGGAAGTAGTTGATTTCTACCACTTCCGGTTTAAATAGAAGATTGTCGAAGGAGATTGTACCTATTCTTGGAACGATGAATCGATTCTTAGAAACCTCTTGTCGATACCTCTAACCGTTTTTGAGTTATGACAAATACTATTGAAACCGGAAGTGGCCGATTTGTATAGCTTCCGGTTTAACTTGAAGATTGGTGAAGGAGATAGGACACATTCTTAGGATGCTGAATCGATTTCTGAAAACTGCTTGTCGATAACTCACAGTTTTATATCCATGAAAATCAATATTGAAACCGGAAGTAGTAGTGAATTTCTACCACTTCCGGTTTTAGTGGAAATAAAGAAGTCGAAGTGTTTTGTTTCCTTTACACCTTGAATCGATTTCTAAGAACCATTTGACGCTAGCTATTATCGTTTCTGGGTTATGACTATTACTGTTGAAACAGGAAGTGGTAAAAATCGACCACTTCCGGATTAAGTAGGAGGTTGTTGAAGGAGATGGAATCTGTTCATGGGATGCTGAATCGATTTCCGAAAACCACTTACAATTGTTTTTAGAGGACTTGAGTTTTAAGGAGGGAAGAGATTATTAGTTTTGGGGGGAGTGCGCCATCAGCTTTGACGGGGATGGGCACCCCTGTCTCTGAGGAATTTTTAAAGAAAAAATTCTCCAGAACAAAATCTCCATGCAGAATTACATGAATATAATAATAATAATAATAATAATAATAATAATAATAATAATAATAATAATAATAATAATAATAATCTCATCTATCAGTTATGAGTAAATCCTATCTCGCAAAACGGTGGGGCAAGCAGATGAACCAAGAATTTCTCTGCTTTGCACATCACGTGACTGACTAGCTTCGGGTTAGGATTCCAAGAATTGAGAAGAAGCAAGCAAACGAGGGAATCTGATAAGCCTTTTTTTTATTTGTGTTTCACAGAGGGTTTTCACGTTGGAATTGGCATGTCATTTCTACTCCCCCTCCTGCCGGATTGGTTTTCCTCATTCTTGCTCCGCCAAAATGTTTCTAAGTATTGACTCAGCCGCAGGCATTTCAGGTGTCATAGTAGGGTATCTGTTTCGCTTTCTTTCTTTCTTTCAAGGCATGCTAAAAACGCCAGAGTCACCACGAAAAGTAGTGCATTTCATATATTGTAGCTACAAATGAGTGTATTCTCCATGTTAGCATGCGTCTCTATCCTCTCATCTGGTTTATAGTTTTAGTCGTCTTGATCCACCATTTTATTTTCTACGTCGACCAAGTGTTTACATCGGGAATCATATTCGCAAGACCCCGCATCGTAGGCTATGACTTGAATGATTTTTTTTTTCCTAAAATTTATTTACATGTTGTACTATAGCAAACAATTTATGCAGCTATTTAATTCACTTGGGTACTTTCTAGCGGAAAAAAGTTGTGTAGAAACCAAGGATGTAGCTAGGGGGAGCACGGGTCCAAATCTTGACTTGCCTTCCAAATATTTAAAATAGTACATAAATACTAGTTTGCTAATTATACTACTAGTTTAGCATATATGCCCCCCACCCAAATCAGAACTCTGGCTTCGTTCCTGGTAGAAACTTAAAAATGTAATTGCTGAGCATTTTGAACGTCCGAAAACGTGATTCAAGAAAAAAAAATTGACGCGCAGTTACCAGCTCTGATGATAATTGTATCGCAAAAGTGGTATAATAGAAGAAAAAAATCATTTCTCAGTGGGATCCGACTTTTCCAACTTCTAAAACGTGGAATTTGCTATTTATTTTTCCATAGGAGTATTTTTTTTCATTTGCTCAGAATTTTCTGGGATTGGTTGGGTATGAACCCAAAGACCCCCGTCCATTTGCACGTCTCTATATATATCACGTAGCTATCATTGTATCACACTGGTGCCTCTGAAACTTCTGGATTAATTTTAGACTTCCAAACTATGTTATGCATAAGAAATTGAAGTCCTTTAGAATGGCTGTGTCCGTCCGTCTATCTATCTGTCTGCCTGTCAACAGGTATCATAGCAAAAACGGTAAGAGCTATTTTCATACAATTTAAGCGGTAAAATGATGTCCTTTATAGAGTAATATTTTTTTTCTTTCCTCACTCGACAAAGCAAATTTGTCTATAATATCGCTGTTGGGAATGCATTCTAAAATGTCTTTTTCGGAAGAAAGGACAAGCATGTCGGAGAGCCATACATCTCCCATGCTGCTTCTTAGTCTATTTTTTACAATCTTTACTTTACTCATAATCCTCTCTGCTGAGCAACTCGTTGCTGGTAATGAAAGAAGTATCTGGTATAATATTGTTAGGTATGGAAAACCAGACATATTCAACAAACCTGTGGGCGGCCCTTCTCTCTTAAAACGAACCAACCTTTCCTTTCATACGGCTACTTGCGCGGTACTTCATTCATCGAGTATCGAAGCAGGGAGTACGGAGGTTTACCCCGGAAAAATTTTTGAAAATTAGCTTCTCAAAATCGTGTTATAATGCTATTCCGACAGTAAAATTGCTAGTTCGAAAGTAGAGTAAAATCCCCCCCAAAAAAATTTTTCTCAATGGCGCAGCTTGCGCCATACATCCCCCCTGTGAGCGGCCCAGCTCACAGAAATATTAGGAAATTTGTTCCGTTTACTAGTAAATATCTAACTAGGTCTTCTATATATAAAAGTATAGAAACAGCTAATAACTTTTATCCAGTTCTAGATTTGTTTCATAAGAAATTCAAGAAGGTGCGCGAATTATTTTTTAATTTTTTAAATAAATTATGAAATGCCTTAACGTCTGTAGGCTTGCAACTAATTCTCTTAACCCCTTCACTGTGGAAGGCGACGGAAAAAAATTTCCCTAACCTGCGAATGTCGATTATAGTCGACGTGTTAAAATTTGTCTGTATCTTAGGTTTGTCGATTGTAGTCGCCAAAGGATTTCTGTGTGATTTCTATTGTTTATCGAAAACAATAGAACACAAACCAAAATGAACGGTACAACCTTGGCGACTACTCTCGACAAAGCCAAGATACGGACAAACAAATTTTAACACGTCGACTATAGTCGACATTCGCATGTTAAGGAAATCTAGTTCTGTCGACAAAAGTCAACTTCCTCTGTGAAAGGGTTAATTCGGTTTTGTATTCTTTTAAATATTGTATGGATTTGCTTTATATATATATATATATATATATATATATATATATATATTGTATTTTTTTAAAGCCAAATTGTAAGAATTTTTTAATTATGAACAGATAGACACGATTCGTATTTTTTATATTTCTGGATGTCATTCAGTAAGTTTCTGGTGCCATTTGAAATATTTTTTTATTTATTTTTGTAAGTTTTTTTTTGTTTTGTTTTCTCGTTTTCATTTCCCTATCATCTTTTCTTTTCTTCTATGTTTAATTCCTTCTTTACTACGTATATTATATGAAATAATAATAATAAATAAACTTGATCATGGATTTTGTATTTGTGTCATATGATTTTTATGCTTATTTTTTCGTCATTATTATTATTATTAGTCTTGTTAATCTATATATTTTACCGAAGCGTTTAATTTAGAAATATTTATTTTCATATTGTATTAACAGCTACAAAGTGTATTTTTATGTTTTCTTTTATTATTTTGTAAACAGCTACAACTACATGGTTAATAATAATCCAACTTTGAATTTTACTTTGTATAATCCTATATGCTATACCTTTTTTATATATATGCATGTTAATCATGCTTCTTTTTTCATTACTTTTTTTTTTGTATTTCCAGTTTGTAACAGATACTGCATGTTTTATGTTTTGTTTGCCTGGTGTGGTACAAACAGTTACCTAATTAGATGTAAAATGTCATGTTTTTATACTTAATATATTCTATTATGTGGTTTTGTATTTTAGAAAGATACATGATGTATACCTCTGGTACTTGACAATATTGTATGTTTTTTTTCTTTCTCACAACTGTAATGCTTACATGAGAATTTCTCATGCTTTGTAAGCTAATGAAACAGGCAAATAAATGAAATCAAATGAAATGAAATTGGGTCATGGTGGGTGCTGGGTCATAGTAGGTGATGGTGATCAGAGTGGGTCACGGTTGGTGGGGTCAGTGGGTCACGGTGGGTCGTGGATTACAAAGAGTGGTTGCTCAGTGAGTCGTGGGCCAATGTTTCATTGATCTACGCATCTCTGAGTCTGATTTGTATTTACGTCTTTTGTCACTAACGATGATATCTAACACGAGACTTTAAAGTTAAAGTGAAGTCTGAATCACTATAATGCTTTACGTGTTGGAATCGAACTGGGACCTTGCGTACCAGGACCACATATCTTATTTTATATACCAACGAGGATCTCATTTATCTTTCGTGAAACAGTTGCAGTGATTTTTCTTGATATCCGATTTCAAAAACTTTAAAGGAATTGCAAGATTCTGAGAGATTGTTCCACTTATAGACCATGCATTTAATTCAAAAGAGACGAATTTCCTTTTCTATTTTCCTCTTGATTTAATTGTATTTCGAAACTTTAACCTTCATTTCATTTTATACAGAAGTAATTAATACTCAATGACTAGCTTCAAAATTCCTGTCCTTAATTTTTCAGCTATCTTTTTCGCATTATTGATTCATAGAATTTACTTAATTCACATAGCATAAATTCTAAGTTTTTGTGCCTTCCAACCTCTCGCCTTACACTTTTCTAATCTCGTCCCATACCACCTCTTCTTTCTTCTCGAAACCGCAATTCTAGCTACAGTCATTGCCTTTATTCATAGTAGAGGTCTTAATTAAAAGGATAAGATATTTTTTTAATCCCCATCATATTAATATGTTTACTTAAACAACATTCATAATGATTAAGTTAATAATTATATTTATTGAGAATTAGCCTTCGGCTAGCTGGGGCCTTCACCCCCAGACAGGCCCGTATCGAAGGGGTGTCTTGGAGCCCGGACTCCCCTACATTTTTGCTGCCCCCCTAAAATTTTCACGGTAGACTTGTAAATGAACTATAACATGGTGATAAACTGTAATAAAGTTGTATCGGCCCCCTAACTTCTACCGCCCCCCAACATTTTTGGGCTGGCTACCGGACTGTCCCCAGATCCCCGCATTTTCTCGGCGTATGGCCTAGTGATGGGTAAATTCCCGGGAAGATATTTTTCGGGAAAATTATCGGAAAAATTCGGGAAGATTCCCAAAATGGGAATGTTCTGGGAATTTATTACTACATTATAATTTCAAAGTTGAATTCGTTTTTATATAACAGTATATTATTAGTGTTGTCCCCAGAGGAGCCTTTAAAATGTATATTCTGAACGAAGTTATGCTATTTTATTAATATTTTATTACATTTATATAGTACTCATATATGGATATTTATTTACAATATGTTCTATGAAGGTAATTTTGTTTCAAAAATGGTATAGTAAGTTCACATACTTTTAACCCACTAAAAGGTTTAAATTTATATGTAAGTGGATTTTCTATACTTGACTCTATTATTGATATTATAAACATATTAAATTTTTAAATGTTATAAACAAATTAGGTTGGGTAACTGCCAGAAGACACATGTCCCACCATTTTGTCAACATTTACGTTTAGCTTTGGGGCTCTAGATTTTGCACCGACTTTTTTGCGATATTCTTTTCCGATGCGGTTGTATGGTTTCATACGTTAAATTACGTCACCAACATTAAATTCAGACAGCGAGCGTAAGAAAGTGAAGGCGGGTTAGAGCCCCACAGGGCACGTTACCAACAATTCACGTTCTTTTCTCACATAAATCATTTCCCCTTACCTTTATGGTTTGTACAAATTCCCTACTGCCCTAAAAATAATTGTGTTCGATATTTTCTTCACTACTTGAACACTACTCTCGACTCATTTCTTCCGTAAATCATCCTACTTTTTGCTAGTTTCCCCCTCCCCAATACTAAACAATTACCCTAGTTTAGTGCAAATGGAAATGGAATTAAAAAAAATCTTATTATTAGTTATATAAGTATACTCAAAGAATTATAAATTTTTTAACCTCCAAATTCTTTAAAGCCTAGAAGTAAATAATAATATATTAAAATAAGATAATTAGTCATATGGTTCTTATACTTTGGAAGATAACATGAAGAAATGAAAATAAATACCTTCCCGGGAATTTATAGGCCAGGAAAAAGCACAGGAATATTCTCATTTTTTAAATTTTTCTTCCCATCGGGAATATTTCTAGTGCCCATCACTAATATGGCCTAGCTCCTATTAACTCTATCATTTCTCCAATCTTAAAGGAATTTGAAACAAGGCCATATTGTTATTACAATATCAATCTCGACCCATATTTCTTCTGTTCAAATAGAAACCAAAAAAACGCTGAAACACACTTTTAACTAACATGTCTCCACCCTTAAGTGTTTTCGAGATATGGCCGGGTTATTTTGACAATTACAACTCTCATCTTTCTTCTACCCGCCTTTTTCTTCCCTTGTAAGGGAAATGATGGAACACGTCTTTAATTATTTCAGCCTTAATACCTGCACCATATTATACTAATTAATAGTAATTTTAGCTGCTTTAATTGCTACTTAACTATTAAAAAGCTATAATTGCGTTGTGAACTTAAATTTGTTTACTAGTCAATCTATCGTCCATTTAGACAGCCACCCACCTTTTCAGACTCAATCAGAAATTGTCTCATTTTTTTTTTACATCGTTTGTACAGAAATATGCAGGCAAAAGTTTCGTTCCCCTTACCTTTATGATTTGTACAAATTCCCTACTGCCCTAAAAATAATTGTGTTCGATATTTTCTTCACTACTTGAACACTACTTGAATACTGCCAGAACGAAAACAAAGTGGGTGGCTGTCTGAATGGCAGCTCCCTCGCCATGTCCAATTCAATCACAAATTGTCACAATCGTTTGTACATCGTTTGTACAGAAATGTGCAGGCGAAAGTTTCGTTTGTACACAATTAGGAGCGGCGCCAGAATGAGAACAATCCGGGGACTGTTTAAATGATAGAAACATTAAAAAAATGTGTCACATTCTTTGGAGTATTTACTAACAAGACTTTGTACACACTATTGTGTCGATTGGTATGTTTACACTATCGTGTGATTCACTAATGGATCTTATTTTAATGATGATGGAATCTAATTTTTTTCTTTAGTTTGTACACAATTAGGGGCGCCACCAGAAGTAAAACAAAGAGAGGGGCTGTCTAAATGGTAGCCAGCCCACCATGTCCAATTCAATCCCAAATTTTCGTAATCGTTTCTACATTGTTTGTACAGAAATGTGAAGCCGAAATTTTTGTTTGTACACAATTAGGGCAGGAGCGTCATTTAGGAGGGGCAGGGAGGGGCATTTGCCCCCCCCGGAGATTGAGATGTATATAGATTTTATCAATAGAATAGTAGTAAATCAGTGAAAAACGCGAAATTTTACTTATATCGAGTGGTTTTGGCCCAGGCAAGCAAAATCAGAAATGACAGAAATGACGTTGTACTATAGAATCTACTATCTCAGGAAGCATATTCTCTTTAAAAAACCTATAAGTTTCGGTGGCATAACATTTCCCCATAATTCTTCATCTGTTCTTACTTCCACAATGTGTAAAGGTGATTTATCATCAATGTATACAACTAAAAAGCATTTGTCTAATTTGGTAATATTTAACTGGCCCTGAATTTGGTAGTAGTAGTCGCTGTTAGTATTTAGTCCTATAGTTCCGTCTGGAATGGCTCTAAGAAAAAATGCCCCTGTCTTTTTCTTTCTCTTCAGTGACATCCTTATTTCTGAGTGAAGGAACACACTTTACTTCCACTAACGCATTATCTACTACATATCCTGAAATATGATTAGAAGATAATTAATTGATAGACAAGAATGAAAATATATTTTTTTTTTAAAAAAAGTAATATAATAATCTGTCTGTCCCTTTTCCAAAAGGAAGTGGTTTGGTTTCGTTCAGATTCAGTCCTCTAATTATAGCACACTTAACAAACAGCACTTATTGGACTTAACCACTTATTATATTATATCAACAAAGAAGTTGAAAAATATATCTTACCATCTGGACTAGTAGCTATACTTACAATCAATATATAATCCTCATTTCTCTACTGTCACATTCTTCTCCTCCGCAAACTTTCGTGGAGCAACATCTTCATGATTTCTTCCGTATTCTATTGATGGTGTCGATAAATTTCTCTTGTGTAAAATGTCTTACACCAACACATGGCACGAAGTGTGATCTTTACATTTCACAACTTTATGGAAGATGGATGGCGTTAGACGGTTGCGGCGATGTTCTTCATAAGTCGAATTTCCATGCTGTCCGCGGGAGGATACTTCAATTAAAGTTCTTTCATCTGAACTGACCTAATACGAAAAATAATGTAAAGCATTCTTGAAACAGGACAGGGTGAACTGAAATTTGTAAGCACAAATAGCTACTTTTCCTACAAACATTAAAAGGAATGTTCATTAAACATATCCTTCAAAATTATCTTTGTCGAGGTATATGTTTGCGAAATATGTAAAAACGAAGTTTCGAGACAACCTGGAATCGTAGAGTTGAAACATATTTTATAATTACATGAATCCACAGAACTGATAGCCTCCCAGAAATTCTCGTAATTTTCTCTACTTACTCAATGTCTATACATCAACACATAAATTATAAGAATTTTAAAAGAATTTAGCTTGATTTCAATTAGTGGAACATGACATATCAATTCTGCGATTCATGATCGTCTCTGAAAAAGAAGAAACAAGTGAGTATCGTTCCACAGTGTGAAACTACGATAGACTTCCAAACTATACAAATTACATAGTAAAACTGGAAATAGTAGAGACCGGAAGTAGTTAATTTCTACCACTTCTGGTTTAAATAGAAGATTGTCGAAGGAGATTGTACCTATTCTTGGAACGATGAATCGATTCTTAGAAACCTCTTGTCGATACCTCTAACCGTTTTTGAGTTATGACAAATACTATTGAAACCGGAAGTGGCCGATTTGTATAGCTTCCGGTTTAACTTGAAGATTGGTGAAGGAGATAGGACATATTCTTAGGATGCTGAATCGATTTCTGAAAACTGCTTGTCGATAACTCACAGTTTTATATCCATGAAAATCAATATTGAAACCGGAAGTAGTAGTGAATTTCTACCACTTCCGGTTTTAGTGGAAATACAGAAGTCGAAGTGTTTTGTTTCATTTACACCTTGAATCGATTTCTAAGAACCATTTGACGCTAGCTATTATCGTTTCTGGGTTATGACTATTACTGTTGAAACAGGAAGTGGTAAAAATCGACCACTTCCGGATTAAGTAGGAGGTTGTTGAAGGAGATGGAATCTGTTCATGGGATGCTGAATCGATTTCCGAAAACCACTTACAATTGTTTTTAGAGGACTTGAGTTTTAAGGAGGGAAGAGATTAATAGTTTTGGGGGGAGTGCGCCATCAGCTTTGAGGGGGATGGGCACCTCTGTCTCTGAGGAATTTTTAAAGAAAAAATTCTCCAGAACAAAATCTCCATGCAGAATTACATGAATATAATAATAATAATAATAATAATAATAATAATAATAATAATAATAATAATAATAATAATAATAATAATCTCATCTATCAGTTATGAGTAAATCCTATCTCGCAAAACGGTGGAGCAAGCAGATGAACCAAGAATTTCTCTGCTTTGCACATCACGTGACTGACTAGCTTCGGGTTAGGATTCCAAGAATTGAGAAGAAGCAAGCAAACGAGGGAATCTGATAAGCCTTTTTTTTTATTTGTGTTTCACAGAGGGCTTTCACATTGGAATTGGCATGTCATTTCTACTCCCCTCCTGCCGGATTGGTTTTCCTCATTCTTGCTCCGCCAAAATGTTTCTAAGTATTGACTCAGCCGCGGGCATTTCAGGTGTCATAGTAGGGTATCTGTTTCGCTTTCTTTCTTTCTTTCAAGGCATGCTAAAAACGCCAGAGTCATCACGAAAAGTAGTGCATTTCATATATTGTAGCTACAAATGAGTGTATTCTCCATGTTAGCATGCGTCTCTATCCTCTCATCTGGTTTACAGTTTTAGTCGTCTTGATCCACCATATTATTTTCAACTTCGACCAAGTGTTTACATCGGGAATCATATTCGCAAGACCCCGCATCGTAGGCTATGACTTGAATGATTTTTTTTCCTAAAATTTATTTACATGTTGTACTATAGCAAACAATTTATGCAGCTATTTAATTCACTTGGGTACTTTCTAGCGGAAAAAAGTTGTGTAGAAACCAAGGATGTAGCTAGGGGGAGCACGGGTCCAAATCTTGACTTGCCTTCCAAATATTTAAAATAGTACATAAATACTAGTTTGCTAATTATACTACTAGTTTAGCATATATGCCCCCCACCTAAATCAGAACTCTGGCTTCGTTCCTGGTAGAAACTTAAAAAATGTAATTGCTGAGCATTTTGAACGTCCGAAAACGTGATTCAAGAAAAAAAAATTGACGCGCAGTTACCAGCTCTGATGATAATTGTATCACAAAAGTGGTATAATAGAAGAAAAAATTCATTTCTCAGTGGGATCCGACTTTTCCAACTTCTAAAACGTGGAATTTGCTATTTATTTTTCCATAGGAGTATTTTTTTTCATTTGCTCAGAATTTTCTGGGATTGGTTGGGTATGAACCCAAAGACCCCCGTCCATCTCCACGTCTCTATATATATCACGTAGCTATCATTGTATCACAGTGATGCCTCTGAAACTTCTGGATTAATTTTAGACTTCCAAACTATGTTATGCATAAGAAATTGAAGTCCTTTAGAATGGCTGTGTCCGTCCGTCTGTCTATCTGTTTGCCTGTCAACAGGTATCATAGCAAAAACGGTAAGAGCTATTTTCATACAATTTAAGCGGTAAAATGATGTCCTTTATAGAGTAATATTTTTTTTCTTTCCTCACTCGACAAAGCAAATTTGTCTATAATATCGCTGTTGGGAATGCATTCTAAAATGTCTTTTTCGGAAGAAAGGACAAGCATGTCGGAGAGCCATACATCTCCCATGCTGCTTCTTAGTCTATTTTTTACAATCTTTACTTTACTCATAATCCTCTCTGCTGAGCAACTCGTTGCTGGTAATGACAGAAGTATCTGGTATAATATTGTTAGGTATGGAAAACCAGACATATTCAACAAACCTGTGGGCGGCCCTTCTCTCTTAAAACGAACCAACCTTTCCTTTCATACGGCTACTTGCGCGGTACTTCATTCATCGAGTATCGAAGCAGGGAGTACGGAGGTTTACCCCGGAAAAATTTTTGAAAATTAGCTTCTCAAAATCGTGTTATAATGCTATTCCGACAGTAAAATTGCTAGTTCGAAAGTAAAGTAAAATCCCCCCAAAAAAAATTTTTCTCAATGGCGCAGCTTGCGCCATACATCCCCCCTGGGAGCGGCCCTGCTCACAGAAATATTAGGAAATTTGTTCCGTTTAGTAGTAAATATCTAACTAGGTCTTCTATATATAAAAGTTTAGAAACAGCTAATAACTTTTATCCAGTTCTAGATTTGTTTCATAAGAAATTCAAGAAGGTGCGCGAATTATTTTTTAATTTTTTAAATAAATTATGAAATGTCTTAACGTCTTTAGGCTTGCAACTAATTCTCTTAACCCTTTCACTGTGGAAGGCGACGGAAAAAAATTTCCCTAACCTGCGAATGTCGATTATAGTCGACGTGTTAAAATTTGTCTGTATCTTAGGTTTGTCGATTGTAGTCGCCAAAGGATTTCTGTGTGATTTCTATTGTTTATCGAAAACAATAGAACACAAACCAAAATGAACGGTACAACCTTGGCGACTACTCTCGACAAAGCCAAGATACGGACAAACAAATTTTAACACGTCGACTACAGTCGACATTCGCATGTTAAGGAAATCTGGTTCTGTCGACAAAATTCGACTTCCTCTGTGAAAGGGTTAATTCGGTTTTGTATTCTTTTAAATATTGTATGGATTTGCTTTATATATATATATATATATATATATATATATATATATATATATATATATATATATATATTGTATTTTTTTAAAGCCAAATTGTAAGAATTTTTTAATTATGAACAGATAGACACGATTCGTATTTTTTATATTCTTGATGTCATTCAGTAAGTTTCTGGTGCCATTTGAAATATTTTTTTATTTATTTTTGTAAGTTTTTTTTGTTTTGTTTTCTCGTTTTCATTTCCCTATCATCTTTTCTTTTCTTCTATGTTTAATTCCTTCTTTACTACGTATATTATATGAAATAATAATAATAAATAAACTTGATCATGGATTTTGTATTTGTGTCATATGATTTTTATGCTTATTTTTTCGTCATTATTATTATTATTAGTCTTGTTAATCTATATATTTTACCGAAGCGTTTAATTTAGAAATATTTATTTTCATATTGTATTAACAGCTACAAAGTGTATTTTTATGTTGTCTTTTATTATTTTGTAAACAGCTACAACTACATGGTTAATAATAATCCAATTTTGAATTTTACTTTGTATAATCCTATATGCTATACCTTTTTTATATATATGCATGTTAATCATGCTTCTTTTTTCATTACTTTTTTTTGTATTTCCAGTTTGTAACAGATACTGCATGTTTTATGTTTTGTTTGCCTGGTGTGGTACAAACAGTTACCTAATTAGATGTAAAATGTCATGTTTTTATACTTAATATATTCTATTATGTGGTTTTGTATTTTAGAAAGATACATGATGTATACCTCTGGTACTTGACAATACTGTATGTTTTCTTTTTCTTTCTCACAACTGTAATGCTTACATGAGAATTTCTCATGCTTTGTAAGCTAATGAAACAGGCAAATAAATGAAATCAAATGAAATGAAATTGGGTCATGGTGGGTGCTGGGTCATAGTAGGTGATGGTGATCAGAGTGGGTCACGGTTGGTGGGGTCAGTGGGTCACGGTGGGTCGTGGATTACAAAGAGTGGTTGCTCAGTGAGTCGTGGGCCAATGTTTCATTGATCTACGCATCTCTGAGTCTGATTTGTATTTACGTCTTTTGTCACTAACGATGATATCTAACACGAGACTAAAGTTAAAGTGAAGTCTGAATCACTATAATGCTTTACGTGCTGGAATCGAACTGGGACCTTGCGTACCAAGACCACATATCTTATGTTATATACCAACGAGGATCTCATTTATCTTTCGTGAAACAGTTGCAGTGATTTTTCTTGATATCCGATTCCAAAAACTTTAAAGGAATTGCAAGATTCTGAGAGATTGTTCCACTTATAGACCATGCATTTAATTCAAAAGAGACGAATTTCCTTTTCTATTTTCCTCTTGATTTAATTGTATTTCGAAACTTTAACCTTCATTTCATTTTATACAGAAGTAATTAATACTCAATGACTAGCTTCAAAATTCCTGTCCTTAATTTTTCAGCTATCTTTTTCGCATTATTGATTCATAGAATTTACTTAATTCACATAGCATAAATTCTAAGTTTTTGTGCCTTCCAACCTCTCGCCTTACACTTTTCTAATCTCGTCCCATACCACCTCTTCTTTCTTCTCGAAACCGCAATTCTAGCTACAGTCATTGCCTTTATTCATAGTAGAGGTCTTAATTAAAAGGATAAGACATTTTTTTAATCCCCATCATATTAATATGTTTACTTAAACAACATTCATAATGATTAAGTTAATAATTATATTTATTGAGAATTAGCCTTCGGCTAGCTGGGGCCTTCACCCCCAGACAGGCCCGCATCGAAGGGGTGTCTTGGAGCCCGGACTCCCCTACATTTTTGCTGCCCCCCTAAAATTTTCACGGTAGACTTGTAAATGAACTATAACATGGTGATAAACTGTAATAAAGTTGTATCGGCCCCCTAACTTCTACCACCCCCCAAAATTTTTGGGCTGGCTACCGGACTGTCCCCAGATCCCCGCATTTGCTCGGCGTATGGCCTAGTGATGGGTAAATTCCCGGGAAGATATTTTTCGGGAAAATTATCGGAAAAATTCGGGAAGATTCCCAAAACGGGAATGTTCTGGGAATTTATTACTACATTATAATTTCAAAGTTGAATTCGTTTTTATATAACAGTATATTATTAGTGTTGTCCCCAGAGGAGCCTTTAAAATGTATATTCTAAACGAAGTTATGCTATTTTATTAATATTTTATTACATTTATATAGTACTCATATATGGATATTTATTTACAATATGTTCTATGAAGGTAATTTTGTTTCAAAAATAGTATAGTAAGTTCACATACTTTTAACCCACTAAAAGGTTTAAATTTATATGTAAGTGGATTTTCTATACTTGACTCTATTAATGATATTATAAACATATTAAATTTTTAAATGTTATAAACAAATTAAGTTGGGTAACTGCCAGAAGACACATGTCCCACCATTTTGTCAACATTTACGTTTAGCTTTGGGGCTCTAGATTTTGCACCGACATTTTTGCGATATTCTTTTCCGATGCGGTTGCATGGTTTCATACGTTAAATTACGTCACCAACATTAAATTCAGACAGCGAGCGTAAGAAAGTGAAGGCGGGTTAGAGCCCCACAGGGCACGTTACCAACAATTCACGTTCTTTTCTCACATAAATCATTTCCCCTTACCTTTATGGTTTGTACAAATTCCCTACTGCCCTAAAAATAATTGTGTTCGATATTTTCTTCACTACTTGAACACTACTCTCGACTCATTTCTTCCGTAAATCATCCTACTTTTTGCTAGTTTCCCCCTCCCCAATACTAAACAATTACCCTAGTTTAGTGCAAATGGAAATGGAATTTTAAAAAATCTTATTATTAGTTATATAAGTATACTCAAAGAATTATAAATTTTTTAACCTCCAAATTCTTTAAAGCCTAGAAGTAAATCATAATATATTAAAATAAGATAATTAGTCATATGGTTCTTATACTTTGGAAGATAACATGAAGAAATGGAAATAAATACCTTCCCGGGAATTTATAGGCCAGGAAAAAACACAGGAATATTCTCATTTTTTAAATTTTTCTTCCCATCGGGAATATTTCCAGTGCCCATCACTAATATGGCCTAGCTCCGAATTTGAAACAAGGCCATATTGTTATTACAATATCAATCTCGACCCATATTTCTTCTGTTCAAATAGAAACCAAAAAAAAACGCTGAAACACACTTTTAACTAACATGTCTCTACCCTTAAGTGTTTTCGAGATATTGCCGGGTTATTTTGACAATTACGACTCTCATCTTTCTTCTACCCGCCTTTTTCTTCCCTAGTAAGGGAAATGATGGAACACGTCTTTAATTATTTCAGCCTTAATACCTGCACCATATTATACTAATTAATAGTAATTTTAGCTGCTTTAATAGCTACTTATTAAAAAATACTATTAAAAAATACTATTAAAAAGCTATAATTGCGTTGTGAACTTAAATTTGTTTACTAGTCAATCTATCGTCCATTTACACAGCCACCCACCTTTTCAGACTCAATCAGAAATGGTCTCATTTTTTTTTTTACATCGTTTGTACAGAAATATGCATTCAAAAGTTTCGTTTGTACACAATTAGGGGCGCTGCCAGAACGAAAACAAGGTGGGTGGCTGTCTGAATGGTAGCCCCCCAAATCCCAATTCAGTCACAAATTGTCGCAATCGTTTGTACACCGTTTGTACAGAAATGTGCAGGCGAAAGTTTCGGTTGTACACAATTAGGGGCGCCGCCACGACGAAAACAAAGTGGGGGCTGTCTGAATCGTAGCCCCTCCATCATGTCCAATTAAATCACAAATTGTCGCAATCGCTTGTACGTCATTTGTACAGAAATGTGCAGGCGAAAATTTCGTTTGTACACAATTAGGGACGTCCCCAGAACGAAAACAAAGTGGGTGGCTGTCTGAATGATAGCTCCCTCGCCATGTCCAATTCAATCACAAATATTCACAATCGTTTGTACACCGTTTGTACAGAGTTTCGGTGGGAGCTCATGTGGTTCGGATTCCACGTTAATCAGTAGGTCCACGTCTCATATAGCCTCGCTGCTGAAAGGGACGCTAAACTAAAATCAACTCAACTCAACCGTTTGTACAGAAATGTGCAGGCGAAAGTTTCGTTTGTACACAATTAGGAGCGGCGCCAGAATGAAAACAACCCGGGGACTGTTTAAATGGTAGAAACATTAAAAAAATGTGCCACATTCTTTGGAGTATTTACTAACAAGACTTTGTACACACTATTGTGTCGATTGGTATGCTTACACTATCGTGTGATTCACTAATGGATCTTATTTTAATGATGATGGAATCTAATTTTTTTCTTTAGTTTGTACACAATTAGGGGCGCCACCAGAAGCAAAACAAAGAGAGGGGCTGTCTAAATGGTAGCCAGCCCACCATGTCCAATTCAATCCCAAATTTTCGTAATCGTTTCTACATTGTTTGTACAGAAATGTGCAGCCGAAATTTTTGTTTGTACACAATTAGGGCAGGAGCGTCATTTAGGAGGGGCAGGGAGGAGCATTTGCCCCCCCGAGTTTGAGATGTATATAGATTTTATCAATAGAATAATAGTAAATCAGTGAAAAACGCGAAATTTTACTTATATCGAGTGGTTTTGCCCCCCCCCCCAAGCAAAATCAGAAATGACGCTCCTGAATTAGGGGCGCCGACAGAACTAAAAACAAAGTTGGGTCCCTCCAAATGGTAGCCCGCCTACATGTACAATTCAATCATAAATTGTGGTATTCGTTTGTACATCGTTTGTACAGAAATGTGCAGGCGAAATTTTCGTTTGTACACAATTAAGAGTGCCGCCAGAATGAAAACAATCCGGGGACTGTTTAAATGGTAGAAACATTAAAAAAATGTGTCACATTCTTTGGAGTATTTACTAACAAGACTTTGTACACACTATTGTGTCGATTGGTATGTTCACACTATCGTGTGATTCACTAAATGGATCTTATTTTAACGATGGTGGAATCTAAAGTTTTTTCTTTTTATATTTATATTTATTCTTACAATCATTATTTGTGAATTAATTTATCACTGCTCAGCTCTTATTATTAAACTTATTCATTATTTCTTACGTGAACTGAATCCTTACGTGAATTTTTTCTATCTAACTTGAGCAGAAACCTCTATCCTCATCTCGTGCAGAAAACTGGTAATTGGAAGATATAACAAATTCACAAAGTAGACTTTTAAAGAGAAAATTATAAGACAGTGTCTTGTTTTATTTGAACATCTTGATTAAACTCATTTTGCAAAAACTATAGAATGCATGGTGAAGTATTTTGGTGCATTCAGCATTCTTATTTACGAGTACATTTGCCAACTGACCGGTATTTCACCCGCCTAGCAAGGAATATTGCTGTGATTTTGATTAAGGGCTTTGGCACTCTACTCAGAATTACTAAAGAACGCAATTTAACGAAATAGTTTGAGTATATAACATTATAGCAATATATTTAGTAGCAGTAATGATAAATTTTATGTTTATATAATCAATATGCGCTTATATAATTAATTAAAGTTTGTTCTAATATAGTGAAATAATCAATAAAAATTTCGTTCCGAAACTTGAATATGTTATTCCCTTATTATTATTGATTAGAATCAAATGGTATGAAATTTTTCTTGAAGCTTGATTTGCTTTTAATTATCTTAAGAACTAGATTTTGGAATGCTAAATTCCACTAAACTGCACACCACAGCGCAAATCCGTTTTTTGATTACTTATATTTGTCGAAAGACGCCAGCGATCTTCAACATCTATATATCATTCTAAACACTGAAATGTCTTCTTCCTTTCGATATTATACATCATCATGTATTACCAACGTACTTTATGTATTTCGAGAATAAATGCGCAAAGTGTTAACATTTTAAAAGAAACATCTGTACGCTAGCGCCACTCGCATTTTCTACGGGATGTTCTACAACTACAAGGTCCTATTATCACCTATTTCGCAGTGTAGCTAACGAGTTGAAGGTGTTACCAATCAGGCATGAGCTAATATACTGCAAATACATAATGGCTCGTAAATGACCTTTATCAAAAAACAGAAAACGACATAAGCGCTCAAAATCTGCTCGAGGCGCCGCTAAACGTCGCAAAACTGAAATTGTTGTTTCTGTTGATGATTCTTCTCCATGTTATCAAGAACAAGGAACTGCTGAAGATTCAAGACAGCATGATGAAAGGTAAGATTATGTATATATATATATAAGCATCGTGTTACTGGAGTATGTTAGTAGATAACTCTTTATATTCGTTTCACTTATTATTTAATGTACGTATATTTACATTATTTTTGTCTCTCTTGTTCTTTAATTATGTTTTGTTTTCGTTGTTTAGCATCTGTTCTCAGTACCTACCAGTTTCTATATACAATCTGTAATATATTGACTCACTATTTAGACTGGGATGGAATATTGTACTACATTTAATACTCTCTCACTGCAAACCAAACAAGAGTACCAGTGTATTGTAAGTTATTTCAATAAATTAGAGTGCTAAGAACAGTGGCTCGCAAGGATACCGTAAGTCATACCAGGGGGGTCTATGGTTTATCTTCGAAATCTTGGTTTACGTAGGTACAATATTTGTCAATTGGGATCGGACAGTAAGCAAGATATAAATAATGTTGACGATTAAATAATATAATAATATTCACATGTGAGAATCATTTTCGTTCTAAAATATTCCATGGTATGTATAAAATTTGTGTGTGTCATTTTGTTCGACCTTTAGCACAATATAATAATAATTTAATGTTAATGGACTATAGATTATGTGGAATTAATTATGATGATAATACATATCATGACAAAGAGCGATGTATACGAATATGATGTTGATTAAAGAGAAGAAGTACGATTATAATTACTAGACACTTGGTCCTCAAATATATTTGTCAAATAAAATATTTACTTTTACAAAACTGAGATAGGCAGCTTCAGAACTGCGTAAACTGACGAGCAACTAGTTATATAATGCAGTATAAGTGTATGGATATTGTTCATGGGTGAACAACTTGACACTATCCCTCCTCTCCCTAATTTATTTCTAGTATAAAAGAACTCTTTCGAAAATAATAATTTTAACAACTAACCAAAACTAACGGTTTGAGGTGAAAAATCTTAAAATCGGACGGGTAAGTGTGAAGTTGTCCCGCCCCTTATTCCATTAGTTTGCATAATTAAAAGTATGTTTATTAGAAGCAAACAGCAATACAGCCACAAGTGCCCCTTACAAGAAAGAAAAAAATTACATAGGGCGCATGCAAATAGAATAACATAATACAACTGATTGTACAAAAATGAATAAAAAAGAAAATATTTATTGAAAACAAAACATAAAACATGCAGTATCTGTTACAAACTGCAAATACAAAAAAAAAACAGTAATGAAAAAAGAAGCATGATTAACATGCATATATATAAAAAAGGAATAGCATATAGGATTATACAAAGTAAAATTCAAAATTGGATTATTATTAACCATGTAGTTGTAGCTGTTTACAAAATAATAACAGAAAAAATAAAAATACACTTTGTAGCTGTTAATACAATATGAAAATAAATATTTCTAAATTAAACGCTTCGGTAAAATACATAGATTAACAAGGCTAATAATAATAATAATGACGAAAAATAAGCATAAAAATCATATGACACAAATACAAAATCCATGATCAAGTTTATTTATTATTATTATTTCATATAATATACGTAGTAAAGAAGGAATTAAACATAGAAGAAAAGAAAAGATGATAGGGAAATGAAAACGAGAAAACAAAACAAAACTTACAAAAATAAATAAAAAAATATTTCAAATTGCACCTACAAACTTACTGAATGACATCCAGAAATATAAAAAATACGAATCGTGTGTATCTGTTCATAATTAAAAAATTCTTACAATTTGGGTTTAAAAAAATACAATATATATATATATATATATATATATATATATATATATATATATATGAAACAAATCCATACAATATTTAAAAGAATACAAAACCGAATTAACCCTTTCACAGAGGAAGTCGACTTTTGTCGACAGAACCAAATTTCCTTAACAGCGAATGTCGACTATAGTCAACGTGTTTAAATTTGTTTGTCCGTATCTTGGCTTTGTCGAGAGTAGTCGCCAAGGTTGTACCGTACATTTTTTTTGTGTTCTATTGTTTTGGATAAACAATAGAAATCACACAGAAATCCTTTGGCGACTACAATCGACAAACCCAAGATACAGACAAATTTTAACACGTCGACTATAATCGACATTCGCAGGTTAGGGAAATTTTTTTCCGTCGCCTTCCACAGTGAAAGGGTTAAGAGAATTAGTTGCAAGCCTAAAGACGTTAAGACATTTCATAATTTATTTAAAAAATTAAAAAATAATTCGCGCACCTTCTTGAATTTCTTATGAAACAAATCTAGAACTGGATAAAAGTTATTAGCTGTTTCTAAACTTTTATATATAGAAGACCTAGTTAGATATTTACTACTAAACGGAACAAATTTCCTAATATTTCTGTGAGCAGGGCCGCTCCCAGGGGGGATGTATGGCGCAAGCTGCGCCATTGAGAAAAATTTTTTTGGGGGGGATTTTACTTTACTTTCGAACTAGCAATTTTACTGTCGGAATAGCATTATAACACGATTTTGAGAAGCTAATTTTCAAAAATTTTCCGGGGTAAACCCCCGTACCCCCTGCTTCGATACTTGATGAATGAAGTACCGCCCAAGTAGCCGTATGAAAGGAAAGGTTGGTTCGTTTTAAGAGAGAAGGGCCGCCCACAGGTTTGTTGAATATGTCTGGTTTTCCATACCTAACAATATTATACCAGATACTTCTGTCATTACCAGCAACGAGTTGCTCAGCAGAGAGGATTATGAGTAAAGTAAAGATTGTAAAAAATAGACTAAGAAGCAGCATGGGAGATGTATGGCTCTCCGACATGCTTGTCCTTTCTTCCGAAAAAGACATTTTAGAATGCATTCCCAACAGCGATATTATAGACAAATTTGCTTTGTCGAGTGAGGAAAGAAAAAAATATTACTCTATAAAGGACATCAGGGGTAGGTTAATGTCACCACCACGACCAGTAATAATTTAATTTAACAAAATCATTCCTGTAAAAAAACAAGTATGAGCGGCCTTAAAAAGAAGTGAAATCACAAAAATGAGCGCCAAGTTCTGGTGAACAACAGTTACAAACACTCAAGGAATCACTTTAAAATTTAGATTTGAAACTTGCCTATGTTGTCTGTTGAAAATTATAAAGTAGTTTGACATAATTGTGAGCTAGTGGTAACCATACAGGCAACAGCCAAGTTTCAAATCTAAATTTGAAGTGAGCCAGTGAGTGTTTGTAACTGTTGTCCACCAGAACTTGGCGCCTATTTTTGTGATTTTAATTCTTTTTAAGGCCACTCGTACTTGGCTCTTTTACAGGAATGTTTTTTGTTGGATATCACTTCTTTTTGTAGGCTAATTTCGAGGATAACATTTTCTTTTGGTATCAAACTCAATAACTTGTAACTTGCGTCTTACTTTTCATGTACAAGGGAATTATATCAATATTTTGTAAAGACAAAAATAATACTACTAATTGTAAAAAAATACCTGTGCCATACACAGTGTGTAGAAGTTTTTATACCCTTCAATATCCTTATAGAACATATTTAGTATTGTACACTACCGACACTACTAATGAAAGTAATGCCATTTTTATAATTACTACTACCCCTACTACTACTACAAGCATTTTATAATACTACTACAGGAAAAAAACAACAACAAAAATAACAATTACTAGTACTATAAAAACTGCTGCTACACTGGGCAATTGCTTTTAGAGGACTTGAGTTTTAAGGAGGGAAGAGATTATTAGTTTTGGGGGGAGTGCGCCATCAGCTTTGGGGGGATGGGCACCCCTGTCTGTGAGGAATTTTTAAAGAAAAAAATCTCCAGAACAAAATCTCCATGCAGAATTACATGAATATAATAATAATAATAATAATAATAATAATAATAATAATAATAATAATAATAATAATAATAATAATAATAATAATCTCATCTATCAGTTATGAGTACATCCTATCTCGCAAAACGGTGGGGCAAGCAGATGAACCAAGAATTTCTCTGCTTTGCACATCACGTGACTGACTAGCTTCGGGTTAGGATTCCAAGAATTGAGAAGAAGCAAGCAAACGAGGAAATCTGATAAGCCTTATTTTTAATTTGTATTTCACAGAGGGTTTTCACATTGGATTTGGCATGTCATTTCTACTCCCCCTCCTGCCGGATTGGTTTTCCTCATTCTTGTTCCGCCAAAATGTTTCTAAGTATTACTCAGCCGCGGGCATTTCAGGTGCCATAGTAGGGTATCTGTTTCGCTTTCTTTCTTTCTTTCAAGGCATGCTAAAAACGCCAGAGTCACCACGAAAAGTAGTCCATTTCATATATTGTAGCTACAAATGAGTGTATTCTCCATGTTAGCATGCGTCTCTATCCTCTCATCTGGTTTATAGTTTTAGTCGTCTTGATCCACCATATTATTTTCAACTTCGACCAAGTGTTTACATCGGGAATCATATTCGCAAGACCCCGCATCGTAGGCTATGACTTGAATGATTTTTTTTTTCCTAAAATTTATTTACATGTTGTACTATAGCAAACAATTTATGCAGCTATTTAATTCACTTGGGTACTTTCTAGCGGAAAAAAGTTGTGTAGAAACCAAGGATGTAGCTAGGGGAAGCACGGGGTCCAAATCTTGACTTGCCTTCCAAATATTTAAAATAGTACATAAATACTAGTTTGCTAATTATACTACTAGTTTAGTATATATGCCCCCCACCCAAATCAGAACTCTGGCTTCGTTCCTGGTAGAAACTAAAAAAAATGTAATTGCTGAGCATTTTGAATGTCCGAAAACGTGATTCGCCAAAAAAAAAAAAAAAACTTTTGACGCGCAGTTACCAGCTCTAATGATAATTGTATCACAAAAGTGGTATAATAGAAGAAAAAAATCATTTCTCAGGGGGATCCGACTTTTCCAACTTCTAAAACGTGGAATTTGCTATTTATTTTTCCATAGGAGTATTTTTTTCATTTGCTCAGAATTTTCTGGGATTGGTTGGGTATGAACCCAAAGACCCCCGTCCATCTGCACGTCTCTATATATATCACGTAGCTATCATTGTATCACAGTGATGCCTCTGAAACTTCTGGATTAATTTTAGACTTCCAAACTATGCTATGCATAAGAAATTGAAGTCCTTTAGAATGGCTGTGTCCGTCCGTCTGTCTATCTGTCTGCCTGTCAACAGGTATCATAGCAAAAACGGTAAGAGCTATTTTCATACAATTTAAGCGGTAAAATCTATCGATAAGTGGTTTTAGGAAATCGATTCAGCATCCCATGAACAGATTCCATCTCCTTCAACAACCTCCTACTTAATCCGGAAGTGGTCGATTTTTACCACTTCCTGTTTCAACAGTAATAGTCATAACCCAGAAACGATAATAGCTAGCGTCAAATGGTTCTCAGAAATCGATTCAAGGTGTAAAGGAAACAAAACACTTCGACTTCTGTATTTCCACTAAATCGGAAGTGGTACAAATTCACTACTACTTCCGGTTTCAATATTGATTTTCATTGATATAAAAGTGTGAGTTATCGACAAGCAGTTTTCAGAAATCGATTCAGCATCCTAAGAATATGTCCTATCTCCTTCACCAATCTTCAAGTTAAACCGGAAGCTATACAAATCGGCCACTTCCGGTTTCAATAGTATTTGTCATAACTCAAAAACGGTTAGAGGGATCGACAAGAGGTTTCTAAGAATCGATTCATCGTTCCAAGAATAGGTACAATCTCCTTCGACAATCTTCTATTTAAATCAGAAGTGGTAGAAATTAACTACTTCCGGTCTCTACTATTTCCAGTTTTACTATGTAATTTGTATAGTTTGGAAGTCTATCGTAGTTTCACACTGTGGAACGATACTCACTTGTTTCTTCTTTTTCAGAGACGATCATGAATCGCAGAATTGATATGTCATGTTCCACTAATTGAAATCAAGCTAAATTCTTTTAAAATTCTTATAATTTATGTGTGGATGGATACACATTGAGTAAGTAGAGAAAATTACGAGAATTTCTGGGAGGCTATCAGTTCTGTGGATTCATGTAATTATAAAATATGTTTCAACTCTACGATTCCAGGTTGTCTCGAAACTTCGTTTTTACATATTTCGCAAACATATACCTCGACAAAGATAATTTTGAAGGATATGTTTAATGAACATTCCTTTTAATGTTTGTAGGAAAAGTAGCTATTTGTGCTTACAAATTTCAGTTCACCCTGTCCTGTTTCAAGAATGCTTTACATTATTTTTCGTATTAGGTCAGTTCAGATGAAAGAACTTTAATTGAAGTATCCTCCCGCGGACAGCATGGAAATTCGACTTATGAAGAACATCGCCGCAACCGTCTAACGTCATCCATCTTCCATAAAGTTGTGAAATGTAAAGATCACACTTCGTGCCATGTGTTGGTGAAAGACATTTTACACAAGAGAAATCTATCGACACCATCAATAGAATACGGAAGAAATCATGAAGATGTTGCTCCACGAAAGTTTGCGGAGGAGAAGAATGTGACAGTAAAGAAATGAGGATTATATATTGTTTCTAAGTATAGTTTCTTAGCTACTAGTCCAGATGGTAAGAAATATTTTTCAACTTCTTTGTTGATATAATATAATAAGGGTTTAAGTCTAATAAGTGCTGTTTGTTAAGTGTGCTATAATTAGAGGACTGAATCTGAACGAAAGCAAACCACTTCCTTTTGGAAAAGGGACAGACAGATTATTATATTACTTTTTTTAAAAAAAATATATATATTTTCATTCTTGTCTATCAATTAATTATCTTCTAATCATATTTCAGGATATGTAGTAGAAGATGATGCGTTAGTGGAAGTAAAGTGTGTTCCTTCACTCAGAAATAAGGATGTCACTGAGGAGAAAGTAAAAGACAGGGGCATTTTTTCTTAGAGCCATTCCAGACGGAACTATAGGACTAAATACTAACAGCGACTACTACTATCAAATTCAGGGCCAGTTAAATATTACCAAATTAGACAAATGCTTTTTAGTTGTATACATTGATGATAAATTACCTTTACACATTGTGGAAGTAAGAAGAGATGAAGAATTATGGGGAAATGTTATGCTACCGAAACTTATAGGTTTTTTAAAGAGGATATGCTTCCTGAGATAGTAGATTCTATGGTACAACGTGGGATGCCCTGCAGAGACCCGGAATATATCCTAAGTGCTCAAAGCAAGAGCGCCAAGAAAAAAGACCATGATCGAGCAAAGATGAAATAGGTGTAATAATGTACATACTTACTGCAACGAATTTGTGTTTTAAATAATCGTGTTCAGCATGTGTATATGATTATTGTTACTATTATTGTATATTTGCAATTTGTTAATTACTGTTGTGATGTTTTATAATACTGCTTCTATCGTGTTATTCGAAATGCTGGAAAATGCCATGATTTATTGGATCATGGTTAGGAAATATATAAATATTGTAAATATTTTCTTAATAATGTAAACTTGTATTGTGTTTATTTGTTGTTCTTTGTATTATAGTTGCGTTGTGTGTGTATTTGAATTTGTTCATGTTGATGTACTTGTTAATATTGAATAAAGTAACTTAGGGTATTATTATATGATATAAAGACTCAAAATAGAGAACTAAGAATGATCTAAACAGTGTAAATAATTTATAAAATGAAAATTACCATTGCAATACTTTATTTTTACTCAAATATTCTGTTACATATTTTTTATTCATATAGACTCTTATGTACTTATGTTACACTCAAATAATTACTTAACATTACTTAAATTTCCAAGTTCCAAGTTTTTCAATGTAGTTTATGATGTAGTAACAGTATTCTTGCGCTGAATAACCAAACAATCATACCATTATTTGTATTTTAGCATAAATAAAGAAATCGATAGTCTTACCAGCCCCAAGCAAGTCTGGAAAAGCAGCCAAGAAGACATTGTACCAGTGTTTCTCAAACTGTGTGGTAACAACTCCCAAAATCGGTAAAATATCAAGGAGTTTGTAAGTTTAAAAATATTCATTCGTAAATGACTTTGTGACATTAGTGTTATACAAAGAGGAGACGTCGTAACTTTTACTGACTTCTAAAGAGGATCTAGAGGTAAATTGTTTGAGAATCACTGTGTTACACATTCTTGACGGTCACAAGCCCGGTGAATGCTGAGGGACAGTTGCCGATTGCTTTTCCTGTCATTTGTATTTTGTGTATATCTTTATGTAGAGAGGATAGAAGGGTAGTAGTGAGCGCGAGGTACGTACGTCAAGGAAGAATGAACATCTCCGCTCTATAGGACGAGTTTTGTGGAGTGAGTGACAGCTTCTACACGGGGAGGGACCGCGTGTTGAACAGAAGGATGGGTAGATCACCATTGAAAGAACTCCCCCGCCGAGGTTAGTGCTATAGATATAGACTGCTGCTGCTACAAAACGTATTCTTCTAATTACTTGGTTCTCAAGACAAGTTTTTGGGCCATTCTTTTTCCCTGAAATCCCATCCTTTCAATTCGTATTTGATGCTTTTGTATTTCAAGGCGATAGAAGAGGTTTCTATGGCTTTTTTATATTGTCGTTTTAAAATTTTATTAAATTTGATAAATAATAACAAATAATATATATAAAACCAGAGTAACCAGACGACGGTGTATGGCCCTGCACCCGCCCCAACCATGGGTTTTCTCAGAATTTTGTCTGTGATTCTGTATTATTGCTGGAGGAGTTTGGATATTGATGCATGTAGCAACAACATAACGTAAACGAAATTACATGTGTGATAAAATAAGGCCAAAAAAATCTCTAACAAGTACACCTTCTCCAAAAAATACTTTTCATGGCTTGATCGAGGGCTATTTCAGAATTGACTATCTCTACAGGGTACCCCTGTAGTTTTCAATTAAAGTTTCTAACATTTCTTCATACATTTACCCAGGGACGTACGCAGAGGGTAGGTTCTGGGGGTCCGCCCCCCCGAAATTCTGTCTTTTTTCTAAATTTAGTCTAACTTTAGGGGCAATTTTACACATTTTAATACAATTTAACCTCGGACCTCCCGAAATGGTTTGGACCCCTCCGTTCAAGCTATTGAAACAGATCAACGTGAAGCTTCCACCACAGCAAGCATATATAGCAGGCACGTATCCAGGGGGGACCTGGGGGCTCATGTCCTCTCCGAAACTGAAGCACGTTTTTGATAAACATACTTTTACGCTTTTGAGATTCTTTTGTTTCAAATTACTTCGAGTCTGTCAAAATTTTGGGAAATGTGTTTCGTCTTCTTTTAAGTCTAAGAACATACCGTGATGCCACTGCCCCTTGGTGGAATAAACAAACACTTTTAAATAGGATTAAAATTTCGTTTCTGTTCTGTTTACAAATTTAAATGTAATGGAACTATACACTCAGTGTTTTCTTATTATTGTTATATGCTATAGCAGACATTTTCCTTAGTTACATATCTCTCGGAAATATTTGTTTGACTTTCTTTGTGCCACAATACAGTTCCTTCAAACTAAACTGGTTCTTATAATGAAAAGTAAGGAAAAGTTTAAGCAAGAATAGAACTCTTGCATTATATTATTATTATTATTATTATTATTATTTTGAAAACAAATTGATATTTCAAAACATTAGAATTACGTGCTTACGAGACTTCCCCTTGTTACCCCCCCCCCCCCGCGAAAAGAAAACCTGGTTAAGTGCTTAATATATAGTGATTAAATTCCCATCAAATCAAATAAGTTCTCATGTATCTGACCTTGATACATGGATACATGTATTCACACTACAGACCAGGAAAGCATAACGTGTTCTACAAGATAAAATTTTGAGATGACCAATTTCACATCACATCACAAACTCAGGATTGTGAAGACAAGGGACGTACGCAGGGAGTGGGTGCTGGGGGTTCGGACCCCCAATATCCCGACATTGTTGTAAATTTAGTCTAATTTTAGGGGCAAATTTACAAAGTTTAATATAATTATTATCCGTTAACATAATTATTATATTTTCCGTACGGTAATCGGGTTTGGATGTACATCTGCGGGCAGCCAAATTACTGTACAATTTCCATCTCTAAATCGAACAAAATCTGTTTTTAAATACTTTAGTATTTTGTTTCGTAACAGAAGAAAAGACTTGAAGGTTTGAAAATATATAAATATTAGAAACAGAAGGAAGAAGTTAAAGGGTTACTTACAAAAATAAAAATAAAAATAACGTATTACGCTCATTGGTACGCGCTTTTGTGCACACAGAAATAATAATAATAATAATAATAATAATAATAATAATAATAATAATAATAATAATAATAATAATAATAATAAAACGTATCAGATACTCCATAGAAACACATTATATACCAAGCAATGCAGAACAAGTAATCATTTCAAGACTTCAGTGTCTTTTAAGGCAAGTTCTGCACACAGAGGCCAATTAACCAGAATAAACACCTTTGTTCAGGCTTTTGATTCAAATGAAGGGAGAAGCCGCGGGTGCTCAGAGATAGAGCGTTCACCTCTGGTGAATGGGGTCCCTGGTTCGATCCCAACTCGCGCCATATGAACTTTGTGGTGGACAAACACAGTGTGCATGTTTTTCTCGGGGTTCTTCCACTTTCCTCATTCCACCATTTTATTCATTTCTCATCATCATCGTCTCCTTTAGCCTAACCGGCATAACCGTAGGACGTAAAACTCAAAGATTTCCAAATGAAGGCACTATCGAAGAAATGTGTGCACGCTTAAAACATCCAAATAGCATCTGGTCAAAGCAGGAGGAGGTGCAAGATACTATTGAGACTAATCAAATTGAACCCGGAGCAGAAGAAAACGTCGGTGCAGTGATTGAAAATACTGTATATATTGTATTTTTCTTTAGAGACCTCAATACAAGCACTTGTTTCAAAGCATGAAAATAAATTCTACTGTTTTGCAAAATTTGATACGCCATATTTTATCCACTATTTTGAAGATTTCAATTAGGATATCAAGTTCGTGATCAGTGAGGTCAAAAACCACAGCATGCCCATTTTTGCACACTCTGAAATTGATTTTGAATTTTGGCCACGTTTTTAGCATTTCGTAGCACTGTGCGTCTTCGCAACACACAGGACAGCTCTTTAAAAACAGTACTGTACTGCGAAAATTAGTACGTCTGGTCACCCTATGCTAGTCAGACGAATTTCGTAACAGAGAATTTGATGCAATAATTGAAAATCAAATGTATAGACAATATATTCCAATTCGAGGTATAAATCAAGCAATATCTAATAGAAAGTCCTCTGTGACATTCATATGTTAACACATTTTCATTGAATATAAATTGTTCAGTTTTCCCTCATATTAGCGGTAAAAGTGTGCTGGAACACAGGAGGACGCCGTCCCCAACCTCCAAAAAATATGTACGACGTCCCCACTTCCTAAAAAATTACAATGGGCAAAGATAATCAGGGCTTGTCCATCACAGAGTTCACATAGCGATGGCTGGGATCGAACCAGGGACCCCAAGCTCAAGAGGTGGGGTCCGATAGTTATGCCTCTGGGCCTGTTCCATACATGACAAATTAATTAAGGGACAATATTGACATATCTCAAAGCCGTACGAATAAATATAACTTCTAGGGCAACTACTAATACGGAGTTTTTTTTAAAACTGAAATTGGCCCACGACTCATTTTTGTTTGTGCTGTTTTGTTTATGTAATATAGTGAACCTGTTTGATACTTCATTTATAATTTCATGTTCGTATAGTATATGGATTAAAAATATTTGTCTTCAAGTGGATCCCCCTCGAACGGCGGGGTGCTACCCTGGGGAGAAGTTGCCCTCCTGTCCTCCACAAGTTAAGACCCTAATAGAATCCACTACTTATGAACATTGTTTCTAGCATTTTCATTTTATTTAGTGAAGATATATCGAACCAGAGACCTCTACCACTAAGCCACTGCGCTCCCTACAATCGTAATCGAGTTCTTGATATATATTACGGGGTCGGTGAAAGTAAGCAGAAGGGTAACAAATAGAATCGAAGTTAATAAACAGGTTGGGCAAGGTAGTACCATTTAAATCACTTTCTTTGATGCCCCCTCGAAAGTTTACATGCCGGAGACACCAGTGCGCGGGAACATGACCGCATCTTTTTCATGCGCAGCAGCAACTAACATATGTAACACAACATATAGAATTTATGACAATTTGAAATGTATATGAATAGTATTATATTAACTCACCACATGTATATAGCTCTTCCACTTCTAAGGCCACGATTCTTCATGTTGCACATGGAATACTATTAGCTGGTTAATATTTAGTTTATTCGTCGTCTTACCCACCATGGACACTTACAAATCATGTTTTCGTGATATTTGCAACTGTACTAGCAACTTGGTACAGTTGCCAATTAATGAATATTTTTATCACAAACATTTTTCCCCACTTGTAAACTGACCTTCACTTGACTATAAGAATCAACGAACTTCTTCCACATTGCATCACCATATGACAAATGAAGGACGCGAACCGAACATACATGCAGCGAGACCAGACTACGATTTCTCCAATGAGGCTTTTCATCGGCAAAGGCGGCTCGGCGTCTGCCCAAGCACCTTCCCAAGGTCGGTCCGTCCGCTTTTTTCAGACCTTCTTTCGGCTCATTTACATGTCGGCACGCCGACAGCGTTTCGGCGCCTTTCCGACAACATTTGCCGAGGTCGCCCGTCCGATGTTTGCCGTCTTATTCCAAAATGTTTGTCAAGGATCCTCTCGTACTTGTAATTTAATTTTAAAAATTTACTTCTCATATACCGTTTACGTGCAGTACCTTTACTACATTTCTTTTCATACATTTACCTTTTTTATGGTCGGCACGCCGTCAACGTTTCGACGTCTTTACAACCATCATTTGTAGTGGTCGTTCCGTTCGCTGTATGCCGACTATCTGCAGACTCCGTTTTCACAATTCATATTTTATGGAATTAGTGCCCACTCAAGGGAAAAACCTTCGGACAGTTTCAATTTTTACTTCATCTTTAACATCTACGGACCAGCATTTTTCAATGCTCGAAAAAATTATTTCTGAATATTTTCTATTTAGTACACTGTATACTCAAAGCTGCCATATGATGGAACCAGAGTGCACTAAATGTATTCTCGAATGAGTACTTGAGTAGCAAAACTTGTAACGATGCAATTGACATGAAACGACATACGTTTACGTAATATTAAAATGAATGTACTCAAATGAGCACTGGGGTCCGTAGAGGCTAAATAAGATACAGGCTTTATTCATTTTCCAAAATTCGACTCGTTGCCACTTTTACGCGATATTGAAACATTCTCCGACGTCTTTTTTTAAAAGAAATTGCCGGCAGTGCCTTTTTGCAGTCGTCATCCTACTGGCTGCCGACTGTTTCGAGAAAGCTTTATACGAGGGAAATATAAGCCCTAATTCGTATTTTAAAGCTACAAATTACCTTCTAACTCTCTTTGTTTCTTTTGGTGAACGAACCTCTTTTTGCTCGTCGCGTTCGAAAATCGCGCGGAAAAACGCCGGTGTCCTCAGTAGGGACATGCAAGATTGAACTATGTTCTGATAATTAATGTGAAATTTTGCGTAATTGTAGCAAAAGACTATGTGCTTTTCACATCTGAAATGTTATTTTGGTAATACACCGTCTTAGGTGGCGAAGCTCAGAGGATGGTTCTTTATAAAAATTCAAAATTTTGTTCCCGAAATGCAAGTGAGCGTCAGATTTTCCACAAATATCATATAATTATTATTTGAATGCTCCTTCCTGTGCCAGTGATTTATATGGGGCTATAGCCCCCTTTCAGAAATAAAAGAGTCACCATAAATATCCTTAGTACGAACATACGAGAAGAATGTATTTCTTGTCAATTGATGTAAAATTTAGCGTCATTGTAACAAAAAGGATGTGCTTATCAAATCTTGAATGTTATGTCGGTAACGCACCGCCTTAGGGGGACACTGGGGGCGAAGCGTATGTTACTGGATCTTTATATAAAAAAATAAATTTTATTTTGGAAATCCAGTGAGTGTCAAGTTGATCACAAATGATAAGAAATTAACATTCTGATGCTCCTTTCATGAGCCAGTGACTGATATTGGACTACAGCCCCCTTCAAATATCACATTAAAGTTCATGATAAATATCCTAAGCAGGGATATGCGCAAGAAGCTATTGGTTGTCAATTAATATGAAATTTGTCGTTATGTTAGTAAAAATCTGGAATGTTATTTTGGTAACAGGGGGCACACAGTACGCAGGGTAAATTAGTAGAGATACCTTCGGCAATCACAGGGGGAGGGGAAATAAAATTTCCAAATTTTATTTTGGGAGTGCTCATGAGTGTCAAATTACTTGCAAGATGCGCAGAATTAATGATCCATACTACTTTTATGTACCAATGACTAACATGGGACTACAGCCCCCTTCGAAGAGCATAAAAAATTCATTATGATTGTTCATACGCAAGGTTTTACTGGCAGGAGCTAAAAAAAAATTTATAGTTAATGGGAAATTTGTCATTATTTTTTAAAGAAAATGTTTATTTAAAAAAGAGTTTTAGTAACAATAGGATAATACCCCTGTGTTGTTCTCCTTTCAGGGGCACGGACTCAGAATTTCTTTTGCCTAATGGGAGTGCCAATATGAAACGTTGGAAGTAGTTTTCTCTAATTCAGTGGTTCTCAAACTTTCCAATAACGTGGACCCCTTGTTCGTTCGAAAAGTGGTCTGTAGGTCCCCTTGCAACGCTATTTGAAATAGATGGAATTACCACTGAGAAGAAAAAGATGAAGAAAAATAATGCAATAATTAGTTTATTTTAAAGATACATGATTGTTTCCTAGTTAACGAAATTTCAAATGAAAATATAGTAATCCTCAAGACTGAAAATCAGTCTTTTTTCTTAAAGGATACCATTTCGTAAACAATGTTCTCAAATGTGCGATCACTAATGTGAGGAATGATTTTTTTTTCATAATTGCATTGAAATCTGGAATAGGTTTTGTCACCATCAATCTTAGGTCCGATTCCACACCAAGACGATTTCATTTCTAAGTTTTAATACTGCAAAGAGCAGAAAATTTATGCTCACTTAAGTAAGTGGTAGGGGAAGCCATCAAATGTTGCGATGCCTTTTCACACAACTCTTTATACTCACAGCGCACAAGCAACCAAAAGTTACAAAGTTCATTTTTTTAAAGTTTATCCATGAATTCCCAAGATAGTTCCAATAGCTGTTCTTTTCTGTGTTCGAAACATTCATAATTTGTACGTCATGTATTTCTACTATCACCGACCCGAAGCCCATTTTGAAAATTTTAAAAAAGACATTTGGAAGAGACAGACATAATATCAAACTTTATTAACCAACCCTCGTATATAAAAGGAACAAGCTTTCTTCATCAGTTTTGTATTTCGTGCATCTGTGTTGGTAGGTCTCATTTTGATTCTTACGGTCATATATGGTCGAGGAACAAGGACTGTTCACGTGAGAGTTACATGCTTGGTAAATGTCCTTTTGGGTCTGATTTTGGGACAATCACTTTCAACCTACGCACTTTTAATACCAAAAGCTCATTGGACAATAATTCTGATCCCGACGCTAGGAGCGAAAATCGGGATTTCCCCGTTGACCATATACAAGCTTTGGTTTGCTAAATAGAACTCTCACTGTGTGTTTAGTACGCGTGCCTGTTTGTTACTTCGAAGAGCACCCACCAATTCGTGTGGGGTGCCGTGTTCTAAAGATAATACGCGCTCCCCTTGTATGGGTTGAGCTTCGCATGTTGAATCGCCGTTGGCATATGTGAGAGTTAATTTTCAGAGTTTATCAACAGTGATATGTTACGCATCTGTACAAAAAAAGTCATTCTAACAGTGTGTCGAACTCTCATATAAAATGACTCGTAATACGTGTTAACACTTTAACATTCGTTTGTGGCCTCAGCTCGGATGGTCGTTTTATTTCTGCCAGTAGGGAATTACATTGAACCTTCAAGACTAGTTGACGCAGCGCCGAGCTTATTTCGGCTCTAGTACAGGAACTTTTGTGGATCTTGTTTACATCTAGGGGATTTGACGCCAGGACCCGAGTTGTACACTCTAAATACAGTATCCACTATTTCAGAGGTACAAAACGGCCTTTCTGTACCCATGAATTTAGCAGGTACATGGTACCCAAGAAGTAGCAGGTACAATGTACGTCTGATTTCTTAGCTACAAATATTTTTCATAGGTACTAAAGCTCGTAATTTCATGGGTACAAAACCTAATTTCATGGGTACATGTATAGTCAGAAACAATATTAAGTATAGGTTGGAGCTATAATTTCATATACTTTCAACCTATACTTAAGTTAATATTGTTTCTGACTGTGCCTATTACACGGAGCTGCAGTGGCTCAGTGATAGAGCGTTCACCTCTGGTGCATGGGGTCCCTGGTTCGACTCCAGGTCGCGCCAAGTGAACTTTGTGGTAAGCAAACACCGTGTGCGTGGGTTTCCTCGGGGTTCTACCATTTCCTCTCACTTTCTTTATTCTACAATTTCATTCATTTGTTATCATTGCCGTCTTCTTTAGCCTAACCAGCATAACTGTGGAACGTAAAACTCAAAGATTTCATTTCATTTTGTACCTGTTTTATTGATAAACATAAGGCGACTCAATCAATATCTAGATTACAACCCTTAACAACATTTGCTATTATAGGTCGTAATCTAAGCATTTTCAGTCAACATTAAAAGTCGCAATCACTCTGATTAACATAAATATGCTAAAAAAGAAATCTGATGGTTTTGTATAAAACTTAGGTGGGCTAGTGAAAACTTTCGTAACGTGAGTCTGTTGCCCATTTCACAAGTAGAAATATTGGTTTAATCTATTAAAAAAATAATGGAAACAAGGGTCATGTGATGCATCACCTTTAAGACTAGATTTCAATAGAAATTCAAAGGCAAAGTCAGATTTTCAGTATTTGTACCCTGCTACTTTTCAGAGATCACTTTATTAATGATATTGAAATTAGGAACAATATGAAACTGGTTACATAAACAGTAATAATGAAAACTCATTTTTTCAATAAAGTTCTCATGATATACTATCACAAAATGAGGTGGGCTCCATTTTCCATTTAAGATTATTTTCAGACAAATTCAACAGGGCTGCCTCCAAAATGGCCTACAGAACACATTATACTGCTAGAAATTTTCCGAATCCAACTAAACCAATTTACAATTATTCCTCTTTCACTTCAGAATATACAGTAATCATGGTGGCTCTAACTTTGACTTACTTTGTACCTATCATATATGAATATACCTTGTACTTTGTTCCTTATTATAAACACAAATATTTATTCGATTTGAAATGTTTGAATACATTTTATATTAATACTAAAGTACGGCCATTCGTCTTACTGGAAGGACGTGCCTCCTGATTTAAAAATGGAGAATCTGTCCTCCAGGAAGAATAAGAAACTCCTATAAGAGGTATTCTGCAAAAGAACGAATATCAGTGTGATATTATCCATCAAACATCACCTTCGGAAAGCATCTCATCTTTAGTGAACGAACAATCGTAACTTTTTTTAAGATTGGATGCCATACAGAACTGAGACTTCTCTTTTTCCTTAGTGATGCTTTCTATGCTGCCACAAATATACAAAGTCCTCTTAACTGTGGGAAAATATTGTAGTACCTTTTGGACGTTCAGTCCTTCCTGAAGGATGTTTAAGTTACAAGTTTTCTGATGAAAGTAATGAAAATTCTTAAAAATACCATCGATTATATTTTCGACATCAAAGCTCTGCTTTTATCAACCCAAATAAAACAACATAACAGCTGAGCAATGCAAATACCTTCCATTAAAAGCTAAGCTTTTAGCTTTTGATAAAACTTATTTTCTTTGTTCAGCTGTTATTTTATTTTACTTGGGGCAAAATGCCACACATTCTTCTTCAAGCTGTGGATTAGGAAAAAATGAGGAAAGAATACTTCAGTTTGCGCGTGTGGACTCACACCGATTAAAGCATCCCAAACTGAATAAAGCACATCCGGAAGCTACGCGAAAAATTTCAAGAACAACCAAGGACCAGACTGGTTTGTTGAATTAGGGGAGGGGGCGCTGATAATGCAAATTTGATGTTTTAACCATTTGTTCACAATTTTTGCTGCTACATTATATAACCTTATTAAATAATAAATAAACATTCTTATTTTAAATTGAAGTGCTAAAAATACTTGATATACAGGAACATAATTCAAGTAATACAAAACAAGTTTATTGCTATTGTTTAATTGTTATTCTTGCAGTTGTTTTCGTTATAATAATTAGTATTTTATATGGTTTCTGCAGTACGCTGCGTTTAATATTTCTTTGTCACATGTCTATTTTTTTTGCAAGTCCCAGAAATTGTCCAAACCATGTTGGGTATAATAAATTCTTAACGTAATAAATACATAGAAGCAGCAGGGATGTCTCTTCGATATCACGGCTGTTTCTAAATTTCCTTTCCACAGCATTTTGGACTCGGCAGTATAGAATAGGGTTGGTCCTTGAGGCTTTCAAGGTTTGTGGAAACGCTGCCTGTAATATATATATCCAAAGGAATGAGTTTAGATATGTTTAATAAAATATAAAGAACACAGTACATATTAAAATAAAGAAATAAAATCACGAAATAGCAATGCTGTGCAAAATATGCAATAATTATCTTATCCAGTGTAGCTACATCTAAATTGAAAAGTTGTTTACATACTATCGTTATGTAGACGACACGTTAATTCTCTATAAAGACAACAAAAAAATAGAAGTGCTCCTTAGAATGTTTAACAATATTAATTTTAAAAATGAAATATGTTATACTTTGGTACGTTGTTTTAGTGGTGACATACTACAAAAACTTATAACTTTATTTTGAAATTCGATTGTTCTTGGTAAAATTCTGTATTTTCGTCAGAGTTTCTCCATGTGGGTGCCGCTCAGCCAAAAAAGGTGTTTTTTTTCGGGTTGGAAACACCTGAAAAAACCCACCTGGTTATTGAGCTTTTGATGAGTATATTAGTCATACAACTAAGCGGATCACATTGAAAGTGATTTTTACAAAATTTGGACTTTTAGGCATACTACATTATTCAATATATACTAATTAAGTCTTTTCTAGGACCTTTGTAAAGTACTGAATGAATTTTTAAAAACTCAGCTTGAGATAATTATGGAATTAATTGAGAGAATTATACAAATTAATGTACAGATTATGCTTATATTTGAAATAAATGAAGTCTTTGAGTTTTAGGTCCCATGGTTATGGTTTGTGGGCTAAAGGAGGCTGTGATGAAGAGAAATGAACGAAATGGTGAAATGAAGAAAGTGGGAGGAAACGGGAAAACCCCGAGAAAACTCGCGAGTACGGTGATTGTCCTCCACAAAGTCCACATGGCGCGAGCTGGGATCGAACCAGGGACCCCAAGAACCGGAGGTGAACGCTCTACCACTGAACCACCGCGTCCCCCTTGTTGCAAATTATGACAATGAGAATCTTGAAACATAAATCACATTTTAACACTTTTACCCACTTACATTTAGATATTTTGAAAAATAAATTAAGTCCGAGAAAACCGATACGGGCGCAGGTGGGTTGTTTTTTTAAACCCTGATTTTAGTAGTTCTCGACTTTGGCTGGGTACGTTGCTATTAGCTGTTAAGTTCTTAAAATCCACAAACAACCATGCTCCAGTGAGAATCGAACCTGGAACATTAAAGTAAGCGGAATGATACTTAAAAGCGCACGGCTACTGCGGTCAACTCTCGTTCTCATTTACAAAATGAAGTAAAAGGTGCTACAAGACTTCTTTCTGAACTGCAAAATTGGTTTCAAAGTACTTTTAAATTCCTATGTGCAATAAATGTAACCTGTTGGTCGTAGAAGGATGTCAGAAGGAAAAGAAAAAATGTATACAATTAAAATATATTAAAAAACTACAGCGATTCCGTGGGAAAAGAGCAGATCGCGGAAAGATCTATGTAACTTTAGATAAGTATGGTCTCATGTGTTAACACATTCCGGACTGACTGCGAGCATAGCTCGCAGTGAATGTTTTGCCCCTGTAGACGGGCTGCGAGCTATGCTCGCACTGTACTATTTTTTTTCTAGCAATGAAACGATGAGCGACGGTAGCACCACGTTTCATGTATTTGTTAATCGTGAGTACGTGGTTCAGATTCCAAGCGCTAAGTGGCGTGTGTGTTCAGTTTTTGTCACAACTGAGCTGTAATTACACCTTTGTAGGAATACGCTGTTTTTGCCTTTACTTGTGAAAATGGCGTCGAAGTTATTAAATAATGATAATTGTGGACATTCTGCGCAATGATTCTGATTTCGTTTCTGTGCACAGTCAGAAGTTCCAGTGCCTGTGCATGGAAGAACTCATCTGTATAGTTTACATATTACATGCGCATAGGACATTTTTGTAGTTTTTGTTACATTGTAAAAAATTTTCTCGCTTTGCATAAATGATATATATACATATACAGTAAAAAGTTAGAAAATATATACCAAGTGTTGAATGTTACACACCTATGGAAAGGGGAAGTTTTGTAGTTTATAAAATAGTACAGCAAATAGCATTGTGATGAAAACTGTATTTTCTACGAATTTTTAAAATAAGCCAAAAAACCGTAGTCTACAGGGTAAAATCAGGTGTTAAAATCCCCGTCTGGAATCTGTTAAATTTAGAATTTTTGAATCAATATACAATGAATTTTATGTTGAGCACTCACTGATAGAGTAATTCCAGCAATTTCTTCAAAAGTGATGTGTGATTGGAAAACAAAACTAGTACACGTGATTAAAGGCATTGGTACAGTAATTAAATAATTGGATGTTTACTAAATGTAATAAATGTATACAGGTACCTATAAGTATTATTGCTATTTAAAGATAGCAACACATTACCATTTTAATGGTAAGAGAACATTTACTTGATTTTTAAAATATCAAAGCGATTATTTACTAAAACATACTTCGATTTTGCTGCTATCTATGTCTCATAAAATAACGGATTACTTATTGAGATCACAACGCAAAGGCGAAGATTAATCAAATTGCGTGGTCCCAATTGCAAGCACTTCTACTCAAAAAAACAAATAAAATAAAATAAAATAAAAAAATGAAGAATATCCTTTTGTATCCTACTGCCATATTACCAGATTTTACCACAATGCATGAATATTGCATAAACAGGCTATTCAAAATTCCTTCTCCAATCCATTGATGTTGCGATTTCTAATAAACTTATTTTCAAAATAATAAAAAATTGCAAAAATAAAAATAAATGGTTAAAATTTCGTACAATACTATTACCTATGTTAAAGGGTTTAAAAAGTCGACACTGGACGTATTTAAGGCATTATTACAGCATTTGCCTAGTACGACTGAGATAAACCAGGGATAAGCGGTTTCTGAGCGCGAACCCAGGAACTTCCTAAAACGAAGCCAACGCTCTACTCAACTGCCCTACGGTCACTCGCTAATATAAAGCAAAACTTAATATAATTACCCCTAACTCAAGTTCATTTGGAACGACACGGGTTTGTTTTTTCTCTTTTGACAACAGTTTTTGCTTCTTTCTTCCTCTGTCAATCTTCTTATGAAAATACCTTACGAAGAAGAAGAGGAGAGAACTGTCACTTTTATTTTACCAATAATAAGCTAATTCATAATTTTAAATCAAAATAAAAGTTAGTGTGCTTTAAATATGAAGCGACACATTTGTATTATAATCGCGCTATTTATTCCTATTGCATCAGACAGCTAAACATTTTCCTAGTAATCGATGTCTACTTTCGGAAAAAGATGCGTCACTGTGTTGCATATACTTTCATATCACTGTGTTGCATAAGGACGTTAAGGACAAATACAATTATTTATATCCTTATGTAATCTAAATAAATTAAGAAATTTATTTAATCCAAAACACCGCTTGAAAAGAATTCTTTTTTGCTGACCCTGTGTAGCAGACAGATACTGGCACCAAACAAAATATTTCCCACCAGCTGTATCGAGTAATATTATATGTTAGTGTAACTGTACCAAAATTCTGCTTAAAATATTTTTCGTATAAACGCAAATTCTGCGTTAGAGCATTATGTGACGTTTATCTGAATTCGTACACTTTGTGCAGTGTATGCTTCTTGTTGATCGTGCTGCCGCCTAGTGGTACTAAAAGTCAGATTAGAAGAAGAGGAAAAGGAAAGAATGGAGTTTTTAGTTGGACTTTAATGTGTGTTGGTGTGTGTGTGTGCTATGAATGACTCAGCTAAAATTTTAGAATAACGCTGAATCCTGAACCCAAAACATTTTGAAGAATATAAATAGTAATATTCTTTTTTAAGAAAACTTTAATATTCGTGATATCACGTAATCATCCATTAAAAACAGTGCTGTTAATGTGGATGTTTAGGTAGTTTTGAAATAAAACATTATTAAAGTAAATCGACCCTAAGTAATATTTCATAACAACGAGGTTGTGTGATCAAGATTAAGAGTGAAACAAAGGACTTGAAAGGTGGTACTAAAAGGCAACGGACACGTAGTGAGCGACTAACACAAAAATATATCAAAACAAGTCAACTCTTTATCAAAAACCACAACATAATGCCATCACTGTGTTCACTTGGAATGACCGTCTGTTAAATTCTCAATATTGGAAGAAAGGACGATTTTAGTGAGTGGATTCGACGGATATATAGTGTTCCAACTTAAAATGTGATTACATCTATTGTTATGCCATGGCGGACAGAAAATATTGAAGTGAGTAATAAAAAGTATACTTACGATTTCATTACACAAACGGGGCAAATAATGTAAGGAAAAGTTTGTTTATCTCAGGTACGTTTGTTTATTTCCAATATATGGCACAATAAGATGTAAATTTGTCAGTTTTTCTTTCACAGATTGCATGACGTAACGAGAACGTGATTGTTGGATAACTTGTGTTCAATTCATGAAAGTAGGTGATGCTCTCGTCTATTTTCGTAATACGCCTTACGTCTTCGCTCAGGTGATCCGTCCGAATCTGGACCGTAACGGTAAGGTGTGTCGCGCCTCCCTCGAACGATCGTCGCGGGAATAAACTTTCCGAGCCCACAAATAAAATGGTGCAAAGCTGTATTATTTGAGGGCGAGGAGTAGGGAGTTCTCCGCGGAGGCCGGTTGAGGATGGTGTGCACCACGCAGCACTATGCTGCTTGAACCCAGAACCGTAATAGAATGGCGTTTCCCTCCAGGGACGGATCAATTAATAATAATTCACGTTTTTATTAATTGATTCGTAACGGATGTGACATCTGGGAGAAGATCTAGGTGTTGTAATATTTGACAGGTTTTATTTCTCATGATATGCTATATGCGCTAACTTGAAGATATTATTGGTGTTTGTTGTGTTTGTATATTTGTAATTGGTAATCATGGCAGAAAGTGAAAATTTGAGTCTGCAAACTTTGCTTGAAGCTATTAATAAAATTAACGCTGCTGTTAACGATACTAAAGAACAAATGCAATCACTTAATGGTAGTGTGAACGATACTAAAGAACAAATGCAATCACTTAATAGTAGTGTGAACGATACTAAAGAACAAATGCAATCACTTAATGGTAGTGTGAACGATACTAAAGAACAAATGCAATCGCTTATTGGTAGTGTAAATGACACTAAGCGACAACTCAATGATGTCATTACCGAGTCGAAAACTGAAACCCAAGCTCAGATAGAAAAGTTCTCTAGCGATCTTACAGGTAAATTAGAAATGTTAGAACATAGGATGGATGGGCAAATTCAGATACTGTCGACTGAGTTAGTACAAATGAGAAGTGAAATAGATAGAGTTAGTCGTACTTGTGCGGATAACTTTGAAAAACTGTCAGCACAGTTTCAGGAGAAATTAAATGTACAAGAAACAAAAGTTGATGAAGTTAAGCTTGCCGTGAAAAATAACGAGGACAAAATACGTTTTGTCAATGCTAAAGCTAACCAGTTAGGCGATCAAGTTAGGGACACTGAGGAACGTATTATAATGATTGGAAATAAAGTTAAGGATTTAAGTTCCGATGTCAATTTGGTAAATGATAAAGCTGAGCGAGCGCAGGAAAAAGTGGGAGAACACGAAAGTAGAATCATGAAGTTAGACCAAAATGTTCGTGAGATTTATGATGTAAGTATTGCAACACGAGAAATAGCTCATCATACTCAAACGATGATAGACGATGTTAAGGGCGAAGTAGAAAGTAGGTTCGATATAGTGAATCAAGAGGTCAGAAACTTACGCGTGAGTATGATTGAAAGTCAAATTAGGTCATCAACACTTGTGGGAAACGTAAAATCCGAGGTGGAAATTAAAGAAGAAAAAGTTGACACTAGTATACGTAAAAACACCAACCCTTTTCTTGAGTACGATGTTAGTTCTGTGTTGAGTGAAAATGATTCTTCGGATTCTCACAGTGATAATAGCTTTGTTGGGGTAAAAACAATCAAACGGAGGAAAAAGCGAGAAAGAAAGGTAGCTTTAAAATTACGAGATTTAGAATCTTTTGAGAAATTCTCTGGTCACGAAAATGAATTGACTGCCACTGCATTCTTACGTAAGTTTGAAGATCAAGCTTCGCTTATGTCAATTTCTCGTAGTCAATATTTAGATATTATCAAATTTTTGTTGACTGGTTCTGCACAAAATTGGTACATAAACAATTGTGGGTTTTTCACTTCTTACGATCGTTTTGCTGAATTGTTCAAATTAGAGTTTGAGAATGAACAGGTTCGTGCTAACAAGTTAATGGTATTGCAATACAAACCCTATGATGCAAAAGTTGACGGAAGTGTGTACAATTTCGTGTCATATAGATGTAATATGATTCAAGAAATCAATCCCGACATAAAAGAATCGTTAGCTATCAGTATGATTCTCAATTTGATTCCACCTTACTACCGGCGTCAGTTAACAACTTTGTCTGTTATGAATTTGTCTTCTGTTTTGTCCGTTATACAAAGATTAGAAGCAATTCCCAGGTCTGATAATCGTAACAACAGCAGCAATCATAGGTTTCTGAAAGTCAACCAGGTGTCTGTTAATAAGAATGGTAAGCGTGAAAGTAATCAGAATAATGTTAATGATTGTGATGAGTCGGATCAGGTGTACTCGAACGAAAATTCAAACAACAGAGGTAATCGGAAAAGAAAAAATTCCTTTCGTAGAAACAAAAAGAAAAAATGGAATAACAATAGTAGTTCTGATAGGCATGAAGAAAGTGTGTGTTTTTGCAATCATGGTTCAAATGTTAGTAATAGCAATGCTAATGTAAATCAAAATGAAGCCACTAGTGATGTGACTAATAGGTCAGTGAATGGTAATTCCCAAACAAGAAATTCACCTCAGACCGGTTACAGTAATGGAAATTTTGTAAATCCTTCGAACTTTGGTAATCCTACTGGCTTTAGGCCACCAAGACCGAATTTTACGAATGTCACTGCAGGTAATTTTGGGTTTCAAAATAGATTTCCTCCCCCAAACTAGAAGCACCCTGCCTGAAGAGTGCTCATAGCAGGGAATTAATTCAAACGTGTAGTAATGAGTTAAATAATGCACTCCTTCCAAATAGTCAGACTGTTTTTGTAAAGCTTGATAAAAATCTAATAAACTTAGTACAGTGGGATGATGTTTTCTCATCTGACGAAGAGGAAACTAAAGATTTTTGTAAAACTAATGTAAATTCATGTGCCACTGCTGAAATTTTTGTCAAAATTATGAATGAGAATCTGTACTTTCTGTGCGATTCAGGTGCTTCGGCTAGTTTGTTAAGTTATAATGCGTGGAAAAAAATATCTAATATAGTGTCAAACGCTGTATTACAACCCGCTCCTCAAATTGTTCTGGTAGATTATAGTGGAAAAAGAACGAAATCAGTTAAGGGTGAGGTTACCCTCTGTGTAGAAATTGGACCTGTCACTTGTGATGTTAGATTTATTGTTGTCAATGACCTTAATTGTAATTGTCTGCTAGGCAGAGATTTCTTATCGCTAGCTAATGCGAAATTAGACTTTGGCGAGAAATCTGTTACTGTAGGTTACGACCCTAACACTTGTAAGGTACCAATTAAAGAGTATGAGCACGGATTTGGTAGTGACCCCCTTCTGAATAAAGAAAGTAAAAGTAAAGTAAAAATACTTACTACAGAGAGTGTTAATAAGGTTGGTTTTCATTTAAATAATGCGAATTGTGTTGACACTTATACTGCTATTGAATGCGAAAACGAAGATGTAGTCGAACCTGTGCTAGAGTGTCCGATAATTCAGAATTTAGAAATTCATAAGAAACAGCTGACGCGGGAATGGATGGATAGTTTGTTTGAAAACAGTAAAGCATTTGAACATGTAGAAAGGTGTAATATCAATAATGATTTAAACATAGAGCAAATAAAACAAGCACGTTTGAACGAAGCTGCTGAAGTAAATTTTTTGTATCATTTCTATGGGGAACAAATTCATAAATTGGATGAGGAAATTCGAAAGTCTCATAATAATGTAAAAATAAATCAGGATGTTTGTAACGCAAGTAAAATTACTCGTAATACCCAAAGTCACTTTCCTTCTGTTACTGAAATTAGAACAAAAGTTCTTGAAATTGAAAATTTATCTAATGTTCAAAAACAGCAACTATATGATTTATTGTTGAAACATAGATTGGTTTTTAGCGACTTGCCAGGTAAATGTAATAAATTTGAATACACCATCGAAGTTGAAACAGACCAACCGATTGTAAAACGTCAGTACCCATTACCCTTTAAATACAAAGAAAATATTGAACAGCGAATAGCTGAATGGCTAGAATGTAACGTAGTGGAAGAATGTGTTTCTGTGCATTGTCATCCTTTGTTGTGCGTAGCTAAGAAAAACACTAGTAAACTTCGTACTGTCGTAGATTTAACTCAATTGAACAAATTTGTGAAATTAAAGCAGTTAAAAGTTAATAAGATCGATGACCTTCTCATCAAATTACAAGGAATTCAATTCGTGTCTTGTTTAGATTTTGTGGGAAGTTATTTACAAGTATGTTTAAGTAAAGAAAGTAAACAATACACAGCCTTTTGTTGGAACGGTAAAATGTATCAGTATACTCGAGTTCCGTTTGGTTACATAAACGGAGGAGCTGCTTTTATGTTGTGTTTGCAAACTGTCCTTGGGGCAGGTTAATATGAAAAAGTAGTCTCGTACATCGATGATGTCTGTAATTTCTATGACTTTTGAAGAACAGTTACATTTTTTGGATCAAATATTTCAGAAAGTTTACGAGGCTGGCATGACATTAAATCTACAAAAATGTACTTTTTGTAACACGAAATTTAGTTTTTTAGAGTTTGACATCAGTCCGCAAGGCATAACAAAAAATCCTTCTTATGTACAGTGTATCAAAGACCTACCAAGGCCTAGAAATTTGAAAGAATTGCAAAGAGTTTTAGGTTTGTTCCAGTGGTGCGCCAAATTTGTTGAAAATTTCGCTCAAAAATCTGAACCTTTATTTGGTTTGTTAAAGAAAAATAAAAAATGGATCTGGGATCAATCTTGTGAAGACAGCTTAAACCAATTGAAAAGTGATTTAGTCCAGGAGGTGATGCTTGCACATCCTTTGTTAGATCATGATTTTTGTTTAATTACAGACTGTAGTTCAGTTGCTTTAGGAAACATTCTTTTTCAAGAAGTGGATGGTAAGAAACATATTTTAGGGTTTTATAGTAGAACGTTAAAACCTGCTGAGAAGAATTACACTGTGACTGAACGTGAGTGTCTTTCAATTGTAGTCGCGCTCAAACGTTGGTCTCAATTGTTGTATGGAAGGCATGTAAAAATTTACACGGATCATAATTCATTGGTATATCTGCACAAAATGAGACAGTGGAATTCTAGACTTGCTCGTTGGAGTTTACAAATTCAGGGATTTGATGTACAAATTGTATATATTAAAGGTCAAGATAATCAAGCTAGCGATCCGTTGTCACGTATCATTCTGTTTCCTGAGGTTGAAAAGTATGAAGTTAATAAGTACGAAGTGTTGCCATCTTGTTTTAAACATTTGTCTGTACAAGATTTGATCAGTAAACAAAGAGAGCACCCAGAGTATGAAAATATCATGAAGTACTTAGAGAATCCCAATGATCCTTATGTTAAGGTTAAGAATCGAAATATTGGTGAATTTTACAAAATCGAAAATGGAATTTTGTTGAATCGTAGTTACCATTTTCCTAATCAATGGAAAATATGTATTCCTCCATCACTTGTGAATGATGTAATTCAAAATTATCATGAACAAGGTCATTTTGGTTTTGAAAAGGTTTTAGGCTTTGTAAGTGATTGTTGTTATTGGAAGTCCATGCGTAGAGATATCAGCAATTATTTGCGTGACTGTGTTGTCTGTAAACGTACGAAAGTTGAAACTTCGCCACCAGCTAGACCTTTACAAACTGTGGCTGTAAAGAATGTAAGAAACATGGTCTCGATCGATTTGTTAGGACCTTATCCACCTTCTCATACTGGAAATAAATTTGCATTGTCAATTTTGGATGTATTTAGTAGATATTACACGATGTTCCCAATCAGAAATGCAACGACCAAATGTGTTTTGAGATGTTTAGAATATTACTATTTTGTAACCATGGGAATTCCAAAATCCATACTGGTGGACAATGGTGGATGTTTTGTATCGGCAAAATTTAAATCTAAAATGGAAGAGTATGGTATTAAAATTCATTATGGAACTCCTTACCACCCAAAGAGCTCAATTGTAGAACGAATTCATAGGGAGACGAATAGGTTGTTCAAATTGTTGTGTAACGAGGAACATACTTCTTGGGAAAGATACATACCTCAGATTGTCATTTTGTTAAATTATTCTGTGTGTAGTAGTTTAGGTGTCAGCCCTGCTAGCCTTCATTTGAATGTAAAAGCTAATTATTCTGTGTTGAAGCATTTTGGCATTGTAACAAACGAAAGCTATGATGAAAGTGAACCTGTAAATTGGGAAAATAAACTCATAATGGCTGACTACCGTAGAAGTGAAAAAGTTAGAAAAAGAAACGAGAAATATAATGCATCCCAAGAAAGAAAGTACAAAATAAAAGAAAATGATTTGGTATTTTTGTTGCAATCACATTTGAGTTCAGCAGTAGACAAAAAGATCCGCAAGTTTTTCATGCTTTATAAAGGTCCGCTGTTTTGTAAAAATAAAATTTCAGATAAAGTCTTTGAACTTGTAGATCCTTTAACTGGAGAATCTTGTGGCGTACACTCTATTGATCGTATGAGAGTGTGGAGACCCACTCAAAAAACTAGGAACATCTGGTTAGAATTAGCTAAGAAACATATACATGAAAGAGAATTTGATTCTGTAAAAGAAAATAGTGAAAAAACCGATTCTTGTGAACCAGAAACTTTAGTAAATGTAAATTCTTTGAATATAACGAAAGTTAGTTTGTCTGTTTTCAACGAGAGCGAAAGTAATAAGTTTAACGTTCAGTTGTTGTTGAAAGAATTGTTAAAATGTGACACGTATTTGCAATATTTAAATGATAAGCTAGATTGTCAGTATCGCATTCTTATGTTAGCTTTAAATCATTTGCTGAATCCTAAGCTAAACAGACGTGACGTGTAAAAAAAAAAGTCACGGACATAATTATTTCCTAAATGATAATATGTATGAAGATGTTGTTTATTAGTATTCATATGTAAAGGAAACATGAGATAAAAAACTCGTTTACAGGAATAATTGTATTGTCTTGTTGATGCTTTACGATAAGTTATCAAGACTGACTGTAAGATCTTAAACCACCAAATGTACGAGGTGAATTGTATAGCATACGTGTATTATTGAGAATGTAAACGATGATATGCTCTGATGTAGTCAGAGTGAGAGTAAGTTTTTATGTGTCAGTGGAACACTGTGACACGAGAATTGAATTATGAATGGCAACTCTCCCCCCCTCTCATTTATTTTTAACCTTTGGGTTCATTTTTCTATGTTGATTTATATTCCTACCTCACTAGAAGGTCTTGTTGCCATTCCAAAGGGGTGGGATGATAATATAAATGTATAATGGGGAAGGGAGACTTAAAAACTTAAGTGGATAGGCGCTTATTAGCGTAAAAGTGTGGCAGACTTACTTCTATCCGGCCTCACTCTTATTGTTACAGTACAATAGAGTGGTAATAAATTTGTTTCATGTAGTTATTATGTTTAAATGATGTGCAATTCTTGTATTTGTGAATAACAATTTTGTTTTCGTAACTTCTTTGTCAGAATAGCTTGAGAAACGCAAGTGTGTTTTGTCATTATGCAATTTAAATATAATGTGTGTAGAATAAGTTTGTTCGTTTACTTTTGTGGAATATTGAAATATATTATTCAAATAATATTTGTTTTATCTATTTGTTGGAAAGTTGAGTTATTCATAATAATTATTTGTTCATGTTCTATAGTTTTTGCATAATGTCGTAAAGTAAGTAATGTGAATATTTTACTTCTAAATAATGCCATGATTTCGTGTAATGTTTGTGTTATTTTAACAATAAGAGCGCATATAGCAATATTGTAATTCGTATATTAAAGGTATATCATGAGAATTATTTGAATATTAATTGTGAGTCATGCACTTATAAATGTTTAACTTAGTAGCAGTGCCGAATGTAAAAAAAAAGAACTTTAAAGACTTTACATATTAAAGCCCCATGAAACTTTTATGTAAGTGTGTAAATGCCCCACGCGTTTGTCGTTTTTCTACGTTAAATGAAACTTAATGAAACTTTTTCATCTGATGAGGTGTAACTCGACGAAAGTTCTTATAAGCTTCCTTGTGAACTAGTGCTCGTCTTCACTTTGGAACAGTGGTGATTGTTGAAGTGAAACTACAGTCAGGGTTCTTGAACGTTTACCATTATTCAATGGTGCACGTACATTCCTTTCGAACGCCAATATAACTATACCAAAATTCTGCTTAAAATATTTTTCGTATAAACGCAAATTCTGCGTTAGAGCATTATGTGACGTTTATCTGAATTCGTACACTTTGTGCAGTGTATGCTTCTTGTTGATCGTGCTGCCGCCTAGTGGTACTAAAAGTCAGATTAGAAGAAGAGGAAAAGGAAAGAATGGAGTTTTTAGTTGGACTTTAATGTGTGTTGGTGTGTGTGTGTGCTATGAATGACTCAGCTAAAATTTTAGAATAACGCTGAATCCTGAACCCAAAACATTTTGAAGAATATAAATAGTAATATTCTTTTTTAAGAAAACTTTAATATTCGTGATATCACGTAATCATCCATTAAAAACAGTGCTGTTAATGTGGATGTTTAGGTAGTTTTGAAATAAAACATTATTAAAGTAAATCGACCCTAAGTAATATTTCATAACAACGAGGTTGTGTGATCAAGATTAAGAGTGAAACAAAGGACTTGAAAGGTGGTACTAAAAGGCAACGGACACGTAGTGAGCGACTAACACAAAAATATATCAAAACAAGTCAACTCTTTATCAAAAACCACAACATAATGCCATCACTGTGTTCACTTGGAATGACCGTCTGTTAAATTCTCAATATTGGAAGAAAGGACGATTTTAGTGAGTGGATTCGACGGATATATAGTGTTCCAACTTAAAATGTGATCACATCTATTGTTATGCCATGGCGGACAGAAAATATTGAAGTGAGTAATAAAAAGTATACTTACGATTTCATTACACAAACGGGGCAAATAATGTAAGGAAAAGTTTGTTTATCTCAGGTACGTTTGTTTATTTCCAATATATGGCACAATAAGATGTAAATTTGTCAGTTTTTCTTTCACAGATTGCATGACGTAACGAGAACGTGATTGTTGGATAACTTGTGTTCAATTCATGAAAGTAGGTGATGCTCTCGTCTATTTTCGTAATACGCCTTACGTCTTCGCTCAGGTGATCCGTCCGAATCTGGACCGTAACGGTAAGGTGTGTCGCGCCTCCCTCGAACGATCGTCGCGGAAATAAACTTTCCGAGCCCACAAATAAAATGGTGCAAAGCTGTATTATTTGAGGGCGAGGAGTAGGGAGTTCTCCGCGGAGGCCGGTTGAGGATGGTGTGCACCACGCAGCACTATGCTGCTTGAACCCAGAACCGTAATATTAGTAGCGTAAGTTATTTTGGGGGTTTTATAAGTTACACACGAGTAGAATCACAGTATTTAAAGACAAATTTTTGAGTGGGTCAGGAAAGTTTAACGAAATTATATTTGTCTGTTTGTTTAGTTTGAGATATTGCATTCCCTATTTGAATTTGCGATACTGAGCAAGAAACACTGAAATTTCGAAGGAACCGTATATTTTATTTTTGTTTGGCCAAGAGTAAGCTAGCACCGTTCATTAAAAAAAAAAGACAGAGAGAACTGTGTAAGTTGTAGGCCCAGTTGCTAAATTTTCCTTCGATCGCTTTTACGTTTTTCTTCTACGAACTCTTGTGGAATATCAGCTAGGGCCAGGTTAATTTAAGTCCTTTCAGTTTTCGTCGTTACTTTCGTGATATAGGCCTATGAGGTGAGGGAAAGGATAACCCCTCCCCCATGATATTGCGAGTTTTATTGACGCATTTTGATAAATCCGCCTTCTCTGTGTGCACATTGGGTATGTTTTCTTTGTCATGTACTTGTACAAGGACTTCGAGATATTCGTAGAAGGTAGAGGGGTGCAACGTTGTGACTGGTGTCCGAGGGAGAAGGGGGAATTTGTGTTATATAGAGATGCAAAAAAGCCGGTTTTTTTGAATCGATGGTTTTTTCACATAAATAGCAGGCTTTTTTGGGGAAAAAACGAGAATTTTGGAAATTTTGGCTTTTTTCATTTTCATGATTTTTCTTCGTAAATAGCTTTCTTATAGTATATTCTATAGTTAGTTAAGAATTCCATGAACTCAATGCGCTCTGAAATTCACCATCAAGATGGATGGAGCACATGTTTTACGAATTAAAGCTAACATGAAGAATGTAGTATTTGAGGGCAATTTTAGAGGCTATTTAACTTTATTTTAACTTTTGAGTTATCGACATCTTGTTTCTTCTCTAGATCATTTTAGTTTGTCATCCATGTTTCACTTCTAAGAGCTTAGTACTCTAGCTTCTAGCACAAAAGTTAAACTTGCCCGTTTTTCTATTTATCCGTCAAAGCATACGTTTTTCAATATACCCGTCAAACCGTACTTCCACATTTCTGTTAAACTGTAGCTGTGAAGTGATTTAGCAATAATTTTCCGAACACAATCTTGAATACCAATTTATACAAATAATCAGTAGTGAATTTAGAAAAGTACTTTAGGAGGGGTTTTTCTGATTGTTTCGTTTTCAAAAAGGTCCTAATTTTATTTGGGAGGTGCTTGAAGTTTATGAGTACAGAAATAACTAATATTTCGTTTTGTTTATATGTTTAGCAATAATCTTCCGGATACAACCTTAAAAATAATTTTATACTGAGAATGAGTGGCGGATTTAGAAAAGTATTTTGGGAAGGGTTTTTCTTACTAATGTTTAGTTTTCTAAACATTCGTAATTTTTATTTGACGAGAGCTTGAAGTTTATGAGTAAAAGCATAACTAATAGATATTTTGTTTGTTGCACACATTCCGTAACATTGGGAAACGGGTTTCGGTCCGAAAGACCGCCCCCTAACCTTCGCAAAACCGTCATTGCTAATAATTAGTAATAATAACGATTTATAAACAATAAGAAAGGAAGGCGGAAAACTCACGGTACACACACTATTTCTACATTCACAGATGGAATGAAGAAAAGCTTTGTCAGAATGGTCGAATGCTGGTTGAATCCCGGACTTCCCGATAGAAGCGTAAAAGCTAATCACTCAGTCATGTTTGTCGTGCAGTTGTATTTAGCTTAACTTAAATATATTCCGTAGGCCTTTTTTTTGGGGGGGGGGGATTCCGTAATGATATGTTGAATCCCTCTTGTTAAAAATTCAGAAAACTTGAGGATTGGGTAAACCGTGATGGTGGTTATATAAAACTTAACTGTAGAATTTCAAGGATATACAAAACCAAAAGCTCTAGATGTGCAGCCTTTAAGTGTATCATATAAAACTAAGTATTTCTCTTATGTTTTATTCTAATTTTATCTTGTTTCAAAAAGAGGGTTTGGAATATTTTGAAGTAAAAATACTACATACTATTTTGCTAGTTATTTGTGTATTTTTTCTTTTTAAGAAGTGTTTACTTTTAGGGTGGGCTGGTTTACACCAACTTTTTTTTAATAACTGGTTTAAACCATAATAATAAAAAGAATGAAAAAATGCGAATCTTGTGAAATTCATGGTGACCCTTCCAGATATCAAACCACCTGCAATAGTTTTTTTTCCTTTTCACCTTTTAATCAAGGTGTGTCATGTTCAATTCTCGGTCGAACAAAACCAAGTAGCGGTTTGGATGTCACTTTAAGCGAAAGTCTTCTCCTTGATAACCTCGGTATTACGTAAGGATGTTCAGCTTAAACGTACAAAACGAAACCAAATTGTATATTTTTCCTTGCCTGAATGCCTGTTGTTTTATAAAGAATCCAAAATTGCTTAAATATATTGATAGATTGGCAAAATTTATCGATTTCCTACGTAGCTTCCAGCATTAGATTGGATTGCACTTTCAATGATATCTACATATTAAATTTATAATTTAACACCTCAGTTTTAGCGTACTGATTATGACACGTTGACCTTTAAATTTTACATGCATAGCAATAACAGGGATTTCCCGTCATTGTCTTACATTTCAAGTAATGACGGGATTTTCCCGATGGGTAGGGCGGGAGATTCTCAATTTAAGAAATTTACTGACCGGGCTTCTTTAAGCGTATGGAAGTTCTTCCGGCAAAATCCCGCTGTTGAATAATAACACAAAGGCGAAGCAAACTTATTTCTGTGAATATGTAATATAAATACATAAAGCAAAAAATCTAAATAAAAAACTGGTTTAAACCAAAAAAGCCTGGTTTAAACATCCCCCCCAAAATGTTTTTTGGCACTTTCAAAAACAACCATGGTTCTTGTCAACTCTGCTTACTTTTGTATATAGAAGGTTAAAAAATTCTTATTATATACATTGGTTAATCCTGTGGAATTCATAATGTAAATATGTTGAAGAAAAATTGTTTGAAATATCTTTTCAAAATTCATAGTTTATTTTCGAGGTTTTATATTATTATCAGCACCAACCACTAATTAAATGACTTTTTGTGTTATAGAGAAGCGAAACAAAGTCTCTTTATCAATTTAAAGCAGAATTTTGAGAAAAAGTCCAAAATTTCCCAAGCAAAAAAGAGAAGCAGAAAAACCGAGTTTTTTTTCAAAAACGCCGGTTTTTTCCGAGCCCTTGCATCTCTAGCGTTATATCGAGGACTACATGAAAATACAAAAAAGTACCAAAGTGTTGGTTAGATTACTGCATTTGGTTAGATTACATAACGCTACTTGAGACTAGGTTAGGTTCAGTTACCTTCAAAACAGAGCCATGTAAACTTTTAGAATTTACATGGCATAAAAATTACTATTGCGTATAAACACGGCGTCCGGATGTATGCTACAGTGCTGGGTGCGTCCGGAGGAAGCAGGCGTGTCAGCGATGGTGGGTATGCGAGTTGGTAGTGAAACAGATGTTTTTTGGCAATGATACTAGCTTCAATAGCACTTCATATTAGTAAAGCTCCACTTGTAAACAGTATACTGTGTCTTTTACAGAATTTCAACAACTGACATTGGTTATTTTCGTGTAATTCTATAAAACGAAAACAAGGTATGTCACAATCTTGACATATACGCGCTATTACCACACTGTCTTTCCCACCACTAAATCATAGCAAGTGTACTTCTCCGCCAAACAGTCACTTCCGCCTCCACATACAGTATCCCTTACAATATCAAACACAGCCTACAGAAATCACTATTCCCTTCACCTGACTTTCACTTACTCTTCCTCTCAAACCAAAATAAATTCTCCAATTCACCCTGTAAAAATTGGTCCAGCGATACAACACTTACACGGTAAGGTCCTTGCACAAGCACAAGGTACAGGGATTTAGTAAACGTTACCTTGAACGTAAGCACCAGAAGCCATAAACACAACCTATACAAACCAGTGAAGTGCAAGGTGCACGTAACCATGTGTATGGAATACTTACCCTTGCACTTTCAATTCCATACTCTTGATTTTCCTACATACGTTAATGGCACCCACGGAACAGTCGGAATATTATTCAGATAAAGTCACAAAAATTAGCATGTTGTGCATTTTTTTTTAAAAAAAAACTAGATTTAAAATTTACATTTTGTAATCAGCTTAACCATGAAAAATTGTTTCAAAGGACCTATGGCTTAAATTACTGTTTGAGTACTGGAATATAATATATATTTTAGACAAGTTAATTCATTTAAAATATCCATATACATTTATAAATAAAAATATTCCATTTACTTTTATATGTGACTCGTTTGATTGGTTGCTGGAATCTTTCCAATCTTCATTCAAATAATGCACAGACAACACATCAACCGAGAACACACAATATGGCGTATGTTCATGTTACCTTATTTTCATGGGTACATTCTTTGGTACGAATTTACTGTACCCATATATCTTCCATGTACCCACTAATTCATGGGTAAGAGGCTGAGATGCGGTGTGTACCTACTAAAGTGTTCGGTACATTGAATTCTCATTGGTACAGTACCTTCTATTTCATGGGTACTTGTGCAAAATCATGGGTACTGTTTTTAGAGTGTATCAGCAGTGGAACAACTGACCGGTCGAAGATTTATCGTGAGTAAGTGAAACATTAATTATTCGAGCCACCTAGCCACTTTTTTATTGAAGGAAAGCAAATAGAAATGAAATGAAAGGTTGAAACAATCAAATAAAATTGAAAAAATCTACTTGACCGCTTGTAATCTCTTAATGTTCTCTTAATTTGGGTAATTCAGATTCAGCAACACATTCTTTGCACAGTTTAATTAGGTTTTTTTGAGTTGTATCGTAAAGTGGTTTCTTTATTATTCGTTAATATTTGTGTTGAAATTAATCGTTTTCACATATTTCTATTTTACGGTCAACCGTATGTGCCCAGCTTCGGGTTTTCGATAAGATATAAGTTCGGATGTAATTGTGATTTGCCGTAGTAAAGCTGGGGTGAATGCTTAGGTTTATAGTTTTAACAATGGAAACAAAACACGATTACAAACACATGGTGACCATGACAGGACAAAGTCATCAATCTTCGGATGTAATTGTGCCCGAAGATACTACTGATTTACTTGGTAAACACGACAGTATTTAGAACAGGTATTGTAATGTTTGTATATAGAATCCAGAGTTTGAGTCACGTAATATATGTAGCAAACTAGTTAAATTTAATTTCCATGGAAATTGTTCAAACTTGTGAAAAAGGAAAGAGAAAATAATAAGCAGGCTTTAAATAACATAAAGTAAATTTAATTACTATAGAAATATTACTACTATAAGTTTTTCGTAAGACATTAAAATATAACATTTTTATCTTTGTTGCAAAGTTTTCCAACCGTCAACTTCAAATATTACGCACATATGAATAAACACCAATCAGCTGATCACAGCCGAACACACACCAATATAGACATAACCTTCTGTTTGCACCTTTATTTATACTTATGCTAAGAATATTGTGAGAAAATAATTATAGGATACGTGTTAAGATATGTTAAAATAAATTAATAAGTTTTGAGAAGTGTCAAAAAAGAGAAGGTTTTGCGCAATTGAAATAATGACACATTAGTTTCAGAAAGTTGTTTGTTTACACTTTGCTGTTGAAGTTAGGCGTTCGTATTTTTCACTTTTATATTGTGAATTAGTTGTTTGTAACTTAAATAAATATAGAGAGTAGAATTACATTAGAACAAATTCAAGCATTGTTAGAGAAACAGTCTGCTAAGTTAGAGCAAAAACTAGAAAATAACAGTGAACCTTTAGAACATAAAATTGAAAGCAATAGATAATGAGTAGATGAATTAATAGGTGAATGCTAACAGTCAATAACAGAATCAGCAAATGAATGTGAACAGTGCATAACGAAGTTAGCGAAAGAGTGGACGTAGAATTGAGTTGAATTAGAAAGTAGACTTGATGAGTACGAAAGTATAGTAGTACGATTACTGATTACTGAATTCAATAATACGATTACTGAAATACCTTTGGAATTAGCTAGCCTAACCAAACGCGTTGTATCACTTAGCGAAGAATATAGTAAAAGTGTTGGGCAATTACAGGCATCCATACAAGCGGTAGAGATAGAGTGTAGGCAGACCACCGAGGCCCAACAGCGTGACATTGATACTTTGAAAGAGGAAGCGCAAGGTGTATAAGGCCAAGTAGAGAAAATAGAAGAACACCAGTTGCTCACAGACAGAAAATGCGAGATTGTTAGTTTTAGTATGAATAGACAGGAAAGTGCCGTACGCGAATTAAACTGATATGTAAAGGAACTCGCGGAAAAGACAGGTGAGATAGGTGAAGAAGTACACACGCAACGGCAAATTCTAAAACTTAACAGTGAACGGTCAGATGGAACCGAACAAATCTTAGAAAGTTTCAGTGAACACCATAAAGCTACTGTTGAAATGATAATGGAGCGTTTTAAGAAATTGCCCGCTGTTATCTTAAAATCCGAACATGATCAAAATACTTCTCAGGAAATGCATAGATTAGAGAGAGTAAATCGTGAAATATTAGTACGACAGGAACACATTGATAAATTGCGACAATTGCATATTGATACACGTACGTCACCACGTAAAGAGAATCAGTTCGATCATGAGTACCACGGCTCACAATATCAAAGTGAAGGATTCGAATCCAACGGTCCCCTAGTGTACTTACGAATATGTAATATTTGGCATAATTTGAATGAAATTTGTCGTGACATCCTCATATATATACATATACCTTCTGCGTGTGGGTCCACCTCCAAATATACAGAGAAATGGGCGCCCTTGCGTAGTACTATATACCTAGGTACTTGCTAGAATTACAGAAGGTTATTCGCTTTATACCCACCCATTTTCGATTCGGTGCTGCCACCTGGCGTATCATACTGGAATTATGGCCACCTTCAAGGGCAGTGTTTGTCTGACCTGGAATACTTGCAGACACAGTTAAAGATGCTTTTACCATGGAATCTGGAAAGTCCTCAAAACTTCCCCCTCTGTTCTTTGAGATAGCTATTTATTAGAGATTTATGATCTCGTTACCTGAAAATCAACGTTGCTACTTCCCTCTATTGTCCCTTTCTTTTATCTACCATTCATTGTTTTTTTTTTTTTTTTTTAATGCTGAATTTTGTTGCTTATGAAAAGTTGCGGAAGTACGGCAACATTGAAGAGAATGACAGGGCACGTGCTGCTTAAGATCAGCCCTGGTTTGTGTGTGGGGAAATGTGTAGTGTTTGGGTGAAGAGATCTCTAAGTTTGTCTCCAATAGTTACAGTAGGTGCGTGAGTGATGGTAGTGACTGTTATCAAATGGCACCGAAAATCAACGTCTTATTCCACGAGACGCTTACACATACACACAAAAACCACAACCAGTTATTGTTCTCGAGTGAAAAAATTGTGTTAAAATATTAAATTGTTCGCACTAACTATCTTAAGTCGCGGCACAAGTCACAATCAAAAGTAGCATTTGAAGCAATAATAGCACGTATATTAAATAAAATTAGTACCGGTATACGCAACGGGAGATCGACAGTCAATCAAACCGCAATGGCATACAGAAATACAGGATTTGCTATTCCCGCTAAAACGATAAAGATGGATGGATACCTTATGAAACAGGAGAATAGCGGTATGTGAGAGTGAACTACACTAGCTACAAAAGATCTCACTTGAACGAAATATTAACTAAAGAAGTATACATCCGGGTTGAATTTTTTTTTTTTTTTTTTTTTTTTTTTTTTTACGCCCGAGAATCCACATTACTCTATTCTGATTGTTTGAGTGTTCTGACGTCACAAATCACTCTTGGTTTTGATTCCGTGATTTCAATTCGACTCACAGAAGTTCTGTGACAGAACTAGATCACTGGAATATTAAACAAAAAACGAGCACTGAGCGTACTATGAATTCTCTAATTAAATAAGCGTGTTTATGGTTTACTATAGTATAGTATTGTGCTATATGCAAAGCATAATAGAGAATTCTTAATACATACATAGCATAATTCCTTGTAATAAGCACAATTCTCTCTGCACAAGTAGAATAATAGAAATACATTGCGTTTTCGTAGTGCAATAACCTTTAGTACCTTTTAGTTTATTAAACAGTTTTCACTGCGTCATTTAAACAAAAGTAACTTCGAAAATTATGCAGTATAACAAAAACTACATGCACATTTACAACACGCAAATTAAAATCAGTATTTCTTATTTTTCTTGACATAATTTGCAGAGTACATGATTTGAGCAGACAGTTCTACCAAAGTGGAGCCACGGTGGCTCAGTGGTAAAGCGTTCACCTCTGGTGCATGGGGTCCCGGGTTCAAACCCTGCTCCCGCCAAGTGAACTTTGTGGTGGACAAACACCGTGTGCGTGGGTTTTCTCGGGGTTCTCCCGTTTCCTCCCACTTCATTCCACCATTTCATTCATCTCTCATCATCACCGTCTCCTTTAGCCTAACCGGCATATACGTGGGACGTAAAACTCAAATATTTCATTTCATTTGATTTCAAAGTTCTACCAAATTTTGACACATATCTTACATTTTCAGGTCTGGTTAGAACTTTGGACAAGTCTTTACTTTAGGCAAGGCAGTGAATAAGCAATGAATCTGAACCGGTTCCCGCAGTTATAGTCACAGTTCCCAAGAAGGAAAGGCAGAAAACAACGTGTCGTGCGGGGCTCTAACCCGCCTTCACTCGCTGATGCTCGCTCGGCAATAATATGTATTGATAGTATATCACTGCCTTACCCAAAGTAAATAGTTACCGAACTTTGTATTTCTATTAGCAGAGCATGCATTAAATGAAGAGCTCCATTAGCAGAACTTGCAGATTGACTTAAGGAGGGCTCAGTATAGATACTTTTTGCTAGGTAGCCTCTAAAAAGCAAAAATGCTATCAAACCAAATCAGACTGGAGCACAGCAGGGAGGCCCATGATAGGCAAGGGGGTCGTCCGTAGGGAGCAGGCGCGTCATCGACAGGAGGTATATGCAGAAACGTGGATACGGGAAGAGCACAATACATCCACTATCACTCAAAACTCATTTCGGCCTATGTTTAGCAGAAGGGGTCCAGCTATTTTCTCTAAAAAATGTTACAATTTTGGTAATTTCTGTTCACATTCGCTTAGTTTAGGGTAGGTTATGTTAGTTTATGTTACATTAATGTAGGGGTCCCGCATAATTTTCCAAAAAATGATAGTATTTCGCTTATTTCTACCAATATTAGGTTAGTTTAGTTACGTTATGTTACGTCTAAGTATTTGCATCATTCATTTCGCCTGTAAATTTTGTGTTTTTACGTGCTTCTGGACCCTTGTACTAAACATACTCCCTCATTTCAACATGCTGTGTGCTGACAGTAATTACATTTACACTCTCATTCTTTGAGAAAAAATGTTTCATATCGTATTTTACCTATAAATTTCCATTTGGTAGAATTGTGTGCTTGAGTGAACTCGCAGAGAGTCTGCTGTCTCATTTTACAGCCTCATGCCTAAATTACCACGTACAGATTGAAAATATGGGTGCTACTGATGTAACATGGAGGTGTGGCCTATTTTAAAAAGGCCACATTAAAAAAGTACGGTACGAAAGAAATGATGTAGCCTAAAATAATTTTGAAAGGCTTGAGTTCAGTTGAGTTGATTTTGAGTTTAACGTTCCTTTCAGTACAGAGGCTATATGAGACGAGACTTACTAATTAACGTGGAATCCGAGCAACATGAATTCTCGCCAGGAATCGTACGCAGCTCTCCCACGTCAATTTGAAAAGCTTATTGTACTAGTAGCCTCAATATGTGGGCGGAGTCACTAAATCCACACTATCCCATTTTAGGACTGCAAACTTACATTAATGATTAGAATGACTTACATTAAGTCTTTTAGCACCAATTGCCTTAGAACGTGTTTCTGAAGGGTAAAAAGTGGATTACATACCCTAAACTTTTTTTTTTTTTAGAGTTGCACACTCAAATTCGTGAAATATTAACTTTTTACTGCCAAGTACATTACATAGCCAAAAACCAACTTATTCACCATTTTCATATCTACCTATTGTAAATCTGCACCAAAACGATTTTGCCGAGCGAATATATACAAGGTGTTAATCATAAGCGGAGTTAGAAATTCTCTGCTGGGGGATAGACCTTCAGAACAACCGTGGAATTTTTATTATCTTATACGTAGCATTTTTTATTTTTTGTCAAAAAGTTGGGGCAATGCTCCTCCATAGCTCCGCCCCTGCTGTTATTGAACTATGTCGACAAAGTGAAAGAGGTGATCAAAATAAAGAAAAGTTCATGTTTGTTAAAGAGCATAATTTAAACCCATTTTAACGTCCTGGTCGTCTTCCATAATTCTGCTAAGAGTATGACTGAAATTTTGTCCTTAGAGAATCTTCTATGCATATATTGCACGTTGAAGAAATCTATTTTTTTTTTCTTTTTACACCAAGCTCCGTATGTTCAAAATAGCGTGTGTTGATTTTTGCATTTTGGACAATCCTAGCTCTAAAACTATGTACACTCGTTTGAGATAATGCAAAGACTCTTATAATATAATCTCGATGTGTACATTGTACTTTTCCCAATGCCTGTATGAACTACTTTTTCTTGAGGAATGTCTTCCTTCAGTTTGTTGGCTTAGTTCATTAACACCATATTTTATATTTATCCAGAATAACTCAAAGATAATTTGTTACAGATGGAGTTGTACAAATTTTGACTAAGAGCTCCTTCGTGGCTAAGCGGTTAGTATACGCACCTTTGGCGTGAGAGATCCGGGTTCGATTCTTGGCGGGAGTTCATGTGAAGCGGATTTCACGTTAATCAACTCAACAAATTTTGACTCTTTCCCGTTGCACATCCAGTATAACAGGCTATGTCAAGAGTATATTACCTGGCTAACATCTGCAACACCAGTCTCCTTAAGTTTTCGAAGTAGATCAGAAAATAGAAGGAATTACTACACACTGCGATATGACCACTTTTTTTCTTCCTTTCTTGCATGCACAGAATGGGTACAGCTTACTACTTTCCTTTTTTCAGTAAGCTTGAAGTTGCACAACAAGATAAAACGATAATAATTCATTAGGAAAATATTTCTGTTCTTTGCTTCATCGTAAAAAAGGCACTGATGCTACATGAGACGTAAACCAAAGGTAGAATTCGAACTACCGTAATTCATTCAAATGTCTGGACTCTTACACTACGAATCGAACCAGAGACACCGTACACCAAAGGCATGCTTGTCATTGAACCAGCAAGAAGATCATGTTCGTGTTATCAACGAACTTAATGGTGCAAGTAAAACGGGAGACTTTACACCGAGAAACCACTTAGGGCAGTCACTAAGAGGAAATAGGCACAGTTGGAAGTACCAGTACTGCGTGTTTTTTTCTTTAAAGCAAATTCATGGAAGGTGGTTCGTGAATGTCTTTCAGTTTCTCTTTAAGAAATAAGATACAGTCTTCAATTTAAGTACAGTGAAGTCACGGTATTCCGAACAAGTCCGGGAGGAAAATTTTTATTTATTTATTGTGGCAAAAATACGCAATTTTAGGAAGTTAATAACTAAGAGGATGAAAATGGATGCATGTTTTCGTAAAAAACAAAATAAACTTTCGTTAAACACAGTTTTTTTTCATTGATACTTGTATTTTTTAAATATTGTTCAAGTTTTGCACGGTTTTTTCTTCACTCAAATTGTAGCTTTGCCAACATTTAACTCTGTGGCCAATTTAGTCACACTTTAATCATTATCTAAACGCTTTAGAGCGTCTAGCTTGTCTTCTTTACGCTTACTCGCCATAACAATCGACTCTCGCACTGTAATACGCAAATGCTCAAAACAGAGGAAACAATGTTCGCACTGAGACAACAGCTGACAAACTGCCGACCGCTGCAGAGTGAACAACACAAAGATAATACAGCCATAATGGAAAAATTTGTAACTACGGTACGTGGAAAAATAAAGGCAACATATTTTCCCAACATTTATAACTTATCCAGTACAGTACATATAGTGTTGTCAGAAAACGTGTTTTAAAATATTATATGCTATATATTGCAACACAATAGATCCGATTACCCGCTTCAAACCACGATTTTATTGTTAATCCGGGTAATCTGAACAGGGTTCGGTCCCAATTAGTTCAGATTAGCAGGACCCCACTGTATCATTAGAAAGAAGTCCACCTCTAAACGTTTGGTACATCTTTACACCTAGTATGACCATGATAAATAGATGTCTTAGTATTGAAGTATCTTACTCAATAGGGCAGGCACTGTATCCAAGAAATACAAAAAGATATGCTATGACGTGAAAAACGCCAAAGCATTTGTTGCTTTACTTTTTTTTAATAATAATAATAATGAGAAACTGCCATTATGTGCTTCCGTCTAAAGCAGGCCTAAGTCTTTAATTCTCTGGTGGACAACATAGAAATAAATTTATGATCTTTCAACGTGTTCTCTAGGCTAATCAATATTAACATCTTAAGGACGAAGAACCTTTAACGAGAGGAAAAAGTTCTAGTTGTACGTAAAACTTAGTGAAGCTTTTCCGCGTACTTTGAGTGGAGCTAAATATTTGGGTAGCCCAAGCTGTGACTCATAAATCTGTCTACCCAAGAAAATACTAACAAATAATTTACTTTGTGTATGTAAATCCGTTCGAGACACACACTCATTGTATGAAATTAAAACTACTGGAACTTACACTTGAAAAATACATCGACAGTATTTTTCTTCATCTCAAGAAGTTCGGTAATTAGATTTATGCAAAATTTGTGTCACTGGAAGCCTAAAAGGAAGACAGTACGTATCTCAGTACTGCTTTTAAATTTTTGTACAAAATAAATTCTGATTGTAAAAGTAAATAAATAAAATAGGAGTATATTTATTCACATTTTTAAAAAAATTTATTAACTATATTTTTTACAGTGAGTTCCATTATGACGATTCTCTACTTTCTCTTGTAGTAGCAAGCTTACGGAAAGAATTTACTACACTTACTATACCAAAAATAAACAATAGAAACATCAAATGAACGCCAATTACTTCAATGTGCCACAAACGAATGTGTTACATTAATGAGATTAACACTAAAACATTAAGAAGTTATTTTTAACATTTAAAAATAACTAACCAATCCAACATAAATAGCTTAGATAAATTCAATAGAATACAACATTACCAAACATCTACTCACCTCGTTCGGTGGTCCTCTGGATGATTTAATGCTTGAAGAATCTGATAAAATTTCAAGTGCATTTTTCTTCTTGATAAATACACTTTTGGGACTTTCTTATCTACATTTCTAGTCCTTCGATGAACTGAAAGATCTACATTGCACTTAGACTTATTGTATTCCCTTTGCATTAAGGTCCTTCACTACTACTAAGTAGTTTCAAGCTGAGCCATCAGATGGCGCAACCCTCGGCCAATAGAAGTATATTAGGAAATAAAAAAAAAAAGATTGAAACACAATAACTACATTATTTAAAGCAATAATAAAACCAAACTCAGAACATTATCGTAGCTCAACATTATCTAGTGCATTATCCTTGCAGAATTTTGATTTAGTCATTATTTCCATTGTTACAGCCATTCATTGTTGAAAACGCGGAACACGATATCTCAGTCAGTAATTCACCAATGGATCTCAAATCACGCAGACATATGTACTAGTACAATATCTAGTGCATTATCCTTGCAAAATTTTGATTTAGTCATTATTTCCATTGTTGTGAGCTTTCCATTGTTGAAAACGCTGTGCACAATATCTCGGTCAGTAATTCATCAATGGATCTCAAATCACGCAGACGTATGCACTAATACATCATCTAGTGCATTATCCTTGCAAATTTTTGATTTTCTAATTATTTCCATTGTTGTGAGCACTCCATTTTTGAAAACGCTGTGCACATTATCTTGGTCAGTAATTCAGCAATGGATCTCAAATCACGCAGACATATGTACTACTACAATATCTAGTGCATTATTCTTGCAAAATTTTGTTTTTCTAATTATTTCCATTGTTGTGAGCACTCCATTGTTGAAAACGCTGTGCACAATATCTCGGTCAGGAATTCACTAGTGGATGTCAAATCACGCAGACGTATGCACTAATACATCATCTAGTGCGTTATGCTTGCAAAATTTTGATTTTCTAATTATTTCCATTGTTGTGAGCACTCCATTGTTGAAAACGTTGTGCACAATATTTCGGTCAGTAATTCACCAATGAATCTCAAATCACGCAGACGTATGCACTAATACATCATCTAGTACGTTATCCTTGCAAAATTTTGATTTAGTCATTATTTCCATTGTTGTGAGCACTCCATTGTTGTAAACGTTGTGCATAGTATCTCGGTCAGTAATTCACCAATGGATCTCAAATCACGCAGACGTATGCACTAATCCATCTTCTAGTGCATTATCTTTGCAAATTTTTGATTTAGTCTTTATTTCCACTGTTGTGAGCACTCCATTGTTGAAAACGCTGTGCACATTATCCTGGTCAGTAATTCACCAATGGATCTCAAATCACGCAGACATATGTACTACTACAATATCTAGTGCATTATCTTTGCAAAATTTTGATTTTCTAATTATTTCCATTGTTGTGAACACTCCATTGTTGAAAACGCTGTGCACAATATCTCGGTCAGTAATTCACTAGTGGATCTCAAATCACGCAGACGTATGCACTAATACATCATCTAGTGCATTATCTTTGCAAAATTTTGATTTAGTCATTATTTCCATTGTTGTGAGTACTCCATTGTTGAAAATGCTTGGCACAATATCTCTTTCAGTAATTCACCAATGGATCTCAAATCACGCAGACATGTACTGCTACAATATCTAGTGCATTATCCTTGCAAAATTTTGATTTAGTCATTATTTCCATTGTTGTGAGCTTTCCATTGTTGAAAACGCTGTGCACAATATCTCGGTCAGTAAGTCACCAATGGATCTCAAATCACGCAGACGTATGCACTAATACATCATCTAGTGCATTATCCTTGCAAAATTTTGATTTAGTCATTATTTCTGTTGTTGTGAGCACTCCATTGTTGAAAACGCTGGGCACAATATCTCTTTCAGTAATTCAACAATGGATCAAATCACGCAGACATATGTACTAATACAATATCTAGTGCATTATCATTGCAAAATTTTGATTTAGTCATTATTTCCATTGTTGTGAGCACTCCATTGTTGAAAACGCTTGCAACATATCTCAGTCAGTAATTCACCATTGTATCTCAAATCACGCATATGTACGTACTAATACAACACTAAGTTCATTATCCGTATACAATTTTTATTTCTTATTTATTTTCATTGTTGTGAGCACTCCATTGTTGAAAACTCTGGACACGATATTTCAGTCAGTAATTCACCAATGGACCTCAAATCGCAACAACGTATGTACTAATACATCTTCTAGTGTATTATCCGTGCAAAATTTGGACGTCTTATTTATTCCCATTGTTATGAGCACTCCATTGTTGAAAACGCTGAACACGATATCTAAGTTAGTAATTCAGCAATGGACTTCATATCACGACGACGTATGTACTAATAGAACATCTAGTGCATTATCCGTGCCAAATTTTGATTTTTTTATTTATTTCCACTGTTGTAAGCACTCCATTTTTGAAAACGCTGGACACGATATCTCCGTCAGTAATTCACCAATGTAGCTCAAATCGCGACGACGTATGTACTAATACAATATTTAGTGCATTATCAGTGCAAAATTTTGATGTCTTATATAGTCCCATTGTTATGAGCACTCCATTGTTGAAAACGCTGGGCACAATATCTCGGTCAGTAATTCATCAATGGATCTATAATCATACAAACGTATGTATTATACAACATGTAGTGCATTATCGGTGCAAAATTTTGATTTCCTAATTATTTTCATTGTTGTCAGCCCTCTATTGTTGAAAACGCTGGATACGATATCTCGGTCAGTAATTCACCAATGGATCTCAAATCAGGCAGACGTGTGCACTAATACATCATCTAGTGCATTATCCGTGCAAAAGTTTGATTTCCTAATTGTTTCCTTTGTTGTGAGCATTCCATTGTTGAAAACGGTGGCCACGATATCTCTGTAAGTAATTCGCGAATGGATGTCAAATCACGCACATGTATGTACTAGTACAATATCTAGTGCATTACCCATACGAAGTTTTGATTTCCCCATTTTTTCCATTGCTGTTTTCATTTCATTGTTAAAAATAAGGTCCACGATATCTCGGTTGTAAAATAATTAATTAGTATCAACTTACGCAGACTCATGTACTAGTATAATATTTATTGCGTGATATACGAAAGAACTGTATTTTCGTATTTTTTTCTATTGTTGTTAGGATTCCATTTTTTGCATTATTGTGATAATTCCTTTGTTAAAAAGGCGGGCTATGTTATAAAATGCTTCCACACTACACTCGCCAATAGACTGCTATATCTACTGCACGGTTCATACGAAATTGCGATTACTTAATTATTACCATTGTGAGAAGTTCTATCGTTGAAAATGAACTATAATATTTTCGCTGACAATTTATTAAAATTACCGTATATATGCGCTTATCCAACTACAATATTTATTGCATTATTAATACGAAATTGTGAAGTTCATTTTCGTAGGCACTTCATTGTTGAAAACGAAAACCGCGGTATCTCCATCATAAATTTACCAAATGCTGCCAAATAACGCATACGCGTTTATTATACTATTTTTTGCATGCAGTTGCGTAGGGAAATGAGGCTCAGCGGAACCTCCTCCTCAAAGAGTTCCGACAATGTACTTTGGTATTTTGATGTTTGTAATTGTGGTATATATTTTTATATTGGTAATTTTTGTGTAAATACGGTACTCAGGTCCCCACCCACATACACACACAAACATCCTAGCTACACTACTGAGTACAGGATCCACATGGAATTTCGATTACTTCATTATGCGACATAGACACGTTAAATATTATAAAAACAACATGAAAATCTAACAGATTATATCGGAGTGTTTCCTCGCTCCTACCCTCAAATAAAATATATGACGCTAGTGTCTGCAGACAGTTGTTTGACATGTTTTCGACAAATTGTCTTTTACTGTTATAGAGGTGTTCTGTTCATAGCTTACAAACAGTGGGAATTCACAAGTAGCATGAGCTATGTGAATGGAACGTCCTTCTTTCTCGAGGGTTTCACAGCTGGTGGGCTGTTTTTAGGAGAAACAGGTCAAGACACTGCCTGCCATGTGTTTGTCCCAATTTATGACCATCTGAAAATCTCTCTCTCAGTGTCTTTTTTTATCATCATTTCTTCATTCAACAGTCAAGGTAAATTGTGAAGAGTAGAAGACATGCAAAAGTTTATTATCACTATTACTATTATTATTTTAAAAATCTGCTCACCTTTGAAATAATAGCGTTACGGAGGCCTTGTTTGAATTATTCATGTCCCCTCCCACAAATGACTTCGAAGCCACATCCAACTCCGAACTGAAAATACGGGTTAGACTTCCGAATTATGTTATGCGTAAGTATGGAACGTGTTATAGAATGACTATCCGCCCATCAGTCAACAGGTATCAGAACTAGAACCGTAAGAAATATCAATAAGCGGTTTCTTGGAATTGAGTCAGTGTCGCAGCAATATACACTTGCGAAATACATAAAAAGTGATTAAATTAGGTTCTATTATACTGAACGTAAATTTTAGACGATTAAGTTTGAACACTTCTTTCGCATCTACCGTATTAAATGTAGTTAGGCACTTTCACTGTGATTAAATATAATAGTTATTTATTATTATTTCTCTCCGATTGTTAGTAACCGAACACTGCCTAACAACTGATTCCATTTATCAAAAGGAAAAAGCAGATAAATCGTATAGTTACTATTTAATATGTCTGTCAAATATTGAGATAAACTACTAACACAATAAAAAAGATGTAAGGCAAATCATCTTCATATTAGCTACAACCAGCACTAACTAAATCATTTAGATTAGCACTAATAAATAGCATGTTATAGGCAGTAATAATTAGCCACAGGAGATAAATTTCAATTATCAAATATTGTTTCACTTTCAACTATTTCATTGCGGTTTTTAAATGCCACATTTGTGCAATCATTCCCTCCCCCATTTATGATTTAAGCTTAGTTAGTTTGGCCACCATTAGCACATATAATATGCTAAAATCTAACACAGAAAATTCTATCTTTACATATTCTCGCATTTATTTACAACTATGTTTTCAAACGAAGTTTATGGTGAAATCAAATTTACAAGTATTCGAAGTGAAAATAAAATTGAACCTTGAAATAAATTGACAAACATATTTTCTATCTCTCACATTTACGAATTTGTAATACGTACTCTGATAACTGTTGCATACACTTATTATTTACCTGTTTCCTTTGCTTTAATATCAATACTATATTATACAAGTATATTATAATACTTGTATATTATATACAAGTACTGGGTGTTCAATATACAATGCAACCCGGAGTTTGGGATAGTAGAACTTTTGAACCGGAAGCGGTACACAAATAATGGTTATACCAAAATGAAGCCTTGTTCATGCATATATTTTTAAACTAGGAAGCCACGACTGAAGTACACTAGGAACCACACAGTGTTGCCAGATGTATCCGAAGGTGTAAATCTTTTTTTTTTTTTTTTTTTTTTTTACAAGTCACGTAAATTGACTCATAACTTATACGTGTAGATGTTGTGTCGTTAATTTTCAGTTTGTATAGTTGGAGTAGTTTGGAAACTATAGAATGGAAAAAAGAATTTTTCATTTCCATCGATAACTAATCGGATGAGGCCTCTGTAAGGGGGTTACTAAAGAAAATGTGGTTTTCATAAATTAACGTTCTGAATTGGCAACAGTGCTGATGTTTCAGTGCATCAAAAGGTGTGTTAAGGATCTGTCTACATTATGCAATTCCTCAAAACAATTTTCAAAAAAACTTTGAAATTATCGTGATAAAACTTTTACGTACATTCACCCGGCAACACTGCTATTCATCACGAACTGAATTGTCAGTTCCACGGCAGATTCTAGAAGTGCCCCCGTTTTGATTCAATGAATAGCAGTGTTGCCGGGTGCATGTGAGAAAGTTTTATCGCGATAATTTCAAAGTTTTTTTTCTATTGATTTTAGAAATAGCATAATGTAGACAGATCGCATTTTCGCCGATCCCAAGAGGTTCAGTCAGAACATGGCTGAAGTAGCACTCTTAATGACCACGTACCGATGACGTCACCTATTATTACTACTACTACTACTGCTGCTGATTTGCTTTGGATCTGTATAGTACAAGGGCAAACTTATTTTAATGATAATTTTAAAAAAATAAACGTTAAATCACTTTCTGAATATTATTTTAACAAAAGAAGTGTTATAAAAAATTTTAAAAATTATTAAAAAAAAAACTCTTCTTAGGCAGGAGGCAGGGTTTGAACCCACGCCAAAAACGATTTTCCTTACTAGCGTGTTGCGCTAGTCCAATCAGACCCGACAACAGCTAGCGTTTACTTTGTGCTATATGTATGTCATGACTCGTGATGTCGTATCTGTATCGGCCAATCAGATCAAAGGATATCGGAAGCTCTTGGGATCCGCGAAAATGCACTGAAACATCAGCACTGTTGCCAATTCAGAATGCTAATTTATGAAAACCACGTTTTCCCTAGTAACCTCTTACAGAGGCCTCGTCCGATTAGTTATCGGTGGAAATTAAAAAAAATCTTTTTTCCATTCCATAGTTTCCAAGCTACTCGAACTATACAAACTGAAAATTAACGACACAACATCTACACGTATGAGTTATGAGTCAATTTACGTGACTTGTAAAAAAATTGATTTACACCTTCGGTTACATCTGGCAACACTGTGTGGTTCATAGTGTACTTCAATCGTTGCTTCCTAGTTTAAAAATATATGCATGAACAGTGTTTTATTTTGGTATAACCAATATTTGTGTACCACTTCCGGTTCAAAAGTTCTACTATCCCAAACTCCAGGTTGCATTGTATATTGGACGCCCTGTATAATACTATATAATACAAGATACTTCTATCGTTAACAGTAGGTCTTAGTACAACTTTTTTCTTTTTTAAACATTTCTCTGCGTGTAATCTTTATCAACCTGCACATTAAAACTTACATTTAAGTGAGTTTCACGACATTTTTTTCATTTTTTTGCATGTGATTTCCCTAAGGACGCATTCTGACTTACACATTCTGACAAAGAGTGGGGAGCCGCCGCTTTCTGCCTGTCACATTTTGGATGTATAAACGAGCGTTTACTTCGAGAATATCCGTGCTCGAGAGTGAAACTATACTTAGGAGGACGTCCAGTTTGAAGACCTTTTCTTCCTGGAAGCTGAGTTCGCCTTCGTGAGGCAGCTGTGGGTTGTACAGGAATGGTGGTTGCTCTGCGTCCTGCCGATACTTTTAACAATCCCAATCCCTTTTTGCCATACGAGTGGAGAGCTGAAAAAAGTGAGGATTCGGTTATAAGACGTCTATGAGCCCGATGTAAAGCTTTAATAGCAGAATGAAATTCTCCGAGATTATTATCGTATTTCATCAGTATATCCTCAAAAATTTCCTGAAGTTCTCTTGTGGCTTTCTCTTTCAGTTGCGCTGTGTGCTCAATCATTGGTAATTCACCAGAGATTGAGGCACGTTCTGAAACGTGTTCTTCACCATTCTTCTCTGAACTGGCTATATTGCCACTTGCCGCAGATGATGCTAGAATGGCTTGTCCTTTACGTGCGCTATTATACGTAAGAGATCCAAACCAATCAGGAGGCAAATCCATTTTTCCGGTTGCTACCCAATATAACTCCTCCTTGGTCTTCGAATCCTGGGGAAGTATATTAATTGAGGTTACGTTAGCTTTTATGGAAACTGCATGTTGATGTTTGCATGGTGCACCAGATCTTCCCATCATGCAATCACTCCTTCCCAAGTCCATATCAACTAGGTACGTTGTTGCCTCATCGGAAGCAGATGCTACACTATATAATGATCCACTCACGTAATGCACTGCTAGCTTCTCGATCTTCTCTGGATTTGGTTTGTAGCGTGACTGCAGCACCTCATCCCATCTACCATTAGCAACATTAATAATTTTTCGTTCATAATACGATGGCATATCTCTTACCAAGAAATCTAGTAATTGAGTAATGCTGAAAGCTCTGTGCCTCATTAAAATTCTGTCCTTCAAAACTCTAAATGCTGCTTCAGTAATGTTATTTGTATTGTTTCCATGAGTTATCATACTTTTGCGGCTATACAAGCTCCAAGCATCACGTCTTTCACTAAGGGTTTTGATGTACGAGACGTATTGTAAATATTTTAATGAATTATCGCTACAGAGTTTCTCCATATCATCCTCAATTTTTTTTTTTTTTTTGCTTGAAGCGTATACCAATTTAGAAAAGCTCCTGTAAAGGTTTTGTCTGTCTCTTTTGTCAATGGAGTTGGTGGCACAATATAACCAACGCCACAGAGCTTGAAGGACATGAAAAATGCAAAGCATTAACAATGTTTCCGGAAAGCACACAGATAAACTATTCCGCAGTGCAATGCAGTCATCAGTGATAAATATTTTTGGCCCGGAAAGAGCACGACCACCAAAAGAATACTGTGTAAGTAGCTTTTTATATTCACTCAAAGCCTTAGTCAAAATATCCTCTTTCTCAGAACTTGTAACAACTACTCCTATCGGTAATCCCCCAACAATGGTGTCAACCATTAAAAGAAAAATCCTACAGTTGAACCTATCAGCATTACCTGAACTATCAACAAATGCTATGTCCGCACTACTTTTCAGACGGTGCACACGCTCCATTAATGGTATACACAGAACAACGATGAAATTATTGTCTACTTCGCAGAAACTTATCCTAGGATTTTCACACCTTAGATCTGCCACTTTCTTTTTAATACCTTCCATTATTTTCTTCGGCGTGTACTCCCCATATTCATTTTTAAACACCTTATAATATAATCTATAGACCCATTGTAAGTCTGGACAAATGGAACGATCCGCAGAGACAACAGTATAGTCTTCGTGTTCCTCCATTAGTGTTCTCTTGTGGATTTCCATTGCTTGAGATGGGCTGTTACCTGCCTTGAAAAGCTCCAAAAAAGTTCTTCTTGTTTCTGTAGACGGGTCCCGAAATTTCAAAGCTTGAGATCCCGTGGTGCGATGGTTGTGGTCACCAATTATTCTAACGATTGTTGGATACTTGGGCATGTATATGTTCTTAGACCTGAAATAATCATAACAAAAACAATTAAATAACTCATTGTATTAAAAAGAAAACTATCAAATTTTAGCGAGAAACACGACTAATTGACAATTATCTGACATAGAAAGTATCTAACTGTTTCATTTATATCAGCGTCTCCAAAAATTTTTAATGTCGTTGACACCCTGAAATAACTATTAATTATCTGCAGCCCCCAAGAAATAAAAGATTATTTAAGAAAGAAATTACATATAATGAAAATCAAGTAAAATTACGATTTTATAACACTAATGCCCAATTGCACCAATCGAGGATTAAAACCACATAAGGCACTCCGTTATTTTCATCTTTGCAGAAGAGTTGAGCTGAGTTAATTTTGAGCAGCGAATCTATAGGAGATGGAACTTACTGATTAACGTAGAATCCGAACCACAGAAGCTCTCGCCGGGAATTGAACCTGGGTGTCCCACGCTAAAGGCGCGCGCGCTAACAGTAGCCACGAAGGAGCTTTCATCTTTGGATAAGAATCTTACATCGTTGCACCAAGAGTCTGTGAAAAAGGATTAACTTCTCCATGCTGGTGGACAATTTTTTTTTAAAGCCATATCAACTACTGAAAATTAAATTGCATTTCTGCTTTTTCAGAATATTAAGGGTGCTCAGTGCACTATAACGGCATTCAGATATTGAAGGAAATATCTGCAGGAAATCTGTGAATGTACCATTTGGGGTTATTATTTGTCGTTTTATATGCACAGTGAATAGCATGCACGAAGCACTACCAAAGTCCAACAGCTTTGGATCTGAAGGTGAATCATCTAAGTACTTCTTAGGTCGTTCAAAAACTTCAGGTTTACATTCGGCCCCTCCATTGATACTTGCAGCATCTTTTTCGTATCTAAACCAATGTCTTTCAAGTTTCCAAAAATGCCATCAGATGATCCTCAGCAGTAGCATGACCTAAAAATGCGGACATAAGATATTTTGTTCGTCCCAAAATCTAGAACTATATCCATTTGACCCTTCTGAGCGACAGGACTGAAACTTTCATCAAAAGAAATACAGATGATAGGACACTCTTTAACCACGTTTGTCAATTCTTTTTGAAAGTGTGGGCACAGTCAATGTGCATCTTGAACTGCTTCGCAATTTCGCCGAGAAACATCACTTTAAAAAGATCACTACAAATGCCAAACTTCTAGCAAAAGAAGGGTTATAACTTGATTAATAGCCCACAATATTTCTGCAGTAATAACTTCATGTTTGATGATAAAATTGTTGAGTATCTCTAGGCATAACACAAATATTGAATGTTGTGATTCTGTTATCAATAACACAAGTATGTTCGTTATTAACAACTCAAGTTCGCACTTCACGAAGTTCAGTTTTCACCGAAACAGAGTTGTAGTTGATGGAGCAGCATTCACAGGAACAGAGTCTGTAGTTGCTGCCTTAGCAGGTACCATGTGAAACAGTTTTTTGCTCAAACTCGAAGAATTTACTCTTTTAATATGCATTTTGCTTTCGGCATGAGATCGAACTGAAAAAATCCCATATTGCTAATATAAAAATTTGTCATCCACAAAGAGCAATACCCATACTTATTTTCTAACCTCTGAAGCAAATTCCAATTTGAATTTATTGTTCTGTCCAACCACTCATCTCTGAAAGAAGTCTTTCCTCTTATTTCACTCATTGTCTCTGAACAGATAACTGCAACATTAATGTAAGTAAGTAAATGCATAACAATGGGTGCAGTATATTATATACCGTACATAATATACTCAGGTCTGCCAACTAGCTGTAGGGTAAAATATACTGACTAGAAATGAGCAAATGCTGACTAAATACCTGACAGTACTGACATCAATCTTCATTTATCCCTTTGGGGATCTTATGGTACAATTTGTACCATACGCGTTTTTCATGGTACATTGCGTTATTTGAGCTTTTTCGTCCGGTTTTTTTTTGTTTGTTTTTGTTTTTCAAGTCCAAAGGCATTGTAGAAAACATTACGTATGGTTTCAGACCTTCCTGCGTCCAGACATAGGAGGTGATGACGTCATAAATCAAATTTATTTTCTCATTTACTAAGCCTATGTTCAATATTTTTTGGCGGGCTTATTTTTGTACGTAGAAGATTGACATTTTGCACAAACATTCAGTCCACCGAGTAGTATTTACCAGATTTTTTTTCAGATTTGTGAATTGAAACAGGGGCGGAACCAAACGGGCAAAGGGTGAAAAAGGAATATTTTTACCCCAAAAATCCCGTTTTTCAGGATTTTCCCGCCTCACTTACATGATTGGGACACGTGAATCATACCGTCTGAAAGGCAGTTCCATTCTGAAGAGAATGACGGTCGAATCATTATCCTAGGGTAATTAGGGACGTCTCAGGGATTTTTTGAAAAATATACCTCTGTATAGGGTAACATGGGTATTTTCTGAATTTCTTTTCTGGCGGGCTTATTTCTGCACCTAGAAGATTGAAATTGTGCACAAACATTCAGTCCGCCGAGTAGTATTTAACAGATTTTTTTTCAGATTTCTGCGCTAAAACAGGGGGTCCAGCGGGGCTAAAAGTTGAAAAAAGGGAAATTTAGACCCAAAATTCCCTTTTATTTTGGAATTTCCCGCCTTAGATACATGATGGAGACACGTGAGTCATACCGCCTAAAGGCAGTTCTATTCAGAAGAGAATATGGGCGACACATGACCCTAGGGTAATTAGGGATGTCTCAGGAATCTTTTTCCCGGAGATCAAAGTGTTTTGTGGTAATTTGGGGCATTGTGGGAATTCTTGATAAAATTTCTCCCGCCCTTACTATTCAAGATCGAAACTTGAAATTTGGCACACACATTCAGTATACCAAGTACTATTTATCAGTATTTTTTAGATGGCTACGTTCACACAGGGGGGTCCAGGGGGGGAAAGTTCGAGAAAAATTTCCCTCCGAAATTTTCACTTTGACATTTTCTTTCCCGCTTCTGGTATATGGTATGAGCATGCAAGTGGTACCATTTGAAAGTCAGCTCTATTCTGAAGAGAATGAGGTATGATCCATGATCCTAGGATAAATAGTGACGATGCAGTAGCTGCTTGACTGAAAGTCTAAAAAATAGCCCAAAAAGCCGGGATCCGGAAAAGATCCCCAAAGGGTTAAAATATGAAGCAGGCTAGGCTACAATAACAAATCAAATAATTAACTGTTTTTAAAATTGGCCGCCACCTTCTCCTCACTAAGCAGCTGTGAAAATTGAAATTCGATCTTGAAACGACAAAGAAACGCGATAAATAGGTAATGCTGTGCAATCATCTGGGGAAGGGGGTCAGAGAAAATCACAGCTGCTTAGGCCAATCCCCTTGCCTCCTTCTTAATATACAATATAAAAAACAAAGAAGTACGTGCACAAAAATTTGTGCTGCATTGTGTACGACAAAAAAAAATCAACAAACACTTCGTAGACTTCACAAAATATTTTTTCAAAAATCAATAGGTAATGCGCTTTGCAACAAAAGACACTTGACCTGAAACTCAATATCACTACTTTTATGATCTCTTGACCGACAACCCCACCTCATAACTTTCGTGTCCAGTAGACACCCTGATCGGAGGTCTGATGCAGTAAGCCTAGAGCATTATTTGTATTATATGAATGTATTATGAATTTATATTACAACTTGTATAAATAATTGTATATTATTCTATTCTAGTTATAATACAAGATTGTTATTACCCTTAACTTTTGGAATTCAGAAATCCAGAGTAGATTAAAGAGAAGGATAATATTTGTATATTTCATAATTTTTCCAGTATGTGGATCAAAATTCCAGTATCAAAATTAAATTCCAGTATAGTTCAAATATTTCCACTATCAGTATGCACCATGAAATTAGCAAGTGAAAGTGAATCACTGCGGTCCCACGAGGAATTTCATAGTTTCATTTGTACAATAAAATATGAATGTTCATATTGTATTCTAAGTAGGATTATAGAAATATGGCTTTAAATATATATGCAAATTTAATAAAACCCAATATTGCCAAATAAAACCCAATTTTGCCCAATAAAACCCACTGGGTTGGGCTTTAAAAAAATGGGTTTTTCACAACTCTTCTTTTACCAAATGTGAGAAGAGAGCAGTCACCAAATACCTCTTCTCAAGGAATATGGGAACGAAGAAAACCTGTGATGAATTGATATAAACAATGGACAATGATTGTCTTTCATATAGCACAATGAAATCTTGGTTGCAGAGTTTGGAGGAGCACTGAAGATAAGGAGAGATGTGGAAGACCAGAAATAGTGGTGACCGTGGAAACTGTGTATCGTGTGCACGACACGAATCTTGCAGACAGGCGACCTAGTCTTTCACGTATTGCAGAGACCCTTGGGATCAGTGTGTAACATGTGAATTACATCGTGCATGAAAAACTTTGTTTAAAAAAGCGTCGCAAAGTTGGTACCCAAATTCTTCACAGCTGATCCGAAGCGGACAAGACGGGACTGTGCAGAGTGTTTTGCGCCTTCTTTTAGTAAGTGCTTCCAGCTTTATTAAACAAATTATTACTGCTGATGAAACGCAAATATGTGTGTCTGAATGCGAGATCGAAATTCAGTCTATGCAGTGGTGTCATAGTGGGTCTCCCAGGCAGAAAAAAGGCCGTAGAGAAAGCGAAGGATGTCGATTTTGGGAATTGTTAGGGGGTAATATTGAGCGAATAGCTGGAAAATTACACACCGCATTGAAGGAAAACTGATGAGGAAAACTGTCCAAACGCACAGTCTTCTTGCCAGACAATGCTCCTTGCCACAAAGCAAGACATCGCAATGCACAATCTGTGTAAAATGAAGTTCGATATCATTGACCATCCCCTATTCTCCAGATATGGTCCCTCAGACTATTATATCTTCCGAAAACTTAACATGGACCTAAAAGGAACTTAATTTAGACAATGACGTCATAGCAGCTGCAGAGTTGTGGTTTGTACAGCACGACAAAATGTTTTATCATCATGGGATAGAATTGCTGCAGGATCGTTCTATTAAGAGTGTCAACTTACAAGTCAACTATGTTGGATAAAATGCTATCGCTGTGCACCTAGCGTCATGTTTTCACTCTGAGGCCAGAAACTTAAGTAACCCGCTTCGTAAATGGATATTCAATAAACTACGATCATACCAGGTAGGCCAATAAGTATAAATTCAACGATCACCTAATGTGACAGCTGATGCTGTTTTTGAGATGTCAATTTCCGCATGTCTGGAGTAAACTCGATAATTTCAGACTCAGATCTGGCTGCATGTTAAGTGTTCCTGTATTTGTTCTCCTTAAGAACGAGGTGAGAAAACATTCTATCAAACAGATATGTAGTGGCAAATGGAAACAGAAAACGTACAGCACTTTTGGAAACTTTAGGATAAACAGCCTTAGTTTGGAACCAAACTCCAGCAACGATAATAAAGTAAACAGCATTTTGAACGTCGAATTACAAGGTAGCTCGACAAATCGGAAAATACAGGTGTAGGTGAGACGCCAATCATCTCATTAAGTCATCATAAATTAAATATCACATAATCTATAAAAATATAAGTTAGTAGACATACCAACATCTCTTGCCAACTTTCTTTATCGCTACTTTGATGTGGGATGGGCATCCTGTGTGCTTCGCTGAAGCTTTACTTTTATCTCTGGGATGCGTGTTGTGATGACACCGATAATCTGCCTATAATGATAAAAAAAAATTGAAATCGATGTGATAAATCCATTCTGAAGTTCTTATTAATTTCTAAAACAATAATTAAAATCTACTAAAACTACTTGAAGTTCAGAGATTGTAGTGCATAATTTAGTTACTGCAGTAGGAAACCATATGTATGTCACACAATGTATACTACAATAAATTAAGTTAAGCTTCTGCTTCGCCTCCAGACCCTTCGACCTATTATTACAATTTCAATTAGGGCCTACCGAAACCATGAGATATGTATTTAAAAAATCCTATTTAAATAGCATGAAGATCAGGATGGATTGATTTAAATCAGTCTGATTTAAATCACTTGATTTTTTAAATAAAAATCGTTGATTTAAATCAAATCCCGAAATAATTTAAAGTGAAAATAAGTAAAGTCTCGTTTCTGTTCTGTTATTTCGATTATGCATATGCTAATCATAATACAATGAAACTCAAATATACAGCATTGTATGAAAACAAGTGTCATGCAGAGGATGATTAGGGAAAATCCCGTTTTGAACTGGTAACAGGGCAAACCTGTTTTCTTCTCTTGTTAACATATGGCTTATATTGCAAATCGTTAACTATTCCAACGGGGAAATCACTATCGACATTTAAGACGAAGATTCTTTTGTGTGCGCGTCTATATATTTGTTCCCAGATAATACGGCGTATTTAGAAGTGTCCTATCCCCTCTCAATTTTTTTTTTTTTGATTTTATAACTTTGGACAAAATTTATGTATTTCGTACCGCAAGCTAGTTACAATTTCCTTTAAAATGTGCCCTTGTCAAATATCAGTAACTTTTGTAAAAAAAAAAAAAAAAAAAGTGTCACTTTGATAACTGTTGCTGTACTTTTTCCTTAACGCTTAACCTTTTAAATTGTATCACCTATTTTTAGGTGATAGGCTAAAATCTCCATTATTCGATTAAAAAAGTACCAATAAAGCTTTTTACTTCGTTTTCGTGAAGGCATTGTAGAGCATGTTACATATGCTTTCACGCCTCTCTGCGTCAAGACATAGGATGTGATGACATCATATTTAAAAAAGATATTTTCTGTTGTGCCTATTTTTATTATTTTTTGGCAGGCCTAAATTTTGCATTCAGAAGACAAATTCTGCATACTCGTTCAGTTCACCCTTAGTATTTTTTAGATGATTTCAGATCTCTGCGTGAAAACAGGGGGGTCTAGAGGGAAAAAATATAAAAAAAAATGGATTTTTTAAACAAAAAATAGTTTTTTTCGCGATTTTCCCGCTTAAGATGGAGACATATGAATGGTACCATCTGAAAGGCTGTTCTATTCTGAAAAGAATGATGTACAAACCTTGATCTTAGGATAAATAGGGATGTCTCAGGAAACTGTTACCTGAGATCCTGTTTTATACGCGAATCTGGGGATATTATTTTTCGTGGGCTTACTTTTGCGTCTAGAAGTTTGAAATTTTGGACACTCATTTACTGCACCCCTTAGTATTATTCAATTTGTTTCAATCTTTAACTTTAAACAGAGGCGGTACAGAGGGATAAAAAGTAAAAATGGGATATTTCTTAACAGAAAATCCCTTTTCTCGTGATTTTCCAGCCCCGATAGCCTACACAATGGAGACATTTGAATTTTACCGTTTGAAACTTTGTTTTATTCCGAAGAGAATAATGTACAAATCATGATTCTAGGATAAATAAGAATGAGTAAATTTTTATATTATATCCGGGTCATCTGGGGTATTGTGGGGATGTTCTTAGCTCATTGTTAAATATTTTTCCCGCCCTTACTATTCAAGATAGAAGCTTGAAATTTTGTACAGATATTTAGTACACTCTTAGTATTTCCCAGTTGATTTTGAGATCTGTACGTTAACATAGGGGAGTCCAGAGGGGATCAAAATTAAAAAAAGAACAGAAAAGATCCCGTCTCAAAATTTTCCGCTTCAGGGACATGATAGGGAAAATGTGAATGTTATCGTTTTAAAGGCTGTTCTATTCTGAAGAGAAGGTGGTATGAACCATGATCCTAGGATAAATATGAATGATGCTTGACGGAAAGTCTATAATTTACACCCCCCCCCAAAAAAAAAACATATTTTAAAATTGTTAAAAAACAATGTTTGGGATTGATATAGGTTAACGATTGGGGATTAATTCAAAATTCAATCCCAATACTTTCACTTAAATGGCATAATTAACATTTAATACTAATTCCTAATACTTTTTCTTCAGTTCGCGACTTGTATTATACGAGGAGAAAGATTTGATTTAAATTTTAAAAAAATCATCAAAAATGTTTTTTAAAAAAATCATGATTTTTTTCCACCCTGATGAAGATTAAACTTCCTTTAGGCACCTACAGAAGTAAAAATATTCGCTTTTAGCAATTTTTCTATGGATTAGTTCCAGGAAACAACAAAATTGCCAAATAGGGTCAAAATTTCTAATAAACTGACGTATTACGGTTTGATAAAGTACAACTTTGTTGAAATAGCAACACTGTTAGTCTAGTAGTATTGAATAGCATGTCAAAAATAGGTTCCCCCGGCCGATATTTTAATGGTGCAAAATGTCAACGTTTTATATTTATTAGTTAGAAGTTACAAAGGCGTATCAAGATAAATGGTCCACCTGTATACCCGCCCAACTCAATGCTGAAACGGAACGTTCCCGATTCCTGAATATTTACATAGGAGTGCCGAATCAAATTGGTAAAGCTTACATCCAGTTGTTTCATACTAGGAAATCAGATTATGATTATTATAATTTAGTAGGCACACCAACCGAAATAAGAACTTTCTATGGATACTGTGCTGTAAGTGCGTTACTTTTTAAAGGACACCCCCTCCCGGTGAAACTGGAAGTAAGGGATCATCTTTTTTGCCTTTTTTCGTCATAAGGTAATAATATGAGCTAAAATAAAAAAGATTAAAACAATAAATAGTAGAATTTTTTTCAGGCATAACTGGGTTAATACAGTTTCCATACATTTTGCTAAACTTTTCCGACGGTGGAAATTAATATCTAATAGAGTGCTCTTTTGTATGCAATCACTCAAATGAAGAATAAATTTACTGTTTTTGGCTTACCTATGCTGCGTCTTTACCATTTCAGGATTGTAAGCATGCAACCATACAAGGTGCATAATTTACTTAATGAATGTAGTGTGCATCCTTTAAATGGGATAGAGAATTTTTAACCGTTCAGAAACACTTGCTAATGTTGAAAGACTATTTTGTGAAGAAAAAAAAAAAAAGATAAACGTAAGTATGCAGTCATAGAATAAGACAGTAGGGAACATGCCGTGAATACTTGTTCGCAGGGTTGGCTGGTTTAAACCACAAACCAAACAACGAAACATGTTTGTAAAATCTTGATGAATACACAATTGTGGGTTATCACGATTCACTCCCGTATATTTTTAGTATTATATTCAGATCTAAATTCCCCATTCATTACTCAGAGATTATATTACAAAAGCATCTTTTTCTTTATAAGTTTATGAATATTTCTTTTGTGATTTTTTATAGTTGTATATTGCATTATTGTTATGCAATTGCAAAGAAAAACTCTAAATATTATTTCGGTGCTTGAGGTCCCTGGTTCGATTCCAGCTCACGCCGTGTGGAATTTGTGGTGGACAAACACCATGCTCGTGGGTTTTCTCGGGGTTCTCCCATCTCATCCCACTTTCTTCATTTCACTCATCACCATGTCCTTTAGCCTAACCGGCATACACGTGGGACGTAAAACTTGAAGATTTCATTTCATTTCAAAATACATCGAAATGCCGTACTTTTTTTGGGAGGAGGGGGTCATACAAACCCCACAAGAGGCATTTATTAAAATCAGAAGTATCTTTGGTATCTATTTATGTATAAATGGGACAGAGCCAAAGTGGACTCAAACAATCCTTATCTTTATTCACTTTTCTTACTTATATGTAAATTAAGTCGTCGTATTTCTTTAACTTGTACTAATAAAAGTCGTAGCGAACTAACTTAGACTGAAATAGTTCTGTACTCTGCACTATTTTGAAATTGTACATATAATTCTGTATAATGGTTTCACTTGTGTAACTGTTTATCTTTAGTCCTTCCGAAATGACTCTTGGTAGTTATATTAACAAGCAGGGTTGGCAAAAACCATGGTTTTTATTGAAAAAACAATTTTTTTTTTGTTTAAACCTGTTTTTTTTTTTTTTTTTTTTTTTTTTTTGTCGGCAGACGTATCGCATTTGTGGCCAATTAGTCCCGGTTTCGAGTTAAAATGGAGGGTTAAGTTTAGAGTTACCCCTCCGCTTTTTATAAAAATCAGGAAAATTTACATGAGAAATGAGGTAAGAAATGATAATTTAAAGATTTTATTTGATGTTTAGGAATGTAAGTTCGGCAGCAGAGTTATGTTTAATGCGAGAAAAGATATGTGGAAGTTAGTACTATTTGCCGGATGCGGAAGCATTGCGGAAGGTTTCAGCAGCATGGTAGTTGTAAAATATGGCGAATATGGCGAACAGGTGTAACGGATGCGCAAAAATAATGAAGAAAACCTTTTAAATTTATGTGAAACACACGAAGTACTGAAATTAAGTGAAATGTAACAATGTTTAATACTTTAAGCACTGTTTTTTGTATGTTGCAAAGTCCAAGGGCAACTTCAGACTGGAGGGGCAACTCTAAACTTAAGCCAAAATGGAGGACAATTTCTCTCGGATGTAAGCGGAGAAGCAGTTTGGATTCCGCTTTTACCTTATGTGACCGCTTCCTGCACAACCTGATTGTTGCATAATAACACCAAGCTGAAATAAACTTATTTCTGTCCATAAGCATTACAAATACATAGAGCAAATTATTTAAACAAACAATCAAAAAAGTTTAAACCCAAAAAAAAAAACCGGATTTAAGTGAATTGCACGTATAGGCCTAGTCGTTTTTCAGTCAATCAAAATTTACTATATTAATGTCTTTAGTAACGCACAAATGCGTAATTCAATACGTTTAAAGCATTACTCGAGCAGACGGCTCTACAAAATTTTCACACATGTATCGCATTTTCCGATATCTTCTAGCAGAGCATGCACTGAATGAAGAGCTAATGCTTAAACAATGAACCAACTTGTGCTAAGTGGCCACTAAAAGCACGTACGTCATAAACTGAGTCAGAGCCCGAGCGGAGCGAGGTGGTGCGTCAGCGACGGGGGCATACACAAAAAAATGGATAGTGGAAAAATACATAAAATATCCGCAATAAATTTCAACTTTAAAAACACTTAAATAATTTTAATAACTCTTACTTTCAAAATGGCTTCACTAGTTTTCCGGGTACAAATGGCCCGCTGCGAGGAGAAATTCGTTTGGGAGTATTTTTAGTACAAGGGATCCAGAAACACGTAAAAAACTTAAAATTTACAGAAGAAATGAATGATGCAAGTACTTAGACGTAACATATCGTAACCAAATCTAAGCTAACCTGAACTAACATAAACTTCCCTAATATTATAGAAATAAGCGAAATTCTATCATTTTTTGGAAAATTATGCGGGACACTTACACTAATTTAACATACACTAACACAACCTACATTAAACTAACCGAATGTGAACAGAAATTACCAAAATTGTAACATTTTTTAGAGAAAAGAACCCCTTCTGCTAAACATATGTATTCGTTTGTTTTGAATTTTTACTTACTTTTCCACACTTCGCGTAGTACATTTTACGTTTCAACATACCATGACGCTGCCAAAACTTCAAGATATGACGCTCTTTATGACATAGTCCTTTGTAATAAAATCGTATGTTTGCATTATATCCATCACAAATGTCTATTGCTAACATGAACACAACATTTCCGCCATTTAATTCCACCTTCTTCTCATTCTTGTATTCTTCGGCCTTCAGGTTCAGTAAATACCGACAGTTACACTTACAATACGTTAACTCGTACTCAAAATGCATTTCAATATGATATCTATGAACAGAAATTACTTATGTTCACACTCTACTTCTTTCACGAAAAGTGTTTGACATCGTATTTAACTTATAAATCTCGTTTTTGGTAGATCTGCTCGGGTGAAACCCGTTTAAAATACTAAATTTTCATTTTCTGTGTGTGTGTGTGGGGGGGGGGGTGTATTCCTTTGTACAGATTTACTTTAGGAGGCTTCGGTGTACGTACATAATAAGAACATGGAGCAGGCGCGTCAGGAATGTTTCAAATTCCTTAAACCAAGAGATCCATTCTTCCCTTTCTCTTATACAAAGTCTAATTACATTATTTTCTATTTTCACGTAATTAATATTTGTAGATAGAATATACATTATTCTTTCTGCTTTATGCCCTCCACAGCACGTCCGAGAAGTTGGCCCCCCCCATTGAAGCACTAATGATCTCTTCTAGTGCAATCGTTAGTGCTTCGTTAGTGCTTCTTAGAAAACCAACTCCCAACATTAGTGCTTCAATAGTTTGGACGCTAGAAGCAAAAAACTTTGGGGGGGGGCCAACTTCACGTTAGCCCCCCCCAGAAAGCACTAACGATTAAACCTAGTGGAATCGTTAGTGCATCGTTAGTGCTTCCAGAAAACACGAATAGTTTCGTTAGTGCTTCACAATTAGTGTGGCTATAGCCAGTTATATGTCACGAAATTCCCATAAGGAATACATGGGGAATTTTTAATTGGCTCAAATTCCCAACAAATTCAAAAGCGCTAATGACCTCTTCTAGTGCAATCGTTAGTGCTTCGTTAGTGCTTCTTAGAAAACCAACTCCCAACATTAGTGCTTCAATAGTTTGGACGCTAGAAGCAAAAAACTTTGGGGGGGGGCAACTTCACGTTAGCCCCCCCCAGAAAGCACTAACGATTAAACCTAGTGGAATCGTTAGTGCATCGTTAGTGCTTCCAGAAAACACGAATAGTTTCGTTAGTGCTTCACAATTAGTGTGGCTATAGCCAGTTATATGTCACGAAATTCCCATAAGGAATACATGGGGAATTTTTAATTGGCTCAAATTCCCAACAAATTCAAAAGCGCTAATGACCTCTTCTAGTGCAATCGTTAGTGCTTCGTTAGTGCTTCTTAGAAAACCAACTCCCAACATTAGTGCTTCAATAGTTTGGACGCTAGAAGCAAAAAACTTTGGGGGGGGCCAACTTCACGTTAGCCCCCCCCAGAAAGCACTAACGATTAAACCTAGTGGAATCGTTAGTGCATCGTTAGTGCTTCCAGAAAACTCGAATAGTTTCGTTAGTGCTTCACAATTAGTGTGGCTATAGCCAGTTATATGTCACGAAATTCCCATAAGGAATACATGGGGAATTTTTAATTGGCTCAAATTCCCAACAAATTCAAAAGCGCTAATGACCTCTTCTAGTGCAATCGTTAGTACTTCGTTAGTGCTTCTTCGAACACCAAACCCAACATTAGTGCTTCAAGAGTTTGGACGCTAGAATCAAAAAAAAAACTGTGGGGTGGGGCCAATTTCACGTTAGCCCCCCCAGAAAGCACTAATGATTAAACCTAGTGCAATCGTTAGTGCATCATTAGTGCTTCTAGAAAACACTAATTTTTTCGTTAGTGCTTCATTATTAGTGTAGATATTGCATATTGTGTGTGACGAAAGTCACGTAAGATAAACATTGGGAATTTTTTATTGGGTCAAATTCCCACCAAATTCAAATGCGCTAACGATATCTTCTAGTGCAATCGTTAGTGCTTCTTAGAACACCAACTCCCAATATTAGTGCTTCAATAGTTTGGACGCTAGAAGCAAAAAACTTTAGGGGGCAACTTCACTTTAGCTCCCCCTCAGAAAGCACTAACGATTAAACATAGTGCAATCGTTAGTGGATCGTTAGTGCTTCCAGAAAACACTAATGTTTTCGTTAGTGCTTCACTATTAATTTGGCTTTGGCGAATTACATGTCACGTAACGCCTGTAAGGAATACATGCGGAATTTTTCATTGGGACAAATTCCCGCCAAATTCTAAAACGCTAATGATATCTTTTAGTGCAATCGTTAGTGCTTTGTTAGTGCTTCTTAGAACACCAAGTCGAAACATTAGTGCTGCAATAGTTGGGACGCTAGAAGGAAAAAACTTTTGGAGTGCAACTTCACGTTAGCCCCCCAGGTAACACTAACGATTAAACCTGGTGCAATCGTTAGTGCTTCCAGAAAACACTAATGGTTTTGTTTTGCTTTACTATTAGTGTAGATGTGCCCACTTATATGTCACAAAGATGTCCAAACTCACGAGGTCGGCGCTCACGAGTTCGAAACTTACGCTAACTCGACCTCAACCTCACGAAGTGAGGGTGAGATAAGGCTGGTGATGTGAGCGTGAGGTTGAGTGAGCTCTAGGTGAGACGGTTGAGGTGAGCGTGAGGTCAGACTGGTGATGTGAGCGTGAGGTCAGACTGATGATGCGAACGTGAGGTTCAGTGAGCGTGAGGTCAGGCTGGTTATTTGAGCGTGAGTTCAGGCTGGTGATGTGAGCGTGAGGTTGTGTGAGCGTTAGGTCGAAATGAGTTTGTGAGTTCAGGTCGAAATTAATTTTTTGAGCGTGAGCTTGAGTGAGGTTAGGTCAAAGTGGTCACCTCTGTTTACGAAACTCCCATAAACACATGGGGAATATTTCACTGGGACTAATTCCCGACAAACTCAAAAGAGCTAATGATATCTTTAATACAATCTTTAGTGCTTCGTTAGTGTTTCCTAGAGCAGTGACTCTTAACACTAGTGCTGCAATAGTTGGTCACTAAAAGCAAAAAAGTTTCATAGACAAACGTGAAGTTAGCCCCCCAGGAAGCACTAACAATCAAACCTAGTGCAATTGATAATACATTGTTGGTGGTACTAGAAAACACTAATAGTTTCGTTAGTGCTTCATTATTAGTGACGAAACTCACGTAAGAAAAACATTGGGAATTTTTCGTTGAGTTAAACTTCCGCTAAATTCAAAAGCACTAATGATCTCTTCCAGTGCAATCGTTAATACTTCTTAGAGCACGAAATCTGAACATTAATGCTTCATTAGTTTGGATGCTAGGAGTAAAAAAAAAAAAAAAAAAGGACTATCTTCACGTTTGTCCTTGAATTTTTTTTGCTTTTAGAGACCAAACTATTGCAGCACTAGTGCTAAGAGTCACTACTGTAGGAAGCACTAACGAAGCACTACAGATTGTATTAAAGATATCATTAGCTCTTTTGAGTTTGTCGGGAATTAGTCCCAGTGAAATATTCCCCATGTGTTTATGGGAGTTTCGTAAACAGATGTGACCACTTTGACCTAACCTCACTCAAGCTCACGCTCAAAAAATTAATTTCGACCTGAACTCACAAACTCATTTCGACCTAACGCTCACACAACCTCACGCTCACATCACTAGCCTGACCTCACGCTCAAATAATCAGCCTGACCTCACGCTCACTGAACCTCACGTTCGCATCATCAGTCTGACCTCACGCTCACATCACCAGTCTTACCTCACGCTCACCTCACCCGTCTCACCTAGAGCTCACTCAACCTCACGCTCACATCACCAGCCTTATCTCACCCTCACTTCGTGAGGATGAGGTCGAGTTAGCGTAAGTTTCGAACTCGTGAGCGCCGACCTCGTGAGTTTGGACATCTTTGTGACATATAAGTGGGCACATCTACACTAATAGTAAAGCAAAACAAAACCATTAGTGTTTTCTGGAAGCACTAACGATGCACTAACGATTGCACCAGGTTTAATCGTTAGTGTTACCTGGGGGCTAACGTGAAGTTGCTCTCCAAAAGTTTTTTCCTTCTAGCGTCCCAACTATTGCAGCACTAATGCTTCGACTTGGTGTTCTAAGAAGCACTAACAAAGCACTAACGATTGCACTAAAAGATATCATTAGCGTTTTAGAATTTGGCGGGAATTTGTCCCAATGAAAAATTCCGCATGTATTCCTTACAGGCGTTACGTGACATGTAATTCGCCAAAGCCAAATTAATAGTGAAGCACTAACGAAAACATTAGTGTTTTCTGGAAGCACTAACGATCCACTAACGATTGCACTATGTTTAATCGTTAGTGCTTTCTGAGGGGGAGCTAAAGTGAAGTTGTCCCTAAAGTTTTTTGCTTCTAGCGTCCAAACTATTGAAGCACTAATATTGGGAGTTGGTGTTCTAAGAAGCACTAACGATTGCACTAGAAGATATCGTTAGCGCATTTGAATTTGGTGGGAATTTGACCCAATAAAAAATTCCCAATGTTTATCTTACGTGACTTTCGTCACACACAATTTGCCATATCTACACTAATAATGAAGCACTAACGAAAACATTAGTGTTTTCTAAAAGCACTAATGATGCACTAACGATTGCACTAGGTTTAATCGTTAGTGCTTTCTGGGGGGCCTAACGTGAAGTTGGCCCCACCCCACAGTTTTTTTTTTTGCTTCTAGCGTCCAAACTATTGAAGCACTAATGTTGGGTTTGGTGTTCGAAGAAGCACTAACGAAGTACTAACGATTGCACTAGAAGAGGTAATTTGCGCTTTTGAATTTGTTGGGAATTTGAGCCAATTAAAAATTCCCCATGTATTCCTTATGGGAATTTCGTGACATATAACTGGCTTTAGCTACACTAATTGTGAAGCACTAACGAAACTATTCGTGTTTTCTGGAAGCACTAACGATGCACTAACGATTCCACTAGGTTTAATCGTTAGTGCTTTCTGGGGGGGGCTAACGTGAAGTTGGCCCCCCCCAAAGTTTTTTGCTTCTAGCGTCCAAACTATTGAAGCACTAATGTTGGGAGTTGGTTTTCTAAGAAGCACTAACGAATACTAACGATTGCACTAGAAGAGGTCATTAGCGCTTTTGAATTTGTTGGGAATTTGAGCCAATTAAAAATTCCCCATGTATTCCTTATGGGAATTTCGTGACATATAACTGGCTTTAGCTACACTAATTGTGAAGCACTAACGAAACTATTCGTGTTTTCTGGAAGCACTAACGATGCACTAACGATTCCACTAGGTTTAATCGTTAGTGCTTTCTGGGGGGGGCTAACGTGAAGTTGGCCCCCCCCAAAGTTTTTTGCTTCTAGCGTCCAAACTATTGAAGCACTAATGTTGGGAGTTGGTTTTCTAAGAAGCACTAACGAAGCACTAACGATTGCACTAGAAGAGGTCATTAGCGCTTTTGAATTTGTTGGGAATTTGAGCCAATTAAAAATTCCCCATGTATTCCTTATGGGAATTTCGTGACATATAACTGGCTATAGCCACACTAATTGTGAAGCACTAACGAAACTATTCGTGTTTTCTGGAAGCACTAACGATGCACTAACCATTCCACTAGGTTTAATCGTTAGTGCTTTCTGGGGGGGGCTAACGTGAAGTTGGCCCCCCCCAAAGTTTTTTGCTTCTAGCGTCCAAACTATTGAAGCACTAATGTTGGGAGTTGGTTTTCTAAGAAGCACTAACGAAGCACTAACGATTGCACTAGAAGAGGTCATTAGCGCTTTTGAATTTGTTGGGAATTTGAGCCAATTAAAAATTCCCCATGTATTCCTTATGGGAATTTCGTGACATATAACTGGCTATAGCCACACTAATTGTGAAGCACTAACGAAACTATTCGTGTTTTCTGGAAGCACTAACGATGCACTAACCATTCCACTAGGTTTAATCGTTAGTGCTTTCTGGGGGGGGCTAACGTGAAGTTGCCCCCCCCCCCAAAGTTTTTTGCTTCTAGCGTCCAAACTATTGAAGCACTAATGTTGGGAGTTGGTTTTCTAAGAAGCACTAACGAAGCACTAACGATTGCACTAGAAGAGGTCATTAGCGCTTTTGAATTTGTTGGGAATTTGAGCCAATTAAAAATTCCCCATGTATTCCTTATGGGAATTTCGTGACATATAACTGGCTATAGCCACACTAATTGTGAAGCACTAACGAAACTATTCGTGTTTTCTGGAAGCACTAACGATGCACTAACGATTCCACTAGGTTTAATCGTTAGTGCTTTCTGGGGGGGCTAACGTGAAGTTGGCCCCCCCCAAAGTTTTTTGCTTCTAGCGTCCAAACTATTGAAGCACTAATGTTGGGAGTTGGTTTTCTAAGAAGCACTAACGAAGCACTAACGATTGCACTAGAAGAGATCATTAGTGCTTCAATGGGGGGGGCCAACTTCTCGGACGTCTCCACAGCTCCACTAGTTACTTCCAATCCAAGTGAACGATTCGATTTGTGTCACTACTCCGTTTCTGTCACAGAATGGAATTATAACGTATGAACAATTCAACCAATCAGAACTGCGAAATTTCTCCGGTTGTGGATTCTCGGGCGTGAAAAAAATATGCATCCGGGTTCCATTTCACTTTCCTCCGGCTGCTACAAACAAACAAACAATTGCCTAGAGAGCGATCGTGGCTAAGGAAATAAGGATCTGCAGAAGAAGATGATTTTAAATATAAAGTTGCTTTTGTGAACGTTCTTGTAAGTCATTTCATTAAGACTGGCAACTTAAAATATAAGGGAAGTATAAAAACAGTGTTATATTCTTATTATATTTCAATTCACAATGGCTGGTGAGGCGTCTGTTAAGTTAGAATTGATGTGCAAAGAAGAAATTGCTTTTGACTTACCTCAGGAAGATCCACTCGAAGGGAAAGGGTGGACATACGAACTGATGACTGACAAGAAAGAGTTAATATTATCCACAACGGAAAGAGAGGAAACAATGGACAAGGATACAGCTATGTGTTCTTTGGATGTGAAACTAAACGGTGATAGGGTGAAATCAGAATTAGCAGTAGAAGAAGATCCTGAATTTGAAATGGTTCAGGAGACTTGCGCGTCGTACTCTAATGACTTCCAACAATTAACAACAAAAAGTTTAAATTCACTTCGCCCAGAAAGGTAATGTTCAATTCTTCATATTGGCTCAGATTGATAATACTGTTACATGCGTTCGGATAGTTTGTTGGTTAAAAGCAATACTTCACCAGAAATATTTAGGTATGGGAGATATATCGAACGTAAGTTAGTAACCTACAATTAGGAAATTGCAAGGCACAGATAGACAAGCTGTATACAAAATAAAAATGAGATCGATACGACTCATACAAATCTTATGTAGTTTAGATCTTGATAAACTAATTATTTCTTTATTATTGATCACACACTTATCACTAATTGTTGCACATATTTAAAATATGGGTGCTCGACAATATTGTTTTATTTATATAGAGACTTATGTAAAATAAGAAATCGTGAGAATGGTATTTATCCTAATATTTTGCAAAGTTAAACGTGGTATGTATTATATTGGAGCAAGAACTATTTACGTTTCTGTTTTTACTTAGAATTTAGCTCAAATGTGTGTAGCCTCATTTTTTCGGAGGTGTTCGAAAGACATTTTAGGAAAGAATATTTTAACCATCAAAAGATGTTTGTTAATTGCAGAGGTCCACACATCAAACCATTTCATAGCTTCACTCATTTCTTTCAAGGAAGTCGACTTTTTACATTCCCAGGAATCATTTCTAGAGTATGGACCAAAATTTCTGAATATATACTCACTTTAAGGGCTTAGTGAACGTACATGATATGAAAATTATTGTACAAACAACGCTAACCAGCCTGTGCTAGATGGCCGGTAAAAAATAAGATTGCTATGCAGATTAGGGCATTACGCAGAATGTTGGTAAACGAGGATAGCGCAAAATTCTTTATTTAGGATAAACTTACATGTCTTAGGTGTTGAATGTGTTCTTGTACGTTCCTAAGTATTTTATTGGTAACATCCTGAAAGGCTTTCTTTGCTTGTATATTTGTGTTCCAAATTAACACAATATATTAGGGACGTAATTCCTTAGTCATATGAATTCCTTCCTCCCCAAACGTTTTTCTAGTTTTGTGTCATGATTTGCCACATTGAATTTTGATATTTCATTTCGCTTACAGTGGTAACTAGCTACCGTAACACGGGGTTACTTTGCACATTGGGCATTACTTCCCACAAAATATGAAAAGAGATTCAGTCATCTGTTTAAATATGAACTGTAAACAGATTGGTGGTAGTTCATATTTTTCCCACTGGGTGTGTCTGTACAGTCATATGGTACTATGTTACCGTGGTGTCACATATTCTGTCTGCTTGTATGTGTGGAATGCGGTGAGCGGGTAATTGAATTTTGGTTTCATGGCGACGATCGTGGCAACTATTCTACAACCAACTTTACTGAATAGATAACTTAGTTCTTTTAATTTTTAGTAGTTAAGTTTAACAAATTTGGATTTGTGCTTTTTACAATTTAGAAATTTATAAGAACATCCGTAGGTGGAGACTACAAAGAAAGTTTGAATTCGTTCTATTTCAAGCGCCTTCCAATGCTTTTTTTTTTTTTTTTTGCCCGGCTCTGAGCCTATCGTATGTATTTGACATCTAGCTATTCCTAGTAGAAGAGGCAAGTAGCTCGCGAGTTTTTTTTTTTAATGAAGAAGGTAGCATTAATGTTTGTACTGACAAACAATAAAAGAGATTTTGATCGTAGCTTTAAAGTTGTTTCAAACTTCGTGATCAGAACAGCTCCTACTCTGCGGATGGTATAATTTGAGAACGTTTCATTTCTTTTAGCCGAGTGAAATAAATTGAGATCTTATTTGAATATATAAAGGAAAGTAAGAATATCTCAGGTACAAACCATGAAAAATGTCCCAACCATTCTATTTTTACCATCTTTCAAACTTTAACAGCTATTGCCAGTTATTTCGCTTCTAACTGCAGTGAATGTAATTTGAGATCACGTCTTTCTTATTAGGTGAGTTAAATAAATTTTGTTATTCTGCTTTTAGATTTTAGATAGAGTGAGAATGGCCATAGATACAAGTCCCGCAGGATTTTGTTTTTTTTTTATTTAAGAACAGTTTTGGAATAGAAGATTAAGAATAGATTTACCAATACAAAATAACTATGCAAAGTATCTCTTTTGACAATAGAGAATCTTAATATGTTTTAAAAATGTGCCCGGCGTCGGTTTCTTCTTTTTGGGTTTCCTTTAAAGGGGGGTGGTCATTATGACTACAAATCGATTTCTAAGTAACGTTAGTTTCAATTTTTGTTATGGAGCAGCAACATTTTATCAGATAATGTTCTCCTGTTACTGTTGAAAAGGGTATGTTATAAACGACTTTTCGTTCTTCTACATAGAAATGTAGAACTTCTGTATAGATCATCATTATTATTTAAATTCATTTCAGAACGATGTTAAATCAAATTTCATTGTGGGTTAATGAGATGTACTCATAAAATGCCAGCGAAGCGTTATTTATTTATTTATAAATTAGCCTTTTTAGAGTCCAGATTAAGAATATCATAAATACGATATTATTAAGTACATCCCGCCTATCGAACAAAATTTCTTAGTATGTTAGAAAACTACATCGTATAAGCTGCATTTCATTCTTGAATGTAGGTTTACATTAGTAAAGCACGATGATGGTTGAGTCCAAGTTTTTATGAGACAAAGATTTAAACTGCTTTAAGAAAAATTATTTTCCACTTTTATTATATATCTTACACGGGGGAATATATTCTATGATCCATTTGAAAGTACAGGAACGTGAGAGTAAAACGAACCAAGACAGACGAAAAGGTTATGGAGCTAATGGTTTATAGTTTACTTGTGTATTAGTTTTCTGATATATTTTGTGTTTCCACTTATTTTTCCCTTTCTTTAATTTGCACTTTTCTCAATTTTTAAGATTTTTTCACACCATTTTAGACTAAATTCCACCAAGATATCAGTTTCTATCATTTTCTCAGAATGTATTGATAGCTTTTCCCATAGTTCATACTGCCTTTTTGGACAGGTCTATATATTTGCTCTTAAAGTTGTAAACGCTGAGCTATTCCATATAAAATCAGGAAGTTCACAAGTGAAGCCTTAAAAATTAGTTATATTTTATGTTTCAAATGAAATTGACGTTGGTTTGATTTGCACTTGCTGATGGCTCAAAGCTCATAGGATACAGGCTTGGGTGTCATTTCTAAGCTTGTGCATCACCATTTACAAGAATTTCCATTAACAAACCTGGATTTCTTTAATATGTACTATTGTTTTCATTTGAGATTTTAGCCTGCATTGTCCGTTTTTTGTTCACTACTTACATCTTTATCTCGGGCACTCGCGTAATGCCTTTTTCATCCTTGTATGGGTCTATTTCCTTTGTTTTTTTTTTTCTGGTTAGCTATAACTCAGTAGGTTACGAAAATGCATTTTAAATTTTGCGTCGTCCCTGAATTTTAAACTCAATCTTTTTCTCCTTCGTTTCCTTCTGCTTTTTAACGCTTAAGAGGAAATATGTGTATGTCAGATACCTATGTTTTTTCTTTGTATTACATTGGCAACACTGATTCACTCAATGTATCGGATCTCTCAGTACCTTCCAATTATTTAGTTGTATGTGTGTCGCAGTAGTCCATGCCTGAGTGAACATTTATCGATGATTTTAGAAAGAGGCACACATTTCCATTATTGTTTATATTTTTGCGTGATTATTGGACACACATTTCCTGAAGGGAGTTTTGCTTTCAAAATTTTTTGTGGTGTACTTTTATTTACCATGAAATAGAAGCTATTGAGCTCTTGAAACATACTATTTTGTTTGTATGAAATTTTATGTATTTGCAAAATATAGACCTATGCATTTGTATGTTTGTAAGATTGCTGAAGGCAACGGTTTCATGGTAAATTCAAGGTGAAAACATAATAGTGTCTGGAGAAAAGTAAGATCATTATGTCGTTTCATTACGTTTCTGGTTTTAAGTTTGTTAACGTTGAGTTCTGCGCTTAAATACAATTACTATTAATGCGAATACATTATACTAATCCTCTGGACTTTCATGACTGGGTATATACTATTCATTTCACTCCGTTTGCTTGTTTGGAAATAGTCCCGCAGGTGTGAATTCGTTTTGCTAATGATTACACTAGGAAAGTAGTACCCGAATCATGTGCTGGCATGTGATGGTATTATTGCCACCTCGCATACAGTTTTGATATTTCGTGACTTTTCACGTCACACTCTGTTAAAATAAAAATTAATGGTTTAACAAATTCTTCATTGCCATAAACAAGTAATAAAAATATCATTTAAATTACTTTGACGATTCTCATAGTACCTAGATACAAAATTCAAAATATGTATATTGCATCCGTTAGTGCGCTCTAGTTCTGAAACTGAGTTGTTGACCACGCGGAATTTACGTGGCATTTCACACCAAGTGTTGACAATAAGGTAACTATGGTTAACAAAAAAAATGTCCTTGTAATCCACAAGGAGCGTAGCAGATTGGGTGTCGCGTAAGCGAAAGTTTGTACGGGTAGTAAGGAGTTGGAGAGGGGTAGGTTCCGAAGAAACCAGCAGGAGGCATGCGTTTTTCTGTGATCAAATAATATAAACCATAGAATGTATTCGTTCGATTGTAACATTATAATTAAATTTAACGTATTTTTCGTCACATTAGCCCAGTTCCAATACTAAGATAAGTCACTACTATCAGGCATCTTTAATTTATACGTATATTGGCAATAACTAGTGATTGCATAACTTTCAAATTAGACACATCACATTCACCACAACTACTTTTTGTTATGTAATCTCCATTAGCAAACACCAGTTGCCATAGCAAACCGAAACAGAAATTCTATCTTATTACTGTAACCACAAACAGAGATTATCTATCTAAAATCAACATATATTCTATATGTTTCTTCTTCTTCTTCTTAACAACAGATTGTGCACTTTTAAGTAGTACCTTTCCCCAAGATAGCTACAAGAAAAATGGAAGTAATTCACAAATATATAATATCGTTGCATGATCTGAATTGGCATGTCATGAAATCAAAGAATACAGAAGAGAAAAGTTTCAGACCGTGCGTTTTCAGTGATGTCCTTAACAAAATCATTCAAATTGTGACTAACCGGATTTCGAAACACGAAAACCTTTACCACGGCTTTGTGTGTTTCGATCTAAGGCGGATTTCTGATTTAAAAGACGTACTACCCTCAAATGCAATGAACAAAATCTGTGGCATAGATGAAGGGAAAACTATCGAAGAACTAAAATTTTATGCAGATATTTAGTTCAAGACATCGCAAGGAGATGTTGGGTGAATATGATATTGAATATATAAGTAGTGGGTATGAAGAGGAAGCATGGTGAAGCGATATTGAACCAGGGATGTAGGAAATCAAAGTGAAATTGCAAGTCCTGCCTCACGTGTGGGTTTAATATTACATATGAATATCACATGTATGCCTTATGTTATACATACCTCTTTAAAATATACAAGTTTTTCCTTCTATCCCTCTTACACATGTAGAAAGGAAGTTGTAAATATGCTTTTCTTGAAACTCAATATTATAAAATAAGGATTGAGAGCGAACCTCGGGAAAGAAAACCTTCAATCGTTTATGTTAATGCAGTATGAAAGGGATATACTAAATACAGTGAATAAAGATGTCTTAAATAATAAATTCTGTCATAATAATGCATAATTGAAAAAAAATCTGATATAAGGTAAGGATGTCCTTTCTTCTTGTCATGTAAACAGATCAAAGTAATAAAAGTTAAATGCTATATATATATATATATATATATATATATATATATATATATATGATGCACTGCCACTACATATATATATAGTGACAGTGCATCAATAGTAATTAAGCTGTCTGAAACCAAAGTGAACTATCATAACCCCATTTTCGAGCTGTCAACAAGTATGTATAAAACTGGAAACCCGGGATGTCAAATACCACAAAAATTGTACATTGCCACATTTTCACATCTCTTTCTCATGTGAGTTTATCCACCACTCTTTCCAAAAGTGATAATTTATCAGAAATTATGAAAAACTACAAAGTTTAATCTGGTTGCTAATAGTTTGAAAATGCATTTAGTTCACTGTTTTCACTCTGTTCATTGTTTCAGACAGCTCAATTGAGGTCCCCATAATAAAAGGGATCCAAGTTATACATGACGTTTCCAATAACTTGTATTTATAATCGGAAAACCACTCTCCGGATCACAATATGCAAACTTCAGAAACCTCGTCGCACTCCTCTCGAGGGTCTACCAATGAGTGAATTCTGTCGTGGTTATCCTCCCAGCTTATATACAGATGATGATAAGAAAAATGAAAACACTTGTTGTTGGCAACACGTCAGATGTATGGGTTTGGCAGTTTTGTGGCACGTGCAGCGCCGGACCGCTGATGGTGGTGTGTTAGGTCGGTCTCCATACTACGTCAGGCGCAGTGGAACAGCAGTGTCTAGTGGCTGCCTCAGACGGAGGTAGTGTAAAATGGGACACCTATCAGATTTTCAAAGTTGGCAAATTGTTGGTGCGCGGTTATTTGGAGTAAGTGTGACGGCAGTGGCCACTATGTTAGGTGTGTCGCGTGGGACAGTGTCGCAGGTGATGACGGCCTACACAACACACGGGAAAACCACATAGGGGAAGCAGAATAAAATCATGATTGACAGGTCACGCCGGGTATTAAAGCGCATTGTCACCCAGAACCGTCGTGCCACTGCGGAGCAAGTGGCAGATGAACTCAATCAGCACCCCCCCCCACCATGTTTCGACAATCACAGTCCGCCGCGAAATAGATGACATGAACTTAAGGCGTCGTGTTGCACGTGCCAAACCGCTCATCAGGGACCATAACGCTTTCACACGCCGCAAATGGCGCCGCGACCATGCAGCTTGGACCGTTGAGAACTGGAAACGTGTGATATGGTCGGATGAGTCATCCTTCACGCTATTCCCAACCACGGGCCGTGTTTATGTGTGGAGAACACCCAAAGAAGCTTATGATCTGCAGTGTCTCCGCCCAACTGTGCAACATCTCGGCGGCTTGGTGATGCTGTGGGCCTATGGTCAAACTTAGCGGACGAATCACTGCCAACGATTATGTCGCAATTTTAGGAGACCACTTGCATCCTTTGGTCCGGATGTTGTTCCCGGACAATGACGCCATCTTCCTGGATGATAATGCACCCATTCACACAGCTGGAGTTGTTGCAGAGTGGTTTGAGGAACATCGGGATGGCGTTCAACACCTTCCCTGGCCCGCCCAATCACCAGATCTCAACATAATTGAACATCTGTGGTCCGTCTTGGAAACACGACTCCGGCGACGATTTCCACCTCCATCCTCTCTCACAGAACTGGCCGATGCCCTGCACGAGGAATGGTGTAAAATTCCACTTGCTACCATTCACGACCTCTATGCCTCCATCCCATGTCGCATCAAGGCTGTTCTGAAGGCGAAAGATGGCCCGACACAATAATAATCTGGTAAGTTGCAACTTCGTTCAGGTGTTTCCGTTTTTCTGATCACCATCTGTATTTCACTATGGAAAGTCAATTTCCTAGACATAAATTTATCTACTTGAAAAGTCACTTCCCTTGCCCTCCAAGGTCTTCACCTTATGTTGGATGTAGATGTATTATTGAGTGTAACGGAATAACATTATGTGGTTTTGAAACTTACAATTTTGAGCGTTTAAACGGTCTGCGAGGATAGTTTGTAATAATACTCCACATACAACTGTTTATCAGCAAGTTAAATAAAAAATACGCATATGTTATAACGTCCGTATTTTACATTAAGTGCGCCTTATTAATGATTTTAAGTCTACACCCCTCACAGGTTCTCATTATGACTCTGGTAGAAATAAGAACACTATTGATATTAGAAAAATCCAGAGGCCAGACTAATCCAGATGCATGGGATAACATCAAGTGGTAAAATAGAAAATTAATTTGAGAACTTAGCTCAATATATAGTAAAGAATATCGCGAGAAGAAAGAACAACTAAAACAAGAGAAAAATCATACGTTACTTTAGCACAAATTATAAATATTTACAAACGAAACCGAAAACTTGTTATAAACAAAATTAATTTCTCTCGAAATAACCTGAAACAGGCGATCATCACTTCCGTTTTGTTAATGTTCGTTATAATACATGTTTGTAATTCCAGATTAATGTTTGGCAATAGACCAAATAGAAAAGAGAAACAAACCATAACAAAATGATATTCGGAAGAATGAAAAGAAAGCCAAGAACAAACTTTTAGATTATATCCCTGTTGATTGCCAGCAGTTTCTTCTTGTTTCAATTCCATTTTACTCGCGCTTTATCCTATCGATTTTATGACAATACTGATGAGAATTAATCGCGAAGGATTCACACAAATAGTAACATCATATTTAACTAAATACAAAGAAGAGAAAGTAGCTTTTTGATTCACTCCCTGCTCTTTTAGGATTTCCATTTTTGTAAGGTATATGCTATTAGAGTAATTTTTAAATTCAGAAAATATTTTTAAAAACACAACGAAACGAAGGAGAAAGGGATTGAGTTTAAACTTCAAAGACGATGCAATATTTAAAATGCATAATCGTAACCTACTGAGTTATAACCAACGAGAAAAGAGAGGCAACGAAAATAGACAATTACAAGGAAGAAAAAAGCATGAGACAAGTGTGCTAGATAAGACTGTAAGTAGTCTACAAAAAACGGAGAATGCAGGCTATAATCTTAAAAGAAAACAATAGTACAAATTGAAAAAATCTAGGTTTGATAATGGAAATTGTTGTGAAGGGTAATTAATAAGCTTAGAAACGACACCCAAGCCTGTATTCTATGAGCTTTGAGTCATCAGCCAGTTCTACTCGAACAAACGTTAATTTCACTTGAAATGAAAATCTAACTTTAATTATTAATGCTTCACTCGTGAAATTCCTGATTTTGTATGGAATAACTCCGCGTTTACAGCTTCAAATGCAAAAAAAAAAAAAAAAAAAAAAAAGGACCTGTCCAAAAAGGCAGTATGAAGTATGGGAGAATCTATCAACACACACAAGTACTGACAAAATGATAGAAAACTCATATTTTGTTGGAATTCAATCGAAAATAGTATGAAAATAGTCTTAAAAATTGAGAAAAGTGCAAACTAAAGAAAGGGAAAAATACGTGGAAACACAAAATATATCAGAAAACTGATACACAAGTAAACTATAAACCATTAGCTCCATAACCTTTTCGTCTGTCTTGGTTCGTTGTACTCTCACGTTCCTGCACTTTCGATCGGATCATAGAATATATTCCCCCGTGTAAGAAATATAATAGGAGTGGAATATAATTTTTCTTAAAGCAGTTTAAATCTTTGTCTCATAAATACTTGGATTCAGCCATCATCGTGCTATACTAATGTAAACCTAAATTCAAGAATGAAATGCAGCTTAGACGGTGCAGTTTTCTATCCTACTAAGAAATGTTCGAAAATCGGGATGTACTTAATAAATTCGTATTTAAGATAATATTCTTAATGTTGACTTTACAGGGCTAATTTATAAATAAATAAATAACACTTGGCTGGCATTTTATGAGTACATCTCAGTAACCCACAAAGAAATTTGACTTAACATCGCTCTGAAATGAACTTAATTAATAATGATGATCTACAGGAGTTCTATATAGAAGAACGAAATTCGCCTATAAAATACCCTTTTTATAAGTACAACGAGAACATTATCTGTTAAAATGCTACTGCCCCATAACAGAAAAATAAACTAACGTTACTTAGAAATCGATTTGTAATCATAATAACCACCCCCCTTTAAAGGGAACCAAAAGGAAGAAACCGTCGGGCACATTTTTTTTTAAATATATTAAGATTCTATTTTGTCAAAAAAGATACTTTGCATAGTTATTTTGTATTGTTAAATCTATTCTTAATCTTCTATCCTAAAGCTGTTCTTAATTAAAAATAACAAAATCCTGCGGGAGTTGTATCTATGGCCATTCTCACTTATGTCTAAAATCTAAAAGCAGAGTAACAAAATTTATTTCACTCAACTAATAAGAAAGACGTTATCTCAAATTACATTCTCTCCAGGTAGAAGCAAAGTAACTGGCAATAGCTCTAAAGTTCCAAACATGTTTCAAATAGAATGGTTGGGAAAATTTTCATGGTTTGTACCCGATATATTCTTACATTCTTTTATATTCTCAAATATGATCTCAGTTCATTTCACTTGCCTAAAAGAAATGAAACGGTCTCAAATTATACCATCCGCAGAGTAGGAGCCGTTCTGATCACGAAGTTTGAAACAAGTTTAATACCACGACCAAAGTTTCTTTCATTGTTTGTCAGCACGGACATTAATACTTCCTTCTTCATTAAAAAAAAAAAAAAAAAAAAAACTCGCGATCTACTTGCCTCTTCTACTAGGAATAGCTAGATGTCAAATATGCATACTTCTACGTTAGGCTCAGAGCAGCGTAAACAAATATTCGAATTCGAAAGGGCTTGAAATAGAACGAATTGAAACTTTCTTTGTAGTTTCAAGCTACGGATATTCTTACAAATTTCTAAATTTTATAAAGCACAAAGTCCTTATTTGTTAAACTTAACTACTAAAAATGAAAAAGAAATAAGTTATTTATTTCGTAATGTTTGTTGTAGAATAGTTGCAAGTAAAGGGTACAAATCCGACACAAGTTAGGAAAATATTTCCAATCCTTATTGTTGAAATATTATCAAACTTGTGGTAGGTAATAACTGTTTCTCCGCTTCTCAACACAAAGGATATAATTTGAATTTGTCTTATCCGTAATAAGTGAGGGAAACACATTTGTTACTATGTGATACAATATAAAATATTAAACTATGTCCGTAGATAACAAACTAAAATTATCCGTTTCTTCTATTCTTTACGTACTATAAATTTTGGCCTCTCATTTACGCTCTCTGAGGAACTGACATGGAAGTGTTTAACTTCAAATCACGTTATCGCTATTCGATGAGTGAAATAATTAGTTATTTTCTACAATCTATTAAAGGATAAGAATATATGGTAAGGTAATATGGTCAACCACTTGCACCTTCGTTACTTTCTGATTATTGCTAGTGCTCCTATGTTTGTGCTCTCAACATAGAGCTTATCATAACCTGCTCTAATGGTAATCGCAAAAATCGAAATATATAGCCTACTAGGATTGAAATTTTGCTTTTACAGAATTTTTGCAAACAATGCCTCTCGTGTGTTATTAGCATCGTGAAACACTCTTCATTATTGTTTTTTACGCTAAAAGTAAAAAGGGCATGCGAAGATAAATACTACAATCTGAGTATCGAAAAATTGAAGAAATATGTTATACATCACATTATAAAATACAGGGAGCTGAACTGTTTGAAATAAATATTTAATATGTTGAGCGTGTTCATTTAAGTGGCATTTTATTGCGTTACGTTCATTCAAATGGGTATCATAAAGACGGGAACAGGATTAAAACTGTACGTCAAATATTATAATGTGAGTGGTCTCTCTTGTTAGAGAAGGGACAGTTGGCACACTAGCCTTTTTTACTTTTAAAAAAGTGTCGCCTGCAGCAGTGTTTTCGGAAATAAACATTCAAGAGAGAGAAGACGAACAATCTGCATACTATACTTTAGTACAAAAAATTTGACATCTACCTAATCTGGTGTTAGCTCCAGAAATGGCTGAATCGATTGATATTAAATTTTACGTGTCAGCAGTTAGCCAGACATGTAACTCATTTAGAAAACTTTTTATTTTTTCTTACGTTACTCTCACTAGAATGAAGACACTACGAGTAAAAGAACAGATTTAAATTTTACGCTAAAAATGGTGAGTTGATTATGCTTAGGAGGTTTCTTTACGCTATACCAGTGAGCAAGTGATCTATGACTTACGAGATGAAAACGGGTAAATTCCGCCTTATTATGCATTTATGAATAACAGAGAATGTTTTCTATATGCTACTAGTTTATATCTGTGGTTATTTTATATTGAAGCACTTCGCAAAGTGTAATCTGAACTGTGAATAAAACAAGGATTGGTTGTTAATGGTCGTGATATCAAAATTCTTAGTGTTTCATGTTTTAAGTGCATGTTTCTTATTTTCGTATCAAACAGACATTTATATTTTTGTACTTTGAAATAGTTGCTTTTAACTCATATCAATATGGAGGCTAGTGTTTTAGAAGAATTTCAAGCAATATTGACAGGGGAATTATAAAAACAATTAGAAACCATTGTTCTGAAAATGGAATTGAATATTGGACGCCTAGGACAAAAATAGATGATTCTGTAAGTGATTCAATTGTGAAGAGAACCGTGGCCGCCAGAGGGTTAATGGTCTTTGTTAAGTATCACTGAAGAAACCACTATATTCTGGAACATCCTATATATAGGTTCAATTCACTGGAAGTTCACCATGGAAATCGGTATATTGGTACCTCACTGTACATAATGGATCATTTTTCACTTGTTAACTATAAGGTTATTCAACCTATATGACGATAAGCCACCTATTATATTTATAATCCCTCATTTAAGCCATCATTATACCACCATTAATAAAAATGTACATATTATTCATTTAAATTTGCAGTTTATAAGTCCTTTTCTTTCATTCACTTATTTATTAATTTATCTATTTATTTTTCAACAGTGGGTTTCTCACCATGAGTGGATGTTTCAATTGATTTACCAATCTTTTTCACCGAACATATATTTGAAATCATAGTAAACACCTGAAACTAAATGTATAGACTGGTAGACATTAACACAAAAATACTTAATTACTAAACCATAATAGAAAATGTCTATATTTCGGAAGTGTTGCCTAACAACGGTGTAAACGCTAAAGCCGAAATTCCTAATATGTGTATTTAGTGTAGTGTAATGTGTGTATATGCACCTTTTTTTTCCTTTTTTATTAAAAAATATTTTGTAATATTCAACTACTAAATATAAACACATAATGTAGCATTAAAGTTATAATATAAATTGATATATATATATATATTCATACAAAAAAAAAAAAACATTAATAAAGCAAGACAATTTTCAAAACAAACATTTCGCAAAATAGTTATAACATTACTTGTATATTGATTATTTAAAATACTGTATCACAACTTACTAAATAACAAAAATTCTAAAGGAATGCAAAAACATTTAAAGTCTCAAGTTTCAATAATCATATTACTCATACGGCAAAACGAAAGACTCATTAAAATGTTTCAAATAAATTTAAAATAATAGGCCAACTCACAAAACAATCCCTCTTGTCTTGCTGTTATTTAAACACATATATATGAAAACTTACATTTTTTTTAATTATCAGTAGTACTCGCAAACAAACTTATATTTTTACCAAATCATCAGCTATAACAGGTACATAGGCATCAACACTAATGCACGGATCTTTACAACATTGGCGAGCCCGCGATTTTTATCTCATGGAATCATTACTTAATCTTATTTTCAACAAACATCTTATCGGCTACGGCAAAGTAAAACTCTACTAGCACATTTATGGGCATTGATCACGAACGAACGTCACAAGAGGGATATTCTATCCACCTCCAAAATATTAAAGATGCACAACAAACGGTTCCTATTTATCTATCATTCACAAGCTAGGCATTCGGGAAGCAAGAAAGAGTAACTATCTACGGAGTGATCCCCCCTCTAATGGCCATTGCCATAACGTTAAAATACGCATTCATTATAACTAAATTCATGTAAGGATGCCACTCTCAATCAGCCTTTTGGCATCTTGAAAATAGCCCTAAATCATTTATAATGCTCAATTGCCATTTAGTTGAACTCAAACGTGCACAGCTCTAAAACACTTTATATGCAATCATTTTGTTCGCTTGACGAACGTTATCAATTTTCACGTGCCTAGTTGGGTCATGCATTACTCCCTCAACATACCATGAACAACGGGACCTACCCATCACTAGATTCCTCAACGAATCAAAAAAAATTCTTATGTCGTTTTTTTAATATCAGAATTCTTAAATTCAATTTAAAATCCGTTACATAGTATTACAGTTGTGTGAATCATTCGAACCGTAATCAGTGAAAGATTTATGGGGTTTGTAATTTTCAGGCTGAAGGCCAACCAAAATTGCATGATTTCTTCTTTTTTTTAAAAAAAAGCGAAAATAATTATACTCAAACAGTGACTTTAGACGGTTCTTATTGTTTCAATCACTTCTCGGAACAGTTTCTGCGTGAGTCACTTGCTGGAAGTGTTCGTGACTTTTGAGTGACGTCCTTTTTGAAAGATTGGTGGTAGTTCTTATTTTTCTCACTATATGTCTCTGTACAGTCATATGGTAGTTTGTTACTGTGACGTCACATGTTTCTGTTTGTATGTGTGGAATGCGGTGAGCGGGTAATATAATTTTCGTATCATAGTGACAATCGAGTTAGCAAGTGCGATTGAGAAACCGTAGCATGAATTTTATACAAAGAATTTGAACTTGTCGTTTATAAATAAGTTTGAATTAGATTCGGATATTAACTCATCGCTTTGCAGGATTGTGTGGTTTCATTGAGTTAGAGAAATCCTATTATGGTTGTGGTCGAAGGCTGAAGATATTTCCGACGTATGGTAAAAGTGGGCGTTCATTGGTTAGTCTTGTTTGTAATAATAACAAGTGTCCGTCGCTTTTGTAAATCGACGTCTGTGCGGAAAGGAACATTTTTCAGTAATGTGAAATTGAGTATTGCGCATGTGTTCTTGCCATCTTATTTTTTCGTGAATCATCACTTGTGAGTTCATTATTCATGAGTGTTCTGGTATGGGGAAACGGTGAGTGCTTTCGTTATTAATTCATATTAATTTTATTCTTGATTTGCTTTGCATTTGAGTTTATAGCAAAGTATTTGTTTGGCTCCTGGTGGTTCCATTATCTTGGTAAGATTTATTTATTTTTCCTCGTCGTGCTGCACTAATTTATAATTAGTGATGATTCTTTTTTCTAAATTTTTCCTTCTTACGTCAGCTTTATAGTACTGGTTTGAATATTGTTTTTTGGGATGTTTTTACGATACTTGAGTAGGGGGTTGAGGGAGCGGTAGTCCCCATTTAGATATCAATATTGATAGTCATCGCTTCACCTGGATTGATTAGGTATAGTGTTTAGTAACATTTTGGCCCTTGTATTTATAGCAACATTCTTTACATTGTATATTACTTCGACTCGGAAAGTGACTGTAACCGATTCATCTGATCCGGTTCCGGGAGCAATTGAGGAATGATTCCTAAACTGCTCTGGTAACCGGATCAGATGAATCGCTTTCAGTCACTGTTTGACCGAAAGTAAAGATTTGCCGAAAAATCTATTGTTAGTGATTCCAACATGTATAAGCTACAAACCTACTCACAAAAATCTAGTGACTTCTAAAATTAAAAAAAAAAAGAATTTTTGAATGAAGGTCCTTTCAAACTACTTTTCTGCATTCGCCGCTGTTCATAATTTTTTTTCTAACAAGAAATTCATTCCGGCATCTACCTAAATAGGAAATTTACCTAACGTTAAAACACAGGAGCCTCTAGTGGTAATAAGTTCCTATCTAAGCGTTATTTTGGACCGGTGCAAAATAACCGCGAGTAGAGGCTGAAACCCTTTCTCCCAGTTTTACGTTTTTTATGACTAATACGTTAGACATTTAAATTTCAACTACTGCCTCAAAGTCCCACTATACATGGTAGTCTACGAAACTAATTTAACCTTGACGGAAATTCTTATAGATGATATCTTTCAAATTTTATCAGCCTTTACAGTGACTGCTTTCAATACCTCTACAAAAATAAACTTTCCCAGTAAGTAGAACTGAATTTAACCACCAACATTACAGCCAGAATACAGTTACATGTTGTATCTTACGGTGGAAGTTGAAACTTCCGGTTTACTGCTCATGGTTTTCCCGATAGAAAACTGTGTAACTCTTTTCGAATTTTGTGCAAAGTAACGCCCGATGTGCCAAGTAACCCCGTCTTATGGTACTTCAAAGTAGTTTTATGCAAGACATCATAGTTTTCAATAAAGAGTAGGTTATATATCATTATTTGGTTTAGCTTAACTGGGGAAAAGGAATTCCTATGATGATGTTATAAATTTATTTTTTTTCTCTCTCTCTCTCTGTCATCATGTTAGGAATATAAAGCTCGATTCGTATACTAATTTATAACAGCAAGTTAATTTACATTTATAACTAACATTATGGATCAAATAGGGCCGCTATCAGTATCCAATCCATAGTCTTCTGGCGCAGTAAATGATGCTCCTTGGTATTTATTTTGCTTAATTTTTATAATAATAGTTATTATTATAATTACGATAAGGAATTGCAAATGTACCGGTAATGGACATTGAAATCGCAAGAATGTGCTTTTTATTTATTCTCATCAGTTTCTTATTTCAAAATTCTTTCTATATGCGTTTCTTTCCTGAAGCTAGTGCTATTTCGCCTGGCACCTGGTAAAATACAAGTTTGTACAGTATTCTAATAAGAATTTTTACCTAATACTGCGCAAAAAATTCGTGTTGTGTATCATTTGTTTAACATAGCATACAAAAATATAACAGAAAAATATATGTTAATAATCATGACCTGTTGAGTAATCGAGGACAGTACATAATGATTCCAATGATGTGTAAAAATATTTATAACAATCTTTGAAAGATTCACCACTCGAAACCGAAAATGGAATCAATAATCACTACAGTTTGAAACTACGTCTGAAATAAATAAAATGCTAAGAAATTGTTTGTGATTCATATCTAGTCCCATTCCACTCGAAACCGAAAATGGAATCAATAATCACTACAGTTTGGAAATACGTCTCAAATAAATAAAAAGCTAAGAAATTGTTTGTGATTCATATCTAGTCCCATTCGTTCTGTAAGATCCTCAAAAATTTTAAGTCATTTCACTTGTCTTTTAAATGGTGTCATTTCAAATTATAACTCCTATGGTGAAAAGCTGAACGCACGCCATTAATAGATCCAAATTCAAAACGTTACAAATAAAACGATTTAGCATATTTTTATAGCTCTTACCTACGAAATTCTTATCCTTTCCTAGATTGTAGAAAATAATTAATTATTCACTCATCGGATAGCGATAACGTGATCTGAAGTGAAACGCTTCTACGTCAGTTCCTCAGAGTCCTCTAATCAATGCAATAAATTTAGCTGTTAGAATAGACGTATCACGCAGCTACAGTTTCACTTGCAATCGATCAGGAAGGAGAAAATATCTGTTGACCGGCTTTACAAAATTTCATCTGAACTGTGAACAATTCTACAGAAAGACCAGATTGAGAAATGGAAGATCATTTCTTTTATCTCAAAAAAATAGAAAGAAAGAATAGTGGTTTCGATAATCTAGTTTGATCTACTAATCCTCCTAAACATGATTTTTTTTTAAACTATTAACTTTCGGAAAAAATTAACCTGCACAATGATGCATGTTCGGCTGGTATTGTATATATTGCTGATTCTATCTACCTGCACAATTGTGTAGGTCAGGGCTGAAAGGGTTACAAATGGTTATTAGCAATCAGCTAAAAGACGTTACATCTTCAATAACTTACTTAGCGTGATATGAAGGAAAGAAAGTTTACATGTTATATATATATAGTTAACACTTACAGTAGAAATACATCACATTTTTTACATAAATAATGAAACCGAGATGCCTACTATAGGCAGGTCACGTCGCTTGCGTCAGTAATATGCATGTGAACTGTAAAACTTTCGTGAAATGTTGGTGTATCAAAAACGATAAGATAATATTATACAATACGATAAACTAAGAATGGGCTATAATAATAAAAGTTGGCATGGTTTAGTATAGTATGATATCCAGTTGAGAAGTTAAATGTATGAGATATGGGACTTCGGTTATGGTTAATTACTGAGTGAATGAGATTCGTATATTCTTGAATGTATACGAAACTTTAAAGTGAAATATATATTTTATTTTTAAGATTTTAATATTTGCTGCTAAAATTACACAGGTAAAATTACTATGAAAACTTCAAATGAAGGTCACGTTTGTTGCAATCAATTGACTATTTCGGCCTTCATTCACAATTTCGCGAACGTATGCTGAGTACGTTGTACTTTCTTGTAACCAGCGAAACAAACATCTGATCACGAGGGTGTTACCTGTGCAAAAGAATGTGCGGAAAACCAATGCTTAATCTCAACTTTTAAATTTCACACATAGTACAGTAAATACAACCAGGACCAAGCTTATGCTTATTGTCCCTGGTTCAGGATATGCTTATGGTTATTGTCCCAGGTTCGATATTTTTCCCTAGAAGTATGTAGATATACTTCCCCATATAAGTAGATTGCTCCATATAAGTGAAGAAGAACATTCGGAAGAAATAAATGCGTAGTGTGATAGAGAAAAGACGAAAATACTTTGTTTCCTAGTAAACAATTTTTAAGTCGTACACTACAAGCCTTTTTGGTGTTTTTGACATTGCTCTTGTTAAAACATCTAAAGAAGTCTATAAGTTTATTTGAGGTTTACAGCTTAATTTCACAATATCCTCTTGAAAACGTAGTTCTTCTATAATTCTTTTTATGCTAGCAAAATTGTGATCACTTGAGTGCATCAGCCAATGTGTGATGAAGTTCTGTACATTGCATATTAATGTTATATCATATGGTAAATTTATGTATTATGAAACCTGCAGAAATTGCCCGTTTTCTTCTTGTAAGTCTTAGATCACTTGCTCACTGGTATAGCGTAAAGACACCTCCCAAGCATAATCCGCTCACCATTTTTAGCGTAAAATATAAATCTGTTCTTTTACTCGTAATATCTTCATTCTAGTGACAGTAACGTAAGAAAAGATAAAAAAAGTTTTCTAAATGAGTTACATGTGTGGCTAACTGCAGACATGTAAAATTTAATTTCGAACGGTTCAGCTATTTCTGTAGGTAATAGCAGATTAGGTTGATGTCAAATTTTTTGTACTTAGGTGTAGTATGCAGATTGTTCGTATTCTGTCTCTTGAATATTTATTTCCGAAAACTGCTGCACGTGACACTTTTTTAAAAGTAAAAAAGCTAGTGTGCCAGCTGTCCTTTGTCTAACAAGAGAAACCACTCAAATTATAATATTTGACGTACAGTTTTAATCCTGTTCCCGTCTATATGATACCCATTTGAATGAACGTAACTTAATAAAATGCCACTTAAATGAACACGCTCAACATATTAAATATTTATTTCAAACAGTTCAGCTCCCTGTATTTTATAATGTGATGTATAACATATTTCTTCAATTTTTCGGTATTCAGAGTCTAGCATTTATCTTCGCACTCCCTTTTTAATTTTAGCATAAAAAAGCAATAATGCTTCAAATTCCTCGACAGAAGCTTAAAATATACAAAACGATAATTATGCCTGTGGTTCTGTATGGCTGCGAAACATGGTCACTTACTCTGAGGGAAGAACATAGACTGAAAGTATTCGAGAACAAGATCCTTAGACGAATATTCGAACCCAAGAGAAACGGGTATGGGGAATGGCGGAAACTTCATAATGAGGAACTACATAAGTTATATGGTTTACCCAACATTTTTAGGGTCGTCAAGTTTAGAAGGCTTAGGTGGGCGGGTCATGTAACTAGAATGGAAGAAAGTAGAAACGCTTTCAAAGTCTCGACTGGAAGACCAATCGGAAAACGACCAATTCGAAGACCTAGGCGCAGATGGGAGGACAATATCAAGATGGATCTCGCAGAGATAAGAATGCAAAGTTGAAACTGGATCGAACTGGCTAAGGATAGAAGTCAGTGGAGAGCTTTTGTGAACGCGGCATTGAACCTCCGGGTTCCATAGGCCATAGAGTTAGTTAGTTAGTTATAGACGCAATGTACAGTATTTAGTATTTAGTACAGTATTGCGTCTATAACTCATAATTAAATTTATCTTATTATATACTCCCTTTGATTAGCTAAACAGTTTTAGTTTCGTTCAAATTGGTTCACAGATGGCACACGCTTGACCTGATCTTACAATCAAACAGTTTAAGAGAACTAGAACCTTACAAAGCTGCCACCAAAAAAAAAAAAAAAATGCTGGTCAATTCGTATGCATAAACATTGTTTCGGCTTTATTTGTACTATAATTATGCTCGTCCTTCTTCTCGTCTTCCTCCTCCTCCTCCTCAATGTTCTACCATTAATAACAGGCCAGTTTTCTTGAGTGCAATTCTTTAGGATATTCAAGATCAACTTTTAGTTTGTTACACGCATCAGAATCATCGGTATATTTGTGAAATCTGTTTCTCTTATCTCGTCTTCATTTAGCCATCATAATCCCTTAAATAGCAAGTATTGGCTCATTGCCCACCCATACAAGTTGTTACCATCCAAGCACATTATGTATAAATCTTTTTTATTCTCATCGTAATCTTCCATATACTTATTGTTTGCTTTTACATATCTTTTACTACATTGTGAAATTCCTCCTCTTATACCTTTCTCTATCATCAGCGCCATATCATTCTCTGTTAATAACTCTAATTCTATATTTTGTCATCTTTAACATTGCATCCCAAGCTAAACCTGGTGCTGTCATATACCAAGCTGTATCAAGACCATAAGGTTTATGACATGCTTCTCTAAAGTTCTCAAACACATCTGCTAATAACAACACTTCAGTTTTCCATATAGGTCATGGTACTGTCCGAGATTATTAATTTTAAATGATTTCCACACTTTCTTCGCATGCGTATAATTCTCATAACTTATATATGTGTTGATAAGCTTGTTTAAGAATGCTTCCTTTGGGCTTAATTGTCTCTGTCTAAACTTTTTCCAGTCACTAACTTTTAACTTTTCCAGGTTAAATTGTTCTTCATTAGGGTAGAAGTGTTGTGTGTGAGTCATTTGTTCTCTTGTTAGGTTTGATGATAATTTGTCTAAACACTCCATAAATCTAAACGAATATATGAATTTGAATTTGATAGTTCCAACCTTTTTACTGAATGAAATGTAGCGTTCCTTGTTATTAGGTATAAATCAATTGTTTCTTTATTACATCCAAGCTCTTTAATGAATAAATGTGAGTCGTATCCTGTTATGTATAATGATTGGTACAAACTTTTTGAATTATAACTTTAAATTACAATTATTACAGAAAGGAGCTATAAACTCTCCTGTTACATGATCATGAAGTTTAACTTTACAATTCTTTTTAGTGTATTTTTCTTTACAGTAATAACCAAATTCGGATCTATTAAACTGTCTTCTCTGTTTCTTTGTTAAAGGTAATTTATTATTTTGCTTATAAATGTTAGATATCATTTTAGCTTCTTTCTGTAATTTATTTATGTACACCTTGTCTCAAAAAGGTTGAGCGCATTCTTTATTGGTGTTTTGAGGCAAAAATTTTCAAAGTCCAACTTCGGGTATCTTCGGGAAATAGTAAACCAGGTTCGAACCTCCAGGCCAGCCTTTGCAATCGGGAAAAAGTTTGCAGATGTGTTTTTCTTCTTTTAAATATAATAAGACTTGTTACCAAGTGTAGAAAAAAAGCAACATTGATTGAAATATTTAATGATACAATATTTCGAAACTTTGTATTAATGTAAGCACATGTTTGTTTGTCATTTAGCTCTCCATACGTGATGGAACATTTACATACGTAAACGAATCTTTCCATATGTAAAAGAATGCTCAAAGTTAAGACATAGAATATCATTATCACCTGAGTACTAAAATAAAAGTCAAAGTAGAACAGAAGCAGCGTTTGTAGTGGATAAGAATGTCATAATTATCTTGAGAAAATTTATACATCGCTAAAACTATCTTTGCAGAAGTCCTTGTGGTAGCTCACTGGTAAGTTGTCGGACCTTAAATCAGAAGGTTATGAGTTCAAATCCCATGTGGGTCAATGCTTTTTTTAAAAATTATATTTTCCGCAATGCATGAAAAATTGTATAAAATAATTACATTAAAATACATCAGTTGTATATATATAACATAATCATTGCAGAACATAGTAATTATTATGTTTAAAATATAAAATCTGAGATAATTTTCACAGTAGATCGATATTATATATGAGAATGTTAAATGCAAGTTAGGAAAATCATTTAATAGCAATAAATAAATTATGTAATGTATTTATTTGCAGCTATTTGTCATACAGATGTAACTTCTCAATATTCTCAATACAGCATGTCATTTACATTCGTGAAATACAGTATATTCCTACGGATATAGAAAGTGTGTAAACAGAGTATCCAAAGTCGGATCCTGCTTCAAGACACATAACTTTTCCCGATCCCCTTAACGTCACGGGAAGAAACACAAATTCTCTTTAGAACGGAATATCGTTACTTAGAGTCTCATTCGAATACGTTGAATATGCTTTTGTATATTCATTTCTCTCTCTCTCTCTCTCTCTCTCTCTCTCTCTCTCTCTTTCGCTTTGTTTATGTGTTGCTGAATATCCCAAGTTGAATACAGCATTTGCAAAGTATATGACTATCAGTGTCATGGAATACCGGAAATTGAAAGTCGTGTTTCTTCAGGTTGGATTTGCGTGTTCATGTTAGCTCACTGGTAGAGTACGGGCTTGTTACTAAGGTCGTCTTGAGTTCAAAGCCTGCAGAGAATTATCTTTTTTTTTTGTTAGTAGAATTGCACAGAAATCGTATTCAAGGAGTGGTTTACTTCTAGAAATATTTTCAGAAGCGTTTAGGTAGCCCTGAAAAGGACTGTTTTCGGGAGTTAAGGCGGGACATTAATATTGTGTCCAATATCCTTCTGAATTTATTACACGCCCCATTCTTCTGGGCATGGAATCTATTAAATGGGTGACAAATTTATCTCCTTCCCCTACCTCCAGCTATGCTTCGGAAACAAGATGCGACAGGTCATCCTGGGTTCTTGGTGGATCTGCCTCAGGCCAACTATCCCTTAGAGTACGCTTTACTTCTGCCCACATATTTTCCATGAGATTGAGGTCTGCTCCACGAGGCGGCCAGTCAATTAAATCAATCTCAGGCTGACCTGCGAACCATTCCTGAACCACACGGGAAGTATGTATTGGCGACTGGTCTTGCTGGAACTGAATTACTCCATCGGGCTGGAATACTCGTACAGATGGCACCATGATATTACTCATAATATCTAAGTACTGAGCACTGTCCAGGTGTCCTTCAATTCTGTGAAGCTGTTCTGCTCCGCGCCTGAAAATGCAACCCCAACATTAAGTATATACATGGCCACTTCGGTTTCAAGCAGTAACACATCCAGGGTCATATCGGGTGCCTCTCGGGTGATACACAAAACGGCGTCCCTCATTTGATGTTGTGAATATGGATTCATCTGAGAAAACTTCGTTTTCCCAATTGCGACCCACATTCGCCTGTGCAAACGCGAGACGGTAAATTTTGTGGTCGTCTGAGAGTTTTTCCTTCACGGCAGCAACACAGCCACGTAACCCAGTATGACAAAGCATTCGCAGAGCTGTATGCTTACTACCAGGAAATAAAGAAGCTTCCCTTAGCTGTCTAGATGTCCTTAGTGGGTCTAACCGGGCTTCGTTTACTAATCTCGCATCTTCGGCTTCGGGTGACACATACGGACAACCAGAAGATCGTAAATTACCAGTTTGACGTGTAGGACCATATTTCCAAACCCATCGCTTTCCTGTAGAGGCCGGGACACCTACTCGCCTGCTAGCTGCAGTTGCAGAATAGCCTTCCAACTCCCATAAAGTAATTACTGCTGTACGTCTATCCATAGTTACCAATGTTCGGAGCTGTGAGCAGGAAGAAATAGGTAAAAGATAGAACCTGACGTGTGATTGGTTACCTGCACGACACTCCTATTGTGGGGAACGACTTGGTCAACGACTCGCGAAAGAAATCTGAAAATGGTGCGCCGTAATTAATATTAAAAACAGTTTTTATAAAGGAGTATTAATACATACGAAAAGCTGTTTAAAGAATGAATTGTTATACTGATTTTACACGTATAAAAACATATACCATATACCAAACAGATTGAACGATATGATGATAGCTGTATTGAGACGAACACTTTCGAAGTCCAACTTCGGGTATCTTCTGAAAACAGTAAACTAAAGTTGCTGGTTCGAACCTCCAAGCCAACCTTTGCAATCGGGAAAAAATGTACAGATATGTTTTCCTTCTGTTAAATATAATAAGACATGTTGAAATGGTATTAAGTGTAGAAAAAAAGTAAAGTTGATTAAAATAGTTAATGATACAATATTTCGAAACGATATATTCACACTCTCGTTTCGTCATTGTGATTTCCATACGGAAAAAATAATTTACGTATGAGCTCAGTTATATTTCAGAAGCAGCTTCCAAAAAGCGATCATGTTAGCTCAGTGGTACACCCCCGAGCGTTTAATTCGTGAGTTCGATACCCGTTCAGGTGAGATTCTTTTATGATATTCTACTTTCCTCAATGCATGAAAATTATGTAAAATAGTTACATTACAATTCATCAGTTGAATATATATATTCATATTATTTCACGACATAAGCAATTCTTATCTTTAAAATATAACATTTGAGGTATTGACAGAACGTCGGTATGTTATATGTGAATATTAAATACAAATTAAGAAAATCGTGTAATAGCAATAAATAAGTTATGTAATGTATTTATTTGCAGCTATTTTCATACGCAGGTAACTTCTCAATATTCGCATTACAGCATTTAGGTAGAGCATATCGAAAATCGGATCGTGGTTCAAGACAAAAAACTAGCTAGCCCCAAACTGTCACGTAAGAAATTTACGAATCGCAAAAGTAAAGTGAAGAGATTGAGAGCGGTAATACCTTAATCGCTCTCTCTCAGCTCTCTCTTATCTGCATTTATATATATAAAAGTGTATGTATGTATGTTCCAACATAACTCATGTATGCCTAGAGCAGGGTTTCTCAACCTGGGAGTCGTGGCCCATAGGGGGTCGCGAAGATAAGCGGAAGAGATAAATATAGTTAGAATCTAATACCGGAAATTATTTTGAATTTTGTTCTGATAGGCATACTTTTATTATTTATACATACTGTAAAGAATAATAAAAAATAAGTCTACTGAACATTGCCAAAGGGTGCAGAGTTGTTTAAAAATGAATTTAAATGAAAGACGTATGATATGATACTAATGAGAACTGTATATAGAAATACTAGAAAAATACACATGGAACAAAACCTGCACATTGAAATGCAATTAAAATTGAAACCTAATGAGATACTTAAGCATGGTGTAATTTCACTAGTGCTGCAATGCCCGGTTCAATCTTCGTGATGAACATTATGAAGCCATTTTCAACTGATAAGCGATTTCTTGTCTTTGTTTTAATGTTTACCATGAAAAAAAACTTTCGCACAAGTACGATGTAGCAAATGAAATTATTAGTTTTAAAGCAGCAGATATCAGACCAGGATATTCTTCTCTCCTCATCAGGCAGAACTTGTCCAAGTCTTCGTTACAGAAAACCAGTTGCAAAGACTTGTAGCATGATCATTCTATTATTTGGTCAAGAAGTTGTAGGCTTAGATCAGATACGTTAATGACCTCTTCAATGAAGGAGTTTAACATCCATCTTGAACCAGCACCTTCGTCGTTGGGAATATAGATAGTACAGTTACTGTATCCACTGTCAATGCCGGGCGCCGAAAAAAGGGGGTACAAATTTCGGAGGAACTGTGTTACTCATGTTAAGAAAGTAGGGATGCACGCAAGACAAGACGAGACGAGAAATGCAAAAGTCTCGTCTCGTCTCGCAACATCAAACGTTGGTCTCGTCTCGCGTAAGGTCTCGTCTCGCAAATGTTAAGTCTCGTCTCGCGTCTCGCATAAAATTTTGAGTCTCGTCTCGCGCGAGACTTTCTCGCATGGTCTCGCATATATTCTAGGTCAAAATTTTGCAATGTGTTATTCTATGGCTGTTAATGAATGATGATGTGATATTCTGTCCGAAGGCAGGTATTTGACCTAAAAGTCCCTTGGCAAGATGAATGGCGGTTTGCCATTGCTTTCCATGGGATGAATGTTCATAACATCCTAAGGAGACGGAACCTAGAGTTCAACATGGTATCCGAACTTGTGTCCCCTCCGCTCGAAATTAAAAGAAAAGTTGTGCTGGAATTTGATCGCTGGACCATTAATTTTCGTCAAATTAATTGCATAATTTACAGCAAAACCAGCATAAATTGTTGCTGGATCCAACATTGTTTTCCAGCTTAGAGGTGTCCAGCAATATTTGGCTCTTCTGAAAATATCGTCGCCACTATCAACATTTACACGTTTTGGTCGTTTCCTTAAAGGGTGATTTTCCAGTATAAAGATGTTTTTATACCACCAAAAGCGCTTGTACACAACAAAAGAACTCCTCACAACACAATACGACCCAATTCTTTTGGTTCGTTCGCGCTTGTAGCAATGTTGGATTATCGCATTTTATCAACTTTCGCTTTCAATTTATACTGCCAGATCTAGAAAATAAAACTACTGACAGATATAGGGCCATCTCCCATCTCCCATCTACCATCTCCCACGAAACCTATAGGGACATCCTGCCAAACCAGTATTTGAATTAAACTTCCGAACTAGAGAGGGATTTTTTGATAAATATATAGAAAGAAAATACTTATTTCATGTAAAAATATCATGTTATTTCTGCGGGCCGGGCCTGGGATAAACTTTGACGAGAGGGGATTTCCCCGCCATCCCCCAACATTAATCGCCAGTAGTAATGTGAAAAAGACAGAAACAACAGAAATATCACATTTCGCAGCAATAGGGAGTCTTATTCGCTTTTCAGACCAAAAACAGAAGTTCATGTATTCGTGCACGTCCGCGTGTATGTGTTTGTGTCGCAAAATAAAGTCCTAAATCGATGCTATAATAAATTTCCAATTTACAAAGCTTTTCTTTTTTAATGATGTTTAGAAACTAAAGAAGGCTTTAATTCTGAAAATTAACCTTGATTAATAATAAGTCTCAGAAAATGTCTATTGCCCCAATCACTTTTTTGTTCCTGGAGGCATTAACGCTCAACTTAGAAAACTCAATAAATGTAAAATTACTAAATATACAATTAAATGTAATTCATAAATGTTGCGAGACTGCGAGAATTCTCGCGAGACTTCTCGTGCGAGACTTAACCGAGACTTCTCGTCACGCATGGTTTAGTCTTGTCTCGCATAAAATTTTCACTCTCGTCTCGTGTCTCGTATCGCAAATGCGAGACGAGACGAGACGCGAGACGAGACGAGACTTCTCGCGTCCATCCCTATAGGAAAGTGCATGTCCAAATGTATAAAATAGAAAGAAAAACGTAATAAAATGTTCTCAAAATCAAGGAAAGGCAGGGTTTATTTTGAAAATTTTATTAAGCTTAGTGCCAACCATGGTGGCGCTTCGCAGCTAGTCTGTCGACCTCACTCATATGTACGGAGACATCGTCGTATACTCTCGCCCCGAGCGCTGATTTTCCATGCCACGTCACTGTTCACTATAAACAAGAAATGGATTCTACTATTATAGAAATAGGTATGTAAAAAATCTCACACAAGCTTATTATAAAACACAAATTATAAAAGGGTCGCTGGCAAGAGGATGTGATAAAAGGGGATCGTGATAGGTATTAGATTGAGAACCACTGGCCTAGAGTAATTTTAACCAAATTTCTTATAGTCTGAAAAAGAGTGCTGTCGGGTTACCTGTGGTGAATGGGAGGGGGATACATATAAAAATTGCTAGAAAATGATCGGTATTAATGTCGAATTCATAGTTTTCGGGGTCGCTTAGATAAATAGTGCGACTTTCGATTTCGCTTAACTCCGATTAAGCTCTCATTAGTAGGGATGGGCACGAGCGACTTTTCTTTGAAATTCGACTCGACTCGAAACAGACATTTTTGAGGTCTACTCTAGGACCCGGCGCGAAAAATATCCTCCAACTCGACTCGGATTAGAGTCGAGTCAAACTAAAACGAGCCAAATCCTGTGTGCAGTCCTACCTAGACAATACATAGCCAATATAAATATTCTATTATCAATTATACTACTATTACTACAAATAATAATAATAATTATTATTATTATTATTATTATTATTAATATTAGTAGTAGTAGTAGTAGTAGTAGTAGTAGTAGTAGTAGTATTACAACACCGTGTATAAACATAAACGATAGATGGTTAGTAAAGGAATACTAAACGCTAGTTGACTGCCGAGGTCGGTAGTCATGACTTCTACAAGGCAAAGACATCGTTCATTACCCTAAGCTGTAAGCGTCGGTGGAGTACAGATGGTCAACTACTGACCTCTCGCCAAAAATTGGTGGCCCCGCAGCGACAATCCGCGGTGGCCCCAGTTCCATTTTGAAAACTTTACTACCAGAGGCAGAGACGCGATGAAACGACAACGAACCACAAAATTACTCTCCCAAAATATGTTAAAATGCCTATATGTGTGATTTGTTTATATTTAGGTGAGTCGAGAAAACACAAAACAAATACCCCGGGGTGGACGCGAACTATCAATATTACGATTACTAGGCACGTGTTCTTCTGATTTCCCCACGGAAACGATCATAAAAAGCTTGCTTGTTGATGGATAAATCATTGACGTCTTAATTTAGCCAATCAGACAAACCCTTACATCTCGAGTTCTAGGAGGTGATACCGTGAACCGTTTCAGATTTATTGCTTTCTGGTAGGGTACTATCTATGTGCAAAATTTTAGCATAATAGCCGACATGCATCTTCGGTGCCTTTTATCTTTAGTACAATTTTAAACAGAGATGGTGTGGGTCAATGAAAATTTGATCCACGACCCACCATGATCCATTATCACCCACCACCCAAATGACCCATTGGCCCACTCTGACCCATCATCCATCGTGATCCACTTTGACCCACCACCAACTATGAACCACTCTGAACCATTGCGACCAACTCCGACCCACCAACACCCATCGACATCAACTCTGACCCATGATCCACGTCCTCTTCTCCGTTGACTAAAGAGGCTACACTTGTAATAAAACAAGACTGTGAAATTATCACTTATCGGAGTTTGAATTTCTACCGTCAATGGCTCAAGCACCTCTCTGTTACAATACTGGTGGATCTGACCTTTACGATATATAATGGAAAAGTGTTTCTCAACTTCCGAATTAAAATGAATTTAAATTTATCATATATAATTATTTCTTTGTTGCCTTACAGACACACTTCAGTAGAAAATAGGATGAAATTTGAAAGTCTCAAATCAAGGAAAAGTAGACCAACGTAAAGAAAACAAAGGAAAACTAATTTTCTATATCATTAAGCACCTGGAGTGCCACTCTTTATCTAATCCACCTCGAAAATTATGGATTCGACACTAATGTCGGTCTTTAAATATATATATATATATAATTTTGATGTCAGCCCCTTTCATTTCTCCTAGGAGAGCAAACGGATACTGCCACCGTTAGGACTAAATTTGGTCTTAAATGACATTAAAATTTCTACCAATTAATTTAGCGACCAGTGTTGCATTTCATAGCTCGGCACCCCTACGCACTTTTGCTCCCGTCGTCCCCAATAACTACATATTTCTCCGCCCCTTCATCCCTAACTTAAAAATAAAACTTAATTCGAATATGCTTAATTAGTGAATTTATTACATTTAAATACCACTCACTACATGCTACAGCTATAACTACGTAACAAAAAATAACAAAGGTGAAACGTGTTCTGAATTATTTTTAGATTTCTTACGCTATTATTATACATATTAGAACAGTAAAAGAGGATTGTTCATGAAATAGTATATTTGCTCTTGATTATTAACTTTTTCATACGGAAAAAGTTAAAATATTATTCAAGTTTTAAACTTTGCAAATATGTTGCCCTCTAGGCAATGGGACTAATGTGAAATGTGGACTAATGTGGACTAATGGGAAATGCGGCACTGTTAGCGGCGCTGAAAACTTACGATTCGATTCTAATATCGGTTGATTTCGATATTTTTATGTCGCTACGTAACCACCCTGGGTGCTAATGGGAGCTTAATTGGACTTAATTGAAAGTAGAACTATTCACCTAAGCGACCCCGAAGCTACGGATTCGATACTAATATCGACCCGTTTCTAGCATTTTTGATATGTATCCCGACAGTACTCTTTTCCAGACTGTAAGAAATATAGTTATAATTGCGCTAGATATATCAGAATTATGTTGAAACACACACATGCATCCACTTTTATATTCTGTATAAACAGAGAGTGGGCGAGCGAGCGAGCGAGAGAGCGAGACTAAAGGCATCACCACTTCCACATTGCAAAAGCATATATCAAGAATTGAATTGAAAATCTATGTAAAGACTTTCTGCTGTGGCGTGCTTCATAAGGACAATTCCAGTCTGCTCACGTGATCTTTGAGGTTCATGAATTTCTTGCGAGCGTTGCGACTTTGGATTCTCTGTTTAAACCCTCGGCTTATGCATCGAATAAGTTTTCAAGAACATAAATGACATGCTGTATTTTGAATGTTGAGAATTACCCTCTATATGACAAATAGCTGCAAATAAATACACTACATGATTTATTTATTGCTTGTGAACGAGTTTCTTAACTTGTATTTATAATACAGACCTACTGTATATATAATACAGACCTACTGTGAACAACTACCTATTTCAGATGTTATATTTTAAACATAATAATTACTACATTCTGCAATGAATATGTTATATATATATATATACAACTGATGTATTTAATGTCATTATTTTATATAATTTTTCATGCATTGCGGAAAATATAATTTTTAAAAGAGCATTGACCCAGGTGGGATTCGAACTCACAACCTTATGATTTAAGGTCCGACAACTTACTAGTGAGCTAACTCACGCACTTCTGCTAAGGCACTTTTAGCGATGCATAACGGTTCTCAAGAAAATTATGACACTTATAGAAACGCTGTTTTTGTTCTACTTTGACTATTATTTTAGTACTCAGGCGATAATTATGTTCTATGTCTTAACTTTGAGCATTCTTTTACATATGGAAAGATTCGTTTACATATCTAAATGTTCCATTACGTATGGAGAGCTAAATGACAAACAAGCACTTGCTGACATTAATACAAAGTTTCGAAATATTGTGTCATTAAGTATTTCAATCAATGTTGCTTTTTTTCAACACTTGATAACAAGTCTTATTATATTTAAAAGAAGAAAAACACATCTGCAAACTTTTTCCGATTGCAAAGGCTGACTTGGAGGTTCGAACCTGGTTTACTATTTCCCGAAGATAACCGAAGTTGGACTTTGGAAAATTTTGCTTCAAAACACCAATAAAGAATGCGCTCAACCTTTTTTAGACAAGGTGTACCTTTTATCTGCATTTTTACCTCTAAACAAATAGGTTCGGTTTTAGTTCCATCGCTTTTTACAATGTAATACAAACTCCAGAAGGTTTATGTTGTTGATATTTCTTTGCATATGGTTTATTTTCTAGATAACATTCTTCACATCCCATAACCTTATGCAATAAGCATTCAAAATCGGCATAGATTACAAAGGCCATTCTCATTTTATACTGATAATTCTTAAATTTAAAATATGTGTTTTCTTCAGGCATTATTATCTTTACTGCTTTATTCGATGAACAATCTTGCTCATGTTTATCTAATGCAGTTTGTTATTAAAAGTATAACAAACATCGATCACACAAATTTTCGAGCTCTCCATTTACTTATTTGAGTACTAACTAATTAACTTAAGTCTTTAATCCAAAAATAATATGTTTTAACATTTTCTTCAACAAGTTTTTATATATCTGATAAATTCTTATGTTTTTCTTTTTTGGTCTGTGTGTGATGTATTATATGATTAATCTTATTTTCCTCCATCACCTTCTTAAATTCTTTATTGTAAAACTCTTTGCCTTGATCAGTTTGTAAGTTACTAGGTTTTTTCGTCCGTAATATGGATTCAAATGCTTCTGTAACATTTTTACCGCTTTTATCTTTAACAGGAACAGCAAAAGCATATTTCGAAAACACATCTATAATCGTTAGCAAATACTTATAGCCTTTGTTTAACTTAGAGATACCTTTTAACATGCCACTATGCATTTCCACAAGGTCTGCTTGCCATAAATCATTTATACCTTTAACAATAACATTAAACCTAGGATAATTCTTTCCGGAACATTTGTGAATTTCTTCTATGTCTTCTCTAATACCTTTACTCTGTTCTAGTCAATCTTTCTTTTTAACGAATTACGATTTAGTAACACCACATACTGAACTAATACCTTTCTTGCTATATCATCCATTCTGTTTTTTTCTATTCTAATAGTGTTTTTCTTCGTATCTGTTGATTTGTTACACTTAACACAATACATCCTGTTTATTATATAGAAATTTAAAATTCATCATTACCTAATACTATCCTCCTAACATTATCATTATCACTTGATTCGTTTTCGTATTTATCTTCATCCTCTTTTTCTACATACATAATAAGCATTAATGATTTGCCTTGTTTCAAATCAGAATTTTTGGATGGTCTAATTGTTAACTGATCATTTATATTAAAGTGTAATGGAAAACTTTCAACTAGAATGTCATTTAAAAGTGTGTCTTTAAGTTATGAATTGAAACTTGATTCTGTATGCATTAACTACTTCTATAAAGAAATTTGTAGGCAGCAGCTAAATTATATACAAAAATGACTGGTTTCTCAACATCATCTTTTGCCAATCGACATGGTTATTCTACATTTTCTTTTTGTGTATACTCTTCGTTTGCTTCTTCAAGCTGCTCTAATGTTACAACATCTTGTTTATCGATAGCATTAGATACATTAACCCAGTTTTTATTCTTAAAATCAACCCAGGATGTATAATTTGTTGTAAATACTTCTTTTTTATTTTTATGTTAGATGTAAGTATTTTATGATTTTAAATGTCGTAAAAGTCCATGCGCAAAGCACCCTGCCGAATCTCACCCTACTCAATCTGTGCTTGTGTTGTGTTAAAGACACATCCTACTTAGGTTCTGTTCGATTTTCACATTATCCACTAGCTGACACCTTTTTCCTATCTTTTCTTTGCATAGTATCTCATAAATCAATTCATCCTTATATAGAGTTAAAAGAATTTATTTTCATCTCCGTAACTTCAGTATGTTTATTTACATTGCTGTAGGACGTAATATTGAGGTCTCAAATATTCAATAATAATAATAATAATAATAATAATAATAATAATAATAATAATAATATAGGTAACAATTTCCGTATGAGGACACATTGTATTAAAATCTGTAAAATCGCCCGTAGCGTTAGCCAGAAGTTACAAAATAGTCGGGATTAGAGAGTAGTGTCAGGATCAACAGGATCCTCACAAACATCCCTACAACTAGCTAAATGTTATAACGGAAAGTTTCCCTAGTACTAGTTAAATGTTATAACGGAAAGTTTCGAGGCAAATTTCGTGTAGAAAGTATGGATACTGAACTCACAAGAGCCGTAAGAAAATTTGTTTTTAAGTGATGGTTATGCCGGCTAAGCTACAGAACACGTCGATGAGGAGAATGAAAGAAATATTGAAATAAAGAAAGTGCGAGGAAGCAGAACACGGAGGAAAATTATACACACGTTGTTTGTTCAGCACAATGCATACTAGGCGAGAGTTAGGTTGAACAGGTTGTACCATTAAATTTACAACACTTCAATAATAATAATAATAATAATAATAATAATAATAATAATGTTATTAAAAGTTTATAGTTGCACTAAAATTCGGCAAAACTTACTTAAACGTAGGGGTTTCGAGGAAGGGGTACAGCTACTCTAATTTAAACGAAAGCTTTCTGCTAATATTTCGTGTAGAAAATATTCTACTTTACGTTTCCAGGAAAATAACTGTAATAGAAAGACCTGAATATAATTGAACACTAAAGCTTGTAATAAACTAACGTGTGGAGTTTGCAGATGTAATTATAAAAGCCTTGCTACAAAAATATATATACAGACCATAAATCAGTGACCTCTGAAGTACAAAGTAACAAAATAATATATAAGATTCAGTCTACATAGCAATTGTTGCTTGAAGAGTGGCATATACTATTTCTAGAATCGAGATAAGACGAGAAATGTTTACGATACTTTTCGTCTCGTCTCGACTCTCATCTCCAAAGCATGTCGATAGAGTGAGTTAGCCTTGTCCCGTCTGGAATTAAAAGTTAAGTCTCATCCCGATTTTGTTTGGTTTGGTTTTAGAATCGAGATGAGAAATTCGTCTTTTCATGGGCAACGTTACACAAAACCAATTTTTTTTATTTCTGCTTGTAATGGTATGACCTGAGCGATAATAAATTTTTAATTTTGAAATATTTTTCTGCATAATATTTATTATCACTAGTATTATTCCTGAAAATTTGAAAGTTGAAGTGTTGAAACAAACTAGTATTTATTTATTTATTTATTTATTTATGACTTCTTTTACGTGGCGAAGTTAAGGCTCTGCTGCCTTCTCCGAGCTCTTAACCACTTGCATACATTATATATATTTAAAAAAAAACACCAATATATAGAAAATATTAACAATTACAAAAGAAAAGTATTGAACCACATAAGAAAACAATATACTAGTTAATTAAAAAAATGGTTAAGCACTTCAAAAAACAAATTGAAAATTAATATTCAATAGGGGGGACAAAAATAACATGGAGAAACAAAAAATTGCATATTGCATATAGCAGTACTAGAAGTATGAATAAGCTGTACAAATTAACATAGGTTACCTTTTTTTTTGTGTGTGTTCATATGTGGGTTATTAATAATCTGGTAAAACGAAGATGCCTCATGTGCTACCAGTGTCCTTACCTTTACTTAAGAGAAGGGAATATACCGATTTTTTTAAAATTTGGCGACTGTGGAAACCTTGTGTATTAATTGAGGTAAACTGTTCCAGAGGCGTGTAGTACTTACTGTGAAGGATTTTGAGTATGAATCAGAATTGTGACTGGGGATGGAGAGAAGAAATTATCTTGTGATCTTGTGCTTCTAGTATGAAAATCTCATAAATATAAAAATCTATGGGCTAAATACGATGGTTCTGACGTAGTAAGTATTTTGTACAATAGGGTAAGATTATGTAAATTTCTTCTTCCGACTAACGTCAGCCATGACAGTTTTTTATAAAAAGATGTGAGATGTTCCCTGTAAGTTATATTGAAAATAAATCTATTGCAGGCATTTTGCACTCTTTGCAAGCGCTTTGATTGGTTTTCTGTTAGATCAGAATAGACTGAGTCGCAATAGTCAAGATGTGGGAACACCAGTACCTTGACAAATTTGATCTTCAAAGATATTGGTAAGAAAATTCTTAGTCGATTTTACGTATTTAGGGCGCCAAATGCTCTCTTACAAACTCCATTTATTTGATCTAACCAGGAGAGATTTTGATTTATTATGACTCCGAAATTTTTGGCAGCTCTAGAGAATGGAGTAACAGTATTGGACAATATTATATTTGGGAGCTGATAGATATTAATAGAAGAAAGAATTCTTGAGGAGCCAATTAAGAAGCACTGTTTTTTTTTTTTTTTTTTTTTTTTTTTTTTTTTTTTTTTTTTATTTAATTTTAACCCATGAGCCGTAGACCAGTCGCTGATTTTGTTTAACTCAGTATTTATTTTGTCAATCGCATTATTAATATCTTGTTGGGGAAAAGAAGCATATAACTGAAAATCATCAGCGTAAATATGGTATTTTTCAATAGGTGAGCATTTTAGGGAGATCATTAATGTAAAGGGCAAAGAGAAGGAGACCTAGTACGCTACCCTGCGGCACTCCACTGTTGATACAATGCCATGTCGATATGTGATCCTGATTGATCACTACTCTTTGTTTACGTTCGTGAAGGTAAGAATGAAACCATTTAACCACTGATTCAGAAAAATTAAACAATAATGATAATTTCTGAAGTAATATGTCAAAATGAATAGTTTGAAATGCCTTACTATAGTCAAGTAGAGTAAGGAGCGTCAGTATTCCGTTATAAATAGCCCATCTTATATCCTCCGTTATGTTTACTAGTGCAGTCCATGTGCTATGATTACTTCGAAAACCAGATTGAAATGTATCCAATAAATTATTTGTTGTTAAGTATTCCCGAATTTGATCATTTACAATATATTCAAAAAATTTGAAAGCTCGGGAAGGACACTGATAGGACGATAGTCTGCAATATTATCAGCGTTGTTCTTTTTTGGAAGTGGGGGGACCTTAGCGAGTTTGCATACTGTGGGAAAAGTACCTGTGGCAAGAGAGTAATTAAAAATGTCAGTGATAGGATTAAGTACATGCAGTAGGATTTTCCTGATCATGGTTATTGAAATATCATCTATACCAGTGGCTTTAGATTTAATTCTTTGGATCGCTTTTAATACATGTGCAGGCTGTACGTGAGAAGGCGAGAACAGAGAGTTAATTTCCGTTGCTACAATATTCTTCATTGTTTGCAGTTTCATGGAGGCTGGTACCATCCAGCTTTGACAGAAAAAAGTGTTCAATTCATCTGGCGTATAGTTAACAGCGTTCTTGGCTATGTTTCTCCCAACACCTAATACATTAGCCTCTTCCAAAGAACTGCTCCGTTATTTTGGAATTCAAGTATTTAATAGGCAAAGCTCCGTTTTGCCTTCCTTACTTCTTGAGTGCAACGGTTTCTTATCATCCTATTGTTTTCGAATTTCGTATTAGGATTTATTGTGCTATCACTGGAAGGATCACAATTTTTAACATGTCTCCTGTATGCACTATAAGCTTTATCTCTCCGCACCATTAACGAACGTAATTCATCGGTTTAGCATGGTGATGGGGGTGCGAAACACGTTTCTTAACTACAGGGACGTGTCTATCATAGAAATTTATTATTAAAGAAGTATTCAAATATTTGAATGTATTAAAGCGTGTGTTATCGCTGGTCAACCACCATCAACATTCCTAAAGTAAAACAAAAAATATGCTCGACGTGTATTCGATCGAAAAAGTTCCAGATTACTGACCAATCGCCTAGGCCACTGAACTACAATCACTACGCTGTAAATGATTCGTCTTTAGTCTGGTTATTTTAGTTTCTCTGCCTCACTTTGAAAGTTGTATATTATTTTTTTCTTCGTTTCAAAATGCCTCTCGCATTCCTCTTATGATGATATAAGTGATTGATCTTTGGTAGAGTTTATTTTAATAAATTCAGTTGTTATTAAACCTTTGATACGCAAGTTTTTTTTTCTCCACATGAAACTACAGATAAGACAGATTTAATACTCGTACTGTGCATTTCTTTCAAAGCAGCCACGGTCAAAGACGTATGACAGCCACGGTATAAACGATGGCTCAATTTGATATATTGAAACAAACTACAGCCTCTTATTTTGAGAATAGAAAGATATGGAAACTACTCAGTGGTACAGCATTTCATATTTGTACAATATTTCATGTAATAAAAAAAATTGAGTGTAATTTTATCATGAAATATAGAGAATGATAATTTTTTTGTTCTTACTTAATCATTATCTCCATTCACATTTCCTTATTTTTTGAATTTGTTACAGGCGCGATAACGTATTACCATTCCACGGAGAAGACGATACGTGTATTACTTTAAAGGAAACCATTTCTCATTCCGATGAAGAATCTCATACTTCGATGCAGTTTGGAGAGGGGTTTCATCCATCACTTTTGTCAGGGCATATTTTAGCTCAGGAGAGTGAAGAGCGTCATTCCTACCAAAAGAGTGAAAAACACTTTAGTCAAAGTTCAACTTTGTCAAGCAATAACTTAGTGCACAGTGCTCAAAAATCCCACATGTGCGGAGTATGTGGAATGGAATTTAGTGTATGTTCATGTTTGGCTACGCACATGTTAAATCGAACATTGGCAAGGTTACACACATGCCAAGACTGTGGTAATGTATTTAACCAACGTTCATATTTGGCTAGACACATGTTAATACACACAGGAGAAAAAAAATACACGTGCCAAGAGTGTGGTAAGGGATTTAAACGACGTTCTGATTTGGCTACACACATGTTAATCCACACAGCAGAAAGACCTCACACGTGCCAAGAGTGTGGTAAGGGATTTAATCAACGTTCCCATTTGTCTTCACACCTGTCAATCCACACAGGAGAGAAACCTCACACGTGTCAAGAGTGTGGTAAGGCATTTAATCGACGTTCCACTTTGTCTTCACACATGTTAATCCACACAGGAGAAAAACCTCACAGGTGCCATGAGTGTGGTAAGGGATTTAGGGTACGTTCACATTTCGCTACACACATGTTAATACACACTGGAGAAAAACCTCACACGTGCGAACAATGTGGAAAGGGATTTAGTGTACGTTCATCTTTGGTTAAACACATGTTAATCCACACAGGAGAAAAAAAATACACGTGCCAAGATTGTGGTAAGGGATTTAAACGACGTTCTGATTTGGCTACACACATGATAATCCACACAGCAGAAAAACCTCACAGGTGCCAAAAGTGTGGTAAGGCATTTAATCGACGTTCCAATTTGTCTTCACACCTGTCCCTCCACACAAGAGAAAAACCGCATACGTGCCAAGAGTGTGGTAAGTCATTTAATCGACGCTCAGGTTTGGCATCACACTTGTCAATCCACACAGGAGTAAAGCTTCACGCATGCCAAGAGTGTGGTAAGGGTTTTAAAAATCGTTCAACTTTGGTTACACACTTGTTAATCCACACAGGAGAAAAACCACAAACGTGCCAAGAGTGTGGTAAGGGATTTAGGGTACGTTCACATTTGGCTACACACATGTTAATACACACAGGAGAAAAACATTACACATGCAACGAGTGTGGTTAGTCATTTAAGCGACGTTCATATTTGGCTTCGCACATGCCAATCCACACAGCTGTAAAGCATCATACGCGCCAAGTGTGGTAAGGGGTTTAAACATTGTTCAACTTTGGTTACACACGTTAATTCACAAAAGATATAAGGCTCACACTTGCCAAAGTGAGGTTAAGTATTTAAATGAAATTCAGAGTTGGCTACACACATGTCAATCCACAACCGATCCAAAATCTCACGTGCCAAAACCCTGGAATGGAATTTATTCAACGTTCATACGTGTTAAGCCACATATGACGTGAATCCCACACATGGTAAATGTTGAAAATGATTTAGTCTACCCTCATTCCTTGCAAGACAATTCAATACACAATTAACAAACCAAAGAGATGCATAGAACGTAGCCTGCTATTTACTGAAGGTTCACATTAAGCAAGTTAAATGTTAATTCACACAAAACAAGAGTCTCGCACGCGCGGAGTGTAGAAATACATTTACTGGCAGTTCTCATTGGGCAAATCGCATGGTAAAACACATAGTTCAATAACCACAGATATGCGAAGGAAGTTCAATAGGATTAAGTTTAGAATCATCCTTGGCAAGACACGTAAATGGACATGGGATATATAAAAGAATTTGCCGCTCTCACAAGTTAAGTTTCGGCAGAAAAAGTATGTACACGATAAAAAACCGTGCTAAAGAAAACTACAACAGAATTAAATATCAAAGGAGTCAGATCACATTAAGCCCTTCAAATGTACCTGCTCTTTGGCATAGAATGTAAGTTGTGAGGAACAAATTTTTAAGTCCGTATTTTGGGGGCACATGTTACAGAAAATTTGTTCCGCATCTACTCCACGAATACCTCTTCTCTTTGCCGCCACAGCGATTGCCGCATAGTGTAAAGCTGGCTGACGCCGACGAAGATTCAAGTGACGATTTCGCAAAGGAACTTTTATCTAGAGATAAAAATTCCAAATATAGTCCATGAGAGTTCTTGTATATAAGGGAGTTAAGGGCAACAAGTTTAAGCGACATCCATAGTGAGGGCGCACCTTCCTCATCAGCTACAAGTGTAGATCCAGCGGAAAAACATGTCAATTCCAACACTAAGACTTTCTGGACCATCTGCATTTTAGCTGCATCTTGCTTGTCGATACATGGTTGCGCAGTTCCATTTTCACCGCATATATTTATATTTCCGGTTTTTACGACATTCTTTCATGCTCTTTGACAGAAAATTTTATGCAATTTGAAGATAACAAGTGATCATAAACTCAAGTCTTCGTCCCTTCCACATGGGTTAAACTGATCAGATAAACATTACGTTAAAATCGTATTAAGGTTGTATGTGTCAAAAAATGACTGACTAATAATATTGAAAACGATTGCATTCCAGTTGTTGTCTTTGATTTCAAAGCGGGATTAATAGCATTTTTATCCAAAGTGTTAATGACTTAACCGGAATTCGTGGTGTTTGTGCGAAAAGAGGGTCTGTACCAAAATTTCGACGCAAATATCTTCTACTCTTTTTCGGCCAGAGTCGTTTCTCAAGCGCGGGATGATGATATAAGGTAAATGTGCATGTGGGTTGATAAAAATGAAGTTTGAAGCTATGTTTCGCATTCCTTCATATTCTCTTGTATACTTAGAAGTTTTTGAGTATACTGACTTACCAACTTTTCACTCGTTTTATAAGAAAAGTTGTTAAATCAGGTTTTAAATTTTATTCAAAAACGTTCTGTTTACCTTATAAAAATCTGGTACTATAAGACAACATCACACCTGTCAAAACGAACCAGCATACAAAGTTTTACACCATTGTATTAATATATCGATATTTCAACACATTTCTATAAAATTTAAAGCGTGATCCTGTAAAATCAAGCAATAATGAGTTAGCAACTTCTGATTTGAGTGCTTCATATAGTTCGCGTTCAAGTTTGGCAAGACAAATTTTAATATACACAAGTGGAAAACTTCACATATACGAAGAGTTTGAAATAATACTTGGTCTATACTCAAATTTGGAAGGATATTTTAATACACAGATGAAACTCTCACACATACGACAACACACAGGAGAAAAGAAGATTTATATGGAGCTCACGTTTTACAATGCACAGGAGAAAACATATTATTAAATACTAAGGAAAAAACTAAAGCGTTCTACGTGTGTAGAAAGGGCTTAGTTAAAGTTTCTGTTTCCCAACATATATATTAATACAGATGGGGAGTAAGTGCTCAGTCAAGACTATGAAGAACGGTATAATCGAAGTTCAATTTTGAGGAAACATGCTATCTCATACAGGTAAAAGATGGCTGTGCATAATTGTGAAAAGCGTTTACATGAAGTCCATATTTTGTTAGTGGAAAGACATTGTAAGATATGTGAAACAAATTACTAAAAAATCATGATTGTACATAAAAAGTATATTCAATTTACACACGTGATAAAATATACAAATGCGAAACATCTTAGTTATCAAAAGTGCGATAAAATTCGTTCAATATTACGTATCAATCTCACGTACTGCCAATTCAGGTTTCCGCTCGCGACGACGGTAATTCGGCCGTGATTGATTATTCACATTTTTCAGCATTGTGGATGATGCAAAAAGTATGTTTTGGAGCATTTAGGTTTAGTAAATCAAGACAAATCATTGTTGACCAAACGTATAAGTTTAATTAAACTATAATACTGTTAAATATGAGTGAAAACACTGTACAAAACACAAAATAACAGATTCGAACCTAACCAATATACATGTCACTGAGCTTGTTGTGCTAATGCTGATATTTATTGCAGAGAGCAGTAATGATTGAATGCTTTTTGCATATGTTTTTCCACAATATGTAGACTCAAGGCGGGTTCAAAGTTAATCAACATCCACTTCAATGCTCTCTTTCTGAGATTGCTTACATGTATTGCAAGTAGTGATAATTGTTGACTGCAATCTGAACATGTATTTTCCACAAACATTACATTCAAGGCGAGTTCTGTTGCTTTCCCTTGACCAGCAGATGTAGGAAATATTTCTTCGGATTGGTTACACTGCTTCATCATCGGTAGTTAGTTTTCTGTATTGTGCCAAGCACACCAGCATTTTTTTTTTTTTTTTTTTTTTTTTTTGCAAAGTTGATATTTTACGATGAGCTTTCAGGTTTTCGTTTATTAATTCTAATGCTAACCCGTATAGATATGGGTTTGTAATATTTTTTATGTTAGGGCAGTAAAAAATGAAACAGCGGATGAAAAATAATGAAACTTTTATTTACAATTTTATGTAAATGCGAAACAAAAAATCACGTTTTGGCTCCCTCTGACGGCGGATTGGCCGTCCACCCTCCACTACCAACTTTGGGATTGTACTGAACGGGAAGTAATGCATTTGATAATTTTCTCGCAGAGGGTTGATATGTTTAGAGTAGCGAGATATTGCTTTTGCGTGACACATTACTTTCTAATCCACATTTACAAATGGAAGAGAATCGGGCTGTTTTCCAAGAACAGGGAAAACAGGTTTCCCTGAAACATCTATTAAAAATGGGCGAAAGTGGAAAATAAATAATATATGATTTCGAACACAGAAAGGTCCAGTTTATATTGTCCTGGCCAGATGCTCTCAATCCGGAGTGAGAATAAGAGTAAGTCATCCTCTGGGGGAGTGATAGATAAATGAGAAAAATTGGACGAGTAAACAGATTGAACAGGGAGGTACGTCGATTATTCAGTTGAGAATTTATTACAAAAGAATTCATTAAAATTTTCTGTTCTTCCCTCAATTTGTGCACCTGATATAACATTGTACTTTAAAAGACATGCTAGAACTTTTAGATCTAGATCTGATAAGATACCAAAGTTGTTTAGTGTTGTTGATGCTGTTTTTTTTTTTTTTTTTTTTAGATATAATCTAGGTGTTTGCTGCATCTCAATAGCTTTTTTGTATTAAGTCGTATATCAGAAATTATTTTAAGATATGTATTCATTTGGAAATGCACACTATAATTCCCAATTTTTTTTTTTTTTATTTGGTAAAGTGTAGCGACTCTGTTCGCCGTGCCTCATTGGAAATTTCATTGATTTTACTTTTTTGAACAGTACAAAGTATTTATTGTTGCATTAAAAACATGAGAGAAAGAATCCAGTGCCTCGTCTATAGTTCAATTTAGTAAAAGTGTCCACTGTATCACCTGTTGCACTTTGCAAATTTCACCCAAAGGGGCTTTCCTTCAGTCAGGTACAAACTTTCTTTTTGAGTTGGTTTGCTGGCTTCTGAGATTGGGAGTAAGATAGGGAACGGGCAACTCGCGGTCTGGGAGAAGGAACTCTTTATATGAGATGACGGATTATATCAGAAAAATAGACATGACATAATCTAAGCTGCTATTTTTACGTGCGTTATGAAAATCCTACAATCCGAAGTCGAGTGCTTGAGTAGAATGTTCGACAAAGCAATGTCATTTGTGTGATGTTATCCCATGTTTACTGTAGATCCATATGTAAGCCCAAGATATATTCACCAAAATGAAGAATTTTGTCACCTTGTGACAACATTTGGAAATGATTCGTGGCATGTTTCAATTAAACTTGAGGACTTTTCGTATATGGTCAGCAGAAACACCGGACGAAGTTTGTTTTGGATAGACTTACTTGGGCTAAAATAATTTCACACTCACGTACGAGATCATTCTGTGTTCTGCTGCCCTATTTATTTTAATACTACAAAAAATCCGACCCTGTGGTCTTGCGGTCGTTTATCTATGTAGAGAATTGGTTGAAAAAAGGCATTCCACTGTTCCTTACCAATACTTTCAGACACGTTTCAATTACCACTAGACATCAATATTCCAGCAACTAACTAATATTCATACCGCAGTCCGTAAAATTGATTATAATGCATTGTACATTTAGATAGTATAGTTTAAACGTGGTTTTGTTCACTGCACTTTTGATCAGCATTCTTCTGTACATCACCACATTAAACGCAGAATATAGAGCACCTGACGGCACACTTCTCTAGCGTGGGATCACGTTGTTCTAGTCGCTCTCACTCTTTTCTTGCCATCTGGGTTGAACATTGAAAATTATATCAATTGAGTGTTCTGTAGCAATAAGTGAAAACGGTATATCACTGCATTTCCAGCTGGAGATAATGTCAAACGCAGACTCTAGCCGTAACCTTACTACTGGTTAGAGCGTATGTTCATAATGGAAATGAAAAACACAGAAATAGCACAAATATTTTCCCGAAGTAGGAGCACGAACTTTAACTTTTCATACCCCTTGTCCCTAATGTTTACGCCTTGTTAGTACACTTTACCCTCGTGACATTCATTGTTCTTAACCCTACAGTGGTAAGGTGAAAGAAAATTTCATGAATGGTACACTGTGCTTCCTGGACCCAGGACCATTTTTGCCTGATAAGATGTGAACTAGGATTTAAATTTCTATTATATTTACAATATTAAATATAAACACCAGATAGTGGATACGATTTAAGCGAAACTGTACATTCACTTTATTCAAGCAATATCTTTCTTGTTATAATTAAGTTCGATACCTATGTGACTATTTTATTGCTTAAATACCAGCACTCAAAATAAAATATTTATTAACTAGAAATAAGTAAACAAGGATTTCTCTTAATAGGGGTGTATTACAAATAAGGAAACTCATTATGTTCACTGTTGACTCATTATGTTCCATACCGAAAAGGCGAAATTTCACGAGAAACTAATCAATTTTTTATATTCATAAACTATTAGCATTTGGCAACCACACTCTTCAAAATGTTCATCTTTTGCACAACCATGAATATTACACGTTCAGCTCGCAGCTCGCAACATTCTTCACTTCGATTTTCATGCCACTTACAATGGTTCGTACGTGCAATTTCATGTATCTTCACTCGAAACAAATATTTAACTTCATAGTGATCATGTATACCTAGGTATTTGACTATGACTTTTATTTCTATTTCTCAACATTCTCTTCTACTTACTTCATAAACTCATATTTGAACAATTATTATACGAGGAACAATTTCACACATTGCTTATCAGTAAAACGCACCTCACTTCCAAATTTAATTGCAAATTTACCGGCTATCAACTCATTCGACACGATAAGAAGGTTCCGGCTCGACGCGCCACCAGCGCCGTGACAATAGTATTTTATCCTTACACATGGTATAGTATTGACTCTCCATCTAATATTCCAGAACATCTAATCATAACTATTTATTACAGATTTTTATGTGTCACAATGACAGTCATCTATGTTCGACCAGGTCGTCCTATTCCCCTCCCATTCCAATATATTTCAAGTAATTTCCATCATTACCTGATCTCTTCCAATATTAACATCCATAGCCGCTCAGACCGAGAGAAACAGCTTATAACAATTTTATCCCTGCCTCCACTACCTGCTTCATTCACCCATTTCCAAAACCAATCCGTTCCTGATCTAACACTACTCCTGATCACATGATCTCTCGCCCACAGTATTTTCATCTACATTCTAGATCCTCTGGGTAGTTAACATGTGCCTATTACACTCACTCAAAAAGTTTCCATTACTTCTTCCTCCGTCTGAGCACCTTCTCGGCTAATACTTCGCTACTAAACTTACTAAACTCATATACTGTCAGCGGCTTATCCTCCTTTTACTAAAAATGAATTACACCTTTGAATGCCAAAACTGGGTCAATTTGGCTCAGATGATCTTTTTATAAAGAAATGCCACAATATCAAAAAGAGGTAGTGGGCTAATATTTTTGGTATTCTTCCATTAGCAACCATTTTTACTTTTGGAAATCATTTCAGTAGAATTCATATTTAAAAAACAAAATACCCCCCAAAATGGCAGAAAGTGTAGCTAGGTCGTTTTCATCCAGTTTTGGATACCTCGCGGCACGGCCCCCAAGAATATCATTTTATTATTATTATTATTATTATTATTATTTCGCCGACTGAAATGAAACATGAACTAATCACTTCTCCGTTCTACCGAGCTTTGATTCGGGTAAGAGTAATAGTAAATATTATTTTATGAAACTCCTTTTCTCCCCACTCTTTCCCACGTCCACACATCACTACATATTTCCTTCTCAGCAATTGTTATATTTTGGTTCAGTTCCCTAAAATATCTTGTTTTATTTTTAGCAAGACACGTGATTCTTCACCCCTTAAAAGTACATAAGTTGGATAAAAAGTACTCGCAACCCTGCCGGCACGCGCCAGTCTAGTGACGGAGAAGCGCGGGGTGGCAGCACCGGAGAAGACAATCTCAGTTGAGGAACTTAGGTGAGTGGAAACGCTGTTGAGTCAATCAGTCAACGAGAGCAGTGGCGTCAAATTGGTATCGCGAGTGGAAGCGCTCTAAACACAATCTTCACTAAACATGAACAGCGTTCGTGGATCAAAATTGAAGTGGCACGTGGTCGTAGTGCACGAGAATGTTTTCAGAGACTGCGGGAAGCCTGTGGTGATGCAGCATTGCCATACCGCACCGTAGCTCGATGGGTTAAAGTGTTTCGGGAAGGCAGACAACGTGGAAGACCGCCAATGTTCTGTACGACCTCCAGTGGACAACTTGACAATTCGGCTCCTTGCATCCTTGCTGGACGTGGATAGACGGTGGACTGCGCGTGAGTTATCGGCAGAGGTTGGGGTGTGCCATAATACTGTGCTTCACATTTTGAACATCCTGGATTTTCGCAAATTTGCAGCACGTTGGGTTCCACATGCCATTACGGAGGTGCAGAAATGGTACCGATATGCACTGGCACAAGAATTGCTCGACCGCCACCAGAAAGAGGGTGACAATTGCTTGGGCAGGATCGTTACCATTGATGAAACCTGGGTTCTATCCTACGAACCATGTTTGAAGCGCCAATCCAACGAATGGAAGCATCCCGGTTCCTCTCGACCAAAGACTGTGCGCCCTAGTCAGGGAGTAGTGAAGGTGATGTTGATAGTGGCGTACGATGTCCAAGGGGTTATCCTGCTCCATGCTGTACCAGCAGGGCAGACTGTGAATGCGCCATATTACTGTACGTTCTTGCAACACCATCTGCGTCCCACACTGCGGAGAAAGCGAGCTGATCTTTTGGCACGGACCCCAATCATTTTGCACGACAATGCACGCTGTTACACAGCTACCGCCGTGACGGACCTTTTACGTGCCTGGAACTGGGAGATACTGGAACTTCGACCATATTCGCCGGATATGAGTCCGTGCGATTATGACCTGTTTTCCAAGATGAAGCAACCACTTCGCGGACAACGATACAACACCAGACAGGCCATCCTCAATGCCGTAGGGCGGTCGCTGCGAGACATAGCCAGAGAACAACGTGCTGACGGAGTACGGCGCCTTCCATACGTGTGGCAGAAGGTTGTGGACATGGGGGTGATTACATTGAAGGAATGTAGAACGTATTTTCCCTTCTAATACAGTCATTTGTAAATTATAACAATTGTGCCATTACTTTTTATCCATCCCTTGTATGTAATCTGTCACAAGCTTGTTTGCAAAGCGCATTGCACCAGCAAACTGCTCTGCAAGGACTGTCAGGTGTAATCAAAATACAATGTGTGACAGAATTTATTCCTAACAAAGCGTATTTCTATGTATAAATTTCTAATGTTACAGTACTATAATTCAGGTATTGTTTGAAAGAATCAAAAGCCGCCACTGACAGTGTATACAGCGTATGAAATTTACTGTAAGAAGCACGAATGGGTCAAAATAACCCACGCTTAATACTTGACCTAACATTTTAGGTTTGGTTCTCTAAGGGTTAATCCACTCTAATCTCTACCACCAATCATTCAACTCGCAATTGAGCTTTTCATCCCTCAAACCGCATATATATCACCTCATCATCCAAAATTCCTCCGCGCTACTTTCGTCTACTTAAATACTCAGGTCAAATCTATACAGAATATGTTTGCACTGACAACCACGAAGCTCTTCAGCAACATAGAACCCTCCACCGAACAGTGTATAAATTACGACAGTGGATTAAAACCTGAAACACAATTTCTGCCTTATCACACCCTTCGCAATATTAGATGCGTTTCAACGCATTAGCTGGTAAATTTACCCAAACCTCTTATCCTCTCTTACATCACGATTAGGAATTGTACAGAGACCAAGGAAAAGCTAAAACCTTTGCTTCCTAATTATATTATATTATTTTTTACACTTCTATTATTCACTTAGCATTGTAGGCCTAATTATCATCCTGTAGGCATTTCAACTTCAATTCACCACATATCCATCTTCAACCCAACATATATACTCACAAAGCACTCACTACCTTCATTTCTACCACTTAAATCACTAATTTTGTCTATCATAAATGTTATAATGACCCGAAAATCAATAACATCTATCGACATGTAAGACAAAGTCCACGAATACTGCTAAATCTTACAAATCATCCAAATTTCTCTTGTTTTTAAAAATAAACAATACCTTCCGATACAGCTCAACAGAATCTTCAACCAAATTCTAGGGGAAAATATAGTCAAATGACTTCATGTTCATGTTTCTCATTACTAGGCCTATCTTTACCACACCATCAAGCAGTCTCCCGCCCACAAATTACCATCAACGATCAGCTTCTGCGTCTCCTCAGCTGCATCTATAAGCAGTATAATACCACCAAGCCATCCTGCCTGGTACTCTTTAATTTAGAAAAGGCATTTAATGACGTGTAGCGTTAGGGTTTGCCTTCAAACCTGCTACACATTCGCCTTATCGCATATATTCGTTTTATTTACAATTTCTTGTCTGGCCACCGTACTTACGAATACCTTAATCAACAGTCATATCAAATGATATTTATGCACTCAGGCGTATTTAAGACTCTTTACTATCACCCTTATTATATCTGTTTTATGTTGTTGACATGCCTCTTTCCCCACAAAATATTCAGGTATTTCCATACGCTGATGATACAGCTTTTTTTGCAATTTGCAGTATTATACACTAAGTAAACAACGCCTTACAACCAATAATACAGACGTTTGGTCTGTGGTGCAATAAATGGCTACTGAAATCCAATGCTGCTAAAACCCAAACTACAGCATTTCTGGCCCCTAAGAAACGCTCCAGATTTCACAGTAATTCACTTCCATCACTGTTAACGACAACTGTCTTAGAATCCCCAAAACTGTTAATACTTAAGACTCACCATAGATAGACACCTCAGATGGAAGACTTATGTCCAGGACATCAATAGAAAGGCATACATTTGACTCAATCTATTAAAACTACTTACTGTCACAATCTGGAGTTGTTCTACAAACCTACTCTTAAACACTTATGTAGTCTTCCTTCGACCTGTGATTAGTTACGGCCATACCGTTAGGTCTCGGTAGCTACCCCCCCATTTTTTTATCAAAAACTTAAGGTTCTCGAACATCGCACACTCAGAATTCTATACCACATCAATCTCCTGAGCTCTATTCTCGCGTGACTTTTCTACTTTTCCATGTAGGAAAGCTTTGCCTCAAATACTTCCGGAACGCTCCATCCTCATCCTCCACTCCTCTCTGATTCCATCAAGCTCATATTTAATATTATATCGTTCACAGCATCAGCCATTCTACCTCTTCCTCCTCTTTACAATGTATCATTATTCCTTACCACCGAATCATCAAGATCTTCCCCTCATCAGAAAGTTTCTTCTCTATCACCCTCCGCACAATATCATACAATTATATTCTACACAATAATTCCTTTGTCACTAACAGAGCCACCCATCCCTTTAAATAATGCTTGAAGAAGTCCCCGAGAGAGAAGAATATCCTATATCCGTCATTTTACAATATATTATAGTTTTTCTCGTCCAAACGCAGCTCGTCTCATGGATTTCACTCAACAACGCAATATGATGAAATGTAAATCCAAATATTTTCATCATGATGTCCATAATTCATTGTACAATTTCCTTTCTCCACCATCATTATAATTACGATTGTAAAGATCATAATGTCCTATTTACTCACGTTGTTTATGACAAAATTACAGAATTTTGAAAATCCCATAGACCATCTTTAACTCCTTTCTCGAAATACCCTTCACTTCTCTTTCCCCCATGGAGGGCATAACCCTTGAGTGGGTGGTTATCTAAAACAAACGTGCGCCATACCTTTACGTTATAATTTCAATTATTATTTTATTTCTAAAGGGTGTCTTATAGGTAATTTATGTCTTGAAGCAAAGTAAAGTTCTTTGTTTATACCTTTATCACAAGACTAAAGTCGCTGTAAGACCGTAAGTAAAATTTTGCCCAAATATGTACCCCGTTGGCACTTTCAGATAATGATTTTTTTTTTTAATTCCGTATCAGGGAGCCAACACAAATATAGGGAATAAGTGTGAGGTTTAGGACAGTTAGAGATGTGGGACAGTGATATACCTCTCTGGTGATTTGTGTTAAGCCATAGCGGTTGCTAGCGGATGTGGCGGCTACGTTTAAAGAGCATTGCTACCAGGTTCTGAACGTGCACAAGGTTTTAGAAGCAAAGACAGATTTTCCTTCACCGCTGATAACTATTATATCAGATATATATTATAAACATATTTCACAATATGAAGAGGTAGTAGAGGATTTGATATAAAAGTAGAGAGTTAGGTATTGAAAGTATATTTAGAATATTTTTATATGATTCTAATACCAGAGTTCGTAGCTTTATAGTGACAGTAATTAAAATGGGTATACAGGGAGGATTATAACATGATGAGTTGAGGAGGATTGGGACACTGCCCCACTCCTTTCTGCTCACAAGTGTGAAAACGTTGGGTACCTTTATTATAATCCCTGTGTTTCCGCTTGGCTAACGCTATATTTATTTAGTACTTTTTCTCATCAGTGTTTCAGAAAAATGCCAAGGAACTGGAAGAAGATAAACATAGATTCATTATGATGTCCATAATTCATTGTACAATTTCCTTTCTCCACCATCATTATAATTACGATTGTAAAGATCGTAGTGTCCTATTCACTCACGTTGTTTATGACATAAAATTAAAAATTTTGAAAATCCCTTAGACCATCTGTAACTCCTTTTTCGAAATACCCTTCACTTCTCTTACCCCCATGGAGGGCATAACCCTTGAGTGGGTGGTTATCTAAAACAAACGTGCGCCATACCTTTACGTTATAATTTCAATTATTATGTTATTTCTAAAGGGTGTCTTATAGGTAATTTATGTCTTGAAACAAAGTAAAGTTATTTGTTTATATTTTTATCACAAGACTAAAGTCGCTGTAAGACCGTAAGTAAAATTTTGCCCAAATATGTATCCCGTTGGCACTTTCAGATAATGATTTAAAAAAAAATCCGTATCAGGGTGCCAACACAAATATAGGGAATAATTGTGAGGTTTAGGACAGTTGGAGATGTGGGACACTGATATACCTCTCTGGTGATTTGTGTTAAGCCATAGCGGTTGCTAGCGGATGTGGCGGCTACGTTTAAAGAGCATTGCTACCATGTTCTGAACGTGCACAATGTTTTAGAAGCAAAGACAGATTTTCCTTCACCGCTGATAACTATTATATCAGATGTATATTATAAACATATTTCACAATATGAAGAGGTAGTAGAGCATTTGATATAAAAGTAGAGAGTTAGGTATTGAAAGTATATTTAGAACATTTTTGTATGATTCTAATACCAGAGGTCGTGGCTTTATAGTGACAGTAGTAAAAGTGGGTATACAGGGAGGATTATGACATGATGAGTTGAGGAAGATTGGGACACTGTTCCACTCCTTTCTGCTCACTAGTGTGAAAACGTTGGGTACATTTATTATAATTCCTGTGTTTCCGCTTGGCTAACGCTATATTTATTTAGTACTTTTTCACATCAGTGTTTCAGAAAAATGCCAAGCAAGTGGAAGAAGATAAACATAGACTAAATACAAACAGCAAACAGTGATATTCTGCTAGCCGTAAAGATAGTAATATAGAAAAAGAAGAGTATTTGAGAGGTAGCAAGAGAACACAACATATTGAAAAGTACAAGCAAGACCCAAATGGAGATGCTGTAATATTTCAAGGAAATCTCTTTGTGAGAAACTCTCGTTAGCGCAAGTAAGACGAACTATGGGCTTAGAACGAGGCACGGACGAACTTTGATTTACGCATATGAAAATGCCTTGAAGAAGAATGTGCCAGAATTTTAAACTGTGCAGAAAAGTGCGGGATATGGCTGGCTTAATGGTTTTATGAAGCATCCCCCTCAGTTATCTCTGCGATCCCTGGAACTAAAAGTTTATCAAAAAGTACCAGCTTCAAAAAGCAGAACGTGGACGACTTTTTGAACAATTTGAAATCAGCATATGAGAAATGAAACTTCACTCTGAAGTGTACTTTTAACTGTGATCAAACTGGATTTAGTACCATACACACAACGCCACCCGTGATAGCTTCCACGAGGACAGAATTAATTCGGACAGGTAACTTGAGCGGAACGTGCTGAACAAGTGACAATCCTATGTACCTTCAATGCAGTTAGGAAAAGCATTCCTCCAGTTTTTCTATATTCGAGCGTAGGGTACAAGAATTTCTTCCTGACGAAAATGCCACCTCATAGCTTGGTATTAACAAGGATCACTGGATGGATGATTGCTGAGGTATTTGGTGTTTGTTTAGATCACATTACCCAAATTTCAAAATATTCGGAAGAAAATCCAATCATATTGCTCCTCGAACACCACGAAAACCTCGTAAACATCATTGTGGTAGAGAATGCTTACCAAAATGGCGTGTTATGAACATTTTAACCCGCATTGCAATCAAACTGCAACTGGTGGATGTTTCGCTTTATGGACCTCTGAAGACGCATTACAATCGGGTGTGCAATGACTGGCTGATTAATAACCAAGGAGAAACTATTTCTCCTCATTCTATTGATGAGTATATAGGACGGGTATACCCCTGTGCTATGACACAATAGAATATCAGATCTCGATTTTTTAAAAAAACTGTAATATACCCTTTCAACAGTGCTTCTTTTACAGAAGACTAATTTCTGATATCTTTAGTAAATGACCGTCCAAATCCCTCGTTGAACAGAAACGCACCGTTTCACCAGCAAAATCTATAGACAACCTTACCACGCAGAATGTTGCTGTCATATCTGAGGGTATGGACCATGGTTCATCAGAGCTTCTGCCTCAAAGCTCGCTTATATTAGCTATCCAAGAAACTACATATGTTATATTTTGCAGCAATATCTTCCACTGCGTTAGTATTCACTCAGAATATCCGTCCTTATCCAAAGGCTGCCTACCCCTCTTAATAAAACCAACCGTGAGAAAAAGAGGAGTGGTCGAACAAGAATACTAACAGCAACTCCAGGAAAGATGAAACCAAAGAAGAGGGCTTTGCACAGCAAAAGCGAAAGAGATGTCGGTATTAGAATTCATTTACAACAAGTAATAGGAAGGTCGATACGAACTCAGAGTCCTCAATCGAAGACAGTATTTTCTCTCAAGAACAGTGTGTTGATATATCCTTTAGTAGTTCTGTTAGTATGTAGGTCTATCAATGAACGAAATAGGATCGGAAAACACTAATGTCAATGTTCAAAACAGGAATATTATACTTCTTAAATTTTACATCAATAATGCGTACAGTTTCTGCCAGGTTTTCCAGACCAATTACCAATGGTTGAGATCACTCAATGGTAATGGTTACTTCTTCTTTTCAAATTAAATAATATGTTTCAGAGTAACTTCCGAATTTCTTTTCATGAAGTGAGTAGTGTGTTTTCTTAGAATGTAAATAATTATAAAATGGAAGTTATTATATATATTGTTGAAATTATTAATATGTCAGGCGATTTAATTGTAAACTTAATAAAAAAAATAAGAAATAGTTCAACTCTGCGCTGCACAGCATTATTAGTTTGATAGAGATTATTATTATTATTATAGTTCGATGTGTCCAATTCTGCTCTGAGTTTATGGGAGTAGGTGATGGTGATGATGGACGACATAGTAGACTGAAGAACGTGAGATGAATTGGGTTCGGGACAAACCTGAGAAGTCACACGGATAGGATGTTTATCTTCCTAAATGCCCACTTAACCAGAGCTAGGATCAAAACAGGAATCCTACATATCAGAACTGATCGGTCTACTACTGAGCCTCTTCGCGAACCGGGAACATTCATGTTGGAAATAAACGTAATTCTTTCTACTCCATATCTTATCCCGAATTGTATCCAAAGCACCGAGAATTATCAAAAACCGTAAAGAAAATATACATACTTCATATTATGTAAAATCAAATATACATTCTAATTATCCATATTCTCCACACCCACATTTCAAAAGCCTGCAATCTTTTATCGTCACTTTTGCTCAAGTCCATGTTTCAGCCCGATTGAGAGAAAATGTATAAAGCAATCTAAACATCTGAAAAGAAAACAGGTTCGCAATTATATTATCGGTGTCTAAACGTATGAACAAGTACTATGACTACGGGCTATGTAGAAGCAAATGTGATTAAGGGATTTGCATAGTTTATTTATTCAATGTTCAATATTAATGTTTACAGCGTTGAATATTAATGAAAAACGCAAGTGCAACTCTGCAAAAATTGAGTCATACACAACATATTACAGTAATGCTTAAATATAGTTAGTGATGCCCACCAGACAAGATTTGAGAATGTTTAGTCTCAAAAAAGTTTCGAAAGTTCTGTCTCGTCTCGAAAACCATATATATTTTCTGTTGAAATAGATCTATCTCGTCTCGAATCTTGTAACGAAAATTCTGTATCATCTCGTGCGTATCACTAAGTATAGTGTGTGAAGTAACAAAAAATCAAAATCACGAACCTTAATCCTTCAATAGATCCCAAGTTTTAATTAACCTTTAGTCTAATTTTTGAATAGGTTTTACAAATGTTAAAATTACTTATTCGTATGTGTAGTTTGGACCCTCAAAAGCTTTGGATCTCTTCCGAAATAAGTTCCTGCGCACGTGACTGAATATTAGATATTCATGATGTTTGTATATACATAGTTGGACTTCCGTCCTTGTTCAGTTTCATCCCTTAGTAATTATAATACTTCAATATGAACGATTTGATTATGTTATATACAGAAACAGTATCAATCAATATTGTATACGCTTAGTTAACTATCTACTCTCTGTATTTCGCGATTCATTGCCATATTTAATCTCACTCTATTAATAGAAAAACTCCAATTTAATCTTTTCAGGTGGCTAAAGCGCGTAGCTCCATGGTAGATTCATAATAATTAGCAACTTGCTTTTCGAACTGACTGTAAATCTTACCTGATGAGGGATAACGCGCTCTTTAGTGTCCGAATTTATATTTTCTAATTTAATCTGTATATAATATATATATATATATATATATATATATATATATATATATATATATATATATATATATATATATATATATATATATGGCTATTTTTACTCTATTATTTTGTCGAGCTTGTATCTAAACATCAATTTTCTCTAGAAGTCTTTGCTTTGAACAAGATGCATGTTTTGGGCATTGGCCTTATCGTAACGGGAATGAATAGCTTCGATGCTGACATCACATTAAACCTTAATGAATTAATCAGTCAATTGTAGATATCGTGCCACATAGGATCGGTGTTAAAGAGGGACGTTAAATTTCCATCCATCCATCAATATAACATAATAATGAAAACAGCGAAACATATTTCATTTTATACTCTTAAACAAACAGTTCTTGTGAATTGAATGATGTTAATTACTGAGTGGCTGGTCACAAAGCGATTCAGCCACTAGATGTCAATGTAGGAAAATCCATTCACAAGGAGATGATAATATACCATTCCCATTGTATTAGGGAATTATAGGTACATGCGAACTACCAATTCGAAAGACTTTCATCAAATATTGTATATTTGCCATTCCATCAAGTTAGAAATCGCTTTAGCTTTGGAGGAAAGTCATTTGCACTTAGTGATCTGCATAGACCAGGCTCAGTCTGAGACCCGCAATCCGCTTCGGCCTACAGATCGCACTTGGGAGGACCAGCTCATTTCCTTCTTTGGATCGGGTCTGCCTCGGGCGGGTTCGATACTGCTTTCTCTTGAGGGCAGGATGGGCTCGAGACGATAAATTGCAGTTCTTTAATAATGTTTCTTATTAAATGATATCTGGAATATAGCTAAGCGTTGAAGTCTGTTTTCAAGGCTGCACGTGTACTGAAAGACATTGCAAACAATGCAATTTGTACAGTTAGTGATCCTTAGCTGTAGGACCAGGCTCCGGCCAAAACCTTTTAAAACTTAATGGCCAGGTTGGGTTCGAGCCGAAAACCTCCAAATCTTTGCGGGTCCGAGTTGGACTGGAGTTAGCTACGTTAGGGATGGATTGGGCTTGGGGCGAAAAGTTCGGCTCATGTATTTCTCTAGTACAACTTCAGCAACTCTAGTTCATGAAGTAAAAAGAAGGGGGTATAGAAAAAAATCTGCAAACCAATAATTTTAATGAAATAAGACTTGTTTGTCAATTTATAATATCAGGGTATGGCAGATCGCTTTAGCTTGGTTTCAAATTGTATGAATGTCAAATTGAAATCTTATTTGTAGAACGGATACGTATCCACATGTGCAAAAAATTGCGCGTATACTGCCACTCACGATTTTCCGCGTTTATTTCATTTTCCGTACGTTTATGGGTAAAATTTAGTTATTAGTATGTGGTAATAATAGAAAGCAATCTAAGGAGATATTTTCAAAAAAATATAATAAAATAATAAAAATATGAGCAAAAACAAAATTATGCTCGGTTCTGTCTTTACTTGCAACGATGATCTCTATGGATTTTTCAGTAGCAGAGCACGATTGCGGAGGGAATTCAGTAGGGGAGTCAAGGAGTTGGATCAATGAACTGGACACTTTAGTTAAATGTTCCATTTATTGGTTAAAACCTAATGTGTAGATTGCCTGCCAAATATAAATTAGCTTCTGTAAGTAAGATGTCGTTCGAAAATATTGAATTAAACAGAAAAACTGTTATCTTAAGGTTCGAAGCGATACGAACCATGGTTATTAAGATTATTTCTTAAGAAAAAAGAGCAAACACAGCGTTGCCTCCGTGGTTAGGTGGATAGAGTGGCGGACTCGTTGTTATTTTATTATTTTGACATCACAACGAATCCCATCCCATCCCATATATCCTTTTACAAAACATTATAGAAAGTGTATAATTGATATATCCTTTAATCGACGTATTTATTTAGTATTAGAATACGTGTACTATTGGAAACAGTTATTGTTTTCATTTTATGGTCTTGTATGTTACACCTCCCCTACCCATTCTTGAACAGCAGACAACTCACTTGGGATTTGTGTGTCAGGAACAGGAAAAAGAGCATACGCGACCTTGACAGTCTTTCCACTGTTACCCATTGTTATATCGACATGACGTCATATCGAATGACGCTTGTTGTCATGAAATAAGATTGAAAGGAAAAAAGCTGATGTCAAATTATCGTTTGTGTGTGTGCTTGTGTTTTTTTCTTTTTAGAGTATTGACTTTCTCTCTATCTTTCCTTTTTAATATCCAAAAGTGCAAGAAATGCAATCAAAGTCTGTGTAAGGAATGTTTCTCTTGAACGAAACTAAATTATAAAGATCTATGTATGCTGAACACGAATACTTCCAAAAGGTAGAATAATAATGAACGATAATCGTACCATATTTCAACATTATATAGTAGCGTGAAAAACTGATATTAAAATTATATAACAAACAGGCATAAGGTTTTTATTCTAGCATGGCAACACATTAAACGTAACTCATTAAATTTTGGGAATTGCAAGTTATCACTTTACGTGTCATTGTATTTCTAGTAGTTTTCACGTTCGAGCGACGAAAGAAATTCTAGTAATAGTGATAAAAATCGAATTCGAGATTTCAATGAATTCACGTTTCACGCCCCCACATTCCGAAAAAGTGAATTTGATGTATGTCCGTCGGTTCGTCACGTTTTTACATGCATTCAAATAGAGGCCATACTGTTCGACGTATCTGGACCGAGTTATAGACATGAAGTTTCAATAACACTTTATCGTTTCGAATTCTATATCCCCCGACACCTAAAAATAAGGGCAGTTTACTGAAGGATGAAAATTTAAAATAATTAAATTGTCTCAAAAACAGTTGTGAAGATTTTGTTTATTTTCTAGAAATATAGTATGAATCATTGCTCTGAAAAAATACGTAAGGTCTAATTTACTATATGGGATGCGTTTTTTCGAACAATCTTCTCAATCACATTTCATAAATAAATGTATCGTTAATAACCTAATAATATGACACAACTCGTTTGTCCAGAAAAGATACACAAGGGATATTTTATTCTTGGGGACGACTTTTTTCCACGATTTTCTCAGAAAATACTCAGACGCTTTTGCTCATAGTTCTCATACAATTATTTCCTTAAGAATTCTAATATATGGCATAAGTTATTTCTAAGAGAAATATGACCACTCGGTACTTTAATTTTGGACGTAAGTTGCTTCCAACAAATTTTTCCAATACACATTATTTTTTCGCATTTCCCAAATAAATGTTTCAGTAATAGCTGCAGTCTAACACGAGTCAGTTTAAGAAATTCGAGCGAGAAAATTCATTGCGTTTCATCCGTACCCATTCTTAAATATATTTTTAAATGTTACACCTAATCACAATTTCCCTAACAAAATCGAAGGTTCTGTTTAAATGTGCTTTGTTGTGGCCAAATGGTTCAAATGCATTGGTTCTGGATTTGGTTCCCGGTGAGAGCTAGTGTATTTTTATCCAACGTTAAGATATAGGTGCAAAGAGAAAAGTGTTTAAACAAGCCTAATCAATCTAATGAGTAATACAAAGAAATAACACAATATTACGAAATTATAGAAGAAACGTTGTTAATATTAGATATTTGCGTGTGAAATGTCCAACCGATGACAGTCAACTCCAAAGGTAAGAAAGTGAAACATCCAATATCAATTAATCAGTGGTCTCTAGTTAAAGCTATCCTACTAGGAAGTGATTGAGATACCAAAAAATGTTTTAATCGCTGGGAGACATGTTAGGAGAATACATTGGGTGAGATAGTTTAGCTCATGAATAGTCTGCACCTTCGTTGAGTATTGAAGTACGTAGGTCTATATAGGTTTGCATTGAAATGAGTATTAATACACAATATCTGTTGAATATTACGGAGGCTTGCGGACAGGTTTGCAGTGCATTTCACGGAGTTCGATATTGTAAGGATCCTAGCGAACTCCTGAGCCTTCCCCACTGTACACTATCAGTTAAATTTGTGCTTAATTAAAAACTATTTGTTTAAACTTAACACTGTTAACCGTTATCACCTGTGCACTACGGGCAACAATCCGCTAGTACTTCTTCGTTTTTGCCCTTTGTTTTAGCGCCATAAATGTTTTCGTTCATAAATTTCTTTGTCTATGATTTGCATATAAGTAGCGCGGGCATTAGATTTTGACTTCTACTTCATATGCATCTAATTACAAACACACGTATAGAATGAACACAATAAACTTTGAATATATAGTTTGTGTACAGAAAATCATACACGAGGCGCTGCACGGGAGAGCAGTTTGCATACTTTTGGCAGTCAACTTCCTAAGAAATTTATAATAATAATAATAATAATAATAAACAGAAAACGAAACAGTTATTTACATAATTTATTTATTTAAGCATGGAAGTGCAATATACTTAAGTTTTTCTCTCTCTCTCTCTCTGTCTCTCTTTGAAGGCAACAACCCTTAGGGTACCAAGACGTAGAAAAGGACTTGTGGCACTCACGACTATAGGGTGGTGTGTGTTTGGCACATCGGCTAATCTTGTTGTTAGTCCCATTTTTTGGACCGGATGAGTTATTCACTGTAGAATATACAAGAAAATATACCTTTCTTTTACTTTTAAAGTAAATAATTACACTCATTCACTCAATGTGATACTTGTTTAACTGTATACAGATAACTGATCCGTGGAAGAATCGTTGATAATAATAAATAAAATAAACTCGACAAATATTCTTGTAAATAATAAGTAAAAGTTTGAGTTACACTATTCACGTGTTATCCAGTTGTGGCACACTGGAATATAGGGGACGCCTTTCTATTTTTCCCAGTTATTTTAACTGCTTCAATTGAAATGAATCTATAATAATAAGAGAGTGAATTTAGTCTTCTTATCCTTCGATTTGAAAGTAAGGTCCACTAGAATTGTATACATAAAAATAATAATACTCAGAATTCTATACAGTAGTTTGTTTTATTCGAAATGACATACTTTCTGCAAATGTTTGGGTTGGAATTATTTGAAATCAAATCTTTAAATTTTACGACCTACGGTTATACCGGCTAGGCTAAGGGACACGGTGATGACGAGAAATAAATGAAATGGTGGAATGAAGAAAGTGGGAGAAAACGGGAGAACCCCGTGAAAACCCTTGTTCAAGGTGTTTCTCCACCACAAAATTCACTTGGTGCGAGCTGGGGTCGAACCAAGGTTTCCATGCACCAAAGATGAACGCTTTATCACTGAGCCACCGCGGATCCTCTGAAATTATTTATAGGAGAGATGACTACTTTATGAAAACTTGATATCGAACACATTTGTTTAAAAATACCAGCTTTTTGTGAAATATTGCTTAATATTCAAGAAAACCTAAGTCAATAATAATAATAATAATAATAATAAATTGAAAACTCTCTGGACCTAGTGCATTGGCACAATTCCAACAATTAAAAAAAAATTGGTTTCCTTCTCTTGTAAGTGTACAAGGACTTGATCCCTGTTGCTTTCAATATACGAAGAAATTGTCCAACTGTCAAATGAGATGCTACATAAAATGCCCTATGCAACATAATGTAGTATAGAGCCATCATTTCAGGTGTCTAAAGAACACTTTCGTTTTAGCAAGAAAAGATGAAAATAGGAAGTACTCAGTTTTAACCTAGTAGAAAGTTTTCAGATTTAAGGGAAATTGCACAGAGTTGTTGGATATTAAATGTAGTTCGGATTGATGGAGTAAGACATCGTAAGTAGTTTATTGTTTGACATATACTGGGAGTGACCAAGCCATTACTTATGGAAATATCGAAAGAGATACGTTAATGGTGTTAGTTTCAAACTATTGTAGAAACGAAAAATTTAAGGAAATCTCTAAAACTCTGAAATCACAGATCCACATTGACTGACTGCTAAGTAAAACTGCTAAATCTGACTAAAGCCAAAGAAAAAGGCCTAATGACCTTTGCTACAGTTTCAGACATATCATTCTCATATCAAAAGTACAATAGAAGTAAACTATGAATAAAGGTGAATTTAGTTTTGGAATACCAACAAATGATTTTGCTAGATGTAAATTTTGGGAAAACTTTTTATAAGGGCTTAGATTTTGTTTGTTGGTTTGTTTGTTTATTAGCTTCCCCATTTCGTAAACGTCGTCAATACCTAGTGGCTCACTTTACGGTAAACGGCGATTGTCGATATAGCGACGCGTCGAAGGATTGCCGCTAGTGTGTCACTAGTGGCAGGGATTCGTCGAGTCGAAGGAAATATCGGGGGTATTGAAGTTACCACCACGTAACGGCGAGAACTTCATTTTGATCCGCGCTCATTTGATTTGTCACGGAGAATGGCAAAGGGACAAACACGAACTATCGCCAGTCACGTGAATGCGGTTATTATTATATAATATTTTCCCTGACGAATTGTTATTATAAGGACAACACTTGAACTCCGGGGGTCAAGAGTAACTCCTGCTTTTGCATCATGAAGTGAAAAATCTTGAGATGGGTGCGTATAATTGTATGAATTTGGTTGGCAACTGTCACCGATCACTAGCAAGTGAATATGGGAGAACTATGAAAAAAGTAAATAGACGCTTGTCATTTTGTTATAAAATTACATGACGAGTGCATTTCATCTGATTCCAAACAGTTATTGTCAAACACACACGGTTAAAGGAGCACTCTGATTAGAAATAATAAAACGACTTCAACGATTTATCACTCTACAAGCTGTCTTCGTAATCGCCTCCGTGGCGAATTCGGAAAAACACGCAACTAGTAACCCTAAGGCTGGTGTTTCATGCCGAGCTTGGGGCACTTCTTTTACTTTTTTAAAAATGTTTTTAGACTCACCTTGATGCAAAGAAATTACGCATTTAGGCGATTTAACGTATTTTAGTGGAATAATTTTGTGGTTCGTTGGCGTTCCGTCGCTTCTCTGACGGTAGTGGTATAATTTTTAAAATTGAAGTGGGACCAAATTTTGGCTGCGGGACCGACAATTTTTGCGGACGTGCCGCTAGTTGCTTATCGGTGGTCTACCGACGCTTACGGCATGGGGTTGTCCCCTCACACGTGAGACAGATTGCAATCGACCAAAACTGTTTTGGAAAAATGGAAAACATCTTCCGACTTCGAGTTCCGAAGGATTCGTTAAGATCAACTCGAATCAAGGCTGCGCCACTGGAAGGTAGAACGAGTGAGGCAATCGGTCCAAGCAGTGCGCTCGAGAGCCTCCGTCTCATTGAAGACTTAGACTCTTTAGGAGAAGTAACAAGTTTATTACTTTGTGGGCAGAGCCCGTATATTTTATTTATTTTAGGTTTATTTTCAGTTAATCATATTTTATTAAAGATTTTGATTTTGAGTATTAGATTCATAAAAAAAGCAAAGTGTCAGGAAATAATAATCCACGAAAAACAAATTACATAAACATGGTAGTCATTGCTTTTTAATGTAGAAATACTTATGCAACGATGGTATGATGTACGCTTTCTCTAGCAAATTGTTTCATTACAGGAAATTAAAAGCAGAATTCAATTAATATCTGATTGAAAAGAATTGGCAGAATTCGTTGTAAGTAAATTTGTAAGATGTTTGTGAAAACAAGACACTCTTGTCGGGTATGTTAGAATTGCCAGTAATTGTGAGTCGAAGCATTCCAAGCATTGCCAGTCGTCGACCACAATGAGCAAACCATTGCGTTTCCTAGACAAGAAAGAGCACACGCCTCTGACGTCATACAGTAGCGGCAGATTCCAGGTCACAGGAAGTTCAACAAAAACGAAAGGACCAGAGGTCACTGGAGCAGTTGGATAGTAGAGATCAGATCAGTCAGGAGTGATCAGTCGAGATCAGTCGAAGACGGAGAGTTGGAGCAACGGAACAACGACTACAAGTCGGAGATTGACGTTAAAAGTTCTAACTAGTAGAATGTGTAGAAATAGCTTTCTTTAAGTTAAGCGAGTTAACGTTTCGCTAAGACGAACTCTGAAAGTTTACCATACGTTACGGAGGAGATATTATTATGCTGACCGTTCGCAAAACTTCGGCGTAATCAAATCATATCGCAGCCCGTTCTTAGTTCGAACCTCCGTTCCATCCTTTGGAGTCACCGCCAGCGAGATACCATCCAGCCTGTGGTTTGACGATCGGAAGGAGCTTTTGGTGGACCAGCATTTGCAGGAGCATAAGAACAGAACACCAAGAGGTATGTGCTACTTTCTAAACATTAGTCGAAGGCTCAATATTTGGTATGTAGTGTTAGAACTGGCAATTGCTAATTACCCGAATTCATACACGACACCTTACACGTACTTACACAAAGTAATGAAAATACAACAGTAATTCAATTATCGAAATCTGGAGTTGTTATTTAATTACAGAAATCCCCATAATAACATGAACCGAAATATTATCTCTCGCTTAGTTGCATATCATATTCCCACTCATTTCAGATAGTGAGTGGAAGGTAACTTTTCTGCGTTCACTAAAAACATCCCCAAGATCAGAAACGAACCAGGGAGGTTCACATGGCGGAGATGTTCTGGGTTCGAGCCTAGTCAAAACTGATCACCATTGTCATTAGTTCTATTGTTCGATTCCCGGTTAATGCATACTTTATCACGGCTGAGATGCTAGAAGTTCCAGTCCTTCGATATTAGTTTAGATTAACCATCATTGTTTTCATATTACATTATATTACACCGTATTGTCATAGTGGAGTACTTAAGTTTAAGCCCCGTTGAGGTTAATTTTCTATTGTTATAGTACAGATTGTCATACTATTCTTATAATCAATTCTAGTTTACATTAACCAGCCTAGTGTAAATTAAGAAATTCACCCACCCACCCACCCTTGCTTCATTTTTCTGTTGTTTTGATTTTATCATAAATACTGTACAAAATGCTGACGCTGAAAAACAATCACCGAATTCACTATCCTGTGATAAAAAGCAGTGGCAAGCCGGCCACAATGTTTTCAAAATCCAGGTATTACTATTTAGACTTGAGTGTACTGAAGCATTTCGTAGAGTATAGCCCGACTTACGGGGAAAAGAATGAAACCATTATACGGGATAATTTGTTAGGTCTAAGGTACAAAAGATATTTCATGGTGCAGTTCATCGATAAGAATTTTAGTTTAGAAGACCTTATCGATCTAAGATTCAGGAGGCATTTCTTGTCTATTATAACTGGAATTGCAGAGACAAATACTGTTTTGCGAGAATCTATTTTCTTCGCATTAAAATCCGAACAACACAATTGCACATTATGTGCCTTATTCAAGTCGAGAGCAGACCAGGTTACTGTTAAGAATTGGTTTGATCGCTTCCGTAATAGGTTCAATTGCTCTCAAGCGATTCAAATAGCGGAATTTATATCAACAGTCGCAAAATACGAAAAAGAGGCGAAATTGGTTATAGCGAGCGACAAATTATTGCTAGATTTGGTAGCATTCGCGAATTTCTTCAGAGAGAGAAATTCTTGGTCATGTAGGTAGAGAAGTGAAACGGTGGTAAATGTAAATAGTTGTTAATATAAGGATTTTAGATATTAGTTACTAGCAGCGTTCACCCCGCTTCGCTGCGGTCACCCCGGAACGCAATAAACTTTGTTACTTAGATAATTTTTACTTTTTCGCTTTCAAGTGATATGATAAAAACCATAGTAGATTGCAGTAAATGTTAACATTGTATCGCCTGTCATTTATGTTAACCCGCCGAGTGACACGGTCATGCGGGTTGCATATAAATACGTTTATTTTTACCTATGATGAACTAACAAAGGATTTGTACGTTATGGACACTTGAATGGTCAATTATCTCAAGACACTGGTAATTGAAAATTAAAGTGATATGATAAAAACCATCTAGGGTCCAAATCCTAATAACCCCCCAAAAATGAAAGAAATTGGTTCAGCCGTATTAGCGTGATGAGGGAACAAAGGATTTGTGCGTTCTCTTTTATATATAAGATATTTTATTCCGCATTGATATATATACCGTAGCATTTAAGTTTAGATTATAATAGAATTAGATTAGTATTGTTGTTAGTGGTATTATTATTATCATTATTATTTGACTATTAGATTAGGTAAGAAGTATAGGTTTAAGGATTATAAGTTAGATAACACAACTGTTTTGGTGATTAGGATTATATATATTATTATTATTAGTAAATATTACGTTGAAAAGTTAAAAAGATTAAAATTTAGAAAATGGAAATATGTCTCGAGGACATATATAAAGACTAGACAAATAAATAAACTTGACTAATAGAAAGATAGAAAGTAGTAAATAGAGAAATGTTTAGTTAACATCTGTATTAAGAAGAGTGAACAGTAAAAGAGAATTTAAAAAGTAATTATGTATATATGATAAGTAACAAATGTGACTGTGAAGAAGAATGAAAAAATATATAATAATTGCTATCTAAAAGGAACATCTAAGTTAATATAAATATTAAAATGCAAGAAAGAACGGAATATTAAAATGAATGATGTAAATTAATGTTAATGAGTTAACTAGCAGAATATTTGAAAAAAAAAAGAATTGGTTAAAATAACAAAATTTTGGAGAACCTTTCAGAAGGTCAGAGTACTAGATAAGAGGGAAGTCCCATTCTCGTTGAGTTCAAAGTGGGCGATTATCCAAAACGTCAATGAGAATATTTTATGTATTACGTCACATAAGTCTTCAGTGATAAAGAATGAAGAGACACAGAGGTTGCCTCGTTTATCACTCGATCCGCAGTGAAAGCAGTGAATATTTTTTTTAGGTGAATCCGACTTATTTAGCAGAAGACCCGACGAATACAAAAGTAAAATTTAAATTAAATAAATGAGTAAGGTTAATGTGATTAACATATTAGAGTATAGGGGTAAGATAAACATAAGTGTTTTTTAAGATAATAGTAACTTGGATTAAGATAGCACTATAGAATATAAATTTTATATCTAGTGGAGTGCTTGTTTAGGAAAATATATTTAAGAGTCTAGCTGATCATTTGCATTTATTTGAATATGGAATGAGAGAAGAGATGTAATAGAGAGTGGATCCGAATAGAAAGAGACTGAAAAGAAGGAGAAAAGCAGTAGATAAATAGAGATAGCATAGAGATAGATTAAGAGAATATTGACTACAAGAATATGGATACGATATTGACATTTATATAACAAGATTTAGACAAATAAGATAAGAGTATAATCGCTAAAATAAAATAAATATAGTTATAGAGAAGAATAGAGAAAATAGAGATATAGATAAAAGTAGAAATGAATAAAAATAGAGATATATAGAAATAAATAGAAATAAATAAAGATAGAAATAAGTGAAGTTAGCATGGTATAGAATAAATAGTGAAGATCATAAGATATTATAAATAGTAGAAAAAGAAAGAAAGAAAATAGTTTTAGGGAATTAAAAAGACATAAGTGTTTTACTAGTCTAAAGATAGCCCTAAACAAGTAAGAAATGTTTCGAGACGGTAAAGAATATCTAGTTCATAGTGACAGATTTAAAAGTCACCGTTTCACAAGCTAGGCCATTTGGCAATAAGATAAGATAATATAAGATTAAAGAAGTAATTATAAGATTATTACCCCGGGATATTTTGTTTACTCTACTTGGACATGAGATAAGAAATATAGGATTAAGACGAAGGCGAAAGATATTTTGTTGTTGGTTGGCCCCCGACGCAAAAGACTTAAGTAGTAATGGCCTGACTTGGCTTAACTTTGGACTTTGACCCCGACATTTGTGACGTCATAGGTCAAGGGTCAATGACCCTGGCCCGGGGTCAAGGACCTAGGGGTACATAAGGCCATCCCCTCTAAATTTTGGCAGGGGTATCAAAGCCCACCCCTTAAATTTTGGCAGGGGTACATAAGACCACCCCCTTAAATTTTGGAAATTGCCAAATCTAAAAATTGGGTTTGCTAGCCTAGGACCATAGTATGTACCTCTATCAGTATTGGGTGTCTATGTCGTTCCCTTTCATGAGTAAAAAATTGCCAAAAATTAAAATTTCGGGGGTTTTTGACCTAATTTATCCCCTTTGATGAGATATTATTGCCTTATATAATTATATGGGCGTATACAGGGGTCCATTACCTTTCATAAGACATGGAAACATTAATGCATCCCTTTAAAAACTTGGGAGGGGTACCTTGGTCCACCCCTTAAATTTTGGAAATTGACCAATTTAAACATTGGGTATTATAGTATAGGACACTAATATGTATTATGATAAATTAGGATATTCCACCTCGTTCCCTTTTAGGAGTACAACATTGCCAAAAATATAAACGTAAGCAATACGTAGTACCACGTGATGGTTTTTTGGTCGATTTTATCCCCTTTGATGACGTGTTATTATCCTATATAGTTATATGGTCATGTATAGGGGTCTATTTCCTATCATAAGACATAGGTACATTTGTGCACCACTTTAAAAATTTGGGAGGGGTACCTTGGCCCACCCCTTCATTTTTAGAAATTGCCCATTTTACACATTTGGTATAATAGTATAGGACCCTAATATATATTACTATAAATTTGGGTGGTCCACCTCGTTCCCTTTCATGGGTACGAAATTGCCAAATTTTTAGTACAACCACGTGTTTCGTTTTGACCTAATTTATTCTCTTGGATGATGTCCTATTACCTTATATGGTTGTATGGTTATGTATAGGGGTCCATTACCTATCATAAGATATAGGTACATTTGTGCACCCATTTACTTTTTGGGAGGGGTACCTTGGCCCACCCCCTTTAATTTTGGAGATTACCCATTTTTTATATTTGGTATAATAGTATAGGACCCTAATATATATTACTATAAATTTGGATGGTCCACCTCGTTCCGTTGTAGGGGTACGAAATTGTCAAATTTTAGTACAACCACGTGCTCCGTTTTGACCTAATTTATTCCCTTGGATGAGGTCCTATTACCTTATATGATTATATGGTCATGTATAGGGGTCCATTTCCTCTCATAAGACATAGGTACATTGATGCACTCCGGGAGGGGTACCATAGCCAATTCCTTAAATTTTGGAAATATTCCAATTTAAGCATTCGGTATTATAGTACATGACCTCAATATGTATCATGATAAATTTGGGTGGTCCACCTTATTCCCTTTCATGGGTAAAAAAATTGCCAAAATATAAAGATAAGCAATATGTTGTACCACGTGTTTGGTGTTTGGCCCAATTTCTCCCCTTTGATGAGGTTTTGTTACCTTATATGGTTATATGATCATGTATATAGGTTCATTTCCTATCATAAAACATGGGTACATTGATGCACCCGTTAAAAATTTGTGAGGGGTATCTTGGTTCATCCACTCAGGTTTAGAAATTGTTTAATATAAGCATTTGGTATCTTCGTACAGGTCTTCAATATGTACCACTATAAATTTGGATGGTCCACCTCGTTCCCTTTCATGGGTAAAGAACTACCAAAAATCAAATTTCGGAGGTTATTGACCCCTATTTAACACGTTATATGGTTTAGTACTTTCATATGTTTATGTTCCCTTTTAAATTTGGGAATTATCAAATAACAAAATTCGGTAAACGTTTTCTAGGACCCATTGATATTCCTCTTATGGCCAAATATTCAAAATTTAAAGGTGATTGACCGGCTTTATTATTGAATAAATACAGGATTTATTACTTTTTTCATAAGACACAGGTATGTTTGTGTACCAATCTTAAATTTTGGGAGGGGTACATTTCTTATTGTCATATCAATAATTGGTAATTGTTCTTAGAATTGGGTGGTATCTCTTTCTTTGGGTAAATCATTCTCAAATATCAGTATGATCACGTGATAAGTCATTGACCTATGATGGGATTAGGAGTCCAGGACATTGGTACATTTAAACTTTCTAGGATAATTTGAGAATGCGTCATTTGTTTTGATTATTACAGCCAAATATAAACGTAAGCAATACGATGTACCATGTGATTAACCTTGATGAGGTAGTGTACAGGGATACATAGCTAACCTTATTGAATCTTATGACTCATAATCTTAAGGAAATACATGCTACAACACTGGCAAAGTTATTGTTGATGCAATTTGATTGGTTGATCACTATCTTTCGTGCAATCTGAATGGCTGATCACTATCTTTCGTGCAATCTGATTGGTTGCTGATTTTGAAATCTTTGTTGCATTCAGTTTTAAGTTTTGTTTAACATTTAAAAAAGTTTTAGAAATTTTTGTTTGTTGAAACTTTGGTTTGACAATTTATTTCGTTTGGTATTTTTAGTTTGAAAATTTTTGTTTCGAAATTTTTGTTTGAAATTTTTGTTTCAAAATTTTTTGTTTGAAACTTTGGATTGAAATTTTTTCGTTTGAAATTTTTAGTTTGAAAATTTTGTTTCTAAAGTCTTGTTTAAAAAATTTTTGTTTCAAAATTTTTTGTTTGAAATTTTTTTTTGAAATTTTTATTTGAAAATTTTGTTTGAAATTTTTTCGTTTGAAATTTTTAATTTTTTTTCGTTTCAAAACAAAAATTTTTTTGTTTGAAATTTTAGTTTAAAAACTGTTCGAATTTTTTTCTGTTTAAAATTTTTTGTTTGAACATTTTTGTTTCGAAATTTTTTGTTTGGAAAATTTTGGTTTCAAATTTTTAAGTTTGTGCACTCATTAGTGAAGAACCGGAAGTGCTTAGAAGAAAATTCGGTTTGAAAATTTTTGTTTCGAAAGTTTTGTTTGAAATTTTTGTTTCAAAGTTTGGTTTGACATTTTTAAAAGTTTGTGCACTCATTAGTAAAGAACCGGAACTGTTTAGAACTAAAACCTCTGGCAACATTGTGGTGCAATAGTACACTTCAGAACATGGGGTTGTACTTGAAATGAAAAAAAAAACAATTCATTGAAATGGATCATTTTATTACACTCCACATACATCCATACCAGATAGTGGTTCTGTATATTGTCGATACAGTGTATATTGAACTTCCTGCACTAGTTTGTCTTTAGCATATAATTTTAATTCCAATTGAAGTCTTTTAAGGTCTATTGCAATATCAATTGGTGGAAACTCAATGTCCATTTGATCACAAATAAACTGTTTATTAATACAGGTATGCACCCACGAACGATGTTGACAACCATCACAATATCTAGATACATGTTGTACAATATGCATAACACATTTTTCAAAATAGTACTTTTTCAGGAATATACTTGTTTTGTTGCACACTTCCACTGCATGTTTAACACACTGAAATACGCTGATGAATTTGTTCCATTCCGTTTGCGTTAGATACACCATGTTGCGAGGGACATGGAATGTACTCTTTTTACGTAACAGCGCCATCTTCTCTTCGAGGACTGTACGCAGCACCACTTCATGATTTGAGCCTAATGATTTGACTATGGTCACATTTAGCTCATCATGATAATATTCGTTCATTTGGTCGATTCGTGAACATAATATTTTCCATTCTTCACAGGTCAGTTGTACACCAAATTTTTCTGCTTTGCCCAATCAAATCACTGGTTCAAATGTTCTAGCACTGATACCAATCATCACATGTTTTGTTTGAAATATATTTATTGGATAATAGCTTGCGAAGATGAACTCTTTATCGTTAGAAGTACACATCTTTCCTCCTGAAAAGCACTTGCTCAAATGATTTTGTGGGATGACAGTGAATTGGTTGATTTATAGAACTACGGCTGATGTCATTGGAAAGGAATGTGCTGACGTTTGAATTCATGGTTTCATCACAATTGCTGACGTCATGCTGACCAACCAAATTCATACAACTATGTCTGACGTCAAAGGAATGTGCTGACGTTTGAATTCATGATTTCATCACAATTGCTGACGACTCTGGCTGTGTACTAAATTCAAATTGATGACTTCGACCCAAGAATCCTTTGTAACATAAAGATACAGGTCCAGTATTTAAGAAACGCAGCAGTTCTTCTTGTTTTGATGCTTCCATGGGAAAATATCTTGCTGGTAAAATTATATTCTTATCATTTTCAAGCTTCACTACTGTTCTTTTGATCCATTTCAATGAATTGTTTTTTTTTTCATTTCAAGTACAACCCCATGTTCTGAAGTGTACTATTAGTAGATAGATAATGGGGATTCTGCAGACAAATTTATTATTAGCCCATTTTAACTATATGTCACCCTATCATCTCTAATAACTTCTAATCTACTCCCTAATAATTTGCAGCGCACTCCCTATCCCAAATAACTTCTATCACATTTCAAATAACTTCTATCTTACTCATAATAACTTCTAATGCATTCTATCACTAAATCCAGTTACAAAAATCACTAAATCTGGTTATAAAAAATCACTAAATCTAGTTACAAAAACAAAAAAATCACTAAATCTAGTTACAAAATCTGGTTATAACCGGTTTTGACTTCAGAAATCACTAAATCTGTTTAAAAATCATTAAATCAAGTTACAAAAACAAAAAACACTAAATCTAGTTACAAAAATTACAAAAAAAATCATTAAATCTAGTTACAAAAATTAAAAAAAATCATTAAATTTAGTTACAAAAGGATTTATATAAGAATCAAATAAAACTTTATAGCACTTAACTATAAACAATTTACATTTAAAACTTGCATTTAAAATATTACAATGGAATCCTATACAAAATATATTTATTGCATCTTAATCTCCAGTTTTCAAGCTTTCATTTGACACTTGAATCATTAAAATCCGTCAAAAATTAACTTTAAAAAGTTGATGAGAAGGAATGTACAATAAAATAGCATTTACTGGAATAGGTGATCTGTCACTGATTCATTTGAACGATTCCAGTACCAGCACAGGACCGTTCATTCCACTCGCAGATGCATATATATCGTTTCCTTCTCTCTTTCTTCTGAGTATGTAATAATAACAACACCAAAACTGTCTGTCCAGGCTGTTTGTCTTAGCTGTCACGGCTTGTTGTCTGTCCCGCTTTTTTCGATTCAAGATCATCATTTTGAAGAAAATTCTTGATACAAAATCTGTCCGCAAATCTATAGCTTTTATAATTCTGAAACATGCCGCATGCAACACCATCTATTGAGTAGGTGAGTAACTTATTGATCATAGCCACCTAGCTGGTAAATATAGCTAAAACATCAATGTTCAAAAAAGAAAAAGTCAGTGTCTCCAACTCAATATATTTTTTCGGAACGTTCCAGGATTTTAATTTTTCAAGATATCGCTTTAAAACATATCGGGATGAATTCACCCCATTACTAATAAATATGATAATTGTTAAAAATGAGTTGGCAACACTTGCAGTCCCATCCCCAAATAACGTTATTATTTAATACCTCGGCTCCTAATTAACCGATTTCAAAAATTCAAACTGTAAATAAATACTAATAACATAACCAATTTATTTTAAATGCATAGATGGTTGCATAACCCACAGGATACTTTTTCCTTTTTCAATATCTCCACAAAATTTCAACAAATCGAAAAAATAAAAATACTACCATAATTCTAATAAAGTTTTAAATAATAACATTTTTAAATAATAACATTTTCCCGAAAACTCAAAAATAAACCCGTAAAAAATCCCGAAATTTTGAACTTGCTGTAACTTCGTCAAATATTAACCGATTTTCAAAATTCAAACGGTAAATGGTTTCTATTTTCTTATAATTTTTTTCTAACGCGTTACTGGTTGTCTATGTCTAAGGATAAAATTATAAAAAATCAAAAATCTTCACTATGTAAGAATGTATTAAGGAAATGTAAACAGGACATAAATACTAGACTACAAAACAATTATTTTCATGCATTACTGGTTGCCTATGTCTAAGGATAAAATTACAAAAACAACTTTTATGACTTAAAAATATAAATATTACCTAAAACTAAACTATACATTATTACTCACTAACACCTATCAACTACACCACACATAAAAGTTAACTAAATTTTACCTAAAAGTAAACTATACATAAAAGTTAATTAAATATGACTTAAAACTAAACTACACATAAATACATTTTAACTATATCTTATAATGCCCCCAAGCTAATGTACTTATACCACCCCCAAGGATATATCTTTTATCATCATTTGAATCTAATGCTAACTTATTTACAGCTATGGTATATACATCATGCTTACAACTTCGAATTAGATTTATATTTTTGTATGTTTTCACATCATTGAATAGGGTTTGCTTATAATCATCAAATTGTAACTCTTTTGCTACTACACATTTTGTTATTCCTTTTGCTTTTTTTTCTCTTTATTTTCAACTTTAAAGGCATACATCTTTGATCTTAACCCAATAACTTCTGTCATTATTTTACCATTGTTTTCATCCTTCATCTTTCCTAATACTTTTTTGTTTACTAATGGTATTCCATATTGATTATCCTTTCCATATTCACTTGTATCAAATAAATCAACCATTTCTTTTAAGTCTTTGTAGAAATCATCTGTATTAATTTCATATATAAAACTATCAGTATCCATATAACATAAGCCTATATCAATATCATATTTAGGTTTCATAATGTTGTAATGGAAGTCATACATTAATAGTTTTGACAAATCTAGCACACTCATACCAACACATATAGGTTTGTTGAAGGTCAATTTTTCTTTTTTCATATGTATCGCACACAAATCTTCAGTAAATATTGTCCTGTAATCAAAGTTCGGTTTTGCTATTAACTTTTCCACCCTCATTGGATCACATTCTAAGGTAATAGATGGCCTCTTTCTAATGTTTTCCATTGTTTTACCAAATACGCTATTGGTCATTAACTTGTAAAAATCTTTTCGAAATCATTCTTAGCTTTTGTTCTCATATTTGTATTTAGATCAATATATTCCTTTAACCAGTTTGATTGCTTGAACTCTAATACTCTATGAATTTTCTTTAATATCGTCCCAAGTGACATATATAGTTTTATGTTTCTGTAGTGAATAACATATCTTTCTTTATTGTAAAGCGTTGTTAATAATTTTGAATGTTTCGATCCTGGTGGACACATATTTTCTGGAGCTAATGGTAGATCTGTATGTTTATCATGTAAGTATTCTGGATATTCTAAATCAACTTCTAATATGTAGCCAGTTTCTGAATCATCTGGAATATTCATTATGTTCATGTAAGGTTGAACCCATTTAAAGTCTTTGTAAGGCATGTACTGACTCGTAGCCCATCCATATAAATTATTTGCATCTAGATAAGCTAAATACTTTGAAGGTTCGTCTTTGTTATAATTTTTCATATACTTATTATTTGCTTTTACATATCTCTTACTACATTGTGAAATCCCACCTCTTATACCTTTTTCTATCATTAATATTTTGTCATAGTCAGTTAACATTTCTAGTTTGATCTTAGTCATCTTTAACATTGAATCCCACGATAAACCAGGAGCAGTGAAATACCAAGCAGGATCTAAACCATATGCTTTTAAACACACATCTCTAAAACTTTCAAATACATCAGCTAATATTAATACATCTGTCTTGTTATAAAGTTCTGTATATTCACCTAGATTTTTAATATTGAATAACTTCCAAACATTTTCCGCATGCTCATAATCTTCATCACTGATGTGGGTTTTAGTAAGTTTATTAAAGAACATTTCTTTTGAAGGTAGTTTTGTTTCTTCTAATCTTTCAATTGAGTCAATATAATCATATGGGTACACACCTTTTTTAATTACTAAATCTAACAAATCATTAGGGAAGTACTTTGACGTTTCTCTATATTGTTCTTTTGTAAGGTTATTTGCTAGTTCTGCTAAACTCCTTGGCATAAACCTAAATGAATCTAGAAATCGTAAATTAATTCCATTCTTTTTATCAACCTTCACATATTTTGAGGATGTTATATATTTTTCCTCATTATTTGCAATTAGTTTTATTTCATTCTTATCATAAGCAAGTTCTTTAACAAACAGGTGAGTATCATAACCACTTAAGTTGTGAATAAATACTGGAATAAAATTAGGATTTCGATAGCTTAAGTTACAATAACTGTGAGCTGCACCTCTAAACTTCCCAGTTAAATGATAATGATCTCTTACTTTTGCTTTATTTTTATTTATATCCTTTAAACATTTTCTTAATTCATGTTTCCATTCTTCTAACTTTTCAATCATGCTATCATTATCTTTAGCGAATTGTATTTTGTTATTTAACATATTTATTTGTTTTTCAATTGCTGGTGGTAAATCATTCATGTTTCTCTCACATATATGACAACTATTGGAATTATTATATCTATTTTCTTCATCTTTAGTTAGGCCATTCAACTTTTTTGTTATATATTTTCTTTATTTCTATTGCTTCTTGTTTTAACTTCTCCACAAACAGCTTTGCAGCATCTAAACCAATATAACTAACAGGACTTTTATACACACCATTTGTGTATTTAATATAATAACAGAAACTCATTGGTAAATGCTTTTGATACTTCACAGTTTTAGAACAATTATGGTCTATTTCTAACTTGCATAACATACATTCAAAATCGGCATATATCGTAAATAGTACTCTAAATGATCTATTATAATTTTGGAACTGTATTTGATTGTCATATGGTTTTGGAAGTTCTATTCTAACAGATTCATGCTCCTTACAATATAGTTCATGTTGTTGTAATTGCTCCTCATTTCTAAAATGTCTTACCAAACATCTATCACAAAAGTACAATTTTTCCTTATGTTTTGTTACTTGACTTCTTATTAATCTCGATAAATCCTTTATCCAACAAAAATGACTATTATTTTCATCTTTTACATATAATAAATTAACGGGTCTGTCCTGCTTATTTTTTTGTGATTTGAAGTGGGTATATATTATATTCATCATCATAACTGTACACGTTAATGGATATGTTACTTCTCTTTTCAAACTTTACTATATCTTTTAATTGTATAGGAAATTCAATACCATTACAATATTTATCTTGTAACTCATTCACAATTTCTTTATAGTGTGAAGGTCGTTGATATTGAGAACATCTATCAATAGGTTTTAAATAACTTGCAATTGAATATAAGAAACATTTATTATCTTGATTTTTAATATTGATTACTGCTTTCTTGTCTTTAATTGGTTTAGGAAGGTCAATATAGGAAGAAGCTCGTAATGGTACATATTTATTTAGTCTGATTTCTAAATGTTTAATTTGGTGCAATGTCCCTCCTGATCCTCTACCTTTAAATTCCTCCATCTCTCTACATAGTTTTTAGCATAGGTTATATATTCGTCTAAGTCAGTTGATTGTAATATTCTTTCATTCATAGTTTTAAAATTACGTTCTTGTACTTCTTTATCTTTAAAATAATCACAAATGAATACAAGGTTGACTTTTAATGGGTGGTGCTTTAATTCTTCCTTGATTTTGTTAATAACTACTTTCCCACTTATATTTAAAAACTTCACTGGATCTTTATATCCTCCTATGTTTTCAATTGTGATAGTTTGTAATCGTTTCTGTATTGCTGTTTCCTTTGTTTCTACTTTAATTGGTATTCGTTGTGGTTTCGATTCTTCAAAAACATCTTGTTTAAATGGAAATATATTTCTAATTTGTGATCTGTTTTGTTCATCTTCATATTTTTTAATACTGTCAATAAGTTCAGCCTTTCTTAATTTAGAATAACCTTTTATTCCTTTCCTTTTACAATGTTTTTTTAATTCATCAACTTTCATTGTGTATATAACTTTCAATTCATCTGATTCATTTTGATATTGTTCGATTTTTTTGATTAATTCACTCTTATTTAAAGAACTGTAGTTACGGATTTTCTTGACTACATATTAGTTTTAGTTTTGTAACCGACATCTCCTTCATCTCCTCACCAGTAAAATTAACATTATTTATACTCATCTTATATGAAAAAATAGTGTATCGTTTATTTATATATTTACCAAATTTTTTAGTTCATTTTCATAATATTTTTTTCATTATATATCCACACATTAGCATACTTATATTTCCTAACACAACTGCTAATACTTGTACACTCCTGCCATTGTCTACATATATTAGTGTGTTGTGTTAGTATAGGGCTTTTATGGGATTACCCCATCAAAGTCATTATTAATATGATAAAAATTAAATCATTTTCATAAACTCACTCATCATCATAATTATCATTCACCTTCTTATCATATTTATCTTTAATGAAGTAACTATAAAATATAATATTTATAATATTATATTACTTTTATTTATTTAATTATTATGCAAATTATTAAACCCTAACCATTTAATAAACCCTAATTATTTAACAAACACTTTATTACTTTTATGAAATAACATTTATAATATTATATTACTTTTATTTATTTAATTATTATGCAAATTATTAAACCATAACCATTTAATAAACACTTTATTACCTTTTATGAAATAACATTTATAATAATATATTACTTTTATTTATATAATTATTATGCAATTATTAAACCCTAACCATTTAATAAACAATTTATACCTTTTATGAAATAATCATAAAAGATAACATTTATAATATTATATTACTTTTATTTATTTAATTATTATGCAAATTATTAAACCCTAACCATTTAATAAACTATTTATACCTTTTATGAAATAATCATAAAATATAACATTTATAATATTACATTACTCTTATCTATCCAACTATTATGTGAATCATAAAACCCTAACCATTTAACAAACACTTTATTACCTTTCTTTCTCAATATTTTTTCAACCAAATACTCATCCTTATATTTAGTTTTCAATAATTCTGGTTCAAAAAATCTTCCTCTAACTTCTTCATTGTTTAAATCTTTAATTTTATATGTAGGTGGATTAGATGGAATAACTTCACTAATAACAAACACTTCTGCTGACCAATTAGGTGTATATCCTTTTTCAAACAAACCTTTAATTTTACTTATACGAACATAATCACCAATCTTATACTTTAACTTAACAGATTTATATTCCTTCTTATACACTTTTTTCAATATCCCATGCTCATTTTTCTTATTCACTTCTACAGGTTCCATACCAATTGTTCTATGTACTTTGTTATTATATTCATCAACCAAACCTTGCAATATTTTAACCACTCATAATTACCTTGAACAGTGAATTTCTTCCACATATTTTGTTTAAGTGTTTTGTTAAATCTTTCAACAACAGAAGCTTTTTTACCACTATATGTTGAGTAATGATTGATATTGTTTTTTCCCATCAAATCTTCAAATTCTTTAATATAAAACTCTTTACCTTGATCAGTTTGTAAATTATTAGGTTTTCTTACTTTTAACACTGATTCAAATGCTTCTGTAACATTCTTCCCACTCTTATCTTTAACAGGAACAGCAAATGTATATTTTGAAAACACATCTATAATCGTTAGCAAATACTTATAACCTTTATTTAATTTTGAAACACCTTTTAACACACCACTATCCATTTCCGCAAGATCTGCTTGCCATAAATCATCTATACCTTTAACAATAACACTTAACCTAGGATAATTTTTTCTAGATGGTTTATGAATTTCTTCTATAATATCTTCTCTAATACCTTCACCTTCATATAGTCAATCGCGCTTTTTAATGAATTGGGATTTATTAGTACCACATACAACACATATACCTTTCTTAACATATCTCTCATTCTTTGTCTGTTCTATTCTAATGTTATCTATTTTTGTATCTGTTGATTTCTTACACTTAACACAATACATCATTATTTATTAAAAGAAAATAATTGAGGTTCTCTTTCTATATACATAATAACTTCCAATAATTTTCCTTCTTCCATAGCTGAATTTTTTTGTGCTTGAAACATAATTTTAGCACCTTTTTTAATGTTTAATGGCAAATTTACCACTAAAGTATTGTTCAAAAATATATCTAAAAAGTATCTATCCAAACTTAATTCCATATGCATTATTTTTCCATTGTAGAGAAACTCATAATCATTAGATAAATTAAATATTCTGAAGATTGGATTTGGAACATTTCTAGTTCTCAATCGACATAGTAAATTTATAGTTTCTTTTCGCATAATTAGATTAAAAGTTTCCTTTTTCATCATTTGGAAATCTTGTTTTGTTGTAAGAGTATTTAATTGGGATGATATTTCTGACTTATATTGATTAAATTCTGAAACAGGAACTTTTGCTTTAAATAGAATAGTAACATTGGTCTTTTTATTATTGGAATTATTATTGGTCTTTTTAAATTCTTCCATATATTCACCTTTTAAAACCTCAATATCATCTTTCTTTATATGTGTGTCTTGTAATGATTTTAATACATCTTCAAATTTGTTTCTATCACTTTCTAATTGGTTGTTAATATCGCTTTTCACTGACTCGAGCTGGTTTAACGTAATAGCATCTTGTTGATCAATACCATTAGTTATATTAACTAATCTTTTTTGTGTAAAATCAACCCACGATCTATAATTTGTTGTGAAAATTTTATTTAGTTCAGATTTAAAATTTGTACGACTCATTAAATTTTCATGTGTGTCTCTTTTATATTTTTCAAATTCTTCATTCTTAACAACATTATCTAAATTCCTTAACTGCTCTTCACTAATATCACTTACCTTACTTTTAATAGTACCAAAAATATCCATATTTATTATATAATAATTTGAGTTATTTAACAGCAAGTAAAACAGTTATACGAGCTCCACCAAAATCAATCAAATCACCATTCTCACCTTTAATTGAAACTTTGAAATTATTAAATTTATTGTGATGTATTGGGAAAAATATCTTTTCATTAGGTTATATTTATAATTGGCTCTCTAAATTCTGCATTTGTTCTAAATGTTGCAATTAAGTCTGTTTCGTTGTGTGTTGTATCATTGTGTTTTAAAATCATACCTTCTGCTAAATCACAGTGAATATTTATAGTATCAAACGGATGAAACATTGGCACCTTATCTCCAACATGTTCTATATTTTCAGCCAAGTTCTTTTCACTAAAACCTAATACAGTATTAATTGTATCTAAGGTTATATCACATTGCTGGCTAAATATTTTAACTCTATTTTTCCTTCTATCCTCAGTAAATTGAATATTTTTAAAAGGATCGTTGGTATATGGAAGGTTTGATTTAATATATTCTTCTAATTCTTGTAAACTATATTGACCAGGCTGAATTATGAGTTGTTTTGTAAATTTTGAGTTACTATTACAAAATGTTAATTTGTTGTTCTTTTCTGTAATGTTTGGAGTTAAGTATGTTATGTAAAATCCTGCAACAGCTACTTCTAAATCGTTTTCAAATGGGTAATGCAAAGGCATGTTTAATACAGATGAATAACCATTTAAATTAAATACCTTCATTTATTATATAACAAATAACTAATATGGATAATTGGGATATTAAAGTAAGGTCAACAGAAGAAACGGCGAAGAGAAAGAGGAATGGTGAGTTGTTACCTGATGATATAAGATGTTTAGTAGTTGGGCCTAGTCGTTGTGTTAAAACGACGTTAATGATTTATAATTTTTTGTTGGCACCTAAATGGTTAAAATATGCAAATGTTTATATCTATTCTAAAAGTTTAAATCAACCTAAATACCAACACAATACAACTTTTTCGAGATATAGAACGTAATATTAAAGATACAATAGCAATAATAAAAGGAAACAATGAAGAGATTATTTCATTAGATGAATGTGAGGACTATTCTCTGGTAGTATTTGATGATTTCATATTAGAAGAACAAAATCACGTTATAGAATATTTTACTCGAGGCGTCATAAGGGTTTGAACTGTTTCTATCTTGGACAAACATATTCTAAAGTGCCAAAACAATTAATTAGGGACAACTTAAACTTTCCTTGCATATTTAGACAGGACAATGTAAATTTAAAACATATATATGATGAATTTGTTGCATCTGATATGTCGTTTGAAAAATTACAATCATTATGTAGCAAGTGTTGGAGTGAAGAACATGGTTTCTTAACAATAGATATGACTAGGAAGGTGAATAATGGTAAATATAGAAATAAAATTAAAGAATTTCTAAAAGTGTAAACTAAACGTATATGAATGCAGGTGAACGTATATATTATGTTATGTTATGTTATGTTATGTTATGTTATGTTATGTTATGTTTTTATTTTTTTCTTTATATAATAAATGGATGTTAATAAAGCTAAGAAGTATATTAAGTTAAAAGAAGAACTTATTAAAAGATTTAAGGAAATTAAACAAAGTAATCGAAGTAAGTATGAAAAATTTAAAGAACAAGATCAGCCTGTTATTGATGCAATTAAAGATTTAGGGCAAGATATATCAAAAGTAGCAGAAGAAAATAAAAATCTAATTCAAGAGTTAGTTCCAGTTGCGTATAAAAGTGCTAGAGTGGATTCAAGCTTATTAGAAACACCACCTATGTATGATAGTTCTATAAATGAAAGTGATACCTATAACAGAAGAAATAAAACACATGAAAAAACAAATTAAATATAAAGTAGAAGGAATAGAATCTTTAGCAACAACTCATTTTGGTAACATTGCTTCAAGATATTATGCAACTAGAGATGATAAAAGTTTTGGAATACAGCCATATGATGAAGATGGGAAAATTATACATATGATAGGAAATGCGGAAGTTAAAATTCATGGTGACGATTTAGTTATTAATTATCGACATTATACAGGAACAGAAGGTTTATGGGAATTATTGACAAAACATAATCCAACAAATTATAATGATGATGATCTAGAAAAATATAAACAAATAGTAATTGATTCTAGTGTTGCATTTCATAATAATGATCCAAGTACAAGAAAACAAAAATCTAGTAAAGGTAAAAAATATAAAGAAATTATCAAACCTATTTGGGATGAATATATAAAACCAACAACACCTTAAAAAAAGACACCAAAATCTGCAGAAGGAATAAAGGTATATAACGAATTATCAAAAGAATACATATGGATGGATGATGTGAGAAAACTGATTGATCGTTTGATTGTTATTGATGGGGAAGAAAAGTCTGGAAATGATAACTTTTATAATGAGAAAGTAGGTATTATGGATATGATTAATTCGAAACTTGCACAATTTATTCCTAATGATCCAAAAGGTATAGGTTATTTGATTAAGATATTGAATACGCTGCCACCAAAATTTTGGAATAGTGAAAAGTATGGAAAAGGATTAGTAAATGATTTGATTAATAAACTTCCATTTGAGTTGTATATTCCAGGATTTAGATTTTGCGGTCCGGGAACAAAACTTCAAGAAAGATTAGAAAGAGGTGATGAAGATATTAACAAATTAGATGAGGCTTGTAAAGAACATGATATATACTATAGGGATAATAAAGATACAGAATCAAACATATTGCAGATAAGGAATTAGAAAATAAAGCTTGGGAAAGAGTTTTTGCGAAAGATGCTAATTTAATAACTGAAAAACTACCTGCTCTTGGAACTGCTTTAGTGATGAATACAAAAGTAAGATTTGGTTTAGGTTTATAAGTAATGAAAGTAAGATTAGGTTTATAAGTATTTTTAGATTTAGGTTTATATATGTACTTTTTATGGAAATTTTTCATAAAAAGCTTTTAATTATATAATAAATATGCAGTTAAAAGGTTTTACATTTACGATTCCTAATCAGGAACTTAAACAATTAAATATAGATCACATTTTAACTAACAAACAACTCAAACAAAAGGAAGCAAAACTAAGTAAAGGACAATGTATGTCTCTATCTCTTTCTATACCACAACTTAAGAAAATAAACAAAGAAATGAAGGCAAATGATAATAAAGTTCATTATGGTGGTTTTATATTTACTATTCCAACGATTTTAGCTTTAATAGGTGCTCTAGGTTCTGTTGCTGGAGGTGCGGCTGCTATTGCTAAGACTGTAGATGATGCAAAAAAGAATAAAATGGAATTAGAGGAACAAAAGCGACATAACTTAGCAATGGAAGAAAAGCAAGGTGGTAAGCTTTCAAAAAACGTAAACTCCAAAACAGTAAAGAAAAAGAAGAAATTCAACCTTTAAGTAATTTAGACCTAATACAACTTGTTAAAAAACATAAGATAAGAAACTTTAGAGGTGTATTTATGAGTGATGAATTGCCTAAACAACCAAGGAAGAATGAGTGTGGTATTGTTAATTTTGATACGTCTAAAAATATAGGAACGCATTGGATTTGTTATTGGAAAAAAGGAAATAGAAAGTATGTGTTTGATTCATTTGGAGGTAATCCGCCAAAAACACTCGTAAAATATCTTGGTCATAATATAGAGTACAATAGCAGCCGTATACAACATTTTAACGAGGTAATTTGTGGACATTTATGCATTACAGTGTTAAAAATGTTTACAGATGGGTATAGTTTTTCAGAAATTATTAGTCAGGTGAATAGGAATAAGGATATTTGGAGAAGTTATATTTAAGTTTTATGGGTTTAATTTATGGGCTTAATTCATAATAGGATTACAAATATTTTTTATAATAAATATGGATAAGATAGAATCATATGAATTACAATCCTTTAAACCTAATCAAAAAACAATCGAGAATTTAAATAAGCCAAACAGGTCTATTGAATTCGATATTGACGTGGGTGATGGCTTCATACATCCTTATTATGCTGATATTTATGTAACTTTTGAAATTAGAGGTAGGGATGCTGATGGAGAATATACTACTGGTCAAAATATTAGACTTATTAATTTCTTCCCACATTTGTTTTCTCAAATTCAAGTTAGTAAGCATGGACAGATATTAGATATTATAGATTATCCTGGTTTAACTTCAACAGCTGTAAACACATGTACGATTTCAAAACCAGAGGCAAATCACTATGATGAATGTGGATGGGAAGAAATTACGTGGGCAAGAACAGATGAAGAAATAGTGTTTTTGCTAAGACTTTTGCCAGGATTTTGTTCAAATTTTAAAGATATTATGTGGAAAGGAGGATTGAAATATACATTTAAAAGAAGTGGTTCTGATGATAATGCATTTGCTATTTGGAAAACAAAAAAGCAGGATGGAACATATGAGAATGATCAACCACATCCAGGTAAAATTAAGATTACAAATATGGAGTTAAGAATGCCTATTGTTAATTATGAACCTAACTATGCCACCTTGTTAAGATCTAATATGTTAAAAGAAGGTAAGATTCCTATTTCATTTAACACGTATCAATGTTTACAGAAATCAGTTAGTGGTAAATATTTAGAATTCGATTTAACCACACAATTTAACTCAAGTGAATTTGATATGCCTAATTTTGTGATTGCCTTTTTCCAAACTGATAGAAATGATAATCAAGAAAGAGATTCAAGCTATTTTGATCATTGTAAAGTTCAGAATATCCATTTTCGTAATTCTAGAAATGAATCTTTCCCATTAGAATCTTTAAACTTAGATTTTGCAAAACATAAGTATTTGAAAGTTTATGAAATGTATACGGTATATAAGCGAGCTACAATTGGAAATACTTAGATGTTTTATTACCCGAAGGAGTTTTTAGAAAATAGGCCGATGTTCGTAATTAACACAAGCAAGCATAAATCAGTAACTGTAAGTGATAGAACTAATTTGAAACTGACTGTTAATTACTGACTGTTAATTACTGTTGAAACTGACTGGAAAGTGATGTACCAGATAAAACAATTTGCTATGTTGTTATGATTGGTAAGAAAACTTTAGAGTATGATGTTGAGAAAGAAAAAATAATTGAGAAGATATAAATCAATTATATGTTTATTAGATTTGTTTAGTTTGTAAGTGTTTTTATGATATTATCATAAAAACTTATTTAATAAAATGACTATTCCAGATAACATTCCACGTGAGAATTTAATTGTGTTAATTGAAGATACTATATTAAATCTTGAGAAGTTATTAATGAAAAACAAAAGGAAGTTTAAGAGAATAAAATGTGTTTATATTACTCTTATTACGTTATCAATTCTATTATCAGCTTCTACAGGGTTCATCAATGTATTTATTCCTGTTACAGTATATTCAATTATTACAACTGCATTTGCTTCGGCTTCTCCTGTTATCACTGGTCTATCAACACGGTTTAATATAGCTTCAAAGAAAGAATATTATAAAAATATGGTGAATCGAATTGGGATGTTTAAAGATGAGCTTAATGTAATTAAGCTCATGAATGGTGAATTAACAGATGAAAATGTAAGAGATATTGTTAACAGAATCAATGACATACTTAACGAAATTCGAGGCTATTAGAAACTGATTTTTAAAAAAAATTAATATAATAAATACGATGGCGAGTCATATTGAACTTTTAAATAAACTTGGAAGTCTTGAACAAAAACAGGTTATTGGATTAAGAGAATTAGAATTAAATACAGAATATAAGATTGTGAAAATGGAAAAGATTAAAACTAAGTTTGGAAAGAGCATTTTAGTTGAATGTGAAGAGTTTAAGATATTTCTTCCACCTAGATTTACAAAACACTTAACAGATAAAATGATTGATGAGATCGTTAAAGATGGAATAAAAATCAAATACACTGGTTTAAAAGATAATTATCCAACTATTGAGTTCTGTATGTAAATTTCAAATAATGATTGGTTTTGTGAATCCAAAAATAATAAAAATGACCAAAAATATGTCGTCAGAAGTAAAAAATGGAGTGAATACAATGGCTCCTCAAAAGAAATTTATACTTACTAATAACTTTAATGTAATTGTGAAAAATGTACAAACCGAAGTTCAAGTTGTTTTTGATATTAACGGCTGTCTATTCAGCTTGAATTATGATCAGCGGACAGAGTTAAAGAAGTCATTGTTTCCTATAGAGAACGAGATTAGCAGAAGATTTTATTATAAGTATCCGAACTTGTAACAATCAATATACTAATTTGTAAGTATTATGTAATTATGTAGAATTTAGTTAACTTTTATGGTAAAATCATAAAAGAGTTTTGTAATTTTATTTTACTAAATTAGTGATTTTTATAACTAGATTTAGTGATTTTTTGTTTTTGTAACTAGATTTAGTGATTTTTTATAACCAGATTTAGTGATTTTTGTAACTAGATTTAGTGATTGAATGCATTGTAAGTTATTATGAGTAAGATAGAAGTTATTTGAGATGTGATAGAAATTATTTGGGGGATAAAAAGTGTTAACAAATTATTAGGGGTAGATTAGAAGATATTTGGAAGCAGGGGTGTGCTATGTTATTGAGGGGTGGGGGTGAAAGTGCGCTAGAACATACATTTATCCCCTACTACTATTGCACCACAATGTTGCCAGAGGTTTTAGTTCTAAACAGTTCCGGTTCTTTACTAATGAGTGCACAAACTTTTAAAAATGTCAAACCAAACTTTGAAACAAAAATTTCAAACAAAACTTTTGAAACAAAAATTTTCAAACCAAATTTTCTTGTACGCAGTTCTGGTTCTTCACTTATGAGTGCACAAACATAAAAATTTGAAACCAAAATTTTCCAAACAAAACTTTCGAAACAAAAATGTTCAAACAAAAAATTTTAAACACAAAAAAAATTCGAACAGTTATTAAACTAAAATTTCAAACAAAATTTTTTTTTGTTTTGAAACGAAAAAAAATTAAAATTTTCAAACGAAGAAATTTAAAACAAAATTTTGATACAAAAATTTTAAAACAAAAAATTTCAAACAAAAAATTTTGAAACAAAAATTTCAAACTTTTTTTTAATCAAAACTTTGGAAACAAAATTTTCAAACTAAAAATTTCAAACGAAAAAAATTCAAACTAAAGTTTCAAACAAAAAAATTTTGAAACAAAAATTTCCAAACAAAAATTTACAAACTAAAAGTATCAAACGAAAAAAAAATGTCAAACCAAACTTTAAACAAACAAAAATTTCTAAAACTTTTTTAAATGTTAAAGAAAACTTAAAACTGAATGCAGCAAAGATTTGAAAATCAGCAACCAATCAGATTTCACGAAAGATAGTGATCAGCCAATCAGATTGCACGAAAGATAGTGATCAACCAATCAAATTGCATCAACAATAACTTGGCCAGTGTTGTAGCATGTATTTCCTTAAGACTATGTGTCATAAGATTCAATAAGGTTAGCTATGTATCCCTGTACACTACCTCATCAAGGTCAATCACATGGTACATTGTATTGCTTACGTTTATATTTGGCTGTAATAATCAAAACCAATGACGCATTCTCAAATTATCCTAGAAAGTTTAAATGTACCAATGTCCTGGACTCCTAATCCCATCATAGGACAATAACTGATCACGTGATCATACTCATATTTGACAATGATTTACCCAAAGAAAGAGATACCACCCAATTCTAAGAACAATTACCAATTATTGATATGACAATAAGAAATGTACCCCTCCCAAAATTTAAGATTGGTACACAAACACACCTGTGTCTTATGAAAAAAGTAATAAATCCTGTACTTATTCAATAATAAAGCCGGTCAATAACCTTTAAATTTTGAATATTTGGCCATAAGAGGAATACCAATGGGTCCTAGAAAACGTTTACCGAATTTTGTTATTTGATAATTCCCAAATTTAAAAGGGAACATAAACATATGAAGGTACTAAACCATATAACGTGTTAAATAGGGGTCAATAACCTCCGAAATTTGATTTTTGGTAGTTCTTTACCCATGAAAGGGAACGAGGTGGACCATCCAAATTTATAGTGGTACATATTGAAGACCTGTACGAAGATACCAAATGCTTATATTAAACAATTTCTAAACCTGAGTGGATGAGCCAAGATACCCCTCACAAATTTTTAAAGGGTGCATCAATGTACCCATGTTTTATGATAGGAAATGAACCTATATACATGACCATATAACCATATAAGGTAATAAAACCTCATCAAAGGGGAGAAATTGGGCCAAACACCAAACACGTGGTACAACATATTGCTTATCTTTATATTTTGGCAATTTTTTTTACCCATGAAAGGGAATAAGGTGGACCACCCAAATTTATCATGATACATATTGAGGTCATGTACTATAATACCGAATGCTTAAGTTGGAAAATTTCCAAAATTTAAGGGATTGGCTATGGTACCCCTCCCGCGGTGCATCAATGTACCTATGTCTTATGAGAGGAAATGGACCCCTATACATGACCATATAATCATATAAGGTAATAGGACCTCATCCAAGGGAATAAATTAGGTCAAAAACGAAACACGTGGTTGTACTAAAATTTGGCAATTTCGTACCCCTACAACGGAACGAGGTGGACCATCCAAATTTATAGTAATATATATATATATATATATATATATATATATTAGGTCCTATACGATTACACCAAATGTTTAAATTGGGCAATTTCCAAAATTAAAGGGGTGGGCCAAGGTACCCCTCCCGGGGTGCACAATTGTACCTATGTCTTATGATGGAAAATGGACCAATATACATGACCATATAACCATATAAGGTAATAGGACCTCATCCAAGGGGATAAATTGAGCCAAAAACCAAACACGTGAATGTATTAAAATTTGGCAATTTCGTACCCATGAAAGGGAACGAGGTGAACCAACCAAATTTATAGTAATCTCTATTAGGGTTCTATACTACAATACCAAATATATAAAATGGGTAATTTCCAAAATTAAAGGGGGTGGGCCAAAGTAGTTCTCCCAAAAATATAAATGGGTGCACAAATATACCTATGTCTTATGATAGGTAATGGACCCCTATACATAACCATACAACCATATAAGGTAACAGGACATCATCCAAGGGAATAAATTAGTTCAAAACGAAACACGTGGTTGTACTAAAAATTTGGCAATTTCGTACCCATGAAAGGGAACGAGGTGGACCACCCAAATTTATAGTAATATATATTAGGGTCCTATACTATTATACCAAATGTGTAAAATGGGCAATTTCTAAAAATGAAGGGGTGGGCCAAGGTACCCCTCCAAAATTTTTAAAGGGGTGCACAAATGTACCTATGTCTTATGAGAGGGAATGGACCCCTATACATAACCATATAACTATATAGGATAATAACACCTCATCAAAAGGAATAAAATGGGCCAAAAGAACAAACACGTGGTACAACGTATTGCTTACGTTTATATTTTGGCAATTTTGTACCCTTAAAACGGAATGAGGTGGACCACCCAAATTTATCATAATACATGTTAGGGTCCAGTACTATAATACCAAATGTTTAAATTGGGCAATTTCTAAAATTTAAGGAGTGGGCCAAGGTACCCCTCCCAAATTTTTAAAGGGTTGCACAAATATACCCATATCTTATGAAAGGGAATGGACCCCTATACATGACCATATAACTATATAGGATAATAACACCTCATCAAAGGGGATAAAATCGACCAAAAAACCAAACACGTGGTACAACGTATTGCTTACGTTTATATTTTTAGCAATGTTGTACTCCTAAAAGGGAACGAGGTGGAATATCCTAATTTATCATAATACATATTAGGGTCCTATACTATAATACCCAATGATTAAATTGGTCAATTTCCAAAATTTAAGGGGTGAGCCAAGGTACCCCTCCCAAATTTTTAAAGGGGTGCATTAAAGTTCCCATGTTTTATGAAAGGTAATGGACCCCTGTATACGCCCATATAATTATATAAGGTAATAATACCTCATCAAAGGGGATAAATTAGGTCAAAAACTCCCGAAAATTGAATTTTCTGCAATTTTTTACCCATGAAAGGGAACGACATAGACACCCAATACTGATAGAGGTACATGCTATGGTCATAGGCTACCAAACCCAATTTTTAGATTTGGCAATTTCCAAAATTTAAGGGGGTGGTCCTATGTACTCCTGCCAAAATTTAGGGGGTGGGCCAAAATACCCCTGCCAAAATTTAGAGGGGTGGTCTTATGTACCCCTAGGTCATTGACCCCGGGCCAAGGTCATTGACCTTTGACTTATGACGTCACAAATTTCGGGGTCAAAGTCCAAAGTTAGGCCAAGTCAGGGCATTACTACTACTTAGCTACTGTACCTATTAAGGATAATGAATATACGGATTGGACAGGCATGTGGCGGAGCCTGTATATTTTATTTATTTTATGTTTATTTTCAGTTAATCATATTTTAATAAAGATTTAGATTTTGAGTATTAGATTCATAAAACAGCAAAGTTCCGGTTCCGGTGCACATGGCGGTGGGACACAACTGACCAGGGCCCGCACTAAGTGCTCCGAGTGGGTCCTGGACCCCAAGCCGTTGTATTAGGGACCGTGGACATGCGTAAAACAACCGAGGAACATATATCGAAAACAAAATCATCCTACATGAGATAGACAAGATTTAACGAATGCACAAAAGGAACGAAACAAGTGTAATGCGTGTAGTGGAATTAGTCGTTAAAATGTGTTTCACACACAGGAGTGTGATAGTGTATTAGTGCAATATTATAAATACCAGTGTGGACAGTGCTTAATAGTGATAAGTGAAGTGTGTGTCTAGTGATTTTGTAGGAGAGTGTGGTAAATTAATAAAAAACATACAGGAGAGAATCAAATTATGTACAAGGTGAAAAACCTAATCATACAGGGAAACCTGAACGAAATGAAACAAAGAAGAAGAGGGAATACTGCATGGATGAGATAAGTATAGGCAAAAAGCAATGAATGGTGATATTTATGATAGGATGAATGTTAAGCTCGACTTGAGACAGAACGTAGAGTAGATAAGTTTGATTAGATAAAGAAGACTTGATAATCATTCTGTGCGCGGCGCTGGAGGGGTCGAACGGTCTCACAGACGTATTATAGTAGTTACGTGAGTATTTTGCTGTTCTGTTGTCTTTTGTTAACCACTGATTATTATCAGTATTGAGTCTTACCGTGTGGCACGTCTTACACCACACATCAAATAATGACCCAGAGATAGAAAACCTGAAATAATCAAATTTTATAACATGAGTAAAGGCGGAGTGGATACTCTAGACAAAAAATGTACAGATTACACATCAAGTCGTCAAACAAGACGATAGCCATTGACAATTTTCTTTTTTCTGCTGGATGTTGATTGTGGTGTCAATGCGTATGCCTTGCGTCAAGTCTATGCTAAGTCCGCAGTGATGACAAAACTTGATTTCATGAAAAGGTTGGCAAAAGGACTTGTTAGGCCTCACATAGAACGTAGAATGTTCATTGGACATCTACCATGAGAGCTGAGTTTTTCAATCAAGAGCATACTATAACTTGAAAGTGAGTTTCCCACCATCGCGCACAAGGAGTTGAAGAGGAGAACATAGTCCGCTCTCCACTAAGTTGTAAGCGCAAAGCAATGATATTCGTGTCAGCGGTGTAGGGTACCGATTTCCTTGCAATGCAGAATAAAAAGATGTAAGTGCCTAGTTGAAGAATGTGCATGCTATCAGAACAGTTAGTGCGGTACTTTCTTTACCGGCAAAACGAATTTTCTCTACTCCGGCGATCATATAAAAACTAAAAATAAGTTTTATTCATAACCTTTTTACTACAAAAAATATAAAAATACAACTGTAACAGTGCTTTCTTGTAAGTTTTGAAAAGCTATTTATAATATTCCATGTTTTTCCTCCGTTTTTACTGTATTTTTTATTCTCAGTGCATCTATAAGTAGAGTGTATTTTAAATTAGTGTTAATTTGACTACATAGAAACGGATAAAAAATTGAATATTTCAACAATTACAATTTTAGAATAACAATGAAAACATTGTTACAAATTTTAACCATACTCTTTTTCTCATTGCTTTAAAAATATAAAACTTTTTCTACATCGTGAAATTACTATGTTTTATTTTTCTATAAGCAACTAAGATATGTAGGATAACATTATAAGAAAATATGCAATAAAACTACTATTCAGAAAATGTGAAACAACAATGCGGTCTGACAGATTACGTGATTACTTTCGTCAATAGTAGTTAAGGGTTAAAGAACAGTTTCAAATAGGATTAACATTTCGTTTCCGTTCTATTTTAACTTTAGTATATTAGAACGATACACTCAATGTCTTCTTGCTATTTTTGTTATGTGATATACGTAATAGACAGTTTTCTTTAGTTACATTTCTCTCGAAAATATATTTCATTTTGTTTGTGCTTAATGCAGTTTCCAAAGTGAACCGGTTTATAAATGGAAAGTAGGAAAAACTTTAAGAGAAGTACAGAACTGTTGCATTATTATTATTATTATTATTATTATTATTATTATTATTATTATTATTATTATTATTATTATTATTATTATTATTATTATTATTGCTATTTTTAAAACATTAGAATTACGTGCTTACGAGGATTCGTGTTAGGCCCCCTCCGAATAGAAAACCTGGATACGTGTCTGCACAGCATGATAGACGTATGAGTCAAGGTGTAGACAGACGCGATAGGCGATAGACTCCAGAGCATGAAAAATAGATTAAGACCACAACTAGCAGTTCTTCTTGCCGATTTGTGCTATCTGCAATGATATATCGGATCATACAGTATGTGGAACAAAGGATGGTCGGATAAGCAAGACCATAGTGTATTGGAGTTTAACGCACCTAAACTTGTAAAATGTTTGTATAAACAATTATCTTTCACTATTTAGCTAAATTTGTGGGCACGATCGCAGACCTTGCCTCATAAAGTATAGTCTTATAAAGAAAAAATACTTTTTTTTACCTAAAAGCTAAAGAGAAGCCAACTTCAATAATTTAATTTTCTTTTTTTTTTTAATAATGGCAAACTAGTCCATTTTATCACGAAAAATCAGGCTTGGTACTAAGATGTCTTCTTCCGTCCGTATATATCCTTCACACTTTGTTGGAGACAAAATTGTTCTCTTTCCAAGAAAACAGGATGAGAGAAGCTATACAACAGCATGAACTGAAAACAATAGCTATTACCAATAGTACTATAATCCTTAATAAATACGTCAGTACAGCTAAATATCAATAAGTTGACCTTATTATATTCCTTCGGTTCTTATTAACATGAAAATTATAATGTTTTGTAAAAAAAAAAAAAAAAAAAAAAAAAAGAATGGGATAGGATGGGATTCGTTGGTAAAATAACTACGAGTCCGCTACTCTATCCACCTAACCACGGAGGCAACGCTGTGTTTGCTTTTTTTCTTAAGAAATAATCTTCATAACCATGGTGCGTATCGCTTCGAACCTTGAGATAAGAGTTTTTCTTTTTAATTCTATATTTTCGTACGACATGTTAGTTACAGAATCTAATTTATATTTGGCAGGCAATCTACACACTATGTTTTAACCAATAAATGCATCATTTTACTCCACTATCAAGTTCTTTGATCCAACTCCTTGACTCCCCTACTGAATTCCCTCCGCAAATGTGCTCTGCTACTGAAAAAATCCCTAGAAAGCATCGCTGCCAGTATACACAAAACCGAGCATAATTTTGTTTTTTTTTCTTATATTTTTATTATTTTATTATACTTTTTGAAAATATCTCCCTAGACGGATTGCTTTATATTATCTCCACATAGTAATTAGAGAATTTTACCCATAAAATGGAATATATGCGAAAAAACGTGAGTTGCAGTATACGCGCAATTTTTATTTCGCATGGGAGTACGTCCATCTGTATGTCAACAGCAAAACGGCAAAAACTGTCGACAAGCCGTTTTCAAGGATCGATTCAGCGTTCAAAACATATAGACCAACGGCCAAGGGGGTGATAACTTTCCCCCCTAGGGAACTTTTGCCACTATATTAGGAATGTTCCTTAGTGTCCTTAGAATCAAAAAAGAGTTGTTTGTCAACATATAATTGTAACACCTGGGTCCTGAGGTCCTTAACCCTTTAGCATTCGTGTATCTATACAGACATCGATGGGACCTCTCCAAATAACCGTAGATCAGACCGTTAGGGCAACACTGGAATACGTTATACCTCAATCGATTTATACGACTGTAGGCTTTCAGTTTACGTAATAAAATTGACATTTCTGTGTACAAAGGAAAACTAATGGAGGGATATTTAACAAAATTTCCCCTAAAACGTCCCTTCTTGCCATTCTTTTAGTTACTATGTGGCAACACTGCAAACTACGTGAACAATAAAACGCATTTATGGAACCCATTTCTTGCTTAACTTACACTGAAAATTTCATCTTGATCCAACAAATAGCAGCAGAGGAAAGTTTGTTCTTTTTATAGTTTTCACAAAGTTCATAACAATAGATATTCACGGAAGTACGAGTATTACTTTGTGTCAATATTCTGACCGTCGGTGCAACACTGAAATAAGTTATACCTCGACCGATTTGGAAAAGTGTAGGCTCTCAGTGTACGTAGCCAACGAGACATTTCTGCTTACAAAGATAAAATAATGGGGGGATATTTAAGCAAATTCCCTTAAAAAGTCCCTTCTCGCGATTCTTTTAGTTATTACGTAGCAACATTGCAAATCGGGGAATAAAAAATGTATTTAGGTATTCTGTTTTATGTTCAACTTAAACTGAAAATTTCGTCTTGATCCATCAAATAGCAGCAGAGGACATATGTATTTTGTATTCTTCACAGGGTTCATAATAATGGATTTTCATGGAAGTATGAGTATGACTTTGTGTCAATGTACAGTTATTACGTGACAACACTGCAAACTGCGTGAATAATAAAATGTAATTATGTGTTCTATTTTATGTTCAACTGAAACTGAAACTTTTGTCTTGATTCATCAAACAGCAGCAGAGGAAATATGAATTTAAAGTCTTCACAATTTTCGTAATAATTGATTTCCATTTAGGTATGAGTATGACTTTGTGTCAATGTTCCATTTTATTTTTCTATAGAAAACAAGTGATACAAATTATTCTATTCGATTTTCTCATTAGTTGTATTACGACATATCCCAGTACCGAGAAATCCCCCAGGAAGGTTTTATGGTTTGTTGGTCCATGGTATAATAGAAAAAAAATTCAAATCAATAATTTTACTGTTGTTCGATTACATTATGTTCCTTTCAAAATACTTGTTGTTCTGCTATTCTACAATGAATACACTTCTAAACATGTCTGCTGGTATGTGAAGTTATTAAACAGCTCTCGAACGTATTGCGTAGAGCATGTATCCTTATTGCATGTGCACATATATAATCGCACTTAATATAGTATGCAATATGTAGTTTTTTAACTGCCGTAATATTAAATAATTTGTTATATTCTTTGTGTTCTTGTCTGTCTGTAAGTTGATAATAGTAGCACATTCGCCTTGAAATCACGTGTTGAAATTGAAATTGAAATTGAAAAAGGCTTTATTCAAGCGGGCGAGGTTCAGCATATTGCTGCTCTACCACCTAACCCTTGTCAAGGAAGTACATTGTGTTATACAAAAAACATACAATCAATTGAGTACAAAAGATACGGTTACATACAAGAAAAATACAGGTATACAGTAAAAAAGAAAAGAAGAGTAAAAAAAAAGAAAAGAGAAAAGTGGTACTTTTAACAAAACACACACACACGCACAAGTACGACAAGTGAAGAAAGAAAAAAAAAGCATACAAATACAAACATGAAAACAAACACATACCAATCAATAACATAGAGAAAAAATAAGCTATGCTTGTGATTCACAATACAGGGAGGAGGGTGATGAAATATGTTTACAATGCATGATTATTTAATAAAGAATATGTACAAAGTCAAGTCTGATTTCATTTACGTGGTTCAAGTGATAGAATACAAATCATGGGTACCTGAACTTAAATTTTGTTGGCTGAGTAAATAAATTTTTAACATTTTCTTGAAAGAATTAAATGTGTTAGCTTCTTTTATTACATTTGGTAGAGCATTCCATGACCGTGGTGCTAATACTGAAAATGCCGCAGTGGTTTGCTTGAGTCTATGGTGTGGAATATCAAACGTATTTCTTTTGCGTGTTAAATGAGTGTGAATAGTTGACCTAGCAGTGAGTTTCTTGTATAAATACGCGGGACGTGTTGTTTTAAGAATTTTATAAATGAGAGAGCAATAATGCAAATGTCGTCTTCTGGACATTGTCAGCATGCTATTGCTGTTCAGAATAGGCAAAATATGATCGAATTTTCGGATGTTGTAACAGAAGCGGATGCATGAATTTTGTACCTTTTGGATCAGAATGGCATTGCTTTTTGTTAGAAGCGGTCCATACACAACATCACAATAATCAAACAAAGACAGTATCAGCGTTTGTGTCAGGAGTAGCTTGGTATCTTTGGACAAACAGTCTTGAATTTTGTACAAGTTTCTTAGTATTCCTAGAGCTTTTGAACACTGAGTAGAGACGTGATTATTCATAGAAAGTTTATCATCAATTTGTACTCCAAGACTTTTTACACAAGGTGAATAGCTAATGTTTGAGTCCATTATTTGTAATTCTAATTTGTCCGGAGCAATTTTATTAAGTTGATTAGCGGAACCTAGAACAGTATAAGTACATTTTAAGGGATTAATAATAAGACCGTTATCAATACACCAGTCACTGATAGCCTTAAGATCTTGGTTAAGGAGTCGAACAACTTGTGGTAAGTCCTGAGGCAAGGCTTTTATAAACAATTGAGTGTCGTCTGCGTAACAGTACATCTTTGAATGCTGTACAACAGATACCAGATCTGCAGTGTATAAGGTGAACAAAACTGGCCCTAAAATTGAGCCTTGTGGAACACCTCTATCAAGTACAGCAGCTTCAGAAATTTTATAATGAGAGGAATTCAGTAAAGTAACTTGCTGTTTTCTCTTATGTAGATAAGATTCGAACCATTTTATGGTATTTACTGAAAAGTTATAGTATTTCATTTTTGCTAAGAGAACACCATGCTGTACAAGGTCAAATGCCTTTGAGAGGTCTAATAAAACTAGTATGACCACATTTTTGTCATTTAGTGCATGAAGCACATTATTTTTAATACCTAACAAAGCAGTAGAAGTGCTGTGAAATTTACGAAACCCAGATTGTTCGCATGGAAGTATGCCAGAGCTATCAATATATGAAATCATTTGCTGAAGCACTAACTTTTCAATTACCTTTGAAAGAACTGGCAATATACTTATTGGCCGAAGGTCACTAGGTGATTTAATACAAGGCTTCTTTGGTAATGGCAGAATTTTAGCTAGTTTCCAGGGATCAGGGAATTTACCATTCGATAAGGAGTAGTTCACAATATTAGTTAAGGGAGATGTGATAACAGGTAAAGCTATTTTAAGCATATGTGGGGTTATTTCATCAAAGCCCGCTGCATTGGATTTAATGTTAACAATTGCTCTTCTAACTTCATGTTCATGAACAGATCTTAACATGAAAGGAGTTCCACAAGCAGTGTGTTTCAGTGAACTGTACCGATTTATTTGTTTATCAAATGTATCGTCACTTGTTACTGAGATGTCGGAAACCTTAGCAAAATGACGATTTATGACATCAGGACAATTTAGTTCTTCAGGGAGGTTCAACGATGAACTTTTTCCACCTATTCCCAAATTACGTAACGTACGCCAAGTGTCTTTATTGTTTTTAGCGTTATTTATACGAAAGGAAAAATACGCAATCTTTTCTTGTCGAATAACTGCCGTAGTAAAATTACGAAGCTCTTTGTACTCATCCCAGTGTTGCTTCAACTTAGTGCGTTTGAACCTGCGGAGCGCACGGTCGCGTATTTTCATTAGCAGCTTCGTATTACTAGACACATAAGGCAATTTGCTATTCGAAACTTTAGCTGTTTTTATTGGCGCGTGCTGATCAAACAGATGTTTTAAAGAAGTCTGAAGAAAATTAACTTTAGCATTTATAGATCCCTGAGATTCAATTCGTTTCCAGTTCAAGGCTTCAGCATTTTGTAGAAATGTGTCGTGATTAAATATATTAAAGTTGCGATAACGAATAATATCAAATGACTTTCTTGGCGGTTTTTTAATGTTTAAGATAGCATGTGTCACCCAGTGATCGGATGATCCAATGGGTGGACTAACGCCACTTGATGCTATCATGTCAATTTTATCGGTAATAATGAGATCGAGTAATGATTCACCGAACTCTGTTATTCTGGTTGGTTCTTTAATGAGTTGGACAAAACCAAACATATCCAGGATACGGTTCAAATATTTTGTTTCGGCTTTGTCAAGACAGAGCTGATCACAATTAAGGTCACCTAGTATATAAAGACAATCAACTTGTGGATATACATGTGTAATCAGATCCTCAAGAATAGACAGTTTGGTGTAGGGGATATTTGGTGGTCTATACATTGATACGATACCTATGCGTAGCGAATTTATTTTCACCATTACCGTAAGGCATTCTACTTGATCTGTGTTAGGTATTTCAAACAGTTTTACATCCAAATTTTCAAGATAATACATTAAAATTCCTCCAGCATGATGTTCTCTGTCTTGCCGAAGAATGGAGTAGCCAGGTATATTAATGAGCCTTGTATCAGTTGAATTGTCAAGCCACGTTTCACTAACTATAAAAATAGCACACTGTGATTCTAACATTAATAAACGTATTTCATCTATTTTAGGTAAAATGGAACGAACATTAGCATGCATAATTAAAAATTGAGACTGTTGTCCTGACGTAAACTCAAACCTTTCCTGAAAAGTTTTGTTGATACTAGTATTTAAATATTCCCTTGTACCATGCCAGTGGTCATGAATGCTCCCTTGTACTATGTTTACGTTACTCATAATTATTGTTAAACACTTTTCTTACAATACAACTACAATATAGCGATAATGTACCAACTAGTAAACCCTTTAAAGTTAGAGTGGTACCCACCTTTGTCTCAGGCTTTGAAAAACAGCAATATAAATCTGTTATTCTGAAAAGAATGACAAACAAAAAGAAGCCAGTCCGACAGACGACAATTTCAACAAGAAAAATGATTACTGTAATGAAAAATTGAAAATCCTGTGTAATACACCACGCATAAAACGAAACTGACACGAGGACGATAAATTTCATTAAAAAACCTTCCGTATGAACTTTCAGGTCAAAGTACTGCGGCAAGAGACTGACACTGCAAAGCTGCATCGCTCAACATCAAATTGCATCCAAATTCCTACAGAACACGACACAAACAAACATGGTCTATCTCTGGGACTACCAAAATTTCACAAAATTATCACGATTGCTAAGTCAGTCTGCTGAATCCTGTGTAGGAAAAGTTATACACTCTTAGAGGATAATTCACCATATTTATAGAGTACTGCTATACGGCAATATGTAGCAGAGATCGTGTTTAACGAGGAGCAGTGCGTATTTGGCCAGAATTAGAGCTAAAATGGTAATGACGAAAAAAGAGAAAGGGTGTTTCATGGGAAACTCTGTTGACATGTGTTACTAGAATAGTTGAATGTGTCATTAAAGAAACACCTATTGGATAGGAAGACGAATCATTAGTGTTTCAGATTCAGGAAGTGGATTTCATAGCAGCCGAAATGATGAACCGTAACTTGTACCAGATCGTCGAGCTGAAAGTGTTCATGGAAGAAACATTCCTAAGGATAAATTCATTGAATACGCAGTGCTAAGAGGGAGATCTCTTTATGCTATTCGAATGAAACTATCAATGATAAACATGAAATCAAAGCAAACAAAATATACACCTGCGTTTCAAAGAAGCTGAGCAACATTTTCAGAAACACAAACTTTATTGTGAAACTACTTTGTTAAAGAAACCTGCATTCAATGTTTAATTGTAAATTTGGTGATTCTGTGGAAACTGAAATTGTTTAAATTTTTCTTCAACAGAAATCATGTGAGGCACGCACGTACGCAGGAAGGGAAAGTGCCCCTGGTTCGATTCCACATCATGTGAATTTGTGATGATCAACATTACGTTTTTGTGTTTTTTCTGGGTCTTCCTATTTCCTTTCATATTCTTATTTCACGATGTCATTGAAAACCATTCACTATCATGGATTATCTATCTCTTTTAATTCTACAGGGCATACAGAAATCATTGTTTCATCAAAGTAGGAATTTAATTTTCTACAATATAATCTACAATAATAAGTGAAAAATAAAAAGCCGAAACGAAAGTGTATAACTATTCCCATTATTTTTTCCCCCAGAATTTGTTTCGAGATTACCGAAACGATACCGAAAGAAGATCAAGAATAATATTCTGAACGAGACGCTTTTCGACTCGAGACGAGACTAAAACCGCTGTTGTTTTGACTTGTCTTGTTTTGTTTTCATCCCTGGCTATTTACCTTCGCCTACTCGCTAGTCTTATTATTTTAAAAACAGTTGGAATGTAGGAAAATATTATTGTAAAATATCGTCTAGAATATATGCTAATATGTGTAACTAATAATCATAGGCGTAGCTATGGGGTGTGCTGAATGTGCCTATACACACACACAAATAAAATGGTTTGAACCTATTATCTTCAAAGGTCATGTAAACTAAAACACTTTTTGTAATTCGTCAATTCATTATGTTTTATTTTATTATTTCTAATACATTTAAAATTCAATAAAAATAGCACGTGGAAATGTTATGGTAAGATACGGTCGAGTTTAGTTACCTTTGTACAAATCCATTGAAAAAGTTATTTAATTTCTTACGCGCACACCCATATGAAAAGTTATGTTTTGTCTTTGATACACTCATATGAAAGATCCTGGTTTAATTACGTTTGGTACACCCGTATAAAAATTCTGCTTTAATTAACTCTGCGCACACCCAAATAAAAAGTTCCGGCTACTCCTATGTAATAATGTAATTTATTAGAAGTTTTAGTACATACAAAACAAAGCACTTCAATTGATTTTGCGCACCAGTATATCCGTATTCCACAACTCAGAAACTTCAATGTCAACGTCCATTTACCAGCAATGTATCGTACTAATGTTTAGGTCTAATAACTCATACTTTTACTTCATGTGTCTACACACAAAACTCATTTACGTCTAGTGATACGTTAGTTTGTGTGAGATCGAGTTATTATATATTAAAATATTAAATACCACATAAAACAAACTAACTTCGATGCACTATAGGCGTTAAAGATTTGCAATTAAGATGTTTCTGGTTTGAATTCTGCGGTAAATCATCTCGAGTTCTATTTTCTAGTTTTACGCGGTTCCACAAGGGCTATTTAGGGACCTTAAATACATAGCCACCAGAAGAAGCGACTTTCCTCCACATACTGAATACTTAATATATAAATCAAGTAGAATGTAGTGAAAATTCGGTGAAAACTGGAAATATCAACATATTTTCCTTTTCTCGCATTAATATATGCATCGCGGGTGCTTTATTTGAACCTGCCGTAGAACATCATATTGCTGTTATTATGTTTCATTACAGTTTAGCGTGATCCTTTTCAATACTGAGATTACATCAGGTAAGATCTACATAAAGAGGGATCCGAATCATTACTCAAGATTCTATCTAAGTCAAGTACTCTCACGAGAATCGAAACTGGAACGATGTAGAAACATAAGCGCTAGCGACTTGGCCATTGTAGCACCGTCTTACTGTATTCAGAATGAAAAGACATACGTGATCTTAATAAATATTTAGTATTTAGTTTTCTATATTTTTTTTGGTTTACCAAAACTCCTTTATATATTTACCATATCCGTGTGTGTGTGTTCGGGAAACAAAATTATCAAGAACTTTTTGATGGATCATCAACAAATTTGGTCAAAATATAAAGGGTCAAAAATTACGAGTTTGTTTTGTTATTATAGCCATCTACTCAAACCGGAAGAGGTTTAAATAATCTATTTCGGTTTGATCATTGATCACCATAGATAAAAAATAGTAATATATAACGAAATGCGGTTGTCTGCAATGGATTAAGCGTCCTAAGAACATATTTTGACTTCATCCTTAACTCTTTACTGAAATAGTAAGTGGTTCAAATTAATTATAACTTCCGTCTTCAATAAATTTTCATCTATATAGAACAAAAACTGTTAACGGTAGATTAAATTCTTTTTCTGCAATCGATGGCTTTCATTTCCTCCGTTAATCTTCAATTGAAACCAGAAGTCACGAAAATTAACCTCTTCCGGTTTGAATAGTGATCTTCATAGAACAGGGGAATGGAAAAAGTTAGCGAGAAGGGGTTTTTACATTCAATTTAGAGTTCTCGTGTTCTGCCTTAAGCCTTTATTCAAAGCGGAATTGGTAGAAACCAACCACTTCCAGTTTTAACATTGATGGCTACAGAGCAAAAACTGCAATATAACAAAAAGCGATTTTAAGCAATCAATTAAGCGTCATAACAATAAAGCCTACTTCTTCTCTCGTCTAGTCTCTCCACTAAAATAGGAAGTAGTAGAAATTTCTACCCTTGTCGGTTTCAATATTAATTGTGAAAATACCGCACCACACAAATCAAATTCCTTGGCACTTTATTTTCTTCGAAACAAAGATTACCAGACAACAATAAAGCCTACTTCTTCTCTCGTCTAATCTCTCCACTAAAATAGGAAGTAGTAGAAATTTCTACCCTTGTCGGTTTCAATATTAATTGTGAAAATACCGCACCACACAAATCAAATTCCTTGGCACTTTCTTTTCTTCGAAACAAAGATTACCAGACAACAATAAAGCCTACTTCTTCTCTCGTCTAATCTCTCCACTAAAATAGGAAGTAGTAGAAATTTCTACCCTTGTCGGTTTCAATATTAATTGTGAAAATACCGCACCACACAAATCAAATTCCTTGGCACTTTCTTTTCTTCGAAACAAAGATTACCAGACAACAATAAAGCCTACTTCTTCTCTCGTCTAATCTCTCCACTAAAATAGGAAGTAGTTGAAATTTCTACCCTTGTCGGTTTCAATATTAATTGTGAAAATACCGCACCACACAAATCAAATTCCTTGGCACTTTATTTTCTTCGAAACAAAGATTACCAGACAACAATAAAGCCTACTTCTTCTCTCGTCTAATCTCTCCACTAAAATAGGAAGTAGTAGAAATTTCTACCCTTGTCGGTTTCAATATTAATTGTGAAAATACCGCACCACACAAATCAAATTCCTTGGCACTTTATTTTCTTCGAAACAAAGATTACCAGACAACAATAAAGCCTACTTCTTCTCTCGTCTAATCTCTCCACTAAAATAGGAAGTAGTAGAAATTTCTACCCTTGTCGGTTTCAATATTAATTGTGAAAATACCGCACCACACAAATCAAATTCCTTGGCACTTTATTTTCTTCGAAACAAAGATTACCAGACAACAATAAAGCCTACTTCTTCTCTCGTCTAATCTCTCCACTAAAATAGGAAGTAGTAGAAATTTCTACCCTTGTCGGTTTCAATATTAATTGTGAAAATACCGCACCACACAAATCAAATTCCTTGGCACTTTCTTTTCTTCGAAACAAAGATTACCAGACAACAATAAAGCCTACTTCTTCTCTCGTCTAATCTCTCCACTAAAATAGGAAGTAGTAGAAATTTCTACCCTTGTCGGTTTCAATATTAATTGTGAAAATACCGCACCACACAAATCAAATTCCTTGGCACTTTCTTTTCTTCGAAACAAAGATTACCAGACAACAATAAAGCCTACTTCTTCTCTCGTCTAATCTCTCCACTAAAATAGGAAGTAGTAGAAATTTCTACCCTTGTCGGTTTCAATATTAATTGTGAAAACACCGCACCACACAAATCAAATTCCTTGGCACTTTCTTTTCTTCGAAACAAAGATTACCAGACAACAATAAAGCCTACTTCTTCTCTCGTCTAATCTCTCCACTAAAATAGGAAGTAGTAGAAATTTCTACCCTTGTCGGATTCAATATTAATTGTGAAAATACCGCACCACACAAATCAAATTCCTTGGCACTTTCTTTTCTTCGAAACAAAGATTACCAGACAACAATAAAGCCTACTTCTTCTCTCGTCTAATCTCTCCACTAAAATAGGAAGTAGTAGAAATTTCTACCCTTGTCGGTTTCAATATTAATTGTGAAAATACCGCACCACACAAATCAAATTCCTTGGCACTTTATTTTCTTCGAAACAAAGATTACCAGACAACAATAAAGCCTACTTCTTCTCTCGTCTAATCTCTCCACTAAAATAGGAAGTAGTAGAAATTTCTACCCTTGTCGGTTTCAATATTAATTGTGAAAATACCGCACCACACAAATCAAATTCCTTGGCACATTCTTTTCTTCGAAACAAAGATTACCAGACAACAATAAAGCCTACTTCTTCTCTCGTCTAATCTCTCCACTAAAACAGGAAGTAGTAGAAATTTGTACCCTTGTCGGTTTCAATATTAATTGTGAAAATACCGCACCACACAAATCAAATTCCTTGGCACATTCTTTTCTTCGAAACAAAGATTACCAGACAACAATAAAGCCTACTTTTTCTCTCGTCTAATCTCTCCACTAAAATAGGAAGTAGTAGAAATTTCTACCCTTGTCGGTTTCAATATTAATTGTGAAAATACCGCACCACACAAATCAAATTCCTTGGCACTTTATTTTCTTCGAAACAAAGATTACCAGACAACAATAAAGCCTACTTCTTCTCTCGTCTAATCTCTCCAATAAAATAGGAAGTAGTAGAAATTTCTACCCTTGTCGGTTTCAATATTAATTGTGAAAATACCGCACCACACAAATCAAATTCCGTTGCACATTCTTTCCTTCGAAACAAAGATTACCATACAACAATAAAGCCTACTTCTTCTCTCGTCTAATCTCTCCACTAAAATAGGAAGTAGTAGAAATTTCTACCCTTGTCGGTTTCAATATTAATTGTGAAAATACCGCACCACACAAATCAAATTCCTTGGCACTTTATTTTCTTCGAAACAAAGATTACCAGACAACAATAAAGCCTACTTCTTCTCTCGTCTAATCTCTCCACTAAAATAGGAAGTAGTAGAAATTTCTACCCTTGTCGGTTTCAATATTAATTGTGAAAATACCGCACCACACAAATCAAATTCCTTGGCACTTTCTTTTCTTCGAAACAAAGATTACCAGACAACAATAAAGCCTACTTCTTCTCTCGTCTAATCTCTCCACTAAAATAGGAAGTAGTAGAAATTTCTACCCTTGTCGGTTTCAATATTAATTGTGAAAATACCGCACCACACAAATCAAATTCCTTGGCACTTTATTTTCTTCGAAACAAAGATTACCAGACAACAATAAAGCCTACTTCTTCTCTCGTCTAATCTCTCCACTAAAATAGGAAGTAGTAGAAATTTCTACCCTTGTCGGTTTCAATATTAATTGTGAAAATACCGCACCACACAAATCAAATTCCTTGGCACATTCTTTTCTTCGAAACAAAGATTACCAGACAACAATAAAGCCTACTTCTTCTCTCGTCTAATCTCTCCACTAAAATAGGAAGTAGTAGAAATTTGTACCCTTGTCGGTTTCAATATTAATTGTGAAAATACCGCACCACACAAATCAAATTCCTTTGCACATTCTTTTCTTCGAAACAAAGATTACCAGACAACAATAAAGCCTACTTTTTCTCTCGTCTAATCTCTCCACTAAAATAGGAAGTAGTAGAAATTTCTACCCTTGTCGGTTTCAATATTAATTGTGAAAATACCGCACCACACAAATCAAATTCCTTGGCACTTTATTTTCTTCGAAACAAAGATTACCAGACAACAATAAAGCCTACTTCTTCTCTCGTCTAATCTCTCCACTAAAATAGGAAGTAGTAGAAATTTCTACCCTTGTCGGTTTCAATATTATTTGTGAAAATACCGCACCACACAAATCAAATTCCTTAGCACATTCTTTTCTTCGAAACAAAGATTACCAGACAACAATAAAGCCTACTTCTTCTCTCGTCTAATCTCTCCACTAAAATAGGAAGTAGTAGAAATTTCTACCCTTGTCGGTTTCAATATTAATTGTGAAAATACCGCACCACACAAATCAAATTCCTTGGCACTTTATTTTCTTCGAAACAAAGATTACCAGACAACAATAAAGCCTACTTCTTCTCTCGTCTAATCTCTCCACTAAAATAGGAAGTAGTAGAAATTTCTACCCTTGTCGGTTTCAATATTAATTGTGAAAATACCGCACCACACAAATCAAATTCCTTGGCACTTTCTTTTCTTCGAAACAAAGATTACCAGACAACAATAAAGCCTACTTCTTCTCTCGTCTAATCTCTCCACTAAAATAGGAAGTAGTAGAAATTTCTACCCTTGTCGGTTTCAATATTAATTGTGAAAATACCGCACCACACAAATCAAATTCCTTGGCACTTTATTTTCTTCGAAACAAAGATTACCAGACAACAATAAAGCCTACTTCTTCTCTCGTCTAATCTCTCCACTAAAATAGAAAGTAGTAGAAATTTCTACCCTTGTCGGTTTCAATATTAATTGTGAAAATACCGCACCACACAAATCAAATTCCTTGGCACTTTCTTTTCTTCGAAACAAAGATAACCAGACAACAATAAAGCCTACTTCTTCTCTCGTCTAATCTCTCCACTAAAATAGGAAGTAGTAGAAATTTCTACCCTTGTCGGTTTCAATATTAATTGTGAAAATACCGCACCACACAAATCAAATTCCTTGGCACTTTATTTTCTTCGAAACAAAGATTACCAGACAACAATAAAGCCTACTTCTTCTCTCGTCTAATCTCTCCACTAAAATAGGAAGTAGTAGAAATTTCTACCCTTGTCGGTTTCAATATTAATTGTGAAAATACCGCACCACACAAATCAAATTCCTTGGCACTTTCTTTTCTTCGAAACAAAGATTACCAGACAACAATAAAGCCTACTTCTTCTCTCGTCTAATCTCTCCACTAAAATAGGAAGTAGTAGAAATTTCTACCCTTGTCGGTTTCAATATTAATTGTGAAAATACCGCACCACACAAATCAAATTCCTTGGCACTTTCTTTTCTTCGAAACAAAGATTACCAGACAACAATAAAGCCTACTTCTTCTCTCGTCTAATCTCTCCACTAAAATAGGAAGTAGTAGAAATTTCTACCCTTGTCGGTTTCAATATTAATTGTGAAAATACCGCACCACACAAATCAAATTCCTTGGCACTTTATTTTCTTCGAAACAAAGATTACCAGACAACAATAAAGCCTACTTCTTCTCTCGTCTAATCTCTCCACTAAAATAGGAAGTAGTAGAAATTTCTACCCTTGTCGGTTTCAATATTAATTGTGAAAATACCGCACCACACAAATCAAATTCCTTGGCACATTCTTTTCTTCGAAACAAAGATTACCAGACAACAATAAAGCCTACTTCTTCTCTCGTCTAATCTCTCCACTAAAATAGGAAGTAGTAGAAATTTGTACCCTTGTCGGTTTCAATATTAATTGTGAAAATACCGCACCACACAAATCAAATTCCTTGGCACATTCTTTTCTTCGAAACAAAGATTACCAGACAACAATAAAGCCTACTTTTTCTCTCGTCTAATCTCTCCACTAAAATAGGAAGTAGTAGAAATTTCTACCCTTGTCGGTTTCAATATTAATTGTGAAAATACCGCACCACACAAATCAAATTCCTTGGCACTTTATTTTCTTCGAAACAAAGATTACCAGACAACAATAAAGCCTACTTCTTCTCTCGTCTAATCTCTCCAATAAAATAGGAAGTAGTAGAAATTTCTACCCTTGTCGGTTTCAATATTAATTGTGAAAATACCGCACCACACAAATCAAATTCCGTTGCACATTCTTTCCTTCGAAACAAAGATTACCAGACAACAATAAAGCCTACTTCTTCTCTCGTCTAATCTCTCCACTAAAATAGGAAGTAGTAGAAATTTCTACCCTTGTCGGTTTCAATATTAATTGTGAAAATACCGCACCACACAAATCAAATTCCTTGGCACTTTATTTTCTTCGAAACAAAGATTACCAGACAACAATAAAGCCTACTTCTTCTCTCGTCTAATCTCTCCACTAAAATAGGAAGTAGTAGAAATTTCTACCCTTGTCGGTTTCAATATTAATTGTGAAAATACCGCACCACACAAATCAAATTCCTTGGCACATTCTTTTCTTCGAAACAAAGATTACCAGACAACAATAAAGCCTACTTCTTCTCTCGTCTAATCTCTCCACTAAAATAGGAAGAAGTAGAAATTTCTACCCTTGTCGGTTTCAATATTAATTGTGAAAATACCGCACCACACAAATCAAATTCCTTGGCACTTTATTTTCTTCGAAACAAAGATTACCAGACAACAATAAAGCCTACTTCTTCTCTCGTCTAATCTCTCCACTAAAATAGGAAGTAGTAGAAATTTCTACCCTTGTCGGTTTCAATATTAATTGTGAAAATACCGCACCACACAAATCAAATTCCTTGGCACATTCTTTTCTTCGAAACAAAGATTACCAGACAACAATAAAGCCTACTTCTTCTCTCGTCTAATCTCTCTACTAAAATAGGAAGTAGTAGAAATTTCTACCCTTGTCGGTTTCAATATTAATTGTGAAAATACCGCACCACACAAATCAAATTCCTTGGCACTTTATTTTCTTCGAAACAAAGATTACCAGACAACAATAAAGCCTACTTCTTCTCTCGTCTAATCTCTCCACTAAAATAGGAAGTAGTAGAAATTTCTACCCTTGTCGGTTTCAATATTAATTGTGAAAATACCGCACCACACAAATCAAATTCCTTAGCACATTCTTTTCTTCGAAACAAAGATTACCAGACAACAATAAAGCCTACTTCTTCTCTCGTCTAATCTCTCCACTAAAATAGGAAGTAGTAGAAATTTCTACCCTTGTCGGTTTCAATATTAATTGTGAAAATACCGCACCACACAAATCAAATTCCTTGGCACTTTATTTTCTTCGAAACAAAGATTACCAGACAACAATAAAGCCTACTTCTTCTCTCGTCTAATCTCTCCACTAAAATAGGAAGTAGTAGAAATTTCTACCCTTGTCGGTTTCAATATTAATTGTGAAAATACCGCACCACACAAATCAAATTCCTTGGCACTTTATTTTCTTCGAAACAAAGATTACCAGACAACAATAAAGCCTACTTCTTCTCTCGTCTAATCTCTCCACTAAAATAGGAAGTAGTAGAAATTTCTACCCTTGTCGGTTTCAATATTAATTGTGAAAATACCGCACCACACAAATCAAATTCCTTGGCACATTCTTTTCTTCGAAACAAAGATTACCAGACAACAATAAAGCCTACTTCTTCTCTCGTCTAATCTCTCCACTAAAATAGGAAGTAGTAGAAATTTCTACCCTTGTCGGTTTCAATATTAATTGTGAAAATACCGCACCACCCAAATCAAATTCCTTGGCACTTTATTTTCTTCGAAACAAAGATTACCAGACAACAATAAAGCCTACTTCTTCTCTCGTCTAATCTCTCCACTAAAATAGGAAGTAGTAGAAATTTCTACCCTTGTCGGTTTCAATATTAATTGTGAAAATACCGCACCACACAAATCAAATTCCTTGGCACATTCTTTTCTTCGAAACAAAGATTACCAGACAACAATAAAGCCTACTTCTTCTCTCGTCTAATCTCTCCACTAAAATAGGAAGTAGTAGAAATTTCTACCCTTGACGGTTTCAATATTAATTGTGAAAATACCGCACCACACAAATCAAATTCCATGGCACTTTATTTTCTTCGAAACAAAGATTACCAGACAACAATAAAGCCTACTTCTTCTCTCGTCTAATCTCTCCACTAAAATAGGAAGTAGTAGAAATTTCTACCCTTGACGGTTTCAATATTAATTGTGAAAACACCGCACCACACAAATCAAATTCCTTGGCACATTCTTTTCTTCGAAACAAAGATTACCAGACAACAATAAAGCCTACTTCTTCTCTCGTCTAATCTCTCCACTAAAATAGGAAGTAGTAGAAATTTCTACCCTTGTCGGTTTCAATATTAATTGTGAAAATACCGCACCACACAAATCAAATTCCTTGGCACATTCTTTTCTTCGAAACAAAGATTACCAGACAACAATAAAGCCTACTTCTTCTCTCGTCTAATCTCTCCACTAAAATAGGAAGAAGTAGAAATTTCTACCCTTGTCGGTTTCAATATTAATTGTGAAAATACCGCACCACACAAATCAAATTCCTTGGCACTTTATTTTCTTCGAAACAAAGATTACCAGACAACAATAAAGCCTACTTCTTCTCTCGTCTAATCTCTCCACTAAAATAGGAAGTAGTAGAAATTTCTACCCTTGTCGGTTTCAATATTAATTGTGAAAATACCGCACCACACAAATCAAATTCCTTGGCACATTCTTTTCTTCGAAACAAAGATTACCAGACAGTCTCTGATAATTAAATAGCAAAAGCTCCCCAATGAGTTGAGTTGACTTCAGTTCAGCGTCTCCTTCACCACCAAGGCTAGTAACAATATAACACATAGCTAGAATATTAAGCATCACATATTATAATTTATATTATTATGAATATAAGTTTTCTTTTTCAAATTCAAGAATTGAATCCAGTAATTGACTCTGAAGACACGACAGCGTAAAAATGTTGATGTAGATATGATATCCGTCCCTGTTACGTGAGTCTAAATACAGTAAAACCTGTTAACTTGGCCACCTCTTTAAGTTAGCCATCTCTGTAACTTGACACTGTCTTTGAGGAACCAGCATTTTACATAACATTACTTGTTACTCTGCAAGTTAGCCACCTGTCTAAGTTGAACGTTTTTGATATACGACTTGTTTTTGATATACGGCTTGTAATATACGACTTAAAAAATTATTTACTGGGAAAAAAAAGTATTTACATCCTTTCTCTTTCAAACAACGTCTTTATCCTTTCGAAACGTGCTTCTTTACTTATATGGTGAAGTATATCTACGTACTTCTTGTTAAAAAATATCGAAGAATTACTATTTGTTCCTCCGTAATTCACATTATATTACCTGTTTCATTTCCGCGTTACTACAATGCAATACTCACGGAAGAACACTTACGGACACTCTTCACTAAGTGTATCTACGTACCTTTAATGGCGCCATACATCATATACATCCCTTAAACACAAACTTGGAGGAATAAAATCATGTATTACTATATGTCTAATGTTGTACTGAACACTAGACACATATAAACACTTACAACGTAAAAACTACATATTAATAATAATAATAATAATAATAATAATAAACATTTGAAATAAATTTTCAAGAAAACCTTTCTTCCGATTTTACCATCGCATTTCGAAGAAAGTATATATTTTATTTATCTATGTCAGACAAAGTGTATTTTCGTCACATAAATGTGTCTTGGAACTAGTCCACATCTCATTAAAGTACGAGTTTAGAAGAAGATCCTATACCAATCCTGAACCAGGGACAATAAGCATAAGCTTGGTCCTGGCTGTATTTACTGTACTATCTGAAATTTAAAAGTTGAAATTAAGGATTGGTTTTCTTCTCATTCTTTTACAGAGGTAGCACCCTCGTGATCAGGTGCTAGTTTCTCTGCTTACAAGAATGTACAACATACTGAACATACGTTCGCGAAATTGTGAATGAAGCCTGAAAGAGTCAATTAACTGCAACAAACGTGATCTTCATTTGAGGTTTTCATAGTAATTTTCAATGTGTAATTTTAGCACCAAATATTAAAATCTTAAAAATAAAATATATACTCCACTTTAAACTTTAGTATACATTCAAGAATATACGAAACTCATTCACCCAGTGATTAACCAAACCAGAAGTCACACATCTCATAAATTTAACTCCTCAACTGAATATCATTCTACACTAAACCATGCCAACTTGGACTGTTATAGCTCATTCTTAGAGTATCGTATTGTATAATATTATCTTATCGTTTTTGACACACCAACCTTTTACAAAGATTTTACAGTTCACATGCATATTACTGACGCAAGAGACATGACCCGCCTATCGTAGGCATATCGATTTCATTATTTGTGTAAAAATGTGTGATGTCTTTCTACTGTAAATGTTTACTATACATATAGCATGTAAGCTTTCTTTCTTTCATCTCACGATAAGTAAGTTATTCAAAATTTAACGTCATTTTGCTGATTGTTAATAACCTTTTTTTATCCCTTTCAGCCCTGACCTGCACAATTGTGCAGGTAGATAGATTCACCAATATATACAATACCGGCCGAACATGCACAATAGTGCAGGCTAATTTTTGCGAAACCTAATAGTTTAAAAAAATCATGTTTATGATCATTAGTAGATTAAACTAGATTATGGAAACCAAGATCCTTTCTTTCTATTTTTTGGGATAAAAGAAATGATCATCCATTTCTCAATCTGGTCTTTCTGTAGAATTGTTCACAGTTCAAATGAGATTTTGTAAAGCCGGTCAACAGATATTTTCTCCTTCCTGATCGATTGTATGTAAAACTGTAGCTAGGTGATACGTCTACTCTAACAACTAAATTTATTCCATTGATTAGAGCAACAGCCAACAATTACAAAAATTATTATACATCAAAGCAAATTTCTCCTGCAAAATATTACTACTGGTTATTACCTTTAGAATTTTACAAACTAGTAAGCTTTGGGGACACACATATCAACTGAAGTCTGCTGAACCGGACGAAACTTCACTGACATAATTATTCATGCACTAAGGGATATATCATTATATACCAAAAAATTGACTCAAACTGGAATCAAAGACATGACTTAAGGTTTTGTAAGTTCTGAGTTGTACCAGAGAGCTTATATCTTGAGATTTTATTTATATGGTAGATAGTAGTGGGAAAAAAGTGGGATAATATTGCATACAAATGCAAAAAGGAAATAAAGAAGAGTTTAAAAATTTCTCAGAAATATTAAGTTTCTAAGACAACTACAATGAACAAGTTCAAGAAGTTACAAAATTCGTAAAATATTTGCGTTTACGAACAACTGATACGGAGTTAGCAAAATGTGTGAAATAACCGACGTAAATGTCGGAATTGTAAAATCTGTTGTGGTTAAAGCATACATCATTTGCTGGAAAACGCACAAAAGCATACAAAAAACACAAAATAACAGCCTTGCCCAGTACTAAAATAATATTTTAAATCAGGATAAAGGTTAAAATTAATGGTAGTGAAAAAGAAAGTGTGAAGGCGGCATATTTTTTATTAACCATTCACATAACTTCTGCCAAATATCTGTTACATAGCTACAACTCTTTTATGCATGACTAAAGGTTTCAACTTGGTGGGGTTTATTAAAAATGTTATACAATACCCAAATTAAACAAGTGAATATCGTTTCCGAGTGTGAATCTAAGACATGCGAATGCGAATTCTATACTCAAACTTGAGGTAGTACATCTGTAACAATTTCTTCCGATATAGTAAGAAGATTAGAGAAGGAATCTGTTCCTTAAACGCGGGATGTATCTTAAAAAATCTCTTACTAGTTATACGTTACTCCTTCACTTCTATAGAGATAAATGTTGAAAAAATCGTTAACTTGAAGCATTTCTAATTTGAATAGAAAGTTAAGGAAGAAGATAGAAGGTATCGTTCGGACGCTGAACCGATCGCAGAAGAGCTGCTCGATATCTTATACAGTTTTCCTCTATGAAAATTAGATAACAGTATTACTAATCACTTACTAAACGACAGCTACTACACTCCTGTTACCATTTTCGTTTTGTGGCGATAAATGTTCAAACCGGAGATGGATAATTTTGACCAAGACCACTTTGAATTGAATTTCAACAGAAAAAATAAACATACTATTTGAATGCAGAATCGATTACAAGAAACTGCAACGTGATAGATTTTAGCATTCTATCTCTAAGAAAACAAATATTGAAATTGAATGTAATAGTAAATTTGAACTACTTCCGTATTTGACAGTGTCATGAATAGTCATTATATATTGTATTCAGACGCTCAATCGCTTGCAGAAAACTGATTCTGCTTATCTGTTTGTTCTACGGCAACGAAAGTTCAAAACTATATCGAATCGGATGCAACACTAAATTTGAAAACCGTTCCTTTTTGGGAGAGCTCTGTGATAATCACGATATGTACAATTTAAAGGTTGAAATATTTCCAGAAAGCCGCACCTCGCTGTCTGTTACATTCTCAGTTCTGTAGGGATAATGTTGAAATCAGAAATGGCTAATTTGAAACGCTCACGGTTTGAATAGAGAGTGGACGAAGGAGATGGACCTATTCTTGAGAAGATCAATCGGTTGTACGAAACCGTATCTCGATATCTCTAATCGCCCTGACTCTACAGAAATTAATATTGAAATTACCAGTGTAGAAAATTTCAACAACTTCCGATTTCGTAACGTACTTTTGGTTGTGGTATGACCACTACAGACCCTCAATCAGTACACAAACCGTTTGTTAATGTCTGTTAAACTTTGCATCCTATTATGACAAATATTAACACCACAAATGATTAATTTAAATCGCTCCGCTTTGAATATGGCTTAGTGGAAAATGTGGAACCTTATCTTAAAACGCTCAGCTGATTGCAAAAACGCACCTCCATAACTCTTACCGCGATTATCATACAGAAATAATTATTGAAACCTAAGTTAATATTAAATTTGAGCCATTTCTTCTTTGTTCGAAGCTCAATTGTTTTTTGAAAGACGTCTCCTTGCTGTTTCCGTAGTATGGCGATAGAAGATCAAATTGGAAGTGGCTAGTATAACCTGGTTTGCTTTGATTAGGATTTCAGCACAGATGATGGAACCTATGCTTGCGATGCTTCATCCCATGCAAAAAGTCGCTTTCTGATAGCTTTTACAGTCTTCAACGGAGATCAATTTTGAAACCAGTAGTACTAGTAATATCCAGGATAGTAGCGATATGTTGTTTTGAAACGCTGAATTCTTGGCAGCAAACCGCTTCTCCTTTTCTGTTACCGTGCTCGTTCTACAGCAATATAGGATGATACCGGTACTGAAACTGGCAACAATACAGAATTGGGCCAGAGCCCATTTTGGCAGAGCGTCTACCCAGTCATTATGTGTTGTGTATAGACACAGGATCATTTGGAAGAATCACTTCTCGTTATCGTTTACCGTTCCGTTCTACGGTTTCATTAGCTAAGTCTGAAACTAATGGCTAGTCTGAAGAAATTTCGGTTTCAGTATACGGTTAACCGAAAAAAATTAATCTACTCGAGGGACGCTGAAAAATTTATAAGAAACACCATCATGAAAGCATTTACTGTTTATTCTACACAAAACTTACTTTTGAAATTAGAATCAACATTAAATTTGAACCATATTCGTTTTTCTGTAAGGCACATTGGATAGTAGTGAAATTGTGTTTAGACGCTGAATCGTCTGCAAACAAATACTTCTCGCTATATTACAATATTCGCTGTACAGCGATAAACGTTGAAATTTTAAATGGTTAAAAAGAACAAATTCAGGTTTGAATAAATAGTTAAGTAAGAACGAACCTATTACCATATAGTTAAAAATAGTCGTGATATAACGCTAGACTCGACACCAGTTTTGGAATAAAAGATAATATAAAATTGTGTGCTAGTCCAAATAAAACCAATACAAGTTTAACACAGATACTTTCTATATTTTATCGGAATAATAATCCATACGTCATTTTTGAAGAAAAAGAAATATTTGACAATGCGTGTACGTCCGGAAAACTGATGCCACCGGCACTAACAGTGAAGTGAGTGGAAGGTTTAGCTGCATAGCACACACTCGCAGTAACTTTCGGAATAAAGGAAAAATAACGCATTGGTGTAAAAAAAAATGTGCTTTGGCATCGTTCTATATTTTCTGAAAACATATCCTTACCTAATCACCGCTAACCTATGAACACTAAATTTGAAATATATAAGTAATTTTTAACAAATATGAACATATAGAAATCCATCTTGAAGAAAATATAGGAACTGTAAGTATATATAACGAAACCTGGTTTAAACTACCCTTATCCATGAACACATGATCTAAGATAACATACACGAAATGAAAGAAAAGAAATATTCATAATATATGTGAAGATATAGAAACAGAAAGAAAAATGTTACAACTGCTGTGACTTGAACCCCCGACTATTTATTCCAGACAGCAACGCGTTAACCATCTGACCACCGAATCAACCCTGTAAGTATTGGTTTGTCCGTTTTATTTACTGTGCAAAAATGCAAAACTAAATCAAGATGTAAATTGTTTCCTAAAAACATTAAGTACTATACACAACATAACTCCTTAAAAACAAAGTTTCGGTTATCACCGACATGAGGTTCGTTTTTTGGAATTTAAAAGAAATAGGACCATTTTAATTTTAAACTTTATTAACCAAGCCTCGTATATAGAGAAGCAATCTTGAATCTTTTTCCAGCGGTTTGGTACTTTGTACATTTGTGTTAGTAAGCATAGCTCCGGGCTTACGGCCATATATGGTCAAGAAACAGGAACCCTGATCACGTGACTCCTGCATTTCTGGTGACTGTTTCTTTATATCTGGCTTTCGGGACAATCATCCTCAGTTTACGCACTGTTATAGCTAAAAGCTGATTGGACGATAATTCTGGTCCCGATGCCACGGGTGAAAATCGGGATTTTCCCAGCTGACCATATACAAGTTTTGATTTGTTAAAAGAACCTTCAGCGCTTTGTACGAACGCCTGGTCATCACTCGGAAGGGCACCCACGAAGGTGAGTGTGGTGCATAGTTCTAAACACACGTTATACTCTTATGAGTGCTCCGATTGTATGGATTGAGCTTCGCAAGCTAAATCGCAGTTTGCATACGTGAGAGCCGATTTTTTTAGTTTATCGTCAGTGATTGTACGATATTTGCATACGCATCCGGGTAAAATATTTTTTGTAATATTGTGCAGAAATCAGCACTGAAGTGACTAGTACATATGTGTTAGCACCCTAACATTCGTTTGCAATCTCAGTTTTGTGTTAAACTCTAGCTCCAAATCATTGAAAAGGAAGGAATAATTGTGCCGACTTGGACGATCGCTAATTACTATAAGCAGAAGACTCCAGCTGACCCTTCAGATTATCCGTTGTGGAACGCCTGAGATCCTTTGCAACTCCTCTAAAGCAATTGACCGGTCGAAGATTATTGTAAGTAACTGAAATCTTAATTTATCAATTGTGCCACACAGATGCATGTATAAAAAGAAAATAAGATAAAAAGGGAAACAAAACAATTCAGAACAGCCGTTAACATATACAGTAAAAGCTACATGTTCATTTGTAATCTTTTGATTTTATTTTAATTTGTATGATTACATTCAGTAATTTTACATTTTCTATACAGTTTAACCAGGTTTTGTGATTTGCACCGCAAGATAATTTTAGTTTATTAATATGTTAGCTTAATTTGATCATTTGCTCACTTTTCCATTCTTATGGTATCTATGTTGTGTCTACCGTTCTCCCCAAATTCGGTTTATGACAAAACGTAGATACGGAAGAAAACGTGATTTGCCGTAGCAAAGCTGCGATATACGCAATAAACAAGTGACAGAAAGAGAGAGAGAGAGATGTGTAAACTTTCGGGAAAAAAGGCAAAAATCGATGTGAACGTTGCGATTATATTTACAAGATTCAACAACTAGCAAAAAACACGATTTCTACCACATGGCGACCGTTTTCTGGGTTAAATTATAGTAGTCTTCCTACAACTGCTTTTAAAATACCATTAGTTAATCAGATAACGTGTTGAGTTTCGAATCTGATTAGCCTAGTGTCAACAGTCAATTTCCATCAGCTCATGCGCGAACACAATTAATTAAAATTAAGAACAGGGATAGATAAACACAAAAAGCAAGTAATGTAGATTTTTCATGTAAGTTAAGTATATAGGTTTCGACTTTGAGAGCGACAGAGATTAATGTAGCTTATAAAAAAATTTCTTGTTGATTTTTAATGCTATGTAGATGTGAGTGGATACCAAACAGCTGATTGAGTATAAACACACACATTAAGCACCTTCATATGAATTTATGAGTAAGAGACAATGTTTTGAATATGGTACTAGTTTATATCTGTGTTAATTTTATATTGAAGCACTTCGCAAAGTGAAACCTGAGTTGTGAAAGGAAGGATTGGTTGTTAATATCAAGATTCTTCTTGTTTCATGTTTTAAGTGCATATTTCTTATTTTCCTATTAAACTTAGACATTTATATCTTTGTACTTTAATTTAGTTGCTCGTAATTCATATCAATATGGAGGCTAGTGTTTTAGAACAATTTTAAGCAATGTTGACAGAGGAATTAAGGAAACAATTAGAAACCATTGCTCAAAAAATGGAAATGAATATTGGACGTGTAGGAAAAAAAGCTGAATCAGTAGGTAAATTTCAAGAGTCTGTAACAGATGCGATTTGGGAGCGTAGGAAATAGCGAATTGAATGCCAAAGCAGAAAGTTTACGTAATAATATCAAAGTAAGCCAATAACTCAATAACTGAGGTACGCTCTGAATTAGTTAACGCGGCCAATCATATTTATTCAGTAACTGCCGAGTTTAAAAATAGTGTAGTGGAATGAAAGAAATGTCTCACTGAATTCTGTGTATATATGCGAACGGCACAGGTTGAGTGTACAAAATACAACAGTGCAAGGAAGTGCAAGGCGGAAAAGAAACCGTAAATACTCTTGAATTCGAGCCCTCCCACGGTGTGAAAGATATGTGCCAAATAAAGCGGAAAGTCGATTACAGTCAGGAAAAGGAACTATGCATTGTAGGGATAGCGAAAAAGGTAGAATCGTTACGTGTACATGTAGACAATTATGTTTCTAATGTAATTGTTTTGCCGGCAGGGGATGCCGATGTTTCACACATGATAAGTTGTAAGCGTTGAGGTTGCGCGTACCCATCCTCTCGAAGAAGCCAGGGAAGGCTTGAGCATTCAATTGTTAGGTTTGTGTGATAACGAAGTTGTAGTGTTGTCGTTTGTGTGTCGCAGGCAAATGCTTTGCGCGACTCAACAAATTCAAATTTCTCTTCGTAACCGTGAATGTCTAACGTGAGTTGCATTTTAGTGCTGCAAATCCATTCCACTTTATCAACTTTGAGTATTGTACAAGAAAACGACTTCAAATTCACAGTTTAGAGTGTAGGCCCACGAAGAGAATTGTGTTTTACGTAGTGAACGTCTCGTACATAATCAATCGGTCGGAAATGTTTACCGTAAACAAGCGTAAAAGTAACACTTCCAATAAAGCACACGCCGTCGAACTTATATTTCCGTTATAGAGCTGAAATGTAGCCCCAAGGATAAGAAGAAAAATAAGATAGCAAATGAAACCCACTCGAGTTTTGTCATACGTCAGTTAACGTAAACTCTATTTCGAGGAGCATAATCAACAGAATTAAAATGAATAGACGTAATAATATTATCAGTACATTAGATGCAATATTTGTTAATTTTCAGTTGCCGAAAGGAGTTAATTTTCAAGCTAGTATTTCACTATTGCGAAAAAGTAAAGAGCAAAAATTTAAGGTTGGGGCTGCTCAAAATGTAGAACAGTTGATTGCTCGTGATGACGACAATGTTTGTCGACCTCCACGTACAGCATACTCTCAGCGCGGAACCATGCATTAGGAAATAAGTTGAGAATAAAAGAAAAGTGCTTTGGTAAGCGTAATACGGAACGAACTAAACCCAGTCTCAGACGAACTAGATGCAAATTAAAGTCGAGCTGTAGGCGATCTTATTTTGCGTCAAACACGCGGAAAAAAGTATACATCGACTCCGAAGACTACTAAAAATAATAATAAGCGAAAACACGTACGAACATTGTATAGTAAACTACATGGGAAATATAGTAATAGTACGAGCAAACATAAGAAGAAATTTATACCAGGCATAGCAATGCAGCGTAAATCTAATTGTCGTAAACTAAAGCGTGTCATTAGGTGAAATTTTGTAAATACGCCGTAAAAAGGAGAAAAGTTCCGCAAATTAAAGAAACTAACTGGAAAAGTACACGTAAACGTGCTAAATTACAGCTTATAAGCGTAACCGGCATATATGGAATATTAAAATCATAGCGCAAAAAAGCGTGAACTTCACCCGAACTTGGACTAAACCCCGAAAGAGATGAGAAATTAGAAATACCGAATGTGAGTTTTTAAACTTTTAGGGAGAATTAAAAAAATGATTATTGATAATTTATTTGATTATTTCTCTCGTATTTCGAACGATAGGGTTTTTACTTTTCATATTCAAAATGTGTGCACACCGCCACTGACGCGCCAGTCCAAAAAACATCAATATCGCTCTACAGTCAGGTACATTCACTTAGATGTCGTGTTTTATGGTTTCCTTAAAGCTTTTGGAGATGAATGATGAATGTGGAAAGCAGAGCAAAGGAAGCATTGGACATTTTAAACAGGAAATTTATTTAGAACGCAATTTGGAACTTTCAAATAGTAATAATAACCCACCACTGTTGTAAAGTATGGCTATCCCGTTTTGGATGCGGACTTTCTGTGTTGAATTCTTGTTAGAATGTTTAAGTTTTATATATTTTTTAAAGGTGTTTCCAGTTTTGGGAACAAGACTTCATAATAAAATTTTATTATGAAATGTTGTTTTGTGTTTTTATTCATTCTCCTTCATGTTTGCATTAACTTTTATCTGTCCCCATACAATCAATCATTTAGGGAAATGTTAGGCAATTAGAGATATTTACGAACATAATTAGAAAAGCACTAGTAATAACTACAATTAATGATAAAGTTAAAATTTTGAGTAATTAGAAAGGTGTGCTCTTTAGATAATGATTTTTTCATCTTATGTGATTCTATAATGGGAAAATATGCTAAATTTGTAATATAAGATTAAGTCGCTGTCAAAATACTGTAAATTAAACACAATTTAGTATAATATTGAAAATAATTGAAAATTACGTTGATTTTCATAAAGCTGTTTGTTTTGTTCGTCGTTCGAATTATATATGCCGTCTATTATGGAAAGTCAATGTGCATTCATTGCGACTAATGAGATCTGAAGTTAATTGAGTTCAGAGAAAGTGATATTATAAGTTAAGAGTTGAAAGTTAAAATATAATTCATCCCCTAGGAACATCACTACTTTCGTTACAAAATTAAAGTTATGAAACCAGTACGGCGCCTGGTTGGCACCCAGCTGATGCGTAGATTCGGCAATTGACTACACATATCAAAATTTGTAATATTAACTTTTAATGTTTGGCATATTTAATGAAAAGCATAGTAGTAACAAAATTGATGTTCTGATTTTCGATTTTGATATAATACTTAGTTTTCATTTAGATTTAGAGAAAGTAACTTAGATGTTATTCTTTTCGATTTTTGAAAATAACTCTTTGTTTTATTGTGCCGGGAATAATAAACCGGTCTCGAGAAAAATAAAAATGGAAACCCGTTTACGATTCCACGGTACCCTTTACTACGATAAACACCGGATACTATGATGTATCGATAGTACGGAGTGCCTACGACAGTTTGTCAGTATATTGTAAAATTAAAGGTTATGTTATGAGAATTTAAATTGTTACGTACGAGTAGACCCTGAACAACATTAATGTTTAATGAACAAGTTAATATTACTGTTATCTTGTATTTCACGATTGTGACAAATGTTCTTCGATGTGACATTATTCTCGATAAAGGTAAGTGCAATTGCTAGTAAGCCACACATAAGTATTGGCTTGCGCTCTTTACAAGGTTACATTTGTAAACCTACAAATTTTGTAGATATGAGCAGGCCTGAAGTAATACTAATGATTAAATGATTGATGGATTGAAATGCGGGGCTGTAGTGTTAAATATCCTCCCAGCAGTGGCGGATTAAGCTTCGTCGGCGCCCTAGGCACAAACTTAATGTGCGCCCTTCTCAAAAGAAAAATAGTATTTGAAGTATTTTAACCCGCGTCAGGTACCATGGGGTCAAATTTGACCCCAGTGTTCTTTCCAGTGCTGTAACTTCTAATACATTTGAAATAGCTTCAAGCCCTTTTTTGTATTTTACCTTTGCTTTCAGACAGCAATTATGCTTACCACACACTTGACCTCGGGTTTACGTAATGACAGGTATTTGTTAGTAGAAGTGTTTGGGGTCAAAATTGACCCCATGGTACCTCTTGTGTTCTAAATTATGTAATATGTTAGATTGATATTTTTATGACTTAGACCCTATGTATTAATTTTTCCTACCAAATAAATAGCAGATAATAATAATAATAATAATAATAATAATAATAATAATAATAATAATAATAATAATAATAGTTATAATTATTACAATCGCAAAGTGAACACTTCTTTGAATATGGGATCATATTGATTCTAATATATTTTCCTGGAATATGAGCTATTTTCTTCCTAGACTTGGCTACATTACACCACCTGTCGTTGGCAACGCTAACATCAGTAGACACATTGTTATCAAGCAGAGGTAAACAAAACAACATTATGGCGAGACGAAAGCTATCTGTTGAAGAAACATTGGCCTATTTGGAGGAGATCAGTGACAAAGAAGACTATTCAGGACAGTTTGGAATGAGACTGACAAAGAATTCAACGAAGCGATTGATTCCAGAGTGAGCAAAGTGCAAGTGATTTTGAGTGCGAGGAAGAAAATGATAGTGGTATGATGCTTGGGAAGAACAGATACGTCTGGCAAACAAAGACAAAACGATCAAGATCACCCGCAAGAAACTTGGTAAGCGGAAAACCAGGTCCTAAAGGAGCTGGAAATCAAGCCGACACTCTTCTGAAAGCATTTTCGCTGTTCAAGCGATAGCGAATGATATCTGCGATAGTGAAATGTACAAACCAGAAAATAGAAGCTGTGAAAACCACCTACAAGGGTAGATGCTGTTTCACCTATAAGACTGATGAGGATGAACTAAAGAACTTTTGGGAGTATGACTCTTTCTCGGTGTTACTAAAGCTTCAAGGTAAAGTTTGTGAAGCATTTGGGCAATGCGCGGTATTGGAAAACTGCTGTGTATTGCAGCTATGAGTCCGAAGCGGTTCTTATTTCTTCTTTACTGCTTGAGATTCGATGATAGGAGTATACGAGACCAGCGTAGGGCTGTTGACAAATTGGCACAATCGGGGAAGTTTTTGAGATGTTTCTGGACTCCTGCAAAGCAAACTGCATGCTGGGAGTGGATGTACCGTGGATAAATCTCTGTTAGGGTTTCGAGGAAGATGCGGTTTCAAACAGTATATGCCGAAAAAGCCCAGCAAATATGGGATAAAAATGTACGTGTTACCTGATAGCATGACTTTCTATTCGTTGTGTTCCAAAGTGTATATAGGTACAGGTACTCACGATCCTGGTTTGCCAGTTCCTACTCAAGCTGTATTCGACTCGATAGGAGTACTCACTGTGATCAATCGCTACATTACAACGGTCAATTATTATATACAGCCAATCAACTTAAGTCATGGGGCCTGACACTGGTCGGAACCATGAAGAAAAACAAGAGATGCATACCACCTTCTTTCCTTGCAAAATCTAAAGAATTCTGCACCAAGTGCATCAATTTTGTATGACAACAGCAAACGATTAAACAGAACTACAAATGAGCAATTACAGAAATAACAAATACTCTTACGTAAATGCAATGTGCAATGTGCTAAAGATGAGTGTACACAAATAACACATTGGTATTGAAGCATAATGAAAATGTTCTTCACATTTTTTAATAAAGATGTCTGGATAAAAAAAATATAATTCTAGATTTAATATTATTTGTATAGTTGTGTTTTGTAAGTGGGGTCAAATTTGACCCCATGGTACCTTTAGTGTAATTTTTTTCGTGGTACCAGACGGGGGTAAGGCTAATATAAAATTAGTGAAATAAGAAGCGAAGTATAAAAATCAATAATAAAAGTAATAGTCCTAGTACAAACAATTCATTTTATGTATGTGCTATACCTAAAATTATGTAATGTATTGAAAAATTAAATTCACGAGTCATAAATGAAGGTGCTTCTGCCTCACTTTGATCGCTACAAACTCGTATATAAGTTCTTCAAAGTTGATGTATCCATCAGTCAAGATGTGTGCTTCGATATGAGGAATAGATAACTTATATCGTTGAACGGACATAAGTCTTCAGTCTTTTTAGAGCCGAAAACGAACGTTCAGCTGAACAGTTTGTTACAGTAGTACAGTAGTACGCAAATTATTCTTAATGCAATCTCCATATTTGGAAACACAGATTGCAACATTTCTTTCCATATAACTGCTAGCATTTCTGCTGGTGCGTCACAGATTTCTCTCGTTTTCAAATGTCCCGCAAAATGTACACATTCATTTGATAACGTTGATTCGAGATCAGTTTTATATACAGCCTGAAGGTTGGCTGCGGGCTCCGAAATGACACAAGAACTTTGGAGAAACTTACTTAAAAACATGAAGTGGTCAGACATTATTTTATAGTTTTCCTTTCTTCTAATTAATTCAACGTGCAATTTATCAAGAATAGGAAAAAACACCTCAACTTTAAATGTTTGTCTTCCTGCTAGAACAACCTCATTGTCTCTTACTTCGTAGGCTTGAATGTTACGTTTTCTAAACCTTTTATAACTACGCTCGTAATCCATATAATTTTTTTTCCATGGATTTTTGCTCATAAGAGTCGAACATGTCACGAAGAGAAGTTACAAAGTTTACAAGTGATTGAACATGTACTATTGTTAAATCTATATTGACACTTTTTAATTTCACCGTGACACTCTGGAATCTCTTCAGTATATCATTCCAAAGTGATCATGAAAACTGTTTCCACCCTATTTAGTTGTTTCAAGAGGGATAAGGCCTAATTTCGAACTAGAGTTTTCTCAAAAGGATCATCACTTACATGAGTAAGGGTCTGAATTACACTATCACAGTTTTCATCCTCCTCTCGTGCTGAGCAACATGTCTGTGATAAAGATTTTTAGTGTTTTCGTTCCTGGATATATATGAAAGAAGCAAGTAAGTTCCAGCCTTTTGTTGAACTAAAAAATGTAAATATTTTGAAGCATATTGAAAAAAGCACATGCTTCCCTACAACTGCTTGCTGCACTACTTCCGACCAAATTCAAAGAATGAGCTGCGCAGGGCACATAATACGCTTTAGAATTGATTGCTTTAATTCGAGCCTGTAAACCTGTATATGCCCCTGACATATTGCTGGCATTGTCGTACGACTGACCTCAGCAATTAGTAAGGTCAATAGAATGTCTGGTCAAAATATCTATTACAGCTTCGGCTAGATTTTCAGGTTTGTGACTTGGATTTGACAGAAACGAAAGAAACCGTTTAACAAGTTTACCCTCTTTATTCACGTATCTTAACACAAGAGATAACTGATCAGTATGCGAAATATCTGGAGTTGAACCAATTATTACGGAGAAATATTTACTTTGTTTTATGTCTTTAATAATTTCTTTTCTCACTCTATCAGCAAGTAGTTCAATAACTACATCAAAAATTGTTGAAGACAAGTAGCTTTTATAACCTTTCCCCGGACTTCCATACCATTCAATGTCTTCTGCTAGAAATGGATCAAACTCGGAAATAAGCTCTAAAGACATCATGCATTGCCCGTTGTGGAGAGAATTGAATTTTTCTTCGTGACTACGTAAAGGAAGCCCGCGACTTGTCAACTTCTTTACGACAGGAAAAACTCTTCTTACACTGTGACTTCTGAATATGTGATTGAAGATGGTTCTCCAAGGTCCCAACAGGTTTCTGCATTTCTGCATTGTTCGCAGTTTTTTTGTCCAGAATTTTCGTGTGATGCTAGAATATTTGAAATGTTTTTCCAGTCTGAAATGCCCTGAGTTTCTATCTTTGTTTTGTCTTTGAACAACCTACATGATGCACATTATACGGCGCCAGTGCAACACGAATATACCACATAATTCCGTAAAATCGATTCGCAATTCACAAGTTTACGAAAACAAAACAAACAAACAAACAAATCACTCCTATTTAAGAATCTTGTCTGGCCTAATATGAATCTCTGCAATTTAGAAATATCGTTTTCAGTATTCTGATTAATTCCATGTCTTAGAAGAATGTCAATTGTAGACTATTTCAGACACCACTCGGCACGATCGTCACTAACGAAATTTGCACTCTCACTGTCACAATCACTAATTCCTACGAACTGAGGAGACACTACTTTAAGTGAACTTTCTTCATACACTAAACCCACAATATTGTCAACATTTTTCGTTTCACAGAGTTCACCCGATGTAACCGCTTCCACATCAGTTACTGAGCTGCTTTCGGAAATCACTTGTTCATTTCGCCTAAAAAATGTATCCAGTGTAAAAAGCATTTTCTGTAAGGTTGCTTCTCCTTCACGCTGAAAAAAAAAAACACCAAATCGCAAACGCACTAACAACCAACTGAATGCACCAGAAAATACGGTAAGGCAAAAACTAGTTACATGGAATTAGATATCTGCGTAATTATTTATTGCAAAGCGACAATACTCGTCTGCATATAAAAGAAGTATCTCCGAGTAGATTAATAACACGGTTAAAAAAAACAACCACTTTTTAGGCCCATGCGAAAGATGCACTAACTCACTTAACAGCAATTTAAAAAATGACCGACTGTATTTTCTTTCGCTCTGTCTTTTATATATATATATTTTTAAAAAGACTGACATTGTACAGGCAATGCGACTATGCGAGTTTCAAACAATCAGTCTTCTTTGTCGCCTGGCCATTGGTTTCACAAGGGTGGTGACAAATCAACGGTTTATTTACAAAAACAAAATAGCAAGATTGGGTGGGCGGCTTGCATTATTGTCATTGCAAGCGATAAAAGTCACAGCACAGATTAAAAAACAAAGTGATTGACACTTCAATTCGAATCTGAAGAAAGCAGAGCAGACGGAACATCTCGATAACACATATGATATATACAATACACCAAGGTTTCTTCCGTATGAAGCGAAAGTGTTACAAACCATTGATTTGAAACATTTGTTTCAAAGGTCTAAATTGTTACTGCGTACGTAAGACATTTTTTATATTCTGGAGAAACGATTTGCCGCCCCTAGGCACGTGCCTAGTGGGCCTATTTGGTTATCCGCCACTGCCTCCCAGGGTATGTTTCTTCTCGTATTTTTCATTAAATTTATTTTCCTAAAATACCTCCTAAAGGCCTGAATGTTGACAGCCCAATTGGGGTTGGGAAATTAACCCGGATATGTCATGATTTGAATGCCGAAAGCATGCAGCCAGAGTGGTATATAAAGTCTTAGTGTAGAAGAGATTCATTCGAATCGTCAGGGAGTTTAGCGACCCTGCAAGCTTCAACTGAGATTAAGTCAGCGCTCTTGGTTTTAGGAACCAACTCATTAACATATGTATTTTTTAAGAATGACTTACAACCTGGCTTGTCAATTAATGGCGCTCCGTAGGGTTTAACCGTCGTTTAACTCATTTATTCGTTTTAAAATGTTCAAACGTATATTAGTTACGTTGTATGATATATATCGATATTTTAATTATTTTATGTGTAGTGATATGTATGTAGATTTTGTTTAGTTTTGAATTTTACTAATTCCATGAATAGATTATATATATTTAGTATGATAGTTTTGCTCGTATATTATATACAAATATACGTATTTACGTATTATGTTAGAACATTTTAATTATTTTTAAAAAAAATGAGTGTTTGAAACGAAAATAGTAAGTTTAGTGCGGAAAACATAATTAAAAAACTTTGTTTTCATAAATTTTTTACGAGATTATATATTGCTCAACGACTCACACAAATGAAAGAATACCTAATTTATGTTTCCTTTTCTGTTAAATATTCATACAGGTGGAATAATTTGGTTAATTTACTTTACTGAATTTTTTATTCACCTCAACACAAATGAAGCCATAGTTAAAACATTCGGTATATGGTTAATATAAATAGAATAGTCATACCTAACGAATCAATTTGATGTTTAGCTGATTGTTTTTGTGTTGATTAGTTTAAAAGGAGAGAAAATATTGTATTAAACTAGCACTTATCAATAAACTCACACAATAGTAACACTATGTAACAAAATTTAAATTGAATTTGAGAATTCTGATAAAAAAAATACGACATAAGAAAATTGTTTGATTCGTTGTGTAATCTAGTGATGGGTAGGTCCCATTGTTCATGGTATGTTGAGGGAGCAATGCATGAGCCAACTAGGCACGTGAAAATTGATAACGTTCGTCAAGCGAACATAATGATCGCGTATAAAGTATTTTAGAGCTGTGTACGTTTGAGTTCAACTAAATGGCAATTGAGCATTATAAATGATTTAGGGCTATTTTCAAGATGCCAAAAGCCTGATTTAGAGCGGCATCTTTACATGAATTTACTCTTATAATGTATGCGTATTTTAACGTGATGCTAAAGGCCATTAGAGGGCGGCTCACTCCGAAGATAGTTACCCCTTCTAACTTCCCGAATGCCTAGCTTGTGAATGCTAGATGAGTAGGAACCGTTTGTTGTGCATCTTTAATATTTTGGAGGTGGATAGAATATCCCTCTTGTGATGTATATTTGTGATCAATGTCCATAAATGTGCTAGTAGAGTTTTACTTTGCCGTTGCCAATAAGATGTTTGTTGAAAATAAGATTAAGTAATGATTGTATCAGCCAAAAATCGCGTGTTCACTAATGTTGTAAAGATCCGTGCATTAGTGTTGATGCCTATGTAAATGTTATAGTTGATGATTTGGTAAAAATAGAAGTTTGCGAGTACTACTGATAATTTTTTTAAAAAAGTTTTTGTATGTGTGTTTAAATAACAGCAAGACAAGAGAGATTGTTTTGTGAGTTGACCTACGATTGTTTTGTGAGTCTAAATTTATTTGAAACATTTTAATGAATCTTTCGTTTTGCCGTATGAGCAATATCATTATTGAAACTTGAGACTTTAAATGATTTTGTATTGCTTTAGAATTTTTGATATTTAGTAAGTTGTAATACAGTATTTTAAATAATCAGTATACAAGTAATGCTATAACTACTTTACGAAATGCTGCTTTTGAAAATTTTCTTGCTTTATTCATGTTTTCATGTGTATGAATATATATATATATATATATATATATTAATTTATATAACAATTTTAATGCTACATTGTATCTTTATATTTAGTAGTTGAATATTACAAAATACTTTTGAATAAAAAGGTTTGGGTATTGAATAAGTTTGTTGTAAAGAAAAAAAAGGTGCATATACACGCATTCCACTACACTAGATACACGTATTAGGAGTTTCGGCTTTAGTGTTTACACCGTTGTTAGGCAACACTTCCGAAATATACACATTTTCTATTATTGTTTAGTAAATAAGTATTTTTGTATTAATGTCTACCTGTATATTCATTTAGTTTCAAGTGTCTACTATGATTTCAAATATGTTATACTCTTTGGATGAATCCTTCGCGATTAATTCTCATCAGAATTGTCTTAAAGTCGATGGGATAAAGCGGGAGTAAAATGGAATTAAAAGAAGAAGAAAGTGCTGGCAATCAACAGGGATACCATCTAAAAGTTTGTTCTTGGCTTTCTTTTCATTCTTCCGAATATCATTTTGTTATGGTTTATTTGTCTTTTCCATTTGGTCTATTGCCAAACAACATCTGGAATTACAAACATGTATTATAACGAACATTAACAAAACGGAAGTGATGTTCCAGGTTATTTCGAGAGAAGTTAATTTCGTTTATAACAAGTTTTCTTCTTCGTTTATAAAGATTTATAATTTGTGCTAAAGTAATGTATGATTTTTTTCTTGTTTTCGTTGTTTTTTCTTCTCGCGATATTCTTTACTATATATTGAGCTAAGTTCTGAAATTTATTTTCTATTTTACCATTTGATGTTATTCCATGCCTCTGGATTAGTTTTTTCTAATATCAATAGTGTTCTAATTTCTACCGGGGTCACAATGAGAAGCTGTGAGGGGCGTAGACTTAAAATCGTTAATAAGGCGCACTGAATTTAACATAGAGACGTTATAACATATGCGTATTTTTTATTTAACTACGCATATGTGGAGTATTATTACATATGTGGAGTATTATTCTTGTATGTGGAATATTATTACAAACTATCCTCGCAGACCGTCTAAACGCTCAAAATTGTAACTATCAAAAACAACATAGTTTTATTCCGTTACACTCAATAAAACATCTATATCATATAAAGATATAAAGAGATTGAGTGGTTCAAACTTTACCTGTTCCAATTCATGAGACTACCTATGATATTATCGGGATCCGAACCTTGGATCTCTTTATAAATCTTCATTATAACATCATTCCATTGCAAAAATTAATGGGATCCAGTAAGGAACTGGTGATAAAACAAATAACTCCACTCCCACGGTCTTAGGATTCGGGCGTTTTAAATACCAGAGGCATATGCCGTGTGCACACCGTCACTCTTGCGCCAACCCAAAGGTATACTCCTTAATACCTGTAAAAGAATATAAGATGGAACGGACATACACGGTCAACACCAGACGAGTAGTGGGAGACGAAAGTAAACATTTGCACTCCACTGCCTTGAAGATACCTTACCTCATGACGTCCTACTTTAAGCTGCACACATATTTAGAATTTGATACCCACCATTCACTAAGAAAAAAAAATGTAAAATCACACACTTTGATGCTATTAAATATTGCTTTCAACGAATATTATAAAGAAAAAGAAATAGTTTGCAAAACACTTATATTTTGAATTTGACTTCTATGAAAATGGAATATTTACATATAAGCATCAGCACAAGAACACCTTAGAATCATTATCAAAATTTTCACTTTTAATCACACTCGCCCATTTATTTTACGGGACGATACCGTTAACACGCACGAAATTCGCGAGCGGCGGATGCGGTGGTTCGTACGATAATGAAAGTTCACTGTAGATATTTAACTTCCATTAGGTTGCGTAAAGATGAGCTTATTTGACATCTCATTATCTGGATTGTAGTACCACTCTTCTATGAGTTTCTTCATTCATTTTAAATTTAAAAGATGTTAACTGAGGGTGTGCGATGAAAACACATTGTTTATATCACAACATCACGCCATATTAAAAATGTACAAATTTGTCGTTGCACTATTAGAAAAAAATATTTAGCTCAATTTAAACTAATTTTACAAATATTTTCACTTTCTGTTCTCTGGTGCATTTTTCTGTTGCGAGAGCAAGACTCCTTTACGTTTCAGCCTTTTGGAGTTTTAAAAGCGCTCTGACGAATGGATTGAGGCGTCACATTGTCGCCAGTTAAATAGCGTAAGAATACACTAACAAATGAAAATACAGCAAATTTAGCAACACTAAGTTTTTGCTTTATTGTTTTACTAATAATGTATAATGGATAATCCATAGGTTAATTGAAACCATATTGAAAACACTGATACTCTCAATAAAATAGGAAGTTAATGATTACAACTAAATTTTACATTATCACGTAAAATTTGTCGTCATCACATGAGTCTTTACTGCATGGGTGTGGAGAATGAGAGTAGCGAAATTCCTCACCTAAAATAGGCTGACGGGAGGAAGCAAGACTGTCTGGAAAAGTGAGGCACCTTTTGGGTGACAAATTCCTTAGCATTGTTCTCCTCCAAATGTTAACTGGTTGCGTTTCATTTCTACGAATCGAAGTTGAGAAATACGAGGGTTGATTTAAAAGTTCATGTCTGTCCATATCGTCATAATCAAACATAAGGTGAAGACCTTGGAGGTCAAGGGAACTGACTTTTGAAGTAGGTATACTTATGCCTAGGAAATTGACTCTCCATAGTGAAATATATAAGCTGGGAAGAGAACCACGACGCAATTCACTCATTGGTAGACCCTCGAGTGGAGTGCGAAGCGGTTCTTGTAGCTTGCATTTTGTGATCCGGAGAGTAGCTTTCCGAATATAAATAAACCTTGTTGGAAACGTCATGTATAACTTGGATCCCTTTTATTATGGCAACCTCAATTGAGCTGTCTTAAAACAATGAACTAAATGGATTTTCGAACTATCAGTAACCAGATTAAATTTTGTAGTTTTTCATAATTTGGAATAAATTATCACTTTTGGAAACAGTGGTGGATAAACTCACATGAAAAGGTGATGTAACAATGTGGCAATCTACCTTTTTTGTGGTATTTGACATCCTAGGTGTCCAGTTTTACACATACTTGTTGACAGCTCGAGAATGGAGTTATGATAGTTCACTTTGTTTTCAGACAGCTTAATTACTATTGATGCATTGCCACATTATATATATATATAAAATGTGGCAATGCATCATATATATATAGCATTTAACTTTTATTACTTTGATCTGTTTACATGACAAGAAACAAGGACATCCTTACCTCATATCAGAAATCTTTTCAATTCTAAATTAACATGTCAGAATTTATTAATTAAGACATCTTTATTCACTTAAAGTAGTATATCCCTTTCATACTGCATTACCATAAAATATTGAAGGTTGTCTTGCCCGAGGTTCGCCCTTAATCTTTATTTAATAATATTGAGTTTCAAAAGAGGCTTGTTTACGACTTTCTTTTCACATGTGTAAGAGGGAGGAACTTGTACATTTTAAAGAGGTATGTATAACATAAGGCATACATGTGATATTCATATATAATTTTTAATTCACACGTAAGGCAGGACTTGCAAGTTTACTTTGATTTCCTACATCCCTGGTTCAATATCGCTTCACCATGCTTCCTCTTCTTACTCACTAATTATATATTCAATATCATATTCACTCACATCTTGCGATGACTTGGATTAAATATCTGCATAAAATTTTAGTTCTTCGATAGTTTTCCCTTTGTCTATGCCACAGATTTTGTTCATAGCATTTGATTGTAGTTCGTCTTTTAAATCAGAAATTCGCCTCGGATCAAACCACACCAAGTCGTGGAAAAAGTTTTCATGTTTCGAAACCCGGTTAGTCACACTTTGAATGATTTTGTTAAGTACATCTCTGAAATCACACAGTCTGAAACTTTTCTCTTGTGTATTCCCTGATTTCGTAACATGCCAATTCAGGTCATGCAACGATATTATATATTTGTGAATTACTTCCATTTTTCTTGTAGCTATTTTGGGCAAAAGTGCAACTTAAAAGTGCACAATCTGTTGTTAAGAAAAAAAATATAGAATATATGTTGATTTTAGATAGATAATTTGTAATTGTGGTTACAGTATAAAATAGAATTTTTGTTTCGGTTTCCTATGGCAACTGGTAATTATTAATGGAGATTACGGGAAAAAAAAGTAGTTGTGATGAATGTGATGTGTCTAATTTGAAATTTATGCAATCACTAGTTATTACAAATATACGTATAAATTGAGGGTGCCTGATAGTAGTAACTTATCTTAGTATTCGAACTGGGCTAATGTGACGAAAAATACGTTTAATTTAATTATAATGTTACAATCGAACGATTACATTCTACGAAAAGAAAAGTTTTACACTATCTCAGGGAAAGGTAGGCACAGTTTATATGATTTGATCACAGCAAAACGCAGATTGATCACAGCATGGGTTTTTGTAAAGACTATGCAGAATTAGTGGCTCCATTACAGCGCATGACGAGAAAAAACTAAATATATTTGAGATGAAAAAAAGAAAATGTTTTTGAGAAATTAAAACAAGTACTTTTAGACGTCCCTCTTTTAGCGCCATATGTTCCAGAAAAGCTTCTATGTTTATGAACAGATGCCTGTACAAATCCATTGGAGCGGTTCTCCTACAACAATCAGATGGTTCATGGTGTCCTTTGGGCTACTACAGCATATTATTAAGACCGGAGGAGACAGGACGCCATATTGTGGAGATAGAACTTTTGGCAATTTTGTCTGCTTGCAGAGCATTTAATTTCTTTTTGGCATGTAATGAATATGAACTCTTGACGGACTGTAAGAGTTTAACATACTTGAAATCATCTCCAAAATTATCAACAAAATTACTTCGTGGGGCTCTTGAATTAGAAACTTACCGTTACATTTCTGTACACATAACTGGGAAAAATAATCTTGCCGATATTTTGAGTAGAAACACAGACATCGAGAAGACAAAAGAAGATTTTGATCCCGAACAACTAGATGTCTTTTCTACATTTCAACAGGAATTAGATGTCGCTGGATTACTAAAAGAAGATAATTTTTTTGATCCAAGACCACGAAAAATGTTGTCATAACCGGAAGGGAAAAATTATAAAAATTTGAAATAACTTAGTAGACGTAGAAAATCGATAGAAATAATGAACATCAACTATTAGTTGACTGTTTGAAGTATAGTAGATATAGTTCTCAACCCAAGTAGAAGATGCACTCTTTGCTTCATGAAAATAATAAACATTTTTGAAAAATAATTACAGAAAAGTAATTTGATGAAGTTTACTGAGCGAACGTAGGTTACTGGTTAGTGTTGACGCTTCGTAATTGAGTCTCCCCGTTCAAATTTCGATACGAGGCATCCTGACTAGTGATTTTGCAGTACCACTGGGCGAATACCGGGATACTTTTAATACATAAGCTTTGGCAAATTTTCTTGAAATCTTTGTTCTTATGTTGTTAATGTTTCAGTGTGAAATGGTATTTTGCTGCATGGAAAATATTTTTAGTAAACAAAACATAGTAGATGAATGGTTAGTGTAAGGGACTCCTACTTGTATGGCTTAGTTTCAAATCCCGACTGTTCTTATTGATTTTTTCTTTTAGCTACGCTCATATGTTGCACTCCAGAAGTTCAATTTTGAATTAAATATAGTCGCAGCTAGTTTAAACTGAAATTATTTTCAAAACTATTTGCTATTACGTGTTTTTGTTTTACTTGCGATGTTTCAACTTTGATATTAGATCTTAGAACCCTAATGTAACTCATTTCCCTACGTCATATCATGAGGAATGTTTATACAACAACGATAGTCGGGCGGTAATACAGAATTCCATTGTTACTGCAGGGCCGGATCTTGAATCCTGCGAACTAAGCGTTCGCAGGAGGCGCCAGGTGAAATGGGAGCCAAATTAGAAAAAATGAATTTTGTTTTAAATGTAAATATTTATTTAAAAAATGTTATGATGAAACATTTTCCTCATATAGCTTCAAATAAATATTGTACAGACTGAGATACAGATAAAATACATCAAAAGTACAATAAAGTCGAATCTTTGCGTGGTTGGCTGTATAACACCCCTTTACAAATGAAATGGGCTCGTACATCAATTGATGCCAATGCCACACTGACAAGTAATGCTAGTTTGAGGAAAATTTCCACGGCACAGGATAGACGTTTTTAAAGAGGGAAAAGGGATATTTTATGAATATGAGATAAAATGAAGGTAAATTTAGCTTTCCAATAGATGTTGTATTAATCACTATGACCGTAGAGCTAAAGACAGTGGTATTCTTTCCACGATCCCACCATATGCACAAAATGCAAATATAACAGACTCTTCATTCCTCCCTCAACAATCCTTCCGACACCTTGCTAGAGAATATCATTGCCAAGTATGTCTTTAAAATCCGAATGGATCAACAAACGAAAGGAATTCAACCGCAAGTCTTGTTTATGGATTGGGTGGCATTATCACAGTAGAAAGAAATGTCTCCAAGGGTGCTCCTCCATCTTGTCTTAAACAGTGTCTTCGCATAGTATTTTGGTTCAATGACCACAGTTAAGGGTTGAGAAACATAACCGTAAATCAAATTCACATTATCAAAGTTGAAGCAAGCATGGGCGCCCCAAAGGGGTCGAGGGGGCCGGGCTCCACCTGGCTTACGATAAGTATAATGTATATGTATAATTTCTTAAGATTTTCTTAATACAAATAAAAATACTAAACGTAATATACCAACAAGGGAGATGACACCCCTAAAAAATTCTTCTGGCCCCCATGCAAGCAAGTAGGCTTTTCTTATCCATTCCCCCAGGGAGTGGAGCGAATACTAAGAAAAGACGGGCGGTACAAATGGATTGTTTAAAAATCATTTCTGAGGGAAATTTTAACTTAAGTTCCTAATGGCTCAAATCGCTTTCCACTGCTTAATGCTCTCTTTGTTAATATCTATTGGTTCATTTGTCATCCGTCAAAATTTTCATTTCTATCCTAAGTCGTTTCGTTTTTGTTTTATTTTTTAATTTATAATGATGTGTGCTTTCACTTTTTAATAGTACTTTGTTTTTCATGTAATAATAATGAGCAACGATATAAAACCAAGTGAGCATTTTATCGGAAAAGAAAGCTACAAAACGTGAAAGAAGATAAGATGCAACCGAAGGCTCTAAAAGGTTTTTTTCGCGTTCTGGACAAAATCATACAAATGTTGAGGTGGGGAGTTGTCAATACCAGTCACTGTTAACGAAGCATTTGCATGTCGACATTCTTTTGAAACTGTAAGGTTATTTTACCTGATTGCAGTAATTTAATTGATGAATTAAAATGAAACGACACGATCATTTCGGTTAAGGGTCTGAATTAAATTTCATGTATTTCAAAATATATTTGAATACAATTAGTTTTCACGCGGCATATAAGTATATAACTTGAAAGGATATAATTGAAAGCGATGAAAGGTCATTTGGATGACAAGTAGTTTTTTTTCAGTACTCTCACTTCCAATCACAGCAGCGTATACAATGCTTTTTTAATTATAACAGTATAACAATAATTATTAATCCATTCTCTGGTATTAAATTTAGATGGAGTGATATTTTAAATTAGTGATAATTCTAATGCAAAGTAGAGTTTTGATTATTAGTTACTTGTGTTCAGGGATGCACCGAAATAGGTGCAAGGGATGCGCACGAGACGAGTCGAGACAGGATTTTCCAGACAAAATTCGAGTCGAGACACGGTTCTTCCAATAGAGAAATATACATTTTCCGAGTCGAGACATCAATTTTATAGCTCATTTTCGAGACGAGACAGCTACACATCTTGTCTCATGGGCATCCCTAATAGGTGCAGTGTTCCTTTGAGAAAAAATCTACCGGGGGGTACACTTAGTATTCAGAGGGCAACTGCTGCAACTCTTTTATTTATTATTATATTACAGATGTATTATTTTGATCTCCCGGGAGAAGGTGTCCCCCCAAAAAATATGTGTGGACGAAACACTACACAGGTAGTCTGAGAGTCTGGATCCCCCAATTAGGACAATGTCAGGGGCAGATACACAAAATTATTTGCATTTATAGGCTATTCCGAAAAATCTTCGGACCCCAAAGATAAATCTTGGGTTCATCTTTGCTTGTGTTTACATTGTGTTACTGCCTGATTTCGTACGTCTATGTTGGAAAGAAACATGAAAGAATTGAATTGTTCTATAGGACTAAAGGGCCCTGAAAAGAATTTTTGCGAAGGAACCTGATTTTAAAGTTCTGCCACTGGATCGAGGACAAATTAAATATCAATTAAGACAGACACTATTGTCATTTGTTGTGTATTGAACTAGTTTAACTAAAATTAATAAAGAATTATTTGAAATCAAGTATATCTCAAGAACGATTAAATGGACTAGCTTTGATGGCCATTGAAAATTACATTCTGAATGAAATTGATATTGATGCAATAATAAGAGATTTTGCCAAATTGAAAGCCAGAAAGTGTCTTTATAACATGAACTTTTCAGTAACAAAGAAAACGAGAAATTAAGCTAATTACCATATTTGTATCACTAGAAAACACTATTTAAATATGCTTTTAATGAAGTGTAAGAGGATATCTCTTTGTCAAAATCAAACTTATGATAATCTTAGACTTGAAGCTCATGAGTTTTATTCTATTTCGACTTTTATGTTTCAACTATATTTGTCAAAATACATCTTAGGTATACATTTTAGTTGTTTCCTGTGCTTATTTAATAAAAAAATATATACATTATTAAAACTGGAACTTTGGTCATGATTCATCCACAGTTAATTAGGTTTAATTTCGCCATTTTCCTTTAATACTCACAGGGAGACTGAATTATTATATATTGAAGAAATTTGTAATTGTAACAATTATCTGGATCAAACTTCCTTATCACAATACTGACCTATATGATAAAATTGACTTTCCTCCGCTCGTTAACCATATTGCCAATTTGCGTGAGAAATTTATAGCCAAGAATCTCCAGAATCGTAAAGATATATTTCTTGATACAATATTTACAGACTTACAGCAAGAATCCGCATATAAATACTGTTATACACCACTCAGCGTGCTGGTTACAATATATCTCCGCAATATTCTAGCAGATCATCATCACACAGCATTCTTTCGTCACCAACTTATCGAGCAACATATTCCTCATCTTTTCCCATCATAGCCCTGTTTCTCCACACCACTAATAAGGGCTATCCATATGTCTTTCATCAGTCCTGAACCGCCCCAGGACAGAAGATTAATATGCATTTGTTTGTTCTAACATCCATCTACTGTGTTGTGACGTCCAGAGCACCTCACTCATCACTATTCATTTGTCCTATATATGTACTATAATTTCTTTCAACAGTATCTTGTATACATATCACACAATTTTATTTGCTCTACTTCTATTATAACTTTTTTGCACATATGTTATTTTTTCTGCACTCGCACCTTTGTTTACTAGTTTCATACTTTGTTTAATATTGTTTTGTTTAATAACTTTTTGTTTTCATATTTCGTTTTGTTTATGATGTTGATATATAAAATCTTTGTATTTTGATTTTGTTACTGACAAAAAAATAATTCTTTCACAGCTCCCTGACCGACCATAATATGAATAAAGAATAATTGATGATCTCACACACCAGGCCAAGAGAGAGGGCGAAACCCTCTAGTGGCAGATTATATACAACTAATGTTTTATTCCATATACCAATAAAATAAAGATAGTTCCACTCATAATAAGATGCCCTCATAATTCCGTATAGAGAAAGAAAGTGTTAGTTCCAACCACTACCCTCAAAAAAATATATATCTGAAGAATGTTTGTCCGTTACAGCATTCTATTCTTTTATTATCATTTAGGCGGGGGCGACTAAATATTGTTTATTTACACTTACAAAATGTCTACAACCGATCCCGCATATATATATAAAGAGAGACAGAGAGAGAAAGTTTTGACTCAGAGAAAAGTACAGAGAGATTTCAAACGAAAAGTCTTGACTCAGAGAAAAGTACAGAGAGATTTCAAACGAAAAGTCTTGACTCAGAGAAAAGTACAGAGAGATTTCAAACGAATAATACGTATACATTATCATCTGAACAATTTAACCCTAAAAATGCTTTCGATCACTGAAATAAATTCCTGCCTACGCTCCTGTAAAGCAGTAAGAATTTTAGGGACTGATCATGGGGTAATGCCTCCCTGGAGCAACGACAGTTCCCCAGAATTCATACCTCTGATAGTTCCGTACGTGACAACAGTATTTGTGTATTACCACTCCTCACGCTCAGTGTATTGAAACTTAAGTCAAAGGAACTGTTCTGAAATCTTCACCGCTTCTCTCCTCTGAAACCGCATGCGAATGGGGCCAATCTTGGTTATATACCACATCTGGAATATTAACGTTTATGTCAGAGATCCCAAAAAAATATATATTCGACACAAATAAAGGATGTTTTCGATTTTATTTATTTATTTATTTAGCCTGTCAACCTCCCACTCTGACCTCCATGCCAACCAAGGCTTAACTTGAACTTAAGCAGCATCGACAGCGTCACTATTCATCTGCGACCACGAAAACTAATACCATAACGATTTCGATATTAATATTGTTCATATTGAGTACTTTTACATGCCACTTCCCCTCTTATTACCGATGGCTTCCGTGTCTCGACCCCACAACTATGGAGCAATTTCAACAAACTTACGTATAGCTTTAAACCACCATCTGTAAAATAAATGTGCGGGTGATCTTTTTCGGCGAGGAATTCATTAGCTACTTTTCCAATATCAATGTGGTGGCTTTTTTCGCTTTCCATGCTAAGATTGACAAAGAGCTCAACTGCATTTGCACCACTGTCCTGTGAATATAGATTTTAATGGCATTTACTTTACTGAGTGTTTGCTTAGGTGTTACTCTCGTCACAGGAAAAGTGAGATTCTGTTATAAATGAGTAGGGGTCTTAACAAACACGGAAAACTATTAGCAATGACACTACTCGAAATGAGTTTTCGCAATATAATGGAACAGTATTTTATTCGAATGTGAAGGAAATCATTGCATAAATTGACCCTTTCCTTCCTTAGAAGTCTAAGCTACAATACGTATATAATAATTTTGAATTAGAAATACATGCATCGAGTTTCATATCTTTAACTTTAAGGTCTCCTGAGTTAAGTAAATGAATAACCTTCCTGCTAACGAAAGAGTAAAGCTTTGCGCTTGAATGGTATCGGGAGTGTAATTATTAATTTCATGTAAATAAAGTAACTGCAAACTCTAATTTGAAGAGCTCATACAACGTCTATGCAGAGCATAAATCCTAAACAGCACAAGAATTTAAGTTAATGTCAAAGTTATATAAGCTCTCATCGAGAATCAGTCTTGACCTTCCGAGACTAAATGTAGACAGTGCATGCCTATAACGTAATAAAGAAAATACAAGAGGTAAGGAACCTTCCCGAATTAAATATTTAGCAATTTTAGGTGATCAAATACTAAAGTTAGTTCTGGAGACCTTGACTTTGGTTCTGCCAAATTAACCCACCAATCTCGAAATTTTAAAGTGTTCGTTCATTTACTAGTAGGGGAGCATAAGGCAAAAAGAACGGTCAAATCCTGCACTTTGTGTTAAAAAGGTGCCACTCGGAAATGTTGCTCCTCTGATCGAACTAAGCAGGAATTGAAGTGCCACGTCGCCTAGAGGTGAACAGAATCCAATATGGCTGCTATCAAAGATGGCCGCCTCTGTGAATTCATAGTGTTCGTTTCAGGGCCCTATATCGCCTTCACTAACAGTCAAATCTTTACGATTTGAAAACTAAACGACGTAGAAAATACCAATGTCTAATAAATTAGCAAAAAGTTTTAAACTATTTAATTTGGAAGTTCGCATTTCTTTTGATGGATTTTACTCATATTTTTAAAAATAACAAGTAAGGTACTAGAATTATCGAAAAAAGGTATATAACTGTTTAAAGAGTGTTAAATTAGTTTCGTTTTGTTGTATAGTTTACTCAGATTGGTTAATAAACAACGAACTTATGACAATTTAAAGATTCACGTTGAGTCAACTGACCTTCTCAAATTTCTATTCGTGTAGCAGAGTGTGCTGAAAAGTTAGAAGATGAAAGAATTATAGGAATTTGTAGTGCCTGGGATTTGATTGTTCAAGAGGCAAGTTACACGCAAACTGTTTGTCTAGATTTATAATTACGCAGAAAGAAAACACACAGAACATGAACTAGAGAACGATCGGACATTGTGTGAAAGTTTTGCTTTTGCCGATGTACTACTGAATCTACCGATGTACTACGATATATTACTGAATCTATTCGAGAAAGCGATTCCAAAGCATCCAAAATCCAAGCGATTCCAAAGGATTCATGTTTTCAAAATGAGCGATCTTTTTAAACTGTACAAAACACGGTTAATGGCGATTATGAAGAAACCTGAATCAGAAGAAATAGTACAAGATTTTTGAAAGGATTCTACGTTATAGGCCAGAGCTAACATTCATCTCTCGGGCAAAAAATACGTTTTACTTTCAGAATGATCTGGCATAATAAGTGAGCTGGAGAAAGACATTGATGAAGATGCTATGGCACCATGTCGTTTTGTTAAGATGCTTCGAAAGCATACGGCAACGAAAAGAGTCATTTTGCAGGAAAATTTGCGAATCACTGCCAAAAAAATTTGTTCCTCCTTCACTAATAGCTTGCTGAAAATTACTTTGCTTTATTAATGTTTTTATGAGCATGAATATATATATTAGTTGATGCTATATTTTGATGCTATATTAGATGTTAGTAGATAGGGGACACTTGGCGCAGTTTTTTCCTACCGCGCATGCGCAAATCCTTGATGCTGATTGGTTGGCGCAGGTCACGTGACCCCGCCCTCTTGGCCACGCCCCTTGATGCTGATCGGCTGGCCCCTCCCCCTGCCACGACCCTTCACGCTGATTGACTGGCCACGCCCCATCACTTTGATTGGCTGGAGCCGGACCCCGCCCCTTTGACGCTGATTCGCTGGCCACGCACCTTCACGCTGATTGGCTGGCGCCGGACCCCTCCCCCTTGACGCTGATTGGTTGGCGCCGGGCCCATTACTCCGCCCACCTTGAACCGTCCAGCCTCGCTATTTTACGACCTCCATTTTAAGAGTATCTACTGCGCTGACTGGCTGGCGCCGGACCCGTCCTCTTCACGCCGATTGGCTGGCGCAGGAAGCCGCTGATTGGCCGGCCATGCCCCCCAGCCCCACCCACCGTCCAACCATGGTCTTTTAGGAGTGCCTCGCTGATTGGCTGGCACCGGACCCCCGCCCACTGGACTCACGTACTGCGCACATGCCACATTGCACTGGAGACTACGAACACATAGCATAGCAGATAATACATAAGATTCGTTCCCTTTTATGAGCACTTTACGAACACATAGCAGAGCAGATAACACATTCTCCAACCGCCTATTTAACATAGCACATATAACATAAGACTGTATAACATAGCAAGGGTGTACTCATTCCCTTATATGAGAACTTTTAACATAGCAGAAATTACACAGAGACTATGAACATAGCAGATCGATAACACATTTCCCATCCACCTATTTAACATAGCACATTTTACATAAGACTATATAACATAGCAGGGGGTGCACTCATTCCGTTTTCTTATGAGCACTTTTCTGATCCCATATTTTAACATATAACATAGCAGATCGATAACACATGGCTTATTATCAAGTGGAGACTACGAACACATAGTAGAGCAGATAATCTTTAAGGGATGTATTCGTTCCCTTTTATGAGCACTTTTCACATAGCAGAACGATAACACATTTTTCATCCACCTATTTAACAGAGCACATATAACATAACAGAGTTAATAAAATAGCATGGATACTACGAACACATAGTAGAGCAGATAATCTTTAAGGGGGTGTACTCGTTTCCTTTTATGAGCACTTTTAACATAGCAGAAATTACACTGAGACTACGAACAAAATAATGACCATCGAGGTCAAAGGTCAATATACTTAAAACCTAATAACTCGAAAACGGAATCAAATATTGAGGTGGTGTTTCCACATTTAGTAATTGGCTCTCAACTACTAAAAGTTCCAAAATAATGACCATCGAGGTCAAAGGTTAATATACTTAAATCCTAATAACTCGAAAACGGAGCCACATATTGAGGTGGTGTTTCAACACTAAGTAATAGTTCATCAACTACTACAAGTTCCAAAATAATGACCATCGAGGTCAAAGGTCAAAATACTTAAAACCTAATAACTCGAAAACGAAGTCAAATATTGAGGTGCTGTTTCCACATTTAGTAATTCGTCATCAACCACTGCAAGTTCCAAAATAATGACCATCGAGGTCAAAGGTCAAAATACTTTAAACCTAATAACTCGAAAACGGAGTCAAATATTCAGGTCGTGTTTCCACATTTAGTAACTGGCCCTCAACTACTACAAGTTCCAAAATAATGACCATCGAGGTCAAAGGTTAATATACTTAAATCCTAGTAACTCGAAAACTGAGCCAAATATTGAGGTGATGTTGCCACATTTAGTAATAGTTCATCAACTATTACAAGTTCCAAAAGTAACGACCATCGACGTCAAAAATTTAAAACGCGATTAACTCTTAAACAGAGCAACGTATTGAGGAGCTGTTTCCAAATCTAGTAATACGTCATAAGCTACTACATATTTCCAAAAGTACTGACTAACGAAGTCAGAGGTCAAATATTTAAGCTTTAATAACTTTAAACAAAGCCTGTGTGACCTATTCATCTTTGTACCAAGCATAGAGAAGTTAAGAATGAATAAATATGACCGGCTTACTTCGAGAAAGAAAGCTAATATATACCATTTTAACTAGCTGAGAATTTTAAATCATCTTTTACTATTTAAACAAACGAAAGGATAAATTTAAATGACCTATTCAATTTTTTACCAACGAGAAATGCAATTTTATCTAGCTCAGAATTTTATATCACTTTTTACTACTCCAATAAACGAAGGAATATAGTATTTAGTTTTGTACCAACCAGAAAAAATGAAGTGAAGAATGAATAAAATTTAGGTGGATTATTTTCTTCTCTACCAACTGGAAAAGAGAAGAAGAGCTACTTTAACTAGCTTAGAATTTTATATCATTATGTACTGTTCAAACAAACGAAAATTGACCATTTTAACTAGCTCAGAATTTATGTAACTTTTGTACTACGTAAATGTTCTATTTTTGTATCAATCAGAAAAACCGAAGAAGGATCATTTTAACAAGTTCATAATTTCTGTAACGGAAGAGTAATTTTGATGTTCTACTTTTTATACTAACGAGAAAAAAGGAACTAGCTGAATATTTTATATCATCTTGTACTAGTTAAACATACGAAACAATAAACTTAAGTGACCCTTTGATATTTGTTCCAATGAGAAATGCCATTTTAACTGGCTCAGAATTTGAGTGGTCTATTTAGTTTTGTAACAACCTTAAAAAAGGCGAAGAAACGTTATTTTATGTAATTTTACTACTCAAATAAGCAATGGGGTATATAGTTTTGTAGCACCGAGAAAAACAAAGAAATTGCATCATTTTGGAGTATTCAAATAAACAAAGGAATAAATTTGAGTGGCTTATAATTTGTGTCAACTCAAAATCAATTAAACGAAATAATGGATTTGAGTGAGCTATTTAATTTGAAACACCGAAGCAGGATCATCTTAACTAGCTGAGTATTTTATACCGTTTTATATTAACCAGAAATAGGACCATTTTAACTAGCTGCGAATTTTATATCATTTTAAACTAGACTAATAAACGAAGGCAAGATATGAGTGAGCTATTTAATTTTGTAGTAACCAGAGAAAAACCGAAGAAGGCCCATTTTAACTAATGCAATATTTCTGTACGATTTTGTACTGCCCAAATAAACGAAAGAATAAATTTGGATAATTTATTTTATTTTTGTACCAATCAGAAGAACACCAAAGTACAATTTTGTACTTTTTGTACCATTAAATAACTGAGGATAACTTGAGTAGTCTATGTTTTGTACTCATTCGAAGAACCATTTTACGTAGCTCAGCTTTTTCATACCTAATGTTGGCATGCCTATAAAGAAAGGAATAAATAAATAAATGGTGTCCAAACCATTTATAACAGGCTTAGATTTTTATGCCTGTTTTGTAATATTTGTACCAAACAGAAAATGCTACACAAATAAACAAAGGAATAAATTTGTAATAACCGCAAAAAGCGAAGCCCAGCTTGATATACCATTTGAGTGGCCTATTGAAATTTGTACCAACGAGAAATCTCATTTCCAGGCCATGTTTCCTATTTAAACAAACCAAGGGCTAAATTTGAGATAGCGAATATGGACTCAGAATTTTATATCATTTTGTAATACTCAAATTTCGGTGGATTATTTAATTTGTACCAAGCAGAAAAAAGGAATAAATTAGTACTAATCAGAAAAGCGAAGAAGGATCAGCATTCTATACTTTTTGGGCCATTTAAAAAGATAAATAAATTTATTTGGTGTTCTGTTTCCTTTTGTAGCAACGAGACCATTTTTTAACTGTCTTAGAATTTTATACCTTTTTGTAAAATTTGTACCAAACCGAAAAAAGCAAGGATATAAAATTTAACTAACTAATAATTTTTGTGCTAAACAAAAAGCGAAGGAAGACCATTTCAACTAGTTCAGCATGTTATAACTTTTGGTGCTAAACATTTGACCATGTTCTAGCCAATTTCGTGACCATGTTGTACCATTTAAACAAACAAAGCAATAAATTTGTACTAACCAGATTCAAAATTTTATATCATTTTGTAATACTCAAACGGACGAAGGAATAAATTTGTTTGGCCTATTTTCTTTTGTAGCAAGCAGAAAAAGGAAAGTACTAACATTTTGTACTAATCAAATAAGCGAAGGAATAAATTTGAGTGGCTTAAGCGAAGAAGGTCAATTTGTACCTTTTTGCGCTATTAAAATAATCGAATTGTTAAATTTGCATGACCTATTCTATTTTGTACCAAGTAGAAAAAATTGAAGAATGAATCAATTTGGTTTGCGGTTAAAAATCGGAGGTCTATTTTTAAATAGTTCAGTATTTATGTACATTTTGTACTACTCTAATTCTACTTTCTGTACCAACCAGAGAAAAGCAAAGAAAGACCATATTCTGCTACTGAAACAAACGAAGGAATAAGCTCAGAATTTCTATACCTTTTGGTGCTATTCAAATAAACGAAGGAATAAATTTGTTGGGCCTATTCACTTTTATAGCAAGCAGAAAAAACCGAAAAAAGGGAAGAAGGCCCATTATAACAAGCTCGGTATTTTTATACCATTTTGTGTTACTCTAATAAATTTGCATGGTCTATTTCATTTTTGTAACAATCAGAAGAAAAGTAAAGATGATACATTTTATACCTTTGTGACTGATCAAAATAAACGATTGGTTCATTTAGTTGTGGTGCTACATTTTGTATTTTTTGTGTCATCCAGAGAATAATTTAAATCGCCTCTCCCGTCACTAAGTAGGGCTCATAGTTATATGGGTATTGGCGTGTGTTAAATATTTTAACGTGAGATTTAACAAACCAGAGTTGCGCTATAATTGAACGTTAACTTAATTGTGTAGAAGAGACTCCATAACAATTAGCGTTCTAAAGAAAACTGATGAATGATGACGAATCATGGCAATTAGTAAAGAAGAAACAGCATACTCGGTAATTTTGGATCACAGCAGAAGAAAAACTAGACAAAGAAAAGATCATATCAAAGTAAGAATCAGCTCACCAAGGAAAAGAAAACTTTTGAAAGTTCCATGTTGCACACCTTCTATAAAGAGTGCTGAATTATTCATTCTGTTGCTGGAGATATTTAAGCAACGTTATGAATGCGTTACCTAACAGGTGTATTGCTAGTATAGTGAGGGTTATAGTGAGGGTCCTAAGGTACTGCCTATTGCTCAACGTTTCAATTATATTTGCTTACTGGAATTATTTTTTTAAACTTTCTTTCCTTGTCTAAGGTAAATTCTATAAAAGTTATTAAGTCCAAAAAGACAAATATATATTTTTGCATTTATGTATTTTATTATAATGGAATATAAGATTATGGAATATATTTGGAAATAATAGAACATACATCATGATGTTATATTAACGAATTGTTTCTTGGAAAAGATTTATTTTGCATTGCCTGGAAACATATTATTAAACAGAGAATTCGAATAAAATATTATTTGATTGTAATATAAGACGGAGAATGCATAGAATGCTTTTATTGTAGGTATATAAATAGATGTATCACACTTGAAAAAATTTATTTATTTGATTTGTTTTTGCTGCAAAAGCAGAAAAATGACTATCATGGTGAACGTTTATGTTTCACCTAGAGAAAAAAAGTTTAGCGTGAAAACGAAAAACCTATATTGTTAATTCACCCGTCTGACCCCGATTTGCCAGATGAATTACGTGATAAAGTGAGAATCATATATCCATCACAAGAAATAGAAGAAGTGTATTATTTTAGACGCTATAATAGATATACTGATGAAATACCCCGGAATGTGATGATGATAGTGTTTCAAATATTAACTGTTTTGAAGTGGAAGCAAATGAGTGCGAGTGTACTAGTAAAAGTATTAGTGATAAATGTGTTATACAGTTATTTAATGAGTACACACCAAATTCAGTATTATTATGTGAAGCATGTTCTGAACATAATGAAAATGAAAAAGATCACAAATGTTTGCTGCAGTATGAATACAAATTATTACAAAAGGTGTGGACGACCTTAATTAAACGTGAAATGATTGAGAAAACCTATAAACTTTATTTAAAGAAGCATTTTAAAGGTTGTAATATTAAGAACACTTATACTTTGGAGAAAAAAATTAATCTGGTATGTGAATACATTAGAGAGTGTGATTATTATATCAAAGAAATAGTAGAAATGGTTTTAGAGAAAGATAAACATTTATTTAATTATGTAAATGAACACTGAGACATTGTAGCATATGCATTTGATTGTGTATGAATAGAAGAACATATTAGGGCTAAATAATTTTATGTTGAGAAATTACAAAGGGTTACAGAGAATTGAACTGTTAACTATATTATTTTATAAATGGAATAATTTGTAGTATTGTAATATTAAGAAGTTAATAGATTACAAACATTGGACAAACACATGTAAATAATAGTTAGAGCTAAAATATTGAATTACTGGCAACTGAATTGTCAGTGAGAGTAATGTATTGTTTTCTTTAAAAGAAATAAATAAACAGATCTGGATGACACAAAAATATACAAAATATAGCACCACAACTAAACGAACCACTCGTTTATTTTAATCCCTCACAAAGGTATAAAACGTATCATCTTTACTTTTCTTCTGATTGTTACAAAAATGAAATAGACCACCCAAATTTATTAGAGTAATACAAAATGGTATAAAAAATACCGAGCTTCTTATAATGGGCCTTCTCCCCTTTTTTCGGTTTTTTTGCTTGCTATAAAAGTGAATAAACCCAACAAATTTATTCTTTCGTTTATTTGAATAGCACAGAAAGGTAAACAAATTCTGAGCTTATTCCTTCGTTTGTTTGAGTAACAGAATATGGTCTTTCTTTGTTTTTCTCTGGTTGGTACACAAAGTAGAATTTGAGTAGTACGAAATGTACATAAATACTGAACTATTTAAAAATAGACCTTCTCCGCTTTTTTAACCGCAAACCAAATTTGTTCATTCTTCAATTTTTTCTACTTGGTACAAAATTGAATAAATCACTGAAATTTAACACTTCGTTTATTTTGATAGCACAAAAAGGTACAAATTGACCTGCTTCGCTTAAGCCGCTCAAATTTATTCCTTCGCTTATTTGATTAGTACAAAAATTTATTAGTTAGTTAAATCGTATGTCCTTGCTTTTTTGGTTTGGTACAAATTTTACAAAAAAGGTATAAAATCTAAACCTGTTATAAATGGTTAGGACACCAATATTTATTTATTCTTTTCCTTATAGGCATGGCAACATTAGGTATGAAAAATATGAGCTACATAAAATGGCTCTTCGAATGAGTACAAAAACTTAGACTACTCAAGTTATCCTTAGTTTTTAATGGTACAAAAAGTATAAAATTGCCCTTTGATGTTCTTCTGATTGGTACAAAAATAAAATAGATTATCCAAATTTATTCTTTCGTTTATTTGGGTAGTACAAAATCGTACAGAAATATTGATCTAGTTACAATGGGCCTTCTTCGGTTTTTCTCTGGTTAATACAAAAATAAATAGCTCACTCATATTTTGCCTTCGTTTATTAGTCTAGTTTAAAATGATATAAAATTCGCAGCTAGTTAAAATGGTCCTATTTCTGGTTAATATAAAACGGTATAAAATACTCAGCTAGTTAAGATGATCCTGCTTCGGTGTTTCAAATTAAATAGCTCACCCAAATGCATTACTTCGTTAAATTGATTTTCAGTTGAAACAAATTACAAGCCACTCAAATTTATTCCCTTGTTTATTTGAATACTCCAAAATGATGCAATTTCTTTGTTTTTCTCGGTGGTACAAAACTATAAACTCCATTGCTTATTTGAGTAGTAAAATTATATAAAATAACCCTTCTTCGCCTTTTTAAAGGTTGGTACAAAACTAAATAGACCACTCAAATTCTGAGCCAGTTAAGATGGCATTTTTCATTGGTACAAAATTCAAAGGGTCACTTAAATTTATTGTTTCGTATATTGAAGTAGTACAAGAATATAAAATAGTCAGCTAGTTCATTTTTTCTCGTTGGTATAAAAAGTAGAACATCAAGATCATTCTTCCGTTACAGAAATGTTCAACTTGTTAAAATGATCGTTCTTCGGTTTTTCTGATTGATACAAAAATAGAACATTTCAGTAGTTCAAAAGTTACATAAATTCTGAGCTAGTTAAAATGGTCAATTTTCGTTTGTTAAACAGTACATAATGATATAAAATTCTAAGCTAGTTAAAGTAGTTCTTCTTCTGTTTTCCAGTTGGTAGAGAAGAAAACAATCCACCTAAATTTTATTCATTCTTCACTTCATTTTTTCTGGTTGGTACAAAACTAAATACTCTATTCCTTCGTTTATTGGAGTAGTAAGAAATGATATAAAATTCTGAGCTAGATAAAATGGAATTTCTCGTTGGTACAAAATTGAATAGGTCATTTAAATTTATCCTTTCGTTTGTTTAAATAGTAAAAGATGATTTAAATTCTCAGCTAGTTAAAATTGTATATATTAGCTTTCTTTCTCGAAGTAAGCCGGTCATATTTATTCATTCTTCACTTCTCTCTGCTTGGTATAAAACTGAATAGGTCACACAGGCTTTGTTTAAAGTTATTAAAGCTTAAATGTTTGACCTTTGACTTCGATAGTCAGTACTTTTGGAACATGTAGCAGTTGATGACATATTACTAGATTTGGAAACAGCTCCTCAATACGTTGCTCTGTTTAAGAGTTAATCGCGTTTTAAATTTTTGACGTCGATGGACTTTATTTTGGAACTTGTAACAGTCGATGAACTATTACTAAATGTGGCAACAGCACCTCAATATGAGGATCCGTTTTCGAGTTATTAGGTTTTTAAGTATTTTGACCTTTGACCTCGATGGTCATTATTTTGGAACTTGTAGTGGTTGATGACCAATTACCAAGTGTGGAAACTACATCTCAATATTTGGCTCCGTTTTTGTTTTATTAGGTTTTAAATATTTTAACCTTTGACCTCGATGGTCATTATTTTGGAACTTGCAGTGGTTGATGACGAATTACTAAATGTGGAAACAGCACCTCAATATTTGGCCCCGTTTCCGAGTTATTAGGTTGTAAGTATTTTGACCTTTGATCTCGATGGCCAATATTTTGGAACTTGTAGTAGTTGATGAACTATTACTAAATGTGGAAACACCATCTCAATATGTGGCTCCGTTTCCGAGTTATTAGGTTTTAAGTATTTGACCTTTGACTCGATGGTCATTATTTTTGAACTTGTAGTGGTTGATGACCAATTACTAAATGTGGAAACACTATCTCAATATTTGGCTCCGGTTTTGATTTATTAGGTTTAAGTATTTTGACCTTGACCTCGATGGTCATTATTTTGGAACTTGTAGTAGTTGATGAACTATTACTAAATGTGGAAACACCATTTCAATATGTGGCTCTGTTTCCGAGTTATTAGGTTTTGAGTATTTTGACCTTTGACCTCGATGCTCATTACTTTGGAACTTGTAGTAGTTGATGAACTATTACTAAATGTGGAAACACCATTTCAATATGTGGCTCTGTTTCCGAGTTATTAGGTTTTAAGTATTTTAACCTTTGACCTCGATGGTTATTATTTTGCAACTTGTAGTAGTTGATGACCAATTACTAAATATTGAAACACCATCTCAATATGTTGCTTCGTTTACGAGTTATTAGGTTTTAAGTATGTTGACCTTTGACCTCGATGATCATTATTTTGAAACTTGTAGCAGTTGATATCCAATTACTAAATGTGAGAACATCATCTCAATATGTAGCGCCGTTTACGAGTGCTTGGGTTTTTAGTGTCATACACAGGTAATATCCAACATAAGCTATAAGACCCAGGTAGAAGTCAGCAAGTCAGCAAGTCAGAAGACTCCCATATACCTTGTTTTATCCAAATCGGTTCAAAGGGCGTATCGAATCGGAAATGTAAAGAAATTGTATGGAACTCAGCAAACTTGTTTAAAACTCTCGAGACCAAGCAACATCTCAGAGAACCATCAGGCTTTTGAATAAAGAACATCGGATTGTTAAAAGGACTCTCCGATCTCTCAATAATGTTGGTCCAGTAAAATACTTATCTGCTTCCGTACTAAAGGGCGAAGAGCAGCAGTAACTTGATATTGTGGCCCGTGAAATGGTACTCTCGTTTTCAATTCAATGTGATGTTCATAATTTTTAACTTTCCCAATTGTGTTCTTGTTCCAAGCGAACACATCCGCGAATTCGAAACAGATCTTCTAGCTGTTTCTAATTGCGGGTTCGGCATTGTCTCTTATTACTAATCGAGATACTGTTTTAATACAACTTTTTCGCACGTAAAATTTGTCACTTGTACGACGTCATCCTTCTCCTCAAATAAAATGCGAGGGAAAATAATTCCTTTCTTTGCTTGAAGTTCTAAATCAGGTTCCAACATCATCTCACTTCCAGGCCAAGAACTTCTAAGTTTTATTGGGATAGAAACAGTTGATTTAGGTCAAATAAAACTTTAACTATTGTAAGTAAATTTTGTGTTATTTCTTTTATCCTCGTTTCCTTATTAATTATTTTGGCCGTTGGTGGAACAAGTTCATTAGAAATAATTCATATTTGCGACCCAAACTCAATAACAGATTTTACTAACGTTCCATGTATCTTAACAGGTAAATGTACCAAATTAATTTCACAACAAATAGAGGCTAAAATTCTCTACTCCTACTATTTCTGTTTCCAGTAAATGTGTCTGCCATTTACAGTAGAATCAACTTTAAAAAATATTACAAGAACATTGATGTTGTTGATGTGTATTATTTGGAACAAGTGGATTTGCATTTAATTGGCTGTTTGAACTTCCTTGACATGCACTACATTGTTGGTGATTACAACTTGATGTATGAAAATTCTGATTATTACATTGCTGATTTTGGTAGTTGTTGTATGCCGGCCTATTGCCTCTAAAGTATCTAACTGTTTGGAAACCTCTGTTATTTCCTTTGCCTAGAATTTCTATTACCAAAGTTATTTCCGGTGTTTTTGGATTATAATTTCTATTCCTTTGTTTTCTTAATTATCTACTTCTAGACTGTCTCGTATTGTTATTGTTTCCTCTATTATTATTGTATTGATTTTGATTACTCCCTCGATTATTTTTCTGACTATAATTACCATCGTTCTTATAATCAGCTAATGCTACTTGCAATTCTTCTAATTTCTTTTCTAAATTAGCTATTTGAGATAAACTCACCGGTTCCTGTTTGATTTCCTTTTCTTCCCTTTTCTTTGCAATTTTTGCTACTAATTCTTCTAACAATTTCCGCATCCTGGCTTTTTGGACTATTTTTTAGACTTTCAGTCAAGCAAGTACTGTATCGTCAGTATTTATCCTAGGATCATGGTTAATACCTCATTCTCTTCAGAATAAAGCACGCTTGCAAATGGTATCACTTCTATGCCCATACCATATACCAGGAGAATGAAAATTGATGTCAAAGGGAAAATTTTGATGGGGAAATTTTTTTGTCCAACTTTGAGCCCCTGCCCCCCCCCTGTGTGAACGTAGAGACCTCCAAAAAATCTGATGAATAGTACTTGGAAAACTAAATGTGTGCACCAAATTTCAAGTTTCTATCTTGAATAGTAAGGGCGGGAGAAATTTTATCAGGAATTCACACCATGCCCAAAACGACCCCAAAACACCATGATCTCAGGGAAAAAATTTCCTGAGACATCCCTAATTACCCTAGAGTCATATTTTGCCCATCATTCTCTTCGGAACAGAACTGCCTTTCAGACGGTATGACTCACGTGTCTCTATCATGTGTGTAAAGGGGAAAAATCCCAAAAAAAGGAACTTTTGGGTATAAAAATCCCTTTTTTCAAATTTTGCCCCTCTGGACCACCCCTGTTTTTACGCAGAATTCGAAAAAACTTCTGGTAAATACTACTCGGTGGACTGAATGTTTGTGCAAAATTTCAATCTCATACGTGAAAAAATACGCCCGCCAGAAAAAATTTCACTACCATGCCCCACTTTTCCCTATACAGAAGTATATTTCGATAAAAATTCACTGAGACGGCCTTAATTACCCTAGAATATAAATTCGACCATCGTTCTCTTCAGAATAGAACTGCATTTCAGACCGCATGACTCACGTGTCCCCATCGTGTATGTGAGGTGGGAAAATGACAAAAAACGGGATTTTGGGGGTAAAAATATCCCTTTTTTAACCCTTTGCCCCTCTGGTTCACCCCCTGTTTTAACACTGACATCGGAACAAAAAATCTGGTAAATACTACTCGGTGGACTAAATGTTTGTGCAAAATTTCAATCTTCTACGTTCAAAAATAAGCCCGTTAAAAGAAATATACCCACCATGTCCCATTTTTCCCTATATAGAAGTATATTTTTTAAAAATTCCCTGAGACATCCCTAATTACTCTAGAATAACAATTCGACCATCGTTCTCTTCAGAATAGAACTACCTTTCAGACCGTATGACTCACGTGTCCCCATCGTGTATGTGAGGCGGAAAAATGACGAAAAACGGGAATTTGGGGGTAAAAATATCCCTTTTTTAACATTTGCCCCTCTGGTTCACCCCCTGTTTTATCACTGACATCGGAACAAAAAATCTGGTAAATACTACTCGGTGGACTAAATGTTTGTGCAAAATTTCAATCTTCTACGTTCAAAAATGAGCCGGCCAAAAGAAATATACCCACCATGTCCCATTTTTCCCTATATAGAAGTATATTTTTAAAAAATTTCCTGAGACATCCCTAATTACCCTAGAGTCATATTTCGCCCATCATTCTCTTCGGAACAGAACTGCCTTTCAGACGGTATGACTCACGTGTCTCTATCATGTATGTAAAGGGGAAAAATCCCAAAAAAGGGATTTTTTGGGTCTAAAAATCCCTTTTTTCAAATTTTGCTCCTCTGGACCGCCCCTGTTTTTACGCAGAAATCGAAAAAAACTTCTGGTAAATACTACTCGGTGGACTGAATGTTTGTGCAAAATTTCATTCTTATACGTGAAAAAAAAGGCCCGCCAGAAAAAATTTCACTACCATGCCCCACTTTTACCCTATACAGAAGTATATTTCGATAAAAATTCACTGAGATGGCCTTAATTAGCCTAGAATAATAATTCGAACGTCGTTCTCTTCAGAATAGAACTGCCTTTCAGACCGTATGACTCACGTGTCCCATCGTGTATGTGATGCGGGAAAATGACGAAAAACGAGATTTTTGGTATAAAAATATCCCTTCTTTAACATTTTCCCTTCTGGTTTACCCTCTGTTTTAACAATGACATCGGAACAAAAAATCTGGTAAATACTACTCGGTGGACTAAATGTTTGTGCAAAATTTCAATCTTCTACGTTCAAAAATAAGCCCGTTAAAAGAAATATACCCACCATGTCCCATTTTTCCCTATATAGAAGTATATTTTTTAAAAATTCCCTAAGACATCCCTAATTAATCTAGAATAATAATTCGACCGTCATTCTCTTCAGAATGGAATTGCCTTTCAGGCGGTATGACTCACGTGTCCCCATCGTGTATGTAAGGCGGGAAAATGACGAAAAACGGGATTTTGGGGTAAGAAATATCCCTTTTTAACCTTTTGCCCCTCTGGTTCACCCCCTGTTTTAACACTGACATCGGAACAAAAAATCTGGTATATACTACTCGGTGGACTAAATGTTTGTGCAAAATTTCAGTCTTATACGTTCAAAAATAAGCCGGCCAAAAGAAATATACCCACCATGTCCCATTTTTCCCTATATAGAAGTATATTTTTTAAAAATTCCCTGAGACATCCCTAATTACCCTAGAATAATAATTCGACCGTCATTCTCTTCAGAATGGAACTGCCTTTCAGACGTTATGACTCACGTGTCCCCATCGTGTATGTAAGGCGGGAAAATGACGAAAAACGGGATTTTGGGGGTAAAAAATCCCTTTTTTAACTTTTGCCCCTCTGGTTCCCCCCTCTTTTAGTACTGACATCGGAAGAAAAAATCTGGTAAATACTACTCTGTGGACTAAATGTTTGTGCAAAATTTCAATCTTCTACGTAGAAAAAAAGCCCGCAAAAAATATTGAACATAGGCTTAGAAAATGAGTAAAGAAATTTTTGATTTATGACGTCATCACCCCCTATGTCTGGACGCAGGACGATCTGAAACCATACGTAATGTCTTCTACAAGGCCTCTGGACTTGGAAAACAAAAAAAAAACGGACGAAAAGCTCAAATAGAAGAGAAAAAACGCAATGTACCATGAAAAACGCGTATGGTACAAAATTGTACCATAGGATCCCCAAAGGGCTAAATCTGATTCGTCCTCACTGTCTTGCTTTCTTAATTTACTTAACATCTCCCTAACAGTTTTCTTTGGTTCGCTATTTGTACGATTCTGTCTTCTAACTATTTTTACCTTATTTTTCTCTAATTTCTCTAAGTCATTCAGAGATTCATCTAAGTTAGCATAGGATTTCGTTCCGACTTCATCGATGGAATACGGTAACAAACCTGATGCTATAGGGCCTATTTTTTTCTTATCCGACATTTTCTCATCTAGTCTTTCGCCTAACGTTAAAATATCGTATGCAAAGTTAATTACTGATTCATCTTCTCTTTGAAGTCTATCAGTAATCCGATCTTCAATGTCTATATTAAATGCCGATCCTGTAAATTCGTCTATTAACTGTTGTCCTCAGTGTTGCGTAAGATGTGGCATCAATATTCTTCCTTTTCAAAAACAATTTGACCCACTGACGGCCGATTCCTTTGAATACTGACGGTAATAACGATTTACTTTTATTATCGTCATAACCTGCTATATCACAAGCATCGTCAAATTCCTGAAAGAATGACACTATGTCTCTATCATTTGTTAAATCTAATCTCGGTAACACTGTTAAACAATGAAAATGTAAATTGAACAAAATCACCTAATTCTTATTGATTTTGTGATGCTGATCACGAATGTGAAAGCGAAAATCGAATATTAGCTCTGGTTTTTGTTTTACATCCATGTCTAAAAATAACGTTATAATAGTTATATATTCGCCTTATTTGAGGTAAAAATGTCCCTGATCTGGTAACTGGAGGAACTATACAAACGCTTTGTTTCTTTCTGTTCCTTATCACAGTTGTGCGTTCTGCTATTGTTCGAAACAACAACGCTATTGCAGTTATCAGAGTTGTTGATGTGCTACATACTGTATAAAATGACATAGTTTTACAAGCATATTTTTGGACAGTTCCTCTGGGTTGCTTGAAATGACATTTTGAGTGTTTGAATAGATGAATATGCTACGACATTGTGTGAATAGAGCGGACAATTTCTGCTACGTATGTGGAAAAGTAACAATTTCTTCATAAAAGCATCATATAACACCATTAATAAGAAAAGCTTATGAACTTTATTATGATTGTAAAATTGGAGACCAGGATAAGGCTTGGGCACCCCACATTGTTTGTAACATTTTTGCAAGCAATCTCAGAAACATATTAATGGGAAGAGACGTTCAATGCCTTTTGCAGTGCCTATGATTTGGAGGGAGCCAAGCGACTACATCAAAGATTGTTACTTATATATGGTTCCTTCTGTCCAGAATTGAATTTCCAGGAAGAAGAAGCAGACCTTGGTATATCCTAATATTCCTTCTGCGATGCGCCCTGTTCCACATGGAGAATTACTACCTGTTCCTGACCTACCCAAAGAATACGACTTTTCTTCAGATGATGATAAAGAAGTTGTAGCTCCTGAACCAAGTACTTAGAAAGACCCTGACTTTGTGGTAAACGACTCCTCAAGTGAACCATATAGACTCACTCAAGAAGAGCTAAGTGATCTAATCAGGGATTTAGACCTACCAAAAACCAAAGCAGAAATTTTAACGTCACTGTTACAACAATGGAATTTATTGAAGGAAAAAGTAAATGTTTCAGTGTATAGAAATAGGGAAAGAAAGTTCACCTCATTTTTTACTATGCAAGACACACTTGTGGCATGTATAGATATAAGTGGTCTCATGAAGGCTCTCAAAATTAGTAACGATCCTACGGAGTGGACGCTCTTCATAGATTCGTCAAAGGTGAGTTTAAAGACAGTGCTTTTACATATTGAAAATGAACTTCCTTCAATTCCTGTAGGTTATGCAGTTCATTTGAAAGAATCTTATGAAAATTTGAAACGTTCACTTCAAGCCATTAAATATTGTAATTTTCAGTGGCTCATTTGTGGTAACCTCAAAGTGATAGCGCTGTGGTTAGGTATGCAGTTAGCGTATAGAAAATATTGTTCCTTTATTTGTGAGTGGGGCAGCAGGGATCGTGCATCTCACTACGGCAAAAGTGACTGGAGTACAAGAAATATTCTTCAGCCACGGGTGAAAAATGTGCCACATGAACTCTTGTAGATTGCAAGCGAATTTTGCTTCTCCCGCTTCATATTAAATTAGATGTCATGAAAAGTTTTGTTAAGAGTATGAACCAAGAGGGTGAGGGCTATAAGTACTTAAGAGGAAAATTATCTCGCTTAAGTGACGCCAAAGTTAAAGAAGGCGTATTTACAGAACCACAGATTCGACAGCTATTCAGAGATAATCAGTTCACTGAAATTTTACAAGGTAAGGAAAAAGCTGCGTGGAAAGCTTGAAAAGTGTTTGTTCACAGTTCTTGGGAAGACACCGAGCAACAAACTACAGAGAAATAGTGACTGAGTTGTTGTTATGCTACGAGAAACTTGGTTGCAATATGTCTCTGAAACTCTACTTTCTTCATTGCTATCTCGACTTTTTCCTGAGGATTGTGGAGCAGTAATTGACGAACATGGTGAGTGTTTTTATCAAGATATTGCAACCATGGAGAAGAGATATGAGGGCAAGTGGAGTTCTAACGTGTTAGTAAACTACTGTTGGTCTATTGCAAGGAACGCTATAGGTGTACTGTATAAAAGGCAGACCAAGCGAAGACGCTCAAAATGAATTCGACAGGAATTTATTTTGTACAAGGGATCTCACGAAACTTTTCCCTATATTGTGGTATAGGTGTTGGTTTGAAAATTTACATTGTACTTTACTTTGCTTCTTTTGGAAATGTTAGATTTTGTCTATCCTAATTGTGAATTCTTATTCAACTATAAAGAAATTAGGACTACTTCGTGCGGAGTTTAGTTGATGTAGCAAAACATATTTGTACAAATTTGTTCTACCACAATTTGAAGCTCGTTATATAACATTGATTTGCGCATTTTAAAGTATGGACGTAAAAGGTTATAAAAGTTATGGGCTAGTGTATGTCTTAATTATAGGGCCAATCCATGCAAAATGATCGAAAAAAAAGCAAAATTTCCGCTCGACCTTTTCAAAAAAATCTAATTTTTTCATGGATGTTTATCCTTTATCACGGTACTTGAAAACCACAATTAATTATTTTTAGACACGCTATTTATTAGCCATGACGACGCAACGACTGCCGCCATTTTGCGTTTTTTTTTTCGATTTTCAGGTGTTTACGTTGTTTTGAATATCTCAGCATGTAGTTGTCCTAACAAATTGAAACTTGCTGGACGTCTCCCACTCGTGCAGAGCTAAAACTTTGATCTCTTAACATTTTTGCCTAAAACCATTTGAAGGGGGTGAAATCAGGGCCTACAGTAGCAACATTTTTGGATATTGAAAACATGTTTGGGAAGAGGAAAGAACTGATGTAGAGGTCTGAATTTGTGTGTGCATGTAGTCCGGGGTCATAAAATTTTACAGAACTGTAGCTGTTTCCAAAGGTCTGGGGAAAAAATCGTAAAGTTGGGGAATTATGCCAATTTAGCATATTTCACTATCCAATGCAATGGTCTGGATAAAAAAATGATATTTTGGGACTAGTTAGTCCTTTAGTATACCATAACACACAACGAAGCGCGTTTTGTGTTTTTGAGCAGAAGGGAGTCAAAGAATTAAGTAATGACGTCATACTCTAGGAGGTGTTTTGTTCATAAAATCTACTGGATATTTGTTGTTGTGAAGTAAAATAAAGTAGTATGAATGGTTAGTCCAGTAAAGGCTCTTAAGCTCGTTTCTTTCCTCTACTTGTGACTCACTGTCTTATCAGACTCACAGCAGCACTGGTGAAGAATGCCGCTATCAGCAGAAGGCGAGGAAAGTCAAAATGCACCCTTGACAAAAAAAAGTCCGTAAGTATTCTTTGCTCTTGCTGCTTGCTATATCAATGATACTCAATCATGTTTATTCTTGTTTTAACTGTCAACTCATGCAGGAGACTGTTGTGCTTTCTTTTGATCTACATTCTCAATAAGTGAACACTTACTCGCTATAAACACTGACAAATTTCCAGTAGATTTTATGAACAAAACACCTCCTATAGTATGACGTCATTACTTAGTACTGCGGTTATGCTATGAGTTATCTATGATCTATTAAATACATAGAACGGGACGTACGCAAGAGGTGTCATAGCAGTAACCAAAACTTTCTTATTAATCTAGAGATCGATAAGTTGTTCACCAATGTATTCGTCATTAATCATTTCGGTTGAAATGAAAGAATCTGTGGGGAATGTTTCTAATGTGTGTAGTTTTGATCAGTAGCATCTATTTGAAACTTCCCAAGCACTGACTCATGACTAGGCATTGACAAATATGAAACAGGTGCATACATTTTCTTATTGATGTAGTCTAGATAAGCAATATGATCCACACTAGTAACTAAGTGTTCCTCCTGATAGGTCTTCGAAGCTACTACTACTGACTTTGGAAAAGCCCAGTAGTTTTGTTACTCGACTCGAGACGAAGATATGGAACTTCCTGCACTCGTGGTGAAATACGTAAAGACGTGAACTTCTGAAATTCACTTATGTCATCATATTTGTCCATGCATGGATCTTACATGTTGAATTGTGAAAGCTAGATGACTTCAGTGCTTGACAACGACTTTAAAGACTGAATTACATAGCAGTTTTACAGATAAAGAATTCGTTAATTAATCAGAATTTAGTTTTGAAATATCCATCATTTCCTTTGAAGAATATTGAACTAAAAGTACAACCACGGACAAAGTTTAACGATGATATCAATGAACGTCCGTGACAGTACTTTGACTCCTTCTGCTCAAAAACACAGAACGCGCTTTGTTGTGTGTTATCGTATACTAAAGGACTAACTATTCTCAAAATTTCAGATTTTTCTATTTAGGCCCATTGGAGATATTGGACAGTGAAGTATGCTAAATTGGCATAATTCCCCAACTTAATGTTTTTTTCAGGCCTTTGGGAGCAGCTACAGGTCTGTAAATTTTTGTGTATTATGTCCCCGGACTACATGCACACACAAATTCAGACCTCTACGTCAGTTGTTTCCTCTTCCCAAACATGTTTTCAATGTCCAAAATGTTGCTACTGCAGATTCAAGTGGTTTTAGGCAAAAATGTTAAGATATCAAAGTTTTATCTCTGCACGAGTTGGAGACGTCCAGCAAGTTTCGATTTGTTAGGACAAATGCATGCTAAGATATTCAAAACAATGTAAGCGGCTAAAATCGAAAAAAACGCAAAATGGCGCCAGCCCCTGTGTCGCCATGGGATGTTGTAAAAAATTAATTGTGGTTTTTGAAGTACCCTGATATAGGATAAACATTCATGAAAAAAATAGATTTTTTGGAGATGGTCGAGTGGCACATGCTTGATCACTTAGAATGGATTGACTCTATATCCAAACTTACCGCATTAGGTTAAATGAATATAAAAATACCTTAATCTCGGTATTTACAACTACTTTGGTTAAACGTTTTCATAAATTTTAATACATTTAAAATTAGTGCTCTCAACGGGTCGGGTCGGGTCGGGTTGAGGGACCCGACCCGTGACCCGAATTGACTGACCCGACCAGACCCGTCCCGACTGACCCGACCCGAAAACTTGACAACCCGACCCGAGCTGACCCGACTGAACCAACCCGACCCGAGTGGTCTGACCCGACAACCCGACCCGGACTGATCCGACCCGACAAGACCCGACCCGACCCGACCCGTATCCCGACCCGAACTGACCCGATCCATTCGGGTCGGGTCGGGTCGGGTCACGGGTGGGGTCGGGTCAATCCGACCCGTTTGAGAGCACTATGGTCACGACACTGGGTGAACGCCAAAATGCACTCACATTGGGAATTAAACCCGGACCACGTGTACCGAAGTCTTACACGTTAACCACTAGCTAGATCAAGCGGGGGATTTGTATATGCATCTTAATGAATATTTGGCACTTTTGAGGTTTAGTTATTTCTTTTTATAACTGATACCAATGTCCGACGTGGGAGAATTTTTTTTTTGCTTTAGTTCTGTGTGACGAAATTTTTCTTCAAGGTCAGTGTTCTCACCTGCTCGGACGGCAGCGGGTCTTCTCGGAAGGCAGTAGCAAGAGTATCTTGGCGGAGGCAAAAGGAAAGAGTTGAGGAAACGGGAGAACAGCTGTGATTTTTTCCAACCCTTCAACTTTCATTCCAAAATAGTTTCCTATGATTCCGAGACCCGTGCCACTTTGATTTTTCTTTCTTGGTAATTAAAACGTATTTTACAGTATATATAGTTGCACGTAAGAAGATGCATAATATGAATTTTGTAATTTAAAATTTAATATGATAATTAATTATAAAGTAGTAATTTTATTTCATCACTTTCAGCCCAAAAAATGAAATTCAAACAATTCGCTTCCTGGGACTTGGTCATCAATACTGCGTCTTATCCTTTGTCTTGCAGTCAAGTCTTGGTCCTGCATTGTCGTAGTCTTGGTTATCTTTCATACTATACAAGAGCCAAGAATGCTCGCCTCATCGGTACAAATGAAGACCAAGTGTGATTTTGATTATGGTCTTTCATATTATACGGAAAGCAAGAAAATACGATCATTGCTACTTGGTGATCACCAAAACAAGGCCAAGAGTAAGATTACTATGCACTTTGTCTTCAATATCCAATCTTTATCTTGTTCTTGTATCGGTGTCCTTGGGCTTGGTGAAATAAAATGAAATATTCAATTTAAGGTACCTCGATTCTGCACCGAGGCTAAGGGATATGGTGACCATGAGAAATGAATGAAATGGTGGAATGAAGAAAGTAGGAGGAAACAGGAGAACCCCGAGAAAACCCACAACACGGCGTTTCTCCACCACAAAGCCCACCTAGCACAAGCTGGGATCGAACCATGAACACCATCAGTGACGGAGCCAAGGGAAGGCCAAGGGGGGCCAGGCTCCCTTGCTCAATTTCTTGTCCCCCTAGTGCTTCCCCCCACACAGATGATGCTATTATAGGTCGACAAACGGTGAGTTGCCAGTGGCTACAAGTGCAACTATTTCCAAAACATCTCTCGAGAACAAAGTTACGAACTGCAAAATACCGTTGCGTTAAGGATAAAATAGCTCCACTCGTTTTAGTTTGTATTACGGGAAGATCTAATTCACGGAAATCTGTGGTATGCTTGCATTGACCTCGCCACTTGGACATTCATTTTAACCTCTCTCCATTATCTGGTTTTCTCCTTTGTTTTGACAAACAACCAGAAAAATAGAAAATCAGTGGGCATTCTCATTCGCTTCAATGTTGAAAGTCATACTAAAATATGATATGCATATTACAAATAACATGTACTGCAGTAAAATATTACACTTGTGTTGGACGAAAAAAGTCTTCGTACACTAATTAATTGATTTCCATTGATTATGGCGACATAGAACGAATGCATAGCATCCATTAAATGATTTGGTATTATTATTATTATTATTATTATTATTATTATTATTATTATTATTATTATTATTATCATTATTATTATTATTATGAGTTTATCTACCAAACGACTATTTATTGATAAATAAAACTCATTAATCAATTATATTTAGTTACGTATGGTAGATGACTTCAGATTATATTATTTACTGACCGACAGTATCTCACGCTGTCGTATCTGTGCATAAGAGGTAATTTCTAATCTTTTCTTTGTAGAAGTTAAGTAAAAGAACCTGTTTTACCTCGAAATGCTTAATTACAATTTTATTTACACAAATTCAATTCTAACATACAAGATGATATTAACGATGCTATTTGCATATACGAGTTACTTGTCACAAAAACTAATTACGCTAGGAAACTAAAACTATGCTCAGACTGTCTTTCTTAACTAACTTTTACAAGTGGTAGCAATTGAAACTCACATGAGTATATGGTAAGCTCTCACCCGAAGTCCAAGGTTAATATCTTTGCACATGGCTAAAAAAGAAAAAAAAAAAAAAAACAAAGAACGTCTCTGTGGCCTCCGTTTTCACTCTCCCCCTGTGCCAGCCGCGTATTTTCGAAATACACTGAACTCTAGCCATAAGGCATTGTGAACGGGGTTACGCTTGGCAACAATGTAGGAAAAATGAATGACGTTTATATCGCGATTACGAGTCATGACCTACATATAGCACAAAGTAAACGTCAGATGCTGGCGGCCCTAATAGCCGAGTAAGTTAGCGCAACATCCTAGTAAGGAAAGTTGTTGTTAGCGTGGGTTCAAAACCTGCCGTAGGAATGATTTTCTTATTATTTTTAATTTTTTTATAATACTTCTTTCGTTAAAATAAGACTAAAATAATATTCAAAAAGTGATTTAACGATTATTTTTTAAAATTTTCATTAAACTTCTTTCATTAAAATAAGTTTGCTCTTGTACTTATACAGATCCATAGCAAAAGTAATAATAATAATAATAATAATAATAATAATAATAATAATAGTAGTAGGAACGGGTTAGAATGCAATTCAGCATTCCGTGCGATGTTGCCAAACCTAATACCTTCTGGCTAGGGCTGAGTGTATTTCGAAAATATGCGTGCCGCCCTGAATCCCCATTATATTACCAAATGTTATTAATCTTTAATTTCAAATTAAGTGCTTTATGATTTTTTTGCAATTATAATGTCTCATTAGTTTCTATCATCGTTGTGCTTTAGGACAAGCTATTATAACAAAGGAAAAACATATTAATGGTTCCTCTTGATTAGTTTTCAAGGCTTTTTCTTATAATTCACTTAAGCACTCTCACTTTTTTTTTTACAAATTATCATATCCATTTATTTATTTATTTGCATAAAATCTGTTTTCAACACATTATATTATCATGCGGCATTAAAACAAATCTGGAACTTCTTATATTTATTTACCTCCATCATTCCATCCGGAAAATTAGTGTGATTTGTACACGAGGGAATGTTTTCGGGCTGCTAAAATTAAGATTACTGGTGCCATGCTATAACTTTGAGTTTCGCCTTATCTCAAGTAGATGCAGACATGTCAGAAGGTTTGATCCTTGTAGATACACTAGTTCAAACGCTGTCCAAGATGAGGTCTGGTAAATATGACTCTCAACGAACAATATTCGAACAAATTTATCAAGAATGTTTGGGGATGTCCAAAGAAAATGATCTCGAATTCCAGAACGGAAACAAATAGAATATAGGGATTCCTCGTGGAAATGAACTAGACATCCGCCATCGAAATATCAAAAATTCATTTTGGATGAATCTTTTCCTTCATTGGATGCAGAAAACGAAATTTCTAAAGATAATATATATATCAAGAGGTATTTTTCTCCCTACTATTTATAGACAATCACTGAAATGGAAAACCGCTTTGTATCATGTTGCAAAATCATCAGATCAATCACCACTCTACATCCAAAAAGTAAAAACTTTTTTAAATTACAACATTGTCGAGCCTATAACCCAGCACTATAAAGTGATCTGCAAACATTAAAGTGAGAATTCAATATCCTCCCAAACACAATTAATAGAGCAACCCAAAAGCATAAAAAGCATATAAAGCATAACAGCAATTTACACATATGGTTGGTACATTGAACATGATTGTGATTGTCTAAGAATCCAGAAGAAACTAGTTTTAAAAGCATAATTTTAGAAAATAAAACATAAAGCATAATTTAAAATATGTAGCAAAATTCTTGGAAAATTCTCTTTCACTGAAAATTTAACATACTGTGTTAATATTTTTTTAAAGCCAATATTTACAATGCAAAATCATTGAGAACATAACAATGCAACAATGAAAAGCTTATTTTCATTTCTGTAAACTTTTCGGTGTAATCCTTTGATGTGGAGAAAAGAAAATAGTAAAAGAAGAATTTTTTCCGCCAACAATGAATAGTATGCAAGAACTCCATACTATATTGTTATGTTTACTTTTTGAACTTAAGCACTTTCTGTACTTTTTGGTGGCATCTTTTACTTTCTTTTTCTGTATATATGTACCTGTAACGCGCACACAAATGATAGAAAAAAATTGTTCGAGCAAAGCACATCTCTTTACAATGAATTAAGTAGAAAGTTCATTAAATATGAGAGAAACTAGTTGCAAAAAAAAATCAATAAATAGATCAAGATATTTAGAATATATAATGTATAATAAATATAAATTATACACGATTAATGTAAAATAATCATTGAAATTAACAATAAAGCATATTTTTTTAAAAAAAAAGCATAATTAAACAAGAAATAAAGCATAATGTGGGTTGCTCTAACAATTAAGTCTAAAAAACGCATTCCTAGAAAGCTACAAGCTAGGTATCATCTCTGTGATTATATCAGTTTCTAGTGCTACATGTGAAAGGGCATTCTCTTCTTTGAAAAGATTAAAGACTTGTATACGTAATTCAATGACTCATGATAGGTTGAAAAACTTAGTGTTACTTTATATTGAGGAGAAAATTGCTAAATCGTTAGATCTTTAACAAGTTGTGGATATGTTTGCTGCTGCCCACACGAATATAAAGATCCTCTTCAAGTAGAGGCATGAACGTATAAGTTATTTTCTTTACCTGTAAAAGTGTGTTTGCTTCCACTTAAGTCAACCAGCAACACATATTTTAAACGCCATGATTAAATAACTATTTACTTATATTTGAAATCAAGTGCATTAATGAATCCTAGCTGTTTGAGGTACTAAATTCTTATATTTTCACTGTTTTCCAAAGAGTAAAATCATGAACAATAAAGAAGAAACATTCACCCTGAACACACACACACACACACACACATATTATATTGGAGATGGCCCCCTCAAAATCCTCTTTGGCCCTTCGTTGCTCCCCTCTGAAAAAACTCTAACTAAGCTACTGGACGCCATGTACCAGAGATGAATTCTCTACCATTGAGCCACCGCGGCCCTGCTTGGGCTTGGTCGTCCATATCCAATATCTCTTTTGGCGTTGCTTAAACAACTTCTAGTTTTGTTCTAAATCCAGACTCCATATTGGCGTAGATATTAATATTACAGTCGATTGGTAAAATCAGTCTTCCACATTTAAGAATTAAAGTACACACAAGTACAAAAATAAGCATTTACCATAAAAACACTAGCTGCAAGTGTTCAAAATAGATTTATGGTTTCTATAAAATCAATTGAAAATTGCTATTTTTAATTAGGCAGCTACTGAAAAACCAGCCGACTCCAGCCGAGTTTAAACTGAACCTAAACTCAGTTGACCAAAGTGTACTGACCCGACAACCTGACCCAAGCTGACCTGATTGACTAGACCCGACAACCCGACCCGACCTGACCCGACAATCCGACCCGAGTTGACCTGACCCGACCTGTTTAAGAGCACTATTTAAAATATACTGATATTGTTGTACAAGAGTAACTTTTTTCATAACCAGAGCTAAGAATAGTGCACTACTATTACATTTTCTCATATTATGCTTAAACGAATGCAAAACTCATAAATTTAAACAATTTACATACTCCCGATCAAAATTTGTTGAACAGTGTAATCTGCCGTAATCTGAAAATACTGTGACTGCTATTTTCTGTTCTTGCGATGTACTACCGCCTTGATTCGCCATATTTTCTACTTTAGACTCTATGCTAGGGAACTTTAAAAATCTAAAATTTTTACTTTCTTGTCGCCGTGGAGTTAATATTTTACTAATATTTTCTATACCAATATCAATGTCCTTTACAGCCTTTTTACTTCTAGTCAAAATATCTTCAGTCATTACCAATATAAGATAAATAAATATTTATAATATATATAACACCTTAAGATTTTATGCCATCACATTATTCCAGAAAATCAACATATTATATTAAAATGAAAACCCGGAGCAAAATGTATGTATTTTGTGTGTATGTGTATGTTGTTATAATAAACTAGAAAATAATCACAACAATCGTGGTCGGATGGGTGAGTTAATGACTATCATGCAACTACTTAACTAGTTAATAAAAAATGTTTAGGAAATTTGGGATCGAAAGAAAATACGTAAATCTTAAAGTGTCTCGGACATGCTAGTTGGTCAATGTAAAATATTTAGACATTCGGGATCGTTACTAAGGCGTAAGCCTCACAACATATCTCTACCATGTTCTGGTAGGCTAATGTAAAAGTATTTAGACGTTTAGGATCGTTCAGCATCTCCAACCATGTTCTGATAAGCTAATGTAAATATTTGGGATCCTTCAGCATCTTCTACCATGTTAGCCTGGTCTACTCTAGCTTGAAATGAATGTGGGGATTGTTGCTTAAAGGAGAAGACCAAACTAAACTTAGAGAAATATCTGAAATTTCTCTTGTAAACATGCCCCTAAAAGTTAGACAAAATTTTGTGCAATGAAAACCAAAACTAATTCAAGTTGTAATTAATGACGTTGGTGTTTAATTTAGAGAAAAGCTTAGCGTTCATCTTAAATCAGTTTATTCGACATAGAATTAAATGTTCTCAGATTTGACGTGTTTAAATGTCTGAAAGATTGTATGGAATAAAAGAAAGGAGATCTAGGCAAAGAGAACGTCATACCTTGAGTACTTCTGGATCCATGTTGTCAAGAATCCTCCTCTGCAGCTCGGCTTTGGATGTTATAAAATGTCCTTGGAAGGATGAAACTTGGTAATTGTAAAACACACTCAAATAAGAATTGTGCACGAGCTTTTCAAACACCCTAAACTGAAATGATTAATTCGATCTCGTTACTTTAAGACTAGTTTCGTATCACAAAGTGACGTTCGTTTTGTTTATAATTTATGACTCATCGCGTTAACTAGTTCGTCGCGTCTCTTTCAATAGTCCGCGTTCTCTCAACTCTCAATCTTCTACTACTCGGTTCCGATCTCTTCCTAACTACTCAATTTCCAAGGAAACAGTTTTATGTAATGGAAAACATGAGATTCCAGATTTCAGAGATGTTTCAGAACAACAATGATTCCAGCCAGCACGTGAAACTCTTGAGAAAACTCAGTTGAGAAAGAACATTCTGCTGACCAAAAATCCTTAAAATCTCCAAACGCAATATTCCAGATAATCTAAATTTTGTCAATTTGAGAAATTTCTGGAAGAGATGAATACAAAAATTCTTACAGTGTAACAAACATCCCCGTACACAATTCTGAAAGTAAAATGCTGATTTAATAGTGATTATTTAACAGTTATATAATAACCTCATTATGTAAATTCTCTTTAACGTAATCTTACTAAGTTGCAGTTTTAGTTTTCGTAACAAAGATAACAATTCATGAACAATGTAAATAATATTCATATCGCTATTTCCTCCTTTCTCTGTCGAGTAACATGATTTTAATAAGCACAAGTGATTATGCAAATAAAATTTAATTAAATTACTTTCAATAACACAATGTATCGTAGCGTTACCAAGAATTGAACCAAGTTCCATATCATCTAATAGCAACTCATAACATTCCATAACAATATATATGTGCGGATGTAATTGTGATTTGCCGCAGTAAAGCTGGGGTGAATGCAAATGAATGCTTAGGTTTATAGATTTTTAACAACGGCAAAAAACACGATTTCTTGTGGAACAGGGAAATATTCTCGAAAACCTTCCGCTCATGCTCAAGTGTCCTACAAGTGTTATGTGCATTTCCGCAGAGAATTTTTCACCTGAAGAACCAATGAAATCCTTGAGCACTGGAAATGATGAGTAGTTATTGTTTTGAACTCGTACTTCCCACAACAGCAGTTTCTTAATCTTAAAAAAATAGTTGTTGAATAACAGCTGTGAGTTCCATTTTATTGCAACACATTTCAATTTTTAGGTGTCGTGAACTCCTGGCTAGGTCCCGCGGACCCCAGGGGTCCGTGGATCCCACTCTGAGAACCTCTGTTCTAATTACTTGTAAGAACTTATTGATAAATTTGAATTTTTTGTTAGAAAATATAACACTCTTGCTTGTACCTTTGTTGGTGCATGCACCTGGAATTTTGTTACGTCCCTTCCTCCTTTTTGGGCAACAATAACGACAAGAACAATTTAACTTTTCGTTATTTGCGTTATTGGTGTGAGCGTAAAAATCACAGGATTAAACTCAGAAGTTACTTCTATATGCCAGTGGTCATTGTGAGGCTACAGGTTTCCCTTCTTTTTCCCAAAATCACTTTTAAAAGTACAATAAAAATCCAGACCACCTTCTTACACTTTCTTTCATGCTCGTTTTGGCCCATTCGGAATACAGACTGATTTTATTTGAAGAAAGTTGTAACACACAATTTCCATGTCCGAACCATACGTTGGCACTCCATTGTAAATTCATTTCAAGCAATGTCAACAATCCTTCGTTTCGTAAACTACTTTTTAATTGTTGACTCAACTTTTTGTTTATCTGAACTGACAACCGTTTCAGACCTTTTCTTTTCGCAATACAACAATGCTTTACGACCTACTTTGACGGTTCAGTAGGAGTTTGTCAGTAATCAGCAACCGATCGACTTTTTCGGAAATCCACATAACATAGCACGTGAATATGGTGAGTAGACTGGCATAATCGTTTGTGGAATGCTTCCGTTCCTACTACATTTTTAGGGTATGTTCATACTGTAGTGTTCTTTGATCGTGAAGTCTGTAACTGGGGATAAGCGTACTAATATTATTAGCATTACATTTTATCAGAAAAAAATCGGCTAAAGCAACAAGATCTCATATAATTAAAGAAATCGGACTAACGGTACAGGGTGTGCAAATTCATCGTTTGTGCAAACAGTTCCGCAGCAATTGTTTTCACAGTATCCATCTTACATCTAGCAAAATGCAGGGAGACCTCTGAGCGTATTTACAAAAGAGGGGTCTATTATTAAAACCTGCCACATCCATTTTTTACTTTTTGAGAAAATAAAAAAAAAAACATTTATCTCTGTAATAACATGCGACTTTTGAGAAAATGTATCTCTGTAATAACATGCGACTTTAATTCTGTTCTCTCGACACTGGAATCTGTTCATTTTTGTCTACACAAATGTTCGGTCGCACAAAATCAAGAACTGAGCAATAAATAACGCTTTTTAGACAATATACACAGGATATGGTAGTGGAAGTGAAAAATGGAAATGGTAGGTTTTGATACTAGACCCCTCATAAGAAAGAAAAGATAGATGTTGTTATCTGACACTAGTTCATCGTGGAAATCCCTTGTTCGTCGAAGTTTAGCTTAAATATTAGAACGCTACGCTACAAAGAATTTTAAGAAACTTGAATGTGAAAACCACAGCACGGTTTCAGTTGTGTGTAAGTGATTATGGTGATCGATTTTATTTCTGTAACTGGTTTATTGACAAATTAAATGATAACCCTATGCTCTTGCTTTAAGTTTCCTGAGGAAGCCAAATTCTTCGTACCCTCATTAAAAGCAAGATATTGGTCATCATTACTGTCGAACGTGAGATCAGAAGTGTCAATGCACAAACGAGGAATCATTTTTTGGTGTGGCATAACTGCTAATGAGGTGATAAGACCTTTATATTTTCATGAAAATGTAACAAAGGCATCATACTAAAAGCTACTAAGGGAGAAGATATTTGTCGCACAAGATCCCTTAAATTTAGGTCAAAATGATGAATTATGGTTCATACAAGACGGAGCACCACTACAACGCTCAAATACGACTAACTTATAAATCTTTAAAAAGACAAGTTTGGGGGACGACTTATTGCTATGGGGTGAACTGTCGAATCGCCACCAAGTAGTCCAGATCTCACTCCATACGATCTTTTCTTGTGGACATTCCTAAAACAAATTGTTTCAAAAATCACGTAACAATGTACATGACTTACAACAGAATTAGCATACGTAGAGGTATGTTGGAAAAGGTGTTTACAGTGGCTTTAGTAAATAGAATTAACTAATGTCTTGCTCATTCACGAGGACATGCCGAATAAAAGTAAGTTCATCTTATCGGTCTTACACTTAAATTAATATCTCTAAACAATTAATGGCAATGGAGCCAAAAATGTTGTTTTTAAGAAGGAATAATATGTTTTCTTAGGTTCATAGTATAGCCTTATTCAATCTGATTCTTATTGCTCGCGAGACATTTGTTTTTTACTGCAACCATGTGTCCATAGTAAACAATTTCCTGACGACCTTACGTGTGCAGTATACGAGTACGCTATTGCGCTGGAAGTGGGATCATATGGTTATTGTGTAAGAAGTAGGGAAAAGATACGCTTTTTTATAAATAAAGTAAACAATATTGAAACTTAAAGGTCATCTATTAGAATTTTATCTTTTTAAAGTATTACTTGTGATTAAGATTTTTCTTTCGTGGTACACCTTGTCTCAAAAAGGTTGAGCGCATTCTTTATTGCTGTTTCGAGGCAAAAATTTTCTAAGTCCAGCTTCGGGTATCTTCGGAAAAAAGTAAACCAGGTTCGAACCTCGAAGTAAACTTTTGCAATCGGGAAAAACATTGCAGATGTGTTTTTCTTCTTTTAAATGTAATAAGACTTGAAGACTTGTTACCAAGTGTATAAAAAAGCAACATTGTTTGAAATACTTAACGATACAGTATTTCGAAATTTTGTATTAATGTCAGTACATGCTTGTTTGTCATTTTGCTCTCCATACATAAGGAACATTCAGATACGTAAACGAATCTTTCCATATGTAAAAGAATGGTGAAAATTAGGACATTGAACATAATTATCGCCTGAGTACTAAAATAAAAGTCAAAGTAGAACAGAAACAGCGTTTCCAGTGGATATAAACAGATGGTGATCAGAGAAATGGAAACACCTAAACGAAATTGCAACTTACCAGATTAATATGGTGTCGGGCCAACTTTCCCCTTTAGAACAGCCTTGATGTGACGTGGGATGGAGGCATAGAGGTCGTGAATGGTAGCAAGTAGAATTTTACACCATTCCTCGTGCAGGGCATCAGCCAGTTTTGTGAGGGAGTATGGGGTGGAAATCGTCGCCGGAGTCGTGTTTCCAAAACGGACCACAGATGTTCAATTATGTTGAGATCTGGGGAATGGGCGGGCCAGGGGAGGTGTTGAACTTCATCCCGATGTTCCTCAAACCAGCTGCAACAAATCCAGCTGTGTGAATGGGTGCATTATCATCCTGGAAGATGGCGTCATTGTCCGGGAACAACATCCGGACCATAGGATGCAAGTAGTTTTCCAAAATTGCGACATAATCGTTGGCAGTGATTCGTCCGGTAAGGTTGACCACAGGACCCAATGAAAACCATGATATGGCGGCCCACAGCATCACCGACCTGCCGCCGCCATGTTTCACAGTTGGGCAGAGACACTGCAGATCATAAGATTCTTTGGGTGTTCTGCACACATAAACACGGCCCTTGGTTGGGAATAGGGTGAAGGATGACTCATCCGACCATATCACACGTTTCCAGTCCTCAACGGTCCAAGTTGCATTGTCGCGGCACCATTTGCGGCGTGCGAAAGCGTCATGGTCCCATATGAGCGGTTTGGCCCGTGCAACACAACCCCGCAAATTCATGTCATGTAATTCGAGGCGGACTGTGATTGTCAAAACAGGATGGGGGAGGTGCTGATTGAGTTCCTCCGTCACTTGCTCTGCAGTGGCACGACGGTTCTGCGTGACAATGCGCTTAATACTCGGCGTGACTAGTCACTCATGATTTTCTTCCGCCCAATGTTCCGCTTCACCGATGTGGTTTTCCCGTGTGTTGTGTAGGCCGTCATCAACTTCGACACTGTCCTACGCGACACACCTAACACAGTAGCCACTGCCGTCACACTCGCTCCACATAACCGCGCACCAACAATTTGCCCTCTGAAAATCTGAGAGGTCTCCCATTTTACGCTACCTCCGTCTGCTGCAGCCACTGGACACTGCGGTTCCACTGCGCCTGACGTAGTATGGAGACCGATCTAACACACCACCACCAGCGGTCCTGCTCTGCGGGCGCCACGATACCACTGCCAACCCATACATCTGACGTGTTGCCAACTAGAGGTGTTTCCATTTTTCTGATCACTATCTGAATGTCATAATTATCTTAAATACAGCTATATATGGCTAGAAGTATTTTTCGACTAGCGCTTGTGTTAGCTCAGTGGTAAGCCGTTGGATTTCAAATTGCTGCGTTGTGAGTTCGATTCCCACCTGGGTCAATGCTTTTTTTATGAAATTCTATTTTCCGCAATACATGAAAAATTATATAAAATAATTACATTAAAATACATCAGTTGTATATATATATATATATATATATATATATATATATATATATGACATATAATAATTGCAGAACATAGTGGTTATTATGTTTAAAGTATAACAGGTGTTCACAGTACGTTGGTATTCTATATCACTATATGTAAATGTTAAATACAAATTAAGAAAATAATATCATCTCAAGAAATAAAGTAGTGTATTTATTTGCAGTTATTTGTCATACGGAAGTTACTTCTCAATTTTCTCATTACAGCAAGTGATTTACGCTTTCTGAAAGGTAAACAGACTTGCGGGTATAAACAGAAATTATTATACAAACTCCAATCTTGAGTACAGACACAAAATTCACGATCCCCAAAACCATGCAAAGAGGATATCTAGGAACACGAAGTCATGTCGAAGAGACTTGTTATAGTTTCGAAAGAAGGCAGAATAGGATTTCTTTCCAAAGGATGACCCTAGATATCCTCTTTGCATGGTTTCAGTTCAATAATCTACAATGCTTTTGTATATGGATGTGGTCCCTTTCTCTCCGCCTCTTATATATATATATATATATATATATATATATATATATATATATATATATGCCGGACTCAAATTATAGGGCGAGACGCCCGCGCTTTTCTAATTGTGTGTGTTGCAAAGAAAAGAGAAAAAGGGAGAACGGAGTCAGGTGAGGCTTTGATTGTATTAGCAACCTGAGACCTCATTGACACCAACCCACACGCATGTAATAGTGGTATGACCCTGGCTTTGATTTACTCAAATCACAGTGGCGGGTCGCGGATGTAAATTTAGTTAATACCACGCAAGCGATAAGTACATGAAAAAACATTATGTATTTGGAGCTATGCGTGAAATAAAAATGGAGTAGTAAATGTAAAATAGGTAATTCAGCCCCGGCGTCATGGGGAAAAATCATAGAAACACTAGAAGTCTTGGCCACTATTGAGCATGCGCGTGAAGAAGCTTCTCCAAGCTCGTCAGGGCTCGTGACGGGCTCGTCAGGGCAGCTATCCCTCCCTATCTAGATTCTGTTCACAGTCTTTATATGTTACCTGGGTTTCGATTTCCAGTACAAGCTCTACCACTGAAATACGAGTCTCCCCCCCACTATTGAGACTTTTAGTACACTTTCTCATCATCTTCGAACCAGTAAGCCAAAGACGTTTCGATACTGAGGCTTAAAAGGAGTTGAACTCAGAACCAACCTTGACATACTGGGTGGAGAGTAGAGGAGTGATATCAAATACGATTACACAAAAGAAAGTGTATACAAATATAATGTCAATCTCAGAAAACACATAACAGTTTTATGGTGTTCGGTGTTCGCCGGGTAACGAACTGTGTGTTCTTGAATCTCTAAACAAGTCTCATGTGCTCGTTCACTTTATAGGGGAACCAAAAGTCTCAGTTGCGTTTCAGGGCAAATCGCGAGTGATTTTTTTTTATCGAAGAGTTTTCAATATATAAAAGTGTAAAGTGTATGCGAAGTGTTTCTTTTGACTAGTCAAGTGGTGTATCTGGACTATGTAAAGTTAGTAAAGTTCAGTGGGGTACTTGGCCTAGGCGGTGTTCAGCTTATGACTCTGATATACAAGTATATTCCTCCTGCTCTAAGTAGTGCGGTTTACAAGGAGTGAAGTAGCGACGAAAATTTTCTATTCTCAACTTCTCTCGCTTTAAGTTTTTATAGGTCAGCGGAATAGCTGCTAGGTTCCGCAGAGCAAGACTCAGTTTACCTCACGACGTTTTCTTGTGTAGTGATGCAAATGTAAAATCGGGACGCGAGCGTTAAGACAGAATTCAGCTTTTATCTCATGTACTTGCAAAACCCTAACTCTGCTTATGCTTCTGCTAGCTTTGGTGGGATCACTGTCAGTTTTATCTCTGGGCAACAGAACCGCCCGTTTTACGGGATGAAAGTTCGACTCGTTTGTCCGGCGATAAGTGGCTAAAATCCCTACCACTTAATTGGGGAGTTTCACAGGCAGTTTATATCTGGACAGCAGAACCGCCCGTTTTACGGGATGAAAGTTCGACGGTCTGTCCGGCGATAAGTGTCTAAAATCCTTTCCCATGCAAAGCTTGGGGGTCACAGGTATCTTATTCTCTTGGTTCAACAAGGCCCCCCTGCACTAGGGGTGCATGTCCGACGGTTGCCTGGGAATAACTGCCTAAAACTCTCATTTATGCAAATGCAACAAACCAAAAATCAAAATGCAGGTACATGATCCAATGGTTGGATGTTCGTAACCCCCCCCCCCTGTGTGAATTAAAAAAATAGTTTAAAAAATGAAGTTTAAAAAAGAATAGAATAGAAAGTTAAAGAATAGAAGTAAAAAGTAAAATCATCATAAGGGAACAAATAAACATGTTCTTTTATAAACAGCTGTCTAGTCACTTTCCGTTTCCCGTTCTAAAAAGTAAAGCAATATTTATAAAGAAAGGGAAATTGAGTATTCAAGTTCAAAGGAAGCTATATAAAGATATTGAAATAATAATAAGTCTCATAATACGTAAAAATTTGACGTAGCATTTCCGAGGGAAGTAGTTATCAGTGATTAAATTCCTATTATATCAGAGGAAATAGGTTGATTACACACTGCCCTGGTTTAGGAGGCCACTGATTTGAAAAACAGATTTATTCATCAAAAATGAGTTTCGCGCAGAAAATAAAAGAAAAGCAGATTTAGAGCAATCCCATTGTCCTAAGACCCCCACTGCAAGCACCGTTATATTTTGGATCGGTGGAATAATTATTATTGTATTGAATGCAATAAAGTAAAAGTACATGGACATTCTCCTCCTCAATTTGGCCGTTGAAAAAAGAACCCGTTACCGAGTTACTTGGATACGTGGAGTCAGCCCAGACATCTCGAACCAACGACCGCTTGTCCGCAAATTCCTGATGCGCCGGCGAGTGGCTACGACCTAACGCCGCTTGCCGCGTCTAGTCCTATCTCGACTAGAAATGATACAGAAATATAAAGTGCTGGTTCGAGTGATAAACCAACACCAGCTCCTAGGACGATATATGTAAATTCAGATACTGACGAGACCCCACCTGGGGTAGATCCAAAAACTCTAGTGAATGAAGTAAATTCAAAAGATGAACTAGAAATTGCAGAACTAATAACTGCAGGTCAGGAATGCCTTCAAGCAACAATTGAGATAGAAACAGCAGCAGGTGTAATACCTGATGTCCCCTCGAACCAAAGATCCTTAGATAATAATAAGTTAGCTGATAAGGAAAATAGATTAAGTAACTTAGTGTTAAGTTCAGGAAATAAAGATATTGATGTATCAAAAGAACCAGATAGCCCAGTAGCGCTATATTTTCCTATTAAATACGAACTGTCAGATCCTACAACGCCGTTAGAAATGCAAAGACCGACCTTTCAATCTTTTTATGCTGGTAGTAGTGATGAAACAGTTTATGCTGAGATCGGTCCTAGAACTATATATGCTAACTTAAATACTGAATCACGAATTTCAACGAGTAAAGAGCACATTTATGAAAATATTGGTCTCGAACCCCAGACTTTAACGAATAAAGAGCCAATTTATGCAAATATAGGTACCGAACCAAGGGAAAGGAAAATTGAGAGCCCTGACGAGAACAATGAAAGTCAATTGCGCTCCCTGACACAGCCTAACGATGAAGCATTAATAGACCACATTAAGCATTCATTACAAACAGAACTGTCCCCTGCAGTAGGAAACTTAATTCGAACTTTAACTAAACAACTACGGAACATGAAAGTACAGGTCACAGTTGTTCATCGCCAAGGTGACGACGAAGAGAAAATAGGTATTCTATTTCAAGCTGACCCCTCAGCCCCCTTTGAAGACTTATTACCTGAGGAAAATGTAGTTGGAAATTTTGATATGGAAATACAGACCGACGTTTTTCAAAAGAAAGATGTTAGCGTTCAGACCGAATATAAGTTTCCTAAAATGATCCGGATTGACACAGATCGTGAACTTAAAGTTATTCGGACGACAGCTACGCAGACCAACCCTGTTATGTTTGAAAATAGCCTTACCCTCCAAGGGAAACTGCAATATTTGGACAGTATAGATAACATACTCAGTGTAGTTACTAAAGTCAGGTGGTCAAACGGAGATATTAGTAGTGCAGATTCAAACGGGGGTTAATCTTTGAAAGACGATTGGTTGGGATACGAACTACAGAAATTACAAAACGAAGAAATAGCCCAATTTCAAGAAGACAACCCGGAGTCTTCTCCTGCGTCATCCCTGGAGGATGAGTCAAAACCTTCTTGGAACTTCGAAGAAGAACTCCGATATGACCGTTGGGATCCTCCTACGGTTTCTACTCCCCGAGCAGCGAACCAACACCTTCCCACAGAGGACGCTGACCAGAGAAATGACCTCGTCGCCCCTGCTCTAGTTGAGAGGATGTTAGACGATGAGAAGAAAAGTGATGATGTTTTTCCCTCAGTTTATTCCGACCACCAGAAGCAAATTGAAGGAGAACGAGAAGACATCGATTCCTGGTCTGAGAGTAGAATAAACGAAAACATTGGTAAAATATTTGATTACGCGGAATTTGGTGCATCAGTAATTTGTTTAGATGAAGTACAAAATAGAGACGATCCCTCAACCTCTCCAACCCAAAGTGAATCTAGCAAACAAACTGATAGTGTTAAGGATATTGGTTTACAACCTTCAGCTAGTGCTAGTTCTAAATTTAGTTCCTATAATGAAACTGGTGAATCACCTGCGACCAAGGAAATGAAAATGTACCAACAAGAGGAAAAGTTATCTCCCTTACAGATATTGTTTGTTTCGCCACCTAGTAGCGTAGTTACACCCACGACCCCAGTGGAGAAATTCGAGTTTAGCGAAGGGGAAAAGTCAGAAAAATCAGTACTTAGCGAACAAAATAGATCTTATACATCAGAATTTAGTCCAGAACAAACCTCCGAGTTAGAAAATAGAAGCGTAACTGATACCGACTATAGGTCCGTTTCTGAAAATTTCAACACCTCGGCTTCTTTAGACAGTTCCTTAGGTCTGAAAGATGAGCCTGTTTCACATTCATCAAGTGAAGATAAGACCTCTGACAAGCAAAAATCAAATTTTTCGCCCTTTTTAAACGTAGATCCTGAAGATAAGCCTTGTGTAAATTTAAAATCTGAGCAAGAAATTAAAACTAGTCCGGCTACCGAGCCATCTATACCATATAGTTTTGAGAAACCTAAATTTACAGATACTGTTGTAACAGGCAAAGTTAGCAACCCTCCTCCCGAGGGTGACAATCAAAATTCTACTATTAGTGCTAAACCACAAGCCTTCAAGATTTATCCAAATGTTGAAATTCCCTCCTTCTCTGGTAATAGACATGAGTCCGTGGAAATTCTCCTGCAAGAATATGAATTAGTGGCTAGCATATACGAACGGTCAACCCCAGAGATAGTAAATTACCTCCCTTATTGTTTGAAAGGGGAAGCTCTCTCCTTCTATTTAGTAGACATAGCAAACCTTTCATCCTTAAACTATAACGAGATGAAGGAAAAACTTAAAAAGGCATTTCCTAGAATTGAGTATACTGCAAGATTAGAATACGACGTTGATACAAGAAAACAACAACCCAATGGGAGTACTTTAGCGTTCATTTATAAGTTAATAAAGGATTTGAAATTCTTACGAGGTTGGGTTAATGAAAGTGAATTGATGAGTAAGCTTAGAATGAGTTTGTTACCAGACATCCTAAATAAGCTGATACTTCAAGTGGATGATTGTGATAATCTCGTACAGTGCCTGCAATATCTTAGAAAACTTCACACAGCACAAAGATTAGTTAGTCAGAGGATGAGTTATGACGTAACATGGGAAAATGACCGCTTGGACTTGTCAAGCATTAAAGAAACTACCCAACCTGGATTTGTACAGGTTAGTTCTTGTTACTCAGACGAAGTAGTAGCAGAACCGGGTTACAAAATGTATAGGAACACTCACCAAAATACCTATGGCTTTGGCCATGGGCGGGCGCAGCTTTGTACAGTCAAGATAAAAATAGGAGACCGCTGGGCGCAAGTTCTTATTGACACAGGCTCAGAAATTTTGCTGGCTTCGAAAACCCTCTTACCCCCAAGATTTCCACTAACTGAGAGATTGAAGGGTTATGTAAAGCTTCGTGGCGTAGGTGCCCACCCCACAGATTACATTCCTGTGGTGAGAATAGCGTGTTGCTTCAAGGATCACTTGAAAACAACCAAACGAAGGTTTCTAGACGTAGCTATAGTTGAGCCACAGTTTTGCACCTATGATGTTATTTTAGGGATAGATTTTTTGCATAAGTATGTCACAACCATTCATTCCAAATACTTGGAGCTAGCAGATAAAGACGGGAATCATGTTGAAGACCTTTGGTTCTCAATCCAAAAAGGTACAAATGGGCATCGTCAAGGTGTAATTCATACCTTAGACTTAACACATGTTGAACGATACCCACCCTCAGTAGTAAAAGGATCCCATCCTCAGTAGTAGTAGTAGACAAACGGTCTTCTCTAACCCTCCTCATGGAAACAACCAAACTTATAGGAAACGAAACCTCCCACTCAGGAGTAAGGATCCGTCTCCAAAGTTGGTCACCGGAAATCCCATAAATCCCGTTGGTAGTGTAGCTGATAAAAGACAAAAACTCCCTGCTAAAGAAATTACATCTCGAGTATTCGTGTGTTCCAGGGAAACTACAAAATTTCCCTCGGAGCCTACGAATAGAACGAATGGAAAAGTCAGTAGGCGTGAAGAGGCAAGACGTAAACGAGCTAAGAAAGGCAAGGTATCTTCCAGTGCTGCTGAGCTGGAACCTACCAATTCGCCTGACTTAGAAAAAGAGGAAAAGAATCTATGGAGCCTTGACCCTCAACCAGGCCCTAGTGGAACTTTATTAGCTAGTTCTACAGAAAGTTCGAGTACAGAGATTATTCCCAGAAAGAAAAAAAAGCGTTTTATGCGGTATAATATAGCAAGAAGAACCAACACTCTTTAAAGCCACCCCTGCCCTCAGAGGCGCCTTATGAGCCTGTAAAGGACAAATGAAATAGAGGACAGTTAGAAACGTTAGAAAAACCTTTGACAACGCAATGAAGTGTAAATGATCCAGTAACCCTCTCTGATCTAGAGAGTTTTGCTCAGGATCATATTAAGGAAGAGGTCGTGCCAAACCCCTTGGGGTTGAGCGACGAAATTTTTGATATCTATCCGGATACTACCTATAAAGTGCACCTTCCAGCAAATGTCCGCGTGCCGTCCAAGGCTTCGTATGACATAGAAATTACCGCACCAACCGGGACCGTGCATATTTGGGACATCATACCTTCCAAAGGAATTCGGTATTGGCACTCCTGTTTGATCCCCAGAGGTCCAGTTTTTACTGACAATGGAAATATTACTCTGACTATTTTTAATAGTTCGGATCGAACTAGATCTTTGTCTAAAAACCTTTATTTAGGGAAACTTGTTCCCCAGGTTGAGTCTTTAAATGACGAGACAGACAATGACGTGCAGACCGTTAATCAGATCGTACACCTTACTAACAAAGATGAAACAGACGACGTGGAAGTCTCTGGACAACCCTAAAAAGCCCCCCAAACAAAGGAAGAATTAGCTTAAGTATAAATGGACTTATTGATGGAATTTAGGGATGTTGTAGCCTGGGACAAGTCTCGTCTTACTGCGGCTACCGATAAGTTTATGTGCCCCTTAGAGGTCATCACAGATATTCCTCTTTCTCACCCCCCATATAGAGAAACACCAAAACAGAGAGAGATAGTCGCAGAAGAGATCCAGGAAATGTTAGACAGCAATATTATCCGGGAAAGTAAGAGCCCATATTCGGCACCAATTGTGATAGTACCTAAAAAAGATGGCTCCCCACGTATATGTATTGACTTCAGAGGAATTAATAAAATTTTAAGGCCAAATTTTGTGCCAGTGCCACGCATAGATGAGGTACTAGCTTTCTTAAATGGTACCAAATTCATAAATACTTTGGACATGCAAAATGGATACCATGAATTACTCATCCGAGTCCGTGCGATATAGAGAAGACTGCATTCATCTGCAGCCGGGGAAAATTCAAATTTTTGAGACTACCATTCGGCCTAACCACAGCCCCGGCCCTTTTTCAAAATATGATGAATGTTATCTTTGGTGACATCATGTGGAAGTATGTAATCTGTTATTTAGACGATTTGGTTTGCCCCAGTCCTTCCTTCCCAGCTCTAATAGAAAGAACGAGAATTATTTTATCTCGACGCCGGGAGCCCAACCTTAAACTCAACCCTAAGAAATGTTACTTTGGTTACGAAGAAGCCTCGGTGCTTGGTCACATCGTCGGTAGACGAGGAATTTGTGTAGATCCCGCCAAAACTGAAGCTATATCAAAGGTACCATACCCCACCACAGTCAAAGAAACACGTAGTTTTATCGGACATTGTTCATCTTACAGAGCATTTGTCCAAGGATTTTCTACTATTGCAAAACCACTCATTTCATTGACTAAAAAGAACGCCAAATTCGAATTTGGGGAAACCGAGAAACAAGCATGGGATACCTTGAAATCTTGTCTCATATCTGCTCCAGTCCTTGCACACTTTGACCCAAATCAGGACGCCATAGTCTATTCGGATGCCTGTCGAGACGGAATAGGTGGATATGTCGCACAAATTAAAGAAGATAACAAAGAACACCCAATAGCCTATTTTTCGAAATCTTTGTCTCCAGCGGAGGTCAACTATTCCACGGTTGAGCTTGAAGCGCTGGGTGTTACTAAGACAATTTTGCATTTCCACTTCTTATTGGCAGATCGTCCCTTTATTGTTCGGACTGATGCTCACGGCATCTGTTACCTAAGAAATAATAAGATGCTAAATTCTCGACTTATGCGTTGGGCCATCCGTTTACAAGCTTACCAATTTACAATTGAACATGTAAAATGCCGCAATAATGTGACCGCAGATTTTTTTTGTCAAGGTGTCCGTTGAAGGATGAGTTATCCTCCAAATTTGGGCAAGAAGAAGATTGTGCAGACGTGTGCAACCTAGTGTTATGTCCCAAAATAGATATAAGAGCAATGCAAAAAAGGACGATAAAATTAGGGAACTAATACAAAAGAAGAAAGATAACCCTACCGATCGTGCTCTAAAAACCTTATGTTGTAGTTGACGATGTTTTATATCGAGTCATGAACAAAGATAGGAAACTAGTGATACCGGAAAAGGCTATCCCCGACATCTTACAAGAGGCCCATTCGTCTCCGCTGTGTGGAGGCCATACGGGATTTTCTCGCACGTACTCTAAAGTGAACGAACGTTACTACTTTCCTAACATGGGGAAAATAGTTAAGCAATACGTGCGCTCGTGTGACGAATGTCAAAGGGTGAACATCCCTCGAGAAAAGAAACAAGGTTTTCTTCACCCCTTATAGTCTGGAGGAAATCCACCGGAACTAAAAATTTCAGTATGTCCAATGTTTCTCGGTGGCTTTTACCTAATTTGAGGGTGCTGAATCTGAATCTGCCGGGTGTACAAATGTACACCTTGAGCGTTTTGAGTAATTCAAGATGGCGGCCAAAATGGCGGCTGTAAAATTGATAGGAATATTTTTGTATATTTTATCAAGTTGGGTATCAAATTATATGTTTTTTGGGTTGCAGATTCCAATAATAATGTCAAAAATGTTATGAAATTTATACAAATCGAGATATTCAATATGGCACCCAATATGGCACCGTAAAATTGACAAGAATATTTTTGGAATATTGTATCGACATGGGTATCGAATTATATGTTTTTTGGGTTGCAGATTTCAATAGTTACTTCAAAAATCTTATGAAATTGATAGAAATCAATATATTCAATATGGAATATTCAGATTCGTGACCCTCGAGTTAGGTACATACTTAGAACAATATCTGATACACTGAAATTTTGGATTGGGTGTTGATGCTTTCTCCGTCACTGCAATTCACCTTGTTTGCGCTCCAGGCCATTTTTTCCACATTTTGGGCTTCTCTATATTTATTTACAAAACAATTACTTTCTGTGTGCAAAAGAAAACAAACAACATAAGCTTAGGTTTGAAGATTTTCTTATATTTTTTTCCTGGACGTTTTCTTAATCAAGAATTATGTTGCTAGCCACATTAATGCGAAATATGTACATTTACAATACAAAATGCTGATGTTTCTATGTTACTCCGCAACAAAATAATAAATATCACAGATCAGTCACTTGTCAGTTTTCGTCAGAAGAGTATCCATGTTTTCGTCTTCTAGATTCCTAGTATTTTGATGTGTGAAGATATTCTGGCACCGTTTAGAGGCTTCACAATTGCAGAAGTCAGTGTAGCTATTATGATTTGCCACACAGCCACAACGTCCTTTGCACATGTTTTCAGAAGAACAGCCGCAACTCACCATCTTCAAGATGTCCTTCGGTGCCATCCCAGTTCCCGGCGGTAGAGTAACTGGTTTCAATGTTTTGTTCAGCTCATCACGATACCACCCAAAATGTGTCGGATCCAGTGTCTGGTGGGTCTGGTTTATCTGCTTGTTTCCAAATACAAGCCTGGAAATAATCTCTTTTTACATTTTCAGAGAACGCCTCTAGTTGTTGGCAAGCTCTTATATTTCGGCATATCTACGGCAGTCTTCTTTGACAATTTCTTTAGCCAGACATTTCTTCTGACATCAGACATTGTAGGGCCAGTTATCCTACTACCATAGCAAGAAGCTGTAAACTCAGTTGCCTCCTGAATCACATCTTCAAGTAGTGATGTCTTATTTCCAAGCTTTTGAAGCTCCTTATCACTTTGTAGTACTTTCATTGCCTTCTGCTTTTCAGTGCCATATAGAGTAGGAACTGTATCGCAGCCAGAAAGTGAATGAAGTGCTAGTAAGTTTGAAACAATATCACGGTGTTTGGACACAGACAATCCAATGCCAATAACTCCTCTTTGACTTTGAGTTGCCTCCATAAGAATGTCACAAGTAAGTTTTTGTGTGTGGTGCATCAGGAGGAGAAGAATATCCGTGTCACCACTAATTACATTTATTGTACAATTTCTGGCCAGCTGATTACCTACCATCACTACTTTTGTGATAATTATGACATCAGGCTCTTCGTGAGTGTTTTTCATATCTGAACGTTCCTTGATACAATAAGCAGTTATTTCTGTTGTAACGTCTTCCGGTCTCGTGATGAATAGGCTTTTGGTGGAATCTGATGGCAACCCTTCTGTCATTAAGTACTTGCAGATCAGCTGCACTAGCTGTACCTTATTCTTCGTAACATTAAGCACAACTTGTTGGGAGGGCAAGGACGTGTTGAAAGACAATTTATGATACCTGCTACATGTTGATCCTGTTCTGACGCTTCTTATTCCTCCTTTGGTGTTGTACTCCTTGTATTTGTTAAATATCAGGTACACGTTGCATTTATTCAATTTTTCAAGCACATATGACCGATACAATTTTATGAAGTCAAGAACAGTTCTGTTAGATGGCCAGTTCATCACCCACAAAATAGCACACCCAAGTATGATAGCATCTTCGTGCTTGTACGATCTCATCGACTTCTCTACCTGTAATATTTGTTTCAGTTTTGACTTACTTTTGCAGAACCTGGAAGTCCCACATTCATCAAACAAAGATGTGGGGACAGCGGCAAGCTCATATGAAATCACTCCTTTAGCATCAATATCTCTTGTAGATGCGAGACACATTGCACGCAAGTACAAGAGTTCTGTGTCAATGACACCAATACTAGCTGTTCTTTTGACTGTTCTTTTGACGTCATCGTAGGAAACATTACGAATCGTTGTTGAGATTGGATCGTGAAAACCAGTTGATAGATTTTCTTCGTAAGAACACAACGCCTTCTCACCTATCTCAACAGCATTATCAACATTCACTTTCTGGGAACAAATTTTCCCTGTCACAATATTCACAATAGTTTTTGGGTGGTCATCGGTCTTCAGAGGATCTATACAATATGACAGCTTCTACTTTAAATTAATTCGGTCTGCAGCATCTCCTTTTACTCGAGATGGCATTTCTTCCTTATGCTTAGTTATTTCCGTATCTCGTCCAGCATCTCTCATGTCATACATGTCATTTACGAAACGACTGCAGGTGTGAAGGCTGAAAGCCCATCGCTTCACTACTGATGGATTTAGAGTAAGTTCGATTATTCCCCCTGGTCCATGGACATAACGCATAAATGTATTCTCAATGAACATGTCTGACCATATAGCATTCCAGATACCTGGTTTGTGACGCAAAACATGTTCGCCTTTCATAAATCACTCTTGTATTTCACTTGGAAGTCGCTCCACTGACCGCAGATAAAGAAGACCATATCTAACGTGTATCAAATATTGTTCTAATTTAAACATAAAATTTCAGTGTATCAGATATTGTTCTAAGTATGTACCTAACTCGAGGGTCGCGAATCTGAATATTCCATATTGAATATATTGATTTCTATCAATTTCATAAGATTTTTGAAGTAACTATTGAAATCTGCAACCCAAAAATCATATAATTCGATACCCATGTCGATACAATATTCCAAAAATATTCTTGTCAATTTTACGGCCGCCATATTGGGTGCCATATTGAATATCTCGATTTGTATCAATTTCATAACATTTTTGACATTATTATTTGAATCTGCAACTCAAAAAACATATAATTTGATACCCATCTTGATAAAATATACAAAAAATATTCCTATCAATTTTACAGCCGCCATTTTGGCCGCCATCTTGAATTACTCAAAACGCTCAAGGTGTACATTTGTACATCCGGCAGATTCAGATTCAGCACCCTCAAATGAGGTAAAAACCGTTGAAAAACATTAGACATACTGAAATTTTTGGTTTGGTCGAAAAGTAGGGTTTTTCTTCCAGACTATTACCTGTAAAAGAGGAACTATTCTGCCGTTGGAGTTTGGATATTTTTTGCCCGCTACATAGTAGTGCAGGCTATAGTTATATACTGGTTATGAAAGAATATCTTAGCCATTTCGCAATATTAGTACCGCTGCGAAACATACAAGCTCCGACAGTGGCTAGAGCCATGTTGGACGAGTTAATCACGCGGTTTGGCCCCCCAAAAGAGGTATTGACGGATAGGGGAACGAACTTCTTATCAGCGATAATGGCCGAACTAAATGACTTATTTGACATTAAACATGTTCGAACTGCAGCATTCAAACCATCAACAAACGGACTATGTGAGCAATTTAACTCTGTAATTACAAATTTTCTAACTAAGTACACGGCCAAGCAGCCTATCAAGTGGGCGGAATATGTCCGATTGTGTGCATATGCTTACAATATATCAACCTCCCCAATTAGAAAATACTCCCCATACGAGATTGTCTTTGGTCAAAAGGCAAGATTCCCCACTCAGTTGGACACCCAGTATCAATTTACGAAAATACAGGAACATCAGAAACAACTAAAGTTAATCCGTAAGTTAGCTCAGCAGGCTATGACGCATGCACAGCAGCAGACTAAATTACGAGTTGATCGCACTAGACAACCTATTAAGCTAAAAGTTGGTGACTTAGTATTGTGTAGAGATTATCTGCCAAAGAAGGATATTTCTCCTAAATTGACACCCAAGTTTATGGGACCGTATTACTTAAGGAGTATTTCTCCCACAAATGCCTGTAAAATCGAATTAGTGGCAAACCCTAACCACACTCAGATTGTAACCATTGAAAGGTTAAAGAAGTATTTCCCCCGAAACAACTCACGCGAGTTGGAAGTTTCTAGCGATAGTGAGGACGATGAATGTTAAGTGTAACGTATAGGTTGACCATGAAGCCCAGTCGCCTCAATTTAGACGGACTTAAAAAAAGGGGAAAACTTGGAGTATATTATTTAGTGAGTGTGTTGAATATCTTCTATATCGCATAGACCTCTAAAAAGTGGAGTACACGTAGTTAAGCATGACCTCTGGTATACCGGAACACGTGCATACAGGGCTATAGATAGAGCCTAAAGGTATACATTGTGAAATTGCGAAAAAAAATAATAAAAATAAAAAGAAACAAACTGTTTAGTATACTCTTCAGCAATCAGAAACAAAAAGTTGATTCTCTTTTTACTTCCTGGGATCCATTCCCCTCTCCCCTCGATGCTGTAAAAGGCATTAGTAGGCCATGGGTAATAGGCACTCATCTTAGTCGGCGGCGCTAAAAACTGATCTGAGGAACAAATAAGTCATTTTTAGAATTAGGGCCCTACCATATCTACCATACCAAGACGCGTCACAGGAAAAGTTATGTCGAGTTGATACCAAAATGAATGTTTTGCCTACATATTGGGATGAATATTTTTTTTTGTTCTTTGTGTGAATGTGGCCGGCCACGACTGAGTTACCCTTCTTCTTCTCCTATAAGACTCCCAATATGCTGACAAACACAGAGAACATATAAGGAAAACAAGTGTTGACATAGCTGAAAGTGAAATTACTATTAGTGATCCCGAACATTTATACATACATGCGTAAATCCCTGTACTACCGCGTATACTCAACTCCGGTTTTAAGTATACTTCGTTGCAGCTGCAAACTCCTCATTCACATTACAGGGATCCATCCGTTGCCGACGCCTGATTACTTTATTTCTTTCTCTCCAGGAAACTCGCCGCTCTCCCTCTTCGTGTCTAGGAATGCATTACCCTGAAAAATAAAACAGAGTCAATATTGCTTTTTTTGGTTGCTCAGTTACAAACTTATTCCTACTCATGATAAACGCGTTAATGTTTAGGTGTCGCTTTCTTTTGACCTGGGTTATCTACCCGTGTTAAAAAAAGGGAGCTTGATTATCCCCACCAGATATTTACATAGGCTACTCCACACAATGCCTTCCCCGTTTGTTTTTCTTTGAGCGATTATTATTTTTTTATTTTATTTTTTTCCGCGTAGTTCGGGCGGGAAGCATATTGGTAATTTTAAAAAAAGTAAAATAAAATAAAATAAAATAAAATAAAATAAAAAATAAAATAAAATAAAAACAAAAATAAGGAGAAATACGCCTTCGTCTCTTTTATGCTTTTCTGCTGCTGATGTGGACACCATATATATATATATATACGTGCAGTTTTCCTGCGACCCTTCTGGGTGAACACAAGTGAACTTCTGCTGCTGTAAAATGGCAAATCTCTTAGCAATGGCCAAAAGATTGGCAAACTACGGCAATGTACTAGTATACTGCGCATATTGTACATAATGCATTTACAATTATATATGTATCGGCCATTCATTTGCTTTTAAAGAATGTAAATAACTACCTGTGTACTATACTTTGATACCTTTAATTATTAAGATTACATTACCTTTAGCTATATTCATGTTGAATTATGATCAAGTATTTACAGTTATGCTTACTAAAGCTGATGGTCATTCTAGAATAATGTTTTCAGTTATAGACATTAATGATATTTATCAAAATACTAGGTAGTATCATATTGTGTCACTATTTCTTGTTTTTAAGGTTACTATGTGTATTTTGTAAGGACATTAGGTGTAGATCGAGCCCCCATTTGTTTTTTTATGTCCTCCCATCATTGGGAAACGGGCTAGAACCCGCTTATTGTAACTAACTTGATTATAATACTACCGACATGTTATGTAAAGTACCGGTTACATAAATAACATCATTGTGAGCTATAGTAACTTCCTAGATGTGGTCTTACCACTACACCACTATACTCGTGTTTTTTAATCATCCCTGTGTAACTGCCTTGGTACAGGCTAAAATGTTCGCTTGGTTTGATTAAAAGGCACAAAACGCTGATAATACAACGCAGAGTGGTATTAAATCACGCTATCACTTGTACATTAAATAATAATAATAATAATAATAATAATAATAATAATAATAATAATAATAATAATAATAATAATAATAATAATAATAATAATAATAATAATAGAACAGAATCATTACGTGTATAACATGTCGTAATGAGGTTCAATACTCGAATAGTAGACTCCTTCATAATTTACATGACACAAATTAAGGCACTCGAGCTCTGTCAACTTGGTTTTAATAAATGCGGTATAAACTAACTTAATTCTAGTTAGAATAAAACTTCTGATTAAACCAAACAAAGAACTCAAAAACTATACGTCATGAGACTTTCAAATTTGGTGGCCCCCACCATAAGCGGCCCTGCTGGATAGATGGGAAGCATCACATCACAACAGCGCACAGCTGAACGTTAGGATATAAATATAAGAACTGGACGTTAATTATCAATTCAAGCGAAATACGTTCAATGTCAAAATAAACAAACAAAAGTAGTACTCTTTCAAACTTAAAAGTTAATTGAATATTCCTTTGTTTAATGCAATTTCTTAAAATGTTCGCGGATACTTCCTCAAAACCCGCCTTTCATTCAGCGTTAAAACTAAAGCAAATCACCTCTTATCAGGTGACGGAAGTGAATCCAGCTGCTAACAAGGACTCAGGATGATGTTGCGCGTAGCGTCAACATCGAAGAACACACCAACATTTATAACGGGAAAATAGATAAATAATTAAAAACCGGGGAATGAAACTACAACAAAACGAATAATATTAATAATGTCGCCCAATAAATCATCACGATTGGGATACACCGTCGTCTCTGTTAAGCAATTGGTTCTTAACGACCTCTGGTTCAATCCCCCGATGAATCACTTCTGTTTTCTGATATCTAAATTATCGCTCCGCACGAGTTCAAGTTATAATCGAATTGGTTATGTGTAGGTAGGTTAGAATCAAATACTTTCAATAGAAACTTAGTTTGCCACATATCATCACTTGCTACATTAGGGGTCCCGAGTTCGAGACCCGGAATATTGCTGTCAAAATTAATATCGTTGTCAAAATGATCCCAGTTTCCGGTGATTATTGGCACTTACACAGATAAGTCTGAGATCGAAACCCGACTCACGCACTTTCTGTATGCGTGACACGCTCCCAAACTATAGTAAACATCGTTTTTTTCTTTCGTTTTTGTTTTTCCTTAGGGAAACACTTACTAAATTCACAGGTAATGAAAAACGCAATTCCTATAATCACTGTTAAACTGCAACTTCGGACGCTATCTTTCGTTGTGGCTTTCACTTAATTCAGTAATAATAAAAATCGGTATGGGATACTCCCAGGATACGAACTTCGACTTCGTTGCACACTAGAGTTCAGCACTAAACTATGTTAACATTCAACGGCTAAACGAATTGGTAACTTGAAGTGAAGTCATTGAAAATGCATGCTTCTAGGATAATACACTAACAATTCAGGGAGATAGTACTTACCCCTTTTCTTTATTTATTCTCGTTCAATAAATTCTTCTTGTAACGGGAGACCTCCCCACATTGTCTTAGGAAACGTAAGTCTCCCCTTCTCTTTCCTTTGCGTCTTTCGAGCAAAGATTGATACGTATACCCCAACAAGCTGAAAAATATGAACCACAAAGTTAAGAACTTATTTAACCTCGTTTGTTATCATACCTAATAATTAGCATAGTGTAGAAAAAGATAAAAGTTAACTATTAATTAAATCCAGTAAATTTTTAACTAACAAGTTCTTTAAATTTCGACTAATAAGTAGTCGGGATACTACGGACACATTCGAGTCCCCGGGTTCAATCTATAATACTATTTTTGTGTGTGAGAATTTTTCGTTTCAGAACTTTCATTTCAGAAGCCTTTCCGCAGATGCCTGCCCAGGTGAGAGAAGTGAATGAACCTCCGCATTGGAGATAACTGAGTATTCATTTTCTTTTTTTATGTTTTGTTAAAAGTTATTAATTTTTAACCACTTGATTATCAATTTATTTCGAAAAAGAAATTTGACATTTTCCTTTGTTATTCTTACTAAGTTACCTACAAAAGTATGCAAATATAATGAACAAATCATAATGTGCACAAGATAAGACTGCCTCCTCGGAGGGCCTCATTTGTCAATAATTAACTTTATAGGGCTGCACCAAAGCTCAAAACCCTCCAATTTTAATTCAAGAAATCTATAAAAATTGAGACAACATATCATCAAGGATTTAGTGAGACACTATTGTGAATTTCTCAAATGCTTGTTATACCCTCTTGTGGAATATATCTTATCTTAAACACTATAGGTACACAAGTTGTAATAAAGCGTAAAACTAGAAATGAATTTCAATTATGAAATATTACATGTTTAAAATTTATATCAGTTTGCTTGAGATGTTTTAAATTATTAGTTTAATTAATTGACATAAATTTTGAAGATACTTTGGAACTAATTCTCCTAACTGGCATACTTGCAAAGGTATAAAGAAATTTAATTAAATCTTGTTGAATCTAAGATCTGCTTATTAGTCCTATGGTTCACGAAGTTACTTAAAAGCTTTGCATCAACTCCTTAAGTTTTATTTTTGTGAGAATTAAAATTGAAAGAAAAATGTGGATAATGTTAACATTTCAAGGTATAAAATACCGTATACAACACACTTTTTGTACGCATGCATAGCAATCCAAACGACTGACCACTCCTATCCTCTAATTTAGAAATAAATGCAAATATACTTATCTGACAATGTTAAGATGTCCCAGGTCTGAAGCCGGCGTCTGTAACAGTATACTAGATATTTTCTCTCAGTTGCGATGCAAAAACCCCCTTTTTTCCTCTCTCCGAACATTCGTCAACTGAGCTGATAATTTACAAGCCACATATCATTATACCAAGCTGTATAATTAGCTAACTTCCGCCACGCTGACTCAATTCAAACTTCCTCTTAACTCTCTATTCCTCAACCTGACTACATCTGAAAACAAAATATACGGCAAATGTACGTCAATAAGGCAATTATGTTCCGACGTTTTAATAACAGACAAGGTATTGCCCATCTTGTAAAGTACCTTGGATTTACTCACCATATGATTCATCACCCATTAATCACTGCAGTAAATGAACAGTATATTTGATAATCCACTTTCCTCCATCATTATTATTCCACTCACGAAGAAACAGACCAAGTTAGTTAAATCAATCATCTTATGAAGGACTTGTTCTACCATGGTGTTATCTTTATCTTCGCACCATCACAGCTCAAACACAAGAGACATTCTAACAATAATGTGTGGTCAGCGTACATACACTTACTTCCAGGCTTCCGGTTTAATTTGTTCATGGTACAAAATTGATTCTTAATATCATAGTGATATTAATACAGTCACATACATTATTTAAGACAGGTATCTATACTTAGACTCTGATGATGTGTGGACAGCACACTCAGGACATCTGAATGAAAAACATTTACCTATTCGCTTCACATCCTTAGATAGCTTCAATATTGGCAACCTTTGCAGGTTCCATTGATCACTATATCTTTCCTAAACTGATGTGTGGTCAGCCCCATTTAAAAAAAACATAATGAACAATTACGAGAAGGATACAGTGGACCATCCTATATAAACAAGCACTCCGCATAAGCCAAGGTTATTATGTAAACCATTAATGATAATGTAGTCTAATAGTCTCTTTGATTGCAGATCTCTATCCATTGCCTTCCCAGTGTGATGCCTAGGGTAAGGCCCTTTCAGTCCTTGTATCTGGAGATACCCAAGGATCCAGATCACAGCTTGTCGGCCCCATCCAGGGCTGATCCAGAGGGACGATATGGAAATCGATTATTTTTATTGTTCGATCCATCACTTTTTGTTAGTGGACAACAGTTATCTAAAATCTGAACTTCCATCCGGATACAGAACTTTCTCTGTGCCACAAAATTTATAAACTTCTGCAGTGACAAGGAAATCTCTTTTATCTACAGACAAACTCCCATTTACCTACATCAGTTCATTGCTTACAGGTGAAAAACTCTTCTTGTACCAGTACAAACACAGAATCTGGACAAGTGATAATACTCAAAGCAAAATAAATAAAAACTCTTTCCAATCGAGGGTTGTGATAAATCATAAGAAGATTGTAATAACCAAACAGGCAAGCGTCAAGAGACTTTAAAACTTTCTCAATATATGAAATAACTCAATTTCATTGTAATAACCACGGTCCCTGGCCATTGTACCAAAACCATTGAAAGTTGTTGTCTGAATATATAATTTAAATTCCTATTATTTGATCGAATGTAAGCACAAGATTCGTTTCAGACAATTAAAGAAGCCTATATGTGAGTATAGTAATCGACTCTCCACATTCTCATTCCACTACGTTAAAACCCGTAATTTTTGGAACCCCTGTATATTTATCTTTTGTCAAAAACCAAAGCGAAAAAGAACAAGGAAGTATTTTATTAAATTATCCATTGCACATTGAAATTAATCATATCTGCATTCAACTGTTGCTCAACAACAGGATGTATATATATATCCATGTATATAGTATCTATGTAGAATTATTCTCTGAATAACTAAATCACTTACGATTATGCGTTTGCAGTTTAAAACAGAAAAGTTCACCACAGACGGAAACATATGGTTGTTATCAGTCAAGGTTAGTTGAATTAAAAGAAAGAACGGAACATACTTCCGGTGTTTAAAAGAAATCCTCTAGCTCAACCATAGCTTTCGTTGTGGTTAACTTTTGTGTTTAAAATCTATCCTATAAAACAACAAGAACCACCAACATGATGGAACATGATGTAACTTTACTTCGTAAATTTCCTTTTTTTTTACAAAGAAATCCCTTTCTATTTTTGTTTGTATATAAAACAATATAGATACAAATGCTAGTACCAATACTACTTTTAATAATAATAAGAATAGGAATACTAACAATACTAACCTATAGTCCCTCCAAACATCGCCCCTGATTACGAAGAAACTTTAAAACGCTTCCTTGTACAGTCCCCTTCAAAACATGTACTCTAGTATGGTAAATGTAACTGTATCCCTGATTATTATAATTTGTATCCGTTATTGCCGTAGGCCATTAGGGCATAAACTAACACACTAACCATAGGGTAAATTCTTCAACTATTCAGCCTCCCTCTTGCTGACAGAACCTCTCATAGAAAGGAAATCCATACTTGTTTGTATTTCACCCCTAGGTGCGCTAAAGTGCGCTCATTAGTTTGTAATTTCTGTAATTTGCCAGTATACGTAAATGTCAATGTGTCTGGCGTGATGCATACCACACAGGATGAGAAAGAACCAAATCAAAAAAAACGAAATGAGTAGAAATTAATAAAAAATATATATGCTTTGATCACTAGTATAGGACAGAGTTATGCAGTAAGATTGTAATATATTACACTTATTGCAACCAATATTGATAGTAATAGCTAATAATGTTAGTTATATTCTTCGCCAAAAATTGGGATCAGTTTTAAATATCAAATGTTTATAGACACACTTGAAAATATTTATTAAGCATTGTGTATTAATCGTTAGTTGCTCATTATTCAAGTTATATTACATACACGATTTAAGCATTTAGTATGCAATCGCTTCTGTATTACAAGAAATATATTACAGGATACGTAACATTGTACTCAAATACTTTCCAAGTTATATTTTTCCTTATATGCCATAAATATTCAACATTCACTTGATTCTTGTTTTATAGGAAAATAGAGTATCGCCTATGCTTTATTAATTATAAATGGTATATTGAAACAACATAATGAATTTTGTTCACAAATTGTAAGGCACAACCCCGCAAGGTTTAGAGAAATAAGGCAAAAACGATCGAGTGTACTATTCTATATCATTATGTGTTTCCCATTTGGTTTATACTATAAACAAGGAATATTGCTCTTGTAATTTTATTGTTCATTTCAATCAAACTTTAAAGCGCTTCACGCTATTTATTTTTGAGTGTACTTAATTCTACTACTAGATTAAAATCTACTAGATTGATTTCACACGAAACCTCTTAGTAATTATAGGCTAGAAGGATACCATGATTGTAAGGTTTCATCCAACAAATTTCAACTCATAAAGCTTCGTACTAAACATGGTAATACTAAACATGGTTCTTTAATCTACTATTTTGTTAGTGGAACTGTTGTAGCATTTAAATGTAGTATAGTCAAAACACATGAAATCTTACAATCCCGCTCTCTTGCAAATCATTCGTTCATAATCTCCAAATTCTCAGGAAAGTTTGTTTTTAGTTCCTTAGCGCCTTACGTAAGGCCCGTTCTATATTAACCCTTTAAACTCCAGCAACTTGCCTTGGACAACCGTTTCCGTATTTGGTTATTTTATTAGGAAGATAACTTTCGACATTTTTTTTATTTATTTCTTTTACTGAGGTCAGCGGATAACTGTTACGCAGTTAAGCCTCGAAGTCCTAAGCCGGACTCAAATTATAGGGCGAGACGCCCGCGCTTTTCTAATTGTGTGTGTTGCAAAGAAAAGAGAAAAAGGGAGAACGGAGTCAGGTGAGGCTTTGATTGTATTAGCAACCTGAGACCTCATTGACACCAACCCACACGCATGTAATAGTGGTATGACCCTGGCTTTGATTTACTCAAATCACAGTGGCGGGTCGCGGATGTAAATTTAGTTAATACCACGCAAGCGATAAGTACATGAAAAAACATTATGTATTTGGAGCTATGTGTGAAATAAAAATGTAGTAGTAAATGTAAAATAGATACTTCAGCCCAGGCGTGATGGGGAAAAATCATAGAAACACTAGAAGTCTTGGCCACTATTGAGCATGCGCGTGAAGAAGCTTTTCCAAGCTCGTCGAGGCTCGTGACGTAGCTCTCAAGCGACGTCATCACTGGCAGAAATGCGTGGGACGAAGTCGCTTTATAAGCGAGGCCCGTCGCCCAGCTCGGTTGATTTTTCTTTCCAGCATTCGTCCAGTGTGTTTCGCTCTTCGACCCGGACGCTCGTCGTAAAATCAGGTATGTGATTATTTTTCTAAGTCTCCCCTCGATACGGGATGAGCACCTTGAGATTTGTCAGTGATTAATATAAAGTTTAATTCCAACATGAAACCAAGTTCCCCCTTCAAGAATTATCACTTCCCCTTTGGGCCAATGCAAGTTGCAAGTAAAAATCATCAAACTTACTATTTTCAATAAATCGCGGCTTAAAAACCTCCTAGCACCCATTTGGTAATGAAGGGGTTGTGCCCATAAATGTGATGTATGTAATAATAAGTTCAAGTTGTAGTTCCAAGTAACCGATTTGTGAGATTCTTTGTATTTTTATTTTTTTTATTCTTATAAATAAACCGTACAATGGAAATAGTCTCTTTAATTTAGTCAAGCTATCCCTCACTATCTAGATTCAGTTCACAGTCTTCATATGTTACCTGGGTTTCGATTTCCAGTACAAGCTCTATCACTGAAATACGAGTCTCCCCCCCCCCCCCCACTATTGAGACTTTTAGTGCACTTTCTCATCATCTTCGAACCAGTAAGCCAAAGACGTTTCGATACTGAGGTTTAAAGGGAGTTGGACTCAGAACCAACCTTGGCATACTGGGTGGAGAGTAGAGGAGTGATATCAAATACGATTACGCAAAAGAAAGTGCATAACAATATAACACATAACAATATATATATATATTGGGTGTGTATGTTCCATCATGTAAATAAACTTCATACATGTAGTACTTACAGTCTACAAAAGAGTACTCTCGGGGTAAGCTATTGGCAGTTGGAAGGGGGATATACATAAATTAAATGCGTTCGATATTAGTGTCTAATAACTAGTTCGCGTTGTTGCAAATATTAATAATTACAACTCCGATAGCGTTAAAGTCCAAATATAACTCTCATCGTAAAGCTCCGGTGTGGGATAACCAGATTCGGCCCTCAAGCGAGAGCTCATGTAGTTCGGATTCTACGTTAATTAGTAGGTCTACGTCTCATATAGCCTCACTGCTGAACGGGACGTTAAACTCAAAATCAACTCAATCGATTCAAAACCCATAATCATGGCGGGCGATAAAGGATGAAAAATAAAATGACTCAAGTAACTGAGATTAGTGTCAAATCCATAGTTTGAGTTCGTGAGTTATTACAAACACAATGTTTTTTAATGTCACGTTTTGGAATGAGCGATTATGCCACCTGGATTTTGAATTTACAGGAGCAACATCGAAAGCGTTACTCACACAGCTCTCAATGTTTTGATGTAAGTATACGTGTATATTCCATCGAAACTCCAGAATGTCTGGCGCAACTTTTACTTAACATGGGAGATATATTACTTTCAATCTAAGAAAAAAAAATATTGTGGAAGTCAGATACCTCAAGGGATGGAAGTTGGGAGGAATGACATGTAAAAATAGTGTAAAACGACTGATTGTAGAGTGTTATCCATTGTTTTCTGGGTCGTTGAGATGAGTAGTGAGGCACTCAATGACGTTATATCCAAATTCATCCCCATCTTCACAGGATAAGGGGCTTGGAGATATGATTAATAAAATGTAAAAACTTAAAATTGTGTAGATGTATGTTTCATCTTTTAAATGATATACTACATGTTAAATCAGAGATTGAGTGGGGCGGTGGGTCAAATGGGTCAAGATTTGTGAGTGGGTCAGTGGATTGTAGGTCAACAAGGCGTGACCCACTGTAAAACACCACTTACCGTGACTCATACTGACCCATTGACTCACCGACCCATTCTGCTAAGTGCCTTCTAGATATCATATTCTGAATACCTGTAAGTTTGTCTGCGTTTTACTTTCAAGACCTCCATTTTTCTTCTTTTCATTTGGTTGTAATAAAGAAAGAAGTTCAGGCTCTTTTGGATTTTGATATTTCCAATTGTAACAATGGCAATAGGACTTACTAGTTGGTTTTTGAGATGCAGGCTGTGAGTTTTTAGAGGAGCTAACTACTGGAAAAAATCGGATTATTACAAATGTAACCTCTTGTAAAGATGATGGCGTGGATCATGGATCAAGTTAATGACGATGTATTTTAGTAGGTCGGAATTGGTAAGAATGATTGAGAGTTGTTTATAGTTGGTGGTGGGTCAGAGTGGGTCATGGTTAGTGATGTGCATTGGGAATATTCCCGGTGGGAAGGAATTTAAAAATGGAAATATTCCCGTTTTTTTTCCCTGACCTATAAATTCCCGGGAAGGAATTTATTTCCATTTCTCTACTTTATCTTCAAAATTATAAGAACCATATAACTAATTACTTTATTTTAATATATTATGATTTACTTCTAGGTTTTAAAGAATTTGGAGGATAAAAAATTTAAAATTATTTGACGGTACTTTATATAACTAATAATGTGAGTTTTTTAGTTCCATTTCCATTTGTACTAAAAAGTAAGATAATTGTTTAGTATTGGGAGGCCAAAACTAGCAAAAAGTAAAATGATTTACGGAAGAAATGAGTTGATAGTGATGTTCAAGTAGTCAAAAAAGTATCGAACACAATTTGTTTAGAGCAGTAGGGGATTTATACAAAACGGAAAGGTAAGTAGAAGTGATTTATGTGAGAAAAGAAAGTGAATTAAAGGTAAAGAAGATAGAAAACAACGTGCCATGCGGGGCTCTAACCCGCCTTCATTCGCTAACGCTCGCTCTGCAATGCTGTCTGAATTTAATGTTGGTAACGTAATTTAACGTATGAAACCATAAAACAACCGCATCGGAATAGAATATCGCAAAAAAAAAAAAAGTAGGTGCAAAAGCTGATTCCCAATGCTAAAGAACAGCCAAAATTAGCAAAGTACTAATTTACAAATGATGAAAAGGAACCATTTTGTAAAGTAATTTAGAATTATGTAGAAATAGAGATGAAGTACTATTAATAAACCCTGAACCACCATTAGTAATAGACCTCTTTCTGTCTCCTCTCTCTGACTCGAATTTCTGAAGAGGTACCCGGACTTCTTTTACATGTGAATTAACGTATGGAATTTCGAGAAATAAGTAGAATGAAAAGTCGTGTTTGGCAACGTTACGTGCTAAAATATAAAGACAAGGTAGTATCTTGAAACTTTTGTGAACATAAATCTGTATGCACAAATGTTGATAAATTCATAAGACATGTAACTTCTAGCATTTACCCAATTTAATTTGTTTATAACATTTATAAATTTAATGTGTTTATAATATCAGTAATAAACTCAAGTTGAGCAAATCCACTTACATATAAATTTAAACTGTTTAGTGGTTTAAAAGTATTAATTTTTCACACATAATTAATTGATAGAACACATTGTAAATAAATATACATTTATGCGTACCCTCTAAATATAATAAAGTGTTAATAAAGTAACATAGTACCGTTCAGATTATATATTTTAAAGAATACTCTGTGGACAAAAGTAATAATATGCTGTGATATAAAAATTAATTCACCTTTGAAATCATAATATAGTAATAGAATGCAATTTTCTTTCTGATTGAACATAAATTCCCGGATAAATTCCAATTTTGGGAATCTTACCGGGAATATTCCCAGGGAATATTCCCGAAAAATATCTTCCCGGGAATTTATCCATCACTAGTCATGGTGGGTGAATGGGTCTCGTTGGGTCCTTAGTCATTTTGGGTCACGGTGGCCGTCGGTCACGATGTGTGGTGAGTCAGTATAATGTGGATCAAGATTTCATTGACCCGCACCATCTCTGGGCAACATTGCATTAAAGAGAAGACGCTCCGAAGGTGAGCGTTGGCGATTTTCTCAAATTTTGCACATAGATAGTACCCCACCAGAAAGCAATAAATCTCGAAACGGTTCACAATACCATCTTACAGAACTCGAGATAGAGGGTTTTGTTTGATTACCTAAATTAAGACCTCAATAATTTATCCTTCTACAAGCGAGATTTTCTTCATCGTTTCCGTGGCGAAGTCAGAAGAATATGCGGCAAGTAAACTTAAGGTTGAAAGTTCGCCCACCTCGGGATACTTGTTTTTTCCCTAGTGTTTTTTACACTGACCTGAATATAAACGAACCAGGCATATAGACGATTTAACATATTTTGGGGGAGGTACTTGGCTTTTCGTCGAGTCTCTGAAGCTGGTAGTATAATTTTCAAAACGGAAGTGGGACCACCACGGATCGTAGCTACGGGATCACCAACTTTTGGCAAAAGGTTGCCAGTTGCTCATCGGTGGTCCACTGACGCTTACGGCATGGGGGCTTGTATCTGAAAACTAAGAGAATAAAGAAGCATGGTATCCACGAAGCCCGTTGGCACTAATAAAAATTTGAAACGATAAAACAGATGTCAAAACCGGAAAACACGTATTTTATAATTTCAAAGGTACCCCGTGTCAAGGAAAAAGATTTCCTCCAAGGTTCCCCGGAGGGTCTCAGGAGGGGTGCAACTCAAAATTTGAAAGTGGCAAGAGGAATCAAGTAGTGTGTCATTTAAAACTATTGCTAAACTTTAAAAAAATGGTAAGAGTCTCGAGTCTTTATGCTAACTTGTGCAAAATAGCGAGCGTTCAAGATGGTAATAAGTGCTTCATTGAAAACTTCGTGACCACCTCTAGAAATGTAAAACTGTGAAACTACCCAGAAGAGGTAAACATTTGTCTTACCATTGCAAAAGTATAATGCACCAAGGTAAAACAAGAAGTGCCCCATTATGGGTTTATTACATCACTAATGTTAAATTCTTCGTTCCACGATTGTGTCTTTAAGCTAAAGGACAGGGTGATTATGAATTATGAAATTAATGGTAGAATACAGAATGGACCCACCACCAATTATGAACCACTCTGAACCATTGTGACAAACTCCGACCGGTCCAACTCCGACTCCGACATATATATTGGGTGTGTATGTTCCATCATGTAAACAAACTTTCTACATGTAGTACTTACATTCTAAAAAAGAGTACTCTCGGGGTAAGCTACTGGCTGTTGGAAGGGATATATATATAAAGTATAAGTGATCGATATTAGTGTCGAATCCATAGTTCTCGTTCTTGCAAATATTAATAATTACAACTCCGATAGCGTTAAAGTCCAAATTTAACTCTCATCGTAAAGTTCCGGTGTGGGATAACCAGATTCGGCCCTCAAGCGAGAGCTCATGTAGTTCGGATTCTACGTTAATTAGTAGGTCTACGTCTCATATAGCCTCACTGCTGAACGGGACGTTAAACTCAAAATCAACTCAATCGATTCAAAACCCACAATCATGGCAGGTGATAAAGGATGAAAAATAAAATGACTCAAGTAACTGAGATTAGTGTCAAATCCATAGTTTGAGTTCGTGAGTTATTACAAACACAATGTATTTAATGTCACGTTTTGAGATGAGCGATTATGCCACCTGGATTTTGAATTTACAGGAGCAACATCGAAAGCGTTACTCACACAGCTCTCAATGTTTTGATGTAATTATACGTGTATATTCCAGCGAAACTCCAGAATGTCTGGCGCAACTTTTACCTAACATGGGAGACATATTACTTTCAATCTAAGAAAAAAAATATTGTGGAAGTCAGATACCTCAAGGGATGGAAGTTGGGAGGAGTGACATGTAAAAACAGTGTAAAACGACTGATTGTAGAGTGTTATCCATTGTTTTCTGGGTCGTTGAGATGAGTAGTGAGGCACTCAATGGCGTTATATCCAAATTCATCCCCATCTTCACAGGATAAGGGGCTTGGAGATATGATTAATAAAATGTAAAAACTTACTTAAATATTTGTCGAAGTAATAGTTTTCTGGGGTCGCGAAAGCGTTTCTAATAACTTCAAAGTGTAGTTTGTACCCACTTCAAGATGGTCTTTTTAATCGTATCAATTTCTCACCTCAACCAAGAAGAAATTACCATCTCAACTAGTATATGTATCAAGCTAGCCTTCGCAATTCTAGAAAAAATTGTGTAGATGTATGTTTCGTCTTTTGAATTATATACTACATGTTAAATCAGAGATTGAGTGGGTCGGTGGGTCAAATGGGTCAAGATTTGTGAGTGGGTCAGTGGATTGTAGGTCAACAAGGCGTGACCCACTGCAAAACACCACTTACCGTGACTCATACTGACCCATTGACTCACCGACCCATTCTGCTAAGTGCCTTCTAGATATCATATTCTGAACACCTGTAAGTTTGTCTACGTTTTACTTTCAAGACCTCCATTTTTCTTCTTTTTTTCATTTGGTTGTAATGAAGAAAGAAGTTCAGGCTCTTTTGGATTTTGATATTTCCAATTGTAACAATGGCAATAGGACTTACTAGTTGGTTTTTGAGATGCAGGCTGTGAGATTTTAGAGGAGCTAACTACTGGTAAAAATCGGTTTATTACAAATGTAACCTCTTGTAGAGAGAATGGCGTGGATCATGGATCAAGTTAATGACGATGTATTTTAGTAGGTCGGAATTGGTAAGAATGATTGTGAGTTGTTTATAGTTGGTGGTGGGTTAGAGTGGGTCATGGTGGGTGAATGGGTCTCGTTGGGTCCTTAGTCATTTTGGGTCACGGTGGCCGTCGGTCACGATGTGTGGTGGGACAGTATAATGTGGATCAAGATTTCATTGACCCGCACCATCTCTGGGCAACATTGCATTAAAGAGGAGACGCTCCGAAGGTGCGCGTCGGCGATTTTCTCAAATTTTGCACATAGATAGTACCCCACCAGAAAACAATAAATCTCGAAACGGTTCACAATACCATCTCACAGAACTCGAGATAGAGGGATTTTTTGATTGGCTAAATTAAGACCTCAATAATTTATCCTTCTACAAGCGAGATTTTCTTCATCGTTTCCGTGGCGAGGTCACAAGAATATGCGGCAAGTAAACATAAGGTTGAAAGTTCGCCCAACTCGGGATACTTGTTTCTTTCCTAGTGTTTTTTGCACTGACCTGAATATAAACAAATCAGGCATATAGGCGATTTAACATATTTTGGGGGAGGTACTTGGCATTTCGTCGAGTCTCTGAAGCTGGTAGTATAATTTTCAAAACGGAAGTGGGACCACCACGGATCGTAGCTACGGGATCACCAACTTTTGGCGAAAGGTTGCCAGTTGCTCATCGGTGGTCCAATGACGTTTACGGCTTGGGGGCTTGTATCTGAAAACTAAGAGAATAAAGAAGCATGGTATCCACGAAGTCCGTTGGCACTAATAAAAGTTTGAAACGATAAAACAGATGTCAAAACCGGAAAACACGTATTTTATAATTTCAAAAGTACCCCGTGTCAAGGAAAAAGATTTCTCCAAGGTTCCCCGGAGGGTCTCAGGAGGGGTGCAACTCAAAATTTGAAAGTGGCAAGAGGAATCAAGTAGTGTGTCATTTAAAACTATTGCTAAACTTTAAAAAAATGGTAAGAGTCTCGAGTCTTTATGCTAACTTGTGCAAAACAGCGAGCGTTCAAGATGGTAATAAGTCCTTCATTGAAAACTTCGTGACCACCTCTAGAAATGTAAAACTGTGAAACTACCCAGAAGAGGTAAACATTTGTCTTACCACTGCAAAAGTATAATGCGCCAGGGTAAAACAAGAAGTTCCCCATTATGGGTTTATTACATCACTAATGTTAAAGTCTTCGTTCCACGATTGTGTCTTTAAGCTAAAGGACAGGGTGATTGTGAATTATGAAATTAATGGTAGAATACAGAATGGACCCACTACCAACTATGAACCACTCTGAACCATTGTGACCAACTCCAACCCACCAAAACTCATCGTCATCAACTCTGACCCATGATCCACGTCTTTCTCTCCATTGACTAAAGTGGTTACACTTGAAATAAAACAAGACTGTGATATTATCACTTATCGTAGTTTGAGTTCCTACCGTCAATCGCTCAAGCACCGCTTAGTTACAACACCGGTGGATCTGACCTTTAGGATATACAATGGTAAAGTGTTTCTCATCTTGCAAATTAAGTTGAATTTAAATTTATCATATATAATTATTTCTTTGTTGGCTTACAGATACATTTCAGTAGAAAACATGATAAAATTTGAAAGTCTCAAATCAAGATAAAGTAGATCAACGTAAAAAAAGCTAAATCGTTTTTGATTATTTTTACAAATCAACCCGCTACCAATTTCCAATAATAGACAATTCCCCCGTTCATAAATGACATTTTAAAAAATGCCAGGACACCTTGTGTTTATTTTTAATAAAGAGCTATATCCTGAATTTCAGCTCTCTAAGTTGAACGGTTTGTAAGATACTATATTTTTCGCAAAAATTCGGACCCACACACTCCCTAAGGATATGTGTTATAATGAAAGTAATACGCCTATGAAAACTTCCCAGTTGGGATTGGGGCCTGATTATATACCATATGTCATTTCATTTGACTTTGTAATTTGACATTTCGATGACCGCGACATTTCGTCCAAAACACAATTGATCCAAAGGACTTTTCATCCAAAAGACATTTGGTCCAAAGGATATTTCGTCCAAAAGAGAATTGGTCCAAAGGACATTTCGTTCAAAAGAGAATTGGTCCAAAGGACATTTCGTCCAGAAGACATTTGGTCGAGAGAACATTTCGTCCAAAAGACAATTGGTCCAAGGGACATTTCGTCCAGGGATGTTTAGTTCAAAGCAAATTTCGTCCAAAGAACATTTGGTTCGGGAATGCTTGGGGGTCCGGGGTTTGTTCCTATTAGAAGAGTAAAAGTGATGCATATAACATTATGACTCACGAGTAATACTTCCCAAGTGTAACACTCCAATTTTGATAAAATTTGGCAGGTTGATACTACACATAAAATAAACGAATATATATTTCTTTCTGCAGAAAAATGGTTTTAGGATTGCAAAAGTTCCCACTCAAAATTTTGAAAGTTGGCACCAGAAAGGGAAGAAGTGGACCAAGTGAACGAAATTGTGCACAGATACTGCAGACGTAAAATGAGGGAATACATGTTTCGTATTTTCCTGGGAAAAATGGTTACGTGGGGCACGGGCCCCTCCAAACCTTTGATCGCGAAATATCAAAAGTGCTAATAACTATGTCAGATGTGTGTAAAGGACATGAAGAATTGCAACGAAACTTTGAGTAGGGACAATACGCAAAAATTAACAAATACGGGTTTTTTATTTTCTGCGGAAGAACGGTTTTAAGGGGCAAAATCCCCCATTCAAAATTTTGAAATTTGAGGCCTAAAAGGCAAGAAGAAGTGCACAGAATTTAACGAAACTGTGCACAGATATTGTAGACGTAAATTGAGGTAATTGGGTTTGGTAGTTTCCTGAAAAAAGCGGTTGTGTATATCACGGACCTTTTAAACCGTTGATTACGAAATGTCAAATGTGCAAATAATTATACATCAGAAGTTCTTAAAGAGTATGGAGAACTGCAACGAAACTTCGTATAAAGACAATTCGCAAAACAATAAACGAAACGTGTTTTAATTTGGGAGGAAAATAAGTGTTGGGGCCTAAGCCTCCCCCGAAAGAAAGTAAATATTACCGTAATAGCGCAGGAAGTAGTGGATCAAAGCAAATGAAATTATGGGTAGATATTTTAGAGATTCTATGTAAAATAACGCCTTTCTTGTTTCTCAAGTGTCCCTATTCGTTTTGCTTCAAATTTTGCACATCAACAGCAAACAGGAAATTAATCGACACTTGTTTTTGTTTATGCGGAAAAACATTGTAAGGGTTAAAGGTGCCTCCAGAAATGCTATAAAATACACTATATTGTTTGTGCTTTTTGTTGATATGCCAAATTTGAAGAAATCGGATGGAGACACTTGTGAAACACGAAAGGCCTTATTTTACGTATCAATATCTAAATACAATTTCATTCGCTTCTGTCCACACCTTCCGCCACTGAACACCTCGGTCCGCTCAACAGTTTTTTTTTTCTTTTCTAGAAACAAAAGAAGTGTTACTTATCAGTAGCTTCTTATTTCTAAAGGAAATTTTGAAATAGAGATTTATTCCGCAATTTTCATTTCAATAGAACAAATATATGCTGAGATATTCAGAAGAACGTAAACGCTGAAAACTAAATGGCTACCTTTCTTTGTTTTCATTAATAATTTTACAAAAATACAGTTGTAGCTTCGTTGGTTAAGGAAATCATCTCCACCCGAAATAATAAATAACCCTTTGAAGAGCAAACTCCCTTTTCATTTGAGGACAACATTGCCTCCGCATGATCATGAGAATCTTATATTTGGTTTTAGACTTTGCAATGGATATCTTAAATGTACTGTACTGTACCGGGAAAGTCAATATGAAAGCCAAAGTATATACTGTATTTTCATAAGGAGTAACACTGAAATAAAAATACAAGAAAAGTTAACAATTCTAGTTTGTCATACAACTCACTAATTATATAGAAACGTCTGCCGAAGTTACACACTATCAATAGTCTACGAATAGAAACAAGACTTCTGGTTATCCTGAAAAGATACGTATAATCTACACGAAATGTTCCAAATTTCATCTTATATTTGTCCATCACGTTTCCCAATGTTGCAGCCAAGAATGTGACTGTTTAAGAGTATTGTATTTGGTCACTAAGAATATGTTTCACACATGTGTATTTTTCTATTCTCAGTATTTCTTCAGATACTTGATACATTATTTTTCACTTTTTCTAACACAGAGGTTTAAATGCCTAATATTTTACTTGCTCAAATTTAAACTCCATTAATTTTAGTTACCGGTACTTATTTTAAAACTATTTCATTCACAACATGAAAATTTTAGATGTCAGGTTAGCACTTATTACAGCAACATACTTCACACTGCAACCTTTCCCTCATTCCTGTTGTTCGGCCATTTTGTTTTCAGGCATTCGTGTTTTTCTAAATATCTTAGCAAAAAATTATTATTGTAGAACTTTAGACTTAGTGTTTGGTAATATTTCGAATGGTATTGTTGTACAAAGAAGTGAATTGCCGATTATAAATGAAGATAACCATCATCCTGCACTAGAAATCACTATTCCGTTTAAAGGGCAAAATTATCCACTAAAAAATGAAACAAAATTGTATTCAACTTCCAGAAAGCTAATTTTTTTAAAACTATATCAATTAATTCGAGAAGTTGACTGGTCGGTTTTAAAACAATTTAGTAATGTTGATGATGCAACTAACTCATTTTATGATATAATAAATAAAATAATCATTGATACAGTACCTAAAACACGAAAATGTAGTCTGAGAAAATATCCGTGCTGGTTTACAAAAGATATAATAAACAAGTTAAAATTAAAAGAACATTATAGGAAGCACATGAAATATTCAGAATATAATAAACATATGTATAAGGAGATAAGAAAGGATAGAAAGAAAATTATTCGTAAGGCGTATGAACACTATATTAGGGAAAGCGAAATTGAGGTTAAAAGGATGTAAAATCTTTCTGGTCATATATAAAATGTAAACAGAAGAACAATAATAGTGAAAGTGGTAGTATGACGTTAAACGGTAATACATTGAACATAAACAAACTAATTGTTGATGGTTTTGCAAATTATTTTAAATCAGTATATGATAAAAATATATCATCATACAACCCTCCTGAGGAAGAACATATGGAGGTAAGCAACTGTTTAGAAATTGATTGAGTGTCGAATGAAGAGTATAGGAAAGCTATTAAGAAGTTAAAACCTAAAAAAGCATGTGGACCAGATGGTATTCCTCCATATGTGATAAAAGCATGCTCGGAAATACTACTAGAACCACTGTCTATACTTTTCAATTTAATACTTAAAACCCAAAGGTTTCCTGAAATCTGGAAAATTACTAAAGTATCACCAATCTTTAAAAATGGGGATAAGAGTAAAATAGAACATTATAGACCGATAGCCATAATTTGTGCACCAGTAAAAGTTTTCGAACAAATATTATATGATCGTGTTTTTAACCATGTAAAGAACTATATTTGTGAAAACCAGCATGGATTTTACCCTGGACGATCGACGGTAACAAATTTGCTTAATTTCACTCAATTCGTTCATGAAGCTATTCATGATCGCAAACGAGTAGACACAATATATATTGATTTTGCAAAGGAATTTGACACAATTAATCATGACATACTACTTAGAAAACTCTCAAGGTTTGGATTTTCATCAAATTTACTAAAATTGTCTAATGTTACCTGTATCAGAGAAAACAGTATGTATACTTCAATCACACAAGATCATTCAGTTATAATATTAATTCCGGTGTCCCGCAGGGCTCAAACTTAGGACCCTTATTGTTTCTACTTTTTATAAATGACCTCCCAAAATACGTTAAATATTCCAAATGTTTATTATATGCTGACGATTTAAAATTATACAAAGATATACAGGAAAATCAGGATGTATTAAAACTCAATGAGGATCTAAATAACATATATCAGTGGAGTGTAGAAAATAAATTATATTTTAATACTAACAAGTGTAAATTCGTGATGTTTTCAAAGCAAAGAAGGTTAACTAAGATTAATCCCTATAAGATAGATAACAAAGTATTAGAACGTGTATATAAAGATTTGGGTATTACTTTCAGTTGTGATATGCCTTTAATAAACATACATTGTTGCTAACACCTAACGCTTTTAACCAATTAGGATTTATAATAAGAAACACGAAAATGTTTACTAACATTGATGTTATAGGAACTATTTTTAAAAGTATTGTAAGATCAAAGATGGAATACGCCTTGGTGATCTGGACTACGAAATACGTAACTCAAAACAATCAATTAGAAGCAATTCAGAAAAGGTTTTTAAGGTATCTTTACTACAAGAAAACTGAACAATCTGCAATTACTAATAAAATTTCGTATTCCAGACTACCAGGTGAATTTAATTACTCAACTTTTTCGGATAGATCAGTTATTCTACAAGAAATGTGTTTATTTAAAATAGTAAATGGTAAATTCGATAACAGTGAGTTTTTGCAGTATATCAAATTCAATATAAAATGAAGAACTTTAAGAGCGAGGAAATTATTATGGTATGCAACTGCGAAAACCAACACATACATCAACTCACCTTTAATAAGATTATGTTCATTATATAATAATATAGCTGAGAGTATCGATGACATTGACTTAAGTTAGAAAGAAAAAATATTTAAAAAATTATTGAACAGATATTTGTGTGAAATTAAGTTAAATGGAAAACGTAATTAATATGATATTACTATATTAACTACGGTAATGAAATTTGATTATTTTCTATTTTCATGTTATTGTAATGTACAATATCAATGGTGAGCACATGAATGTGAGCATGTGAAATGTGCGAGATATGTATGTGTGTTCGTCCATATATATTTGCATGTATAAATATTGGTGTATGTATATGTATATGTAAGTGTATATATGTATTATGTAAGTATGCCTATTTCTAGAATGAGAGCATGAGTTCGTGCTTCATAAAATGTATGCATTGATCTGTGGAATGTTCGTATACAAAGTTATATATTGTATTTGCTTATTGCTATCTTAATATTCTTAATATTTTCATTTTTACTATTTTCATTTATAAATTTGTTTTACTTATTATTATTATTATATAATAATGTAATCAATTGTGTACACCTCCTATAATTGGAGAGATCTCTCTGTTGGAGGAAATAAATAAATAAATAAATAAATAAATTTGTTCTATCGAAATGAAAATTGCGGAATAAACCTCTATTTCAAATTTCCTTTAGAAATAAGAAGATACTGAGTCACAATGTTATATACATCACTTTTACTCTTCTAATAGAAACAAAATGTCCTTTGGACCAATTATCTTTTGGACGAAATGTCCTTTGGACCAATTGTATTTTGGACGAAATGTCCTTTGGACCAATTTTTTCTTTGGACGACATGCCCTTTGGACCAATTGTCTTTTGGACGAAATCTCATTTGGACGAATTGTCCTTTCAACCAAATGTACCTGGACCAAATGTATTTGGATTAAATGTCTCTGGACGAATCTTCTTTGGACGAGAAGGGTGGTGACCTGGTGGGTCAATGTGAGTCACGGTGAGTGGTATTTCGCAGTAGGTCACGTCCTTTTGACCCACGATCCACTGACTTACTCACAAATCTTGACCCATTTCTCCCACTTACCAACCGACCCATTGGCCCATCCCATCTTTTATTTTAACATGTTTTATTTCATTTAAAAGACGAAACATACATCCACACAATTTTTTCATTAATTGCGAAGGTTGGCTTAATATCATAGTTGAAATGGTAATTTCTTCTTAAGATGAGAAATTGATAGGATTAAAAAGCCCATCTCGAAGTGGGTACAAATTACCTTCCAAAGTTATTAGAAACGCTTTCTCACTCCGAAAACTATGAATTCGACAAATATTTCAGTATTTTTTTAGATTTTATTTTTAGCTCTCCCAGGCCATCATCCTGTGAAGATGGGGATGAATTTGGATGTAAACTCCATTCGGGGCATCACTATCCATCTCAACGACCGAGAAAATTATGGATAAAACACTCAGATCAGTCGTTTTACATTATGTTTACATGTCACACCTCCCAACTTCCATCACTTCATACTACTACAATATTTTCTTCTTAGGTTGAAAGTAATATGTCTCCCAAGTTTGGTAAAGGTGGTCCCAGACATTCCAGAAATACGCTGGAATATCCATTTATACAGAAACATTAAAATACTTAGAGGTGTGCGAGCAATGCCTTTGATGCTGCCCATGTAACTTCAAAATCCAGCTGGCATGTTCGTTCAGAAGTGTTGCTATTTATCTCGGGGATAACAAAACTATGGATTCTACACTAATATCGGTCGTTTTGAATCATTGTTTATGTTACTCCCTTCGACTCTCCTTATTAGATGTACTGGGGGATCTTATTTCTACTGGAAGTTGAACTTAAACTTAAAGGTCATCAGAACTGCTCCCAATGAACTTGGGGACCACGAAAGATATGGATTGAATACTAACATTGGTCATTTTCAATTACTTCTACATGTCACAAATTTCACACACTCATTCAGGGTGCTAATGGGGGCTTAACTTACATGGCATCCGGAGTGCCACTCTTTATCTAAGCAACCTCCAAAGTTATAGATTCGACACTAATGTCGGTCTTTTTTTTATAATTTTGATGTCAGCCCCTTTCATTCCTCATAGGACAGCAAACGGATAGTGCCACTACTAGGACTAAATTTGGTCTTAAATGGCATTAAAATTTCTACCAATTAATTCAGCGACCAGTGCTGCATTTAGAAGCTCGGCGTCCTTACGCACTTTTACTCTCGGCGCACCCAATAACTACATATTTCTCTGGCCCTTTATCCCTTACTTACAAATAAAACTTAATTCGAATATGCATAATTAGTGAATTTATTGGAGTTAAATACCACTGACTAGACGCTACAGCTACAACTGCCTAACAAAAAATAAATGGGAAACATGTTCTGAATTATTTTTAGATTTCTTACACCATCATTAAATATATTAGGATAGTAAAAGAGAATTGCTCATGAAATAGTATATTTGTTCTTGATTTTTCACTTTTTCATACGAAAAAAAATTAAAATTTTAAACTTTGCGCTCTTCAAACGGGCCTAGTTGGAGTAATGGGAAATGCGGCACTGTTAGCGGCACTGAAAACTAACGATTCGACTCTAATATTGGTTGATTTCGATGTTTTTATGTCGCTACGTAACCACCCTGGGTGCTAATGGGAGCTTAATTGGACTTGAATTAAAAGTAGAATTGTTTATCTAAGCGACCACGAAACTAAGGATTCGATACTAGTATCGATCCTTTTCTAGCATTTTTGATATGTATCCCAACAGTTCTCTTTTCCAGATTGTAACAAATATGGTTAAAATTGCTCTAGACATATCAGAATTATGTTGAAACGCACACATACATCCACTTTTATATATATAAATACAGAGTGAGCGAGCGAGAAAGTGAAAGAGACCGACCAAAAGCATCACCACTTCAACATTGCAAAAGCATACATCAGGTATTGAGTTGAAAATCTATGTAAAGACTTTCTTACGTGGCATGCTTCATAAGGACAATTCCAGTCTGCTCACGTGACCTTCATGGGGTTCATGAATTTCTTGCGAGCGTTCCCACTTTGGATTCTCTGTTTATACCCTCTTTTAATGCCTCGGATAATTTTTCAAGAACATCAATGACATATTGTAATACGAATGTTGAGAAGTAACCTCTATATGACAAATAGCTCCAAATAAATACACTACTTTATTTATTGCGATGATATTATTTTCTTAATTTGTATTTAACATTCACATATAGTGATATAGAATACCAACGTACTGTGAACACCTGTTATATTTTAAACATAATAATCATTATGTTCTGGATTGATTATATGTTATATATATATACAACTGATGTATTTTAATGTAATTATTTTATATAATTTTTCATGCATTGCGGAAAATAGAATTTCGTAAAAAATGGCATTGACCCAGATGGGAATCGAACTCACAACGCTGCAATTTGAAATGCAACGGCTTACCACTGAGCTAACACAAGCGCTAGTCGAAAAATACTTCTAGCCATATATAGCTGTATTTAAGATAATTATGACATTTATATCCACTGGAAACGCTGTTTCTGTTCTACTTTGACTTTTATTTTAGTACTCAGGCGATAATTATGTTCTATGTCCTAATTTTCACCATTCTTTTACATATGGAAAGATTCGTTTACGTATCTAAATGTTCTTCTAAGTATGGAAAGCAAAATGACAAACAAGCATGTACTGACATTAATACAAAATTTCGAAATACTGTATCGTTAAGTATTTCAATGAATGTTGCTTTTTTATATATAATTGGTAACAAGTCTTATTACATTTAAAAGAATAAAAACACATCTGCGAACTTTTTCCCGATTGCAAAGGTTGGCTTCGAGGTTCGAACCTGGTTTACTTTTTTCCGAAGATACCCGAAGTTGGACTTAGAAAATTTTTGCATCGAAACAGCAATAAAGAATGCGCTCAACCTTTTTGAAACAAGGTGTACCTGCGACATTTTCCATTGTCATTTTGTGTTCTATTTCGACCTGGTTTGCTTTAAGTGTGCAGAAAATATGCTGGTGGCTTATGTATGTGATTTTGTGCCATGAGAAGTGTTGAATTTGATTTTTAAAAACGTAAAAGTCTTTGGTTATATTTCAGTGAAGCCAAAACAACGAAGCTATATCCTTAATCCGGTACACTGACAGACGATATTCATGTACACTAAATTTGTCAGATTTTCTAAAAAAAAAAAAAACATCAAAACATTCTTCTACAATAATGACAAATTGCACATAAATTGTCAAGCATATTTATCTTCTTCCCGTACGTCCCTGAAGGAGAAGGATCTAGTAGGTACAAACTGGGGAGGGGCAACCAGATCTCAGACTATGATAGGTATATCATGAGTTTACTATACACTTTAAAATCTATATAAATAATACCTTAAATTGTTTTTATCACTAAAAACTAAGCGCCTAGGTCTCCCGGCCCCAGGGTGAGGTCCACCACCGGACCCCGCTAAACCTTTATGGCCAATAGAAAACTTGTCGGAGAAATGCGGAAACAGACATAACTCGAGAACTGAATGTCGAATTCATTATAGGTTTTAAGAGGGAATAATATGTTTTCTCAGGTTTATAGTATAGCCTTATCCAACCTGATTTTTATTCCTCAAGTCGTAGATATCCAATTGACTATGGAATGTGGTACAGCATGGGACAATTCTAAATGGAGGTGTACGGCTAAAGTGCTCCACCAGTTGAGTCCGAAGCATTTGCCGGGAAGTATTGCAACCGAATTAACTTTTAAAAGAAGGCGGGTGGCATTAACACCAGGCACTGAAAATTCCCGTACACTTGGGCGAAGTTCCCACTATCGTGTACAGCATCATTTCTCCAAATAAAACGAATCTACTTCTTATGGCAAACATATTACTTGATATTTGTTCTATTTGTGGAGATAAATTGAAACAAAAAATTGAAGTCCAATCCTGTTGCTGTTGGAATGTACACTCTTTCTGTCCTTTGATCTGAAATGACTTTGCAGAGTCTGAATAAATATTCTGTCATTTCAGGAGGGTAGGAAGAGCGGATACCCCCCTCCTCCATCAGTGTGAAAACACATACATTTAATCAAATGTTTAGTGAGAGTGAGCCCATTGGTATAGCACTTTTATGATTTCAATCTATGCTCCCAAGCCATCTTATGTCATAGCTGATTACCTTGGAAAACGAGAGATGCAAATATGATGAAAGAGAGATACAGTCACATGCGCAAATTTAGAATTTGAGACAAAATTATCAGATAGCTTCCATATTTTGTCGAAAATTTTGATTTGGGAAGTAGACATGTAAAAGCTCACCCAAACCGGAGAGCATCCCACTACCAATTGTTAAATTCAAGTGAAGCATTCAGTTGAGAGCATCAGATGATTACGGAGGGGGAGAAACATCTTCAGATATAGGAAACAAATAATGAAAAATTGGACTGCTCTGAGCAGGACTCGAACCAGGGACCGTCTGATTACTAAGCAACGACTCTACTCACTCATCCACGAAGCCACACTGAACACTAGGTAGTCATATATCAGACACAGAACGTTTGTTACTTACAAAACTTTTTTGTAAGGGGGAAAGCTAGGTCGACCGCGAGGGTGAATCAGTGGTCGCGAAGATAAACAACCTAATTTGTTTTTCGAAGTCCGAAAAAGTGAGCCTAGATCCGTCACAATTTCCGCCGATCTATACACAGGGAATTTCATGTTCCCGCCTTTCTTTATATAGACACTAGCTACAAATCGTACTGTCATCCGAGCGATGTGAAACTGTAACAACAAAATCAAACTACTTTTTTTTTAGATTAATATTGATTGCGCACCTCATGCACAGTTGCAATATGCAAAATCAAAAGGCAGAATATGATAGGTATTTTAAGAACTCTAAATTCAATGTAAAAACTGCTTTTCGCTGTTATCATTCTCCTGTTCTATGAAGATCACTATTCAAACCGGAAGAGGTTAATTTTCGTGACTTCTGGTTTCGATTGAAGATTAACGGAGGAAATGATAGCCATCGATTGCAGAATAAGAATTTCATCTACCTTTAACAGTTTTTGTTCTATATAGATGAAAATTTATTGAAGACGGAAGTTATAATTAATTTGAACCACTTACTATTTCAGTAAAGAGTTAAGGATGAAGACAAAATATGTTCTTAGGACGCTTAATCCATTGCAGACAACCGCATTTCGTTATATATTACTATTTTTTATCTATGGTGATCAATGATCAAACAGAAAATAGATTATTTAAACCACTTCCGGTTTGAGTAGATGGCTATAATAAAAAAACAAACTCCTAATTTTTGACCCTTTATATTTTGACCAAATTTGGTGATGATCCATCAAAAAGTTCTTGATAATTTTGTTTCCCGAACACACAAACACACACACACACACAGAGATATGGTAAATATATAAAGACGTTTAGGTAAACCAAAACAAATATAGAAAACTTAATACTAAATATTTATTAAGATCACGTATGTCTTTTCATTCTGAATACACTAAGACGGTGGTACATAGGCCAAGTCCCTAGCGCTTATGTTTCTACATCGTTCCAGTTTCGATTCTCGTGAGAGTACTTGACTTAGATAGAATCTTGAGTAATGATTCGGATCCCTCTTTATGTAGATCTTATCTGATGTGATCTCAGTATTGAAAAGGATCACGCTAAACTGTAATGAAACATAATAACAGCAATATGATGTTCTACGGCAGGTTCAAATAAAGCACCCGCGATTCATATATTAATGCAAGAAAAGGAAAATATGTTGATATTTCCAGTTTTCACCGAATTTTTAGTACATTCTTCTTGATTTATATATTAAGTATTCAGTATGTGGAGGAAAGTCGCTTCTTCTGGTGGCTATGTATTTAAGGTCCCTAAATAGCCCTTGTGGAACCGCGTAAAACCAGAAAATAGAACTCGGGATGATTTACCGCAGAATTCAAACCAGAAACATCTTAATTGCAAATCTTTACCGCCTATAGTGCATCGAAGTTAGTTTGTTTTATGTGGTATTTAATATTTTAATATATAATAGCTCGATCTCACACAAACTAACATATCACTAGCCGTAAATGAGTTTTGTGTGTAGACACATGAAGTAAAAGTATGAGTTATTAGACCTAAACATTAGTACGATACACTGCTTGTAAATGGACGTTGACGTTGAAGTTTCTGAGTTGTGGAATACGGATATACTGGTGCGCAAAATCAATTGAAGTGCTTTGTTTTGTATGTACTGAAACTTCTAATAAATTACATTATTACATAGGAGTAGCCGGAATTTTTTATTTGGGTGTGCGCAGAGTTAATTGAAGCAGAATTTTTATACGGGTCTACCAAAGGTAATTAAACCAAGATCTTTCATACGGGTGTATCAAAGACAAAACATAATTTTTCATATGCGTGTGCGCGTAAGAAATTAAAATAACTTTTTCAATGGATTTGTCCAAAGGTAGTTAAGCTCGACCGCATCTTACCATAACATTTCCACGTGCTAATTTTATTGGATTTTAAATGTATTACAAATAATAAAATAACAAATAATGAATTGACGAATTACAAAAGAGCGTTTTAGTTTACATGACCTTTGAAGATAATAGGTTCAAACCATTTTATTTGTGTGTGTGTAAAGGCACATTCAGCACACCCCATAGCTACGCCTATGATTATTAGTTACACATATTAGCATACATTCTAGACGATATTTTAGAATAATATTTTCCTACATTCCAACTGTTTTTAAAATAATAAGACTAGCTAGTAGGCGAATGTAAATAGCAAGGGATGAAAACAAAACAAGACAAGTCAAAACAACAGTGGTTTTAGTCTCGTCTCGAGTCGAAAAGCGTCTCGTTCAGAATATTATTCTTGATCTTCTTTCGGTATCGTTTCGGTAATCTCGAAACAAATTCTGAGGGAAAAAATAATGGGAATAGTTATACACTTTCGTTTCGGCTTTTTGTTTTTCACTTATTATTGTAGATTCTATTGTAGAAAATTAAATACCTACTTTTATGAACCATGATTACTGTATGCCCTGTAGAAGTTAAAAGAGATCGATAATCCATGATAGTGAATGGTTTTCAATGACATCATGAAATAAGAATATGAAAGGAAATAGGAAAACCCAGATAAAACACAAAAACGTAATGTTGATCATCACAAATTCACATGGCGTGGAATCGAACCAGGGGCACTTACCCTTCCTGCGTACGTGCGTGCCTTACATGATTTCTGTTGAAGAAAAATTTAAATAATTTCAGTTTCCACAGAATCACCAAATTTACAATTAAACATAGAAAGCAGGTTTCTTTAACAAAGTAGTTTCACAATAAAGTTTGTGTTTCTGTAAATGTTGCTCAGCTTCTTTGAAACGCAGGTGTATATTTTGTTTGCTCTGATTTCATGTTCATCATTGCTTGATTTCATTCGAATAGCATAAAGAGATCTCCCTCTTAGCACTGCGTCTTCAATGAATTTATCATTAGGAATGTTTCTTCCATGAACACTTTCAGCTCGACGATCTGGTACAAGTTACGGTACATCATTTCGGCTGCTATGAAATCCACTTCTTGAATCTGTAACACTAATGATTCGTCTTCCTATCGAATAGGTGTTTCTTTAATGACACATTCAACTATTCTAGTAACACATGTCAACAGAGTTTCCCATGAAACATCCTTTCTCTCTTTTCGTCATTACCATTTTAACTCTAGTTCTGGCCAAATACGCACTGCTCCTCGTTAAACACGATGTCTGCTACATATTGCCGTATAGCAGTACTCTATAAATATGGTGAATTATCCACTAAGAGTGTACAACTTTTCGCTACACAGGATTCAGCAGACTGACTTAGCAATCGTGGTAATTTTGTGAAATTTTGGTAGTCCCAAGGATAGACCATGTTTGTTTGTGTCGTGTTCTGTAGGAATTTGGATGCAATTTGATGTTGAGCGATGCAGCTTTGCAGTGTCAGTCTCTTGCCGCAGTACTTTGACCTGAAAGATCATACGGAAGGTTTTTTAATGAAATTTATCGTCCTCGTGTCAGTTTCGTTTTATGCGTATTACACAGGATTTTCAATTCTTCATTACAGTAATCATTTTTCTTTTTGCAATTGTCGTCTGTCGGACTGCCTTCGTTTTGTTTGTCATTCTTTTCCAGAATAACTGAGAACACGTGATTTCAGGGCGAATGTTCTACTATTATCAACTTACAGACAGACAAGAACACAAAGAATATAACAAATTATTTAATATTACGGCAGTTAAAAAACTACATATTGCATACTATATTAAGTGCGATTATATATGTGCACATGCAATAAGGATACATGTCCTACGCAATACGTTCGAGAGCTGTTTAATAACTTCACATACCAGCAGACATGTTTTGAAGTGTTTCCGTTGTAGAATAGCAGAACAACAAGTATTTTCAAAGGAACATAATGTAATCGAGCAACAGTAAAATTATTGCTTTGAAATTTTTTTCTATTATACCACGAACCAACAAACCATTAAACCTTCCTGGGGGATTTCTCGGTACTGGGGAATGTCGTAATACAACTAATGAGAAAATCGAATAGAATAATTTGTATCACTTGTTTTCTATAGAAAAATAAAACGGAACATTGACGCAAAGTCATACTCATACCTAAATGGAAATCAATTATTACGAAAATTGTAAAGACTTTAAAATACATATTTCCTCTGCTGCTGTTTGATGAATCAAGACAAAAGTTTCAGTTTCAGTTGAACATGAAATAGAATACATAATTACATTTTATTATTCACGCAGTTTGCAGTGTTGCCACGTAATAACTGTACATTGACACAAAGTCATACTCATACTTCCATGAAAATCCATTATTATGAACCCTGTGAAGAATATAAAATACATATCTCCTCTGCTGCTATTTGAAGGAGGAAGACGAAATTTTCAGTTTAAGTTGAACATAAAACAGAATACCTAAATACATTTTTATTCCCCAATTTGCAATGTTGCCACGTAATAACTAAAAGAATCGCGAGGAGGGACTTTTTAAGGGAAATTTGCTTAAATATCCCTCCATTATTTAATCTTTGTAAGCAGAAATGTCTCGTTGGTTACGTACACTGAGAGCCTACACTCTTCCAAATCGATCGAGGTATAACTTGTTCCAGTGTTGCACCGACGGTCAGAATATTGACACAAAGTAATACTCGTACTTTCGTGAATATCTATTGTTATGAACTTTGTGAAAACTATAAAAAGAACAAACTTTCCTCTGCTGCTATTTGTTGGATCAAGATGAAATTTTCAGTGTAAGTTAAGCATGAAATTGAATCCATAAATGCATTTTATTGTTCCCATAATTTGCAGTGTTGCCACGTAGTAACTAAAAGAATGGCAAGAAGGGACGTTTTAGGGGAAATTTTGTTAAATATCCCTCCATTAGTTTTCCTTTGTACACAGGAATGTCAATTTTATTACGTAAACTGAAAGCCTACAGTCGTATAAATCGATTGAGGAATAACGTGTTCCAGTGTTGCCCTAACGGTTTGATCTACGGTTATTTAGAGAGATCCCATCGATGTCTGTATAGACACACGGGTGCTAAAGGGTTAAGGGACCCAGGTGTTACAATTTTTATGTTGACAAACAACTCTTTTTTGATTCTAGGGACACTAAGGAACATTCCTAATATAGTGGCAAAAGTTCCCTAGGGCGGAGAGTTATCACCCCCTTGGCCGTTGGTCTATATGTTTTGAACGCTGAATCGATCCTTGAAAACGGCTTGTCGACAGGTTTTGCCGTTTTGCTGTTGACAGACAGATGGACGTACTCCCATGCGAAATAAAAATTGCGCGTATACTGCAATTCACGTTTTTCGCATATATTCCATTTTATGGGTAAAATTCACTAATTACTATGTGGAGATAATAGAAAGCAATCCATCTAAAGAAATATTTTCAAAAAGTATAATAAAATAATACAAATATAAACAAAAAACAAAATTATGCTCGGTTTTGTGTATACTGGCAGCGATGCTTTCTAGGGATTTTTTCAGTAGCAGAGCATATTTGCGGAGGGAATTCAGTAGGGGAGTCAAGGAGTTGGATCAAGGAAGTGGATAGTGGAGTAAAATGTTGCATTTATTGGTTAAAACCTAGTGTGTAGATTGCCTGCCAAATATAAATTAGATTCTGTAACTAAGATGTCGTACGAAAATATAGAATTAAACAGAAAAACTCTTATCTTACGGTTCGAAGCGATACGCACCATGGTTAAGAAGATTATTTCTTAAGAAAAAAGAGCAAACACAGCGTTGCCCCCGCGGTTAGGTGGATAGAGTGGCGGACTCCTAGTTATCTTACCAACGAATCCCATCCTATCCCATTCTTTTCTTTTTTTTTTTTTTTACAAAACATTATAATTTTCATGTTAATAAGAACCGAAGCAATATAATAAGGTCAACTTATTGATATTTTGCTGTAATGACGTATTTATCAAGGATTAGAGTACTATTGGTAATAGCTATTGTTTTCAGTTCATGCTGTTGTATAGCTTCTCTCATCCTGTTTTCTTGGGAAGAGAACAATTTTGTCTCCAACAAAGTGTGAAGGATATATACGGACAGAAGAAGACATCTTAGTACCAATCCTGATTTATCGTGATGAAATGGACTAGTTTGCCATTATTAAAAAAAAAGAAAACAAAATTATTGAAGTTGGCTTCTCTTTAGCTTTTAGGTAAAAAAAAGTTTTTTTCTTTATAAGACTATACTTTATGAGGCAAGATCTGTGATCGTACCCACAAATTTAGCTAAAGAGTGAAAGATAATTGTTTATACAAACATTTACAAGTTTAGGTGCGTTAAACACCAATACACCATGTTCTCGCTTATCCGACCATCCTTTGTTCCACATACTGTATGATCCAATATATCATTGCAGATAGCACCAATCGGGAAGAAGAACTGCTAGTTGTGATCTTAATCTATTTTTCATGCTCTGGAGTCTATCGCCTATCGCGTCTGTCTACACCTTGACTCATACATCTATCATGCTGTGCAGACACGTATCCAGGTTTTCTATTCGGAGGGGGCCTAACACGAATCCTCGTAAGCACGTTATTCTAATGTTTTAAAAATATCAATAATAATAATAATAATAATAATAATAATAATAATAATAATAATAATAATAATAATAGTAATAATATTAATAATAATAATATTGGTACAGTTCTGTAATTCTCTTAAACTTTTTCCTACTTTTCATTTATAAACCGGTTTACTTTGGAAACTGCATTAAGCACAAACAAAATGAAATATATTTTCGAGAGAAATGTAACTAAAGTAATAGAAACCGTTCTATTACGTAATAGAAACCGTTCTATTACGTATATCACATAACAAAAATAGCAAGAAGACATTGAGTGTATCGTTCTAATATACTAAAGTTAAAAATAGAACGGAAACGAAATGTTAATCCTATTTGAAACTATTCTTTAACTCTTAAGTACTATTGACGAAAATAATCACGTAATCTGTCAGACCGCATTGTGGTTTTACATTTTCTGAATAGTAGTTTTATTGCATATTTTCTTATAATGCTATCCTACATATCTTAGTTGCTTATAGAAAAATAAAACATAGTAATTTCACGATGTAGAAAAAGTTTTATATTTTTAAAGTAATGAGAAAAAGAATATAGTTAAAATTTGCAACAATGTTTTCATTGTTATTCTAAAATTGTAATTGTTGAAATATTCAATTTTTTCTTCGTTTCTATGTAGTAAAAATAACACTAATTTAAAATACGCTCTTCTTATAGATGCACTGAGAATAAAAAATACAGTAAAAACGGAGGAAAACATGGAATATTAGCTTTTCAAAACTTACAAGAAAGCACTGTTACAGTTGTACTGTTATATTTTTTGTAGTAAAAAGGTAATGAATAACACCTATCTTTAGTTTTTATATGATCGCGAGAGTAAAGAAAATTCGTTTTGCCGGTAAAGTACCGCACTAACTGTTCTGATTGCATGCACTTTCTTCAAGTAGGCACTTACATCTCTTTATTCTTCAATGCATGGAAATCGGTACCCTACACCGCTGACACGAATATCATTGCTTTGCGCTTACAACTTAGTGGAGAGCGGACTATGTTCTCCTCTTCAACTCCTTGTGCGCGATGGTGGGAAACTCACTTTCAAGTTATAGTATGCTCTTGATTGAAAAACTCAGCTTTCATGGCAGATGTCCAATGAATATTCTACGTTCTATGTGAGGCCTAACAAGTCCTTTTGCAAACCTTTTCATGAAATCAAGTCTTGTCATCACTGCGGACTTAGCATAGACTTGAGGCAAGGCATACACATTGACACCACACTCAACATCCACCAGAAAAAAGAAAATTGTCAATGGCTATCGTCTTGTTTGACGACTTGATGTGTAATCTGTACATTTTTTTGTCTAGAGTATCCACTCCGCCTTTACTCATGTTATAAAATATGATTATTTCAGGTTTTCTAGTCTCTGGGTCATTATTTGATGTGTGGTGTAAGACGTGCCACACGGTAAGACTCAATACTGATAATAATCAGTAAATAACAAAAGACAACTGAACAGCAAAATACTCAAGTAACTACTATAGTACGTCTGTGAGACCGTTCAACCCCTCCAGCGCCGCGCACAGGGGATCAATTATAACACGAACTTCACACTACGTAACCATATGCTAGACAGGAATGTAGACGAAAAGATCCACTTGTAGTAGTGAGACTGTAGAAATTATAATGATAAGAAAAGCACCAGCGGTCTGAGAGACGGTCCATAGTACTTAAGGGTTAATTCCACCTGGTATAATGGCATTATGATATGTTCTTAGAATTATAACAAGACAACAGCACATTGCCCAAAGTTTGAACACTGACTACTAGTAAACTGATATAAAAGAACCTGAAAGGGTAAAAACAAGTTTATTAAAAATTGCTTGAATTTCGGAGGAGCCAGCCCTCAGGCCCTCACGCTGGATACATCCCTGATTCAATGCACTGAAGTTTTTTGTTATGAAACATTATTATTAGAGGCGTAATATGTAAAATTATATCATAAGTTTTATTTTTAATAGGTCTTTCCTTAACACATCCATATTATCCAGCGTTCTGCCTGCCTGTTTATGTCGGATAAGCGAAAGCCTACTGTATTTCTAAAGCTAGCACATAAATGAACTAGAATTGTATCGTCCTAGAACAGACAATAGTGGGAAATGCTTATATTAAAAGGCTGGAATAAAAAAGCATAAGTACTGCTTTGGTAGCGTGAGAACAAATTCAAAACAATTCAATATATTTTCTAGTATCAGATTATCATCTTATTGTGTCGGTGTGTATTCTTTTTTAAACATAGTTTTAAAAGTCATACCATTCGTAATATTCCTAAGGAAATCGAAAGAAAAAACTCCTATGTGCATCTTGTGGCAAAGCGGCATAAGTACATGGTCCGAAACCGATTCCCACGTTAAGATATAGATAGAGTTCTCGTACTTCAGAAATGCAATTCCGGGACGATACTAAATTACGAGAATATTTGAAATGCTTAAAATTGAAAGAAGTGTTGAATACTAATTTACTTTCCACCATTAGATAGTGTTATTCAAGTATTACGTTATAACATTTTTATTTATTTCACTAGAACTTTTTCCAAGGACGCCGATTTCTCTGTAAATTTGGTGGGGGGTTCTCAAATGCAGAAGATATATATGAGGATTTTAAGATAAATTGCACTCAAATTATGCCAAATATTGTATATTCATAAATACAAAGGGAGCCTACATGATCTTTGGTGGGCCCGGCCCCCAGGATCGGCACCCTTGCATTCTTCCTAGTTAAGCAAACGTAAGCAAATGATTTACTCCCTCCCCCTGGTAAGCAAAATTGCTTTTTCCTCAAGATTTATTGTGTTTCATGAAATAACAGCAGGAATTTCCTGATTACTTAACCATTTAAATGAATGTTTTCACTTAGTGCCATCCCATTGATCCCCGTTGCGTAGGACTAAAATAGATTAAGAGTCAATAATGAAGATGAGACTTCCATATCAAACATGAAGAGATATGTGGATCGGAGATCTTTCTTTCTTCGAACTTTGTTTTTTCAAATCCATGATGGGAAATTATATTATGAGTACAATTTTCGAAATTAATAGTATACAATCGTATACATATCTTACGAAACGATGTTTTATGCAAAATACTTTGACTCAAAGAATAAATTACAATTTCTGAACCTCCCTGGTTCGTTTCTAATCTTGGGGATGTTTTGAGTGAACACAGACAAGTTACCTTCCACTCACTATCTGAAATGAGTGGGAATATGATGTACAACTAAGCGAGAGATAATATTTCGGTTCATGTTATTATGGGGATTTCTGTAATTAAATAACAACTCCAGATTTCGATAATTGAATTACTGCTGTATTTTCATTACTTTGTGTAAGTACGTGTAAGGTGTCGTGTATGAATTCGGGTAATTAGAAATTGCCAGTACTAACACTGCATACCAAACATTGAGCCTTCGACTAATGTTTAGAAAGTAGCACATACCTCGTGGTGTTCTGTTCTGCTGCTCCTGCAAATGCTGGTCCACCAAAAGCTCCTTCCGATCGTCAAACCACAGGCTGGATGGTATCTCGCTGGCGGTCACTCCAAAGGATGGAACGGAGGTTCGAACTAAGAACGGGCTGCGATATGATTTGATTACGCCGAAGTTTTGCGAACGGTCAGCATAATAATATCTCCTCCGTAACGTATGATAAACTTTCAGAGTTCGTCTTAGCGAAACGTTAACTCGCTTAACTTAAATAAAGCTGTTTCTAGACATTCTACTAGTTAAAATTTTAACGTCAATCTCCGACTTGTAGTCGTTGTTCCATTTCTTCAACTCTCCGTCTCCGATTGATCTCGACTGATCACTCCTGACTGATCTGATCTCGACTGTCCAACTGCTCCAGTGACCTCTGGTCCTCTCGTTTTTGTTGAACTTCCTGTGACCTGGAATCTGCCGCTTCTGCATGACGTCAGAGGCGTGTGCTCTTTCTTGTCTAGGAAACGCAATGGTTTGCTCATTTTGGTCGACGACTGGCAATGCTTGGAATGCTTCGACTCACAATTACTGGCAATTCTAACATATCCGAGAAGAGTGTCTTGTGTTCACAAACATCTTACAAATTTACTTACAACGAATTCTGCCAATTCTTTTCAATCGGACATTAATTGAATTCTGATTTTAATTTCCTGTAATGAAACAATTTGCTAGAGAAAGCGTACATCATACCATCGTTGCATAAGTATTTCTACATTAAAAAGCAATAACTACAATGTTTATGTAATTTGTTTTTCGTGGATTATTATTTCCTGACACTTTGCTGTTTTTATGAATCTAATACTCAAAATCAAAATCTTGAGTATTAGTAATAAAGTAATAAACTTGTTACTTTCCCTGAAGAGTCTAAGTCTTCAATGAGACGGAGGCTCAAGAGCGTAGTGCTTGGAGCGATTGCCTCACTTGTTCTACCTTCCCGTGGCGCAGCCTTGATTCGAGTTGATCCTAAACGAATCATTCGGAAGTCGAAGTCGGAAGATGTTTCCCATTTTTCCAAAACAGTTTTGGTCGATTGCAAACTTGTGAGGGGACAACCTCATGCCGTAAGCGTCGGTGGACCACCGATAAGCAACTAGCGACACGTCCGCAATAATTGGCGGTCCCGCAGCCAAAATTTGATCCCACTTCCGTTTTGAAAATTATACCACTACCGGCAGAGAAGCGACGGAACGCCAACGAACCACAAAATTATTCCCCTAAAATACGTTAAATCGCCTATATGCGTAATTTCTTTGCATCAAGTGAGTCTAAAAACACTTTTAAAAAAGTAAAAGACGTGCCCTGAGCTCGGCATGAAACACCAGCCTTAGGGTTACTAGTTGCGTGTTTTTCCGAATTCGCCACGGAGGCGATTACTAAGACAGCTTGTAGAGTGATAAATCGTTGAAGTCGTTTTAATGTTTCTAATCAGAGTGCTCCCTTAACCGTGTGTATTTGACAATAACTGTTTGGAATCAGATGAAATGCACTCGTCATGTAATTTTATAACAAAATGACAAGCGTCTATTTACTTTTTTCATAGTTCCCCCATATTCACTTCCTAGTGATCGGTGACAGTTCCCAACCAAATTCATACAATTATACGCACCCATCTCAAGATTTTTCACTTCATGATGCAAAAGCAGGAGTTACTCTTGACCCCCGGAGTTCAAGTGTTGTCCTTATAATAACAATTCGTCAGGGAAAATATTATATAGTAATAACCGTATGCACGTGACTGGCGATAGTTCGTGTTTGTCCCTTTCCCATTCTCCGTGACAAATCAAAGGATCGCGGATCAAAATGAAGTTCTCGCTGTTATGTGGTGGTAACTTCAATACCCCCGATATTTCCTTCGACTCGACGAATCCCTGCCACTCTTGGCACACTAGCGGCAATCCTTCGACGCGTTGCTATATAGACGATCGCCGTTTACCGTCAAGTGAGCCACTAGGTATTGGCGACGTTTAAGGCATGGGGAAGCTAATAAACAAACAAACCAATAAACAAAATCTAAAGCCTTATAAAAAGTTTTCCCAAAATTTACATTTAGCAAAATCATTTGTTGGTATTCCAAAACTAAATTCACCTTTATTCATAGTTTACTTCTATCGTACTTTTGATATGAGAATGATATATCTGAAATTGTAACAAAGGTCATTAAGACTTTTTCTTTGGCTTTAGTCAGATTTAGCAGTTTTACTTAGCAGTCAGTCAATGTGGATCTGTGATTTCAGAGTTTTAGAGATTTCCTTAAATTTTTCATTTCTACAATAGTTTGAAACTAACACCATTAACGTATCTCTTTCGATATTTCCGTAAGTAATGGCTTGGTCACTCCCAGTATATGTCAAACAATAAACTACTTACGATGTCTTACTCCATCAATCCGAACTACATTTAATATCCAACAACTCTGTGCATTTACCCTTAAATCTGAAAACTTTCTACTAGGTTAAAAGTAAATACTTCCTATTTTCATCTTTTCTTGCTAAAACGAAAGTGTTCTTTAGACAACCTGAAATGATGGCTTTGTACTACATTATGTTGCATAGGGCATTTTATGTAGCATCTCATTTGACAGTTGGACAATTTCTTCGTATATTGAAAGCAACAGGGATCAAGTCGTTGTACACTTACATGAGAAGGAAACAAATTCTTTTTAATTGTTGGAATTGTGCCAATGCACTAGGTCCAGAGAGTTTTCAATTTATTATTATTATTATTATTATTATTATTATTATTATTGGCTTAGGTTTTCTTCAATATTAAGCAATATTTCACAAAAAGCTGGTATTTTTAAACAAATGTGTTCGATATCAAGTTTTCATAAAGTAGTCATCTCTCCTATAAATAATTTCAGAGGGGCCGCGGTGGCTCAGTGATAAAGCGTTCATCTTTGGTGCATGGGATCCTTGGTTCGACCCCAGCTCGCACCAAGTGAATTTTGTGGTGGAGAAACACCATGAACAAGGGTTTTCTCGGGGTTCTCCCGTTTTCTCCCACTTTCTTCATTCCACCATTTCATTCATTTCTCATCATCACCGTGTCCTTTAGCCTAGCCGGTATAACCGTAGGTCGTAAAATTTAAAGATTTGATTTCAAATAATTCCAACCCAACAGTTGCAGGGAGTATGTCATTTCGAATAAAACAAACTACTGTATAGAATTTTGAGTATTATTATTTTTATATATACAATTCTAGTGGACCTTACTTTCAAATCGAAGGATTGGAAGACTAAATACACTCTCTTATTATTGTAGATTCATTTCAATTGAAGCAGTTAAAATAGCTGGGAAAAAATAGAAAGCCATACGCTATATTCCAGTGTGCCACAACCGGATAAAACGGCACACTGGCGTGCCCAGCAAAATGAAGAGTGTAACGCAAAGTTTTTCTTATTATTTACAAGAATATTTGTCGAGTTTATTTTATTTATTATTATCAACGATTCTTCCACGGATACAGTTATATGTATACAGTTAAACAAACAAGTATCACATTGATGGAATGAGTGTAATTATTTACTTTAAAAGTAAAAGAAAGGTATTTTGTCTAGGAATTAATTCGTGCGGTTGGTACGCACACATTGAAGCTGTAGTACAAACACAAAATACATAAATACCTTAAGAAAAATATTGTCCATCGCTAGCCACCACTTTGGCCCATCTGTCAGGCAATGTACGGATTCCGTGGCGAAAGAAGTCCTCATCCTTGGAAGCGATCCAGTCAGAGACCCATGTTTCGATATCTTCTGAAGAAGTAAACCGCTGTCCAATCAAATCGTTGTTCATGCAATCGAACAAGTAGTAGTCCGAAGGAGCAACGTCTGGTGAATACGGCGGGTGGGGTAAAACTTCCCATCCGACATTTTCTAAATAGGTTTTGACCGGTTTTGCGACATGTGGGCGAGCGTTATCATGTTGAACAATAAGTTTATCATGTCTGTTCTCCCATTCTGGTCGTGTTCTGGCCAGAGCTTGCTTCAAACGCATTAATTGTCGTCGATAACATTCTCCATTCATAGTTTCACCCGGTTGCAGCAGCTCATAGTACACCACACCTTTCATATCCCACCATATGCACAGCATAACCTTTGCACAATGAATATCTCGTTTTGGTTGTGATGGACCTGGTTCACCTGGTTTCACCCAGGCCTTTTTTCGTTTAGGGTTCTCGTAATGGATCCACTTCTCATCACCCGTAAAAATTCGATGCAGAAACCCCTTTCTGCTCTGTCGTTGAAGCAGCAATTCGCAAATGGTTTTTCGTCTTTCAACGTCTCTGTCTTTCAATCCATGTGGAACCCAATGTGACATCTTTTGAATCATTCCCATGGCTTTCAAGCGTTTGGAGACTGTTGTTTGATCAACGCCTAATGCTGCTGCAAGTTGTTCTTGCGTTTGATACGAATCCTGCTCGAGCAATGCTATCAATTCTTCGTCTTGAAATTTTTTTGGCTGTCCAGCTCGCTCTTGGTCTGCCAAGCCGAAATCACCACTTCTAAACCGTGCAAACCACTTCTGACACGTTCGCTCAGCTAGAGCATGGTCACCATACACTTCCACCAAAATACGATGACTTTCAGTCGCACTTTTCTGCATGTTAAAGTAATGCAGCAGGACACCCCGCAAAAACACTTTATCAGGCACAAATTGCGCCATGTTCACTTAATTACAAACTGGTGTTGCTGACGCTTTAATCCACTGCCCTATACTACGAACGATACGCGATGACAGGGGTTTGCAACACATGTGTGGATACACGGAACTGTGGGACGCTCCGTTCGTTGCGCCATCTCTTGTCCACCCGCACGAATTAATTCCTAGACCAAATATATTTTCTTGTATATTCTACCGTGAATAACTCATCCGGTCCAAAAAATGGGACTAACAACAAGATTAGCCGATGTGCCAAACACACACCACCCTATAGTCGTAAGTGCCTTAAGTCCTTTTCTACGTCTTGGTACCGTAAGGGTTGTTGCCTTCAAAGAGAGAGAGACAGAGAGAAATAACTTAAGTACATTGCACTTACATACATAAATAAATAAATTATGTAAATAACTGTTTCGTTTTCTGTTTACTATTATTATTATTATTATAAATTTCTTAGGAAGTCGACTGCCAAAAGTATGCACACTGCTCTCCCGTGCAGCGCCTCGTGTATGATTTTCAGTACACAAACTATATATTCCAAGTTTACTGTGTTCATTCTATAAGTGTGTTTGTAATTAGATGCATATGAAGTAGAAGTCAAAATATAATGCCCACGCTACGTATATGCAAAATCATAGACAAAGAAATTTATGAACAAAAAAATTTATGGCGATAAAACAAAGGGCAAAACTGAAGAAGTACTAGTGGATTGTTGCCCGTAGTGCACAGGTGATAACGGTTCACAGTGTTAAATTTAAACAAATAGTTTTTAATTAAGCACGAATTTAACTTATAGTGTACAGTGGGGAAGGCTCAGGAGTTCGCTAGGATCCTTACAATATCGAACTCCGTGAAATGCACTGCAAACCTGTCCGCAAGCCTCCGTAATATTCAACAGATATTGTGTATTAATACTCATTTCAATGCAAACCTATATAGACCTACGCACTTCAAGACTCAACGAAGGTGCAGACTATTCATGAGTTAAACTCTCTCACCCAATGTATTCTCCTAACATGCCTCCCAGCAATCACAACATTTTTTGGTATCTCAATCACTTCCTAGTAGGATATCTTTAACTAGAGACCACTGATTAACCTTATATTGGTTGTTTCACTTTCTTACCTTTGGAGTTGACTGTCATCGGTTGGACATTTCACACGCAAATATCTGATATTAACAACGTTTCTTCTATAATTTCGTAATATTGTATTATTTCTTTGTATTATTCATGAGCTTGGTTAGGCTTGTTTAAACACTTTTCTCTTTGCACCTATATCTTAACGTTGGAGAAAAATACACTAGCTCTCACCGGGAACCAAATCCAGAACCAATGCACTTGAACCATTTTGCCACAACAAAGCACATTTAAAAAGAAGCTTCGATTTTGTTAGGAAAATTGTGATTAGGTGTAACATTTAAAAATATATTTAAGAATGGGTACGGATGAAACGCACTGAATTTTCTCGCTCGAATTTCTTAAACTGACTCGTGTTAGGCTGCAGCTATTACTGAAACATTTATTTGGGAAATGCGAAGAAAATAATGTGTCTTGGAAAACTTTGTTGGAAGCAACTTACGTCCAAAATTAAAGTACCGAGTGGTCATATTTCTCTTAGAAATAACTTATGCCATATATTAGAATTCTTAAGGAAATAATTGTATGTGAACTATGAGCAAAACGTCTGAGTACTTTCTGAGAAAATCGTCAAAAAAGTCGTCCCCAAGAATAAAATATCCCTTGTGTATCTTTTCTGGACAAACGAGTTGTGTCATATTATTTGGTTATTAATGATACATTTATTTATGAAATGTGATTGAGAAGATTGTTCGAAAAAACGCATCCCATACAGTAAATTAGACCTTACGTATTTTTTCAGAGCAATGACTCATACTATATTTGTAGAAAATAAGCAAAATCTTTACAGCTGTTTTTGAGACAATTTAATTATTTTAAATTTTCATCCTTCAGTAAACTGCCCTTATTTTTAGGTGTCGGGGATATAGAATTCGAAACGAAAAAGTGTTATTGAAACTTCATGTCTAGAACTCGGTCCAGATACGTCGAACAATATGGCCTCTATTTGAATGCATGTAAAAACGTGACGAACCGACAGACGAACAAATGGACATACATCAAAATCACTTTTCCGATAGGTGGGGGCGTGAAACGTGAATTCATTGAAATCTCGAATTCGATTTTTATCACTATTACTAGAATTTCTTTCGTCGCTCGAACGTGAAAACTAATAGGAATACAATGACACATAAGTGATAACTTGCAATTCCCAAAATTTAATGAGTTACGTTTAATATGTTGCCATGCTAGAAAAAAACTTATGCCTGTTTGTTATATAATTTTAATATCAGTTTTTCACGCTACTATATAATGTTGAAATATGGTATGATTATCGTTCATTATCATTCTCTCTTTTGGAAGTATTCGTGTTCAGCATAGTTCAGCATAGTTCAGCATCTTTATAATTTAGTTTCGTTCAACAAAATCATTCCCTACAAAGACTTTGATTGCATATCTTGCACTTTTGGATATTAAAAAAGAAAGATAGAGAGAAAGTCAATACTCTAAAAAGAAAAAAACACAAGCACACACACAAACGATAATTTGACATCCGCTTTTTTCCTTTCAATCTTTTTTCATGACCACAAGAATCATTCGATATAACGTCATGTCGATACAACAATGGGTAACACTGGAAAGACCGTCAAGGTCGCGTATGCTCTTTTTCCTGTTCCTGACACACAAATCCGAAGTGAGTTATCTGCTGTTCAAGAACGGGTAGGGGAGGTGTAACATACAACACCATAAACTGAAAACAATAACTGTTTCCAATAGTACACGTATTCTAATACAGAATAAATACGTCGATTAAAGGATATATCAATTATACACTTCCTATAATGTTTTGTAAAAAAAAATATATGGGATGGGATGGGATTCGTTGTGATGTCAAAATAATAAAGAAACAACGAGTCCGCCACTCTGTCCACCTAACCACGAAGGCAATGCTGTGTTTGCTCTTTTTTCTTAAGAAATAATCTTAATAACCATGGTTCGTATCGCTTCGAACTTTAAGATAAGAGTTTTTCTGTTTAATTTTCGAACGACATCTTAGTTACAGTAGCTAATTTATATTTGGCAGGCAATCTACACACTAGGTTTTAACCAATAAATGCAACATTTTACTACAGTGTCCAGTTCCTTGATCCAACTCCTTGACTCCCCTACTGAATTCCCTCCGCAATCGTGCTCTGCTACTGAAAAATTCTTAGAAATCATCGTTGCAAGTAAAGACAAAACCGAGCATAATTTTGTTTTTGCTCATGTTTTAATTATTTTATTATATTTTTTTTTGAAAATATCTCCTTAGATGGATTGCTTTCTATTATTACCACATACTAATAACTAAATTTTACCCATAAACGTACGGAAAATGAAATAAACGCGGAAAATCGTGAGTGGCAGTATACGCGCAATTTTTTGCACATGTGGATACATATCCGTTCTACAAATAAGATTTAAATTTAGCATTCATATAATTTGAAACCAAGCTAAAGCGATCTGCCATACCCTGATATTAAAAATTGACAAACAAGTCTTATTTCATTAAAATTATTGATTTGCAGATTTTTCTTTCTATACCCCCTTCTTTTTACTTCATGAACTAGAGTTGCTGAATTTGTACTAGAGAAATACATGAGCCGAACTTTTCGCCCCAAGCCCAATCCATCGCTAACGTAGCTAACTCCAGTCCAACTCGGACCCGCAAAGATTTGAAGGTTTTTAGCTCGAACCCAACCTGGCCATTAAGTTTTAAAAAGTCTTGGCCCGAGCCTGGTCCTATAGCTAAGGATCACTAACTGTACAAATTGCATTGTTTGCAATGTCTTTCAGTACACGTGCAGCCGTGCAAACAGACTTCAACGCTTAGCTATATTCCAACTATCATTTAATAAGAAACATTATTAAAGAACTGCAATTAATCGTCTGGAGCCCCTCCTGCCCTGAAGAGAAAGCAGTATCGAACCCGCCCGAGCCAGACCCGATCCAAAGAAGGAAATGAGCTGGTCCTCCCAAGTGCGATCTGTAGGCCGAAGCGGATTGCGGGTCTCAGACTGAGCCTGGTCCATGCAGATCACTAAGTGTAAATGACTTTCCTCCAAAGCTAAAGCGATTTCTAACTTGATGGAAATGGCAAATGTACAATATCTGATGAAAGTCTTTCGAATTGGTAGTTCGCATGTACCTATAATTCCCTAATACAATGGGAATGGTTTATTATCATCTCCTTGTGAATGGATTTTCCTACATTGACATCTAGTGGCTGAATCGCTTTGTGACCAGCCACTCAGTAATTAACATCATTCAATTCACAAGAACTGTTTGTTTAAGAGTAGAAAATGAAATATGTTTCGCTGTTTTCATTATTATGTTATGTTGATTGATGGATGGAAATTTAACGTCCCTCTTTAACACCGATCCTATGTGGCACGATATCTACAATTGACTGATTAATTCATTAAGGTTTAATGTGATGAAAGCATCGAAGCTATTAATTCCCGTTACGATAAGGCCAATGCCCAAAACATGCATCTTGTTCAAAGCAAAGACTTCTAGAGAAAATTGATGTTTAGATATAAGCTCGACAAGATAATAGAGTAAAAATAGATATATAAGAAGATTAAATTAGAAAATATAAAACGCTTAACAACAAAGTAACTAAAAAATAAACTCCAACGAGGGAACCTATCTAAGTGTATCTCTGACTTCGAGTCGAGACTATGGCCGTTGGATACCTTCTCCCAAAAGAACATAACATGAAAAGGAATACATCCTCTATCGCAACCTTTGTGAAGATATAAGCGTGAAAATTTAGAAATTGAGCTCCATACTATACATAACAAAGTCGGATTCCGGGTCAGATTTTTCGGAAACGATCTGCTAAGTAAACTCAGCGAATACATATCAAATTAGTGTGGGGAGCCCAGCACCTTTTGAATTAAAAATTTGTGTCCCCGGGGCATTGCAGGGTCCCAGGCGAAGTCCAACTCAAAATTTGCAAATAGATGCTGGGGTCAAGTAGCATACTGTATGAGAGCTAATGTTAAATAAAATAAGATAGAACAAATCTCAACTCTCTAAGATAACCCTGTGCAAACGGGCAAGTGGCCAAAATGACAATACAGCCTACATCAGAAAATCTATGGCCAAGCTTCTAAATCCGTTAAGTCGCGACAATAACAAAACAGAAAAACAAGTTTAAAAGTGCAAGGTATTGAAGTAAAAGAAATTTCTGCAGAGCCACTCTCTTAAAAGCATCCTCCGATATATTTTATTTCTGCACCATTATTCCAGTTTTCTCCAACCTTATAATACAAATTCCACGGTGGAATCTATGAATTTGGGGTCCCGATGTGCGACGCATATACCGTTGGCTTTTGACCTTCACACCCTCCACGACGGTTGCGGTTAACAATGTAACCTTTCTCTTCTAGGACACGAAATCCAATGGCCATGGTCATTCTATGGTAAATTGGTCATTCGAAGTCACACTTATACCTGGATAAGGTCCGTTGTGCAACTCTGTGAGAGACTGCAGCAATTTGTTTGACTTCAATACCTTGCACTTTTAAACGTATTTTTCTGTTTTGTTATAGTCGCAACTTAACGGATTTAGAAGCTTGGCCATAGATTTTCTGATGTAGGTTGTATTGACATTTTGACCACTTGCCCGTTTGCACAGCGTTATCGTAGAGAGTTGAGATTTGCTCTATCTTATTTTATTTAACAATAGCTCTTATACAGTATGCTACTTGACCCCAGGTTCGATTTGCAAATTTTGAGTTGGATTTCGCCTGGGACCCTGCGAGTGCCCCGGGGACGCAAACTTTTCATTCAAAAGGTGCTGGGCTCCCCACACTAATTTGATATGTATAGGCTATGTTTCCTTACGGGACCGTTCCCGAAAAATTTGACCCGGAATCCGACTTTGTTATGTATAGTATGGAGCTCAATATTTAACTTTTCACGTTTTATCTCCGCAATGGTTGCGATCGAGGATATCCCTTTTCGTGTTATGTTATTTTGGGACAAGGTATCCAACGGCCATAGTCTCGACTCGAAGTCAGAGTTTCACTTGGATAGGTTCTCTCTTAAGAGGTAACACCGCAAAGAATTTTAAATAGTCTGATCTCGCGAATATAAACGAGAATTCGGACACTAAAGAGCGCGTTATCCCTCACCAGGTAAGATTTTCAGTCACTTCGAAAAACAAGTCGCTCATTATTATGAATCTACCATGGAGTTACGCGCTTTAGCCACCTGAAAAGATTAAATTGGAGTTTTTCTATTAATAGAGTGAGATTAAATATGGCGATGAATCGCGAAATACAGAGAGTAGATAGTTAACTAAGCGTATCCAATATTGATTGATACTGTTTGTGTATATAACATAATCGAGTCGTTCATATTGAAGTATTGTAATTACTAAGGGATGAAACTGAACAAGGACGGAAGTCCAACTATGTATATACAAACATCATGAATATCTAATATTCAGTCACGTGCGCAGGAACTTATTTCGGAAGGAATCCAAAGCTTTTGAGGGTCCAAACTAAACATACGAATAAGTTATTTTAACATTTGTAAAATCTATTCAAAAATTAGACTAAAGGCTAATTAAAATTTGGGATTTATTGAAGGATTAAGGTTCGTGATTTTGATTTTTTGTTACGTCACGCACTATACTTAGTGATACGCACGAGATGATACGGAATTTTCGTTACAAGATTCGAGACGAGACAGATCTATTTCAATAGAATATACATACGGTTTTCGAGATGAGAGAGAACTTTCGAAAAAAAATTCGAGACGAGACACCCTCAAATTTTGTCTCGTGGGCATCACTAACTATATTTAAGCATTATTATAATATGTTGTGAGTGACTTAGTTTTTGCAGAGTTACACTTTCGTTTTTCATTAAAATTCAACGCTGTAAACATTAATATTGAACATTGTAACATGAATAGATAAAATATCCAAACCTCTTAATCACATTTGCTTCTAGATAGCCCGTAGTCATAGTACTTGTTCATACGTTTAGACACCGATACTATAATTGCGAGCCTGTTTTCTTTTCAGATGTTTAGATTGCTTTATACATTTTCTCTCAATGGGGCAGAAACATGGACTTAAGCAAAAGGGACGATAAAAGATTGCAGGTTTTTGAAATGTGGATGTGGAGAAGAATATGGATAATTAGAATATACATTTGATTTCACATAATATGAAGTATGTGTATTTTCTTTAGGGTTTTTGATAATTCTCGGTGCTTTGGATGCAATTCGGGATAAGATATGGAGTAGAAAGAAATACGTTCATTTCCAACATGAATGTTACCGGTTCTCGAAGTGGCTCAGTAGTAGACCGATCAGTTCTGATATGTAGGATACTTGTTTTGATCCTAGCTCTCGTTAAGTGGGCATTTAGGTAGATAAACATCCTATCCGCGTTACTTCTCAGGGTTGTCCCGAACCCGATTCATCTCACGTTCTTCAGTCTACTATGTCGTCCATCATCACCATCACCTACTCCCATAAACTCAGAGCAGAATTAGATACATCCAACTATAATAATAATAATAATCTCTATCAAACTAATAATGCTGTGCAGCGCAGAGTTGAGCTATTTCTTATTTTTTTTATTAAGTTTACAATTACATCCCCTGACATATTAATAATTTCAACAATATACATAATAACTTCCACTTAATAATTATTTACATTTCAAGAAAACACACTACTCACTTCATGAAAAGAAATTCGGAAGTTACTCTGAAGCATATTATTTAATTTAAAAAGAAGAAGTAACCATTACCATTGAGTGATCTCAACCATTAGTAATTGGTCTGGAAAACCTGGCAGAAACTGTACGCATTATTGATGTAAAATTTAAGAAGTATAATATTACTGTTTTCAACATTGACATTAGTGTCTTCCCATCCTATTTCGTTCATTGACAAACCTACATCACTAACAGAAGTACTAAAGGATATATCAAAACACTATTCTTGAGAGAAAATACTGTCTTCGATTGAGGACTCTGAGTTCGTATCAACCTTCCTCTTACTTGTTGTAAATGAATTCTAATACCGACATCTCTTTCGCTTTTGCTGTGCAAAGCCTTCTTCTTTGGTTTCATCTTTCCTGGAGTTGCTGTTAGTATTCTTGTTCGACCACTCCTCTTTTTCTCACGGTTGGTTTTATTAAGAGGGGTAGGCAGCCTTCGGATAAGGACGGATATTCTGAGTGAATAGTAACGCAGTGGAAGATATTGCTGCAAAATATAACATATGTAGTTTCTTGGATAGCTAATATAAGCGAGCTTTGAGGCAGAAGCTCTGATGAACCATGGTCCATACCCTCAAATACGACAGCCACATTCTGCGTGGTAAGGTTGCCTATAGATTTTGCTGGTGAAACGGTGCGTTTCTGTTCAACGAGGGATTTGGACGGTCATTTCCTAAAGATATCAGAAATTAGTCTTCTGTAAAAGAAGCACTGTTGAAAGGGTATATTACAGTCTTTTTAAATCGAGATATGATATTCTATTGTGTCATATTGTGGTATACCCGTCCTATATACTCATCAATAGAATGAGGAGAAATAGTTTCTCCTTGGTTATTAATCAGCCAGTCATTGCACACACGATTGTAATAGGTCTTCAGAGGTCCATAAAGTGAAACATCCACCAGTTGCAATTTGACTGCAATGCGGGTTAAAATGTTCATAACACGCGATTTTGGTAAGCATTCTCTACCACAATGATGTTTACGAGGTTTTCGTGGTGTTCGAGGAGCAATATGATTGGATTTTCTTTTGAATATTTTGAAATTCGGTTAATGTGTTCTAAACAAACACCAAATACCTCAGCAATATTCCATCCAGTGATCCTTGTTAATACCAAGCTATGAGGTGGTATTTTCGTCAGAAAGAAATTCTTGTACCCTACGCTCGAATATAGAAAAACTGGAGGAATGCTATTCCTAACTGCATTGAAGGTACATAGGACTGTCACTTGTTCAGCACGTTCCGCTCAAGTTACCTGTCCGAATTGATTCTGTCCTCGTGAAGCTATCACAGGTGGCGTTGTGTGTATGGTACTAAATCCAGTTTGATCACAGTTGAAAGTACCTCAGCAATATTCCATCCAGTGATCCTTGTTAATACCAAGCTATGAGGTGGTATTTTCGTCAGAAAGAATTTTTTGTACCCTACGCTCGAATATAGAAAAACTGGAGGAATGCTATTCCTAACTGCATTGATGGTACATAGGACTGTCACTTGTTCAGCACGTTCCGCTCAAGTTACCTTTCCGAATTGATTCTGTCCTCGTGAAGCTATCACAGGTGGCGTTGTGTGTATGGTACTAAATCCAGTTTGATCACAGTTGAAAGTAGACTTCAGAGTTAAGTTTCATTTCTCATATGCTGATTTCAAATTGTTGAAAAAGTCGTCCACGTTCTGCTTATTGAAGCTGGTACTTTTTGATAAACTTTTGATTCCAGGGATCGCAGAGATAACTGAGAGGGATGCTCCATAAACCCATTAAGCCAGCCATATCCCGCACTTTTCTGCACGGTTTAAAATTCTGGCATATTCTTCTTCAAGGCATTTTCATATGCGTAAGTCAAAGTTCGTCCGTGCCTCGTTCTAAACCCATAGTTCGTCTTACTTGCGCTAACGAGAGTTTCTCACAAAGAGATTTCCTTGAAATATTACAGCATCTCTATTTCAGTCTTGCTTGTACTTTTCAATATGTTGTGTTCTCTTGCTACCTCTCAAATACTCTTCTTTTTCTCTACTATCTTTACGGCTTGCAGAATATCACTGTTTGCTGTTTGTATTTAGTCTATGTTTATCTTCTTCCACTTCCTTGGCATTTTTCTGAAACACTGATGAGAAAAAGTACTAAATAAATATAGCGTTAGCCAAGCGGAAACACAGGAATTATAATAAATGTACCCAACGTTTTCACACTTGTGAGCAGATAGGAGTGGAACAGTGTTCCAATCCTCCTCAACTAATTATGTTATAATCCTCCCTGTATACCCATTTTAACTACTATCACTATAAAGCTACGCACTGTGGTATTAGAATCATAAAAAAATGTTCTAAATGTACTTTCAATACCTAACTCTCTAATTTTATATCAAATCCTCTACTACCTCTTCATATTGTGAAATATGTTTATAATATACATCTGATATAATAGTTATCAGCGGTGAAGGAAAATCTGTCTTTGCTTCTAAAACCTTGTGCACGTTCTGAACCTGGTAGCAATGCTCTTTAAACGTAGCCGCCACATCTGCTAGTAACCGCTATGGCTTAACACAAATCACCAGAGAGGTATATCACTGTCCCACATCTCCAACTGTCCTAAACCTCACACTTATTCCCTATATTTGTGATGACTCCCTGATACGGATTTTTTAAAAAAAAATGCATTATCTGAAAGTGCCAACGGGGTACATATTTGGGCAAAATTTTACTTACGGTCTTACAGTGACTTCAGTCTTGTGATAAAGTTATAAACAAAGAACTTTACTTTGCTTCAAGACATAAATTACCTATAAGACACCCTTTAGAAATAACATAATAATTGAAATTATAATGTAAAGGTATGGCGCACGTTTGTTTTAGATAACCACCCGCTCAAGTGTTATGCCCTCCATGGGAGAAAGAGAAGTGAAGGGTATTTCGAGAAAGGAGTTAAAGATGTTCTAAGGGATTTTCAAAATTTTGTATTTTATGTCATAAACAACGTGAGTAAATAGGACATGAAGATCTTTACAATCGTAATTATAATGATGGTGGAGAAAGGAAATTGTACAATGAATTATGGACATCATGACGAAAATATTTGGATTTACATTTCATCATATTACGTTGTTGAGTGAAATCTATGAGACGAAGTGCGTTTGGACGAGAGAAACTATAATATATTGTAAAATGACGGATATTCTTATCCCTCGGGGACTTCATCAAGCATTATTCAAAGGGATGGGTAGCTCTGTTAGTGACAAAGGAATTATTGTGTAGAATATGATTGTATGATATTGTGCGGAGGGTGATAGAGAAGAAATTTTCTGATGAGGGAAAGATCTTGATGATTCGGTGGTAAGGAATAATGATACATTGTAAAGAGGAGGAAGAGGTAGAATGACTGATGCTGTGAACGATATAAAAATAAATATGAGCGTTGATGGAATCACAGAGGAGTGGACGATGAGGATGGAGCGTTCCGGAAGTATTTGAGGCAAAGCTTTTCTACATGGAACCATTCTGATAAAAAAGGGGTAGCTGCCGAGACCCAGCGGTATGGCCGTAACTAATCACAGGTCGAAGGAAGACTACATAAGTGTTTAAGAGTAGGTTTGTAGAACTACTCCAGATTGTGCCAGGAAGTCGTTTTAATAAATTGAGTCAAATGTATGCCTTTCTATTGATGTCCTGGACATAAGTCTTCCATCTGAAGTGTCTATCTATGGTGAGTCGTAAGTATTAACAGTTTTGGAGATTGTAAAACAGTTGTCGTTAACAGTGATGAAAGTGAATTACTGTGAAATCTGGAGCGTTTCTTAGGGGCCAGAAATGCTGTAGTTTGGGTTTTAGCAGCATTGGATTTCAGTAGCCATTTATTGCACCACAGACCAAACGTCTGTATTATTGGTTGTAAGGTGTCGTTTACTTAGTGTATAATACTGCTAATTGCAAAAAAGCTGTATCATCAGCGTATGGAAATAACTGAATATTTTGTGGGGAAAGAGGCATGTCAACAACATAAAAAAGATATTATAAGGGTGACAGTGAAGAGCCTTAAATACGGCTGAGTGCATAAATATCATTTGATATGACTGTTGATTAAGGTATTCGTAAGTACGGTGGCCAGACAAGAAATTGTAAATAAAACGGATAAATGCGATAAGGCGAAAGTGTAGCAGGTTTGAATGCAAACCCTAACGCTACACGTCATTAAATGCCTTTTCTAATTTAAAGAGTACCAGGCACGATGGCTTGGTGGTATTATTTGCTTATGGATGCAGCTGAGGAGACGCAGAAGCTGATCGTTGATGGTAATTTGTGGGCGGGAGCCGGCTTGATGGTGTGGTAAAGATAGTAATGAGAAACATGAGCATGAAGTCATTTGACGATATTTTTTCCATAGAATTTTGGTGAAGATTCTGTTGAGCTGTATCGGACGGTATTGTTGATTTTAAAAAACAAGAAAAATTTGGATGATTTATAAGATTTAGCAGTATTCGTGGACTTTGTGTTACATGTCGATAGATGTTATTGATTTTCAGGTCATTATAACATTTATAATAGATGAAATTAGTGATTTCAGTGGTAGAAATGAAGGTAGTGAGTGCTTTGTGAGTATATATGTTGGGTTAAAGATGGATATGTGGTGAATTGAAGTTGAAATGCCTACAGGATGATAATTAGGCCTACAATGCTAAGTGAATAATAGAAGTGTAAAAATAATATAATATAATTAGGAAACAAAGGTTTTAGCTTTTCCTTGGTCTCTGTACAATTCCTAATCGTGATGTAAGAGAGGATAAGAGGTTTAGGTAATTTTACCAGCTAATGCGTTGAAACGCATCTAATATTGCGAAGGGTGTGATAAGGCAGAAATTGTGTTTCAGGAATTAATCCACTGTCGTAATTTATACACTGTTCGGTGGAGGGTTCTATGTTGCTGAATGAGCTTCGTGGTTGCCAGTGCAAACATATTCTGTATAGATTTGACGTGAGTGTTTAACTAGACGAAAGTAGCGCGGAGGAATTTTAGGATTATTAGATGATATATATGCGGTTTGAGGGATGAAAAGCTCAATTGCGAGTTGAATGATTGGTGGTAGAGATTAGAGTGGATTAACCCTTAGAGAACCAAACCTAAAATGTTAGGTAAAGTACTAAGCGTGGGTTATTTTGACCCATTCGTGCTTCTTACAGTAAATTTCATACGCTGTATACACTGTCAGTGGCGGCTTTTGATTCTTTCAAACAATACCTGAATTATAGTACTGTAACATTAGAAATTTATACATAGAAATACGCTTTGTTAGGAATAAATTCTGTCACACATTGTATTTTCATTACACCTGACAGTCCTTACAGAGCGGTTTGCTGGTGCAATGCGCTTTGCAAACAAGCTTGTGACAGATTACATACAAGGGATGGATAAAAAGTAATGACACAATTGTTATAATTTACAAATGACTGTATTAGAAGGGAAAATACGTTCTACATTCCTTCAATGTAATCACTCCCATGTCCACAACCTTCTGCCACACGTATGGAAGGCGCCGTACTCCGTCAGCACGTTGTGCTCTGGCTATGTCTCGCAGCGACCGCCCTACAGCATTGAGGATGGCCTGTCTGGTGTTGTATCGTTGTCCACAAAGTGGTTGCTTCATCTTGGAAAACAGGCCATAATCGCACGGACTCATATCCGGCGAATATGGTGGAAGCTCCAGAATCTCCCAGTTCCAGGCACGTAAAAGGTCCGTCACGGCAGTAGCTGTGTGACAGCGTGCATTGTCGTGCAAAATGATTGATGTCCATGCCAAAAGACCAGGTCGCTTTCTCCGAAGTGTGGGACGCAGATGGTGTTGCAAGAACGTACAGTAATATGGCGCATTCACAGTCTGCCCTGCTGGTACAGCATGGTGCAGGATAACCCCTTGGACATCATACGCCACTATCAACATCACCTTTACTACTCCCTGACTAGGGCGCACAGTCTTTGGCCGAGGGGAACCGGGATGCTTCCATTCGTTGGATTGGCGCTTCAAACATGGTTCCTAGGATCGAACCCAGGTTTCATCAATGGTAACGATCCTGCCCAAGCAATTGTCACCCTCCCTCTGGTGGCGGTCGAGCAATTCTTGTGCCAGTACATATCGGTACCATTTCTGCACCTCGGTAATGACATGTCGAACCCAATGTGCTGCAAATTTGCGAAAACCCAGGATGTCGTTCAAAATGTGAAGCACAGTTTTATGGCACACCCAAACCTCTGCCGATAACTCACGCGCAGTCCACCGTCTATCCACGTCCAGCAAGGATGCAAGGAGCTGAATTGTCATGTTGTCCACTGGAGGTCGTCCAGAACATTGTCGGTCTTCCACGTTCTGTCTGCCTTCACGAAACACTTTAACCCATCGAGCTACGGTGAGGTATGTAAACGCTGCATCACCACAGGCTTCCCGCAGTCCCTGAAATATTCTCGTGCACTACGACCACGTGCCAATTCAATTTTGATCCACGAACGCTGTTCACGTTTAGTGAATATTGTGTTTAGAGCGCTTCCACTCGCGATACCAATTTGACGCCACTGCTCTCGTTGACTGACTGACTCAACAGCGTTCCCACTCACCTAAGTTCCTCAACTGAGATTGTCTTCTCCGGTGCTGCCACCTCGTGGTTCTCCGTCACAAGACTGGCGCGTGCCGGCAGGGTTGCCAGTACTTTTTATCCAACCTATGTACTTTTAAGGGGTGAAGAATCACGTGTCTTGCTAAAAATAAAACCAGATATTTTAGGGAACTGAACCAAAATATAACAATTGCTGAGAAGGAAATATGTAGTGACGTGTGGACGTGGGAAAGAGTGGGGAAAAAAGGAGTTTCATAAAATAATATTTACTATTACTTTTACCCGAGTCAAAGCTCGGTAGAACGGAGAATTGATTATTCCAGGTTTCATTTCAATTGGCAAAATAATAATATTATTAATAATAAAACGATATTTTTGTGGGCCGTGCCGCGAGGTATCCAAAACTGGGTGAAAATGACCTAGCTAAACTTTCTGCCATTTTGGGGGGTATTTTTTTTATATATGAATTCTACTGAAATGATTTCCAAAAGTAAAAATGGTTGCTAATGGAAGAATATCAAAAATATTAGCCCACTATCTCTTTTTGATATTCTTTATAAAAGATCATCTGGTCCAAATTGACCCAGTTTTTGTATTCAAAGGGTTGAATTCACTTTAGTAAAAGGAGGATAGGTCGCTGACAGTGTATGAGTTTAGTAAGTTTAGTAGCGAAATATTAGCAGATGAGGTGCTCAGACGGAAGAAGAAGTAGTGGAAACTTTTTGAGTGAGTGTAATGGGCACATGTTAACTACCCAGAGGATCTAGAATGTAGATGAAAATACTGTGGGCGAGAGACCATGTGATCACTATGTCAGGAGTAGTGTTAGATCAGGAACGGATTGGTTTTGGTAATGGGTGAATGAAGCATGTAGTGGAGGCAGGGATAAAATTGTTAAAAGCTGTTTTTTCTCGGTCTGAGCGGCTATGGATGTTAATATTGGAAGAGATCAGGTAATGTCGGAAATTATTTGAAATATATTGGAATGGGAGGGGAATAGGACGACCTGGTCGAACATAGATGACTGTCATTGTGACACATAAAGATCTGTAATAAATAGTTATGATTAGATGTTCTGGAATATTAGATGGAGAGTCAATACTTTACCATGTGTTAGGATAAAATACTATTGTCACGGCGCTGGTGGCGCGTCGAGTCGGAAGCTTCTTATCGTGTCGAATGAGTTGATAGCCGGTAAATTTGCAATTAAATTTGGAAGTGAGATGCGTTTTACTGATAAGCAATGTGTGAAATTTTTCCTCGTATAATAATTGTTCAAATATGAGTTTATGAAGTAAGTAGAAGAGATTGTTGAGAAATAGAAATAAAAGTCATAGTCAAATACCTAGTTATATATGATCACTATGAAGTTAAATATTTGTTTCGAGTGAAGATACATGAAATTGCTCGTACGAACCATTGTAAGTGGCATGAAAATCGAAGTGAAGAATGTTGCGAGCTGCGTGCTGAACGTGTAATATTCATGGTTGTGCAAAAGATGAACGTTTTGAAGAGTGTGGTTGCCAAATGCTAATAGTTTATGAGTATAAAGAAATTGATTAGTTTCTCGTGAAGTCTCGCCTTTTCGATATGGAATATAATGAGTTAACAGTGAACATAATGAGTTTCTTTATGTGTAATACACCCCTATTAGGAGAAATCCTTGTTTACTTCTTTCTAGTTAATAAATATGTTATTTTGAGTGCTGGTATTTAAGCAATAAAATAGTCACATAGGTATCGAACTTAATTATAACAAGAAAGATATTGCTTCAATAAAGTGAATGTACAGTTTCGCTTAAAGCGTATCCACTATCTGGTGTTTGTATTTAATATTGTAAATATAATAGAAATTTAAATCCTAGTTCATATCTTATCAAGTGAAAATGGTCCTGGGTCCAGGAAGCAAAGTGTTACCATTCATGACATTTTCTTTCACGTTACCATTGTAGGGTTAAGAACAATGAATGTCACGAGGGTAAAGTGTACTAACAGGGCGTAAACATTAGGGACAAGGGGTATGCTGATAGCGATTTCGTCTAGGATCTAGAGTGAGGTAATAGATATTGTATGAATAAAGGGTGCTGAGTTTGGAAGCGTTTGCTGATATACGTGAGATTTAGTTTTTCGATATCGTACTGTAATATGGGGAAAGTTATGCATAGGTATAGCTAAAGAGTAGGACTAGGTAATCGAAAAAGGAAAGCTCTTTGGAAAACTTTTGGTTAGAGGATCAAAAGATTTTCATAAATTATGGATGATGCGGCTATCCGCACCGTAAATCTGTGTATTAAATTTTGCAAATCGAAATCTTTGTATGTACTTAGGATAGTCTATGCATAAAGTTAAAAAAAATGTCATCAAACCGTAGAAAAGTTAAAGTTCGTGCTCCTGCTTCGGGAAAATATTTGTGCTATTTCTGTGCTTTTTCATTTCCATTGTGAACCCAGTAGTAAGGTTAGGGCTTGAGTGCGTTTGACAATATCTCCAGCTGGCAATGCTGTGATATACCGTTTTCACTTATTGCTAAAGAACACTGAATTAATATAATTTACAATATTCAACCCAGATGGCAAGAAAAGAATGAGAGTGACTAGAACAACGTGATCCCACGCTAGAGAAGTGTGCCGTCAGGTGCTCCATATTCTGCGTTTAATGTGGTGATGTACAGAAGAATACTGATCAAAAGTGCAGTTAACAAAACCACGTTTAAACTATACTATCTAAATGTGCAATGCATTATAATCAATTTTACGGACTGTGGTATGAATATTAGTTAGTTGCTGGAATATGGCTGTCTAGTGGTAATTGAAACGTGTCTGAAAGTATTGGTAAGGAACAGTGGAATTCCTTTTCTCAACCAATTCTCTACATAGATAAACGACCGCAAGACCACAGGGGAGGATTGTTTGTAGTATTAAAATAAATAGGGCAGCAGAGCACAGAATGATCTCGTACGTGAGTGTGAAATTATTTGAGCCCAAGTAAGTCTATCCAAAACAAACTTCGTCCGGTGTTTCTGCAGATAATATACGAACAGTCCTCAAGTTTAATTGAAACATGACACGAATCATTTCCAAATGTTGTCACAAGGTGACAAAATTCTTCATTTTGGTGAATATATCTTGGGCTTACATATGGAACTACAGTAAACATGGGATAACATCACACAAATGACATTCTTTGTCGAACATTCTACTCAAGCACTCGACTTGGGATTGTACGATTTTCATAACGCGCGTAAAAATAGCAGCTTAAATTATGTCATGTCTATTTTTCTGATATAATCCGTCATCTCATATAGAGTTCCTTCTCCGAGACCGCGAGTTGCCCGTTCCCTATCTTACCCCAATCCCGGAAGCCAGCAATCCAACTCAAAAAGAATGTTTGTACCTGATTGAAGGAAGGCCCCTTTGGGTGAAATTTGCAAAGTGCAACAGGTGATACAGTGGACACTTTTACTAAATTGAACTATAGACGAGGCACTGGATTCTTTCCCTCATGTTTTTAATGCAACAATAAATACTTTCTACTGTTCAAAAAAGTAAAAACAATGAAATTTCCAATGAGGCACGGCGAACAGATTCGCTACACATTACCAAATAAAAAAAACAACTTTGGGAATTGTGGTGTGCATTTCCAAATGAATACATATCTTAAAATAATTTCTGATATTCGACTTAATACAAAAAAGCTATTGAGATGCAGCAAACACCTAGATTATATCTTAAAAAAAAAAGACACCAGCATCAGCAACACTAAACAACTTTGGTATCTTATCAGACCTAGATCTAAAACTTCTAGCATAAGTCTTTTAAAGTACAATGTTATAATCAGGTGCACAAATTGAGGGAAAAACAGAAAATTTTAATAAATTCTCAACTGCATAATCGACGTACCTCCCTGTTCAATCCGTTTACTCGTCCACCTTATCTCATTTATCTATCACTCCCTCAGAGTATGAGTTACTCTTATTTTCACTCCGGCCTGAAAGCCTCTGGCCAGGACAATATAAGCTGGACCTCTCTGTATTCGAAATCATATATTATTTCTTTTCCACTTTCGCTCATTTTTAATAGATGTTTCAGGGAAACCTGTTTTCCCTGTTCTTGGAAAACAGCCCGATTCTCTTCCATTTGTAAATGTGGATTAGAAAGTAATGTGTAATGCAAAAGCAATATCTCGCTACTCTAAACATATCAATCCTCTGCGAGAAAATTATCAAATGCATTACTTCCCGTTCAGTACAATCACAAAGTTGGTAGTGGAGGGTGGACAGCCAATCTGCCGTCAGAGGGAGCCAAATTGTGATTTTTTGTTTCGCATTTACATAAAATTGTAAATAAAAGTTTCATTATTTTTCATCCGCTGTTTCATTTTTAACTGCCCTAACCTAAAAAATATTACAAAACCATATCTATACGTGCTAGCATTAGAATTAATAAACGAAAACCTGAAAGCTCATAGTAAAATATCAACTTTGAAAAAAAAAAAAAAAAATTGGTGGTGTGCTTAGCATAATACAGAAAACTAACTACCGATGATGAAGCAGTGTAACCAATCCGAAGAGATATTTGCTACATCTGCGGGTCAAGGGAAAGCAACAGAACTCGCCTTGAATGTAATGATTGTGGAAAATACATGTTCAGATTGCAGTCAACAATTATCACTACTTGCAATACATGCAAGCAAACTCAGAAAGAGAGCAGTGAAGTAGATGTTGATTAACTTTGAACCCGCCTTGAGTCTACATATTGTGGAAAAACATATGCAAAAAGCATTCAATGATTACTGCTCTCTGCAATAAATATCAGCATTAGAACAACAAGCTCAATGACATGGATATTGGTTAGGTTCGAATCTGTTAATTTGTGTTTTGTACAGTGTTTTCACTCATATTTAACAGTATTATAGTTTAATTAAACTTATACGTCTGTTCAACAATGATTTGTCTTGATTTACTAAACCTAAATGCTCCAAAACATACTTTTTGCATCATGCACAATGCTGAAAAATGTGAATAATCAATCACGGCCGAATTACCGTCGTCGCGAGCGGAAACGTGAATTGGCAGTACGTGAGATTGATACGTAATATTGAACGAATTTTATCGCAATTTTGATAACTAAGATGTTTCGCATTTGTATATTTTATCACGTGTGTAAATTGAATATACTTTTTATGTACAAACATGATTTTTTAGTAATTAGTTTCACATATCTTACAATGTCTTCCTACTAACAAAATATGGACTTCATGTAAACGCTTTTCACAATTATACACAGTCATCTTTTACCTGTATGATATAGCATGTTTCCTCAAAATTGTTCTTCATAGTCTTGACTGAGCAGTTACTCCCCATCTGTATTAATATATCTGTTGGGAAATAGAAACTTTAATTAAGCCCTTTCTACACACGTAGAACGCTTAATTTTTTTCCTTAGTATTTAATAGTATGTTTTCTCTTGTGCATTGTAAAACGTGAGCTCCATATAAATCTTCTTTTCGCCTGTGTGTTGTCATATGTGTGAGAGTTTCATCTGTGTATTAAAATATCCTTCCAGACTTGAGTATAGGCCAAGTAGTATTCCAAACTCTTCGTATATGTGAAGTTTTCCACTTGTGTATATTAAAATTTGTCTTGCCAAGCTTGAACGCGAACTATATGAAGCACTCAAATCAGAAGTTGCTAACTAATTATTGCTTGATTTTACAGGATCACGCTTTAAAATTTATAGAAATGTGTTGAAATACCGATATATTTATACAATGGTGTAAAACTTTGTATGCTGGTTCGTTTTGACAGGTGTGACGTCTTACAGTACCAGATTTTTATAAGGTAAACAGAACGTTTTTGAATAAAATTTAAAACCTGATTTAACAACTTTTCTTATAAAACGAGTGAAAAGTTAGTAAGTCAGTATACTCAAAAACTTCTAAGTATACAAGAGAATAAGTAAGGAATGCGAAACATAGCTTGGAACTTCATTTTTAACAACCCACATGCACATTCACTTTATATCATCATCCCGCGCTTGAGAAACGACTGTGGACGAAAAAGAGTAGAAGATATTTGCGTCGAAATTTTGGTACAGAGCCTCTTTTCGCACAAACACCACGAATTCCGGTAAAGTCATTAACACTTTGGATAAATATGCTATTAATCTCGCTTTGAAATCAAAGACGACAACAAATGGAATGCAATCGTTTTCAATATTATTAGTCAGTCAATTTTTGACATATACAACCTTAATACGATTTTAACGCAAAATTTAACCCCTGTAAAAGGGACGAAGACTTGAGTTTATGATCGCTTCTTATCTTCAAATTGCATAAAATTTTCTGTCAAGTGCATGAAAGATTGTCGTAAAAGCGGGAAATATAAATGTTTGCGGTGAAAATAGAACTGCGCAACCATGTATCGACAAGCAAGATGCAGCTAAAATGGAGATGGTCCAGAAAGTTCTAGTGTTGGAATTGACATGTTTTTCCGCTATATCTACATTTGTAGCTGATGAGGAAGGTGCGCCCTCACTATGGATGTCGCTTAAACTTGTTGCCCTTAACTCCCTTAAATACAAGAACTCTCAAGGACTACATTTAAAATTTTTCTCTCTACATAAATGTTCCTTTGCAAAATCGTCATTTGAATCTTCGTCGGCGTCAGCCACCTTTACATTATGCAGCAATCACTGTGGCGGCAATGCAGAAGAGCTATTCGTGGAGTAGATGCGGAACCAATTTCCTGTAACATCTGCCAGCTAAATACCGAATTAACAATTTGTCCTTCACAACTTACATTCCATTCCAAAGGGCAGGTACATTTGAAGGGCTTAATGTGGTCTGACTTTTTTAATATTTAATTCTGTTGTAGTCCTCTTTAGCAGTGTATTTATCGTGCATATAATATTTCTGCCAAAACTTAACTTGTGAGAGCGGCAAATTCTTTTCTATATGCCTTGTCTATTTACATGTCTTGCCAAAGCTGATTCTAAACTAAATCATATTGAACTTCCTTCGCATATCTGTCGTTATTGAACTATGTGTTTTAAGATACGATTTGCCAGTAAATGTATTTCTACACTCCGCGCGTGTGACTCTTGTCTTGTGTGGATTAACAATTTCTTGCTTAATATGAACCTTGAGTAAATAGAAGGCTACGTTCTATGCATCTCTTTGGTTTGTCACTTGTGTATTGAAATGCCTTGCAAGGATTGAGCGTAGACTAAATGATTTTCAACATTTTCCATGTGTGAGATTTACGTCCTAGTTGGCTTAATACGTATGAACGTTGAATAAATTCCATTCCAGGGTTTTGGCACGTGTGAGATTTTGGATCGGGTGTGGATTAACATGCGTGTAGCCAACTCCGAATTTCATTTAAATACTTAACCACACTTTGGGAAGTGTGAGCTTTATATCTTTTGTGAAATAACGTGTGTAGCAAAAGTTGCACGATGTTTAAATTCTTCACCACACTCTTGGTATGTGTTATGCTTTACTACTGTGTGAAGCCAAACTGGAACGTCGATTAAATAATTTAGCACACTCGTTGCATTTCTAAGGTTTTTCTCCTGCATGTTTTAACGTGTGTAGCCATATGTGAACGTACACTAAATCCCTTACCACACTCTCTGTACTTGCGAGGTCTTTCTCCTGTGAGGATTTACAGGTGTGAAAACAAATCGTAACGTCGATTAAATCCCCTACCACCCTCTTCGCATGTGTGAGGTTTTTCTCCTGCGTGTATTTACATGTGTGTAGCCAAATGTGAACGTACACTAAATCTCTTACCACACTCTCTGCACGTGTGTGGTCTTACTCCTATGTTGATTAACATGTGTATAGCCAAATCTGAACGTGCACTACGTCCCTTACCACACTCTTAGCACGTGTGTGGTTTTTCTCTTGTGTGGATTAACAGATGTCTAACTAAAACTGAACGATGTTTAAATCCCTTACCACACTCGTGGCATGTGTAGCATATTTCTCCTGTGTGGATTGACAGGTGTGAAGACAAATTGGAACGTCGACTAAATGCCTTACCACACTCTTGGCACGTGTGAGGTTTTTCTCCCGAGTGGATCAACAAGTGTGAAGACAAATTGGAACGTTCTTTAAATGCCTTACCACACTCTTCGCATGTGTGTGGTCTTTCTCCTGTGTGGATTAATGTGTGTGAAACCAAACTGGAACGTCGATTAAATGATGTACCACACTCGTTGCATTTGTAAGCTTTTTCTCCTGCGTGTATTAACATGTGTGTAGACAAACGTGAACGTACACTAAATCTCCTACCACACTCTTCACATGTGTGAGGTTTTTCTCCTGTGTGGATTGACAGGTGTGAAGACAAATTGGAACGTCGATTAAATGCCTTACCACACTCTTGGCACGTGTGAGGTTTTTCTCCCGAGTGGATCAACAGGTGTGAAGACAAATTGGAACGTTGTTTAAATGCCTTACCACACTCTTGGCATGTGTGAGGTTTTTCTCCTGTGTGTATCATCACGTGTCTAGTCAAATGTGAACGTGAACTAAATCCCTTACCACACTCATGGCATGTGTGTAACCTTGCTCTTGTATGATTTAACATATGCGTAGCCAAACATGAACATACACTAAATTCCATTCCACATACTCCGCAGATGTGGGATTTTTGACCTGTGTACACTAAGTTATTGCTTGACAAAGTTGAACTTTGACTAAAGTGTTTTTCACTCTTTCGGTAGGTATGACGCTTTTCACTCTCCTGAGCTAGAATATGCCACAAAAGTGATGGATGAAACCCCTTGCCAAACTGCATCGAAGTATGAGATTCCTCATCTGAATGAGAAATGGTTTCCTTTAAAGTAATACACGTATCGTCTTCTCCGTGGAATGGTAATACGTTATCGCGCCTGTAACAAATTCAACAAATAAGGAAATGTGAATGGAGATGATTAAGTAGCAACAAAAAAATAATCATTCTCTTTATTTCATGATAAAATTACACTCAATTTTTTTTATTACATGAAATATTGTACAAATATGAAATGGAGTACGACTGAGTAGTTTCCAAATCCTTCGATTCTCATAATAAGAGGCTGTAGTTTGTTTCAATATATCAAATTGAGCCATCGTTTATACCGTGGCTGTCATAAGTCTTTGACCGTGGCTGCTTTCAAACAAATGCACAGTATGTGAATTAAAAATGTCTTATCCGTAGTTTCGGGTGGAGAAAAAACAAACTTGTGATCCAAAGTTTTAAGAACAACTACACTTATTAATATAAACTGTACCGAATATCATTCACTTATATCATTATAAGAGGAACACGAAAGGCTTTTTGAAACGAAAAAAAAAAAATAACATACAACTTTCCAAGCTGAGGCAGAGAAACTTAACGTAACCAGACTAAAGACGAATCATTTACAGCGTAGTGATTGTAGTTCAGTGGTCTAGGCGATTGGCCAGTAATCTGGAACTTTTTCGATCGAATACACGTCGAGCATTATTTTTTTTTTTTACTTTAGGAATGTTGATGGCGGTTGACCAGCGACAACACACGCATTATCACATTCAAATATTTGAATACTTCTATAATAATTCTTTAATAATAAATTTCTATGATAGACACGCCCCTGTAGTTAAGAAACGTGTTTCGCAACACCCATCACCATGCGAAACCGATGAATTACGTTCGTTAATGGCGCGGAGATAAAGCTTATAGAGCATACAGGAGATATGTTAAAAATAGTGATCCTTCCAGTGATAGCACCATAAATCCTAATACGAAATTCGAAAACAATAGGATGTTAAGAAACCGTTGCACTCAAGAAGGAAGGAAGGCAAAACGGCGCTTTGCCTATTAAATACTTGAATTCCAAAATAATGGAGCAGTTCTTTGGAAATGGCTAAAGTATTAGGTGTTGGCAGAAACATAGCCAAGAACGCTGTTAACTATACGCCAGATGAATTGAACACTTTTTTTCTGTCAAACCTGTATGGTACCAGCCTCCATGAAACTGCAAACAATGAATAATATTGTAGCTTCGGAAATTAACTCTCTGTTCTCGTCTTCTCACGTACAGCCTGCACATGCATTAAAAGCGATCCAAAGAATTAAATCTAAAGCCACTGGTACAGATATTTCAATAACCATGGTCAGGAAAATCCTACTGCATGTACTTAATCCTATCACTGACATTTTTAATTACTCTCTTGCAACAGGTACTTTTCCCACAGTATGGAAACTTGCTAAGGTTCCCCCACTTCCAAAAAAGAACAACGCTGATAATATTGCAGACTATCGTCCAATCAGTGTCCTTCCCGAGCTTTCAACTGTTTTTGAATATATTGTAAATGATCAAATTCGGGAATACTTAACAACAAATAATTTATTGGATACATTTCAATCTGGTTTTCGAAGTAATCATAGCACATGCACTGTACTAGTAAACATAACGGAGGATATAAGATCGGCTATTTATAACAGAAAACTGACGCTCCTTACTCTACTTGACTATAGTAAGGCATTTCAAACCTTTGATTTTGACATATTACTTAAGAAATTTTCATTATTGTTTATTTTTTCTGAATCAGTGGTTAAATGGTTTCATTCTTACCGTCACGAACGTAAACAAAGAGTAGTGATCAATCAGGATCACACATCGGCATGGCATTGTATCAACAGTGGAGTGTCGCAGGGTAGCGTACTAGGTCCCATTCTCTTTGCCCTTTACATTAATGATCTCCCTAAAATTCTCACCTATTGTAAATACCATATTTACGCTGATGATTTTCAGTTATATGCTTCTTTTCTCCAACAAGATATTAATAATGCGATTGAGAAAATAAATACTGAGTTAAACAAAATCAGCGACTGGTCTACGGCTCATGGGTTAAAATTAAATGCAACAAAGTCGCAGTGCATCTTAATTGGCTCCCCAAGAATTCTTTCTTCTATTAATATCTATCAGCTCCCAAATATAATATTGTCCAATACTGTTATTCCATTCTCTACAGCTGCCAAAAATTTCGGAGTCATAATAAATCAAAATCTCTCCTGGTCAGATCAAATAAATAGAGTTTGTAAGAGAGCGTTTGGTGCCCTACATACGTTAAATCGACTAAGAATTTTCTTACCAATATCTTTGAAGATCAAACTTGTCAAGGTACTGGTGTTCCTACATCTTGAATATTGCGACTCAGTCTATTCTGATCTAACAGAAAATCAATCAAAGCGCTTGCAAAGAGTGCAAAATGCCTGCAATAGATTTATTTTCAATATAACTTACAGGGAACATCTCACATCTTTTTATAAAAAACTGTCATGGCTGACGTTAGTCGGAAGAAGAAATTTACATAATCTTACCCTATTGTACAAAATACTTACTACGTCAGAACCATCGTATCTAGCCCGTAGATTTTTATATTTTTGAGATTTTCATACTAGAAGCACAAGATCACAAGATAATTTCTTGCTCTCCATCCCCAGTCACAATTCTGATTCATACTCAAAATCCTTCACAGTAAGTACTACACGCCTCTGGAACAGTTTACCTCAATTAATACACAAGGTTTCCACAGTCACCAAATTTAAAAAAAAAATCGGTATATTCCCTTCTCTTAAGTAAAGATAAGGACACTGGTAGCACATGAGGCATCTTCGTTTTACCAGATTATTAATAACCCACATATGAACACACAACCAATGGGTAACCTAAGTTAATTTGTACAGCTTATTCATACCTTTAGTACTGCTATATGCAATATGCAATTTTTGGTTTCTCCATGTTATTTTTGTTTCCCGTATTGAATATTATTTTTCAATTTTTGTTCTTTGAAGTGCTTAACCATTTTTTTAAATTAAGTAGTATATTGTTTTCTTATGTGGTTCAATACTTTTCTTTTGTAATTGTTAATATTTCCTGTATATTTGTGTTTTTTTAAATATATATAATATATGCACGTGGTTAAGTGCTCGGAGAAGGCTGCAGATCCTTAACTTCGCCACGTAAAAGAAGTCATAAATACATAAATAAATACTCGTTTGTTTCCACACTTCAACTATCAAATTTTCAGGAATAATACTAGTGATAATAAATATTATCCGGAAAAATATTTAAAAATTAAAAATTTATTATCGCTCAGGTCATACCATTACAAACAGAAATTTAAAAAAATTGGTTTTGTGTAACGTTGCCCATGAAAAGACGAATTTCTCATCTCGATTCTAAAAACAAACCAAACAAATTCGGGATGAGACATAACATTTTAATTCCAGACGGAACAAGGCTAACTCACTCTATCGTCATGCTTTGGAGATGAGAATCGAGACGAGACGAAAAGTATCGTAAACATTTCTCGTCTTATCTCGATTCTAGAAATAGTATATGCCACTCTTTAAGCAACAATTGCTATGTAGACTGAATCTTATATATTATTTTGCTACTTTGTACTTCAGAGCTCACTGATTTATGGTCTGTGTATATACTTTTGTAGCAAGACTTTTATAATTACATCTGCAAACTCCACACGTTAGTTTATTACAAGCTTTAGTGTTCAATTATATTCAGGTCTTTCTATTACAGTTATTTTCCTGGAAACGTAAAGTAGAATATTTTCTACACGAAATATTAGCAGAAAGCTTTCGTTTAAATTAGAGTAGCTGTACCCCTTCCTCGAAACCCCTACGTTTAAGTAAGTTTTGTCGAATTTTAGTGCAACTATAAACTTTTAATAGTATTATTATTATTATTATTATTATTATTATTATTATTATTATTATTATTGAAGTGTTGTAAATTTAATGGTACAACCTGTTCTACCTAGCTCCCGCCTAGTATGAATTGTGCTGAACAAACAACGTGTGTATAGGTTTCCTCCGTGTTCTGCTTCCTCGAACTTTCTTTATTTCATTCTTTCTTTCATTCTCATCATCGACGTGTTCTGTAGCTTAGCCGGCATAACCATTACTTAAAAACAAATTTTCTTACGGTTCTTGTGAGGTCAGAATCCATACTTTCTAAACGAAATTTGCCTCGAAACTTTCCGTTATAACATTTAACTAGTACTAGGGAAACTTTCCGTTATAACATTTAGCTAGTTGTAGGGACGTTTGAGAGGGTATGTCCTGTTGATCCTGACACTTCTCTCTAATCCCGACTATTTTGTAACTTCTGGGTAACGCTACGGGCGATTTTAAAGATTTTAATATAATGTGTCCTCATACGGAAATTGTTACATATATTATTATTATTATTATTATTATTATTATTATTATTATTATTGAATATTTCAGACCTCAATATTACGTCCTACAGCAATGTAAATAAACATACTGAACTTACAGAAATGAAAATAAATTCTTTTAACCCTATATAAGGACGAATTGAGTTATGAGATACTATGCAAAGAAACGATAGGAAAAAGGTGTCAGCTACTGGATAATGTGAAAATCGAACAGAACCTAAGTAGAGTGTGTCTTTATCACAACACCCTTTCGAAGTTACAGCCTTTCTTTGGGTAAAGGACAGTAGTGTAATAACCTAACTCCCGGGCCAAACTCTAGGCCAACCCATTTTGGAAATATCTTTGACCAGCACAGATTCAGTGGGGTGAGATTGGGCAGGGTGCTTTGCGCATAGGCTTTAATGACATTTAAAATCATAAAATACTTACATCTAAAACTTACATCTAACATTAAAAGTAAAAAAGAAGTTTTTACGTCAAATTTTACATCCTGGGTTGATTTTAAGAATAAAAAGATTGGTTAATGTATCTAATGCTATCGATAAACAAGATCTTGTAACATTAGAGCAGCTTGAATAAGCAAACGATGATTTTACACAAAAAGAAACTGTAGAATTACCATGTCGATTGGCAAAAGATGATGTTGAGAAACCAGTCATTTTTGTATATAATTTAGCTGCTGCCTACAAATTTCTTTATGGAAGTAGTTAATGCATACAGAATCAAGTTTCAATTCATAACTTATAGACACATTTTAAATGACATTCTATTTGAAATTTTTCCATTACACTTTAATATCAATAATCAGTTAACAATTAGACCATCCAAAAATTCTGATTTGAAACAAGGCAAATCATTAATGCTTATTATGTATGTAGAAAGAGAGGATGAAGATGAATACGAAAACGAATCAAGTGATAATGATAATGTTAGGAGGGTTGTATTAGATAATGATGAGTTTTAAATTTCTATATAATAAACAGGATGTATTGTGTTAAGTGTAAGAAATCAACAGATACGAAGGAAAACACTATTAGAATAGAAATAAACAGAATGGAAGATATAGTAAGAAAGGTATTGGTTCAGTATGTGGTGTTACTAAATCGTAATTCGTTAAAAAGAAAGATTGACTAGAACAAGGTAAAGGTATTAGAGAAGACTTTATAGAAGAAATTCACAAACGTTCCGGAAAGAATTATCCTAGGTTAAATGTTATTGTTAAAGGTATCGATGATTTATGGCAAGCAGATCTTGTGGAAATGCATAGTGGCATGTTAAAAGGTATCTCCAAGTTAAAAAAAGGCTATAAGTATTTGCTAACGATTATAGATGTGTTTTCGAAATATGCTTTTACTGTTCCTGTTAAAGATAAGAGCGGTAAAAATGTTACAGAAGCATTTGAATCCATATTAAGAACGGGAAAACCTAGTAACTTACAAACTGATCATGGCAAAGAGTTTTACAATAAAGAATTTAAGAAGGTGATGGAGGAAAATAAGATTAATCATTACTCAACCCATAAAAACTTATAAAAACTTGTTGAAGAAAATGTTAAAACACATTATTGTTGGATTAAAGACCTAAGTAAATTAGTTAGTACTGAAATAAGTAAATGGAGAGCTCGAAAATTTGTGTGATAGATGTTTGTTATACTTTTAATAACAAAGTGCATTAGATAAACATGAGCAAGATTGTTCATCGAATAAAGCAGTAAAAATAATAATGCCTGAAGAAAACACACATGCTAAATTTAAGAATTATAAGTATAAAATGAGAATGGCCTTTGTAATCTATGCCGATTTTGAATGCTTATTGCATAAGGTTTTCGGATGTGAAGAATGTTATCTAGAAAATAAACCATATACAAAAAAAATATCAACAACATAAACCTTCTGGATTTTGTATTACATTGTAAAAAGCGATGGAACTAAAACCGAACCTATTTGTTTAGAGGTAAAAATGCAGATAAAAGGTACATAAATAAATTACAGAAAGAAGCTAAAATGATATCTAACATTTATAAGCAAAATAATGAATTACCTTTAAGAAAGAAACAGAGAAGAGAGTTTAATAGATCCGAATTTGGTTATTACTGTAAAGAAAAATACATTAAAAAGAATTATAAAGTTAAACATCATGATCATGTAACAGGAGAGTTTATAGCACCTTTCTGTAATAATTGTAATTTAAAGTTATAATTCAAAAAGTTTGTGCCAATCATTATACATAACAGGATACGACTCACATTTATTCATTAAAGAACTTGGATGTAATAAGGAAACAATTGATTTATACCTAATAAAAAAGAACGCTACATTTCATTCAGCAAAAAGGTTGGAACTATCAAATTAAAATTCATATATTCGTTTAGATTTATGGAGTGTTTAGAGAAATTATCATCAAACCTAACAAGAGAACAAATGACTCACACACAACACTTCTACCCTAATGAAGAACAATTTAACCTTGTAACAAGAAAAGGTGTTTACCCGTACGATTATGATAGTGACTGGAAAAAGTTTAAACAGAGACAATTAAGCCCAAAGAAAGCATTCTTAAACAAGCTTATCAACACACATATAAGTTATGAGAATTATACGCATGGGAAGAAAGTGTGGAAAACATTTAAAATTAATAATCTCGGACAGTACAATGACCTATATGGAAAACTGATGTGTTGTTATTAGCAGATGTGTTTGAGAACTTTAGAGAAACATGTCATAAGGCTTATGGTCTTGATACAGCTTGGTATATGACAGCACCAGGTTTAGCTTGGGATGCAATGTTAAAGATGACAAATATAGATTTAGAATTATTAACAGATAATGATATGGCACTGATGATAGAGAAAGGTATAAGAGGAGGAATTTCACAATGTAGTAAAAGATATGTAAAAGCAAACAATAACTATATGGAATATTACGATGAGAATAAAGATTTATACATAATGTGCTTGGATGTTAACAACTTGTATGGATGGGCAATACTTGCCATTTAAGGGATTATGATGGTTAAATGAAGACGAGATAAAAGAAACTGATTTCACAAATATACCTGATGATTCTGATGCGTGTAACATATTAGAAGTTGATCTTGAATATCCTAAAGAATTGCATTCAAGAAAACTGGCCTGTTATTAATGGTAGAACATTGAGGAGGAGGAGGAGGAAGACGAGAAGGAGGACGAGGATAATTATACTACAAATAAAGCCGAAACAATGTTTATGCATACGAATTGACCAGCATTTTTTTCTGGTGGCAGCTTTGTAAGGTTCTAGTTCTCTTAAACTAGTTTGATTGTAAGATCAGGTCAAGCGTGTGCCATCTGTGAACCAATTTGAACGAAACTAAAACTGTTTAGCTAATCAAAGGGAGCAATATAATAAGATAAATTTAATTATGAATTATAGACGCAATGTACAGTATTTAGCTCTAAACAAGTAACAGACAGAGAGAAGGATGTGTGAACTTTTGGGAAAAAAGCGAAAATCTATATGAACTTTCCGAATATATTTACAAAATTCTAACAACGACAGGAAACAGGATTTCATGGTCACAGGAATAATCCACGTAGTTAAGAGAAAGAAATAGAAGTGTAAAGATATTTCACCTACACTAGCCTACACTAACCACTGGCAAATAAAATTTAAGATATCTACAAGAAATGCAGAAAACATATTATTATTAACAAAATAATGTGTTTTGAGAGCAAAATATAGCTTGTACCAGGCGATATTTGAACGCGGTTTATTTCAAAAATAACACGACCTAGTTCCGACGTTCATGCGAGAGGTTGCGAATATTATTTTCGAAGTTTTATTTACGCTGCCCGAACATTACATAACAAAGCTAAGAAATGTCATTCCCGCATGGATTATTGGTGAGTACACCTCCTTCAAGAGGTACAACTGGCTTCGTAGATTTATGAAATCAACGTTCTAATTATCCTTAAAGAACTAGTGTGAATATAGTAAATTAGGGAAACCAATCTTTAAATCGTCGATTCCATCCTGTTCACCCCAACCATAGATAGGTGGGCAACATGGAAATTTTGAAACTCTTCTCTACCGTGGGAGATCAGTTTTAAAACTTGATAACGTCTCTTCTTTGTAACTGTCTATATATTGTATCCTTGGTATTCTTCTTCCTGGTATTTCTATTGCATTTCCCGCTATCAGCATGGTGATCACATCGGAGTGCCGAATAAGATGGCAAAGCATAATGTTTCTTCTTTTTCCCATTATTTTCATGATCTGTTGTCCTTCATTAGCAACCCTTAGTGCTTGTTCATTTCTTTTTCTTTCGGTCCATGATATACGCAACATTGTGCGCGAAGACCACATTCAAAGTGCTTCTAGCTTAGATATTTTAGCTTTTCTCAATGGAAATCCTCGATTGATCCTACATATATTTAGACTTAACAGTAACTTCTGAAGATAGTGGATTAAATTTGCCTGACCTTGATCTAGAAATACAATGTTTTTTTTCTGAGGCCAGATGTTAACCCATAAACATTTAAAAACCGTAAATAAACTAAAAATTGAAATGGAACCGGGGACAACTATATGGCAGTGTGGAGCTTTATGGCTGATTTGAGCATACGCCTTAGATTGTGCACCCAATTCGACAGCGTGTAAGACTCGTTCTCATTAACCTTCGTTCGAATGGCAGCCTGGAACTACAGTTTGCTTTTCAGGGAGTTAAACATGGTAAGCTATGTTCGCTATTGAAACTAAAAGCGGTATATTCCGTAAAGGAAAGAAAAAAACAAAAACAAAAAGATGGGAAATGCAGATTTTCTATTCTTAAAAGTTAAAATTTCGTTGTCCTGTCCATGCTTTCTGTCTTAGCATGATGCATATTGTTATATTCATTTTGTTTGCATTAATTTTCATACCTTAGAATTCAAAGTGAATGTAGTTTATCAAATCTATCTAGTGCGTCTCTAAGTGATGGCGAAATATTCACTCTTTCTTGCTCCAATTGGAGAAATATACTGGCATGTCATATTTCGGGGCATGCGTGTTGCCATGTTCGGTGTCCAGCTATTAGACTTAAACTGAAAGAATTAAACTGGAGGAAGGAGCTACTATTTCTTAGAACGCCAGTCCCCTTAAATGTTAGTGGTTAGCTGACATGGAAAAGTGATAAAAAATTGGATTAGAGAGAAATAAGTGAACGTTTAAGAAATATTTGGAACAATTCCTATTAAGTAGCAAAAAGCAATCATCAACAGAAAATGCATATCATGGTAAAAATTAACCAAGAGATGACAAATTGAAAAAAATATACCGACTATTAAAACTAAAAAAGGGAATTAAACGAAGAGACGATGAAAATGTTTACAAGTCAGGGTTCCTGTAATTCTTATACTAGAAGATTAAATACCTAATGTGATTAAACATGTTACTGCATGGTAAACCAAACGTCGGAAGAAATCGGTCAACGGTTTGCGCTGCCTACAAGCAACGGCTTTTGGGTCAAATATAGTAAAATGCCATATGATCGTTTTTCTGAAGTTTGAATCCACAGAGATCAAATAATCAATCTATGTGACTACCATATCTTTGAGTTGTATTATATTCAACTTTTCAATTTGGATTTCAGGGCAAAATTTGTACATGTTTAAATATTTGGTCCTCTAGCTATATTTTGTACATTTCAAGTTGGTAGCATTGTTATCCCGGATGTGTAGGCCTGAATCAGAAATATTCGATTAAACTTTTTATACAAACGAAAAAGTTATAAAATGTTATAAAATGGCCTTCTGGCAATTTTGATGACTCACTACGGTACCTGTGTGTCGAGCAGGTGTTTCTAAACCTAGTAACTTATTATGAAATAGTTATCATTTCGCTGCGTTTTACTTATTTACAATTTTGAGCGTTTAAACGGTCTGCGAGGATAGTTTGTAATAATACTGCATATACAACTGTTGATCAGCCTGTTTAATAAAAAATACACATATGAAATAACGTCCCTATGTTACAGTCAGTGCGCCTTATTTATGATTGTATGTCTACGCCTCTCACAGCTTCTCATTATGACCCTGGTAGAAACGAGAACAATATTGATATTAGAAAAAGCTAATGGAGATACATGGGATAACATCAAATGGTAAGATAAAAAAATTATTTTCAGAACTTAGCTCAGTATATAGTAAAGAATATCGGGAGAAGAAAAAAACAAGGAAAGCAAGAAAAAATCATACATTCCTTCAGCACAAATTATAAATCTTTATAAACGAAGACGAAAACTTGTTATAAACAAAATTATCTTCTCTCGAAATAACGAGGAACAGGTGAACATCACTTCCGTTTTGTTAATGTTCGTTATAATACATGTTTGTAATTCCAGATGATGTATTACAATAGACAAAATGGAAAAGAGATATTCGGAAGAATGAAAAGAAAGCCATGAACAAACTTTAAGATTATATCCTCGTTGATTGCCAGCTGTTTCTTCTTGTTTTAATTCCATTTTACTTGCGTTTTATCTTATCGATTTTATGACAATACTGATTCGAATTAATCGCGAAGGATTCATCCAAATAGTATCATTATATTTAACTGAAAGCAAAGAAGAGAGAGTAGTTTTTTGATTCACTCCCAGCTCTTTTAGGATCTCCATTTTTGTAAAATGTATGCTATTAGAGTAATTTTTAAAGTCAGAAAATATCTTAACCCTTAACAGGGAACGTTATTTTTTTTCGCTTACAGGAAATGCGTGTCTCTGGGATACGGACATGTATAAAGTAATATCTTTCTTTAAAAACGTATGTGTAATGTAGAATAATGAAACTTTATATTTTGTACTTCGAGCAAAATATGATAAACAAGAATTCATATATTAATTCGGTTTTATTGGAATATAAATTCGGAAAATATTTCAATATCTAAATAAAAATAGTACATACATTTTAAAAACTGAAAATTTTAAGTTAGTATAATTCTACATATTAATACCCTGCAAATATGCTATTTATCCACATGCCCTGTTCAAATGCTCTATTTGTCCAAGAGCTTGGAAACGTTTAACGAAGATGGTAGCTTTAAATAGAGGTCGTCCCAAAGTGTCTTGAAAATGGTGAATACATGTCTTCGTTGCCTGATTTACAAATAGAACACAATATTAGGAGAGCAATAAGGGCTTTATTTTCAGATAGGTCAGTAGATCTGTAGTTTGACTTTGCTCTAATTTACTTCAAATTTGTTTCGATTTTCTTCCCACTTCATATTGAAATCTCCTGAATTATATCATCATCACATAAGGTAGACAGGATTTCTTTTCCCAGATTTCTTACATGGGTGACTATACCAGGCATCCCTCTGACTATGTTTTGATGAAGAACCCTTCGGTTTCTTAGTGGTTCATTTCAATTCCAAACAAACCTGTTTTTACCTTTGTATCTAAGGCCTTCGTTATCACATGAAAATTCACTAGGGCTGCTCACATTGACAGTTCTGTTACTACTTGAGCTGACACCTGGCACTGTATCAGAATTGGTATCGCCCTCACTGTCAGTAGATAATTCTTGATTTTGAGGAAAAAATTATGCGTCTCAGTCAGAATCTGCTGAAGACAATAATATAAATTACTTCTTTACTTTCAACATTTTTGGAATTTTTGCCGTGAAATAAGGATCTGCTGTACTTACAGTTTCATTCTTAAATTTCTTTCTCGAGGTACTAGGTCTATATTTTGCAAATACATAAAATCTCATACAAACAAAATAGTATGTTTCAAGAGCTCAATAGCTTCTATTTCATGGTAAATAAAAGTAAACCAAAAAAATTTTTGAAAGCAAAACTCTCTTCAGGAAATGTGTGTCCAATAATCACGCAAAAATATAAACATTAATGGAAATGTGTGCTTCTTTCTAAAATCATCGATAAATGTTCACTCAGACATTACGCCAACAATAGACTACTGCGAAACACATACAACTAAATAATTGGAAGGTACTGAAAGAACCGATACATTGAGTGAATCAGTGTTGCCAATGTAATACAAAGAAAAACCATAGGTGTCTGACATACACATATTTCCTCTTAAGGGTTAAAAAGCAGAAGGAAATGAAGGAGAAAAAGATTGAGTTTAAAATTCAGGGACGATGCAAATTTTAAAATGCATTTTCGTAAACTACTGAGTTATAACTAACCAGAAAAAAAAAAAAGGAAATAGACACTTACAAGGATGAAAAAGCATTACGCAAGTGCCCGAGATAAAGCTGTAAGTAGTCAACAAAAAACGGGGAATGCAAGCTAAAATCTCAAAAGAAAACAATAATACAAATTAAAGAAATCTAGGTTTGTTAATGGAAATTCTTGTAAAGGGTGATGCACAAGCTTAGAAACGACACCCAAGTCTGTATCCTATGAGGTTTGAGCCATCAGCAAGTGCAAATCAAACAAACGTCAATTTCATTTGAAACATAAAATCTAACTTTAATTTTTAAGGCTTCAATCGTGAACTTCCTGATTTTATATGGAATAGCTCAGCGTTTACAACTTTAAGAGCAAAAATATAGACCTGTCCAAAAAGGCAGTTTGAACTATGGGAAAAGCTATCAATTCACACAAGTACTGACAAAATGATAGAAAACTCATATCTTGGTGGAATTTAGTCTAAAATGGTGTGAAAAAATCTTAAAAATTGAGAAAAATGCAAATTAATGAAAGAAAAAATGCGTGAAAACACAAAATATATCAGAAAACTAATACACAAGTAAACCATAAACCATTAGCTCCATAACCTTTTCGTCTGTATTGGTTAGATTTACTCTCACTTTCGATTGGATCATAGAATATATTCTCCCGTGTAAGAAATATAATAAAGTGGAAAATATTTTTTTTAAAGCAATTTAAATCTTTGTCTCATAAAAACTTGGACTCAACCATCATCGTGCTTTACTAATGCAAAACCTACATTCAAGAATGAAATGCAGCTTATACTATGTAGTTTTCTATCATAATAAGAAATTTTGTTCGAAAGGCGGGATGTACTTAATAGTATCGTATTTATGATATTCTTAATCTGGACTCTAAAAGGGCTAATTTACAAATAAATAAATAACGCTTCGCTGGCATTTTATGAGTACATCTCATTAACCCACAATAAAATTTGATTTAGCATCGTTCTGAAATGAAGTTAAATAATAATGATGATCTATACAGAAGTTCTACATTTCTATGTAGAAGAACGAAAAGTCGTTTATAAAATACCCTTTTCAACAGTACAACGAGAACATTATCTGATAAAATGTTGCTGCCCCATAACAAAAATTGAAACTAACGTCACTTAGAATTCGATTTGTAGTCATAATGACAACCGCCCTTTAAAGGGAACCCAAAAAGAAGAAACCGAAGTCGGACACATTTTTAAAACATATTAAGATTCTCTATTGTCAAAAGAGATACTTTGCATAGTTATTTTGTATTGATAAATCTATTCTTAATCGTCTATTCCAAAAATGTTCTTAAATATAAAAACACAAAATCCTGCGGGAATTGTATCTATGGCCATTCTCACTTCCAACTAAAATCTAAAAGCAGACTAACAAAATATATTTAACTCACCTAATAAGAAAGACGTTATCTCAAATTACATTCACTGCAGTTAGAAGCGAAATAACTGGCAATAGCTGTTAAAGTTTAAAAGATGTTAAAAATAGAATGGTTGGAAAATTTTTCATGGTTTGTATTTGAGATATTCTTACTTTCCTTTATATGTTCAAATAAGATCTCAATTTATTTCACTCGGCTAAAAGAAATGAAACGTTCTCAAATTATACCATCCGCAGAGTAAGAGCCGTTCTGATCACGAAGTTTGAAACAACTTTAAAGCTAGGATCAAAATGTCTTTCATTGTTTGTCAGTACACACATTAATACTTCCTTCTTCATTACAAAAAAAAAAAAAAAAACTCGCGAGCTACTTGCCACTTCTACTAGGAATACCTAGATGTCAAATACATACTTCTACGATAGGCTCAGAGCAGCGAAAAAAAAAAATCGAATTGGAAAGCGCTTGAAATAGAACGAATTCAAACTTTCTTTGTATTCGCCACCTAGGGATGTTCTTATAAATTTCTAAATTGTAAAAAGCACATATCCAAATTCGTTAAACTTAACTATTAAAAATGAAAAGAACTAAGTTTTTTATTCAGTAAAGTTGGTTGTAGAATAGTTACCACGATCGTCGACATGAAACCAAAATTCAATTACCCGCTCACCGCATTCCACACATACAAGCAGACAGAATATGTGGCGCCACAGTAACATAGTACCATATGACTGTACAGACACCCAGTGAGAAAACTATGTACTACCACCAATTTGTTTACAGTTCAGGGTTTTACTAACAGATGACTGAATCTCTTTTCATATTTTGTGGGAAGTAATGCCCAATGTGCAAAGTAACCCCGTGTTACGGTAGCTAGTTACCACTGTAAGCGAAATGAAATATCAACATTCAATGTGGCAAATCATGACACAAAACTAGAAAAACCTTTGGGAAGGAAGGAATTCATATAACTAAGGAATTACGTCCCTAATATATTGCGTTAGTTTGGAACACAAATATACAAGCAAAGAAAGCATTTCAAGATGTTACCTATAAAATACTTATGAACGTACAAGAACACATTCAACACGTAAGACATGTAAGTTTATCCTAAATACAGAATTTTCCGCTATCCTCGTTTACCAACATTCTGCCTAATGCTCTAATCTGCATAGCAATCTTATTTTTTACAGCCATCTAGCACATGCTGGTTAGCGTTGTCTGTACAATAATTTACACATCATGTACGTTCACTAAGCCCCTACAGTGATTATACATTGAGAAATTTAGGTCCATAATCTAGAAATGATTCCTGGGAATGTAAAAAGTCGACTTCCTTGAAAGAAATGAGTGCAGCTATGAAATGGTTTGATGTATGGACCTCAAAAATTAACGAACATCCATTGATGGTTAAAATATTCTTTCTCTTGTATTTTACTAATGTCTTTCGAAGCCCTCCGGAAAAATGAGGCTAGACACATTTGAGCTAAATTCTAAGTAAAAACACAAACGTCCATAGTTCTTGTTCCAATATAATATATTCCACGCTTAAATTTCCAAAATATTAGGATATATACCATTCTCACGATTTCTTATTTTACATAAGTCTCTATATAAATAAAACAATATTGTCGAGCACCCATATTTTAAATATGTGCAACAATTAGTGAGAAGTGTGTGATCAATTATAAAGAAATAATTAGTTTATCAAGATCTAAACTACACAAGATTTGTATTAGTCGTATCTATCTTATTTTTATTTGGTATACAGCTTATCTACCTGTGCCTTCCAATTTCCTAATTGTAGGTTACTAACTTACGTTCGAGATATCTCTCATATCTAAATATTTCTCGTGAAGTATTGCTTTTAGCCAACAAACTTTCCGAACGCATGTAACCGTATTATCAATCTGAGCCAATTAGTATATGAAAAATTGAACATTACCTTTCTGGGCGAAGTGAATTTAAACTTTTTGCTGTTAATCGTTGGAAGTCATTAGAGTACGACGCGGAAGTCTCCTGAACTACTATTTTTCGAGGCGTTTCTATATTCCTTTCAAATTCAGGATCATCTTCTACTGCTAATTCTGATTTCACCCTATCAACGTTTAGTTTCACATCCAAAGAACACATAGCTGTATCCTTGTCCATTGTTTCCTCTCCTTTCGTTGTGGATAATATTAACTCTTTCTTGTCAGTCATCAGTTCGTAAGTCCACCCTTTCCCTTCGAGTGGATCTTCCTGAGGTAAGTCAAAAGCAGTTTCTTCTTTGCACATCAATTCCAACTTAACAGACGCCTCACCAGCCATTGTGAATTGAAATATAATAAGAATATAACACTGTTCTTATACTTCCCTTATATTTTATGTTGCCAGTCTTAATGAAATGATTTACAAGAACGTTCACAAAAGCAACTTTATATTTAATATCATCTTCTTCTGCAGATCCTTCTTTCCTTAGCCACGATCGCTCTCTAGGCAATTATTTGTTTGTTTGTAGCAGCCGGAGGAAAAAGAAAAGGAACCCGGATGTATACTTCTTTAGTTCATATTTCGTTCAAGTGAGATCTTTTGTCGCTAGTATAGCTCACTCTCACATACCGCTATTCTCGTGTTTCAGAAGGTATCCATCCATCTTTATCGTTTTAGCGGGAATAGCAAATAATGTATTTCTGTATGTCATTGCGGTTTGATTGACTGTCGATCTCCCGTTGCGTATACCGGTACTAATTTTATTTAATACACGTGCTATTATTGCTTTAAATGCTACTTTTGATTGTGACTTGTGCCGCGACTTAAGATAGTTAGTGCGAACAATTTAATATTTTAACACAATTTTTTCACTTCAGAACAATAACTGGTTGTGGCTTTTGTGTGTAAGCGTCTCGTGGAATAAGACGTTGATTTTCGGTGACATTTGATAACAGTCACTACCATCACTCACGCACCTACTGTAACTATTGGAGACAAACTTAGAGATCTCTTGCCCCAAACACTACACATTTCCCCCCACACAACCCAGGGCTGATCTTAAGCAGCACGTGCGCTGTCATTCTCTTCAATGTTGCCGTACTTCCGTAACCTTTCATAAACAACAAAATTCATCATTAAAAAAAAAAAAAAAAAAACAATGAATGGTAGACAAAAGAAAGGGACAATAGACGGAAGTAGCAACGTTGATTTTCAGGTAACGGGGTCATAAATCTCTAACAAATATCTCAAAGAACAGAAGGGAAAGTTTTGAGGACTTTCCAGATTCCATGATAAAAGCATCTTTAAATGTGTCTCCTAGTATTCCAGGTCAGACAAACACTGCCCTTGTAAGGTGACCATAATTCCATTATGATACGCCAGGTGGCAGCACCGAACCGAAAATGGGTGGGTATAAAACGAATAACCTTCTGTAATTCCTAGCAAGTACCCAAGTATATAGTACTACGCAAGGGCGCCCATTTCTCTGCATATTTGGGGAGGCACACACACGCAGAAGGCACATATATATATATATATATATATATATATATATATATATATATATATATATATGAGGATGTCACGACTAGTGATGGGAAAATTCCCGGAAAGATATTTTTCGGGAATATTCTCGGGAAGATTCCCAAAATGGGAATTTATATAAAATCAGAAAGAAAATTGCATTATATTACTATATTATGATTTCGAAGTTCAATTAATTATTATATCACAATATATTATTATTGTTGTCCTCAGAGGATTCTTTAAAATGTACATTCTGAACGGTTTATGTTACCTTATTACCACTTGATTATTTTTAGACAGTACACATAAATGTATATTTATTTACAATACGTTCTATCAATTAAATATGTGTGAAAAAATTATATAGTAACAGTTTAAATTTATATGTAAGTGGATTTACTCAACCTGATTCCATACACGACCCTTCATTCTATCTATTTCTTGAAATTCCATACGTTAATTCACATGTAAAAGAAGTTCAAGTAGCCTACCTCTTCAGAAATTCGAGTCAGAGAGAGCAGACAGATCGACGTCTATTACTAATGGTGGTTCAAGGTTTATTAAGAGCACTTAATCTCTAATTATACATAATTCTAAATTATTTTACAAAATGGTTAATTTTCTTCATTTGTAAATTAGTACTTTGCTAATTTTGGCTGTTCTTTAACATTGGGAGCCAGCTTATGCACCTACTTTTTTGCGATATTCTATTCCGATGCGGTTGTTTTATGGTTTCATACGTTAAATTACGTTACCAACATTAAATTCAGACAGCATTGTAGAGCGAGCGTTAGCGAATGAAGGCGGGTTAGAACCCCCCATGGCACGTTGTTTTTTATCTTCGTTACCGACAATTCACTTTCTTTTTTCACATAAATCACTTCCACTTACCTTTCCGTTTTGTATAAATCCGTTACTGCCCTAAACAAATGTGTTCGATACTCTCTTGACTACTTGAACATCACTATCAACTCATTTCTTCCCTAAATCATCCTACTTTTTGCTAGTTTTGGCCCCACCAATACTAAACAATTACCTTACGTTTTACTGCAAATGGAAATGGAACTTAAAAAATCATCCCCAATAGCAGAAGTAGTCCACGGGACGTCCCATATGACCCACAACGATCCTAAAAAATCCAGGATATAAATAGGTCATCCCAGGGAAGTCCCGCTTGGGACAGGCATGGGTCTATATGGATGGGAATCCCACGGTTGTCCCGCAGGATGGCCACTAGCAACGGGAAATAGAAATTCACAAAATTATACGTATTTCTCTCATAAGAAAAGAATATGTTTAAAAATCAGCAGAAAAGAAAATATAAACCATAAAATTTCGCCTGGTCCTCAGTGCTGTGGTGCGCGTTCGGAACCGTGATTTGTTTGTCACAATTGCATTGTGGTTTGTGGTATTGGAAGGAATACGTGAGGTTCAGCGGTGACGCAGTGGTAGATGTTAGTGGAATATTTTGTGTTCCAACAGATTTTAGTCTGCAGTATAATTGATTTCGGTAAGTGTGTGAAATGAAAATTTTAGTGATTTAAAAAAAAAAGAGTTGTTGTTATTCTAGTTGTAAAAAAAGAGATGAAATGGTGATCGTACAGCCGTAGTACTCAATGTTTAAAGTTCAACAGAGCAGGAATGCTATGAACAATGGATTAATATGGGCAGATTTACAATAGGTCGGAATCTTTTAAAATATTTTTCACTTTTTATGTTTCAAATAATTATCTAAAACCTTCTTATTCTTATTTCACACTGTTATTTCATGCTGAAAATATGGCGTTCAGTTTAAGAATAAGCACGCAAACTGATTTACCATAAAACCTGCATTGTACCTGATGTACCAAACTGATAAGCAGCCATTTAGTGTCCAGCACCAGCCTCTGGGATTTTGTTAAGATATGTGTGGTAAAGCGAAGATGAGCAAATATTGTCTAGTTATTTTTTACTAGATTTGGAGCACTAGTGTTACAAAACGCTCCTCAAAACTTATAGCTGATCGACTGAAGGGGCTTAGAAGCCCCGCAGGGCAAGTTGTTTTCTTCCTTTGAAGTGACACATGATTTGCATGGGGAAGGTTCTAGATTACTGGTCCCCGATGTGGATTAGTAGATGGGTAGATTTCTTTCTGTACTAAAGTTTGTACAATTAACTGATACAGTATTGCCGAGCAAGCGTTAGCGAGTGAAGGCGGATTAGAGCCCCGCAGGGCACGTTGTTTTCTGTTTTTATTACTGCTCAATGGGAAGGGGGACCAGTAATCTAGAACCTTGCCTTAGCACTGCAACCATTGTTTCTAACCATTTCCCAAATCTTCAGATACACCACTTACCATCTCGTTCCTAACTTGTATTCAGCCGCCTTCTGCCTTAGCAAATAGTTCCACCATAACATACTTTCCTATGTTACTTACTACCACATATGGTTTATGAAATTGAATGAAATGAAATATCTAGTTTAACGTCTCACGAATGTGCACCGAGGCTAAGGGAAACGGTGATGATCAGAAATGAATGAAATGGTGGAATGAAGAAAGAGGTAGGAGACGGTGTTTGTCCACCACAGAGTTCACTTGGCGCGAGCTGGGATCGAACCTGGGACCCCAAGCACCAGAGATAAACGCTCTACCTCTGAGCCACCGCGGCCCCATATGGTTTATGAGTTTAAACAATTATATTACCGTTTTACTATTTTACTACTAATATTTTTCGACCTATAAATTTTTCTTTTGGTAGAGCCGTCTGCTAAAGTTAACCCGCCAAGGTGTTAACGAAATTGATGAACATTGATTATTTTCAATTAAAACTGCTTTCATCATATGTTTTGTGTTTCTTTTCTGTTGTGAAGTGACTTAAGCAAACACAACAGTGTTGCACTTAAAAGCAGCGCAGCAGAATCTGCCTTTTTACAAATTTTAACCTGACGTATCTCATGCAAATTTCATCATAGTGTTGAAACTTGCAAAGACGATGCAATGAAACCGTTTAAAGGGTACGGTGGAGGCTTTTTTTTTTTTTTACGTAGCTTGAGTTACATCTCTCCACTATATTAATGTTTCAATTAAAAGTGGTTTATTTACTTTACGAAATGTAGGTCTACCTGAGCGAGCGAACGGTGTTAGAAGCCCCCCGAACATATTTGCGAATTACAACTACAAATAATAGTCGAACCCCTTCAAAACGTAACGGAGGTTGAAAGGTTAGAATTTTCAAATATCGAGACTGTGAAGCGTGATACGGGTTATCAGGCACTAGTGACGAAAGATTTTATGCGAAGAACTAAGGTCTTAATGAAATTCAATTAGGGGGTTGCTTTTTGTTTCTCCTCCAGTCTTTTACGGTAGTGATATTGATTAAAAAAAGCAGGGTTGGCTGGTTTAAACCAGCTGTTTTATTCATTCATTACTCAAAAAGATTACACTACAAAAGCAACTCCTTTTTTTTTGTGAGTTTATAAATGTTTGTTTTGTGATTTTTTGTAGTTATTATTGTTATGTAATTGCAATCAAAGAAACATTCTAAATGTTGTTTTGTTTCAATGTTTACTATTGATAAAATGCATCGAAATTCCGTACTTTGTGTGTGAGGGGGAGGGTCATACAGACCCCACGAGAGGCATTTAGTGAAATGAGAAGTATCTTCGATATCTATTTATGTATAAATGAGTCTGAGCCAAAGTGGACCCAAAAATTCGTATCTTTGTGATATGCAAATTAAATCGTTGTATTTCTTTAATTTGGACCAATATAAGTCGTTGTTAACTAACTTGAATTAAATTAGTTCTTCTGTACTCCGTAGTACTTTGAAATTGTCCATATGTAATTCAGTATAATGTTTTCACTTGTGCAACTGTTTATCTTTTTGTCCTTCTGAAATGACTCTTGAGAGCTATATTAAGAAGCATGTAAAGATCAGTACAACGTATTTTTATCAGGATTCCTTCGTGAGTGAGTCGGCAGACGTATCGCATTTGTGGCCAATTAGTCCTGGTTCCGAGTTCAAATGGAGGACAATTTCTCTCGGATGTAACTCGAGAAGCACTTTTTATTCCGCTTTAAGCTTATGTGACCCCTTCCAGCATAACCAGGCTGTTGCATAATAACATCAAGGCGAAACAAACTTATTTCTGTCCATATATGATATGAATATATAGAGCAAATAATTTTAAACAAATAAACCTGGTTTAAACCCCAAAAAACGGTTTTTTTAGTTTTTTTCAATAAAAACCATGGTTTTTGCCTTCACTGAAAAACAGTGACTTAGTTGCGTTACGAAATATAGCTGAACGAGCGAAAAGGGTGAGAAACCCCGCAGTTTTTTTTTCTTTCATTAGCACAATGGTTCACTGAGCTGCAGTACCAGTTCCGAAGTCATGGATCGAGTTGGGGGAGATACTAAATGCCATCCCAGTTAGGCAACTGCACTCTTCACGCACTTTATTGGATTTTATTCGCAAAATACGCAAACCTAATTTAATGCTAATATATTAAAATATACTAGTTTAGATTTTTTTATGACAACGATTTGTAATATAAGAAAAGATAAAAGTACTGCAGTAACTCAAATTGTAAAAGCTGAGCGAGGGTTGTATTCTGAAAAGAGGAGGAAAATAGAAAAACAATATTTGTGAAGGGTAATATTGGATGGAACAGGTTACCTCATTCTTAATCTGCACGGTGTGATTTACGTAAAAGTGGTAATTCGCAAATATAATCGAAAAATATGGATGACTATCCGAGTCATATGTTTCTTTTATTTATATGTTTAGTCAGCTTAGACAAAAGGTCTAGTGAGCTTTTGTCCTACACCGGCCAGTGAGTGATGGAAGGCGGTGTTGGATGTAAAAGTAATGGAAAGCTAGAACGTATTGTGCTTACTGTTCATAAATCCATCTTATTGCCAGGGTTGGCAGAAACCATGTTTTGTCGAAAGAAAAGAATTTGATTAAACCATATTTTTTTTTACATTGTTACTTTTTGTTCAAATTGATTTCTTTATTCATTTAGGTTACATATAACTAAGTTTGTGTAGCGTTAACATCCTTATGCAACAGGAGGTTGGTGAGCCCTTTCACAACATAAAAGGCTGTTCCGAAAGTAGACATCGATAAAAATGATGTAATGAAGATAAGTCATGCGCTTAAAATACAAGTTTTCGTAAAAAGCACCTTGTTTGGTTTGGTGCAATCAGTACCTTAGCATAATTACAATCTGATTTTTTACTAGGGAACAACAGAATTTGGGCTTCGCCCACTTCACTTTATTCTAATGCGGATAGTATTCTGTGAATCGGGATTGTGCAGTTTCAGTACAGAGCTGAGCGGTATATATATATATTTTACATCGAAAAGCTCCCGCTTTAATCGTGCCGGTGTGATTTTTCATAAGCAGATATTTTTCATACTAATTTTCCTAGGGTTATGCCCTAGGCTAAATTAGACTGATGATAATAATAAGTGAAATGGTGAAATGAAAGAAATGTAAGGAAATGGGAAAACCCCGAGGAAATCAACGCACATGGTGTTAAAATTTATTTTATTGTCACTGTATAATAGCCAGTTCGCTAAAAGCGACGTTTGTTTCTTAAAAAAGTCTGGAACTTTAAAATTAAAACTGAAAAGTCCAATTGATAAGATGTGGATGTAGCCAATAAGGTTTCGCAACTTCTAGTTCTGAAACTTAGTCGGCTATGATCCTGCCAAGTTCGGTCACCAAATACCTGGGACTAGTTCTGTTTTTTTAAAAAAAGGCTCGCTCACCTCAATAATCTGTACCGTGATTTCACTTGTGCAGTTGTCTTTCTAAAGTAACTTAAAATATTCACAAGTACGCAAGATCAATATAACACATTTCTTTCAGGTCTCCTCTGTACATGAGTCTACAGAGGGTCGAGCTAGGTCTTGGGTTCCAGGCCAGGCGGAGGACAGTTTTTCTTGGGTGAAACTGGGTAAGTGATTTGATCCCACTTTAACCATTAGGTTACATCCTTCATAAGGTCTCCGCTGTTACATAAAGATGTTAAGGACAATCTGGGCTTGGAGTGGAGGGTCTCTCAGTAGCAGTGCAACTACAGCTTAACGTGGAATCTGAGTCACATGAGCACCCATCGCGAATCCAAGTCTCCCGCATCAAAGGCGCGTACGCTAACCATACAGCAATGAGGGAGCTAAGGTCAAACGAAATTAGTTCTATTCACATGTAATCTAAATAATTAAAGCAAATCAATTTAAACCAAAAAACCTGGTTTAAACTAACAAAAAAAGTCTGGTTTTAAACTCAAAGCTGTTTCTGTTTTCAAACATGGCTTTTGCGAGCCCTGCTGAAATTTCAAGCATTGATTTTTTTCACTAATTCTAGGAAATGGAAAGAAAGAGAAAATCCGCAGATTGCATATCTTCGAGGCATTTACGAAGACGGATAAAAGAAGTGACAGATGAATTAATGTTATCTATCTGTGAGAAGACTGTATCATCAGATAGGGAAGTTAATATTGAATCAAACAATGGAACGTCCCCGATCACTGGTTACGTGTCAGCAAATGTTCGAGGTAATACTTTAGATGTGGAGGAGCCCCTATATTCTTCACAGAGGCTAACATATGATGAAAGCATATCGGGAAGTGGATTGTCTTCAGAAGAAAAGTTAGACACTATTAGAACGTTCAAGACGAATGATAACCAACGAGTAGAGGAATATAACGGAAGATCGCCGCTGGAGAATTTCCCTCTTCAAACGCTGGACGACCTCTATGAGTGTGAGAGGAGGATTGCAAATGATCCAGCATTTAGGAGACGTTTGGTATGTTTAGCTCCGTATCTGTTGAATATATTTAGTTACGAGAAGAAAATGTATGTTTTCTTACAAACGACAAATATAGGGTTGCCACCTACCGCGAAAAGCCACTGAATTTGAAGATTCTGGAAAAGTCAGGGATTTCTTTTTTAAAAAAACGGGAAATTTGAGCTTAACTGAAAACATAAGAATCACTGCAAAACCAGTTTGTTTCTGTATGACTTATTGTAAAGGAACCCATACTGTTCTTATGGGTGAGACAGATAGTATCCCCATTTCTGTTGGCTGAGCACTAAAAGAAGTAAACTATTACGTGATTAAAAGAAGAGCGGTAGTTCGGTTCTCCTATGTTATACATATAAATTATAGGTAACAGGACATGTGCGAGTCATGTACATTTGTCAAATCGAAGTATTTTAACTTACAATTGTGCAGTTTTTTACTACTCATTTTTTGTTATGCTGGTGATCACTTTTAAATGTATAAGGAACGTTTGTGGCGTAACTTGCTTGCAGTTTTAGGTCCCATGCTGTGAAGTTTTAAATTTAAATTAGAGTAGTATCAATCAGTTTTTCAGTTCTTGTTTTTGATAATCATCTTGAAATTTACGTTTTCCTTTTAGTTTAGGTTTCTTGTAATGTAAACGTGCATACAGAGGTAGACTACTGTATTTTTGTGGTGCACTAATGGTAATGTAAATTGTGCTAAGCTTCAGACTGAAAGTTGCCAAATAGAGATACATATTTATAACTTCTGTAACATTTAAAATATTCTTATGCTTCTACAATTCCTTACTTAGCTCTTCTTATCCACTATAGTATAGCTGAAGTGTGTTATTTATTTTCAAAATTCGAAAGTACCCATTTGAGTAACTTAGTGTAAAATTTTGTGAGAAAACTTGGAGTAAGGGAGTTTTGAAATCCCAAAAGAGTAGCCAGCCTCAAATATGTTTCTAATTCAGTTTTATTCAGTTTTATGTGTATGTTTAAGATGTAGCAGGCCCGTTGCCACAGGAGACTACGAAGAGCTAAGACCCTTCTAGAACATTTTTTAAAAACGTTGATCATGGTTACATATGTGCTCAGCCAATATGTTCTTAAAAAAAACCTACATACGGAAAAAAATCATCAATAAAACAGGCATTTACCATACCTACAACAGACAAATCAATCAACATTTTTCAAAAAACAAACCACAAGAGACACCAAATGAAACTAATAAATCTACACAACCAGACAACCGGCTTGAATGTGTCAGATACACCTTGAGTGCCTAAAAAATTTGCTTTATTTCTTTCTTTTTTATCTTGATTTAATTTCTTTTTTTTCTTGTCCACACCGTCGGAGACAAACATTTAGCTGAAGCCCAGTCTTCGAAAATTTTTTGTTGTGCGATAAATCTTAGTATGTATCGTGAATATAATGGTATATGTTCTCGCTATGTGTACAATATATTGAGTATTTTTTTGGTGTTTCTTAATGTCCGAGAAATATTTTTAACTGAAACATTGAAAACAACCAACTTCGATAAGAATGAAGTATGGTATAGTACACAAATATTTCTCATGTTTTGAAAAACCTCTAAACTTAGTTATAAGGTAGAATTACAAGCTACCACGTGTCTGAAATGCTTCGTGATTTTAAATAAAATTAGGATGTTTTTTTTTGAAATACACTAAAGTCCTACAAGTTATGGGATAGCGGTATAGAACCACTTCATGTGTTGCGGAAAACAAATATAAATGCACATAGCACTCGACTTCTGTTACTTGAACTTCTGTAAAAGGTCATTGACCGTGATGTTGCTTCTACGACGAAAACTATCAATGTGTGTGTTGCTCTTGATAACTGCCAATATGCCGGATAGCCATACTGATCATGATCCCAGTTGATACGAACTGATGGTAGAGCGCGTATGTGGCGGAGACTCTAGACGCCGTAGACTCAAGTTGTCAACAAGGCAGTTACAAGCTTGTGGCCTGTAATTATGTGGTGCGTGTTTATATGGCATTCTTGGATCCTCCAGTCCGATTGACCTAGAAAATATCAGCAAGCCAAAATTATTCGCGATTGATTTGCAGAGCATTCTAAACAATGAATCGGCCAACTATACTGCTAGACATAAAGTTAATAGAAACATGTACGATATCATCGTACGAACCATTTGTGCACACGTTTTACTTGCAACAATCACGTCATAATAGCCAACAACCAAGACTTTATGAAGGATTTCCACCGACTTGTCGAGTCCATGCCATTCCAAGTTGCTGCACTCGCCATGCTCGAGAAGGCATAGCACGATAGCCCTATTATCTTTGTATCCCATAACTTTTGGAACCTCATTTCACCTATTGAAATGCATGTCGAATATTTCATATTCCTTCTTGTTATCACACATATCTATTGCAGAAATTTGCCAGTTTTTCTCATTCAGCAATGTTATATTTCCAGAGACAGTGAGGCAACACGCGTCCAGCAAATTTGCTACAGATGCTGAGATCAAAAGACCAGTTCAATGCTTGCTTCGTCACGCTACGGAAAGAATGAAAAGAGAGAAACGTAAGTAACATATTGACACTTTTAGGTTTGTAAATTGCTTGCTCTTGCTTAGTCGACGTGGTGAACGGAAGCTTCAAGCAATCAATTATAATACAGAAAATTATTCTGTATTATAATGTATTGTTGATGTCGCACCAAAGACACCATTGTGCGATCCTACTTAATAGTTCAGAAAAGTCGTTGTAAAATTAATAATACACTCTCTTTGCATGTGTAACGCACCCGCGATAGGCATGGAAACCCATTTACGAAGTGGGATGTGTCGCTACTAAATACGTTTTATGACCAACGCGCGCCAGTGTAGGTGGCTATTGTAATTATTATAGTTCTGTATTTTTATCTCCATACAGGCCAGGCAGTCTTCGTTTTTAATGTTGTTTTGCCATGTCCCAAGAAATCCTACACGATATACTTTCACATAAACTATAAACATGCCAAAAGACTGCTTGGGGGCGATCGTCCTTCGGGATTCTACAGGGTGTTTACTGGAGTTGACGTCTAGACTTACAAATTTTCAAAACACCAGCCTGGATTTAAAAAAAAAAGGTCATACTATGATATTCAAGAAGCTCTAAAATGTGTTGATAAAGCTAGTTCTTCAATATTCTGATGGAAAGAATGCATAGAAACTAGTGGGTTAAAAAAAAAGGAAACACTATTGATTTTCTTTCTCGAATTACCAAGTTCTTTCAATGTTTGACCAATTCATTTTATCATCACCTACACCCAGATAATGGGACTGCCATCTTGAAGGGTCTCAAAGGAAATCTTTACATTTCTCCAGTATTAGACAATAATTTCCAGTACATTCCAATATTTCCAGTAAGAAAATCAAATACCAGTAGATTACCAGTATTTCAAGTACCAGTAGACACCCTTTTCTACACCACAGTTGATTCACATTATCTTCATTGTGTGTGTGTGTGTGTGTCCAGCGGAAATCTTGTTCTTTTTTGTACGGTTCGGGTAATTTTTGGTCATCCCATTGCAAATACTTGTATCAATATTGTATTTTGTTTATTACTTAGTTGCTCCTTTCTAACTTCTATCTCAAGGTTTGTAACGAAGTAATGCTAGTAATTTGGCTTCATATGTTCCGTTTTCCACTTTTTACATGACATCTGATACAAGAGAAAGTAAATGAATTCAATGGATAGAGTTTTTTTTCTTTCGTTGAAACAATTTTTTACTTACCTCAACGGACAGTAATGTTCAACAATGAATAAAAGAGACAAACGTCATTATCCAAAGCTCGAACTGGAATGTGTGTGTGCCTCGATTGGCCTGGACAGTTAGCTATGTTGCTTGTCTTTGCCTTTTGGCTTGATTACTGATTTAAAGGCTAACTTTATATATTCATCGCTATGCGAACTAAATCCAAACTTCGTGTGCTTTCTCTGCTTTTTAAAGTTCGTTGTTGGTTTATAATTAATACTTAGTATTATATTCACTTCTTGTCAGAAGCGCGACTGATTCGCAGCATCACATGTACTTACATATTTCTAGCGAAAAGATTTTTCAATTCAAGCAAAACAGGTCTCATTGTCTTATGACTGGATCATAATAATAAAGCGAGTAATTCCAACAAGTGTCATCTCCCTACTACTTTCCATACATCCATACGTATTTAACGTAATTATTAGATTTTTCTGTGGCTATTTTTTTATGAATATTTGCACTCACTTCGTCTTTTAACAGAATTTTTTTCCTTTTCCATTTTGTAGGGAAAAGGGATGAACAAAGCGCGATGTTGACAGGCAAATGAACACACATAAAGTGCGATGTGACTGAAGCTGAAATGAACATGCAAATGCTCACATTATAAAACCCTAGAGGTATATTTTGAAAGGGTGAAAAAATCCCTTCATGTATGATAGCTTTTGAATAAAAGATTGTACGTGTGTAACCCATTTGTTTTATTAAGCATATCTTTCTTTGCTACACAGATGCTAGATAACTACGATCCAAACGTGACGTTCGGTTATTAATGATTAATTAGGTTCATGTTTCAGAAAAGGCAGTTTTTTTCCTAGTTGAATCATGTTCTATTTTTATTTTCTTTCTATCCCTTGAGGAGAAATTTACAGCTGAACAACACTAAGTTAGTTATTATTACAAGTAATGTGGAAAAATACTATATGCAGATAACTTATATATTGTAAATAGCTACATCTTCGTTCTTATTTCGCATAGTCCCATATATGACTATGTTGAATCGTACAGATCACTTTGTCACAAGGAAGACGTCTGAAGGATTTGATTGATGATGATACAATGATTAAAGTATATGTATTCCTCAAACTCTTGGGGGGGGGGCAATTGCCCCCTCCCCTGCTTAACACGTATCCTATAATTATTTTCTCACAATATTCTTAGCATAAGTATAAATAAAGGTGTAAACAGAAGGTTATGTCTATATTGGTGTGTGTTTGGCTGTGATCTGCTGATTAGTGTTTATTCATCTGTGCGTAATATTGGAAGTTGACGGTTGGAAAACTTTGCGAACAAAGATAAAAATGTTATATTTTAATGTCTTACGAAAAACTTATACTAGTAATATTTCTATAGTAATTAAATTTATTTTATGTTATTTAAAGCCTGCTTATTATTTTCTCTTTCCTTTTTCACAAGTTTGAACTATTTCCAAGGAAATTAAATTTAACTAGTTTGCTACATATACTACGTGACTCAAACTCTGGATTCTATACGCAAACACTACAATACCTGTTCTAAATACTTTCGTGTTTACCAAGTAAATCAGTAGTATCTTCGGGCACAATTACATCCGAAGATTGATCATTTTGTCCTGTCATGGTCACTATGTGTTTGTAATCGTGTTTTTTTTTTTTTTTTTTTTTTGCCGTTGTTAAAACTCTATAAACCTAAGCATTCACCCGAGCTTTACTACGGCAAATCACAATTACATCCGAACTTATATCTTATCGAAAACCCGAAGCTGGGCACATACGGTTGACCGTAAAATAGAAATATATGAAAATTATTAATTTCAAGACAAATATTAACGAATAACAAAGAAACCACTTTACGATACAACTAAAAAAAAAAACCTAATTAAACTGTGCAAAGAATGTGTTGCTGAATCTGAATTACACAAATTAAGAGAACATTAAGAGATTACAAGCGGTCAAGTAGATTTTTTCAATTTTATTTGATGGTTTCAACCTTTCATTTCATTTCTATTTGCTTTCCTTCAATAAAAAGGTGGCTAGGTGGCTCGAATAATTAATTATTCACTTACTCACGATAAATCTTCCACCGGTCAGTTGTTCCACTGCTGATACACTCTAAAAACAGTACTCATGATTTTGCACAATTACCCATGAAATAGAAGGAACTTTGCTGATGTACCTATGAGAATTCAATGTACCGAAGACTTTAGTGGGTACACAACGCATCTCAGCCCTTACCCATGAACTAGTGGGAACATGGAAGATTTATGGGTACAGTAAATTTGTACCGAAGAATGTATCCATGACAATAAGGTAACATGAACATACGCCATATTGTGTGTTTTCGGTTGATGTGTTGTCTGTGCATTATTTGAATGAAGATTGAAAAGATTCCAGCAACCAATCAAACGAGTCACATATAAAAGTAAATGGAATATTTTGTATTTATAATAGTATCTGGATATTTTAAATGAATTAACTTGTCTAAAATGTATATTATATTTTAGTAGTCAAACAGTAATTTATGCCATAGTTCCTTTGAAACAATTTTTCATGGTTAAGCTGATTACAAAATGTACATTTTAAATCTAGTTTTTTTAAAAAAAAACATGCACAACATGCTAATTTTCGTGACTTTATCTGAATAATATTCCGACTGTTCCCTGGGTGCCATTAACGTATGTAGGAAAATCAAGAGTATGGAATTGAAAGTGCAAGGGTAAGTATTCCATACACATGGTTATGTGCACCTTGCACTACACTGGTTTGTATAGGTTGTGTTTACGGCTTCTGGTGCTTACGTTCAAGGTAACGTTTACTAAATCCCTGTACGTTGTGCTTGTGCAAGGACTTTACCGTGTAAGTGTTGTATCGCCGGACCAATTTTTGGAAATTTACAGGGTGAATTGGAGAATTTATTTTGGTTTGAGTGGAAGAGTAAGGGAAAATCAGGTGAAGGGAATAGAGATTTCTGTAGGCTGTGTTTGATATTGTAAGGGATATTATATGCGGAGGCGGAAGTGACTGTTTGGCGGAGAAGTACACTTGCTATGATTTAGTGGTGGAAAAGACAGTGTGGTAATAGCGCGTATATGTCAAGATTCTGACATACCTTGTTTGCGTTTTATAGAATTACACAAAAATAACGAATGTCAGTTGTTGAAATTCTGTAAAAGACACAGTATACTGTTTACAAGTGGAGCTTTACTAATATGAAGTCCTATTAAAGCTAATATCATTGCCAAAAACCATTTGTTTCACTACCAACTCGCATACCCACCATCGTTGACACGCCTGCTTCCTCTGGACGCACCCAGCACTGTAGCATACATCCGTACGCCGTGTTTGTACGCAATAGTAATTTTTTATGCCATATAAATCCTAAAAGTTTACATGGCTCTGTTTTGAAGGTAAGAACCTGACCTAGCCTCAAGTAACGTAATGTAATCTAACCAAGTGTTTTACACTTTGGTACTTTTTTGTGTTTTCATGTAGTCCTCGATATAACGCTAGAGAAGCAAGGGCTCGGAAAAAACCGGCGTTTTTGGAAAAAAAAACTCGGATTTTTCTGCTTCTCTTTTTTGCTTGGGAAATTTTGAGCTCTTTTTCTCAAAATTCTGCTTTAAATTGATAAAGGAGACTTTGTTTCGCTTCTCTATAACACAAAAAGTCATTTAATTAGTGGTTGGTGCTGATAATAATATAAAATCTCGAAAATAAACTATGAATTTCGAAAAGATATTTCAAACCATTTTTCTTCAACATATTTACATTATGAATTACACAGGATTAACCAATGTATATAATAAAAATTTTTTAACCTTCTATATACAAAAGTAAGCAGAGTTGACAAGAACCATGGTTGTTTTTGAAAATGCCAAAAACCCGTTTTGGGGGGGATGTTTAAACCAGTTTTTTATTTAGATTTTTTGCTTTATGTATTTATATTACATATTCACAGAAATAAGTTTGCTTCGCCTTTGTGTTATTATGCAACAGCGAGAATTTGCCGGAAGAACTCCCATACGCTTAAAGAAGCCCGGTCAGTAAATTTCTTAAATTGAGAATCTCCCGCCCTAGCCATCGGGAAAATCCCGTCATTACTTGAAATGTAAGACAATAACGGGAAATCCCTGTTATTGCTTTGCATGTAAAATTTAAAGGTCAACGTATCATAATCAGTACGCTAAAACTGAGGTATTAAATTATAAATTTAATACATAGATATCATTGAAAGTGCAATCCAATCTAATGCTGGAAGCTACGTAGGCAATCGATAAATGTTGCCAATTTCTATCAATATATTTAAGCAATTTTGGATTCTTTATAAAACAACAGGCATTCAGGCAAGGAAAAATATACAATTTGGTATCGTTTTGTACGTTTAGGCTGAACATCCTTACGTAATACCGAGGTTATCAAGGAGAAGACTTTTTCTTAAAGTGACATCCAAACCGCTACTTGGTTTGTTCGACCGAGAATTGATCATGAGACACCTTGATTAAAAGGTGAAAAGGAAATAAAACTATTGCAGGTGGTTTGATATCTGGAAGGGTCACCATGACGTTCACACGATTCGCATTTTTCATTCTTTTTATTTTTACGGTTTAAACCAGTTATTAAAAAAAAAGTTGGTTAAACCAGCCCACCCTAAAAGTAAACACTTCTTTTTTTAAAAAAAATACACAAATAACTAGCAAAATAGTATGTAGTATTTTTACTTCAAAATATTCCAAACCCTTTTTTTGAAACAAGATAAAATTAGAATAAAACATAAGTAGTTAGAGGTGGTATTAGAATAAAACTCCTAGCTAACACATTTTGTATATATTTTTAGTCAACACAGAATGACCCAAGAAACCGCCACTGTGCACTTTAATACAGAGGGATACCCCAAAGTGAGATTGAATATACTTTTATGACATTTAAAATCATAATAACTTACATCTAAAAACTTACAATGGGATCCTACACAAAATATATTTATTGCATCTTAATCTCCAGTTTATAAGCTTTCATTTGACACTTGAATCATGAAAATCCGTTAATAATTAGCTTTAAAAACTCAATGAGAAGGAATACATACAAAGAATACATACAACTCTGGAATAGGTGATCTGTCACTGATTCATTTGAACGATTTCAGTACCAGCGCAGGATTGGCTAATCCGATTCTCTTTCTTTGTTCTCATATTAACATACATATATATGCATTAGCCTCTTCCTTCAACAGAGCTTCTAGCTAGCAGTGGACACCAGATGGCGCTGTAATGACGTAATCCCACGAGATGAGACTACGCAATAACTATGACGAAATCCCACGGCATGGGATTACGTAATTGATATACGTCATATATCCTTCTACCTCCAACAAGAGAGAGAATGACTTACATATAGCTCAACATGATTTCCTCATCATCATTTCCTCAAATAAAAGAAAGAAATTGTCAATTCTCAAATTGTACATGCTGTTCTCACTAGGACTCTTTTTAGAAACAGTGTCTCCAACCCAATATTTTTTTCGGAATGTTCCAGGATTTTAATTTTTCAAGATATCGCTTTAAAACATATAGGGATGAATTCACCCCATTACTAATAAATATGATAATTGTTAAAAATGAGTTGCCAACACTGATAGTTTTACCCCCAAATAACGTTATTATTTAATACATCGGCCCCTAATTAACCGATTTTCAAATTTCAAACGACATTCGACAGAGAAATAAATTTGCATCTTCTGAATGTATTGTGGGTTGCATACCTCTAAAGATAATATTCCGAATTTGTTATATTTCCGTTGTTTATTAACCGTTTTTCAAAATTCAAACGGCAATCAATAGACAAATAAATTTTCTATCTATCGAATGTCTTATAAATTGCATAACTCTAAGAATATAATTACAAAAAACTCAAATAAATCTCTTATTTATGTATGAATATTTAAAATTCGAATGACATTCAAAAGTACTGCTTCTCCTTATGCATTGTGTATGTTTAAAGATGTCAGTTTTATGGCTTTATAACCATAAAACACTTAGAACATACTTAAAATTACAAGTTCGGATACTGATAATGGAATCTTCTGTTAACCTCGTTCTCTATGGGAAACAATGACTTCTTAAACTCTGTCCACTAATCATAATTCAAGCTGAATAGACAGCCGTTAATATCAAAAACAACTTGAACTTCGGTTTGCACATTTTTCACAATTACATTGAAATCGTTAGTCAGTATAAACTTCTTTTGGGGATCCATTCTAATCACTCCATTTTTTACTTTTGATGACATATTTTTGTTCATTTTCGTTCATTTTTTGGATTTACATACAGAACTTAACAGTTGGATAGTTTTCTTTTAGACCAGTGTATTTGATTTTTATCCCATCTTTAACGATCTCATCAATCATTTTATCTGTTAAGTGTTTTGTAAATCTAGGTGGAAGAAAAAACTTGGACTCCTCACACTCGACCAAAATGCTCTTTCCAAACTTAGTTTTAATCTTTTCCATTTTCACAATCTTATATTCCGTATTTAATTCTAATTCCCTTAATCCAACAACTTGTTTCTGCTTAAGACTTCTAAGGTTGTTTAAAAAATCAACGTGTTTTGCCATCGTATTTATTATATAGAAAATCAATGAACACTTTTCAATTTTTATCTTCACCAAAAAAAATATTTAATCATTTTCGTCAATTTCGTTTGATGGAAAAACTTCCATAAAACAATCGTTAATGAAAACAGTTTGAGGATGCAAGGGTATCTTTTCGATACCCTTTAAAGTCGTCTATGGCTAACTGATAAAGGTCCAGTGATACTGACCCTTAGATCCTTGAATTGTTTTTGATATTTTGTTAACTATCTAAAACTCTTCTACCACTTTCTCATTCTTGGGGTCATATGTAAAGTTCTTTCGCCCAATTAAAATCGCATAACATATAGTATCAGCAGCCACAGCTTCTGCAAAGTCTACAACAATCTTTATGTTTGTTCTCTCATTTACCGATACATTCTTCCTCTTACTACAATTAATCACATACATTGGCCAGTTATCTATAAACTCTTTAGGGTCATAGTACATTTCAGTGTTGCCACACGTTATTCTCTTAAACGCAGTATAATCTTCATACATCTTAAAATAATCCTTGTTAGCAATATCTAAGTTTCTTGATTCTTTTGGAAATACCTCATTCCTCCCATTCTTAAGATAGATATTCTTTACCTTACAATGATCAAATTTACTTGCATCTGCTGTTTGTTTACCACTTCTATCAGTTTGGAACATTACAACTACGAAATCAGGCATATCAAATTATCTAGAATTAAGTTGAGTAGTAACATCAAACTCCAAGAAAGAACCTACAACAGTCTTTTGAACACATTGATAAGTATGGAATGAAAACATGATTTTGGGTTCTTTAAGAATATTCAACTTTAACTTGTTTTCGTAATTAGATTCGTATTCAACAATAGGCATTCTTATCTCCATACTCTTTATTGTTATTTTTCCATCATGAGGAGCTGCTCCTGATCCAGTCCATTTGTACAAGATATCGTCATTGTTGTTAGCCTTTGTAAATGTTATTCTCCATCCACCTTTCCACATAACCTCTTTATAATCACTTAAGAAGCCTGGAATTAATCTTAATGGGTACAAAACACTAAAGTCCTTCCTTAGACCAAGTTTATCATCTGTTTCAAATCCTGCTTGTTTTAGATATTCAACTTCTGGCTTGGAAATCTTTAATGTTCCGACAGCTGTAGATGTTATTCCTGGTAGTTCAATCTTATCTATAACAACACCATGCTTTCTAACCTCAATTTGAGAAAAGAAGAATGGGAAGAAGTTATCTACAAGTTTTATAGTATCGTTTGCACCAAATGTTCCTCCAACTGATGCACCAACAACTTCAAAAGTCATATGACAATCTGCTTTGTGTGGATGTACGAACCCATCCCCCACATTGAAATCGAACTCAATATCTTTGTTAGCTTCATTCAAATTATTAAATGTTCTTGTGTTAGCTTTAAAACTCTGTAACTCGTAACTCTCAACACTATCCATTTATTATAAAGAAAATCTTGAAACAACACTTTTATGGGACGTATCCATAAAAGACTCATGCATATTAACAATCAAAAACTTATAATCCCCATCCCAACTTAACCTTAGCATTCATAGCAGTACCAACCCCAAAAGCAGCTAATCGTTCACCAATTGATGCGTCACTACTCAATGCTCTTTTCCATGCTTTAGTTTCCAGTTCTTTATCTGCAATATGTCTCGACTCTGTATCTTTATTGTCTCTGTAGTATATATCGTGTTCTTTACAAGCCTCATCTAATGGGTTAATACCTTTATCACCTCTTTCTAATCTTTCTTGTAGCTTAGTTCCCGGACCACAGTACGAAAATCCTGGAATATGTAATTCAAATGGGAGTTTATTAATCAAGTCATTTACTAATCCTTTTCCAAGCTTCTCGTCATTCCAGAATCGTGGTGGTAACGTATTTAAGATCTTAATCAAATACCCTATACCTTTTCGATCATTAGGAATAAACTGTGAAAGCTTACTATTAATCATACTCACTATACCTACTTTCTCATTGTAAAAGTTATCATTTCCAGCATTTTCTTCTCCATCTATAACAATTAGCCTATCTATAAGCTTTCTCACGTCATCCATCCATACATATTCTTTAGGTATCTCGGTATATTGTTTAATTCCTTCACCAGTCCTTTTAGGTGTCGTGTTCTTTTTTAGGAGTTGGGGGTAAAGTTGGTTTAATATAATTATCCCAAATAGGCTTGATAATATTAATGTACTTTGAACCTCTAGTAGATGCTACCTTTTTATCTCGATTATATTTTTGGAAGGCGGCATCTGATTCTATTATTATTTCCTTGTACTGTTCAAAATCATCATCATCATAATCTTCAATGGTTTTACTAGTTTTCGTCGTTAACAATTCCCATAGACCTTCTGTTCCTTTATAAGTTTTACCATTAATTATCAAATCATCACCATTCACTTTAACTTCAGAATTTCCTATCTTATTTATTATTTTTCCATCTTCTTCTACAGTTCTTATTCCAAACAGTATAATTTCTTTTACTATAATATTTCGTTGCAATCTTACCAAATGACTGTGCTGTTGTTAAAGGTTCTACTCCTTCCACTTTGTCTTTAATTTGTTTTCTCATTTGTTTTATTTCTCCCGTTATAGGCGTATCACTACTACTTGGAGAACTATCATAAGTTATCTTTTTAGGTGTTTCTAGTAGACTGGGATCTATTGAAGCCGTCTTATGTGCAACTGGAACAAGTTCAGTTATTATATTTTTATTTTGTTCTGCTACTTCTTTGATCTCACTTCCCAGGTTTTGAATAGCATCAATTACAGGTTGCTCTTGTGTCTTAAATTTATCGTATATACCTGCTCTTTCTTTCTTCCAAGATTTGAAGCCCTTTAATAAGAACTCCTTCAACTTAATATTCTTATCAATTTCTTTCTCATCCATTTATTGTATAGCAAACGAACAAACGTCAATGAACGTCAATGAACGTCAAAGAACGTCAATAAACGTCAAACGTTAAAACGTAAAACGTCAATAAACATCAAACGTTTAAGAAGTGTTTTATCTTGTTCCTATACTTACCATTGTTTACCTTCCTTGTCATATCAATTACTATAAAACCATAATCTTCTTGCCAACATTTTGAACATATCTCTTTAAACTTATCATAAGACATATCTCCTCCAACAAACTCATTATACACATGTTTGAGATTAGTATCATCTTGTCTGAATATGCATAGGAAGTTGACGTTATCTCTTATAAGCTGTTTAGGTACTTTTGAATATGTTTGTGCAACATAGAAACAGTCTAAATGTCTATGCCTACCTATTGTAAAGTAATTTCTAACAGTATCTTGATTCTCCAAAATGTAATCGTCAAACACAACAACAGAGTATTCTTCACATTCATCAATAGGTACAATAGAGTCATTACTGCTTAAGAACGTTGCTATTTGCTTCTTAAACTTTAGTTCTGCCTTTTCAAATCGATCTTTTAACTGCTCATACTTTGGCTGATTCATGCTTTTAGAATATATGTAGAAGTAATTATTGTTTAACCAACCTGGCTATAATAAGAAGTTAAATAGCAAAAACGTTTTACCAGACCCCGACGAACCTACGATAAGACAACGAATATCATCAGGTATAAGTTCTCCATTTCTTTTCTTAGCTGTTGTTTCTTTTATCATCTCTTTCACATCCCGATTAATAGTTTTCTTACTCATTTATTATAGAGAAAATCATCACCTTTTATGATCTTATTTGTCTTAGAGTATTCACAACCTAGAAACACCATCCAAGATCATGTAGACGAAGAAGTTAAGAGCGGCAATTCACCGCCCCACGTTGGGGTCCACCAGCACTGGACCCCTTTCAAACAATTTGAGGATGAACTGTAGGGTGAGCGTTTTGCTCACCCTTAAAATCTCTATATACCCGTTGATGAAGGTTGTGTGAGGTTGTTCATTTGGAAGGGTGTCCGTAATACTTAACAGATAGGGAGCTCCGATCGGTGCTACCAAAAATATACACGTTGAAGTCTTGGACTTTTTGGACCTCCGAATACAGCGGGGCAAATTTTATGATCTTATATCTTTAAGTTGTTCTCTGATCTTAAGCAACGTATCTTTTATATATTCGCTATCCATCTCACCATTCAATGTTATTATCATCTCTAACTGTTCTTTAAATGAGTTAATACAAGTGACAATGGTTTTATATTCGTCTTTTCTTTTGCTTATGTTTAACTTCGAAGACAAGCCTGTTATCATAGCACTTCCAGTTGCAAGAGACGTTGTTAATATCGAGTAAATTGTTACAGGTATAATAATATTAATAAACCCAGTTGTTGCAGAAAGAATAACCGACAACGCGATCAAAGTGTAGTATGCATATTTAACAATTTGTAGTTTTCTCTTTTTCTTCTTTAAACTGTATTCTAACTTTCGAATGACATCTTCTATTAACTTGATTACTTTCTCTCTTGGAATATCTCTAGGTAAATCGAACTCGTTCATTTATTATATAATAAATGGCTAAGGTATTCAAGTTAACGAGTGATACTTCTGTTTTAAAGAAGAAACTCCATTACGAATTAGACAACAGTGACAACTACTTAAGCATAGGACTAGTTGGGTTTTACAGTACATATCTGACACCAAACATAACAACACAAAAAAAACAGTTTCTCATATGGTGATAGACAAGTTTTTATACCAGAAGGGCAATACAGCTTAAACAGTCTTAATGAATATTTAAAATCTCAATCCATCAACATAACATTATTAGAAGATCATTTAAGAAATAGAGTTAAAATTGAAACTGATAGTAATGATGTTACAATTGGGAGTATAGGCACTGTCCTCGGATTTAATGTTTTTGAAGTTTTAGAAAAGAACAAAACACATATTGGAAGTAAGTTGCCAAAGTTTCATCCGTTTGATACTATAAATGTTCACTGTAATATAGCAGATGGCATGTTTGTTAAAGATACAGAATACACACATAGAGAAACAGGAATTATAGCATCATTCAAAACGGATGCTGAGTTCAAACATAGTATTATTTACGAGCCTACTTATCCATTATTTTTCCCTATATACAAAGACAAGGTTGACAATTTTGAGATAAGGATAGCAGATGAGAATGATTCCTTAATTGATTTTGGTGAAGCTACAACAACAGTACTTTTACAAACCAAGATTTTCTCTTAAATAAATAGGAAGATGTGTTCTATTAAAGGTTGTATGTTTAGTGTTCCTTATAACGAACTAAAGGATCTAAATATTGATCATGTATTAACAAAGAAACAACTTAACGATAAATCTAAGAAAATTAAAGAAGGTAAAGGAATGGATTTAACTTTAACTACTGCACAAATGAAAAATATTAAGAAAGAGCATATTGGCGGTTTTATCTTTACAATTCCAGCTATTCTAGCAGCTTTAGGAGCAGTTGGCTCATTAGCAGGTGGTGCAGCAGCGACTACTAAAACTGTACTTGATGCTAAGAAGAATAAACAAGAACTTGAAGAACAAAAAAGACACAATATAGCTATGGAAGAAAAGCAGGGAGCAGGTAAACCAAAGAAGTCAAAAAACTAAAACCATTGACCAATTTCGATATAGAGAGGTTGGCTAAAGAACTAAAGATAAAACGATTTAGAGGTGTATTTATGAGTGAAGAACTTCCACAAAAACCTTATGTAAATGAGTGTGGTATAGTTAACCTTGATAAATCAGAAAACATTGGTACTCATTGGATATGCTATTGGAAAGATAACAACATAAAATACGTGTTCGATTCTTATGGTGGTGTTCCTCCTAAACAACTGGTACAATATCTTGGTACCGAAAACTTACTTTACAATGACGAACGAATACAAGACTTTAATTCAGTTATATGTGGTCATCTTTGTGTTAAGGTTTTAAATCTTCTAAATCAAGGGTATTCTTTTAGTGATGTTATGTATATGATTAAAAATGATTAAGTGCTTTTATGGTTTACATCCATAAAAGTTTCTCTTTAAGATAAATATGGAAGCTATACACAATAGATTTTTAGATTATTTTGAGAAGCATGAGGATGAACTAGATGCATTAGATAGATATAATTTTTATCAGTATTTTCAGCATGTTAGTGAGATAGACTTAAAAGATAAAAACAACGTATATAATGCTATTGATCTATGGAAAATGCTAATACCAAAATGTTTGTACACGGAAGAAGAGTTGGAAAAGTTACGCCCAATAATTACCTTAAAGGAGTTGTTGTCAAATTATAGCTCTAGACCATTAGAGTGCAGTAATTGTGGTAGTAAGTCATTAACAAAAGGTATGAGCGGATACATTTGTGATGATTGTTCTGTAGAGAGTGGTTGGGTTTACAGTACTTGTGAAGAAACGAAAGCTGCTTGCGTAAGAAAACCATGGTACGATACTACAAAAAGATTTAAGTTACAGATATCTCGTTTGCAAGCTTTACAGGATAGAATTATTCCCGAAGAGGTGCCCAAGGTGTTAAATGATGAACTTAGAGATATACCAAGAGATTTAAAATCAACAAAAGATGTTCTAGAAGTACTAAAGAAAAACAAATACACAAAATATTATGATGATGTCTATTTAATACACTATCACCTAACCGATCAAAAACCATTAAAATTACAACATATGGAGGAAACACTTATAAATGAGTTCGAAAACTTACACGAGGTCTTTAGGGAGCTGTATCCGAAAAGAGTATTGTTTATTAACTTGAAATGTGTATTGTACCATCTGTTGAAAAAGCACGGTGTTCATGTTGATATTGATTTTAAACACTAACCTAAACAAATAGAGATGTTAAAGAAATGTTTTGAAAAATTAGGATGGGCATTTTCTGTATAATAAATGAGTATAGATATATTTGGTAATGTTAAAGATAGAAAAGGTGATGTTGATATTAGTGAAGAAAAATTAAAATTGTTGGAAAATCTAAATGATGTTGTTAGCGTAAGTCAACTTAGGTCAATAGAAACTCAATTAGAGAACGATAGAAAACGATTTGAAGATGCATTAGAAACGTTACAAGACACATACGTCAAGAAAGAAGATATTCAAAAGATTAGGATGGATACTACTAAATTGGTTATGCAAAAAGAAACCATGCCCCTACTATATCGATTAAGAGCTAAAAACGTTAAGGAGCCAATCTTTAGAATATTTAATCTTTCTAATGGTTACAAATTTCTCTATAATGGGAAAATAATGCACATGGAATTAAGTTTGGATAAATATTTTCTAGATATATATTTGGGTGATACTTTGATTAAAGAGATACCTTTTGACTTTAAGAAGAACGATACAATTACGATTAAACCAAATAAAAATTCTGCTATGGAAGAAGGACAATTATTGTTTGTTGTAATGTACATAGAAAGAGAGCTTTCTTAAAGACGTTTGCTATATAATAAATATGGATATCTTTGATAATGTTAAAATGACATCAGATAATACAGTTTTGAGGAAAGATATTGCTATGTTGAAAGAAGAGCTTAACTTCATCAAACGGAGTTATGTTATAGAGCTTCATAGTCGATTGATATCAGAAAATGTTGAAACTCCGTTCTTTTTAATACATAATCTATCTATCACATACAAATTTCTTTATAAAGGTAGGTTAATGCATATAGAATCATCTTACAATACGTATTATATAGATATATATTTAAATGATTCTCTAGTTGAAACTTTTCCATTGCACTTTAATACAAATGATAAAATAGCAGTTAGACCATCTAAAGGTTCTGACACGAAACATTGTAAATTACTATTGCTTCTTATGCATGTAGAAAGAGAAGACGAAGATAGTGATGATGATGGTGAGAATGTTGATAGCATAATATTAAACAGCGATAGTTATTGATTTTCTATATAATAAACAGGATGTATTGTGTTAAGTGTAAGAAATCGACAGATACGAAGAAAGATACTATTAGAATTGAACAAACAAAGAATGGAAGATATCTAAAGAAAGGCATTTGTTCTGTATGTGGTGTTACTAAAACTCAATTCGTTAAAAAGCCTGATTGACTAGAAGAAGGTAAAGGTGTTAGAGAAGACATTATAGAAGAAATTCACAAACCATCTAGAAAAAACTTTGACAGATTAAGTGTAGTTATAAAAGGTATCGATGATCTTTGGCAAGCTGATCTTCTAGAAATGGATAGTGGAGTATTAAAAGGTGTTTCCAAAATCAATAAAGGTTATAAGTATTTGCTAACGATTATAGATGTGTTTTCGAAATATGCGTTTGCTGTTCCTGTTAAAGATAAGAGTGGTAAGAATGTTACAGAAGCATTCGAATCCATATTAAGAACGAGAAAACCTAGTAACTTACAAACTGATCAAGGTAAAGAGTTTTACAATAAAGAGTTTAAGAAGTTGATGGATGAAAATAAGATTAATCACTACTCAACCTATAGTGGTAAGAAAGCTTCTGTTGTTGAGAGATTTAATCGAACACTTAAGCAGAACATGTGGAAAAGGTTTACAACACAAGGGAATTATAAATGGATAGAGATATTACCAACACTAGTTAAAGAGTATAATCATCAAATTCATAGAACAATTGGTTTAAAACCTATAGAAGCTACCAAGAAGAATTAGAGAACAATATTGGAGAAAGTGTATTAAAAAGAATATAAGCGTGTTAAGCCCAAATACAAGTTAGGTGATCATGTTCGTATAAGTAAGTCGAAAGGGTTATTTGAGAATGGATATACACCTAATTGGTCAACAGAAGTATTTGTTATTAGTGAAGTTATTCCATCTAATCCGCCTACATATAGAATTAAAGATTTAGAAGAAGAGGATGTGCAAGGTAGATTTTACGAACCAGAGCTATTAAAGACGAAACATAAAGATGAATACTTGGTGGAGAAAGTGTTGAGAAAGAAAGGTGACAAAGTATATGTTAAATGGCTAGGGTTTGATGATTCGCATAATAGTTGGGTAGATAAAAGTAATGTTGTAGTGTAAATATAAATGTTTGTCTTTTATGGTTATTATGCCATAAAAGGCTGGTTTAAATGAGATAAGGGGTAACGATACGATACCCCCATAACATATATTTCCAGCGCTGGAATTCGTAGGGATGACTTTAAGATTAGTAAGAAACTACTTGAATATTTTGATAAAAATTAGCTGGCCTACATCCCGGCCAGCAAAACTCAACGTATTATATAGAGCCAAAAAAGGTACAAACAGTGATCAAAGATTTACAATAACAAACTAAGTGGACCGAATTCGGGCTACTTTGAAAATTCATCTTACACAGTAATGAAACGTTACTCTCATAACATATTTCCAGGGTCGGTATTCCGGCTGTGGAAATTATCAAAAATTAGCAACACAACAAACTTCGAAGTCCCCGGGATTCCGGCCACTTCAGAAACTCATCTTACACAGTAAAACTAGCTGGATAACGAAATAAACAATCTAAAGAGTTAATTTCTTATATAAAGCCATCGCACTAAATACACGCATTTAACAAAGAAACACAAAGAAACTCCCGAACGGAAGATTTTCCAGTTGCAAAATATACCATCATGACACAACATTAAACATCAGAAGACAAGCTCATTTCAGAAAAGATAAGCGGTCTAGATATAGACCACTTCAAAATTCCTCCAAAGCTAGGAACTTCAGAAACTCATCTTACACAGTAAAACTAGCTGGCAACGAAAATGAAGTTAAAAATAAAGATTTTCTATATAATAAATATGGGTACTATGGATAGTCCTCTTAGTTTAAATGATATTTGCTATGAACAGATTAAAGATTATTACTGGTATGGTCTGTTTGGTGATTTCAAGTTGATTATAGACAAATCAACAGGATACTTCAATGCTACTAAGTTGTGTCAAGATGGTGGGAAAGATTTGATAATTGGTTAAGGAACAAAGAATCAACAACACTAATAAAAATATTAGAAGAAGAGCATCAATCTCAAAAAATATATTACGTGGTTAGTGGAGGAAGAATAACAATGATCAGGGGTACATATGTTCATCCAGACTTGTTCCAAGAAATAAAAAGATGGTCTCAATTGAAAAAAAAATAATGATAAGTCAGGTTTTGTTTATATAGCAACTACCAAACAGCACCAAGACAAGAGTATATATAAAGTGGGTTATACAAAAAACCTTGAACAACGCCTAGGTCAGTTTAATGAGTTTAGACTTGACTTCGAGCTATTTTATTATGAAGAAACGTATAAGACAAATGATGCTAAAAAGTTAGAGTCACTTGTACATAAACAATTAGATGAATTTAAATATAAAGGTGAATTTTTCAAGTGTGAACTAAACACGATCAAAGAAGTTATAGAAGAAATTCAAGATGATGAAGTAATCGAAAAGTTAAAAGGATTGGAGTTAAAAGATGAATAGGTGTAAAAAGGTAAGGATAATGAGTTTTGAACATCCCTGACATACTTCGTTATGAGAAGACTGCAAACGCCATTGAAAGACGCGTAGGTGAAGAAGACAAAGTTACATACAAACAAATCAAGGTCCCGTTTTCCGGGACCTTGTCAAGTGTACATCCTCATACAATCTTCATCAACGAGATAAGCGGTCTAGATATAGACCACTTCAAAGAAGCGACGTATGCATGTTTGAAAGGGGTCCAGTGCTGGTGGACCCCACGAAAATGAAGTTAAAAATCAACATTTTCTATATAATAAATATGAGTACTATGGATAGTTCTCTTAGTTTAAACGATATTTGCTACGAACAGATTAAAGACAATTATTGGTATGGTATTTTTGGTGATTTCAAGTTGATTATAGATAAGAGTACAGGCTACTTCAATGCTACTAAGTTGTGTCAGAGCGGTGGTAAGAGGTTTGACAACTGGCTGAAAAATAAAGATTCTAAAGAATTATTGGAATACTACAATGAAAAATTAGCTTCCTATAATTGTAGGAGGCTAAATTTAACGTATTATATAGAACCAAAAGGTACAAACGAGAAAGATTTATTAATTTCTGGCACATATGTATACAAAAGAATTTTCCTAGCTATTGCTTTTTGGACATCACATGACTTTTACGAAAAATGTTCTGTAATCATCGAAGACTATTTCGTTTCTAATTTTAAACAGATTCAAGAAGACCAAGAAGAGTTACAATCAAGAGTAGAAGAGATAGAACAACAAATGGATGAATTACGTTTGCACAATCAAGAACTAGAAAGCAAAGTTGATTATCTTAAAACAGTTGCAGCACCATATACAGATGATGTTTCAAAAGATAATTGCATAATCATATATAAGAAGAACAAACCTAATGATCTTTTCCCTTATTATGCTATCAGATGCCAAAAGAGAAGTCTATATAAGCCTCTTAATGAAGCAGAAGAAAAATATCAGAATCATGTAATAATATACGAAAAGTTTAGAGATCCTAAAAGTATTAAGCTATTCAACCTAATGCAGTAAGAACTAGATATTCGTAAAGGTAAGGGTAATGAGTTTTGGACATCACTATCAGAATTGATTAAAGAAATTGATTGTTTATATGAAGTTATTATCTGATAATTAAGGTTGGTTATCTATATAACAAATATGGAAGCACATTTTGATTTATTACATGATAGACTTGAACTAATTCATCATGATCTTAAACTCTTAGCAACACTACTAGAGAAGTAAATACTGTTAAAGGAAAAAGAATTATTAATAATGCAACAGAAAACATCTGATTTGAGTAGTGATGATGAATATAAATATGGTAGTGATGATTATGATGATGATGATGATGAGTAAGTTTACAAAAATGATTTAATTTTAATATGTGTATATGTGACTTTGATGGGTTATTCCCATGAAAGCCGTGTTCTAATACAACGCGTAATATGTAGACAATGGCAGGGGTGTACAATGTTGTGTTGTATTAGGACAAATGAAAATGAACTGAAATAATCCAACGAAGGTAAAAATTGAAGAGTATAAAGATTTTCTATAGTATAAATAAGATGAATAATTATAGTAAATTCACTGTAGTAGAGTTAAGACGACAATGCAAAGAGAGGGGAATCAGAAGATATTCCCGATTAAGAAAAGCAGAACTGATAGACCTTCTTAAACAACATGATGATGAACAAAGCAGAAGACAGATTAGGGACATATTCCCCTTTAAACAAGAAGTATTTGAAGAACCAAGAATCAAAGTTGAACCACAACCAATCGATGTAAAACGCCAGAACATTGCATTAAAATCAAGATTAGAAACATGGAGATTTACAACAGATTACAAACCACAAGATCCACTTGAACAATATATTACTGCAACATCTAAAGCTATATCAAACAGATTACAAATTAGCTTAAGTAAACATAGTTCATTAAAAGCTAATCTTTATATAAGTTGTACATATAAAAAAGGTGAAGAAACTCAAAACTTCTATTTTAACACTGAAAACCAGGAAATATACCGATCAAGTAATCTAAAGGAAGAAATAACTAAGATGAAACAAAGATTAAGAACAAGAATGGATGAGTTCCAAGCTAGAGGTTCTGGTTGGGCTCTTATAAACATTAACTTTTTACAACTTGCAATCGCCAAATATACACCATATAGAGGATCAACATATATAGAAATATCTAAACAAATTCAAAACAAAAAGGCAGTAATTAATGTAAAGAATGAAGATGAGAAATGTTTCTTATATTCATTATACAGAGCCCTATATCCTGCAAATTCACATCCTGAGCGAGTACCAAAAAATAATGAGCTTTTGTTAAACTTAGAATCTAAATTAAAAAATATTCATTTTCCTGTAAAACTATTCGATATTCCAAAAGCTGAAAAATTACTTGATATTTCTATAAATGTTTATGCATATGATCAAGACTATTCAATCTATATACTACATCACACACAAAACAAGCAAGAAAATCATGTCAATTTATTATATGTAAAAGAACAAAATGAAGACCAAGTTAAAACACACTATTGTTGGATTAAGGATTTAAGCAGACTAGTATATACACAGTCAAGTAAAAGGAGAGCTCGAAAATATTTATGTGATAGATGTTTGTTATACTTTTACTCTCAAAACGCTTTAAATAAACATGAGCAAGATTGTTCGTTAAATGAGCCAGTAAAAATAATAATGCCTGAAGAAGGTAAATGTGTTGAATTTAAAAACTACCAATACATAATGAAAATGCCATTTGTGATTTATGCCGATTTTGAATGCTTGTTACATAAAGTTATGGGTTGTAAAGAATGTTATCCGGATGACGAGCCATATACGAAAAATATCAACAACATAAGCCATCTGGATTTTGTTATTATGTAGTAAAGAGCGATGGAAGTAAAACTAATCCTGTTTTGTATAGAGGTAAGAACGCTGCTAAAAAAATTATGACTGTTAACAAAAGAAGCTAAACACATATCGAACATATACGAACAAAATAACGAATTACCATTAACAAAAAGTCAGAGAAAAGAGTTCAATGAATCTAAATGTTGTTATTACTGTAAGCAGGAGTATACTAAAGAAAATCATAAAGTTAAACACCACGATCATATAACAGGAAAATTTGTAGCACCTCTATGTAATAACTGCAATTTAAAAGTCAAAGTACCAAAGTTTGTACCAGTGATCATACATAACTTGACAGGATATGACTCACACTTGTTTATAAAAGAGCTTGGATGTAATAAAGAAGAAATAGATCTAATACCCAATAACGAGGAAAGATACATATCATTCAGTAAAAAGGTTGGAACTATTAAATTGAAATTTGTAGTTTCATTTAGATTTATGGCTTCTAGTCTAGACAAATTGTCATCGAATTTGAAACGCGAACAAATGATACATACCCAACACTTTTATCCTAATCAAGAACAGTTTCGACTTGTAATAAGAAAAGGTGTTTACCCATATGATTATGTTAACAATTGGGATAAGTTTAGAGAAAGAAAATTACCGCTAAAGGAAGCATTCTTCAACAAGCTTATGAACACATATATAAGTGATGAGGATTATGAACATGCAAAGAAAGTATGGAAAACATTTGACATTAAGAATCTCGGACAATACCATGATTTATATTTGCAAACAGATGTATTATTGTTAGCAGATGTGTTTGAGAACTTTAGAGAAACATGTCTTAAAGCTTATGATCTTGATCCTGCTTGGTATATGACGGCACCAGGTTTAGCTTGGGATGCAATGTTAAAGATGACGAATATAAAGTTAGAATTGTTGTGGGATTATGATATGGTATTAATGGTAGAGAAAGGTATAAGAGGTGGAATTAGTCAATGCTCAAAAAGGTATGTAAAAGCAAACAATAAGTATATGGAAGATTATGATAAGAACAAAGAAGATTCTTACTTAATGTATCTAGATGCCAATAACTTGTATGGATGGGCAATGAGTCAATATCTGCCGTATAAGGGATTTAGACGGTTAGGTGAAGATGAGATTGAAGAAATAGATTTCACAAATATACCTGATGATTCTGATACTGGTTACATATTAGAAGTTGATCTTGAATATCCTAAAGAATTACATGACTATCACAAAGACTACCCATTAGCTCTTCAAAACATATGTCCTCCTGGTTCAAAACAATCAAAGCTATTAACAACTCTATATGATAAAGAGAAATATGTGATTCACTATTGAAATTTAAAACAGTGTCTATCACTTGGATTAAAACTTAAGAAGATACATCGAGTAATAGAGTTCGAGCAATCAGATTGGTTAAAGAACTATATAGATTTAAACACGCAGATGAGAACTAGAGCAACAAATGACTTTGAAAAAGACTTCTACAAGCTCATGAACAATTGAGTTTTTGGAAAGACTATGGAGAATATTAGAAAGAGAGTTAATATCAAACTTGTAAGTGATGAGAAAAAATACGAGAAACTTGTAGCAAAACCGAATTATAAGAGTACTACAGTTTTTACGGAAAATTTAGTAGCAGTTCATATGAACAAGGTCAAAGTGCAATTTAACAAACCGATTTATGTTGGTATGTCAATTCTAGATTTGTCAAAATATTTAATGTACGATTTCCATTATAATGTGATGAAACCAAAATATCAAGACAAAATAGAAGTATGTTATACAGATACCGATAGTTATATATACCATATTCAAACAGAAGATGTGTACAAAGACATGAAAAATTACATTGATTACTTCGATACGAGTGATTACCCTAAAGATAACAAATATAGGATACCACAAATCAATAAAAAATACTTGGTAAGATGAAGGATGAAATAAAAAGTTACAATCATAGAAGAGTTTGTGGGTTTAAGAAGTAAGATGTACAGTATAAAAGCACCTCAAATAGATTTAACAGATAAAGACTTTAAAGGCAAGTTCGATAAAGAAAAATGTTGTAAGAAAGCTAAAGGTGTTAAGAAGTGTGTTGTGTATAAAGAACTTTCATTTAACGAATATAAGGACTGTTTGATTAGACAAAAAGAATATTATAAGAAGATGAATTTGATTAGAAGTTATAAGCACGATTTGTACAGTATAGAAGTAAATAAGTTAGCTTTAAGTTGTGTAGATGATAAGAGATGTGTTTTAAAGGATGGAATCAATACCATACCATGGGGTCATTATAAGTTAGAAGAGTTGTAGTTTTAGATGTAAGATTTTAGATTATAAGTTTTAGATGTAAGTTTTTATGATTTTAAATGTCATAAAAGCATATTCAATCTCACTTTAAGGTATCCCTCTGTGTTAAAGTGCACAGTGGCGGTTTCTTGGGTCATTCTGTGTTGACTAAAAATATATACAAAATGTGTTAGCTAGGAGTTTTGGCCCAGAAGTAACCACCCCTAACTACTAACATAAGAGAAATACTTAGTTTTATATGATACACTTAAAGGCTGCACATCTAGAGCTTTTGGTTTTGTATATTCTTGAAATTCTACAGTTACGTTTTATATAACCACCATCACGGTTTACCCAATCCTCAAGTTTTCTGAATTTTTAACAAGAGGGATTCAACATATCATTACGGAACCCCCCCCCAAAAAGAAGGACTACGGAATATATTTAAGTTAAGCTAAATACAACTGCACGACAGACATGACTGAGTGATTAACTTTTACGCTTCTATCGGGAAGTCCGGGATTCAACCAGCATACGACCATTCTGACAATGCTTTTCTTCATTCCATCTGTGAATGTAGAAATAGTGCGTGTACCGTGAGTTGGCCGACTTCCTTTCTTATTGTTTATAAATCGTTATTATTACTAATTATCAGCAATGACGGTTTTGCGAAGGTTAGGGGGCGGTCTTTCGGACCGAAGCCCGTTCCCCCAAGTTACGGAATGTGTGCAACAAACAAAATATCAATTAGTTATGCTTTTACTCATAAACTTTAAGCTCTCGTCAAATAAAAATTACGATTGTTTAGAAAACTAAACATTAGTAAGAAAAACCCTTCCCAAAATACTTTTCTAAGTCCGCCTCTGATTCTCAGTATAAAATTATTTCTAAGGTTGTATCCGGAAGATTATTGCTAAACATATAAACGAAACGAAATATTAGTTATGCCTGTACTCATAAACTTCAAGCACCTCCCAAATAAAATTAGGACTTTTTAGAAAATGAAACAATCAGAAAAAAACCTCCTAAAGTACTTTTCTAAATTCGCTACTGATTATTTGTATAAATTGGTATTCAAGATTGTGTTCGGAAAATTATTGCTAAATCACTTCACAGCTACAGTTTAACAGAAATGTGGAAGTACGGTTTGACGGGTATATTGAAAAACGTATGCTTTGACGGATAAATAGAAAAACGGGCAAGTTTAACTTTTGTGCTAGAAGCTAGAGTACTAAGCTCTTAGAAATGAAACATGGATGACAAACTAAAATGATGTAGAGAAGAAAAAAATGTCGATAACTCAAAAGTTAAAATAAAGTTAAATAGCCTCTAAAATTGCCATCAAATACTACATTCTTCATGTTAGCTTTAATTCGTAAAACATGTGCTCCATCCATCTTGATGGTGAATTTCAGAGCGAAATATTGCATTCAGGTCATGGAATTCTTAACTAACTATAGAATATACTATAAGAAATAACGTGGGTTCCTGTCACCACGGCATGGCGCGTCCTCAGGTTGCGGATCGAGGAGAAGGCCTCTAGATATAGAGGTTAGCTGCGAATATACTGAATAAGCAGTTGCGGACAGACGACTAGGAGTTGTCCTCCAGCTTGGGGGTTTGGGTAAGGCTAACACCCTCATCCTGTAAAAAAGGTACTTGTTCAGAAACATTCACAAAAGCCTCGGACAAGGACTGATAACTTGGCACGACATCAGCAAAAGAAAATGGACATGAGGTTTGGAACATGAAATATTAGAAGTCTTTATAGGGCAGGCGCGTTAAAATCTGTAACGAGTGAGTTAGAGAAATACAGGATGGACTTAGTAGGAGTTCAGGAAGTTAGGTGGGAAGGAAATGGATCTGATAATTCCGGAAATTTTACTTTATTTTACGGGGAAGGAAATAAAAATCACCAGTTAGGAACAGGGTTTTTCGTTCACAAACGAATATTACCAGCAATTAAACGGGTTGAATTCGTTACTGACAGACTTTCTTTTATTACTCTTAAGGGACGGTGGTGTGATATTATTGTTTTAAATGTACATGCTCCAACTGAAGATAAGGGTGACGATATAAAAGATAGTTTTTACGAAGAAGTGGAACGGATATTTGACCAACTCCCGCGATACCATATGAAGATTCTATTAGGGAATTTCAATGCGAAGGTAGGACGAGAGGAGATTTTCAAACCGATTATAGGGAACGAAAGTTTACATAAGGAAAGTAACGACAACGGTGTTACACTCGTGAACTTTGCAACATCCAAAAACCTAATTGTGAAGAGTACAAAATTCCCACATCGCGACGTTCATAAATACACTTGGACATCACCAGACGGAAAAACACATAATCAAATTGATCACGTTTTAGTAGATAGAAGAAAACAATCTAGCATAATTGACGTCCGGTCGTTTAGAGGGGCTGATTGTGACACTGATCACTACCTGGTAGCAGCGATAATACGGGAGAGATTATCGTTGAATAAAGGTAATACTCAATGTCCGAAAACGGAGAGATTTAATTTAAAGAAATTAGAAGAGAGCCAGGTAAGAGAGAAATACCAGATTGAAGTTTCGAATAGATTCTCGGTTTTAGAAGTCTCGGAGTGCACTAGTGTTGAGGATACTTGGATTGCAATTAGAGATAGCATTAAAAGTTCAGCAATAGAAAAATTGAGACACGCGGAAATACGTAGGAACAAACCATGGTTCGACCAAGAATGCATTAAACTAGCAGAGAAGAGAAAACAAGCAAAATTACGGTGGCTACAAAATCCGAATGAAATAACTACACAAAATTTCGCAGATATCAGGCGGAAAACTTCCAAAACTTTTAGAACAAAGAAACGCGATTTTCTGAAAGCTAAAATTAAGGAACTTGAAGATAATAGTAAAAATAAAAATATTCGGGACATGTATAAAGGGATCAGCGAATTTAAGAAAGGCTATCAACCTCGTGCTTATATATTAAAGAAATCTGACGGAACAGTTCTCACTGATACGGATAGCCTCTTAAATAGATGGAAAGATTTCTTTAACGATTTGCTGAACACGCAGCCAAAAACTAATGTGCGTGGAGAAAAGGAGATACACACCGCAGAACCGTATATTCCAAAACCCAATCGAATAGAAGTGGAAGTGTAAATTTAATAGGGGATGATAGGAGAACAGTAGAATTAAATGCAGAGATTTTATTAAACGCTTGCAGGGACATGGGTTTAGAAGTAAATGCAGAGAAAACTAAATACATGGAAGTGCGTCGCGACCGTAGTACTGCAAATTGTGGAGGCGTTAAAATATTAAATAATACTTTTGATAAAGTGGATACTTTCAAATATTTAGGACCAATATTAACAGACGAAAATCATATTCACGAAGAAATTAAATGTCGACTAAACACAGGGAATTCGTGTTACTATTTGGTTCAAAATCTCTTGTCGTCACGAATTCTGTCGAGGAATTTGAAGCTTAAAATATATAAAACGATAATCATGCCTGTTGTTCTGTATGGTTGCGAAACATGGTCGCTTACTCTGAGGGAAGAACATAGACTGAAAGTATTTGAGAACAGGATCCTGAGAAGAATATTGGGACCCAAGAGGAACGAGAATGGGGAATGGCGGAAGATCATAACGAGGAACTACACAGTTTATACGGTTTACCCAACATTGTTAGGGTCGTCAAGTCTAGGAGGCTTAGGTGGGCAGGTCATGTAGCTAGAATGGAAGAAAGTAGAAACGCTTTCAAAGTCTTGACTGGTAGACCCATAGGAAAACGACCATTAGGAAGACCTAGGCGCAGATGGGAGGATAATATTAAGATGGATCTCGCAGAGATAGGAATACAAAGTAGAAACTGGATGCAATTAGCTAAGAATACAAGTCAGTGGACAGCTTTTGTAAACGCGGCACTGAACCTCCGGGTTCCATACGCCATAGAGTTAGTTAGTTAGTTAGTATACTATAAGAAAGCTATTTAGATAGAAAAATCATGAAAATGAAAAAAAGCCAAAATTTCAAAAATTCTCGTTTTTTCCCCCAAAAAGCCGGCTATTTATGTGAAAAAACCATCGATTCAAAAAAAAAAACGGGTTTTTTACATCTCTATATAACACAAATTCCCCCTTCTCCCTCGGACACCAGTCACAACGTTGCACCCCTCTACCTTCTACGAATACCTCGAAGTCCTTGTACAAGTACATGACAAAAAACATACACAATGTGCACACAGAGAAGGCGGTTTTATCAAAATGCGGCAAATAAAACTCGCAATGTCGTGGGGGAGGGGTTATCCTTTCCCTCACCTCATAGGCCTATATCACGAAAGTAACGACGAAAACTGAAAGGACTTAAATTAACCTGGCCCTAGCTGATATTCCACAAGAGTTCGTAGGAAAAAAAAACGTAAAAGCGATCGAAGGAAAATTTAGCAACTCGGCCTACAACTTACACAGTTCTCTCTGTCTTTTTTTATGAACGGTGATAGCTTAAACTTGGCCAAACAAAAATAAAATATACGGTTCCTTCGAAATTTCAGTGTTTCTTGCTCAGTATCGCAAACTCAAATAGGGAATGCAATATCTCAAACTAAACAAACAAACAAATATAATTTCGTTAAACTTTCCTGACCCACTCAACAATTTGTCTGTAAATACTGTGATTCTACTCGTGTGTAATTTATAAGTCCCCCAAAATTACTTACGCTACTAACATATAATATTACTCGATACAGCTGGTGGGAAATATTTTGTTGGGTGCCAGTATCTGTCTGCTACACATGGTCAGCCAATATATATATATATATATATATATATATATATATATATATATATATATATATATATATATATATATATTCTTTTCAAGCGGTGTTTTGGATTAAATAAATTTCTTAATTTATTTAGATTACATATGGATATAAATAGTTTTATTTGGCCTTAACGTCCTTATGCAACACAGTGATATGAAAGTAGATCTTTTTCCGAAAGTAGACATCGATTACTAGGAAAATGTTTAGCTGTCTGATGCAATAGGAATAAATAGCGCGATTATAATACAAATGTGTTGCTTCATATTTAAAGCACACTAACATTTATTTTGATTTATAATTATGAATTAGCTTATTATTGATAAAATAAAAGTGACAGTTCTCTCCTCTTCTTCTTCGTAAGGTATTTTCATAAGAAGATTGACAGAGGAAGAAAGAAGCAAAAACTGTTGTCAAAAGAGAAGCAACAAACCCGTGTCGTTCCAAATGAACTTGAGTTAGGGGTAATTATATTTAAGTTTTGCTTTATATTAGCGAGTGAGCGTAGGGCAGTTGAGTAGAGCGTTGGCTTCGTTTTAGGAAGTTCCTGGGTTCGTGCTCAGCAACCGCTTATCCCTGGTTTATCTCAGTCGTACTAGGAAAATGCTGTAATGGTGCCTTAAATACGGCCAGTGTCGACTTTTTAAACCCTTTAACATAGGTAATAGTATTGTACGAAATTTTAACCATTTATTTTTATCTTTTGCAATTTTTTATTATTTTGAAAATAAATTTATTAGAAATCGCAACATCAATGTTAACGATATCCTTAAGATCGTCATCAGTAATTACAGTAAATTGGAGAAGGAATTTTGAATAGCCTGTTTATGCAATACTCGTGCATTGTAGTAAAATCTGGTAATATGGCAGTAGGATACAGAAGAATATTCTTCATTTTTTTTTTTGAAGAGAAGTGCTTGGAATTGGGACCGCAATTTGATTAATCTTCGCCTTTGCGTTGTGATCTCAATAAGTAATTCGTTATTTTATGAGACATAGATAGCAGCAAAATCGAAGTATGTTTTAATAAATAATTGCTTTGATATTTTAAAAATCAAGTAAATGTTCTCTTACCATTAGAATGGTAATGTGTTGCTATCTTTAAAGAGCAATAATAATTATAGGTACCTGTATACATTATTACATTTAGTAAACTTCCAATTATTTAATTACTGTACCAATGCCTTTAATCAAGTGTACTAGTTTTGTTTTCCAATCACACATCACTTTTGAAGAAATTGCTGGAATTGCTCTATCAGTGAATGCTCAACATAAAATTCATTGTATATTCATTCAAAAATTCTAAATTTAACACATGAAACCATACTTATCTAAAGTTACATAGATATTTCCGCGATCTGCCGCTCTTTTGCCACGGAATTACTGTAGTTTTTTTAATATATTTTAATTGTATACATTTTTTCTTTTCCTTCTGACATCCCTCTACGACCAACAGATTACATCTATTGCACATAAGAATTTAAAAGTACTTTGAAACCAATTTTGCGGTTCAGAAAGAAGTTTTGTAGCACCTTTTGCATGATTTTGTAAATGAGAACGAGAGTTGACCGCATTAGCCGTGCGGTTTTAAGTATCATTCCGCTTACTTCAATGTTCCAGGTTCGATTCTCACTGGAGCATGGTTGTTTGTGGATTTTAGGAATTTAACAGCTAATAGCATCGTACCGAGACAAAGTCGAGAGCTACTAAAATCACGGTTTAAAAAAAAACAACCCACCTACGCCTGTATCGGTTTTCTCGGACTTAATTTATTTTTCAAAATATCTAAATGTAAGTCAGTGGCGGTCGGTGACTTATGGAATGAGGGAAGCAATTGTTTTGGTACCTAATACTACAAACAACTGAAATATTTTATAATATTACTGACTTGTCACTTAAATTTTTCCATCGTTTCCTGACAAATTCTTCGTTAATTACTCGATTATAAAATTCACCATGTCACCTAAATTTTAAGACTATTCGTCTTCCTTTCCTGTCAAATTCTCCAATCATCCGCTAAAAAAAAAGTCACCACTGTTTAGCACTTCATTTAAATGTTAAGTTTATTTTTCTTCCTTTCTTGTCAAATTGTTCAATTACCCGATCATAAAATTCACTATGTAACTTAAATTTTAGGTCTGTTATTTCTTTCTTGAAAAACTCTTGAATCAACCTATTATAAAATCTACTAACCTAACTAACTCTATGGCCTACGGAACTCGGAGGTTCAATGCCGCGTTTACAAAAGCTGTCCACTGACTTTTATCCTTAGCTAACTGCATCCAGTTTCTACTTTGTATTCCAATCTCTGCGAGATCCATCTTAATATTGTCCTCCCATCTGAGCCTAGGTCTTCCTAATGGTCGTATAAAATCTACTACATCACTTAAATTTTAAATCTATTCTCCTCCTTTTTTTGTCAAACTCTTCAATCACTCGATTATAAAACTCATCATCACTTTCAGCTTGTTGCAATTTCACCAACTTTTTTTTTTTCAATAGATATCAAGGATAGATCAGACAGTCTCTCTTGATCTTGAGTGTTTCTGCAGAATGTGTGAATTCGTCTAAGTGCAGAAAAAGAGCGTTCAGCAGTAGAACTTGTAACTGGTATTGTGGCAATCAGACTACAAAATTTATAGAGTTCTTTGAAAGCAGACGATGACAATCCAGTCCTTTTCAAATAGATAAGTAGTTTTGGAACACCCATTGGTAAATATTCATTTGTAGAATGTGCAACGCAGAGTTCGCTTCTGAGCCGGGCAAAATCAAAGTATTGACCATAACCTTCTTTCAGTGAAGAAAATTCTGCATCTGGGAATGGTTTCTGTATGTTCCTTTCATCAAGTAACTGAAGAAATGTCAATTTTCCTAAATTACTCAATCTAAGCTCAATCTGGCTGCATATCTCGTCATATATTTCACAATATAAACGACGATAATGTGTTTTCATATCACTACCGTCATTTGTGCAACGTCTTTTCCTGGGAGGGCCTACATTTGCGACACAATTGTTCCATACTGAATCAAAATTATTTCTTTTGACTTTCAGAATTTCCTCTGTTTCCTTCATTTTTTGATGCAGTAATTTATATCAAGTGACTTGGTCTGGAGTACATCGTAGAGGGAGTCCGTTAAACAAAATATGTCGCTGAACGTTAGTAGCAAGAAGTTAAAGTCAGAAAGCACAGAATCAAATCCCCGGGCTTCATGATATGTGTCTTTATCCCATTCTTGTGGATTATCTAAAACAGTATAGAACAAATTCGTCAACTCATTTCTGTACTTTACTATTGTTTCAATAAGCCTTGAATTGTAATTCCATCTAGTGGGACATACTTTAGGAAATCTCTTCTTAATTTCTGAATCTAAAGCTGCCATCCGTTTTGTGGAATTTGAAAAGAAAGAGGCAAAACTACTAAGTGTCATGAAAAAAAAAATTTACATTCTTTGATAGCCGACACTGACAGAGAGTACTAAATTAAGCCGGTGTGCTAAACAATGAATAAACAATGCATCAGGATATTTATCCCTAACTTTCTTCTGAAGGCCATTAATTTCGCCAGACATGACTGCAGCACCCTCATAACACTTAGCGACTAGTTTGGAACCACTATCATACCTCGCGAGGGTTTGGAAAACGTGTTGTGCTAAAGCGCTTGCAGTGCGATTTGAGCTGACATCTGTAAAGCCCAGAAATCGTTCAACAACTTCTCCATCGGGAAGAATGTACCTTACAACTGTTGAGCAGAGCCGTAGCTAGAGATTTCGGCGCCCGGGGCGAAGTAGAATTCGGCGCCCCTTACACTCACCTTACCAATAATTATGATATATCAGAAAAGCAGCTTTTGTTGTTATGGTACACTGAATTTTTATTAATCTTCTTGGAAGACCATTGCAGGAACCAAAAACGATCATTAGGTATCCTTTTTCAAGAAGAGTCTTATTTTGGACTTTTTGTTAAACTTGACAAAACTATCTTTGGTTGTATACAGATTCACTAGGAGAACAGTTATGAAGAGTTACTACTATTTACAACGTTTCATACTATCGATAAGAAAGGAAATTTTAATGCATTAAAAAATATGTGCTTTTAAATTGTTCGAAATGGGTGACAGTTTAATTTCCAGTAATAAATGTAAAATTTTAAATTTTATTCTCTATGTGACCACATCAATAGCATTTTAATTTCGATCTTTTTACGGTAAGAAATATTTTGTAAAATGTAATGGAAATCAGAAGGAGCCTTCTTTGTGAATTTCTAAGTATTGATCGAGGGTGGTGAACAATATGTTCAATTTTTGTACTTAAAATCCAAAATATACTTTGGCTACTACATATGTCTGAAATTATAGTAATTACTTAATTTCTTAATGAATGAAAGTTCCGAATTTAAGACACTTATTATTAATTAACATATTAAAATACACTAACACGTACATATATAAAGAGTGTGTGTACTTATGTTTTGTATGTACGTAGATAGATAAAAACATCACACAACTAGACACGTATGCACAAAATAATATGCTGGCGATACAAAAAGTTGATGAAAAAATGACCCTAATAACTTCCTCCAAAGTGGAAGCATTTGATATGTCAACGAAATTTAAAAATAAATCATTGGTAGTGATAAGTGTCGGCAAAAGTCAAACTTCGTTGGGCTAAGTTCTGATCCCTTAAGCCCATATTCTATTGAAGTTCGAAAATGTTATTGTTTCCCTCGTTTACCTTTTTTTTAATATTCCCGCGCAAACAGCAGTTTGAATGTGTCTCTTCACTCTTCTCACTTTCATTCCTTCATTCTCACCGTCGCACTGTGGGACCAAACTAGGCAATTCTTAGCAAAAACTCGAAGAATGAAGTAAAAGATTGACTCGATATAATTTGTTGTAATGAAACCTTAATAGTGTACACATAAGATAGTGTGCAGGAAAAGAGGTGATAGCAGTTTACAATGAACTCATGGGACGTGTAAATTTCATAACATTCAAGATTTGATAAGCACATCCTTTTTGTTACAATGACGCTAAATTTCACATCAATTGACAAGAAATACATTCTTCTCGTATGTTCGTACTACGGATATTTATGGTGACTCTTTTATTTCTGAAAGGGGGCTATAGCCCCATATAAATCACTGGCACAGGAAGGAGCATTCAAATATTAATTATATGATATTTGGGGATAATCTGACGCTCACTTGCATTTCGGGAACAAAATTTTGAATTTTTATAAAGATCCATCTTCTGAGCTTCGCCCCCTAAGACGGTGTATTACCAAAATAACATTTCAGATTTGAAAAGCACATAGTCTTTTGCTACATTTACGCCAAATTTCACATTAATTAACAGAAAATAGTTCAAGCCCTACTGAGGACACCGGCGTTTTTCCGCACGATTTTCGAACGCGACGAGCAAAAAGAGATTCGTTCACCAAAAGAAACAAAGAGAGTTAGAAGGTAATTTGTAGCTTTAAAATACGAATTAGGGCTTATATTTCCGTCGTATAAAGCTTTCTCGAAACAGTCGGCAGCCAGTAGGATGACGACTGCAAAAAGGCACTGCCGGCAATTTCTTTTAAAAAACGACGTCGGAGAATGTTTCAATATCGCGTAAAAGTGGCAACGAGTCGAATTTTGGAAAATGAATAAAGCCTGTATCTTCATTAGCCTCTACGGACCCCAGTGCTCATTTGAGTACATTTATTTTAATATTACGTAAACGTATGTCGTTTCATGTCAATTGCATCGTTACAAGTTTTGCTACTCAAGTACTCATTCGAGAATACATTTAGTACACTCCAGGTCCATCATATGGCAGCTTTGAGTATACAGTGTACTAACTAGAAAATATTCAGAAATAATTTTTTCGAGCATTGAAAAATGCTGGTCCGTAGAAGTTAAAGATGAAGTAAAAATTGAAACTGTCCGAAGGTTTTTCCCTTGAGTGGGCACTAATTCCATAAAATATGAATTGTGAAAACGGAGTCTGCAGATAGTCTGCATACAGCGAACGGAACGACCACTACAAATGATGGTTGTAAAGACGTCGAAACGTTGACGGCGTGCCGACCATAAAAAAAGGTAAGTGTATGAAAAGAAATGTAGTAAAGGGACTGCACGTAAACGATATATGAGAAGTAAACTTTTTAAAATTAAATTACAAGTACGAGAGGATCGTTGACAAACATTTTGGAATAAGACGGCAAACATCGGACGGGCGACCTCGGCAAATGTTGTCGGAAAGGCGCCGAAACGCTGTCGGCGTGCCGACAAGTAAAGGAGTCGAAAGAAGGTCTGAAAAAAGCGGACGGACCGACCTTGGAAAGGTGCTTGGGCAGACGCCGAGCCGCCTTTGCCGATGAAAAGCCTCATTGGAGAAATCGTAGTCTGGTCTCGCTGCATGTATGTTCGGTTCGCGTCCTTCATTTGTCATATGGTGATGCAATGTTGAAGAAGTTCGTTGATTCTTATAGTCAAGTGAAGGTGAGTTTACAAGTGGGGAAAAATGTTTGTGATAAAAATATTCATTAATTGGCAACTGTACCAAGTTGCTAGTACAGTTGCAAATATCACGAAAACATGATTTGTAAGTGTTCATTGTGGGGAAGACGACGAACAAACTAAATATTAACCAGCTAATAGTATTCCATGTGCAACATGAAGAATCGTGGCCTTAGAAGTGGAAGAGCTAAATACATATGGTGAGTTAATATAATACTATTCATATACATTTCAAATTGTCATAAATTCTATATGTTGTGTTACATATGTTAGTTGTTGCTGCGCATGAAAAAGATGCGGTTATAGTATGTTCCCGCGCACTGGCGTCTCCGGCATGCAAAATTTCGAGGGGGCATCAAAGAAAGTAATTTAAATGGTACTACCTAGCCCAACCTGTTTATTAACTTCGATTCTATTTGTTACCCTTCTGCTTACTTTCACCGACCCTCTAATGTATATCAAGAACTCGATTACGATTGTAGGGAGCGCAGTGGCTTAGTGGTAGAGGTCTCAGGTTCGATATATCTTCACTAAATAAAATGAAAATGCTAGAAACAATGTTCATAAGTAGTGGATTCTATTAGGGTCTTAACTTGTGGAGGACAGGAGGGCAACTTCTCCCCAGGGTAGCTCCCCGCCGTTCGAGGGGGATACAATTGAAGACAATATATTTTTCAACCATATACGATACGAACATGAAATTATAAATGAAGTATCAAACAGGTTCATTATATTACATAAACAAAACAGCACAAACAAAAATGAGTCGTGGGCCAATTTCAGTTTAAAAAAACTCCGTATTAGTAGTTGCCCTAGAAGTTATATTTATTCGTACGGCTTTGAGATATGTCAATATTGTCCCTTAATTAACTTGTCATGTATGGAACAGGCCCAGAGGCATAACTATCGGACCCCACCTCTTGAGCTTGGGGTCCCTGGTTCGATCCCAGCCATCGCCATGTGAACTTTGTGATGGACAAGCCCTGATTATCTTTGCCCATTGTAATTTTTTAGGAACTGGGGGACGCCGTACGTATTTTTTGGAGGTTGGGGACGGCGTCCTCCTGTGTTCCAGCACACTTTTATCGCTAATATGAGGGAAAACTGAACAATTTATATTCAATGAAAATGTGTTAACATATGAATGTCACAGAGGACTTTCTATTAGATATTGCTTGATTTATACCTCGAATTGGAATATATTGTCTATACTATTTGAGTTTCAATTATTGCACCAAATTCTCCGTTACGAAATTCGTCTGACTAGCATAGGGTGACCAGACGTACTAATTTTCGCAATACAGTACTGTTTTTAAAGAGCGGTCCTGTGTGTTGCGAAGACGCAAGTGCTACGAAATGCTAAAAACGTGGCCAAAATTCAAAATCACTTTCAGTGTGTGCAAAAATGGGCATGCTGTGGTTTTTGACCTCACTGATCACGAACTTGATATCCTAATTGAAATCTTCAAAATAGTGGATCCAATATGGCGGATCAAATTTTGCAAAACAGTAGAATTCATTTTCATGCTTTGAAACAAGTGCTTGTATTGAGGTCTCTAAAGAAAAATACAATATATACAGTATTTTCAATCACTGCACGGACGTTTTCTTCTGCTCCGGGTTCAATTTGATTAGTCTCAATAGTATCTTGCACCTCCTCCTGCTTTGACCAGATGCTATTTAGATGTTTTAAGCGTGCACACATTTCTTCGATAGTGCCTTCATTTGGAAATCTTTGAGTTTTACGTCCTACGGTTATGCCGGTTAGGCTAAAGGAGACGATGATGATGAGAAATGAATAAAATGGTGGAATGAAGAAAGTGGAAAAACCCCGAGAAAAACATGCACACGGTGTTTGCCCACCACAAAGTTCACATGGCGCGAGTTGGGATCGAACCAGGGATCCCATTCACCAGAGGTGAACGCTCTATCTCTGAGCACCCGCGGCTTCTCCCTTCATTTGAATCAAAAGCCTGAACAAAGGTGTTTATTCTGGTTAATTGGCCTCTGTATGCAGAACTTGCCTTAAAAGACACTGAAGTCTTGAAATGATTACTTGTTCTGCATTGCTTGGTATATAATGTGTTTCTATGGAGTATCTGATACGTTTTATTATTATTATTATTATTATTATTATTATTATTATTATTATTATTATTATTATTATTATTATTATTATTATTATTATTTCTGTGTGCACGAAAACGCGTACCAATGAGCGTAATACGTTATTTTTATTTTTATTTTTGTAAGTAACCCTTTAACTTCTTCCTTCTGTTTCCAATATTTATATATTTTCAACCCATCAAGTCTTTTCTTCTGTTACGAAATAAAATACTAAAGTATTTAAAAACAGATTTTGATCGATTTAGAGATGTAAATTGTACATTAATTTGGCTGTCCGCAGATGTTCATCCAAACCCGATTACCGTACGGAAAATATAATAATTATGTAAACGGATAATAATTATATTAAACTTTGTAAATTTGCCCCTAAAATTAGACTAAATTTACAAAAATGTCGGGATATTGGGGGTCCGAACCCCCAGCACCCACTCCCTGCGTACGTCCCTTGTCTTCACAATCCTGAGTTTGTGATGTGATGTGAAATTGGACATCTCAAAATTTTATCTTGTAGAACACGTTATGCTCTCCTGGTCTGTAGTTTGAATACATGTATCCATGTATCAAGGTCAGATACATGAGAAATTATTTGATTTGATGGGAATTTAATCACTATATATTAAGAACTTATCCAGGTTTTCTTTTCGCGGGGGGTGGGGGGTGACAAGGGGAAGTCTCGTAAGCACGTAATTCTAATGTTTTGAAATATCAATTTGTTTTCAAAATAATAATAATAATAATAATAATAATAATAATAATAATAATAATAATAATAATAATAATAATAATAATATAATGCAAGAGTTCTATTTTTGCTTAAACTTTTCCTTACTTTTCATTATAAGAACCAGTTTAGTTTGAAGGAACTGTATTGTGGCACAAAGAAAGTCAAACAAATATTTCCGAGAGATATGTAACTAAGGAAAATGTCTGCACTAGCATATAACAATAATAAGAAAACACTGAGTGTATAGTTCCATTACATTTAAAGTTGTAAACAGAACAGAAACGAAATTTTAATCCTATTTAAAAGTGTTTTTTTATTCCACCAAGGGGCAACGGCATCACGGTATGTTCTTAGACTTAAAAGAAGACGAAACACATTGCCCAAAATTTTGACAGACTCGAAGTAATTTGAAACAAAAGAATCTCAAAAGCGTAAAAGTATGTTTATTAAAAACGTGTTTCAGTTTCGGAGAGGACATGAGCCCCCAGGTCCCCCCTGGATACGTGCCTGCTATATATGCTTGCTGTGGTGGAAGCTTCACGTTGATTTCTTTCAATAGTTTCAACGGTTGTTGCCATAATTCATCGATGGATACAGAGAAAAATATATAACCTTTTATATCACCCTTAAAGATAAAGTATCTGTATTTGCTAATGTTTTGGCCTCAGAGACGTACGCAGGAATTTATTTTCGGAGGGGTCCAAACCGTTTCGGGAGGTCCGAGATTAAATTGTATTAAAATGTGTAAAATTGCCCCTAAAGTTAGACTAAATTTAGAAAAAAGACAGAATTTCGGGGGGGTCCGGACCCCCAGAACCCACCCTCTGCGTACGTCCCTGGGTAAATGTATGAAGAAATGTTAGAAACTTTAATTGAAAACTACAGGGGTACCCTGTAGAGATAGTCAATTCTGAAATAGCCCTCGATCACGCCATGAAAAGTATTTTTTGGAGAAGGTTTACTTGTTAGAGATTTTTTTGGCCTTATTTTATCACACATGTAATTTCGTTTACGTTATGTTGTTGCTACATGCATCAATATCCAAACTCCCCCAGCAAAAATACAGAATCCCAGACAAAATTCTGAGAAAACCCATGGTTGGGGCCGGTGCTGGCCATACACCGTTGTCTGTTTACTCCGGTTTTATATATATCATTTGTTATTATTTATCAAATTTAATAAAATGTTAAAACGACAATATAAAAAAAAGCCATAGAAACCTCTTCTGTCGCCTTGAAATACAAAAGCATCAAATACGAATTGAAAGGATGGGATTTCAAGGAAAAAGAATGGCCCAAAAACTTGTCTTGAGAACCAAGAAATTAGAAGAATACGTTTTGTAGCAGCAGCAGTCTATATCTTTAGCACTAACCCCTGCGGAGAGTTCTTTCAATGGTGATCTACCCATCCTTCAGTTCAACACGCGGTCCCTCCCCGTGTAGAAGCTGTCACTCACTCCAGAAAACTCGTCCTATAGAGCGGAGATGTTCATTCTTCCTTGACGTACGTACCTCGCGCTCACTACTACCCTTCTATCCTCTCTACACAAAGATATACACAAAATACAAATGACAGGAAAAGCAATCGGCAACTGTCACTCAGCATTCACCGGGCTTGTGACCGTCAAGAATGTGAAACACAGTGATTCTCAAACAATTTGCCTCTAGACCCGCTTTAGAAATCAGTAAAAGTTACGACGCCTCCTCTTTGTATAATACTAATATCACAAAGTCATTTACGAATGAATATTTTTAAACTTACAAACTCCTTGATATTTTACCGATTTTGGGAGTTGTTACCAAACAGTTTGAGAAACACTGGTACAATGTCTTCTTGGTTGCTTTCCCAGTTACCTGGGGTAGTCAGACTAGCGATTTCTTTATTTATGCTAAAATACAAATAATGGTATGATTGTTTGGTTATTCAGCGCAAGAATACCGTTACTACATTATAAACTACATTTAAAAACTTGGAACTTGGAAATTTAAGTAATGTTAAGTAGTTATTTGTGTGAGACTCTTAGTAACACAAGTACATAAGAGACTATGTGAATAAAAAATATGTAACAGAATATTTGAGTAAAAATAAAGTATTGCAATGGTAATTTTCATTTTACAAATTATTTACACTATTTAGATCATTCTTAGTTCTCTATTTTGAGTCTTTATATCATATAATAATACCCTAAGTTACTTTATTCAATATTAACAAGTACATCAACATGAACAAATTAAAATACATACACAGCGCAACTATAATACAAAGAACAACAAATAAACACAATACAAGTTTACATTATTAAGAAAATATTTACATTATTTGTATATTTCCTAACCATGATCCAATAAATCATGGCATTTTCCAGCATTTCGAATAACACGATAGAAGCAGTATTATAAAACATTACAAGAGTAATTACCGAACTGCAAATATACAATAATAGTAACAATAATTATATACATATGCTGAACACGATTATTTAGAACACAAATTCGTTGCAGTAAGTATATACATTATTACACCTATTTCATCTTTGCTCGATCATTGTCTTTTTTCTTGGCGATCTTGCTTTGAGCACTTAGGATATATTCCGGGTCTCTATAGGGCATCCCACGTTGTACCATAGAATCTACTATCTCAGGAAGCATATCCTCTTTAAAAAACCGTATAAATTTCGGTAGCATAACATTTTCCCATAATTCTTCATCTCTTCTTACTTCCACAATGTGTAAAGGTGATTTATCATTAATGTATACAACTAAAAAGCATTTGTCTAATTTGGTAATATTTAACTGGCCCTGAATTTGATAGTAGTAGTCGCTGTTAGTATTTAGTCCTATAGTTCCGTCTGGAATGGCTCTAAGAAAAAATGCCCCTGTCTTTTTCTTTCTCTTCAGTGACATCCTTATTTCTGAGTGAAGGAACACACTTTACTTCCACTGACGCATCATCTTCTACTACATATCCTGAAATATGATTAGAAGAGAATTAATTGATAGACAAGAATGAAAATAGATTTTTTTAAAAAAAAAAAGTAATATAATAATCTGTCTGTCCCTTTTCCAAAAGGAAGTGGTTTGGTTTCGTTCAGATTCAGTCCTCTAATTATAGCACACTGAACAAACAGCACTTATTAGACTTAAACACTTATTATATTATATCAACAAAGAAGTTGAAAAATATTTCTTGCCATCTGGACTAGAAGCTAAGAAACTATACTTAGAATCAATATATAATCCTCATTTCTCTACTGTCACATTCTTCTCATCCGCAAACTTTCGTGGAGCAACATCTTCATGATTTCTTCCGTATTCTATTGATGGTGTCGATAAATTTCTCTTGTGTAAAATGTCTTACACCAACACATGGCACGAAGTGTGATCTTTACATTTCACAACTTTATGGAAGATGGATGACGTTAGACGGTTGCGGCGATGTTCTTCATAAATCGAATTTCCATGTTGTCTGCGGGAGGATAATTCAATTAAAGTTCTTTTATCTGAACTGACCTAATACGAAAAATAATGCAAAGAATTCTTGAAACAGGACAGGGTGAACTGAAATTTGTAAACACAAATAGCTACTTTTCCTACAAATATTAAAAGGAAAGTTCATTAAACATATCCTTCAAAATTATCTTTGTCGAGGTATATGTTTCCGAAATATGTAAAAACGAAGTTTCGAGACAACCTGGAATCGTAGAGTTGAAACATATTTTATAATTACATGAATCCACAGAACTGATAGCCTCCCAGAAATTCTCGTAATTTTCTCTACTTACTCAATATGTATCCAACCACACATAAATTATAAGAATTTTAAAAGAATTTAGCTTGATTTCAATTAGTGGAACATGACATATCAATTCTGCGATTCATGATCGTCTCTGAAAAAGAAGAAACAAGTGAGTATTGTTCCACAGTGTGAAACTACGGTAGACTTCCAAACTATACAAATTACATAGTAAAACTGGAAATAGTAGAGACCGGAAGTAGTTAATTTCTACCACTTCTGGTTTAAATAGAAGATTGTCGAAAGAGATTGTACCTATTCTTGGAACGATGAATCGATTCTTAGAAACCTCTTGTCGATACCTCTAACCGTTTTTGAGTTATGACAAATACTATTGAAACCGGAAGTGGCCGATTTGTATAGCTTCCGGTTTAACTTGAAGATTGGTGAAGGAGATAGGACATATTCTTAGGATGCTGAATCGATTTCTGAAAACTGCTTGTCGATAACTCACAGTTTTATATCAATGAAAATCAATATTGAAACCGGAAGCAGTAGTGAATTTGTACCACTTCCGGTTTTAGTGGAAATACAGAAGTCGAAGTGTTTTGTTTCCTTTACATCTTGAATCGATTTCTGAGAACCATTTGACGCTAGCTATTATCGTTTCTGGGTTATGACTATTACTGTTGAAACAGGAAGTGGTAAAAATCGACCACTTCCGGATTAAGTAGGAGGTTGTTGAAGGAGATGGAATCTGTTCATGGGATGCTGAATCGATTTCCGAAAACCACTTATCGATAGATTTTACCGCTTAAATTGTATGAAAATAGCTCTTACCGTTTTTGCTATGATACCTGTTGACAGACAGACAGATAGACAGACGGACGGACACAGTCATTCTAAAGGACTTCAATTTCTTATGCATAACATAGTTTGGAAGTCTAAAATTAATCCAGAAGTTTCAGAAGCATCACTGTGATACAATGATAGCTACGTGATATATATAGAGACGTGCAGATGGACGGGGGTCTTTGGGTTCATACCCAACCAATCCCAGAAAATTCTGAGCAAATGAAAAAAAAATACTCCTATGGAAAAATAATTAGCAAATTCCACGTTTTAGAAGTTGGAAAAGTTGGATCCCACTGAGAAATGATTTTTTTCTTCTATTATACCACTTTTGTGATACAATTATCATCAGAGCTGGTAACTGCGCGTCAAAAGGTTTTTTTTGTGTGAATCACGTTTTCGGACGTTCAAAATGCTCAACAATTACATTTTTTTTAGTTTGTACCAGGAACGAAGCCAGAGTTCTGATTTGGGTGGGGGGCATATATACTAAACTAGTAGTATAATTAGCAAACTAGTATTTATGTACTAGTTTAAATATTTGGAAGGCAAGTCAAGATTTGGACCCGTGCTCCCCCTAGCTACATCCTTGGCTTCTTCACAACTTTTTCCCGCTAGAAAGTACCCAAGTGAATTAAATAGCTGCATAAATTGCTTGCTATAGTACAACATGTAAATAAATTTTAGGAAAAAAAAATCATTCAAGTCATAGCCTACGATGCGGGGTCTTGTGAATATGATTCCCGATGTGAACACTTGGTCGACGTTGAAAATAAAATGGTGGATCAAGACGACTAAAACTATAAAACAGATGAGAGGATAGAGACTCATGCTAACATGGAGAATACACTCATTTGTAGCTACAATATATGAAATGCACTACTTTTCGTGGTGACTCTGGCGCTTTTTGCATGCCTTGAAAGAAAGAAAGAAAGCGAAACATATACCCTACTATGGCACCTGAAATGCCCGCGGCTGAGTCAATACTTAGAAACATTTTGGCGGAGCAAGAATGAGGAAAACCAATCCGGCAGGAGGGGGAGTTGAAATGACATGCCAATTTCAATGTGAAAACCCTCTGTGAAACACAAATAAAAGAAAGTCTTATCAGATTCCCTCGTTTGCTTGCTTCTTCTCAATTCTTGGAATCCTAACCCGAAGCTAGTCAGTCACGTGATGTGCAAAGCAGAGAAATTCTTGGTTCATCTGCTTGCCCCACCGTTTTGCGAGATAGGATGTACTCATAACTGATAGATGAGATTATTATTATTATTATTATTATTATTATTATTATTATTATTATTATTATTATTATATTCATGTAATTCTGCATGGAGATTTTGTTCTGGAGAATTTTTTCTTTAAAAATTTCTCATAGACAGGGGTGCCCATCCCCCCCAAAGTTAATGGCGCACTCCCCCCAAAACTAATAATCTCTTCCCTCCTTAAAACTCAAGTCCTCTAAAAACAATTGCCCAGTGTAGCAGTAGTTTTTATAGTACTAGTAATTGTTATTTTTGTTGTTGTTTTTATTTCCTGTAGTAGTATTATAAAATGCTTGTAGTAGTAGTAGGGGTAGTAGTAATTATAAAAATGGCATTACTTTATTTAGTAGTGTCGGTAGTGTACAATACTAAATATGTTCTATAAGGATATTGAAGGGTATAAAAACTTCTACACACTGTGTATGGCACAGATATTTTTTTTACAATTAGTAGTATTATTTTTTTCTTTACAAAATATTGATATAATTGCCTTGTACATGAAAAGTAAGACGCAAGTTACAAGTTATTGAGTTTGATACCAAAAGAAAATGTTATCCTCGAAATTAGCCTACAAAAAGAAGTGATATCCAACAAAAAACATTCCTGTAAAAGAGCCAAGTACGAGTGGCCTTAAAAATAATTGAAATCACAAAAATAGGCGCCAAGTTCTGGTGGACAACAGTTACAAACACTCATTGGCTCACTTCAAATTTAGATTTGAAACTTGTTTGTTGTCTGTATGGTTACCACTAGCTCACAATTATGTCAAACTACTTTATAATTTTCAACAGACAACATAGGCAAGTTTCAAATCTAAATTTTAAAGTGATTCCTTGAGTGTTTGTAACTGTATCTCACCAGAACTTGGCGCTCATTTTTGTAATTTCACTTCTTTTTGACTCCGCTCATACTTGTTTTTTTACAGGAATGATTTTGTTAAATTAAATTATTACTGGTCGTGGTGGTGACATTAACCTACCCCTGATGTCCTTTATAGAGTAATATTTTTTTCTTTCCTCACTCGACAAAGCAAATTTGTCTATAATATCGCTGTTGGGAATGCATTCTAAAATGTCTTTTTCGGAAGAAAGGACAAGCATGTCGGAGAGCCATACATCTCCCATGCTGCTTCTTAGTGTATTTTTTACAATCTTTACTTTACTCATAATCCTCTCTGCTGAGCAACTCGTTGCTTGTAATGACAGAAGTATCTGGTATAATATTGTTAGGTATGGAAAACCAGACATATTCAACAAACCTGTGGGCGGCCCTTCTCTCTTAAAACGAACCAACCTTTCCTTTCATACGGCTACTTTCGCGGTACTTCATTCATCGAGTATCGAAGCAGGGGGAACGGGGGTTTACCCCGGAAAATTTTTGAAAATTAGCTTCTCAAAATCATGTTTTAATGCTATTCCGACAGTAAAATTGCTAGTTCGAAAGTAGAGTAAAATCAACCCCCAAAAAATTTTTCTCAATGGCGCAGCTTGCGCCATACATCCCCCCTGTGAGCGGCCCTGCTCACAGAAATATTAGGAAATTTGTTCCGTTTACTAGTAAATATCTAACTAGGTCTTCTATATATAAAAGTATAGAAACAGCTAATAAATTTTATCCAGTTCTAGATTTGTTTCATAAGAAATTCAAGAAGGTGCGCGAATTATTTTTTTAATTTTTTAAATAAATTATGAAATGTCTTAACGTCTTTAGGCTTGCAACTAATTCTCTTAACCCTTTCACTGTGGAAGGCGACGGAAAAAAATTTCCCTAACCTGCGAATGTCGATTATAGTCGCTGTGTTAAAATTTGTCTGTATCTTGGGTTTGTCGATTGTAGTCGCCAAAGGATTTCCGTGCGATTTCTATTGTTTATCGAAAACAATAGAACACAAACAAAAATGAACGGTACAACCTTGGCGACTACTCTCGACAAAGCCAAGATACGGACAAACAAATTTTAACACGTCGACTATAGTCGACATTCGCATGTTAAGGAAATTTGGTTCTGTCGACAAAAGTCGACTTCCTCTGTGAAAGGGTTAATTCGGCTTTGTATTCTTTTAAATATTGTATGGATTTGTTTTATATATATATATATATATATATATATATATATATATATATATATATATATATATATATATATATATATATATTGTATTTTTTAAAGCCAAATTGTAAGAATTTTTTAATTATAAACAGATACACACGATTCGTATTTTTTATATTTCTGGATGTCATTCAGTAAGTTTGTAGGTGCCATTTGAAATATTTTTTTATTTATTTTTGTAAGTTTTGTTTTGTTTTCTCGTTTTCATTTCCCTATCATCTTTTCTTTTCTTCTATGTTTAATTCCTTCTTTACTACGTATATTATATGAAATAATAATAATAAAAAAACTTGATCATGGATTTTGTATTTGTGTCATATGATTTTTATGCTTATTTTTCGTCATTATTATTATTATTAGCCTTGTTAATCTATGTATTTTACCGAAGCGTTTAATTTAGAAATATTTATTTTCATATTGTATTAACAGCTACAAAGTGTATTTTTATTTTTTCTTTTATTATTTTGTAAACAGCTACAACTACATGGTTAATAATAATCCAATTTTGAATTTTACTTTCTATAATCCTAAATGCTATACCTTTTTTATATATATGCATGTTAATCATGCTTCTTTTTTCATTACTGTTTTTTTTTTTTTTTTTTTGTATTTCCAGTTTGTAACAGATACTGCATGTTTTATGTTTTGTTTTCAATAAATATTTTCTTTTTTATTCATTTTTGTACAATCAGTTGTATTATGTTATCCTATTTCCATGCGCCCTATGTATTTTTTTCTTTCTTGTAAGGGGCACTTGTGGCTGTATTGCTGTTTGCTTCTAATAAACATACTTTTAATTATGCAAACTAATGGAATAAGGGGCGGGACAACTTCACACTTACCCGTCCGATTTTAAGATTTTTCACCTCAAACCGTTAGTTTAGGTTAGTTGTTAAAATTATTATTTTCGAAATAGTTCTTTTATACTAGAAATAAATTAGGGAGAGGAGGGATAGTGTCAAGTTGTTCACCCATGAACAATATCCATACACTTATACTGCATTATATAACTAGTTGCTCGTCAGTTTACGCAGTTCTGAAGCTGCCTATCTCAGTTTTGCAAAAGTAAATATTTTATTTGACAAATATGTTTGAGGACCAAGTGTCTAGTAATTATAATCGTACTTCTTCTCTTTAATCAAAATCATATTCGTATACATCGCTCTTTGCCATGATATGTATCATCATCATAATTAATTCCACATAATCTATAGTCCATTAACATTAAATTATTATTATATTGTGCTAAAGATCGAACAAAATGACACACACAAATTTTATACGTACCATGGAATATTTTAGAACGAAAATGATTCTCACATGTGAATATTATTATATTATTTAATCGTCAACATTATTTATATCTTGCTTACTGTCCGATCCCAATTGACAAATATTCTACCTACGTAAACCAAGATTTCGAAGATAAACCATAGACCCCCCTGGTATGACTTATGGTTCACGGGTATCCTTGCGAGCCACTGTTCTTAGCACTCTAATTTATTGAAATAACTCAGAATACACTGATACCCTTGTTTGGTTTACAGTGAGAGAGTATTAAATGTAGTACAATATTCCGTCCCAGTCTAAATAGTGAGTCAATATATTACTGATTGTATATAGAAACTGGTAGGTACTGAGAACAGATGCTAAACAACGAAAACAAAACATAATTCAAAAACAAGAGAGACAAAAATAATGTAAATATACGTACATTAAATAATAAGTGAAACGAATATAAAGAGTTATCTACTAACATACTCCAGTAACACGAAGCTTATATATATACACATAATCTTACCTTTCATCATGCTGTCTTGAATCTTCAGCAGTTCCTTGTTCTTGATAGCATGGAGAAGAATCATCAACAGAAAACAACAATTTCAGTTTTGCGACGTTTAGCGGTGCCTCCAGCAGATTTTGAGCGCTTATTTCGTTTTATGTTTTTTTGATAAAGGTCATTTACGAGCCATTATGTATTTGCAGTATATTAGCTCATGCCTGATTGGTAACACCTTCAACTCGTTAGCTACACTGCGAAATAGGTGATAATAGGACCTTGTAGTTGTAGAACATCCCGTCGAAAATGCGAGTGGCGCTAGCGTACAGATGTTTCTTTTAAAATGTTAACACTTTGCGCATTTATTCTCGAAATACATAAAGTACGTTCGTAATACATGATGATGTATAATATCGAAAGGAAGAAGACATTTCAGTGTTTAGAATGATATATAGATGTTGAAGATCGCCGGCGTCTTTCGACAAGTATAAGTAATCAAAAAACGGATTTGCGCTGTGGTGTGCAGTTTAGTGGAATTTAGCATTCCAAAATCTAGTTCTTAAGATAATTATAAACAAATCAAGCTTCAAGAAAAATTTAATACCATTTGATTCTAATCAATAATAATAAGGGAATAACACATTCAAGTTTCGGAACGAAATTTTTATTAATTATTTCACTATATTAGAACAAACTTTAATTAATTATATAAGCGCATATTGATTATATAAACATAAAATTTATCATTACTGCTACTAAATATATTGCTATAATGTTATATACTCAAACCATTTCGTTAAATTGCGTTCTTTAGTAATTCTGAGTAGAGTGCCAACGCCCTTAATCAAAATCACAGCAATATTCCCGGCTAGGCGGGTGAAATACCGGCCAGTTGGCAAATGTACTCGTAAATCAAAATGCTGAATGCACCAAAATACTTCACCATGCATTCTATAGTTTTTGCAAAATGAGTTTAATCAAGATGTTCAAAGAAAACAAGATACTGTCTTATAATTTTCTATTTAAAAGTCTACTTTGTGAATTTGTTATATCTTCCAATTACCAGTTTTCTGCACGAGATGAGGATAGAGGTTTCTGCTCAAGTTAGAAAGAAAAAATTGCATTTTTCTCATAAGGATTCAGCTCACGTAAGAAATAATGAATAAGTTTAATAATAAGAGCTGAGCAGTGATAAACTAATTCACAAATAATGATTGTAAGAATAAATATAAATATAAAAAGAAAAAACTTTAGATTCCACCATCGTTAAAATAAGATCCATTTAGTGAACCACACGATAGTGTGAACACACCAATCAACACAATAGTGTGTACAAAGTCTTGTTAGTAAATACTCCAACGAATGTGACACATTTTTTTAATGTTTCTACCATTTAAACAGTCCCCGGATTGTTTTCGTTCTGGCGCCGCTCCTAATTGTGTACAAACGAAACTTTCGCCTGCACATTTCTGTACAAACGGTGTACAAACGATTGTGATAATTTGTGATTGAATTGGACATGGCGAGGGAGCTACCATTCAGACAGCCACCCACTTTGTTTTCGTTCTGGGGACGTCCCTAATTGTGTACAAACGAATTTTTCGCCTGCACATTTCTGTACAAATGACGTACAAGCGATTATGACAATTTGTGATTTAATTGGACATGATGGAGGGACTACGATTCAGACAGCCCCCACTTTGTTTTCGTCGTGGCGGCGCCCCTAATTGTGTACAACCGAAACTTTCGCCTGCACATTTCTGTACAAACGGTGTACAAACGATTGCGACAATTTGTGACTGAATTGGGATTTGGGGGGCCACCATTCAGACAGCCACCCACTTTGTTTTCGTTCTGGCAGCGCCCCTAATTGTGTACAAACGAAACTTTTGCCTTCATATTTCTGTACAAACGATGTAAAAAAAATGAGACCATTTCTGATTGAGTCTGAAAAGGTGGGTGGCTGTCTAAATGGACGATAGATTGACTAGTAAACAAATTTAAGTTCACAACGCAATTATAGCTTTTTAATAGTTAAGTAGCAATTAAAGCAGCTAAAATTACTATTAATTAGTATAATATGGTGCAGGTATTAAGGCTGAAATAATTAAAGACGTGTTCCATCATTTCCCTTACAAGGGAAGAAAAAGGCGGGTAGAAGAAAGATGAGAGTTGTAATTATCAAAATAACCCGGCCATATCTCGAAAACACTTAAGGGTAGAGACATGTTAGTTAAAAGTGTGTTTCAGCGTTTTTTTTTTTTTGTTTCTATTTGAACAGAAGAAATATGGGTCGAGATTGATATTGTAATAACAATATGGCGTTGTTTCAAATTCCTTTAAGATTAGAGAAATGATAGAGTTAATAGGAGCTAGGCCATATTAGTGATGGGCATTGGAAATATTCCCGATGGGATGAAAAATTTAAAAAATGAGAATATTCCTGTGTTTTTTCCTGGCCTATAAATTCCCGGGAAGGTATTTATTTCCATTTCTTCATGTTATCTTCCAAACTATAAGAACCATATGACTAATTATCTTATTTTAATATATTACGATTTACTTCTAGGCTTTAAAGAATTTGGAGTTTAAAAAATTTATAATTCTTTGAGTATACTTATATAACTAATAATAAGATTTTTTTAAATTCCATTTCCATTTGCACTAAACTAGGGTAATTGTTTAGTATTGGGGAAGGGGAAACTAGCAAAAAGTAGGATGATTTACGGAAGAAATGAGTCGAGAGTAGTGTCCAAGTAGTGAAGAAAATATCGAACACAATTATTTTTAGAGCAGTAGGGAATTTGTACAAACCATAAAGGTAAGTGGAAATGATTTATGTGAGAAAAGAACGTGGATTGTTGCTAACGTGTCCTGTGGGGCTCTAACTCGCCTTCACTTTCTTACGCTCGCTGTCTTAATTTAATGTTGGTGACGTAATTTAACGTATGAAACCATACAACCGCATCGGAAAAGAATATCGCAAAAAAGTCGGTGCAAAATCTAGAGCCCCAAAGCTAAACGTAAATGTTGACAAAATGGTGGAACATGTGTCTTCTGGCAGTTACCCAACCTAATTTGTTTATAACATTTAAAAATTTAATATGTTTATAATATCATTAATAGAGTCAAGTATAGAAAATCCACTTACATATAAATTTAAACCTTTTAGTGGGTTAAAAGTATGTGAACTTACTATACCATTTTTGAAACAAAATTACCTTCATAGAACATATTGTAAATAAATATCCATATATGAGTACTATATAAATGTAATAAAATATTAATAAAATAGCATAACTTCGTTCAGAATATACATTTTAAAGGCTCCTCTGGGGACAACACTAATAATATACTGTTATATAAAAACGAATTCAACTTTGAAATTATAATGTAGTAATAAATTCCCAGAACATTCCCATTTTGGGAATCTTCCGAATTTTTCCGATAATTTTTCCGAAAAATATCTTCCCGGGAATTTACCCATCACTAGGCCATACGCCGAGCAAATGCGGGGATCTGGGGACAGTCCGGTAGCCAGCCCAAAAATGTTGGGGGGCGGTAGAAGTTAGGGGGCCGATACAACTTTATTACAGTTTATCACCATGTTATAGTTCATTTACAAGTCTACCGTGAAAATTTTAGGGGGGGCAGCAAAAATGTAGGGGAGTCCGGGCTCCAAGACACCCCTTCGATACGGGCCTGTCTGGGGGTGAAGGCCCCAGCTAGCCGAAGGCTAATTCTCAATAAATATAATTATTAACTTAATCATTATGAATGTTGTTTAAGTAAACATATTAATATGATGGGGATTAAAAAAATATCTTATCCTTTTAATTAAGACCTCTACTATGAATAAAGGCAATGACTGTAGCTAGAATTGCGGTTTCGAGAAGAAAGAAGAGGTGGTATGGGACGAGATTAGAAAAGTGTAAGGCGAGAGGTTGGAAGGCACAAAAACTTAGAATTTATGCTATGTGAATTAAGTAAATTCTATGAATCAATAATGCGAAAAAGATAGCTGAAAAATTAAGGACAGGAATTTTGAAGCTAGTCATTGAGTATTAATTACTTCTGTATAAGATGAAATGAAGGTTAAAGTTTCGAAATACAATTAAATCAAGAGGAAAATAGAAAAGGAAATTCGTCTCTTTTGAATTAAATGCATGGTCTATAAGTGGAACAATCTCTCACAATCTTGCAATTCCTTTAAAGTTTTTGGAATCGGATATCAAGAAAAATCACTGCAACTCTTTCACGAAAGATAAATGAGATCCTCGTTAATATATAAAATAAGATATGTGCTCTTGGTACACAAGGTCCCAGTTCGATTCCAGCACGTAAAGCATTATAGTGATTCAGACTTCACTTTAACTTTAAAGTCTCGTGTTAGATATCATCGTTAGTGACAAAAGACGTAAATACAAATCAGACTCAGAGATGCGTAGATCAATGAAACATTGGCCCACGACTCACTGAGCAACCACTCTTTGTAATCCACGACCCACCGTGACCCACTGACCCCACCAACCATGACCCACTCTGATCACCATCACCTACTATGACCCAGCACCCACCATGACCCAATTTCATTTCATTTGATTTCATTTATTTGCCTGTTTCATTAGCTTACAAAGCATGAGAAATTCTCATGTAAGCATTACAGTTGTAAGAAAGAAAGAAAAAAAACATACAATATTGTCAAGTACCACAGGTATACATCGTGCATCTTTCTAAAATACAAAACCTCATAATAGAATATATTAAGTATAAAAACATGACAATTTACATCTAATTAGGTAACTGTTTGTACCACACCAGGCATGTACTCACGGGTACTCACGGGTATCTGTTACCAACTCTTCAGTTAATGAGTCATTTAAATATTCTTTAATTGTATAATAGCACTTTTCAGTGAGTAGATTATATAAAGTCTTACCAAGAATGGAAACATTGGTCATACAAGTACAGAGGAAGTTTATTATACAATCTGACACAATTCATGTACACGGTTTTGCTTATATGAGCATATTTTTGATGCATCTCAAATAGGTCACTACCTTGTCTTCTATTATGGCTATGAACATTTTTGTTAAAGATAAAATGATGCTTGTTTTTCACAGTAAAAAGAATAGATTTATAGATGTATAAGCTGGGGAGTGTTAAAATTTTTGCTTCTGTGAAAACCTTTTTACATGTCGATTTTGTGGGTAACCCAAAATTTATTCTAATCGCTTTTTTTTGCAATCGGAAAGTGCTTAAACTATTTTCAGCAGATCCCCAGTGTATTATGGCGAAGTTAATTAATGAATTAAACTTGGCGTAGTAAAAGCTAAGAAGTGCTTCTCTCGATACAGTACTTTGAAGTTTGTATAAGGCAAAACACACGCTACTTAGTTTCTTGTTTAAAGTGGAGATATGAGCAGACCATGAAAGATCATCACTTATGATTACTCCTAAAAGCTTTGTTATGCAAGAATATTGGAGTAAGTTAGAAGATATTTTTATTCTAAGTGATATACGCGGTTTTCCTGGAAAATGAAAATGTAAGAGAATCGACTTATCATGATTTATAATTAACTTATTCGCTGTTAACCATTTTACTAATTTGTCTGTAAAAATGTCAGATTTCCTCTCAACTTCTATTGATTTTCCTGATATTATCATACTGATGTCATCAGCATATAGAATACATTTTGCTGGATGCATAAATTAAAAACAAGTCATTTCTATATATCAGGAAGAGAATAGGACCCAAAATGGAACCTTGAGGAACACCTCTGATTACAGTCGATAAAGACGAACAAGTTGTTTGAAAACCATCTGCAGCTAATTTTGATATTTGTACCGCTTGTTAACTACTGGATAAATAAGAGAGAAACCAGTTGTGAGCTACTCCTCTAATACCATAAGCATACAACTTGCATAAAAGAATAGCATGATCAATTGTATCAAAAGCTTTGGATAAGTCGATGAATAGGCCAACAACATATTTACTGTTTTTTAATTCAAGAGCTATATTGGACATGTAATCAAACAAGGCTGTTTCAATACTTTTCTTATTTTGGAAGCCTTGTTGTGATGGTGATAGTAAGTTACATGACTTCAAAAAATTGCAGAGTCGTGACTTATCACATATTCAAAAATTTTTGAAAACGTTTAAAGAATGGAGACTGGGCGATAATTTCTTACATCATGCATACTCCACTTTTTATGAAGAGGAATTACTTTTGCCACTTTTAACACGGACGGAAAATATCCTTTCTCAAGAGATAGGTTTACTAAATAACAGAGATGATTTACAATGAAAGGAAAACAAAATTTAATAACAGTCACTGGAACTTCATCAAAACCTGAAGATCCCGAATTAGACATCCTACTCAATATTTTCCATAACTCCTCTACTGTTGCTGGAATTAAAAAACTCGTATGTGAATGCATTGGAAATTTCATCGAGTCGTCATAAGTCGCTTGTATGGGGTCAGGTAATGGTACACTATCTAGGAAATAATCATGGAAGACATCTGCAATCCGCTTAGGTTCTTTAATAATTTCGTCCCCAACTTTAACATACTCAAAGTCGCTCTTTTTGTTGTTTGTTCCACCATTTAAGATTTTCCACATAGTTTTAGCTTTATTAGTAGAATTAAGTATTGTGGAGCTATTTGATAGTAATTGAGCTGTTTTAATTACTCTTATGTATATTTTCCTCTACTTAAAAATATAATTTCGAAACGTGTGAGGAAGTGATGTATTTATTTTGAGTAATCTATTATATCTAAATAGGTTACTTTTAGAAATTTTAATGCCTTTAGTTAACCACGATTTAGTGGAAGACGTCCGGATTTTACGAGTAATTTTTGGAAACGCCATATTGAAGTAATGTAAGAAAGTTTCAAAGAAGTATTTAAACTTACATTCAGTGTCAGACGTGTTATATATGCCATTCCAAGACTCGTGAGAAAGCAAGAAATTTAGATATTCCATATTATGACTGGAGAAAATTCTCTTTGTAACTATGTATACTTTAGACTTAAGAACAGTGGTATTGTTTAAAGTGATTTTTAAAATAATCGCATCATGATCAGAGAAACCGGGATCAAATACTTCAAGGTTATAGGCAAATTGGTTTTTACTAATGATGAACTGATCTAGAACACTTTTATTATGACGTGTCGGTACATCCACTAGCGCTTGGAGATTGTACACATTCAGCAGATCTCGTAGATCGGACTTCTTTTTTGCTTCCACTATCCAATTTACATTAATATCACCACAGATGATCATTTTTTCAAAGACTTATAGTATGAAGTGCAAAAGACTTTCGAGTTTCTTTAAGAAAACAGTAAATATGCCGGATGGCGACCTATAAATGCATATAATACAAATGTTAACACTTGGTAGTTTAATGGCTACAGCTTCAAAGTCAAATTCACAGGTGAATTTTGTAATATCTATTTCAGAAGCTTTTAGACTATTGTGAACAAAGATGCATACACCTCCACGTTCGTGTGAAACGCGAGAGAATTTAGTGATAAGATTAAAGTTTTCAAAATTGACCTCCTTAATAAGTGTATCATTTAGCCAATGTTCACCAAGACAAATAACCTTACATTCTTTCAAATCATCAGCTAAAAGCACATCAAAGTATTCGAGTTTATTTTGGATCCCTTGTACATTCTGATGAAAAATACTTATTGTATTAGCTATCTTGGGTTCGGATTTTTCATCTGGTGTGCTAAAAGTTATATATTTTTCGTTATTTTGTCCGGCTGCAAACGATACTGTATTATCATTGCTAAGACCTGTACGGGGGAAAGTAAGAGGAATGGGATCCCTGTTCCTGTTCTGAGCCTTAATCATATTACTTAAAATTTTCACATACATGACAGTTTCCTAGATTATTCAAATGTAAACCATGATGGGTATGAAATTCTCGTGGAAGACTACTTACACATAACTGTACATTTTTAAATCGACTACAAACTTTACTAATGATGCTATTTGTTTTATGTACTTCTGAGTTAACACAAGAACTCTTCGATATATCATGCCGGTATGGTAGATTAACTACTATTACATTATGAGTAAGAGTGCTGAGTGTAGTCTTCAAAACACGGACAGCATCTTCAGACTCATTTTTTGACACATCATTAGTGCCTCCTATAAGTACAACAGTATCAGTATCTGAGAATGATTTCTGGTCCACACATGAATTTACAACGTTATTTAGTTTTGCACCATGGGGGCGCGGTGGCTCAGTGGTAGAGCGTTCACCTCTGGTGCTTGGGGTCCCGGGTTCGATCCCAGTCCCCGCCAAGTCAACTTTGTGGTGGACAAACACCGTGCTCGTGGGTTTTCTCGGGGTTCTCCCGTTTCCTCCCACTTTCTTCATTCCACCATTCCACTCATCTCTCATCATCACCGTCTCCTTTAGCCTAACCGGCATAACCGTGGGACGTAAAAACTCAAAGATTTCATTTCACTTTTAGTTTTGCACCAGGCTTAACAATACCTACTACGCTCATATCATCACACTTCTGCATTAATCTGGAAGCAAGACCACGACCGTGATTATCTCCGACAATGAACACCTTCCCTTGCACTTTTTTTTACCCGATTTACTGAAATTGAGTTTCCATTTTCAACACCATAACATGGCTTACTGCTTGAATCCTGTGACGGAAATCTTGGGCGATCCTGCTGGTTTAAACGATCTACACGTCGCACTTGAATAGGCCTATTTCCTAGGCTAACTTGCTTTACACTATCACACTGGCCACTTAACTCACTGAATCTGTTTTTTGTTTCAATATTATAATCGTATTGAAGACCTGACACTTTATTACTCAGTAGTTTACCCATAGTATTTGAGTTCACACAGTGTCGTGTCTTTCTGCAGCTTTGACACTCCATTGGCAATTTGGTCTTGCACTTGCGTTGTGGATAGGGCTACAAATGATTTTCGGAGGGCTAGTATTTCCACTATATTGTGATTTCCAACTGGAAAAAGATGGTATCTTCGCGCTGTTATTAGGTTCTTGGCCGTAATCCTTACGATGTCGCTCCAGGTCTTTCTATTTTGCCTTGTACTAAACGATTCTTGACCCAATTGTTGAAATTGATCTTGGCGTTGCAGTTGCTGGATATCTTGCACTAAGAGTTCGACAACTTTACGTAATGAATGTAGTTCCTCAAGAAGATCTGAAACAAACTCAGCTGAAATTGATACCTCAGTAAGTTGATTGTCATTTGTTTTTTCACAGCTACCACACGACATGCAAGACAAGCTTACAATATTGGAATTTTTGTCAACTGAACTGCACTTGCCAAAATGAAAGAACTCCTTGCATCTTTCACACTTTATGCCGTTTTTCAATACCCTTTTTCATTTACTATATTTAGTATTAACTGTAAAATTACCTGACATATGGGACCCATTTATACTGTCCAAAACACTGTCCGCCACCTTGACTATCCAATTTACTACCCACCAAAATCCAACGTCATCAACTCTGACCTAAGATTCAAGCAATTCTCTCCACTGACTAAAGAGTTTATGCTTTAATAAAACATGGCTATGAAATTATCATTTGACGGAGTTTGAATTTCTGCGGTCAGTCGTTCAAACACCCTTTGTTACAATACCGGTGGATGTGAAATTTACGTTAAAAAATGGTAAAGTGGTTGTCACGGACCAAATTATTCAATCTAATTATCACAGATAATTATTTCCCTGTTGAATTGCAAATACTTTTCAGTGGAAAGTAGGATGAAGTTTGAAAGTTCCAAATCTACGTAAACTAGCCCAACATAAAGGGAAGAAAACTGTAAAAATATTCATTTCAATAAGCGAAACGAATAAACAAAATTTCTAAGTATTGAAGCTTACAGTACAAATTATATCCCTATTTTCTAGGAACTCTATGGCTTGATGCTTTGTGCTCTGAACGTTCCATGTAATAAACACAAGCTTCAGGAATTATAAAAGAAATTAGTGGATAAAATGCGATGCACTGTAGTTTTAGTTTCTTAATTAATTCTATTTCAAATGTGGCTGATCCGGACCACCCAACCTAGTTATCCATTTAATTGGTAGATGATATTTCAGATCAGCAAATAAAACTGAAAGTTTTCGTCAATAAATTCTTTAAATTCTGACCAATCTTTTAAGAGTGATACGAAAATGTTCCATAATTCAATCAGGATGTTTGTTGCAAAACACTAAGGGTAACTCAAGATAGTTAAAAAAAAGTAGGCATTAGATAAAAATACTAACTTCCTACCATGTTGAAAATATTAATACTAGATGATCTCGAAAAATATTTCTGACCTTCAATTAAATTAATATGTAGTAGATCCAAGGATCACGAACTTAACCCGTTATTAAACGCTGTTAGTAAATCAGAAAATTTGTCACTTGATAACTGAAAAACCAGAGACGGTATGTCCTAATTACTGAAAAACCAGAGGCGATATGGCATACCATCGCATACCTTCTCCCTTCGACCACTGCTTTTAAAGACAAATAAATAACACTAAATTAAACGAAACAGTATGAAAGCTAAACGACTGAACAAATTCGGCAGTGGCAGCTGGTTGTGCAACTATATATGATTTTTACCTCCAAAGATTTTTTTTTAATTTTAAAATAATGTTTTCGTAAAAAATAATCCCTTGCTTTTTAGCACAACACAGTATTGATGCATCTCTTAAAAAATCATGTCAAAAAACTGAAAGAAAGAGAGAGAAACACACATCCAGTGGCAAATAGCGTTGCCACTGGATCCATTAGCATTGAGCATACGCCAGAGTTCCTATTTCTTAACATTGGAAAGCATACTTATTCTTGCATCGCTCCTATCCTGTTGTACGGTCTCCATCCAGTTGCGGAGACCTTGGCAACTGCCACTCAGCTTCTGCACACAGAACTACAAGTGCATCATAGGAAATTTGAAACATTTACGTGCATCAAATGGCGCGTTAATATGTATAAATTTCGTTTTTGTCACTGATGCGCAGCATTTTCAACCCTAGAGAATGATCGAAAATAAAAAATGGGTCATTTGAGACATATAAATGCATTGTGGTTTAAGATTACTCAATTGATGCAGATATTTGCATCGGTACTTATGCATTTCTTCTTGATGTGAGCGTCACCTGTCGTGTTTTGTTTGAAGCTAGTCTTCAGCACTTACTGCGCATGCTCGACTGGTTTTCGTGTTGTTGTGGAGCGAATTCTGACTTGTTATTGTGTGTGTTCTTTTGTCTAGTGCTGGAGTCTGCTTAGAAAAACGGAGGTAAGTGTATATTAAAATACGATATTATTGTGTTAGGTAGTGCAAGTATGTAGTTATTAAGAAAAGTACCGTTAGCAAAACAACAAAGCCATAAGGGATTCTCAGAAGGAACTCGTTTCCTACAAAAATCCACAAAGGAGTGAAGAAATATTTAGGTTAACTACAGTACATACTGTATGTTGAAGTGACTCATGCTAGTGGCTGCTTGATTCTCATTAAATATATCCGATGCATGCGTGAACTCCGAACCGCTGTTATTATTATTATTATTATTATTATTATTATTATTATTATTATTATTATTATTATTATTATTATTATTATTATTACTTAATATTCTTATTAGGTGAAGGTTGATTATTTAGAAAAACTTCATTTAACTCGCATAAGTTGTTACTCCTGCACCAAGGCCGCCGATCCTGGGGGGGTTTAGTGGTCTGGGACCCCCAAAGTTGAAATGGTCCTCTAACGAGGGGGGCCAAATTGCTAAGTTGAAGCAGGTTCTCCTATTTCTACAGTACATGGTCGTTCATTTTTCCTTTCTACTAATGCATATCTTTCATAGGGCCGTCCAAAGTTACACAGAAAACGGCGCCCTTGTCCTGCACATACCAATAGTTGAGTATCTACTAAAAGTCACACATGGTCACGTAATTGTGATGTTTTGGTTAGAGTATCGGGCCAAAAGCCCCGATTTCGTGATATTGAAGTAAATATTGACAAAACACGGGTATGCCTACTATTGAGCAGGAAATACATTGAAGGTTAAAAACAGTAGCACGGCATTAACCCTTACATATATCGTATATGTTTATACGTTAGGGTTGTATTTTCATTATTCGATTTAAAAAGTACTAATAAAGCTTTCTTTCTAGAGTGGAAGCGTTCTAGAACACGTTACGTATGGTTTTACGCCTTTCCGGGTCGAAACATAGGGTGTGATACGTCATAACTTAAAACTAAAGAATTTTTTGTTAGGCCTATTTTTACTATTTTTTGAGTTACTTACTTTTGCACCTATAACAAAAATTCCCTTTTTCTCGATTTTCCCGCTCAGATACTCGACGGAGACATGCGAATGGAAAACGTTTCAAAGGCTGTTCTATTCTGAAGAGAATGAGGTACGAACCATAATGCTAATGTAAATAAGGATGTCTCAGGAAATTTTTACCTGAGATCTTGTTTTAAACGGGAATTTATGGTACTGTGGGCATATTATTTTTTGGCGGGCTTACTTTTGCACCTAGAAGATCGATATTTTGCACATACATTCAGTGTACTCCTTAGTATTCTACAGATATATTTCAGATCTCTGCGGTGCCCCAAGTTGTGTTCAAACGGGTAAAAAGGTTTTAAAAAGAGATATTTTAATAAATCTCTTTATCGAGATTTTCCCGCCTCAGATACATGATGAAGACATGTGATTGGTAACGTTAGAAAGTACTTTCCATTCTGAAGAAAATGAGGTACGAACCATGATCCTAGGGTAAATAGGGATGTCTTAGAAAATTTCCCGTTTTTGCGGGAATTTGGGGTATTGTGGGGATATTCTTAGCACATGTGTTAATATATATATATTTACCTTACTGTTCTAAATAGAAGCTTGAAATTTTGTAGACATATTCACTATGCCCTTAACATTTTTCAGTTGATTTTGAGATCTGTGTGTTAACACAGGAGGGGAGGGGTCCAGAAATGCTAAAAAAAGGGATATTTTAACAAAAATCACATTTTTTGCAATTTTTCCCGCCTCAGATACATGACGGAAACATATGAATGGTACCGTTTGAAAGACTGTTCTATTCTGATGAGAATGAAGTGTAAAACATGACCCTAGGATGTCTCAGAAAATGTTTATATTACATCCGAATCTTTTTGAGTCATCTGGGCCACTGTGGGGATGTTCTTAGCTGATTGGTAATTTGTTTCTCCCATCCTTACTATTCAAGATAGAAGCTTGAAATTTTGTACACACGTTTCGTACACCATTTAGTATTTTTCAGTTTATTTTGAGATCTGTGTGTTAACACAGGGTGTTCCGGAGGGACCCAAAATAGAAAAAAAGGATTTTTTCTACCAAAAGCCTTATTTTTCCCCTCAAACTTTCCGTTTCAGGGACATGATAGGGAAATGTGAATGGTGCCGTTTTAACACAGCGTATAATAAAGAAAGGAAATTTCAAATGTAATTTCTGGTATCATTATCAGGTTAACTTTTCAGAGGTTAACAGGATTTTCCACTAGTGTTATGTTCTTCCAATGAATTCAATTTGATTATGAGATTTAAACTGACTGTTACTTCATTTTTAATTAAAATTCGTAGTTTCATGAATGGGAAATGAAAGAAACATAACTCAGCATGTCAGAAGGCTACTGATGATGTGTCAGTAGAGACAAGAGACACACGTACTAGAAAACATGCTACAGGCTAAACCAGTAACGTCTTAGTTACTGTTCCATTTTCAGTTTTTTTTTTTTAAGAACATGCGTCGTGTACTTACGTAACATCCTATATTACTGAGAAAGTAAACCTGATAGCGAAATTCTGATTTCAGATTTGAATTTAACATGGTAAATTACTTTAGACCTACAGACTTTTATCCCAGAAATATAACTTTTTTAGAATATTATAATTATACATCACAAGAACAGTTTTCATATTTTTGTACCTAATTCGAAACGTCCACGTATTTGTCCGTTTGCGAAATATATCTTTAATAATTAAAAACAGGGAAATGTAAGTGAAAAATTCTTTCAGATGATTTTAAAATGAAACTTTGGATGTCTTCCCGTTTGGCCTTTTCCCGTTTCGCCTTGTGCCTGTTTTCATTACTTCAGGCTATGATGCTAAGATAGTATATGCTAATTTGATTGTAAGGCGAAACAGGAATTCCCCTTTCCCCTTTCCATTTCGCCTTACACCAGCGAAGGGGATTTTCAAGTTATGATAGGGAAATTTAGTAGTATTTACGTTTGAACGAACAGAATAGCGTATAATCAAAGCAAGTATTCAGAATTTTGTGTTATCTGCGTCACTGTTTAAAAAATTGCTCATGTAGCCTTGTATTTGTACCTCACATATGAAGAAGAGAGTGGCGGAAGAACGAACATCAACAATTACTAAGACATATAGGTAAGTATAGTTAAGTATATATAATAGTTGTAATAAGGTATAAGTAATTTTGACACTGAAGCTTTTCTGCATGTTTCTAATATTTACTCGTGCAACTTTTCCAAAAGTTGTTTTAGAACTTTAGATGTGGAACTTTTCTTAAATGGCATCCTAGCTAGCACACAAATACATAGTCCATTTTTTTTAATTTATAGTGTAAAACAATTAACCGGTCGTAGTTAAGCAATATTCCGTCTGTCTTTACTTTCTAGAGGGAAAGTACGACTTTTTTTTTTTTTTTTTGCTGTTGATGTTTAAAATGAATTTTTTTCTTCTCTCCAGGAAGAAGATTGCTAAGGGAAATTACTGTGGTGAAACTGCATCTGTTGTCCCTATTTTTGGTGCCGTTAAACACTCTCTATATAACGTACGAGCATGAACCGGGCACCACTATCGCAAAGATTGAATAAATTGAATGTGGAAGGATCGTGGAGCGAAACGCAGGACGGCAAAAACTTTTATTGGGGGACGAAGGCGATGACACCAGTAGAATTCTTGTAAGTTATATTTTAGTAATCAAGAAAATAGTTTATCATTTCTTACGTTCTTCTTGTTTCTTTTTTTTTTTTTTTTTTTGAAATCGTGAAAATCTGTTATGACAATAGTAATAGGAGTAAGAATATTAATATTAAAGCATTTTCTTTAGAATGTCTGTGTTGTTTATTCTAGTCTTTCTATCTTCAACAGGTTTTCGGCACTATTGGAACTTTGAAAATTATGTGTCAGTGCGACAGGATTGTAATGGAGGGACACTTAAGACTGTACCTCTCCTTTTCTCCCAAATGTACATCCTGCACGGAAAATATTTCGGCCAGGTATTTGTTCTCCTCTTCTGTATATTGCCCAGTAAAAAGCAAGAGACACATGTAAGATTACTGGAGATAATCATGGAAGAAGCTGAGAAATTTGGACTGCGTTTCAAATTGAAAGAAGTTTCTATTGATCTTAAGAAAGTAGCAATCAATGCTATAAATAAAGTATTTCCTGGTTAAAATCACAGGATGTTCCTTCCACTTCTCTCAGTCTGTTTGGAGGAAGGTTCAGCAGTTAGAACTTTTTCAATTGTACAAAGAGAACACTGAAGTAAAAAGATGGATTCGACATGCAGCAGCACAGCCTCTGGTACCAACTTCCCATTTAGATGTAGTGTTTGTACGTTTGCAAGAAGATGCGCCTGACGTTCTATGAAGGAGGAGTTCCATGATTATCTTATAGACACTTGGCTGGATGATGGTGACACGTTATTTTCTCTGTAAGTATGTTTTCTTTCCTACATAAATAGATGGCGTTTAGTGCAAAAAATTAATGATTGTTTTTTTATTATTAAATCATTAATTAAGCTATCCCGAGCACTCTACAGTATAGCATTTTTTCCATTAACACCTAATGTAAAGTGTAATATAGATTTTCTTGCGACGTGCATGTATTGAAGATTCTACATTCACTGATTTGTAAATTATCAAAAGAACACATTCTTTTGCTTTGCAAAAGAAATAAATTAGGTTCACCCAAAATTTTGCCATCGACTTTCCAACGTAGATTCTCCTGCAATCCTTTGAATTTTTAATGTGCTAATGATGTATTTTTATCTATTTGCAGTGACTTGTGGAATCACTTTGAAAACGATCAAGAACAAATGACTAACAATGCAAGACAGTAGCACGTCAAATTACGAAGAAAGGCATCAAGGGATCACTTAGACATACATTCTTTCATTGAATTAATGAAAGACAGGCAACGTGAAAATGAAAGATTGCGAGTACTTCTTCAAGTGGTTATCAGAAAACACACTTAGAAAGCTAAGGCAGAGACGGTTTGACGACAGGATTCACCGCCTAAAAGATAGACTTAAGAACAGTGAAATTGATGTAATTTCATATACTGATGCTGTTTCATATTATATCCACATAGAAACTTGATATGCTATTTCGGGTGTGATAATAAAATTTATGTTCTAAGATATTTGAGTTTAATTTGTCTGAAATAGAAGAGACGTTGCAGTTGAGAATAAGATAAATCCCTCTTTGTTACAGAAACAGAGTGAAAATTCCCTTGTATGTTATAAGGTCAAGCAGGAAAAGGCCAAACGGGAATTCCCCTTCCGCCTTAAGATAACATCCTTATCGGTTGTATGGCAAAATGTTTTGAGGGCATAAGGCGAAACGGAAAAAGGCCAAACAGGCATAAATTAGTATACTAAAATATATTATAAAAAAGCGATAGAAAGATTCAGAGAACATAGACATACAAAGTTTGATTTATAATCTGAGTTGGTAGTTTCCACTTTTTTTTTCTCTCTGTAAAGTTTTGTGTTTCCCATCGCTAGATTTGCTATCGGTACGATTTTTCTAACATTGACCCATGTTCTTTTATTTCACCAAAGATAATTTGGGATTTTAGCTTTAGTGAAAATGGCAAAACTGCTCTTGTAGAGCAACCTGTAAAAAAACGCTATGTACCTAGGTACAATAAATTGAGTTCTTTTCCTTTTTTGACTTGTAAGATATACTATTTGAAGGCCTTATTTTTGTAACTATTTTCTCATAATGGTTGTGACATAGTTTAGATGGATCTCATAAATTGAGTGGCCTAAATTGTATATTGCACATCTGATATACAGGGTTGTCAAGGGTGTGAAAACGATGGAATAAATTTACAACGCTACCAAAACTATGAAATCGAGGTTTATTAGTGTGATGCATGACAGAGTGAAAATATTCCACTTTACATGAGAGCCTCTGCGACCATTTTGGAAGGTATCATACTGGATTTTAATTAATTCAGTGAAATGGGAACTTTACGATCCGATACTATTGTTGAAATAAGGTGTGATTTCGTAACGATATTATGGTAGTTTCCTCTCTGCTTGTTTGCATCCTGAACAAAATTATGATCATAAATTTACAATGACAAGTTTTTATATCTAGACCTATGTGATCAAAATTTCGTTAACAAAGAATATAGAAAACAATCTTGTTAATGTCTTTAAAAATCACACTTTATTTCAAAAATAGTAGTGTATCGTAAAGTCTATATTTCACTTAATTAACTCAAATCCAGTATGACTACTTCCAAAATGGCCGTAGAGGCTCTCATGTAATATGGAATATCTGTACTCTGTCCTGCATTACCCAAAAAGCCTCGATTACATATTTTTAGTAGTGTTCTAAATTTATTTAATCGTTTTCACACCCTTGGAAATCCTGTATATTTAGGGAATATGCAACCAGCGATACCAACCATTGTTTCAATTAATGCATGTAAATGCTTCAGTAGGAGACAAAAAAATGCATAACATTTTGTGATTTCAGCAAAACGTTTATCTGCATAATAAATTTTATGCACACAAGTGCATCAATTAACACAGTTTTCATTATGCATTTAGTTGCATCCTTAAAAATTATGCACCTAAACGTTTTGCTGGAGTCACAAAAGTTATGCATTTTTTTGTGTCAACTAACGCGTCTGTGGTTCTGTGTGTGTAATAGTTATGAATTCCTTCACTCACCAGCGATGAAGGCGTGGGTCGAGGCAGTTTGGAAGAACAAACCAAAGAACAATAATAATAATAATAATAATAATAATAATAATAATAATAATAATAATAATAATAATAATAATAATAATAATAATAATAGAATAGAGGGAGTGATATGTAGAGTGTGTCCGAGGGTTTGCTCATAATATTGTTACAATTGAAAATCCTATTGTGCTGTTTTATTGTAAGTGTGTGTTTGAAGAATGTGATGGTGTTTTTGTTCTTAGCCTGTGAGTGATATTTTTAATATTAAAATATAACGCTAGTAACAGAAAACTCAAAATGAATTCAGTTTGCAGTCTTCTCAGGACCCGTTTTCTCGTAGGCTGATGGAGGAGAAGGTTGAAATAAAAAGGTTAGGGCATCCAACACCAATTTTAACAATCAATCAAACAGTCAAAACAGGTAAGAGACAGTTTCAGCGCTCTTTTAAAATCGAGTATTATAACAACACAGACTGGCTTTGTGGTTGTGAGGGAAAAAATGCTTTATTTTGTTTTCCTTGTTTACTTTTTGGGGGTGAACGTGCTTGGACTGAAATAGGCATAAAAGATATTAATCGTTTGAGTGAACGAATTAAGGGACACAAAGCTACAAATATCCATATGAAAAATGTATTACAGTTAGCTTTAATTGGTACTGCCAATATAGCTCACCAGTTAGACAGTGAGTATAGGCGAAATATAGCTTTGCATAACGAAAGAGTGAGACATAATCTTTATATTCTAAATATTATAATTAATTGTGTACGTTTTTGTGGTGCATTTGAATTAGCGTTGCGGGGTCATGACGAGACAGAAGGATCTTCAAACCCAGGTGTTTTCCGTGGCCTCATTGATTTCAGTGCAGAACTTGACACAGCCATGAAAACTCATTTGGAGAAAGCTACTGTCTTTAAGGGAACATCTAAAACGATTCAAAATGAACTTTTAAATATAATGTTAGAAGTTTGCCAGAACAAAATCTCACAAGAAGTAAAAGAATCAGAATTTTTAGCTATGATTGCAGACCAAACTAGTGATGTGGCTAATACTTTTCAAATGGCCGTCATTTATCGACATTTAGTGAATGGAAAACCAATTGAAAGATTTTGGACTTTCCTCGAACCTCCTAAACACGTTGCAAAAAATTTGGCGTCATGCCTGTTAAAAGAACTTGAAAAACATAGGTTAGAGGAGACCCCACAGAAATTAATCGCCCAGACGTACGATGGCGCGTCAGTAATGTCCGGAACGTCTGGAGGAGTACAAGCAATTATTAAACAACAGTTTCCAAACGCCGAGTACGTTCATTGTTATGCCCACCAGCTGAATCTAATTGTGCTCAATGCTGCTTCAGTGGTAAGAAATGTTAGAGTATTTTTTTTACACTTTGCAGGGAGTTTGTTTCTTCTTCTCAACAAGTCCACAGCGTACAAAATTACTTGATGATATCGTAAAGAAAAGACTTCCCCGGTCTGTTCCTACGAGATGGAATTTCCAATCACGCGGCGTTAATACAATTTATCTGTACAGAAAAGAAATTATTCAATGTTTGAAACATATTCTAAATAATGAACATATTAAAAATTCGAGCACAATCGAGAAGGCAAGAGCGCACATTGACACGCTTACTAGACACAGCTTTGTGTTTTGCCTAACTCTGTTCCACAAAATTTTGCCTCATGTTGACATCTTGTATGGACAGTTCCAAAGAAAGGACATTGATGTGATAGGTGCTCAAAAGTATGTGTCAGTTTTTGTAGAAAGTGTTGAAAAAATAAGAAACGAAGAAATAGATATTGAGCCTTTAGTTTCGTCGGAGACATCGAAAAGAAGAGAAACTGATAACACACAACTAAACATGGAAGCGAAGGAAGTGTGTGATGCGATTATTAGTAACGTTAAACAAAGATTTAGTTTTACTGGCCATCTTGTGGCGGGCACTTTATTCTGTAATGAAAAGTTTGGAGAATACAGGAAGGAATTTCCAGAAGAAATTGTTCAAAACGTTTGCAACTTCTATCCATTTGTCAACGCAAAGCAGCTTCATTTCGAACTTTCCATAATATATAACACTGCCGAGTTTTCATCTACATCTGGACCAGTTAGTTTATTAGAATTTTTCCAGCACAATAACATTGAGAGAAACTTTTCTTAAATAACCAAACTTCTGAAGGTTTTGCTCGTTATTCCAATGACTTCATCGGAGGCAGAGAGATGCTTCTCTACCTTAAAGAGAATAAAGACTTATCTACGGAATACCATGACACAAGAGAGACTATCTGCCCTAGCAATGTTATCTATTGAGAGAGACTTGGTGAACAGCATTCCAGATTTTGACCAACAAGTAATAGAAAAATTTGCAGCTCGAAAAGAACGTAGGATGGACTTCCTTTTCAAATAAGGTACGATTTATTTAATTAAATAATTTTGTTTAGCTTTATATATATTCTTATTTTTTTTCTTCAATGTTTCCGTAATGCTTTCATGCTGTTTATATTTCCGTGCCTTACAACACATGCTACATTATATTTATCTCTTGTTTAAAAGTGTCGTATATGCATAACGTATAAATGTGCAATGACAGTGATTGTTTACCTTGTTCGGAAGGAAACAGAAAAGATAGGTTAGTTCATTAATTGTTAATATACAGGTTGGCCCTAAAGTACGTATACACCCCTGCATTGATCAAGTGTAACATTCCAGTTTATGGATTTATTTGCTTCGACTATTCTGGGCTTAAGTTATAAGTAAAAAGACGTTAAGAACAAATAATAAAGGAAACTTAGTCTACCTGTTTGATAACAATAAGAAATGTAATAAAATTCAGTACGGGACTGTGTAACTACTTTTGGGCCACCCTGTACTTAAATCAATAAACATAGCAGTAGAGCTTGGAGGCAAAGACACAAGAGAAGGAAGGTTGGGGGTGGAGTGGAAGTCGCGCGTAAACATGTACCTTTTGATATTGCAACTGCTGGTTTCACAGACCACAAACCGCTACTGAAATTCGGGACTGACACTATTCATTTTAGGAACTATAAAAACTACAGCGTGGCCCGGAGGCGGGCGTATCCCTAATTGGTGTTTTCTAATAGTTTTAGGATTTACCCACATTTGTTCGTTAACATTGCTTGGCATTGTCTGGCAACATTGCTTGGCATTGGCAGGCAATATTGCTATCCATGTGAGCACCGGCGCACTTCGTGATTCACGTGCGCAATTACCTGTATTAGACGTTTCCTGGCCGCTGGATTGGAAAAGGTTTTGCATCTGTACACCAACTCCCTTTGCCTGGCGATCCCTCCCTTTGCCGATCTGACGACAGACTATGTTCTCTGGGGTTTCATAAAACAACAAGTAAGAAACATTCGATATCACCCAACACAGGAATTACGAGTAGCTCTTGAACACGTCTTCAACCTCGTGACTATGGAGTATTTCCGTAAAACATCTCCGAGAACTTGCCGCAGAATTCAGGTGTGTTACGACATGGATGGTGATCATACCATTGTTTATGACTCTTAAGAAGCTTAAGACTAACGGTAACTGTGTACGGACGTTCTACCATAACTAAAACTATACTGTTGAATCTAAAGATGGGGTACGCCTACTTCCGGACTACCCTGTATGAATTGAACAATAATATCGGTTAATTTAGATATTTTACTTTTCATTTGGTGTGGCCTGAACTTGAACTTCAACAGCATCGAGATTGTCACTATTCATCTCAGCGTCCCCGAAAACTATCATTCGACCTAATCTAAGTCAATTTAGACATATTGAGCCTTATGCAGAGTCATTTGGACATATAATTAGCATCATACTAAATGCCTGACTACTGCGGAAAACGTAGACAAACTCTTTAGTATGGCACTAATCACGCGTGAGAACGACTCTGCATAAGGCCTATTAATTTTATTTCTCTCCCTTCCGAGATGTTGGTCGGACCTACCCGTTTTTTCCCGGTGTCCTATATTGGAACAATTTTAAGTATGACGCAAATACCGGCTAATCTGGCTACACCTGTGGCGAAGGTGACAATTTCCGAACCGCCACTGAAATCCGCTTCCAGCAGTGTATACTGTTGATTGCCAGAGGACTAGTGGATTGTGAAGATCAACTAAAATTGGAAAAGAAACTAACAAAAAAAATGTTTTTAAGAGTGTTGAAAAAAAACAAAACAAAAAAGACATTATTAAAAAGAAAGAAATTAGCAAGAAATGAAAAGAATAAAAAATGTATGGTTTATTGTATTGTATTCGAAACCTGTGTTTAACAAAAATATTTTGTTCTTTTTTTCTCTACTTTCGTGTGCTAGGAAGCAACGAGTGAAACCGTCAAGATCTAATTGAAGAAAAATGAAATGGAGTACTGAATTTTCGTTGTTAAAGGCCGGGTTAAGCGTATTATTTTAAGTTATATACGCTTTCGTTCGTTTTTCTACTGAACCTGGAGTATTCCGAGGATTATAGGAATTGTATCAAATTTACTTACCTTTGAAGAATTAGTCTGGAAATTTACTTTTGGTTGGAACTTGGGTTGATTCCTTTCGAGCCAAGGTTGGATGAGTGAAGCAGGGGTTGCTGTTATTTTAGCCCAGCTGTGAATTTCTTTGGTGAGTACCTGTTTTTTCTTCGGGTTTGTTGGATTCGTTGGGATTTGATTTCAAATTCAATTTGTTAGTTAATTTATCCATAGGATTCGACGTAGGTTGCCGATTATTTTAGGTAGTCCTATTTATCATTCTTTCATTAGAAGTTTTCTATTAATTCTCGCTTTGCTATTCAATTACTGTATATATTTTTTTGTAAGCTTAAATCTTCAAAATTGAAGCCATATCGAGTAGGACCATTAGATACTGTGGAAACTGATTCGGCCAACAATTTAATTTTCTAATAACTATACTTTGCTCGGGAGAATCGATAAATGTGTGATTTACGGGATTTTGACCGAAAAGAATTGTGGTTGCGTGCTGAGATCCGAACACCAGTACTTCATTTGAAGGTATTAAACTAAATTAAGTATTGAGTAAAATCTTTATTTACCTTGATAAAGACTATTGGGGGTTTAGTTTACCTGAATGGGAGACATGTTATCATACATTTCAATCTTCAACAAGAGAGCAAAAAGTCTTCCCTGTGCTCATCCAACCGAGAAATGTCTTTGGAAGAAATCAGATAAGGAATTTTGCAGGTGTCCACTCAGCCGTGGACCCAACACCTCTCGTTATCTTTCAATCAGAGTTTTCCTAAGTGATTCCTTGCCATGCATTAAAAATAACAGGAAAACACTAATTAGTTCGTTTTTAAAATACTGGTTCCATCTCGCAGGTAATGAGGTATATAAAGGCACAATTATACGTGTTATATTCCTTCTTTAATTTTCTTAATACTGACCATTGGGAATAGTTTATACAAGTATACAAATGTATTACCGTTCAAGTTAGACTTTTTGTTCTGTTTCTTAGTCCGATTGAAAGTTTAACTTCTGTTTTCAGCACTGACGATATATATATATATATATATATATATATATATATATATATATATATATATATATATATATATATATATATCCAAACTATACTATGCATAAATATCAAAAGTCGTATAAAAAGGTTATGTCCGTCCGTCTGTCCTTCCAACGTTGATCGGCATTGGAACAAAAACGATAATATATAGCAGTGATCGAAACGATAATACGTATTTATTAGTAGCTCCCGGGGACATTTTCAGTAGATCGCGTTAACGCTCTGGTTGCTAATCTTGATTTTATTTATTTATTTATTTATTTATTTTTCCTGTTTTGACTTGCAATATGGAGAGTATCTCCTATAAGTTCTACAGTTGTCATATGCATATAAATGCAAATTCTATGGCTATCAACGTCGAAATCAGAAATTGTTGATTTTAACCACTTCAGATTTGAATAGAGTTAACGGAGTAGACGGAACATATTTCTGGTATGCTTAATCGATTACAGGAAAACGATTCTCGATATCTCTTACCGTCGTTGCTCTATGAAAATCAATATTGAAACCAGAAGTACTAGTAAACTTCAACCATTTTTGGTTTTAATGGAATGTTGAAAGCGAAAATGACATATTTTCTTGAAAACCTAAATCAATTCTTTAATTAAAAAAAAAAAAAAAGCTTGTAGCTATATATCAGTGGTCGCCAAGGATATGAAGCTTCTGACCTACCGTTTTCAAATCCTACTGTGAGCTATAACCAAAAGAACTACCGACTTTTCTTTTGAACAAAAAAAAAGCCTCTTACCTTTGTTGCGTCAGCTCAGTGAAGGAAGAATATTATTCAGTTCAGGAATTTGCAAATGATAACGATGTATGAATATGATGTAACAAATTTAACATGCGATGTTTCTTATAATTTAGTACTTCAAATGGTGTAATAAGTTGTAATTACAATTTGCATTTATATACATATGACAACTGTAGAACTTATAGGAGATACTCTCCATATTGCAAGTCAAAACAGGAAAAATAAATAAATAAATAAAATCAAGATTAGCAACCAGAGCGTTAACGCGATCTACTGAAAATGTCCCCGGGAGCTACTAATAAATACGTATTATCGTTTCGATCACTGCTATATATTATCGTTTTTGTTCCGATGCCGATCAACGTTGAAAGGATAGACGGACGGACATAACCTTTTTATACGACTTTTGATATTTATGCATAGAATAGTTTGGATATATATATATATATATATATATATATATATATATATATATATATATATATATATATATATATATATATATATATATATCGTCAGTGCTGAAAACAGAAGTTAAACTTTCAATCGGACTAAGAAACAGAACATAAAAGTCTAACTTGAACGGTAATACATTTGTATACTTGTATAAACTATTCCCAATGGTCAGAATTAAGAAAATTAAAGAAGGAATATAACACGTATAATTGTGCCTTTATATACCTCATTACCTGCGAGATGGAACCAGTATTTTAAAAACGAACTAGTTAGTGATTTCCTGTTATTTTTAATGCGTGACAGGGAATCACTTAGGAAAACTCTGATCGAAAGATAACGAGAGGTGTTGAGTCCACGGCTGAGTGGACACCTGCAAAATTCCTTATCTGATTTCTTCCAAAGACATTTCTCGGTTGGATGAGCACAGGGAAGACCTTTTGCTCTCTTGTTGAAGATTGAAATGTATGATAACATGTCTCCCATTCAGGTAAACTAAACCCACTATTGGTGTATGAAAAATTAGAAAATTTGAAGTTAAATGTTGGAGTTATTTAACAGCCAAGGACTTGCACGAGTTTTATTTCTCCGTCCAGAGATGGAGTTAGCATCGCAGTCGGTCTTGCCTTCGCTCGCAGAAACATCTGTGAAAAAGTTTGTTGTTTCATTTGATGTTGCCATCTCAATAATGAAAAAGTGTTAAATACAGTCAAATCAGTTGACGAATAATGAACATAAAGAACATAATTGTTTTATATATATAATTCTTTTGTATATTTATACGTGTGTGTTTGTGTGTATTGGTAAAATAAGTCATGGTTTACGTCTAATAATAAGAAAACAGTCTATAACATGTCATGAAATCTCAAACGCCCTCCAATCGCCCCTTTTTGTTCCAAGCCTCGTTTAGAAAGAAAACGCCTGTGGGGGCGTTAAGCCATTGTTAAGAACCAGTGACTTAAATAATGAAAATATTTTCAAGATTCTCATCATTATTCCAAATAATCAATCTCTTTATAGGCTATATTGTTCATAGGCACGTAGCCAAGGGGAGTGTTTGGACCTTCTTGTAGTTTCACAAAAAGGAAAAAAGTATTGAAAGTTTGCGATAAATGGGAATTTCTTGTTTTATCTTCATTCTTGTACATTTTTAGAATACGAAATACCAGTAAATTAAATACATTTAATAAATGCCTGCAAAGAAAACGAAGAAATGAAATGATTACTTGTTCTGTATTGCTTGGTATATAATGTGTTTCTATGGAGTATCTGATACGTTTTTATTATTATTATTTCTCTGTGCACGGAAACGCGTACCAATGAGCGAAATATCGCGCTAATACACTTACGTTTTTTTTTTATTTTTGTAAGTAACCCTGTAACTTCTTCCTTCTGTTTCAAATATTTATATATTTTCAACCCATCAAGTCTTTTCTTCTGTTACGAAATAAAATACTAAAGTATTTAAAAACAGATTTTGTTCGATTTAGAGATGGAAATTGTACAGTAATTTGGCTGTCCGCAGATGTACATCTAAACCCGATTACCGTACGGATAATATAATAATTATATTAACGGATAATAATTATATTAAACTTTGTAAATTTGCCCATAAAATTAGACTAAATTTACAAAAATGTCGGGATATTGGGGGGTCCGGACCCCCAGGACCCACTCCCTGCGTACGCCTCTTGTCTTCACAATCCTGAGTTTGTCATGTGATGTGAAATTGGTCATCTCAAAATTTTATCTTGTAGAACACGTTATGCTCTCCTGGTCTGTAGTTTGAATACATGTATCCATGTATCAAGGTCAGATACATGAGAACTTATTTGATTTGATGGGAATTTAATCACTATATATTAAGCACTTATCCAGGTTTTCTTTTCGCAGGGGGGGGGGGGGTGACAAGGGGAAGTCTCGTAAGCACCTAATTCTAATGTTTTAAATATCAATTTGTTTTCAAAATAATAATAATAATAATAATAATAATAATAATAATAATAATATAATGCAAGAGTTCTATTCTTGCTTAAACTTTTCCTTACTTTTCATTATAAGAACCAGTTTAGTTTGTAGGAACTGTATTGTGGCACAAAGAAAGTCAAACAAATATTTCCGAGAGATATGTAACTAAGGAAAATGTCTGCGATAGCATATAACAAGAATAACAATAAAACACTGAGTGTATAGTTCCATTACATTTTCAGTTGTAAACAGAACAGAAACGAAATTTTAATCCAATTTAAAAGTGTTCTTTTTCTTTTTATTATTCCACCAAGGGGCAATGGCATCATGGTATGTTCTTAGACTTAAAAGAAGACGAAACACATTGCCCAAAATTTTGACAGACTCGAAGTAATTTGAAACAAAAGAATCTCACAAGCGTAAAAGTATGTTTATTAAAAACGTGTTTCAGTTTCGGAGAGGTCATGAGCCCCCAGGTCCCCCTTGGATACGTACCTACTATATATGCTTGCTGTGGTGGAAGCTTCACGTTGATCTGTTTCAATAGTTTGAACGGTTGTTTGCCATAATTCATCGATGGATACAGAGAAAAATATATAGCCTTTCATATCACCCTTAAAGATAAAGTATCTGTATTTGCTAATGTCTTGGCTTCAGATACGTACGCAGAAATTTATTTTGGGAGGGGTCCAAATCATTTCGGAAGGTTCGAGGTTAAATTATATTAAAATGTGTAAAATTACCCCTAAAGTTAGACGAAATTTAGAAAAAAGTCGGAATTTCGGGGGTCCGGATCCCTAGGACCCACCCTCTGCGTACGTCCCTGGGTAAATGTTTGAAGAAATGTCCCTGGGTAAATCTATGAACTTTAATTGAAAATTCCAGGGGTACCCTGTAGAGATAGTAAATTCTGAAATAGCCCTCGATCAAGCCATGAAAAGTATTTTTTGGAGAAGGTGTACTTGTTATGTACAGAAGGAGAAGGTGTACAGAAGAATGTTTTTTCTGCCTTATTTTATCACACATGTAATTTCGTTTATGTTATGTTGTTCCTCCATGCATCAATATCCAAACTCCCCCAGCAAAAATACGGAACCCCAGAAAAAAATTCTGGGAAAACCCATGGTTGGGGCCGGTGCTGGCCATACACCGTCGTCTGGTTACTCCGGTTTTATATATATCATTTGTTATTATTTATCAAATTTAATAAAATTTTAAAACAACAATATAAAAAAAAGCCATAGAAACCTCTTCTGTCGCCTTGAAATACAAAAGCATCAAATACGAATTGAAAGGATGGGATTTCAAGGAAAAAGAATGGCCCAAAAACTTGTCTTGAAAACCAAGTAATTAGAAGAATACTTTTGTAGCAGCAGCAGTCTATATCTATAGCACTAACCCCTGCGGGGGAGTTCTTTCAATGGTGATCTACCCATCCTTCTGTTCAACACGCGGTCCCTCCCCGTGTAGAAGCTGTCACTCACTCCACAAAACTCGTCCTATAGAGCGGAGATGTTCATTCTTCCTTGACGTACCTCGCGCTCGCTACTAGAAATATCCTTCTATCCTTTCTACACAAAGATATACACAAAATACAAATGACAGGAAAAGCAATCGGCAACTGTCCCTCAGCATTCACCGGGCTTGTGACCGTCAAGAATGTGTAACACAGTGATTCTCAAACAATTTGCCTCTAGACCCGCTTTAGAAATCAGTAAAAGTTACGACGAATCCTCTTTGTATAATACTAATATCACAAAGTCATTTACGAATGAATATTTTTAAACTTACAAACTCCTTGATATTTTACCGATTTTGGGAGTTGTTACCAAACAGTTTGAGAAACACTGGTACAATGTCTTCTTGGTTGCTTTCCCAGTTACCTGGGGTAGTCAGACTATCGATTTCTTTATTTATGCTAAAATACAAATAATGGTATGATTGTTTGGTTATTCAGCGCAAGAATACTGTTACTACATTTATAAACTTGGAACTTGGAAATTTAAGTAATGTTAAGTAGTTATTTGTGTGAGACTCTTTGTAACACAAGTACATAAGAGTCTATGTGAATAAAAAATATGTAACAGCATATTTGAGTAAAAATAAAGTGTTGCAATGATAATTTTCCTTTTATAAATTATTTACACTATTTAGATCATTCTTAGTTCTCTATTTTGAGTCTTTATATCATATAATAATACCCTAAGTTAGTTTATTCAATATTAACAAGTACATCAACATGAACAAATTCAAATACATACACAGCGCAACTATAAAACAAAGAGCAACAAATAAACACAATACAAGTTTACATTATTAAGAAAATATTTACATTATTTGTATATTTCCTAACCTTGATCCAGTACATCATGGCATTTTCCAGCATTTCGAATAACACGATAGAAGCAGTATTATAAAACATTACAACAGTAATTAACGAACTGCAAATATACAATAATAGTAAGAATAATTATATACATATGCTGAACACGATTATTTAGAACACAAATTCGTTGCAGTAAGTATATACATTATTACACCTATTTCATCTTTGCTCGATCATCGCCTTTTTTCTTGGCGATCTTGCTTTGAGCACTTAGGATATATTCCGGTCTCTGCAGGGCATCCCACGTTGTACCATAGAATCTACTATCTCAGGAAGCATACAGTATTTAAAAAACCGTATAAATTTCGGTAGCATAACATTTTCCCATAATTCTTCATCTCTTCTTACTTCCACAATGTGTAAAGATGATTTATCATTAATGTATACAACTAAAAAGCATTTGTCTAATTTGGTAATATTCAACTGCTTTGAATTTGGTAGTAGTAGTCGCTGTTAGTATTTAGTCCTATAGTTCCGTCTGGAAGAGCTCTAAGAAAAAATGCCCCTGTCTTTTTCTTTCTCTTCAGTGACATCCTTATTTCTGAGTGAAGGAACACACTTTACTTCCACTGACGCATCATCTTCTACTACATATCCTGAAATATGATTAGAAGAGAATTAATTGATAGACAAGAATGAAAATAGATTTTTTTTTTTAAAAAAAAGTAATATAATAATCTGTTTGTCCCTTTTCCAAAAGGAAGTGGTTTGGTTTCGTTCAGATTCAGTCCTCTAATTATACCTCTAATTATAGCACACTGAACAAACAGCACTTATTAGACTTAAACACTTATTATATTATATCAACTAAGAAGTTGAAAAATATTTCTTGCCATCTGGACTAGTAGCTAAGAAACTATACTTAGAATCAATATATAATCCTCGTTTCTCTACTGTCACATTCTTCTCCTCCGCAAACTTTCGTGGAGCAACATCTTCATGATTTCTTCCGTATTCTATTGATGGTGTCGATAGATTTCTGTTGTGTAAAATGTCTTTCACCAACACATGGCACGAAGTGTGATCTTTACGTTTCACAATTTTACCGAAGATGGATGACGTTAGACGGTTGCGGCGATGTTCTTCATAAATCGAATTCCCATGTTGTCCGCGGGAGGATACTTCAATTAAAGTTCTTTCATCTGAACTGACCTAATACGAAAAATAATGTAGAGAATTCTTGAAACACAAATAGCTACTTTTCCTACAAACATTAAAAGGAATGTTCATTAAACATATCCTTCAAAATTATCTTTGTCGAGGTATATGTTTGCGAAATATGTAAAAACGAAGTTTCGAGACAACCTGAAATCGTAGAGTTGAAACCTATTTTATATTTACACGAATCCATAAAACTGATAGGCTCCCAAAAATTCTCGTAATTTTCTCTACTTACTCAATGTGTATCCATCCAGAGAAAGGAGTCAATTACAGAACAACGATAAAATGTATAAGGTTCGCAGATGAATGTGAAAAGTAATTCTTAGTGTTTTTGTGGACGTACGAAGAAGGATGTTGGTAAAGGGAAATGAGACCTCATGACGAGATTCTCCGAAATAAAAATCACGAAAGGAAAAACAAGTGGCACATGTAAAACACATCAAATTTACTTTATAATACGAAAAATAAAATAGTCATGTCTCATTTCGAGAAAAAATAGTAAATCAAAATATTTACAATAAAAGAAGACAAAACGAACGCGCAATACCAAGCAATGAGATTTATTCATCACTTTCAGTACGGTTGAGTCATAGTAGCGAATGAACGTTAGGCTACAATTTGATTTTCCCCAAATCATTAATCCCTTCATGAACATTGAAGATGTTTTTCCTGTTTTCGTCAAAATACTACAAATTTTCTCAGACTACTGACACTTGTAGTACATTCTTTATTTTAACCACATGAACTCATTTTATTTACAGATACTTTATCAAAATGAGATGGTAGATTTTGTCACTCGCTATAGCTTAACATATACAATACATCTAATTTTAAACACACACGCACAATATGATGCTGTCTGATTGGTTTGTGTACATGTGTCTGGATAAATATAGAACAAAAAAATAGACTATACTTACGGATTCAAGTTTCCCTTCAATGTTAATCTTGCTCATGCATGGAATATCTAAAATGCTGAGTAATTCTTCTAGGTGAGAGTAACCACTTCCTACAAATACCGTGGCACAAACTGCTGACATATTAACAGTTGACACTTTCGTTTTTGAGTCCAATTTCTCAGTAGAATGGCTAACTTCCCGGTTGCATGCTCGACATTTGAAGTACAAATAACTAACAAGTCCTAGTCGCCGTTCTTTTATAAGGTCCAATTTACCGCCAGTGCATATTCTTCTATGGTTATTTTGAAGTGTTAGTGCCCATTGAAGAAAATGTTCCAAGTTAACAATTCGATAGCCGCTTGGGACGCCATTTCGTGTCACATTTCCACGCTCAGTCTCAAGTATGAAAGTTTCAGGATCAAAGCTGCAAAGAAGAAACAAGTGAGTATCGTTCCACAGTGTGAAACTACGGTAGACTTCCAAACTATACAAATTACATAGTATAACTGGAAATATTAGAGACCGGAAGTAGTTGATTTCTACCACTTCCGGTTTAAATAGAAGATTCTCGAAGAAGATTGTACCTATTCTTGGAACGATGAATCGATTCTCAGAAACCTCTTGTCGATATCTCTTACAATTTTTGAGTTATGACAAATATTGTTGAAACCGGAAGTGACCGATTTGTATAGCTTCCGGTTTAACTTGAAGATTGGTGAAGGAGATAGGACATATTCTTAGGGTGCTGAATCGATATCTGAAAACTGCTTGTCGATAACCCTTACAGTTTTATGTCAATGAAAATCAATATTGAAACCGCAAGTAGTAGTGAATTTCTACCACTTCCGGTTTTAGTGGAAATACAGAAGTCGAAGTGTTTTGTTTCTTTGGCACCCTGAATCGATTCCGGAGAACCGTTTGACGCTAGCTATTATCGTTTCTGGGTTATGATTATTACTGTTGAAACAGGAAGTGGTAAAAATTGACCACTTCCGATTTAAGTAGGAGGTTGTTGAAGGAGATGGAATCTGTTCATGGGATGCTGAATCGATTTCCGAAAACCACTTATCGATAGATCTTACCGCTTAAATTGTATGAAAATAGCTCTTACCGTTTTTGCTGTGATACCTGTTGACAGACAGACAGACGGACGGACACAGCCGTTCTAAAGGACTTCAATTTCTTATGCATAGTATAGTTTGGAAGTCTAAAATTAATCCAGAAGTTTCAGAGGCATCATTGGGATACAATGATAGCTACGTGATATATCTAGAGACGTGCAGATGGACGGGGGTCTATGGGTCCATACTCAACCCATCCCAGAAAATTCTGAGCAAATGAAAAAAAAACTTCTATAGAAAAATAAATAGCAAATTCTGCATTTTAGAAGTTGCAAAAGTTGGATCTCACTGAGAAATTATTTTTTTCTATCATACAACTTTTGTGATGCATTTATCATCAGAGCTGGTAATGGCGCGTCAAACGTTTTTTTTTTTTTTGCGAATCACGTTTTCGGACGTTCAAAATGCTCAGCAATTACATTTTTTTAGTTTCTACCAGGAACGTAGCCAGAGCTCTGATTTGAGTGGGGGGCATATATACTAAAATAGTAGTATAAATAGAAAACTAATATTTATATACTAGTTTAAATATTTGGAAGGCAAGTCAAGATTTGGACCCCGTGCTCCCCCTAGCTACATCCTTGGTTTCTGCACAACTTTTTTCCGCTAGAAAGTACCCAAGTGAATTAAATAGCTGCATAAATTGCTTGCTATAGAATATGTAAATAAATTTTAGAAAAAAAAATCATTCAAGTCATAACCAACGATGCGAGGGCTTGCGAATATGATTCCCGATGTGAACACTAGGTCGACGTTGAAAAAAAAATGGTGGATCATGACGACTAAAACTATAAACCAGATGAGAGGATAGAGACGCATGCTAACATGGAGAGTACACTCATTTGTAGCTACCTGAACCTGAAATGCCTGCGGCAGAGTCAATACTTAGAAACATTTTGGCGGAACAAGAATGAGGAAAACCAATCTGGCAGGATGGGTAGTACAAATGACATGCCAATTCCAATGTGAAAACCCTCTGTGCAGCACAAATGAAAAAAAGTCTTATCAGATTCCCTCGTTTGCTTGCTTCTTCTCAATTCTTGGAATTCTAACCCGAAGCTAGCCAGTCACGTGATGTGCAAAGCAGAGAAATTCTTGGTTCATCTGCTTGCCCCACCGTTTTGCGAGATAGGATGTACTCATAACTGATAGATGAGACTTATTATTATTATTATTATTATTATTATTATTATTATTATTATTATTATTATTATTATTATTAATATTAATATTATTATTATGCAAACTAATGGAATAAGGGGTGGGATAACTTCACACTTACCCGTCCGACTTTGAGATTTTTCACTTCAAACCGTTAGTTTAGGTTAGTTGTTAAAATTATTATTTTCGAAAGAGTTCTTTTATACTAGAAATAAATTAGGGAGAGGAGGGATAATGTGAAGTTGTTCACCCATGAACAATATCCATACACTTATACTGCATTATATAACTAGTTGCTCGTCAGTTTACGCAGTTGTGAAGCTGCCTATCTCAGTTTTGCAAAAGTGAATATTTTATTTGACAAATATGTTTGAGGACCATTGGCATGTAATTATAATCGTACTTCTTCTCTTTAATCAACATCATATTCGAATACATCGATCCTTGTCACTGGTACCCTTGTGTGGTTCGCAGTGAGAGAGTATTAAATGTAGTACAATATTCCGTCCCAGTCTAAATAGTGAGTCAATATATTACAGATTGTATATAGAAACTGATAGGTACTGAGAACAGATGCTAGACAACGGAAACAAAACATAATTTAAAAACAAGAGAGACAAAAATAATGTAAATATACATTAAATAATAAGTGAAACGAATATAAAGAGTTATCTACTAACATACTCCAGTAACACGAAGCTTATATATATATATAATCTTACCTTTCATCATGCTGTCTTGAATCTTCACCGGTTCCTTGTTCTTGATAACATGGAGAAAAATCATCAACAGAAACAACAATTTCAGTTTTGCGACGTTTAGCGGCGGCTGGAGCAGATTTTGAGCGCTTATTTCGTTTTCTGCTTTTTAATAAAGGACGTTTACGAGCCATTATGTATTTGCAGTATATCAACTCACGCCTGATTGGTAACAACTTCAACTCGTTAGCTACACTGCGAAATAGGTGATAGTAGGACCTTGTAGTTGTAGAACATCCCGTCGAAAATGCGAGTGGCGCTAGCGTACAGATGTTCCTGTTAAAATGTTAACACTTTGCGCATTTATTCTCGAAATACATAAAGTACGTTGGTAATACATGATGAAGTATGATATCCAGATGAAGAAGACATTTCAGTGCTTAGAACGATATATAAATGTTATAGATCGCTGGCCAATTTTCCACAAATATAAGTAGTCAAAAAACGGACTTGCGCTGTGGTGTGCAGTTTAGTTGCATTTTTTCGTTCCAATATCTAGTTCTTAAGATAATTAAAAACAAATCAAGCTTCAAGAAAAATTTAGTACCATTTCATTCTAATCGATAATAATCAGGGAATAACATTCAAGTTTCGGAAAAAAAAATTTATTAATTATTGCACTAAATTGGAAAAATTTTAATTAATTATTAATTAATTACATAAGCGCATATCGATTATATCATCATAAAATTTATCATTACTACTATTAAATATATTGCTATAATGTTATATACTCAGATCATTTCGATAAATTGCGTTATTTAGTAATTTTGAGTAGAGTGCCAACGCCCTTAACTTCGATTAGTGGAACTTTGCTAGTCATTTTACTATTCGAGTTTGAACTAATTATTGTTGCTGTTAACGTCGTGTTATCAATATTGTAATTGAATATTATTCTTTTCTATAAAATTGATAAATAAATTGTTTACTGATTGGAATTACTAGCCTTTCTAATTTTGACATATATTTATTGAAAATCGTTTTTCTGGAAGTTAGAATTAGATTTTAGAATAAGATTATTTACTGACTTTAATTGTATGATCTTCAAGGCATCTTGACTAATTGCGCCCTGCAATACCGGATTTTCACGACGGGATTTTTTTCTGCATTTCTGGATGTTAAATTCCGACTGTTTGATTAACGGCTGTAAGGAGCACTACAAGATCCAATGCTTCAACTCCATTAACCTACTATGTTTGTTGTTTTCAAAATAGTAGTATTCGAAAAGTAGGTTTGTATTAAGAAATTAGAATCTAGTCGAGGTCAGTAAATTAAAGTTAATTAAAAATTGTTCAATGTATTTAAATGATTACGGTGCATTCTGAATTAAAAAATTAGGTTTTCGGGAGTCACTTTCTGGCAGTTGATTACGAGCCGGGAGGAGTTCTTAATTGCTGTAGGCAGGTCTATTGTTTACTGTTCTATAGTAAAAAATTAACGGAAGCGGACCGTCATAGAAGTATCTATGAAATATAATTTATTAGTTTGGTAAAAACGATTTATAGATTCCGCCACTATCTTGTCAATGACTTCGTGGTGTTCACAGATAATAAGGCTCTTTCCTGGATACTCGGAAATTTGAAGAGACTCCTTAAATGTGGACCTTTAGTTGAAACTCTTTGCAAATTTAATTTCACGGTTAAACATATTAGATCCTATGACAACATAGTTGCCGATTTTCTGACACGTTGCTATGATCGCTATGAGTTTGTGGAAATAGACGGTCCAGTTGGTCTTGCTATTATGAGGGAAAATTTAAAAATAGCAAATAGTTGGAATCTTCTTCTCGTAACCAATTGAGGTTTTGCAGAGAGAGAAGACGAAGAATAAAGAAATATTATGGAAAGGATTGAAAACGGAGAGATCGTTAGAAATTATATTATGAATAAAGAAATTTTGATGAAGAAAAGTAAAGCTTTAACTTTTCCATTTAAAATAGTGATACCACAAAATTTGCAGAAATTGATTATTGAATATTTTCATGACCAACATTTGACTGGGGGATATTCATTGATTTTCCGGACGCTAAAAAAGGTGATGCGTCGTTATACATGGGGGACTATTGTAGAAGATGTGAAGGAATACGTAAAAATGTGTCCTAAATGTCAGCTAGTGAAAGATAATAATCAAAAGAAAATGAGACCTTTAATTTCTAAATTTGCAACGAGAGTATTTGAGAACATAATGATAGACATAATTGGTCCTCTCACTGCTTGCAATGGATATAGTTTTATCCTAATAGAGTGGATAATGCTTCACGGTATGTTTTTCTTGAAAAGTTAAAGAAATTAAGTTCTCAATCAATTTGTAATCACCTTCTTGAAGTTTTCAGTAGACTTCACATTGGTCCAGAATAAAATTCTAGGTGGCCAAAATTCATTTCAAATAGCTGGTGGCTAAAAATTGCTACAGTGGGGTTTTCAGGGTTGCTGATTTCAAATCTGGTAAAGTTTTGTTAAAAAATCAAGATGTCGGATTCAAGATGGCGGACCCAAGATGGCGGACAATTGAAACATTTTCTTCTATCGCTCAAGAGTGAGTGTCGGGGGGTTTTCGGGGTCGCTGATTTCAAATCTGATAACAGTTTTTTTGTTTAAAATTCAAAATAGCGGATACAAGATGGCGGACTATTCGTAAAATTAACTATATGGCTCCTTGAGTATGAGTTAAGGTTATTGAAAATAAATAAATGTTACTGGAAACTGCAACAATAAGTTTTAGAAAGTAAACAAACAATTTGAAGTATGTAATTTATTCTAAAATGAGATAATAAAGATCACTAAAGAATTTTAACTAAGAAAAAATATATCACATAAATCATCGTCTATTCAGCTGTACAAAGTATTTTCTTCGTCCTCGGATTGTTCATAGTTCTTCACCCTCACTGCTATCTCCTTCTGTTCTCGTGTCTGACTCTTCCGGGGCAATAGTAGAGCTTTTACCTCCTCCGGTAGAGTTGTACGCTTATTTCTTGTTGCTCTCCTAAGAGTGGTTATTACTGGATCTGAATCCACGAGTAACTGATGAACTAAATCTGTCGTGGTATGCATTCATGAATCTTTTCGAGTATGATGCATACGAAACTGTTTGTATTTTTTATTGCAAGACTCCTGAGCTTCTTCCGATAACATACCTATTGGAAAGATGGCGCTTTTAATAAGTTCTGCTCCGTGCATTAAAATCTTGTGAACGCTAACAGGCATTCTGTACCACCCGTATAGATTGACAAATCTTCTTGCCGTTTCCTCTGTATATTTAGCGAAGGCTTCTCCATTGATAACCTCTCCACTTGAAATTGCAATCATTGTTTCCAAATTTTCGAATCGTCTTCATCAAATCCTGTTATATCTGAAGACTGTTGAGCATTATGAAAAAAACGTCGGGCAACGTTGCCGGTATTAGAAGTCCCGACTTTTCCTGCTAGCACTTTATCTATGTGTAGACCTGTTTCATTCCGGAATCGGGTCTGAATTTCTTTTTTGATCATCTTCATTTCCTGTCGCTGAGCTTCAGTAGGTCTTCTTATTGTCGGAGCTTTTAAGTTTTTTTATACGAAACTTTTAACACTAAATCTAAAAATTTAATCCAACTGTGAAGAGGAGATAAACCATATTCTAAGGTTTCAGGATTAATATTAAACTTTTTTAAATTTTGTAAATCATTAATCTCTTTCGGTGTGCATTTACAAATATAACATATTTGACTTCCAGTGTTTGTCAATGCATTTATAATTTTCCGTCTATCATAGTAGAAAGGACCTTATATTCAACTAAAATAGGATTATTTTGGAATTCTACACACTTGAAAAGGAACCAAATAATTTACTTCTGGTTTCATTTGATTCACTTGGTTTTTAATCACTTCGGCAGTTTCTTTAACATATATAAATTTTATAGGACGGCACAATTTTGTTGACGATAGCCTATCATTGATCCAGATGACCTGCTGTTCTTCATTAACTTAAAGTACCCTCAAGTTTTAAAGGGACGATAGAAAATAAAAACAGATATCCACTTTGCAGACTTGAAGTATGAGAGTCACCTTCTTCATGTTCATCGTCGATATCCAGTGCTTCATCTTGGTCTTGTGCTGCATCCGGAGTTTCTTCTGGTGCATGTGGTCGTTTTTTCCCCCTTTTCCTTTCTCCTTTTGTCCCATCGTGTCGGCTGCCAGAGGTTTGCCTTTATCGTCAGGCGGGAGTTCATTACAATGTACAATTTTTGGAGGTACATACATGTATTCGCTGTGTCCTGAGCTACCGTCGCAGCCATATTCTACAGTTAAAACCACTTTCTTTAATTCTAAATGTGGGAGCGCTTCCACTGTTGTCCAGTCTGCTATTTTATAAGCCTTACGGCAGTGTGATCTAATAACATTTGAAGAGGAATTCTGGCTCCTTCTAGACTCACTTAAATCCCTTCAGGATAGCAGCGATTTTTTGCTTCCACTATTTTGTTGTACGGAGGGTAAAAGTTTTTCAAATTATGTTCTATGGCCCCTTTTCGTAATGTGATGTAGCTATGCTTTAACAACTTACCATCCATCACCAATGCCAGGGCTTGGTCATCTGTGTATTGAGTCACTTCGGTTGACCTATCCATGCATTGTTTTTATGCTCTTCTGATTTTTATAGGTCTCGTAGGCGAACCTTGCAACACATCTTTTAACAAATCGACGGCTGTTCACTATCCCTCGTCTCGTAGATAAGACATTGACAAAGTAGTCGCCTCTTCCACTGACACATCACCTTTCAATTTTTGTATTTTTCGCCTTTTCGAACGCTCACTACTTTCCTCGAAACTCTTTGAACATCTTCCAGGACACGCTGCAATGTTCGGTTTTATCTCGAATTTTGTTTCTAGCCACTCCGAATGTTTCACTAAAAATTTGTTTCTGCTGTGATCTGCTGCTTTCGAATATTTGTGTAGTGTTGCACAAAAGTTAGCTACTTTTGATGTTAAAAGTTCTTCGTAAATTACACCTGTGTTCAAATTTTGTATATAGGCGACAAGATAATCCCTTGTGGCTCTTGTAGCAGACCCCTGTGGGTTAATTTGGTTCCTCCACTGCTCAAAAAGAGTCTTAAAAGTAATAACTTCTTCCATGATCAAATAAAAAAAAAGATTTAAGTCACACAGTTTTGAACAATAATCATACAAAGTCGATTACATATAATTTTCTTCAACGGTTTTCACCTATAGCTGCATTATGTCCATTTATCTGACACCGGCGGCGCACGGCGGCAACGAAACCCACTTCACTGCACTTAATATTGACAAAACAATATGAAAATGTCGAAATCTTTTGGCAGTAATAGGCACTTTTTTCTCAGTCTAATAATTACGAAATGTAAACAAAAACACTATATGTTTACATCACTCATCCATCCTTTAAAGCAACTTGAACAAAAGGCAAACTGATTACAAAAATTATAAGCTTTAGGAACTTATTAACTAAAGAAAATCGTAAAAGGCTTACATTCGACTTGTAAACGACAAGCCATAGTCACAACAAGTATGAAAATCATGACTAAGCGAACGCGTCATCCGTTGCTCTTTCAGCGACAGTGGCGCCATGCGGCGAAAAGAAGAAAACTTAAAAATGTACAGAATTATTCAGGTATATAATAAAGAAACACTGTAGCACAAATTGTGCCTAAGAATTGCATTTCAATTTTCTCGTTTATGGCCACCTACATAATTGGTCCTCTCCCTGCTTCCAATGGATATAGTTTTATCCTAACTGGAGTGGATAATGCTTCACGGTATGTTTTTCTTGAAAAGTTAAGGAAATTAAGTTCTCAATCAATTTGTAATCATCTTCTTGAAGTTTTCAGTAGACTTGGACTACCAGAGTCAATTTCTACTGATAATGCTTCCGTTGAGCATATTAGAATAAGCCCGTACCATGCTGAGGCTAACATTTCGGAGAGATTCGTGAAAACCTTAAAATATTCGCTTTGTGCTTATTGTTCTGATAAGCAAATCGGCTGGTCGCGGCTTATTCCCGAGCTGCAGTTCACTCTTAACCTATGTGAACATTCTGGGTTAAAGTCAATACCATACGACCTCTTTTATGGACGTAAAATTAACACCCCACTTGAATCTCGATGGAAAATTAATAATCCAGAAATTATGAATTTTAATAATACCGAAATTTGGAATCGAGCTCTAGTGAATATGGAAAAGTCTCGGACGAATAGAAGGAAATTATTTTCTTAAATAAGAGGTCCAGTTGTTGTAAAGGTTGATGATCAGATTTTGATCAAATCTTACATTAAATCTTCTTTGTCTGAGAAGATAACGAGGTCATTGAGCGTGAAGTGGGAAGGTCCGTTTATTATCAGAAAATTTTTAACTCCAAACACTGTGCTGGTCTCTGATTTGGAGAATTCGAGGGACTCCTTCAGAAGAGTTCATGTTTCTGAACTTATGAAATATTTTCCTAGAAGAAATGAAAACAGAGATAACAACTGACTTCCGGAAAGCTATTGATTTGTAGTAGAATTATTGTGATGTAAGATAAATTAAGTATTATGCTTGAATTATAATTGATTTTAAAGTATATTTGTATGATTTGTAAAGTTCTTTGTAAAATTTTTTTAATGTGTTTCAATTTTTTTAACTTTAAATTTGTGAAAACGTTAAGATTAAATGTAAAATAAGAAGAATTTTAATTTGTTTTGCGCAAAACAATAAAGAAAATTTAAATAAAATTTCAACTTAATGGAAAACAAATAAAATTAAAAGAAATTTAAAGTTTTAAAGTGTAAAAATTTTAAATTGTTATGTCAAAATTCATTTGTACAAAAAAATAATTGAAGACTGGAAAAACGAAATTGAAAAAATATAGTATATATGTGCAATAATTATAAATAATCACTCACGCGTCTTTATATTATATTTTTTATGAGTTTTCCAGCTTACATGTTGCCCAGTCCAAGTTTGTGACAGAAAAATTCTGCAGGTATTTTTCCATCAAGCTAGGGAGATCTGTGGCGAAGGTGACAATTTCCGAACCGCCACTGAAATGCGCTTCCAGCAGTGTATACTGTTGATTGCCAGAGGACTAGTGGATTGTAAAGATCAACTAAAATTGGAAAATAAACTAATAAAAAGACAGGTTATTAGGAGTGTTGAAAAAAAACAAAACACAAAGAACATTATTAAAAAGAAAGAAATTAGCAAGAAAAGAAAAGAATAAAAAATGTATGATTTATTGTATTGTATTCGAAACCTGTGTTTAACAAAAATATTTTGCTCTTTTTTCTCTACTTTCGTGTGCTAGGAGGCAACGAGTGAAACCGTCAAGATCTAATTGAAGAAAAAAGAAATGGAGTACTGAATTTTCGTTGTTAAAGGCCGGGTTAAGCGTATTATTTTAAGTTATATACGCTTTCGTTCGTTTTTCTACTGAACCTGGAGTATTCCTAGGATTATAGGAAGTGGATCAAATTTACTTACCTTTGAAGAATTTGTCTGGAAATTTACTTTTGGTTGGAACTTGGGTTGATTCCTTACGAGCCAAGGTTGGATGAGTGGAGCAGGGGTTGCTGTTATTTTAGCCCAGCTGTGAATTTCTTTGGTGAGTACCTGTTTTTTCTTCGGGTTTGTTGGATTCGTTGGGATTTGATTTCAAATTCAATTTGTTAGTCAATTTGTCCACAGGATTCGACGTAGGTTGCCGATACTTTTAGGTGGTTCTATTAATCATTCTTTCATTAGAAGTTTTCTGTTAATTCTCGCTTTGCTTTTCAATTACTGTATATATTTTTTGTAAGCTTAAATCTTCAAAATTGAAGCCATATCGAGTAGGATCATTAGATACTGTGGAAAATGATTCGGCCAACAATTTAAATTTTGGAATAATTATACTTTGCTCGGGAGAATCGATAAATGTGTGATTTACGGGATTTTGACTGAAAAGAATTGTGGTTGCGTGCTGAGATCCGAACACCAGTACTTCATTTGAAGGTATTAAACTAAATTAAGTATTGAGTAAAATCTTTATTTACCTTGATAATGACTATTGGTGTATGAAAAATTAGAAAATTTGAAGAAAATGTTGGAGTTATTTAACCTCGATTAGTAGAACTTTGCTAGTCATTTTACTATTCGAGTTTGAACTAATTATTGTTGCTGTTAACGTCGTGTTATCAATATTGTAATTGATTTTTTTATAAAATTGTTAAATAAATTGTTTACTGATTGGAATTATTAGCCTTTCTAATTTTGACATATATTTATTGAAAATCGTTTTTCTGGAATTTAGAATTAGTTTTTAGAATAAGATTATTTACTGACTTTAATTGTATGATCTTCAAGGCATCTTGATTAATTGCGCCCTGCAATACCGGATTTTCACGACGGGATTTTTTTCTGCATTTCTGGAAGTTAAATTCCGACTGTTTGATTAACGGCTGTAAGGAGCGCTACACACAGTATCGCAATTAGTTTGGAAAGCGCCAGCTGCATTCACAAGGGATATAATGAAGAGGTGATGTAATTGTTTCCTGCTCTATTAGTTTTTGCATTTGGCGGTGGTGACGGCATTCTCAAAGAAATTTTTACATGGACCATGAAGGAAATAAAGTAAATAAAATATTCATTATTTTTATATTTTTTTCTGTTTGTTGCCTTAAATAACTTGATTAATAGTTGCTTCCAGTCATATTGAAAGCTATAAGGAAAGTAATAGTTATAACTTGTACAGTGTAATCTAAATTACAATGTTCAAATAATGGAACACCACGAGAGAATGGGTCCATTAATTTCATTATTGTAAAATTTTATTTCTGTATCAACTAGGAATGTATTTTACTGTTTTATTCAAATTTAAAGGCCTTTGTTTTCTTGCTTTATGTACGGTTTCTCAGTTTATATTAATTTTAGTGATGGGCAGTGGGAATATTTCTGGTGGGGAGGAATTTAAAAATGGGAATATTCTCGGGTTTTCTTCCTTGACCTATAAATTCCCGGGAAGGAATTTATTTCGAACTGTTTACTTTATCTTCCAAATTATAAGAACCATATGACTAATTACTTTACTTTACTATATAATTATTTACTTCTAGGTTTTAAAGAATTTGTAGGATAAAAGTTTAACATTCTTTGACTGTACTTTATATAACTAATAATATGATTTTTTAAGTTCCATTTGAATTTGCACTAAAAAGTAAGCTAATTGTTTATATTTTGGGGCCCAAAACTAGCAAATAGTACAAACCGTAAAGATAAGTGCAAGTGGTTTATGTGAGAAAAGAAAGTGAATTGTTGGTAACGAAGATATAAAACAACGTGCCGTGCGGAGCTCTAAGACGCCTTCACTCGCTAACGCTCGCTCTGTAATGCCGTCTGAATTTAATATTGGTAACGTAATTTAACGTACGAAACCATAAAAGAACCGCATCGGAATAGAATATCTCAAAAAAGTAGGTGCAAAAGCTGGCCCCCAATGCTAAACAATAACCAAAATTAGCAAAGTACTAATTTACAAATGATGGAAAGGAACCATTAAGTAAACTTATGTAGAAATAGAGATGAGGTACTATTATTAAACCCTGAACCACCGTTAGTAATAGACGTCGGTCTGTCTCCTCTCTCTGACTCGAATTTCTGAACAGGTACTCGGACTTCTCTTACATGTGAATTAACGCACGAAATTTCCAGAAATGTGCAGGATGAAAGGTCGTGTGTGGTAATGTAACAAGCAAAACTATTAAGATAAGAAAGTATCTTGCAAATATTGTGATATTTATGCGCAAATGTTGACAAAATTGTTTATAGCACTTAAAAATTTAATATGTTTATAATATCAGTAGTAGAGTCAAGTTTAGCAAATCCACTTACATATAAATTTAAACTGTTTAGCGGTATAAAAGTATTAGGACTTACCATATAAGTTTTCCACACATATTTAATTGATAGAACATATTGTAAATAAATATACATTTATGCGTACTCTCTAAATATAATAAAGTGTTAATAAATTAACATAGTACGGTTTAGAATATACATTTTAAAGAATCCTCTGTGGACAACAGTAATAATATGCTGTGATATAAAAATTAATTCCACTTTGAAATCATAATATAGTAATAGAATGCAATTTTCTTTCTGATTACACATAAATTCCCGAATAAATTCCCATTTTGGGAATCTTCCCAGGAATATTCCCACGGAATATTCCCAAAAAATATCTTCCCGGGAATTTACCCATCACTAATTAATTTCCTTTCAGTGTACAGCGGCGCAAACACTGATAAGAGGGAGGGATGAAGTATAGCTTTGGGTGTGAGAATGTGTTAAATTGACCTTATGCGAGGTCAGTTATTCGCTTCAAACGTCATATTTCTGACTTTCCCATGCTGGTATAATGACTTATATAATATGTTTTCGTATAATATGTTTTGCACGACACGGAAAAAGAAATCTGAATACAGTAGCAACATTATAAAGTTTTGTTGCAAGATATCGCAAGATCTAATTTGTTCGAATGTCTATAGCCAAACTAAAATATTGGTGGAGCGAAATTCCGATCTGGAGACTAATTTGATACATGGGCGTTCATGATTTGGCCTTAAATTAGGAAGACCGCAAAAGTGAATTTCTATTTGCCTGGTGGCCTGGCACTCATGATTTTTCAAGCCCCTCCATAAACACACACGCACGCACACACACACACACACACACACACATATATATATATATATATATATATATACATATTGGCAACCTGCTCAGTTCGTGTCTGAAACTCGGGGATGTTGAAGTGAACTGAAGAAGTCACCTTACACTCACTATCTGAAATGAGTGGGAATGTGTCTGACTAATAAGCGAAAGGTAAACTTACGATACATAACCTTATGGGGATTCAAGTATTGAAATAACAACTCAGTAATTCGATAATGAATGATGTGTGTATTTTCATAGTAAAATGTGTGCACGTGTAAATGTCGTGTATTGAAAAACGGGTAATTAGATGTTTTGCCAGAACACGCATCGCATACCAAGCATTGAGCTGTTAATCAATGAATTGAGTTTTTGAATTCAATCCTTATATCACTAACTCTTTCTTATCTAGTTTTAATCTAATGAAACTTAACTACTACCAATAATATCTACACGTAAAACAATATCCTAAACACAACTATGCACAACATTGTTCCGTTTCACTGCTTCTTTTACTTAGATATCCATGGATTTCTCTGTTTAAATAAGGTAGCGAAAGCAACTAGATCTACAGACAGTTTATCGCTGGCGACAACAAGCTTCGCCTGTTTCTCAAACTGCGAGACTGTAGTGATAAAATCAGCTATTCTAATAGCTTGAGTACATTCAAACCTGTTTCTAAATCTATCCAACCATTTGTTTACAGTCTCTTGATCAGCTCTAGACGTATACAGAGCGCATATCTTATAATTAAACTGATCTGACTTTAATGCAAAGAATATTGATTCTCGCAATATCGTGTTAGTTTCCGCAATACCTGTTATAACCGACAAAAAGTGTCTTCTAAAACCAAGTTCAACTAAATCTTCAAGACTAAAATTCTTATCCGTAACTTGAACCATGTAATAACGCTTATATTTCAACCCTAATATATTACTTCTAAACATGGATTCCTTATCTTCGCCGTAAGTCGGACTATATTCGACAAAATGTTTCAATACCCTCAAGTCTAAGTGATAAAACCTCGACTTGGAGAACATTGTGTCTGGCTTACCACTACTCTTCATTACCGGCTAGTGAACCCTATGATTGTTCTTTAATGAAAGAATTCTGTATACTAAATATGAACGTAAACAATGAAACTTTGAAGTAAGGGTGGGTGGGTGGTTTTTAATTTCTTACTTTAGAAATAAACTAGAGTTAATGTAAAAACTATGGTCTAATTCAAGTAAATTATGACTACAAATAACAATAATTTAGTCTCCTTACTATTTTCCACTGCTATACGCTTGACTGCGCTTGGTCGCTAGGATGGAAACAGAGAGCCGCATTATCCCTGATTTCGTGAACATTCGGTTGCGCTCGGAAACGCTCGGAGTCAACCGTGATAATGTGACATAACTTGCTCCCAACAGCTGTCTGTGCTTGAAACAAAACAACTTCTTTGCGTTCTTATTACGTATATTAATGAAACCATTATGTAAGCTACTTTTATACGTAATTATTACTTAATTACAACAACAAGAGTGGGTGGGATGGGAACTATAATTATTAATAATAAAACTACTTCGAAATAAATTTCTCAACCATGACAATGCCTTAACCAACTAAAACTAGAATCTGAGGTCTTAGCAAACCAGCAATCTCCAACCATGATAATGTTGGGCTACTAGAATAGAACCCAGAACATCTCCGCCATGACATACTCTATATGCTAACTACGTGTATGCAATTTATTGATAGACCGGGAACGAACCTCTAGCATCTCCAGCATGACAAACTCTACTACTGTACATTTTAGAGAATTCAATAACTTTTTTAATTGTGTATGCAAAGAGGGCAGTAAGTGTAAAGGAGGGTATAAAAACGGGTAATTAGATGTTTTGCCAGACCACGCATCGCATACCAAGTATTGAGCTGTTGATCAATGAATTGAAAACAACACATTCCTCTTGGATTCGGGTTTGCTTATCTTCCGATGCTGGTCCTCAATGGTCTCTCTCCTTGACAGGCTGCAGGCTGAGAAGTATCGCCGACGTTGGTATCTCTACGATGGGGGTTGATGGTTCGAATCTCGAACGAGAAAGACTATGCCGTATACATCTGTGGTTCTACTATAGGCGAGCCTAACCAGTTTTTAACTTATAATGTTCGTCTGTTATACGAAGAATTCATGTGACACAAGACTAGTCACACTAAACCAATGATGACCATCGAACTCCTCCTTCCGAGAACTCTCTCCAAACACTCTCTATCGAATTCTCTCTTCAACTCTCTACTTCTCGACTTCTCCAACTCTCATTCACCCCCGAGACCTCTCGTCTGTCAGGTTTTGTTCAATTTCCTCTTGGTCGGAATTCGCCGCTGCTGCACGACGTCAGAGGCATGTGTTCTCTTTTCTCCCGGAAACGAGGATGTTTTCTCATTGTAATCAACAACTGGCAATCCTTGGAATGCTTCGTCTCACGATTCTTGGCAATTCCAACATACCCGTGAATGTGTCTGATGTTGACAATCGTTTTACAAATGCACTTACATTGGATTTTATTAATTCTTCTCATTCAAACATTTATGAGATTCTATTCCTTAATTCCCAGACAAGAAACAATTTGCTAAAATGGTGATCTAAATAACTGGTTACATAAGATTATGAAATTATTGACTGTTACATTTATGTAATATATTATGCTGATAATAATCGTTTCCGTATTCTTTTATTTTTCTACAAACCTTAACCAAAAATAAAAATCTTTAATAAAAATGAACTTAATTAAATATACTTAAAAATGACCATGAAATATGGGCTCTGCCACAATATATATTTGCTACAATCCAGCATCATTACATTGGACCTCCAACAGCTTTCAACTAACGCATATCGGATGCCAAAGCCTTATAAAATCTTTACAAATATATATATTTTTTCTGATTGTGGTTCATTTAATACTCCTAGATGAGAACAAAATAGAAAACAACGACTAATATTATGTGTAAAATTTTAGAGCACGTTCAAAAAAATCGACTGAAGGCTAGAAGAGTGGAAATGTGAAAAAAATATTCAAATACGTAGCTCAAGATTTTCACGCTAGGTGCTCTAGTGTCGCTCGTGTATACTTTTCAGTGTATATTGCAATTTTACCCGAACAGGTTTACTGACAACCCAGCATCCGAAACTTGGCAACGTTTAAGAACGGACAAAGGGACATAGAGAGGGAAAATTACACAGTGTAGCCATACCCAAGAAACAAAAATATATTTATTTTATGCATGCAAGATTATGCTTGCGTCTTCCTCGTTAGTAGACTGTAAATACGCGCCAAAAGGGAAATGTCTACAATGAGGTCACCAGAGGGGAAGGCGTACTGAACGTTAAGCATGTTCCAATGACTTGTGTTGATGTTTGAAATACAAACAGCTATCGCAACGCCTTTTTTGATTATCATTTCCCCCTTCGGATTATTGAACGGATATGTTAGATAACATTATAACATGGACATCTTTTCGATCCTCGATGACTGAAAAATTTTTTTCAAACGTATCATATGGGGAGTGAGGGGCAGATCCAGGACGGACGCTACTTTGAGCTATTTTTAAGAGCGCCAAACTCTGGGATAGGTTTTATTTATATATAAAATAAGACAGTTTCATCTTCTCGAAGGGGGCAACATAATCGAAATAACAATTACACTTAACTTTTTCACTTATTCCATATATAGATATTTAACTTTCCATTTCCATATATCTCTTAGAGAAGACGTAGAGTCGAAAGTACGACCAGGTTTTACGAACAAGATTTTAACAGTTGTGCCACAGTTATTTCTGATGTTCCCAGTTGACAATACTTAACCATTCTGGCGCTTGCCATTCGTACTCAGGTACGCGAACCAATAGTACGGTACAACGCCGCTAATGGTACCCTGTGGTTAGTTAGTAAACTAATATCTAACTAACCACAGCTGATCGAAGATTTTTTTTAACATGTAAGTCATTACAGTCATTAGGTCTACTTACTTTTCGTATTTCGTCCAACTTATTGCTGAAATTGTGCGAGGTATCATACAGAAATTCATAAAACCATCGACTACTCCTGTAGAATGTGCAATACTATAGGTAATCCTATAGTATACTTTAAAGGTAATTGAACCCCGGACTCAGAGCACCAATTACATGCGTGAAACATACAGCTTACGTCAGTGCTCCATACCTTTTCACTAAATAATTTATAACATGTATATAGTGCAAATAGCAGGGAATTACAACCAAATAGTATTATGAACTATTTTTAAGGTGGATCACCACCAGTGGCGAAGGGTGGTAAGAGGCTCTGAGGCCCGGCCTACCCATTTACTTTCAGAAATTATAATTTATAATTAATTCATTTTCCTTGCACCGAATGCACGATATTTTCTAAGTTGAAAAAAAATGTTCGATAAAGAAATCGTGGTTGGCACCACTGCTGGGAGGCTCACCGAGCAGTGTCTCAGGCGGCAGTAGAACTACCGCCAAGCTACTCAGAAAATCCCGAGAGAGAACGTGTGGAAATGACGTTTTCTTCACCCGCGTATAACCTGCGAAAGAGACCGGCCTCAGCGCTTATCGACTTTCGTTTCTACCTACTAGTTTCTCTCGAGACCTTCGATTTCGATTCGATATATCAAACAAATAAAGAGCAAGATTACGTGGGCTCCATTCCGTTCCAACTTTGCTTAATTTTGCGGACTCTTACGCAACGCAAAAACTGGAACAAGAAATTCTAAAGACGCTCCGCCTATTATCGCAAACTATTAATGTCCCCTTATTCCGTTGCTTTGGCGCAAACCTGTACGAAATCAGACTCGTTGAGTTCATTAGAAAGAGTGTGTGTTTTTTCCTTACATTTGCAAAAGTGAATGAGAGAAAATGTCAGAAGTGGAGAATATGAATATATGTAATATAATTCGTATTAAAGAACCTTCAATGTCAGTGGTCTTTTGAAAATTAATGTGTTATTAAGGAACGAAGACTAGCGCCTGTGTTGAAAATAGAACAAACAGAGGGCAAGAGAGTTCCACATGCATTTGTAGAAATATATATATAAAAGAGCAGCGTATAAAAATATTTAAATCTGATTCTGTTTCTAAAGGGAAATTAAGTGACATACAAAATATCTTCATTGAATGCTTGTCATGTGTTTTGAACAATATAATTAAAGACAACATTTTACAAGCAGAGTTTGTTTCAGTACATGTAGACTAAACAACATATGTTTCTTGTGAAGCGCAGATAATGTGATATCCATCTTCCTCACACGATTACGCCAATTAAAACAATTAAATTGCATTATGGCGAATTAAGATCATCTATGAGTCACATACGTCAATTTCATTATGAAAATTGAGTTCCGAATCGAATAAGTGCTGTCGATGAACTACAATGCATTGAATTTACGTGAATTCGTCTTGTATTTCTGTAGTAAAATATGTATGTCTAATATGTTTCATTTTATTATTATTATTATTATTATTATTATTATTATTATTATTATTATTATTATTATTATTATTATTATTGGTAGTAGTAGAACATTGGGCCTACCCTCCTGAAACTATCACCCTTCGCCACTGATCACCACCCGGAAGTCAGTATAAGCATTAGTTTACTGCCTTAACCAACGCGTAAAGAAACGGCACATATCATAAGTATTACACTATAAAATAGAGTTATGCGTCAGCTACAACATGAGATACTATTTTCTGTGCTTACGTATTCTGTTAGCTAAAAAAGTAAAATATAAGAGGAAAACTTGATCAGTTTTAAGATGAGTACGCAAGATGGCGCTTGCTGTTAGATTTTGCTACTCCTGTGCTCAGTTTTATGAAATTTTTACTTACAAGCATAAATTATTTTAGAAGTAGTTGTCTCATTACGGAATTTGGATATTAAATTACCGTTTCTCGTGTTATGTTTTAAATTTTATCCAAATATTATTTTGTGTTTACGGAAATAGTTTTAGCGGCTGAATCTCATGCTTACGCAGGACGCCATAATGCTTCGTTCCCAAACTTACATGTGTACTATTGCAGTCACAGTAGTAGGGCAATTCCTTGTTAGCGTTTCAAGTCCAGAGGCGGAACCTGTGAACTGTGACAAAACTGTTACAAATAATAAAAGAGGAAAATGGGGAAACGGAAGGAATCATACACAAAAAAGAAGAATCCAACTCAAAGTAAAAGATCGAAGAGCCAAGGGAAGCAAAGAGAAAGGGAGAATAATTCGAAGAAACAGCTAAGCGCTTTTCAATTTTTAACTGTTTGTTTCCACGTAAATATTATACACACGTGTAATGCGAAGATAGTTTATTTCGACGATCATTTTGAACGTTAAATATGTAATATGTGTTCTTTCTTTTTCTTCTTTTCTTTTCTTTCTTTATTTTTTCCGAAACTCATTTTGCTTAGGTAAAATATTATATCTTCTTGAAAATAACTTATATATGATTTTGAGTTTTCATACATACCCGTAGTGTCTGAACCCGTTAGTGGAAAATAGTAATTAATTCCACTTACTAAGGAAGGTCGTGGGGTGTTACTCTGACTTCATTTTGATACTATGCTCATTCGACCCCTTTTTACATATGGAACAATTAGACAACCGGAGAAATCCTCGATCGTAAGCTTGTTCGAATTATGGACGTTAAAATTTCAAAATTGAAGAGATTTTGAAAAAAGTTTGAAGAAACCATTTTTTAAGATACAAGCTTCATTTTTGGTACTGGGGTGTTTTCTTGGGTACTCGACGGAATGGTGAGGTCAAAACGTACGCATTTTGCAAGATAATTGAAGTTATTGGGGAAGGGATGATGGGTAATGGCATCTTACAACTTACAAATTGCATCCTATTTGGTACACCGGATAAATAGGCTAATAAAATTTATTTGAAACCAACTGTATTGTCATTCAAATGTCACATTCTGTGTGGCCATCTAAACATTAAACAATAGCATGTGTATCCGAAACGCTTTGCCGCGGGACTAACTTCAACGCGACACTCAACCCAGACGGCCTCTGTGCATTGTGGAAAAAATGAAATATTTCAGTTTAACATCCGAGGATTATACCCCTTAGGCTAAGGAGGACGATGATTAAGGCAAGTGAATGATGATGGAAGAATTGATGGAATGAGAAGAAGGGAGGAAACAGGAGCACCCCGAGAAAACCCATGGACATGATGGTATCCATTATGGAAAACGGTGTTTCAATATTTCATCGCTAGCCATTTTTTAAAAATTTCAACGGTTTCAATGGCGATTGTTTGAAAATAGTGGCCAAACTTCAGACAATATTTTACGGTATTTCGTGAGAAATGTGACAGAAAAATAAACAATCGGCTAGAGGCGCTGTATTGAAACAGCGGTTTACTCGAGAATAAAAGTCACCAAGTTCACAACTTTGAGCGCACATTCCCGCTAATCATTATTTTCTTATTTACATTTTTTGGTCTATTTTCTCGTTGAATATCTTAAAATATTTCCTGGAGTTTGACCAATATTTCCCCATAATCGACATTCCAATTGCTGAAAACTAAGCACATGGCTAGCGATGATGTATTAGAACACCGTATTCTGCGATGCATAAGCATAGGCCGACAGGATTCGGAGTACGGCGACAGGGCAATCCTGTCTGGCGCTGCTCGAGCTGTTTGGACCTAGCTACAGAAGGGGAAGAACCAGGCCAGTAGTCAGTCCAAAAATGTGAGGGAGCGGTAGAAGTTAGGGGGGCCGATCCAACCATATTATAGTTCATCACCACATTATAGTTCATCACCATATTATAGTTCATCAGCATATTATATTATTGTTCATTTGCAAGCTTATCGTGAAAATTTTAGGGGAGAAGTAAAAATTTAGGGGAGCCCGGCCCCCTATACCCCCAGGGATACGGGCCTGGGAAGAACAACAATATAGATCATCACAAGATTTATTATGAATACCACGTCTTTCTTCATTGAATTTTGCACGCCTGGTAAACCGTTCCCAAGACAAATGTGATTGTTCAATTTGAAGGTGGCCATACAGGATAGTGATATTTGAATAACAACATAGTCGAATAGGAGTATCATATATATTTTATTAGCCTATTAGCCCCAGAGGTAAAAGTGAATGAGAATGCGCGGACGCTGTACCCCCACCTGGAAAAAAGTTAAGGCGTCCCCCAGTTCCGAAAAAAACTATAATGGTTATAGATAGGCAGGGGAACAGCGTGTCGTCATGCCGTTACCTATCGTCCTCCCATCCTTTCAGATCCACTTTTACCACTGGTTGGCCCAGTATATCAAATGGGAGGCAATTTGCATGGTGTAAGACGCCATTACCCTTCACACCATTCCAAATAATTGCCCTTACCTTGCAAAATACATACGTTTTGAACTTACTACTGCGTTGGACGCCCAAGAAAATCCCCTGCTACGAAAACTGAAGCGTTTATCTCAAGAAATGGTTCTTCAAACATTCTGCTAAATCTGTTCAATTTTGAACTTTTAACGCTCACATTTCGAACACGCTTGCGATCGAGGATTTCTCCGGTTGCTTACTGTTTCATATGTAAAAAGGCGTCGACTGAGCGTAATATCGAAACGAAGTCAGAGTAATATCCCGCGACCTTCTCTAATTAGTACTTAAAAATTCATAAAACCGTAAAGCTTGAATTTTTTTCTATAAAGGAAAGAAAGTATTCAGACCCTATAGATTCACTTGAGAAACGCAATCACTCATGTAGAAATCCTTTTTCTACTCCGGAGCTGCAGTGACTCTGTGGTAGAGCATTGCCATTTTGTATGCGGGGTCACTGGTTCGACCCCAGCTTAGCCAGGTGAGCTTTTTGGTAGACACACACCATGTGTGTGTGTGGATTTTCTCAGAGTTTCTCTTTGTGCTCCTACTGTCTCATTCTACCATTTAATTCATTCTTATCATCACAGTCTCGTTTAACCTATATGGCATAACCGAGAGACATGAATGTTTTTTTCTGTAACGTCCTATCATTGTGCTTCGAAGGAAAGATAGAAGGTGATGATGACAACGAATGAAATTTTTGAATGAAAGAAAGGGAGGGACCCGGAAGAAACTCCACTCATGGTTTGCTCACCACAAAGCTCACTTGGCGTGAGCTGGGATCCAGCCAAAAACCTGACCTACCAGAAGTGTGTGATCTATGTCTGGCTTATGTAAAAATCCTTTCTCTACTCCGGAGCTGCAGTGAGGAATTGATCCAATATTCTGACGAATATTGTCCGTGAATTCCGATTTGTAAGTGATACGTTTACCGCTTGCGGTTTCAACATAAGAATAAGGAGCGGAGATGGAACCCATGCTTGGAACGCTGAATCTATATCAACAAATAATTTCTTGTTATCGCTTACCGTTTTGCTCTATGTAAATTGGATGTGTGATAAGGAGCAATGCAGAATGACTGGATGAAGTAGCTACAATCATTGGCATAAGTCACTGTTCAATCTGTAATATTATCCACGCTGTACTCAGATTTCGGAATGTGTGTGCCAGGATGGTATCACGCCAGTTGATAGACGAACTCAAGCAGCGATGTGTTGATGTGTCACGATATTTTGCTACGAAGTAAACGAGAAGGTAGTGACTTTCAGAAGAGATTCGTTACTGGGTATGAAACATGGGTGCACTACTACACTACTACGGAAGTAAGAAAGCGAGCATGCAATGGCAGTATCCATTATCGGACACAACCATCTACAGGGAAGTTAGTACTTTCTTCTGGGATCAAAAAGGTGACATTTTGGAGCGTTACAGCATAGGGAACGCATAGTCAATAATATCATGTATTCCGATCTCCAAAAAGGTCCTAAACTTACTATACGAAGTAATACGGACTTCTGAAAAAAATTTCCTCTATAGCATAACAATACTCGGCCTCATACTACTGCCTGTGCAATGGCTGCGATCATTGAAAATATTCATTTCATCCTCCTTTCGTACCGAATCTCGCCTCAGTGGTGAAAGGCACTAAAGATAAAGAAGTTGCAATCTGATGAAGAGGTGCAACGAATGGTGTATGACTGATTGCGTATACAATTAAAAAAAAATCTTTAGAGGCATTAGGACACTTTGTAAGTTATGGGAAACTTATATTGAGCGTAGAGTGGATTATTTAGAAAAATAAAATTCATTTGTTCCATGCTCTCTCAGTATTTTCATTTTTTTTAAGTTTTAAAGGTTTTTTGACACCTCGTAACACTAGAAAATTGTTGTTTCCGTAAGTACCGGATATGAAAGTGGAGATACGATTTTAACAACCGGTTCCAAGAACCTGAGAAATTTTAATAACCGGTTCGGGCGAACTAGGTGAATGACACCATTGAGTAAAACAATAGACCCGATTGCTCTGTCAACGATCAGGCTATGAGCGTCCGCAGTGGAGGCAAGGGGACAATCGCTTTACCTTGAATTTTCGAAAGGTGTTTGGTTGTTTCAAAACGCTTTTACCCAGAAACACACATGAAGGAACATTATATTTGGTTACACCTGCTAGAATATTTAATATAGACCTATTTATTGTAGTCCACAAAGATATGCAATATGCCTGAATAATAACTGTTTTGCATCATGCGTTATGCGCATCAATGTATGTCGATCTTTTGCCCCTTCCCCCGGCCTTGGGAAAATCCTGCGGGTGTTTTTAGATAAAAGTGTTCTTATTCGGGACTGTTATTATCTTCAGGTGTGCATAGTATCAAGTATGAACCAGTACTAAAAGATAGCGTGAAATTGTTTTGAATATATGCCACTATAAGCAAGAATCACAGAATTCATACTTGAGCTTATTATTGTTGAAGATCATGTGATATATGAAGTACAGCAATCAAGGTTTAAAAGCAAATACTTGCAAAACACATGAAGAAATGAAGTAGATTAAATATACTAGTAGATTTTAATAAAATTAGCTGTAAATAGCTTCGTAGGTAGATCACCTCTGGCGCACAAGATCGCTGGTTCGATCCCACTTTTCGCCAGGAAGACTTTCTGTAGGACCCATAGTGTGCGTGGATTTTCTCGGTGTTTTCCCACTTCCTTCAGTCCACCATTTCGTTAATCATCATCACTGCTCCTTTTAGATTCAGACTATCTATAATAGTGGAATATTAAACTACAAAATTTCAAATAGCGCCTTCGGCACCCTAACACCCGTACTAATCGCGTAGTTTTACTCGCTGCGAGAACTTATGCAGAGTCATTCTGGCGCGTGATTACTAAAGAGTTCGACTAACATATGTTTCCTACAGTAGTCAGACCTTTAGTATGACGCTAATCATACATCAAAACGACTCTGCATAAAGCCCTATCTCAGTTTCCTTATTCCACCTGGATTGTGGAACAAATCTGTATGTAAGTAAGCAACCTAGTAAAAGTTGGTGATAGTTTTCATTTAACATAGCCATGTTTGGTCCAGAAAACTCTGGAATTTTAGCCCTGCCTCAGTTTCCTCATTCCACCTGGATTGTGGAACAAATCTGTATGTAAGTAAGCAACCTAGTAAACGTTGGTGATAGTTTTCATTTAACTTAGCCATGTTTGGTCCAGAAAACTCTGGAATTTTAGCCCTATCTCAGTTTCCTCATTCCACCTGAATTGTGGAACAAATCTGTATGTAAGTAAGCAACCTAGTAAAAGTTGGTGATAGTTTTCATTTAATGTGGCCATGTTTGGTCCAGAAAACTCTGGAAGTTTATCCATAATCCGGTAGCCACTCCAAAATTTTAGGGGGACTCGGCTGAAGCTAGAGGGGGCTCGATCCATCAATATTATAATTCATTTGCAAGCCTACGGTGAAAATGTTAGGGGGGGCCGGTCCGCCTAGACCCCCCCTGGATACGGGCCTGATAATTATGTCATCTAAAGTAAAGTTAAACTAAGGCATTCAACTTACAAAATATATGCACTGGGGAACACAACTTACCAAATGCTTGCACGGGAATACAACTGACAAAATACCACGCTTGAAGGAACTAAGTCTGTTTTGTTGAAAATATCGGATTTGTTTAATGGTTTTGTATTTGGATACTTATTATTGTATGTGGACATCTAGTTATAGATAAACGTATATCTTTGTAATTTGCAAAGAAAATTTTACCATGCAAGTAGTTTTCGTTATCCCTAAATGCAGTTTGAGTCGAATTTTGCCCAAAAAACTCTGGAATGTTAGCAATGATATTTAAGCCCCTTAAGTAAAGCTGCTCCAAGGATTGCAACTTCGCCTATAAAATAACATTTTTGAACCTACTAAGAATATGTTTTGTCCTATCTACCTAGGTAATGATTTTGTATTTGTACACGTATCCTTAATCTGCACCGTAGAGGCATCTAATTATAAATAAATGTATAACGTTTAACTGTCGTTTTTTTAAGAAACTATTACCATAGAAATTATATGATTTCCCCCTAAATGCAAATTGAGTTGCTCTTTGACCAAAAAACAAGGGGATTTTAGCCATGATATATTAAATCTCTAAAGTAGAGATAAGTTTTACACCAAGAATCACAACTAGGCTTATAAAACACCATTTTTGAGCGTACTGAGAGTCTGTTTTGTCCAAAATATGAAATTTATGTAATGATTTTGTATTAGTATAGGCATTCTTAATCTGCACCATAAAGACATCTAGTTTGAAAGATACACATGACGTTTCATAAGTTAAAGATCACTTTTGATCAAAGTATATAATTAATTCATATTTTAAAGCAGGCAGTATTGAGTAAAATGGAAATAAAAGCTCTCATTTCTCTTTGTTGTAAATCATGTATAAAAAGCGGCCGTGTCTAAACACTTTTCTATCCGTAACTCATGTAGCAACATCGCATGTATCGCAATGAGCTCTGCCATCTAGTGAGAAAGTTTTACCCTAAAGGTGTCTAGCAATCGAGCTTAATACTCTTAGAAAGACATCAGTGTTTGCGCCGCTGTACATTGGAAGCAAATTAATATAAACTGAGAAACCGTACATAAAGCAAGGAAACAAAGGCATTTATATTTGAATAAAAAAGTAATATACATTCCTAGTTGATACAGAAATAAAATTTTACAATAATGAAATTAATGGACACATTCTCTCCTGGTGTTCCATTATTTGAACATTGCAATTTAGATTACACTGTACAAGTTATAACTATTACTTTCCTTAGGGCCTATAGCTTTCAATATGACTGGAAGCAACTATTAATCAAGTTATTTAAGGCAACAAGCAGACAAAAATATAAAAATAATGAATATTTTATTTACTTTATTTCCTCCATGGTGCATGTAAAAATTTCTTTGAGAATGACGTCACCATCGCCAGATGCAAAAACTAATACAGCAGGAGACAATCACCTCTTCACTACATCCATTCTGAATGCAGTTGACCCTTTCTAAACTAATTGCGATACGGTGTAGCCAGATTAGCCGGTATTTGCGTCATACTTAAAATTGTTCCAATACAGGAACACCGGGAAAAAACGGGTAGGTCCGATCAACGTCTCGGAAGGGAGAGGAATAAAATTAATAGGCCATATGTAGAGTCGTTCTCACGCATGATTAGTGCCATACTAAAGAGTTTGTCTACGTTTTCCGCAGCAGTCAGGCCTTTAGTATGATGCTAATTATACGCCCAAACGACTCTGCATAAAGCTCAATATGTCTAAATTGACGTAGATTAGGTCGAATGATAGTTTTCGGGGACGCTGAGATGAATAGTGACAATCTCGAAGCTGTTGGAGTTCAAGTTCAGCCCACTTCAAGTGAAAAGTAAACTATCCAAATTAACCGATATTATTGTTCAATTCATACAGGGTAGTCCGGAAGTGGGCGTACCCCTCTTTATATTCAACACTATAGTGTTAGTTATGGTAGAATGTCTGTACACAGTTACCATAAATTTTAAGCGTCTTAAGACTTATAAACATCGGTATGACCACCTTCCATGTCGTAACACACCTGAATTCTGCGCCAAGTTCTTGGAGATGTTTTGCGGAGATACTCCGTAGCCTCCTGAGACCCAAGACAAGACTAAAATGAATTTTGTCATCAAAAATGCATTTCTTAGATGAAAATCAGATGTAAAAATCAATTCAAGAAAAAAATTATCAACTCAGATTTTTTATGGTGTCATAATTGAATGTTCCCTATAGGGAACATTGGGCCTCGAGCTCATGTTTTGTGAGAGTATTTTTTAAAGAACAAGTCAATGTTTATTTCAACTATTTTACTATTATTTGTCAATTATAAGTACAATATATCATTACAAGGATTAAGAATAGTGTAAATTTTATACATACATACATAGTTATAGATACATACTTAAAGTACGTACAATAAACTACCTTTTCATGATATCGTTGAAATTGATATTTTCGTCTACTTTTATACGTATATTGTTCTCAATAATTACAGTATGTTGTGGTACTCTTTGGAGCAATTCCTATTATCTACCAGGCACAAGTAAACATTGCATGCCTTAAACAGAACTCTGGCTTTATTGCTCTTACATCCAGGAAGTCGACATCTGTGTGCTTCGCTATCCATAGTTTCGGGCATATGAAGAGAACCTTCCTTCCTGAACTCAGCTGAGGGATGGGGACTTGTTGCTTGTCGTTTACGTGGATTTCTTGTCATTTCACTTTCTTCATCGGTTTCGTTCTCTGTCTCTGGCTCTCCATAGTCCTTCATTTTCATTGTATCGTGGAGAAGGGATTCTCCAAGAGACATTTTGAAGTCAAAAAACTGGAATCTGTTCTTTCTAGGTGTGCCTCTTACTATTTCATCTCGCCTCATTTCTAACCAGCTGGCTGCAATGGCAAACTCATAGAGATGCATAATAACTCTGACTGTTCATTTCCTCGTTCGTGTTTGAATTCTGTAGTATGAGATAACTCTGTCAAAAAGATCAACACCTCCTATTTCGGAATTCTAACTTTTTACAACTTTTGGCCTCTGGAGAGTCACATACTTTTTTTCTTTCTTTCTTACACTCATCGAATGGTAAGCAACCATCTACGGAAGATGCCAAGAGCACAGGCTTATTATCAAACCATTTTGTTATGCATATTTGTCCATCATTTCTAACCAACTGATCAATTGATACCCTACCTAGGGACTGCAACTCCCTGTCAGATTTCAAACGTACAGCTTGGGGAATTTCATTTTCTTATGGTACCAGTTCCCTGCATCCTGGCTTCCGAGTGAAGTAAATCAAAAATGTAATGGACGTAAAAGATCGATCCATATATATTGTACAACCTTCCGGAAGATATGAAGTTAGTTTCATAACAGCCTTTTCTCCGATGGTCAGATTCTTCATTTCAGGATTATCTGATTTCGAAATTGTGTCCAGTGAAGGATACTTCAAATACGACATCATAACTATAACTCCAAATAATTTTTTGATCTCAGGCGTAGCGTTTAAGATCTTATCACTCTTAACATGATATATTTTGTTAGTTGTTTTACTAACGTCTTCGTAAAAAAAACACCAGGAAAGTACTTTTCAAAAAGTTGGATCGGGCGACATTTTATTACATCGGAGACGCCTTTTTGAAAGTCAGGAGCAGGGGGCAAAGGTTGGAAAACATCTGTATGCTTCCACCGTGTAGGACGTCCTATACCTTCTAGGTGAACTGGAGAGTCTTGTTCTTCAAAATCTGATTCATCTTGATTTACAAATTGAGTGTTGTCCTCTACATAATCCCGTGGAATCAGGTCCAAGTCTTGCTCTTCATCTTCATCAGAGATATCCAAATTTGAGTAATTTCCATCGAACAATAGTTCCTCTTGAATTTCTTTGTCTGTCAGACCTACGAAATAAAAATAAATTACAATATATTAGGTCTGACGTACTCGAAACGCGTTAGATTTATTTGCAAAATAAATTTTTCAAATCCTAGGAGCTCAGTTTCCATTTAGATTGGGTAAAGATACTATGCATCTTAATTTGAATTCATTGTGTATTTTCTTAGCTGCGTAAAGACAAAATAAGGCAAAATAAGCCTTGAATTATAACCAAAGAGTAAGTAACGCCGAATTGACTAGAATAGGGATTTCCGCTTACATATGGATTTTGGAATCAATTTTAAAAATTGTCCTAAAACAATAATACAAAATGGCTCACAAAATATTTATTTCACATTCGAAGAAATAAGTGAAATATTTTAATTTTGAAATAACGTATGCAAAAAACACTGAAAACGTCCCCTCACCAATTTGATTGGTGGGGTATCGAGATCAGCTTCTGCATATGTGCAAGTTGTATGAGAACTGACTGATCCATTCACGATTTTCTAGTCAGATGTCAAATATGATAGTTGAATTCTGATCCAGCTATTACATATATACAGAAGCTAAGTAAGGCAATTTTGAAGCCAATCGAACCAAATTGGCGCGGATTCGTTTCTAATATTTTTAGCTAATGTCATTTTCAAATTCTTATACCACTTTTATTTGTGTGAACATTAAAAATGTCGATATATTTATTTATTCCAGAGCTTTCAAATTGAAATTTTTTTTAAATGAGTGGAAATCACCATTTTAGGTTAATCTTATGCACGATATTCTATAATCGTTTCTGTCAATTCATGCACTAAGCTTGCTTATCCAAGACAGGGGACATTTCTCTTGGTTGCAATCGTCGTCTCTGGTTACAGAATTAGACCGTGTGGAAAGGGGAAATTTACCATTTATCAGAAAGGAATTTTGGTTACAATAGTTCTTTAATTAGATAAATTTTAAATAGTTTAAAACATAGCATGTATTTAGACCATTACTTACGTAAATTAACGTATTGCATAAAGGTAGGCTAAATATTTATCAAGGACATACACATTACTTTCAGAAAATGTACTCTATCATCTATATGAACTTTCGTCAATTTGGAGACCCAATGTTCCCTATAGGGAACATCGAAAATGAGGACTCATTTTTTACATTTTCGTAAGTCGTAAGAAATGACTGTTACGATAATTCAACAATACACTATTTGTGCGTACATAAAGCAACAATACATAAAATCAAATGAAAGAATCATATTTCTAAACAAATATTTACCTTTACGAGATGCAGCCGCGAAGTTTTCTGCCATCTTCGTTGATTTTCCACTGTCTGATGTCCTAAGAAAACAAATGAACATCGATATTCGCTATGCTGTCACGTAGTTGCAAGCTTCTAGTACACGTTCAAGAAAAATATCCGCTTTCCTATTACTGCTATAAAGAAAAACACCAAACATATAGATGTTCCCTATAGGGAACGCTGGGTCTAAGGAGGGTAGTCACGAGGGTGAAGACGTATTCAAGAGCTGCTCGTAATTCCTGCGTTGTGTGATATCGAGTGTTTCTTGCTTGTTGCTTTGTGAACCCCAGAGAACATTGTCCGGTGTCGAACAGATCGGTACTTCTTGGAGGCCAGGCAAAGGGAGTTGGTGTACGGATGCAAAACCTCTTCCAATCCAGCGGCAAGGAAATATCTGATACAGGTAATTGCGCACGTGAATCACGAAGTCAGCTCGAGCTCACATGGATAGCAATGTTGCCAGACAATGCCAAGCAATGTTAACGAACAAATGTGGGTAAATCCTAAAACTATTAGAAAAGACCAATTAGGGATAAGCCCACCTCCGGACTACGCTGTAGTTTTTGGAGTCCCTAAAATGAATAGTGTCAGTCCCGAATTTGTTCAGTCGTTTAGCTCTCATACTGTTTCGTTTAATTTAATGTTATTTGTTTGTCTTTAAAAGCAGTGGTCGAAGGGAGAAGGTATGCAGTGGTATGCCATATCGCCTCTGGTTTTTCATTAATGAGGACATACCGTCTCTGGTTTTTCAGTGATCAAGTGACAAATATTCTGGTTTACTAACAGCGTTAAATAGCCGGTTAAGTTCGTGATCCCTGGATCTACTACATATTAATTTAATTGAAGGTCAGAACTATTTTTCGAGATCACCTAGTATTAGTATTTTCAACATGGTAGGAAGTTAGTATTTTTATCTAATGCCTACTTTTTTCTATCTATATTGAGTTACCCTTAGTGTTTTGCAACAAACATCCTGATTGAATTATGGAACATTTTCGTATCACTCTTAAAAGATTGGTCAGAATTTAGAGAATTTATTGACGAAAACTTTCAGTTTTATTTGCTGATCTCAAATATCATCTATCAATTAAATGGATAACTAGGTTGACTGGTCCGGGTCAGCCACAATTGAAAGAAAATTAATTGAGAAACTGAAACTACAGTGCATCGCATTTCATCCACTACTTTCTTTTATAATAATTGCTGAAGCTTGTGTTTATTACGTGGAACGTTCAGAACACAAAGCACCAAGCCATAGAGTTCCCAAAAACTAGAGATATAATTTGTACTGTAAGCTTCATTACTTAGAAGTTTTAAGTTTGTTCGTTTCCCTTTATGAAATGAATATTTTATAGTTTCCTTCCCTTTGTGTTGGTGTAGTTTACGTTGATTTGGAACATTCAAACTTCATCCTTTTTTCCACTGAAAAGTTTTGCAATTCAACAGAGAAATAATTACGTGTGATAATTAAATTGAATAATTTGGTCCGTGACAACCACTTTATCATTTTTTTTATCGTAAAGGTCTCATCCACCGGTATTGTAACAAAGGGTGTTTGAACGACTGACCGCAGAAATTCAAACTCCGTCAAATGATAATTTCATAGCCATGCTTTATTAAAGTGTAAATTCTTTAGTCAGTGGAGACAATTGGGTGATGGGTCAGAGTAGGTGATGGTGATCAGAGTGGGTCACGGTTGGTGGTGAGTCAGTGGGTCACGGTTGGGGTAGAGTCAGTGGGTGACGCTGGGTCGCGGGGCAAGTGGGTCGTGGGTCACAATGAGCAGGTGCTCAGTGGGTGGTGGGAAAATGTTTCATTGATCTACGCATCTCTGATTCTGATTTGTATTTACGTCTTTTGTCACTAACGATGATATCTAACACGAGACTTTAAAGTTAAAGTGAAGTCTGAATCCCTATAATGGTTTACGTGCTGGAATCGAACCGGGACCTTGCGTACCAAGACCACATATCTTATTTTATATACCAACGTGGATCTCATTTATCTTTCGTGAAACAGTTGCAGTGATTTTTCTTGATATCCGATTCCAAAAACCTTAAAGAAATTGCAGGATTCTGAGATATTTTTCCACTCATAGTCCATCCATTTAATTCAAAAGAGACGAATTTCCTTTTCTATTTTCCTCTTGATTTAATTGTATTTCGAAACTTTAACCTTCATTTCATTTTATATAGAAGTAATTAATACTCAATGACTAGCTTCCAAATTCCTGTCCTTAATTTTTCAGCTATCTTTTTCGCATTATTGATTCATAGAATTTACTTAATTCACATAGCATAAATTCTAAGTTTTTGTGCCTTCCAACCTCTCGCCTTACACTTTTCTAATCTCGTCTCATACCACCTCTTCTTTCTTCTCGAAACGGCAATTCTGGCTACAGTCATTGCCTTTACTCATAGTAGAGGTCTTAATTAAAAGGATAAGATATCCTTTTAATCTCCATCATATTAATATGTTTACTTAAACAACTTTCAGAATAATTATATTTATTGAGAACTATCCTTCAGCTAGCTAAGGACCTTCACCACAGACAAGCCCGTATCGACGGGGTGTCTTGGAGCCCGGACTCCCCTACATTTTTGCTGCACCCCTAAAATTTTCACGGTAGACTTGCAAATGAACTATAATATGGTGATAAACTGTAATATGGTTGTATCGGCCTCCTAACTTCTACCGCCTCCCAACATTTTTGGGCTGGCTGCCGGACTGCCCCCAGATCCCCGGATTTGCTCGGCGTATGGCCTAGTGATGGGTAAATTCCCGGGAAGATATTTTTCGGGAATATTCCCGGGAAGATTACCAAAGTGGGAATTTATCCGGGAATTTATGTCCAATCAGAAAGAAAATTGCATTTTATTATTATATTACGATTTCAAAGTTGAATTAATTTTTATATCACAGCATATGATTACTGTTGTCCACAGAGCATTCTTTAAAATGTATATTCTGAACGGTAAAATGTTACTTTATTAACACTTTATTACATTTAGAGAGTACGCATAAATGTATATTTATTTACAATATGTTCTATCAATTAAATATGTGTGAAAAAATTATATACTAACAGTTTAAATTTATATCTAAGTGGATTTGCTCAACTTGACTCTATTACTGATATTATAAACATGTTAAATTTATAAATGTTATAAACCAATTTGATTGGGTAAATGGTAGAAGATACATGTCTCACCAATTTATCAACATTTGCTCATACATATTTATGTTCACAAAATTTCCAAGATACTTACTTATCTTTATATTTTAGCACGAAACTATGCCATACACGACCTTTTATTTTACCCATTTCTCGAAATTCCATGAGTTAATTCACATGTAAAAGAAGTCCGAGTACCTCTTTAGAAATTCGAGTCAGAGAGAGGAGACAGACAGACGTCTATTACTAATGGTGGTTCAGGGTTTATTAACAGTACTTCATCTCTATTTCTACATAATTCTAAATTACTTTACAAAATGGTTCCTTTTCATCATTTGTAAATTAGTACTTTGCTAATTTGGCTGTTCTTTAGCATTGGAGACCAGCTTTTGCATCTACTTTTTGCGATATTCTATTCCGATGCTGTTGTTTTATGGTTTCATACGTTAAGTTACGTTACCAACATTAAGTTCAGACAGCGTTGCAGAGCGAGCGTTAGCGAATGAAGGCGGGTGAGAGCCCCCCATGGCACGTTGTTTTCTATCTTCGTTACCAGCAATTCACTTTCTTTTCTCATATAAAACACTTCCAGTTACCTTTCCGTTTTGTATAAATCCCGTACTGCCCTCTACTTGAACATCACTATCAATTCATTTCTTCCGTAAATCATCCTATCTTTTGCTAGTTTTGCTCCCTCAATTCTAAACAATTACCTTACTTTTTAGTGCAAATGAAATGGATCTTAAAAATCATATTATTAGTTATATAAAGTACCTTCAAATAATTTTAAATTTTTTAACCTGCAAATTCTTTAAAACCTAGAAGCAGGGCCGGATTTAATATTTTGGCGCCCCTAGGGCCAATAATTTTTTCCGCCCCCTAGTCTGGTTAAAGTTACTTTCCTAAAAACCTTTATTAAAAATATATCAGGTCTATATGTTAATTGCTTAAACACCACTCCACGATGCAAATAGTTTAACTTTACCAACAATTATTTGTTCCAATGAACTTCAAAATCAGAATGCTTTATTAGCCTGATATTTTAAAATCAATTCAAAAAATATGTTAAGTTATGGCAATTTATTTTTATTTCTAGTTATTTTATTTTTTTCTCTCGGCCGTGCGCCCCCTGGGAGCTTGCGCCCACAGGCCCGGGCCTATTGGGAAATCCGGCCCTGCCTAGAAGTAAACCATAATATATTAAAATAAAGTAATTAGTCATATGGTTCTTATAATTTGGAAGATAAAATTAAGAAATAAAAATAAATTCCTTCCCGGGAATTTATAGGCCAGGGAAAAAACCCGGGAATATTCCCACTGCCCATCAATAGTATGGCCTAGTGATGGGTAAATTTTCGGGAAGATACTTTTCGGGGAAATTCCCTGGGAATATTTCTGGAAAGTTCCCAAAGTGGGAATTTATGTACAATCACAAAGAAAATTGCATTTTATTACTATATTATAATTTCAAAGTTGAATTCGTTTTTATATAACAGTATATTACATTAGTTAAGAAAGGTTTTGTTACATAAAAGGAAATACCTGTTCTTAAAGGAACTTTTTGCGCTGAATTCGAATATGCACTCGGTTTTTCTCCATCACGTACGATTTTCCCGTAACAGAGGGATTTTCGGGAAAATCCCTCAAAAATTTCCCTTTTCGTTTTTTTTACACCCCAAGATCTTGTCCCCTTGCATATACTAACATAGAAATTATACCTAAGTATACTTTGATTCATATTTAACAAACCCTCCAAGTTTCGTAATAATCGCTTTATTCTTTCTAGAGTAATAAATATGTTTGTATGTATACTGTGTGTACTGTTCATTGCACCTTATAGTAATGCTTTCAGATCTCTTAAGGGGACATTTGCCATTTTGAGATTTACTAATATTAATGCATTACTCATGTTCTGTCTGCATGAAAACACGATTTCATTGACTATATGTTGATTAAAAGTGATTTTATACAAAATTATATAATTAATTGCTGCATAATTAATTATTAATTATGCATTTTTATTACGTGTCTTTCTCTGTAATCAATTGTCAGAAACATTTTTTTAAAGTATATGATTCTTTACACATTTCTCATTGACATAAAATAATAATACACGTCAGTATCGTGACAGATGTTAAATTATTATTAATTGAAAATGGAAAAGTGCATTGCTGATACTACTGAATTCCGTATGAGGAACAAACTTTCAGTTTTGAGCACTATTTTTGTGAAAAATACTTTATTTATTCCTATATATTGCATATCAGGCAAATCCCTATATATTTCTCTTTTGATTGGTACCACAGTTTTGGATATAGACATATGCATTTCAAAATAAGACATGAAACAATTTCGTAGTATGTAAAATGCACCCTCTTGGTTTGTAAGGTGGCGCCTCCCACTTTAGGCAACGTTTTCTTTCGGAACTTCTTGCAGTCTGGATAAGTCTTGACAGAGTTACCAACGCACAATTTTATTCAGCTAGTGTTTTAGAAATGGGACGCAACGATGTCCTTCCAGAAGTAGGAAGAGAAATAAGCTTTCTAAGGCTATTCGTTTATCTTGGATAAAAAGGCGTTAAATAGAAGGTAGCTCCAAGTGTGACACTTCTGTTTGTGTATCTTTGGAAGAAACAAGTGGAAGTTCTATGGAGGTTCCAATTGCAAGGGATGAATCAGATGATAAAGAAAGGTGAGATTTATTTTACTTTCCATCCTGATTATTAATTACTTTAAACCAACATAAAATGATTTTTTTATAAAATTGTTATCATTCTATCTAAATGTATACAGGAAAAGAACATTGTAAATCCAGTTTTATTGATTTTACACCAAAACTATTTTTGTAGTCTGACTGAGCGTGTTGTTTACGCATATAGCTGCTTTTAACATCCAATTTACAGAGGAATTATCAAAATTCTTTACTACTTTAAGTAGTCCAAAACATCGTGTGCAACGCATACTTTTACGGTTGGGTGCAATCTCAAAATTGAAGAAAAAAATGTACTTACCATTCTTTCCCTGTACCCTTCACATGTTTCACTAATCTTTTAGTGGATTATTATAATATTACTAGGTGTATTATTTTTATAAAATACAATTACGTGAAACATTTGCGTGTTTAATTTTATACAACGATACACATAATAATAGTATTATGCGCAATGTTATATATGAAGGGCTTGGAACAATATGCCACATTAAACAAAAAGTCACTATTTTTACGATCCTTGCATATCTTACGACCTGCAGTAGTCGATTTGGCTTTAAAGAAGTGGGGGAACACTCTCTAGGTATTAATATAAAATGCTCTAATAGATTGAATAACAAAATTATTATCTAAGATTTCGGGATAACGCGTCCGTGAACGAAATAAAGTAGGGGAATGGATATTCGATTTTCTGGTAAATGGAGAACGACGTTCTCCGTATTCCCTCCAAATCGACCACTGATAACCCGTTGATCTTGACAAGTTTGCAAAAATCGAAATTAGGGTCAGTAGATATCATAAGTATTCTTGTTTAAATTACTTTTTTATGATGCAATGGCAAATTTCACTTTTCTCTCCGATCTTAAATATATATTAGTTCAGCGTCCCTTGTCAGCAGCGAGGCTATATGAAACATGGACCTACTGGTTAACATGGAATCCGAACCACAATCGTTCTATGCTCTCCCTTCGGGACTCGAACCCAGGACCCCCTGCACAGAAGCGCACCTGCTAGTCACTAGACCAACGACATATATATAAGGACGTTGTTCACTAACTTATACTTAAAAGCCTTTTTTTTCGTGCGATTTATTTCTCTTATTTAATTTCTACAATAAATATTTTCTTTATGTATCGAAATGTTACTTTTTTTAAAAAAAATCTGAAATTCAAACTAAATCTATACGTAATTTATTAGTGGAAAGCATTTAAAAAATCATACTTAATTTACAGATTATTCCTACTAAGTAATTTTTAGAAATACTTGATCAACTCACACACCTGAAGGGGACTCAGCCTCCTACAACAACATTCAGTTGTTTGTTTACATCAAAGCTTCCGGCAGCATGATTTTCGCCCGCAACGTATTTTTTTTTTCGTCGTGGCTTTTGCTCCACATGATTTTCTACTCTTGGTTATTCCCCGAAAAATCATGAAACCGAGTCTAAAATTGAACTGTTTTAATCTATCTGAATTGCAAACGAAAGAACAAAACCAGTTTCACATTTGAACTTGACATAAAAGTTACTTTTTTGGTTTAATTTTCGAGCGACAATAGGAGATAATATAATAGTCATAGAGAAGAAAATCTAATTCGAATTTTTAAAAAGATAAACACATTTCGTAGCCCTACATACAGGAAAGAAGTAATTTTTCACCATCTGTCCTTCAATTATTCACCCTATTCACACTCTCGTGGATGCCATACCGTTCAACATATAAGCACCAAATTTCTATAAATTCTTTATATTATTATTATTATTATTTTATTATTATTATTATTATTATTATTATTATTATTATTATTATTATTATTATTATTATTATTATTATTATTATTATTATTATTATTATTATTATGTCATTTCAGCTCTGACACTGAGTCTCTACCATCTCTTGTAGTGGAGCCCGAAACAGAGATTGTTAGTCGCAATGACTTTCCAGATGGCTATCGAATTGTAAATTTGGGACACATTCTCAAGTGGTCCATAAAATTCCAAGAAAACCACAGAAAGATATGTGTCTTAGGAAAAATGGATTTTCATAGAGAGAGACGTTGAGGACTAGTGTCTTACCTCTATTTCAAGTGCCGCGTGTGCAAACGCGAATTATGTCACTCTACGAAGGAGGAACAACAGTCTAAAAGATCTGTAATCAATACTGCAGATGTTTGGGGCACTGTTTCTATTGGAAGTGGGTATTCTCATCTAGAAGAATTCCTCAGTATTATGGATATCCCATGTATGAACTTCAAACTATTCAACAAGATTGAACAAGCTCTGGACCCTGTAAGTAATAATTGACAAATCCGTTTGATCTTTCCAGAAAAAAAAAACTGAAAAATAGACTTTCCTACTTATCAACAATATAACAAGTGGCTAATATAATAGTTGCATTGATATAATTCTGTATAGAAGATTTTATCACAATAGAACTTGCGCGATGAAAGTAATCATAGTTACAACTAGCCATAGAAGTCTGTGGGTGCCATAAACATGTTAGGGGGGCCCAAGTCATAAAATAATTGTTACAAATATATAAATTCATGAGCTTTGTGTTAATATAGTATATGATGCATTGAGATCTGCGAGCCATGAAAAATTTAGGGAGGTCTGGCCCCTTGCCCCCTTCTAGTTGCTGACCTGGTTACAAGGGCAACGTAATAGTTTCAATTGCCAAAAATGTGGAAAATTCGAAAAACTGAAGCACATAAATCGGTGATTTCAGCTTTGATAGCGATCAAATATGACGAATTTATAATAAATTACTTTTGCTTTTGAGAAAATCTTTTTTTTTCTTATGCACTGCGACTAAGGAATGCTGTAATGATGAAATAAGCGATAATGGTGGAATGAAGGAAGTGGAAGGAAATTAGAGAAATCTAAGGGAAACACTTACGCGGTGTTTGTCCACCATAAAGTCTACATTGGTGGGACCGAGATCGAAGCAGGGATGCCCTCCGCTATAGGTGAGCGCTCCACCTCTGAACTACCACGATCTCATAAGAAGAAATCTCCGAAGCGGCTGGTTTTGAATTGTAAATAAATTAATGACAAGTAAATTCATTACTACTTCATATTGAACGGGGGAGTCAGAAAGAAAGAATGAATTCGCCGCCTAACGGCGATTATTTGAGTCGTAGTGGATGGTAGACCGTTCACCTGGTACGTGGGTTTCCTGATTTGATCCCATCTGGCGCCAAACGGACAGATATCATTGCGTGGGTTTACTTGAAGAGTTATTTTCTTTCCTCCACTTTCTTCATTCAACCATTTCATTCATTGTCATCATCAACGTCTCCTTCAGGATCGGTGCATATATTTCATATCTAAATGCGAATGCGGGATAAATTTGGGTTAAACAAAATGGGGTCAACATGAGCAGCTGTTGAAGGGTGGGGTGTAGTGAGATTTTTGAACTCAGCATACTTTTAATTTTGCAATTTCAACTGAAAATAATGAAAAAAAAAAGATGTTATAAATCAGAGCTGCCCAAATGGCGGCCCGCCAAACCATTTTCTGCGACCCACAAAGCTCTCACGATTTACAATTGTTATTACTGATAATATTTTCATTTATATTTATTCATTCTTTTAATGTTTCCACACTTCTTTCTGAATAAGGCATCCATTTAGCGTTTCTGTACAACAAAAAGGCGCGGGCATCTACAGCAACACTGCAGTTGGTAATGTAACTACAGGGAAAATGTCGTTGATGAAAGGGACGATTACTTCAATAACCAATACATCTGGTCTAGCTTAGAAAACAATTGGCATGAGAAGTTCGTTGAAACAGGGTGTCTGTGTGCCAAGAAGAGAAGTGGTAGGCCAAGCGTGAGTGCAAATGACGTTGAACGAGTGAGCGAAGCTTTCACAAGGAGCCCGAGAAAATCGTTACGCAGTGCTTCACTTGAATTGCAAATGTCAGCAACGTGTGTGTGGCGTGTTTTGCGTAAAAAATTAAACATGAAACCATACAGACTATAGTTAGTTCAAAAGTTATACCCAAAAGACAAAGAGGAGCGATTCCAGTTTTGTTGTGCATTGCAGAACAAAGAGGATGGGAGGTCTCCAGATATCACCCCTTGCGATTTCTGTTTGTGGGGGTACGTGAATGACCTTGTATTCGTCCCTCCTTTGACAGGTGATGTTAGAAAATTGAAAAGGAAAATTGAGCAAGGAACAGCAACAGACTCGGAAGACATGTTGGATCGTATGTGGCAAGAGTTGGATTATCGCGTAGACATTTGTTGGATCACACGTGGTTCCCACATAGAGTGTCTGTGAAATAAGCATTGTTCAAAACAAACTTTACAGTTTACCCTTTACAATTATGCATTTCGTTACTTTCCATTGTTACTAGTTTGCCTACAATAAAATATTAAAAGTGTTCCCGGACTTTTGAAACACGCTGTATATATATATATATATATATATAAACCCATTGTTCCCCACGTTGCCTTTGCTTTTAACGTTTGCTGAAGCTGGCACTATTTTCTTGTACTGGTGTTTGCTCCTGCATCGAGTACCCGAAACTTAAATTTTGCAGAGTTCAACACCAACTGAATTGTTTTCCAAGTTTGATTAAAATAACGTAAGCTGTTTAGGACGGGTCTAGGATGTTTTGGTGTAGGACGTTTTGGAGTACGGATGTTTGGGTGTACGAACGTTACGGTGTTCGGGCGTTTCGGTGTAAGGACGCTTGGCTGTAAAGGACGTTTCGGTGTATAGCCTAATATTTGATTGCATTAATCATGTGTTCGTAATGAACAGTCATAAACTTTCATACTGTAGCTACTTTGCAATAGTGTAAACTGATTAACATTATTATTGAGTGAATTAGAGGATGATAATACAACAAAAATGCATTTGTAACAATAATTTCGATTCAAAGGTGTTTACAGTAGAGATGCAAAAAAGCCGGCTTTTTTGAATCGATGCTTTTTTCACATAAAAAGCCGGCTTTTTGTGAAAAAAGCGAGAATTTTGGAAATTTTGGCTTTTTTCATTTTGATGAATTTTCTATCTTATAGTATATTCTATAGTTATATAAGAATTCCATGACCTAAATGCCATATTTCGCTCTAAAATTCACTATAAAGATGGATGGAGCACATGTTTTACGAATTAAAGCTAACATGAAGAATGTAGTATTTGAGGGCAATTTTAGAGGCTATTTAACTTTATTTTAACTTTTGAGTTATCGACATTTTTTTTCTCGAGATCATTTCCGTTTGTAATCCGTGTTTCATTTCTAAGAGCTTAGTTTTACATTTAGAGTAATGACGGGATTTTCCCGATGGCTAAAGCGGGAGTTTCCCAATTTGCGATTCGTGCACAGTTATTGCCGTAATAAGGCGTGTGTGGTGTAAACAAGGTTTGTGCATCACATGCTTTTTTTTTTTAACGGAATATCATTACCGTAAAGCGTTTTTTCAATTAATTCATAATTATAACATTTGAGGATATATGAAGTTCTGACATAGATTGAGGCGAGCGGACTCACTATAAATAAGCACCTCGAATAGTGGGAGGTAGAGACACTTTAATCAAGCATTCCATTAAAATAAACACACAAAGGGGTTTCAAATCGGTCTGCAACCTTCTCGCAGTAACCCCTTCCAATTATAGCAGCATTTAATTTTTATTTTATTTATTAAATTATATTTTCTATTTCATGAATTTATTTCTCCCTAACGAATAATTTTCATTTTGAAGAGTGGACGTTTCGGTGTAAACATTGGAACTTTTACACCAAACCAGCCTCACACCTAAACGTCCTTACACCGAAACACCCGTACACCGAAACGTCCTACACCTAAACATCCTACACCGAAACAGCCGTATCCCGTTTAGGACATTTCCTTTGCTTCTACTTAGTTCAAGAAAAGTGAAAAAAATAACCGTAACAAAATTTCCTATACGATATTATTTCTGACAGAATTACTGGAAACTTATTATAATAATAATAATTATTAATAATAATAATAATAATAATAATAATAATAATAATAATAATAATAATAATAATAATAATATATTTTGATTTGCTTCAGTTGAAGTTTAAAGAAAGCAATTTCAAAAACTTTTTCGATTCATTCATTGCACTTTTATTATGTTCTAAAAGACACTGGTGATAAAATTATCATGACAAAATTTTCGGTGACGAAATTACCAAAATGGTAATATTTTGGTGACGAAATTACTGTGATAAACTTTCCGGTGACGAAGTTTCCGGTTACAAAATTACCGCCGCCCGAGGGCGAAGCCCCAAATGAAATTAATATGGTTCTAGGTTCATGAACTGAGAGGCCGTAAACCGAGCAAACTGAGAGATCTAGGGATGAAGCCGACGAATACTTTATCTATATATTCAACTAACCACATTCTTTTTAAAATAATGTTTGTAAGTTGTTATTTCACCCTACTAATCATTGTAAAGATGGGAAATGAATCGTTTTGTTTGCTATCCACGTAGTAGTAGGCCCCCGCGTATGGCTAGCCGAGTCAGCAAAAATTTTCTCGATTCTGATTGGCTGAGAGAGGTCACGTGACGTTAGGCCCCGCCCACGCGGGAAATTCAAATTTTCAGGTCACGTGGTATGACGTCATGAGTCACCCCGCGGGGAAATCCCTCACTAATTTGTTCCCTTTTATGGGTAAAATGTGTGATTCTGATTGGTTGATAGCTGTCACGTGATTTTAGACCCTGCGATATTTGAAATTCGTTCCCTTTTACGGGTAAGATGAATCCTTTGGTACCACGATGCTGATTGGCTGATAGAGGTCACGTGATCTTAGGCTCAGGGATTTTTTAAAATTCGTTCCCTTTTATGGGTAAGATGAGTGGTTTGGTACCTTGAATTTGATTGGTTGATAGCGGTCACATGATCTTAGACCCTGGGTTTTGAAATTTGGGTATCCTCTTTGATGAGTACTTTGGTACTACGATACTGATTGGCTGATAGAGGTTACATGATCTTAGACCCGCTACACGCTGAACAGGTCACATGGTATGACGTCATGTTTTACCCTTGCGGGGAAATCCATCACTAATTCGTTTCCTTTTACGGGTAAGATGAGTGCTTTGGTACCTTGATTCTGATTGGATGATAGAGATCACGTGATTTTAGATCCTAGGATTTTTGAAATTAGGGTGTCCTTTCTGATGTATACTTTGGTATCTCGATTCTGATTGGTTGATAGAGGTCACATGATTTTAGACCCGCCACACGGTGAACAGATTACATGGGAATACCCCTCACTCATTTGTTTCCTTTTACAGGTAAGATGAATGTTTTGGTACATCAATTTTGATTGGTTGATAGAAGTCACATGATCTCAGCACCCCCTCACAGCCCATGAGTGAAATATAGAGCGATATGTCGGTGATCCTGGATTTTAGAATTTAGTTCCCCTTTTTGGTACCTTAATGTTCCCGTGGAGGGTTCAACCCCATCCTTAAATAACCCTTTTATGGTATCATGATATTGTACTGAAGTTTACATTAAATATTATCATTCTCTTTGACAGATAAGATGATTACCAGCTTTCTTACCTTTGATGGAGATCCTGTCCTTGAATTAGTAGCCTATGTCTCTGGAAGTAACAATGGTGAAAGAGGGGTATCGCTTGTAGATTTCTTATAACACATTGTTGTGAGTTTAAGCGATTTATTGCTCAGTAAGCGCTTCATTAATGGAAACAGTGTTGCCAGATTTTTGTTACCTAAACTGCTCCGATTCTTTTCGCAACGGTTCCGCAGAGTGCAAGAAATTTTAAACTAAAAATTTTTCGAACTAAAAAAAAATTTCAAAACTAAAAATTTTCGAACCAAAAAAAAGTTTGTTACTAAAAATTTTGAAACAAAAAAGTTTCAAACAAAAAATTTTCGAACAAAAAAAATTTCGAAACAAAAATTACAAATAAATTTCAAACTAAAAAAATTAAACAAAAATTTTTCGAACGAAAAAAATTTAAACAAAAAATTTTCGAACCAATTTTTAAAAACAAGTTTCGAACTAAAGTTGTAAACCACATTTGAAAGTTTTCAAATCAATTTTTGAACTAAATTAAAAATCAAATTTTGGACACTAAAAATTCTTTAATTAATTTTTCGAACAAAATCATGTAAACCAAATCTTGGATATATTTTCCACCTTAAATTTTCAAGATTACCATTTATTTGAAAACAAGTGTTCAGGGTTTCAAGAAATAATAAAACATATTTTTTTCAACTTGTTGTATTTAACGAAAGGTATGTGCTCTTCTCATACAAGTTTATTAACATAATAAATACAGGATCTAGTTTAATGAATATTTTGGACGTATCATCATCTTCGAATGTTGTAGACGTATCCTGTAAAGAAAAAGAAGAAACGACGGATTACTTTATGAATTCTCTTTTTTTTCCTGAAACAATAAAAAATGAGTAAATATTGATAAGAGAGAAATAAAACTTACTCGTAAATGATTGATCTGTTTAGGCTCATCTTCCTCCTCGGGTACGAGATAACACCATTTCATCCACTGATGGATGTTTACGAACTTTTTCTGGGTACTGCATTTTTCTAGCTGTTGCACCTTTATGGTCAAGGTTCCCCCTTGGGTACGAGATTCTGCATTTCTTCCACTGATGGTTGTGTTGATGGTTTATGAACTCTTGTGGGTACTTCATTTTCTTCTTGGTGTTGCTGCTTTGTGGTTAAGGAAGGGAAAGAAGAAAAGGAAAAAAAGAAATGGCGGCCTTATTGGGTATTTACAGTTTTTTCTTCTTCATCTTCTTTTTCCAGTTCCATCTTCTGTTTTTTAACGTACCCGTACGGAACCGTATCGTAGGAATTGAGTTCTTTAAATCGACGTTTTGTGTATCGGATACTGTACATTTTTTCTTCCTTTCGTGTGACGATGGTATGGTCTTTAGTCCTGCATATCTTATGGGGGATAGTGATGGTGACTTGTCCACGGCATTGATTTGTAATCATTTCTTTTAGCGTATTGAAATTTAATTGTTGTCCTGCATTGTAGTTTAATGTAAATCCTCTAATTTTACATATGTAGCTGGTGACGTTGGTGTCCGGATTGTATATTTCTAGGCTGTAATTTTTTGGTCCTCCACTGACAAATGTCTTGATGTATGCTCGTGGTCCATAAGACTCCATCTCATCCGATAAGCATCCCAAGTACGTAGAAGGTTCAATGGTTGGCTCCCCGGGCTTTTCTGTAAATATCACAGAATCCGTGTCGAAATATAAAACACGTTCCTGCAACATTTCCAGGTACTTGTACAGTTCCAGACGTGCCTGACATGTTGTAAATGCACCTAACACGACATTGGTGTTTCGGTTTTGAACAGGCACATGTTCATTGTACTCCCAGAACGCATACAACATCGTATCATTGATGGGTACAATTTGATGGAGTTTAATGTCGGGGGAAGTGAGTTTTTCATAAAATTCTTCCGGGCGATCAATAATTGTGGTCTGGCTAAAGTTTGTACGCTGGCAAAGCTTTCCCCATAATGAGTTCCCACAAAGCTTAGATAAACTTCTTCGTGCAGGATTCTTTTCAATTTTGGACGGATCCAATGCAATACCTTCACGCTCCAGGACGGTTTGTATGAATTTTGATTTGTCTTCTTCGGTCACACAGGAACTAGGCCAGCCAGACGCTTCCATTTTTGATTTTAAAAATGTATTGATATATTCCGTGAACAAGCCACCTGTTTTCGTGATGGGATCATATTGTTCAATGTCATAATCATAAATTTCAAAAATTTCCACTGGTTGATATCCTAATTCTACTGCTTTCTGTATTTCATATGATACCCATGTTCCAGTGAGGCACCGCTCCTGGTCGTTGTGTGTACACGTTGCTGTAGGGTCTGGGTTCATTTCTTCGGCACACGCAGCACACAGTGGAAAGAGTAGTTTCTTGTTACATCGGTAAGGCAGGAGACCATGATAAAGATGGCGACTTGGTAATATCGACATTTTGATTAGACCATTGACTTTATTTATTGGTGGTATATTTTCATCACCCTGTAGATAAATTCGTGGATGGCCTACAGGGTATTTAGCACACTTATTTATGTAAGGATAAAGCGAGACAATATCGTAATATTTTATTACTTCTCCTGCTTTTTCATCGACTTGGTGGTACAATTTCACGCAATTGGTCCTTCCTCCAAAAAAACTATCTCTTGGATTTAATGGTCTGCGGTTCATGTACGGGTGATTCTTCAGATACGTCGCCATTGCAGGATTTTGTTTTAAGAACTGATTAAATTCACACTCCCACATTTCATGTACAATGTACCCCAATTCACGCAGTCTTGCATTTTTTCTTTGCGTTCGTTCATAACGGAATTCCATGGTGTCTTCTGGATTGCTGTAGATGGGCTGATTACGGCCTGTAGTAAAACATACTTTACACCCGTGATAAAAGCAGCCGGCATGCTCGTAGACGTGCTCCTCTAACGTCTCAGGATCTTGGTAGTAGCCATCAACATGGAATCCCGCAATAAACACTTCTTTTTGTCGGGCCGCATGTAAGATTTGTTTTTCTTCGGTTTTTTCAATGTAGGCCAGCCATTGCATTGCAGCGATCGATTGGGTACTTCTCCATCGATAGCCATGTGCCGGTAGAATTCCAATGGTATTGGGTTTAAGGAAATTCCGGCGGAATACTAAATTGGAAGCACTTGCAATCGTGATCGTCTCCAAGAAAGGATTCACTTTGGTTTCTGTTTCAAATGACGTCATAAACGAAACGCATGCTTGTCGCAGTACATTGACATCTTGAATACAATACTTGAGAATTTCTTTCTGGAAATCAAACGTGTCATTACGATGATCGTTGTACCACTGCATGAACTTGTTCCTGTCTTCGACGGCCATTTCATCTGCACCATAATACTTTGTTTCTGGAAGTGGTCCAATATACGATTGATTCTCCTTGGTGTTGAAGAAATGCGGGAAGTAGCCTTTGGTTGCGGGTAAATTGAACGCTTTTGACAATTTACTTAATGCCATAGGTAGGAAGTTCAACGAGTCAATGAACGTCAGATTATTCAACGTTAAACTCAGTATCTTGGTTCCATTTAATATGACGTCAGGTCTCCATTGGCATTGTTCTACCATGGTCTTTAGGATAAAATGCCCATCGTATCCCTTAGCGTTGTGCGCGACACAGAAAATCCTATTTATATTGGGACGACGTTCCCGCAAGTACTGGAGAAAATTATAAACTGGATCCTCTCCTTGGAAAATATGCTGGCGCTGACCACACGTACTGCAAGACTGCTGGATATTATTGTTTTCAACACATGCATAACATACTTGTTGTGCAACCAATAAATTTGGAATGTGTACATACGTATTATCGCCAATATTCATGTCCTGCATAGATTCTATATCATAGAATATCAATAAGGCTTTCTTTGCGTGCATGAGTGAAGGAACACCAGGTTTCAAACATTGTCGATCAGGAAGCATAAAACATTGATGTGATCCCGGAACAATCTTCTTACAAACATTGCAAAAGATCTCATTACAATCATGAATGCGTTCTCCACTTCGTACAAAGGAATATACTCTGTAGCATCTAGTACATTGCTTCACCATTTTGCATACAGGCTCCCCATGATGATATACAATATTACGATGATTGTTAAAACATTCTTCGCCGTAAAATTGACGATTGCAGTTTTTGCATAATATCGGCGTTTGGTTCTTGTCGCATAGTGGTCTCTGTAAACATTTGGAGCATGTTACAGGACAATTTTTCACATGTTCATTACGTTTACTATACTTTTTATGGCACGCTTCACAGTAGAACTTGGTTGCAAAACAAGCAGTTAAAGATTGAATGATGTCAAAGTGGCCAGCCAAACAAATCAAATTTATGGGAGTGCGATTTTCATCGTTGAGCCCCTCGTACATGATGTCACGGCCTGTGAAACTAGTATACACTGTAATTTTATATTCTTTGAGGTATGACTGGAATTGTCGAATTTCATTTACACTGGCACCATGATCCAAATTGACTCCTGCATTTGAACATAACGCATCGACTTCATCGTCCACAATACATTTTGATTGATTTTTATATTGCTTATGTCGTTTTACATCTACATTCTTGTATTTTTTCAGGCCAATAGCAATAACAAGGGCGTACGCCAAACACCTTGAATCTTGATTTTTTACACGTACAATCCCTTTTTTGCAACGTAATAATTCTTCATTTTGAAGTACTCCTTGCCGCAAACCACCGCCGTAGCCACGTGGAATATCCACACGATGAAAATGAACGGTGAATGGCTCGTGCAGGAGAAATGCATTGTTACTTTGTAACACTCTTTCGAACGAGGCCCACATCGTTTCCAGTGTCAAGTTTCGTGCTTGGCGAAAACTCACCCAAAATGGTTTATTCGTGTTGCGTGGTGATATTACTGATAAACCAACCATCGCCTCATCGTCGACATTGGCTAACAAATGGTCTAGCATTGCTTGGAAACTATTATGTACATACTGTATGATATCGGTTCCTACGGGCGGTGCGTTGAATTGAACTTCGAGCATTCTGCCTTCAATGTTAAATCGTCTATAATGACGAGTGATTTCATTGCGCACAGTAAAACCCGATTCGGCCATGTTAATAATAGGAGAAAACAAACAAACAGGTACGGTAAAACAAATATGTAATGGAAAAAAAGGAATTGAGCAGCGTGAATTTACTACAAAAGAAAAGAAGAAAGAAAAAATCTTAATCACCTGATAAACAGGAAATCATAACATTCATGATAAATTCTTAACTAAGCAATTCATGTAAAGGTCCTGAGATTGATTCTCTGGCGGGGCGTTCAGAATCTCATTATGAAAGCATATGTACTAGAAATCAAAGTTTTTTTTAAAAAATAATTATGTTACTGAAATGAGTGTTTTATTGCTGTCAAACTCGAGAGCATTACATCAGCATGTAACTGACCTACCATTCTATAGTGATAAAAAGAATGCATGAAATGAATGAATGTTTCATCAGTGCTGAGATGTGACAAAGTACGCGTAAGCATTTTTTTCTACTCACAACGACCTTTAAATGATGCGTTTGCAAGTTGAAGAGACTCATCGAACATTAACGATACACATACGTAATTGTCGAAACAAAATCTGTATAGCGTATTTTTTTTATTATTATTGTGACTAAGCGGTTAGCGTACATGGTTCGGACGTGGAAGGTCCTGGTTCAAGCCTCGGTGGGTTTGCTTTCCACGTCGGGGGGCATGTCAAGCCTTTTCTGTAATTTAATATTCTCATACGTTATCATACATTCTTTTCAAAACTAAGCTAAATGACTGACGTACACACCTCATAATACATAAACGTACATAAATCGTCTATAATGTCGAGTGATTTCATTGCGAACAGTAAAACCCGATTCGGCCATGATTAAAAAATGAAAACAACAAACAGGTACGGTAAAACAAATATGTAATGGGAAAAAAGGAATTGAGCAGCGTGAATTTGAGTTGATTTTTTGATTTTTTAGTTTAGCGTCCCTTTCAGCAGCGAGGCTATATGATACGTGGACCTACTGATTAACGTGGAATCCGAACCACACGAGCTCCCCGCCGGGAATCGAACCCTGGTCTCCCACGCCAAAGGTACGTATGCTAACCGCTTAGTCCAGGAAATCATAACATTCATGATAAATTCTTAACTAAGCAATTCATGTAAAGGTCCTGAGTTTGATTCCTGGCGGTGACGTTCAGAATCTCATTATGAAAGCACATGTACTAGAAATCAAAGTTTTTTTTAAATAATTATGTTACTGAAATGAGTGTTTTATTGCTGTCAAACTCGAGACCATTACATCAGCATGTAACTGACCTACCATTCTATAGTGATAAAAAAAGAATGCATGAAATGAATGAATGTTTCAACAGTACTGAGATGTTAGAAAGTACGCGTAAGCATTTTTTCTACTCACAACGACCTTTAAATGATGCGTTTGCAAGTTGAAGAGATTCACCAACCATTAACGTTACACATACGTAATTGTCAAAACAAAATCTGTATAGCGTAAATCTTTTAACCAAATATTCATGCACTCTTTTTTATTTAAGCGGTTAGCGTACATGCTTTCTAACGTGGAAGGCTCTGGTTCAATCCTCGGTGGGTTTGCTTTCCCACATCGGATCGCTGTCAACCCTTTTTTTTTGAAATTTAATATTCTCATGCGTTATCATACATTCTTTTCAAAACTAAGCTAAATGGTTGACGTACACACCTCTGGCCCAGGTTCAATCTCGGGTGATTGCTCGAATATCACGTTAAGCTGAAGGGACGCTAATGCTTTCAAAGGGTATCGAACCATATTATTCTCAGGCATAATTTCTGAAATTTTGTAATGTATTCTTTTCAAAACTAAGCGCACACATCTTTGGCCATGGTTCAATTCCCGACGGGCGCTCGCTGAAGGGACGCTAAACATATCATTTCTCGTGCTTAGTTTTAATGTGTGGGGGTTCCTGATTCGTACTCTCACTTTCCCATTCCACTAATTCCTTCATAGTCTAAATATTTCGTACTAAAAGTAAAACAGTGTATTCGTGATCCACCCCCACAAATATAAAATAAAAATGATTTTCGAATCTTGTGTGAAAAATAAAATCTCACTGAACTTACCTCAAATTCAATGAACAAAAAGTCGGTGCAGTAAAGCTTCTTAAATAAAGACACTTTTCAAGAACAGACCTTCTCACACGATAGTTGAGAGCGATGTAAGATTTGAAAAATGAAATTTAGATTTTTATTTAGGTCGTTGTGAAAACGACGTCATCATCAACCAATCAGAAACGAGGAAATTTATAAAATGACATCACAACGAACCAATCAAAACGCTCGCTGCTTTTGTCATGAATCACGAACCAAAACGATGTGTAACAATCGATCGTGACGTCATTCACGTTTCTCAATAGTTACAACATCTAGTATCGCAATTCCGATGCCAATTCCCTTCTGCCAGGATCATGTCACTACTTGTCGTAACTGTGACGACATTTCATTTTCCTCATATTCCATACGAGAATGTCAATGTTTGCTTTTTTTCCATGAATCATGCTGACACGTTCGTAGTAAAACAAAAAGTAATGCGATCCGCTGACGTTTGCATTTTCAATAATATGTGCTTCTATGTCGTCACACAAAGAAGTCTATCAGCATTTTATTTTAATCCACGAACGGAAGCGTTACACTGTCAGATTTATTTTCTTAAAGTATAAGTGTATCCTTTTCAAGGACCATGGTTCGAAACCCACCAAGCATGATTAAATCCGAATTCATTCATAGCTAAGCGGTTAGCATACACATCTTTGGTTTGAAAGACCTGAGTTCGATTCCTGGAGAAACATTTCTTAGGATTTTTCTAAAACTTGGTTTAAATTTCTAGTTCGAAAATTTTAAAAGTTTAGTTCGATAAAAAGTTTGATTTGAAAATTTTTAGATGTGATTTACATCTTTAGTTCGAAACTTTTGTTTTTAAAAATGTTTTAGTTCGACAAAATTTTGTTTCAATTTTTTAGTTCGAAATTTTTTTTTGGGGTTCGAAAATTTTTTGTTTGAAACTTTTTTGTTTCAAAATTTTTAGTTCAAAAATTTTTTGTTTGAAAATTTTTGTTTAAAATTTTTTAGTTTTGAAATTTTTTTAGTTCGAAAAATGTTTAGTTTAAAATTTCTTGCACTCTGCGGAACCGTTTCGAAAAGAATCGGAGCAGTTTAGGTAAGAAAAATCTGGCAACACTGTTTCCATTAATGAAGCGCTTACTGAGCAATAAATCGCTTAAACTCACAACAATGTGTTATAAGAAATCTACAAGCGACACCCCTCTTTCACCATTGTTACTTCCAGAGACATAGGCTACTAATTCAAGGACAGGATCTCCATCAAGGTAAGAAAGCTGGTAATCATCTTATCTACCAAAAAGAACGATAATATTTAATGTAAACTTCAGTACAATTTCATGATACCAAAAAAAGGGTTATTTAAGGAGGAGGTTGAACCCTCCACGGGAACTTTAAGGTACCAAAAAGGGGAACTAAATTCTAAAATCCAGGATCACCGACATATCGCTCTATATTTCACTCATGGGCTGTGGGGGGTGCTAAGATCATGTGACTTCTATTAACCAATCAAAATTGATGTACCAAAACATTCATCTTACCTGTAAAAGGAAACAAATGAGTGAGGGGTATTCCCATGTAATCTGTTCACCGTGTGGCGGGTCTAAAATCATGTGACCTCTATCAACCAATCAGAATCGAGATACCAAAGTATACATCAGAAAGGACACCCTAATTTCAAAAATCCTAGGATCTAAAATCACGTGATCTCTATCATCCAATCAGAATCAAGGTACCAAAGCACTCATCTTACCCGTAAAAGGAAACGAATTAGTGATGGATTTCCCCGCAAGGGTAAAACATGACGTCATACCATGTGACCTGTTCAGCGTGTAGCGGGTCTAAGATCATGTAACCTCTATCAGCCAATCAGTATCGTAGTACCAAAGTACTCATCAAAGAGGATACCCAAATTTCAAAACCCAGGGTCTAAGATCATGTGACCGCTATCAACCAATCAAATTCAAGGTACCAAACCACTCATCTTACCCATAAAAGGGAACGAATTTTAAAAAATCCCTGAGCCTAAGATCACGTGACCTCTATCAGCCAATCAGCATCGTGGTACCAAAGGATTCATCTTACCCGTAAAAGGGAACGAATTTCAAATATCGCAGGGTCTAAAATCACGTGACAGCTATCAACCAATCAGAATCACACATTTTACCCATAAAAGGGAACAAATTAGTGAGGGATTTCCCCGCGGGGTGACTCATGACGTCATACCACGTGACCTGAAAATTTGAATTTCCCGCGTGGGCGGGGCCTAACGTCACGTGACCTCTCTCAGCCAATCAGAATCGAGAAAATTTTTGCTGACTCGGCTAGCCATACGCGGGGGCCTACTACTCACGTTCTATTTGGGGTGACCCTCCCTGCTGGTCTAATGGCTATTATGCGCGACGTGAACGCGATCCCGTGTTCGATTCAGGGTGGGAGTGCAGTGAACGATAACGTCTCATGTAGCCTCGCTGCTCAAAGGGACGCTAAACATAAAATCAAAAGTTCAACTTGGCATTCTTTTATGAGCACAAGTAGTATAATTTTTGTTAGTATACATTCTGTGGAGATTGGGAACACTTCCCGCCAAAAACAGGGCTTTCAATAGTTTCCGCTTCCACTCCTGGTTGTGTGAATTTTTCGCGAAATATGTTCATATGAAACACCCAAATGAGCTCCTGAAAGCTTTCACAGATGAATGGACAAAGCAACCAATATTATTTTTATTCTGAAGCAGAAATAGTCTTTTGTGAAGGTCACTGCAAATGGGGGTGGGGGTTTATTGACCACGGAAGAGAAGATTGAAGAGCTGTTCACATGTGCAGACTTCCTTCTGCGAACTCGATATTATCTCATTGCCAAAAGCAATAGCTGAAGTGAAGGGAAGAAATTTTATAACCACAATACCTTTTCCAGTACATTTTTTGTACTAGCTGATTCACAATTTAGACTAGCGGCAATTATCTTAGCCAAGATTCCAAACACCTCAGTCTCCTTCCCAACTGGGATTGGTGGGGGGGAAAATGACATTCTCTTGTTTCTGACCCTGCCGGCACGAACTATTTTTATATTCTTACATCTCGACCGTGACAATAGCTGTCATGTTCCATCTAGTTTATTCCAGGAATTACAATCTTACTCCTAGCAGTCACAACATACAGTACTACACTTGTGCAGAGGTACAGGAAAGAACAATGCTACACATGTTCCCTTCGCACACATACACACACACACACACACAAAAGAGAGAGAGAGAGAAAATCGAGTTTCATATATATATATATATATATATACAGGGCCGGATTTCCCAATAGGCCCGGGCCTATGGGCGCAAGCTCCCAGGGGGCGCACGGCCGAGAGAAAAAAATAAAAAATATCTATAAATAAAAATAATTAGCCATAACTTAACATATTTTTTTGAATTGATTTTAAAAATCAGGCTAATAAAGCATTCTGATTTTGAAGTTCATTAGAACAAATAGTTGTTGGTAAAGTTCACCAATCTTTTGTTAATACATTAACGGTATTTTGTTAAGCCCAGAACCAAGTAAATTCCTCAAAAAACTTGCAATGATAAAGTTGCATCCTGGAGTGGTGTTTAAGCAATTAACATATAGGCCTGATATAATTTGTTAATAAAGATTTTTAGGAAAATAACTTTAACTAGACTAGAGGGCGGAAAAAAGTATTGGGCCTAGGGGCGCCAAAGTGCTAAATCCGGCCCTGTATATATATATATATATATATATATATATATATATATATATATATATTCATGAACAAATATTTTTTTCCTGAAAGGAAGTCTATTTAGACATAGTAAAATCAGAATGTATTTATTTATTTATCTTTTAATGAGAACCGGAAAATGACTAGTTGTTGGTACTTACCAAATAGTCATTTTGCACTTTATATTTGCCTAATTATTTGCACTTTATAGTCATTTTGCCTAATTATTTGCACTTTATATTTAACTTATGTTAGTCCTACCAATGTACAAATTTGTGTGCGGAATGAAATGGATATTTCTCCCACTCTAAAATTTTTGCGAAAGATCATGAAGAAATAAACCAATTTTCAGATTTTACCAAATGCTTTGGTAAGTAGTAACTGTGTTATTCAGGGTGTTTTAGAACAAGACCGGCAACGTTTGAGAGGTGATTCCTAACACCAAAATAAGACAAAAAGTATTGACCAGCCTATGGTCAAAAGTGCATAGTTTGGGAGTTACAGGCTGCTGAAAACGTGATAAAATTAACTTAAAAGGTCCATTGCTAAACTGCTATGAGACTGATCGGAGCTGGGTAGAATTCCCCGGTACTTGCGCAACAGTTTTTACAGAGGCAGTTGGAAAGTACTTCAAACCTTTTGAGTACTGTTCAGCTGCTTCTCCAAAAATTCTTGTGCAAATTCCGGGATTTTCTGAAAATGGATATTTGGATAAAACACGTGCTACTTTCTAAGTGATGTTTTGGCCCGACTCCAATCGGTCCCAAAGCAGTGGAGGGATTGATATTGACCTTTAAATTTATTTTTGTTTCAAGTTTTCGGCAGCTTGTAACTCCAAAACTGTGCACTTTTGACCGTCGGTTGGTATACAACTTTTATTTTGGTCATCTCTGAAACGTTGTCCGTATTGTTTTAAAACATCCTGTAAAATAGGGCCGGGGTGAATCCAGGACGGACTTTAACGGGAGGGGCGAGAGGGGAACAGTCGGGTTTGTGGCGGTAAAATATTCCACTGGTGATCTGTAGTTCGTACAAATTGCTACTTAGGTACACTGTTGTGTGGTAGGAAAGGGGGAGGAGAACAACCCTTTCCCTGAATTCATTTATAAATAATACTTTATACATCTAAAAAATATTTACCTTCAGACTTACTCGGACACAGACGCGCAGCCAGATTTTTTTTGTATTGAGAGGTGTCCAGTACTACAAGACAGTGCTTGTATGTAATATTGAAACGATTCTGCACTTGAAAAAACTATACACATTTAAAATTTTATCAAACTTCCCTATGATAGAATTAGATTATTTAAAAAAATAGGATTTATAGTACAGATGAAATTTATCTGCTAAGAAAGTGTGGTTTTATTACGGAAGTGTACGGAATCTTTTGAGTTATTGTTTTTGAGGGTCTGGTGTAAGTGGAGTAACCCGTGGAGCGCTCGTGCTCAGAAATAAGCTTAGTGGCTAAGGCATAAGATTCTACAAGACAGTTAGTGACCAGTTGGGATAATCTTTTTTAAATTAAAAATCAAGAAAATCAGTATTTTTTTTTTATTTTAACGCTTTACTCTTATTCCATGGTGGCTGCAGGAGATCTACTGCCTTTAGTGGTATCTGAACATTTTTTTGTTCTACTGTACCCTATCTCTTACGGGAATTGAACCCTGGATAGCGAGCTCCGAAGGCAAGTGTGCTAGATACTAGACCAAGTAGAAGACCTTAAAATCAAATTAATATCTAGTAGACTGTTACCTTGAATAGTATCAAATTAACATCTCTAGAACTGCTTTATATTCTTGTGCCAAGCAAAGGGGGTCTATGTACATCATATCCAAAATTATTGTCGCATATATCTATAATTGTCTTCTTGTAAGAATATAATTTGATAATGATTTTGCAGATTGCTTTAAATACTGATACTATGTGTATAATCGGGAAATGTATGTTTGTGGTAAATTTCATAGGAAAAGAATTATAAATACGAGAATTATGAGTAAAATAAAATGTTACTAAATGGTCAAGGCAATTTTATTTTCGTTTCACTGTTCCTATTTACTGCTCTTTTGACATGAAATTTGCCACATGTCATTTGAAATTTGCCACATATACACATACTAACATTGTAAGAAATACTGGGCGGAGTTGTAATCAAATTTTATTCCAAGAACAACATATTTATAGACATGCGACAATAATTTTGGACATGAGTGTACATTAGAAATTCTAATTTTTGATAGCGTTCAGGAACGTAGCTAGAGTTCTGATTTTGGGAAGCCATATTAGCAAATGGGCTGCATATAAATAACTTTAAATAAATATTTGGAGGGCTAAGCCAACTTTTAGGGGGTCCGTGGCCGCCCATGTCCTCTCCTAGCTACGTTCCTGGCACCGTTGTAAGCATGCGACGAATGTACAATTTTTAACAGTATGACATAAATGCACATTCCTTAGGGCTTAACGAAGCGATCAACATAAAATATGTGCAACATTTCCATTAGAACAATAAATAACGCGAAAACACTGAAAACATATTCCTTAACCTATTGCCTAGAATCGAGCAGAAAACTTCAATATCATGAAAGCCTTTCACTTAAAAGCGAATTTTTTACAATAATTAAAAAAAACAGACGCCACTTGGAAATGTCATCGACGAAAGACATGGGAAAAAGTAGATAACGCCGATGTTAATAAATCTGAAAAAATCTACAAAGTGCCAAAAAAAACTGGCCTGTGCCAATTTCAAGGTGATTTACCCTGTACTTTAATGAAACGAAACGAAACGGAACGGAACCATTTGGTATGTTGAGATGGAAACACTGTGAGAAGCTAGTTCCAACTGAGTTTACTACAGATGCTAGAAGCGACCTACTCAGGTGACCTCTCTTGACACTGATACAAACTACGTAGTGGATCGGCCCGCTTTAAGTTGAAGTAAAACGTTTTGCTTTATTACCACAAACACACATATAAAATATAATACAATATAATTTACAAGAGTGACAATTTACAATAAACAATAATACAAATGTACCAAAAGGTCATGAAAAGACAATCAAAACTATCACAATATATGAAACTTCCATTGGGTTACAAAAACGTACACTACTTCCTCCTTTTGTAAGAAATGTTGCATTCTCTAACAAAACCCCAACAATAGTCCCCCATCATTGAAGGATCCCATCGTCCCTGGTACCTTTTCTCCATTGCCATTATATCTTGGTGGAATCTTTCCCCCTGTTCGTCGCTGAGAGCACCTAGGTTAGCAGGAAAGAAGCTGAGGTGGGAGTGCAAAAAGTGGATTTTTAAAGACATCCTACAACCCAAATCTTTGTATTTCTGTATCATGTCCTGTACGATTTCTGTGTAACTGTCAGCTTTGTTATTGCCCAGAAAGTTGCGCACAACACACTTAAATGCTGTCCAGGCAGCTAGCTCAGCACTGTTTAACTTGCTGTCAAAGCTATCATCAAGCATTAATTTTCTAATTTGGGGACCTATAAACAGTCCCGCTGAAATCTTAGCATCACTCAGGTTAGGAACTTATCTCGCAAATACTTGAAACCTTCACCAGATGTGTCCATGGCTTTGACAAAGTTTTTCATAAGTCCTAACTTGATATGAAGTGGCGGTAGTAATATCTTATTAGGATCTACCAAAGGAGCGTATTTGACGTTGCATTCTCCAGGTACGTAATTCACTCTAGGTTCCCATTCCTTCACTTCATAATGTTTGTCATCAGCTCGGCTATCCCATAAACATAAGAAACATTGGTACTTCGTGTAACCGCACTGCAGTCCTAATAAAATACCAACTACCTTGAGATCACAACATATTTGCCAACAATGGTCCTTGTAATTTATAAGATTAGCAAAGTTGACATGGTGTCATAGGATTCCTTAATCTTCACTGAGTGCGCAAGCGGTATAGAAGGTTTTTTATTTCCATTATGTAAAAGGACAGCTATAAGGCTGACCTTTGACGCGTCGATAAATAACCTCCATTCTTCTGGAACGTAAGGAATTCCTTGAAAATTGAACATGCCTTTTCCTGTACACTGATATGTTCGTTTCTGCATCCAATAAGTTCCACTGCTGGAGCCTTGATCCCAGAAGTTCCGCCTCTTGTTTTGTCATGTGCAAATCACGGACTAGGTCATTAAGTTCACATTGCCGGATGAAATGTGGCTCGCGAACACAGTCAGGGATGAACGTTGGATCCTTGGATGTACATGTTGATGTCGATGGTTCATCAAGGTCATGATCATCATCAGAGTCTTTTGGCCATATCTCTTCCCAGTTGGTAGGGGGCTCGGGAAGTGGAAGTTCATCCCCGTGCGGAATAGGTCTAATTGCAGATTTAACGTTGGGATAACTTATTGTGTATTTGCTTTTTTTAGAATGTCCCTTAACTACTGTGTGACAAAAATAACAATCATCCAGATGGTTGGTGGGTTCTCTCCACACCATTGGTACAGCAAATTTCATAAACCTCCGTTTCCCTTTGGCCCATACAAGTAAAGTGACGTAGCACGACGCACAAATTATGTTGGGTGCACAAGTTTTGTCCTGATCTCCCACACGACATCCGAAATATTTATAATATGCTAGTTTCACCGATGGCGTAATGGATCTACACTGTCCTTTAACTACAAACTGGCCACACACATAACAAAAACTATTTGGTGAGTTAACATACGAACGCCGTCCTCTTGACGCCATTGTACTGATCACAAACTAAACTTCTGGTCTTAGTTGGGTATAATGCCGTTAAGATCAAACATGAAAGCACTCTTAGCAGCAAAGACAACTTTGAAAGTGAAGTAGTGTTAAACCACACGTCAATATAAAAATGTAAAAAACTCCCTCACCAGGTGTCAAGAACACAAGAAAGAAAGAAATGCGCGGGGGGAGGGGGGAAACGATACCGTAGTGGAAAATTCAGACTGCATTAGTTCATTGTTGTCAACAATGAGTGTATTCCATTCTTTCTTTCTTTTGCATTCTGTTACATTTGATAACAAATATTGATAACCATTTCATGAACAAAACGAAAAAACTTGGAGAATTATATATATATATATATATATATATATATATATATATATATATATATTTATATATATATATGTATTAAGATTTACATATACTGTACGTTTAAAAAAATATACGTTGGAAGTATTTACAGAGAGCAATACAAGTGTGTTGTTGACTATTGTAAATATTCATATTTATGTCTGTGTTTGTAGTAATAAAGCAAATCGTTTTTACCCCAACTCAGGAGATCTGAAAGTATTACTATCAGGTGCAATAAACAGTGCACACAGTATACATACAAATATATTTATTTCTCTAGAAAGAACAAAGCGATTTTTACGAAACTTTTAGGGTTTATTAAATATAAATCAAGGTATACTTAGGTATAATTTCTATGTTACTATATGTAAGGGGACAGGAGCTAAACGAATAAAATATCTGAAAAAGGGAAATTTTTAAGGGAATTTCCCGAAAATCCATCTGTTAGGGGAAAACTGTACGTGATGGAGAGAAACCGAGTACATATTCGAATTCAGCGCAAAAACTTTCTTTTAGATCAGGTGATTTTTCTCATGTAACAAACAAAAAGTTTAAATTTGTTAACTAGTGTTATTGGTGGTCCCCAGACCCACAAAGCAATGAAATATTTTCAAAACGTTTCTAAAACGTGCCATCATTTTCCTTCAGAAAACGTATCCTACTTCCCTTAAGGAAATATATTCAATATGTTGTTGAAAACATTTTCTACATAATACTGATAATATTCTCTGAATACACTCAAAAACGTCGTAGACATATTTTATACGCCATTAGAAAAGTTTTCCTAAAAATGTTTCCTGTACGATTTACAAACATTACTGAAAAAGTATTTGAAGCGTTTTATACAATGTTAACCGAATGGTTTCTAAAATGTTTCTCATGGATATTGAATATTGTCTAAATTATTTACCAATAACGCAGACAATATTTTCCTACATATGCCAAAATATTTTCTTTACATGACAAAATATATTTAGTGAATATTTTTTGTACATCACAGAAAATATTTTGAGAATAGTTTCTGTGCATGACCAAATATTTAGGGAATATTTTCTGTACATGGCAAAATATTTACAGAATATTTTCTGTACATGACAAAATATTTACAGAATATTTTCTGTACATGATAGAACCCAAAGCCCATAGGCCAACTCGGTTATTACTGCAGATACGAAAACAAGGTAAGATAGAGAAAGAAATTTTTAAAATGCAGCAAATTTTTTTATACTAGTATACCGCCCAATAGTAACGAAAAGTACAACGCTGCCACTGTTGGACAACAATGAATGAAAGAAAGTGTGGTTTAAAATTATTTGGACCAAAGGGAACGGAAAGACACAATGAAAAATATAGTGCAAGACCCAATTTCGCGTCCTTCGTAATTACCCCCCCTCCCCAACACCGTGGTTGCTACGCCACTGGCGTGGAAATTGCATTTGCATGTTTATCCTTCACTGTGTTTCCTTTCAATTCTTCTCGGTGTAGCTAATTTCAAACCACACATTGTTTCATTCGTGTAGCCCGACATGATGTATGGTAACGTATTTTCTTTATTGAGCGGTACACTAGTACCAAAACAAAAGTGTTGCTGGAATTTAAAAGAGACCTTGCATATCTTGCCGTGTTTCCATACCTGCAATGGTAACCGAGTTGGCCTATGGGCTCCGGACTTTTGCGTCACTCTGCATATATGACGGCTACTTGCTGGGAACTGTAGCAGTTTTAGAGGTAAACTTCGAAAGGAAAAAAAATATGTTCATACAAATTAATGTGGTGGCGGAATGACGTACCCATGGAAATAGCTTTAATTAACACTATATAAGTTTAGTCCTCAATTTTATTGTAACTAGTAACGAAATATATATATATATATATATATATATATATATATATATATATATATATATATATATATATATATATATAACAACAATTTAAATAAGTAATATTCATGAAAATTGTACTTTGGCTGTAATTCAGTTTCGATTTGATTTCAACAAATTCAATTTTAAATTTCCACAACACTAAAATATAAAGTATTTTTCATAGGTTAGTTTAATTTAGAATGTAAATTCACTTCCAAAAGTTTCTTTCCATTTGTCCAGTCTACAGCCATTAAAGCTTACGAAAGCTGACCGATTAGCACATGTTCTAACGTGTTTTACAAGAAATTTTTTAATAGACAAGAACACCTTTGTAGAGTTACTAGCACAAAGAAACATATGTATATACACAAAACATGTAATAATAAGCATTTTAAACATTTATAAATACTAGTTATAGAAGTGAGGACTATGAAACGTGGTTTAAATATATAACATGGCACAAAAGTGAAGTAACAAATTTTACGTGAATTCTTTTCTCTCCTCTTTCTAAATAGCCAAACGCATCGCCTAGAAAATTAGTTTCTACACTTTACCAAACCTGTTTTACAAAGAGTTGCATGCTTTTTAAGCAAATTTACTGCCGAAAGTTAAGTAAATACATAATTTGTCGAGGAGAGGTATTCCCACCACTGTTCTCTCTACCATATCATAAACCGCAATCTCACAAACACTAAGACACTAAACACTTTACTCCCAGATATCTGCAAGATACAAAAATAAGAAACACACAAAATAACTGCACAATAATTTACTGTTACATATCAAAATAATTTTCAGCCATTTACATTTTATGGTTGGCTTACGGAATTATAAAGTTTGACATGATTTACATTTCTTTTAATGATACGCTTAGGATTAGCAACCTCTTGTAACCACAATGTGTTCAAATTGGGTTTACTCAGACCTTTAAAGGGATCTTCAAATAAAGGACTTAACTTAGGCGTAAAATGTTTAATAATCGAGGCCTTTTGGAACGTCTTTACTAAAACTAACTGATCTCTATGGTAATTTGGCAAGTCTCTGGTTTTAGAGTAACATTTCTGTTTCATCTGCCAAGACCGATCAATATTTTCTACAAGTTTCGCCATTATCTCTTCTTTATCAGGAGTACCATCTCGTTCTTCTAAATTTAATTCCCATAGAACATCCAAGGCTGAAGACAACTTACGACCAAGATAGATCTCCGCCGGCTCAAATCCAGTTGATTCTGAGACACACATGTTGAGCGTATGCTGTATTTTCTTAATGTATAAGGCCCAATCTGATTGATGCTCATTAACATACGTTCTCAAAATGTTCTTAATCGATCGGATCTGTCTCTCCGCCTGGTTGCTGCTAGGTGAGTAGGGAGCTGTTATTATGTCCTGAATACCAAGACTAAAAAGATGTTGCTTCATGTAGAAACTTGTGAAGATCTGTGCACGATCGTGGACGACTTTATTAGGGATTCCCAAAACAAAATAAAGGTTTTCCAACTTACGGCAAATAACCTTGGAGCTTAAAGATCTTAATGGCTCTATCATAACAAACCTGGACGCAGCATCACAAACGATAAGTAAATGCCGAAACGGTCCTGAGTTCGGGAAGGGCCCAGCGGTGTCAAAATACCAGCAGTGAGTGGGTCTAGTTGTTTTCCGGGAGTAATAAATACCCTGTTTCTTCCTATTACCATCTTTACACGTTTGACATCGCAAACATCCTTGGACATACTTCCGAACATCAAGGAATAAATTTCTCCTACTGGATCTCTGGGCAATCTTGGCTGCTGTCCGTGAAAAGCCGGTGTGACATCCGCCCACTTCATCCTCATGAAAGAACTTCATGATGCTATGTTTCATGGCTTCAGGCACCAAAATCCTCCATCCCTGATTCTTCCGTCCTTTAGTTTTGACAAAAAGAATGCCGTCATTTATTTTGTATTTATCAGCAAGTCGACCCTGCTTAACTTGTTCCATAATTCGCTTTATTTCTTGATCTTCACTTTGTAATTCCTTGAGAGGACGACTAAACACAGGTGCGTTCCAAAAATTAGCTAAAGATAAATTTACGGTTTGTCCTTTAAAGTCTTGAATTTCGTGATGTTGATCATCACAATTATGAAACTCCACTCCATTGTTAACTCTAGACCAGAAATCTGCCAAAAAGTTCTGACACGTTCTTAAATGAATGACTTTAAATTGAAATCGCAATATTTTTTTGATTAAAGTTCCATATTTCCTTATTCTTTTATGATTACGCAATAACCATGTTAAGGAAGAGTTGTCAGAAAAATAGTACAAGGTTTAATTAAATACATTTCAAATTTCTGAAGTGCCATACATAAAGATTTAAGTTCCAACTCGAAAACGTTTTTAGACCAATCTGACTCGGGAACAGCCTTAGAAAACAAAGCTACAGATCTAAGAAGTTTTTCCTCATCATATTGTGAGAGAATTGCAGAAAATCTTTTAAATGAGCTGTCACAATGAATAACAAAAGGTTTACCCATATCAGGCACACGCAAAATTACATGATCTACAAAGGCCTGTTTTACCTGTTGGAAGGCTTCCTGCTCTTGTGGTCCCCAATGAAATTTATTTTTCACAGAACGTAACTTATTTAAAGGAGCCATAATTTCGGCGTAATCTGGTATATACTTCTTATAATAATTAAAGTAACCACAAATACGATTAACGCCCCTCCTATTTTTAGGCTGAGGTAAATTTTGTACTGCTTCTACACGCTCAGGATCTATTCTAGTAAAGCCACCTTCAAATTCATATCCTAAAAATTTTACCTTAGTTTGAGATAAAGATAATTTCTTTTTTGACACTGTTATACCCCATTTACGCAGTCTTTCTAAAACTTCCTTAAATATTTGCTTGTGAGTTTCTACTTTTTTGGTGTGTATAAGAAAATTGTCACAAAACACTTCTAAGTTCTTACCTATCATATCGCTAAAGATTTTATGCATAAAGCTTGTTAGAACAAATGTACTACATCTAAACCCCATCGGGAGTTTACGATGAACAAGCAAACGTGTGGGAGTGCAAATGGTAGTATATTTCTTACTATTTTCTGAGATATTCATCTGAAAGAAACTTTTCCGTATATCCAGCCGGGAAAACAGGGTATCTTCGCCTAAATTGGATATAGTAGCCTCTACATGTGGACTAGGAAAGCTGGTTACCCTAACCTTCTTATTAATTTCCGAGAAGGCAACAACTATACGTTTAGATTTATCATTATTTGTTACCAAAAAACATGGAGACGAATAAGGAGAATACGGGACCTCTTCTAAAACGCCCTCCTTTATTAACTCATCAATATGGGCTTCAAGTTCTTTCAATTTACTTCCTATAACTTGGTACGGTTGTAGTCTAACGGGGGTGGGATCTTCCATCTCAATCTCATAAGTAAAATCCTTAATTTCGCGCAAAGAATTTGAAATAACATTCTGTATAAGAATTACATAATTTTTGAACATATTCTACCAATTCAGGATATTTATTTTTCAAACTAGAAGAAATTTCAATATTATCTACCTCATTATTCTCATTCTTAACTAAATTATTATTTTGATTGGTGTCCTTATATAATTCCCTTGAATTAAAAACATTATTATAACAACATAACTTATTATGAATGGTGCTACCTGCGGTTTGTCCTTGGACCTGCTCCTTCTCCCTCCTTCCTTCCTTACAAGGATCCTCATTCAAACTCGGTATGGTATGACCAAGATTGTTCCTTTTCCCTTGGACAGGCGCCTTGGTTTTGGAATAGGTGGATCTTGATTGATTATGCACAACTTTGGACTTGCTGGAAGAAATATCTGAATGCATAGTTTTAGAAGGCACTAAATCTTCCCTCCAGTGTAAAGGCACTGTAATATTATGTCTATATGGAATATGTCTATAATAACTTCGTTATCCAAGATGAACTGATTTCCCAATAGAAGATCGAAATGTGTTGAGTCACATAAAACCACAAGTGAAAGATTGTATGAATAATTTTGATTGTAATTTTAACCTTTTGATGAAGCGTTACCACTGTCTCACCTATTCCCACTGTAGTAAAGTTGGTGGGTATAATGTTTACCTGTACCCTATTACGTATAAGGTTCAAAAATTTTTTACTAATCAGATTGACACAAGACGCTGAGTCTAATGTACAGGAGTTCGAAACACCATCCACTGTAACAGGAATATATAACACTTGTTTGTCCCTTTCTAGATGATTTATCAAGGTTCGAGGTAAACGTTTTTCTTGAGATGTAAATTTAGATAAGGAAGGACAGGAGTTCTGAAAATGTCCAACTTGATTGCACCGGAAGCACTTAACATTCCTCTCTAAGCGGGATTTTTGAGGTGGGAGGTTTTTATCCAAAAAATCCATTGGTGTAGAATAGTTCAATATACCCTGAGCAAACTTTACATTACCCATTAATTTACAATAATCTTTATTGTAGCGAATAAAGTGGTCACAAGACTGTGCAATGGTCATTAGTTCAGGTACGGAAGTAGGAATCTGATTTACAAAATATTTAACATAAATATGTGGAGGAACTAAATTAGTTACTATATCGCAAAATATTTGATCTTCATAATGAAGGCCTAAAACATTGGCAAAACTTAGTTTCTCTTGCAAGAAAGTATACATGTTTTCATGCTCTAGCATTATTCTATAAAAATAACGACTCACAAATTGAGTTCTACTAATTGTGGATACAAACCTTGCAAGTAAACTTGAACAAATATGTCCCCAATCATTGGATATACTTAAGAATGAATATAAAGTGCGATTAAATTCGCCACGTGATTGCTCTAAACTAGCGACCAAAATTACATCGACAGTCATTTCCTGCCGCCTAATTATTTCATCAAGACGCACAAGAAATATAAAGGAAGAATAACTTTCTGTTCCGTCTACTACGGGTAAAGAATGTATTTGCTTCTGTAATGCTATGTAAGCGCTTTGTGATACATGCTTTCGGAAGTCACATGCTAAGGCAGGTCTAGCCATAGTGAAACCAAAGCTATCATTACCCAAAATAGGCCTACCAGTTTCAATATTATTACGCCCTTGATTATTATTTCCGTACAAATAATTTTGTAATATATTCCTACTTCTAATATCAGCATAAGGTTGTTTTATATGAGTTTCAGCAGTGTCACCCCTAAATACATCTGTACCACGAGGTATATTAACATCTAAGTTTGAATCTAAATTTTGATTTCTTTCAAAGTTAAATCTGGGAAAATGTGAGTCAGAATCGGACAGCACAAAACCATGTAACTGTGATTCCTTAATTGAACCCACCTTCCGTATGCTAACTCTCTGCCCTTGCAGAATATTAGATGTTTGAGCATGAGCACCCATTTGCATTTGAGAAAATGTAGACATTATTTTATGAGGTTTATATTGGTTAGCCCGTAACAAATGCGGCGCAGAATCGCACCCAATAATTTGCCTTTCGTTACAAAATAAAGAACTCCGTTCTCAATGATTACTTTCACACTGATTCAAGAATTTTAATGATTCACATGCACCCCTTACCGGTACATGTTCCGAAACTGGCAATACAGTTTGAACTCCTATGTCACAAATACCTTCCTTTGTTTCTTTTCTACGGCGGCTTTCATCTTTACCTGAACTCAATTCAGATCCCTCTACCGTACTTTCAAATTCGGACATGTTCTTACTATCACCAGAAAAAATCTATAAGTAACTCGACTTTTTAAACGACACTGCATAGTTTTCAGCTTTATTCTGTGCCATAAGTTATTATTGTAACAGGTACGTAACTATACAATCATAAAAACCTTTCTGTATTTATTTTTACTGATTAATTTAAAGAAGGCGAATAAGACAAAACATTAAATTTATCAGGTTGTCTAAAATGTATTGAGCCTTTGAAGGCCACAATTTTATCTTTGTGGTTCCATAGTTTCTGGTCATAAAATTGTGACACGTCGTTTTCCCAAGCCTCTTTTACAGCTAACTTGGCATCATTCAGAGTGTTCCGCAGAAATCAAAATAAATAATAATCTGGCTGTTCCAAGTCCTGCCTATATGGAGGAGGTATTAAAACCTCACAGCCAAGTTGTCTCGATTTTGTTAATGATGTATGGACTGTCGTTGTCAGCGTTGTATACGGTACACTGTTTGTTGACCAGTTGCAGCAGTTTCTTGTAAATTGTTAGATATAATTGCGTTAATTGTCAACAGTACAGGTCGAGCTTATCGTTCTGCCAAGCAGCAGCAGCTCGTGATCCTCAATGTTCTTCTAATCTCACCAAACGCACAGTTTAACATTCATGTGCGATCATGTGAAATTTGCCACCATGATTGTTGGAATTTTCGCCAAAATACCTAGTCGTTTTTTTCTTTTCTTTCGGGGTGGGGTAAAGCCCACATAAGAACCACAATAAAACCACCCGCAAATATATTCTTCAAAGCTTATATTCAAATGAGAACCTTAGTGCGATTTTAATTATTTTCTTCCATCGTGTTTCTTAGCCTGTGTCTAGTTTCAAAATCGGCTTAAAATGAATATTTAATAAGGAGATCTCCAGGAAAGAGTACTATTGAAGGGAAAAATTGTGAAAAACCATCCTTAACTTTTTTTTTTTTGCCTTCGATCAAATTTGTTGTAACTACTCAATTGTGCTCTCTAAGAAAAAAAAAGGTTCCATTTCCTTTCTTTTTGTAGTATACATATTAATAGAAATAAATAAAATGCCTTTCTCCGCTTGTCAGTTAACTACAAATTGAAAATGTTCTTTAAAAAGAAAACTATTAAAGCTCTACCTCTTATTTTGCTAATATTAGTAAAACAACTAACACAAGTGTTACTAAATATTTAGTGCTTTGATCAGTTTAATTTTATTAATTCTCTCTGATATTTCCAAATGTATAATCTAATTTAAATAAGATAAAGAGTTTGCTTGTTAGTCTAGGTGTGAGTCTGTGTGTGACCTGGGAACCAGACGAAGCCTTTTTTTTTCTTTCTTCTAAATTCGAACAGCGGGGATGGTCTCACGGGAAGCGTTTACCGGGACATGTAGTAGAAAATGACCGATATTAGTGTTGATTTCAGTTTTCGTGGTCGCTGAAATCCACAGTAAAACTCTGATCGCATTAACTTTCAAATTCAACCCATTCAGCTGCGGGCCGGGGATCACCGGGAAGGATACCGAGACATGTAAATATAATCCAAAATGACCGATATTAGTGTCAAATCCAAAATTTTCGCGGTCGCTGAGATTAATGGTGACACTTCTATTAGCGATAACTTTCAAATTCAGCCACCGTTGTATGCTAGCCTGGGTCACCTGCGGTTGGGCGGTTTACCGAGACATGTAAAAGTAATCCAAAATGACCGATATTAGTGTCAAATCCATAGTTTTCGGGGTCGCTGAGATGGTAATACTCCCACAGGCATTGACTTCCAAATACAGCCCCCTTCGGATGGGGACCAAAGGCTTTTTTTTAAATCTGAACCAGGGGCGTTTACCGGGATATATTTTTTTCTTCAGTTTGTTTACATAGATATTTTGTGTGACCCATGCGAAGAATGGGTATTTCAGCTAGTGAATAATATTTTTGCAAAAGTGCATTTGGATAATTACACATCAAAAGCGAAAAAAAAGTTTCATTAAAAAGGAGGTCTGGAAGGATGCGACTACAAAACGATTATCGTATGTAACAAAGGTTCTGTAATCGTGAAACCTATTGTAAGGAAGCAGATGGGCAACTGATTTTTCTTTTTTATCCAACATTTCGATTCTACCAATAAACTACTTTTTATTTCAGAGAACATCCATCTATGACTCCTGATAGATGGGTGTTTTGAAGGAAACAAAAGAATTCTTCGGTCAGAACAGCAGGCTTATGGCTTTGAATCCTTGATATAATGAAAGATTTTGTTATTATTCTATGCTATGTACCTAGGTTAAATTACCTATCCTTTCGTTACCCTACAATTGTCTGCTTCTTCATTTCGAGAAATCTGTATATAAAAGCAAGTGCAAATGGTGCAAAGTGTGCTCCATAAAACTCGATTGGTGCTTCACGTATTCCCTTTTTGTGAAAGTAAATTTAATAGTTTCATATGTACACTCATGTGCAAAATTATTGTCGCATGTCTATAAATGTGTTGTTGTAGGAATATAATTTGATAACGAATTCGCGCGGTATTTCTTATAAAGTTAGTGTGTATAATCGGCAGACATGTATGTGGCAAATTTCGTGTCAAAAGAGGAGTAAATAGGAACAATAAAACTTTTGATTTAGCAACATTTTGTTTTACTCATTCTAATTTCCGTATTTATAATTCTTTTCCTATGAAATTGACCACAAATATACATTTCCCGATTATACACATAGTATCAGTATTAAAAATACCCTGCAAAATCATTATCAAATTATATTGTTACAAGAAAACAGTTATAGGTATGCGACAATCATTTTGGACATGAGTGTACAATAGAATATGAATGCTTAAAATTTAAGTTGGAAGTAGCACAGCTTGAAGTATGCCTTTAAAATTTAGCAAAATAAAATTGTGCCAAATAATACCCACAGATTTTTTAAAAACGTTTTCACAACCACACTGTGGAGCTTTTCCCCCTTTTATCACTATCTTTTTCGCACGATGTTGTGGATTATCCACTTTTCATTACTCGTGATCAACCGATTCAGAAATAGCTAGTCTTTCAGTAAAATTTCGATCGAGTAAGTGAGTCAGATCATGCGATACCCAAACGTTGAAATTTTTTTACGAGGTTTTTCCAAATGGTTGGATGTTCAACACTATGTAACACTACTCAACACTATTTATGATGGATGATAAGGTCCGTGGCGATGTCATGACTACTTACATGCCGATCTTGCTCGACTATAGCCAAAAAAAATACAATTCACTTTTGCCGGTATCTGTCACCCACTGCAAGGAGTATCTTGGCCGGCCTAATTTCCAGAACGAAGGCGATTGAACCATCTTTTGATTTGCTTTTGATAAGAGATCGTGAGCATAAGCAATTAAATTTCTTCACGGACCTGCTCAGCATTTGAGCTTTTATCGAAGTAAAACGTTAAAATGTACCACAGTTCTGAGGAAAATTCACTCGCTTCACGGTGTTACACCTTACGCCTGATTATAAGAATTCCAACAGTTTTTACAATCTATAGTTTCAAATGTAAGCTGTCAAATTGTTAGGCCTGATCCGCTGCAACTCATATACCCTGAAATTTTATGGCATTTACGCCACCTTTTGCGGCAAAAGCTTAATGCTTGTTAGACTAAATAATATATTACTTAAAAAAATAAATAAAGCTTCATTATTAATTTATATTTTTTTGACTGATAATTGATTGTTTAATGGGGACGTCATCAGTGAGGATATTTGTCCCCGTCACTGTATACATTTTTCTCTTCATGCTTCTCATATTATAGGTAGTGTTTTTTTTCTTTTCTTAACGATTTTCTGCTGATTAGTATATTTTTTTAGTGTATTATACAGTATTTTGTACACTATATATATCTCAAAATATTTAAGTAGCTGTTTTTTTTCCAAAAAACCAACTGGTTTAAACCAAAAATAGAAAACAACAACAACGAAAAATTCTTTAAATCGTATGAGGTTAATGATGACGTTTCCACATATCAAATCATGTGCATTAGTTTTATCTCCTTTTCACCTTTTAATCAAGTCGTCCCTTGTTCAGTTCTCGGTCGAACCACAACCCTTCTTTCAAGTGTAAACCAAGTAGAGGTTCGGATGTCAGTTAATCGAAAGTCTTCTTACCTCAGTATTACATTAGGATGGTAAGCCTAAATACGTAACGAAACGAAATTGTATGCCTGAATGCCTATTGTTTTATAAAGAAGCCAAGGTTGCTTAAATGTATTGGTAGAAATTGGCAAAATTTATCGATTGCCTATATAGCTTCCAAATATTAGCTGGGATTGGACTTTAAGTTTTAATTTAATTGAATGATATCTACATACTAAATTTGTAATTTAATACTTCAGTTTTAGCGTGCTGCTTATGATACGTTCACCATAAAATTTTACATGCCAAGCAATAACGGGACTTTTCATTATTACTTTACATTTAAAGTAATAACAGGATTTTCCCAATGGCTAAGGCGGGAATTTCCTGATTTATATATAATTCTGTATAATCGTTTCAATTGTGTAACTGTGTATCTTTTTGTCTTTCTGAAATGACTCTTGAATGTACAGGTATGTAAAGATCAGTACAACGTTTTTTTTTTCTTATCCGGAGTCCTTCGTAAGTGTCGGCAGACTAATCGAATTTGTGACCAATTAGTCCCTGTTTCAAGTCCGAATGGAGAACAATTTATCTCGGATGTAAGCCGAGAAGTGGTTTGAATTCCGCTTTAAGCTTATGTGACTTCTTCCAGCGTTGCTGCATAATAACACCAAGGCGAAACAAAACTTATTTCTGTTCGTATGTAATATAAATATATAGAGTAAATTATTTAAATCAAAAAAAGTTTTTTTTGGTTTTTTCAATAAAAACCATGGTTTTTGCCAACCCTGGTATACATATTTCTTTGTAGATTTTACAAATTTGTGTCCTTTGTAACGATATTTATATATGTATTGCAATCTTAATTTCAGGTGGAAATAAAGATAATGTAAAGATTTTGTTTCTGTAAAATTGAATAAAGGAAAGTAAAGCCAATAGTAATATGTAAAAAGTAAGTTTAAAACTATATTTTTTAAAAGTGGTTTTGTTATATAATAAGTGTGTAGTGCTAATGTGAAATAAGAGGAATTGTGTTAATTTTGATTCTTTTTTACAATCGGTCCTGTCCCCTGATCATGATTTACTCGAATAAAGGATATTTATTATAATCTAGGTGCCTCATTACATAACAATATTCACAGAGCTTGCGGATTGCGAAACTGCTCTATAGATTATCGCAAGAAAAAAACTCAAAACTCAAAAATGACGTTAACGTAAACCAATAGGTAGGAAAGAGCAAGCATAAAAAGACAGTTTTAGGTGAGGATTTTTTAATTTTTTTTTTTACATATCATGGTTATGCACTAAGACTAACGGAGGCACTGATGGTAATGGTTTAATGAAGAAATGTATGAAACAAGACAACTCCGAAAAAAAACGATGTCCACCAACGAAGTTCGCTTAGTGCGGGTTGGGATCAAACCATTGACCCCACGCACTAGAGGTGAAAGTCTACCACTGAGGTACCGCATCACTCTCTGGAAGTTTTCAAACAATACGATGATGCTTTATAAGTGATAAAATTTACGAATTTATCAGCTGAGGTAAGATATTCTAAGTATTCTTATCTATAGGACAATTTGTTCCTTGTAGACTATAGATAATACAAGTGCTTTTAGGGAATTATTGTGTAGCTATTATTTCAGTGTTGGGCTGGAAATCTATTGATTCCTGGCTTCGGGGCGCTATAATGATTATTTTTTGTAAAAAAAATAGAGATTTAAAATCAACACACCCTTGCGTGTTCGAATGGAATAGAGTGCGCCTGAACAAGATATACCGAAAATATTATTGTAAGTAGAGTATATATTGAAAACTGTAATTTTAACTAATGTTAAATAGCTACAACTACCTCCAAGTAGTCCTAACTTTAAAATTGTTTTCTTCACTCTGATTTCGAACGAAAGTTGTGTTAATATTATATCATAGTGTAAATGTTTATTGTATATAATATATGTCTTCATGTATTAAGAAATTGGTGCGAAAACTGAGGTGCGAGATCGATAAAATTGAAACAGTGAAAATGTGTGGCTGGTTAGAAGGTCTTTGACTTTACGTTTTGATAGGCTAATCAATTCCTATCCAAACCAGTCATAATTCAGTGTTGAGCTCGTCCGTGGCTAAGCGGTTAGCGTACGCGCCTTTGGCGTGGGAGACCCGGGTTCGATTCCCGGCGGGAGCTCATGTGGTTCGGATTCCACGTTAATCAGTAGGTCCACGTCTCATATAGCCTCGCTGCTGAAAGGGACGCTAAACTAAAATCAACTCAATAATTCAATGTTCAGGGCTGTGCAGAGCCAATGGGGGAGGGACTGAAAGCATATTATTTGCTCACCGGCGTTGTAAGATGAAGGTCGGATTTCATTGCCAGGCTTTTTTTTAAATAAGTTAGCATTTAAACAACGACGCGAAATGAAATTTCTCCAAATTCTCAGTACATAAAATTATACGTATAGTGTATACACTAAACACCTTTCTGCTCTTACTACTATAACTTTGGATTGAAATAATTGATTGAAGATAAAATCTTGAAAATCACATGATTTCGAATTTTGAATTTTATGGGGAAGTATTTATCTGGTTCGTGGTAGCTTCTTTTTCTAATGGAAGATATAAATAACAGAGTTTCTAAGCAGATCACGATGTTTCTAGGTAAATGTCAATGTATAACAGTTTCACCAACTAAATAAACCTCTGGCTTCATCAAATATGTCATAGATAAGGTGTTTGATGAAGTCAATGATTTAGTTGGCGAAACTATTATACATCGAAAATTTAATAAAAACATTGTGAATTGCTTGGGTACTGTTTTATTTCTATTTTGAAATATTTATAAATTGCGCCGAAATTCTATATGGATACACTGCCACTATTGGCGACTAATTTACGGCTATGGATCTACTGCAAAGTTTGGTGAATAGTTTAGATGGATGGTTACACTGAGTAGTAATCGCACCACTTGGTCTCACTTTGGACTTTGACCCCGACCTTTGTGACGTCATAGGTCAAAGGTCAATGACCTTGGCCCAGGGTCAATGACCTAGGGGTACCTAGGACCACCCCCTCTAAATTTTGGCAGGGGTACCTTGGCCCACCCCCTAAATTTTGGCAGGGGTACCTAGGACCACCCCCTTAAATTTTGGAAATTGCCAAATCTAAAAATTTGGTATGGTAGCCTAGGACCACAGTATGTACCTCTAACAGTATTGGGTGTCTATGTCGTTCCCTTTTATGGGTAAAAAATTGCCAAAAAGTCAAATTTCGGGGGTTTTTGACCTAATTTATCCCCTTTGATGAGGTGTTATTACCCTATATGGTTATATGGGCGTATACAGGGGTCCATTCCCTTTCATAGCATATGGGTATATTAATGCACCCCTTGAAATTTTTGGGAGGGGTACCTTGGCCCACCCCTTCAATTTTGGAAATTGCCCAATTTAAACATTGGATATTATAGTATAGGACCCTAATATCTATTATGATAAATTTGGGTGGTCCACCTCATTCCCTTCTAGGGGTACAAAATTGCCAAAACTATAAACGTAAGCAATACGTTATACCACGTGTTTGGTTTTTGGCTCAATTTATCCCCTTTGATGAGGTGTTATTACCTTATATGGTTATATGGTCATGTATAGGGGTCCATTCCCTTTTATAAGATGTGGGTATATTTGTGCACCCGTTGAAAAATTTGGGAGGGGCACCTTGGCCCACCCCTTAAATTTTGGAAATTGACCAATTTAAACATTTGGTATTATAGTACTGCACCCTAATATGTATTATGATAAATTTGGGTGGTCCACCTTGTTCCCTTCTAGGGGTACAAATTTGCCAAAATTTTAGTACAACCACGTGTTTGGTATTTTGGCCCAATTTATTTCCTTGGATGAAGTCCTATTACCTTATATGGTTATGTATAGGGGTCTATTCCCTATCATAAGACATAGGTACATTTGTGCACCCCCAGGAGGGGTACCTTGGCCCACCCCTTAAATTTTGGAAATTGCCCAATTTAAACATTTGGTATTATAGTACAGGTCCTCAATATGTATCATGATAAATTTGGATGGTCTATATCGTTCCCTTTTAGGGGTACAAAAATTGCCAAAATATGAACGTTGTACCACGTGTTTGTTTTTTTTGGTCCATTTTATCCCCTTTGATGAGATCCTATGATTACAAGGGGTCCATATCCTATCATAAGACATGGGTATATTGTTGCACCCTTCTTAAATTTTGGCAATGGGGGTCCACTGAAATTGTCCAATTGAAGCATAGTACAGGACCTCAATATGTTTCGGTGGTCCTATTTTCAAATTTTTAAGTACAACCATGTGTTCGGTTACTGACTCAATGTATCCTCTTTGATAAGGTATGGACGGTATCTCCTTTCAATTTGGTAGTACCCTTCGGGTGTAGTACGGTCACGTGATCAATGATTTGGTTTTGATACGCGACGAGGTCCCTGGTCAATGTTCTCTAGGAATTAGGTGGAAACTTTGTCCAGGATTCTCGTCTTATATCGCACAGTTCTTTAGGAGAATCTGATAACGTTGTATATGGAATGGACAATAAAAACACATGAATAAGTATAAATTGTATTTTATTCATTTTCTGGTTTCTTCTTTTTCTTTCTTATTGACAATGTTTGTATATTGAGCTGGGTTTCTTCATTAGACCGCCTCCTCTTCTTGATTGTAATGATTTGTTTCCATGTTTTGCAGCATAGCACCCGTTTGCAAAGCTTCGTATTGTGAATTCTGTAAAAAAGAACAAGGAAAAAGATGATTAGTATAGAAACAGATGATGATTAAACAATACATTTGCAATGATAAATATGATAAAATTACCTGGAAGGTATATTGCAGCAGTCTACGATCATTAACCGTGGGTACTGTTGTGAACAAGTATTGAATTTCACGCAGAGATTTTCCTTGGGCTTTACAGCACAAATAAAAATAAGCATAATAGCCACATACGGATGAACCAAGACTTTGCATTTGGCTATTATTATATTTATAGTACATACAATGAAGTTTTAAGAATGCAACATGTTGTGGTACATAAGGAGGAAGGCCATAGCTGTCAAAATATTCTCCAACACCGTGATGATCAATATAAATTGCAATCCAATGACTTCCTAGTTTTGTGGATGGATCTGTATTTACAATCATTGCCAGAGGAAGAGAAATCCGTGACGGTAACTCATCGCTTGCAAATACCCCGGTAAAATGATTTCTGAATAATGGACTACCGTGTAAAGCACTAGCTAATTGTAATGTATTCAACATCGTGAATGGAAATGATACATAACGTATACGTACCTTGTAATTTAAAAGTCCAGGATAATGTTGCGCTGGTGGTCGATCTCTAGGAGTGAGGAAAACTCTCCATACACAATACAGTTTGCAGGTGCTGCTAATTTCTCTTGGAAATGAACTTCCAATCGGATGGCGCCATGTCGTTGTAAATTCCAATAGTGACAATCTCCAGCAGAAGAATCGGGAGTTAGGTCAAATACAAACAGTGTATATCCATTCTTGTAGTCGGCTCTTGAAATTGTATTTCCAGTATTGGTAAAATGTATGCCAGAGCCTGAGAACAATGTGTGGTACGATGAAATGTAGAGATTTTCTTCAAAGTTGGGTTGCAATGGTTTTGAAGGTACAGCTTTTCCATCCACGTACAATGTAAAGAAATTAATGTTTAGATGTTGAAATTCAAATGGATTGGTGGTAATAGTTCCACTGGATGCTTCATTCGATGTAAATCCTACAATAATACGATTTGGCAATGTTCCCATAAACAGGTTATCAATAGTTTTGGATTGTATATCCTTCGGGATGGTAAATGATTTCATTTGAACCCTTGTCAGAGGATACTTTGCCGGTGTAGATTGTAAAATTTTATTGTGTGCCAATTTAACACTAGGGCTGATGCTGACTTTTTTCACCTGCAACGATGCATCTAGAATATTGATTTTTGCACTGACACCACTTTCACCGGCCATGAGACAAAAGTTTGGTTTTGCAGGAATAAGTTTCACACGTAATTCCACTCCATGAATTAAAAATTTATCTTGATTAAAAATGTCACAATGAAGATGTCCAATCATATCGAATTTCATACTTTGTTTTGTCAGTTCATAACGTTGTTGAAATCCTTTGTTCTCACTTGTGGTTGCGTTCATATGACCAGCCGTATCTTGAAACCACATTGCTGTTTGTAAATGTGTATTTTTAGCTCCATCACTATAATTGAGCAGTTTTTCCATGTACGAACGATATGGATGATTATGTGACGGAAATGAAATCAGTTTATTGTTCAAGTAGATTTGTACTTCACTAAACATAGCATTTAGAAAATCATTGACAGGTGCAATTGCTTTATCCGTATTGATGAAGGAGGAACCATCTGGTTTCACAATTTGTGCTTGGATGTACAATAAGGTTTGTGGCAAATCAATATATTCATCACTGCTACCACTCACTACAAATTCTATTGGTGAATTTTCAGCTATTGAACTAATTGGTTTGTAGCCTATAATACGATTGTCCAGAACACTGGTTTGCGTGGGCAACGTTGAAAAAATGTCCAATTCACTTTTTACACATTCACAGGATTGATGATGTAAGAAAGCCATCGTTGAATTAATCAAAAATATCTGGTGACGATGCCAATGATCTCTTCTTCTTCTTATGTGATAATTTACGTCTCTTTGTAGGATTGATGGTGTTGTTGATCGTTGGAAGGTCAACCTCAAACTGAGAGCAGTCATCCCATTTTCGTTTATGATATCCACTTCCCAGCATAGTTTTCAACTTATTTTTAGCTTTTTCTTGTAAATTTGATTTTGCCTCTTGCATCCGTTGATGAAACGATTCTTCCAGCGGTTGATTCGAGATCACAACGTCATTAATCATATTGGCACCTGATTTTAATAATTCTTTTCCCACAGTTTTAGCTCCTTGCTTCACAAGTGGTAACACTGAACGAAATAAGCCACCAAGGAAACTTCCAATGCCATGTCCTGCTTGATAGGGACTTCCCACATAGACGTTGCCGATACCGGATAACGCTTGTTTTTGGTAGTATTGCAAATACGGATCAGTCATGACGACGACGACGGAAATGTAGTTTTGTACACACCGTTCCAAAGGTGAATGGCATAGGATGACCTGTGCTATCCCTTATATCGATTTGTATTTGCTCAAAATTCATTTTTTCCACCGGAACATAATGTGCAGGATTAAAGATTTGTACTGCATGGCTTCCAAAAGTATGATTCACAGGATCCATGTTGACAATTCGTAGCAATGGTACCATTGTATCTCCAACAATGACAGATTCAATAATGTCACAATAGACGTACATTTGTGATGGTAAGCCTAATCGTACATCCGGTGTATATTGTCCCTTTTCCATATCTTTTAAATCACTTTTCGGTTCAAATCCAAGCATTAAACTAACACTTGGTGAGATTTGTACAGAAGTATGGATTTCCTTTTTGGGATGTCTTATGAGGCATATATTATTAGTTGCGTCATGAGATATAAATAAATTGGTTTCTTTATGATGTATATTAATTGCATGAATAAGATCCCGTATATTGTTATAATAGCGTACAGGGATCGTTACAACCTTCCACGGTTCTTGATCATTACTACTTGATGATTTGTAATATATTTTATTGTTTTCACTGTTAATGTTCAGCAAAGAATGTGGATAATGAATCTCTACAATTGCCACATCCCATTTCTGGCGAAACTCTACACGTCGTTGTAATTTCGTAATATATGAAGTCAATGTATTTTCTGGAAAATAATCCATGGAACTATTACTGGGAAGTGTAACGTAAAAATCTTGATCAGGTTCCATTCTTCTTCTTCTTCAATGAAGTTGCAGGTATCCACGAATTGAATGAGGAAGGATATCCTTTCCACTGGACGAGATACTCCTTTCTGCGACCATTTGTTCTTGTACGTAATATTTTATCGATGAGGAACGTCGAAGGGAGCGGTACTGGTTGTAATTCTTCTCTGTAGAAAACACCATCGATAAGTTGATGATTTAAATCCTCTAGTCGATACACTGGTGGGTTTCTTGGTACAATGGCTTTTACTTTGAATATTTCCCAAGTCCAGTTCTCGAGGTAACCCTTGTCAAAGATACGTTTTGTTTTACTTATACGAACAGTATCACCAACAGATAAATCCGTATCTTGTTTTGAACGTTGTAGCTTTTTGTCGTATAAGTTATGCCACACCTCCAGTAAATTGTCCTGAGAAACGTTTGCAGGTGCCATTTTAATACTGGAATGCCGACTTTCATTGTATGCTTTTACAAGTAAAGGCAATACTTTGATGTAATTGTATGTTTGATATTTGGTAAAGTATTTCCACATACGATGTTTCAATGTCTGATTAAATCTTTCTGCGATGCTGGCTTTAATATCTGGATCCTTTGTTGTAACATGTTGCACATTGTGTTTCCTGAAAAACTTTTGTACTTTCTTGTTGGTAAATTCAGTTCCTTGATCACTACGTAGTACAATTGGTTTCCTGTCCTGGAAAATCATTTCAAATGCATTCACTATATCCTCGGCACTTTTTGATTTTAGTGGTACAGCCCACCCGTACCGACTAAACACATCAATCACTGTAAGAATATAGCGGTAATTGTCATTATAGTTTTGAAGTGATTGTAAATCATTTAAATCACATTCCCATTGATCATCAATATTGTTGACAAGATAAAAATCTCTACGGAAACGACGACGTACAGGACGATGTAACGTGTAGGTAGGTTGTTTGTTTAACCAAAGTTTTATTTTGGCTAGAGGTATAGATTTTCCTGTGGCTTGCCATAATTTCTTTGCAGTAGAAAACGATGCAGGATGTGCTGGATTGTAATAAATGGATTTCAACTTTTTGTTCATGGTTTGTACGTTGACCATTGTGGAATGATACGTTTTCTTTTTGGTCGGACTTCTAAAACATCATCATCATCATCATCTTCTTCTTCTTCTTCTCCGGAAGAAAATAATTCAGGTGCCGGTTTTGGTGGTGCAGATCCTTCAGATGCTGTTGTACTATTATGCTTGACAATATAGTTTAATCTTCGTGGATTACCAATCAATTCTTGAGGTGTGTTTGACGATGCAAGGTAGTTGCAAAACAATTCCCAGCCTTGAGGATTAGAATGTTTCCTCGGTCGAGTCACATCGCACATTAAATCTACAATATTGGATCCATGTAGTTTATTGTCGTTGATGTACACTGTTCCTTTATGATCCCACGTAATTGCGTCATCTTGTTTTAAACGACGGAATAGTAGTTCGGCTTTCTTACGATACATTTGTGGTATTGCGGCTAAAATTTCTTGTTTCGTGCTATCGTCAACATTCGGGACGTCACCATCAGGTTTCATTGATGTAATTGTAAGTGGTATTGGTTCTTCTTGTTTACGTATCACATAAAGATATTTCTGTAATATTCTATTGTACTGATTCCATTTTTCTTCATCACTTGGATACGATGTATTCAATATAGATTGCATTTCACGATCGAGATTAGATTCTCGATTTTCACTCACACGGGATGATGATGCATGCGTTCGTTGAAGCATTTCTGGTGGCACTAAAACCATCTTCTTGCTATGTTCCATGATGTTTATTGTTTAAACAAAATACTGGATAACACACTTCCTACAATAGGTGCAAGTAATGCAGGTAAGAATCCTCCTTGTTGTACGGCTAAATGTTTCTTCTTTTTATCCAATGATGTTGTATTGTCCACCAGATAGCGGAGCGTGTTCTTGTAACGCTTTAATCTTGACTTCTGCGCACTTGTCAGTGGAACATTGCCTTTTAAGACATTATAACAACATTCACAAATACTATGAATTAATGAAGCGTCTGCATTGGCAATAATAGCTTTACGCAATCTTGGTTTAGCTTTGTGCAGAGCACGTAGCAGATCAGCGTGTTTCACTGTAGGAGACATCGTGACAGACTAAATCATTCTTTTCACATGCACAATAATTTAAACATGTTTTGTTGGTACGTAAACATAATGATGCAAATCGTCGGGAAAAATATTTGTACGAAATCGCATTTCATCGGGTGTATCTTGTTTAAGATCCATCAGTAAATAACCATGTGGATTTCTTGTTGCGTCTGCATAACTTTCTTGTAGAAACAGTGGATGCTCAGGCATGATTTGATAACTCATATGCTTGATTTGTGACTTGTCACGTGGATTTTTAAACAACACCAAATACGAACAATTTAAACTCATATTTCTATTTGCTTTACTTTGATGAAATACATTTTGTGTTATAAAAATCACACTAATATTTCGATGATGTGATCCTTTTGTGAACATATCAACAATATCACTATTCACTTCTCGCATATGGTCATCAATAATAATCAAATGTGGTCCATCTTGAGGCTGAAAATCTTTCATTCGTGGAAGTCCTTCGTGAAATTCTACTGGAACTGGCATTGTTGCATACACGTCTTGCCATTCTGCATAATACCAGTATATCTTACGAAATTTTGCATTGATCATGGTTGGGAGATGTGACAGTAATCGCTTCACAAAATACGTTTTTCCACACCCACTAGGCCCTGCGAGAATACAGGTAAATGGATGTTTCCACTGTGTATCCATGATGAACACTAACACCTTGTTTCAAAAATGATGCGTATTTAAAGCGAGTACAATTTGTTTTGTTTTAGTTTGTAAATTCTTGCACTCACTGGTGTGAAAAGGAAAGAAACAGTTCATCTGTTTATCGAGTAGTTGAAAACCGTTTATTTGTTAATCGAATAGTTGAAAACCGTTTATTTGTTAATCGAATAGTTAAAAACCGGATAAAGTTTAAAGGTTAACCGTGAAAGCTGATCACTGTTTGATTTAAATTCTATTTGAAAATTTTTCGTTTCAAATTTGTTTTGAAATTTTTGTTTCAAAAATTTTGTTGAAATTTTTTTTTTCAAATTTTTTTCAAATTTTTGTTTGAAATTTTTTTGTTTGTAAATTTATTCTTTCAAAATTTTTTGTTTGAAAATGTTTCGTTTCAATTTTTTTTTCGTTTCCAAATTTTTTGTTTGAAATTTTTTGTTTCAAAATTTTGTTTGAAATTTTTTTCGTTTGAAAATTTTTAATTTTTTTGTTGCAAATTTTTTGTTTAAATTTTTTTTGTTCGAAATTTTTGTTTTGAAATTTTTCGTTTCCAATTTTTTTTTGTTTAAAATTTTTTTTGTTTCAAACTAAAAAAACTTTTTGTTTGAAATTTAAGTTTAAAAAATGTTCGAATTTTTTGTTTAAAATTTTTGTTTGAACATTTTTGTTTCGAAATTTTTTCGTTTCAATTTTTGTTTTCATTTTTTTAGTTTGAAAAGTTGAAAAAAAAAGTTTTAAATGCCAAGAATCTTTCCTAGAGAACATTGACCAGGGACCTCGTCGCGCATCAAAAACCAAATCATTGATCACGTGACCGTACTACACCCGAAGGGTACTACCAAATTGAAAGGAAATACCGTCCATACCTTATCAAAGAGGATACATTGAGTCAGTAACCGAACACATGGTTGTACTTAAAAATTTGAAAATAGGACCACCGAAACATATTGAGGTCCTGTACTATGCTGCAGTTGGACAATTTCAGTGGACCCCCATTGCCAAAATTTAAGAAGGGTGCAACAATATACCCATGTCTTATGATAGGATATGGACCCCTTGTAATCATAGGATCTCATCAAAGGGGATGAAATGGACCAAAAAAAACAAACACGTGGTACAACGTTTATATTTTGGCAATTTTTGTACCCCTAAAAGGGAACGATGTAGACCATCCAAATTTATCATGATACATATTGAGGACCTGTACTATAATACCAAATGTTTAAATTGGGCAATTTCCAAAATTTAAGGGGTGGGCCAAGGTACCCCTCCTGGGGGTGCACAAATGTACCTATGTCTTATGATAGGGAATAGACCCCTATACATAACCATATAAGGTAATAGGACTTCATCCAAGGAAATAAATTGGGCCAAAATACCAAACACGTGGTTGTACTAAAATTTTTGGCAAATTTGTACCCCTAGAAGGGAACAAGGTGGACCACCCAAATTTATCATAATACATATTAGGGTGCAGTACTATAATACCAAATGTTTAAATTGGTCAATTTCCAAAATTTAAGGGGTGGGCCAAGGTGCCCCTCCCAAATTTTTCAACGGGTGCACAAATATACCCACATCTTATAAAAGGGAATGGACCCCTATACATGACCATATAACCATATAAGGTAATAACACCTCATCAAAGGGGATAAATTGAGCCAAAAACCAAACACGTGGTATAACGTATTGCTTACGTTTATAGTTTTGGCAATTTTGTACCCCTAGAAGGGAATGAGGTGGACCACCCAAATTTATCATAATAGATATTAGGGTCCTATACTATAATATCCAATGTTTAAATTGGGCAATTTCCAAAATTGAAGGGGTGGGCCAAGGTACCCCTCCCAAAAATTTCAAGGGGTGCATTAATATACCCATATGCTATGAAAGGGAATGGACCCCTGTATACGCCCATATAACCATATAGGGTAATAACACCTCATCAAAGGGGATAAATTAGGTCAAAAACCCCCGAAATTTGACTTTTTGGCAATTTTTTACCCATAAAAGGGAACGACATAGACACCCAATACTGTTAGAGGTACATACTGTGGTCCTAGGCTACCATACCAAATTTTTAGATTTGGCAATTTCCAAAATTTAAGGGGGTGGTCCTAGGTACCCCTGCCAAAATTTAGGGGGTGGGCCAAGGTACCCCTGCCAAAATTTAGAGGGGGTGGTCCTAGGTACCCCTAGGTCATTGACCCTGGGCCAAGGTCATTGACCTATGACGTCACAAAGGTCGGGGTCAAAGTCCAAAGTGAGACCAAGTGGGGCGATTACTACTCACTGCTGGCAAGTAGTTCCGTTTTCCTACCAGTGAGAGTTGATGTCACTGCAAGCGCATCAAACGTGATACGCTTGTTTTTCCACGTAGTTACCAATCTTACCGTTAGGGTATGTTGATCTGTGGCGCAGTGGAACAGCAGTGTCCAGTGGCTGCAGCAGACGGAGGTAGTGTAAAATGGGAGACCTCTCATATTTTCAAAGAGGGCAGATTGTTGGTGCGCGGTTATGTGGAGTGAGTGTGACGGCAGTGGCTACTGTGTTAGATGTGTCGCGTGGGACAGTGTCGAAGGTGATGACGGCCTACACAACACACGGGAAAACCACATCGGGGAAGCGGAACAGTGGGCGGAAGAAAATCATGAGTGAAAGGTCACGCCGGGTATTAAAGCGCATTGTCACGCAAAACCGTCGTGCCACTGCGGAGCAAGTGACGGAGGAACTCAATCAGCACCTCCCCCTTACCTGTTTCGACAATCACAGTCCGCCGCGAATTACATGACATGAACTTACGGGGTCGTGTTGCACGGGCCAAACCACTCATCAGGGACCATAACGCTTTCGCACGCCGCAAATGGTGCCGCGACCATGCAACTTGGACCGTTGAGGACTGGAAACGTGTGATATGGTCGGATGAGTCATTCTTCACCCTAATCCCAACAAGGGGCCGTGTTTATGTGTGGAGAACGCCCAAAGAAGCTTATGATCATCAGTGTCTCCGCCCAACTGTGAAACATAGCGGCGGCTTGGTGATGCTGTGGGCCGCTATATCATGGTTTTCATTGGGTCCTGTGGTCACACTTAGCGGACGACTCACTGCCAATGATTAGGTCGCAATTTTAGGAGACCACTTGCATCCTATGGTCCGGATGTTCTTCCCGGACAATGACGCCATCTTCCAGGATGATAATGCACCCATTCACACAGCTGGCATTATTGCAGCGTGGTTTGAGGAACATCGGGATGAAGTTCAACACCTCCTCTGGCCCGCCCAAACCCCAGATCTCAACATAATTGAACATCTGTGGTCCAAATTCTCACTAAAACAATGAGATATAAACAAAACATGTGTGGCAATGTTATTGAGGATATTGCAGTTCTGCAGAACTTTGGAACAGAAGTAGGTGTGTTTCACCCATATGCTGTGCATTGTTTCTTTCAGAAAAAATGTCCCGGAGGGAACACTTAGTATTCGAAGGGGATCATATTATTTTTACATGGTACTATTCTATTTATTATTATATTATAGAGGTATTATTTTCGTCTCCTCCCGGAGAACACTCTCAGAGCTTCCAAGGGGCAATTTTCCCCCCAAAAAAACATGCCTAGAAGAAACACTGGTGTTGTGGATGTGAATGGCATGAACCAATGTATTATCTGTCAGGAAAGTAAATGTACACTTATTTTTCGATTCTGGCATTCCTGCGCTCCATCCGTGGAGAGTATGTGAATTAAATCAATCAAATGTTTACAGAGGGGCAAAGAGAAAAGTTTAATCTGAATAAGACATTGCAGAGTCTCAAGCTGTGAATACGAATAGTGCATAGTGTAAATAAAGTACGACACCGAAAGAGAAAGCCAGAATCAGCTGTTTAACGCAGAAAAAAGAGAAAGAATTGTCGAAGTGGGAACATAAAACACAAATACAATAAATACGCCGGCAACTAAAATTTCACCACGTCCTGATCTTGGTGGTTAAGGTTCTGGCTCACAAATGCAAACGACGCCAGTTCAAATCTCCGGCAAGGTAGTTTCTAATTTTTTTTCTCAATAATACATGCAGCTCATGAGAGGTAGTAAAAGAGCTTGTATTTAGTCTTTCGTGGAAATTATTATTGGTAATGTTTAGTACTGATAATATTTTTTGTCTTTGCGTATTGCTTTTATTCTTTTCTTCATTTCCAAAGAGAAGAATATCCGAACAAATGCCACCAAAATTCCTCTTATTTTGAATGTAAACGCCATTTGCAATTAGTGAAGAATAAAAATTGAACGTTTCAACGTAGCTGTAAAAAGTAAAAAGAAAAAACATGGAACTGGAGGGGTTCGAATCCATACTCATGGTTATTAAAATACAATTTCTACATGTCTTACACTTCTCGACCACGTTTCTACGTTAGCAAGTAAAAGGCTTGTGTTTAGGTTAGGCTGGTCAATACATTTTGCAAAGAGGCCCGGTTTAGTTCTGACGCAGCACAGGTGCGAGAAGGCAGCAAAACACCTTCTCTCTCTCCCTCTGTGTGTCTATTTATCTATCTATCTGTATATATAACGCTATTTGTGAATGCCATAACCATCCTAATTTTCAGCGGATTGAGACGAAACTTGGCACAAACATTATTGTTGAAATATGTTGATGAGTTTGTTAACCAGAATAATCAGATGAAAATGTTCAAAATGGCGGCACTTCAAACTCTTAAAAAGTTCCAAGGGAACCAAATTTCGCCCATAAATAGGTATTCAGAAAGTTTGAGTAACTTTTCCTCTTTTACTGAAATATTTGTCTGCAGGGACTTATCCTCTTTCATTGAAATATTGGACCTGACTAATCGCCTAAAAAAGGTTCACGCCCTTTCGATACGGTCAGGCTTTTTTTTTTTTTTTGCAGGAGGAGGGTTATTTTCGTATCGGAAGAGGATGATTGTTAATGGTCATATGAAATTACACATTGAAAGTGAAGTAACTAGTGAAACGTGTTATTTGAAAGAATAATATAATAAATGTGCTTTCCCCTAACACAGAGAACTGTAAATCATGTATTTCGCGTTCGGGAGCGTGAATGGCGAGGAGTGTTATTTGATTTGCTTTCTAGTAACACATTGCATTGCAAATAAAGGAAAGCAACATTAATGGTAAGTAAAACAATAATAATAATAATAATAATAATAATAATAATAATAATAATAATAATAGGCGCTGTTTGTGGCAAGGCAATATCTTCCTTAATTCTTCTTCAAACGTAATGATTGTAACGCCATGTCTCCCTTACAAACAAAATATTAGCAATTTATATCGAGAGAACGGGAAATTGTGGAGTGATGGGAGCAACGTTGGACAGTATGCACTCATAATACTCAGAAAAATAATCGATTTCAATGCAAAATGAACGAAGAGTCATTTGCATGGGGAGTCATGGGGCCACGACAGAGCCCTCCTTAGGAAAAATGTCGATAACTTATATCGAGAGAACAGGAGGTGATCGTAGGATGGGACCAACGTTGGACACCGTGCACTCATAAGGCGCATCGAAAATATTAGGGGGGGCGCCAGCCAGCCTGACTTATTTTTACATAATAATATAAAATTATATTGTCCAAATACACACGCGAGTTAGCTAGTAATATTTCATATTATTATTATTATTATTATTATTATTATTATTATTATTATTATTATTATTATTATTATTATTATTATTATTATTATTATTATCAACAGCGTCTTTTCATTATGTGTGCATGTTTGACATGAAACCAAAGAGAAGATCCATCATTCGTAAAAAGAATAAGAATAGCCAGTTACTTTAACTCTGAAGGACGGCGAAAAATACGAAAAGAGTGTAGCGAAAAGACCTGTAGCGAAAAGAAACAATACTTTCTTTCAAATGGATAAAAAATCAAGGCGAGATAGATTCGAACTCGCATGGACGGCGCGAAAAGCCAGTGCTTTGTCCACTATTTTTTTAACTGACTCACCAAACGTGTTTCAGTAACTTACTTATTGCTAATTTTACTTGCTTGTGCTTTAACTTGCTTTTTCTAATAACTTATAACGAACGGGACACGAACACAGAAACATCAAGGACAGTTAAAAATCATACTCTCCCGCCGAGAATCGAACCTGGGACATCATACACCAAATTCGCACGTGCTAGCCACTAGACCAGCGGGGAGGGCAACGCTCACCACCTCTGTCGTTAGGGATTACGACCACTGTATTACCAGCTATCACTTCTGTGGGTTGTATACTATGATCACATGTTCCTTCTTTGCTGGAAGAGTTAAACCTACATTCTATGTAATACATGAGGTATTTAGACCTACATGCTCTTCATATAATGTAATAAAAGGGCCATGCTGGGAATAAGAAAAAGAACATTCCTTGGACAAAACGGAAACTATTGGCATCAGAAATATTTATCTACGGGGCATGCGCAGTAGTATATTTCAGAATAGTTACTGTTTAGTTCAGTAAACGAAGAAAGGGGTATAAAAAAGCAAATATGTCGCGTCAACGAGATGGACCAGAGTTGACAGAGGCGGAAGCAGATGTGTAGTAATACAACTACTTGGTTAAATTGATAATTGGTCCTGTATCCTGTAGTAGATTGTATCACAACTTTACGGGAGAGCAGAGAAAGACTTACTAACTAACGCTATCATATAGTAAGCTTTAGTAACACGATCACATAGACACAAATGGATGTAGTTGTGAGTACTACAACTTGGATTTAACGAAAGCCGTTTAGACATTCAGTGGTTTTCAGGGTTGTATAAGACACAAAATGATAAGACACAATACAATTCTTCATACTTTAGCTTCCAGTAGCTAGATACATGCAATTTCTGGTTAGATACTGAAACTCCTGTCGGATTTTAATACATGACGTATTGCAGGATACAAAATGCTTTGCATTACTTGTTTCTTTGTAGTAGTGCTCTCAACGGATCCGTGACCCGAATTGACTGACCCGGCCCGATGACCCGACCCGACCCGACTGACCCGAACCGTGATCCGACCTCATTGACCTGACCCGACAACCCGACTCAAGCTGACCCGATTGACCCAACCCGACAACCCGACCCGAATAACCTGACCCGACAACCTGACCCAAATAACCCGACCCGAGCTGACCCGACCCGAATAACCTGACCCGACCCGAGTTGACCTGACCCGACCCGACCCGTAACCCGACCCGAGCTGACCCGATTGACCCGACCCGACCCGTAACCCGATCCGAGCTGACCCGATCCGTTTCAGAGCACTATGGTCACGACACTGGGTGAACGCCAAAATCCACTCCCATTGGGAATTAAACCCGGACCACATGTACCGAAGTCTTCGACGTTAACCACTAGCTAGATCAAGCGGTAGTTTTGTATATGCATCTTAATGAATATTTTTCACTTTTGAGGTTTGGTTATTTCTTTTTAATAACTGATACCAATGTCCGGCGTGGGAGAAGTTTAGTTTTTTTCTTGCTTTAGTTCTATGTGACGAAATTTTTATTCAGGGTCAGTGTTCTCACCTGCTTGGACGGCAGGGGGTTTTCTCGCAAGGCAATAGCAAGAGTCTCTTGGAGAAGACAAAAGGAAATCGTTTAACTACAATGATAAGGGTTGAGGAAACAGGAGAACACCTGTGATTTTTTGCAAGCCTTCAACTTTCATTCAAAATAGGTTCTTATGATTCCGGGACCCGTGCCACTTTGATTTTTCTTTCTTAAAATGTATTTTACAGTATATATAGTTCCACGTAAGAAGATACATAATATGAATTTTGTAATTTAAAATTTAAAAATACAGTATGATATGTAATTACAAAGTACTAATTTTATTTTATCACTTTCAGCCCAACAAATGAAATTCAAACAATTCGCTCCCTGGGTCTTGGTCATCAATACTGCGTCTTATTCTTTGTCTTGCAGTCAAAGAACTGCATTCTTGGTCCTGCATTTCGTAGTTTTGGTGGTCTTTCATGCTATACAAGAGCCAAGAATGCTCACCTCATCGGTACAAATGAAGACCAAGTGTGATTTTCATTATGGTCTTTCATACTATACGGAAAGCAAGAAAATATGCTCATCGCTACTTGGTGATTACGAAAACAAGGCCAAGAGCAAGATTACTATGCAATTCGTCTTGCATATCCAATCTTTATCTTGTTCTTGTATCGATGTCCTTGGGCTTGGTGAAATAAAATGAAATGTTCAGTTTAAGGTCCCTCGATTCTGCATCGAGGCTAAGGGATACGGTGACCATGAGAAATGAATGAAATGGTGAAGTGAAGAAAGTGGGAGGAAACAGAACCCCGAGAAAACCCACTACACGGCGTTTCTCCACCACAAAGCCTACTTAGCACAAGCTGGGATCGAACCATGGACACCATGCACCAGAGATGAACTCTCTACCACTGAGCCACCGCAGCCCTGCTTGGGCTTGGTCGTTTATATCCAATCTTTCTTTTAGCCTTGCTTAACACGTTAGTTGCCATGTGGGTCCGATCGGACCTACTGGAGTGATCTAAGAAAATGTTTTTGTAGGTCCGATCGGACCCATAATTTCTAATTCGTCGAATTGACGTTAGAGCACTTGTATTGTTAAATCCTGTCTCTACTGTTATTGAACTGTAGTGTTTTTATTACACATGAAGGTTTTGGTCTTTGATATTGATTATTAAGGCCGCTACGGGCGCTAAATATCAAGTAACAAGCATTTGTTGCTTTTGTAGACCCGATCGTACCAATGTTTTGCTTTTTCAGTGACATGTTAAAAAGTTTAACAATGGATTCATTATTTATTCTAATTTATTTTCACAAGATGTCAGTGTCCCTGTCATTTGCTGAATTTTCAGAAAAGTCTAGATCACTACCCTGCTATTACTAATGAGATCGAGTTCTGCGCATATTTCTTCGTTTTTCATTGCACAAAGATATTACTTATTAGCACTAAAAGCAAGATGAATATATCCTCACTTCTCACTTCTGCACATGTAGTAATAAACAAATAACTTTCTAACAGAGTTGCCAGTTCAACTGTAATTTATCCCCTTGCCCATAAACAAAATATACACACGTAGGTCCGATCGGATCCCCAACTTTTATGCACGCTGATTCAGTACCATGCCTTAGATTATGTTTCAATATTAATATTATGTTTTAAAAATATGATCAAAACAAGAATAATGTAAGTAAGTACTCTTGGCACTCTACCGGTGAACAACAAAATTCACCCTTGGCAGCAACGTGTTAAACAACTTCTAGTTTTGTTCTAAATCCAGACTCCATATTGGCGTAGATATTAATATTACAGTCGATTGGTAAAATCAATCTTCCACATTTACAAATTAAAGTACACACAAGTACAAAAAATAAGCATTTACCATAAAAACACTAGCTGCTAGTGTTCAAAATAATTTGTGGCTTCTATAAAATCAATTGAAAATTGCTATTTTTAATTAGGCAGCTAGTGAAAAACAGCAGCTTTCGACTCCAGCCGAGTTTAAGCTCAACCTAAATTCAGTTGAACAAAGTGAGCTGACCCGACTGACCCGACCCGATAACCCGACCCGATTGACCCGACCCGATTACCCAACCCGAGGTGATCCGATTGACCCGACTCGACAACCCGACCCGAGTAGCTTGACACGACAACCCGACCCGAGCTGACCCGACAACCCGATCCGAGTTGACCTGACCCGCGACTCGGGTCGGGTCAACCCGACCCGTTTGAGAGCACTAGTTTGTAGACAGCTACTAGCTTAGTGTTCTGAAAGGTTGTGTATAAACTAGGGATAGCCAATTCCGGAATTTTTACTTTCCGTACTCCCGAAAGTAAAACCGGACAAATTCCGGAATTCGGAAAATTCCGGTTTTGGAATAATTCTGGAATTCGGAAAAATCTGGAATTTAGAAATTTCTGATTTCGTTAATATTCCGGAATTCGGAAAAATCCGGGTTTTTCGAAATCCGGAGTTTTTCTCAATTCCGGAGTTTTTCTCAATTCCGGAATTTTGTAAATTCCGGATTGTTTCCGACTTCCGGAATTCTTCTGAATTCCGGAATTTAACTGAATTTCGTGGCGGAAATAAGACTTTGACCAGGTAATGGCGACTTCTTTGAAAGAAATGGAGAGTATGAGAATTCAATCTGTCATATCTGCAGTTTTGTGTAGAGAAAAAACAAACTTGTGAACCAACGGTTTAAGAACAACTCAAGCTATTAATGTAAACTTTGCCGACATCATAAAAGAAATACGAAAGACATTTTGGATCGAAGAAATATGACATACATGTTTGCAAGCGGAGACAAAGAAACCTAACGTAACCAGACTAAAGACGATTGGTTTGCCGCGTAGTGATCGCGGTTCAGTGGTCTACGGGGTCCCGGGTTCGATTCCTGGTGGGAGAGCCTTTGTGATTTTAATTGTCCTCTATATTTCTGTGTTCGTTTCCCTTCGTTCCTAGGTAAAGCCAGTTAACCGAGTAAAGCACGTAAAGCAAATCAAGTGTAGTTAGGTCAAGTAAGTTGCTGAGGCACTGTAACGCCCCCTTCCACCTAGCCTCGTCTAATCGAATTCACATGGAGAGTTTACAACAAAAAAAAATAATCAAACAAACTGTCAATATGAACTCAGATCACAAAGCCTGGCAGAGAGGGCTTGGGAGAGGAGAATCGAGCAGTTTCGCGTAATCAACTATGCTAGTATTAGCTGGAATTGCAGATCCAATATTTCTAGTTGGAAAAGGAAACACACTAAACATAAACTTAAAGAACATGTACAACAGTGTTTCAAGTTTTAAGATAACAACTTTATTTCCAATATAAGGAGGTGTATATGAACTAAAACGTTTGAATAGCTTATATACACTCGTTTGAAATGTGCAGTATACAACTATTCTAATAATAATTATCTGATGATTAAGTTGATTAAATCTCAAAAAAATTCAATTAAAACTTTACTAGTTGATTCTTATCTTCTTTAAATTTAATTTCAATTATATTTCAAACAGTATCTCCAATCAATAATTACTAATTCTCTTCAAAACTTGACTTTAACAGTTAATAATCTCTCAACGACTTTTACGACCATTAACTACTCATTGATAAATTTCTTCAAACATGAATAATATTTCTGAACTAAAATTTTACAATATTTTTAAATCTTAATTAGTTAATTTATCAAATTAATAGCAGTCAAATTAATATCTGAATCAAAATCTTAACTTTCAAGCTTATGACAACTTTCGAGAAAAAATTTATATATTTCTTTCGAGAAAATAATATCTAAATACGCTCTCCTTCTGACATATGGCTAACAGCTGAAAAAGAAATACTTAATTTAAACGAAATATCGGATCCGCAGGTGGTTTATATCTTGTTTCAACGATTAAGGTCAAAGTAGAAAGAATAATCGCCACAATTTCTGGGAGGAAAAATAACTACTGTTGGAAGGCAAAGGTTCGCGAAGTTGAAACCCTTTGGAAACAAACTATCAACGACCCCACAATCCACAGTTTTGACAAACACAATTACTATAAGTAAATATAATATTATTAACTCACCAGGTGTCGGAAACTCAATGGTTTACCTATTTCCTTTTTTCCTCTCGTTTGGTATTTGGCCTCTTTGACTAACTGTTGACTATGCACGTACGCAATTCTTGCTCTGTGCCAGAAATTATACTATCACGTTGTTACAGGGAAGAAATTTCAGGACAAATCTTTAGGATTGCCAGAATAAAAAGGTAACCAAAATAGCAATCACTACGGACTCTACTAAGAAATGTCCTTCACTCCAAAAATTCTCTCTCATTAATAAATTTCCTTCTTTTTTAAAAAAAAGAAATATTTCAGAGAGATTAATAAGTAATGAAACAGGACCAAAATGCACAATGAATTCACTCACCAAATAGAACTGAATAGAGCGAATTGAGGGTTCACTTTGCATGCACACTTTCCCTCTCTGACTCTGTAACAAGCACAAAAATAGACTATTTCCTTGCCAACTTCTTTCACTAACACTGTGAACTTGTTCAACACATCGTGATATTTAACTTCGCTTAACTCGCAAAGAACAAATAGTAGCAAAAGATTTTCTGGCACGGAACTTAGACTTGCCCACGTATATTCACTCACAAACATGTCCTACTTAACACAAAGCAAAGCAAGAACACGTAACCACCAAACAACTCCATCCTCTCTGGGCTAAAGTAGGGAACAAGATAACGAGTCCCTGAGTCACCGAGCCAGGTAGAGTTGGAGGAACAAGACACGCCCACCGAACAAACACGCGCAAAACCTTTTTTTTTCCTCAAGTTGTCATAGCCTATAGTTTCTCAGTCAATTCCTCCTTACATTATTCCTATCAAACATTTTTATATACTTTTTTCTTTCTCCTATTTTTCTAAAATGAATACTTTTTACAAAAAGAAAAATATCGTTGTTAAATATTGAAATTGATTAACAATAGGAGTCTTAATAGACAATATATCGCTCAAAGTACAATTTTCCTTCATGTAACCATCCATTCTTCTTCTTCCCAGGTCCAGAAGGATGGTGCGTTACATCCGCCACGCCTTAGAATAAAAAAAATATACAAATCTATATTTTTTGCAGGAAATCTACAAAATAGAAAAACAAACTATTAGTCCAACAACATATTTACAAATATAATAAATTAAATACCTATAAACAATTCTTTGAATGCAAATCATTCATTTAATAATTAAATCAACAAATTACTATTTACAATCTATTTACAAAGTTTAGAGATCTCTAGGTGCATTTAGTATTATTAAAAGTTTTTCTAATTCTATGGCCATGGTAAATAAATGCGAATAATTTAATAGATTAACAATAACAAAACAATATACAAATATACAAGATCCAATAACAATTATAATTTTTTATGACTAATAGTTGTTAATATTTAATATTCCTTATCACAAATGAATTAATTTCATTTCTCTTCCATTTCTATTATTAATTCATAACTCTAGGTTCTCTATATACTTTTATTTCCGAGACATGACTTCTACGGAAGGAATTTAAACTATTGTCTTCATCCGATACTAATACTGTACTTGGGGTCAGGAAACGACGGACTACAAATGGACCAAGCCATTTGTCACTAAGAGACTTTGCTATTTTATCTTTAAGAGATGACTTTACATGGGATCTAATAAGAACCTTATCTCCTAATCCAAAGGATACTTCTCTTCTCCTCTGAGCCATTAATTTCTTTCCTTTATTCCACGATTTCTCCATATTCTGCCTGGCATTTAGCCAGAGCTCTTGGGTTGATTTACCCCCAGTATCAGACTCTGAGATGTTCCATCGGTTCTCCAAAGGTGTGTTGGTCGGACGTCCAAAAAATATCTCGATCGGAGACATCTTCAATCCAGAATGCTCACTAATATTCAATGTGTATTGCAAATCGGGAATAAGATTAGACCACTGGTTTTGCTTATCTGCAAAATAAGCTCGAATTGACCCCTTCAAGGTCTTGATAAATCGCTCAGAAATGTTTCCTTCAGGATGATATGGACTAAGCTTAATATGATTTATGCCAAGTCCAAACATAAACTTTCTGAAATGCTCAGATACAAAAACTGAAGCATTGTCAGTAGATATTGCTTCAGGAAATCCCAACCTACTAAACACATACATTAGCTTTTCGGTAATTGATGCTGAAGTTAAAGTTCTTAGCTTCTCCAACACCACAAACCTACTAGCGTTATCAACTCCAATGAGTATATACTTAAAGCCTTTAGAGGTTGGCAAAATTCCAATGATGTCAATCATCCAATGTGATCCTATTCTCTTATTGTATTCAGAGATTAGGTGTCCCATTTTCTTTTTATTTTCCTCCTTTGACAACTGACATCGATGGCAACATCGAACAAACTCCGTTACTTCTTGCTTCATATTTTCCCAAGTGAATCTCTTATATAGCTTCTTCAAGGTCCGATAAATGCCAGAATGGCCGCCAACCAGTTTATCATTGTGATAATATTCGATTAGCACCTTTCTTAGATTCTTGGGAATAACAATCTTGTAAGGGTTGTTTACCGAGTTCGTCTTTTTCATTAGTATGCTCTTATTCAGGATATAGCCTGAAACTAACTCACCTTTCTCGATCTTCAGGATAATATCTCTTAATTCAGAGTCTTCTCTCTGTAGCTCATCGATCGGTTCTTTTATCAAAGGAAGTCTCCACATATGCGCTAATCTTAGATTCTCATTAAAGGCAGCTAATCCCATAGGCCCATCAATAATGCGGAATTCAAAGGGATCGTAAACCCTTGTCAATGTGTCTGCTACTAAATTCTCAGAAGACCTAACGTGCTTTATCTGAAAATTAAATTGACAAAGGGTTTCTACTAATGGTCCGTATTTCATAAGTCTCTTTGAATTGCTGAGAATCCAAGTCAAAGCCTTATTATCCGTTAGTACGTCGAATTCCTTTACCAAGTAATGCCGGAACCGAGCAATCGTTTTTACCAAGCTAATGAACTCTATTTCATAAATGCTGCGGTGTTTGTCAGCTTCCGACAGTTTCTTACTGAAGAACGCAACGGGTTGGTACTCCCCCTTGCTGTTCTCCTGCTGCAAACACCCAGCGATACTCTTCCCTGAGCCATCCACGTTTACTATAAAACGTTTATTGAGGTCAGGAGTTTTTAACACGACATTCTCCACCAATAATTTCTTCAAGCTGTCAAGAATCTTTTGATGTTCTAGATTCCATTCAAATTTTCTATTGACAGACTTGAGTTCACTTAAAGGACCCATGAGTTCTTGCATTTCGGGCGCGAACTTAGAATAATAACTAAATAACCCGAGAATTTTCATCAGACCTCTACGATTCCTTGGTGGAGGAATATTTTGGATTGCTGATACCCGTTTCGGATCAATCTCCATTTGGTCCCCTGATATTACATAACCTAGGTAATTAATCTTATTATAAAAAAACAAACACTTATCAGGTGAGACCGTTACATTATATTTTCTAAATATATCGAAAACCTTTCTAATTGTTTCCTTATGTTCCTTTACAGTATCTGAAAAAATCAATACATCGTCGAAATACGTTTTTACACCCTCTTTTTCCAAGTCTCCTAACAATTTTTTCATTACACGAGTTAATAGGTTACTTCCAGTTTTAATTCCAACTGGTACTCGTGTATAACGATATAATCCCTTTGGAGTAACTATTGTAGTAATGTCTCTTGAGTTATCGTCTAGTTTAATCTGATTGTACGCACGCCGTAAGTCAATGCGTGAATACAGCATCTTCCCCGACAACCCTGTCAGACATTCCTCCAAGTTTGGAGCAGGAAAAGGATCATTAACTATTAATGAATTAGCCTTAACGTAATTTCCGACAATTCTAAATGTATTATTTTTGTTCTTAACAAGGAAGCAACTGCTAGCGTAGTTGGAATGGTCTACTTCCTCTAATATACCCTGTTCAACCAACTCTCGAATCTGTTCGTCAAAAATCTTTTCCTTTCCCTTCGGGATTGGAAATGGATTTTGTTTAAATGGTTTGTCTTCTAATAAATAAATATGACCGGTGAAATCTTTGATGCATCCAACTCGTTCAGTGATAACATCTGCATAATCTTTATTAATCGAATCTATGAATGAATTAACATCCTGATTGCGATAATTCCAGTTTTCATCATCTGATTTTTCCCCCTGTGTGTTCGATGGGTTTTTCACCTGTGGAGATCGTTTACATTTGGTTTCTCCCTGGTGAGAATCTTTATTGATATATTTTTTATTTCTATTGACAAGTTTATGGAAGTTTTCTGCCTGTTCAATATCCACATCTGATGCTTCCGATGAACTGTGATGATGTCCAGTCTGTACCTTCGAAGCAGAAGGAAATTCAATACAGGATTCATTAACCTTGGATTCCTGACTCTCGTCCCTATTCACCAGATCTGCACTCTTCTTCTTCTTAATCCTCCTCTTTCTTGACTTCTTAGAAGAAATCTTCTTTTTCAAACAACCCGAAGATTGATCCATTTCTTCACTTCTTCCATCAACTTCCTTGCTCTCCTTCATGGCTATTTGATCTTTTTCATCTTGCTGCGTTTGAACTAAATCTCTACCATTAGCATCGGTCGAGATCATAGCCATGTCGACACATGTTGTTCTACCAGGTGTTTCAGTGGCTCAGTTACAGCACGTTCAGTGGCTCAGTTAACTTTTTTTTTAAAAAAGTGGTCAAGGTGCTTGTGCGAATGCACGTCACATTTTTTCTGTTTGTTTTTGTTTTTGTTTTGTTACTTTAGGATTTTTGATGGCGATTGATCGGTGATGACATACGTTTCATTATATTCAGATATTTGAATACTCGGATGTTTCAATACTTGAACTATCAAATCTTCAGGAATAATAATAGTAACAATAATAAACTAATAATTATTATTATCTCGTAGAAGATTAAAAGCTAGGAGCCAATTATCGCTCAGGTCATACCATTACAAGCAGAAACGTGACATTTGGAAAGAATATTTCGGTTTGGTTTAATGTTTTCCACGAGAAGAGGAATTTCTCATCTGGTTTCTAAAACAAACAAAATAACCTGAGAATTAACATTTTACATTCGAGACGGGATAAGGCTAACTCAAAATTTTCGTCTCGTTTTGGAGATGAGAATCGAGACGAGACAAAATGTATCGTAAACATTTCCCGTCTTGACTCGATTCTCGAAATAGTGTATGTCCATTCTTTAAGCAGCAGTTGCTCTGTAGGCTGAATCTCATAGGCAATTTCGTTACATTGTATTTCAGAGATCATTGAATTATGGTCTGTGTAGGTATTTTTGTAGCAAAGCTTTTATATTTACTTCTGTATATCCTAAAATTAGTTTATTATATGCCTTACTGTTGCGTGATATTCAGTTATATTTATTACAGTTATTTTCCTTAAAACATACAGTAGAATACTGTTACATGAAACTTGAATGGAACGCTCGACTTTAAAATTCGGGTAGTTGCAGAGGTGTGTCTTGAAGGTGCGGAACCCTTTCCCCGAAATCTCTAATTTTAAGTAAGTTTTGCCAAATTTTAGGGCAAGTTTAAAACTTTTAATCCCATTATTATTACTATTATTATTATTATTATTATTATTATTATTATTATTATTATAATTATTATTATTATATCAACAACGTATACAATCTTTAAAAGATATGTGGTTTATATCTGAATAGTAAAAGATAATTGACTGTCGATCTCGGTCGTCGAGAAGTCTTCAGGAGGCAAGGACATCGGTCACGTTCTGGGTTTGAGTTCCGAAAGGGCAAGTATGCGGGCTCGAGCCAAAAATTGTTAAAAGTTATAGGCTTCAGCCAAACATGTTCAAAACAGCTGGGACCGGGTTTAGGCTTCTCAACGGCTCGAGCGGCTCGGCTTACAGCTCATTCAGTATCGAACCGAACCGAAAAGTGAGACGAGCCAACAGCTCACCCAACCGAGCCAATTTTGAGCCATCGGATTAGTTGAGCTGAGTCGAACCGTGCCGATGGACTAGTTTCAACTTCGCTGGCTCGAACCGGTTCTCATGAGCCGAGTAGGTGACCCATCCCAACCGAGAAAGCTCGAGCCATCGGTTTAATTAAGCTGAGTCGATGGCTCGTTCCAACTGACCCGGCTCAGGGTATCGGCTCAATTTGGCCGATCCGAGTCGAGCTATTCGCTCAGTTGATACGAGCCGAGCTGGTTGATATCACTACCCGAGTTGGTCTTCTGCTTGGGCTCAAGAATACGACCGTGCAGGTTTCAGCCTTGATTTTAAGAACTACTGTATATACTTATATTGGTGATTACGACATTTGAGGTTGTCTCGTAATAATAATAATAAAAAAAACTCTTGTCTTCTCGTTATCTAGACGAGACGAGATACACTAAAATTGCCTCACGAGATGCACTAAAATCACGAGACGAGATTCACCCCTGTCGTGAGCAACACTGAAAGTATTCCACATTACTGCTTACATTTCTTATGGCTTTCGCTTTCCACTCTAATCATGCCATTATTTCAAAACGAGTTAAAACGAGCTGAACGAGCGAGCGAGTCATTATCAAACTTGACTCAACTCGAAACTTGACCTCGAAAACAGCGACTTGGCTCGGAACTCAAGTCAAGAAAATTACCTTTGACTCAACTCGAATTGAACTCGAGTCGAGTCGAATTTTGGCTCGACTCGTGCTCATCCCTATTCGTATTTGTATTTTGTTTCCACTTTAACAATTTCTACTCTTTTTTCTCCGTTTACCTGCTGTTTCTGGATTTCTCTTTCGGTGTCGAATTTTTCCAAATTCCGGAATGTTAACGAAATCAGAAATTTCTGATTCCGAATTCCGGATTGGACGAATTCCGGAATTATTCCAAAATCGGTATTTTCCGAATTCCGGAATTTGTCCGGTTTTACTTTCGGGAGTACGGAAAGTAATAATTCCGGAATTGGCTATCCCTAGTTTATACACAATCTTTCAGAACACTAAGCTAGTAGCTGTCTACAAACAAACAAGTAATGCAAAGCATTTTGTATCCTGCAATACGTCATGTATTAAAATCCGACAGGAGTTTCAGTATCTAACCAGAAATTGCATGTATCTAGCTACTGGAAGCTAAAGTATGAAGAATTGTATTGTGTCTCATCATTTTGTGTCTTATACAACCCTGAAAACCACTGAATATCTAAACGGCTTTCGTTAAATCCAAGTTGTAGTACTCACAACTACATCCATTTGTGTCTATGTGATCGTGTTAATAAAGCTTACTATATGATAGCGTTAGTTAGTAAGTCTTTCTCTGCTCTCCCGTAAAGTTGTGATACAATCTACTACAGGAAAACAGAACCAATTATCAATTTAACCAAGTAGTTGTATTACTACACATCTGCTTCCGCCTCTGTCAACTCTGGTCCATCTCGTTGACGCGACATATTTGCTTTTTTATACCCCTTTCTTCGTTTACTGAACTAAACAGTAACTATTCTGAAATATACTACTACGCATGCCCCGTAGATAAATATTTCTGATGCCAATAGTTTCCGTTTTGTCCAAGGAATGTTCTTTTTCTTATTCCCAGCATGGCCCTTTTATTACATTATATGAAGAGCATGTAGGTCTAAATACCTCATGTATTACATAGAATGTAGGTTTAACTCTTCCAGCAAAGAAGGAACATGTGATCATAGTATACAACCCACAGAAGTGATAGCTGGTAATACAGTGGTCGTAATCCCTAACAACAGAGGTGGTGAGCGTTGCCCTCCCCGCTGGTCTAGTGGCTAGCACGTGCGAATTTGGTGTATGGTGTCCCGGGTTCGATTCTCGGCGGGAGAGTATTTATGATTTTTAACTGTCCTTGATGTTTCTGTGTTCGTGTCCCGTTCGTTATAAGTTATTAGAAAAAGCAAGTTAAAGCACAAGCAAGTAAAATTAGCAATAAGTAAGTTACTGAAACACGTTTGGTGAGTCAGTTAAAAAAAATAGTGGACAAAGCACTGGCTTTTCGCGCCGTCCATGCGAGTTTGAATCTATCTCGCCTTGATTTTTTATCCATTTGAAAGAAAGTATTGTTTCTTTTCGCTACAGGTCTTTTCGCTACACTCTTTTCGTATTTTTCGCCGTCCTTCACAGTTAAAGTAACTGGCTATTCTTATTCTTTTTTACGAATGATGGATCTTCTCTTTGGTTTCATGTCAAACATGCACACGTAATGAAAAGACGCTGTTGATAATAATAATAATAATAATAATAATAATAATAATAATAATAATAATAATAATAATAATAATAATAATAATAATATGAAATATTACTAGCTAACTCGCGTGTGTATTTGGACAATATAATTTTATATTATTATGTAAAAATAAGTCAGGCTGGCTGGCACCCCCCCCCCTAATATTTTCGATGCGCCTTATGAATGCACGGTGTCCAACGTTGGTCCCATCCTACGATCACCTCCTGTTCTCTCGATATAAGTTATCGACATTTTTCCTAAGGAGGGCTCTGCCGTGACCCCATGACTCCCCTTGACAATGACTCTTCGTTCATTTTGCATTGAAATCGATTATTTTTCTGAGTACTATGAGTGCATACTGTCCAACGTTGCTCCGATCACTCCACTCGATATAAATTGCTAATATTTTGTTTGTAAGGGAGACATGGCGTTACAATCATTACGTTTGAAGAAGAATTGAGGAAGATATTGCCTTGCCACAAACAGCGCCTATTATTATAATTATTATTATTATTATTATTATTATTATTATTATTATTATTATTATTATTATTATTATTGTTTTACTTACCATTAATGTTGCTTACCTTTATTTGCAATGCAATGTGTTACTAAAAAGCAAATCAAATAACACTCCTCGCCATTCACGCTCCCGAACGCGAAATACATGATTTACAGTTCTCCGTGTTAGGGGAAAGCACATTTTTTATATTATTCTTTCAAATAACACGTTTCACTAGCTACTTCACTTTCAATGTGTAATTTCATATCATCACTAACAATCATCTTCTTCCGATACGAAAATAATCCTCCTCCTGCAAAAAAAAAGCCTGACCGTAGCGAAAGGGCGTGAACCTTTTTTAGGCGATTAGTCAGGTCCAATATTTCAATGAAAGAGGATAAGTCCCTGCAGACAAATATTTCAGTAAAAGAGGAAAAGTTACTCAAACTTTCTGAATACCTATTTATGGGCGAAATTTGGTTCCCTTGGAACTTTTCAAGAGTTTGAAGTGCCGCCATTTTGAACATTTTCATCTGATTATTCTGGTTAACAAACTCATCAACATATTTCAACAATAATGTTTGTGCCAAGTTTCGTCTCAATCCGCTGAAAATTAGGATGGTTATGGCATTCACAAATAGCGTTATATATACAGATAGATAGATAAATAGACACACAGAGGGAGAGAGAGAAGGTGTTTTGCTGCCTTCTCGCACCTGTGCTGCGTCAGAACTAAACCGGGCCTCTTTGCAAAATGTATTGACCAGCCTAACCTAAACACAAGCCTTTTACTTGCTAACGTAGAAACGTGGTCGAGAAGTGTAAGACATGTAGAAGTTGTATTTTAATAACCATGAGTATGGATTCGAACCCCTCCAGTTCCATGTTTTTTCTTTTTACTTTTTACAGCTACGTTGAAACGTTCAATTTTTATTCTTCACTAATTGCAAATGGCGTTTACATTCAAAATAAGAGGAATTTTGGTGGCATTTGTTCGGATATTCTTCTCTTTGGAAATGAAGAAAAGAATAAAAGCAATACGCAAAGACAAAAAATATTATCAGTACTAAACATTACCAATAATAATTTCCACGAAAGACTAAATACAAGCTCTTTTACTACCTCTCATGAGCTGTATGTATTATTGAGAAAAAAAATTAGAAACTACCTTGCCGGAGATTTGAACTGGCGTCGTTTGCATTTGTGAGCCAGAACCTTAACCACCAAGATCAGGACGTGGTGAAATTTTAGTTGCCGGCGTATTTATTGTATTTGTGTTTTATGTTCCCACTTCGACAATTCTTTCTCTTTTTTCTGCGTTAAACAGCTGATTCTGGCTTTCTCTTTCGGTGTCGTACTTTATTTACACTATGCACTATTCGTATTCACAGCTTGTGACTCTGCAATGTCTTATTCAGATTAAACTTTTCTCTTTGCCCCTCTGTAAACATTTGATTGATTTAATTCTCATACTCTCCACGGATGAAGCGCAGGAATGCCAGAATCGAAAAATAGGTGTACATTTACTTTCCTGACAGATAATACATTTCAGCCAGAAGCAGATGCTGCAGGACAAGCTGTCAGAAAAATTGTACCTAATTTGCTAATAAAATAATAAATTAGTATAAACACTTTTCCTTCTTAAATGAATAAATAAGGCACTGGATCGTCATTACTGTGGTGAAATGTCACCCATTTTATTTATGTATAATTTTAGTTGTTTCTCTCTTTTTCTTTCTTTTCTTCCTTTCTTCTTTATTTTGCAATTAGGGGATTAAGATTTTCATTTTATTTCTTTCTTCAGTACACAGAGTTATAAAATAAAGATGTTTTGATTATTTCTAACAAAAATAATATGACTACTTTTATAACTTCGCTGATACAAATAAATATTAGAATGTGGTAATTAGAAAAATTAAATGTACTGATGCTTAAACACAAATATTATGTCATGTGAAAAACAAGAACATATTAACCATTGGAAAATATATCAAGCAAACATATTATGTTTCATACATATAAAATATATTCACATTCATTTATAAAAACATAAGTTTCTGGAGCACATTGCCTGAAGAACCGGAACCTGAAGTCTGTTCCATTTCGTTCTTTAATTCGTTCTTACTCATAACTTCCATTTTAAGGTTATGGTCTTGCACGATTTCTCTTTGTCTTTCAATTAACAACATTTTTGTATTATATTCCGCTCGTATTAAACACATTTTTAACGAATGAAGCTCGTCTGCTTTTTCCAACAACTTGCTGTTCTTCACTACAACCGCATGTTCTCTGCCTTTTTTCATGGGTACTTCTGATAATCTTCAGCTCCCAATAGGAAACGAAATGCACGTGTCAGCAGTGGGCAGAAATGGCTTACTTCTTTAGTAAAAAGGCGTTACTACTTTAGTTAGAACTGAAGAAGTAAATAGAAATTGAGCTCGCCAACAGTTACTAAAATAGTATATTACTTCGGAAGTAATTTAATAAAGTAGTCCAGACTAAAGAAGTAAGAGTTACTACAAGAGTAATTTACACTAGTTTGGTGCTCGCCACCCTAAGAATGCCAAGTGTTCTAAATAAAAGAAAAAATGAAACGAAATATTTGAGTTTTTAACGTCCCACGGTTATGCCGGTTAGGCTAAAGGAGATGGTGATGATGAGTAATGAATGAAATGGTGGAATGAAGAAAGTGTGATGAAACGGGAGAACCCCGAGAAAACCCACACACACGGTGTTTGTCCACCACAAAGTTCACTTGGCGGGGGCTGGGATCGAACCCGGGACCCCAAGCACCAGAGGTGAACGCGCTCTACCACTGAGCCACCACGGCAGTGTAAATAAAAGAAGTGTTCACCCATAATAATGATATCCATCTTTACACAAACTAAAAAAAATCATATTTTTATGTCCAGGGGTGTGTGTAAGGAAATTTGGGGGAGTATTGGGTGTGTTGGATGTGTGCAAAATACTCCCCCGACATAATAGGCCTATCTATTTTTACAACAGAAGTTGTAGACGTATAAAAATTAAAAAAAATCTACTGCAGCATTAAATTCAGAAAATATTTACTTATTCCCGGGACCTTAATATAAACTATTCATTTACTTGTTAGGGGGAGCCCATACCCTCCCTTGTGGAGTCCATGGATGTACCTGTATTGCAACACGTTGTTGTGTGTACTTGACAACCGAGAGTAGCAGAGTCATCTTAACGGTACCATAGCCACTTGGTCGAGAACCCCACGAGCAGAATGGCATTTATTAATTACATGTTTTAGGAGCAAAATTTAGTCATAGAGACCACAACACACTTGTTTGCTCTGGAGTTAATATACTGTTGAAACGGCACTATAGAAGATTATACTGGATAGCAGAGTAGACAGCATTAGCGCGGGGCCCCCTTAGGCACGGGGCCCGACTGAGAGCAATCGGTCCAATCGTCTTAAGGCCGGCCTTGCCGCCGTGACTGTTCATAAGAATATTAGTTGTCGCACACCTTTCCCACATTTTTCTGTTCCTCCTGGCCTTTCTGTTTACTAAAATTTTCATTTGGCACCCTTTTTAATTGGCCCCTGTCTGATCTGCGATCGCCGCCTAGCCACCTGGGCCAGTCCGGGCCTGAGAGGTATGTGTTCTTCCGACTTTGCCATGGAGGCGATACAGAGTACCTAGCTTGTAGAGCAGAATTGGCGTGGGTCAATGAAATCTTGACCCACGACCCACTGACCCTCAACCCACCGTGACCCACCACCAACCGTGACTCACTCTGACCCACCACCCACAATGATCCAATGTGACAAACCATGACCCACTGTGACCCACCACCCACCTTGAACCACTCTCATCCACTGTGACCTATTCTGACTCACCAAAATCCATCGTTATCAACTCTGAACACGGTCCACGACCCCTTCTGTACTGACTAAAGAGTTTACACTTGTAATATAACAAGACTGTGTAATTGTCACTAATCGGCCTAAAATATACTTGTACTAAGAGAGTATTTTTGCAAGTGTTCATTTCTAAACGCATTCCAAAAGAAACTTCTATTTGCAGGAAAATACCCCTGTACAATATGGAAAAGATTATGGTTTCTTAAATTTAATTTTTGTAATTTCACATGAAGGTTTGATGCCATTACCAAGTTCCCTCCGCCGTCTAGAAAGCGAAAGGGAACGAGGTTCCTGGAAAGTGTTCAGAGATGAATGGGAATTTCCCTCCTTCTTCCCCTTCAATTACCACACTGCTGTTTGCCATGGGCCACATTACGATGAATTTAAATTAAATTATCATAGTATAATTATTTCCTTGTTGAATTATCAATACTTTTCAGTGGAAGAAGGATGAAATTTAAAAGTTCCAAATCAAGGTAAGTAGACCAATGTAAAGGGGAAAAAAGTGTAAAATTTTCCACGTAATTATGTGTACAATCCAAATTTAAAATTTTCGTGTAATTAAGCTTACAGTACAAATTTGATGCCTATTTTAGTCACAAGTTTTTGGGTTGATTGCCCTGTGCTGTATGCGCTCCATATAATAAACATAAGATTCAGCAATTATTATAGTAGAAAGCAATGGATATATATAGCCAAGCATTGTATTTTTTGTTTCTGATTTTTTGTCTTAAATAACATCGATCGTTTTCGATCATTTTTACAAACCAACTCACTACCAATTTTCCATATATAGAAAGTGCACCCCCCCACACACACATAAAGGAGTATTATAAAAAAATGCTAGGACACATTCTGTTTATTTTCAATAAAGAGTTAATACACTTAATTTCACTGCCATAAGTTTAACAGCTTGCGAGATAATATTTTGTTTTTGCAAATATTCGGATCCTCACTACCTCCTTAGGATATTATGCATTATAATAAAAGCAATATAACATCCCAGTTTGGATAAAAGCCTAACTATATACCAAACGTCATTTCATTTGGCTTTGCAATTTGACCGTGATTATCAGGTACACATAGTTACATCCAATTTTTTATATAATAATTTATATATTACAGTGATTCATCTTTCAGGTCGATAGTAATATCGACATCATCAGCTGTGACGTACCAAACGTCAGAACGGCTGTTTTTTGTATTCCTGTCCTCGATCCTGGGACTTGCTCGACAGATATTCGCTGAGCAACAGCTATCAGACTTATCTCAGCCAAGGGTAGCTCGTTGCGACACGTTTAGACTGGGGCATTTCCTCACCTAGACCACTATCCCAATGGGTGGTCTTCAACCTACAACCTGATACCCATATTAGTTGTATCATCTTTGTGTTTTCACTAGCATTCGCTATGTCTTCCACAGGACGAACCTCTGTTGATGCAGACAATTCTGTTGTATCCACTAAGGTGGATAAACGAAAAGAACGTCGTTCTAAACCAAGTCCTGAACGCTCACGATCGCCTCATTCTAAAGAGGACCCCCAGTCGCATTCACCACGAGCTAAACGACATCACACACTCAGTGAATCATCTTCATCAACTACTTCTGGTCATTTCAACATGGATACAGACTTCCCATCACTACCTGTTCCGCAAAATCGACCTCCAGTCACAAATCTACAGGCTTCAGCAACTACTTCATTCTTACTCACAAATTACGACCCAAAATATCAAGATCTTAAGCAGCTCTACTTTCGCCTTACCAAGTACGTTCCTCGCTCACAGATCACCCAAATCGTCTCGACTCGTCAGGGTATCATCATTAAGTCTTCTGATTCCAATCTGGCTTCTTCACTTCTTAACACCCACTCATATGAGGTTTTTGGCAGAAACGCAAATCTTTCTAAGCTGGCTCCCTCTCGCACGAAACAACCACCACCACCTCGACGTTCACCAGCACTCTCTGTCGTTATTAGAGGAGTTCCCCCTGACTACACAGATGACGAGATTACAGAAGAACTCAAACTCGACGGGCACTCTATTCTTAAATGCATCCGCATCAAAAACGCTTCTGGTAACACCTACATGGTCCGTGTGCTTACTAACTCATCAACAACTATCGACAATCTTCTCTCGCACGGAGCCTATATTTATCGCAAAAGACACAGAGTTGAACCATCTAAATCTCCGGCGCCACTCCCTGTCAGATGCGAAACCTGTCAAACGTACAACTCGCACCATACTTCTCAATGCCCGAACACACCTAAGTGCGGTTTCTGCTCCGGACCTCATACTACCAAAACCTGCACGAATCTTCAGCAACCTCCGCTCTGTAGTACCTGTGGTTCTCATGAACATCCCACATACAGCTACAAATGCAAAGCCAGACCCACAGCCGAACCTTTCATGCCAGAACTCGTTGTCCCTCTATGTCCTCACGGGACTCAGGATACTACTGTTCCTCCGCCATCATCTGTATACCAACCGATCACTATTAATCAATTCCTGTCTTTCATTACAGTTACTCTTCAGAATATCCACCCTTTCCTTCGACATCACATCTTACAACAGGTTCAACAAACAGCTAAAGCCATCCTTAACGTCGACTTCCAAGCAACCTATTCCGGTCCAACTGTATATTTTCATTCTGATGTGCTCCAGACAGCAGTGTAACCATTTTACGTATCCCCACCAGAAATTCAAATTTCTCATTGCCTTTATCATGGAATTGAACTTTCTATTTTTGAATATTCGTTCCTTGTGCCAACACCAACCTCTCTTTGAACAACTGCTCAGAGAAGAACATGTTAGTACGTTTCTCCTCAACGAAACTTATCTGACTCCACGTCTCCATCCCCTCATCTCTGGCTATCAGATAGTTCGCCATGATAATGCACTCCCGGCACGCCGTGCAAATGGTGGGGTTGCCATTGGCTTTCCTCCCAGCATTCCTTTCCGACAACATACTTGTGCTGTTGCCAATCTCCCTGAGCATCTCATTCTCACTCTCTATTTTAGAAATATATCTGTCACTGTTGCTACTCTCTATGTTCGCCCTGGCCATCCCATTCCGCACGACTTTTTTCACTTCATCTCTGGAAATTTCCGCTCTTTCATAATTATGGCCGATATCAACTTTCATAGCCGCTCAGCCCAACAACAGCAGGATTTTCGAACTTATATTACCACTCATACTACTGGGTTTATTCATACTCTTCCGAAACCAACTCGCCCTGTCAGTAATACCACACCTGACGTGGTGATCACATCATCCAATCTCTCTCACCGTTGTACGATCTCAGTCTTAGATCCGCTTGGAAGCGATCATGTTCCCATTAAACTGTCTCTGCTCCTGCAACGCACTCCTGTCAATTATCAATCTCTTCCCGCTCGCACCACCCGTCGTTTCGACAAGGCCGATTGGGTTAGTTACCGCTCCCACATTGATATAGCTCTCGAACCTCTTCTGCCCCCGACAACCAAAACTGAACTTTATACAACTCTTGACACTATCACCGACACCATTCATCTTGCATCTACGAAATACATACCTCAGTCTACCATTCATCCACACAAACCGCCCCTCCCGCCTCAATACCTTCCTTTAATCAGGCGTTCTAGACAACTCTATCGTGATTTCACCCGTACCTTCAATCCCGAATCCCTTAGGCTCCATCGTCAATACCAACGTACTGTCCATAATTACCTAGTAGCTTACAAACGCCGAAATTGGATCAAAACTTGCAATTCTCTCTCTGATAACTCCCACCCCACCAAATTCTGGAAGCGTTTTCATAAGCTTACCGGCAAATCCACACGTACTTCCTATCCACTCCTAGATGATGCACTACCTCTTCCCGACGATACTGCTAAAGCCAACGCTTTTGCCACCTACCTCCAGGATATATTCACTCCTTCTGCACCAGATCCAGTATTTCGCCGACATCCCACAGACACTTTAGATCTTTCGTCACCCAACCTTCAACCTTACCCCGATCATCCATTACCTCTCCACAATCCACTTACAGCTCCTATTACTGTTTCTGATATCCAGCAGACCATCTCCCGAAAGAAGAACACTGCTCCTGGCATAGACAAAATCACCTACCGCCACATCAAGGAAGGTCCATATGTCTTGCTTTACCTTCTCTCTATCATTTTTACTTTCATTCTTCGCACTGGCTTCTATCCTCTACCTTGGAAAACTTCTACTACCTTAATGTTTCTCAAACCTGGCAAACCCCCACAATCTGTCTCTTCATACCGCCCTATCCAACTCACCCTTGTGTTTAGCAAGATTCTCGAACGTATCCTCGTCACTCGCCTTCACACCCATCTTTCAGCATATAATTTACTCCCTCTCCATCAAGCAGGTTTTCGTCCTTCATTTAGCATTTCCGATCAACTCCTCCGCCTTACTACTTTCATCACTAATCAGTTTAACACATCCAAACCTTCCTGCCTCATCTTATTTGACCTCGAGAAAGCTTTTGATAAAGTCTGGCATCTTGGCCTCCTCTATAAACTTTTCTCCTTTCACCTGCCCTACTGTTATATTCGCCTCATCTATCAATTTCTCTCCTGCAGACTTAGCTATATATCAATTAATAATCATCTTTCCTATCCTATCTTCCTTCATTCCGGAGTCCCCCAAGGATCAGCCCTATCCCCCCTGCTCTACCTTCTATATGTCGCAGACTTTCCCACACTCCCCCCGAACGTTACCCTCTTTCAATATGCAGACGACATTGCCTTTTTAGCCACAGGGAATACGATTCAACGCATTAATTCTTCTCTCCAACCTGCCATAGATTCATTTCTTTCTTGGTGTCAGCAGTGGCGTCTTACCATCAATGCCGCTAAAACGCAAGCGATTATTTTCTTACCACCTGGAAAGCGCTCCCGTGTTCATCGCAATCCTACCAATCTCCATCTCCGTATATCCCATACTCCTGTCACTATCAGCAAAACAGTCACGTATTTAGGCATTATTTTCGACCAACTTCTTAAATGGACTCCATACCTCAAGTACATCTGTACCAAGGCTTGCTCACGCCTTAACCTTCTTCGCCGCCTTACGGGCACTACTTGGGGTCTTTCTGCTGTCACTCTTCTTAATACTTATAAATCCTTCCTCCGACCAGTCCTTACCTACGGCTTTACAGCTTGGATCGACGCTCCCTCTTCTTTCTATAAACGCCTTCAAATTCTAGAACGCCACGCAGTCCGACTTGCCTTTCGTATCCGTCTTCCCAGCCCTACTCGAGATCTGTATGACCGTACTCCATTTCCACATATTCTCTACCACCTTGAAACACTCCGCCTACGCTATATTTCTCAACGCTTCCAGAACCACCACCCCTTACTTTTTGACACCATGCACGCCGACGCCACTTTCCCAAAACGAGAACTCCTTCGTCATACACCGTTGTCTCTGCTTTTCTCACTGTATCATTATTCACTGCCACCTGACAGCATTGATCTTCCTCTCGTTTCCGATTTCATCACTAATCTCGACTCACCTTACATTTCCCCATCTACTGCACAGTAGTCCTACTGTCTCAACAGGCCTCCCACTGTCTTCATCACGATCCAGAGTAGCCCTGGATCAGAAGATAATCAGCATTTGTCCAACTAACCAAATACCTTGTGTTGTGACGTCTTCTGCACTTCATCCTCATCTCATCATCACCTAATAGTATGATCATGGTTAAAGGCCATGATGTCCTGCAGCTCCTCCAGTCAGTAGCAGAGCTGAAAATTGATGCTTCCCCCCTAATGTTATTATGATTTTGAAATAAAATAAAGATTTAATAAATAAATTAAACCTCACTTAACCCATCCATCTTTCTCCTCACCCGAGATTTCCTTAATTCCTCATCCCCTAATAAAGGGTATGACCCTTTGGGCGGGGCTAGTCGTGCGCGGCTAGCAAAAAAAAAAGGATTCAAAAATGTATTTTTTCCACTAATTAGCTTCTCTAAAAACTCACAGGTCTCGAAAGCCAAATAGTAGTATAAGTACTATTGCTATTACTACAATTGAAAATATCAATAACCAAAAGGGCCTGAAGTTCTTTTTTCACTTGGTTAGATATACTTACCTCAGGTAAGTAGACAGAAACAAGTGGAAAAGAAAGGGAAATGAAGGACTTGGAAGTAAAACGAAGACAAATTTACCAGTCTTCAGAAGATACTGTCTACAATGCAGTGAGCAGAGAGGATCGGTAGATCATACTGAGTCAGTGGGTCGCAGTGTGTCACGGTGGGTGGTGGGTCACAGTGGGTCACATGCTGTTGATCCACGACCCACTGACCCACTCAGAAAACTTGACCCACTTGACCCACCGACCCACTGACCCACTCCATCTCTGTTGTAGAGGAATAAATCCTTGAGGTCTTTTTAATTTGACTATAAGAGTGCTTCTTTAACTGTGTATATTCAATGATAAGGGCTTGGGATCAGATAAAATGCGTTCCCTATGTAATCTATTACAAAATGACGCGCGTCTATTTACTTTATTTCATAGTTCACCCATATTCACTTTCTAATGATCGACAACAGTTGCCATCTAAATTCTTACAATTATACGCACTCATCTCAAGATTTTTCACTTCATGATGTAGAGGCAGGGGTTACTCTTGACTCCCGCAGGTCACTTTAGGAACAATTCGTCAGGAAAACATAATATATAATAATAACCACATGCACATGACTGGTGATAATTCGTGTTGGTGTGTTCGCGATTCGCCGCGACGAATCGAAGGAGCGCGGACCAAAATAGTCCTCGCTGCTACGCGCTGGTAACTTCAACACCTCGTCTCTAGATATCTGTTTCGACTCGACCAAATCCTGCTACGAGTGGCACACTAACGGCAATCTTTCTACGCGTCGCTATATTGATGATCGACATTTACCACCAAGTGGGCCATTAGGTGTTGGCGACGTTTACGGTATAGGGAGTACTCAAAATGATGTCAGCAAATTCGATTCCCGCTAGACTTTCGAAACTACATGCATACTTAAAAGTTTTTTTTTCGGATATATATGGGTAGGAAATGCTCTTCAAAGATCGATTTCCGGCATGAGAACGTTCGATTGAGATTCTACTTTGAAAAATGGGTCTAAGTTTCGTTGCTAAAAGCAATAAGCAAATGAATTACATATATATATATATATATATATATATATATATATATATATATATATATATATATATATATATATTAGAAGTAGGAAATCGAACGAATGCATGCTTAAATTTTAATATATCATGAAAACATTATCATATCCCTGTTTTACTTCTCAATATGTAATATACATATACAAGACAAGCCATTCAGCATGATTTAGTTTCTTTTTAATCAAAAGATCCAATATAACCTATTTCAACCAAAAATTTTCTTGTAGCTCTTATATTTGGAGAATAGCCAAACACAAATTATCATTTAGGCTTAACTCAGTATGATGTGCTTGTTCTATAAAAGAAAAAAAAACAAACACGAAAACTAGATTGAGGGGTCGTTCCAAAATTTTATGGCCCCTGATCCTAAAGCTAATTATTAGCCAAGATCGCAACTTTTCATGCATTTTTAGATCACTCCTAAAGTTCTTGTTATCTATTTGAAATCCCATTTTTAATAAATATATGGGTTATGTTCAGTTACGTATTTAGGGAGGGGCTTCCGGGCTTAAGCTCGCCTCCCGAAATCTTACTTACTATAGTAAAGTATATGAAATATCTTGCAGAATTTTCACATTTTCAGGCAAAGCCCCCGAAAGTTAGCAAAGCCTCCCGAAACAAAATCGTAAATACGCCACTGGTTAAAGCGTATGATAACGAAGAATTGTAATGTGTATATACGAAAGTTTAGTGCTTTAGCTGTACCACTTAAGTGTACAAGGAAAGGAGGGACTAATCAACTTTTTCAATCCTTTCAGGGGAAGCAATTGAAAATGTTGATGTTCCCTGCCTTTCTATGTATGGCTTCTTTTCTCTGCAACGAGTCTTGTTTTTTTCTTCACAATATTCATAGTGCGTTTAGAAGTACAAACTAGCGTCAACAGGTGGTGCGAAATCGGCTTTTTCGCAGAAATTAATATAGACCTCTTTTTTTTCGTATAGGCGTAGCCTTCGTTTAATATACGATTAGTCCTGCGTATCACCTAAAATTATCAAACAACTATCGAATATGGGGTTGTATAAATTAAAGCTACATTTAAAAACTGCCGAGCGTATATCTAACAAATTTTTAGCTTTTCATCAATGTGTGTATCCCAACAATGGAGAAATTCAAATTACACAAGATGTTAAACAGTTTACGTAATATCAATTATTTTCCACTTCTGGAATACAGTAAGTTAACAAGTTTTTAAAATGAAATTCAATTATTCCGTATGTAAGACGAGTAGTAGATAAATGGAATTGAATTATTATGTAAGACAAATAGTAGATATAATATTGTTATATAGAATGCATTGTGATGAAAAGGGCCATAGGGCCGCAAGGAGGGGCCCAAATCCTCTGCTGCTGGTGGTGTCTTCCTTTCCTTTTGCAATAGAGCTCTGCAATTGACACTGGTCTCACAAGATGCACAACAAATTCGAAGAGGAAAGATGCCACAAAATGATGACAAATACAATAGTATAGATAACAATGACAGATGGCAGCACATACACACAGACATTGCTTGGAAAGATTTATCAGTGATTGTAAAACAGTTTATATATAAGTGAAGCAAATAGTTTACAGCTAATATTAATTCCGGGACCTGTCAAAAAATATTAAGTGTTTACACCTATTTCATTGTAAGAAATTGAATAATGACAATAGTCAATGGTTCTACCTTTCCTTTCAGGTACATGTACGTGCGTGAGAGGAACACAGCGCATATCTTACCAAGAAACCTAGCCTATCTTGTGTTTGTTATTGTGTCAGCGAGGACCAGGTATTGCATCACGTACCTGTGAGCACAACACAAATACTACACTTAGAGGATTGACGGAAGTTATCACTTTCGAAGGGTTCCTTGTTTTATGAATCTCATCTAATCATCTTTTCATCTCCCTTCATATTCGTTTGGGCTTTGGCCCTGGTACTCTTCATCTTTATGGCGGACTCAGGCAATGATCACGGACAATCGAGTCTTGTTCATACATCTCCGTTAAATATTGGTCCACATGGTCGGCAAAAAACACAACCACGAATTGTTACTGGTACTACACGTCTAGTACAAGCTACCACAACTGTTCCTACAAGTTTTGCATCATGTGTAACTAACGGACAACGAATTCGTTCTAGATCTCTTTCCGATGGTGAGCAAACATTAGACCCTAAGAAACAACGCCTTACACCCATCGCAGATCCTATTGCTGCTAATAGTGTCATCACTAATATGGATTGGGCATGCACCTCGGCTGACTATCAATCAAAGTCACATCAAGAAACAGTTTATAACTTCTTGTTAACCGATTATGATACAAAATACGACTCAGTACGTGCTGTATTTCAACAACTAACAAAGTACGTTCCTCGTCCAGAAATACGAGAAATCATCAAGACACGTCGAGGCATCATCCTGAAATCGACCAATACAAACTTCGCCACACACGTCCGGAACAAAGCCACTTACGAAATTTTTGGAGTAAAAGCAAAAATATCAAATTTAAGTTCGAGAGGACGGAAAACTCCACCTCCACCATGGCGTCCTAGAATATTATCTGTCGTCATTCGTGGCGTGGAACCTGACTTCACCGATGAAGAAATTTACTCGGAATTGCATCAAGAAGGACTACCTGTCAAACGTTGTATACGTATTAAGAACAACCAGGGTCCAACATACTTAGTCCGTGTTCTTACTGATCAACAACAGTTGATCGACCAACTTCTTCTCAACGGTGCATATCTATACCGGCGTCGTTACAAGGTCGAACCATCTCGCACACCAGCACCTTTACCTGTTAGATGCGAGAAATGTCAGCAATACAATTCTCATCCGACATCTGAGTGTCCAAATACCATCAAATGTGGCTACTGTTCACTTGAAAATTCTACAAAAAGTTGTCCAAATCTTAAGGAACCACCACATTGTGACCGATGTTCTGAAAGACATCCTACTTATAGTTACAAGTGTAAAGCTAAGCCTAAACCCGACCCCGCTAAGCCAGAGCCTGTTGTACCGATACGTTCCGTTGACACACCAACCCCGCCAGCAAATTCTTTACGCCATCCAATAACCGTTGAAGACTTATTACGCTTCCTTACTATTTCTTTACAAAATATTCATCCTTTTGATCTCAACCACATCCTGAACCAGATCATATACGCAGCCAAATTACTGTTTAACTTACAACTTCATGCTACCTATTCCGGACCTACAGTTCATTTTCAAATTCAACCAATAGAAGTCTACGTTTAACATGGGTATTGCTACAAACACTTATATACTACATATAATTATGGCTTATAGCTTACTTTTTCTTAACATTCGATCAGTCTTAACACACCACGTGCTCTTTACGCAGCTTCTTCAAGAAGAACAAATTGCAGCCTTTGCACTTAACGAAACGTACCTCGCACCAAATCTCAACTGTTACTTTCCGAAATATCACTTACTCCGACATGATGCTACATCTGGTCCACGAATCTATGGAGGAACAGCTATAGGTGTTAGCCAACGCCTTCCTTATCGGGAAGTCACGGTTCCATTAACGCTCACACTGCACCTACCTGAGCATAATGTCACGACTATTTATTTTCGAGGCCGCACTGTCACCTTTGTTACCATATATTTTCGTCCAGGTAAAGCACTCAACTACGACTTCTTTCGATATATCGATTCTACCTTTAGGCACTATCTTATCATGGCAGATCTAAACTTTCATAGCCGGTCACAGCGTGACAAAAATAACTTTCTCGACCTTCTGCAAACTGAAACAGTTGCTGAGTTCCATGTTCTACCGAAGCCTACACGCCCCGTCAGCAATACTACTCCTGATGTTGTCATCACATCAACATCTCTCTCACAGAGTATTCATATCGATGTGCTTGATTCAATTGGTAGTGATCATGTGCCTATCAAACTTACACTTCACTGCTCTCCTCGCTCTCAATCTCAACTACCTCCTCAGAAGGTATTCTGCTACAAACGCGCTAATTGGGAACAATATCGCTCCGATCTGGACACTGCTGTTAATAAATTGCTCATGCCTACAACACAATACGATCTTGATCACACAATTGCTAATCTTACTGAATCTATTCAAGAAGCAGCACAACGCTCTATTCCTACAACAGAAATACAATTGCATAAACCAAAATTGCCTCCTCATTATTTACCTTTCATATCCGCTTCTCGTAGAGGGCATCGCGAGTATCTCACTACAGGAAATCTTGAAGCGCTTCGGCTTCATCGCCAATATCTTCGGATTACACATAACTATATTGTTGCATATAAGAAGCGCCACTGGATTCAAACTTGTAACACACTTGCAAGTGAATCACACCCTAGTAAATATTGGCGCAAATTCCATCAACTCACAGAGACAGTTTCCCGCACACCATACCCCATTGTTCAAAATAATCAGGCAGTCACCACTGATATGGATAAAGCTAATACGTTTGCTTCATTCTTTCAAGATATTTTTACACCTCTCTCAGGTTGGCATACACCGCAACGCCTACAAAAGTCAATAAACCGACTTACAGATCCATCTTCTGCTTTTCTGCGCCCATCTATCAACCACTCTTTGGAACCCAATAATCCACTTACCACTCCGATTCAACCAGACGATATTCGCCAAACATTATTCCGTAAACGCAACACTGCCCCAGGATTTGATTCTGTTACGTATGTTCTCATCAGGCAAGCTTCACCTTCTTTTCTTCTGTTTCTCAGCACCATATTTACCTTCATCCTCCGAACTGGATTTTTTCCAATCGACTGGAAATACTCAAAATTTCTTCTGTTTCCGAAACCTAAGAAACCTCCGTCAGACGTCCAGTCTTATCGCCCTATTCACCTCACCAGTTGCCTCTGTAAAATTTTGGAGCGAATTCTAGTCCGCCGCATGCACGCTTACCTTGCAACTCATAACCTACTTCCTATTCACCAAGCCGGTTTTCGACCTCATTTTAGTACCCTGGATCAACTATTAAGACTATCCACGGCTATTTATAATCAATACAACACAGGTTTTCCTTCTTGTCTGGTAGCCTTTGATCTAGAGAAAGCTTTCGACAAAGTTTGGCATCCTGGTTTACTTTACAAACTCCATAACTATCTACTACCATCTTCATATATCAGGTTCATACATTCCTTCTTATTAGGGAGGCTAGCATATATCTCTATTAACGGAACACTTTCTCATCCGATTTTTCTACAATCTGGTGTTCCTCAAGGTTTGTCACTGTCTCCTCTCTTATACTTACTGTATGTTGCCGACCTTGTTGTCCCACAGAACATAAGCATATACCAGTTTGCTGATGACACCGCCTTTTTCACGACGGCCCGCACAGTGCAATCAATCAGTAAAAACATGCAAACGGCAATTGACACATTCGTTCACTGGTGTAATATATGGCGATTAAGTATTAATTCTACGAAAACTCAGGCTATTGTTTTCCTGCCACGTAGACGCCGTTCACGAATATACCGAAATCCAAGTCGATTAAACATTCAAGTAGATCATACACCTGTCGTGGCGTCAAATACACTGACTTATCTTGGTGTCATATTTGACTCCAAACTTACCTGGAATCCACACCTCACCAAGATCGTACGCCAAGCACAAAATCGGCTCAACCTACTCAAGCGCTTAGTCGGTACAACCTGGGGGCTAAAACCATTAACAGTACTTAATACCTACAAAGCCTTTATGCGCAGTACATTAACATATGGACACACTGCCTGGACATCCGCACCGCCAAAATTCTATCAGAAATTGGCTATCCTAGAGCGTCATGCTCTACGTCTAGCACATCGAATCAGCTTACCGCATCCGACACGGTTACTTTACGAGATGATTGATTTTCCACCTTTATTGCATCATCTCGAACAGCTTCTACTCGGACAAAAAAAAAAACACAGCGCTCCCTAGCTTTCACCATATCACTTATAAATTCATAAAGGCCTCTCCTCCCGTCTTATATACACTTCTTGCAGCCATATACAACTTCATTCTCCGCACCGGCTTTTATCCATCGCAATGGAAAATCTCAAAAACTCTGCTTTTAGCCAAAACCAATAAATCACCTACAGAACTCTCATCATACCGTCCTATACAATTGACATCAGTACTCAGCAAAATCTTTGAACGCATTCTTGTCACTCGCCTTCATACCCATCTTTCTGAACGAAACCTCATTCCTCTTCATCAAGCTGGTTTTCGCCCAAACATCAGTATTTCGGATCAACTCTTACGCCTCACGACCGCCATAACTAATCATTACAATACCTCCAAACCTTCTGCCTGTTATTGTTTGATCTAGAAAAGGCTTTTGACAAAATTTTTACATGCCGGCCTCATAGCAAAACTTCACTCTTTTCATCTCCCTTTCTCCTACATTAGATGTATCCATTCTTTCCTGTCAAATCGTATGACTTACATTACCATCAACCACTCACTTTCACATCCGATCATTCTTCACTGTGGTGTTTCTCAAGGCTCTGTTCTTTCACGTCTTCTTTATATATTATACGTAACAGACATGCCCCCTCTACCACAAAAAGTCTCATTATATCAATATACCGACGACACAGCTTTTTCACGACAGCCAACCCTGTTCAACACATAAATCGAACACTCCAACAAGCAGTTGATGCCTTCACTTCTTGGTGTGACAAGCGGCGCCTAACCATAAATCCCCTTAAAACACAGGCTATCATTTTTCTTCCACCTCGCTGCCGATCACGAATTTATCGAAACCCTGCTCTTCTTCATATTCACGTCAATGGCACTTTCATACGTCCATCATCACAAGTAACATACCTCGGAATCATCTTTGACTCAAGACTCAGCTGGAAACCTCACTTACAGAAATTCCGATCACAGGCTATAAATCGATTAAACCTTCTCCGGCGGCTAGTGGGCACCACTTGGGGCTTACATGCTGACACTGTTATTAAGACTTCTAAGGTTTTCCTTCGACTTGCTCTCACTCATGGCCATATATGCTGGATCTCCGCCCCTGACGCACTATATACTAGACTTGCAATATCCGAACGTCATGCTCTCCGCCGTGCTTATCGCATAACACTACCAGCACCAACTGCCGATCTCTATCGCCGTATCAACTTTCCCACCATCTTACAACACTTGGAAACACTCCGCACAAAATACATAACAAAAGTCACTGTCGAAGGTAATCCGCTCTTCCGCGTTTCCACCTTTCACCAGGACATCATTCATGATACCCCTCCTCAACATCAAGCCACACCTCTTCAACATCTTCTTACTCTTTACCATACCACTTTAGACGATAATGACCCCCATATAATCCAGCAGCTAGGAAAGTCCTGTTGGGAGTTTGAGAGCCAGAAGGTTTGTTTGTTTTATCGAGTTCTACTATCTTTAGTGTTTAAAAAAAAATTGGTCACATGTTCTGAATCATGGTCATTATTGCGCAATGGCCGCCATCTTGAATATTCCTCTCGTATTCACTACATTTTTCTTAAATACGTCTAGCTCAAGCTGTAATTGTCGCAAAATTATCAGTTATACCTCGTTCGATTTGCAAGAGTATAGGCTTTTAGGTGACGTTATTCATTTGTCAGTAATACACACAAGAGGGAAGTAAAGGAGGGAAATTTTGAAAATTTTCCTCAAAATTTTCCCTTTTACCGACTTTTTGCTATTGTTATATGGCAACACTGGGTTCTAGGCGAGAAAGAAAAATTACATACATTTCCTGTATTGTGATAAATATATGCTGAAAGTTTTGTCTTGATTGATTCACTAGCAGAGGAGTAATAAAATATTTTGTATTTTATAATTTTTGTCGCTCTAACAATCTTTGGATTTAATGAAAGTACTTTTGTCACAGAAAGACCTCCAGCTCAGACTGTAATTGCCGCAGAGATACAAATAATATCAAGATCTACTTTTAATGATATAGGCCTTTAGGTGGCTTGCCAGAAGTGCGTATGGGAAGGATAAAAAAATGTGGAAAATACGCTTAAAAGTTTCTATTTTTCTCTGTAGCACAGTAAATACAAGAGGAAATTTCTTAGTGAGTAGGTTGGCAGCACTGTTGGAGTCTTGACTATGACCAAAGTCGAGGTTAACGTCGATGCCGTCAATAAAGCGAAGATTAATGATTTAAAGGTAAGTGATTCCAGATTTTCTTCCTTATAAAGTAGGCCTACTGGTTGTTAATCTATAGAATATAACACATTGACCGAAGTACAAAATTTACGAAAGATAGCTTAAATACGGTTTATATCTCAAAGTGCTTTGCCTTTGTTTACAAGGCACGGTGTACGCCGCAGGTTGATATGCGAACAGTGTTGCAAACTGGAATAAAATATATGAATATGATTAGCAATGATAAGAGTGGAGACAATCGTGAAATAGTATTCGTAGGGATAATATAATGAGTAACATGAATTTTATGTATACTGTGTAGTGGTAAATTAATGTTTGTATTGCTCATATTTCCTACACCTGAACTCATAATACCGTTGATTTCGGAGTAACATTCTTTGATATGTGCCACTATTATGCCTCTAATGGTAAACTATACGCGTAATTCAGTAAATTAAAGTCAAGAGTATGTGTAATTTGTAACCAGAACAAGCGTACGGGAATTCGAAACTGTTCCGTATTTGTGAATCTGCAAGAACACAGCACTTCCCCGTTACAGCCATTTTTTTTTAAGATGAAGTTTTTGAAAGGACATGGATTTTGAGCAGCAATTCAAATGTGTTCGCAGCAGATATTACATATCAGAGTAAATGTTGCTAATGCTTCTATAGCGCAAGCGTCATTTCAGATTTTGCTAGGAGGGGGCAAGAATGTTCATCTACATAAGAATTTCTTATTATTTGTTAGTGTATTAGTATACAAGTTATTAAAAAGCATATTCTTCTGAAACTTAGAGGGCAATTGCCCCCTCCTGCCCTCCCCAAATGACGCCCCTGCTTCATATTCTCTTTATTTAACTAGTTCCCAAGATCAATAAAATCACAAATTGGCAAATAATAATATTAACACCATATGCGAGAGGGATATAGACATAGCAGGCAAAATGTATAATCGTTCCTAATAAAAAATCATATGAAGGGTCCAGGGGAAGAACGATGAGGGTCTAAAAGTCTTACTTTCGAGAAAATACGATTTGCAAGTTGAAAGACACGTTGTTCTATATGTGAAACTGTATTTCAAGTGCTAATATCATCAAATCTTCACCTATTTCCTATTGTTTAAAATTACAGTACATTCTGAATCTCATGACAAACTCAAAAGCACTTCAACCCACACTTTCATAAAGTGAATTCTCATAGTTTTTTTTTCCGCTGGACCCTTTATATCATTATGACTAGCTTTTTTTAAAAAAAGAAAAAAAACTAACTACTGTATAGTACGCAGAGAAAGATCATTAACTTTACTTTTCGTTTCTTTTCAGGTAATCTTGTTGGGACTGAAGAAAGGATATGGACACTATTGAATTACAACGATCTCCCCGAAAGAGGAAGAGAAAAGAGGATTGTGAATCTAGTGTTTGTGTATTTTGCAAGCCACAGGGACGAGAAAAGCTGTATGGGACAGAGACTGGCCGACAGCAAATAAAACATGCTAGTGCTGTGTTAAATGATAGTTTAATTGTAGAGACACAAGATATTTTCTACCACATGCAATGTTATAGACCTTATACTCTAAAAGCAAAGCGAATTGCAAAGTTAGGGGACCAGGACTCTCTACAAGGTACATCACAAGACTCAGAAGAACATCAGACAAAGAAACGGAAGCTTAGATTAAGTGAAAGTAAACCACAGTCAACAGTATGTGTTATTTGCAACCAGAGCAAACGTAAGGGAGATTCGAAACTGTTCCGTATTTGTGAACCTGGAAGAGCACAGGACTTCCTTGATGCAACATTTTTCTTCAAAGATGAAGTTTATGAAAGAACGTGCATCTTGAGTGACGTTTCAAGTGTGTTCGCTGCTGATATTATGTATCACAGTAAATGTATGAAACCATATGTAAACAAATTTAAAACTTGTAATTCGAGTAAAAGTATTGGTGTTCAAAGCAAATGTTATGCTGAGTTACGAAGTTTTGTTGAAAATCTTACTTTTGAAACAAATGGTTATGCATTATCTGATCTTCGCGATAAATTTATTGAACAGAATATTGATTGTACAATATCAAACAGAGATATGAAATCGATGATTATTGAAGTGTACGGTCAGGGTGTGTGTTTCTCGTATCCACGTGAAAAAACATTATCTCAGCTTGTTTATCCATCTAGTATTGATTACGGTTCCGTTGTTGATAAAGTACGATCTACTGATGTGATAAAGAAATGTGCAGAAATACTTCGCGAAGAAGCTAAAAACTATGACTTTAGGTTAAATGAAAAGTTTGGTGATACAGTTGACCTGCAAAAATCTGAATTAGATTATGAACAGTCACGGCCAAAGCAATGGGAAAAGTTCCTTCACGAATTAGTACCCTCATTCTGTAAATCATCAAGTACTCAACGTAGACGTGATACCTTATTTCAGATATCCTATTTCTTAATACACAATGGCTTTAAAAAAACACCGTTACATGTCGCTAATGCTCAAGCAATACACCATTTAAGTAGATCCAAAACTCTCATCACCATGTTGAACCGTCAAGGGCTATGCTGCAGTTATGATGATTTACTACGTCAAGATCAAATGCTAGCAAACAGGACTATTATTAGGGCTAAAGGACACCGTGTTCCCATACCTCCATCAATAAAACCCAACATTCCTATTCGAGGTGCTATGGACAATTTCGACAGAGAAGAAGCTATATTTTCAGGAATGCATGGAACACACGACACAGTACTTGTCTTGTTTCAAGACCATCATCTGAGTGATAAACTTAACGTCTCGTTAGAAGAACCTGATAGTCCAGAGAGATACCTGGGAACGTTTGGCATTGATGTCACTTCACGAACTCTCACTAAAGATATAGATGCCCAAAAACTATTGTACTACACAAAGCCAAAAACAAGGTGCAGTATCCTCAGTACTTTCGTTCCTAGCAATGACCTAATTACAGCAAATGAAATAAAACAGCCAGGCAGAAATTTAGATCTCATATGGTTTCTTTCAAGATTTCTTAAAAAATCCAACGTACCTCAATTAGATTTCCCTCAGGAAGTTGAGATTCCCTCTAGAAACGCTTTTATGAGTGCACTGTCTGAACATCCATCTCACAGGACCATTACGGGATATACTCCAATACTACCCTATCCTGCAACTCAGTATGACTCTATTTATACAACAATGTGTAATTTCCAAGATATCTTGCACCAGTTAAATGTCGAAGAGAGTTCACTGTGGTGTGACGAAGGCGTATATCATATAGCTAAAGAAATTCAGCTTCTTCAACCCGAAAAGTTTTCCAACATATTTCTTGGCCTTGGAGGATTTCATCTTCAGAAAGTCGTGCTTGCATGTATAGGTCTATACCTCAAGAGCAGTGGAGCTTTGGAAATTCTTGTTCAGACTGAAACCATGGGTCCACATACTGCTGAAAGCGCTTTAAAAGGAAACCACTATAGCAGGGGAGTTAGAGCAATAGGAATGCTTTGTGAAGTAATGGAAACACTGGAGTGGAAGGCGTTCATGGAACAGATTAACATAACTAAATACTCCGAATTGTTCTCAATAGTAAAACGCATACAGTTATCAGTGTATGAAGAACAAAGTTTGTCTAAAGAAACTAAATGTGCTATCGAAAACCTGAGTGCCATCAGAATGGACTTTGAGAAATTTAGAGAAAGTGGAGCACAAAAAAGTGAAATGTTTGCTTATTGGGATCAGTTTGTCTCCACACTTGCTCCTCTTCTCCGAGACTTAATTCGAGCGGACAGAGAAAATAACTGGGACTTGCATGTGTGCAGCTTAAGAGAGTGTTTGCCACTTTTCTTCTCATTTGATAGAACAAATTATGCACGGTGGTGTACTCTATATTACCACGACTGCTTAAAACTAGAACAAGAACATCCTCTAATCTACAATGAGTTTAAGAACGGTCATTTCACAGTTCAACATAGTAACAATAGATTTAGCAGCGTTGCATTGGATCAAGCACTAGAGCAACACTACAATAAACCAGCCAAGGGATCTGGAGGTATAATCGGAGTAACCAGACGAAAAGAAGCCGTGACAAAACACGATCTTATCAAACATGAGAAAGAAAATATAACATACTTTTTGAGACGGTTTTGTGGCCTTAATGAAGACGATGAATATGCTCTTCATCATGAGTTTTCGAAGTCTTTAACAATTCAAGAGCAGCAAAATATTTCAGAGATGATAACTCTTGTGCTTGAGAGAGGAAATCCCTTTTCGAAAGTTGATAGTTGTGGAATTTCTAACATTATAAGTGGAACAAAAATTGATCAAGTAATAGCTGAGTACTTACTCTCTATACAAGGAAAAGGAGATACTGGCTACAAAAACTTCGTTCAAGAAAGGCTTATTGACAAATCCAAAGGTATTCTAGATCCCATACATAAACAATTTCCAAAGACAAAGAAACACATATCTGCAACCGAGACGGCACTCCAAGAAACAAATAATGCTATTCGGTTCATAGAAATAGCATGTTCAAGAAATTTCGATATTGAGACAGTACTAAAATACGAGCTTACATCTACATCGTATTATCTAACAGATGATGGGTTCTTAAAGAAGGCAGATAAAGCACAACTCAGCAAAGAACTTGAAAAACACTTTTTAAATAAGAATGATGTAGTTAGTCATCTACCAACGCAGGAAACGAGAGCAGCAATTGTGTTTGACTTTATGGTGTACGCGCGAAAAGTCTATGTCAAACGACTTATGTGTAAGACGTTTGGAGACTACTTTCACTATTTGTGGAAAATATTTTTAAAACTCTCCGAAGGTTGTTTGCGCACTGACATAGTGTTTGACTTGTATCAAGATAGAAGTATCAAAAACTGGGAGCGACTGAGGCGACAAAAAAATGTTGATCCTATTGATGTGATTCCTAATAACCCAAATGCACCCCTTCCTGTCAACATGGATACTTTTTGGGCTTCAAGCCAGAACAAAGCACGTTTGCAAGAACTCTTCATTGAATGGATTGTCGATCAAGGAAATTCTATAAAATCTTTGTATTTGGGAGGAGGTCACAAACATAACCCAAAGCTATGCCTGAAATTAACCGACGGATCTGTTAGTTTGGTACCAGATCTTTACTGTGAATGTGAGGAAGCTGATAATAGAATCATGAAACACATCCAACACATGGTCGAAACTGATTCCATTGAAAAAGTTATGATTGCCTCGGTAGATACGGATGTTATGATTTCCGCACTATATCATTTCAAAAAGAGTTATAAAAAATGTGGCCTGAAAGAACTGTGGGTTGTCAAAGACACACGACCATCTATGAGGTGCATACCACTTCACAAAATGACGGAGAACATGGACGACACACTTTTATATGTTCTTCCTGCTGTTCACAGTTTAACTGGTTGCGATACCACAAGTAAGGTTGGGACAAAACTTATGGCACTTAAAACAGCAATGACATCAGGAACCCTGTTGAACAATTTTGGTATTGCTCCCTTGGATGAAGGAATGATACAAAATGCCGAGCTTTTTATCGCAAAAGTACTTGGTTCATCAAAAACAAACTGTGATATGGTACGATTTGAACAATACCACAAAGCAAAAGCTATCAACTTTTCTCAACTATGTCCACCATCATCAACGATAGTCTATCATATACAACGTGCATATCTTCAGTGCTACATATGGATGACTGTGCTGGATGAAGCCCAACCACTGAATCCACTAGAGTATGGTTACATAGAAGAAGCAGGATATCTTAAGCCAATAATAACGACTGGATATTTCAGACCTCCTGAATTTGTCTCTCCTTGTATGTGCAAGACATGTGCAAAAGTTAATGTTTGTCCTTGCAGAGTTAAACAAATACCGTGTTGTCCATTCTGTAAATGTAAAGTGAAGAATATGTGTGTAAATGTGGGATGAAAGTGTCAGTTTATCAGACATTTGTGGACTGTTATGTAAGAAGAAGAATAAATTCCTGTTTGAAAATATCACTTGATATCAAATTTGGAACACATTTCTTAATTACGAAACTTGAAATGTTACGATTTTTAAAACTTCCATGTCTTCACTTGTGAATTAAATATTGGGTATTAATGTTTAGTGAATTTCTAGTAGTTCCACTTCTATCTTTTAGTGTTTCCACATCATTAAAGGAAAATATTTCGTGTGAATTTTATATTTATTTCCCTTATACTTCCTTGTCATAAGTTATGTCACATATGTTAGATTAATCCACACCATTTATTACTCTAATCAAACAAATTATAAAACGAAATATTATTTGTACCTCTGCGGCAATTACAGTCTGAACTGGAGGTCTTTCTGTGACAAAAGTACTTTCATTAAATCCAAAGATTGTTAGAGCGACAAAAATCATAAAATACAAAATATTTTATTACTCCTCTGCTAGTGAATCAATCAAGACAAAACTTTCAGCATATATTTATCACATTACAGGAAATGTATGTAATTTTTCTTTCTCGCCTAGAACTCAGTGTTGCCATATAACAATAGCAAAAAGTCGGTAAAAGGGAAAATTTTGAGGAAAATTTTCAAAATTTCCCTCCTTTACTTCCCTCTTGTGTGTATTACTGACAAGTGAATAACGTCACCTAAAAGCCTATACTCTTGCAAATCGAACGAGGTATAACTGATAACTTTGCGACAATTACAGCTTGAGCTAGATGTATTTAAGAAAAATGTAGTGAATACGAGAGGAATATTCAAGATGGCGGCCATTGCGCAATAATGACCATGATTCAGAACATGTGACCAATTTTTTTTAAAACACTAAAGATAGTAGAACTCGGTAAAACAAACAAACCTTCTGGCTCTCAAACTCCCAACAGGACTCTCCTAGCTGCTAGACTACATAAGGCCGATTTTGCTATATACCGTCCACCTCACCTTAGTCCATGCATTTATCCATCTCTGCACCAGTGTTTCATCAATGTTGTTAGCAGCGGGCTTCATCTGTCATCATCAGCCCTGTGACGCCCCAGGGCAGAAGATAACCATTCATTTGTCTACACTAACCATATCCCTGTGTTTGTTGTGGCGTCTATCAGCACTTCACCTCATCTCTCATTTCCCAACCATAGTCCATCCTCCTTAATGCAATAGTGAATAATAAACGGACTCTACGTATACTGATGCCTTTTCTTATAGGACTGATGCCTCCAAAGCCATATTGAAGAAAGAAAAAAAATGATGACCACATAAAGAATAAAATAAATTAATGTTCCTCAAACTCTCAATGCCCAACTATCAATAAAAGTAAAACCCTATACCTAGATTTCCTCCTACCGAAGAAAGGGCGTAACCCTTTGATCGGGTTAACCAAAAAAAAAGCGCTCGATCGGCTTTGCATACGGCAAAAATATTTTTTTTTGGAGCAGCACAATTTTTTTTTTATGCCCGTGCTGTATACCTACTTTTGATTATTATGAGATTGTGAAACAAGTTCCGTGATTTTAAAGGAACAGTGAAGCCATTTGGTGCTACATGTGGCATAATGCACACACATAACGATTTCATCATTTTCTTTGGATAACAAAAAGAAAAATCCAACATTTGCATGATAGTGATGGTTGGAGTAATAAATCCAATCCATATTTCCACTATGTTGTGTTGTTGAATTCACAGAAATGTTTTGAAATAAATTCAAGTAGAAATGAGCCTAGAAATAATATGCACTAACCCACTATTTTTATCATAATCAATCAGGGGTAAAAGTGAGGGGACATCGTCCTCTCGCTTCCAAAAAAAATCTTTGGCGTACCTCCATTTCCTAAAAAAAAAACACACAATGGGGAAAGATATGCACTTGAGAACAGTATTGTATTGTATTGTATTTATTTCTTTTGTATGAACTTACAAGTATGAGGAATGTCCTCAAGTAAGTGTAACATGACAGTGTGACATCATGCGTCCCCCTACCTTTTCAGATGCACTTTTAACACTGTCATCAGTTGAATCCTGTGTGTGTGGTTAAGTTAAATGTGACTGTCCCTTTCCTCTTTATAACCGGAGTTGCAGTGGCGCAACCAGCTATGAGTTCAGGGGGACCAGGCCCTACCCGAAACTAACATGGTCTATTTTATACACCAGCGCTGAAGAGAAATTTTCCTGAAATTTCCAAAAAAAAAAAAATCATTACTGCATGTCATTTGTCCAGTATCTTAAAAATATGTAAACTGACACACACAGACAATGCACCGTGCGTGGAAAGTGCATTTATATCTGGATAGAGGCATGAGATATCACGTTCGAAATATTGTCTTGAGATTGTTTAATGCTGTCCTTGAGATTTTTTCGAATAATTGCTTCACCTCTCTAGCCAACAACTCTCCACAGATAAAATACAATGTTTTCGTGTTTCTTACTTTCTGAATATTTTTCTGAATGGCAACTGGTTTTGTGCCACGATCCGTCCTTGCACTCTAGGTGTAGTTAGGCAAGTTGTAGGCAGTCAGGGACAAAAGTTCTTTTCGTTTGGTTAAATTTAGTTTCGGAACAACGGTGGTATGGTTGGAACGTACAGAGAATTACATAATTAATCTTTCTCGCATAATTTTGTGAAGTTTTGTACAAGAACAGTAATTAAAATGGATAGCCTATACGTTGTTCATAATGTCGCAGCATTTAGGGTCTAACTGTATTTTCATAGCTATTTAAGTGTTTGATCTTGGAAAACACCTGCACCTGTATCATAGGGTTTCAAAATGTCAATTAGTTCACGACTACATTTATAAGTCCCTCGTTATAAATTATAAACTATATGTCTTGTACATTTTACTCAATAGTATTGCAATGCTTGTAATATAACAATAAATAATGCAGATCAATGTATAAGTCAAAGCACTGTACAAAAGAAAAAAAAAACAAGTGAAAATCCTAAATTAACTTCTTAGAGTAATAAACGTTAGGAAAGAGTGCGTAATTATATGTAAAACTAAAGATGTAGGAAAAAAAATAACTTTACTTTCAGTTTCAGAACTTGTAATCGTTAATAGTAGGGAATTTGTTAATTCGAATTTTTATTTTAAGGTCTTTTAACCTGTTAATAGTGGCTATAATTATTTTTTTTGTAATGGGCACAATGCAAACTTTCAATTTTGTCAATATCAGATGGTGCAGCACGTCGTTTGCATACTAGTGTACTAAGTAGTATTGGCCCCTTCCGAAATATAAACCTGGCTGCGCCACTGCGGAGGTGCGAGGAAGAGACGGAAGGTCAGACCAGAATTTAAAACCCTAGTAGCAGAGACAGCTTGCAAACTGCTTAATGTAAGCTTGAATTGCAAGTCGGCCAAGCTTGCATCCAGCTTGATTGGAAAACGTGCAACTATGCAGCAAGCGAGATTCCAGTAACAAAGTTACATGGGGGCAACCTTGCATTTAGTGTTCCATTCAAACTTGACGCAAGCGTTTTACAAGTTAAGTGAACTGAATAGCCAATGAACGGCAAGTGGTGCTATGATGCTCTGCAAAGGGTCTGGAGCATTGCTTGAAAATACAACAAAAGGCAGACTGTATGAAAGCATGCGTTTCAAGTTCAAGCGTAGAAAGCCAAAAGCCAAGCCTAAACCAAACAGCCGAAAGCTTTTTTGCTATTAGAGAATATACTGCTAAAAGAAATTCTTAAATGCTGTTCAACTATTATAGACCTAAGCCTACGTATTGCTTACAATGCTATCTATTCATAAACTATGTATCCCCTCCTTTGTTTCCTTTTTTCAGTACAGAGAAACAACTCTTTTGCTCAAGGAAGACCCTGAAAGAGAAGTAAAACATTTGTGTCTTAAATTTTCTCTGAAGCTGAGTATTTAATATTTGTAGTCACTCCCAAGTCAGTCCTTATATCAATATGAAGAGAACGCAAGCTCAAACACACACACACACACTCAAAAATATGCGGGAAATCGGGGCTGAAACCAGCTACATCTCCTCTAACACCATTACACATACATGGATACTCACAGAGTGGTTCTGGCCTGTTAAAGATAGTTTTATAAAAGCACACTGCTTTGTGTGAAGCAAGGAGTGAATGCTAAACGAAGTGGGAGCGACAAACGTAGTGAAACTGAAAGACACAAAATAATCCTCGATCTTCCAGAAGAAGCTAAGGATGGCCACAAAGTTCCGGATCCGACGGAGGAACCGGTTCTTGGATATCCGGGTTACAGAACCGGTTCTAGATCTGGATCCGAAAACCCGGTTTCAGAAACGGATCTTAGGAACCGGTACCAGACCTGGATCCGAAAAACCGGTCGGTTCCAGAACCAGATTTTAGCAACTAGTTCCAGACCTAGATAAAAAAAGACCCGTAAAAGAGGCACAAAGTACACCTTCAAAACACTGAAAAGAGAACCACGCGCTTGTGTACTCCCCACCCAGACCCGCTTGTGCACCCCAGAAAAAGATTTGTAGTCCACCAGTGGATGTTTAACCAAATGAGTTTGCCAGTTACCCAGTTTATTTAGCCAAATGAGACAAGCGGCCGCTGCCTGGGCGCCTGTGTATCGCTTCCACCATTTGATTTAGAAACTGAAAGACACAAAATAATCCTCGATCTTCCAGAATAAGCTAATGATAGCCACAAAGTTCCGGTTCCGGCGGAAGAACCGGTTCTTGGATATCCGGGTTCTAGAACCGGTTCCAGACCTGGATCCGAGAAATCTGGTTCCTGAACCGAATCTTCTAGAACCGGATCCGTGCAGAGCCGAAAACCGGTTCCAAAAGGAACAGGTTCCGGCCATCCATAGAAGAAGCTCAATGGACTTTGAAAGTCATATGCAGTGGTGCTATTCAGCATATTCCTATCAGTTCCGTAGAACCGATTGTTAAAACATTTCCCAGAACTTTTGTTATACTCAGACGTAAACACACGTACGCATACGCATGACCTAGCCAAAGTGAAAGAAAGAAGCCAAACAAACTTGTGAAAGCACCTTTGAACTTTTCCTCGCTCGCTTGTATTGTGAAAACAAGCAACTTTCAATTGTTTCAATTCAATGGGAAGACAGAAATCTGACTGAGCAAATATAAATTTGAACATGAATTCCAGAATACTGGAATCTGTGAGTTTAATGTGGTACATATCTAATGCCTATTACGTGTGCTAGCTACTGTTTTTGAATGACTGCGATGTCTTCTTTAGTTTTGGAGATATGTGCCCTCCAAGCAATGTGTACATAATAAAGTAGCCTTTTCATCTATATCTCGACCACTTGCTTCTCATGATTCATACTATCATTCCAAAAAATATGGCACATTCCTGATGGGATCATAGATGTTCATTTTACTCCGACCTCACTCATCCTCGCCCTCACAGTGGCAGTTGGCCCTCGCCCTCTTTCAGGAAACTTGTCCTCGCCCTCGCGAAGGGAGTTGTCCGTCACCCTCTCGAAGGGAGTTGTCCATCACCCTTGCGCACCCTCGTCCTTGCAGTGAAAGTTGGCCCTCGCCTTAGTTCACCCTCGCCCACGTGATACGAGTTGTCCATCGTCCTCGTTTGCCCTCGGACTCGTCCTGGAAACTTTTCTCGCCCTCATTCACCCTCACTCTCAGGAAGGGAGTTGTCCATCGCCTTCGCAAGCCCTCGCCCTTACACCATTGAGGGTAAGGAAGCCCTCGCGAAAGCCCCCTTGCGAGGATCAGATCCTCAATTTTATAGCCTATTTGCGGAATTATTTCCTTAACGTTAGTGATGAGCGCAAGGGTCTTGGTCTTGCAGTTTGTGCAAGAGTCTTGCATGCAAGACCAAGACCAAGGGGTGCAAGACCAAGATTCTTGCGCAAGATTCTTGCACAAAGAGCAACTCAGTGGAATAGCGTTCACTTATGGTGCATGGGGTCCCTGGTTCGATCCCAGGTTGCGAGATGTCAGATTTTTGGTGGACAAACACCCTGTGAGTGGGCTTTCTCGGGGTTTTCCCGTTACCTCCTACTTTCTATTCAACCCAGCTAATTTTCTCCTTTTCTCTCCATGCCAACGTTTCGAAAGCCCACGTCCACAGCAATTTTTCCCACGCAATTTGTTTCATTGCTTTTGCGTACTGTCCATGTTTCTGGCCCATAGAGTACATATTGGAATCAGTAAAAGAAAATCTAAATATTTAGACTTAATTGAAAGTTTGTTCAATACAAAGATTAGCTAGTCGTGGTTGAAAAGGAAAAATCTGACGCCTTTAGATTGTAAAAATAATTTTGCAATTTATGGTATTTCAGTAATCTGTGCCGCCATGACTTTATTTCATGCGTCTCAGGAGTAGCCTCCCCAGTTTGGAAATCTGTGGAGTATCGGATCAGTTGTATATATATATATATATATATATATACTGTGGCGGATCCAGGATATGATCAAGGGAGGGGCTAAACCATAGTTTGCAGTTCTATCCAGTGTAAAGCAGGACTGAAGCCCATTTTATCCAGTGTAAACTTGAACGTCAAGGGGGGTGGCTAAAGCCTCTATAACCCTCCCCTTGGATCCGCCACTGTATATATATATTAGGGTAGTCCTTATTTATATGGGCATAAATAAATTTAATAATTTCCTTGGACTCACCTCCTAAAATGGTTCCATGTGGGACAAAATTAAGCCAGGAGAAAAATTAGATCCATTGAATAATTTTAAATGGTGCTCCAAACGACCTAAAATTTTGAATGCGTTTACAATACATAGTATATGGGGAAAAGCTGGAATAAACTCTTGTAATTTACAAACGGCTTAAGGGAATGGAAAGATATCTTGGATAATGGAACTAGAGGTAAGGACCAACCTAATTTTGTATAGCATTATTATGGCGACCATCTTGAAGTCCGCCATCTTGAATTCAGGTCAAAATTTTCAAATAGGAAGCGGGGTCATGTTACATATCATTTTGAGGTAGCGTTTTCCCAGAAGCACAAATCTCGTATTATTTTCAAGCTACCAATAATCTTGTAAGAAATAGTACGTTTGAAAAACGAAATGCTTCGATGTAATGTTATTTTATTGTAGTTATGGACCACAGATTTGTATGAATTTTGGAAGTATTTTACATAAACTGGAAACAAACTGCTAGAGAAAGTTAAATCTGTGTTTCCCCATGAACTACCAATGAGTTTTTCCATCAAGATGATTCATAAACCATTATGAGGAAAAAGAAAAAATATAACATGAAAGAAATTGAAATATCCCTTATTTATATAGTACTGTAGCTTTGGGGTAAGTTTTCAATAGGTTTTTAATCTTATATACTACACAGTTCACTTTTATCACATCTAGGAAAAGATTATCTATGAGAATTCACTATGTGCAAAATAAACTTTTTCTGATACTCATTTTTCGTAAAAACGATGATGTAATCTTCTGTTAGTTTCACTCCCCTTTCTGCTGCATCGTTTATTACGGAGATGAATTTAACTATTGTCTTTCCTTGAAGATAGTCATTGTTATTTGACCACCAAATCGGATCACACTCAGGAAACCCTTTGGGTATTCTAAATCTCACGAGAAAAAAATTGTTTGTTGTATTAAAATCACTGTTTCTCTTTTCGCAAGAATTTTTATGATATTATCTTTGCGTCAAACCTCTTTGCTGCTTCACGGTCTCTCCTTAAAGTTTTAATTCTTTCAACCAATTTTTGTTTTTCCACTAAGTTAACTTCATCATCGAAAAACTCGAATGCTACGTATTCCTCCTCCAAGTACCAGAGATGCCGAGAAAATTTAGAAAGAGTCACTTCCGATAATTCATTGTCTATTTGCCTATAACTGTACAAAGCTTTCAAAAATTGCAGGTCTTGTAATGATGAATGGGATACTTGATCACATTTAAATGAAGCTTGGACATATAGTCGTATCAGAAAAATTCATGCTCTCCGAAGACCCGTTTCTATTTGATTCGTTAAACGAAAATGTTGGCGAAAGAGAAATATTTTTAAACAGTATATTGCTTTTCCCATCTACCTTGCATGATGAATTGCTCCAGGCAAACGAAAGAAAACTCTTCGAGGAGGTATGCCATCCAAGAATGTCAGTTCTAAAATTTTACTGTCATCTTCTCTGCGGTGTCCTGCTTCTACAAGTTTGATAGCAAAATTCAATACTTTATTTCTTACATCTGAAATGTTGTTCCTTACGTCATTATCATCATCAATTCTGGAATAAAGTTAGTACAATCTATTTTAGACCAATCGTTCTGAAAATGCTTAAATAGGGGAACGTCCGGTCCAGATGCAAACGAAACACAACACTTGTCAAATAGACATTTTAAAATCAATTCATAAATGTAGTGTCTACAAGGAAGGTATAGAAAATAATTTTGGAGCATCTGCTCTAGCAGAATGAAAGCACCGTTCACATGACACATATTGCAGGAAATAATGTGACAACAAACTGCCTGCACGAACTTTACCAAGTTCCATTCTTCAACCTAATGAACTGTAGTAGAAATAATTTGTTCGTTCTCCTCTTCATGATGACAAACTGAGAACACCAATAAGCCTTTCATAAGCATCTCCTGTAATAAATATTGATAACCCGTCGATAGTCTCTCTACCAGTCAAATTCGGCAGTAGTTTTCCGTCTCATTGCACAACTAACGCACTTGATGTACTCCAAAATGGTTTTTGTGGTCTTATGCAACTTCGCTACGGATTTTCTGTCAGCATCGATGCATATTTATTACTAGTTCCTTTATATTATGGCCTAATGTTTCTGCCGTCGCTGTCAGAATGTGTATTCTCGTTCTATCAGTGGACTTGTATCGATCAAGAGCAGCAACCTGTCTTGGAGTTTTAAAACTAGTTTTTCCCCTTTTACATCTCTTGCAGGATCCGGACGCACACAGGCACATATTTACATTTTATCTTACATACTCAACTGGGTTTTCCTCTTCATTTCTTGAAATGCTTACCTACGTGTATTTTTGTGTAAAATTCACACAAATCATTTTCAGAAGTGCATTTTTCTTTCGCGTTCCTCTTTCTAATGAAGCCGCGCATATCCCTCTTGTTCTTTTCGAGCCAAACTCATGTCTTTACATTTAGATGTGTAAGAGTTATTACTTGTAAAAGAGAAATAATTTCACAGGTAATAATTCTTAGACGACTAAAGCTATCTTTAAAATAGTGTCAGACTCGTGTTTGTGGTGAAACGCCACCTCAAAACGATATGTCACGTGACCCTCTTCCTATTTGAAAATTTTTATCTGAATCCAAGATGGCGGACTTCAAGGTGGCTGCTGTGACAATACCGTACATTAGGTGTGTTTCTTCCTCTAGTTCCATTATCCAGGATATTTTTGCGTTCCCCTAAGCCGTTTCTTAATTACAAGATTTTATTCCAGATTTTTCAAATATATTATATACTGTAATCGGATTCAAAATTTTAGGTCGCTTGGAGCACCATTTAATATTATTCAATAAAGTTAATATTTCTCCTTCCTTAATTTAGTCCCATATGGAACCATTTTAGGGGGTGAGTCCAAAGAAATTAGGAAATCAAAAATTAAGGACCACCCTAATATATATATATATATATATATATATATATATATATATATATGTGTGTGTGTGTGTGTGTGTGTGTGTGTAAAAATTACGAAACGTTGTGATTTATCTCATAAGTAGTGAAGCTTGCGCACCCATTGAAAACATAAAAAAAAGTCATCGCCTATGTTTTACACTATCATCATACTTAAGCGAAGATAAACTATATTACATTTAGAAATATACATTAAATTTCCATTACTATTGACACATTGTAGATTTTGTTATCCCTTATATCGAAAGTAAATTTTACCTATGAAAAGCATAAAATTTTTTAAAAGCAAAACTTGCAAGACTCTTGCAAGCAAGACCAAGACCAAGACAAAGACCAAGGGTTTCAGTGAAAGACCAAGACCAAGAGCACCCGGGTGTTGGTCTTGCATTTGCTCATCACTACTTAACATACGTCTTAAACAAGGAAAACTAAACATACCATGGTATAACTTACTTCGGATCACCTAAAATGGACGAGACGAGATGAGACGAGCAATAAGGTTTATGATATCGTCTCCTACGTCTCGTCTCAATTTTCGGAAACTTCTTTATTGTCTCGATTCTCGAGGACTCACTTCTCGTCACTTTCTGTAAATTTACGTACAAAATGTATTTCTTTATCTAGAAGTTCTCAGAATCCTTCTGTGTCACGAGAGGTGTAAGAAGGGTATAATCTAAGAACATTTAAACCATATTTATTATTGGAATATATTGTGATTTGAGTATCTTTTAACGTTCATAAATGCTCTCCATTATGAGGTTTTTCAAACGGATCATTTAGAGCTAAAATAGAGTTTGAGGCATAAGATTTGGGTGAACTAGTGTAGCTCACAAGACTCGAAAAAATTCTCGTCTTGTCTCGTAGTGTAAATTATAAGAGTGATAACGGTGATGAGATTTAAAAAGTGTTGTTTTCAACATATAGTTTCTCTAATTACACTATGCAACACTTTTTAAAAAGTTTTGTCCTTAGGTTGCTATTGTTGATTCCTTAGTCATATTCATAAAACATTTACGAAAATATGCATAATTCTCATGAAACTTCGATTTTGTAAGTTGAACATGGATTTGTTAAAAAAAAAACTCTATGAAATATATTAGACATTGCATTTAAATTGATTAAAGAAGTTTGGTAGTAAGTTTCTCTACACCCCTATTATAACATCAAAAGAATAGGCTACTTAAACTATAACTTGGGTACACAGATATCAGGGGCGCCCGAAGAATTTTTTTAATGGAGCGATCTCCATGGCTGTTATATTACATTTGATATTTGTGGTATATAATATGCATGGTTTGCTATATTACGTATACATTGTCGTGAGTCAGGAGGACCCTGTCTGCCCCCTTCATGCAACCACGATAGATATCCATGTGTACCTGTGTATACCTTAGAAATGTCTTTTTCCTACATTTTCGTTTATGCGTATCATGATTTTCATGAATTAGCCCGCAGATGTAGTTCCTCATCATGTTCTCGTTATATTGTCCTTGGTAACCGCGTTCGAAAGTCATAATGTCTTGGCAAAATCGCTCACCGTTTCCCCTGTATCCATATTTTCCTCAAAACTATCCAATGAGAGGCAAGAACATGTAACTTAAGTGACATCTACAACCCGTTTCGCCATAGTATGTCACAATGTTAATAAGTTCCACATAATTTTCAGCTCTGTAATTTCCTAAGAAACACTGAACGACTGCCGCACAGTGTCTCCAGGCTTCTTTTTCAGTCTCAGTTAGCAACATGGAGACCTCAGTGGACTGGATTACTATCATTACTTGCGGTCCTACAAACACTCCAGCCTCCATCTTGGCACGAGATAGCTGCAGAAACATGTCTTGTAAAAACTGGAATGTGTTAGAATCTCTATCCAAAGCTTTCAGAAATTGCTTGATAATGCCAAGTTTTATGTGTAAAGGTGGTAACAATACCATTTTAGGGTCGTATTTTACATTATGTGTCCTCACAGTGTATTCCTCCCGTTGTGGCCAGTACTTCCCCCGGCAGTGGGCCTCGGCATCACTACTGTCTCACAAACAAAGGTAACACGAGATTTTGGTGAAACCACCCTGCAAACCCATGAGTAAGGCAATAATTTCGAAATTCCCTATTACTTACAACCCATATTTTGTATATTCTAAATTGTCCAATAAGGTCTTCAGCTGTTAGTCTTCCTTTGTAGAGACGGAAAGAATCACAGGAATAGACATGTGCTTATTCCCATTGTGCAGATACACACCCTTGAGACTTCTAAATGAGCTGTCTATAAACAAACGCCACTCTTTCAGAATGCAGGGTATCTGTAAAGCATAAACACTTATAAGCACAATCCAGCTTTCATACAAAAAAATTTGGAAAACTGTTCGTGGCGTCTCCTTTGAGCTGTTGCGTTTACTGATTTATCAACTATGTTTTATTATTTCACCTATCATATTTCCTCAGACTTAGATTTCGAATAAGATAATTCAAAACATTTTGGTTGGGATGGTAGGGTTGTCTATTAGTAGTTCATATCTGCAATGTTTAATAAGAAAGGTATGCTGTGACACAATTGTAGTATAACAGGATATTCTAGGATTATAAATACACAAGGTGGCACAAAAGTAGGTATATAGTACCGTAGTGATCAGCTCTTGCATTTTATATAATTTCTTATTGTTATCCATCAGGTAGACTTAGTTTCTTTATTGTTCTTAATTTGCTTTTACTTACATCTTAAGCTCGGAACAGCCGAAGAAAATACACCCATAAACTAGAATGTTATACTTGATCAGTGCAATACATATTTTTGGGCATCCTGTATATATACATACCTTTAAATCCTTACAAATAGCCTTTAAAAAAACTGCCCAATGCATGTTGATTCTATCCCGAATCTCTTAATGTTGCCAGGTTCTTCAATCGAATTTAAATGCAACTTAACGCATCAAACATTTTAGGATGTGCATATAAATTAATTAATATAGCACAAATTCCATATATAACATCTTTGTAATATGTGGTATATATTTCTTATGCCCAAAAAGCATTGATCCATTTTTTAACGTTACTTTTGTGTGTAGAAGTTAGTTTCTATTTTTACTAAGGTGATGAGGAAGACACCTCTACTAAATTCAAAGAAATCTCTGCATCAGTACAGCACGAAGTGATGTTTGCCCCTCCCCCCAGCGGCAGTTTCAGATCACCAGAGAAATCTTTCACTGTCCCTCTCTCCACTCCTAGAAGCCCCGTCGTGAATCCAGGCCCGGATTCCAGTCCTAGATTACCTGTAGGCGTTATAGCTGAAGATAAAGTTTTCTTCTGGTACCGTAAATTGAAGGTTCGTTCTGACGACTTTTCCAAGAAATGCATACTGATTCGTGAGTACATAATATTGTCTATTGTCTAATAATAATAGGAAAGATAAAAAAATGTGTCCGACCAAAATTTATTATTACTGCATAAGAACTAGTTAAGAAACTATCATAATTAATGTATTTTTAGCAGGGCGATATGTCTTCAAACGCATAATTAAAAGTAGTGGCAGTTCCTGAGGGAAGTCATATAGTTAAAAAATTTAAAGCTTTTTCTCTTCAAAGTAAAGGATAAAAAGATACGGAAATCTAATAATTAGAAGGTTCAGGGCCCGATTGGGAACACTATTCATATAGATATTGCATATACTATATTGCCCCAAGACACACACACACACACACACACACATATATATATATATATATATATATATATATATATATATATATATATACAGTGGCGGATCCAGGATATGATCAAGGTAAAGGCTAAACCATAGTTTGCAACTTTATCCAGTGTAAAACAGGATTTTAGTCCATTTTATCCAGTGTATACCTGAGGGTTAAGGGGGGCTATAGCCCCTATAGCCCCACCTTGGATCTGACCTTGTATATATATATATATATATATATATATATATATATATGTGTGTGTGTGTGTGTGTGTGTCTGTCTGTCTGTCTGTTTTTGAGCAAATAAAACTTGGTTTTTGGTGGGAGAAGAGAACAAACATACAAATAAATCTCACGGGTTATACCATTCGGGTGTTCATGGACGTAAGTAGGGAGGGGACACCATGGGGTGTTTTTTCCTGCTGGCATGCGCAAACAAGCCACGCACCCTTCACGCTGATTGGCTGGCACCGGTCACGTGACCCCGACCACTGGTCACGCCTACTTGGCCCCGCCCACGTTTTGCCACGCCCCCTGGACTCACGTACTCCTTCCCTTTTATGACCTACAGCGCAAAGGCTCCTCCTATATGGGAGTTTTCGAACATGCCACACTTATTTTACCTGGGTCTTATATATGACACTTAAAACCCAATCACTCGTCAACGAAGCCACTTATTGAGGTGGTGTTTCCACACCGACCAACAACTACATGTTCCAAAAATACCGACCATCAATGTTAAAGGTCAAAATACTTAAAACCCAATAACTCGAAAACGGAGCCACATATTGAGGTGATGTTTTGATCATCAACCACCACATGGCCCAAAGGTCAAAGGTCAAAATACTTAAAACCTAATAACTCGAAAACGGAGCCACATATTGAGCATACGCGGTGAGAAAGGGCGAGATCCACATGTCTGTGGGGAAGTATTCTGCACAGGGTGTAATAATATGACGCCGTCAGGGCATTTATGTTACATTCAACCGTGCTGAACGCGTACTTCACAGAAATGGCTATTAGTGTTTTATGACATTGAGTGCCGCCAGGATAAAGAAGTAGCCGGTGGTATTCTTGAGCATGAGCCCAACCTGTTAGTAAACCAACAGATATGTTATTATTGTAGAAACAGTGCGAGTTAACGGTGTGGTGTATGCGGTATTAGAAAACGTGTATTTTATGGGGACAAATGCATTGCAGAGTTTCTAGATTATTTAGCACAAAGGCGGTCTGGAATAAACAAAATAGTCGCTGTAGTTCATAACGCAAAGGGGTTTGACGCCCATTTTGTTTTATTCGCGATGATGATTGATAAAGAGTGGACGCCGCGAATAATTATGCGTGGGTGCAAAATTTTAGCGATGGAATATTTATATTTAAAATTTATTGATAGTATACATTTCTTACCAATGCCATTGTCCAAATTAAGCGAGGCGTTCGATTTGTCCGTCTCGAAGGGTCATTTCCCTCATTTATTCAACACAAAGGCTAATCAGGAGTATAGGGGTCCTTTACCAAGCATTGAGTATTACGATGTGGGGGCTTAAAAAAGAAACAGAAAGAGAAGTTTTGGCGTTGGTATAATGACGAAAAGGAAATACTTGGAGATACGGACTTCATTTTAAAAGAACTGCTAATTAAATACTGTGTAAACGATGTGAACGTGCTGCGCAATGCGCGCATAAAATTTATGAACGAATTTGAAGTTATATTGAGTGTCAACCCGTTCCTAGAAATTATAAGCATTGCCAGCGCGTGCAATTTAATGTATAGAAAAAAGTTCTTGCGAATAGACACCATTGGTATTATCCCACATAGTGGGTACAGATGGCGTGATAATCAAGCTGTCGGTGCCGTGCAGTGGCTCGTGTACGAGGCCGACCGATTAAAAACACAAATCCAGCATTCTGGTAACGGACGAGAGGTTGTGGTGCGTGGTGGGTATAAAGTGGATGGTTATGCGTGATATAATGGCGCAGAACATGTTTGGGAGTATCAGGGTTGTCTATTCCACGGGTGTCAGGCGTGTTACCCAAGGTCGTGATAACACCATATATAACGATGCATACACTACTTTTAATATGCATTATGAGAAAACTGTAAACAAAATTAATAGATTAAAAGAACTGGGGTATATAGTGCATGAAATGTGGGAATGCCAACAGCGCGAGTTTCTAAAAGAACACCCGGCAGTGAATATATTTGTAAAAAGCCACCGCATGGCTAAGAAATGCCCAATTCTTCCGCGGGATGCCCTGTATGGTGGCAGGGTCGACGCCATGAAACTTTACAAAAAGGTGAAAGAGGGAGAACGTATCATTTACACCGATATAGTTTCCCTTTATCCTTATTGTTGAAAGGTGAAACAATATCCTGTGGGTCACCCGAAAACTTATGTGGGAAATGACGAGTGTCCTGATATTTCGGAGGGAATAATAAAGTGCACGGTATTAGCCCCGGACAATCTCTACCAGCCAGTGCTGCCCTATCGGAGTGGTGAAAATTTATTATTCCCCTTATGCCGAATATGCGCGGACACCCTTAATGAAGAAGAATGCACGCATTCGGATGAGGAGAGAGCTTTGACTGGAATATGGGTTGTAGACGAAATGCGGGTAGCTGTTAAGAAAGGATACAGAGTGCTCGAAAAACATAAGATATGGAGCTATGAGTTTGTAATGAATGACGCTGGAAAGAAAGAGGGCGGTATTTTCAAGGACTACATTAACCTGTTTATGAAGATCAAGACTGAATGTAACGGTTGGTCTGCAGGATGCGTCACTGAACAACAAAAAGACCAGGTCATACACGAGTATTATGAGAAAGAGGGTATCCAATTAGACCGAGAAAAGATTATGCGCAACAAACCTAAGAAACGAATTTCAAAGCTAGGGGTAAACAGCCTGTGGGGTAAGTTTGCACAAAGAGAAAACATGGAGCAAATCGCTATCATTAAAACTCCCGAGGAGTATTTCGATAAATTAACAAATCTGTATATTGAAGTTAAATCATTTATTTTAATCGGCGACAAAATCCGTGTGCTCAACTGGAGTCTTAATGAGAGCTTTATTGCTCCTGCTGAAAATATTAACGTGATAATCACCGCATACACCACGACACACGCACGCCTCGAGTTATTTCGTTAATTGGATTTACTTGGCGAGCGTGTGTTATATTATGATACCGACAGTGTTATTTACACTCAATTGTCTGGTGAGCCACAGTTAAAAATAGGAGTGTATTTAGGGGAATAGAAGAATGAGTTAGCAGAATATGGTCCGGATGCATATATCGAAGAATTTTGTGCTGGTGGTCCTAAATATTACGGCTATACCGTTGTTAACACTCTTAATGGTAAAACAAAGACAATATATAAAATCAAGGGAATCACACTGAATAATAAAACATTAAAATATGTTAACTTTGAACAGAGTTGAGTTGAGTTGAGTTTTGGGTTTAACGTCCCGTTCAGCATCGAGGCTATATGAGACGTGGACCTACTGATTAACGTGGAATCCGAACCACATGAGCTCCCACCGGGAATCGAACCCGGGTCTCCCACGCCAAAGGCGCGTACGCTAACCACTTAGCCACGGAGGAGCTCTAACTTTGAACAGATGAAAGATATGATTTTAAATAATTCACCATCTATTAGCGTTCCTCTCGGTCGACAAATTGTACGTACTAAAGATTATAAATTGATTACTAAGCCGGAGGCGCAGGTTACTGCTAGTTACTGCTAAAATCTATCAGGTTACTGCTAGTAAAAGAAAACGAATAGATAATTTTGACACGCTTCCATACGGGTATAAAAGAAAACGAATAGGGTAAAAACAGTATTAGTAGAAACGAAAGTTTTTAATTAAGTAGAGAGAGAGGGTGGTGACAAAAAAATGGATAATCAAATTTTAAAATCATTATTATTATTTTAATGAAATCGAGGTATGTGTTGGTCTAGCATACGATGATGGAAGAGAATTTTCTGTTATTATCACTTTACATAATTACTATGATTGTTATCCACCTGATTTACAAAAATCGCTACCTACACTTATGTATATTTACAGTGATATTATAGAACCATAAATGGTAGGCGATACTATAGCTCCATTGTTACGTATTATATATACAAATATTACAGAGTATGGTATTAATAATGTACATATTCTTGACAATCCTCATTATGTCCCCGTGCAATGTAAACAATTTGATCAAATTATTATTGATTTAAGAGATAGTACAGGTAATCCACTACCTTTCCAATATGGCAGTGTATGTGTAAAATTACATTTTCTCAAACGTAATACGGTATTGTAAATTTTAACTTGTGTGAATATTAATAGTAAGGAAAAGAGAAAAAAATAAAAAATGCAGTGTGAGTGTATGAAATCAGAATTAGATTTATTTGCTGGTTTACCTACTCAAACTAGTATTATAGGTAATAAAATAGTTCCATATAAGCCTGTGGCTTCAATATCTGATAATGCACCAATAGAGTTTGTTGTCTCCGGTCATGGGGATGACTATATGGACTTACCGCACACAATGTTATATATTAAAGGTAAAATTAGTAAATCAGATGGTTCTAATTTAACTTCTGCCGATAAGAAAATTGGTCCTGTAAATGGTTTTCTCAATGCAATGTTCAGTGTAGTGCAATTATATTTGAATAATCAACTTATTTCCTACTCTTCACATACATATCCATATCGATCGTATATTGAAAAACTACTAAATTATAATGCTAATGCTAAATCAACGCATCTTCAAACATCAATGTGGTTTAAAGATACTACAGGACATATGGACAGTGTATCCGATGGTAATGTAGGATTTAAACAACGTTTTCTTCTCACTACTTTAAGTCATTCATTTGAATTATTGGGTTATATTCATTCAGATATATTTAATCAGGAGAAATTTTTACTGAATGGTGTACAACTGCGTATTAAACTAATTCCAGCTAAACCTGCATTTTGTTTAATGGGAGACACATATGCTGATGGAAAAGTTGTAATTACAGATGCAACATTGCTTGTGAAAAAGGTTGATGTATCACCAGCAGTTAAAATAGCACAAAATAAAGTATTACAAAATCCTAAATTTAGAATAAAATATCATATAACAAAAGCGCAGGTGAAGACAGAAACTCTGCCACAAGGAATTATGGATAGTACACTTCCAGATCTGTTTTCCGGCATAGTACCTAAACGTATTATTATTGGGTTTGTTACTAATACTGCTTTCAATGGTACTTATCGGACAAATCCGTTCAATTTTCAACATTTTAGTATGTCATTTTTTACATTGTATGTTGATGGAACGCATGTACCATCCAAACAAGTACAACCTGATTTTGATAATAAGCTATATATACAGGCATATTCCACGTTATTTACAGGTTCAGGTGTTTATTATTCTAATCAAGGTAATGATATTCCACTTGCCGAATATCCTAATGGTTATACTCTACTGGTGTTTGATTTAAACCCCGATTCTAGTGCTAGTGCTGCATTTCATACTAGTCCACAACGGCAAGTAAGTGTACATTTAGAGGTTCATTTTAAAGAAGCACTGCCATCTCCTGTAACAGCAATTATTTATGGTGAATTCTCCTCAGAATTAGAAATTGATTTCCAGAGAAAAATATATATTAATTAATTAAAAAATGTTAAATACAATTGAACTTTATGAGGCACTACAACCAAATCTGCCTAAAAATCATTTTATTGGTGTATATGCTGCATATGGGTTACCTCTGTTTATTCATACATTTCCAGCAGCCATAATAAATACTGATTCTAGTGATAAGCCTGGTGAACATTGGGTTGCTGTTTATATATCTAATATACGTGTGGGAGAGTATTTCGTTAGCTATGGTAGTGCCTCATAAAGTGCCTCCTTATATACAACATCATATAAGGTTTTTAAAACGAAACTGTCTGTATTATACATGGAATAATAGACGTATTCAAGGTGATTTACCTCAATTTTGTGGACATTATTGTTTTCTGTATCTAGCATGTCGTGCGTCAGGTTATTCACTACGCGATTTCTTAAAAAATTCTCACTCACCACTACTGATGCTAACGATATTATGTTTTATTCATTTATGAGAGTATGATGATGATAATGGTCACTGCCTCGAGATTAAGTTCTCCGTAAACCATGTATGTGTGCGTGTGTATAACCAGACATGTTAAATGGTGTTTTATTTTTTTTAAACTCTGCTAAAAAGGCTAATATTTAACTCCGCCATTGCCGAACCCAAGAGTGTTGGGGTAGCTACCACCGTAAAAGAAAATAATCTCTATTGTGTGTGTGTGTGTATTCTATGCTATGTTAAAATAGGAGTTGAAAAAGAGAACGACTGTGCTATGTTAAATAGTCCATACTCTTTACTAAATGTGGAAACAGCACCTCAATACGTGGCTCCGTTTTCGAGAAATTTTTCACCTTTGGCCTCGATGATCAAATACTTAAAACCCAATCACTCGTAAATGGAGCAACATATTGAGGTGAATTTTCCACATTTAGTCAGTAGTTGATGACCAATGACTAAATGTGGAAACAACACCTCAATACGTGGCTCCGTTTCCGAGTTATTAGGTTTTAAGTATCTTGACCTTTGATTTCGATTGTCAGTAGTTGATGAGCAATTACTAAATGTGGAAATGGCACCTCAATATGTGGCTGCGTTTCGAGTTATTAGGTTTTAAGTATTTTGTCCTTTGACCTTGATGGTCAGTAGTTGATGGTCAAAACACCACCTCAATATGTGGCTCCATTTTCGAGTTATTGGGTTTTAAGTATTTTGACCTTTGACCTCGATGGTCGGTATTTTTCGAACATGTAGTTGTTGGTGTGTGTGGAAACACCACCTCAATATGCGGCTTCGTTGACGAGTGATTGGGTTTTAAGTGTCATATATAAGATTCAGGTAAAATAAGTGTGGCATGTTCGAAAACCCCCATATAGGAAGGGCCTTTGCGCAGTAGATCAAAAAAGGGAACGATTACGAGAGTCCAGTGGGCGTGGCCAAACGTGGGTGCGGCCAAGTGAGCGTGGTCAGGGGGCGAGGTCAAGTGACCGGTGCCAGCCAATCAGCGTGGAGGGGGGCGTGGCTTGTTTGCGCATGCGCAGTAGGAAAAAACACCCCAAGGTGTCCCCTCCCTACTGACGTATCATATTACTTAATATTTATTTTTCAACAGAATTGGAAACGTAAAGAAATAAACTACTGCTCAATCAACTTCAGAACATATTGGTTGTTTCCAGAAACTTAATACACACTATTCAATTAACAATTAAGCACAAGCGAGCGTGAACCGAACTGAGACCGAGCGCGAGCCCAGTTGAGAAAAGTTAACGCGAACCCGAGCGAGCCCAGTGCAAAATAGTCATACGTCATTCCATCAAGTGTTTTTCCATCTGATCTTGTGCATTCTGTTGGTTCTCTCAACGTCATTCCATCAAGTGTTTTTCCATCTGATCTTGTGCATTCTGTTGGTTCTCTCAACGTCATTCCATCAAGTGTTTTTCCATCTGATCTTGTGCATTCTGTTGATTCTCTCAACATCATTTCATCAAGTGTTTTTCCGTCTGATATTGTGCATTCTGTTGGTTCTCTCAACGTCATTCCATCAAGTGTTTTTCCATCTGATCTTCTGCATTCTGTTGGTTGTCTCACTGATTGTGTTTGTTCAGATATAAGCGCTCTGAAGATTATGTTATTTACTGCTGAATGACGTCAGTGACTGTCTGTCTACCAGTACTCTAAACATGACAGTGTAGACACTTAGGTCCACGTCTCATGTAGTCTCACTGCTGAACGGGATGTTAAATTCAATTCAACAACTTTTTATCTAAATAATCTCCAGTGTAACAATGAGACAGACTCACTTCTAAACATAGAGCTATTTCTATCCTGAAACTTTCATGAGAAACAAGCAAATATTATATTCATTTGCATTATTATTTTTAATAATTATGGAGGAGTACACAAGATAAATTGTCTACTGCAATTAAATGAAAGGAAGAATAAGACCAATCTATAATCTTGTTATGACATCAACTCTTCATCCAGGGGACATGGCAGATGTTATTTTAAATAATATCTTCCTCCAAAAATGGTTAAACAGCAAATTCAAAATAGTTGTTGTTAAGGAAGCTTGTCCTTCTCCCCCACGTGCCCTCGTTCTCGCATAGGAAATTGGTCCTCGCCCTCGCGTAGGGAGAGTTGTCCGTCGTCCTCGCTCGCCCTCATCCTCGCGGTGAAGACTTGTCCTCGCCCTTGCCCTCGCTCTCGTGTTGGGAATTTCTCCTTGTCCCTCGCGCACCCTCGCCTTTGCTGTCGAAGCTTGTCCTCGCCCTAGCGTCATTGTGGGCGAGGGAATTTAAGGTTGCGGATGCCCTCGAGAGGGCCACCCTCGCGAGGGTGAACATCTCTGGATGGGATACACCCTATACACATGGCTGCCCGAAGGCAAGGGTAGGATGGGGCCCGAGCTTCCCCTGCCTCACGAAAACTTATTAAATTTCTGAAGATTTTCTTAATACAAATAAAAAATACTAAACTAGTATAGCAATCAGGGATTTGAGGCCCACACCCTAGAAAATTTTCTTCGGGCGCCCATTCCAATACATATATATAGAACCAGTTGTTAAAAAATTAGGATAGCACCACTGTCTATATCAATGTGTTGTCTTAAGTTATCTTAGCTCAGGGGTGTCGATTGAGAAGTGAGGGGGAATTCCTTGAAGAAACACTGTTAGAAAACAAATGGAAACATTAAACGAATTTGGTGGATAAATTCAAAACGTAATCTTGGTAAGTCATTATTTTTAATAACATTAATTATAGTATTCAATTAGAGTTTAGTGTGCCTCTCAGCAGCAAAGCTATATGATACATGGATCTTCAGCTTAACATGAGTTATACCACATTAGCTTCCACCGGGAATCAAATCCGGCTCTTCTGAATCAAAGAAGCGTACATAACCATATAGCCATAAGAGACAAGGGCGCCCATCAGGGGGGAGAGGTGGGGCGCTCGTCCCCCCTAGAGGAAATTGTACTTGGGAATATCGAAAACCCAATCTATTTTTTACATTAATTACAGCAAAATTTGAAACTATGTTTGAAACGTCGCTTATACTTGCCCACCCTTGGGAACCACAGCATGGCCGCCCTTGATAAGAGAGCTCAATATTTAGTAATAGGGCTATTCTATCTCAAATCAACCAAAGATAAAAGCTTTTTAAAAATTTGTGGTCTCAGATTTTGATAATATTTTGTACATTAAAAGACATGTTTGAGAATAGTTATTTCCCAAAATAAAACTTTCCAGCCCTTATAAATTAGTAATTAACTACGCAATCAGCTTCAAGGTTACGAGTCAAAAACGTTTGATTTTGCATTTTATTGTTTAGGTATTTCAATAAGCATAAGAGCTATGAAGCTAAAAATTTGCATGCGCATGTAATCTTAAATCTGCAATCAAAGTAATGAATATTGTATTGGTGTAGAGTTATAGCAGCATTTATGGACCAAAGTTTAGGCCACGGAATGAGCATGTGGTGGAAGTTGTATATGTGTGAAATTTTAACACAAGTTAAGAAATACCTGTATTTTGTGTGAACCAAATTTGGTTTTAGGTATTTGAAATAAGCCCCTCCAAAAATCTCAATGTGTCTTTTGCCTTTTAACGAGCTTCTGAAATAATGATATAGGCTATTTGATACGGTATAACTTCTATTACAATTATTCCATACAGTAGCCTAAAATCGTGGTCACCCGAAGGGCGGCAGGCCCCCCTGGCTCATAAAAATGTATATGTAATTAGCAAACCACGTATATTAAATACCAGACTAATATAGCAACCACGGAATGGTCCCCCCTAGAAAATTTTCTTTGGCCACCCCTGCCTACAATTATAGCAAAAAATATCAGTCGCCTTATCTACTAATCATCAGTATTGTACAATATATCAATGTTTACTGAAATTCTTGGATAAGTCGTTAATTTTATTAACAATCTCATGTGACACACAACGTGATCTTCCACTAGCTATGATAGAAATGTGATCTGTATCGTCAATAAGAATGTGATCGGCTGGCACCCATATGATATCGTCGGTTCCAGGCCAGTGGAAGTGGGCCCTGCAGGGTGCAAGAACTTTGTGTTGTAGTCCTGATATTCCTCAGAATGTTCCAGCACCATTCCAATCCACTATTTGCAGTGATAGACACACGCTACAAATTTTCCTGGATCCAAGACTTTTAATTCGGATGTCTTCTGTTTTTGTTTTTTGTCTACCCAAACTGTGTGTAGATGTTCCATTGATATAGAGGAAATTCGTCCAATTTTTAAATTTATTTCACTATTAGGAATGAAAGCATGATTATTTCTTGTTTCAGGTATTGTTTTCACAGATAAACCATTTTTTCTTTTAGTCCGGCGATGCTGCTGAATATTTTCAGTTGATAAAAAAAAATATCTAATGAATATGATATTGTCCATGGCCAATATCCTGTCATGAGGGAGGTGACTGGAGCGACGGTCCTGGGCTCCGAAGTAAGACGGCGCAAAATTTGGGAGGAAAATAGAAAATATATATATAAAATGGAAGGAAAAAGTAAAAAAGGAAGCGCTCAAAATCAAGGAAAAGCAGGGTTTATTTTTGAAAATTTTCTGCCGCTTCGTGTCAACCATGGCACTTTGTAGCTGGTCTGCCGACCATATTCATATGTACAGGTGGGGACGCCGTCGTATACTCTCACCCCGGGCGCTGATTTTCCACAGGACGGCATTGTCAACAGCCCATTTACAAAACTGCTGTACATTTAATATTTGTTTCGCAGTTGTCTTCTGTAAACTCGCACGAGTAACTATTCGCTTGTTCCACCTACGCCATCGCAAACATTTTTACCATGTGAAGTACCAAAGAAATGCCATTCACATGTAAGACCAAAATCTGATTTGTGCATTCAAATGTTCTTGAAATTTTTACATTTTTTATATTGAGCCGCAGAGATGGAGTGCGTCAGTGGGTCAAGTTTTCTGAGTGGTCGTGGGTCAATAGCATGTGACCCACAACGACCCACCACCCACCATAACCCACTGACTCACTCTGACCTACCGACCCACTCTACTCACTCCATTATAGGCAGCATCTTCTCAACACTGGTGAATTTGTCTACGTTTTACTTTCAAGGCCTCCATTTCCTTTCCTTTTTCATTTGTTTCTGTTTACTTACCTGAGATGAGTGTATGTAAGTGAGAAAAGAACTTCAGGCATTTATGGACATTGATATTTGTAATGTAATAATAGGAATAGGACTTATACTACTACTTGGCTTTCGAGCACACAGTCTGAGTTTTCAGAGGAGCTCACTACTGGACAAAATACGTTTTTGAATCACTGTAATGGGTCGTTCAAGGTTGATCGTGATTTTCGTACGTAAATAATCGATGAATAGCTCGATCATGATGAAACTTACGGGTGACGTAATGTATTCCTTCTCGAGTAACTAGCGCAGTTACAGCGAACATGACGGCAAGCAGTGTGTCTGTGGTTGTGGAGCAGCGTTGTCTAATCAAATTTCTTGTGAAGGAGAAAGTTAAACCAGTTGAGATTTTCAGAAGATTGCAAGCACAGTAATGGTGAACAAACGATGTCACGGACATGAGTATACGAATGGTGTGAACACTTTCGCGAAGGACGGGAGCTGCAAAATCATGTGGACATGAAAGGTGTTATGCATGTGGATTTTCTGGACAAAGGGAGCACAATCAATGCCTAGTATTACTCCATATTGTTGAGTTGCGCTGTACGAAAGTCCATTGACATCATTTCTACAATACGCCACCATCTCCTGCAGATCGTACTCCTCGCCAGCTGCAGCACGTTCTTGGTATCAGGCGATAGGCTACTGTCTGTCTTCCGTGCTTCGCGAGTCGGTCAAGATATTTAAAATCGGGAACCGGACCTACATAATTTTGATTTTCTAAAGTGTTAAATAAATATGGGAAATCTCCCTTCTTCAAATTTCCAGACAGGCCTAAAGTCCTGTGGAGTTTTGACATCCTAACTCCATATAAATACGTGTTACGGAAGTAAATCTTTTGTCTTAAACGCAGTTCGACAATTTTTGCCTTGACACTATTACTTCAGGTGTATGATGATGGGTCATTATCAAAGTTTTAGCACAGATCTGTATATCATAATTACTCCCATTATGTGAAAGTACATGATGTTTTTAAACATTGGTCAACTTATTAATTCATGATTAGCAAATCCATCAATGTTTTGGAAATCAAACGAACGGAACCCATTTTTATCTCCGCATACAATGCAAGGATCATGTATCTTCGTGTTCTTAAACTTGTAGCAGGCATGAATACAATTCACGAAATTCACGTGATGTTGTTCTCTCCGTTCATTTTTAGGGACCAACATCGCTTCTACATCAAAGATGATGTACAAAAAAGTACCTACATGCTGCACCGTAGCAGCCTGGAAAAATCAAATGTGGCCATCGTTCACATGAATATAACACGTTTTACAATAAGATTCACCACATTCGTGTTCACACTTACGGCCACGCATGTCAACAATATCACCACATTAGACACAGATTCTTCTTGTTTCGCATAAACCCTTCCCGCGAACAATCACTGCACAGTAGTCCTACTGTCTCAACAGGCCTCCCACTGTCTTCATCACGATCCAGAGTAGCCCTGGATCAGAAGATAATCAGCATTTGTCCAACTAACCAAATACCTTGTGTTGTGACGTCTTCTGCACTTCATCCTTATCTCATCATCACCTAATAGTATGATCATGGTTAAAGGCCATGATGTCCTGCAGCTCCTCCAGTCAATACCAGAGCTGAAAATTGATGCTTCCCCCCTAATGTTGTTATGATTTTGGAATAAAATAAAGATTTAATAAATAAATTAAACCTCACTTGTCCCATCTATCTTTCTCCTCTCCCGAGATTTCCTTTATTCCTCATCCTATAATAAAGGGCATGACCCTTTGGACGGGGCTAGTCGTGCGCGGCTAGCAAAAAAAAGGGATTCAAAAATGTATTTTTTCCACTAATTAGCTTCTCTAAAAACTCACAGGTCTCGAAAGCCAAATAGTAGTATAAGTACTATTGCTATTACTACAATTGAAAATATCAATAACCAAAAGGGCCTGAAGTTCTTTTTTCACTTGGTTAGATATACTTACCTCAGGTAAGTAGACAGAAACAAGTGGAAAAGAAAGGGAAATGAAGGACTTGGAAGTAAAACGAAGACAAATTTACCAGTCTTCAGAAGATACTGTCTACAATGCAGTGAGCAGAGAGGATCGGTAGATCATACTGAGTCAGTGGGTCGCAGTGTGTCACGGTGGGTGGTGGGTCATAGTGGGTCACATGCTGTTGATCCACGACCCACTGACCCACTCAGAAAACTTGACCCACTTGACCCACCGACCCACTGACCCACTCCATCTCTGTTGTAGAGGAATAAATCCTTGAGGTCTTTTTAATTTGACTATAAGAGTGCTTCTTTAACTGTGTATATTCAATGATAAGGGCTTGGGATCAGATAAAATGCGTTCCCTATGTAATCTATTACAAAATGACGCGCGTCTATTTACTTTATTTCATAGTTCACCCATATTCACTTTCTAATGATCGACGACAGTTGCCATCTAAATTCTTACAATTATACGCACTCATCTCAAGATTTTTCACTTCATGATGTAGAGGCAGGGGTTACTCTTGACTCCCGCAGGTCACTTTAGGAACAATTCGTCAGGAAAACATAATATATAATAATAACCACATGCACATGACTGGTGAGAATTCGTGTTGGTGTGTTCGCGATTCGCCGCGACGAATCGAAGGAGCGCGGACCAAAATAGTCCTCGCTGCTACGCGCTGGTAACTTCAACACCTCGTCTCTAGATATCTGTTTCGACTCGACAAAATCCTGCTACCAGTGGCACACTAACGGCAATCTTTCTACGCGTCGCTATATTGATGATCGACATTTACCACCAAGTGGGCCATTAGGTGTTGGCGACGTTTACGGTATAGGGAGTACTCAAAATGATGTCAGCAAATTCGATTCCCGCTAGACTTTCCGCTAGAAACTACATGCATACTTAAAAGTTTTTTTTCCGGATATATATGGTTAGGAAATGCTCTTCAAAGATCGATTTCCGGCATGAGAACGTTCGATTGAGATTCTACTTTGAAAAATGGGTCTAAGTTTCGTTGCTAAAAGCAATAAGCCAATGAATTACATATATATATATATATATATATATATATATATATATATATATATATATATATTTTAGAAGTAGGAAATCGAACGAATGCATGCTTAAATTTTAATATATCATGAAAACATTATCATATCCCTATTTTACTTCTCAATATGTAATATACATATACAAGACAAGCCATTCAGCATGATTTAGTTTCTTTTTAATCAAAAGATCCAATATAACCTATTTCAACCAAAAATTTTCTTGTAGCTCTTATATTTGGAGAATAGCCAAACACAAATTATCATTTAGGCTTAACTCAGTATGATGTGCTTGTTCTATAAAAGAAAAAAAAACAAACACGAAAACTAGATTGAGGGGTCGTTCCAAAATTTTATGGCCCCTGATCCTAAAGCTAATTATTAGCCAAGATCGCAACTTTTCATGCACTTTTAGATCACTCCTAAAGTTCTTGTTATCTATTTGAAATCCCATTTTTAGTAAATATATGGGTTATGTTCAGTTACGTATTTAGGGAGGGGCTTCCGGGCTTAAGCTCGCCTCCCGAAATCTTACTTACTATAGTAAAGTATATGAAATATCTTGCAGAATTTTCACATTTTCAGGCAAAGCCCCCGAAAGTTAGCAAAGCCTCCCGAAACAAAATCGTAAATACGCCACTGGTTAAAGCGTATGATAACGAAGAATTGTAATGTGTATATACGAAAGTTTAGTGCTTTAGCTGTACCACTTAAGTGTACAAGGAAAGGAGGGACTAATCAACTTTTTCAATCCTTTCAGGGGAAGCAATTGAAAATGTTGATGTTCCCTGCCTTTCTATGTATGGCTTCTTTTCTCTGCAACGAGTCTTGTTTTTTTCTTCACAATATTCATAGTGCGTTTAGAAGTACAAACTAGCGTCAACAGGTGGTGCGAAATCGGCTTTTTCGCAGAAATTAATATAGACCTCTTTTTTTTCGTATAGGCGTAGCCTTCGTTTAATATACGATTAGTCCTGCGTATCACCTAAAATTATCAAACAACTATCGAATATGGGGTTGTATAAATTAAAGCTACATTTAAAAACTGCCGAGCGTATATCTAACAAATTTTTAGCTTTTCATCAATGTGTGTATCCCAACAATGGAGAAATTCAAATTACACAAGATGTTAAACAGTTTACGTAATATCAATTATTTTCCACTTCTGGAATACAGTAAGTTAACAAGTTTTTAAAATGAAATTCAATTATTCCGTATGTAAGACGAGTAGTAGATAAATGGAATTGAATTATTATGTAAGACAAATAGTAGATATAATATTGTTATATAGAATGCATTGTGATGAAAAGGGCCATAGGGCCGCAAGGAGGGGCCCAAATCCTCTGCTGCTGGTGGTGTCTTCCTTTCCTTTTGCAATAGAGCTCTGCAATTGACACTGGTCTCACAAGATGCACAACAAATTCGAAGAGGAAAGATGCCACAAAATGATGACAAATACAATAGTATAGATAACAATGACAGATGGCAGCACATACACACAGACATTGCTTGGAAAGATTTATCAGTGATTGTAAAACAGTTTATATATAAGTGAAGCAAATAGTTTACAGCTAATATTAATTCCGGGACCTGTCAAAAAATATTAAGTGTTTACACCTATTTCATTGTAAGAAATTGAATAATGACAATAGTCAATGGTTCTACCTTTCCTTTCAGGTACATGTACGTGCGTGAGAGGAACACAGCGCATATCTTACCAAGAAACCTAGCCTATCTTGTGTTTGTTATTGTGTCAGCGAGGACCAGGTATTGCATCACGTACCTGTGAGCACAACACAAATACTACACTTAGAGGATTGACGGAAGTTATCACTTTCGAAGGGTTCCTTGTTTTTTGAATCTCATCTAATCATCTTTTCATCTCCCTTCATATTCGTTTGGGCTTTGGCCCTGGTACTCTTCATCTTTATGGCGGACTCAGGCAATGATCACGGACAATCGAGTCTTGTTCATACATCTCCGTTAAATATTGGTCCACATGGTCGGCAAAAAACACAACCACGAATTGTTACTGGTACTACACGTCTAGTACAAGCTACCACAACTGTTCCTACAAGTTTTGCATCATGTGTAACTAACGGACAACGAATTCGTTCTAGATCTCTTTCCGATGGTGAGCAAACATTAGACCCTAAGAAACAACGCCTTACACCCATCGCAGATCCTATTGCTGCTAATAGTGTCATCACTAATATGGATTGGGCATGCACCTCGGCTGACTATCAATCAAAGTCACATCAAGAAACAGTTTATAACTTCTTGTTAACCGATTATGATACAAAATACGACTCAGTACGTGCTGTATTTCAACAACTAACAAAGTACGTTCCTCGTCCAGAAATACGAGAAATCATCAAGACACGTCGAGGCATCATCCTGAAATCGACCAATCCAAACTTCGCCACACACGTCCGGAACAAAGCCACTTACGAAATTTTTGGAGTAAAAGCAAAAATATCAAATTTAAGTTCGAGCGGACGGAAAACTCCACCTCCACCATGGCGTCCTAGAATATTATCTGTCGTCATTCGTGGCGTGGAACCTGACTTCACCGATGAAGAAATTTACTCGGAATTGCATCAAGAAGGACTACCTGTCAAACGTTGTATACGTATTAAGAACAACCAGGGTCAAACATACTTAGTCCGTGTTCTTACTGATCAACAACAGTTGATCGACCAACTTCTTCTCAACGGTGCATATCTATACCGGCGTCGTTACAAGGTCGAACCATCTCGCACACCAGCACCTTTACCTGTTAGATGCGAGAAATGTCAGCAATACAATTCTCATCCGACATCTGAGTGTCCAAATACCATCAAATGTGGCTACTGTTCACTTGAAAATTCTACAAAAAGTTGTCCAAATCTTAAGGAACCACCACATTGTGACCGATGTTCTGAAAGACATCCTACTTATAGTTACAAGTGTAAAGCTAAGCCTAAACCCGACCCCGCTAAGCCAGAGCTTGTTGTACCGATACGTTCCGTTGACACACCAACCCCGCCAGCAAATTCTTTACGCCATCCAATAACCGTTGAAGACTTATTACGCTTCCTTACTATTTCTTTACAAAATATTCATCCTTTTGATCTCAACCACATCCTGAACCAGATCATATACGCAGCCAAATTACTGTTTAACTTACAACTTCATGCTACCTATTCCGGACCTACAGTTCACTTTCAAATTCAACCAATAGAAGTCTACGTTTAACATGGGTATTGCTACAAACACTTATATACTACATATAATTATGGCTTATAGCTTACTTTTTCTTAACATTCGATCAGTCTTAACACACCACGTGCTCTTTACGCAGCTTCTTCAAGAAGAACAAATTGCAGCCTTTGCACTTAACGAAACGTACCTCGCACCAAATCTCAACTGTTACTTTCCGAAATATCACTTACTCCGACATGATGCTACATCTGGTCCACGAATCTATGGAGGAACAGCTATAGGTGTTAGCCAACGCCTTCCTTATCGGGAAGTCACGGTTCCATTAACGCTCACACTGCACCTACCTGAGCATAATGTCACGACTATTTATTTTCGAGGACGCACTGTCACCTTTGTTACCATATATTTTCGTCCAGGTAAAGCACTCAACTACGACTTCTTTCGATATATCGATTCTACCTTTAGGCACTATCTTATCATGGCAGATCTAAACTTTCATAGCCGGTCACAGCGTGACAAAAATAACTTTCTCGACCTTCTGCAAACTGAAACAGTTGCTGAGTTCCATGTTCTACCGAAGCCTACACGCCCCGTCAGCAATACTACTCCTGATGTTGTCATCACATCAACATCTCTCTCACAGAGTATTCATATCGATGTGCGTGATTCAATTGGTAGTGATCATGTGCCTATCAAACTTACACTTCACTGCTCTCCTCGCTCTTAATCTCAACTACCTCCTCAGAAGGTATTCTGCTACAAACGCGCTAATTGGGAACAATATCGCTCCGATCTGGACACTGCTGTTAATAAATTGCTCATGCCTACAACACAATACGATCTTGATCACACAATTGCTAATCTTACTGAATCTATTCAAGAAGCAGCACAACGCTCTATTCCTACAACAGAAATACAATTGCATAAACGAAAATTGCCTCCTCATTATTTACCTTTCATATCCGCTTCTCGTAGAGGGCATCGCGAGTATCTCACTACAGGAAATCTTGAAGCGCTTCGGCTTCATCGCCAATATCTTCGGATTACACATAACTATATTGTTGCATATAAGAAGCGCCACTGGATTCAAACTTGTAACACACTTGCAAGTGAATCACACCCTAGTAAATATTGGCGCAAATTCCATCAACTCACAGAGACAGTTTCCCGCACACCATACCCCATTGTTCAAAATAATCAGGCAGTCACCACTGATATGGATAAAGCTAATACGTTTGCTTCATTCTTTCAAGATATTTTTACACCTCTCTCAGGTTGGCATACACCGCAACGCCTACAAAAGTCAATAAACCGACTTACAGATCCATCTTCTGCTTTTCTGCGCCCATCTATCAACCACTCTTTGGAACCCAATAATCCACTTACCACTCCGATTCAACCAGACGATATTCGCCAAACATTATTCCGTAAACGCAACACTGCCCCAGGATTTGATTCTGTTACGTATGTTCTCATCAGGCAAGCTTCACCTTCTTTTCTTCTGTTTCTCAGCACCATATATACCTTCATCCTCCGAACTGGATTTTTTCCAATCGACTGGAAATACTCAAAATTTCTTCTGTTTCCGAAACCTAAGAAACCTCCGTCAGACGTCCAGTCTTATCGCCCTATTCACCTCACCAGTTGCCTCTGTAAAATTTTGGAGCGAATTCTAGTCCGCCGCATGCACGCTTACCTTGCAACTCATAACCTACTTCCTATTCACCAAGCCGGTTTTCGACCTCATTTTAGTACCCTGGATCAACTATTAAGACTATCCACGGCTATTTATAATCAATACAACACAGGTTTTCCTTCTTGTCTGGTAGCCTTTGATCTAGAGAAAGCTTTCGACAAAGTTTGGCATCCTGGTTTACTTTACAAACTCCATAACTATCTACTACCATCTTCATATATCAGGTTCATACATTCCTTCTTATTAGGGAGGCTAGCATATATCTCTATTAACGGAACACTTTCTCATCCGATTTTTCTACAATCTGGTGTTCCTCAAGGTTTGTCACTGTCTCCTCTCTTATACTTACTGTATGTTGCCGACCTTGTTGTCCCACAGAACATAAGCATATACCAGTTTGCTGATGACACCGCCTTTTTCACGACGGCCCGCACAGTGCAATCAATCAGTAAAAACATGCAAACGGCAATTGACGCATTCGTTCACTGGTGTAATATATGGCGATTAAGTATTAATTCTACGAAAACTCAGGCTATTGTTTTCCTGCCACGTAGACGCCGTTCACGAATATACCGAAATCCAAGTCGATTAAACATTCAAGTAGATCATACACCTGTCGTGGCGTCAAATACACTGACTTATCTTGGTGTCATATTTGACTCCAAACTTACCTGGAATCCACACCTCACCTAGATCGTACGCCAAGCACAAAATCGGCTCAACCTACTCAAGCGCTTAGTCGGTACAACCTGGGGGCTAAAACCATTAACAGTACTTAATACCTACAAAGCCTTTATGCGCAGTACATTAACATATGGACACACTGCCTGGACATCCGCACCGCCAAAATTCTATCAGAAATTGGCTATCCTAGAGCGTCATGCTCTACGTCTAGCACATCGAATCAGCTTACCGCATCCGACACGGTTACTTTACGAGATGATTGATTTTCCACCTTTATTGCATCATCTCGAACAGCTTCGTACTCGGTACGTTTGCAAGCGAATTGACCAGCAGCATCCCATGTTACTTGATATCCTACGGTACGATCGGGATCACGACGCACCTTCAACTTACGTCGATACTCCTCTCCAGCACTTCATGACCTTCTATCATTTACAACTAGATGATGCTGTAGTGGATCCCGAAATCTTTCACATCTATGAACCACGTGAACTTTCATCATTCATCTACCCATCATATGCACCGTAACTACCTATTAACATGGGCTTCCTCTGTCTTCATCAGTTCCTGAATCGCCCCAGGAACAGAAGATAACTTGCATTTGTCAGTACTAACAAAACCCTGTGATGTGGCGTCCAGAGCACTGCATTCCATCTTCATCTACTTCTCCGCCCACTGCACCCTGCACTACAATTATTCAGTTTCGCATTCACCATCATTCATCACGTCATGCTAATACTGTATTTTTTTTTTAAATATTATTGTGGCACCCTTGGCCTCCCATCATATTATGTTTGATCCTCATTATATATTTTTCACCTTTCAATAACCTCTCTGTGTGTATGTGTACTCAATAAATGAATAAATATTAAATATGTATACCTCTTAGACCATCCACATTAAAGTGCAATCAACTCTTCTATATATGCAGCACTTACCCGAAGAAAGGGCAAAACCCTTTAAACGGGACGACGGACAAAAAAAAACACAGCGCTCCCTAGCTTTCACCATATCACTTATAAATTCATAAAGGCCTCTCCTCCCGTCTTATATACACTTCTTGCAGCCATATACAACTTCATTCTCCGCACCTGCTTTTATCCATCGCAATGGAAAATCTCAAAAACTCTGCTTTTAGCCAAAACCAATAAATCACCTACAGAACTCTCATCATACCGTCCTATACAATTGACATCAGTACTCAGCAAAATCTTTGAACGCATTCTTGTCACTCGCCTTCATACCCATCTTTCTGAATGAAACCTCATTCCTCTTCATCAAGCTGGTTTTCGCCCAAACATCAGTATTTCGGATCAACTCTTACGCCTCACGACCGCCATAACTAATCATTACAATACCTCCAAACCTTCTGCCTGTTATTGTTTGATCTAGAAAAGGCTTTTGACAAAATTTGACATGCCGGCCTCATAGCAAAACTTCACTCTTTTCATCTCCCTTTCTCCTACATTAGATGTATCCATTCTTTCCTGTCAAATCGTATGACTTACATTACCATCAACCACTCACTTTCACATCCGATCATTCTTCACTGTGGTGTTTCTCAAGGCTCTGTTCTTTCACGTCTTCTTTATATATTATACGTAACAGACATGCCCCCTCTACCACAAAAAGTCTCATTATATCAATATACCGACGACACAGCTTTTTCACGACAGCCAACCCTGTTCAACACATAAATCGAACACTCCAACAAGCAGTTGATGCCTTCACTTCTTGGTGTGACAAGTGGCGCCTAACCATAAATCCCCTTAAAACACAGGCTATCATTTTTCTTCCACCTCGCTGCCGATCACGAATTTATCGAAACCCTGCTCTTCTTCATATTCACGTCAATGGCACTTTCATACGTCCATCATCACAAGTAACATACCTCGGAATCATCTTTGACTCAAGACTCAGCTGGAAACCTCACTTACAGAAATTCCGATCACAGGCTATAAATCGATTAAACCTTCTCCGGCGGCTAGTGGGCACCACTTGGGGCTTACATGCTGACACTGTTATTAAGACTTCTAAGGTTTTCCTTCGACTTGCTCTCACTCATGGCCATATATGCTGGATCTCCGCCCCTGACGCACTATATACTAGACTTGCAATATCCGAACGTCATGCTCTCCGCCGTGCTTATCGCATAACACTACCAGCACCAACTGCCGATCTCTATCGCCGTATCAACTTTCCCACCATCTTACAACACTTGGAAACACTCCGCACAAAATACATAACAAAAGTCACTGTCGAAGGTAATCCGCTCTTCCGCGTTTCCACCTTTCACCAGGACATCATTCATGATACCCCTCCTCAACATCAAGCCACACCTCTTCAACATATTCTTACTCTTTACCATACCACTTTAGACGATAATGACCCCCATAAGGCCGATTTTGCTATATACCGTCCACCTCACCTTAGTCCATGCATTTTTCCATCTCTGCACCAGTGTTTCATCAATGTTGTTAGCAGCGGGCTTCATCTGTCATCATCAGCCCTGTGACGCCCCAGGGCAGAAGATAACCATTCATTTGTCTACACTAACCATATCCCTGTGTTTGTTGTGGCGTCTATCAGCACTTCACCTCATCTCTCATTTCCCAACCATAGTCCATCCTCCTTAATGCAATAGTGAATAATAAACGGACTCTACGTATACTGATGCCTTTTCTTATAGGACTGATGCCTCCAAAGCCATATTGAAGAAAGAAAAAAAATGATGACCACATAAAGAATAAAATAAATTAATGTTCCTCAAACTCTCAATGCCCAACTATCAATAAAAGTAAAACCCTATACCTAGATTTCCTCCTACCGAAGAAAGGGCGTAACCCTTTGATCGGGTTAACCAAAAAAAAAGCGCTCGATCGGCTTTGCATACGGCAAAAATATTTTTTTTTTGGAGCAGCACAATTTTTTTTTTATGCCCGTGCTGTATACCTACTTTTGATTATTATGAGATTGTGAAACAAGTTCCGTGATTTTAAAGGAACAGTGAAGCCATTTGGTGCTACATGTGGCATAATGCACACACATAACGATTTCATCATTTTCTTTGGATAACAAAAAGAAAAATCCAACATTTGCATGATAGTGATGGTTGGAGTAATAAATCCAATCCATATTTCCACTATGTTGTGTTGTTGAATTCACAGAAATGTTTTGAAATAAATTCAAGTAGAAATGAGCCTAGAAATAATATGCACTAACCCACTATTTTTATCATAATCAATCAGGGGTAAAAGTGAGGGGACATCGTCCTCTCGCTTCCAAAAAAAATCTTTGGCGTACCTCCATTTCCTAAAAAAAAACACACAAGGGGGAAAGATATGCACTTGAGAACAGTATTGTATTGTATTGTATTTATTTCTTTTGTATGAACTTACAAGTACGAGGAATGTCCTCAAGTAAGTGTAACATGACAGTGTGACTTCATGCGTCCCCCTACCTTTTCAGATGCACTTTTAACAGTGTCATCAGTTGAATCCTGTGTATGTGTGTGGTTAAGTTAAATGTGGCTGTCCCTTTCCTCTTTATAACCGGAGTTGCAGTGGCGCAACCAGCTATGAGTTCAGGGGGGACCAGCCCCTACCCGAAACTAACCTGGTCTATTTTATACAGCAGCGCTGAAGAAAAACCTTGCTGAAATTTCCAAAAAAATAAAATAAAATCATAACTGCATGTCATTTGTCCAGTATCTTTAAAAATATGTAAACTCACACACACAGACAATGCACCGTGCGTGAAAAGTGCATTTATATCTGGATTGAGGCATGAGATATCACGTGCGAAATATTGTCTTGAGATGGTTTAATGCTGTCCTTGAGATTTTTTCGAATAATTGCTTCACCTCTCTAGCCAACAATCCTCCACAGACAAAAGACAATGTTTTCGTGTTTCTGACTTTCTGAATATTTTTCTGAATGGCAACTGGTTTTGTGCCATGATCCGTCCTTGCACTCTAGGTGTAGTTAGGCAAATTGTAAGCAGTCAGAGACAAAAGTTCTTTTCGTCTGGTTAAATTTAGTTTCGGAACAACGGTGGTATGGTTGGAACGTACAGAGAATTACATAATTAATCTTTCTCACATAATTTTGTGAAGTTTTGTACAAGAACAGTAATTAAAATGGATAGCCTATACGTTGTTCATAATGTCGCAGCATTTAGGGTCTAACTGTATTTTCATAGCTATTTAAGTGTTTGATCTTGGAAAACACCTGCACCTGTATCATAGGGTTTCAAAATGTCAATTAGTTCACGACTACATTTATAAGTCCCTCGTTATAAATTATAAACTATATGTCTTGTACATTTTACTCAATAGTATTGCAATGCTTGTAATATAACAATAAATAATGCAGATCAATGTATAAGTCAAAGCACTGTACAAAAGAAAAAAAAACAAGTGAAAATCCTAAATTAACTTCTTAGAGTAATAAACGTTAGGAAAGAGTGCGTAATTATATGTAAAACTAAAGATGTAGGAAAAAAAATAACTTTACTTTCAGTTTCAAAACTTGTAATCGTTAATAGTAGGGAATTTGTTAATTCGAATTTTTATTTTAAGGTCTTTTAACCTGTTAATAGTGGCTATAATTATTTTTTTTTGTAATGGGCACAATGCAAACTTTCAATTTTGTCAATATCAGATGGTGCAGCACGTCGTTTGCATACTAGTGTACTAAGTAGTATTGGCCCCTTCCGAAATATAAACCTGGCTGCGCCACTGCGGAGGTGCGAGGAAGAGACGGAAGGTCAGACCAGAATTTAAAACCCTAGTAGCAGAGACAGCTTGCAAACTGCTTAATGTAAGCTTGAATTGCAAGTCGGCCAAGCTTGCATCCAGCTTGATTGGAAAACGTGCAACTATGCAGCAAGCGAGATTCCAGTAACAAAGTTACATGGGGGCAACCTTGCATTTAGTGTTACATTCAAACTTGACGCAAGCGTTTTACAAGTTAAGTGAACTGAATAGCCAATGAACGGCAAGTGGTGCTATGATGCTCTGCAAAAGGTCTGGAGCATTGCTTGAAAATACAACAAAAGGCAGACTGTATGAAAGCATGCGTTTCAAGTTCAAGCGTAGAAAGCCAAAAGCCAAGCCTAAACCAAACAGCCGAAAGCTTTTTTGCTATTAGAGAATATACTGCTAAAAGAAATTCTTAAATGCTGTTCAACTATTATAGACCTAAGCCTACGTATTGCTTACAATGCTATCTATTCATAAACTATGTATCCCCTCCTTTGTTTCCTTTTTTCAGTACAGAGAAACAACCCTTTTGCTCAAGGAAGACCCTGAAAGAGAAGTAAAACATTTGTGTCTTAAATTTTCTCTGAAGCTGAGTATTTAATATTTGTAGTCACTCCCAAGTCAGTCCTTATATCAATATGAAGAGAACGCAAGCTCAAACACACACACACACACTCAAAAATATGCGGGAAATCGGGGCTGAAACCAGCTACATCTCCTCTAACACCATTACACATACATGGATACTCACAGAGTGGTTCTGGCCTGTTAAAGATAGTTTTATAAAAGCACACTGCTTTGTGTGAAGCAAGGAGTGAATGCTAAACGAAGTGGGAGCGACAAACGTAGTGAAACTGAAAGACACAAAATAATCCTCGATCTTCCAGAAGAAGCTAAGGATGGCCACAAAGTTCCGGTTCCGACGGAGGAACCGGTTCTTGGATATCCGGGTTACAGAACCGGTTCTAGATCTGGATCCGAAAACCCGGTTTCAGAAACGGATCTTAGGAACCGGTACCAGACCTGGATCCGAAAAACCGGTCGGTTCCAGAACCAGATTTTAGCAACTAGTTCCAGACCTAGATAAAAAAAGTCCCGTAAAAGAGGCACAAAGTACACCTTCAAAACACTGAAAAGAGAACCACGCGCTTGTGTACTCCCCACCCAGACCCGCTTGTGCACCCCAGAAAAAGATTTGTAGTCCACCAGTGGATGTTTAACCAAATGAGTTTGCCAGTTACCCAGTTTATTTAGCCAAATGAGACAAGCGGCCGCTGCCTGGGCGCCTGTCTATCGCTTCCACCATTTGATTTAGAAACTGAAAGACACAAAATAATCCTCGATCTTCCAGAATAAGCTAATGATAGCCACAAAGTTCCGGTTCCGGCGAAAGAACCGGTTCTTGGATATCCGGGTTCTAGAACCGGTTCCAGACCTGGATCCGAGAAATCTGGTTCCTGAACCGAATCTTCTAGAACCGGATCCGTGCAGAGCCGAAAACCGGTTCCAAAAGGAACAGGTTCCGGCCATCCATAGAAGAAGCTCAATGGACTTTGAAAGTCATATGCAGTGGTGCTATTCAGCATATTCCTATCAGTTCCGTAGAACCGATTGTTAAAACATTTCCCAGAACTTTTGTTATACTCAGACGTAAACACACGTACGCATACGCATGACCTAGCCAAAGTGAAAGAAAGAAGCCAAACAAACTTGTGAAAGCACCTTTGAACTTTTCCTCGCTCGCTTGTATTGTGAAAACAAGCAACTTTCAATTGTTTCAATTCAATGGGAAGACAGAAATCTGACTGAGCAAATATAAATTTGAACATGAATTCCAGAATACTGGAATCTGTGAGTTTAATGTGGTACATATCTAATGCCTATTACGTGTGCTAGCTACTGTTTTTGAATGACTGCGATGTCTTCTTTAGTTTTGGAGATATGTGCCTTTTCATCTATATCTCGACCACTTGCTTCTCATGATTCATACTATCATTCCAAAAAATATGGCACTTTCCTGATGGGATCATAGATGTTCATTTTACTCCGACCTCACTCATCCTCGCCCTCACAGTGGCAGTTGGCCCTCGCCCTCTTTCAGGAAACTTGTCCTCGCCCTCGCGAAGGGAGTTGTCCGTCACCCTCTCGAAGGGAGTTGTCCATCACCCTTGCGCACCCTCGTCCTTGCAGTGAAAGTTGGCCCTCGCCTTAGTTCACCCTCGCCCACGTGATACGAGTTGTCCATCGTCCTCGTTTGCCCTCGGACTCGTCCTGGAAACTTTTCTCGCCCTCATTCACCCTCACTCTCAGGAAGGGAGTTGTCCATCGCCTTCGCAAGCCCTCGCCCTTACACCATTGAGGGTAAGGAAGCCCTCGCGAAAGCCCCCTTGCGAGGATCAGATCCTCAATTTTATAGCCTATTTGCGGAATTATTTCCTTAACGTTAGTGATGAGCGCAAGGGTCTTGGTCTTGCAGTTTGTGCAAGAGTCTTGCATGCAAGACCAAGACCAAGGGGTGCAAGACCAAGATTCTTGCGCAAGATTCTTGCACAAAGAGCAACTCAGTGGAATAGCGTTCACTTATGGTGCATGGGGTCCCTGGTTCGATCCCAGGTTGCGAGATGTCAGATTTTTGGTGGACAAACACCCTGTGAGTGGGCTTTCTCGGGGTTTTCCCGTTACCTCCTACTTTCTATTCAACCCAGCTAATTTTCTCCTTTTCTCTCCATGCCAACGTTTCGAAAGCCCACGTCCACAGCAATTTTTCCCACGCAATTTGTTTCATTGCTTTTGCGTTCTGTCCATGTTTCTGGCCCATAGAGTACATATTGGAATCAGTAAAAGAAAATCTAAATATTTAGACTTAATTGAAAGTTTGTTCAATACAAAGATTAGCTAGTCGTGGTTGAAAAGGAAAAATCTGACGCCTTTAGATTGTAAAAATAATTTTGCAATTTATGGTATTTCAGTAATCTGTGCCGCCATGACTTTATTTCATGCGTCTCAGGAGTAGCCTCCCCAGTTTGGAAATCTGTGGAGTATCGGATCAGTTGTATATATATATATATATATATATATATATATATATATATATATATATATATATATATATACTGTGGCGGATCCAGGATATGATCAAGGGAGGGGCTAAACCATAGTTTGCAGTTCTATCCAGTGTAAAGCAGGACTGAAGCCCATTTTATCCAGTGTAAACTTGAACGTCAAGGGGGGTGGCTACAGCCTCTATAGCCCTCCCCTTGGATCCGCCACTGTATATATATATTAGGGTAGTCCTTATTTATATGGGCATAAATAAATTTAATAATTTCCTTGGACTCACCCCCTAAAATGGTTCCATGTGGGACAAAATTAAGCCAGGAGAAAAATTAGATCCATTGAATAATTTTAAATGGTGCTCCAAACGACCTAAAATTTTGAATGCGTTTACAATACATAGTATATGGGGAAAAGCTGGAATAAACTCTTGTAATTTACAAACGGCTTAAGGGAATGGAAAGATATCTTGGATAATGGAACTAGAGGTAAGGACCAACCTAATTTTGTATAGCATTATTATGGCGACCATCTTGAAGTCCGCCATCTTGAATTCAGGTCAAAATTTTCAAATAGGAAGCGGGGTCATGTTACATATCATTTTGAGGTAGCGTTTTCCCAGAAGCACAAATCTCGTATTATTTTCAAGCTACCAATAATCTTGTAAGAAATAGTACGTTTGAAAAACGAAATGCTTCGATGTAATGTTATTTTATTGTAGTTATGGACCACAGATTTGTATGAATTTTGGAAGTATTTTACATAAACTGGAAACAAACTGCTAGAGAAAGTTAAATCTGTGTTTCCCCATGAACTACCAATGAGTTTTTCCATCAAGATGATTCATAAACCATTATGAGGAAAAAGAAAAAATATAACATGAAAGAAATTGAAATATCCCTTATTTATATAGTACTGTAGCTTTGGGGTAAGTTTTCAATAGGTTTTTAATCTTATATACTACACAGTTCACTTTTGTCACATCTAGGAAAAGATTATCTATGAGAATTCACTATGTGCAAAATAAACTTTTTCTGATACTCATTTTTCGTAAAAACGATGATGTAATCTTCTGTTAGTTTCACTCCCCTTTCTGCTGCATCGTTTATTACGGAGATGAATTTAACTATTGTCTTTCCTTGAAGATAGTCATTGTTATTTGACCACCAAATCGGATCACACTCAGGAAACCCTTTGGGTATTCTAAATCTCACGAGAAAAAAATTGTTTGTTGTATTAAAATCACTGTTTCTCTTTTCGCAAGAATTTTTATGATATTATCTTTGCGTCAAGCCTCTTTGCTGCTTCACGGTCTCTCCTTAAAGTTTTAATTCTTTCAACCAATTTTTGTTTTTCCACTAAGTTAACTTCATCATCGAAAAACTCGAATGCTACGTATTCCTCCTCCAAGTACCAGAGATGCCGAGAAAATTTAGAAAGAGTCACTTCAGATAATTCATTGTCTATTTGCCTATAACTGTACAAAGCTTTCAAAAATTGCAGGTCTTGTAATGATGAATGGGATACTTGATCACATTTAAATGAAGCTTGGACATATAGTCGTATCAGAAAAATTCATGCTCTCCGAAGACCCGTTTCTATTTGATTCGTTAAACGAAAATGTTGGCGAAAGAGAAATATTTTTAAACAGTATATTGCTTTTCCCATCTACCTTGCATGATGAATTGCTCCAGGCAAACGAAAGAAAACTCTTCGAGGAGGTATGCCATCCAAGAATGTCAGTTCTAAAATTTTACTGTCATCTTCTCTGCGGTGTCCTGCTTCTACAAGTTTGATAGCAAAATTCAATACTTTATTTCTTACATCTGAAATGTTGTTCCTTACGTCATTATCATCATCAATTCTGGAATAAAGTTAGTACAATCTATTTTAGACCAATCGTTCTGAAAATGCTTAAATAGGGGAACGTCCGGTCCAGATGCAAACGAAACACAACACTTGTCAAATAGACATTTTAAAATCAATTCATAAATGTAGTGTCTACAAGGAAGGTATAGAAAATAATTTTGGAGCATCTGCTCTAGCAGAATGAAAGCACCGTTCACATGACACATATTGCAGGAAATAATGTGACAACAAACTGCCTGCACGAACTTTACCAAGTTCCATTCTTCAACCTAATGAACTGTAGTAGAAATAATTTGTTCGTTCTCCTCTTCATGATGACAAACTGAGAACACCAATAAGCCTTTCATAAGCATCTCCTGTAATAAATATTGATAACCCGTCGATAGTCTCTCTACCAGTCAAATTCGGCAGTAGTTTTCCGTCTCATTGCACAACTAACGCACTTGATGTACTCCAAAATTGTTTTTGTGGTCTTATGCAACTTCGCTACGGATTTTCTGTCAGCATCGATGCATATTTATTACTAGTTCCTTTATATTATGGCCTAATGTTTCTGCCGTCGCTGTCAGAATGTGTATTCTCGTTCTATCAGTGGACTTGTATCGATCAAGAGCAGCAACCTGTCTTGGAGTTTTAAAACTAGTTTTTCCCCTTTTACATCTCTTGCAGGATCCGGACGCACACAGGCACATATTTACATTTTATCTTACATACTCAACTGGGTTTTCCTCTTCATTTCTTGAAATGCTTACCTACGTGTATTTTTGTGTAAAATTCACACAAATCATTTTCAGAAGTGCATTTTTCTTTCGCGTTCCTCTTTCTAATGAAGCCGCGCATATCCCTCTTGTTCTTTTCGAGCCAAACTCATGTCTTTACATTTAGATGTGTAAGAGTTATTACTTGTAAAAGAGAAATAATTTCACAGGTAATAATTCTTAGACGACTAAAGCTATCTTTAAAATAGTGTCAGACTCGTGTTTGTGGTGAAACGCCACCTCAAAACGATATGTCACGTGACCCTCTTCCTATTTGAAAATTTTTATCTGAATCCAAGATGGCGGACTTCAAGGTGGCTGCTGTGACAATACCGTACATTAGGTGTGTTTCTTCCTCTAGTTCCATTATCCAGGATATTTTTGCGTTCCCTTAAGCCGTTTCTTAATTACAAGATTTTATTCCAGATTTTTCAAATATATTATATACTGTAATCGGATTCAAAATTTTAGGTCGCTTGGAGCACCATTTAATATTATTCAATAAAGTTAATATTTCTCCTTCCTTAATTTAGTCCCATATGGAACCATTTTAGGGGGTGAGTCCAAAGAAATTAGGAAATCAAAAATTAAGGACCACCCTAATATATATATATATATATATATATATATATGTGTGTGTGTGTGTGTGTGTGTGTAAAAATTACGAAACGTTGTGATTTATCTCATAAGTAGTGAAGCTTGCGCACCCATTGAAAACATAAAAAAAAAAGTCATCGCCTATGTTTTACACTATCATCATACTTAAGCGAAGATAAACTATATTACATTTAGAAATATACATTAAATTTCCATTACTATTGACACATTGTAGATTTTGTTATCCCTTATATCGAAAGTAAATTTTACCTATGAAAAGCATAAAATTTTTTAAAAGCAAAACTTGCAAGACTCTTGCAAGCAAGACCAAGACCAAGACAAAGACCAAGGGTTTCAGTGAAAGACCAAGACCAAGAGCACCCGGGTGTTGGTCTTGCATTTGCTCATCACTACTTAACATACGTCTTAAACAAGGAAAACTAAACATACCATGGTATAACTTACTTCGGATCACCTAAAATGGACGAGACGAGATGAGACGAGCAATAAGGTTTATGATATCGTCTCCTACGTCTCGTCTCAATTTTCGGAAACTTCTTTATTGTCTCGATTCTCGAGGACTCACTTCTCGTCACTTTCTGTAAATTTACGTACAAAATGTATTTCTTTATCTAGAAGTTCTCAGAATCCTTCTGTGTCACGAGAGGTGTAAGAAGGGTATAATCTAAGAACATTTAAACCATATTTATTATTGGAATATATAGTGATTTGAGTATCTTTTTAACGTTCATAAATGCTCTTCATTATGAGGTTTTTCAAACGGATCATTTAGAGCTAAAATAGAGTTTGAGGCATAAGATTTGGGTGAACTAGTGTAGCTCACAAGACTCGAAAAAATTCTCGTCTTGTCTCGTAGTGTAAATTATAAGAGTGATAACGGTGATGAGATTTAAAAAGTGTTGTTTTCAACATATAGTTTCTCTAATTACACTATGCAACACTTTTAAAAAAAGTTTTGTCCTTAGGTTGCTATTGTTGATTCCTTAGTCATATTCATAAAACATTTACGAAAATATGCATAATTCTCATGAAACTTCGATTTTGTAAGTTGAACATGGATTTGTTAAAAAAAAAACTCTATGAAATATATTAGACATTGCATTTAAATTGATTAAAGAAGTTTGGTAGTAAGTTTCTCTACACCCCTATTATAACATCAAAAGAATAGGCTACTTAAACTATAACTTGGGTACACAGATATCAGGGGCGCCCGAAGAATTTTTTTAATGGAGCGATCTCCATGGCTGTTATATTACATTTGATATTTGTGGTATATAATATGCATGGTTTGCTATATTACGTATACATTGTCGTGAGTCAGGAGGACCCTGTCTGCCCCCTTCATGCAACCACGATAGATATCCATGTGTACCTGTGTATACCTTAGAAATGTCTTTTTCCTACATTTTCGTTTATGCGTATCATGATTTTCATGAATTAGCCCGCAGATGTAGTTCCTCATCATGTTCTCGTTATATTGTCCTTGGTAACCGCGTTCGAAAGTCATAATGTCTTGGCAAAATCGCTCACCGTTTCCCCTGTATCCATATTTTCCTCAAAACTATCCAATGAGAGGCAAGAACATGTAACTTAAGTGACATCTACAACCCGTTTCGCCATAGTATGTCACAATGTTAATAAGTTCCACATAATTTTCAGCTCTGTAATTTCCTAAGAAACACTGAACGACTGCCGCACAGTGTCTCCAGGCTTCTTTTTCAGTCTCAGTTAGCAACATGGAGACCTCAGTGGACTGGATTACTATCATTACTTGCGGTCCTACAAACACTCCAGCCTCCATCTTGGCACGAGATAGCTGCAGAAACATGTCTTGTAAAAACTGGAATGTGTTAGAATCTCTATCCAAAGCTTTCAGAAATTGCTTGATAATCCCAAGTTTTATGTGTAAAGGTGGTAACAATACCATTTTAGGGTCGTATTTTACATTATGTGTCCTCACAGTGTATTCCTCCCGTTGTGGCCAGTACTTCCCCCGGCAGTGGGCCTCGGCATCACTACTGTCTCACAAACAAAGGTAACACGAGATTTTGGTGAAACCACCCTGCAAACCCATGAGTAAGGCAATAATTTCGAAATTCCCTATTACTTACAACCCATATTTTGTATATTCTAAATTGTCCAATAAGGTCTTCAGCTGTTAGTCTTCCTTTGTAGAGACGGAAAGAATCACAGGAATAGACATGTGCTTATTCCCATTGTGCAGATACACACCCTTGAGACTTCTAAATGAGCTGTCTATAAACAAACGCCACTCTTTCAGAATGCAGGGTATCTGTAAAGCATAAACACTTATAAGCACAATCCAGCTTTCATACAAAAAAATTTGGAAAACTGTTCGTGGCGTCTCCTTTGAGCTGTTGCGTTTACTGATTTATCAACTATGTTTTATTATTTCACCTATCATATTTCCTCAGACTTAGATTTCGAATAAGATAATTCAAAACATTTTGGTTGGGATGGTAGGGTTGTCTATTAGTAGTTCATATCTGCAATGTTTAATAAGAAAGGTATGCTGTGACACAATTGTAGTATAACAGGATATTCTAGGATTATAAATACACAAGGTGGCACAAAAGTAGGTATATAGTACCGTAGTGATCAGCTCTTGCATTTTATATAATTTCTTATTGTTATCCATCAGGTAGACTTAGTTTCTTTATTGTTCTTAATTTGCTTTTACTTACATCTTAAGCTCGGAACAGCCGAAGAAAATACACCCATAAACTAGAATGTTATACTTGATCAGTGCAATACATATTTTTGGGCATCCTGTATATATACATACCTTTAAATCCTTACAAATAGCCTTTAAAAAAACTGCCCAATGCATGTTGATTCTATCCCGAATCTCTTAATGTTGCCAGGTTCTTCAATCGAATTTAAATGCAACTTAACGCATCAAACATTTTAGGATGTGCATATAAATTAATTAATATAGCACAAATTCCATATATAACATCTTTGTAATATGTGGTATATATTTCTTATGCCCAAAAAGCATTGATCCATTTTTTAACGTTACTTTTGTGTGTAGAAGTTAGTTTCTATTTTTACTAAGGTGATGAGGAAGACACCTCTACTAAATTCAAAGAAATCTCTGCATCAGTACAGCACGAAGTGATGTTTGCCCCTCCCCCCAGCGGCAGTTTCAGATCACCAGAGAAATCTTTCACTGTCCCTCTCTCCACTCCTAGAAGCCCCGTCGTGAATCCAGGCCCGGATTCCAGTCCTAGATTACCTGTAGGCGTTATAGCTGAAGATAAAGTTTTCTTCTGGTACCGTAAATTGAAGGTTCGTTCTGACGACTTTTCCAGGAAATGCATACTGATTCGTGAGTACATAATATTGTCTATTGTCTAATAATAATAGGAAAGATAAAAAAATGTGTCCGACCAAAATTTATTATTACTGCATAAGAACTAGTTAAGAAACTATCATAATTAATGTATTTTTAGCAGGGCGATATGTCTTCAAACGCATAATTAAAAGTAGTGGCAGTTCCTGAGGGAAGTCATATAGTTATAAATTTAAAGCTTTTTCTCTTCAAAGTAAAGGATAAAAAGATACGGAAATCTAATAATTAGAAGGTTCAGGGCCCGATTGGGAACACTATTCATATAGATATTGCATATACTATATTGCCCCAAGACACACACACACACACACACACACACATATATATATATATATATATATATATATATATATATATATATATATATATATATATATACAGTGGCGGATCCAGGATATGATCAAGGTAAAGGCTAAACCATAGTTTGCAACTTTATCCAGTGTAAAACAGGATTTTAGTCCATTTTATCCAGTGTATACCTGAGGGTTAAGGGGGGCTATAGCCCCTATAGCCCCACCTTGGATCTGACCTTGTATATATATATATATATATATATATATATATATATATATATATATATATATATATATGTGTGTGTGTGTGTGTGTGTGTCTGTCTGTCTGTCTGTTTTTGAGCAAATAAAACTTGGTTTTTGGTGGGAGAAGAGAACAAACATACAAATAAATCTCACGGGTTATACCATTCGGGTGTTCATGGACGTAAGTAGGGAGGGGACACCATGGGGTGTTTTTTCCTGCTGGCATGCGCAAACAAGCCACGCACCCTTCACGCTGATTGGCTGGCACCGGTCACGTGACCCCGACCACTGGTAACGCCTACTTGGCCCCGCCCACGTTTTGCCACGCCCCCTGGACTCACGTACTCCTTCCCTTTTATGACCTACAGCGCAAAGGCTCCTCCTATATGGGAGTTTTCGAACATGACACACTTATTTTACCTGGGTCTTATATATGACACTTAAAACCCAATCACTCGTCAACGAAGCCGCATATTGAGGTGGTGTTTCCACACCGACCAACAACTACATGTTCCAAAAATACCGACCATCAATGTTAAAGGTCAAAATACTTAAAACCCAATAACTCGAAAACGGAGCCACATATTGAGGTGATGTTTTGATCATCAACCACCACATGGCCCAAAGGTCAAAGGTCAAAATACTTAAAACCTAATAACTCGAAAACGGAGCCACATATTGAGCATACGCGGTGAGAAAGGGCGAGATCCACATGTCTGTGGGGAAGTATTCTGCACAGGGTGTAATAATATGACGCCGTCAGGGCATTTATGTTACATTCAACCGTGCTGAACGCGTACTTCACAGAAATGGCTATTAGTGTTTTATGACATTGAGTGCCGCCAGGATAAAGAAGTAGCCGGTGGTATTCTTGAGCATGAGCCCAACCTGTTAGTAAACCAACAGATATGTTATTATTGTAGAAACAGTGCGAGTTAACGGTGTGGTGTATGCGGTATTAGAAAACGTGTATTTTATGGGGACAAATGCATTGCAGAGTTTCTAGATTATTTAGCACAAAGGCGGTCTGGAATAAACAAAATAGTCGCTGTAGTTCATAACGCAAAGGGGTTTGACGCCCATTTTGTTTTATTCGCGATGATGATTGATAAAGAGTGGACGCCGCGAATAATTATGCGTGGGTGCAAAATTTTAGCGATGGAATATTTATATTTAAAATTTATTGATAGTATACATTTCTTACCAATGCCATTGTCCAAATTAAGCGAGGCGTTCGATTTGTCCGTCTCGAAGGGTCATTTCCCTCATTTATTCAACACAAAGGCTAATCAGGAGTATAGGGGTCCTTTACCAAGCATTGAGTATTGCGATGTGGGGGCTTAAAAAAGAAACAGAAAGAGAAGTTTTGGCGTTGGTATATTGACGAAAAGGAAATACTTGGAGATACGGACTTCATTTTAAAAGAACTGCTAATTAAATACTGTGTAAACGATGTGAACGTGCTGCGCAATGCGCGCATAAAATTTATGAAGGAATTTGAAGTTATATTGAGTGTCAACCCGTTCCTAGAAATTATAAGCATTGCCAGCGCGTGCAATTTAATGTATAGAAAAAAGTTCTTGCGAATAGACACCATTGGTATTATCCCACATAGTGGGTACAGATGGCGTGATAATCAAGCTGTCGGTGCCGTGCAGTGGCTCGTGTACGAGGCCGACCGATTAAAAACACAAATCCAGCATTCTGGTAACGGATGAGAGGTTGTGGTGCGTGGTGGGTATAAAGTGGATGGTTATGCGTGATATAATGGCGCAGAACATGTTTGGGAGTATCAGGGTTGTCTATTCCACGGGTGTCAGGCGTGTTACCCAAGGTCGTGATAACACCACATATAACGATGCATACACTACTTTTAATATGCATTATGAGAAAACTGTAAACAAAATTAATAGATTAAAAGAACTGGGGTATATAGTGCATGAAATGTGGGAATGCCAACAGCGCGAGTTTCTGAAAGAACACCCGGCAGTGAATATATTTGTAAAAAGCCACCGCATGGCTAAGAAATGCCCAATTCTTCCGCGGGATGCCCTGTATGGTGGCAGGGTCGACGCCATGAAACTTTACAAAAAGGTGAAAGAGGGAGAACGTATCATTTACACCGATATAGTTTCCCTTTATCCTTATTGCTGAAAGGTGAAACAATATCCTGTGGGTCACCCGAAAACTTATGTGGGAAGTGACGAGTGTCCTGATATTTCGGAGGGAATAATAAAGTGCACGGTATTAGCCCCGGACAATCTCTACCAGCCAGTGCTGCCCTATCGGAGTGGTGAAAATTTATTATTCCCCTTATGCCGAATATGCGCGGACACCCTTAATGAAGAAGAATGCACGCATTCGGATGAGGAGAGAGCTTTGACTGGAATATGAGTTGTAGACGAAATGCGGGTAGCTGTTAAGAAAGGATACAGAGTGCTCGAAAAACATAAGATATGGAGCTATGAGTTTGTAATGAATGACGCTGGAAAGAAAGAGGGCGGTATTTTCAAGGACTACATTAACCTGTTTATGAAGATCAAGACTGAATGTAACGGTTGGCCTGCAGGATGCGTCACTGAACAACAAAAAGACCAGGTCATACACGAGTATTATGAGAAAGAGGGTATCCAATTAGACCGAGAAAAGATTATGCGCAACAAACCTAAGAAACGAATTTCAAAGCTAGGGGTAAACAGCCTGTGGGGTAAGTTTGCACAAAGAGAAAACATGGAGCAAATCGCAATCATTAAAACTCCCGAGGAGTATTTCGATAAATTAACAAATCTGTATATTGAAGTTAAATCATTTATTTTAATCGGCGACAAAATCCGTGTGCTCAACTGGAGTCTTAATGAGAGCTTTATTGCTCCTGCTGAAAATATTAACGTGATAATCGCCGCATACACCACGACACACGCACGCCTCGAGTTATTTCGTTAATTGGATTTACTTGGCGAGCGTGTGTTATATTATGATACCGACAGTGTTATTTACACTCAATTGTCTGGTGAGCCACAGTTAAAAATAGGAGTGTATTTAGGGGAATAGAAGAATGAGTTAGCAGAATATGGTCCGGATGCATATATCGAAGAATTTTGTGCTGGTGGTCCTAAATATTACGGCTATACCGTTGTTAACACTCTTAATGGTAAAACAAAGACAATATATAAAATCAAGGGAATCACACTGAATAATAAAACATTAAAATATGTTAACTTTGAACAGAGTTGAGTTGAGTTGAGTTTTGGGTTTAACGTCCCGTTCAGCATCGAGGCTATATGAGACGTGGACCTACTGATTAACGTGGAATCCGAACCACATGAGCTCCCACCGGGAATCGAACCCGGGTCTCCCACGCCAAAGGCGCGTACGCTAACCACTTAGCCACGGAGGAGCTCTAACTTTGAACAGATGAAAGATATGATTTTAAATAATTCACCATCTATTAGCGTTCCTCTCGGTCGACAAATTGTACGTACTAAAGATTATAAATTGATTACTAAGCCGGAGGCGCAGGTTACTGCTAGTTACTGCTAAAATCTATCAGGTTACTGCTAGTAAAAGAAAACGAATAGATAATTTTGACACGCTTCCATACGGGTATAAAAGAAAACGAATAGGGTAAAAACAGTATTAGTAGAAACGAAAGTTTTTAATTAAGTAGAGAGAGAGGGTGGTGACAAAAAAATGGATAATCAAATTTTAAAATCATTATTATTATTTTAATGAAATCGAGGTATGTGTTGGTCTAGCATACGATGATGGAAGAGAATTTTCTGTTATTATCACTTTACATAATTACTATGATCGTTATCCACCTGATTTACAAAAATCGCTACCTACACTTATGTATATTTACAGTGATATTATAGAACCACAAATGGTAGGCGATACTATAGCTCCATTGTTACGTATTATATATACAAATATTACAGAGTATGGTATTAATAATGTACATATTCTTGACAATCCTCATTATGTCCCCGTGGAATGTAAACAATTTGATCAAATTATTATTGATTTAAGAGATAGTACAGGTAATCCACTACCTTTCCAATATGGCAGTGTATGTGTAAAATTACATTTTCTCAAACGTAATTCGGTATTGTAAATTTTAACTTGTGTGAATATTAATAGTAAGGAAAAGAGAAAAATCAAAAATGCAGTGTGAGTGTATGAAATCAGAATTAGATTTATTTGCTGGTTTACCTACTCAAACTAGTATTATAGGTAATAAAATAGTTCCATATAAGCCTGTGGCTTCAATATCTGATAATGCACCAATAGAGTTTGTTGTCTCCGGTCATGGGGATGACTATATGGACTTACCGCACACAATGTTATATAATAAAGGTAAAATTAGTAAATCAGATGGTTCTAATTTAACTTCTGCCGATAAGAAAATTGGTCCTGTAAATGATTTTCTCAATGCAATGTTCAGTGTAGTGCAATTATATTTGAATAATCAACTTATTTCCTACTCTTCACATACATATTGTAACAAAAGCCGCCACTGAATCTGAGTTGGAGAAAAATCGTCAGGACGACTTTTATTACAAATCAGAAGAATTAAAAATAATTTAATTTATATTGTAAAACATCGAAGGAAAGAGAGAAAAATTGTTATAACATATTTTTTTAAATTTTTGAAAAAGTAAAGATCCTGGCGATTAAAAAGAAGAGAAAAATAAAAGGAAATATTGTTATAGTATTTCCAGGCAACACTGATTTCTTCTTTCCTCCGGGCGTAGCGGACTCCCGGCCGGTGAGTTGCGCTCGGAATTGTAAGGTGTGAAGATGTCTAATGGAGGCTAGTGTGAACAAGAGGAAACGTGAAATCGTAATACGAACACGAGTTTGTGCAATCGGTATTAGTAACTTCGTGAGAATTTTGCATGTTTGGTTCAAAGGAGACAAAGTTTAATAATTATTAATAACGGTTATATCGGGAAGTAAAAAAAAGAAAGAGTGAACAGAAACACTCTCGTAAAAAAAAAAATAAGTGGAGCAAGAAAGTGGGGTCGTGAAAATCAAGGGATTGTTTTAATTCCTAGTGCAATTCAATTCTGGTATTGAAAAGAAAGAATTTAAAGTGAATGATTTTTTTGGATAACTACATATATTACCAGATCGTTGATTGCAGCAAGATTCGATATAAATTCGAATACTCCACTTTATTCCGTTTACTTAAATACGTTATTTGATTCCTTTTGAGAGGATAGTCTTACGTCTTTCCTTACTTATTTGTGGTATTTGGAGTTGGTTTAGTAAGCCAGAACGAAGGTCGATTTCCATTCAGAGGAGGACAGCGAGACAGAGTTGGTAACGAAAGGTATAAGACCATTATTGAGAAGGTAAGAACTATTTCAATTTTACTTCCTTGTGACCCTCGTTAACTGTTAGGGATATGTTTTCATTAGTTCTTGTTGGTTGTCTCGTAGTATTCGTTCTTTAAGCAGGATTCTTCCGTTGTTCGATAAATGCGAAGTTGTCTGATCCGTTATCGTATTCAATTACCGTTTTTCTTTTTTTTTTTACTATAAATCTCAGCTCGATCCTTAGTAATAACGTTTTCAGCATTGGAAGAAGGAGAAACATTACATTGTTGTCTGGAAATACTACGTTTGTATTAGAAAGAGAGTAATTGAAAAATTTAATATTAAAAAATTGACTGGATCAATCCCAGTACCATTTGTTATTAGTGTGTGGCGTGACCGCTCATATATATATTGTCTCTTGTCTATACAGTCTTGATTTGCTTTTCAAATTTTTCAATAAAAGATAGAAATTAAAGTACAATTATATAATACATAAGGTTAGGTGGAGGTTTCCCCCCCCCCTTATTTTGTGAATCAGTATCGATTGACATTTGCTTGTTTCAGATTCTCACTAGATAGCTTTAAGAACTGTTAAGAATTCGTATTTATTCAAAGAATTAAACAAAAGACTTAAATTTCTCCTTAAATTGCTGTTGATTAACGTAACGTTCAAATACGTCATATATATATATATTTATTAATCGTTGAAGTTATTGTTGATTCACATCGCATTCAAATACTCATTTTGCTTATTTGTTTTTTTTTATTCTAATAATATATTTGTTATCTACTTTTGGAATATAATAAAAACAATAAAATCAAGGATTTGGTGTGATTATTTCCAGAATTTGTGTGTATGTATGTTTGTGTTATATTTTTGCAGCCGAATTTTTGTACGCTATTTTCTACTGAAAGTTTAAGGAGAAAGAAACACTGATTGAACCAATAAAAGGTAAGGGTTGTTGGGGAGGATTGAGCTGAGATCTTGTATAAAAGAAGATTTAGATGTCCCGCACCCAAAGCGCCTGATTGATGAAGGTTTTTTTTTTCTGCTGACCGGATTCTTTACGGGCGCGTTATAAGTTAGTTCCGAGCGCAACTCCGGTTCATTCAGTGAGTTTTTTTTTGATTCATTTAGTAGTAAAAAAAAAGAATACGAGTTTATTTAGAAATAGCGTTCATTATTTTTTCAATATAAGATTAATTTGTACACTCAACCGCATAAGTGTTTACTCCTTAGTAGAGTTCGGTTGCTTTGGACTGTGATGTTAAGTGAATAAGTATTAAGTGTTAATAAACAGTTTGTTCACGGAATTGATAATCAGAAACTTGAATAAATAAGTATTTGGATTTAATTTGCATTAATATTTATGAGGATTTCATATTTATTAACGAAATTTCTGATCGCAGTCATAGTTACTTTTGTTCAGTTGATATTGAGTGGTGTTGCTGGTGTAGTGGTACTATCTCTGTAGTGTTACCGTACTTTAGGTATTTTGTTGATAATATATTATTTGTTTATATTAATATTTATGTATAAATTGTTAGTTATATTATTAATCATGTGTTCTTCGCAGTTGAATGATTGTGTTATTGATATTCCTGAGGAATTTTCGGAATACGTTACGGTTGATCGTACTGGCTTTCCCGATAATAGTAATAGTAATATTGATGAAATATCAATGTCTCTTACACCTCCATCGAATATAAGGGGGATTAATAATTATTCAAGGTTGGGAAACGTTAGCCTTAATCTTAGTGAGCATAATACAGGGTGTTCTAATTTGTCAAGGGCAAGTCGAGATGTCAATGCTTCCTCTGTAAATAACGTTAATCCCTATTCTAGGCGAGTTGAATTTGAAATGCCAAATCGGAATAATACGAGTAGTCAGGCACAAGATCATAGATATTTAAATATGCGTAATTATTATCAAAGAGTAACTCAGATTAGGAATTCGACGCCGAAAGGTTTTACTGCTCATACTACATACTTTAACCCTTTGACATCCAGATTTCCCGAGCGTAATGATGTTCAGTTTTCACAACCTAATAATTTGCAGTCTAATGAAGCTGGAGTTTCTAGGCAAGATTTATATCAAGGTATTGAAGGGAACTTGATGTTAAAGTATACTTTTAATAAAACTAGTCAATATCTTGAGGAAAGGTTCCGGGATATTAAAAATTTTAGTGGTGATGATAGTTTACAGACCTTTGAGGTTTTGTATAGAATTGAAGAGTTGTTGAATTCCACTAGTTATTCAATACAAATGATTCTGACTGTTCTTATATCGAAATGTGATGGAGAATGTTTGAGAGAAATACAGTGTGCCCTACAAAATCATTTAAATTGGGATCAAATTTGTAAGAGATTTACCTCATTATTTATGACTTCTGTTTCTAAACATACTTTAATATCGGAGAAAATATTTCGTAGGCAAGGTCTTTCGGAATTAGTAGACCATTATGTTCGATCAATTATATATTCAATTAAGGTCTTAGGATTTGTAGGGTCTGAATGCGAATTAGTTGAGTTAATATTGAATGGTATGAACCCTTCAATACGTTTTAGAATGTTAGATGATTATGTTCCTAAAAGCCGATCAGAACTGATTGAAATTTCTGAGAGATATGTATTAAGACAACGTAGTCAATTAGACTTTAATAGAAGAATGACATCTAGTAAAGGTCAAAACAATATTATTCCTAGTTCTTCTTGGAAATTTGATAATAGAAAGTTTTCAGGACATAATGTATTCTCCGTTCATGATTTTTCGGGGTCAGATAAAAATTTTGTAAAACCTCAGAGACAAATAATCGAGTCTGAAGTACCGTGTTTTCCAGGTCGAGAGATTATTCCTTCCGAACGAAGTGATACAGTAGCTTCTTTTATCGATGGAATTATAAATGGACAGAGAGTTGATTGTTGTTTGGATAGTGGGTCATCTTTTAATTTAACAACATATAGGTTGGTGAAAAAGTGTGGTGCACTTCAATATATTAGAAAAGTTCCCGAACGAACTGTAGATGCAGCATCTGGTTTACAATTTTCGACGAATGCGGAAATTATTTTATTTCTTAATTTTTCCGGACACTTTGAAAAAATTAAATTTAAAGTGGTGAATGAATTGCCATGTGACTGTATATTAGGCACACCATTCTTACGTGGAACTCAATCGACCATAGACTATGCATCGAATTGTTTAGTGCTTAGGAATGGCAATAAACGTATTCGATTAAAATTTAAAAGAATTAATCATGTGGATGGTGATTATTCAGGATTTAGATCCGGAGATAGGGGTGACCAGTCAAGACAGAATAGTAATTCCGGGAACTTTAAGGTTCCGGGAACATTAAGACAATCTTCATCGGAAGTTAGATCTGGCGATCGGATTGACCATCGGGATCCGCAATCTAGATTTAAATCAGGAGATGTGGTAGGCCACTTTCGAAAGGATAGTTCTAAAACATCTTTTGGAAGTTCTACGAAATTTAAATCGAAACAGAGAAATTTTTCCAGATTACCATCGGGTGATCGTGATGGCCAACGTTCGGATGGTCGAGTTTCAGTAATGATGGATAATAGAGAACGTCGTAAGGATGATGGACAGGTAGATATGAAAGAGAGTGATGATCTCTTGTACTCACATCCTGGTGTATCCTATGGCGATGAAGAACATATGGTTTCGTTGTATCTTCGTTCGGAGAAGAAATTTAATCGATTTCAGAACATTGGTGTGCAATGTGAAATAAGTTTAGATGACGTTGAACGGAAATTATTGCATATTACTGCTCCAAGTGATTCCAACTTTAAAGAACTTAGAGATCTGGTTCGTAATATGGAAGAGAACCCTATAGGGGATCGAAGTATATGCGATAATGGGATTGAAGCAGACGTTTGTAACATTTCAACTAACACATCGCATTATGGTTTTGCTTCAGTAGTCCCAGACCGGATGGAAGATCTAGTTGAACCCAGTGGTGTTGTGAACGTCAATCAACGTGGAAGGGACCAGGTACTCCAACAGGTGTTGTCACCTGTTGAGGATATTAATATTCGGGAAGAAGATATAGTTTCTTGTGTTGAACAGAAAAAGAAGAGGAAAAAGAATAAAAAGAAAAAAAGGAAGGTTGAAAAGAAGAGTGATGATGTCACCTGTAACCAGATGGTATCAAAAGAGAATCCGTTAACACAGAGGGTCGTTTCTCCGGTGGATAATTTTGAGAGTGATTCGCAAGCTTCAGACATTGATTTAGAACAGGCTAATAACTTTTACAAATTATTACATCGAAATAAAAAGTATTTAGACCCGGAGTTAACTCACAAGGGGAGGAACCAACCTGAACTAAACACACAGGTGAATAAACCTACTAAAAGTGATTGTATTAACACACAGGTGAATAAACCTACTCAAGAGGAAGATAAACTTAAGACTTGGAAATATTCGGGTTCGGATATTGAGGATTTTGTATCTGAGGTTAAAACATCTTATAATGATGTTATAAATAAAAGAGTAGGATGTATTAAAGACTTCGTTGGTCGATTATACTTGAAAGAACAAAAACCTTTTAAAGAAACACCATTTCCGATACCTCGACAAAAGGAACAGATTTTTGATTCTCAAATTAAGGAATTGATTGATCAAGGGATTTTAGTCGAAGTCGATCATTCTAATTATGCCAGTGCGTGTTTCCTCGTGAAAAACAAAGACGGTACGCATCGTCTAGTCGGGAATTTCTGTAAAGCGAATTCATTGATTGTTAATGACGTATATCCTTCGCCTAATCTCGAGGAATGTTTGACTGCCTTGGCGGGTAATACAGTGTTTTCCAGACTGGATCTTAAGAAAGCATATCTACAAATCTACCTCCATGAAGACTCTAGAGAAATAACTACCATAGTAACACCTAAGGGTAGTTATCAATTTACTCGAATTCCGGTCGGAATTAAGACTGGAGGTAATATACTCGCCCGGGCAATGGAAAAGATTCTCGGAGATTTGGTTAGTGAGGGTGTACGCATATATTTTGATGATGTACTTTTAAGTACAAAAACTATAGAAGAACATAAGAAATTGATGATTAAGGTGCTTGATCGTTTTCGAAAATATAATATAACAATTTCTCCAGAGAAGAGTTTGTTCATTTATAGGAAAATTAAGTACCTTGGCTATATTATAGACGGTAGCACTATGGAAATAGATCCATCTAGAGTTTCTGCGATAAGAAATATACCTCCACCCAGGAATAGAAGGGGTTTAATGAAGATTTTAGGACTTTTTTCATATTACTCTAAATTTGTTCCTCAATTGCAGGAAATTATGGTTCCCTTAAGTGAACTTAAGTCTATTAATAGAAAATTTACTTGGACAAGTGAGGAACAAAAGATTCTGGATAAGTTGAAAGATCTGTTGATTAACAATATAGTTCTTAAAACACCAGATTTAAATAAAAGGTTCATAGTTCATGTTGACGGGGGAGGACGTGCGATTGGAGGGGTCCTCGCTCAGAAAAACGATGAAGGTATAGCTGTCCCTGTCGCATTTTATAGTAAACGACTCTCGGAAGCAGACAAACATAGGAGTATTTACGAGATTGAGTTTATCAGTCTCGTAAAAACAATTTCAAGATATAAACATTATTTAATTTCAGAATTTGATATATATACCGATAATAAAGCCTTGAGTTGGATCCTAAACAACTCAAAGAGATTGTTGAAATATGGCCCTTTGGTAGAGACCTTGTGTCAATTTAATTTTATTATTCACCACATCCGCTCAGGAGATAACATTATAGCCGATTTTTTAACACGGATGCATGATCCTTTTGAGTTCAATATTTGTGACAGTCCTATTGGTTTGCCTTCATTTAGGAATAATATGAAAATAGCAAATACTTGGCGTTTGCCATTAGTTAGGGAGCCAATAGATGTTTTGCAAAAGGAAGATCCTGAACTATCGAGAATAATAGAAAGACTAGAAACAGGTGAACAAGTTACAGGTTATTCTTTAAATAATAAGATTTTGATGAAAAGAACGAATTCTGTCATAAATCCTTTCAAAATAGTGATTCCAAAAGGACTACAACGTATTATTATTGAATATTTTCATGATGATCGACTTACGGGCTCTCATTCTGGGGCTTTTCGAACTTTAAGGAAAATCATGAAAAGATTTACGTGGAATAATGTCGTGATGGATGTAAAGCAATATGTGAGATCGTGTGATATTTGTCAGCGTGTTAAGGAATCGAATCAAAAGAGGATGGGTCCTTTAGAATCTAAAATATCAAAAAGAATAAATTCTTGTTGGGCTTATGATATTATTGGTCCACTCCCATCCTCACAGGGCTACAAGTTCATTTTAATAGGGGTAGATTATCCAAGCAGGTTCGTAGTCTTAGAGAAAATGAAGAAGATTACTTCCACCTTGTTAGCTAAGATGTTTATGGACATTTTCAGTCGTCTAGGGTATCCGGAGACTCTAGCAACTGATAATGCTTCGGTTTTTGTATCGGAGTATTTCTCTAAGTTTCTCTTTGGACTGGGTATTAAACATATAAGAATTAGCCCATACCACCCAGAGGCGAATCCAGCGGAAAGATTCATTAAAACTCTGAAATCGGCGATGAGAGCTTATTGCTCAGACAAACAAACACAATGGTCAAATCTTATTCCAGAACTCCAGTATTCTTTAAACATCTGCGAACATTCAGGACTGAAAGGTGTTCCAATGGAACTTTATTATGGACGTCCGAATTTTACACCATTAGAAAACCGTTGGCACATTTCAGATCTTGATCTTGAGGTTAAATCAGGTAAGGAGTTAAGGCAGAATGCCTTATCCAATATGGAAAAGGCTTGGAATAAGAGGAAAAAACTAATGAATCAACGGAGAAGATCAGTTGTTGTTCAAATTAATGACAGAGTTTTAGTTAGAAGTCATGTAAAATCGTCCATAAGAGAAAATATATCTAAGTCGCTTAGCGACAGATGGATCGGACCTTTTGTGATTAGGAGATTCCTTACACCCAATACACTTTTACTTTCGAATGAAAATGATGACCAAGAGTCATATAGAAGGGCTCATGTTTCCGAAGTGAAGAAGTATTTTCAGAGGAGAAACCAGAATGATAGTAACGCTTAAATAGACAGCAATGCTCGATATCAACTGACAAAATAGTGTTTTAGTATCTTTGTGTGTATTAAATGTATTTTATCTTTGGCCAAAGATAAAACTTTTTAAAGGCATCAGTAAGTTGTATTGTGTAATTAAATATTTCCAAAGATAAACTTTTATTAAGGTATACGTAAGTTTTTGTATATTTCAAATAAGTCTTTCCAAGAATATTACTTTTAGTAATAATTTACATATAAAAAGATAAGTTTGACATGTTAATTATAAATAAATGCAAATTTATTAGTCGAAATAAGGTGCTTGAAAGTTTTAAAGAATAAAATAAATTTTAATGTGTTTCTCTAATTTTTAACAGAAATTTCTAATATATGCAATATAATAATGAGAATTTTTATGTTCCTAGCATTGTTTTGTATCCTGAGTTCATGATGCTGCCAGATGTGTCTTTTTTCCCTCGAGGTGGGGGAAATTGTAACAAAAGCCGCCACTGAATCTGAGTTGGAGAAAAATCGTCAGGACGACTTTTATTACAAATCAGAAGAATTAAAAATAATTTAATTTATATTGTAAAACATCGAAGGAAAGAGAGAAAAATTGTTATAACATATTTTTTTAAATTTTTGAAAAAGTAAAGATCCTGGCGATTAAAAAGAAGAGAAAAATAAAAGGAAATATTGTTATAGTATTTCCAGGCAACACTGATTTCTTCTTTCCTCCGGGCGTAGCGGACTCCCGGCCGGTGAGTTGCGCTCGGAATTGTAAGGTGTGAAGATGTCTAATGGAGGCTAGTGTGAACAAGAGGAAACGTGAAATCGTAATACGAACACGAGTTTGTGCAATCGGTATTAGTAACTTCGTGAGAATTTTGCATGTTTGGTTCAAAGGAGACAAAGTTTAATAATTATTAATAACGGTTATATCGGGAAGTAAAAAAAAGAAAGAGTGAACAGAAACACTCTCGTAAAAAAAAAAATAAGTGGAGCAAGAAAGTGGGGTCGTGAAAATCAAGGGATTGTTTTAATTCCTAGTGCAATTCAATTCTGGTATTGAAAAGAAAGAATTTAAAGTGAATGATTTTTTTGGATAACTACATATATTACCAGATCGTTGATTGCAGCAAGATTCGATATAAATTCGAATACTCCACTTTATTCCGTTTACTTAAATACGTTATTTGATTCCTTTTGAGAGGATAGTCTTACGTCTTTCCTTACTTATTTGTGGTATTTGGAGTTGGTTTAGTAAGCCAGAACGAAGGTCGATTTCCATTCAGAGGAGGACAGCGAGACAGAGTTGGTAACGAAAGGTATAAGACCATTATTGAGAAGGTAAGAACTATTTCAATTTTACTTCCTTGTGACCCTCGTTAACTGTTAGGGATATGTTTTCATTAGTTCTTGTTGGTTGTCTCGTAGTATTCGTTCTTTAAGCAGGATTCTTCCGTTGTTCGATAAATGCGAAGTTGTCTGATCCGTTATCGTATTCAATTACCGTTTTTCTTTTTTTTTACTATAAATCTCAGCTCGATCCTTAGTGATAACGTTTTCAGCATTGGAAGAAGGAGAAACATTACATTGTTGTCTGGAAATACTACGTTTGTATTAGAAAGAGAGTAATTGAAAAATTTAATATTAAAAAATTGACTGGATCAATCCCAGTACCATTTGTTATTAGTGTGTGGCGTGACCGCTCATATATATATTGTCTCTTGTCTATACAGTCTTGATTTGCTTTTCAAATTTTTCAATAAAAGAAAGAAATTAAAGTACAATTATATAATACATAAGGTTAGGTGGAGGTTTCCCCCCCCTTTATTTTGTGAATCAGTATCGATTGACATTTGCTTGTTTCAGATTCTCACTAGATAGCTTTAAGAACTGTTAAGAATTCGTATTTATTCAAAGAATTAAACAAAAGACTTAAATTTCTCCTTAAATTGCTGTTGATTAACGTAACGTTCAAATACGTCATATATATATATATTTATTAATCGTTGACGTTATTGTTGATTCACATTGCATTCAAATACTCATTTTGCTTATTTGTTTTTTTTATTCTAATAATATATTTGTTATCTACTTTTGGAATATAATAAAAACAATAAAATCAAGGATTTGGTGTGATTATTTCCAGAATTTGTGTGTATGTATGTTTGTGTTATATTTTTGCAGCCGAATTTTTGTACGCTATTTTCTACTGAAAGTTTAAGGAGAAAGAAACACTGATTGAACCAATAAAAGGTAAGGGTTGTTGGGGAGGATTGAGCTGAGATCTTGTATAAAAGAAGATTTAGATGTCCCGCACCCAAAGCGCCTGATTGATGAAGTTTTTTTTTCTGCTGACGGGATTCTTTACGGGCGCGTTATAATATCCATATCGATCGTATATTGAAAAACTACTAAATTATAATGCTAATGCTAAATCAACGCATCTTCAAACATCAATGTGGTTTAAAGATACTACAGGACATATGGACAGTGTATCCGATGGTAATGTAGGATTTAAACAACGTTTTCTTCTCACTACTTTAAGTCATTCATTTGAATTATTGGGTTATATTCATTCAGATATATTTAATCAGGAGAAATTTTTACTGAATGGTGTACAACTGCGTATTAAACTAATTCCAGCTAAACCTGCATTTTGTTTAATGGGAGACACAGATGCTGATGGAAAAGTTGTAATTACAGATGCAACATTGCTTGTGAAAAAGGTTGATGTATCAGCAGCAGTTAAAATAGCAAAAAATAAAGTATTACAAAATCCTAAATTTAGAATAAAATATCATATAACAAAAGCGCAGGTGAAGACAGAAACTCTGCCACAAGGAATTATGGATAGTACACTTCCAGATCTGTTTTCCGGCATAGTACCTAAACGTATTATTATTGGGTTTGTTACTAATACTGCTTTCAATGGTACTTATCGGACAAATCCGTTCAATTTTCAACATTTTAGTATGTCATTTTTTACATTGTATGTTGATGGAACGCATGTACCATCCAAACAAGTACAACCTGATTTTGATAATAAGCTATATATACAGGCATATTCCACGTTATTTACAGGTTCAGGTGTTTATTATTCTAATCAAGGTAATGATATTCCACTTGCCGAATATCCTAATGGTTATACTCTACTGGTGTTTGATTTAAACCCCGATTCCAGTGCTAGTGCTGCATTTCATACTAGTCCACAACGGCAAGTAAGTGTACATTTAGAGGTTCATTTTAAAGAAGCACTGCCATCTCCTGTAACAGCAATTATTTATGGTGAATTCTCCTCAGAATTAGAAATTGATTTCCAGAGAAAAATATATATTAATTAATTAAAAAATGTTAAATACAATTGAACTTTATGAGGCACTACAACCAAATCTGCCTAAAAATCATTTTATTGGTGTATATGCTGCATATGGGTTACCTCTGTTTATTCATACATTTCCAGCAGCCATAATAAATACTGATTCTAGTGATAAGCCTGGTGAACATTGGGTTGCTGTTTATATATCTAATATACGTGTGGGAGAGTATTTCGTTAGCTATGGTAGTGCCTCATAAAGTGCCTCCTTATATACAACATCATATAAGGTTTTTAAAACGAAACTGTCTGTATTATACATGGAATAATAGACGTATTCAAGGTGATTTACCTCAATTTTGTGGACATTATTGTTTTCTGTATTTAGCATGTCGTGCGTCAGGTTATTCACTACGCGATTTCTTAAAAAATTCTCACTCACCACTACTGATGCTAACGATATTATGCTTTATTCATTTATGAGAGTATGATGATGATAATGGTCACTGCCTCGAGATTAAGTTCTCCGTAAACCATGTATGTGTGCGTGTGTATAACCAGACATGTTAAATGGTGTTTTATTTTTTTTAAACTCTGCTAAAAAGGCTAATATTTAACTCCGCCATTGCCGAACCCAAGAGTGTTGGGGTAGCTACCACCGTAAAAGAAAATAATCTCTATTGTGTGTGTGTGTGTATTCTATGCTATGTTAAAATAGGAGTTGAAAAAGAGAACGACTGTGCTATGTTAAATAGTCCATACTCTTTACTAAATGTGGAAACAGCACCTCAATACGTGGCTCCGTTTTCGAGAAATTTTTCACCTTTGGCCTCGATGATCAAATACTTAAAACCCAATCACTCGTAAATGGAGCAACATATTGAGGTGAATTTTCCACATTTAGTCAGTAGTTGATGACCAATGACTAAATGTGGAAACAACACCTCAATACGTGGCTCCGTTTCCGAGTTGTTAGGTTTTAAGTATTTTGTCCTTTGACCTTGATGGTCAGTAGTTGATGGTCAAAACACCACCTCAATATGTGGCTCCATTTTCGAGTTATTGGGTTTTAAGTATTTTGACCTTTGACCTCGATGGTCGGTATTTTTCGAACATGTAGTTGTTGGTGTGTGTGGAAACACCACCTCAATATGCGGCTTCGTTGACGAGTGATTGGGTTTTAAGTGTCATATATAAGATTCAGGTAAAATAAGTGTGGCATGTTCGAAAACCCCCATATAGGAAGGGCCTTTGCGCAGTAGATCAAAAAAGGGAACGATTACGAGAGTCCAGTGGGCGTGGCCAAACGTGGGTGCGGCCAAGTGAGCGTGGTCAGGGGGCGAGGTCAAGTGACCGGTGCCAGCCAATCAGCGTGGAGGGGGGCGTGGCTTGTTTGCGCATGCGCAGTAGGAAAAAACACCCCAAGGTGTCCCCTCCCTACTGACGTATCATATTACTTAATATTTATTTTTCAACAGAATTGGAAACGTAAAGAAATAAACTACTGGTCAATCAACTTCAGAACATATTGGTTGTTTCCAGAAACTTAATACACACTATTCAATTAACAATTAAGCACAAGCGAGCGTGAACCGAACTGAGACCGAGCGCGAGCCCAGTTGAGAAAAGTTAACGCGAACCCGAGCGAGCCCAGTGCAAAATAGTCATACGTCATTCCATCAAGTGTTTTTCCATCTGATCTTGTGCATTCTGTTGGTTCTCTCAACGTCATTCCATCAAGTGTTTTTCCATCTGATCTTGTGCATTCTGTTGGTTCTCTCAACGTCATTCCATCAAGTGTTTTTCCATCTGATCTTGTGCATTCTGTTGATTCTCTCAACATCATTTCATCAAGTGTTTTTCCGTCTGATATTGTGCATTCTGTTGGTTCTCTCAACGTCATTCCATCAAGTGTTTTTCCATCTGATCTTCTGCATTCTGTTGGTTGTCTCACTGATTGTGTTTGTTCAGATATAAGCGCTCTGAAGATTATGTTATTTACTGCTGAATGACGTCAGTGACTGTCTGTCTACCAGTACTCTAAACATGACAGTGTAGACACTTAGGTCCACGTCTCATGTAGTCTCACTGCTGAACGGGATGTTAAATTCAATTCAACAACTTTTTATCTAAATAGTCTCCAGTGTAACAATGAGACAGACTCACTTCTAAACATAGAGCTATTTCTATCCTGAAACTTTCATGAGAAACAAGCAAATATTATATTCATTTGCATTATTATTTTTAATAATTATGGAGGAGTACACAAGATAAATTGTCTACTGCAATTAAATGAAAGGAAGAATAAGACCAATCTATAATCTTGTTATGACATCAACTCTTCATCCAGGGGACATGGCAGATGTTATTTTAAATAATATCTTCCTCCAAAAATGGTTAAACAGCAAATTCAAAATAGTTGTTGTTAAGGAAGCTTGTCCTTCTCCCCCACGTGCCCTCGTTCTCGCATAGGAAATTGGTCCTCGCCCTCGCGTAGGGAGAGTTGTCCGTCGTCCTCGCTCGCCCTCATCCTCGCGGTGAAGACTTGTCCTCGCCCTTGCCCTCGCTCTCGTGTTGGGAATTTCTCCTTGTCCCTCGCGCACCCTCGCCTTTGCTGTCGAAGCTTGTCCTCGCCCTAGCGTCATTGTGGGCGAGGGAATTTAAGGTTGCGGATGCCCTCGAGAGGGCCACCCTCGCGAGGGTGAACATCTCTGGATGGGATACACCCTATACACATGGGTGCCCGAAGGCAAGGGCAGGATGGGGCCCGAGCTTCCCCTGCCTCACGAAAACTTATTAAATTTCTGAAGATTTTCTTAATACAAATAAAAAATACTAAACTAGTATAGCAATCAGGGATTTGAGGCCCACACCCTAGAAAATTTTCTTCGGGCGCCCATTCCAATACATATATATAGAACCAGTTGTTAAAAAATTAGGATAGCACCACTGTCTATATCAATGTGTTGTCTTAAGTTATCTTAGCTCAGGGGTGTCGATTGAGAAGTGAGGGGGAATTCCTTGAAGAAACACTGTTAGAAAACAAATGGAAACATTAAACGAATTTGGTGGATAAATTCAAAACGTAATCTTGGTAAGTCATTATTTTTAATAACAGTAATTATAGTATTCAATTAGAGTTTAGTGTGCCTCTCAGCAGCAAAGCTATATGATACATGGATCTTCAGCTTAACATGAGTTATACCACATTAGCTTCCACCGGGAATCAAATCCGGCTCTTCTGAATCAAAGAAGCGTACATAACCATATAGCCATAAGAGACAAGGGCGCCCATCAGGGGGGGGAGGTGGGGCGCTCGTCCCCCCTAGAGGAAATTGTACTTGGGAATATCGAAAACCCAATCTATTTTTTACATTAATTACAGCAAAATTTGAAACTATGTTTGAAACGTCGCTTATACTTGCCCACCCTTGGGAACCACAGCATGGCCGCCCTTGATAAGAGAGCTCAATATTTAGTAATAGGGCTATTCTATCTCAAATCAACCAAAGATAAAAGCTTTTTAAAAATTTGTGGTCTCAGATTTTGATAATATTTTGTACATTGAAAGACATGTTTGAGAATAGTTATTTCCCAAAATAAAACTTTCCAGCACTTATAAATTAGTAATTAACTACGCAATCAGCTTCAAGGTTACGAGTCAAAAACGTTTGATTTTGCATTTTATTGTTTAGGTATTTCAATAAGCATAAGAGCTATGAAGCTAAAAATTTGCATGCGCATGTAATCTTAAATCTGCAATCAAAGTAATGAATATTGTATTGGTGTAGAGTTATAGCAGCATTTATGGACCAAAGTTTAGGCCACGGAATGAGCATGTGGTGGAAGTTGTATATGTGTGAAATTTTAACACAAGTTAAGAAATACCTGTATTTTGTGTGAACCAAATTTGGTTTTAGGTATTTGAAATAAGCCCCTCCAAAAATCTCAATGTGTCTTTTGCCTTTTAACGAGCTTCTGAAATAATGATATAGGCTATTTGATACGGTATAACTTCTATTACAATTATTCCATACAGTAGCCTAAAATCGTGGTCACCCGAAGGGCGGCAGGCCCCCCTGGCTCATAAAAATGTATATGTAATTAGCAAACCACGTATATTAAATACCAGACTAATATAGCAACCACGGAATGGTCCCCCCTAGAAAATTTTCTTTGGCCACCCCTGCCTACAATTATAGCAAAAAATATCAGTCGCCTTATCTACTAATCATCAGTATTGTACAATATATCAATGTTTACTGAAATTCTTGGATAAGTCGTTAATTTTATTAACAATCTCATGTGACACACAACGTGATCTTCCACTAGCTATGATAGAAATATGATCTGTATCGTCAATAAGAATGTGATCGGCTGGCACCCATATGATATCGTCGGTTCCAGGCCAGTGGAAGTGGGCCCTGCAGGGTGCAAGAACTTTGTGTTGTAGTCCTGATATTCCTCAGAATGTTCCAGCACCATTCCAATCCACTATTTGCAGTGATAGACACACGCTACAAATTTTCCTGGATCCAAGACTTTTAATTCGGATGTCTTCTGTTTTTGTTTTTTGTCTACCCAAACTGTGTGTAGATGTTCCATTGATATAGAGGAAATTCGTCCAATTTTTAAATTTATTTCACTATTAGGAATGAAAGCATGATTATTTCTTGTTTCAGGTATTGTTTTCACAGATAAACCATTTTTTCTTTTAGTCCGGCGATGCTGCTGAATATTTTCAGTTGATAAAAAAAAATATCTAATGAATATGATATTGTCCATGGCCAATATCCTGTCATGAGGGAGGTGACTGGGGCGACGGTCCTGGGCTCCGAAGTAAGACGGCGCAAAATTTGGGAGGAAAATAGAAAATATATATATAAAATGGAAGGAAAAAGTAAAAAAGGAAGCGCTCAAAATCAAGGAAAAGCAGGATTTATTTTTGAAAATTTTCTGCCGCTTCGTGTCAACCATGGCACTTTGTAGCTGGTCTGCCGACCATATTCATATGTACAGGTGGGGACGCCGTCGTATACTCTCACCCCGGGCGCTGATTTTCCACAGGACGGCATTGTCAACAGCCCATTTACAAAACTGCTGTACATTTAATATTTGTTTCGCAGTTGTCTTCTGTAAACTCGCACGAGTAACTATTCGCTTGTTCCACCTACGCCATCGCAAACATTTTTACCATGTGAAGTACCAAAGAAATGCCATTCACATGTAAGACCAAAATCTGATTTGTGCATTCAAATGTTCTTGAAATTTTTACATTTTTTATATTGAGCCGCAGAGATGGAGTGCGTCAGTGGGTCAAGTTTTCTGAGTGGGTCGTGGGTCAATAGCATGTGACCCACAACGACCCACCACCCACCATAACCCACTGACTCACTCTGACCTACCGACCCACTCTACTCACTCCATTATAGGCAGCATCTTCTCAACACTGGTGAATTTGTCTACGTTTTACTTTCAAGGCCTCCATTTCCTTTCCTTTTTCATTTGTTTCTGTTTAATTACCTGAGATGAGTGTATGTAAGTGAGAAAAGAACTTCAGGCATTTATGGACATTGATATTTGTAATGTAATAATAGGAATAGGACTTATACTACTACTTGGCTTTCGAGCACACAGTCTGAGTTTTCAGAGGAGCTCACTACTGGACAAAATACGTTTTTGAATCACTGTAATGGGTCGTTCAAGGTTGATCGTGATTTTCGTACGTAAATAATCGATGAATAGCTCGATCATGATGAAACTTACGGGTGACGTAATGTATTTCTTCTCGAGTAACTAGCGCAGTTACAGCGAACATGACGGCAAGCAGTGTGTCTGTGGTTGTGGAGCAGCGTTGTCTAATCAAATTTCTTGTGAAGGAGAAAGTTAAACCAGTTGAGATTTTCAGAAGATTGCAAGCACAGTAATGGTGAACAAACGATGTCACGGACATGAGTATACGAATGGTGTGAACACTTTCGCGAAGGACGGGAGCTGCAAAATCATGTGGACATGAAAGGTGTTATGCATGTGGATTTTCTGGACAAAGGGAGCACAATCAATGCCTAGTATTACTCCATATTGTTGAGTTGCGCTGTACGAAAGTCCATTGACATCATTTCTACAATACGCCACCATCTCCTGCAGATCGTACTCCTCGCCAGCTGCAGCACGTTCTTGGTATCAGGCGATAGGCTACTGTCTGTCTTCCGTGCTTCGCGAGTCGGTCAAGATATTTAAAATCGGGAACCGGACCTACATAATTTTGATTTTCTAAAGTGTTAAATAAATATGGGAAATCTCCCTTCTTCAAATTTCCAGACAGGCCTAAAGTCCTGTGGAGTTTTGACATCCTAACTCCATATAAATACGTGTTACGGAAGTAAATCTTTTGTCTTAAACGCAGTTCGACAATTTTTGCCTTGACACTATTACTTCAGGTGTATGATGATGGGTCATTATCAAAGTTTTAGCACAGATCTGTATATCATAATTACTCCCATTATGTGAAAGTACATGATGTTTTTAAACATTGGTCAACTTATTAATTCATGATTAGCAAATCCATCAATGTTTTGGAAATCAAACGAACGGAACCCATTTTTATCTCCGCATACAATGCAAGGATCATGTATCTTCGTGTTCTTAAACTTGTAGCAGGCATGAATACAATTCACGAAATTCACGTGATGTTGTTCTCCCCGTTCATTTTTAGGGACCAACATCGCTTCTACATCAAAGATGATGTACAAAAAAGTACCTACATGCTGCACCGTAGCAGCCTGGAAAAATCAAATGTGGCCATCGTTCACATGAATATAACACGTTTTACAATAAGATTCACCACATTCGTGTTCACACTTACGGCCACGCATGTCAACAATATCACCACATTAGACACAGATTCTTCTTGTTTCGCATAAACCCTTCCCGCGAACAATCACCGTTTTATGATTGGCAAAATATTCCTCTGAAGAAAACAATCTGTGACAATCACCGCACTCGTGTTTAGTACCATCATCATCAGAAACCTCGTGATAGTTCTCGCATATCGCGCATTTGAAGTTGCTTTTACGGTTTTCTATATGACAATACCATTCCAAACAATACTGACAATACCCATGTTTGTTAAATAGTTCTAATGTTTGTAATTAATTCGTAGTGTCCTTTAGTATACAAAATCAAAATTTTCTTTGATGCATGTATTCCCGGATATATTACATTGTAGTCTCAAATCAATCGGTTCTTCTCGTAGATAATAATTTGGTAATGAGGCGTTAGCTTATTCTGGAGCTTTATCGTAACCTCATTAGTACACTTATCAAAGATTTCAATGTCAAATTTAGCCCTGACACACTAATCATTTGCTTGTTTTAACAATCGTTTAGGATGATTTTTCAATTCGTACATTTGCGCACGTCGGCGATCAGCTCTAGCCTTCCCAAGGACAATACTCTTGAGAAGACAATACACATCCATTTCCACTGGAATAGTAAAGTGTTCCATGTGTGTCACAAGACTGCTATATTTTGCTGAGCCAATGGTTCGTCCCTTATATTTACGTGAATCGGCAATGTGAATTTTGAAAGTTACACTGTCCCCAAAAAATAATTTTTATTACTATTTAAAACATTTTCAATATTTGAAACCGAACCTTGGGGCTCAATTGTGACTGGTTTCTTAATCGTGGATACAAAACTTTCCATTTTGATGCTAACATACATGTGATTGTCGACGTCGTTTAACGTATGCTCCCTTACAAATTCAAATAAGGAATAAATATATTGTCCGGGTTATCAACTCCATTTGCGGGAATACGTTCAATGGTAACATTTTTCCAGTTAGTCCAAAATAAGTATAATGGTAGGTTGTACTATTAACATTACGAAAATATCATCTGTTCCAGTACCATACATGACAGGTTCTGGTGCAGAACAAGTGCTAGGCTCCGGAAGAATACCAACGAACTCATTCGACTCATCTGCAGTTAAACCGGCAGTTTTCTCTGCAGACACAAGTTTCATAAACTTTGCACAGACTAAATTTCTCATATTCTCTTTTTTCAAAAGAAGCCTACATGATATAAATTAGTAATATCTTTTGCAGACTTACAATTCTTCAAAACATGAGAATTACAACCAAAATGCAAGAACACCGCATGTAATAGCTTGAAATAAGCTTCATTGCTTACCTTCACATTTGTAGCATTACATTGCGTCAGCACTTCCCATGTAAATAAAACTTCATTAGGATTACCGTATCCGCGGGCTTTGTGAGCAGCCAGCACGGTACAAATCACCGTACGTCCTTCCATTGTATCAAATAAATTAAACGAATAAAAATGTCAGCAAATAAAAAAGCATACATAATTAAAATATAAAAACAAGGAAAATACTGTACACGGAAAAAACTTATCTAAGCAAAATAACAGCAGAAAATAAAAGAAAGAAAATAGCAAAGCGTACCAAGAACATATAAAAAGAAAGAAGTTTAAACAAAAAAATAAAGAAAGAAAACGGTTAACTTAGCTTCGATGGTTTAGAACAGAGAAATTCAACACAAAAAAAATAACAAATAAATAAAAAAATTAGCTTAAGTTCGTTAGTTTAGAACAGAAATTTGACATAAAAATATCAAATGAGTTAAAAGGGGTTAGCTTAGGCTCGTTAGTTTCCAACAGAGAAATTAAGCACAGAAAAATTAAAGAAAGAAAATAGAATAACTTTGTTTATTTAGTTAAAATATAAAATGCAAGAAAAGATTTAACATACGAAGTAGTATACAAAGCATTAAATAATAAACAAATTAATGTGCCCGGTTTAAAATACCATTATAAAGGAACTGATTTTTTTCCTAATTGTTAATGCATAATTTATTTATTACTAATTTTTTTCATTTTTAATGCTAGTTTCTCTTCATTCAGTAACAGTTAAAGATATTTTATTTTAATAACAATAAATTTGTTTCTAGTTAAATACATTTGATTGTCATTTATGGTTTGACTCTTAAAGTTTATTACTGCAAAATACTAAAGTAATGTGCTACTAAAAAGTTTAAGTGTCATGTATTACTAAAAACCCTTCTCATATTTGTAATTTTCTTATAACAGTACTTTGAAATTTGAACTCGAATTTTGGCTCGACTCGTGCTCATCCCTATTCGTATTTGTATTTTGTTTCCACTTTAACAATTTCTACTCTTTTTTCTCCGTTTACCTGCTGTTTCTGGATTTCTCTTTCGGTGTCGAATTTTTCCAAATTCCGGAATGTTAACGAAATCAGAAATTTCTGATTCCGAATTCCGGATTGGACGAATTCCGGAATTATTCCAAAATCGGTATTTTCCGAATTCCGGAATTTGTCCGGTTTTACTTTCGGGAGTACGGAAAGTAATAATTCCGGAATTGGCTATCCCTAGTTTATACACAATCTTTCAGAACACTAAGCTAGTAGCTGTCTACAAACAAACAAGTAATGCAAAGCATTTTGTATCCTGCAATACGTCATGTATTAAAATCCGACAGGAGTTTCAGTATCTAACCAGAAATTGCATGTATCTAGCTACTGGAAGCTAAAGTATGAAGAATTGTATTGTGTCTCATCATTTTGTGTCTTATACAACCCTGAAAACCACTGAATATCTAAACGGCTTTCGTTAAATCCAAGTTGTAGTACTCACAACTACATCCATTTGTGTCTATGTGATCGTGTTAATAAAGCTTACTATATGATAGCGTTAGTTAGTAAGTCTTTCTCTGCTATCCCGTAAAGTTGTGATACAATCTACTACAGGAAAACAGAACCAATTATCAATTTAACCAAGTAGTTGTATTACTACACATCTGCTTCCGCCTCTGTCAACTCTGGTCTATCTCGTTGACGCGACATATTTGCTTTTTTATACCCCTTTCTTCGTTTACTGAACTAAACAGTAACTATTCTGAAATATACTACTACGCATGCCCCGTAGATAAATATTTCTGATGCCAATAGTTTCCGTTTTGTCCAAGGAATGTTCTTTTTCTTATTCCCAGCATGGCCCTTTTATTACATTATATGAAGAGCATGTAGGTCTAAATACCTCATGTATTACATAGAATGTAGGTTTAACTCTTCCAGCAAAGAAGGAACATGTGATCATAGTATACAACCCACAGAAGTGATAGCTGGTAATACAGTGGCCGTAATCCCTAACAACAGAGGTGGTGAGCGTTGCCCTCCCCGCTGGTCTAGTGGCTAGCACGTGCGAATTTGGTGTATGGTGTCCCGGGTTCGATTCTCGGCGGGAAAGTATTTATGATTTTTAACTGTCCTTGATGTTTCTGTGTTCGTGTCCCGTTCGTTATAAGTTATTAGAAAAAGCAAGTTAAAGCACAAGCAAGTAAAATTAGCAATAAGTAAGTTACTGAAACACGTTTGGTGAGTCAGTTAAAAAAAAATAGTGGACAAAGCACTGGCTTTTCGCGCCGTCCATGCGAGTTTGAATCTATCTCGCCTTGATTTTTTATCCATTTGAAAGAAAGTATTGTTTCTTTTCGCTACAGGTCTTTTCGCTACACTCTTTTCGTATTTTTCGCCGTCCTTCACAGTTAAAGTAACTGGCTATTCTTATTCTTTTTACGAATGATGGATCTTCTCTTTGGTTTCATGTCAAACATGCACACGTAATGAAAAGACGCTGTTGATAATAATAATAATAATAATAATAATAATAATAATAATAATAATAATAATAATAATAATAATAATATGAAATATTACTAGCTAACTCGCGTGTGTATTTGGACAATATAATTTTATATTATTATGTAAAAATAAGTCAGGCTGGCTGGCACCCCCCCCCTAATATTTTCGATGCGCCTTATGAATGCACGGTGTCCAACGTTGGTCCCATCCTACGATCACCTCCTGTTCTCTCGATATAAGTTATCGACATTTTTCCTAAGGAGGGCTCTGCCGTGACCCCATGACTCCCCTTGACAATGACTCTTCGTCCATTTTGCATTGAAATCGATTATTTTTCTGAGTACTATGAGTGCATACTGTCCAACGTTGCTCCCATCACTCCACAATTTCCCGTTCTCTCGATATAAATTGCTAATATTTTGTTTGTAAGGGAGACATGGCGTTACAATCATTACGTTTGAAGAAGAATTGAGGAAGATATTGCCTTGCCACAAACAGCGCCTATTATTATTATTATTATTATTATTATTATTATTATTATTATTATTATTATTATTATTATTATTATTATTGTTTTACTTACCATTAATGTTGCTTACCTTTATTTGCAATGCTATGTGTTACTAAAAAGCAAATCAAATAACACTCCTCGCCATTCACGCTCCCGAACGCGAAATACATGATTTACAGTTCTCTGTGTTAGGGGAAAGCACATTTATTATATTATTCTTTCAAATAACACGTTTCACTAGCTACTTCACTTTCAATGTGTAATTTCATATCATCACTAACAATCATCTTCTTCCGATACGAAAATAATCCTCCTCCTGCAAAAAAAAAAAAAGCCTGACCGTAGCGAAAGGGCGTGAACCTTTTTTAGGCGATTAGTCAGGTCCAATATTTCAATGAAAGAGGATAAGTCCCTGCAGACAAATATTTCAGTAAAAGAGGAAAAGTTACTCAAACTTTCTGAATACCTATTTATGGGCGAAATTTGGTTCCCTTGGAACTTTTCAAGAGTTTGAAGTGCCGCCATTTTGAACATTTTCATCTGATTATTCTGGTTAACAAATTCATCAACATATTTCAACAATAATGTTTGTGCCAAGTTTCGTCTCAATCCGCTGAAAATTAGGGTGGTTATGGCATTCACAAATAGCGTTATATATACAGATAGATAGATAAATAGACACACAGAGGGAGAGAGAGAAGGTGTTTTGCTGCCTTCTCGCACCTGTGCTGCGTCAGAACTAAACCGGGCCTCTTTGCAAAATGTATTGACCAGCCTAACCTAAACACAAGCCTTTTACTTGCTAACGTAGAAACGTGGTCGAGAAGTGTAAGACATGTAGAAATTGTATTTTAATAACCATGAGTATGGATTCGAACCCCTCCAGTTCCATGTTTTTTCTTTTTACTTTTTACAGCTACGTTGAAACGTTCAATTTTTATTCTTCACTAATTGCAAATGGCGTTTACATTCAAAATAAGAGGACTTTTGGTGGCATTTGTTCGGATATTCTTCTCTTTGGAAATGAAGAAAAGAATAAAAGCAATACGCAAAGACAAAAAATATTATCAGTACTAAACATTACCAATAATAATTTCCACGAAAGACTAAATACAAGCTCTTTTACTACCTCTCATGAGCTGTATGTATTATTGAGAAAAAAAAAATTAGAAACTACCTTGCCGGAGATTTGAACTGGCGTCGTTTGCATTTGTGAGCCAGAACCTTAACCACCAAGATCAGGACGTGGTGAAATTTTAGTTGCCGGCGTATTTATTGTATTTGTGTTTTATGTTCCCACTTCGACAATTCTTTCTCTTTTTTCTGCGTTAAACAGCTGATTCTGGCTTTCTCTTTCGGTGTCGTACTTTATTTACACTATGCACTATTCGTATTCACAGCTTGTGACTCTGCAATGTCTTATTCAGATTAAACTTTTCTCTTTGCCCCTCTGTAAACATTTGATTGATTTAATTCTCATACTCTCCACGGATGAAGCGCAGGAATGCCAGAATCGAAAAATAGGTGTACATTTACTTTCCTGACAGATAATACATTTCAGCCAGAAGCAGATGCTGCAGGACAAGCTGTCAGAAAAATTGTACCTAATTTGCTAATAAAATAATAAATTAGTATAAACACTTTTCCTTCTTAAATGAATAAATAAGGCACTGGATCGTCATTACTGTGGTGAAATGTCACCCATTTTATTTATGTATAATTTTAGTTGTTTCTCTCTTTTTCTTTCTTTTCTTCCTTTCTTCTTTATTTTGCAATTAGGGGATTAAGATTTTCATTTTATTTCTTTCTTCAGTACACAGAGTTATAAAATAAAGATGTTTTGATTATTTCTAACAAAAATAATATGACTACTTTTATAACTTCGCTGATACAAATAAATATTAGAATGTGGTAATTAGAAAAATTAAATGTACTGATGCTTAAACACAAATATTATGTCATGTGAAAAACAAGAACATATTAACCATTGGAAAATATATCAAGCAAACATAATATGTTTCATACATATAAAATATATTCACATTCATTTATAAAAACATAAGTTTCTGGAGCACATTGCCTGAAGAACCGGAACCTGAAGTCTGTTCCATTTCGTTCTTTAATTCGTTCTTACTCATAACTTCCATTTTAAGGTTATGGTCTTGCACGATTTCTCTTTGTCTTTCAATTAACAACATTTTTGTATTATATTCCGCTCGTATTAAACACATTTTTAACGAATGAAGCTCGTCTGCTTTTTCCAACAACTTGCTGTTCTTCACTACAACCGCATGTTCTCTGCCTTTTTTCATGGGTACTTCTGATAATCTTCAGCTCCCAATAGGAAACGAAATGCACGTGTCAGCAGTGGGCAGAAATGGCTTACTTCTTTAGTAAAAAGGCGTTACTACTTTAGTTAGAACTGAAGAAGTAAATAGAAATTGAGCTCGCCAACAGTTACTAAAATAGTATATTACTTCGGAAGTAATTTAATAAAGTAGTCCAGACTAAAGAAGTAAGAGTTACTACAAGAGTAATTTACACTAGTTTGGTGCTCGCCACCCTAAGAATGCCAAGTGTTCTAAATAAAAGAAAAAAATGAAACGAAATATTTGAGTTTTTAACGTCCCACGGTTATGCCGGTTAGGCTAAAGGAGATGGTGATGATGAGTAATGAATGAAATGGTGGAATGAAGAAAGTGTGATGAAACGGGAGAACCCCGAGAAAACCCACACACACGGTGTTTGTCCACCACAAAGTTCACTTGGCGGGGGCTGGGATCGAACCCGGGACCCCAAGCACCAGAGGTGAACGCGCTCTACCACTGAGCCACCACGGCAGTGTAAATAAAAGAAGTGTTCACCCATAATAATGATATACATCTTTACACAAACTAAAAAAAATCATATTTTTATGTCCAGGGGTGTGTGTAAGGAAATTTGGGGGAGTATTGGGTGTGTTGGATGTGTGCAAAATACTCCCCCGACATAATAGGCCTATCTATTTTTACAACAGAAGTTGTAGACGTATAAAAATTAAAAAAAATCTACTGCAGCATTAAATTCAGAAAATATTTACTTATTCCCGGGACCTTAATACAAACTATTCATTTACTTGTTAGGGGGAGCCCATACCCTCCCTTGTGGAGTCCATGGATGTACCTGTATTGCAACACGTTGTTGTGTGTACTTGACAACCGAGAGTAGCAGAGTCATCTTAACGGTACCATAGCCACTTGGTCGAGAACCATACGAGCAGAATGGCATGTATTAATTACATGTTTTAGGAGCAAAATTTAGTCATAGAGACCACAACACACTTGTTTGCTCTGGAGTTAATATACTGTTGAAACGGCACTATAGAAGATTATACTGGATAGCAGAGTAGACAGCATTAGCGCGGGGCCCCCTTAGGCACGGGGCCCGACTGAGAGCAATCGGTCCAATCGTCTTAAGGCCGGCCTTGCCGCCGTGACTGTTCATAAGAATATTAGTTGTCGCACACCTTTCCCACATTTTTCTGTTCCTCCTGGCCTTTCTGTTTACTAAAATTTTCATTTGGCACCCTTTTTAATTGGCCCCTGTCTGATCTGCGATCGCCGCCTAGCCACCTGGGCCAGTCCGGGCCTGAGAGGTACGTGTTCTTCCGACTTTGTCATGGAGGCGATACAGAGTACCTAGCTTGTAGAGCAGAATTGGCGTGGGTCAATGAAATCTTGACCCACGACCCACTGACCCACAACCCACCGTGACCCACCACCAACCGTGACTCACTCTGACCCACCACCCACAATGATCCAATGTGACAAACCATGACCCACTGTGACCCACCACCCACCTTGAACCACTCTCATCCACTGTGACCTATTCTGACTCACCAAAATCCATCGTTATCAACTCTGAACACGGTCCACGACCCCTTCTGTACTGACTAAAGAGTTTACACTTGTAATATAACAAGACTGTGTAATTGTCACTAATCGGAGTTTGAATTTCTAGGCAATCGCTCAAGCACCAACCACTCTGTTACAATAACAGTGGATCTGACCTTTACAATATCAAATGGTAAAGTTTTTATCAGTGAAGAAATTACAGGACTTCGAGGCGGGGCAAATTAGTGTGTGCCTAAAATATACTTGTACTAAGAGAGTATTTTTGCAAGTGCTCATTTCTAAACGCATTCCAAAAGAAACTTCTATTTGCAGGAAAATACCACTGTACAATATGGAAAAGATTATGGTTTCTTAAATTTAATTTTTGTAATTTCACATGAAGGTTTGATGTCATTACCAAGTTCCCTCCGCCGTCTAGAAAGCGAAAGGGAACGAGGTTCCTGGAAAGTGTTCAGAGATGAATGGGAATTTCCCTCCTTCTTCCCCTTCAATTACCACACTGCTGTTTGCCATGGGCCACATTACGATGAATTTAAATTAAATTATCATAGTATAATTATTTCCTTGTTGAATTATCAATACTTTTCAGTGGAAGAAGGATGAAATTTAAAAGTTCCAAATCAAGGTAAGTAGACCAATGTAAAGGGGAAAAAAGTGTAAAATTTTCCACGTAATTATGCGTACAATCCAAATTTAAAATTTTCGTGTAATTAAGCTTACAGTACAAATTTGATGCCTATTTTAGTCACAAGTTTTTGGGTTGATTGCCCTGTGCTGTATGCGCTCCATATAATAAACATAAGATTCAGCAATTATTATAGTAGAAAGCAATGGATATATATAGCCAAGCATTGTATTTTTTGTTTCTGATTTTTTTTCTTAAATAACATCGATCGTTTTCGATCATTTTTACAAACCAACTAACTACCAATTTTCCATATATAGAAAGTGCACCCCCCCCCACACACATAAAGGAGTATTATAAAAAAATGCTAGGACACATTCTGTTTATTTTCAATAAAGAGTTAATACACTTAATTTCACTGCCATAAGTTTAACAGCTTGCGAGATAATATTTTGTTTTTGCAAATATTCGGATCCTCACTACCTCCTTAGGATATTATGCATTATAATAAAAGCAATATAACATCCCAGTTTGGATAAAAGCCTAACTATATACCAAACGTCATTTCATTTGGCTTTGCAATTTGACCGTGATTATCAGGTACACATAGTTACATCCAACTTTTTATATAATAATTTATATATTACAGTGATTCATCTTTCAGGTCGATAGTAATATCGACATCATCAGCTGTGACGTACCAAACGTCAGAACGGCTGTTTTTTGTATTCCTGTCCTCGATCCTGGGACTTGCTCGACAGATATTCGCTGAGCAACAGCTATCAGACTTATCTCAGCCAAGGGTAGCTCGTTGCGACACGTTTAGACTGGGGCATTTCCTCACCTAGACCACTATCCCAATGGGTGGTCTTCAACCTACAACCTGATACCCATATTAGTTGTATCATCTTTGTGTTTTCACTAGCATTCGCTATGTCTTCCACAGGACGAACCTCTGTTGATGCAGACAATTCTGTTGTATCCACTAAGGTGGATAAACGAAAAGAACGTCGTTCTAAACCAAGTCCTGAACGCTCACGATCGCCTCATTCTAAAGAGGACCCCCAGTCGCATTCACCACGAGCTAAACGACATCACACACTCAGTGAATCATCTTCATCAACTACTTCTGGTCATTTCAACATGGATACAGACTTCCCATCACTACCTGTTCCGCAAAATCGACCTCCAGTCACAAATCTACAGGCTTCAGCAACTACTTCATTCTTACTCACAAATTACGACCCAAAATATCAAGATCTTAAGCAGCTCTACTTTCGCCTTACCAAGTACGTTCCTCGCTCACAGATCACCCAAATCGTCTCGACTCGTCAGGGTATCATCATTAAGTCTTCTGATTCCAATCTGGCTTCTTCACTTCTTAACACCCACTCATATGAGGTTTTTGGCAGAAACGCAAATCTTTCTAAGCTGGCTCCCTCTCGCACGAAACAACCACCACCACCTCGACGTTCACCAGCACTCTCTGTCGTTATTAGAGGAGTTCCCCCTGACTACACAGATGACGAGATTACAGAAGAACTCAAACTCGACGGGCACTCTATTCTTAAATGCATCCGCATCAAAAACGCTTCTGGTAACACCTACATGGTCCGTGTGCTTACTAACTCATCAACAACTATCGACAATCTTCTCTCGCACGGAGCCTATATTTATCGCAAAAGACACAGAGTTGAACCATCTAAATCTCCGGCGCCACTCCCTGTCAGATGCGAAACCTGTCAAACGTACAACTCGCACCATACTTCTCAATGCCCGAACACACCTAAGTGCGGTTTCTGCTCCGGACCTCATACTACCAAAACCTGCACGAATCTTCAGCAACCTCCGCTCTGTAGTACCTGTGGTTCTCATGAACATCCCACATACAGCTACAAATGCAAAGCCAGACCCACAGCCGAACCTTTCATGCCAGAACTCGTTGTCCCTCTATGACCTCACGGGACTCAGGATACTACTGTTCCTCCGCCATCATCTGTATACCAACCGATCACTATTAATCAATTCCTGTCTTTCATTACAGTTACTCTTCAGAATATCCACCCTTTCCTTCGACATCACATCTTACAACAGGTTCAACAAACAGCTAAAGCCATCCTTAACGTCGACTTCCAAGCAACCTATTCCGGTCCAACTGTATATTTTCATTCTGATGTGCTCCAGACAGCAGTGTAACCATTTTACGTATCCCCACCAGAAATTCAAATTTCTCATTGCCTTTATCATGGAATTGAACTTTCTATTTTTGAATATTCGTCCCTTGTGCCAACACCAACCTCTCTTTGAACAACTGCTCAGAGAAGAACATGTTAGTACGTTTCTCCTCAACGAAACTTATCTGACTCCACGTCTCCATCCCCTCATCTCTGGCTATCAGATAGTTCGCCATGATAATGCACTCCCGGCACGCCGTGCAAATGGTGGGGTTGCCATTGGCTTTCCTCCCAGCATTCCTTTCCGACAACATACTTGTGCTGTTGCCAATCTCCCTGAGCATCTCATTCTCACTCTCTATTTTAGAAATATATCTGTCACTGTTGCTACTCTCTATGTTCGCCCTGGCCATCCCATTCCGCACGACTTTTTTCACTTCATCTCTGGAAATTTCCGCTCTTTCATAATTATGGCCGATATCAACTTTCATAGCCGCTCAGCCCAACAACAGCAGGATTTTCGAACTTATATTACCACTCATACTACTGGGTTTATTCATACTCTTCCGAAACCAACTCGCCCTGTCAGTAATACCACACCTGACGTGGTGATCACATCATCCAATCTCTCTCACCGTTGTACGATCTCAGTCTTAGATCCGCTTGGAAGCGATCATGTTCCCATTAAACTGTCTCTGCTCCTGCAACGCACTCCTGTCAATTATCAATCTCTTCCCGCTCGCACCACCCGTCGTTTCGACAAGGCCGATTGGGTTAGTTACCGCTCCCACATTGATATAGCTCTCGAACCTCTTCTGCCCCCGACAACCAAAACTGAACTTTATACAACTCTTGACACTATCACCGACACCATTCATCTTGCATCTACGAAATACATACCTCAGTCTACCATTCATCCACACAAACCGCCCCTCCCGCCTCAATACCTTCCTTTAATCAGGCGTTCTAGACAACTCTATCGTGATTTCACCCGTACCTTCAATCCCGAATCCCTTAGGCTCCATCGTCAATACCAACGTACTGTCCATAATTACCTAGTAGCTTACAAACGCCGAAATTGGATCAAAACTTGCAATTCTCTCTCTGATAACTCCCACCCCACCAAATTCTGGAAGCGTTTTCATAAGCTTACCGGCAAATCCACACGTACTTCCTATCCACTCCTAGATGATGCACTACCTCTTCCCGACGATACTGCTAAAGCCAACGCTTTTGCCACCTACCTCCAGGATATATTCACTCCTTCTGCACCAGATCCAGTATTTCGCCGACATCCCACAGACACTTTAGATCTTTCGTCACCCAACCTTCAACCTTACCCCGATCATCCATTACCTCTCCACAATCCACTTACAGCTCCTATTACTGTTTCTGATATCCAGCAGACCATCTCCCGAAAGAAGAACACTGCTCCTGGCATAGACAAAATCACCTACCGCCACATCAAGGAAGGTCCATATGTCTTGCTTTACCTTCTCTCTATCATTTTTACTTTCATTCTTCGCACTGGCTTCTATCCTCTACCTTGGAAAACTTCTACTACCTTAATGTTTCTCAAACCTGGCAAACCCCCACAATCTGTCTCTTCATACCGCCCTATCCAACTCACCCTTGTGTTTAGCAAGATTCTCGAACGTATCCTCGTCACTCGCCTTCACACCCATCTTTCAGCATATAATTTACTCCCTCTCCATCAAGCAGGTTTTCGTCCTTCATTTAGCATTTCCGATCAACTCCTCCGCCTTACTACTTTCATCACTAATCAGTTTAACACATCCAAACCTTCCTGCCTCATCTTATTTGACCTCGAGAAAGCTTTTGATAAAGTCTGGCATCTTGGCCTCCTCTATAAACTTTTCTCCTTTCACCTGCCCTACTGTTATATTCGCCTCATCTATCAATTTCTCTCCTGCAGACTTAGCTATATATCAATTAATAATCACCTTTCCTATCCTATCTTCCTTCATTCCGGAGTCCCCCAAGGATCAGCCCTATCCCCCCTGCTCTACCTTCTATATGTCGCAGACTTTCCCACACTCCCCCCGAACGTTACCCTCTTTCAATATGCAGACGACACTGCCTTTTTAGCCACAGGGAATACGATTCAACGCATTAATTCTTCTCTCCAACCTGCCATAGATTCATTTCTTTCTTGGTGTCAGCAGTGGCGTCTTACCATCAATGCCGCTAAAACGCAAGCGATTATTTTCTTACCACCTGGAAAGCGCTCCCGTGTTCATCGCAATCCTACCAATCTCCATCTCCGTATATCCCATACTCCTGTCACTATCAGCAAAACAGTCACGTATTTAGGCATTATTTTCGACCAACTTCTTAAATGGACTCCATACCTCAAGTACATCTGTACCAAGGCTTGCTCACGCCTTAACCTTCTTCGCCGCCTTACGGGCACTACTTGGGGTCTTTCTGCTGTCACTCTTCTTAATACTTATAAATCCTTCCTCCGACCAGTCCTTACCTACGGCTTTACAGCTTGGATCGACGCTCCCTCTTCTTTCTATAAACGCCTTCAAATTCTAGAACGCCACGCAGTCCGACTTGCCTTTCGTATCCGTCTTCCCAGCCCTACTCGAGATCTGTATGACCGTACTCCATTTCCACATATTCTCTACCACCTTGAAACACTCCGCCTACGCTATATTTCTCAACGCTTCCAGAACCACCACCCCTTACTTTTTGACACCATGCACGCCGACGCCACTTTCCCAAAACGAGAACTCCTTCGTCATACACCGTTGTCTCTGCTTTTCTCACTGTATCATTATCCACTGCCACCTGACAGCATTGATCTTCCTCTCGTTTCCGATTTCATCACTAATCTCGACTCACCTTACATTTTCCCATCTACTGCACAGTAGTCCTACTGTCTCAACAGGCCTCCCACTGTCTTCATCACGATCCAGAGTAGCCCTGGATCAGAAGATAATCAGCATTTGTCCAACTAACCAAATACCTTGTGTTGTGACGTCTTCTGCACTTCATCCTCATCTCATCATCACCTAATAGTATGATCATGGTTAAAGGCCATGATGTCCTGCAGCTCCTCCAGTCAGTAGCAGAGCTGAAAATTGATGCTTCCCCCCTAATGTTATTATGATTTTGAAATAAAATAAAGATTTAATAAATAAATTAAACCTCACTTAACCAATCCATCTTTCTCCTCACCCGAGATTTCCTTAATTCCTCATCCCCTAATAAAGGGTATGACCCTTTGGGCGGGGCTAGTCGTGCGCGTCTAGCAAAAAAAAAGGGATTCAAAAATGTATTTTTTCCACTAATTAGCTTCTCTAAAAACTCACAGGTCTCGAAAGCCAAATAGTAGTAAAAGTACTATTGCTATTACTACAATTGAAAATATCAATAACCAAAAGGGCCTGAAGTTCTTTTTTCACTTGGTTAGATATACTTACCTCAGGTAAGTAGACAGAAACAAGTGGAAAAGAAAGGGAAATGAAGGACTTGGAAGTAAAACGAAGACAAATTTACCAGTCTTCAGAAGATACTGTCTACAATGCAGTGAGCAGAGAGGATCGGTAGATCATACTGAGTCAGTGGGTCGCAGTGTGTCACGGTGGGTGGTGGGTCACAGTGGGTCACATGCTGTTGATCCACGACCCACTGACCCACTCAGAAAACTTGACCCACTTGACCCACCGACCCACTGACCCACTCCATCTCTGTTGTAGAGGAATAAATCCTTGAGGTCTTTTTAATTTGACTATAAGAGTGCTTCTTTAACTGTGTATATTCAGTGATAAGGGCTTGGGATCAGATAAAATGCGTTCCCTATGTAATCTATTACAAAATGACGCGCGTCTATTTACTTTATTTCATAGTTCACCCATATTCACTTTCTAATGATCGACGACAGTTGCCATCTAAATTCTTACAATTATACGCACTCATCTCAAGATTTTTCACTTCATGATGTAGAGGCAGGGGTTACTCTTGACTCCCGCAGGTCACTTTAAGAACAATTCGTCAGGAAAACATAATATATAATAATAACCACATGCACATGACTGGTGATAATTCGTGTTGGTGTGTTCGCGATTCGCCGCGACGAATCGAAGGAGCGCGGACCAAAATAGTCCTCGCTGCTACGCGCTGGTAACTTCAACACCTCGTCTCTAGATATCCGTTTCGACTCGACAAAATCCTGCTACCAGTGGCACACTAACGGCAATCTTTCTACGCGTCGCTATATTGATGATCGACATTTACCACCAAGTGGGCCATTAGGTGTTGGCGACGTTTACGGTATAGGGAGTACTCAAAATGATGTCAGCAAATTCGATTCCCGCTAGACTTTCCGCTAGAAACTACATGCATACTTAAAAGTTTTTTTTCCGGATATATATGGTTAGGAAATGCTCTTCAAAGATCGATTTCCGGCATAAGAACGTTCGATTGAGATTCTACTTTGAAAAATGGGTCTAAGTTTCGTTGCTAAAAGCAATAAGCCAATGAATTACATATATATAAATATATATATATATATATATATATATATATATATATATATATATATATATATATATATATATATATTTTAGAAGTAGGAAATCGAACGAATGCATGCTTAAATTTTAATATATCATGAAAACATTATCATATCCCTATTTTACTTCTCAATATGTAATATACATATACAAGACAAGCCATTCAGCATGATTTAGTTTCTTTTTAATCAAAAGATCCAATATAACCTATTTCAACCAAAAATTTTCTTGTAGCTCTTATATTTGGAGAATAGCCAAACACAAATTATCATTTAGGCTTAACTCAGTATGATGTGCTTGTTCTATAAAAGAAAAAAAAAACAAACACGAAAACTAGATTGAGGGGTCGTTCCAAAATTTTATGGCCCCTGATCCTAAAGCTAATTATTAGCCAAGATCGCAACTTTTCATGCATTTTTAGATCACTCCTAAAGTTCTTGTTATCTATTTGAAATCCCATTTTTAATAAATATATGGGTTATGTTCAGTTACGTATTTAGGGAGGGGCTTCCGGGCTTAAGCTCGCCTCCCGAAATCTTACTTACTATAGTAAAGTATATGAAATATCTTGCAGAATTTTCACATTTTCAGGCAAAGCCCCCGAAAGTTAGCAAAGCCTCCCGAAACAAAATCGTAAATACGCCACTGGTTAAAGCGTATGATAACGAAGAATTGTAATGTGTATATACGAAAGTTTAGTGCTTTAGCTGTACCACTTAAGTGTACAAGGAAAGGAGGGACTAATCAACTTTTTCAATCCTTTCAGGGGAAGCAATTGAAAATGTTGATGTTCCCTGCCTTTCTATGTATGGCTTCTTTTCTCTGCAACGAGTCTTGTTTTTTTCTTCACAATATTCATAGTGCGTTTAGAAGTACAAACTAGCGTCAACAGGTGGTGCGAAATCGGCTTTTTCGCAGAAATTAATATAGACCTCTTTTTTTTCGTATAGGCGTAGCCTTCGTTTAATATACGATTAGTCCTGCGTATCACCTAAAATTATCAAACAACTATCGAATATGGGGTTGTATAAATTAAAGCTACATTTAAAAACTGCCGAGCGTATATCTAACAAATTTTTAGCTTTTCATCAATGTGTGTATCCCAACAATGGAGAAATTCAAATTACACAAGATGTTAAACAGTTTACGTAATATCAATTATTTTCCACTTCTGGAATACAGTAAGTTAACAAGTTTTTAAAATGAAATTCAATTATTCCGTATGTAAGACGAGTAGTAGATAAATGGAATTGAATTATTATGTAAGACAAATAGTAGATATAATATTGTTATATAGAATGCATTGTGATGAAAAGGGCCATAGGGCCGCAAGGAGGGGCCCAAATCCTCTGCTGCTGGTGGTGTCTTCCTTTCCTTTTGCAATAGAGCTCTGCATTTGACACTGGTCTCACAAGATGCACAACAAATTCGAAGAGGAAAGATGCCACAAAATGATGACAAATACAATAGTATAGATAACAATGACAGATGGCAGCACATACACACAGACATTGCTTGGAAAGATTTATCAGTGATTGTAAAACAGTTTATATATAAGTGAAGCAAATAGTTTACAGCTAATATTAATTCCGGGACCTGTCAAAAAATATTAAGTGTTTACACCTATTTCATTGTAAGAAATTGAATAATGACAATAGTCAATGGTTCTACCTTTCCTTTCAGGTACATGTACGTGCGTGAGAGGAACACAGCGCATATCTTACCAAGAAACCTAGCCTATCTTGTGTTTGTTATTGTGTCAGCGAGGACCAGGTATTGCATCACGTACCTGTGAGCACAACACAAATACTACACTTAGAGGATTGACGGAAGTTATCACTTTCGAAGGGTTCCTTGTTTTTTGAATCTCATCTAATCATCTTTTCATCTCCTTTCATATTCGTTTGGGCTTTGGCCCTGGTACTCTTCATCTTTATGGCGGACTCAGGCAATGATCACGGACAATCGAGTCTTGTTCATACATCTCCGTTAAATATTGGTCCACATGGTCGGCAAAAAACACAACCACGAATTGTTACTGGTACTACACGTCTAGTACAAGCTACCACAACTGTTCCTACAAGTTTTGCATCATGTGTAACTAACGGACAACGAATTCGTTCTAGATCTCTTTCCGATGGTGAGCAAACATTAGACCCTAAGAAACAACGCCTTACACCCATCACAGATCCTATTGCTGCTAATAGTGTCATCACTAATATGGATTGGGCATGCACCTCGGCTGACTATCAATCAAAGTCACATCAAGAAACAGTTTATAACTTCTTGTTAACCGATTATGATACAAAATACGACTCAGTACGTGCTCATCAAGACACGTCGAGGCATCATCCTGAAATCGACCAATCCAAACTTCGCCACACACGTCCGGAACAAAGCCACTTACGAAATTTTTGGAGTAAAAGCAAAAATATCAAATTTAAGTTCGAGCGGACGGAAAACTCCACCTCCACCACGGCGTCCTAGAATATTATCTGTCGTCATTCGTGGCGTGGAACCTGACTTCACCGATGAAGAAATTTACTCGGAATTGCATCAAGAAGGACTACCTGTCAAAGTTGTATACGTATTAAGAACAACCAGGGTCCAACATACTTAGTCCGTGTTCTTACTGATCAACAACAGTTGATCGACCAACTTCTTCTCAACGGTGCATATCTATACCGGCGTCGTTACAAGGTCGAACCATCTCGCACACCAGCACCTTTACCTGTTAGATGCGAGAAATGTCAGCAATACAATTCTCATCCGACATCTGAGTGTCCAAATACCATCAAATGTGGCTACTGTTCACTTGAAAATTCTACAAAAAGTTGTCCAAATCTTAAGGAACCACCACATTGTGACCGATGTTCTGAAAGACATCCTACTTATAGTTACAAGTGTAAAGCTAAGCCTAAACCCGACCCCGCTAAGCCAGAGCTTGTTGTACCGATACGTTCCGTTGACACACCAACCCCGTCAGCAAATTCTTTACGCCATCCAATAACCGTTGAAGACTTATTACGCTTCCTTACTATTTCTTTACAAAATATTCATCCTTTTGATCTCAACCACATCCTGAACCAGATCATATACGCAGCCAAATTACTGTTTAACTTACAACTTCATGCTACCTATTCCGGACCTACAGTTCACTTTCAAATTCAACCAATAGAAGTCTACGTTTAACATGGGTATTGCTACAAACACTTATATACTACATATAATTATGGCTTATAGCTTACTTTTTCTTAACATTCGATCAGTCTTAACACACCACGTGCTCTTTACACAGCTTCTTCAAGAAGAACAAATTGCAGCCTTTGCACTTAACGAAACGTACCTCGCACCAAATCTCAACTGTTACTTTCCGAAATATCACTTACTCCGACATGATGCTACATCTGGTCCACGAATCTATGGAGGAACAGCTATAGGTGTTAGCCAACGCCTTCCTTATCGGGAAGTCACGGTTCCATTAACGCTCACACTGCACCTACCTGAGCATAATGTCACGACTATTTATTTTCGAGGACGCACTGTCACCTTTGTTACCATATATTTTCGTCCAGGTAAAGCACTCAACTACGACTTCTTTCGATATATCGATTCTACCTTTAGGCACTATCTTATCATGGCAGATCTAAATTTTCATAGCCGGTCACAGCGTGACAAAAATAACTTTCTCGACCTTCTGCAAACTGAAACAGTTGCTGAGTTCCATGTTCTACCGAAGCCTACACGCCCCGTCAGCAATACTACTCCTGATGTTGTCATCACATCAACATCTCTCTCACAGAGTATTCATATCGATGTGCTTGATTCAATTGGTAGTGATCATGTGCCTATCAAACTTACACTTCACTGCTCTCCTCGCTCTCAATCTCAACTACCTCCTCAGAAGGTATTCTGCTACAAACGCGCTAATTGGGAACAATATCGCTCCGATCTGGACACTGCTGTTAATAAATTGCTCATGCCTACAACACAATACGATCTTGATCACACAATTGCTAATCTTACTGAATCTATTCAAGAAGCAGCACAACGCTCTATTCCTACAACAGAAATACAATTGCATAAACCAAAATTGCCTCCTCATTATTTACCTTTCATATCCGCTTCTCGTAGAGGACATCGCGAGTATCTCACTACAGGAAATCTTGAAGCGCTTCGGCTTCATCGCCAATATCTTCGGATTACACATAACTATATTGTTGCATATAAGAAGCGCCACTGGATTCAAACTTGTAACACACTTGCAAGTGAATCACACCCTAGTAAATATTGGCGCAAATTCCATCAACTCACAGAGACAGTTTCCCGCACACCATACCCCATTGTTCAAAATAATCAGGCAGTCACCACTGATATGGATAAAGCTAATACGTTTGCTTCATTCTTTCAAGATATTTTTACACCTCTCTCAGGTTGGCATACACCGCAACGCCTACAAAAGTCAATAAACCGACTTACAGATCCATCTTCTGCTTTTCTGCGCCCATCTATCAACCACTCTTTGGAACCCAATAATCCACTTACCACTCCGATTCAACCAGACGATATTCGCCAAACATTATTCCGTAAACGCAACACTGCCCCAGGATTTGATTCTGTTACGTATGTTCTCATCAGGCAAGCTTCACCTTCTTTTCTTCTGTTTCTCAGCACCATATATACCTTCATCCTCCGAACTGGATTTTTTCCAATCGACTGGAAATACTCAAAATTTCTTCTGTTTCCGAAACCTAAGAAACCTCCGTCAGACGTCCAGTCTTATCGCCCTATTCACCTCACCAGTTGCCTCTGTAAAATTTTGGAGCGAATTCTAGTCCGCCGCATGCACGCTTACCTTGCAACTCATAACCTACTTCCTATTCACCAAGCCGGTTTTCGACCTCATTTTAGTACCCTGGATCAACTATTAAGACTATCCACGGCTATTTATAATCAATACAACACAGGTTTTCCTTCTTGTCTGGTAGCCTTTGATCTAGAGAAAGCTTTCGACAAAGTTTGGCATCCTGGTTTACTTTACAAACTCCATAACTATCTACTACCATCTTCATATATCAGGTTCATACATTCCTTCTTATTAGGGAGGCTAGCATATATCTCTATTAACGGAACACTTTCTCATCCGATTTTTCTACAATCTGGTGTTCCTCAAGGTTTGTCACTGTCTCCTCTCTTATACTTACTGTATGTTGCCGACCTTGTTGTCCCACAGAACATAAGCATATACCAGTTTGCTGATGACACCGCCTTTTTCACGACGGCCCGCACAGTGCAATCAATCAGTAAAAACATGCAAACGGCAATTGACGCATTCGTTCACTGGTGTAATATATGGCGATTAAGTATTAATTCTACGAAAACTCAGGCTATTGTTTTCCTGCCACGTAGACGCCGTTCACGAATATACCGAAATCCAAGTCGATTAAACATTCAAGTAGATCATACACCTGTCGTGGCGTCAAATACACTGACTTATCTTGGTGTCATATTTGACTCCAAACTTACCTGGAATCCACACCTCACCAAGATCGTACGCCAAGCACAAAATCGGCTCAACCTACTCAAGCGCTTAGTCGGTACAACCTGGGGGCTAAAACCATTAACAGTACTTAATACCTACAAAGCCTTTATGCGCAGTACATTAACATATGGACACACTGCCTGGACATCCGCACCGCCAAAATTCTATCAGAAATTGGCTATCCTAGAGCGTCATGCTCTACGTCTAGCACATCGAATCAGCTTACCGCATCCGACACGGTTACTTTACGAGATGATTGATTTTCCACCTTTATTGCATCATCTCGAACAGCTTCGTACTCGGTACGTTTGCAAGCGAATTGACCAGCAGCATCCCATGTTACTTGATATCCTACGGTACGATCGGGATCACGACGCACCTTCAACTTACGTCGATACTCCTCTCCAGCACTTCATGACCTTCTATCATTTACAACTAGATGATGCTGTAGTGGATCCCGAAATCTTTCACATCTATGAACCACGTGAACTTTCATCATTCATCTACCCATCATATGCACCGTAACTACCTATTAACATGGGCTTCCTCTGTCTTCATCAGTTCCTGAATCGCCCCAGGAACAGAAGATAACTTGCATTTGTCAGTACTAACAAAACCCTGTGATGTGGCGTCCAGAGCACTGCATTCCATCTTCATCTACTTCTCCGCCCACTGCACCCTGCACTACAATTATTCAGTTTCGCATTCACCATCATTCATCACGTCATGCTAATACTGTATTTTTTTAAATATTATTGTGGCACCCTTGGCCTCCCATCATATTATGTTTGATCCTCATTATATATTTTTCACCTTTCAATAACCTCTCTGTGTGTATGTGTACTCAATAAATGAATAAATATTAAATATGTATACCTCTTAGACCATCCACATTAAAGTGCAATCAACTCTTCTATATATGCAGCACTTACCCGAAGAAAGGGCAAAACCCTTTAAACGGGACGACGGACAAAAAAAAAAAAAACACAGCGCTCCCTAGCTTTCACCATATCACTTATAAATTCATAAAGGCCTCTCCTCCCGTCTTATATACACTTCTTGCAGCCATATACAACTTCATTCTCCGCACCTGCTTTTATCCATCGCAATGGAAAATCTCAAAAACTCTGCTTTTAGCCAAAACCAATAAATCACCTACAGAACTCTCATCATACCGTCCTATACAATTGACATCAGTACTCAGCAAAATCTTTGAACGCATTCTTGTCACTCGCCTTCATACCCATCTTTCTGAACGAAACTTCATTCCTCTTCATCAAGCTGGTTTTCGCCCAAACATCAGTATTTCGGATCAACTCTTACGCCTCACGACCGCCATAACTAATCATTACAATACCTCCAAACCTTCTGCCTGTTATTGTTTGATCTAGAAAAGGCTTTTGACAAAATTTGACATGCCGGCCTCATAGCAAAACTTCACTCTTTTCATCTCCCTTTCTCCTACATTAGATGTATCCATTCTTTCCTGTCAAATCGTATGACTTACATTACCATCAACCACTCACTTTCACATCCGATCATTCTTCACTGTGGTGTTTCTCAAGGCTCTGTTCTTTCACGTCTTCTTTATATATTATACGTAACAGACATGCCCCCTCTACCACAAAAAGTCTCATTATATCAATATACCGACGACACAGCTTTTTCACGACAGCCAACCCTGTTCAACACATAAATCGAACACTCCAACAAGCAGTTGATGCCTTCACTTCTTGGTGTGACAAGTGGCGCCTAACCATAAATCCCCTTAAAACACAGGCTATCATTTTTCTTCCACCTCGCTGCCGATCACGAATTTATCGAAACCCTGCTCTTCTTCATATTCACGTCAATGGCACTTTCATACGTCCATCATCACAAGTAACATACCTCGGAATCATCTTTGACTCAAGACTCAGCTGGAAACCTCACTTACAGAAATTCCGATCACAGGCTATAAATCGATTAAACCTTCTCCGGCGGCTAGTGGGCACCACTTGGGGCTTACATGCTGACACTGTTATTAAGACTTCTAAGGTTTTCCTTCGACTTGCTCTCACTCATGGCCATATATGCTGGATCTCCGCCCCTGACGCACTATATACTAGACTTGCAATATCCGAACGTCATGCTCTCCGCCGTGCTTATCGCATAACACTACCAGCACCAACTGCCGATCTCTATCGCCGTATCAACTTTCCCACCATCTTACAACACTTGGAAACACTCCGCACAAAATACATAACAAAAGTCACTGTCGAAGGTAATCCGCTCTTCCGCGTTTCCACCTTTCACCAGGACATCATTCATGATACCCCTCCTCAACATCAAGCCACACCTCTTCAACATATTCTTACTCTTTACCATACCACTTTAGACGATAATGACCCCCATAAGGCCGATTTTGCTATATACCGTCCACCTCACCTTAGTCCATGCATTTATCCATCTCTGCACCAGTGTTTCATCAATGTTGTTAGCAGCGGGCTTCATCTGTCATCATCAGCCCTGTGACGCCCCAGGGCAGAAGATAACCATTCATTTGTCTACACTAACCATATCCCTGTGTTTGTTGTGGCGTCTATCAGCACTTCACCTCATCTCTCATTTCCCAACCATAGTCCGGCCTCCTTAATGCAATAGTGAATAATAAACGTACTCTACGTATACTGATGCCTTTTCTTATAGGACTGATGCCTCCAAAGCCATATTGAAGAAAGAAAAAAAATGATGACCACATAAAGAATAAAATAAATTAATGTTCCTCAAACTCTCAATGCCCAACTATCAATAAAAGTAAAACCCTATACCTAGATTTCCTCCTACCGAAGAAAGGGCGTAACCCTTTGATCGGGTTAACCAAAAAAAAAGCGCTCGATCGGCTTTGCATACGGCAAAAATATTTTTTTTTGGAGCAGCACAATTTTTTTTTATGCCCGTGCTGTATACCTACTTTTGATTATTATGAGATTGTGAAACAAGTTCCGTGATTTTAAAGGAACAGTGAAGCCATTTGGTGCTACATGTGGCATAATGCACACACATAACGATTTCATCATTTTCTTTGGATAACAAAAAGAAAAATCCAACATTTGCATGATAGTGATGGTTGGAGTAATAAATCCAATCCATATTTCCACTATGTTGTGTTGTTGAATTCACAGAAATGTTTTGAAATAAATTCAAGTAGAAATGAGCTTAGAAATAATATGCACTAACCCACTATTTTTATCATAATCAATCAGGGGTAAAAGTGAGGGGACATCGTCCTCTCGCTTCCAAAAAAAATCTTTGGCGTACCTCCATTTCCTAAAAAAAAAAAAAAAACACACAATGGGGAAAGATATGCACGGAGAACAGTATTGTATTGTATTGTATTTATTTCTTTTGTATGAACTTACAAGTACGAGGAATGTCCTCAAGTAAGTGTAACATGACAGTGTGACATCATGCGTCCCCCTACCTTTTCAGATGCACTTTTAACACTGTCATCAGTTGAATCCTGTGTGTGTGGTTAAGTTAAATGTGACTGTCCCTTTCCTCTTTATAACCGGAGTTGCAGTGGCGCAACCAGCTATGAGTTCAGGGGGACCAGGCCCTACCCGAAACTAACATGGTCTATTTTATACAGCAGCGCTGAAGAGAAATTTTCCTGAAATTTCCAAAAAAAAAAAATCATTACTGCATGTCATTTGTCCAGTATCTTAAAAATATGTAAACTGACACACACAGACAATGCACCGTGCGTGGAAAGTGCATTTATATCTGGATAGAGGCATGAGATATCACGTTCGAAATATTGTCTTGAGATTGTTTAATGCTGTCCTTGAGATTTTTTCGAATAATTGCTTCACCTCTCTAGCCAACAACTCTCCACAGACAAAAGACAATGTTTTCTTGTTTCTGACTTTCTGAATATTTTTCTGAATGGCAACTGGTTTTGTGCCATGATCCGTCCTTGCACTCTAGGTGTAGTTAGGCAAGTTGTAGGCAGTCAGGGACAAAAGTTCTTTTCGTTTGGTTAAATTTAGTTTCGGAACAACGGTGGTATGGTTGGAACGTACAGAGAATTACATAATTAATCTTTCTCACATAATTTTGTGAAGTTTTGTACAAGAACAGTAATTAAAATGGATAGCCTATACGTTGTTCATAATGTCGCAGCATTTAGGGTCTAACTGTATTTTCATAGCTATTTAAGTGTTTGACCTTGGAAAACACCTGCACCTGTATCATAGGGTTTCAAAATGTCAATTAGTTCACGACTACATTTATAAGTCCCTCGTTATAAATTATAAACTATATGTCTTGTACATTTTACTCAATAGTATTGCAATGCTTGTAATATAACAATAAATAATGCAGATCAATGTATAAGTCAAAGCACTGTACAAAAGAAAAAAAAACAAGTGAAAATCCTAAATTAACTTCTTAGAGTAATAAACGTTAGGAAAGAGTGCGTAATTATATGTAAAACTAAAGATGTAGGAAAAAAAATAACTTTATTTTCAGTTTCAAAACTTGTAATCGTTAATAGTAGGGAATTTGTTAATTCGAATTTTTATTTTAAGGTCTTTTAACCTGTTAATAGTGGCTATAATTAATTTTTTTTTAATGGGCACAATGCAAACTTTCAATTTTGTCAATATCAGATGGTGCAGCACGTCGTTTGCATACTAGTGTACTAAGTAGTATTGGCCCCTTCCGAAATATAAACCTGGCTGCGCCACTGCGGACGTGCGAGGAAGAGACGGAAGGTCAGACCAGAATTTAAAACCCTAGTAGCAGAGACAGCTTGCAAACTGCTTAATGTAAGCTTGAATTGCAAGTCGGCCAAGCTTGCATCCAGCTTGATTGGAAAACGTGCAACTATGCAGCAAGCGAGATTCCAGTAACAAAGTTACATGGGGGCAACCTTACATTTAGTGTTCCATTCAAACTTGACGCAAGCGTTTTACAAGTTAAGTGAACTGAATAGCCAATGAACGGCAAGTGGTGCTATGATGCTCTGCAAAGGGTCTGGAGCATTGCTTGAAAATACAACAAAAGGCAGACTGTATGAAAGCATGCGTTTCAAGTTCAAGCGTAGAAAGCCAAAAGCCAAGCCTAAACCAAACAGCCGAAAGCTTTTTTGCTATTAGAGAATATACTGCTAAAAGAAATTCTTAAATGCTGTTCAACTATTATAGACCTAAGCCTACGTATTGCTTACAATGCTATCTATTCATAAACTATGTATCCCCTCCTTTGTTTCCTTTTTTCAGTACAGAGAAACAACCCTTTTGCTCAAGGAAGACCCTGAAAGAGAAGTAAAACATTTGTGTCTTAAATTTTCTCTGAAGCTGAGTATTTAATATTTGTAGTCACTCCCAAGTCAGTCCTTATATCAATATGAAGAGAACGCAAGCTCAAACACACACACACACACACTCAAAAATATGCGGGAAATCGGGGCTGAAACCAGCTACATCTCCTCTAACACCATTACACATACATGGATACTCACAGAGTGGTTCTGGCCTGTTAAAGATAGTTTTATAAAAGCACACTGCTTTGTGTGAAGCAAGGAGTGAATGCTAAACGAAGTGGGAGCGACAAACGTAGTGAAACTGAAAGACACAAAATAATCCTCGATCTTCCAGAAGAAGCTAAGGATGGCCACAAAGTTCCGGTTCCGACGGAGGAACCGGTTCTTGGATATCCGGGTTACAGAACCGGTTCTAGATCTGGATCCGAAAACCCGGTTTCAGAAACGGATCTTAGGAACCGGTACCAGACCTGGATCCGAAAAACCGGTCGGTTCCAGAACCAGATTTTAGCAACTAGTTCCAGACCTAGATAAAAAAAGACCCGTAAAAGAGGCACAAAGTACACCTTCAAAACACTGAAAAGAGAACCACGCGCTTGTGTACTCCCCACCCAGACCCGCTTGTGCACCCCAGAAAAAGATTTGTAGTCCACCAGTGGATGTTTAACCAAATGAGTTTGCCAGTTACCCAGTTTATTTAGCCAAATGAGACAAGCGGCCGCTGCCTGGGCGCCTGTGTATCGCTTCCACCATTTGATTTAGAAACTGAAAGACACAAAATAATCCTCGATCTTCCAGAATAAGCTAATGATAGCCACAAAGTTCCGGTTCCGGCGGAAGAACCGGTTCTTGGATATCCGGGTTCTAGAACCGGTTCCAGACCTGGATCCGAGAAATCTGGTTCCTGAACCGAATCTTCTAGAACCGGATCCGTGCAGAGCCGAAAACCGGTTCCAAAAGGAACAGGTTCCGGCCATCCATAGAAGAAGCTCAATGGACTTTGAAAGTCATATGCAGTGGTGCTATTCAGCATATTCCTATCAGTTCCGTAGAACCGATTGTTAAAACATTTCCCAGAACTTTTGTTATACTCAGACGTAAACACACGTACGCATACGCATGACCTAGCCAAAGTGAAAGAAAGAAGCCAAACAAACTTGTGAAAGCACCTTTGAACTTTTCCTCGCTCGCTTGTATTGTGAAAACAAGCAACTTTCAATTGTTTCAATTCAATGGGAAGACAGAAATCTGACTGAGCAAATATAAATTTGAACATGAATTCCAGAATACTGGAATCTGTGAGTTTAATGTGGTACATATCTAATGCCTATTACGTGTGCTAGCTACTGTTTTTGAATGACTGCGATGTCTTCTTTAGTTTTGGAGATATGTGCCCTCCAAGCAATGTGTACATAATAAAGTAGCCTTTTCATCTATATCTCGACCACTTGCTTCTCATGATTCATACTATCATTCCAAAAAATATGGCACTTTCCTGATGGAATCATAGATGTTCATTTTACTCCGACCTCACTCACCCTCGCCCTCACAGTGGCAGTTGGCCCTCGCCCTCTTTCAGGAAACTTGTCCTCGCCCTCGCGAAGGGAGTTGTCCGTCACCCTCTCGAAGGGAGTTGTCCATCACCCTTGCGCACCCTCGTCCTTGCAGTGAAAGTTGGCCCTCGCCTTAGTTCACCCTCGCCCACGTGATACGAGTTGTCCATCGTCCTCGTTTGCCCTCGGACTCGTCCTGGAAACTTTTCTCGCCCTCATTCACCCTCACTCTCAGGAAGGGAGTTGTCCATCGCCTTCGCAAGCCCTCGCCCTTACACCATTGAGGGTAAGGAAGCCCTCGCGAAAGCCCCCTTGCGAGGATCAGATCCTCAATTTTATAGCCTATTTGCGGAATTATTTCCTTAACGTTAGTGATGAGCGCAAGGGTCTTGGTCTTGCAGTTTGTGCAAGAGTCTTGCATGCAAGACCAAGACCAAGGGGTGCAAGACCAAGATTCTTGCGCAAGATTCTTGCACAAAGAGCAACACAGTGGAATAGCGTTCACTTATGGTGCATGGGGTCCCTGGTTCGATCCCAGGTTGCGAGATGTCAGATTTTTGGTGGACAAACACCCTGTGAGTGGGCTTTCTCGGGGTTTTCCCGTTACCTCCTACTTTCTATTCAACCCAGCTAATTTTCTCCTTTTCTCTCCATGCCAACGTTTCGAAAGCCCACGTCCACAGCAATTTTTCCCACGCAATTTGTTTCATTGCTTTTGCGTACTGTCCATGTTTCTGGCCCATAGAGTACATATTGGAATCAGTAAAAGAAAATCTAAATATTTAGACTTAATTGAAAGTTTGTTCAATACAAAGATTAGCTAGTCGTGGTTGAAAAGGAAAAATCTGACGCCTTTAGATTGTAAAAATAATTTTGCAATTTATGGTATTTCAGTAATCTGTGCCGCCATGACTTTATTTCATGCGTCTCAGGAGTAGCCTCCCCAGTTTGGAAATCTGTGGAGTATCGGATCAGTTGTATATATATATATATATATATATATATATATATATATATATATATATATATATATATATATACTGTGGCGGATCCAGGATATGATCAAGGGAGGGGCTAAACCATAGTTTGCAGTTCTATCCAGTGTAAAGCAGGACTGAAGCCCATTTTATCCAGTGTAAACTTGAACGTCAAGGGGGTGGCTACAGCCTCTATAGCCCTCCCCTTGGATCCGCCACTGTATATATATATTAGGGTAGTCCTTATTTATATGGGCATAAATAAATTTAATAATTTCCTTGGACTCACCCCCTAAAATGGTTCCATGTGGGACAAAATTAAGCCAGGAGAAAAATTAGATCCATTGAATAATTTTAAATGGTGCTCCAAACGACCTAAAATTTTGAATGCGTTTACAATACATAGTATATGGGGAAAAGCTGGAATAAACTCTTGTAATTTACAAACGGCTTAAGGGAATGGAAAGATATCTTGGATAATGGAACTAGAGGTAAGGACCAACCTAATTTTGTATAGCATTATTATGGCGACCATCTTGAAGTCCGCCATCTTGAATTCAGGTCAAAATTTTCAAATAGGAAGCGGGGTCATGTTACATATCATTTTGAGGTAGCGTTTTCCCAGAAGCACAAATCTCGAATTATTTTCAAGCTACCAATAATCTTGTAAGAAATAGTACGTTTGAAAAACGAAATGCTTCGATGTAATGTTATTTTATTGTAGTTATGGACCACAGATTTGTATGAATTTTGGAAGTATTTTACATAAACTGGAAACAAACTGCTAGAGAAAGTTAAATCTGTGTTTCCCCATGAACTACCAATGAGTTTTTCCATCAAGATGATTCATAAACCATTATGAGGAAAAAGAAAAAATATAACATGAAAGAAATTGAAATATCCCTTATTTATATAGTACTGTAGCTTTGGGGTAAGTTTTCAATAGGTTTTTAATCTTATATACTACACAGTTCACTTTTGTCACATCTAGGAAAAGATTATCTATGAGAATTCACTATGTGCAAAATAAACTTTTTCTGATACTCATTTTTCGTAAAAACGATGATGTAATCTTCTGTTAGTTTCACTCCCCTTTCTGCTGCATCGTTTATTACGGAGATGAATTTAACTATTGTCTTTCCTTGAAGATAGTCATTGTTATTTGACCACCAAATCGGATCACACTCAGGAAACCCTTTGGGTATTCTAAATCTCACGAGAAAAAAATTGTTTGTTGTATTAAAATCACTGTTTCTCTTTTCGCAAGAATTTTTATGATATTATCTTTGCGTCAAGCCTCTTTGCTGCTTCACGGTCTCTCCTTAAAGTTTTAATTCTTTCAACCAATTTTTGTTTTTCCACTAAGTTAACTTCATCATCGAAAAACTCGAATGCTACGTATTCCTCCTCCAAGTACCAGAGATGCCGAGAAAATTTAGAAAGAGTCACTTCAGATAATTCATTGTCTATTTGCCTATAACTGTACAAAGCTTTCAAAAATTGCAGGTCTTGTAATGATGAATGGGATACTTGATCACATTTAAATGAAGCTTGGACATATAGTCGTATCAGAAAAATTCATGCTCTCCGAAGACCCGTTTCTATTTGATTCGTTAAACGAAAATGTTGGCGAAAGAGAAATATTTTTAAACAGTATATTGCTTTTCCCATCTACCTTGCATGATGAATTGCTCCAGGCAAACGAAAGAAAACTCTTCGAGGAGGTATGCCATCCAAGAATGTCAGTTCTAAAATTTTACTGTCATCTTCTCTGCGGTGTCCTGCTTCTACAAGTTTGATAGCAAAATTCAATACTTTATTTCTTACATCTGAAATGTTGTTCCTTACGTCATTATCATCATCAATTCTGGAATAAAGTTAGTACAATCTATTTTAGACCAATCGTTCTGAAAATGCTTAAATAGGGGAACGTCCGGTCCAGATGCAAACGAAACACAACACTTGTCAAATAGACATTTTAAAATCAATTCATAAATGTAGAGTCTACAAGGAAGGTATAGAAAATAATTTTGGAGCATCTGCTCTAGCAGAATGAAAGCACCGTTCACATGACACATATTGCAGGAAATAATGTGACAACAAACTGCCTGCACGAACTTTACCAAGTTCCATTCTTCAACCTAATGAACTGTAGTAGAAATAATTTGTTCGTTCTCCTCTTCATGATGACAAACTGAGAACACCAATAAGCCTTTCATAAGCATCTCCTGTAATAAATATTGATAACCCGTCGATAGTCTCTCTACCAGTCAAATTCGGCAGTAGTTTTCCGTCTCATTGCACAACTAACGCACTTGATGTACTCCAAAATGGTTTTTGTGGTCTTATGCAACTTCGCTACGGATTTTCTGTCAGCATCGATGCATATTTATTACTAGTTCCTTTATATTATGGCCTAATGTTTCTGCCGTCGCTGTCAGAATGTGTATTCTCGTTCTATCAGTGGACTTGTATCGATCAAGAGCAGCAACCTGTCTTGGAGTTTTAAAACTAGTTTTTCCCCTTTTACATCTCTTGCAGGATCCGGACGCACACAGGCACATATTTACATTTTATCTTACATACTCAACTGGGTTTTCCTCTTCATTTCTTGAAATGCTTACCTACGTGTATTTTTGTGTAAAATTCACACAAATCATTTTCAGAAGTGCATTTTTCTTTCGCGTTCCTCTTTCTAATGAAGCCGCGCATATCCCTCTTGTTCTTTTCGAGCCAAACTCATGTCTTTACATTTAGATGTGTAAGAGTTATTACTTGTAAAAGAGAAATAATTTCACAGGTAATAATTCTTAGACGACTAAAGCTATCTTTAAAATAGTGTCAGACTCGTGTTTGTGGTGAAACGCCACCTCAAAACGATATGTCACGTGACCCTCTTCCTATTTGAAAATTTTTATCTGAATCCAAGATGGCGGACTTCAAGGTGGCTGCTGTGACAATACCGTACATTAGGTGTGTTTCTTCCTCTAGTTCCATTATCCAGGATATTTTTGCGTTCCCTTAAGCCGTTTCTTAATTACAAGATTTTATTCCAGATTTTTCAAATATATTATATACTGTAATCGGATTCAAAATTTTAGGTCGCTTGGAGCACCATTTAATATTATTCAATAAAGTTAATATTTCTCCTTCCTTAATTTAGTCCCATATGGAACCATTTTAGGGGGTGAGTCCAAAGAAATTAGGAAATCAAAAATTAAGGACCACCCTAATATATATATATATATATATATATATATATATATATATATATATATATATGTGTGTGTGTGTGTGTGTAAAAATTACGAAACGTTGTGATTTATCTCATAAGTAGTGAAGCTTGCGCACCCATTGAAAACATAAAAAAAAGTCATCGCCTATGTTTTACACTATCATCATACTTAAGCGAAGATAAACTATATTACATTTAGAAATATACATTAAATTTCCATTACTATTGACACATTGTAGATTTTGTTATCCCTTATATCGAAAGTAAATTTTACCTATGAAAAGCATAAAATTTTTTAAAAGCAAAACTTGCAAGACTCTTGCAAGCAAGACCAAGACCAAGACAAAGACCAAGGGTTTCAGTGAAAGACCAAGACCAAGAGCACCCGGGTGTTGGTCTTGCATTTGCTCATCACTACTTAACATACGTCTTAAACAAGGAAAACTAAACATACCATGGTATAACTTACTTCGGATCACCTAAAATGGACGAGACGAGATGAGACGAGCAATAAGGTTTATGATATCGTCTCCTACGTCTCGTCTCAATTTTCGGAAACTTCTTTATTGTCTCGATTCTCGAGGACTCACTTCTCGTCACTTTCTGTAAATTTACGTACAAAATGTATTTCTTTATCTAGAAGTTCTCAGAATCCTTCTGTGTCACGAGAGGTGTAAGAAGGGTATAATCTAAGAACATTTAAACCATATTTATTATTGGAATATATTGTGATTTGAGTATCTTTTAACGTTCATAAATGCTCTTCATTATGAGGTTTTTCAAACGGATCATTTAGAGCTAAAATAGAGTTTGAGACATAAGATTTGGGTGAACTAGTGTAGCCCACAAGACTCGAAAAAATTCTCGTCTTGTCTCGTAGTGTAAATTATAAGAGTGATAACGGTGATGAGATTTAAAAAGTGTTGTTTTCAATATATAGTTTCTCTAATTACACTATGCAACACTTTTAAAAAAAGTTTTGTCCTTAGGTTGCTATTGTTGATTCCTTAGTCATATTCATAAAACATTTACGAAAATGTGCATAATTCTCATGAAACTTCGATTTTGTAAGTTGAACATCGATTTGTTAAAAAAAACTCTATGAAATATATTAGACATTGCATTTAAATTGATTAAAGAAGTTTGGTAGTAAGTTTCTCTACACCCCTATTATAACATCAAAAGAATAGGCTACTTAAACTATAACTTGGGTACACAGATATCAGGGGCACCCGAAGAATTTTTTTAATGGAGCGATCTCCATGGCTGTTATATTACATTTGATATTTCTGGTATATAATATGCAAGGTTTGCTATATTACGTATACATTGTCGTGAGTCAGGAGGACCCTGTCTGCCCCCTTCATGCAACCACGATAGATATCCATGTGTACCTGTGTATACCTTAGAAATGTCTTTTTCCTACATTTTCGTTTATGCGTATCATGATTTTCATGAATTAGCCCGCAGATGTAGTTCCTCATCATGTTCTCGTTATATTGTCCTTGGTAACCGCGTTCGAAAGTCATAATGTCTTGGCAAAATCGCTCACCGTTTCCCCTGTATCCATATTTTCCTCAAAACTATCCAATGAGAGGCAAGAACATGTAACTTAAGTGACATCCTATAACCCGTTTCGCCATAGTATGTCACAATGTTATTAAGTTCCACATAATTTTCAGCTCTGTAATTTCCTAAGAAACACTGAACGACTGCCGCACAGTTGCTCCAGGCTTCTTTTTCAGTCTCAGTTAGCAACATGGAGACCTCAGTGGACTGGATTACTATCATTACTTGCGGTCCTACAAACACTCCAGCCTCCATCTTGGCACGAGATAGCTGCAGAAACATGTCTTGTAAAAACTGGAATGTGTTAGAATCTCTATCCAAAGCTTTCAGAAATTGCTTGATAATGAAATTGAAGTTTTATGTGTAAAGGTGGTAACAATACCATTTTAGGGTCGTATTTTACATTATGTATCCTCACAGTGTATTCCTCCCGTTGTGGCCAGTACTTCCTCCGGCAGTGGGCCTCGGCGTCACTACTGTCTCACAAACAAAGGTAAGACGAGAATTTGGTGAAACCGCCTTGCAAACCCATGAGTAAGGCAATAATTTCCAAGTTCCCTATTACTTACAACCCATATTTTGTATATTCTAAATTGTCCAATAAGGTCTTCAGCTGTTAGTCTTCCTTTGTAGAGACGGAAAGAATCACAGGAATAGACAGGTGCTTATTCCCATTGTGCAGATACACACCCTTGAGACTTCTAAATGAGTTGTCTATAAACAAACGCCACTCTTTCAGAATGCAGGGTATCTGTAAAGCATAAACACTTATAAGCACAATCCAGCTTTCATACAAAAAATTTGGAAAACTGTTCGTGGCGTCTCCTTTGAGCAGTTGCGTTTACTGATTTATCAACTATGTTCTATTATTTTACCTATCATATTTCCTCAGACTTAGATTTCGAATAAGATAATTCAAAACATTTTGGTTGGGATGGTAGGGTTGTCTATTAGTAGTTCATATCTGCAATGTTTAATAAGAAAGGTATGCTGTGACACAATTGTAGTATAACAGGATATTCTAGGGTTATAAATACACAAGGTGGCTCAAAAGTAGGTATATAGTACCGTAGTGATCAGCTCTTGCATTTTATATAATTTCTTATTGTTATCCATCAGGTAGACTTAGTTTCTTTATTGTTCTTAATTTGCTTTTACTTACATCTTAAGCTCGGAACAGCCTAAGAAAATACACCCATAAACTAGAATGTTATACTTGATCAGTGCAATACATATTTTTGGGCATAATGTATATATACATACCTTTAAATCCTTACAAATAGCCTTTAAAAAAAACTGCCCAATGCATGTTGATTCTATCCCGAATCTCTTAATGTTGCCAGGTTCTTCAATCGAATTTAAATGCAACTTAACGCATCAAACATTTTAGGATGTGCATATAAATTAATTAATATAGCACAAATTCCATATATAACATCCTTTGTAATATGTGGTATATATTTCTTATGCCCAAAAAGCATTGATCCATTTTTTAACGTTACTTTGGGGTGTGTAGAAGTTAGTTTCTATTTTTACTAAGGTGATGAGGAAGACACCTCTACTAAATTCAAAGAAATCTCTGCATCAGTACAGCACGAAGTGATGTTTGCACCTCCCCCCAGCGGCAGTTTCAGATCACCAGAGAAATCTTTCACTGTCCCTCTCTCCACTCCTAGAAGCCCCGTCGTGAATCCAGGCCCGGATTCCAGTCCTAGATTACCTGTAGGCGTTATAGCTGCAGATAAAGTTTTCTTCTGGTACCGTATATTGAAGGTTCGTTTTGACGACTTTTCCAAGAAATGCATACTGATTCGTGAGTACATAATATTGTCTATTGTCTAATAATAATAGGAAAGATAAAAATAATGTGTCCGACCAAAATTTATTATTACTGCATAAGAACTAGTTAAGAAACTATCATAATTAATGTATTTTTAGCAGGGCGATATGTCTTCAAACGCATAATTAAAAGTAGTGGCAGTTCCTGAGGGAAGTCATATAGTTAAAAAAATTAAAGCTTTTTCTCTTCAAAGTAAAGGATAAAAAGATACGGAAATCTAATAATTAGAAGGTTCAGGGCCCGATTGGGAACACTATTCATATAGATATTGCATATACTATATTGCCCCAAGACACACACACACACACACAAACACACACACACACACACACACATATATATATATATATATATATATATATATATACAGTGGCGGATCCAGGATATGATCAAGGTAAGGGCTAAACCATAGTTTGCAACTTTATTCAGTGTAAAACAGGATTTTAGTCCATTTTATCCAGTGTATACCTGAGGGTTAAGGGGGGCTATAGCCCCTATAGCCCCACCTTGGATCTGACTTTGTATATATATATATATATATATTTGTGTGTGTGTGTGTGTGTGTGTCTGTCTGTCTGTTTTTGAGCAAATAAAACTTGGTTTTTGGTGGGAGAAGAGAACAAACATACAAATAAATCTCACGGGTTATACCATTCGGGTGTTCATGGACGTAAGTAGGGAGGGGACATTATGGGGTGTTTTTTGCGCAAAGAAGCCACGCACCATTCACGCTGATTGGCTGGCACCGGTCACGTGACCCCGCCCACTGGTCACGCCTACTTGGCTCCGCCCGCGTTTTGCCACGCCCCCAGGACTCACGTACTCCTTCTCTTTTATGACCTACAGCGCAAAGGCTCTTCCTATATGGGGGTTTTCGAACGTGCCACACTTATTTTACCTCGGTCTTATATATGACACTTAAAACCCGATCACTCGTCAACGAAGCCGCATATTGAGGTGGTGTTTCCACACACACCAACAACTACATGTTCCAAAAATACCGACCATCGATGTTAAAGGTCAAAATACTTAAAACTCAATAACTCGAAAACGGAGCCACATATTGAGGTGATGTTTTGATCATCAACCACCACATGGCCCAAAGGTCAAAGGTCAAAATACTTAAAACCTAATAACTCGAAAACGGAGTTACATATTGAGCATACGCGGTGAGAAAGGGCGGGATCCACATGTCTGTGGGGAAGTATTCTGCACAGGGTGTAATAATATGACGCCGTCAGGGCATTTATGTTACATTCAACCGTGCTGAACTGGCTATTAGTGTTTTATGACATTGAGTGCCGCCAGGATAAAGAAGTAGCCGGTGGTATTCTTGAGCATGAGCCCAACCTGTTAGTAAACCAACAGATATGTTATTATTGTAGAAACAGTGCGAGTGAACGGTGTGGTGTATGCGGTATTAGAAAACGTGTATTTTATGGGGACAAATGCATTGTAGAGTTTCTAGATTATTTAGCACAAAGGCGTTCTGGAATAAACAAAATAGTCGCTGTAGTTCATAACGGAAAGGGGTATGACGCCCATTTTGTTTTACTCGCGATGATGATTGATAAAGAGTGGACGCCGCGAATAATTATGCGTGGGTGCAAAATTTTAGCGATGGAATATTTATATTTAAAATTTATTGATAGTATAAATTTCTTACCAATGCCATTGTCCAAATTAAGCGAGGCGTTCGATTTGTCCGTCTCGAAGGGTCATTTCCCTCATTTATTCAACACAAAGGCTAATCAGGAGTATAGGGATCCTTTACCAAGCATTGAGTATTACGATGTGGAGGCTTAAAAAAGAAACAGAAAGAGAAGTTTTGGCGTTGGTATAATGACCAAAAAGAAATACTTGGAGATACGGGCTTCATTTTAAAAGAACAGCTAATTAAATACTGTGTAAACGATGTGAACGTGCTGCGCAATGCGCGCATAAAATTTATGAACGAATTTGAAGTTATATTGGGTGTCAACCCGTTCCTAGAAATTATAAGCATTGCCAGCGCGTGCAATTTAATGTATAGAAAAAAGTTCTTGCGAACAGACACCATTGGTATTATCCCACATAGTGGGTACAGATGGCGTGATAATCAAGCTGTCGGTGCCGTGCAGTGGCTCGTGTACGAGGCCGACCGATTAAAAACACAAATCCAACATTCTGGTAACGGACGAGAGGTTGTGGTGCGTGGTGGGTATAAAGTGGATGGTTATGCGCGATATAATGGCGCAGAACATGTTTGGAAGTATCAGGGTTGTCTATTCCACGGGTGTCAGGCGTGTTACCCCAAGGTCGTGATAACACCATATATAACGATGCATACACTACTTTTAATATGCATTATGAGAAAACTGTAAACAAAATTAATAGATTAAAAGAACTGGGGTATATAGTGCATGAAATGTGGGAATGCCAGTGGCGCGAGTTTCTGAAAGAACACCCGACAGTGAATATATTTGTAAAAAACCACCGCATGGCTAAGAAATGCCCAATTCATCCGCGGGATGCCCTGTATGGTGGCAGGGTCGACGCCATGAAACTTTACAAAAAGGTGAAAGAGGGAGAACGTATCATTTACACCGATATAGTTTCCCTTTATCCTTATTGTTGTAAGGTGAAACAATATCCTGTGGGTCACCCGAAAACTTATGTGGGAAATGACGAGTGTCCTGATATTTCGGAGGGAATAATAAAGTGCACGGTATTAGCCCCGGACAATCTCTACCAGCCAATGCTACCAGTTATTATTCCCCTTATGCCGAATATGCGCGGACACCCTAATGAAGAAGAATGCACGCATTCGGATGAGGAGAGAGCTTTGACTGGAATATGGGTTGTAGACGAAATGCGGGTAGCTGTTGAGAAAGGATACAGAGTGCTCGAAAAACATAAGATATGGAGCTATGAGGTTGTAATGTATGACGCTGAAAAGAAAGAGGGCGGTATTTTCAAGGACTACATTAACCTGTTTATGAGGATCAAGACTGAATGTAACGGTTGGCCAGCAGGATGCGTCACTGAACAACCAAAAGACCAGTTCATACACGAGTATTATGAGAAAGAGGGTATCCAATTAGACCGAGAAAAGATTATGCGCAACAAACCTAAGAAACGAATTTCAAAGCTAGGGGTAAACAGCCTGTGGGGTAAGTTTGCACAAAGAGAAAACATGGAGCAAATCGCTATCATTAAAACTCCCGAGGAGTATTTCGATAAATTAACAAATCTGTATATTGAAGTTAAATCATTTATTCTAATCGGCGACAAAATCCGTGTGCTCAACTGGAGTGTTAATGAGAGCGTTATTGCTCCTGCTGTGATAATGGCCGCATACACCACAACACACGCACGCCTCGAGTTATTTCGTTATTTGGATTTACTTGGCGAGCGTGTGTTATATTATGATACCGACAGTGTTATTTAAACCCAATTGTCTGGTGAGCTACAGTTAAAAATGGGAGTGTATTTAGGGGAATAGAAGAATGAGTTAGCAGAATATGGTCCGGATGCATATATCGAAGAATTTTGTGCTGGTGGTCCCAAATATTACGGCTATACCGTTGTTAACACTCTTAATGGTAAAACAAAGACAATATATAAAATCAAGGGAATCACACTGAATAATAAAACATTAAAATATGTTAACTTTGAACAGATGAAAGATATGATTTTAAATAATTCACCATCTATTAGCGTTCCTCTCGGTCAACAAATTGTACGTACTAAGGATTATAAATTGATTACTAAGCCGGAGGCGCAGGTTACTGCTAGTTACTGCTAAAATCTATCAGGTCACTGCTAATAAAAGAAAACGAATAGAAAATTTTGACACACTTCCATACGGGTATAAAAGAAAACGAATAGGGTAAATACAGTATTAGTAGAAACGAAAGTTTTTTAATTAAGTAGAGAGAGAGGGTGGTGACTAAAAAAATGGATAATCAAATTTTAAAATCATTATTATTATTTTAATGAAATCGAGGTATGTGTTGGTCTAGCATACGATGATGGAAGAGAATTTCCTGTTATTATACTTTACATAATTACTATGATCGTTATCCACCTGATTTACAAAAATCGCTACCTACACTTATGTATATTTACAGTGATATTATAGAACCACAAATGTTAGGCGATACTATAGCTCCATTGTTACGTATTATATATACAAATATTACAGAGTATGGTATTAACAATGTACATATTCTTGACAATCCTCATTATGTCCCCGTGGAATGTAAACAATTTGATCAAATTATTATTGATTTAAGAGATAGTACAGGTAATCCACTACCTTTCCAATATGGCAGTGTATGTGTAAAATTACATTTTCTCAAACGTAATACGGTATTGTAAATTTTAACTTGTGTGAATATTAATAGTAAGGAAAAGAGAAAAAAATAAAAAATGCAGTGTGAGTGTATGAAATCAGAATTAGATTTATTTGCTGGTTTACCTACTCAAACTAGTATTATAAGTAATAAAATAGTTCCATATAAGCCTGTGGCTTCAATATCTGATAATGCACCAATAGAGTTTGTTGTCTCCGGTCATGGGGATGACTATATGGACTTACCGCACACAATGTTATATAATAAAGGTAAAATTAGTAAATCAGATGGTTCTAATTTAACTTCTGCCGATAAGAAAATTGGTCCTGTAAATGATTTTCTCAATGCAATGTTCAGTGTAGTGCAATTATATTTGAATAATCAACTTATTTCCTACTCTTCACATACATATCCATATCGATCGTATATTGAAAAACTACTCAATTACAATGCTAATGCTAAATCAACGCATCTTCAAACATCAATGTGGTTTAAAGATACTGCAGGGCATATGGACAGTGTGGCCGATGCTAATGTAGGATTTAAACAACGTTTTCTTCTCACTGCTTTAAGTCAGTCATTTGAATTATTGGGTTATATTCATGCTGATATTGTCAATCAGGAGAAATTTTTACTGAATGGTGTACAACTGCGTATTAAACTAATTCCAGCTAAACCTGCATTTTGTTTAATGGGAGACACAAATGCTCATGGAAAAGTTGTAATTACAGATGCAACATTGCTTGTGAAAAAGGTTGATGTATCACCAGCACTTAAAATAGCAAAAAATAAAGTATTACAAAATCCTAAATTTAGAATAAAATATCATATAACAAGAGCGCAAGTGAAGACAGAAACTCTGCCACAAGGAATTATTGATAGTACACTTCCAGATCTGTTTTCCGGCATAGTGCCTAAACGTATTATTATTGGGTTTGTTACTAATACTGCTTTCAATGGTACTTTTCAGACAAATCCGTTCAATTTTCAACATTTTAGTATGTCATTGTTTACCTTGTATGTTGATGGAACGCATGTACCATTAAAACCACTACAACCTGATTTTGATAATAAGCTATATATACAGGCATATTCCACGTTATTTACAGGTTCAGGTGTTTATTATTCTAATCAAGGTAATGATATTCTACTTGCCGAATATCCTAATGGTTATACTCTACTGGTGTTCGATTTAAACCCCGATTCTAGTGCTAGTGCTGCATTTCATACTAGTCCACAACGGCAAGTAAGTGTACATTTAGAGGTTCATTTTAAAGAAGCGCTGCCATCTCCTGTAACAGCAATTATTTATGGTGAATTCTCCTCAGAATTAGAAATTGATTTCCAGATAAAAATATATATTAATTAATTAAAAAATGTTAAATACAATTGAACTTTATGAGGCACTACAACAAAATCTGCCTAAAAATCATTTTATTGGTGTATATGCTGCATATGGGTTACCTCTGTTTATTCATACATTTTGAGCAGCCATAATAAATACTGATTCTAGTGATAAGCCTGGTGAACATTGGGTTGCTGTTTATATATCTAATATACGTGTGGGAGAGTATTTCGTTAGCTATGGTATACCTCCCTATATACAACATCATATAAGGTTTTTAAAACGAAACTGTCTGTATTATACATGGAATAATAGACGTATTCAAGGTGATTTATCTCAATTTTGTGGACACTACTGTTTTCTATATCTAGCATGTCGTGCATCTGGGTATTCACTGCACGATTTCTTAAACAAATTCTCACTCACCACTACTGATGCTAACGATATTATGCTTTATTCATTTATGAGAGTATGGTGATGATAATGGTCACTGGCGCGAGATTAAGTTCTCCGTAAACCATGTATGTGTGTGTGTGTATAACCAGACATGTTAAATGGTGTTTTATTTTTTAAAAAACTCTGCTAAAAAGGCTAATATTTAACTGCGCCATTGCCGAACCAAGAGTGTTGGGGTAGCTACCACCGTAAAAGAAAATAATATCTATTGTGTGTGTGTGTGTGTGTGTGTATTCTATGCTATGTTAAAATAGGAGTAGAAAAAGAGAACGACTGTGCTATGTTAAATAGTCCATACTCTTTACTAAATGTGGAAACAGCACCGTAGAAACAGCACCTCAATACGTGGCTCCGTTTTCGAGAAATTTTTCACCTTTGGCCTCGATGATCAAATACTTAAAACCCAATCACTCGTAAATGGAGCAACATATTGAGGTGAAGTTTCCACATTTAGTCAGTAGTTGATGACCAATGACTAAATGTGGAAACAACACCTCAATACGTGGCTCCGTTTTCGAGTTATTAGGTTTTAAGTATCTTGACCTTTGACCTCGATGGTCAGTAATTGATGAGCAATTACTAAATGTGGAAATGGCACCTCAATATGTGGCTGCGCTTCGAGTTATTAGGTTTTAAGTATTTTGTCCTTTGACCTTGATGGTCAGTAGTTGATGGTCAAAACACCACCTCAATACGTGGCTCCGTTTTCGAGTTATTAGGTTTTAAGTATTTTGACCTTTGACCTTTGGGACATGTGGTAGTTGATGATCAAAACACCACCTCAATATGTGGCTCCGTTTTCGAGTTATTGGGTTTTAAGTATTTTGACATTTGACCTCGATGGTCGGTATTTTTGGAACATGTAGTTGTTGGTGTGTGTGGAAACACCACCTCAATATGCGGCTTCGTTGACGAGTGATTGGGTTTTAAGTGTCATATATAAGACCGAGGTAAAATAAGTGTGGCATGTTCGAAAACCCCCATATAGGAAGGGCCTTTGCGCAGTAGATAATAAAAGAGAACGATTACGTGAGTCCAGTGGGCGTGGCCAAACGTGGGTGGGGCCAAGTGGGCGTGGTCAGGAGGCGAGGTCAAGTGACCGGTGCCAGCCAATCAGCGTGGAGGGGGCGTGGCTTGTTTGCGCATGCGCAGTAGGAAAAAACACCCCAAGGTGTCCCCTCCCTACTGACGTATCATATTACTTAATATTTATTTTTCAACAGAATTGGAAACAAAGAAATAAACTACTGCTCAATCAACTTCAGAACATTTTGGTTGTTTCCAGAAACTTAATACACACTATTCAATTAACAATTAAGCACAAGCGAGCGTGAACCGAACTGAGACCGAGCGCGAGCCCAGTTGAGAAAAGTTAACGCGAACCCGAGCGAGCCCAGTGCAAAATAGTCATACGTCATTCCATCAAGTGTTTTTCCATGTGATCTTGTCCATTCTGTTGGTTCTCTCAACGTCATTCCATCAAGTGTTTTTCCATCTGATCTTGTGCATTCTGTTGGTTCTCTCAACGTCATTCCATCAAGTGTTTTTTCATCTGATCTTGTGCATTCTGTTGGTTCTCTCAACGTCATTCCATCAAGTGTTTTTCCATCTGATCTTGTGCATTCTGTTGGTTCTCTCAACGTCATTCCCTTAAGTGTTTTTCCATCTGATCTTGTGCATTCTGTTGGTTCTCTCAACGTTATTCCATCAAGTGTTTTTCCATCTGATCTTGTGCATTCTGTTGGTTCTCTCAACGTCATTCCATCAAGTGTTTTTCCATTTGATCTTGTGCATTCTGTTGGTTCTCTCAACGTCATTCCATCAAGTGTTGTTCCATGTGATCTTGTGCATTCTGTTGGTTCTCTCAACGTCATTCCATCAAGTGTTCTTCAATCTGATCTTGTGTATTCTGTTGGTTCTCTCAACGTCATTCCATCAAGTGTTTTTCCATCTGATCTTGTGCATTCTGTTGGTTCTCTTAACGTCATTCCATTAAGTGTTTTTCCATCTGATCTTGTGCATTCTGTTGGTTCTCTCAACGTCATTCCATCAAGTGTTTTTCCATTTGATCTTGTGCATTCTGTTGGTTCTCTCAACGTCATTCCATCAAGTGTTTTTCCATGTGATCTTGTGCATTCTGTTGGTTCTCTCAACGTCATTCCATCAAGTGTTCTTCAATCTGAACTTGTGTATTCTGTTGGTTCTCTCAACGTCATTCCATCAAGTGTTTTTCCATCTGATCTTGTGCATTCTGTTGGTTCTCTTAACGTCATTCCATTAAGTGTTTTTCCATCTGATCTTGTGCATTCTGTTGGTTCTCTCAACGTCATTCCATCAAGTGTTTTTCCATCTGATCTTGTGCATTCTGTTGGTTCTCTCAGCGTCACTCCATCAAGTGTTTTTCCATCTGATCTTGTGCATTCTGTTGGTTCTCTCAACGTCATTCCATCAAGTGTTTTTCCATCTGATCTTGTATATTCTGTTGGTTCTCTCAACGTCTATCCATCAAGTGTTTTTTCATCTGATCTTGTGCATTCTGTTGGTTCTCTTAACGTAATTCCATCAAGTGTTTTTCCATCTGATCTTGTGCATTCTGTTGGTTCTCTCAACGTCATTCCATCAAGTGTTTTTCCATCTGATCTTGTGCATTCTGTTGGTTCTCTCAACGCCATTCCATCAAGTGTTTTTCCATCTGACCTTGTGCATTCTGTTGGTTCTGTCAACGTCATTTCATCAAGTGTTCTTCAATCTGATCTTGTGTATTCTGTTGGTTCTCTCAACGTCATTCCATCAAGTGTTTTTCCATCTGATCTTGTGCATTCTGTTGGTTCTCTCAACGTCATTCCATCAAGTGTTTTTCCATCTGATCTTGTGCATTCTGTTGGTACTCTCAACGTCATTTTATCAAGTGTTTTTCCATCTGATCTTGTGCATTCTGTTGGTTCTCTCAACGTCATTCCATCAAGTGTTTTTCCATCTGATCTTGTGCATTCTGTTGGTTCTCCCAACGTTATTCCATCAAGTGTTTTTCCATCTGATCTTGTGCATTCTGTTGGTTCTCTCAACGTCATTCCATCAAGTGTTTTTCCATCTGATCTTGTGCATTCTGTTGGTTCTCTCAACGTCATTCTGGGGTGAGGGTGAACATCTCTGGATGTGATACACCCTATACACATGGGTGCCCGAAGGCAAGGGCAGGATGGGGCCCGAGCTTCCCCCTGCTTCACGAAAACTTATTAATTTCTGAAAATTTTCTTAATACAAATAAAAAATACTAAACTAGTATAGCAATCAGGGATTTGAGGCCCACACCCTAGAAAATTTTCTTCGGTCGCCCATTCCAACACCTATATATAGAACCGGTTGTTAAAAAATTAGGATAGCACCACTGTCTATATCAATGTGTAATCTTAATTTATCTTAGCTCAGGGGTGTCGATTGAGAAGTGAGGGGGAATTCCTTGAAGAAACACTGTTAGAAAACAAATGGAAACATTAAACGAATTTGGTGGATAAATTCAAAACGTAATCTTGGTAAGTCATTATTTTTAATAACAGTAATTATAGTATTCAATTAGAGTTTAGTGTGCCTCTCAGCAGCAAAGCTATATGATACATGGATCTTCAGCTTAACATGAGTTATACCACATTAGCTTCCACCGGGAATCAAATCCGGCTCTTCTGAATCAAAGAAGCGTACATAACCATATAGCCATAAGAGACAAGGGCGCCCATCAGGGGGGAGAGGTGGGGCGCTCGTCCCCCCTAGAGGAAATTGTACTTGGGAATATCGAAAACCCAATCTATTTTTTACATTAATTACAGCAAAATTTGAAACTATGTTTGAAACGTCGCTTATACTTGCCCACCCTTGGGAACCACAGCATGGCCGCCCTTGATAAGAGAGCTCAATATTTAGTAATAGGGCTATTCTATCTCAAATCAACCAAAGATAAAAGCTTTTTAAAAATTTGTGGTCTCAGATTTTGATAATATTTTGTACATTGAAAGACATGTTTGAGAATAGTTATTTCCCAAAATAAAACTTTCCAGCCCTTATAAATTAGTAATTAATTACGCAATCAGCATCAAGGTAACGACTCAAAAACGTTTCACTTGCATTTTATTGTTTAGGTATTTCAATAACCATAATAGCTATGAAGCTAAAAATTTGCATGCGCTGTAATTTTAAATCTGCAATCAAGCTAATGAATATTGTATAGGTGTAGAGTTATAGCAGCATTTATGGACCAAAGTTTAGGCCACGGAATGAGCATGTGGTGGAAGTTGTACATGTGTGAAATTTTAACACAAGTTAAGAAATACCTATATTTTGTGTGAACCAAATTTGGTTTTGAGTATTTGAAATAAGCCCCTGCAAAAATCTGAATGTGTCTTTTGCCTCTTAACGAGCTTCTGAAATAATGATATAGGCTATTTGATACGGTATAACTTTTATTACAACTATTCCACACAGTAGCCTAAAATCGTGGTAACCCGAAGGGGGGCAGGCCCCCCTGGCTCATAAAAATGTATATGTAATTAGCAAACCACGTATATTAAATACCAGACTAATATAGCAACCATGGAACGGTCCCCCCTAGAAAATATTCTTTGGGCACCCCTGCCTACAATTATAGCAAAAAAAAAAAAAACAGTCGCCTTATCTACTAATCATCAGTATTGTACAATGTATCAATGTTTACTGAAATTCTTGGATAAGTCGTTAATTTTATTAACAATCTCATGTGACACACAACGTGATCTTCCACTAGCTATGATAGAAATGTGATCTGTTTCGTCAATAAGAATGCGATCGGCTGGCACCCATATGATATCGTCGGTTCCAGGCCAGTGGAAGTGGGCCCTGCAGGGTGTAAGAACTTTGTGTTGTAATCCTGATATTCCTCAGAATGTTCCAGCACCATCCCAATCCACTATTTGCAGTGATAGACACACGCTACAAATTTTCCTGGATCCAAGACTTTTAATTCGGATGTCTTCCATTTTTGCTTTTTATCTATCCAAACTGTGTCTAGATGTTCCATTGATATAGAGGAAATTCGTCCGATTTTTAAACTTATTTCACTATCAGGAATGAAAGCATGATTACTTCTTGTTCCAGGTGTTGTTTTCACAGAGATAAACCTATTTCTTTGAGTCGTGCGATGCTGCTGAACATTTTCAGTTGATACCAAAAATATCTAATGAATATGATATTGTCCACAGCCAATATCGTGCCATGAAGGGGGTGACTGGAGTGACGGTCCCGGACTCCGAAATAAGACGGCACAAAATTCGCGAGGAAAATAGAAAAGATATATATAAAATGGAAGAAAAAAGTAATAAAAAGTGATTTTCCACAGGACGGCACTGTCAACAGCCCATTTATAAAATTGCTGTACATTTAATATTTGTTTCGAAGTTGTCTTCTGTAAACTCGCACGAGTAACTATTCTTGTTCCACCTACGCCTTCGCAAACATTTTTACCATGTGAAGTACCAAAGAAATGCCATTCACACGTAAGACCAAAATCTGATTTGTGCATACATATGTTCTTGAATTTTTTACATTTTTTATATTGAGCCGCATAGATGGAGTGGGTCAAGTTTCTGAGTGGGTCGTGAGTCAATAGCATGTGACCCACTACGACCCACCACCCACCATAACCCACTGACTCACTCTGACCTACCGACCCACTCTACTCACTCCATTATAGGCAGCATCTTCTCAACACTGGTGAATTTGTCTACGTTTTACTTTCAAGGCCTCCAATTCCTTTCCTTTTTCATTTGTTTCTGTTTACTTACCTGAGATGAGTGTATGTAAGTGAAAAAAGAACTTCAGGCATTTTTGGACATTGATATTTGTAATGTAATAATAGGAATAGGACTTATACTACTACTTGGCTTTCGAGCACACAGTCTGTGAGTTTTCAGAGGAGCTCACTACTGGACAAAATACGTTTTTGAATCACTGTAATGAGTCGTTCAAGGTTGATCGTGATTTTCGTACGTAAATAATCGATGAATAGCTCGATCATGATGAAACTTACGGGTGACGTAATGTATTCCTTCTCGAGTAACTAGCGCAGTTACAGCGAACATGGCGGCAAGCAGTGTGTCTGTGGTTGTGGAGCAGCGTTGTGTAATCAAATTTCTTGTGAAGGAGAAAGTTAAACCAGTTGAGATTTTCAGAAGATTGCAAGCACAGTAATGGTGAACAAACGAGGTCACGGACAAGAGTATACGAATGGTGTGAACACTTTCGCGAAGAACGGGAGCTGCAAAAATCATGTTATGCATGTGGATTTTCTGGACAAAGGAAGCACAATCAATGCCTAGTATTACTCCATATTGTTGAGTTGCGCTGTACGAAAGTCCATTCGTAAGAAAAGACCTGGGATGTTGTCTGGAATGTTATTCTTTTCCATGACAAATCTCGCCCTCACACGGCCAATGTGACAACAACTCTGGCCGAAATGCGCTGGGAAGTTGTCTCATCCCCCCTACAGTCCAAATTTAGCCCCAGTGATTATGCATCCCTTAAAGACCATCTGGGAGAGAATAAATTCACGACAGATGAAGCGCTGCTGAACGATGTCCTCCAGTGGCTACGACAACAACCAAGTTCTTTTTACGCCAATGGAATCAGGGAGCTGCCACAACGATGGCAACGGTGCCTCGACGCGCACGGAGAATATTTTGAAAAGCTAAAATAGTTTGGTGCTTCTTGTGCTATCTTCGTCCTCTGAAGAAATAAAATTCCCGGTCAATTTTGAACGACCCTTGTATAAATTATTTCATAAAAAGTTGAATGTAACTATGTGTGCCTGGTCATCACGGCCAAATTGCAAAGTCAAATGAAAAGACCTTTGGTATATAGTTAAGCTTTAATCCAAACTGGGATGTTATCATTATCGCTTTCATTATGATACATATCCTAAGGGGGTAGCGGAGATCCAAGTTTTTGCGAAAAAAATTGAATATCTCGCAAGCCGTTAAACTTACGGAGCTGAAGTTCAGTATATTAACTCTATTGAAAATGAACAGAACGTGTCCTATCCTTTTTATATGCCTACCGTCCTTTTAGAAGCACACTCTGCAATACTGAATTTAAGGGGCTTTCGTCTATGCTCTATCAATTCAATGTGCTTTCTACTGGCTTTTATGTATACGAGAATGCTCAAGTAATCACTTGCGCGCTGTTGTTTTGTTTTGTTTTAAATATAGGTGTCGTGGTGGTCACGTATTCTCACATGTGGTTACAAAAATGGCAAGGAAGGACAGATGTCTTTCTGAAAGGTAAGATTTTATAAATACTATTGAATTTATTTCATTGTTGAGGGCTTGCGCTGCTTGAATAAAGATGAGGTATAATGTCCGTAGTGATATTTATTTACTTTTGCTTTTAACGTTCTTGTATTTCAATTAGAATTGTCAGTGTCCTTTAAAAAGGACAGTAGGAACATAGTCAATAAATTACGAAAATCAAATGTATTATGCTTCTTGTTTTCATACAATTTTCATTTCAGCTACTATATTTACATAACATTTAACTGCATAATGTGCAATATGAAATAAATTTTTATCAAAATAAGTGGATTAGTGTTCTCTTCAGCAGTCATGATCATATTTTGAAGTACAAGGGCTGAATATTATTCAATTATATTCCTCAAAAAATAATTCACTCTTTATCAGCTTTATTCTTTAGCAAACTATCACAACTTTTCCTAAGAAATTTTAATTGTGAATAGGGATGGTACAGGGACCGAGACTAGTCTCGGTCTCGGCCTCGTCTCGAATTACCGAGACGAACTTTTATATACCGAGACGGACATTTAAATGCCGAGACGAGACCGAGGCCGAGCTCTATAAATCGAGACAAGACTTAGGTCAGTCTCGAAAGTCTCGAATATTGATATTGATATATACCAAAATTACCTTCACTCAAAATTTGTTTCGTTGCTGTGTTAGGTAATACGAGAACTTTTGACTGATGTACAGTGGCGCATTTAGGGGTTAATTATCAGGCTCAAACCCCTCCCGAAATAAATTTGTGATCATTTTTTGCATTGCACGTATAACGCAAATGTTTCTTACTCGTTCCTCAAGCCTCTTCCGAAACAAAATCCACTGCTGATGCAAATAGAATCCTCTATCTATCTATCTATCTATCTATCTATCTATCTATCTATATATATATATATATATATATATATATATATATATATATATATATATATATATATATATATTGTATGATCCGTAAACACACGACGCAGTATATGTATTCTTCCTTATTCTTATACAAAATACACACACTTAATATGATACCCAATAATTGTTGTATACAGATATAGGAATAAAACATCTAATTGAAATTTATCTTAATTGTTTATTAGCATTAATTCTTGTTCTATGATTTTACAATATTTACATTATTTACAATATCTACAATAACACTATTTAGAATATACTACTTACATATCTATAATATGTAGTTGATATTTACAATATTTACATATTTACATTATATACACGTCGGGGAAGTGCCAACCTACGGATGTGAAAGATCGTGAAAATATTTATGAAATTCGCCAGTGTAATGTATCCGAGAACACCAGTATGTTAGGACCCCCGAGGAATGATTGCAACAATGTTTCCTTCCACATTCACACCTTCGTTATTTACATAATATAAACAAATATTTACAACACACTCATACAAGTAATGCCAATCATTCAGCAAACTTAATATTTTGAGAGCCGTATGGCAATGTCCTAAAGTCAATCAAATTGTCAGGATCAAGTCGTCATCTTTTATTGGCAACCTTTTGGTATGTCTTAGTTTCGAGCCTAGACACAATGACAAACTCCAGCTGTCGAACAATCCACCCTGGGTTGTTCAACTGTTTTTGTGAACTTTATCCCGAACTAGATGATAAAAATGATCAAAATTAATTTCCTGGCACGTCCATGATTTAAAGTTGTTCCCCTAATTTTAAACACATAATCTTCTTTCTCTGTTTCAATTTCTTTCAAACAGGATGCATAATTCTTCGGTCTAATCCCATAAATGAATTAATTTCCCACCCTCCGGAACTTCGTTAGTTAGTTCACCCAGGTAGGAACCCAAAGAATGCGCAGGTTCCTCATTACGCGGCTGTATAAACATAATACTATCAGTGTCGCAGTACAGCACGCGGTCAGGGCCTACTCTTTTCAATAATTCTTAAAATTGTAGATGTGCCCACGAAGTGATGGATTCGGCAAAGACAATATTCGAGAACTTCTACGGGTTGTTTTTGTTCTCGATGATTTTATACGTTACAACGAGATGCCTCTCTCCCATGGGCAATTTGCATCTCGTATTGCGATGCCCAGATATCCGTTCGCTATCCCTATTTTCCATACAACGAATTGAGGAATATTTTAGAAATATAGCTCAATCCCCGGTTCAATTCAATGTTTTCTTCTGTTAACTGTATGATTTGATGGGCATAATAATCTTCACTGTACGTTTTTCTGTCTTCTTCGCTTTTGCAAAAAGCAGGTACTCCTGAAGATTCCTGCTTCAATTGTAGAAAGAAATTCACATAGTCTTTAAACAGACCATCTGGATCCCCTTCTTTAGGATCCACAAGTTCAAATTCCCAAATCTCAATCACTTGCAGAATTTTATATCCATGCTATAAAGCCACATCAAGTTCAATAGTACAGTACGTGTCCGTTAAGACACGCTCAAAATTGTCAATACTTCCCTATATACACGTACGACACAACCCAAACATAGGTCGGCCATTGCATGTATACGGTAAGACCAGAAAATAAAGATATTTCGGGGGCAAAATAGTACAGTTTACTAACCCTTCAATACTTTCCACTTCTGGAAAGTCCGGCCCTTATATAATTTTGGCTTACGTACAGGCATAAGTTTACGTGCCATCACCCAAGCATATGACGATGTTACATCATAATATGCCACGGTCTCTTCGCCGGTACATTAGTACAAAGCATTAAAACATTCGGTACGTCCATCATGAAAACTATCCTTGGGTCAATGGTCAACAAGATCCATACACAGAGTTTCAGTAAACTTCTGCGAAGTCTTATCAGACTGTACCCAATGGTCCCATTCGCATTCCCACATCTCAATGACATTAAGATTTAATTTTTTCAGGAATTTTATTTTCGTGGTGGTTCTTTCATACCGGTCTTATAGGGATGTACCGTAGAGATGGAATTCAATTACAAGGGTCGAAGTGCAGGATAGCAGTTCAGGCTTCCGTGGAAATAACACCTATGAAATTCGAAAACTGTATCCGTTCGGGGTTGAAACCCATCGACCGTATACCTCCTAAATAGTTCTTCAAATCTATTCCCGGAATGGCGAATTCTATTACCCCTGGTACGTTCTAAATACCGTAAGCAGTACAATGCCTTCAGGTTTTCTTGATTACGGTGGTCAAACCAATAGGGTGGAATAATTGGAGTAATTTCTTTGGGTAAATGTAGGGTACGATAGATCAGTATAACCAAACTAGAAATATTGGGCGCGACGATAAAACATTAGGGACCATTCGTTTTTCCTTCAATTAAGTTTGAAAAGTTAATTACAGCTTCTGCCAAAATTTTGACATCATTTCTACAATACGACACCATCTCCTGCAGATCGTACTCCTCGCCAGCTGCAGCACGTTCTTGATATCAGGCGATAGGCTACTGTCTGTCTTCCGTGCTTCGCGAGTCGGTCAAGATATTTAAAATCGGGAACCGGACCTACATGATTTTGATTTTCTAAAGTGTTAAATAAATATGGGAAATCTCCCTTCTTCAAATTTCCAGACAGGCCTAAAGTCCTCTGGAGTTTTGACAGCCTAACTCCATATAAATACGTGTTACGGAAGTAAATATTTTGTCTTAAACGCAGTTCGACAATTTTTTGTCTTGATATTATTAATTGAGGTGTATGAAGATGGGTCATTATCAAAGTTTTAGCACAGAACTGTATATAATTACTCCCATTATGGGAAAGTACATGATGTTTTTAAACATTGGTCAACTTATTAATTCATGATTAACAAATCCATCAATGTCTTGGAAATCAAACGAACGGAACCCATTTTTATCTCCGCATACAAAGCAAGGATCATCCATCTTCGTGTTCTTAAACTTGTAGCAGGCATGAATACAATTCACGAAATTCACGCGATGTTGTTCTCCCCGTTCACTTTTAGGGACCAACATCGCTTCTACATCAAAGATAATGTACAAAAAAGTATCAACATGCTGCACCGTAGCAGCCTGATAAAAACAAATGTGGTCATCGTTCACATGAATATAACACGTTTTACAATAAGATTCACCACCTTCGTGTTTACACTTACGGCCACGCTTGTCAACAATATCACCACATTAGACACAGATTCTTCTTGTTTCGCATAAACTCTTCCCGCGAACAATCACCGTTTTATGATTGGCAAAACATTCCTCTGAAGAAAACAATCTGTGACAATCACCGCACTCGTGTTTAGTATCATGATCATCAGAAACCTCGTGATAGTTCTCGCATATCGCGCATTTGAAGTTGCTTTTAGGTTTTCTACATGACAATACCATTCCAAACAATACTGACAATACCCATGTTTGTTAAATAGTTCTAATTTTGGTAATTAATTCGTAGTGTCCTTTAGTATACAAAATCAAAATTTTCTTTGATGCATGTATTCCCCGATATATTACATTGTAGTCTCAAATCAATCGGTTCTTCTCGTAGATAATAATTTGGTAATGAGGCGTTAGCTTATTCTGGAGCTTTTTCGTATCCTCATTAGTACACTCATCCAGATTTCAATGTCAAATTTAGCCCTGACACACTAATCCTTTGCTTGTTTTAACAATCGTTTAGGATGATTTTTCAATTCGTACACTTGCGCACGTCGGCGATCAGCTCTAGCCTCCCCAAGGACAATACTCTTGAGAAGACAATACACATCCATTTCCACTGGGATAGTACAGTGTTCCATGTGTGTCACAAGACTGCTATATTTTGCTGAGCCAATGGTTCGTCCCTTATATTTACGTGAATCGGCAATGTGAATTTTGAAAGTTACACTGTCCCCAAATAAATAATTTTTATTACTATTTAAAACATTTTCAATACTTTGAAACCGAACCTTGGGGCTCAATTGTGACTTTGGTTTCTTAATCGTGGATACAAAACTTTCCATTTTGATGCTAACATGCATGTGATTGTCGACGTCGTTTAACGTATGCTGCCTTACAAATTCAAATAAGGAATAAATATATTGTCCGGGTTATCAATTCCATTTGCGGGAATACGTTCAATGGTAACTTTTTTCCAGTTAGTCCAAAATAAGTATAATGGTAGGTTGTACTATTAACACTACGAAAATATCATCTGTTCCAGTACCATACATGACACGTTCTGGTGCAGAACAAATGCTAGGCTCCGGAAGAATACCAACGAACTCATTCGACTCATCTGCAGTTAAACCGGCAGTTTTCTCTGCAGACACAAGTTTCATAAACTTTGCACAGACTAAATTTCTCATATTCTCTTTGCAAAAGAAGCCTACATGATATAAATTAGTAATATCTTTTGCAGACTTCCAATTCTTCAAAACATGAGAATTACAACCAAAATGCAAGAACACCGCATGTAATAGCTTGAAATAAGCTTCATTGCTTACCTTCACATTTGTAGCATTACATTGCGTCAGCACTTCCCATGTAAATAAAACTTCATTAGGATTACCGTATCCGCGGGCTTTGTGAGCAGCCAGCACGGTACAAATCACCGTACGTCCTTCCATTGTATCAAATAAATTAAACGAATAAAAATGTCAGCAAATAAAAAAGCATACATAATTAAAATATAAAAACAAGGAAAATACTGTACACGGAAAAAAACTTATCAAAGCAAAATAACAACAGAAAATAAAAGAAAGAAAATAGCAAAGCGTAGCAAGAACATATAAAAAGAAAGAAGTTTAAACAAAAAAATAAAGAAAGAAAACGGTTAACTTAGCTTCGATGGTTTAGAACAGAGAAATTCAACACAAAAAATAACAAATAAACAAAAAAGATTAGCTTAAGTTCGTTAGTTTAGAACAGAAATTTGACATAAAAATATCAAATGAATTAAAAGGGGTTAGCTTAGGCTCGTTAGTTTCCAACAGAGAAATTAAGCACAGAAAAATTAAAGAAAGAAAATAGAATAACTTTGTTTATTTAGTTAAAATATAAAATGCAAGAAAAGATTTAACATACGAAGTAGTATACAAAGCATTAAATAATAAACAAATTAATGTGCCCGGTTTAAAATACCATTATAAAGGAACTGATTTTTTTCCTAATTGTTAATGCATAATTTATTTATTACTATTTCTTTCATTTTTAATGCTAGTTTCTCTTCATTCAGTAACAGTTAAAGATATTTTATTTTAATAACAATAAATTTGTTTCTAGTTAAATACATTTGATTGTCATTTAGGGTTTGACTCTTAAAGTTTATTACTGCAAAATACTAAAGTAATGTGCTACTAAAAAGTTTAAGTGTCATCTATTACTAAAAACCCTTCTCATATTTGTAATTTTCTTATAACAGTACTTTGAAATTTTTATGTTATACAAAAACTAAAATGTAAGTTGCAATTTTTTTGTATGAATTTTCCAAAACATGAAAATCATTTATTTGAAATGTAAAATGAAATATGCAAGTTTCAAAATTAAAAATGCATGTTGCAAAGCCGAAAATGTAATTTTCAAAACTAAAAATGCAATTTGCAATTCTTAATATGTTTCTTTCATTACATGTAGCTCGTTATTTCTAAATTGCAATTCTTAATAGTATCGTTAGACATTAATTACAATTCTTCATTCTTATATTTCGTAAAATGAAAATCATTCATTATAATTCTTCGAATGCTATTAACTGTACCAGCCCCCGCCAAGTAAACTTTGTGGTGGACAAACACCGTGTTCGTGGGTTTTCTCGGGGTTCTCCCGTTTCCCCCCACTTTTGTTCATTCCACCATTTTATTCCTTACTCATCATCACCGTCTCCTTTAGCCTTACAGGCATAAACGTGGGACGTAACCTCAAAGATTTCATTTCATTTTTTTGCTATTAACTGTGTTAAATTCGTGCAGTGTTAATCTATAATTCTTGAAATTGTAAGTTTCAAAAGAAAATGTAAACTTTTATAATTTAATTACAATTGTTTAACTAAAGAAGTTTTGAAAGTATCAAATATAATTTGTATTAAGCAAATGTAAACGTTAACACTTACCACCGCTGGTCATACCTAGCAAATTTGACTGTTGCTTTCACAGTTGAGTTATAATTGGGGATAAAACACTTGGACCTTTAATAATAAAGAAAAACAATATTTACATGAAAATTATATTTCAGTATACAAATTTTGCAAAAATGTGTATTAAGTGAAATTGTATGTTCCTAAACTATATGTTTGGAAATTAAATTGCATGTAACGAAAGTATTTGCAAACATTAAATGCATGCTGTCAAAAATTTTGGTATGTTTAACTTAAACGTGACATGTAATGAAAGTATATGGTGCGAAGAAAAATGTTTTTGAGGGATCGCTTCTTTAAGAAGCTAAAAAGAACTGCTATGCTGTGATCCTATAGATAATTTGTTTCCTTGGAAACTCGTTGTTAAAGTTGTTGTGAAGTTAAAAAAATCGTATTATTTACAATAACAGGGTGTCTAGCAAATTCCTCTAAGCAATTTCCTGACATTTTCCCGACCATTTCCATATTTTTCCCGACCTAAGAAAAAATCGCAAAATTTAAGAAAGGTCAAAATGTAATGAAAAAGCGTACAAAATCTTACGTAATCAAAAACTTTCTCCTTATTCATGTATAGAATGATGTAATCTAATCACGCAACTTCTTCTTTTCTTCTATAGTAGCGACTTCTGACAACTGATTCACGATTCTGTTTCTTTGCTTCAAGTTACTTTAATCTCAGCTGTGCTCTTTTTTCAGCGGCTCTGTGATTTTTTTCTGACATCACTTTCCTATGATGATTATTATAGACAGATGTTATATTTTACGAATGGAAATTATGTTTAATAAAACAAACTTACCTGCCTTTTACATCATACACACAGCCCCTTTCAATCTAACGTATACTACAAACAAATGACTGACGAGTTGCGTTCTAAACAAAAGAATGGCGAAATGCGATTTTGTGAATGATTACATTGGAATTTTCAAATCTAAATGCGGTGACACAAAGTCTTCACCTCAAGCAAATAAGCACAATAATTGTCAAAACTTAAATTCAAATTTACCGACTTTTTTCGTGAATTCCCGACAAATCCCCGATTTCCCTACCAATTTTTTAATTTAAGACGAATTCCCGACTTTCCCGATTTTCCCGACTGCTAGACACCCTGAATAATCTTGTATGGTACTAAAATATAATTGAAAGTGTCTAATATGTAACAAAATTATTAGCTGATATAAACATTAAATGTATGCAGTAAAACAAAAATTATTTGTAAAAAAATTAAGTGTATGCAAGGACGAAATAATATTTTTCTCTCGTATTATTAACAATAATATTCGTCGTTTAAAAATTAACTGTGAATTACAAGTACTTGCATGTAAGTTAGAAGTATTCTCTATATAAAAATTATAACTGAAACAAAACAAATCTGTATGTCTGCGTCTGCTGAAAAAGTATCTTGAATGCAACAATCATTTAACATTGTACTAAAAGTTTTGTATATGCTGGAACTATATAAAAGTAACGTACATATAACAGAAAAATTTACAATTGCATGTTCGTAGAAGAAATAATTGTAGGTTATATCTATTTGCATGTAAGTTTAAAAATTTCAAGAAAAACCTCAGAACATGGAGTGTGATCCATTAAATTAATTGTTTTGCAAACTCAGTTGAACAATTTAGGATTGTGAATGGATAAAAATGTGAACTAACAAAATCACTGCATGCTTCAAAAACACACGTATATTGTATACAAAAATAAATTCAAAACAAAAAAATATGCAAGAAAAAACAAGCACGAACACAAATTGCATGGCCTGAGAAAGAACTGTGTATGTTGTAAATGAAAACATAATACAAAGAACTTGTTACGCAAAAGAATATGCATGCTCTTAAAAATAAATGATGTCAATAAAATTAATTCTTTGAAAAGTAATCTGCATGCTACAATCTTTTGTGTTACAAAAATACATGTGAAAATAAACTTTTTTAGATACTATAAAGTAAATGTGTGCTATGAAAAAATTTTCTTAAGCAAAACTTTCTCACGTTCGTCGTCAGTGTTGCTTACTTTACTTCTGTGAACTTGTATACTTTGGAATTCTGAAGTCCGTTGTAACTTCCACTTCGTAGTTTTTCAATCAAGGGTATCTCCAATTATTGCAATGCAGTCCTAAAACAAAAGAAACTTTACTAAGTAACACTTGTAATTTATTTTCGTATTTTTCTAATAATGTTTATGCATCGCTTGCATAGGAAGCTGAAAGCAATCTTTGATTGCGAACTTAAAAAAATAATTTGTTATACAAACTCAAAGCAACAACGTTGCTAAAATACTAAAAATTGTGAACTTGTAAATAATTTGTTTTAAGTAATGTGTGGTTTTCGAACGAATTTTTCTTATATGTGAATATTAAAATGTTTTCTCAATCAAGCTAACTTAACCTAAATTATGCTAACCTTTCTATTTTACTATCTATTTTTCCTTTCATAAATATTTCTCCTTTTGTTCTTTCGTATTTTACTTCTGACGTATTAAATGTTATGGATCGCTTCTGTAGCAATTTTTGTTCCTTTTTAGAACGTAAACTTTTAAGAGCGGCTACACTGTGAATCTAGAAATAATTCGTGTTATTCGTAATAACACTCACTACTCCCTGTTAAATTTATTTCAATCGATTCCTGGTGGAATCTCTGCTTACTTTTCTTAACATAACACTATAAGTGTGAAGAAACTGATTTTTTTGGAAACTCATTTTTTTAAATTCGGTTGTGAAAATAAAAATGTGCAAACTGCTAAATATTTTTTCAATCAAACTAATTCAACCTAACTGAAACTAACCTTTCTTTTTACTTGCTACTTTTCCTTTCTTAAATGTTCTCTTTAATTCTTTCCTTTGATACGCAAACTCTGCTTATTTACTCTCTTGTTTCCTTTTGAAACTCGTTGCTAAAAAGCTGTAAACTGTTAGTTAAATTGTTAAATTTCTACTTGCTACTTTTTTCTTTCTTAAATGTTTGTCTATTTCTACTTGGTCTTTAAATGTTCCGTTCCTATCTCTTACGTATCGTTTGCTCTGCAAACTCTTAAGAGCAGCGATGCTACGAATATTTACCAATTACGCTTCCTGCGGAAGCTCATAAAAACAGGTATGCTTTGAACTTACAAAAAATATTTTTCTTTCCCATCTTTTACGTTTCGTTTGCTGTGCAAACCCTTAAACGCAGCTATGTTGCCAATTTTTTATTCGCTTGTTCTAGAAGGTCTTAAGAGCAGTTGCAAACATACAAATATTAGTTATTTGTAGAAAGTCATACGAACACTTAAAGTTTGATCCTAGTAAGAAAGCTCGTTGTTAATTATTTAAATACTCCTAATGATTACTCGAACACTGTCTTTTACCGTCTCCTTTCTTGTAGAAAGTGGGAAGAGTAAATTCCATTTGCGAATTTGTATATAATTCGCTTTCTCCTGAAGTTGTTCTTATTCATTGCTTCGCATGAATAGCAAGCTCCTAAGAGCAATAATAAATATGTGAGTAATAATTTCGATTATTTCTTTGGATCGTTTTCGTAGAAAACTCATCCTGTTTCTCCTAATATTATTTATTATACAGTTCTGGAAGAACTTAATTGTTAAAATTGAGTGTGATTATTTATTCGTTCTCTTCTTGCACAAGCTGTGCTTATTTTGTGGATCGTATGTTAAGCATACTCGTTGAAATTGGTTGTGATTATTTTAATTAGATCATTTGCAAGGAAAATTCATAGCAATCTGTGAGTGCGATCCTACTAATAAAGCTCGTAATAATTTACTCGATGAACAATGTAAGATTGTGATTCTACTAAAAGAAATGCTAAGGAACATACCTTTGGTAACAGTAGCACCAGGTATAATAATAATAGTAGAAGTAATACTAGTTGTTGTTGTTGTACAATACTACTCATGTAGTTCTCCTAGAAGACCAGGATAATCTGAAATAGAAAATAAGTATATATACTAATTGTCCATATATCTATTCAAGGATGAAATAATTTCCGAGTTCATAAAAAAGTATATCGTAGAAAAATGTAAGAATGTCAATACCATAGTAAATATTCTTTAAGTAAAATATAGCTCGAGGACCAGCGTTAATATACTAGTACACTAAGTTTGGTTTGACAAGGTATAGTGACAGATTAAATAAAAGCAGAACCAATAGTTATAGACTAAAAACAAAGATAAGAGAAGCAAGCACACATACAGAAAAGGCAATGGCACAAACTTTTTAAAATTTCTTCATAGTATTATTCACAAAGATAGGATTCTATTACGAGGCATAAATAATATACAGAAAAAAGAAATCATAAAAATAGAAATACATTAAGGAGAAAAAGAGTAGTCATACATAAAAGATAATAACGATCAATAGTAAATAAAGTAGCTTAGCTTATCATGTGTGAACAAGATAAACTTTCAAGAAACCATAGTTCATTAAGGATACAAATAAACAAGATAACCATAGTAAAGTAAAAGAAGAAAACTTCAGTTGCACACTACTAGGATCCATAGTAAGACATAAGTTAGCTTATTGGTATTAATACAAGAATAAAGAAAGTATCAACAACAGACAACAAAGTACCATATAACATAACTTTAGGTTAGGTAAGGCTAGGTTAGCTCGCATAAGTTTTAATAAGTTCATATTACTTTATCAGTAATCAAGAAGTAACAAACAATATAAAGTTTTATTTACAAGAGAAAGCGAACAGAAGGAGGAGCAAAAAATAAATTATTTAGCAAGCAGAAATAAGAGTAATAGGTTAGGATATTTATGTTAAGAAGTATGAAGCGTACAGTCAAATACACGCCTATTAAAGAAGTGGAAACTTAATTAGGGTAAACATATTACAAAGTTTAAATTAATTCAAAATAAATTATTCAGATTATCTGGATACTTAGGTTAGATTAGAGTGGCAGAAGTTAGTTCATACCGAAAGGCATCAAATACGAGTCAAAGAATACGACATGAGTTCAAGTACTACTAACAACAGTAAGGAAAACAATCAGAAAGATAAAACTATCAAGAATCACGAATGAGGAGAGACATAAATAATAGTAAGCAGAGAAATAAGTTAGAGCATCAAGCCAATTTAAAGACATAATACTAACAAAGAAGATAAACAAAAATAAGTTAGCTAAAAGCTTGGTTAGGAGAACAGACAAAGATACAAAATATCAAGACGTAACTCAGATGAAGTTTACTTAGAAGTCAGAGTTAATACCATGAAGATTAGAGTAACACACAAATTAAATTGAAATTATGGTTAAGTCTGGTTAAATTAAGAAGAATGAAGCAAACATAAACCATACTACAAACAAAAGAAGAAAAGCAAAATAAGTTAGCTAAAAGTTTAGTTTAGTTTAGGTTAGGTTAGCAGACAGGTAATCAGTTAAAGGAGATACCTAAACAAAAGGAAGAAATTTAAATTGATAAAGTACAAAAGTGAATGACAGATACACAAAGTGAATCACTACTAGTGAGTTGAGCCTGAAGTACAAATAATAGAGAAACACTAGAATGCCTACCGCAAATTAATTCCAAGGAAACTTAATTGATGACACTACAAATAAAGGTAGGTAGCGTATCATTTTAGTTTGTCTGGCGGATTCATATAATAAGTATATTCTACCGTATACAATAGGAAAAAACAAAAAGAAGAATAAAGAAAAAACAAGAAGAACCAGAAAACAAACAAAAAATGAAAAAAAAATCATTAATACGCAATCTCTCAAACAAAACTCAAACCCACAACCAACTGAAAGTACTGGGAAAGGACTTTCCACTTGTTAACACACGAAACAATTCAAATTGTTCTGAAAAGGACTCCTAGAAACTCACACAGAAACTGAAACATAATTCTACCAAATAGCAATAAAAGACACAACAAATACTCCTCAGAGAATACTGACAGCTCAGAGAAATAAACCCCACAGACCTCCTATAACCACAGACACCAAAATTCTACAACCAAGCGTGAAAAGAAAAAAAGAATAGCACTCGCACCAAACCATCACACCTCGAGATATGCTGGACAAAAAAAACAATACGAGGGAGAAATTCTGTAACCACCAGCCTCATTACTAGACAGGAGAGGGCTGGATAGTCTTATGTATATTATTACATTAGACTTGGTGACAAACATTTCTCCTGCGTAAACATACAGCCACAGGGAGACCGGTTGTCGAATACCCATGCGAACAACTACGTTCACATAGAGCTAATTCAGACAGAAACGGGCCCTAAGAAACTCTTATACGAAAACAGAACTGAAACCCATCCTAGGCACAAAACAAAGACTTGAAACAGAAAAACCTGCCAAAAACATAGGTGTGTGGGAACTCACCATGGAAACAAACCAAACCCGATCAAACTACCTGGATGTAACAAGATAAAAGACAATGCTGTCTCCTAGACAAAAATACACCACAAGCTTAGAAATAAACAAGAAACTCTGGGAGATGAATCAAAAAAGGACAAATGAAAAAGGAGAAACAATAAACAAAAGAAGGAAAATCAGGAGAAGTAAATAGAAAAAGGAAAATTCCAAACGAAGGGATAAACAGAAACCTATCCAACCAAGGAAACTGGAAACACAGAAAATAAAAAATGGAGCTAAAATCCATGAGGAAAGAAGAAAACAACCAAAACTATCAAACATCCCAACCAGAAACCAGAGAAGAGAGATCGAAAACAAACCACACACACACACACACAAAATGGCTTTAATGCAGACCGAAAGATCGGACCAAAAATCAAAGAAACAAGAATTAAAAGCAAGTGAAACAACAATAACAACAGAAAAAATACCGAGACACGAAAGACGAGACATAATAAAGAAAACGGAAAGAAGAACAAAATAACGAAAGAACATAAAAAAACACATTTACAGTGAAACAACCACACTTGTGGCAACATCGACAAAAACCAAACTATTCAACGAATAACAATAACAACAATAATAATAATAACAGTAATAATAACACCCAGATAGCACGAATACTTGCGACAAATTTTTGCTTCGTTTAGTGGAGCAAACAATCTGAAAGTTTGCGAAAGCAAAAATTCTTAATATTTATTAAAAGCTTTCAATATGATCTGCAAATTTTCGCTGATTTGTAAAAATAAATTCACCACTGCAATTAACTTGCTTCTTTTTTGAAAATATGGCGTTGAAAGTTTGCCGTCGCAGTTTGCAACTCTGTATAAAACTTGTTTCAAAAAACTTGCTGAAAACAAATATGTGATGATATTACCGAGTGCGCGCGCATTGTACCCAGAATTCACTGCGCTACATGAACTGTGACAAAACAAGCGGAAAATGAGAATCGAAAAAAAACCAATACACCAGAGGACTCCAGAATAAACTCACTGGTCTCTTATCAGATGTTTCTATTGACCCAGGCAGCCTGACGTTATTTTGTGAATGTGTGTGAGAGTAAGTACAGGGATATGATCGTTGAGTAAGTAGATAAATTGCGATACCCTTTGTGCGTTTATCGTTCGTAAGTTTCTTATCTTTGGCAATTAGCTAAAGACGTTTCATGCTTGCCACTAAGAAAAGACGGACCCACATTATAAAAATTTTGATGTTTCATAAAGTTAGATTTCACTTCATAAATTTGCAGCAACCATTACCTGATACATTTGCAGCAAACATGATCTTGCGATCGTGAAAACTCTTTCTGTAATGTTGCTGCAAACATTTTAATATTTTCACGAAATTTATCAGCTCATTTTCGGAAATTTTGTCAAAGAAAATTTGCACAAAATATTTGCAGCAAAGTCCTGGCAAACTTTCTTGCTGTGCAGTCGCACACATTTCGTTTGTATTGGCAGATGTTTTCATTTTTGAGGCAACTTTGCTGCAAATTCAGCCAGCGTCAACTTCGTTATTTGCCTTGAACTTTCGGCAAATTTTCTCATTTGAAAAGGCAAGTTTTTTGCAAACTTTTTGGTTTTCCTTTGCAAATTTTTAAACATTTAAACGTTTTTTTTAAAATTTTTCTGTGCTATCTGGGCAATAATAACGAAAAACAGAAGGACAAAGGGAAAGAAAAAAGGACGATATACAGGGGAAAACTAGAGCCCCCCTCTGATTTTATATACATCACACACATATATATGCATATATAAATCTTTCCACACAAACGCTGGTATAAAGGAGAAACCAAGCTCTATGGAGCAAAGGAAAAAGGATGCTAGGTGAAAATGGAGGAACCCGGCTCTATGCCCCGCCTGCACACTTGGATATAAAGATTATAATTGGTGTAATTCACCGTCACCGCTCCTTGTTTCTGATGAGAGTTAGTTTTTAGTAAGATAAGAAGCAGACTTCAATACTTCATTTATAATTCAATGTCCACCAAACTGGAAGATTCTTCATGATCCAAGAATTCTTTCAACTAAAAGATTTTCCTCCTCTTAAAGGGCAACTTTTAAACACCTTACGATTCTAAGTGAGTACCGATGGACTATGGTCTTTGATCTAATTCTGGATTTCTTCTTCATACCCACATTTGCAATATGTTCGTTTCATGAATTAATATACGTTTCCCTCCGCGACGCTATGTGAACAGCTAAAATTGAAAAGCAGGGAAATTGAGACTCCCTTAGTTTGATCTAATTTCTCTACACCCGTTCGTTTGCGATATGCGCACCGAAAAAATGACAATCACAGTCTTCCTCTACTCTCCACACCCACATTTGAAAGGTTTGCCTTACATCCGAGGATTACTGTGTACCTTCTTTCACTCCACTAGAAGAACGCATAAATCTGACAATCATTACATTAGATCTTAACCTAATTTCTGAATTCCTACATTTTTAAATCGAGTACTATCGCTCACAGAAATCAATTACTTCCCAAACATAGGCAACCTTTCTCTTCAAAGCTACAGGGTTATCCCCGTAAAATGCCATTAACACCGTGGTAACGCGTGTTTCCGTCTCATACAAGTGAGAACTCTGTTGATTCCCTACTCATACAATTACTTAATAGTTTAGGTAGCGTTTTGGTGCGAACGATACCAGGTTCGCGGATCTCTAAGGGATTCCTAAATATTACCAAATTTCTAACGTGAACCGCAGAACAAATAATGATTGCCGATTGCAATACTAAATTGATTTCCATTGCCAACAAGTGTGCGTTTCTGTTCCAAATCAGTTCCAAAGAAAGAATATTCTCTTCTCTTTCTTAGTATCGCCTAAAAGGAGTATATAAGAACATTACTTTCCAATAATGACTTGTTTATTCGCACACAAGAAAATAACAAATTTGTGGTAGACGCAACACATAAATCATCTCTTTCCAATTTGTGTTCACGCTCCTGCCTTTTGATACACTCGAAAGTACAAGTACTATTCAAGGCAGACTTCCTAAATTTCTTTCACATTAATATATATAATTATTCAAATTAGTTCAGCTTAATTAGTAAAGAGAATGCATTAGTACGAAAACTTTCATCTAAATACCATTCGTTCTAGGTTTCCTGTAGGCTAAATCTGATTATTTCCTCCCGATTATAAAATCTTCCAAAGAAAAATGTACTGAAATTGAGATTTTATTACACTGATTAGTCGTCAAATAAACCACGTCTCGAAAGAAATTCATTTATTATTCAGGATTTAAAGAAGTAGTGGTTAATGTGCAAATAACAACACTTTCTTCCTAAATTTATGCAACCACATTAATCAAGTAAGACAACTTGTCATTCCTGTAATTCCTGATCCTGTTAAAAATTATCTTTCTTCTCCATACAATAAACAAAGAAGGATCCCTCCCTTAAAAAAATTCTACGAAAACAAATATTACTCGTGTGAAAGGGCGCCCATCAGGGGGGGCAAGGTGGGGCGCTCGAATCACCCTAGAGGAAATTGTACTTCGGAATATCGAAAACCCAATAGAATTTTTAGAATTGTTACATCAAAATTTGAAACTATATTTGAAATGTCGCTTTAACTTTCAATGCCAGCGTCAGTATCTCTTCTAAATCAAGTAGCCAAACTATACAGAATGTTGCACATATAAATAACGTAGGCAACAGCAATAGAAACAATATTATTTTTTAAAGCAACTAAGTCACACAAGTGCGGCTCCCCAAAAAGTATAACATTAAAACTGTCTTTTGTGTCTGCAATGCAGCGTTGTGCTGTCGGAGTAACACAATACGTAACCTGAAACACAATCTCACGTATATTACCTAAAAAGAAAAATATTTCACGTAAGTACCATAAAGCGCTTTCCTACCAAATCATTACTGTCACATTAAAATGGAAACAATACTAAATATTACCAATAAGTTTCTCTCTCTCTTCATCTCTTTCTGTTTCTGCATCTCTTTGCCTTTCTGTTTCCATTTGTCTTTATTTATATCTCTTTGGTCTCTATTTCTACATCAGTCATTGTAGGCAGGGGGACGGATTAAGATTTTGGGGGGTTCTGGAAGCTGGCTATTTCAAGGGGGTCCAATGTTACGAATAATTCCAGCGCATAAAATTTCTTTCCTGCCTCATATGCTTATCCAAATACCGAAAACTATGCGGTAATATTTTAATATGCTCCAAGTTTACAATAATTAGTTTAATTACATTCATTATTAACAGTTAAATGTTCATATACTGTAGTGTAACACGCAAATGACAAATAAAAGTCGAATGGTCAACCTCACAAAAAGTATCGTGAAGACGCTGGTGGAAGAAGACTTAACTGTAGTAATACCACCAGCGAGAAAAAATATCTGAATATTATGGGTCTGAAGCGTATAATAAGTTGATAGCTTTATTTTAGTAATCAAGAAAGGGATTTGGGGGGGGGGCGGAGCCTGGGCTGCATTGGCTCGACCCTTAATCCGCTCCTGCCCTAACAAAACAATTACGTAGCAGGCATATGCCTATGATGTTTCTTCAAGTACATGGGAATGTGCCCAGTATGTGCCTTATGTACCTATCAGAGAGAAATCACATGGATGGCAAGTAGTAGTGACAGTTTATATCTGGCATGTACAGTCAGAAACTTTAATAAGTGGAGGTTAGATATATAAGAAATGATAGCTTTTACCAGTAGCAGAATAGGTTCATTGTATGTCTGATAGTTGGACAACCAACATGACAGCAAATACATGCAAGAAAACATAACATGCCAGGATATCCCTTCACTTTGAGGGAAAAGTATTTCTATCTGAGAGCATCACTTAGAGAAACAACACAAGATAAATCTGCAGAAATTCTATTCACGTTAAGTTCAGAGAGATAGGAATTAATGCAAAGGAAACGAAAAGAATAATACGCATCATGCAGACAGAAAAAGTATGGAAAGCTAAACAAAATGTGAAAAGAAGGAAAGAGGGAAAGGAAACAGCAAAAGACATGGGAATAAATTAAACTTTAACACTTAAGGATAAACAGTCTCCGTCTTTCCTCTTTTCCCCTGTACTGTCTTGTTTTTTCTCCCTTCATAGGATAAATCTCTTTCAGTATCAAACGCGAACATCATTTATAGTGTTTAATTCCTTGAAAAAATGTAACTCAGTCTGAGCTGAGACTCGACCACAGAATCCTTAGAATGACAGTCACACACAGTACCCACTTATCTACACAGGCTCTGTCAAGTATGTTTATTAGTCAACCATTACACGCGCTGTTATCAAAGGTCTTAAATCAGCTATTGTCGGTGAGTTACCCCAGTTACACTTGAAGTTTGAATTTTATTTACGGCCTTTAGCCATCTACGGCAACAGGCAGGTAAAATGTAGGATCAATCGTCAAGAAGAACTGCAAGTTGTGGTCTTACAAGGAGAAGGCACACTTTGGTAAGTGAACTTCAGGGCCATTTTTGCGAGGTGGTAGTGCACATTTAAAGAGTTAATACTACAAACTGGGAGAGCGCAATGGGCAAAAATGATGGAGAAAAACCGTCTTAAAGTTTCCTACTCGCCTCATTTATCGTACGACGCCCAAACTTATGAAGTGACGACGTGGCGGAGTTGAGTTCACCGGTGGTCGTCGAAAGGTGTGAAAGTGCTTTCGACCTGCTCCTGTGGTGTTACGATAAGTGACTAACGCTTGTGTGCTTTACAAGCCTTTTTTTGTTTTTTTTTAGTGTGGATTGTGATTATTTAAAAAAAAAACATGCTTTCAATTCGTAAAAATACCGAGAAGTTTGAATTCGACCGCTCTATGCAATATATAAAACATAGTCCATGTGACATACATATTTGGTTATCTGAGAACTTATGAACCAAGCAGTCACTTTACAGCTGCATAATGAGGACTTTGCATTGTATGTGAAATTTGAAAATTACATTGTATTTAATGAAGTGTTGACTCAGTTACCTGAAACTGTTCCCTATGTTCATTCAAATGGGGTACGCAGCACTGTTCGTATTTCGAATGCTGAACTCAATTACATCAAAGTTCGGGTATTTGATTTGCCTCTTGAAGTAGACAATAGTTTTCTTCATGATGTGTTGAGTGAATATTGTGAAATCAAGGAAATTATTAACAAAAAGTGGAGTGCAACTTATAAATATGCCATTTTGAATGGGATTCGCTTTGTATATATGATTCAAAAAGAAAACAATTCCTTCAAAACTTAAAGTGATGTTATACTTTGCATACGTTGCTTACTCTAATCAACCTAAAACGTATTTCCGATGTCTGGCGACTGATCATGTATTCTCTCAGTGTAAAGTACACTCCCGTGCTTCATATCGACCAGCTTCTAGACCGAGTGCCTTACAAATGACTGATTTATCCACTGGCGGATTACCAACACAACGAAAAATAGAAACGCATGCTTTCGGGGATTCTTCTAACCATTTTTCTCCCTCTACATCTACCAATCATGACTCTCATAGTATTCTGCCTGCAATTGCCGATCTTAATGCCTTTCCTGTTCTCAAACCGCCGTCATGTGAAGAAACTGCCCCAGAACCTCTGTTGCCGGCTTCGAACCCAGACCCTTTAGTGCATATATCAGATATTGAACCGAAGGCTGCCATATCACTTAGTGAAAATACATATGCCATGTCACTCCAACATACGAAGAAGTAAAAATCTTCTTCGGCTTCCCTTGATATTAATGATATCTCCCCTCGTTCCGAAAAACAATCGAAGCTGAGTTCTATTCAGCCACCTACACGTTATTTAAGGATGAAGAGGAAAGTGTTGTCCAAGGACAGCCATACAGTTATAGACAGTGGAAGTGAAATCGAGTCATTGCCTCAGAAAAGCGACGTTGAACCCAGTTTGGAAAACAACAAGACTTTGTCAGGCGATACACAACACGTCCAAGCAACGAAGCAGTCTGTTTCTTAACCAGCTTTGGAGTGTTTCCCTCCCATTTTTGTGCGTGTCTGTTAGAGGTGTTTTGCTCCCATCCTTTGGTTTACAACCATGGAATGCATTCCTGTGAGGCAGTGTTTTCTTTCTATCTTGTATTTACTATTATTGTTTTTTCTGTTATGTCGATTTGGAGGGAATTACGTTTCGATAATGTCAATTATGATGTTCTACCGAAGTTTACATCCGATATAAGGTTCCTCAGTTCAATCCTGCTGTGATGTCAGACCCTCCCCCTTTCCTTCGCACAAATGCAAGAAAATTTTGTTCTTTAAATGTAAATGGTATAAAGTCTGACCGTTATAAGCAGAACGTTAAACTATTTATTCAACAGCATAATTTTGAATACATTTTACTACAAGATGTCAGTTTTTCTGACTTCAGTTTTCTTCCCACATACAGTGCGATTGTAAATGTAAGCACCAATGCCCGTGGAACTGCGATCCTAGTGAAAGATTGTATTGACTACTCTCAGGTGAAAAGAATTCCATCGGGACGTGGTATCAGTGTTTACACTGATGGCATCTATGTGTTAAATCTGTATGGTCCATCAGGCAATAACAAACGTGCTGAACGTGAACGTTTTTATAATGAAGACATATTGTCCCTATTACTGGCAGATTCTATTTCCGTTCTTGTGGGTGGTGACCTAAACACGTTGGAACAACAACGGGAGACGACTTCTCACTTCCGTCCTAGCATGGCATTTCAGAATTTTGTTAAATCTTTATCGCATCGAGATGTATGGTGGTTCCATTGGCAGTTTCCTAAATTCACGTACAAAAATTCGGAAATGATGTCCTGGCTTGATAGGTTCTATACCACGGATACACACATGTACTGTATAAGGTCATCGAAATTGATATTCTTCTTCCACCGTTCAGTGATCATGCTGTCCTTTATTGTACTATAAAATTTCAGAAGTATATTAGACCAACATACGGATCAAGCTTTTGGAAATTAAATACTACCCTTTTACAACATAGTGATGTGCGCACAAACTTTCATGTGCGCTGCACATATTGGCAAAATCAAAGAAAATATTTTTCAAATATCATCCAATGGTGAAATCGTAATGTTAAACCGAAAGTAGGTGGTTATTTCAGGTCTAAAGGTCGTGAAGGAAAGCAGGACATACACAATACACTGGAATATTATTATCGTGTTTTAAATGACTTCTGGAATCATCCTAGTTGCCCTACCAATCATCAACAGATCAATCATATTAAAGCACGCATTCTTAGTGTACAATCACAATTACTTCAGAAATATTATGGCACAATGGACACAAACGATGTCATTCCCAATGATCAACCGTCCCTTTACCATTATGTGCGTCACCAAAAACAACGACTTTCTCAATATGTGAACTCTCTTCGGACAGAAGATGGTAAGCTTTTCACAGACACTCATCGTATTCACCAGACTATTTTTAATCATTTTAGTGACATGTATGGAACAATTACCAAGGATCAGCGCACTATTAGTGAACATTTCCAAGTGTCGCTCCCTCAAGTACCTGCACATTTATGTAATACCCTTATGGCACGTATACAGAAAGAAGAGATTTATTGTGTGCTTCAAACTTGCGAAGATCGCAAATGCGCAGGGCCTAATGACATCCTTTATGAACTTTACAAGCAATATTGGGGGATTTTACAGCATATTTTATGCGAATTATTTAATGAAATGCCCCGTCAACGTAACATACACGATAATCCAGGAATAATAATACTAATTCCAAAGAAAGGGAAAGCAGTTACTATTCATGATTATCGTCCCATCACGCTACTTAACACAGATATCAAAATATTCCAAAAAGTTCTTGATAATCGCCTTAAAGCGATCTACCCTTTGCTTATTAGTGACTACCAAGCCGAATTAAATCCGAAGTATAATGTTTTGCAGCGCTTTGTAAAATTCATGATCTCTCAGCATATTATAAGTTTAAACAGAATCCTGCTTTTCTCTTATCCGTTGATTTTAAACAATACATGTAACAATAAAAAATACATATGAAAATACGTACATATTGATAAAAATACATGGGGCCCACACGAACTTGGGGCGACGGGCCTTCCAGCCCCCCATGGTCGGATCCCCTTGACGGCAGTCGTTATGTAATAAATGTTTTTGACGCTTTGTGTCTACATCTGTTGACAGTGTACGATTTACAAAGGAGTTGAGGGGGAAATCCTCTTTGCTAATACTGGATATTGCTATAACCAAAGCAGATTTCCCCTCATTCCGGTTGTAATCCTCACACTGTCAACAGATGTAGACACGAAGCTTCGAGAACATTTTTTACACAACGACTGCAGTAACAATAATACTTACGGAAGATATTAAATTTTGTTATTAGTTAACATGGAACATCAAAAGAATTTAGAAGTGATTGAAAATTTCTATTGTTTTATTTATTATAAACATATGTTGAATTAATATTTTACTTAAAGTTACAAATGCCTACTTTATTGGTTGAAGCAAAAACAAGAAAAAAGGTTTGACTCAAACGAGAATCGAACCCGGGAACCTCTGCATTTGAGTCGCTGATTCTTCTCACTCTGCCACGCCGTCACTTAATAAGTTTGGGCGTCGTACGATATATCCGGCGAGTGAAAAACTTTAAGACGGTTTTTCTCCGTCATTTTTGCCCATTGCGCTCTCCCAGTTTGTAATATTAACTCTTTAAAATGTGCACTAAACTCGCACAAAATGTCCCTCAAAAATTCACTTACCAAAGTGTGCCTTCTCCTTGTTAGTCTGTTTTTGATGCTCTGGACTCTATCGCCTAGCACGCCCGTCTACACCATGACTCACACGTCTATCATTCAGTGCAGGCACGTATTTAAGTTCTCTTTTCGGAAGGGGCAAAACACGAATCCTCGTAAGCACGTAATTCTAATGTTTCAAAATTATCGATATGTAATAATAATAATAATAGTTGTAGTAGTAAGGGGTTACCTGAGGACACTTTTGGCTCCTGGGTCCCTGGCCCGGGGTCAATGACCTAGGGATACCTTGGCCCACCCCCTAAATTTTGGCAGGGGTACATAGGACCACCCCTCTTAAATTTTGGAAATTGCCAAATCTAAAAATTGGGCATGATAGCCTAGGACCATAGTATTTATCTCTAGTAGTATTTGGGGTCTATGTTGTTCCCTTTCATGGGTAAAAATTGCCAAAAATTTAAATTTCGGAGGTTTCTGACCTAATTTATCGCCTTTGATGAGGTGTTATTGCCCCATAGGGTTATATGTAGTGATGGATAAATTCCCGGAAAGATATTTTTCGGGAATGTTCCCGGGAAGATTCCCAAAAATGGGAATTTATGTACAATCACAAAGAAAATTGCTTTCTATTACTATATTATAATTTCAAAGTTGAATTCGTTTTTATATCACAGTATATTATTACTGTTGTCCCCAGAGGAGTCTTTAGAATGTATATTCTGAACGATGTTATGTAAACTTATTATTTTATTATATTTAGAGAGTACGCATAAATGTATATTTATTTACAATATGTTCTATGAAAGTAAATATGTTTCAAAAATGGTATAGTAAGTCCACATACTTTTAAACCGCTAAACAGTTTAATTTTTAATGTAAGTGGATTTTCTGAACTTGACTCTACTACTGATATTAAAAAAATATTAAATTTTTAAATGTTATAAACAAATTAGTTTGGGTAACTGCCAGAAGACACATGCCCCACCGTTTTATCTACATTTGTATAAATATGTATGTTCACAGTATTTGCAACATACTTCCCTATCTTTATAATTTTGCATGTAACATTGCCACACACGACCTTTCTTCCTGCTCATTTCTCGAAATTTCATGCGTTAATTCACATGTAAAAGAAGTTCGAGTACCTCTTCAGAAATTCGAGTCAGAGAGAGGAGACAGACCGACGTCTATTACTAACCGTGGTTTAGGTTACATTAATATCAGTTCATCTAGTTTTCTACATAATTCTAGATTACCTTACAAAATGGATCCTTTCCATCGTTTGTAAATTAGTGCTTTGCTACTTTTGCCTATTGTTTAGATTTGGGGGCCAGATTTTGCACCTACTTTTTTGCGATATTCTATTCCGATGGGGTTATTTTATGATTTCAAACGTTAAATTACGTTACCAGCTTTAAATTTAGACAGCATTGCCGAGCGAACGTTAGCGAGTGAATGCGAGTTAGAGCCCCGCAGGGCACGTTGTTTTCTATCTTCGCTAGCAACAATTCACTTTCTTTTGTGACATAAATCACTTCTACCTAGCTGTACGGTTTGTACAAATTCCATACTGTCGTAAAAATGTGTTCGATACTTTCTTGACTACTTGACCACCACTATCAACTCATTTCTTCCATAAATCATCCCACTTTTTTCTAGTTTTGGGCCCCCAACACTAGACAATTACCCTACTTTTTAGTGCAAATGGAAACGGAACTTAAAAATCATATTATTAGTTTTATAAATTAGAGTCAAAGAACTTTAAATTTTTAAACCTCCAAATTCTCTAAAGCCTAGAAGTAAATCATAGTATATTAAAATAAAGTAATTAGTCATATGGTTCTTATAATTTAGAAGATAAAGTAAAGAAATGGAAATAAATTTCTTCCCGGGAATTTATAGGTCAGAGAAAATACCCGGGAATATTCCCATTTTTTAAATTCCTTCCCACCGGGAATATTCCCACTGCCCATCACTACTCCCAACCCCAGAAGCCAGCAATGCAACTCAAAAAGGAAGTTTGTACCTGACGAAAGGATCTACTTTTGGGTAAAATTTTTAAAGTACAACAGGTATTACAGTGGACACTTTTACTAGATGGAACAATAGACGAGGCACTGGATTCTTTCGCTCATGTTTTTAATGCAACAATATATACTTTGTACTGTTCAAAAAAGTAAAAAGAATGAAATTTCCAATAAGGCACGGCGAACAGAGTCGCCACACATTACCAAATAAAAAAAAACTTTGGGAACTGTGGTGTGCATTTCCAAATGAATACATATCTTAAAGCGAATATCTGATGTAGGACTTAATATAAAAAAGCTATTGAGATGCAGCAAATATCTAGACTATATTTGTAAAAAATCAGACAGCAGCATCAACAACACTAAACAATTTTGGTATCTTATCAGAACTACGTCTAAAACTTCTAGCATACCTCTTGTATAGTACAATGATGTATCAGGTGCACAAGTTGAAGGATGAACATTAAATTTTAATTAATTCTTTTGTAATAAGTTTTCAACTACATAATCAACGTACTTCCCTGTTCAATCCGTTCACTCGTCTACTATATCTCATTTATCAATTACTCCTTCAGAGAATGAGTTACTCTTATTTTCTCTCCGGCCTGAGAGTCTCTGGCCAGGACAATATAAGCTAGACCTTTCTGCGTTCGACATCATCTATTATTTCTTTTCCACTTTCGCCCATTTTTAATAGATGTTTCAGGAAAACCTGTTTTCCCTGCTTTTGGAAAACAGCCCGTTTCCCTGCCATTTATAAATGTGGATTAGAGAGTTCTGTATCATCCTAAAGCAATGGCTTGCTACTCTGAAACATATCAATCCTCTGCGAGAAAATTATCAAAGACATTACTTCCTATTCAGTAGAATCCCAAAGTTGGCAGTGGAGAGTGGACGGCCATTCTGCCCACAGAGCGAGCCAAAACGTGATTTTTTTCCTTCGCCTTTACATAAAAATGTAAATAAAATCTTCATTATTTTTCGGTCGCTGTTTCATTTTTAACTGCCCTAACATCAAAAATAATACAAGAAGACCATATCTGCACTAGAACTAATAAATGAAAACCTGAAAGCTCCTCCTAAAATATCAACTTTGCAAAAAAATTGGTGGTGTGCTTGGCACAATACAGAAAACAAACTAGCGATGATGAACTAGTCTAACCAATCCGAGGAGATATTTGCTACATCTGCGGGTCAAGGGAAAACAACAGAACTCGCCTTGAATGTAATGATTGTGGAAAAAACGTGTTCAGAAAGCAGTCAACAATTATCACTACTTGCAATACATGCCAGCAATGACAGAAAGAGGGCAGTGACGTGGATGTTGATTAAATTTGAACCCGCCTTTAGTCTACATATTGTGGAAAAACATATGCAAAAAACACTCAATCATTAGTGCTCCCTGCAATAAATATCAGCATTATCACAAGCTCAGTGACATGGATGTTGATTAGGTTAGATTCTGTTCTTTTGTGATTTGTTGAGTGTGTTCAACCATATTTAGCAGTATGGTAATTTAATTTAAACGTATATTTTTGGTCAACAATGATTTGTCTTAATTTACTAAACCCAAATGATTCAAAACATAAACTTTGCGTCATGCACAATGCTGAAAAATGTGAATAATCGATCACGGCCGAATTGTCATCGTCGCGAGCGGAAACGTGAATAGGCAGTACGTGAGATTGATACGAGATATTGAACGAATTACTTCGCACTTTTGACAACTAAGATGTTTAGTATTCGTATATTTTATCACGTGTGTAACTTGAATATAACTTTCTATGAACAAAGATGATTTTTCAGTAACTAGTTTCACACATCTTACAATGTCTTTCCACTAACAAAATATGGACTTCATGTAAACGCTTTTCACAATTATGTACAGCCATTTTTTACGTGTATGAGATAGTGTTTCCCCAAAATTGAACTTCGAATATACCATTTTTCATAGTCTTGACACGTGCAGTTCTTCTCCATTTGTATTAATACACCTCTTGCGAAATATAAACCTTAATCAAGTCCTTTGTACGCACTTGGAACGCTTTTCTTTGTTCCTTAGTATTTAATGATATGTTTTCTCCTGTGTGTTTTAACATGTGCGTTGTAAAACGTGAGCTCTATATAAATCATCTTTTCACCTGTGTGTTGTCATGCGTGTGAGAGTTTCATCTGTGTATTAAAATGTCTTGCCAAACTTGAACATAGATCAAATACTTTTCCACATTCGTCGTAGGTGTGAAGTTTTCCACTTGTGTATAATAAAATTTGTCTTGCCAAGCTTGAACGCGAATCAAATGACGCACTAGAATCAGAAGATGCTAACTCATTATTGCTAGATTTTACAGGATCGCGTTTTAAATTTTACAGAAATATGTTGAAATACCGACATATTAATACAGTGGTCTAAAATTTTGTATGCTGGTTCGTTTCGACAGGTGTGACGTTGTCTTAAAGAACCAGATACTTATAACGTAAACAGAAAGTTTTTGAATAAATCTTAAAACCTGATTTAACAACTTTTCTGATAAAACGAGTGAAAAGTTGGTAAGTCAGTATGCTCAACAACTTCTGAGTACACAGCAAAAAGTAGGTAATAAATACGAAAGATAAGCTAGAACCTTATTTTTAACAACCCACATGCACATTCACTTTACATCATCATCCCGAGCTTCAGAAACGACTGTGAGCGAGAAAGAATAGAAGATACTGTGTGACGAACTTTGGTACACTCCCTCTTTTCGAACATACAGCACGAATTCCGGTAAAGTCATTAACACTTTGGATAAGAGTGCCATTAATGTCGCTTTGAAATCAAGGACGTCAACAACTGGAGTGCAATTATGTTCCCTATTATTAGTGAGTCATTTTTTAACACATACAACCTTAATACGATTTTAACCTAAAGTTTGTCTGATCAGTTTACCTAATTTGGAACGGACGGACTTGACTTTTTCATCGCTTTTTATCTTCAATTGGTCCAAAGTTTCTGTCAATGAGAATGAAAGAATGTGCTGGAAACAGGAAATATAAATATATGCAGTGAAAAGGGGACTGTGCAACCATGTATCGGCCAGCAAGATGCAGCGAAAACGCAGATGGTCCACAAAGTCCTAGTGTTGGAATAGACATGCAACATGTTTTTATGCTGGATTTACACTTGTAGCTGATGAGGAGGGTGCGCCCTTATTATCGGTGTCCCTAACTCTCTTACATATAAGCAGTCTTAAAGGGTTATATTTGGAGTTTTTATCTTTAGATAAACATTCACTTGTGAAATCGTCACTTGAATCTTCCTGGGCATTTACCATCTTTTCACTATGCAGCAATCTCTGTGGCGGCAAAGCAGAAGCGCCGTTCGTAGAGTAGATGCGGAATCAATTTCATAGAGTAGATGCGTAGCATATGCCCCCAAAATACGGACTTAACAACTTGTCTTCCAAAGCTCACATTCCATTACAAAGGGCAGGTAGAACATTTCAAGGGCTTATGTGGTTTGATTCCTTTAACATTTAATTCTATTGTAGACCTCTTTAGCAGGGTATTTATCGTGCACTTAACATTTCTTATAAAAAATGGCTTAACAAATTGTGAGTGCGTCAAATTCTTTTCCATATGCTATGTCTAGTTACGTGTGTTGCCAAAGCTGATTCCAAACTAAATCCTATTGAACACCCTTCGCTTGGTGTTTGGTTATTGAACTGTGTTTTGCGAAATGTGAACTGCCGGTAAATGTCTTCCTACACTCTCCGCGCGTACGAAATTTTCGTCATGTGTGAATTAACATTTGCTATTTGTGAACCTTGAGTAAATGTCATGCTACGCTCTTTGCATCTCTTTGCTTTTTCACTTGTGAATTGAAATGCTTTGCAAGGTTTGAGCGTAGACAATATCCTTTTCCACATCTTTCAAGTGTGATGTTTTGGTCCTGAGTGGCTCAACAAGTACGAACGTTGAATAAATTCCATTCCAGGATCTTTGCGCGTGTGAGATTTTGCTCCTGTGTGGATTAGCATGTGTCTAGTCACACATGAACGTCGATTAAATGCCCTACCGCACTCTTGGCATGCGTGATGTTTTTCTCCTGTATGGATTAACAAGTGTGTAACCAAATTTGAACGTTGTAACGTACCGTTACACTTTTCAAAAAAAAGTAATATTCTTTGTTGCTGTTTGAATTATGTATTTAAAACACTAAGGAAATTAACTACTGTTAATTTACATTATCAAGACTTACAAGGAAAAAAAAATAAAATGTAAAAAGATTTCCTTTCTCCCGTGCGACCTTACGGTCGAGGTTTTTTTCTCCCGTGCGACCTTACGGTCGAGTTAGGATTACTAGTGGTGACCTTTGTTTCTTTGCGCATGACCGCAGCTGACTTCTCCAAGCTCCCACCTTTGTGTGGTAACTTGGAAGGAAGCTGCCCTGTGGATCGGATCATGACTAGGGATTGCTGTGTTCGTTACGAATTTGTACTTGTTGGATTGCTTGTGACCTCGCTTTGTGTGCTTGCATGTTTCCATGTGGTCTCGCTTTCCATGCTTGTCAAAATGGAGTGGCAGTGAAATAGGAATCCAGTCAGTTGATAAAGATTATTGGATTTTTCGACGAAATATTATTATTATTTGAAGAGCAGTGCAAAACAAGAATAATTTGTGCTATGAGGAGTGAAGTGTTGTTCGAGTTAATATATTACGTATTGGAATTCTGAGAAGTATGCAATTTTTCGTGTGCTTCTGTTAATTGCTGTTGGTTTGTTATAGCAGCTGTTGCCTTAGAGTGGTTTGACGAAATATTTTTTTTTTTGTTTTTTTGCGAGTGATGTGTAAAAATATTTTTTTTAAAATTAGTAATGGAACTGTATGCATGAGAGGTATCATTTTCTTTTCCCTCTTGGGATATTAAGTGGATCTGATTTCGGACTCCGGTGGTCCCCAGGCCCGGTGATTTCTCTTTATGCTATTTTCTCCTCATAAAATGAAAATTATTCTTGTTTGCATGGAGTGGTCCAAAGTCAATTGAAGCCAGGAATTATTCCAGAGAGGTAATATATTACTAAGGAAAAAATGAGGTGAGTGTTAAAACTTTGTACTAAGTTAGTTCCTGTTTAAGTCCAATGTTTGTGACGTCTTGTGTGGGTTGTGTAATTGCCTCCAAAATAGAGAGTAATTGGCTTGCTTAATTCTCAAAGAATAAGGATTCATTACGGTTGTCCCTGTTCCAACTGAAAATCCAGGGGAAGCGAGGTGGAGGGTTTGGACCCAAAACCTCAGTTATATGAATGTTGTCTTTTTCAGGTTTGGTCACCAGAATCTGCGATTTCAAAAATTATTTTCTTGGAATTATTACGCGTGAAGTTAAATAATATTTTTTGATTAAAAATAATTAGAGAGGAAATAACTTGCTTGGAAATTAATATCCGAGTCTCAGGCATCGGAATAATAAGTAATATAATTATTGAAAAGGATATTTTTTCTGGATTTAAGGAAGTTATTAATTTATTTGTTGGATTATTAGCTGCTTTAATAATTTCTTGACTAGATCAGAGAGTACAAACACAGGAAGGAAATCTTTACTAAAAAATGGTAGAAATAAATTAAACTTGATAGTTCGGAAGCTTTAATAGGTAAAAATTAGGTCTGAAGAAGGTGAGGTCTTGGACTGGCCTCAAACGTTAGTGGATAATCTGAATTTGTTGCATTTAATGGAAGAGGTCCTGGACTGGCCTCCGACGACTGTAAACTGAATCTGGAATTTTGTACCTTTAATGAGAGAGGTCCTGGATTGGCCTTTGTGTGCATTGTATCCAATGATAATTGAAATTTCATCCAAGAAGGAATTGACATAATTATTTCAATACAATTAATTTTTTTAAAATTAATATTTTTTTTTTGACTACCAGGAAGAAGAAGATTTTTTTTGAAATCTGTATTATTAATTGTAAATAAAATTATAAATCTGATTTGTTGTGTTTCTTATTGAATTTATACTGCTTTTTTTGTGATTTTGCCATATTGCCAAACCTCTGGATTTTCATTCCACCAGTAATTCTTGAGCATGTATCTGGTCCGCGCAAAGCCCTTTCTGTTGGCTAGATCGTTCGACGTATTTCCCGCGTTGCAGTGATTGGGCCTGGATAGGGGCGTTACATCTGTGGCTTCCTTCCAAGTTCCAAAACAACTTTTGTGTTGTTCCAAATTCTCAAAACAACTTTTGTGTTGTTCTGGGTTCGAAAATAACTGTTTGTGGTGTTCAAGTCTGGTAATGTGAATATAGAGTTTAATTATATTACGCGTCTAATTTGTGGTTAATATAGTTATTAGCGTTGTCATAATAAATTTGAATTTAATATTAACTTTTTTCGATATATGAAAAATTTTTTAATGTGTTATTGAGTATCTTTCGTCATCAGTTGAAAAAAAAAAAGAAGCTTGTAATAAATTTTCATTATTAGCAAAGGTAAGCAAGGAAGGTGTTTGTTAGGTTGATTCCATTTGATCTTATGTTTGGTTCGACTGTAGTGTTAGTAGTTAGTGGGTACATTTGTGATGATAATTGGTTGTTAAATGTTTGAAGTGATATTTATTTATTTATTATTGAATATCATGTGTAGCCCAAGGGATTATGTATCTATTGACATTCCTGAACAGAATTCAGAATTTGTAACCCTCGACCGTACCGGTTTTATGGACCTTGAGACTAGGTCTGACTGTGGTCAGGTGAATATGTCTTTGACTCCACCCATTTTTGATAGCTTTGGTAGAAGACGCTCATCAACCTTGAATGTTGATTTAGAATCTGGAGTGAGCCCTCAGAATTTTGCTAATAATTTTAGTAGATTAGCTAATGTCGGCAGTGTAAATGAAACTGCTCGTGATCACAGACAGGTAAATTTTAGTGAGCCCTTTGATAATTCAGGACAATTAGGTCGTTGTGTTCCATCTGAATTTAGATCGTCAGAGGCTAATAGATTATCATCGCCATCTGGTTATCTAAATTTAAGAGATTATTATAAGCGAGTTTCTTTGATGAGAAATTTAACACCTAGGTTAAGTCATAATAATAGGCATTTATATTACACTAGAGAACCTCCGTTACGGGGTGATGTAAATGCAGGGTTGCCAAATCTTGGTAATATTAATGAAGACTCGCATTTCGAACATAATCTTTTGTTGAAATATACCTTTAAGAGAACGAACGACTTTCTTGAATGTAAATTTAAGGATGTCAAGTTAACCGATGGTAGCGATAGCGTACTTGTATTTGACATTTTGTCCAAAATTGAAGAGACTTTACTAGACACTAGTTACTCTCTTAATATGATTCTGTCATTGTTAATTGGAAAGTGTCAAGGAGCTTTTTTGAAAGAAATATTATTTGCCTTAAATAATCAAATGAGTTGGAGTGAATTAAGAGGCAGGCTTGTGGGTCTGTTTATTACCCCAGTTTGTTTACATCAATTTATTTCTGAGAAAATATATAGGCGTCAGCGATTGTCAGAATCGGTTTATCAGTATGTCAAATCAGTATTTATTGCTATGAATATTTTGCAATTCGGGGTAAATGAGTACGACATGGTTAATGTAATGATTAGTGGGATGAACCCAAATCATAAATTTAAAATGTTAAATAATTATGTTCCAGTGTCTAGGTTAGAGTTATTGGAAATTGCTGAAAGGCATGATTTAGAATTTAGAAATCAGACGGAATATAATAAGGAGATGGGCATTTCTGGAAGGAAATCGAATTTAGTAATGTTTAACCAAAATCCTGATGTTAGTTATTCCAAAAATTTTGAAAAATCTGGAAAACATAATACTAATGTACATTTGGATCAACCTAATTCATTTGATGTTCAGAGTCAGATGAAAGTTAAGTCTCAGGCTCGAGGAATATACAAGGATCGTTTTGAAAAGTCTGATTATTCAAAGAAAATTAAAAATTCAGCAGTAACCATTCCATGTGAGATGTCTGACACTGTGGCTTCTTTTGTAGTTGGGAGGATTCATGGTCGCTTGTCCGATATTTGTATTGATGGTGGCTCAAGCTTTAATATAATACGTTTAGACTTGGTTCAAGCTTGTGGGTTGGAGAGATTTATTAAATCTACTCCAGAGAAGTTGGTTAATGCACCATCAGGACTTAATTTTTATACGAACATGGAAATTCTAGTGAGCGTAAATCTCTCAGGTCATTTTGAGAGGGTATGGTTTAAGGTGGTTAAAGAGTTACCCTGTTCGTGTTTACTGGGTACACCGTTTTTGAGATCGACGAATTCGGTTATTGACTACTTTAGGAATTGCTTGAATTTGCGTGGTGGACTAAAAAGATTGAAGTTAAACTACAGGAGATTGGTTCAACCAAACGGTAAGTTAAAAGATATAAAAAACGTTGAGGACCAAAAATCTTTTGGGGATTCACCTGCTGAAAAGGCGGATTTAGGAGTTTTATCTGGATTCATGGCGTCATTATTTATATGCGAGGACGGGTTTGTTTCTAGGTATAGTCATGCAGCGGTTCAATGTGAATTGGACTATCGGGACATTGAATTAAGGATGCTTGAAATAAGTGCACCGAGTGTAATGCAGTTAAAGGAACTTAGATCTTTGATTGATACTGAAGTCAAGGCTGATCTACCTGAGAATTCAATTGAGGTGAGATGTGAAGGAGCTCTTCGAAGTAGTGGTGATCAAAGGCTATCTATTAAGACAGATGACTTAGGAGTTCAAGAACCAAGATGTTCGGAAACTGATGGACTAATCCGAAGAATAGATTGTGGATCAGTAATTGATAATTCAGGAAATTATGGAGGTGGTGCAATTGAAATGTCCTTGGAAGGTGTCAACAAGAAACAAACAAAATTAAAGACAATGAAACCATCCAAGGTTAAGGAGTCCAGTGCGACAGACAGAGTGAATCTACCATGTGTGGTTGGACTGACATCATCTAATAGTTTAGCTATTGACAACAAGGAAGGATCTTTGGGTTGCGGCAACAACTTAAATTCTAAGGAGAAGATTGAAGATGGAAAGACTGTTGAAGATGCAAATAAACCTAAATCAAGAAAGAAGCATCGGAAGACACGTGATTCCCGGAAGAAGGTCATTAATGTATCGGAAATCAAATTGGTGAATTGTGCAGAAGATCTTAAGAGGAGTGATGGATTAGCCGCTAGTACAAAACAACGTTGTGCATCCAAGAGTGAAAGTGATTCAGTGGCGTCGGATATCGACCTGGATCAAGCTGAGAACTTCCATAAACTTATTAAACGAAACAAGAAGTACATTGATGAAGATATTAGACAATCTAGTGAAGGAAAGGATCAGACCCCTGTACAGGTGAAAGACCATAAACATATACAGGTGAAAAACCAAATTATTGAAAATGATTCTTGGAAATTCACCGAGCCGGAGATCATGGCTTTCATTGATTCTTTGAAGGAGAGGTATAAGGATGTAATAACTGACAAAGTTGGGTGTATTAAGAATTTTGTTGCTAGATTATATTTGAAAGAACACAAGCCATTTAAAGATACACCTTTTCCGATACCAAAGGGCAAAGAACGAATTTTCTATGAACAAATTCAGGAGTTACTAGACGAGGGTATAATTGAGGAAGTTGATCATTCAAATTTCGCTAGTAGTTGTTTTTTGGTGCGAAACAAGAATAATACGCATAGAATTGTAGGAAATTACATTAGGGCGAATTCACTTATTGTTAATGATGTTTTTCCTTCACCTAATTTAGAGGAATGTCTCACGGGGCTTGCAGATAAGACCGTATACACTAAAATTGACTTGCGCCGAGCATATTTCCAGTGCTTACTGGATAAAGAGTCAAGGGATATAACTACCATAGTTACTCCTAAAGGCTGTTATCGTTATACGCGGTTACCAGTCGGGATAAAGACAGGTAGTAATATTTTGTCTCGGGCTATGGAGAAGGTACTTGGTGACATGATAAATGATGGTGTAAAATTATTTTTTGATGATGTTTTAATAGCGTCACGTAGTTTATCAGAACACATGATTCTAGTGGAAAAGGTATTACAAAGATTTAAAGAATTCAACATTACGGTGTCACCTGATAAATGTCATTTCTTTTGTAAAAAGATAAACTATTTGGGTTATCTAATTGAGGGAGATCAAATGGAAATCGACCCCAGTAGAGTTTCTGCGATTCGTAACATCCCTCCGCCAAGAAATAGAAGAGGGTTGATGAAAATTTTAGGTTTATTCAATTACTATTCTAAATTCGCGTCCGAATTCCAGGAGTTGATGGGGCCATTAAGTGCATTGAAATCACCAAAGGTAAAATTTGAATGGAAACAAGAACATCAGCAAATTCTTGATAAATTGAAGAACATCTTGATAGAAAATGTTGTTTTAAAAATTCCGGACTTAAACAAGCGCTTTGTTGTTAATGTCGACGGATCAGGGAAAAGTGTAGCTGGATGAGTGTCACAAGAAAACGATAAAGGGAACTTGGTACCTGTCGCCTATTTCAGTAAACGCCTGTCAGAGGCTGACAGGCATAGAAGCATTTACGAAATCGAGTTCATCAGTCTTGTGAAAACGATATCCAGGTACAAGCATTATCTTGTAAATGAATTTGAAGTCCTGACCGATAACAAAGCTTTGACATGGATCCTGGGAAATAGTAAGAGACTGTTGAAATACGGACCTTTGGTTGAAACCTTATGCCAATTTTCATTTAAAGTCAAACATGTTAGATCAGCCGACAATACCGTAGCAGATTTCTTAACGAGGATGTATGATCCATTCGAATTCAATATTATTGATGGACCTGTTGGCCTGGCTGTGTTCAAAGGAAATATGAGAGCTGCGAACCAGTGGAAATTACCAATAGTGGAGAATTCGTTGGACGAACTACAAAGGGAGGATGAAGAACTGAAGATGATTATTGAGAAGATTGAAAAAGGAGAACAAGTAGTAGGGTATCATTTGAATAATAAGATTCTTATGAAAAGGACAAAATCTGCCCTTAATCCATTTAAAATAGTAATTCCCAAAAGATTACGAAGAGTTCTCATAGAATATCACCACAATGATAATCTGGTGGGTGGACATTCTGGAACATACAGAACGTTAAGAAAACTGATGCGAAAATTCACGTGGGAGAAGATGAAGGAAGAAGTTAAAGAGTTTGTTTCAACATGTGACGTTTGCCAGAAGATGAAGGAATCAAACAGGCGTAAGATGGGTTATTTAGCTTCTGAATATAGTAATCGTGTAAATGCACACTGGATGTATGATATAGTAGGAGCTCTTCCCAATTCAAATGGTTTCAGGTACATATTAATTGGTGTAGACAATGCTAGTAGATATGTTGTAATTGAAAAATTACGAAATATCTCTTCAAATTTGGTAGCCAATAAATTGATGGACATATTCAGCCGAATTGGGGTTCCGGAAGCCATTTCGACTGATAACGCATCCATTTTTGTATCTGAGACCTTCAAGAGATTTTTATTTGGTCTAGGAATCAAACACATTCGTTTGAGCCCGTATCACCCTGGGGGAAATGTAGCGGAGCGCTTCATCAAAACCTTGAAGGCTGCGTTACGCTCTTATATATCTGGAAACCAAAAACTCTGGTCAAATTTCATTCCACGATTGCAATTCACCCTAAACATCAGTGAGCATGAAGGATTGAAGATGTCGCCATTCGAAATATTTTATGGACGTCCGTACACAACACCGTTAGAAAATCGATGGGACATTATAGATTCTGATTTTGGTTGTAGAAGTTCAGCAGAAATGTGGAAACAGGCAATGGAAAATTTAGAGAAGAGTTGGCAAAAACGTCGAATGCTAATGATGCGTCGGAGAAATCCAGTCACGTTGAATGTTGGAGACAAGGTTCTGGTGAAGTCCCATGCGAAATCATCTCTAAAAGATAAATTTACAAAATCTCTGGCTGAAAAATGGGTAGGTCCCTTTGTTATTAGAAGATTTTTGACTCCCAATACCATTTTGTTATCGGATGAAACAGATGCAGCAGAAACCTACCGTAGATCTCACGTTTCGGAAATTAAGATCTATAGATCTCGAAGATCTTAAAAAGAGATTTTAGATTAAATTGTCTAGGTTGACTCCTTGCTTATCCTTTGAAGAAAATAGATATTGATAGTCTTAATCAGATATTTGTTATTTGTAAATTTTCCATGTTTGCAAAATGTTATTTTGTCATATTCTATTGTTACTAAGTGTCAATTGTAAATATATTTGATTAAATTATTATTTTAATTACTATGGCCATAGTAATCAAAATTTTATTTATTTAGTGAAGTGATAGTCATTCATATTAATCAAATTATATATGTTAGTTATAGCTAGTTATTCCTATTCAGAAAGTCAGATTTAATATTAATTTAATATTGATAAATTAATTGAATAATAAATTGTGTATGATTAAAACTTGAATGAGTTATATATTTTAAGATATGTATGTCAATATGTAAATATGTATAACTATAATGTCTCTTTTATGTTTCGTAGCTTGCCAGAGGAGGAGTGATTTGACGAAAAATTCCGGAGTCAGAATTTTTCTTTTTCCTGGCCGCCGAGTTTGTAACGTACCGTTACACTTTTCAAAAAAAAGTAATATTCTTTGTTGCTGTTTGAATTATGTATTTAAAACACTAAGGAAATTAACTACTGTTAATTTACATTATCAAGACTTACAAGGAAAAAAAAATAAAATGTAAAAAGATTTCCTTTCTCCCGTGCGACCTTACGGTCGAGGTTTTTTTCTCCCGTGCGACCTTACGGTCGAGTTAGGATTACTAGTGGTGACCTTTGTTTCTTTGCGCATGACCGCAGCTGACTTCTCCAAGCTCCCACCTTTGTGTGGTAACTTGGAAGGAAGCTGCCCTGTGGATCGGATCATGACTAGGGATTGCTGTGTTCGTTACGAATTTGTACTTGTTGGATTGCTTGTGACCTCGCTTTGTGTGCTTGCATGTTTCCATGTGGTCTCGCTTTCCATGCTTGTCAAAATGGAGTGGCAGTGAAATAGGAATCCAGTCAGTTGATAAAGATTATTGGATTTTTCGACGAAATATTATTATTATTTGAAGAGCAGTGCAAAACAAGAATAATTTGTGCTATGAGGAGTGAAGTGTTGTTCGAGTTAATATATTACGTATTGGAATTCTGAGAAGTATGCAATTTTTCGTGTGCTTCTGTTAATTGCTGTTGGTTTGTTATAGCAGCTGTTGCCTTAGAGTGGTTTGACGAAATATTTTTTTTTGTTTTTTTGCGAGTGATGTGTAAAAATATTTTTTTTAAAATTAGTAATGGAACTGTATGCATGAGAGGTATCATTTTCTTTTCCCTCTTGGGATATTAAGTGGATCTGATTTCGGACTCCGGTGGTCCCCAGGCCCGGTGATTTCTCTTTATGCTATTTTCTCCTCATAAAATGAAAATTATTCTTGTTTGCATGGAGTGGTCCAAAGTCAATTGAAGCCAGGAATTATTCCAGAGAGGTAATATATTACTAAGGAAAAAATGAGGTGAGTGTTAAAACTTTGTACTAAGTTAGTTCCTGTTTAAGTCCAATGTTTGTGACGTCTTGTGTGGGTTGTGTAATTGCCTCCAAAATAGAGAGTAATTGGCTTGCTTAATTCTCAAAGAATAAGGATTCATTACGGTTGTCCCTGTTCCAACTGAAAATCCAGGGGAAGCGAGGTGGAGGGTTTGGACCCAAAACCTCAGTTATATGAATGTTGTCTTTTTCAGGTTTGGTCACCAGAATCTGCGATTTCAAAAATTATTTTCTTGGAATTATTACGCGTGAAGTTAAATAATATTTTTTGATTAAAAATAATTAGAGAGGAAATAACTTGCTTGGAAATTAATATCCGAGTCTCAGGCATCGGAATAATAAGTAATATAATTATTGAAAAGGATATTTTTTCTGGATTTAAGGAAGTTATTAATTTATTTGTTGGATTATTAGCTGCTTTAATAATTTCTTGACTAGATCAGAGAGTACAAACACAGGAAGGAAATCTTTACTAAAAAATGGTAGAAATAAATTAAACTTGATAGTTCGGAAGCTTTAATAGGTAAAAATTAGGTCTGAAGAAGGTGAGGTCTTGGACTGGCCTCAAACGTTAGTGGATAATCTGAATTTGTTGCATTTAATGGAAGAGGTCCTGGACTGGCCTCCGACGACTGTAAACTGAATCTGGAATTTTGTACCTTTAATGAGAGAGGTCCTGGATTGGCCTTTGTGTGCATTGTATCCAATGATAATTGAAATTTCATCCAAGAAGGAATTGACATAATTATTTCAATACAATTAATTTTTTTAAAATTAATATTTTTTTTTGACTACCAGGAAGAAGAAGATTTTTTTTGAAATCTGTATTATTAATTGTAAATAAAATTATAAATCTGATTTGTTGTGTTTCTTATTGAATTTATACTGCTTTTTTTGTGATTTTGCCATATTGCCAAACCTCTGGATTTTCATTCCACCAGTAATTCTTGAGCATGTATCTGGTCCGCGCAAAGCCCTTTCTGTTGGCTAGATCGTTCGACGTATTTCCCGCGTTGCAGTGATTGGGCCTGGATAGGGGCGTTACAACGTCGACTAAATGCCTTACCACACTCTTGGCATGTGTGAGTTTTTTCTCCTATGTGGAATAAAATGTGTGTAACCAAACTTGATCGATATTTAAATTCTCGCCCACACTCTTGGCATTTGTAACCTTTTTCTCCTGTGTGGACTGTCATGTGTCTATTCAAATACGAACGTCGATTAAATGCCTTACCACACTCATGGCACGTGTGAGCTTTTTCTCCTGTGTGGATTAACGTGTGTCTAGCCAAACTTGAACGATATTTAAATCCGTAACCACACTCTTGGCATGTGTGAGTTTATTCTCCTTTGTGGATTAACATGTTTGTAGGCATATTTGAATGTAGACTAAATCCTTTACCACACTCTCGGCATGTATTAGGTTTCTCTCCTGAGTGGATTAATGCGTGTCTAGTCAAACTTGAACGCCGATCAAATACCTTACCACACTCTTGGCACGTGTGAGCTTTTTCTCCTGTGTGGATTAACATGTGTGTAGCCAAACGTGAAGGTCGATTAAATTCCCGACCACACTCTTGGCATGTGTATTGTTTTCCTCCTGTATGTATTAAGATGTGCGTAGCCAAACTTGAACATCCACTAAATTCCAATCCACAGACTCCGCAAATGTGGGATTTCTCACCTGCATGAACTAACTTACCGCTTGACAAAGTGTAACTTTTACTAAAACGTTTATCACTCTTTTGGTATGTATGGCGCTTTTCACTTTCCTGTGTCAGCATATGTCTTGACACACGTGATCGATGAAATCCTTTGCCAAACTGGAGGGAAGTATGAGATTCCTCATAAGAATGAGAAACGGCTTTCTCTAATGTAATAAACGTATCTTCTTCTGCGTGAAAAGTTAATACGTTATCGCGCCTGTAACAGATTCAACAAAAAAGGAAATGTGAATGGAGATAATGATTAAGTAGCAACAAAAAATGTAATCATTCGCTATATTTCATAATAAAATTACGCTTAATTTATTACATGAAATATTGTAGAAATATGAAGTGGAGTACCACAGAGAAGTCTCCATATCTGTCTATTCTCAAAATAAGAGGCTATGGTTTGTTTCACTATGTCAAATTGAACCATCATTTATGTTGTAGCGGACATAGGTTTTTGACTAAGTAATGGCGGCTGCTTTGAAACAAATGCACGGTATGTGAATTAAATATGTCTTATCTGTAGTTTCGGGTGGAGAAAAAACAAACTTGTGATCCAAAGTTTTAAGAACAACTCAGCTTATTAATATAAACTGTACCGAATATCATTCACTTATATCATTATAAGAGGAACACGAAAGGCTTTTTGAAACCAAAAAAAAAAAAAAATAACATACAACTTTCCAAGCTGAGGCAGAGAAACTTAACGTAACCAGACTAAAGACGAATCATTTACAGCGCAGTGATCGTGGTTCAGTGGTCTAGGCGCTTGACAGTAATCTGGAGGTTCTTCGATCGAATACGCGTCGAGCAATTTTCTTTTTTACTTTAGGAATTTTGATGGCGATTAATCGGCGATAACACACCTTATTACATTCAAATATATGAATGCTCGTTTGTTTCAACACTTGAACTATCCAATTTTAAGAACTAATACTAGTAATAATAATCTCGAAGCATATTTAAAAATTAATAACTTATTTTCGCTCAGGTCATACCATCACAAGCAGAAACGTGATATTAGGCAAAAAATAATTCGGTTTTGTTTAATGTTGCCCATGAAAAGACGATTTCTTCATCTAGACTCTAAAACAAATCAAGCGAATTCCGGATTAGACTTAACATTTTAATGCTACCCGGGACAAGTTTAACTCACACTATCGTCATGTTTTGGAGATGAGAATCGAGACGAGACAAAAAGTATCGTAAACATTTATCGTCTTATCTCGATTCTCGAAATAGTGTATGCCACTCTTTAAGCAACAATTGCTCTGTAGACGGAATCTTATACATTTCAGAGCTCACTGAATTATGGTCTGTGTATATATTTTTGTAGCAAAGCTTTTATAATTACATCTGCAAACTCTACAAGTTAGTTTATTACAAGCTTTAGTGTTCAATTATATTCAGTTCCTTTTATTACAGTTATTTTCCTGAAAACGTACAGTAGAATATTTTCTACACGAAATATTAGCGGAAAGCTTTCGTTGAATTTGAGAGGTGTCTCATGAAGGTACGGAACCCCTTGCCCGAAACCCCTACGTTTAAGTAAGTTTTGCCAAATTTTAAGGCAAGTTTAAAACTTTTAATAGCATTATTACATTATTAATATTATTATTTCTGAAGTGTTGTAAATTTAATAGTACAAACTATTCCACCCAACTACCGCCTAGTGGGGATTGTGCTGAACAAACGTGTTCACATATTTTCTCCGTGTTCTGCTTTCTCCCACTTTCTTTATTCCAATATTTCTTTCATTCTCATCATCGACGTCTTCTGTAGCTTAGCCGGCATAACCATTACTTGAAAAGGAATTTTGTTACGGCTCTTGAGAGTTCAAAATCCCTAGTTTCTACATCAAATTCGCCTCGAAACATTTCGTTATAACATTTAACTAGTTGTAGGGAAACTTTCCGTTATAACATTTAGCTAATTGTAGAGAAACTTTCCGTTATAACATTTAGCTAATTGTAGAGAAACTTTCCGTTATAACATTTAGCTAATTGTAGAGAAACTTTCCGTTATAACATTTAGCTAGTTGAAGGAACATATGGAGAGGGCATGTGCTGTTAGTCCTGACACTTCTCTCCAATACCGATTATTTTGTAACTTCTGGCTTACGCTACGGGCGATTTAACAGGCTTTAATACAATGTGTCCTCAAACGGAATTTATTATTATTATTATTATTATTATTATTATTACTGAATATTTGAGACCTCAATGTTACGTCCTACTGCAATGCAAATAAACATACAGAAGTTACGAAAATGAAAATAAATTGTTTGGACCCTATATAAGAATGAATTGAGTTATGAGAGATACTTTGCAAAGAAAAGATAGGAAAAAGGTGTCAGCTACTGGATAATGTGAAAATCGAAAATTCGGATGCCTTAAAAGAAGCTAAGTAGGATTTGTCATCATCACAATACCCTTTCTTTGGATAAAAAACATTGGACTATGTATTCGTTATATTGAAATATTCTCAAAATATAAAAAATAATAGTTATTATTTATCAATTTTTTTTGAACGAATATATGGAACTTGTAAATGCCGAACGAAAACACTATTATTATTTCTAATAAGAGTGGAAGAGCACTTAGTAACAATTCCACAATCACGTTTCAGGCAAATTTATGACTCATACTAGGCCTGAAGAATGACCCGTTTGTATTAATGAATTGTTTGTGAAACAAGGGAAGTTTTCAGACAGTAGAAATCGAGATTGTAGACTATGAAGTCATGTAATTACTTTTTGAAGGAAGTCGTTTCAACTCTAACTTGTAAGAACGAGAGAAATTGATATTTTTTCATGTTATTATACATCAGAAATATGAAAATTCTAAATTATAATTTTTTTCTGAATATCCTCGGAGGATCGAACCGCGGACCCCTAACACACGAAGCGAATGCTTAAGCCACTACCCGCTCTTTTAAGTAAGAGTCAAGAATCACTCGTCTATACACGAAGTTCCAAACGCTTACGATTTCAATGTTTTATTAACCATGAATCATTGATTTTGGTTATGATAAAATAGTGCTGTCTAGAGAATTCAAGATTAAATTTTAAAAAGACAAAAAATATCTCTGTAACTTATCTCTATTATATTCGGTTATTCTAGTTTTACAGGTAATTTCAATAACCTTGAACGACAGGGACACGAACACAAATACAACGAGGGCTTTTTAAATCTCAAAGACTTTCTCATCGGGAATCGAAAGTGAGACCTCGCCTACTAAACAATCTGATGGGTGGGGTGCCTGGTTCGTTCCCAAGGCAAGTAAGGTTGAGACGGCCAACATAGTGCTCGTGGGGTTTCTTGGGACACGCCCAATTCATCATTCCACCAATTCGTCTATCGTAATTCACTTGCTTAAATCATAGTTTTCCTTAACCTAACAGACATAATCGTTGGACATTAAGCGATTTCATTTTCAAGCTGTTAACCCAGACCAATCCGAATCGAAAAACAGTTGTATTTTCTTTTGCTCATTAACGTTTTCTCACAAAAACAATACGTAGAAAAAGTCACGGCGAATCGTAATTGCATTCAAAAATGAAACAGCAGACTAGCAATACTTTAACCTAAAATGAAACCATTACATACCGTTTGGAACTTTTCCAAAATCTGTACGGATATTCTGAAAAGTGCCACAATTGGAGTTAGTCATCGAGTCGGTGGGTCAGTCGATCGTCGGCCAACAGTACGCGACCCACTGCGACCGACCACCACAATGACCCAGAAGTATATATTTTCTGCACACGAAACTACATATATAACAGATTTAATTCTCATACTTTGAATTTGTTTCAAAGCAGTCGCCATTACCTGGTCCGTCACGATACATACGATATCAGAGTTAACTTAGGTACATACAAAAATACTCATATTGTGCTATGTGTAATAAACATTTCATTATTATAAGTGAAAATAGAGACCCCTTGTCACTAACATTATTTATATATGAATACTTTTAGTGTCAGAAAATTTAAAAATCGGAAGAGGTTTTTGCAATTGCAGCTACAAGAATCAGTCACTATGATTAAAAGAAACAAAGGGACGATATAACAACTTCCAAAATTTTGCACAAGATACGTGATTTCATGAAGCATACCAATTTATAGTTGCGTTTTTATATAATCTGATACCTTGAGATAGTAAAATTTGCGTATATTGATATGTAGCTACGTAGTTACATCTGATACATTCTAATAAAATAAATACTCTTGAGAAGCATAGAGTTTTCAATTTCTTGTACTCTTTATGTACTTATTTGAAATACATGATATAATGATTCCAGAATTTCACGTTAAGATAATATGAACGAGAATTAGCACCTTCGTTACTCTTATATTATTACTAGTGCTTTTATGTTTGTGCTCTCAACATAGAATTTATCATAACCTGTTGTAATGCTATTCGCAGAAATCGAAATATTTACTAGGTTTGGAATCCTGCTTTACAGGATTTTTGCAAACAATGTCCCTCGAGTGTTATTAGCATCGTGAAACACTCTAGTCACTATTGTTTTTTTACGCTAAAGTAAAAAGGACGTGCGAAGATAAATGCTACACTGTGAATACCGAAAAACTGAAGAAATATGTTATGCATCACATTATAAAATACAGGGAGCTGAACTGTTTGAAATGTATAATTTAATATGCTGAGCGTGTTCATTTAAGTGGCATTTCATTACGTTACGTTCATTCAAATGGGTATCATAAAGACGGGAAGAGGATTAAAATTGTACGTCGAATATTATAATCTGAGTGGTCTCTCTTGTTAGAGAAAGGACAGCTGGCATACTAGCTTTTTTACTTTTAAAAAAGTATTGCGTGCAGTAGAGTTTTCGGAAATGAACATTCAAGAGAGAAAAGACGAACAATCTGCATACTATACCTCAGTACAAAGATTTGACATCAATCTAATCTGGTATTAGTTACAGAAATGGCTGAATCGATTGATATTATATTTTACATGTCTGCAGGTAGCCAGACATGTAACTCATTTAGAAAACATTTTATCTTTTCTTACGTTACTGTCACTAGAATGAAGATCCTACGAGTAAAAGAACATATTTAAGTTTTACGCTAAAAGTTGTGAGTGGATTATGCTTAGGAGGTGTCTTTACGCTATACCAGAGAGCAAGTGATCTACTACTTACGAGATGAAAACGGGCAATTTCCGCAGATTTCATAATACATAAATTTACCATATGATATAAAATTAATATGCAATGTACAGAACTTCGTCACGCATTGCCTGATGCACTCAAGTGATCACAGTTTTGCTAGCATAAAAATAATTATAGAGAAATTACGTTTTCAAGGGTATATTGTGAAATTAAGCTGTAAACTTCAAATCAACTTACAGACTTCTTTAGCTGTTTTAACAAGTGCTACGTCAAAAACAGCAAAAAGGCTTGTAGTATACGACTTAAAAAATTATTTACTGGGAAACAAAGTATTTTCATCATTTCTCTTTCAAACAACGCCTTTATCCTTTACGAACGTGCTTCTTTAGTTATATGAAAGAATCTACTTATATGGAGAAGTATATCTACGCACTTCTTGGGAAAAAATATCGAAGAATCACTATTTCTTCCTCCGTAATTCACATTAATATTACCTGTTTCATTCCCGCGTTACTACAATACAATACTCACGGAAGAATACGTACGGACACTCTTCACTAAGTATATCCACGTACCTTTAACGGCGTCATACATAATATGCCATCTTTAAACACAAACTTGGATGAATAAAATCACGTAATACTATATGTTTAATGTTGTAATGAACACTGGACACTTATAAACACTTACAACGAAAAAACTACAAAATAATAATAATTAACATTTGAAATAAATTTTCAATGAAATTTTTTTTCCAGATTTTACCATCGCATTTCGAAGAAAGTATACATTTTATTTATACTATTTCAGACAAAGTGTATTTTCTTCGCGCAAATGCGTCTTGAAGTTAAGCTTTGGTTTTCTGCACATTCTTTTGCAGAGGTAGGACCGTCGTGATCAGATGTTTGTTTCGCTGGTTACTAGGAAGTACAACATACTGAGCATACGTTCGCGAAATTGTGAATAAAGGCCGAAAGAATCAATTAATTGCAACAAACGTGACCTTCATTTGAAGTTTTCATTGTAATTTTCACTGTGTAATTTTAGCAGTAAATATTAAAAGCTTAAAAAGTAAAATATATACTTCACTTTAAACTTAAGTATACATTCAAGAATATACGAAACTCATTCACCCAGTGATTAACAAAACCCGAAGTCCCACACCTCATAAATTTAACTTCTCAACTGGATATCATCCTACACTAAACCATGGCAACTTGGATTATTAAAGCCTATTCTTAGAGTATCGTATTTTATAATATTATCTTATCGCTTTCACAAAAGTTTTACAGTTCAACAGCATATTACTGACGCAAGTGACGTGACCCGCCTATTCTAAACATATCAATTTCATTATTTGTGTAAAAATATGTGATGTCTTCCTACTGTAAATGTTAACTATATATATATAGCACGTAAACTTTCTTTCGTTCATCTGATGCTAAGTAAGTTATTCAAAATTTAACGTCTCTTTCCTGATTGTTAATATGCATTTTTTACCCTTTCAGCCATGACTTGTAAAATTGTGCAGGTAGATAGAATCACCAATATATAAAAAACCGGTTGAACATGCACAATTGTGGAGGTTAATTTTTCCGGCGGCTAATAGTTAAAAAAAATTAAATCATGTTTATGAGGATTAGTAGATCAAACTAGATTATGGAAACCACAATTCTTCCTTTCTATTTTTTGAGATAAAAGAGATGATCATCCTTTTCTCAATCTGGTCTTTCTGTAGAATTGTTCAGAGTTCAGATGAGGTTTTGTAAGGCCGGTCAACAGATATTTTCTCCTTCCTGATCGATTGCAAGTAAAACTGTAGCTTCGTGATACGTCTATTCTAACAACTAAATTTATTCCAGTGACTAAAGCAACAGCCAGCAATTACAATAATTATTATACATCCAAAGCAAATTTCTCCTGCAAAGTGATGTTACTGGTATTAACCTTTAGACTTTTACAAACTAGTAAACTTTGGGGACACACATATCAACTGAAGTCTGCTGAACCGGACGAAACTTTACTTACATAATTTTTTATGCACTAACGTATATATCATTATATACAAAAAAATTGACTTAAACGGGAATCAAACTCATGAACTTAAGGTTTTTTTTGTAAGTCCTGGGTTTTACCAGAGAGCTAATATCTTGAGCTTTTATTTATATGCTAGTTAGTAGTGGGAAAGAAGCGGGATAATATTGCATAAAAATGGAAAAAGGGAATAAAGAAGTGTTTAAAAATCTCTCAGAAATATTTTTACACTAAATATTAAATAGCTGGATTACTAATCACTTACTAAACAACAGCTGCTACATACCTGTTACCATTTTCGTTTTGTAGCGATAAATGTTGAAACCGGAGACGGATAATTTTAAACACGTCCAGTCTGAATAGAATTTCAACGCAAAAAATAAACATACTATTTGAATACAGAATCGATTACAGGGAAGTGCAACGTGATAGATTTTAGCTTTCTACCTCTAAGAAAATAAGTATTGAAATTGGATGTAGTAGTAAATTTGAAGTACTTCTGGATTTGACAGTGTCGTGAATAGTCATTATATATTATATTCAGACGCTCAATCGCTTGCAGAAAACTAATTCTGGTTATCTGCTTGTTCTATGGAAAGAAACTTGAAAACTACATCGAATCGGATGTAACAGTAAATTTCAAACCGGTCTTTTTTGGAAGAGCTCTGTGGTAATCACGATATGTCCAATTTAAGAATTGAAACTATTCCAGAAAGCCGCACTTCGCTGTCTGTTACCTTCTCAGTTCTATAGGGTTAAATGCTGAAATCCGAAATGGCTAATTTCAAAAGCTGACGGTTTCAATAGAGGGTGGACGGAGGAGATGGACCTATTCTTGAGAAGCTGAATCGATTGTACGAAACCGTATGTTGATATCTGTAATCGTCCTTACTCTACAGAAATCAGTATTGTAATTACCAGTTTAGAAAATTTCAATAACTTCCGATTTCGTAACGTACTGTTGGTTATGATGTGTCCACTACAGACCCTCAATGTCCTACGATGACAAATATTAACACCACAAATTGTTAATTTAAATCGCCCCGCTTTGAATAGGGTTTAGTGGAAAATGTGGAACCTTATCTTAGAACGCTCAGCTGATTGTAGAAACGCAGCTCTATGTCTTACCGCGATTGTCATATAGAAATAATTATTGAAACCTAAATTAATATTGAATTTGAGCCACTTCTTCTCTTGGTAGAGTGTTGTAGTCAATTTATTTCCGAAGCCCAATTGTTTTTTCAAAGACGTCTCCTTGCTATGTTTCCGTACTCTGGTAATAAAAGTTCAAATTGGAAGTGGCTAGTATAACCTAGTTTGATTTGATTAAGATTTCAACACAGAAGATGGAACCTATGCTTGCGATACTTCATCCTATGCAAAAAGTAGCTTCCTGATAGCTGTTACAGTGTTCTTTCAACGGAGATCAATTTTGAAACCAGTAGTACTAGTAATATCCAGGATAGTAGCGATATGTTGTTTTGAGACGCAGAATTCTTTGCAGCAAATCGCTTCTCCTTTCCTGTTACCGTCTTCGTACTACAGCAATAAACGATGAAACCGGTACTGAAACTGGCAACAATACAGAATTTGGAAAAGAGCCCATTTTGGCAGAGCGTCTACCCAGTCATTATGTGTTGTGTATAGACACAGGATCATTTGGAAGAATCACTTCTCGTTATCGTTTACCGTTCCGTTCTACGGTTTCATTAGCTAAGTCTGAAACTAATAGCTAGTCTGAAGAAATTTCGGTTTGAGTATACGGTTAACCGAGGAAATTGAATTTACTCGAGGGACGCTGAAATATTTATAAGAAACACCTTCATGAAAGCTTTTACCGTTTATTCTACACAAAAATTACTTTTGAAATTAGAAGCAACAGTAAATTTGAACCATATTCGTTTTTGGTAAGGTACATTGGATAGTATGAAATTGTGTTAAGACGCTGAATCGTTTGCAAACAAATACTCCTCGCTATATTACAATATTCGCTGTACAGCGATAAACGTTGAAATTTTAAATGGTTAAAAAGAACAAATTCAGGTTTGAATAGATAGTTAAGGAAGAATGGACCTATTACCATATAGTTAAAAAATAGTCGTGATATAACGCTAGACTCGACACCAGTTTTGGAATAAAAGATAATGTAAAAATGTGTGCTAGTCCAAATAAAACCAATACAAGTTTAACACAGATACTTTCTATATTTTATCAGAATAATAATCCATACGTCATTTTTGAAGAAAAAGAACTATTTGACAATGCGTGTACGTCCTTAAAACTGATGCCACCGGCACAAACAGTGAAGTGAGTGGAAGGTTTAGCTGCATAGCACACACTCGCAGTAACTTTCGGAATAAAGGAAAAATAACGCATTGATGTAAAAAAAAATGTGCTTTGGCATCGTTCTATATTTTCTGAAAACATAGCCTTACCTAATCACCGCTAACCTATGAACACTAAAATTGAAACATATAAATAATTATTAACAATTGTGAACATACAGAAATCCATTTTGAAGAAAAGATAGGAAACTGTATGTATATATAACGAAATCCGGTTTAAACTACCCTAATCCATGAACACATGACCTAAGGTAACATACGTGAAATGCAAGAAAAGAAATATTAATAATATATGTGAGCATATAGAAACATATTTAGGATGAAAAATGGTAAAACTGCTGTCATGCTGTGTGTAATACATTAGAATGAAAAATGTATTCCAGACATCAACGCGCTAAAAATCTAACCACCGTTTTATTTACTGTCCAAAAATGCAAAATTAAATCAAGATGTAAATTGTTTCGTGCAAACATTAAGTACTATACACAGCATAACCCCTTAAAGACAACGTTTCGGTTATTACCGACCTGAGGCTCGTTTTTTTGGAGCTTAAAGGAAATAGGACAATTTTAATTTTAAACTTTATTAAATAAGCGTCTTGTATGAAGAAACAATCTTGAATCTTTCTCCAGCAGTTTGGTATTTTGTACATTTGTGGTAGTAAGCATAGCTCCGGTCTTACGGCTATATATGGTCAACAAACAGGAACCCTGATCACCTGAGTCCTACATTTCTGGTGACTGATTCTTTATATCTGACTTTCGGGACAATCATCCTCCACTTACGCACTGTTATAACTAAAAGATAATTGGACGATAATTCTGGTCCCGATGCTACGGGTGAAAATCGGGATTTTCCCGGCTGACCATATACAAGCTTTGATTTGCTAAAAGAACCTTCAGCGCTTTTCACGAACGCCTGGTTGTTACTCGGAAAAGGCGCCCACGAAGGCGAGTGGAGTGCATTGTTCTAAAGTAAACACACGTTATAATCTTATGAGTGCTCCAATTGTACAGATTGAGCTTCGCAAACTAAATCGCCGTTTGCATACATGAGAACCATTTTTTTAAGTTTTTCATCAGTGATTGTATTATATTTCCATACGACTCCGTGTAAAATATTTTTTTCTAATATTGTCCAGAAATCAGCAATGAAGTGACTAGTACATATGAGTTAACATCCTAACATTCCTTTGTAATCTCAGATTTGTGTGACGAACTCTGGCTCCAAATCATTGAAGAGGAAGGAATAATTGTGCCGACTTGGACGATCGCTTATTACTATCAGCAGATGACTCCAACAGACCCTTGGAATTATCCGACGTGGAACGTCTGAGATCCTTATAACTGCAACGCACCTGAAGGAGTTGACCGGTCGAAGATTATTGTGAGTAGGTGAAATCTTAATTTATCAATTGTGCCACACAGCCACCTGCATTAAAAGAAAATAAAATCAGATAAAGAGAGAAATAAAAGAAGTCAAAACGGCCCTAAACATATACAGTAAAGGCTGCTTGTTCATTTGTAATTTTTGATGTTCTTTTAATTTGTATGAATTACATTCAGTATTATTACATTTTCTGTACAGTTTAACCAATTTGATTTCCACCGCAAGATAATTTTAGTTTGTTAATATATGATCTTAATTTGATCATTTGCTCACTTTTCCGTTTTTACGGTATCTATGTTTTGTCTACCGTTCTCCCCAGCTTCGGTTTTGACAAAACGTAGGTATGGATGAAATCGTGATTTGCCGTAGCAAAGCTGGGATAAACGCAATAAACAAGTGGCAGAGAGAGAGAGAGAGAGAGAGAGAGAGAGAGAGAGAGAGATATGTAAAATTTTGGGAAAAAGACGAAAATCAATTTGAAGGTTACGATTATACTTACAAGATTCTACCAACTACCAAAAAACACGATTTCAACCACATGGCGACCGTTTTCCGGATTAAATTATAGTAATCTTCCTACAACTGCTTTTACAATACAATTAGTTATACAGATAACGTGTTGAGTTTTGAATCTGATTAGCCTAGTGTCGACAGCCAATTACCATCAGCACATGCGCGAACACAATTAATTAAAAATAAAGAACACGGATAAATAAACACAAAAAGTGAGTAATGAACATTTTTCATGTAAGTTAAGTATATAGGTTTTGACTTTGAGAGCGAGAGAGAGATTAATGTAGCTTATAAAATTTTTTCTTGTTGATTTTTAATGCTATGTAGATGTGAGTGGATAGCAAACAGCTGATTGAGAATACACACACAAATACATTTTTTACACTATGCATCTTCATACGCATTTATGATTAAGAGAAAATGTTTTGTATATGGTACTAGTTTATATCTGGGTTAATTTTATATTGAAGCACTTCGCAAAGTGAAACCTGAAGTGTGAAAAGATGGATTGGTTGTTAATGGTCGTAATATCAAAATTGTTTGTTTCATGTTATAAGTGCATATTTTTTATTTTCGTATTAAACTCAGACATTTATATTTTTGTACTTGGAATTAGTTGCTTGTTATTCATATCAAAATGGATGCTAGTGTTTTAGAACTCTTTCAAGCAATGTTGAGAGAGGAGTTAGAGAAACAATTAGAAACCATTACTCAGAAAATGAAAATGAATATTGGACGTCTAGGACAATAGATGAATTAGTAGGTGATATCCAGCAGTCTGTAACAGAAGCGATTTGGGAGCGTAGGAAAGAGTGAATTGAATGCCAAAGCTGGCAGTTTACGTAATAATATCAAAGTAGCCAATAACTCCTTAACTGAGGTACGCTCTGAATTAGTTAACACGGCCAATCATGTTGATTCAGTAACTGCCCCGTTTAAAAATAGTGTAGTAGAATGAAAGAAAGGTCTCACTGGGTCCTATGAATGCATGCGAACGGCACAGGTTGAGTGTAGGCAAGCCAACAAAATACAACAGTGCAAGGAAGTGCAAGGCGTAAAAAAACCGTAAATACTCTTGAATTTGAGCCGGCCCACGTTCTGGAAGATATGTGCCAAATAAACCACAAAGTCGATTACAGTCAGGAAAAGGAAATATGCAGTGTAGAGATAGCGAAAAAGGAAGAATCCTTACGTGTATCTGTAGACAATTATGTTTCTAATGTAATTGTTTTGCCGGCAAGGGATGCCGATGTTTTACACATGGTAAGCGGTAGGGTTGAGGTTGCGCGTATTCGCCCTCTCGAAGAAGCCAGGGAAGGCTTGAGAGTTGGTTGTTGGTTTTGTATGATAACGAAGTTACAGTGTTGTCGGTTTTGTGTAGCAGGCAAATGATTTTACGCGACTTAACAAATTCAAATTTGTCTTTGTAACCGTGTATATCTAACGTGAGTTGCTTTTTATTGCTGCAAATCAATTCCGTCTTTATCAGCTTTGAGTATTGTAGAAGGAAACGAATTCAAATTCACAGTTGAGAGTGTAAACCCGCCAAGCGAATTGTGTTTTACGTAGTGAATGTCTCGTACATAATCAATCGGTCGGAAATGTTCACCCTAAACAAGCGTAGAAGTAACACATCCACTAAAGCACACGCATTCGAAAGTATATTTACATTATAGAGCCGAAATGTAACACCAAGGTTAAAAAGAAAAATAAGATAGCCAATGATACCCAGTTGAGTTTTCGTAATACATTAGTTAACGTAAACTCGATTTCGAGAAGCATAATCAGCAGAATTAAAATGAGCAGACGTGATCATAATACCAGTGTGAACTTTCAAGCTAGTACTCCACTATTGCGAAATTGTAAAGAGCGAAAATTTAAGTGTAGGGCTACTCAGCATGCAGAACAGTTGATTGCTCGTGATGATAACAATGTTCGTCGACCTCCACGTACAGCGTACTCTCAGAGCGCACAACCACGCATTAGGCGTGCCGTAGGAGATAAGTTGAGAATAAAAGAAAAGTGCTTTGGCAAGCATAATTCGGAACGAACTAAACTCGGTCGAAGACGAACTACATGCAAATTAAAGTCGAACTGTAGGCTAGCTTATTTCGAGTCAAACATGCGGAAAAAGTATACACCGACTACAAAGAGTACTAAAAAGCTTAAGCGAAAACACGTACCAACATTGTATAGTAAACTACATGGAAAATACAGTAATAGGAAGCGCAAACATAAAAAGAAATTTGACATGTATCGCAATGCAGCGTAAATCCAATCGTCGTAAACGAAGGCGTGTCATTATGTGGAAATTTACTAAATGCACTGTAAAGAGAAGAAAGGTTCCTTAAATTAAAGAAGCTAACTGGAAAAGTACACGGAAACGTGCTAAATTACAGCTTACAACCGTAACTAGCACAGATGGAAAATTAAAATCTTAGCGCATAATAGCGTGAACTTTACCTGAACTCGGACTAAGCCCCGGAGGAGACGAGAAATCAAAAATACCGAATTTGAAAAAATGAAATGAAATCTTTAAGTTTTACGTCCCACGGTTATGCCGGTTAGGCTAAAGGAGACGGTGATGATGAATAATGAATGAAATGGTGGAATGAAGAAAGTGGGAGGAAACGGGAGAACCCCGAGAAAACCCACGCACACGGAGTTTGTCCACCACAAAGTTCACTTGGCGGGGGCTGGGATCGAACCCGGGACCCCAAGCACCAGAGGTGAACGCTCTACCACTGAGCCACCGCGGCCCCAAATACCGAATTTGACTTTTTAAGCTTTTAGAGAATGTAAAAAAGGATTATTGTTTATTTATTTGATTACTCCCTCGAATTTCGAAGGTTACTTTTCATATTTAAATGTGAGCCCACAACACTGACGCGCCAGTCCAAGGAACCATCAATATCGCTCTACAATCAGGTACGTTTACTTAGATGTCATATTTTGTGATCTCACAGCTTTTGGATATGAAAGATGAATGTGGAAAGCTTAGGAAGGACAGCATTGGAAATTTTAACTTTTTCAAGTTTTTTCGGTCGTTTTTGACCGATATTGTAGTGTCTTAAAGATTTGATTAAAAGAGAACTAAGAATGCTATTTAGTTCCGTTTTTTTTAATTTTCCAAGAGAGGAGGCATTCAACAAAGCCTTGGAAGGATCTACACGCTTCAGAGCGTCAGAACATAAAGGGGTATGACGTAATTTTACAAAATTCCCTTTTTTTTACTGAGGTCTAACTTCAACATTTTTTGGTGAGCTTCTCTTTAATCCTAGAATCCTAACATTTTTCCTAAACAATCAGTGGACCAATTAGTTTTTATGATATTTTTTTCGGATCTCTTCGTCAACATAGAAGGGGGGTTCAGAGGGACAAAATGGTAAAAAAGGGATTATTTTGACCTGAAATCCCACTTTCGTGATTCTTGCTCCGCTCGGCTACATGATAGGGACATTTCAATAGTACGTTTTGAGAGCCTACTCGATTCTGAAGAGAACGACGTATCATTCATCATCCTACGATAATTAGGGACGTGTCAGGAAATTTCTGAAGTTTGTATAGTATCCTTGGGAAATTTCGGAAATATTCGCAGAAGAGGAAAATATTTTTCCGCCCTTAGTATTGAAAATAGGAGATTAGTATTTGACACAAGTAATTAGTACTATAAGTAATACTTTTGAAAGTGATTTCCAGATATCTATGTTAACCCTGGGCCGCGCAAGAGGACCCCAAAACGGGGAAAAGGGATCTTTTCTGCAAAAAATCCCTATTTTCTTCACTTGTAAACTCCTTAGAAACGTCCTAGGGACATGCGGGTGATACCATCTAAAAGCCTACTTCATTCTAAAGAGAACGACGTATGTATCATCATCCTACGATAATTAGGGACGTGTCAGGAAATTTTTCAAGTTTGTATAGTATCCTTGGGAAATTTCGGAAATATTCGCAGAAGCGGGAAATATTTTTTCCCGTCGCGTCCTTAGTATTGAAGATAGGAAATTGGTGTTTGGCACAAGTAATTAGTACACTACGTAGTATATTTGAAAGCAATTTCCAGATCTCTATGTTTACCCAGGGCCGCACCAGAGGGTCCCAAAACGGGAAAAGGGGATTTTTCAGCAAATATCCTTATTTACTCATTTTTTCTGTCCTTAGAGACGTCCGAGGGACATGAGGGTAATACAATCTGGAACCCTGCTCTATTCTGAAGATAATGGTGTATAAATCGTGATCCTACGATAATTAGGGACGTGTCTGGAAATTTTTGAAATTTATATAGGGTATTCTGGGACATTCTGGGAATATTCAAAGAAGAGGAAAATATTTTTCCCGTCCTTAGTGTTGAAGATACGAGATTGGTATTTGGCACAAGCAATTACTACACTACGTAGTATTTTTGAAAGTGATTTCTGGATCTCTATGTTTACCCAGGGCCGCGTCACAGGGCTCCAAACCGGAAAAAAGGGATTTTTCAGCAAAAATCCAAATTTTCCTCAATTTTTCCCGTCTTAGGGATATCCGAGGGACATGCGGGTGATACCATCTGAAAGGCTACTCTATTCTGAACCATAATTTTACGATTATTAGGGGCGTGTCAGAATTTTTTTTAACATTTGTAGGGTGCATGTTAGGGAAATTTTGGGCGTTTTTTTGATGCTCTCTCAACATGGGTAAAAAAACATGGATGGATAGGTCCCATTGTTCATGTTGAGGGAGTAAGGCATGAGCCAACTAGGCACGTGAAAAATGATAACGTTCAACAAGCGAACAAAATGATTGCGTATAAAGTATTTTAGATCTGTGTATGTTTCAGTTCAAGTAAACGGCAATTGAGAATTATAAATGATTTAGGGCTATTTTCAAGATGCCGAAAGGCTGTTGTAGAGCGGCATCCTTACATGAATTTACTGTTATAGTGTATGCGTATTTTAACGTGATGCCAAATGCACATTTTCTATTACTGTTCAGTAATTAAGTATTTTTAGGTTAATGACTACCTGTATATTCATTTAGTTTCAACTGTTTACTATGATTTCAAATATGTTATATGTTCAGTGAAAATGATTGGAAAATCAATTGAAACATCTATTCATTGTGAGAAACACATAGTTGAAAAATAAATAAATAAATAAGTGAATGAAAGAAAAGGACTTATAAACTGCAAATTTAAATGAATGAAAAATATGAACATTTTTATTAATGGTGGCTTAAATGAGGGATTATAAATATAACAGATGGCTTTGACAACAGGTGGCTTATTTTCATAGAGGTTGAATAACCTTATTGTTAACAAGTGAAAAGTGATTTATTATGTACAGTGAAGTCCAAATATACCGATTTCCATGGTGAACTTGAGCTCCTTCGTGGCTAAGCGGTTAGTGTACGCGCCTTTGGCGTGGGAGACCCGGGTTCGAATCCCGGCGGGAGCTCATGTGGTTCGGATTCCACGTTAATCAGTAGGTCCACGTCTCATATAGCCTCGCTGCTGAACGGGACGTTAAACTCAAAATCAACTCAACTCCATGGTGAACTTCCAATGAATTGAACGTATATACAAGATTTTCCACAATATTGTGTTTTTTTCAGTGATACTTAACCAAAACCACTAACCCTATGACGCCCACGATTCTCTTCACAATTGAATCAATTTCTTCGCTCCCTTGTTCGGGAACAATAGGATATTACCGACCTCGGGCTCACTTTTTGGAATTTTAAAGAAATAGGACAATTTAAATTTTAAACTTTAGTAACCAAGGCTCGTATATGGAGAAGCAATCTTGAATCTTTCTCCAGTAGTTTCGTATTTTGTACATTTGTGGTAGTAAGCCTAGTTCCAGTCTTACGGCCACATACCGATAAGAAACAGGAACCTTGATCACGTGTGTCCTGCATTTCTGGTGACTATTTCTTTATATCTGACTTTCGGGACAATCATCCTCCACTTACACACTGTTATAACTAAAAGATAACTGGACGATAATTCTGGTCCCCATGCTACGGGTGAAAATCGGGATTTTCCCGGCTGACCATATACAAGCTTTGATTTGCTAAATAACCTTCAGTGCTTTGCACGAACGCCTGGGCGTCATTCGGAAGGGCACCTACGTAGGCAAGTGGGGTGCAATGTTCTAAAGTAAACACACGTTATACTCTTATGAGAGCTCCAATTGTATGGATTGAGCTTCGCAAACTAAATCGCCGTTTGCATACATGAAAGCCATTTTTTTTTCAGTTTATCATCAGTGATTGTACTATATTTCGATACGCCTTCGTGTAAAATAATTTTTTCTAATATTGTCCAGAAATCAGTGGTGAATTGACAAGTACATATGTGTTAGCATCCTAACATTCGTTTGTAATCTCAGTTTTGTGTGACAAACTCTGGCTCCAAATCATTGAAGAGGAAGGAATAATTGTGCCGGCTTGGACAATCGCTTATTACTATCAGCAGAGGACTCCAGCGGACCCTTGGGATTATCCGACGTGAAACGCTTGAGATCTTTATAACTGCAACGCCCCTAAAGGAGTTGACCGGCCTAAGATTATTGTAAGTGAAATCTTAATTTATCAATTGTGCCACACAGTACAGTAATAAAATAAAATAAAATAAGATAAATGGGGAAATAAAAGAAGTTAAAAGGGCCGAAAATATATTCAGTAAAAGTTACTTGTTCATTTGTAATATTTTGATTTTCTTTTAATTTTTATGAAATACTTTCAGTATTATCACATTTTCTGTACAGCTTAACCAGGTTTTGTGATTTGCACCGCAAGATAATTTAATATTTGTTAACGTTTGTTAATATTTGATTTTAATCTGATCATTTCCTCACATTTCCACCTTTACGGTATCTTTGTTTTGTCATGGCCACAGAAACCCACGCAGTCAAAAGAAAGAAATAGTGTAAAGATATCACTAGCCTCCACTAACCACTGGCCAATAAAATTTAAGATATCTACAAGAAATGCCGAAAACAAATTATTATTATCAAAATCATATGTTTTGAGAGTATATAGCTCGTACCACCCGATACTTAATCGTGGGTTATTTCAAAAAAATAACACGATCTAGTTTCGACGTATTCATGCGAGAGCGTGCAAATATTATTTTCGATGTTTTAGTTAGGCTGCCCGAACATTACTTAACAGTGCTAAGAAATTTCATTCCCGCACGGATTATTGGTGGGTACACCTCCTACACGAGGTAGAACTGGCTTCGCTGATTTATGAAATCAACTTTCTAATCATCCTTAAAGAACTAGTGTGAATATAGTAAAATTGGGAAATCACTGTTTAAATCCTCGATTCCTTCCTGTTCACCCCAACCATAGGTAGGTGGCCAACATGGAAATTTGGAAACTCTTCTCTACCTTGGGAGATCAGTTTTAAAACTTGATAACGTCTCTTCTTCGTAACTGTCTATATATTGTATCGTTGGTCTTCTTTTTCCTGGTATTCCTATTGCATTTCCCGCTATCAGCATGGTGATCCAATTGGAGTGCCGAATAAGATGGCAAAGCATCGTTTCTTTTTTTTCCTATTATTTTCATGATCTGTGGTCCTTCATTAGCGTCCGTTAGTCCTTGTTCATTTCTTTTTCTTTCGGTCCATGATATACGCAACGTTGTACGCCAATACCACATTCAAAGTGCTTCTAGCTTGTATATTTTAGCTTTTCTGAATGGAAATCCTCGATTAATCCTACATATATGTAGACGCAACAGTAAGTTCTGAAGATTGTGGATTAACTTTTGCGTGAGGTTGATCTAAAAATCCATTTTTTTTATTTTTATTTTTTTATTACATTTTTATTTTATTTTATTTTATTTTATTTATTTTTTTTTTTTTGAAGCCAGGTGTTAACTCATAAACATCTAAAAGCCGAAAACAAAATTAAAAATTGAAAAGGATCCGGGGGCAACTATATGGCAGTGCGGAGTTTTATGGCTGATTTGAAAATACGCCTTAGATTGTGCAGGTACTTAGACTCCTTCTAAATATTCTCCGTTCGATTCGCAGCCTGGAACTACAGTTTGTTTTTTAGGGAATTGAGCATTGTAAATTATGTTCGCTATTGCAGCTAAAAGCGGTCTATTCCTTAAAGAAAAAATAAAAACCAAAAATAGAAAGATGGGACAGGAGGGAAATGCAGACTTTCTATGCTTAAGAGTTAAAATTTCGTTGTCCTGTCCATGCTTTCTCTGTCTCAGCATGATGCATATTATTATATTCATTTTGTTTGCATTAATTTTTATCTCAGAATTTAACGTGAATGTAATTTACCAAATCTATCTAGTGCATCTCTAAGTGATGGCGAAATATTCATTCTTTTTTGCTCCAATTAGAGAAATATACTGTCATGTCATATCTCGGGGCATGCGTGTTGCCATGTTCGGTGTCCAGTTATCAGACATAAACTGACAAAATTCAATTGGAGGAAGGAGTTACTATTTCTTAGAACGCCAGTCTCCTTAAATGTTAGTGGTTAGCTGACTAGGACAAGTAATAAAAAATTGGTTTAAAGAGAAATAAGTGAACATTTAAGAAATATTTGGAAAAATTCCGAGTATGTAGCTAAACGCAATCATCAAAAGGAAATGCATATCATGGTAAAAATTAACCATAAAGAACAAATTGGAAGAAAATATACCGGCTATTACAATTAGGAAAGGGAAAAATGAATTAAACAAAGAAATGATGGAAATGTTTACAGGTCATGGTTCCCGTAATTCTTATACTAGAAGATTAAATACCGAATATGATGAAACATGTTACTGCATGGTATACCAAACGCCGGAAGAAATCAGCGTCGGACTAACATACCGGCCAACAGTTTACGCTTCCTACCAGCAACGGCTTTTGTGTCAAATATAGTGAAAAGCCATATGATCGTTTTTTCTGAAGTTTGAATCCAGGAGATAAAATAATCAATCTATCTGACTACTCTAACTTTGAATTGTATTATATTCAACTTTTCAATTTGGATTTCAGGGCAAAATTTGTACATGTTTAAATATTTTGTTCTCTAGCTACATTTTGCACATTTAAGTTGGTAGCATTGTTATCACTGCTGTATAGGCCTGAATCAGAAATATTCGATTAAACTTTTCTTTACAAATGTAAAAGTTATAAAATGGCCTTCTGGCAATTTTGATGACTCACTACGGTACCTATTTTCGAGCACGTGTCTTTCCAATCCTAGTAAATTATTATGGAATAGCTATTATTTCGCTGCGTTTTGTTTTGGAAGAATAAGTTAAGATGAATACTGTGTAGAAGCTGTACCGTATACTGTATGAATACTGTATAGAAGTTGTACCGTACAAAAAATGTAAAGAGTGTTTACCAAACTTCTCTCTCAAGACTTCTGTGTTTCTAGGATTCCTGAAGGCAATGGTTTTATCGTAAATTCAAGGTCAAAACATAATAGCGTCTGGAGAAAGGTAAGATCATTACGTCGTTTCATTAAGTTTCTGATTTCAAGTTTAATAAAGTTGAGTTCTGCGCTTCAATACAATTACTACCCTCTGGACATTCCTGACTGGGTATATACTATTTATTTCACTCCGCTTGCTTGTTTGGAAATAGTTCCACAGGTGTGAGTTTGTTTTGCTAATGATTACACTAGGAAAGTAGTACCCGAATCATGTGCTGCCATATCACGATATTATTGCATACAGTTTTGATATTTCGTGACTTTTCTCGTCACACTCAGTTAAAATATAAATTAATTGTTTAACAAATTCTTCATTACCATAAACAAGTATTAAAAATTTCATTTAAATTACCTTGACGATTTTCATAGTGCTTGGATACAAAATTGAAAATATGTATGTTGCATCCGTTGTTGTATAGTGCGCTCCACTTCTGAAACTGAGTTGTTGACCACGCAGAATTTCCTTATGGGTCATCTCACACCAGGTGTTGACAATAAGGTAACACTGGTATAGCAAAAAGAATGTCGTTGTAAGCCACAAGGAGTGTAAGAGATTGGGCGTCGCGCGTAGCGGGAAGTTGTAGGGTAGTAGAGAGTTGGGAAGGGGTAGGTGCCGAGGAAACCAGGAGTGGGGATGCGTTTTGCTATGATCAAATCATATAAACTGTGCCTACCTATCCCTGCGATAGTGTAAAACTTTACTTTCTATAGAATGTAATCGTTCGATTGTAACGTTATAATTAAATTTAACGTATTTTTCATCACATTAGCCCAGTTCGACTACTAAGATAAGTCACCACTATCAGGCACCCTTAATTTTTACTTACATTTGCAATAACTAGTGATTGCATAACTTTCAAATTAGACACATCACATTCACCACAACTACTTTCTATTCTGTAATCTCCATTAATAATTACCAGTTGCCATAGCAAACCGAAAAAAATTGTATGTTATTACTGTAACCACAATTACAGATTATCTATCTAAAATCCACTGTAATTGTGGTTACAGTAATAACATACAATTTTTTTATAGGATCTATATAGGATCCTATATCTATATAGGATTTCTAAATACACTGCAAGTAATAATTACTAAGTTTATTTTTAACAATGATGTCATGTAAAATGTATAGTGTAATAAGTAAGGCTTAATTACTAACCTAGTGTATGTAATTTTCACTATTATTGTTTCCTTTACTTTTGTATTCATATATAAATGACGTATCCGCTTCATATGCATTGTATTACAGTGCTAAATGTATGAAAAAAGGACGAAATAAATACAATACAATTAATATTATATTTTTTCTTCTTGTTCTTAACAACAGATGTGCAGTTTTAAGTAGCACCTTTGCCCAAAATAGCTATAAGAAAAATGGAAGTAATTCACAAATATATATCATCGTTGCATGATCTGAATTGGCATGTTATGAAATGAGGGGATACAGAACAGAAAAGTTTCAGAATGTGTGATTTCAGTGGTGTCCTTAAAAAAATCAAAGTGTCACTAACCGGGTTTCGAAACACGAAAACCGTTTCCACGACTTGGTGTGGTTCGATCCTAGGCGGATTTCTGATTTAAAAGATGAACTACCCTAAAATGAAATGAACAAAATCTGTGGCATAGATAAAGGGAAAACTGTCGAAAAACTAAAATTTTATGCAGATATTTAGTCCAAGTCATCGCAAGATGTTGTGATTGAATATGATATTGAATATATAATTAGTGAGTATGAAGAGGAAGCAGGGTGATGCGATATTGAACCAGGGATGTTGGAAATCAAAGTAAGCTTGCAAGTCTTGCCTCACGTGTGGGTTCAAAATTATATATGAATATCACATGTATGCCTTATGTTATACATACGTCTTTAAAATGTATAAGTTCCTCCTTACTATCCCTCTTACACAAGTAAAAGAGTTATAAACGAGCGTTTTTGAAACTCAGCATTATTAAATAAAGATTATGGGCGAACCTCGGGCAAGACAACATTGAATCGTTTATGTTAATACAGTATAAAAGGATATACTAAATAAAGTGAATAAAGATGTCTTAATTAATAAACTATGTCATGATAATGCAGAATTGAAAAGATTTCTGATATAAGGTAAAAATGTCCTTGCTTCTTGTCATGTAACCAGATCAAAGTAATAAAAGTTAATATATATATATATGATGCACTGCCACATTATATATATAGTGTAGCAGTGCATCAATTGTAATTAAGCTGTCTGAATCCAAAGTGAACTATCATAACTTCCTTTTGTTAATGTTCGTTATAATACGTGTTTGAAATTCCAGATGTTCTACAGCAATAGACCATATGGAAAAGAGAAACAAACCATAACAAAATGATATTCGGAAGAATTGAAAAGAAAGCCAAAAACAACAAACTTTCAGATGATACCCCTGTTGATTGCCAGCAGTTTCTTCTTGTTTTAATTAAATTTTACTCGCGCTTTATAGTATCGATTTTAAGACAATACTAATGAGAAGTAATCGCGAAGGATTCAGCCAAATAGTAACATTATATTTAAGAGAAGACAAAGAACAGAAAGCAGTTTTTTGATTCACTCCCAGCTCTTTTAGGATTTCCATTTTTGTAAGGTATATCCTACTAGAGTAATTTTTAAATTCGGAAATTATTTTAAAGAATAGAAGGAAACGAAGGAGAAAGGGATTGAGTTTAAACTTCCGAGACGATGCAACATTTAAAATGGATAATCGTAACCTACTGAGTTATAACTACCCATAAAAGAGAGGCAACGGAAATAGAACATTACAAAGAAGAAAACGGCAAAAGGCAAGTGCCCTAGATAAAACTGTAAGTAGTCGACAAAGAAAGGGAGAATGCAGGCTATAATCTTAAAAGAAAACAATAGTACAAATTAAAGAAATCCAGGTTTGATAATGGAAATTCTTGTAAAGGGTGATGCATAAGTTTAAAAACGATACCCAAGCCTGTATCTTATGGACTTTGAGCAATTAGCAAGTGCTAATCAAACTAACATCAATTTCATTTGAAACGTAAAATCTAACTTTAATTTTTAAGGCTTAACTCGTGAACTTCCTGATTTTATATGGAATAGCTCAGCGTTTGAAGCTTCAAGTGCAAAAATATGGACCTGTCCAAAAAGGCAGTATGAAATATGGGAAAAGCTATCAATACACAAAAGTACTGACAAAATTATACAAATTTCATATCTTGGTAGAATTCAATCGAAAAAAGTGCGAAAAATATTTAAAATTGAGAAAAGGTGCAAATTAAACAAAAGAAAAAATATATGGAAACCCAAAATATATCAAAAAACTGATACACAACTATAAACCATTAGCTCCATAACCTTCTCGTCAGTCTTGGTTTTTTGTACTCTCACGTTCCTGCACTTTCGATTGGATCATAGAACATATTCCCCGGTGTAAGAAATATAACAAAACTGGACAATAGTTTTCCTTAAAGCAGTTTATATCTTCCTCTCATAAAACCTTGGATTCATAGCCATTATCATACTTTCCTAATGGAAACTTGCATTCAAGAATGAAATGCAGCTTAGATGGCGTAGTTTTCTATGCTACTAACAAATGTTGTTCGAAAGGCGGGATGTACTTAATAATATCGTATTTAAGATAATATTCTTAATCTGGACTGTACAGGGCTAATTTATATACAAATAAATAACGCTTCATTGGCATTTTATGAGTACATCTCATGAGTACATCACCATTAACCCACAATGAAATTTGAATTACATCGGTCTGAAATGAATTATGAATAATAATGATGATTTCAGCCTACAGAAGTTATATACAGAAGAACGAAAATCCTTTATAAAATACCGTTTTCGCAGGTACAACGAGAAAATTATCTGACAAAATGCTACTGCACCATAACAAAAATCGAAACTAACGTTACTTAGAAATCGATTTGTAGTTATAATGACCATCCCCCTTTAAAAGAAACCCAAGAAGAAGAAACCGATATTATTTTTTAAAGATATTAAGACTATTTTGTAAAAAAAAAAAAAGATACTTTGCATAGTAATTTTGTATTGATAAATTTATTCTTAATTTTCTATTCCAAAGCTTTTCTTAAATAAAAAATACAAAATCCTGCGGGACTTGTATCTATGGTCATTCTCACTTCTGTCTAAAATCTAAAAGCAGAGTAACAAAATTCATTTCGCTCACCTAATAAGAAAGACGTGATCTCAAATTACAATCTCTGCAGTTAGAAGCAAAATAACTGGCAATAGCTGTTAAAGTTCGAAACGTGTTTCAAATAGAATGGCCGGGAAACATTTTTATGGTTTGTACCTGGGATATTCTTACATTTCTTTATATTCTGAAATAAGGTTTCAATTCATTTCACTCACCTAAAAGAAATGAAATGATCTCAAATTATACCATCCGCAGAGTAGGAGCCGTTCTGATCACCAAGTTTCAAACAATTTTAATGCTACGATCAAAATTTCTTTCATTGTTTGCCAGTACGGACATTAAAACTTTTTTCTTCATTAAAAAAAATACTCCCGGGTTAGTTGCCTCTTCTACAAGGAATAGCAAGATGTCAAATCTACTTCTACGATACGCTCAGAGCAGCGCAAACAAAAATTTGAATTGGAAAGCCCTTGAAATAGAACGAATTGAAACTTTCTTTGTAGTTTCCAGCTAGGGATATTCTTACATATTTCTAAATTGTAGAAAGCCAAACTCCTAATTTGTTAAACTTAACTACTAAAAATGAAAAGAAAGAAATTATTTATTCCGTAAAGTTGCTTGAGAATAGTTGTAAGTAAAAGGTACAAATCCGAAACAAGTTAGGAAAATATTTCCAATCCTTATTCTTGAAATATTATCAAACTTGTGGTTGGTAATAACAGTTTTTCCGCTTTTCAACTCAAAGGATATAATTTGAAATTGTCTTATCCGTAATAACTGAGGGAAACACATTTGTTGCTATATGATACAATATAAAAGATACAAGTATGTCCGTAGATAACAGAAACTAAAATTATCCATTTCTTCTATTTCTTACCTGCTATAAATTTTTGCCTTTCATTTACGCGCTCTGAAAAACTGAGGTGAAATTGTTTTCCTTCAGATCACGTTATCGCTATCCGATGAGTCAAATAATTAATTATTTTCTACAATCTAGGAAAGGATAAGAACATCCTAGATAAGAACTATAAAAGTATGCCCAATCGTTTTATTTGTAACCTGTTTTGAATTTGGATGTATTAATGGCGTGCGATCAGCTTTTCACCATAGGAGTTATAATTTCAAATCACACCAATTAAAAGACAAGTTAAATGACTTAAAATTTTCGAGGATCTTACAGAACGAATGGGCCTAGATATGAATCACAAACAATTTCTTACTTCTTTTTATTTATTTGAGACGTGTTTCCAAACAGTTGTGATTATTGATGCCATTTTCGATTTCGAGTGGTGAATATTTTAAAGATTGTTATAAATATTTTTATACATAACTGGAATAATTATGTATTGCCCCCGATTACTCAATAGGTTATGATTATTAATATATATTTTTCGGTTATATCTTTTGTATGCTATGTTAAACAAATGATAAACAATACGAATTTCTTGCGCAGTATTAGGTAAAAATTCTTATTATAATACTGTACAAACTTGTATTTTACCAGATGCCAGGCAAAATAGCACTAGCTTCAGGAAAAAATAGATATACAAAGAATTTTGAAATAAGATGTTGACAATAAATAAAAATACACATTCTTGCGACTTCCATGTCTACTCCCGGTACTTTTGCAACTCCTTATCATAATAAATATTATTATTATAAAAATTAAGCAAAAAAATCCAATGAGCAACACCTACTGCCCCAGAAGAGTATGGATTCGATACTGATAGCGGCACTATTTGATTATTTTCTCATCTTTACTCTTCCTAATATTTTGGGGTCTTTCGCATCTATAGTACCCTTCTTCATATTGTTAGTTATAAGTGTATATTAACTTGCTGTTATAAATTAGTACACGAATCGAGTTTTATACTCCTAACGTGATGACAGAGAGAGAGAAAGAGTAAATTAATAACATCTTCTTAGCACTTCCTCTTCCCCAGTTAAGGTTAACCAAATAATGAGATATAACCTACTGTTTATTCAAAGCTATGATCTATTGCATAAAAGTACTTTGAAGTACCATAAGACAGGGTTACTTTGCATATCGGGCGTTACTTTGCACAAAAATTCAAAACAGTTTCACAGTTTCCTGTCGGAAAACCACGAGCAGTAAAAAGGAATTTTCAACTGCCACCGTAAGATAGAACATGTAACTGTATTTTGGCTATAATGTTGGCGGTTAATTGCAGTTCCAATTACCGGGAGAGTCTCTTCTTGTAGAGGTATTGTAAGCAGTCACGGTAAAGGCTGATAAAATTTGAAAGATATCATCTATAAGAATTTGCGTCAAAGCTAAATTAGTTTCGTAGAATATTACCGTGTATAGTGGGACTTTGAGGCAGTAGTGTAACGTTGAAATTGAAATGTGTAACGTTTTAAAATCATAAAAAACGTAAAACTATGAGAAGACGTTTCAGTCTCTACTCGCGGTTACTTTGCACCGGTCCCAAATAACGCTTAGATTGGAAATTATTACCACTGGAGCCTCCTATTTTGAATTTAGGTAAATTTCCTATTTACGTAGACGACGGAATGAATTTCTTGTTAGAAAACAAATTATGAACAGTGGCGTATCCACAAAAGTAGTTTGACAGGGAACTGATTCAGAAACTTTTTTTTTTTATCACTAGACTTTGGGAGTGGGCTTGCAGCTTATACACGTAGGAATCACTAACAATATATATTTAGCCAAATCTTTATTTTCAGTCAAACAGTAACTGCAACCGATTCATCTGATTCGGCTACCGGAGCAGTTTACGAATCATTCCTAAACTGCTTCCGGAACCAGAACACTCATGAATAACGAACTCATAATTGATGATTCACGAAACAATAAGACAGCAAGAAAACACGCGCAATATGCAAGTTCACTTTGCCGAAAAATGTTCTTTTCCGCACAGACGTCGATTTGTTAAAGCGAGTATACTTGTTATTATCACAAACAAGACTAACCAGTGAACGCCCACTTTTACCATACGTCGGAAATATCTTCAGCCTTCGACCACAACCATGACACTCTCTAACTCAATTAAACCACACTGTGCTGCAAAGTGATATGATTTATTATCCGAATCTAATACAAACTTAATTAAAAACGACAAATACCAATTCTTTGTATTAAATTCATTTTACGGTTTCTCAATCGCACTTGCTACCTCGATCGTCGCCATGAAACGAAAATTCAATTACCCGCTCACTCCATTCCACACATACAAGCAGACAGAACATGTGACGTCAGAGTAACAAACTACTATATGACTGTAGACACCTAGTGAGAAAAATATGAACTATCATCAACTTTTCAAAAAGGACGTCACATAAGGCACGAACAGTTCCAACAAGCGACTCACTCAGAAACAGTTCCAGGAAGTGACTGAACCGATTAAAGTCACTGTTTGAGTCTAATTAAGTACTTGCGTTAAAAAAAAATGCAATTTTGGGTGGGCTTCAGCCTGAAAGTTACAAACCCCGTAAATCTTCCACTGATTACGGTTCGAATGATAACCTTGGACAAAAGGAATAGCCAAGTCAAATCAGTTCATGAGGATCAATTTTTCTGTTCGTGAGTTGGCACTTTTGTGGGACATATGCTAAACTATTAGAGCGTGGTTCCTGAGTCGGTGCCAGAGAATACGTAATTTTCTTTACAAACATCGAGAATTCAAACTAAGTACTGATACGGTACCATCATTCTAATATCAATATTAATAAAATGCATGCAGTTTTCTGTAGAAAGTAAAATATTTAAATACTGAAGGGAAAACATTGCACAGAAACGTATATTCAACATACTTTTTTGTATGTTGTGCAAAGTAACCCTACCTATGGACTGTTTCTCATTTCAATTTCGAGAATTACATCAAAGTCCCATTATGCACACTAGTATTCTACGAAACTGACTTAATATTGACAGAATTTTTTTTAGAAGTTGGCTGTATTTACAATGACTGCTTTCCATACCAGTAAAACAACAAATCCTCCCGGTAATTAGAACTGATGCTGACTGCCCGACACTAACGCCAAAATAGATACATGTTCTACCGTACAGGGTAGTTGAAACTTTGTGTTTACAGTTCATGGTTTTACCGACACAGTAATGTGAAACTCTTTTCATATCTTGTGGGAGGTAATGCCCCATGTGCAAAGTAACCCCTTGTTACGGTAGCTAGTAACCACTGTAAGCGAAATGAAGTATCAAAATTTAATGTGGCAGATCTTAACACGGAACTAGTAAAATGTTTGGGAATGAAGGAATCCATATAATTAAGAAGTTACGTCCCTAATATATTTTCTTACTTGGCAACACAAATATACAAGCAAACAAAGCATTTCAGAATGTTACATATAAAATACTTAGGAACGTACAAAAACACATTCAACACATAACACATATAAGTTATCCTAAATACAGAATTTTGAGCTATCCTCGTTTACCCACATTCGGCGTAATGCCCTAATCTGCATAGCAAACTTATTTTTACCGGCCATCTAGCACATGCTTGTTAGCGTTGTTTTTAAAATAATTCATATATAATGTACGTTCACTAAGCCCCTAAAGTGATCTTATATTGAGAAATAGAGGTCCATACCCTAGGAATGATTCCTGGGAATGCAAAAAGTCGACTCCCTTGAAAGAAATGAGTGCAGCTATGAAACGGATTAATGTATGGACCTCTAAAATTAATGAAAATCTACTGTTGGTTAAAATATTCTTTATCTTGTATTTTGTTTATGTCTTTCGAAGCCCTGCGAAAAAATGAGGCTAGACCCATTTGAGCTAAATCCTAAGTAAAAACACAAACGTCCATGGTTTTTGTTCCAATGTAATAATTCCACGTTTAAATTTGAAAAATTTTAGAATAATTACCATTCTCACGATTTGTTATTTTACATAAGTCTCTATATAAGTAAAACAATATCGTCGAGCACCCATATTTTAAATATGTGCAACAATTAGTGAGAAATGTGTAATCAATAATAAAGAAATAATTACTTTATCAAGATATGAACTACATAAGATTTGTATGAGTGGTATCGATCTTATTATTATTTTTATTTGGTATACAGCTACTCTATGTGTGCCATGCCATTTCCAAATTGTAGGTTACAAAGTTACGTTCGAGATATCTCCCATACCTAAAAGTTTCTCGTGAAGTATTGCTTTTAACCAACAAAAGTTCTGAACGCATGTAACTGTATTATCAAACTGAGCCAATTAGTATATGTAAAATTTAACATTACCTTTCTGGCCGAACTGAATTTAAACTTTTTGTTGTTAATTGTTGGGAGTCATTAGAGTACGACGCGCAAGCCTCCTGAGCCACTATTTTTCTTAGCGTTTCTATATTCCTTTCAAATGCAGGACCTTCTTCTACTGCTAATTTTGATTTCACCCTACCAACGTTTAGTTTCACATCCAAAGAACACATAGATGTATCCTTGTCCATTGTTTCCTCTCCTTCCGTTGTAGATAATATTAACTCTTTATTGTCAGTCATCAGTTCGTACGTCCAACCTTTCCCTTCGAGTGGATCTTCCTGAGGTAACTCATAAGCAATTTCTTCTTTGAACATCAATTCCAACTTAACAGACGCCTCACCAGCCATTGTGAATTCAAATGTAATAAGAATTTAGCACTTGTTATACTTCCCTTATATTTTATGTTGCCAGTGTTAATGAACGATTTACAAGAACGTTCACAAAAGCAACCTTATATTTCCAATCTTCTGCAGTTGCTTATTTCCTTTGTCTTTGTCTTATGACTATTATCAGCCAAATAGGTAGGTGCACCAGCTTACCAGGCATTTGTGCTACAATTACTAAATTGTCAAATGTGTACCTCAAATAGAGGATTTATGATTGAAAAACAAAATAGAATAATATACAGAACACAATCGGGAAAAAGTGACACAAATCAGGAAAAGAGTCAAAGTCAGGAAAAGGTCAAAATCGGAAAAGAAGTTCGGACAAGGAAAGGGCAAAAAAGCCAAGATGAACATGGCAAAAAATGAAGGGTAAGTGGGAAAATGAAAGAGGAAAACGTATAAAAAAAAGGGAATGTATGTACGTGAAAACGTAACAGAAAGTGTAAGTGTAGTGTAGGTGTATAGTAAGTCCCACTTAACCTTTTTCCTCACGGAGCACCACCAGACGCGAAGCACCCACTACAACAGCCACTGCCGAACTCCACTCTCGCTTTTCTAACAGGGTCGTTACTCGCTTATTTCCTTAGCCACGACGCTTGTTTGTTTGTAGTAAGCATAACCAGTGTGACCACCCAGCAAAAATATTTCGTACTAACCTTTGCAGAAAAACGTACTAGATCTGGGGGAAAAGTACTAAACTTTCATTTGCTCCCGTTTGGCCCTATTTATGATATTTTACGTTATTAGTATCTTACTAGAAGGTTTCCTGCAGCTCCTCTACCCTGTGGATGGGGGAATGATCTCCCATATTCTTGAGAGAACTCCAACTTTAATTTCAAGTCAAATTTTATACAAACCGTGCTTACCATTTACATCTTACCGATTTTGGCTTTATACTAACAGTAGTAGGGACCCCCGTTGGCCCGAATGAGTCACCCCTCTCCCTACCTCACTCTCTCTTATGGCCGGGGTTTTGAAATGAAATGAAATGAAAAGTCGTCGGTTTTCCTCCCTGTTGTGGCAGGGGAAGGATGGAAGTAGAATACAGGGCGTATAGATGGCCGAGTCAGCGAAATTTGATCTTGTTTTCCTAGAAATCGATATCATTTCCTGGAATTGTTAGGCAAGTTTCGACAAGCCTTTAGTTGCTATGTTCATAGCCTTTTACGGCTACCACAGAAGCCCGTGGGAAAATTTTGGTTTATTTGAACCCCCGTCACCCCCTACTGCTCCTGGAAAACCAAAGAGCATAAGCGATTTAGCCCCTTGGTCCTATTCCCACGAAATGTCTGTGGATTATGAACTGCAAGCATGATATTCAAATGATCGAAGCTTCTCAGCAGATTGTATGAAATTGGTCTTAGTTGATAAGGTAAATATTATATTTCATGATTTTTTTTAAAACGTAGGATTAAACACAATATATGAGTCTCATAACGAAACACATACCCATGCAAAATCGTGTTGCTTAGCCCCCATTGGTTCTATTCCCACAAAGTGTCTGTAGATTATGAACCGAAGACGTGATATTCAAATGATCAAAGCTTCTCACGAAATTGACTTAGTTGCTAAGGTAAATATTGTATTTCACGATTTTTTTAAGACGTGAGACAAGAAACAATATATGAGTCCCATAACGAAACACACACCTATACATTCCTCCCCCAGACCTCCTGCGAATGGATTCCAATGATTGAGGATATTCTAATAGCGGAAGCTTCTCATAGCATATCATATTGTTTAAAAACGTAGGATGTGAAATGTGTTATATAAATATTCACATGATGTCTGTTATGACAAGTAAATCGATATTATTTCCTGGAATTGGGAGGCAAGTTTCGACAAGCCTTGTTCATAGCCTAGTTGTTATGTTCATAGCCTTTTACGGCTATACCACAGGAGCGCGTGGGAAAATGTTGATTTGTGAGAACAGCCTGTTGCTAGAAATAGCCTGTTGCTAGAAACAAGATGAAACATGCCTTTTTCGGCCTTTTAGGGTTACCATCAGCTATAGGTTCATGAAAAAACATGCCTTTTCTATTCGTCTTGTATTGGTTAGCTAATTTGGATTCCCAAGCCCCGCCCCTCCCGCACAGACTCTTGGACGGCTACCGGATCTTCATCAGTCTCCTTTCAGTTATCACGATTGGAGCCTACCAATTGATTGTGTTTTCAGCGTAAAACTGTAGTGTGTGTTTTGTGCTTTCAGTTATCACGATTGACGCCTACCAATTGATTGCGTTTTCCGCCTAAAACTGTAGTGTGTGTTTTGTGATACCGGTCGTTCTTATTAAAATAGGTAAGTAAATAAATAAATAAATAAATAAATATATATATATATATATATATATATATATATATATATATATATATATATATATATATTTGGTCTAGGAATTAATTCGTGCGGTTGGTACGCACACATTGAAGCTGTAGTACAAACACAAAATACATAACTACCTTAAGAAAAATATTGTCCATCGCTAGCCACCACTTTCGCCCATCTGTCAGGCAATGTACGGATTCCGTGGCGAAAGAAGTCCTCATCCTTGGAAGCGATCCAGTCAGAGACCCATGTTTCGATATCTTCTGAAGAAGTAAACCGCTGTCCAATCAAATCGTTGTTCATGCAATCGAACAAGTAGTAGTCCGAAGGATCAACGTCTGGTGAATACGGCGGGTGGGGTAAAACTTCCCATCCGACATTTTCTAAATAGGTTTTGACCGGTTTTGCGACATGTGGGCGAGCGTTATCATGTTGAACAATAAGTCTATCATGTTTGTTCTCCCATTCTGGTCGTGTTCTGGCCAGAGCTTGCTTCAAACGCATTAATTGTCGTCGATAACGTTCTCCATTCATAGTTTCACCCGGTTGCAGCAGCTCATAGTACATCACACCTTTCATATCCCACCATATGCACAGCATAACCTTTGCACAGTGAATATCTCGTTTTGGTTGTGATGGACCTGGTTCACCTGGTTTCACCCAGGCTTTTTTTTCGTTTAGGGTTCTCGTAATGGATCCACTTCTCATCACCCGTAATAATTCGATGCAGAAACCCCTTTCTGCTCTGTCGTTGAAGCAGCAATTCGCAAATGGTCTTTCAATTCATGTGGAACGCAATGTGACATCTTTTGAATCATTCCCATGGCTTTCAAGCGTTTCGAGACTGTTGTTTGATCAACGCCTAATGCTGCTGCAAGTTGTTCCTGCGTTTGACACGAATCCTGCTCGAGCAATGCTGTCAATTCTTCGTCTTGAAATTTTTTTGGCTGTCCAGCTCGCTCTTGGACTGCCAAGCCGAAATCACCACTTCCAAACTGTGCAAACCACTTCTGACACGTTCGCTCAGCTGGAGCATGGTCACCATACACTTCCACCAAAATACGATGACTTTCAGTCGCACTTTTCTGCATGTTAAAGTAATGCAGCAGGACACCCCGCAAAAACACTTTATCAGGCACAAATTGCGCCATGTTCACTTAACTACAAACTGGTGTTGTTGACGCTTTAATCCACTGCCCTATACTACGAACGATACGCGATGACAGGGGTTTGCAACACATGTGTGGATACACGGAACTGTGGGACGCTCCGTTCGTTGCGGCATCTCTTGTCCACCCGCACGAATTAATTCCCAGACCATATATATAAACAATTGTTCTTTCAACTGCCTTTATAACTAAATGAAGAAAGAACACACACACACACACACACACACATATATATATATATATATATATATATATATATATATATATATATATATATATATATATATATGTGTGTGTGTGTGTGTGTTCTTTCTTCATTTAGTTATAAAGGCAGTTGAAAGAACAATTGTTTTTATTCATAGTTCCGTTCAGGTTCGAACATTAAAAAAAACACAGACACATACATACATATATGGGAATGTCTGTTTTGCTAGTCTCTTTCTTTCTCTGTTTGCTAGCACATTGAACTCCATCTTAAAATGGTTTAGTTTCAAGAGCAACAGATAAGATAACATTGTCAAATGTTTTGATGATTCGTATTGCAACTAGTTAAGAGACTGACCTACAGCCCTGCTAAACGAATGATAAAAGGTACAGTACATTTAATTGTATGTTAAATCATATTATGTCTTAAAATGTTATATGTGTCTGTAGTGTGTGCTTGGGGGGAGCCCCCCTGGAACATCGAACCATTTCACCTTTAAGTAATGATAATAGAATAAAAAATGTGGAACGGGAGAAAAAAAGAAATGAAATCTCTATGAGTTTTAGTCCTATAGTTGACTAATAGACTAGTGGAGAGGGAAAGTGATGATGAGAAATGATGAAGTGAAGAAAGTGGGAGGAAACGAGAGAACTCCCAAGGAAATCCATTCATACGGTGTTTGTCCACCATAAAGTTCATTTGTTTGGAGCAGATTTTGAACACGGTGCCTCACGCATCACAGGTGAACGCTCCGGGAGAACCCAGAGGAAATCCACGTACACTGTGTTTGTCCATCATAAAGTTCATGTGTTGGGAACAGGATATTGAACCTGGGACCCCCCATGCACCAGAAGTGAACGCTTTATCAGTGAGTCACCGAGGACCCTGATGAAAAAAAAGTATAAAAATATGGTAAGAAACACGTTCACCGAGCTAGGATGCACTCCAAACAGTGTATTTACTCTGCGTTTCCGTGTTTCATAGAGATGAAATTCTAACGTTAAAAACACATACATATAAGCGAGTTTGTATGATGCTTCTGTTCGCTGTACGTTGATTTCTAAGAAAATGATAAGATGGAATTCTTGAATGTTTTTTGACTCGCATTGCAATTATATATCAGCTGACGCAAGAAGTGTCTGTAGACTTGGTGTTTTAATTTTGATAATATGATGCATACCTGTCTGTCTTTCTGTCTGTAAATGAAATCTTTGTACAATGAAGATTTTTACGTCCCACAATAAATCCAACAAGATCTGTCTGTCTTTCTGTCTGTAAATGAAATCTTTGAACATTGAAATGAAATCATTGAGTTTTACGTCCTACGATTATGCCAACAAAGTTAATGGGAAATCTTTGAGTTTTACGTTCCACGGTTGGAAATCTTTAAGTTTTACGTCCCACAGTTATGTCGGCTATGCTAATGGAGACGGTGGTGATGAGTTGTTGAGTTGAGTTGATTTTAGTTTAGCGTCCCTTTCAGCAGCGAGGCTATATGAGACGTGGACCTACTGATTAACGTGGAATCCGAACCACATAAGCTAGCGCCGGGACGGTGGTGATGAAAAATGAATGAAATGTTGGAAAGTAGATAGTTGGATTAAATTCACGTACACGGTGTTTGCCCACCACAAAGTTCATTCTGATTGGAACAGGATTTTGAACCTACGACCTTTCATGTATACGGTGTTTGTCCACCACAAAGTTCACTTGATGGGAACAGGATATTGAACCTGTGACCCCATACACCAGAGGTGAACGCTCTACCAGTGAACCACCGTCACCCCCAAACCCCCCTGAGCTGAGATCTAACGAGAGAAACAATGAAATGAAATCTGAGTTTTACGTCCCACTCTTATGACGATTAGGCTAATGGGAAATCTTTAAGTTTTACTTCCCACAGTTATGTCGGCTATGCTAATGGAGACGGTGGTGATGAGTTGTTGAGTTGAGTTGATTTTAGTTTAGCGTCCCTTTTAGCAGCGAGGCTATATGAGACGTGGACCTACTGATTAACGTGGAATCCAAACCACATGAGCTCCCGCCGGGATGGTGGTGATGAGAAATGAATGAAATGTTGGAAAGGAGATAGTTGGATTAAATTCACGTACACGGTGTTTGTCCATCACAAATTCATTCTGATTGGAACAGGATTTTGAATCTACGAAATTTCATGTATACGGTGTTTGTCCACCACAAAGTTCACTTAATGGGAACAGGATATTGAACCTGTGGCCCCATACACCAGAGATGAACGCTCCGAAGTTCATCTGGCGTATCCTGTTCTAAATCAATAAACAAATATCCATATGGTAACTTTGTTGCATCGTTGAAACTTTCTTGAAGAAATTTTGGATTCTCAGGAGTTAGTTGATGACACAAATGTTTTATTTGTGGTTTATCTCTTGGATTTTTAAATAATACGAGATAAGAACAATTCCAGCTCATATCTCTGCTTCCTTTTACCTGATGAAATAAGTTTTTTTTGTAATAAATAGTACACTAAGATTTCTATGATGAGAACCCTTTGTAAAGAAATCAACTATATTGCGGTTCACTTCACACAATTGATCATCAATAATAATAAGATGTGGTCCAGTTTCAGGTAAAAAGTCTTTTGTTCGAGGTAATCCTTCAATAAATTGTACTTTTGTCGAAATTTCTCTGTATGCATTTTGCCATTCTGCATAGTACCATAAAATATGACGAAACGATGTATTCACCATACGTGATAAATTGGACAGGAATCGTATTAAAAAGGAAGTTTTTCCACATCCACTTGGTCCGGCAACAATACATGAAAAGGGATGTTTCCACGTCGTGTACATGTTAAAGAGTATGATCATTCTTTCTTCATACGTATATTTATAAAGGGCCTTATTACATTTCTCTTCTTCTTTTGTTGGAAGTAGTGTAGCCATATGGAAGAGTATCATATGAATTTGGTATTCTGCGTCGTTTAATATAATTTATCTTATAAATTTTGGTTTCGGGCATGCTGACAATAGTATGGTCTTTCCTGCGGCATTTTTTTCTCATTGGTAATTTTGACTTCCGTGGGACGAGATTCTTCTTCTTCTTCAGTCTTCTCTTCATTATCTACTATCATTTTCTTCATTACATCAAAATTTAGGTGTTTTCAAGATTCATAGTTTAATGAAAAGCCCCGTATCTTGCATACTTGAAACTCCTTCTTCGTACTGGGATCAAAAATACGTAATCCATAGTTCTTGGGTCCAGCCGAGACGTATTCTGAAATATAGGCCTCTTTACCATACTCGAGTACTTCATTTGTTAAATCGCCTAAAAAGTCAGCAGTTGGGATTACAGTTTCACCAGGTTTTTGCGCATAAATGACTGAATCTGTATCAAAATATAATACTCTTTCTTGCAGTTGATCTAAATACTTGTACAATTCTTATCTTGCTTGTGTTGTTGTGTACGCGGCTATGACGACATTTACTGTTGGTAGTGAAACAGGAACTTCATCTGTGAATTGCCAATATACATATATCATATCATCATTTATTAGAAATATTTGATGAACGTCTATTTCATGAGATGTTAATTTCTCATATAATTCCTTTCGGTCATTAATAATGGTTACATGACCCATGTTCTCACGTTGTCCAAATTTTCCCCAAAATGAATTTAGCATTAATTTAGCTAAACGTCTAAATGCTGGATTATGATGAATTTTATTTTTATCGAGACGTATTCCTTCCTTTTCATAAAATTGCTGAATGTACTTCTGCTTTAGCTCATCTGTTTCACACCATGCTGGCCATCCACTAGCTTCCGTTTTTGCATTCAGGAAGGTGTTTATGTACTCTGCAAATAAGCCGCCACTTTTTGTTTCTTCATCATATTGAACAACATCATATGCCCAAATTTCATGAATATCTTTTTATCCTTTTTCTAATGCTTTTCTTACTTCATCTGCTACCCATGTACCATGTAGAACTCGGTCTTCATCGCTGTGATTACAAGATGACTGGTTAATTCATCACAACATGTACGACAAAGTGGAAACATCAATCTATCATTTGACTTGTAAGGAAGAACTGGGTGTAAGAGATTTTTTGGAGGTAGAATACTTAGTTTAACTAATCCCTCAACGTCTTCAATGGTGGGAATATTTGAATCTCCAGGCAGATAGATAGTAGGATGACAAATTGGAAACTTCTTAGTCTTAGAGATAAATGGATAAAGCGAAATAACATCTTTGTATTGTATGGTTTCTCCTTCAGATTCTTGTGCTTTATGATACAAACGTATGGCATTCACACGTCCTCCATAAAAAACGTCACGAGGATTTAATGGTGATTTCTTTGTATACGGATGATTACTAACATACTTCTTCATTTCTTCATTTCCTGCCAATTGTTTTTTAAATTGACAGCCCCATATTTCATGCACTTCACAGCTAAAATCTTTTAATTTTTGGATTTTCTTCTTTGTTGCTTCATATCGAAATTCCATGGTATCTGTAGCATTATTATAGATGGGTTTATCTCTGTCGTTAGAGTAACAGTAGATACAGCCATGTGTGAAATCGCCTTGATATTCCCACACGTGTATTCTTCCAGTATTGGGATCTGTCCATACACCATCTACTTTCATTGATGCAATTCGTTTTTCCTTACTACGTGCAGCATTGGTAATTTGTATGTTTCTTGTTTTTTCTTCCCAAGCTATCCATTGTACTGCTTCAATTGACTGGACATCTCTCCATCGATACCCGTTCTTTAATATACCAATCGTTTTTTCCTTTAAGAAATTTCCACGATACACCAAATTACATGCACTGGCGATTGTAATGCATTCAAGTAAGGGATTTACATTTGTTTCAGATTCAAATGTATTCATAAAGGAAATACATGCTTGACGTAATACTTCAACATCCTGTACACAATATTTGATGAGTTCTTCTTTCATTTTAAAGGTATCGTTTTGATGTTCAGTATACCATTGGAGAAACTTACGTCTTTCGTATATTTTCATGGTATCTGCTCCATAATATACGTGGATTCTCACGTGGATTGAAAAAGTGTGGGAAATATCCTTTGCACGATTGAAGACCAAATGCACCACTTAATTTACTTAAGGGCAAAGGAAGAAAGCTTAGTGAATCAATGAATGTTACGTTCCCTATTTAAAGAGATAGAATTTTCGCTCCAATCATGATTACTTCTGGAGTCCAATTCCTCTTCTCAACCATGGTCTTAATGATGATATGTGCATTATAGCCCTTAGAATTATGGGCTACACCTGTTACTGATTTAATGTTTGGACGACGTTGCTGAAGATGTTTTAGAAAGTCTTCTATTACATTTTCTCCGTCAAATATATTTTCTCGTTTTCCACAAACGATACAATTATTTTTGATGTCGTTGTCTTCATAACATCTGTAACATGTATGCTGACTAACCAAGACATTAAGTATATGCTCATATATGTTTGCGTTCTCATCTTCTATTTTCGTATCTTGTGTGCATTCAATATCATAAAACGCAATCATAGCTTTCTTCTCCATGATAATTTTTTCATTGACTTTTTTAATTTTCTTCTTTCATTCACTTTCATGTAACATTCATGATTGGGTGGTACTTTATCATAGCAAATGTTGCAATAAGTTTCTCCACATACGTGAGAACGTTTTTCTTTCACTACATAAATTTTCAAACACTGGGCATATTTCACAATAGAACATAAAGGTTTTCCATTTTAATACGGCGCTGACTTGTGATAGTCATAGCATGACTGGCCATAAAATTCTCGATTACAATCATTGCAAGTAATATGGGTTTCTTTAAAGTCACATGGTGGCTTCTGATGACAACGATAACATACAGTTGTACAATGTATTAAATGTTCATGTTTGTTTTCATATTTCTTATGACAGCTTTCGCAATAATAACTACAGCTAAAACATGTTGTCAAGCTTTCAATGACGTTGTAATGGTTATCTACGAAGAGTAAATTTAAAGCAGTTCTCTCGTTATCACTTAGTGGTGCTTCAAACATAACATCACTTCCTGAAAACCCCCTATACACTGTATTTTTATAATCCTTTAAATATTCCTGAAATTTGCGTATTTCAGGAATTCCACCACCATGACTAAGATCTGCATCAGCAGCTTCACACAGTTCTTCTGCTTTTTTTCTATGATATATTTACTTTGATTTTTTACATATCTAATGAATTCAGTTTGATTTCTTCCCTTGTATTCTTTCAGTCCTATGGCAACTACGATTGCATGTGCTAAACATCTTGTGCCTTTATTCTTAATTCTGATAATACCACGTTTTGCCTTTACATATTCTTCAGTATTCATAACATATTGTTTCAAAGATCCTTGTCCTCTAGGCATGCGTACATGATGAAAATTCACGATGCAATCTTCATTTATAAGAAAAGCCGCATTACTTTGCAGTACTTTCTCATAACTTCTGCTGAGAGATTTCTTGCTTCTCTGAACGATAACCAAAAAGGGCGGTGTCCTTCTCTCTCATTTGTGATTGTTATTCCTACGTAATCATGCTGGTCCACATCATGTACCAAATAATCTATTAAAGCATGTAGACTTGTTTCAATTGCAGTAAAAGGATATTCACCTGCACGCACGGGGACTAAACGGAATCTTAGCATTGTACCAGCCATATTGCATCTTCTGTATTGTCTTCTACGTTCTTCTATTATATGAAATATATTGTTTTCATCATTACGGCTGTTATTTCCAAATCCTACTTCTACATTTGAGTTTCGTTCTGCTTCAAATACGGATAGCAACTCGTCCATTCTTTTTTCTATTTCGTCTAATTCAATTTCTATTTCTGTATGTTCTGTATTAGCCTCAGCTAATATTTCCATAATTGATGGATATATTACTTCTTGCTGATGTTCTTCTTCTTTTTCAGTATTGGGAAATAAATTGGTAATCCATTTTTCTAGCTCAGTTTCGTAGAACTCATCTTCTTCTGTCTTCTTCTTCTCTTCCTCATTGTAAATCTCTCCTATCATTTGGGAGAACCTTAGATTTAGCAATTCTTCTATTTCTTCTTCTTCTTTTGTCCTTTCTTCGATGTCTTCTTCTCTTTTGCTCCTTCTTGTAACCATTTTTTCTTTGGGCAATACGTTCGGATGCTTCCTCTTCTCCTTCTTCTGTTATCATTCTATTACCTGCACTTTCCAATATTTCTAATAGTTGTTCTTCTTCTTCTTTTTTCTGCAAATTGAATTTCACTAGCTGCATCTCTTTCTTCGGTATTGATGATCATCTCTTCTTCTTTTTCTTCTTCTTCTTCTTCTATTAGTTCTTCCTCCTTTTGTGTACCTTTCTTCATTTCATCATCTTCTTCCTTCCTTCACTGATGATCTACTTCTTCCTCTTCTATTCTAATTACGGCATCTATTTCCCTTAGAAGAACTTGCGTCTCTAAATTTATTTCGATTACCTCTTCTTCTTCTTCTTCTATGTCATTAATGCGGTAATCTCTTTTAATAACTTGCGTACACTTGTTTCCCATTTTTACTCCCCGGATGTATATACGTAATGCAAAACAAAAATTTTCCAATATGTATATGTAAATAGTGGATATATAAGTATTATTTCAAATAGAATATAAATAAAAGCGCTTTAAAAGAATATATGAATAAATAAAAAAAGGCTATATATATAAGTTATTAACAATGCAATAATAATATCGGTACGGATAAGGAAAGTCTGATGCACTTATCTTTATTTATATTCAACCTAAAATAAAAAAGAAATGAACTGGTTACTTATAATCATATTCCAAATAAATATATACAGTATATATACACATAAATTTCAATTCGTTGTACGGAAAATGCAGAAGTTTCAAGGGAAAAAATAGCATACCTTTTAAGTAGTTAAAATGAATTGTAACTTTTTTCGTATTCTCTGGGAGTGAAACAAATGTATGTTCAGCGTTTGCTTCAAGTGTATTATCTAACGTATAAACGATCTGTAATTGAATTTTATACTTATTCTCCTGGAGACCCCCCAACTTTAACCCCCTTAGATGATGTGTTATTGAGTTCAGAGTATCATCATTGAACACAGAGACTCCGAAAACTATGTATTTGACACTAGTATCGTTCATTTTAAATTATTTTTACGTGTCTTGATATCAACCCTGGAGACTCCCCCACAACTTTAACCCTCTTAGATGATGTGTTATTGAGTTCAGAGTATCATCATTGAACACATCGACTCCGAAAACTATGTATTTGACACTAGTATACTTCATTTTAAATTATTTCTACGTGTCTCGATATCAACCCCGGAGACCCCCACAACTTTAACACCTTAGATGATATGTTATTGAGTTCAGAGTATCATCATTGAACACAGCGACCCCGAAAACTATGTATTTCACACTAGTATCGTTCATTTTAAATTATTTTTACGTGTCTCTATATCAACCCTGAAGACCACTCCCTCAACATCAACCCCCTTAGATGATGTGTTATTCAGTTCAGAGTATTATTATTCAACACAGCGACCCCGAAAACTATGGGGACAAACATCGTGTACGTGAATTTCCTCCCACTATCTCCTTTCCAACATTTCATTCATTTCTCATTATCACCGTCTCCATTAGCATAGCCGACATAACTATGGGACGTAAAACTTAAAGATTTCCCATTAGCCTAATCGTCATAAGAGTGGGACGTAAAACTCAAATTTCATTTCATTGTTTCTCTCGTTAGATCTTAGCTCAGGGGGGTTTGGGGGTGACGGTGGTTCACTGGTAGAGCGTTCACCTCTGGTGTATGGGGTCGTAGGTTCAAATCCTGTTCCAATCAGAATGAACTTTGTGGTGGACAAACACCGTGTACGTGAATTTAATTCAACTATCTCCTTTCCAACATTTCATTCATTTCTCATCACCACCGTCCCGGCGGGAGCTCATGCGGTTTGGATTCCACGTTAATCAGTAGGTCAACGTGTCATATAGCCTCGCTGCTGAAAGGGACGCTAAACTAAAATCAACTCAACTCAACAACTCAACACCACCGTCTCCATTAGCATAGCCGACATAACTGTGGGACGTAAAACTTAAAGATTTCCAACCGTGGAACGTAAAACTCAAAGATTTCCCATTAACCTTGTTGGCATAATCGTAGGACGTAAAACTCAAAGATTTCATTTCAATGTTCAAATATTTCATTTACAGACAGAAAGACAGACAGACCTTGCTGGCTTAATTGTGAGACGAAAAACTCTTCATTGTTCAAAGATTTCATTTACAGACAGAAAGACAGACAGGTATGCATCATATTATCAAAATTAAAACACCAAGTCTACAGACACTTCTTGCGTCAGCTGATATATAATTGCAATGCGAGTCAGAAAACATTCAAGAATTCCATCTTATCATTTTCTTAGAAATCAACGTACAGCGAACACAAGCATCAAACAAACTCGCTTATATGTATGTGTTTTTAACGTTAGAATTTCATCTCTATGAAACACGGAAACGCAGAGTAAATACACTGTCTGGAGTGCATCTTAGCTCGGTGCACGTGTTTCTTACCATATTTTTATACCTTTTTTCATCAGGGTCCTCGGTGACTCACTGATAAAGCGTTCACTTCTGGTGCATGGGGGGTCCCAGGTTCAATATCCTGTTCCCAACAGATGAACTTTATGATGGACAAACACAGTGTACGTGGATTTCCTCTGGGTTCTCCCGGAGCGTTCACCTGTGATGCGTGAGGCACAGTGGTCAAAATCTGCTCCGGACAAATGAACTTTATGGCGGACAAACACCGTATGAATGGATTTCCTTGGGAGTTCTCCCGTTTCCTCCCACTTTCTTCACTTCATCATTTCTCATCATCATTTTCCCTCTCCACTAGTCCATTAGTCAACTATAGGACTAAAACTCATAGAGATTTCATTTCTTTTTTTCTCCCGTTCCACATTTTTTATTCTATTATCATTACTTAAAGTTGAAGTGGTTCGATGTTCCAGGGGGCTCCCCCCAAGCACACACTACAGACACATATAACATTTTAAGACATAATATGATTTAACATACAATTAAATGTACTGTACCTTTTATCATTCGTTTAGCAGGGCTGTAGGTCAGTCTCTTAACTAGTTGCAATACGAATCATCAAAACATTTGACAATGTTATCTTATCTGTTGCTCTTGAAACTAAACCATTTTAAGATGGAGTTCAATGTGCTAGCAAACAGAGAAAGAAAGAGACTAGCAAAACAGACATTCACATATATGTATGTATGTGTCTGTGTTTTTTTAATGTTCGAACCTGAACGGAACTATGAATAAATACAATTGTTCTCTCAACTGCCTTTATAACTAAATGAAGAAAGAACATATATATATATATATATTACTTACCTATTTTAATAAGAACGACCGGTATCACAAAACACACACTACAGTTTTAGGCGGAAAACACAATCAATTGGTAGGCTTCAATCGTGATAACTGAAAGGAGACTGATGAAGATCCGGTAGCCGTCCAAGAGTCTGTGCGGGAGGGGCGGGGCTTGGGAATCCAAATTAGCTAACCAATACAAGACGAATAGAAAAGGCATGTTTTTTCATGAACCTATAGCTGATGGTACCCTAAAAGGCCGAAAAAGGCATGTTTCATCTTGTTTCTAGCAACAGGCTATTTCTAGCAACAGGCTGTTCTCACAAATCAATATTTTCACACGCGCTCCTGTGGTATACCCGTAAAAGGCTATGAACATAACAACTAAAGGCTTGTCGAAACTTGCCTCCCAATTCCAGGAAATGATATCGATTTACTTGTCATAACAGATATCATCATGTGAATATTCATATAACACATTTCACATCCTACGTTTTTAAACAATATGATATGCTATGAAAAGCTTCCGCTATTAGAATATGCTCAATCATTGGAATCCATTCGCTGGAGGTCTGGGGGAGGAGTGTTTAGGTGTGTGTTTCGTATGAGACTCATATATTGTTTCTTGTCTCACGTCTTAAAAAAATCGTGAAATACAATATTTACTTTAGCAACTAAGTCAATTTCGTGAGAAGCTTTGATCATTTGAATGTCACGTCTTCGGTTCATAATCTACAGACACTTTGTGGGAATAGGACCAATGGGGGCTAAGCAACACGATTTTGCATGGGTATGTGTCTTGTTATGAGATTCATTTATTGTGTTTAGTCTTACGTTTTTTTTTTAAAAATCATGAAATATAATATTTACCTTATCAACTAAGACCAATTTCATACAATCTGCTGAGAAGCTTCGATCATTTGGATATCATGCTTTCAGTTCATAATCTACAGACATTTCGTGGGAATAGGACCAAAGGGCTAAATCGCTTATGCTCTTTGGTTTTCCAGGAGGAGTAGGGGGTGACGGGGGTTCAAATAAACCAAAATTTTCCCACGGGCTTCTGTGGTAGCCGTAAAAGGCTATGAACATAGCAACTAAAGGCTTGTCGAAACTTGCCTCCCAATTCCAGGAGATGATATCGATTTCTTGGAAAACAAGATCAAATTTCGCTGACTCGGCCATCTATACGCCCTGTATTCTACTATGGACGTCTAGCCTACGGCTACTTTGTCCAGTGATTGTGTTTTTATTTTGTTCAGTGTGAGTGCTTAGGCATCTGACGCATGCAGCGAACGAAGGAGAGCTCATTGAGACGGAGTAGTGTGGAGTTCGAGGGTGTCAGCCAAAGTTTGACATGTCAGTAGACAGGGGCTTGTCTTGGTTTGGTCTGGGTGTTGAAGGAGTTGTTTGGATGTTTATTTTTGATTTTGGGTTTGTGGAGGTTCGAGAGTTAGGGTTCTTTCATTTATTTATTTATTTATTTATTTATGTAATTTTGTGGCATATTTAGTTTATTAGGTAATTTGGTTGTTTTAAAACTTTATTTATTTGTGTGGCTTGTTTGGGATTACTTGTTTATTTTTCTTTTTATGATTATTTTGGTTTTATTATTATTATTATTCTATTATTATTAATATTTTTATTAATATTATTGTTGTGTATTAACACATCTATGCATTTATGTTTCTCATGATGTTCTGAGTTTTTTTTGTGTGTGTGAGTGTTTGCGCATGTATGCGTTTGTTTCTAGTTTTGTTCTGAGTGCGGTGATTTTTTTGGTGTGTGTGTGTGTGTGTGTGTGTGTGTGTGTGTGTCTGTGTGGGTTGGTGTATTTACGTCTGGCTATGATGCAGGAGGTGTTGACGCCTTGTTTTTGGTAGTTCACCTGTGCCATGTCTTCTATTGTTTTTCTTGTAAGTTCTTAGAGTAGGTTTTGTTTAGCCTGGTAATGACGTCTTGGATATGTTCAAGTTTTGAGGATTAGTATAGTTCTTGTGCCGAGCTTCTGAAGTCTTGGTAGAGAATTCGCAGGAAGTAGCATTCTGTTTTGCGAAGAAGTTTTATGTTTGCTTCGTTGAACAGAGCGTGGCCATAAAGGAGAATTGGGCGCACCAACATTTTGTATAAATGTAGTTTTTTTGTTAAAATTAAGAGGTGTTCTGATTACAAGTGGCTTGAGCATGTGGATCGCTTTTACAGCTTTTTTCTTTACTTCTTTCACATGTGGTTACAGTGTGAGGAAGTGGTCAAGGGTGATTCCCAAATATTTGGCTTGTTGAGCTGGGTGAACTTTTTTGTTGTCTATTTGAGATGCTTGGTTTTATTTTTTCTACTGCCTACGCCGTTTAGGTGAAATATTATAAGTTGGGTCTTTGTGGCGTTTAGTGTGAGCATCCATTTATCACACCAGCGTTTGAATGCTGCTATTGGTTTTTCTAGTCGTTTTAGGATCAGGTGTGACGAGTTGCTGTGAGTCCAATATGCGGTGTCATCTGCGAAGAGGCCTATTTTCATGTTGAGATTTTGATTAACTGGTGTGTCGTTTACATATAATATATATAATAGTGGAGCGATCGTAGTTCCTTGTGGCACCCCCCTTTCTATATTTATGGGTTCTGAGTACTGGTTGTTGATTCGTATCCGGGTAGTTCCGTTGTGTAGGAAGTGATGTATCCACCGTATGATGGTTGTGGGTAGTTTCATTTCAGTTAGTTTGTAGATGAGGCCATCATGCCAGACGTTGTCATAAGCGGAGGAGAGGTACATGAAGGCTGCCCCTTCTCGGAGTTTTCTTCTGAGCGTGTTTTCCGTGTCATTTATGATTCTGATGGCCTGGTCGATATTGCTGAGGGGGTAGGAAGCCAGCCTAGTGCGGGGTGAGTAGATTTATTTCTGACAGGTATTGGTGCATTCTGTTTACTAGAATTTTTCCAGAATTTTGGACATAGTAGCTGTGAGGGAGATTGGCCTGTATTGTCTGTTTGTTTTCTGTCTTTTCCTGGCATGACTACTGTTGTGGAATTTTTCCATTCTGCTGGAATATATCCGGTTTTATAACTGGCAGCATACAGTAGGGCCAATGCATTGCATAGGCTATGAGGAGCTTTTTTTCAGGGCTTGGTTTGTTATTTTGTCCGGACTTGGAGCGGAGTCTCGCCGTTTCTTTATTACTCTTTCGACTTCCATGGCCGTGATATCTGCAAGCAAGGCCGCAGTGTTGCCCGGGTGTTGGTCTGCGAGGTCGGCGGCAGTAATATCGATGTGGTGCTGAATGAATTCTTTTATGAGATTTGCTCGGGTGGATATATCTTGTTGTTCTGTCGTTTGAACTGTGTGTGCTTGCCATTTCTTCTGGAGGGATGCTCGGAAAGTAATGAGTTTTTCTTCTGTTGTTATTGTTTGTATTTCATCAAGGATGTCTGCTATGGCGCCATTTTGTTTGTATCTTCTGGTGAGTTTTTGAATGGTCTTCCAAAAGGCTTTTTTTTTTTTTTTTTTTTTAGTTTCCCGGATGTCTCCATTAGTTTTTCTTCTCTGAATTCCTTTATGGCAGCTTTTATTTCATGTGTGATGGCGTTAATGGCAGTTTTGGTTTCCGGCCTGTGATACTTCTTGTATGTATTTTGTAATCTGCGTTTATGTCGTATTTTCTTTATGATTGGTCAAAGGGGGCGTTCTTCGTTGATATCTATTGTTTGAAGAGGGATGAATTGGTCGGCTGCGGTTTGTAGAATTTGTGTTATCTGTTTATTTGCTTCCTCTATGTCTTGCGGGTTGGAGTTTATTCTGATGTTTAGAAGATTGTTATTTATGTAAGTTTTGTACAATTCCCAGTTTGCTGCCTTGTAGTTAAGGATTTGTTTTAAGTTCCGTGTAATTTGTATGTTATTAAATTCCATGATTATTCCCAGATGATCTGATGGCAGGTCGTGGTTAAGTGAGATTTCATGTCGTGTTTTGTATAGAGGCGGCGTGATTAGGATTTTATCAGGGTTTGAGTCTTCTTCTCCTGGATGTCTGCCTGGTCTTGTTGGTCCTGGGAGTTTGATGCTGACATAACTGTTTTTGGTCAGATATTGCAGTAGTTTTTTACCATTGTTGTTCGTCATGACGTCTCCCAAGAAACGATGTTGGCTGTTGAGGTCTGCCATAAGGATGGGGTTGGGGAGGGTCGCGAGGAAATTCAGGAAGGGGAAACTTTGTTGGATATTGTCTCTATGTTTGTTGTATAGCGTAGCAATTGAAATTGGTTGGGGGGTGGGTATTTGTATTATAATGGGGTGATGACGTTATTTGAAGGGTGATTAGGCATAGGGATTTTCTTGTAGGGTAGGCTGTCGTGAATGAGAATGGGTGTGCCGCCGCAGGTAAAATGTCCTTCGGTGCTGTCGTTTCTTACGCGTTTATAGCCAGATATGAAGAATGGTGTTTTGGAGTTAAGTTTTGTCTCGTTTACGACGGTGACATCTATTTTATGATCTTGAAGGAAGATTTGAATGTCGATAGATTTATCTTTCATTCCTTGTATATTGATGAACAGGATCTTAATCTGCCTAGCGCTTCTTTTGTTTGAGGATCTTCTTTGTTCCCTATGGTCCATCTTGTCTTGCGTCCATGACGCAAAATTACTCTTTTTTTATTTAGTCGGGTGTCCTTGTTGCGTACTAATTCAGCATATGTCATATGTATACGGCCGTCGGTGGATATGATGGCGTTGATACGTTCCAGGAGAATGTCTAGGCTAGCCTTAGTGATTGCCATTTCTAGGTTTTGTTGCATGTTTGGGGGTAGTGCCATTTTCTGAACTACGGTGGTCCATTTCAGAATTTTATGAGTGGCTTTTTTAATGGCTGTCTCAATGGTTTCCGTTATGAGGGGGTCCAGTGTGTGGATTTGGGGATCAGCAGGATTGTTTTGTTCGTTGTCCGAATCCTCGGTCACTGTTTCTTGTGGTTGTGGTGAGGCGATTTCTTGGTAATTGCGTGTGATTGGTCTAGCTTCGTTTTTTCAGGGGCGTTGCGGGCATGTGCCGGCTCCAGTTCTATGGCCTTCCAGTCTGCATGTTGCGCAGAAATTTTTTGCGTTTACATCCGGGCATGAGTGAGATTTGGTTTTGTTTTCACCACATTTGAAGCATTTTCGTTCTTGTTTGCACTCCGTCAATGTGTGGCCATATGTAAAGCATTTAGGATATGGAAGGGGGCGTGCTACATTTCGGGAGGCATCTACGTGGTATCTCGCGCAATGGATGGTTATGCCGTTGGTGATCAGCTCATTTATCTGTTGCGGATCCTGAGAAAATAACCGAAGGATAGGGTGAGGTCCTTTGTCATTTCTCATCCGCGTAATGTTGGAGAAGTTGATTTTCTGCTCTCTTAGGTCTTCCTTTATGCCATCAATCGCTGTGGTTGTGTGCACTCCCTTAATGACACATGTAAATGTGGCGGTTTTTTCCGTTCTTCTGTGATATGGGCCTCTTGGTTAGATATTTTGGCATTTGGTCCGAAATAGCTGGATGTGAAGCGGTGGAGAAAGTGTTGTTTGTCGGCGTCACTATTGAAGGTTAATCGGAATCCTTGTATGGTCTTTTTGTAGAAGATTGTAAAGCTGAGGTTTGGCATCTTCTCTAGGATGTTTTTTTTTTATGTTAGCAGATCCAGAAATTTATTTTCCATTTTTGACACTAAGATGGAGTGAGTGGTGCGAGTGCCCTTTCCTCTGTATCTCTTCAGAGTCCGAGTCAGAGTCAGCGTTGGAGGAACAGGTTGATTGTTTTGTTTGTGCCGTCTTCTTCTTCTTCTGTCTTTTCTTTTTATTCATCATCTCGAGGAAGTCCTCTTCGGCACTGCAATGGTGAAAAAGGGGTCCATCCTTGTCGCTTGTAGATTTCTTATAACACATTGTTGAGAGTTTAACCGATTTTTTTAAACGCTCAGTAAGCGCTTCATTAATGGAAACAGTGTTGCTAGATTTTTCTTACCTAAACTGCTCCGATTCTTTTCGAAACGGTTTCGCAGAGTGCAAGAAATTTTAAACAAAATTTTTCGAACTAAAAAAATTTCAAAACTAAAAATTTTTCGAAGTAAAAAATGAAAAAATTTCGAAGTAAAAAATGAAAAAATTTCGAACTAAAAAAATTCAAAACAAATTTTTTTCGAACTAAAAAAATTGAAAAAAAATTTTCGAACCCAAAAAATATTTCAAACAAATTTTCGAACTAAACCAATTTTTAAAAACAAGTCTCGAACTAGAGCTGTAAACCACATTTAAAAATTTTTAAATCAAATTTTTTCGAACTAAAAATTAAAAACCCAATTCTGGACACTAGAACTTCTTTAATTAATTTTTCGAACAAAATATTTTCATACTAATTATTTAAACCAAATCTTGGATATATTTTCCACCTTAAATTTTCAAGATTACCATTATTTGAAAACAAGTGTTCAAGGTTTCAAGAAATAATACAACACATTTTTTTTCAACTTGTATTTTAACGATAGGTATGTGCTCTTCCCTTACAAGTTTATTAACATTATAAGTACAGGATCTAGTTAATGAATACTTTGAACGTGTCATCGTCTTCGAATCTTGTAGACGTATCCTGTAAAGAAAAAGAAGAAACAACGGACTACTTTATAAATTTCTTTTTTTTTTCTGAAACAATAAAAATTAGTAAATATTGATCAGAGAGAAATAAAACTTACTCGTAAATGATGGATCTGTTTATGCTCATCTTCCTCCCCGGATACGAGATGACAGCATTTCTACCACTGATGGTGGTGTTGGTGGTTTATGAACTCTTCTGGGTATTTTATTCTTTTCTTGGTTTTGCTGCTTCATGGTCAAGGAGAAAAAAAGGGAAAGAAAAGAAATGACGGCCTCATTGGGTATTTACAGTTTTTTCTTCATCTTCTTTTTCCAGTTCCAACTTCCGTTTCTTAACGTACCCGTACGGAACCGTATCATAAAAATTGAGTTCTTTAAATCGACGCTTTGTGTATCGGATGCTGTACATCTTTTCTTCTTTGCGTGTGACGATGGTATGGTCTTTGGTCCTGCATATTTTATGGGGGATGGTAATGGTGACTTGTCCACGGCATTGATTTGTAATCATTTCTTTTAGCGTTTTGAAATTTAATTGCTGTCCTGCATTGTAATTTAATGTAAATCCTCTAATTTTACATATGTAACTGATGTCGTTGGTGTCTGGATTGTATATTTCTAAGCTATAATTTTTTGCTCCTCCACTAACAAATGTCTTGATGTATGCTCGTTGTCCATAAGACTCCATCTCATCCGATAAGTATCCCAAGTACGTGGAAGGTTCAATGGTTGGCTCTCCAGGCTTTTTTTGTAAATATCACAGAATCCGTGTCGAAATATAAAACACGTTCCTGCAACATTTCCAGGTACTTGTAGAGCTCCAGACGTGCCTGACATGTTGTAAACGCGCCTAAAACGACTTTGGTGTTTCGGTTTTGAACAGACACATGTTCATTGTACTCCCAGAACGCATATAACATCGTATCATTGATGGGTACAATTTGATGGAGTCCAATGTCGGAGGAAGTGAGTTTTTCATAAAATTCTTCCGGCCGATCAATAATTGTGGTCTGGCTAAAGTTTGTACGCTGAGAAAGCTGGCCCCATAATGCGTTAACACAAAGCTTAGATAAACTTCTTCGTGCAGGATTATTTTCAATTTTGGTCGGATCCATTGCAATACCTTCACGCTCCAGGACGATTTGTATAAATTTTGTTTTGTCTTCTTCGGTGACATAGGAACTTGGCCAGCCAGAAGCTTCCATTTTCGATTTCAAAAACGTATTGATGTATTCCGTGAACAAGCCACCTGTTATCGTGATCGGGTCATATTGTTCAATGTCATAATCCCAAATTTCAAAGATTTCTACAGGTTGATATCCTAATTCTATTGCCTTTTCTATTTCATATGATACTCATGTTCCAGTGAGGCATCGTTCCTGAACGTTGAGCGTACACATTGCTGTAGGGTCTGGGTTCATTTCTTTGGCACAAGCAGCACACAGTGGAAACAGTAGTTTCTTGTTGCCTCGATAAGGCAGGAGAGAATGATAAAGATGGCGAGTTCGCAATATCGTCATTTTGATCAGACCATTGACTTTTTTATTGGTGGTATATTTTCATCACCCTGTAGATAAATTCTAGGATGTCCTACAGGGTATTTAGCACACTTATTTATGTACGGATAAAGCGAAACAATATCGAAATATTTTATTTTTTCTCCTGCTTTTTCGTCGACTTGGTGGTACAATTTCGCACAATTGTTCCTGCCGCCAAAAAAGCTATCTCTTGGATTTAAGGGTCTGCGGTTCATGTACGGATGATTCTTGAGATACGTCGCCATTGTTGGATTTTGTTTCAAGAACTGTTTAAATTCGCACTCCCACATTTCATGTACAATGTACCCCAATTCACGCAGTCTTGCATTTTTTCGTTGCGTTCATTCATAACGAAGTTCCATGTGTCTTCTGGATTACCGTAGATGGGCTGATTACGGCCTGTAGTAATACACACTTTGCAGCCGTGATAAAAACAGCCGGCATGCTCATACACGTGCTCCTTTAAGGTCTCAGGATCTTGGTAGTAGCCATCAACATGAAATCCTGCAATAAACACTTCTTTTTGTCGGGCCGCATGTAAGATTTGTTTTCCTTCGGTTTTTTCAATGTAGGTCAGCCATTGCATTGCAGCGATCGATTGGGTACTTCTCCATCGATTGCCATGTGCCGGTAGAAGTCCAATGGTGTTGGGTTTCAGATAATTCCGGCGGAATATTAAATTGGAAGCACTTGCAATCGTTATCGTCTCCAAGAAGAGATTCACTTTGGTTTCTGCTTCAAAAGACGTCATAAACGAAACGCATGCTTGTCGCAGTACATTGACATCTTGAACATAATAGTTGATAATTTCTTTCTGAAAACCAAACGTGTCATAACGATGATCGTTGTACCACTGCATGAATTTGTTCCTGTCTTCGACGCACATTTCATTTGCACCACAATACTTCGTTTCCGGAAGTGGTCCAATATACGATTGATTTTCTTTGGTGTTGAAGAAATGCGGGAAGTATCCTTTGGTTGTTGGTAAATTGAACGCTTTCGACAATTTGCTTAATGCCATAGGCAGGAAGTTCAAAGAGTCAATGAATTTCAGATTATTCAAGGTTAAACTCAGTATCTTGGTCCCATTTAATATGACGTCAGGTCTCCATTGACATTGTTCTACCATGGTCTTTAGAATAAAATGTCCATCGTAGCCCTTCGAATTGTGAGCGAGACAGAAAATCCTATTTATTTTGGGACGACGTTCCCGCAAGTACTAGAGAAAATTATAAACTGGATCGTCTCCTTGGAAAATACATTGGCGCTGACCACACGTACTGCAAGACTGCTGGATATTATCGTTTTCAACACATGCATAAAAATACTTGTTGTGCAACCAATAAATTCGGGACATGTACATACATATTATCGTCAATATTCTTGTCCTGCATGGATTCTATATCGTAGAAAATCAATAAGGCTTTCTTTGCGTGCATGAGTGAAGGAACACCAGGTTTCAAGCATTGTCGATCTGGAAGCATGAAACATTGATGCGATCCTGGAACAATCTTCTTACAAACATTGCAAAAGATCTCATTGCAATCATGAAGGCGTTGTCCACTTCGTGCAAAAGAATATACTCTGTAACATTTAGTACATTACTTCACCATTTTACATACAGGTTCCCCTTGATGATATACAATATTGCGATGATTGTTAAAAGATTCTTCGCCATAAAATTGACGATTGCAGTCGTTGCACAGCACCAGCGTTTGGTTCTTGTCGCATAGTGGTCTCTGTAGACATGTTGAACATGTTACAGGACAATTTTTTTACATGTCTGTTACGCTGATCATACTTTTTATGGCACGCTTCACAGTAGAACTTTGTTGCAAAACAAGCAGTTAAAGTTTAGATGATGTCAAAATGTCCAGCCAAATAAATCAAATTTATGGGAGTGCGATTTTCACCTTTGGGCCCCTCGTACATGATGTCATGGCCTGAAAAACTAGTATAAACATTAATTTTATATTCTTTGAGGTATGACTGGAATTGTCGAATTTCATTTACACTGCCCCCATGGTCCAAATTGACTCCTGCATTTGCAGATAACGCATTCACTTCATCGTCCACAACACAACTCGATTGGCGTTGATACTGTTTATAACGTTTCATATCTACGTTGTATTTTTTCAGGCCAATAGCAATAACAATGGCGTACGCTAGCCGCCTTGAATCTTGATTTCTTACGCGTACAATCACTTGCTTGCTACGTAACAATTCTTCCTTCTCCAGTACTCCTTGCCGCAAACCGCCATAGCCACGTGGAATATCCACACGATGAAAATGGACGGTGAATGGTTCGTGCAGGAGAAATGAATTGTTACTTTGTAAAACTCTTTCAAACGAGGCCCACATCGTCTCCAGTGTCATGTTCCGGGCTTGGCGAAAACTCACCCAGAATGGCTTATTGGTGTTGCGTGGCGATATTACTGATAAACCAACCATCGCCTCATCATCGACATTGGCTAATAAATGGTCCAGCATCGCTTGGAAACTATTATGCACGTATTGGATAATATCGGTTCCTACGGGCGGTGCGTTGAATTGAATTTCGAGCATTCTGCTCTCAATGTTAAATCGTCCATAATGACGAGTGATTTCATTACGAACACTAAAACCCGATTCGGCCATGGTTAAAAAGTGAAAACAAACAAACAAACAGATACAATTGCGATAAAATATGTAATGTGGGGGAAACAGGGATTGAGCAGCTTGAATTTACAAAAAAAGGAAAGAAAAATCTTAAACACCAGATAAACAGGAAATCATAGCGTTTATGATAAATTCTTAACTAAGTAATTCATGTAAATGTCCTGAGTTTGATTTCTGGCGGGGCGTTCAGAGTCCCATTATTAAAGCACACGTAATAGAAATCAAAGTTTTCTTTAAAAAATAATCATATTACTGAAATGAGTGTTTTGTTGCTATCATACTGGAAATCAAACTCGTGACCTTTACATCAGCATATAACTGACCTACCATTCTATAGTGATAAAAAGAGTGCATGAAGTGAATGAATGTTTTAACAGTGCTGAGATGTGACAAAGTACGCGTAAGCATTTGTCCACTCACAACGACCTTTAAAATGATTCGTTTGCAAGTTGAAGAGATTCATCAAACATTAACGTTACGCATATGTAATTGTTAAAAAAAATATGTATAGGGTAAAACTTTTAACCAAATATTCATGCACTAGTGGCTAAGCGGTTAGCGTACATGCTTCTAACGTGGAAGGCCCTGGTTCAGTCCTCGGTGGGTTTGCTTTTCACGTCGGATCGCTGTCAAGCCTTTTCTGAAATTTATTATTCTCATGCGTTATCATACATGCTTTCAAAACTAAGCTAAATGATTAGCGTACACACCTCTGGCCCTGGTTCAATCCTGGGAGGTTGCTCGAATATCACGTTAAACTGAAGGGGCGCTAAATTAAAATAATGGTTTCAAAGGGAATCGAACGATATTATTCTCAGGAATATTTTCAGAAATTTTGTAATGCATTCTTTTTTGAAAACTAAGCACACACATTTTTAGCCATGGTTCAATTCCTGACGGGAGTTCACATTCAACATTAAGCTGAAGAGACGCTAAGAAAGAATAAGCAAACCATATCATAATTTGTTGTGCTTACTTCGAATGTGTGGGGGTTCATGATTCGATCTCGTGAGTTTATTCGTGGTACTCCCACTTTCCCATTCCACTAATTCCATATAGCCTAAATATTTCATACTGAAAGTAAAACATTGTATTAGTGATCCGCATATGTAGTCCCCACAAATATTATTTAAAAATGATTTTCGAATCTTGTGTGAAAAATAAATCTCACTGAATTTACCTCAAATTCAATGGACAAAAGTCGTCCCAGTAAAGACACTTTTAAAAAGCAGACCTTCTTCACTTGACAGTTGAGAGCGGTGTAAGATTTGAAAAATGAAATTTAGATTTTTATTTAGGTCGCTGTAAAAACGACGTCACTATCAACCAACCAGAAACGAGCAAATTCATAAAATGACATCACAATGATCCAATCAAAACGCTGCTTTTGTCATGAATCACGAACCAAAACGATGTGTAATAATCGATCGTGACGTCATTCACTTTTCTCAATAGTTACAACATCAAGTATCGCAATTCCGATCATAACATCATCCCAAATGCTTTCCACATGGACCACCTTTCGTAACTGTGACGACATTTCATTTTCCTCATATTCCATACGAAAATGTCAATGCTTGCTTTTTTCACGAATCATGCTGACACGTTCGTAGTAAAACAAAGGTAATACGATACAACATTCGCTGACGCTTGCATTCAATCATATGTGCTTCTATGTCAACACACAAAGAAGTCTATCAGCATTTAATTTTAAACCACGAACGGAAGCGTTACGCTAAAAGATTTATTTTCTTAAAGTATAAGTGTATCCTTTTCAAGGACCATGGTTCGAAACCCACCAAGCATGATTAAATCCGATCTCATTTAAGCGTTTAGCATACACATCTTTGGTTTCAAAGACCTAAGTTTGATTCCTGGAGAGACATTTCTTAGGATTTTTCGTTTTAGTTTTCTAAAACTTAATTTAAATTTCTAGTTCGAAAATTTTAAAAGTTCGATAAAAAGTTTGATTTGAAAATGTTTAATTTGATTTACATCTTTAGTTCGAAACTTTTGTTTTGTTTAGTTCGACAAAATTTTGTTTCAATTTTTTAGTTCGAAACTTTTTTTAAATTTTTTAGTTTCAAAGTTTTAGTTCGAATGGCCCGCTTTTTTCCTTAATTGAGATACAATGGATTTTCTAATGCCATACGTTAGTGCTGGTTTGTGCCCAAATTTGAGCGTTAGTGCTATTCAAATAACGCCGGTATAACGAATTCATTAGCGTCAAGTTGGCCCCGCCTTTTCCTCCTATTTAAGATAGAATGGATTTTCTAATGCCAAACGTTAGTGTTACGTTAGTGCTGCTTAGTGCCCTAATTTCACGGTTAGTGCTCTTCAAATAACGCGGTTTTAACGAAATTAATTAGCGTATAGTTGGCCCCGCTATTTTCCCTAATTGAGATAGAATGGATTTTCTAATGCCAAACGTTAGTGCTGCGTTAGTGCTTGTTAGTGCCCAAATTTGAGTGTTAGTGGTATTCAAATAACGCCGGTATAACGAATTAATTAGCGTCAAGTTGGGGCCGCTTTTTTCTCTAATTGAAATAGAAATGATTTTCTAATGTCAAACGTTAGTGCTATGATAGTGCTGGTTAGTGCCCAAATTTCACCTTTCGTGCTGTTATAATGACGTTATTATAACTAGTTAATTATCGCCAAGTTGACCCCGCCTTTTTCCCCTAATTGAGATAGCATTGATTTTGTGATGCCAAACGTTAGTGCTACGTTAGTGCTGGTTAGTGCCCAAATTTGAACGTTGGTGCTGTTCAAATAACGCCGTTATAACGAATTTAAATAGAGTCAAATTGGCCCCGCCTTTTTCCCTAATTGAGATAAAATGGATTTTCTAATGCCAAATGTTAGTGCTACTTTAGTGGTGGTTATTTTCCAAATTTAATCGTTAAGTTGGCCCGGTTTCTTTTCAAATAACACCGTTATAACGAAATTAATTAGCGTTAAGTTGGCCCGGTTTTTTTTTCCTTATTTGAGGAAGAATATTTGTAGTGCTAAACGTTTGTGCTGTTAGAGCTTGGTCGTGCTTCCATTTGTTCTATATTTGTGATGAAATTTCACGTCAGTGAACTTGGCTCCCACCTCAGGCATTAACAAGAAAATTAATGTCAATCGTTGGTTCATCTTAGTGCACAACCCCTAACGTTAATTCTTCATTAGTGTAGGTTGTACAAGTAAAGCACCTCTGGAGGGCTTGCGTGAACTTGGCCCCTATTTTAGGAACTAACGAAGAAATTAATGACATTCGTTAGTGCATCGTTAGTGGTTCTAGAAAACTGTGATATTTTCGTTAGTGCTCACTATTAGTGAGGTTGTGGCTAATTACATGTCACGAAACTTCCATAAGAAATACATGGGTAATTTCTGATTGCGTCATACTCCCGCCAAACTCGAGATCACTAATGTTCTTTTCTAGTGCGATCATTAGTACATCATTGGTGCTTTTTGTGCATCAACACCTAACGTTAGTTGTTCATTAGTGTAGGTGCTACAAGTAAAACATATTTGGAGGGCCGGTGTGAACTTAGCCTCCCATTTAAGCACTAACGAATAAAGTATTGTCATTCGTTAGTGCATCGTTAGTGTTTCTTGAAATCTCTGATAGTTTCGTTAGTACTGCATTATTAGTGTATTTATGGATAATTTTTGATTGCGACAAATTCTCGCCAAATTCAAGAGCGCTATTGATCTCCTTTTGTGTAATCGTCAGTGCATCGTCAGTGCTTCTTTGTACAGCAACCTCTAACGTTAGTGCTCATTGGTGTATGTAGGTACTACGAGAGTAGTATGTATACCTAACTTCTGGCGCATTTCCCCTCCACCCCCTAACTAACAAAAACTATGAAGCCGCCACTGTGCACTTTGACACGGAGGGATAACCCAAAGTGAGATTGAATATGCTTTTATGACATTTGAAATCATAAAAACTTACATCTAAAACTACAACTACATTATTCTACGCATTTACAAATATAATCATATCCATAATTTTCACATCTACTACATCTTCCAAAGCTACAGAAGTCACTTGTACATTCTTTTTTAGTTTGCGTTGCAATTGATTTACATGTTGTGCAATAATATCGAAAATAGTCTAATTTTATTATGTTTTGTTTAGGCATTTATTATATAAATGAATTGTGTATATATATATTTCATTTTTCTTCTAACTTATAATGGCCCCATGGTAGGGTATTGACCCCATCCTTTAAAACACATCTCTTATCATCCACACAACTTAAAGCTAACTTATTTACTTCTATACTGTACAAATGTGCTTATAACTTCTAATCTTCTTCTTATAATATTCTCTTTGGCTAATTAAACAGTCTTTATATTCGTTAAATGTAAGTTCTTTAAACACGACACTCTTCTTAACACCTTTAGCTTTCTTACAACACTTTTCTTTATCGAACTTACCTTTAAAGTCTTTATCTGTTAAATCTATTTGAGGTGCTTTTATACTGTACATCTTACTTCTTAAACCTACAAACTCTTCTATGATTGTACCTTTAATCTCATCCTTCATCTTACCAAGTATTTTCTTATTGATCTGTGGTATGTTGTATCTATTGTTTTGAGGGTAATCACTTGTATCGAAGTAATCAATATAATCTTTCATATCTTTGTACGCATCTTTTGTTTGAATGTGGTAAATGTAACTATCTGTGTCTGTGTAACATATTTCTATCTTGTCTTGATACTTTGGCTTCATCACATTATAATGAAAGTCATACATTAAATACTTTGAAAGATCTAATATACTCATTCCAACATATATCGGTTTGTTAAAGGTTAGTTTGGTTTTATTTAATACTATCGCACATAAGTTCTCTGTGTAAATAGTTCTATTTTTAAAGTTTGGTTGGGCAATTAGTTTTTCTACTCTAGCTGGATCACATTCTACTTTTATAGGCTTACATCTCTTTCTAATATTTTCCATTGTCTTCCCGAATACACTGTTGTTCATCAGCTTATAGAAGTCTTTCTCAAAGTCATTTGTTGCTTTTGTTCTCATTTGTGTGTTTAAATCTATATAGTTCTTTAACCAATCTGATTGCCCAAACTCTATTACTCGATGTATCTTCTTAAGTTTTAATCCAAGTGATAGACACTGTTTTAAGTTTCGATAGTGAATCACATATTTCTCTTTATCATATAGAGTTGTTAATAGCTTTGATTGTTTTGAAACAGATGGGCATATATTTTGAGGAGCTTATGGGTAGTCTTTACGATAGTCATGTAACTCTTTTGGATATTCAAGATCAACTTCTAGTATGTAACCAGTAGTATAATTATCAGGTATGCTTGCGAAATCGGTTTCATTTATTTCTTCCTCACTTAACCATCTAAATTCCTTATACGGTAGATACTGATTCATAGCCCATCCATATAGATTGTTTGCGTCTAAGTACATTAGGTAAGAATCATTTTTGTTCTTATCATAATCTTAAATGTATTTATTATTTGCTTTTACATATCTTTTGGAACATTGACTAATACCACCTCTTATACCTTTCTCTATCATCAATACCATATCATAATCAGTTAGTAACTCTAGTTTTATATTTGTCATCTTTAACATTGCATCCCAAGCTAAACCTGGTGCTGTCATATACCATGCTGGATCAAGACCATAAGCCTTAAGACATGTCTCTCTAAAGTTTTCAAACACATCTGCTAATAACAGGACATCAGTTTTTAGATATAGATCATGGTATTGTCCGAGGTTATTAATTTTAAATGTCTCCCATACTTTCTTTGCATGCTCATAATCCTCATCACTAATATGTGTGTTAGTTAACTTGTTGAAGAATGCTTCCTTTGATGGTAACTTTCTCTGTCTAAACTTATTCCAGTCACTAACATAGTCATACGGGTAAACACCTTTTCTTATTACAAGTCTGAATTGTTCTTCACTAGTGTAGAAGTGTTGTGTATGAATCATTTGTTCTCTTGTTAGGTTTGACGATAGTTTATTTAAACTGCAAGCCATAAATCTAAATGAGTCTATGAATTTTAATTTGATGGTTCCAGCATTTTTACTGAATGATATATATCGTTCTTCGTTATTAGGAATTAAATCTATTTTCTCTTTATTACATCCTAGCTCTTTAATAAACAAATGGGAATCATATCCTGTAGATTATGTATAATCACTGGTACAAACTTAGGTACTTTCACTTTTAGATTACAATTATTACATAATGCAGCTACAAACTTTCCAGTTATGTGATCGTGATGTTTAACTTTATGATTATTTGTAGTATACATTACTTTACAGTAAGAACAGTGTGTAGACTTATTGAATTCTTTTCTCTCCTTACTTGTTAAAGGTACTTCGTTATTCTGTTTATATAAATTCGATATCTTTTTGGCTTCTTTCTTTAACATACTTATGAACTTCTTCGCTGCATCTTTACCTCTATACACAACAGGATTTGTTTTAGTTCCATCGCTCTTTACAATATAGTAACAGAATCCAGATGGTTTATGTTCTTGATATTTCTTAGTATATGATTTATTTTGTGGATAGCATTCATTACAACCCATAACCTTGTGTAGTAGACACTCAAAGTCAGCATAAATCACAAATGGCATCTTCATCGTATATTGGTAGTTCTTAAATTCAACGTATGTATTTTTGGTGGCATTTCTATTTTAACAGCTTCATGACTAGAACAATCTTTCTCATGTCTATCTAATGCACCTTGTGAGTAGAAATATAACAAACATCTATCACATAAATATTTTCGGGCTCTCCACTTAGTCATTTGACTGCTAACTAACCTACTCAAGTCTTTTATCCAACAGTAGTGTGTTTTATTTTCTTCTTTTACATATAATAAATTAACATGTGTTTCTTTTTTGTTTTGAGTGTGATATAAAATGTAGACCATGAATTGCTCGTTGTAGGTATAAACGTTAATGGATATATCAAGTATTCTTTCAATTTTTGGAATATCACTTAGTTTTACTGGAAAATGAATATCTTTTAGTTTAGATTCTAAATCTATGAACACGTGCTCATATTTTGATGGTCTTTGGGGGTCTTTCTCAACAGGATGTAATGCAGAAGAAATCGCATATAAGAAACATTTTTCATCCATGTTCTTTACATTGATAACAGCTTTTTTCGTTTTAATTTTATCTGGTAGTTCTATGTATGATGATCCTTTATATGGTGTGTATTTATTAAGTGCTAATTCTAAAAAGTTAATATTGATAAGAGCCCAACCAGAAACTCTAGCTTGGAGCTCATCCATTCTTGTTCTTAATATTTGTTTTGCAGTAGTTATAAATTCTTTTAAGTTGGTTGATTGATGCACTTCTCTATTATTGGTGTTGAAATAGAAGGTCTGTATTTCTTTTCCTTTCTTATATTCACAGTTTATCAAAAGATTAACTTTCAATGAATTATGTTTCTCTAAGCTGATGTTTATTCTATTTATTAAAGCTTTCGATGTTGAGGTGATATATTGTTCTAGAGGATCGTGTTCTTTATAAGTTGTTATAAATCTCCATGTTTCTAGTCTTGATTTGAATGCTGTGCTTTTAAGTTTTACATCGATTGGTACTGATTCAACTTTCATTCTTGGTTCTTCAATTACTTCTTGTTTAAATGGGAATATATCTCTAATCTGTCTCCTGCTTTGTTCATCGTCATATTGTTTAAGAAGGTCTATCACTTCTGCTTTTCTTAATCGGGAATATCTTCTGATTCCCCTCTCTTTACATTGGCGTCTTAACTCTACTACAGTAAATTTACTATAATTACTCATCTTATTTATTATATAGAAAATCTTCAATTGTTATCTTCACCGGGTTATTTCAGTTCATTTTCATTTGTCCTAGTACAACGCTTAACATTGTACACCCCTGCCATTGTCTACATATTACGCGTTGTATTAGAACACGGCTTTTATGGGATTAATCCATCAAAGTCACATATACACATATTAAAATTAAATCATTTTTGTAAACTTACTCATCATCATCATCATCATCATCATCATCACTACCATGTTTATATTCATCATCACTATTCAAATCAGATGTTTTTTGTCGCATTATTAATAATTCTTTTTCCTTCAACAGTATTTGCTTCTCTAGTAGTGTTGCTAGGAGTTTAAGATCATGATGAATTAGTTCAAGTCTATCATGTAATAAATCAAAATGTGCTTCCATATTTGTTATATAGAAAACCATAAAAGTTGTTACCTTTACAAATATCTAAACACACAACTTATTGTTAATTGTCTCTTATACTCAAAAACAAATCAACAACAAACTCATCGTCGTCTTCTCCTTCAATATCCACGTGACAACCATACGAAACAACACAGCTGTATTTTTCTTTGACTTTGTTTAGGAGGTTGACCGAGTTTGGATCTTTGATTTCTGATAACACTGACATTCTTGGGTACTTTTCTCTGAGACACCGAAGTCTTGCTTTGATGTTGCGCTGTTGAATCCTTCCAACCCAATATTTGTATGACTCGTAACGTCGAACCTGATCATGTTTGTCTGTGTCGTACTTTTCTACTATGTCTTGAAGCTGACCAGCTGTGAGGTTCTTTTTAATAATAACTAGTTTGTGTTCTTTCCCTGGATCTTCTGTATGTTCTGCAGCTATTGACTTGAGTTCTTCGTTTTGAATCCTTAATTTCTCCATTGATTGCTCAACTTCTTCTAATCTGGTTAGTAATTTTTCGTTGTCTTGTGCATATTGTCTAAAGTCTCGAGTGAAGTAATTGATAATAATCTGGTTACATTTAAAATAAAACTCAGGAGAAAGCCATAAAGATATGGCAAGAATTAATTCCTTAGTTACATATTGACCAGTTATTTTCTTTGTTAACCCATCTTTATTATCCCCAGTTACTTCGTAGCCGGCGCCAGATATCCCGCACCGGCTTTGATTTATGTAAGAGACCAACTCTATGCTATGTTTGCTACATTTCCAATCTCTGAACCTTTTACCAGCATTCTGACACAACTTGGTAGCGTTAAAGTATCCAGTGTTCTTATCTATAATCAATTTAAAATCTCCAAACAGACCATACCAATAATTGTCTTTAATCTGTTCATAACAAATATCGTTTAAGCTAAGTGAACTATCCATAGTACTCATATTTATTATATAGAAAATGTTGATTTTTAACTTCATTTTCGTTATGTTCCTGATGGATTTGTACCTTTAGATGCGAGAAAATACTTAACAGATAGGGAGCTCTGATCGGTGCTACCAAAAATATACCAACAAAAATGAAATAAATTTAGAAATCTAAGAATAGAAACAAACATGTCTAGTGCTAAGGAAATATTATCTTACAAACCTATATTTGATTGTGTATGTAAATATTTAGATATTGGTGGTGATAGGAGAACAGTAGAAATAAATGCAGAGATCTTATTAAATGCTTGCAGGGACATGGGTTTAGAAGTAAATGCAGAGAAAACTAAATACATGGAAGTGCGTCGGGACCGTAATACTGCAAATTGTGGAGGCGTTAAAATATTAAATAATACTTTTGATAAAGTGGATACTTTCAAATATTTAGGATCAATATTAACAGACGAAAATCATATTCACTAAGAAATTAAATGCCGACTAAAAGCAGGGAATTCGTGTTACTATTCGATTCAAAATCTCTTGTCGTCGCGAATTCTGTCGAAGAATTTGAAGCTTAAAATATATAAAACGATAATCATGCCTGTTGTTCTGTATGGTTGCGAAACATGGTCACTTACTCTGAGGGAAGAACATAGACTGAAAGTATTTGAGAACAAGATCCTGAGAAGAATATTCGGACCCAAGAGGAACGAGAATGGGGAATGGCGGAAACTTCATAACGAGGAACTACATAGTTTATACGGTTTACCCAACATTGTTAGGGTCGTCAAGTCTAGGAGGCTTAGGTGGGCAGGCCATGTAGCTAGAATGGAAGAAAGTAGAAACGCTTTCAAAGTCTTGACTGGAAGACCCATAGGAAAACGACCATTAGGAAGACCTAGGCGCAGATGGGAGGATAATATTAAGATGGATCTCGCAGAGATAGGAATACAAAGTAGAAACTGGATGCAGTTAGCTAAGGATAGAAGTCAGTGGAGAGCTTTTGTGAACGCGGCATTGAACCTCCGGGTTCCATAGGCCATAGAGTTAGTTAGTTAGTTAGTTAGTTATTGGTGGTTATAATGATGAAGACAAAATAAATTTCAGCGTGTCCATAGGTATGTTAGATCATTTGTTCAGGAAGGCCACTAAAGAAAACAACTCATTTCTTACACAAAACATTCTCTATGCGAACGTTATGAACTTGTCAGATGAGATATTAGATTCACTGACTGATGAACAATGGTTATCTATAGGCTATGATGATTATGAGGGGGAATATATAACTTTGATCACATTACAGAAGACTTCATACGTAAATATCTGCAGAAAGTTAATTTGAGCGAAACATGTTTATGGAAAAAGTTATCAGAAGAGTTTATAAGAGAATTAGCTGATAAATTGATTGGGAGATTATTTCAGGAAGTCAAGACTTATCAGAAGACTTTATAAGAGAATTTGCAGATAGAGTTGATTGAAAAGAAGTATCGTATAGTCAAAAGCTATCTGAAGAATTTATTAATGAGTTTATAGATAAAGTTGATTTTCATGCTATATCTTATAAAACAAACTCTCTGAAGCCTTTATACGAAAACATGCAGATAGAGTTCATTGGTGGTGCTTATCTGGAACTCATCAATTATCAAAAAACCTTATAAGAGATTACGCTGACAAAGTAGATTGGGAAATGATTTCAATGTCTCAAAATTTAACAGAAGAATTTATTGCAGAGTTCAAAGACAGAGTTTATTGGCAAAACATCTCAATTTATCAGCACCTTTCTGTAGACTTGATATATTTATTTAGACATTACGTAGATTGGAGAGCTATAATAAGAAAATATCATAATAATCCCAATTTAGGTGATATGTTGAATGTAGCATTCGCTGTTGCAGCAGAGGGTAATGTATAAGACTTAAATTGTACTTTGATGGGTTAACCCATAAAAGCAATGATATATTTAGTTTCTCGTATTTTTTATACTTAAATGTCTCTTAACTGAATAAACCTGTCAACAAGATCTATATCACTTAAATCTGTGTTCATATGCGAACCGTGCCAAGTTATTCTATCATCATATCTTTCTTTAGCTCTGTTGTATAAGTTGATAGAGTTTGGATCGTCGACGTTAAGCAGAATACTCATACTTGGATACTTAAGTTTGAGTTGTTTAATCCTACTTTCGTAATTGTATGTTTGCACTCTTCCAACCCAATACTTATATCGTTCTATTCTTTCTTTTTGATCTCGTTCTTCTTCGTCATAGTAAAGGAGTATATTTTCAAGTTGTTCTTTAGTAAGGTTTTTCTTGATAATGAATAGCCTATGTATCTTTCCTGGATCTTCTGTATATGGTGCTGCAACTGTTTTAAGATAATCAACTTTGCTTTCTAGTTCTTGATTGTGCAAACGTAATTCATCCATTTGTTGTTCTATCTCTTCTACTCTTCTTTGCAACTCTTCTTGATCTTCTTGAATCTGTTTAAAATTAGAAACGAAATAGTCTTCGATGATCACAGAACATTTTTCGTAAAAGTCATGTGATATCCAAAAAGCAATAGCTAGGAAAATTCTTTTGTACACATATGTTCCTGAGATGATTGATGTTGTTTCTTTATCCCCTCCTTTTATTAGATATGTAGAGCAACAGAGCAAAAGTGCTCCATTGCTTTTTTCCGTTTTACTATTAATTTTTTCATTATAGTACTGTATTAGTTCTTTTGATTCTTTATTTCTCAACCAATCTTTAAACGGCTTACCACCATCTTGACACAGTTTAGTAGCATTAAAGTAACCAGTCTTCTTATCTATAATCAGTCTAAAGTCACCAAACAAACCGTACCAATAATCATCTTTAATCTGCTCGTAACAAATATAATTTAAACTAAGAGAACTATCCATGGTACCCATATTTATTATATAGAAAATCTTTATTTTTAACTTCATTTTCGTTACCAGCTAGTTTTACTGTGTAAGATGAGTTTCTGAAGTTCCTAGCTTCGGAGGAATTTTGAAGTTTGTTGTAGTCATAGCATTTGTCATAGAAGTCTTGTGATATCCAAATAGCAATAGAGAGAAATATCTTTTTGTAGACATATGTTCCGGAGATAATAACATTTGTTTCTGCATCCCCTCCACCTTTTACTAGATACTTAGAGCGACTCCTATGATTAGAGGAGTCGGTTATTTTTTGATCTTCAGAGTAGATTTGAAGACCTGGAAACTACGAGTGTCCAAAATACTGACACATTATTATCGACTGTCATTTCATATTTCTCCTTTACCACCTGCTACTTTTTTGATAATTTCATCTCCTATAATACTAGCGCTGGAAATATATGTTATGGGTGTATCGTTTCGTTACCCTCTTATCTCATTTAAACCAACCTTTTATGGCATAATTAACCATAAAAGACAAACATTTATATTTACACTACAACATTACTTTTATCTATCCAACTATTATGTGAATCATCAAACCCTAGCCATTTAACATATACTTTGTCAACTTTCTTTATCAACACCTTTTCTACTAAGTATTCATCTTTGTGTTTCGTCTTTAATAGTTCTGGTTCGTAAAATCTACCTTGCACATCCCCTTCTTCTAAATCTTTAATTCTATATGTAGGCGGATTGGATGGAATAACTTCGCTAATAACAAATACTTCTGTTGACCAATTAGGTGTATATCCTTTCTCAAATAACCCTTTCGACTTACTTATACGAACATGATCACCTAACTTGTATTTGGGCTTAACATGCTTATATTCTTTTTGATACACTTTCTCCAATATTGTTCGCTCATTCTTCTTATTAACTTCTATAGGTTTTAAACCAATTGTTCTATGAATTTGATGATTATACTGTTTAACTAGTGTTGGTAATATCTCTATCCATTTATAATTTCCTTGTGTTGTGAACCTTTTCCACATGTTCTGTTTAAGCGTTCGATTAAATCTCTCAACAACAGAAGCTTTCTTACCACTATAGGTTGAGTAGTGATTAATCTTATTTTCATCCATCAACTTCTTAAACTCTTTATTCTAAAACTCTTTACCCTGATCAGTTTGTAAGTTACTAGGTTTTCTCATTCTTAATATGGATTCGAATGCTTCTGTAACATTCTTCCCACTCTTATCTTTAACAAGAACAGCAAACGCATATTTCGAGAACACATCTATAATCGTTAGCAAATATTTATAACCTTTATTGATTTTGGAAACGCCTTTTAATACTCCGCTATCCATTTCAACAAGATCAGCCTGCCAAAGATCATCGTTACCTTTTATAGCCACACTTAATCTCTCAAAGTTTTTTCTAGATGGTTTGTGAATTTCTTCTATAATGTCTTCTCTAACACCTTTACCTTCTTCTAGTCAATCAGGCTTTTTAACGAATTGAGTTTTAGTAACACCACATATAGAACAAATACCTTTCTTTAGATATCTTCCATTCTTTGTTTGTTCAATTCTAATAGTATCTTTCTTCGTATCTGTCAATTTCTTACACTTGACACAATACATCTTGTTTATTATATAGAAAATCAATAACTATTGCTGTTTAATATTATGCTATCAACATTCTCACCATCATCATCACTATCTTCGTCTTCTCTTTCTACATGCATAAGAAGCAATAGTAATTTACCATATTTCAGACCAGAATCTTTAGATGGAATAACTGCTAATAGATCATTTACATTAAAGTGTAATGGAAAAGTTTCAACTAGAGAACCATTTAAATATATATCTATATAATACTATTGTAAGATGATTCTATATGCATTATCCTACCTTTATAAAGAAATTTGTATGCGATAGATTGATTATGTATTAAAAAGAACTGATTTTCAACATTTTCTGATATCAATCGACGTGGAAGCTCTATAACATGACTCCGTTTGATGAAGTTAAGCTCTTCTTTTAACATGGCAATATCTTTTCTCACAACTGTACTATCTAACTCTGATGTCATTTTTACATTACCAAAGATATCCATATTTATTGTATAGCAAATGTTTTTATGAAAGCTCTCTTTCTATGTACATTACAACAAACAATAATTGTCCTTCTTCCATAGCAGAATTTTTATTTGGTTTAATCGTAATTATATCGTTCTTCTTAAAGTTAAAAGGTATCTCTTTAATCAAAGTATCACCCAAATATATATCTAGAAAGTATTTATCCAAACTTAATTCCATATGCATTATTTTCCCATTATAGAGAAATTTGTAACCGTTAGAGAGATTAAATATTCTAAAGATTGGCTCCTTAACGTTTTTAGCTCTTAATCGATATAGTAGAGGCATGGTTTCTTTCTGCATAACCAATTTAGTAGTATCCATCCTAATCTTTTCAATATCTTCTTTCTTGACGTATGTGTCTTGTAACGTTTCTAAAGCATCTTCAAATCGTTTTCTATCGTTCTCTAATTGAGCTTCTATTGACCTAAGTTGACTTACGCTAACAACATCATTTAAGTTCTCCAATAATTTTAATTTTTCTTCACTAATATCAACATCACCTTTTCTATCTTTAACATTACCAAATATATCTATACTCATTTATTATACAGAAAATGCCCATCCTAGTTTTTCAAAACATTTCTTTAACATCTCTATTTGTCTAGGTGAGTGTTTAAAATCAATATCAACATGAACATCATGCTTTTTCAACAGATAGTACAATACACATTTTAGGTTAATAAACAATGCTCTTTCCGGATACAGCCCCCTAAAGACCTCGTGTAAGTTTTCGAACTCATTTATAAGTGTTTCCTCCATATGTTGTAATTTTAATGGTTTTCGATCGGTAAGGTGATAGTGTATTAAAAAGACATTATCATAATATTTTGTGTATTTGTTTTTCTTTAGTACTTCTAGAACATCTTTTGTTGATATTAAATCTCTTGGTATATCTCTAAGTTTATCATTTAACACCTTGAACACCTCTTCGAGAATAATTCTATCCTGTAAAGCTTGCAAACGAGATAACTGTAACTTAAATCTTTTTATAGTATCATACCATGGTTTTCTTATGCAAGCAGCTTTCATTTCTTCACAAGTACTGTAAACCCAACCACTCTCTATAGAACAATCGTCACAAATGTATCTACTCATACCTTTTGTTAATGACTTACTACCACAATAACTGCATTGTAATGGTCTAGAGCTATAACTCGACAACAAGTCCTTTAAGGTAATTATTGGACGTAACTTTTCCAACTCTTCTTCCGTGTACAAAAATTTTGGTATTAACATTTTCCATAGATCAATTGCATTATATACGTTGTTTTTGTCTTTTAAGTCTATCTCGCTAACATCCTGAAAATACTGATAAAAATTATATCTATCTAGTGGATCTAGTTCATCCTCATGCTTCTCAAAATAATCTAAAAATCTATTGTGTATAGCTTCCATATTTATCTTTAAAAACTTTTATGGATACAAACCATAAAAGCGCTTAATCATTTTTAATCATATACATAACGTCACTAAAAGGATACCCTTGATTTAGAAGATTTAAAACCTTAACACAAAGATGACCACATATAACTGAGTTAAAGTCTTGTATTCGTTCGTCATTGTAAAGTAAGTTTTCGGTACCAAGATATTGTACCAGTTGTTTAGGAGGAACACCACCATAAGAATCGAACACGTACTTTATGTTGTTATCTTTCCAATAGCATATCCAATGAGTACCAATGTTTTCTGATTTATCAAGGTTAACTACGCCACACTCATGTACATAGGGTTTTTGTGGAAGTTCATCACTCATAAATACACCTCTAAATCGTTTTATCTTTAATTCTTTAGCCAACCTCTCTATATCAAAGTTGGTCAATGGTTTTAGTTTTTTGACTTCTTTAGTTTACCTGCTCCCTGCTTTTCTTCCATAGCCATATTGTGTCTTTTTTGTTCTTCAAGTTCTTGTTTATTCTTCTTAGCATCAAGTACAGTTTTAGTAATCGCTGCTGCACCATCTGCTAATGAGCCAACTGCTCCTGAAGCTGCTAAAATGGCTGGAATTGTAAAGATAAAACCGCCAATATGCTCTTTCTTAATCTTTTTCATTTGTGCAGTAGTTAAAGTTAAATCCATTCCTTTACCTTCTTTAATTTTCTTAGATTTATCGTTAAGTTGTTTCTTTGTTAATACATGATCAATATTTAAATCCTTTAGTTCACTGTAAGGAACACTAAACATACAACCTTTAATAGAACACATCTTCCTATTTATCTAAGAGAAAATCTTAGTTTGCAAAAGAACAGTTGTTGTTGCTCCACCAAAATCAATTAAGGAGTCATTCTTATCTGTTATCCTTATCTCAAAATTATCAACCTTGTCTTTGGATATAGGGAAAAATAATGGATAAGTAGGCTCGTAAATAATACTATGTTTGAACTCAGCATCTGTTTTAAATGATGCAATAATTCCTGTTTCTCTATGTGTGTATTCTGTATTTTTAACAAACATGCCATCTGCTATATTACAGTGAACATTTATAGTATCAAACGGATGAAACTTTGGCAACTTACTTCCAATATGTGTTTTGTTCTTTTCTAAAACTTCAAAAACATTAAACCCGACGACAGTGCCTATACTCCCAATTGTAACATCATTACTATCAGTTTCAATTTTAACTCTATTCCTTAAATGATCTTCTGATAATGTTATGTTGATGGATTGAGATTTTAAATATTCATTAAGACTGTTTAAGCTGTATTGCCCTTCTGGTATAAAAACTTGTCTATCTAACATTAAATGGTGAAATGGATAGCGAATATATAAAAGATACGTTGCTTAAGATTAGAGAACAACTTAAAGATATAAGATAGGCTATGTAAATACAAGTCAAGTCCTTAAAGACAGCGTAAGACCAAAGCTTCAGAGTAGATTTGAAGACTAGGAGACTACAAATGGCGTCCGCATTACGGACACCCTTCCAAATGAACAACCTCACACAACTTTCATCAACGAACCGGGTCTGTACTAGTACTATGAGCAGAAAATTAATCATCGGATTTTTAAAGGTGACCAAACGCTCACCCCCTGATTTTCTCTATAATAAATGAGTAAGAAAACTATTAATTGGGATGTAAAAGAGATGATAAAAGAAACAACAGCTAAGAAAAGAAATGGAGAACTTATACCTGATGATGTTCGATGCCTTATCGTGGGTCCGTCGGCGTGTGGTAAAACTTCTTTGCTATTTAACTTCTTATTACAGCCAGGTTGGTTAAACAATAATTACTTCTACATATATTCTAAAAGCATGAATCAGCCAAAGTATGAGCAGTTAAAAGATCGATTTGAGAAAGCAGAACTAAAGTTTAAGAAGCAAATAGCAACGTTCTTAAGCGGTAATGATTCTATTGTACCTATTGATGAATGTGAAAAATACTCTGTTGTTGTGTTTGACGATTACATTTTAGAGAATCAAGATACTGTTAGAAATTACTTTACAAGAGGTAGGCATAGACATTTAGACTGTTTTTATCTTGCACAAACATATTCAAAAGTACCTAAACAGCTTATAAGAGATAACGTTAACTTCCTATGTATATTCAGACAAGATGATACTAATCTTAAACATGTGTATAATGAGTTTGTTGGAGGTGATATGTCTTATGATAAATTTAAAGAGATATGTTCAAAATGTTGGCAAGAAGATTATGGTTTTATAGTAATTGATATGACAAGGAAGGTAAACAATGGTAAGTATAGGAACAAGATAAAACACTTCTTAAACGTTTGATGTTTATTGACGTTTTACGTTTTAACGTTTGACGTTTTTTGACGTTTATTGACGTTTTTTCACGTTTATTGACGTTCTTTGACGTTTGTTCGTTTGCTATACAATAAATGGATGAGAAAGAAATTGATACGAATATTAAGTTGAAGGAGTTCTTGATAAAGGGCAGGTATATACGATAAATTTAAGACACAAGAACAGCCTGTAATTGATGCTATTCAAAACTTTGGAAATGAGATCAAAGAAGTAGCAGAACAAAATAAAAATCTAATAACTAAACTTGTTCCACTTGCACATAAGTTGGCTTCAATAGATCCTAGTCTACTAGAAACACCTAAAAAGATAACTTATGATAGTTCTCCAAGTAGTAGTGATACACCTATAACGGGAGAAATAAAACAAATGAGAAAACAAATTAAAGACAAAGTGAAAGGAGTAGAACCTTTAACAACAGCACAGTCATTTGGTAAGATTGCAACGAAATATTATAGTAAAAGAAATGATACTGTGTTTGGAATAAGAACTGTAGAAGAAGATGGAAAAATAATAAACAAGATAGGAAATTTGGAAGTTAAAGTGAATGGTGATGACTTGATAATTAATGGTAAAACTTATAAAGGAACAGAAGGTCTATTGGAATTGTTAACGACGAATACTAATAAAACCATTGAAGATTATGACGATGATGATTTTGAACAGTACAAGGAAATAATAATAGACTCAGATGCTGCCTTCCAAAAATATAATCGAGATAAAAAGGTAGCATCTAGTAGAGGTTCAAAGTACATTAATATTATCAAGCCTATTTGGGATAATTATATTAAACCATCTTTATCTCCAACACCGCCAAGAAAGAAAACACCAAGGTCTGGAGAAGGAATTAAACAATATACCGAGATACCAAAAGAATATGTATGGATGGATGACGTGAGAAAGCTTATAGATAGGCTAATTGTTATAGATGGAGAAGAAAAGGCTGGAAATGATAACTTTTACAATGAGAAAGTAGGTATAGTGAGTATGATTAATAATAACCTTTCACAATTTATTCCTAATGATCCGAAAGGTATAGGGTATTTGATTAAGATCTTAAATACGTTACCACCACGATTCTGGAATGATGAGAAGCTTGGAAAAGAACTAATGAATAAGATTTTAAACATGAAGGGAATGCCAGAGTTACATATACCAGGCTTCAGATTTTGTGGGCCTTTTACGAAGCTACAAGAAAGATTAGAAAGAGGTGATGAAGGTATTAACCCATTAGATGAGGCTTGTAAAGAACACGATATATACTACAGAGACAATAAAGATACAGAGTCGAGACATATTGCAGATAAGGAACTAGAAACTAAAGCATGGAAAAGAGCATTTAGTAGTGACGCATCAATTGGTGAACGATTAGCTGCTTTTGGGGTTGGTACTGCTATGAATGCTAAGGTTGGGTTGGGATGGGGATTATAAGTTTTTGATTGTTAATATGCCCTTCACATGTGAAGGGCCAATGATTCTTTTATGGGCATATCCCATAAAAGCGTTGTTTCAAGATTTTCTTTATAATAAATGGATAGTGTTGAGAGTTACGAGTTACAGAGTTTTAAAGCTAACACAAGAACATTTAATAATTTGAATGAAGCTAACAAAGATATTGAGTTTGATTTCAATGTGGGTGATGGCTTTATACATCCACACAAAGCAGATTGTCATATGACTTTTGAAGTTGTTGGTGCATCAGTTGGAGGAACATTTGGCGCAAACGATACTATAAAAGTTGTAGATAACTTCTTCCCATTCTTCTTTTCTCAAATTGAGGTTAGAAAGCATAGTGTTGTTATAGATAAGATTGAACTACCAGGAAAAACATCTACAGCTATCGGAACATTCAAAGATTTCCAAACCAGAAGTTGAATATTTAAAACAAGCAGGATTTGAAACAGATGATAAACTTGGTCTAAGAAAAGACTTTAGTATTTTGTACCAATTAAGATTAATTCCAGGCTTCTTAAGTGATTATAAAGAGGTTATGTGGAAAGGTGGACTGAGAATAACATTTACAAAAGCTAACAACAATAACGATGTCTTGTACAAATGGACTGGATCGGGAGCAGCTCCTCATGATGGAAAAATAACAATAAAAAGTATGGAGATAAGAATGCCTATTGTTGAATACGAATCTAATTATGAAAAGAAGTTAAAGTTGAATATTCTTAAAGAACCCAAAATCATGTTTTCATTCCATACTTATCAATGTGTTCAAAAGACTGTTACAGGTTCTTTCTTGGAGTTTGATTTTACTACGCAATTTAATTCTAGACAATTTGATATGCCTGATTTCGTAGTTGTAATGTTTCAAACTGATAGAAGTGGTAAACAAACGGCGGATGCAAGTAAGTTTGATCATTGTAAGGTAAAGAATATCTATCTTAAGAATGGGAGGAATGAGGTATTTCCAAAAGAATCAAGAAACTTAGATATTGCTAACAAGGATTATTTTAAGATGTACGAAGATTACACTGCATTTAAAAGAATAACATGTAGCAATACCGAAATGTACTATGACCCTAAAGAGTTTATAGATAACAGACCAATGTATGTGATTAATTGTAGTAAGAGGAAGAATGTATCGGTAAATGAGAGAACAAACATAAAGATTGTTGTAGACTTTGCAGAAGCTGTGGATGCTGATACTATATGTTATGCGATTTTAATTGGACGAAAGAACTTTACATATGATCCCAAGAATGAGAAAGTAGTAGAGGAGTTTTAGATAGTTAAATGCATGTTTGTATTGTTTTATGGAAGTTTTTCCGTAAAACGAAATTGATAAAAATGATGAAGATTGTATCTGGATGTGTTTTTGGTAAGGGCGGTGAATTTTCCGCCCTTAACTTCTGAAATTTTTTTCTTATCTTCTTCATCTACCATTATCATGAGCGTGTTTGAATTTCAAGACCAAGAGCTTCTAACTGTGATCGATGATGGCGGAGCAATATGGTTCAAAGCCAAGGACGTTGCAAAAATCTTATAGTATGAAAACACCAATCAAGCCATAGGAGACCATGTAAGAGAAAAATATCAACGACAGTATTCTAGTTTAAAGGGTATCAAAAAGATACCCTTGCATCCTCAAACTGTTTTCATTAAACGAAATTGACAAAAATGATTAAATATTTTTGGTGAAGATAAAAATTGAAGAGTGTTGATTGATTTTCTATATAATAAATACGATGGCGAGTCATATTGAACTTTTAAACAAGCTTGGAAGTTTTGAACAAAAACAGGTTATTGGATTAAGAGAATTAGAATTAAATACGGAATATAAGATTGTGAAAATGGAAAAGATTAAAACTAAGTTTGGAAAGAGCATTTTGGTCGAGTGTGAGAAGTTTAAGGTTTTTCTTCCACCTAGATTTACAAAACACTTAACAGATAAAATGATTGATGAGATCGTTAAAGATGGAATAAAAATCAAATACACTGGTCTAAAAAATAACTATCCAACTGTTGAGTATGTAAATCCAAAAATGAACAAAAATGAACAAAAATATGTTGTCAGAAGTAAAAAATGGAGTGATTAGAAATGGATCCTCAAAAGAAGTTCATTCTTACTGATAATTTCAATGTAATTGTGAAAAATGTTCAGACCGAAGTTCAAGTAGTTTTTGATATTAACGGCTGTCTATTCAGCTTGAATTATGACCAGTGGACGGAGTTTAAGAAGTCATTGTTCCCTATAAAGAACGAGGTTAACAGAAGATTCCATTATCAATATCCGAACTTGTAATTTTAAGTATGTTTTAAGTGTTTTATGGTTATAAAGCCATAAAACTGAGATCTTTAAACATACTCAATGCATAAGGAGAAGCAGTGCTTTTGAATGTCATTCGAATTTTAAATATCCATACATAAATAAGAGATATATTTGAGTTTTTAAATACTATCCTTAAAGTTATGCAACCTACAATATATTCAAAGATATTTAAATTTATTTCTTTATTGATTGACGTTTGAATTTTGAAAATCGGTTAATATTTGACGATGTTATAGCCAATTCAAAATTTCGGGAATTTTTTACGGGTTTATTTTTGAGTTTTCTGGAAAATGTTATTCTTAAAAAAAGTCTTAGAATTTTATGTAGATTATGCTAGTATTTTTTATTTTTCAAATTTATAAATTTTAGTTTTTGCAGTGTTGCAAACTTAGAATGGAATTTGTTACTAAACTTAGTGATTTTTTTTAATTTTATAGGTTGGCAACACTTATGGACCGGCTAGGAACTAATTGCCAAAAATTAAATATCAGCCCTCTATCTCTTCTAGGAACCAAGATATCTACTATTTTCATATTTTTTGTTTTGAATTTGCCGGCTAGGTGAGCATATTCAAGCAGTTACTCACCTACTCAATAGATAGCGTTACATACCATTTAGTTTATCACTTTGCTAATAGATGGCGTTGCTTGTAGAAGTATTTGTTCATATATAAGGACCAATTTTCTCTCCTATATACAGCGTTAACCCGTAGCTCAGTGGGTTAGCGCGCAGTTCCATAAAGCTTGTAGTTCGTAGCTGATAACGTAAGTTCGAACCCTTGCGTAGGACTTGCGAATTTATATCTACGGCCGGGGTATAAATTTGTAATTTCTCAAGGAACTGTAAAGTGAACTGAGCTATACTGTTGTCTTTCATCACAGATGGTTACAGTGTCCTCACCTCTGACTCATGTGTGGATATTTCTGGGCGTCTCTGTTACTTGGGACAGCAAAAGGGAGGGATGGAAGGGGAACCTGGCGCCAGGGATGGGATGGGATGGATGCAATAAGATTGTGAGCTGTGTGGGTGAATGTTGTGACTCGTATTCAGATAGGTAGCTATACTGAGGCTGGGTGGAAAGCCACAAGTTCACTTACAGACCTCAAAGGAAGGAAGGAAAGAAAATAGAAAGGCAAATAGAAATTGAACAAAAATCCTAGGATCTATCTGAGGGGAAAACAACAACAACAACATCAGCGCTGACCTCTCAGATGGATCCTAGGATTTCTGCGACGGCACTTTTGCTGAAATAAACTCTGATTTTTTAAGCATATTCATTTAACCTACTTCTTATGATCTCGTGTTGTGATGTTCCAATGTTAGTACCGGAATCGTTCAAAATGAATCAGTGACAGATCACCTGTTCCGAAGCTATATGTATTCCCTCTTATTGAGTTTTTAAAGCTAATTATTAACGGATTTTCATGATTCAAGTGTCAAATGAAAGCTTATAAACTGGAGATTGAGATGCAATAAATATATTTTGTGTAGGATTCCATTGTAAGTTTTTCGATGTAAGTTTTTATGATTTTAAATGTCATAAAAGAATATTCAATCTCACTTTGGGTTATCCCTCTGTGTTAAAGTGCACAGTGGCGGCTTCATACTTTTTGTTAGTTAGGGGGTGGAGGGGAAATGCGCCAGAAGTTAGGTATACATACTACTTACGAATAAAAACCTTTGGGATCAAGTTGACACTGCCCCCACGTCAAGCACTAACAAAAAGGTAGTGCCATTCGTTAGTGGATTGTTCCTGCTTTTTAGTGCACAAACTTCTAACGTTAGTGCTTCATTAGTGGAGGCTCTAAAGCCGAAACATGATAATATGCAATTACACTCTGATCGCCACTTCAAACACTAACGAAAAAATTAGCGCCATTCGTTATTGCATCGTTGGTGCTTCTAGGAAACACTAATAGTTTCGCTAGTACTTCACTATTAGTGTACATAAGGCCAATTACTTGTCACGAAACTCCCATAAGAAATACATTGGGAATTTTTCATTGGCTCTAATTTTGGTCAAATTCAAAAGCACTGATGATCTCTTTTAGTGCAATTGTTATTGCTTCGATAGTGCTTCTTAGAGCACCAACTCCCAACATCAGTGCTTCAATAGGTTGGACGCTAGAAACGATAACCGTTAGCCCTTAAGAAAGCACTAAGGATGAAACCTAGTGAAATCGATAGTGCATCGTTAATATTTCTAGAAAACTAATAGTTTCATTAGTGCTTCGCTATTACTGTAGATATGGCCAATTTTATGTCACGAGGCTCCCATAAGAAATACACGGGCAATTTTTCATTGTCTCAAACTTCCACCAAATTCAAATGCACTACTAATCTCTTCTAGTAAAACCGTTAGTGCTTCGTTAGTGCTTCTTGGACCATTAACTCCCAACATTAATGGTTCAATAGTTTGAATGACAGAAGGAAAAAACTTTGGGAGGTCTAAATGCATGTTAGTTTCCCGAGAAAGCACTAACGATGAAACCCAGGTCATCGGTCGTGCTTCTAGAAAACATTAATAGTTTCGTTAGTGCTTCACTGGTAGCTAGTGTAGATATGGCAAATTATATCATGAAACTCCCATAAAAAATACATCGGGAATTTTTGAGTCAAATTATCACCAAATTCAAAAGTAGTAATGATCTCTTCTAGTGTAATCGTTTGTGTTTGATAGTGCACCAATTCCGAACACTAGTGGTTCTTGTCGTGAATGCTTTTGTACGGAGGCGCTAGCCCTAGCGTGTAGTTAGCTTCCCCTAAGTTGCATCTTTTAGCATCCATACAATTGGAGCACTAATATTAGGAGCTCTGCAATAAAACCTCCTAATGTAATAGTTACCATTACTAGCACTATATATGTTTTAAATTTGGTGGGAATTTTATAAACTGGAAAATGCCACTTGTCTAAACTTAGATTCGCACGCATCTGAATTACTACCAAAACAGTTCACATGGTTAATGCTTCGTTCACTAAACATTAACATTAGTGCTATGAGAGTTTAGGAGTTATTATTGAATATCTCTCGTGGGACTAAATAGAAATTTATTGAATTCTACAATAATTGTCCTACAAAGGTGGGATAAACATCAAAAGTTAGTGCATTGTTATTGCCTGCCGAAACATCAATTACTAACGCTAGTGCTCTCATAGTTTAGGAATTATAAGTGAATAATTCACTCGGGGCTAATTTAGTTTTATCGAATTTTACAATAATCGTCCCATACAGGTCCAGTAAACGTCAAAGGTTAGTGCATCGTTAGTGCTTCAAAATATATTAAACATTACCGTTACTGCTATCGTAGTTTGCAAGCTATTAATGAACAACTCGGGCGGGGCTAACTATAAATTTATCGAATTTTACAATAAATGTCAATCAAAAGGTAGTGTAATCGCTAAATATTAGTGTTTTGTTAGTGCTCTAAAACATAATAAGCACTAACGATAATGATATCATAGCTCAGGAGTTACTAGTGAATAACTCGAACGAAACTAAATTAAAATTTATTGAATTTTACACTAATTTTGTAAAAGTTGAAAAACCTGATTTTATCCCTGCCGAGTTATTTATTACTAACTCCTAAACTGTGATGGCACTGATGTTAGTAATTAGTGTATTATGGAGCACCAACAGTGCGCTAAGCTTTGGTGGTTATCCACCTTTGTGGAACAATTAGAGTAACATTCGATAAATTTAAATTCAGTCCTGCCTGAAGTATTCATGAAAATACGACAGTGCTTTGGTGCTTTATAGAGCTCTAGCAATCCACTAAGCCCTGGTATTAGTCCCACTTTTGTGGGACAATTAGTGTAAAATTGTATAAGTGAAAAATCTAATGTGAATCTAAATTAGTGTAAAATGAATAGCCGCGCTTGAGTTCTTCATTAACAACCACTAAAATGAGATAGTACAACGTTAGTACCTAGCTTTTTGTTTTCCTTTTTTGACTGCTAAGGATGCGCTAACCTTCAGTTTTTGTCCCACCTTTGTGAAACAATTAGAGTAAAATTCGATAATTTTAAATTATGTTATTCATTGGTAACTCCTAAACTATGATAGCACTAACGTTAGGGCTTTGACTTTTATGCAGCACTAACAATGCACTAATCTTTAGAGTTTGTCCTATATTTATGGGGAAATTAGTGTAAAATTCAGTAAGTTTGAATATTGTACCATCCGTGTAATTCAATAATAACTCCTAAATTACGACAGCACTAACGTTAGTGCTTACTGTTTAATGGAGGTTCAACAATACACTGATTAATGTTGTTTATCTTGTTTCTATCTGACAATAATTGTAAAATTCTACAGAACTGAAAGATCAAAAGTTAGCCCTGCACGAGTTATTCATCAGTAACTTCCAAACTATGATAGCACTAACTTTAGAGCTTAAACTGGCACTACCGTTAGAACTTTTGGAATACTAACGATGCACAAAATTTCGACGTTTATTCTATCTTTGCGAGGCAATTATTGTAAAATTCGATAAATTTAAATTTAGTCCTGAGTGAGTTATGCACTTATAACTCCTAAATTATGCTAGCACCAACTTAAGGGCTTACTGTGTCATAGAGCTCTAACAATGCACTAATCGCTGGTGTTAGTTCCACTTTTGTGGCACAATTACTATAAAATTGTACGGAAGTTGAAAAATCTAAACTTAGAACTACCCGAGTTATTCATTAATAACTTTTAAAGTACCATGGTACTAAGGTAAGTGTTTAGTGCACTAATGTGCACTAAAGAAGCTCGAAATATGTGAAAAAAAGAAATAGTAGCACTTGAAAATCGTGCGGGGCTAACTTTACGGACGTATCATTTTTCATTTTTAAAATTAAGGCCAATTTTAAAAGCACTTATAACCACGTGTATTGTAATGGTTACTACTTCGTTAATAGGTCTTATTGCAAAACTCCCAACATTAGTGCTTCAACAGTATGGACGCCATAAAATAAAACTTAGGGGATGCTAACTACACGCTAGCTCTTCCCTACAAAAACATTCACAAAGAGAAGCTCTAATGTTCGGACTTGGTGCACTAGCAACCACTAATGATGCACTAACGATTGCACTAGAAGAGATCATTACTGCTTTTGAACTTGGCAAGAATTTGAGTAGTAAAAAAATTAACGTTTTCTTTTGGGAGTTTCGTGACACATAAATGGCTATATCTACAACAATAACGAAGTACTAACAAAACTATTAGCGTTTTTAGAAGGAACGATGCACTAAGAAATTCCACTAATTTTTCGTTAGTGCTTAAAGTGGGGCTTATAGGGTAATTACTCCCTATCATTGGTTTGGTTCTAGAGAATACACTAATGAAGCACTAACGTCATTGGTTGGCGCACTAAGATGCAATAACTATACACTAATGAATGCACTGGGTTTTCGTTACTGCTAGAAGTGGGAGCAGCGTGAACTTAGCTCTCCAAAAGTTTTTTACTTGTAGCATCTACACTGAAAAAGCACTAACGTTATTGGTTGGTTCACTCAGAAGCACTAACGATGCACTAACGAGTACAATAAAATATATCATTAGTGCTTTTGAGTTTGGCGGGAATTTGTCGCAATGAGAAACTTGTCCATGCACTTTATGTGGGAGTTTTGGAACTTACAATTTGGTATATCTACGCTACTAGTGAAGCATTCATAAAACTATCAGTGTTTACCAGAAGCATTAACGATGCACTGACGAAAAGCACTAATTTCTTTGTTAGTGCTTAAAGTAGGGATCAAGATCACGCTGACCACAAAGGTTTTGCACTTGTTGCATCGACACTGAAGAAGAACAAACGTTAAAGGATGGTGCACTAAGAAGCACTAACGATTGCACTAGAAGTCATTAGTGCTTTTGAATCTGCCGGGAATTTCATTCAATGAAAAATTCCCCATGTATTTGTTAAGGGAGTTTCGTGACATATAATTGTCTATACCTACACGAGTAGTAAAGCATTTACGAAACTATTAGTATTTCCTAAAAGCACTAACGATGCACAAACGAATGGCACGAGATTTTAATTAATGTATGGTGTGGAGAGATCAGCGAGGACCATTGCTTTGGCTTTAAACCTATACTAATGAAAAACTAACGTTAGTGGTTAGTGCAGTAAAAAGTACTGAGGATGCACTAAGTAATTGAACTAATTATTTCAATAGTCCTTAAAGTGGGGCCCAGCGCCATTTGAAACCCTAAAGGTGTTTTACTTATAGCATGTACACTAACGAAGCACTAACGTTAGAGGTTGCTGCACTAAGTAGCACTAACGATGCAATAATGATTCACACTAATTTTATCGTTAATGCGTTAAGTGCAGACGTAAAGTTCATGGACGTGTAATTTCCACACCACTAACAGACAAATTGAGGCACGACCTACCACCAACAATCAAGCACAAACTGTTTGCATTAAATATAAAAATCTACCGCAATTAGGAAAAAAAGCTGGGCCAATATAACACTAATTAATTTCGTTATAACGGCGTTATTTCAACAGCACTAACGATCAAATTTTGGCACTAACGTAGCACTAATGTTTGGCATTATAAAATCCATTCTATCTAAATTACGAAAAAACGCGGGTTAAATTTATGCTAATTACGTTCGTTATACCGGCGTTATTTGAAGAGCATTAACCGTGAAATTAGGACACTAGGCAGCACTAACGTAGCACTAACGTTTTGCATTAGAAAATCCATTCTATCTCAATTATTGGGAAAAGGCAGAGCCAGATTGACGCTAATTAATTCGTTATACCGGCGACATTTGAATGGCACTAACGCTCAAATTTGGGCATTAACCAGCACTAAAAAAGAACTAACGTTTGTCGTTACAAAATCCATTCTATCTCAATTACGGAAAAGGCGGGGCCAACTGGACGCAAATTAATTTCAATATAACGGCGTTATTTGAAGAGCACCAACGGTGAAATTTGGGCACTAACGTAGCACAAACGTTTGGCATTAGAAAATCAATTATCTCTCAATTAGGGGCAAAAAGCGGGGCCAACTTGAATCTAATTATTTCGTTATAACGGCGTTATTTGATTGCACTAACCGTGAAATTTGGGCACTAAGCAGCACTAACGTAGCACAAACGTTTGGCATTAGAAAATCCATTCTATCTTAATTAGGGGGAAAAAGCGGGGCCAACTTGACGCTAATTGATTCGTTATATCAGCATTATTTGAATAGCACTAATGTTCAAATTTGAGCACTAACCAGCACTAACGTAGCACTAACGTTTGGCATTAGAAAATCCATTGTATCTCAATTAGGGAAAAAAGCGGGGTCAACTTGACGCTAATTAATATCGTTATAACGGCGTTATTTGAAGAGCACTAACGGTGAAATTTGGGCACTAACTAGATTAACATAGCACAAACGTTTGACGTTAGAAAATCTATTTTATCTCAATTAGGGGGTAAAGGCGGGGCGAACTTGACGCTAATTATTTCGTTATACCGCCGTTATTTGAATAGCATTAACGCTCAAATTTAGGCACTAACCAGCACTAACGTAGCACTAATGTTTGGCATCACAAAATCCATTCTATCTCAATTAGGGAAAAAAAGCGAGCCAACTTGACGATAATTAACTCGTTATAATAACGTTATTTTAACATCACTACAGGAGAATTTTCGGCACTAACCAGCACCAACATAGCACTATCGTTTGACATTAGAAAATCATTTCTATCTCAATAAGGGAAAAAAGCGGGGCCAACTTGACGCTAATTATTTCGTTATAACGGCGTTATTTGAAGAGCACTAACCGTGAAATTAGGGCACTCAGCAGCACTAACGTAGCACAAACGTTTGGCATTAGAAAATCCATTCTATCTCTAATAGGTGAAGAATGCGAGGCCCACTTGACGCTAATTAATTCGATATACCGGCGTTATTTGTATAGCACTTACGTTCAAATTTGGGCACTAACCAGCACTAACGTAGCACTGACGTTTGGCATTAAAAAATCCATTCTATCTCAACAAGGAAGAAATAGTTAGGCCAACTTGATGTTTGAACTTGAAATTTAAATTTTTCATGACTTTGTTCTTTTGATTGCACAAACGCTGACATTTGGGTACTAACCAGCACTAATTTAGCACAAACGAATAGCATTATTCATTTGGTGGGGCCAACTTGATACTAGTAGTAGAAAATGTATCGATCTGGCTCATATTAGGTCATATTAAAACAACTCAGGAGCCCCTGGGAAATTGAGCATCGTAAACCGCCAACCAACGGTCTTTTACGACCTCCATTTTAGGGGTGTATTTGTTCCCTTTTATGAGCACTTTTTAGGGGGTGTACTCGTTCCCTTTTATGAGTACATTTTAAAGGGTGTATTCATTCGTTTTATGAGCATATTTTTCAACCCTTAAAAGAACATAGCAGAGAATACATAAGACTACGTAACACAAAGATCAGGTAACACATAAGAATATGTAACATAGCAGGGGTGTATTCGTTCTCTTGTATGATTACTTTTTCTACCCCTAGCAGAGACTATGAACACATAGCATAGCAGAGAATACATAAGATTACGAACACACAGCAGAGCGGAGAGTACATAAGACTAAAAACATAGCAGGGGTTTATTCATTCTCTTTCAAGAGCATATTTTACAACCCCTATTTTAATATAACAGAAATTACATAAGATTACGAACACACAGAAGAGTAGATAATATATAAGAATACGTAACATAGCAAGGGTGTATTCGTTCTCTTTTATGGTTACTTTTTCAACCCCTATTTGAAAATTTTATCATAGCAGAGAATACATGGAGACTATGAACACATAGCATAGCAGATAACACATAAGACTATGAACACACAGCAGAGCAGAGAATACATAAGATTCATTCCCTTTTATGAGCATTTTTAAGGGTGGACTCATTCCCTTTTATAATCACTTTTTCAACCCCATAGCAGAGACTACGAAACATAGCAGGGGTGTATTCATTCCCTTTTATGAGCACTTTTTAGGGATGAACTCGTTTCCTCTTATGAGCATATTTTTCAACCCCTATTTGAACATAGCAGAAATTACACTGAGACTATGAACACACAGAAGAGCAGATAATACATAGCACAGCTAATAAAAGAGTATGGCTCATTTTTCAACCCTTATTTTACCATAACAGAAATCACACAGAGACTACGAAACATAGCGAAGTCCAACTCTATTTAAACATAGTCCATTTTAGGGGTGGACTTATTCTCTTTTATGAGCATATTTTCCAAACCTCATTTTAACATAGTAAAGAATACATAGCAGTTGCCCTATTTTTACACCCCTATTTGAACATAGTCCATTTTAGGGACATACTAGTTCTCTTTTATGAGAGCAGAAATTATATAACACTTCGTTCCCTTTTATGAGCCCATTTTAGGGGTGTATTCGTTCTCTTTTATGAGCTTATTTTTCCACCCCTATTTGAACATTGTCCACTTTATGAGCATCGTGTCCAACCCTTATTCAAACACAGCAAAAACTAGAAAACAATAGGGATGTACTTGTTCCCTTTTTAATCCCTATTTCCCATAGAGGCTACGGACAGAGCAGATTACATAGCAAAGGGGGTATACTCGTTTCAACATAGCAAAGAATTCTTTTTACCTGGGTCTTATAGTTTATGTGGGATACGCCCTTTCTATGACAATTTTAACCGGTTTGGATGAAACTCGGCATATGGGAGTTTTCGGACATGCTGATTACGAATACCATTTCTATTTTTACCTGGCTCTTATCAAGGATGTTATAAAATAGAAGATCTGCCTATACGTATATTTATCATATGAACTAAATGTAGCCGAAAAACAATAGACCATCGTCTGAACCTGAACGCCTGATTAGATACTCTCGTTCCCGCCATGATTTTTGGATCGAAACACAGCGATCTTAGTGGTGCGGAGTGGGCAGAAGAGGTGTGGCCAAGCTGTGACGTATGGCTTCACGATTTTGTTGTATGGGTAGATAGTCTATTTTATAACATCCTTGGGTCCAATACTTTATGTGGGATACGCACATTGTATGAAACTTAAAACTCAATCACTCGTAAACGAAGCAACATATTGAGGTGGTGTTTGCACACTTAACAATTTGTGATCAGGTACTACAAGTTTCCAAAAAAATGACCATCGAGATCAAAGGCCAAAATACTTAAAACCTAATAACTCGAAAACGGAGCCAAATATTGAGGTGGTGTATTCACATTTAGTAACTGGTCATAAACTACAACAAGTTCCAAAATATTGACCATCGAGGTCAAAGGTCAAAATACTTAAAACCTAATAACTCGAAAACGGAGCCAAATATTGAGGTGTGTTTCCACATTTAGTAACTGGTTATAAACTACAACAAGTTCCAAAATAATGACCATCGAGGTCAAAGGTCAAAATACTTAAAACCTCATAACTCGCAAACGAAGCCAAATATTAAGATGGTGTTTCCACATTTAGTAACTGGTCAAAATCTGCTACAAGTTCCAAAATAATGACCATCGAGGTCAAAGGTCAAATATTTAAACGCGAATAACTCTTAAAGAGAGCAACATTTTGAGGTGGTGTTTCCACATTTAACATTTGGTCATCAACTAGTACGTGTCCGCAAACTACTGACCATCGAGGTCAAAGGTCAAACTCGAGAACGGAGCCACATATTGAGGTGGATTTTCCACATTTAGTAATTGTCTATCTACTACTGCAAGTTCCAAAAATAATGACCATCGAGGTCAAAGGTCTAATATTTAAACGCGAATAACTCTTAAAAAGAGCAACGTTTTGAGGTGCTATTTCCAAATCTAGTAATACGTCATGAACTACTACATGTTTCAAAAGTACTGACTATCAAAGTCAAAGGTCAAATATTTGAGCCTTAATAAATTTAAACAAAGCCTGTGTGACCTATTCAGTTTTGTACCAAGCAGAGAGAAGTGAAGAATGAATAAATATGACTGGCTCACTTCGAGAAAGAAAGCAAAGATATGCCATTTTAACTATTTAAATAACGAAAGAATACATTTGAATGACCTATTTAATTTTGTACCAACGTGAAATGTCATTTTATCTAGCTCAGAAGTTGAGTTGTCTAAAAAAGGCGAAGAATGACTATTTTATATAATTTTACTGCTCAAATAAACAATGGAATATTTAGTTTTGTACCATCGAAAAAAACAAAGAAATTGCACCATTTTGGAGTATTCGAATAAACAAATGACTTATAATTTGTGTCAACTCTAAAAAGGATCATCTTAATTAGCTGAGTATTTTATACGATTTTGTATTATTTTAACAAACAAGGAAAAAGCAGAAAAGGACCATTTTAACTAGCTGCGAATTTTATATCATTTTAAACTAGTCTAACAAACGATGGCATAAATACGAGTGAGCTATTTAATTTTGTAACAACCAGATAAAAAATCGAAGATGGCCCATTTTAACTAGTTCAATATTTCTGTACAACTTTGTACTACCCAAATAAACGAAAGAAGGGCCATTTTATACTTTTTGTACCATTAAAAACCTAAGGATAACTTGAGTAGTCCAAGTTTTTGTACTCATTCGAAGAAAAGTATAGATGATACATTTTAACTAGCTCAGCATTTTCATACCTAATGTTGCCATTTAAATATGGGTGTCCTAACCATTTAAAACAGGCTTAGATTTTTGTCTTTTTGTAATATTTGTACCAAACAGAAAAGCTACACAAATAAACAAAGGAATAAATTTGTAATAACCACAAAAAACGAAGAAAGACCATTTGAGTCGCCTATTGAATTTTGTACCAACGAGAAACCTCATTTCCAGGCCATGTTTTTCTATTTAAACAAACGAAAGGATCAATTCGAGAAAGCGAACATGGACTCAGAAGTTTATATAATTTTGTAATACTCAAATTTGGATGGATTATTTAGTTTTGTACCAAGCAGAAAAAAGGAAAGAATTAACACTTTGTACTAATCAAGTAAATAAAGGTATAAATTTGTACTGACCAGAAAAGCGAAACCATTTAAAAAAATAATAAATTTATTGAGGTGTCCTATTTCCCTTTGTACCAACGAGAAAAAAGCCAAGAAGGATCATTTTTAACTGGCTTAGAATTTTATACCTTTTTGTAAAGTTTGTACCAAACCGAAAAAAGCAAGGAAATACCATTTAACTAACTAATAATTTTTGTGCTAACCAAAAATAAAGCGAAGAAAGACCATTTTCAATAGCTCAGCATGTTACAACTTTTTGTGCTTTTGGTCTACCCATTTTCCCTACCATGTTGTACTATTTAAACAAACAAAGGAATTAATTTGTGTGACGTATTAACTTTTGTAACAAGCAGAAAAAGGAAAGAACTAACATTTTGTACTAACCAAATTTGGGTGGTCTATTTAGTTTTGTACCAACCACGAAAAAAGCCAAGAAGGTCCATTCTTTAACTAACTCAATTTTTCAGTACCATTGTAACTATTTCAAAGAAACGAAAGAATAAATTTGAGTGGCTTAAGCCAATAAGGTCAATTTATACCTTTTTGTGCTATTAAATTGAATGACCTATTTAATTTTGTACCTAGTAGAAAAATGAAGAATTAATAAATTTTGTTTGCAATTAAAAAACCCGAAGAAGGTCTACTTTCTGTACCAATCAGAGAAAAACAAAGAAAAACCATATTCTGCTACTCAAACAAACGAAAGAATTTCTATATCTTTTTGTACTATTCACATAAAAGAAGGAATAAATTTGTGTGACCTATTCACTTTTATAGCAAGCAGAAATAGAACCTTTTAGTTTTGTACCAACCACGAAAAAAACGGAAGAAGGCCCATTATACCAAGCTCGATATTTTTATACCATTTTCTATTACTTTAATAAATTTGGGTGGTCTATTTCATTTTTTTGTAACAATCAGTAGAAAAGCTCAGAATGTTATACCTTTGTGAGGGATTAAAATAGTTGTGTTGCTACATTTTGTATCTTTTTGTGTCATCCAGATCAGTTTATTTAAAGAAAACAATACACTACTTTCACTGACAATTCAGTTGCCAGATTCCAATGTTTGTAATTCATTAAATTCTTAATATTACAATACTACAAACTGATCCATTTATAAAATAATATAGTTAACAGTTAAATTCTCCGTAACCCTTTGTAATTTTAGCTCTAATATGTTCGTCTATTCATACACAATCAAATGCATATGCTACAATGTCTCAGCGTTCATTTAGAGAATTAAACAATTGTTTATCTTTCCTTAAAAACATTTGTACTATTTCTTTGATATAATAATCACACTCTCTAATGTATTCATATACCAGATTATTTTTTTTCTCCAAAGTATAAGTGTTCTTAATATTACAACCTTTAAAATGCTTCTTTAAACAAAGTTTATAGATTTTCTCTCTCATTTCACGTTTAATTAAGATCGTCCACACCTTTTGTAATAATTCGTAATCATACTGCAGCAAACAGTTGTGATCTTTTCATTTTCATTATGTTCAGAACATGCTTCACATAATAATACTCATTAAATAATTGTTTAATGAGTTTGGTGTATACTCATTAAATAATATTATAACACATGTATCACTAATACTTTCGCTAGTACACTCGAACTCATTAGCTTCCACTTCAAAACAGGTAATATTTGAATCACTGTCATCATCAGTTTCCGGGAGTATTTCATCATTATATCTACTATAGCGTCTAAAATAACACGCTTCATCTATTTCCTGTGTTGGATATATGATTCTCACTTTATCACGCAATTCATCTGGCCAATCGGAGTCAGACGGGTGAATTAACCGTATAGGCTTTTCGTTTTCACGCTGAATTTCTTTTTCTCTAGGTGAAACATAAACAATTTCCATGCTAGCCATTTTTCTGCTCTTCAGCGAAAACAAATCAAATAAATAGCTTTTTCAAGTGTGATACAACTATTTATATACCTACAATAAAAGCATTATATGCATTCTCCGTCTTATATTACAATCAAATAATATATTTCAAGGCAATACAAAATAATTCGTTAATATAACATCATGATGTATGTTCTATTATTTTCCTAATATAGTATTTTCCAATACATAAATGCAAAAATATATATATTTGTCTTTTTGACTTAATAAATTTCATATAATTTACCTTAGACGAGGAAAGAAAGTTAAAAAATAATTCCATTAATCAACTATAATTGAATCGTTGAGCAATAGGCAGTACCTTAGGACCCTCACTATACTAAAAATACAAATGTTAGGTAAGGCATTATTAACGTTGCTTAAATATCTGCAGCAACAGAATGAATAATTCCGCATTCTTTATAGATGGTGTGCAACATGGAACATGAAAAAATTTTCTTTTCCTTGATGAGCTGATTCTTACTTTGATATGATCTCTTCTTCTTCTGGATTTCCTTCTGCTTTTTCCTCTCTCAGCACTGTGTCATGATTTGTCGTCCTTCATCAGTTTTCTTTAGTACGCTAATTGCTATGGATTAAGTTATAATTTAATTATGACGCTGAATTCCTGGCAACTGAATTGTCGGTGAGAGGAGTGTATTGTTTTCTTTAAAAGAAACAATAAAATGCTCTGGATGACACAAAAAGATACAAAATATAGCACCACAACTATTTTAATTCTTCACAAAAGTATACAATTCTGAGTTTTTCTTCTGATTGTTATAAAAATGAAATAGACCACCCGAAATTATTACAGTAATACAAAATGGTATAAAAATACCAAGCTTGCTATAATGGGCCTTCTTCCCTTTTTTGTGGTTGGTACTAAACTAAAAGGGGCTTTTTCTGCTTGTTATAAAAGTGAATAGGTCAAACAAATTTGATTAGTAGTAGAAATTCCTTCGTTTCTTTGAGTAGCAGAATATAGTCTTTCTTTGTTTTTCTCTGGTTGGTACAAAAAGTATACCTTCTCCGCTTTTTTAATTCGTTAATATAATTTATTCGTTAATGAGCAAAAAATTTATTAATTCATCATTTTTTCTACTAGGTACAAACTTGAATATGTCACTCAATTTAATAGCCAAAAAGGTATAAATTGACCTTATTTGCTTAAGCCACTCAAATTTATTCTTTCGTTTCTTTGAGTTAGTTACAATGGTACTGAAATATTGAGCTAGTTAAAGAATGGGCCTTCTTTGCTTTTTTCCTACAAAACTGAATAGACTACCCAAATTTGCTTACCACAAATTTTGAGGTGGTGTTTTCACATTTACTAACTGCTCATCAACTACTACAAGTTCAAAAATAATGACAATCGATGTCAAAGGTCAACATCACCTCTAACCTCGATGGTCGTTATTTTCGAATTTGTAGTAATTGATGACCAGTTACTAAGTATGGAAACACCACCTCAAAATTTGGCCCTGTTTTCGAGTTATTAGGTTTTAAGTATTTTGACCTATGACTTCGATGGTCGTTATTTTGGGACTTGTAGTAGTTGATGACCAGTTACTAAATGTGGAAACTCCACCTCAATATTTGCCTATGTTTTCGAGTTATTAGGTTATAAGTATTTTGACCTTTGACCTCGAAGATCATTATTTTCAAAGTTGTAGTAGTTGATGACAAGTTACTGAATGTGCAAACACCACCTCAATATTTGGCTCCGTTTTCGAGATATTAGGATTTAAATATTTTGACCTTTGACTTCGAGGGTCATTATTTTCGAACTTGTAGTAGTTGACGACAAGCTACTAAGTGTGAAAACACCACCTTAAAACTTCGCTCCGTTTTCGAGTTATAGGTTTTAAGTACTTTGACACTTGACCTCGATGGTCATTATTTTGGAACTTGTAGTAGTAGATGACCAGCTACTAAATGTGGAAGCACCTCCTCAAAATTTGGGTTCGTCTTCGAGTTATTAGGTTTTAAGTATTTTGACCTTTTACCTCAATGATCATTATTTTGGAACTTGTAGTAGTTGATGACCAGTTACTAAATGTGAAAACAACACCTACATATTTGGCTCCGTTTTCGATTTATTAGGTTTTAAATATTTTGACCTTTGACCTCGATGGTCATTATTTTGGAACTTGTAGCAGTTGATGACAAGTTACTAAGTGTGGAAACAAAACCTCAAAATTTGCCTCCGTTTTCGAGTTATTAGGTTTTAGGTATTTTGACCTTTCACCTCGATGGTCATTATTTTGGAACTTGTAGTAGTAGATGACAAGCTACTAAATGTGGAAACACCTCCTCAAAATTTGGGTTCGTTTTCGAGTTATTAGGTATTAAGTATTTTGTGCTTTGGCCTCGATGGTCGTTATTTTGGAACTTGTAAGAGGTTGATGACCAGTTACTAAATGTGGAAACTCCACCTCAATATTTGTCTATGTTTTCGAGTTATTAGGTTTTAAGTATTTTGACCTTTGACCTCGATGTTCGTTATTTTGGAACTTGTAAGAGGTTGATGACCAGTTACTAAATGTGGAAACTCCACCTCAATATTTGCCTATGTTTTCGAGTTATTAGGTTTTAAGTATTTTGCCCTCTGACCTCGAAGATCATTATTTTGAAAGTTGTAGTAGTTGATGACCACTTACTAAATGTGGAAACACCACCTGAATATTTTGCTCCGTTTTCGATTTATTAGGCTTTAAGTGTTTTAACCTTTGAGCTCGATAATCGTTATTTTAGAATTTGTAGTAGTTGATGACCAGTTTCTAAATGTGAAACACCACCTCAATATTTGCCTCGGTTTTCGAGTTATTAGGATTTAAATATTTTGACCTTTGACTTCGAGGGTCATTATTTTCGAACTTGTAGTAGTTGACGACAAGCTACTAAGTGTGAAAACACCACCTCAATATTTGGCTCCGTTTTAGAGTCATAAGGTTTTAAGTAATTTGACCTTTCACCTCGATGGTCATTATTTTGGAACTTGTAGTAGTAGATGACAAGCTACTAAATGTGGAAACACCTCCTCAAAATTTGGGTTCGTTTTCTAGTTATTAGGTATTAAGTATTTTGTGCTTTGGCCTCGATGGTCGTTATTTTGGAACTTGTAAGAGGTTGATGACCAGTTACTAAATGTGGAAACTCCACCTCAATATTTGTCTATGTTTTCGAGTTATTAGGTTTTAAGTATTTTGACCTTTGACCTCGATGTTCGTTATTTTGGAACTTGTAAGAGGTTGATGACCAGTTACTAAATGTGGAAACTCCACCTCAATATTTGCCTATGTTTTCGAGTTATTAGGTTTTAAGTATTTTGCCCTCTGACCTCAATGATCATTATTTTGGAACTTGTAGTAGTTGATGACCAGTTAATAAATGTGAAAACAACACCTACATATTTGGCTCCGTTTTCGATTTATTAGGTTTTAAGCATTTTGTCCTTTGACCTCGATAATCGTTATTTTGCAACTTGTAGTAGCTGATGACCAGTTACTAAATGTGGAAACACCACCTCACTATTTGGCTCCGTTTTTGAGTTATAAGTTTTTAAGTATTTTGCCCTCTGACCTCGATGGTCATTATATTGGAACTTGTAGTAGCTGATGACCAGTTACTGAATGTTGAAACAACAGCTCAAAATTTGTCTCCGTTTTCGAATTATTAGGTTTTAGGCATTTTGACCTTTCACCCCGATGGTCATTATTTTGAAACTTGTAGTAGTTGATGTCCAGTTACTAAATGTGGAAACACCACCTCAATATTTGGCTCCGTTTTCGAGTTATCAAATTTTAAGTATTTTGACCTTTGACCTCCATCGTCGTTATTTTGGAACTTGTAGTAGCTGAAGACCAGTTAAAAAATGTGGAAACACCACCTCAATATTTGGCTGCGTTTTCGAATAATTAGGTTTTAAGTATTTTGACCTTTGACCTCGATGGTTATTAATTTGGAACTTGTAGTAGTTGATGACCTGTTACTAAATGTGTAAACACAACCTAAATATTTTGTTCCGTTTTCGAGTTATTAGGTTTTAAGAATTTTTACATTTGACCTCGATGGTCACTGTTTTGGAACTTGTAGTAGTTGATGACCAACACCACCTCAATATTTGGCTACGTTTTCGAGTTCTTGGGCTTTAAGAATTTTGACCTTTTACCTCGATGGTCATTATTTTGGAACTTGTAGCAGTTGAAGACCAATTTCTAAATGTGGAAACACCACCGCAATATTTGGCTCGGTTTTCGAGTTATTAGGTTTTAAGTATTTTGAGCTTTGACCTCGATGGTCATTATTTTGGAACTTGTAGTATTTGATGACCAGTTACTAAATGTGGAAACGACACCTCAATATTTGGCTCCGTTTTCGACTTATTAGGTTTTAAGTATTTTGACCTTTGACCTCGATTATCATTATTTTGGAACTTGTAGTAGTTGATGACCAGTTTCTAAATGTGGAAACACAACATAAATATTTTGTTCTCTTTTCGAGTTATTTTGTTTTAAGTATTTTGACATTTTACCTCGATGGTCGTTATTTTGGAACTAATAGTAGCTGATGACCAACACCAACTCAATATTTGGCTCCATTTTCGAGTTACTGGGTTTTAAGAATTTAGACCTTTGACCTCGGTGGTTATTATTTTGGAACTTGTAGCAGTTGATGACCAGTTACAAAATGTGGAAACACCACCTCAATATTTGGCTCCGTTTTCGAGTCATTAGGTTTTAAGTATTTTTACATTTGACCTCGATGGTCATTATTTCGAAACTTGTAGTAGTACATGACCAGTTATTAATTGTGGAAACACCACCTAAATATTTGGCTCGGTTTTCGAGTTATTAGGTTTTAAGAATTTTCACATTTGACCTCGATGGTCATTATTTTGGAACTTGTAGTAGTTGATGACCAACACCACCTCAATATTTGGCTCCGTTTTCGAGTTCTTGGGCTTTAAGAATTTTACCTTTGACCTCGATGGTCATCATTTTGGAACTTGTAGCAGTTGATGACCAGTTTCTAAATGTGGAAACACCACCTCAATATTTGGCTCGGTTTTCGAGTTATTAGGTTTTAAGTATTTTGAGCTTTGACCCCGAATGTCATTATTTTGGAACTTGTAGTATTTGATGACCAGGTTCTAAATGTGGAAACACCACCTTAATATTTAGCTCCGTTTTCGTGTTCTTAGGTTTTAAGTATTTTGACCTCGATGGTTATTATTTTGGAACGTGTAGTAGTTGATGACCAGATACTAAATGTGGAAACACAACCTAAATATTTTGTTGCGTTTTCGAGTTATTATGATTTACGTATTTTGACATTTGACCTCGATGGTCATCATTTTGGTACTTGTAGCAGTTGATGACCAGTTACTAAATGTGGAAACACAACCTAAATATTTTGTTCTGTTTTCGAGTTATTAGGTTTTAAGAATTTTGACATTTGACCTCGATGGTCATTATCTTGGATCTTGTAGTAGTTGATGACCAGTTACTAAATGTGGAAACACCAACTCAATATTTGGCTCGTTTTTCGAGTTATAAGGTTTTAAGTATTATGACCTTTGACCTCGATGGTCATTATTTTATATTTTGTAGTAGTTGATGACCAGTTACTACATGTGGAAATACAACCTAAATAATTTGTTCCGTTTTCGAGTTATAAGGTTTGAAGTATTTAAAGATTTGACCTCGATGGTAATTATTTTGGAGCTTGTAGTAGTTGATGACCAACACCTCCTCAAAATTTGGGTTCGTTTTCGAGTTATTAGCTTTTAAGTATTTTGTCCTTTGGCCTCGATAATCGTTATTTTGCAACTTGTAGTAGCTGATGACCAGTTACTAAATGTGGAAACACCACCTCAATATTTGGCTCCGTTTTTGAGTTATAAGTTTTAAAGTATTTTGATCTCTGACCTCGATGATCATTATTTTCGAACTTGTAGTAGCTGATGACCAGTTACTGAATGCGGAAAAACAACTCAAAATTTGGCTCCGTTTTCGAGTTATTAGGTTTTAGGTATTTTGACCTTTCACCTCGATGGTCATTATTCTGAAACTTGTAGTAGTTGATGACCAGTTACTAAATGTGGAAACACCACCTCAATATTTTGCTCAGTTTTCGAGTTATCAGGTTTTAAGTATTTTGACCTTTGACCTCGATGGTCGTTATTTTGGAACTTGTAAGAGGTTGATGACCAGTTACTAAATGTGGAAACTCCACCTCAATATTTGCCTATGTTTTCGAGTTATTAGGCTTTAAGTATTTTGACCTTTGACTTCGAAGATCATTATTTTGAAAGTTATAGTAGTTGATGACCACTTACTAAATGTGGAAACACCACCTGAATATTTTGCTCCGTTTTCGATTTATTAGGCTTTAAGTGTTTTAACCTTTGAGCTCGATAATCGTTATTTTAGAATTTGTAGTAGTTGATGACCAGTTTCCAAATGTGGAAACACCACCTCAATATTTGGCTCGGTTTTCGAGTTATTAGGATTTAAATATTTTGACCTTTGACTTCGAGGGTCATTATTCTCGAACTTGTAGTAGTTGACGACAATCTACTATATGTGAAAACACCACCTTAATATTTGGCTCCGTTTTAGAGTCATAAGGTTTTAAGTAATTTGACCTTTGACCTCTATGGTCATTATTTTGAAACTTGCAGCAGTTGATCACCAGCTACGAAATGTGGAAACACCTCCTCAAAATTTGGGTTCGTTTTCGAGTTATTAGGTTTTAAGTATTTTGACCTTTTACCTCAATGATCGTTATTTTGGAACTTGTAGTAGTTGATGACCAGTTACTAAATGTGAAACCAACACCTACATATTTGGTTCCGTTTTCGATTTATTAGGTTTTAAGTATTTTGTCCTTTGACCTCGATAATCGTTATTTTGCAACTTGTAGTAGCTGATGACCAGTTACTAAATATGGAAACACCACCTCAATATTTGGCTCCGTTTTTGAGTTATAAGTTTTTAAGTATTTTGCCCTCTGACCTCGATGGTCATTATTTTGGAACTTGTAGTAGCTGATGACCAGTTACTGAATGTGGAAACAACAGCTCAAAATTTGTCTCCGTTTTCGAGTTATTAGGTTTTAAGGATTTTGACCTTTCACCTCGATGGTCGTTATTTTGAAACTTGTAGTAGTTGATGACCAGTTACTAAATGTGGAAACACCACCTCAATATTTGGCTCCGTTTTCGACTTATTAGGTTTTAAGTATTTTGACCTTTGATCTCGATTATCATTATTTTGGAACTTGTAGTAGTTGATGACCATTTTCTAAATGTGGAAACAACATAAATATTTTGTTCTCTTTTCGAGTTATTATGTTTTATGTATTTTGACATTTTACCTCGATGGTCATTATTTTGGAACTTGTAGTATTTGATGACCAGTTACTAAATGTGGAAACGCCACCTCAATATTTGGCTCCGTTTTCGACTTATTAGGTTTTAAGTATTTTGACCTTTGACCTCGATGGTCGTTATTTTGGAACTTGTAGTAGCTGAAGACCAGTTAAAAAATTTGGAAACACCACCTCAATATTTGGCTCGGTTTTCGAGTTATTAGGTTTTAAGTATTTTGAGCTTTGACCTCGATGGTCATTATTTTGGAACTTGTAGTATTTGATGACCAGTTACTAATTGTGGAAACGCCACCTCAATATTTGGCTCCGTTTTCGACTTATTAGGTTTTAAGTATTTTGACCTTTGACCTCGATTATCATTATTTTGGAACTTGTAGTAGTTGATGACCAGTTTCTAAATTTGGAAACACAACATAAATATTTTGTTTTCTTTTCGAGTTATTATGTTTTAAGTATTTTGACATTTTACCTCGATGGTCATTATTTTGGAACTAATAGTAGCTGATGACCAACACCACCTCAATATTTGGCTCCATTTTCGAGTTACTGGGTTTTAATAATTTAGACCTTTGACCTCGGTGGTTATTATTTTGGAACTTGTAGCAGTTGATGAGCAGTTACTAAATGTGGAAACACCACCTCAATATTTGGCTCGGTTTTCGAGGTATTAGGTTTTAAGAATTTTCACATTTGACCTCGATGGTCATTATTTTGGAAATTGTAGTAGTTGATGACCAACACCACCTCAATATTTGGCTCCGTTTTCGAGTTCTTGGGCTTTAAGAATTTTGACCTTTGACCTCGATGGTCATCATTTTGGAACTTGTAGCAGTTGATGACCAGTTTCTAAATGTGGAAACACCACCGCAATATTTGGCTCGGTTTTCGAGTTAAGAGGTTTTAAGTATTTTGAGCTTTGACCTCGACGGTCATTATTTTGGAACTTGTAGTATTTGATGACCAGTTTCTAAATGTGGAAACACCACCTCAATATTTAGCTCCGTTTTCGTGTTCTTAGGTTTTAAGTATTTTGACCTCGATGGTTATTATTTTGGAACGTGTAGTTGTTGATGACCAGTTACTAAATGTGGAAACTCAACCTAAATATTTTGTTCCGTTTTCGAGTTATTATGTTTTAAGTATTTTGACATTTGACCTCGATGGTCATCATTTGGAACTTGTAGCAGTTGATGACCAGTTACTAAATGTGGAAACACAACCTAAATATTTTGTTCCGTTTTCGAGTTATTAGGTTTTAAGAATTTTGACATTTGACCTCGATGGTCATTATCTTGGATCTTGTAGTAGTTGATGACCAGTTACTAAATGTGGAAACACCAACTCAATATTTGGCTCGTTTTTCGAGTTATAAGGTTTTAAGTATTATGACCTTTGACCTCGATGGTCATTATTTTGGATTTTGTAGTAGTTGATGACCAGTTACTAAATGTGGAAATACAACCTAAATAATTTGTTCCGTTTTCGAGTTATAAGGTTTGAAGTATTTAAAGATTTGACCTCGATGGTAATTATTTTGGAGCTTGTAGTAGTTGATGACCAACACCTCCTCAAAATTTGGGTTCGTTTTCGAGTTATTAGCTTTTAAGTATTTTGTCCTTTGGCCTCGATAATCGTTATTTTGCAACTTGTAGTAGCTGATGACCAGTTACTAAATGTGGAAACACCACCTCAATATTTGGCTTTGTTTTTGAGTTATAAGTTTTAAAGTATTTTGATCTCTGACCTCGATGATCATTATTTTCGAACTTGTAGTAGCTGATGACCAGTTACTGAATGCGGAAAAACAACTCAAAATTTGGCTCCGTTTTCGAGTTATTAGGTTTTAGGTATTTTGACCTTTCACCTCGATGGTCATTATTCTGAAACTTGTAGTAGTTGATGACCAGTTACTAAATGTGGAAACTCCACCTCAATATTTGTCTATGTTTTCGAGTTATTAGGTTTTAAGTATTTTGACCTTTGACCTCGATGTTCGTTATTTTGGAACTTGTAAGAGGTTGATGACCAGTTACTAAATGTGGAAACTCCACCTCAATATTTGCCTATGTTTTCGAGTTATTAGGTTTTAAGTATTTTGCCCTCTGACCTCGAAGATCATTATTTTGAAAGTTGTAGTAGTTGATGACCACTTACTAAATGTGGAAACACCACCTGAATATTTTGCTCCGTTTTCGATTTATTAGGCTTTAAGTGTTTTAACCTTTGAGCTCGATAATCGTTATTTTAGAATTTGTAGTAGTTGATGACCAGTTTCTAAATGTGAAACACCACCTCAATATTTGCCTCGGTTTTCGAGTTATTAGGATTTAAATATTTTTACCTTTGACTTCGAGGGTCATTATTTTCGAACTTGTAGTAGTTGACGACAAGCTACTAAGTGTGAAAACACCACCTCAATATTTGGCTCCGTTTTAGAGTCATAAGGTTTTAAGTAATTTGACCATTGACCTCAATGGTCATTATTTTGAAACTTGCAGCAGTTGATCACCAGCTACCAAATGTGGAAACACCTCCTCAAAATTTGGGTTCGTTTTCGAGTTATTAGGTTTTAAGTATTTTGACCTTTTACCTCAATGATCATTATTTTGGAACTTGTAGTAGTTGATGACCAGTTAATAAATGTGAAAACAACACCTACATATTTGGCTCCGTTTTCGATTTATTAGGTTTTAAGTATTTTGTCCTTTGACCTCGATAATCGTTATTTTGCAACTTGTAGTAGCTGATGACCAGTTACTAAATGTGGAAACACCACCTCACTATTTGGCTCCGTTTTTGAGTTATAAGTTTTTAAGTATTTTGCCCTCTGACCTCGATGGTCATTATTTTGGAACTTGTAGTAGCTGATGACCAGTTACTGAATGTTGAAACAACAGCTCAAAATTTGTCTCCGTTTTCGAATTATTAGGTTTTAGGCATTTTGACCTTTCACCCCGATGGTCATTATTTTGAAACTTGTAGTAGTTGATGTCCAGTTACTAAATGTGGAAACACCACCTCAATATTTGGCTCCGTTTTCGAGTTATCAAATTTTAAGTATTTTGACCTTTGACCTCCATCGTCGTTATTTTGGAACGTGTAGTAGCTGAAGACCAGTTAAAAAATGTGGAAACACCACCTCAATATTTTGGCTGCGTTTTCGAATAATTAGGTTTTAAGTATTTTGACCTTTGACCTCGATGGTTATTAATTTGGAACTTGTAGTAGTTGATGACCTGTTACTAAATGTGAAAACACAACCTAAATATTTTGTTCCGTTTTCGAGTTATTAGGTTTTAAGAATTTTTACATTTGACCTCGATGGTCACTGTTTTGGAACTTGTAGTAGTTGATGACCAACACCACCTCAATATTTGGCTCCGTTTTCGAGTTCTTGGGCTTTAAGAATTTTGACCTTTTACCTCGATGGTCATTATTTTGGAACTTGTAGCAGTTGAAGACCAATTTCTAAATGTGGAAACACCACCGCAATATTTGGCTCGGTTTTCGAGTTATTAGGTTTTAAGTATTTTGAGCTTTGACCTCGATGGTCATTATTTTGGAACTTGTAGTATTTGATGACCAGTTACTAAATGTGGAAACGACACCTCAATATTTGGCTCCGTTTTCGACTTATTAGGTTTTAAGTATTTTGACCTTTGACCTCGATTATCATTATTTTGGAACTTGTAGTAGTTGATGACCAGTTTCTAAATGTGGAAACACAACATAAATATTTTGTTCTCTTTTCGAGTTATTTTGTTTTAAGTATTTTGACATTTTACCTCGATGGTCGTTATTTTGGAACTAATAGTAGCTGATGACCAACACCAACTCAATATTTGGCTCCATTTTCGAGTTACTGGGTTTTAAGAATTTAGACCTTTGACCTCGGTGGTTATTATTTTGGAACTTGTAGCAGTTGATGACCAGTTACAAAATGTGGAAACACCACCTCAATATTTGGCTCCGTTTTCGAGTCATTAGGTTTTAAGTATTTTTACATTTGACCTCGATGGTCATTATTTCGAAACTTGTAGTAGTACATGACCAGTTATTAATTGTGGAAACACCACCTAAATATTTGGCTCGGTTTTCGAGTTATTAGGTTTTAAGAATTTTCACATTTGACCTCGATGGTCATTATTTTGGAACTTGTAGTAGTTGATGACCAACACCACCTCAATATTTGGCTCCGTTTTCGAGTTCTTGGGCTTTAAGAATTTTACCTTTGACCTCGATGGTCATCATTTTGGAACTTGTAGCAGTTGATGACCAGTTTCTAAATGTGGAAACACCACCTCAATATTTGGCTCCGTTTTCGAGTTATTAGGTTTTAAGTATTTTGAGCTTTGACCTCGAATGTCATTATTTTGGAACTTGTAGTATTTGATGACCAGGTTCTAAATGTGGAAACACCACCTTAATATTTAGCTCCGTTTTCGTGTTCTTAGGTTTTAAGTATTTTGACCTCGATGGTTATTATTTTGGAACGTGTAGTAGTTGATGACCAGATACTAAATGTGGAAACACAACCTAAATATTTTGTTGCGTTTTCGAGTTATTATGTTTTAAGTATTTTGACATTTGACCTCGATGGTCATCATTTTGGTACTTGTAGCAGTTGATGACCAGTTACTAAATGTGGAAACACAACCTAAATATTTTGTTCTGTTTTCGAGTTATTAGGTTTTAAGAATTTTGACATTTGACCTCGATGGTCATTATCTTGGATCTTGTAGTAGTTGATGACCAGTTACTAAATGTGGAAACACCAACTCAATATTTGGCTCGTTTTTCGAGTTATAAGGTTTTAAGTATTATGACCTTTGACCTCGATGGTCATTATTTTGGATTTTGTAGTAGTTGATGACCAGTTACTAAATGTGGAAATACAACCTAAATAATTTGTTCCGTTTTCGAGTTATAAGGTTTGAAGTATTTAAAGATTTGACCTCGATGGTAATTATTTTGGAGCTTGTAGTAGTTGATGACCAACACCTCCTCAAAATTTGGGTTCGTTTTCGAGTTATTAGCTTTTAAGTATTTTGTCCTTTGGCCTCGATAATCGTTATTTTGCAACTTGTAGTAGCTGATGACCAGTTACTAAATGTGGAAACACCACCTCAATATTTGGCTTTGTTTTTGAGTTATAAGTTTTAAAGTATTTTGATCTCTGACCTCGATGATCATTATTTTCGAACTTGTAGTAGCTGATGACCAGTTACTGAATGCGGAAAAACAACTCAAAATTTGGCTCCGTTTTCGAGTTATTAGGTTTTAGGTATTTTGACCTTTCACCTCGATGGTCATTATTCTGAAACTTGTAGTAGTTGATGACCAGTTACTAAATGTGGAAACACCACCTCAATATTTTGCTCAGTTTTCGAGTTATCAGGTTTTAAGTATTTTGACCTTTGACCTCGATGGTCGTTATTTTGGAACTTGTAAGAGGTTGATGACCAGTTACTAAATGTGGAAACTCCACCTCAATATTTGCCTATGTTTTCGAGTTATTAGGCTTTAAGTATTTTGACCTTTGACTTCGAAGATCATTATTTTGAAAGTTATAGTAGTTGATGACCACTTACTAAATGTGGAAACACCACCTGAATATTTTGCTCCGTTTTCGATTTATTAGGCTTTAAGTGTTTTAACCTTTGAGCTCGATAATCGTTATTTTAGAATTTGTAGTAGTTGATGACCAGTTTCCAAATGTGGAAACACCAACTCAATATTTGGCTCGTTTTTCGAGTTATAAGGTTTTAAGTATTATGACCTTTGACCTCGATGGTCATTATTTTGGATTTTGTAGTAGTTGATGACCAGTTACTAAATGTGGAAATACAACCTAAATAATTTGTTCCGTTTTCGAGTTATAAGGTTTGAAGTATTTAAAGATTTGACCTCGATGGTAATTATTTTGGAGCTTGTAGTAGTTGATGACCAACACCTCCTCAAAATTTGGGTTCGTTTTCGAGTTATTAGGTTTTAAGTATTTTGACCTTTTACCTCAATGATCATTATTTTGGAACTTGTAGTAGTTGATGACCAGTTACTAAATGTGAAACCAACACCTACATATTTGGTTCCGTTTTCGATTTATTAGGTTTTAAGTATTTTGTCCTTTGACCTCGATAATCGTTATTTTGCAACTTGTAGTAGCTGATGACCAGTTACTAAATATGGAAACACCACCTCAATATTTGGCTCCGTTTTTGAGTTATAAGTTTTTAAGTATTTTGCCCTCTGACCTCGATGGTCATTATTTTGGAACTTGTAGTAGCTGATGACCAGTTACTGAATGTGGAAACAACAGCTCAAAATTTGTCTCCGTTTTCGAGTTATTAGGTTTTAAGGATTTTGACCTTTCACCTCGATGGTCGTTATTTTGAAACTTGTAGTAGTTGATGACCAGTTACTAAATGTGGAAACACCACCTCAATATTTGGCTCCGTTTTCGACTTATTAGGTTTTAAGTATTTTGACCTTTGATCTCGATTATCATTATTTTGGAACTTGTAGTAGTTGATGACCATTTTCTAAATGTGGAAACAACATAAATATTTTGTTCTCTTTTCGAGTTATTATGTTTTAAGTATTTTGACATTTTACCTCGATGGTCATTATTTTGGAACTTGTAGTATTTGATGACCAGTTACTAAATGTGGAAACGCCACCTCAATATTTGGCTCCGTTTTCGACTTATTAGGTTTTAAGTATTTTGACCTTTGACCTCGATGGTCGTTATTTTGGAACTTGTAGTAGCTGAAGACCAGTTAAAAAATTTGGAAACACCACCTCAATATTTGGCTCGGTTTTCGAGTTATTAGGTTTTAAGTATTTTGAGCTTTGACCTCGTTGGTCATTATTTTGGAACTTGTAGTATTTGATGACCAGTTACTAATTGTGGAAACGCCACCTCAATATTTGGCTCCGTTTTCGACTTATTAGGTTTTAAGTATTTTGACCTTTGACCTCGATTATCATTATTTTGGAACTTGTAGTAGTTGATGACCAGTTTCTAAATGTGGAAACACAACATAAATATTTTGTTTTCTTTTCGAGTTATTATGTTTTAAGTATTTTGACATTTTACCTCGATGGTCATTATTTTGGAACTAATAGTAGCTGATGACCAACACCACCTCAATATTTGGCTCCATTTTCGAGTTACTGGGTTTTAATAATTTAGACCTTTGACCTCGGTGGTTATTATTTTGGAACTTGTAGCAGTTGATGAGCAGTTACTAAATGTGGAAACACCACCTCAATATTTGGCTCGGTTTTCGAGTTATTAGGTTTTAAGAATTTTCACATTTGACCTCGATGGTCATTATTTTGGAAATTGTAGTAGTTGATGACCAACACCACCTCAATACTTGGCTCCGTTTTCGAGTTCTTGGGCTTTAAGAATTTTGACCTTTGACCTCGATGGTCATCATTTTGGAACTTGTAGCAGTTGATGACCAGTTTCTAAATGTGGAAACACCACCTCAATATTTGGCTCGGTTTTCGAGTTATTAGGTTTTAAGTATTTTGAGCTTTGACCTCGACGGTCATTATTTTGGAACTTGTAGTATTTGATGACCAGTTTCTAAATGTGGAAACACCACCTCAATATTTAGCTCCGTTTTCGTGTTCTTAGGTTTTAAGTATTTTGACCTCGATGGTTATTATTTTGGAACGTGTAGTAGTTGATGACCAGTTACTAAATGTGGAAACTCAACCTAAATATTTTGTTCCGTTTTCGAGTTATTATGTTTTAAGTATTTTGACATTTGACCTCGATGGTCATCATTTTGGAACTTGTAGCAGTTGATGACCAGTTACTAAATGTGGAAACACAACCTAAATATTTTGTTCCGTTTTCGAGTTATTAGGTTTTAAGAATTTTGACATTTGACCTCGATGGTCATTATCTTGGATCTTGTAGTAGTTGATGAACAGTTACTAAATGTGGAAACACCACCTCAATATTTGGCCCGTTTTTCGAGTTATAAGGTTTTAAGTATTATGACCTTTGACCTCGATGGTCATTATTTTGAAACATGTAGTAGTTGATGACCAGTTACTAAATGTGGAAATAAAACCTAAATAATTAGTTCCGTTTTCGAGTTATAAGGTTTTAAGTATTTAAAGATTTGACCTCGATGGTAATTATTTTGGAACTTGTAGTAGTTGATGACCAAGACCATCTCAATATTTGACTCTGTTTTCGAGTTATTAGGTTTTTAAGTATTTTGACATTTGACCTCGATGGTCATTATTCTGGAACTTGTAGCAGTTGATGACCAGTTACAAAATGTTGAAACACCACCTCAATATATGGCTCCGTTTTCGAGTTATTAGGTTTTAAGTATGTTGACATTTGACCTCGATGGTCATTATTTTGGAACTTGTAGTAGTTGATGACCAGTTACTAAATCTGGAAATATAACATAATATTTTGTTCCCTTTTCGAGTTATAAGGTTTTAAGTATTTAAACGTTTGACCTCGATGGTCATTATTTTGGCACTTGTAGCACTTGGTGACCAGTAACTAAATGTGGAAACACAATATAAATATTTTGTTCCCTTTTCGAGTTATTATGTTTTAAGTATTTTGACTTTTGACCTCGATGGTCATTATTTTGGAACTTGTAGTAGCTGATGACCAACACCACCTCAATATTTGGCTCCGTTTTCGAGTAACTGGGTTTTAAGAATTTCGACCTTTGACCTCGATGGTTTTTATTTTGGAACTTGTAGCAGTTGAAGACCAGTTACTAAATGTGGAAACACAACCTGAATATTTGGCTCCGTTTTCTAGTTATTAGGTTTTAAGTATTTTGACATTTGACCTCGATGGTCATTATATTGGAACTTGTAGTATTTGATGACCAGTTACTAAATGTGGAAATACAACCTAAATATTTTGTTCCGTTTTCGAGTTATTAGGTTTTGAGAATTTTGACCTTTGACTTCCATGGTCGTTATTTTGGAACTTTTAGTAGTTGATGACCAGTTACTAAATGTGGAAACAACACCTCAATATTTAGCTCCGTTTTCGATTTATTAGGGTTTAATAATTTTGACCTTTGACCTCGATGGTCATTACTTTGGAATTTGTTGCAGTTGATGACCAGTTACTAAGTGTGGAAACACCACCTCAAAATTTGCCTCCGTTTTCGAGTTATTAGGTATTAAATGATTTGTCCTTTAACCTCGATAATCGTTATTTTGCAACTTTTAGTAGCTGATGACCAGTTACTGAAGGTGGAAACAACAGCTCAAAATTTGGCTCCGTTTTCGAGTTAATATGTTTTAAGTATTTTGAGTTTGACCTCGATGGTCATTATTTTGAAACTTGTAGTAGTTGATGACCAGTTACTAAATGTGGAAACAGCACCTCAAAATTTGGCTCCGTTTTCGAGTTATCAGGTTTTAGGTATTTTGACCTTTGTCCTCGATGGTCGTTATTTTGGAACTTGTAGTAGCTGAAGACCAGTTACTAAATGTGGAAACACCACCTCAATATTTGACTCCGTTTTCGATTTATTAGCTTTTAAGAATTTCGACCTTTGACCTCGATGGTTTTTATTTTGGAACTTGTAGCAGTTGAAGACCAGTTACTAAATGTGGAAACACAACCTGAATATTTGGCTCCGTTTTCTAGTTATTAGGTTTTAAGTATTTTGACATTTGACCTCGATGGTCATTATATTGGAACTTGTAGTATTTGATGACCAGTTACTAAATGTGGAAATACAACCTAAATATTTTGTTCCGTTTTCGAGTTATTAGGTTTTGAGAATTTTGACCTTTGACTTCCATGGTCGTTATTTTGGAACTTTTAGTAGTTGATGACCAGTTACTAAATGTGGAAACAACACCTCAATATTTAGCTCCGTTTTCGATTTATTAGGGTTTAATAATTTTGACCTTTGACCTCGATGGTCATTACTTTGGAATTTGTTGCAGTTGATGACCAGTTACTAAGTGTGGAAACACCACCTCAAAATTTGCCTCCGTTTTCGAGTTATTAGGTATTAAATGATTTGTCCTTTAACCTCGATAATCGTTATTTTGCAACTTTTAGTAGCTGATGACCAGTTACTGAAGGTGGAAACAACAGCTCAAAATTTGGCTCCGTTTTCGAGTTAATATGTTTTAAGTATTTTGAGTTTGACCTCGATGGTCATTATTTTGAAACTTGTAGTAGTTGATGACCAGTTACTAAATGTGGAAACAGCACCTCAAAATTTGGCACCGTTTTCGAGTTATCAGGTTTTAGGTATTTTGACCTTTGTCCTCGATGGTCGTTATTTTGGAACTTGTAGTAGCTGAAGACCAGTTACTAAATGTGGAAACACCACCTCAATATTTGACTCCGTTTTCGATTTATTAGCTTTTAAGTATTTTGACCTTTGAACTCGATGGTTATTATTTTGGAACTTGTAGCAGTTGATGACCAGTTACTGAATGTGGAAACACAACCTAAGTATTTTGTTCCGTTTTCGAGTTATTACGTTTTAGGTACTTTGACCTATGACCTCGATGGTCAGTATTTTGGAACTTGTAGTATTTGATGACCAGTTACGACATGTGGAAACAGCACCTCAATATTTGGCTCCGTTTTCGTGTTCTTAGGTTTAAGTATTTTGACCTCGGTGGTCATTATTTTGGAACTTGTAGTAGTTGACGACTAGTTACTAAATGTGGAAATACAACATAAATATTTTGTTCCGTTTTCGAGTTATAAGGTTTTAAGTATTTAAAGATTTGACCTCGATGGTAATTATTTTGGAACTTGTAGTAGTTGATGACTAACACCACCTCAATATTTGGCTCTGTTTTCGAGTTATTATGTTTTAAGTATTTTGACATTTGACCTCGATGGTCATTATTTTGGAACTTGTAGCAGTTGATGACCAGTTACTAAATGTAGAAACACCACCTCAATATTTGGCTCCGTTTGCGAGTTATTAGGTTCTAAGAATTTGGCATTTGACCTCGATGGTCATTATTTTGGAACTTGTAATAGTTGATGACCAGTTACTAAATGTGGAAATACAACCTAAATATTTTGTTCCCTTTTCGAATTATAAGGTTTTAAGTATTTAAACATTTGACCTCGATGGTAATTATTTTGGAACTTGTAGTAGTTGATGACCAACACCACCTCAATAATTGCCTCTGTTTTCGAGTTATTATGTTTTAAGTATTTTGACATTTGACCTCGATGGTCTTTATTTTGGAACTTTTAGCAGTTGATGACCAGTTACTAAATGTTGAAACACCACCTAAATATTTGGCTCTGTTTTCGAGTTATTAGGTTTTAAGTATTTTGACCTCGATGGTCATTAATTTGCAACTTGTAGTAGTTAGTTACTAGTTACTAAATGTGGAAACACCATATCAATATTTGGCTCCTTTTTCGAGTTATTAGGTTTTAAGTATTTTGACCTTAGAACTCGATGGTCATTATTCTGGAGCTTCTAGTAGTTGATGACCGGTTACTAAATGTGGAAACACCACCTCAATATTTGGCTCCGTTTTCGTGTTTTTCGGTTTTAAGTATTTTGACCTAGATGGTCACATTTTTGGAACTTGTAGTAGTTGATGACCAGTTACTAAATGTGGAAACACCTCCTCAATATTTGGCTCCGTTTTCTAGTTATAAGGTTTTAAGAATTTTGACCTTTGACCTCGATGGTCATTATTATGGACCTTTTAGCAGTTGATGACCAGTTACTAAATGTTGAAACACCACCTCAATATTTGGCTTTGTTTTCGAGTTATTAGGTTTTAAGTATTTTGACATTTGACCTCGATGGTCATTATTTTGGCACTTGTAGCAGTTGATGTCCAATTACTAAATGTTGAAACACCACCTCAATATTTGGCTCCGTTTTCGAGTTATTAGGTTTTAAGTATTTTGACATTTGACCTCGATGGTCATTATTTTGGAACTTGTAGTAGTTGATGAGCAACACCACCTCAATATTTGGCTCTGTTTTTGAGTTGTTGGGTTTTAAAAATTTTGACCTTTGACCTCGATGGTCATTATTTTGGAACTTTTAGCAGTTGATGACCAGTTACTAAATTTTGAAACACCACCTCAATATTTGGCTCGGTTTTGGAGTTATTAGGTTTTAAGTATTTTGACCTTTGAGGTCGGTGGTCATTATTTTCCAACTTGTAGTAGTTGATGACCAGTTACTAAATGTGGAAACACCACCTCAATATTTGGCTTGGTTTTCGAGTTATTAGGTTTTAAGTATTTTGACCTTTGACCTCGATGGTCATTATTTTGGAACTTGTAGTATTTGATGACCAGTTACTAAATGTCGATACACCATCTAAATATTTGGCTCTGTTTTCGTGTTCTTAGGTTTTAAGTATTTTGACTTCGATGGTCATTATTTTGGTACTTATAGTAGTTGATGACCAGTTACTAAATGTGGAAACACAACTGAAATATTTTGTTGCGTTTTCGAGTTATTACTTTTTAAGTATTTTGACATTTGACCTCGATGGTCATTATTTTGGAACTTGTAGTAGTTTATGACCAACACCACCTCAATATTTGGCTCCGTTTTCGAGTTATTGGGTTTTAAGAATTTTGACCTTTGACCTCGATGGTTATTATTTTGGAACTTGTAGCAGTTCATGACCAGTTACTAAATGTGGAAACACCACCTCAATATTTGGCTCGGTTTTCGAGTTATTAGGTTTTAAGTATTTTGACATTTGACCTCGATGGTCCTTATTTCGAAACTTGTGGTAGTAAATGACCAGTTAATAAATGTGGAAAAACCACCTAAATATTTGGCTCCGTTTTCGTGTTCTTAGGTTTTGAGTATTTTGACCTCGATGGTCATTATTTTGGAACTTATAGTAGTTGATGACCAGTTACTAAATGTGGAAACACAACTGAAATATTTTGTTGCGTTTTCGAGTTATTAGGTTTTAAGAATTTTGACCTTTGACTTCGATGGTCATTATTTTGGAACTTGTAGTATTGATGACCAGTTACCAAATATGGAAACACCACCTAAATATTTTCCTCTGTTTTCGAGTTATTAGGATTTAAGTATTTTTACCTTTGACCTCGATGGTCATTATTTCGAAACTTGTAGTAGTACATGACCAGTTATTAAATGTGGAAACACCACCTAAATATTTGGCTCGGTTTTCGAGTTATTAGGTTTTAAGAATTTTCACATTTGATTTCGATGGTCATTATTTTGTAACTTGTAGTAGTTGATGACCAACACCACCTCAATATTTGGCTCCGTTTTCGAATTCTTGGGCTTTAAGAATTTTGACCTTTGACCTCGATGGTCATCATTTTGGAACTTGTAGCAGTTGATGACCAGTTTCCAAATGTGGAAACACCACATCAATATTTGGCTCGGTTTTCGAGTTATTAGGTTTTAAGTATTTTGAGCTTTGACCTCGACGGTCATTATTTTGGAACTTGTAGTATTTGATGACCAGTTTCTAAATGTGGAAACACCACCTCAATATTTAGCTCCGTTTTCGTGTTCTTAGGTTTTAAGTATTTTAACCTCGATGGTTATTATTTTGGAACGTGTAGTAGTTGATGACCAGTTACTAAATGTGGAAACACAACCTAAATTTTTGTTCCGTTTTCGAGTTATTATGTTTTAAGTATTTTGACATTTGACCTCGATGGTCATCATTTTGGAACTTGTAGCAGTTGATGACCAGTTACTAAATGTGGAAACACAACCTAAATATTTTGTTCCGTTTTCGAGTTATTAGGTTTTAAGAATTTTGACATTTGACCTCGATGGTCATTATCTTGGATCTTGTAGTAGTTGATGACCAGTTACTAAATGTGGAAATACAACCTAAATATTTTGTTCCGTTTTCGAGTTTTTAGGTTTTAAGAATTTTGACCTTTGACTTCCATGGTGGTTATTTTGGAACTTTTAGTAGTTGATGACCAGTTACTAAATGTGGAAACAACAGCTTAAAATTTGGCTCCGTTTTCGAGTTATTAGGTTTTAGGCATTTTGACCTTTCACCTCGATGGTCATTATTTTGAAACTTGTAGTAGTTGATGACCAGTTACTAAATGTGGAAACACCACCTCAATATTTGGCTCCGTTTTCGAGTTATCAAATTTTAAGTATTTTGACCATTGACCTCGATGGTCGTTATTTTGGAACTTGTAGTAGCTGAAGACCAGTTAAAAAATGTGGAAACTCCACCTCAATTTTTGGCTCCGTTTTCGAATAATTAGGTTTTAAGTATTTTGACCTTTGACCTCGATGGTTATTATTTTGGAACTTGTAGTAGTTGATGACCAGTTACTAAATGTGGAAACACAACCTCAAAATTTGGCTCGGTTTTCGAGTTATTAGGTTTTAAGTATTTTGACCTTTGACCTTGATGGTCATTATTTTGGAACCTTTAGTAGTTGATGACCAGTTACTAAATGTGGAAACAACACCTCAATATTTAGCTCCGTTTTCGATTTATTAGGTTTTAATAATTTTGACCTTTGACCTCGATGGTCATTACTTTGGAATTTGTTGCAGTTGATGACCAGTTACTAAGTGTTGAAACACCACCTCAAAATTTGCCTCCGTTTTCGAGTTATTAGGTATTAAATATTTTGTCCTTTAACCTCGATAATCGTTATTTTGCAACTTTTAGTAGCTGATGACCAGTTACTGAAGGTGGAAACAACAGCTCAAAATTTGGCTCCGTTTTCGAGTTATTATGTTTTAAGTATTTTGAGTTTGACCTCGATGGTCATTATTTTGAAACTTGTAGTAGTTGATGACCTGTTACTAAATTTGGAAACAGCACCTCAAAATTTGGCTCTGTTTTCGAGTTATCAGGTTTTAGGTATTTTGACCTTTGTCCTCGATGGTCGTTATTTTGGAACTTGTAGTAGCTGAAGACCAGTTACTAAATGTGGAAACACCACCTCAATATTTGACTCCGTTTTCGATTTATTAGCTTTTAAGTATTTTGACCTTTGAACTCGATGGTTATTATTTTGGAACTTGTAGCAGTTGATGACCAGTTACTGAATGTGGAAACACAACCTAAGTATTTTGTTCCGTTTTCGAGTTATTACGTTTTAGGTACTTTGACCTATGACCTCGATGGTCAGTATTTTGGAACTTGTAGTATTTGATGACCAGTTACGACATGTGAAACAGCACCTCAATATTTGGCTCCGTTTTCGTGTTCTTAGGTTTAAGTATTTTGACCTCGATGGTCATTATTTTGGAACTTGTAGTAGTTGACGACCAGTTACTAAATGTGGAAATACAACATAAATATTTTGTTCCGTTTTCGAGTTATAAGGTTTTAAGTATTTAAAGATTTGACCTCGATGGTAATTATTTTGGAACTTGTAGTAGTTGATGACTAACTCCACCTCAATATTTGGCTCTGTTTTCGAGTTATTATGTTTTAAGTATTTTGATATTTGACCTCGATGGTCATTATTTTGGAACTTGTAGCAGTTGATGACCAGTTACTAAATGTTGAAACACCACCTCAATATTTGGCTCCGTTTGCGAGTTATTAGGTTCTAAGAATTTGGCATTTGACCTCGATGGTCATTATTTTGGAACTTGTAGTAGTTGATGACCAGTTACTAAATGTGGAAATACAACCTAAATATTTTGTTCCGTTTTCGAATTATAAGGATTTAAGTATTTAAACATTTGACCTCGATATTAATTATTTTGGAACTTGTAGTAGTTGATGACCAACACCACCTCAATAGTTGCCTCTGTTTTCGAGTTATTATGTTTTAAGTATTTTGACATTTGACCTTGATGGTCTTTATTTTGGAACTTTTAGCAGTTGATGACCAGTTACTAAATGTTGAAACACCACCTAAATATTTGGCTCTGTTTTCGAGTTATTAGGTTTTAAGTATTTTGACCTCGATGGTCATTAATTTGCAACTTGTAGTAGTTAATTACTAGTTACTAAATGTGGAAACACCATATCAATATTTGGCTCCTTTTTCGAGTTAATAGGTTTTAAGTATTTTGACCTTATACCTCGATGGTCATTATTCTGGAGCTTCTAGTAGTTGATGACCGGTTACTAAATGTGGAAACACCACCTCAATATTTGGCTCCGTTTTCGTGTTTTTAGGTTTTAAGTATTTTGACCTAGATGGTCACATTTTTGGAACTTGTAGTAGTTGATGTCCAGTTACTAAATGTGGAAACACCTCCTCAATATTTGGCTCCGTTTTCTAGTTATAAGGTTTTAAGAATTTTGACCTTTGACTTCGATGGTCATTATTATGGAACTTTTAGCAGTTGATGACCAGTTACTAAATGTTGAAACACCACCTCAATATTTGGCTTTGTTTTCGAGTTATTAGGTTTTAAGTATTTTGACATTTGACCTCGATGGTCATTATTTTGGCACTTGTAGCAGTTGATGACCAGTTACTAAATGTTGAAACACCACCTCAATATTTGGCTCCGTTTTCGAGTTATTAGGTTTTAAGTATTTTTACATTTGTCCTCGATGGTCATTATTTTGGAACTTGTAGTAGTTGATGAGCAACACCACCTCAATATTTGGCTCTGTTTTTGAGTTGTTGGGTTTTAAGAATTTTGACCTTTGACTTCGATAGTCATTATTATGGAACTTTTAGCAGTTGATGACCAGTTACTAAATTTTGAAACACCACCTCAATATTTGGCTCGGTTTTGGAGTTATTAGGTTTTAAGTATTTTGACCTTTGAGGTGGGTGGTCATTAGTTTCCAACTTGTAGTAGTTGATGACCAGTTACTAAATGTGGAAACACCACCTCAATATTTGGCTTGGTTTTCGAGTTATTAGGTTTTAAGTATTTTGACCTTTGACATCGATGGTCATTATTTTGGAACTTGTAGTATTTGATGACCAGTTACTAAATGTCGATACACCATCTCAATATTTGGCTCCGTTTTCGTGTTCTTAGGTTTTAAGTATTTTGACTTCGATGGTAATTATTTTGGTACTTATAGTAGTTGATGACCAGTTACTAAATGTGGAAACACAACTGAAATATTTTGTTGCGTTTTCGAGTTATTACTTTTTAAGTATTTTGACATTTGACCTCGATGGTCATTATTTTGGAACTTGTAGTAGTTTATGACCAACACCACCTCAATATTTGGCTCCGTTTTCGAGTTATTGGGTTTTAAGAATTTTGACCTTTGACCTCGATGGCTATTATTTTGGAACTTGTAGCAGTTCATGACCAGTTACTAAATGTGGAAACACCACCTCAATATATGGCTCGGTTTTCGAGTTATTAGGTTTTAAGTATTTTGACATTTGACCTCGATGGTCATTATTTCGAAACTTCTGGTAGTAAATGACCAGTTACTAAATGTGGAAACACCACCTAAATATTTGGCTCCGTTTTCGTGTTCTTAGGTTTTGAGTATTTTGACCTCGATGGTCATTATTTTGGAACTTATAGTAGTTGATGACCAGTTACTAAATGTGGAAACAAAACTGAAATATTTTGTTGCGTTTTCGAGTTATTAGGTTTTAAGAATTTTGACCTTTGACTTCGATGGTCATTATTTTGGAACTTGTAGTATTGATGACCAGTTACCAAATATGGAAACACCACCTAAATATTTTCCTCTGTTTTCGAGTTATTAGGATTTAAGTATTTTTACCTCTGACCTCGATGGTCATTAATTTGGAACTTGTAGTAGTTGCTGACCAATTACTAAATGTGGAAACACCGTCACAATATTTGGCTCCTTTTTCGAGTTATTAGGTTTTAAGTATTTTGACCTTAGACCTCGATGGTGATTATTTTGGAACTTGTAGAAGTTGATGACCAGTTACTAAATGTGGAAATACAACCTAAATATTTTTTTCCGTTTTCGAATTATAAGGTTTTAAGTATTTAAACATTTGACCTCGGTTTTAATTATTTTGGAACTTGTAGTAGTTGATGACCAACACCACCTCAATATTTGGCTCTGTTTTCGAGTTATTATGTTTTAAGTATTTTGACATTTGACCTCGATTGTCATTATTTTGGAACTTGTAGCAGTTGATGACCAGTTACTAAATGTTGAAACACCACCTCAATATTTGGCTCCGTTTTCGAGTTATTAGGTTCTAAGTATTTTGACATTTGACCTCGATGGTCATTATTTTGGAGCTTGTAGTAGTTGATGACCAGTTACTAAATGTTGAAATACAACCTAAATATTTTGTTCCGTTTTCGAATTATAAGGTTTTAAGTATTTAAACATTTGACCTCGATGGTAATTATTTTGGAGCTTGTAGTAGTTGATGACCAACACCACCTCAATAATAGCCTCTGTTTTCGAGTTATTATGTTTTAAGTATTTTGACATTTGACCTCGATGGTCATTATTTTGGCACTTGTAGCACTTGGTGACCGGTAACTAAATGTGGAAACACAACATAAATATTTTATTCCCTTTTCGAGTTATTATGTTTTAAGTATTTTGACATTTGAGCTCGATGGTCATTATTTTGGAACTTGTAGTAGCTGATGACCAACACCACCTCAATATGTGGATCCGTTTTCGAGTAACTGGGTTTTAAGAATTTCGACCTTTGACCTCGATGGTTGTTTTTTTGGAACTTGTAGCAGTTGATGACCAGTTACTAAATGTGGAAACACCACCTGAATATTTGGCTCCGTTTTCGAGTTATTAGGTTTTAAGAATTTTTACATTTGACCTCAATGGTCATTATTTCGAAACTTGTAGTAGTAAAAGACCAGTTACTAAATGTGGAAACACCACCTAAATATTTGGTTCCGTTTTGGAGTTATTAGGTTTTAAGAATTTTGACCTTTGACTTCGATGGTCTTTATTTTGGAACTTTTAGCAGTTGATGACCAGTTACTAAATGTTGAAACACCACCTAAATATTTGGCTCTGTTTTCGAGTTATTAGGTTTTAAGTATTTTGACCTCGATGGTCATTAATTTGCAACTTGTAGTAGTTGATTACTAGTTACTAAATGTGGAAACACCATATCAATATTTGGCTCATTTTTCGAGTTATTAGGTTTTAAGTATTTTGACCTTAGACCTCGATGGTCATTATTCTGGAGCTTCTAGTAGTTGATGACCGGTTACTAAATGTGGAAACACCACCTCAATATTTGTCCCCGTTTTCGTGTTTTTAGGTTTTAAGTATTTTGACCTAGATGGTCACATTTTTGGAACTTGTAGTATTTGATGACCAATTACTAAATGTGGAAACACCTCCTCAATATTTGGCTGCGTTTTCTAGTTATAAGGTTTTAAGAATTTTGACCTTTGACCTCGATGGTCATTATTTTGGAACTTGTAGCAGTTGATGACCAGTTACTAAATGTTGAAACACCACCTCAATATTTGGCTCCGTTTTCGAGTTATTAGGTTTTAAGTATTTTGACATTTGACCTCGATGGTCATTATTTTGGAACTTGTGGTAGTTGATGACCAACACCACCTCAATATTTGGCTCTGTTTTTGAGTTGTTGGGTTTTAAGAATTTTGACCTTTGACCTCGATGGTCATTATTTTGGAACTTTTAGCAGTTGATGACCAGTTACTAAATTTTGAAACACCACCTCAATACTTGGCTCGGTTTTGGAGTTATTAGGTTTTAAGTATTTTGACCTTTGAGGACGATGGTCATTATTTTCCAACTTGTAGTAGTTGATGACGAGTTACTAAATTTGGAAACACCACATCAATATTTGGCTTGGTTTTCGAGTTATTAGGTTTTAAGTATTTTGACCTTTGACCTCGATGGTCATTATTTTGGAACTTGTAGTATTTGATGACCAGTTACTAAATGTCGATACACCATCTCAATTTTTGGCTCCGTTTTCGTGTTCTTAGGTTTTAAGTATTTTGAACTCGATGGTCATTATTTTGGAACTTATAGTAGTTGATGACCAGTTACTAAATGTGGAAACACAACTGAAATATTTTGTTGCGTTTTCGAGTTATTATGTTTTAAGTATTTTGACATTTGACCTCGATGGTCATTATTTTGGAACTTGTAGTAGTTTATGACCAACACAACCTCAATATTTGATTCCGTCTTCGAGTTATTGGGTTTTAAGAATTTTGACCTTTGACCTCGATGGCTATTATTTTGGAACTTGTAGCAGTTGATGAGCAGTTACTAAATGTGGAAACACCACCTCAATATTTGTCTCGGTTTTCGAGTTATTAGGTTTTAAGTATTTTGACATTTTCCTCGATGGTCATTATTTCGAAACTTGTGGTAGTAGATGACCAGTTACTAAATCTGGAAACACCACCTAAATATTTGGTTCCGTTTTCGAGTTATTAGGTTTTAAGAATTTTGACCTTTGACTTCGATGGTCATTATTTTGGAACTTGTAGTATTGATGACCAGTTACCAAATATGGAAACACCACCTAAATATTTGCCTCCGTTTTCGTGTTCTTAGGTTTTAAGTATTTTGTCCTCGATGGTCATTATTTTGAAACTTGTAGTAGTTCATGACCAGTTACTAAATGTGGAAACACCATCTCAATATTTGACTCCGTTTTCAAGCTATTAGGTTTTAAATATTTTGACTTTGACCACGATGGTCATTATTTTGGAAACTTGTAGTACCTGATCACCTATTGTTTAAATGTGGAAACACCACCTCATTATGTTGTTCGTTTACGAGTGATTCAGTTTTAAGTGTCATACAATGGGCGTATCCCACATAAACTATAGGACCCAAGGATGTTACAAAATAGATGATCTGTCCATACAACTAGATGGCGAAGCCATACGTCACAGCTTGGCCACTCCTACTCTGCCCACTCCACACTACTAAGATCGCAATGTTTCGAGGCAACAATCATGACGGGAACGAGAGTATCTAATCGGACGTGCAGGCTCAGACGATGCTCTATTTTTTTCGGCTTCATTTAGTTCATATGATAAAGATACGTATGGGCAGATTTTCTATTTTATAACATCCTTGATAAGAGCCAGGTAAAAATAGAAATGGTATTCGTAATCAGCATGTCCGAAAACTCCCATATGCCGAGTTTCATCCAAATCGGTAAAAATTGTCATAGAAAGGGCGTATCCCACATAAACTTTAAGACCCAGGTAAAAAGAATTCTTTGCTATGTTGAAACGAGTACACCCTCTTTGCTATGTAATCTGCTATGTCCGTAGTCTCTGTGGGAAATAGGGGTTAAACAGGGAACAAGTACATCCCTATTATTTTCTAATTTTTACTGTGTTCGAATAAGGGTTGGAAACGATGCTCATAAAAGAGAATGAGTCCACCCCTAAAATTTACTATGTTCAAATAGGGGTGGAAAAATAAGCTCATAAAAGAGAACGAATACACCCCTAAAATGGGCTCATAAAAGGGAACGCGGTGTTATATAATTTCTGCTCTCATAAAAGACAACTAGTATACCCCTAAAATGGCCTATGTTCAAATAGGGGTGGAAAAATAGGGCAACTGCTATGTACTCTTTACTATGTTAAAATGAGGGTTGGAAAATATGCTCATAAAAGAGAATAAGTCCACCCCTAAAATGGACTATGTTTAAATAGAGTTGGACTTCGCTATGTTTCGTAGTCCCTGTGTGATTTCTGTTATGGTAAAATAAGGGTTGGAAAATGAGCCATACTGGTTTATTAGCTGTGCTGCGTATTATCTGCTCTGCTGTGTGTTCATAGTCTCAGTGTAATTTCTGCTATGTTCAAATAGGGGTTGAAAAATATGCTCATAAAAGGAAACGAGTTCATCCCTAAAAAGTGCTCATAAAAGGAAATGAATACATCCCTGCTATGTTTCGTAGTCTTTGCTATGGGGTTGAAAAAGTGATTATAAAAGGGAACGAGTCTACCCTGAAAGATGCTCATAAAATGGAATGAATCTTATGTATTCTCTGCTTTGCTGTGTGTTCGTAGTCTTATGTATTATCTGCTAAGCTATGTGTTCATAGTCTCCATGTATTCTCTGCTATGATAAAATGTTCAAATAGGGGTTGAAAAAGTAATCATAAAAGAGAACGAATACACCCCTGCTATGTTACGTATTCTTATATTTTATCTGCTCTTCTATGTGTTCGTAATCTTATGTAATTTTTGCTATCTTAAAATAGGGGTTGTAAAATATGCTCTTAAAATAGCATGATTACACCCGTGCTATTTTTCGCAGTCATGTATTGTCCACTCTGCTGTGTGTTTGTAATCTTATTAATTATCTGCTGTGCTATGTGTTCATAGTCTCTGCTAGGGGTTGGAAAAATAATCATAAACGAGAACGAATACACCCCTGCTATGTTACGTATTCTTATGTGTTATCTGATCTATGTGTTACGTAGTCTTATGTATTCTCTGCTATGTACGTTTAAGGGTTGAAAAATATGCTCATAAAAGGAATGTATACACCCTTTGAAATGTACTCATAAAAGGGAACGAGTACACCCCCTAAAAAGTGCTCATAAAGGGGAACAAATACCTCCTAAAATGGAGGTCGTAAAAGACCGTGGGATGATGGTTCACGATGCTCAATTTCCTAGTGGGTCCTGAGTAGTTCTAATATGGCCTAATATGAGCCAGATCGATCCACTTTCTACTACTACTATCAAGTTGGCCCCACCACTTTTGGACGGGGAAAAATGTATAATGCTACTCGTTTGTGCTAAATTAGTGCTGGTTAATACCTAAATTTCAGCGTTTGTGCAATCAAAAGAACAAAGTCATGATGTCAAGTTGGCCCCGCTTTTTTCCGTAATTGAGATAGAATGGATTTACTAATGCCAAACATCAGTGCTACGTTTGTGCTGGTTAGTGCCCAAATTTGAACGTAAGTTCTATACAAATAACGCCAGTATAACGAATTAATTAGCGTCAAGTTGGCCCCACCTTTTGCCTTTAATTGAGATAGAACGGATTTTCTAATGCCAGACATTTCTGCTACGTTAGTGCTGCTTAGTGCACTAATTTCACGGTTAGGACTCTCCAAATAACGCCGTTATAACGAAATAATTAGCGTCAAGTTGGCACCGCTTTTTTCCCTAATTGAGATAGAAATGATTTTCTAATGTCAGACGTTAGTGCTATGTTAGTCCTGGTTAGTGCCCAAAATTCTCCTGTAATGCTGTTAAAATAACGTTATTATAACGAGTTAATTATCGTAAAGTTGGTTCGCCTTTTTTCCCTAATTGAGATAGAATGGATTTTGTGATGTCAAACGTTAGTGCTGGTTAGTGCCCAAATTTGAACGTTAATGCTATTCAAATAACGCCGGTATAACGAATTAATTAGCGTCACGTTGGCCCCGCCTTTTCCCCCTAATCGAGATAAAATGGATTTTCTATTGCCAAAAGTTAGTGCTGCTTAGTGCCCTAATTGATACACCTAATTGTAAGTTCCAAAACTCCCATACAAAATGCATGGACAACTTTCTCATTGCGACAAATTCCCGCCAAAATCAAAAGCACTAATAATATATTTTATTGTACTCGTTAGTGCATCGTTAGTGCTTCTTAGTGAACCAACCAATAACGTTAGTGCTTTTCCAGTGTAGGTGCAACAAGTAAAAAGCCTTTGGAGAGCTAAGTTCACGCTGCTTCCACTTGAAGCAGTAACGAAAAACCAGTGCATTCATTAGTGTATAGTTATTGCTTCTTAGCACGCCAACCAATGACGTTAGTGCTTCATTAGTGTATTCTCTAGAACCAAACCAATGATAAGGAGTAATTACCCTCTAAGCCCTACTTTAAGCACTAACGAAAGGTCAAAATACTTAAAACCTAATAACTCGAAAACGGAGCCAAATATTGAGGTGGTGTTTCCACATTTAGTAACTGGTCACCAACTACTATAAGTTCCAAAATAATGACCATCGAGGTCAAAGGTAAAAAAAAACTTAAAACCTAATAACTCGAAAACGAAGCCAAATTTTTATTTGGTGTTTCCACATTTTGTAACTGGTCATCAACTACTACAAGTTCCAAAATAATGACCATCGAGTTCAAAGGTCAAAATACTTAAAACCTAATAACTCTAAAACGGAGCCAAATATTGAGGTGGTGTTTCCACATTTAATAACTGGTCATCAACTACTACAAGTTTGTAACGGTAATTATTTCATCTAGTAAAGGTGGATTGTTTAACAGTATACGTTGTGTGTGAGGATTAGTAATCGTACACGACACAAACCTAGTAAACAAGCTCTGGTAGCGATAACGCGCATTTAAGCGTAATCATGCACACAAATTATAAGTGCTAATAAAAGAACATAGGATATACACTGAACGTATTGAAATATATTAAGACTATGCAATATAACATAAGAACACTTAGAGTACAGGATGACTTGTATCTTGGCCTATGACAATGGAACCTTTCCCCAATCACACTTACTGTCAGCCATCCGCTTGTACTATTGCAATTCCAAGTAATATATAAGATCACTTGTATAATATAAACCGTTAGGCCCAATATATTCACATTTGCGTCTTGGATTATCACTTATTACACCCGATGATAGCAGATAAATACAGCGCTACACTGAGAACCAACTCACGGCACTATATGTTTTTGTGAATACATCAAGAATTAAAACTGCTATTGTATAGTAATATGGTAAAAATATATATGTTAATGACCTTTGTCACTGAAAGAATACTATATCGCGCTTGTATAAGCACTGGCTAAGACGGATTAGTAGAGATAACCAATTATTTCAACTTCGCACATAAAGTTTCTGCAAGCAGCACGTTTGTTTCTCTTTCCACCATACACAGACTATTCACTGTTTACAGTGTTGCTAACTCGGAGATCTCTTTGCGGGATGAGCAGTGGAACCAAGGTTGGTCACAAGTTCTAAAATAATGACCATCTAGGTGAAAGGTCATAGTACTTAACACCTAATAACTCGAAAACGGACCCAAATATTGAGGTGGTGTTTCCAAATCTAGTAATTGGTCGTCAACTAGTACATGTTAAAAAAGTACTGACCATCGAGTTGAAAGGTCAAAATACTTAAAACCTTATAACTCTAAAACGGAGCTATATATTGAGGTGGTGTTTCCACATTTAGTAACTGGTCATCAACTACTACAAGTTCCAAAATAATGACCATCTAGGTGAAAGGTCATAATACTTAAAAAACTTAATAACTCGAAAACGGAGCCAAATATTGAGGTGGTGCTTCCAAATCTAGTAATAGGTCGTCAACTAGTACATGTTAAAAAAGTACTGACCATCCAGGTCAAAGGTCAAAATACGTAAAAGCTAATAAATCGGAAACGGAGCCACATTAAGTAATTGGTCATCAACTACTGCAAATTCCAAAAATAATGACCATCGAGGTCAAAGGTCAAATATTTAAACGCGAATAACTCTTAAACAGGGCAACGTATTGGGGTGCTGTTTCCAAATCTAGTAATACGTCATCAACTACCATTTGACCCAAAAGTACTCACCATCGAGGTCAAAGGTGAAATATTTGAGCCTTAATAACTTTAAACAAAGCCTGTGTCTTATTCAGTTTTGTACCAAGCAGAGAAAAGTGAAGAATGAATAAATATGACTGGCTTACTTCGAGAAAAAAGAAAAGATATGCCATTTTCACTATTTAAATAACGAAAGAATAAATTTGAATGACCTATTCAATTTTGTAAAAACGAGAAATGTCATTTTACCTAGCTCAGAATTTGAGTGGTCTAAAAAATGCGAAGGACTATTTTATATAATTTTACTGCTCCAATAAACAATGGAATTTTTAGTTTTGTACCACCGAGAAAAGCAAAGAAATTGCACCATTTTGGAGTATTCAAATAAACAAAGGACTTATAATTTGTATCAACTCTAAAAAGGATCATTTTAACTAGCTGAGTGTTTTACACCATTTTGAATTATTTCAACACACAAAAGGAAAAAGCAAAATAGGACCATTTTAACTAGCTGCGAATTTTATATCATTTTAAACTAGTCTAATAAACGAAGGCATAAATATGAGTAAGCTATTTAATTTTGTAACAACCAGATAAAAAATCGAAGAAAGCCCATTTTCACTAGTTCAATATTTCTGTACAATTTTGTATAGAATATACAAAAATAGAAATGGTATTCGTAATCAGCATGTCCGAAAAATCCCATATGCCGAGTTTCATTCAAATCGGTTAAAATTGTCATAGAACGGACGTATCCCACATAAACTATAAGACCCAGGTAAAAAGAATTCTTTGCTATGTTGAAACGAATACACCCCCTTTGCTATGTAATCTGCTATGTCCGTAGCCTCTTTGGGAAATAGGGGTTAAAAAGGGAACAATTATATCCCTATTATTTTCTAGTTTTTGCTGTGTTCGAATAAGAGTTGGAAACGATGCTCATAAAAGAGAATGAGTCCACCCCTAAAATGGACTACGTTCAAATAGGGGTGGAAAAATAAGCTCATAAAAGAGAACGAATACACCCCTAAAATGGGCTCATAAAAGGGAACGAAGTGTTATATAATTTCTGCTCTCATAAATGAGAACTAGTACACCCCTAATATAGACTATGTTCAAATAGGGGTGGAAAAATAGGGCAACTGCTATGTATTCTTTACTATGTTAAAATAATAGTTGGAAAATATGCTAATAAAAGAGAATAAGTCTACCCCTAAAATGGACTATGTTTAAATAGAGGTAGACTTCGCTATGTTTCGTAGTCTCTGTGTGATTTCTGTTATGGTAAAATAAGGGTTGGAAAATGAGCCATACTCTTTTATTAGCTGTGCTATGTATTATCTGCTCTTCTGTGTGTTCATAGTCTCAGTGTAATTTCTGCTATGTTCAAATAGGGGTTGAAAAATATGCTCATAAAAGGAAACGAGTTCATCCCTAAAAAGTGCTCATAAAAGGGAATGAATACACTCCTGCTATTTTTCGTAGTCTCTGCTATGGGGGTGAAAAAGTGATTATAAAAGGGAACGAGTCCACCCTTAAAAATGCTCATAAAAGGGAATGAATCTTATATATTCTCCTCTCTGCTGTGTGTTCGTAGTCTTATGCATTATCTGGTATGCTATGTGTTCATAGTCTCCATGTATTCTCTGCTATGATAAAATGTTCAAATAGGGGTTGAAAAAGTAATTATAAAAGAGAACGAATACACCCGTGTTATGTTACGTATTCTTGTGTTATCTTCTCTTCTATGTGTTTGTAATCTTATGTGTTATCTGCTATCTTAAAATAGGGGTTGGAAACTATGCTCATAAAAGGAAACGAGTACACCTTTTAATCTTCGCTATGTTTAATTAAGGGTTCTAACTGCTATGTTACGTAGTCTGATGTTCTGCTATGTGTTATGTTAAATTTACGGTTGGAAAATATGCTCATAAAAGGGAACGAGTTTACCCCTAAAAAGTGCTCATGAAAGAGAACGAATACACCCCCTAAAAAGTGCTCATAAGAGGGAGCAAATACACCCCTAAAATGGAGATTGTAAAAGACCGTGTGTTGACGGTTCACGATGCTCAATTTCCCAGGTGCTCCTGAGTTGTTCTAATATGGACTAATATGAGCCAGATCGATCCATTTTCTACTACTGATACTAATACAAAATTACGTATGATCTCTCAAATTGTACCCAGATTGGAATCAGAATAAATGCAAACTTAACGTGTGTTCGTCACTTAGCACACATTCGTGTATGGTTTTTTGTACTTATCTATTTATAACATATAAGTTTGCAAGCATATTATAAATGTGTACGCAGCTGGTGGACAGGTAAGAAATCAAGAAGGGAGAAGCCGTTATATCATAAGTGGAATTAAATGGATGGTAGCGCTCCTCAAATTTACCTATGCTAACTGGGAAATGTAGGCAAACACCATCAGTGAAAAGGATGTAAAAGACATTAGAATAACATTTTCACGATGAAATATGTGTAACTGTTGAATCAATTTTCCCCATCAGTCATTGTTCCAGAAAGTTTTTTTTATGGTGGCGGCGAATTGCAATATACTGGTAATGACCCCTTAAAGAATTCGTAAGCGGGCCCAGGTTGGACCACCAGACGTATTCGTTGGCCCAACAGCGACAGCCGCCTACGGCCCATCATGCGTTTTTGTAAAAAAAGAAAAACTACCTACAAGTAGGCAAGCCACCATGCAATAGCGGCTACAAGTTGGGATGTCATCATGCAACTGCGGGCCTACTTCGGGCCACCACATTGCAATAGCTGGCCTGCTTCGGACCCACAATGTTGCCACTTTCAAACCCCCATGGTGAGATGGCGTGCCGCCTTCGAGCCCCTCTTCAGCATATTTATGGAATCCTTTAATAAACTCATTAATCCTTCCTCTCGCATTGTGCATACTATTTCTCCATACTTTTATAACCTACAAACCTGTATCAGGGGAATAACTTCTACACATTACTCCATAAAGGGTTAAAGTTTGAATGGAAGGAGCCTCTTTAAATGAAACTTCGATTCAAACTTTAAACTTTTATGGAGTAGTGTGTGTCGAAGTATTTCCCCTGGTACAGGTTTTTAGGTTATAAAAGTGTGAAGAAATAGTATGCACAATGCGAGAGGGAGAACTAATGAGTTTATTACGGGAGATTTACAGGACAAGAAAAATATCTCATGTATGAATTTCATATGTGAATATGTGACAGAATTTGGTGTTAGACTAATTGCATTTACCGTAATCTTAATATAGCACAGAGTAATTATTTGTAAATCTATAAATTTTAGCAACAATAACATATTTTTGCCAAGTAACTAGTGCGCGTATATGTAATGCACGATATTCGTCTCGGTGCGAAAATTGAGTGTACTATTGTGGCCGGGTTCGACTTCAAATGTAGTCTGAGTTGCAGTGCTGGACAACAAATATACAGATAAGATGTTTTAATGAATTAACAATTTAAGTAAACATCACTATGGTGGCACAAATAAATCATAAAATGATGTAATAAAGTGTTTCTCAACCTTTGCCGAGCAGTAGCCAAGAAAGTGAGACGTCCCACTAGTAGTATATAGAACTCCTCTATCTGTATTAGATGTGTTTACTACTATAACGTAGCAATGTTTTTTTCATATTAATTAATATTGAATTTATATATTTGCTATAAACGTACACATACCATGAACGTTGGAAGGAAATTGTCTGTAGTGGACAAAGTCAGACAACGTTGAACCCAGTTATAAACACAGCACTAACTATGTAAATATTACATTAAAAATATTGAGATGGTATAATAAATAAAATGCATATTTCTAACTACTGTATTTTTTTATTAACACATACATATAGAAAAAAAATAATATACACAGCTGCCATCTTTCAGTGGTACAATGATATTTAAATACATATATACATTCTCATAGACTTTATGCTACAATATAAAAAAAACATTTGTCGTCTGAGTGTTACACAAACTAAACTAATTATATGACTTTAATGCAAAAAGAAGAGAAAGTGGGAAAACGTTTCATATCCACATTGGATGAAAATGAAGTCTCTAGTTTTAGGTCTCACGATTATGAACATTAGAATAAAGGAGATAGGTGGTTAATGAATGTTAGTGATGCTGAAGTAATTGGTGAAATGAGAATGGGGAGAAAATCAGAGGCGAGAAAATCCACGGATACGATATTTTCCACCATAAACTCGTGCTACAGGAGAATGAAGTAGGGACTCCTAGTGCCAGAGGTAAGTGCTTTACCAGTGACTCATCATGGCCTCTATAGCTAAGTGAAATACCTCATTCAACATAATATCAACGTCTTTCGAAAAATTTCCTTCATGTTCAAGAACACAGCGGACGTTTGTGGGAGGCGTTATCAGAATGTTGCAATGTCTCCAGTGGTATGTTCATTGATTTCTGGAAAAGACATTTAACTGCCATTTAATTAAACATATTTCATTATGAAATAAATAACTTAGGAACAGATCATAATTTAGTTTCGTTTTGTTCAAAATTTACATATAGAATTTCGGAATTTGATACAAGAGATTCAGTCGTGCAGACGGCAAGAGGCCAGATGGTATGACCCTAATACCGTGGAAGAAAGGAAAAGAACTTCTATGGGATTTTACTTGTTCCGACACCTTCGCCCCTTCAAATTTACATTCTTCCTCAGCACAAGCTGGCAACGTGGCTGCTCGCCGAGAAACAGAAAAACGCAGGAAGTATAGCAATTTACTCGACAAATATCATTTTGTCGCTATAGCTATTGAATCGGGTGGTTCATGGGGTCTCGAAGGCCTTAACTTTATAAAAGAAGTTGGTCACCGCATTTTTCTATCGTCAGGAGACGCTAGAGCAACCTCTTTTCAACTGCAGCGCATCAGTATGGCAGTACAAAGAGGGAATGTTGCATCAGTGTTGCCACACTTGGTACAATTGTACCAAATTCAGCCCTTTTTGTCATTCATCGGCCTGTTGGTACCACGCTGGCATTTTCAGCCCCTTTTGTGAAAAAGTTGGTACAATTCTACCCAATTCAGCACCATTTAACAAATACTTATCACTGTGCATTGGACTCTTAAAAAAATGTTGTTGAACGTTCATTCTGTGACGTTGCACCGCATAACGCTACGAATTTTGTGTAGAAAATTCGTAATATTTTATTATAACGCACTGGTTACACACGAACTCGGAGATGATTCATTTGTTCCTCGTTTCATATATGGCCTCGTTATATATTTTTTTCATATATGGCCATAATACCAAATGGTTTTGGTTTATTGGTCACTGAAATAGAGGCGCGTTTGTTTTCCTTACAATACGTAAAGAAGATAACTGTTTTCCCTTTTAATATGCGGCCTCTGTTATACTTCCTACGTGCGTTTCATCTATTTCCACGGTTGTTCGGGGTCCTCCTCTTTAAATATTTTTAAAAAGAGCACTTTCTTGATTTGGACTCTTGGAAGAGGGGACGAGTGTTCTAGAACTTGACCTCTTTTAGTTTCGTGTTATATAGTCATGCATGATGCTACTGGTACTGAAAGTAATGAATTCAGCCCTTTTTGTTTCAATTTGGTATTATTTTTCAGCCCACTCCAGAGCTAGAACTGTGGCAACACTGCGTTGCATCAGTTTTAGGAACGCTACCCTCTGGTAAGGAACTGGAGGAAATCTTTTGTCTGTAATCTCGGCGAAGGTTTGAGGATGCTGTTGCGAGGCTTATCACAATTACGTGTATTAGTGGATAATTATATTTCGATATTCTGTAAAATTTAGTAAACATTCATCTCTAATTACATTTTCCTTTGCCCTTTTTCCGTTTACCGTACATATTAATTTGTCTTTGTTCTACTTCGTTGTAATGATTTCCCAGAAATATGGATCAGCGGACAAAAGCAACATCAAATAATGAACATTATATTGAAACTTGAAACTTAAATAAACAAATTAAGAGATTAATTTATTTAATGTTCAGTGAAACAGGCAATACCATTGGGAATTCGTTTGTGTCGCCTGTATAGTATGTGTATTGTGAATTTAATATATATTTATTAGAGGCTGATCATATTGGTATATTTACTATCTAAGAAATATGGTATGTAAAAAGATTTGCCCGGATATGTAAAAAAAGTCAGAACGTACTTGAAATTTAACACCAATGATTTTTATACTATTGTCAACTACTACAGTATAAAAATCATCAAATTTTTCACTAATACAACATTCATGTCTGGTAAAATACAAACACTGTCTCTTAGTTGGGACACATTAAATTTATACCAGTTAAAATGTAACACTTGAGTCTTTTTCATCAGTTACAGAAATATTGAAAGTTACATTATCCGAATTCTGTTCATTACTATCAGTATAGTCAGGAACAGACAAAGACATGTTACTGCCACAGTCAGACACTTCTATGTTACGTATTCTTTCACCTGTAAGTCCAGCTTCAACGCTTCCACCATGGTTTGGTAATGAAGCACCAACATCACTATCTAACGAATTACTTAAGTCATCAATATTTCTTTTCAGATTTTTATTAATATGATAGTAATCGTTTGAAGTTAAAAAATTTTGTTTCCTTTTCGGCATATTGCTGCCTTAAAAAAAGTAATGAACATATATACACAAAGTTCTACAACTTACTTCCGAGTGAAGGCGCATATACTCGGTTCATGCTCCAAAATCTGGTTAGGCATCTGATGTGCTTGCGTGTGTTTCCACCTGTTAAAAAAAAATCAACATCGTATGAGCTGTACCTGCATAAATTTGAAAGAGAATTCATATTTGTTTTCATTTTGTGAAAGCTACACAATGCAAAAAAAAAAAAAAAAGCAAAAATCTAAAAAGTGAAACTAACAATGCAGAAATGATCACTCACTCAAGATGCTTCACGACATTACATGTAATTTAATTCTTCGATATTTCTGAGATTATCTATGTTAGCGATCTTATGTTTTACCGAATCTTATACTTAAATAACTACAACTTTAAACATACGGAACATTGTAGAGTACCATAAATAATTCATTATTCCTTCTTCATTAGGAAATATATTTTTTCTAGCTAGCAACTATCATCAACTGCAAGACCAATGACTAGTAGGTTCAAGCAATACCTTTAACTTGCATGTAATGTTAGGCCTATTGTTGTTAAAGGCTATTTACTATCTTGGAAAAAAAAAAGGAAAAGTTAGGCCAGCTTTCGGCAAGACTAAATTAACCAAATGTTGATTTTCTTTGACAAATGGAGATTTTCATTTAGAGCATTGGAATATAGACTTCTAAAGTAAGGTTAAGCTAGAATTACAAACTAAACCAACTATTCCTATCAGTAGTAAATCTATCAGAAGGGCATTAGGGCCACGCGTGGAGTAGCAAATGAGTCAAATGTTGCCATCGTTACAGAGTTTGGCCACTTGTCATTGTCTTAAGGAGACACAAGATCATTGATCTTCTCTTCCCTTACAATGGGGCCTGTAGATCAGTGGCGGATCTAGAAGGTAAAATTTGGAGGGGCAGCCAGATTGCAGATTACAATAGGTATATCTTGAGTTTACGCAAACCATTTTAATTTTAAAAAAGATTTATAACTGATAGCTTCGATTATTTTTGATGATCAAAACTTTGGGGAGCCTAGGCTCCCCGGCCCTGGGCTAGATTAGCCACTGCTGTAGATCTTGGCATTCAAGGAAATAAGTTGATTTTGCTTGTGTGCGAACTTTAGTAGAGTCTTTTCAGTTAGTAGCAAAGGAGAGTATATATATATATATATATATATATATATATATATATATATATATATATATATATATATATATATATATATATCAATAAAATAAAAAGGTAGAACAACAGCAACAATAAAATAAGCTTAAGAAAAGTAACAATTAAATAGCATATTCAGGTATTTCTACCACTTATACCAAAAAACTTTTATGCGATTATACGTGCATGTCACGAATTATTCGCTTAGACTTTAATAAATGTGACAATTATATCCAAGTAAATACGGTACGTTAAATGTTATTTCTAAAGGGTTGTAAACATACATCATTGTACGTATTTTAATTTCAAAACCGTCCTACCTCCACTGTGTAAAGAACCTTCTGCTACTTAAAAATTTGTGATTGCTAATCTCACTTGTGAAATAGATTTATCAGCTGGAAAAAAGCACAGTAAAGCAGTTATGTTTATACGTAGCGAAGCACGACAAAAAGGAGCTATCAATTGGTTCAATGATGCCACTGTTACAAAGGATTATTTGCTTGTTGCAGTTTAACATCCCATGGTTATGCCTTGGCGGCTAGGAAGACGTAGACCTTACGGAATTCGAACTAGTTTTTTCGTTCAACTATATTCCACCGGGAATCGAATCTGGGACCTCGCGCACTTAAGGCAAGCGTGCTACCTACTAGAGCAAGGGGGGTCCTTAATTATTTGACACTCATCAGGAGGTACAAGAGGATTGAGTTCTCTTTCCTTCAATAGCGTCAGCAGTACGTCATGTCTTTCAGAAAATTGTTGGTATTTTTTGTGTGCAAACTATAAAATCCTTGGACGCACGCTTGGTCTAGTGGCTAGGACGCTTGCCTCGGTGCGCGTATTCCCGGGTTCGATACCTGGTGAGAGTACGGTTCAATGAAACAAAGCGTTTCGGATTCCACTATAATCAGTAGGTCCAAGTCTCCTTTAGTCAACATGGCATAACCATGAGACGATAAACTCAATACCATATCTTTAAAATCCTTATTCAATGCACATATTTGCATAATTTAATATTGGTACCAAAATAATTATTCGGGCCTTAGAATTAGCGATCGGTTCGATTCCAGGCTTTAGGCATTGTAGTTTTTGTGATCCTCATGTTCGATTCCACCTCATCATTACACTAATTATACCATGATCATCTGTCCTATTGTATTGTATTGTATTGTATTTATTTCGTCCTTTTTTCATACATTTAGCACTGTAATACAATGCATATGAAGCGGACACGTCATTTATATATGAATACAAAAGTAAAAGAAACAATAATAGTGAAAATTACATACACTAGGTTAGTAATTAAGCCTTACTTCATACATCTTATTACACTATACATTTTACATGACATCATTGTTAAAAATAAACTTAGCAATTATTACTTGCAGTGTATTTAGAAACCCTCCAACAAATATGTAATGCTAAAAGCAAGTAATGTCATTGATTTACTGTACATCCTATAACGTTTCTATTTACTTAGCAGTTCATGTATTCCTCTACCGAGTAAAAGCAATGTTGTAATAAATATTTCTGGAGTTCTTTTTTAAATTTAGCAACAGAGTCCTGAGTTTTTATTTCTTTCGGAAGTTTATTGTATAGCATGATATCCGCGTATTTACATCCTTTTTCATATAATACTGTTCTCTGTTGTACAATAGAAAAGTTTTCTTTGTTTCTTGTATCATGATCATGTTGCTGTTCTACTCGCGTAAGGATACCTTGTGGGTGTTTCTTTACAAATATCAATAGATTTAAAATATACAAACAGGGTACTGGAAGTATACGAAGTTTTTTAAATATTGGTTTGCAATGATCTTTCGGTTTAGCAGTTGCCATTATTCTTATTACTCGTTTCTGTATCGTAATGATTACTTTGGCCTTGTGTGTATTTCCCCAAAATATAATACCATATGTTAAATTCGATTGGAATAATCCAAAGTAAATTCTTTTTAAAGTAGACTCTCTTAAAACATTTTTAAGTACTTTAATTGCGAAATATATTTGGTTTAATTTTTTACTAAGCTTAGTTATTTGCACATCCCAGGAAAGATTTTTATCTATTCAAATTCCTAAGAACTTAGTTGAGTTTACATATTCTATTTCATTATTTTGAATATAATGTTCCTAGGCTGTGCATGTTTGTTGCGCATGTAATGAAAATTGATTGCTTGTGTCTTTTCAATATTTAATTTAAGCTTATTTTCTTTAACCCAGTGAGATAGTTTACAAAGGATTTCGTTTGCACTACCTTCAACAACCTCATTTGTTTTACCTTTTACTATAATATTAGCGTCATCTGCATAAAGGGATGCTTCTGCTGGAGCAATATTACTTGGTATATATCAAAAATAATAGCGGCCCTAATGCGGATCCTTGTGGCACTCCATATGTTATTTCTTGTTTCTCTGATATGTAGTGTGTAGCTTGGTTTGTATCCCTGTTATTGCATGTAATTTCTACTACTTGCTGCCGATTTTTCAGATACGATTGAAACCATTTGGATGCAATGCCTCTTATTCCGTAATCTTGTAGCTTTGAGAGAAGATTTCTATGTGACACTAAGTCAAATGCTTTCGAAAGATCCAGAAAAACACCTATACATTTATCCTTACTATCTAAACTTTTATGTACACTTTCCACGAAGTTATATATTGCGGTTTCCGTTGATTTCCCTTGTAGGAAGCCATGTTGCTCGTGTGTTATTAGATCATGTTTAAGTAAAAAGGATGCTAGCCGGACACTCATTGTGGTTTCTAAGATTTTTGAGAAAATTGAGAGAAGCGAAATAGGCCTATAATTTTCAAGCGCTGAATTGTCGCCTTTTTTATATATTGGTTTTACTTTTGCAATTTTTAATATACTAGGGAATTCTCCACTTGAAAGCGACATATTTATGAGGAAACACAGAGGGTCAGCAATATATTTAATGCTTTTCTTTACAATACTTGGCGGTATGCCATCTACGCCAGCTGACCATTTACTTTTCATTTTCTTTACCACTTTTATTATTTCTGCATTAGTAGCTGGATGTAGATACATTGTATTGTTGCAAATTTTTGAGAATATTTTCGAAGTGAACAATGCTGGATCATTATTCTACGTTTGTGATAAGTTGGTGTAATAGTTATTAAATAGGTCAGCAATTATACGAGGGTGATTTATTATGTTGCCATTTTTAATTACATCTAAATTACCGTCATCATTACGAGTGTTTAAACTTAACTCGCTCTTCACTAGTTTCCTCAACGCCTTCGACTTATTATCTAATTTTTTAATGATTGTGTCATTGTGTAATATTTTGCTGCTTTCAGAACCCGTTTGTATATGTTGTTGTATCTTTTGTAATATGTCTCTGTATGTGGTGATAGATTTCCTTGTGTTTTAGCTTTGTTAAGAAGTCTCATTTTTTTTGCTTGCTATTCTGATCCCTTCTGTTACCCAGGGTTTTGATTGTTTTGTTGAAGTTACACATTTTACAACAGGGAATGCTAGATCGAAATAGAATCTTATGGTGTCAATGAAATAACTGAAAGCTTCATTAACCTGATTATGTATATAAAGCTCGTTCCAATTTTCTTCCCTGAGAAAGTGATTAAAATATTGTATATTTTCGTCATTAAATTATCTTTTGTACGTTACACTACTTGCTTTTGCATTACAAAAATTGTTATTAGGAGTTACATGTATGTCGAGTACTTGGGCAAGGTGGTCTGAAAAACCACTGTTGAAGACGTCTACTGTGTTGTAGTTAAGATGTTTGCTCACTATGAACTGGTCAATTGCACTTTTAGAGTATTTTGTAATTCGTGTGGGAACTTTAACAATTGCGTCCATATTAAATGAATCTAGAAGAAGTTCTAACTCGTGTTTTATAGGCTGTAAAAAGTCTATGTTGATATCGCCAACAATTACGACGGTCTTCTTGATTTTCATAAAATAATTTAGTATCGTATCCATCCTATTTATAAAAATTTCTATATCACTGTCAGGAGTTCTATATACATATACAATTACAAGGTTATAATCTACTATTTCTAATGCACAACTTTCAAAGTGTTTTTCTACATTTAAATACTTAAACCTAATACATTCTTTCGTTTTTAGACCCCTCTTTGCATATATACAGGCTCCCCCTCTATCTCTAATACTTCTGTAGTATCCTGCTCTTAGCTGAAATTCAGGAATGCTTAGGTATTCTAAGCAGCCTGATTGTAACCAGTGTTCTGTTATACATATTAAATTTACTCCCAACAATTTGTCCAAAAGTAGTTCTTCCAACATGCTTTTTTTATATAACGAAAACCCCTGTACATTTTGATGGAAAATAACTATATTGTTTCTATTGTGTTTGTAACTTAAGTTGTCAGACTATACTTTGATAACATGTCTGCACTTTAACAGCATTACTCTCAATATACCTTAGTTTTAATTTATTGTCAATTAGACGTTTATCAGAACTCCAATTATCTTTACGGATGTCTTTATGTTGGGTTGATGATCCTACCATAAAAAATAATACGGACGGTGTGTTGGAGGCTTTCTTTCTCGTTTTGATTTCCTATATACATTGTCCTGATATGACGTAATTTCTTGAGGAGAGACAATGCCATTTGAAACATTCATATTTTCAATATTCGATTCTACCCTGATACCGTCTTCATTAGATGGTACGAAACAATTTTTTTCACATTGAATTTTACTACTTTTGCAATTTATGTCAAAGTTTTCGCGTACTGTACCCTCTGTATCAATAATTATGCGTGTTTTATTTACACTAATTTTTGTTGAAAGCTCTCCCATCGCAAGTTTCTCGCATATTTCTTTTATACCTGTATTGCTTAAGTGCATACCATGTCTTGTGAAATATCTACGAGGAAAATCCTCAACAGTTAGATGGTGCACATGACTATAACGTTTACTTAATGTATTAATTTTCTTATTGAAGTTTTTTACCGCTTGGTTTACACAAGAAGAGCTAAGAAGATCATGGCGATGTGGAGCACCTACAACTATCACATTTGTATGAGCTAGATTTGGTAATAAAGAGCACAGATTTCTTATACCCACATCAGCTTCATTTCTAGCAATATCGTCGGTCCCTCCGATAATAACAAGTACATCGTTCTTGGTTAGATTATTACTATTTAAAGCCACTGGCTCAACTACGTTACCTATTCTTGCTCCCGGTTTAACTAAACTAGTAATTTGTTTATCTACCAATTTGAAGTTTAAAATACCGGCCAATCCCTTTGCATGGCTGTCACGTATGGAGTTTACGTTAACTGACGTATGACAAAACTCGAGTGGGTTTCATTGGCTATCTTATTTTTCTTCTTATCCTTGGGGCTACATTTCAGCTCTATAACGGAAATATAAGTTCGACTGCGTGTGCTTTATTGGAAGTGTTACTTTTACGCTTGTTTACGTTCACTACGTAAAACACAATTCTCTTCGTGGGCCTACACTCTAAACTGTGAATTTGAAGTCGTTTTCTTGTACAATACTCAAAGTTGATAAAGTCGGAATGGATTTGCAGCACTAAAATGCAACTCACGTTAGACACTCACGGTTACGAAGAGAAATTTGAATTTGTTGAATTGCGCAAAGCATTTGCCTGCGACACACAAACGACAACACTACAACTTCGTTATCACACAAACCTAACAATTGAATGCTCAAGCCTTCCCTGGCTTCTTCGAGAGGATGGGTACGCGCAACCTCAACGCTTACAACTTATCATGTGTGAAACATCGGCATCCCCTGCCGGCAAAACAATTACATTAGAAACATAATTGTCTACAGGTACACGTAACGATTCTACCTTTTTCGCTATCCCTACAATGCATATTTCCTTTTCCTGACTGTAATCGACTTTCCGGTTTATTTGGCACATATCTTACACACCGTGGGAGGGCCCGAATTCAAGAGTATTTACGGTTTCTTTTCCGCCTTGCACTTCCTTGCACTGTTGTATTTTGTACACTCAACCTGTGCCGTTCGCATATATACACAGAATTCAGTGAGACATTTCTTTCATTCCACTACACTATTTTTAAACTCGGCAGTTACTGAATAAATATGATTGGCCGCGTTAACTAATTCACAGCGTACCTCAGTTATTGAGGTATTGGCTTACTTTGATATTATTACGTAAACTTTCTGCTTTGGCATTCAATTCGCTATTTCCTACTCTCCCAAATCACATCTGTTACAGACTGTTGAAATTTACCCACTGATTCAGGTATTTTTGTCCTACACGTCCAATATTCATTTCCATTTTTTGAGCAATGGTTTCTAATTGTTTCTCTAATTCCTCTGTGAACATTGCTTAAAATTGTTCTAAAACACTAGCCTCCATATTGATATGAATTACGAGCAACTAACTTAAAGTACAAAAATATAAATGTCTAAGTTTAATAGGAAAATAAGAAATATGCACTTAAAACATGAAACAAGAAGAATTTTGATATTACGACCATTAACAACCAACTTCTTTTCACAACTCAGGTTTCACTTTGCGAAGTGCTTGAATATAAAATTAACACAGATATAAACTAGTACCATATTCAAAACATTGTCTCTTATTCATAAATGCATATGAAGGTGCTTAATGTGTGTGTTTATACTCAATCAGCTATTTGGTATCCACTCACATCTACATAGCATTAAAAATCAACAAGAAAATTTTTTATAAGCTACATTAATCTCTGTCGCTCTCAAAGTCGAAACCTATATACTTAACTTACATGAAAAATCTACATTACTTACTTTTTGTGTTTATCTATCCCTGTTCTTTATTTTTAATTAATTGTGTTCGCGCATGAGCTGATGGAAATTGACTGTCGACACTAGGCTAATCAGATTCGAAACTCAACACGTTATCTGTATAACTAATGGTATTTTAAAAGCAGTTGTAGAAAGACTACTACAATTTAATCCAGAAAACGGTCGCCATGTGGTAGAAATCGTGTTTTTTGCTAGTTGTTGAATCTTGTAAATATAATCGCAACGTTCACATCGATTTTCGCCTTTTTTCCCAAAAGTTTATACATCTCTCTCTCTCTCTCATCTGTCACTTGTTTATTGCGTATATCGCAGCTTTGCTACGGCAAATCACGTTTTCTTCCGTATCTACGTTTTGTCATAAACCGAATTTGGGGAGAACGGTAGACACAACATAGTAACCATAAGAATGGAAAAGTGAGCAAATGATCAAATTAAGCTCACATATTAATAAACTAAAATTATCTTGCGATGCAAATCACAAAACCTGGTTAAACTGTATAGAAAATGTAATAATACTGAATGTAATTCATACAAATTAAAATAAAATCAAAAGGTTACAAATGAACAAGTAGCTTTTAGTGTATATGTTAACGGCCGTTCTGGCTTGTTTTGTTTCCCTTTTTATCTTATTCTCTTTTTATACATGCATCTGTGTGGCACAATTGATAAATTAAGACTTCAGTTACTTACAATAATCTTCGACCGGTCAATTGCTTTAGAGGAGTTGCAGTTATAAGGATCTCAGGCGTTCCACAACGGATAATCCCAAGGGTCAGCTGGAGTCCTCTTCTAATAGTAATTAGCGATCGTCCAAGTTGGCACAATTATTCCTTCCTTTTCAATGATTTGGAGCTAGAGTTTAACACAGAACTGAGATTGCAAACGAATGTTAGGGTGCTAACACATATGTACTAGTCACTTCAGTGCTGATTTCTGCACAATATTAGAAAAAATATTTTACCCGGATGCGTATGCAAATATCGTACAATCACTGACGATAAACTAAAAAAAAATTTCTCTCACGTATGCAAACTGCGATTTAGCTTGCGAAGCTCAATCCATACAATCGGAGCACTCATAAGAGTATAACGTGTGTTTAGAACTATGCACCACACTCACCTTCGTGGGTGCCCTTCCGAGTGATGACCAGGCGTTCGTACAAAGCGCTGAAGGTTCTTTTAACAAATCAAAACTTGTATATGGTCAGCTGGGAAAATCCCGATTTTCACCCGTAGCATCGGGACCAGAATTATCGTCCAATCAGCTTTTAGCTATAACAGTGCGTAAACTGAGGATGATTGTCCCGAAAGCCATATACCGGTATAAAGAAACAGTCACCAGAAATGCAGGAGTCACGTGATCAGGGTTTCTGTTTCTTGACCATATATGGCCGTAAGCCCGGAGCTATGCTTACTAACACAAATGTACAAAGTACCAAACCGCTGGAAAAAGATTCAAGATTGCTTCTCTATATACGAGGCTTGGTTAATAAAGTTTAAAATTAAAATGGTCCTATTTCTTTTAAATTCCAAAAAAACGAACCTCAGATCGGTGATAACCGAAACGTTGTCTTTAAGAGGTTATGCTGTGTATAGTACTTAATTTTTGCACGAAACAGTTTACATCTTGATTTAATTTCGCATTTTTGCACAGTAAATAAAACGGACAAACCAATACTTACAGGGTTGATTCGATGGTCAGATGGTTAACGCGTTGCTGTCTGGAATAAATAGTCGGGGGTTCAAGTCACAGCAGTTGTAACATTTTTCTTTCTGTTTCTATATCTTCACATATATTATGAATATTTCTTTTCTTTCATTTCGCGTATGTTATCTTAGATCATGTGTTCATGGATAAGGGTAGTTTAAACCAGGTTTCGTTATATATACTTACAGTTCCTATATTTTCTTCAAGATGGATTTCTATATGTTCATATTTGTTAAAAATTACTTATATATTTCAAATTTAGTGTTCATAGGTTAGCGGTGATTATGTAAGGATATGTTTTCAGAAAATATAGAACGATGCCAAAGCACATTTTTTTTTTACACCAATGCGTTATTTTTTTTTTATTCCGAAAGTTACTGCGAGTGTGTGCTATGCAGCTAAACCTTCCACTCACTTCACTGTTAGTGCCGGTGGCATCAGTTTTCCGGACGTACACGCATTGTCAAATATTTCTTTTTCTTCAAAAATGACGTATGGATTATTATTCCGATAAAATATAGAAAGTATCTGTGTTAAACTTGTATTGGTTTTATTTGGACTAGCACACATTTTTACATTATCTTTTATTCCAAAACTGGTGTCGAGTCTAGCGTTATATCACGACTATTTTTAACTATATGGTAATAGGTTCGTTCTTACTTAACTATCTATTCAAACCTGAATTTGTTCTTTTTAACCATTTAAAATTTCAACGTTTATCGCTGTATAGCGAATATTGTAATATAGCGAGAAGTATTTGTTTGCAGACGATTCAGCGTCTAAACACAATTTCTCTACTATCCAATGTGCCTTACAGAAAAACGAATATGGTTCAATTTTACTGTTGCTTCTAATTTCAAAAGTAAGTTTTGTGTAGAATAAACAGTAAATGCTTTCATGATGCTGTTTCTTATAACTTTTTCAGCGTCCCTCGAGTAGATTCAATTTTTTCGGTTAACCGTATACTGAAACCGAAATTTCCTCAGACTAGCCATTAGTTTCAGACTTACTAATGAAACCTTGGAACGGAACGGTAAACGATAACGAGAAGTGATTCTTTCAAATGATTCTGTGTCTATACTCAACACATAACGACTGGGTAGACGCTCTGTCAAAATGGGCTCTTTCCCAATTCTGTATTGTTGCCAGTTTCAGTACCGGTATCATCCTATATTGCTGTAGAACGAGCACGGTAACAGGAAAGGAGAAGCGGTTTGCTGCCAATAAATCAGCGTTTCAAAACAACATATCGATACTATCCTGGATATTACTAGTACTACTGGTTTCAAAATTGATCTCCGTTGAAGACTGTAAAAGCTATCAGAAAGCGACTTTTTGCATGGGATGAAGCATCGCAAGCATAGGTTCCATCATCTGTGCTGATATCCTAATCAAAGCAAACCAGGTTATACTAGCCACTTCCAATTTGATCTTCTATCGCCATACTACGGAAACATAGCAAGGAGACGTCTTTCAAAAAACAATTGAGCTTCGAACAAAGAAGAAATGGCTCAAATTTAATATTAACTTAGGTTTCAATAATTATTTCTGTATGATAATCGCGGTAAGAGTTATGGAGGTGCGCTTTTGCAATCAGCTGAGCGTTTTAAGATAAGGTTCCACATTTTCCACTAAGCCATATTCAAAGCGGAGCGATTTAAATTAACCATTTGTGGTGTTAATATTTGTCATGATAGGATGCAAAGTTTAACAGACATTAACAAACGGTTTGTGTACTGATTGAGGGTCTGTAGTGGACATACCACAACCAAAAGTACGTTACGAAATCGGAAGTTGTTGAAATTTTCTACACTGGTAATTTCAATATTAATTTCTGTAGAGACAGGGGGATTAGAGATATCGAGATACGGTTTCGTACAACCGATTGATCTTCTCAAGAATAGGTCCATCTCCTTCGTCCACTCTCTATTCAAACCGTGAGCGTTTCAAATTAGCCATTTCTGATTTCAACATTATCCCTACAGAACTGAGAATGTAACAGACTGCGAGGTACGGCTTTCTGGAAATATTTCAACCTTTAAATTGTACATATCGTGATTATCACAGAGCTTTCCCAAAAAGGAACGGTTTTCAAATTTACTGTTGCATCCGATTCGATATAGTTTTGAACTTTCGTTGCCGTAGAACAAACAGATAAGCAGAATCAGTTTTCTGCAAGCGATTGAGCGTCTGAATACAATATATAATGACTATTCATGACACTGTCAAATACGGAAGTAGTTCAAATTTACTATTACATTCAATTTCAATATTTGTTTTCTTAGAGATAGAATGCTAAAATCTATCACGTTGCACTTTCTTGTAATCGATTCTGCATTCAAATGTATGTTTATTTTTTCTGTTGAAATTCAATTCAAAGTGGTCTTGGTCAAAATTATCCATCTCCGGTTTGAACATTTATCGCCACAAAACGAAAATGGTAACAGGTATGTAGTAGCTGTCGTTTAGTAAGTGATTAGTAATACTGTTATCTAATTTTCATAGAGGAAAACTGTATAAGATATCGAGCAGCTCTTCTGCGATCGGTTCAGCGTCCCAACGATACCTTCTATCTTCTTCCTTAACTTTCTATTCAAATTAGAAATGCTTCAAGTTAACGATTTTTTCAACATTTATCTCTATAGAAGTGAAGGAGTAACGTATAACTAGTAAGAGATTTTTAAAGATAAATCCCGCGTTCAAGGAACAGATTCCTTCTCTAATCTTCTTACTATATCGGAAGAAATTGTTACAGATGTACTACCTCAAGTTTGAGTATAGAATTCGCATTCGCATGTCTTAGATTCACACTCGGAAACGATATTCACTTGTTTAATTTGGGTATTGTATAACATTTTTAATAAACCCCACCAAGTTGAAACCTTTAGTCATGCATAAAAGAGTTGTAGCTATGTAACAGATATTTGGCAGAAGTTATGTGAATGGTTAATAAAAAATATGCCGCCTTCACACTTTCTTTTTCACTGCCATTAATTTTAACCTTTATCCTGATTTAAAATATTATTTTAGTACTGGGCAAGGCTGTTATTTTGTGTTTTTGTATGGTTTTGTGCGTTTTCCAGCAAATGATGTATGCTTTAACCACAATAGATTTTACAATTCCGACATTTACGTCGGTTATTTCACACATTCCGCTAACTCCGTATCAGTTGTTCGTAAACGCAAATATTTTACGAATTTTGTAACTTTTTGAACTTGTTCTTTGTAGTTGTCTTAGAAACTTAATATTTCTGAGAAATTTTTAAACTCTTCTTTATTTCTTTTTTGCATTTGTATGCAATATTATCCCGCTTTTTTCCCACTACTAACTACCATATAAATAAAATCTCAAGATATAAGCTCTCTGGTACAACACAGAACTTACAAAACCTTAAGTCATGTCTTTGATTCCAGTTTGAGTCAATTTTTTGGTATATAATGATATATCCCTTAGTGCATGAATAATTATGTCAGTGAAGTTTCGTCCGGTTCAGCAGACTTCAGTTGATATGTGTGTCCCCAAAGTTTTCTAGTGTGTAAAATTCTAAAGGTTGATACCAGTAATATGACTTTGCAGGAGAAATTTGTTTGATGTATAATAATTTTTGTAATTGTTGGTGTTTGCTCTAATCAATGGAATAAATTTAGTTGTTAGAGTAGACGTATCACCTAGCTACAGTTTTACATACAATCGATCAGGAAGGAGAAAATATCTGTTGAATGGCTTTACAAAATCTCATTTGAACTGTGAACAATTCTACAGAAAGACCAGATTGTGAAATGGATGATCATTTCTTTTATCCCAAAAAAATAGAAAGAAAGGATCTTGGTTTCCATAATCTAGTTTAATCTACTAATGATCATAATCATGATTTTTTAAACCTATTAGGTTTCGGAAAAATTAGCCTGCACTATTGTGCATTTTCGGCCGGTATTGTATATATTGGTGAATCTATCTACCTGCACAATTGTGCAGGTCAGGGCTGAAAGGGATAAAAAAGGTTATTAACAATCAGCAAAAATCGTTAAATTTTGAATAACTTACTTATCGTGAGATGAAAGAAAGAAAGCTTACATGCTATATATATAGTAAACATTTACAGTAGAAATACATCACATATTTTTACACAAATAATGAAATCGATATGCCTACGATAGGCGGGTCACGTCTCTTGCGTCAGTAGTATGCATGTGAACTGTAAAATCTTTGTAAAAGGTTGGTGTGTCAAAAACGATAAGATAATATTATACAATACGATACTCTAAGAATGAGCTATAACAGTCCAAGTTGGCATGGTTTAGTGTAGAATGATATTCAGTTGAGGAGTTAAATTTATGAGGTGTGGGACTTCTGGTTTGGTTAATCACTGGGTGAATGAGTTTCGTATATTCTTGAATGTATACTAAAGTTTAAAGTGGAGTATATATTTTATTTTTAAGATTTTAATATTTGGTGCTAAAATTACACACTGAAAATTACTATGAAAACCTCAAATGAAGATCACGTTTGTTGCAGTTAATTGACTCTTTCAGGCTTCATTCACAATTTCGCAAACGTATGTTCAGTATGTTGTACATTCTTGTAACCAGCGAAACTAGCATCTGATCATGAGGGTGCTACCTCTGCAAAAGAATGTGCAGAAAACCAATGCTTAACTTCAACTTTTAAAATTCAAAGATAGTACAGTAAATACAACCAGGACTAAGCCTATGCTTATTGTCCCTGGTTCAGGATTGGTGTAGGATCTTCATCTATACTCGTACTTTAATGAGATGTGGAATAGTTCCAAGACACATTTATGTGAAGAAAATACACTTTGTCTGACATAGATAAATAAAATATATACTTTCTTCGAAATGCGATGGTAAAATCGGAAGAAAGGTTTTCTTGAAAATGTATTTCAAATGTTAATTTTTATTATTATTATTATTATTATTATTATTAATATGTAGTTTTTACGTTGTAAGTGTTTATATGTGTCTAGTGTTCAGTACAACATTAGACATATAGTAATACATGATTTTATTCCTCCAAGTTTGTGTTTAAAGGATGTTTATGATGTATGGCGCCATTAAAGGTACGTAGATACATTTAGTGAAGAGTGTCCGTAAGTGTTCTTCCGTGAGTATCGCATTGTAGTAACGCGGGAATGAAACAGGTAATATAATATGAATTACGGAGGAACAAATAGTAATTCTTCGATATTTTTTAACAAGAAGTACGTAGATATACTTCACCATATACGTAAAGAAGCACGTTTCGAAAGGATAAAAACGTTGTTTGAAAGAGAAATGATGTAAATACTTTGTTTCCCAGTAAATAATTTTTTAAGTCGTATATTACAAGCCGTATATCGTATATCAAAAACAAGTCGTATATCAAAAACGTTCAACATAGACAGGTGGCTAACTTGCAGAGTAACAAGTAATGTTATGTAAAATGCTGGTTCCTTAAAGACAGTGTCAAGTTACAGAGATGGCTAACTTAAAGAGGTGGCCGAGTTAACAGGTTTTACTGTATTTAGACTCACGTAACAGGGATGGTTTTCATATCTACATCAACATTTTTACGCTGTCGTGTCTTCAGTGTCAATTACTGGATTCAATTCTTGAATTTGATAAACTAAACTTATCTTCATAATAATATAAATTATAATATGTGATGCTTAATATTCTAGCTATGTGTTATATTGTTACTATATGCCTTTGGTGCGGTTCATCCTCGCTGGGAGCTCATGTGGATCGGCTCTTACGTTAAACTATGATTCTCGTCTCACATAGCCTTGGTGGTGAAGGAGACGCTGAACTGAAGTCAACTCAAATCATTGGGTAGCTTTTGCTAATTAATTATCAGAGACTGTCTGGTAATCTTTGTTTCGAAGAAAAGAAAGTGCCAAGGAATTTGATTTGTGTGGTGCGGTATTTTCACAATTAATATTGAAACCGTCAAGGGTAGAAATTTCTACTACTTCCTATTTTAGTGGAGATATTAGACGAGAGAAGAAGTAGGCTTTATTGTTATGAAGCTTAATTGATTGCTGAAAATCGCTTTTTGTTATATTGCAGTTTTTGCTCTGTAGCCATCAATGTTAAAACTGGAAGTGGTTGGTTTCTACCAATTCCGGTTTGAATAAAGGCTTAAGGCAGAACACGAGAACTCTAAATTGAATGTAAAAACCCCTTCTCACTAACTTTTTCCATTCCCCTGTTCTATGAAGATCACTATTCAAACCGGAAGAGGTTAATTTTCGTGACTTCTGGTTTCAATTGAAATTAACGGAGAAAATGGAAGCTATTTTTGAGATGCTTAATCGATTGCAGAAAAAGAATTTCATCTACCTTTAACAGTTTTTGTTCTATGTAGATGAACATTTATTGAAGACGGAAGTTATAATTAATTTGAACCACTTACTATTTCAGTAAAGAGTTAAGGATGAAGACAAAATATGTTCTTAGGACGCTTAATCCATTGCAGACAACCGCATTTCGTTATATATTACTATTTTTTATCTATGGTGATCAATGATCAAACCGAAAATAGATTATTTAAACCACTTCCGGTTTGAGTAGATGGCTATAATCACAAACCAAACTCCTAATTTTTGACCCTTTATATTTTAACCAAATTTGGTGATGATCCATCAAAAAGTTCTTGATAATTTTGTTTCCCGAACACACACACGGATATGGTAAATATATAAAGGAGTTTTGGTAAACCAAAATAAATATAGAAAACTTAATACTAAATATTTATTAAGATCACGTATGTCTTTTCATTCTGAATACAGTAAGACGGTGCTACATAGGCCAAGTCGCTAGCGCTTATGTTTCTACATCGTTCCAGTTTCGATTCTCGTGAGAGTACTTGACTTAGATAGAATCTTGAGTAATGATTCGGATCCCTCTTTATGTAGATCTTATCTGATGTAATCTCAGTATTGAAAAGGATCACGCTAAACTATAATGAAACATAATAACAGCAACATGATGTTCTACGGCAGGCTCAAATAAAGCAACCGCGATGTATATATTAATGCAAGAAAAGGAAAATATGTTGATATTTCCAGTTTTCACCGCATTTTCACTATATTCTTCTTGATTTATATATTAAGTATTCAGTATGTGGAGGAAAGTCGCTTCTTCTGGTGGCTATGTATTTAAGGTCCATAAATAGCCCTTGTGGAACCGCGTAAAACCAGAAAATAGAACTCGAGATGATTTATCGCAGAATTCAAACCAGAAACATCTTAATTGCAAATCTTTAACGCCTATAGTACATCGAAGTTAGTTTCTTTTATGTGGTATTTAATATTTTAATATATAATAGCTCGATCTCACACAAACTAGCCGTAAATGAGTTTTGTGTGTAGACACATGAAGTAAAAGTATGAGTTGTTAGACCTAAACATTAGTACGATACACTGCTTGTAAATGGACGTTGACATTGAAGTTTCTGAGTTGTGGAATACGGATATACTGGTGCGCAAAATCAATTGAAGTGCTTTGTTTTGTATGTACTGAAACTTCTAATAAATTACATTATTACATAGGAGTAGCCGGAAATTTTTATTTGGGTGTGCGCAGAGTTAATTAAAGCAGAATTTTTATACGGGTCTACCAAACGTAATTAAACCAGGATCTTTCATATGAGTGTATCAAAGACAAAACAACTTTTCATATGGGTGTGCGCGTAAGAAATTAAAATAACTTTTTCAATGGATTTGTACAAAGGTAACTAAACTTGACCGTATCTTACCATAACATTTCCACGTGCTATTTTTTTTGAATTTTAAATGTATTAGAAATAATAAAATAAAACATAATGAATTGACGAATTACAAAAAGCGTTTTAGTTTACATGACCTTTGAAGATAATAGGTTCAAACCATTTTATTTGTGTGTGTGTAAAGGCACATTAAGCACACCCCACAGCTACGCCTATGATTATTAGTTACACATATTAGCATATATTCTAGACGATATTTTACAATAACATTTTCCTACATTCCAACTGTTTTTAAAATAATAAGACTAGCGAGCAGGCGAAGGTAAATAGCCAGGGATGAAAACAAAACAAGACAAGTCAAAACAACAGCGGTTTTAGTCTCGTCTCGAGTTGAAAAGCGTCTCGTTCAGAATATTATTCTTGATCTTCTTTCGGTATCGTTTCGGTAATCTCGATACAAAGTCTGAAGGAAAAAATCGTGGGAATAGTTATACACTTTCGTTTCGGCTTTTTTATTTTTCACTTATTATTGTAGATTCTATTGTAGAAAATTAAATTCCTACTCTGATGAAACAATGATTTCTGTATACCCTGTAGAAGTTAAAAGAGATAGATAATCCATGATAGTGAATGGTTTTCAATTACATCGTGAAATAAGAATATGAAACGAAACAGGAAGACCCAGAAAAAACACAAAAACGTAATGTTGATCATCACAAATTCACATGGCGTGGAATCGAACCAGGGGCACTTTCCCTTCCTGCGTACGTGCGTGCCTCACATGATTTCTGTTGAAGAAAAATTTAAACAATTTCAGTTTCCACAGAATCACCAAATTTACAATTAAACATTGAATGCAGGTTTCTTTAGCAAAGTAGTTTCACAATAAAGTTTGTGTTTCTGAAAATGTTGCTTAGCTTCTTTGAAACGCAAGTGTATATCTTGTTTGCTCTGATTTCATGTTTATCATTGATAGTTTCATTCGAATAGCATAAAGAGATCCCCCTCTTAGCCCTGCGTATTCAATGAAATTATCCTTAGGAATGTTTCTTCCATGAACACTTTCAGCTCGACGATCTGGTACAAGTTACGGTACATCATTTCTTCTGCTATGAAATCCACTTCTTGAATCAGTAACACCAATGATTCGTCTTCCTATCCAATAGGTGTTTCTTTAATGACACATTCAACTATTCTAGTAACACATGTCAACAGAGTTTCCCATGAAACATCCTTTCTCTTTTTTCGTCATTACCATTTTAGCTCTAATTCTGGCCAAATACGCACTGCTCCTCGTTAAACACGAGGTCTGCTACATATTGCCGTATAGCAGTACTCTATAAATATGGTGAATTATCCACTAAGAGTGTACAACTTTTCGCTACATAGGATTCAGCAGACTGACTTAGCAATCGTGGTAATTTTGTGAAAATTTGGTAGTCCCAGGGATAGACCATGTTTGTTTGTGTCGTGTTCTGTAGGAATTTGGATGCAATTTGATGTTGAGCGATGCAGCTTTGCAGTGTCAGTCTCTTGCCGCAGTACTTTGACCTGAAAGTTCATACGGAAGGTTTTTTAATGAAATTTATCGTCCTCGTGTCAGTTTCGTTTTATGCGTAGTGTATTACACAGGATTTTCAATTTTTCATTACAGTAATCATTTTTCTTGTTGAAATTGTCGTCTGTCGGACTGACTTCTTTTTGTTTCTCATTCTTTTCAGAATAACTGAGAACACGTGATTTCAAGGCGAATGTGCTACTATTATCAACTTACAGAGAGACAAGAACACAAAGAATATAACAAATATTTTAATATTACGGCAGTTAAAAAACTACATATTGCATACTATATTAAGTGCGATTATATATGTGCACATGCAATAAGGATACATGCTCTACGCAATACGTTCGAGAGCTGTTTAATAACTTCACATACCAGCAGACATGTTTAGAAGTGTATTCATTGTAGAATAGCAGAACAACAAGTATTTTCAAAGGAACATAATGTAATCGAACAACAGTAAAATTATTGCTTTGAAATTTTTATCTATTATACTGTGGACCAACAAACCATAAAACCTTCCTGGGGGATTTCTCGGTACTGGGATATGTCGTAATACAACTAATGAGAAAATCAAATAGAATAATTTGTATCACTTGTTTTCTATAGAAAAATAAAACTGAACATTGACACAAATTCATACTCATACCTAAATGGAAATCAATTATTACGAAAATTGTGAAGACTTTAAATTCATATTTCCTCTGCTGCTGTTTGATGAATCAAGACAAAAGTTTCAGTTTCAGTTGAACATAAAATAGAACACATAATTACATTTTATTATTCACGCAGTTTGCAGTGTTGTCACGTAATAACTGTACATTGACAAAAAGTCATACTCATACTTCCATGAAAATCCATTATTATGAACCCTGTGAAGAATATAAAATACATAGGCCTATGTCCTCTGCTGCTATTTGATGGATCAAGACGAAATTTTCAGTTTAAGTTGAACATAAAACACAATACCTAAATACATTTTTTATTCCCCAATTTGCAATGTTGCCACGTAATAACTAAAAGAATCGCGAGAAGGGACTTTTTATGGGAAATTTGCTTAAATATCCCTCCATTATTTTATCTTTGTAAGCAGAAATGTCTCGTTGGCTACGTACACTGAGAGCCTACACTGTTCCAAATCGATCGAGGTATAACTTGTTCTAGTGTTGCACCGACGGTCAGAATATTGACACAAAGTAATACTCGTACTTCCATGAATATTTATTATTATGAACTTTGTGAAAACAAAAAAAGAACAAACTTTTCTCTGCTGTTGTTTGTTGGATCAAAATGAAATTTTCAGTGTAAGTTAAGCATGAAATGGGATCCATAAATGCATTTTATTGTTCACGTAGTTTGCAGTGTTGCCACGTAGTAACTAAAAGAATGGCAAGAAGGGGCGTTTTTAGGGGAAATTTTGTTAAATATCCCTCCATTAGTTTTCCTTTGTACACAGAAATGTCAATTTTATTACGTAAACTGAAAGCCTACAGTCGTATAAATCGATTGAGGTATAACGTGTTCCAGTGTTGCCCTAACGGTCTGATCTACGGTTATTTAGAGAGGTCCCATCGATGTCTGTATACATACACGAGTGCTAAAGCGTTAATTACCTCAGGACCCAGGTGTTACAATTATGTGTTGACTAACAACAATTTTTGTTTCTAGGGACACTAAGGAACATTCCTAATATAGTGGCAAAGTTCCCTAGGGGGGAGAGTTATCACCCCCTTGGCCGTTTGTCTATATGTTTTAAACGCTAAATCGATCCTTGACAGCTTTTGCCGTTTTGCTGTTGACATACAGATGGACGTACTCCCATGCGAAATAAAAATTGCGCGTACACTGCAACTCACGTTTTTCGCATATATTCCATTTTATGGGTAAAATTCACTAATTACTATGTGGAGATAATAGAAACCAATCCATCTAAGGAGATATTTTCAAAAAGTATAATAAAATAATAAATATATAAGCAAAAAACAAAATTATGCTCGGTTTTGTGTATACTGGCAGCGATGCTTTCTAGGGATTTTTTCAGTAGCAGAGCACATTTGCGGAGGGAATTAAGTAGGGAAGTCAAAGAGTTGGATCAAGGAACTGGATAGTGGAGTAAAATATTGCATTTATTGGTTAAAACCTAGTGTGTAGATTGCCTACCAAATATAAATTAGATTCTGTAACTAGCATGTCAGTAGTAGGGACCCCCGTATATCTAGTCGAGTCAGCAAAAATTTTTGTGACGTCATAGGTCAAAGGTCAATGACCTTGACCCGAGGTCAATGACCTAGGGGTACCTAGGACCACCCCCTGTAAATTTTGGCAGGGGTACCATGGCCCACCCCCTAAATTTTGGCAGGGGTACATAGGACCACCCCACTTAAATTTTGGAAATTGCCAAATCTAAAAATTTGGTATGGTAGCCTAGGACCATAGTATGTACCTCTGTCAGTATTGGGTGTCTATGTCGTTCCCTTTTATGGGTAAAAAAATTGCCAAAATTCAAATTTCGGGGGTTTTTGACCTAATTTATCCCCTTTGATGAGGTGTTATTACCCTATATGGATATATGGGCGTATACAGGGGTCCATTACCTTTTATAAGACATGGGTATATTAATGCACCCCTTGAAAAATTTGGGAAGGGTACCTTGGCCCACCCCTTAAATTTTGGAAATTGCCCAACGGTTTTAAGGGACAAAATCCCCACCAAAAATTTTGAAATTTGAGGCCTAAAAGGATGGCAGGGGTACATAGGACCACCCCACTTAAATTTTGGAAATTGCCAAATCTAAAAATTTGGTATGGTAGCTTAGGACCATAGTATGTACCTCTGTCAGTATTGGGTGTCTATGTCGTTCCCTTTCATGGGTAAAAAATTGCAAAAATTCAAATTTCGGGGGTTTGTGACCTAATTTATCCCCTTTGATGAGGTGTTATTACCCTATATGGTTATATGGGCGTATACAGGGGTCCATTACCTTTTATAAGACATGGGTATATTAATGCACCCCTTGAAAAATTTGGGAGGGGTACCTTGGAAATTGCCCAATTTAAACATTTGGTATTATAGTATAGGACCCTAATATGTATTATGATAAATTTGGATGGTCCACTTCGTTCCCTTTTAGGGGTACCAAATTGCCAAAATATAAACGTAAGCAATACGTAGTACCACGTGTTTGATTTTGACCTAAGTTATCCCCTTGGATGAGGTCCTATTACCTTATATGTTTATATGAGCGTATACAGGAGTCTATTACCTTTCATAAGACATGGGTATATTGGTGCACCCCTTTAAAAATTTGGGAAAGGTACCTTGGCCCACCCCTTAATTTTTAGAAATTGCCCAATTTAAACATTTGGTAAAATAGTATAGAACCCTAGTATGTATCACTATAAATTTGGGTGGTCCACCTCATTCCCTTTCATGGGTACAAAATTACCAAATTTTAGTACAACCACGTGTTTGGTCTTTTGACCTAATTTATCGCCTTTGATGAGGTGTTATTATCCTATATGGTTATATGGGCGTATACAGGGGTTCATTATCTTTTATAAAACATGGGTATATTAATGCACCCCTTGAAACATTTGGGAGGGGTACCTTGGCTCATCCCTTAAAGTTTGGAAATTGCCCAATTTAAACATTTGGTATAATACTATAGCACCCTATATATAAACGTAAGCAATACGTCGTACCACGTGTTTCGTTTTTTTTACCTAATTTATTCCATTGGATGAGGTCCTATTACCTTATATCGTTATATGGTCACGTATGGGGATTCATTTCCTATCATAAGACATAGGTACATTTGTGCACCCGTTTAAATTTTTGGGAGGGGTACTTTGGCCCACCCCTTTAATTTTGGAAATTGCCCCTTTTACATGTTTGGTATTATAGTATAGGACCCTAATATAGATTAGTATAAATTTGGGTGGTTCACCTCGTTTCCTTTCATGGGTACGAAATTGCCAAATTTTAGTACAACCACGTGTTTGGTTTTGGCTCAATTTATCCCCTTGGATGAGGTCCTATTACCTTATATGGTTATATGGTCATGTATATATTGGTCCATTTCCTATTATAAGACATGGGTACATTGATGCACCCCGGGAGGGGACTCGGTATCATAGTACATGCCTCAACATGTATCATGATAAATTTGGATGGCCCATCTTGTTCCCTTTCATGGGTAAAAATTGCTAAAATATAAACATAAGCAATATGTTGTACCATGTGTTTGGTTTTGGCCCAATTTCTCCCCTTTGATGAGGTTCTATTACCTTATATGGTTATATGGTCATGATATGGGTTCATTTCCTATCATAAGACATGAGTACATTGACGCACCCTTTAAAAATTTGGGAGGGGTATCTTGGCTCATCCACTCGGTTTTAGAAATTGTTTAATATAAGCATTTGGTATCATAGTACAGGACTTCAATATGTACCACTATAAATTTGGATGGTCCACATCGTTCCCTTTCATGGGTAAAGAACTACCAAAAATCAAATTTTGGAGGTTATTGACCCCGTCTGATAAGAATTTAACACGTTATATGGGTATGTTCAGAGGTTTATTACCTTCATATGTTTATGTTCCCTTTTAAATTTGGGAATTATCAAATAACAAAATTCGGTAAACGTTTTCTAGGACCCATTGTAGATGTTGGTGTTCCTCTTAGGGCCAAATATTCAAAAACTTAAAGGTTATTGACCGGTTTAATTATTATTTAAGTACAGGATTTATGACTTTTTCATAAGACACAGGTGTATTTGTGTACCAATCTTAAATTTTTGGAGGGGTACATTTCTTATTGTCATATCAATAATTGGTAATTGTTCATAAAATTGGATAGTATCTCATTCATTGGGTAAATCATTGTCAAATATGAGTATGATCACGTGATCAGTTATTGACCTATGATGGATTAGGAGTCCAGGACATTGGTACATTGAAACTTTGTAGGATAATTTGAGAATTGTCAAATGAAATTACGTCATTGGTTTTGATTATTCCCGCCAAATATAAACGTAAGCAAGACGTTGTACCACGTGATTGTCCTTGATGAGGTAGTGTACAGGGATTCATTTCCTTTGTTGTGGTACTTCTTATGTTTGAGTACACACTTCTAGAAAACAGTTGGTTCTACTCAGGTAAACAATTGACGGACATTATTAACCTTATTGAACATATAATGATATGATTAACTCTAAGACTTAGGTATATCAAGAGAAGTATTCTTTAAATTTGGGAATGGTGATAAACAGAATTTTAACATAAGGCGCGAAATTTGAAACAATACATTGAACTTTAGTCACAGCTCATAGTCTAAGATCATTGGTGGTGATTGATTTGACCTTGAGCTTTAGAAATCTGATAGCTAACCTTATTGAATCTTATGACACATAGACGAAAGCCAATACATGCTACAACAGTTTGAAATTTAATCATAAGGTAATGTAATCTGACACTAGCAAAGTTATTGTTAATGCAATTTGATTGGCTGATCACTATCTTTCCTGCAATCTGATTGGTTGATCACTATCTTTCGTGCAATCTGATTGGTTGATGATTTTCAAATCTTTGCTGCATTCAGTTTTAAGTTTTGTTTAACATTTAAAAATCTTGGTTTCGTTCAACATTTTGCACTCACTGATAAATATGATCAAAACCGTTTATTTGTTAATCGAATAGTTAAAAAACCGGATAAAGTTTGACTGTTAACCGTGAAACGTAAAATTTTTAGTTTGAAATTTTTTGTTTGAAAATTCTTGCTTTCAAATTTTTGTTTGAAATTTTTGTTTCAGAATTTTGTTCGAAATTTTTGTTTGAAATTATTGTTTGGAAAATTTTGGTTTGACATTTTTTAAGTTTGTGCACTCATTAGTAAAGAACCGGAACTGTTTAGAACAAAAACCTTTGACAACATTGTTTTTTCATGATGCAATAGTACACGTCAGAACATGATAATGCAACGTCATCAGTTTTGCATCATCGTTCGCGTTAGTATTCATGATAACATCATTATGGCTACTGGTTCTCAATTTCTAAACACACGTGATGTGATGAAATCATTTACCAAGAGTACTGATTTACAACAGAATGTACCTTATAGAATCTTAGCTAGCCAAAAAATCCCTACAATGTTTGAATTAAGAATCGTAGTGAAGCTTGAAAATGATAAGAATATAATTTTACCAGCAAGATATTTACCCATGGAAGCATCAAAACAAGAACTGCTGCGTTTCTTAAATACTGGATCTGTATCTTTATGCTATAAAAGACTCTTGGGTCGAAGTCATCAATTTGAATTTAGTACACAGCCGGATTCGTCAGTAATTGTGATGAAATCGTGAATTCAAACGTCAGCACATTCTTTTGACATCAGACGTAGTTGTATGCTGCATGCGATCTATGAATTTGGTTGGTCAGCATGACGTCAGCAACTGTGATGAAATCATGAATTCAAACGTCAGCACATTTCTTTCCAATGACGTCAGTAATAACTATAAACCAGCAAATACAGTGTCATCCCACGAGATCATTTGAGCAAGTGCGTTTCAGCAGGAAAGATAACGATAAAGAATTCATCTTCGCAAGCTATTATCCAATAAATATATTTCAAACAAAACATGTGATGATTGGTATCAGTGCTAGAACATTTGAACCACTGATTCGATTGGGCAAAGCAGAACAATTTGGTGTACAACTAAACTTTGAAGAATGGCAAATATTATGTTCACGAATCGAACAAATGAGTGATTATTTTCATGATGAGCTAAATGTGACCATAGTCAAATCATTAGGCTCAAATCATCAAGTGGTGCTGCGTACAGTCCTCAAAGAGAACATGGTGCTGTTACGTAAAAAGAGTACAATGCATGTCCCTCGCAACATGGTGTATCTAACGCAAACGGAATGGAACAAATTCATCAACGTATTCCAGTGTGTTAAACATGCAGTGGTAGTGTGCAACAAAACAAGTATATTCCTGAAAAAGTACTATTTTGAAAAATGTGTCATGCATATTGTACAACCTGTATCTAGATGTTGTGATGGTTGTCAACATCGTTCGTGGGTGCATACCTGTATTGATAAACAGTTTATTTGTGATCAAATGGACATTCAGTTTCCACCAATTGATATTGCAATAGACCTTAAAAGACTTCAACTGGAATTAAAATTATACGCTAAAGACAAACTAGTGCAAGAAGTTCAAAATACATTGTATCGACAATATCCAGATCCTATATCTGGTATGGATGCATGTAATTAACCAGTCCAATGTAATAAAATGATCCATTTTAATGATATGTGTCTTTTCATTTCAAGTACAGCCCCATGTTCTGACGTGTACTATGGCATCATGAAAAAACAATGTTGTCAAAGGTTTTTGTTCTAAACAGTTCCGGTTCTTTACTAATGAGTGCACAAACTTAAAAAATGTCAAACCAAAATTTTCCAAACAACAATTTCAAACAAAAAAGTTTACAAACAAAAATTTGGAACAAAAATCTTTGAAACAAAATTTTGAAAACATTTTGAAACGAAAAAAATTGGAAACGAAAAAATTTCAAAAAAAATTCAAACGAAAAATAATTCAAACAAAATTTTGAAACGAAAAAAAATTTCAAACAAAATTTTGAAACAAAAAATTTCAAACAAAGAATTTGGAAACGAAAAATTTCAAAAAAATTTAAAACAAAATTTTGAAACGAAAAATTTTTAAAAATTTCAAACGAAAAAGTTTTAAACAAAAAATTTTGAAACAAAAGTTGTCAAAAAAATTTCGAACAAAATTCTGAAACAAAAATTTCAAACAAAAATTTGAAAGCAAGAATTTTCAAACAAAAAATTTCAAACTAAAAATTCTACGTTTCACGGTTAACAGTCAAACTTTATCCGGTTTTTTAACTATTCGATTAACAAATAAACGGTTTTGATCATATTTATCAGTGAGTGCAAAATGTTGAACGAAACCAAGATTTTTAAATGTTAAACAAAACTTAAAACTGAATGCAGCAAAGATTTGAAAATCATCAACCAATCAGATTGCACGAAAGATAGTGATCAACCAATCAGATTGCAGGAAAGATAGTGATCAGCCAATCAAATTGCATTAACAATAACTTTGCTAGTGTCAGATTACATTACCTTATGATTAAATTTCAAACTGTTGTAGCATGTATTGGCTTTCGTCTATGTGTCATAAGATTCAATAAGGTTAGCTATCAGATTTCTAAAGCTCAAGGTCAAATCAATCACCACCAATGATCTTAGACTATGAGCTGTGACTAAAGTTCAATGTATTGTTTCAAATTTCGCGCCTTATGTTAAAATTCTGTTTATCACCATTCCCAAATTTAAAGAATACTTCTCTTGATATACCTAAATCTTGGAGTTAATCATATCATTATATGTTCAATAAGGTTAATAATGTCCGTCAATTGTTTACCTGAGTAGAACCAACTGTTTTCTAGAAGTGTGTACTCAAACATAAGAAGTACCACAACAAAGGAAATGAATCCCTGTACACTACCTCATCAAGGACAATCACGTGGTACAACGTCTTGCTTACGTTTATATTTGGCGGGAATAATCAAAACCAATGACGTAATTTCATTTGACAATTCTCAAATTATCCTACAAAGTTTCAATGTACCAATGTCCTGGACTCCTAATCCATCATAGGTCAATAACTGATCACGTGATCATACTCATATTTGACAATGATTTACCCAATGAATGAGATACTATCCAATTTTATGAACAATTACCAATTATTGATATGACAATAAGAAATGTACCCCTCCAAAAATTTAAGATTGGTACACAAATACACCTGTGTCTTATGAAAAAGTAATAAATCCTGTACTTAAATAATAATTAAACCGGTCAATAACCTTTAAATTTTTGAATATTTGGCCCTAAGAGGAACACCAACATCTACAATGGGTCCTAGAAAACGTTTACCGAATTTTGTTATTTGATAATTCCCAAATTTAAAAGGGAACATAAATATATGAAGGTAATAAACCTCTGAACATACCCATATAACGTGTTAAATTCTTATCAGACGGGGTCAATAACCTCCAAAATTTGATTTTTGGTAGTTCTTTATCCATGAAAGGAACGATGTGGACCATCCAAATTTATAGTGGTACATATTGAAGTCCTGTACTATGATACCAAATGCTTATATTAAACAATTTCTAAAACCGAGTGGATGAGCCAAGATACCCCTCCCAAATTTTTAAAGGGTGCGTCAATGTACTCATGTCTTATGATAGGAAATGAACCCATATACATGACCATATAACCATATAAGGTAATAGAACCTCATCAAAGGGGAGAAATTGGGCCAAAACCAAACACATGGTACAACATATTGCTTATGTTTATATTTTAGCAATTTTTACCCATGAAAGGGAACAAGATGGACCATCCAAATTTATCATGATACATGTTGAGGCATGTACTATGATACCGAGTCCCCTCCCGGGGTGCACCAATGTACCCATGTCTTATAATAGGAAATGGACCAATATATACATGACCATATAACCATATAAGGTAATAGGACCTCATCCAAGGGGATAAATTGAGCCAAAACCAAACACATGGTTGTACTAAAATTTGGCAATTTCGTACCCATGAAAGGAAACGAGGTGAACCACCCAAATTTATACTAATCTATATTAGGGTCCTATACTATAATACCAAACATGTAAAAGGGGCAATTTCCAAAATTAAAGGGGTGGGCCAAAGTACCCCTCCCAAAAATTTAAACGGGTGCACAAATGTACCTATGTCTTATGATAGGAAATGAATCCCCATACGTGACCATATAACGATATAAAGTAATAGGACCTCATCCAATGGAATAAATTAGGTAAAAAAAACGAAACACGTGGTACGACGTATTGCTTACGTTTATATTTTGGCAATTTTGTACCCCTAAAAGGGAACGAGTTTATAGTAATATATATTAGGGTGCTATAGTATTATACCAAATGTTTAAATTGGGCAATTTCCAAACTTTAAGGGATGAGCCAAGGTACCCCTCCCAAATTTTTCAAGGGGTGCACTAATATACCGATGTTTTATAAAAGATAATGAACCCCTGTATACGCCCATATAACCATATAGGATAATAACACCTCATCAAAGGCGATAAATTAGGTCAAAAGACCAAACACGTGGTTGTACTAAAATTTGGTAATTTTGTACCCATGAAAGGGAATGAGGTGGACCACCCAAATTTATAGTGATACATACTAGGGTTCTATACTATTATACCAAATGTTTAAATTGGGCAATTTCTAAAAATTAAGGGGTGGGCCAAGGTACCTTTCCCAAATTTTTAAAGGGGTGCACCAATATACCCATGTCTTATGAAAGGTAATAGACTCCTGTATACGCTCATATAAACATATAAGGTAATAGGACCTCATCCAAGGGGATAACTTAGGTCAAAACCAAACACGTGGTACTACGTATTGCTTACGTTTATATTTTGGCAATTTGGTACCCCTAAAAGGGAACGAAGTGGACCATCCAAATTTATCATAATACATATTAGGGTCCTATACTATAATACCAAATGTTTAAATTGGGCAATTTCCAAGGTACCCCTCCCAAATTTTTCAAGGGGTGCATTAATATACCCATGTCTTATAAAAGGTAATGGACCCCTGTATACGCCCATATAACCATATAGGGTAATAACACCTCATCAAAGGGGATAAATTAGGTCACAAACCCCCGAAATTTGATTTTTTGCAATTTTTTACCCATGAAAGGGAACGACATAGACACCCAATACTGACAGAGGTACATACTATGGTCCTAGGCTACCATACCAAATTTTTAGATTTGGCAATTTCCAAAATTTAAGTGGGGTGGTCCTATGTACCCCTGCCATCCTTTTAGGCCTCAAATTTCAAAATTTTTGGTGGGGATTTTGTCCCTTAAAACCGTTGGGCAATTTCCAAAATTTAAGGGGTGGGCCAAGGTACCCTTCCCAAATTTTTCAAGGGGTGCATTAATATACCCATGTCTTGTAAAAGGTAATGGACCCCTGTATACGCCCATATATCCATATAGGGTAATAACACCTCATCAAAGGGGATAAATTAGGTCAAAAACCCCCGAAATTTGAATTTTGGCAATTTTTTTACCCATAAAAGGGAACGACATAGACACCCAATACTGACAGAGGTACATACTATGGTCCTAGGCTACCATACCAAATTTTTAGATTTGGCAATTTCCAAAATTTAAGTGGGGTGGTCCTATGTACCCCTGCCAAAATTTAGGGGGTGGGCCATGGTACCCCTGCCAAAATTTACAGGGGGTGGTCCTAGGTACCCCTAGGTCATTGACCTCGGGTTAAGGTCATTGACCTTTGACCTATGACGTCACAAAAATTTTTGCTGACTCGACTAGATATACGGGGGTCCCTACTACTATGTCGTACGAAAATATAGAATTAAACAGAAAAACTCTTATCTTACGGTTCGAAGCGATACGCACCATGGTTATGAAGATTATTTCTTAAGAAAAAAGAGCAAACACAGCTTTGCCTCCGTGGTTAGGTGGATAGAGTGGCGGACTCGTAGTTATTTTACCAACGAATCCCATCCTATCCCATTCCTTTTTTTCTTTTTTTTTACAAAACATTATAATTTTCATGTTAATAAGAACCGAAGCAATATAATAAGGTCAACTTATTGATATTTTGCTGTAATGACGTATTTATCAAGGATTAGAGTACTATTGGTAATAGCTATTGTTTACAGTTCATGCTGTTGTATAGCTTCGCTCATCCTGTTTACTTGGGAAGAGAACAATTTTGTCTCCAACAAAGTGTGAAGGATATATACAGACAGTAGAAGACATCTTAGTACCAATCCTGATTTATCGTGATGAAATGGACTAGTTTGCCATTATTAAAAAAAAAGAAAACTAAATTATTGAAGTTTTCTTCTCTTTAGCTTTTAGGTAAAAAAAAAAGTGTTTTTCTTTATAACACTATACTTTATGAGGCAAGGTGTGCGATCGTACCCACAAATATAGCTAAAGAGTGAAAGATAATTGTTTATACAAACATTTTACAAGTTTAGGTGCGTTAAACACCAATACACCATGGTCTCGCTTATCCGACCATCCTTTGTTCCACATACTGTATGATCCAATATATCATTGCAGATAGCACCAATCGGCAATAAGAACTGCTAGTTGTGGTCTTAATATATTTTTCATGCTCTGGAGTCTATCGCCAATCGCGTCAGTCTACACCTTGACTCATATGTCTATCATGCTGTGCAGACACGTATCCAGGTTTTCTATTCGTAGGGGGCCTAACACGAATCCTCGTAAGCACGTAATTCTAATGTTTTAAAAATATCAATAATAATAATAATAATAATAATAATAATAATAATAATAATAATATTACATCAGTTCTGTACTTCTCTTAAACTTTTTCCTACTTTTCATTTATAAACCGGTTTACTTTGGAAACTGCATTAAGCACAAACAAAATGAAATATATTTTCGAGAGAAATGTAACTAAAGAAAACTGTCTATTACGTATATCACATAACAAAAATAGCAAGAAGACATTGAGTGTATCGTTCTAATATACTAAAGTTAAAAATAGAACGAAAACGAAATGTTAATCCTATTTGAAACTATTCTTTAACCCTTAAGTACTATTGACGAAAATAATCACGTAATCTGTCAGACCGCATTGTTGTTTTACATTTTCTGAATAGTAGTTTTATTGCATATTTTCTTATAATGCTATCCTACATATCTTAGTTGCTTATAGAAAAATAAAACATAGTAATTTCACGATGTAGAAAAAGTTTTATATTTTTAAAGTAATGAGAAAAAGAATATAGTTAAAATTTGCAACAATGTTTTCATTGTTATTCTAAAATGGTAATTGTTGAAATATTCAATTTTTCTTCCTTTCTATGTAGTAAAAATAACACTAATTTAAAATACGCTCTTCTTATAGATGCACTGAGAATAAAAAATACAGTAAAAACGGAGGAAACACATGGAATATTAGCTTTTCAAAACTTACAAGAAAGCACTGTTACAGTTGTACTGTTATATTTTTTGTAGTGAAAAGGTAATGAATTACACCTATCTTTAGTTTTTATATGATCGCGAGAGTAAAGAAAATTCGTTTTGCCGGTAAAGAAAGTACCGCACTAACTGTTCTGATTGCATGCACTTTCTTCAAGTAGGCACTTACATCTTTTTATTCTTCACTGCATGGAAATCGGTACCCTACACCGCTGACACTAATATCATTGCTTTGCGCTTACAACTTAGTGGAGAGCGGACTATGTTCTCCTCTTCAACTCCTTGTGCGCGATGGTGCGAAACTCACTTTCAAGTTATACTATGCTCTTGATTGAAAAACTCAGCTCTCATGGCAGATGTCCAATGAATATTCTACGTTCTATGTGAGGCCTAACAAGTCCTTTTGCCAACCTTTTCATGAAATCAAGTCTTGTCATCACTGCGGACTTAGTGTAGACTTGAGGCAAGGCATACGCATTGACCCCACACTCAACATCCACCAGAAAAAAGAAAATTGTCAATGGCTATCGTCTTGTTTGACGACTTGATGTGTAATCTGTATATTTTTTGTCTAGAGTATCCACTCCGCCTTTACTCATGTTATAAAATATGATTATTTCAGGTTTTCTAGTCTCTGGGTCATTATTTGATGTGTGGTGTAAGACGTGCCCCACGGTAAGACTCAATACTGATAATAATCAGTAGATAACAAAAGACAACTGAACAGCAAAATACTCACGTAACTACTATAGTACGTCTGTGAGACCGTTCGACCCCTCCAGCGCCGCGCACAGGGGATCAATTATAACACGAACTTCACACTACGTAACCATATGCTAGACAGGAATGTAGACGAAAACATCCACTTCTAGTAGTGAGACTGTAGAAAATATAATGATACGAAAAGCAGCAGCGGTCTAAGAGACGGTCCATAGTACTTACGGGTTAATTCCACCTGGTATAATGGCATTATGATATGTTCTTAGAATTATAACAAGACAATAGCACATTGCCCAAAGTTTGAACACTGACTACTAGTAAACTGATATAAAAGAACCTCAAAAGGGTAAAAACAAGTTTATTAAAAAGTGCTTGAATTTCGGAGGAGGCAGCCCTCAGGCCCTCACGCTGGATACATCCCTGATTCAGTGCACTGCAGTTTTTTGTTATGAAACATTATTATTAGAGGCGTAATATGTAAAATTATATCATAAGTTTTATTTTTAATAGGTGTTTTCTTAACACATCCATATTATACAGCGTTCTGCCTGCCTGTTTATGTCGGATAAGCGATAGCCTACTGTATTTCTAAAGCTAGCATATAAATGAACTAGAATTGTATCGTCCTAGAACAGACAATAGTGGGAAATGCTTATATTAAAAGGCTGGAATAAAAAAGCATAAGTACTGCTTTGGTAGCGTGAGAACAAATTCAAAACAATTCAATATATTTCCTAGTCTCAGATTATCATCTTATTGTGTCGGTGTGTATTATTTTTTAAACATAGTTTTAAAAGTCATACCATTCGTAATATTCCTAAGGAAATCGAAAGAAAAAAATCCTATGTGCATCTTGTGGCAAAGCGGCATAAGTGCATGGTCCGAAACCGATTCCCACGTTAAGATATAGATAGAGTTCTCGTACTTCAGAAATGCAAATCCGGGACGATACTAAATTACGAGAATCTTTGAAATGCTTAAAATTGGAAGAAGTGTTGAATACTAATTTACTTTCCACCATTAGATAGTTATTCAAGTATTACGTTATAACATTATTTATTTCACTAGACCTTTTTCCGAGGACGCCGATTTCTCTGTAAATTTGGTGGGGGGCATTCAAATGCAGAATATATATATGAGGATTTTAAGATAAATTGCACTCAAATTATGCCAAATATTGTATATTCATAAATACAAAGGGGGCCTACATGAGTTTTGGTGCGCCCGGCCCCCAGGATCGGCGCCCTTGCCTTCTTCCTAGTTAAGTAAAGCAAACGTAAGCAAATGATTTACTCCCTTCCCCTGATAAGCAAAATTGTTTTTTCCTCAAGATCTATTGTGTTTCGTGAAATAACAGCAGGAATTTCCTGATTACTTAACCATTTAAATGAATATTTTCACTTAGAGCCATCCCATTGATTCGCGTTGCGTAGGACTAAAATAGATTAAGAGTCAATAATGAAGATGAGACTTCCATATCAAACATGAAGAGATATGTGGATCGGAGATCTTTCTTTCTTCGAACTTTGGTTTTTCAAATCCATGATGGGAAATTATATTATGAGTACAATTTTCGAAATTAATAGTATACAATCGTATACATATCTTACAAAACGATGTTTTATGCAAAATACTTTGACTCCAAGAATAAATTACAATTTATAAACCTCCCTGGTTCGTTTCTAATCTTGGGGATGTTTTGAGTGAGCACAGAGAAGTCACCTTCCACTCACTATCTGAAATGAGTGGGAATATGATGTACAACTAAGCGATAGATAATATTTCGGTTCATGTTATTATGGGAATTTCTGTAATTAAATAACAACTCTAGATTTCGATAATTGAATTACTGTTGTATTTTCATTACTTTATGTAAGTACGTGTAAGGTGTCGTGTATGCATTCGGGTAATTAGAAATTGCCAGTTCTAACACTTCATACCAAACATTGAGCCTTCGACTAATGTTTAGAAAGTAACACATACCTCTTGGTGTTCTGTTCTTATGCTCCTGCAAATGCTGGTCCACCAAAAGCTCCTTCCGATCGTTAAACCACAGGCTGGATGGTATCTCGCTGGCGGTCACTCCAAAGGATGGAACGGAGGTTCGAACTAAGAACGGACTGCGATATGATTTGATTACGCCGAAGTTTTGCGAACGGTCAGCATAATAATATCTCCTCCGTAACGTATGATAAACTTTCAGAGTTCGTCTTAGCGAAACGTTAACTCGCTTAACTTAAATAAAGCTGTTTCCAGACATTCTACTAGTTGGAACTTTTAACGTCAATCTCCGACTTGTAGTCGTTGTTCCGTTTCTCCAAATCTCCGTCTCCGACTGATCTCGACTGATCACTCCTGACTGATCTGATCTCGACTGTCCAACTGCTCCAGTGACCTCTGGTCCTCTCGTTTTTGTAGAACTTCCTGTGACCTGGAATCTGCCGGAACAGTTTTGGTCGATTGCAATCTGTCTCACTTGTGAGGGGACAACCCCATGCCGTAAGCGTCGGTGGACCACCGATAAGCAACTAGCGACACGTCCGCAATAATTGGCGGTCCCGCAGCCAAAATTTGGTCCCACTTCCGTTTTGAAAGTTATACCACTACCGGCAGAGAAGCGACGTAACGCCAACGAACCACAAAATTATTCCCCTAAAATACGTTAAATCGCCTATATGCGTAATTTCTTTGCATCAAGGTGAGTCTAAACACACTTTCAAAAAAGTAAAAGAAGTGCCCTGAGCTCGGCATGAAACACCAGCCTTAGGGTTACTAGTTGCGTGTTTTTCCGAATTCGCCACGGAGGCGATTACGAAGACAGCTTGTAGAGTGATAAATCGTTGAAGTCGTTTTAATATTTCTAATCAGAGTGCTCCTTTAACCGTGTGTATTTGACAATAACTGTTTGGAATCAGATGAAATGCACTCGTCACGTAATTTTTTAACAAAATGACAAGCGTCTATTTACTTTTTTCATAGTTCTCCCATACGGTTCACTTGCTAGGGATCGGTGACAGTTGCCAACCAAATTCATACAATTATACGCACCCATCTCAAGATTTTTCACTTCATGATGCAAAAGCACGAGTTACTCTTGACCCCCGGAGCTCAAGTGTTGTCCTTATAATAACTATTCGTCAGGGAAAATATTGTATAATAATAACCGCATGCGCGTGACTGGCGATAGTTCGTGTTTGTCCCTTTGACATTCTCCGTGATAAATCAAAGGAGCGCGGATCAAAATGAAGTTCTCGCTGTTATGTGGTGGTAACTTCAATACCCCCGATATTTCCTTCGACTCGACGAATCCCTGCCACTCTTGGCACACTAGCGGCAATCCTTCGACGCGTCGCTATATCGACGATCACCGTTTACCGTCAAGTGAGTCACTAGGTATTGGCGACCTTTACGGCATGGGGAAGCTAATAAACAAACAAACCAATAAACAAAGTCTAAAGCCTTATAAAAAGTTTTCCCAAAATTTACATCTAGCAAAATCATTTGTTGGTATTCCAAAACTAAATTCAACTTTATTCATAGTTTACTTCTATCGTACTTTTGATATGAGAATGATATGTCTGAAACTGTAACAAAGGTCATTAAGACTTTTTCTTTGGCTTTAGTCAGATTTAGCAGTTTTACTTAGCAGTCAGTCAATGTGGATCTGTGATTTCAGAGTTTTAGAGATTTAGAGTTTTAGAGAATATCCAACAACTCTGTGCATTTTCCCTTAAGTCTGCAAACTTTCTTCTAGGTTAAAACTGAGTACTTCCTATTTTCATCTTTTCTTGCTAAAACGAAAGTGTTCTTTAGACAACCTGAAATGATGGCTCTATACTACATTATGTTGCATAGGGCATTTTATGTAGCATCTCATTTGACTGTTGGACAATTTCTTCGTATATTGAAAGCAACAGTGATCAAGTCCTTGTACATTTACATGAGAAGGAAACAAATTCTTTTTAATTTTTGGAATTGTGCCAATGCACTAGGTCCAGAGAATTTTCAATTTATTATTATTATTATTATTATTATTATTATTATTATTATTATTATTATTGACTTAGGTTTTCTTGAATATTAAGCAATATTTCACAAAAAGCTGGTATTTTAAAACAAATGTGTTCGATATCAAGTTTTGATGAAGTAGTCATCTCTCCTATAAATAATTTCAGAGGGGCCGCGGTGGCTCAGTGATAAAGCGTTCATCTTTGGTGCATTTGATCCTTGGTTCGACCCCAGCTCGCACCAAGTGAATTTTGTGGTGGAGAAACACCATGAACAAGGATTTTCTCGGGGTTCTCCCGTTTTCTCCCACTTTCTTCATTCCACCATTTCATTCATTTCTCATCATCACCGTGTCCTTTATCCTAGCCGGTATAACCGTAGATCTTAAAATTTAAAGATTTGATTTTAAATAATTCCAACCCAAACAGTTGCAGGAAGTATGTCATTTCGAATAAAACAAACTACTGTATAGAATTCTGAGTATTATTACTTTTATATATACAATTCTAGTGGACCTTACTTTCAAATCGAAGGATAGGAAGACTAAATTCACTCTCTTATTATTATAGATTCATTTCCATTGAAGCAGTTAAAATAGCTGGGAAAAATATAAAGCCATACCCTATATTCCAGTGTGCCACAACCGGATAACAAGGCACACTGGCGTGCCCAGCAAAATGAACAGTGTAACGCAAACTTTTACTTGTTATTTACAAGAATATTTGTCGAGTTTATTTTATTTATTATTATCAACGATTCTTCCACGGATTAGTTATCTGTATACAGTTAAACAAACAAGTATCACATTGAGGGAATGAGTGTAATTATTTACTTTAAAAGTAATAGAAAGGTATATTTTCTTGTATATTCAACCGTGAATAACTCATCCGGTCCAAAAAATGGGACTAACAACAAGATTAGCCGATGTGCCAAACACACACCACCCTATAGTCGTGAGTGCCACAAGTCCTTTCCTACGTCCTAGTACCCTAAGGGTTGTTGCCTTCAAAGAGAGAGAGAGAGAGAGAGAGAGAGAGAGAGAGAGAGAGAAACTTAAGTACATTGCACTTCCATGCTTAAATAAATACATTATGTAAATAACTTTTTCGTTTTCTGCTTTTATTATTATTATTATTATTATTAATTTCTTAGGAAGTTGACTGCCAAAAGTATGCACACTGCTCTCCCGTGCAGCGCCTCGTGTATGATTTTCTGTACACAAACTATATATTCCAAGTTTATTGTGTTCATTCTATACGTGTGTTTGTAATTAGATGCATATGAAGTAGAAGTCAAAATCTAATGCCCACGCTACGTATATGCAAAATCATAGACAAAGAAATTTATGAACAAAAACATTTATGGCGCTAAAACAAAGGGCAAAACTGAAGAAGTACTAGCGGATTGTTGCCTGTAGTGCACAAGTGATAACGGTTAACAGTGTTAAATTTAAACAAATAGTTTTTAATTAAGCACGAATTTAAGTTATAGTTTACAGTGGGGAAGGCTCAGGAGTTCGCTAGGATCCTTACAATATCGAACTCCGTGAAATGCACTGCAAACCTGTCCACAAGCCTCCGTAATATTCAACAGATATTGTGTATTAATACTCATTTCAATGCAAACCTATATAGACCTACGCACTTCAATACTCAACGAAGGTGCAGACTATTCATGAGTTAAACTCTCTCACCCAATGTATTCTCCTAACATGTCTCCCAGCAATTACAACATTTTTTGGTATCTCAATCACTTCCTAGTAGGATACCTTTAACTAGAGACCACTGATTAACCTGATATTGGATGTTTCACTTTCTCACCTTTGGAGTTGACTGTCATCAGTGGGACATTTCACACGCAAATATCTAATGTTAACAACGTTTCTTCTATAATTTCGTAATATTGTATTATTTCTTTGTATTATTCATTAGCTTGATTAGGCTTGTTTAAACACTTTTCTCTTTGCACCTATATCTTAACGTTCGATAAAAATACACTAGTTCTCACCGGGAATCAAATCCAGAACCAATGCAATTGAACCATTTGGCCACAACAAAGCACATTTAAAAAGAACCTTCGATTTTGTTAGGAAAATTGTGATTAGGTGTAACATTTAAAAATATATTTAAGAATGGGTACGGATGAAACGCACTGAATTTTCTCGAATTTCTTCGAATTTCTTAAACTGACTCGTGTTAGGCTGCAGCTATTACTGAAATATTTATTTGGGAAATGCGAAAAAAATAATGTGTCTTGGAAAACTTTGTTGGAAGCAACTTAATCCAAAATTAAAGTACCGAGTGGTCATATTTCTCTTAGAAATAACTTATGCCATATATTAGAATTCTTAAGGAAATAATTGTATGTGAACTATGAGCAAAAGCGTCTGAGTACTTTCTGAGAAAATCGTCAAAAAAGTCGTTTCCAAGAATAAAATATCCCCTGTGTATCTTTTCTGGACAAACGAGTTGTATCATATTATTACGTGTTGCCATGCTAGAAAAAAAACTTATACCTGTTTGTTATTTAATTTTAATATCAGTTTTTCCCGCTACTATATAATGTTGAAATATGGTATGATTATCGTTCATTATCATTCTATCTTTTGGAAGTATTCGTGTTCAGCATACATAGATCTTTATAATTTAGTTTCGTTCAACAAAAACATTCCTTACACAGACTTTGATTGCATTTCTTGCACTTTTGGATATTAAAAAGGAAAGATAGAGAGAAAGTCAATACTCTAAAAAGAAAAAACACAAGCACACACACAAACGATAATTTGACATCAGCTTTTTTTCCTTTCAATCTTTTTTCATGACAACAAGCGTCATTCGATATAACGTCATGTCGATATAACAATGGGTAACACTGGAAAGACTGTCAAGGTCGCGTATGCTCTTTTTCCTGTTCCTGACACACAAATCCGAAGTGAGTTGTCTGCTGTTTAAGAACGGGTAGGGGAGGTGTAACATACAAGAACATAAAGTGAAAACAATAACTGTTTCCAATAGTACACGTATTCTAATACTGAATAAATACATCGATTAAAGGATATATCAATTATACACTTCCTATAATGTTTTGTAAAAAAATATATGGGATGGGATGGGATTCGTTGTGATGTCAAAATAATAAAATAACAACGAGTCCGCCACTCTATCCACCTAACCACGGAGGCAACGCTGTGTTTGCTCTTTTTTCTTAAGAAATAATCTTAATAACCATGGTTCGTATCGCTTCGAACCTTAAGATAAGAGTTTTTCTGTTTAATTCTATATTTTCGAAAGACATCTTAGTTACAGAAGCTAATTTATATTTGGCAGCCAACCTACACACTAGGTTTTAACCAATGAATGCAACATTTTGCTACATTGTCCAGTTCCTTGATCCAACTCCTTGACTCCCCTACTGAATCCCCTCCGCAATCGTGCTCTTCTACTGAAAAATCCATAGAAATCATCGTTGCAAGTAAAGACAGAACCGAGCATAATTTTGCTTTTGCTCATATTTTTATTATTTTATTATATTTTTTTGAAAATATCTCCTTAGATAGATTGCTTTCTATTATTACCACATACTAATAACTAAATATTACTCATAAACGTACGGAAAATGAAATAAACGCGGAAAATCGTGAGTGGCAGTATACGCGCAATTTTTTGCACATGTTGATACATATCCGTTCTACAAATAAGATTTCAATTTGGCATTCATATAATTTGAAACCAAGGTAAAGCGATCTGCCTTACCTTGATATTATAAATTGACAAACAAGTCTTATTTCATTAAAATTATTGGTTTGCAGATTTTTCTTTCTATACCCCCTTCTTTTTACTTAATGAACTAGAGTTGCTGAAGTTGTACTAGAGAAATACATGAGCCGAACTTTTCGCCCCAAGCCCAATCCATCGCTAACGTAGCTAACTCCAGTCCAACTCGGACCCGCAAAGATTAGGAGGTTTTTGGCTCGAAACCAACCTGGCCATTAAGTTTTAAATGATCTTGGCCCGAGCCTGGTCCTACAGCTTAGGATCACTAACTGTACAAATTGCATTGTTTGCAATGTCTTTCAGTACACGTGCAGCCGTGCAAACAGACTTTAACACTTAGCTATATTCCAGATATCATTTAATAAGAAACATTATTAAAGAACTGCAATTAATCGTCTGGAGCCCGTCCTGCCCTGAAGAGAGCAGTATCGAACCCGCCCGAGCCAGACCCGATCCAAAGAAGGAAATGAGCTGGTCCTCCCAAGTGCGACCTGTAGGCCGAAGCGGATTGCGGGTCTCAGACTGAGCCTGGTCCATGCAGATCACTAAGTGTAAATGACTTTCCTCCAAAGCTAAAGCGATTTCTAACTTGATGGAAATGGCAAATGTACAATATTTGATGAAAGTCTTTCGAATTGGTAGTTCGCAAGTACTTATAATTCCCTAATACAATGGGAATGGTTTATTATCATCTCCTTGTGAATGGATTTTCCTACATTGACATCTAGTGGCTGAATTGCTTTGTGACCAGCCACTCAGTAATTAACATCATTCAATTCACAAGAACTGTTTGTATAAGAGTATAAAATGAAATATGTTTCGCTGTTTTCATTGTTATGTTATATTGATTGATGGATGGAAATTTAACGTCCCTCTTTAACACCGATCCTATGTGGCACGATATCTACAATTGACTGATTAATTCATTAAAGTTTAATGTGATGTCAGCATCGAAGCTATTAATTCCCGTTACGATAAGGCCAATGCCCAAAACATGCATATTGTTCAAAGCAAAGACTTCTAGAGAAAATTGATGTTTAGATATAAGCTCGACAAAATAATAGAGTAAAAATAGATATATATATAGATTAAATTAGAAAATATAAAACGCTTAACAACAAAGTAACTAAAAAGTAAACTCCAACGAGGGAACCTATCTAAGTGTATCTCTGACTTCGAGTCGAGACTATGGCCGTTGGATACCTTCTCCCAAAAGAACATAACATGAAAAGGAATACATCCTCTATCGCAACCTTTGTGAAGATATAAGCGTGAAAATTTAGAAATTGAGCTCCATACTATACATAACAAAGTCGGATTCCAGGTCAGATTTTTCGGAAACGGTCTGCTAAGGAAACTCAGCGAATACATATCAAATTAGTGTGGGGAGCCCAGCACCTTTTGAATGAAAAATTTCTGTCCCCGGGGCCCTTGCAGGGTCCCAGGTGAAGTCCAACTCAAAATTTGAAAATAGATGCTGGGGTCAAGTAGCATACTGTATGAGAGCTAATTTTAATAAAATAAGATAGAACAAATCTCAACTCTCTAAGATAACCCTGTGCAAACGGGCAAGTGGTCAAAATGACAATACAACCTACATCAGAAAATCTATGGCCAAGCTTCTAAATCCGTTAAGTTGCGACAATAACAAAACAGAAAAACAAGTTTAAAAGTGCAAGGTATTGAAGTAAAGGAAATTTCTGCAGAGCCACTCTCTTAAAAGCATCCTCCGATATATTTTATTTCTGCACCATTATTCCAGTTTTCTCCAACCTTATAATAGAAATTCCACGGTGGAATCTGTGAATTTGGGGTCCCGATGTGCGACGCATATACCGTTGGCTTTTGACCTTCTCACCCTCCACGACGGTTGCGGTTAACAATGTAACCTTTCTCTTCTAGGACACGAAATCCAATGGCCATGGTCATTCTATGGTTCATTGGTCATTCGATGTCACACTTATATCTGGATAAGGTCCGTTGTACAACTCTGTGAGAGACTGCAGCAATTTGTTTGACTTCAATACCTTGCACTTTTAAACGTATTTTTCTGTTTTGTTATAGTCGTAACTTAACGGATTTAGAAGCTTGGCCACAGATTTTCTGATGTAGGTTGTATTGACATTTTGACCACTTGCCCGTTTGCACAGCGTTATCGTAGAGAGTTGAGATTTGTTCTATCTTATTTTATTTAACAATAGCTCTTATACAGTATGTTACTTGACCCCAGGTTCGATTTGCAAATTTTGAGTTGGACTTCGCCTGGGACCCTGCGAGTGCCCCGGGGACAGAAATTTTTCATTCAAAAGGTGCTGGGCTCCCCACACTAATTTGATATGTATAGGCTACGTTTCCTTACGGGACCGTTCCCGAAAAATTTGACCCGGAATCCGACTTTGTTATGTATAGTATGGAGCTCAATATCTAACTTTTCACGTTTTATCTCCGCAATGGTTGCGATCGAGGATATCCCTTTTCGTGTTATGTTCTTTTGGGACAAGGTATCCAACGGCCATAGTCTCGACTCGAAGTCAGAGTTTCACTTGGATGGGTTCTCTCGTAAGAGGTAACACCGCAAAGAATTTTAACTAGTCTGATCTCGCGAATATAAACGAGAATTCGGACACTAAAGAGCACGTTATCCCTCACCAGGTAAGATTTTCAGTCACTTCGAAAAGCTAGTCGCTAATTATTATGAATCTACCATGGAGCTACGCGCTTTAGCCACCTGAAAAGATTAAATTGGAGTTTTTCTATTAATAGAGTGAGATTAAATATGGCGATGAATCGCGAAATACAGAGAGTAGATAGTTAACTAAGCGTATCAAATATTGATTCATACTGTTTCTGTATATAACATAATCGAGTCGTTCATATTGAAGTATTATAATTACTAAGGGATGAAACTGAACAAAGACGGAAGTCCAACTATGTATATACAAACATCATGGATATCTAATATTCAGTCACGTGCGCAGGAACTTATTTCGGAAGGAATCCAAAGCTTTTGAGGGTCCAAACTAAACATACGAATAAGTTATTTTAACATTTGTAAAATCTATTCAAAAATTAGACTAAAGGCTAATTAAAACTTGGGATTTATTGAAGGATTAAGGTTCGTGATTTTGCTTTTTTGTTACGTCACGCACTATACTTAGTGATACGCACGGAATTTTCGTTACAAGATTCGAGACGAGACAGATCTATTTCAATAGAATATACATACGATTTTCGAGACGAGAGAGAACTTTCGAAAAAAAATTCGAGACGAGACACCCTCAAATCTTGTCTCGTGGGCATCACTAACTATATTTCAGCATTATTATAATATGTTGTGAGTGACTTAGTTTTTGCAGAGTTCTACTTGCGTTTTTCATTAATATTCAACGCTGTAAACATTAATATTGAACATTGTAACATGAATAGATAAACTATCCAAACCTCTTAATCACATTTGCTTCCAGATAGCCCGTAGTCATAGTACTTGTTCATACGTTTAGACACCGATACTATAATTGCGAGCCTGTTTTCTTTTCAGATGTTTAGATTGCTTTATACATTTTCTCTCAATGGGACAGAAACATGGACTTAAGCAAAAGGGACGATAAAAGATTGCAGGCTTTTGAAATGTGGTTGTGGAGAAGAATATGGATAACTAGAATGTACATTTGATTTCACATAATATGAAGTATGTGTATTTTCTTTAGGGTTTTTGATAATTCTCGGTGCTTTGGATGCAATTCGGGATAAGATATGGAGTAGAAAGAATTACGTCATTTCCAACATGAATGTTTCCAAATCTCGAAGTGGCTCAGTAGTAGACCGATCAGTTCTGATATGTTGGATTCCTGTTTTGATCCTAGCTCTCGTTAAGTGGGCATTTAGGTAGATAAACATCCTATCCGCGTTACTTCTCAGGGTTGTCCCGAACCCGTTTCATCTCACGTTCTTCAGTCTACTATGTCGTCCATCATCACCATCACCTACTCGCATAAACTCAGAGCAGAATTAGATACATCGAACTATAATAATAATAATAATCTCTATCAAACTAATAATGCTGTGCAGCGCAGAGTTGAGCTATTTCTTATTTTTTTATTAAGTTTACAATTACATCGCCTGACATATTAATAATTTCAACAATATACATAATAACTTCCACTTAATAATTATTTACATTTCAAGAAAACACACTACTCACTTCATGAAAAGAAATTCGGAAGTTACTCTGAAACATATTATTTAATTTGAAAAGAAGAAGTAACCATTACCATTGAGTGATCTAAACCATTAGTAATTGGTCTGGAAAACCTGGCAGAAACTGTACGCATTATTGATGTAAAATTTAAGAAGTATAATATTACTGTTTTCAACATTGACATTAGTGTTTTCCCATCCTATTTCGTTCATTGATAAACCTACATCACTAACAAAACTACTAAAGGATATATCAAAACACTGTTCTTGAGAGAAAATACTGTCTTCGATTGAGGACTCTGAGTTGATCAACCTTCCTCTTACTTGTTGTAAATGAATTCTAATACCGACATCTCTTTCGCTTTTGCTGTGCAAAGCCTTCTTCTTTGGTTTCATCTTTCCTAGAGTTGCTGTTAGTATTCTTGTTCGACCACTCCTCTTTTTCTCACGGTTGGTTTTATTAAGAGGGGTAGGCATCCTTCGGATAAGGACGGATATTCTGAGTGAATACTAACGCAGTGGAAGATATTGCTGCAAAATATAATATGTAGTTCCTTGGATAGCTAATATAAGCGAGCTTTGAGGCAGAAGCTCTGATGAACCATGGTCCATACCCTCAAATATGACAGCAACATTCTGCGTGGTAAGGTTGCCTATAGATTTTGCTGGTGAAACGGTGCGTTTCTGTTCAACGAGGGATTTGGACGGTCATTTACTAAAGATATCAGAAATTAGTCTTCTGTAAAAGAAGCACTGTTGAAAGGGTATATTACAGTCTTTTTAAATCGAGATATGATATTCTATTGTGTCATATTGTGGATACCCGTCCTATATACTCATCAATAGAATGAGGAGAAATAGTTTCTCCTTGGTTATTAATCAGCCAGTCATTGCACACACGATTGTAATAGGTCTTCAGAGGTCCATAAAGTGAAACATCCACCAGTTGCAGTTTGACTGCAATGCGGGTTAAAATGTTCATAACACGCCATTTTGGTAAGCATTCTCTACCACAATGATGTTTACGAGGTTTTCGTGGTGTTCGAGGAGCAATATGATTGGATTTTCTTTCCAATATTTTGAAATTCGGTTAATGTGTTCTAAACAAACACCAAATACCTCAGCAATATTCCATCCAGTGATCCTTGTTAATACCAAGCTATGAGGTGGTATTTTCTTCAGAAAGAAATTCTTGTACCCTACGCTCGAATATAGAAAAACTGGAGGAATGCTATTCCTAACTGCATTGAAGGTACATAGGACTGTCACTTGTTCAGCACGTTCCGCTCAAGTTACCTGTCCGAATTGATTCTGTCCTCGTGAAGCTATCACAAGTGGCGTTGTGTTTATGGTACTAAATCCAGTTTGATCACAGTTGAAAGTACCTCAGCAATATTCCATCCAGTGATCCTTGTTAATACCAAGCTATGAGGTGGTATTTTCGTCAGAAAGAAATTCTTGTACCCTACGCTCGAATATAGAAAAAACTGGAGGAATGCTATTCCTAACTGCATTGAAGGTACATAGGACTGTCACTTGTTCAGCACGTTCCGCTCAAGTTACCTGTCGGAATTGATTCTGTCCTCGTGAAGCTATCACAGGTGGCGTTGTGTGTATGGTACTAAATCCAGTTTGATCACAGTTGAAAGTAGACTTCAGAGTGAAGTTTCATTTCTCATATGCTGATTTCAAATTGTTGAAAAAGTCGTCCACGTTCTGCTTATTGAAACTGGTACTTTTTGATAAACTTTTGATTCAAGGGATCGTAGAGATAACTGAGGGGGATGCTCCATAAAACCATTAAGCCAGCCATATCCCGCACTTAACACAAATCACCAGAGAGGTATATCACTGTCCCACATCTCCAACTGTCCTAAACCTCACACTTATTCCCTATATTTGTGTTGACTCCCTGATACGGAATTTTTAAAGAAAATGCATTATCTGAAAGTGCCAACGGGGTACATATTTGGACAAAATTTTACTGACGGTCTTACAGCGACTTCAGTCTTGTGATAAAGTTATAAACAAAGAACTTTACTTTGCTTCAAGACATAAATTACCTATAAGACACCCTTTAGAAATAACATAATAATTGAAATTATAATGTAAAGGTATGGCACACGTTTGTTTTAGATAACCACCTGCTCAAGGGTTATGCCCTCCATGGGGGAAAGAGAAGTGAAGGGTATTTCGAGAAAGGAGTTAAAGATGTTCTAAGGGATTTTCAAAATTTTGTAATTTTATGTCATAAACAACGTGAGTAAATAGGACATTACGATCTTTATAATCGTAATTATAATGATGGTGGAGAAAGGAAATTGTACAATGAATTATGGACATCATGATGAACATATTTGGATTTACATTTCATCATATTACGTTGTTGAGTGAAATCTATGAGACGAGGTGCGTTTGGACGAGAGAAACTATAATATATTGTAAAATGACGAATATAGGATATTCTTATCCCTCGGGGACTTCTTCAAGCATTATTCAAAGGGATGGGTAGCTCTGTTAGTGACAAAGGAATTATTGTGTAGAATATGATTGTATGATATTGTGCGGAGGGTGATAGAGAAGAAACTTTCTGATGAGGGGAAGATCTTGATGATTCGGTGGTAAGGAATAATGATACATTGTAAAGAGGAGGAAGAGGTAGAATGACTGATGCTGTGAACGATATAAAAATAAATATGAGCGTTGATGGTATCACAGAGGAGTGGACGATGAGGATGGAGCGTTCCGGAAGTATTTGAGGCAAAGCTTTTCTACATGGAAACATATGTATGGAAAAGTCACGCGAGCATAGAGCTCAGGAGATTGATGTATAGAATTATGAGTGTGCGATGTTCGAGAACCTTAAGTTTTTGATAAAAAAAAAAAAAGGGTAGCTGCCGAGACCTAACGGTATGGCCGTAACTAATCACAGGTCGAAGGAAGACTACATAAGTGTTTAAGAGTAGGTTTGTAGAACTACTCCAGATTGTGCCTGGAAGTCGTTTTAATAGATTGAGTAAAATGTATGCCTTTCTATTGATGTCCTGGACATAAGTCTTCCATCTGAGGTGTCTATCTATGGTGAGTCTTACGTATTAACAGTTTTGGAGATTGTAAAACAGTTGTCATTAACCCGGCACAGGGCGCGTGATTATTAGGAACGCAAGTGGGCGCGTGGTGAGATTTTCTCTCACCTATGAAAGTAATGGAAAAATCCCTCTTATTAACACAGTTTAAGATTTAATTGTGAATTTTATTGTAAATTTACAACTTTAGAATATTTTAGTCATATATGCAGGTTATTTTACATTGTTTATTGATATCACTACACAATAAAAAAAATCAATAATTTTCCAACAATGAATAATACAGTAAAGCTACAGAATCACATGAAACAAACAAATGAACAAAATAGTAAACAGTTTATTCAAACTGAGCAAAATCCTTTCGGAATGTGGCAGTTATCACTCACTGTCTTCATGTTGTTCATGCCCTCGGCATCTGCAACAGAGAACAGCTGGTGCGTGCTCCTTGCACACTGGGCCAAGACAGTCTGCACAACATGTTTTGGTGTATCGATTTTTCTTCCTGGGACAAAAGCCACATTTCCTTTTATCACTATTCCCTGCTGGTGCCTCGGAGTGCACAGGTGCTGGAGAGTCACCCAGGATCGTTCTTATCTGTGATCGCAAAAGTGTAGGCAAGCATGGTATTGTTGCTCTTCTAGTGAGGTATGGCTTGCAGAGTTCCATTGCTAACTTTTTCTGATAGAGTCTCCTTGCGTCAGCATTTTCACAGTTAAATCTATATATGATGTAGCTGTTTAGAGCACCAATATGAAGGAGTGTGTAGAAGATACGTAACGGCCACCGGTTGGTTTTCCTTGCAACTGTGTAGAGACTCTTCAGTCCATCCACACAGTCTACACCACTCTTCGTCATATTATAAAATGTAATGATTTCCGGTTTAGCCTGCTCCTTTGTTGCTTCATCAATGTGTTCTCCTTCATGCATTGTGGAGAGTAATAGCACATTTTTTCATCTGTTTGACACATATGAACAAAGTAACATATCTTCTCCATGAGCGAACATGCTTGAAAATGGCGGTCTTCCCTTTGTACTCAGGAGCTCAACCGGAATCTGAGGTTTGTTACTTCTTAGAGTTCCAACCAGTGTTAAGCCGTGATTCTTTAGAAGATCTAGCGCTAAAGGAACTGATGTGAAGAAATTGTCTGTTGTCACATTTCTGCCAGATTTAGTAATGGGTTCGATGAGACGTTTGACAACTGCGTGCGCACTGTTGTCCTGAACATATGGTCCTCGTGGCTGTTGTGTTCCCGGATAAATCTCCATTTTCATTGTGTAGTAGACATGTGCGTCCACTAAGGAATATATTTTAATGCCATATTTTGCCGGTTTATTTGGCATGTAACATCGAAAAGAGCATCTTCCCCTGAAAGATTCAAGCATTTAATCAATAGTTACATGTTCATGTGGTGTCCAGTAGGCCGCACATTTCAATACGAATTCTTCAAATTGCTATTCCTTAGCCCGCCCTCTCTCTTCCTTCCTATCAATCCGCCACCTTTTATCCACAGAAGTAACAAGGTAGGTTGGAAGAGAGTATTAAGCGGGAATCTTGCTTCTTTAGCTCTCTAGGGGTATGTCAAAGTAATAAACAAGTAAAAAAAAAGAAAAAAAAAGAAGCCAAGATTCATAGATTATGGGAGGAATGCCTCCCCCTTCGTCGCTTCTCCAGCCTATCAAGGAAAAAATTTATAAACATAAACTAAGGTCGACAAAAGAGTATCAGCTTAAATAAAAACCTGAAATTGCCCTGGAATATCTCTTTATTGACTAGTTAAAATATCTGTACCATGAGGTTACTCGCTCTGTAACCGCAAGCTCTCCTAAAGGCAGAGACCTCCACTATTAGGCCTGCTGTCTCCTAACAAGTTCCTCTAATTTCTCTAAAGAACCTTAAATTATTATTATGGACTCGAACAGGAACTCAAGCCTCACTCCAGCCTTCGTGAATTCCCAAGCCCTTAAAATCATCCGAGAACCTCATTAAAATTCTCATCCCGGCAAGCACCGAAAAGGTAACTGCCCAAGTCATTCTCTCAGACAGAACCAGTGCCAGCATTAAAATCTAAAGAGAAACCCTCATTTCGGGCTACTCTGGCCTATGTCCCTTAAAAAAAAATTATGATCTAGCTATCGTTTACGAAGTCGCAGGCTTCATCACTTAGAAACCTGCTCAAAACTATCAGGAGCAGCTCATTCCGCCCGCTCCGTCCAAAAATTCTTAAAGTAAGAAAAAAAAGAACTTTATTCACCTATGTCTGGACATAGAGACAACCCTCTTACCGGAACAAGAGAGTCCCCGAAGAAAATCTTATAAGAAGTGAATCCTGGAAGAAGGGGTGGGTTGACTTATATAGTCTCAAGCCTCTCGCCAAGTGGTCAGCTTTCCACACAATTTCCCCCTTCTTCCCTGTAAAAAAAAAAAACGAAAAATAGAAAGTGAAGCTTCCCACGGCGTATAGGGGAGTCAAGTCCAGAGCTCATTTTGTAACTTTCTAAAACTGCTAAAATAAAAAAAATGTTAGAGGCATAACAAGAATTCATTTACACAAGATTCTTAACATTTTAAAATATATAAAAACAAAGCAAAAAATTAGCACTATATACATAAGTACCTTGGCCAAGGATTTTTCATACCACTAAAACAATACTAAAATTATATTAAATACTAATTTAATTACAAAAATATTTACAAATGAAACAGCTATGCACCAAAGGTGCTATAGCATAGCCTACCTCCTTAAAAAAAAGGAAAAAAAAAAGAAAATTCTCTGTATTATAGTCCAAAGTCTTTGAATTCATTCTCAATTGTTCATTATTTTAAATAATTTCCTTTTCACTGTCTTATTAACAGAAAAAAATGTATGTCAAAATAATAAAACACACGAACTAATTCACTCATAAACTCAATAATTGTTCAAAGTCTGGTTCAGTTCTATATTTCACAAAAATTCGTATCTTAATTTCAATACACACTTACACTTAGATAATTGTTCCTACTGAACACAGTCACTAACACCACTGTAGAGTCCTTGTAGTAGAGATTTTCCCGGAGTCAAAATTTCAGTTTCCTTCTAGCCGGAGAATCAGTTATAGGGACATCTTCAACGTCAATGTCACGTCCTGGAGTTAGTGGAAGAAAATCTTCGTCGAAACAGAGGCAAAGAACATCGTCGTTCCCTGCTTCGTGGTCGTGTGAGGGAACTCGACCGGGGGTCGAACCAGTTCCCTCAGGTTCCGGAGTCGGAGCCGTATCTTTTTCAGTTTGCAGCAACCTAATCTCCTGCAGCGAACACGTCGACGGGTCTATTTTCTGGATCTTATGGTCGGGGTTATTTTCATCTGATCGTTTTAATCTTCGCTTATTGTTCTTGTTAGAGTCCACATTGAACAGGAGTATAAGTTCTATAGGATTAGCAGGATCCGGCCTGGCTGCGCAAAATACATGTCTAACAGACTTTTTCGGTTTCTTAAAATAATTCTTCTTCTCCATATTTAGACTGAACTCGGAGAAGAATCCTCAGGGTTTATCTCGGTCAGGCGTAAAAGCAAATATGTCCAGTTTTCTAAGTTCACAATTCTTATATCACATTTTTTTGAGAAAAAAAATGTGGAAAAGGGGGGAACAACAACAAAATCAAAGAAGGCACTGAACAACGAATGACCACTCAACATTAGAAAGTTTTTTCTTTTTTTTTAAAAAAGAAACTATTTCCCACTCTTTCCTATTCAAGCTTAGTTACTAATGACAATTGACGGCAAAGTAAAGTAGTGAACAAAGAAAGAAGTATTTCTACGCCAATAACAAATTATAGATGTGGAAAGTTTGTTTTCTCAATCCCTATATATACTTTTGTTCCGGGACTTTCAAGCGCGTGTGTCCCTCACAACTATTGTTAACCTCTTTCCTCGGCACATGGTAGTCTTCTTTCTGTTCAGGAAGATGTCTTGCAAAGGCCGGGGGCTCATAAAATTTCTTAAAGAAGTCACAATTGACCCTTATTTCCTTGTTGTCAAAGACATTCCTGACTAAATAAGTGTTTTCTGCAAGCTTCGACTTTATTACGTAAGGACCATCGTATTTGGGTAAGAACGACTTCGTAACAGATTTCGCTGGGCAAGAAAGCCTGACTGATTTCACCCACACCTTTTGTCCGATTCTGAAGGGGTTAGGCAAGCGCGACCTGTCATAAAACCTTTTCTGAGTGGCGTGTCTCTTCCTTTGAATTTCATTTGCACGCTCAAAAGCCCGTTTAACCCTAGACTTAATTTCCCACGCATAGCGGGGGTACGAATCCTCGCTCTGTTCTTCACTTTCAACTGGAGACAAAAGTGGGTCCAAGGGAGAAGATACACTGCGACCATAATGCAATTCAAAAGGAGTATATTGAGTGGCCGCACATGTTCTCGAGTTTAGAGCAAACTCAATAAATCTCAAATCTTTCGCCCATTGGTCATGCTCTTCATTATACATGGCCAACATCATCTTGCAATCCTTAACAACTTTTTCAGATTTATTCCCCTTTGGCCTGTATAGAGAAATCTTAATGCTCTTCGACCCTAATATGCGTAAAGTTTCCGTCCACAATTTCCCAGAAAAGCTTTGATGGTTGTCACTGATGATCTTTCGGTATACACCGTGTCTGCAAAAAAATTCCACCAAGCACGACGAAACCGCTTTTGCTGTAATCTTCCTTAATGGAAATAAATTCACATATCGGGTGAAGCTGTCAATAACAATAAGGCAATATGAGAATCCTCCGTTCTTTGAGCGAGTCACGGGTCCAAATGTATCTACATAGGCCGTACGGCCGGCCACACACTCCAGTGTACTGGACATTAAACCAAATTTTCGTTTGCCATAGTCCTTGTACTTAGCGCATACCACGCAACTTTTACAAAACTGCATAATATCCCTATGCATTCCCAGCCAAAAATATCGTTTTCTAATTCGAGAAAACGTCTCCCTGGGATGAGGGTGTCCGGAAAATTCAGCGTTGTGGGCTCTATCACAAACTATGGCTCGCAGTGAAGCGGGGACCCACACACACTGAAACTCAATTTCGTCAAAAAGCATCTTCCTAATTAAAATTCCCTCGTCCGATATAAAAGTTCCCTTAGACCAGTTTTTAAATTTCTTCATCTGCTTCTTGGGAATAGCATTTCTTTCACCTCTAATAAAAGACAGCAATCTTTTTAGAAAAACATCCTTTCCCTGATGCTCGACTAATCTCGCAGGAACAATAATGTCCTCGTAATTGAGAGAATCGTTTCTTTCTTCGTCGTCCCCTTCTGCCTCCACTATAAGACAGAAAGGTAAGACAGAAAGCATTTCTCTCTTCTCCCTGGGACTAACTTCTATGTGCCTAGGAAGCGTCCTCATACTATCCCTCTTCCTTTCTCTGAGTTTCCTCTTAACCTCCTTAATATCTTTACTAACTTGCTTCTCGATGATAAAAATCTCCTCACTCTGGAGATCTTCTGCATCAACAAGCCGTCCATCTTCACCTAACACTTTTAAGAAACCAGCGTCGGTCTCACTTTGAAGTGGCAAGAGCTCATTAGAAATTTCTGAACCTTCAAAATCTTCTGGTTCGGTAAAACCGTCTTCGATGCGGCTTAAATAGTCGACATAGTGTTTGGCGCCTTTTACAAATTTGAGCACCACCGGAAATCTAGAAATTCGAGTAACCCACCTAGTAATCATAGGAGGGGCCTTCGTCGTTTTTAGAAGCGAAAGAAGCGATCGATGATCTGTATGGACAACTACCATCGGACTGTGCATAATATAAAGTTCGTGACGCTCTAAACCAAGAAGTATTCCAAGTAGTTCACGATGAGACGTGCTGTACTTCATTTGTACTTCATTGAATTTGCGTGACCCAAATGATACAACACAAAGTTTTCCATTTTCATCCTTCTGTGCCAAAACATAACCGGCGGCAGTCCCGCTCGAATCGACGAACAGATGAAAAACTTCATTAATTCGGGGCAATAAAAGCTTCCTATTTTGCGCAATCTCCCTTTTTAATGCATTTAGTGCGTCTTCATGCTTAGCTTCCCATTTGAATACACTGTTTCGCTTTAAAAGATCGGTCAACGGGCTTACTATTTTTGCCATGTTCGGTATCTGAAATCTAAGATACTGGCAAAACCCAAGAATTGACTGCAGTTTCTTAACATTCTTAGGTCTCTGTAGCTGTTCAGCCATTTTAATTTTCTCATCAGTACATGATATTCTTCCGTGACAAACACGGTAGCCAAGAAACTGAATTTCTTCCGTCAACAGTTTCGTCTTAGATGGGCTGAACGTTAAGTTTGCCTTCTTAAATCTTTTTAAAACCTCTGAGAAGAGTTCTAATAACTCCTCCTTATCATTCGAATCCAGGATTACGTCATCATAATATGTTATGACCCTCGTATAATACAGTTCCTTGAGAACATCTTGCATCAATCGGTTCAAACTAAACGGGAGGGAGCTTAACCCGTAAAATCCTCGAAGAAAGTGGTAAGTCCCGAAATGAGTCAAAAAGGTTGTGTATTTTTGACTGTTTTGTGCTATAGGAAGCTGAGCGAATGCATAGCTGAGATCCGTAGATATCCAGTACTTTTTATCACCTAAATAAGAAAGAGCCTCCATCATCCCCGGAATTCCCATCGTAACCCTTTCCGTTGCTCTGTTCAAGGATCTGTAGTCCATTATTAATTTAAAAGTTCCATTTTTCTTCTTGTGAAGAATGGGATTGCTAACCCATCGAGAGTTATTACATTTCTTAATGATTCCCTTTGCCTCCATGTCATCAAGTAGTTCCTTCATAATCTTCTTCTTCTCCTCCGAAAGAGGGCGTAATCTTGCACTAAAGGGGCGGGTATCCTTCAACACAATTTCGTGTTCCAACAAATCAGTTAGACCGGGGTCCTCTGAAAAAACTTCTTTGTTATCATAAAGAACTTCCTTCAAACGCTCAAAAAGATCTGGCTCCAAATCTACGCTCTTAAGCATTTCAGCTATTTGATCAATCTCCGGTTCTAAGGCAGCGACTTCCGAGCATTTTTGAACGTTCTCAGCCTTAGGAATGTCAAATAAACAAATAGAATCCTCACCGCTACTTATTGACCACCCGGATTCCGAAATATGAAGAGCGATTTTTGCATTCGACAAAAAATCTCGGCCAGTTATGAGGGGTCTTGTACACGAGGCGAGGACGTGAAACTTTTGCCTCACCCTGTACTTGCAAAAATTAACATATACAATAACGTAGCCTTCTGTTTCCGTCGTTCCAGAGGCAAGAGCTATCTTTAAAGGTTTTCTCTTTAATTTAACGCCTTTATTTATCCATTTATTTGCTATCTCCCGTGATACTACACAGATAGAGCTTCCTGAATCCAAAAACGTTAGATATTCATCCCCTAGGATCTTACATCTTAAAAGAGGCTCTCTTAATTGTGCTTCCCCCCCCCCTCTGCAGGCGAGGAGAGAGTCCGTCCGTTTTTTTTGCATTTTCTTGAAAAATTGTCTTTTTCCATTTCCTGGTCTGGGGCGACCTGTTTGTTCGTTTCTTTCTCCTTCCCCCGTGAGGACCTAAAATGAGCTGTCTGGGTAGCTTCCCTCCCCCTGCTTTTTATGACTTTCTTCTTGGCCGAGGGACTCGACCCAGTAACTATGTTTTGACTATGGTTAGTAGTTACAAGGCTTTTCTTGCTTGCTTGTATCAAGCCTACTGAAACTGGAGGCAACCAGTTTTTCTTTTCCTCTTCTCTGGGAAACACAAAGGGTGTTAGGAAATTTTCGTCTTCAAATTTCCATGCACGTTCCCTCAGAAAAAGCGAAATTCCTGTTTTTGATAGTAGATCAAAACCTGCAATAACCGGCAATGCCAGACTTTCCAAAACGTAAAAGGTGTGGACAAACCGCTTGTTCTTGATGCAAAACGGGATTGTAATCTTTCCGACGCAAGTAGCCCTTCCGCTTGCTAATTCCACTGTTAAGTTATCCTTCCGTAATTTGGCCCCCTGTTGAATCCACTTAGAAGCAGTATTTTCATCTACCAAACTAATAAAGCTGCCACTGTCCAGGTACATGAAGGTCTTATTTCGCTGTACGTAACCATACAAAAACGGTTCCCGGTTTCTTTGATTTAGAGGGGTGACTTTCCTAACAGAAGCTGAAACCTTCTTCTCGTCTCTTCGTTCTCTCTGTGCTTTAAAACATTGTTTACGACGGTGACCATAGTTACCACATGAAAAGCATTGAATCTGCTTCTTCTCCTCCCCCTTTCCTTCCTTGTTTACTTCCTTCTTACCGGAAGCGCTTATTTCAGAAGTCCGGCGAACGAACCCAGGGTCCAGAGCTTTTAACGTAACTGGTGGTATTCCATTTTCGTTTTCCTTTGCTTTTTCAAACCCAGTAAGCGCTGCGACTGAATGCTTAATTGACTTGCTTTCCTGAATGTTATACTTCTGGGTGTACGTGAATTCAGACAATAGGAGGGACTGAATCTTCAAGGATTCCCGTTCTAATTCCTTCAACGTATCAAAGCTCTTTTCGAAAAGAAACTTCTTGTAACTCGGATGTGCCTTCTAAACAATTTTCGCCACTTGTTGTTTCTCAGGCAAAGGATCTTTTACACGAGAGAACAAAACGGCCATCTCTCTGATAAAGAATGACAGAGTTTCGTCTGGTGATTGGACCCTAGAGTTAATTAACGACTCTATTTCTGATTCATAGGTGAAACTAAAGAATTCTTGCAATAAACTATCTTTAAAATTACTAAAATTGTCAAACGGCTTTTTGAAATTATACCAGTGATGCGCATTATCTGTCAAAACTCTGGGAATAACGAACTCGAGTAAATCATCCAAACTAAGATTATTTTGTTTCGCATACTCAGTTATCCCGTCTAAAAACTAAAAAGGTAACTCCCCTTTCTTACCAGAAAACGTGGGAGGTGCCAGTTTAAGCTCCGGCAGATCTAAATTGCGCCGACATCTGCATTCGGAGGCGCTCTCATCGCTTCCACGTGAGCTGTTAACTTTCAGCCTCCTAATAGCTTCTAACAATTTTTCTGTACTAGTATTCTCGTCTCCTTCCAAGCCTAACTCGGAGCTTAAGGCGCTTAGATCAATCTGACTCGCCATTTTCTGCCCTCTTGTTCTACCTGACCTTAAAATCATAGGCTAAAGAAAACAACCAAATATCAATTAATCGAAGGACACTAAAACCCACAAACAAGAAACGAAAGAAGAAAATATATCTTTAAATCTTAATTACAACTGCGAGGTTATAATCCCGGAAAAGAGCCCACACTTCTTTGCTATTCCTTAGCCCGCCCTCTCTCTTCCTTCCTATCAATCCGCCACCTTTTATCCACAGAAGTAACAAGGTAGGTTGGAAGAGAGTATTAAGCGGGAATCTTGCTTCTTTAGCTCTCTAGGGGTATGTCAAAGTAATAAACAAGTAAAAAAAAAGGAAAAAAAAGAAGCCAAGATTCATAGATTATGGGAGGAATGCCTCCCCCTTCGTCGCTTCTCCAGCCTATCAAGGAAAAAATTTATAAACATAAACTAAGGTCGACAAAAGAGTATCAGCTTAAATAAAAACCTGAAATTGCCCTGGAATATCTCTTTATTGACTAGTTAAAATATCTGTACCATGAGGTTACTCGCTCTGTAACCGCAAGCTCTCCTAAAGGCAGAGACCTCCACTATTAGGCCTGCTGTCTCCTAACAAGTTCCTCTAATTTCTCTAAAGAACCTTAAATTATTATTATGGACTCGAACAGGAACTCAAGCCTCACTCCAGCCTTCGTGAATTCCCGAGCCCTTAAAATCATCCGAGAACCTCATTAAAATTCTCATCCCGGCAAGCACCGAAAAGGTAACTGCCCAAGTCATTCTCTCAGACAGAACCAGTGCCAGCATTAAAATCTAAAGAGAAACCCTCATTTCGGACTACTCTGGCCTATGTCCCTTAAAAAAAAATTATGATCTAGCTATCGTTTACGAAGTCGCAGGCTTCATCACTTAGAAACCTGCTCAAAACTATCAGGAGCAGCTCATTCCGCCCGCTCCGTCCAAAAATTCTTAAAGTAAGAAAAAAAAGAACTTTATTCACCTATGTCTGGACATAGAGACAACCCTCTTACCGGAACAAGAGAGTCCCCGAAGAAAATCTTATAAGAAGTGAATCCTGGAAGAAGGGGTGGGTTGACTTATATAGTCTCAAGCCTCTCGCCAAGTGGTCAGCTTTCCACACAATTTCCCCCTTCTTCCCTGTAAAAAAAACGAAAAATAGAAAGTGAAGCTTCCCACGGCGTATAGGGGAGTCAAGTCCAGAGCTCATTTTGTAACTTTCTAAAACTGCTAAAATAAAAAAAAATGTTAGAGGCATAACAAGAATTCATTTACACAAGATTCTTAACATTTTAAAATATATAAAAACAAAGCAAAAAATTAGCACTATATACATAAGTACCTTGGCCAAGGATTTTTCATACCACTAAAACAATACTAAAATTATATTAAATACTAATTTAATTACAAAAATATTTACAAATGAAACAGCTATGCACCAAAGGTGCTATAGCAAAATAATGCCCGTATTGGAGCTAAATTGTCTTCTTCTTTTCTCTGCTGTCTGGTGTTGATTTCATCAATACGCAGGGCGCGTAGAAGCATACGAAACCGTTTCTGAGACATGACCAAACGAAACAATTCTGGAGCTGTTCCGTTAGTTGCCCATAAGTCCTCCAGATTTAAACGAGAACTCTTCATCATACCCGATAAATACAGCAAACCTAATAGAGCTAACATTTCTTCATAATCAGTGTTACGAATATCTTTTTCACGTGTTATTCCTATACGAATTTGTGCTAATTTTAGATTCGTATATTCCACAATTTGTTTTATAGTGTCTTCAGGGAAAAATTAATGCCATGCTTCCATTGGCGATTTTACATTTCGTGCTTGTCCTCTGACACCTGGTAAATGTCTCACGAGATTTCTATGCCTAGTTTTATATATCGTGTTTCTGGAGTGAATATTCCACGTTGTAACTCCATCTTTCGCTGTATATATAGGTCTATCTCTCACAACTTGGTCAGAATTTACAACATCGGGTTCTGTTTCTATTCCCGAAAACTCACTTTCACTACTTTGTTCAACTTGCTCAACGTTATCCCCTTCATTGTCACTGCAACTGTCCATTATTTCACTTGCACTTTCATCTGCGTCTTCCCTTATGTTCATCTCCCTTTCCACCTCATCCATCCATTGTAACACTTTTTGTGCAGTTTTGTCATCCATAGTTTAATATATTTACCTACAGTCAATGTATTGGTAGTATTCAACACTGCCAGAAATAGTAACGTAACAGGGCGCAAGGTGAGATAAAATCTCACTGAATTGCAAAGCTTCTAACAATGCACTGCTAACAAAAACAACGATTCTTCATCAACAAGCTGTAGTTGCAGATTGAAGCTAAAAATAGTGAACTTGGAATACGTAGAACGATATACACGTGCGCTTAACCATTGCGCAGTAGTACATGGGGAAAGCAAGGAGTGAGGGATTGCCTCACCACGCGCCCTGTGCCGGGTTAACAGTGATTAAAGTGAATTACTGTGAAATCTGGAGCGTTTCTTAGGGGCCAGAAATGCTGTAGTTTGGGTTTTAGCAGCATTGGATTTTAGTAGCCATTTATTGCACCACAGACCAAACGTCTGTATTATTGGTTGTAAGGTGTTGTTTACTTAGTGTATAATACTGCAAATTGCAAAAAATGCTGTATCATCAGCGTATGGAAATAACTGAATATTTTGTGGGAGTTATTTTAGGATGATGTGGTGATATATATGCGGTTTGAGGGATGAAAACTCAATTGCGAGTTGAATGATTGGTGGTAGAGATTAGAGTGGATTAACCCTTAGAGAACCAAACCTAAAATGTTAGGAAAAGTACTAAGCGTGGGTTATTTTGACACATTCGTGCTTTTTACAGTAAATTTCATACGCTGTATACACTGTCAGTGGCGGCTTTTGATTCTTTCAAACAATACCTGAATTATAGTACTGTAACATTAGAGATTTATACATAGAAATACGCTTTGTTAGGAATAAATTCTGTCACACACTGTATTTTGATTACACCTGACAGTCCTTACAGAGCGGTTTGCTGGTGCAATGCGCTTTGCAGACAAGCTTGTGACAGATTACATACAAGGGATGGATAAAAAGTAATGACACAATTGTTATAATTTACAAATGACTGTATTAGAAGGGAAAATACGTTCTACATTCCTTCAATGTAATCACTCCCATGTCCACAACCTTCTGCCACACGTATGGAAGGCGCCGTACTCCGTCAGCACGTTGTACTCTGGCTATGTCTCGCAGCGACCGCCCTACGGCATTGAGGATGGCCTGTCTGGTGTTGTATCGTTGTCCGCGAAGTGGTTGCTTCATCTTGGAAAACAGGTCATAGTCGCACGGACTCATATCCGGCAAATATGGTGGAAGTTCCAGAATCTCCCAGTTCCAGGCACGTAAAAGGTCCGCCACGGCAGTAGCTGTGTGACAGCGTGCATTGTCGTGCAAAATGATTGATGTCCATGCCAAAAGACCAGGTCTCTTTTTCCGAAGTGTGGGACGCAGATGGTGTTGCAAGAACGTACAGTAATATGGCGCATTCACAGTCTGCCCTGCTGGTACAGCATGGTGCAGGATAACCCCTTGGACATCATACGCCACTATCAACATCACCTTCACTAGTCCCTGACTAGGGCGCACAGTCTTTGGCCGAGGGGGACCGGGATGCTTCCATTCGTTGGATTGGCGCTTCAAATATGGTTCCTAGGATCGAACCCAGGTTTCATCAATGGTAACGATCCTGCCCAAGCAATTGTCACCCTCTCTCTGGTGGCGGTCGAGCAATTCTTGTGCCAGTGCATATCGATACCATTTCTGCACCTCGGTAATGACATGTCGAACCCAATGTGCTGCAAATTTGCGAAAACCCAGGATGTCGTTCAAAATGTGAAGCACAGTTTTATGGCACACCCCAACCTCTGCCGATAACTCACGCGCAGTCCACCGTCTATCTACGTCCAGCAAGGATGCAAGGAGCTGAATTGTCATGTTGTCCACTGGAGGTCGTCCAGAACATTGTCGGTCTTACACGTTCTGTCTGCCTTCGCGAAACACTTTAACCCATCGAGCTACGGTGAGGTATGTCAACGCTGTATCACCACAGGCTTTCCGCAGTCCCTGAAAACATTCTCGTGCACTACGACCACGTGCCACTTCAATTTTGATCCACGAACGCTGTTCACGTTTAGTGAACATTGTGTTTAGAGCGCTTCCACTCGCGATACCAATTTGACGCCACTGCTCTCGTTGACTGACTGACTCAACAGCGTTCCCACTCACCTAAGTTCCTCAACTGAGATTGTCTTCTCCGGTGCTGCCACCTCGTGGTTTTCCGTCACTAGACTGGCGCGTGCCGGCAGGGTTGCCAGTACTTTTTGTCCAACCTATGTACTTTTAAGGGGTGAAGAATCACGTGTCTTGCTAAAAATAAAACCAGATATTTTAGGGAACTGAACTAAAATATAACAATTGCTGAGAAGGAAATATGTAGTAACGTGTGGACGTGGGAAAGAGTGGGGAAAAAAGGAGTTTCATAAAATAATATTTACTATTACTCTTACCCGAATCAAAGCTCGGTAGAACGGAGAAGTGATTATTCCAGGTTTCATTTCAATTGGCAAAATAATAATAATAATAATAATAATAATAATAATAATAATAATAATAATAATAATAATAATAAAACGATATATTTTTGTGGGCCGTGCCGCGGGGTATCCAAAACTGGGTGAAAATGACCCAGCTACACTTTCTGCCATTTTTGGGGGTATTTTTTTATATATGAATTCTACTGAAATGATTTCCAAAAGTAAAAATGGTTGCTAATGGAAGAATACCAAAAATATTAGCCCACTATCTCTTTTTGATATTCTTTATAAAAGATCATCTGGGCCAAATTGACCCAGTTTTTGTATTCAAAGGGTTGAATTCACTTTAGTAAAAGGAGGATAGGTCGCTGACAGTGTATGAGTTTAGTAAGTTTAGTAGCGAAATATTAGCAGAGGACGTGCTCAGACGGAAGAAAAAGTAGTGGAAACTTTTTGAGTGAGTGTAATGGGCACATGTTAACTACTCAGAGGATCTAGAATGTAGATGAAAATACTGTGGGCGAGAGACCATGTGATCACTATGTCAGGAGTAGTGTTAGATCAGGAACGGATTGGTTTTAGTAATGGGTGAATGAAGCATGTAGTGGAGGCAGGGATAAAATTGTTAAAAGCTGTTTTTTCTCGGTCTGAGCGGCTATGGATGTTAATATTGGAAGAGATCAGGTAATGTCGGAAATTATTTGAAATATATTGGAATGGGAGGGGAACAGGACGACCTGGTCGAACATAGATGACTGTCATTGTGACACATAAAGATCTGTAATAAATAGTTATGATTAGATGTTCTGTAATATTAGATGGAGAGTCAATACTATACCATGTGTAAGGATAAAATACTATTATCACGGCGCTGGTGGCGCGTCGAGTCGGAAGCTTCTTACCGTGTCGAATGAGTTGATAGCCGGTAAAATTGCAATTAAATTTGGAAGTGAGATGCGTTTTACTGATAAGCAATGTGTGAAATTTTTCCTCGTATAATAATTGTTCAAATATGAGTTTATGAAGTAAGTAGAAGAGAATGTTGAGGAATAGAAATAAAAGTCATAGTCAAATACCTAGGTATATATGATCACTATGAAGTTAAATATATATTTCGAGTGAAGATACATGAAATTACACGTACGAACCATTGTAAGTGGCGTGAAAATCGTAGTGAAGAATGTTGCGAGCTGCGTGCTAACGTATAATATTCATGGTTGTGCAAAAGATGAACGTTTTGAAGAGTGTGGTTGCCAAATGCTAATAGTTTATGAATATAAAGAAATTGATTAGTTTCTCGTGACGTCTCGCCTTTTCGATATGGAATATAATGAGTTAACAGTGAACATAATGAGTTTACTTATGTGTAATACACCCCTATTAGGAGAAATCCTTGTTTACGTCTTTCTAGTTAATAAATATTTTATTTTGAGTGCTGGTATTTAAGCAATAAAATAGTCACATAGGTATCGAACTTAATTATAACAAGAAAGATATTGCTTCAATAAAGTGAATGTACAGTTTCGCTTAAAGCGTATCCACTATCTGGTGTTTGTATTTAATATTGTAAATATAATAGAAATTTAAATCCTAGTTCATATCTTATCAAGTAAAAATGGTCCTGGGTCCAGAAAGCAAAGTGTTACCATTCACGAAATTTTCTTTCACGTTACCACTGTAGGGTTAAGAACAATGAATGTCACGAGGGTAAAATGTACTAACAGGGCGTAAACATTAGGGACAAGGGGTATGCTGATAGCGATTTCGTCTAGGATCTAAAGTGAGGTAATAGATATTGTATGAATAAAGGGTGCTGAGTTTGGAAGCGTTTGCTGATATAGGTGAGATTTAGTTTTTCGATATCGTACTGTAATATGGGGAAAGTTATGCACTGGTATAGCTCCAGAGTAGGACTAGGTAATCGAAAAAGGAAAGCTCTTTAGAAAACTTTTGGTTAGAGGATCAAAAGATTTTGATAAATTATGGATCATGCGGCTATCCGCACCGTAAATCTGTGTATTAAATTTTGCAATACGAAATCTTTGTATGTACTTAGGATAGTCTATGCATAAAGTTAAAAAAAATGGCATCAAACCGTAGAAAAGTTAAAGTTCGTGCTCCTGCTTCGGGAAAAATATTTGTGCTATTTCTGTGCTTTTTCATTTCCATTGTGAACCCAGTAGTAAGGTTACGGCTAGAGTCTGCGTTTGACAATATCTCCAGCTGGCAATGCAGTGATATACCGTTTTCACTTATTGCTACGGGACACTGAAATAATATAATTTACAATGTTCAACCCAGATGGCAAGAAAAGAATGAGAGTGACTAGAACAACGTGATCCCACGCTAGAGAAGTGTGCCGTCAGGTGCTCCATATTCTGCGTTTAATGTGGTGATGTACAGAAGAATGCTGATCAAAAGTGCAGTGAACAAAACCACGTTTAAACTATACTATCTAAATGTACAATGCATTATAATCAATTTTACGGACTGTGGTATGAATATTAGTTAGTTGCTGGAATATAGCTGTCTAGTGGTAATGGAAACGTGTCTGAAAGTATTGGTAAGGAACAGTGGAATGCCTTTTCTCAACCAATTCTCTACATAGATAAACGACCGCAAGACCACAGGGGCGGATTGTTTGTAGTATTAAAATAAATAGGGCAACAGAGCACAGAATGATCTCGTACGTGAGTGTGAAATTATTTGAGCCCAAGTAAGTCTATCCAAAACAAACTTCGTCCGGTGTTTCTGCAGACAATATACGAACAGTCCTCAAATTTAATTGAAACATGCCACGAATCATTTCCAAATGTTGTCACAAGGTGACAAAATTCTTCATTTTGGTGAATATATCTTGGGCTTACATATGGAACTACAGTAAACATGGGATAACATCACACAAATGACATTCCTTTGTCGAACATTCTACTCAAGCACTCGACTTGCGATTGTACGATTTTCATAACGCGCGTAAAAATAGCAGCTTAAATTATGTCATGTCTATTTTTCTGATATAATCTGTCATCTCATATAAAGAGTTCCTTCTCCGAGACCGCGAGTTGCCCGTTCCCTATCTTACCCCAATCCCGGAAGCCACCAATCCAACTCAAAAAGAATGTTTGTACCTGATTGAAGGAAGGCCCCTTTGGGTGAAATTTGTAAAGTGCAATAGGTGATACAGTGGACACTTTTACTAAATTGAACTATAGACGAGGCACAGGATTCTTTCCCTCATGTTTTTAATGCAACAATAAATACTTTCTACTGTTCAAAAAAGTAAAAACAATGAAATTTCCAATGAGGCACGGCGAACAGTGTCGCTACACATTACCAAATAAAAAAAAAAAAAAACTTCGGGAATTGTGGTGTGCATTTCCAAATGAATACATATCTTAAAATACTTTCTAATATACCACTTAATACAAAAAAGCTATTGAGATGCAGCAAACACCTAGATTATATCTTAAAAAAAAAGACACCAGCATCAGCAACACTAAACAACTTTGGTATCTTATCAGACCTAGATCTAAAACTTCTAGCATAAGTCTTTTATAGTACAATGTTATATCAGGTGCACAAATTGAGGGAAGAACAGAAAATTTTAATAAATTCTCAACTGCATAATCCACGTACCTCCCTGTTCAATCCGTTTACTCGTCCACCTTATCTCATTTATCTATCACTCCCCCAGAGTATGAGTTACTCTTATTTTCACTCCGGCCTGAAAGCCTCTGGCCAGGACAATATAAGCTGGACCTTTCTGTATTCGAAAACATATATTATTTCTTTTCCATTTTCGCTCATTTTTAATAGATGTTTCAGGGAAACCTCTTTTCCCTGTTCTTGGAAAACAGCCCGATTCTCTTCCATTTGTAAATGTGGATTAGAAAGTAATGTGTCATGCAAAAGCAATATCTCGCTACTCTAAACATATCAATCCTCTGCGAGAAAATTATCAAATGCATTACTTCCCGTTCAGTACAATCCCAAAGTTGGTAGTGGAGGGTGGACGGCCAATCTGCCGTCAGAGGGAGCCAAAACGTGATTTTTTGTTTCGCATTTACATAAAATTGTAATTAAAAGTTTCATTATTTTCCATCCGCTGTTTCATTTTTAACTGCCTTAACCTAAAAAATATTACAAACCCATATCTATACGTGTTAGCATTAGAATTAATAAACGAAAACCTGAAAGCTCATCGTAAAATATCAACTTTGAAAAAAAAAATTGCTGGTGTGCTTAGCATAATACAGAAAACTAACTACCGATGATGAAGCAGTGTAACCAATCCGAAGAGATATTTGCTACATCTGCAGGTCAAGGGAAAGCAACAGAACTCGCCTTGAATGTAATGATTGTGGAAAATACATGTTCAGATTGCAGTCAACAATTATCACTACTTGCAATACATGCAAGCAACCTCAGAAAGAGAGCAGTGAAGTGGATGTTGATTAAATTTGAACCCGCCTTGAGTCTACATATTGTGGAAAAACATATGCAAAAAGCATTCAATCATTACTGCTCTCTGCAATAAATATCAGCATGAGCACAACAAGCTCAGTGACATGGATATTGGTTAGGTTCGAATCTGTTATTTTGTGTTTTGTACAGTCTTTTCACTCATATTTAACAGTATTATAGTTTAATTAAACTTATACGTTTGGTCAACAATGATTTGTCTTGATTTACTAAACCTAAATGCTCCAAAACATACTTTTTGCATCATGCACAATGCTGAAAAATGTGAATAATCAATCACGGCCGAATTACCGTCGTCGCGAGCGGAAACCTGAATTGGCAGTAGGTGAGATTGATACGTAATATTGAACGAATTTTATCGCACTTTTGATAACTAAGATGTTTCGCATTTGTATATTTTATCACGTGTGTAAATTTAATATACTTTTTATGTACAAACATGATGTTTTAGTAATTAGTTTCACATATCTTACAATGTCTTTCCACTAACAAAATATAAACTTCATGTAAACGCTTTTCACAATTATGCACAGACATCTTTGACCTGTATGAGATAGCATGTTTCCTCAAAATTGAACTTCGATTATACCGTTCTTCATAGTCTTGACTGAGCAGTTACTCCCCATCTGTATTAATATATCTGTTGGGAAATAGAAACTTTAATTAAGCCCTTTCTACACACGTAGAACGCTTTAGTTTTTTCCTTAGTATTTAATAGTATGTTTTCTCTTGTGCATTGTAAAACGTGAGCTCCATATAAATCTTCTTTTCGCCTGTGTGTTGTCATATGTGTGAGAGTTTCATCTGTGTATTAAAATATCCTTCCAGAACTTGAGTATAGACCAAGTAGTATTCCAAACTCTTCGTATATGTGAAGTTTTCCACTTGTGTATATTAAAATTTGTCTTGCAAGCTTGAACGCGAACTATATGAAGCACTCAAATCAGAAGTTGCTAACTCATTATTGCTTGATTTTACAGGATCACGCTTTAAAATTTATAGAAAAGTGTTGAAATACCGATATATTAATACAATGGTGTAAAACTTTCTATGCTGGTTCGTTTTGACAGGTGTGACGTTGTCTTACAGTACCAGATTTTTATAAGGTAAACTGAACGTTTTTGAATAAAATTTAAAACCTGATTAACAACTTTTCTTATAAAACGAGTGAAAAGTTGGTTAGTCAGTATACTCAAAAACTTCTAAGTATACAAGAGAATAAGTAAGGAATGCGAAACATAGCTTCGAACTTCATTTTTATCAACCCACATGCACATTCACCTTATATCATCATCCCGCGCTTGAGAAACGACTGTGGACGGAAAAGAGTAGAAGATATTTGCGTCGAAATTTTGGTACAGACCCTCTTTTCGCAAAACACCACGAATTCCGGTAAAGTCATTAACACTTTGGATAAAAATGCTATTAATCTCGCTTTGAATTCAAAGACGACAACAAATGGAATGTAATCGTTTTCAATATTATTAGTCAGTCTTTTTTTTGACACATACAACCTTAATACGGTTTTAACGCAAAATTTAACCCCTGTAAAAGGGACAAAGACTTGAGTTTATGATCGCTTCTTATCTTCAAATTGCATAAAACTTTCTGCCAAGTACATGAAAGATTGTCGTAAAAGCGGGAACTGCGCAACCGTGTATCGACAAGCAAGATGCAGCAAAATGCAGATGGTCCAGAAAGTTCTAGTGTTCAGAAGTAGTCCAGTAGTCCAGAAAGGATCTACACTTGTAACTGATGAGGAAGGTGCGCCCACACTATGGATGTCGCTTAAACTTGTTGCCTTTAACTCCCTTACATACAAGAACTCTCATGGACTATATTTGGAATTCTTATCTTTACATGAATGTTCCTTTGCGAAATCGTCATTTGAATCTTCGTCGGCGTCAGGCACCTTTACACTATGCAGCAATCACTGTGGCGGCAAAGCAGAAGAGCTATTCGTGGAGTAGAGGCGGAACCAATTTCCTTTAACATCTGTCCCCAAAATACGGACTTAACAATTTGTCCTTCACAACTTACATTCCATTCCAAAGGGCAGGTACATTTGAAGGGCTTAATGTGGTCTGACTCCTTTAATATTTAATTCTGTTGTAGACCTCTTTAGCAGTGTATTTATCGTGCATATAATATTTCTGCCAAAACTTAACTTGTGAGAGCGGCTAATTTTTTTCTATATGCCATGTCTATTTACATGTCTTGCCAAAGCTGATTCTAAACTAAATCATATTGAACTTCCTTCGCATATCTGTCGTTAGTGAACTATGTGTTTTAAGATACGATTAGCCAGTAAATGTATTTCTACACTCCGCGCGTGTGAGTCTCTTGTCTTGTGTGGATTAACAATTTCTTGCTCAATGTGAACCTTGAGTAAATAGGAGGCTACGTTCTATGCATCTCTTTGGTTTGTCACTTGTGTATTGAAATGCCTTGCAAGGATTGAGCGTAGACTAAATCATCTACAACATTTTCCATGTGTGAGATTTACGTCCTATTTGGCTTAACACGTATGAACGTTGAATAAATTCCATTCCAGGGTTTTGGCACGTGTGAGATTTTGGATCGGGTGTGGATTAACATGCGTGTAGCCAACTGTGAATTTCATTTAAATACTTAACCACACTTTGGCAAGTGTGAGCTTTATATCTTTTGTGAATTAACGTGTGTAACAAAAGTTGCACGATGTTTAAATCCCTCACCACACTCTTGGTATGTGTGATGCTTTACTACTGTGTGAGGCCAAACTGGAACGTCGATTAAATGACTTACCACACTCGCTGCATGTGTAAGGTTTTTCTCATGTGTGGATTAACATGTGTCTAGCCAAATGTGAACGTACACAAAAGCCCTTACCACACTCTTGGCACGTGTGTGGTCTTTCTCCAGTGTGGATTAATATGTGTGAAGCCAAACTGGAACGTCGATTAAATGATTTACAACACTCGTTGCATGTCTAAGGTTTTTCTCCTGCGTGTATTAACATGTGTGTAGCCATATGTGAACGTACGCTAAATCGCTTACCACACTCATAGCACGTGTGAGGTTTTTCTCCTGTGTGGATTGACAGGTGTGTAGCCAAATTTGAACGTACACTAAATCCCTTACCACACTCGTGGCAGGTGTGAGGTTTTTCTCCTGTGTGGAAGGACAGGTGTGTAGCCAAATGTGAACGTACAGTAAATCCCTACCACACTCGTGGCACGTGTGAGGTTTTTCTCCTGTGTGGATTGACAGGTGTGAAGACAAATTGGAACGTCGATTAAATGCCTTACCACACTCTTGGCATGTGTGAGGTTTTTCTCCCGAGTGAATCAACAGGTGTGAAGACAAATTGGAAAGTTGTTTAAATGATTTACCACACTTTTCGCACGTGTGAGGTTTTTCTCCTGTGTGGATTAACGTGTGTTTTGCCAAATCAGAACGTCGTTTAAATCCCTTACCACACTCTTGGCACGCGTGAGGAGTTTGTCCCGAGTGGATAAACAGGTGAGAAGACAAATTGGAACGTTGTTTAAATGCCTTACCACACTCTTCGCACGTGTGAGGTTTTTCTCCTGTGTGGATTAACATGTGTCTAGCCATATATGAACGTCGAGTAAATGACTTACCACACTCTTGGCATGTGTGTAACCTTACTCCTGTACGATTTAACATGTGCGTAGCCAAACATGAACATACACTAAATTCCATTCCACATACGCGGCAGATGTGGGATTTTTGACCTGTGTGCACTAAGTTATTGCTTGACAAAGTTGAACTTTGACTAAAATGTTTTTCACTCTCTCGGTAGGTATGACAATTTTCACTCTCCTGAGCTAGAATATGCCTTGACAAAAGTGATGGATGAAACCCCTCTCAAATCTCTCCTGGTCAGATCAAATAAATGGAGTTTGTAAGAGAGCGTTTGGTGCCCTACATACGTTAAATCGACTAAGAATTTTCTTACCAATATCTTTGAAGATCAAACTTGTCAAGGCACTGGTGTTCTTACATCTTGACTATTGCAACTCAGTCTATTCTGATCTAACAGAAAATCAATCAAAGCGCTTGCAAAGAGTGCAAAATGCCTGCAATAGATTTATTTTCAATATAACTTACAGGGAACATCTCACATCTTTTTATAAAAAACTGTCATGGCTGACGTTAGTCGGAAGAAGAAATTTACATAATCTTACCCTATTGTACAAAATACTTACTACGTCAGAACGATCGTATCTAGCCCGTAGATTTTTATATTTATGAGATTTTCATACTAGGAGCACAAGATCACAAGATAATTTCTTGCTCTCCATCCCCAGTCACAATTCTGATTCATACTCAAAATCCTTCACAGTAAGTACTACACGCCTCTGGAACATTTTACCTCAATTAATACACAAGGTTTCCACAGTCGCCAAATTAAAAAAAAAAAAAAAAAAATCGGTATATTCCCTTCTCTTAAGTAAAGATAAGGACACTGGTAGCACATGAGGCATCTTCGTTTTACCAGATTATTAATAACACACATATGAACACACAACCAATAGGTAACCTATGTTAATTTGTACAGCTTATTCATACCTCTAGTACTGCTATATGCAATATGCAATTTTTGGTTTCTCCATGTTATTTTTGTTTCCCCTATTGAATATTATTTTTCAATTTTTGTTTTTTGAAGTGCTTAACCATTTTTTTTAAATTAAGTAGTATATTGTTTTTTTACGTGATTCAATACTTTTCTTTTGTAATTGTTAATATTTTCTATATATTTGTGTTTTTTTTAAATATATATAATGTATTCACGTGGTTAAGTGCTCGGAGAAGGCTGCAGATCCTTAACTTCGCGACGTAAAAGAAGTCATAAATACATAAATAAATAAATAAATAAATACTCGTTTGTTTCCACACTTCAACTATCAAATTTTCAGGAATAATAATAGTGATAATAAATATTATCCTGAAAAATATTTAAAAATTAAAAATTTATTATCGCTCAGGTCATACCATTACAAGCAGAAATAAAAAAAAAATTGGTTTTGTGTAACGTTGCCCATGAAAAGATGAATTTCTCATCTCGATTCTAAAAATAAACCAAACAAATTCGGCGTGAGACTTAACATTTTAATTCCAGACGGGACAAGGCTAACTCACTCTATCGTCATGCTTTGGAGATGAGAATCGAGACGAGACGAAAAGTATCGTAAACATTTCTCGTCTTATCTCGATTCTAGAAATAGTATATGCCACTCTTTAAGCAACAATTGCTATGTAGACTGAATCTTATATATTATTTTGCTACTTTGTACTTCAGAGTTCACTGATTTATGGTCTGTGTATATATTTTTGTAGCAAGGCTTTTATAATTACATCTGCAAACTCCACACGTTAGTTTATTGCAAGCTTTAGTGTTCAATTATATTCAGGTCTTTCTATTACAGTTATTTTCCTGGAAACGTAAAGTAGAATATTTTCTACACGAAATATTAGCAGAAAGCTTTCGTTTAAATTAGAGTAGCTGTACCCCTTCCTCGAAACCCCTACGTTTAAGTAAGTTTTGTCGAATTTTAGTGCAACTATAAACTTTTAATAGCATTATTATTATTATTATCATTGAAGTGTTGTAAATTTAATGGTACAACCTGTTCCACCTAGCTCCCGCCTAGTATGCATTGTGCTGAACAAACAACGTGTGTATAGGTTTCCTCCGTGTTCTGCTTCCTCGAACTTTCTTTATTTCAATATTTCTTTCATTCTCATCATCGACGTGTTCTGTAGCTTAGCCGGCATAACAATTACTTAAAAACAAATTTTCTTACGGCTCTTGTGAGTTCAGAATCCATACTTTCTAAACGAAATTTGCCTCGAAACTTTCCGTTATAACGTTTAACTAGTACTAGGGAAACTTTCCGTTATAACATTTAGCTAGTTGTAGGGACGTTTGAGAGGGTATGTCCTGTTGATCCTGACACATCTCTCTAATCCCGACTATTTTGTAACTTCTGGTTAACGCTACGGGCGATTTTACAGATTTTAATACAATGTGTCCTCATACGGAAATTGTTACCTATATTATTATTATTATTATTATTATTATTATTATTATTATTATTATTATTGAATATTTCAGACCTCAATATTACGTCCTACAGCAATGTAAATAAACATACTGAAGTTACGGAAATGAAAATAAATTCTTTTAACCCTATATAAGGACGAATTGAGTTATGAGATACTATGCAAAGAAAAGATAGGAAAAAGGTGTCAGCTACTGGATAATGTGAAAATCGAACAGAACCTAAGTAGAGTGTGTCTTTATCACAACACCCTTTCGAAGTTACACCCTTTCTTTGGGTAAAGAACAGTAGTGTAATAACCTAACTCCTGGGCCAAACTCTACGCCAACCCATTTTGGAAATATCTTTGACCAGCACAGATTCAGTAGGGTGAGATTGGGCAGGGTGCTTTGCGCATAGGCTTTAATGACATTTATAATCATAAAATACTTACATCTAAAACTTACACCTAACATTAAAAGTAAAAAAGAAGTTTTTACGTCAAATTATACATCCTGGGTTGATTTTAAGAATAAATGATTGGTTAATGTATCTAATGCTATCGATAAACAAGATCTTGTAACATTAGAGCAGCTTGAATAAGCAAACGAAGAGTTTACACAAAAAGAAACTGTAGAATTACCATGTCGATTGGCAAAAGATGATGTTGAGAAACCAGTCATTTGTGTATATAATTTAGCTGCTGCCTACAAATTTCTTTATAGAAGTAGTTAATACATACAGAATCAAGTTTCAATTCATAACTTATAGACACATTTTTAAATGACATTCTATTTGAAATTTTTCCATTACACTTTAATATCAATGATCAGTTAACAATTAGACCATCCAAAAACTCTGATTTGAAACAAGGCAAATCATTAATGCTTATTATGTATGTAGAAAGAGAGGATGAAGATGAATACGAAAACGAATCAAGTGATAATGATAATGTTAGGAGGGTAGTATTAGGTAATGATGAATTTTAAATTTCTATATAATAAACAGGATGTATTGTGTTAAGTGTAAGAAATCAACAGATACGAAGAAAAACACTATTAGAATAGAAAAAAAACAGAATGGAAGATATAGTAAGAAAGGTATTGGTTCAGTATGTGGTGTTACTAAATCGTAATTCGTTAAAAAGAAAGATTGACTCGAACAAGGTAAAGGTATTAGAGAAGACATTATAGAAGAAATTCACAAACGTTCCGGAAAGAATTATCCTAGGTTAAATGTTATTGTTAAAGGTATAGATGATTTATGGCAAGCAGATCTTGTGGAAATGCATAGTGGCATGTGAAAAGGTATCTCCAAGTTAAACAAAGGGTATAAGTATTTGCTAACGATTATAGATGTGTTTACGAAATATGCTTTTGCTCTTCCTGTTAAAGATAAGAGCGGTAAAAATGTTACAGAAGCATTTGAATCCATATTAAGAACGGGAAAACCTAGTAACTTACAAACTGATCAAGGCAAAGAGTTTTACAATAAAGAATTTAAGAAGGTGATGGAGGAAAATAAGATTAATCATTACTCAACCTATAGGGGTAAGAAAGCTTCTGTTGTTGAGAGATTCAATAGAACTCTTAAACAAAACATGTGGAAAAATTTACAACACAAGGAGATTATAAATGGATAGAAATATTACCAACACTAGTTAACAAGTATAATAATCGTATGCATAGAACCATTGGTTTAAAGCCTATAGAAGTGAATAAAAAGAATAAGCAAATAAGTAAATCGAAAGGGTTATTTGAAAAAGGATATACACCTAATTGGTCAACAGAAGTATTTGTTATTAGCAGTGTTGGGCAAATTTCAATTGAATTAACAATTAACAATTAATCTGTAAATTTAATTGTTAATTGCAATTAACAATTGAAATAAGTAATGGTTAATTGTTAATTGCAGTTGGCCATTAAAAAAGGAGAATCAATTGCAATTGATCAATTGATTGAAAGTAATTGCAGTGGAAAGTAATTGCAATTGAATTCTGTAATTCAATTGCAATTGAAATTAATTGGCAATTGATTCAATTGCAATTGATTTCTACAGCAATTACTTTCAATTGATTGATCAATTGCAATTGATTTTTACTGATTAATTTTCAACACTGTAGTTCAGAGAGGGCGTGGGGCAATGAAAACTTTAGCCATGACCAACTGACTCACCACCCGTCGTGACCCACGACCCACCGTGACCCACTCTGACCCACCACCCACCATAAACCACTCTTACCCACTGTGACCCACAGACCCACCGAAACCCATTGTCATCAACTCTGACCCATGATTCACGCCCTCTTCTCTACTGACTAAAGAGTTTAAACTTGTAATAAAACAAGCATATAAAATTATCACTCATCGGAGTTTGAATTTTTACGATCAATAGCTCAAGCACCGCACTAATACAATAACGGCGGATCTGACCTTTCTAATATAAATAAAATAGAGTTTGTTCGTGTGTCTATCTTTGTGCGACCTGTGGACGAGACGAGTGGACCGAAACTTTTCAAAATTTGGTCACGGGTAGATTGGTATAGGCCCAAGACGAAGAGTTTTTTTTAAATTCCTTACTAGGGGGTCTCCAGGGGACGTTTACCGGGACCGGCCTGGGGACCAGACAAGTAGACCGAGAGTTACCAAATTTTGGTCAAAGATACTTTTGTCCAGGTCCCACACCAAGGCAAAGCTTTTTCGAAAAAAATCGAACCAGGGGTCTCAGGGGGGCGTTTACCGGGACATGTAAAAGTAGTAGAAAATGACCGATATCAGTGTCGATTTCATAGTTTTCGCGGTCGCTGAGATCAATGGTGAAACTCCGATCGCATTAACTTCCAAATTCACCGTATTCGGCTACGGGCCGTGGGTCAACGGGGGAAGGGGGGGAATGCCGAAACGTACAAGTAATCCAAAATGCCGATATTAGTGTCAAATCCATAGTTTTCGCGGTTGCTGATATCAATGGTGACACTACCATTAGCAATGACTTTCAAATTCATCCACCGTTGTATGCGGGCCTTGGGTCACCAGAGGGGGGAATTCCGAGACATGTAAAAAAATAATCGAAAATGACCGATATTAATGTCAAATTCATAGTTTTCGGGGTAGCTGAGCTCATTGGTGAAACTCAAGACCGCGTTTACTTTCACATTTAGCCCCCATCAGATAAGAAACGGGGGCATTATAACGGGGATCATGAGACATGTAAAAATAATCCACAATGACCGATGTCAAATCCGTAGTTTTCGCGGAGGCTGAGATCAATGGTGATACTTTCGTTAGCGATGATTTTCAAATTTAGCTACCATTGTATGCGGGCCGGGAGTCACCGGGGCTGGGGAATTGCGAGACATGTAAAAATAATGGAAAGTTACCGATATTAGTGTCAAATCCATAGTTTTCGCTGTCGCTGAGATGAATGGTGATACTTCCACAGGCGTTGACTTCCAAATACAGCCCCAATCGGCTGCGGGCATTGTTTTTCTTTCAAAATTGGAACCAGAGGATTATAGGGACTTTTACCGGCATATGTAAAAAATAGTAGAAAATGGCAGATGTTAGTGTCACATTCATACTTTTCGGGGTATTAGTTGGGGGTTAGTGGGGGCCAGAGGAGATTTTTTCACAATACGAACCAAGGGGGTCTGAGGAGGCGTTCACCGGGACATGTAAAAGTACTAGAATTTGTGTCGAATCCATGTTTATCGGGGTTGCTCAGACCTATAGTGAAACCCCCGATAGTGTTTACGTTCAAATTCAGCCCCCATCGGCCTTCCCAATGAAAACACATATACGTTGTTGGATATGTATTCACACAAAATATATCCAATGTTAGAAATGTTTCTTAATTGTTCTCCCGTTGTTCAGTTTGTTTATAGATACATTGATATTTTATCTGATCCGTTCGAAGAACGGGCATAACAGCTAGTACGAAATGGTAAAGTGTTTGTTATGGACCAAATTACAATGAATTCAATTATATAGATAATTATTATAATTATAACTAATAATTATTTCGTTGTTGAATTATAGAGCTCCTCCGTGGCTAAGCGGTTAGCGTACGCGCCTTTGGCGTGGAAGACCCGGGTTCGATTCCCGGCGGGAGCTCATGTGGTTCGGATTCCACGTTAATCAGTAGGTCCATGTCTCATATAGCCTCGCTGCTGACCGGGACATTAAACCCCCAAATCAACTCAAAATCAAATCAACTTGTTGAATTATACATACTTTTCAGTGGAAAAATGAATAAAATTTAAAAGTCCCAAATCAACGTAAAGTAGACCAACATAAAGGAAAAATGTATAAAATTTTCCAAATAATTAGGCTTACAAACTTAAAATTTCCATATAATTAAGCTAAATTTCCATTTTTGTGTCGTTTTGTGCGCCTATTTCCTCGTTTTCTGCGTCACCGGAAATGGGTCAATGTTATCCTACAAATATGGCGGAACAAGTTAATGCTGTTTCGTCAGGAACGATTTCGAGGTCGTTTCCTTCACATAGTCTTGTGCGTATTTTCTACCGTTTTGTAAGCCTATTTCCACGTTTTCTGATTCAATGGTAGTGGGTCAAAATGGGCATTCAATGTGGGAAGAAAACTGATCCACTCTCCCACCAGTATCGAATTTCAAGGCCGCTTTTTTCGCATTGTTTATTGCATATTTATACCGTTTCTGCACATACTTTCACGTTTTGTAGGCCAATGAAAGTGGGTCAAAGGCGACCTACAAATATGGCAGAGAAAGACTTATTCATTCCACTTTCAAGGTCCATTTTGACCCTCTCCCACTGATGCACAAAGCGACACAAATCATGTATAAAAATGTGAAGGAAACGACCTCATTTGATGGTGATGGAACAGCATTAAGTTATTCCGCTATACTTGTAGGCCATTTTGACCCATTTTTGTTGTCGCACTAAAGTGGAAATAGGAGCACAAAACGGTACAAAGCAGGCACTGTACGATGCGAAAGAAACGACCCCCCAAATTCGATAGTGGCGGAACAATGGCTCTATTTTCTCACACATTGATGGACCATTTTGACGCATTTCTGGTGATGCTCAAAACGTGGAAGTAGGCGAACAGAACGGTACAAAATACACACTAAATGATGCGAAAGAACCAACTCCGAATAGTGGTGGCGGAATAGTGAGCCATTTAACTCCCACTTTAAAGGCCCGTTTAACTCATTTCCGGTGACGCACAAGACGAGGAAGTAGACATAGAAAACTTTTTAAAAAATAATCACTAAACGATGCGAAAGAAACGACCTAGAAATTCAACAGTGTCGGAACAATGGGTCATTTTGGTCACACTTTGGAGGTCCATTTTCACACACTTCTGGAGACGCGCAAAACGTGAAAATAAAGGGCACGAAACATTCACTAGTCGACGCGAAAGGAAGGACCACGAAATTCGGTAGGTATAGTGGCGGAGCAGTGGGTCATTTTCGTCCCACCTTCGAGGCCCATTTTGACCGTCTTCCAGTGACGCACAAAACGTCGAAATACGCGCACAAAACGGTATACAATGTGAAATTAACGACCTCGAAATTCGATAGTAGCGGAACTCTTGGTCATTTTCGTCCCATCTTGGAAGACCATTTTGACCCACTTCAGGTGACGCATAAAACGTGGAAATAAGGGCACGAAACGGCACGAAAATCAACTAGTCGATGCAAAAGGAAGGATATCGAAATTCAGTAGTGGCGGAACTCTTGGTCATTTTCATCCCACTTTCGAGGCCCATTTTGACCGTCTTCCAGTGACGCACAAAATGTCGAAATAGGCGCACAAAAGGGTACGCGATGTGAAATTAACGACCTCGAAATTCGATAGTGGCGGAACAGTGGGTCATTTTCGTCCTATCTTGGAAGCCCATTTTGACCCACTTCTGGTGACGCACGAAACGTGGAAATGGGGGCACGAAACAACACGAAAATTCAGTAGTCGATACGAAAGGAAGGACCTCGAAATTCGGTAGTGGCGGAGCAGTGGGTCATTTTCGTCCCACCTTCGAGGCCCATTTTGACCATCTTCCAGTGACGCACAAAACATCGAAATAGACGTACAAAAGGGTACGCGATGTGAAATTAACGACCTCGAGATTTAATAGTGGCGGAACTCTTGATCGTTTTCGTCCCACCTTGGGGACTCATTTTAACCAACATCCCATGACGTACAAAACGGAAGTAGACGCACAAAACGGCACAAAACGATGTCAAGGAAACGATCTCGAAATTAATTGGTGGCGGAAGAGCAATAATGTGTTCCGCCATATTTGTAGGCCCATTTTGATCCACTTCCGGTGATGCACAAAATGTGGGAATAGGCACACAAAGCGACACAAAACACGCACAAAAGATGCAAAACAAAGTACCTCGAAATTCGTTGGTGGTGGAACAAGTTAATGATGCCGTCAGCACCAATATAAGTATATACTGTAGTTCTTACCAGGGGGCGCGGTGGGTCAGTGGTACAGTGTTCACCTCCGGTGCTTGAGGTCCCTGGTTAGATCCCAGCTCGCGCAGTTTGGACTTTGTGGTGGACAAACACCGTGCTCGTGGATTTTCTCGGGGTTCTCCCGTTTCCTCCCAGTTTCTTCATTTTATTCATTTCCCATCATCACAGTCTCCTTTAGCCTAACCGGCATAAGCGTGGGACGTAAAACTAAAGACTTCATATCATTTTTTGCAGTTCTTACCATCAAGGCTGAGAACTGCACGGTCCAATTTTTTAGCCAAAGTAGAAGCCCAACCGAAATAGTGATGTCAACCGGCCTGGCTCGGTTCAACTGAGCGTACAGCTTGAGCTGGCTTGGTTGGGATTATCCATCGACTGGGCTCAATTGAGCCAATGGCTTGAACCGGCTCGGTAAAGACGAGTTATCGACTGGGCTCAATTGAGCCAATGGCTTCAACCGGCTCCGTTGAAACGAGTCCATAGGCTGGGTTCGAGTCAGCTTAACTGAGCCGATGGCTCGAACCGGCTCGGTTGGGGTAAGCAATCAGCTCGGTTCGGCTCGGCTCGTGTGAGCCATCGGCTCGAGCTGGCTCGGTTGGATGAGCTGTTGGTTCGGCTCACTTCTCGGTTCGGCTCGATAAGTGTATAAGCTGTGAGCGAGCCGCTTGAACTGTTGAGAACCCTAAACCCGGGTCGAGCAGTTTTGAACGTGTTTGGCTGGAGTCCCATAACTTTTAATAATTTTTGGCTTGAGCCCGAATACTTGCTCCTCCTGAACTCAAACTAAGAACTTCGTGACCGATGTCCTTGCCTCCTGAAGATTTCTTGACGACCGAGATCAACAGTCAACTAATTTTTAGTATTCCGATACAAACCGCCTATATTCCATGTTTATACAGGTACACGGTGTTATAATGATAATTAATTATAGTAGTAGTAGTAGTATCATTGATAATTATATTGTCTATATAGGATACTTGAAGATAGTAGTACTTGGAACTACACAAAGAATTTAGCTCGAATTGGCTCGACTCGACTGGAAACTCGATCCGAATTCGAGTCGAGTTGGGGGAATTTTTTCGAGCCGAGATCTCAAGTCGAGCTCAAAGATGTCTTCTTCGAGTCGAGTCGAGTTTTAAAGAAAACTCGCTCGAACTCGTTGGTGCCCATTCCTATTGTATGCATGACGGGCATATAGAGTTCTTTCGAGGGGGATAGAACCATAAATATAATATATTTTAAAAAATACTTAGTTTCCCGGCTTTCTTCCCATGGGGGGGGGAAGGGATGGTAGGTATCCAGCATTTCTTATAAGTACCTTATTTGAAATATGTAAAACAGTAACAAGTGGACAACACAATACACACACATCTTCTTATCTTCAGTTTTAATTGCTGATTTCAATTGCAATTAACAATTACAATTAACAATTACAAGTTTCAATTGTCAATTGCAATTAACAATTAAATGTTTCAATTGCACCATTTGCAATTGACAATTAACAATTAAAGGTTTCAATTGCCTGGTGACCAATTAACAATTAACAATTGACGAAAATTTAATTGCAAATTTTATGATTGAATTCAATTGCAATTGAAATTAATTGTCAATTACAAATTGAAATCAATTGCAACTGATTTTCAGAGCAATTACTTTCAATTGATTGATCAATTGCAATTGATTTCAATTGATTTTGCCCAACACTGGTTATTAGCGAAGTTATACCATCTAATGCACCTACGTATAGAATTAAAGCTTTAGAAGAAGAGGATATGCAAGGTAGATTTTACGAACCAGAACTATTAAAGACGAAACATAAAGATGAATACTTAGTGGAGGTGTTGAGAAAGAAAGGTGACAAAGCATACGTTAAATGGTTAGTATTTGATGATTCACATAATAGCTGGATAGATAAAAGTAATGTTGTAGTATAAATTTAAATATTATTTTTATGGAATAATAACCATAATAGGTTAGTATGGATCAAAGTTTGAATGAGATATGTTACGAACAGACTAAAGATATTGGTATGGTATCTTTGGTGATTTTAAACTGATTATAGATAAGAACACAGGTTACTTCAATGCTACTAAATTGTGTGCAATGGGAGGTAGAAGATTTTTAAAAAGTTAGAAAATAAATGTTCAAATGAAATATTAGAATATTACAATAACAAACTAAGTGGACCGAATTCGGGCCACTTCAAAAAATTACCTTATACAGTAAAACTAGCTAGTAACGAAATAATGTTAAAAAATATTTTCTAAACAATAAATACGAGTACCATGGATAGTTTAAACGTTATTTGTTACGAACAGATTAAAGACATTTATTGGTATGCTATTTTTGGAGATTTTAAATTGATTGTGGATAAGAGTACAAGATACTTCATTGCTACTAAGTTGTGTCAAGATGGGGGTAAGAGGTTTGATAATTGGTTAAAAAATAAAGTCACAAGAATTAATAAGATACTATGAGCTAGAATTAACCAATTCCTCTAATTATAGGAATTGCTCTTCCACATACCTAATAAAAGGAGGAGACAAAGAAGCAACCTTAATCATATCTGGAACTTATGTACACAAGAAATATTTCTAGCTGTTGCCTTTTTGTTATCTAAAGATTTTTACAATAAGTGTTATGATATTATCGAAGACTATTTCATCCAAGACTTTAAGCAATATAGAGTTAACAACGAATTACTCCAAACACGAATGCAAGATATAGAAATACAGACGGAAAAGTTAAGTCTTAAGAACAAGGGCTTAAAAAAATAGCAGCACCATATACAGACGATGATTCAAAAGATAATTGCCTAATCATATACAAGAAGAACAAACTTAATTATCCTTTCCCTTATTATGCTATCAGATGCCAAAAGAGAAGTCTATATAAGCCTCTTAATGAGGCACAAGAAAAATATCCAGATCATGAGATAATATACGAAAAGTTTCGAGATCTTAACAGTATTAAGATATTCAACGTAGTGCAAAAAGAATTAGATATTCGTAAAGGTAAGGGTAATGAGTTTTGGACGTCCCTATCAGATGAAAATTTGGTTAAAGAAATTAAAAAAATGATTGTTTCTATTATCGTTTAACATCGAGTCCTATGTAAAAACTTTCGATATAACTTTTATGATTATCATTTCATAAAAACTTAACATCAATATTCGATGTTATTATTTCCAATCTTCCACAGAAAAAAAACGGATTATCAAAATCAGGATTTTCTTCAGGATATTCATTGTTGTTGTTGTTAAGTATAATAACTGTTCTACAGAAAGGACAAGTGTTATTAATTCTTAAATAGGTAAGCATATATTCAACACAGAACACGTCATTTTACATAATTCAGTTTTTGTTTCTTTGCATATTGAGCATTCTTCTGAGTTCTCTATTAAATGTAAACCTGTTAAGAGTAGCATTAGTTTGTTTCTGAGGGACTCGTGACATGCTTATTTACTCTTAAGAATTTAAACATATCGATCTTACCTGTGATTTTCATTAGAAAGTTTTCTGAGAACTTCCTATCGCAACAAGTGCGTATTATGCTGTTTTTACTCTAAACCTTTCCTTTCGAACTCGAGAACGAATTTTTCGCTTTTATCCTGTAAACTAACACTTGACCGGTAAACTTTATTTTGTTATTTCTCACATATGCTTCATCTAGCAGTGGTGTAATATCGTGCAAATCGATAATAGAATCGAATTCTCTCAAGAAGGATGTTAGTTCTTTTCCTGAGATGCGACAATTTTTAGAAACTATATCCCAACAGAGTTTGTCTTTAAAGGTTTTTAGGAATGTAAGTTTAAGCAAATCTGTTTTGCAAGAGAGTATGCTCCAAAGTAAGTATTCTTGGAATTGTGTGCAAACCTCAATAGCTTGTTTTTGCGAATATTTCTCCAGTTATTTTCTTCACCAAACACGAGCCAATCAACTTTTTCTTTAAATTCATTAACATAATCTTCACTCATTTCCCAATGAATATGTCGTCTTGTGTGTTCTTTATGGTTTCGTACGAAATCTGGTTTTAAATTATGATAACAACATGAACCATACCTTCGTTCACACAATTTGTCTGAGAAAAGTTTATCACTATACTTATTAATAATGTTTTCGTATCTAACTAAGTCTCTCCTGTTTGATAATCTGACCCAATTGATGTGTTCTTCATAACGTTCTATAAAAGAAAGTGACAGTTTATGGGTTGATGTAACTGAACATCAATGTATCTTGTTTTTGAAGATATGTAGAAAATTATCGGGTAAGTTCTTTATTTCTAAAATTTGCTTCCGTTCTTTGAATTTTCGACTACTAAGTGCATTTATAACTATATTTCTACAAACCGGATTCTGAAAGTAGTTTACAATATGCTCACGGTTTAACCTTTGAATCGTGTCTTTTATAAGCTCATCTTTATTCATCATTGTTTTATCTTGTTCACTTGGTTGTTGTGAATTTGCAGCAGTTATTGCTAGAGACTTATTTCTGTGCTCGTTGATTAAGGCTATTATTTCTGCTTTTCTAAGTTTTGAATAACCATGTGCTCCGTTCTCTCTACATTATTGCTTAAGTTGGGGGATAGTTTTCCTTTCCATAACCTCCTTTTTTATAATAATGAGAAAGTAGGTATTCATTTTTTTCATTTCTGTATTTAATAAATATGGATAAGCAGTATGAATGGATACAGAATAAACTTAACCTTATTCATCAAGATCTTCAACTCATAACAGTACTACTAGAAAAACAAATATTAAAAGAACAAGAAATGCTATTAAAAGAAAAACAGAATGGAGTATTAGAAAGATATACACCAGAATCAAATTGGGATAGCGACAAAAAACTTTAGCCCACAAATGATAGTGACAAAGAACTTGAGCCTACAAATGATAGTGATGAACATGATGAGGTAGATTTGAAAAAATAATAATAAAAATGAATTAGTTTTCATTAGATCATTAGTAACTTTCATGGGTTATTTCCATAAAAGCCATCTTCTAATACAATATGCTAATAGACATCGAGATTTCCTACGTCACATGAATATCAGCTGTTGTATTAGATAACGAAAATGATTAAAAATTATTTTTTATAACAAAAACAAGAGAGTAATTATGAATTTAATTAAGCGCACAGTAGTGGAATTAAAAAAAAACTTATGTAAAGGAAAGGGGATCAAAAGTTATTCCCGATTAAGGAAAAACAGAACTCATAGACCGTATTAAAGTATATGAAGATGAACAAAACAGATTAAACTTTAACAAAACCATTTAAAAAAGGCATATTGGAAAAACAAAAACCTAAGAGATTAGGTACGAAGAGAGCTTTAAAACTGTTTCCATTTAAAAAAGAAGTATTTGAAGAACCAAAAATGAAATCTGAATCAATACCAATCGATGTAAATCGTCAAAATACTACATTTAAATCAAAATTAGAAACATGGAGATTCACAACACAATACAAACCAGAAGGTCCATTAGAACATAATATTAAAACAACATCTAAAGCTATATTAAACAGATTACAACTCAGCTTACAAAAACATGGCTCATTGGAAATTAATAATTCAACTCAGCTTACAAAAACATGGCTCATTGAAAATTAATCTATGTTTGTCCTAAATAAAAGAAAGGAAAAGAAATGCAAGACTATTATTTTAATACTGAGAACCGAGTAATATATCAAAAACCAATGTCAAGGAACCACTAACTAATATGAAACAAGCATTAAGAACAAGAATGGATGAGTTTCAAGCTTGAAGTTCTGGCTGGGCTCTTATAAACATTAACTTTTTTGAACTAGCAATTGTTAAATACATACCATACAGAGGATCTTCATACATAGAATTACCTAAACAGATTCAAACAAAAAGGCAGTAATTAATGTAAAACTGAAGACGAAAAATGCTTCTGATACTCATTATACAGTGCCTTATATCCTACAAATTCACATCCTGAACGAGTACCAAAAGATGATGTACTATTGTCAAACTTAGAATCCATACTAAAAAAAATATTCATTTTCCTGTAAAACTAAGCGATATTCCAAAAGTCGAAAAATTACTTAATATTTCTATAAATGTATATGCGAATGATAAAGACTCTCTCTCTCTCTATGTATAGCCTATGGAACCCGGAGGTTCAATGCCGCGTTCACAAAAGCTCTCCACTGTCTTCTATCCTTAGCTAACTGCATCCAGTTTCTACTCTGTATTACAATCTCTGCGAGATCCATCCTAATATTGTCCTCCCACCTGCGCCTAGCTTTTCCTAATGGTCGTTTTCCGATTGGTCTTCCAGTCAAGACTTTGAAAGCGTCTCTACTTTCTTCCATTCTAGCTGCATGACCCGCCCATCTAAGGCTCCTAGACTTGACAACCCTCACAATGTTGGGTGAACCATATAAATTATGTAGTTCCTCGTTATGAAGTTTCCGCTATTCCCCATTCTCGTTCCCTTGGGTCCGAATATTCGTCTCAGGATCTTGTTCTCAAATACTTTCGGACTATGTTCTTCCCTCAGAGTAAGCGAACATGTTTTGCAGCCATACAGAACAACAGCCAATATTATCGTTTTGTATATTTTAAGTTTCAAATTCCTCGACAGAATTCGCGACGACAAGAGATTTTGAACCGAATAGTAACACGAATTCCCTGCGTTTAGTCGACATTTAAATTCTCCGTGAATATGATTTTCCTCTGTTAATATTGATCCTAGATATTTGAAACTATCCACTTTAACAAAAGTATTATTTAATATTTTAACGCATCCATAATTTGCTGTATTTCGGTCCCGACGCACTTCCATGTATTAAGTTTTCTCTCAATTTACTTATAAAGTATGATAAAGACTATTCAATCTATATAATACATCACACACAGACCAAAAAAGAAAAACATGTGAATTTGTCAGATATATAAAAACTTGTTGAAGAAAATGTTAAAACACATTATTGTTGGATTAAAGACCTAAGTAAATTAATTAGTACTCAAATAAGTAAATGGAGAGCTCGAAAATTTGTGTGATCGATGTTTGTTATACTTTTAATAACAAAGTGCATTAGATAAACATGAGCAAGATTGTTCGTCTAATAAACCAGTAAAAATAATAATGCCTGAAGAAAACACACATGCTAAATTTAAGAATTATCAGTATAAAATGAGAATGGCCTTTGTAATCTATGCCGATTTTGAATGCTTATTGCATAAGGTTTTGGGATGTGAAGAATGTTATCTAGAAAATAAACCATATACAAAAAAATATCAACAACATAAACCTTCTGGATTTTGTATTACATTGTAAAAAGCGATGGAACTAAAACCGAACCTATTTGTTTAGAGGTAAAAATGCAGATAAAAGGTACATAAATAAATTACAGAAAGAAGCTAAAATGATATCTAACATTTATAAGCAAAATAATGAGTTACCTTTAAGAAAGAAACAGAGAAGAGAGTTTAATAGATCCGAATTTGGTTATTACTGTAAAGAAAAATACACTAAAAAGAATTATAAAGTTAAACATCATGATCATGATCCTTTCTGTAATAATTGTAATTTAAAGTTATAATTCAAAAAGTTTGTGCCAATCATTATACATAACAGGATACGACTCACATTTATTCGTTAAAGAACTTGGATGTAATAAAGAAACAATTGATTTATACCTAATAAAAGAGAACGCTACATTTCATTCAGAAAAAGGTTGGAACTATCAAATAAAAATTCATATATTCGTTTAGATTTATGAAGTGTTTAGACAAATTATCATCAAACCTAACAAGAGAACAAATGACTCACACACAACACTTCTACCCTAATGAAGAACAATTTAACCTTGTAACAAGAAAAGGTGTTTACCCGTACGATTATGTTAGTGACTGGAAAAAGTTTAAACAGAGACAATTAAGCCCAAAGAAAGCATTCTTAAACAAGCTTACCAACACACATATAAGTTATGAGAATTATACGCATGCGAAGAAAGTGTGGAAAACATTTAAAATTAATAATCTCGGACAGTACCATGACCTATATGGAAAACTGATGTGTTGTTATTAGCAGATGTGTTTGAGAACTTTAGAGAAACATGTCATAAAGCTTATGGTCTTGATACAGCTTGGTATATGACAGCACCAGGTTAGCTTGGGATGCAATGTTAAAGATGACAAATACAGAATTAGAATTATTAACAGATAATGATATGGCGCTGATGATAGAGAAAGGTATAAGAGGAGGAATTTGACAATGTAGTAAAAGATATGTAAAAGCAAACAATAACTTTAATTATGAGTTATACACGCAATGTACAGTATTTAGCTCTAAACTCAAAGCACTTTAGCATTCTAATTATTAAATACTTCACGCTATTCTTATATACTGATCAAAGCATTGCGATAACGGGTGTGCTGAAAGTTATAGAAACTCAAAAAATAGTCTAGAAGTTATAAACAATCAGGAGGACATTATGCGATAGAGTAAAAATGTAATTATGTATAGTGTAATGCAGTTTAAGATGTAAGTTTTTTATGATTTTAAATGGCATAAAAGCCTATGCGCAAAGCAACCTGCTCAATCTCGCCCTACTCAATCTGTGCTGGTAAAAGATATTTCCAAAATGGGTTGGCCAGAGTTTTGGCCCAGAAGTTAGGTTATTACAATACTAAAGACATTGGATTATGTATGCGCAATATTGCTATATCATCAAAATATATAAAAAGGAATAATTATAATTTATCAATTTTTCTTGAAGGAATATACGGAACTTTTTGTAAATGCCGAACGAAAATATTATTATTATTTCTAGTAAAAGTACAAGAACACTTAGTAACAATTACACAATGACGTTCCAGGAAAATTTATGAATCAAACTAGGCCTGAAAAATGACCTGTTTCTATTCATGAATTGTTTGCGAAACAAGCGAAGTTTTCAGACAGTAGAAATCGAGATTGTAGGCTGTGACGTCATGTAATTACTTTTTCCCTGTGAAGGAAGTCGTTTCAACTTTAATTTGTAAGAACGAGAGAAATCGACAATTCTGCATTTTATTACAAATCAGAAATATGATGATTCTAAATTATATTTTCTTTTCTGAATATCCACGGAGAATCGAACCGCGGATCCCTAATACACAAAACGAATACTCAAGCCACTACCATAATAATGCTCTTTTCAGTAAGAGTGAAGACTCACTCGTCTATGTAGGAAATGCAAACGTTTACAAATGCAATGTTTTATTAACCATGAGTCACTGATTTTGGTCATGATAAAATAGTGCAGTCCAGAGAATTCAAGATTAAATTTTAAAAAGACTGGAAGCATCTCTGAAATTTGTCTCTATTCTGTTCGGTTATTCTCCTTCTACAGGTAATTTCAATAACCTGGAAATGCAGGGATACACCAAGGGCATCGTATATTTCAAAGGTTTTCCCATCGAGAATCGAAAGTGAGACCCCGCCTACTAATCAATCAGATGGGTGGGGTGCCTGGTTCGTTTCCAAGGCAAGTAAGGTTGAGACGGACAAAATAGTGGTCGTGGGTTTTCTCGGGACACTCGCAATGCCTCATTCCACCAATTCATCCATCATCACCTGCTTCAATCATAGTTTTCCTTAGCCTAACAGGCATAAGCGTTGGACATTAAGTGATTTCATTTTCAAGCTGTTAACACAAACCAATCCGAATCGAAAAACAGTTCTATTTTCTATTGCTCATTAAGGTTTTCTCACAAAATGAATATGTAGAAAAGTCATGGCGATTCGTAATTCCATTCAAAAATAAAACAGCAGACTAGCAATACCTTAAATTAAAATGTAACAATTACATATCCTTTAGAACTTTTCCAAAATCTGACGGATATTCTGGAAAGTGCCACAGCTAGAGTTGGTCATTGAGTAGGTGGGGCAGTCGATACTTGGTCAACAGCACGCGACCCTTGACAACTCACCACTCACCATGACCCACTGCGATAATGACCCAGAAGTATGTATCTTCTGCACACGAAACTACAGACATGGCAGATTTAACTCTCACGCTCTGCATTTATTTCAAAGCAGTCGCCATTACCTGGTCAATGACTTATGAACGACACGACACATACGATATCAGAGTTAACTCAGGTACATACCAAAATACTTATTTTGTGCTATATAAAATAAACATTTATTATAAGTGAAAATAGAGATCCGTTGTCACTAGCATTATTACTTTTTGTGTCAGAAAATTTAAAAATCGGAAGAGGTTTTTGCCATTGCCGCTACAAGAAACTGTCACTATGATTACAAAGAAACAAAGGGACGATATAACAACTTTTAAAATTTTTGCACAAGATACGTGATTTCATTAAGCATACCAATTTAAGGTTGCGCTTTATATAATCTGATACCTTGAGATAATAAAATTTTGTTTATATTGATATGTAGCGACGTAGTTACATCTCATACATTCTAAATAAACAAATACATTTGAGAAGCATAGAGTTTGTAAATTATTGTTATTATTATGTACTTATTTGAAATACATGATATAATGATTCCAGAATCCAACGTTAAGGTAATATGGACACCCAACAGCTAATTCGTTACTCTTACATTATTACTAGTGCTTTTATGTTTGTGCTCTCAACATAGAATTTATCACAATCTGCTGCATTGCCATTAGCAAAAATCGAAATATATAATAGGTTTGAAATTCTGCTGTTACAGGACTTTTGCAAACAATGTCCTCGAGTGTTATTAGCATCGTGAAACACTCTAGTCATTGTTGCTTTTTATGCTAAAAGTAAAAAGGGAGTGCCAAGATAAATGCTAGACTCTGAATACCGAAAAATTGAAGAAATATGTTATACATCACATTATAAAATACAGGGAGCTGAACTGTTTGAAATAAATATTTAATATGTTGACCGTGTTCATTTAAGTGGCATTTTATAAAGTTACGTTCATTCAAATGGGTATCATAAAGATGGGAACAGGATTAAAACTGTACGTCAAATATTATAATCTGAGTGGTCTCTCTTGTTAGAGAAAGGACAGCTGGCACACTAGCTTTTTTACTTTTAAAAAAGTGTCACGTGCAGCAGTTTTCGGAAATAAATATTCAAGAGACAGAAGACGAACAATCTGCATACTACACCTAAGTACAAAAAATTTGACATCAACCTTATCTGCTATTAGCTACAGAAATAGCTGAACCGTTTGAAATTAAATTTTCCATGTCTGCAGTTAGCCACACATGTAACTCATTTAGAATTTTTTTTATCTTTTCTTACGTTACTGCCACTAGAATGAAGATCCTACGAGTAAAAGAACAGATTTAAATTTTACGCTAAAAATGGTGAGTGGATTATGCTTGAGAGGTGTCTTTATGCTATACCAGTGAGCAACTGATCTAAGACTTACAAGAAGAAAACGGGCAATTTCCGCAGGTTTCATAATACATAAATTTACCATATGATATAACATTAATATGCAATGTACAGAACTTCATCACTCATTGGTTGATGCACTCAAGTGATCACAAATTTGCTAGCATAAAAAGAATTATAGAAGAACTACGTTTTCAAGAAGATATTGTGAAATTAAGCTGTAAACCTCAAATAAACTTATAGACTTCTTTAGATGTTTTAACAAGAGCAACGTCAAAAACAGCAAAAAGGCTTGTAGTATACGACTTAAAAATTGTTTACTAGGAAACAAAGTATTTTCGTCATTTCTCTTTCAAACTACGCATTTATTCCTTCCGAATGTGCTTCTTTACTTATGTGGAGCAATCTACTTATACGGGGAAGTATATCTACATACTTCTAGGGAAAAATATCGAACCTGGGACAATAAGCATAAGCTTGGTCCTGGTTGTATTTACTGTAGTATGTGTGAAATTTAAAAGTTGAGATTAAGCATTGGTTTTCTGCACATTCTTTTGCAGAGGTAGCACCCTCGTGATCAGATGTTTGTTTCGCTGGTTACAAGAAAGTACAACGCACTGAGCATACGTTCGAGAAATTATGAATGAAGGCCGAAAGAGTCAATTGATTGCAACAAACATGACCTTCATTTGAAGTTTTCATAGTAATTTTCCTTGTGTAATTTTAGCAGTAAAAATTAAAATCTTAAAAATAAAATATATACTTCACTTTAAAGTTTCGTATACATTCAAAAATATACGGAACTCATTCACTCAGTAATTAACCATAACCGAAGTCCCACATCTCATACATTTAACTTCTCAACTGGATATCATACTATACTAAACCATGCCAACTTTTATTATTATAGCCCATTCTTAGTTTATCGTATTGTATAATATTATCTTATCGTTTTTGATACACCAACCTTTCACGAAAGTTTTACAGTTCACATGCATATTACTGACGCAAGCGACGCGACCCGTCTATAGTAGACATATCGGTTTCTACTGTAAGTGTTAACTATATATATATATATATAACATATAAACTTTCTTTCCTTCATCTCACGCTAAGTAAGTTATTGAAGATGTAACGTCTTTTTGCTGATTGCTAATAACCATTTCTACCCTTTCAGCCTGACCTACACAACTGTGCAGGTAGATAGAATCAGCAATATATACAATACCAGCCGAACATGCATCATTGTGCAGGTTAATTTTTTTCCGAAAGTTAATAGTTTAAAAAAAAATCATGTTTAGGAGGATTAGTAGATCAAACTAGATTATCGAAACCACTATTATTTCTTTCTATTTTTTGAGATAAAAAAATGATCATCCATTTCTCAATCTGGTCTTCCTGTAGAATTGTTCACAGTTCAGATGAAATTTTGTAAAGCCGGTCAACAGATATTTTCTCCTTCCTGATCGATTGAAAGTGAAACTGTAGCTGCGAGATACGTATATTCTAACAGCTAAATTTATTCCATTGATTAGAGCACTCTGAGGAACTGACGTAGAAGCGTTTCACTTCAGATCACGCCATCGCTATCCGATGGGTGAAATAATTATTTTCTACAATCTAGGAAAGGATAAGAATATCGTAGGTAAGAGCTATAAAAATATGCTCAATCGTTTTATTTGTAACATGTTTTGAATTTGGATCTATTAATGATGTGCGTTCAGCTTTTCAACATAGGAGTTATAATTTGAAATCACACCATTTAAAAGACAAGTGAAATGACCTAAAATTTTCGAGGATCTTACAAAACGAATGGGACTAGATATGAATCACACACAATTTCTTAGCTTTTTATTTATTTGAGACGTATTTCCAAACTGTAGTGATTATTAATTCCATTTTCGATTTCGAGTGGTGAATCTTTCAAAGATTGTTATAAATATTTTTACACATTATTGGAATCACTATGTATTGTCCTCGATTACTCAACAGGTACTGATTATTAATATATATTTTTCTGTTATATCTTTTGTATGCTATATTAAACAAATGATACACAATACGATTTTTTGCGCAGTATTAGGTAAAAATTCTTATTATAATAATGTACAAACTTGTATTTTACCGGTGCCTGGCGAAATAGCACTAGCTTTAGGGAAAAAGCGCATATAGAAAGAATTTTGAAATAAGAAACTGATGAGAATAAAAAAACACATTCTTGCGATCTCAATGTCCATTACTGGTACATTTGCAATTCCTTATCGTAATTATAATAATAACTATTATTATAAAAATTAAGCAAAATAAATACCAAGGAGCAACATTTACTGCGCCAGAAGACTATGGATTCGATACTGATAGCGGCCCAATTTGATCATTTTCTCATCTCTACTCTTCATAATATTTTGGGGTCTTTCACATCTATAGTGCTCTTCTCCATAATGTTAGTTATAAATGTATATTAACTTGCTGTTATAAATTAGTATACGAATCGAGCTTTATATTCCTAACGTGATGACAGAGAGAGAGAGAGAAAAAATAAATTAATAACATCATCATAGGAATTCCTTTTCCCCAGTTAAGCTAAACCAAATAATGATATATAACCTACTCTTTATTGAAAACTATGATGTCTTGCATAAAACTGCTTTGAAGTACCATAAGACGGGGTTACTTGGCACATCGGCCGTTACTTTGCACAAAATTCGAAAAGAGTTTCACAGTTTTCTGTCGGGAGCAGTAAACCGGAAGTTTCAACTTCCACCGTAAGATAGAACATGTAACTGTATTTTGGCTGTAATGTTGGTTGTTAAATTCAGTTCTACTTACCGGCAAAGTTTATTTTTGTAGAGGTACTGAAAGCAGTCACTGTAAAGGCTGATAAAATTTGAAAGATATCATCTATAAGAATTTCCGTCAAGGTTACATTACTTTCGTAGACTACCATGTATAGTGGAACTTTGATGCAGTAGTTGAAATTGAAATGTCTAACGTATTAGTCATAAAAAACGTAAAACTGAGAGAAGGGGTTTCAGCCTATACTCGCGGTTATTTTGAACTGGTCCAAAATAATGCTTAGATAGAAAATTATTACCACTGGAGCCTCCTGTGTTTTAACGTTAGGTAAATTTCCTATTTAGGTAGATGCCGGAATGAATTTCTTGTTAGAAAAAAATTATGAACAGCGGCGAATCCAGAAAACTAGTTTGACAGGACCTTCATTCAAAAAGCATTTTTTTTTATTTTAGAAATCACTAGATTTTTGTGAGGAGGTTTGTAGCTTATACATGTTGGAATCACTAATAATAGATTTTTCGGCAAATCTTCACTTTCGGTCAAACAGTGACTGCAAGCAATTCATCTGATCCGGTTACCAGAGCAGTTTAGGAATCATTCCTCAATTGCTCCCGGAACCAGATCAGATGAATCGGTTACAGTCACTTTCCGAGTCAAAGTAATGTACAATGTAAAGAATGTTGCTATAAGTACAAGGGCCAAAATGTTACTAAACACTATACCTAATCAATCCAGGTGAAGCGATGACTATCAATATTGATATCTAAATGGGGATTACCGCTCCTTAAACCCCCCACTCAAGTATCGTAAAAATATCCCAAAAACAATATTTATTCAAACCAGTACTATAAAGCTGACGTAAGAACGAAAAATTTAGAAAATAGAATCATCGCTAATTATAAGTTAGTGCAGCATGACGAGGAAAAATAAATTCCATCTCACCAAGATAATGGAACCACCAGCAGCCAAACAAATACTTTGCTAAAAACTCAAATTCAAAACAAATCAAGAATAAAATTAATATCAATTAATAACGAAAGCACTCACCGTTTCGACATACCAGAACATTCATGAATAATGAACTCACAAGTGATGATTCACGAAAAAATAAGATAGCAAGAACACATGCGCAATACTCAATTTCACATTACTGAAAAATGTTCCTTTCCGCACAGACGTCGATTTACTAAAGCGAGGACACTTGTTATTATTACAAACAAGACTAACCAATAAACGCCAACTTTTACCATACGTCGGAAATATCTTCAGCCTTCGACCACAACCATATTAGGATTTCTCTAACTCAATGAAACCACACAATTACTGCTGCTGCAAAGCGATGAGTTAATATCCGAATCTAATTCAAACTTATTTAAAAACGACAAGTTCAGATTCTTTGTATTAAATTCATGTTACGGTTTCTCATTCGCACTTGCTAACTCGATTGTCACTATGATACGAAAATTTAATTACCCGCTCACCGCATTCCACACATACAAACAGAAAGAACATGTGACGTCACAGTAACAAACTACCATATGACTGTACAGATACATATAGGGAGAAAAATATGAACTACCACCAATCTTTCAAAAAGGACATCACTCAAAAGGCACGAACACTTCCAGCAAGTGACTCACGCAGAAACTGTTCCGAGAAGTGATTGAAACAATAAGAACCGTCTAAAGTCACTGTTTGAGTATAATTATTTTCCCTTTTTTTTTAAAAAAAAAAGAAGAAATCATGCAATTTTGGGTGGCCTTCAGCCTGAAAATTACAAACCCCATAAATCTTTCACTGATTACGGTTCGAATGATTCACGCAACAGTAATAATATGTAGCGGATTTTAAATTGAATTGGAGAATTTTGATATTAAAAAAACGACATAAGAATTTTTTTTTGATTCGTTGAGGAATCTAGTGATTGGTACGTCCCGTTGTTCATGGTATGTTGAGGGAGTAATGCATGACCCAACTAAGCACGTGAAAATTGATAACGTTTGTCAAGCGAACAAAATGATTGCATATAAAGTGTTTTACAGCTGTCCACGTTTGAGTTCAACTAAATGGCAATTGAGCATTATAAATGATTTAGGGCTATTTTCAAGATGCCAAAAGGCTGATTTAGAGTGGCATCCTTACTTGAATTTACAGTTATAATGAATGCGTATTTTAACGTGATGCCAATGGCTATTATAGGGCGGATCACTCCGTAGATAGTTACTCCTTCTTGCTTCCCGAATGCCTAGCTTGTGAATGATAGATGAGTAGGAACCGTTTGCTGTGCATGTGCTAGTAGAGTTTTACTTTGCCGTAGCCAATAAGATGTTTGTTGAAAATAAGATTAAGTAATGATTCTATCAGCTAAAAATCGCGTGCTCGCTAATGTTGTAAAGATCCGTGCATTAGTATTGATGCCTATGTACCTGTTATAGTTGATGATTTGGTAAAAATAGAAGTTTGTTTGCGAGTACTACTGATAATTAAAAAAAAAATGTAAGTTTTCATATATATGTATTTAAATAACAGCAAGACAAGAGGGATTGTTTTGTGAGTTGACCTGCTATTCTAAATTTATTTGAAACATTTTAATGAGTCTTTCGTTTTGCCGTATGAGTAATATGATTATTGAAACTTGAGACTTTAAATGTTTTTGCATTCCTTTAGAATTTTTGTTATTTAGTAAGTTGTGATACAGTATTTTAAATAATCAATATACAAGTAATGTTATAACTATTTTGCGAAATGCTTGTTCTGAAAATTGTCTTGTTTTATTAATGTTTTTTGTGTATGAATATATATATTAATTTATATTATAATTTTAATGATACATTATGTGTTTATATTTAGTAGTTGAATATTACAAAATATTTTTGAATAAAAAGGTTTGAGTATTGAACAAGTTTGTTGTAAAAAAAAAAAAAAAGGTGCATATACACACATTACACTACACTAAATACACATATTAGGAATTTCGCCTTTAGCGTTTGCACCGTTGTTAGGCAACACTTCCGAAATATACACATTTTCTATTATGGTTTAGTAATTAAGTATTTTTGTGTTAATGTCTACCAGTATATTCATTTAGTTTCAGGTGTTTACTATGATTTCAAATATATTATATGTTCAGTGAAAAAGATTGGAAAATCAATTGAAACATCCACTCATGGTAAGAAACCTACAGTTGAAAAAATAAATAGATAAATAAATAAATAAGTGAATGAAAGAAAAGGACTTATAAACTGCAAATTTAAATGAATAATATGTACATTTTTATTAATGGTGGTATAATAGTGGCTTAAATGAGGGATTATAAATATAACAGGTGGCTTTAACAACAGGTGGCTTATCGTCTTATAGGTTGAATAACCTTATAGTTAACAAGCGAAAAGTGATCCATTATGTACAGTGATGTACCAACATACCGATTTCCATGGTGAACTTCCAGTGAATTGAACCTATATACAGGATGTTCCACAATATAGTAATTTCTTCAGTGATACTTAACAAAGACCATTAACCCTCTGGCAGCCGCGGTTCTCTTCACAATTGAATCACTTACAGATTCATCTATTTTTGTCCTAGACGTCCAATATTCAATTCCATTTTCTGAGCAATGGTTTCTAATTGTTTCTATAATTCCTCTGTCAGCATTGCTTCAAATTGTTCTAAAACACTAGCCTCCATATTGATATGAGTTAAAAGCAACTATTTCAAAGTACAAAAATATAAATGTATCAGTTTGTGACGAAAATAAGAAACATGCACTTAAAACACGAAACACTAAGAATTTTGATATTACGACCATTAGCAACCAATCCTTGTTTTATTCACAGCTCAGATTACACTTTGCGAAGTGCTTCAATATAAAATAACCACAGATATAAACTAGTACCATATAGAAAACATTGTCTGTTATTCATAAATGCATACTAAGGCGGAATCTGCGGAATTTGCCCGTTTTCATCTCGTAAGTCGTAGATCACTTGCTCACTGGTATAGCGTAAAGAAACCTTCTAAGCATAATCCACTCACCATTTTTAGCATAAAATTTAAATCTGTTCATCTACTCGTAGGGTCTTCATTCTAGTGAGAGTAACGTAAGAAAAAATAAAAAGTTTTCTAAATGAGTTACATGACTGGCTAACTGCTGACACGAAAAATTTAATATCAATCGATTCAGCCATTGCTCGAGCTAATACCAGATAAGGTTGATGTCAATTTTTTTCTACTGAAGTATAGTATGCAGATTGTTCGTCTTCTTTCTCTTGAATGTTTATTTCCGAAAACACTGCTGCAGGCGACACTTTTTTAAAAGTAAAAAAGGCTAGTGTGCCAACTGTCCTTTCTCTAACAAGAGAGACCACTCACATTATAATATTTGACGTACAGTTTTAATCCTGTTCCCGTCTTTATGATACCCATTTGAATGAACGTAACGCAATAAAATGCCACTTAAATGAACACGCTCAACATATTAAATATTTATTTCAAACAGTTCAGCTCCCTGTATTTTAGAATGTGATGCATAACATATTTCTTCAATTTTTCGATACTCAGATTGTAGTATTTATCTTCGCATGCCCTTTTTACTTTTAGCGTAAAAAACAATAATGAAGAGTGTTTCACGATGCTAATAACACACGAGAGGCATTGTTTGCAAAAATTCTGTAAAAGCAAAATTCCAAACCTAGTAGGCTATATATTTCGATTTTTGCGATTAGCATTAGAGCAGGTTATGATAAGCTCTATGTTGAGAGCACAAACATAGGAGCACTAGCAATAATCAGAAAGTAACGAAGGTGCAAGTGGTTGACCATATTACCTTACCATATATTCTTATCCTTTAATGGATTGTAGAAAATAACTAATTATTTCACTCATCGAATAGCGATAACGTGATTTGAAGTGAAACACTTCCACGTCAGTTCCTTAGAGAGCGTAAATGAGGGGCCAAAATTTAGAGTACGTAAAGAATAGAAGAAACGGATAATTTTAGTTTGTTATCTACGGACATAGTTGTATATTTTATATTGTATCACATAGTAACAAATGTGTTTCCCTCACTTATTACGGATAAGACAAATTCAATTTATAACCTTTGTGTTGAGAAGCGGAAAAACAGTTATTACCAACCACAAGTTTGATAATTTTTCAACAATAAGGATTGGAAATATTTTCCTAACTTGTATCGGATTTGTACCCTTTACTTGCAACTATTCTACAACATACACTACGGAATAAATAACTTATTTCTTTTCATTTTTAGTAGTTAAGTTTAACAAATAACGAGTTTGTGCTTTATACAATTTAGAAATTTGTAAGAATATCCCTAGCTTGAAACTACAAAGAAAGTTTCAATTCGTTCTATTTTAAGCCCTTTCGAATTCGAATATTTGTTTACGCTGCTCTGATCCTATCGTAAGAGAATGCATATTTGACATCCTGCTATTCCTGGTAGAAGAGGCAAGTAACTCGTAAGTATTTTTTTTTATGAAGAAGGAAGTATTAATGACCGTGCTGACAAACAATGAAAGAAATTTTGGTCGTAGTATTAAACTTGTTTCAAACTTCGTGATCAGAACGGCTCCTACTCTGCGGATGGTATAATTTGAGACCGTTTCATTTCTTTTAGGCAAGTGAAATGAATTGAGATCATATTTGAGAATATAAAAGAATGAAAGAATATCCCGGGTATAAACCATGAAAATTTCCCAACCATTCTATTTGAAACATGTTTGGAACTTTAAGAGCTATTGCCAGTTACTTTGATTCTAGCTGGAGAGAATGTAATTTGAGATCACGTCTTTTTTATTAGGTGAGTGAAATAAATTTTGTTACTCTGCTTTTAGATTTTAGACATAAGTGAGAATGGCCATAGATACAAGTCCCGCAGAATTTTTGTATTTTTTATTTAAGAACAGCTTTAGGATAGAAGATTAAGAATAGATTTATCAATACAAAATAACTATGCAAAGTATCTTTTTTGACAAAATAGAATCTTAATATATTTAAAAAAAATGTGCCCGACGGTTTCTTCCTTTTGGGTTCCCTTTAAAGGGGGGTGGTTATTATGACTACAAATCGATTTCTAAGTAACGTTAGTTTCAGTTTCTGTTATGGGGCAGCAGCATTTTAACAGATAATGTTCTCGTTGTACTTTTAGAAAGGGTTTTATATAAGCGACTTTTCGTTCCTCTATATAGAACTCCTGTAGATCATCATTATTAATTAAGTTCATTTCAGAGCAATGTTAAGTCAAATTTCTTTGTGGGTTACTGAGATGTACGCATATAATGCCAGCCAAGTGTTATTTATTTATTTATAAATTAGCCCTGTAAAGTCAACATTAAGAATATTATCTTAAATACGAATTTATTAAGTACATCCCGATTTTCGAACAAAATTTCTTAGTAGGATAGAAAACTGCACCGTCTAAGCTGCATTTCATTCTTGAATGTAGGTTTACATTAGTAGAGCACGATGATGGGTGAATCCAAGTTTTTATGAGACAAAAATTAAACTGCTTTAAGAAAAATTATATTCCACTTTTATTATATTTCTTACACGGGGGAATATATTCTATGATCCGATCGAAAGTGCAGGAACGTGAGAGTACAACGAACCAAGACAGACGAAAAGGTTATGGAACTAATGGTTTATAGTTTACTTGTGTATCAGTTTCCTGATATATTTTGTGTTCCCACGTATTTTTCCCTTTCTTTAATTTGCACTTTTCTCAATTTTTAAGACACTATTTTTGATTGAATTCCAACAAAATATGAGTTTTCTATCATTTTGTCAGTACTTGTGTGTGTTCATAGATTTTCCCATACTTCATACTGCCTTTTTGGACAGGTCCTTTTTTTTTTTTTTTTTTTTTTTTTTTTGCATTTGAAGCTGTAAACGCGGAGTTATTCCATACAAAATCAGGAAGTTCACGAGAGAAGCCTTAAAAATTAAAGTTACATTTTCATTTCAAGTGAAATTGACGTTTGTTCGAGTAGAACTGGCTGATGACTCAAAGCTTAGAGAATACAAGCTTGGGTGTCGTTTCCAAGCTTATGAATTACACTTCACAACAATTTCCATTATCAAACATAGATTTCTTTAATTTGTACTATTGTTTTCTTTTAAGATTATAGCCTGCATTCTCCGTTTTTTGTAGACTACTTACAGTCTTATCTAGGACACTTGTCTCATACCTTTTTCTTCCTTGTAATTGTCTATTTTCGTTGCCTCTCTTTTCTCGTTGGTTGTAACTCAGTAGGTTACGATTATGCATTTTAAATATTGAATCGTCTCTGAAGTTTAAACTTAATCCTTTTCTCCTTCGTTTCGTTCTGCTTTTTAAAATATTTTCTGAATTTAAAAATTACTCTAATAGCATATACCTTACAAAAATTGAAATCCTAAAAGAGCAGGGAGTGAATCAAAAAGCTACTTTCTCTTCTTTGTATTCAGTTAAATATGATGTTACTATTTGGGTGAATCCTTCCCGATTAATTCTCATCAGTATTGTCATAAAATCGATAGAATAAAGCGCGAGTAAAATGGAATTGAAACAAGAAGAAACTGCTGGCAATCAACAGGGATATCATCTAAAAGTTTGTTCTTGGCTTTCTTTTCATTCTTCAGAGTATCATTTTGTTATGGTTTGTTTACCTCTTCTATTTTGTCTATTGCCAAACAATATCTGGAATTACAAACATGTATTACAACGAACATTAACAAAACGGAAGTGATGTTCGCCTGTTTCAGGTTATTTCGAGAGAAATTAATTTTGTTTATAACAAGTTTTCGGCTTCGTTTATAAAGATTTATAATTTGTGCTAAAGTAACGTATGATTTTTCTCTTGTTTTCGTTGTTCTTTCTTCTCGCGATATTCTTTACTATATATTGAGCTAAGTTCTCAAATTAATTTTCTATTTTACCACTTGATGTTATCCCATGCCTCTGGATTAGTCTGGCCTCTGGATTTTTCTAATATCAATAGTGTTCTTATTTCTACCAGGGTCATATTGAGAAGCTGTGAGGGGTGTAGACTTAAAATCATTAACAAGCCGCACTGAATGTAAAATATGGACGTTATAACATATGCGTATTTTTTATTTAACTTGCTGATAAACAGTTGTATGTGGAGTATTATTACAAACTATCCTCGCACACCGTTTAAACGCCCAAAATTGTAAGTTTCAAAACCACATAATGTTATTCCTTTACACTCAATAATACATCTACATCAAACATAAGGTGAAGACCTTGGAGGGCAAGGGAAGTGACTTTTGAAGTAGATAAATTTATGTCTAGGAAATTGACTCTCCATAGTGAAATACAGATGGTGATCAGAAAAATGGAAACACAAGAACGAAATTGCAACTTACCAGATTAGTATGGTGCCGGGCCACCTTTCGCCTTCAGTACAGCCTTGATGCGACGTGGGATGGAGGCATAGAGGTCGTGAATGGTAGCAAGTGGAATTTTACACCACTCCTCGTGCAGGGCATCGGCCAGTTCTGTGAGAGAGGATGGAGGTGGAAATCGTCGCCGGAATCTTGTTTCCAAGACGGACCACAGATGTTCGATTATGTTGAAATCTGGTGATTGGGCGGGCCAGGGAAGGTGTTGAACGTCATCCCGATGTTCCTCAAACCACTCTGCAACAACTCCAGTTGTGTGAATGGGTGTATTATCAACCTGGAAGACGGCGTCATTGTCCGGGAACAACATCCGGACCATAGGATGCAAGTGGTCTCCAAAATTGCGACATAATCGTTGGCAGTTATTCGTCCGCTAAGTTTGACCATAGGCCCACAACATCACCAAGCCGCCGAGATGTTTCACAGTTGGGCGGAGACACTGCAGATCATAAGCTTCTTTGGGTTTTCTCCACACATAAACACGGCCCGTGGTTGCGAGTAGGGTGAAGGATGACTCATTTGACCATATCACACGTTTCCAGTCCTCAACGGTCCAAGCTGCATGGTCGCGGCACCATTTGCGGCGTGTGAAAGCGTAATGGTCCCTGATGAGCGGTTTGGCACGTGCAACACGACCCTTTAAATTCAAGTCATGTATTTCGCAGCGGACTGTGATTGTCGAAACACGGTGGGGGGTGCTGGTTGAGTTCCTCCGCCACTTGCTCCGCAGTGGCACGACGGTTCTGGGTGACAATGCGCTTTAATACCCGGCGTGACCTGTCAATCATGATTTTATTCCGCTTCCCCGATGTGGTTTTCCCGTGTGTCGTGTAGGCCGTCATCACCTTCGACACTGTCCCACGGGGCACACCTAACATAGTGGCCACTGCCGTCACACTCACTCCAAATAACCGCGCACCAACAATTTGCCCTCTTTGAAAATCTGATAGGTGTCCCATTTTACACTACCTCCGTCTGAGGCAGCCACTGGACACTGCTGTTCCACTGCGCCTGACGTAGTATGGAGACCGACCTAACACACCACCACCATCGATCCGGCGCTGCACGTGCCACATCACTGCCAACCCATACATCTGACGTGTTGCCTACAACAGGATTTTTCATTTTTCTTATCACCATCTGTATATAAGCTGGGAGGATAACCGCGACACAATTCACTCATTGGTATACCCTCGAGTGGAGTGCGATGAGGTTTTTAAAGTTTGCATATTGTGATCCGGAGAGTGGTTTTCCGATTATAAATAAAACTTATTGGAAACGTCATGTATAACTTGGTTCCCTTTTATTATGGGGACCTCAATTGAGCTGTCTGAAACAGTGAAAAGAGTGAACTAAATGCATTTTCAAACTATCAGCAACCAGGTTAAACTTTGTAGTTTTTCATAATTTGTGATAAATTATCACTTTTGGAAACAGTGGTAGATAAACTCACATGAAAAGGTGATGTAAAAATGTGGCAATGTACCTTTTTTGTGGTATTTGACATCCCGTGTTTCCAGTTTTACACATACTTGTTGACAGCTCGAAAATGGAATTATCATAGTTCACTTTGGTTTCAGACAGTTTAATTACTACTGATGCACTGTCACTATATATATATATATATATAGTCGCAGTGCATCATATATATATAGCATTTAACTTTTATTACTTTGATCTGTTTACATGACAAGAAGGAAGGACATCCTTACCTTATATCAGAGATTTTTCAATTCTGCATTATCATTACATCATTTATTACTTAAGACATCTTTATTCACTTTATTTAGTATATCCCTTTCATACTGCATTAACATAAACGATTGAAGGTTGTCTTTCCGAGGTTCGCTCTTAATCCTTATTTTATAATATTGAGTTTCAAGAAAAGCTTATTTACAACTTCCTCTCTACATGTGTAAGAGGGATAGTAAGGAGGAACTTGTACATTTTAAAGAGGTATGTATAACATAAGGCACACATGTGATATTCATATATAATTTTGAACGCACAAGTAAGGCAGGACTTGCAAGTTTACTCTGATTTCGTACATCCCTGGTTCAATATCGCTTTAACATGCTTCCTCTTCATAATCACTACTTATATATTCAATATCATATTCACTCACAACATCTCCTTGTGATGTCTTGGACTAAATATCTGCATAAAATTTTAGTTCTTCGATAGTTTTCCCTTTATCTATGCCACAGATTTGGTCATTGCATTTGAGGGTAGTATGTCTTTTAAATCAGAAATCCGCCTTGGATCGAAACACACAAAGTCTTGGTAAATGTTTTCGTGTTTCGAAATCCGGTTAGTCACACTTTGAATGATTTTGTTAAGGACATCACTGAAAACGCACGGGCTGAAACTTTTCTCTTCTATATTCTTTGATTTCATGACATGCCAATTCAGATCATGCAACGATATTATATATTTGTGAATTACTTCCATTTTTCTTGTAGCTATCTTGGGGAAAGGTACTACTTAAAAGTGCAGATTCTGTTGTTAAGAAGAAGAAGAAAAAACATATAGATTATATGTTGATTTTAGATAGATAATCTCTATTTGTGGTTACAGTAATAAAATAGAATTTTTGTTTCGGTTTGCTATGGCAACTGGTATTTATTAATGGAGATTACATAATAAAAAGTAGTTGTGGTGAATGTGATGTGTCTAATTTGAAAGTTATGCAATCACTAGTTATTGCAAATATACGTATAAATTAAAGGTGCCTGATAGTGGTGACTTATCTTAGTATTCGAACTGGGCTAATGTGACGAAAAATACGTTAAATTTAATTATAACGATACAATCGAACGAATACATTCTATGGTTTGTTATTATTTGATCACAGCAAAACGCATGCCTCCTGCTGGTTTCTTCGGAACCTACCCCTCTCCAACTCCCTACTACCCGTACAAACTCCCGCTTAGGCGACACCCAATCTGCTACGCTCCTTGTGGATTACAAGGACATTCTTTTTGTTAACCAGAGTTACCTTATTGTCAACACCTGGTGTGAAATGCCACGTAAATTCCGCGTGGTCAACAACTCAGTTTCAGAACCAGAGCGCACTAACGGATGCAACATACATATTTTGAGTTTTGTATCTAAGTACTATGAGAATCGTCAAAGTAATTTAAATGATATTTTTATTACTTGTTTATGGTAATGAAGAATTTGTTAAACCATTAATTTTTATTTTAACAGAGTGTGACGTGAAAAGTCACGAAATATCAAAACTGTATGCGAGGTGGCAATAATACCATCACATGCCAGCACATGATTCGGGTTCTACTTTCCTAGTGTAATCATTAGCAATAAGAATTCACACCTGCGGAACTATTTCCAAACAAGCAAACGGAGTGAAATGAATAGTATATACCCAATCAGGAAAGTCCAGAGGATTAGTAAAATGTATTCGCATTAATAGTAATTGTATTTAAGCGCAGATCTCAACGTTAACAAACTTAAAAATAGAAACGTAATGAAACGACATAATGATCTTACTTTTCTCCAGACACTATTATGTTTTCACCTTGAATATACCATGAAACCATTGCCTTCAGCAATCTTACAAACACACAAATCTTAAAAGATATGGTTGGTAAATACTCTTTACATCTCTTATATGGTACAGCTTCTATACAGTATTCATACAGTATACGGCACAACTTCTACACAGTATTCATCTTAACTTCTTTCTCCATAACTAAACGCAGCGAAATGATAGCTATTCCATAATAAGTTACTAGGTTTGGACACACACCTGCTCGAATCACAGATAGCGTAGTGAGTTATCAAAATTGCCAGAAGGCCATTTTATAACTTTTACGTTTGTAAAGAAAAGTTTAATCGAATATTTCTGATTCAGGCCTACACATCTGGGATAACAATGCTACCAACTTGAAATGTACAAAATATAGCTAGAGGACCAAATATTTAAACATGTACAAATTTTGCCCTGAAATCCAAATTGAAAGGTTGAATATAATAAAAATTCAAAGATAGAGTAGTCACATAGATAGATTATTTGATCTCTGTGGGTTCAAACTTCAGAAAAACGATCATATGGCATTTCATATATTTGGCTTAAAAGCCGTTGCTTGTAGGAAGCGCAAACCGTTGGCCGCTAAGTTAGTCCGACGCTGATTTCTTCCGGCGTTTGGTCTACCATGCAGTGACATGTTTAATTATATTCGGTATTTAATCTTCTAGTATAAGAATTATAGGAACCATGACCTATAAACATTTCCATCGTTTCTTTGTTTAAATCTCTTTTCCCTTTCCTAATTTTAAGTTCGGTATATATTATTCCAATTTGTTCTTTTATAATTATTTTTTACCATCATATGCATTTTCTTTTGATAATTGCGTTTAGCTACATAATAGGAATTGTTCCAAATATTTCTTAAACGTTCACTTATTTCTCTTTAATCCAATTTTTTATTACTTCTCTTAGTCAGCTAACCACTAACATTTAAGGAGACTGGCGTTCTAAGAATTAGTAGCTCCTTCCTTCAATTGAATCCTTTCAGTTTATGTCTGATAGCTGGACATCGTACATGGCAACACGCATGCCCCGAAATATGACATGCCAGTATATTTATCCAATAGGAGCAAGAAAGAATGAATATTTCGCCATCACTTATAGACGCACTAGATAGATTTGATAAACTACATTCACGTTGAATTCTAAGAGAGAAAAATTAATACAAACAAAATTAATATAATAATATGCATCATGCTGAGACAGAGAAAGCATGGCGGGAATGACTTTTCTTAGTTTTGTTATGTAATGTTTTGACAGCGTAAATAAATCTTCGAAAATAATATTTACAAGCTCTCGCATGAACACGCGTTCAAGTATCGGCTGGTACAAGCTATATTTTGCTCTGAAAACACATTATTTTTTAAATAATATTTTTTTTTCTACTTTTCTTGTAGATATATTTAATTTTATTGGCCAGTGCTTAGTGGAGGCTAGTGTTGGTCAAATATCATTAACTTCTATTTCTTTCTTTTAACTGCGTGGGTTATTCCTGTGGCAATAAAATCGTGGTTTATGTCGTTGTTAGAACCTTGTAAATATAATCGTAACGTTCATAATGATTTTCGCTGTTTTTCCAAAAGTTTACACATCCTTTCTCTCTCTCATTTGTGTGTTGCGTTTATCCCAGCTTTGCTACGGCAAATCACGATTGCTTCCGTACATACCTTGTGTCATAAACCAAAGCTGGGGAGAACTGCAGAAAAAACATAGATACCGTAAAAATGGAAAAGTGTGCAAATGATCAAATTAACCTCAGATATTAACAAACTAAAATTATCTTCTGGTGCAAATCATAAAACCTGGTTAAACTGTGCAGAAAATGTGATAATACTGAATGTAATTTACACAATTTAAAAGAACATCGAAAAGTTACAAATGAAAAAGTAGCTTTTACTGTATATATTTTCGGCCGTGTTAACTTTTTTTATTTCCACTTTTATCTTATTTTATTTTCTTTTAATACTGTACTGTGTGGCACAATTGATAAATTAAGATTTCACTTAACCAGAATAATCTTCGACCGGTCAACTCCTTCAGAGGCGTTGCAGTTAATAGGATCTCAGGCGTTCCACGTCGGATTATCCCAAGGGTCCGCTGGAGTCCTCTGCAGACAGTAATAAGCGATCGTTCAAGCAGGCACAATTACTCCTTCCTTTTCAATGATATGGAGCCAGAATTTGTCACAAAACTGAGATTACAAACGAATGTTAGGGTGCTAAAACATATGTACTAGTCACTTCACTGCTGATTTCTGCACAATATTAGAAAAAATTATTTTACACGGAGGCGTATGAAAATATCGTACAACCACTGATGATAAACAAACAAAAAATTGGATCTCACGTATTCAAACGGTGATTTAGCTTTCGAAGCTCAATCCGTACAATTGGAGCTCTCATAAGAGTATAACACGAGTTTACTTTAGAACAATGCACTCCACTGTTTAATCCTACCAATCGTTTCTAATCTCAGTTTTGTGTGACAAACCCGAAAAAAAATAACAAGATATTTCGATAATACCGAAAACAATAAAAGATAAAAGGGGAAATAAAACAAGATAAAACGGCGGAAAATATATACCGTAAAAGCTACTTTATCATTTGTAACCTTTTGATGTTCTTTAATTTATATGAATTATATTTGGTATTATCATATTTTCTGTAAAGTTTAACCAGGTTTTGTGATTTGCACATGATAATTTTAGTTTGTTAACACCTGAGCTTAATTTTTTCATTTGTTCACTTTTCCATTTTTACGGTATCTATGTTTTGTCTACCGTTCTTCCCAGCTTCGGTTTATGACACAATGTAGGTACGAAAGAAATCGTGATTTGCCGTAGCAAAATTGGGATAAACGCAATAAACAAGTGACAGAGAGAGAGAAGGATGTGTGAACTTTTGGGAAAAAAGCGAAAATCTATATGAACTTCCCGAATATATTTACAAAATTCTAACAACGACAGGAAACAGGATTTCATGGCCACTGGAATAATCCACGCAGTTAAAAGAAAGAAATAGAAGTGTGAAGATATTTCGCCAACACTAGCCTACACTAACCACTGGCCAATAAAATTTAAGATATCTACAAGAAACGCAGAAAACATATTATTATTAACAAAATAATGTGTTCTCAGAGCAAAATATAGCTTGTACCAGCCGATATTTGAACGCGGTTTATTTCAAAAAATAACGTTCCGACGTATTCATGCGAGAGGTTGCGAATATTATTTTCGAAGTTTTATTTACGCTGCCCGAACATTACATAACAAAGCTAAGAAATGTCATTCCCGCATGGATTATTGGTGAGTACACCTCCTTCAAGAGGTACAACCTTCTTCGTAGATTTATGAAATCAACGTTCTAATTATCCTTAAAGAACTAGTGTGAATACAGTAAATTAGGGAAACCAATCTTTAAATCGTCGATTCCATCCTGTTCACCCCAACCATAGATAGGTGGGCAACATGGAAATTTTGAAATTCTTCTCTACCGTGAGAGATATGTTTTAAAACTTGATAACGTCTCTTCTTCGTAACTGTCTATATATTGGATCCTTGGTATTCTTGTTCCTGGTATTTCTATTGCATTTCCCGCTATCAGCATGGTGATCACATCGGAGTGCCGAATAAGATGGCAAAGCATAGTATTTCTTCATTTTCCTATTATTTTCATGATCTGTTGTCCTTCATTAGCAACCCTTTGTGCTTGTTCATTTCCTTTTCTTTCGGTCCATGATATACGCAACATTGTGCGCGAAGACCACATTCAAAGTGCTTCTAGCTTAGATATTTTAGCTTTTCTCAATGGAAATCCTCGATTGATCCTACATATATTTAGACTTAACAGTAACTTCTGAAGATAGTGGATTAAATTTGCCTGACCTTGATGTAGAAATACAATGTTTTTTTTTTTTTTCTGAGGTTAGATGTTAACCCATAAACATTTAAAAACCGTAAATAAACTAAAAATTGAAATGGAACCGGGGACAACTATATGGCAGTGTGGAGTTTTATGGCTGATTTGAGCATACGCCTTAGATTGTGCACCCAATTCAACAGCGTCTAGGACTCGTTCTGATTAATCTTCGTTCGAATGGCAGCCTGGAACTACAGTTTGCTTTTCAGGGAGTTAAGCATGGTAAGCTATGTTCGCTATTGAAACTAAAAGCGGTATATTCCTTAAAGGAAAGAGAAAAACCAAAAACAAAAAGATGGGAAATGCAGACTTTCTATTCTTAAAAGTTGAAATTTCGTTGTCCTGTCCATGCTTTCTGTCTTAGCATGATGCATATTGTTATATTCATTTTGTTTGCATTAATTTTCATACCTTAGAATTCAAAGTGAATGTAGTTTATCAAATCTATCTAGTGCGTCTCTAAGTGATGGCGAAATATTCACTCTTTCTTGCTCCAATTGGAGAAATATACTGGCATGTCATATTTCGGGGCATGCGTGTTGCCATGTACGATGTCCAGCTATCAGACATAAACTGAAAGAATTAAACTGGAGGAAGGAGCTACTATTTCTTAGAACGCCAGTCCCCTTAAATATTAGTGGTTAGCTGACATGGAAAAGTGATAAAAAATTGGATTAAAGAGAAATAAGTGAACATTTAAGAAATATTTGGAACAATTCCTATTAGGTAGCAAAAAGCAATCATCAACAGAAAATGCATATCACGGTAAAAATAAACCAAGAGATGACAAATTGAAAAAAAATATACCGACTATTAAAACTAAAAAAAAAAGAAAAGGGAATTAAACAAAGAGACAATGAAAATGTTTACAGGTCAGGGTTCCTGTAATTCTTATTCTAGAAGATTAAAAACCTAATGTGATTAAACATGTTACTGCATGGTAGACAAAACGACGGAAGAAATCACCGTTGGACTAACCTAGCGGTCAACGGTTTGCGCTGCCTACAAGCAACGGCTTTTGGGTCAAATATAGTGAAATGTCATATGATTGTTTTTCTGAAGTTTGAATCCACAGAGATCAAATAATCAATCTATGTGACTACCATATCTTTGAGTTGTATTATATTCAATTTTTCAATTTGGATTTCAGGGCAAAATTTGTACATGTTTAAATATTTGGTCCTCTAACAATATTTTGTACATTTCAAGTTGGTAGCATTGTTATCCCGGATGTGTAGGCCTGAATCAGAAATATTCGATTAAACTTTTTTATACAAACGAGAAAGTTATAAAATGTTATAAAATGGCCTTCTGGCAATTTTGATGACTCACTACGGTACCTGTGTGTCGAGCAGGTGTTTCTAAACCTAGTAACTTATTATGAAATAGTTATCATTTCGCTGCGTTTTACTTATTTACAATTTTGACCGTTTAAACGGTCTGCGAGGATAGTTTGTAATAATACTGAATATACAACTGTTGATAAGCCTGTTTAATAAAAAATACGCATATGAAATAACGTCCCTATGTTACAGTCAGTGCGCTTTATTTATGATTTTATGTCTACGCCCCTCACAGCTTCTCATTATGACCCTGGTAGAAACGAGAACAATATTGATATTAGAAAAAGCTAATGGAGATACATGGGATAACATCAAATGGTAAGATAGAAAATTATTTTCAGAACTTAGCTCAATATATAGTAAAGAATATAGGGAGAAGAAAAAAACAAGGAAAGCAAGAAAAAATCATACATCCCTTCAGCACAAATTATAACTCTTTATAAACGAAGACGAAAACTTGTTATAAAAAAATTATCTTCTCTCGAAATAACGTGGAACAGGTGAACATCACTTCCGTTTTGTTAATGTTCGTTATAATACATGTTTGTAATTCCAGATGTTGTTTTGCAATAGACAAAATGGAAAAGAGGTATTCGGAAGAATGTAAAGAAAGCGAAGAACAAACTTTAAGATGATATCCTTGTTGACTGCCAGCTGTTTCTTCTTGTTTTAATTCCATTTTACTTGCCCTTTATCTTATCGATTTTAGGAAAATACTGATTGGAATTTATCGCGAAGGATTCATCCAAATAGTAACATTATATTTAACTGAAGACAAAGAAGAGAGAGTAGTTTTTTGATTCACTCCCAGCTCTTTTAGGATCTCCATTTTTGTAAAATGTATGCTATTAGAGTAATTTTTAAAGTCAGAAAATATCTTAACCCTTACTAGGGAACGTTATTTTTGTTCGCTTACAGGAAATGCGTGTCTCTGGGACACGGACATGTATAAAGTAATATCTTTTTTTAAAAACGTATGTGTAATGTAGAATAATGAAACTTTATATGTTGTACTTCGAGCAAAATATGATAAACAAGAATTACATATATTAATTCGGTTTTATTGGAATATAAATTCGGAAAATATTTCAATATCTAAATAAGAAAAGTACATAAATTTAAAAACTGAAAATTTTAAGTTAGTATAATTCTACATATTACTACCCTGCAAATATGCTATTTGTCCACATGTAGCTGCCCTGTTCAAATGTTCTATTAGTCCAAGAGCTTGGAAACGTTTAACGAACATGGTAGCTATAAATAGAGGTCGTCCGAAAGTGTCTTGAAAATGGTTAATACATGTCTTCGTTGCCTGATTTACAAATAGAACACAATATTAGGAGAGCAATAGGGGTTTTACTTTCAGATAGGTCAGTAGATCTGTTTTTTGACTTTGCTCTAATTTACTTCAAATTTGTTTCGATTTTCTTCCAACTTCATATTGAAATCTCCTGATTTATATCATCATCACATAAGTTAGACAGGATTTTTTTTTCCAGATTTTTTACATGGGTGACTATACCAGGCATCCATCTATGTTTTGATGAAGAACCCTTCGGTTTCTTAGTGGTTCATATCAATTCCAAACAAACCTGTTCTTACCTCTGTATCTAAGGCCTTCGTTATCATATGAAACTTCACTAGGGCTGCTCACATTGACAGTTCTGTTATTACTTGAGCTGACACCTGGCACTGTATCAGAATTGGTATCGCCCTCACTGTCACTAGGTAATTCTTGACTTTGGGGAAAAAATTACGCGTCTCAGTCAGAATCTATTGAAGACAATAATATAAACTACTTCTGTACTTTCAACATTTTTGGAATTTTTACCGTGAAATAAGGATCTGCTGTACTTACGGTTTCATTCTTAAATTTCATTCTCGAGGTACTAGGTCTATATTTTGCAAATACATAAAATCTCATACAAACAAAATAGTATGTTTCAAGAGCTCAATAGCTTCTATTTCATGGTAAATAAAAGTAAACCACAAAAATTTTTGAAAGCAAAACTCTCTTCAGGAAATATGGGTCAAATAATCACGCAAAAGTATAAACAATAATGGAAATGTGTGCCTCTTTCTAAAACCATCGATAAATGTTCACTCAGACATTACGCCAACAATGGACTACTGCGAAACACATACAACTAAATAATTGGAAGGTACTGAGAGAACCGATACATTGAGTGAATCAGTGTTGCCAATGTAATACAAAGAAAAACCATATGTGTCTGACATACAAATATTTCCTCTTAAAGGTTAAAAAGCAGAAGGAAACGAAGGAGAAAAAGATTGAGTTTAAAATTCAGGGACGATGCAAAATTTAAAATGCATTTTCGTAAACTACTGAGTTATAACTAACCAGAAAAAAAACAAAGGAAATAGACACTTACAAGAATGAAAAAGGATTACGCAAGTGCCCGAGATAAAGCTGTAAGTAGTCAACAAAAAACGGAGAATGCAGGCTAAAATCTCAAAAGAAAACAATAGTACAAATTAAAGAAATCCAGGTTTGTTAATGGAAATTCTTGTAAAGGGTGTTGCACAAGCTTAGAAACGACACCCAAGCCTGTATCCTATGAGCTTTGAGCCATCAGCAAGTGCAAATCAAACAAACGTCAATTTCATTTGAAACATAAACTCTAACTTTAATTTTTAAGGCTTCACTCATGAACTTCCTGATTTTATATGGAATAGCTCAGTGTTTCGACTTTAAGAGCAAAAATATAGACCTGTCCAAAAAGGCAGTATGAACTATGGGAAAAGCTATCAATACACACAAGTACTGACAAAATGATAGAAAACTCATATCTTGGTGGAATTTAGTCTAAAATGGTGTGAAAAAATCTTAAAAACTGAGAAAAGTGCAAATTAAAGAAAGGGAAAAATAAGTGGAAACACAAAATATATCAGAAAACTGATACACAAGTAAACTATAAACCATTAGCTCCATAACCTTTTCGTCTGTCTTGGTTAGTTTTACTCTCACGTTTCTGCACTTTCGATTGGATCATAGAATATATTCCCCCGTGTAAAAAATATAATAAAAGTGGAAAATAATTTTTCTTAAAGCAGTTTAAATCTTTGTCTCATAAAAACTTGGACTCAACCATCATCGTGCTTTACTAATGTAAACCTACATTCAAGAATGAAATGCAGCTTATACGATGTAGTTTTCTATCATACTAAGAAATTTTGTTCGAAAGGCGGGATGTACTTAATAATATCGTATTAATGATATTCTTAATCTGGACTCTAAAAAGGCTAATTTATAAATAAATAAATAACGCTTCCCTGGTATTTTATGAGTATAACTCAGTAACCCACAATGAAATTTGCTTTAACATCGTTCTGAAATGAATTTAAATAATAATGATGATCTATAGAGAAGTTCTACATCTCTATGTAGAAGAACGAAAAGTTGTTTATAAAATACCCTTTTCAACAGTACAACGAGAACATTATCTGATAAAATGTTGCTGCCCCACAACAAAAATTCAAACTAACGTTACTTAGAATTCGACTTGTAGTCATAATGACCACCCGCTTTAAAGGGAACCCAAAAAAAAGAAACCCACGTCGGGCACATTTTTAAAACATATTAAGATTCTATTTTGTCAAAATCGATACTTTGCATAGTTATTTTGTATTGATAAATCTATTCTTAATCTTCTATTCCAAAACTGTTCTTAAATAAAAAAAAAACACAAAATCCTGAGGGACTTGTATCTATGGCCATTCTCACTCTATCTAAAATCTAAAAGCAGATTAACAAAATTTATTTAACTCACCTAATAAGAAAGACGTTATCTCAAATTACATTCACTGCAGTTAGAAGCGAAATAACTGGCAATAGCTGTTAAAGTTTGAAAGATGTTAAAAATAGAATAGTTGGGACATTTTTCATGGTTTCTACTTGAGATATTCTTACTTTCCTTTATATATTCAAATAAGATCTCAATTTATTTCACTCGGCTAAAAGAAATGAAACGTTCTCAAATTATACCATCCGCAGAGTAGGAGCCGTTCTGATCACGAAGTTTGGAACAACTTTAAAGCTTGTTTTTCATTGTTTGTCAGTACAAACACTAATACTTCCTTATTCATTAAAATAAAAAAAAAAAACTCGCGAGCTACTTGCCTCTTCTACTAGGAATAGCTAGATGTCAAATACATACTTCTACGATAGGCTCAGAGCAGAGCAAACAAAAAAAATCGAATTGGAAAGCGCTTGAAATAGAATTCAAACTTTCTTTGTTGTCGCCACCTAGGGATGTTCTTATAAATTTCTAAATTGTAAAAAACACAAATCCAAATTTCTTAAACTACTAAAAATGAAAAGAACTAGGTTATTTATTCAGTAAAGTTGGTTGTAGAATAGTTGCCACGATCGTCGCCATGAAACCAAAATTCAAATACCCGCTCACCGCATTCCACACATACAAACAGACAGAATATGTGGCGCCACAGTAACATAGTACTATATGACTGTACAGAGACACCCAGTGAGAAAAATATGAACTACCACCAATCTGTTTACAGTTCAGGGTTTTACTAACAGATGACTGAATCTCTTTTCATATTTTGTGGGAAGTAATGCCTAATGTGCAAAGTAACCCGGTGTTACAGTAGCTAGTTACCACTGTAAGCGAAATGAAATATCAAAATTCAATGTGGCAAATCATGACACAAAACTAGAAAAACGTTTGGGAAGGAAGGAATTCATATAACTAAGGAATTACGTCCCTAATATATTGTGTTAATTTGGAACACAAATATACGAGCAAAGAAAGCATTTCAGGATGATACCTATAAAATACTTAGGAACGTAAAGAACACATTCAACACGTAAGACATGTAAGTTTATCCTAAATACAGAATTTTGCGCTGTCCTCGTTTACCAACATTCTGCGTAATGAACTAATCTGCATAGCAATCTTATTTTTACCGGCCATCTACCACATGCTGGTTAGCGTTGTTTGTACAATAATTCACACATCATGTACGTTCACTAAGACACTAAAGTGATTATACATTGAGAAATTTAGGTCCATACTCTAGAAATGATTCCTGGGAATGTAAAAAGTCGACTTCCTTGAAAGAAATGAGTGCAGCTATGAAATGGTTTGATGTATGGACCTCTACAATTAATGAACATCCATTGATGGTTAAAATATTCTTTCTCTTGTATTTTACTGTCTATCGAAGCCCTCCGGAAAAATGAGGCTAGACACATTTGAGCTAAATTCTAACTAAAAACACAAACGTCCATAGTTCTTGTTCCAATATAATACATTCCACGTTTAAATTTGCAAAATATTAGGATATATACCATTCTCACGATTTCTTATTTTACATAAGTCTCTATATAAATAAAACAATATTGTCGAGCATCCATATATGTGCAACAATTAGTGAGAAGTGTGTGATCAATAATAAAGAAATAATTAGTTTATCAAGATCTACACTGCATAAGATTTGTATTAGTCGTATCGATCTTATTTTTATTTGGTATACAGCTTATCTATCTGTGCCTTGCAATTTCCTAATTGTAGGTTACTAACTTACGTTCGAGATATCTCCCATATCTAAATATTTCTCGTGAAGTATTGCTTTTAGCCAACAAACTTTCCGAACGCATGTAACAGTATTATCAATCTGAGCCAATTAGTATATGAAAAATTGAACATTACCTTTCTGGGCGAAGTGAATTTAAACTTTTTGTTGTTAATTGTTGGAAGTCATTAGAGTACGACGCGCAAGTCTCCTGAACCACTATTTTTCTAGGCGTTTCTATATTCCTTTCAAATTCAGGATCTTCTTCTACTGGTAATTCTGATTTCACCTTATCAACGTTTAGTTTCACATCCAAAGAACACATAGCTGTATCCTTGTCCATTGTTTCCTCTCCTTCCGTTGTGGATAATATTAACTCTTTCTTGTCAGTCATCAGTTCGTATGTCCACCCTTTCCCTTCGAGTGGATCTTTCTGAGGTAAATCAAAAGCAATTTCTTCTTTGCACATCAATTCCAACTTAACAGACGCCTCACCAGCCATTGTGAATTGAAATATAATAAGAATATAAAGACTGTTCTTATACTTCCCTTATATTTTATGTTGCCAGTCTTAATGAAATGATTTACAAGAACGTTCACAAAAGCAACTTTATATTTAAAATCATCTTCTTCTGCAGATCCTTATTTCCTTAGCCACGATCGCTCTCTAGGCAATTGTTTGTTTGTTTGTAGCAGCCGGAGGAAAGTGAAAAGGAACCCGGATGTATACTTCTTTAGTTCATATTTCGTTCAAGTGAGACCTTTTGTCGCTAGTGAGGCTCCCTCTTACATTCCGCTATTCTCGTGTTTCAGAAGGTATCCATCTATCTTTATCGTTTTAGCGGGAATAGCAAATCCTGTATTTCTGTATGCCATTGCGGTTTGATTGACTGTCGAACTCCCGTTGCGTATAGCGGTACTAATTTTATTTAATACACGTGCTATTATTGCTTCAAATGCTACTTTTGGTTGTGACTTGTGCCGCGACTTAAGATAGTTAGTGCGAACAATTTAATATTTTAACACAATTTTTTCATTTGAGAATAATAACTGGTTGTGGCTTTTGTGTGTATGTAAGCATCTCTTGGAATAAGACGTTGATTTTTCGGTGCCATTTGATAACAGTCACTACCATCACACACGCACCTACTGTAACTATTGGAGATCTCTTGCCCCAAACACTACACATTTCCCCCCACACAACCCAGGGCTGATCTTAAGCAGCACATGTGCTGTCATTCTCTTCAATGTTGCCGTACTTCCGTAACCTTTCATAAACAACCAAATTCAGCATTAAAAAAAAAGAAAAAAACAATGAATGGTAGATAAAAGAAAATTACAATAGAGGGAAGTAGCAACGTTGATTTTCAGGTAACGGGGTCATAAATCTCTAACAAATATCTCAAAGAACAGAAGGGAAAGTTTTGAAGACTTTTCAGATTCCATGATAAAAGCATCTTTAACTGTGTATGCCAGTATTCCAGGTCAGACAAACACTGCCCTTGTAAGGTTACCATAAGATATGCCAGGTGATACGCCAGGTGGCAGCACCCAATCGAAAATGGGTGGGTATAAAACGAATAACCTTCTGTAATTTCTAGCAAGTACCCAAGAATATAGTACTACGCAAGGACGCCCATTTCTCTGTATATTTGGAGGGGGACACACACGCTGAAGGTATATATATATATATCATGTCACGACAAATTTCATTCAAATTATGCTAAATATTACATATTCATAAGTACACTAGGGGACCGTCGGATTCGAATCCTTCACTTTGATAATGTGAGCCGTGGTACTCATGATCGAACTGATTCTCTTTACGTGGTGACGTACGTGTATCAATATGCAATTGTCGCAATTTATCAATATGTTCCTGTCGTACTAATAATTCACGATTTACTCTCTCTAATCTTTGCATTTCCTGAGTAATATTTTGATCATGTTCGGATTTTACGATAACAGCGGGCAATTTCTCAAAATGCTCCATTATCATTTCAACAGTAGCTTTATGGTGTTCACTGAAACTTTCTTAGGTTTGTTCGGTTCCATCTGACCGTTCACTGTTAAGTTTTAGAAATTGCCGTTGCCCTTGTACTTCTTCACCTATCTCACCTGTCTTTTCCGCGAGTTCTTTTACATATCCGTTTAATTCGCGTACGGCACTTTTCTGTTTATTCAAACAAAAACTAACAATCTCGCATTTTCTGTCTGTGGGCACCTGGTGTTCTTCTATTTTCTCTACTTGGCCTTTTACCCCTTGCACTTCCTCCTTCAAAGTATCAATATCACGCTGTTGGGCCTCGGTGGTCTCTTTACTCTCAATCTCTACTGCTTGTATGGATCCCTGTAATTGCCCAAACTTTTCCTATATTCTTCGCTAAGTGATTCAGCGCGTTTGGTTAGGCTAGCTAATTCCAAACGTATTTCAGTAATCGTATTATTGAATTCAGTAATCAGTAATCGTACTACTCAAGCCATCAAGTCTACTTTCTAATTCAACTCAATTCTACGTCCACTCTTTCGCTAATTTGGTTATGCACTGTTTACATTCATTTGCTGATTCTTTTATTGACTGTTTGCATTCGCCTATTAATTCATCTACTCATTCTCTATTGCTTTCAATTTTATATTCTAAACGTTCACAGTTATTTTCTAGTTTCTGCTCTAATTTAGCAGACTGTTTCTCTAACAATGCTTGAATTTGTTCTAATGTAATTCTACTCTCTATATTTATTTAAGTTACAAACAACTAATTCACAATATAAAAGTGAAAAATACGAACGCCTAACTTCAACAACAAAGTGTAAACAAACAACTTTCTGAAACTAATGTGTCATTATTTCAATTGCAAAAAACCTTCTCTTTTTTGACACTTCTCAAAACTTATTAATTTATTTTAACATATCTTAACACGTATCCTATAATTATTTTCTCACAATATTCTTAGCATAAGTATAAATAAAGGTGCAAACAGAAGGTTATGTCTATATTGGTGTGTGTTCGGCTGTGATCAGCTGATTGGTGTTTATTCATATGTGCGCAATATTGGAGTTGACGGTTAGAAAACTGCGAGCAAAGATAAAAATATTATATTTTAATGTCTTACGAAAAACTTATACTAGTAATATTTCTATAGTAATTAAATTTACTTTATGTTATTTAAAGCCTGCTTATTATTTTCTCTTTCCTTTTTCACAAGTTTGAACAATTTCCAAGGAAATTAAATATAACTAGTTTGCTACATATACAACGTGACTTAAACTCTGGATTCTATACGCAAACCCTACAATACCTGTTCTAAATACTGTCGTGTTTACCAAGTAAATCAGTAGTATCTTCGGGCACAATTACATCCGAAGATTGATGATTTTGTCCTGTCATGGTCACCATGTGTTTGTAATCGTGTTTTTTTTTTTTTTTTTTTTTTTTTTTTTGCCGTTGTTAAAACTCTATAAACCTAAGCATTCACCCCAGCTTTACTACGGCAAATCACAATTACATTCGAACTTATATCTTATCGAAAACCCGAAGCTGGGCACATACGGTTGACCGTAAAATAGAAATATGTGAAAATGATTAATTTCAACACAAATATTAACGAATAATAAAGAAACCACTTTACGATACAACTCAAAAAAACTAATTAAACTGTGCAAACAATGTGTTGCTGAATCTGAATTACACAAATTAAGAGAACATTAAGAGATTACAAGTTGTCAAGTAGATTTGTTCAATTTTATTTGATTGTTTCAACCTTTCATTTCATTTCTATTTGCTTTCCTTCAATAAAAAAAGTGGCTAGGTGGCTCGAATAATTAATGTTTCACTTACTCACGATAAATCTTCGACCGGTCAGTTGCTCCACTGCTCATACACTCTATAAACAGTACCCATGATTTTGCACAAGTACCCATGAAATAGAAGGTACTTCGCTGATGTACCAATGAGAATTCAATGTACCGAAGACTTTAGTGGGTACACACCGCATCTCAGCCTCTTACCCATGAATTAGTGGGTACATGGAAGATTTATGGGTACAGTAAATTCGTACCGAAGAATGTACCCATGACAATAAGGTAACATGAACATACGCCATATTGTGTGTTTTCGGTTGATGTGTTGTCTGTGCATTATTTGAATGAAGATTGAAAAGATTCCAGCAACCAATCAAACGAGTCACGTATAAGAGTAAATGGAATATTTTGTATTTATAATAGTATCTGGATATTTGAAATGAATTAACTTGTCTAAAATGTATATTATATTTCAGTAGTCAAACAGTAATTTAAGCCATAGTTCCTTTGAAACAATTTTTCATGGTTAAGCTGATTACAAAATGTACATTTTAAATCTAGTTTTTTTAAAAAAAAAAAAAAACATGCACAACATGCTAATTTTCGTGACTTTATCTGAATAATACTCCGACTGTTGTCGTACTCCGACTCCGACTCCGACTGCTGTAACGTATGTAGGAAAATCAAGAGTATGGAATTGAAAGTGCAAGGGTAAGTATTCCATACACATTGTTACGTGCACCTTGCGCTAAACTGGTTTGTATAGGTTGTGTTTATGGCTTCTGGTGCTTACGTTCAGGGTAACGTTTACTAAATCCCTGTACCTTGTGCTTGGGCAAGGACTTTACCATGTAAGTGTTGTATAGCCGGACCAATTTTTGGAAGTTTACAGGGTGAATTGGAGAATTTATTTTGGTTTGAGAGGAAGAGTAAGTGAGAGTTAGGTGAAGGAAATAGTGATTTCTGTAGGCTGTATTTGATATTGTAAGGGATATTGTATGTGGAGGCGGAAGTGACTGTTTGGCGGAGAAGTACACTTGCTATGATTTAATGGTGGAAAAGACAGTGTGGTAATAGCGCGTATATGTTAAGATTGTGACATACCTTGTTTGCGTTTTATAGAATTACACAAAAATAACGAATGTCAGTTGTTGAAATTCTGTAAAAGACACATTATACTGTTTACAAGTGGAGCTTTACTAATATGAAGTCCTATTGAAGCTAGTATCATTGCCAAAAACCATTTGTTTCACTACCAACTCGCATACCCACCATTGCTGACACGCTTGCTTCCTCCGGACGCACCCAGCACTGTAGCATACATCCGGACGCCGTGTTTGTACGCAATAGCAATTTTTTATGCCATGTAAATTCTAAAAGTTTACATGGCTCTGTTTTGAAGGTAACTGAACCTAACCTAGCCTCAAGTAACGTAATGTAATCTAACCAAGTGTAGTACACTTTGGTACTTTTTTGTATTTTCATGTAGTCCTCGATATAACGCTAGAGATGCAAGGGCTCTGAAAAAACCGGCGTTTTTGGAAAAAACTCGGTTTTTTCTGCTTCTCTCTTTTTCTTTGAAAATTTTGGGCTTTTTCTCAAAAGTCGGCTTTAAATTGATAAAGGAGACTTCGTTTCGCTTCTCTATAACACAAAAAGTCATTTAATTAGTGGTTGGTGCTGATAATAATATAAAACCTCGAAAATAAACTATGCATTTCGAAAAGATATTTCAAACAATTTTTCTTCAACTTATTTACATTATGAATTCCATAGGATTAACCAATGTATATAATAAGAATTTTTTAACCTTCTATATACAAAAGTAAACAGAGTTGACAAGAACCATGGTTGTTTTTGAAAATAACAAAAACCCGTTTTTGGGGGGATGTTTAAACCAGGCTTTTTTGGTTTAAACGAGTTTTTTATTTAGATTTTTTGCTTTATGTTTTTATATTACATATTCACAGAAATAAGTTTGCTTCGCCTTTGTGTTATTATGCAACAGCGAGATTTTGCCGGAAGAACTCCCATACGCTTAAAGAAGCCCGGTCAGTAAATTTCTTAAATTGAGAATCTCCCGCCCTAGCCATCGGGAAAATCCCGCCATTACTTGAAATGTACGATAATAACGGGAAATCCTTGTTATTGCTTTGCATGTAAAATTTAAAGGTCAACGTATCATAATCAGTACGCTAAAACTGAGGTATTAAATTATAAATTTAATACGTAGATATCATTGAAAGTGCAATCCAATCTAATGCTGGAAGCTACGTAGGCAATCGATAAATTTTGCCAATTTCTATCAATATATTTAACCTTCCTACTACCTGGGTCCTATATGACCCCAAGCTAAGTTTAACAATGTGTAACTCGCGTAATATATTGCATTAAAAAAATGAAAAACATTGGATTTTCATGTTTTCTTTGGAACTTCACTTTGGTACATTGTGATATTTTTTGTGTGTATATGAGCGCAAGTTTCTCTACTTCCTGCACCGAGTCATATAGGCCCCCAGCAATTATTAGTAACTTTTGTATCTTTCCGATACATGCCACTGATTATTCGGAGTGAAAGTTGACACAAGTCACTCTTCAATTGTTTTCTCGAATGTATGAGAAGCACCATGGCATCAAAAAATCTATCTTGCGAAGACGTAGAAAAAATTTGCATGAAGAAATCACTGATTCTGACTTTTCGCCAGAACACCCTGCAAGTGATGATGTTTCATCTAGTGACAATTGTGAAATAGATTAAATTTTGGACTATAATGATATAGATGAATATGATTCAGATTCATATCTAGATTCTGAACATGAGTGTATGCTTGAAAGATGCAAAAATGATACCTCAACATCTGCACTTACAAGTAAGTATATTCTAATGGACTTCTACTTTTGTTGCATTTGTATTTCTGTCAAACAGTGTTGTCAATTGATTTTATTATTTTATGGAAATGGTAAAATACAGTCCGATATACTTTCATGTAGTATAAAAATCTAAAATAATGATTTGCTTTGTTTTGAGTTTGACGTCGCTCCATTATGCTGTGTACACGTAGGCGTCCTGAGTTTAGGGAGATCCGAACCTATTTCTTCCCTCAACTGTACTACTATCGGGAATAGAACCCGGCCCTGTGTCGAAGGTAAGTGTGCTAGCCTTTAGATCCAGCGGGGTCCTGAAAATAATGAGAAAAAGCTCCTAGTTGAAATCGTAGCCTTGCAATATCTGCTGTATTTCTTGTCCCGATCTATTAGTTTTCTGAACTTTCATGAAAGACACATTTCAGAATTGTTCTTTCATTTGATAATATGATTCCCCTTTTCGTTATTTCCTTTTTCCCATCCTTATTCAATATTGTAGAAAAAGGAATTGGAGAAGAGTCCACGGTTATTCCACCTAGGCTAAAGGTGACGACGATAATGAGAATAAATGAAATGGCTGATAGAAGAAAGTGTGAGAAAACGGGTGAACCCCAAGAAAACCCATGCACACTGTGATTATTCAGCACAAATTACACTTGGCGCAAGCTGAGATTGAACCAGGAATCTCAGGCACCAGAGATGAAGGTGCTACCAATGAGCCACCCCTTCACATTATTCAATGTTGTGTTTCTGAATAATCCACTAAAAGTGTTCCTAATGAGCACGATCAACTACGATGATAAACATATTTCTATCCTTGTTCTCAATTTGATCGTGATTTGTGTTAGTCATCTTATGTTATTGCAATGTTGATTTTCCGTTTCTTTTATCTTATGAATCCGCATTTTCTTTTCAAGTCGAAGAATGGACAATAAATCTACAATAGTAATTTACTAAGGACTTCTCAGGACTCAGTTTCCGTCTCTAAGACTCCGTTTCACAATATTATCAAGACTGGAAACACGTCATAGTATCACGAATGTGGATACGGTTCAATCTCCTTTCGAGCACTTTATGAGACCCAATATTCTTGAAACTATTTTGAAATGGACAAACAAGGAAGGCTCTATAACATATGGATATAAATGAGCGTATGTTGATAAGGGTGAATTTCAGTGTTTCATATTGCTTCTTATACTAGCGGAAGTATAAAAAGGACACAATGAATGTATTACACATTTGTGGAGTAAGGAGGATGACAGACCTATTTCCAACAAATCAATGTGGAGAAATAGATTTACCCAGTTATCTCGATGCTTCCGGTTCAATGACACTTAACAACGAGGCAAAAATCATAGTTCGGACAAATTATTTCCAATTAGAAACGCTTTTGATGCATGTGGAAGTGCGTTATAGGACACATATATAGCGGGTAACATTACTATTGATGAACCATTAGTGTCATTTTGAGAACGCTGACCCCTCTGTCATTAGCTTCAGTGCTCTCAACGTTTTCATCATTTAGTTTTCACTCAATCCTGAATGGAACAGCAGAAGTAATTACAGATGGAGAATATTTCTTCTCGAACTAGTTAAGTAAGTAACTACACAAAACCGACTTCGGCCTTCAGAATTCACGTGTATACCTTCAGAAGCCAATAAATATCGAAAACGTGGTCGTTGTCGTTTCTATGAGCGGTATGTTATGCAAGACATATGCAAAAATGCAAAATATACGTGTATAAGCAACACTCAGCTATTGTTTGTGTAAAATGTGACAACGACCAAAACGGCAGTATAATTTTGTACAATTTCTTTTGTGAGTAGTTTGTTTCTTGGAGATTAAAATTTCTTGAACCAAAAAAACTTTACTTCGCAGGTAAACAAAAATTTAGAGAACTGTTTTAGAATCGAATTGTATGTCTAAAATAGGCAATTAGACTGGAAAATTCAGCTATACTACTAATCATCATCCAAATTATTAAGTTTCCCTATGTGGATACCTGTACTTAATGTATATAATTGCACTATGTTATCCATTTATCAACACATTAAGCATATTACGTGACCAGAAAAGCTAAGTTAATAACAATTTATAAACAAACCCGATAGAATGTAAAAGTGAGCATCATTAAATGGTTTTTAAACAAAGAAGGCTGTGTTTCTTCAATAAATGAAATGGGGTCACCAGTGACCCCAACGGTGTTCAGTGTAATGAAAAAATTCCGGTAGTAGCAGGGTTAAGCAACCTTGGATTCTTTATAGAACAACAGGCATTCAGGCAAGGAGAAATATACAATTTGGTTTCGTTTTGAACGTTTAGGCTGAACATCCTTACGTAATACCGAGGTTATCAAGGAGAAGACTTTCGCTTAAAGTGACATCCAAACCGCTACTTGGTTTGTTCGACCGAGAATTGATCATGAGACACCTTGATTAAAAGGTGAAAAGGAAATAAAACTATTGCAGGTGGTTTGATATCTGGAAGGGTTACCATGAATTTCACACGATTCGCATTTTTCATTCTTTTTATTTTTATGGTTTAAACCAGTTATTAAAAGAAGGTGTAAACCAGCCTACCCTAAAAGTAAACACTTCTTTTTTAAAAAAAATACACAAATAACTAGCAAAATAGTATGTAGTATTTTTACTTCAAAATATTCCAAACCCTCTTTTTGCAACAAAATAAAATTAGAAAAAAACATAAGAAAAATACTTAGTTTTATATGATACACTTAAAAGCTGCACATCCAGAGCATTTGGTTTTGTATATTCTTGAAATTCTACAGTTAAGTTTTATATAACCACCATCACGGTTTACCCAATCCTGAAGTTTTCTGAATTTTTAACAAGAGGGATTCAACATATCATTACGGAATCTCCCCCCCCCCCCAAAAAAAAAGGACTACGGAATATATTTAATTTTAGCTAAATACAACTGCACGACAAACATGACTGAGTGATTAGCTTTTACGCTTCTATCGGGAAGTCCAGGATTCAACCAGCATTCGACCATTCTGACAAAGCTTTTCTTCATTCCATCTATGAAGTAGAAATAGTGCGTGTACTGTGAGTTGGCCTACTTCATTTCTTATTGTTTTTACATCGTTATTATTACTAATTATCAGCAATGACGGTTTTGCGAAGGTTAGGGGGCGGTCTTTCGGACCGAAGCCCGTTCCCCAAAGTCACGGAATGTGTGCAACAAACAAAATATCTATTAGTTATGCTTCTACTCATACACTTTAAGCTCTCGTCAAATAAAAATTATGAATGTTTAGAAAACTAACCATTAGTAAGAAAAACCCTTCCCAAAATACTGTTCTAAGTCCGCCACTGATTCTCAGTATAAAATTATTTCTAAGGTTGTATCCGGAAGATTATTGCTAAACATATAAAAGAAATGAAATATTAGTTATGCCTGTACTCATAAACTTCAAGCACCTCCCAAATAAAATTAAGACTTTTTAGAAAACGAAACAATCAGAAAACCCCCTCCTAAAGTACTTTTCTAAATTCGCTACTGATTATTTGTATAAATTGGTATTCAAGATTGTGTTCGGAAAATTATTGCTAAATCACTTCACACCTACAGTTTAACAGAAATGTGGAAGTACGGTTTGACGGGTATATTGAAAAACGTATGCTTTGACGGATAAATAGAAAAACGGGCAAGTTTAACTTTTGTGCTAGAAGCTAGAGTACTAAGCTCTTAGAAATGAAACATGGATGACAAACTAAAATGATCTAGAAATGAAAAAAGATGTCGATAACTCAAAAGTTAAAATAAAGTTAAATAGCGTTTAAAATTGCCCTCAAATATACATTCTTCATGTTAGCTTTAATTCGTAAAACATGTGCTCCATCCATCTTGATGGTGAATTTCAGAGCGAAATATCGCATTCAGGTCATGGAATTCTTAACTAACTATAGAATATACTATAAGAAAGCTATTTAGATAGAAAAATCATGAAAATGAAAAAAGCCAAAATTTCCAAAATTCTCGTTTTTTCCCCGAAAAAGCCGGCTATTTATGTGAAAAAAACCATCGATTCAAAAAAACGGCTTTTTTGCATCTCTATATAACACAAATTCCCTCTTCTCCCTCAGACACCAGTCACAACGTTGCACCCCTCTACCTTCTACGAATACCTCGAAGTCCTTATACAAGTACATGACAAAGAAACATACCCAATGTGCACACAGAGAAGGCGGTTTTATCAAAATGCGGCAATAAAACTCGCAATACCATGGGGGAGGGGTTATCCTTTCCCTCACCTCATAGGCCTATATCACGAAAGTAACGACGAAAACTGAAAGGACTTAAATTAACCTGGCCCTAGCTGATATTCCACAAGAGTTCGTAGGAAAAAAAACGTAAAAGCGATCGAAGGAAAATTTAGCAACTGGGCCTACAACTTACACAGTTCTCTTTGTCTTTTTTTTTAATGAACGGTGATAGCTTAAACTTGGCCAAACAAAAATAAAATATACGGTTCCTTCGAAATTTCAGTGTTTCTTGCTCAGTATCGCAAACTCAAATAGGGAATGCAATATCTCAAACTAAACAAACAGGCAAATATCATTTCGTTAAACTTTCCTGACCCACTCAACAATTTGTCTGTAAATACTGTGATTCTACTCGTGTGTAATTTACAAGACCCCCAAAATTACTTACGCTACTAACATATAATATTACTTGATACAGCAGGTGGGAAATATTTTGTTGGGTGCCAGTATCTGTCTGCTACACAGGGTCAGCAAAAAAAAAAACGCGGTGTTTTGGATTAAATAAATTTTTTAATTTATTTAGATTAATATGGATATAAATAATTTTATTTGGCCTTAACGTCCTTATGCAACACAGTGATATGAAAGTAGATCTTTTTCCGAAAGTAGACATCGTTTACTAGGAAAATGTTTAGCTGTCTGATGCAATAGGAATAAATAGCGCGATTATAATACAAATGTGTTGCTTCATATTTAAAACACACTAACTTTTATTTTGATTTATAATTATGAATTAGCTTATTATTTGTAAAATAAAAGTGACAGTTCTCTCCTCTTATTCTTCGTAAGGTATTTTCATAAGAAGATTGACAGAGGAAGAAAGAAGCAAAAACTGTTGTCAAAAGAGAAACAACAAACCCGTGTCGTTCCAAATGAACTTGAGTTAGGGGTAATTATATTAAAGTTTTGCTTTATATTAACGAGTGACCGTAGAGCAGTTGAGTAGAGCGTTGGCTTCGTTTTAGGAAGCTCCTGGGTTCGCGCTCAGCAACAGCTTAACCCTGGTTTATCTCAGTAGTACTAGGCAAATGCTGTAATGGTGCCTTAAATACAGCCACTGTCGACTTTTTAAACCCTTAAACATAGGTAATAGTATAGAAGTGCTTGGAATTGGGACCGCAATTTGATTAATCTTCGCCTTTGCGTTGTGATCTCAATAAGTAATTCGTTATTTTATAAGACATAGATAGTAGCAAAATCAAAGTATGTTTTAATAAATAATCGCTTTGATATTTTAAAAATCAAGTAAATGTTCTCTTACCATTAAAATGGTAATGTGTTGCTATCTTTAAATAGCAATAATAATTATAGGTACCTGTATACATTTATTACATTTAGTAAACATCCAATTATTTAATTACTGTACCAATGCCTTTAATCACGTGTACTAGTTTTGTTTTCCAATCACACATCACTTTTGAAGAAATTGCTGGAATTACTCTATCAGTGAATGCTCAACATAAAATTCATTCTATTTTGATTCAAAAATTCTAAATTTAACAGATTCCAGACGGGGATTTTAACACCTGATTTTACCCTGTAGACGACGGTTTTTTGGCATATTTTAAAAATTCGTAGAAAATACATTTTTCATCACAATGCTATTTGTTATACCATTTTATAAACTACAAAACTTCCCCTTTACATAGGTGTGTAACATTCAACACTTGGTGTATATTTTGTAACTTTTTGCTGTATATGTATATATATCATTAATGCAAAGCGAGAAAATTTTTTACAATGTAACAAAAACTACAAAAATATCCTATGCGCATGTAATATGTAAACTATACAGATGAATTCTTCCATGCACAGGCACTGGAACTTCTGACTGTGCACAGAAACGAAATCAGAATCAGAATCATTGCGCAGAATGTCCACAATTATCATTATTTAATAACTTCGACGCCATTTTCACAACTAAGGCAAAAACAGCGTATTCCTACAAAGGTGTAATTACAGCTCAGTTGTGACAAAAACTGAACACACACGCCACTTAGCGCTCGGAATCTGAACCACGTACTCACGATTAACAAATACACGAAACGTGGTGCTACCGTCGCTCATCGTTTCATTGCTACAAAAAAAATAGTACAGTGCGAGCATAGCTCGCAGCCCGTCTACAGGGACAAAACATTCACTGCGAGCTATGCTCGCAGTCAGTCCGGAATGTGTTAACACATGAAACCATACTTATCTAAAGTTACATAGATCTTTCCGCGATCTGCCGCTCTTTTCCCACGGAATTGCTGTAATTTTTAATATATTTTAATTGTATACATTTTTTCTTTTACTTCTGACATCCTCCTACGACCAACAGGTTACATCTATTGCACATAGGAATTTAAAAGTACTTTGAAACCAATTTTGCAGTTCAGAAAGAAGTCTTGTAGCACCTTTTACTTCATTTTGTAAATAAGAACGAGAGTTGATCGCAGTAGCCGTGCGCTTTTAAGTATCATTCCGCTTACTTTAATGTTCCAGGTTCGATTCTCACTGGAGCATGGTTGTTTGTGGATTTTAAGAACTTAACAGCTAATAGCAACGTACCCAGCCAAAGTCGAGAACTACTAAAATCAGGGTTTAAAAAAACAACCCACCTGCGCCCGTATCGGTTTTCTCGGACTTAATTTATTTTTCAAAATATCTAAATGTAAGTGGGTAAAAGTGTTAAAATGTGATTTATGTTTCAAGATTCTCATTGTCATAATTTGCAACAAGGGGGACGCGGTGGTTCAGTGGTAGAGCGTTCACCTCCGGTTCTTGGGGTCCCTGGTTCGATCCCAGCTCGCGCCATGTGGACTTTGTGGAGGACAATCACCGTACTCGCGAGTTTTCTCGGGGTTCTCCCGTTTCCTCCCACTTTCTTCATTTCACCATTTCGTTCATTTCTCTTCATCACAGCCTCCTTTAGCCCACAAACCATAACCATGGGACCTAAAACTCAAAGACTTCATTTATTTCAAATATAAGCATAATCTGTACATTAATTTGTATAATTATCTCAATTAATTCCATAATTATCTCAAGCTGAGTTTTTAAAAATTCATTTAGTACTTTACAAAGGTCCTAGAAAAGACTTAATTAGTATATATTGAATAATGTAGTATGCCTAAAAGTCCAAATTTTGTAAAAATCACTTTCAATGTGATCCGCTTAGTTGTATGACTAATATACTCATCAAAAGCTCAATAACCAGGTGGTTTTTTTTCAGGTGTTTCCAACCCGAAAAAAAAGCACCTTTTTTGGCTGAGCGGCACCCACATGGAGAAACTCTGACGAAAATACAGAATTTTACCAAGAACAATCGAATTTCAAAGTAAAGTTATAAGTTTTTGTAGTATGTTACCACCAAAACAACGTACCAAAGTATAACATATTTCATTTTTAAAATTAATATTGTTAAACATTCTAAGGAGTACTTCTATTTTTTTGTTGTCTTTATAGAGAATTAACGTGTCGTCTACATAACGATAGTCTGTAAACAACTTTTCAATTTAGATGTAGCTACACTTGATAAGATAATTATTGCATATTTTGCACAGCATTGCTATTTCGTGATTTTATTTCTTTATTTAAATATGTACTGTGTTCTTTATATATTATTAAACATATCTAAACTCATTCCTTTGGATATATATATTACAGGCATCGTTTCCAGAAACCTTGAAAGCCTCAAGAACCAACCCTATTCTATACTGCCGAGTCCAAAATGCTGTGAAAAGGAAATGGAGAAACAGCCGTGATATCGAAGAGACATCCCTGCTGCTCTTATGTATTTATTACGTTAAGAATTTATTATATCCAACATGGTTTGGACAATTTCTGGGACTTGCAAAAAAATTTTGACATGTGACAAAGAAATATTAAACGCAGCGTACTGCAGAAACCATATAAAATACTAAATATTATAACGAAAACAACTAAACAGCAAGAATAACAATTAAACAATAGCAATAAACTTGTTTTGTATTACTTGAATTATGTTCCTGTATATCAAGTATTTTTAGCACTTCATTTTAAAATAAGAATGTTTATTTATTACTTAATAAGGTTATATAATGTAGCAGCAAAAATTGTGAACAAAAGGTTAAAACATCAAATTTGCATTATCAGCGCCCCCTCCCCTAATTCAACAAAACAGTCTGGCCCTTGGTTGTTCTTCAAATTTTTCGCGTAGCTTTCGGATCTGCTTTATTCAATTTCGGATGCTTTAATCGGTTTGGGTCCGCACTCGCAAACTGAAGTATTCTTTCTTCATTTTTTCCTAATCCACAGCTTGAAGAAGAATATGTGGCATTTTGCCCCAAGTAAATTTTATAAGTTTTATCAAAAGCTAAAAGCTTAGCTTTTAATGGAAGGTATTTCCATTGCTCTTCTGTTATGTTGTTTTATTTGGGTTGATGAAAGCAAAGCTTTGATGTCGAAAATATAATCGATGGTATTTTTAAGTTTTTGCATTACTTTCATCAGAAAACTTGTAACTTAAACATCTTCAGGAAGGACTGAACGTCCAAAAGGTACTACAATATTTTCCCACAGTTAAGAGGACTTTGTATATTTGTGGCAGCATAGAAACCATCACTAAGAAAAAAGAGAAGTCTCAGTTCTGTATGGCATCCAATCTTAAAAAAAAAAAAAAGTTACGATTGTTCGTTCACTGAAAGTGAGATGCTTTCCGAAGGTGATGTTTGATGGATAATATCACACTGATATTCGTTCTTTTGCAGAATACCTCTTATAGGAGTTTCATATTCTTCCGGGAGGACAGATTGTCCATTTTTAAATCAGGAGGCGCGTCCTTCCAGTAGGACGAATGGCCGTACTTTAGTATTAATATAAAATGAATTCAAACATTTCAAATCGAATAAATATTTGTGTTTATAATAAGGAACAAAGTACAAGGTATATTCATATATGATACGATACAAAGTAAGTCGAAGTTAGAGCCACCCTGATTACTGTATATTCTGAAGTGAAAGAGGAATAATTGTAAATTGGTTTAGTTGGATGCGGAAAATTTCTAGCAGTATAATGTGTTCTGTAGGCCATTTTGGAGGCAGCCCTGTTGAATTTGTCTGAAAATAATCTTAAATGGAAAATGGAGCCCACCTCATTCTGTGATAGTATATCATGAGAACTTTATTGAAAAAATGAGTTTTCATTATTACTGTTTATGTAACCAGTTTCATATTGTTCCTAATTTCAATATCATTAATAAAGTCATCTCTGAAAACTAGCAGGGTACAAATACTGAAAATCTGACTTTGACTTTGAATTTCTATTGAAATCTAGTCTTAAAGGTGATGCTACACATGACCCTTGTTTCCATTATTTTTTTTAATAGATTAAACCAATATTTCTACTTGTGAAATGGGCAACAGACTCACGTTACGAAAGTTTTCACGAGCCCACCTAAGTTTTATACAGAACCATCACATTTCTTTTTTAGCATATTTATGTTAATCAGAGTGATTGCGACTTTTAATGTTGACTGGAAAATGCTTAGATTACGACCTATAATAGCAAATGTTGTTAAGGGTTGTAATCTAGATATTGATTGAGTCAACTTATGTTTATCAATAAAACAGGTACAAAATGAAATGAAATCTTTGAGTTTTACGTTATGCTGGTTAGGCTAAAGAAGACGGCAATGATGATAAATGAATGAAATTGTAGAATAAAGAAAGTGAGAGGAAATGGTAGAACCCCGAGGAAACCCACGCACACGGTGTTTGCCTACCACAACTTTCACTTGGCGCGACCTGGAGTCGAACCAGGGACCCCATGCACCAGAGGTGAACGCTCTACCACTGAGCCACTGCAGCTCCATGTAATAGGCACAGTCAGAAACAATATTAACTTAAGTATAGGTTGAAAGTATATGAAATTATAGCTCCAACCTATACTTAATATTGTTTCTGACTATACATGTACCCATGAAATTAGGTTTTGTACCCATGAAATTACGAGCTTTAGTACCTATGAAAAATATTTGTAGCTAAGAAATCAGACGCACATTGTACCTGCTACTTCTTGGGTACCATGTACCTGCTAAATTCATGGGTACAGAAAGGCCGTTTTATACCTCTGAAGTAGTGGGTACTGTATTTAGAGTGTACAACTCGGGTCCTGGCGTCAAATCCCCTAGATGTAAACAAGATCCACAAAAGTTCCTGTACTAGAGCCGAAATAAGCTCGGCGCTGCTTCAACTAGTCTTGAAGGTTCAATGTAATTCCCTACTGGCAGAAATAAAACGACCATCCGAGCTGAGGCCACAAACGAATGTTAAAGTGTTAACACGTATTACGAGTCACTTTATATGAGAGTTCGACACACTGTTAGAATGACCTTTTTTGTACAGATGCGTAATATATCATTGTTGATAAACTCTGAAAATTAACTCTCACATATGCCAACGGCGGTTCAACGTGCGAAGCTCAACCCATACAAGGGGACCGCGTATTATCTTTAGAACACGGCACCCCACATGCCTTGGTGGGTGCTCTTCGAAGTAACAAACAGGCACGCGTACTAAACACACAGTGAGAGTTCTATTTAGCAAACCAAAGCTTGTATATGGTCAACGGGGAAATCCCGATTTTCGCTCCTAGCGTCGGGATCAGAATTATTGTCCAATGAGCTTTTGGTATTAAAAGTGCGTAGGTTGAAAGTGATTGTCCCAAAATCAGACCCAAAAGGACATTTACCAAGCATGTAACTCACGCGTGAACAGTCCTTGTTCCTCGACCATATATGACCGTAAGAATCAAAATGAGACCTACCAACACAGATGCACGAAATACAAAACTGATGAAGAAAGCTTCGAGATTGTTCCTTTTATATACGAGGTTTGGTTAATAAAGTTTGATATCATGTCTGTCTCTTCCAAATGTCTTTCTTAAAATTTTCAAAATGAACTTCGGGTCGGTGATAGTAGAAATACATGACGTACAAATTATGAATGTTTCGAACACAGAAAAGAACAGCTATTGGAACTATCTTGGGAATTCATGGATAAACTTTTAAAAAATGAACTTTGTAACTTTTGGTTGCTTGTGCGCTGTGAGTATAAAGAGTTGTATGAAAAGGCATCACAACATTTGATGGCTTCCCCTACCACTTACTTAAGTGAGCATAAATTTTCTGCTCTTTGCAGTATTAAAACTTGGAAATGAAATCTTCTTGGTGTGGAATCGGACCTAAGATTGATGGTGACAAAACCTATTCCAGATTTCAACGCAATTATGAAAAAAAATCATTCTTCACATTAGTGATCGCACATTTAAGAACATTGTTTACGAAGTGGTATCCTTTAAGAAAAAAGACTGATTTTCAGTCTTGAAGATTACTGTATTTTCAATTGAAATTTCGTTAACTAGGAAACAATCATGTATATTTAGAAAAAACTAATTATTGCATTATTTGTCTTGATCTTTTTCTTCTCAGTGGTAATTCCATCTATTCCAAATAGCGTTGCAAGGGGACCTACAGACCACTTTCCGAACGAACAAGGGGTCCCCATTATTGGAAAGTTTGGGAACCACTGAATTAGAGAAAACTACTTCCAACGTTTCATATTGGCACTCCCATTAGGCAAAAGAAATTCTGGTCCGTGCCCCTGAAAGGAGAACAACACAGGGGTATTATCCTATTGTTACTAAGACTCTTTTCTAAATAAACATTTTCTTTAAAAAATAATGACAAATTTCCTATTAACTATAAAAAATATTTAGCTCCTGCCAGTAAATCCTTGCGTAAGAACAATCATATTGAATTTATTATGCTCTTCGAAGGGGGCTGTAGTCCCATATTAGTCATTGTTACATAAAATAGTATGGATCAGTAGAGGATACATGTATGTTTTAGGACACTTTCCCCCTTCCACCCCTAACTACCAAAAAATTATGAAGCCGCCACTAACCATTACACTTTAACACAGAAGGATAGCGCAAAGTATTCCCATAACTACAATGTTAAAGTGAGATCGAATATGCTTTTATGACATTTAAAATCATAAAAACGCTTACATCTAAAACTTCTAACTTATAGCGCTGTCTTTGATTGAAAAAATAGTTTTTGTTTGATCGTAATCGCTCTACTAATAGCTGAGTAATGCGAACTTAAAGTTTAGTATGTTGCATACAGTTGTTATAGGTATATATGTATATAAATTCCAGCTCTCACTGCACACACGCATATACATATATTCAGTTAAGAGAGGCATGAGATTTATAACCTCTCTCTTTTCTTTTCCTTCTCTTCACGCCAACACACATATATACATAGAGTCTTACAACAGCAACATGTTTTCTTTCTTTTTTAGCAGCTGTTTGGACTTCAGCCAAATGTATCTCACGCTTTTCTCCCTGCTCAGTTTGAGAAAGACTTATCTCCGCCGCGTTTTTTGCCGGAGTGTCTGTCTTCGATTTCTTGATTCACAATCGTCGCTCATGAAAATTTTTGAACGGACAACTTCAACTATGCAAATGTCTCGTTACTGTTAGTTGCATGAGAGAGAAACTGGTTATAGAAACCTCCGCCAGATGACAGTCAAATTCAATCATTTATAGTAGTCAGAAAAGCGTGTAGGATTACTGCTATTTCAGGGTTGGAAATTCATATGATTATAATTATCGTTCTTTCATCCAATCGAAAACTAATAATCACATACATAACAAAGTATATATATTTGAACAACACTTAACGGCTTCTATCTCGTTAAGCATATAGGAGGGTAGGTTAAGGAGTAAATTTTTGATATAAATCTAAATAAGTCGAAAACTAGTAATCACAGACATAACAAAGTATATATATTTGAACAGCACTTAACTAGATGCAACTATATACAGAGGATAGCTTTTATGATATTACCATAAAAACTTACTTTCTAACTTTTATACACTTAAAATACACTTAAAATTACAAGTTCGGATATTGATAATGAACACTTATACACTTAAAATTACAAGTTTCATTTTTTGGATTCATTTCTAAAATAAAACTGATGTATTTTATAACCATTATCTAAATCTTTCAAACCCTCATACTTAACAAACAGCTTACTATTTTTCAAATCTTTCAATACTTGCTCAGTTTCATCATTATATCTTTGTGGTAATAACGTCTTATATTCCTCATCTAAATGAACTAAAACTCTTTGACCATAACGCTGTGTTTGAATCAATTTCCATAATGTTATCTCGTACGCTTTACCTTTTTCTAACTCATCTATGCGAAGGAATCTCAATGCTTTAACATCATTTTGTTATTCAAATAATTAGCCATAGTTTATTTATTATAAGGAAAATGCTCGTTTTATGAGAAATTCATAAAACCAATCCTCATTTACATACATAAAATTTACATAACATTTACATACAGAACTCAACAGTTGGATAATTATCTTTTAAACCAGTGTATTTGATTTTTATTCCATCTTTAACGATCTCATCAATCATTTTATCTGTTAAGTGTTTTGTAAATCTAGGTGGAAGAAAAACCTTGAACTCCTCACACTCAATTAATATGCTCTTTCCAAACTTAGTTTTAATCTTTTCCATTTTCACAATCTTATATTCTGTATTTAATTCTAATTCTCTTAATCCAATAACTTGTTTTTGCTCGAGACTTCCAACCTTATTTAAAAGTTCAATATGACTTGCCATCGTATTTATTATATAGAAAATCAACGAACACTCTTCAATTTTTATCTTCACCAAAAAATATTTAATCATTTTTTATCAATTTTGTTTATGGAAAAACTTTAATACATTTAACTATCTAAAACTCTTCTACTACTTTCTCATTCTTAGGGTCATATGTAAAGTTCTTTTGTCCAATTAAAATCGCTTAACATATAGTATTAGCAGCCACAGCTTCTGCAAAATCTACTACAATCTTTATGTTTGTTCTCTCATTTACCGATACATTTTTCCTCTTACTACAATTAATCACATACATTGGTCTGTTATCTATAAACTCTTTAGGATCATAGTACATTTCGATATTGCCACATGTTATTCTCTTAAATGCAGTATAATCTTCGTACATCTTAAAATAATCCTTGTTAGCAATATCTAAGTTTCTTGATTCTTTTGGAAATACCTCATTCCTTCCATTCTTAAGATAGATATTCTTTACCTTACAATGATCAAACTTACTTGCATCTGCTGTTTGTTTGCCACTTCTATCAGTTTGGAACATTACAATTACGAAATCAGGCATATCAAATTGTCTAGAATTAAATTGAGTAGTAACATCAAACTCCAAGAAAGAACCTACAACAGTCTTTTGAACACATTGATAAATATGGAATGAAAACATGATTTTAGGTTCTTTAAGAATGTTCAACTTTAACTTGTTTTCATAATTAGATTCGTATTCAACAATAGGCATTCTTATCTCCATACTTTTTATTGTTATTTTTCCATCATGAGGAGCTGCTGCACCTGCTCCTGATCCAGTCTATTTATACAAGACATCGTTATTGTTGTTAGCTTTTGTAAATGTTATTCTCAATCCACCTTTCCACATAACCTCTTTATAATCACTTAAGAAGCCTGGAATTAATCTTAATGGGTACAAAACACTAAAGTCCTTTCTTAGACCAAGTTTATCATCTGTTTCAAATCCTGCTTGTTTTAGATATTCAACTTCTGGTTTGGAAATCTTTAATGTTCCGATAGCTGTAGATGTTATTCCTGGTAGCTCAATCTTGTCTATAACAACACCATGCTTTCTAACCTCAATTTGAGAAAAGAAGAATGGTAAGAAGTTATCTACAAGTTTTATAGTATCATTTGCACCAAATGTTCCTCCGACTATGCACCAACAACTTCAAAAGTCATATGACAATCTGCTTTGTGTGGATGTATAAAGCCACCCCCACATCGAAATCAAACTCAATATCTTTGTTAGCTTCATTCAAATTATTAAATGTTCTTGTGTTAGCTTTAAAGCTTTGTAACTCGTAACTCTCAACACTATCCATTTATTATAAAGAAAATCTTGAAACAACGCTTTTATGGGATATACCCATAAAAGAATCATACATAATAACAATTACAAACTCATAATCCCCATCCTAACTTAACCTTAGCATTCATAGCAGTACCAACCCCAAAAGCAGCTAATCGTTCACCAATTGACGCATCACTACTAAATGCTCTTTTCCATGCTTTACTTTCTAGTTCCTTATCTGCAACATGTCTTGATTCTGTATCTTTATTATCCCTATAGTATATATCGTGTTCTTTACAAGCCTCATCTAATGGATTAATACCTTCATCACCTCTTTCTAACCTTTCTTGAAGCTTCGTAAAAGGCCCACAAAATCTGAAGCCTGGTATATGTAACTCTGGTATTCCCTTCATGTTTCAAATCTTATTCATTAGTCCTTTTCCAAGCTTCTCATCATTCCAGAATCGTGGTGGTAATGTATTTAATATCTTAATCAAATAACCTATACCTTTTGGATCATTAGGAATAAATTGTGAAAGCTTATTATTAATCATACCCACTATACCTACTTTCTCATTATAAAAGTTATTATTACCAGCCTTTTCTTCTCCATCTATAACTATTAACCGATCAATTAACTTTCTCACATCATCCATCCATATATATTCTTTAGGTATCTCTGTATATTGTTTAATTCCTTCACCAGTTCTTTTAGGAGTTGGAGGTAAAGATGGTTTAATATAATTATCCCAAATAGGCTTGATAATATTAATGTACTTAGAACCTCTATTAGATGCTACTTTTTTATCTCGATTATATTTTTGGAAGGCAGCATCTGATTCTATTATTATTTCCTTGTACTGTTCAAAATCATCATCATCATAATCTTCAATGGTTTTATTAGTATTCATCGTTAACAATTCCCGTAGACCTTCTGTTCCCTTATAAGTTTTACCATTAATTATCAAATCATCGCCATTCACTTTAACTTCAGAATTTCCTATCTTATTTATTATTTTTGCATCTTCTTCTACAGTTCTTATTCCAAACACACTATCATTTCTTTTACTATAATATTTCGTTGCAATCTTACCAAATGATTGTGCTGTTGTTAAAGGCTCTACTCCTTCAACTTTGTCTTTAATTTGTTTTCTCATTCGTTTTATTTCTCCCGTTATAGGCGTATCACTACTACTTGGGGAACTATCATAAGTTATCTTTTTAGGTGTTTCTAGTAGACTGGGATCTATTGAAACCGTCTTATATACAACTGGAACAAGTTCAGTTATTAGATTTTTATTTTGTTCTGCTACTTCTTTGATCTCACTTCCCAAGTTTTGAATAGCATCAATTACAGGTTGTTCTTGTGTCTTAAATTTATCATATATACCTGCTCTTTCTTTCTTCCAAGATTTGAAGCACTTTATCAAGAACTCCTTTAACTTGATATTCTTATTAATATCTTTCTCATCCATTTATTATATAGAAAACGAACAAACGTCAATAAACGATAAAGAACATAAATAAACGTCAAAGAACATAAATAAACGTCAATAAACGTCAAAGAACATAAATAAACGTCAATAAACGTCAAAGAACATAAATAAACGTCAATAAACATCAAACGTTTAAGAAGTGTTTGTATACTTACCATTGTTTACCTTCCTTGTCATATCAATTACTATAAAACCATAATCTTCTTGCCAACATTTTGAACATATCTCTTTGAATTTATCATAAGACATATCTCCTCCAACAAACTCATTATACACATGTTTAAGATTAGTATCATCTTGTCTGAATATGCATAGGAAGTTAACGTTATCTCTTATAAGCTGTTTAGGTACTTTTGAATATGTTTGTGCAAGATAGAAACAGTCTAAATGTCTATGCCTACCTCTTGTAAAGTAATTTCTAACAGTATCTTGATTTTCCAAAATGTAATCGTCAAACACTACTACAGAGTATTTTTCACATTCATCAATAGGTACAATAGAATCATTACCGCTTAAGAACGTTGCTATTTGTTTCTTAAACTTTAGTTCTGCCTTTTCAAATCGATCTTTTAACTGCTCATACTTTGGCTGATTCATGCTTTTAGAATATATATAGAAGTAATTATTGTTTAACCAACCTGGCTGTAATAAAAAATTAAATTACAAAAACGTCTTACCACACCCCGATGAACCTACGATAAGACAACAAATATCATCAGGTATAAGCTCTTCATTTCTTTTCTTAACTGTTGTTTCTTTTATCATCTCTTTTACATCCCAATTAAGAGTTTTCTTACTCATTTATTATAGAGAAAACCGACTTTTTTATGATCTTATATCTTTAAGTTGTTCTCTAATCTTAAGCAACGTATCTTTTATATATTCGTTATCCATTTCACCATTTAATGTTATTATCATCTCTAACTGTTCTTTAAATGAGTTAATACAAGTGACAATGGTTTTATATTCGTCTTTTCTTTTGCTTATGTTTAACTTAGAAGACAAACCTGTTATTATAGCACTTCCAGTTGCAAGAGACGTTGTTAATATTGAGTGAATTGTTACAGGTATAAAAATATTAATAAATCCAGTTGTTGCAGAAAGTATGACTGATAACGTGATCAAAGTGTAGTATGCATATTTAACAATTCGTAGTTTTCTCTTTTTCTTCTTTAAACTGTATTCTAACTTTTGAAGAACATCTTCTATTAACTTGATTACTTTCTCTCTTGGAATATCTCTAGGTAAATCAAACTCATTCATTTATTATATAATAAATGGCTAAGGTATTTAAGTTAACGAGTGATACTTCTGTTTTAAAGAAGAAACTCAATTACGAATTAGACAACAGTAGCAACTATTTAAGTATAGGACTAGTTGGGTTTTACAGTACATATCTAACTCCAAACATAACAACAACAAAAAACAGTTTCTCATATGGTGATAGACAAGTTTTTATACCAGAAGGGCAATACAGCTTAAACAGTCTTAATGAATATTTAAAATCTCAATCCATCAACATAACATTATCAGAAGATCATTTAAGAAATAGAGTTAAAATTGAAACTGATAGTAATGATGTTACAATTGGGAGTATAGGTACTGTCCTCGGGTTTAATGTTTTTGAAGTTTTAGAAAAGAACAAAACACATATTGGAAGTAAGTTGCCAAAGTTTCATCCGTTTGATACTATAAATGTTCACTGTAATATAGCAGATGGCATGTTTGTTAAAGATACAGAATATACACATAGGGAAACAGGAATTTTAGCATCATTTAAAACAGATGCTGAGTTCAAACATAGTATTATCTACGAGCCTACTTATCCATTATTTTTCCCTATATCCAAAGACAAGGTTGACAATTTTGAGATAAGGATAAAAGATGAGAAAGATTCCTTAATTGATTTTGGTGGAGCAACAACAACTGTATTTTTACAAACTAAGATTTTCTCTTAAATAAATAGGAAGATGTGTTCTATTAAAGGTTGTATGTTTAGTGTTCCTTATAACGAACTAAAGGATTTAAATATTGATCATGTATTAACAAAGAAACAACTTAGTGATAAATCTAAGAAAATTAAAGAAGGTAAAGGAATGGATTTAACTTTAACTACTGCAAAAATGAAAAAGATTAAGAAAGAGCATATGGGTGGTTTTATCTTTACAATTCCAGCCATTTTAGCAGCTTTAGGAGTAGTTGGCTCATTAGCAGGTGGTGCAGCAGCGATTACTAAAACTGTACTGGATGCTAAGAAGAATAAACAAGAACTTGAAAAACAAAAAAGACACAATATGGCAGGGAGCAGGTAAACCAAAGAAGTCAAAAAACTAAAACCATTGACCAACTTCGATATAGAGAGGTTGGTTAAAGAATTAAAGATAAAACAATTTAGAGGCGTATTTATGAATGATGAACTTCCACAAAAACCCTATATAAATGAATGTGGTGTAGTTAACTTTGATAAATCAGAAAACATTGGTACTCATTGGATATGCTATTGGAGAGATAACAACATAAAGTACGTGTTCGATTCTTATGGTGGTGTTCCTCCTAAACAACTAGTACAATATCTTGGTACCGAAAACTTATTTTACAATGACGAACGAATACAAGACTTTAGTTCAGTTATATGTGGTCATCTTTGTGTTAAGGTTTTAAATCTTCTAAATCAAGGGTATTCTTTTAGTGATGTTAGGTATATGATTAAAAATGATTAAATATTATTAAGCTTAAGTACTTTTATGGCTTATATTCATAAAAGTTTTGTTTTAAGATAAATATGGGAGCTATACACAATAGATTTTTAGATTATTTTGAGAAAAATGAAGATGAACTAGATGCACTAGTTAGATTTAATTTTAATTGGTATTTTCGGGATGTTAGTAAGATAGACTTAAAAGATAGAAACAACGCATATACAGTTGTTCAGTTATGGAAAATGTTAATACCTAAATTTTTGTATACGGAAGAAGAGTTGGTAAAGTTATATCCAATAATTACCTTAAAGGAGTTGTTGAAAAATTATAGTTCTAGACCATTAAAATGCAGTAATTGTGGTAGTAAGTCATTAACAAAAAGTAGGAATACATATATTTGTGATAATTGCTCTGTAATGAATGGTTTTGTTTACAGTACTTGTGAAGGAATGAGAGCTTGCGTAAGAAAACCATGGTATGATACTATAAAAAGATTTAAGTTACAGTTATCTCGTTTACAAGCTTTACAGTATAGAATTATTCCTGAAGAGGTGCTCAAGGTGTTAAATGATGAATTTAGAAATATATCAAAACATTTAATATCAACAAAAGATGTTCTAGAAGTATTAAAGAAAAACAAATACACAAAATATTATGATGATGTTTATTTAATACACTATCACCTTACCGATCAAAAACCATTTAACTTACGACATATGGAAGAAACACTTATAACGGACTTCGAAAACTTATACAAAACCTTTAAAGAACTGTATCCGAAAAGAGTATTGTTTATTAACTTAAAATGTGTATTGTACTATGTGTTGAAAAAACACGATGTTCATGTTGATATTGATTTTAAACATTCATCTAAACAAATAGAGATGTTAAAGAAATGTTTTGAAAAATTAGGATGGACATTTTCTGTATAATAAATGAGTATGGATATATTTGGTAATGTTAAAGATAGAAAAGAAAATGTTGATATTAGTGAAGAAAAATTAAAATTGTTGGAGAATTTAAATGATGTTGTTAGCGTAAGTCAACTTAGATCAATAGAAACCCAATTAGAGAACGATAGAAAACGATTTGAAGATGCATTAGAAACGTTACAAGACACATACATAAAGAAAGAAGATTTTCAAAAGATTAGGATGGATACTACTAAATTGATTATGCAGAAAGAAACTGTACCTCTACTATATCGATTAAGAGCTAAAAACGTTAAGGAGCCAATCTTTTGAATATTTAATATCTCTAACGGTTACAAATTTCTCTATAATGGGAAAATAATGCACATGGAATTAAGTTTGGATAAATACTTTTTAGACATATATTTAGATGATACTTTGATTGAAAATATACCTTTTGGTTTTAAGAAGAATGATATAATAACGATTAAACCAAATAAAAATTCAGCTATGGAAGAAGGTCAATTATTGTTTGTTGTGATGTATATAGAAAGAGAGCTTTCCTAAAGACGTTTGCTATATAATAAATATGGATATTTTTGGTAATGTATCTAATGCTATTGATAAACAAGATGTTGTAACATTAGAACAGCTTGAATCAGTGAAAAAAGAGTTTAATTTACTTACAAGAAAAGAAATTTTTGAAGTTCCATGTCGATTGGCAGAAGATGATCTTGGGAAACCAGTCTTTTTTGTACATAATTTAGCTGCTGCCAACAAATTTCTTTATAGAGGTAGGTTAATGCATATAGAATCGAGTTTTAATAAACATCTTATAGACTTATTTTTAAATGACGTTTTAGTTGAAAGTTTTCCATTACACTTTAATATAAATGATCAGTTAGCAATTAGACCATCTAAAGATTCTGAATTGAAAGAAGGTAAGTTGTTATTGATTATTATGTATGTAGAAATAGAAGATGAAAACGAATCAAGTGATGATGATGATAATGTTAAAAGTATAGTATTAGGTAATGATAAATTTTAAATTTTTTTGTTGATTTTCTATACAATAAATAATGATGATGTATTGTGTTAAGTGTAAGAAGTTAACAGATACGGAGAAAGATACTATTAGAATTGAACAAACAAAGAATGGAAGATATCTAAAGAAAGGTATTTGTTCTGTATGTGGTGCTACTAAAACTCAATTCGTTAAAAAGGCCGATTGACTAGAAGAAGATAAAAGTGTTAGAGAAGACATTATAGAAGAAATTCACAAACCATCTAGAAAAAACTTTGACAGATTAAGTGTAGTTATAAAAGGTATTGATGATCTTTGGTAAGCTGATCTTGTTGAAATGGATAGTGGAGTATTAAAAAGTGTTTCCAAATTAAATAAAGGTTATAAGTATCTGCTAACGATTATAGATGTGTTCTCGAAATATGCGTTTGCTGTTCCTGTTAAAGATAAAAGTGGTAAGAATGTTACAGAAGCATTCGAATCCATATTAAAAACGAGAAAACCTAGTAACTTACAAACTGATCAGGGTAAAGAGTTTTATAATAAAGAGTTTAAGAAGTTGATGGATGAAAATAAGATTAATCACTACTCAACCTATAGTGGTAAGAAAGCTTCTGTTGTTGAGAGATTTAATCGAACACTTAAGCAGAACATGTGGAAAAGGTTCACAACACAAGGAAATTATAAATGGATAGAGATATTACCAACACTGGTTAGTGAGTATAATAATAGAGTACATAGAACAATTGGTTTAAAGCCTATAGAAGTTAATAAGAAGAATGAGCGAACAATATTGGAAAAAGTGTATAAAAAAGAATATAGGCGTGTTAAACCCAAATACAAATTAGGTGATCATGTTCGTATAAGTAAGTCGAAAGGGTTATTTGAGAAAGGATATACACCTAATTGGTCAACAGAAGTATTTGTTATTAGTGAAGTTATTCCATCTAATCCACCTACATATAGAATTAAAGATTTAGAAGAAGAGGATGTACAAGTTAGATTTTATGAACCAGAACTATTAAAGACGAAACATAAAGATGAATACTTGGTGGAAAAGGTGTTAAGAAGGAAAGGTGATAAAGTATATGTTAAATGGCTAGGTTTTGATGATTCGCATAATAGTTGGGTAGATTAGAGTAAAGCTGTAGTGTAAATATAAATGTTTGTCTTTTATGGTTATTATTCCATAAAAGGTTGGTTTAAATGAGATAAGGAGGTAGCAAAACAATACCCTTCATAGCATACATTTCCAGCGCTGGTAAACCAGCTGTGGAAATTATCAAAAATTAACAACATAATGAGAAAAAAAGCAATGGAGCACTTTTGCTCTGTTGCTCTACATAAAAATTAACTGGAGCAGATGTGCTCCGGCAAAAAATCGTCATATTACACAGTAGAACTAGCTGGTAACGAAAATGAAGTTAAAAACAAAAATTTTCTATATAATAAATATAAGTACTATGGATAATTCGTATAGTTTAAATGATATTTGCTATGAACAGATTAAAGATGATTACTGGTATGGTCTGTTTGGTGATTTCAAGTTGATTATAGACAAATCAACAGGATATTTCAACGCTACTAAGTTGTGTCAAGACGGAGGAAAGAAATTTTATAAATGGTTAGAAAATAAACAATCTAAAGAGTTAATTTCTTATATAAAGTCAAAGCAACGAATTCGTAGGGATGATTTTAAGATTGTTAAAGGTGGGCAATTAGGTATTATACGAGGAACATATGTTCCGAAAGAGTTAATACTTGATATAGCAAGATGGGTTTCACCAGATTTTTATATTAAATGTAATGAAATTATTATTAATTACTTCACTCAGGAATTTAGACAGTATCATCAAGACAATGAAGAGTTGCAAAAAAGAGTAGAAGAAATAGATCAAACAATGGAGAGATTAAGAATTCAAAACGAGAGCTTAAAACAATCGCAGCACCATACACAGATGATGTTTCAAAAGATAATTGTCTAATCATATATAAGAAGAACAAACGTAATGACCCTTTCCCTTATTATGCTATCAGATGTCAAAAGAGAAGTCTATATAAGCCTCTTAATGAAGCAGAAGAAAAATATCCTAATCATGTAATAATATATGAAAAGTTTAGAGATCCTAACAGTATTAAGCTATTCAACCTAATGCAGCAAGAACTAGATATTCGTAAAGGTAAAGGTAATGAGTTTTGGACACCCCTATCAGAAGAAGAATTGATTAAAGAAATTGATTGTTTATATGATAGGTTATTATCTGATAATTAAGGTTAATATTAAATAATTAAAGTTACAACTTTTATGATATAATAATCATAAAAGATAATTAAGGTTACGATTTTTATGATATAATAGTTATAAAAGGTAATTAGTTAAACATTAAACAAACGATCTGTTGTAACATCGAATGCTAAATTCAATATACCACCTAAATCAGGATTATTACGGTATTTTCTTATTATAACTCTCCAATCTACATAATGTCTAAATAAATATATAAACTCTATAGAGAGGTGTTGAAAAATTGAAATGTTATGCCAATGAACTTTGTCTTTGAACTCTGCAATAAATCCTTCTGTTAAATTTTGAAACAATGAAATTATTTCCCAATCTACTTTGTCAGCGTAATGTCTTATAAGGTTTTCTGATAATTGATGAGTTCCAGATAAGCGCCACCAAGAAACTTTATCTGCATGTTTTCGTATAAAGGCTTCAGAGAGTTTGCTTCCATAAGATATAGCATCAAAATCAACTTTGTCTATAAACTCATTAATAAATTCTTCAGATAGCTTTTGATTATACGATACTTCTTTCCAATCAACTCTATCTGCAAATTCTCTTATAAAGTCTTCTGATAAGTCTTGGCTTCCTAAAATAATCTCCTAATCAAGTTTATCAGCTAATTTTCTTATAAACCCTTCCGATAACTTTTTTCATAAACATATTTCGCTCAAATTAACTTTCTGCAGATATTTCCGTATGAAATCTTCTGTAATGTGATCATAGTTATATTCCTCCTCATAATCATCATAACCTAAAGATAACCATTGTTCATTAGTCAGTGAATCTAATATCTCATCAGACAAATTCATAACATTTGCATAGAGAATGTTTTGTGTAAGAAATGAGTTGTTTTCTTTAGTGGCTTTCTTGAACAAATGATCTAACATACCTATGGACACGCTAAAATTTATTTTGTCTTCATCATTATAACCACCAATATCTAAATATTTACATACACAATCAAATACAGGTTTGTAAGATAATATTTCCTTAGCACTAGTCATGTTTGTTTTTATTCTTAGATTTTAAATTTATTTCATTTTTGTTGGTTTTCTATATAACAAATATGGAGAAAGAATTTGATTTATTACATGATGGACTTAAACTTATTCATCATGATCTTAAACTCTTAGCAACACTACTAGAGAAGCAAATACTGTTAAAGGAAAAAGAGTTATTAGTAATGCAACAAAAAACATCTGATTTGAGTAGTGATGATGAATACAAATATGGTAATAATGATTATGATGATGATGATGAGTAAGCTTACAATAATGATTTAATTTTAATATGTGTATATGTGACTTTGATGGGGTATTCTCATCAAAGTCGTGTTCTAATACAACGTATAATATGTAGACAATGGCAGGAGTGTACAATGTTAAGCGTTGTATTAGGATATATGGAACTAAAAATAGTACAAAAAATGAACCGAAATAATCCGGCGAAGATAAAAATTGAGTAGTAGAATTTTCTATATAATAAATAAGATGAGTAATTATAATAGATTTACTGTAGTAGAGTTAAGGCAACAATGTAAAGAAAAGGAAATCAGAAGATATTCCCGATTAAGAAAAGCAGAACTAATAAACCTTCTTAAACAATATAATGATGAACAAAGCAGAAGGCAGATTAGAGATATATTCCCATTTAAAGAAGAAGTAATTGAAGAACCGAAACCAGCACGTATACCTATAAAAGTAGAATTAGAAGAAACAGCATTCAAGAAGCGCTTACAAACCGTTAAAGTTGAAAACACAGGAGGATATAAAGACCCAATAAAATTTTTAGATACAAGTGGAAGAGTTGCTATTAACAAAATCAAAGAGGAATTAAAATTTCATCCAGTTAAAGTAAACCTTGTTCTCATTTGTGATTATATAAAAGATAAAGAAATACAAGAACGCAATTTCAAAACATCAAACGAGAGAATATTAGAATCAACTGACTTAAGTGAATATATATCTTATGCCAAACAAAAACTTCGTAGAGAAATGGAAGAATTTCAAGGCCGAGGATCAGGATGGACGTTACATCAAATTAAACACCTAGAAATCAGATTAAATAAGTATGTACCATTAAGAGCTTCTTCCTATATTGAACTTCCAAAGCAGATTAAAGATAAGAAAGCAGTGATTAATGTTAAAAATGAAGACAATAAATGTTTCTTATATTCTATTGCAAGTTACTTAAAACCTGTTGAAATACATCCTGAAAGACCTTCACACTATAAACAGCCTGTTAATGAGTTGCAAAAGAAGTATTGTGATAACATTGAATTTCCTGTACAATTAAAAGATATTCCAAAATTTGAAAGAAGAAGTAATATTTTTATCAATGTTTACAGCTATGACAAAAACTATAATGTATATCCACTTCAAATCACAAAAAATAAGCAGGAAACTCATATCAATTTATTATATGTAAAAGATGAAAAAAACAGTCATTTTTGTTGGATAAAAGACTTATCACGATTAATAAGAAGTCAAGTGACAAAACATACTGAAAAGTTATACTTTTGTGATAGATGTTTAACAAGACACTTTCGAAATGAGAAGCAGTTGCAAAACCATGAGCTATATTGTAAAGAGCATGAGGCTGTTAGAATAGAACTTCCTAAACCATATGACAATCAAATAAAGTTTCAAAACTATAATCGATCATTAAGAGTTCCATTTACGATAATTGCTGACTTTGAATGCATCTTATGTAAGTTAAAAATAGAGCATAATTGTAGTAAAACAGTAAAATATCAAAAGCATAAGCCAATGAATTTTTGTTACTATGTCAAATATTCAAATGGGGACTATAAAGCTCCTGTTAGTTATATAGGTCCAGATGCTGCGAAAGTATTTATTGAAATGTTACAAAAAGAAGCAATAGAAATTATGGAAATATATAAAAGGGTAGTTGATATGATCCCGCTTAGTGAGAAGGAAATAGAAGTTTATAACAATTCGGATACTTGTCATATATGTGAAAAAAACTTGAATTACTTACCACCAGCTGTTGAGAAAAAAATAAATATCCTGAAGAAGAAAATACAGTTCTACAAGGATAAAGATGATATGAGTGAAAAAATAGAAGAATGGAAGCATGACTTAAAAAAGTGTTTGTATAAGATAAATAAAAATAAAGCAAAAGTAAGAGATCATGATCATTTAACTGGGAAGTTTAGAGGTGCAGCTCACAGTTATTGCAATTTAAACTATAAAAATCCCAACTTTGTTCCTGTATTTCTTCACAACTTAACTGGCTATGATACGCATTTGTTTATTAAGGAGTTAGCTTATGATACGCAGAAAATTAAACTGATTGCAAACAATGAAGAAAGGTACATAACATATGAAAAATATGTAAAAGCAGGATCAAAAAAAGATGGAATAAATTTAAGATTTGTTGATTCATTTAGATTTATGTCAAAGAGTTTAGCAGAGTTAACAAAGAATTTAAAGCCAGAACAATTTCGAGAAACATTAAAGTTTTTCCCGATTGATAAACTTGATCTAGTTAATACTAAAGGTGATTATCCATTTGATTATGTTGATTCATTTGAAAAATTGAAAGAACCTGTTCCGTTATCTCCAGACAAATTTACAAACAGATTAACAGGAGAAAAAATGAGTCCTGAACGTCATAAGCTTCATGTACGAGTTTGTAAAGAATTCAATCTAAAGTTATTGGAGGACTTAACTGAACATTATAACAAAACAGATGTCCTTCAATTAACAGATATATTTGAAAACTTTAGAGATGTGTGTTTAAAGGCATATGGATTAGATCCTGCTTGGTATTATACAGCACCAGGCCTATCGTGGGACGCAATGTTAAAGATGACTAAAATTAATTTGGAATTGTTAACTGATTATGATAAAATACTAATGTTAGAAAAGGGTATAAGAGGAGGAATCTCACAGTGTAGTAAAAGATATGTAAAAGCTAACAACAAATATATGCAAGATTATAATAAGGATGAATGTTCAACATACCTAGCATATCTAGACGCAAACAACTTATATGGATGGGCTATGAGTCAATACATGCCTTATAAAGACTTTAAGTGGGTTAAACCTTACATAGATATAAAGAACATTCCAGATGACTCAGAAACTGGCTACATATTAGAAGTAGATTTAGAATATCCAAAGCATTTACATAACAAACATTCTGATTTACCATTAGCTCCAGAGAACATGTGTCCACCTGGCTCAAAACAATCGAAATTATTAACAACGCTTTACAATAAGGAAAGATATGTAATTCACTATAGAAACTTAAAACTTTATATGCCACTTGGAATGAGATTGAAGAAAGTGCATAGGGTATTAGAATTCAAACAATCAAACTGGCTATAAAAGAAATACATTGATTTAAATACAGAGATGAGAACGCAAGCTAAAAACAAGTTTGAAGAAGATTTTTATAAGCTCATGAATAACTCAGTATTCGGGAAAACAATGGAAAATATTCGAAAAAGACAGCCCATACAATTAGAATGTGATCCTAAGAGGGTAGAAGCATTAATTGCTAAACCTAACTTAGATTACAGAACAATATTTAGTGAGAACTTGTGTGCTATACATATGAAAAAAGAGCGATTAACGTTTAATAAGCCAATATATGTTGGTATGAGTGTGTTAGAACTATCGAAGCTATTAATGTATGATTTTCACTATAACACGATGAAGCCGAAATATGGAAACAATATAGATTTATGTTATATGGATACCGATAGCTTTATATATGAGATTGAGACTGAAGACTTTTACAAAGATATAGCAGAAATAGTTGACCAGTTTGACACGAGTGAATACAAGGAAAATAACATATATGGACTGCCACTAATAAACAAAAAAGTAATAGGTAAGATGAAAGATGAGAATAAAGGTAAGATAATGACGGAGTTTATTGGATTGAGATCAAAGATGTATGCTTATAGAGTAGAAAATAAAGAAGAGAAAAAAGCTAAAGGAGTAACTAAATGCGTAGTTGCCAAGGAGTTGCAGTTTGATGATTATAAAGAAAGTTTATTTAAAAATGTTAAAACGTATAAAGATATAAACCTCATTAGAAGTTATAAGCACGATATATATAGTATAACCGTTCATAAGCTAGCATTAGATTCATCAGATGATAAAAGATACATATTAAGAGATGGTGTAAATACATTAGCTTGGGGTCATTATGGGATAGAAGAGGAATAGTTGTAGTTTTAGTTATAAGTTTTAGATGTAAGTTAGTTATAAGTTTTTAGATGTAAGTTTTTATGATTTTAAAAGTCATAAAAGCATATTCAATCTCACTTTGGGGTATCCGTCTGTGTTAAAGTACAATATAGTCAGGGGTGGCTTCATAATTTTTTGATAGTTAGGGGTGGAAGGGGGAAAGTGTCCTAAAACATACATGTATCCTCTACTTGGATCATTAATTCTGCGCATCTTGCAAGTAATTTGAAACTCATGAGCACTCCCAAAATAAAATTTGGAATTTTTATTTCCCCTCCCCCTGTGATTGCCGAAGATATCTCTACTAATTTACCCTGTGTACTGTGTGCCCTCTGTTACCAAAATAACATTCCAGATATTTACTAACATAACGACAAATTTCATATTAATTGACAACCAATAGCTTCTTGCGCATATCCCTGCTTAGGATATTTACCATGAATTTTAATGTGATTTTTGAAGGGGGCTGTAGCCCAATATCAGTCACTGGCTCATAAAAGGAGCATCAGAATGTTAATTTCGTATCATTTGTGATCAACTTGACACTCACTGGATTTCCAAAATAAAATTTATTTTTTTATATATATAGATCCAGTAACATACGCTTCACCCCCAGTGTCCCCCTAAGGCGGTGCGTTACCGACATAACATTCAAGATTTGATAAGCACATCCTTTTTGTTACAATGACGCTAAATTTCACATCAATTGACAAGAAATACATTCTTCTCGTATGTTCGTACTAAGGATATTTATGGTGACTCTTTTATTTCTGAAAGGGAGCTATAGCCCCATATAAATCACTGGCACAGGAAGGAGCATTCAAATATTGATTATATGATATTTGTGGATAATCTGACGCTCGCTTGCATTTCGGGAACAAAATTTTGAATTTTTATAAAGATCCATCTTCTGAGCTTCGCCCCCTAAGACGGTGTATTACCAAAATAACATTTCAGATTTGAAAAGCACATAGTCTTTTGCTACAATTACGCCAAATTTCACATTAATTAACAGAACATAGTTCAATCTTGCATGTCCCTACTGAGGACACCGGCGTTTTTCCGCGCGATTTTCGAACGCGACGAGCAAAAAGAGATTCGTTCACCAAAAGAAACAAAGAGAGTTAGAAGGTAATTTGTAGCTTTAAAATACGAATTAGGGCTTATATTTCCCTCGTATAAAGCTTTCTCGAAACTGTCGGCAGCCAGTAGGATGACGACTGCAAAAAGGCACTGCCGGCAATTTCTTTAAAAAAAAAGACGTCGGAGAATGTTTCAATATCGCGTAAAAGTGGCAACGAGTCGAATTTTGGAAAATGAATAAAGCCTGTATTTTCATTAGCCTCTACGGACCCCAGTGCTCATTTGAGTACATTCATTTTAATATTACGTAAACGTATGTCGTTTCATGTCAATTGCATCGTTACAAGTTTTGCTACTCAAGTACTCATTCGAGAATACATTTAGTCCACTCTGGGTCCATCATATGGCAGCTTTGAGTATACAGTGTACTAACTAGAAAATATTCAGAAATAATTTTTTCGAGCATTGAAAAATGCTGGTCCGTAGATGTTAAAGATGAAGTAAAAATTGAAACTGTCCGAAGGTTTTTCCCTTGAGTGGGCACTAATTCCATAAAATATGAATTGTGAAAACGGAGTCTGCAGATAGTCGGCATACAGCGAACGGAACGACCACTACAAATGATGGTTGTAAAGACGTCGAAACGTTGACGGCGTGCCGACCATAAAAAAGGTAAATGTATGAAAAGAAATGTAGTAAAGGGACTGCACGTAAACGGTATATGAGAAGTAAATTTTTAAAATTAAATTACAAGTACGAGAGGATCGTTGACAAACATTTTGGAATAAGACGGCAAACATCGGACGGGCGACCTGGGCAAATGTTGTCGGAAAGGCGCCGAAACGCTGTCGGCGTGCCGACAAGTAAAGGAGTCGAAAGAAGGTCTGAAAAAAGCAGACGGACCGACCTTGGAAAGGTGCTTGGGCAGACGCCGAGCCGCCTTTGCCGATGAAGAGCCTCATTGGAGAAATCGTAGTCTGGTCTCGCTGCATGTATGTTCGGTTCGCGTCCTTCATTTGTCATATGGTGATGCAATGTGGAATAAGTTCGTTGATTCTTATAGTCAAGTGAAGGTGAGTTTACAATTGGGGAAAAATGTTTGTGATAAAAATATTCATTAATTGGCAACTGTACCAAGTTGCTAGTACAGTTGCAAATATCACGAAAACATGATTTGTAAGTGTTCATTGTGGGGAAGACGACGAATAAACTAAATATTAACCAGCTAATAGTATTCCATGTGCAACATGAAGAATCGTGGCCTTAGAAGTGGAAGAGCTATATACATGTGGTGAGTTAATATAATACTATTCATATACATTTCAAATTGTCATAAATTCTATATGTTGTGTTACATATGTTAGTTGTTGCTGCGCGTGAAAAAGATGCGGTTATAGTATGTTCCCGCGCACTGGCGTCTCCGGCATGTAAAATTACGAGGGGGCATCAAAGAAAGTGATTTAAATGGTGCTACCTAGCCCAACCTGTTTATTAACTTCGATTCTATTTGTTACCCTTCTGCTTACTTTCACCGACCCCCTAATGTATATCAAGAACTCGATTACGATTGTAGGGAGCGCAGTGGCTTAGTGGTAGAGGTCTCAGGTTCGATATATCTTCACTAAATAAAATGAAAATGCTAGAAACAATGTTCATAAGTAGTGGATTCTATTAGGGTCTTAACTTGTGGAGGACAGGAGGGCAACTTCTCCCCAGGGTAGCTCCCCGCCGTTCGAGGGGGATACAATTGAAGACAATATATTTTTCAACCATATACGATACGAACATGAAATTATAAATGAAGTATCAAGCAGGTTCATTATATTACATAAACAGCACAAACAAAAATGAGTCGTGGGCCAATTTCAGTTTAAAAAAACTCCGTATTAGTAGTTGCCCTAGAAGTTATATTTATTCGTACGGCTTTGAGATATGTCAATATTGTCCCTTAATTAACTTGTCATGTATGGAACAGGCCCAGAGGCATAACTATCGGACCCCACCTCTTGAGCTTGGGGTCCCTGGTTCGATCCCAGCCATCGCCATGTGAACTTTGTGATGGACAAGCCCTGATTATCTTAACCCATTGTAATTTTTTAGGAACTGGGGGACGCCGTACATATTTTTTGGAGGTTGGGGACGGCGTCCTCTTGTGTTCCAGCACACTTTTACCGCTAATATGAGGGAAAACTGAACAATTTATATTCAATGAAAATGTGTTAACATATGAATGTCACAGAGGACTTTCTATTAGATATTGCTTGATTTATACCTCGAATTGGAATATATTGTATATACTATTTGAGTTTCAATGATTGCACCAAATTCTCCGTTACGAAATTCGTCTGACTAGCATAGGGTGACCAGACGTACTAATTTTCGCAATACAGTACTGTTTTTAAAGAGCTGTCCTGTGTGTTGCGAAGACGCAAGTGCTACGAAATGCTAAAAACGTGGCCAAAATTCAAAATCACTTTCAGTGTGTGCAAAAATGGGCATGCTGTGGTTTTTGACCTCACTGATCACGAACTTGATATCCTAATTGAAATCTTCAAAATAGTGGATCCAATATGGCGGATCAAATTTTGCAAAACAGTAGAATTTATTTTCATGCTTTGAAACAAGTGCTTGTATTGAGGTCTTTAAAGAAAAATACAATATATACAGTATTTTCAATCACTGCACGGACGTTTTCTTCTGCTCCGGGTTCAATTTGATTAGTCTCAATAGTATCTTGCACCTCCTCCTGCTTTGACCAGATGCTATTTAGATGTTTTAAGCGTGCACACATTTCTTCGATAGTGCCTTCATTTGGAAATCTTTGAGTTTTGCGTCCTACGGTTATGCCGGTTAGGCTAAAGGAGACGATGATGATGAGAAATGAATGAAATGGTGGAATGAAGAAAGTGGAAGAACCCCGAGAAAAACATGCACACTGTGTTTGTCCACCACAAAGTTCATATGGCGCGAGTTGGGATCGAACCAGGGACCCCATTCACCAGAGGTGAACGCTCTATCTCTGAGCACCCGCGGCTTCTCCCTTCATTTGAATCAAAAGCCTGAACAAAGGTGTTTATTCTGGTTAATTGGCCTCTGTATGCAGAACTTGCCTTAAAAGACACTGAAGTCTTGAAATGATTACTTGTTCTGCATTGCTTGGTATATAATGTGTTTCTCTGGAGTATCTGATACGTTTTATTATTATTATTATTATTATTATTATTATTATTATTATTATTATTTCTGTGTGCACGAAAACGCGTACCAATGAGCGTAATACGTTATTTTTATTTTTATTTTTGTAAGTAACCCTTTAACTTCTTCCTTCTGTTTCCAATATTTATATATTTTCAACCCATCAAGTCTTTTCTTCTGTTACGAAATAAAATACTAAAGTATTTAAAAACAGATTTTGTTCGATTTGGAGATGGAAATTGTACAGTAATTTGGCTGTCCGCAGATGTACATCCAAACCCGATTACCGTACGGAAAATATAATAATTATGTTAACGGATAATAATTATATTAAACTTTGTAAATTTGCCCCTAAAATTAGACTAAATTTACAAAAGTGTCGGGATATTGGGGGTCCGAACCCCCAGCACTCACTCCCTACGTACGTCCCTTGTCTTCACAATCCTGAGTTTGTGATGTGATGTCAAATTGGTCATCTCAAAATTTTATCTTGTAGAACACGTTATGCTCTCCTGGTCTGCAGTTTGAATACATGTATCCATGTATCAAGGTCAGATACATGAGAACTTATTTGATTTGATGGGAATTTAATCACTATATATTAAGCACTTATCCAGGTTTTCTTTTCGCTGGGGAGGGGGTGACAAGGGGAAGTCTCGTAAGCACGTAATTCTAATGTTTTGAAATATCAATTTGTTTTCAAAATAATAATAATAATAATAATATAATGCAAGAGTTCTATTCTTGCTTAAACTTTTCCTTACTTTTCATTATAAGAACCAGTTTAGTTTGAAGGAACTGTATTGTGGCACAAAGAAAGTCAAACAAATATTTCCGAGAGATATGTAACTAAGGAAAATGTCTGCTCTAGCATATAACAATAATAAGAAAACACTGAGTGTTTAGTTCCATTACATTTAAATTTGTAAACAGAACAGAAACGAAATTTTAATCCTATTTAAAAGTGTTTTTTTATTCCACCAAGGGGCAATGGCATCACGGTATGTTCTTAGACTTAAAAGAAGACGAAACACATTGCCCAAAATTTTGACAGACTCGAAGTAATTTGAAACAAAAGAATCTCAAAAGCGTAAAAGTATGTTTATTAAAAACGTGCTTCAGTTTCGGAGGGGACATGAGCCCCCAGGCCCCCCCTGGATACGTGCCTGCTATATATGCTTGCTGTGGTGGAAACTTCACGTTGATCTCTTTCAATAGTTTCAACGGTTGTTGCCATAATTCATCGATGGATACAGAGAAAAATATATAACCTTTTATATCACCCTTAAAGATAAAGTATCTGTATTTGCTAATGTTTTGGCCTCAGAGACGTAAGCAGGAATTTATTTTCGGAGGGGTCCAAACCATTTCGGGAGGTCCGAGGTTAAATTATATTAAAATGTGTAAAATTGCCCCTAAAGTTAGACTAAATTTAGAAAAAAGACAGAATTTCGGGGGGGGGGGTCCGGACCCCCAGAACCCACCCTCTGCGTACGTCCCTGGGTAAATGTATGAAGAAATGTTAGAAACTTTAATTGAAAACTACAGGGGTACACTGTAGAGATAGTCAATTCTGAAATAGCCCTCGATCACGCCATGAAAAGTATTTTTTGGAGAAGGTTTACTTGTTAGAGATTTTTTTGGCCTTATTTTATCACACATGTAATTTCGTTTACGTTATGTTGTTGCTACATGCATCAATATCCAAACTCCCCCAGCAAAAATACAGAATCCCAGACAAAATTCTGAGAAAACCCATGGTTGGGGCCGGTGCTGGCCATACACCGTTGTCTGTTTACTCCGGTTTTATATATATCATTTGTTATTATTTATCAAATTTAATAAAATTTTAAAACGACAATATAAAAAAAGCCATAGAAACCTCTTCTGTCGCCTTGAAATACAAAAGCATCAAATACGAATTGAAAGGATGGGATTTCAGGGAAAAAGAATGGCCCAAAAACTTGTCTTGAGAACCAAGTAATTAGAAGAATACTTTTGTAGCAGCAGCAGTCTATATCTATAGCACTAACCCCTGCGGGGGAGTTCTTTCAATGGTGATCTACCCATCCTTCTGTTCAACACGCGGTCCCTCCCCGTGTAGAAGCTGTCACTCACTCCAGAAAACTCGTCCTATAGAGCGGAGATGTTCATTCTTCCTTGACGTACGTACCTCGCGCTCGCTACTACCCTTCTATCCTCTCTACATAAAGATATACACAAAATACAAATGACAGGAAAAGCAATCGGCAACTGTCCCTCAGCATTCACCGGGCTTGTGACCGTCAAGAATGTGTAACACAGTGATTCTCAAACAATTTATCTCTAGATCATCTTTAGAAGTCAGTAAAAGTTACGACGTCTCCTCTTTGTATAACACTAATGTCACAAAGTCATTTACGAATGAATATTTTTAAACTTACAAACTCCTTGATATTTTACCGATTTTGGGAGTTGTTACCACACAGTTTGAGAAACACTGGTACAATGTCTTGTTGGCTGCTTTTCCAGACTTGCTTGGGGCTGGTCAGATTAGCGATTTCTTTATTTATGCTAAAATACAAATAATGTTATGATTGTTTGGTTATTCAGCACAAGAATACTGTTACTACATTATAAACTACATTTAAAAACTTGGAACTTGGAAATTTAAGTAATGTTAAGCAGTTATTTGAGTGTAACATAAGTACATAAGAGTCTATATGAATAAAAAATATGTAACAGAATATTTGAGTAAAAATAAAGTATTGCAATGGTAATTTTCATTTTATAAATTATTTACACTATTTAGATCATTCTTAGTTCTCTATTTTGAGTCTTTATGTCATATAATAATACCCTAAGTTACTTTATTCAATATTAACAAGTACATCAACATGAACAAATTCAAATACATACACAGCGCAACTATAATACAAAGAACAACAAATAAACACAATACAAGTTTACATTATTAAGAAAATATTTACAATATTTATATATTTCCTAACCATGATCCAATAAATCATGGCATTTTCCAGCATTTCGAATAACACGATAGAAGCAGTATTATAAAACATCACAACAGTAATTAACGAACTGCAAATATACAATAATAGTAACAATAATCATATACACATGCTAAACACGATTATTTAGAACACAAATTCGTTGCAGTAAGTATGTACATTATTACACCTATTTCATCTTTGCTCGATCATTGTCTTTTTTCTTGGCGATCTTGCTTTAAGCACTTAGGATACATTCCGGGTCTCTATAGGGCATCCCACGTTGTACCATAGAATCTACTATCTCAGGAAGCATATCCTCTTTAAAAAACCTGTAAGTTTCGGTAGCATTACATTTCCCCATAATTCTTCATCTCTTCTTACTTCCACAATGTGTAAAGGTGATTTATCATCAATGTATACAACTAAAAAGCATTTGTCTAATTTGGTAATATTTAACTGGCCCTGAATTTGATAGTAGTAGTCGCTGTTAGTATTTAGTCCTATAGTTCCGTCTGGAATGGCTCTAAGAAAAAATGCCCCTGTCTTTTTCTTTCTCTTCAGTGACATCCTTATTTCTGAGTGAAGGAACACACTTTACTTCCACTGGCGCATCATCTTCTACTACATATCCTGAAATATGATTAGAAGAGAATTAATTGATAGACAAGAATGAAAATAGATTTTTTTTTTAAAAAAAAGTAATATAATAATCTGTCTGTCCCTTTTCCAAAAGGAAGTGGTTTGGTTTCGTTCAGATTCAGTCCTCTAATTATACCTCTAATTATAGCACACTGAACAAACAGCACTTATTAGACTTAAACACTTATTATATTATATCAACAAAGAAGTTGAAAAATATTTCTTACCATCTGGACTAGAAGCTAAGAAACTATACTTAGAATCAATATATAATCCTCATTTCTCTACTGTCACATTCTTCTCCTCCGCAAACTTTCGTGGAGCAACATCTTCATGATTTCTTCCGTATTCTATTGATGGTGTCGATAAATTTCTCTTGTGTAAAATGTCTTACACCAACACATGGCACGAAGTGTGATCTTTACATTTCACAACTTTATGGAAGATGGATGACGTTAGACGGTTGCGGCGATGTTCTTCATAAGTCGAATTTCCATGTTGTCCGCGGGAGGATACATCAATTGAAGTTCTTTCATCTGAACTGACCTAATACGAAAAATAATGTAAAGAATTCTTGAAACAGGACAGGGTGAACTGAAATTTGTAAGCACAAATAGCTACTTTTCCTACAAACATTAAAAGGAATGTTCATTAAACATATCCTTCAAAATTATCTTTGTCGAGGTATATGTTTGCGAAATATGTAAAAACGTAGTTTCGATACAACCTGGAATCGTAGAGTTGAAACATATTTTATAATTACATGAATCCACAGAACTGATAGCCTCCCAGAAATTCTCGTAATTTTCTCTACTTACTTAATGTGTATCCATCCACACATAAATTATAAGAATTTTAAAAGAATTTAGCTTGATTTCAATTAGTGGAACATGACATATCAATTCTGCGATTCATGATCGTCTCTGAAAAAGAAGAAACAAGGGAGTATCGTTCCACAGTGTGAAACTACGGTAGACTTCCAAACTATACAAATTACATAGTAAAACTGGAAATAGTAGAGACCGGAAGTAGTTAATTTCTACCACTTCTGGTTTAAATAGAAGATTGTCGAAGGAGATTGTACCTATTCTTGGAACGATGAATCGATTCTTAGAAACCTCTTGTCGATACCTCTAACCGTTTTTGAGTTATGACAAATACTATTGAAACCGGAAGTGGCCGATTTGTATAGCTTCCGGTTTAACTTGAAGATTGGTGAAGGAGATAGGACATATTCTTAGGATGCTGAATCGATTTCTGAAAACTGCTTGTCGATAACTCACAGTTTTATATCAATGAAAATCAATATTGAAACCGGAAGTAGTAGTGAATTTCTACCACTTCCGGTTTTAGTGGAAATACAGAAGTCGAAGTGTTTTGTTTCCTTTACACTTTGAATCGATTTCTGAGAACCATTTGACGCTAGCTATTATGGTTTCTGGGTTATGACTATTACTGTTGAAACAGGAAGTGGTAAAAATCGACCACTTCCGGATTAAGTAGGAGGTTGTTGAAGGAGATGGAATCTGTTCATGGGAAGCTGAATCGATTTCCGAAAACCACTTATCGATAGATTTTACCGCTTAAATTGTATGAAAATAGCTCTTACCGTTTTTGCTATGATACCTGTTGACAGACAGACAGATAGACAGACGGACGGACACAGCCATTCTAAAGGACTTCAATTTCTTATGTATAACATAGTTTGGAAGTCTAAAATTAATCCAGAAGTTTCAGAGGCATCACTGTGATACAATGATAGCTACGTGATATATATAGAGACGTGCAGATGGACGGGGGTCTTATGGTTCATACCCAACCAATCCCAGAAAATTCTGAGGAAATGAAAAAAAAAATACTCCTATGGAAAAATAAATAGCAAATTCCACGTTTTAGAAGTTGGAAAAGTTGGATCCCACTGAGAAATGAATTTTTTCTTCTATTATACCACTTTTGTGATACAATTATCATCAGAGCTGGTAACTGCGCGTCAATTTTTTTTTTTTTTTTTTTTTTTGTGAATCACGTTTTCGGACGTTCAAAATGCTCAACAATTACATTTTTTTTAGTTTCTACCAGGAACGAAGCCAGAGTTCTGATTTGGGTGGGGGGCATATATACTAAACTAGTAGTATAATTAGCAAACTAGTATTTATGTACTAGTTTAAATATTTGGAAGGCAAGTCAAGATTTGGACCCCGTGTTCCCCCTAGCTACATCCTTGGCTTCTTCACAACTTTTTTCCGCTAGAAAGTACCCAAGTGAATTAAATAGCTGCATAAATTGCTTGCTATAGTACAACATGTAAATAAATTTTAGGAAAAAAAATCATTCAAGTCATAGCCTACGATGCGGGGTCTTGTGAATATGATTCCCGATGTGAACACTTGGTCGACGTTGAAAATAAAATGGTGGATCAAGACGACTAAAACTATAAAACAGATGAGAGGATAGAGACGCATGCTAACATGGAGAATACACTCATTTGTAGCTACAATATATGAAATGCACTACTTTTCGTGGTGACTCTGGCGTTTTTAGCATGCCTTGAAAGAAAGAAAGAAAGCGAAACAAATACCCTACTATGGCACCTGAAATGCCCGCGGCTGAGTCAATACTTAGAAACATTTTGGCGGAGCAAGAATGAGGAAAACCAATCCGGCAGGAGGGGGAGTAGAAATGACATGCCAATTCCAATGTGAAAACCCTCTGTGAAACACAAATTGCTCGTTTCCCCGATTCCCTCGTTTGCTTGCTTCTTCTCAATTCTTGGAATCCTAACCCGAAGCTAGTCAGTCACGTGATGTGCAAAGCAGAGAAATTCTTGGTTCATCTGCTTGCCCCACCGTTTTGCGAGATAGGATGTACTCATAACTGATAGATGAGATTATTATTATTATTATTATTATTATTATTATTATTATTATTATTATTATTATTATTATTATTATTATTATTATTATTATTATTATTATTATTATTATTATTATTATTATTATTATTATTATTATTATTATTATTATTATTATTATTATATTCATGTAATTCTGCATGGAGATTTTGTTCTGGAGAATTTTTTCTTTAAAAATTTCTCATAGACAGGGATGCCCATCCCCCCCAAAGCTTATGGCGCACTCCCCCCAAAACTAATAATCTCTTCCCTCCTTAAAACTCAAGTCCTCTAAAAACAATTGCCCAGTGTAGCAGTAGTTTTTATAGTACTAGTAATTGTTATTTTTGTTGTTGTTTTTATTTCCTGTAGTAGTATTATAAAATGCTTGTAGTAGTAGTAGGGGTAGTAGTAATTATAAAAATGGCATTACTTTCATTAGTAGTGTCGGTAGTGTACAATACTAAATATGTTCTATAAGGATATTGAAGGGTATAAAAACTTCTACACACTGTGTATGGCACAGGTATTTTTTTACAATTAGTAGTATTATTTTTTTCTTTACAAAATATTGATATAATTGCCTTGTACATGAAAAGTAAGACGCAAGTTACAAGTTATTGAGTTTGATACCAAAAGAAAATGTTATCCTCGAAATTAGCCTACAAAAAGAAGTGATATCCAACAAAAAACATTCCTGTAAAAGAGCCAAGTACGAGTGGCCTTAAAAAGAATTGAAATCACAAAAATAGGCGCCAAGTTCTGGTGGACAACAGTTACAAACACTCACTGGCTCACTTCAAATTTAGATTTGAAACTTGGTTGTTGTCTGTATGGTTACCACTAGCTCACAATTATGTCAAACTACTTTATAATTTTCAACAGACAACATAGGCAAGTTTCAAATCTAAATTTTAAAGTGATTCCTTGAGTGTTTGTAACTGTTGTTCACCAGAACTTGGCGCTCATTTTTGTGATTTCACTTCTTTTTGAGGCCGCTCATACTTGTTTTTTTACAGGAAAGATTTTGTTAAATTAAATTATTACTGGTCGTGGTGGTGACATTAACCTACCCCTGATGTCCTTTATAGAGTAATATTTTTTTTCATTCCTCACTCGACAAAGCAAATTTGTCTATAATATCGCTGTTGGGAATGCATTCTAAAATGTCTTTTTCGGAAGAAAGGATAAGCATGTCGGAGAGCCATACATCTCCCATGCTGCTTCTTAGTCTATTTTTTACAATCTTTACTTTACTCATAATCCTCTCTGCTGAGCAACTCGTTGCTTGTAATGACAGAAGTATCTGGTATAATATTGTTAGGTATGGAAAACCAGACATATTCAACAAACCTGTGGGCGGCCCTTCTCTCTTAAAACGAACCAACCTTTCCTTTCATACGGCTACTTTCGCGGTACTTCATTCATCGAGTATCGAAGCAGGGGGAACGGGGGTTTACCCCGGAAAATTTTTGAAAATTAGCTTCTCAAAATCATGTTTTAATGCTATTCCGACAGTAAAATTGCTAGTTCGAAAGTAGAGTAAAATCCCCCCCCAAAATTTTTCTCAATGGCGCAGCTTGCGCCATACATCCCCTCTGTGAGCGGCACTGCTCACAGAAATATTAGGAAGTTTGTTCCGTTTACTAGTAAATATCTAACTAGGTCTTCTATATATAAAAGTATAGAAACAGCTAATAACTTTTATCCAGTTCTAGATTTGTTTCATAAGAAATTCAAGAAGGTGCGCGAATTATTTTTTTAATTTTTTAAATAAATTACGAAATGTCTTAACGTCTTTAGGCTTGCAACTAATTCTCTTAACCCTTTCACTGTGGAAGGCGACGGAAAAAAAATTCCCTAACCTGCGAATGTCGATTATAGTCGACGTGTTAAAATTTGTCTGTATCTTGGGTTTGTCGATTGTAGTCGCCAAAGGATTTCTGTGTGATTTCTATTGTTTATCGAAAACAATAGAACACAAACAAAAATGAACGGTACAACCTTGGCGACTACTCTCGACAAAGCCAAGATACGGACAAACAAATTTTAACACGTCGACTATAGTCGACATTCGCATGTTAAGGAAATTTGGTTCTGTCGACAAAAGTCGACTTCCTCTGTAAAAGGGTTAATTCGGTTTTGTATTCTTTTAAATATTGTGTGGATTTGTTATATATATATATATATATATATATATATATATATATATATATAGTATTTTTTAAAGCCAAATTGTAAGAATTTTTTAATTATAAACAGATACACACGATTCGTATTTTTTATATTTCTGGATGTCATTCAGTAAGTTTGTAGGTGCCATTTGAAATATTTTTTTATTTATTTTTGTAAGTTTTGTTTTGTTTTCTCGTTTTCATTTCCCTATCATCTTTTCTTTTTTTCTATGTTTAATTCCTTCTTTACTATGTATATTGTATGAAATAATAATAATAAAGAAACTTGATCATGGATTTTGTATTTGTGTCATTATTATTATTATTAGCCTTGTTAATCTATGTATTTTACCGAAGCGTTTAATTTAGAAATATTTATTTTCATATTGTATTAACAGCTACAAAGTGTATTTTTATTTTTTTCTTTTATTATTTTGTAAACAGCTAAAACTACATGGTTAATAATAATCCAATTTTGAATTTTACTTTGTATAATCCTATATGCTATACCTTTTTTATATATATGCATGTTAATCATGCTTCTTTTTTCATTACTGTTTTTTTTATTTCCAGTTTGTAAAAGATACTGCATGTTTTATGTTTTGTTTTCAATAAATATTTTCTTTTTTATTCATTTTTGTACAATCAGTTGTATTATGTTATTCTATTTGCATGAGCCCTATGTAATTTTTTTCTTTCTTGTAAGGGGCACTTGTGGCTGTATTGCTGTTTGCTTCTAATAAACATACTTTTAATTATGAAAACTAATGGAATAAGGGGCGGGACAACTTCACACTTACCCGTCCGATTTTAAGATTTTTCACCTCAAACCGTTAGTTTAGGTTAGTTGTTAAAATTATTATTTTCGAAAGAGTTCTTTTATACTAGAAATAAATTAGGGAGAGGAGGGATAGTGTCAAGTTGTTCACCCATGAACAATATCCATATAGTTATACTGCATTATATAACTAGTTGCTAGTCAGTTTACGCAGTTCTGAAGCTGCCTATCTCAGTTTTGCAAAAGTAAATATTTTATTTGACAAATATGTTTGAGGACCAAGTGTCTAGTAATTATAATCGTACTTCTTCTCTTTAATCAACATGATATTCATATACATCGCTCTTTGTCATGATATGTATCATCATCATAATTAATTCCACAAAATCTATAGTCCATTAACATTAAATTTTTATTATATTGTGCTAAAGATCGAACAAAATGACACACACAAATTTTATACGTACCATGGAATATTTCAGAACGAAAATGATTCTCACATGTGAATATTATTATATTATTTAATCGTCAACATTATTTATATCTTGCTTACTGTCCGATCCCAATTGACAAATATTGTACCTACGTAAACCAAGATTTCGAAGATAAACCATAGACCCCCCTGGTATGACTTACGGTTCACGGGTATCCTTGCGAGCCACTGTTCTTAGCACTCTAATTTATTGAAATAACTTACAATACACTGGTACCCTTGTTTGGTTTGCAGTGAGAGAGTATTAAATGTAGTACAATATTCCGTCCCAGTCTAAATAGTGAGTCAATATATTACAGATTGTATATAGAAACTGGTAGGTACTGAGAACAGATGCTAAACAACGAAAACAAAACAATTAAAAAACAAGAGAGACAAAAATAATGTAAATATACGTACATTAAATAATAAGTGAAACGAATATAAAGAGTTATCTACTAACATACTCCAGTAACACGAAACTTATATATATACATAATCTTACCTTTCATCATGCTGTCTTGAATCTTCAGCAGTTCCTTGTTCTTGATAACATGGAGAAGAATCATCAACAGAAACAACAATTTCAGTTTTGCGACGTTTAGCGGCGCCTCGAGCAGATTTTGAGCGCTTATTTCGTTTTCTGTTTTTTGTTAAAGGTCATTTACGAGCCATTATGTATTTGCAGTATATTAGTTCATGCCTGATTGGTAACACCTTCAACTCGTTAGCTACACTGCGAAATAGGTGATAATAGGACCTTGTAGTTGTAGAACATCCCGTCGAAAATGCGAGTGGCGCTAGCGTACAGATGTTTCTTTTAACCCTACAACGGCCAACCTATTTTCCTAACTTAAACAGCCAAGGTGAGTCCAATGGACTCACACTGTTGATATCGTGTTATCAGACCTTATATTGTGTTATTGAGTGTTATTTCGTATAATATTTTAAAGTATTTTCGACGGAACATGCAAGTATAGCAACCAGGTATTCTTATAGTGTTTACAAGCTCCTCAGTGTTGCCATCTGCTGTAAAATTTTCTTGGAAATTAAAATTATTTTTCTTGTATTGTTTAAAAAGTAGTGTAATTATAAATTTTAGTTGAAACAACTTTTGCTAACTACTAGACTTTGAAGAAACACTTTTCACAAAGTACTGTAAGTTATTAGAAACAATATAAGTAATGCAATTGAAGGGGTGGGTTCCAAAACTACATAAATCAAATTAGTTGTAGGCAAAAGAAAACTGAGTTATTGCATAAAATGTCCTTAGTCAACAGCATTCTCTGAAGTTATTTTGGACTCATGCCTACAAACACTTATAAAACTCTTGATATATATTATAACTTCACCGTTACCTTACAAAACGTAGAGTATTAATATTTTCTTTTACGTAGATTACTTCTCTTTCAGGGAAATAGAATGTTGGAAGCTCCCAAAATATCGTCTCCTGAAAAGTTTACTTTCTTGACTTAGGCTCTTTTGGAATTGAGCTCTTCAATTGCTGGTTTTGAATGTTCTAGTAATTTCCTGGAACTACTGATGAACATGCTTCTTTTTACTTGTTTGTTGATTTACGTTTTTTGCAGTATCTAAGAACAACCGAATCTTCAGGACACACATGCTTTTGGCAGGTCCTGCATGTTTGCCTTTGCAATTGTGCTTTTCGCGCATCACTCAAGTAAAAAAATATTTTCTTCTTTCTTTCTCCAACATTATGTTGGTAACATGCAGTAGCCTATATCAATAGTTTCGAACTCGGCAGCCACAGAATGGATTGATTTGTCAAAACCTACAGCACGTCTATTGCCAATATGTGGCTGGATGAGACTTTCTGCTATTGCAGTAAGAATATTCTTTCTAGAAGTCTCCCGATCAGGATAGGCTGCAACTCCAGACGAATAGGCTGCAACAGCGCATACATCAAGCATATTCATAAAAAATAAATGGTAATATATTAGTCTTTCTTTGCCATGGATATTCATGGGCCAATTGGTCTCTTCCTTCCTTCAGTTTGGTAAGAATTCGGGTGGAACGAACGTCTTTTGTTTTTCGGTGTTGCCACTAGTGTAAGGCCATTACAAAGCACTGTGTTGGCGAGATCAAAATGTGTGAAATAATTATTGCATGTGATATTTTTTTTACTCCCAGAGGAGACTCCGCCAAATGCAAGACCGCGTTTTGTCCCAAGGTTTTGGTTGTTATTTTCTTTCCTAACGTAAAGTGTACCATGAAAGGATAGTGTGTTTTGGAATCTGCTTTTCATCATACCTTCATCCCACACTTACCTGGTTTCAACGGCATATATTGCGTAAATAGACATCTACCTGCGAATGGAACAAGCTGTTCGTCAAGATTCAAATTTTTCCCAGGGTTTTCAAGCATTGGTTCATTCTTTCCCAAACTTCCCGTATTGACGCCAGTTTATCTTTATTTCTTCTGTCACTTCTTGTTGTTTTGTCATCAAATAGGATAAATATGCACAAGTACTTGAACCTGTTTTTACTCATCGCACCGCGAAATATTGGTGGTCCATACTTTTTGTCCCATAGCAGTTCTATCTTTGGCTTTGAGACGAGTAGTATACTTCAAGTATACAAAAGTCCAAGTAAATACTTCAATTCTTTCTCATTCTGGCTTCCACTGATTCTGCATGTTGCTTCTTCATGGGTATACCGAACGATAGTCTTCACATATCGTCTTGAATAAATAATAACAGAGCATCTAAGGGATCTTCGATTATTTTATTTGGAAAAAGGAACCTTATTTACTCGTTCCTGATGATGTTCTGAGATTTCGTCCTCTGTGGTCAAGAAGGTTCAGAATATTATGTGGTTCCGTCCTTTACATATAAAACCTTTTCATTACTTTGGCACCGATTACCAACATCTTCAAGCTCAGAATTACCAATCGTATCAGAAACTTCTAATGCTTCACTTTTGCAATCACTTCCGCTATATTTAAGTTCACTGCACATGATGTCTTCGTTTTCATCCCCAAGAACTGGCGATTTACTTATACAATATTTGAAGAAGCAGCCATTTATGCACTTCCATTAGCACTAACATAAACTAACACTTCCACAATCTGCACCACAACAAGAATCAACTGATACAAATGTGTCATATAATTAATAATTTAAAGACAATTACCTATATCACCACTGGGAACCCATATATATGAAGCAATTTAGTAATCAGTCCATTGAACTCATGTTGGCCTTTTGTGTTACAAAATTAGAAATATATTTTTAAAACCTACCATAATGTATATTTTTTTAATTCCAAATTGTATTCACACTTTACATTACCTACCGATAGTATATCTAAAAAGAAACATCTATTGAGTAAGAAATAAATCGCAGCTCGATAAAAATTATACGCAATGAGTCCATTGGACTCACGTTGACCGTTTAAGGGTTAAAATGTTAACACTTTGCGCATTTATTCTCGAAATACATAAAGTACGTTGGTAATACATGATGATGTATAATATCGAAAGGAAGAAGACATTTTAGTGTTTAGAATGATATATAGATGTTGAAGATTGCTGGCGTCTTTCGACAAATATAAGTAATCAAAAAACGGATTTGCGCTGTGGTGTGCAGTTTAGTGGAATTTAGCATTCCAAAATCTAGTTCTTAAGATAATTAAAAACAAATCAAGCTTCAAGAAAAAATTAATACCATTTGATTCTAATCAATAATAATAAGGGAATAACATATTCAAGTTTCGGAACGAAATTTTTATTAATTATTTCACTATATTAGAACAAACTTTAATTAATTATATAAGCGCATATTGATTATATAAACATAAAATTTATCATTACTGCTACTAAATATATTGCTATAATGTTATATACTCAAACCATTTCGTTAAATTGCGTTCTTTAGTAATTCTGAGTAGAGTGCCAACGCCCTTAATCAAAATCACAGCAATATTCCCGGCTAGGCGGGTGAAATACCGGCCAGTTGGCAACCGTACTCGTAAATCATAATGCTGAATGCACCAAAATACTTCACCATGCATTCTATAGTTTTTGCAAAATGAGTTTAATCAAGATGTTCAAATAAAACAAGATACTGTCTTATAATTTTCTCTTTAAAAGTCTACTTTGTGAATTTGTTATATCTTCCAATTACCAATTTTCTGTACGAGATGAGGATAGAGGTTTCTGCTCAAGTTAGAAATTAAAACTTGCATTTTTTCTCATAAGGATTCAGCTCACGTAAGAAATAATGAATAAGTTTAATAATAAGAGCTGAGGAGTGATAAACTAATTCACAAATAATGATTGTAAGAATAAATATAAATATAAAAAGAAAAAACTTTAGATTCCACCATCGTTAAAATAAGATCCATTTAGTGAATCACACGATAGTGTGAACATACCAATCGACACAATAGTGTGTACAAAGTCTTGTTAGTAAATACTCCAAAGAATGTGACACATTTTTTTAATGTTTCTACCATTTAAACAGTCCCCGGATTGTTTTCATTCTGGCGGCGCTCTTAATTGTGTACAAACGAAAATTTCGCCTGCACATTTCTGTACAAACGATGTACAAACGAATACGACAATTTATGATTGAATTGTACATGTAGGCGGGCTACCATTTGGAGGGCCCCAACTTTGTTTTTAGTTCTGTCGGCGCCCCTTATTCAGGAGCGTCATTTCTGATTTTGCTTGGGGGGGCCAAAACCACTCGATATAAGTAAAATTTCGCGTTTTTCACTGATTTACTACTATTCTATTGATAAAATCTATATACATCTCAAACTCGGGGGGGGGGGGGAATGCCCCTCCCTGCCCTTCCTAACAAGACTTTAATGACCCTGCCCTAATTGTGTACAAACAAAAATTTCGGCTGCACATTTCTGTACAAACAATGTAGAAACGATTACGAAAATTTGGGATTGAATTGGACATGGTGGGCTGGCTACCATTTAGACAGCCCCTCTCTTTGTTTTACTTCTAGTGGCGCCCCTAATTGTGTACAAACTAAAGAAAAAATTAGATTCCATCATTATTAAAATAAGATCCATTAGTGAATCACACGATAGTGTAAACATACCAATCGACACAATAGTGTGTACAAAGTCTTGTTAGTAAATACTCCAAAGAATGTGACACATTTTCTTAATGTTTCTACCATTTAAACAGTCCCCGGATTGTTTTCATTCTGGCGCCGCTCCTAATTGTGTACAAACGAAACTTTTGCCTGCACATTTCTGTACAAACGGTGTACAAACGATTGTGACAATTTGTGATTGAATTGGACATGGCGAGGGAGCTACCATTCAGACAGCCACCCACTTTGTTTTCATTCTGGGGACGTCCCTAATTGTGTACAAACAAAATTTTCGCCTGCACATTTCTCTACAAATGACGTACAAGCGATTGCAACAATTTGTGATTTAATTGAACATGATGGAGGGGCTACGATTCAGACAGCCCCCACTTTGTTTTCGTCGTGGCGGCGCCCCTAATTGTGTACAACCGAAACTTTCGCCTGCACATTTCTGTACAAACGGTGTACAAACGATTGCGACAATTTGTGACTGAATTGGGATTTGGGGGGCTACCATTGAGACAGCCACCCACTTTGTTTTCGTTCTGGCAGCGCCCCTAATTGTCTACAAACGAAACTTTCGCCTGCATATTTCTGTACAAACGATGTAAAAAACTTAAGACCATTTCCGATTGAGTCTGAAAAGGTGGAGTGGCTGTCTAAATGGACGTGGGATTGACTATTAAACAAATTTAAGTTCACAACGCAATTATAGCTTTTTAATAGTTAAGCAGCAATTAAAGCAGCTAAAATTACTATTAATTAGTATAATATGGTGCAGGTATTAAGGCTGAAATAATTAAAGACGTGTTCCATCATTTCCCTTACTAGGGAAGAAAAAGGCGAGTAGAAGAAAGATGAGAGTTGTAATTGTTAAAATAACCCGGCCATATCTCGAAAACACTTAAGGGTAGAGACATGTTAGTTAAATGTTTGTTTCAGCGTTTTTCGGTTTCTATTTGAACAGAAGAAATATGGGTCGAGATTGATATTGTAATAACAATATGGCCTTGTTTCAAATTCCTTAAGATTAGAGATATGATAGAGTTAATAGGAGCTAGGCCATATTAGTGATGGGCACTGGAAATACTCCCGATGGGAGGAAAAATTTAAAAAATGAGAATATTCCTGTGTTTTTTCCTGGCCTATAAATTCCCGGGAAGGTATTTATTTCCATTTCTTCATGTTATCTTCCAAAGTATAAGAACCATATGACTAATTATCTTATTTTAATATATTATGATTTACTTCTAGGCTTTAAAGAATTTGGAGGTTAAAAAATTTATAATTCTTTGAGTATACTTATATAACTAATAATGTGATTTTTTAAGTTCCATTTCCATTTGCACTAAAGTAGGGTAATTGTTTAGTATTGGGGAGGAGGAAACTAGCAAAAAGTAGGATGATTTACGGAAGAAATGTGTCGAGAGTGGTGTTCAAGTAGTGAAGAAAATATCGAACACAATTCTTTTTAGGGCAGTAGGGAATTTGTACAAACCATAAAGGTAAGTGGAAATGATTTATGTGAGAAAAGAACGTGAATTGTTGGTAACGTGCCCTGTGGGGCTCTAACCCGCCTTCACTTTCTTACGCTCGCTGTCCGAATTTAATGTTGGTGACGTAATTTAACGTATGAAACCATACAACCGCATCGGAAAAGAATATCGCAAAAAAGTCGGTGCAAAATCTAGAGCCCCAAAGCTAAACGTAAATGTTGACAAAATGGTGAGACGTGTCTTCTGGCAGTTACCCAACCTAATTTGTTTATAACATTTAAAAATTTAATATGTTTATAATATCATTAATAGAGTCAAGTATAGAAAATCCACTTACATATAAATTTAAACCTTTTAGTGGGTTAAAAGTATGTGAACTTACTACACCATTTTTGAAACAAAATTACCTTCATAGAACATATTGTAAATAAATATCCATATATGAGTACTATATAAATGTAATAAAATATTAATAAAATAGCATAACATCGTTCAGAATATACATTTTAAAGGCTCCTCTGGGGACAACACTAATAATATACTGTTATATAAAAACGAATTCAACTTTGAAATTATAATGTAGTAATAAATTCCCAGAACATTCCCATTTGGGGAATCTTCCCGAATTTTTCCGATAATTTTCCCGAAAAATATCTTCCCGGGAATTTACCCATCACTAGGCCATACGCCGAGCAAATGCGCGGATCTGAGGACAGTTCGGTAGCCAGCACAAAAATGTTGGGGGGCGGTAGAAGTTAGGGGGCCGATACAACTTTATTACAGTTTATCACCATGTTATAGTTCAATTACAAGTCTACCGTGAAAATTTTAGGGGGCAGCAAAAATGTAGGGGAGTCCGGGCTCCAAGACACCCCTTCGATACGGGCCTGTCTGGGGGTGAAGGCCCCAGCTAGCCGAAGGCTAATTCTCAATAAATATAATTATTAACTTAATCATTATGAATGTTGTTTAAGTAAACATATTAATATGATGGGGATTAAAAGGATATCTTATCCTTTTAATTAAGACCTCTACTATGAATAATGGCAATGACTGTAGCTAGAATTGCGGTTTCGAGAAGAAAGAAGAGGTGGTATGGGACGAGATTAGAAAAGTGTAAGGCGAGAGGTTGGAAGGCACAAAAACTTAGAATTTATGCTATGTGAATTAAGTAAGTTCTATGAATCAATAATGCGAAAAAGATAGCTGAAAAATTAAGGACAGGCATTTTGAAGCTAGTCATTGAGTATTAATTACTTCTGTATAAAATGAAATGAAGGTTAAAGTTTCGAAATACAATTAAATCAAGAGGAAAATAGAAAAGGAAATTCGTCTCTTTTCAATTAAATGCATGGTCTATGAGTGGAAAAATAACTCAGAATCTTGCAATTCCTTTAAGGTTTTTGGAATCGGATATCAAGAAAAATCACTGCAACTGTTTCACGAAAGATAAATGAGATCCTCGTTGGTATATAAAATAAAATATGTGGCCTTGGTACGCAAGGTCCCAGTTCGATTCCAGCACGTAAAGCATTATAGTGGTTCAGACTTCACTTTAACTTTAAAATCTCGTGTTAGATATCATCGTTAGTGACAAAAGACGTAAATACAAATCAGACTCAGAGATGCGTAGATCAATGAAACATTGGCCCACGACTCACTGAGCAACCACTCTTTGTAATCCACGACCCACCGTGACCCACTGACCCCACCAACCGTGACCCACTCTGATCACCATCACCTACTATGACCCAGCACCTACAATGACCCAATTTCATTTCATTTGATTTCATTTATTTGCCTGTTTCATTAGCTTACAAAGCATGAGAAATTCTCATGTAAGCATTACAGTTGTGAGAAAGAAAGAAAAAAACATACAATATTGTCAAGTACCAGAGGTATATATCATGCATCTTTCTAAAATACAAAACCACATAATAGAATATATTAAGTATAAAAACATGACAATTTACATCTAATTAGGTAACTGTTTGTACCACACAAGGCATGTACTCACGGGTACTCACGGGTATCTGTTACCAACTCTTCAGTTAATGAGTCATTTAAATATTCTTTAACTGTATAATAGCACTTTTCAGTGAGTAGATTATATAAACTCTTACCAAGAATGGAAACATTGGTCATACAAGTACATAGGAAGTTTATTATACAATCTGACACAATTCATGTACACGGTTTTGCTTATATGAGCATATTTTTGATGCATCCCAAATATGTCACTACCTTGTCTTGTATTATGGCTATGAACATTTTTGTTAAAGATAAAATGATGCTTGTTTTTCACAGTAAAAAGAATAGATTTATAGATGTATAAGCTGGGGAGTGTTAAAATTTTTGCTTCTCTGAAAACCTTTTTACATGTCGATTTTGTGGGTAACCCAAAATTTATTCTAATCGCTTTTTTTTTTTTTTTTTTTTTTTTTGCAATCGGAAAGTGCTTAAACTATTTTCAGCAGATCCCCATTGTATTATGCCGAAGTTAATTAATGAATTAAACTTGACGTAGTAAAAGCTAAGAAGTGCTTCTCTCGATACAGTACTTTGAAGTTTGTATAAGGCAAAACACACGCTACTTAGTTTCTTGTTTAAAGTGGAGATATGAGCAGACCATGAAAGATCATCACTTATGATTACACCTAAAAGCTTTGTTATGCAAGAATATTGGAGTAAGTTAGAAGATATTTTTATTCTAAGTGATATACGCGGTTTTCCTGGAAAATGAAAATGTAAGAGAATCGACTTATCATGATTTATAATTAACTTATTCGCTGTTAACCATTTTACTAATTTGTCTGTAAAAATGTCAGATTTCCTCTCAACTTCTTCTATTGATTTTCCTGATATTATCATACTGATGTCATCAGCATATAGAATACATTTTGCTGGATGCATAAATTCTAACAAGTCATTTCTATATATCAGGAAGAGAATAGGGCCCAAAATGGAACCTTGAGGAACACCTCTGATTACAGTCGATAAAGACGAACAAGTTGTTTGAAAACCATCTGCAGCTAATTTTGATATTTGTACCGCTTGTTGCCTACTGGATAAATAAGAGAGAAACCAGTTGTGAGCTACTCCTCTAATACCATAAGCATACAACTTGCTTAAAAGAATAGCATAATCAATTGTATCAAAAGCTTTGGATAAGTCGATGAATAGGCCAACAACATATTTACTGTTTTTTAATTCAAGAGCTATATTGGACATGTAATCAAACAAGGCTGTTTCAATACTTTTCTTATTTTGGAAGCCTTGTTGTGATGGTGATAGTAAGTTACATGACTTCAAAAAATTGCAGAGTCGTGGCTTATCACATATTCAAAAATTTTTGAAAACGTGGAAAGAATGGAGACTGGGCGATAATTTCTTACATCATGCATACTCCCCTTTTTATGGAGAGGAATTACTTTTGCCACTTTTAACACGAACGGAAAATATCCTTTCTCAAGAGATAGGTTTACTAAATAACAGAGATGATTTACAATGAAAGGAAAACAAAATTTAATAACAGTCACTGCAACTTCATCAAAACCTGAAGATCCCGAATTAGACATCCTACTCAATATTTTCCATAACTCCTCTACTGTTGCTGGAATTAAAAAACTCGTATGTGAATGCATTGGAAATTTCATCGAGTCGTCATAAGTCGCTTGTATGGGGTCAGGTAATGGTACACTATCTAGAAAATAATCATGGAAGACATCTGCAATCCGCTTAGGTTCTTTAATAATTTCGTCCCCAACTTTAACATACTCAAAGTCGCTCTTTTTGTTGTTTGTTCCACCGTTTAAGATTTTCCACATAGTTTTAGCTTTATTAGTAGAATTAAGTATTGTGGAGCTATTTGATAGTAATTGAGCTGTTTTAATTACTCTTCTGTATATTTCCCTGTACTTAAAAATATAATTTCGAAACTTGTGAGGAAGTGATGTATTTATTTTGAGTAATCTATTATATCTAAATAGGTTACTTTTAGAAATTTTAATGCCTTTAGTTAACCACGATTTAGTGGAAGACGTCCGGATTTTACGAGTAACTTTTGGAAACGCCATATTGAAGTAATGTAAGAAAGTTTCAAAGAAGTATTTAAACTTACATTCAGTGTCAGACGTATTATATATGCCATTCCAAGACTCGTGAGAAAGCAAGAAATTTAGATATTCCATATTATGACTGGAGAAAATTCTCTTTGTAACTATGTATACTTTAAACTTAAGAACAGTGGTATTGTTTAAAGTGATTTTTAAAATAATCGCATCATGATCAGAGAAACCGGGATCAAATACTTCAAGGTTATAGGCAAATTGGTTTTTACTAATGATGAACTGATCTAGCGCACTTTTATTATGACGTGTCGATACATCCACTAGCGCTTGGAGATTGTACACATTCAGCAGATCTCGTAGATCGGACTTCTTTTTTGCTTCCACTATCCAATTTACATTAATATCACCACAGATGATCATTTTTTCAAAGTCTTTTAGTATGAAGTGCAAAAGACTTTCGAGTTTCTTTAAGAAAACAGTAAATATGCCGGATGGCGACCTATAAATGCATATAATACAAATGTTAACACTTGGTAATGTAATGGCTACAGCTTCAAAGCCAAATTCACAGGTGAATTTTGTAATATCTATTTCAGAAGCTTTTAGACTATTGTGAACAAAGATGTATACACCTCCACGTTCGTGTGAAACGCGAGAGAATTTAGTGATAAGATTAAAGTTTTCAAAATTGACCTCCTTAATAAGTGTATCATTTAGCCAATGTTCACCAAGACAAATAACCTTACATTCTTTCAAATCATCAGCTAAAAGCACATCAAACTATTCGAGTTTATTCTGGATCCCTTTTACATTCTGATGAAAAATACTTACTGTATTAGCTATCTTGGGTTCGGATTTTTCATCTGGTGTGCTAAAAAAGTTATATATTTTTCGTTATTTTTTCCGGCTGCAAACGATACTGTATTATCATTGCTAAGACCTGTACGGGGGAAAGTAAGAGGAATGGGATCCCTGTTCCTGTTCTAAGCCTTAATCATATTACTTAAATTTTCACATACATGACGGTTTCCTAGATTATTCAAATGTAAACCATGATGGGTATGAAATTCTCGTGGAAGACTACATACATCTAATAACTGTACATTTATAAATCGACTACAAACTTTACTAATGATGCTATTTGTTTTATGTACTTCTGAGTTAACACAAGAATTCTTCGATATATCATGCCGGTATGGTAGATTAACTACTATTACATTTGTATGAGTAAGAGTGCTGAGTGTAGTCTTCAAAACACGGACAGCATCTTCAGACTCATTTTTTGACACATCATTAGTGCCTCCTATAAGTACAACAGTATCAGTATCTGAGAATGATTTCTGGTCCACACATGAATTTACAACGTTATTTAGTTTTGCACCATGGGGGCGCGGTGGCTCAGTGGTAGAGCGTTCACCTCTGGTGCTTGGGGTCCCGGGTTCGATCCCAGCCCCCGCCAAGTGAACTTTGTGGTGGACAAACACCGTGCTCGTGGGTTTTCTCGGGGTTCTCCCGTTTCCTCCCACTTTCTTCATTCCACCATTCCACTCATCTCTCATCATCACCGTCTCCTTTAGCCTAACCGGCATAACCGTGGGACGTAAAACTCAAAGATTTAATTTCATTTTTAGTTTTGCACCAGGCTTAACAATACCTACTACGTTCATATCATCACACTTCTGCATTAATCTGGAAGCAAGACCACGACCGTGACTATCTCCGACAATGAACACCTTCCCTTGCACTTTTTTTTTTTACCCGATTTACTGAAATTGAGTTTCCATTTTCAACACCAAAACATGGCTTACTGCTTGAATCCTGTGACGGAAATCTTGGGCGATCCTGCTGGTTTAAACGATCTACACGTCGCACTTGAATAGGCCTATTTCCTAGGCTAACTTGCTTTACACTATCACACTGGCCACTTAACTCACTGAATCTGTTTTTTGTTTCAATATTATAATCGTATTGAAGACCTGACACTTTATTACCCAGTAGTTTACCCATAGTATTTGAGTTCACACAGTGTCGTGTCTTTCTGCAGCTTTGACACTCCATTGGCAATTTGGTCTTGCACTTGCGTTGTGGGTAGGGCTACAAATGATTTTCGGAGGGCTAGTATTTCCACTATATTGTGATTTCCAACTGGAAAAAGATGGTATCTTCGCGCTGTTATTAGGTTCACTAGTAGCATTTAGGACTTTGGCCGTAATCCTTACGATGTCGCTCCAGGTCTTTCTATTTTGCCTTGTACTAAACGATTCTTGACCCAATTGTTGAAATTGATCTTGGCGTTGCAGTTGCTGGATATCTTGCACTAAGAGTTCGACAACTTTACGTAATGAATGTAGTTCCTCAAGAAGATTTGAAACAAACTCAGCTGAAATTGATACCTCACTAAGTTGATTGTCATTTGTTTTTTCACAGCTACCACACGACATGCAAGACCAGCTTACAATATTGGAATATTTGTCAACTGAACTGCACTTGCCAAAATGAAAGAACTCCTTGCATCTTTCACACTTTATGCCGTTTTTCAATACTCTTTTTCATTTACTATATTTAGTATTAACTGTAAAATTACCTGACATATGGGACCCATTTATACTGTCCAAAACACTGTCCGCCACCTTGACTATCCAATTTACTACCCACCAAAATCCAACGTCATCAACTCTGACCTAAGATTCAAGCAATTCTCTCCACTGACTAAAGAGTTTATGCTTTAATAAAACATGGCTATGAAATTATCATTTGACGGAGTTTGAATTTCTGCGGTCAGTCGTTCAAACACCCTTTGTTACAATACCGGTGGATGAGACCTTTACGATAAAAAAAAAAATGATAAAGTGGTTGTCACGGACCAAATTATTCAATCTAATTATCCCACGTAATTATCTCCCTGTTGAATTGCAAAACTTTTCAGTGGAAAAAAGGATGAAGTTTGAAAGTTCCAAATCTACGTAAACTAGCCCAACATAAAGGGAAGAAAACTGTAAAAATATTCATTTCATTAAACTAAACGAATAAACTTAAAATTTCTAAGTATTGAAGCTTACAGTACAAATTATATCCCTATTTTCTAGGAACTCTATGGCTTGATGCTTTGTGCTCTGAACGTTCCATGTAATAAACAGAAGCTTCAGCAATTATAAAAGAATTTAGTGGATAAAATGCGATGCACTGTAGTTTCAGTTTCTTAATTAATTCTATTTCAAATGTGGCTGATCCAGACAACCCAACCTAGTTATCCATTTAATTGGTAGATGATATTTCAGATCAGCAAATAGAACGGAAAGTTTTCGTCAATAAATTCTTTAAATTCTGACCAATCTTTTAAGAGTGATACAAAAATGTTCCATAATTCAATCAGGATGTTTGTTGCAAAACACTAAGAGTAACTCAAGATTGTTAAAAAAAGTAGGCATTAGATAAAAATACTAACTTCCTACCATGTTGAAAATACTAATACTAGATGATCTCGAAAAATATTTCTGACTTTCAATAAAATTAATATGTAGTGGATCCAGGGATCACGAACTTAACCCGTTATTAAACGCTGTTAGTAAATCAGAAAATTTGTCACTTGATAACTGAAAAACCAGAGACGGTATGTCCTAATTACTGAAAAACCAGAGGCGATATGGCATACCATCGCATACCTTCTCCCTTCGACAACTGCTTTTAAAGACAAATAAATAACACTAAATTAAACGAAACAGTATGAGAGCTAAACGACTGAACGAATTCGGCAGTGGCAGCTGGTACTATATGTTGCACGGTTGTGCAACTGTAAATGATTTTTACCTCCAAAGATTTTTTTTTAATTTTAAAATAATGTTTTCGTAAAAAATAATCCCTTGCTTTTTAGCACAACACAGTATTGATGCATCTCTTAAAAAATCATGTCAAAAAACTGAAAGAAAGAGAGAGAAACACACATCCAGTGGCAAATAGCGTTGCCACTGGATCCATTAGCATTGAGCATACGGCAGAGTTCCTATTTCTTAACATTGGAAAGCATATTTATTCTTGCATCGCTCCTATCCTGTTGTACGGTCTCCATCCAGTTGCGGAGACCTTGGCAACTGCCACTCAGCTTCTGTAATAGTTATAATTCCTTCACTCACCAGCGATGAAGGCGTGGGTGTTGCGTGGGTCGAGGCAGTTTGGAAGAACAAACCAAAGAACAACAATAATAATAATAATAATGATAATAATAATAATAATAATAATAATAATAATAATAATAATAATAATAATAATAATAATAGAATAGAGGGAGTGATATGTAGAGTGTGTCCGAGGGTTTGCTCATAATATTGTTACAATTGAAAATCCTATTGTGCTGTTTTAATGTAAGTGTGTGTTTGAAGAATGTGATGGTGTTTTTGTTCTTATCCTGTGAGTGATATTATTAATATTAAAATATAACGCTAGTAACAGAAAACTCAAAATGAATTCAGTTTGCAGTCTTCTCAGGACCCCGTTTTCTCGTAGGCTGATGGAGGAGAAGGTTGAAATAAAAAGGTTAGGGCGTCCAACACCAATTTTAACAATCAATCAAACAGTCAAAACAGGTAAGAGACAGTTTCAGCGCTCTTTCAAAATCGAGTATTATAACAACACAGACTGGCTTTGTGGTTGTGAGGGAAAAAAATGCTTTATTTTGTTTTCCTTGTTTACTTTTTGGGGGTGAACGTGCTTGGACTGAAATAGGCATAAAAGATATTAATCATTTGAGTGAACGAATTAAGGGACACAAAGCTACAAATATCCATATGAAAAATGTATTACAGTTAGCTTTATTTGGTACAGCCAATATAGCTCAGCAGTTAGACAGTGAGTATAGGCGAAATATAGCTTTGCATAACGAAAGAGTAAGACATAATCTTTATATTCTAAATATTATAATTAATTGTGTACGTTTCTGTGGTGAATTTGAATTAGCGTTGCGGGGTCATGACGAGACAGAAGTATCTTCAAACCCAGGTGTTTTCCGTGGCCTCATTGATTTCAGTGCAGAACTTGACACAGCCGTGAAAACTCATTTGGAGAAAGCTACTGTCTTTAAGGGAACATCTAAAACGATTCAAAATGAACTTTTAAATATAATGTTAGAAGTTTGCCAGAACAAAATCTCACAAGAAGTAAAAGAATCAGAATTTTTAGCTATGATTGCAGACCAAACTAGTGATGTGGCTAATACTTTTCAAATGGCCGTCATTTATCGACATGTAGTAAATGGAAAACCAGTTGAAAGATTTTGGACTTTCCTCGAACCTCCTAAACACGTTGCAAAAACTTTGGCGTCATGCCTGTTAAAAGAACTTGAAAAACATAGGTTAGAGGAGACCCCACAGAAATTAATCGCGCAGACGTACGATGGCGCGTCAGTAATGTCCGGAACGTCTGGAGGAGTACAAGCAATTATTAAACAACAGTTTCCAAACGCCGAGTACGTTCATTGTTATGCCCACCAGTTGAATCTAATTATGCTCAATGCTGCTTCAGTGGTAAGAAATGTTAGAGTATTTTTTGACACTTTGCAGGGAGTTTGTTCCTTCTTCTCAACAAGTCCACAGCGTACAAAATTACTTGATGATATCGTAAAGAAAAGACTTCCCCGGTCTGTTCCTACGAGATGGAATTTCCAATCACGCGGCGTTAATACAATTTATCTGTACAGAAAAGAAATTATTCAATGTTTGAAACATATTCTAAATAATGAACATATTAAAAATTCGAGCACAATCGAGAAGGCAAGAGCGCACATTGACACGCTTACTAGACACAGCTTTGTGCTTTGGCTAACTCTGTTCCACAAAATTTTACCTCGTGTTGACATCTTGTATGGACAGTTCCAAAGAAAGGACATTGATGTGGTAAGTGCTCAAAAGTATGTGTCAGTTTTTGTTGAAAGTGTTGAAAAAATAAGAAACGAAGAAATAGATATTGAGCCTTTAGTTTCATCGGAGACATCGAAAAGAAGAGAAACTGATAACACACAACTAAACATGGAAGCGAAGGAAGTGTGTGATGGGATTATTAGTAACGTTAAACACAGATTTAGTTTTACTGGCCATTTTGTGGCGGGCACTTTATTCTGTAATGAAAAGTTTGGAGAATACAGGAAGGAATTTCCAGAACAAATTGTTCAAAACGTTTGCAACTTCTATGCAAAGCAGCTTCATTTCGAACTTTCCATAATATATAACACTGCCGAGTTTTCATCAATATCTGCACCAGTTAGTTCATTAGAATTTTTCCAGCACAATAACATTGAGAGAAACTTTTCTTAAATAAGCAATTTTCTGAAGGTTTTGCTCGTTATTCCAATGACTTCATCGGAGGCAGAGAGATGCTTCTCTACCCTAAAGAGAATAAGGACTTTTCTACGGAATACTATGACACAAGAGAGACTATCTGCCCTAGCAATGTTATCTATTGAGAGAGACTTGGTGAACAGCATTCCAGATTTTGACCAACAAGTAATAGAAAAATTTGCAGCTCGAAACAACGTAGGATGGACTTCCTTTTCAAATAAGGTACGATTTATTTAATTAAATAATTTTGTTTAGCTTTACATATATTCATATTCTTTTTCTTCAATGTTTCCGTAATGCTTTCATGCTGTTTATATTTCCGTGCCTTACAACACATGCTACATTATATTTATCTCTTGTTTAAAAGTGTCGTATATGCATAACGTATAAATCTGCAATGACAGTAATTGTTTACCTTGTTCGGAAGGAAACAGAAAAGATAGGTTAGTTCAGTAATTGTTAATATACAGGTTGGCCCTAAAGTACGTATACACCCCTGCATTGATCAAGTGTAACATTCCAGTTTATGGATTTATTTGCTTCGACTATTCTGGGCTTAAGTTATAAGTAAAAAGACGTTAAGAACAAATAATAAAGGAAACTAAGTCTACCTGTTTGATAACAATAAGAAATGTAATAAAATTCAGTACGGGTCTGTATACCTACTTTTGGGCCACCCTGTACTTAAATCAATAAACATAGCAGTAGAGCTTGGAGGCAAAGACACAAGAGAAGGAAGGTTGGGGGTGGAGTGGAAGTCGCGCGTAAACATGTACCTTTTGATATTGCAACTGCTGGTTTTACAGACCACGAACGGCTACTGAAATTCCGGACTGACACTATTCATTTTAGGAACTCCAAAAACTACAGCGTGGCCCGGAGGCGGGCGTATCCCTAATTGGCATTTTCTAATAGTTTTAGGATTTACCCACATTTGTTCGTTAACATTGCTTGGCATAGTCTGGTAACATTGCTTGGCATTGGCAGGCAATATTGCTATCCATGTGAGCACCGGCGCACTTCGTGATTCACGTGCGCAATTACCTGTATTAGACGTTTCCTGGCCGCTGGATTGGAAGAGGTTTTGCATCTGTACACCAACTCCTTTGCGTGGCCTCCAAGAAGAACCGATCTGACGACAGACTATGTTCTCTGGGGTTTCATAAAACAACAAGTAAGAAACATTCGATATCACCCAACACAGGAATTACGAGTAGCTCTTGAACACGCCTTCAACCTCGTGACAACGGAGTATTTCCGTAAAACATCTCCGAGAACTTGCCGCAGAATTCAGGTGTGTTACGACATGGATGGTGATCATACCATTGTTTATGACTCTTAAGAAGCTTAAGACTAACGGTAACTGTGTACGGACGTTCTACCATAACTAACACTATACTGTTGAAACTAAAGGGGGTTACGCCCACTTCCGGACTACCCTGTATGAATTGAACAATGATATCGGTTAATTTAGATATTTTACTTTTCATTTGGTGTGGGCTGAACTTGAACTTCAACAGCATCGAGATTGTCACTATTCATCTCAGCGTCCCCGAAAACTATCATTCGACCTAATCTAAGTCAATTTAGACATATTGAGCCTTATGCAGTCATTTGGACATATAATTAGCATCATACTAAATGCCTGACTACTGCGGAAAACGTAGACAAACTCTTTAGTATGGCACTAATCACGCGTGAGAACGACTCTGCATAAGGCCTATTAATTTTATTTCTCTCCCTTCCGAGATGTTGGTCGGACCTACCCGTTTTTTCCCGGTGTCCTATATTGGAACAATTTTAAGTATGACGCAAATACCGGCTAATTTGGCTACACCGTATCGCAATTAATAATAATAATAATAATAATAATAATAATAATAATAATAATAATAATAATAATAATAATAATAATAATAATAATAATAATAATAATAATAATAATAATAAATTTTATTGCAGAAACATCTGAGAACATCAGATGTATTACAATCGTCAGAAATAGAAGTTGAAAATTTTAGTTACATATATAACATACCACAATATAAACAAAGATCACTACCTAACAGAAGCGAATATTTTAACTATCAATTTTGAGTTCAAAAAATTCTTCAACACTATATATACAATTATTAATAAGTAATTTCTGTACTTCTTTTTTAAAAGCCCAAAATGGAAGTTCTCTTACAGATATAGGTAGAAAATTATAAAATTTAACTGACATATAGTAAAAGGTCTTTTGTGTCTTACTATATTCACATCTAAATAATCCTAAACAGTTCCTGTTTCTAGTTTGATAAGTATGAGAGTACCCTAACTCATTGTAGATATGTTTGTTTTCCTTAATGTAAAGCAAACATTGGTATATGAAAATTGCAAGTACTGTCATAATTCCTAATTTAACGAAGCTTGACCTACAATGTGCACGACTAGGGAGACCGAGCATTAATCTTACACATATCTTTTGTATTTTCAATAGGCTTTTAATGGAGGACTGATGACCCCAAAGTATCGTTCCATAACTTAAATGACTGTGAATTTAAGCATAATAAACAGTTTTAAGTACCTTTAAACTTACGCACAATCTCAATCTACGAATAAGATAAACTCCTTTACTAGCTCTAGATTCCACCATAAGGATATGATCGTCCCAGTTCAAATGATTATCAATTAAAAAAACCAAAAAAGAAGCGGAATATTTTTTAAGTTCTGCATTCGAATTTTTGTTATTGTAAGTAAGCACCAAGTCTTTGATCGTATCAGAGTTAATACAAAGCAAGTTGGAAGTACACCAGTCTTTAATAATATCTGAGGTGTTGTTTAATATAGACTGAACTGAGTCTTTTTGTCGTGAGTTAACACAAAATATTGAGATCATCAGCAAATAAATAACTATTAACGAAGGGTGAAGCGACGTTGTATGGGAGGTCATTGATATAAATAATAAAAAGAATCGGACCAAGAATAGATCCCTGAGGTACTCCGTATCTGACAGGCAGCAGATTAGACTCTTCCCCTTCATAAACAACTCTTTGATATCGTCCATTTAAATACGAATGAAGAAGTGACAGAGCTGCATTATCAAAACCATAGAATTCTAGTTTTTGCAACAAAATATCATGAGACACCGTATCAAATGCTTTTGATAGATCATATAGTTTTACATGAACAAAGTTTTTACTGTCCAACCCAGAAATACAATTTACCAAAAATGAGACAGCAGCCTTAACAGTTCCTAGTCCAGATCTATAACCAAATTGAGAATTACTAAATAAATTATTATGTTCAAAATAGTCAACAATCTGCTCATTCAAAACAATCTCAAAAACTTTAGATATAACTGGAACCAGTGAAATTGGTCTATAGTTATCAAGAGAAGACTTATTTCCTTTCTTCATTATAGGTACTACTTTCACTAATTTAAAGCATTCAGGAAAATGGCAGTCTAATATACAAGAGTTTATAATGTGAGTTAAAGGTTCCTTTATAAAATGTACTCCATATTTTAACATAATAGGACTCAGATTATAAATATCCTCACATCTACTGCTACTCATTTTAATAATCGCTTTCTCAACATCTTTTACTTCAATTGGATGAAAATTAAACGTAGTGATAGGTTTAGACAATTTATTTAAATAAAAATCTGAATCATTATTATGAGGATATGATGAAACTTCCCTCAGTATCTCTTCAATTTTGTTAACAAAAAAGTTATTAAATTCAGAGGCATCCAGCTGGTTATCAGAGATTTTTATGTTATTGTATATAGGATAAATTTCTTTTTTTACGATATTCCACATTGCTTTAGACTTATTGCCAGAGTTGTTGATGGTTTTATCATTAACCTTAATTCTAGTTTCTCTCACTAGTTTATATAACTTTTTCTTACTAATTTTATATAAATTCTTTATGACACTTGAGCCAGTACTACTATAATAGTCATAATAAAATTTACATTTTGCTTTGAGACTATCAATTTCTTTACTCTTAACTCTAGTAGCTTTCGGTTTAGTCGGCTTGCCAATAACGTATTTTACAGGAAACGCACTTTCAGTTGAGAACGACATTACAGACATAAAAAATTCTAGTTTATCCTTAACATCTTGCAAGGAGCTATACATAAAGTTCCAATCAACTGATGATAGTACCTCTTGAAATCTTGTTATGTTTTCTTCTCTCATTAAGCCAACCCTTAACCTGCATTTATTGTTACTAGTCTTATCTGTTACATTGAGAAAATTCACCTCAGATTTAAGTAAAACCGCCCAGTGATCAGAGACAGCAGTTTTTACGATTGAACTATCAATAGACCTGTCGATTACAGTGATTATATTGTCAATACAACTACTACCTCCAAATTTAGGCCTGGTAATATCAGTAGTAACAATAGCTAGATTGAATGAAGAGAACACATTATTTAACGTAATACTTTCTATGTTGTTTTCCAACTTAAAATCAACATTAAAATTCCCACATAAAATAATATTGGAGTTAAAGGTATTTAAATGCTCTAGAAGATTGTTCATTCTGTCAATAAATAACTTAAAATCTTTACATTCAACATTTGGTCTGTATACAGCTGCAACAATAGTGTTAATATCAGGCAAGTATGATGCTGTAACCTCAAAGACCATTTCAATAGACATGGTATTTACACTAAGGATAGGCCTATGAGAATATATATTTTTAATAAAGATAGCATATCCCCCATGTTTCCTTATGGGTCTACAGTAGCTGTTACTCAATTCATATCCCTTGAGGACATAAAAATTAATTTCCCTAGGATGAAGCCAATGCTCAACAAGACATACAAAATCAACATTCAGATTAGAAACATAATCTTCAACTATAGCGAATTTATTAGCTAATCCTTGGATATTCCATGAAAAAGTTACTGCTTCATTAGGCCTACATTGATTAATAATATTACTACTTTCTATATGTACAGACGTATTGAATGAGTTAACATTTTGATCTAGATCTATCCTAAAAAAGAATTGGTTTTAACATTCAGAGGAATAGGGTCAGATTCACATTAGGCAATTTTGTTAACTCCCTCTAAAATCTTATTACTAACAAATCTTTTACCCAATCTATTAAGATGAAATCCGTGGACAGTATGAAATTTGCTCCCCAAGTTACTAATATCTATGTAGGTGACATTTCTAAAGTGTTTACAAATTTTATACATTTCATTATTTGCTTTGTCTCCCTCTTTATTGATTATGGACCACGACGGTAAATCGTGCCGTCGAGGCATAGAAAAGACACACACTAGCCTGGCATTTCTAAGTTCATACAATTTCCTTCTCAAAGAAGGCAAAAGATCCTTAGTTTCATTTTTAGCAACGTCGTTGGTTCCTGCAAGTAGAACTGGAATATCCGTTACATTCTGTACCAACACATCTGCTGTCACATCGGAGAATTTAGCCCCGGTTGATGACTATGTGTTAAGATATTGGAGTAAACACCTCTTCCCTGACTGTCAGAATATAAACAGATTTTCATAGGTCGAGTTTCGCAGTTTGACTACATCTTCTTAATCTCACTACTTGGCCGTCGTACCGTATTTCCATCTTCTTCTGCTTCAGTAGGCAAATCTGATAATGGGTCAAATCTATTTTTTAAGGGTGGGAAGTTGACACTATTAACCTTAAATTTAGTGTTTTTTGATTCTTTGTAAGGGACAGTTTCCCATCGTCTAGGGTTTACTGACTTTTGGTGTGCAGTCATGCTTTCATTCCTTTCTTCAGATATACATATTGTATTCTTCCTTAACTCTTCATTCTCATTTTTCAGAACTCTTATGTCATTTTCTAATATCTCAATAATTTTCAGGAGAGATGCTTCACTATTCTTATTAGTATCGTCCGTCACCAACCCATAATTTTGAGCTTCCGTCTTACACTTTGGACAAAACCACTGCTCATTTTCAGCTGGTAAATCATTTTCATCAACTCTGGCACAACGAAAATGATTCCATTTATCACAATTATCACAAATGATACCATTCCTTACTATTCTACAACACTTCGCACACTTAATATCTAAAACAATTCGACTCAATTCGATAGTGAACAAGACGTGTCTTGACTAATGGGGGCCATATTAGTAGGTTCTGGCTACCTGTATTCACTGTAAACTAGGCAAAAAGCATAACAGTACACATTTAAGATTTAAGATTTAAGATTTAATTTTGTATAAAATCACTTTTAATCAACATATAGTCAATGAAATCGTGTTTTCATGCAGACAGAACATGAGTAATGCATTAATATTAGTAAATCTCAAAATGGCAAATGTCCCCTTAAGAGATCTGAAAGCATTACTATAAGGTGCAATGAACAGTACACACAGTATACATACAAACATATTTATTTCTCTAGAAAGAATAAAGCGATTATTACGAAACTTGGAGGGTTTGTTAAATATGAATCAAAGTATACTTAGGTATAATTTCTATGTTAGTATATGCAAGGGGACAAGATCTTGGGGTGTAAAATAAACGAAAAGGGAAATTTTTGAGGGATTTTCCCGAAAATCCCTCTGTTACGGGAAAATCGTACGTGATGGAGAAAAACCGAGTGCAAATTCGAATTCAGCGCAAAAAGTTCCTTTAAGAACAGGTATTTCCTTTTATGTAACAAAACCTTTCTTAACTAATGTAATATACTGTTATATAAAAACGAATTCAACTTTGAAATTATAATATAGTAATAAAATGCAATTTTCTTTGTGATTGTACATAAATTCCCACTTTGGGAACTTTCCAGAAATATTCCCAGGGAATTTCCCCGAAAAATATCTTCCCGAAAATTTACCCATCACTATGCCATACTAGTGATGGGCAGTGGGAATATTCCCGGGTTTTTTCCCTGGCCTATAAATTCCCGGGAAGGAATTTATTTTCATTTCTTAATTTTATCTTCTAAATTATAAGAACCATATGACTAATTACTTTATTTTAATATATTATGGTTTACTTCTAGGCAGGGCCGGATTTCCCAATAGGCCCGGGCCTGTGGGCGCAAGCTCCCAGGGGGCGAACGGCCGAGAGAAAAAAAATAAAATAACTAGAAATAAAAATAAATTGCCATAACTTAACATATTTTTTGAATTGATTTTAAAATATCAGGCTAATAAAGCATTCTGATTTTGAAGTTCATTGGAACAAATAATTGTTGGTAAAGTTAAACTATTTGCATCGTGGATTGGTGTTTATGCAATTAACATATAGACCTGATATATTTTTAATAAAGGTTTTTAGGAAAGTAACTTTAACCAGACTAGGGGGCGGAAAAAAATTATTGGGCCTAGGGGCGCCAAAATATTAAATCCGGCCCTGCTTCTAGGTTTTAAAGAATTTGCAGGTTAAAAAATTTAAAATTATTTGAAGGTACTTTATATAACTAATAATATGATTTTTAAGTTCCATTTCATTTGCACTAAAAAGTAAGGTAATTGTTTAGAATTGAGGGGGGCAAAACTAGGAAAAGGTAGGATGATTTACGGAAGAAATGAATTGATAGTGAAGTTCAAGTAGTCAAGAATGTATCGAACACATTTTTTTAGGGCAGTAGGGGATTTATACAAAACGGAAAGGTAACTGGAAGTGTTTTATATGAGAAAAGAAAGTGAATTGCTGGTAACGAAGATAGAAAACAACGTGCCATGGGGGGCTCTCACCCGTCTTCATTCGCTAACGCTCGCTCTGCAACGCTGTCTGAACTTAATGTTGGTAACGTAACTTAACGTATGAAACCATAAAACAACAGCATCGGAATAGAATATCGCAAAAAGTAGGTGCAAAAGCTGCTCTCCAATGCTAAAGAACAGCCAAATTAGCAAAGTACTAATTTACAAATGATGAAAAGGAACCATTTTGTAAAGTAATTTAGAATTATGTAGAAATAGAGATGGAAGTACTGTTAATAAACCCTGAACCACCATTAGTAATGGACGTCTGTCTGTCTCCTCTCTCTGACTCGAATTTCTAAAGAGGTACTCGGACTTCTTTTACATGTGAATTAACTCATGGAATTTCGAGAAATGGGTAAAATAAAAGGTCGTGTATGGCATAGTTTCGTGCTAAAATATAAAGATAAGTAAGTATCTTGGAAATTTTGTGACCATAAATATGTATGAGCAAATGTTGATAAATTGGTGAGACATGTATCTTCTACCATTTACCCAATCAAATTGGTTTATAACATTTATAAATTTAACATGTTTATAATATCAGTAATAGAGTCAAGTTGAGCAAAAATACTTAGATATAAATTTAAACTGTTAGTATATATTTTTTTCAAACATATTTAATTGATAGAACATATTGTAAATAAATATACATTTATGCGTACTCTCTAAATGTAATAAAGTGTTAATAAAGTAACATTTTACCGTTCAGAATATACATTTTAAAGAATGCTCTGTGGACAACAGTAATCATATGCTGTGATATAAAAATTAATTCAACTTTGAAATCGTAATATAATAATAAAATGCAATGTTCTTTCTGATTGGACATAAATTCCCGGATAAATTCCCACTTTGGTAATCTTCCCGGGAATATTCCCGAAAAATATCTTCCCGGGAATTTACCCATCACTAGGCCATACGCCGAGCAAATCCGGGGATCTGGGGGCAGTCCGGCAGCCAGCCCAAAAATGTTGGGGGGCGGTAGAAGTTAGGAGGCCGATACAACCATATTACAGTTTATCACCATATTATAGTTCATTTGCAAGTCTACCGTGAAAATTTTAGGGGTGCAGCAAAAATGTAGGGGAGTTCGGGCTCCAAGACACCCCGTCGATACGGGCTTGTCTGTGGTGAAGGTCCTTAGCTAGCTGAAGGATAGTTCTCAATAAATATAATTATTCTGAAAGTTGTTTAAGTAAACATATTAATATGATGGAGATTAAAAGGATATCTTATCCTTTTAATTAAGACCTCTACTATGAATAAAGGCAATGACTGTAGCTAGAATTGCCGTTTCGAGAAGAAAGAAGAGGTGGTATGGGACGAGATTAGAAAAGTGTAAGGCGAGAGGTTGGAAGGCACAAAAACTTAGAATTTATGCTATGTGAATTAAGTAAATTCTATGAATCAATAATGCGAAAAAGATAGCTGAAAAATTAAGGACAGGCATTTTGAAGCTAGTCATTGAGTATTAATTACTTCTATATAAAATGAAATGAAGGTTAAAGTTTCGAAATACAATTAAATCAAGAGGAAAATAGAAAAGGAAATTCGTCTCTTTTCAATTAAATGGATGGTCTATAAGTGGAAAAATATCTCAGAATCCTGCAATTTCTTTAAGGTTTTTGGAATCGGATATCAAGAAAAATCACTGCAACTGTTTCACGAAAGATAAATGAGATCCACGTATGTATATAAATTAGATATGTGGTCTTGGTACGCAAGGTCCCGGTTCTATTCCAGCACGTAAACCATTATAGTGATTCAGACTTCACTTTAACTTTAAAGTCTCGTGTTAGATATCATCGTCAGTGACAAAAGACGTAAATACAAATCAGAATCAGAGGTGCGTAGATCAATGAAACATTTTCCCACCACCCACTGAGCACCCGCTCATTGTGACCCACGACCCACTTGCCCCGCGACCCACCGTCACCCACTGACTCACCCCCAACCGTGACTCACTGACTCACCACCAACCGTGACCCACTCTGATCACCATCACCTACTCTGACCCATCACCCAATTCTCTCCACTGACTAAAGAGTTTACGCTTTAATAAAGCATGGCTATGAAATTATCATTTGACGGAGTTTGAATTTCTGCGGTCAGTCGTTCAAACACCCTTTGTTACAATACCGGTGGATGAGACCTTTACGATAAAAAAATGATAAAGTGGTTTTCACGGACCAAATTATTCAATTTAATTATCACACGTAATTATTTCTCTGTTGAATTGCAAAACTTTTCAGTGGAAAAAAGGATGAAGTTTGAAAGTTCCAAATTAACGTAAACTACCCCAACATAAAGGGAAGGAAACTGTAAAATATTCATTTCATAAAGGGAAACGAACAAACTTAAAACTTCAAAGTAATGAAGCTTACAGTACAAATTATATCTCTATTTTTTGGGAACTCTATGGCTTGGTGCTTTGTGTTCTGAACGTTCCACGTAATAAACACAAGCTTCAGCAATTATTATAAAAGAAAATAGTGGATGAAATGCGATGCACTGTAGTTTCAGTTTCTCAATTAATTTTCTTTCAATTGTGGCTGACCCGGACCACCCAACCTAGTTATCCACTTAATTGGTAGATGATATTTCAGATCAGCAAATAAAACTGAAAGTTTTCGTCAATAAATTCTCTAAATTCTGACCAATCTTTTAAGAGTGATACGAAAATGTTCCATAATTCAATCAGGATGTTTGTTGCAAAACACTAAGGGTAACTCAGGATAGATAGAAAAAAGTAGGCATTAGATAAAAATACTAACTTCCTACCATGTTGAAAATACTAATACTAGGTGATCTCGAAAAATAGTTTTGACCTTCAATTAAATTAATATGTAGTAGATCCAGGGATCACGAACTTAACCGGCTATTTAACGCTGTTAGTAAACCAGAATATTTGTCACTTGATCACTGAAAAACCAGAGACGGTATATCTTCATTAATGAAAAACCAGAGGCGATATGGCATACCACTGCATACCTTCTCCCTTCGACCACTGGTTTTAAAGACAAACAAATAACATTAAATTAAACGAAACAGTATGAGAGTTAAATGACTGAACAAATTCGGGACTGACACTATTCATTTTAGGGACTCCAAAAACTACAGCGTAGTCCGGAGGTGGGCTTATCCCTAATTGGTCTTTTCTAATAGTTTTAGGATTTACCCACATTTGTTCGTTAACATTGCTTGGCATTGTCTAGCAACATTGCTATCCATGTGAGCACGAGCGGACTTCGTGATCCACGTGCGCAATTACCTGTATCAGATGTTTCCTTGCCGCTGGATTGGAAGAGGTTTTGCATCCGTACACCAACTCCCTTTGCCTGGCCTCCAAGAAGTACCGATCTGTTCGACACCAGACAATGTTCTCTGGGGTTCACAAAGCAACAAGCAAGAAACACTCGATATCACACAACGCAGGAATTACGAGCAGCTCTTGAATACGTCTTCACCCTCGTGACTACGGAGTATCTCTGCAAAACATCCCCAAGAACTTGGCGCAGAATTCAGGTGTGTTACGACATGGATGGTGGTCATACCGATGTTTATAACTCTTAAGACGCTTAAAACTTATGGTAACTGTGTACAGACATTCTACCATAACTAACGCAATACTGTTGAATCTAAAGAGAGGGTACGCCCACTTCCGGACTACCCTGTATGAATTGAACAATAATATCGGTTAATTTGGATATTTTACTTTTCGCTTGGAGTGGGCTGAACTTGAACTCCAACAGCTCGAGATTGTCATTATTCATCTCAGCGTCCCCGAAAACTATCATTCGACCTAATCTAAGTCAATTTAGACATATTGAGCTTTATGCAGAGTCGTTTGGGCGTATAATTAGCAACATACTAAAGGCCTGACTGCTGCAGAAAACGTAGACAAACTCTTTAGTATGGCACTAATCACGCGTGAGAACAACTCTGCATAAGGCCTATTAATTTTATTCCTCTCCCTTCCGAGACGTTGATCGGACCTACCCGTTTTTTCCCGGTGTTCCTGTATTGGAACAATTTTCAGTATGTCGCAAATACCGGATGATCTGGCTACACCGTATCACAATTAGTTCAGAAAGGGTCAACTGCATTCAGAAGGGATGTAATGAAAAGGTGATTGTTTCCTGCTCTATTAGTTTTTGCATCTGGCGATGGTGACGTCATTCTCAAAGAAATTTTTACATGCACCATGGAGGAAATAAATTAAATAAAATATTCATTATTTTTATATTTTTGTTTGTTTGTTGCCTTAAATAACTTGATTAATAGTTGCTTCCAGTCATATTGAAAGCTATAAGGAAAGTATTAATAATAGTTATAACTTGTACAGTGTAATCTAAATTACAATGTTCAAATAATGGAACACCAGGAGAGAATGGGTCCATTAATTTCATTATTGTAAAATTTTATTTCTGTATCAACTAGGAATGTATTTTACTGTTTTACTCAAATATAAATACCTTTGTTTCCTTGCTTTATGTACGGTTTCTCAGTTTATATTAATTTGCTTCCAATGTACAGCGGCGCAAACACTGATATCTTTCTAAGAGTATTAAGCTGGATCGCTAGACACCTTTAGGGTAAAACTTTCTCACTAGATGGCAAAGCTCATTGCGATACATGCGATGTTGCCACATGAGTTACGGATAGAAAAGTGTTTAGACACGGCCGCATTTTATACATGATTTACAACAAAGAGAAATGAGAGCTTTTATTTCCATTTTACTCAATACTGCCTCCTTTAAAATATGAATTAATTATATTCTTTGATAAAAAGTGATTTTTAACTTATGAAACGTTATGTGTATCTCTCAAACTAGATGTCTTTACGGTGCAGATTAAGAATGCCTATACTAATACAAAATCATTACATAAATTTCATATTTTGGACAAAACAGACTCTCAGTACGCTCAAAAATGGTGTTTTATAAGCCTAGTTGTGATCCTTGGTGTAAAACATTTCTCTACTTTAGAGATTTAATATATCATGGCTAAAATTCTCTTGTTTTTTTGGTCAAAGAGCATCTCAGTTTGCATTTAGGGGGAAATCATATCATTTCTATGGTAATAGTTTCTTAAAAAACGGCAGTTAAACGTTATACATTTATTTGTAATTAGATGCCTTTACGGTGCAGATTAAGGATACGTGTACAAATACAAAATCATTACCTAGGTAGATAGGACAAAACATATTCTTAGTAGGTTCAAAAATGTTATTTTATAGGCGAAGTTGCAATCCTTAGAGCAGTTTTACTTTAAGGGCTTAAATATCATGGCTAACATTCCAGCGTTTTTTGGGCAAAATTCGACTCAAACTGCATTTAGGGTAACGAAAACTACTTGCATGGTAAAATTTTCTTTGCAAATTACAAAGATATATGTTTATCTATAACTAGATGTCCACATACAATAATAAGTATCCAAATACAAAACCATTAAACAAATCCGATATTTTCAACAAAACAGACTTAGTTCCTTCAAGCGTGGTATTTTGTCAGTTGTATTCCCGTGCAAGCATTTTGTAAGTTGTGTTCCCCAGGAAATATATTTTGTAAGTTGAATGCCTTAGTGTAACTTTACTTTAGATGACATAATCATCAGGCCCGTATCCAGGGGGGTCTAGGCGGACCGGGCCCCCCTAACATTTTCACCGTAGGCTTGCAAATGAATTATAATATTGATGGATCGAGCACCCTTTAGCTTTAGCCGAGCCCCTCTACAATTTTGGAGTGGCTACCGGATTATGGATAAACTTCCAGAGTTTTCTGGACTAAACATGGCCACATTAAATGAAAACTATCACCAACTTTTACTAGGTTGCTTACTTACATACAGATATGTTCCACAATCCAGGTGGAATGAGGAAACTGAGGTAGGGCTAAAATTCCAGAGTTTTCTGGACCAAACATGGCTATGTTAAATGAAAACTATCACCAACTTTTACTAGGTTGCTTACTTACATACAGATTTGTTCCACAATCCAGGTGGAATAAGGAAACTGAGATAGGGCTTTATGCAGAGTCGTTTTGATGTATGATTAGCGTCATACTAAAGGCCTGACTACTGTACGAAACATATGTTAGTCGAACTCTTTAGTAATCACGCGTCAGAATGACTCTGCATAAGTTCTCGCAGCGAGTAAAACTACGCGATTAGTACGGGTGTTAGGGTGCCGAAGGCGCTATTTGAAATTTTCTAGTTTAATATTCCACGATTATATATAGTCTGAATCTAAAAGGAGCAGTGATGATGATTATCGAAATGGTGGACTGAAGGAAGTGGGAAAACACCGAGAAAATCCACGCACACTATGGGTCCTACAGAAAGTCTTCCTGGCGAAAAGTGGGATCGAACCAGCGATCTTGTGCGCCAGAGGTGATCTACCTACGAAGCTATTTACAGCTAATTTTATTAAAATCTACTAGTATATTTAACCTACTTCATTTCTCCATGTGTTTTGCAAGTATTTGCTTTTAAACCTTGATTGCTGTACTTCATATATCACATGATCTTCAACAATAATAAGCTCAAGTATGAATTCTGTGATTCTTGTTTATAGTGGCATATATTCAAAACAATGTCACGCTATCTTTTAGTACTGGTTCATACTTGATACTATGCACACCTGAAGATAATAACAGTCTAGAATAAGAACACTTTTATCTAGAAACACCCGCAGGATTTTCCCAAGGCCGGGAAAGGGGCAAAAGATCAACATACATTGATGCGCATAACGAATGATGCAAAACAGTTATTATTCAGGCATATTGCATATCTTTGTGGACTACAATAAATAGGTCTATATTAAATATTCTAGCAGGTGTAACCAAATATAATGTTCCTTCATGTGTGTTTCTGGGTAAAAGCGTTTTGAAACAACCAAATACCTTTCGAAAATTCAGGGTAAAGCGATTGTCCCCTTGCCTCCACTGCGGACGCTCATAGCCTGATCGTTGACAGAGCGTACGGGTCTATTGTTTTACTCAATGGTGTCATTCACCTAGTTCGCCCGAACCGGTTATTAAAATTTCTCAGGTTCTTGGAACCGGTTGTTAAAATCGTATCTCCACTTTCATATCCGGTACTTACGGAAACAACAATTTTCTAGTGTTACGAGGTGTCAAAAAACCTTTAAAATTTTTTTAAAAAATGAAAATACTGAGAGAGCATGGAACAAATGAATTTTATTTTTCTACATAATCCACTCTACGCTCAATATAAGTTTCCCATTACTTCCAAAGTGTCCCAATGCCTCTAAAGATCTTTTTTTTTTTTTTTGATTGGATACGCAATCAGTCATACACCATTCGTTGCACCTCTTCATCAGATTGCAACTTCTTTACCTTTAGTGCCTTTCACCACTGAGGCGAGATTCCGTACGAAAGAGGATGAAATGAATATTTTCAATGATCGCAGCCATTGCACAGGCAGTAGTATGAGGCCGAGTATTGTTATGTTATAGAGGAAATTTTTTTCAGAAGTCCGTATTACTTCGTATAATAAGTTTAGGACCTTTTTGGAGATCGGAATAAAGGATATTATTGACTATGCGTTCCCTATGCTGTAACGCTCCAAAATGTCACCTGTTTGGTTCCAGAAGAAAGTACTAACTTCCCTGTAGATGGTTGTGTCCGATAATGGATACTGCCATTGCATGCTCGCTTTCTTACTTCCGTAGTAGTGTAGTAGTGCACCCATGTTTCATACCCAGTAACGAATCTCTTCTGAAAGTCACTACCTTCTCGTTTACCTCGTAGCAAAATATCGTGACACATCAACACATCGCTGCTTGAGTTCGTCTATCAACTGGCGTGATACCATCCTGGCACATACATTCCGAAATCTGAGTACAGCGTGGATAATATTACAGATTGAACAGTGACTTATGCCAATGATTGTAGCTACTTCATCCAGTCATTCTGCATTGCTCCTTATCACACATCCAATTTACATAGAGCAAAACGGTAAGCGATAACAAGAAATTATTTGTTGATATAGATTCAGCGTTCCAAGCATGGGTTCCATCTCCGCTCCTTATTCTTATGTTGAAACCGCAAGCGGTAAACGTATCACTTACAAATCGGAATTCACGGACAATATTCGTCAGATTCGTCACAAATTAGATCTTGCAACAAAACTTTATAATGTTGCTACTGTATTAAGATTTCATTTTTCGTGTCGTGCCCGTAATATGTACCAAAACATATTATATAAGTCATTATACCAGCATGGGAAAGTCAGAAATATGTCGTTTGAAGCGAACAACTGACCTCGCATAAGGTCAATTTAACACATTCTCACACCCAAAGCTATACTTCATCCCTCCCCGTTATCAGTGTTTGCGCCGCTGTACATTGAAAGGAAATTAATTAGTGATGGGTAAATTCCCGGGAAGATATTTTTCAGGAATATTCCCTGGGAATATTCCTGGGAAGATTCCCAAAATGGGAACTTATTCGGGAATTTATGTGTAATCAGAAAGAAAATTGCATTCTATTACTATATTGATTTCAAAGTGGAATTAATTTTTATATCACAGCATATTATTACTATTGTCCACAGAGGATTCTTTAAAATGTGTATTCTAAACCGTACTATGTTACTTTATTAACACTTTATTATATTTAGAGAGTACGCATAAATGTATATTTATTTACAACATGTTCTATCAATTAAATATGTGTGAAAAACTTATATGGTAAGTCCTAATACTTTTAAACCGCTAAACAGTTTAAATTTATATCTAAGTGGATTTGCTAAACTTGACTCTACTACTGATATTATAAACATATTAAATTTTTAAATGCTATAAACAATTTGGTCAACATTTGCGCATAAATATGTATGTTCACAATATTTGCAAGATGCTTTCTTATCTTTATAGTTTTGCATGTTACATTACCACACACGACCTTTCCTCCTGCCCATTTCTCGAAATTCCGTGCGTTAATTCACATGTAAGAGAAGTCCGAGTACCTCTTCAGAAATTCGAGTCAGAGAGAGGAGACAGACCGACGTCTATTACTAACGGTGGTTCAGGGTTTATTAATAGTACTTCATCTCTATTTCTACATAAGTTTACTTAATTCTAAGTTTACTTAATGGTTCCTTTTCATCATTTGTAAATTAGTACTTTGCTGATTTTGGCTATTGTCTAGCATTAAGGGCCAGCTTTTGCACCTACTTTTTTGCGATATTCTATTCCGATGCGGTTCTTTTATGGTTTCGTACGTTAAATTAACTTACCAACATTAAATTCAGACGGCATTACAGAGCGAGCGTTGGCGAGTGAAGGCGGGTTAGAGCTCCGCACGGCACGTTGTTTTATATCTTTGTAACCAACAATGCACTTTCTTTTCTCACTAAATCACTTGCACTTATCTTTACGGTTTGTACTATTTGCTAGTTTTGGCCCCACAATATTAACAATTAGCTTACTTTTTAGTGCAAATTCAAATGGAACTTAAAAAATCATATTATTAGTTATATAAAGTACAGTCAAAGAATGTTAAATTTTTAACCTACAAATTCTTTAAAACCTAGAAGTAAATAATCATATAGTAAAGTAAAGTAATTAGTCATATGGTTCTTATAATTTGGAAGATAAAGTAAAAAGTTCGAAATAAATTCCTTCCCGGGAATTTATAGGTCAAGGAAAAAACCCGGGAATATTCCCATTTCTAAATTCCTTCCCACCAGAAATATTCCCACTGCCCATCACTAAAATTAATATAAACTAAGAAACCGTACATAAAGCAAGAAAACAAAGGCTTTTATATTTGAATAAAACAGTAAAATACATTCCTAGTTGATACAGAAATAAAATTTTACAATAATGAAATTAATGGACACATTCTCTCCTGGTGTTCCATTATGTGAACATTGTAATTTAGATTACACTGTAGAAGTTATAACTATTACTTTCCTTATAGCTTTCAATATGACTGGAAGCAACTATTAATCAAGTTATTTAAGGCAACAAACATACAAAAATATAAAAATAATGAATATTTTATTTACTTTATTTCCCCCATGGTGCATGTAAAAATTTCTTTGAGAATGACGTCACCATCGCCAAATGCAAAAACTAATAGAGCAGGAAACAATTACATCACCTCTTCATTATATCCCTTGTGAATGCAGTTGGCGCTTTCCCAACTAATGGCGGCCAGTATGTGAAGGTGTGGTGCTTCGGTGTAGTAATTAAGCTGATTGGGTGGATGACGCAGACCCATTGTTTACATTTGTGAGCGGTGATTTTTTTTAAGTTAACTGAATATGAATCGAAATGAAAACTTGGTATATTGTGTACGAGCACTCAGTGGATATTATCCGCAATTTTGGAAAGAAACGACATTGTTTCCTATAAATACGGTATAATTTTGTTGATAAGTGTTTATCTCGTAAGAATAACATTATAATTTTTGAAGTGTTACAGTACTAAAAGTTTACTATTGAAAAAATATGGGAAAAATTGAGTGAAGTCTGCCGCTTTTAAACTCCAAAATAAAAGAGGTTTCATTAAAATCCAATTTAGTGGTTCCCAAGATAAAGGATCTTAAATCTTAAATGTGTACTGTTATGCTTTTTGCCTAGTTTACAGTGAATACAGGTAGCCAGAACCTACTAATATGGCCCCTATTAGTCAAGACACGTCTTGTTCACTATCTCCTAAGAGTCGAATTGTTTTAGATATTAAGTGTGCGAAGTGTTGTAGAATAGTAAGGAATGGTATCATTTGTGATAAATGGAATCATTTTCGTTGTGCCGGAGTTGATGAAAATGATTTACCAGCTGAAAATGAGCAGTGGTTTTGTCCAAAGTGTAAGACGGAAGCTCAAAATTATGGGTTGGTGGCGGACGATACTAATAAGAATAGTGAAGCATCTCTCCTGAAAATTATTGAGATATTAGAAAATGACATAAGAGTTCTGAAAAATGAGAATGAAGAGTTAAGGAAGAATACAATATGTATATCTGAAGAAAGGAGTGAAAACATGACTGCACACCAAAAGTCAGTAAACCCTAGACGATGGGAAACTGTCCCTTACAAAGCCTCAAAAAACACTAAATTTAAGGTTAATAGTGTCAACTTCCCACCCTTAAAAAATAGATTTGACCCATTATCAGATTTGCCTACTGAAGCAGAAGAAGATGGAAATACGGTACGACGGCCAAGTAGTGAGATTAAGAAGATGTAGTCAAACTGCGAAACTCGACCTATGAAAATCTGTTTATATTCTGACAGTCAAGGAAGAGGTGTTTACTCCAATATCTTAACACATAGTCATCAACCGGGGCTAAATTCTCCGATGTGACAGCAGATGTGTTGGTACAGAATGTAACGGATATTCCAGTTCTACTTGCAGGAACCAACGACGTTGCTAAAAATGAAACTAAGGATCTTTTGTCTTCTTTGAGAAGGAAATTGTATGAACTTAGAAATGCCAGGCTAGTGTGTGTCTTTTCTGTGCCTCGACGGCACGATTTACCGTCGTGGTCCATAATCAATAAAGAGGGAGACAAAGCAAATAATGTAATGTATAAAATTTGTAAACACTTTAGAAATGTCACCTACATAGATATTAGTAACTTGGGGAGCAAATTTCATACTGTCCACGGATTTCATCTTAATAGATTGGGTAAAAGATTTGTTAGTGATAAGATCTTAGAGGCAGTTAACAAAATTGCCAAATGTGAATCTGACCCTATTCCTCTGAATGTTAAAACCAATTCTTTTTTAGGATAGATCTAGATCAAAATGTTAACTCATTCAATACGTCTGTACATATAGAAAGTAGTAATATTATTAATCAATGTAGGCCTAATGAAGCAGTAACTTTTTCATGGAATATCCAAGGATTAGCTAATAAATTCGCTATAGTTGAAGATTATGTTTCTAATCTGAATGTTGATTTTGTATGTCTTGTTTTGAGCATTGGCTTCATCCTAGGGAAATTAATTTTTATGTCCTCAACGGATATGAATTGAGTAACAGCTACTGTAGACCCATAAGGAAACATGGGGGATATGCTATCTTTATTAAAAATATATATTCTCATAGGCCTAACCTTAGTGTAAATACCATGTCTATTGAAATGGTCTTTGAGGTTACAGCATCATACTTGCCTGATATTAACACTATTGTTGCAGCTGTATACAGACCAAATGTTGAATGTAAAGATTTAAAGTTATTTATTGACAGAATGAACAATCTTCTAGAGCATTTAAATACTTTTAACTCCAATATTATTTTATGTGGGGATTTTAATGTTGATTTTAAGTTGGAAAACAACATAGAAAGTATTACGTTAAATAATGTGTTCTCTTCATTCAATCTAGCTATTGTTACTACTGATATTACCAGGCCTAAATTTGGAGGTGGTAGTTGTATTGACAATATAATCACTGTAATCGACAGGTCTATTGATAGTTCAAACTGCTGTCTCTGATCACTGCGCGGTTTTACTTAAATCTGAGGTGAATTTTCTCAATGTAACAGGTAAGACTAGTAACAATAAATGCAGCTTAAGGGTTGGCTTAATGAGAGAAGAAAACATAACAAGATTTCAAGAGGTACTATCATCAGTTGACTGGAACTTTATGTATAGCTCCTTGCAAGATGTTAAGGATAAACTAGAATTTTTTATGTCTGTAATGTCGTTCTCAACTGAAAGTGCGTTTCCTGTAAAATACGTTATTGGCAAGCCGACTAAACCGAAAGCTACTAGAGTTAAGAGTAAAGAAATTGATAGTCTCAAAGCAAACTGTAAATTTTATTATGACTATTATAGTAGTACTGGCTCAAGTGTCATAAAGAATTTATATAAAATTAGTAAGAAAAAATTATATAAACTAGTGAGAGAAACTAGAATTAAGGTTAATGATAAAACCATCAACAACTCTGGCAATAAGTCTAAAGCAATGTGGAATATCGTAAAAAAAGAAAGTTATCCTATATACAATAACATAAAAATCTCTGATAACCAGCTGGATGCCTCTGAATTTAATAACTTTTTTGTTAACAAAATTGAAGAGATACTGAGGGAAGTTTCATCATATCCTCATAATAATGATTCAGATTTTTATTTAAATAAATTGTCTAAACCTATCACTACGTTTAATTTTCATCCAATTGAAGTAAAAGATGTTGAGAAAGCGATTATTAAAATGAGTAGCAGTAGATGTGAGGATATTTATAATCTGAGTCCTATTATGTTAAAATATGGAGTACATTTTATAAAGGAACCTTTAACTCACATTATAAACTCTTGTATATTAGACTGCCATTTTCCTGAATGCTTTAAATTAGTGAAAGTAGTACCTATAATGAAGAAAGGAAATAAGTCTTCTCTTGATAACTATAGACCAATTTCACTGGTTCCAGTTATATCTAAAGTTTTTGAGATTGTTTTGAATGAGCAGATTGTTGACTATTTTGAACATAATAATTTATTTAGTAATTCTCAATTTGGTTATAGATCTGGACTAGGAACTGTTAAGGCTGCTGTCTCATTTTTGGTAAATTGTATTTCTGGGTTGGACAGTAAAAACTTTGTTCATGTAAAACTATATGATCTATCAAAAGCATTTGATACGGTGTCTCATGATATTTTGTTGCAAAAACTAGAATTCTATGGCTTTGATAATGCAGCTCTGTCACTTCTTCATTCGTATTTAAATGGACGATATCAAAGAGTTGTTTATGAAGGGGAAGAGTCTAATCTGCTGCCTGTCAGATACGGAGTACCTCAGGGATCTATTCTTGGTCCGATTCTTTTTATTATTTATATCAATGACCTCCCATACAACGTCGCTTCACCCTTCGTTAATAGTTATTTATTTGCTGATGATCTCAATATTTTGTGTTAACTCACGACAAAAAGACTCAGTTCAGTCTATATTAAACAACACCTCAGATATTATTAAAGACTGGTGTACTTCCAACTTGCTTTGTATTAACTCTGATACGATCAAAGACTTGGTGCTTACTTACAATAACAAAAATTCGAATGCAGAACTTAAAAAATATTCCGCTTCTTTTTTGGTTTTTTTAATTGATAATCATTTGAACTGGGACGATCATATCCTTATGGTGGAATCTAGAGCTAGTAAAGGAGTTTATCTTATTCGTAGATTGAGATTGTGCGTAAGTTTAAAGGTACTTAAAACTGTTTATTATGCTTAAATTCACAGTCATTTAAGTTATGGAACGATACTTTGGGGTCTTCAGTCCTCCATTAAAAGCCTATTGAAAATACAAAAGATATGTGTAAGATTAATGCTCGGTCTCCCTAGTCGTGCACATTGTAGGTCAAGCTTCGTTAAATTAGGAATTATGACAGTACTTGCAATTTTCATATACCAATGTTTGCTTTACATTAAGGAAAACAAACATATCTACAATGAGTTAGGGTACTCTCATACTTATCAAACTAGAAACAGGAACTGTTTAGGATTATTTAGATGTGAATATAGTAAGACACAAAAGACCTTTTACTATATGTCAGTTAAATTTTATAATTTTCTACCTATATCTGTAAGAGAACTTCCATTTTGGGCTTTTAAAAAAGAAGTACAGAAATTACTTATTAATAATTGTATATATAGTGTTGAAGAATTTTTTGAACTCAAAATTGATAGTTAAAATATTCGCTTCTGTTAGGTAGTGATCTTTGTTTATATTGTGGTATGTTATATATGTAACTAAAATTTTCAACTTCTATTTCTGACGATTGTAATACATCTGATGTTCTCAGATGTTTCTGCAATAAAATTTATTATTATTATTATTATTATTATTATTATTATTATTATTATTATTATTATTATTATTATTATTATTATTATTATTATTATTATTATTATTATTATTAATTGCGATACGGTGTAGCCAAATTAGCCGGTATTTGCGTCATACTTAAAATTGTTCCAATATAGGACACCGGAAAAAACGGGTAGGTCCGATCAACATCTCGGAAGGGAGAGGAATAAAATTAATAGACCTTATGCAAAGTCGTTCTCACGCGTGATTAGTGCCATACTAAAGAGTTTGTCTACATTTTCCGCAGCAGTCAGGCCTTTAGTATGATGCTAATTATACGCCCAAACGACTCTGCATAAAGCTCAATATGTCTAAATTGACTTAGATTAGGTCGAATGATAGTTTTTGGGGACGCTGAGATGAATAGTGACAATCTCGAAGCTGTTGGATTTCAAGTTCAGCCCACACCAAATGAAAAGTAAAATATCTAAATTAACCGATATTATTGTTCAATTCATACAGGGTAGTCCGGAAGTGGGCGTACCCCCTCTTTAGATTCAACAGTATAGTTTTAGTTATGGTAGAACGTCCGTACACAGTTACCGTTAGTCTTAAGCTTCTTAAGAGTCATAAACAATGGTATGATCACCATCCATGTCGTAACACACCTGAATTCTGCGGCAAGTTCTCGGAGATGTTTTACGGAAATACTCCGTTGTCACGAGGTTGAAGGCGTGTTCAAGAGCTACTCGTAATTCCTGTGTTGGGTGATATCGAATGTTTCTTACTTGTTGTTTTATGAAACCCCAGAGAACATAGTCTGTCGTCAGATCGGTTCTTCTTGGAGGCCAGGCAAAGGAGTTGGTGTACAGATGCAAAACCTCTTCCAATCCAGCGGCCAGGAAACGTCTAATACAGGTAATTGCGCACGTGAATCACGAAGTGCGCCGGTGCTCACATGGATAGCAATATTGCCTGCCAATGCCAAGCAATGTTACCAGACTATGCCAAGCAATGTTAACGAACAAATGTGGGTAAATCCTAAAACTATTAGAAAATGCCAATTAGGGATACGCCCGCCTCCGGGCCACGCTGTAGTTTTTGGAGTTCCTAAAATGAATAGTGTCAGTCCGGAATTTCAGTAGCGGTTCGTGGTCTGTAAAACCAGCAGTTGCAATATCAAAAGGTACATGTTTACGCGCGACTTCCACTCCACCCCCAACCTTCCTTCTCTTGTGTCTTTGCCTCCAAGCTCTACTGCTATGTTTATTGATTTAAGTACAGGGTGGCCCAAAAGTAGGTATACAGACCCGTACTGAATTTTATTACATTTCTTATTGTTATCAAACAGGTAGACTTAGTTTCCTTTATTATTTGTTCTTAACGTCTTTTTACTTATAACTTAATCCCAGAATAGTCGAAGCAAATAAATCCCATAAACTGGAATGTTACACTTGATCAATGCAGGGGTGTATACGTACTTTAGGGCCAACCTGTATATTAACAATTACTGAACTAACCTATCTTTTCTGTTTCCTTCCGAACAAGGTAAACAATTACTGTCATTGCACATTTATGCGTTATGCATATACGACACTTTTAAACAAGAGATAAATATAATGTAGCATGTGTTGTAAGGCACGGAAATATAAACAGCATGAAAGCATTACGGAAACATTGAAGAAAAAGAATATGAATATATGTAAAGCTAAACAAAATTATTTAATTAAATAAATCGTACCTTATTTGAAAAGGAAGTCCATCCTACGTTGTTTTCGAGCTGCAAATTTTTCTATTACTTGTTGGTCAAAATCTGGAATGCTGTTCACCAAGTCTCTCTCAATAGATAACATTGCTAGGGCAGATAGTCTCTCTTGTGTCATAGTATTCCGTAGAAAAGTCCTTATTCTCTTTAAGGTAGAGAAGCATCTATCTGCCTCCGATGAAGTCATTGGAATGACGAGCAAAACCTTCAGAAGTTTGGTTATTTAAGAAAAGTTTCTCTCAATGTTATTGTGCTGGAAAAATTCTAATAAACTAACTGGTCCAGATATTGATGAAAACTCGGCAGTGTTATATATTATGGAAAGTTCGAAATGAAGCTGCTTTGCGTTGACAAATGGATAGAAGTTGCAAACGTTTTGAACAATTTGTTCTGGAAATTCCTTCCTGTATTCTCCAAACTTTTCATTACAGAATAAAGTGCCCGCCACAAGATGGCCAGTAAAACTAAATCTTTGTTTAACGTTACTAATAATCCCATCACACACTTCCTTCGCTTCCATGTTTAGTTGTGTGTTATCAGTTTTTCTTCTTTTCGATGTCTCCGACGAAACTAAAGGCTCAATATCTATTTCTTCGTTTCTTATTTTTTCAACACTTTCAACAAAAACTGACACATACTTTTGAGCACTTACCACATCAATGTCCTTTCTTTGGAACTGTCCATACAAGATGTCAACATGAGGTAAAATTTTGTGGAACAGAGTTAGCCAAAACACAAAGCTGTGTCTAGTAAGCGTGTCAATGTGCGCTCTTGCCTTCTCGATTGTGCTCGAATTTTTAATATGTTCATTATTTAGAATATGTTTCAAACATTGAATTATTTCTTTTCTGTACAGATAAATTGTATTAACGCCGCGTGATTGGAAATTCCATCTCGTAGGAACAGACCGCGGAAGTCTTTTCTTTACGATATCATCAAGTAATTTTGTACGCTGTGGACTTGTTGAGAAGAAGGAACAAACTCCCTGCAAAGTGTAAAAAAATACTCTAACATTTCTTACCATTGAAGCAGCATTGAGCATAATTAGATTCAGCTGGTGGGCATAACAATGAACGACTCGGCGTTTGGAAACTGTTGTTTAATAATTGCTTGTACTCCTCCAGACGTTCCGGACATTACTGACGCGCCATCGTACGTCTGCGCGATTAATTTCTGTGGGGTGTCCTCTAACATATGTTTTTCAAGTTCTTTTAACAGGCATGACGCCAAAGTTTTTGCAACGTGTTTAGGAGGTTCGAGGAAAGTCCAAAATCTTTCAACTGGTTTTCCACACACTAAATGTCGATAAATGACGGCCATTTGAAAAGTATTAGCCACATCACTAGTTTCGTCTGCAATCACAGCTAAAAATTCTGATTCTTTTACTTCTTGTGAAATTTTGCTCTGGCAAACTTCTAACATTATATTTAAAAGTTCATTTTGAATCGTTTTAGACGTTCCCTTAAAGACAGTAGGTTTCTCCAAATGAGTTTTCATGGCTGTGTCAAGTTCTGCACTGAAATCAATGAGGCCACGGAAAACACCTGGGTTTGAAGATCCTTCTGTCTCGTCATGACCCCGCAAAGCTAATTCAAATGCACCACAAAAACGTACACAATTAATTATAATATTTAGAATATAAAGATTATGTCTCACTCTTTCGTTATGCAAAGCTATATTTCGCCTATACTCACTGTCTAACTGCTGAGCTATATTGGCAGTACCAAATAAAGCTAACTGTAATACATTTTTCATATGGATATTTGTAGCTTTGTGTCCCTTAATTCGTTCACTCAAATGATTAATATATTTTATGCCTATTTCAGTCCAAGCACGTTCACCCCCAAAAAGTAAACAAGGAAAACAAAATAAAGCATTTTTTCCCTCACAACCACAAAGCCAGTCTGTGTTGTTATAATACTCGATTTTAAAAGAGCGCTGAAACTGTCTTTTACCTGTTTTGACTGTTTGATTGATTGTTAAAATTGGTGTTGGACGCCCTAACCTTTTTATTTCAACCTTCTCCTCCATCGGCCTCCGAGAAAACGGGGTCCTGAGAAGACTGCAAACTGAATTCATTTTGCGTTTTCTGTTACTAGCGTTATATTTTAATATTAATAATATCACTCACAGGCTAAGAACAAAAACACCATCACATTCTTCAAACACACACTTACAATAAAACAGCACAATAGGATTTTCAATTGTAACAATATTATGAGCAAAACCTCGGACACACTCTACATATCACTCCCTCTATTCTATTCTATTATTATTATTATTATTATTATTATTATTATTATTATTATTGTTGTTGTTGTTCTTTGGTTTGTTCTTCCAAACTTCCTCGACCCACGCAACACCCACGCCTTCATCGCTGGTGAGTGAAGGAATTCATAACTATTACAGAAGCTGAGTGGCAGTTGCCAAGGTCTCCGCAACTGGATGGAGACCGTACAACAGGATAGGAGCGATGCAAGAATAAATATGCTTTCCAATGTTAAGAAATAGGAACTCTGCCGTATGCTCAATGCTAATGGATCCAGTGGCAACGCTATTTGCCACTGGATGTGTGTTTCTCTCTCTTTCTTTCAGTTTTTTGACATGATTTTTTAAGAGATGCATCAATACTGTGTTGTGCTAAAAAGCAAGGGATTATTTTTACTAAAACATTATTTTAAAATTTAAAAACTAAATAACGATGTAAATTCATGTGTGGACCAGAAATCATTCTCAGATACTGATACTGTTGTACTTATAGGAGGCACTAATGAAGTGTCAAAAAATGAGTCTGAAGTTGATGTCCGTGTTTTGAAGACTACACTCAGCACTCTTACTCATACAAATGTAATAGTAGTTAATCTACCATACCGGCATGATATATCGAAGAGTTCTTGTGTTAACTCAGAAGTACAGAAAACAAATAGCATCATTAGTAAAGTTTGTAGTCGATTTAAAAATGTACAGTTATTAGATGTATGTAGTCTTCCACGAGAATTTCATACCCATCATGGTTTACATTTGAATAATCTAGGAAACCGTCATGTATGTGAAAATTTAAGTAATATGATTAAGGCTCAGAACAGGAACAGGGATCCCATTCCTCTTACTTTCCCCCGTACAGGTCTTAGCAATATCGTTTGCAGCCGGACAAAATAACGAAAAATATATAACTTTTTAGCACACCAGATGAAAAATCCGAACCCAAGATAGCTAATACAATAAGTATTTTTCATCAGAATGTACAAGGAATCCAAAATAAACTCGAATACTTTGATGTGATTTTAGCTGATGATTTGAAAGAATGTAAGGTTATTTGTCTTGGTGAACATTGGCTAAATGATACACTTATTAAGGAGGTCAATTTTGAAAACTTTAATCTAATCACTAAATTCTCTCGCGTTTCACACGAACGTGGAGGTGTATACATCTTTGTTCACAATAGTCTAAAAGCTTCTGAAATAGATATTACACAATTCACCTGTGAATTTGACTTTGAAGCTGTAGCCATTACATTACCAAGTGTTAACACTTGTATTATATGCATTTATAGGTCGCCATCTGGCATATTTACTGTTTTCTTAAAGAAACTCGAAAGTCTTTTGCACTTCATACGAAAAGACTTTGAAAAAATGATCATCTGTGGTGATATTAATGTAAATTGGATAGTGGAAGCAAAAAAGAAATCCCATCTACGAGATCTGCTGAATGTGTACAATCTTCAAGCGCTAGTGGATGTACAGACACGTCATAATAAAAGTGCGCTAGATCAGTTCATCATTAGTAAAAACCAATTTGCCTATAACCTTGAAGTATTTGATCCCGGTTTTTCTGATTATGATGCGATTATTTTAAAAATCACTTTAAACAATACCACTGTTCTTAAGTTTAAAGTATACATAGTTACAAAGAGAATTTTCTAAAGTCATAATATGGAATATCTAAATTTCTTGCTTTCTCACGAGTCTTGGAATGGCATATATAATACGTCTGACACTGAATGTAAGTTTAAATACTTCTTTGAAACTTTCTTACATTACTTCAATATGGCGTTTCCAAAAGTTACTCGTAAAATCCGGACGTCTTCCACTAAATCGTGGTTAACTAAAGGCATTAAAATTTCTAAAAGTAACCTATTTAGATATAATAGATTACTCAAAATAAATACATCACTTCCTCACAAGTTTCGAAATTATATTTTTAAGTACAGGGAAATATACAGAAGAGTAATTAAAACAGCTCAATTACTATCAAATAGCTCCACAATACTTAATTCTACTAATAAAGCTAAAACTATGTGGAAAATCTTAAACGGTGGAACAAACAACAAAAAGAGCGACTTTGAGTATGTTAAAGTTGGGGACGAAATTATTAAAGAACCTAAGCGGATTGCAGATGTCTTCCATGATTATTTTCTAGATAGTGTACCATTACCTGACCCCATACAAGCGACTTATGACGACTCGATGAAATTTCCAATGCATTCACATACGAGTTTTTTAATTCCAGCAACAGTAGAGGAGTTATGGAAAATATTGAGTAGGATGTCTAATTCGGGATCTTCAGGTTTTGATGAAGTTGCAGTGACTGTTATTAAATTTTGTTTTCCTTTCATTGTAAATCATCTCTGTTATTTAGTAAACCTATCTCTTGAGAAAGGATATTTTCCGTCCGTGTTAAAAGTGGCAAAAGTAATTCCTCTTCATAAAAAGTGGAGTATGCATGATGTAAGAAATTATCGCCCAGTCTCCATTCTTTAAACGTTTTCAAAAATTTTTGAATATGTGATAAGTCACGACTCTGCAATTTTTTGAAGTCATGTAACTTACTATCACCATCACAACAAGGCTTCCAAAATAAGAAAAGTATTGAAACAGCCTTGTTTGATTACATGTCCAATATAGCTCTTGAATTAAAAAACAGTAAATATGTTGTTGGCCTATTCATCGACTTATCCAAAGCTTTTGATACAATTGATCATGCTATTCTTTTATGCAAGTTGTATGCTTATGGTATTAGAGGAGTAGCTCACAACTGGTTTCTCTCTTATTTATCCAGTAGTTAACAAGCGGTACAAATATCAAAATTAGCTGCAGATGGTTTTCAAACAACTTGTTCGTCTTTATCGACTGTAATCAGAGGTGTTCCTCAAGGTTCCATTTTGGGTCCTATTCTCTTCCTGATATATAGAAATGACTTGTTAGAATTTATGCATCCAGCAAAATGTATTCTATATGCTGATGACATCAGTATGATAATATCAGGAAAATCAATAGAAGTTGAGAGGAAATCTGACATTTTTACAGACAAATTAGTAAAATGGTTAACAGCGAATAAGTTAATTATAAATCATGATAAGTCGATTCTCTTACATTTTCATTTTCCAGGAAAACCGCGTATATCACTTAGAATAAAAATATCTTCTAACTTACTCCAATATTCTTGCATAACAAAGCTTTTAGGAGTAATCATAAGTGATGATCTTTCATGGTCTGCTCATATCTCCACTTTAAACAAGAAACTAAGTAGCGTGTGTTTTGCCTTATACAAACTTCAAAGTACTGTATCGAGAGAAGCACTTCTTAGCTTTTACTACGCCAAGTTTAATTCATTAATTAACTTCGCCATAATACACTGGGGATCTGCTGAAAATAGTTTAAGCACTTTCCGATTGCAAAAAAAAAAGAAAAAAAGAAAAAAAGCGATTAGAATAAATTTTGGGTTACCCACAAAATCGACATGTAAAAAGGTTTTCAGAGAAGCAAAAATTTTAACACTCCCCAGCTTATACATCTATAAATCTATTCTTTTTACTGTGAAAAACAAGCATCATTTTATCTTTAACAAAAATGTTCATAGCCATAATACAAGACAAGGTAGTGACATATTTGGGATGCATCAAAAATATGCTCATATAAGCAAAACCGTGTACATGAACTGTGTCAGATTGTATAATAAACTTCCTATGTATTTGTATGACCAATGCTTCCATTCTTGGTAAGACTTTATATAATCCACTCACTGAAAAGTGCTATTATACAATTAAAGAATATTTAAATGACTCATTAACTGAAGAGTTGGTAACAGATACTTACCCGTGAGTACATGCCTGGTGTGGTACAAACAGTTACCTAATTAGATGTAAATTGTCATGTTTTTATACTTAATATATTCTATTATGGGGTTTTGTATTTTAGAAAGATGCATGATGTATACCTCTGGTACTTGACAATATTGTATGTTTTTTCTTTCTTTCTCACAACTGTAATGCTTACATGAGAATTTCTCATGCTTTGTAAGCTAATGAAACAGGCAAATAAATGAAATCAAATAAAATGAAATTGGGTCATGGTGGGTGCTGGGTCATAGGTGATGGTGATCAGAGTGGGTCACGGTTGGTGGGGTCAGTGGGTCACGGTGGGTCGTGGATTACAAAGAGTGGTTGCTCAGTGAGTCGTGGGCCAATGTTTCATTGATCTACGCATCTCTAAGTCTGATTTGTATTTACGTCTTTTGTCACTAACGATGATATCTAACACGAGACTTTAAAGTTAAAGTGAAGTCTGAATCACTATAATGCTTTACGTGCTGGAATCGAACTGGGACCTTGCGTACCAAGGCCACATATCTTATTTTATATACCAACGAGGATCTCATTTATCTTTCGTGAAACAGTTGCAGTGATTTTTCTTGATATCCGATTCCAAAAACCTTAAAGGAATTGCAAGATTCTGAGATATTTTTCCACTCATAGACCATGCATTTAATTTAAAAGAGACGAATTTCCTTTTCTATTTTCCTCTTGATTTAATTGTATTTCGAAACTTTAACCTTCATTTCATTTTATATAGAAGTAATTAATACTCAATGACTAGCTTCAAAATGCCTGTCCTTAATTTTTCAGCTATCTTTTTCGCATTATTGATTCATAGAATTTACTTAATTCACATAGCATAAATTCTAAGTTTTTGTGCCTTCCAACCTCTCGCCTTACACTTTTCTAATCTCGTCCCATACCACCTCTTCTTTCTTCTCGAAACCGCAATTCTAGCTACAGTCATCGCCTTTATTCATAGTAGAGGTCTTAATTAAAAGGATAAGATATTTTTTTAATCCCCATCATATTAATATGTTTACTTAAACAACATTCATAATGATTAAGTTAATAATTATATTTATTGAGAATTAGCCTTCGGCTAGCTGGGGCCTTCACCCCCAGACAGGCCCGTATCGAAGGGGTGTCTTGGAGCCCGGACTCCCCTACATTTTTGCTGCCCCCCTAAAATTTTCACGGTAGACTTGTAATTGAACTATAATATGGTGATAAACTGTAATATGGTTGTATCGGCCCCCTAACGTCTACCGCCCCCCAACAATTTTGTGCTGGCTACCGGACTGTCCCCAGATCCCCGCATTTGCTCGGCGTATGGCCTAGTGATGGGTAAATTCCCGGGATGATATTTTTCGGGAAAATTATCGGAAAAATTCGGGAAGATTCCCAAAATTGGAATGTTCTGGGAATTTATTGCTACATTATAATTTCAAAGTTGAATTCGTTTTTATATAACAGTATATTATTAGTGTTGTCCCCAGAGGAGCCTTTGAAATGTATATTCTGAACGATGTTATGCTATTTTATTAATATTTTATTACATTTATATAGTACTCTTATATGGATATTTATTTACAATATGTTCTATGAAGGTAATTTTGTTTCAAAAATGGTATAGTAAGTTCACATACTTTTAACCCACTAAAAGGTTTAAATTTATATGTAAGTGGATTTTCTATACTTGACTCTATTAATGATATTATAAACATATTAAATTTTTAACTGTTATAAACAAATTAGGTTGGGTAACTGCCAGAAGACACATGTCCCACCATTTTGTCAACATTTACGTTTAGCTTTGGGGCTCTAGATTTTGCACCGACTTTTTTGCGATATTCCTTTCCGATGCGGTTGTATGGTTTCATACGTTAAATTACGTCACCAACATTAAATTCAGACAGCGAGCGTAAGAAAGTGAAGGCGGGTTAGAGCCCCACAGGGCACGTTACCAACAATTCACGTTCTTTTCTCACATAAATGGTTTGTACAAATTCCATACTGCCCTAAAAATAATTGTGTTCGATATTTTCTTCACTACTTGAACACCACTCTCGACTCATTTCTTCCGTAAATCATCCTACTTTTTGCTAGTTTCCTCCTCCCCAATACTAAACAGTAGGGGTGGGGTGGGGATTCTGCGCCACTTCATCATTTCCAATAACAATCTAGCACACCATCAATAATAATAGCGCACCCCTAATAACAATAGCGCATCCCCCTACCTCCAAATAACTTCTAAACTACCCCTAATAATTTCTACCGCACTCCCTACTTCCCAAATAGATTCTATCACATCTCAAATAACTTCTATCTTACTCATAATAACTTTTAATGCATTCTATCACTAAATCTAGTTACAAAAGCAAAAAAATCACTAAATCTAGTTATAAAAATCACTAAATTTAGTAAAATAAAATTATAAAACACTTATATGATTTTACCATAAAAGTTAACTAAATTCTACATAATTACATAATACTTACAAATTAGTATATTAATAGTTACAAGTTCGGATACTGATAATGGAATCTTCTGCTAACCTCGTTCTCTATAGGAAACAATGACTTCTTAAACTCTGTCCACTGATCATAATTCAAACTGAATAGACAGCCGTTAATATCAAAAACAACTTGAACTTCGGTTTGCACATTTTTCACAATTACATTGAAGTTATTAGTAAGTATAAATTTCTTTTGAGGATCCATTCTATTCACTCCATTTTTTACTTCTGACAACATATTTTTGATCATTTTTATTATTTTTTGGATTCACATACAGAACTCAACAGTTGGATAGTTATCTTTTAAACCAGTGTATTAACTTTTATTCCATCTTTAACGATCTCATCAATCATTTTATCTGTTAAGTGTTTTGTAAATCTAGGTGGAAGAAATACCTTAAACTCTTCACATTCAACTAAAATGCTCTTTCCAAACTTAGTTTTAATCTTTTCCATTTTCACAATCTTATATTCTGTATTTAATTCTAATTCTCTTAATCCAATAACCTGTTTTTGTTCAAGACTTCCAAGTTTATTTAAAAGTTCAATATGACTCGCCATCGTATTTATTATATTAAAACTTTTTAAAAATCAGTTTCTAATAGCCTCGAATTTCGTTAAGTATGTCATTGATTCTGTTAACAATATCTCTTACATTTTCATCTGTTAATTCGCCATTCATGAGCTTAATTACATTAAGCTCATCTTTAAACATCCCAATTCGATTCACCATATTTTTATAATATTCTTTCTTTGAAGCTATATTAAACCGTGTAGATAAACCAGTTATAACAGCAGAAGCCGAAGCAAATGCAGTTGTAATAATTGAATATACTGTAACAGGAATAAATACATTGATGAACCCTGTAGAAGCTGATAATAGAATTGATAACGTAATAAGAGTAATATGAACACATTTTATTCTCTTGAACTTCCTTTTGTTTTTCATTAATAACTTCTCAAGATTTAATATAGTATCTTCAATTAACACAATTAAATTCTCACGTGGAATGTTATCTGGAATAGTCATTTTATTAAATAAGTTTTTATGATAATATCATAAAAACACTTACAAACTAAACAAATCTAATAAACATATAATTGATTTATATCTTCTCAATTATTTTTTCTTTCTCAACATCATACTCTAAATTTTTCTTACCAATCATAACAACATAGCAAATTGTTTTATCTGGTACACCACTTTCAAAATTAACAGTCAGTTTCAAATTAGTTCTATCACTTACAGTTACTGATTTATGCTTGCTTGTGTTAATTACGAACATCGGCCTATTTTCTAAAAATTCCTTAGGATAATAAAACATCTCAGTATTTCCAATTGTAGCTCGCTTATATACCGTATACATTTCATAAACTTTCAAATACTTATGTTTTGCAAAATCTAAGTTTAAAGATTCTAATGGGAAAGATTCATTTCTAGAATTACGAAAATGAATATTCTGAACTTTACAATGATCAAAATAGCTTGAATCTCTTTCTTGATTATCATTTCTATCAGTTTGGAAAAAGGCAATCACAAAATTAGGCATATCAAATTCACTTGAGTTAAATTGTGTGGTTAAATCGAATTCTAAATATTTCCCACTAAGTGATTTCTGCAAACATTGATACGTATTGAATGAAATAGGAATCTTACCTTCTTTTAACATATTAGGTCTTAACAAGGTGGCATAGTTAGGTTCATAATTAACAATAGGCATTCTTAACTCCATATTTGTAATCTTAATTTTACCTGGATGTGGTTGATCATTCTCATATGTTCCATCCTGCTTTTTTGTTTTCCAAATAGCAAATGCATTATCATCAGAACCACTTCTTTTAAATGTATATTTCAAACCTCCTTTCCACATAATATCTTTAAAATCTGAACAAAATCCTGGTAAAAGTCTTAGCAAAAACACTATTTCTTCATCTGTTCTTGCCCACGTAATTCCTTCCCATCCACATTCATCATAGTGATTTGCCTCTGGTTTTGAAATCGTACATGTGTTTACAGCTGTTGAAGTTAAACCAGGATAATCTATAATATCTAATATCTGACCATGCTTACTAATTTGAATTTGAGAAAACAAACGTGGGAAGAAATTATTAATAAGTCTAATATTTTGACCAGTAGTATATTCTCCATCACCATCTCTACCTCTAATTTCAAAAGTTACATACATATCAGCATAATAAGGATGTATGAATCCATCACCCACGTCAATATCAAATTCAATAGACCTGTTTGGCTTATTTAAATTCTCAACTGTTTTTTGATTAGGTTTAAAGGATTGTAATTCATATGATTGTATCTTATCCATTTTTATTATAAAAAATATTTATAATCGTTTTATGAATTAAGCCCATAAAATAAACCCATAAAAACTTAAATATAACTTCTCCAAATATCCTTATTCCTATTCACCTGACTAATAATTTCTGAAAAACTATACCCATCTGTAAACATTTTTAACACTGTAATGCATAAATGACCACAAATTACCTCGTTAAAATGTTGTATACGGCTGCTATTGTACTTTATATTATGACCAAGATATTTTACGAGTGTTTTTGGTGGATTACCTCCAAATGAATCAAACACACACTTTCTATTTCCTTTTTTCCAATAACAAATCCAATGCGTTCCTATATTTTTAGACGTATCAAAATTAACAATACCACACTCATTCTTCCTTCGTTGTTTAGGCAATTCATCACTCATAAATACACCTCTAAAGTTTCTTATCTTAAGTTTTTTAACAAGTTGTATTAGATCTAAATTATTTAAAGGTTTAATTTCTTCTTTTTCTTTACTGTTTTGGAGTTTACGTTTTTTGAAAGCTTACCACCTTGTTTTTCTTCCATTGCTAAGTTATGTCGCTTTTGTTCTTCTAATTCCATTTTATTCTTTTTTGCATCATCTACAGTCTTAGCAATAGCAGCCGCACCTCCAGCAACAGAACCTAGAGCACCTATTAAAGCTAAAATCGTTGGAATAGTAAATATAAAACCACCATAATGAATTTTATTATCATTTGCCTTCATTTGTTTGTTTATTTTCTTAAGTTGTGGTATAGAAAGAGATAGAGACATACATTGTCCTTTACTTAGTTTTCCCTAATTTTGTTTGAGTTGTTTGTTAGTTAAAATGTGATCTATATTTAATTGTTTAAGTTTCTGATTAGGAATCGTAAATGTAAAACCTTTTAACTGCATATTTATTATATAAATTAAAAGCTTTTTATGAAAAAATTACATAAAAAGTACATATATAAACCTAAATTAAAAAATACTTATAAACCTAATCTTACTTTCATTACTTATAAACCTAAACCAAATCTTACTTTTGTATTCATCATTAAAGCAGTTCCAAGAGCAGGTAGTTTTTCAGTTATTAAATTAGCATGTTTATCAAAAACTCTTTCCCAAGCTTTATTTTCTAATTTCTTATCTGCAATATGTCTTGATTCTGTATCTTTATTATCCCTATAGTATATATCATGTTCTTTACAAGCCTCATCTAATTTGTTAATACCTTCATCACCTCTTTCTAATCTTTCTTCTAACTTAGTCCCAGGCCCGCAAAATCTAAATCCTGGAATATGCAACTCAAATGGAAGTTTATTAATCAAATCATTTACTAATCCTTTTCCATACTTTTTACTATTCCAAAATTTTGGTGGCAGCGTATTCAATATCTTTATCAAATAACCTATACCTTATGGATCATTAGGTATAAATTGTGCAAGTTTATAATTAATCATATCCATAATACCTACTTTCTCATTATAAAAGTTATCATTTCTAGATTTTTCTTCCCCATCAATAACAATCAAGCGCTCAATCAGTTTTCTCACATCATCCATCCATATGTATTCTTTTGATAATTCGTTATATACCTTTATTCCTTCTCCAGATTTTGGTGTATTTTTTGAAGGTGTTGTTTGTTTTATATATTCATCCTAAATAGGTTTGATAATCTCTTTATATTTTCTACCTTTACTAGATTTTTGTTTTCTTGTACTTGGATCATTATTATGAAATGCAACACTAGAATCAATTACTATTTGTTTATATTTTTCTAGATCATCACCATTATAATTTGTTGGATTATGTTTTGTCAATAATTCCCATAAACCTTCTGTTCCTGTATAATGTCGATTATTAATAACTAAATCATCACCATGAATTTTAACTTCCGCATTTCCTATCATATGTATAATTTTCCCATCTTCATCATATGGCTGTATTCCAAAACTTTTATCATCTCTAGTTGCATAATATCTTGAGGCAATATTACCAAAATGAGTTGTTGCTAAAGATTCTATTCCTTCTACTTTATATTTAATTTGTTTTTTCATGTGTTTTATTTCTTCTGTTATAGGCGTATCACTTTCATTTATAGAACTATCATACATAGGCGGTGTTTCTAATAAGCTTGAATCCACTCTAGCACTTTTATGTACAACTGGAACTAACTCTTGAATTAGATTTTTATTTTCTTCTGCTACTTTTGATATATCTTGCCCTAAATCTTTAATTGCATCAATAACAGGCTGATCTTGTTCTTTAAATTTTTCATACTTACTTCGTTTACTTTTTTAATTTCGTTAAATCTTTTAATAAGTTCTTCTTTTAACTTAATATACTTCTTAGCTTTATTAACATCCATTTATTATATAAAGAAAAAAAATAAAAACATAACATAACATAACATAACATAACATAACATAATATATACGTTCACCTGCATTCATATACGTTTAGTTTACACTTTTAGAAATTCTTTAATTTTATTTCTATATTTACCATTATTCACCTTTCTAGTCATATCTATTGTTAAGAAACCATGTTCTTCACTCCAACACTTGCTACATAATGATTGTAATTTTTCAAACGACATATCAGATGCAACAAATTCATCATATATATGTTTTAAATTTACATTGTCCTGTCTAAATATACAAAGAAAGTTTAAGTTGTCCCTAATTAATTGTTTTGGCACTTTAGAATATGTTTGTCCAAGATAGAAACAGTTCAAACCCTTATGACGACCTCGAGTAAAATATTCTCTAACGTGGTTTTGTTCTTCTAATATGAAATCATCAAATACTACCACAGAATAGTCCTCACATTCATCTAATGGAATAATCTCTTCATTGTTTCCTTTTATTATTGCTATTGTGTCTTTAATATTACGTTCTATATCTCGAAAAAGTTGTATTAAGTGTTGGTATTTAGGTTGATTTAAACTTTTAGAATATATATAAACATTTGCATATTTTAACCATTTAGGTGCCAACAAAAAATTATCAATCATTAACGTTGTTTTACCACATCCACTAGGTCCAACTATTAAACATCTTATATCATCAGGTAACAACTCTCCATTCCTCTTACTCTTCGCCGTTTCTTCTGTTAACCTTACTTTAATATCCCAATTATCCATTTTAATTATTTATTATATAATAAATGAAAGTATTTAATTTAAATGGTTATTCATCTGTATTAAACATGTCTTTGCACTAAACATTTGAAAACGATTTAGAAGTAGCTGTTGCAGGATTTTATACAACATACTTAACACCAAACATTACAGAAAAGAACAATAAATTAACGTTTTGCACTGAAGAACCTGAAGTTACAAGACAAGCCATAGTTCAACCTGGTCAATATAGTTTAAAAGAATTAGAAGAATATATTAAATCAAACCTTCCATTCTACACTGATGAATTCAAAGATACTTTTGAAATTACAGAAGACAGGAAAAGAAATAGCGTTAAAATATTTAGTGAGGTTTGTGATATAACCTTAGATACCATTAACACCGTATTAGGTTTTAGTGATAAAAACTTGGCTAATAACATAGAACATATTGGAGATAAACCACCAAGGTTTCATCCATTTGATACTATAAATATTCATTGTGATTTAGCAGAAGGTATGATTTTAAAAGACAATGGTAAAACACACAACGAAACAGACTTAATTGCAACATTTAGAACAAATGCAGAGTTTAGAGAACCAATTATATATGAACCTAATGAAAAGATATTTTTCCCAATACATCACAATAAATTTAATAATTTGAAAGTTTCAATTAAAGATGAAAATGGTGATTTGATTGATTTTGGTGGAGCTCGTATAACTGTTTTACTTGCTGTTAAATAATTTGAATTGTTATATAATAAATATGGATATATTTGGTAATACTAAAACGAGGACTACAAACCTCAATCTTGTAAGTGAAGTTTTTACATCAAATATAACATGGGTTGATTTCAAAAACAAAAGACTTGTTAATATAAGTGATGCAATTGACCAACAAGATGTAGTAACTTTACAACAGCTAGATTCAATAAATAGTAATGTTAATAGTCAATTGGAAGGTGATAGAAACAAATTTGAAGATGTATTAAAAACATTACAAAACACATATATAAAGAAAGATGATTTTCAAAAGATTAGGATGGATACTACTAAATTGATTATGCAGAAAGAAACTATACCCCTAATATGTCGATTGAGAGTTAAAAATGCTAAGGAACCAATCTTTAGAATATTTAATCTCTCTAATGGTTACAAATTTCTATATAATGGGAAAATAATGCACATGGAATTAAGTTTGGATAAATACTTTCTAGAGATATATTTAGGTGATACTTTGATTGAAAATTTACCTGTAAACATTAAAAAGGGTGATATAATTATGTTTCAAGCAAATAAGAATTCAGCTATGGAAGAAGGGCAACCATTGCAACTTATTATGTATATAGAAAGAGAACTTTCATAAAACCATTTGCTATATTCAATCTATATAACAACATTCTAATTCAATCCATATATATATAACATTTTAATTCAATCTATATAACAACATTCTAAATTGAATTATACTGATGAATTATAAATTGTTATATAGATTGAATTATTGTTTGAATTATAGACTAAGTTATAGAATGTTATATTGATTAAATTATATAGATGAACAGTGTTTGAATTGTAGAAGTTATTATATAGATTGATTATAGATTGAATTATAGATTGAAGTTCATGGTCAATTATAGTATTAATCAACAAATACCAACAACAGCATTAATTATAGTATTAATCAACAACAGCATTAATTATAGTATTAAACATCAAATATCGACACCCGTTAATTATAGTATTAATCATCAAATATCGACAACAGCATCAAACAAACATATGCTTGAATTATAGTTTGAATTATAGTTTGAATTAGGCCGATCTTTAGAATTATGTTGTTAGTTGATATAGTGTTTGAATTGATGTGTTTTCAAAATATGCGTTTACTGTTCCTGTTAAAGATAAGAGTGGTAAGAATGTTACAGAAGCATTTGAATCAGTGTTAAAAATTAGAAAACCTAATAATTTACAAACTGATCAAGGTAAAGAGTTTTATAATAAAGAATTTGAAGATTTGATGGGAAAAAACAATATCAATCATTACTCAACATATAGTGGTAAAAAACCTTCTGTTGTTGAAAGATTTAACAAAACACTTAAACAAAATATGTGGAAAAAATTTACTGTTCAAGGTAATTATAAGTGGTTAAAAATATTGCAAGGTTTGGTTGATGAATATAATAACAAAGTACATAGAACAATTGGTGTGAAACCTGTAGAAGTGAATAAGAAAACTGAGCATGCGATATTGAAAAAAGTGTATAAGAAAGAATATAAGTCTGTTAAGTTAAAGTATAAGATTGGTGATTATGTTCGTAGAAGTAAAATTAAAGGTTTGTTTGAAAAAGGTTATACACCAAATTGGTCCGCAGAAGTGTTTGTTATTAATGAGGTTATACCATCTAATCCACCAACATATAAAATTAAAGATTTAAACAATGAAGAAGTTAAAGGAAGATTTTATGAACCAGAATTATTGAAAACTAAATATAAGGATGAGTATTTGGTTGAAAAAATATTGAGAAAGAAAGGTAATAAAGTGTTTGTTAAATGGTTAGGGTTTGATAATTCACATAATAGTTGGATAGATAAAGAAAATGTTGTAGTGTAATTTAATGTGTTTAACTTTTATGAATATTTTCATACAAGGTAATAAAGTGTTTGTTAAATAATTAGGGTTTATTAAATGGTTAGTTTTTAATAATTTACATAATAATTAAATAATTAGGGTTTATTAAATGGTTAGGGTTTAATAATTTACATAATAATTAAATAAATAATTTGCATTAATAATTAAATAAATAATTTGCATAATAATTAAATAATTAGAGTTTATTAAATGGTTAGGGTTTAATACTTTGCATAATATAATATTATAAATGTTGTAGTGTAATTTAATGTGTTTAACTTTTATAAATATTTTCATAAAAGGTAATAAAGTGTTTATTAAATGGTTAGGGTTTAATATTTGCATAATAATTAAATAAATAATTTGCATAATAATTAAATAAATAATTTGCATTAATAATTAAATAAATAATTTGCATAATAATTAAATAATTAGAGTTTATTAAATGGTTAGGGTTTAATAATTTACATAATAATTAAATAAATAAAAATAATATAATATTATAAATGTTGTAATGTAATTTAATTTGTTTAAACATGAAAAATATTATGAAAATGAATTAAAAAATCTGGTGAATATAAAAAATGATAGTGTTTTTTCATATAAGGTGTGTTATTATATGGAAAAACACTGTATCATTTTTTTATGTCGACATTAACAGCTGTATTAGAAAAATAAGTATGTTAATGTTGGTATAAAAATATTATGAAAATGAATTAAAAAATTTAGTGAATATAAAATTACGATACAGTGTTTTTCCATATAAAATGAGTATGAATAATGTTAATTTTACTGGTGAGGAGATGAAGGAGATGTCAATTACAAAACTAAAACAAATATGTAAAGTCAAGAAAATCCGCGGCTATAGTTATTTAAATAAAAGTGAATTAATCAAAAAAATCGAACAATACCAAAATGAACCAGATGAATTGAAAGTTATATACACAATGAAAGTTGATGAACAAAAAAACCATTGTAAAAGGAAGGGGATAAAAGGTTATTCTAAATTAAGAAAGGCTGAACTTATTGACCGTATTATAAAATATGAAGATGAACAAAACAGATCACAAATTAGAAACATATTTCCATTTAAACAAGATGTTTTTGAAGAATCCAAACCACAACGAATACCAATTAAAGTACAAACAAAGAAAACAGCAATACAGAAACGATTACAAACTATCACAATCGAAAACATAGGAGGATATAAGGATCCGGTGAAGTTTTTAAATATAAGTGGGAAAGTAGTTATTAATAAAATCAAGGAAGAATTAAAGCACCATCCATTAAAAGTCAACCTTGTATTCATTTGTGATTATATTAAAGATAAAGAAGTACAAGAACGCAATTTTAAAACTATGAATGAAAGAATATTACAATCAACTGACTTAGATGAATATATAACCAATGCTAAACAAAAACTATGTATAGAGATGGAGGAATTTCAAGGAAGAAGTTCAGGTTGGTCATTACATCAAATTAAATATTTAGAAATCAGATTAAATAAATATGTACCATTACGAGCTTCTTCCTATATTGACCTTCCTAAACCAATTAAAGATAAAAAAGCAGTGATTAATGTTCAAAATAAAGATAATAAATGTTTCTTATATTCTATTGCATGTTATTTAAAACCTATAGATCATCAATCACATCCTCAACGGCCTTCAAACTATACAGAAAATGTGGATGAATTACAAGAGAAATATTGTAAGGGTATTGAATTTCCTGTACAATTAAAAGATATAGTAAAGTTTGAAAAAAGAAGTAACATATCCATTAACGTGTATACCTATGATGGTGAATATAATATATACCCACTTCAAATCACAAAAAATAAGCAGGATAAACACATCAATTTATTATATGTAAAAGATGAAAATAATGATCACTTTTGTTGGATAAAGGATTTATCAAGATTAATAAGAAGTCAAGTAACAAAGCATAAGGAAAAATTATACTTTTGTGATAGGTGTTTAACAAGACATTTTAGAAATGAGATACAATTACAAGAACATGAACTATATTGTAAGGAGCATGAATCTGTTAGAATAGAACTTCCAAAACCATATAACAATCAAATACAATTTCAAAATTATAATAGATCATTGAGGGTACCATTTGCGATATATGCCGATTTTGATTGCTTGTTATGTAAAATGGATGTAGACCATAATTGTTCTAAAACTGTGAAGTATCAAAAGCATTTACCAATGAGTTTCTGTTATTATATTAAATACTCAAATGATGTGTATAAAAGGCCTGTTAGTTATATTGGTTTAGATGCTGCAAAGGTGTTTGTGGAGAATTTAAAACAAGAAGCAATAGAAATAAAGAAAATATATAACAAAACAGTTGAAATGATTGACCTAACTAAAGATGAGGAAAATAGATATAATAATTCCAATAGTTGTCATATATGTGAGAGAAACTTGAATGATTTACCACCAGCAATTGAAAAACAAATAAATATGTTAAATAAGAAAATAAAATTTGCTAAAAATAATGATAGCATGGTTGAAAAATTATCAGAATGGAAACATGAATTAGGTAAATGTTTGAAAAATATAAATATAAATAAAGCAAAAGTAAGAGATCATGATCATTTAACTGGAAAGTTTAGAGGTGCAGCTCACAGTTATTGTAACTTAAGCTATCGAAATCCTAATTTTATTCCAGTATTTATTCACAATTTAAGTGGTTATGATACTCACCTGTTTGTTAAAGAACTTGCTTATGATAAGAATGAAATAAAACTAATTGCAAATAATGAGGAAAAATATACAACATACTCAAAATATGTGAAGGTTGATAAAAAGAATGGAATTAATTTACGATTTCTAGATTCATTTAGGTTTATGCCAAGGGGTTTAGCAGAACTAGCAAATAACCTTACAAAAGAACAATATAGAGAAGCGTCAAAGTATTTCACTAATGATTTATTAGATTTAGTAATTAAAAAAGGTGTGTACCCATATGATTATATTGACTCAATTGAAAGATTAGAAGAAACAAAACTACCTTCAAAGAAATGTTCTTTAATAAACTTACTAACACCCACATCAGTGATGAAGATTATGAGCATGCGAAAAATGTTTGGAAGTCATTCAATATTAAAAATCTAGGTGAATATACAGAACTTTATAACAGGACAGATGTATTAATATTAGCCGATGTATTTGAAAATTTTAGAGATGTGTGTTTAAAGGCATATGGTTTAGATCCTGCTTCGTATTTCACTGCTCCTGGTTTATCGTGGGATTCAATGTTAAAGGTGACTAAAATCGAACTAGAAATGTTAACTGACTATGACAAAATATTAATGATTGAAAAAGGTATAAGAGGTGGAATTTCACAATGTAGTAAGAGGTATGTAAAAGCAAATAATAAGTATATGAAAAGTTATAATAAAGATGAACTTTCAAAGTATTTAACTTATCTAGATGCAAATAATTTATATGGATGGGCAATGAGTCAATACATGCCTTACAAAGACTTTAAATGGGTTCAACCTTACATAAACATAATGAATATTCCAGATGATTCAGAAACTGGCTACATATTAGAAGTTGATTTAGAATATCCAGAATACTTACATGATAAACATACAGATCTACCATTAGCTCCAGAAAATAATTGCCCACCAGGATCGAAACAATCAAAATTATTAACAACGCTTTACAATAAAGAAAGATATGTTATTCACTATAGAAATTTAAAATTATATATGTCACTTGGAATGATATTAAAGAAAATTCACCGAGTATTAGAGTTCAAGCAATCAAACTGGTTAAAGGAATATATTAATCTAAATACAAATATGAGAACGCAAGCTAAGAATAATTTCGAGAAAGATTTTTACAAGTTAATGAATAATAGTGTATTTGGTAAAACAATGGAAAACATTAGAAAGAGGCCATCAATTACTTTAGAATGTGATCCAATGAGGGTGGAAAAGTTAATAGCGAAACCGAACTTTGATTATAGAACAATATTTACTGAAGATTTGTGTGCGATACATATGAAAAAAGAAAAATTGATCTTCAACAAACCTATATATGTTGGTATGAGTGTGTTAGATTTATCAAAACTATTAATGTATGATTTCCATTACAACATTATGAAACCTAAATATGATATTGATATAAACTTATGTTATACGGATACTGATAGTTTTATATATGAAATTGGGACAGATGACTTCTACAAAGACTTAAATGAAATGATTGATTTATTTGATACAAGTGATTATGGAAAGGATAATCAATATGGAATACCATTAGTAAACAAAAAAGTATTAGGAAAGATGAAGGATGAAAACAATGGTAAAATAATGACAGAATTTATTGGGTTAAGGTCGAAAATGTATGCCTTTAAAGTTGAAAATAAAGAGGAGAAAAAGCAAAAGGAATAACAAAATGTGTAGTAGCAAAAGAGTTACAATTTGATGATTATAAGCAAACCCTATTCAATGATGTGAAAACATATAAAAATATAAATCTAATTCGAAGTTGTAAGCATGATGTGTATACCATAGCTGTAAATAAGTTAGCATTAGATTCGAATGATGATAAAAGATATATACTAGAGGGTGGTATAAGTACATTAGCTTGGGGGGATTATAAGATATAGTTAAAATGTATTTATGTGTAGTTTAGTTTTAGGTCATATTTATTTAACTTTTATGTATAGTTTAGTTTAGTTTTAGGTCATATTTAATTAACTTTTATGTATAGTTTAGTTTTAGGTAAATTTAATTAACTTTTATGTATAGTTTAGTTTTAGATAAAATTTAATTAACTTTTATGTGTAGTGTAGTTTAGTTTTAGGTCATATTTAAATAACTTTTATGTATAGTTTAGTTTAGTTTTAGGTCATATTTAATTAACTTTTATGTATAGTTTAGTTTTAGGTAAATTTAATTAATTTTATGTATAATTTAGTTTTAGATAAAATTTAATTAACTTTTATGTGTAGTGTAGTTTAGTTTTAGGTCATATTTAATAAACTTTTATGTATAGTTTAGTTTAGTTTTAGGTCATATTTAATTAACTTTTATGTATAGTTTAGTTTAGTTTTAGGTCATATTTAATTAACTTTTATGCATAGTTTAGTTTTAGGTCAAATTTAGTTAACTTTTATGTGTGGTGTAGTTGATAGGTGTTAGTGAGTAATTATGTATAATTTAGTTTTAGGTAAAATTTATATTTTTAAGTCATAAAAGTTTTTTTGTAATTTTATCCTTAGACATAGGCAACCAGTAACGTCTTAGAAAAAAATTATAAGAAAATAGAAACCATTTACCGTTTGAATTTTGAAAATCGGTTAATATTTGATGAAGTTACAGCAAGTTCAAAATTTCGGGAATTTTTTACGGGTTTATTTTTGAGTTTTCGGGAAAATGTTATTCTTTAAAAAAGTGTTAAAATTCAATTTTAATTATGGTAGTATTTTTATTTTTTCGATTTGTTGAAACTTTATGGAGATATTGAAAAAGGGAAAAGTATCCTTTGGGTTATGCAGCCATTTATGCATTTTAGAAAATTGGTTATGTTATTAGTATTCATTTGCCGTTTGAATTTTTGAAATCGGTTAATTAGGAGCCGAGGAATTAATTAATAACGTTATTTGGGGGTGGCACTGTAAGTGTTGCCAACTCACTTTTAACAATTATCATATTTATTAGTAGTGGGGTGAATTCATCCCGATATGTTTTAAAGCGATATCTTGAAAAATTAAAATCCTGGAACGTTCAGAAAAAATATATAGAGTTGGATACACTGACTTTTTTCTTTTTTGAACATTAATGTTTTAGCTATATTTACCACCTAGGTGACTATGATCAATAAGTTGCTCACCTACTCAATAGATGGTGTGGCATGCGGTATGTTTCAGAATTATAAAACTAGAGATTTGCGGACAGATTTTGTATCAAGAATTTTCTTCAAAGTGATGACCGTGAATCGAAAAAAGCGGGACTGACAAGAAGCCGTGACACCTAGGAGAGACAGCCTGGACAGACAGCCAGGACGGACAGTTTTGGTGTTGTTATTATTACATACTCAGAAGAAAGAGAGAAGGAAACTGAATTGTAAATGTGTGTGTTGTGTGGGGTTGTATAAATACAGGCGGCAAAATGCTAAATTCGTTATTTTTTATCCGATTTTGATAATTCAAACGGCATTTAAAAGAGTATGTATCAGAGTTTAAAATGCAATTGTTTATTCTTGTTAAATGTTGTTAGATTTAGTAATTTTTTTGTTTTTGTAACTAGATTTAGTGATTTTTTGTAACCAGATTTAGTGATTTTTGAAGTCTAAACCGGTTATAACCAGATTTTGTAACCAAATTTAGTGATTTTTTTAAAGTCAAAACCGGTTATAACCAGATTTTGTAACTAGATTTAGTGATTTTGTAACTAGATTTAGTGATTTTTGTAACTAGATTTAGTGATTTTTATAACCAGATTTAATGATTTTTGTAACTAGATTTAGTGATAGAATGCATTAGAAGTTATTATGAGTAAGATAGAAATTATTTGAGATGTGATAGAAGTTATTTGGGAAGTAGGGAGTGCGGTAGAAATTATTAGGGGTAGTTTAGAAGTTATTTGGAGGTAGGGGGATGCGCTATTGTTATTAGGGGTGCGCTATTATTATTGATGGTGTGCTAGATTGTTATTGGAAATGATGAAGTGGCGCAGAATCCCCACCCCACCCCTACTCTAAACAATTACCCTACTTTAGTGCAAATGGAAATGGAACTTAAAAAATCATATTATTAGTTATATAAGTATACTCAAAGAATTATAAATTTTTTAACCTCCAAATTCTTTAAAGCCTAGAAGTAAATCATAATATATTAAAATAAGATAATTAGTCATATGGTTCTTATACTTTGGAAGATAACATGAAGAAATGGAAATAAATACCTTCCCGGGAATTTATAGGCCAGGAAAAAACACAGAAATATTCTCATTTTTTAAATTTTTCTTCCCATCGTGAATATTTCCAGTGCCCATCACTAATATGGCCTAGCTCCTATTAACTCTATCATTTCTCTAATCTTAAAGGAATTTGAAACAAGGCCATATTGTTATTACAATATCAATCTTGACCCATATTTCTTCTGTTCAAATAGAAACCGCAAAACGCTGAAACACACTTTTAACTAACATGTCTTCACCCTTAAGTGTTTTCGAGATATGGCCGGGTTATTTTAACAATTACAACTCTCATCTTTCTTCTACTCGCCTTTTTCTTCCCTTGTAAGGGAAATGATGGAACACGTCTTTAATTATTTCAGCCTTAATACCTGCACCATATTATACTAATTAATAGTAATTTTAGCTGCTTTAATTGCTACTTAACTATTAAAAAGCTATAATTGCGTTGTGAACTTAAATTTGTTTACTAGTCAATCTATCGTTCATTTAGACAGCCACCCACCTTTTCAGACTCAATCAGAAATGGTCTCATTTTTTTTTACATCGTTTGTACAGAAATATGCAGGCAAAAGTTTCGTTTGTAGACAATTAGGGGCGCTGCCAGAACGAAAACAAAGTGGGTGGCTGTCTGAATGGTAACCCCCAAATCCCAATTCAGTCACAAATTGTCGCAATCGTTTGTACACCGTTTGTACAGAAATGTGCAGGCGAAAGTTTCGTTTGTACACAATTAGGGGCGCCGCCACGACGAAAACAAAGTGGGGGTTGTCTGAATCGTAGCCCCTCCATCATGTCCAATTAAATCACAAATTGTCGCAATCGCTTGTACGTCATTTGTACAGAAATGTGAAGGCGAAAATTTTGTTTGTACACAATTAGGGACGTCCCCAGAACGAAAACAAAGTGGGTGGCTGTCTGAATGGTAGCTCCCTCGCCATGTCCAATTCAATCACAAATTGTCACAATCGTTTGAACACCGTTTGTACAGAAATATGCAGGCAAAAGTTTCGTTTGTACACAATTAGGAGCGGCGCCAGAACGAAAACAATCCGGGGACTGTTTAAATGGTAGAAACATTAAAAAAATGTGTCACATTCTTTGGAGTATTTACTAACAAGACTTTGTACACACTATTGTGTCGATTGGTATGTTTACACTATCGTGTGATTCACTAATGGATCTTATTTTAATGATGATGGAATCTAATTTTTTTCTTTAGTTTGCACACAATTAGGGGCGCCACCAGAAGTAAAACAAAGAGAGGGGCTGTCTAAATGGTAGCCAGCCCACCATGTCCAATTCAATCCCAAATTTTCGTAATCGTTTTTACATTGTTTGTACAGAAATGTGCAGCCGAAATTTTTGTTTGTACACAATTAGGGCAGGGGCGTCATTTAGGAGGGGCATTTGCCCCCCGAGTTTGAGATGTATATAGATTTTATCAATAGAATAGTAGTAAATCAGTGAAAAACGCGAAATTTTACTTATATCGAGTGGTTTTGGCCCCCCCAAGCAAAATCAGAAATGACGCTCCTGAATTAGGGGCGCCGACAGAACTAAAAACAAAGTTGGGGCCCTCTAAATGTTAGCCCGCCTACATGTACAATTCAATCATAAATTGTCGTATTCGTTTGTACATCGTTTGTACAGAAATGTGCAGGCGAAATTTTCGTTTGTACACAATTAAGAGCGCCGCCAGAATGAAAACAATCCGGAGACTGTTTAAATGGTAGAAACATTAAAAAAAATGTGTCACATTCTTTGGAGTATTTACTAACAAGACTTTGTACACACTATTGTGTCGATTGGTATGTTCACACTATCTTGTGATTCACTAAATGGATCTTATTTTAACGATGGTGGAATCTAAAGTTTTTTTATATATATTTATATTTTTTCTTACAATCATTATTTGTGAATTAGATTATCATTCCTCAGCTCTTATTATTAAACTTATTCATTATTTCTTACGTGAGCTGAATCCTTATGAGAAGAAAATGCAATTTTTAATTTCTAACTTGAGCAGAAACCTCTATCCTCATCTCGTACAGAAAATTGGTAATTGGAAGATATAACAAATTCACAAAGTAGACTTTTAAAGAGAAAATTATAAGACAGTATCTTGTTTTATTTGAACATCTTGATTAAACTCATTTTGCAAAAACTATAGAATGCATGGTGAAGTATTTTGGTGCATTCAGCATTATGATTTACGAGTACGGTTGCCAACTGGCCGGTATTTCACCCGCCTAGCCGGGAATATTGCTGTGATTTTGATTAAGGGCGTTGGCACTCTACTCAGAATTACTAAAGAACGCAATTTAAAGAAATGGTTTGAGTATATAACATTATAGCAATATATTTAGTAGCAGTAATGATAAATTTTATGTTTATATAATCAATATGCGCTTATATAATTAATTAAAGTTTGTTCTAATATAGTGAAATAATAAAAATTTCGTTCCGAAACTTGAATATGTTATTCCCTTATCATTATTGATTAGAATCAAATGGTATTAAATTTTTCTTGAAGCTTGATTTGTTTTTAATTATGTTAAGAACTAGATTTTGGAATGCTAAATTCCACTAAACCGCACACCACAGCGCAAATCCGTTTTTTTATTACTTATATTTGTCGAAAGACGCCAGCAATCTTCAACATCTATATATCATTCTAAACACTAAAATGTCTTCTTCCTTTCGATATTATACATCATCATGTATTACCAACGTACTTTATGTATTTCGAGAATAAATGCGCAAAGTGTTAACATTTTAAAAGAAACATCTGTACGCTAGCGCCACTCGCATTTTCGACGGGATGTTCTACAACTACAGGGTCCTATTATCACCTATTTCGCAGTGTAGCTAACGAGTTGAAGGTGTTACCAATCAGGCATGAACTAATATACTGCAAATACATAATGGCTCGTAAATGACCTTTAACAAAAAACAGAAAACAAAATAAGCGCTCAAAATCTGCTCGAGGCGCCGCTAAACGTCGCAAAACTGAAATTGTTGTTTCTGTTGATGATTCTTCTCCATGTTATCAAGAACAAGGAACTGCTGAAGATTCAAGACAGCATGATGAAAGGTAAGATTATGTATATATATATAAGCTTCGTGTTACTGGAGTATGTTAGTAGATAACTCTTTATATTCGTTTCACTTATTATTTAATGTACGTATATTTACATTATTTTTGTCTCTCTTGTTTTTTAATTATGTTTTGTTTTCGTTGTTTAGCATCTGTTCTCAGTACCTACCAGTTTCTATATACAATCTGTAATATATTGACTCACTATTTAGACTGGGACGGAATATTGTACTACATTTAATACTCTCTCACTGCAAACCAAACAAGGGTACCAGTGTATTGTAAGTTATTTCAATAAATTAGAGTGCTAAGAACAGTGGCTCGCAAGGATACCCGTGAACCGTAAGTCATACCAGGGGGGTCTATGGTTTATCTTCGAAATCTTGGTTTACGTAGGTACAATATTTGTCAATTGGGATCGGACAGTAAGCAAGATATAAATAATGTTGACGATTAAATAATATAATAATACTCACATGTGAGAATCATTTTCGTTCTGAAATATTCCATGGTACGTATAAAATTTGTGTGTGTCATTTTGTTCGATCTTTAGCACAATATAATAATAATTTAATGTTAATGGACTATAGATTATGTGGAAGTAATTATGATGATGATACATATCATGACAAAGAGCGATGTATACGAATATGATGTTGACTAAAGAGAAGAAGTACGATTATAATTACTAGACACTTGTTCCTCAAACATATTTGTCTAATAAAATATTTACTTTTGCAAAGCTGAGATAGGCAGCTTCAGAACTGCGTAAAGTGACGAGCAACTAGTTATATAATGCAGTATAAGTGTATGGATATTGTTCATGGGTGAACAACTTGACACTATCCCTCCTCTCCCTAATTTATTTCTAGTATAAAAGAACTCTTTCGAAAATAATAATTTTAACAACTAACCTAAACTAACGGTTTGAGGTGAAAAATCTTAAAATCGGACGTGTAAGTGTGAAGTTGTCCCGCCCCTTATTCCATTAGTTTGCATAATTAAAAGTATGTTTATTAGAAGCAAACAGCAATACAGCCACAAGTGCCCCTTACAAGAAAGAAAAAAAATTACATAGGGCGCATGCAAATAGAATAACATAATACAACTGATTGTACAAAAATGAATAAAAAAGAAAATATTTATTGAAAACAAAACATAAAACATGCAGTATCTGTTACAAACTGGAAATAAAAAAAACAGTAATGAAAAAAGAAGCATGATTAACATGCATATATATAAAAAAGGTATAGCATATAGGATTATACAAAGTAAAATTCAAAATTGGATTATTATTAACCATGTAGTTGTAGCTGTTTACAAAATAATAAAAGAAAAAAAATAAAAATACACTTTGTAGCTGTTAATACAATATGAAAATATTTCTAAATTAAACGCTTCGGTAAAATACATAGATTAGCAAGGCTAATAATAATAATAATGACGAAAAATAAGCATAAAAATCATATGACACAAATACAAAATCCATGATCAAGTTTCTTTATTATTATTATTTCATATAATATACGTAGTAAAGAAGGAATTAAACATAGAAGAAAAGAAAAGATGATAGGGAAATGAAAACGACAAAACAAAAAAAACTTACAAAAATAAATAAAAAAATATTTCAAATGGCACCTACAAACTTACTGAATGACATCCAGAAATATAGAAAATACGAATCGTGTGTATCTGTTCATAATTAAAAAATTCTTACAATTTGGCTTTAAAAAATGCAATATATATATATATATATATATATATATATATATATATATATATATATATATATATATATATATATATATATATATAAAACAAATCCATACAATATTTAAAAGAATACAAAACCGAATTAACCCTTTCACAGAGGAAGTCGACTTTTGTCGACAGAACCAAATTTCCTTAACATGCGAATGTCGACTATAGTCGACGTGTTAAAATTTTTTTGTCCGTATCTTGGCTTTGTCGAGAGTAGTCGCCAAGGTTGTACCGTTCATTTTTGTTTGTGTTCTATTGTTTTCGATAAACAATAGAAATCACACAGAAATCCTTTGGCGACTACAATCGACAAACCCAAGATACAGACAAATTTTAACACGTCGACTATAATCGACACTCGCAGGTTAGGGAATTTTTTCCGTCGCCTTCCACAGTGAAAGGGTTTAGAGAATTAGTTGCAAGCCTAAAGACGTTAAGACATTTCATAATTTATTTAAAAAATTAAAAAAATAATTCGCGCACCTTCTTGAATTTCTTATGAAACAAATCTAGAACTGGATAAAAGTTATTAGCTGTTTCTATACTTTTATATATAGAAGACCTAGTTAGATATTTACTAGTAAACGGAACAAATTTCCTAATATTTCTGTGAGCAGGGCCGCTCACAGGGGGGATGTATGGCGCAAGCTGCGCAATTGAGAAAAAAATTGGGGGGGTATTTTACTCTACTTTCGAACTAGCAATTTTACTGTCGGAATAGCATTAAAACATGATTTTGAGAAGCTAATTTTCAAAAATTTTCCGGGGTAAACCCCCGTACCCCCTGCTTCGATACTCGATGAATGAAGTACCGCGAAAGTAGCCGTATGAAAGGAAAGGTTGGTTCGTTTTAAGAGAGAAGGGCAGCCCACAGGTTTGCTGAATATGTCTGGTTTTCCATACCTAACAATATTATACCAGATACTTCTGTCATTACCAGCAACGAGTTGCTCAGCAGAGAGGATTATGAGTAAAGTAAAGATTGTAAAAAATAGACTAAGAAGCAGCATGGGAGATGTATGGCTCTCCGACATGCTTGTCCTTTCTTCCGAAAAAGACATTTTAGAATGCATTCCCAACAGCGATATTATAGACAAATTTGCTTTGTCGAGTGAGGAAAGAAAAAAATATTACTCTATAAAGGACATCAGGGGTAGGTTAATGTCACCACCACGACCAGTAATAATTTAATTTAACAAAATCATTCCTGTAAAAAAACAAGTATGAGCGGCCTCAAAAAGAAGTGAAATCATAAAAATGAGCGCCAAGTTCTGGTGAACAACAGTTACAAACACTCAAGGAATCACTTTAAAATTTAGATTTGAAACTTGCCTATGTTGTCTGTTGAAAATTATAAAGTAGTTTGACATAATTGTGAGCTAGTGGTAACCATACAGACAACAACCAAGTTTCAAATCTAAATTTGAAGTGAGCCAATGAGTGTTTGTAACTGTTGTCCACCAGAACTTGGCGCCTATTTTTGTGATTTCAATTCTTTTTAAGGCCACTCGTACTTGGCTCTTTTACAGGAATGTTTTTTTGTTGGATATCACTTCTTTTTGTAGGCTAATTTCGAGGATAACATTTTCTTTTGGTATCAAACTCAATAACTTGTAACTTGCGTCTTACTTTTCATGTACAAGGCAATTATATCAATATTTTGTAAAGAAAAAAATAATACTACTAATTGTAAAAAAAATACCTGTGCCATACACAGTGTGTAGAAGTTTTTATACCCTTCAATATCCTTATAGAACATATTTAGTATTGTACACTACCGACACTACTAATGAAAGTAATGCCATTTTTATAATTACTACTACCCCTACTACTACTACAAGCATTTTATAATACTACTACAGATATAAAAACAACAACAAAAATAACAATTACTAGTACTATAAAAACTACTGCTACACTGGGCAATTGTTTTTAGAGGACTTGAGTTTTAAGGAGGGAAGAGATTATTAGTTTTGGGGGGAGTGCGCCATCAACTTTGGGGGGGGATGGGCACCCCTGTCTATGAGAAATTTTTAAAGAAAAAATTCTCCAGAACAAAATCTCCATGCAGAATTACATGAATATAATAATAATAATAATAATAATAATAATAATAATAATAATAATAATCTCATCTATCAGTTATGAGTACATCCTATCTCGCAAAACGGTGGGGCAAGCAGATGAACCAAGAATTTCTCTGCTTTGCACATCACGTGACTGACTAGCTTCGGGTTAGGATTCCAAGAATTGAGAAGAAGCAAGGAAACGAGGGAATCTGATAAGACTTTTTTTATTTGTGTTTCACAGAGGGTTTTCACATTGAAATTGGCATGTCATTTCTACTCCCCCTCCTGCCGGATTGGTTTTCCTCATTCTTGCTCCGCCAAAATGTTTCTAAGTATTGACTCAGCCGCGGGCATTTCAGGTGCTATAGTAGGGTATTTGTTTCGCTTTCTTTCTTTCTTTCAAGGCATGCTAAAAACGCCAGAGCCACCACGAAAAGTAGTGCATTTCATATATTGTAGCTACAAATGAGTGTATTCTCCATGTTAGCATGCGTCTCTATCCTCTCATCTGTTTTATAGTTTTAGTCGTCTTGATCCACCATTTTATTTTCAACGTCGACCAAGTGTTCACATCGGGAATCATATTCACAAGACCCCGCATCGTAGGCTATGACTTGAATGATTTTTTTTTCCTAAAATTTATTTACATGTTGTACTATAGCAAGCAATTTATGCAGCTATTTAATTCACTTGGGTACTTTCTAGCGGAAAAAAGTTGTGAAGAAGCCAAGGATGTAGCTAGGGGGAACACAGGGTTCAAATCTTGACTTGCCTTCCAAATATTTAAAATAGTACATAAATACTAGTTTGCTAATTATACTACTAGTTTAGTATATATGCCCCCCACCCAAATCAGAACTCTGGCTTCGTTCCTGGTAGAAACTAAAAAAAATGTAATTGTTGAGCATTTTGAACGTCCGAAAACGTGATTCACAAAAAAAAAAAAAAAACTTTTGACGCGCAGTTACCAGCTCTGATGATAATTGTATCACAAAAGTGGTATCATATAATAGAAGAAAAAATTCATTTCTCAGTGGGATCCAACTTTTCCAACTTCTAAAACGTGGAATTTGCTATTTATTTTTCCATAGGAGTATTTTTTTTTTCATTTGCTCAGAATTTTCTGGGATTGGTTGGGTATGAACCCAAAGACCCCCGTCCATCTGCACGTCTCTATATATATCACGTAGCTATCATTGTATCGCAGTGATGCCTCTGAAACTTCTGGATTAATTTTAGACTTCCAAACTATGTTATGCATAAGAAATTGAAGTCCTTTAGAATGGCTGTGTCCGTCCGTCTGTCTATATGTCTGCCTGTCAACAGGTATCATAGCAAAAACGGTAAGAGCTATTTTCATACAATTTAAGCGGTAAAATCTATCGATAAGTGGTTTTCGGAAATCGATTCAGCATCCCATGAACAGATTCCGTCTCCTTCAACAACCTCCTACTTAATCTGGAAGTGGTCGATTTTTACCACTTCCTGTTTCAACAGTAATAGTCATAACCCAGAAACCATAATAGCTAGCGTCAAATGGTTCTCAGAAATCGATTCAAGGTGTAAAGGAAACAAAAACACTTCGACTTCTGTATTTCCACTAAACCGGAAGTGGTAGAAAATCACTACTACTTCCGGTTTCAATATTGATTTTCATGGATATAAAACTGTGAGTTATCGACAAGCAGTTTTCAGAAATCGATTCAGCATCCTAAGAATATGTCCTATCTCCTTCACCAATCTTCAAGTTAAACCGGAAGCTATACAAATCGGCCACTTCCGGTTTCAATAGTATTTGTCATAACTCAAAAACGGTTAGAGGTATCGACAAGAGGTTTCTAAGAATCGATTCATCGTTCCAAGAATAGGTACAATCTCCTTCGACAATCTTCTATTTGAACCAGAAGTGGTAGAAATTAACTACTTCCGGTCTCTACTATTTCCAGTTTTACTATGTAATTTGTATAGTTTGGAAGTCTACCGTAGTTTCACACTGTGGAACGATACTCCCTTGTTTCTTCTTTTTCAGAGACGATCATGAATCGCAGAATTGATATGTCATGTTCCACTAATTGAAATCAAGCTAAATTCTTTTAAAATTCTTATAATTTATGTGTGGATGGATACACATTGAGTAAGTAGAGAAAATTACGAGAATTTCTGGGAGGCTATCAGTTCTGTGGATTCATGTAATTATAAAATATGTTTCAACTCTACGATTTCAGGTTGTCTCGAAACTTCGTTTTTACATATTTCGCAAACATATACCTCGACAAAGATAATTTTGAAGGATATGTTTAATGAACATTCCTTTTAATGTTTGTCGGAAAAGGAGCTATTTGTGCTTACAAATTTCAGTTCACCCTGTCCTGTTTCAAGAATTCTTTACATTATTTTTCGTATTAGGTCAGTTCAGATGAAAGAACTTTAATTGAAGTATCCTCCCGCAGACAACATGGAAATTCGACTTATGAAGAACATCACCGCAACCGTCTAACGTCATCCATCTTCCATAAAGTTGTGAAATGTAAAGATCACACTTCGTGCCATGTGTTGGTGTAAGACATTTTACACAAGAGAAATTTATCGACACCATCAATAGAATACGGAAGAAATCATGAAGATGTTGCTCCACGAAAGTTTGCGGAGGAGAAGAATGAGACAGTAGAGAAATGAGGATTATATATTGATTCTAAGTATAGTTTCTTAGCTACTAGTCCAGATGGTAAGAAATATTTTTCAACTTCTTTGTTGATATAATATAATAAGTGTTTAAGTCTAATAAGTGCTGTTTGTTAAGTGTGCTATAATTAGAGGACTGAATCTGAACGAAACCAAACCACTTCCTTTTGGAAAAGGGACAGACAGATTATTATATTACTTTTTTAAAAAAAATCTATTTTCATTCTTGTCTATCAATTAATTCTCTTCTAATCATATTTCAGGATATGTAGTAGAAGATGATGCGTCAGTGGAAGTAAAGTGTGTTCCTTCACTCAGAAATAAGGATGTCACTGAAGAGAAAGAAAAAGACAGGGGCATTTTTTCTTAGAGCCATTCCAGACGGAACTATAGGACTAAATACTAACAGCGACTACTACTATCAAATTCAGGGCCAGTTAAATATTACCAAATTAGACAAATGCTTTTTAGTTGTATACATTGATGATAAATCACCTTTACACATTGTAGAAGTAAGAAGAGATGAAGAATTATGGGGAAATGTTATGCTACCGAAACTTATAGGTTTTTTAAAGAGTGTATGCTTCCTGAGATAGTAGATTCTATGGTACAACGTGGGATGCCCTATAGAGACCCGGAATATATCCTAAGTGCTCAAAGCAAGATCGCCAAGAAAAAAGACAATGATCGAGCAAAGATGAAATAGGTGTAATAATGTACATACTTACTGCAACGAATTTGTGTTCTAAATAATCGTGTTTAGCATGTGTATATGATTATTGTTACTATTATTGTATATTTGCAGTTCGTTAATTACTGTTGTAATGTTTTATAATACTGCTTCTATCATGTTATTCGAAATGCTGGAAAATGCCATGATTTATTGGATCATGGTTAGGAAATATATAAATATTGTACATATTTTCTTAATAATGTAAACTTGTATTGTGTTTATTTGTTGTTCTTTGTATTATAGTTGCGCTGTGTATGTATTTGAATTTGTTCATGTTGATGTACTTGTTAATATTGAATAAAGTAACTTAGGGTATTATTATATGATATAAAGACTCAAAATAGAGAAGTTAGAATGATCTAAATAGTGTAAATAATTTATAAAATGAAAATTACCATTGCAATACTTTATTTTTACTCAAATATTCTGTTACATACTTTTTATTCATATAGACTCTTATGTAGTTATGTTACACTCAAATAACTACTTAACCTTACTTAAATTTCCAAGTTCCAAGTTTTTAAATGTAGTTTATAATGTAGTAACAGTATTCTTGCGCTGAATAACCAAACAATCATAACATTATTTGTATTTTAGCATAAATAAAGAAATCGCTAGTCTGACCAGCCCCAAGCAAGTCTGGAAAAGCAGCCAAGAAGACATTGTACCAGTGTTTCTCAAACTGTGTGGTAACAACTCCCAAAATCGGTAAAATATCAAGGAGTTTGTAAGTTTAAAAATATTCATTCGTAAATGACTTTGTGACATTAGTGTTATACAAAGAGGAGACGTCGTAACTTTTACTGACTTCTAAAGAGGATCTAGAGGTAAATTGTTTGAGAATCACTGTGTTACACATTCCTAACGGTCACAAGCCCGGTGAATGCCCGGTCTTTTTTTCTAAATTTAGTCTAACTTTAGGGGCAATTTTACACATTTTAATACAATTTAACCTCGGACCTCCCGAAATGGTTTGGACCCCTCCGAAAATAAATTCCTGCGTACGTCTCTGAGGCCAAAACATTAGCAAATACAGATACTTTATCTTTAAGGGTGGTATAAAAGGTGGTATATAAGGGTGGTATATATTTTTCTCTGTATAGATCGATTAATTATGGCAACAACCGTTGAAACTATTGAAAGAGATCAACGTGAAGCTTCCACCACAGCAAGCATATATAGCAGGCACGTATCCAGGGGGGGCCTGGGGGCTCATGTCCCCTCCGAAACTGAAGCACGTTTTTAATAAACATACTTTTACGCTTGTGAGATTCTTTTGTTTCAAATTACTTCGAGTCTGTCAAAATTTTGGGCAATGTGTTTCGTCTTCTTTTAAGTCTAAGAACATACCGTGATGCCATTGCCCCTTGGTGGAATAAAAAAACACTTTTAAATAGGATTAAAATTTCGTTTCTAATCTGTTTACAAATTTAAATGTAATGGGACTATACACTCAGTGTTTTCTTATTATTGTTATATGCTAGAGCAGACATTTTCCTTAGTTACATATCTCTCGGAAATATTTGTTTGACTTTCTTTGTGCCACAATACAGTTCCTTCAAACTAAACTGGTTCTTATAATGAAAAGTAAGGAAAAGTTTAAGCAAGAATAGAACTCTTGCATTATATTATTATTATTATTATTATTATTATTATTATTATTATTATTATTATTATTATTATTATTATTATTATTATTATTTTGAAAACAAATTGATATTTCAAAACATTAGAATTACGTGCTTACGAAACTTCCCCTTGTCACCCCCCGCGAAAAGAAAACCTGGATAAGTTTTTAATATATAGTGATTAAATTCCCATCAAATCAAATAAGTTCTCATGTATCTGACCTTGATACATGGATACATGTATTCAAACTACAGACCAGGAGAGCATAACTTGTTCTACAAGATAAAATTTTGAGATGACTAATTTCGCATCACATCACAAACTCAGGATTGTGAAGACAAGGGACGTACGCAGGGAGTGGGTGCTAGGGGTTCGGACCCCCAATATCCCGACATTTTTGTAAATTTAGTCTAATTTTAGGGGCAAATTTACAAAGTTTAATATAATTATTATCCGTTAACATAATTATTATATTTTCCGTACGGTAATCGGGTTTGGATGTACATCTGCGGACAGCCAAATTACTGTGCAATTTCCATCTCTAAATCGAACAAAATCTGTTTTTAAATAGTTTAGTATTTTATTTCGTAACAGAAGAAAAGACTTGATGGGTTGAAAATATATAAATATTTGAAACAGAAGGAAGAAGTTAAAGGGTTACTTACAAAACTAAAAATAAAAATAACGTATTACGCTCATTGGTACGCGTTTTCGTGCACACAGAAATAATAATAATAATAATAATGATAATAATAATAATAATAATAATAATAATAATAATAATAATAATAATAAAACGTATCAGATACTCCATAGAAACACATGATATACCAAGCAATGCAGAACAAGTAATCATTTCAAGACTTCAGTGTCTTTTAAGGCAAGTTCTGCATACAGAGGCCAATTAACCAGAATAAACACCTTTGTTCAGGCTTTTGATTCAAATGAAGGGAGAAGCCGCGGGTGCTCAGAGATAGAGCGTTTACCTCTGGTGAATGGGGTCCCTGGTTCGATCCCAACTCGCGCCATATGAACTTTGTGGTGGACAAACACAGTGCGCATGTTTTTCTCGGGGTTCTTCCACTTTCTTCATTCCACCATTTCATTCATTTCTCATCATCATCGTCTCCTTTAGCCTAACCGGCATAACCGTAGGACGTAAAACTAAAATAATTCCAAATGAAGGCACTATCGAAGAAATGTGTGCACGCTTAAAACATCTAAATAGCATCTGGTCAAAGCAGGAGGAGGTGCAAGATACTTTTGAGACTAATCAAATTGAACCCGGAGCAGAAGAAAACGTCCGCGATGCAACGACATTGCGCAAATTTTTCTAAAGATTAGATCGTTGATAATCTAAGTAATTTATGTCTTATTAACGAGGAGCAGAAAGTGCTGAAATTGCGCAAATTTCCGCCGCGACGTTGCCAACAACAGGATTTAAGGAATTGTGTGAAATTTTGCATCGAAATGAAATGTATAAAGCTATTCCTTTATGAGATATATTTTATTGCATTCTAATATTTACAAAGCAACATACTTATTTACAGAAAATTTCATTTTACAGTTTGAATGCTTGAAATTTAAATCCTACAGCTTTTAAAAATGTCATACGTGCCTTCTCATAGTTTCTCTGCGAATTCCTGAACTCAGCATACTTCCTCATGACAAACTCGCTCCTTTTGACTTCTGCTGGTCTTTGGGCCTTTGAAATTCCTTTTAATATGGACGTTATTTTCATGGCAGTTTCCGTTTGGATCTCTAACAAAGCAGAAATCACCGTATGAATATCAGGAGCAGGGAAGTAAAATTGACTATTATAATGTCTGTGAAAAGCTTCTGGTCCATTTGTCGTCCGACGCATCGTGGATGGTATAGACGCCCACATGACAGGTGGATACCTAAAATTAATAAAATAAAAAGATCCTTAGTTCATGCACACAATTATTGACAATTTATATAAAACACTAAAACATTTATAACACTAGATTCAAGAAATATTTATAGTCTTGGTCCGTAATTTGTTTACAACTATCAAAACCTGCATTTTAATCTACGTCTTACATGAAGACAGAAGAAAATTTCACTATAATTAAGTTGCATTGAGAGAAAATACCATATCAGCACAACCATTAATGTTGTGTTCAAACTAGGACAACAGTTTTTGCAGTATTAAGAGTTATTGAAGCATGTGCTACTATAGATGAAATTCAAAAGGAAGCTACTTACTTGCAACCGTCTTCTATGTAGTTTTCTAGGACGTAATCGGAAAATTTATGCCCTGTATCATCCGGCGTCATTGATATTAGTTGAGTAAAGGCATCTGATACTTCTGTTGGATGTAAATATGGCAACCCAAAAAATGCCTTTATCCATGAACCTGTAAGAAAAGCAATAATAATAATAATAATAATAATAATAATAATAATAATAATAATAATAATAATAATAATAATAATTTGTTAGAATAAGCAAGCATTGGGAAAGTAGTGAAATTGATGGATCTTACTGTTGGCTTTATAATTTCTTCATTTCGTACATTATTAGAACAGCAGTTTATTTGCTTTTAAGAATGGTGACTGAATTAAGATTCTTCAGTCAAACAGAATAAGATTCTATTTTCAACTGTATTCTGTATTAATATATAACAAAACAAAGTCCACATGGTATTATTAAATTAATAATAAAGAATAATAGACCATAATAATATCAATAATATCTAGTTCAGATTTTGGATCCATATATGCTTGTCGCAGATCATTGTCGGCTTGAATCCTCCGCCACCATGTTTGTCCCAAATGGAATCTGCAGCCACGAATGTCACAATTTGGAAACACATTCTTGATGGCTTCGTGAGCAGCTGTTTCAAAATCAACGTAAATGATTTTCAAGTCGAATCTACTGTCTAAGTTTCTTATCATCTTCCACATGGCCACATACGTATTCTTGTCTTTCTTCGGCAAAAATGCAAAACATAGAGGTAGATAATATCCATTTTTATATGCATGTATTGTATATAACTGTGTGAAATGCTTAGGAGCATAAGTGAAAGTTCCATCTGCAAATACTTCTAACCCGCTGAACTCACACAGAAAACTGAAAAGAAAATAAGATTAGTGTCAGAAAAGAAAATAGTAAACAAGACTGTAGTGTCATATCGTTAGGTGAAATGCTATGTTACGATATATTTTGTGAGAATCAAAAAAAAAAAAAAAAACTATTTTACTATAATTTGGAAATAAGACGGAAAAAGGAACTTTTCTGTTCAAGCAACTACTTCCTATTCTACTTCTTGATGCTGTAAATGAAACTCATTTCAAAGTTAATGGTTATAAATGAAATTATACTTACTCGATATTTTTCTTACACGTGAAAAGAATTATATTAGCTTCATCATCAACAAAGATGAATCTTTCTCCGTCAATTGCTATATCATCCTGCTTCTGAACCATTTGCTGTATAGCCTCTACGGTGTTTCTGGGTAGACGAGGAGTCACCTTTCTTCGATTTTTATAAATAACGTCTCGGCATCTTTTAATTTCTTTATGATCAAGTGTGTCATGATGTTCCAATTTTGAAACTTCCTGCCTTATAATTTTATTTGGCTTCTCGTTCAATTGTTCAGTGGCTCGTCGCTTACAATTCTCTCTAAGAAAATGCCGTTGAACACCATCTTCATCTTCACAATGATTATGAATATCTTTCCTTTCTAAAACTTCACTTGTATTTTCATCCATTGTTATACTAGCATTACAGCTTTTCTTAGTACATCTGAAAGAAAGGAAATAATAATTAAATCGTATCACGTGTTCTAAACTTACTATTTAAAGAAAAATGTATTCATTATTTCACTGGCAAAAATGTTATATCTTCCATCACCTTTTAACAAAGTATAGGTCCAATTGACTGACATAAATACTAATGCAGGCTTACTTATTCACTTACGAAAGTATAGGACAAATTGCCTGGCATAAATATTAAAATAGGGACTAGACACATATTTTAACAAAATATAGACCCAACTGACTGACATGGATATTAATGTAACTTTCCATTACTTAACAAAGTATAGAAGCAACTGAATGGCATAAATATTAATATAGGTTACATCACTTAACAAAATATAGGTCCAACTTCCCGACATTAATACTAATAGTGTGTTACATCTTTTAACAAAGTATATATGGATCCTATTGACTAGCATAAATACTAATATAGGCTTACAGAACTTACTAAAATATAGGTCAAGCTGACTACTGAAAATACTAATGTAGGCTTTGCATAACTTAGCAAGCTATAGGCTTATATACATGCAAAAATTATGTACTACATTAACTTACCTCCAATTTGAGCCTTTTTTTCCTTGGCGAAAGAAACGATACTTAAAGCCTCCCATTAATACACAAGGTACACCTTTTTCTGTTTTCGTCAATGTAAACTCCATTCTGAAAGTTTCACTTATGTTTCTCCAGTTTATTGCTTCCTGTTTATATTACCCTCCTCACTAAAACTTGCGATTAATTCTCGATCCTGATTGGCTCGTTGTGATTCTCGTTCCTCATTGGCTTGTTCTATTATTGGTTTATTATATCCGCAATTCGTTCGGGGTTTTAACAGAACCTGAGGAGGTCTGACATACAGTTGCTGGTGACATTTGGGAGAGTGCACAACGGAGAAGAATAAGCTTTGCAGAGAAGAATTGCTGAGATGCATTGCTTTCCTGAAGAAGGTGTTCCAACCACAACCAACATAGATAACATCAGAGATGCATTAAAACAGCAAAACGTACAGTTCACGAACCTCATTCGTGTCCAAACAAAGGAGGGACCAGCACCCATCTTGAGAATGTTTTCAACATTTGCTCTGGCCATATACGTTGAACACGCTTTGCCGACAGTCGGCTAACGGAAACGCTTTGTTATCTCTCTGGGAGTGAAGCAAATACACAGTAATTAAAGAACTGAGGCCCTTTTCAGGCCCACAAACCAATTTCAGGTCCAAAACCTTTCTAATGTACACTGTCCGGTAAATATCTTCAGGATAAAACAGTTGAGAATGCTCTAAGAGCATTGCCAGAACGAACTTTAAAAGAATGGAGAGATCTAGCGGGAAGGATAGCTGTAATTGTTCCTAGATGTAAAGGTAAATCTTTTTATCCGCACCCTCTTCTCTTTCTCGCAAAAATTAACAAAATATCATCTCTTTATGACTTATAGTTCTCGAGATATGACTGCTTAAATATCTAGAAATTCGAACTTTTTTAGTCAGTATCACGGGAACGGTAAGTCATAGAGAGATGATATCAGTGTTAATCCCTAATAGAACATTAAACATTTTCGTACTGATATTAATTGATGGCCAGTTGCACAGTGGCCACCGGTTACTATTTGCTACCAAAATATTTACCACCCTTTTAGATATTGACCAACACCAATATGACCTCTCTATGACTTACGGTTCCTCAAATAATGCTCCTTAAATCTCTGGAAATCGGCCATTTTTGGCCAATATCATGGGAACGGTAATTCATAGAGAGACGATATTGGTCTTAATCAATACCTAAGAGGATGGTAAACACTTTGGTAGCAATATTAATTGGTGGCCATTGGCCAAACCAGAACTCTTTAAGTTCGTTGAAAACCGCGGCGAGACACAACATTCGACATGCTGCTTTAGAATTCTAACTGCATGTAGGAGGTACACGTAGATATAAGTTGCTGCATCACTCAAGGGGGCGAGCTTTCTTGCCAAGGGGCCCTATTTATCTCTAATACACTGACCACTCATTCTTGTAACAATTTATACGATAATACCTAGGTAATATATAACAAATGTTTCTCACAGCACCTAAGAACAACTAAGACGCAAATGCAAATCTAAGTATCATTTATAGAAAGGTGAAAGGATAGTTATTAAGATATGTGGTAGACACACCTGAAATATGTATACAAGTGCTTGTTTCTGATTGGCCAAAACTGGAAGATAAGGACAAATCTTTATTTCTGATTGGTCGAACGTCTGTTCACGATATTTCAAGAGAACTTCTAGAAATATTTATATATATTGTTTATTTTATATATGTTTGTTTTCCTTACAGTATTTCAAAACTATTTGCTTTCAATAACTATATTCTTACAGTTTTAATCTTACAGTTAGATATGATACGGAAAATGAATGACTGGGACACATTCCCCAGTCACCCTCTCTAACGACGCCATTGCACACATATAATATAGATGACTGAAAATGCTATTGTTATCCATTACTTTGTATTTTTTTTTTTTTTTTTTGTTAAAACGACTTGCATTTTGGTGACTGTTTTTATTAGTCGATATACTTATGGTAATGATGGCAACGTTGCACAAGATTTTTTTCGCAATTTCCAATTTTGTTGCCTGCTCATTAAGGCTTTATCTGTGTCAACAGATAAGCGTGGGAAAATTTGCGCAATGTCGGTGCACCCAACGTCCGTGCAGTGATTGAAAATACTGTATATATTGTATTTTTCTTTAGAGACCTCAATACAAGCACTTGTTTCAAAGCATGAAAATAAATTCTACTGTTTTGCAAAATTTGACCCGCTATATTGGATCCACTATTTTGAAGATTTCAATTAGGATATCAAGTTCGTGATCAGTGAGGTCAGAAACCACAGCATGCTCATTTTTGCACACACTGAAAGTGATTTTGAATTTGGCCACGTTTTTAGCATTTCGTAGCACTTGCGTCTTCGCAACACACAGGACAGCTCTTTAAAAACAGTACTGTATTGCGAAAATTAGTACGTCTGGTCACCCTATGCTAGTCAGACGAATTTCGTAACGGAGAATTTGGTGCAATAATTGAAACTCAAATAGTATAGACAATATATTCCAATTCGAGGTATAAATCAAGCAATATCTAATAGAAAGTCCTCTGTGACATTCATTTGTTAACACATTTTCATTGAATATAAATTGTTCAGTTTTCCCTCATATTAGCGGTAAAAGTGTGCTGGAACACAGGAGGACGCCGTCCCCAACCTCCAAAAAATATGTACGACGTCCCCCAGTTCCTAAAGAATTACAATGGGCAAAGATAATCAGGGCTTGTCCATCACAAAGTTCACATGGCGATGGCTGGGATCGAACCAGGGACCCCAAGCTCAAGAGGTGGGGTCCGATAGTTATGCCTCTGGGCCTGTTCCATACATGACAAGTTAATTAAGGGACAATATTGACATATCTCAAAGCCGTACGAATAAATATAACTTCTAGGGCAACTACTAATACGGAGTTTTTTTTAAAACTGAAATTGGCCCACGACTCATTTTTGTTTGTGCTGTTTTGTTTATGTAATATAATGAACCTGTTTGATACTTCATTTATAATTTCATGTTCGTATCGTATATGGTTGAAAAATATATTGTCTTCAATTGTATCCCCCTCGAAAGGCGGAGAGCTACCCTGGGGAGAAATTGCCCTCCTGTCCTCCACAAGTTAAGACCCTAATAGAATCCACTACTTATGAACATTGTTTCTAGCATTTTCATTTTATTTAGTGAAGATATATCGAACCAGAGACCTCTACCACTAAGCCACTGCGCTCCCTACAATCGTAATCGAGTTCTTGATATTCATTAGGGGGTCGGTGAAAGTAAGCAGAAGGGTAAAAAAAAATCGAAGTTAATAAACAGGTTGGGCTAGGTAGCACCACTTAAATCACTTTCTTTGATGCCCCCTCGAAATTTTACATGCCGGAGACGCCAGTGCGCGGGAACATACTATAACCGCATCTTTTTCATGCGCAGCAACAACTAACATATGTAACACAACATATAGAATTTATGACAATTTGAAATGTATATGAATAGTATTATATTAACTCACCACATGTATATAGCTCTTCCACTTCTAAGGCCACGATTCTTTATGTTGCACATGGAATACTATTAGCTGGTTAATATTTAGTTTGTTCGTCGTCTTCCCCACAATGAACACTTACAAATCATGTTTTCGTGATATTTACAACTGTACTAGCAACTTGGTACAGTTGCCAATTAATGAATATTTTTATCACAAACATTTTTCCCCACTTGTAAACTCACCTTCACTTGACTATAAGAATCAACGAACTTCTTCCACATTGCATCACCATATGACAAATGAAGGACGCGAACCGAACATACATGCAGCGAGACCAGACTACGATTTCTCCAATGAGGCTCTTCATCGGCAAAGGCGGCTCGGCGTCTGCCCAAGCACCTTTCCAAGGTCGGTCCGTCCGCTTTTTTTCAGACCTTCTTTCGACTCCTTTACTTGTCGGCACGCCGACAGCGTTTCGGCGCCTTTCCGACAACATTTGCCGAGGTCGCCCGTCCGATGTTTGCCGTCTTATTCCAAAATGTTTGTCACCGATCCTCTCGTACTTGTAATTTAATTTTAAAAATTTACTTCTCATATACCGTTTACGTGCAGCCCCTTTACTACATTTCTTTTCATACATTTACCTTTTTTATGGTCGGCACGCCGTCAACGTTTCGACGTCTTTACAACTATCATTTGTCGTGGTCGTTCCGTTCGCTGTATGCCGACTATCTGCAGACTCCGTTTTCACAATTCATATTTTATGGAATTAGTGCCCACTCAAGGGAAAAACCTTCGGACAGTTTCAATTTTTACTTCATCTTTAACATCTACGGACCAGCATTTTTCAATGCTCGAAAAAATTATTTCTGAATATTTTCTAGTTAGTACACTGTATACTCAAAGCTGCCATATAATGGACCCAGAGTGCACTAAATGTATTCTCGAATGAGTACTTGAGTAGCCAAACTTGTAACGATGCAATTGACATGAAACGACATACGTTTACGTAATATTAAAATAAATGTACTCAAATGAGCACTGGGGTCCGTAGAGGCTAATGAAGATACAGGCTTTATATTCATTTTCCAAAATTCGACTCGTTGCCACTTTTACGCAATATTGAAACATTCTCCGACGTCGTTTTTTAAAAGAAATTGCCGGCAGTGTCTTTTTGCAGTCGTCGTCCTACTGGCTGCCGACTGTTTCGAGAAAGCTTTATACGAGGGAAATATAAGCCCTAATTCGTATTTTAAAGGTACAAATTACCTTCTAACTCTCTTTGTTTCTTTTGGTGAACGAATCTCTTTTTGCTCGTCGCGTTCGGAAACATGCCGGTGTCCTCAGTAGGGACATGCAAGATTGAACTATGTTCTGTTAATTAATGTGAAATTTGGCGTAATTGTAGCAAAAGACTATGTGCTTTTCAAATCTGAAATGTTATTTTGGTAATACACCGTCTTAAGGGGCGAAGCTCAGAAGATGGATCTTTATAAAAATTCAAAATATTTTTCCCGAAATGCAAGTGAGCGTCAGATTATCCACAAATATCATATAATTAATATTTGATTGCTCCTTCCATGTGCCAGTGATTTATATGGGGCTATAGCTCCCTTTCAGAAATAAAAGAGTCACCATAAATATCCTTAGTACGAACATACGAGAAGAATGTATTTCTTGTCAATTGATGTGAAATTTAGCGTCATTGTAACAAAAAGGATGTGCTTATCAAATCTTGAATGTTATGTCGGTAACGCACCGCCTTAGGGGGACACTGGGGCGAAGCGTATGTTACTGGATCTATATATAAAAAAAATAAATTTTATTTTGGAAATCCAGTGAGTGTCAAATTGATCACAAATGTTACGAAATTAACATTCTGATGCTACTTTCATGAGCCAGTGACTGATATTGGGCTACAGCCCTCTTCAAAAATCACATTAAAATTCATGATAAATATCCTAAGCAGGGATATGCGCAAGAAGCTATTGGTTGTCAATTAATATGAAATTTGTCGTTATGTTAGTAAATATCTGGAATGTTATTTTGGTAACAGGGGGCACACAGTACGCAGGGTAAATTAGTAGAGATACCTTCGGCAATCACAGGGGGAGGGGAAATAAAAATTCCAAATTTTATTTTGGGAGTGCTCATGAGTTTCAAATTACTTGCAAGATGCGCAGAATTAATGATCCATACTACTTTTATGTACCAATGACTAATATGGGACTACAGCCCCCTTCGAAGAGCATAATAAATTCAGTATGATTGTTCTTACGCAAGGATTTACTGGCAGGAGCTAAATATTTTTTATAGTTAATAGGAAATGTCATTATTTTTTAAATAAAATGTTTATTTAGAAAAGAGTCTTAGTAACAATAGGATAATACCCCTGTATTGTTCTCCTTTCAGGGGCCGGACTCAGAATTTTTGCCTAATGGGAGTGCCAATATGAAACGGTGGAAGTAGTTTTCTCTAGTTCAGTGGTTCCCAAACTTTCCAATAACGGAGACCCCTTGTTCGTTCGGAAAGTGGTCTGTAGGTCCCCTTGCAACGCTATTTGGAATAGATGGAATTACCACTGAGAAGAAAAAGATCAAGAAAAATAATGCAATAATTAGTTTATTCTTAATATACATGATTGTTTCCTAGTTAACGAAATTTCAATTGAAAATACAGTAATCTTCAAGACTGAAAATCAGTCTTTTTTCTTAAAGGATACCACTTCGTAAACAATGTTCTCAAATGTGCGATCACTAATGTGAAGAATGATTTTTTTTTCATAATTGCGTTGAAATCTGGAATAGGTTTTGTCACCATCAATCTTAGGTCCGATTCCACACCAAGACGATTTCATTTCTAGGTTTTAATACTGCAAAGAGCAGAAAATTTATGCTCACTTAAGTAAGTGGTAGGGGAAGCCATCAAATGTTGTGATGCCTTTTCATACAACTCTTTATACTCACAGCGCACAAGCAACCAAAAATTACAAAGTTCATTTTTTAAAAGTTTATCCATGAATTCCCAAGATAGTTCCAATAGCTGTTCTTTTCTGTGTTCGAAACATTCATAATTTGTACGTCATGTATTTCTACTATCACCGATCCGAAGCTCATTTTGAAAAATTTAAAAAAGACATTTCGAAGAGACAGACATAATATCAAACTTTATTAACCAAACCTCGTATATAAAAGGAACAATCTCGAAGCTTTCTTCATCAGTTTTGTATTTCGTGCATCTGTGTTGGTAGGTCTCATTTTGATTTTTACGGCCATATATGGTCGAGGAACAAGGACTGTTCACGTGAGAGTTACATGCTTGGTAAATGTCCTTTTGGGTCTGATTTTGGGACAATCACTTTCAACCTACGCACTTTTAATACCAAAAGCTCATTGGACAATAATTCTGATCCCGACGCTAGGAGCGAAAATCGGGATTTCCCCGTTGACCATATACAAGCTTTGGTTTGCTAAATAGAACTCTCACTGTGTGTTTAGTACGCGTGCCTGTTTGTTACTTCGAAGAGCACCCACCAAGGCGTGTGGGGTGCCGTGTTCTAAAGATAATACGCGGTCCCCTTGTATGGGTTGAGCTTCGCACGTTGAATCGCCGTTGGCATATGTGAGAGTTAATTTTCAGAGTTTATCAACAATGATATGTTACGCATCTGTACATAAAAGGTCATTCTAACAGTGTGTCGAACTCTCATATAAAGTGACTCGTAATACGTGTTAACACTTTAACATTCCTTTGTGGCCTCAGCTCGAATGGTCGTTTTATTTCTGCCAGTAGGGAATTACATTGAACCTTCAAGACTAGTTGAAGCAGCGCCGAGCTTATTTCGGCTCTAGTACAGGAACTTTTGTGGGTCTTGTTTACATCTAGGGGATTTGACGCCAGGACCCGAGTTGTACACTCTAAATACAGTACCCACTATTTCAGAGGTACAAAACGGCCTTTCTGTACCCATGAATTTAGCAGGTACATGGTTCCCAAGAAGTAGCAGGTACAATGTACGTCTGATTTCTTAGCTACAAATATTTTTCATAGGTACTAAAGCTCGTAATTTCATGGGTACAAAACCTAATTTCATGGGTACATGTATAGTCAGAAACAATATTAAGTATAGGTTGGAGCTATAATTTCATATACTTTCAACCTATACTTAAGTTAATATTGTTTCTGACTGTGCCTATTACATGGAGCTGCAGTGGCTCAGTGGTAGAGCGTTCACCTCTGGGGTCCCTGGTTCGACTCCAGGTCGCGCCAAGTGAACTTTGTGGTAAGCAAACATCGTGTGCGTGGGTTTCCTCGGAGTTCTACCATTTTCTCTCACTTTCTTTATTCTACAATTTCATTCATTTATCATCATTGCCGTCTTCTTTAGCCTAACCAGCATAAGCGTGGAACGTAAAACTCAAAGATTTCATTTCATTTTGTACCTGTTTTATTGATAAACATAAGGTGACTCAATCTATATCTAGATTACAACACTTAACAACATTTGCTATTATAGGTCGTAATCTAAGCATTTTCAGTCAACATTAAAAGTCGCAATCACTCTGATTAACATAAATATGCTAAAAAAGAAATGTGATGGCTCTGTATAAAAATTAAGGTGGGCTCGTGAAAACTTTCGTAACGTGAGTCTGTTGCCCATTTCACAAGTAGAAATATTGGTTTAATCTATTAAAAAAAATAATGGAAACAAGGGCCATGTGTAGCATCACCTTTAAGACTAGATTTCAATAGAAATTCAAAGGCAAAGTCAGATTTTCAGTATTTGTACCCTGCTACTTTTCAGAGATGACTTTATTAATGATATTGAAATTAGGAACAATATGAAACTGGTTACATAAACAGTAATAATGAAAACTAATTTTTTCAATAAAGTTCTCATGATATACTATCACAAAATGAGGTGGGCTCCATTTTCCATTTAAGATTATTTTCAGACAAATTCAACAGGGCTGCCTCCAAAATGGCCTACAGAACACATTATACTGGTAGAAATTTTCCGTATCCAACTAAACCAATTTACAATTATTCCTCTTTCACTTCAGAATATACAGTAATCAGGGTGGCTCTAACTTTGACTTACTTTGTACCGTATCATATATGAATATACCTTGTACTGTTCCTTTTTATAAACACAAATATTTATTCGATTTGAAATGTTTAAATACATTTTATATTAATACTAAAGTACGGCCATTCGTCCTACTGGAAGGACGCGCCTCCTGATTTAAAAATGGACAATCTGTCCTCCCGGAAGAATATGAAACTCCTATAAGAGGTATTCTGCAAAAGAACGAATATCAGTGTGATATTATCCATCAAACATCACCTTCGGAAAGCATCTCCTTTTTAGTGAACGAACAATCGTAACTTTTTTTTTAAGATTGGATGCCATACAGAACTGAGACTTCTCTTTTTTCTTAGTGATGCTTTCTATGCTGCCACAAATATACAAAGTCCTCTTAACTGTGGGAAAATATTGTAGTACCTTTTGGACGTTCAGTCCTTCCTGAAGGATGTTTAAGTTACAAGTTTTCTGATGAAAGTAATGAAAATACTTAAAAATACCATCGATTATATTTTCGACATCAAAGCTTTGCTTTTATCAACCCAAATAAAACAACATAACAGCTGAGCAATGCAAATACCTTCCATTAAAAGCTAAGCTTTTAGCTTTTGATAAAACTTATAAAATTTACTTGGGGCAAAATGTCACATATTCTTCTTCAAGCTGTGGATTAGGAAAAAATGAAGAAGAATACTTCAGTTTGCGCGTGCGGACCCAAACCGATTAAAGCAGGGACGTGTAGTGCATATTACCGCTGTTACCGGCGGTAACGGTAAAAATATTACAGTTTTTCGTTGTTTTCATATATCTTCAAATTTCATTATCGACATGGGAAGATGTTTACATTTTCCTTTTTCTTTTCTTTCTTTCTTTCTTTCTTTTTTTTCTTTTCTTTTTTTTTTGAAAAAAAAGTTTGGATGGCCTATGCTTCATTTACATTGTGAACGAATGCAACATGCCAACACCAAATAGGAGCATACTGTTGTTGATACCGCGGATTTCAGAGGTAACGCGAACCCCGATAGCGTTCGTTCACTCCAGAAGCACCTTTTAGCGTGCCAGCCAGAAGCATCCTGCGAGCTCGTATTTGGACTTTCGGAATAGCCCTTATGTTACCGTTCGGCTGAGTGGAACAGGAAAAAATAGGAACGTTCCCTGTCAAAACAAGGAGAATCTAGAATATCATCAACATGTATATTCTACTCACCGCCCGCTTAGGAGTCTATTCGCTCTTCTCTCGCTGTAGAGGATCGAGCGGGCGGTAACTCTACTATACTGTTTCGTTTGCTTCCCCATTCTAAGGATAGAACCTTGGCTGTAATTTCAGTATTCATATGGTTATTTCATTGTCTTAACAGCATACAATTTCGGACAAATATAAGTACCAGGTTTTTCATACTAATAGCATTTAACACGTGCTACTGTGAGACTGATGTTCCAGTGCATTATTTATATGTTAATCTATCATTTTTACACGACTTCTGTATGTTAATACGTTATCTTTAAATTTGAATAATACAACAACAGTGAACAAGACGAATATATTCCATAGGATAGTCTAAGAAAAATTTAATATAGGTTTACTTTGGTTCAAAATAAAGTTTCTCATTGAATGTTAATATGAGCTTATGGACATTATTTTTTTTAATTGAGATTTTATTTTTGTTTAAACGGTATATATAAATTTAGATGGTTATCTCATGCCTGAAGGAGCAAAGATATTGTCAGTCTCTGAAGTGTCATTAAATATATAGAAATGCCTATCGATGAAACACATTGTGCTATATGGGAACTGTTTCAAGAGCAAGGGTGAATAGTAATAATTAGAGCGAAGCAGAGATGTTGCCCGCGCTCCTTCCAATTCGAGTAATTATTATTATTTAGGATTTATGGTAATTAAGTTGAACATATTTTGTTTTTAATTTAGTATAGAAAACTTTCGATGCAACAGATTTCCAACTCTAGCCGCTAGCCTACTAGTTGAATTTGCACTTTGATGCAGTTTGATGTGTTGAAAAAGAACTGTGCAATCGTCTTCATCGTGCCGCAGTTTGACTGTCTGACTAATTTTCAATACGGAAAACTTGTTGCTCAAACATACGATGAAACTCCAGTTATGGTTGGTGAGGTAGGAAACTGCAGCCTCTTGTTAATTAGACCTATATTTTCATTCTTATTCCCATAGACTTAATTTAGTTTTAGAAAAGTCCGTTGATTATGCAAAAGGACACAGGCGTAAATAGCACCCCCGCAACCCTCGTGGCGGAAGGGGGTCGCAAAATATATCGAAACTAGGGGCGCATAACTAGGTTGCGGGGGCACTGAAGCTTCAAGTTACGCTACTGGAAAAGGGTATACGTTTTTTTTTTTTAAATTGTGTTGGGACTTGCTACTTCTTCCTCGAAGTCTTCAAAAAGAACAAATGCTCTCGATTATTTAGTCAACAAAAGTATTCCAACAGTCTCAAACGCAGGGTATGGAACTATAGAAGTGGGTAAATGATGTGCTGTATGTCTTTAACCCTTTGGAGATCTTATGGTACATTTTGTACCAGACGCGTTTTTCATGGTACATTGCGTTATTTCTCTTCTATTTGAGCTTTTTCGTCCGTGTTTTTTTTTCAAGTCCAGAGACATTCTAGAAGACATTACGTATGGTTTCAGACCGTCCTGCGTCCAGACATGGGAGGTGATGACGTCATAATCTTAAAATGTATTTTTTCCTTTTTTTAAGCCTATGTTCATTATTTTTTTGGCGGGCTTATTTTTGAACGTAGAAGATTGAAATTTTGCACAAACATTCAGTCCACCGAGCAGTATTTACCAGATTTTTTGTTCCGATGTCAGTGCTAAAACAGGGGGGGGGGCAGAGGGGCAAAGGGGTAAAAAAAGGGGTATTTTTACCCCAAAAATCCCGTTTGTCGTCATTTTCCCGCCTCACATACATGATAGGACCACGTGAGTCATACCGTCTGAAAGGCCGTTCCATTCTGAAGAGAATGACGGTCGAATTATTATTCTAGGGTAATTAGGGATGTCTCAGGGATTTTTTTGAAAAATATACTTCTATATAGGGAAAAATGGGGCATTGTTGGTATATATATTTTTGGCGGGCTTATTTTTGAACGTAGAAGACTGAAATTTTGCACAAACATTCACTCTACCGAGTAGTATTTACCAGATTTTTTTGTTCCGATGTCAGTGTTAAAACAGGGGGGGGGGACCAGAAGGGCAAAGGGTTAAAAAGGGATATTTTTATCCCAAAAATCCCGTTTTTCGTCATTTTCCCGCCTCACATACACGATAGGACCACGTGAGTCATACCGTCTGAAAGGCCGTTCCATTCTGAAGAGAACGACGGTCGAATTATTATTCTAGGGTAATTAGGGCAGTCTCAGTGAATTTATATCTAAATATACTTCTGTATAGGGTAAAGGTGGGGCATGGTAGGGAATTTTTTCTTGCGGGCCTATTTTTTCACGTAGAAGATTGAAATTTTGCACAAACATTCAGTCCACCGAGTAGTATTTACCAGAAGTTTTTTTCCGATTTCTGCGTAAAAACAGGGGGGTCCAGAGGGGCAAAATTTGAAAAAAGGGAAATTTTGCCCCAAAAAATCCCTTTTTCCAGTAATTTCCCGCCTTAGATACATGATGGAGACATGTGAATGGTACCGCCGGAAAGACAGTTCTATTCTGAAGAGAATGATGGCGGATTATAGTCCTAGGGTAATTAGGGATGTCTCATGATTTTTTCCCCTGAGATCATAGTGTTTTATGGTGATTTGGGGCATTGTGGGAATTTTTGATAAAAATTCTCCCGCTCTTACTATTCAAGATAGAAACTTGAAATTTTGCACACACATTCAGTATACCAAGTACTATTTATCAGATTTTTTTAGATGGCTACGATCACACAGGGGGGGCCAAAGTTCGAGAATTTTTTTTCCCTCCGAAATTTTCACTTTGACAATTTTTTTCCCGCTTCTGGTATATGGTATGAGCATGCAAGTGATACCATTTGAAAGCCAGCTCTATTCTGAAGAGAATGAGGTATGAACCATGATCCTAGGATAAATAGTGACGATGCAGTAGCTGCTTGACTGAAAGTCTCAAAAATAGCCCAAAAAGCCAAGATCTCCAAAGGGTTAAAGATGAACTGTTAGGAGTTTAAATCCATGATGGATAAAACGGACGAACAGGATTCTCAAACCAGAGTTTGTGTAGCAAAATTCTATCAAACATTTCAAAGTTTTGACTTCAATTTTTTACTTGAACTGTTCTCTGTTATAGCATCAAGATAAGAAATCTTGTTCGATATCTTACAAAAGAAAGTTCATGATGTAGGTTACTGCAGAAAGAAAACAGTTGAGTTTGAAGAATATCTAAGATTATTGAGAGACAGTTTCAATAATATTTAGTAAAAAAAAATAAAAAATAAAAAAAAATAAATAAATAAAAAAAAATAAAAAAATGAAAGAACATGAAGAGTCACAGTTGTTCAAAAAGGTCAAGAGTAAATGAAGTGGGATTTGACCCCTTTGCCAATGCCTATAGTTTGAAATGGTTGATACTCTGAAAGAAAAAGTGAGTACTAGATTTTCTGTTATTGAGAAACAAGAGTTACTTGTAGTATCAGCAACCGGTAACAATCGTCAAAGTGTCACGCCACGTCACTGGATTAAAGCATCCGAAATTGAATAAAGCAGATCCGAAAGCTACGCAAAAAAATTCAAGAACAACCAAGGACCAGACTGTTTTGTTGAATTAGGGGAGGGGGCGCTGATAATGCAAATTTGATGTTTTAACCTTTTGTTCACAATTTTTGCTGCTACATTATATAACCTTATTAAGTAATAAATAAACATTCTTATTTTAAAATGAAGTGCTAAAAATACTTGATATACAGGAACATAATTCAAGTAATACAAAACAAGTTTATTGCTATTGTTTAATTGTTATTCTTGCAGTTGTTTTCGTTATAATATTTAGTATTTTATATGGTTTCTGCAGTACGCTGCGTTTAATATTTCTTTGTCACATGTCAAAATTTTTTTGCAAGTCCCAGAAATTGTCCAAACCATGTTGGGTATAATAAATTCTTAACGTAATAAATACATAAGAGCAGCAGGGATGTCTCTTCGATATCACGGCTGTTTCTAAATTTCCTTTCCACAGCATTTTGGACTCGGCAGTATAGAATAGGGTTGGTCCTTGAGGCTTTCAAGGTTTCTGGAAACGATGCCTGTAATATATATATCCAAAGGAATGAGTTTAGATATGTTTAATAAAATATAAAGAACACAGTACATATTTAAATAAAGAAATAAAATCACGAAATAACAATGCTGTGCAAAATATGCAATAATTATCTTATCCAGTGTAGCTACATCTAAATTGAAAAGTTGTTTACATACTATCGTTATGTAGACGACACGTTAATTCTCTATAAAGACAACAAAAAAATAGAAGTACTCCTTAGAATGTTTAACAAAATTAATTTTAAAAATGAAATATGTTATACTTTGGTACGTTGTTTCAGTGGTAACATACTACAAAAACTTATAACTTTACTTTGAAATTCGATTGTTCTTGGTAAAATTCTGTATTTTCGTCAGAGTTTCTCCATGTGGGCGCCGCTCAGCCAAAAATTGTGTTTTTTTTTCGGGTTGGAAACACCTGAAAAAAAAACCCACCGGGTTATTGAGCTTCTGGTGAGTATATTAGTCATAAAACTAAGCGGATCACATTGAAAGTGATTTCTACAAAATTTGGACTTTTAGGCATACTACATCATTCAATATATACTAATTAAGTCTTTTCTAGAACCTTTGTAAAGTACTGAATGAATTTTTAAAAACTCAGCTTGAGATAATTATGGAATTAATTGAGATAACTATACAAATTAATGCACAGATTATGCTTATATTTGAAAAAAATGAAGTCTTTGAGTTTTACGTCCCATAGTTATGGTTTGTGGGCTAAAGGAGGCTGTGATGAAGAGAAATGAACGAAATGGTGAAATGAAGAAAGTGGGAGGAAACGGGAGAACCCCGAGAAACGGTGATTGTCCTCCACAAAGTCCACATGGCGCGAGCTGGGATCGAACCAGGGACCTCAAGAACCGGAGGTGAACGCTCTACCACTGAACCACCGCGCCCCCTTGTTGCAAATTATGACAATGAGAATCTTGAAATATAAATCACATTTTAACACTTTTACCCACTTACATTTAGATATTTTGAAAAATAAATTAAGTCCGAGAAAACCGATACAGGCGTAGGTGGGTTGTTTTTTTAAACCCTGATTTTAGTAGCTCTCGACTTTGTCTGGGTACGATGCTATTAGCTGTTAAATTCCTAAAATCCACAAACAACCATGCTCCAGTGAGAATCGAATCTGGAACATTGAAGTAAGCGGAATGATACTTAAAACCGCACGGCTACTGCGGTCAACTCTCGTTCTCATTTACAAAATCAAGTAAAAGGTGCTACAAGACTTCTTTCTGAACTGCAAAATTGGTTTCAAAGTACTTTTAAATTCTTATGTGCAATAGATGTAACCTGTTGGTCGTAGAAGGATGTCAGAAGGAAAAGAAAAAATGTATACAATTAAAATATATTAAAAAACTACAGTAATTCCGTGGGAAAAGAGCGGCAGATCGCGGAAAGATCTATGTAACTTTAGATAAGTATGGTTTCATGTGTTAAATTTAGAATTTTTGAATGAATATACAATGAATTTTATGTTGAGCATTCACTGATAGAGCAATTCCAGCAATTTCTTCAAAAGTGATGTGTGATTTGAAAACAAAACTAGTACACTTGATTAAAGGCATTGGTTCAGTAATTAAATAATTGGAAGTTTACTAAATGTAATAATGTATACAGGTACCTATAATTATTATTGCTCTTTAAAGATAGCAACACATTACCATTTTAATGGTAAGAGAACATTTACTTGATTTTTAAAATATCAAAGCGATTATTTATTAAAACATACTTCGATTTTGCTGCTATCTATGTCTCATAAAATAACGAATTACTTATTGAGATCACAACGCAAAGGCGAAGATTAATCAAATTGCGGTCCCAATTCCAAGCACTTCTATTCAAAAAAAAAAAAAAAAAAAAAAAAAAAAATGAAGAATATTCTTCTGTATCCTACTGCCATATTACCAGATTTTACTACAATGCACGAGTATTGCATAAACAGGCTATTCAAAATTCCTTCTCCAATTTACTGTAATTACTGATGACGATCTTAAAGACATCCGAAACATTGATGTTGCGATTTCTAATAAATTTATTTTCAAAATAATAAAAAATTGCAAAAGATAAAAATAAATGGTTAAAATTTCGTACAATACTATTACCTATGTTAAAGGGTTTAAAAAGTCGACACTGGCCGTATTTAAGGCACTATTACAACATTTGCCTAGTACGACTGAGATAAACCAGGGATAAGCGGTTGCTGAGCGCGAACCCGGGAACTTCCTAAAACGAAGCCAACGCTCTACTCAACTGCCCTACGCTCACTCGCTAATATAAAGCAAAACTTAAATATAATTACCCCTAACTCAAGTTCATTTCGAACGACACGGGTTTGTTGCTTCTCTTTTGACAACAGTTTTTGCTTCTTTCTTCCTCTGTCAATCTTCTTATGAAAATACCTTACGAAGAAGAAGAGGAGAGAACTGTCACTTTTATTTTACCAATAATAAGCTAATTCATAATTATAAATAAAAATAAAATTAGTGTGCTTTAAATATGAAGCAACACATTTGTATTATAATCGCGCTATTTATTCCTATTGCATCAGACAGCTAAACATTTTCCTAGTAATCGATGTCTACTTTCGGAAAAAGATCTTCTTTCATATCACTGTGTTGCATGAGGACGTTAAGGCAAAATAAAATTATTTATATGCATATGTAATCTAAATAAATTAAGAAATTTATTTAATCCAAAACACCGCATGAAAAGATATATATATATATATATATATATATATATATATATATATATATATATATATATATATATATATATATATATATATATATATATATTGGCTGACCATGTGTAGCAGACAGATACTGGCACCCAACAAAATATTTCCCACCAGATGTATCGAGTAATATTATATGTTAGTAGCGTAAGTAATTTTGGGAGTCTTATAAATTACACACGAGTAGAATCACAGTATTTACAGACAAATTGTTGAGTGGGTCAGGAAGGTTTAACGAAATTATATTTGTTTGTTTGTTTAGTTTGAGATATTGCATTACCTATTTGAGTTTGCGATACTGAGCAAGAAACACTGAAATTTCGAAGGAACCGTATATTTTATTTTTGTTTGGCCAAGTTTAAGCTATCACCGTTCATAAAAAAAGACAGAGAGAACTGTGTAAGTTGTAGGCTCAGTTGCTAAATTTTCCTTCGATCGCTTTTACGTTTTTTTTTTTTCCTACGAACTCTTGTGGAATATCAGCTAGGGCCAGGTTAATTTAAGTCCTTTCAGTTTTCGTCGTTACTTTCGTGATATAGGCCTATGAGGTGAGGGAAAGGATAACCCCTCCCCCACGATATTGCGAGTTTTATTTGCCGCATTTTGATAAAACCGCCTTCTCTCTGTGCACATTGTGTGTTTTTTGTCATGTACTTGTACAAGGACTTTGAGGTATTCGTAGAAGGTAGAGGGGTGCAACGTTGTGACTGGTGTCCGAGGGAGAAGGGGGAATTTGTGTTATATAGAGATGTAAAAAACCCGGTTTTTTTTGAATCGATGGTTTTTTCACATAAATAGCCGGCTTTTTGGGGGAAAAAACGAGAATTTTGGAAATTTTGGCTTTTTTCATTTTCATGATTTTTCTATCTAAATAGCTTTCTTATAGTATACTAACTAACTAACTAACTCTATGGCCTATGGAACCCGGAGGTTCAGTGCCGCGTTCACAAAAGCTCTCCACTGACTTCTATTCTTAGCTAATTGCATCCAGTTTCTACTTTGTATTCCTATCTCTGCGAGATGCATCTTAATATTATCCTCCCATCTGCGCCTAGGTCTTCCTAATGATCGTTTTCCTATGGGTCTACCAGTCAAGACTTTGAAAGCGTTTCTACTTTCTTCCATTCTAGCTACATGACCTGCCCACCTAAGCCTCCTAGACTTGACGACCCTAACAATGTTGAGTAAACCGTATAAACTGTGTAGTTCCTCGTTAGGATCTTCCGCCATTCCCCATTCTCGTTCCTCTTGGGTCCCAATATTCTTCTCAGGATCGTGTTCTCAAATACTTTCAGTCTATGTTCTTCCCTCAGGGTAAGCGACCATGTTTCGCAACCATACAGAACAACAGGCATGATTATCGTTTTATATATTTTAAGCTTCAAATTCCTCGACAGAATTCGTGACGACAAGAGATTTTGAACCGAATAGTAACACGAATTCCCTGCTTTTAGTCGACATTTAATTTCTTCGTGAATATGATTTTCGTCTGTTAATATTGATCCTAAATATTTGAAAGTATCCACTTTATCAAAAGTATTATTTAATATTTTAACGCCTCCACAATTTGCAGTACTACGGCCGTTACGCACTTCCATGTATTTAGTTTTCTCTGCACTTACTTCTAAACCCATGTCTCTGCAAGCGTTTAATAAAATCTCTGCATTTATTTCTACTGTTCTCCTATCATCCCCTATTAAATTTACACTTCCACTTCTATTCGATTGGGTTCTGGAATATACGGTTCTGCGGTGTGTATCTCCTTTTCTCCACGCACATTAGTTTTTGGCTGCGTGTTCAGCAAATCGTCAAAGAAATCTTTCCATCTATTTAAGAGGCTATCCGTATCAGTGAGAACTGTTCCGTCAGATTTCTTTAATATATAAGCACGAGGTTGATAGCCTTTCTTAAATTCGCTGATCCCTTTATACATGTCCCGAATATTTTTATTTTTACTATTATCTTCAAGTTCCTTAATTTTAGCTTTCAGAAAATCGCGTTTCTTTGTTCTAAAAGTTTTGGAAGTTTTCCGCCTGATATCTGCGAAATTTTGTGTAGTTATTTCATTCGGATTTTGTAGCCACTGTAATTTTGCTTGTTTTCTCTTCTCTGCTAGTTTAATGCATTCTTGGTCGAACCATGGTTTGTTCCTACGTATTTCCGCGTGTCTCAATTTTTCTATTGCTGAACTTTTAATGCTATCTCTAATTGCAATCCAAGTATCCTCAACACTAGTGCACTCCGAGACTTCTAAAACCGAGAATATATTCGAAACTTCAATCTGGTATTTCTCCTTTACCTGGCTCTCTTCTAATTTCTTTAAATTAAATCTCTCCGTTTTCGGACATTGAGTATTACCTTTATTCAACGATAATCTCTCCCGTATTATCGCTGCTACCAGGTAGTGATCAGTGTCACAATCAGCCCCTCTAAACACCCGGACGTCAATTATGCTAGATTGTCTTCTTCTATCTACTAAAACGTGATCAATTTGATTATGTGTTTTTCCGTTTGGTGATGTCCAAGTGTATTTATGAACGTCGCGATGTGGGATTTTTGTACTCTTCACAATTAGGTTTTTGGATGTTGCAAAGTTCACGAGTCTAACACCGTTGTCATTACTTTCCTTATGTAAATTTTCGTTCCCTATAATCGGTTTGAAAATATCCTCTCGTCCTACCTTCGCATTGAAATTCCCTAATAGAATCTTCATATGGTATCGCGGGAGTTGGTCAAATATCCGTTCCACTTCTTCGTAAAAACTATATTTTATATCGTCACCCTTATCTTCAGTTGGAGCATGTACATTTAAAGCAATAATATCACACCACCGTCCCTTAAGAGTAATAAAAGAAAGTCTGTCAGTAACGAATTCAACCCGTTTAATTGCTGGTAATATTCGTTTGTGAACGAAAAACCCTGTTCCTAACTGGTGATTTTTATTTCCTTCCCCGTAAAATAAAGTAAAATTTCCGGAATTATCAGATCCATTTCCTTCCCACCTAACTTCCTGAACTCCTACTAAGTCCATCCTTTATTTCTCTAACTCACTCGTTACAGATTTTAACGCGCCTGCCCTATAAAGACTTCTAATATTTCATGTTCCAAACCTCATGTCCATTTTCTTTTGCTGATGTCGTGCCAAGTTATCAGTCCTTGTCCGAGGCTTTTGTGAATGTTTCTGAACAAGTACCTTTTTTTACAGGATGAGGGTGTTAGCCTTACCCAAACCCCCAAGCTGGAGGACAACTCCTAGTCGTCTGTCCGCGACTGCTTATTCAGTATATTCGCAGCTAACCTCTATATCTAGAGGCCTTCTCCTCGATCCGCAACCTGAGGACGCGCCATGCCGTGGTGACAGGAACCCACGTTATTTCTTATAGCATATTCTATAGTTAGTTAAGAATTCCATGACCTGAATGCAATATTTCGCTCTGAAATTCACCATCAAGATGGATGGAGCACATGTTTTACGAATTAAAGCTAACATGAAGAATGTAGTATTTGAGGGCAATTTTAGAGGCTATTTAACTTTATTTTAACTTTTGAGTTATCGACATCTTTTTTCTTCTCTAGATCATTTTAGTTTGTCATCCATGTTTCATTTCTAAGAGCTTAGTACTCTAGCTTCTAGCACAAAAGTTAAACTTGCCCGTTTTTCTATTTATCCGTCAAAGCATACGTTTTTCAATATACCCGTCAAACCGTACTTCCACATTTCTGTTAAACTGTAGCTGTGAAGTGATTTAGCAATAATTTTCCGAACACAATCTTGAATACCAATTTATACAAATAATCAGTAGCGAATTTAGAAAAGTACTTTAGGAGGGGTTTTTCTGATTGTTTCGTTTTCTAAAAAGTCCTAATTTTATTTGGGAGGTGCTTGAAGTTTATGAGTACAGGCATAACTAATATTTCGTTTCGTTTATATGTTTAGCAATAATCTTCCGGATACAACCTTAAAAATAATTTTATACTGAGAATCAGAGGCGGACTTAGAAAAGTATTTTGGGAAGGGTTTTTCTTACTAATGTTTAGTTTTCTAAACAATCGTAATTTTTATTTGACGAGAGCTTAAAATTTATGAGTAAAAGCATAACTAATAGATATTTTGTTTGTTGCACACATTCCGTAACTTTGGGGAACGGGCTTCGGTCCGAAAGACAGGCCCCCTAACCTTCGCAAAACCGTCATTGCTGATAATTAGTAATAATAACGATTTATAAACAATAAGAAAGGAAGTCGGCCAACTCACGGTACACGCACTATTTCTACATTCACAGATGGAATGAAGAAAAGCATTGTCAGAATGGTTGAATGCTGGTTGAATCCCGGACTTCCCGATAGAAGCGTAAAAGTTAATCACTCAGTCATGTCTGTCGTGCAGTTGTATTTAGCGTAACTTAAATATATTCCGTAGTCTTTCTTTTTTTGGGGGGGGGGGATTCCGTAACGATATGTTGAATCCCTCTTGTTAAAAATTCAGAAAACTTGAGGATTGGGTAAACCGTGATGGTGGTTATATAAAACGTAACTGTAGAATTTCAAGAATATACAAAACCAAAAGCTCTAGATGTGCAGCCTTTAAGTGTATCATATAAAACTAAGTATTTCTCTTATGTTTTATTCTAATTTTATCTTGTTTCAAAAAGAGGGTTTGGAATATTTTGAAGTAAAAATACTACATACTATTTTGCTAGTTATTTGTGTATTTTTTTAAAAAAAGAAGTGTTTACTTTTAGGGTGGGCTGGTTTAACCAACTTTTTTTTAAATAACTGGTTTAAACCATAAAAATAAAAAGAATGAAAAATGCGAATCGTGTGAACGTCATGGTGATCCTTCCAGATATCAAACCACCTGCAATAGTTTTATTTCCTTTTCACCTTTTAATCAAGGTGTCTCATGATCAATTCTCGGTCGAACAAACCAAGTAGCGGTTTGGATGTCACTTTAAGCGAAAGTCTCCTCCTTGATAACCTCGGTATTACGTAAGGATGTTCAGCCTAAACGTACAAAACGATACCAAATTGTATATTTTTCCTTGCCTGAATGCCTGTTGTTTTATAAAGAATCCAAAATTGCTTAAATATATTGATAGAAATTGAGAAAATTTATCGATTGCCTACGTAGCTTCCAGCATTAGATTGGATTGCACTTTCAATGACATCTATGTATTAAATTTATAATTTAATACCTCAGTTTTAGCGTACTGATTATGATACGTTGACCTTTAAATTTTACATGCAAAGCAATAACAGGGATTTCCCGTTATTGTCTTACATTTCAACTAATGATGGGATTTTCCCGATGGCTAGGGCGGGAGATTCTCAATTTAAGAAATTTACTGACCGGGCTTCTTTAAGCGTATGGGAGTTCTTCCGGCAAAATCTCGCTGTTGCATAACAACACAAAGGCGAAGCAAACTTATTTCTGTGAATATGTAATATAAATACATAAAGCAAAAAAATCTAAATAAAAAAACTGGTCTAAACATCCCCCCAAAAACGGGTTTTTGGCATTTTCAAAAACAACCATGGTTCTTGTCAACTCTGCTTACTTTTGTATATAGAAGGTTAAAAAAATTTTATTATATACATTGGTTAATCCTGTGGAATTCATAATGTAAATATGTTGAAGAAAAATGGTTTGAAATATCTTTTCGAAATTCATAGTTTATTTTCGAGATTTTATATTATTATCAGCACCAACCGCTAATTAAATGACTTTTTGTGTTATAGAGAAGCGAAACAAAGTCTCCTTTATCAATTTAAAGCAGAATTTTGAGAAAAAGCCCAAAATTTCCCAAGCAAAAAAGAGAAGCAGAAAAAACTGAGTTTTTTTTTCAAAAACGCCGGTTTTTCCGAGCCCTTGCTTCTCTAGCGTTATATCGAGGACTACATGAAAACACAAAAAAGTACCAAAGTGTAAAGCACTTGGTTAGATTACATTACGTTACTTGAGGCTAGGTCAGGTTGTTACCTTCAAAACAGAGCCATGTAAACTTTTAGGATTTACATGGCATAAAAGAAATACTATTGCGTACAAACACGGTGTACGGATGTATGCTACAGTGCTGGGTGCGTCCAGAGGAAGCAGGCGTGTCAGCGATGGCGGGTATGCGAGTTGGTAGTGAAACAAATGGTTTTTGGCAATGATACTAGCTTCAATAGGACTTCATATTAGTAAAGCTCCACTTGTAAACAGTACACTGTGTCTTTTACAGAATTTCAACAACTGACATTCGTTATTTTTGTGTAATTCTATAAAACGCAAACAAGGTATGTCAGAATCTTGACATATACGCGCTATTAGCACACTGTCTTTTCCACCACTAAATCATAGCAAATGTACTTCTCCGCCAAACAGTCACTTCCGCCTCCGCATACAATATCCCTTACAATATCAAACACAGCCTACAGAAATCGCTATTCCCTTCACCTGACTTTCCCTTACTCTTCCACTCAAAGCAAAATAAATTCTCCAATTCACCCTGTAAATTTCCAAAAATTGGTCCGGCGATACAACACTTACACGGTAAAGTCCTTGCACAAGCACAAGGTACAGGGATTTAGTAAACGTTACCTTGAACGTAAGCACCAGAAGCCATAAACACATCCTATACAAACCAGTGTAGTGCAAGGTGCACGTAACCATGTGTATGGAATACTTACCCTTGCACTTTCAATTCCATACTCTTGATTTTCCTACATACGTTAATGGCACCCATGAACAGTCGGAATATTATTCAGATAAAGTCTCGAAAATTAGCATGTTGTGAATGTTTTTAAAAAAAAAAAAAAAAAACTAGATTTAAAATGTACATTTTGTAATCAGCTTAACCATGAAAAATTGTTTCAAAGGAACTATGGCATAAATTACTGTTTGACTACTGAAATATAATATACATTTTAGACAAGTTAATGCATTTAAAATATCTAGATACAATTATAAATACAAAATATTCCATTTACTTTTATATGTGACTCGTTTGATTGGTTGCTGGAATCTTTTTAATCTTCATTCAGATAATGCACAGACAACACAACAACCGAAAACACACAATATGGCGTATGTTCATGTTACTTTATTGTCATGGATACATTCTTCGGTACAAATTTACTGTACCCATAAATCTTCCATGTACCCACTAATTCATGGGTAAGAGGCTGAGATGCGTTGTGTACCCACTAAAGTCTTCGGTACATTGAATTCTCATAGGTACATCAGCGAAGTTCCTTCTATTTCATGGGTAATTGTGCAAAATCATGAGTACTGTTTTTAGAGTGTATCAGCAGTGGAACAACTGACCGGTGGAAGATTTATCGTGAGTAAGTGAATAATTAATTATTCGAGCCACCTTTTTATTGAAGGAAAGCAAATAGAAATGAAATGAAAGGTTGAAACCATCAAATAAAATTGAAAAAATCTACTTGACCGCTTGTAATCTCTTAATGTTCTCTTAATTTGTGTAATTCAGATTCAGCAACACATTCTTTGCACAGTTTTATTAGGTTTTTTTTGAGTTGTATCGTAAAGTGGTTTCTTTATTATTCGTTAATATTTGTGTTGAAATTAATCTTTTTCACATATTTCTATTTACGGTCAACCGTATGTGCCCAGCTTCGGGTTTTCGATAAGATATAAGTTCGGATGTAATTGTGATTTGCCGTAGTAAAGCTGGGGTGAATGCTTAGGTTTATAGAGTTTTAACAACGGCAAAAAAAAAAAAAAATTACAAACACATAGTGACCACGACAGGACAAAATCATCAATCTTCGGATGTAATTGTGCCCGAAGATACTACTGATTTACTTGGTAAACACGACAGTATTTAGAACAGGTATTGTAGTGTTTGCGTATAGAATCCAGAGTTTGAGTCACGTAGTATATGTAGCAAACTAGTTAAATTTAATTTCCTTGGAATTTGTTCAGACTTTTGAAAAAGGAAAGAGAAAATAATAAGCAGGGTTTAAATAACATAAAGTAAATTTAATTACTATAGAAATATTACTAGTATAAGTTTTTCGTAAGACATTAAAATATAACATTTTTATCTTTGTTCGCAAAGTTTTCCAAAAGTCAACTTCCAATATTACGCACATATGAATAAACACCAATCAGCTGATCACAGCCGAACACACACCAATATAGACATAACCTTCTGTTTGCACCTTTATTTATACTTATGCTAAGAATATTGTAAGAAAATAATTATAGAATACGTGTTAAGATATGTTAAAATAATTTAATAAGTTTTGAGAAATGTCAAAAAAGAGAAAAGGTTTTGTGCAATTGAAATAATGACACATTAGTTTCAGAAAGTTGTTTGTTTACATTTTGTTGTTGAAGTTAGGCGTTCGTATTTTTCACTTTTATATTGTGAATTAGTTGTTTGTATCTTAAATAAATATAGAGAGTAGAATTACATTAGAACAAATTCAAGCATTGTTAGAGAAACAGTCTGCTAAATTAGAGCAGAAACTAGAAAATAACAGTGAACGTTTAGAACATAAAATTGAAAGCAATAGAGAAAGAGTAGATGAATTAATAGGCGAATGCAAACAGTCAATAACAGAATCAGCAAATGAATGTAAACAGTGCATAACCAAATTAGCGAAAGAGTGGACGTAGAATTGAGTTGAATTAGAAAGTAGACTTGATGGTTTGAGTTGTACGATTACTGACTACTGAATTCAATAATACGATTACTGAAATACGTTTGGAATTAACTAGCCTAACCAAACGCGTTGAATCACTTAGCGAAGAATATAGGAAAAGTGTTGGGCAATTACAGGCATCCATACAAGCGGTAGAGATTGAGTGTAGGCAGACCACCGAGGACAAACAGCGTGATATTGATACTTTGAAAGTGGAAGTGCAAATGGTAAAAGGCCAAGTAGAGAAAATAGAAGAACACCAGGTGCTCACAGACAGAAAATGCGAGATTGTTAGTTTTTGTATGAATAGACAGGAAAGTGCCGTACGCGAATTTAACGGATATGTAAAGGAACTCGCGGAAAAGAGAGGTGAGATAGGTGAAGAAGTACAAGGGCAACGGCAAATTCTAAAACTTAACAGTGAACGGTCAGATGGAACTGAACAAACCTTAGAAAGTTTTAGTGAACACCATAAAGCTACTGTTGAAATGATAATGGAGCATTTTGAGAAATTGCCCGCTGTTACCGTAAAATCCGAACATGATCAAAATATTACTCAGGAAATGCATAGATTAGAGAGAGTAGATCGTGAATTATTAGTACGTCAGGAACATTTTGATAAATTGCGGCAATTGCATATTGATACACGTACGTCACCACGTAAAGAGAATCAGTTCGATCATGAGTACCACGGCTCACATTATCAAAGTGAAGGATTCAAATCCGACGGTCCCCTAGTGTATTTATGAATATGTAATATTTGGCATAATTTGAATGAAATTTGTCGTGACTAGTGATGGGCAGTGGGAATATTCCCGGTGGGAAGGAATTTAAAAATGGGAATATTCCCGTTTTTTTCCCTGGCCTATAAATTCCCGGGAAGGAATTTATTTCCACTTCTTTAAATTATCTTCCAAATTATAAGAACCATATGACTAATTACTTTATTTTAATATATTATGATGTACTTCTAGGTTTTAAAGAATTTGGAGGTTAAAAAATTTAAAATTGACGGTACTTTATATAACTAATAATATCCCTAATAGCACAAAATCTTCCCTAGGATGTCCTATGGCCCTCCCGCCCGGGAAAACGGGACTATCCCTGGACGCTCCCATAGGACTCCTGCGACATCCATGGGACTGACACGGGAATTCCAGATGTCCGCGTTTGTCCCGGGAAACGGGACGACCCGTGGGACTCCAGCGGGAGTCATGCAGGAAGAACCCCGTAGGAAACCAGAGGATAGTAAGGGAGAACCACGTACGCGAATGGGATAATCCCGGGACGATCCCGTGGGACTCCTGAGGTATCCATGAAATCCTGATGAGAATCCTACGGGACTTCAAACGGAAGCTCATGTGTAACCGTGTAGCATTGCACCAGAAAAGATGATGTGAATCTATTGACTGTTTTCAGGCTCTGGTTTCAGATTTGCAAACACAATGTACAGTGCAAATCAAACGGAATATGCGTTATTTCACGTGTAGCTACTTGAGAGGCGCCTTTGAAAAGCCAGAGCCTAAAAATAACCAATAGCTTCACTCTGTAATAACCGATAGAGCTATCGTGCAATACCACATGGTGGCCTGTACATGAACTTCCGCTTCAAAGTCCCAGTGAGTCTCTTCAGGTACATATTTATAGGCTATAGGCAGTGGCGTATTTACGATTTTGTTTCTTGAGGGGCTTTGCTATCTTTCGGGGGGGGGCTTTCCCTGGAAATGTGAAAATTCTGCAAGATATTTCATTTACATTACTATACTAAGTAAGATTTCGGAGGGGGGCTTAAGCCCGGAAGCCACCCCCCTAAATACGCCACTGGCTATAGGTAAACATTTAAAAAGCAAATGTTTGACTCGTTGACTTGCACTCTCTATTACCGCAGTAAAGTTTCCAATGATATTAGCTATGGTTAGGTAAATTTAAATTTCGTGAGAAAATATATCAATTGGTGCCTTTGGACAATCTCCTTGTTGGCGGAATAAACTGCAAAATGTAGCCAGTGGATGCTTGACGCCACATTGTATCATCATCAAATCCTTCAGACGTTTTCCTTGTGACAAAGTGATCTGTACGATTCAACATAGTCATATATGGGACTATGCGAAATAAGAGCGAAGATGTAGCTATTTACAATATATAAGTTATCTGCATATTGTATTTTTCCACATTACTTGTAATAATAACTAACTTAGTGTTGTTCAGCTGTAAATTTCTCCTCAAGGGATAGAAAGAAAATAAGAATGGAACATGATTCAACTAGGAAAAAAAAACTGCCTTTTCTGAAACATGAACCTAATTAATCATTAATAACCGAACGTCACGTTTGGATCGTAGTTATCTAGCATCTGTGTAGCAAAGAAAGATATGCTTAATAAAACAAATGGGTTACACACGTACAATCTTTTATTCAAAAGCTATCATACATGAAGGGATTTTTTCACCCTTTCAAAATATACATCTAGGGTTTTATAATGTGAACATTTGCATGTTCATTTCAGCTTCAGTCACATCGCACTTTATGTGTGTTCATTTGCCTGTCAACATCGCGCTTTGTTCATCCCTTTTCCCTACAAAATGGAAAAGGAAAAAAATTCTGTTAAAAGACGAAGTGAGTGCAAATATTCATAAAAAATTAGCCACAGAAAAATCTAATAATTACGTTAAATACGTATGGATGTATGGAAAGTAGTAGGGGGATGACACTTGTTGGAATTACTCGCTTTATTATTATGATCCAGTCATAAGACAATGAGACCTGTTTTGCTTGAATTGAAAAATCTTTTCGCTAGAAATATGTAAGTACATGTGATGCTGCGAATCAGTCGCGCTTCTGACAAGAAGTGAATATAATACTTAGTATTAATTATAAACCAACAACGAACTTTAAAAAGCAGAGAAAGCACACCAAGTTTGGATTTAGTTCGCATAGCGATGAATATATAAAGTTAGCCTTTAAATCAGTAATCAAGCCAAAAGGCAAAGACAAGCAACATAGCTAACTGTCCAGGCCAATCGAGGCACACACACATTCCAGTTCGAGCTTTGGATAATGACGTTTGGCTCTTTTATTCATTGTTGAACATTACTATCCCTTGACGTAAGTAAAAAATTGTTTCAACGAAAGAAAAAAAAACTGTATCCATTGAATTCATTTACTTTCTTTTGTATCAGATGTCATGTAAAAAGTGGAAAACGGAACATATGAAGCCAAATTACTAGCATTACTTTGTTACAAACCTTGAGATAGAAGTTAGAAAGGAGCAACTAAGTAATAAACAAAATACAATATTGATACAAGTATTTGCAATGGGATGACCAAAAATTACCCGAACCGTACAAAAAAGAACAAGATTTCCGCTGGACACACACACACACACACACACACACACACACACAATGAAGATAATGTGAATCAACTGTGGTGTAGAAAAGGGTGTCTACTGGTACTTGAAATACTGGTAATCTACTGGTATTTGATTTTCTTACTGGAAATATTGGAATGTACTGGAAATTATTGTCTAATACTGGAGAAATGTAAAGATTTCCTTTGAGACCCTTAAAGATGGCAGTCCCATTATCTGGGTGTAGGTGATGATAAAATGAATTGGTCAAACATTGAAAGAACTTGGTAATTCGAGAAAGAAAATCAATAGTGTTTCCTTTTTTTTTAACCCACTAGTTTCTATGCATTCTTTCCATCAGAATATTGAAGAACTAGCTTTATCAACACATTTTAGAGCTTCTTGAATATCATAGTATGACTTTTTTTTTAAATCCAGGCTGGTGTTTTGAAAATTTGTAAGTCTAGACTTCAACTCCAGTAAACACCCTGTAGAATCCCGAAGGACGATCGCCCCCAAGCAGTCTTTTGGCATGTTTATAGTTTATGTGAAAGTATATCGTGTAGGATTTCTTGGGACATGGCAAAACAACATTAAAAACGAAGACTGCCTGACCTGTATGGAGATAAAAATACAGGACTATAATAATTACAATAGCCATCTACACTGGCGCGCGTTAGTCATAAAACGTATTTAGTAGACACATCCCACTTCGTAAATGGGTTTCCATGCCTATCGCGGGTGCGTTACACATGCAAAGAGAGTGTATTATTAATTTTTCAACAACTTTTCTGAACTATTAAGTAGGGTCGCACAATGGTGTCTTTGGTGCGACATCAACAATACATTATAATACAGAATAATTTTCTGTACTATAATTGATTGCTTGAAGCTTCCGTTCACCACGTTGACTAAGCAAGAGCAAGCAATTTACAAACCTAAAAGTGTCAATATCTTACTTACGTTTCTCTCTTTTCATTCTTTCCGTTGCGTGACGAAGCCAGCTTTGAACTGGTCTTTTGATCTCAGCATCTGTAGCAAATTTGCTGGACGCGTGTTGCCTCACTGTCTCTGGAAATATAATATTGCTGAATGAGAAAAACTGGCAAATTTCTGCAATAGATATGTGTGATAACAAGAAGGAATATGAAATATTCGACATGCATTTCAATAGGTGAAATGAGGTTCCAAAAGTTATGGGATACAAAGATAATAGGGCTATCGTGCTATGCCTTCTCGAGCATGGCGAGTGCAGCAACTTGGAATGGCATGGACTCGACAAGACGGTGGAAATCCTTCATAAAGTCTTGGTTGTTGGCTATTATGACGTGATTGTTGCAAGTAAAACGTGTGCACAAATGGTTCGTACGATGATATCGTACATGTTTCTATTAACTTTATGTCTAGCAGTATAGTTGGCCGATTCATTGTTTAGAATGCTCTGCAAATCAATCGCGAATAATTTTGGCTTGCTGATATTTTCTAGGTCAATCGGACTCGAGGATCCAAGAATGCCATATAAACACGCACCACATAATTACAGGCCACAAGCTTGTAACTGCCTTGTTGATAACTTGAGTCTACGGCGTCTAGAGTCTCCGCCACATACGCACTCTACCATCAGTTCGTATCAACTGGGATCATGATCAGTATGGCTATCCGGCATATTGGCAGTTATCAAGAGCAACACACACATTGATAGTTTTCGTCGTAGAAGCAACATCACGGTCAATGACCTTTTACAGAAGTTCAAGTAACAGAAGTCGAGTGCTATGTGCATTTATATTTGTTTTCCGCAACACATGAAGTGGTTCTATACCGCTATCCCATAACTTGTAGGACTTTAGTGTATTTCAAAAACAACATCCTAATTTTATTTAAAATCACGAAGCATTTCAGACACGTGGTAGCTTGTAATTCTACCTTATAACTAAGTTTAGAGGTTTTTCAAAACATGAGAAATATTTGTGTACTATACCATGATTAAAAAAAAAAATCTCCTGGATAACGCAATCTGCTCAACATTATAAAAAAATCTACCATCCATTCTTCTTTCTCAAAAATAAATTTTAAAATAGAATGAAACAACAGTTCACGATCATTAAATTTTAAGAAAAGTCAATTATGATATTAAACAAGTATCAAGAAACTAAGAGAATAATTTCATGTAAGCTGGTATAAAATACTAAATTCACAATCCTCAATTTAAATTCTCGAAACATATCGACATTTATTTTCTCATACAAATTCTTTGGAAAAACTGAGTTCTGTGAACAAATTACTTCGGAGAGTTGTCTTACAATACTAACCTCTGGATAATTTCTGTGGTGGATGGTCGAATCGAGTGGAAACACATACAAATTCTAGTTAATCGTATTAAATAATAATAAAAGAAAATATATAATAAATCATAATATATTACCTGTAAGAACATCACAAAGTGCAAGGGCTGAGAATGATGTCTTCGTCTTTCCGCCTGTCCAACTTATTTCCACTGCTAACATGTTGGTTAGAATTCGCTTCATTATATTCGTAACAATACTGTAAATATTAGTACCCCCTATCTTACGGAGCTCTGCAATCTGAAATATAACATTTAACATTAAATTACGCACCAAATTTATCAGAGTACAAATATAAAATTCTATTGATTGCAAACTTGGTAATTTCAGGAATTATCAGGTCTTAGCACTTTAAACGTTATGAACTTCATAAATTTTTTTAGAGGTATTCTTTGTAATTATTTTTGAAAAAAGTATTTAAATTACAATAGCGATACTAACACATTAAAGTATACTTCATTCTTATCGAAGTTGGTTGTTTTCAATGTTTCAGTTAAAAATATTTCTCGGACAGTAAGAAACACCAAAAAAATACTCAATATATTGTACACATAGCGAGAACATATACCATTATATTCACGATACATACTAAGATTTATCGCACAACAAAAAATTTTCGAAGACTGGGCTTCGGCTAAATGTTTGTCTCCGACGGTGTGGACAAGAAAAAAATAAAAGAAATTAAATCAAGATAAAAAAGAAAGAAAGAAAGCAAATTTTTTAGGCACTCAAGGTGTATCTGACACATTCAAGCCGGTTGTCTGGTTGTGTAGATTTATTAGTTTCATTTTGTGTCTCTTGTGGTTTGTTTTTTGAGAAATGTTGATTGATTTGTCTGTTGTAGGTATGGTAAATGCCTCTTTTATTGATGATTTTTTTCCGTATGTAGGTTTTTTTAAGAACATATTGGCTGAGCACATATGTAACCCTGATCAACGTTTTTAAAAAAATGTTCTAGAAGGGTCTTAGCTCTTCGTAGTCTCCTGTGGCAACGGGCCTGCTACATCTTAAACATACACATATTGTTAATAAAACTGAATAAGAAACATATTTGAGGCTGGCTACTCTTTTGGGATTTCAAAACTCCCTTACTCCAAGTTTTCTCACAAAATTTTACACTAAGTTACTCAAATGGGTACTTTCGAATTTTGAAAATAAATAACACACTTCAGCTATACTATAGTGGATAAGAAAAGCTAAGTAAGGAATTGTAGAAGCATAAGAATATTTTAAATGTTACAGAAGTTATAAATATGTATCTCTATTTGGCAACTTTCTGTCTGAAGCTTAGCACAATTTACATTACCATTAGTGCACCACAAAAATACAGTAGTCTACCTCTGTATGCACGTTTACGTTACAAGAAACCTAAACTAAAAGGAAAACGTAAATTTCAAGATGATGATCAAAAACAAGAACTGAAAAACTGATTGTTACTACTCTAATTTAAATTTAAAATTTCAAAGCATGGGACCTAAAACTGCAAGCAAGTTACGCCACAAACGTTCCTTATACATTTAAAAGTGATCACCAGCATAACAAAAACGAGTCGTAAAAAACTGCAAAGTTGTAAGTTAAAATACTTCGATTTGACAAATGTACATGACTCGCACATGTCCTGTTACCTATAATTTATATGTATAACATAGGAGAACCGAACTACCGCTCTTCTTTTAATCACGTAATAGTTTACTTCTTTTAGTGCTCAGCCAACAGAAATGGAGATACTATCTGTCTCACCCATAAGAACAGTAGGGGTTCCTTTACAATAAGACATACAGAAACAAACTGGTTTGGCAGTGATTCTTATGTTTTCAGTTAAGCTCAAATTTCCCGTTTTTTTAAAAAAAATTCCTGACTTTTCCAGAATCTTCAAATTCAGTGGCTTTTCGCGGTAGGTGGCAACCCTATATATGTCGTTTGTAAGAAAACATACATTTTCTTCTCGTAACTAAATATATTCAACAAATACGGAGCTAAACATACCAAACGTCTCCTAAATGCTGGATCATTTGCAATCCTCCTCTCACACTCATAGAGGTCGTCCAGCGTTTGAAGAGGGAAATTCTCCAGCGGCGATCTTCCGTAATATTCCTCTACTCGTTGCTTATCATTCGTCTTGAACGTTCCAATAGTGTCTAACTTTTCTTCTGAAGACAATCCACTTCCCGATATGCTTTCATCATATGTTAGCCTCTGTGAAGAATATAGGAGTTCCTTCACATCTAAAGTATTACCTCGAACATTTGCTGACACGTAACCAGTGATCGGGGACGTTCCATTGTTTGATTCAATATTAACTTCCTTATCTGATGATACAGTCTTCTCACAGATAGTTAACATTAATTCATCTGTCACTTCTTTTATCCGTCTTCGTAAATGCCTCGAAGATATGCAATCTGTGGATTTTCTCTTTCTTTCCATTTCCTAGAATTAGTGAAAAAAATCAATGCTTGAAATTTCAGCAGGGCTCGCAAAAGCCATGTTTGAAAACAGAAACAGCTTTGAGTTTAAAATCAGACTTTTTTTTTAGTGTTTAAACAAGGTTTTTTGGTTTAAATTGATTTGCTCTCATTATTTAGATTACATGTGAATAGAACTAATTTCGTTTGACCTTACCAAGCTCCCTCATGGCTGTGTGGTTAGCGTACGCGCCTTTAATGCGGGAGACTCGGATTCGCGATGGGTGCTCATGTGACTCAGATTAAACGTTAAGCTGTAGTTGCACGTCTCATATAGCCATGCTACTGAGAGACCCTCCACTCCAAGCCCAGTTTGTCCTTAACATCTTTATGTAACAGCGGAGACCTTATGAAGGATGGAACCTAAAGCTTAAAGTGGGATCAAATCACTTACCCAGTTTCACCCAAGAAAAACTGTCCTCCGCCTGGCCTCGAACCCAAGACCTAGCTCGACCCTCTGTAGGCTCATGTACAGAGGAGACCTGAAAGAAATGTGTTATATTGATCTTGCGTACTTGTGAATATTTTAAGTTATTTTAGAAATACAACTGCACAAGTGAAATCACTGTACAGATTATTGAGGTGAGCGAGCTTTTTTTTTTTTTTTTTTTTAACAGAACTAGTCGCAGGTATTTGGTGACCGAACTTGGCAGGATCATAGCCGACTAAGTTTTAGAACTAGAAGTTGCGAAACCTTATTGGCTACATCCACATCTTATCAATTGGACTTTTCAGTTTTAATTTTAAAGTTCCAGACTTTTTTAAGAAATAAACGTCGCTTTTAGCGAACTGGCTATTATACAGTGACAATAAAATAAATTTTAACACCATGTGCGTTGATTTCCTCGGGGTTTTCCCATTTCCTTACATTTCTTTCATTTCACCATTTAACTTATTATTATCATCAGTCTCCTTTAGCCTAGGGCATAACCCTAGAAAAATTAGTATGCAAAATATCTGCTTATGAAAAATAACACCGGCACGATTAAAGCGAGAGCATTTCGATGTAAAATATATATATACCGCTCAGCTCTGTACTGAAACTGCACAATCCCGATTCACAGAATACTATCCGCATTAGAATAAAGTGAAGTGGGCGAAGCCCAAATTCTGTTGTTCCCTAGTAAAAAATCAGATTGTAATTATGCTAAGGTACTGATTGCACCAAACCGAACAAGGTGCTTTTTACGAAAACTTGTATTTTAAGCGCATGACTTATCTTCATTACGTCATTTTTATCGATGTCTACTTTCGGAACAGCCTTTTATGTTGTGAAAGGGCTCATCAACCTCCTGTTGCATAAGGATGTTAACGCTACACAAACTTAGTTATATGTAACCTAAATGAATAAAGAAATCAATTTGAACAAAAAGTAGCAACGTAAAAAAAATATGGTTTAATCAAATTTTTTTCTTTCGACAAAACATGGTTTCTGCCAACCCTGGCAATAAGAAGGATTTATGAACAGTAAGCACAATACGTTGTAGCTTTCCATTACTTTTACATCCAACATCGCCTTCCATCACTCACTGGCCGGTGTAGGACAAAAGCTCACTAGACCTTTTGTCTAAGCTGACTAAACATATAAATAAAAGAAACATATGACTCGGATAGTCATCCATAATTTTCGATTATATTTGCGAATTACCACTTTTACGTAAATCACACCGTGCAGATTAGGAATAAGGTAACCTGTTGCATCCAATATTACCCTTCACAAATATTGTTTTTCTATTTTCCTCCTCTTTTCAGAATACAACCCTCGCTCAGCTTTTACAATTTGAGTTACTGCAGTACTTTTATCTTTTCTTATATTAGAAATCGTTGTCATAAAAAAATCTAAACTAGTATACTTTAATATATTAGCATTAAATTAGGTTTGCGTATTTTGCGAATAAAATACAATAAAGTGCGTGAAGAGTGCAGTTGCCTAACTGGGATGGCATTTAGTATCTCCCCCAACTCGATCCATGACTTCGGAACTGGTACTGCAGCCCAGTGAACCATTGTGCTAATGAAAAAAAGAAAAAAAAACTGTGGGGTTTCTCACCCCTTTCGCTCGTTCAGCTATATTTCGTAACGCAACTAAGTCACTGTTTTTCAGGGTAGGCAAAAACCATGGTTTTTATTGAAAAAAATTTAAAAAAAACGTTTTTTGGGGTTTAAACCAGGTTTATTTGGTTAAAATTATTTGCTCTATATATTCATATCATATATGGACAGAAATAAGTTTGTTTCGCCTTGATGTTATTATGCAACAGCCGGGTTATGCTGGAAGGGGTCACATAAGCTTAAAGCGGAATAAAATGTGCTTCTCGAGTTACATCCGAGAGAAATTGTCCTCCATTTGAACTCGGAACCAGGACTAATTGGCCACAAATGCGATACGTCTGCCGACTCACTCACGAAGAAATCCTGATAAAAATACGTTGTACTGATCTTTACATGCTTCTTAATATAGCTCTCAAGAGTCATTTCAGAAGGACAAAAAGATAAACAGTTGCACAAGTGAAAACATTATACTGAATTACATATGGACAATTTCAAAGTACTACGGAGTACAGAAGAACTAATTTAATTCAAGTTAGTTAACAACGACTTATATTGGTCCAAATTAAAGAAATACAATGATTTAATTTGCATATTACAAAGATACGAATTTTTGGGTCCACTTTGGCTCAGACTCATTTATACATAAATAGATATCGAAGATACTTCTCATTTCACTAAATGCCTCTCGTGGGGTCCGTATGAACCTCCCCCCCCCACACACAAAGTACGGAATTTCGATGCATTTTATCAATAGTAAACATTGAAACAAAACAACATTTAGAATGTTTCTTTGATTGCAATTACATAACAATAATAACTACAAAAAAAAAATAATAAAAATCACAAAACAAACATTTATAAACTTACATAAAAAGAGTTGCTTTTGTAGTATAATCTTTTTGAGTAATGAATGAAAAAAACAGCTGGTTTAAAACAGCCAACCCTGCTTTTTTTAAAATCAATATCACTACCGTAAAAGACTGGAGGAGAAACAAAAAGCAACCCCCTAATTGAATTTCATTAAGACTTTAGTTCTTCGCATAAAATCTTTCGTCACTGGTGCCTGATAACCCGTATCACGCTTCACAGTCTCGATATTTGGAAATTCTAACCTTTCAACCTCCGTTACGTTTTGAAGGGGTTCGACTATTATTTGTAGTTGTAATTCGCAAATATGTTCGGGGGGCTTCTAACACCGTTCGCTTGCTCAGGTAGACCTACATTTCGTAAAGTAAATAAACTACTTTTAATTGAAACATTAATATAGTGGAGAGATGTAACTCAAGCTACGTAAAAAAAAAAAAAAAAAAAAAGCCTCCACCGTACCCTTTAAATGGTTTCATTGCATCGTCTTTGCAAGTTTCAACACTATGATGAAATTTGCATGAGAAACGTCAGGTTAAAATTTTTTAAAAAGGCAGATTCTGCTGCGCTGCTTTTAAGTGCAACACTGTTGTGTTTGCTTAAGTCACTTCACAACAGAAAAGAAACACAAAACATATGATGAAAGCAGTTTTAATTGAAAATAATCAATGTTCATCAATTTCGCTAACACCTTGGAGGGTTAACTTTAGCAGACGGCTCTACCAAAAGAAAAATTTATAGGTCGAGAAATATTAGTAGTAAAATAGTGAAACGGTAATATAATTGTTTAAACTCATAAACCATATGGGGCCGCGGTGGCTCAGAGGTAGATCGTTTTCCTCTGGTGCTTGGGGTCCCTGGTTCGATCCCAGCTCGCGCCAAGTGAACTCTGTGGTGGACAAACACCGTCTCCTCCCACTTTCTTCATTCCACCATTTCATTCATTTCTGATCATCACCGTTTCCCTTAGCCTCGGTGCACAATCGTGAGACGTTAAACTAGATATTTCATTTCATTCAATTTCATAAACCATATGTGGGAGTAAGTAACATAGGAAAGTATGTTCTGGTGGAACTATTTGCTAATGCAGACGGCGGCTGAATACAAATTAGGAACGAGATGGTAAGTGTTGTATCTGAAGATTTGGGAAATGGTTAGAAACAATGGTTGCAGTGCAAAGGCAAGGTTCTAGATTACTGGTCCCCCTTCCCATTGAGCAGTAATAAAGACAGAAAACAACGTGCCCTGCGGGGCTCTAACCCGCCTTCGCTCGCTCGGCAATACTGTATCAGTTAAATGTATAAACTTTAGTACAGAAAGAAATCTACCCATCTACTAATCCACATCGGGGACCAGTAATCTAGAACCTTCCCCATGCAAATCATGTGTCACTTCAAAGGTAGAAAACAACTTGCCCTGCGGGGCTTCTAAGCCCCTTCAGTCGATCAGCTATAAGTTTTGAGGAGCGTTTTGTAACACTAGTGCTCCAAATCTAGTAAAAAATAACTAGACAATATTTGCTCATCTTCGCTTTACCATACCCCACACAGCAATGAAATATTTTCAAAACGTTTCTAAAACGTGCCATCATTTTCCTTCAGAAAATGTATCCTACTTCCCTTAAGGAAATATATTCCATATGTTGTTGAAAACATTTTCCACATAATACTGAAAATATTCTCTGAATACACTCAAAAACGTTGTAGAAATATTTTATACGCCGTTAGAAAAGTTTTCCTAAAAATGTTTCCTGTATGATTTCCAAACATTACTGAAAAAGTATTTGAAACGTATTATACAATGTTAACGGAATGGTTTTTAAAATGTTTCTCATGGAATATTTTAAAATTATTTACCAATAACGCAGACAATATTTTCCTGCATATGCCAAAATATTTTCTTTACATGACAAAATATATTTAGTGAATATTTTTTGTACAATATTTTCCTGCATATGCCAAAATATTTTCTTTACATGACAAAATATATTTAGTGAATATTTTTTGTACATCACAGAAAATATTTAAAGAATAGTTTCTGTGCATGACAAAATATTTAGGGAATATTTTCTGTACATGATAGAACCCAAAGCCCATAGACCAACTCGGTTACTACTACAGATACGAAAACAAGGTAAGATACAGAAGGAAATTTTTAAAATGCAGCAAGTTTTGTTTTTATATTAGTATACCGCCCAATAGTAACGAAAAGTACAACGCTGCCACTGTTAAACAACACCGAATGAAAGAAAGTGTGGTTTGAAATTATTTGGACCAAAGGGAACGGAAAGACACAATGAAAAATATCTGCTCCCCCCCAACACCGTGGTTGCTACGCCTCTGGCGTGGATGTTGCATTTGCATGTTTATCCTTCACTGTGTCTCCTTTCAATTCTTCTCGGTGTAGCTAATTGCAAACCACACATTCTTTCATTCGTGTAGCCCGACATGATGTATGGTAACGCATTTTCTTTATTGAGCGGTACACTAGTACAAAAACAAAAGTGTTGCTGGAATTTAAAAGAGTCCTTACATATCTTACCGTGTTTCCATACCTGCAATAGTAACCGAGTTGGCCTATGGGCTCCGGACTTTTGCGTCACTCTGCATATACGGTATAACGGCTTCTTGCTGGGAACAAATAGTGGGTTGAAAACAAGGCGGCCAGGCTGTGACATAGCAGCTGGAAGAAAACAAGATTCCTCTGTACAATTTTACCTGCTTAGACGTCTTTGCCTCACTCTGTCTTCATGACGAGGAACCATTGCGGCCCACAGACTCAGACCCCCCCCCAAAAAAAAATAAAATAAAATAAAATAAAAAAAATAAAAACAAAATAAAAATAAAATACTACTACTACTACTACTACTAATAATAATAATAATAAATAATAATACACAGTGTAAATTATAACTACATAATGTTAACTTGCTCTCATAATTTTAAGCATTTTTTTTAATTCAAAATCTTATTTACACACAAAATGTTTCTGGGTGTTTCACTGGTACTACTGGTATGTGGACACGCCGTGCATATATGTTGGGGTGTCTTATGTGACTTACGACATTCAAACTGCACATCAGTGTGTTCACAATCGTCGCCTGCCAGTTTTGAAAGCGGCTGTATTGGATTTTTTTTTTAATACGAAAAGGATTGAAGTTTAGACATCCATTTCAAGAAACAATTGTTGGCAATCCTTTTCCTATCTTAAAAATAATAAATCCAATATAGCCGCTTCGTAAACTGGCACGCGATGATTGTGAAGGCTCTAATTTGCAGTCTCAACCTCGCAACATCACATAAGACACCCCAACATACATAGACGGCGTGGCCACATACCAGTAGTAGCAGTGGAACACCCAGAAGGATTCTGTGTGTAAATAAGCTTTTGAGTTAATAATAATAATAATAATAATAATAATAATAATAATAATAATAATAATAATAATAATAATAATAATAAAAGCAGCTTAAAATTATGAGAGCAAGCTAACATTATGTAGTTATAACTTACACTGTACACTATAATAAATATACATCTATATAAGTTTATATCGGTTAGTAGTTAAATAAAAATATAAATGTACACTATTCTGGCATTATTTATTTAAATACTCTTCAGCAGCATCTTCATGCTGCTCGTATTATTTGTTTCTATACATTAAGAACAATCTTCTCAAATATCAGAAATTCACATTTTAACTTGTAAACACTTGTTCTAGAAAATTGTCACTGACACTAATTAAAAAAAAATCAACAACAATATTTACGTATAATGCTGAAAATATGTTCTACAAATCTACGGCACATGGGGAATAGATCTTTTCACGAAATGTCACTTGTTTCCTACTTTCAAGAAATACCACATTGCTGAATAACCAGAAATTAGTATTTGCTTCTTTATAATGTCACTTTTGATTACCACAACTAACTATAATTTCGACGCTGCGAATTGTTAGTTAAAGTTCTGTGGAACTCCAGCTGAATTCTTAACTGATCTTCTTGTTCGTCTCTGTATGACATGTTGAAGCAAATCCCAATAATCTACGCGATCTCATCGTTAGTTGCGTTTCTCTTGTGTTACAGTTACTGAAAATAAAAATAATAGGCAGCGTTTAATAACATAATAACAGCAGGGAATGATTAAAGATCAATTATTACATCTTAAACTTACAAAAATATTTAAAATGTTTGTGTAGGACCTACAGCAGCTTGTGAAGACAATATTGTGTTACAAAAGTAACATCCTGAAGAAAATGTAAATGGCAAGGAAGACAACAGCTACAGCTGAAAGTGACATACCTTAGACTATAGCTTAATTACGGACGTTGTAACATGTTGAAGCGGTCACACATTTATTTTTAAAAAGTATAGCATCTTATAAATATTAAACCTAATATTAAAAAAAAATTGAAAACATGTGGCAGCATTTGAGTTGATGAAGAACTAGCGTCTCATTCCGAATGCTCTGATCTCAAATCTGGGCCCGATCATCATTTTTCCCTCAGTCGTACCAGGTGAATGCCGAGGTGGTTACTAAGGCCTTGATGACCACTACCTTGCTTGATTTCTTTCCCCACGGAGCAGGCCATACATATTACTTTGCCTTATACAAATGAATAATTTTGATAACGTTGCATTGCAAAGAATACAAAAAATCGCGAATATAGGAATGAATCATGAAATGCTCAAGAAAACTACCAACATGACAGAACAATTCAGTAAAAGGATGAAATGAAAGATAAGGGGAAAAAACAAGGAATGTCCATGTGTGTGCTTTATTGGGTACTTTGTCCTATGTGATGGTGACTTTTGGTACTATTTGCCTGTATATATATGCATCCGTAGATGTAAAAATATCTATGTAAGAACAGGCAAAAGATTTGATTAAGCCTATGCCTTTTTACGAGGTTTTCGATATTAAAACACCGTTTTCTCAAAAATACAATTTTGTGACATTCCTTCTATTTTCCCCTTACCCTTCAAATATACTCTATACATGTTCAACTCTCTCTTCCACGGACACTTAAATGGAACATGTCACTTGAAGATGGGAAAATTGCGCATTTTGCTAAAATAAGGATTTTCAAAGTGATTTAAATGTTATAACAGCGCTTGTAGTACATGCTTTTGGAAAATAAAGTTTACAGGAAGATGATTCTGAGAAGTATTCATGGCACAATAGTATGTATTTAAAGCGAAGAAAAAATAAAAAGTGCGCCAGAGTTTTTTTTTTTTTACAAGAATTTAAACATAGTGTATCCCACTTCAAATGATTCTTTCCACTTCTATGATTCTTTTCACTCTGAATCTAAGGTACGGCTTTTTTAATGCATTCAGTGCATCCAGAACTTTATAAAGGTCTTACGTGGAAAAAAATGGAATCTTTAAGTTTAACGTCCCACGGTTATGCGGTTAGGCTAAAGGAGATGGTGATAATGAGAAATAAGTGAAATGGTGGAATGAAGAAAGTGGGAGGAAACGGGAGAACCCCGAGAAAACCAACGAGCACGGTGTTTGCCACCACAAAGTCCACACGGCACGAGCTGGGATCGAACCAGGGATCCCAAGCACTGGAGGTGAACGCTCTACCACTGAGCCACCGCGCCCCCGGGTCTTACGTTGAATGTTGTATATCTTAGCGCGAAAGCAAGTAATTCGCCCAAGGAAAGTCCAAAATCTAATAAGAACCACTTCCAATCACTTGATCACCTTAATTGCACCAATAATATACCAACGAAAAGCTCAAAAACCCAGGTGGGTTTTTCCGGGCTGAGCCCAATTGGGCAAACCCTGAATACAATACAATACACACACACACACACACACATCACAAAAGAATAATTATAATCTTTCGGCAAATCTAGTCTAATGGCCCCCTTTAATTTTATATATGCCAGGTGAAATATTTACATGTCGCCTGCCACAAACCATTTAAGAGACAATAAGAAATTTAGCGAAAGAATTATTATTTTTCAACAATTATTTCGAGCGGCACGCCAATAGTAAACCTGAACGCAGAAGTAGGTAATACTCAAGCAGACTCTTTTACCAAATTTTGACGCATTTCTTGCATCTTCCGGTTTCTTTTTTCAGAACATGCACTAAACGAAAAGAAATACTTAAGTTTAATATCCCACGGTTATGCCGGTTAGGCTAAAGGAGACGGTGATAATGAGAAATGAAGAAAGTGGGAGGAAACGGGAGAACCTCGAGAAAAACCACGAGTAAGTCCACACGGCGCGAGCTGGGATCGAACCAGGGACCCCAAGCACCGGACGTGAACGCTCTATCACTGAGCAACCGCGCCCCCCTATGTACTAAATGAGGAGCTCTAAAAGAAAAAGCGAAACAACTTCTGTTAGGTGGCCAGTAAAAAAGCACGCATGCTATCTGAGTCAGGGGGGCCCGAGCGACACCGTAGCGAGCAGGCACGTCAGCGACAAGGCAGGGGGTACGCATAAACGAGGATGGCGCAAAAACATTTACAATATTTGTAAATATTCTTATCTTCAAAAACACTTAATTTCTATCCTTAAAAAGAAAATACCTTTCACAGCTAATACACGAGTGTCACACCGCTTTTCTTTCTTACCTTTACGATAGAAAATAGCGTATGTAGGGCTATTGCCTCTGTTCTGAATTTTTATTCTTGAATAAATCTTTTCCACACTTTGCGCAGTTGATTTTACGCGCTTCACCATACCATGCCTCTGTAGAAACTTTATAATCCTTCTCTCTTTATTACACAATTCTTAAAAAAAAAAAAAAGTTTACATTACGGCCATCGCAGATGTTCACAACTGACGTATGAACCGGAAATTCCCGCCGCTTACTTCTACCATATTTGCATTCAAAATCCATTTCAATAAGCTGTGCAATGACAGAAATAACTTACATTAACACTCTCATTCCTTCACGAAAAATATTTCACATCATATTTTATCTATAGATTTTGTTCTCGGCGTAAACGTCTGCTCGAGAGAACCCAAGAATTATTATAACCCAGTGGTGTATTTAAGGGGGGCTTCCGGGCTTAAGCCCCTTGAAATTGTACTTACTATATTAAAGTAAATGGATTATCTTGGAGAACGTTAGCCAAGCCCTTCTCCCCTGAAAAAAAATCGTAAATACGTCATTAAAATGGTAATATACGCGCAATTATCCCGTCACCAAGATAGAAATGTACGTGCCTACTCCCTTCAGGAGCATCTCCTCGGCCCCCCTGCCTTCACCCTCCCTGACTCGGTTAGATGGCATTCGTGCTTTTTAGTAGCCCCGTAACACAGATTGGTTTGTATTTTTTAGACTTCTTATCCACACATCAGGAATCAGTATAAATACGCAAATCGTAAAAGAAATGTAATTTTTCGGCAATTAATTCTGACGGTCCCCTTGAATTTATAAGTGAAAAATTTATACGTCGCCTGGCGAAAATCATTAAATAGACAACAAGAAGGAAAGTAGCGAAAGAATTATATTTCACTAAGTATTTCGAGCAGTGCTTCTTCCAGACTTGTCTTTGGGAGGGCAGTGGCTCCCCGGAGCAGACCAAAATAATACGTTTATAATAATAACTAGAATAGCACGAGCAATGCCCCCGGAACATTACTTTTGAAAGAAACACTGCTTTCGAGTGGCACACCAGAAGTAAAACTGCACGCAGAATTATTATAACCTGTCCTAAAAATGGTAATATACGCATCTTTTTAAACTCTTTACTTTGAGCAAGGCAGTGATATTATGTCAGTACATAGTATTGCCGAATGAGCATTAGCGAGTGAAGGCGGGTTAGAGCCCCGCAGGGCACGTTGTTTTCTCTTTCCTTCTTGGGAACTGTAACTGCAGAAACCGGTTCAGATCAATTGGTCATTGTCACTGCCTTGCCTAAAGTAAAGACTTGCCCGCATATTTTCCCTTTGGAAGCATCCCCTCGCTCCTGCTGACCTCCAACTTCGCAATGCTCTGAGACAGTATTGGTGCGGGAAGCTTCTAGAACACAGGTCCCCCATATAGGTTAATAGATGTTTCTTTTCTGTACCAAAGTAAAATATTTAATTCACTTAGTATTGCCGAGCGAGCGTTAGCAAGTGAAGGCGGGTTAGAGCCCCGCAGGGCACGTTGATTTGTCTTTATTACAGATAAATTGGAAGAGGAACCTGTGTTCTACAACCCTGCCTGTTGGTGCTTTTTAGTGGCCACGTAGTACAGGCTGATTTATATTTTTTGCACTGTATTTTTTACGTCATACATCCGGCAACGTATATATATACGCAAATCATAAAAGAATAACTATACTTTTTCGACAATTACTTCTGACGCTCCTTTTGAATTTTATCTATTCCATGTGACGTATTTCAAATCGCCTAGCGCAAATCATTTAGGAGACAATAAGGTTTGTGTATAGCCCGCTCCCCCCAGTTCTTTGTCACCGGAACTGGAAGAGTTAGTACTACTACTACTTATATCGAGAACATAACCCAACCAACCCCTGCGGGGCTTCTAACCCGTTCCTACTACTATTGCTACTAACTACCACTACTACTACTACTATTGCTACTAACTACTACTACTACTGCTACTATTACTACTACCGCTACTAAAGCTACTACTACTACTTATACTAAAGCTTCCTTACCGCAAGATTTACATCTTAAATCTTTATAACATGCGATTCCGGCTCATTATGAACTAGTATGAATCGTTAGAATCACTATGATTCGTTAAAAATCACTAGGGGGAGCGGGCTATATACTCAATCCGACAATAAAAAGAAAATTATTAAAAGATTCTATTTTTCAGCAATTATTTCGACTGATGAGCCAAAAGTAAACCTTCACGGTATTTTACGTATAGAGATGAAAAATAGAAATCTAGCATCCCATACCTTTATTAATTTGTAAACATAAATTTCTCGATATTACATAGTATACATGAGAACCTCCTGATCTGCGTTTCTTCTGTGTTCTATTACCATTTCTACATGAAATACCATAAATTTTCTACGTAGTGCAATATAAGAAGTACCCATGTGCACAAGACATGCGATATGCGTTAAATCCCCCCTCCGCCCACACATAGTCATAGATAAAGTACAAGGGCACTACACATGCAGATATAAAGTACAGGTACGTTCTTTTTTATTTTCGTATCAGTCGATAAGTACATAAAAGTCACTTTGTTACCCCCTTTGTAAGTTCGTACATACTCAATGAATAATCCCTAAAAGTATGAGCGTCCTGCTTATTCGGGAACTGATGCAGCTTCATGTATACTATACAGACACTCAATCACTTATAAAGACAATAAAACTAAATTATTTTATGTAATCGTTATACTTACCGACTTTTCTTGTCTTTCTTTCCTTCTTCTTCACTATTAACAGTGTTGAGGTGTGCCTCCGACTTCGGAAAAGTCTTCTTTTAGGCTTAAGTGTTGTGTTTGGTAGTTAAACTCAGCTGATTATTTCCGTAAGTTCCCATATATCTTCTTCAGTTAAAGGAATATTACGAGCAATATACATAATCATCGTCTTCAATATTACTTTTTCTATATAAAGATATCTTCTTCAACATAACTGAATATACTGAGATTTATTTTATTTTATTTATTTATTTTTTAAATATTCCTTCTTCTCTTGACTTGTGAATTCAACATAGCGAGCAAGGAATGCTGGTACCTTTGATAAACAAATGACGGTTGATGTAGCGATGCTAATAAGCAATCTCACACACTGGATATCATAAATTTCAAATTTTTAACAAATATATTTCTTTGGTGCTGCTATAATTAGTATAATGATTGGTAATAATGCTACTACGATACTCTCGTGAGAGAATTTATTCAACATTCGATAAAATATTCTGGAAATAATTCTAAAATATTGCATGAAAACATTTCATTTAAGTTACAGGACAAGATAACAAACACATTTCCATACAAAATTAATAAGAGTTTTAAAAATATTTCTTATATTACGAACGAATTTATTTTTAAAATATTAGAAATATTTTAAAAATTATATTTCATATGTTTTCTTGTAACAATAGAAAAGAATGTAAATGACATGTTGGAAAACATTTTATTCTGTTTATAGGCCTATTCTGTTTCCTTTATCATGTATGTAAAACATTTTTTGTGTTACCTCGAAAACATTTTCTCTCTCAACTAGGGGTAAAATTACGGGGGGACGCCGCCCCCTCCTCGAGAAAATATATACGGCGTCTACCCAGTTCCTAAAAAAAATTGCAATGGGCAAAGATAGGCAGGGGGAACGGCGTGACGTCATCCGCTACCTACCGTCCCCCAACCTTTTCAGATCCACTTTTACCCCTGCTCTCAACATTGAAAACATATTACATTACATTCAACACAATATTTCTATTACAATTTGTGAAAATTTTCCATACATTATTTTCCTACTAACGTTCTAAAAATGCACATCCTGTTCAGTGGCATATTTACGATTTTGTTTCGTGGAGGGAATCTTTGCTAACTTTATTCCTGAAAATGTGAAAATTGTGCAGGATGTTTCATTTACTTTAATATAGTAAAACAATTTCGGGGGGAGGCTTAAGCCCGGAAAGCTTATTTAACGCCACGGCTTCCCGTAGTTCATTAAATGTTCTCGAAACACATTTTAAAAAATAGTTCCGGTATATATTTGGGATACTTCTCAGATATAACAAGGAATATGTTTTCTCCAGTAACGGAAGAGTATATTCTGAATTCATGTAAAAATGTTTCTATAATAGACCTATATCAGAAAATGTTGTTCACTAAAGACACAAAATATCTTCCAAAACACAATGGAAAACATTTTCTATTCATTTTTAATGTTTTCTGTTACCTGTTTTAAAGTTTTATATTCAAAATTCCATAAAATATTCTGGAAATAATACTAAAATATCATACGAAAATATTTAGTTTAAGTTATAGGAGAAGATTACCAAAATACTTTTGTAAAAATTAAGTAAGCCTTTTTAAAGCATTTCTGAAAAATATTTCTTATATTACGAAATAATTTATTTTTAAAATATTCTAAATGTTTTTAAAAATATATATTTAATACGTTTTCTCGTAAAAATAGAAAATATTACAAATAACGTATTAGAAAACATTTTTTAAATATGTGGAATATATTTCGTTTGATTGTTTTCCGTATCATATATGGAAAACATTTTTAGTATCATTTCGAAAATATTTCCCTTCTCAACAGTGAAAACATATTAAATTAGATCCAAAACAATATTTCTAATATATTTTGTGAATATTTTCCTGGTTTTACTTTCCGGCAAACATTCTCAAAATGTACTCCAGGTAATTTCTAAAATGTTTTACAAACGTTTTTGGGAAAATATTTTCGGGAAATATTCGGAATACATTGGGGAAACCAGCATGGAAATCTTTAGAGAAGGAAAACCTTTTGGAAACCAAGGAAAATATTTTCTTTTGATTGAGGAAATATTCCTTGCTGTGTCGGACATATCTTAACAAAATCCCAGAGGCTGGTGCTGGACACTTAATGGCTGCTTATCAGTTTGGTACATCAGGTACGATGCAGGTTTTATGGTAAATCAGTTTGCGTGCTTATTCTTAAACTGAACGCCATAATTTTAGCATGAAATAACAGTGTGAAATAAGAGTAAGAAGGTTTTAGATAATTATTTGAAACATAAAAAGTGAAAAATATTTTAAAAGATTCCGACCTATTGTAAATCTGCCCATATTAATCCATTGTTCATATCATTCCTGCTCTGTTGAACTTTAAACATTGAGTACTACGGCTGTACGATCACCATTTCATCATTTTTTTTACAACTAGAATAACAACAACTCTTTTTTTTTTAAAAAAAATCACTAAAATTTTCATTTCTTACACATACCAAAATCAATTATACTGCAGACTAAAATCTGTTGGAACACAAAATATTTCACTAACATCTACCACTGCGTCACCGCTGAACCTCACGTATTCCTTCCAATACCACAAACCACAATGCAATTGTGACAAACAAATGACGGTTCCGAACGCGCACCACAGCACTGAGGACCAGGCGAAATTTTATGGTTTATATTTTCTTTTCTGCAGATTTTAAACATATTCTTTTATTATGAGAGAAATACGTATAATTTTGTGAATTTCTATTTCCCGTTGCTAGTGGCCATCCTGCGGGACAACCGTGGGATTCCCATCCATATATACCCATGCCTGTCCCAAGCGGGACTTCCCTGGGATTACCTATTTATATCCTGGATTTTTTAGGATCGTTGTGGGTCGTATGGTACGTCCCGTGGACTACTTGTGCTATTAGGGATGATTTTTTAAGTTCTTTTTCCATTTGCAGTAAAACGTAAGGTAATTGTTTAGTATTTATAAAAAAAAAACAACGTGCCATGGGGGGTTCTAACCCGCCTTCATTCGCTAACGCTCGCTCTACAATGCTGTCTGATTTTAATGTTGGTAACGTAATTTAACGTATGAAACCATAAAACAACCGCATCGGAATAGAATATCGCAAAAAAGTAGGTGCATAAGCTGGCTCCCAATGTTAAAGAACTGCCAAAATTAGCAAAGTACTAATTTACAAATGAAGAAAATTAAACATTTTGTAAAATAATTTAGAATTATGTATAATTAGAGATTAAGTGCTCTTAATAAACCTTGAACCACCATTAGTAATAGACGTCGGTCTGTCTGCTCTCTCTGACTCGATTTTCTGAAGAGGTAGGCTACTTGGACTTCTTTTACATGTGAATTAACGTATGGAATTTCAAGAAATAGATAGAATGAAGGGTCGTGTATGGAATCAAGTTGAGTAAATCCACTTACATATAAATTTAAACTGTTACTATATATTTTCTTCACACATATTTAATTGATAGAACGTATTGTAAATAAATATACATTTATGTGTACTGTCTAAAAATAATCAAGTGGTAATAAGGTAACATAGACCGTTCAGAATGTACATTTTAAAGAATTCTCTGAGGACAACAATAATAATATATTGTGATATAATAATTAATTGAACTTCGAAATCATAATATAGTAATATAATGCAATTTTCTTTCTGATTTTACATAAATTCCCGGATAAATTCCCATTTTGGGAACCTTCCCGGGAATATTCCTGAAAAATATCTTTTCGGGAATTTACCCATCACTAGTCGTGACATCCTCATATATATATATATATATATATATATATATATATATATATATATATATATATATATATACCTTCTGCGTGTGTGTGCCCCTCCAAATATCCAGAGAAATGGGCGCGCTTGCGTAGTACTATATACCTAGGTACTTGCTAGAAATCACAGAAGGTTATTCGTTTTATACCCACCCATTTTCGGTTCGGTGCTGCCACCTGGCGTATCATACTGGAATTATGGTCACCTTACAAGGGCAGTGTTTGTCTGACCTGGAATACTAGCAGACACAGTTAAAGATGCTTTTATCATGGAATCTGGAAAGTCCTCCAAACCTTTCCCTTCTGTTCTTTGAGATATTTGTTAGAGATTTATGACCCCGTTACCTGAAAATCAACGTTGCTACTTCCCTCTATTGTCCCTTTCTTTTATCTACCATTCATTGTTTTTTTTTTTTTAATCCTGAATTTTGTTGTTTATAAAAGGTTACGGAAGTACGGCAACATTGAAGAGAATGACAGCGCACGTGCTGCTTAAAATCAGCCCTGGGTTGTGTGGGGGGAAATGTGTAGTGTTTGGGGCAAGAGATCTCTTAGTTTGTCTTCAATAGTTACAGTAGGTGCGTCAGTGATGGTAATGACTGTTATCAAATGGCACCGAAAATCAACGTCTTATTCCACGAGACGCTTACACATACACACAAAAGCCACAACCAGTTATTGTTCTCAAGTGAAAAAATTGTGTTAAAATATTAAATTGTTCGCACTAACTATCTTAAGTCGCGGCACAAATCACAATCAAAAGTAGCATTTAAAGCAATAATAGCACGTGTATTAAATAAAATTAGTACCGGTATACGCAACGGGAGATTGACAGTCAGTCAAACCGACAGTCAGGCATACAGAAATACAGGATTTGCTATTCCCGCTAAAACGATAAAGATGGATGGATAACTTCTGAAACACGAGAATAGCGGTATGTCAGAGTGAGCTACACTAGCGACAAAAGATCTCACTTGAACGAAATATGAACTAAAGAAGTATACATCTGGGTTTTTTTCATTTTCCTCCGGCTGCTACAAACAAACAAACAATTGCCTAGAGAGAGATCGTGGCTAAGGAAATAAGGATCTGCTTAAGAAGCTGATTTTAAATATAAAGTTGCTTTTGTGAACGTTCTTGTAAATCATTTCATTAAGACTGGCAACATAAAATATAAGGGAAGTATAAGAACAGTGTTATATTCTTATTATATTTCATTTCACAATGGCTGGTGAGGCGTCTGTTAAGTTGGAATTGATGTGCAAAGAAGAAACTGCTTTTGACTTACCTCAGGAAGATCCACTCGAAGGGAAAGGGTGGACATACGAACTGATGACTGACAAGAAAGAGTTAATATTATCCACAACGGAAGGAGAGGAAACAATGGACTAGGATACAGCTAAGTACGGCAACATTGAAGAGAATGACAGCGCACGTGCTGCTTAAAATCAGCCCTGGGTTGTGTGGGGGGAAATGTGTAGTGTTTGGGGCAAGAGATCTCTTAGTTTGTCTCCAATAGTTACAGTAGGTGCGTCAGTGATGGTAATGACTGTTATCAAATGGCACCGAAAATCAACGTCTTATTCCACGAGACGCTTACACATACACACAAAAGCCACAACCAGTTATTGTTCTCAAGTGAAAAAATTGTGTTAAAATATTAAATTGTTCGCACTAACTATCTTAAGGTTACTGTGCCCACCCCCTTGTCCGAGCACTTCGCCTTTTCGCCACCAGATGCTCACTTTTTCATTTAGCAATCACTGCTGGCACCTCTACTGGGAAGAACTGAAAGATCGTACCGCTCAGTTTAAATGTGTCCAGGATATCCACAATTGAAGTGGGCGGGGAGAGGAATCCAACAGTTTTTTTTCCTTCGTGCACCTGCAGTCAGTCAGAGTCTATTTTTACAAGCCGTGTTGTTCAGCCTCAGGGCAAAATCTCAACCATTGACGGGTAACAGAAATCTTTTCTTTTTGCAGGTAGGAATAGAGTTTTTGTACGAAAAACGTGAATTAGGTTGCAGACAACGTTATTCGCATCGCGTTGACAAATTTTCTTTCGTCCGTTTATCACATGAAGCTCTTTTTTTTGATTATTACCAGAATATGAGATAAAAAACCTAAATGGTTCTTTGTATACAGAAAACAAACAATACCAATATTTTCTTACATATCAGTATTATATGATTTTTTTTCCTGAAGTGTATGATGCTTGAAAAATGGACAGAATGAATTTTGATTTTTCTATTTGTCCCTATCCTTCTGAGTAGAGAGAATGCTGTGACGCAACTAAATGGTCTGAAGGGCCCGCAACATTGAGAGGCCCAGAACAGAAAGAGGACCATTTCAGTTTCGAAGTTAAACTTTCTAATGTTAGGATGTTAAAAATGATGTGATGTTCCAACTATATCTCATTTTTACCTGTGAAGACGGTAACACCTGAGCGATTATTTAGTAAGTTAAATGCCAACAAAACTTATACTGACCAGCGAAAACATTATGACCACTCGCTACTTTTTGAACGTAATCATTGTGCAGAGATAAGAGCTACAAGGCATAACACAACCGCGCGCCAAACGTGACAAGAATCTCACTCGATTAGTCAGTGTGGTGCTTGTGCCTTGAATGGGGAAGGACGAAGATATATCAGGGTGAGTAAATGGCTGGGAGCTTCATTTCGGAAACAGCGCGACTTGTCGAGTTTTCGCGATCTGCCGTGCTTATGTATTTCAAAGGTGGGAAAAGGACTGAAACCAGCATCGAAACAAACAACAAAAAGTGGGGCGACTACACCTCATTAAAAATGTCGGATGTCGTAGACTCTCGAGGTTGGTACAGCAGAATAGACGAAAACTATAGCATAATAATAATAATAATAATAATAATAATAATAATAATAATAATAATAATAATAATAATAATAATGTGCATTTTTTTGCATATGAGCAAGTTGTGACTCACTAGATAGAACATAGAAAGTCAAAACTGTTCTCTGCAAATTTTACGTGACTCATGGATGTGGATAGAGGGGGTCCGTTTAACATTTTTGCGGGGAGGCCCATTCGTCCTTACTTCCGCTACTGAGAGGTAAGGTAAAATAATAACACCAATATATATATATATATATATATATATATATATATATATATATATATATATATATATATATATATATATATATATATATATAACTCCTGGCGCAACAGTCCCTTGTGATCTGAGTCTGCAGCGGGCTTATGTTAGTGGTCAGCACAACTACACCCAACGTAGCCGGCTGTCTAGATTGAAGTCCGCTATCTTTTAGTTTCCCAACTTTTCTCTCGATGTTTGGTCAACACAGCAATGTTTGAGTGCCACACCGGGAATTAAACCCTGGACGACGCACACCGTATCACTTTCGCTAATCTTTTGGTAAAATTCAGGTTAGGGTGGTACTGAATTATTTTTGGAATATGCCATTTCTCGTAAGGTAAAGTTCAAAAGTATTGTGACATAATTAAAAAGCTCATTATCAACCACGTATTCTTGCCTCTAATATCACTAAATGTTTTCGATATATGTGTCAAAAATGGTTGAAGCACTTGAAGTTAGTTTAGTAACTTGAAGAAGTAACTTATAACTTATACATAATTGCTCCAATTTTTATTTTTGTTCTTCTTTCTCGTAAAGAAATACAAAATCATAATTTCAACCATTTTGGTACATTTTTCATAATTTGAAGGGCGAACAGCCGGTTTCTTTCCTTACGTTTTGAACTTGGGATTTATATTCTTCTTGTCACTTATCGTGAAAGTCATATAATGACATGGGTCCCAAAGCTAGAATATATTATGCGACTGAGGTAATGACAATTTCATCTCTAAGATCTATTAAATTTGACATTTATTGAACGATAGCGGTTTTATAATACGAATAAATTTTTCGCAATAAGGTGCATATAGTGGTCGTAAGAAATGACAAAAGCTCCCATTGACCTTTATAGTTTGACTGATGCTTTTTCGATTATGGTCTTCCCCTTAAATTTTGTAAAGGACAGTATCATTTTAATTATCTTGGCCTAATTTCCTAAAGCCTCTCATTCGTACGCTGAAAGAAAGATTTCTATTTTTTATGTATAAGAATTCAGGGAATGCAAATTTATTCAAAATTCGTTTACAATTAAAGTCGGCTAAACAGATATTCCTTCGAGATTTCTTTATTTTGAAAACAAATTCACGATTTCAGTTCTTTGTCTTTACTTGTTTCCATGTTATATATATATATATATATATATATATATATATATATATATATATATATATATATATATATCAATACTGTATGATCAATTCCAAGAATTATTTTAGTTCCCCGATAAATCCATTTATAACAAGCTCCAAATACTGGTACAATTTTAATGTGGTTTCAGGAGAATCTGCATATCTCATCCTTTTGTTACTCTCTATATATTCGTCTACTATGTAAACGAACATCAGTGAAAGAAAGAGGCTGAGAGCTAACACGTGCTCCGTGAGGAACGTTGTCATTCCTTTTACTGATATATCTAGAGAGTCTAGTGTTGCCACGAGACAAGACGAGATTTCTGGCTGTGTCGTCCCGTCTAAAAAAGATGTGCCCGTCTCGTCTCGTATCGAATGGTCTTGTCTCGTCTCGTGACAACACCAGAAAGGCTGAGGCCCACAAAAAGAGCTGTTATACCAAGTGGTTAAAATTATAACTTTTAACCAAGTTTTGTTTGGTAGCACAATACACAACATGACTGCAATCTTCCAGCAACGACTGCTTAGATTCGACTGAACCAGTAATTACTTCGATAGGAACATTTGTCAATACCGTCAGTACAGTCGAAAGGCAAGATTTCCCCATTTATTCTGATATCCTTTTTTCAGAACCCCTGGCGCCACTTCAACAAATAAGGAGGCCTATGTAATTTTCCCATTTGAAAAATGGTTTAGCTTCGAATAACATCATAAAACAATAAAAAAAAGATAAATTTTGTTGTCAAATCAGCATCTTTTCAAAACTCAGTATCGAGAAAGGCTGACACGTTTCTGTCTTGGTTCGGAACGAGAAAGACCATGAAACAATAGTTAATTACTGATAAAATTGCCACTTCTACTTGTACTTCTATAACAGGATTTTTATACCTAGATATCTCCACCAGCCCCCGGAATAAAATCTTCTGAAACACTGATCTCAATAAACGCTTTACATTTGTATTTGAATCTGGAGCACTATCACAAAATAATTAAACTTGAATCGATTGAAAAATGGAAGTGAAAGCTGTTTGTAAGAATCATTTTTTAAAAATTCTTTAGGTATTCCCTGTTCTTTGTAGGATTTGAAACATTGAATCATTTCGATCATTTGAAATAATGAAAGATGGTATACATTTCGAAGGCAAATAATTTATTCCGAGTTAATAAATTTTTAAGCAAATTCAGAAACTGTGTTTGTATTTTTCGAGACACGAGACGAGACATTTCACAAAACGTTTCGTATTTTATCGTGTCTCGCTTCAAAGAGTCGAGTCCCGTCTCGTTGGAACACTAAGAGAGTCTTACGCATTCTCTTTCCAAGAAAGTGAAACTTGAAAAGCACATTCAGTCAATTGTTATCATAGAATATACTAGGGGAGATCGTTGTACCAAGTGCATAGTGTACCTTGAACCATTTCCAATATCTCGGAAGGTGCTGCTTTCTGGTGATCTAACACCGAAGTACAGTCTTCTTCGATGTGCAATTGTCCACCAGTACGACTCTGGAAGTGTTTCAGAAAGTGTTGTTTATGTGAGGAGAAAAAAACAATTTTCTATGGTCAAAATAAAATTTTCAGTGTTAAGTTAAATGAGTGCTGAATGTGAATAAATAGACTAGGATTAATTTCAATATTGTCATCGGATGCCTCATCCATTGGTAAGTAAAATATTGGTGAAGTTCTGAGTCTTAGCTGTATTGTAGCGTTTAGGTAGCCATCTTTGTTGAAATGTAGATGCTCATGTACCTTGGGCCAAAGCTACGTCGTGTACCATGGACCAAATTGATCGTGGTTCATGGTACAAGAGGTTACAAGATACTTTCTTTTTTTAATTTCAGGAAGACTTGTTGCCACAAAGATGCCCCGTAGCAAATCTGGAAAGAAGAGAGAACCTGTGGATCCAACTGCCTTACGAAATGCGCTTGATGCTATTCATTCCAATGATCCAAATAAGAAGATATCCTATAGAGAAGCATCGAAGGTGTTTAATGTAAGCCGTTCTACTCTTATCCGACATTTTCATAAATTTAAAAACAGTAAAGAGAAAAAATTCAAATATAAAGTGAATTATGCAGTGAAGAAAGTTTTCACAGAAGCCGAAGAAGAAAGTCTTTTAAATTATATTCAAACTATTGCGAAAATGCAATACGGGCTAACTAAGAAACGTGTTAGAGTACTTGCATATAAATTTGCTAAAGCGAATGAGAAGAAGTATCCAGCAACATGGGAAGAAAATCAAATAGCAGGAGAAGAATGGATGCGTGCGTTTCTTAAAAGACATTCCATAAAACTTTCGATAAGGAAACCCGAAGCAACTAGCCTAAGTCGGGCTACCAGCTTTAATCGCCATAATATTCAATGCTTTTTTACCAACATCAAAGACGTTCACAATAGATTTGGTCCCATTCCTCCCGAGAAGATCTGGAACTTGAATGGAACTGGGCTCAGCATTGTCCAGGGACAGTCCAAAATAGTTGCCCCTAAAGGTATCAAGCAGGTCGGTTGTGCAACATCAGGAGAAAGAGGTAACCTGGTCACTATGATCATGGCCGTCAACGCAGTTTGAAATTCAATTCCACCAATGTTAATTTTCCCCCGGGTACACTTCAAGGGCAGAATGTTATTTGGCAGTCCCCCAGGAAGTATTGGAGCCAACAGTGTATCAGGATGGTCCAATGAAGAACCTTTTTGAAGTTTTTTGATCATTTTCTTACCTAAGTCAACTGTTCAAAGGAAAACAGGATTTTGTTAATTTTACACAACCATGAAACTCATCTTTCTCCAGAATGTCTAGATAAGGCTTCAGCTGCTGGTGTAGTGATGATAACATTCGCACCACACACTTCTCATAAGTTACAACCTTTAGATATTACTGTTTATGGATCACTGAAGACATTTTATAATCAGGCTGTTGAGGAGTGGATGTATAACAATAAAAGGAAAACATATTATCCGGTTTTCGTAAGTCAGGGATATATCCACTAGACACGGGTGTTTTCAGTGACGACGATTTCATGTGTTCATACGTCACAGATCAAGTTACAGAAACGCAGCCATCAGAAGAGGATACAGTTGGTCTGGAGAATGAGAATGAGAAAATTCTGCACAAAGCTTTCAGTTCGAAACATTTGAATGAATCAACTGCTGGGGCATCAAATGCACAAGACTACAATATGAATTGGGCACACCTGTGGCCAACAAGAGAAAAGAACTTAGGAAAACTGTCACTCCAGAAGAAATCCAGCCGTTTCAAAGGCTCCAGAAAGAAGAGCTAATGTTACAAGGAAGACAAGAAAAACTATGATAGCGACCGACACGCCCGAGAATCATGCTATAAAGGAACAAAAAGAGAAGAAACGTGTGAAGAAAAGAGCAAAATATGAAAAAAAAAAATCAAAACTATCAAAGTGGCCAGAAATTTAGGGGATGTTTTCAAAACGAAGTCTGTCAAACTTAGCAAGAAGGGCTCTGGTCATAAGACACACCATAGCGCGGAAGGAATTATGAAGAGAAGACAAGCAATAGAGACACAATCATCATCATCAAAAACAACATCATCTGAGAGTGAAGATGAATCTACATTTTCCCTTGTGCCTACAGATGATGAAGATAGTGCAGAGGAAGAATGCCTATATTGTTGCAGTTCGAAAGAGGATGATTGTAGTGGAGAAAAGTGGTGTAGGTGCATTAAGTGTGGAAGGTGGACTCACTATTTATGTGCTGGGGTAGCTGGTCATGAGTGGAAAACTTATGTTTGTGACTTTTGTACATCAAACTAAGGTAAACTTTGTTTTGTTTAATGTTCAAAGAAAAAACTTCGTTTGAAAAATATAATAAATAAATGTGTTAAATATAAGTTTGTTAAATACAGGTTATGAGTGGAAAACTTATATTTGTGACTTGATTTGTGTCTACGTCGTTTCTCAACAGCAAGGTTATAAAGAATGTTTGTGACTTTTGTACATCAAACTAAGGTAAATTATGTTCTAAGAAAACTTTGTTTGAAATATATAATAAATAACTTATTGTGTTAAATGCATTATTTTCTCTTCATTTAACCTTCTTTTTAGTACGGCCCAAGGTACAGGACGGCTGTCCCAAGGTATATGAGCATATTGTACCATGATCCATTATGCAGAGTAATTTATATTTTGCTATGAAAATTTTGTAAGGTGTGATTTGAGATTACTTCTAAGGTAAATAGATTCAAAAAAGATTGGAGATTTAATTGACCTCGAAACACTTGCATATATGATGTTAGGAACGACGTCATTTCAATTATTTTGAAAAGTGGCTCAAGGTACAACGATCTCAACTATGGGCATAGCAACTGATGTGTAGAAGGTGACACAGGCGGAATTTGTTCTTATGGAGTCCTTGGCGAGTTGGAGCCGTGGGGCTCTATTATTTGGATTGGAAACATTGGTTCAAAAATATTTTACATTTAGCATACATACACACACACACACACATATATATATATATATATATATATATATATATATACATACACACACACACACACACACGCACATGTGTGTTACATATAGTTTAATTAATGTGTGGACCTGCGGACAAGGTATAGTTCGCCCGCCCAAAAAACCGCTTCTGGGGGGGGGGTTCGAAGCGCGCTCCTGAAACATAGAATTATGCTAATCGTAATTTTCTGAGATAGACTACCCCCGAGGAAAAAATAAATAAAAATAGTTTCGTAATGTTTATCTTCCGTATACGAGTAATTGAAAAATTTTAGTGTCTCAACAATGAGAGCTGTATACAGGTGATTCTGCGTTCCTGGGGAACTTCCCTAGTTCCGGCCCAAAATTTCGGTTCTCTTCCCCACGGTAGTTTTAAGAATTTTTATCTATTATCTACTCCCTTGGAGTAACTGTTGCTCTGTATTTTCACGGGCTTGCAACCGTCAGAATGAATATCCTGGCTGCTTTCCCAGCTACCCATTCAGCATGCAATAGATACATGCAATAACAATCAAATCCCGCACAAACTACTCTACCCATCAAATATTTTAACATGGAAAGTTATTTTACGCAACGTATTTCGTTTGTTTAAAATGGAATAGACCTAAATACAACTTTTTTAAAATGTTCTGGAAATTCGATAGCGAGATCGCTCACATCAAAAAATGAGATAATTAGTGCTCTGACAATCTTGTAGAAATACAACATGCCATATATACACATTACTGTGATTACATTGCTATTTGTTCAATGATTATTTTGCTTAGAGCTTTCTTACTCTCCAGGGCACTCTTCAAGGGTATATAATTACTCTTCACTTATGTCGCGAAAAAATATTCAGCTTGCAAATTTATTTCGAGAACTTCTCATTCCCTAATACATGTTTATTCTCTGAATTTGTACGTACAGCCGACAAACTTACATAGAATCTCAACAGAGTTCAAATGTGAGGTGTCTGCTGGGAAGCACAGGTCAGTTGTATGGGAGGGGCTTTTAGAGTGCAATTCTAGGAACACTATGGGCTTTTAGAGTGTAATTCTAAGAACGCTGTAGGGGGCCATCCCGCTCCACCTGAGACAAAAAAAAATCTGGAGGCACACAACTAGTTCACACTGGTTACAAAACAGGCGCAACCAAGTTCTGAATTTTTTTTTTTTTTTTTACTATTCCATTTCCCGAACAATAACATTTACCGATGACCTGTTAGCCCTCCAACACAGCCACTATGAAAACAAATTCAATCGGAATTTGTTCAGCTCGTTTGATCACGAATAATTATCGTTAGATCCCAACGCATACTGATGTATTACACACAATTTGGCTAGGGCTTGTTAGCCCTTGATAATCGACATGTATCATTCCATAGATATTTCAATCGTAAATAGGTAAGCAAAGTTTGCTTAGTTTCTGGTAGCAAGTATGGAAAATAGTTTACTGTTTATTTAAAAATGGAGGCCTTCAACAATGAAACTAACAACAATATGAGAAATCGACATCTACCATTCTCTAGATATCTGAATCGTAAATATGTCAAGTTTGGTCAGCTTCTGGTAAAAAGTATGGAAAATAAAGTGAATCGTTTATTTAACAATGGCAGTCTCCAACAACGTAACTAAAACAATATGTGAAATCGACATGAACCATAGGATAGATATTTCAATCTTACATAGGTACGCAAAGTTTGGTCAGTTTCTGGTAGAAAGAATGACAGATAAAGTTTATTGTTTATTTAACAATGGTGGCCTCTAACAATGCAACTAACAACAACAAGTGAAATCGACAAGTACCATTTCATAGATATCTAAACCGTAAAGGAGTGTGCTAAGTTTGGTTAATCTGTGGTAAAAAGTATGGCAAATAAAGTTGATTTTTTATTTAACAATGGAGAAATCCAACAATTATTTATTGAACAATGGTGGCCTTAAACGATAAAATTAACAATAATATATGAAATCGACAAGTAGCATTCCCTAGATATCTCAGTGGCAATCCGATTGGTGTGCCAAGGTTGGTCAGTTTCTGGTACAAAATATAGCAAATAAAGTTGATTCTTTATTTAACAATGGTGGCCTTCAACAATGAAACTAAGAACAATATGTGAAATCAACACGTACTATTTCCTACATATTTCAATCTTAAATGGGTGTGCAAAATTTGGTTAGTCTGTGGTAGAAAGTATGGCAGATAAAGTTGATCGTTTATTTCACAATGTAGAAATCCAAGGATTGTGTATTTAACAATGGTGGTCTTCAACAATGAAACTAACAACAATATGAGAAATCGACACATATTTTTCCCTAGATATTTCAATCTTAAATGTGTGTGCAAGGTTTGGCCAATTTCTGGTAGAAAGTATGGCACATATAGTTGATTGTTCATTTAAAAAACCTGGCCTCTAACAATGAAAGTAACAACAATAAGTGAAATCAACACGTACCATTCCATAGATATCTCAATCGTAAATGAGTGTGCCAAGTTTGGTTAGTTTGTGGTTGAAAGTATGGCAGATAAAGTTGATTGTTTATTTAACCATGGAGAAATCCAGCGATTGTTTATTTAATATTGATGGCCTCGAACAATGAAACTAAAAACAATATGTGAAATCGACTAGTACCATTAAGTAGATATCTCTGTGCAAATCCGATAGGTGTGCCAAATTTGGTCAGTTTGTTTTAGATAGTATGGCAGATAAATTTGATTGTTTATTTAAGAATAGTGGCCTTCAACAATGAAACTAACAACAAAATGTTGAATCCACACGTACCATTCCCTAGATACTGCAATCTTAAATGGGTGTGCAAAGATTCTTCATTTTCTCGTAGAAAGTACGAAAGATAAAGTTGATTGTTTACTTAACAACGGTGGCCTCTAACAATGAAACTAACAACATGTGAAATCGGCACGAACCATTCCATTGATATCTCAATCGTAAATGAGTGTGCCACGTTTGGTTTGTTTGTGGTAGAAAATATGGCAGACAAAAGTTGACTGTATACTTAACACTGGAGAAATCCAACGATTCTGTATTTAACAATGGTGGCCATCAATAATGAAACTAACAACAACATGTGAAATCGACACATAGCATTCCGTAGATATTTCAACTTTCAAGGGGTATGAAAAATTTGGTCAGTTTCTGGTAGAAAGTATGGCAGATATAGTTGATTGTTTATTGAAAAATGGCTGTCTCTAACAATAAAACTAACAACAATAAATGAAATCGACACATACCATTCCATAGATATCTCAATCGTAAATAAGTATGCCACGTTTGGTTAGTTTGTAGTATAGAGTATGGCAGATAAAGTTGATAGTTTATTTAATAATGGAGAAATCCAACGATTGGTTTAAAATGGTGGCCTCGAACAGTGAAACTAACAACATGTAAAATCAATTGGTACCATTCAGTAGATATCTCTGTGGTAATCCGATGGGTGTGCCAAGTTTGATCAGTTTGTGTTAGAAAGTGTGTTAGATAAAGTTGACTGTTTACTTAACAATGTAGGCCTTCAGTAATGAAACTAACAAAAATATGTGGAATCGACACGTACCATTCTTTAGATATATAGATATTAAATGGATGTATAAAGTTTGGTCAGTTTGTGGTAGAAAGGACGACAGAAAAAGTTGTTTCTTTACTTAAAATGGTGTCCTCTAACAATGAAAGTAACAACAATATGTGAAATCGACCCATACCATTCCACAGATATCTCAATCGTAAATGATTGTGCAAGTTTGGTTAGTTTGTGGTAGAAAGTGTGGCAGAAAAGCTTGATTGTTTATTTAACAATGGTGGCATCTAACAATGAAAGAGCAATATGTGAAATCGACACGTACCATTCCCTAAATATTTCAATTTTAAATGCGTGTGCAAAGTTTGTCAGTTTCTGGTAGAACGTGGCAAACAAAGTTAATTGTTTTTTTTAAATGGTGGCCTCTAAGAATGAAAGTAACAACAATAAGTGAAATCGGCACGTACCGTTCCATCGACATCTCAATCGTAAATGATTGTGCAAGTTTGGTCAGTTTGTGGTAGAAAATATGGCAGATAAAGTTGATTGTTTGTTTAATAATGAAGAAATCCAACGATTATGTATTTAACAATGGTGTCTTACAACAATGAAACTAAGAACAATATGTGAAATCGTCACAGCATTCAATAGATATTTCAACTTTAAATGGGTGTGCAAAGTTTGGTCTGTTTCTGGTAGAACGTATGGCCATTAATGTTGATTGTTTAACAATGGTAGCCTCTAACAATGAAACAAACAACAATCTGTGAAATCGACCCATACCATTCCATAGATATCATAATCTAAAATGATTCTGCAAATTTTGGTTAGTTTGTGGTAGAAAGTGTGGCAGAAAAACTTGATTGTTTATTTAATAATGGAAAAATTCAACGATTGTTTAACAATGGTGGTCTCGAAGAATGAAGCTAACAACAATATGAGAAATTGATTGGTACCATTCAGTATGTATCTCTGTGGTAATCCGATGGGTGCGCCAAGTTTGGTCAGTTTGTATTAGAAAGTATGGCAGATGAAGATGATCGTTTATTTAACAATGTAGAAATCCAACGCTTGTGTATTTAACAATGATGGTCTTGAACAATGAAACTAACAACAATATGAGAAATCGACACATATCTTCCCTAGATATTTCAATCTTAAATGAGTGTGCAAGGTTTTGTCAGTTTCTGTTAGAAAGTATGGCAGAGAAAGTGGATTCTTTATTTAACAATGATGTCCTCTAACAATGAAACTAACAACAATAAGTGAAATAGACACGTACGGTTCCATAGATGTCTCAATTGTAAATGAGTATGCCAAGTTTGGTTAGTTTGTGGTTGAAAGTATGGCAGATAAAGTTGATTGTTTATTTAACAATGGAAAAATCCCGCAATTGTTTGTTTAACAATGATTTCCTCTAACAATGAAACTAACTACAATATGTGAAATTGACAGGTACCATTCGCTAGATGTCTCTGTGCTAATCGAATGGGTGTGCCAAATTTGGTCAGTTTGTTTTAGAAAGTGTGGCACATAAAGCTGATTGTTTAACAACGGTGGTCTTCAACAATGAAACTAACAACAATATGTGAAATCGACACATACCATTCCCTAGATATTTCAATCTTAAACGGGTGTCTAAAGTTTGGTCAGTTTCTGGTAGAAAGTACGGCAGATAAAGTTGATTGTTTACTTAACAATGGTGGCCTCTAACAATGAAACTAATAACAATAAGTGAAATCGACACGTACCATTCCCTAGATTTTGTAACGTCCATTAACCAGATTATATCCGTTTTTGCTTAATTTTTGAATTGTTCATTCTATTTTTGATTGTTTTAATTTTATTAGTTGCATATGTTAACATTGGTGACGGTGGCGCCATCTACCGTTTTAGACACAAACTATTTGGACGTAATGAATAACCTTAAGTCGCGGCACAAATCACAATCAAAAGTAGCATTTAAAGCAATAATAGCACGTGTATTAAATAAAATTAGTACCGGTATACGCAACGGGAGATCGACAGTCAATCAAACCGCAATGGCATACAGAAATACAAGATTTGCTATTCCCGCTAAAACGATAAAGATGGATGGATACCTTCTCAAACACGAGAATAGCGGTATGTCAGAGTGAGCTACACTAGCGACAAAAGATCTCACTTGAACGAAATATGAACTAAAGAAGTATACATCTGTTTTTTTTTTTTCATTTTCCTCCGGCTGCTACAAACAAACAAACAATTGCCTAGAGAGCGATCGTGGCTAAGGAAATAAGGATCTGCAGAAGAAGATGATTTTAAATATAAAGTTGCTTTTGTGAACGTTCTTGTAAATCATTTCATTAAGACTGGCAACATAAAATATAAGGGAAGTATAAGAACAGTGTTATATTCTTATTATATTTCATTTCAAAATGGCTGGTGAGGCGTCTGTTAAGTTGGAATTGATGTGCAAAGAAGAAACTGCTTTTGACTTACCTCAGGAAGATCCACTCGAAGGGAAAGGGTGGACATACGAACTGATGACTGACAAGAAAGAGTTAATATTATCCACAACGGAAGGAGAGGAAACAATGGACAAGGATACAGCTATGTGTTCTTTGGATGTGAAACTAAACGTTGATAGGGTGAAATCAGAATTAGCAGTAGAAGATGATCCTGAATTTGAAAGGAATATAGGAACGCCTAGAAAAATAGTAGTTCAGGAGACTTGCGCGTCGTACTCTAATGACTTCCAACAATTAACAACAAAAAGTTTAAATTCACTTCGCCCAGAAAGGTAATGTTCAAATTTTCATATACTAATTGGCTCAGATTGATAATAAGGTTACATGCGTTCGGAAAGTTTGTTGGCTAAAAGCAATACTTCACGAGAAATATTTAGATATGGGAGATATCTCGAACGTAAGTTAGTAACCTACAATTAGGAAATTGGAAGACACAGGTAGATAAGCTGTATACCAAATAAAAATAAGATCGATACGACTAATACAAATCTTATGTAGTTTAGATCTTGATAAACTAATTATTTCTTTATTATTGATCACACACTTCTCAATAATTGTTGCACATATTTAAAATATGGGTGCTCGACAATATTGTTTTATTTATATAGAGACTTATGTAAAATAACAAATCGTGAGAATGGTATATATCCTAACATTTTGCAAATTTAAACGTGGAATATATTATATTGGAACAAGAACTATGGACGTTTGTGTTTTTACTTAGAATTTAGCTCAAATGTGTCTAGCCTCATTTTTTCGGAGGGCTTCGAAAGACATTAGTAAAATACAAGAGAAAGAATATTTTAACCATCAATGAATGTTCGTTAATTGTAGAGGTCCATACATCAAACCATTTCATAGCTGCACTCATTTCTTTCAAGGAAGTCGACTTTTTACATTCCCAGGAATCATTTCTAGAGTATGAACCTAAATTTCTCAATGTATAATCACTGTGGGGGCTTAGTGAACGTACATGATGTGTGTATTATTGTACAGACAACGCTAACCAGCATGTGCTAGATGGCCGGTAGAAATAAGATTGCTATGCAGATTAGAGCATTACGCAGAATGTTGGTAAACGAGGATAGCGCAAAATTCTGTATTTAGGATAAACTTACGTGTTGAATGTGTTCTTGTACGTTCCTAAGTATTTTATAGGTAACATCTTGAAATGCTTTCTTTGCTTGTATATTTGTATTCCAAACTAACGCAATATATTAGGGACGTAATTCCTTAGTTTAATGAATTCCTTCCTTCCCAAAGGTTTTTCTAGTTTTGTGTCATGATTTGCCACATTGAATGTTGATATTTCATTTCGCTTACAGTGGTAACTAGCTACCGTAACACGGGGTTACTTTGCACATTGGGCATTACTTCCCACAAAATACGAAAAGAGATTCACTCATCTGTTAATAAAACCCTGAACTGTAAACAGATTGGTGGTAGTTCCTAGTTTTCTCACTGGGTGTCTGTACAGTCATATGGTACTATGTTACTGTGACGCCACATATTCTGTCTGCTTGTATGTGTGGAATGCGGTGAGCGGGTAATTGAATTTTGGTTTCATGGCGACGATCGTGGTAACTATTCTACAACCAACTTTACTGAATAAATAACTTAGTTCTTTTCATTTTTAGTAGTTAAGTTTAACAAATTTGGATTTGTGTTTTTTACAATTTAGAAATTTATAAGAACATCCCTATTTGGCGAATACAAAGAAAGTTTGAATTCGTTCTATTTCAAGCGCTTTCCAATTCGATTTTTTTTTTTTTTTTTTTTTTTTGCGCTGCTCTGAGCCTATCGTAAAAGTATGTATTTGACATCTAGATATTCCTAGTAGAAGTGGCAAGTAGCTCGCGAGTTTTTTTTTTTTTTTTAATGAAGAAGGAAGTATTAATGTTTGTACTGACAAACAATGAAAGACATTTTGATCGTAGCTTTAAAGTTGTTTCAAACTTCGTGATCAGAACGGCTCCTACTCTGCGGATGGTATAATTTGAGAACGTTTCATTTCTTTTAGCCCAGTGAAATAAATTGAGATCTTATTTGAACATATAAAGGAAAGTAAGAATATCTCAGATACAAACCATGAAAAATTTCCCAACCATTCTATTTTTAACATCTTTTAAACTTTAACAGTTATTGCCAGTTATTTTGCTTCTAACTGCAGTGAAAGTAATTTGAGATCACGTCTTTCTTATTAGGTGAGTTAAATAAATTTTGTTACTCTGCTTTTAGATTTTAGATAGAAGTGAGAATGGCCATAGATACAAGTCCCGCAGGATTTTGTGGTTTTTTTATTTAAGAACAGTTTTGGAATAGAAGATTAAGAATAGATTTATCAATACAAAATAACTATGCAAAGTATCTCTTTTGACACTAGAGAATCTTATTATGTTTTAAAATGTGCCCGACGTCGGTTTCTTCTTTTTGGGTTCCCTTTAAAGGGCGGTTGTCATTATGACTACAAATCGAATTCTAAGTGACGTTAGTTTCAATTTTTGTTATGGGGCAGCAATATTTTATCAGGTAATGTTCTCGTTGTACTGTTGAAAAGGGTATTTTATAAACGACTTTTCGTTCTTCTATAAATAAATGTAGTACTTCTGTATAGATCATCATTATTATTTAAATTCATTTCAGAACGATGTTAAATCAAATTTTATTGTGGGTTAATGAGATGTACTCATAAAATGCCAGCGGAGCGTTATTTATTTATTTGTAAATTAGCCCTTTTAGAGTCCAGATTAAGAATATCATAAATACGATATTATTAAGTACATCCCGCCTTTCGAACAAAATTTCTTAGTATGACAGAAAACTACATAGTATAAACTGCATTTCATTCTTGAATGTAGGTTTTGCATTAGTAAAGCACGATGATGGTTGAGTCCAAGTTTTTATGAGACAAAGATTTAAATTGCTTTAAGAAAAATTATTTTCCACTTTATTATATTTCTTACACGGGGGAATATATTCTATGATCCAATCGAAAGTGCAGGAACGTGAGAGTAAAACTAACCAAGACAGACGAAAAGGTTATGGAGCTAATGGTTTATAGTTTACTTGTGTATTAGTTTTCTGATATATTTTGTGTTTCCACGTATTTTTCTTTTCTTTAATTTGCATTTTTCTCTATTTTTAAGATTTTTTCACACCATTTTAGACTAAATTCCACCAAGATATGAGTTTTCTATCATTTTGTCAGTACTTGTGTGAATTGATAGCTTTTCCCATAGTTCATACTGCCTTTTTGGACAGGTCTATATTTTTTCTCTTAAAGTTGTAAACGCTGAGCTATTCCATATAAAATCAGGAAGTTCACGAGTGAAGCCTTAAAAATTAGTTAGATTTTATGTTTCAAATGAAATTGACGTTTGTTTGATTTGCACTTGCTGATGGCTCAAAGCTCATAGGATACAGGCTTGGGTGTCGTTTCTAAGCTTGTGCATCACCCTTTACAAGAATTTCCATTAACAAACCTGGATTTCTTTAATTTGTATTATTGTTTTCTTTTGAGATTTTAGCTTGCATTCTCCGTTTTTTGTTGACTACTTACAGCTTTATCTCGGGCACTTGCGTAATGCTTTTTCATCCTTGTAAGTGTCTATTTCCTTTGTTTTTTTTTCTGGTTAGTTATAACTCAGTAGTTTACGAAAATGCATTTTAAAATTTGCATCGTCCCTGAATTTTAAACTCAATCTTTTTCTCCTTCGTTTCCTTCTGCTTTTTAACCCTTAAGAGGAAATATGTGTATGTCAGACACCTATGGTTTTTCTTTGTATTACATTGGCAACACTGATTCACTCAATGTATCGGTTCTCTCAGTACCTTCTTATTATTTAGTTGTATGACTGTCGCAGTAGTCCATTGTTGGCGTAATGTCTGAGTGAACATTTATCGATGATTTTAGAAAGAGGCACACATTTCCATTATTGTTTATATTTTCGCGTGATTATTGGACACACATTTCCTGAAGAGAGTTTTGCTTTCAAAAATTTTTGTGGTTTACTTTTATTTACCATGAAATAGAAGCTACTGAGCTCTTGAAACATACTATTTTGTTTGTGTGAGATTTTATGTATTTGCAAAATATAGACCTAGTACCTCGAGAAAGAAATTTAAGAATGAAACTGTAAGTACAGCAGATCCTTATTTCACGGTAAAAATTCCAAAAATGTTGAAAGTACAGAAGTAATTTATATTATTGTCTTCAGTAGATTCTGACTGAGACGCCTAATTTTTTCCTCAAATCAAGAATTACCTACTAAAAGTGAGGACGATACCAATTCTGATACAGTGCCAGGTGTGAGCTCAAGTAGTAACAGAACTGTCAATGTGAGCAGCCCTAGTGAAGTTTCATGTGATAACGAAGGCCTTAGATACAGAGGTAAAAACAGGTTTGTTTGGAATTGAAATGAACCTCTAAGAAACCGAAGGGTTCTTCATCAAAACATAGTCAGAGGGATTCCTGGTATAGTCACCCATGTAAGAAATCTGGGAAAAAAATCCTGTCTAACTTATGTAATGATGATATAATTCAGGAGATTTCAATATGAAGTTGGAAGAAAATCGAAACAAATTTGAAGTAAATTAGAGCAAAGTCAAACTACAGATCTACTGACCTATCTGAAAATAAAGCCCTTATTGCTCTCCTAATATTGTGTTATATTTGTAAATCAGGCAACGAAGACATGTATTCACCATTTTCAAGACACTTTGGGACGACCTCTATTTAAAGCTACCATGTTCGTTAAACGTTTCCAAGCTCTTCGACAAATAGAACATTTGAACAGGGCAGCTACATGTGGACAAATAACATATTTGCGGGGTAGTAATATGTAGAATTATACTAATTTAAAATTTGGCAGTTTTTAAATTTATATTGTATTTTTATTTAGATATTGAAATATTTTCCGAATTTATATTCCAATAAAACCGAATTAATATATGTAATTCTTGTTTATCATATTTTGCTCGAAGTACAAAATATAAAGTTTCATTATTCTACATTACACATACGTTTTTTAAAAAAGATATTACTTTATACATGTCCGTGTCCGAGAGACACGCATTTCCTGTAAGCGAACAAAAATAACGTTCCCTGTTAAGGGTTAAGATATTTTCTGACTTTAAAAATTACTCTAATAGAATACATTTTACAAAAATGGAGATCCTAAAAGAGCTGGGAGTGAATCAAAAAACTACTCTCTCTTCTTTGTCTTCAGTTAAATATAATGTTACTATTTGGATAAATCCTTCGCGATTAATTCCAATCAGTATTGTCCTAAAATCGATAAGATAAAGCGCAAGTAAAATGGAATTAAAACAAGAAGAAACAGCTGGCAATCAACAAGGATATCATCTTAAAGTTTGTTCTTGGCTTTCTTTACATTTTTCCGAATATCTCTTTTCCATTTTGTCTATTGCCAAACATCTGGAATTACAAACATGTATTATAACGAACATTATCAAAACGGAAGTGATGTTCACCTGTTCCATGTTATTTCGAGAGAAGATAATTTTGTTTATAACAAGTTTTCGTCTTCGTTTATAAAGATTTATAATTTGTGCTGAAGGAATGTATGATTTTTCTGCTTTCCTTGTTTTTATCTTCTCCCGATATTCTTTACCATATATTGAGCTAAGTTCTTAAATTAATTTTCTTTCTTACCATTTGATGTTATCCCATGTATCTCCATTAGCTTTTTCTAATAACAATATTGTTCTCGTTTCTACCAGGGTCATAATGAGAAGCTGTGAGGTGCGTAGACATAAAATCGTTAATAAGGCCCGGTGACTGTAACATTGGGACGTTATTTCATATGCGTATTTTTTATTAAACAGGCTTATCAACAGTTGTATATGCAGTATTATTACAAACTATCCTCGCAGACCGTTTGAACGCTCAAAATTGTAAATAAGTAAAATGCAGCGAAATGATAACTATTTCATAATAAGTTACTAGGTTTGGAAACACCTGCTCGAAACACAGGTACCGTAGTGAGTCATCAAAATTGCCACAATTCCATTTTATTAAATTTTATAACTTTTTCGTTTGTATAAAAAAGTTAAATCGATTATTTCTGATTCAGGCCTACACATCAAGGATAACACTGCTACCAACTTGAAATGTACAAAATATAGCTAGTTGACCAAATATTTAAACATGTACAAATTTTGCCCTGTAATCCAAATTGAAAAGTTGAATATAATACAACTCAAAGATATGGTAGTCAAATAGATTGATTATTTGATCTCTGTGGATTCAAACTTCAGAAAAACGATCATATGGCATTTGACTATATTTGACCCAAAAGCCGTTGCTTGTAGGAAGCGCAAACCGTTGACCGCTAAGTTAGTCCGACGGTGATTTGTTCCGACTTTTGGTCTACCATGCAGTAACATGTTAAATCACATTAGGTATTTAATCTTCTAGTATAAGAATTACAGGAACCCTGACCTGTAAACATTTTCATCGTCTCTTTGTTTAATTCCCTTTTCCCTTTTTTTAATTTTAATAGCCGGTATATTTTTTTCCATTTGTCATCTCTTGGTTAATTTTTACTATGATATGCATTTTCTGTTGATGATTGCTTTTTGCTGCATAACAGGAATTGTTTCAAATATTTCTTAAATGTTCACTTATTTCTCTTTAATCCAATTTTTTATCACTTTTCCATGTCAGCTAACCACTAACATTTAAGGGGACTGGCGTTCTAAGAAATAGTAGCTCCTTCCTCCAGTTTAATTCTTTCAGTTTATGTCTGATAGCTGGACACCGAACATGGCAACACGTATGCCCCGAAATATGACATGCCAGTATATTTCTCCAATTGGAGCAAGAAAGAGTGAATATTTCGCCATCACTTAGAGACGCACTAGATAGATTTGATAAACTACATTCACTTTGAATTCTAAGGTATGAAAATTAATGCAAGCAAAATGAATATTACAATATGCATCATGCTAAGACAGAAAGCATGGACAGGACAACGAACTTTCAACTTTTAAGAATAGCAAGTCTGCATTTCCCATCTTTTTGTTTTTGGTTTTTCTCTTTCCTTTAAGGAATATACCGCTTTTAGTTTCAATAGCGAACATAGCTTACCATGCTTAACTCCCTGAAAAACAAACTGTAGTTCCAGGCTGCCATTCGAACGAAGATTAATTAGAACGAGTCTTACACGCTGTCGAATTGGGTGCACGATCTAAGGCGTATGCTCAAATCAGCCATAAAACTCCACACTGCCACATATTGCCCCCGGTTCCATTTCAACTTTTAGTTTATTTACGGTTTATAAATGTTTATGGGTTAACATCTGGCCTCAAAAAAAAGATGCATTTCTAGATCAAGGTCAGGCAAATTTAATCCACTATCTTCAGAAGTTACTGTTAAGTCTAAATATATGTAGGATCAATCGAGGATTTCCATTGAGAAAAGCTAAAATATCTAAGCTAGAAGCACTTTGAATGTGGTCTTGGCGCACAATGTTGCGTATATCATGGACCGAAAGAAAAAGAAATGAACAAGCACTAAGGGTTGCTAATGAAGGACAACAGATCATGAAAATAATAGGAAAAAGAAGAAACACTGTGCTTTGCCATCTTATTCGGCACTCCGTTGTGATCACCATGCTGATAGCGGGAAATGCAATAGAAATACCAGGAAGAAGAATACCAAGGATACAATATATAGACACTTACGAAGAAGAAACGTTATCAAGTTTTAAAACTGATCTCCCACGGTAGAGAAGATTTTCAAAATTTCCATGTTGCCCACCTATCTATGGTTGGGGTGAACAGGATGGAATCGACGATTTAAGGTTTGGTTTCCCTAATTTACTATATTCACACTAGCTCTTTAAGTATAATTAGAACGTTGATTTCATAAATCTACGAAGCCAGTTGTACCTCTTGAAGGAGGTGTACTCACCAATAATGCATGCGGGAATGACATTTCTTAGCTTTGTTATGTAATGTTCGGGCAGCGTAAATAAAACTTCGAAAATAATATTCGCAACCTCTCACAAGAATACGTCGGAACCAGGTCGTGTTATTTTTTGAAATAAACCGCGTTCAATTATCGGCTGGTACAAGCTATATTTTGCTCTCAAAACACATTATTTTGTTAATAATAATATGTTTTCTGCATTTCTTGTAGATATCTTAAATTTTATTGGCCAGTGGTTAGTGGAGGTTAGTGATGGTGAAATATCTTTACACTTCTATTTCTTTCTTTTAACTGCGTGGATTATTCCAGTGGCCATGAAATCCTGTTTCCTGTCGTTGTTAGAATTTTGTAAATATATTCGGAAAGTTCATATAGATTTTCGTTTTTTTCCCAAAAGTTTACACATCCTTCTCTCTTTCTGTCACTTGTTTATTGCTTTTATCCCAACTTTGCTACGGCAAATCACGATTTCTTTCGTACCTACATTGTGTCATAAACCGAAGCTGGGGAGAACGGCAGACAAAACATAGATACCGTAAAAATGGAAAAGTGAACAAATGATCAAATTAAGCTCAGGTATTAACAAACTAAAATTATGATGTGCAAATCACAAAACCTGTTTAAACTTTACAGAAAATATGATAATACCAAATATAATTCATACAAATTAAAGAACATCAAAAGGTTACAAATGATAAAGTAGCTTTTACTGTATATATTTACTGCCGTTTTAGCTTGTTTTATTTCCCCTTTTATCTTTTATTATTTTCGGTATTTTCGAAATATCTTGTTATTTTATTTTCGGGTTTGTTACACAAAACTGAGATTAGAAACGATTGTTAGGATTAAACAGTGGAGTGCATTGTTCTAAAGTAAACTCATGTTATACTCTTATGAGTGCTCCAATTGTACGGATTGAGCTTCGCAATCTAAATCGCCGTTTGCATATGTGAGATCCAATTTTTTGTTTGTTTATCATCAGTGGCTGTACGATATTTTCATACGCCTCCGTGTAAAATAATTTTTTCAAATATTGTGCAGAAATCAGCAGTGAAGTGACTAGTACATATGTGTTAGCACCCTAACATTCGTTTGTAATCTCAGTTTTGTGACAAATTCTGGCTCCATATCATTGAAAAGAAGGAGTAATTGTGCCTGCTTGAACGATCGCTTATTACTATCTGCAGAGGACTCCAGCGGACCCTTGGGATAATACGACGTGGAACGCCTGAGATTCTATTAACTGCAACGCCTCTGAAGGAGTTGACCGGTCGAAGATTATTGTGATTAACTGAAATCTTAATTTATCAATTGTGCCACACAGTACAGTATTAAAAGAAAATAAAATAAGATAAAAGTGGAAATAAAAAAAGGTAACACGGCCGAAAATATATACAGTAAAAGCTACTTTTTCATTTGTAACTTTTTGATGTTCTTTTAATTTGTGTAAATTACATTCAGTATTATCACATTTTCTGCACAGTTTAACCAGGTTTTATGATTTGCACCAGAAGATAATTTTAGTTTGTTAATATGTAAGGTTAATTTGATCATTTGCTCACTTTTCAATTTTATACGGTATCTATGTTTTGTCTATCGTTCTATCCAGCTTCGGTTTATAACACAACGTATGTACGGAAGAAATCGTGATTTGCCGTAGCAAAGCTGGGATAAATGTAACACACAAGTGAGAGAGAGAAAGGATGTGTAAACTTTTGGAAAAACAGCGAAAATCATTATGAACGTTACGATTATATTTACAAGGTTCTAACAACGACAAAAATCACGATTTTGTGGCCACAGGAATAACCCACGCAGTTAAAAGAAAAAAATAGAAGTGTAATGATATTTCACCAACACTAGCCTCCACTAAGCACTGGCCATTAAAATTTAAGATATCTACAAGAAAAGCAGAAAACAAATTATTATTAACAAAATAATGTGTTTTGAGAGTAAAATATAGCTTGTACACCTTAGCCGTAAATCTCCATATGGCTGTACCATTTAGAAGTGTCCCCCGCTGTACCAGCCGATACTTGAATGCGTGTTCATGCGAGAGCTTGTAAATATTATTTTCGAAGATTTATTTACGCTGTCAAAATTTACATAACAAAACTAAAAAAAGTCATTCCCGCCATGCTTTCTCTGTCTCAGCATGATGCATATAATTATATTAATTTTGTTTGTATTAATTTTCCTCTCTTAGAATTCAACGTGAATGTAATTTATCAAATCTATCTAGTGCGTCTCTAAGCTATTCGGTTCAAAATCTCTTGTCGTCGCGAATTCTGTCGAGGAATTTGAAACTTAAAATATACAAAACGATAATATTGCCTGTTGTTCTGTATGGCTGCGAAACATGGTCGCTTACTCTGAGGGAAGAACATAGTCTGAAAGTATTTGAGAACAAGATCCTGAGACGAATATTTGGACCCAAGAGGAACGAGAATGGGGAATGGCGGAAACTTCATAACGAGGAACTACATAATTTATATGGTTTACCCAACATTGTGAGGGTTGTCAAGTGTAGGAGGCTTAGATGGACGGGTCATACAGCTAGAATGGAAGAAAGTAGAGACGCTTTCAAAGTCTTGACTGGAAGACCAATCGGAAAACGACCATTAGGAAGAGCTAGGCGCAGGTGAGAGGATAATATTAAGATGGATCTCACAGAGATTGGAATAAGAGTAGAAACTGGATGCAGTTAGCTAAGGATAGAAAACAGTAGAGAGCTTTTGTGAACGCGGTATTGAACCTCCGGGTTCCATAGGCCATATATATATATAGAGAGAGAGAGAGATAGAGAGAGTCTTTATCATTCGCATAGACATTTATAGAAATATTAAGTAATTTTTCGACTTTTGGAATATCGCTTAATTTTACAGGAAAATGAATATTTTTTAGTATGGATTCTAAGTTTGACAATAGTTCATCATCTTTTGGTACTCGTTCAGGATGTGAATTTGTAGGATATAAGGCACTGTATAATGAGTATAAGAAGCATTTTTCGTCTTCATTTTTACATTAATTACTGCCTTTTTGTTTGAATCTGTTTAGGTAATGTATGATGATCCTCTGTTTGGTATATATTTAACGATTGCTAGTTCAAAAAAGTTAATGTTTATAAGAGCCCAGCCAGAACTTCAAGATTGAAACTCATCTATTCTTGTTCTTAATGCTTGTTTCATATTAGTTAGTGGTTCCTTTACATTGGTTGATTGATATATTACTCGGTTTTCAGTATTAAAATAAAACTCTTGCATTTCTTTTCCTTTCTTATATTCGGAACAAACATAGATTAATTTTCAATGAGCCATGTTTTTGTAAGCTGAGTTGTATTCTGTTTAATATAGCTTTAGATGTTTTAATATTATGTTCTAATGGATCTTCTGGTTTGTATTGTGTTGTGAATCTCTATGTTTCTAATTTTTATTTAAATGTAGTATTTGGACGTTTTACATCGATTGGTTTTGATTCAGATTTGATTTTTGGTTCTCCAAATGCTTCTTTTTTAAATGGAAGCAGTTTTAAAACTCTCTTCCTACCTAATATCTTAGGTTTTTGTTTTTCCAATATGTTTTTTTTAAATGGGAAAGTTTTGCTAAAGTTTAATCTGTTTTGTTCATCTTCATATTCTTTAATACGGTCTATGAGTTCTGTTTTTCCTTAATCGGGAATAACTTTTGATCCCGTTTCCTTTACATAAGTTTTTTTTAATTCCACTACTGTGCGCTTAATTAAATTCATAATTACTCTCTTGTTTTTATTATACAAAAAATAATTTTTAATCATTTTCGTTATCTAATACAACAGCTAATATTCATGTGACGTAGGAAATCTCGATGTCTATTAGCATATTGTGTTAGAACATGGCCCTTATGGGAATAACCCATGAAAGTTACTAATGATCTAATGAAAACTAATTCATTTTTATTATTATTTTTTCAAATCTACCTCACCTATCATTTGTAGGCTCAAGTTCTTTGACACTATCATTTGTGGGCTAAAGTATTTTGTCGCTATCCCAATTTGATTCTGGTGTATATCTTTCTAATACTCCATTCTCTTTTTCTTTTAATAGCATTTCTTGTTCTTTTAATATTTGTTTTTCTAGTAGTACTGTTATGAGTTGGAGATCTTGATGAATAAGGTTAAGTTTATTCTGTATCCATTCATACTGCTTATCCATATTTATTAAATACAGAAATGAACAAAAATGAATACCTACTTTCTTATTATTATAAAAGAGGAGGTTATGGAAAGGAAAACTATCCCCCAACTTAAGCAATAATGTAGAGAGAACGGAGTACATGGTTATTCAAAGCTTAGAAAAGCAGAAATAATAGCCTTAATCATCGAGCACAGAAATAAGTCTCTAGCAACAACTGCTGCAAATTCACAACAACCAAGTAAACAAGATAAAACAATGATGAATAAAGATGAGCTTATAAAAGACACGATTCAAAGGTTAAACCCTGAGCATATTGTAAACTACTTTCAGAATCCGCTTTGTAGAAATATAGTTATAAATGCACTTAGTAGTCGAAAATTCAAAGAATGGAAACAAATTTTAGAAATAAAGAACTTACCCGATAACTTTCTACATATCTTCAAGAACAAGATACATTGGTGTTCAGTTACATCAACCCATAAACTGTCACTTTCTTTTATAGAACGTTATGAAGAACACATCAATTGGGTCAGATTATCAAACAGGAGAGACTTAGTTAGATACGAAAACATTATTAATAAGTAGAGTGATAAACTTTTCTAAGACAACTTGTGTGAGCGAAGGTATGGTTCATGTTGTTATCGTCATTTAAAACCAGATTTCGTACGAAACCACAAAGAACATAAAAGATGACATATTCATTGGGAAGACTACACGTATGAATACGCTCAACAAATGAGTGAAAATTATGTTAATGAATTTAAAGAAAAAGTTGATTGGCTCGTGTTTGGTGAAGAAAATGACTGGAAAAATATTCGCGAAAACAAGCTATTGAGGTTTGCACACACTTCCAAGAATACTTACTTTGGAGCATACTCTCTTGCAAAACAGATTTGCTTAAACTTACATTCCTAAAAACCTTAAAAGGCAAACTCTGTTGGGATATAGTTTCTAAAAATTGTCGCATCTCAGGAAAAGAACTAACAGCCTTCTTGAGAGAATTTGATTCTCTTATCGATTTGCACGATATTACACCACTGCTAGATGAAGCACATGTGAGAAATAACAAAATAAAGTTTACTGGTCAAATGTTAGTTTACACGATAAAAGCGAAAAAATCGTTCTCGAGTTCGAAAGCAAAGGTTTAGAGTAAAAACAGCATAATACGCACTTGTTGCGATAGGAAGTTCTCGGAAAACTTTCTAATGAAAATCACAGGTAAGATCGATACGTTTAAATTCTTAAAAGTAAATAAGCATGTCATGAGTCCCTCAGAAACAAACTAGTGCTACTCTGAACAGGTTTACATTTAATAGAGAACTCAGAAGAATGCTCAATATGCAAAGAAACAAAAACTGAATTATGTAAAATGACGTGTTCTGTGTTGAATATATGCTTACCTAGTTAAGAATTAATAACACTTGTCCTTTCTGTAGAACAGTTATTATACTTAACAAGAACAACAATGAATATCCTGAAGAAAATCCTGATTTTGATAATCCGTTTTATTTTCTGTGGAAGATTGGAAATAATAACATCGAATATTGATGTTAAGTTTTTATGAAATGATAATCATAAAAGTTATATCGAAAGTTTTTTAATAGGACTCGATGTTAAACGATAATAGAAACAACCATTTTTTAAATTTCTTTAAGCAAATCTTCTTCTGATAGGGACGTCCAAAACTCATTACCCTTACCTTTACGAATATCTAATTCATTTTGCACTAGGTTGAATAACTTAATACTGTTAGGATCTCGAAACTTTTCGTATATTATCTCATGATCTGGATATTTTTCTTCTGCCTCATTAAGAGGCTTATATAGACTTCTCTTTTGGCATCTGATAGCATAATAAGGGAAAGGATAATTAAGTTTGTTCTTCTTGTATATGATTAGGCAATTATCTTTTGAATCATCGTCTGTATATGGTGCTGCTCTTTTTTTAAGCTCTTGTTCTTAAGACTTATCTTTTCCGTCTGTATTTCTATATCCTGCATTCGTGTTTGGAGTAATTCGTTGTTAACTCTATATTGCTTAAAGTCTTGGATGAAATAGTCTTCGATAATATCATAACACTTATTGCAAAAATCTTTAGATAACAAAAAGGCAACAGCTAGAAATATTTCTTGTGTACATAAGTTCCACATATGATTAAGGTTGCTTCTTTGTCTCCTCCTTTTATTAGGTATAAGGAAGAGCAATTCCTATAATTAGAGGAGTTGGTTAATTCTAGCTCATAGTATCTTATTAACTCTTGTGACTTTATTTTTTAACCAATTATCTAACCTCTTACCAGCATCTTGACACAACTTAGTGGCAATGAAAAATCTTGTACTCTTATCCACAATCAATTTAAAATCTCCAAAAAATAGCATACCAATAATTGTCTTTAATCTGTTCGTAACAAATAACGTTTAAACAAGCATAGTACTCGTATTTATTGTTTAGAAAATATGTTTTAACATTATTTCGTTACCAGCTAGTTTTACTGTATAAGGTGAGTTTTTGAAGTGGCCCGAATTTGGTCCACTTAGTTTGTTATTGTAATATTCTAATATTTCATTTGAAACTTTATTTTCTAACTTTTTTTTAACTCTTGTATCTCCCATTGCACACAATTTAGTAGCATTGAAGTAACCTGTGTTCTTATTTATAACCAGTTTAAAATCACCAAAGATACCATACCAATATCTTTAGTCTGTTCGTAACATATCTCATTCAAACATTGATCCATACTAACCTATTATGGTTATTATTCCATAAAAATAATATTTAAATTTATACTACAACATTACTTTTATCTATCCAGCTATTATGTGAATCATCAAATACTAACCATTTAACGTATGCTTTGTCACCTTTCTTTCTCAACACCTCCACTAAGTATTCATCTTTATGTTTCGTCTTTAATAGTTCTGGTTCGTAAAATCTACCTTGCACATCCTCTTTTTCTAAAGCTTTAATTCTATACGTAGGTGCATTAGATGGTATAACTTCGCTAATAACAAATACTTCTGTTGACCAATTAGGTGTATATCCTTTTCAAATAACCCTTTCGATTTACTTATTTGCTTATTCTTTTTATTCACTTCTATAGGCTTTAAACCAATGGTTCTATGCATACGATTATTATACTTGTTAAATAGTGTTGGTAATATTTCTATCCATTTATAATCTCCTTGTGTTGTAAATTTTTCCACATGTTTTGTTTAAGAGTTCTATTGAATCTCTCAACAACAGAAGCTTTCTTGCCCCTATGGGTTGAGTAATGATTAATCTTATTTTCCTCCATCACCTTCTTAAATTCTTTATTGTAAAACTCTTTGCCTTGATCAGTTTGTAAGTTACTAGGTTTTCCCGTTCTTAATATGGATTCAAATGCTTCTGTAACATTTTTACCGCTCTTATCTTTAACAGGAACAGCAAAAGCACATTTCGAAAACACATCTATAATCGTTAGCAAATACTTATAGCCTTTGTTTAACTTGGAGATACCTTTTAACATGCCACTATGCATTTCCACAAGATCTGCTTGGCATAAATCATCGATACCTTTAACAATAACATTTAACCTAGGATAATTCTTACGGAACGTTTGTGAATTTCTTCTATAATTTCTTCTCTAATACCTTTACCTTGTTCTAGTCAATCTTTCTTTTTAACGAATTACGATTTAGTAACACCACATACTGAACCAATACCTTTCTTACTATATCTTCCATTCTGTTTTTTCTATTCTAATAGTGTTTTTCTTCGTATCTGTTGATTTCTTACACTTAACGCAATACATCCTGTTTATTATATAGAAATTTAAAATTCATAATTACCTAATACTACCCTCCTAACATTATCATTATCACTTGATTCGTTTTCGTATTCATCTTCATCCTCTCTTTCTACATACATAATAAGCATTAAGGATTTGCCTTGTTTCAAATCAGAATTTTTGGATGGTCTAATTGTTAACTAATCATTTATATTAAAGTGTAATGGAAAACTTTCAAATAGAATGCCATTTAAAAATGTGTCTATAAGTTATGAATTGAAACTTGATTCTGTATGCATTAACTACTTCTATAAAGAAACTTGTAGGCAGCAGCTAAATTATATACAAAAATGACTGGTTTCTCAACATCATCTTTTGCCAATCAACATGGTAATTCTACAGTTTCTTTTTGTGTAAACTTTGCTTATTCAAGCTGCTCTAATGTTACAAAATCTTGTTTATCGATAGCATTAGATACATTAACCAATCTTTTATTCTTAAAATCAACCCAGGATGTTTAATTTGACGTAAAAACTTCTTTATTACTTTTAATGTTAAATGTAAGTTTTAGATGTTAGTATTTTATGATTTTAAATGTCATTAAAGCCTATGCGCAAAGCACCTTGCTCAATCTCACCCTACTCAATCTGAGCTGGTCAAAGATATTTTCAAAATGGGTTGGCCTAGAGTTTGGCCCAGGAGTTAGGTTATTACACTACTGTCCTTTACCCAAAGAAAGGGTGTTACTTCGAAAGGGTGTTGTGATAAAGACACATCCTACTTAGGTTCTGTTCGATTTTCTTCATTATCCAGTAGCTGACACCTTTTTCCTATCTTTTCTTTGCATAGTATCTCATAACTCAATTCATCCTTATATAGGGTTAAAAGAATTTATTTTCATTTCCGTAACTTCAGTATGTTTATTTACATTGCTGTAGGATGTAATACTGTGGTCTCAAATATTCAATAATAATAATAATAATAATAATAATAATAATAATATAGGTAACAATTTCCGTATGAGGACACATTGTATTAAAATCTGTAAAATCGCCCGTAGCGTTAGCCAGAAGTTACAAAATAGTCGGGATTAGAGAGAAGTGTCAGGATCAACAGGACATACCCTCACAAACGTCCCTACAACTAGCTAAATGTTATAACGGAAAGTTTCGAGGGAAATTTCGTTTAGAAAGTATGGATTCTGAACTCACAAGAGCCGTAAGAAAATTTGTTTTCAAGTAATGGTTATGCCGGCTAAGATACAGAACACGTCGATGATGAGAATGAAAGAAATATTGAAATAAAGATAGTACGAGGAAGCAGAACACGGAGGAAACCTATAAACCCGTTGTTTGTTCAGCACAATGCATACTAGGCGGGAGCTAGGTGGAACAGGTTGTACCATTAAATTTACAACACTTGAATAATAATAATAATAATAATAATAATGCTATTAAAAGTTTATAGTTGCACTAACATTCGGCAAAACATACTTAAACGTAGGGGTTTCGAGGAAGGGGTACAGCTACTCTAATTTAAACGAAAGCTTTCTGCTAATATTTCGTGTAGAAAATATTCTACTTTACGTTTCCAGGAAAATAACTGTAATAGAAAGACCTGAATATAATTGACACTAAAGCTTGTAATAAACTAACGTGTGGAATTTGCAGATGTAATTATAAAAGCCTTGCTACAAAAATATATACACAGACCATAAATCAGTGAACTCTGAAGTACAAAGTAGCAAAATAATATATAAGATTCAGTCTGCATAGCAATTGTTGCTTAAAGTGTGGCACATACTATTTCTAGAATTGAGATAAGACGAGAAATGTTTACGATACTTTTCGTCTCGTCTCGATTCTCATCTCCAAAGTATGACGATAGAGTGAGTTAGCCTTGTCCCGTCTGGAATTAAAATGTTAAGTCTCATCCCGATTTTGTTTGGTTTGTTTTTAGAATCGAGATGAGAAATTCGTCTTTTCGTGCGCAACGTTACACAAAACCAATTTTTTTTTTTTATTTCTGCTTGTAATGGTATGACCTGAGCGATAGCAAATTTTTAATTTTTAAATATTTTTCCGGATAATATTTATTATCCCTAGTATTATTCCTGAAAATTTGATAGTTGAAGTGTTGAAACAAACGAGTATTTATTTATTTATGTATTTATGACTTCTTTTACGTGCGGAAGTTAAGGATCTGCAGCCTTCTCCGAGCACTTAACCACGTGCATACATTATATATATTTAAAAAAACACCAACATAGAAAATATTAACAATTACAAAAGAAAAGTATTGAACCATATAAGAAAACAATATACTACTTAATTTTAAAAAAATGGTTAAGCACTTCAAAAAACAAAAATTGAAAAATAATATTCAATAGGGGAAACAAAAATAACATGGAGAAACCAAAAGTTGCATATTGCATATAGCAGTACTAGAGGTATGAATAAGCTGTACAAATTAACATAGGTTACCTATTGGTTGTGTGTCCATATGTGGGTTATTAATAATCTGGTAAAACGAAGATGCCTCATGGGCTACCAGTGTCCTTATCTTTACTTAAGAGAAGGGAATATATCGATTTTTTTTTAAAATTTGGCGACTGTGGAAACCTTGTGTATTGATTGAGGTAAACTGTTCCAGAGGTGTGTAGTACTTACTGTGAAGGATTTTGAGTATAAATCAGAATTGTGACTGGGGATGGAGAGCAAGAAATTATCTTGTGATCTTGTGCTTCTAGTATGAAAATCTCATAAATATAAAAATCTACGGGCTACATACGATGGTTCTGACGTAGTAAGTATTTTGTACAATAGGGTAAGATTATATAAATTTCTTCTTCCGACTAACGCCAGCCATGACAGTTTTTTATAAAAAGATGTGAGGTGTTCCCTGTAAGTTATATTGAAAATAAATCTATTGGAGGCATTTTGCACTCTTCGCAAGTGCTTTGATTGATTTTCTGTTAGATCAGAATAGACTGAGTCGCAGTAGTCAAGATGTAGGAACACCAGTATCTTGACAAATTTGATCTTCTAAGATATTGGTAAAAAAAATCCTTAGTCGATTTAACGTATGTAGGGCACCAAATGCTCTCTAACAAACTCCTTTTTTTTGATCTGACCAGGAGAGATTTTGATTTATTACGACTCCAAAATTTTTGGCAGCCGTAGAAAATGGAATAACAGTATTGGACAATATTATATTTGGGAGCTGATAGATATTAATAGAAGAAAGAATTCTTGGGGAGCCAATTAAGATGCACTGCGATTTTGGTGCATTTAATTTTAACCCATGAGCCGTAGACCAGTCTCTGATTTTGTTTAACTCAGTATTTATTTTCTCAATCGCATTTTTAATACCTTGTTGGGGAAAAGAAGCATATAACTGAAAATCATCAGCGTTAATATGGTATTTACAATAGGTGAGAATTTTAGGGAGATCATTAATGTAAAGGGCAAAGAGAAGGGGACCTAGTACGCTACCCTGCGGCACTCCACTGTTGATACAATGCCATGTCGATATGTGATCCTGATTGATCACTACTCTTTGTTTACGTTCGTGAAGGTAAGAATGAAACCATTTAATCACTGATTCAGAAAAATTAAACAATAATGATAATTTCTGAAGTAATATATCAAAATCAAAGGTTTGAAATGCCTACTATAGTCAAGTAGAGTAAGGAGCGTCAGTTTTCTGTTATAAATAGCCAATCTTATATCCTCCGTTATGTTTACTAGTACAGTTCATGTGCTATGATTACTTCGAAAACCAGATTGAAATGTATCCAATAAATTATTTGTTGTTAAGTATTCCCGAATTTGACCATTTACAATATATTCAAAAAATTTTGAAAGCTCGGGAAGGACACTGATAGGACGATAGTCTGCAATATTATCAGCGTTGTTCTTTTTTGGAAGTGGGGGGACCTTAGCGAGTTTCCATACTGTGGGAAAAGTACCTGTGGCAAGAGAGTAATTAAAAATGTCAGTGATAGGATTAAGTACATGCAGTAAGATTTTCCTGATCATGTTTATTCAAATATCATCTGTACCAGTGACTTTATATTTAATTCTTTGGATCGCTTTTAATACATGTGCAGGCTGTACGTGAGAAGAGGAGAACAGAGAGTTAATTTTCGAAGCTACAATATTATTCATTGTTTGCAGTTTCATGGAGGCTGGTACCATACAGGTTTGACAGAAAAATGTGTTCAATTCGTCTGGCGTATAGTTAACATCGTTCTTGGCTATGTTTCTCCCAACACCCAATACTTTAGCCATTTCCAAAGAACTGCTCCATTATTTTGGAATTCAAGTATTTAATAGGCAAAGCGCCGTTTTGCCTTCGTTACTTCTTGAGTACAACGGTTTCTTAACATCCTATTGTTTTCGAATTTCGTATTAGGATTTATTGTGCTATCACTGGAAGGATCGCTATTTTAAACATGTCTCCTGTATGCTCTATAAGCTTTATCTGTCCGAGCCATTAACGAACGTAATACATCGGTTTAGCATGGTGATAGTTGTTGCGAAACACGTTTCTTAACTACAGGGGCGTGTCTATCATAGAAATTTATTATTAAAGAATTATCATAGAAGTATTCAAATATTTGAATGTAATAAAGCGTGTGTTATCGCTGGTCAATCGCCATCAACATTCCTAAAGTAAAAAAAAAAAAAAAGAAAAAAGAAAAAATGCTCGACGTGTATTCGATCGAAAAAGTTCCAGATTACTCGCCAATCGCCTAGACCACTGAACTACAATCACTACGCTTTAAATGATTCGTCTTTAGTCTGGTTACTTTAAGTTTCTCTGCCTCACCTTGGAAATTGTATATATTTTTTTTCTTCGTTTCAAAATGTCTCATATACGAAATTCCTCTTATGATGATATAAGTGAATGATTTTCGATTGAGTTTATTTTAATAAGTTCAGTTGTTCTTAAACCTTTGATACGAAAATTTGCTTTTTTCTTCCACATGAAACTACAGATAAGACAGATTTAATTCTCGTACTGTGCATTTGTTTCAAAGCAGCCACGGTTAAAGACTTATGACAGCCACGGTATAAACGATGGCTCAATTTGATATATTGAAACAAGCTACAGCCTCTTATTTTGATAATAGAAAGATATGGAAACTACTCAGTGTTTCATATTTGTACAATATTTCATGTAATAAAAAAATTGAGTGTAATTTTATCATGAAATAAAGAGAATGATTATTTTCTTGTTGCTACTTAATCATTATCTCCATTCACATTTCCTTATTTGTTGAATTTGTTACAGGCGCGATAACGTATTACCATTCCACGGAGAAGACGACTCGTGTATTACTTTAAAGGAAACCATTTTTCATTCACATGAGGAATCTCATACTTCGATGCAGATTGGCAAGGGGTTTCATCCATCATTTTTGTCAAGGCATATTCTAGCTCAGGAAAGTGAAAAGCGTAATATCTACCGAAAGAGTGAAAAACACTTTAGTCAAAGTACAACTTTGTCAAGCAATAGCTTAGTGCACACAGGTCAAAAATCCCGCAAATGCGGAGTATGTGGAATGGAATTTAGTGTATGTTCATGTTTGGCTACGCACATGTTAAATCGTACAGTAGCAAGGTTATACACATGCCAAGAGTGTGGTAAGTCATTTACTCGACGTTCATATTTGGCTAGACACATGTTAATCCACACAGGAGATAAACCTCACGCATGCCAAGAGTGTGGTAAGGGCTTTAAACGACGTTCTGATTTGGCTGCACACACGTTAATCCACACGGGAAAAAAACCTCACACGTGCCAAGAGTGTGGTAAGACATTTAAACAACGTTCCCATTTGTCTTCACACCTGTCGCTCCATACAGGAGAAAAACCTCATACTTGCCAAGAGTGTGGTAAGGCATTTTATCGACGTTCCAATTTGTCTTCACACCTGTCAATCCATACAGGAGAAAAACCTCACACGTGCCAAGAGTGTGGTAAGGGATTTAGTGTACGTTCACATTTGGCTAGACACCTGATAATCCACACAGGAGAAAAACCACACACGTGCCAAGAGTGTGGTAAGAGATTTAGTGTTCGTTCACATTTAGCTACACACATGTTAATTCACACAGGAGAAAAGCCTCACACGTGCCAACAGTGTGGTAAGGGATTTAGTGTACGTTCACATTTGGCTACACACATGTTAATCCACACAGAAGAAAAACCTTACACATGCAACGAGTGTGGTAAGGTATTTAATAATCGTTCAGCTTTGGTTAGACACTCGTTAATCCACACAGGACAAAAAAGACACACGTGCCAAGAGTGTGGTAAGGGATTTAGTGCACGATCAGATTTGGCTAAACACATGTTAATCCACACAGGAGAAAAACCACACACGTGCCAAGAGTGTGGTAAGGGATTTAGTGTACGTTCACATTTAGCTACACACATATTAATCCACACAGGACAAAAAGCTTACACATGCAACGAGTGTGGTAAGGGATTTAATCAGCGTTCAGCTTTGGTTCGACACTTCTTAATCCACACAGGAGAAAAAACACACACGTGCCAAGAGTGTGGTAAGGGATTTAATCGACGTTCCAGTTTGTCTTCACACCTGTCAATCCACACAGGAGAAAAACCTCACACGTGCCAAGAGTGTGGTAAGGGATTTAGTGTACGTTCACATTTGGCTAGACACCTGATAATCCACACAGGAGAAAAACCACACACGTGCCAAGAGTGGGGTAAGATTTAGTGTACGTTCACATTTGGCTACACACATGTCAATCCACACAGTAGTAAAGCATCACACGTGCCAAGAGTATGGTGAGGGATTTAAACATCGTGCAACTTTGGTTACACTCGTTAATTCATAAAAGATATAAAGCTCACACTTGCCAAACTGTGGTTAAGTATTTGAATGAAATTCAGAGTTGGCTACACACCTGTTAAGCCACACAGGAGAAAAACCTTACACAGGCAATGGGTGTGGTAAAGCATTTAATCGACGTTCCAGTTTGGCTTCAAAAATGTCAATCCACACAGTAGTAATGCATCATACGTGCCAAGAGTGTGCTGAGGGATTTAAACATCGTGCAACTTTGGTTACACACGTTAGTTCACAAAAGATATAAAGCTCACACTTGCCAAAGTGTGGTTAAGTATTTAAATGAAATTCAGAGTTTTCTACACTCATGTTAATCCACATCCGATCCAAAATCTCACACGTGCCAAAACCCTGGAATGGAATTTATTCAACGTTCATACGTGTTAAGCCAAATAGGACGTAAATCTCTCAGATGGAAAATGATGAAAATGATTTAGTCTACGTTGAATGCTTGCAAGGCATTTCAGTACACAAGTGACAAATCAAAGAGATGCATAGAACGTAGCCTCCTATTTACTCAAAGTTCACATTGAGAAAGTTAATTGTTAATCCACACAAGACAAGAGTCTCACACGCGCGGAGTGTAGAAATACATTTACTGGCAGTTCTTATTTGGCAAATCGTATGGTAAAACACATAGTTCAATAACGACAGATATGCGAAGGAAGTTCAATAGGATTTAGTTTAGAATCAGCTTGGCAAGACACGTAAATAGACATGGCATATACAAAAGAATTTGCCGCTCTCACAACTTTTGGCAGAAATATTATGTGCACGATAAATACACTGCTAAAGAGGACTACAAAAGAATTAAATATTAAAGGAGTCAGACCACATTAAGCCCTTGAAATGTAACTGCCCTTTGGCATGGAATGTAAGTTGTGAAGGACAAATTGTTAAGTCCGTATTTTGGGGGCAGATGTTAGAGGAAATTCGTTCCGCATCTACTCCACGAATAGCTCTTCTGCTTTGCCGCCACAGCGATTGCTGGATAGTGTAAAGGTGGCTGACGCCGACGAAGATTCAAATGACGATTTTGCAAAGGAACATTTATCTAGAGATAAAAATTTTATATATAGTCCATGAGAGTTCTTGTATGTAAGGGAGTTGAGGGCAACAAGTTTCAGCGACATCCATAGTGAGGGCGCACTTTCCTCATCAGCTACAAGTGTTGATCCAGCGGAAAAACATGTCAATTCCAACACTAGAACTTTCTGGACCATCTGCATTTTACCTGCATCTTGCTTGTCGATACATGGTTGCGCAGTTCCATTTTCACCGCAAATATTTATATTTCCCGTTTTTACAACATTCTTTTAAGCTCTTTGACAGAAAATTTTATGCAATTTGAAGATAAGAAGCGATCATAAACTCTAGTCTTTGTCCCTTCCACATGGGTTAAACTGATCAGATAAACTTTACGTTAAAATTGTATTAAGGTTGTATGTGCCGAAAGATGACTGACTAATATTGAAAACGATTGCATTCCAGTTGTTGTCGTCTTTGATTTCAAATCGAGATTAATAGCATTTTTATCCAAAGTGTTAATGACTTTACCGGAATTCGTGGTGTTTGTGCGAAAAGAGGGTCTGTACCAAAATTTCGACGCAAATATCTTCTACTCTTTTTCGCCCACAGTCGCTTCTCAAGCGCGGGATGATGATATAAGGTGAATGTGCATGTGGGTTGATAAAAATGAAGTTCGAAGCTATGTTTCGCATTCCTTACTTATTCTCTTGTATACTTAGAAGTTTTTGAGTATACTGACTTAACAACTTTTCACTCGTTTTATAAGAAAAGTTGTTAAATCAGGTTTTAAATTTTATTCAAAAACGTTCTGTTTACCTTTTAAATATCTGGTACTGTAAGACAACGTCACACCTGTCAAAACGAACCAGCATACAAAGTTTTACACTATTGTATTAATATATCGGTATTTCAACACTTTTCTATAAATTTTAAAGCGTGATCCTGTAAAATCAAGCAACAATGAGTTAGCAACTTCTGATTTGAGTGCTTCATATAGTTCGCGTTCAAGCTTGGCAAGACAAATTTAAATATACACAAGTGGAAAAACTTCACATATACGAAGAGTTTGGAACACTACTTAGTCTATACTCAAGTTTGGAAGGATATTTTAATACACATATGAAACTCTCACACATATGACAACACACAGGCGAAAAGAAGATTTATATGGAGCTCACGTTTTACAATGCACAGGAGAAAACATACTATTAAATACTAAGGAAAAAACTAAAGCGTTCTACGTGTGTAGAAAGGGCTTAATTAAAGTTTCTATTTCCCAACAGATATATTAATACAGATGGGGAGTAACTGCTCAGTCAAGACTATGAAGAACGGTATAATCGAAGTTCAATTTTGATGAAACATGCTATCTCATACGGGTGAAAGATGGTTGTGCATAATTGTGAAAAGCATTTACATGAAGTCCATATTTTGTTAGTGGAAAGACATTGTAAGATATGTGAAACTAATTATTAAAAAATCATGTTTGTACATAAAAAGTATATTCAATTTACACACGTGATAAAATATACAAATGCGAAACATCTTATTTATCAAAAGTGCTATAAAATTCGTTCAATATTACGTATCAATCTCACGTACTGCCAATTCACGTTTCCGCTCGCGACGACGGTAATTCGGCCGTGATTGATTATTCAGCATTGCGCATGATGCAAAAAGTATGTTTTGGAGCATTTAGGTTTAGTAAATCAAGACAAATCATTGTTGACCAAACGTATAAGTTTAATTAAACTATAATACTGCTAAATATGAGTAAAACACAGTACAAAACACAAAATAACAGATTCGAACCTAACCAATATCCATGTCACTGAGCTTGTTGTTATAATGCTGATATTTATTGCAGAGAGCAGTAATGATTGAATGCTTTTTGCAAGTTTTTCCACAATATATAGACTCAAGGCGGGTTCAAAGTTAATCAACATCCACTTCACTGCTCTCTTTCTGAGATTGCTTGCATGTATTGCAAGTAGTGATAATTGTTGACTGCAATCTGAACATGTATTTTCCACAATCATTACATTCAAGGCGAGTTCTGTTGCTTTCCCTTGACCCGCAGATGTAGGAAATATCTCTTCGGAGGATTGGTTACACTGCTTCATCATCGGTAGTTAGTTTTCTGTATTGTGCCAAGCACACCAGCAATTTTTTTTTTTTTTTTTTTTTTTGCAAAGTTTATATTTTACGATGAGCTTTCAGGTTTTCGTTTATTATTTCTAATGCTAACACGTATAGATATGGGTTTGTAATATTTTTTATGTTAGGGCAGTTAAAAATGAAGCAGCGGATGAAAAATAATGAAACTTTTATTAAAATTTTATGTAAATGCAAAACAAAAAATCACGTTTTGGCTCCCTCTGACGGCAGATTGGCCGTTCACCCTCCACTACGAACTTTGGGATTGTACTGAACGGGAAGAAATGAATTTGATAATTTTCTAGCAGAGGATTGGTATGTTTAAAGTAGCGAGATATTGCTTTTGCATTACACATTACTTTCTAATCCACATTTACAAATGGAAGAGAATCGGGCTGTTTTCCAAGAACAGGGAAAAGAGGATTCCCTGGAACATCTATTAAAAATGAGCGAAAGTGGAAAAGAAATAATATATTATTTCTAACACAGAAAGGTCCAGCTTATATTGTCCTGGCCAAAGGCTCTCAGGCCGGAGTGAAAATGAGAGTAACTCATACTCTGGGGGAGTGATAGATAAATGAGATAAGGTGGACGAGTAAACGGATTGAACAGGGAGATACGTCGATTATGCAGTTGAGAACTTATTTCAAAAGCATTTATTAAAAATTTTTGTTCTTCCCTCAATTTGTGCACCTGATATAACATTGTACCTTAAAAGACTTATGCTAGAAGTTTTAGATCTAGATCTGATAAGATACCAACGTTGTTTAGTGTTGCTGATGCTGGTGTCGTTTTTTTAAAGATATAATCTAGGTGTTTGCTGCATCTCAATAGCTTTTTTATATTAAGTCATATATTAGAAATTACTTTAAGATATGTATTCATTTGGAAATGCACACCACAATTCCCAAAGGTTTTTTTTTCTTTTATTTTGTAATGTGTAGCGACTCTGTTCGCCGTGCCTCATTGGAAATTTCATTGTTTTTACTTTTTTGAACAGAAATATTTATTGTTGCATTAAAAACATGAGGGAAAGAATCCAGTGCCTCGTCTATAGTTCAATTTAGTGAAAGTGTCCACTGTATCACCTGTTGCACTTTGCAAATTTCACCCAAAGGGGCCTTCCTTCAGTCAGGTACAAACTTTCTTTTTGAGTTGGATTGCTGGCTTCTGAGATTGGGAGTAAGATAGGGAACGGGCAACTCCCGGTCTGGGAGAAGGAACTCTTTATATGAGATGACGGATTATATCAGAAAAATAGACATGACATAATTTAAACTGCTATTTTTACGCGCGTTATGAAAATCATACAATCGCAAGTCGAGTGCTTTGAGTAGAATGTTCGACAAAGGAATGTCATTTGTGTGATGTTATCCCATGTTTACTGTAGTTCCATATGTAAGCCCAAGATATATTCACCAAAATGAAGAATTTTGTCACCTTGTGCAATGACTGGCTGATTAATAACCAAGGAGAAACTATTTCTCCTCATTCTATTGATGAGTATATAGGACGGGTATACCCCTGTGCTATGACACAATAGAATATCAGATCTCGATTTTTTTTAAAAAAACTGTAATATACCCTTTCAACAGTGCTTCTTTTACAGAAGACTAATTTCTGATATCTTTAGTAAATGACCGTCCAAATCCCTCGTTGAACAGAAACGCACCGTTTCACCAGCAAAATCTATAGACAACCTTACCACGCAGAATGTTGCTTTCATATCTGAGGATATGGACCATGGTTCATCAGAGCTTCTGCCTCAAAGCTCGCTTATATTAGCTATCCAAGAAACTACATATGTTATATTTTGCAGCAATATCTTCCACTGCGTTAGTATTCACTCAGAATATCAGTCCTTTTCCGAAGGATGCCTACCTCTCTTAATAAAACCAAGCGTGAGAAAAAGAGGAGTGGTCGAACAAGAATACTAACAGCATCTCCAGGAAAGATGAAACCAAAGAAGAAGGCTTTGCACAGCAAAAGCGAAAGAGATGTCGGTATTAGAATTCATTTACAACAAGTAATAGGAAGGTTGATACGAACTCAGAGTCCTCAACCGAAGACAGTATTTTCTCTCAAGAACAGTGTGTTGATATATCCTTTAGTAGTTCTGTTAGTATGTATGTCTATCAATGAACGAAATAGGATGGGAAAACACTAATGTCAATGTTGAAAACAGTAATATTATACTTCTTAAATTTTACATCAATAATGCGTACAGTTTCTGCCAGGTTTTCCAGACCAATTACTAATGGTTGAGATCACTCAATGGTAATGGTTACTTCTTCTTTTCAAATTAAATAATATGTTTCAGAGTAACTTCCGAATTTCTTTTCATGAAGTGAGTATGGTGTTTTCTTGGAATGTAAATAATTATAAAGTGGAAGTTATTATGTATATTGTTGAAATTATTAATATGTCAGGCGATGTAATTGTAAACTTAATAAAAAAAATAAGAAATAGCTCAACTCTGCGCTGCACAGCATTATTAGTTTGATAGACATTATTATTATAGTCCGATGTGTCCAATTCTGCTCTGAGTTTATGGGAGTAGGTGATGGTGATGATGGACGACATAGTAGACTGAAGAACGTGAGATGAATCGGGTTCGGGACAACCCTGAGAAGTCACTTGGATAGGATGTTTATCTACCTAAATGCCCACTTAACGAGAGCTAGGATCAAAACAGGAATCCAACATATCAGAACTGATCGGTCTACTACTGAGCCACTTCGAGAACTGGAAACATTCATGTTGGAAATGACGTAATTCTTTCTAATCCATATCTTATCCCGAATTGCATCCAAAGCACCGAGAACTATCAAAAACCCTAAAGAAAATACACATACTTCATATTATGTGAAATCAAATGTACATTCTAGTTATCCATATTCTTCTCCACATCCACATTTCAAAAGCCTGCAATCTTTTATCGTCCCTTTTGCTTAAGTCCATGTTTCTGCCCCATTGAGAGAAAATGTATAAAGCAATCTAAACATCTGAAAAGAAAACAGGCTCGCAATTATAGTATCGGTGTCTAAACGTATGAACAAGTACTATGACTATGGGCTATCTAGAAGCAAATGTCATTAAGAGGTTTGGATAGTTTATCTATTCATGTTACAATGTTCAATATTAATGTTTACAGCGTTGAATATTAATGAAAAACGCAAGTAGAACTCTGCAAAAATTGAGTCACTCACAACATATTATAATAATGCTTAAATATAGTTAGTGATGCCCACGAGACAAGATTTGAGGGTGTCTCGTGTCGAAATTTTTTTTCGAAAGTTCTCTCTCGTCTCGAAAACTGTATATATTTTCGATTGAAATAGATCTGTCTCGTCTCGAATCTTGTAACGATAATTCCGTATCATCTCGTGAGTATCACTAAGTATAGTGCGTGACGTAACAAAAAAGCATTATCACGAACCTTAATCCTTCAATAAATCCCAAGTTTTAATTAATCTTTAGTCTAATTTTTGAATAGATTTTACAAATGTTAAAATAACTTATTCGTATGTTTAGTTTGGACCCTCAAAAGCTTTGGATTCCTTCCGAAATAAGTTCCTGCGCACGCGACTGAATATTAGATATTCATGATTTTTGTATATACATAGTTGGACTTCCGTCCTTGTTCAGTTTCATCCCTTAGTAATTATAATACTTCAATATGAACGACTCGATTATGTTATATACAGAAACAGTATCAATCAATATTGGATACGCTTAGTTAACTATCTACTCTCTGTATTTCGCGATTCATCGCCATATTTAATCTCACTCTATTAATAGAAAAACTCCAATTTAATCTTTTCAGGTGGCTAAAGCGCGTAGCTCCATGGTAGATTCATAATAATTAGCGACTTGCTATTCGAAGTGACTGAAAATCTTACCTGGTGAGGGATAACGCGCTCTTTAGTGTCCGAATTCTCGTTTATATTCGCGAGATCAGACTAGTTAAAATTCTTTGCGGTGTTACCTCTTACGAGAGAACATATCCAAGTGAACTCTGACTTCGAGTCGAGACTATGGCCGTTGGATACCTTGTCCCAAAAGAACATAACACGAAATGGGATATCCTCGATCGCAACCATTGCGGAGATAAAACGTGAAAAGTTAGATATTGAGCTCCATACTATATATTACAAATTCGGATTCCGGGTCAAATTTTTCGGGAACGGTCCCGTAAGGAAACGTAGCCTATACATATCAAATTAGTGTGGGGAGCCCAGCACCTTTTGAATGAAAAATTTGTGTCCCCGGGGCACTCGCAGGGTCCCAGACGAAGTCCAACTCAAAATTTGCAAATCGAACCTGGGGTCAAGTAGCATACTGTATAAAAGCTATTGTTAAATAAAATAAGATAGAACAAATCTCAACTCTCTACGATAACGCTGTGCAAACGGGCAAGTGGTCAAAATGTCAATACAACCTACATCAGAAAATCTATGGCCAATCTTCTAAATCCGTTAAGTTGCGACTATAACAAAACAGAAAACTACGTTTAAAAGTGCAAGGTATTGAAGTCAAACAAATTGCTGCAGTCTCTCTCAGAGTTGCACAACGGACCTTATCCAGGTATAAGTGTGACTTCGAATGACAATTGGACCATAGAATGACCATGGCCATTGGATTTCGTGTCCTAGAAGAGAAAGGTTACATTGTTAACCGCAACCGTCGTGGAGGGTGAGAAGGTCAAAAGCCAGCGGTATATGCGTCGCACATCGGGAACCCAAATTCACAGATTCCACCGTGGAATTTCTATTATAAGGTTGGAGAAAACTGGTATAATGGTGCAGAAATAAAATATATCGGAGGATGCTTTTGAGAGAGTGACTCTGCAGAAATTTCCTTTACTTCAATACCTTGCACTTTTAAACTTGTTTTTCTGTTTTGTTATTGTCGCAACTTAACGGATTTAGAAGCTTGGCCATAGATTTTCTGATGTAGGTTGTATTGACATTTTGACCACTTGCCCCTTTGCACAGGGTTAACTTAGAGAGTTGGGATTTGTTATTTTATCTTATTTAACATTAGCTCTCATACAGTATGCTACTTGACCCCAGCATCTATTTGCAAATTTTGAGTAGGACTTCGCCTGGGACCCTGCAAGGGCCCCGGGGACACAAATTTTTCATTCAAAAGGTGCTGGGCTCCCCACACTAATTTGATATGTATTCGCTGAGTTTCCTTAGCAGACCGTTTCCGAAAAATCTGACCCGGAATCCGACTTTGTTATGTATAGTATGGAGCTCAATTTCTAAATTTGCACGCTTATATCTTCACAAAGGTTGCGATAGAGGATGTATTCTTTTTCATGTTATGTTCTTTTGGGAGAAGGTATCCAACGGCCATAGTCTCGACTCGAAGTCAGAGATACACTTAGATAGGTTCCCTCGTTGTAGTTTATTTTTTAGTTACTTTGTTGTTAAGCGTTTTATATTTTCTAATTTAATCTTTATATATATATATATATATATATATATATATATATATATATATATATGGCTATTTTTACTTTGTCGAGCCTTGTCTATGACTATTATTTTGTCGAGCTTATATCTAAACATCAATTTTCTCTAGAAGTCTTTGCTTTGAACAAGATGCATGTTTTGGGCATTGGCCTTATCGTAACGGGAATGAATAACTTCGATGCTGACATCACATTAAACCTTAATGAATTTATCAGTCAATTGTAGATATCGTGCCACATAGGATCGGTGTTAAAGAGGGGCGTTAAATTTCCATCCATCAATCAATATAACATAATAATGAAAACAGCGAAACATATTTCATTTTATACTCTTAAACAAACAGTTCTTGTGAATTGAATGATGTTAATTACTGAGTGGCTGGTCACAAAGCGATTCAGCCACTAGATGTCAATGTAGGAAAATCCATTCACAAGGAGATGATAATAAACCATTCCCATTGTATTAGGGAATTATAGGTACATGCGAACTACCAATTCGAAAGACTTTCATCAAATATTGTACATTTGCCATTTCCATCAAGTTAGAAATCGCTTTAGCTTTGAAGGAAAGTCATTTACACTTAGTGATCTGCATGGACCAGGCTCAGTCTGAGACCCGCAATCCGCTTCGGCCTAGAGATCGCACTTGGGAGGACCAGCTCATTTCCTTCTTTGGATCGGGTCTGGCTCAGGCGGGTTCGATACTGCTTTCTCTTCAGGGCAGGACGGGCTACAGACGATTAATTGCAGTTCTTTAATAATGTTTCTTATTAAATGATAGTTGGAATATAGCTAAGCGTTGAAGTCTGTTTGCACGGCTGCACGTGTACTGAAAGACATTGCAAACAATGCAATTTGTACAGTTAGTGATCCTTAGCTGTAGGACCAAGCTCGGGCCAAGACCTTTTAAAACTTAATGGCCAGGTTGGGTTCGAGCCAAGAACCTCCGAACTTTGCGGGTCCGAGTTGGACTGGAGTTAGCTACGTTAGCGATGGATAGGGCTTGGGGCGAAAAGTTCGGCTCATGTATTTCTCTAGTACAACTTCAGCAACTCTAGTTCATAAAGTAAAAAGAAGGGGGTATAGAAAGAAAAATCTGCAAACCAATAATTTTAATGAAATAAGACTTGTTTGTCAATTTATAATATCAGGGTATGGCAGATCGCTTTAGCTTGGTTCCAAATTATATGAATGCCAAATTGAAATCTTACTTGTAGAACGGATATGTATGCACATGTGCAAAAAAATGCGCGTATACTGCCACTCACGATTTTCCGCGTTTATTTCATTTTCCGTACGTTTATGAGTAAAATTTAGTTATTAGTATATGGTAATAATAGAAAGCAATCTATCTAAGGAGATATTTTCAAAAAAAAAAAAAAATAATAATAAAATAATTAAAATATGGGCAAAAGCAAAATTATGCTCGGTTCTGTCTTTACTTGCAACGATGATTTCTATGAATTTTTCAGTAGCAGAGCACGATTGCGGAGAGAATTCAGTAGGGTTGTCAAGGAGTTGGATCAAGGAACTGGACACTGTAGCAAAATGTTGCATTTATTGGTTAAAACCTAGTGTGTAGATTGCCTGCCAAATATAAATTAGCTTCTGTAACTAAGATTCGTTCGAAAATATAGAATTAAACAGAAAAACTCTTGTCTTAAGGTTCGAAGCGATACGAACCATGGTTATGAAGATTATTTCTTAAGAAAAAAGAGCAAACACAGCGTTGCCTCCGTGGTTAGGTGGATAGAGTGGCGGACTCGTTGTTATTTTATTACTTTGACATCACAACGAATCCCATCCCATCCCATATATTTTTTTACAAAACATTATAGGAAGTGTATAATTGATATATCCTTTAATCGACGTATTTATTCAGTATTAGAATACGTGTACTATTGGAAACAGTTATTGTTTTCAGTTTATGGTCTTGTATGTTACACCTTCCCTACCCGTTCTTAAACAGCAGAACACTCACTTCGGATTTGTGTGTCAGGAACAGGAAAAAGAGCATACGCGACCTTGACAGTCTTTCCAGTGTTACCCATTGTTATATCGACATGACGTTATATCGAATGACGCTTGTTGTTCTGAAAATTTCGTCTTGATCCATCAAATAGCAGCAGAGGACATATGTATTTTATATTCTTCACAGGGTTCATAATAATGGATTTTCATGGAAGTATGAGTATGACTTTGTGTCAATGTACAGTTATTACGTGACAACACTGCAAACTGCGTGAATAATAAAATGTTCTATTTTATGTTCAACTGAAACTGAAACTTTTGTCTTGATTCATCAAACAGCAGCAGAGGAAATATGTATTTTAAAGTCTTCACAATTTTCGTAATAATTGATTTCCATTTAGGTATGAGTATGATTTTGTGTCAATGTTCCGTTTTATTTTTCTATAGAAAACAAGTGATACAAATTATTCTATTCGATTTTCTCATTAGTTATATTACGACATATCCCAGTACCGAGAAATCCCCCAGGAAGGTTTTATGGTTTGTTGGTCCGTGGTAAAATAGAAAAAAATTTCAAAGCAATAATTTTACTGTTGTTCGATTACATTATGTTCCTTTGAAAATACTTGTTCTGCTATTCTACAATGAATACACTTCTAAACATGTCTGCTGGTATGTGAAGTTATTAAACAGCTCTCGAACGTATTGCGTAGAGCATGTATCCTTATTGCATGTGCACATATATAATCGCACTTAATATAGTATGAAATATGTAGTTTTTTAACTGCCGTAATATTAAATAATTTGTTATATTCTTTGTGTTCTTGTCTGTCTGTAAGTTGATAATAGTAGCACATTCGCCCTGAAATCACGTGTTCTCAGTTATTCTGGAAAAGAATGACAAACAAAAAGAAGCCAGTCAGACAGACGACAATTTCAACAAGAAAAATGATTACTGTAATGAAAAATTGAAAATCCTGTGTAATACACTACGCATAAAACGAAACTGACACGAGGACTATAAATTTCATTAAAAAACCTTCCGTATGAACTTTCAGGTCAAAGTACTGCGGCAAGAGACTGACACTGCAAAGCTGCATCGCTCAACATCAAATTGCATCCAAATTCCTACAGAACACAACACAAACCAACATGGTCTATCCCTGGGACTACCAAAATTTCACAAAATTACCACGATTGCTAAGTCAATCTGCTAAATCCTGTGTAGCGAAAAGTTGTACACTCTTAGTGGATAATTCACCATATTTATAGAGTACTGCTATACGGCAATATGTAGCAGACCTTGTGTTTAACGAGGAGCAGTGCGTATTTGGCCAGAATTAGAGCTAAAATGGTAATGACGAAAAAAGAGAAAGGATGTTTCATGGGAAACTCTGTTGACATGTGTTACTAGAATAGTTGAATGTGTCATTAAAGAAACACCTATTCGATAGGAAGACGAATCATTAGTGTTACAGATTCAAGAAGTGGATTTCATAGCAGCCGAAATGATGTACCGTAACTTGTACCAGATCGTCGAGGTGAAAGTGTTCATGGAAGAAACATTCCTAAGGATAAATTCATTGAATACGCAGTGCTAAGAGGAAGATCTCTTTATGATATTCGAATGAAACTATCAATGATAAACATGAAATCAGAGCAAACAAAATATACACCTGCGTTTCAAAGAAGCTAAGCAACATTTTCAGAAACAAAAACTTTATTGTGAAACTACTTTGTTAAAGAAACCTGCATTCAATGTTTAATTGTAAATTTGGTGATTCTGTGGAAACTGAAATTGTTAAAATCTTTCTTCAACAGAAATCATGTGAGGCACGCACGTACGCAGGAAGGGTAAGTGCCCCTGGTTCGATTCACGCCATGTGAATTTGTGATGATCAACATTACGTTTTTGTATTTTTTCTGGGTTTTCCTATTTCCTTTCATATTCTTATTTCACGATGTCATTGAAAACCATTCACTATCATGGATTATCGATCTCTTTTAACTTCTACAGGGCATACAGTAATCATGGTTCATAAAAGTAGGAATTTAATTTTCTACAATAGAATGTACAATAATAAGTGAAAAATAAAAAGCCGAAACGAAAGTGTATAACTATTCCCATTATTTTTTCCCTCAGAATTTGTTTCGAGATTACCGAAACGATACAGAAAGAAGATCAAGAATAATATTCTGAACGAGACGCTTTTCGACTCGAGACGAGACTAAAACCGCTGTTGTTTTGACTTGTCTTGTTTTGTTTTCATCCCTGGCTATTTACCTTCGCCTATTCGCTAGTCTTATTATTTTAAAAACAGTTGGAATAGGAAAATATTATTGTAAAATATCGTTTAGAATGTATGCTAATATGTGTAACTAATAATAATAGGCATTGCTGTGGGGTGTGCTGAATGTGCCTTTACACACCCACAAATAAAATGGTTTGAACCTATTATCTTCAAAGGTCATGTAAACTAAAACGCTTTTTGTAATTCGTCAATTCATTATGTTTTATTTTATTATTTCTAATACATTTAAAATTCAATAAAAATAGCACGTGGAAATGTTATGGTAAGATAGGGTCGAGTTTAGTTACCTTTGTCTAAATCCATTGAAAAAGTTATTTTAATTTGTCACGCGCACACCCCTATGAAAAGTTATGCTTTGTCTTTGATGCACCCATATGAAAGATTCTGGTTTAATTACCTTTGGTACACCCGCATAAAAATTCTGCTTTAATTAACTCTGCGCACACCCAAATAAAAAGTTCCGGCTACTCCTATGTAATAATGTAATTTATTAGAAGTTTCAGTACATACATAACAAAGCACTTCTATTGATTTTGCGCACCAGTATATCCGTATTCCACAACTCAGAAACTCCAATGTCAACGTCCATTTACCAGCAGTGTATCGTACTAATGTTTATTTCTAATAACTCATACTTTTACTTCATGTGTCTACACACAAAACACATTTACAGCTAGTGATACGTTAGTTTGTGTGAGATCGAGCTATTATATATTAAAATATTAAATGCCACATAAAACAAACTAACTTCGATGCAATATAGGCGTTAAAGATTTGCAATGAAGATGTTTCTGGTTTGAATTCTGCGATAAATCATCTCGAGTTCTATTTTCTGGTTTTACGCGGTTCCACAAGGGCTATGGACCTTAAATACATAGCCACCAGAAGAAGCGACTTTTCTCCACATACTGAATACTTAACAAATAAAACACAGTTCTGACCAGAGCTGAGTGAAATATATTAAAAACTATACTTACAATGTGTTACAGTTTCAAGGACCTAACGTCCTCTTCATCAGACACCAACATATTGTTGTTGGTGTCTGATGAAGAGGACGTTAGGTCCTTGAAACTGTAACACATTGTAAGTATAGTTTTTAATATATTTCATTCTGCTCTGGTCAGAACTGTGTTTTATTTGTTAAGCTACTTATTCAAATTTATGGAGTTTGTTCACTGAATACTTAATATATAAATCAAGAAGAATGTAGTAAAAATTCGGTGAAAACCGGAAATATCAACATATTTTCCTTTTCTTGCATTAATATATGCATCGCGGGTGCTTTATTTGAACCTGCCATAGAACATCATATTGCTGTTATTATGTTTCATTACAGTTTAGCGTGATCCTTTTCAATACTGAGATTACATCAGATAAGATCTACATAAATAGGGATCCGAATCATTACTCAAGATTCTTTCTAAGTCAAGTACTCTCACGAGAATCGAAACTGGAACGATGTAGAAACATAAGCGCTAGCGACTTGGTCTATGTAGCACCGTCTTACTGTATTCAGAATGAAAAGACATACGTGATCTTAATAAATATTTAGTATTAAGTTTTCTATATTTATTTTGGTTTATCAAAACTCCTTTATATATTTACCATATCCGTGTGTGTGTGTTCGGGAAACAAAATTATCAAGAACTTTTTGATGGATCATCACCAAATTTGGTTAAAATATAAAGGGTCAAAAATTAGGAGTTTGGTTTGTGATTATAGCCATCCACTCAAACCGGAAGTGGTTTAAATAATCTATTTTCGGTTTGATCATTGATCACCATAGATAAAAAATAGTAATATATAACGAAATGCGGTTGTCTGCAATGGATTAAGCGTCCTAAGAACATATTTTGACTTCATCCTTAACTCTTTACTGAAATAGTAAGTGGTTCAAATTAATTATAACTTCCGTCTTCAATAAATTTTCGTCTATATAGAACAAAAACTGTTAAAGGTAGATGAAATTCTTTTTCTGCAATCGATGGCTTTAATTTCCTCCGTTAATCTTCAATTGAAACCAGAAGTCACGAAAATTAATCTCTTCCGGTTTGAATAGTGATCTTCATAGAACAGGAGAATGATAACAGTTAGCGAGAAGCAGTTTTTACATTCAATTTAGAGTTCTTAAAATACCTATCATACTCTGCCTTTTGATTTTGCATATTGGAACTGTGCATGAGGTGCGCAATCAATATTAATCTAAAAAAAAGTAGTTTGATTTTGTTGTTACAGTTTCACATCGCTCGGATGACAGTACGATTTGTAGCTAGTGTCTATATAAAGAACGGCGGGAACATGCAATTTCCTGTGTATAGACCGGCGGGAATTGTGACGGATCTAGGCTCACTTTTTCGGACTTCGAAAAACAAACTCGGTTGTTTATCTTCGCGACCACTGATTCATCCTCGCGGTCGACTTAGCTTTCCCCCTTACAAAAAAAGTTTTGTAAGTAACAAACGTTCTCTGTCTGACATATGACTGCCTAGCGTTCAGTGTGGCTTCATGGATGAGTGAGTAGAGTCGTTGCTTAGTAATCAGAAGGTCCCTGGTTCGAGTCCTGCTCAGAGCAGTCCAATTTTTTCATTATTTGTTTCCTATATCTGAAGATGTTTCTCCCCTTCCGTAATCATCTGATGCTCTCAACTAAGTGCTTCGCTTGAATTTAACAATTGGTAGTGGGATGCTCTCAGGTTTGGGTGAGTTTTACATGTCTACTTCCCAAATCAAAATTTTCGACAAAATATGGATGCTATCTGATCATTTTGTCTCAAATTCTAAATTTGCGCATGTGACTGTATCTCTCTTTCATCATATTTGCATCTCTCGTTTTCCAAGGTCATCAGCTATGACATAAGATGGCTTGGGAGCAAAGATTGAAATCATAAAAGTGCTATACCAATGGGCTCACTCTCACTAAGCATTTGATTAAATGTATGTGTTTTCACACTGATGGAGGGGGTATCCGCTCTTCCTACCCTCCTGAAGTGACAGAATATTTATTCAGACTCTGCAAAGTCATTTCAGATCAAACAACAGAAAGGGTGTTCATTCCAACAGCAACAGGATTGGACTTCAATTTTTTGTTTCAATTTATCTCCACAAATAGAACAAATATCAAGTAATATGTTTGCCATAAGAAGTAGATTCGTTTTATTTGGAGAAATGACGCTATAGACGATAGTGGGAACTTCGTCCAAGTGTACGGGAATTTTCAGTGCCTGGTGTTAATGCCACCGGCCTTCTTTTAAAAGTTAATTCGGTTGCAATACTTCCCGGCAAATGCTTCGGACTCAACTGGTGGAGCACTTTAGCCGTACACCTCCATATGGCTGTGCTGTACCATTTAGAATTATCCAATGCTGTACGACATTCCATAGTCAATTGGATATCTATGACTTGAGGAATAAGAATCAGGTTGGATAAGGCTATACTATAAACCTGAGAAAACATATTATTCCCTCTTAAAACCTATAATGAATTCGACATTCAGTTCTCGAGTTACGACTGTTTCCGCATCTCTCCGACAAGTTTTCTATTGGCCATAAAGGTTTAGCAGGGTCCGGTGGTGGATCTCACCCTAGGGCCGGGAGACCTAGGCGCATAGTTTTTAGTGATAAAAACAATTTAAGGTATTATTTATATAGATTTTAAAGTGTATAGTAAACTCATGATATACCTATCATAGTCTGGGATCTGGTTGCCCCTCCCCAGTTTTTACCTACTAGATCCTTCTCCTTCAAGGACGTATCGGAAGAAGATAAATATGCTTTACAATTAATGTGCAATTTGTCATTATTGTAGAAGAAGATTTTGATGTTTTTTTTTTTTGTTTTTTTTTAGAAAATCTCGGATCTAGTTTACATGAATATCGTCTGTCAGTGTACCGGATTAAGGATATAGCTTCGTTGTTTTGGCTTCACTGAAATATAACCAAAGACTTTTACGTTTTTATAAATCAAATTCAACATTCTCATAGCACAAAATCACATACGTAAGCCACCAACATATTTTCTGCACACTTAAAGCAAACCAGATCGAAATAGAACACAAAATGACAATGGAAAATGTCGCAGGTACACCTTGTCTCAAAAAGGTTGAGCGCATTCTTTATTGCTGTTTCGAGGCAAAAAAAAAGTCCAACTTCGGGTATCTTCGGAAAAAAGTAAACCAGGTTCAAACCTCGAAGCCAACCTTTGCAATCGGGAAAAAGTTTGCAGATGTGTTTTCTTCTTTTAAATGTAATAAGACTTGTTACCAATTATATATAAAAAAGCAACATTGATTGAAATACTTAACGATACAATATTTCGAAATTTTGTATTAATGTCAGTACAAGCTTGTTTGTCATTTTGCTCTCCATACTAAAAGGAACATTTAGATACGTAAACGAATCTTTCCATATGTAAAAGAATGGTGAAAATTAGGACAGAACATAATTATCGCCTGAGTACTAAAATAAAAGTCAAAGTAGAACAGAAACACCGTTTCCAGTGGATATAAATGTCATAATTACCTTAAATACAGCTATATATGACTAGAAGTATTTTCCGACTAGCGCTTGTGTTAGCTCAGTGGTAAGCTGTTGCATTTCAAATTGCAGCGTTGTGAGTTCGATTCCCATCTGGGTGAATGCCATTTTTTATGAAATTATATTTTCCGCAATGCATGAAAAATTATATAAAATAATTACATTAAAATACACCAGTTGTATATATAAACATATAATCATTGCAGAATATAATGATTATTATGTTTAAAATATAACAGGTGTTCACAGTACGTTGGTATTCTATATCACTATATGTGAATGTTAAATACAAATTAAGAAAATAATATCATCGCCATAAATAAAGTAGTACATTTATTTGCAGCTATTTGTCATAGAGGTTACCTCTCAACATTCGTATTACAATATGTCATTGATGTTCTTGAAAAATTATCCGAGGCATTAAAAGAGGGTATAAACAGAGAATCCAAAGTCGGAACTCTCGCAAGAAATTCATGAACCCCATGAAGGTCAGGTGAGCAGACTGGAATTGTCCTTATGAAGCATGCCACATAAGAAGGTCTTTACATAGATTTTCAACTCAATACCTGATTAATGCTTTTGCAATGTTGAAGTGGTGATATTTTTGGTCGCTCTCTTTCACTTTCTCGCTCGCTCACTCTGTATTTATATATATAAAAGTGGATGTATGTGTGCGTTTCAACATAATTCTGATATGTCTAGAGCAATTTTAACCATATTTCTTACAATCTGGAAAAGAGTACTGTTGGGATACATATCAAAAATGCTAGAAAAGGATCGATATTAGTATCGAATCCATAGTTTCGTGGTCGCTTAGGTAAACAATTCTACTTTTAATTCAAGTCCAATTAAGCTCCCATTAGCACCCAGGGTGGTTAGGTAGCGACATAAAAATATCGAAATCAATCAATATTAGAATCGAATCGTTAGTTAACAGTGCCGCATTTCCCATTAGTCCAACTAGGCCCGTTTAATTTTTTTTTGTATGAAAAAGTGAAACATCAAGAACAAATATACTATTTCATGAGCAATTCTCTTTTGCTATCCTAAAATATTTAATGATGGTGTAAGAAATCTAAAAATAATTCAGAACATGTTTCCCATTTATTTTTTGTTAGGCAGTTGCAGCTGTAGCATCTAGTCAGTGGTATTTAACTCCAATAAATTCACTAATTAAGCATATTCGAATTAAGTTTTATTTGTAAGTTAGGGATAAAGGGCCAGAGAAATATGTAGTTCTCAAGTCCTCAGAAATATGTAGTCCTGGGTGCGCCAAGAGTAAAAGTGCGTAAGGACGCCGAGCTTCTAAATGCAGCACTGGTCGATAAATTAATTGGTAGAAATTTTAATGCCATTTAAGACCAAATTTAGTCCTAGTAGTGGCACTATCCGTTTGCTGTCCTATGAGGAATGAAAAGGGCTGACATCAAAATTTTTAAAAAAAAGACCGATATTAATGTCGAATCTATAACTTTGGAGGTTGCTTAGATAAAAAGTGGCACTCCGAATGCCATGTAAGTTAAGCCCCCATTAGCACCCTGAAGGAGTGTGTGAAATTTGTGACATGTAGAAGTAATTGAAAATGACCAATGTTAGTATTCAATCCATATCTTTCGTGGTCCCTAAGTTCATTGGGAGCAGTTCTGATGACCTTTAAGTTTAAGTTCAACTTCCAGTAGGAGTAAGATCCCCCAGCACATCTAATAAGGAGAGTCGAAGGGAGTAACATAAACAATGATTCAAAACGACCGATATTAGTGTAGAGTCCATAGTTTTGTTATCCCCGAGATAAATAGCAACACTTCTGAACTAACATGTCAGCTGGATTTTGAAGTTACAGGGGCAGCATCAATGGCATTGCTCGCACACCTCTAAGTATTTTAATGTTTCTGTATTAATGAATATTCCAGCGTATTTCTGGAATGTCTAGGACAACCTTTACCAAACTTGGGGGGCATATTACTTTCAACCTAAGAAGAAAATATTATAGTAGTATGAAGTGATGGAAGTTGGGGGGTGTGACATGTAAACATAATGTAAAATGACTGATCTGAGTGTTTTATCCATAATTTTCTCGGTCGTTGAGATGGATACTGATGCCCCCAATGGAGTTTACATCCAAATTCATCCTCATCTTCACAGGATGATGGCCTGGCAGAACTAAAAATAAAATATCAAAAATTACTGAAATATTTTGTCGAATTCATAGTTTTCGGAGTGAGAAAGCGTTTCTAATAACTTTGGAAGATAATTTGTACCCACTTCAAGATCGGCTTTTTAATCATATCAATTTCTCATCTTAAGAAGAAATTACCATTTCAACTATGATATTAAGCCAACCTTCGCAATCAATGAAAAAATTGTGTGGATGTATGTTTCGTCTTTTAAATGAAATAAAACATGTTAAAATAAAAGATGGGATGGGTCAATGGGTTGGTTGGTAAGTGGGTGAAATGGGTCAAGATTTGTGAGTAAGTCAGTGGATCGTGGGTCAAAAGGCCATGACCTACTGCGAAACACCGCTCACCGTGACTCACAATAACCCACCAGGTCACAACCCTTTTCGTCCAAAGAACATTCGTCCAGAGACATTTAATCCAAAGACATTTGGTCCAGGGACATTTGGTCCAAAGGACAATTCGTCCAAATGACATTTCGTCCAAAAGACAATTGATCCAAAGGGCATTTCGTCCAAAGGAAAATTGGTCCAAAGGACATTTTGTTTCTATTAGAAGAGTAAAAGTGATGTATATAACATTCTAACTCAGTAGCTTCTTATTTCTAAAGGAAATTTGAAATAGAGATTTATTCCGCAATTTTTATTTCAATAGAACAAATATATGCTAAGATATTCAGAAAAACACGAATGCCTAAAACAAAATGGCCGAACAACAGGAATGAGGGAAAGGTTGCAGTGTGAAGTATGTTGCTGTAATAAGTGCTAACATGAGATCTAAAATTTTCATGTTGTGAATGAAATAGTTCTAAAATAAGTACCGGTAACTAAAATTAATGGAGTTTAAATTTGAGTAAGTAAAATATTAGGCATTTAAACCTCTGTGTTAGAAAAAGTGAAAAATAATGTATCAAGTATCTGAAGAAATACTGAGAATAGAAAAATACACATGTGTGAAACATATTCTTAGTGACCAAATACAATACTCTTAAACAGTCACATTCTTGGCTGCAACATTGTGAAACGTGATTGACAAATATTAGATGAAAGTTGGAACATTTCGTGTAGATTATACGTATTTTTTCAGGTTAACCACAAGTCTTGTTTCTATTCGTAGACTATTGATAGTGTGTAACTTCGGCAGACGTTTCTATATAATTAGTGAGTTGTATGACAAACCAGAATTGTTAACTTTTCTTGTATTTTTATTTCAGTGTTACTCCTTACGAAAATACAGTATATAATTTGGCTTTCATATTGATTTTTCCGGTACAGTACAGTACATTTAAGATATCCATTGCAAAGTCTCAAACCAAATACAAGATTCTCATGATCATGCGGAGGCAATGTTGTCCTCAAATGAAAAGGGAGTTTGCTCTTCAAAGGGTTGTTTATTATTTCGGGTGGAGATGAATTCCTTAACCAACGAAGCTACAACTGTATTTTTGTAAAATTATTAATGAAAACAAAGAAAGGTAGCCATTTAGTTTTCAGCGTTTACGTTCTTCTGAATATCTCAGCATATATTTGTTCTATTGAAATGAAAATTGCGGAATAAATCTCTATTTCAAAATTTATTTTAGAAATAAGAAGCTACTGACAAGTAACACTTCTTTTCTTTCTAGAAAAGAAAAAAAATGTTGAGCGGACCGAGGTGTTGGGTGGCGGAAGGTGTGGACCGAAACGAATGAAATTGTATTTAGATATTGATACGTAAAATAAGGCCTTTCGTGTTTCACAAGTGTCTCCATCCGATTTCTTCAAATTTGGCATATCAACAAAAAGCACAAACAATATAGTGTATTTTATAGCATTTCTGGAGGCACCTTTAACCCTTACAATGTTTTTCCGCCTAAACAAAAACAAGTGTCGATTAATTTCCTGTTTGCTGTTGATGTGCAAAATTTGAAGCAAAACGAATAGGGACACTTGAGAAAAAAGAAAGGCGTTATTTTACATAGGATCTCTAAAATATCTACCCATAATTTCATTTGCTTTGATCCACTACTTCCTGCGCTAATATTTACTTTTTTTCGGGGGAGGCTTAGGCCCCAACACTTATTTTCCTCCCAAATTAAAACACGTTTCGTTTATTGTTTTGCGAATTGTCTTTATACGAAGTTTCGTTGGAGTTCTCCATACTCTTTAGGAACTTCTGATGTATAATTTTTTGCACTTTTGACATTTCGTAATCAACGGTTTAAAAGGTCCGTGATATACACAACCGCTTTTTTCAGGAAACTACCAAACCCAGTTACCTCAATTTACGTCTACAATATCTGTGCACAGTTTCATTAAATTCTGTGCACTTTTTCTTGCCTTTTAGGCCTCAAATTTCAAAATTTTGAATGGGAGATTTTGCCCCTTAAAACCGTTCTTCCACAGAAAATAAGAAACCCGTATTTGTTTATTTTTTGCGTATTGTCCCTACTCAAAGTTTCGTTGCAATTCTTCATGTCCTTTACACACATCTGACATAGTTATTAGCACTTTTGATATTTCGTGATCAAAGGTTTGGAGGGGCCCGTGCCCCACGTAACCATTTTTCCAGGAAAATACGAAACATGTATTCCCTAATTTTACGTCTGCAATATCTGTGCACAATTTTTTTCACTTGGTCCACTTCTTCTTGCCTTTCGGGTGCCAACTTTCAAAATTTTGAGTGGGAACTTTTGCAATCCTAAAACCATTTTTCTGCAGAAAGAAACATATATTCGTTTATTTTATGTGTAGTATCTACCTGCCAAATTTTATCAAAATTGGAGTGTTACACTTGGGAAGTATTACTCGTGAGTCATAATGTTATATGCATCAAGTTTACTCTTCTAATAGAAACAAACACCGGACCCCCAAGCGTTACCGGACCAAATGTTCTTTGGACGAAATTTGCTTTGAACTGAACTTCCCTGGACGAAATGTCCCTTGGACCAATTGTCTTTTGGACGAAATGTTCTTTCGACCAAATGTCTTCTGGACGAAATGTTCTTTGGACCAATTCTCTTTTGAACGAAATGTCCTTTGGACCAATTCTCTTTTGGACGAAATATCCTTTGGACCAAATGTCTTTTGGATGAAAAGTCCTTTGGATCAATTGTGTTTTGGACGAAATGTCGCGCTCATCGAAATGTCAAATTACAAAGTCAAATGAAATGACATATGGTATATAATCAGGCCCCAATCCCAACTGGAAGTTATCATAGGCGTATCACTTTCATTATAACACATATCCTTAGGGGGGATGTGGGTCCGAATTTTGCGAAAAATATAGTATCTTACAAACCGTTCAACTTAGAGAGCTGAAATTCAGGGTATAGCTCTTTATTAAAAATAAACACAACGTGTCCTGGCATTTTTTTAAATGTCATTTATGAACGGGGGAATTGTCTATATATTGGAAATTGGTAGTGGGTTGATTTGTAAAAATAATGACAAACTATTGATATTAGTTGAGAAACAATTTGAGGAATGAAAACTACAATCCTTCGCATTTTATACCCACTGATTTCTATTATAATAATTGCCGAAGCTGGTGTTTAATATATGGAGCGTTCAGAGCATAATGCAATCAAGCCATAAAGTTTTGAGAAAAATGGACATAAAATTTGTATTCCAAGCTTAATTACATGGGCATTTTAAATTAGTACGGCATGCTTAATTATATGGAAAACTAGTTTTGCTTTCTTTACATTGATCTATTTTATCTTGATTTGAGGCTTTCAAACTTTATCATGTTTTCTACTGAAATGTATCTGTAAGCCAACAAAGAAATAATTATTTATGGCAAATTTAAATTCATCTTAATTTGCAAGATGAGAAACACTTTACCATTGTATATCCTAAAGGTCAGATCCACCGGTATTGTAACAAAGCGGTGCTTGAGCGATTGACGGTAGGAATTCAAACTGCGATAAGTGATAATATCACAGTCTTGTTTTATTTCAAGTATAACCACTTTAGTCAAAGGAGAGAAAGACGTGGATCATGGGTCAGAGTTGATGACGATGAGTTTTGGTGGGTCGGAGTTGGTCACAATGGTCCAGAGTGGTTCATAGTTGGTGGTGGGTCCATTCTGTATTCTACCATTAATTTCATAATTCACAATCACCCTGTCCTTTAGCTTAAGGACACAATCGTGGAACGAAGAATTTAACATTAGTGATCTAATAAACCCATAATGGGGCACTTATTGTTTTACCTTGGTGCATTATACTTTTGCAATGGTAAGATAAATGTTTACCTCTTCTGGGTAGTTTCACAGTTTTACATTTCTAGAGGTGGTCACGAAGTTTTCAATGAAGGACTTATTACCATGTTGAACGCTCGCTATTTTGCACAAGTTAGCAAAAAGACTCGAGACTCTTACCATTTCTTAAAGTTTAGCAATAGTTTTAAGTGACACACTACTTGATTCTCCTTGCCACTTTCAAATTTTGAGTTGCACCCCTCCTGAGACCCTCCGAGGAATCTTGGAGGAAATCTTTTTCCTTGACACGGGGTACCTTTGAAATTATAAAATACGTGTTTTCCGGTTTTGACATCTGTTTTATCGTTTCAAACTTTTATTAGTGCCAACGGGCTTCGTGGATACCATGCTTCTTTATTCTCTTAGTTTTCAGATACAAGCCCCCATGCCGTAAGCGTCAGTGGACCACCGATGAGCAACTGGCAACCTTTCACCAAAAGTTGGTGATCCCGTGGCTACGATCCGTGGTGGTCCCACTTCCGTTTTGAAAATTATACTACCAGCTTCAGAGACTCGACGAAAAGCCAACGAAGCAAAAAATACCTCCCCCAAAATATGTTAAATCGCCTATATGCCTGATTTGTTTGTATTCAGGTGAGTGTAAAAAACACTAGGAAAGAAACAAGTATCCCGAGGTGGGCGAACCTTCAACCTTAAGTTTACTTGCTGCATATTCTTCTGACTTCGCCACGGAAACGATGAAGAAAATGAAACCAATCAAACAAATCCCTCTATCTCAAGTTCTGTAAGATGGCGCTGTGAACCGTTTCGAGATTTATTGCTTTCTGGTGGGGTACTATCTATGTGCAAAATTTTAGAAAATCGCCGACGCGCACCTTCGGAGCCTCTCCTCTTTAGTGCAATGTTGCCCAGAGATGGTGTGGGTCAATGAAACCTTGATCCAAATTATACTGACAAACCACACATCGTGACCGACGCCCACCGTGACCCAAAATGACTAAGGACCCAACGAGACCCATTCACCCACGATGACCCATTTACCCACCTCCAACTATAAACACCTCTCAATCATTGTGACCAACTCCGACCTACAAAAATACATCGTCATTAACTTGATCCATGATCCACGCCATCCTCTCTACAAGAGGTTACATTTGTAATAAACCAATTTTTGCCAGTAGTTAGCTCCTCTAAAAACTCACAGCCTGCATCTCAAAAACCAACTAGTAAGTCCTATTGCCATTGTTACAATTGCAAATATCAAAATCCAAAAGAGCCTGAACTTCTTTCTTCATTACAACCAATTGAAAAAAAGAAGAAAAATGGAGGTCTTGAAAGTAAAACGTAGACAAACTTATAGGTGTTCAGAGTATGCTATCTACAAGGCACTTAGCAGAATGGGTCTTTGAGTCAATGGGTCAGTATGAGTCACGGTAAGTGGTGTTTTGCAGTGGGTCACGCCTTGTTGATCTACAATCCACTGACCCACTCACATGTCTTGACCCATTTGACCCACCGACCCATTGAATCTCTGATTTAACATGTAGTATATCATTTAAAAGACGAAACATACATCTACACATTTTTTTCTCGATTGCGAAGGCTAGCTTGATACATATACTAGTTGAGATGGTAATTTCTTCTTGGTTGAGGTGAGAAATTGATACGATTAAAAAGACCATCTTGAAGTGGGTACAAACTACACTCCAAAGTTACCAGAAACTCTTTCGCGACCCCAGAAAACTATTACTTCGACAAATATTTAAGTAAGCTTTACATTTTATTAATCATATCTCCAAGCCCCTTATCCTGTGAAGATGGGGATGAATTTGGATATAACGCCATTGAGTGCCTCACTACTCATCTCAACGACCCAGAAAACAATGGATAACACTCTACAATCAGTCGTTTTACACTATTTTTACATGTCACTCCTCCCAACTTCCATCCCTTGAGGTATCTGACTTCCAAAATATTTTTTTTTCTTAGATTGAAAGTAATATGTCTCCCATGTTAGGTAAAAGTTGCGCCAGACATTCTGGAGTTTCGCTGGAATATACACGTATACATACATCAAAACATTGAGAGCTGTGTGAGTAATGCTTTCGATGTTGCTCCTGTAAATTCAAAATCCAGGTGGCATAATCGCTCATTCCAAAACGTGACATTAAATAACATTGTGTTTGTAATAACTCACGAACTCAAACTATGGATTTGACACTAATCTCAGTTACTTGAGGCATTTTATTTTTCATCCTTTATCGCCCGCCATGACTATGGGTTTTTAATCGATTGAGTTGATTTTGAGTTTAACGTCCCGTTCAGCAGTGAGGCTATATGAAACGTAGACCTACTAATTAACGTAGAATCAGAACTACATGAGCTCTCGCTTGAGGGCCGAATCTGGTTATCCCACACCGGAGCTTTACGATGAGAGTTAAATTTGGACTTTAACGCTATCGAAGTTGTAATTATTAATATCTGCAACAACGAGAACTATGGATTCGACACTAATATCGATCGCTTTTACTTTATATATATCTCCCTTCCAACTGCCAATAGCTTACTCCGAGAGTACTCTTTTTTAGACTGTAAGTACTACATGTAGGAAGTTTGTTTACATGATTGAACATACACACCCAATATACATACATACATATATATATATATATATATATATATATATATATATATATATATATATATATATAAGAGGCGGAGAGAGAGGGACCACATCCATATAAAAAAGCATTATAGATTATTGAACTGAAATCCTTTGGAAAGAAATCCTATTCTGCCTTCTTTCGAAACTATAAACATGTCTCTTAGACATGATTTCGTGTTCCTAGATATATTCTTTGCATGGTTTTGGGGATCGTGAATTTTGTGTCTGTAATCAAGATTGGAGTTTGTATAATAATTTCTGTTTATACCCGCAAGTCTCTTTACCTTTCAGAAAGCGTAAATCACTTGCTGTATGAAAAAATTGAGAAGTAACTTCCGTATGCCAAATAACTGCAAATGAATACACTAATTTATTTCTTGAGATGATATTATTTTCTTAATTTGTATTTAACAATCACATATAGTGATATACAATACCAACGTACTGTGAACACCTGTTATATTTTAAACATAATAACCACAATGTTTTGCAATGATTATATGTCATATATATATATATACAACTGATGTATTTTAATGTAATTATTTTATATAAATTTTCATGTATTGCGGAAAATAGAATTTCATAAAAAAACATTGACACAGATGGGAATCGAACTCACAACGCTGCAATTTCTAATCCAACGGCTTACCACTGAGCTAACACAAGCGCTGGTCGGAAAATACTTCTAGCCATATATAGCTGTATTTAAGATAATTATGACATTCAGATGGTGAACAGAAAAATGGAAACACCTGTAGTTGGCAACACGTCAGATGTATGGGTTGGCAGTGGTATCGTGGCGCCCGCAGAGCAGGACCGCTGGTGGTGGTGTGTTAGGTCGGTCTCCACACTACGTCAGGCGCAGCAGTGTCCAGTGGCTGCAGCAGACGGAGGTAGTGTAAAATGGGAGACCTCTCAGATTTTCAAAGAGGGCAAATTGTTGGTGCGCGGTTATGTGGAGTGAGTGTGACGGCAGTGGCTACTGTGTTACGTGTGTCGCGTGGGACAGTGTCGAAGGTGATGACGGCCTACACAACACACGGGAAAACCACTTCGGGGAAGCGGAAGATTGGGCGTAAGAAAATCATGAGTGACTGATCACGCCGGGTATTAAAGCGCATTGTCACGCAGAACCGTCATGCTACTGCAGAGCAAGTGACGGAGGAACTCAATCAGCACCTCCCCCACCCTGTTTTGACAATACCACACCGCCTCGAAATACATGACATGAACTTACGGGGTTGTGTTGCACGGGCCAAACCACTCATCAGGGACCATGACGCTTTCGCACGCCGCAAATGGTGCCGCGACCATGCAACTTGGACCATTGGGAACTGCAAACGTGTGATATGCTCGGATAAGTCATCCTTCACCATATTCCCAACCAAGGTCCGTGTTTATGTGTGGAATTCACCCAAAGAATCTTATGGTCTGCAGTGTCTCTGCCCAACTGTGAAACATGGCGGCGGCTCGGTGATGCTGTGGGCCGCCATATCATGGTTTTCATTGGGTCCCGTGGTCACACTTACCGGACGAATCACTGCCAACGATTATGTCGCAATTTTGGGAGACCACTTGCATCCTATGATCCGGATGTTGTTCCCGGACAATGACGCCATTTTCCAGGATGATAATGCACCCATTCACACAGCTGGAGTTGTTGCAGCTGGTTTGAGGAACATCGGGATGAAGTTCAACGCCTCCCCTGGCCAGCCTAATCCCCAGATCTCAACATAATTGGACATCTGTGGTCCGTTTTGGAAACACGACTCCGGCGACGATTTCCACCCCATCCTCTCTCACAAAACTGGCCGATGCCCTGCACGAGTAATGGTGTAAAATTCTCCTTGCTACCATTCACGACCTCTATGCCTCCATCCCACGCCACATCAAGGCTGTTCTAAAGGGGAAAGTTGGCCGGACACCATATTAATCTGGTAAGTTGCAATTTCGTTTAGGTCTTTCCATTTTTCTGATCACCATCTGTTTATAACCACTGGAAACGCTGTTTCTCTTCTACTTTGACTTTTATTTTAGTACTCAGGCGATAATTATGTTCTATGTCCTAATTTTCACCATTCCTTTACATATGGAAAGATTCGTTTACGTATCTAAATATTCCTTTAAGTATGGAGAGCAAAATGACAAACAAGCATGTACTGACATTAATACAAAATTTCGAAATACTGTATCGTTAAGTATTTCAAACAATGTTGCTTTTTTTATAAACTTGGTAACAAGTCTTATTACATTTAAAAGAAAAAAAAACACATCTGCAAACTTTTTCCCGATTGCAAAAGTTGACTTCGAGGTTCGAACCAGATTTACTTTTTTCCGAAGATACCCGAAGTTGGACTTAGAAAATTTTTGCCTCGAAACAGCAAGAAAGAACGCGCTCAACCTTTTTGAGACAAGGTGTACCACGAAAGAAAAAATCTTAATCACAAGTAATACTTTAAAAAGATAAAATTCTAATAGATGACCTTTAAGTTTCAATGTTGTTTACTTTATTTATAAAAAAAGCGTATTTTTTCCCTACTTCTTACACAATAACCATATGATCCCACTTCCAGCGCAATAGCCTACTCGTATACTGCACACGTAAGGACGTCAGGAAATTGTTTACTATGGACACATGGTTGTAGTAAAAAAACAAATGTCTTGCGAGGAATAAGAATCAGATTAAATAAGGTTATACTATGAACCTAAGAAAACATATTATTCCTTCTTAAAAACAACATTTTTTGGCTCTATTGCCATTAATTGTTTAAAGATATTAATCTAAGTGTAAGACCGATAAAATGAACTTACTTTTATTCGGCATGTCCTCGTGAATGAGCAAGACATTAATTAATTCTATTTACTAAAGCCAGTGTAAACACTTTTCCAACATATCTCTACGCTATGCTAATATTGTTGTAAGTCATGTACATTGTTACGTGATTTTTGAAACAATTTGTTTTAGGAATCTCCACAAGAAAAGATCGTATGGAGTGAGATCTGGACTACTTGGTGGCGATTCGGCAGTTCACCCCATAGCAATAAGTCGTCCTCCAAACTTGTCTTTTTTAAGATTTTTAAGTTAGTCGTATTTGATCGATGTAGTGGAGCTCCGTCTTGTATGAACCATAATTCATCATTTTGACCTAAATTTAAGGGATCTTGTGCGACAAATATCTTCTCCCTTAGTAGCTTTTAGTATGATGCCTTTGTTACATTTTCATCAAAAAATAATGGTCTTATCACCTCAGTAGCAGTTATGCCACACCAAAAAATGATTCCTCGTTTGTGCATTGACACTTCTGATCTCACGTTCGACAGCACTGATGACCAATATCTTGCATTTAATGAGGGTACGAAGAATTTGGCCTCCTCAGGAAACTTAAAACAAGAGCATAGGGTTTTCATTTAATTTGTCAATAAACCAGTTACAGAAATAAAATCAATCACCATAATCACTTGCACACAACTGAAACCGTGCTGTGGTTTTCACATTCAAGTTTCTTAAAATTCTTTGTAGCGTAGCGTTCTAATATTTAAGTTAAACTTCGACGAACAAGGGATTTCTTCGTTGAACTAGTGTCAGATAACAACATCTATCTTTTCTTTCTTATGAGGGGTCTAGTATCAAAACCTACCATTTTCATTTTTCACTTCCACTACCATATCCTGTGTATATTGTCTAAAACGCGTTATTAATTGCTCAGTTCTTGATTTTGTGCGACCGAACATTTGTGTAGACAACAATGAACAGATTCCAGTGTCGAGAGAACAGAATTAAACTCGCATGTTATTACAGAGATACATGTTTTTTTTTTATTTTCTCAAATAGTAAAAAATGGATGGGGCAGGTTTTAATAATAGACCCCTCTTTTGTAAATACGCTACGCGCCCTCCATTTTGCTAGATGCAAGATGGATACTGTGAAAACAATTGCTGCGGAACTGTGTGCACAAACGATGAATTTGCACATCCCGCACTGTTAGTCCGATTTCTTTAATTATATGAGATCTTGTTGCATTAGACGATTTTTTTTCTGATAAAATGTAATGTTAATAATATTAGTACGCATATCACCAGTTACAGACTTCATGATCAAAGAACACTACAGTATGAATGTACCCTAAAAATGTAGTAGAAACGCAAGCATTCCACAAACGATTATGCCAGTCTACTCACCATATTCACGTGCGATGTTATGTGGATTTCCGAAGAAGTCGATCGGTTGCTGATTACTGACAAACTCCTACTGAACCGTCTAAGTAGGTCGTAAATCATTGTTGTATTGCGAAAAGAAAAAGTCTGAAACTGTTGTCAGTTCAGATAAACAACAAGTAGAGTCAACAATTAAAAAGGAGTTTACGAAACAAAGGATTGTTGACATTGCTTGAAATGAATTTACAATGGAGCACCAACGTATGTTTCGGACATAGAAATTCGGACATAGTGTTCCAATCCTTCTTTAAATAAAATCAGTCTGTATTCCGAATGGGCCAAAACGAGCATGAAAGAAAGTGTAAGAAGGTGGACTGGATATTTATTGTACTTTTTAAAGTGATTTTGGGACAAAGAAGGGGAAGCTGTAGCCTCACAATGACCACTGGAATATGGAATTAACTTCTGAGTTTAATCCTGTGATTTTTACGCTCACATCAATAACGCAAATAATGAAAAGTAAAATTGTTCTTGCCGTTATTGTTGCCCAATAAGGAGGAATGGACGTAACAAAATTCCAGGCGCATGCACCATCATAGGTACAAGCAAGAGTGTTATTGTATGTTCTAACTAAAAATGCAGATTTACCAATAAGTTATTACAAACAATTAGAACAGCAGTTCTCAGAGTGGGATCCACGGACCCCTGGGGTCCGCGGGACCTAGCCAGGAGTTCACGACACCTAAAAATTGAAATGTGTTGCAATAAAATGGAACTCACAGCTGTTATTCAACATCTATTTTTTTAAGATTAAGAAACTGCTGTTGTGGGAAGTACGAGTTCAAAACAATAACTACTCATCATTTCCAGTGCTCAAGGATTTCATTGGTTCTTCAGGTGAAAAATTCCCTGCTGAAATGCACAAAACACTTCTAGGGCACTTGAGAGCATTAGGTGCAAGTACGAGTATAAAACAATAACTATTCATCATTTCCAGAGCTCAAGGATTTCATTGGTTCTTCAGGTGAAAAATTCTCTGCTGAAATGCACAAAACACTTCTAGGGCACTTGAGAGCATTAGATGCAAGTACGGGTATAAAACAATAACTATTCATCATTTCCAGTGCTCAAGGATTTCATTGGTTCTTCAGGTGAAAAATTCTCTGCTGAAATGCACAAAACACTTCTAGGGCACTTGAGAGCATTAGGTGCAAGTACGAGTATAAAACAATAACTATTCATCATTTCCAGTGGTCAAGGATTTCATTGGTTCTTCAGGTGAAAAATTATCTGCGGAAATGCACATAACACTTGTAGGACACTTGAGCATGAGCGGAAGGTTTTAGAGAATATTTCCCTGTTCCACAAGAAATCGTGTTTTTTGCCGTTGTTAAAATTCTATAAACCTAAGCATTCATTTGCATTCACCCCAGCTTTACTGCGGCAAATCACAATTACATCCGCACATATATATTGTTATGGAATGTTATGAGTTGCTATTAGATGATATGGAACTTGGTTCAATTCTTGGTAACGCTACGATACATTGTGTTATTGAAAGTAATTTAATTAAATTTTATTTGCATAATCACTTGTGCTTATTAAAATCATGTTACTCGACAAAGAAAGGAGGAAATAGCGTTATGAAAATTATTTACATTGTTCATGAATTGTTATCTTTGTTACGAAAAGTAAAACTGCAACTTAGTAAGATTACGTTAAAGAGAATTTATATAATGAGGTTATTATATAACTGTTAAATAATCACTATTAAATCAGCATTTTACTTTCAGAATTGTGTACGGGGATGTTTGTTACACTGTAAGAATTTTTGTATTCATCTCTTCCAGAAATTTCTCAGATTGACAAAATTTAGATTATCTGGAAGATTGCGTTTGGAGATTTTAAGGATTTTTGGTCAGCAGAATGTTCTTTCTCAACTGAGTTTTCTCAAGAGTTTCACGTGCTGGCTGGAATCATTGTTGTTCTGAAACATCTCTGAAATCTGCAATCTCATGTTTTCCATTACATAAAACTGTTTCCTTGGAAATAGAGTAGTTAGTAAGAGATCGGAACCGAGTAGTAGAAGATTGAGAGTTGAGAGAACGCGGACTATTGAAAGAGACGCGACGAAGTAGTTAACGCGATGAGTCGTAAATTATAAACAAAACGAACGTCACTTTGTGATACGAAACTAGTCTTAAAGTAACGAGATCGAATTAATCATTTCAGTTTAGGGTGTTTGAAAAGCTCGTGCACAATTCTTATTTGAGTGTGTTTTACAATTACCAAGTTTCATCCTTCCAAGGACATTTTATAACATCCAAAGCCGTGCTGCAGAGGAGGATTCTTGACAACATGGATCCAGAAGTACTCAAGGTATGACGTTCTCTTTGCCTAGATCTCCTTTCTTTTATTCCATACAATCTTTCAGACATTTAAACACGTCAAATCTGAGAACATTTAATGCTATGTCGAATAAACTGATTTAAGATAAACGCTAAGCTTTTCTCTAAATTAAACACCAACGTCATTAATTACAACTTGAATTAGTTTTGGTTTTCATTGCACAAAATTTTGCCTAACTTTTAGGGGCATGTTTACAAGAGAAATTTCAGATATTTCTCTAAGTTTAGTTTGGTCTTCTCCTTTAAGCTACAATCCCCACATTCATTTCAAGCTAGAGTAGACCAGGCTAACATGGTAGAAGATGCTGATGGATCCCAAATATTTACATTAGCTTATCAGAACATGGTTGGAGATGCTGAACGATCCTAAACGTCTAAATACTTTTACATTAGCCTACCAGAACATGGTAGAGATATGTTGTGAGGCTTACGCCTTAGTAACGATCCCGAATGTCTAAATATTTTACATTGATCAACTAGCATGTCCGAGACACTTTAAGATTTACGTATTTTCTTTCGATCCCAAATTTCCTAAACATTTTTTATTAACTAGTTAAGTAGTTGCATGATAGTCATTAACTCACCCATCCGACCACGATTGTTGATATTATTTTCTAGTTTATTATAACAACATACACATACACACAAAATACATACATTTTGCTCCTGGTTTTCATTTTAATATAATATGTTGATTTTCTGGAATAATGTGATGGCATAAAATCTTAAGGTGTTATATATATTATAAATATTTATTTATCTTATATTGGTAATGACTGAAGATATTTTGACTAGAAGTAAAAAGGCTATAAAGGACATTGATATTGGTATAGAAAATATTAGTAAAATATTAACTCCACGGCGACAAGAAAGTAAAAATTTTAGATTTTTAAAGTTCCCTAGCATAGAGTCTAAAGTAGAAAATATGGCGAATCAAGGCGGTAGTACATCGCAAGAACAGAAAATACCAGTCACAGTATTTTCAGATTACGGCAGATTACACTGTTCAACAAATTTTGATCGGGAGTATGTAAATTGTTTAAATTTATGAGTTTTGCATTCATTTAAGCATAATATGAGAAAATGTAATAGTAGTGCACTATTCTTAGCTCTGGTTATGAAAAAAGTTACTCTTGTACAACAATATCAGTATATTTTAATTAGTGCTCTTAAACAGGTCGGGTCAGGTCAACTCGGGTCGGGTTGTCGGGTCAGCTCGGGTCGGGTTGTCGGGTCTAGTCAATCAGGTCAGCTTGGGTCCGGTTGTGGGGTCAGTACACTTTGGTCAACTGAGTTTAGGTTCAGTTTAAACTCGGCTGGAGTCGGCTGGTTTTTCAGTAGCTGCCTAATTAAAAATAGCAATTTTCAATTGATTTTATAGAAACCATAAATCTATTTTGAACACTTGCAGCCAGTGTTTTTATGGTAAATGCTTATTTTTGTACTTGTGTGTACTTTAATTCTTAAATGTGGAAGATTGATTTTACCAATCGACTGTAATATTAATATCTACGCCAATATGGAGTCTGGATTTAGAACAAAACTAGAAGTTGTTTAAGCAACGCCAAAAGAGATATTGGATATGGACGACCAAGCCCAAGCAGGGCCGCGGTGGCTCAATGGTAGAGAATTCATCTCTGGCACATGGCGTCCAGTAGCTTAGTTAGAGTTTTTTCAGGGGGGAGCAACGAAGGGCCAAAGAGGATTTTGAGGGGGCCATCTCCAATATATATATATATATATATATATATATATATATATATATATATATATATATATATGTGTGTGTGTGTGTGTGTGTGTGTGTGTGTGTGTATTCAAGGTGAATGTTTCTTCTTTATTGTTCATGATTTTACTCTTTGGAAAACAGTGAAAATATAAGAATTTAGTACCTCAAACAGCTAGGACTCATTAATGCAATTGATTTCAAATATAAGTAAATAGTTATTTAATCATGGCGTTTAAAATACGTGTTGCTGGTTGACTTAAGTGGAAGCAAACACACTTTTACAGGAAAAGAAAATAACTTATACGTTCATGCCTCTACTTGAAGAGGATCTTTATATTCGTGTGGGCAGCATTAAACATATCTACAACTTGTTAAAGATCTAACGATTTAGCAATTTTCTCCTCAATATAAAGTAACACTAAGTTTTTCAACCTATCATGAGTCATTGAATTGCGTATACAAGTCTTTAATCTTTTCAAAGAAGAGAATGCCCTTTCACATGTAGCACTAGAAACTGATATAATCACAGAGATGATACCTAGCTTGTAGCTTTCTAGGAATGCGTTTTTTAGACTTAATTGTTAGAGCAACACACATTATGCTTTATTTCTTGTTTAATTATGCCTTTTTTTAAAAAAAATATGCTTTATTGTTAATTTCAATGATTATTTTACATTAATCGTGTATAATTTATATTTATTATACATTAAATATTCTAAATATCTTGATCTATTTATTGATTTTTTTTTGCAACTAGTTTTTCTCATATTTAATGAACTTTCTACTTAATTCATTGTAAAGAGATGTGCTTTGCTTGGACAATTTTTTTCTATCATTTGTGTGCGCGTTACAGGTACATATATACAGAAAAAGAAAGTAAAAGATGCCACCAAAAAGTACAGAAAGTGCTTAAGTTCAAAAAGTAAACATAACAATATAGTATGGAGTTCTTGCATACTATTCATTGTTGGCGGAAAAATTTCTTCTTTTATTTTTTCTTTTCTCCACATCAAAGGATTACACCGAAAAGTTTACAGAAATGAAAATAAGCTTTTCATGGTTGCATTGTTATGTTCTCAATGATTTTGCATTGTAAATATTGACTTTAAAAAATATTAACACAGTATGTTAAATTTTCAGTGAAAGAGAATTTTCCAAGAATTTTGCTATATATTTTAAATTATGCTTTATGTTTTATTTTCTAAAATTATGCTTTTAAAACTAGTTTCTTCTGGATTCTTAGACAATCACAATCATGTTCAATGTACCAACCATATGTGTAAATTGCTGTTATGCTTTATATGCTTTTTATGCTTTTGGGTTGCTCTATTAATTGTGTTTGGGAGGATTTTGGATTCTCACTTTAATGTTTGCAGATCACTTTATAGTGCTGGGTTATAGGCTCGACAATGTTCTAATTTTAAAAAGTTTTTACTTTTTGGATGTAGAGTGGTGATTGATCTGATGATTTTGCAACATGATACAAAGCGGTTTTCCATTTCAGTGATTGTCTATAAATAGTAGGGAGAAAAATGCCTCTTGATATATATATTATCTTTAGAAAATTCTTTTCTGCATCCAATGAAGGAAAAGATTCATCCAAAATGAATTTGTGATATTTCGATGGCGGATGTCTAGTTCATTTCCACGAGGAACCCCTATATTCTATTTGTTTCCGGCTCTGGAATTCGAGACCATTTTCTTTACACATCTCCAAACATTCTTGATAAATTTGTTCGAATATTGTTCGTTGAGAGTCATATTTACCAGACCTCATCTTGGAAAGCGTTTGAACTAGTGTATCTACAAGGATCAAACCTTCCGACATGTCTGCATCTACTTGAGATAAGGCGAAACTCAAAGTTATAGCATGGCACCAGTAATCTTAATTTTAGCAGCCCGAAAACATTCCCTCGTGTACAAATCACACTAATTTTCCGGATGGAATGATGGAGGTAAATAAATATAAGAAGTTCCAGATTTGTTTGAATGCCGCATGATAATATAATGTGTTGAAAACAGATTTTATGAAAAAAAAAATAAATGGATATGATAATTTGTAAAAAAAAAAAGTGATAGTGCTTAAGTGAATTATAAGAAAAAGCCTTGAAAACTAATCAAGAGGAACCTTTTATATGTTTTTCCTTTGTTATAATAACTTGTCCTAAAGGACAACGGTGATAGAAACTAATGAGACATTATAATTGCAAAAAAAAAAAATCATAAAGCACTTAATTTGAAATTAAAGATTGATAACATTTGGTAATATAATGGGGATTCAGGCCGGCACGCATATTTTCGAAATACACTCAGCCCTAGCCAGAAGGCATTAGGTTTGGCAACATCGCACGGAATGATGAACTGCATTCTAACCCGTTCCTACTACTACTATTATTATTATTATTATTATTATTATTATTATTATTATTATTATTATTATTACTTTTGCTATGGATCTGTATAAGTACAAGAGCAAACTTATTTTAATGAAAGAAGTTTAATGAAAATTTTAAAAAAATAATCGTTAAATCACTACGTTTTGAATATTATTTTAATCTTATTTTAACGAAAGAAATATTATAAAAAAATTAAAAATAATAAGAAAATCATTCATACGGCAGGTTTTGAACCCACGCTAACAACAACTTTCCTTACTAGGATGTTACGCTAACTTACTCGGCTATTAGGGCCGCCAGCATCTGACGTTTACTTTGTGCTATATGTAGGTCATGACTCGTAATCGCGATATAAACGTCATTCATTTTTCCTACATTGTTGCCAAGCGTAACCCCGTTCACAATGCCTTATGGCTAGTGTTCAGTGTATTTCGAAAATACGCGGCTGGCACAGGGGGAGAGTGAAAACGGAGGCAACAGAGACGTTCTTTTTTTTTTTTAGCCATGTGCAAAGATACTAACCTTGGACTTCGGGTGAGAGGTTACCATATACTCATGTGAGTTTCAATTGCTACCACTTGTAAAAGTTAGTTAAGAAAGACAGTCTGAGCATAGTTTTAGTTTCCTAGCGTAATTAGTTTTTGTGACAAGTAACTCGTATATGCAAATAGCATCGTTAATATCATCTTGTATGTTAGAATTGAATTTGTGTAAATAAAATTGTAATTAAGCATTTCGAGGTAAAACAGGTTCTTTCGCTTAACTTCTACAAAGAAAAGATTAGAAATTACCTCTTATGCACAGATACGACAGCGTGGGATACTGTCGGTCAGTAAATAATATAATCTGAAGTCATCTACCATACGTAACTAAATATAATTGATTAATCAGTTTTATTAATCAATAAATAGTCGTTTGGTATAGGGCTGTTCCGATAATCGAGTAATCGATAACAATTCGATAAAATTTCAAAACCGTTTCATCGATAAAGAATTTTAATTTTATCGAATTATCGAACTTTCGAGACTCCCGAAATGTTCGAGACTCTCGAAATGATCGGGACTCTCGAAATGATCGGGACTCCCGAAATGTTCGAGACTCTCGAAATGTTCGGGACTCCCGAAATGTTCGGGACTCTCGAAGTGTTCGAGGCACTCGAAATGTAAGAAACATTAGACAACTTCGAGACACTTGAACTGTTCGAGAGTCTCGAATTGTTTGAAAGCAGCAAATACAGAAATATATCAATATAATCGCATTAGCCGAGTCTCTTGAATATTTTGAAAAGTTCGGGATTATCGGAGTGTTCGGAAGAAACAATGTATTAGACGTTATCATAGTTGTATATAATATGTATTACATATATGCAGGGTGTTCATTTTAAAACTTCTTTCCTTAGCAATAAAGTGAAGGAAAAGTTTTTTCCCACAGATCCGTACAAGGTTTAAGCAGTCTGTCAGAAGAGAGAAAGAGGAAGAGAAAACATGCATCACCCAAATGGAATTGGAATCCAAGACACCATTAGTCTACTAATAGTCACTTTGCCGATTGCGCCAACAACGGGGCAGGCAGATGATTTCGAGGATTTAATTTAAAGTTCTGTATGAAGACAGCTACTGATATAGGTAGAGGTAAGAAAATTCGATAAAGCTGAAGACTTATCAAACTTCCGTTTAGAAAATTTACCATCCGGCGCTCGAATGCCTTCGATTATTTGAAATTGTCGTGAAACAAACCTTGAGAATTTTGGGTGCGAAGCTCTCTATTACAGGCCATCCTATCTGTCTGTCTGTATGTGGCGTCTGACGATAACTTTTGAACGGATTGTCCGATTTTGATGGAAGTCATTTTAAAATGCTCTCGTTTGCTTTCACCAGACACCTATTGTTTTGGTTGCCATACGACAAGGGTAATTTTCCCGAATTCAAGTATTTGTTCTTACTTTGAGCGTGTAAAAGCTACGATAACTTTCGAATGAGTTGTCCGATTTTAAAGGGGATTGGTCTAAATGCATGTGCCAAATATCTGTTGCTCTTGGTTACCTTACGATATTTGATTTTGTATATAAGATGCCGTGAGGCTCTGGGACATTACCAACCTCAGATTCAATGCGTACCTGGGAGGAAGGGGGGGAAGAATGCGACCGAAGCGTGGTTCCAACAACACCACATTCATCTACGACTGAGATCAAGAAAGTTTGGAGAATTAACTCCACACTCCCTATATGCCCTCATGGCATGGTACTATGCACAAGGGAGAACTTTACATATGACAGAACAGAGACTAGAGGAAAATGAAATTAAATGAAATCTTCCAGTTTAACGTCTCACGTTTATGCCCGTTAGGCTAAGGGAGAAGGATGATTAAGGCAAGTGAATGATGATGGAATAATTGGTGGAATAAGAATGTGGGAGTAAACGGGAGTACGCCGAGAAAACCCACCGATACAATGTTGCTTACCAAAAACTTATTTGGTCGGGGATCGAACCAGGGAAGGACAAAAGGGATGAAGGGGAAAGGGGAGAAAACATACATGCTCTGACTTACATTTCAATGATTCTGATTCAATTTCCATATCAAATTAAAATAACTTCCGATCAGTTCTTAAGGGTAAAAAGAAAAATATTATTTCCTCAAGAGTTCTCTCAGCTGCTTCGTATATTGTCGCAAACATACTTTCAAAGAAAGATGGTCGTGCAGTTACTTGGTTTGCAGTTGTTGAAAGAAATATTAGACCCTATCTCTCCTGTTGTGTCTTGCATACAATAGACTACTTATCATTGTTTCTTTCTTTTCCGAAACAAGAAGCCAATGTCTTTGAAACCGATTACGATTACATTGCACTTCAGTTGTAATCAGATTTTTCTATGGGAAACAAGGTTATACTGCTAATTCAAGCTGAAACGGTACTGGAAAGTGTGTTCAAGTTATTGTAGTGAAAATGTCAGCGAAAAGATCATATGGGATATTTGGATCATTCTGAAACTTGGATATTTGGATAGGGCACATACTAGTTCCTAAATAAAAATTTGAACCGACTACGGTATTGGAGCTATGGACATATACAGTTCATTTGTTCATGTTTTCGGCAACCTATAACTCCAAAAGGAAGCATTTGTGCACCCAGGTTGCTCTATGCTTTTTGTTTTATCTTGGTCTCAGGATAGGGTTGCCATATTTTGAAATTAGAAAAGCGGGGGATTCTAAACCGTAAGTACTGATGTGAACTAGTGTATTACAAATACTGACGATCCTTCTGGCCATTTTTTTAGTGATTTCTTTGTTAAGTGACACTTCCAATGTACTTTTCTAACAAAACTAAAGTAAAGCAATTTTAGTTTTTGCCTTTAATGTTTTATTAAGTTCAACAAATGAGAGTCTTGTATTGTAAAGTAAGTATTAAGTAAGTCTTACAGTAAGATATCTCTAATAAGGATATTTGTTGTTTAAAAAAAAGCGATATATGGCAGATGTCGTTTATACGGTTTTCTCTCTAAGAAATACAAAATAATTTCTAAACTTTTATCGTAAGAAAGCTAAAACATATTTAGGAGTCTTGATCCATCTCATAAAATTTCTAATCATTTTCAAAAATTTCTACTTGAAATCCTACTAACATACGACATTACCACAGTTTCACAATATATGAAATACAGTATAAACATTTTAAAAGAAAATATACTAATAATGAATCTAATCTAAACAAAATGCTAAGAATACCGTAGTTCAATTTGCAATCATTCCTGAATATATAAAGACTAGTTGAACATATAGATTACGTAACAGCATAGACTTGTTGAGTTGAACTGGACAGAATGTTATCAAAGAAATATGCACCCATGAGATCATACATTAGTATTCATGGGTTGAACCAAAATGTGCATGATTATGCGAAATTTTTACGTTTTTCATTCCCTTTAACTTTCTTTTAAAAAATTCGATTGCATAAAATCTTATCATAAAGTTCTACGCATGATACGTCTTTCATATTGTATTTACAAAACCAGTAGTTATAATTTGACAGTTTCTACGTTCATCTTGTTTCTGTCGTCTGTCCACTCGCGATTGAGATTGACACAGAAATGTAGCGGTTTACGTTGAATATAAGAACACTTTATCAACAAAGTCATCTTAGATTTTTCTCCAATCCAAAAAAGCGGGCGGTTTTTCGTGATTAAGAGATGATTAAGCGGGGGACGAATGTAAGACCTGAAAATCTGGTGGTATCCGCTAAAATCAGGTAATATGGCAACCATATGTCAGGAATCGCCTCCCAAACGTTGGCGGTGTTGTTTTGAAACACTCTGTATAAAATAGTGCACCACGTTATTCTGAATTGATGCAAAACTCTTACGTTTTTAAAGCCGCCTACATTATACGTCTAGGAAGCAATCTGCCTCCACCAAACGATGCTTCTGGATCTGCTAAGGTGTGGATTCATCTTAATGTACAAACCGACTGTATAGAACATATTGTTGAGGATCCGGTCTCTTGGTTCGATCCCCGGAGGATTCACTACAGAAGAAAACATTATTATTTTTTTTTATTTTTGATTTATGTAGTCTAAAGGCTCAAAGAGCATTTTGTATTACTTTTCTTTTCTGTGTTATTAAACCCGGCATGAAAGGCAAATGTCCTAGAAGTCCCTTACCTCTTCCTCTTCCGCTTATGCAGCCGATTGACAAACAAACGAGACGCTGAATCTTGTTTTCCGTGTCTAGCTTCCGCAGTCAGCATTGAGGAAAACGTTCTCCTGAGGTTTGTGTTTTCTGTATTTACGCCTAGAGTCAGAGATTCCTGCCTTCCGCTTTGTCTTCAAGTTTTTGCCGGGTTCGATCCTGATGAGTCTGGGCTTGGAGGACATCGCCTCTGATGAGGTCGGCCTGGACAACGAACTTCGGAGTGACGTCGAAATGATGAGGTTGACGTGGGTGGCGTCTAGAGAGACGCCTTGACCATATTTGGAAGACCACATGACAGGAAGGAGGGACCCGGAAAAATGGAACTGAAACAAAACCATCGGACAGAGGAGTCTCAGGGAAGAAGTGGTTGGATTGTTGACAAAGGAGCTTCTCCGTAATTCTCTCGCGTTGGCTAGATACGCAATCATGGATTGTTTTCATCAGATTAAGGTAAAGTACCTTTTTTGCCAAGCAGTATTCGAACACCAGGCTGTATAAGCTCGCCCCTAGAAATTCATCACCTTTGCTCTACCTTTCCTATTAATTTGCCATGCTATTTTCTAAAAAGAGTTTGAGTTTCATTTCAAAACTTAACGATAGATGCATATCAGTATAAAACTAGGCCTTATGCCATATGACCAGTGTAAAGTTAGAAAATGCATTTTAGTTGGAACGAATATTGATCTTATTAGATCTCATTGGTTTACTCTTAATGTACCGTCCCGACATTCATTCCGTTACTGGAAAAGTCAGAATTCCAGTCACGTTTCATGGTGGAAGCGCCTACGGTTTGGTCTCTGTGAGTTCTCTCGTGAGTTTTAGAAATTTTGCCTCCCACCTATTTGTTTAGCACTAATTTGGAATTTCCCCCACCCTACCACCCTTGATTTGGTAACAATGTCTGGTGTTAGAATCTGACTTGTCTTTAATTTTAAGTGATATTATTTGTGATTTTGCAAGTGTGTGTATTTACGTTTTTTATGTTACGTCAATTTGCTCAAGAGTGTGATATTAGTGATGATGCATATAACGATTTAGATTTAACAGAATATTTTGAGCCTATTGTTACTTCCTCCCCTGGACGCGTTCATTATACTAGGCAGTGTTTTGATCGCATTCGGCGTAATTTGCGGTTTTCACACTCCATCTCTGATATTGAGGCACCTTCTAGTACTTCTTCCTCTTCGTTATTCGACATGGCAGTTGGTGGTCAACAAGACAATCTCAGTATGCTTAGTCACATCTTACGTCCTGAACCGTTTTATGGACGCATGGGGGATGATGCGGTCCATTATGTTGATCAGTTCGAGGTTTTGGCCCAGGTTAACAATTGGCCGGATCTTAAGAAAAAGTGGATACTTGGTTCTTTATTGAAGGGTCCAGCCGCGTACTGGTTTGATACCATCTCAAAACAACCAGATTTTCCAGCCATGTCGTACGACCAATTTAAAAATAAATTTAAGGATGCCTTCAAAAACGCTTTGTTGCCTCAATTAACTGAACATGAGATGCGCTCCCGGGAACAGGCATCCAACGAGTCTGTATTGTCCTATGTTTACGCAAAGAGGAACTTGATTCTTCGTAACGATAAAGAGGCTCCAGTACAGAAGCAGATTCAGCTCATTATTGATGGGTTGATCCCAGAATATATGCGCATTGCGATCAAAAAGACTTACACCACGGTCGAAGAATTGGTGCAAGATTTATTAGACGAGGAAAAGGCAAGAGTTTTATTGGAAAGGAAAGCGATCGAAAAGCTCGTTAAACAGAATCCTTTTCTCTCGCAAGCGCCAGTTCAGCTGAATCCGCCAGAAAATTATGAAGGTCGTGGGAATGTTGTTCTTCCTAGTCAGCAGATTGATCGCTCTACGCGGACTTTAACCTCTGAAGCTTCCGCTCCGAAGCTGTCAGCGGACGAGTTTAAAGACCAGTTAGCGAATATTCAAAAGCAACTAACTCAGTTGTCGTTGCAGGGTCAACACACGCAAAAGAATGCAGGTACGAGAAATAATCCTCGCCGTAATAATAATAACAATAGAGGAAGACGTAATTTTTCTTCGCAACAGCCGAGTCAGCAGCAGTCTGAACAACAAACACGTTATGCCAGTCAAAATAACAATAGTCAGGGTAGGAATAAGAAGCCCATCATTTGTTTTAAATGTGGGAAGGAAAACCATATTGCAGCCCACTGCCTGAGTAATTTAAACTAGTTCACAGGGTTGATGATGGTGGGCCATCAACTCCTAAGCGTATAAAAGTCCCCCTCCTTCTTGAACGAGCTCTTCCACATATTGTGATTAGATTGAATGGTAAGGATAGCCCTATCCTTCTAGATAGTGGCTCGCAGATATCTTGTATTTCGGCACAGATGGTACCTAGTAAGGCTAAAATTTTTCCAACGTCTAGTGTTCTAAAGGGAGTTACGGGTAAGACTTTACCAGTTAGTAAGATAGCCTTGGTTCGATTCCAAGTGGGGTCGAAATATTTCTGTCATCCTTTTAGGATTATCCCTAGCTACCCGCACCCCCCTTTATTGGGACAAAATTTTTTGCTAGCTCACGAGGCTGATCTGAATCAGAAAGATCGCTCGTTAGTCATTTCTAGGTTTGGTAAAATTCCTTCTGCCACCTTGCCTCAGTCTTCACATATTTGCAATGTGTCTGCTGAATTTGCAACCATGATTAAACCAGTGTTTAAAGTTCTGTCGTCCACGTGGCTACCGCCTCGTTCGAAGGTCCGAGTTCCCCTCCGGAAATGTTATGATTTAGTGGGATCTAGGGAGTGGTTACAGCCCCTTAAGTTTGTACCTGGGGTGGTCAGCCTTCTTTTTCAAGAATCTTTTGTGGACAACGTCAACTCGTTTATTTGGGTAACTAACCCTACAGACAAGACATTTTTGTTGTGGAAAAATAAGGTTGTGGGACTTGCTGTAGACAAAAATAGTGAGCATTTGTGTACAAATGTAACCGAAGAGACTGACTCTCAATCTCCTGACATACCTGGCTTTGACGTAACCCGTGTTAATGTAAACCCAGAACTGAATAATGATCAGAAACGGCAATTGTATGACCTTATCGCTGAATTCAAGGATGTTTTTAGTTGGTCTCCCGATGACTTTTCGCAGGCTCGTGGGTACGAGCACGATATCCAACTCAAGGATCCTAATCCTGTTTCAGTAAAGCCTTATACGATCCCCTACCATCTTCGCGATGCCGTCAGCGACCAGATCAAGTTACTTTTGAAACAAGATGCTATTAAACCGTGTCACTCGCCGTGGAACTCTCCGATCACTCTAGTACGCAAGAAAAGTGGTTCTTATAGGCTGATTGTGGATCTGAGAGCTGTTAACAGTCACGTGATACCATCCAGCTATCCTGTACCTTCTATGCAGGACATTTTAGAACGTTCCAGTGGCCATAGATTCATCTGTCTTTCAGATCTCACATCAGGGTTTTATCAGATTAAATTGACAGAAAGGAGTCAACTTATTACAGCCTTTTCAGTCCCGGGTGAAAGGCAATACTGTTTCAAGGTTCTCCCTATGGGTTTAGTGACGAGTCCGAGTGCTCTTAATGACGTAATGAAACTTACACTTGAAGGTCTAGAAGAAGATTCAGTTTATTATTATTTAGATGATGTAGTCTGGGGGGCAGACTCATTTGAACAGGTTCTTGCTACAACAAGGAAGTTATTTCAAAGACTCCGAGAGCGTGGATTGAAACTCTCCCCAGAGAAAACTAAACTAGCGCATTTTTCATTAGAGCTTTTGGGACACGTAGTTTCCCAGCAGGGGATATCAATCTCCGACCGAATTACTGACTCTATTAGAAATTACAAACGACCTAAGACACAGAAGCAGCTCAAGAGTTTTTTAGGATTGTGTTCCTTCGTTCGATCTTACGTGAAGGACTTTTCGACCATCGCGGAACCCCTGTTAAGATTACTTAAGAAAGAGGTTCCCTATAAATGGACTGCTGCGCAACAACAGGCATTTGAGAAGATGAAAGAAGCCATCATCTCCGCCCCAACATTGATGAGGTACCACCCCAACAAGGATGTACATGTGTACTGTGACGCCAGTTTGCACGCGTTGAGCGGAGCGATCCTACAACCGGAAACTGATAAAGAAGATGCGCCGTTGGTGCCCATTGCCTATTGCAGTCGAGCGTTGAGTCCTCAAGAACGTAAGTACCACCCTTACCATCTGGAACTAGCAGCAATCATCTTTACGCTGCGTCGCTTCAAGTATTTTCTTTTAGGAAGACATTTTTATTTGAAGACTGACTGCCTTTCGTTGACCTTTCTTCGTCAAACTAAGAATGTGGCAAAGTTCGCACGCATCATGGCTGAGTTGGAACAGTACCAATTCACTATTTCGCATGTGCCCGGAAAAATGAACTCTTTATGTGACACCTTGTCAAGAAATGTAGACTGTCAAAGAGACTTAGAAGATGAAGAGAAGAACCTGGAGGACCCGAGAGTTTTCACGATCCAACTCGATGACACGCTGAGAGATGAGCAACGCAAGGACTCCTACTTCAAGGATATTATCTCCTTTTTAGAGGGAAGTAAGGATCAAGACTACAACCTAGAACGCCAGGCTCTGTGTTTTGAAATTAAAGATGGCATTTTATTTCGGAAACATCGCCATCCGTCAGGAATTCAGCTATTGCCAGTCATTCCATCGACTTTAAGGGATGAAGTTTTCCGATCTGCACACGAAAGCACGTTGGGTGCATCTCACGCTGGTTATGGGAAAACGTACCAATTACTGTTACGATCTGTTTACTTCCCTTTCATGAAGAGATTTGTAGCTGACCGTTGCCGCCGATGTCAGGTATGCCAGCGCTTCAAGAAGACGCCTGGGAAACCGCCCGGAGTTCTTCAAACTATGCCTTCTGTCCCACCTTTCTATAGAATAGCCCTGGATTGCGCGGGTCCCTACAGCGATGCAAACGCCCTTCGGCACAAGTATTTAGTGGTTGCTGTCGATTATAATACTAGATATGTTGTAACGGCTACAGTTCCCGATCAAACTGCAGCCACGCTCGCAAGCTTTTTGTACAATCACGTTTTTCTAAGATTTGGCCTCTGTAAAGAAATTTTGGTTGACCGATCTACGGCTTTTACGGGAATGCTTTTCCAAGAATTATGTAACATCCTTGGAGTTGAAATCAAGTTTGTAAATCCCTGGCAGCATGAAACTTCTGGTCTCGTAGAGGTCCAGATTAAACATCTAGAGGCTTTGTTAAAGCGTAAGATTAACCCTTTAGACCATGGAAGTTGGGTCGACCATGTTCCTGCGGTTACCTTTTCCCATAATGTTACCGCTAATTTATCTACGTCATTCTCGCCCTTTTCTTTGCTCCATGGCTTTGACCCTTATCTCGAACATCAAGCCATGATTAATGGACCATGTCTGTACGTTTCCAACGAAGACCGTCTGGCAACACTGCAAGAAATTAGGGAAAGAGCCCAGGACAAACTGTATGATCGTTTCTGTACGACAGCTAAGTCATACAATCATCGCCATGTAGCTGTCAAATATAATATTGGACAGCGTGTTTGGATCTATGATCCTACTAGGAAACGAGGTCATGCCAAAGCTTTTTCAGGTCACTATTTCGGCCCAGGTCTTGTGGTTAGAGAAGACCATGCTAACGCTTACTTTGTGAAGTATAAAACAGCAAAAGGAAGGGAGAAAATTGAGTCGATTGCCGTGACCAGATTGAAACCATACTATCCAGACGACCCTCCACCCGAAGACACCGACCTGTCTGATGATGTTGCTTGTATTCGTCAGGAAGATCTTCACGATAGCAATCAAGTAGAAGACATTGAACATCTTACTCTTGTGTCGACTTTAAAGGAGCCGATCCAGTATATACACGTTACTGACGCTGAGGAATTACCTACGGTTTCGTCTTTGCAATTCCCAAAGCCTACTAGAAAACCACTTTATAATATCAATGAAGACATTAACAAGAAAGTTAGTATTTTTTATGGAGATATAGCCAAACTTAAATGCGATGCGGTGGTTAATGCTGCCAATGAAACCCTAACGCCTGGATCTGGTGTCGATGGAGCAATCCATAGAGCCGCCGGAGAACAACTCCTTGAGGTGTGTAAAAAGCTTGGTTCACTTCGACCAGGACAAGTAAAAATGTCGCCTGGTTTCAACCTCCCTGCAGCGAATGTATTATTTACTTGCGCTCCTAGAGACAATAACAAACGCATTTTGAGGCAGTGTTACTCAAACTGCATGAAACAGGCTATTGACAACAATTGTCGAACGCTCGCCTTCTGCTGTTTAGGCACTGGAGCGTTCGGTTTTGACAAACTGCAAGCAGCAAAGATAGCATTATCAACTGTCCGTAATATGCTTGAGACAAATTTGTCCGACTTCGAAAAAATTATCTTTTGTCTTTTTGATAAGGAAAACAAGCAAATTTATGATGAGTACGTTCCCTTATACTTCCCTAAATAGTGTAAGGTGTGGTTAGAAAAAAAAATCTCTTATTCTATGTTAGTATTTTGGATTTCTATGATTCCTGAGAGAAATTTGTTTTTTCTTTTCTCTAAGAAACCATATTTCGAAATATTTTAGCTATAGTTACATAAAGCTTCAGTGTGGCTACTTTGCTTGCGACGTGTGCGCTCGATGTTGGATTTTTTTTCTTTCTTTCTTCATTCTTACCTGCAAAGAAAGAAAGGATTATTACGATTTTGACCTTTTTTTTTCTCTCCTGAGAGATATATTCCATCTTATCTCTATATATTTAAGTTATAACTATTTAGCACGTGCATTTTTTTTAAAACCTACTGATTTGACCTATATTTAACTATGAATTTCATTTTCTGTAAGGAAGACTAGCTACCTTCCTGAGGAATCCTGAATGTGACAATTTTAAGTACTATTTTATGACATATACGCATGCATGCAATCTTACCGATATAGTCGATTTTTTTAACCTATTTTGAATCTTACCGATTTAGACTGTTTTTTTTTCTCAAGAATAGACGATAATTCTACTTGACTAGTTACTTCGAAATGATAGTATTTCCTCTGACTTGACATATAAAGCAATTTACTGGTATAAGTGAGATATAGAGATATGTGTTACCAGTACAAGGCGAATTTAGTAAAGTTTAAGTCGTTCATTATCTTAAGATGGTTGTACATATGTTTTTTCAATGTACTTATGGTATTAATACAGTGTTTTTTTTCTAATAGTAATACTATATATATATTCGAATACAGATATATGATAATTATATACATCACTTAATTGTTGTACATACTATGGTATGTTATACGTGACTTATTTTATTATTATGCATTTGGTCTATGTTATTTTTTATTTTAATTTGTTCCAGACGCTGCAGGTTCTCCTATTAATTTCAGTTGTATCATCTTCCCTAGATGTATCTATATCTAGCGGATTTTATTTTAACGAACTCCATGGACACATTTTGTATCAGCATGCGGTTCCTCTGCTGTTCAATGTGAGTTTTCAGTTTCCTAGACCTATTCAGGCTTCTTCGTTGTTTAACTCTTTACATTGTAATGGCAGTAACTCTTATTCTGTTCAGACATGTAGTTTAGCTTCCAGTTTGGATGCGTTACATACGCACTTAGCCAACAATCTTTTAACGGTTAACGAACCTTATAGAACCAACGTCCACTCTCGAAATACCCGTTCCATTTTTAATGGAATTGGAACCCTATTCAGCTGGTGCTGCGGACTAGCTACCCATAGTCAGTTATCTGCATACCAACAAAAACAAGACAAAATTCAGTCACTCGTTGTTCAACTTCGTGAACAATTACTTCATAATTCTATTTTTATTCACAATGCATCTGTAACTCTCACCGAGTTTCAATTTCAGATTGGGAAAAACTTTCAGAAAATGGAGACCTTTTCAAAAACATTATTGGATCAGACAAAAGTTTTAGCAAATTCAGTACAAAATTTGGCTGATAGAAGTCAATTAGAAATTTTCTCGTTACTCGGAGAAATTTACCAACTTTCGATGCACATTTTAAAATTAGTGGAAATTCAAAAGTATCAGACGTCCCTGCAGAGTTGTAGAGTGGGTAAGCTAGACCCGGTTCTTATCCCTTACAAAGTATTGGAGGATCAATTACGTATTTTAGAAGAATCAGTAAACCTTAAGAATATGTTATTGGCTATTCCGATATCTAACGTTGATGTTTATTACACACTAAAATTGCTGTCATGCGATATTTTTGATTCATATATTTTTGCACATGTAAAAGTACCATTGAGAGAGAAGGACGCTTTATTTAAATTGTATTCTGTTAAGGCCATTCCTTTTGGCTATCATAATCAGACTTGTTCGATCAGTATATCTCCGAGTTATGTTATTTTTCAATCCCAGCTGTTTGCATTTCCTATTGTTGGCTCTGATTTGCTCTCCTGTAACTTACAAGTCTCGAACTTGTGTAAAATCCCGTCTCACATTACCGTTTCGTCTCAATTGGCTAGATGCTTATATAAAGGTTTTTTTGGTTCTACAGTTCACGATATTGTGTCGTCTTGTTCATATGTTTGCCACGATAATGTGCATAGCCAACTTTTGGAATTGCAGCCCCATACTTTTGTTTTGACCCACCCTCCCCCTACGTTACAATTAGTGTCTGCCACAAATACCTCACTTTTGGACGTCTCTAGCAAAAGTAAATTTGGGTCATTACTTATTTCATTACCGTGTGATATTACACTAAAAGTTTCTGAGCATTTATTCGCTAAACCGATATTCCCTTGTTTTCACAATCAGATTTCATCGCCTACAATAGTACATTTATTTCCTGCCTTTTTGACAGCCAATAATTTTGTTCATTTAAATCAAAAATTTAAGTCACACGAGATTTTTAATAATTCCAAACTAATTAACCTTGACTGGAGATATACTGTACCTCATTTAAATTTGTCGTCATATACTGTCACGCCCATTAAGCCTTATACGCCTATCTATTATAGACAAAACTTTGTGCCAATATTTCTAATATGCTGGAACATTATTTTAACTCTAGCGATTGGCTATCTACTATACCGGCATGATTTTTTCTTGTGTGCTTTGTGCATTCGCAAGGCTAATGCAGAGTCCTTTGCCTTAGACCAGGATGTGCTGTGGATTTTGGTACATGCTATCGAAATTCTTCTACTGCTGTTAATCTTATTTATACTTTTTAAACTATATAAACGTCGTTCTGTCCTTAAACGTAAAATTAAAGCCCAACGCAGTAATAGTCTACCCTTACCGCCGCCTGTAACTTCTGATAGCCAACGACCTGCAGTATCTACTTCGAATCCTGTCTCATATCTTAACGATTATGTGCCCTACTTTTAAACTAAGGTTTTTTTTTTGTTTCGCCTTTGTGTTCAATGATTGTGTGTGCTCAGTGTGCCTTTTGTTTATTTATTATACCATTAGACCTATACATATACATATATATTATAGTATTTTGATTTAGTAATTATAATGTACATGCACTACTTTTTAAGTCTTCTCTTAGTTATTTATGGAGTTATAGAAGAGGATTTTAATTCAAGCTATGAAGCATTTACCTTAAATTCCAGTGCGCACATGGTACCGCTCAGATGTGCTTCTTTCTTCGTTTTCTGCGCACTCCAGTTTTTGAAACTTTTCGACGATGGCCTTTGTTGTTAGTTGCAGAAGAAAGACATTGTGAGTTAAGAAGTAACATTATTAGTACTGCTACTCGAAGTAGAGCAACAATAATCCGTGGGACTTTTGTCCAACTAGTAAGATATTATGTTACTTAGTTCATGACTACTTTTGTTAAGGGTATTTCTTGCGAATTAATTCTATTTGCGAATTAATTTATTTGATTAGACGATTTAACTTCTTCGTACAGTTAGTGAGATTACAAGTTAGCATTGTGTACAGACACATGCATTAAGTAGCAATTTATTTGCGCTCTGAACATATTGTTAGATATTCATGCAACATGCATTGTAAATTGTGACATGTAAAGGAATTAAGGCCATGTAGTTCCGTCTCGACGATAATTTTAGCACCTGTGAAGAAAGAATTATAAAGAATTACTTAACGTTATTCTCAATGTGTACGATATTTACTAGAAAAATTTGCACACATGCCTGTGCTTATGAACTATGTTCTACATATATCGGATATTGGAATTTTTTCTATACGTTATATACTAATTATGTAGTACTCGTTAGTTATACATTTATTCATATTACCTATATTTTCGGTGGAAGTTATAGTAAATATATATATATATATATATATATATATATATATATATATCTTGTTTGAAAATTTCACCCGTACTGTGTTTATTCTTACTTCACGTTATTCCGAACCCGTTCATTTGCTTTGTGGATTACTACGTTCTTACACCCAGAGTAAAGCTTGGACACTGCTACTTAGTAGATTCTTATAATTTCAACTTTGACGCTTGTTACTTCGATTCCTGTTAGTTCACGCATCTCTGTATCTTCTCTCAAGTTCAACTGATAATCGTCAACTTCAGCCGATCTCTCTACATTTCCGACGTTAGGCCGCGTTTTAGGTAGTATTAGTTTTGGTTTTGGGCCTATCGTTTCTCAACCTAAGCTTCCAGCAAGTTGCGAGTTCTAGCCGCATTAAGCTAGTATGCCTATTTTTAGGCTTCTTCGGACGTCACAGATCTAAATAATCTTGTGACTTTCCTTTTCCGGAGCGCAGTTTGAGAAACTCTTCTCCCAACGCGTTTTCCCTCCAACATCTGCTATCTCTTTTGGTTAGCTTAGCTAGTCGTTTATGAATTGTGTTTTATTTATTCTTCCCTTTAGAGATTTTTTCTTTTTTTAATTATTTGGACTCCAAATTTTGTTATAACCTACTGACATCAATTAAACCTTGAACAATGGGGAGCGACTCCTACTCCCACTCCTGTATTCGTAAGTGCAAGGGTCAATTTTCCTTCCATATTTCCCCCCCTTTTTTTTCTTTTCTTTTTCTATTCCTATCTCGCCTTTTATCCAAACATTCCAGCACCTTATTCCTTTTACTAAATTTATACCTTATATTCCTTTTAAGAGCGAAAAACTTTGTTATTTTTCTTCCTTGCATCCCGTACCATTATAGACACGCCTACCTTCTGAACGTACTTGCATTATTTTATGGATTTGTGTGATTCCCTTGCTATAGTAATTAAGTTCATTTTTACCACATATGTATTATATGTTATTTTACGTATTTTAATTCACCTTTATTTGATTTATATTCCATTTTTAGTGTTATAGTTTTATGTGACTCGAATTACGCATGCACTGACGCTATGAAATTTTTAGCTTATATTTTGTTCATTTCACTTATTTTTTGTCTTTATATGCACTATCATACTCTTATAACTGTAAGATTCACAAATCTACATTATTGCAATAAAAGATTACTAATTCAATTACATATTTTATGTGCTAAATGCAAGTTACTTACGTCTTTTTTTTTTCTTCTTCTTCTTTGCCACAAAAACTAGGTTAGTAGCGTGGCATATTGTGACCTTCAACGATGCGCTCAACGCCAACATGCTTCACATTCTCGTCACGAGGGGCAGAACAGGCTTGCTTGCTTCTTATCTTGCTAATTACTTGCTGCCACCTGCACACAAACGAGGAAGTCAAGTCGCCGGATTCATTCTTCAGCAATCATTGCCTTTGTTTTTGTTTTTCTTTCCCCTTTTAAGAGAAATTGAGTTTGTTTCCCTTTTTAAATCATTTTCTTAGTCCTTTTCAGGTTCCAAGGTTCGACCCATTCATTGGAAAAAGTCTTTTCTATGATGGCTCTGCACCTTTTTCTGGAAGGGGGGAATGTTGAGGATCCGGTCTCTTGGTTCGACCCCCGGAGGATTCACTACAGAAGAAAACATTATTATTTTTTTTTATTTTTGATTTATGTAGTCTAAAGGCTCAAAGAGCATTTTGTATTACTTTTCTTTTCTGTGTTATTAAACCCGGCATGAAAGGCAAATGTCCTAGAAGTCCCTTACCTCTTCCTCTTCCGCTTATGCAGCCGATTGACAAACAAACGAGACGCTGAATCTTGTTTTCCGTGTCTAGCTTCCGCAGTCAGCATTGAGGAAAACGTTCTCCTGAGGTTTGTGTTTTCTGTATTTACGCCTAGAGTCAGAGATTCCTGCCTTCCGCTTTGTCTTCAAGTTTTTGCCGGGTTCGATCCTGATGAGTCTGGGCTTGGAGGACATCGCCTCTGATGAGGTCGGCCTGGACAACGAACTTCGGAGTGACGTCGAAATGATGAGGTTGACGTGGGTGGCGTCTAGAGAGACGCCTTGACCATATTTGGAAGACCACATGACAGGAAGGAGGGACCCGGAAAAATGGAACTGAAACAAAACCATCGGACAGAGGAGTCTCAGGGAAGAAGTGGTTGGATTGTTGACAAAGGAGCTTCTCCGTAATTCTCTCGCGTTGGCTAGATACGCAATCATGGATTGTTTTCATCAGATTAAGGTAAAGTACCTTTTTTGCCAAGCAGTATTCGAACACCAGGCTGTATAAGCTCGCCCCTAGAAATTCATCACCTTTGCTCTACCTTTCCTATTAATTTGCCATGCTATTTTCTAAAAAGAGTTTGAGTTTCATTTCAAAACTTAACGATAGATGCATATCAGTATAAAACTAGGCCTTATGCCATATGACCAGTGTAAAGTTAGAAAATGCATTTTAGTTGGAACGAATATTGATCTTATTAGATCTCATTGGTTTACTCTTAATGTACCGTCCCGACATTCATTCCGTTACTGGAAAAGCCAGAATTCCAGTACACTGTACACCGTAAGCATAAAGTCCTGCCTTGATTATAAAAATTTATTTCGGAATAACCGTTGGACAGAATAATGTAAATTCTGGTCCGTCACATGGGTTAGTATTACAAGTTGTTTAAAGACCAATAGATGGCACTAGTGCTACCCAAGAGTGACGCAGTACGTTACTTGGCGCGCGCGTGTTAGTTGCCGAAATGGCGTCGAAGAAGGAGAAAGCGCAATGCGTGCTGTGGTATCACGAAAGCAAATCGCCCATCAGTAACATAAGTAACGTCAGTGGTCTTTAAAAAAACTTGTAATACTAACCTATGTAACTGACCAGTATTTATATTATTATGCCAAATAGTTCCTCTGTAATAAACTTTTGTAATCAGGGAAAGACTTTATGCTCACCCTGTATATTCACTGTCGAGGAAATAGATTTATTTCCGTATTTCATCTTCATTAAACTTAGTGATGATTTCAAGGTTTCCCCGGGATAGGCTTACCATACGTCCTAGATTCAAGCCCGGTCTGGAAAATTGTCTGGGATTAACTAATGCCCGAAATTTTAGGGAAAATGGAAGACTGGAAAATTTCGCTGTGTTTGGTCAAGTGCTTGGCTTGCAATTCAGTCGTGCTGATATTTATGAAAAATCAATGGCGATAAGGTGTTCTTCGCAAGAATACTTTACTCAGGTGGGGTCCCGGGTTCGATCCCAGCCCCCGCCAAGTGAACTTTGTGGTGGACAAACACCGCTTGCGTGGGTTTCCTCGGGGTTCTCCCGTTTTCTCCCACTTTCTTCATTCCATCATTTCATTCATTACTCATCATCACCGTCTCCTTTCGCCTAACCGGCATAACCGTGGGACGTAAACTCAAAGATTTCATTCCATTTTTACTTTACTCAGGGAAATAATTAAGACAACAATATAAAAATATATTAAGTATAGAAAATGAGCATAAGCAGTTTCGGAACTAAAGATTAGACTTTTCTTAACTTCTCAATAAACACACACCATTCTTAAAAATATCCAGAAATTATGGTAATCCTACCCCGGAAGATTTTGAACACGGAGGGTGAAAGTAGCAAAAATACTGGTAAGCCACGGTGAACATGATCAGAGATATGTTTGTGGAGGAATATTTCTCCTGAGCAACCCCCTGAAATCACCACTGATTTGACTAACATTTATTTTACTGAAAGGCTAAAGGGGGAGTTTGCGCCCAAAGCATCATCATATCTGATTGCGGCAATGTGTGAACTAGTGGTCATTTATAAAAGGAAACACGACAGAAGATGACACATTTGGCTTAAAAATAATATTTTGCTACAATATTTAAGCAACATCGTACGTGATTAATATGGTTGAGGTTTTGGGTGTATACTATATCGTATGAAAAGCAAATTACCCTATTTGTACGTTTAAGACCTATGTCTCACAACTCTGATACAATAGCTGTCAGCAAATAATAAACAAGAGATATAAAATTCAGGAAGAAATTGAACTTCCTGTGTGTGCGTGTGTGTAGGACGAAAAAGCAATTCCTTTTTGTACGCTTTAATTTCTCCTCACAAATACAACTTTGCAATAACTTACCAGATGAAAAAAGTTGTTTGACTAGTTTGGCTGCAAGAAGGAATCATTGCGGAGGGGAAGGAACCAAGCTGTCCATCACTACTTTTGATAATACCCGAAACTTCGATAATACTCGAAATTTCGATATTACCCGAAACTTCGATAATACTCGAAATTTCGATAATACCCGAAACTTCGATAATACTCGAAATTTCGATAATACTCGAAACTTCGATAATACTCGAAATTTCAATAATACCCGAAACTTCGATAATACTCGAAATTTCGATAATACCCGAAACTTCGATAATGCTCGAAATTTCGATAATACTCGAAACTTCGATAATTTCAAATACTCGAACGGTTTCGAGTAACCGGTGACAACTCGATAAATTTTCACTCCCGAAGTTCGATAGGTCCTCAGCCTTATCGAACATCCCTAGTTTGGTAGATAAACTCATAATAATAATAATAATAATAATAATAATAATAATAATAATAATAATAATAATAATAATAATAATAATACCAAATCATTTAATGGATGCTATGCATTTGTTCTATGTCGCCATAATCAATGGAAATCAATTAATTAGTGTACGAAGACTTTTTTCGTCCAACACCAGTGTAATATTTTACTGCAGTGCATGTTATTTGTAATATGCATATCATATTTTAGTATGACTTTCAACATTGAAGCGAATGAGAATGCCGACTGATTTTCTATTTTTCTGGTTGTTTGTCAAAACAAATGAGATAACTAGATAATGGACAGAGGTTAAAATGAATGTCCAGGTGGCGAGGTCAATGCAAACATCCCACAGATTTCCGTGAATTAGATCTTCCCGTAATACAAACTAAAACAAGTGGAGCAATTTTATCCGGAACGCAACGGTATTTTGCAGTTCGTAACTTTGTTCTCGAGAGATGTTTTGGAAATAGTTGCACTTGTAACCACTGGCAACTCACCGTTTGTCGACCTATAATAGCATCATCTGTGTGGAGGGAAGCACTAGGGGGACAAGAAATTGAGCAAGGGAGCCTGGTCCCCCTTGGCCTTCCCTTGGCTCCGCCACTGATGGTGTTCATGGTTCGATCCCAGCTTGTGCTAAGTGGGCTTTGTGGTGGAGAAACGCCGTGTTGTGGGTTTTCTCGGGGTTCTCCTGTTTCCTCCCACTTTCTTCATTCCACCATTTCATTCATTTCTCATGGTCACCATATCCCTTAGCCTCGGTGCAGAATCGAGGTACCTTAAACTGAATATTTCATTTTATTTCACCAAGCCCAAGGACACCGATACAAGAACAAGATAAAGATTGGATATTGAAGACAAAGTGCATAGTAATCTTGCTCTTGGCCTTGTTTTGGTGATCACCAAGTAGCAATGATCGTATTTTCTTGCTTTCCGTATAATATGAAAGACCATAATCAAAATCACACTTGGTCTTCATTTGTACCGATGAGGCGAGCATTCTTGGCTCTTGTATAGTATGAAAGATAACCAAGACTACGAAAATGCAGGACCAAGACTTGACTGCAAGACAAAGGATAAGACGCAGTATTGATGACCAAGTCCCAGGGAGCGAATTGTTTGAATTTCATTTGTTGGGCTGAAAGTGATGAAATAAAATTACTACTTTATAATTAATTATCATTTTAAATTTTAAATTACAAAATTCATATTATGCATCTTCTTACGTGCAACTATATATACTGTAAAATACGTTTTAATTACCAAGAAAGAAAAATCAAAGTGGCACGGGTCTCGGAATCATAGGAAACTATTTTGGAATGAAAGTTGAAGGGTTGGAAAAAATCACAGCTGTTCTCCCGTTTCCTCAACTCTTATCGTTGTAGTTAAACGATTTCCTTTTGCCTCCGCCAAGATACTCTTGCTACTGCCTTCCGAGAAGACCCGCTGCCGTCCGAGCAGGTGAGAACACTGACCTTGAAGAAAAATTTCGTCACACAGAACTAAAGCAAGAAAAAAAATTCTCCCACGTCGGACATTGGTATCAGTTATAAAAAGAAATAACTAAACCTCAAAAGTGCCAAATATTCATTAAGATGCATATACAAATCCCCCGCTTGATCTAGCTAGTGGTTAACGTGTAAGACTTCGGTACACGTGGTCCGGGTTTAATTCCCAATGTGAGTGCATTTTGGCGTTCACCCAGTGTCGTGACCATAGTGCTCTCAAACGGGTCGGATTGACCCGACCCCACCCGTGACCCGACCCGACCCGACCCAAATGGATCGGGTCAGTTCGGGTCGGGTTACGGGTCGGGTCGGTTCGGGTCTTGTCGGGTCGGATCAGTCCGGGTCGGGTTGTCGGGTCAGACCACTCGGGTCGGTTCAGTCGGGTCAGCTCGGGTCGGGTTTTCGGGTCGGGTCAATCGGGACGGGTCTGGTCGGGTCAGTCAATTCGGGTCATGGGTCGGGTCCCTCAACCCGACCCGACCCGTTGAGAGCACTAATTTTAAATGTATTAAAATTTATGAAAACGTTTAACCAAAGTAGTTGTAAATACCGAGATTAAGGTATTTTTATATTCACTTAACCTAATGCGGTAAGTTTGGATATAGAGTCAATCCATTCTAAGTGATCAAGCATGTGCCACTCGACCATCTCCAAAAAATCTATTTTTTTTCATGAATGTTTATCCTATATCAGGGTACTTCAAAAACCACAATTAATTTTTTACAACATCCCATGGCGACACAGGAGCTGGTGCCATTTTGCGTTTTTTCGATTTTAGCCGCTTACATTGTTTTGAATATCTTAGCATGCATTTGTCCTAACAAATCGAAACTTGCTGGACGTCTCCAACTCGTGCAGAGATAAAACTTTGATCTCTTAACATTTTTGCCTAAAACCACTTGAATCTGCAGTAGCAACATTTTGGACATTGAAAACATGTTTGGGAAGAGGAAACAACTGACGTAGAGGTCTGAATTTGTGTGTGCATGTAGTCCGGGGACATAATACACAAAAATTTACAGACCTGTAGCTGCTCCCAAAGGCCTGAAAAAAACATTAAGTTGGGGAATTATGCCAATTTAGCATACTTCATTGTCCAATATCTCCAATGGGCCTAAATAGAAAAATCTGAAATTTTGAGAATAGTTAGTCCTTTAGTATACGATAACACACAACAAAGCGCGTTCTGTGTTTTTGAGCAGAAGGAGTCAAAGTACTGTCACGGACGTTCATTGATATCATCGTTAAACTTTGTCCGTGGTTGTACTTTTAGTTCAATATTATTCAAAGGACATTCAACGAACAGCGAAAGGAAATGATGGACATTTCAAAACTAAATTCTGATTAATTAACGAATTCTTTATCTGTAAAACTGCTATGTAATTCAGTCTTTAAAGTCGTTGTCAAGCACTGAAGTCATCTAGCTTTCACAATTCAACATGTAAGATCCATGCATGGACAAATATGATGACATAAGTGAATTTCAGAAGTTCACGTCTTTACGTATTTCACCACGAGTGCAGAAAGTTCCATATCTTCGTCTCGAGTCGAGTAACAAAACTACTGGGCTTTTCCAAAGTCAGTAGTAGTAGCTTCGAAGACCTATCAGGAGGAACACTTAGTTACTAGTGTGGATCATATTGCTTATCTAGACTACATCAATAAGAAAATGTATGCACCTGTTTCATATTTGTCAATGCCTAGTCATGAGTCAGTACTTGGGAAGTTTCAAATAGACGCTACTGATCAAAACTACACACATTAGAAACATTCCCCACAGATTCTTTTATTTCAACCGAAATGATTAATGACAAATACATTGGTGGACAACTTATCGATCTCTAGATTAATAAGAAAGTTTTGGTTACTGCTATGACACATCTTGCGTACTTCCCGTTCTATGTAGATCATAGATAACTCATAGCATAACCGCAGTACTAAGTAATGACGTCATACTATAGGAGGTGTTTTGTTCATAAAATCTACTGGAAATTTGTCAGTGTTTATAGCGTGTAAGTGTTCACTTACTGAGAATGTAGATCAAAAGAAAGCACAACAGTCTCCTGCATGAGTTGACAGTTAAAACAACAATAAACATGATTGAGTATCATTGATATAGCAAGCAGCAAGAGCAAAGAATACTTACGGACTTTTTTTTGTCAAGGGTGCATTTTGACTTTCCTCGCCTTCTGCTGATAGCGGCATTCTTCACCAGTGCTGCTGTGGGTCTGATAAGACAGTGAGTCACAACTAGATTAAAGGAACGAGCTTAAGAGCCTTTACCGGACTAACCATTCATCCTACTTTATTTTACTTCACAACAACAAATATCCAGTAGATTTTATGAACAAAACACCTCCTAGAGTATGACGTCATTACTTAATACTTTGACTCCCTTCTGCTCAAAAACACAAAACGCGCTTCGTTGTGTGTTATGGTATACTAAAGAACTAACTACTCCCAAAATATCATTTTTTATCCAGACCATTGCAAATATTGGACGTTCCAGAAGAATGGAGGTTATTTATCGACGCGTCAAAGGTCAGCCTTAAAGCTGTCCTTTTACATAATGGAAATAAAAAACCTTCTATACCACTTGCGCACTCAGTGAAGATTAAGGAATCCTATGACACCATGTCAACTTTGCTAAATCTTATAAATTACAAGGACCATTGTTGGCAAATATGTTGTGATCTCAAGGTAGTTGGTATTTTATTAGGACTGCAGTGCGGTTACACGAATACCAATGTTTTTTTTATGTTTATGGGATAGCCGAGCTGATGACAAACATTATGAAGTGAAGGAATGGGAACCTAGAGTGAATTACGTACCTGGAGAATGCAACGTCAAATACGCTCCTTTGGTAGATCCTAATAAGATATTACTACCGCCACTTCATATCAAGTTAGGACTTATGAAAAACTTTGTCAAAGCCATGGATACATCTGGTGAAGGTTTCAAGTATTTGCGAGATAAGTTCCCTAACCTGAGTGATGCTAAGATTTCAGCGGGAGTGTGTATTGGTCCCCAAATTAGGAAATTAATGCTTGATGATAGCTTTAACAGCATGTTAAACAGTGCTGAGCTAGCTGCCTGGACAGCATTTAAGTGTGTTGTGCGCAATTTTCTGGGTAATAACAAAGCTGAGAGTTACACAGAAATCGTACAGGACATGATACAGAAATACAAAGAGTTGGGTTGTAGGATGTCTTTAAAAATCCACTTTTTGCACTCCCACCTCAGCTTCTTTCCTGCTAACCTAGGTGCTCTCAGCGACGAACAGGGCGAAAGATTCCACCAAGATATAATGGCAAAAAAATTTTCAGATTACGGCAGATTACCGAGATTCGATTTAACAAATGATAGAGACAGTGTCATTCTTTGAGGAATTTGACGATGCTTATGATATAGCAGGTTATGACGATAATAAAAGGAAAGCGTTATTACCGTCAGTATTCAAAGGAATCGGCCGTCAGTGGGTCAAACTGTTTTGAAAAGGAAGAATATTGATGCCATATCTTACGCGACACTGAGAAAACAGCTAATACACGAATTTACAGGATCGGCATTTAATTAGACATTGAAGATCGGATTAGAAATAGACTTCAAAGATGAACCAGTTATTAACTTTGCATACGATATTTTAACCTTAACCGAAAAACTAGATGAGAAAATGTCGGATAAGTATAAAATAGGCCTTATGGCATCAGGTTTGTTACCGTATTACAATGATAACGTCGGAACGAAATCCTATGTTAACTTAGATGAATTTCTGAATGACTTACAGAAATTAGAGAAAAATAAGATAAAAATAGTTAGAAGAGAGAATCGTACAAATAGTGAACCAAAGGAAACTGTTAGGGAGATGTTAAGTAAATTAAGAAAGCAAGACGGTGAGAACGAATAAGATTTTGAAGAATTAGTACAAACATTGCAAAGAAAAGGGAAGAAAAGCAGATCAAACAGGAACCGGTGAGTTTGTCTCAAATAGCTAATTTAGAAAAGAAATTGGAAGAATTGCAAGTAGCATTAGCTGATTGAAAGAACGATGGTAATTATAGTCAGAAAAATAATCTAGCGAGTAATCAAAATCAATACAATAATAATAGAGGAAACAATAACAATAGGAGACAGTCTAGAGGTAGACAATTCTGAAATCAAGGGAATAGAAATTATAATCCACACAACACCGGAAATAACTTTGGTAATATAAATTGTAGGCTGAGAGGAAATAACAGAGGTTTCCAAAGAGGTAGATACTTTAGAGGAAATAGGCCGGCATACAACAATTACCAATAACAGCAACATAATAGTCAGAATGTTCATACGTCATGTTGTAACCACCAACAATGTAGTCCATGTCAAGGAAGTTCAAACAGCCAATTAAATATAAAAGCAAATCCATCTGTTCCAAATAATACATATCAACAACATCAATGTTCTGGTAATATTTCTTTAAACTGAATTGTACAGTAAATGGCAGAGACACATTTACTGGCAACAGAAATAGTAGGAGTAGAGATCTTTTAGCCTCTATTCGTTGTGAAAATAGTTTGGTACTTTTACCTTTTAACATACACGGAACGTCAGTAAAATCTGTCATTGATTCTGGGTCGCAAATATCTATTATTTCTAATGAACTTGTTCCACCAACGGCCAAGGTAATTAGTAAGGAAATAAGGATAAAAGAAATAACACAAAATTTACTTACAATAGATAAAGTCGCAATAATAAAATTCGGTATAGCTGGTAAAAACTTTCACAATTTATTTCTTATAATTAAGGCGTTTCCCAACAGATTATTGATAGGAAACGATTTCCTTAGCACGCAGAAAGCTCAAATTGATTATGGGAGGAAGATCATGAGTATACAAAGGTTTGGTCGTCCACCATTAGCATTAGTTAAGACAAAAGTGTCAGTCAAGAATTTGGCACAAGTAGAAAATTACGACGAACTCATGAGCGTGTCAAATGAAGCGACAAACATTTTGAAAACACGTGATCGGAGAGCCCTTTTAACAATCCGATGCTCTTTATTCAAAAGCCTGATGGTTCTCTGAGATGGACTCGAGAGATTTAAGCAAGTTTGTTGAGTTTCATACAATTTCTTTACCACATATACACCAAATATTAACAACAATGAGTGGACATAAATGGTTTTCAGTTCTCTATATAAAATCGGCATATTTTAAAATTCCAAATACAACGGAATCAAGACCATGTACAGTTTTTAATTTTCCGAATTTCGGAAGTTTCCAATTCCAGCAACTCCCACAGGGTTTTGTATCTGCAGGAACAATATATTCCAGAATTATGGCCATGACCTTAGCAAATGTGCACCCAGAAATTGTTAACTGTTACATGGATGATATTTTTTATGATCAGACTCGCAACAGCATATGATAGACATATTAAAAACAATTTTCGTTCTTTTGCGTACCGCTAGACTCAAACAGTCTAAAAAAATACACATTTATATAGGAAAAGGGGTTTAGCATTAGGACACATTGTTTCAAATAGTGGATACCAAATTAGTGAAAATCCATTAAAGCAAAAAAATCATTCCAACCACCAAAATCTCAGAAAGAGTTACGATCTTTCTTAGGTTTCACAAATTATGTGTAGGCTATTTTGTAAAGACTATGCAGAATTAGTGGCTCCATTACAGCGCATGACGAGAAAAAACTAAATATATTTGTGATGAAAAAAAACAAAAAGTGTTTGAGGAATTAAAACAAGTACTTTTAGACGCCCCACTTTTAGCGCCATATGTTCCAGGAAAGCCTCTATGTTTATGAACAGATGCCTGTACAAATCCATTGGAGCGGTTTTCGTACAACAATCAAATGGTTCATGGTGTCCTTTGGGCTACTACAGTATATTATTAAGACCGGAGGAGACACGACGCCATATTGTGGAGATAGAACTTTTGGCAATTTTGTCTGCTTGCAGAGCATTTCTTTTTGGCATGTAATGAATTTGAACTCTTGACGGACTGTAAGAGTTTAACATACTTGAAATCATCGCCAAAATTGTCAACAAACTTACTTCGTTGGGCTCTTGAATTAGAAAATTACCGTTACATTTCTGTACACATAACTTGGAAAAATAATCTTGCCGATATTTTGAGTAGAAACACGGATATCGAGAAGACAAAAGAAGATTTTGATCCCGAACAACTAGATGTCTTTTCAACATTTCAACAGGGATTAGATGTCGCTCGATTACTAAAAGAAGATAATTTTTTGATCGAAGACCCCGAAAAATTTTCCCCCGCTTTAGAAAGAGCAAAGAAAATGCACGAAATTCTAGATGACCGTTTATATAGGGTTCATAGTTTCGCAAATGCGAAGAAACTTCTTCTATGCATACCATTTAGTATGAGGCATGTAATTTTTAGCCAAGCTCATTATGACCCCATGGGCGGAGGTCATTTAGGATATAGTAAAATGTACAACGTTTTATATAACAAGATTTACATCCCGAATTTAAAAGGTTTCGTACATGAAAAATGTGATAAATGCATAACATGCCAGATAAATAAACGGAAACAGGGAAAAATAACGTTACACCCTTAAACATATCCTCAATATGGACCAATGGAATCGATCTTCTCGACGAAATTGGCCCTCTCCCATTGTCTAGAACCCATAGACATAAGTACATATTAGTAATGACTGACATGGCTACCCGCTATATTTTTGCCAAGTCAATTTCTAACGTTTGTGCAGAAGAAATTTCGCAAATCATATACGAAGAATTAATCTTAAAGTTTGGGATTCCTAAGCGAATTTGTTAGACCGTTTGTCTGCCCATAAGAGTAAAATAATGGAAGAAATGGCAGAAAGATTCGGAATAACTTTAACTTCGCAGATACTGGAGCTCATTTTTCAATAGGACAGGTGGAAAGAGTAAACGCAATATTGCATGTTACACTCAAACACTATGTAGGTAAAAAGATAGATTCGTGGGTCATTGTTCTTCCGAGCATAGTATTTACGTTAAATACTCATGTACACGAAGGGACAAAATTCTCTCCATTTCTCCTTCTCCATGGTTATGATGCGTGAATGAAAATAGATCACATGTTTTATTTACCTTGCAATCATCAAGAAAACGAGATACGGTTTACAGCACTAAGAAAAGCTCGCGATATTGCATACAAAAACTTATAAAAAAGAATACAAGCAACAGATACGATACATAGAAAAGAAATATAAAGAGGAAAATTACGTTCCAGGTCAAAGAGTACTAATTAGGGAATTAGGACAGAAGCCCGAATGCCAGCTTGTTTTTCGAACAAATATAAACTAACAGGTGAAATATTAGAAAAAGTAAATTATAATTCAAAAAAAATAATGTATGTAAACGAGAAAAAACAAAATAAAATAGATACCTTTGACATCCGAAGATTCAATTTATATAATGAAGCTTGTGAAAACTAAGTTTAAAAAATATAGATTATCATATGGTATTATTATTGTCTTCTTTTCCCGAGCAAGTCGGTGCGCAGGGCTGAGATATCTTCTCAAAAATATATCACCTTTTAAGACATTCAGGAAATGGGATGTCTTTCGAAGAAAATATAGTGCCATTGGTAATCTAATATTTTAAAAAATGGCTTCAAAATATTAACATAAAAATTTATTAGCAAGAATTAAATCTAGGTATGAATTTAATCTAGTTATCGGAAAACCGAAGCTGTGCACATTCGGTTGATAAAACATAAGTGCCTAAAATAGAAATATGTGTAAATGATTAACTTCAACACAAATATTAACGAGTAAAAAAAGAAATTACCCTACGAATCAAATCAAGAAAACCTAACTAAACTGTACAAAAATATGTTGCTGAATAAGAATTACACAAATTAAAAGAACATTGAAAGATTACAAGCGGTCAAGAAACTTTTGCTCGAAATTCTTTGATTGTTTCAACCTTTCATTTCATTTCCATTTGCTTTCTTTCAATAAAAAAGTGAATAGGTGGCTCGAATAATTTATATTTCACTTACTCACGATAAATCTTCGACCGGTCAGTTCTTCCACTGCTGATACCACTCGTGTTCTGTCGTCGAATCCGCTGGATGTAAACAAGATCCATAAAAGTTCCTGTACTAGAGGCAGAATCAGCTCGGAGCTGTTTCAACTAGTCTTGAAGGTTCAGTGTAATTCCCTACTGGCAGGAATAAAACGACCATCCGAGCTGAGGCCACAAACGAATGTTAAAGTGCTAACACGTATTACGAGTCACTTTACATGAGACATCTACACACTGTTAGAATGATTATTTTTTGCACAGATGCGTAACATGTCACTGTTCATAAATTCTGAAAATTAACTCTCACATATACCAACGGCGATTCAACATGCGAAGCTCAACCCATACAAGAAGAGCGCGTATTATATTTAGAACACGGCAACCCACTCACCTTGGTGGGTGCTCTTCGAAGTAACGAACAGGCACGGGTACTAAACACACAGTGGGAGTTCTATTGAGCAAACCAAAGCTTGTATATGGTCAACGGGGAAATCCCGATTTTCGCTGCTAGCGTCGGGACCAGAATAATTGTCCAATGATCTTTTAGTTATAAAAATGCGTAGATGGAAAGTGATTGTCCCGAAAATCAGCCCAAAGGGACGTGTACCAAGCATGTAACTATCACGTGAACAGTCCTTGTTCCTTGACCATATATGGCCGTAAGAATCAAAGTGAGACTTAGCAACACAGATGCACGAAATACGAAACTGATGAAGAACGCTTCGTGATTGTTCCTTTTATATACGAAGGTTGGTTAATGAAGTTTAAAATTATGTCTGTTTCTTCCAAATGTCTTTTTTAAATTTGAAAAATGAGCTTCGGGTCGGTGATATCCTATTGGCATCCCAACAGCGACTGAACAAATTGATCCAATTTGTGAAGAGGACTATGGCAGTCAAAGGGTTAATGTTCTCTATTGAAGTGCCACTGCGAAAATCACTATATTGTGGAACACCCTGAATATAAATCAAATGTCACTGACGACTCAGTATGAAAATCGGTATATTTGGACTTAACTCTACATATCACACTTCATTTGTTAACTATAAGATTGTTAACCGTGTATGACAATAAGCCACCTTTGGTTAAAGCCACCTGTTATATCTATAATGCCACCTTTGAGTTCTGAGTAAGCCATCTTTTGTTAAAGCCACCTATTAATAAAACGTTTATTATTATTTCATTTATTTGTATATGCAGTTCATTTTCTTTCTTTTATTTATTTGTTTATTTTCAATTAAAGGTTTCCCGCCGTAATCATGTGTGTTTCAATTTACTTTTCAACCTTTTCCACTAAACATATAACATATTTAAATATATTAGACCAAATGAATATGCAAATAGACATTAACACAAAACTATTTAACTAATAAAATAATTCTAAAAGATGTGTATCGATTCCGGAAATGTCTCCTGACAACGGAGCAAACGACAAGGTCGAAATTCCTAATATGTGTATCTGATGTAGTGTAATGTGTGTATATGCACCTTTTTACAGCAAACTTAATAAATACTTAAACTTTCTTATTCAAAATATTTTGTAATATTCGATTATCGAACATAAACATCTAATATAGCATCAAAATTATTATATCAACTAATATATATTTCATGCACACAAAAACATTAATAAAGCAAAGTAATTTTCAAAACCAGCTTTCTTAAAATAGGTATTGCATAAATCACATATTTATTATTCATAATATCATGTTTCAACTTACTAAATATCAAAAGTACTAAAAAAAATACAAAATCATTTAAAATCTTAAGTTTCAATAATCATATTGCTCAAACAACAAAACAAAATATTCATTAAAATGTTTCAAATAAATTTGAAATCACATGTCAACTCTCATTTTTTTAACGCTGTTTAATCCCAGATATACTAAAACTTATTTTTTTCAGTAATGCTCAAAATAAACCTAAACTTTTATTTTTTAATCAAATCTTCAACTGCAACAGGTAGGCATCAAAACTAATGCATGGATCTTTTATAACATTAGCAAACGCACTATCATTGGCTGATAAATCATTATTATATCTTATAATCAACAATACTCCTCATTGGCAATGGCAAAATACAACTCTACTAACACACTTAGGGGCATTAATCACAAACATACATCGCAACTACCTCTAAAACAATAAATATTTACAATAAACACTTCATACTCATCTAGCATTCACAAGCTAGGCATTCGAGAAGTAACAAGAAGTAACTATCTCCAAACGTGAGCCGCCCTCTAATGGCGGTAGACGTCACGTTAAAATGCGCGTATATCATAACAGGAAATTCATGTAAGGATGCCAATGTATATAGCATTTTGGCATCTTCAATGTAGCCCTTATTCATTTGTAATGCTCAATTGCCATTCAGTTGAACTGATACGTATACAGTCCAAAATACTTAACGTACAATCATTTTTTCGCTTGATAATCATTACCAATATAGACGTGCCTGATAAATTTATGCCTAGTTCCCTCAACATACCGTAAGCAATGGGACCTAACCGTTACTAAGTTACACAATGAATCTTTTTTTAATCTGAAAATTCTCAAATTCAACCTAAGTTTCATTACATATTATTACTATCGTATGAGTTTATTACAAGTGCTAGTTTAAGACAATACTTTCTCTTCTTTCAAACCAATAAACATTAAACAATCGGTTAAACAACAAAGTAATTCGTTTGTTACAACTATTCAAATGAATCATGTAGGGAAAGTTTCAACTAGTACCTTTCCCTTATTCTAATACAGTGAATTAACTAATTTTTCCATCTGTATGAATATTTGAGAGAAAACAAAGCCACGATTAGGTTTTCTCTCCTTTGCGTGAGTTCTTGAGCAATAAATAAAGTTGTAAAAATATGAAAACGAATTTTTTTATACTGAAATTACTTTTCCATTTCAAATATACGTTATTTAGAAAAATGTTCAAAATGTACTCACATAATATATAAATCTGTGTGTATATAATATACAAACAAAGTTTAAATACTACTTATAATTTCTTCACTAAACATATAAAATTTCATTCTGTTTTACTCAAGTTCAAAATTGAGTAAAATCTACATATACACTATCTAACATACCTACGTATTATATCATTATATGCAAAATGGTTAAAATATTTATCTATATACTTGCATTATATAATTAATAAACTTTCAAATATTTTAATGCAAATAAATGAGTAAAACGGTGGTTAAGCCTTACAAAACGCCATTCTGTGCGTCACTAATTGACAACACACCTTGTAAGCCATTAATAAAAAAATAGATTAACGAATTTTTCCAAGAGACCAACGGGGAAGACTTATAATCTCCTAATGCTGAAGCGTGCAGGTTCGCCAAACTCCCTGACGATTTAAATAAATCGCTTCTACACTAAAACCTTATACCACCCTGGATGAATGCCTTCCTCACTCACGCCATGAGACATCCGGGTTAGTTTCCAACCCAAATTGGGCTGTCAACATTCAGACCTTTAGGAGGCATTTTACGAAAATAAAATACAATGAAAATGACGTAAGAGGTATAGCCTGGGAGGAGTTTTAATGCTACAGCCATGCCTCTCAATTTCATTAATTATTTAACTATTATACATTATTCAAGGCTCGCTCATAACTACAAAATTAGTAGGTTTACAAATGTACCTTTTTAAAGAGCGCTAGCTAATACTAGCTGTGTGGCTTACTAGCAATTACACTTATCATTATCGAGTATAAAGTCATATTCAGGAATATATGTCACAATCCTGACATACAAACACAATAATATTAACTCGTTCATTAAACATTAATGTTGTTCATGGGTTACTTGTATGTAACTATTTCAATATGCTTTTCATAACATAATCCTTAACTTTACAATATACTGCCTAACTGGCGTAGGTATTTAATACTATCGATACATTATTGTGACCGGTGTTTATCGTAGTAAGGGGTACCATGTGTTTATTAATTGGTATCCTTTTATTTTCTTTCTCGAGTGGAAATAATAATCTCTGGTACAAGAAAAGAAGAGTTATTTTAAAATCGAAAAGAATGACATCTAATTTACTTCTCTAAATTCAAATCAAAACTAAGTATTATATTGAAATCTAAAGTCTCTAAATGCATGATTGCATAGGGTCAGCTAAATGTTCATGCAAACATAAAGGTGAATTAATAAAAACTCAAAAGATAATTGAATAATGGAAGTTTATTAACGAAGTCTGGTTCCAAAACTGGGAACATATGAAAACAAATAAAATATTCAAAACATGAACATCCTAACAAAAATTCGATACAGAAGTACCGTATCCAAAACGGGATAAACACACTTTTCTAAAATGGTGGGGCGTTATTAAGATTTCAAAGTCCGAATTTACCTATTCAAAATTTCAAATGCAGCCCTACCTCTGCTTTCTACATTCATCTTTCACCTCCAAAAGGTGTAGAGAAATCATAAAACATGACATTTAAATAAACGTACCTGATTTACGAATGGATGTTGATAGTAACTCGGGCTGGCGCGTCGACAGCGGTGGGCACACACTTTGAATGAAACTGAATGAAACTGAAATGCAAATTCCTAAGTTTCGAAATTCGAGCGGGAAAATTAAATAAATCAGCAATTATCTTGATTTATTTCATCCATTGCCCTAGCAACAAAAAAATAACTTCATTTTACTATTTATCTAAACTTTCCTCAAAACGTTTTTTTTCAATGCCATAGTTGGAGTCCACTGGAATAGTTAAGCATAATGATCTTAAGGCATTCGCTAGTCCACTCTGGTGAGCGCATACAATAATCAGTGACGTACAAGTCACGGGTCTTGTAGAGAAAATAATTCAACTTGTGCATATTTTCCAATCGCACAGATCGTTGTTTAATTTGTGTCTCACCACCTTCTTCATTCATTGGTTCTTGATGGTTCTGGATTTCACACTCAGATTGTAACAGAGGTAACGGATCATCAATTGCCTCAAGGCGACGAGGAAGATTTTTCAATTTACCAATTTCGTCCTCAGGTAAATGTTTTCTGGCCACCAATAACCAAGTACTATACGTTTGCGGTGTGGGCAACCACATCTTGACCCTATCCATAGATTGATATTCTATACTTTCACCGTTCAAAGGGTCCCACAACTCGACTGCTCTGTCATTGCTAGACCCACTAGTATATATGTATGGCCCGCGGTAAAGTGAAAAAATGCAATTTGTTTCTTTATAAGACTGCTCACATTGTGCTGCCGCTTATATACAAAATCTCCGGCGCACACTAAGCGTCTGCGTTTTTGAGTTTCATTCCACCTTTTGTTTCTCCTTTTAATTTTTTCAGTTCTTTTAGCATTGGCCAAAATTAATTTATTACTCCAATTTATCCCATCCTCATAAGACATGTCTTCCTGAACATTAATACCAAAATGCAGAAATATTGGGAGCGAAAAATCGATGTTTAAATGTAATCTGGCTGGTGAAACTCCTAAATTCTGTGAAATACAGTAATTATACAAACGTACAGCCTGTGTCAAATTTTCAGCGCATTCCGTTTGCGATTGTGAACACAAGGTTCTTAATGTTTGCACTGACTATTTACTCTTTCCACTAGAGAAGTTTGAGCATGGTAAACAGTACAATATTTAAAGACAATATTGTATCTTTTCATGGCTTGAACAAAACATTTGGAATGAAAGACTGGTGCGTTGTCTGACAAAATAAAATTAGGCAACCCAAGCATAGGAAAATAAATAATCTTCAAAACATCTAACAATCTCCTTGACAGTTGAGCTCCTTAACGCAATGCTGCAGAATACCGTTTATACAAATCCATGATGCCAAGAGCAAACCTCTTATGTTACCTTCCAATCGGATACGCCCCAACATATCAATAGAGATACAATCTCGTAGTCTCCGTGATGGGATGGTACTTAACAACTTAGCTGCTGATGTTGCTCTGGTTTCATTCGAGCGCACGTAACGCAATCTCGAACGAAATTCTTAACCGAGCTTCTCAATCCTTTCCAATGAAATGCCTTCGAGATCAACGCTCTCGTGCGATCTGTGCCTGGGCGTCCTACATCAGTATGTTACGCGGTGACTATGTTGTGCACCAAGACTAGTGGTATACAAATTTTCCATTTATTAGGGTGATGAAAGTATCGAATGAGCAGGATATAATTTTGAAATTTATAATGTTGTTCCCAAGATCTACTATTTTGATATTCTATTTCATCTACTGTTTCCTCTCAAACGCGAATGCCGCTTCTATAGTCCGAATACTCTTTGGAGATCTGCTAATCGTTCAGGAGAAATATTAAGAACTTCAACCTTCAATACTTGAAACGAGTGTACTTTAAGCAGTCTGCACTCATGCTATGGAAATAATCTACTAAATGCATCACAAAATTTACTTTTGTATTTCACAAATTCTATATCATGTTGGAATTCACTGATTTCTGCACTCCAACGCGATAATCTATTATTCCAGGATTTTACGCGTTTAAGAAAGAGACAAGCGTGATGATCGGTGACAATTATGATTCGTCTTGCTAACAATATGGGTCTCCATTTCCTCAAGGCGTATATGACCGCTAGATATTCCAATTCCGAAATCGAATACAGACGCTCGCACAGGGTCAAGGCGCGACTAATGCACTGCATAATCCGTGGTTCATCACCCGGTTCTTGCCATATTTTCCAGCCTAAACCAACGGTTGAAGCGTCTACCTGGATGTAAAATGGTTTTGAAAAATCAGGGTGTGACAATAAAGTGCACAACTGTTATCTTTAATCTGTTTGAAAGCTTTCTCTCATTCTTTTGTCCACTGCCACTTTCGTCCCTTACGTTCCAATTCGTGTAGTGGGGCCGCTTTTGTAGCCTAATCTGATATGAAATTTTGACAGTAATTAAATAATCCTAACGCAGATTGCAAACTTTTGATATTGGTGGGTGTTGGTAATTCCCTGACTGCTTTAATAGTTTTTCATTCTTTTTGATCCCCTTTGGACTAACAATATACATTAAAAGTGGTACTTCTGGTGCACAGAACATGCATTTATCAATATTCAACGTTATATTGTATTCCTTGAGCTTAGCAAAAATTTGGTCCAATAACTGTAAATGTTCCTGATACGTGTCGTTCGTGACTAAATCATCGTCCACGTATCTCACAATTTTATTGTGTAACTCACGGCCTAACACTTGGGACATCATAGCGTTAAAGCTTGTCCTCCATTTCCATACCCAGAAGGCACTCTTTGATACAGATATTACTGTCCCTAAAATTAAACGTGCGTATGGCTGCGACTTAGGATGTAACCCAAAATGATGGTACGAAGTGTCCAAGACACTGCTAAATGGTTTTCCCTGTAATGTAGCCAACAAATCTTCTATTCTCCCCGGTTTAATCTGCCTCAAAACTAAATTTTCATTAACATCTCTCAAATCGATGCAGAACCTCTGTTTATTATTATTTTTTTTGGAACAACTAAGATAGGATTACTATGCATAGATCGACTGTTAGTGATAATTCCCAACTGTAACAACTTTTTAATCTCACCTCGCACAAACGATAAATGTTTGTAGGTAATCTTGAACTGTTTACGAACCAAAGTTTCTTTGCTGTCGATTTTTATTTCATATTAAATGCCTTTACACTTGTCAGTATAATTTGTGAAAATTTCTCTATACCGGAAAAATAAAATCAACAACTGTTCTTTTTGGTTAAGATCCAATGTACTGGCGCGATCAACAGCAGCTCTTAATATTTCTGTTGATGCAAATTGTCTCAAGACGTCATCTTCTCGACTACAGCTGACATTACCAGCGTAAAAGCGCTCTGCATTATTGTTTCCTTCATCAGCTGATTCGACCACGGACTCTGGGTTGTCATTACAATCTTTTGGTTCAATGGTTAGGAGGGAGACTACCACTCTATTATTATCATAGTCTAATGAAGTGTTGCCCTGACTAAGATTAATAATACTTTGTAATTGTTCTAATGCGTTCAGGCCCATTATAAATATCTCGTTAAGATCAGCAACAACAAAAACTTCTAACGTAAATGCAAGCGAATCTTTTTTGACGGGTATGACAGTCCTGCCTCTACACTTTCTTTTAAATTTTCCACTAAAATCTACAATAAGAACATCATCAGCTGGATGTAATTTAGGGAATGAGATCTCTTACGTAATATTTTTCCACAGGTCATAGGAGGCTAATGAGGTCTCCACCCCCGTGTCACACAATGTTTTCACTTCGATCCCATTTACGAGTGTGTTAATAAAAGCAGAATACTGCCTGTCACACTCTCTAACTATTGTTTCTTCAAACTTGTCTTCTTCATTATCACCTCTTGCATCCTGGTCTAAATCTGAGTCGGATTCAAATGTAAAATTTCGAACGCGGAACATATTATTGGGGATTTGGTTATTTACTGTCTCGACGAATGTACCCCCTCGAAACCCGTCTTCATTCAGTTTCCCGAATATTCGCGTGACTGGTCTTGGGTTCGATTCTGATTTGATTCGTTATTCTTTTGGTTTCTCCAATTCTGTCGATTATTTCCCCGTCCTCTATATTCCCTCGACGTTGTTCCAAACCACGGTTGTTATTGCCACGCCAATTATTATCCCTATCACTACGAAGTTCTTCAGTTCGATTCTTTTCACTACACGTTTGCGCATTGTTACCATCATGGTTACTTGTATCACTGGTTTTGTCGAGTACCATTGCTATTCTTTCGTATATAATTCCTTTGTTGGCCATTAGATGACGCGTTTGTTGTTTTGGCTTGCACACGAAATGAACGATTATCTTTATTATTATTATTATTATATGCATTATAGCCTCTATTTGCATTATTTTCTGCTACCCTCAACGATTCTATCCTATCGATGCTAACCAAAAGCTGTTGAAAAGAAGTGCACTGATAGAATGGTAATTTTTCTCGATACCTTCCCCGCAAAGTATCTATGATGCTTGCGACAATCTTTGCAGGTGAACTTTCCGGATTTAAGTCTGTCAATAACTGATACTGTTTCGTGGCAAATCTGCGAACATTATCATGAGTCTTTGGATCGAACCGCCTACTTCTACAAGAAGCAATCAGGCTAGCAACAATGGTGTCTGAATCAAACGTGTCTATTACTCCTTTCTCAAACTGACCGAAGGTTTCAAATTCTCTAGGATAATTAGCGACCCACTGTTGCCCCCTGTTCGAGAAGACACGGGATAAGCTGAACCAAATCATCTTCACATATACCTACGACCCTATCTTTTTCTTTCAAATCCTGAATATATGAACGCGCAGTTGTACTACCCGGAAGCCCTGTATATTTTGATAAGTACTGCAAATCACTAACTCTGATGACACGCTTAGGCTTAGGAACTCTACGCGAATAGACTTGTTTTACACTACTATCGGATCCGTCCGATTTGAATTCTTCAATTTAATAATCTGAGCCTTGGTAATCATGATCGAGTTGATTCTCTTTACGTGGTGATGTACGTGTATCAATATGCAATTGTCGCAATTTATCTTCAATATGTTCCTGTCGTACTAATAATTCGCTATTTACTCTCTCTAATCTATTCATTTCCTGAGTAGTATCTTGATCATGTTCAGATTTTACAATACCATGGGCTGTTTCTCAAAATGCTCGATTATCATTTCAACAGTAACTTTAAGGTGTTCCCTGAAACTTTCTAATGTTCGTTCGATTCGATCTGACCGTTCACTGTTCAGTTTCAGAATTTGCCGGTGCGCTTGCACTTCTTCACTTATGTCACCTGTCTTTTCTGCGAGTTCTTTTACATTTCCGTTTAATTCGCGAACGGCACTTTCCTGTCTATTCATACGAAAACTAACAATCTCGCATTTTTTGCCTGTGAGCATCTGGTGTTCTTCTATTTTCTCTACTTGGCCTCTTACCCCTTTCAGTTCCTCTTTCAAAGTATCAATATCACGCTGTTGGCCCTCGGTGGTCTTTCTACTTTCAATCTCTACCGCTTGTATGGATGCCTGTAATTGCTAAAGATTTTTCTTATATTTTTCGCTACCTGATTCAACGGCTAGTTAATTCCGAGCGAATTTCAGTAATCGTATTATTGAATTCAGTAATCAGTGATCGTACTACTCAAACCATCAAGTCTACTTCCTAATTCAACTCAATTCTACGTCCACTCTTTCGCTAATTTGGTTATGGACTGTTTACATTCATTTGCTGATTCTGTTATTAACTGTTTGCATTCGCCTATTAATTCATGTACTCGTTCGCTATTGCTTTCAATTTTATATTCTTAACGTTCACTGTTATTTTCTAGTTTCTGTTCTAATTTAGCAGACTGTTTCTCTAACAATGCTTGAATTTGTTCTAATGCAATACTACTCTCCATATTTACTTAAGTTACAAACAACTAATTCACAATATAAAAGTAAAAAATACGAACGCCTAACTTCAACAACAAAGTGTAAACAAACAAACACAATGAAACTAATGTGTCATTATTTCAATTGCACAAAACCTTCCCTTTTTTGACACTTCTCAAAAGTTACTAATTTTTTAAACATACCTTAACCCGTATTTTATAATTATTTTCTCACAATATTCATAGCATAAGTAAACAGAATGTTATGTCTATATTGGTGTGTGTTTGGCTGTGATCTGCTGATTAGTGTTTATTAATCTGTGCGTAATATTGGAAGTTGACGGGAGAAAATTTTTGCGAACAAAGATAAAAATGTTATAATTTAATTTCTCACGAAAAACGTATGCTAAGGTATGTTGCAAAACGATACGAACGATCCAAATATGTGACATAACTTTAGTAAACGCATGTTACGGGTGGAAAACATGATATGTAAAGATGCACAAGGAGCATATGTATACAGACCATGGATAGTACACTCACATCCACGGCTAACCAAATTGAAAACAAAAAATAACCAAAACAATACGGTAATAAATGTTGCAAAATGATACGAACGCAATAAAAAAGCCAGTTCTAATAGCCAATAAATGATCCGTTTCGTAACACCAACTCGAACACTCGATCAAACACGCTGTCTACGAGCGTTTGCAGCAGAGTCACATCAGTTTGATTCCACGCAGCGATGATGGCATCCTACAACTCACGAACATTCTTGTACTGTGTACCGCTGGCGTACACTGAGCGACACAATATTCCCCATAGATTTTCCATCGGGCTTATGTCTGGGGAATTGGAAGGCCAATCAAGGCCAATCACATCTTTGTCCCGAAACCAATCCTTTGTAGTTCCAGCAACATGGGTATTGGCATTGTCATGTTGGAAAATCCATTCAGGATCGGCAATTCGCGCGGCAAATGGCAACAAATTGTTTGCAAGTGTTGTTTGGTACGTGGTTGATGTCATACGAGATGTAGGAAATGCGAGGTTTGTTGTACCATAATAACCAAAGCCTCCCCACAGCATTACCGACTGCCCTCCTTGCTGTCGCTTAGAGAACATTTGTTCCTCCTTCAGCAAATCGTGCCAATAGTATCGCCAGCCATCGGGACCATCCAAATTAAAATTATTTTAATCACTGAAGATGACACGACGCCAGTGCTGCTTCCAGGTCACATGTGTCTTGGCCCAAATAACCCGTCGCTCCTTGTGCTGCGCGGTGAGTCGTAGCTGTCGCTTGCACTTCCTATATCGGAGATAATTGCAGCGTTTTACAGCTCTTGATAAGGTAGATTTATGTACACGAATATTAGGGTCTCGTGTCAACTGTGTAAGGGATATTTCACCACAACTTAGCTTTCGAACAACCTGTCGTTCCTGTTGTGGCGTTAGTTTACGCGGTCTACGTGATGATTTCTTAACTCCATACCGCATTCCAAGTTTTAAAAAATTGTTCACGACACAAGCACTCCGCCCAATTCGACGTGCAATTTCATTAGCAGATATACCTTCTTCTTAATATGCCACTATTTGCCCCTTTTCGCACTCAGACAATACTTTGCCACGGCCCATTATGCTTCTCTTACTCGCCACCTCACCCAGACGTCCTCGCTGTAGTACACTACCTTACACTTCTATCACTAGACTTTTATACATCTCGCCTTCTCGTCCAGAGCCGTCTATGTTCGTAGCTGCGACCTAGCTATGTGTTGTTGCGCTAAACATGTCTGCTTTCGTATCATTTTGCAACACTTCTCTTGGGCTGTTTTTTCTTATTTTCTTTCGCCATGTCGTCTATATGCGTCTATTTCTACAATATCTGTTATCGCGTAACATAAATACGACACTGAGCCATTCACCCTCACTTCCATTTTCCGTTTCCTTTCCGATCACATAGTATGATGGTATCGTTCGTATCATTTTGCAACGCACCTTAGTATTATTCCTATAGTAATTAAATTTACTTTATGTTATTTAAAGCCTGCATATTATTTTCTCTCTCCTATCTTTTTCACAAGTTTGAACAACTTCCAAAGAAATTAAATTTAACTAGCTCCTGCATGTACAACGTGACTCAAATTCTTGATTCTATACGCAAACACTACAATACCTGTTCTAAATACTGTCGGGTTTTGCCACGAAAATCAGTAGTATCTCCGGACACAATTACATTCGAAGATTGATGATTTTGTCCTGTCACGGTCGCCATGTGGTTGTAATCGTGTTTTCTTGCCGTTGTTAAAATTCTATAAACCTAAGCATTCACCCCAGCTTTACTATGGTAAATCACAATTGCATATCTTATCGAACTTATATCTTATAGAAAACCCGAAGCTGGGCACATACGGTTGAACGTAAAATAGAAATATTGTAAATGATTAATTTCAACACAAATATTAACGAATAAAAAAGAAACCACTTTACGATACAACAAGAAAACCTAATTAAACTTTTCAAAATATATGTTGCTGAATATGAATTACACAAATTAAGAAAACATTAACAGATTACAAGAGGTCAAGTAACTTTTATTCAATATTCTTTGATTGTTTCAACCTTTCGTTTCATTTCCATTTGCTTTCTTTCAATAAAAAAGTGAATATGTGGCTCGAATAATTAATGTTTCACTTACTCACGATAAATCTTCGACCAGTCAGTTCTTCCACTGCTGATACCACTCGGGTCCTGGCGTCGAATCCGCTGGATGTAAACAAGATCCACAAAAGTTAATGTACTAGAGCCGAAATAAGCTCGGAGCTGTGTCAACTAGTCTTGAAGGTTCAATGTAATTCCCTACTGGCAGGAAGAACATGACGATCCATTAACTGCAAAAAATATATAGCTTCTGCTCGTAAATGCTTGCGTAAGAACAATCATATTGAATTTATTATGCTTTTCGAAGGGGGCGGCAGGCCCATATTAGTCACTGGTACATAAAAGTAGTATGGGTCATTTATTCCGCTCATCTTGCAAGTAATTTGAAACTCATGTGCACTCCCAAAATAAAATTTGAAATTTTTATTTCCCGTCCCCTGTGACTTTCGAAGGCATCTCTACTAATTTACCCTACCTGCTCCGTGCCGTCTGTCACCAAAATAACATTCCAGATTTTTACTAACATAACGATAGATTTCACATTAATTGACAACAATGACTTCTTCCGTATATCCCTGCTTACGTTATTTATCATGAATTTTTAATGCGATTTTAGAAGGGGGCTGTAGCCCAATATCAGTCACTGACACATGCAAGGAACATCAGAATGTTAATTTCGTATCATTTGTGATCAACCTGACACTCACTGGATTTTCCAAAATAAAATTTATATTTTATAAAGATCCAGTAACTTATGTTTCGCCCCCAGTGTCCCCATAATGCGGTGCATTACCGACATAACATTCAAGATTTGATAAGCGCATCCTTTTTGTTACAATGATGTTAAATTTCACATCTATTGACAAGAAATACATTCTTCTCGTATGTTCGTACTAACGATATTTATGGTGACTTTGTATCTAAAAGGGGGCTATAGCCCCATATAAATCACTGGGACATGGAAGGAGCATTGGAATATTAATTTTATGACATTTGTAAATAATCTGAAGCTCACTTGCATTTCGGGTACAAAATGTTCAATTTTTATAAAGATACATTATCTTTGCTTCGCCTCCTGTGGCCCCCTAAGACGGTGTATTTCCAAAATAACATTTCAGATTTGAAAAGCTGAATACGCCTTTTGCTACAATTACGCCAAATTTCACATTAATTAACAGAACATAGTTCAATCTTGCATGTTCCTCCTGAGGACACCGGCGTCTTTTCGCGCGATTTTCGACCGCGACGAGCAAAAAGAAATTCGTTCACCAAAAGAAAAGAAAGAGAGTTAGAAGGTAATTTGTTGCTTTAAAATACGAGTTAGGAGTAGGGGATAAATGTATGTTCTAGCGCACTTTCACCCCCCACCCCTCAATAACATAGCGCACCCCTGCTTCCAAATATCTTATAATCTACCCCCTAATAATTTTTAACACTTCCTATCCCCCCAAATAACTTCTATCACATCTCAAATAACTACTATCTTACTCATAATAACTTCTAATGCATTCTATCACTAAATCTAGTTACAAAAACAAAAAATCACTAAATCTAGTTACAAAAACAAATAAATCACTAAATCTGGTTACAAAAATCAGGTTATAACCGGTTTTGACTTCAAAAATCATTAAATTTGGTTACAAAAAATCATTAAATCTAGTTACAAAAACAAAAAATCATTAAATCTAGTTACAAAAACAAAAAATCACTAAATCTAGTTACAAAAGTTCAAAAAAAATCACTAAATCTAGTTACAAAAAGTCACTAAATCTAGTAAAATAAAATTACAAAAACACTTTTATGATTTTACCATAAAAGTTAACTAAACTCTACATAATTACATAATAGTTACAAATTAATATATTGATAGTTACAAATTAGTATATTGATAGTGAAATCTCCTGCTAACTTCATTCTCTATTGAAAATACTGATTTCTTAAACTCAGTCCATTGATCATAGTTCTAACTGAATAAACATCCATTGATTTCAAATACTACTTGCGTTTGATCTTGAACATCTTTCACAATCACATTGAATGAATTAGTAAGAATAAATTTCTTCTGAGGCTCCATGCTAACAGCTCACTTTTTTATAAGATTGTTTTTATTTGCATCAATTTTGTTACATACACAACTCAACAGTTGGAAAATTATCTTTTAAACCAGTATGTTTGATTTTTAATCCATCTTTAACAATTTCATCAATCATCTTATCTGTTAAGTGTTCTATAAATCTAGGTGGAAGAAAGAACTTAAACTCTGCACATTCAACTAAAATGCTTTTTCCAAACTTAGTTTTAAACTTTTCCATTTTCTCAATCTTATATTCTGTATCTAATTCTAATTCTCTTAATCCAATAACTTGTTTTTGTTCAAGACTTCCAAGCTTGTTTAAAAAATCAACGTGTTTTGCCATATTTATTATATAGAATTTTTTCTAATAGTCTCGAATTTCGTTAAGTATGTCATTGATTCTGTTAACAATATCTCTTACACTTTCATCTGTTAATTCACCATTCATGAGCTTAATTACATTAAGCTCATCTTTAAACAGCCCAATTCGATTCACCATATTTTTATTATATTCTTTCTTTGAAGCTACATTAAACCGTGCTGATAGACCAGTGATAACAGCAGAAGCCGAAGCAAATGCAGTTGTAATAATTGAATACACTGTAAGAGGAATAAATACTTTGACGAACCCTGTAGAAGCTGATAATAGAATTGATAACGTAATAAGAGTAGTATAAACACATTTTATTCTCTTAAACTTCCTTTTGTTTTTCATTAATAACTTCTCAAGATTTAATATAGTATCTTCAATTAACACAATTAAATTCTCACATGGAATGTTATCTGGAATAGTCATTTTATTAAATACGTCTTTATGATATTGTCATAAAAACACTTACAAACTAAACAAATCTAATAAACATATAATTGATTTATATCTTAATTATTTTTTCTTTCTCAACATCATACTCTAAATTTCTCTTACCAATCATAACAACATAGCAAATTGTTTTATCTGGTACATCGCTTTCAAAATTTACAGTCAGTTTCAAATTAGTTCTATCACTTACAGTTACTGATTTATGCTTGCTTGTGTTAATTACGAACATTGGTCTATTTTCCAAAATCTCTTTAGGATAATAAAACTTTTCAGTGTTTCCAATTGTAGCTCGCTTATATACCGTATACATTTCATAAACTTTCAAATACTTATGTTTTGCAAAATCTAAGTTTAAAGATTGTAATGGGAAAGATTCATTTCTAGAATTACGAAAATAGATATTCTGAACTTTACAATGATCAAAATAGCTTGAATCTTTTTCTTGATTATCATTTCTATCAGTTTGGAAAAAGGCAATCACGAAATTAGGCATATCAAATTCACTTGAGTTAAATTGTGTGGTTAAATCGAATTCTAAATATTTGCCACTAACTGATTTCTGTAAACATTGATATGTGTGAATGAAACAGGAATCTTACCTTCTTTTAACATATTAGATCTTAACAAGGTGGCATAGTTTGGTTCATAATTAACAATAGGCATTCTTAACTCCATATTTGTAATCTTAACTTTACCTGGATGCGGTTGATTGTCTTCATATGTTCCATCCTGCTTTTTTGTTTTCCAAATAGCAAATGCATTATCATCAGAACCACTTCTTTTAAATGTATATTTCAAACCACCTTTCCACATAATATCTTTAAAATCTGAACAAAATCCTGGCAAAAGTCTTAGCAAAAACATTATTTCTTCATCTGTTCTTGCCCATGTAATTCCTTCCCATCCACATTCATCATAGTGATTTGCCTCTGGTTTTTGAAATCGTACATGTGTTTACAGCTGTTGAAGTTAAACAAGGATAATCTATAATATCTAATATATGTCCATGCTTACTAACTTGAATTTGAGAAAACAAATGTGGGAAGAAATTATTAATAAGTCTAATATTTTGACCAGCAGTATATTCTCCATCAGCGTCTCTACCTCTAATTTCAAAAGTTACATAAATATCAGCATAATATGGATGTATGAATCCATCACCCACGTCAATATCAAATTCAATAGACCTGTTTGGTTTATTTAAATTCTCGATTGTTTTTTGATTAGGTTTAAAGGATTCTAATTCATATGATTCTATCTTATCCATATTTATTATAAAAAATATTTGTAATCGTTTTATGAATTAAGCCCATAAAAACTTAAATATAACTTCTCCAAATATCCTTATTCCTATTCACCTGACTAATAATTTCTGAAAAACTATACCCATCTGTAAACATTTTTAACACTGTAATGCATAAATGTCCACAAATTACCTCGTTAAAATGTTGTATACGGCTGCTATTGTACTCTATATTATGACCAAGATATTTTACGAGTGTTTTTGGCGGATTACCTCCAAATGGATCAAACACATACTTTCTATTTCCTTTTTTTCCAAAAACAAATCCAATGCGTTCCTATACTATTAGACGTATCAAAATTAACAATACCACACTCATTCTTCTTTGGTTGTTTAGGCAATTCATCACTCATAAATACACCTCTAAAATTTCTTATCTTAAGTTTTTTAACAAGTTGTATTAGGTCTAAATTACTTAAAGGTTTAATTTCTTCTTTTTCTCTACTGTTTTGGAGTTTACGTTTTTTGAAAGCTTACCACCTTGTTTTTCTTCCATTGCTAAGTCATGTCGCTTTTGTTCCTCTAATTCAATTTTATTCTTTTTTGCATCATCTACAGTCTTAGCAATAGCAGCCGCACCTCCAGCAACAGAACCTAGAGCACCTATTAAAGCTAAAATCGTTGGAATAGTAAATATATATAACCACCATAATGAACTTTATTATCATTTGTCTTCATTTCTTTGTTTATTTTCTTAAGTTGTGGTATAGAAAGAGATAGAGACATACATTGTCCTTTACTTAGTTTTGCTTCCTTTTGTTTCAGTTGTTTGTTAGTTAAAATGTGATCTATATTTAATCGTTTAAGTTCCTGATTAGGAATCGTAAATGTAAAACCTTTTAACTGCATATTTATAATATAATTAAAAGCTTTTTATGAAAAATTTCCATAAAAAGTACATATAAACCTAAATCTAAAAAATACTTAAAAACCTAAACCAAATCTTACTTTTGTTACTTATAAACCTAAACCAAATCTTACTTTTGTATTCATCACTAAAGCAGTTCCAAGAGCAGGTAGTTCTTCAGTTATTAAATTAGCATCTTTAGCAAAAACTCTTTCCCAGGCTTTATTTTCTAATTCCTTATCTGCAATATGTCTTGATTCTGTATCTTTATTATCCCTATAGTATATATCATGTTCTTTACAAGCCTCATCTAATGGCTTAATACCTTTATCACCTCTTTCTAATCTTTCTTGAAGTTTTGTACCCGGACCACAATATTGAAATCCTGGAATATCCAACTCAAATGGAAGTTTATTAATCAAATCATTTACTAATCCTTTACCATACTTCTCACTATTCCAAAATCTTGGTGGCAGCGTATTCAATATCTTTATCAAATAACCTATACCTTTTGCATCATTAGGTATAAATTGTGAAAGTTTAGAATTAATCATATCGATAATACCTACTTTCTCATTATAAAAGTTATCATTTCCAGATTTTTCTTCCCCATCAATAGCAATCAAGCGATCAATCAGTTTTCTCACATCATCCATCCATACGTATTCTTTTTTTAATTCGTTATATACTTTTATTCATTCTCCAGATTTTGGTGTCTTTTTTGAAGGTGTTGTTGGTTTTATATATTCATCCCAAATAGGTTTGATAATTTCTTTATATTTTTTACCTTTACTAGATTTTTCTTTTCTTGCATTCGGAACATTATTATGACATACAACACTAGAATCAATTACTATTTGTTTATATTTTTCTAGATCATCATCATTATAATTTGTTGGATTATGTGTTGTCAATAATTCCCATAAACCCTCTGTTCCTGTATAATGTCGATTATTAATAACTAAATCAGCACCATGAATTTTAACTTCTGCATTTCCTATCATATGTGTAATTTTCCCATCTTTATCATATGGTTGTATTCCAAAATTTTATCACCTCTAGTTGCATAATATCTTGAGGCAATCTTACCAAAATGAGTTGTTGCTAAAGATTCTATTCCTTCTACTTTATATTTAATTTGTTTTCTCATGTGTTTTATTTCTTCTGTTAAAGGCGTATCACTTTCATTTATAGGACTGTCATACAAAGGTGGTGTTTCTAATAAGCTTGAATCAACTCTTGCACTTTTATGTACAACTGGAACTAACTCTTGAATTAAATTTTTATTTTCTTCTGCTACTTTTGATATATCTTGCCCTAAATCTTTAATTGCATCAATAACAGGCTGATCTTGTTCTTTAAATTTCTCATACTTATTTCGATTACTTTGTTTAATTTCCTTAAATCTTTTAATAAGTTCTTCTTTTAACTTAATATACTTCTTAGCTTTATTAACATCCATTTATTATATAAAGAAAAATAAAAACATAACATAACATAATATAACATATACGTTCACCTACATTCATATACGTTTAGTTTACACTTTTAGAAATTCTTTAATTTTATTTCTATATTTACCATTATTCAACTTCCTAGTCATATCTATTGTTAAGAAACCATGTTCTTCACTCCAACACTTGCTACATAATAATTGTAATTTTTCAAACGACATATCAGATGCAACAAATTCATCATGTATATGTTTTAAATTTACAGTGGTGGCAAAAAGTCCTGAACACACTCATTTTTTTTGCCTAATTTTTGTGTTTGACTTCATTTTTCGTTATGAAATTATCGCACTATCTTAAATATTGTTATTGATTTTAATGTATTTTTTTATGCTGATTTCAAATCTACTACTAGTTTTTTAATGCCTAAAATATTTTTTGTAGTAAAGCTGCCTGAACACAATAATGTGAAATACGTGCAGAATAAAACAACATAGAATAACATAATATGAATAGAAGAATAACACGAAAATTGACAGGTACAGTACATTTAATAAGCATTTTGAAAATTACATTGTTGTCACATGTTAGAACCAATATTTTATGGGCCAGCCGTTTGCTTTAATTACAGCTCTACATCTTTTTGGCATCGATTGCACCAGTTTCAAAAGAAGTTCTTTCGTGACAATATGGTTGAAGGAAAATATTAAGGCTTCAATTAACTCACGTTTTTTTGAAGGTTTTTTCTTTGAAATTTTATAACCAATTTTAAACCATAAGTTCTCTATCGGATTAAGGTCCGGAGACTGTCCTGGCCAATTCCTTCTACTTACAGTGTGGTTTTTGAACCATTTCTGGACTATCTTTGCACGGTGACAAGGGGCGTTATCGTCCTGAAAACTCCATGACCGATTCCCAAAAAGATCTCTTGCAGTTGGTAGCAATTTATTTTGTACTATTTCAATGTAATCCATGGCTTTCACTGTTCCGCTAACGATGTAAAGTCATCCAACACCACGAGAAGACATGCAACCCCATGCCATCACTTTTGTCGGGTAATTTACTGTGGGCTTCAGACACTGAGGGCTGAATTCCTCATGAGTGCGTCGTCTTACATAGGCACTACTTTATTTACCAGAAAGACAAAACTGACACTCGTCAATAAATATGACCTTTTCCCAGTCTTTAATAGTCCGTAATGAATATTCCCTTGCCCACGTAAATCGCCTCTTGCGTTGAAATTCAGTCAGTAATGGTTTTGGGCGCGCTTTACAGCCTCGTACCCCAATTTCCACCAGTCTCCCTCTAACAGTTCTTGTGCACACACTCACATTTGATGTCAAAGTCCGTTGTTTCAAAATTTGCGTTGAATTAAGGTTTCATTTTGAAAGTGAAATCCTGTGATATAACCTGTCTGCACGTAAAGATGTTTTTCTTGGTCGTCTTGATCGCCCCCTGTCCGCAGTAGAATTTGTTTCAGAAAATCTTTTCAATGTTCTCACGACAGTAGAAATCCTACATGGTACTTTAGCAGCAATTTGGCGCAAAGAATAACCTTCTTCCTTCAAATCTATTATTTTGTACCTTTTATTCTCAGGCAGATATGAAAACTTAGCCATAATGCCAATATTTTTCACAAATGCACTTCTAATTGCTTTCAATACACAATTCAATACACTACGATTGAGAACTAGAAATGTTCCAAATCCAATCTTAAGAATATTTAATTTATCTAATGATTATGAGTTTCTCTACAATGGAAAAGTAATGCATATAGAATTAAGTTTGGATAGATACTTTTTAGATATATTTTTGAACAATACTTTAGTGGTAAATCTTCCTTTAAACATTAAAAAGGGTGATAAAATTATGTTTCAAGCACAAAAAAGTTCAGCTATGGAAGGAGGATCATTATTGCAAGTTATTATGTATATAGAAAGAGAACCTTAATGATTTTCTTTTAATAAATAATGATGTATTGTGTTAAGTGTAAGAAATCAACAGGTGCAATGAAAGGTACCATTAGAGTAGAACAGACAAAGAATGGAAGATATGTTAAGAAAGGTATATGTGTTGTATGTGGTACTAATAAATCCCAATTCATTAAAAAGCCCGATTGACTATATGAAGGTGAAGGTATTAGAGAAGACATTATAGAAGAAATTCATAAACCATCTAGAAAGAATTATCCTAGGTTAAGTGTTATTGTTAGAGGTATTGATGATCTTTGGCAAGCTGATCTTGTAGAAATGGATAGTGGTGTGTTAAAAGGTATTTCCAAAATCAATAAAGGGTATAAGTATTTGCTAACGATTATAGATGTGTTTTCAAAATATGCATTTGCTGTTCCTGTTAAAGATAAGAGTGGGAAGAATGTTACAGAGGCATTTGAATCAGTGTTAAAAGTAAGAAAACCTAGTAACTTACAAACTGATCAAAGTAAAGAGTTTTACAATAAAGAATTTAAGAAGTTGATGGAGGAAAATAGGATTAATCATTATTCAACCTATAGTGGTAAAAAAGCTTCTGTTGTTGAAAGATTTAATAGAACACTTAAACAAAATATGTGGAAGAAATTTACTGTTTAAGGTAATTATAAATGGTTAAAAATATTGCAAGGTTTGGTTGACGAATATAATAACAAAGTACATAGAATAATTGGTGTGAAACCTGTAGAAGTGGATAAGAATAATGAGCATGTGATATTGAAAAAGTGTATAAGAAAGAATATGAGCCTGTTAAGTTAAAGTACAAGATTAGTGATTATGTTCGTATAAGTAAAATTAAAGGTTTTTTTGAGAAAGGATATACACATAATTGGTCAACAGAAGTATTTTTTATTAATGAGGTTATACCATCTAATCCACCAACATACAAAATTAAAGATTTAAACAATGAAGAAGTTAGAGGAAGATTTTATGAACCAGAATTAATGAAAACTAAATATAAGGATGAGTATTAGGTTGAAAAAATATTGAGAAAGAAAGGTAATATAGTGTTTGTTAAATGGTTAGGGTTTGATGATTCACATAATAGTTGGATAGATAAGAGTAATGTAATATTATAAATGTTATATTTTATGGTTTAATAATTCACATAATAATTAAATAAATAAAAGTAATATAATATTATAAATGTTATATTTTATGGTTTAATAATTCATATAAAAGCTTGATAAGATAAGGAAAATGTTATAGTGTAAATTTAATGTGTTTAACTTTTATGAATATTTCCATAAAAGGTAATAAATCATTTATTAAATGGTTAGGGTTTAATAATTGCATAATAATTAAATAAATAAAAGTAATTTAATATTATAAATGTTATTTTTTTTATTTCATAAAAGGTAATGAAGTGTTTGTTAAATAATTAGGGTTTGTTAAATGGTTATGGTTTAATAATTGCATAACAATTAAATAAATAAAAGTAATATAATATTATAAATGTTATTTCATAAAAGGTAATAAAGTGTTTGTTAAATAATTAGGGGTTACTAAATGGTTACGGTTTAATAATTGCATAATAATTAAATAAATAAAAGTAATATAATATTATAAATGTTATTTCATAAAAGGTAATAAAGTGTTTGTTAAATAATTAGGGGTTATTAAATGGTTAGGTTTAATAATTGCATAATAGTTAAATAAATAAAAGTAATATAATATTATAAATGTTATTTCATAAAAGGTAAATAGGATAAGAAGTTGAATGACAATTATGATGATGAGTGAGTTTATGAAAATGATTCAGTTTTTATCATATTAATAATGACTTTGATGGGGTGATCCCATAAAAGCCCTATAATAACACAACACACTAATATATGTAGACAATGGCAGGAGTGTACAAGTATTAGCAGTTGTGTTAGGAAAAATAAGTATGCTAATGTTGGTATATATAACATGAAAATAACAAATTAATATGTAAAGTCAAGAAAATCCGTAACTATAGTTCTTTAAATAAGAGTGAATTAATAAAAAAAATCGAACAATATCAAAATGAACCAGATGAATTGAAAGTTATATACACAATGAAAGTTGATGAACTAAAAACATTGTAAAGGTAAGGGCATAAAAGGTTATTCTAAATTAAGAAAGGCTGAACTTATTGACCGTATTAAAAATATGAAGATGAACAAAACAAATCACAAATTAGAAACATATTTCCATTTAAACAAGATGTTTTTGAAGAATCGAAACCACAACGAATACCAATTAAAGTAGAAACAAAGGAAACAGCAATACAGAAACGATTACAAACTATCACAATTGAAAACATAGGAGGATATAAGGATCCGGTGAAGTTTTTAAATATAAGTGGGAAAGTAGTTATTAACAAAATCAAAGAAGAATTAAAGCATCATCCATTAAAAGTCAACCTTGTATTCATTTGTGATTATATTAAAGATAAAGAACTACAAGAACGTAATTTTAAAACTATGAATGAAAGAATATTACAATCAACTGACCTAGATGAATATATAACTCACGCAAATCAAAAACTTTGTAGAGAGATTGGAGGAATTTCAAGGTAGAGGATCAGGATGGACATTGCACCAAATTAAATATTTAGAAATCAGATTAAATAAATATGTACCATTACGAGCTTCTTCCTACATTGACCTCCCTAAACCAATTAAAGATAAAAAAGCAGTAATTAGTGTTCAAAATTAAGATAATAAATGTTTCTTATATTCTATTGCGAGTTATTTAAAACCAGCAAAAAAAGATCCTTAACGACCTTCACATTATACAAAAATTGTGGATGAATTACAAAAGAAATATTGTAATAGTATTGAATTTCCCGTACAGTTAAAAGATATAGTAAAGTTTGAAAAGAGAAGTAACATATCCATTAACGTGTATAGCTATGATAATGAATATAATATATACCCACTTCAAATCACAAAAGATAATCAGGACAAACACGTTAATTTATTATATGTAAAGGATGAAAATAACGATCATTTTTGATGGATAAAGAATTTATCGAGATTAATAAGAAGTCAAGTAACAAAACATACTGAAAAATTATACTTCTGTGATAGGTGTTTAACAAGACGTTTTAGAAGTTAGATGCAATTACAAGCTATTAGATGCAATTACATGAGCTATATTGTAAGGAGCATGAATCTGTTAGAATAGAAATTCCAAAATCATATGACAATCAAATACAGTTCCAAAATTATAATAGATCATTGAGAGTACCATTTGCGATATATGCCGATTTTGAATGTTTGTTATGTAAAATGGAAGTAGACCATAATTGTTCTAAAACTCTGAAGTATCAAAAGCATTTACCAACGAGTTTCTGTTATTACATCAAATACTCAAAAGATATGTATAACAGTCCTGTTAGTTATATTGGTTTAGATGCTGCAAAGGTGTTTGTGAAGAAGTTAAAACAAGAAGCAATAGAAATAAAGAAAGCATATAACAAAAAAGTTGAAATGAATGACCTAACTAAAGATGAGAACGAGATATATAATAATGCCAATAGTTGTCATATATGTGAGAGAAACTTGAATGATTTACCACCAGCATTTGAAAAACAAATAAATATGTTAAATAAGAAAATACAATTCGCTAAACATAATGATAGCATGATTGTAAATTTAGAAGAATGGAAACATGAATTAGGAAAATGTTTAAAGGATATAAATAAAAATAAAGCAAAAGTAAGAGATCATGATCATTTAACTGGAAAGTTTAGAGGTGCAGCTCACAGTTATTTTAACTTAAGCTATCGAAATCCTAATTTTATTCCAGTATGTATTCACAACTTAAGTGGTTTTGATACTCACCTGTTTGTTAAAGAACTTGCTTATGATAAGAATGAAATAAAACTAATTGCAAACAATGAAGAAAAGTATATAACATACTCGAAATATGTGAAAGTTGATAAAAAGAATGGGATTAATTTACGATTTCTAGATTCATTTAGGTTTATGTCAAAGAGTTTAGCAGAACTAGCAAATAACCTTACAAAAGAACAATATAGAGAAGCGTCAAAGTATTTCCCTAATGATTTGTTAGATTTAGTAATTAAAAAAGGTGTGTACCCATATGATTATATTGACTCAATTGCAAGATTAGAAGAAACAAAACTACCTTCAAAAGAAATGTTCTTTAATAAACTTACTAAAACCCACATCAGTGATGAAGATTATGAGCATGCGGAAAATGTTTGGAAGTTATTCAATATTAGAAATCTAGGTGAATATACAGAACTTTATAACAAGAGAGATGTGTTAATATTAGCTGATGTATTTGAAAGTTTTAGAGATGTGTGTTTAAAAGCATATGGTTTAGATCCTGCTTGGTATTTCACTGCTCCTGGTTTATCGTGGGATTCAATGTTAAAGATAACTAAGATCAAACTAGAAATGTTAACTGACTATGACAAAATATTAATGATAGAGAAAGGTATAAGAGGTGGAATTTCACAATGTAGTAAGAGATATGTAAAAGCAAATATTAAATATATGAAAAGTTATAACAAAGACGAACCTTCAAAATATTTAGCTTATCTAGATGCAAATAATTTATATGGTTGGGCTATGAGTCAGTACATGCCTTACAAAGACTTCAAATGGGTTCAACCTTATATAAATATAATGAATATTCCAGATGATTCAGAAACTGGCTACATATTAGAAATTGATTTGGAATATCCAGAACACTTACATGATAAACATTCAGATATACCATTAGCTCCAGAAAATATGTGTCCACCAGGATCAAAACATTCAAAATTATTAACAACGCTTTATAATAAAGAAAGATATGTTATTCACTATAGAAACTTAAAACTATATATGTCACTTGGATGATATTAAAGAAAATTAACAGAGTATTAGAGTTCAAGCAATCAAACTGGTTAAAGGTATATATTGATCTAAATACAAATATGAGAACAAGAGTTAGGAATAAATTTGAGGAAGATTTTTACAAGTTAATGAACAATAGCATATTTGGTAAAACAATGGAAAACATTAGAAAGAGACCATCTATTACCTTAGAATCTTATCCAATGCGGGTGGAAAAGTTAATAGCGAAACCGATCTTCGATTGCAGAACAATATTTACTGAAGATTTGTGTGCGATACATATGAAAAAAGAAAAATTGACCTTCAACAAACCAATATATGTTGGTATGAGTGTGCTAGATTTGTCAAAACTGTTAATGTATGACTTCCATTACAACAATATGAAACCTAAATATGATATTAATATAGGCTTATGTTATATGGATACTGATAGTTTTATTTATGAAATTGAGGTAAATGACTTCTACAAAGACTTAAAAGAAATGGTTGATTTATTTGATACAAGTAAATATGGAAAGGATAATCAATATGGAATACCACTAGTAAACAAAAAAGTAATAGGAAAGATGAAGGATGAAAACAATGGTAAAATAATGACAGAATTTATTGGGTTAAGATCAAAGATGTATGCCTTTAAAGTTGAAAATAAAGAGGAGAAAAAAGCAAAAGGAATAACAAAATGTGTAGTAGCAAAAGAGTTACAATTTGATGATTATAAGCAAACCCTATTCAATGATGTAAAAACATACAAAAATATAAATTTAATTCGAAGTTGTAAGCATGATGTGTATACCATAGCAGTAAATAAGTTAGCATTAGATTCAAATGATGATAAAAGATATAAACTAGAGGGTGGTGTAAGTACTTTAGCTTGGGGGCATGATAAGATATAGTTAAAATGTATTTATGTGTAGTTTAGTTTTAAGTCATATTTAATTAACTTTTATGTTTAGTTTAGTTTTAGGTAAAATTTAATTAACTTTTATGTGTTGTGTAATTGATAGGTGTTAGTGAGTAATTATGTATAGTTGAGTTTTAGGTAGAATTTAATTAACTTTTATGTGTGGTGTAGTTGATAGGTGTTAGTGAGTAATTATGTATAGTTTAGTTTTAAGTAAAATTTATATTTTTAAGTCATAAAAGTTGTTTTTGTAATTTTATCCTTAGACATAGGCAACCAGTAACGCGTTAGAAAAAATATAAGAAAATAGAAACCATTTACCGTTTGAATTTTTAAAAATCGATGAATATTTGGTGAAGTTATAACAAAATCAAAGTTTCGGGAATTTTTACAGGTTTATTTTTGAATTTTCGGGAAAATGTTATTTTTTTAGAAAAGTTTTAGAATTTTATGTAGATTATGGTAGTATTTTTATTTTTTCGACTTGATAAAATGTTGTAGAGAAATATCCTGTAAGGGGGAAATATCCTGTAAGTTATTCAACCATTTATGCATTTTATAAAATTAGCTATGTTATTAGTATTCATTTGCCGTTCGAATTTTTGAAATCGGTTAATTAGTGGCCGAGCTACTGAATTTTAACGTTATTTGGGGGTGAGGCTGCCAGTGTTGCCAACTCACTTTTAACAATTATCATATTTATTAGTAATGGGGTGAATTCATCCCTATATATTTTAAAGCGATATCTTGAAAAATTAAAATCCTGGAACGTTCCGAAAAAATATTGAGTTGGCAACACTGACTTTTTTCTTTTTTGAACATTGATGTTTTAGCTAAATTTGCCGGGTAGGTGACCATATTCAAACAGTTACTCACTTATTCAATAGATGGTGTTGCATATCATTTAGTTTATCATTGATTGCTGATGGGAAGGAAAGAGAGAAAGAGACTCGAGAGATATTTCGTCACGGATTCAATGACGTCATGTATTGAATCGTCTCCCCAAAGGAGACTTCGTCATTGATATACGGCGCCCTCTCGACTGCTAGCTAGAAGTTCTGTTGAAGGAAGAGAGGCTAATTGTATATATTTATGTTGATGTGAGGAGAAGGATAGAGAATCGGATTAGAAGGTCCTGTGCTGGTACTGGAATCGTTCAAATGAATCAGTGACAGATCACCTATTCCAGTAAATGCTATTTTATTATAGATTCCTTTTCATCAACTTTTTAAAGTTAATTTTTGACGGATTTTAATGATTCAAGTGTCAAATAAAAGCTTAGAAACTGGAGATTAAGATGCAGTAAATATATTTTGTGTAGGATTCCATTGTAATATTTTAGATGTAAGATCTAGATGTAAATTGTTTATAATTAAGTGCTATAAAGTTTTATTTGATTCTTATGTAAATCCTTTTGTAACTAGATTTAATGATTTTTTGTAATTTTTGTATCTAGATTTAGTGATTTTTTTGTAATTTTTGTAACTAGATTTAGTGATTTTTTGTAATTTTTGTAACTAGATTTAGTGATTTTTAACCAGATTTAGTGATTTTTGAAGTCAAAACCGGTTATAACCAGATTTAGTGATTTTTTGTAACCAGATTTATTGATTTTTTGAAGTCAAAACCAGTTATAACGAGATTTAGTGATTTTTGTAACTAAATTTAGTGATTTTTGTAACTACATTTAGTGATTTATTTGTAATTTTGTAACTAGATTTAGTGATTTTTGTTTTTGTAACTAGATTTAATGATTTTTTGTAACCAAATTTAATGATTTTTGAAGTCAAAACCGGTTATAACCAGAGTTAATGATTTGTGAAGTCAAAACCGGTTATAACCGGATTTAATGATTTTTTGTAACTAGATTTAGTGATAGGATGCATTAGAAGTTATTATGAGTAAGATAGTAGTTATTTGAGATGTGATAGAAGTTATTTGGGGGATAGGAAATGTTAAAAGTTATTAGGGGGTAGATTATGAGATATTTGGAAGCAGGGGTGCGCTATGTTATTGAGGGTTGGGGGTGAAAGTGAGCTAGAACTTACATTTATCCCCTAGTATTAGGGCTTATATTTCCCTCGTATAAAGCTCTCTCGAAACAGTCGGCAGCCAGTCGGACGACGACTGCAAAAAGACACTGCCGGCAATTTTTTTCAAAAACGACGTCGGAGAATGGTTCAATATCACGTAAAAGTGGCAACGAGTCGAGTTTTGTAAAATGAATAGAGCCTGTAACTTCTTTAACGTCTATGATCCCCCAGTGCTCATTTGAGTACATTCATTTTAATATTGCGTAAACATATGTCGTTACATTTCAATTGCATCCTTACAAGTTTTGCTACTCAAGTACTCATTCGAGAATACATTTAGTGCACTCCAGGTCCATCATATGGCAGCTTTAGGTATACAGTGTACTAACTAGAAAATATTAAAAAATAATTTTTTCGTGCAGTAAAAAAATTCTGGTCTGTAAAAGTTAAAGATGAAGTAAAGACTGAAAGTGTCCGAAGGTTTTTCTTGTGGGTGGGCACTAATTCCATAAAAAATGTCATGTGAAAACGAAGTCGGCAGATAGTCGGCATCGCTGGAAATGATGGTTGTATAGACGTCGAAACGTTGGCGGCGTGCAGATCATAAAAGAGGTAAATGTATGAAAAGATATTTAGTAAAGGGACTGCACGTAAGAGGTATATGAGAAGTAAATTTTTAAAATTAAATTACAAGTACGAGAGGATCTTTGACAAACATTTTGGAATAAGACGGCAAACAGCGGACGGGCGACCTCGCCAAATGTTGTCGGAAAGGCACCGAAACCCTGGCGGCGTTCCGACAAGTAAAGGAATCGAAAGAAGGTCGGCAAACAGCGGACGAACCGACCTTGGAAAGGTGCTCGGGCAGGCGCCGAGCCGTCCTTGCCGCTGAAGAGCCTCATTGGAGAAATCATAGTCTGGTCTCGCTGCATGTATGTTCGGTTCGCGTTCTTCATTTGTCAAATGGTGATGCAGTGTGGGTGAACTGCTTCAAACAAACTTCGATGATTCTTATTGTCAAGTGAAGGTGAGTTTACAAGTAGGGAAAAATGTTTGTGGTAAAAATATTCATTCATGGGCAACTGTACCAAGTTGCTGGTTAAACAAATATAACGAAAACATAATTTGTAAGCGTCCATGGTGGGGAAGACGACGAATAAACTAAATATTAACCAGCTATTAGTATTTGATGTGCAACATGAGGAATCGTGGCTTTAGAAGTGGAAGAGCTAAATACATGTGGTGAGTTGATGTCATACTATGCATATACATTTCAAGTTGTCATAAATTCTATATGTTGTGTTACATATGTTAATTGTTGCTGCGCATGAAAAAGATGCGGTTATACTATGTTCCCGCACACTGGCGTCTCCGGCATGTAAAATTTGGAAAGGGGCATCAAAGAAAGTGATTAAATGTTATTAACTTCGATTCTATTTGTTACCTTTCTGCTTACCTTCACAGACCCCCTAATGTATATCAAGAACTCGATTACTATTAAAGGGAGTGCGGTAGCTCAGTGGTACAGCGTTCACCTCTGGTGCCCGGGTTCGATCCCAGCCATCGCCATGTGAACTTTGTGGTGGACAAGCCCTGATTATCTTCGCCCATTGTAATTTTTTAGGAACTGGAGAACGCCGTACATATTTTTTGGAGATTGGGGACGGCGTCCTCCTGTCTTCCAGTACACTTTTACCGCTAACATGAGCGAAAACTGAACAATTTATATTCAATGAAAATGTTTTAACATATGAATGTCACAGAGCACTTTCTATTAGATATTGCTTGATTTATACCTCGAATTGGATTATATTGTCTATAGTGTTTGATTTTCAATTATTGCACCAAATTCTGTGTTACGAAATTGGCCTGACTAGCATTGGGTGAAAAAACGTACTAACTTTCGCAGTACAGTAGTGTTTTCTAAAGAGATATTCTGTATGCTGTGAAGACGCATAGTGGTACGAAATGCTAAAAACGTGGCCAAAATTCAAAATTACTTTCAGAGTGTTCAGAAATGGGCATGCTGTGGTTTTTCACCTCAGTGATCACGAACTTGATATCCAAATTGAAATCTTCAAAATGGTGGATCCAATATGTCGGATCAAATTTTGCGAAAAAGTAGAATTTGTTTTCATGCTTTAAAACAAGTGCTTGTATTGAGGTCTCTAAAGAAAAATACAGTATATATAGTATTTTCAATCACTGCATGGACGTTTTCTTCTGCTCCGGGTTCAATTTGATTAGTTTCAATAGTAACTTGCACCTCCTTCTGCTTCGACCAGATGCTATTTATATGTTTTAAGCGTGCACACATTTCTTCGATAGTGCCTTCATTTGGAAATCTTTGAGTTTTACGTCCTACGGTTATGCCGGTTAGGCTAAAGGAGACGATGATGGTGAGAAATGAATGAAATGGTGGAATGAAGAAAGTGGAAGAACCCCGAGAGAAACATGCACACGGTGTTTGTCCACCACAAAATTCATATGGCGCGAGTTGGGATCGAACCAGGGACCCCATTCACCAGAGGTGAACGCTCTATCTCTGAGCACCCGCGGCTTCTCCCTTCTTTGGATCAAAAGGTGTTTATTCTGGTTAACTGGCCTCTCTATGCAGATCTTGCCTTGAAAGACGCTGAAGTCTTTCAGTGATTCAGTCATGATTAAATGCTACGCAGAGATAGGAAAAACAAAAGAAAGAAACCTGTAGGTGTTGCTTTTCTTCTTTTTTATATACCTATGAAATGGAATTCAGAAGTTTGATTTTGTATAAAACAGCCTGTCCGCCCACACAACAACGTGATTATTGTTCAACGTACGTGCTTGCGCCACATATAAACCGACACAAACACCTTAAATGTAGTCTTCGCAGCAGCACAGAACATTTATCAGGAAACTTTTTTTTCACTCATGTGAAAAACAAGAACAAATGTTTGAGTAATGTAGAAGAACAAAAATTGTAGTGTTATTTATACCTTCACTAAATAAAATGAAAATGCTACAAACAATGTTCATAAATAGTGGATTCTATTAGGGTCTTAACTTGTGGGGGGCAGGAGGGCAACTTCTCCCCAGGGTAGCTCCCCGCTGTTCTACGGGGATCCAATTGAAGACAATATTTTCAATCCATATACGATACGAACATGAGATTATAAATGAAATATCAAACAGGTTCAATATATTACATAAACAAAACCGCGAAAACAAAAATGAGTCATGGGCTAATTTCAGTTAAAAAAATTCCCTATTATTACTAGCCCTAGAAGTTATATTAGTAGTAGAAAATGGATCGATCTGGCTCATAATAGAACACATGAGGACAACTCACAAGCCCCTGGGAAAATGACCACCCTACACCGTGAGCCCACGGTCTTTTACGACCTCCATTTTAGGGGTGTATTTATTCCCTTCTATGAGCACTTTTTAGGGGGTGTATTTGTTCTCTTTTACGAGCACATTTTAGGGGGTGAACTCGTTCCCTTTTATGAGCATATTTTCCAACCCCTACGAACACATAACAGAACATCAGACTACGTAACATAACGAACATACAGCAGAGCAGATTGAACTCATTCCCTTTTATGAACACTTTTTCAGGGTGAACTCGTTCCCTTTTATGAGCATATTTTCCAACCCCTATTTTAACATAGGAGATAAAACATAGAAGAGCTGATAACACATAGCACTATTTTAACATAGCAGAGCATAAGACTACGTAACATAGCAAGGGTGTATTCGTTCCCTTTTATGAGCATATTTTTTCAACCCTTATTTTAACATAGCAGAAATTACACTAACACTATGAACACACAGCAGAGCATAAGACTACGTAACACATAACAACCTCCATTTTAGGGGTAGACTCGTTTTTCAACCCCTTAGCATCAGACTACATAGCACATCAGACAGAGACAGGGGTGAACTCGTTTTTACGAACACACAGCAGATACATAAGACTCGTTCCATCCTTATTATGGTCTTTTACGACCTCCATTTTAGGGGGTGAACTCGTTCTCTTTTATGAGCATATTTTTCAACCCCTATTTTAACATAGCAGAGAATAGAAGTGTACTCGTTTCCAACCCTTATTTTAATGTAACATTATTTCTTTAACGGGGGTAGCAACACCCCCAACCCTCCTCCTTTCTCATCCAGGGCTTGGGACCGGCATTGGCGGAGTTTAAAAAAATAACATCATCATACTCTCATAAATGAATAAAGCATAATATCATTAGCATCAATAGTGGTGAGTGAGAATTTGTTTAAAAAATCGTGCAACGAATAACCAGATGCACGACATGCTAAATATAGGAAACAGTAATGTCCACAAAATTGATAGTAGAAAATGGATCGATCTGGGCCAACCTAGGTCAACATCAATCAATTCAGGAGGCCTGGGAAATTGAGCATCGTACACCATGAGCCCACGGTCTATTACGACCTCCATTTTAGGGGTGAATTTATTCCCTTTCATGACCACTTTTTAGGGGGTGTATTCGTTCTCTTTTACGAGCACATTTTAGGGGGTGAACTCGTTCCCTTTTATAAGCATATTTTTCAACCCCTACGAACACACCGCAGATACATAAGGCTACGTAACACACAGCAGAACAAATAACACATAAGAGTACGTAACATAACAAGGGTGTACTCGTTTCCAAACCCTATTTTACCATAGCAGAAATTACACTGAGACTATGAACACACAGCAGAACAGATAATACATAGCGCAGCTAATAAAAGAGCATGGCTTATTTTCCAACCCTGAGACTATGAACACATAGCAGAGCATAAGACTACGTAACACACAACAACCGCCATTTTAGGGGTGGACTCGTTTTCAACCCCTTAGCATAAGACTATGTAACACATAGTAGAGCAAATAATAAACACAATAACCTCCATTTTAGGAGGTGTATTCATTCCCTTTTATGAGCATATTTTCCAACCCCTATTTGAACATAGCGCATAAGACAGAGACTACGAAACATAACAGGGGTGAACATAGCGAACATAAAACATAACAGGGGTAAACTCGTTCCCTTTTTCAACCCCTATTTGAACATAGCACATCAGACAGAGACTACGAAACATAGTGAAGATTAGATAACACATAAGAGTACATAACATAGCAAGGGTGTACTCGTTCACTTTTATGAGCATATTTTCCAACCCCTATTCTGAACATAGCAGATAACACATAGAAGAGCAGATAACACATAGCACTATTTTAACATAGTAGGTAACATAAGATTACGAACACATATAAGAGCAGAAGACTACATAACATAGCAGGCCTCCATTTTTAGGGGTGAACTCGTTCTCTTTTATGAGCATATTTTTCAACCCCTATTTTAGCATAACAGAAATGACATAAGAATACATAACTCATTCCAACCCTTATTTTAACATAACGAGCAAAGATTACAATCGAACACCCACGGCTTACAGATAATCATTTTAGAGAGTTTATTCATTCATTCTCTTTGATGACCATTATTTCCACCCCTAATGAAATTACATAGGAAAGCAGATAATACATAAGATTCGTTCCCTTTTATGAACACTTTTTAGGGGGTGAACTCATTCCCTTTTAAGATTACGTTTCAACCCCTATTTGAACATTTTAACATAGCAGAAATGACATAAGCATGTCCTCAAACTACTGACCATCGTGAACAAAGGTCAAACTCGAAAACGAAACAACATATCGAGGTGCTGTTTCCACATTTAGCAATTGGTCATCAAAAAAGTACTGACCATCAAGGTCAAAAATTAAAACTCGAAAACAGAGCCACATTTAGTAATTGGTCATCAGGTACTACATGTCCCAAAATAAGTGGCCAATGAGGTCAAAGGTCAAAATACTTAAAACCCAATAACTCGAAAATGGAGTCACATATTGAGGTGGTGTTTCCACATTTAGCAATTGGTCATCAGGTACCACAAGTTCCAAAATAGTGGCCATCGAGGTCAAAGGTCAACATACTTAAAACCTAATATCTCGAAAACGGAGCCACATACTCAGGTGCTGTTTCCACATTGAGTAATAGGTCATCAGGTACCACAAGTTCCAAAATAGTGGCCATCGAGGTCAAAGGTCAACATACTTAAAACCAAATAACTCTTAAATGGATCCACATATTGAGATGCTGTTTCCAAATCTAGTAACTGGTCATCAGGTACCACAAGTTCCAAAATAGTGGCCAACGAGGTCAAAGGTAAACATACTTAAAACCAAATAACTCGAAAACGGAGCCAAATATTGAGGTGCTGTTTCCACATTTAGTAATCGACCACCAACTACTACAAGTTCCAAAATAATGATCATCGAGGTCAAAGGTCAACATACTTAAAATCTAATAACTCGAAAACGGATCCAAGTATTGAGGTGCTGTTTTCCAAATTTGGTAATTGGTTATCAACTAGTACAAGTTTCAAAAATAATGGTCATCGAGGTCAAAGGTCAAAATACTTAAAACCAAATAACTCTTAAATGGATCGACATACTGAGGCGCTGTTTCCACATTTAGCAAGAGGTCATCAACTACTACAAGTTCCAAAATAATGACCATCGAGGTCAAAGGTCAAAACTCGAAAACGGATCCAAGTATTGAGGTGGTGTTTTCCAAATTTGGTAATTGGTCATCAACCACTACAAGTTCCAAAAATAATGATTATCGAGGTCAAAGGTCAATCTCGTCAATGAAACCACATATTGAGATAACGTTTCCTCATTTAGTAAATTTGTGTGATCTATTCAATTTTGTACAAAGCAGAAAAAAAGTGAAGAAGGAATAAATTTGAGAACATAATTTTACTAGCGCAGAATTTCTCTACCTTTTTGGGCTATTCAAAAGAAAGCAAAGATATGCCATATTAACTAGCTGAGAATTATTTAAGCAAACCGAAGAAAGCGAACATGGACCATTTTACTCAAATTTGGATGGAGTATTTATATTTGTATGAACCAGAAAAAAATTTAGAAGGTCCGTTTTGACTAGCTCAATATTTCTGTACAATTTTGTACTACCCAAATAATCACAAGAAAATCAAAGAAGGGTCATTTTAACTAGATCAGCATTTTATACATTTTTGTGCTATTCAAATAATAGAGGCAACAAATTTCAGTGGTCTATTTTATGTTTGTACCAATCAGAAGAAAAGCAAAGATATGCAATTCTCAGACTTTTATACCATTTTGTACTACTCCAATAAACGAAGGAATACCAACGAGAAAAAAGAAGTGAAGATCAGGTGGATTATTTTCTTTTGTACCAACTAGAAAAGAGAAGAAGAGCTATTTTAACTAGCTCATTATGGACTGTTTAAACAAACGAAAATTGAGCATTATGTAACTTTTCAACTACTGAAATGTTCTATTTTTGTATCAATTAGAAAAAACCGAAGAAGGGTCATTTTAACAAGTTCATAATTTCTGTAACGAAAGAATAATTTTGATGTTCTACTTTTTATACCAACGAGAAAAAAATGAACTAGCTGAATATACGAAATAATAAATTTAAGTGACCTATTCAATTTTGTACTACTCAAATAAACAATGGAGTATTTAGTTTTGCACCACTTTGGAGTATTCAAATAAACAAAGGAATCATAACTTGTGTCAACTCTAAAATTAATTAAACGAAGTAGTGCATTTGAAAAACCGAAGTTGAGTATTTTATACCATTTTGTATTATTTCAACAAACAAAGGATCATTTTATATCATTTTAAACTAGTCTAATAAACGAAGGCATAAATATGAGTGAGCTATTTAATTTTGTAGCTGAGTATTTTAACGAAAGAACAAAATTGTACTAACCAGAAAAAAACGAAGAAGGCTCATTTTAACTAACTGAGAATTTCTGTACCTTTTTGTAAATTTGAGTGGCCTGTTTTTTGTACTAACCAGAAAAATCGAAGGAAGTCCAATTTAGCTAACTCAGAATTTTATACCATTTTGTACTACTCAAATAAACGAAAGAAAAAACGAAAAAAGACCAATTTAACTAGCAGCTCAGAATTTATATACGTTTTGTTTAGGTGTCCTACTTTTTGTACCAGCGTGAAATGCCTTTTTAACCAGTTCAGTAGTATTCAAATAAACAAAAAAAAACGAAGAAGGATCATTTTAACTAGCTCAGAATTTCTGTACTTTTGTGCCATTCAAACAAATGAAAAAACTAAATTTGAATGGAGTATTATTTTTTGTGCCAAGCAGAAAAAGGAAAGAATTTGTACTGACCAGAAAAGGCGAAGAAGGATCATTTTATACCTTTATGTGCTATTTAAATAAACGAATGAATAAATTTGAGTGATCTATTCAATTTTATACCAATCAGAAGAAAAGCAAAGAAGAGCCATTTTAACTATTTTTGTGATACACAAATCAACAAATGAATAAATATGAGTGACCTATTCAATTTGATATCCATAAGAAATACCATTTTAAATAACTCAGCATCTTATACCTTTTTGTGCTATTTAAATAAACGAAGAAAGCAAAGGAGGTTCAATTTAGCTAACTCAGAATTTTATACCATTTTGTACTAATCAAGTAAACGAAGGAATAAATTTTTATGACCTATTCAGTTTTGAAAACAAGCAGGAAAAGAAAAGAATTAACATTTTGTACTAATCAAATAACCATATTAACTAACTCAAAGAAACGAAAGAATAAATTTTGAGTGGCTTAAGCAAAGAAGGTCAATTTGTACCTTTTGTGCTATTAAAACTGAGTGATCTATTCAATTTTATACCAAGTAGAAATAATTTTGTTTGCAATTAAAAAAAAATGGAGAAGGTCTACTTTCTGTACCAACCAGAGAAAAACAAAGAAATACCATATTCTGCTACTCAAACAAACGACGGAATAAGCTCAGAATTTCTATACCTTTTTGTGTTATTCAAATAAACGAAGGAATAAATTTGTGTGACCTATTCACTTTTATACCAACCATGAAGGTCCATTATAACAAGCTCGGTATGTTTATATCATTTTGTATTACTCTATTTCATTTTTGTAACAATCAGAAGAAAACAGCTAAGAATTTTATACCTTTGTGGTGTTACATTTTGTATATTTTTGTGTCATCCAGAGAACAATTTAAATTGACTCTGCCTGACAATTCAGTTGCCAGAGGTCAATGTTAGTTACACTTCTTCTATTTCTTGTGTTGGATATATGATTCTCAGTTTATCACGTAATTCATCTGGCAAATCGGGGTCAGACGGGTGAATTAACAGTATAGGTTTTTCGTTTTCACGCTGAATTTCTTTTTCTCTAGGTGAAACATAAACATTCTCCATGCATTTCAGCAAGAACAAATCAAATAAATAATTTTATATACATACAATAAAAGCATTCTATGCATTCTCCGTGTTTAATAATATGTTTCAAGCAATATAAAACATCATGATGTATGTTCTATTATTTTCCAAATATACTCTATAAACTTATATTCCATTATAATAAAATACATAAATGCAAAAATATATATTTTAAGTTTCATATAATTTACCTTAGACGAGAAAAAAGTTTTAAAAAATAATTGAATCGTTGAGCAATACGCAGTACCTTAGGACTCTCATTATACTAGCAATACAAACGTTAGGTAACGCATTCGTAACGTTGTTTAAATATCTGCAGCACTCTTTATAGATGGTATGAAACATGGAACTTTGAAAACTTCTCTTACTTTGATATAATCTCTTCTTCTGCTGTGATTCAAAATTTTCAAGTATGCTGTTTCTTCTTTTTTTCTTTAGTACGCAAATTGCTATGTAGTCTGTTCTACACAATTATGACTCAACTCTGGTTTGTTAAATCTCACGTTCAATATTTTATGAGCCTTTCTTATTGACCGGAGAGACAATTTAAATTGTTCTCTGGATGACACAAAAATATACAAAATGTAACACCACAAAGGTATATAATTCTTAGCTGTTTTCTTCTGATTGTTACAAAAATGAAGTAGAGTAATACAAAATAATATAAACATACCGAGCTTGTTATAATGGATCTTCATGGTTGGTATAAAAGTGAATAGGTCACACAAATTTATTCCTTCGTTTATTTGAATAACACAAAAAGGTATAGAAATTCTGAGCTTATTCCGTCGTTTGTTTGAGTAGCAGAATATGGTATTTCTTTGTTTTTCTCTGGTTGGTACAGAAAGTAAACCTTCGTTTTTTTTAATTGCAAACAAAATTTTTTCTACTTGGAATAAAATTGAATAGATCACTCAGCTTTAATAGCACAAAAGGTACAAATTGACCTTCTTTGCTTAAGCCACTCAAAATTTATTCTTTCGTTTCTTTGAGTTAGTTAATATGGTTATTTGATTAGTACAAAATGTTAATTCTTTTCTTTTCCTGCTTGTTTTCAAAACTGAATAGGTCATAAAAATTTATTCCTTCGTTTATTTGATTAGTACAAAATGGTATAAAATTCTGAGTTAGCTAAATTGAACCTCCTTCGCTTTCTTCGTTTATTTAAATAGCACGAAAAGGTATAAGATGCTGAGTTATTTAAAATGGTATTTCTTATGGATATCAAATTGAATAGGTCACTCAAATTTATTCATTTGTTGATTTGTGTATCACAAAAATAGTTAAAATGGCTCTTCTTTGCTTTTCTTCTGATTGGTATAAAATTGAATAGATCACTCAAATTTATTCATTCGTTTATTTAAATAGCACATAAAGGTATAAAATGATCCTTCTTCGCCTTTTCTGGTCAGTACAAATTCTTTCCTTTTTCTGCTTGGCACAAAAAATAATACTCCATTCAAATTTAGTTTTTTCATTTGTTTGAATGGCACAAAAGTACAGAAATTCTGAGCTAGTTAAAATGATCCTTCTTCGTTTTTTTGTTTATTTGAATACTACTGAGCTGGTTAAAAAGGCATTTCACGCTGGTACAAAAAGTAGGACACCTAAACAAAACGTATATAAATTCTGAGCTGCTAGTTAAATTGGTCTTTTTTCGTTTTTTCTTTCGTTTATTTGAGTAGTACAAAATGGTATAAAATTCTGAGTTAGCTAAATTGGACTTCCTTCGATTTTTCTGGTTAGTACAAAAAACAGGCCACTCAAATTTACAAAAAGGTACAGAAATTCTCAGTTAGTTAAAATGAGCCTTCTTCGTTTTTTTCTGGTTAGTACAATTTTGTTCTTTCGTTAAAATACTCAGCTACAAAATTAAATAGCTCACTCATATTTATGCCTTCGTTTATTAGACTAGTTTAAAATGATATAAAATGATCCTTTGTTTGTTGAAATAATACAAAATGGTATAAAATACTCAACTTCGGTTTTTCAAATGCACTACTTCGTTTAATTAATTTTAGAGTTGACACAAGTTATAATTCCTTTGTTTATTTGAATACTCCAAAGTGGTGCAAAACTAAATACTCCATTGTTTATTTGAGTAGTACAAAATTGAATAGGTCACTTAAATTTATTATTTCGTATATTCAGCTAGTTCATTTTTTTCTCGTTGGTATAAAAAGTAGAACATCAAAATTATTCTTTCGTTACAGAAATTATGAACTTGTTAAAATGACCCTTCTTCGGTTTTTTTCTAATTGATAAAAAATAGAACATTTCAGTAGTTAAAACGTTACATAATGCTCAATTTTCATTTGTTTAAACAGTACATAATGAGCTAGTTAAAATAGCTCTTCTTCTCTTTTCTAGTTGGTACAAAAGAAAATAATCCACCTGATCTTCACTTCTTTTTTTCTGGTTGGTATTCCTTCGTTTATTGGAGTAGTACAAAATGGTATAAACGTCTGAGAATGGCATATCTTTGCTTTTCTTCTGATTGGTACAAACATAAAATAGACCACTGAAATTTGTTGCCTCTATTATTTGAATAGCACAAAAAGGTATAAAATGCTGATCTAGTTAAAATGACCCTTCTTTGATTTTCTTGTGATTATTTGGGTAGTACAAAATTGTACAGAAATATTGAACTAGTCAAAACGGACCTTCTTCATTTAGTGGTTGATGACCAATTACCAAATTTGGAAAACACCACCTCAATACTTGGATCCGTTTTCGAGTTTTGACCTTTGACCTCGATGGTCATTATTTTGGAACTTGTAGTAGTTGATGACCTCTTGCTAAATGTGGAAACAGCACCTCAGTACGTCGATCCATTTAAGAGTTATTTGGTTTTAAGTATTTTGACCTTTGACCTCGATGACCATTCTCGATGACCATTATTTTTGAAACTTGTACTAGTTGATGATCAATTACCAAATTTGGAAAACAGCACCTCAATACTGGAATCCGTTTTCGAGTTATTAGATTTTAAGTATGTTGACCTTTGACCTCGATGGCCACTATTTTGGAACTTGTGGTACCTGATGACCAGTTACTAGATTTGGAAACAGCATCTCAATATGCGGATCCATTTAAGAGTTATTTGGTTTTAAGTATGTTGACCTTTGACCTCGATGGCCACTATTTTGGAACTTGTGGTACCTGATGACCTATTACTCAATGTGGAAACAGCACCTGAGTATGTGGCTCCGTTTTCGAGATATTAGGTTTTAAGTATGTTGACCTTTGACCTCGATGGCCACTATTTTGGAACTTGTGGTACCTGATGACCAATTGCTAAATGTGGAAACACCACCTCAATATGTGACTCCATTTTCGAGTTATTGGGTTTTAAGTATTTTGACCTTTGACCTCATTGGACACTTATTTTGGGACATGTAGTACCTGATGACCAATTACTAAATGTGGCTCTGTTTTCGAGTTTTAATTTTTGACCTTGATGGTCAGTACTTTTTTGATGACCAATTGCTAAATGTGGAAACAGCACCTCGATATGTTGTTTCGTTTTCGAGTTTGACCTTTGTTCACGATGGTCAGTAGTTTGAGGACATGCTTATGTCATTTCTGCTATGTTAAAATGTTCAAATAGGGGTTGAAAAAGTAATCTTAAAAGGGAACGAGTTCACCCCTAAAAAGTGTTCATAAAAGGGAACGAATCTTATGTATTATCTGCTCTCCTATGTAATTTCATTAGGGGTGGAAAAAATGGTCATCAAAGAGAATGAATGAATACACCCTCTAAAATGATTATCTGTAGGCCGTGGGTGTTCGATTGTAATCTTTGCTCGTTATGTTAAAATAAGGGTTGGAATGAGTTATGTATTCTTATGTCATTTCTGTTATGTTAAAATAGGGGTTGAAAAATATGCTCATAAAAGAGAACGAGTTCACCCCTAAAATGGAGGCCTGCTATGTTATGTAGTCTTCTGCTCTTATATGTGTTCGTAATCTTATGTTACCTACTATGTTAAAATAGTGCTATGTGTTACCTGCTCTTCTATGTGTTATCTGCTATGTTCGGAATAGGGGTTGGAAAATATGCTCATAAAAGTGAACGAGTACACCCTTGCTATGTTATGTACTCTTATGTGTTATCTAATCTTCACTATGTTTCGTAGTCTCTGTCTGATGTGCTATGTTCAAATAGGGGTTGGAAAAGGGAACGAGTTGACCCCTGTTATGTTTCGTAGTGTCTGTCTGATGCGCTATGTTCAAAAAGGGGTTGGAAATATGCTCATAAAAGGGAATGAATGCACCCCCTAAAATGGAGGTTGTTGTGTTTATTATCTGCTCTACTATGTGTTACATAGTCTTATGCTAAGGGGTTTAAAACGAGTCCACCCCTAAAATGGCGGTTGTTGTGTGTTACGTAGTCTTATGCTCTGCTATGTGTTCATAGTCTTAGGGTTGGAAAATAAGCCATGCTCTTTTATTAGCTGTGCTATGTATTATCTGTTCTGCTGTGTGTTACGTAGCCTTATGTATCTGCTGTGTGTTCGTAGGGGTTGAAAAATATGCTCATAAAAGGGAACGAGTTCACCTCCTAAAATGTGCTCGTAAAAGAGAACGAATACACCCCCTAAAAAGTGGTCATAAAAGGGAATAAATTCAACCATAAAACGGAGGTCGTAATATACCGTGGGCTCACGGTGTACGATGCTCAATTTCCCAGGGGCTCCTGAATTGATTGATGTTGGCCTAGGTTGGCCCAGATCGATCCATTTTCTACTATCAATTTTGTGGACATTACTGTTTCCTATATTTAGCATGTCGTGCATCTGGTTATTCGTTGCACGATTTTTTAAACAAATTCAAACTCACCACTATTGATGCTAATGATATTATGCTTTATTCATTTATGAGAGTATGATGATGTTATTTTTTTAAACTCCGCCATTGCCGGTCCCAAGCCCTGGATGAGAAAGGAGGAGGGTTGGGGGTGTTGCTACCCCCGTAAAAGAAAATAATGTTACATTAAAAAAAGGGTTGAAACGAGTACACTTCTATTCTCTGCTATGTTAAAATAGGGGTTGAAAAATATGCTCATAAAAGAGAACGAGTTCACCCCCTAAAATGGAGGTCGTAAAAGACCATAATAAGGGTGGAACGAGTCTTATGTATCTGCTGTGTGTTCGTAAAAACGAGTTCACCCCTGTCTCTGTCTGATGTGCTATGTAGTCTGATGCTAAGGGGTTGAAAAACGAGTCCACCCCTAAAATGGAGGTTGTTATGTGTTACGTAGTCTTATGCTCTGCTGTGTGTTCATAGTGTTAGTGTAATTTCTGCTATGTTAAAATAGGGGTTGAAAAATTTGTTCATAAAAGAGAACGAGTACACCCTTGTTATGTTATGTAGTCTTATGTGTTATCTCTTCTGCTGTGTGTTACGTAGTGTTATGTGTTATCTGCTGTGTTCGTAGGGGTGGAAAATATGCTCATAAAAGGGAACGAGTTCACCCTGAAAAAGTGTTCATAAAAGGGAACGAGTTCAATCTGCTCTGCTGTATGTTCGTTATGTTACGTAGTATGATGTTCTGTTATGTGTTCGTAGGGGTTGGAAAATATGCTCATAAAAGGGAACGAGTTCACCCCCTAAAATGTGCTCGTAAAAGAGAACGAATACACCCCCTAAAAAGTGCTCATAAAAGGGAATAAATTCACCCCTAAAATGGAGGTCGTAAAAGACCGTGGGCTCACGGTGTATTGTGGTAATTTTCCCAGGGGCTTGTGAGTTGTCCTCATATGTTCTATTATGAGCCAGATCGATCCATTTTCTACTACTTATATTTATTCCTACGGCTTTGAGATATGTCAATATTGTCCCCTTAATTAATTTGTCATGTATGGAACAGGCCCAGAGGCATAACTATTGGCTCCACAGACCTTGCCGTGGAGGAAGGTCCAGAGGCATCGGGAGTCCCACAAAGAGCAAGAGAAAGGTGGAAAAAGGGGCTATTTTCGAATTTTGAGGGAGGGCTTACGCGATGTTTTTATAGTCACCATAAATATTAATGCTTACCACCCCCCCCTTTCGAAAAAAAATCTAAGTTACGGCGGTGGGCTGTTTTGATGTTTAATTAACCATACGAATGCAGATCAGTCGTTCTTTCAGAAAAATATTCCGGGGTGCACTGCTGGTGGTATTCTATTTAGTATTATGTTATAGACGTATTTCCGAATTCCCTTCAGAGAAAAACGTAACACATAATACGATCTAGACTTTCAATAGTTCAACGTTCTCTGTTCTACCGGCTTCCTAAACTAATACAACGAGATGTCGCATACACCCGTTGACTTATTTAGTTCTGAATCTGCATATAACTCTGCACTACGACGTCATTTTAGTGGATAAAATTTAGTCAGCTATTGCCAGCCTTTCTTCTTATTATTTACAAGTTGCCATTTTATTATTATTGCTATTGTCATTGTATTATTATTATTATTATTATTATTATTATTATTATTATTATTATTATTATTGTTAGAACCGATGTGCTAACCAATCATTAGACTTACGAAGTTGAAGCGCTCCACCTGGCATGCTATATATCCTCATGAGCTATAGACCCGGAGTAAAGCTTTTATTACTTTTATGAAATTACTGTTTTTTTTTTCCTAAGTATTTAGTGTTTCAGTTTGATCGTTGAGATATCCAGTCACCTATGTAAGTCTAAATAATACTAGCTATCTATATTGTATTATTAACAAGAATAGACTATATTATAAATAACAGATATGATTTCAATACAAGTACTTGAAAGCACAACGAAAAGCCGGGTTTCCTCAGCGGTATAGCGCTCACTTCAGCTGCGTGGGATACCTGGATGGGTCCTACCTCGCGGCAGGTTCTGCTTGTGGTATACCAATACTGTGGTGCGGGGTTTCTCGGGGTCCTCCCGTTTCTTTCCACGTTCTTAACCCTCCTCATCGTGACCGTCTACCTTAGCCTTGGCTGGTATTTGTAGATTGTTAACTTATAAGATGAAAACACTAGCACAATAATATGATTAATTTGGTGATTTAAGTTTAACTTCCCTTTTCAGCAGCGACGCTATGAGATGTGGACTTACAGTTTAAGGTGGAATTCGAAACAGCGTAATCGTTCAAGATTTTGTAAGTCGCACGTGATAGCCACTAGACCAGCGGGGAAAGCTTAAATAATACGAGTATTGAATGATTGTGTTAATGTGTTTATAAACCTAAAATATAGTTTGCAATAACGTATCTTATGCAGTGGCGCAAATCTGCCTTCAACATTAGGGGACACGTAAGACCGTCTTCTTAAGCGATGCTCAAAATATTTGTGAAGTTTGAAAACAGCCTGTGGAAGATCAGGGAGCAGAGATGTTTTCAACATTGAAAGGCGGGCAGATTTTAGGCTTATTCTGGGGGGACATCAATTTCATCTCTCTTTCCTTTGTGGTAATCGGACAAAAATCACATGCTTTTCCCAAAAAGGACATCGGATTATTGGGGGGACAGTCCCCCCAATTCCAAGATTGGAGGGGACATGTCCACTCATCCCTCCGGGATTTGCCCTAGTGATCTTATGTTAAAGAATAATTAAACTTCTCTACACTTTCTGTTTCCGTTTGTAACGTGAGTTGTACATTTGATACCCAGGTAAAAGCCACGTATCAGTGGCAATAACAGCATCCCAGAATTTTAAAGGAGATCCATTAAGTTTAATTATTGTCAATAAAGATTGGAAGGTACTCGCCAACATACGGTTTCTGCCGGAACTTTTAATATTATCAGCATCACTGAATCCACATTCACAGGCAGCAGTTGATAATGGCACTGTGCGAACTTTAACGTGAAGGTTTTGAGAACTGGAAAGTCATTTACCAACGTAGAAATTGACTTATACTCTTTCCATTCTGATACTGCAACAATTCCAACAGTTGAGCTGCTTTATATATGTCTACGTTACCGTGTGGGCAACTCAAGCTATTACGATCTTTATTTTCAAACAATAAAAAGCATTTAGTACATTATTTGAAGGAAATATGTCTTCCACTTTGTCTACTAAAGCCTGACTCCTTATTTGATCAAACTCACTATAATCACTCCCTGTATCAGATGGTTTCAGCAGTGCACTAAATGCTTTCCTTTATAAAGACTGAGGTAGACATAATCTTTCACATGCATTTGTCTCAGATCTTGGATTATGGATTGAATTTTTTTCTCTGTTTCATTGTACGAAACTGTCTCCTTTTGCATCGTTTTACTAATAATAGACAGAATAGACCCAATATCCAAAAGAACACCTAGGAATACAATGTTTGTTTTCTCCGAAAGTGTTTTTTTTAAATATCACAAAGTTTAGAGCGGTCTCTGCTGAAATGGTCAATATTTTCACGCCACGAAAGTAGGAAACCGAAATATGTGCTAGTACCAAGATCGTAGCCGTTGCAATGCGAGCGGAAGTCACTTGCACTAATTCCGCGTTTTATCTGGTGACAAGAGAAACTAAAAAAGAAAAAAATTCTTTTTCAGTGGTAAGTCCCGCTTTAACATGACTTTTCATGAGTGTTGTGTTCAAATACGGAAACTGTAATGACGACTTCTTTGAAATAAAGGCCTTTTCATTTTTAACAATAAAGTTAAGTACTTTCACATTGGAGAAAAATTAGCAAGGCACATTCCATCGATTAGGGTGCTGATTCTTATGGAAAGTTTCACTTGAAGCGGAAGATTTAATCATGTGGATATCGGATTGCCACAATTCTTTTTGCTGAAAGACGTGGTTTATCATGAAACAAATGTAAATTGATCGTGGTTTATCTCCTTGTAACAGATGTAAAATGATCTTAAACAGAGCTTTATCGGAAAGGTTGGCTAATTGAGCTGTAAGCTCTAACCTTTGTAAATAATTGTGAATTGATTAGCTGGAAGGATCACCCTGAAATTTTGGGAAACATTGAATTTCTTTAAGCATAACATCATCTTTAAGTTTCGTGCTTTCTCTCTGGCGATTTGTGATAGTAACATTTTTATTGCTCTTGCGCCTTCGGTTATAAACAACCCAGATTTCTCAATCATCACTAACACTGTTACTACTGCTGGTGTCTTTACATTCCGAATAAGCCGAATCACTATAATGCCTTTCTCTAAATTGCTTAGGAAAACCTGTTTCTACTTGAGGCTCAAATTCCTGCGCTCTATTTTCGGTACTTTCTATTCTCTGAGTGACCTCTACCATATCACGCCTAATTTCTTTTATTATCTTATCTATTGCCCGTATGTCACCACGACATTCTCCGTTAGATTCAGTTTTCACTCTCGTATTGTAATCTATTAATTTGGCTTCTTCGTATACCGTCTTAATGTCCTTCCCTTGTCTTTCCACGCGTTCAGAAATTTCCTCGATACGTTCGTGCATCTCATCGAATTTATCAACTGTATCTATGTGTTTTAACGCAGCGCTACTTTTTAGCCTAACATACATCTCGAGCTGATTCCAACTGACGTTGGAGGGATTGTTTGTATTCGAGCAAACCTCCTAGTGGTTCTAAATTTTTAGTAACTCTTGTTTGTATGTATTCTACACAATGGCATGCTTCTTCACTTCATTGCTTAACTTCGACGCTGCTCTGTGTGGAGAGTTCGATTCCCTGTTTAATAATATGACTAACTTCAGCAAGTTTGTTGTGAATCTTAAGTGTTAAGCCACCATATTTTTGTTCAAGGATTTTGTTCCTACGTTTATTTTCAGCTTCTACAGTCCTAATACTTTGTGCTAATCTTCCGTTATTTTCGCGATATTCTTGTTGTACGGCGTCCAATTTCTGACCTAATTCCTCTTTAACTCGACAAAATTCTCCTTATTCTCATTTATTTTTTCTAATCTATTATCGTTTTCTCTAATCTAATTATTCGTTTTACTTTTGATTTAGGAAAGTACTACTATACGAAGGAATTTGTTAAAAGAACCTTTCCACTTTTTCATGGCTTAAAAGCAAAATTTATCACACTTTCTTAGACAGATTTTTTTTAATAAGAAAAAGAAAGGGAGAGAATGGAAGAAAGGAAGAATGTTGTATTCTTTTCACGCAAACGGGGTAATCTTATTGTTCAATTTTACATGGCTAAGTTCTTTGGGAATATTTTATGTGCACATTTGAAGTCAGTTGTATTCTTCTTTGCCACCTAAGTTTTACATTTTCTCGCGTTTTGCAAGCGATTAACAAGCTTTAAAGCTATTTTCTTTAGAACTGAATGGTTTAGAACCTCACTTGCGAATGAGCAATTGAACATCCAGGTCTCAACGACATAGAATCAATAAACGCACAAACTATGAGAAACTTGCTTTATCTTGTTTGGAATACAATAACGAAGAAAACCGTGTAGAATTATTATAGTTTGCGTGAATTTATTTTAAGCGTTGGAGTTTTATCAAGTAAAAATGTTTGTAACCTTCATACGGAACTACAATAAGAATAGAACGGCATACATTAAAATACATTTTACAAATTACATAGTAGTATTTACATAACAGCGACCCAAGAAATCAAACAATGTTGAAGTCATCCTGAACTAACTGTGAATTTCTCTACTCAATCAGGAAATTCACTATGTTGCAAAGTATTGCGAGATAAATTTAGTAATAAAAGGCTCCAAATGTTATTAAATGTCAAGATGTTATTGTCTTTACCCTACAATGCATGATTTTTTTTTGTAAAAAAAATCTGCAAGGGAATACAAAAATGAGTAACAGAAGTAAGCGTAGTAGTTCCATCTATGCGGAAACTGTGAATTACAACTAGCTTGGAACGTTTCCAATCTGGTTCAACATGCATTAGCAACTACATATCGTTATGTAGAGAAGCACAGATTATTTACCACTATAACCCATATCTGTCCCACTACGTATTGTAACGTTAAGACTTACAAGCAAAGGATACGACATCAGGACCAGAGTTGAGCAATAAGAGTTATATATTCTTAAAGCGCATCACGTAGTTAGTTAATTACCAAGTTATTAGCTGCAGCCCACGAAAAGGGAAAAAGTGATGGGACTTCAAATGTAACACTGGGGTCTATGGCAAACACAAGAAAGAAAGTGTTTCTCCCGTCTTTCTTATGCATTTATGATCATGAGATAACGATTCAAATGACATGTTCAGGCCACACACTTGATGTGAAGAGTAGAAAGGAACGAATGATCCAAACAAAAGCAGTTTGTACAATGTGCACATCTTACAACAAGTTACAAAAATTTAGAAATGTGTTCCTGATCATTCGCGAAGAAACTGATCCCTACTGAATGCACAAAACTAGTACAGCCCATGAACGTGTACTTTCTCCGTCCTTACAAAAACTTTATCAAATTCGTCACTGATACAATCCCAAGACACTAACACCTGACACCGTGAAAGTTCTTGAATCTCCAATCTTTACGCTGTATCTGTTCTGCGCTCCCTTATTCCAATGTTTTGGCCCGTGAGATCTTGGGCGGCGACGTTTTGGCCTCGAGGTTTTACCAGTATCCCGTGTAAATTGGGTTAGTATGTCTGTGTTTTGTGCATTTCCCCCATCTTGAAATCCTCCACATGCGAGCAACGTTAACTATTTCAATTAAAGTTTAACTGAACTAGTGTTACTATTAGAATTTTTGAGATCAGGTGATACATTAGACTAGAGGCTATCAATAATACAAACACACTTGTATAAATTGAGCAGTATTGTCAAAATATACAATTATATTTCAATAACAGTGTAATAACTATTCCGAACGGAATGATTTCCAAACTAATACAACACATTTTAAATTTTTATTGGGGGCTGAATCTGCAATGCGTTCAAGAAAAGGAAAAGTAGATAGGGGTCACTTGGGGCTGTTTTTTTCTACTGCGCATGCGCAAACCCTTGACGCTGATTTGCTGGCGCAGGTCACGTGACTCCTTATTTGATCAAACTCACTATAATCACTCCCTGTATCAGATGGTCCCAGCAGTGCACTAAATGCTTTCCTTTAAAAAGACCGAGGTAGACATAATCTTTCACATACATTTGTCTCAGATCTTGGATTATGGATTGAATTTTTTTCTCTATTTCATTGTACGAAACTGTCTCCTTTTGCATCGTTTTACTAATAATAGACAGAATAGACCCAATATCCAAAAGAACACCTAGGAATAGAATGTTTGTTTTCTCCGAAAGTGTTTTTTTTAAATATCACAAAGTTTAGAGCGGTCTCTGCTGAAATGGTCAATATTTTCACGCCACGAAAGTAGGAAACCGAAATATGTGCTAGTACCAAGATCGTAGCCGTTGCAATGCGAGCGGAAGTCACTTGCACTAATTCCGCGTTTTATCTGGGGACAAGAGAAACTAAAATAGAAAAAATTCTTTTTCAGTGGTAAGTCCCGCTTTAACATGACTTTTCATGAGTGTTGTGTTCAAATACGGAAACTGTAATGACGACTTCTTTGAAATAAAGGCCTTTTCATTTTTAACAATAAAGTTAAGTACTTTCACATTGGAGAAAAATTAGCAAGGCACATTCCATCGATTCGGGTGCTGATTCTTATGGAAAGTTTCACTTGAAGCGGAAGATTTAATCATGTGGATATCGGATTGCCACAATTCGTTTTGCTGAAAGACGTGGTTTATCATGAAACAAATGTAAATTGATCGTGGTTTATCTCCTTGTAACAAATGTAAAATGATCTTAAACAGAGCTTTATCGGAAAGGTTGACTAATTGAGCTGTAAGCTCTAACCTTTGTAAATAATTGTGAATTGATTAGCTGGAAGGATCACCCTGAAATTTTGGGAAACATTGAATTTCTTTAAGCATAACATCATCTTTAAGTTTCGTGCTTTCTCTCTGGCGATTTGTGATAGTAACATTTTTATTGCTCTTGCGCCTTCGGTTATAAACAACCCAGATTTCTCAATCATCACTAACACTGTTACTACTGCTGGTGTCTTTACATTCCGAATAAGCCGAATCACTATAATGCCTTTCTCTAAATTGCTTAGGAAAACCTGTTTCTACTTGAGGCTCAAATTCCTGCGCTCTATTTTCGGTACTTTCTATTCTCTGAGTGACCTCTACCATATCACGCCTAATTTCTTTTATTATCTTATCTATTGCTCGTATGTCACCACGACATTCTCCGTTAGATTCAGTTTTTACTCTCGTATTGTAATCTATTAATTTGGCTTCTTCGTATACCGTCTTAATGTCCTTCCCTTGTCTTTCTACGCGTTCAGAAATTTTCTCGATACGTTCGCGCATCTCATCGAATTTATCAACTGTATCTATGTGTTTTAACGCAGCGCTCCTTTTTAGCCTAACATACATCTCGGGCTGATTCCAACTGACGTTGGAGGGATTGTTTGTATTCGTGCAAACCTCCTAGTGGTTCTAAATTTTTAGTAACTCTTGTTTGTATGTATTCTACACAATGGCATGCTTCTTCACTTCATTGCTTAACTTCGACGCTGCTCTGTGTGGAGAGTTCGATTCCCTGTTTAATAATATGACTAACTTCAGCAAGTTTGTTGTGAATCTTAAGTGTTAAGCCACCATATTTTTGTTCAAGGATTTTGTTCCTACGTTTATTTTCAGCTTCTACAGTCCTAATACTTTGTGCTAATCTTTCGTTATTTTCGCGATATTCTTGATGTACGGCGTCCAATTTCTGACCTAATTCCTCTTTAACTCGACAAAATTCTCCTTATTCTCATTTATTTTTTCTAATCTAGCAAAGTTATCTTTATTTTTAACACGGGTCTCTTTATTTTCCTTTTCTACTTTAGCAAAATTCTCTTTATTCTCAGCACGATTCTCTTTATTCTCTCTTACTAATTCTTCGAAAAGTGAATTCATCCTAGTTATCATATCTATTTCCTGGTGTGCCTTCGTGTACAAAAAATAAACTTAAAACGTGTAATTTAAATAAATTCACTAAAGCATATCATTAAAATCACCTGAAAAGAACGTTTTTCAGATTGCGGGTTAACCTGAAAAAGAAATGGTATATTAAAGAATTGATGTTATAAGTATTCGAGCACCAACGGTCTCGCTTCGAGTCACTGTTCGGGCGTCATTTATTTGTAACCGTCAAGTGTATCAGGCCACTGTTCGGGTACCATTTATTTGTAATTGCCTGGTCGTGGTCTGTGCTCCGTTGTTCTTCGTGGTACTGCCAATGAGTATCCCTTTATTATTATTATTATTATTATTATTATTATTATTATTATTATTATTAGTTGGTATCCAACATTGGTAGGCTTCTTTCTAGACAATGCGATTGGTTCCCTTTGTTTTTCTACTTTCTACATAAAACAAGTTTTGGCGAATTTCTGAGCACTGATAAGGAAGTGTTACGTTAGGAGACCGAGCGTAGAAATTCTAAGAAGAAAGATATGACTCATGTTATTCGATTTAATACAGAAGTGTGAGTAGCATAGTTTAAACAGTGAAATATACTAAGGTTGCGAAACTTGATCCGCAAAGTTCTGAGAGTTAATATGTAGTGACTGTGTGCGTGTTTATAAAAGCTCGAAATCTAGTTTAACCTTCCACAATTATGTACGTGGTCTACGGACACTCGAGTATTTGGTGGTGGTGTGTTTCCCTGCTAGTTCCAGGCTAATTTGTGGAATCTTCACGAATTCTCGCAATATTCGAAATAAATAAGGTATATTCCGTTTATGTTATTATTATTCAATATGTAATGTAAAAACACTATAACAAGATTTTCTACATAGTTCTTCCAATTTTGAGAATTAAAGGTCCATTGCTTCTCTAGCAAAACATCCTAGTTACGCCAATGAATGCTATGGTGTAAAATTTGCGGAAAGAAAATTATACATCCCGTTTTGATGGAGAGAACTCTAACTGCAGATAGTTGTATCCTATTATAGCTAAAGGATGTGCTTCTATCGCTGTTATGAGAGAACGGTAGTTTTGCACATTCTTCCAACAAGATGGGGCTGCACCTCATTTTGGAATAAATGTTAGGGCCTACCTGAATCATCAATTTTCGGGGAAATGGATTGGAGGCAGAGCACCTGGCGAGTGGCCCCCACGATCGCCTGATCTAACACCTTTAGACTTATATATGTGGGGCAACGTGAAGGCGACAGTTGACGGAATATTGAGCACCTGAAGAGCCGAATCTGTGAAGTAGGCTTTTGCAAAACAAAAGAAAAATTTACTTTCTCGAATCTTCCTTGTGCACTCCCGTTATGTTGTTACCGAAATATAATCACTTGCAAATTTACAGGTCTGTAGGTCATGTTTCCACCCCATCCACAACCAATCTTAACAGAAAAAATAATAATTAATATCTTTAAAATTTCACATTGGCAACAAACTAATAACTTATTAACTTCCTAGTTTAGTTTTTATAGTTTATAATCAAGGCAAAAATGACCGCAAATATGAAAAAAGAACCATCTCACGGATAGCCTTAACTAGAGGGAGCAGGGGGCAGGCCACTACTAGGAGCAAAGCTGGCCTTTCCCAGAAATTTTTACTGCGCGTAAATAATATGATAAATTTAGATCAATTTACGCACAATCATGTTATTGGCATAAAAGGTTCTTCCAATTTTCAGACCTAAGGAGCCACTGCTGTCCGCAGCAAGATTTCTAAGTTAGTTGTGCTAGTGGGTAAGAGCTGTCGACAAGCAGTTTTTGGGAATCGATTCATCATCCCAAGAATAGCTTACTTCTTCAACAATCTCTTTCAAGGGGAAGTTGTAGAAATTGACCACTTCCGGTTTCAAATTTATGACCAAAACTAAAAACTTGTAATAGATAGTGATATATAGTTGCGGAAACCGATTGAGGATCTTAACATCGCATCAACTCCTGTATTTCTACTAAAACCGAAAGCGGTAGAAAGTCACTACTACTTCCCTTTTCAATAATGATTTTCGTAGACCTAAAATGGTAAGAACTATCGACGAGCGGTTTTCGGATGTCGATTCAGCATTCCTAGAATAGGTCGCATTTACTTCAACAACCAACTATTTAAACCAGAAGCGGTAGAAATCGATCACTTTTGGCTTCAATAGTAATGGCAATATCTCAAAAAACAGTAATAACTAGCGACAATTGGCTTTCGAAAATCGATTCAGGTCTCAACGAAATACAGGATTTCCACACTATAATTTTACTACAACCAGAATTGGTAAGAATACAGTGCTACTTCCAGTTTCAATATTGATTTTCATACAGCAAAAATGGTAAGAAATATGGAAAATGGCTTTTTGATATTGATTTATATTAAGTTTCATCTCTGACATTATCCCTCTATTGCAACTTAAAGTTTTATATCTACTATTTCCACTTTTACTATTGAATTTGTATAGTTCGGAAGTATATTGTAGTTTCACATTCGTCGGAAGATACCCCCTTATTTTTTCTTCCTATTTATTATTATTATTATTATTATTATTATTATTATTATTATTATTATTATTATTATTATTATTATTATTATTATATGGCACTACGCTCTACAAAATTTAATTTCATCTTAGTTTTCTCTCAAAATTTTATTGTTGATTACAATAGGGTTTTCGAATCGGGGACATACTAAGTTTTTATTCCCGTTTTTGGTTCCAATTGATTAATCATTCTTTTAACGTGAGCAGGAGATGTTAGATGCTAGAATGTTTTCCAACAAATTACATTAACACTTCTCGCAGATACTGTAGGAGTTTTTGAATTATATTCTGGAAGGTTAAACATTGGACGAATCATGGTAGTCCATCTCGAAATTAGATTATATGTCTACGTTTCATATAACCTCGGTGCTAAAATGTTCCACAAAAAAAAACACACATAAATTAGTTCTCTTGTAAATTGTTCTTTTATTGTTTTCCGCGTCTGATTAATCAAAAGCGTTATCAGAAATTTTAATCCAATATTTTAAAAATATATTTATTTATTGGTTTTTATTATTGTAATTTAGTGCTTGTAAACGGAAATAGAGAAGAAATCGGAGACAGATTTTGAAGCAATAAATGTTTAAGGTGGAAGATAGAACAGTTCGTACAATAGACTTCCGCTGACCTCCATCAAAAACGTAGGGCCATATAACAATGCCGCAAACAAAGAGTAGTAATAAAACTGGGAACACTATTAAACAGAGGGGAGGGAAAGCCTTATTCCAGTCTCGTTAGCTCACAAACAGTAACCATATGATACAGCTCATCGTCAAGTGTTCAAGGCTCTGGGACCTATTTTAGAAAGGCTTATTTTTTTAAATATACTTTTTGTGCATTTTCATTCTAGACAGCAATAAACTAACATTTTGCGAAATCAACAAATTGGAAGTTGATTTCTTATTTTACTCTAGACAGCAATTTATGCTTGTAGTTGAAAAACTTCTGTAAATTATTCGTTTTATTTTTGATTCAGGAAAGTACTACTATACGAAGGGATTTGTTAAAAGAACCTTTCCACTTTTTCATGGCTTAAAAGCAAAATTTATCACACTTTCTTAGACAGATTTTATTTAATAAGAAAAAGAGAGGGAGAGAATGGAAGAAAGGAAGAATGTTGTATTCTTTTCACGCAAACGGGGTAATATTATTGTTCAATTCTACATGGCTAAGTTCTTTGGGAATTTTTTATGTGCACATTTGAAGTCAGTTGTATTCTTCTTTGCCACCTAAGTTTTATATTTTCTCGCGTTTTGCAAGCGATTAACAAGCTTTAAAGCTATTTTCTTTAGAACTGAATGGTTTAGAACCTCACTTGCGAATGAGCAATTGAACATCCAGGTCCCAACGACATAGAATCAATAAACGTACAAACTATGAGAAACTTGCTTTATCTTGTTTGGAATACAATAACGAAGAAAACCGTGTAGAATTATTATAGTTTGCGTGAATTTATTTTAAGCGTTGGAGTTTTATCAAGTAAAAATGTTTGTAACCTTCATACGGAACTACAATAAGAATAGAACGGCATACATTAAATTACATTTTACAAATTACATAGTAGTATTTACATAACAGCGACCCAAGAAATCAAACAATGTTGAAGTCATCCTGAACTAACTGTGAATTTCTCTACTCAATCAGGAAATTCACTATGTTGCAAAGTATTGCGAGATAAATTTAGTAATAAAAGGCACCAAATGTTATTAAATGTCAAGATGTTATTGTCTTTACCCTACAATGCATGATTTTTTTTGTAAAAAAATCTGCAAGGGAATACAAACATGAGTAACAGAAGTAAGCGTAGTAGTGCCATCTATGCGGAAACTGTGAATTACAACTAGCTTGGAACGTTTCCAATCTGGTTCAACATGCATTAGCAACTACATATCGTTATGTAGAGAAGCACAGATTATTTACCACTATAACCCATATCTGTCCCACTACGTATTGTAACGTTAAGACTTACAAGCAAAGGATACGACATCAGGACCAGAGTTGAGCAATAAGAGTTATATATTCTTAAAGCGCATCACGTAGTTAGTTAATTACCAAGTTATTAGCTGCAGCCCACGAAAAGGGAAAAAGTGATGGGACTTCAAATGTAACACTGGGGTCTATGGCAAACACAAGAAAGAAAGTGTTTCTCCCGTCTTTCTTATGCATTTATGATCATGAGATAACGATTCAAATGACATGTTCAGGCCACACTCTTGATGTGAAGAGTAGAAAGGAACGAATGATCCAAACAAAAGCAGTTTGTACAATGTGCACATCTTACAACAACTTACAAAAATTTAGAAATGTGTTCCTGATCATTCGTGAAGAAACTGATCCCTACTGAATGCACAAAACTAGTACAGCCCATGAACGTGTACTTTCTCCGTCCTTACAAAAACTTTATCAAATTCGTCACTGATACAATCCCAAGACACTAACACCTGACACCGTGAAAGTTCTTGAATCTCCAATCTTTACGCTGTATCTGTTCTGCGCTCCCTTATTCCAATGTTTTGGCCCGTGAGATCTTGGGCGGCGACGTTTTGGCCTCGAGGTTTTACCAGTATCCCGTGTAAATTGGGTTAGTATGTCTGTGTTTTGTGCATTTCCCCCATCTTGAAATCCTCCACATGCGAGCAACGTTAACTATTTCAATTAAAGTTTAACTGAACTAGTGTTACTATTAGAATTTTTGAGATCAGGTGATACATTAGACTAGAGGCTATCAATAATACAAACACACTTGTATAAATTGAGCAGCATTGTCAAAATATACAATTATATTTCAATAACAGTGTAATAACTATTCCGAACGGAATGATTTCCAAACTAATACAACACATTTTAAATTTTTATTGGGGGCTGAATCTGCAATGCGTTCAAGAAAAGGAAAAGTAGATAGGGGTCACTTGGGGCTGTTTTTTTCTACTGCGCATGCGCAAACCCTTGACGCTGATTGGCTGGCGCAGGTCACGTGACTCCTTATTTGATCAAACTCACTATAATCACTCCCTGTATCAGATGGTCCCAGCAGTGCACTAAATGCTTTCCTTTAAAAAGACCGAGGTAGACATAATCTTTCACATACATTTGTCTCAGATCTTGGATTATGGATTGAATTTTTTTCTCTATTTCATTGTACGAAACTGTCTCCTTTTGCATCGTTTTACTAATAATAGACAGAATAGACCCAATATCCAAAAGAACACCTAGGAATAGAATGTTTGTTTTCTCCGAAAGTGTTTTTTTTTTATACCACAAAGTTTAGAGCGGTCTTTGCTGAAATGGTCAATATTTTCACGCCTCGAAAGTAGGAAACCGAAACATGTGCTAGTACCAATTTCGTAGCCGTTGCAATGCGAGCGGAAGTCACTTGCACTAATTCCGCGTTTTATCTGGGGACAAGAGAAACTAAAAAAGAAAAAATTCTTTTTCAGTGGTAAGTCCCGCTTTAACATGACTTTTCATGAGTGTTGTGTTCAAATACGGAAACTGTAATGACGACTTCTTTGAAATAAAGGCCTTTTCATTTTTAACAATAAAGTTAAGTACTTTCACATTGGAGAAAAATTAGCAAGGCACATTCCATCGATTCGGGTGCTGATTCTTATGGAAAGTTTCACTTGAAGCGGAAGATTTAATCATGTGGATATCGGATTGCCACAATTCGTTTTGCTGAAAGACGTGGTTTATCATGAAACAAATGTAAATTGATCGTGGTTTATCTCCTTGTAACAAATGTAAAATGATCTTAAACAGAGCTTTATCGGAAAGGTTGGCTAATTGAGCTGTAAGCTCTAACCTTTGTAAATAATTGTGAATTGATTAGCTGGAAGGATCACCCTGAAATTTTGGGAAACATTGAATTTCTTTAAGCATAACATCATCTTTAAGTTTCGTGCTTTCTCTCTGGCGATTTGTGATAGTAACATTTTTATTGCTCTTGCGCCTTCGGTTATAAACAACCCAGATTTCTCAATCATCACTAACACTGTTACTACTGCTGGTGTCTTTACATTCCGAATAAGCCGAATCACTATAATGCCTTTCTCTAAATTGCTTAGGAAAACCTGTTTCTACTTGAGGCTCAAATTCCTGCGCTCTATTTTCGGTACTTTCTATTCTCTGAGTGACCTCTACCATATCACGCCTAATTTCTTTTATTATCTTATCTATTGCTCGTATGTCACCACGACATTCTCCGTTAGATTCAGTTTTTACTCTCGTATTGTAATCTATTAATTTGGCTTCTTCGTATACCGTCTTAATGTCCTTCCCTTGTCTTTCTACGCGTTCAGAAATTTTCTCGATACGTTCGTGCATCTCATCGAATTTATCAACTGTATCTATGTGTTTTAACGCAGCGCTCCTTTTTAGCCTAACATACATCTCGGGCTGATTCCAACTGACGTTGGAGGGATTGTTTGTATTCGTGCAAACCTCCTAGTGGTTCTAAATTTTTAGTAACTCTTGTTTGTATGTATTCTACACAATGGCATGCTTCTTCACTTCATTGCTTAACTTCGACGCTGCTCTGTGTGGAGAGTTCGATTCCCTGTTTAATAATATGACTAACTTCAGCAAGTTTGTTGTGAATCTTAAGTGTTAAGCCACCATATTTTTGTTCAAGGATTTTGTTCCTACGTTTATTTTCAGCTTCTACAGTCCTAATACTTTGTGCTAATCTTTCGTTATTTTCGCGATATTCTTGATGTACGGCGTCCAATTTCTGACCTAATTCCTCTTTAACTCGACAAAATTCTCCTTATTCTCATTTATTTTTTCTAATCTAGCAAAGTTATCTTTATTTTTAACACGGGTCTCTTTATTTTCCTTTTCTACTTTAGCAAAATTCTCTTTATTCTCAGCACGATTCTCTTTATTCTCTCTTACTAATTCTTCGAAAAGTGAATTCATCCTAGTTATCATATCTATTTCCTGGTGTGCCTTCGTGTACAAAAAGTAAACTTAAAACGTGTAATTTAAATAAATTCACTAAAGCATATCATTAAAATCACCTGAAAAGAACGTTTTTCAGATTGCGGGTTAACCTGAAAAAGAAATGGTATATTAAAGAATTGATGTTATAAGTATTCGAGCACCAACGGTCTCGCTTCGAGTCACTGTTCGGGCGTCATTTATTTGTAACCGTCAAGTGTATCAGGCCACTGTTCGGGTACCATTTATTTGTAATTGCCTGGTCGTGGTCTGTGCTCCGTTGTTCTTCGTGGTACTGCCAATGAGTATCCCTTTATTATTATTATTATTATTATTATTATTATTATTATTATTATTATTATTATTATTAGTTGGTATCCAACATTGGTAGGCTTCTTTCTAGACAATGCGATTGGTTCCCTTTGTTTTTCTACTTTCTACATAAAACAAGTTTTGGCGAATTTGTGAGCACTGATAAGGAAGTGTTACGTTAGGAGACCGAGCGTAGAAATTCTAAGAAGAAAGATTTGACTCATGTTATTCGATTTAATACAGAAGTGTGAGTAGCATAGTTTAAACAGTGAAATATACTAAGGTTGCGAAACTTGATCCGCAAAGTTTTGAGAGTTAATATGTAGTGACTGTGTGCGTGTTTATAAAAGCTCGAAATCTAGTTTAACCTTCCACAATTATGTACGTGGTCTACGGACACTCGAGTATTTGGTGGTGGTGTGTTTCCCTGCTAGTTCCAGGCTAATTTGTGGAATCTTCACGAATTCTCGCAATATTCGAAATAAATAAGGTATATTCCGTTTATGTTATTATTATTCAATATGTAATGTAAAAACACTATAACAAGATTTTCTACATAGTTCTTCCAATTTTGAGAATTAAAGGTCCATTGCTTCTCTAGCAAAACATCCTAGTTACGCCAATGAATGCTATGGTGTAAAATTTGCGGAAAGAAAATTATACATCCCGTTTTGATGGAGAGAACTCTAACTGCAGATAGTTGTATCCTATTATAGCTAAAGGATGTGCTTCTATCGCTGTTATGAGAGAACGGTAGTTTTGCACATTCTTCCAACAAGATGGGGCTGCACCTCATTTTGGAATAAATGTTAGGGCCTACCTGAATCATCAATTTTCGGGGAAATGGATTGGAGGCAGAGCACCTGGCGAGTGGCCCCACGATCGCCTGATCTAACACCTTTAGACTTATATATGTGGGGCAACGTGAAGGCGACAGTTGACGGAATATTGAGCACCTGAAGAGCCGAATCTGTGAAGTAGGCTTTTGCAAAACAAAAGAAAAATTTACTTTTTCGAATCTTCCTTGTGCACTCCCGTTATGTTGTTACCGAAATATAATCACTTGCAAATTTACAGGTCTGTAGGTCATGTTTCCACCCCATCCACAACCAATCTTAACAGAAAAAATAATAATTAATATCTTTAAAATTTCACATTGGCAACAAACTAATAACTTATTAACTTCCTAGTTTAGTTTTTATAGTTTATAATCAAGGCAAAAATGACCGCAAATATGAAAAAAGAACCATCTCACGGATAGCCTTAACTAGAGGGAGCAGGGGGCAGGCCACTACTAGGAGCAAAGCTGGCCTTTCCCAGAAATTTTTACTGCGCGTAAATAATGTGATAAATTTAGATCAATTTACGCACAATCATGTTATTGGCATAAAAGGTTCTTCCAATTTTCAGACCTAAGGAGCCACTGCTGTCCGCAGCAAGATTTCTAAGTTAGTTGTGCTAGTGGGTAAGAGCTGTCGACAAGCAGTTTTTGGGAATCGATTCATCATCCCAAGAATAGCTTACTTCTTCAACAATCTCTTTCAAGGGGAAGTTGTAGAAATTGACCACTTCCGGTTTCAAATTTTTGGCCAAAACTAAAAACTTGTAATAGATAGTGATATATAGTTGCGGAAACCGATTGAGGATCTTAACATCGCATCAACTCCTGTATTTCTACTAAAACCGAAAGCGGTAGAAAGTCACTACTACTTCCCTTTTCAATAATGATTTTCGTAGACCTAAAATGGTAAGAACTATCGACGAGCGGTTTTCGGATGTCGATTCAGCATTCCTAGAATAGGTCGCATTTACTTCAACAACCAACTATTTAAACCAGAAGCGGTAGAAGTCGATCACTTTTGGCTTCAATAGTAATGGCAATATCTCAAAAAACAGTAATAACTAGCGACAATTGGCTTTCGAAAATCGATTCAGGTCTCAACGAAATACAGGATTTCCACACTATAATTTTACTACAACCAGAATTGGTAAGAATACAGTGCTACTTCCAGTTTCAATATTGATTTTCATACAGCAAAAATGGTAAGAAATATGGAAAATGGCTTTTTGATATTGATTTATATTAAGTTTCATCTCTGACATTATCCCTCTATTGCAACTTAAAGTTTTATATCTACTATTTCCACTTTTACTATTGAATTTGTATAGTTCGGAAGTATATTGTAGTTTCACATTCGTCGGAAGATACCCCCTTATTTTTTCTTCCTATTTATTATTATTATTATTATTATTATTATTATTATTATTATTATTATTATTATTATTATTATTATTATTATTATTATTATTATTATATGGCACTACGCTCTACAAAATTTAATTTCATCTTAGTTTTCTCTCAAAATTTTATTGTTGATTACAATAGGGTTTTCGAATCGGGGACATACTAAGTTTTTATTCCCGTTTTTGGTTCCAATTGATTAATCATTCTTTTAACGTGAGCAGGAGATGTTAGATGCTAGAATGTTTTCCAACAAATTACATTAACACTTCTCGCAGATACTGTAGGAGTTTTTGAATTATATTCTGGAAGGTTAAACATTGGACGAATCATGGTAGTCCATCTCGAAATTAGATTATATGTCTACGTTTCATATAACCTCGGTGCTAAAATGTTCCACAAAAAAAAAACACACATAAATTAGTTCTCTTGTAAATTGTTCTTTTATTGTTTTCCGCGTCTGATTAATCAAAAGCGTTATCAGAAATTTTAATCCAATATTTTAAAAATATATTTATTTATTGGTTTTTATTATTGTAATTTAGTGCTTGTAAACGGAAATAGAGAAGAAATCGGAGACAGATTTTGAAGCAATAAATGTTTAAGGTGGAAGATAGAACAGTTCGTACAATAGACTTCCGCTGACCTCCATCAAAAACGTAGGGCCATATAACAATGCCGCAAACAAAGAGTAGTAATAAAACTGGGAACACTATTAAACAGAGGGGAGGGAAAGCCTTATTCCAGTCTCGTTAGCTCACAAACAGTAACCATATGATACAGCTCATCGTCAAGTGTTCAAGGCTCTGGGACCTATTTTAGAAAGGCTTATTTTTTTAAATATACTTTTTGTGCATTTTCAATCTAGACAGCAATAAACTAACATTTTGCGAAATCAACAAATTGGAAGTTGATTTCTTATTTTACTCTAGACAGCAATTTATGCTTGTAGTTGAAAAACTTCTGCAAATTATTCGTTTTATTTTTGATTCAGGAAAGTACTACTATACGAAGGGATTTGTTAAAAGAACCTTTCCACTTTTTCATGGCTTAAAAGCAAAATTTATCACACTTTCTTAGACAGATTTTTTTAATAAGAAAAAGAGAGGGAGAGAATGGAAGAAAGGAAGAATGTTGTATTCTTTTCACGCAAACGGGGTAATCTTATTGTTCAATTCTACATGGCTAAGTTCTTTGGGAATTTTTTATGTGCACATTTGAAGTCAGTTGTATTCTTCTTTGCCACCTAAGTTTTATATTTTCTCGCGTTTTGCAAGCGATTAACAAGCTTTAAAGCTATTTTCTTTAGAACTGAATGGTTTAGAACCTCACTTGCGAATGAGCAATTGAACATCCAGGTCCCAACGACATAGAATCAATAAACGTACAAACTATGAGAAACTTGCTTTATCTTGTTTGGAATACAATAACGAAGAAAACCGTGTAGAATTATTATAGTTTGCGTGAATTTATTTTAAGCGTTGGAGTTTTATCAAGTAAAAATGTTTGTAACCTTCATACGGAACTACAATAAGAATAGAACGGCATACATTAAAATACATTTTACAAATTACATAGTAGTATTTACATAACAGCGACCCAAGAAATCAAACAATGTTGAAGTCATCCTGAACTAACTGTGAATTTCTCTACTCAATCAGGAAATTCACTATGTTGCAAAGTATTGCGAGATAAATTTAGTAATAAAAGGCACCAAATGTTATTAAATGTCAAGATGTTATTGTCTTTACCCTACAATGCATGATTTTTTTTTGTAAAAAAATCTGCAAGGGAATACAAACATGAGTAACAGAAGTAAGCGTAGTAGTGCCATCTATGCGGAAACTGTGAATTACAACTAGCTTGGAACGTTTCCAATCTGGTTCAACATGCATTAGCAACTACATATCGTTATGTAGAGAAGCACAGATTATTTACCACTATAACCCATATCTGTCCCACTACGTATTGTAACGTTAAGACTTACAAGCAAAGGATACGACATCAGGACCAGAGTTGAGCAATAAGAGTTATATATTCTTAAAGCGCATCACGTAGTTAGTTAATTACCAAGTTATTAGCTGCAGCCCACGAAAAGGGAAAAAGTGATGGGACTTCAAATGTAACACTGGGGTCTATGGCAAACACAAGAAAGAAAGTATTTCTCCCGTCTTTCTTATGCATTTATGATCATGAGATAACGATTCAAATGACATGTTCAGGCCACACACTTGATGTGAAGAGTAGAAAGGAACGAATGATCCAAACAAAAGCAGTTTGTACAATGTGCACATCTTACAACAACTTACAAAAATTTAGAAATGTGTTCCTGATCATTCGTGAAGAAACTGATCCCTACTGAATGCACAAAACTAGTACAGCCCATGAACGTGTACTTTCTCCGTCCTTACAAAAACTTTATCAAATTCGTCACTGATACAATCCCAAGACACTAACACCTGACACCGTGAAAGTTCTTGAATCTCCAATCTTTACGCTGTATCTGTTCTGCGCTCCCTTATTCCAATGTTTTGGCCCGTGAGATCTTGGGCGGCGACGTTTTGGCCTCGAGGTTTTACCAGTATCCCGTGTAAATTGGGTTAGTATGTCTGTGTTTTGTGCATTTCCCCCATCTTGAAATCCTCCACATGCGAGCAACGTTAACTATTTCAATTAAAGTTTAACTGAACTAGTGTTACTATTAGAATTTTTGAGATCAGGTGATACATTAGACTAGAGGCTATCAATAATACAAACACACTTGTATAAATTGAGCAGTATTGTCAAAATATACAATTATATTTCAATAACAGTGTAATAACTATTCCGAACGGAATGATTTCCAAACTAATACAACACATTTTAAATTTTTATTGGGGGCTGAATCTGCAATGCGTTCAAGAAAAGGAAAAGTAGATAGGGGTCACTTGGGGCTGTTTTTTTCTACTGCGCATGCGCAAACCCTTGACGCTGATTTGCTGGCGCAGGTCACGTGACTCCTTATTTGATCAAACTCACTATAATCACTCCCTGTATCAGATGGTCCCAGCAGTGCACTAAATGCTTTCCTTTAAAAAGACCGAGGTAGACATAATCTTTCACATACATTTGTCTCAGATCTTGGATTATGGATTGAATTTTTTTCTCTATTTCATTGTACGAAACTGTCTCCTTTTTGCATCGTTTTACTAATAATAGACAGAATAGACCCAATATCCAAAAGAACACCTAGGAATAGAATGTTTGTTTTCTCCGAAAGTGTTTTTTTTTATACCACAAAGTTTAGAGCGGTCTTTGCTGAAATGGTCAATATTTTCACGCCTCGAAAGTAGGAAACCGAAACATGTGCTAGTACCAATTTCGTAGCCGTTGCAATGCGAACGGAAGTCACTTGCACTAATTCCGCGTTTTATCTGGGGACAAGAGAAACTAAAAAAGAAAAAATTCTTTTTCAGTGGTAAGTCCCGCTTTAACATGACTTTTCATGAGTGTTGTGTTCAAATACGGAAACTGTAATGACGACTTCTTTGAAATAAAGGCCTTTTCATTTTTAACAATAAAGTTAAGTACTTTCACATTGGAGAAAAATTAGCAAGGCACATTCCATCGATTCGGGTGCTGATTCTTATGGAAAGTTTCACTTGAAGCGGAAGATTTAATCATGTGGATATCGGATTGCCACAATTCGTTTTGCTGAAAGACGTGGTTTATCATGAAACAAATGTAAATTGATCGTGGTTTATCTCCTTGTAACAAATGTAAAATGATCTTAAACAGAGCTTTATCGGAAAGGTTGGCTAATTGAGCTGTAAGCTCTAACCTTTGTAAATAATTGTGAATTGATTAGCTGGAAGGATCACCCTGAAATTTTGGGAAACATTGAATTTCTTTAAGCATAACATCATCTTTAAGTTTCGTGCTTTCTCTCTGGCGATTTGTGATAGTAACATTTTTATTGCTCTTGCGCCTTCGGTTATAAACAACCCAGATTTCTCAATCATCACTAACACTGTTACTACTGCTGGTGTCTTTACATTCCGAATAAGCCGAATCACTATAATGCCTTTCTCTAAATTGCTTAGGAAAACCTGTTTCTACTTGAGGCTCAAATTCCTGCGCTCTATTTTCGGTACTTTCTATTCTCTGAGTGACCTCTACCATATCACGCCTAATTTCTTTTATTATCTTATCTATTGCTCGTATGTCACCACGACATTCTCCGTTAGATTCAGTTTTTACTCTCGTATTGTAATCTATTAATTTGGCTTCTTCGTATACCGTCTTAATGTCCTTCCCTTGTCTTTCTACGCGTTCAGAAATTTTCTCGATACGTTCGTGCATCTCATCGAATTTATCAACTGTATCTATGTGTTTTAACGCAGCGCTCCTTTTTAGCCTAACATACATCTCGGGCTGATTCCAACTGACGTTGGAGGGATTGTTTGTATTCGTGCAAACCTCCTAGTGGTTCTAAATTTTTAGTAACTCTTGTTTGTATGTATTCTACACAATGGCATGCTTCTTCACTTCATTGCTTAACTTCGACGCTGCTCTGTGTGGAGAGTTCGATTCCCTGTTTAATAATATGACTAACTTCAGCAAGTTTGTTGTGAATCTTAAGTGTTAAGCCACCATATTTTTGTTCAAGGATTTTGTTCCTACGTTTATTTTCAGCTTCTACAGTCCTAATACTTTGTGCTAATCTTTCGTTATTTTCGCGATATTCTTGATGTACGGCGTCCAATTTCTGACCTAATTCCTCTTTAACTCGACAAAATTCTCCTTATTCTCATTTATTTTTTCTAATCTAGCAAAGTTATCTTTATTTTTAACACGGGTCTCTTTATTTTCCTTTTCTACTTTAGCAAAATTCTCTTTATTCTCAGCACGATTCTCTTTATTCTCTCTTACTAATTCTTCGAAAAGTGAATTCATCCTAGTTATCATATCTATTTCCTGGTGTGCCTTCGTGTACAAAAAGTAAACTTAAAACGTGTAATTTAAATAAATTCACTAAAGCATATCATTAAAATCACCTGAAAAGAACGTTTTTCAGATTGCGGGTTAACCTGAAAAAGAAATGGTATATTAAAGAATTGATGTTATAAGTATTCGAGCACCAACGGTCTCGCTTCGAGTCACTGTTCGGGCGTCATTTATTTGTAACCGTCAAGTGTATCAGGCCACTGTTCGGGTACCATTTATTTGTAATTGCCTGGTCGTGGTCTGTGCTCCGTTGTTCTTCGTGGTACTGCCAATGAGTATCCCTTTATTATTATTATTATTATTATTATTATTATTATTATTATTATTATTATTATTATTATTATTATTATTATTATTAGTTGGTATCCAACATTGGTAGGCTTCTTTCTAGACAATGCGATTGGTTCCCTTTGTTTTTCTACTTTCTACATAAAACAAGTTTTGGCGAATTTGTGAGCACTGATAAGGAAGTGTTACGTTAGGAGACCGAGCGTAGAAATTCTAAGAAGAAAGATTTGACTCATGTTATTCGATTTAATACAGAAGTGTGAGTAGCATAGTTTAAACAGTGAAATATACTAAGGTTGCGAAACTTGATCCGCAAAGTTTTGAGAGTTAATATGTAGTGACTGTGTGCGTGTTTATAAAAGCTCGAAATCTAGTTTAACCTTCCACAATTATGTACGTGGTCTACGGACACTCGAGTATTTGGTGGTGGTGTGTTTCCCTGCTAGTTCCAGGCTAATTTGTGGAATCTTCACGAATTCTCGCAATATTCGAAATAAATAAGGTATATTCCGTTTATGTTATTATTATTCAATATGTAATGTAAAAACACTATAACAAGATTTTCTACATAGTTCTTCCAATTTTGAGAATTAAAGGTCCATTGCTTCTCTAGCAAAACATCCTAGTTACGCCAATGAATGCTATGGTGTAAAATTTGCGGAAAGAAAATTATACATCCCGTTTTGATGGAGAGAACTCTAACTGCAGATAGTTGTATCCTATTATAGCTAAAGGATGTGCTTCTATCGCTGTTATGAGAGAACGGTAGTTTTGCACATTCTTCCAACAAGATGGGGCTGCACCTCATTTTGGAATAAATGTTAGGGCCTACCTGAATCATCAATTTTCGGGGAAATGGATTGGAGGCAGAGCACCTGGCGAGTGGCCCCACGATCGCCTGATCTAACACCTTTAGACTTATATATGTGGGGCAACGTGAAGGCGACAGTTGACGGAATATTGAGCACCTGAAGAGCCGAATCTGTGAAGTAGGCTTTTGCAAAACAAAAGAAAAATTTACTTTTTCGAATCTTCCTTGTGCACTCCCGTTATGTTGTTACCGAAATATAATCACTTGCAAATTTACAGGTCTGTAGGTCATGTTTCCACCCCATCCACAACCAATCTTAACAGAAAAAATAATAATTAATATCTTTAAAATTTCACATTGGCAACAAACTAATAACTTATTAACTTCCTAGTTTAGTTTTTATAGTTTATAATCAAGGCAAAAATGACCGCAAATATGAAAAAAGAACCATCTCACGGATAGCCTTAACTAGAGGGAGCAGGGGGCAGGCCACTACTAGGAGCAAAGCTGGCCTTTCCCAGAAATTTTTACTGCGCGTAAATAATGTGATAAATTTAGATCAATTTACGCACAATCATGTTATTGGCATAAAAGGTTCTTCCAATTTTCAGACCTAAGGAGCCACTGCTGTCCGCAGCAAGATTTCTAAGTTAGTTGTGCTAGTGGGTAAGAGCTGTCGACAAGCAGTTTTTGGGAATCGATTCATCATCCCAAGAATAGCTTACTTCTTCAACAATCTCTTTCAAGGGGAAGTTGTAGAAATTGACCACTTCCGGTTTCAAATTTTTGGCCAAAACTAAAAACTTGTAATAGATAGTGATATATAGTTGCGGAAACCGATTGAGGATCTTAACATCGCATCAACTCCTGTATTTCTACTAAAACCGAAAGCGGTAGAAAGTCACTACTACTTCCCTTTTCAATAATGATTTTCGTAGACCTAAAATGGTAAGAACTATCGACGAGCGGTTTTCGGATGTCGATTCAGCATTCCTAGAATAGGTCGCATTTACTTCAACAACCAACTATTTAAACCAGAAGCGGTAGAAGTCGATCACTTTTGGCTTCAATAGTAATGGCAATATCTCAAAAAACAGTAATAACAAGCGACAATTGGCTTTCGAAAATCGATTCAGGTCTCAACGAAATACAGGATTTCCACACTATAATTTTACTACAACCAGAATTGGTAAGAATACAGTGCTACTTCCAGTTTCAATATTGATTTTCATACAGCAAAAATGGTAAGAAATATGGAAAATGGCTTTTTGATATTGATTTATATTAAGTTTCATCTCTGACATTATCCCTCTATTGCAACTTAAAGTTTTATATCTACTATTTCCACTTTTACTATTGAATTTGTATAGTTCGGAAGTATATTGTAGTTTCACATTCGTCGGAAGATACCCCCTTATTTTTTCTTCCTATTTATTATTATTATTATTATTATTATTATTATTATTATTATTATTATTATTATTATTATTATTATTATTATATGGCACTACGCTCTACAAAATTTAATTTCATCTTAGTTTTCTCTCAAAATTTTATTGTTGATTACAATAGGGTTTTCGAATCGGGGACATACTAAGTTTTTATTCCCGTTTTTGGTTCCAATTGATTAATCATTCTTTTAACGTGAGCAGGAGATGTTAGATGCTAGAATGTTTTCCAACAAATTACATTAACACTTCTCGCAGATACTGTAGGAGTTTTTGAATTATATTCTGGAAGGTTAAACATTGGACGAATCATGGTAGTCCATCTCGAAATTAGATTATATGTCTACGTTTCATATAACCTCGGTGCTAAAATGTTCCACAAAAAAAAAAAACACACATAAATTAGTTCTCTTGTAAATTGTTCTTTTATTGTTTTCCGCGTCTGATTAATCAAAAGCGTTATCAGAAATTTTAATCCAATATTTTAAAAATATATTTATTTATTGGTTTTTATTATTGTAATTTAGTGCTTGTAAACGGAAATAGAGAAGAAATCGGAGACAGATTTTGAAGCAATAAATGTTTAAGGTGGAAGATAGAACAGTTCGTACAATAGACTTCCGCTGACCTCCATCAAAAACGTAGGGCCATATAACAATGCCGCAAACAAAGAGTAGTAATAAAACTGGGAACACTATTAAACAGAGGGGAGGGAAAGCCTTATTCCAGTCTCGTTAGCTCACAAACAGTAACCATATGATACAGCTCATCGTCAAGTGTTCAAGGCTCTGGGACCTATTTTAGAAAGGCTTATTTTTTTAAATATACTTTTTGTGCATTTTCAATCTAGACAGCAATAAACTAACATTTTGCGAAATCAACAAATTGGAAGTTGATTTCTTATTTTACTCTAGACAGCAATTTATGCTTGTAGTTGAAAAACTTCTGCAAATTATTCGTTTTATTTTTGATTCAGGAAAGTACTACTATACGAAGGGATTTGTTAAAAGAACCTTTCCACTTTTTCATGGCTTAAAAGCAAAATTTATCACACTTTCTTAGACAGATTTTTTTAATAAGAAAAAGAGAGGGAGAGAATGGAAGAAAGGAAGAATGTTGTATTCTTTTCACGCAAACGGGGTAATCTTATTGTTCAATTCTACATGGCTAAGTTCTTTGGGAATTTTTTATGTGCACATTTGAAGTCAGTTGTATTCTTCTTTGCCACCTAAGTTTTATATTTTCTCGCGTTTTGCAAGCGATTAACAAGCTTTAAAGCTATTTTCTTTAGAACTGAATGGTTTAGAACCTCACTTGCGAATGAGCAATTGAACATCCAGGTCCCAACGACATAGAATCAATAAACGTACAAACTATGAGAAACTTGCTTTATCTTGTTTGGAATACAATAACGAAGAAAACCGTGTAGAATTGTTATAGTTTGCGTGAATTTATTTTAAGCGTTGGAGTTTTATCAAGTAAAAATGTTTGTAACCTTCATACGGAACTACAATAAGAATAGAACGGCATACATTAAAATACATTTTACAAATTACATAGTAGTATTTACATAACAGCGACCCAAGAAATCAAACAATGTTGAAGTCATCCTGAACTAACTGTGAATTTCTCTACTCAATCAGGAAATTCACTATGTTGCAAAGTATTGCGAGATAAATTTAGTAATAAAAGGCACCAAATGTTATTAAATGTCAAGATGTTATTGTCTTTACCCTACAATGCATGATTTTTTTTTGTAAAAAAATCTGCAAGGGAATACAAACATGAGTAACAGAAGTAAGCGTAGTAGTGCCATCTATGCGGAAACTGTGAATTACAACTAGCTTGGAACGTTTCCAATCTGGTTCAACATGCATTAGCAACTACATATCGTTATGTAGAGAAGCACAGATTATTTACCACTATAACCCATATCTGTCCCACTACGTATTGTAACGTTAAGACTTACAAGCAAAGGATACGACATCAGGACCAGAGTTGAGCAATAAGAGTTATATATTCTTAAAGCGCATCACGTAGTTAGTTAATTACCAAGTTATTAGCTGCAGCCCACGAAAAGGGAAAAAGTGATGGGACTTCAAATGTAACACTGGGGTCTATGGCAAACACAAGAAAGAAAGTATTTCTCCCGTCTTTCTTATGCATTTATGATCATGAGATAACGATTCAAATGACATGTTCAGGCCACACACTTGATGTGAAGAGTAGAAAGGAACGAATGATCCAAACAAAAGCAGTTTGTACAATGTGCACATCTTACAACAACTTACAAAAATTTAGAAATGTGTTCCTGATCATTCGTGAAGAAACTGATCCCTACTGAATGCACAAAACTAGTACAGCCCATGAACGTGTACTTTCTCCGTCCTTACAAAAACTTTATCAAATTCGTCACTGATACAATCCCAAGACACTAACACCTGACACCGTGAAAGTTCTTGAATCTCCAATCTTTACGCTGTATCTGTTCTGCGCTCCCTTATTCCAATGTTTTGGCCCGTGAGATCTTGGGCGGCGACGTTTTGGCCTCGAGGTTTTACCAGTATCCCGTGTAAATTGGGTTAGTATGTCTGTGTTTTGTGCATTTCCCCCATCTTGAAATCCTCCACATGCGAGCAACGTTAACTATTTCAATTAAAGTTTAACTGAACTAGTGTTACTATTAGAATTTTTGAGATCAGGTGATACATTAGACTAGAGGCTATCAATAATACAAACACACTTGTATAAATTGAGCAGTATTGTCAAAATATACAATTATATTTCAATAACAGTGTAATAACTATTCCGAACGGAATGATTTCCAAACTAATACAACACATTTTAAATTTTTATTGGGGGCTGAATCTGCAATGCGTTCAAGAAAAGGAAAAGTAGATAGGGGTCACTTGGGGCTGTTTTTTTCTACTGCGCATGCGCAAACCCTTGACGCTGATTGGCTGGCGCAGGTCACGTGACTCCTTATTTGATCAAACTCACTATAATCACTCCCTGTATCAGATGGTCCCAGCAGTGCACTAAATGCTTTCCTTTAAAAAGACCGAGGTAGACATAATCTTTCACATACATTTGTCTCAGATCTTGGATTATGGATTGAATTTTTTTCTCTATTTCATTGTACGAAACTGTCTCCTTTTGCATCGTTTTACTAATAATAGACAGAATAGACCCAATATCCAAAAGAACACCTAGGAATAGAATGTTTGTTTTCTCCGAAAGTGTTTTTTTTTATACCACAAAGTTTAGAGCGGTCTTTGCTGAAATGGTCAATATTTTCACGCCTCGAAAGTAGGAAACCGAAACATGTGCTAGTACCAATTTCGTAGCCGTTGCAATGCGAACGGAAGTCACTTGCACTAATTCCGCGTTTTATCTGGGGACAAGAGAAACTAAAAAAGAAAAAATTCTTTTTCAGTGGTAAGTCCCGCTTTAACATGACTTTTCATGAGTGTTGTGTTCAAATACGGAAACTGTAATGACGACTTCTTTGAAATAAAGGCCTTTTCATTTTTAACAATAAAGTTAAGTACTTTCACATTGGAGAAAAATTAGCAAGGCACATTCCATCGATTCGGGTGCTGATTCTTATGGAAAGTTTCACTTGAAGCGGAAGATTTAATCATGTGGATATCGGATTGCCACAATTCGTTTTGCTGAAAGACGTGGTTTATCATGAAACAAATGTAAATTGATCGTGGTTTATCTCCTTGTAACAAATGTAAAATGATCTTAAACAGAGCTTTATCGGAAAGGTTGGCTAATTGAGCTGTAAGCTCTAACCTTTGTAAATAATTGTGAATTGATTAGCTGGAAGGATCATCCTGAAATTTTGGGAAACATTGAATTTCTTTAAGCATAACATCATCTTTAAGTTTCGTGCTTTCTCTCTGGCGATTTGTGATAGTAACATTTTTATTGCTCTTGCGCCTTCGGTTATAAACAACCCAGATTTCTCAATCATCACTAACACTGTTACTACTGCTGGTGTCTTTACATTCCGAATAAGCCGAATCACTATAATGCCTTTCTCTAAATTGCTTAGGAAAACCTGTTTCTACTTGAGGCTCAAATTCCTGCGCTCTATTTTCGGTACTTTCTATTCTCTGAGTGACCTCTACCATATCACGCCTAATTTCTTTTATTATCTTATCTATTGCTCGTATGTCACCACGACATTCTCCGTTAGATTCAGTTTTTACTCTCGTATTGTAATCTATTAATTTGGCTTCTTCGTATACCGTCTTAATGTCCTTCCCTTGTCTTTCTACGCGTTCAGAAATTTTCTCGATACGTTCGTGCATCTCATCGAATTTATCAACTGTATCTATGTGTTTTAACGCAGCGCTCCTTTTTAGCCTAACATACATCTCGGGCTGATTCCAACTGACGTTGGAGGGATTGTTTGTATTCGTGCAAACCTCCTAGTGGTTCTAAATTTTTAGTAACTCTTGTTTGTATGTATTCTACACAATGGCATGCTTCTTCACTTCATTGCTTAACTTCGACGCTGCTCTGTGTGGAGAGTTCGATTCCCTGTTTAATAATATGACTAACTTCAGCAAGTTTGTTGTGAATCTTAAGTGTTAAGCCACCATATTTTTGTTTAAGGATTTTGTTCCTACGTTTATTTTCAGCTTCTACAGTCCTAATACTTTGTGCTAATCTTTCGTTATTTTCGCGATATTCTTGATGTACGGCGTCCAATTTCTGACCTAATTCCTCTTTAACTCGACAAAATTCTCCTTATTCTCATTTATTTTTTCTAATCTAGCAAAGTTATCTTTATTTTTAACACGGGTCTCTTTATTTTCCTTTTCTACTTTAGCAAAATTCTCTTTATTCTCAGCACGATTCTCTTTATTCTCTCTTACTAATTCTTCGAAAAGTGAATTCATCCTAGTTATCATATCTATTTCCTGGTGTGCCTTCGTGTACAAAAAATAAACTTAAAACGTGTAATTTAAATAAATTCACTAAAGCATATCATTAAAATCACCTGAAAAGAACGTTTTTCAGATTGCGGGTTAACCTGAAAAAGAAATGGTATATTAAAGAATTGATGTTATAAGTATTCGAGCACCAACGGTCTCGCTTCGAGTCACTGTTCGGGCGTCATTTATTTGTAACCGTCAAGTGTATCAGGCCACTGTTCGGGTACCATTTATTTGTAATTGCCTGGTCGTGGTCTGTGCTCCGTTGTTCTTCGTGGTACTGCCAATGAGTATCCCTTTATTATTATTATTATTATTATTATTATTATTATTATTATTATTATTATTATTATTATTATTAGTTGGTATCCAACATTGGTAGGCTTCTTTCTAGACAATGCGATTGGTTCCCTTTGTTTTTCTACTTTCTACATAAAACAAGTTTTGGCGAATTTCTGAGCACTGATAAGGAAGTGTTACGTTAGGAGACCGAGCGTAGAAATTCTAAGAAGAAAGATTTGACTCATGTTATTCGATTTAATACAGAAGTGTGAGTAGCATAGTTTAAACAGTGAAATATACTAAGATTGCGATACTTGATCCGCAAAGTTTTGAGAGTTAATATGTAGTGACTGTGTGCGTGTTTATAAAAGCTCGAAATCTAGTTTAACCTTCCACAATTATGTACGTGGTCTACGGACACTCGAGTATTTGGTGGTGGTGTGTTTCCCTGCTAGTTCCAGGCTAATTTGTGGAATCTTCACGAATTCTCGCAATATTCGAAATAAATAAGGTATATTCCGTTTATGTTATTATTATTCAATATGTAATGTAAAAACACTATAACAAGATTTTCTACATAGTTCTTCCAATTTTGAGAATTAAAGGTCCATTGCTTCTCTAGCAAAACATCCTAGTTACGCCAATGAATGCTATGGTGTAAAATTTGCGGAAAGAAAATTATACATCCCGTTTTGATGGAGAGAACTCTAACTGCAGATAGTTGTATCCTATTATAGCTAAAGGATGTGCTTCTATCGCTGTAATGAGAGAACGGTAGTTTTGCACATTCTTCCAACAAGATGGGGCTGCACCTCATTTTGGAATAAATGTTAGGGCCTACCTGAATCATCAATTTTCGGGGAAATGGATTGGAGGCAGAGCACCTGGCGAGTGGCCCCCACGATCGCCTGATCTAACACCTTTAGACTTATATATGTGGGGCAACGTGAAGGCGACAGTTGACGGAATATTGAGCACCTGAAGAGCCGAATCTGTGAAGTAGGCTTTTGCAAAACAAAAGAAAAATTTACTTTTTCGAATCTTCCTTGTGCACTCCCGTTATGTTGTTACCGAAATATAATCACTTGCAAATTTACAGGTCTGTAGGTCATGTTTCCACCCCATCCACAACCAATCTTAACAGAAAAAATAATTAATATCTTTAAAATTTCACATTGGCAACAAACTAATAACTTATTAACTTCCTAGTTTAGTTTTTATAGTTTATAATCAAGGCAAAAATGACCGCAAATATGAAAAAAGAACCATCTCACGGATAGCCTTAACTAGAGGGAGCAGGGGGCAGGCCACTACTAGGAGCAAAGCTGGCCTTTCCCAGAAATTTTTACTGCGCGTAAATAATGTGATAAATTTAGATCAATTTACGCACAATCATGTTATTGGCATAAAAGGTTCTTCCAATTTTCAGACCTAAGGAGCCACTGCTGTCCGCAGCAAGATTTCTAAGTTAGTTGTGCTAGTGGGTAAGAGCTGTCGACAAGCAGTTTTTGGGAATCGATTCATCATCCCAAGAATAGCTTACTTCTTCAACAATCTCTTTCAAGGGGAAGTTGTAGAAATTGACCACTTCCGGTTTCAAATTTATGGCCAAAACTAAAAACTTGTAATAGATAGTGATATATAGTTGCGGAAACCGATTGAGGATCTTAACATCGCATCAACTCCTGTATTTCTACTAAAACCGAAAGCGGTAGAAAGTCACTACTACTTCCCTTTTCAATAATGATTTTCGTAGACCTAAAATGGTAAGAACTATCGACGAGCGGTTTTCGGATGTCGATTCAGCATTCCTAGAATAGGTCGCATTTACTTCAACAACCAACTATTTAAACCAGAAGCGGTAGAAATCGATCACTTTTGGCTTCAATAGTAATGGCAATATCTCAAAAAACAGTAATAACTAGCGACAATTGGCTTTCGAAAATCGATTCAGGTCTCAACGAAATACAGGATTTCCACACTATAATTTTACTACAACCAGAATTGGTAAGAATACAGTGCTACTTCCAGTTTCAATATTGATTTTCATACAGCAAAAATGGTAAGAAATATGGAAAATGGCTTTTTGATATTGATTTATATTAAGTTTCATCTCTGACATTATCCCTCTATTGCAACTTAAAGTTTTATATCTACTATTTCCACTTTTACTATTGAATTTGTATAGTTCGGAAGTATATTGTAGTTTCACATTCGTCGGAAGATACCCCCTTATTTTTTTCTTCCTATTTATTATTATTATTATTATTATTATTATTATTATTATTATTATTATTATTATTATTATTATTATTATTATTATTATTATTATTATATGGCACTACGCTCTACAAAATTTAATTTCATCTTAGTTTTCTCTCAAAATTTTATTGTTGATTACAATAGGGTTTTCGAATCGGGGACATACTAAGTTTTTATTCCCGTTTTTGGTTCCAATTGATTAATCATTCTTTTAACGTGAGCAGGAGATGTTAGATGCTAGAATGTTTTCCAACAAATTACATTAACACTTCTCGCAGATACTGTAGGAGTTTTTGAATTATATTCTGGAAGGTTAAACATTGGACGAATCATGGTAGTCCATCTCGAAATTAGATTATATGTCTACGTTTCATATAACCTCGGTGCTAAAATGTTCCACAAAAAAAAACACACATAAATTAGTTCTCTTGTAAATTGTTCTTTTATTGTTTTCCGCGTCTGATTAATCAAAAGCGTTATCAGAAATTTTAATCCAATATTTTAAAAATATATTTATTTATTGGTTTTTATTATTGTAATTTAGTGCTTGTAAACGGAAATAGAGAAGAAATCGGAGACAGATTTTGAAGCAATAAATGTTTAAGGTGGAAGATAGAACAGTTCGTACAATAGACTTCCGCTGACCTCCATCAAAAACGTAGGGCCATATAACAATGCCGCAAACAAAGAGTAGTAATAAAACTGGGAACACTATTAAACAGAGGGGAGGGAAAGCCTTATTCCAGTCTCGTTAGCTCACAAACAGTAACCATATGATACAGCTCATCGTCAAGTGTTCAAGGCTCTGGGACCTATTTTAGAAAGGCTTATTTTTTTAAATATACTTTTTGTGCATTTTCAATCTAGACAGCAATAAACTAACATTTTGCGAAATCAACAAATTGGAAGTTGATTTCTTATTTTACTCTAGACAGCAATTTATGCTTGTAGTTGAAAAACTTCTGTAAATTATTCGTTTTATTTTTGATTCAGGAAAGTACTACTATACGAAGGGATTTGTTAAAAGAACCTTTCCACTTTTTCATGGCTTAAAAGCAAAATTTATCACACTTTCTTAGACAGATTTTTTTAATAAGAAAAAGAGAGGGAGAGAATGGAAGAAAGGAAGAATGTTGTATTCTTTTCACGCAAACGGGGTAATCTTATTGTTCAATTCTACATGGCTAAGTTCTTTGGGAATTTTTTATGTGCACATTTGAAGTCAGTTGTATTCTTCTTTGCCACCTAAGTTTTATATTTTCTCGCGTTTTGCAAGCGATTAACAAGCTTTAAAGCTATTTTCTTTAGAACTGAATGGTTTAGAACCTCACTTGCGAATGAGCAATTGAACATCCAGGTCCCAACGACATAGAATCAATAAACGTACAAACTATGAGAAACTTGCTTTATCTTGTTTGGAATACAATAACGAAGAAAACCGTGTAGAATTATTATAGTTTGCGTGAATTTATTTTAAGCGTTGGAGTTTTATCAAGTAAAAATGTTTGTAACCTTCATACGGAACTACAATAAGAATAGAACGGCATACATTAAAATACATTTTACAAATTACATAGTAGTATTTACATAACAGCGACCCAAGAAATCAAACAATGTTGAAGTCATCCTGAACTAACTGTGAATTTCTCTACTCAATCAGGAAATTCACTATGTTGCAAAGTATTGCGAGATAAATTTAGTAATAAAAGGCACCAAATGTTATTAAATGTCAAGATGTTATTGTCTTTACCCTACAATGCATGATTTTTTTTGTAAAAAAATCTGCAAGGGAATACAAACATGAGTAACAGAAGTAAGCGTAGTAGTGCCATCTATGCGGAAACTGTGAATTACAACTAGCTTGGAACGTTTCCAATCTGGTTCAACATGCATTAGCAACTACATATCGTTATGTAGAGAAGCACAGATTATTTACCACTATAACCCATATCTGTCCCACTACGTATTGTAACGTTAAGACTTACAAGCAAAGGATACGACATCAGGACCAGAGTTGAGCAATAAGAGTTATATATTCTTAAAGCGCATCACGTAGTTAGTTAATTACCAAGTTATTAGCTGCAGCCCACGAAAAGGGAAAAAGTGATGGGACTTCAAATGTAACACTGGGGTCTATGGCAAACACAAGAAAGAAAGTATTTCTCCCGTCTTTCTTATGCATTTATGATCATGAGATAACGATTCTAATGACATGTTCAGGCCACACACTTGATGTGAAGAGTAGAAAGGAACGAATGATCCAAACAAAAGCAGTTTGTACAATGTGCACATCTTACAACAACTTACAAAAATTTAGAAATGTGTTCCTGATCATTCGTGAAGAAACTGATCCCTACTGAATGCACAAAACTAGTACAGCCCATGAACGTGTACTTTCTCCGTCCTTACAAAAACTTTATCAAATTCGTCACTGATACAATCCCAAGACACTAACACCTGACACCGTGAAAGTTCTTGAATCTCCAATCTTTACGCTGTATCTGTTCTGCGCTCCCTTATTCCAATGTTTTGGCCCGTGAGATCTTGGGCGGCGACGTTTTGGCCTCGAGGTTTTACCAGTATCCCGTGTAAATTGGGTTAGTATGTCTGTGTTTTGTGCATTTCCCCCATCTTGAAATCCTCCACATGCGAGCAACGTTAACTATTTCAATTAAAGTTTAACTGAACTAGTGTTACTATTAGAATTTTTGAGATCAGGTGATACATTAGACTAGAGGCTATCAATAATACAAACACACTTGTATAAATTGAGCAGTATTGTCAAAATGTACAATTATATTTCAATAACAGTGTAATAACTATTCCGAACGGAATGATTTCCAAACTAATACAACGCATTTTAAATTTTTATTGGGGGCTGAATCTGCAATGCGTTCAAGAAAAGGAAAAGTAGATAGGGGTCACTTGGGGCTGTTTTTTTCTACTGCGCATGCGCAAACCCTTGACGCTGATTGGCTGGCGCAGGTCACGTGACTCCTTATTTGATCAAACTCACTATAATCACTTCCTGTATCAGATGGTCCCAGCAGTGCACTAAATGCTTTCCTTTAAAAAGACCGAGGTAGACATAATCTTTCACATACATTTGTCTCAGATCTTGGATTATGGATTGAATTTTTTTCTCTATTTCATTGTACGAAACTGTCTCCTTTTGCATCGTTTTACTAATAATAGACAGAATAGACCCAATATCCAAAAGAACACCTAGGAATAGAATGTTTGTTTTCTCCGAAAGTGTTTTTTTTTATACCACAAAGTTTAGAGCGGTCTTTGCTGAAATGGTCAATATTTTCACGCCTCGAAAGTAGGAAACCGAAACATGTGCTAGTACCAATTTCGTAGCCGTTGCAATGCGAACGGAAGTCACTTGCACTAATTCCGCGTTTTATCTGGGGACAAGAGAAACTAAAAAAGAAAAAATTCTTTTTCAGTGGTAAGTCCCGCTTTAACATGACTTTTCATGAGTGTTGTGTTCAAATACGGAAACTGTAATGACGACTTCTTTGAAATAAAGGCCTTTTCATTTTTAACAATAAAGTTAAGTACTTTCACATTGGAGAAAAATTAGCAAGGCACATTCCATCGATTCGGGTGCTGATTCTTATGGAAAGTTTCACTTGAAGCGGAAGATTTAATCATGTGGATATCGGATTGCCACAATTCGTTTTGCTGAAAGACGTGGTTTATCATGAAACAAATGTAAATTGATCGTGGTTTATCTCCTTGTAACAAATGTAAAATGATCTTAAACAGAGCTTTATCGGAAAGGTTGGCTAATTGAGCTGTAAGCTCTAACCTTTGTAAATAATTGTGAATTGATTAGCTGGAAGGATCACCCTGAAATTTTGGGAAACATTGAATTTCTTTAAGCATAACATCATCTTTAAGTTTCGTGCTTTCTCTCTGGCGATTTGTGATAGTAACATTTTTATTGCTCTTGCGCCTTCGGTTATAAACAACCCAGATTTCTCAATCATCACTAACACTGTTACTACTGCTGGTGTCTTTACATTCCGAATAAGCCGAATCACTATAATGCCTTTCTCTAAATTGCTTAGGAAAACCTGTTTCTACTTGAGGCTCAAATTCCTGCGCTCTATTTTCGGTACCTTCTATTCTCTGAGTGACCTCTACCATATCACGCCTAATTTCTTTTATTATCTTATCTATTGCTCGTATGTCACCACGACATTCTCCGTTAGATTCAGTTTTTACTCTCGTATTGTAATCTATTAATTTGGCTTCTTCGTATACCGTCTTAATGTCCTTCCCTTGTCTTTCTACGCGTTCAGAAATTTTCTCGATACGTTCGTGCATCTCATCGAATTTATCAACTGTATCTATGTGTTTTAACGCAGCGCTCCTTTTTAGCCTAACATACATCTCGGGCTGATTCCAACTGACGTTGGAGGGATTGTTTGTATTCGTGCAAACCTCCTAGTGGTTCTAAATTTTTAGTAACTCTTGTTTGTATGTATTCTACACAATGGCATGCTTCTTCACTTCATTGCTTAACTTCGACGCTGCTCTGTGTGGAGAGTTCGATTCCCTGTTTAATAATATGACTAACTTCAGCAAGTTTGTTTTGAATCTTAAGTGTTAAGCCACCATATTTTTGTTTAAGGATTTTGTTCCTACGTTTATTTTCAGCTTCTACAGTCCTAATACTTTGTGCTAATCTTTCGTTATTTTCGCGATATTCTTGATGTACGGCGTCCAATTTCTGAGCTAATTCCTCTTTAACTCGACAAAATTCTCCTTATTCTCATTTATTTTTTCTAATCTAGCAAAGTTATCTTTATTTTTAACACGGGTCTCTTTATTTTCCTTTTCTACTTTAGCAAAATTCTCTTTATTCTCAGCACGATTCTCTTTATTCTCTCTTACTAATTCTTCGAAAAGTGAATTCATCCTAGTTATCATATCTATTTCCTGGTGTGCCTTCGTGTACAAAAAATAAACTTAAAACGTGTAATTTAAATAAATTCACTAAAGCATATCATTAAAATCACCTGAAAAGAACGTTTTTCAGATTGCGGGTTAACCTGAAAAAGAAATGGTATATTAAAGAATTGATGTTATAAGTATTCGAGCACCAACGGTCTCGCTTCGAGTCACTGTTCGGGCGTCATTTATTTGTAACCGTCAAGTGTATCAGGCCACTGTTCGGGTACCATTTATTTGTAATTGCCTGGTCGTGGTCTGTGCTCCGTTGTTCTTCGTGGTACTGCCAATGAGTATCCCTTTATTATTATTATTATTATTATTATTATTATTATTATTATTATTATTATTATTATTATTAGTTGGTATCCAACATTGGTAGGCTTCTTTCTAGACAATGCGATTGGTTCCCTTTGTTTTTCTACTTTCTACATAAAACAAGTTTTGGCGAATTTCTGAGCACTGATAAGGAAGTGTTACGTTAGGAGACCGAGCGTAGAAATTCTAAGAAGAAAGATTTGACTCATGTTATTCGATTTAATACAGAAGTGTGAGTAGCATAGTTTAAACAGTGAAATATACTAAGGTTGCGATACTTGATCCGCAAAGTTTTGAGAGTTAATATGTAGTGACTGTGTGCGTGTTTATAAAAGCTCGAAATCTAGTTTAACCTTCCACAATTATGTACGTGGTCTACGGACACTCGAGTATTTGGTGGTGGTGTGTTTCCCTGCTAGTTCCAGGCTAATTTGTGGAATCTTCACGAATTCTCGCAATATTCGAAATAAATAAGGTATATTCCGTTTATGTTATTATTATTCAATATGTAATGTAAAAACACTATAACAAGATTTTCTACATAGTTCTTCCAATTTTGAGAATTAAAGGTCCATTGCTTCTCTAGCAAAACATCCTAGTTACGCCAATGAATGCTATGGTGTAAAATTTGCGGAAAGAAAATTATACATCCCGTTTTGATGGAGAGAACTCTAACTGCAGATAGTTGTATCCTATTATAGCTAAAGGATGTGCTTCTATCGCTGTTATGAGAGAACGGTAGTTTTGCACATTCTTCCAACAAGATGGGGCTGCACCTCATTTTGGAATAAATGTTAGGGCCTACCTGAATCATCAATTTTCGGGGAAATGGATTGGAGGCAGAGCACCTGGCGAGTGGCCCCCACGATCGCCTGATCTAACACCTTTAGACTTATATATGTGGGGCAACGTGAAGGCGACAGTTGACGGAATATTGAGCACCTGAAGAGCCGAATCTGTGAAGTAGGCTTTTGCAAAACAAAAGAAAAATTTACTTTTTCGAATCTTCCTTGTGCACTCCCGTTATGTTGTTACCGAAATATAATCACTTGCAAATTTACAGGTCTGTAGGTCATGTTTCCACCCCATCCACAACCAATCTTAACAGAAAAAATAATAATTAATATCTTTAAAATTTCACATTGGCAACAAACTAATAACTTATTAACTTCCTAGTTTAGTTTTTATAGTTTATAATCAAGGCAAAAATGACCGCAAATATGAAAAAAGAACCATCTCACGGATAGCCTTAACTAGAGGGAGCAGGGGGCAGGCCACTACTAGGAGCAAAGCTGGCCTTTCCCAGAAATTTTTACTGCGCGTAAATAATGTGATAAATTTAGATCAATTTACGCACAATCATGTTATTGGCATAAAAGGTTCTTCCAATTTTCAGACCTAAGGAGCCACTGCTGTCCGCAGCAAGATTTCTAAGTTAGTTGTGCTAGTGGGTAAGAGCTGTCGACAAGCAGTTTTTGGGAATCGATTCATCATCCCAAGAATAGCTTACTTCTTCAACAATCTCTTTCAAGGGGAAGTTGTAGAAATTGACCACTTCCGGTTTCAAATTTATGGCCAAAACTAAAAACTTGTAATAGATAGTGATATATAGTTGCGGAAACCGATTGAGGATCTTAACATCGCATCAACTCCTGTATTTCTACTAAAACCGAAAGCGGTAGAAAGTCACTACTACTTCCCTTTTCAATAATGATTTTCGTAGACCTAAAATGGTAAGAACTATCGACGAGCGGTTTTCGGATGTCGATTCAGCATTCCTAGAATAGGTCGCATTTACTTCAACAACCAACTATTTAAACCAGAAGCGGTAGAAATCGATCACTTTTGGCTTCAATAGTAATGGCAATATCTCAAAAAACAGTAATAACTAGCGACAATTGGCTTTCGAAAATCGATTCAGGTCTCAACGAAATACAGGATTTCCACACTATAATTTTACTACAACCAGAATTGGTAAGAATACAGTGCTACTTCCAGTTTCAATATTGATTTTCATACAGCAAAAATGGTAAGAAATATGGAAAATGGCTTTTTGATATTGATTTATATTAAGTTTCATCTCTGACATTATCCCTCTATTGCAACTTAAAGTTTTATATCTACTATTTCCACTTTTACTATTGAATTTGTATAGTTCGGAAGTATATTGTAGTTTCACATTCGTCGGAAGATACCCCCTTATTTTTTCTTCCTATTTATTATTATTATTATTATTATTATTATTATTATTATTATTATTATTATTATTATTATTATTATTATTATTATTATTATATGGCACTACGCTCTACAAAATTTAATTTCATCTTAGTTTTCTCTCAAAATTTTATTGTTGATTACAATAGGGTTTTCGAATCGGGGACATACTAAGTTTTTATTCCCGTTTTTGGTTCCAATTGATTAATCATTCTTTTAACGTGAGCAGGAGATGTTAGATGCTAGAATGTTTTCCAACAAATTACATTAACACTTCTCGCAGATACTGTAGGAGTTTTTGAATTATATTCTGGAAGGTTAAACATTGGACGAATCATGGTAGTCCATCTCGAAATTAGATTATATGTCTACGTTTCATATAACCTCGGTGCTAAAATGTTCCACAAAAAAAAACACACATAAATTAGTTCTCTTGTAAATTGTTCTTTTATTGTTTTCCGCGTCTGATTAATCAAAAGCGTTATCAGAAATTTTAATCCAATATTTTAAAAATATATTTATTTATTGGTTTTTATTATTGTAATTTAGTGCTTGTAAACGGAAATAGAGAAGAAATCGGAGACAGATTTTGAAGCAATAAATGTTTAAGGTGGAAGATAGAACAGTTCGTACAATAGACTTCCGCTGACCTCCATCAAAAACGTAGGGCCATATAACAATGCCGCAAACAAAGAGTAGTAATAAAACTGGGAACACTATTAAACAGAGGGGAGGGAAAGCCTTATTCCAGTCTCGTTAGCTCACAAACAGTAACCATATGATACAGCTCATCGTCAAGTGTTCAAGGCTCTGGGACCTATTTTAGAAAGGCTTATTTTTTTAAATATACTTTTTGTGCATTTTCATTCTAGACAGCAATAAACTAACATTTTGCGAAATCAACAAATTGGAAGTTGATTTCTTATTTTACTCTAGACAGCAATTTATGCTTGTAGTTGAAAAACTTCTGTAAATTATTCGTTTTATTTTTGATTCAGGAAAGTACTACTATACGAAGGGATTTGTTAAAAGAACCTTTCCACTTTTTCATGGCTTAAAAGCAAAATTTATCACACTTTCTTAGACAGATTTTTTTAATAAGAAAAAGAGAGGGAGAGAATGGAAGAAAGGAAGAATGTTGTATTCTTTTCACGCAAACGGGGTAATCTTATTGTTCAATTCTACATGGCTAAGTTCTTTGGGAATTTTTTATGTGCACATTTGAAGTCAGTTGTATTCTTCTTTGCCACCTAAGTTTTATATTTTCTCGCGTTTTGCAAGCGATTAACAAGCTTTAAAGCTATTTTCTTTAGAACTGAATGGTTTAGAACCTCACTTGCGAATGAGCAATTGAACATCCAGGTCCCAACGACATAGAATCAATAAACGTACAAACTATGAGAAACTTGCTTTATCTTGTTTGGAATACAATAACGAAGAAAACCGTGTAGAATTATTATAGTTTGCGTGAATTTATTTTAAGCGTTGGAGTTTTATCAAGTAAAAATGTTTGTAACCTTCATACGGAACTACAATAAGAATAGAACGGCATACATTAAATTACATTTTACAAATTACATAGTAGTATTTACATAACAGCGACCCAAGAAATCAAACAATGTTGAAGTCATCCTGAACTAACTGTGAATTTCTCTACTCAATCAGGAAATTCACTATGTTGCAAAGTATTGCGAGATAAATTTAGTAATAAAAGGCACCAAATGTTATTAAATGTCAAGATGTTATTGTCTTTACCCTACAATGCATGATTTTTTTTGTAAAAAAATCTGCAAGGGAATACAAACATGAGTAACAGAAGTAAGCGTAGTAGTGCCATCTATGCGGAAACTGTGAATTACAACTAGCTTGGAACGTTTCCAATCTGGTTCAACATGCATTAGCAACTACATATCGTTATGTAGAGAAGCACAGATTATTTACCACTATAACCCATATCTGTCCCACTACGTATTGTAACGTTAAGACTTACAAGCAAAGGATACGACATCAGGACCAGAGTTGAGCAATAAGAGTTATATATTCTTAAAGCGCATCACGTAGTTAGTTAATTACCAAGTTATTAGCTGCAGCCCACGAAAAGGGAAAAAGTGATGGGACTTCAAATGTAACACTGGGGTCTATGGCAAACACAAGAAAGAAAGTGTTTCTCCCGTCTTTCTTATGCATTTATGATCATGAGATAACGATTCAAATGACATGTTCAGGCCACACACTTGATGTGAAGAGTAGAAAGGAACGAATGATCCAAACAAAAGCAGTTTGTACAATGTGCACATCTTACAACAACTTACAAAAATTTAGAAATGTGTTCCTGATCAGTAGTAGTGGTCGACGTTCGCCCGGATGAGTCATCCTCACTCTCTTTTATGACCAGGATTTTTGAACTTCGTTCCCTTTTACGGCTAAGATGAGTGCTTTGGTACCTCGATTCTGATTGGCTGAGAGAGGTCACGTGACGTTAGGCCCCGCCCACGCGTGAAACTCAAATTTCCAGGTCACGTGGTATGACGTCATGAGTCACCCTGTGGGGAAATCCCTCACCAGGGATTTTTGAAATTTGTTCCCTTTTACGGGTAAGATGAGTGTTTATGATTGGTTGACAAATGTCACATGATCTTAGACCCTGCGATATTTGAAATTCGTTCCCTTTTACGGGTAAGATGAATCCTTTTGGTACCCCAATGGTGATTGGTTGATAGAGGTCACGTGATCTTAAGCCCTGTGACTTTTGAAATTCGTTCCCTTTTTACAAGTAAGATGAGTGTTTTGGTACCTCGATTCTGATTGGCCGACAGAGGTCACATGATCTTAGACCCGCCACACACCCCATGAGTGAAATATAGAGCGATATGTCGGTGATCACCCTAGACCTGTATTTTAGAATTTTGTTCCCTTTTATGGTTATCCTTAAAGTTCCCATGGAGGGTTCAACCTCCTCCTTAAATAACCCTTTTTTGGTATCATGATATTGTACTGAAGTTTACATTAAATATTATCGTTCTCTTTGACAGATAAGATGATTACCAGCTTTCTTACCTTGATGGAGATCTTGTCCTTGAATTAGTAGCCTATGTCTCTGGAAGTAACAATGGTGAAAGAGGGGTGTCGCTTGTAGATTTCTTATAACACATTGTTGTGAGTTTAAGCGATTTATTGCTCAGTAAGCGCTTCATTAATGGAAACAGTGTTGCCAGATTTTTCTTACCTAAACTGCTCCGATTCTTTTCGGAACGGTTCCGCAGAGTACAAGAAATTTTAAACTAAAAAATTTTTCGAACTAAAAAAATTTCAAAACTAAAAAAATTTTAAACAAAAATTTTCAAACAAAAAATTTTGAAACAAAAAAGTTTCAAACAAAAAATTTTCGAACCCAAAAAAAAATTTCGAACTAAAAAATTTTGAAACAAAAAAGTTTCAAACAAAAAATTTTCGAACCCAAAAAAAATTTCGAACTAAAAAAAATTGAAACAAAATTTTGTCGAACTAAAACATTTTTAAAAACAAAAGTTTCGAACTAAAGATGTAAATCACATCTAAAAATTTTCAAATCAAACTTTTTATCGAACTAAACTTTTAAAATTTTCGAACTAGAAATTGAAACCAAGTTTTAGAAAAATCCTAAGAAATGTTTCTCCAGGAATCGAACTCAGGTCTTTCAAACCAAAGATGTGTATGCTAACCGCTTAAATGAATTCGGTTTTAATCGATCTTGGTGGGTTTCGAACCATGGTCCTTGAAAAGGATACACATATACTTTAAGAAAATAAATCTGACAGTGTAACACTTCTCAAATCAAACTTTTTATCGAACTAAACTTTTAAAATTTTCGAACTAGAAATTGAAACCAAGTTTTAGAAAAATCCTAAGAAATGTTTCTCCAGGAATCGAACTCAGGTCTTTCAAACCAAAGATGTGTATCCTAACCGCTTAGCTATGAATGAATTCGGATTTAATCATGCTTGGTGGGTTTCGAACCATGGTCCTTGAAAAGGATACACTTATACTTTAAGAAAATAAATCTGACAGTGTAACGCTTCCGTTCGTGGATTAAAATAAAATGCTGATAGACTTCTTTGTGTGACGACATAGAAGCACATATGATTGAAAAAATGCAAACGTCAGCGGATCGCATTACTTTAGTTTTACTACGAACGTGTCAGCATGATTCATGAAAAAAGCAAACATTGACATTCTCGTATGGAATATGATGAAAATGAAATGTCGTCACAGTTACGACAAGTAGTGACATGTAGAAATCATTTGGGATCGGAATTGCGATACTATTGAGAAACGTGAATGACGTCACGATCGATTGTTACACATCGTTTTGGTTCGTGATTCATGACAAAAGCAGCGAGCGTTTTGATTGGTTCGTTGTGATGTCATTTTATAAATTTCCTCGTTTCTGATTGGCTGACGGTGACGTCGTTTTCGCAGCGACCTAAATAAAAATCTAAATTTCATTTTTCAAATCTTACACCGCTCTCAACTATCGTGTGAGAAGGTCTGTTCTTGAAAAGTGTCTTCATTTAAGAAGCTTTACTGCACCGACTTTTTGTTCATTGAATTTGAGGTAAGTTCAGTGAGATTTTATTTTTCACACAAGATTCGAAAATCATTTTTATTTCATATTTGTGGGGGTGGATCACGAATACACTGTTTTACTTTTAGTACGAAATATTTAGACTATGAAGAAATTAGTGGAATGGGAAAGTGGGAGTACGAATCAGGATCCCCACACATTAGAAGTAAGCACGATAAATGATATGGTTTAGCGCCCCTTCAGCTTAATGTTGAATGTGAACTCCCGTCGGGAATTGAACCATGGCCAGAAAATGTGTGCGCTTAGTTTTGAAAAGAATACATTACAAAATTTCAGAAACTATGTCTGAGAATAATATGGTTCGATACCCTTTGAAACCATTAGCGTCCCTTCAGCTTAACGTGATATTCGAGCAACCGCCCGAGATTGAACCTGGGCCAGAGGCGTGTACGTCAATCATTAGCTTAGTTTTGAAAAGAATGTATGATAACGCATGAGAATATTAAATTTCAGAAAAGGCTTGACAACGCTCCGATGTGGGAAAGCAAACCCCACCGAGGATTGAACCAGGACCTTCCACGTTAGAAGCATGTACGCTAACCACTTAGCCACAATAATAATAAAAAAAATACGCTATACAGATTTTGTTTTGACAATTACGTATGTGTAACGTTAATGGTTGGTGAATCTCTTCAACTTGCAAACGCATCATTTAAAGGTCGTTGTGAGTAGAAAAAAATGCTTACGCGTATTTTATCACATCTCAGTACTGTTGAAACATTCATTCATGCATTCTTTTTTTATCACTATAGAATGGCAGGTCAGTTACATGCTGATGTAATGGTCTCGAGTTTGACAGCAATAAAACACTCATTTCAGTAACATAATTATTTTTAAAAAACTTTGATTTTTAGTACATGTGCTTTCATAATGAGATTCTGAACGTCACCGCCAGGAATCAAACTCAGGACCTTTACATGAATTGCTTAGTTAAGAATTTATCATGAATGTTATGATTTCCTGGGCTAAGCGGTTAGCATACGCGCCTTTGGCGTCGGAAGCCCGGGTTCGATTCCCGGCGGGAGCTCATGTGGTTCGGATTCCACGTTAATCAGTAGGTCCGCGTCTCATATAGCCTCGCTGCTGAAAGGGACGCTAAACTAAAAATCAAAAAATCAACTCAAATTCACGCTGCTCAATTCCTTTTTCCCATTACATATTTGTTTTACCGTACCTGTTTGTTTTTTTTCATTTTTTAATCATGGCCCAATCGGGTTTTACTGTTTGTAATGAAATCACTCGTCATTATAGACGATTTATGTACGTTTATGTATTATGAGGTGTACGTCAACCATTTAGCTTAGTTTTGAAAAGAATGTATGATAACGTGTGAGAATATTAAATTACAGAAAAGGCTTGACATGCACCGACGTGGAAAGCAAACCCACCGAGGCTTGAACCAGGACCTTCCACGTCCGAACCATGTACGCTAACCGCTTAGTCACAATAATAATAAAAAAAATACGTTATACAGATTTTGTTTCGACAATTACGTATGTGTATCGTTAATGCTTGATGAATCTCTTCAACTTGCAAACGCATCATTTAAAGGTCGTTGTGAGTGGGGAAAAAAATGCTTACGCGTGCTTTATCACATCTCAGCACTGACGAAACATTCATTCATTCCATGCATTCTTTTTATCACTATAGAATGGTAGGTCAGTTACATGCTGATGTAATGCTCTCGAGTTTGACAGCAATAAAACACTCATTTCAGTAACATAATTATTTTTTAAAAAAAACTTTGATTTCTAGTACGTGTGCTTTCATAATGAGATTCTGAACGTCACCGCCAGGAATCAAACTCAGGACCTTTACATGAATTGCTTAGTTAAGAATTTATCATGAATGTTATGATTTCCTGTTTATCAGGTGATTAAGATTTTTTCTTTCTTCTTTTCTTTTGTAGTAAATTCACGCTGCATAATTCCTTTTTTCCCCACATTACATATTTGTTTTACCGTACCTGTTTGTTTGTTTTCTCCTTTTATTAACCATGGCCGAATCGGGTTTTACTGTTCGCAATGAAATCACTCGTCATTATAGACGATTTAACATTGAGGGCAGAATGCTCGAAATTCAATTCAATGCACCGCCCGTAGGAACCGATATCATACAGTATGTACATAACAGTTTCCAAGCAATGCTGGACCATTTGTTAGTTAATGTCGACGATGAGGCGATGGTTGGTTTATCAGTAATATCACCACGGAACACGAATAAACCGTTTTGGGTGAGTTTTCGCCAAGCCCGAAACTTGACACTGGAAACGATGTGGGCCTCGTTCGAAAGAGTTTTACAAAGTAACAATGCATTTCTCCTGCACGAACCATTCACCGTTCATTTTCATCGTGTGGATATTCCACGTGGCTATGGCGGTTTGCGGCAAGGAGTACTGGAGAACGAAGAGTTATTACGTACCAAGCGAGGGATTGTACGTGTAAAAAATCAAGATTCAAGGTGCTTGGCGTACGCCCTTGTTATTGCTATTGGTCTGAAGGCATACAAGAATGTAGATGTGCAACGTTATAAGCAGTATCAACGCCAATCGAAATATGTTGTGGACCAAGAAGTCGATGCGCTATGTGCAAATGCAGGAGTCAATTTGGATCATGGTGCCAGTGTAAATGAAATTCGACAATTCCAGTCATACCTCAAAGAATATAAAATTACAGTGTATACCAGTTTCACAGGCCATGATATCATGTACGAGGGACCGAACGATGAAAATCGCACTCCCATAAATTTGATTTGTTTGGCTGGCCATTTTGACATCATCCAATCCTTAACTGCTTGTTTTGCAACCAATTTCTACTGTGAAGCGTGCCATAAAAAATACAGTGAACGTAACAGACATGTGAAAAATTGTCCTGTAACGTGCTCCAAATGTTTACAGAGACCTCTATGCGACAAGAATCAAACGCTGGTGCTGTGCAACGACTGCAATCGTCAATTTTTCGGCGAACAATGTTTTAACAATCATCGGAATGCAATATATCATCAAGGAGAACCTGTATGCAAAATGGTGAAGCAATGTACTAAATGCTACAGAGTATATTCTTTTGTGCATACAGGACAACGACTTCATGATTGTAATGAGATCTTTTGCAATGTTTGTAAGAAGATTGTTCCGGGATCGCATCAATGTTTTATGCTTCCTGATCGCCAATGTTTGAAACCTGGTGTTCCTTCACTCATGCACGCAAAGAAAGCCTTGTTGATATTCTATGATATAGAATCTATGCAGGACACGAATATTGGCGATAATACGTATGTACACATTCCAAATTTATTGGTTGCACAACAAGTATGTTACGCATGTGTTGAAAACAATAATATCCAGCAGTCTTGCAGTACGTGTGGTCAGCGCCAGCATATTTTCCAAGGAGAGGATCCAGTTTATGATTTTCTCCAGTACTTGCGGGAACGTCGTCCCAATATAAATAGGATTTTCTGTGTCGCGCACAACGCTAAGGGATACGATGGACATTTTATCCTAAAGACCATGGTCGAACAATGCCAATGGAGACCTGACGTCATATTAAATGGGACCAAGATACTGAGTTTAACGTTGAATAATCTGACGTTCATTGATTCGTTGAACTTCCTACCTATGGCATTAAGTAAATTGTCAAAAGCGTTCAATTTACCCGCAACCAAAGGCTACTTCCCGCATTTCTTCAACACCAAGGAGAATCAATCGTATATTGGACCACTTCCAGAAACGAAGTATTATGGTGCAGATGAAATGGCCGTCGAAGACAGAAACAAGTTCATGCAGTGGTACAACGATCATCGTAATGACACGTTTGATTTTCAGAAAGAAATTCTCAAGTATTGTATTCAAGATGTCAATGTACTGCGACAAGCATGCGTTTCGTTTATGACGTCATTTGAAACAGAAACCAAAGTGAATCCCTTCTTGGAGACGATCACGATTGCCAGTGCTTCCAATTTAGTATTCCGCCGGAATTTCCTTAAACCCAACACCATAGGAATTCTACCGGCACATGGCTATCGATGGAGAAGTACCCAATCGATCGCTGCAATGCAATGGCTGGCCTACATTGAAAAAACCGAAGAAAAACAAATCTTACATGCGGCCCGACAAAAAGAAGTGTTTATTGCGGGATTCCATGTTGATGGTTACTACCAAGATCCTGAGACGTTAGAGGAGCACGTCTACGAGCATGCCGGCTGCTTTTATCACGGATGTAACGTATGTTTTACTACAGGCCGTAATCAGCCCATCTATGGCAATCCAGAAGACACCATGGAATTCCGTTATGAACGAACGCAACGCAAAAATGCAAGACTGCGTGAATTGGGGTACATTGTACATGAAATGTGGGAGTGCGAATTTAATCAGTTCTTAAAACAAAATCCTGCAATGGCGACGTATCTGAAGAATCACCCGTACATGAACCGCAGACCATTAAATCCAAGAGATAGCTTTTTTGGAGGAAGGACCAATTGCGTGAAATTGTACCACCAAGTCGATGAAAAAGCGGGAGAAGTAATAAAATATTTCGATATTGTCTCGCTTTATCCTTACATAAATAAGTGTGCTAAATACCCTGTAGGCCATCCACGAATTTATCTACAGGGTGATGAAAATATACCACCAATAAATAAAGTCAATGGTCTAATCAAAATGACGATATTACCAAGTCGCCATCTTTATCATGGTCTCCTGCCTTACCGATGTAACAAGAAACTACTCTTTCCACTGTGTGCTGCGTGTGCCGAAGAAATGAACCCAGACCCTACAGCAACGTGTACACACAACGACCAGGAGCGATGCCTCACTGGAACATGGGTATCATATGAAATCCAGAAAGCAATAGAATTAGGATATCAACCGGTGGAAATTTTTGAAATTTGGGACTATGACATTGAACAATATGATCCCATCACGAAAACAGGTGACTTGTTCACGGAATATATCAATACATTTTTGAAATCAAAAATGGAAGCTTCTGGCTGGCCCAGTTCCTGTGTGACCGAAGAAGACAAATCAAAATTTATACAAACCGTCCTGGAGCGTGAAGGTATTGCATTGGATCCGTCCAAAATTGAAAATAATCCTGCACGAAGAAGTTTATCTAAGCTTTGTGGGAACTCTCTATGGGGAAAGCTTTGCCAGCGTACAAACTTTAGCCAGACCACAATTATTGATCGGCCGGAAGAATTTTATGAAAAACTCACTTCCCCCGATATTAAACTCCATCAAATTGTACCCATCAATGATACGATGTTGTATGCGTTCTGGGAGTACAATGAACATGTGCCTGTTCAAAACCGAAACACCAATGTCGTGTTAGGTGCATTTACAACATGTCAGGCACGTCTGGAACTGTACAAGTACCTGGAAATGTTGCAGGAACGTGTTTTATATTTCGACACGGATTCTGTGATATTTACGGAGAAGCCCGGGGAGCCAACCATTGAACCTTCAACGTACTTGGGATGCTTATCGAATGAGATGGAGTCTTACGGACCACGAGCATACATCAAGACATTTGTCAGTGGAGGACCAAAAAATTACAGCCTAGAAATATACAATCCGGATACCAACGTCACCAGTTACATATGTAAAATTAGAGGATTTACATTAAATTACAATGCAGGACAGCAATTAAATTTCAACACGCTAAAAGAAATGATTACAAATCAATGCCGTGGACAAGTCACCATCACTATCCCCCATAAAATATGCAGGACCAAAGACCATACCATCGTCACACGCAAAGAAGAAAAAATGTACAGTATCCAGTACACAAAACGTCGATTTAAAGAATTCAATTCTTATGATACGGTTCCGTACGGGTACGTTAAAAAACAGAAGATGGAACTAGAAAAAGAAGATGAAGAAGAAAAAACTGTAAATACCCAATAAGGCCGCCATTTCTTTTTTCCTTTTCTTCTTTCCCTTCCTTAACCACAAAGCAGCAACACCAAGAAGAAAATGAAGTACCCACAAGAGTTCATAAACCATCAACAACACCATCAGTGGAAGAAATGCAGTCATCTCGTACCGAAGGAGGAACCTTGACCATAAAGCAGCAACACCAAGAAAAAATGCAGTACCCAGAAGAGTTCATAAACATCCATCGGTGAAAAAAATGCTGTCATCTCGTACCCGAGGAGGAAGATGAGCCTAAACAGAACCATCATTTACGAGTAAGTTTTATTTCTCTCTTATCAATATTGACTCATTTTTATTGTTTCAGAAAAAAAAGAAATTCATAAAGTAATCCGTCGTTTCTTCTTTTTCTTTACAGGATACGGCTACAAGATTCGAAGATGATGACGCGTCCAACATATTCATTAAACTAGATCCTGTATTTATTATGTTAATAAACTTGTATGAGAAGACCACATACTTTTCGTTAAAATACAACAAGTTGAAAAAAAAAATGTGTTTTATTATTTCTTGAAACCCTGAACACTTGTTTTCAAATCATGGTAATCTTGAAAATTTAAGGTGGAAAATATATTCAAGATTTGGTTTACATGATTTTGTTCGAAAAAATAATTAAAGAATTTTTTTAGTGTCCAAAATTTGATTTTTAATTTAGTTCGAAAAAAATTGGATTTGAAAAATTTTAGATGTGGTTTACAACTTTAGTTCGAAACTTGTTTTTAAAAATTGGTTCGAAATTTTTTGAAATTTTTTTTTGGTTCGAAAATTTTTTGTTCGAAAATTTTTGATCTGAAAATTTAGTTCGAAAGTTTTTAGTTTAAAATTTTTTGTTAAAAAAATTATTTAAATTTTTAGTTCGAAAATATTTTGTAATTTTTGTTTCAAAATTTTTTAGTTCGAAAATTTTTTGTTTGAAAATTTTTGTTTAAAATTTTTTTAGTTTTGAAATTTTTTTAGTTCGAAAAATTTTTTAGTTTAAAATTTCTTGTACTCTGCGGAACCGTTTCGAAAAGAATCGGAGCAGTTTAGGTAAGAAAAATCTGGCAACACTGTTTCCATTAATGAAGCGCTTACTGAGCAATAAATCGCTTAAACTCACAACAATGTGTTATAAGAAATCTACAAGCGACACCCCTCTTTCACCATTGTTACTTTCAGAGACATAGGCTACTAATTCAAGGACAGGATCTCCATCAAGGTAAGAAAGCTGGTAATCATCTTATCTGTCAAAGAGAACGATAATATTTAATGTAAACTTCAGTACAATATCATGATACCAAAAAAGGGTTATTTAAGGAGGAGGTTGAACCCTCCATGGGAACTTTAAGGATAACCATAAAAGGGAACAAAATTCTAAAATACAGGTCTAGGGTGATCACCGACATATCGCTCTATACTTCACTCATGGGGTGTGTGGCGGGTCTAAGATCATGTGACCTCTGTCGGCCAATCAGAATCGAGGTACCAAAACACTCATCTTACTCGTAAAAAGGGAACGAATTTCAAAAGTCACAGGGCTTAAGATCACGTGACCTCTATCAACCAATCACCATTGGGTACCAAAAGGATTCATCTTACCCGTAAAAGGGAACGAATTTCAAATATCGCAGGGTCTAAGATCATGTGACATTTGTCAACCAATCATAAACACTCATCTTACCCGTAAAAGGGAACAAATTTCAAAAATCCCTGGTGAGGGATTTCCCCACAGGGTGACTCATGACGTCATACCACGTGACCTGGAAATTTGAGTTTCACGCGTGGGCGGGGCCTAACGTCACGTGACCTCTCTCAGCCAATCAGAATCGAGGTACCAAAGCACTCATCTTAGCCGTAAAAGGGAACGAAGTTCAGAAATCCTGGTCATAAAAGAGAGTGAGGATGAGTCATTCGGGCGAACGTCGACCACTACTACTTGATCATTCGTGAAGAAACTGATCCCTACTGAATGCACAAAACTAGTACAGCCCATGAACGTGTACTTTCTCCGTCCTTACAAAAACTTTATCAAATTCGTCACTGATACAATCCCAAGACACTAACACCTGACACCGTGAAAGTTCTTGAATCTCCAATCTTTACGCTGTATCTGTTCTGCGCTCCCTTATTCCAATGTTTTGGCCCGTGAGATCTTGGGCGGCGACGTTTTGGCCTCGAGGTTTTACCAGTATCCCGTGTAAATTGGGTTAGTATGTCTGTGTTTTGTGCATTTCCCCCATCTTGAAATCCTCCACATGCGAGCAACGTTAACTATTTCAATTAAAGTTTAACTGAACTAGTGTTACTATTAGAATTTTTGAGATCAGGTGATACATTAGACTAGAGGCTATCATTAATACAAACACACTTGTATAAATTGAGCAGTATTGTCAAAATATACAATTATATTTCAATAACAGTGTAATAACTATTCCGAACGGAATGATTTCCAAACTAATACAACACATTTTAAATTTTTATTGGGGGCTGAATCTGCAATGCGTTCAAGAAAAGGAAAAGTTGATAGGGGTCACTTGGGGCTGTTTTTTTCTACTGCGCATGCGCAAACCCTTGACGCTGATTTGCTGGCGCAGGTCACGTGACTCCTTATTTGATCAAACTCACTATAATCACTCCCTGTATCAGATGGTCCCAGCAGTGCACTAAATGCTTTCCTTTAAAAAGACCGAGGTAGACATAATCTTTCACATACATTTGTCTCAGATCTTGGATTATGGATTGAATTTTTTTCTCTATTTCATTGTACGAAACTGTCTCCTTTTGCATCGTTTTACTAATAATAGACAGAATAGACCCAATATCCAAAAGAACACCTAGGAATAGAATGTTTGTTTTCTCCGAAAGTGTTTTTTTTTTAAATACCACAAAGTTTAGAGCGGTCTTTGCTGAAATGGTCAATATTTTCACGCCTCGAAAGTAGGAAACCGAAACATGTGCTAGTACCAATTTCGTAGCCGTTGCAATGCGAGCGGAAGTCACTTGCACTAATTCCGCGTTTTATCTGGGGACAAGAGAAACTAAAAAAGAAAAAATTCTTTTTCAGTGGTAAGTCCCGCTTTAACATGACTTTTCATGAGTGTTGTGTTCAAATACGGAAACTGTAATGACGACTTCTTTGAAATAAAGGCCTTTTCATTTTTAACAATAAAGTTAAGTACTTTCACATTGGAGAAAAATTAGCAAGGCACATTCCATCGATTCGGGTGCTGATTCTTATGGAAAGTTTCACTTGAAGCGGAAGATTTAATCATGTGGATATCGGATTGCCACAATTCGTTTTGCTGAAAGACGTGGTTTATCATGAAACAAATGTAAATTGATCGTGGTTTATCTCCTTGTAACAAATGTAAAATGATCTTAAACAGAGCTTTATCGGAAAGGTTGGCTAATTGAGCTGTAAGCTCTAACCTTTGTAAATAATTGTGAATTGATTAGCTGGAAGGATCACCCTGAAATTTTGGGAAACATTGAATTTCTTTAAGCATAACATCATCTTTAAGTTTCGTGCTTTCTCTCTGGCGATTTGTGATAGTAACATTTTTATTGCTCTTGCGCCTTCGGTTATAAACAACCCAGATTTCTCAATCATCACTAACACTGTTACTACTGCTGGTGTCTTTACATTCCGAATAAGCCGAATCACTATAATGCCTTTCTCTAAATTGCTTAGGAAAACCTGTTTCTACTTGAGGCTCAAATTCCTGCGCTCTATTTTCGGTACTTTCTATTCTCTGAGTGACCTCTACCATATCACGCCTAATTTCTTTTATTATCTTATCTATTGCTCGTATGTCACCACGACATTCTCCGTTAGATTCAGTTTTTACTCTCGTATTGTAATCTATTAATTTGGCTTCTTCGTATACCGTCTTAATGTCCTTCCCTTGTCTTTCTACGCGTTCAGAAATTTTCTCGATACGTTCGTGCATCTCATCGAATTTATCAACTGTATCTATGTGTTTTAACGCAGCGCTCCTTTTTAGCCTAACATACATCTCGGGCTGATTCCAACTGACGTTGGAGGGATTGTTTGTATTCGTGCAAACCTCCTAGTGGTTCTACATTTTTAGTAACTCTTGTTTGTATGTATTCTACACAATGGCATGCTTCTTCACTTCATTGCTTAACTTCGACGCTGCTCTGTGTGGAGAGTTCGATTCCCTGTTTAATAATATGACTAACTTCAGCAAGTTTGTTGTGAATCTTAAGTGTTAAGCCACCATATTTTTGTTCAAGGATTTTGTTCCTACGTTTATTTTCAGCTTCTACAGTCCTAATACTTTGTGCTAATCTTTCGTTATTTTCGCGATATTCTTGATGTACGGCGTCCAATTTCTGACCTAATTCCTCTTTAACTCGACAAAATTCTCCTTATTCTCATTTATTTTTTCTAATCTAGCAAAGTTATCTTTATTTTTAACACGAGTCTCTTTATTTTCCTTTTCTACTTTAGCAAAATTCTCTTTATTCTCAGCACGATTCTCTTTATTCTCTCTTACTAATTCTTCGAAAAGTGAATTCATCCTAGTTATCATATCTATTTCCTGGTGTGCCTTCGTGTACAAAAAATAAACTTAAAACGTGTAATTTAAATAAATTCACTAAAGCATATCATTAAAATCACCTGAAAAGAACGTTTTTCAGATTGCGGGTTAACCTGAAAAAGAAATGGTATATTAAAGAATTGATGTTATAAGTATTCGAGCACCAACGGTCTCGCTTCGAGTCACTGTTCGGGCGTCATTTATTTGTAACCGTCAAGTGTATCAAGCCACTGTTCGGGTACCATTTATTTGTAATTGCCTGGTCGTGGTCTGTGCTCCGTTGTTCTTCATGGTACTGCCAATGAGTATCCCTTTATTATTATTATTATTATTATTATTATTATTATTATTATTATTATTATTATTATTATTATTATTATTATTATTAGTTGGTATCCAACATTGGTAGGCTTCTTTCTAGACAATGCGATTGGTTCCCTTTGTTTTTCTACTTTCTACATAAAACAAGTTTTTGGCGAATTTGTGAGCACTGATAAGGAAGTGTTACGTTAGGAGACCGAGCGTAGAAATTCTAAGAAGAAAGATTTGACTCATGTTATTCGATTTAATACAGAAGTGTGAGTAGCATAGTTTAAACAGTGAAATATACTAAGGTTGCGAAACTTGATCCGCAAAGTTTTGAGAGTTAATATGTAGTGACTGTGTGCGTGTTTATAAAAGCTCGAAATCTAGTTTAACCTTCCACAATTATGTACGTGGTCTACGGACACTCGAGTATTTGGTGGTGGTGTGTTTCCCTGCTAGTTCCAGGCTAATTTGTGGAATCTTCACGAATTCTCGCAATATTCGAAATAAATAAGGTATATTCCGTTTTTGTTATTATTATTCAATATGTAATGTAAAAACACTATAACAAGATTTTCTACATAGTTCTTCCAATTTTGAGAATTAAAGGTCCATTGCTTCTCTAGCAAAACATCCTAGTTACGCCAATGAATGCTATGGTGTAAAATTTGCGGAAAGAAAATTATACATCCCGTTTTGATGGAGAGAACTCTAACTGCAGATAGTTGTATCCTATTATAGCTAAAGGATGTGCTTCTATCGCTGTTATGAGAGAACGGTAGTTTTGCACATTCTTCCAACAAGATGGGGCTGCACCTCATTTTGGAATAAATGTTAGGGCCTACCTGAATCATCAATTTTCGGGGAAATGGATTGGAGGCAGAGCACCTGGCGAGTGGCCCCCACGATCGCCTGATCTAACACCTTTAGACTTATATATGTGGGGCAACGTGAAGGCGACAGTTGACGGAATATTGAGCACCTGAAGAGCCGAATCTGTGAAGTAGGCTTTTGCAAAACAAAAGAAAAATTTACTTTTTCGAATCTTTCTTGTGCACTCCCGTTATGTTGTTACCGAAATATAATCACTTGCAAATTTACAGGTCTGTAGGTCATGTTTCCACCCCATCCACAACCAATCTTAACAGAAAAAATAATAATTAATATCTTTAAAATTTCACATTGGCAACAAACTAATAACTTATTAACTTCCTAGTTTAGTTTTTATAGTTTATAATCAAGGCAAAAATGACCGCAAATATGAAAAAAGAACCATCTCACGGATAGCCTTAACTAGAAGGAGCAGGGGGCAGGCCACTACTAGGAGCAAAGCTGGCCTTTCCCAGAAATTTTTACTGCGCGTAAATAATGTGATAAATTTAGATCAATTTACGCACAATCATGTTATTGGCATAGAAGGTTCTTCCAATTTTCAGACCTAAGGAGCCACTGCTGTCCGCAGCAAGATTTCTAAGTTAGTTGTGCTAGTGGGTAAGAGCTGTCGACAAGCAGTTTTTGGGAATCGATTCATCATCCCAAGAATAGCTTACTTCTTCAACAATCTCTTTCAAGGGGAAGTTGTAGAAATTGACCACTTCCGGTTTCAAATTTATGGCCAAAACTAAAAACTTGTAATAGATAGTGATATATAGTTGCGGAAACCGATTGAGGATCTTAACATCGCATCAACTCCTGTATTTCTACTAAAACCGAAAGCGGTAGAAAGTCACTACTACTTCCCTTTTCAATAATGATTTTCGTAGACCTAAAATGGTAAGAACTATCGACGAGCGGTTTTCGGATGTCGATTCAGCATTCCTAGAATAGGTCGCATTTACTTCAACAACCAACTATTTAAACCAGAAGCGGTAGAAATCGATCACTTTTGGCTTCAATAGTAATGGCAATATCTCAAAAAACAGTAATAACTAGCGACAATTGGCTTTCGAAAATCGATTCAGGTCTCAACGAAATACAGGATTTCCACACTATAATTTTACTACAACCAGAATTGGTAAGAATACAGTGCTACTTCCAGTTTCAATATTGATTTTCATACAGCAAAAATGGTAAGAATGTTGAAGTCATCCTGAACTAACTGTGAATTTCTCTACTCAATCAGGAAATTCACTATGTTGCAAAGTATTGCGAGATAAATTTAGTAATAAAAGGCACCAAATGTTATTAAATGTCAAGATGTTTTTGTCTTTACCCTACAATGCATGATTTTTTTGTAAGAAAATCTGCAAGGGAATACAAACATGAGTAACAGAAGTAAGCGTAGTAGTGCCATCTATGCGGAAACTGTGAATTACAACTAGCTTGGAACGTTTCCAATCTGGTTCAACATGCATTAGCAACTTCATATCGTTATGTAGAGAAGCACAGATTATTTACCACTGTAACCCATATCTGTCGGCATCGACGTTTTGGCCTCGAGGTTTTACCAGTATCCCGTGTAAATTGGGTTAGTATGTCTGTGTTTTGTGCATTTCCCCCATCTTGAAATCCTCCACATGCGAGCAACGTTAACTATTTCAATTAAAGTTTAACTGAACTAGTGTTACTATTAGAATTTTTGAGATTAGGTGATACATTAGACTAGAGGCTATCAATAATACAAACACACTTGTATAAATTGAGCAGTATTGTCAAAATATACAATTATATTTCAATAACAGTGTAATAACTATTCCGAACGGAATGATTTCCAAACTAATACAACACATTTTAAATTTTTATTGGGGGCTGAACCTGCAATGTGTTCAAGAAAAGGAAAAGTAGATAGGGGTCACTTGGGGCTGTTTTTTTCCTACTGCGCATGCACAAACACTTGACGCTGATTGGCTGGCGCAGGTCACGTGACCCCGCCCCCTTGGCCACGCCCCTGACGCTGATTGGCTGGCCTTGGCCTCGCCCCCAGCCACGCCCCTTGACGCTGATATACCGGCCACGCCCCGGCGACGCGCCTTCACGCTGATTGGTCGGTGCCGGCCACGCCCCTTCACGCTGATTGGTCGGTACCGGCCACGCCCCATGACGCTGATTGGTCACGCTCTTTTACGACCTCCTAACTACTGCGCTGACTGGCTGGCACCGGACCCCGTCCCCTTTGACGCTGATTGGTCGGTTGGCGTCGGACCCCGCGTTCCCTTTTATGAGCACTTTACGAACACATAGCAGATCAATAACACATTCTCCATCCGCCTATTTAACATAGCGCATATAACATAGCAGGGGTGTACTCATTCTCTTTTATGAGCACTTTTAACATAGCAGATATTACACAGAGACTACGAACACATAGCAGATCGATAATACATAGCACATATCACATAAGACTATATAGCATAGCAGGGGTGCACTCGTTCCCTTTTATGAGCACTTTTTTTTCAACAGAGCAGAGAATGGGGACCAATTTTTGACCTACTGCGCATGTGCGCAAAACTGTTCCGATTCCGCCGGAGCAGAACTGCCGTTCTCTTTATCAATGGTAGCAGAACACACAAACAGCAGACCGCAGTCTGTTCCAGTTTAGGAGCAGAATACGGCTATGCGCAGAAACATAAAATAAGACATAACACCCCCGTTCTCTTTTACGAGCACTTTATAGCAACATAATAGAGCAGAGAATAAAAGAATAACAACACACACACCCACACACTTGATTGCTTATGCGCAGCAAAATTAAATTTCCAATTAATTACACATTGCACGCATGCGCAGAAAAATTACAGTCACATAACAAACTGTTCCAGCTGCAGTGGTGGTTTCGGTTCAATAGAGCAGACTACGTGCAACGAGCAGGTCATAAAAGACTATGACCTATTTTTCATCCCCTAAATAACATAGTATACACACACACTTGGTTGCGTATGCCAAATCCGATTTAGTACAAATAACACACATGCGCAGAAACATTTACATTTCCGATTTTTATGAAACTCGGTATATGGGGGTTTCCGACCATGCTGATTACGAATACCACACTTACTTTTACCTGGGTCTTATAGTTTATGTGGGATACGCCGTTTGTATGATATTGAAAACCTAATAACTCAAAAACGGAGCCAGATATTGAGGTCGTGTATCCACATTTCGTAATGGGTCACCAGCAACTACACGTTCCAAAATAATGACCATCGAGGTCAAAGGTCAACATACTTAAAACCTAATAACTCGAAAACGGAGTCACATATTGAGATAGTGTCTACATATTTAGTAATTGGTCATCAGGTACTACAAGTTCCAAAATAATGACCATCGATGTCAAAGGTCAACATACTTAAAACCTAATAACTCGTAAACGGAGCTACATATTGAGATGCTGTTTCCAAATCTAGTAATTGGTCATCAGGTACTAGAAGTTCAAAAAAAAATGACCATCGAGGTCAAAGGTCAACATACTTAAAACCTAATCACTCGAAAACGGCACCCCATATTGAGATGGTGTTTCCAAATCTAGTAATTGGTCATCAGGTACTACAAGTTCCAAAATAATGACTATCGATGTCAAAGGTCAACATACTTAAAACCTAATCACTCGTAAACGGAGCCACATATTGAGATGGTGTTTCCAAATCTAGTAACTGGTCATCAGGTAATACAAGTTCCAAAATAAAGACCATCGATGTCAAAGGTCAACATACTTAAAACCTTATCACTCGTAAACGGAGCCACATATTGAGATGGTGTTTCCACATTTAGTAATTGGTCATCAGGTACTACAAGCTCCAAAATAATGACCATCGAGGTCAAAGGTCAACATACTTAAAACCTAATCACTCGCAAACGGAGCCACATATTGAGATAGTGTTTCCACATTTAGTAATTGGTCATCAGGTACTACAAGTTCCAAAATAATGACCATCGAAGTCAAAGATCAACATACGTAATACCTAATCACTCGAAAACGGAGCCAAATTTTGAGGTCGTGTTTCCACATTTAGTAATTGGTCATCAGGTACTACAAGTTCCAAAATAAAGACCATCGATGTCAAAGGTCAAAATACTTAAAACCTAATCACTCGAAAACGGCACCCCATATTGAGATGGTGTTTCCAAATCTAGTAATTGGTCATCAGGTACTACAAGTTCCAAAATATTGACTATCGATGTCAAAGGTCAACATACTTAAAACCTAATCACTCGTAAACGGAGCCACATGTTGAGATGGTGTTTCCACGTTTAGTAACTGGTCATCAGGTAATACAAGTTCCAAAATAAAGACCATCGATGTGAAAAGTCAACATACTTAAAACCTAATCACTCGTACGCGGAGCCACATATTGAGATGGTGTTTCCACATTTAGTAATTGGTCATCAGGTACTACAAGTTCCAAAATAATGACCATCGATGTCAAAGGTCAACATACTTAAAACCTAATAACTCGAAAACGGAGTCACATATTGAGATAGTGTCTACATATTTAGTAATTGGTCATCAGGTACTACAAGTACCAAAATAATGACCATCGATGTCAAAGGTCAACATACTTAAAACCTAATCACTCGTAAACGGAGACACATATAGCAACATAATAGAGCAGACCGCAGATTGTTCCAGTTTAGGAGCAGACTACGGCTATGCGCAGAAACGTAAAATAAGACATAAAACCCCTGTTTTCTTTTACGAGCACTTTATAGCAACATAATAGAGCAGAGAATAAAAAATAACAACACACACACACACACTTGATTTCTTATGCGCAGTAAAATTAAATTTCCGATCAATTACACATTGCACGCATGCGCAGAAAAATTACACTAGACTACAGACTGTTCCAGCTGCAGTGGTGGTTTCGGTTCAATAGAGCAGACTACGTGCAACGAGCAGGTCATAAAAGACTATGACCTATTTTTCATCCCCTAGATAATGACTATCGATGTCAAAGGTCAACATACTTAAAACCTAATCACTCGTAAACGGAGCCACATATTGAGATGGTGTTTCCAAATCTAGTAACTGGTCATCAGGTAATACAAGTTCCAAAATAATTACCATCGAGATCAAAGGTCAACATACTTAAAACCTAATAACACGAAAACGGACCCACATATTGAGATGGTGTTTCCAAATCTGGTAATCGGTCATCAGGTACTACAAGTTCCAAAATAATGACCATCGAAGTCAAAGGTCAACATACTTAAAACCTAATCACTCGAAAACGGAGCCAAATATTGAGATGGTGTTTCCAAATCTGGTAATCGGTCATCAGGTACTACAAGTTCCAAAATAATGACCATCGAAGTCAAAGGTCAACATACTTAAAACCTAATCACTCGAAAACAGACCCACATACTGAGATGGTGTTTCCACATTTAGTAATTGGTCATCAGGTACTACAAGTTCCAAAATAATGACCATCGATGTCAAAGGTCAACATACTTAAAACCTAATCACTCCAAAACGGAGCCACATATTGAGGTCGTGTTTCCACGTTTAGTAATTGGTCATCAGGCACTACAAGATCCAAAATAATGACCATTGAAGTCAAAGGTCAACATACTTAAAACCTAATCACTCGAAAACGGAGCAAATATTTTGATTGTGTTTCCAAATCTGGTAATCGGTCATCAGGTACTACAAGTTCCAAAATAATGATCATCGATGTCAAAGGTCAACATACTTAAAACCTAATCACTCGTAAACGAAGACACATATTGAGATGGTGTTTCCAAATCTAGTATCGGTCATCAGGTACTACAAGTTCCAAAATAATTACCATCGAGGTCAAAGGTCAACATACTTAAAACCTAATAACACGAAAACGGACCCACATATTGAGATGGTGTTTCCAAATCTGGTAATCGGTCATCAGGTACTACAAGTTCCAAAATAATGACCATCGAAGTCAAAGGTCAACATACTTAAAACCTAATCACTCGAAAACGGACCCACATATTGAGATGGTGTTTCCAAATCTAGTAATTGGTCATCAGGTACTACAAGTTCCAAAATAATGACCATCGAGGTGAAAGGTCAACATACTTAAAACGTAATAACTCGTAAACAGCCCCACATATTGAGGTGGTGTTTCCACATTTAGTAATTGTTCACCAGCAACTACATGCCCCAAGAAAACGGGGAAGGGCCATTTTATTTAATTTTGTAGTACTCAAAATATACAAAGATATAAATCTGTGTGACCCATCCAGTTTTGTACTAAGCAGAAAATTTTTTGGCTTTTTAGAAAGACCATTTTATATTTTGAATTCAGATTTTCCGGCTACATTTTGTGCTCTACAAATAAACGGAGGAAAAGCAAAGAGAGACCATTTTACGTGCCTTTTGTAACGAAGAAACAAATTTGAAGGAGGTTCCTTTTAACTAATCCTGCTGCGAGTAGATCAATTAGTACATAGTAAAAAAATAAAACAATATGGCATTATTGCGACTTTTCATTTTCGAATACATACGAATTAAGCCACTATGGCAAAAAATTCTACTCTCTCCTTATGTTTATTTGGAGCAGACTTAAGAGGACCAAGCATTAGAAACCCACTAGTAGGGCGTCGATTCAGTAAACTCGTTATGCTTTATGTTTTGTACCAAGCAGAAATTTGTTGGCTTCTTTATTTTGTATTAACGACTAAATCCTTTAACACGTACTTGGTTGTGTGCATTACAATGGCCGAAGTTTTTCATTTCCCTGTGGTACAACGTAATGGTCGCCCCGCTTATTCTAGGTCTACAGTTAGATATTTTCGACTGGATAATGGTATACAGCCATGTTTTTTTGAGCACAATGCCCACTATAACGATGTGGTAGACAATTATTTGATGGAGAGATATTTGTTTAATAGTCGCTATAACCAATGATATATGCTGGAATTTGTTAAGCATTTATCGCAGGTAGATATTAAGATAGACTTTTTGTCGTTGGTTACTCGTTTAACCGCACACAGTTCTCTTTTCCAATCAGCTACCTTTTTGCCATGAAAACTAAGGGTAATGGTTATACTGTGACAGCTTTCTTTCGCTATGGGGGAACGCAGGAGACACTAGAGATGAGTTATTAAAGTTTTGGAATCATGTGTGCGAGTTCAGGCCAAGTATCCAGATTGCAGATTTACTTGGTTGCTTTACACGATGTGGTAAAACTGGCCTTTTTGCGGTATCTACTGATACCTATCTGTTGGACCTCACGGTATTTGGAAACTTGGTGAAAAAGAATAACAAATGGTTTTTCTCGCAATAAAGCTCTACATACAGAATAATCCATTATGGCAAAAAATACTACTTTCTCCTTATGCTTAGTTGGAGTAGACTTCGATAACAAGAACGATACATTGTGTAAGAATTTCCAAATAATAGCGGTATTGCACTGTAGTTATAATAGTCTGTAATAGTGCAGTTTATTTTTCGAATGAGAGTAGATTTTAAAGGTGTATTGTAGTCTACCAGCAATAATGATCTCTAAGAGAGTTATTAGGTAAAGATAACAATTACACCGCCATTCTGCGAACACATTTATACGATCCAATTTCTCAGATTTAAACAAAGAAAGACCATATTCTGCTACTCAAACAAACGAAGGAATAAGCTCAGAATTTCTATATCTTTTTGTGCTATTCAAATAAACGAAGGAATAAACCTATTCACTTTTATACCACCTTTTAGTTTTGTACCAACCACAAAAAGGGAAGAAGGACCATTATAACAAGCTCACTATTTTTATACCATTTTGTATTACTCTAATAAATATGGGAGGTCTATTTCATTTTTGTAATGACCAGAAGAAAAGTGAAGATGATACATTTTATACCTTTGTGACAGATTAAAAAAAACGAGTGGTTCATTTAGTTGTGGTGCTACATTTTGTATATTTTTTGTCATCCAGATCAGTTTCTTTATTTCTTTTAAAGAAAACAATAAACTACTTTCACTGACAATTCAGTTGCCAGTGTCCAATGTTTGTAATCTATTAAATTCTTAATATTACAATAGTACAAATTGATCCATTTATAAGATAATATAGTTAACAGTTCAATTCTCAGTAACCCTTTGTACTTTTAGCCCTAAAATGTTCTTCTATTCTTACACAATCAAATACATATGCTACAGTGGGCTCAGTGTTCATTTACAGAATTAAATAATTGTTTATCTTTCTCTAAAAACATTTCTACTATTTTGTAGATATAATAATCACACTCTGTAATGTATTCATATACCAGATTAAATTTTTTCTCCAAAGTATAAGTGTTCTTAATATTGCAACCTTTAAAATGCTTCTTTAAATAAAGTTTATAGATTTTCTCTCTCATTTCACGTTTAATTAAGATCGTCCACACCTTTTGTAATAATTCGTAATCATACTGCAGCAAACAAGTGTGGTCTTTTTCATTTTCATTATGTTCAACACATGCTTCACATAATAATACTGAATTTGGTGTATACTTATTAAATAATTGTATAAGACATGTATCACTAATACTTTCACTAGTACACTCGCACTCATTAGCTTCCAGTTCAAAACAGGTAATATTTGAAATACTGTCATCATCACTTTCCGGGAGTATTTCATCATTATATCTATTATACCGTCTAAAATAATACACTTCTTCTATTTCCTGTGTTGGGTATATGATTCTCACTTTATCACGTAATTCATCTGGCAAATCGGGGTCAGACGGCTGGATTAACAGTATTGGTTTCTCGTTTTCACGCTGAATTTCTTTTTCTCTAGGTGAAACATAAGCAATTTCCATGCTAGTCATTTTTTTTACTCTTCCGCAAAAACAAATCAAGTGTGACACATCTACTTATATACCTAAATAAAAGCATTCTATGCATTCTCCGTGTTTAATAATATGTTTCAAGGCAATATAACGTCATGATGTATGTTCTATTATTTCCAAATATACTCCATAATCTTATATTCCATTATAATAAAATACATAAATGCAAAAATATATATTTGTCTTTTTGGGCTTAGACGAGGAAAGAAAGTTTAAAAAATAATTGAATCGTTGAGCAATAGGCAGTACCTTTGCAATACAAGTGTTAGGTAACGCATTCGTAACGCTGCTTAAATATCTGCAGCAGCAGAATGAATAATTTCGCACTCTTTATAGATGGTGTGGAACATGAAACTTTTGTTTTCTTTGATGAGCTGATTCTTACTTTGATATGATTCCTTCTGCTTTTTTCCTCTATCACCACTGTGATAAAAAATGGTCATGCATGCTGTTATGATTCGTCGTCCATCATCAGTTTTCTTTAGTACGCTAATTGCTATGGATTAAGTTATAATTGAATTATGACGCAACTCCGGTTTGTTAAATCTCATGCTCAAATATTTAGTTAGTGACCGGGAAAGTTTGGACTTTAGCGTCACCGTTAGTATTTTGTAAACCTAATTCGCTAAACACACGTCAATACCCATATAGTGACGGGAGAGGCAATTTAAACTGTTCTCTGGATGACAAAAAATATACAAAATGTAGCACCACAACTAAATGAACCACTCGTTTTTTTTAATCTGTCACAAAGGTATAAAATGTATCATCTTCACTTTTCTTCTGGTCGTTACAAAAATGAAATAGACCTCCCAAATTTATTAGAGTAATACAAAATGGTATAAAAATAGTGAGCTTGTTATAATGGTCCTTCTTCCCTTTTTGTGGTTGGTACAAAACTAAAAGGTGGTATAAAAGTGAATAGGTTTATTCCTTCGTTTATTTGAATAGCACAAAAAGGTATAGAAATTCTGAGCTTATTCCTTCGTTTGTTTGAGTAGCAGAATATGGTATTTATTTGTTTAAATCTGAGAAATTGGATCGTATAAATGTGTTCGCAGAAGAGAACTGTGTGCGGTTAAACGAGTAACCACACCTGCGATAAATGCTTAACAAATTCCAGCATATACTATTTGTTATAGCGACTATTAAACAAATATCTATCCATCAAACAATTGTCTACCACATCGTTATAGCGGGCATTGTGCTCAACAAAACGTGGCTGTATACCATTATCCAGTCGAAAATATCTAATTGTGGACCTAGAATAAGCGGGGCGACCATTACGTTGTACCACTGGGAAATGAAAAACTTCGGCCATTGTAATGCACACAACCAAGTATGTGTTAAAGGTTTTAGTCCTTAATACAAAATAAAGAAGCCAACAAATAACTGCTTCGTACAAAACTAAATATTCTACACCTTCTCGGTGGTACTAAATAGTACAAAATACTTAAATTGATACAATGGTACAACACTAAATTCCCAACTGGTACAAAATATAATATTCCATTCAAATTTTATTAATTCTTCACTTCTTTTTTTGCCCGGTACAAAACTAAATTCCGTACATATGCCACTCAAATTTATTTATTCTTCCTTTTGACCTCTAAAATAATAATAATAATGATTTAAAATTTAATTTTCCGTTTTTTCACTCTCTCCTTATCTCTACTTAATTAAAAACTATCGTCTCTACTAATACTGTATTTACCCATATGGAACTGTATCAAAATTATCTATTCGTTTTCTTTTACTAGATGTAACCTGATAAATTCTATGATGTGGATAATTTCCAAGTAAAGTTGCCGGATAAAGCAGAAGATCGAGAGAATCGAATTTCTATCCAGCAGAAGTGTTACTTAATATAGTGTCTTGCTGCAATTGGTCTAAAATGCGTGCCGAAGACCCTAGAAGAAAAATTTGTTTTCTAATTTCTGGAGTGGGGCTAAGAATCTTGTTTGTTGCATAAAAGGTATACTCCAATATGGATTTTGTTTTCTAAAGCATAACGAGTTTACTGAATCGACGCCCTACTAGTGGGTTTCTAATGCTTGGTCCTCTTAAGTCTGCTCCAAATAAACATAAGGAGAGAGTAGAATTTTTTGCCATAGTGGCTTAATTCGTATGTATTCGAAAATGAAAAGTCGCAATAATGCCATATTGTTTTATTTTTTTACTATGTACTAATTGATCTACTCGCAGCAGGATTAGTTAAAATGAACCTCCTTCAAATTTGTTTCTTCGTTACAAAAGCCACATAAAATGGTCTCTCTTTGCTTTTCCTCCGTTTATTTGTAGAGTACAAAAAGTACCCGGAAAATCTGAATACAAAATATAAAATGGTCTTTCTAAAAAGCCAACAAATTTTCTGCTTAGTACAAAACTGGATGGGTCACACAGAATTATATCTTTGTATATTTTGAGTACTAAAAAATTAAATAAAATGGCCCTTCCCCGTTTTCTTGGGGCATGTAGTTGCTGGTGACTAATTACTAAATGTGGAAACACCACCTCAATATGTGGGGCTGTTTACGAGTTATTAGGTTTTAAGTATGTTGACCTTTGACCTCGATGGTCATTATTTTGGAACTTGTAGTACCTGATGACCAATTACTAGATTTGGAAACACCATCTCAATATGTGGGTCCGTTTTGGAGTGATTAGGTTTTAAGTATGTTGACCTTTGACCTCGATGGTCATTATTTTGGAACTTGTAGTACCTGATGACCAATTACTAAACGTGGAAACACGACCTCAAAATGCGGCTCCGTTTTCGAGTGATTAGGTTTTAAGTATGTTTACCTTTGACATCGATAGTCATTATTTTGGAACTTGTAGTACCTGATGACCAATTACTAGATTTGGAAAAACCATCTCAGTATGTGGTGCCGTTTTCGAGTGATTAGGTTTTATGTATGTTGACCTTTGACCTCGATGGTCATTATTTTGGAACTTGTAGTACCTGATGACTAATTAACAGATTTGGAAACACCATCTCAATATTTGGCTCCGTTTTCGAGTGATTAGGTTTTAAGTATGTTGACCTTTGACTTCGATGGTCATTATTTTGGAACTTGTAGTACCTGATGACCGATTACCAGATTTGGAAACACCATCTCAATATGTGGCTCCGTTTTTGTGTTATTAGGTTTTAAGTATGTTGACCTTTGACCTCGATGGTCATTATTTTGGAACTTGTAGTACCTGATGACCAATTACTAAATGTGGAAACACGACCTCAATATTTGGCTCCGTTTTCGAGTGATTAGGTTTTAAGTATGTTGACTTTTGACCTCGATGGTCATTATTTTGGAACTTTTAGTACCTGATGACCAATTACTAAATGTGGAAACACCATCTCAATATGTGGCTCCGCGTACGAGTGATTAGGTTTTAAGTATGTTGACCTTTGACTTCGATGGTCATTATTTTGGAACTTGTAGTACCTGATGACCAATTACTAGATTTGGAAACACCATCTCAATATGTGGCTCCGTTTACGAGTGATTAGGTTTTAAGTATGTTGACCTTTGACATCGATGGTCATTATTTTGGAACTTGTAGTACCTGATGACCAATTACTAAACGTGGAAACACGACCTCAATATTTGGCTCCGTTTTCGAGTGATTAGGTATTACGTATGTTGACCTTTGACCTCGATGGTCATTATTTTGGAACTTGTAGTACCTGATGACCGATAACTAAATTTGGAAACACCATCTCAATATGTGGCTCCGTTTACGAGTTATTAGGTTTTAAGTATGTTGACCTTTGACTTCGATGGTCATTATTTTGGAACTTGTAGTACCTGATGACCAACTACTAAATGTGGAAACCCCACCTCAATATGTTGCTTCGTTTTTGAGATATTAGGTTTTAAGTTTCATAAAAAGGGCGTATCCCACATAAACTATAAGACCCAGGTAGAAATAAGTGTGGTATTCTTTACCAGCATGTTCGAATCGGAAATGTAAATGTTTCTGCGCATGCGTGTTATTTGTACTAAATCGGATTTTTCATACGCAACCAAGTGTGTGTATACTATGTTATTTTGGGGATGAAAAATAGGTCATAGTCTTTTATGACCTGCTCGTTGTACGTAGTCTGCTCTATTGAACCGGAACTAGCACTGCAACTGGAACAGTCTGTAGTCTAGTGTAATTTTTCTGCGCATGCGTGCAATGTGTAATTGATCGGAAATTTAATTTTACTGCGCATAAGAAATCAAGTGTGTGTGTGTGTGTTGTTATTTTTTATTCTCTGCTCTATTATGTTGCTATAAAGTGCTCGTAAAAGAAAACAGGGGTTTTATGTCTTATTTTACGTTTCTGCGCATAGCCGTAGTCTGCTCCTAAACTGGAACAATCTGCGGTCTGCTCTATTATGTTGCTACAAAGTGCTCGCAAAAGAGAACGGGGGTGTTATGTCTTATTTTATGTTTCTGCGCATATGCGCAGTAGGTCAAAAATTGGTCTAAAAATGGAGGGCGAATACACCCACATTATTCTCTGCTATGTTTAAAAAGAGTGCTCATATAAGGGAACGAATCTTTGCTATGTTATGTTAAATAAGCCATAGTCTTTTATTAGCTCTGCTAGTCTTATGTAATTTCTGCTATGTGTTCGTAGTCTCTGTGTAATATCTGCTTTAGCTCTGCTGTGTTATCGATCTGCTATGTGTTCGTAAAGTGCTCATAAAAGGGAACGCGGGGTCCGACGCCAACCGACCAATCAGCGTCAAAGGGGACGGGGTCCGGTGCCAGCCAATCGGTGGGTGTCCGCTGCCAGCCAGTCAGCGCAGTAGATAGGAGGTCGTAAAAGAGCGTGACCAATCAGCGTCAAGGGGCGTGGCCAGCCAATCAGCGTCAAGGGGCGTGGCTGTGGGCGTGGCCAAGGCCAGCCAATCACTGTCAGGGGCGTGGCCAAGGGGGCGGGGTCACGTGACCTGCGCCAGCCAATCAGCGTCAAGGGTTTGCGCATGCGCAGTAGGAAAAAAACAGCCCCAAGTGACCCCTATCTACTGGAAATTTGCATTACACATACATGAAGTGAGTCTTTATTTTTACGACCAAAATACAATAAGTTCAAAGACACAAGTGTTATTTTTCCCAACTCGAATCGTAGCAGAATTTTGTAGAGATCCAATTTGTCCCATTTTCTAAAAATTGAATCGAAAACTAGTTTTCTTTCGTCATTTCAGTGAAAAGCACAATGTAATAAAATAGTATTTCAATGTCAATTCTACGAATGAACTGTGTCATATATTAAGAACCTAGCAGAGCTGGAAACAACAAAAGGACAGACTGCTGAACTCCTTGCTTTCTCTACTTATCTACAAGGACGTTTCAGGAATTAATTCCTCCAAAACGATGCCTTTATTAGTGTTTCTAAAAATTGTATCGAATACTAGTTTTCTTTCGTCATTTCAGTGAAAAGCACAATGTAATAAAATAGTATTTCAATGTCAATTCTACGAATTAACTGTGTCATATATTAAGAACCAGCAGAGCTGGAAACAACAAAAGGACAGACTGCTGAACTCCTTGCTCTCTTTACTTATCTACAAGGACGATTCAGGAATTAATTCCTCCAAAACGATGCCTTTATTAGTGTTTCTAAAAATTGTATCAAATACTAGTTTTCTTTCGTCATTTTAGTGAAAAACACAATGTAATAAAATAGTATTTCAATGTCAATTCTACGAATGAACTGTGTCATATATTAAGAACCTAGCAGAGCTGGAAACAACAAAAGGACAGACTGCTGAACTCCGTGCTCTCTCTACTTATCTACAAGGACGATTCAGCAATTAATTCCTCCAAAACGATGCCTTTATTAGTGTTTCTAAATATTGTATCGAATACTAGTTTTCTTTCGTCATTTCAGTGAAAAACACAATGTAATAAAATAGTATTTCAATGTCAATTCTACGAATGAATTGTGTCATATATTAAGAACCAGCAGAGCTGGAAACAACAAAAGGACAGACTGCTGAACTCCTTGCTCTCTCTACTTATCTACAAGTACGATTCAGGAATTAATTCCTCCAAAACGATGCCTTTATTAGTGTTTCTAAAAATTGTATCGAATACTAGTTTTCTTTCGTCATTTCAGTGAAAAGCACAATGTAATGAAATAGTATTTCAAGGTCAATTCTACGAATGAACTGTGTCATATATTAAGAACCTAGCAGAGCTGGAAACAACAAAAGGACAGACTGCTGAACTCCGTGCTCTCTCTACTTATCTACAAGGATGATTCAGAAATTAATGCCTCCAAAACGATGCCTTTATTAGTGTTTGACGTATAGTATCAGTGGAAAGCTTGCAATGTCAGCTACAAAGGGTGAAATCAATTTTCAACCTACATCCCATTACGTGCAACACATTGCACCACTGCGAAAGAAGGTTTTTTATGCCGTCGGCGAAGAATTGTGGTGGATGCTGGCGACGCCATAGCAGAACTGCTGCTTTTACCTCCATGTCATAACTGTGGCATTGGCCCTTAAGATAAGTTAGCATAGAATTTCGTTCCGACTTCATCGATGGAATACGGTAACAAACCTGATGCTATAGGACCTATTTTCTTCTTATCCGACATTTTCTCATCTAGTCTTTCGGCTAAGGTTAAAATATCGTATGCAAAGTTAATAACTAGTTCGTCTTTGAAGTCTATCTCTAATCCGATCTTCAATGTCTATATTAAATGCCGATCCTGTAAATTCGTCTATTAACTGTTTCCTCAGTGTCGCGTAAGATGTGGCATCAAAATTCTTCCTTTTCAAAAACAATTTGACCCACTGACGGCCGACTCCTTTGAATACTGACGGTAATAACGCTTTACTTTTATTATCGCCATAACCTGCTACATCACAAGCATCGTCAAATTCCTGAAAGAATGACACTATGTCTCTATCATTTGTTAAATCAAATCTCGGTAACACTGTTCAACAATGAAAATGTAAATTGAACAAAATCACCTAATTCTTATTGATTTTGTGGTGCTGATCACGAATGTGAAAGCGAAAATCGAATATTAGCTCTGGTTTTTGTTTTACATCCATGTCTAAAAATAACATTATAATAGTTAATATATTGGCCTTATTTGAGGTAAAAATGTCCCTGATCTGGTAACTGGAGGAACTATACAAACGCTTTGTTTCTTTCTGTTCCTTATCACAGTTGTGTGTTCTGCTATTGTTCCAAACAACAATGCTATTGCAGTTATCAGAGTTGTTGATGTGCTACATACTGTATAAAATGACATAGTTTTACAAGCATATTTTTGGACAGTTCCTTTGGGTTGCTTGAAATGACATTTTGAGTGTTTGAATAGATGAATATGCTACGACATTGTGTGAATAGAGCGGACAATTTCTGCTACGTATGTGGAAAAGTAACAATTTCTTCATAAAAGCAGCATATAACACCATTAATAAGAAAAGCTTATGAATTTTATTATGATTGTAAAATTGGAGACCAGGATAAGGCTTGGGCACCCCACATTGTTTGTAACATTTGTGCAAGCAATCTGAGAAACTATATTAATGGGAAGAGACGTTCAATGCCTTTTGCAGTGCCTATGATTTGGAGGGAGCCAAGTGACTACATCAAAGATTGTTACTTTTATATGGTTCCTTCTGTCCAGAATTGAATTTCCAGGAAGAAGAAGCAGACCTTGGTATATCCTAATATTCCTTCTGCGATGCGCCCTGTTCCACATGGAGAATTACTACCTGTTCCTGAGCTACCCAAAGAATACGACTTTTCTTCCGATGATGATAAAGAAGTTGTAGCTCCTGAACCAAGTACTTAGAACGACCCTGACTTTGTGGTAAACGACTCCCCAAGTGAACTATATAGACTCACTCAAGAAGAGCTAAGTGATCTAATCAGGGATTTAGACCTACCAAAAAGCAAAGCAGAAATTTTAACGTCACTGTTACAACAATGGAATTTATTGAAGGAAAAAGTAAATGTTTCAGTGTATAGAAATAGGGAAAGAAAGTTCACCTCAATTTTTACTATGCAACAGACACTTGTGGCATGTATAGATCAGTGGCGAAAGGTCGTAAGAGCTCTGAGGCCCGGCCTACCCATTTACTTTCAGAAATTATAATTTATAATTAATTTATTTTCCTTACACAAAATGTATGATAGTTTTATAAGTAGAACAAAAAATATTTTTCGACGCAGAAATCGCGGTCAGCACCACTGCTTTGAGGCTCACCGAGCAGTGTCTCAGGCGGCAGTAGAACTGCCGCCAAGCTAGTCAGAAAATTCCAAAAGAAAACAAGTTGGTAATAACCTGCGAAAGAGACCGGTCTCAGCGCTTATCGACTTTCGTTTCTACATAAAGCGTTTCTCTAGAGACTTTCGATTTTGATTCAATATGTTAAACAAATAAAGAGCAAGACAACATGGGGCCCCATTCCGTACCAACTTTGCTTAATTTTGCGGACTCTAACGCAACGCAAAAGCTGGAACAAGCTATTCTAAAGGTGCTACGCCTATTATCGCGAACTAATGCCTCTTTATTCCGTTACGTTGACGCAAACCTGTACGAAATCAGACTTGTTGATTTCATTAGAATCGAGTAGAGAGTGTGTGCTTTTAAGATACTGCGAGTGACTTTTGTTATGCCATCACATTATTCCAGAAAATCAACATATTATATTAAAATGAAAACCCGGAGCAAAATGTATATATATTGTGTGTATGTATATGTTGTTATAATAAACTAGAAAATAATCACAACAATCGTGGTCGGATGGGTGAGTTAATGACTATCATGCAACTACTTAACTAGTTAATAAAAAATGTTTAGGAATTTTGGTATCGAAAGAAAATACGTAAATCTTAAAGTGTCTCGGACATGCTAGTTGGTCAATGTAAAATATTTAGACATTCGGGATCGTTACTAAGGCGTAAGCCTCACAACATATCTCTACCATGTTCTGGTGGGCTAATGTAAAAGTATTTAGACGTTTAGGATCGTTCAGCATCTCCAACCATGCTCTGATAAGCTAATGTAAATATTTCAGATCCTTCAGCATCTTCTACCATGTTAGCCTGGTCTACTCTAGCTTGAAGTGAATGTGGGGATTGTAGCTTAAAGGAGAAGGCCAAACTAAACTTAGAGAAATATCTGAAATTTCTCTTGTAAACATGCCCCTAAAAGTCAAGCAAAATTTTGTGCAATGAAAACCAAAACTAATTCAAGTTGTAATTAATGACGTTGGTGTTTAATTTAGAGAAAAGCTTAGCGTTCATCTTAAATCAGTTTATTCGACATAGAATTAAATGTTCTCAGATTTGACGTGTTTAAATGTCTGAAAGATTGTATGGAATAAAAGAAAGGAGATCTAGGCAAAGAGAACGTCATGCCTTGAGTACTTCTGGATCCATGTTGTCAAGAATCCTCCTCTGCAGCTCGGCTTTGGATGTTATAAAATGTCCTTGAAAGGATGAAACTTGGTAATTGTAAAACACTCTCAAATAAGAATTGTGCACGAGCTTTTGAAACACCCTAAACTGAAATGATTAATTCGATCTCGTTACTTTAAGTATAGTTTCGTATCACAAAGTGACATGTTCGTTTTGTTTATAATTTACGACTCATCGCATTAACTAGTTCGTCGCGTCTCTTTCAATAGTCCGCGTTTTCTCAACTCTCAATCTTCTACTACTCCTTACAGATCTCTTACTAACTACTCTATTTCCAAGGAAACAGTTTTATGTAATCGAAAACATGAGATTGCAAATTTCAGAGATGTTTCAGGACAACAATGATTCCAGCCAGCACGTGGAACTCTTAAGAAAACTCAGTTGAGAAAGAACATTCTGCTGACCAAAAATCCTTAAAATCTCCAAACGCAATCTTCCGGATAATCTAAATTTTGTCAATCTGAAAAATTTCTGGAAGAGATGAATACAAAAATTCTTACAGTGTTACAAACATTTCCGTACACAATTCTGAAAGTAAAATGCTGATTTAATAGTGATTATTTAACAGTTATATAATAACCTCATTATGTAAATTCTCTTTAACGTAATCTCACTAAGTTGCAGTTTTACTTTTCGTAAGAATGATAACAATTCATGAACAATGTAAATAATTTTCATAACGCTATTTCCTCCTTTCTTTGTCGAGTAACATGATTTTAATAAGCACAAGTGATTATGCAAATAAAATTTAATTAAATTACTTTCAATAACATAATGTATCGTAGCGTTACCAAGAATTGAACCAAGTACCATAGCATCTAATAACATCTCATTACATCCCATAACAATATATTTGCGGATGTAATTGTGATTTGCCGCAGAAAAACTGGGGTGAATGCAAATGAATGCTTAGGTTCATAGAATTTTAACAACGGAAAAAACACGATTACTTGTGGAAGAGGGAAATATTCTCGAAAACCTTCTGCTCATGCTCAAGTGTCCTACAAGTGTTATGTGCATTTCCGCAGAGAATTTTTCACCTGAAGAACCAATGAAATCCTTAAGCACTGGAAATGATGAGTAGTTATTGTTTAGAACTCGTACTGCCCACAACAGCAGTTTCTTAATCTTAAATATAGTTGTTGAATAACAGCTGTGAGTTCCATTTTATTGCAACACATTTCAATTTTTAGGTGTCGTGAACTCCTGGCTCGGTCCCGCGCACCCCAGGGGTCAGTGGATCCCACTCTGAGAACCTCTGTTCTAATTATTTGTAAGAACTTATTGGTAAATCTGCATTTTTAGTTAGAAAATACAATAACACTCTTGCTTGTACCTATGATGGTGCATGCGCCTGGAGTTTTGTTACGTCCATTCCTCCTTATTGGGCAACAATAACGACAAGAACAATTTAACTTTTCGTTATTTGCGTTATTGGTGTGAGCGTAAAAATCACAGGATTAAACTCAGAAGTTACTTCTATATGCCAGTGGTCATTGTGAGGCTACAGGTTTCCCTTCTTTGTCCCAAAATCACTTTAAAAAGTACAATAAATATCCAGACCACCTTCTTACACTTTCTTTCATGCTCGGTTTGGCCCATTCGGAATACAGACTGATTTTATTTAAAGAAGGATTGGAACACACAATTTCCATGTCAGAACCATACGTTAGCGCTCCATTGTAAATTGATTTCAAGCAATGTCAACAATCCTTTGTTTCGTAAACTCCTTTTTAATTGTTGACTCAACTTCTTGTTTATCTGAACTGACAACAGTTTCAGACCTTTTCTTTTCGAAATACAACAATGCTTTACGACCTACTTTGACGGTTCAGTAGGAGTTTGTCAGTAATCAGCAACCGATCGACTTCTTCGGAAATCCACATAATATGGTGAGTAGACTGGCATAATCGTTTGTGGAATGCTTGCGTTTCTACTACATTTTTAGAGTACATTCATACTGTAGTGTTCTTTGATCATGAAGTCTGTAACTGGGGATAAGCGTACTAATATTATTAGCATTACATTTTATCAGAAAAAATCGGCTAAAGCAACAAGATCTCATATAATTAAAGAAATCGGACTAACAGTGCGGGATGTGCAAATTCATCGTTTGTGCAAACAGTTCCGCAGCAATTGTTTTCACAGTATCCATCTTGCATCTAGCAAAATGCAGGGAGACCTCTGAGCGTATTTACAAAAGAGGGGTCTATTATTAAAACCTGCCCCATCCATTTTTTACTTTTTGAGAAAATGAAAAAAAAAAACATGTATCTCTGTAATAACATGCGACTTTAATTCTGTTCTCTCGACACTGGAATCTGTTCATTGTTGTCTACACAAATGTTCGGTCGCACAAAATCAAGAACTGAGCAATAAATAACGCTTTTTAGACAATATACACAGGATATGGTAGTGGAAGTGAAAAATGGAAATGGTAGGTTTTGATACTAGACCCCTCATAAGAAAGAAAAGATAGATGTTGTTATCTGACACTAGTTCATCGTGGAAATCCCTTGTTCGTCGAAGTTTAGCTTAAATATTAGAACGCTACGCTTCAAAGAATTTTAAGAAACTTGAATGTGAAAACCACAGCACGGTTTCAGTTGCTTGTAAGTGATTATGGTGATCGATTTTATTTCTGTAACTGGTTTATTGAAAAATTAAATGAAAACTGTATGCTCTTGCTTTAAGTTTCCTGAGGAAGCCAAATACTTCGTACCCTCATTAAATGCAAGATATTGGTCATCAGTGCTGTCGAACGTGAGATCAGAAGTGTCAATGCACAAACGAGGAATCATTTTTTGGTGTGGCATAACTGCTAGTGAGATGATAGGACCTTTCTTTTTTCATGAAAATGTAACAAAGGCATCATACTAAAAGCTACTAAGGGAGAAGATATTTGTCGCACAAGATCCCTTAAATTTAGGTCAAAATGATGAATTATGGTTCATACAAGACGGAGCACCACTACATCGCTCAAATACGACTAACTTATAAATCTTTAAAAAGTCAAGTTTGGAGGACGACTTATTGCTATGGGGTGAACTGTCGAATCGCCACCAAGTAGTCCAGATCACACTCCATAGGATCTTTTCTTGTGGAGATTCCTAAAACAAATTGTTTCATAAATCTTGTAACAATGTACATGACTTACAACAGAATTAACATAGCGTAGAAATATGTTGGGAAAGGTGTTTACAGTGGCTTTAGTAAATAGAATTAATTAATGTCTTGCTCATTCACGAGGACATGCCGAATAAAAGTAAGTTCATTTTATCGGTCTTACACTTAAATTAATATCTTTGAACAATTAATGGCAATGGAGCCAAAAAGTGTTGTTTTTCAGAAGGAATAATATGTTTTCTTAGATTCATAGTATAGCCTTATTCAATCTGATTCTTATTCCTCGCGAGACATTTGTTTTTTACTAGAACCATGCGTCCATCGTAAACAATTTCCTGACGTCCTTACGTATGTAGTATACGAGTAGGCTATTGCGCTGGAAGTGGGATCATATGGTTATTGTGTAAGAAGTAGGGAAAAGATACGCTTTTTTATAAATAAAGTAAACAATATTGAAACTTAAAGGTCATCTATTAGAATTTTATCTTTTTAAAGTATTACTTGTGTTTAAGATTTTTTCTTTCGTGGTACACCTTGTCTCAAAAAGGTTGAGCGCATTCTTTATTGCTGTTTCGAGGCAAAAATTTTCTAAGTCCAACTTCGGGTATCTTCGGAAAAAAGTAAACCAGGTTCGAACCTCGAAGTCAACTTTTGCAATCGGGAGAAAGTTTGCAGATGTGTTTTTCTTCTTTTAAATGTAATAAGACTTGTTACCAAGTTTATAAAAAAAGCAACATTGTTTGAAATACTTAACGATACAGTATTTTGAAATTTTGTATTAATGTCAGTACATGCTTGTTTGTCATTTTGCTCTCCATACTTAAAGGAACATTTAGATACGCAAACGAATCTTTCCATATGTAAAAGAATGGTAAAAATTAGGATATAGAACATAATTATCGCCTGAGTACTAAAATAAAAGTCAAAGTAGAACAGAAACAGCGTTTCCAGTGGATATAAACAGATGGTGATCAGAAAAATGGAAACACCTAAATGAAGTTGCAACTTACCAGATTAATATGGTGTCGGGCCAACTTTCCCCTTTAGAACAGCCTTGATGTGACGTGGGATGGAGGCATAGAGGTCGTGAATGGTAGCAAGTAGAATTTTACACCATTCCTCGGACAGAGCATCGGCCAGTTTTGTGAGAGAGGATGGGGTGGAAATCGTCGCTGGAGTCGTGTTTCCAAAACGGACCACAGATGTTCAATTATGTTGAGATCTGGGGATTGGGCGAGCCAGGGGAGGTGTTGAACTTCATCCCGATGTTCCTCAAACCAGCTGCAACAACTCCAGCTGTGTGAATGGGTGCATTATCATCCTGGAAAATGGCGTCATTGTCCTGGAACAACATCCGGACCATAGGATGCAAGTGGTCTCCCAAAATTGCGACATAATCGTTGGCAGTGATTCGCCCGGTAAGTGTGACCACGGGACTCAATCAAAACCATGATATGGCGGCCCACAGCATCACCGAGCCGCCGCCGTGTTTCACAGTTGGGCAGAGACACTGCAGATCATAAGATTCTTTGGGCGTTCTCCACACATAAACACGGCCCTTGGTTGGGAATAGGGTGAAGGATGACTTATCCGACCATATCACACGTTTCCAGTCCTCAACGGTCCAAGTTGCATGGTCGCGGCACCATTTGCGGCGTGCAAAAGCGTCATGGTCCCTGATGAGCGGTTTGGCCCGTGCAACACAACCCCGTAAGTTCATGTCATGTAATTCGAGACGGACTGTGATTGTCAAAACAGGGTGGGGGAGGTGCTGAATGAGTTCCTCCGTCACTTGCTCTGCAGTGGCACGACGGTTCTGCGTGACAATGCGCTTTAATACCCGGTGCGACCAGTCACTCATGATTTTCTTCCGCCCACTGTTCCGCTTCCCCGATGTGGTTTTCCCGTGTGTTGTGTAGGCTGTCATCACCTTCGACACTGTCCCACGTGACACACCTAACACAGTAGCCACTGCCGTCACACTCACTCCACATAACTGCGCACCAACGATTTGCCCTCTTTGAAAATCTGAGAGGTCTCCCATTTTACACTACCTCCGTCTGCTGCAGCCACTGGACACTGCTGTTCCACTGCGCCTGACGTAGTATGGAGACCGACCTAACACACCACCATCAGCGGTCCTGCTCTGCGGGCGCCATGATACCACTGCCAACCCATACATCTGACGTGTTGCCAACTACAGGTGTTTTCATTTTTCTGATCACCATCTGAATGTCATAATTATCTTAAATACAGCTATATATGGCTAGAAGTATTTTCCGACTAGCGCTTGTGTTAGCTCAGTGGTAAGCCGTTGGATTAGAAATTGCAGCGTTGTGAGTTCGATTCCCATATGGGTCAATCTTTTTTTATGAAATTCTATTTTCCGCAATACATCAAAATTATATAAAATAATTACATTAAAAGACATCAGTTATATATATATATATATATATATATATATATATATATATATATATAACATATAATCATTGCAGAACAAAGTGGTTATTATGTTTAAAATATAACAGGTGTTCACAGTACGTTGGTATTCTATATCACTATATGTGGATGTTAAATACAAATTAACAAAATAATATCATCTCAAGAAATAAAGTAGTGTATTTATTTGCAGTTATTTGTCATACGGAAGTTACTTCTCAATTTTCTTATTACAGCAAGTGATTTACGCTTTCTGAAAGGTAAAGAGACTTGCGGGTATAACAAAAATTTTTATACAAACTCCAATCTTGATTACAGACACAAAATTCACGATCCCCAAAACCATGGAAAGAGGATATCTAGGAACACGAAATCATGTCTAAGAGACTTGTTTATAGTTTCGAAAGAAGGCAGAATAAGATTTCTTTCCAAAGGATTTCAGTTCAATAATCTATAATGCTTTTGTATATGGATGTGGTCCCTTTCTCTCCGCCTCTTGTATATATATATATATATATATATATATATATATATATATATATATATATATATATATTTAAATCACTGTACCAATGTGGGGACCGTCATAAAACGTATCCTTTTTGCAACCGGTAGACCGGCTGGAGTATAGAATTATTTTTTTTTTTGGATATATCGTCTCTAGACATTGAGGATGACACCGTAGTCAATTTTTTTCTTCAAAATTGATGTATTTCTCCCTGTTCCCAAACTGGCGTTCTTCTGGAGACAATTCACTCAAGTACCTCTTCGGAGTCCAGTATAGATGCTTTTTTCCGTACAGTTTCAGGCAATTTCTGCGCCCATTCAAGCAGAAGTACCAACGTTTGCTTGGGCGTCCAATTAGCCTTACAATGAAGCGGACTTCCGGCGAAGCTGTGTATAGATGTTTTACCCACCTCTAGTTATGGTAACAGATATGTATGTATTTATCTGATGGAGCGACGAGCTCTTTATTCTGTTCGTTCAGCTTTTTACTATATACAAGGAGAATCAGACCACCCGTCCCAGGCACTTTCCTCGCCTCGTAGTGCACGTAGACACTTCAAACAAAAAATGAACTACCAAATCGTATGTGAAGAATCAAATAGTGGTGCTTCCGTATCCAGTGGAGTAGCGGGAATATTTCCACGGGGGATCAACTTCAAAAATTTTAAATGGAATACTTCCACGGGGGATCAACTTCAAAAAGATTATATGGAAAGTGGTATCAGTTTCGATTTCTTTGGAAGTATTATTGAAAAACAAACAATTTTGCAGGAAACACTTTTCGTTAAATTCTACGGTTTGGCATCTATGTGTGTTATTTGTTGTTGAATTGCTATCAGATCACCCGTCCCACGCATTATTTCTCAGTTCGTACTTCGTAGTGCAGGTAGAAACTTCAAACAAACAAAAAAAAATGAATGAACAAATCGTATGTGAAGAATCAAACTGTGATTCTTTCATATTCAGTGGCGTATCGAGAATACTTCCACGGGGGATCAACTCCAAAGCTTCAAATGGAGAGTGGTACCAATTTCGATTTATTTGGAAGTATTATTGAAAAGGAAACAACTTTTACAGGAAAATTTTTCGTTAAACTCTACGGTTTGGCATCTATGTATTATTTGCTGTTGAATTGCAACTAAGAACAACAGTTTTAGTTGGTAATGACTCCAAAAGAACATCAGATAGCACATGTTCTATTAAATAGTTGTTGAAAACTCTACAGCATTCAGTATCAAACGTTAGGGCATATCTCGTCTACTTATGAACAAACGAAAACAATATTACAGGACAGTACTAGTTTAAATTCAGGAATTTAAAACAGAAAAACAATCTTTGGTTTTAAACCACGTATGAAACAAATTTTGATGTAAAGTCCAACAACAACCCCCCCTCCCAAAAGAAATCAAACTTACGAAATCACTGCCACTCTCTTAGTCTTCTTAACTTATGTAAACATTTTAATAAATCACTTTTCGGAACTCATTGCATAAACGATTGTTCAAGAATAGTACAAATAAACAAACTGAAGATAATAAATAAAATAACATGAACTACAGGTTCTGAACATTCTCACTAGAATATCGTACTTCCTCCCTAAAAATAAAACTCACAATAAATGTTCAAAGGATTCTCCAGCACGTGCGATGCGTATTCGAATGCGCACCGGGACACTGTAGATTGCTCTTAACACTTCATTTCCTCTTAGTCCATGGCAGACAATATAGATCTTGTTCATTATGTCTTCCCTTGTAGTAGGACGCTCTTGCTAAACCAGCTCCTTGAAACGTCCCCAAAAGAAAAATCGAGAGGAGTCAGGTCCGGATAACGAGCTGACCAGGAAACGGCCTCCTCTTCCGATCCACCTGTTTGGAAATAAATGAGAAACAGTTTGTCCGGCAACTCTTGCAAAATGAGCAGAGTAACCGCCTTGTAATCACATTATTTGACGACTTGCTAATGAGACCTCTTCCAAGAGCTCACAAAGAACATCTGACAAAAAAATTTGCGTATCCTACTTCTGTTAAAGTACCTTCGAAGAAATAAGGACCAATTTGGCCTCCCACTATACCATACCAGACATTTAGACTCCAGATATGTTGATTGTCAACTTCAGGTACCCAGTGATCATTCCCGCTGGACTAATAGTGAGCGTTGTGTACGTTGACCTACATTAATCTTGAAGGTCGCCTCATCCGTACACAGAATGTTCTGGTGAAACATGGGTTCCTGGCGCTCACCCATTGACAAAACTCCAGATGGTTATGGAAATCTTGTTCTCGGAGTTATTTTGTGCAGACGAACATGATAGGAATTTAACGCGTTATTGTGTATAATCCTCCAAATCATTATGTGGCTCATAGCAGCATCCCTAGCTAATCGTCCTATTGAGATTTGGGGAACCATATGGACTGCATCAAGGATGTCGGGAGACCGTTTATCCTGAACATGGCGCCTGATCTGTAGGCGTTTTTTGTGGTGAGGATGGACATGCCCAATCCTTTGCACACAAAGTGTCAATCAGATACTTGTGGACGTTTGCGGACAGATAGTCAGTGTCTGTGAATATCTGAGGGTTCAGTGAATATATTCTGGTGAAACCAAATCGGTTGAGGCATACCAAACCTTTTGATATGCCTCTGAAACACGATGCGCTACACCGTATTCGGATGTCTTTACTCCAGCATTCTTGCGCATCCACAGTGAACAAGCATCATTGTATGCGTCTTGAAATGGTTTCATAAAACACCTATCAGTGAGTTGAGTCTTGTAAGTGATATGTGGAGGAGTACTGAGCAGTTAATCCTGTGATCCCTCGCATATTAAATCACTTTCAGTTCTTTATGGCTGCCATGTCCATCAACAATTAGCAGAACTGGGGTGTGAGGGGAAGGATGACAGAATTTCACAGTGTTGCAACGAAGTTAAAAAAAAAGTATCACTCGTAATCCAATCAGTACTTTGTGCTACAGCAATACTCTCAGGTGGAGCATCAACCAACAGTCCCTCACTCATTCTCTGGCGCAGAAATATGACTATCAAGAGGGGGTAGTACAAACTGACCAGTAGCACTCACTACTGGTGCATCTCTGGTGTAGATATTATATCCTTTGGGGACTTTTCTTGGAAAAAAGTCATCATAGTCCAAGTTTTCAAAAGTGTGAAGGCTGAGTGAGATTCAGACATCACTTCAACAAACCAGAAAACAAGATACAGTAATCACAAGAATTTTCATTGAATTTGGGTAGTGAGGACAACATAATTAAAATTTCATACTCATCAAGATTACTCGAGAAAGTATAAATAATTCATGAGATCTGTCAACGGAACAACTCTCCTCTTCTTCGGTGGGGGTAAAATAGGACTAGTTTATCAAGTTGAATGTGAATGTTCAACTTTCTAAATTAAAAACATTCTGATTTGCTCAGTGATGATATTAATGTATATTAAGTAAGCAAAGCTTGTAACGTGTAAAATGTCACAAACATTATCACAAAGACATATTGCAACTGAAAATACAAGTATTGATAAATTACTTTCTTATTGGAAAAAGTTTCTTCAATTTAACCACAGTATGAAAGATTATAAGTTACTTTGATTAAAACCGTCAATAATAGAACTTAATTATTTAACCAATAATTATGTAGTAATGTTTGTACTAAATTATTATGAGAACCAACTTACATCATTTACTTCAACTATTTTAACCCCAGCCAAAAACAAAGAATAATTAAGGAAGAAAATAAGTGATTGAATAACGGGGAAGAGTTGTACCTAAACACATGAAATTACTCGTACTTTTAAAGAAGCTCGAAAACAGTTGACTGTACCAGTAAATATATCAGCACAATTTTCCTGTCTTTACCCAAAAATGAAAAAATAAAATCACCCTTACCAATTTTAACCTAGAGATTATAAATGTTCAGAAAAAGGAAGTTCATATCTCATTTAAGGGCTTGATTGTGCCGACGTTTTAAAGTTATTTGTCATTCTCATTGTTAAAGCATGCAGTACACCATGAATGAGCTCGGTATTCCGTTTTGTAGGCACTCTGTTCGAACTTTTTACATGTCAACATGTTTTTTTTGTTTTTTTTTAATACCGTGAACCAGAGCCGTAACTAGATATTTCGGCGCCCGGGGCGAAGTAGAATTCGGCACCCAGTACAGACATCTTACCTACCTTTCTTTCTTTTTTTTTACATAAGAAAAACAGCTTTTGTTATTATGCTACACTGAATTTTTATTAAGCTGCTTAAAAGAGCTTACAACAGCCAAAAGCGATCATTATGTATTCTTTTACAAATAAGAGCTGCTTTCAAGGGGTTTATTTTGAAATTTTTGTTAAACTTGACAAAACTTCCTTTGGGTCTATACAAATCCACTTGGAGAACAGTTATGGAGACTTACAGTACAACTATTTGCAATATTTCATACTATCGATAAGAAATGAAATTTCAGTACATTAGAAACTTTTTTTTTTAAATGTTCGAAATGAATTATAGCATCAATTTCCAGTAATAATTGTAAACTTTTGTAATTTTATTTTGTAGGTAAATAGGCTTTTAATTTCAATTCTTTTACGGTAAAAAATATTTTGTTAAATGTAATGGAAATTTAGAAGGAGCCTTCTTTGCGAATTTCTCAATATTGATCTATGGAGCTAAAGAATATGTTTAATGCTGTATTTCAAATCCAAAATATAGTTCGCTACAACATTTTGAAATAATAGTAATTACTTAATCTCTTAATGAATAGAAGTTCTGAACTTAAGGTTGCTTGTTATTTATTAACATTTTAAAAATACACTAACACACATACACACACATATATTATATATGTTTATACGTTTGGTATGTATGCTGATAGAAAAACCACAAAACTAGATACGTATGCACAAAAGAAAATATCCTGGCGATACAAGTAGTTGATGGAGAAATGATTCAAACAAATTCCTTCAAACTGGAAGCATTTCATATAGCCTATCAAAGGAATAAAAAAAGTACACTGGTAGTGATCAGTCTTTGAAAAAGAGGAAATTCGCTGACTCCTTTTTTACAACTTCTTGAAGTTCGAAAGTGTTATTATTTCTCTTCTTTACCTACATTTTTAATATTCCCGTGCAAACAGCAACTTGCATGTTCTCTCGTGTCTCTTCACTCCTTTCATTTTCGTATCTTTATTCTCACAGAAATATCAATCCCATTGGGTAGAAAAGCATGATTAAGTAAGCAAACTCATCACCGTCAACGTATTTCAGACTCAGACTTTGACTGTTTCTGATTTTGAAAACGCTCTTGAGTACATTATACATCATTACTTAGCACCTTATATATATCACATCGTCATTAAAAATCATATACAGCAATAACTTTCTTTAAGTACTAACATGTAACACTTCCCAAGTGCAACATTCCGATTTTGATAAAATTTGGGAGGTAGATATTACACATGAAATAAATGAATACCTATTTTCTTTTTGCGGAAAAACAGTTTTAGGGTGGAAAAGCCCCAACCCCCAACCCAAAATTTTGAAAGTTGGCGCTCGAAAGGCAAGAAGAAGTGGACCGAAATAAGTGAAATTGTGCATAGATACCGTAGAATTAAAACGAAGGAATACGTATTTGGTATTTTCTTTAAAAGCAAAAAAACATAAAACAGGTGGGGGGGGCATAGACCCTTCCAAACCTTTGATTACGAAATATCAAAAGTGCGAAAAAACTATATATTAGAAGTGCCTAAAGGATAAGGAGAACTACTACTACACTTTGTGTAGGGACAATAGGCAACAAATAAGTGAACACATGTTTTTAGTTTCTGCGGAAAAATAGTGTTGGGGCCAAGGCCTCTCCGGAGAAAGTAAATATTAAAGCAGAAGCGCAAGAAAGAGTGGAGCGAAGCGAATGAAATTGTGTGTAGATATTGTATATGTAAAATAAAGCGATTCGTGTTTCCCAAGTGTCCTGTACTGATTTGCTTCAAATTTGCACATCAACAGTCAGGGCCGGATCTACGAAATACTGCGCCCAGGGCAAAGAAGTTTTTCTGGCGCCTCCTTCCTCCCAAGTCTAAATACTTTATGTTAGGTATTTGGAACAAATCTTGTGTTAAAGTATATATATTTTAAAAAGTTAAAATTATTGCCATCTTTCTCCCTTTTATAACTTTTACCCAAATGTGTGTACACATACGAGCTTCAAACCAATTAGGAAGCGTAAGGTACAAAGTTAAAAAGTGAGAAGTATTAAAAGTCATTTTATCGTTTAATCGAAGCACAAGCCGTTTATGCAGTGTTTACGTTTTATTTATATTAAATATTTATGATATTTATTAAAACTTAAATTCTGAAACCTTTGTTGAAGCTCATTTATTTCGAAAATAAAATACTCTGTTATACTGAAAACAAAATTCTCTAGATTTTCCTTGTAAGAAATCCACAGTTGTCAAAGATGCAACTTTGTTACATACATGTATTGGGACCTTTTGTGAAATCTCCTTCAGATTTTAACGCAAAGTAATATTAGTGTTGTAATAGAGAAAAAACAAAAGAAATACATAACAATTTAAACAAGCTATAAAGGTAACCAAGAAAATTCTGTCGCTCTTCGTGGAGGTCGGTGTTCATTTGGCTCTCACATCACGAGTTAAATGCGAATAGAGATAAGATGAAGTTCAGTTGTTGGTGTGGATATATCCAACATACTACCTGGTTGTTTCAGTTCAGTTACACCGTGAACTTGCGTATGGACAGAATGAACTTGGGACCTCCAGAGGCCGTCATATGGGCGTGTATTTTGTACGAGTTTAAACTGGGGTCAAACGCCGCAGCAGCGGGGCGGAAGATATGCCAGGCCTTTGGTGAGGGTGTCGTGACTATGCGAACAATGCAGCGGTGGTTTAACAAGTTTAAGAACGGTGACGAAACACTTGAAGACGCACCACGAGCCGCAAAACAAACCTATATACAAAACGAAGATCTTCAATTTGCAATCGAGGCGAACAGTGGCCAGATGTGTGAGGAACTGGGACTACAATTCAGTGTGAGTGGAGAAACCATTCGGCAGCACCTCCATCAACGTGGGAAACGCTACAAGCTGGGTCGATGGGTCCCACATGATTTGACTCCGGGCCAGAAGGCAACGTGAGCAGACACCTGTGTTTCTTTGCTGTTTCGTTTGAGGAAGGAGCCATTCCTGAATAGGGTGTTCACATGTGATGGTAAGTGAGTCCTGTACAAAGCACCACGACGCTGTCATCATTGGTTAGCATCCCACGAACCGGTTCCAAAACAGCCGAAACGAGCACTACACCAGAAGTAGATCCTCCTGTGTGTTTGATGGACTGCTCGCAGCATCGTGCATCGGGAACTGCTACCAGCTGGTCAGAGCATCAATGCAATTGTGAACTGTCAGCAGTTTGGACCAGTACTTCTGAATCACAAAGGGGTCGTCGTTTTACAGGACAACGCTAAGCCCCAAGTGACTAGGATGACCCAGAACACCATTGTACGCCTTGAATGTGATACACTATTGCATCCGCCATACTTCCCGGACACTGCACCGTCTAATGATCACCTGTTCCAATCCTTGGACACCTTAGAGAACGGCAGTGTAAATCCTTAGTAGAGGTGCATTTTGATACCTTCTTGACACCTTCTTCGCTTCACGGTTCACCAAGGTCTACCGTGATGAATTCATGGCCTTCCAGTACGTTGGCAGAAGGTCGTCGATGCCGATGAGGACTATTTTTTATCTTCCAGGTACATCTTAGGTGACATATTGATGTTCGAATGTGGTGGGTGAAAAAGCGACAGAACTTTCTTCGTTACCTTTATATTTAGAAACATTTTTCTATGAATACGGGCCCTTAACTTGATAATCTGTAGCTTCCTCTTCTTCTGTTGGCTCAGGAAATTCTTCATTGGTTTACTTTATGACTCCTCCTGTGTATGTATATTGGTTTTTCAGTTGTATTCTTGGCTTCACTTTATGTGCGAGCCTTCCACCTTTTTATAGATAAGTATGTAACTCAAAATCAACTTTTCTCAAGTGATATTGACTTTTCTCATGTGTATATTGGCTTTTCACGTGTCTATATTGCCTTTTTCTCGCATGTGTATATTGGCTTCATTCTATATGTGGGCCTTTCACCTGTGTCTAAATAATTCTTCTAATAATATGGTTAAGGTTAAGGTAGGTTAACGTTTCACATCCATTTATATGTAACAATAGAGAACAAATACTTTTATTTATGGTATCTATTAATGACGGTATTCTATATAATTCTCTTCTCGTTTTGTAACATGAGCTCACATAAATAGTTTTTTTGGCTTTCCTTTGTGCTAAGTTTCAAATATTTTTTTCATAAGATGTTGATTTAGCAACCTTGCTCTCTATGACTAATGTTGCCAAATCTGAGAGCCTTTCCTGTCCCGTGGATGAACGCAAGTATGTTTTAATGAGTTTTAGTTTGCTGAAACTTCTTTCATAAGTTGCCACACTGCATGGAAGGATAAGGAAATTCTAAGAGCCACTGAGACGTTTGGACAGACACTTTGAAGGCCATTTTCTGTAATCAGGTGGAGTATATTCCTTGGGGTGGACTTCATGGGGTCCGGCAAGAATACAACAGCCTGATCATTAAGACACTCAGTTTCTACACATAAATCTATAGCATTCAAATCATCTTGGCATTTCAAAGCGATATCCGCGCACGATTTTTTCAGTCCTCCGAAGGCATTTCACACAACTAGCTTCCTCTGAGGAAGCTGAAGTCCTTGTTTACTTTTTTGAACCTGTCCATTCTACTAAAGAGTTCTTCCCGTAAGAGGTCAATAATTCTGAAGAAAGATTGTCCAAGGCGATCTTCTTTAGTAAAAAGTCTTGCTTCATCCTCTCCTGACATTCTCTTCTTCTTCAAGATACACTTTTCTCTGAACTGATCTTCTACATCGATCAAATTAACAGTAACCTTCGCTTCCTACAGCCATCTGTCAAATCCATAATTCTAAACCTGGAGATTATGTTCAAGAGATCAGATAACCAATCAAGACACCTTTGCAAAATCCAATCCTCATTCTCAGTGTTTCTTCCAGACATGTTTCTAGGTGGGCACTACCCACCGGAGCTTTCAGAATGCTCTTCCGAAAGAGATCAAAAATAATACGTCTATAATACTAAATAGAATAGTACCGTGTGAAAATAATATGTGCCCCTCCAAATATTAACTGTGCCCCCAAGGAACATGTTTTTCTAAAAGAAACACAGCTTATTCTGTATTTCTTTGTTATCTCCATTTATTTCATGCAAAACGAAGTCCCAAAATACTAAATTAATTACAAATTTCAAATCTTTGATTGATTTCATTAAATTTTTGGCAACTGATTTGACTTCTAAATTAGAGGAAGTGGTTATAGTTTCATCAAATAGTGCGAGAACATTTTTCAGCTCAGATTTCCTCCCACTTTCTTCACTCCACCAACCATCCCATCATCGTCCATACGTCTTTCCAAACTTGCCATCATTAAACTTGCCTCGAAATGACGCCCCCTACATGCTCTCAACCAACTGCGCCCCGGGACAAATGCCCCGAATTGCCCTCCCCCCGTAGATCCGGCCCTGTCAACAGTAAACAGCAAACATATCGACACATGTTTTTATTCATGGGAAAACACTGTAAGGGTTAAAGGCGCACCCGAAAATACTATAAAATACGCTATAGGTAGAAGAAACTAGTATGAAAATAGTGAAATTTTACCAACAGATAGATGACCTAAAAGTAGGAATCAACAGTGTTGGGAAGTAACGTAACGCAAGTAACGCGTTACTTTTTAAGTAACGTTTCCTAGTAACGCGTTACATTTTTCCAAAGTAACTGTAACGGTAACGCGTTACAAATTTTTAAGTAACGTACCTAGTTTGCGTTACTTTTCTCGCGTTACATTTCGGATGAGTAACTACAATATATGTATTTTTTTTCGGAAACAAATGTTTCTTTCCTGTAAGTGAATTTCTCAGAATGAAACAACGACAGTCACAGACACACAGAGAAACAGATAAGTTCGTAGTACCACTTGCCGTTTTTTGAAGATGAGGGCAGCCTTAGGAAAATCACGTGTACTCATTGCAAGCACCTGGAAGATTTTGTCGTAGATTTTGACAGCTCCAAATCAATACATTCAGTAAGTGAACTAGGAGTGCAATGATACCGGTAGTTTATTTTACTTTGATTGGTATTGTTTTTATAAAGATGGAGAACGAAAATATTTTGCCGTTCGAACATTTGAAAGACTACCTTTTTCTTAAGAGCTGAGGATGATGGTGGACAGAATTTAAAAGTAAAGTATCTGAAGTGCCCCGGCGGAAAATATTTATCAACAACTAGGGTGCCATAATTAACGATTTACAGTAAGGGGTTAATATGAATAAACTGTGTTCTGATGAGCAGGCCTACTTTATTACTAGAAAATAGTTTGCTGATGGTATGTAATATTGAAGTTCTTTCAGATCAGTTTTCTTATCCTAGAGTCCCGTTGATTATAGAGTAGTGTAATGTTTCTGTATATTCTGTATTTTTAATTTTACATAACAACATTGCTATTATTATATAATTAGTTTAGCAAAATAATAATAAGCAACAATTTTTTCTAACGCATAGGGATAAGCATGAATCAAGCTAAAACTCGACTCGACTCGAATTCAAGTCGAGTTTCGAGTCAAGTCAAGGGTAATATCCTCGAGTCAAGCTCCGAGTCGAATCAGTCGAGTTTGATAAAAGGCTTGTTCGTTTTAAGTCGTCTTGAAATCATGGCCTGATTACACTGGAAAACGAAAAGCACGAGAAATATAAGCTAAACAGTAATATGGAATACTTTTAGTATTGCTCACGAGAGGAAACACTGCTCGCATCTCGTCTCGTCTCGATAGCGAGACCACAAGAGATTTTTTATAACAAGTTCAGCTCGGCTCGGCTCAACTGAGAAGATGGCTCGAACCGGCTCACTTGGGGTGAACCATCGGCTCGACCTGGCTTGGTAGGGATGACCCATTTGCTTGGTTCGGCTCAACTGAGCCGAGGGCTCTAGCCGAGTCGGTTGGATGAGCTGTTGGCTCGGCTCACTTCTCGGTTCGGGTAGATAGTGAATGAGCTGTGAGTCGAGCTGCTCATATCGTTGACAATTCTAAACCCAGGCCGAGCAGTTTTGGAGATATTTGGCCAGTACCCTATAACTTTTAACAGTGTTTGGCTCGAGCCCGAATACTCAACCTAGACCCTCAACCCAAATTCAGAAGCTCGTGAACGACGTCTTTGACTCCTAGGCTTCACGACTACCGAGGTTGGCAATAAACTAGTTTTTTAGACCGCCTATCATTCATTTTTATATACAGTGTTGTTATAATAATAATAATAATAATAATAATAATAATAATAATAATAATAATAATTGGAGTACGGAAAATTGAAGTCATAATCTTTTTCACAGTTTTAAAGTTTCGGACCTAAAAGTAACAGTTACGTTTTGGGGGTAAGTAACGCGTTACTAACGCGTTACATTTTAAGAGAAAGTAAAGTAACTTATAACGCGTTACATTTTAAGAGAAAGTAAAGTAACTTATAACGCGTTACATTTTTACAAGTAACTTACCCAACACTGGGAATCAACACAGTGAATTTCGAGTGTTTCGTGTTTCTGCCCTCAAAAGTTCAAGTTCAAAGACTGACGTTGGCGCCCCCTAGCTATTTTCGAAACACGTATTGCCTTATTTTACATATACAAGGTCTATGTATAATTTCATTAGCTTCGGTCCACTCTTTCCTGCGCTTCTGCTTTATTATGTACTTTTTTAGGAGAGGACCTTGGCATCCACACAGTTTTTCCGCACAAACTACAAAACACGGATTAGCATATTTTTGTGTATTGTTTCTTAACACACTTTCGTTGCGATTCTCTATGTAATTTAGGCACTTCGAAAGTATACTCATTATCACTTTTCATATTTCGTAATCAAATATTTGGAAGGGTCCTTGCCGCACCTATTTATTTCTTTGTTTCAGGAAAATACGAAACAAGTATACCCTCATTTTACATCTACTAGATACAATATCTGTGCACAATTTCATCCACTTCGGTCTACTTCATACTGCGGTTGGGCGTCAACTTTCGAAATATTGGGTAGGGGCTTTGGTCCCTAATAATTGTTTCTCCGCAGAAAATTAAAAAAAAAAACACGTATTCGTGTATTTTATGTATAGTATCTAACTGCCAAATTTTATCAAAATCGGAGTGTTACAGTTAGAAGCTGTTACATAAAAGTAAAAACTTGTTGCAACTGTGAGTGAAATTCTTGTGTTGAGAGCCGAACGAGCAAGCAAATTTTTAACAACCTTTGGAAACCGACAACAACATTGATTTAATAGGGCGTCAATACTTTTTAAATCATTTCTAGCACTGTTTCTCTCTTTTTGCTCTTTCGGCGCTTTCTAGCCATCAGCGCCAGGGACGACCGCCCCACGCGTCCCCTTCTAGCTACTGCTCTGCGGGCAACGGATCCGAGATTTAAGGAAACTAGTATAAAACGATTGACAATTTTCTTATAAATGGATATAAAACATTTTTAAACTTCTGCCAGTAACTTTCGGCTTTTATTATGTGAAAGTGGCCCAAAGACGCCCAACCCTGCTTGTAAAAGTATTTGACATCCCAAACGATTAATATGTATGATAATAATTGAAACAACGTATTATAATAATTACATTAGTTAACAAAGGTTTTGTTACATAAAAGGAAATACCTGTTCTTAACGGAACTTTTTGCGCTGAATTCGAATATGCACTCGGTTTTTCTCCATCACGTATGATTTTCCCGTAACAGAGGGATTTTCGGGAAAATCCTTCAAAAATTTCCCTTTTCGTTTATTTTACACCCCAAGATCTTGTCCCCTTGCATATACTAACATAGAAATTATACCTAAGTATACTTTGATTCATATTTAACAAACCCTCCAAGTTTCGTAATAATCGCTTTATTCTTTCTAGAGAAATAAATATGTTTGTATGTATACTGTGTGTACTGTTTATTGCACCTTATAGTAATGCTTTCAGATCTCTTAAGTTGAGGTAAAACGTTTTGCTTTATTACCACAAACACATACATAAAATATAATACAATATAATTTACAAGTGTGACAATTTACAATAAACAATAATACAAATGTACCAAAAGGTCATGAAAAGACAATCAAAACTATCACAATATATGAAACTTCCATTGGGTTACAAAAACTTACACTACTTCCTTCTTTTGTAAGAAATGTTGCATTCTGTAACAAGACCCCAACAATAGTCCCCCATCATTGAAGGATCCCATCGTCCCTGGTACCTTTTCTCCATTGCCATTATATCTTGGTGGAATCTTTCCCCCTGTTTGTCGCTGAGAGCACCTAGGTTAGCAGGAAAGAAGCTGAGGTGGGAGTGCAAAAAGTGGATTTTTAAAGACATCCTACAACCCAACTCTTTGTATTTCTGTATCATGTCCTGTACGATTTCTGTGTAACTCTCAGCTTTGTTACTGCCCAGAAAGTTGCGCACAACACACTTAAATGCTGTCCAGGCAGCTAGCTCAGCACTGTTTAAATTGCTGTCAAAGCTATCATCAAGCATTAATTTCCTAATTTGGGGACCAATACACACTCCCGCTGAAATCTTAGCATCACTCAGGTTAGGGAACTTATCTCGCAAATACTTGAAACCTTCACCAGATGTGTCCATAGCTTTGACAAAGTTTTTCATAAGTCTTAACTTGATATGAAGTGGCGGTAGTAATATCTTATTAGGATCTACCAAAGGAGCGTATTTGACGTTGCATTCTCCAGGTACGTAATTCACTCTAGGTTCCCATTCCTTCACTTCATAATGTTTGTCATCAGCTCGGCTACCCCATAAACATAAAAAACATTGGTACTTCGTGTAACCGCACTGCAGTCCTAATAAAATACCAACTACCTTGAGATCACAACATATTTGCCAACAACGGTCCTTGTAATTTATAAGATTTAGCAAAGTTGACATGGTGTCATAGGATTCCTTAATCTTCACTGAGTGCGCAAGTGGTATAGAAGGTTTTTTATTTCCATTATGTAAAAGGACAGCCTTAAGGCTGACCTTTGACGCGTCGATAAATAACCTCCATTCTTCTGGAACGTAAGGAATTCCTAGCTGCGCCATCAACCCATTTATATCCGTACATACGCACACATTATCTTGCATTGAGAAGTAGCTTGAAAATTGAACATGCCTTTTCCTGTACACTGATATGTTCGTTTCTGCATCCAATAAGTTCCACTGCTGGAGCCTTGATCCCAGAAGTTCCGCCTCTTGTTTTGTCAGGTGCAAATCACGGACTAGGTCATTAAGTTCACATTGCCGGATGAAATGTGGCTCGCGAACACAGTCAGGGATGAACGTTGGATCCATGGATGTACATGTTGATGTCGATGGTTCATCAAGGTCATGATCATTATCAGAGTCTTTTGGCCATATCTCTTCCCAGTTGGTAGGGGGCTCGGGAAATGGAAGTCTGTGTTTGTAGTAATAAAGCAAATCGTTTTTACCCCAACTCAGGAGATCTGAAAGCATTACTATCAGGTGCAATAAACAGTGCACACAGTATACATACAAATATATTTATTTATCTACAAAGAACAAAGCGATTTTTACGAAACTTTTAGGGTTTATTAAATATAAATCAAGGTATACTTAGGTATAATTTCTATGTTACTATATGTAAGGGGACAGGAGCTAGGGGAATAAAATATCTGAAAAAGGGAAATTTTTGAGGGAATTTCCCAAAAATCCCTCTGTTACGGGAAAACTGTACGTGATGGAGAGAAACCGAGTGCATATTCGAATTCAGCGCAAAAAGTTCCTTTAAGATCAGGTAATTTTTCTCATGTAACAAACAAAAAGTTTAAATTTGTTAACTAGTGTTATTTGTAGATAGTCACATGTATTCTATGTACAAGGTAAAAAACATTGTTACTTTTTCTTATCGTCTTGTATATTACTATATAGAATACTCTGTCAGTTTTTTCAGTTATTTTTTAATCATTGTTTGATTCCTTCATTCATGTTGTTTCTTCTAGCTTCCGAAACCGTGAGAAATATATCTATCTGTAAACAGAACAAAGTGCATTCACGAGCCAATGGTGAGCACAGCTGCCAACTGCGAAATGAGAACTTCCGGTGGTCCAACGCGCCTTGATATATATAGAACTATACGCTCGACAACCTATACGCTCGCGACTGTCGCGCACCTACCGATGCAGTTATACATAAAAAAGTTATACATCTCAGTACCGTTGGGACCACCAACGTCAATTTTCAATTTTCAAATATTAATAATTACAACTCCGATAGCGTTAAAGTCCAAATTTAACTCTCATCGTAAAGCTCCGGTGTGGGATAACCAGATTCGGCCCTCAAGCGAGAGCTCATGTAGTTCGGATTCTACGTTAATTAGTAGGTCTACGTCTCATATAGCCTCACTGCTGAACGGGACGTTAAACTCAAAGTCAACACAATCGATTCAAAACCCATAATCATGGCGGGCGATAAAGGATGAAAAATAAAATGCCTCAAGTAAATGAGATTAGTGTCAAATCCATAGTTTGAGTTCGTGAGTTATTACAAACACAATGTTATTTAATGTCACGTTTTGGAATGAGCGATTATGCCACCTGGATTTTGAATTTACAGGAGCAACATCGAAAGCGTTACTCACACAGCTCTCAATGTTTTGATGTATGTATACGTGTATATTCCAGCGAAATTCCAGAATGTCTGGCGCAACTTTTACCTAACATGGGAGACATATTACTTTCAATCTAAGAAAAAAAAAAATATTGTGGAAGTCAGATTCCTCAAGGGATGGAAGTTGGGAGGAGTGACATGTAAAAATAGTGTAAAACGACTGATTGTAGAGTGTTATCCATTGTTTTCTGGGTCGTTGAGATGAGTAGTGAGGCACTCAATGGCGTTATATCCAAATTCATCCCCATCTTCACAGGATAAGGGGCTTGGAGATATGATTAATAAAATGTAAAAACTTACTTAAATATTTGTCGAAGTAATAGTTTTATAGTCGAATAGTCGAAGTAATAGTAAGCTAGCCTTCGCAATCGAGAAAAAATTGTGTAGATAAGTTTTCGTCGTTTCATGTTAAATCATAGATTGAGTGGGTCGGTGGGTCAAGATTTGTGAGTGGGTCAGTGGATTGTAGGTCAACAACGCGTGACCCACTGCAAAACACCACTTACCGTGACTCATACTGACCCATTGACTCAAAGACCCATTCTGCTAAGTGCCTTCTAGATAGCATATTCTGAACACTTGTACGTTTGTCTACGTTTTACTTTCAAGACCTCCATTTTTCTTCTTTTTTCATTTAGTTGTAATGAAGAAAGAAGTTCAGGCTCTTTTGGATTTTGATATTTCCAATTGTAACAATGGCAATAGGACTTACTAGTTGGTTTTTGAGATGCAGGCTGTGAGTTTTTAGAGGAGCTAACTACTGGAAAAAATCGGTTTATAACAAATGTAACCTCTTGTAGAGAGGATGGCGTGGATCATGGATCAAGTTAATGACGATGTATTTTAGTAGGTCGGAGTTGGTCACAATGATTGAGAGTTGTTTATAGTTGGTGGTGGGTCAGAGTGGGTCGTTGTGGGTGAATGGGTCTCGTTGGGTCCTTAGTCATTTTGGGTCACGGTGGGCGTCGATCACGATGTGTGGTGGGTCAGTATAATGTGGATCAAGGTTTCATTGACCCACACCATCTCTGGGCAACATTGCACTAAAGAGGAGAGGCTCCGAAGGTGCGCGTCGGCGATTTTCTCAAATTTTGCACATAGATAGTACCCCACCAGAAAGCAATAAATCTCGAAACGGTTCACAGTACCATCTTACAGAACTCGAGATAGAGGGTTTTGTTTGATTGGCTAAATTAGAACCTCAATAATTTATCCTTCTACAAGCGAGATTTTCTTCATCGTTTCCGTGGCGAAGTCAGAAGAATATGCGGCAAGTAAACTTAAGGTTCAAGGTTCGCCCACCTCGGGATACTTGTTTCTTTCCTAGTGTTTTTAGACTCACCTGAATATAAACAAATCAGGCATATAGGCGATTTAACATTTTGGGGGAGGTATTTTGTGCTTCGTTGGCTTTTCGTCGAGTCTCTGAAGCTGGTAGTATAATTTTCGAAACGGAAGTGGGACCACCACGGTTCGTTGCTACGGGATCACCAACTTTTGGCGAAAGGTTGCCAGTTGCTCATCGGTGGTCCACTGACGCTTACGGCATGGGGGCTTGTATCTGAAAACTAAGAGAATAAAGAAGCATGGTATCCACGAAGCCCGTTGGCACTAATAATAGTTTGAAACGATAAAACAGATGTCAACACGTATTTTATAATTTCAAAGGTACCCCGTGTCAAGGAAAAAAATTTCCTCCAAGGTTCCCCGGAGGGTCTCAGGAGGGCTGCAACTCAAAATTTTAAAGTGGCAAGGGGAATCAAGTAGTGTGTCATTTAAAACTATTGCTAAACTTTAAAAAAATGGTAAGAGTCTCGAGTCTTTATGCTAACTTGTGCAAAGTAGCGAGCGTTCAACATGGTAATAACTCCTTCATTGAAAACTTCGTGACCACCTCTAGAAATGTAAAACTGTGAAACTACCCAGAAGAGGTAAAATTTTGTCTTACCATTGCAAAAGTATAATGCACCAAGGTAAAACAAGAAGTGCCCCATAATGGGTTTATTACATCACTAATGTTAAATTCTTCGTTCCACGATTGTGTTTTAAGCTAAAGGACAGGGTGATTGTGAATTATGAAATTAATGGTAGAATACAGAATGGACCCACCACCAACTATGAACCACTCTGAACCATTGTGACCAACCCCAACCCACCAAAACTCATCGTCATCAACTCTGACCCATGATCCACGTCTTTCTCTCCATTGACTAAAATGGTTACACTTGAAATAAAACAAGACTGTGATATTATCACTTATCGGAGTTTGAATTCCTAAAGTCAATCGCTCAAGCACCGCTTTGTTACAATACCGGTGGGTCTGACCTTTAGGATATACAATGGTAAAGTGTTTCTCATCTTGCAAATTAAGATGAATTTAAATTTATCATATATAATTATTTCTTTGTTGGCTTACAGATACATTTCAGTAGAAAACATGATAAAATTTGAAAGCCTCAAATCAAATAAAGTAGATCAACGTAAAAAAAGCAAAACTAGTTTTCCATATAATTAAGCATGCCGTACTAATTTAAAATGTCCATGTAATTAAGCTTGGAATACAAATTTTATGTCCATTTTTCTCACAACTTTATGCCTTGATTGCTTTATGCTCTGAACGCTCCATATATTAAACACCAGCTTCAGCAATTATTATAATAGAAAGCAGTGGGTATAAAATGCGAAGGATTGTAGTTTTCATTCCTCAAATTGTTTCTCAAATAATATCAATCGTTTTCGATTATTTTTACAAATCAACCCACTACCAATTTCCAATATATAGACAATTCCCCCGTTCATAAATGACATTTTAAAAAATGCCAGGACACGTTGTGTTTATTTTTAATAAAGAGCTATATTCTGAATTTCAGCTCCCTAAGGTGAACGGTATGTAAGATACTATATTTTTCGCAAAAATTCGGACCCCCCCTAAGGATATGTGTTATAATGAAAGTGATACGCCTATGATAACTTCCCAGTTGGGATTGGGGCCTGATTATATACCATATGTCATTTCTTTTGACTTTGTAATTTGACATTTCGATGTACGCGACATTTCGTCCAAAACACAATTGATCCAAAGGACTTTTCATCCAAAAGACATTTGGTCCAAAGGATATTTCGTCCAAAAGACAATTGGTCCAAGGGACATTTCGTCCAGGGATGTATATTTCAAAGCAAATTTCGTCCAAAGAACATTTGGTCCGGTAACGCTTGGGGGTCCGGGGTTTGTTTCTATTAGAAGAGTAAAAGTGATGCATATAACATTATGACTCACGAGTAATACTTCCCAAGTATAACACTCCAATTTTGATAAAATTTGGCAGGTAGATACTACACATAAAATAATCGAATATATGTATCTTTCTGCAGAAAAATGGTTTTAGGATTGCAAAAGTTCCCACTCAAAATTTTGAAAGTTGGCACCCGAAAGGCAAGAAGAAGAGGACCAAGTGAAAAAAATTGTGCACAGATATTTCAGACGTAAAATGAGGGAATACATGTTTCGTATTTTCCTGGAAAAAATTGTTACGTGGGGCACGGGCCCCTCCAAACCTTTGATCACGAAATATCAAAAGTGCTAATAACTATGTCAGGTATGTGTAAAGGACATGAAAAATTGCAACAAAACTTTGAGTAGGGACAATACGCAAAAAATAAACAAATACGGGTTTTTTATTTTCTGCGGAAGAACGGTTTTAAGGGGCAAAATCTCCCATTCAAAATTTTGAAATTTGAGGCCTAAAAGGCAAGAAGAAGTGCACAGAATTTAATGAAGCTGTGCACAGATATTGTAGACGTAAATTGAGGTAATCGGGTTTGGTAATTTCCTGAAAAAAGTGGTTGTGTATATCACGGACCTTTTAAACCGTTGATTATGAAATGTCAAAAGTGCAAGTAATTATACATCAGAAGTTCTTAAAGAGTATGGAGAACTGCAACGAAACTTCGTATAAGGACAATTCGCAGGAAAAAGTAAATACTCCGAAAAAAAGTAAATATTACCGTAATAGCGCAGGAAGTAGTGGATCAAAGCAAATGAAATTGTGGGTAGATATTTTAGAGACCCTATGTAAAATAAGGCCTTTCTTGTTTCTCAAGTGTCCCTATCCGTTTTGCTTCAAATTTTGCACATCAACAGCAAACAGGAAATTAATCGACACGTGTTTTTGTTTATGCGGAAAAACATTGTAAGGGTTAAAGGTGCCTCCTGAAATTCTATAAAATACACTATATTGTTTGTGCTTTTTGTTGATATGCCAAATTCGAAGAAATTGGATGGAGACACTTGTGAAACACGAAAGGCCTTATTTTACGTATAAATATCTAAATACAATTTCATTCGCTTCGGTCCACACCTTCCGCCACTCAACACCTCGGTCGGCTCAACAGTTTTTTTTCTTTTCTAGAAAGAAAAGAAGTGTTACTTGTCAGTAGCTTCTTATTTCTAAAATAAATTTTGAAATAGAGATTTATTCCGCAATTTTCATTTCAATAGAACAAATATATGCTGAGATATTCAGAGGAACGTAAACGCTGAAAACTAAATGGCTACCTTTCTTTGTTTTCATTAATAATTTTACAAAAATACAGTTGTAGCTTCGTTGGTTAAGGAATTCATCTCCAGCCGAAATAATAAACAACCATTTGAAGAGCAAACTCCCTTTTCATTTGACGACAACATTGCCTCCGCATGATCATGAGAATCTTGTATTTGGTTTGAGACTTTGCAATGGATATCTTAAATGTACTGTACTGTACCGGAAAAATCAATATGAAAGCCAAATTATATACTGTATTTTCGTAAGGAGTAACACTGAAATAAAAAATACAAGAAAAGTTAACAATTCTGGTTTGTCATACAACTCACTAATTATATAGAAACGTCTGCCGAAGTTACACACTATCAATAATCTACGAATAGAAACAAGACTTGTGGTTAACCTGAAAAAATACGTATAATCTACACGAAATGTTCCAACTTTCATCTAATATTTGTCAATCACGTTTCACAATGTTGCAGCCAAGAATGTGACTGTTTAAGAGTATTGTATTTGGTCACTAAGAATATGTTTCACACATGTGTATTTTTCTATTCTCAGTATTTCTTCAGATACTTGATACATTATTTTTCACTTTTTCTAACACAGAGGTTTAAATGCCTAATATTTTACTTACTCAAATTTAAACTCCATTAATTTTAGTTACCGGTACTTATTTTAGAACTATTTCGTTCACAACATGAAAATTTTAGATCTCATGTTAGCACTTATTACAGCAACATACTTCACACTGCAACCTTTCCCTCATTCCTGTTGTTCGGCCATTTTGTTTTAGGCATTCGTGTTTTTCTGAATATCTTAGCATATATTTGTTCTATTGAAATGAAAATTGCGGAATAAATCTCTTTTTCAAATTTCCTTTAGAAATAAGAAGCTACTGAGTTATAATGTTATATACATCACTATTATTCTTCTAATAGAAACAAAATGTCCTTTGGGCCAATTATCTTTTGGACGAAATGTCCTTTGGACCAATTCTAGTTTGGACGAAATGTCCTTTGGACCAATTTTCCTTTGGACGAAATGCCCTTTGGATCAATTGTCTTTTGGACGAAATGTCATTTGGACGAATTGTCCTTTGGACCAAATGTCCCTGGACCAAATGTCTTTGGATTAAATGTCTCTGGACGAATGTTTTTTGGACGAAAAGGGTTGTGACCTGGTGGGTTATTGTGAGTCACGGTGAGCGGTGTTTCGCAGTAGGTCATGGCCTTTTGACCCACGATCCACTGACTTACTCACAAATCTTGACCCATTTCACCCACTTACCAACCAACCCATTGACCCATCCCATCTTTTATTTTAACGTGTTTTATTTCATTTAAAAGACGAAACATACATCCACACAATTTTTCATTGATTGCGAAGGTTGGCTTAATATCATAGTTGAAATGGTAATTTCTTCTTAAGATGAGAAATTGATATGATTAAAAAGCCCATCTTGAAGTGGGTACAAATTACCTTCCAAAGTTATTAGAAACGCTTTCTCACTCCGAAAACTATGAATTCGACAAATATTTCAGTAATTTTTGATATTTTATTTTTAGTTCTGCCAGGCCATCATACTGTGAAGATGAGGATGAATTTGGATGTAAACTCCATTGGGGGCATCACTATCCATCTCAACGACCGAGAAAATTATGGATAAAACACTCAGATCAGTCATTTTACATTATGTTTACATGTCACACCTCCCAACTTCCATCACTTCATACTACTATAATATTTTCTTCTTAGGTTGAAAGTAATATGTGCCCCAAGTTTGGTAAAGGTTGTCCTAGACATTCCAGAAATACGCTGGAATATTCATTTATACAGAAACATTAAAATACTTAGAGGTGTGCGAGCAATGCCATTGATGCTGCCCCTGTAACTTCAAAATCCAGCTGACATGTTAGTTCAGAAGTGTTGCTATTTATCTCGGGGATAACAAAACTATGGACTCTACACTAATATCGGTCGTTTAGAATCATTGTTTATGTTACTCCCTTCGACTCTCCTTATTAGATGTGCTGGGGGATCTTACTCCTACTGGAAGTTGAACTTAAACTTAAAGGTCATCAGAACTGCTCCCAATGAACTTGGGGACCACGAAAGATATGGATTGAATACTAGCATTGGTCATTTTCAATTACTTCTACATGTCACAAATTTCACACACTCCTTCAGGGTGCTAATGGGGACTTAACTTACATGGCATTCGGAGTGCCACTCTTTATCTAAGCAACCTCCAAAGTTATAGATTCGACATTAATATCGGTCTTTTTTTATAATTTTGATGTCAGCCCTTTTCATTCCTCATAGGACAGCAAACGGATAGTGCCACTACTAGGACTAAATTTGGTCTTAAATGGCATTAAAATTTCTACCAATTAATTTATCGACCAGTGCTGCATTTAGAAGCTCGGCGTCCTTACGCACTTTTACTCTTGGCGCACCCAATAACTACATATTTCTCTGGCCCTTTATCCCTAACTTACAAATAAAACTTAATTCGAATATGCTTAATTAGTGAATTTATTGGAGTTAAATACCACTGACTAGATGCAACAGCTACAACTGCCCAACAAAAAATAAATGGGAAACATGTTCTGAATTATTTTTAGATTTCTTACACCATCATTAAATATTTTAGGATAGCAAAAGAGAATTGCTCATGAAATAGTATATTTGTTCTTGATGTTTCACTTTTTCATACAAAAAAAAAAAAAATAAACTTTGCGCTCTTCAAACGGGCCTAGTTGGACTAATGGGAAATGCGGCACTGTTAACTAACGATTCGATTCTAATATTGGTTGATTTCGATATTTTTATATCGCTACGTAACCACCCTGGGTGCTAATGGGAGCTTAATTGGACTTGAATTAAAAGTAGAATTGTTTACCTAAGCGACCACGAAACTATGGATTCGATACTAATATCGATCCTTTTCTAGCATTTTTGATATGTATCCCAACAGTACTCTTCTCCAGATTGTAAGAAATATGGTTAAAATTGCTCTAGACATATCAGAATTATGTTGAAACGCACACATAAATCTACTTTTATATATATAAATACATAGTGAGCGAGCGAGAAAGTGAAAGAGAGCGACCAAAAACATCACCACTTCAACATTGCAAAAGCATACATCAGGTATTGAGTTGAATATCTATGTAAAGACCTTCTTATGTGGCATACTTCATAAGGACAATTCCAGTCTGCTCATCTGACCTTCATGGGGTTCATGAATTTCTTGCGAGAGTTTCGACTATGAATTCTCTGTATATACCCTCTTTTACTGACTCGGATAATTTTTCAAGAACATCAATGACATATTGTAATACGAATGTTGAGAGGTAACCTCTATATGACAAATAGCTGCAAATAAATGTACTACTTTATTCATGGCGGTGATATTATTTTCTTAATTTGTATTTAACATTCACATATAGTGATATAGAATACCAACGTACTGTGAACACCTGTTATATTTTAAACATAATAATCATTATATTCTGCAATGATTATATGTTTATATATACAACTGGTGTATTTTAATGTAATTATTTTATATAATTTTTCATGCATTGCGGAAAATAGAATTTCATAAAAAATGCCATTCACCCAGATGGGAATCGAACTCACAACGCTGCAATTTGAAATGCAACAGCTTACCACTGAGCTAACACAAGCGCTAGTCGGAAAATACTTCTAGCCATATATAGCTGTATTTAAGGTAATTATGACATTTATATCCACTGGAAACGGTGTTTCTGTTCTACTTTGACTTTTATTTTAGTACTCAGGCGATAATTATGTTCTGTACTAATTTTCACCATTCTTTTACATATGGAAAGATTCGTTTACGTATCTAAATGTTCCTTTTAGTATGGAGAGCAAAATGACAAACAAGCATGTACTGACATTAATACAAAATTTCGAAATACTGTATCGTTAAGTATTTCAATCAATGTTGCTTTTTTATATATAATTGGTAACAAGTCTTATTACATTTAAAAGAAGAAAACACATCTGCAAACTTTTTCCCGATTGCAAAGGTTGGCTTCGAGGTTCGAACCTGGTTTACTTTTTCCGAAGATACCCGAAGTTGGACTTAGAAAATTTTTGCCTCGAAACAGCAATAAAGAATGCGCTCAACCTTTTTGAGACAAGGTGTACCTGCGACATTTTCCATTGTCATTTTGTGTTCTATTTCGATCTGGTTTGCTTTAAGTGTGCAGAAAATATGTTGGTGGCTTATGTATGTGATTTTGTGCTATGAGAATGTTGAATTTGATTTATAAAAACGTAAAAGTCTTTGGTTATATTTCAGTGAAGCCAAAACAACGAAGCTCTATTCTTAATCCGGTACACTGACAGACGATATTCATGTACACTAGATCCGAGATTTTCTAAAAAAAAAAAACAAAAAACATCAAAACATTCTTCTACAATAATGACAAATTGCACATTAATTGTAAAGCATATTTATCTTCTTCCCATACGTCCTTGAAGGAGAAGGATCTAGTAGGTAAAAACTGGGGAGGGGCAACCAGATCCCAGACTATGATAGGTATATCATGAGTTTACTATACACTTTAAAATCTATATAAATAATACCTTGAATTGTTTTCATCACTAAAAACTATGCGCCTAGGTCTCCCGGCCCTAGGGTGAGATCCACCACCGGACCCTGCTAAACCTTTATGGCCAATAGAAAACTTGTCGGAGAAATGCGGAAACAGACATAACTCGAGAACTGAATGTCGAATTCATTATAGGTTTTAAGAGGGAATAAAATGTTTTCTCAGGTTTATAGTATAGCCTTATCCAACCTGATTCATATTCCTCAAGTCGTAGATATCCAATTGACTATGGAATGTCGTACAGCATTGGATAATTCTAAATGGTACAGCACAGCCATATGGAGGTGTACGGCTAAAGTGCTCCACCAGTTGAGTCCGAAGCATTTGCCGGGAAGTATTGCAACCGAATTAACTTTTAAAACAAGGCCGGTGGCATTAACACCAGGCACTGAAAATTCCCGTACACTTGGACGAAGTTCCCACTATCGTCTATAGCGTCATTTCTCCAAATAAAACGAATCTACTTCTTATGGCAAACATATTACTTGATATTTGTTCTATTTGTGGAGATAAATTGAAACAAAAAATTGAAGTCCAATCCTGTTGCTGTTGGAATGAACACTCTTTCTGTCGTTTGATCTGAAATGACTTTGCAGAGTCTGAATAAATATTCTGTCACTTCAGGAGGGTAGGATGAGCGGATACCCCCTCCATCAGTGTGAAAACACATACATTTAATCAAATGCTTAGTGAGAGTGAGCCCATTGGTATAGCACTTTTATGATTTCAATCTTTGCTCCCAAGCCATCTTATGTCATAGCTGATGACCTTGGAAAACGAGAGTTGCAAATATGATGAAAGAGAGATACAGTCACATGCGCAAATTTAGAATTCGAGACAAAATGATCAGATAGCATCCATATTTTGTCGAAAATTTTGATTTTGGAAGTAGACATGTAAAACTCACCCAAACCTGAGAGCATCCCACTACCAATTGTTAAAATCAAGTGAAGCACTTAGTTGAGAGCATCGGATGATTACGGAAGGGGAGAAACATCTTCAGATATAGGAAACAAATAATGAAAAAATTGGACTGCTCTGAGCAGGACTCGAACCAGGGACCTTCTGATTACTAAGCAACGATTCTACTCACTCATCCATGAAGCCACACTGAACGCTAGGCAGTGATATGTCAGACAGAGAACGTTTGTTACTTACAAAACTTTTTTGTAAGGGGGAAAGCTAGGTCGACCGCGAGGATGAATCAGTGGTCGCGAAGATAAACAACCGAGTTTGTTTTTCGAAGTCCGAAAAAGTGAGCCTAGATCCGTCACAATTCCCGCCGGTCTATACACAGGGAATTGCATGTTCCCGCCGTTCTTTATATAGACACTAGCTACAAATCGTACTGTCATCCGAGCGATGTGAAACTGTAACAACAAAATCAAACTACTTTTTTTAGATTAATATTGATTGCGCACCTCATGCACAGTTCCAATATGCAAAATCAAAAGGCAGAGTATGATAGGTATTTTAAGAACTCTAAATTGAATGTAAAAACTGCTTCTCCCTAACTGTTATCATTCTCCTGTTCTATGAAGATCACTATTCAAACCGGAAGAGATTAATTTTCGTGACTTCTGGTTTCAATTGAAGATTAACGGAGGAAATTAAAGCCATCAATTGCAGAAAAAGAATTTCATCTACCTTTAACAGTTTTTGTTCTATACAGACGAAAATTTATTGAAGACGGAAGTTATAATTAATTTGAACCACTTACTATTTCAGTAAAGAGTTAAGGATGAAGTCAAAATATGTTCTTAGGACGCTTAATCCATTGCAGACAACCGCATTTCGTTATATATTACTATTTTTTATCTATGGTGATCAATGATCAAACCGAAAATAGATTATTTAAACCACTTCTGGTTTGAGTAGATGGCTATAATCACAAACCAAACTCCTAATTTTTGACCCTTTATATTTTAACCAAATTTGGTGATGATCCATCAAAAAGTTCTTGATAATTTTGTTTCCCGAACACACACACACGGATATGGTAAATATATAAAGGAGTTTTGATAAACCAAAATAAATATAGAAAACTTAATACTAAATATTTATTAAGATCACGTATGTCTTTTCATTCTGAATACAGTAAGACGGTGCTACATAGACCAAGTCGCTAGCGCTTATGTTTCTACATCGTTCCAGTTTCGATTCTCGTGAGAGTACTTGACTTAGATAGAATCTTGAGTAATGATTCGGATCCCTATTTATGTAGATCTTATCTGATGTAATCTCAGTATTGAAAAGGATCACGCTAAACTGTAATGAAACATAATAACAGCAATATGATGTTCTACGGCAGGTTCAAATAAAGCACCCGCGATGCATATATTAATGCAAGAAAAGGAAAATATGTTGATATTTCCAGTTTTCACCGAATTTTTACTACATTCTTCTTGATTTATATATTAAGTATTCAGTGAACAAACTCCATAACTCTGGATAAGTAGCTTAACAAATAAAACACAGTTCTGACCAGAGCAGAATGAAATATATTAAAAACTATACTTACAATGTGTTACAGTTTCAAGGACCTAACGTCCTCTTCATCAGACACCAACAACAATATGTTGGTGTCTGATGAAGAGGACGTTAGGTCCTTGAAACTGTAACACATTGTAAGTATAGTTTTTAATATATTTCATTCTGCTCTGGTCAGAACTGTGTTTTATTTGTTAAGTATTCAGTATGTGGAGGAAAGTCGCTTCTTCTGGTGGCTATGTATTTAAGGTCCATAAATAGCCCTTGTGGAACCGCGTAAAACCAGAAAATAGAACTCGAGATGATTTATCGCAGAATTCAAACCAGAAACATCTTCATTGCAAATCTTTAACGCCTATAGTGCATCGAAGTTAGTTTGTTTTATGTGGTATTTAATATTTTAATATATAATAGCTCGATCTCACACAAACTAACGTATCACTAGCCGTAAATGTGTTTTGTGTGTAGACACATGAAGTAAAAGTATGAGTTATTAGACATAAACATTAGTACGATACACTGCTGGTAAATGGACGTTGACATTGGAGTTTCTGAGTTGTGGAATACGAATGTACTGGTGCGCAAAATCAATAGAAGTGCTTTGGTTTGTATGTACTGAAACTTCTAATAAATTACATTATTACATAGGAGTAGCCGGAACTTTTTATTTGGGTGTGCGCAGAGTTAATTAAAGCAGAATTTTTATGCGGGTGTACCAAAGATAATTAAACCAGAATCTTTCATATGGGTGGATCAAAGACAAAGCATAACTTTTCATAGGGGTGTGCGCGTGACAAATTAAAATAACTTTTTCAATGGATTTGTACAAAGGTAACTGAACTCGACCCTATCTTACCATAACATTTCCACGTGCTATTTTTATTGAATTTTAAATGTATTAGAAATAATAAAATAAAACATAATGAATTGACGAATTACAAAAAGCGTTTTAGTTTACATGACCTTTGAAGATAATAGGTTCAAACCATTTTATTTGTGGGTGTGTAAAGGCACATTCAGCACACCCCACAGCTACGCCTATGATTATTAGTTACACATATTAGCATACATTCTAGACGATATATTACAATAATATTTTCCTATTCCAACTGTTTTTAAAATAATAAGACTAGCGAATAGGCGAAGGTAAATAGCCAGGAATGAAAACAAAACAAGACAAGTCAAAACAACAGCGGTTTTAGTCTCGTCTCGAGTCGAAAAGCGTCTCGTTCAGAATATTATTCTTGATCTTCTTTCTGTATCGTTTCGGTAATCTCGAAACAAATTCTGAGGGAAAAAATAATGGGAATAGTTATACACTTTCGTTTCGGCTTTTTATTTTTCACTTATTATTGTACATTCTATTGTAGAAAATTAAATTCCTACTTTTATGAACCATGATTACTGTATGTCCTGTAGAAGTTAAAAGAGATCGATAATCCATGATAGTGAATGGTTTTCAATGGCATCGTGAAATAAGAATATGAAAGGAAATAGGAAAACCCAGAAAAAATACAAAAATGTAATGTTGATCATCACAAATTCACATGGCGTGAAATCGAACCAGGGGCACTTACCCTTCCTGCGTACGTGCGTGCCTCACATGATTTCTGTTGAAGAAAGATTTTAACAATTTCAGTTTCCACAGAATCACCAAATTTACAATTAAACATTGAATGCAGGTTTCTTTAACAAAGTAGTTTCACAATAAAGTTTTTGTTTCTGAAAATGTTGCTTAGCTTCTTAGAAACGCAGGTGTATATTTTGTTTGCTCTGATTTCATGTTTATCATTGATAGTTTCATTCGAATATCATAAAGAGATCTTCCTCTTAGCACTGCGTCTTCAATGAATTTATCCTTAGGAATGTTTCTTCCATGAACACTTTCACCTCGACGATCTGGTACAAGTTACGGTACATCATTTCGGCTGCTATGAAATCCACTTCTTGAATCTGTAACACTAATGATTCGTCTTCCTATCGAATAGGTGTTTCTTTAATGACACATTCAACTATTCTAGTAACACATGTCAACAGAGTTTCCCATGAAACATCCTTTCTCTTTTTTCGTCATTACCATTTTAGCTCTAATTCTGGCCAAATACGCACCGCTCCTCGTTAAACACGAGGTCTGCTACATATTGCCGTATAGCAGTACTCTATAAATATGGTGAATTATCCACTAAGAGTGTACAACTTTTCGCTACACAGGATTTAGCAGATTGACTTAGCAATCGTGGTAATTTTGTGAAATTTTGGTAGTCCCAGGGATAGACCATGTTGGTTTGTGTTGTGTTCTGTAGGAATTTGGATGCAATTTGATGTTGAGCGAAGCAGCTTTGCAGTGTCAGTCTCTTGCCGCAGTACTTTGACCTGAAAGTTCATACGGAAGGTTTTTTAATGAAATTTATCGTCCTCGTGTCAGTTTCGTTTTATGCGTAGTGTATTACACAGGATTTTCAATTTTTCATTACAGTAATCATTTTTCTTGTTGAAATTGTCGTCTGTCTGACTGGCTTATTTTTGTTTGTCATTCTTTTCCAGAATAACTGAGAACACGTGATTTCAGGGCGAATGTGCTACTATTATCAACTTACAGACAGACAAGAACACAAAGAATATAACAAATTATTTAATATTACGGCAGTTAAAAAACTACATATTGCATACTATATTAAGTGCGATTATATATGTGCACATGCAATAAGGATACATGCTCTACGCAATACGTTCGAGAGCTGCTTAATAACTTCACATACCAGCAGACATGTTTAGAAGTGTATTCATTGTAGAATAGCAGAACAACAAGTATTTTCAAAGGAACATAATGTAATCGAACAACAGTCAAATTATTGCTTTGAATTTTTTTTCTATTTTACCACGGACCAACAAACCATAAAACCTTCCTGGGGGATTTCTCGGTACTGGGATATGTCGTAATATAACTAATGAGAAAATCGAATAGAATAATTTGTATCACTTGTTTTCTATAGAAAAATAAAACGGAACATTGACACAAAATCATACTCATACCTAAATGGAAATCAATTATTACGAAAATTGTGAAGACTTTAAAATACATATTTCCTCTGCTGCTGTTTGATGAATCAAGACAAAAGTTTCAGTTTCAGTTGAACATAAAATAGAACACATAATTACATTTTATTATTCACGCAGTTTGCAGTGTTGTCACGTAATAACTGTACATTGACACAAAGTCATACTCATACTTCCATGAAAATCCATTATTATGAACCCTGTGAAGAATATAAAATACATATGTCCTCTGCTGCTATTTGATGGATCAAGACGAAATTTTCAGAACAACAAGCGTCATTCGATATAACGTCATGTCGATATAACAATGGGTAACACTGGAAAGACTGTCAAGGTCGCGTATGCTCTTTTTCCTGTTCCTGACACACAAATCCGAAGTGAGTGTTCTGCTGTTTAAGAACGGGTAGGGAAGTTGTAACATACAAGACCATAAACTGAAAATAATAACTGTTTCCAATAGTACACGTATTCTAATACTGAATAAATACGTCGATTAAAAGATATATCAATTATACACTTCCTATAATGTTTTGTAAAAAAATATATGGGATGTTATGGGATTCGTTGTGATGTCAAAGTAATAAAATAACAACGAGTCCGCCACTCTATCCACCTAACCACGGAGGCAACGCAGTGTTTGCTCTTTTTTCTTAAGAAATAATCTTCATAACCATGGTTCGTATCGCTTCGAACCTTAAGACAAGAGTTTTTCTGTTTAATTCTATATTTTCGAACGACATCTTAGTTACAGAAGCTAATTTATATTTGGCAGGCAATCTACACACTAGGTTTTAACCAATAAATGCAACATTTTGCTATAGTGTCCAGTTCCTTGATCCAACTCCTTGACAACCCTACTGAATTCTCTCCGCAATCGTGCTCTGCTACTGAAAAATTCATAGAAATCATCGTTGCAAGTAAAGACAGAACCGAGCATAATTTTGCTTTTGCTCATATTTTTATTATTTTATTATATTTTTTTTAAAATATCTCCTTTGATAGATTGCTTTCTATTATTACCACATACTAATAACTAAATTTTACCCATAAACGTACGGAAAATGAAATAAACGCGGAAAATCGTGAGTGGCAGTATACGCGCATTTTTTTGCACATGTGCATACATATCCGTTCTACAAGTAAGATTTCAATTTGGCATTCATATAATTTGAAACCAAGCTAAAGCGATCTGCCATACCCTGATATTATAAATTGACAAACAAGTCTTATTTCATTAAAATTATTGGTTTGCAGATTTTTCTTTCTATACCCCCTTCTTTTTACTTTATGAACTAGAGTTGCTGAAGTTGTACTAGAGAAATACATGAGCCGAACTTTTCGCCCCAAGCCCTATCCATCGCTAACGTAGCTAACTCCAGTCCAACTCGGACCCGCAAAGCTGGGAGGTTCTTGGCTCGAACCCAACCTGGCCATTAAGTTTTAAAAGGTCTTGGCCCGAGCCTGGTCCTACAGCTAAGGATCACTAACTGTACAAATTGCATTGTTTGCAATGTCTTTCAGTACACGTGCAGCCGTGCAAACAGACTTCAACGCTTAGCTATATTCCAACTATCATTTAATAAGAAACATTATTAAAGAACTGCAATTAATCGTCTGGAGCCCCTCCTGCCCTGAAGAGAAAGCAGTATCGAACCCGCCCGAGCCAGACCCGATCCAAAGAAGGAAATGAGCTGGTCCTCCCAAGTGCGATCTGTAGGCCGAAGCGGATTGCGGGTCTCAGACTGAGCCTGGTCCATGCAGATCACTAAGTGTAAATGACTTTCCTTCAAAGCTAAAGCGATTTCTAACTTGAAGGAAATGGCAAATGTACAATATTTGATGAAAGTCTTTCGAATTGGTAGTTCGCATGTACCTATAATTCCCTAATACAATGGGAATGGTTTATTATCATCTCCTTGTGAATGGATTTTCCTACATTGACATCTAGTGGCTGAATCGCTTTGTGACCAGCCACTCAGTAATTAACATCATTCAATTCACAAGAACTGTTTGTATAAGAGTATAAAATGAAATGTTTCGCTGTTTTCATTATTATGTTATATTGATTGATGGATGGAAATTTAACGCCCCTCTTTAACACCAATCCTATGTGGCACGATATCTACAATTGACTGATTAATTCATTAAGGTTTAATGTGATGTCAGCATCGAAGTTATTCATTCCCGTTACGATAAGGCCAATGCCCAAAACATGCATCTTGTTCAAAGCAAAGACTTCTAGAGAAAATTGATGTTTAGATATAAGCTCGACAAAATAATAGTCATAGACAAGGCTCGACAAAGTAAAAATAGCCATATATATATATATATATATATATATATATATATATATATATATATATATATATAAAGATTAAATTAGAAAATATAAAACGCTTAACAACAAAGTAACTAAAAAATAAACTACAACGAGGGAACCTATCTAAGTGTATCTCTGACTTCGAGTCGAGACTATGGCTGTTGGATACCTTCTCCCAAAAGAACATAACATGAAAAAGAATACATCCTCTATCGCAACCTTTGTGAAGATATAAGCGTGCAAATTTAGAAATTGAGCTCCATACTATACATAAAGTCGGATTCCGGGTCAGATTTTTCGGAAACGGTCTGCTAAGGAAACTCAGCGAATACATATCAAATTAGTGTGGGGAGCCCAGCACCTTTTGAATGAAAAATTTGTGTCCCCGGGGCCCTTGCAGGGTCCCAGGCGAAGTCCTACTCAAAATTTGCAAATATATGCTGGGGTCAAGTAGCATACTGTATGAGAGCTAATGTTAAATAAGATAAGATAACAAATCCCAACTCTCTAAGATAACCCTGTGCAAAGGGGCAAGTGGTCAAAATGTCAATACAACCTACATTAGAAAATCTATGGCCAAGCTTCTAAATCCGTTAAGTTGCGACAATAACAAAACAGAAAAACAAGTTTAAAAGTGCAAGGTATTGAAGTAAAGGAAATTTCTGCAGAAATGAAATGAAATCTTTAAGTTTTACGTCCCACGGTTATGCCGGCGAGGCTAAAGGAGACGGTGATGATGAGAGATGAGTGAAATGGTGGAATGAAGAAAGTGGGAGGAAACGGGAGAACCCCGAGAAAACCCACGAGCACGGTGTTTGTCCACCACAAAGTTCACTTGGCCGGGGCTGGGGTCGAACCCGGGACCCCAAGCACCAGAAGTGGAATTTCTGCAGAGTCACTCTCTCAAAAGCATCCTCCGATATATTTTATTTCTGCACCATTATACCAGTTTTCTCCAACCTTATAATAGAAATTCCACGGTGCAATCTGTGAATTTGGGTTCCCGATGTGCGACGCATATACCGTTGGCTTTTGACCTTCTCACCCTCCACGACGGTTGTGGTTAACAATGTAACCTTTCTCTTCTAGGACACGAAATCCAATGGCCATGGTCATTCTATGGTCCAATTGTCATTCGAAGTCACACTTATACCTGGATAAGGTCCGTTGTGCAACTCTGAGAGAGACTGCAGCAATTTGTTTGACTTCAATACCTTGCACTTTTAAACGTAGTTTTCTGTTTTGTTATAGTCGCAACTTAACGGATTTAGAAGCTTGGCCATAGATTTTCTGATGTAGGTTGTATTGACATTTTGACCACTTGCCCGTTTGCACAGCGTTATCGTAGAGAGTTGAGATTTGTTCTATCTTATTTTATTTAACAATAGCTTTTATACAGTATGCTACTTGACCCCAGGTTCGATTTGCAAATTTTGAGTTGGACTTCGCCTGGGACCCTGCGAGTGCCCCGGGGACACAAATTTTTCATTCAAAAGGTGCTGGGCTCCCCACACTAATTTGATATGTATAGGCTACGTTTCCTTACGGGACCGTTCCCGAAAAATTTGACCCGGAATCCGAATTTGTAATATATAGTATGGAGCTCAATATCTAACTTTTCACGTTTTATCTCCGCAATGGTTGCGATCGAGGATATCCCATTTCGTGTTATGTTCTTTTGGGACAAGGTATCCAACGGCCATAGTCTCGACTCGAAGTCAGAGTTTCACTTGGATATGTTCTCTCGTAAGAGGTAACACCGCAAAGAATTTTAACTAGTCTGATCTCGCGAATATAAACGAGAATTCGGACACTAAAGAGCGCGTTATTACTCACCAGTTAAGATTTTCAGTCACTTCGAATAGCAAGTCGCTAATTATTATGAATCTACCATGGAGCTACGCGCTTTAGCCACCTGAAAAGATTAAATTGGAGTTTTTCTATTAATAGAGTGAGATTAAATATGGCGATGAATCGCGAAATACAGAGAGTAGATAGTTAACTAAGCGTATCCAATATTGATTGATACTGTTTCTGTATATAACATAATCGAGTCGTTCATATTGAAGTATTATAATTACTAAGGGATGAAACTGAACAAGGACGGAAGTCCAACTATGTATATACAAAAATCATGAATATCTAATATTCAGTCGCGTGCGCAGGAACTTATTTCGGAAGGAATCCAAAGCTTTTGAGGGTCCAAACTAAACATACGAATAAGTTATTTTAACATTTGTAAAATCTATTCAAAAATTAGACTAAAGATTAATTAAAACTTGGGATTTATTGAAGGATTAAGGTTCGTGATATTGCTTTTTTGTTACGTCACGCACTATACTTAGTGATACGCACGAGATGATACGGAATTATCGTTACAAGATTCGAGACGAGACAGATCTATTTCAATCGAAAATATATACAGTTTTCGAGACGAGAGAGAACTTTCGAAAAAAAAATTTCGACACGAGACACCCTCAAATCTTGTCTCGTGGGCATCACTAACTATATTTAAGCATTATTATAATATGTTGTGAGTGACTCAATTTTTGCAGAGTTCTACTTGCGTTTTTCATTAATATTCAACGCTGTAAACATTAATATTGAACATTGTAACATGAATAGATAAACTATCCAAACCTCTTAATGACATTTGCTTCTAAATAGCCCATAGTCATAGTACTTGTTCATACGTTTAGACACCGATACTATAATTGCGAGCCTGTTTTCTTTTCAGATGTTTAGATTGCTTTATACATTTTCTCTCAATGGGGCAGAAACATGGACTTAAGCAAAAGGGACGATAAAAGATTGCAGGCTTTTGAAATGTGGATGTGGAGAAGAATATGGATAACTAGAATGTACATTTGATTTCACATAATATGAAGTATGTGTATTTTCTTTAGGGTTTTTGATAGTTCTCGGTGCTTTGGATGCAATTCGGGATAAGATATGGATTAGAAAGAATTACGTCATTTCCAACATGAATGTTTCCAGTTCTCGAAGTGGCTCAGTAGTAGACCGATCAGTTCTGATATGTTGGATTCCTGTTTTGATCCTAGCTCTCGTTAAGTGGGCATTTAGGTAGATAAACATCCTATCCAAGTGACTTCTCAGGGTTGTCCCGAACCCGATTCATCTCACGTTCTTCAGTCTACTATGTCGTCCATCATCACCATCATCTACTCCCATAAACTCAGAGCAGAATTGGACACATCGGACTATAATAATAATCTCTATGAAACTAATAATGCTGTGCAGCGCAGAGTTGAGCTATTTCTTATTTTTTTTATTAAGTTTACAATTACATCGCCTGACATATTAATAATTTCAACAATATACATAATAACTTCCACTTTATAATTATTTACATTCCAAGAAACCATACTCACTTCATGAAAAGAAATTCGGAAGTTACTCTGAAACATATTATTTAATTTGAAAAGAAGAAGTAACCATTACCATTGAGTGATCTCAACCATTAGTAATTGGTCTGGAAAACCTGGCAGAAACTGTACGCATTATTGATGTAAAATTTAAGAAGTATAATATTACTGTTTTCAACATTGACATTAGTGTTTTCCCATCCTATTTCGTTCATTGATAGACATACATACTAACAGAACTACTAAAGGATATATCAACACACTGTTCTTGAGAGAAAATACTGTCTTCGGTTGAGGACTCTGAGTTCGTATCAACCTTCCTATTACTTGTTGTAAATGAATTCTAATACCGACATCTCTTTCGCTTTTGCTGTGCAAAGCCTTCTTCTGTGGTTTCATCTTTCCTGGAGATGCTGTTAGTATTCTTGTTCGACCACTCCTCTTTTTCTCACGCTTGGTTTTATTAAGAGAGGTAGGCATCCTTCGGAAAAGGACATATTCTGAGTGAATACTAACGCAGTGGAAGATATTGCTGCAAAATATAACATATGTAGTTTCTTGGATAGCTAATATAAGCGAGCTTTGAGGCAGAAGCTCTGATGAACCATGGTCCATATCCTCAGATATGGAAGCAACATTCTGCGTGGTAAGGTTGTCTATAGATTTTGCTGGTGAAACGGTGCGTTTCTGTTCAACGAGGGATTTGGACGGTCATTTACTAAAGATATCAGAAATTAGTCTTCTGTAAAAGAAGCACTGTTGAAAGGGTATATTACAGTTTTTTTTAAAAAATCGAGATCTGATATTCTATTGTGTCATAGCACAGGGGTATACCCGTCCTATATACTCATCAATAGAATGAGGAGAAATAGTTTCTCCTTGGTTATTAATCAGCCAGTCATTGCACAAGGTGACAAAATTCTTCATTTTGGTGAATATATCTTGGGCTTACATATGGAACTACAGTAAACATGGGACAACATCACACAAATGACATTCCTTTGTCGAACATTCTACTCAAAGCACTCGACTTGGGATTGTACGATTTTCATAACGCGCGTAAAAATAGCAGTTTAAATTATGTCATGTCTATTTTTCTGATATAATCCGTCATCTCATATAAAGAGTTCCTTCTCCCAGACCGGGAGTTGCCCGTTCCCTATCTTACTCCCAATCTCAGAAGCCAGCAATCCAACTCAAAAAGAAAGTTTGTACCTGACTGAAGGAAGGCCCCTTTGGGTGAAATTTGCAAAGTGCAACAGGTGATACAGTGGACACTTTCACTAAATTGAACTATAGACGAGGCACTGGATTCTTTCCCTCATGTTTTTAATGCAACAATAAATATTTCTACTGTTCAAAAAAGTAAAAACAATGAAATTTCCAATGAGGCACGGCGAACAGAGTCGCTACACATTACAAAATAAAAGAAAAAAAAACCTTTGGGAATTGTGGTGTGCATTTCCAAATGAATACATATCTTAAAATAATTTCTAATATATGACTTAATATAAAAAAGCTATTGAGATGCAGCAAACACCTAGATTATATCTTTAAAAAAACGACACCAGCATCAGCAACACTAAACAACGTTGGTATCTTATCAGATCTAGATCTAAAACTTCTAGCATAAGTCTTTTAAAGTACAATGTTATATCAGGTGCACAAATTGAGGGAAGAACAAAAATTTTTAATAAAGTATTTTGAAATAAGTTCTCAACTGCATAATCGACGTATCTCCCTGTTCAATCCGTTTACTCGTCCACCTTATCTCATTTATCTATCACTCCCCCAGAGTATGAGTTACTCTCATTTTCACTCCGGCCTGAGAGCCTTTGGCCAGGACAATATAAGCTGGACCTTTCTGTGTTAGAAATCATATATTATTTCTTTTCCACTTTCGCTCATTTTTAATAGATGTTCCAGGGAATCCTGTTTTCCCTGTTCTTGGAAAACAGCCCGATTCTCTTCCATTTGTAAATGTGGATTAGAAAGTAATGTGTAATGCAAAAGCAATATCTCGCTACTTTAAACATACCAATCCTCTGCTAGAAAATTATCAAATTCATTACTTCCCGTTCAGTACAATCCCAAAGTTCGTAGTGGAGGGTGAACGGCCAATCTGCCGTCAGAGGGAGCCAAAACGTGATTTTTTGTTTCGCATTTACATAAAATTGTAAATAAAAGTTTCATTATTTTTCATCCGCTGCTTCATTTTTAACTGCCCTAACATAAAAAAATATTACAAACCCATATCTATACGTGTTAGCATTAGAATTAATAAATGAAAACCTGAAAGCTCATCGTAAAATATTAATTTTGCAAAAAAAAAAAAAAAAAAAAGAAAAAAAGAAAAATTGCTGGTGTGCTTGGCACAATACAGAAAACTAACTACCGATGATGAAGCAGTGTAACCAATCCGAAGAGATATTTCCTACATCTGCGGGTCAAGGGAAAGCAACAGAACTCGCCTTGAATGTAATGATTGTGGAAAATACATGTTCAGATTGCAGTCAACAATTATCACTACTTGCAATACATGCAAGCAATCTCAGAAAGAGAGCAGTGAAGTGGATGTTGATTAACTTTGAACCCGCCTTGAGTCTACATATTGTGGAAAAACTTGCAAAAAGCATTCAATCATTACTGCTCTCTGCAATAAATATCAGCATTATAACAACAAGCTCAGTGACATGGATATTGGTTAGGTTCGAATCTGTTATTTTGTGTTTTGTACAGTGTTTTACTCATATTTAGCAGTATTATAGTTTAATTAAACTTATACGTTTGGTCAACAATGATTTGTCTTGATTTACTAAACCTAAATGCTCCAAAACATACTTTTTGCATCATGCGCAATGCTGAATAATCAACCACGGCCGAATTACCATCGTCGCGAGCGGAAACGTGAATTGGCAGTACGTGAGATTGATACGTAATATTGAACGAATTTTATAGCACTTTTGATAAATAAGATGTTTCGCATTTGTATATTTTATCACGTGTGTAAATTGAATATACTTTTTATGTACAAACATGATTTTTTAATAATTAGTTTCACATATCTTACAATGTCTTTCCACTAACAAAATATGGACTTCATGTAAATGCTTTTCACAATTATGCACAACCATCTTTCACCCGTATGAGATAGCATGTTTCATCAAAATTGAACTTCGATTATACCGTTCTTCATAGTCTTGACTGAGCAGTTACTCCCCATCTGTATTAATATATCTGTTGGGAAATAGAAACTTTAATTAAGCCCTTTCTACACACGTAGAACGCTTTAGTTTTTTCCTTAGTATTTAATAGTATGTTTTCTCCTGTGCATTGTAAAACGTGAGCTCCATATAAATCTTCTTTTCGCCTGTGTGTTGTCATATGTGTGAGAGTTTCATATGTGTATTAAAATATCCTTCCAAACTTGAGTATAGACTAAGTAGTGTTCCAAACTCTTCGTATATGTGAAGTTTTCCACTTGTGTATATTTAAATTTGTCTTGCCAAGCTTGAACGCGAACTATATGAAGCACTCAAATCAGAAGTTGCTAACTCATTATTGCTTGATTTTACAGGATCACGCTTTAAAATTTATAGAAATGTGTTGAAATACCGATATATTAATACAATAGTGTAAAACTTTGTATGCTGGTTCGTTTTGACAGGTGTGACGTTGTCTTACAGTACCAGATTTTTAAAAGGTAAACAGAACGTTTTTGAATAAAATTTAAAACCTGATTTAACAACTTTTCTTATAAAACGATTGAAAAGTTGTTAAGTCAGTATACTCAAAAACTTCTAAGTATACAAGAGAATAAGTAAGGAATGCGAAACATAGCTTCGAACTTCATTTTTATCAACCCACATGCACATTCATCTTATATCATCATCCCGCGCTTGAGAAGCGACTGTGGGCGAAAAAGAGTAGAAGATATTTGCGTCGAAATTTTGGTACAGACCCTCTTTTCGCACAAACACCACGAATTCCGGTAAAGTCATTAACACTTTGGATAAAAATGCTATTAATCTCGATTTGAAATCAAAGACGACAACAACTGGAATGCAATCGTTTTCAATATTAGTCAGTCATCTTTCGGCACATACAACCTTAATACAATTTTAACGTAAAGTTTATCTGATCAGTTTAACCCATGTGGAAGGGACAAAGACTTGAGTTTATGATCGCTTCTTATCTTCAAATTGCATAAAATTGTCTCTCAAAGAGCATAAAAGAATGTTGTAAAAACGGGAAATATAAATATTTGCGGTGAAAATGGAACTGCGCAACCATGTATCGACAAGCAAGATGCAGCTAAAATGCAGATGGTCCAGAAAGTTCTAGTGTTGGAATTGACATGTTTTTCCGCTGGATCAACACTTGTAGCTGATGAGGAAAGTGCGCCCTCACTATGGATGTCGCTGAAACTTGTTGCCCTCAACTCCCTTACATACAAGAACTCTCATGGACTATATATAAAATTTTTATCTCTAGATAAATGTTCCTTTGCAAAATCGTCATTTGAATCTTCGTCGGCGTCAGCCACCTTTACACTATCCAGCAATCGCTGTGGCGGCAAAGCAGAAGAGCTATTCGTGGAGTAGATGCGGAACCAATTTCCTCTAACATCTGCCCCCAAAATACGGACTTAACAATTTGTCCTTCACAACTTACATTCCATGCCAAAGGGCAGTTACATTTCAAGGGCTTAATGTGGTCTGACTCCTTTAATATTTAATTCTTTTGTAGTGCTCTTTAGCAGTGTATTTATCGTGCACATAATATTTCTGCCAAAAGTTAACTTGTGAGAGCGGCAAATTCTTTTCTATATGCCATGTATATTTACGTGTCTTGCCAAGCTGATTCTAAACTAAATCCTATTGAACTTCCTTCGCATATCTGTCGTTATTGAACTATGTGTTTTACCATACGATTTGCCAAATAAGAACTGTCAGTAAATGTATTTCTACACTCCGCGCGTGTGAGACTCTTGTCTTGTGTGGATTAACAATTAACTTTCTCAATGTGAACTTTGAGTAAATAGGAGGCTACGTTCTATGCATCTCTTTGATTTGTCACTTGTGTACTGAAATGCCTTGCAAGCATTCAACGTAGACTAAATCATTTTCATCATTTTCCATCTGAGAGATTTACGTCCTATTTGGCTTAACACGTATGAACGTTGAATAAATTCCATTCCAGGGTTTTGGCACGTGTGAGATTTTGGATCGGATGTGGATTAACATGAGTGTAGAAAACTGAATTTCATTTAAATACTTAACCACACTTTGGCAAGTGTGAGCTTTATATCTTTTGTGAATTAACGTGTGTAACCAAAGTTGCACGATGTTTAAATCCCTCAGCACACTCTTGGCACGTATGATGCTTTACTACTGTGTGGATTGACATTTTTGAAGCCAAACTGGAACGTCGATTAAATGCTTTACCACACCCATTGCCTGTGTAAGGTTTTTCTCCTGTGTGGCTTAACAGGTGTGTAGCCAACTCTGAATTTCATTCAAATACTTAACCACACTTTGGCAAGTGTGAGCTTTATATCTTTTATGAATTAACGAGTGTAACCAAAGTTGCACGATGTTTAAATCCCTCACCATACTCTTGGCACGCGTGTGATGCTTTACTACTGTGTGGATTGACATGTGTGTAGCCAAATGTGAACGTACACTAAATCTTACCACACTCTTGGCACGTGTGAGGTTTTTCTCCTGTGTGGATTGACAGGTGTGAAGACAAATTGGAACGTCGATTAAATCCCTTACCACACTCTTGGCACGTGTGTGTTTTTTGTCCTGTGTGGATTAACGAGTGTCTAACCAAAGCTGAACGTTGATTAAATACCTTACCACACTCGTTGCATGTGTAAGGTTTTTCTTCTGTGTGGATTAACATGTGTGTAGCCAAATGTGAACGTACACTAAATCCCTTACCACACTCTTGGCACGTATGAGGTTTTTCTCTTGTGTGGAGCGACAGGTGTGAAGACAAATGGGAACGTTGTTTAAATGCCTTACCACACTCTTGGCACGTATGAGGTTTTTCTCCCGTGTGGATTAACGTGTGTGCAGCCAAATCAGAACGTCGTTTAAAGCCCTTACCACACTCTTGGCACGCGTGAGGTTTATCTCCTGTGTGGATTAACATGTGTCTAGCCAAATATGAACGTCGAGTAAATGACTTACCACACTCTTGGTATGTGTGTAACCTTGCTCCTGTACGATTTAACATGTGCGTAGCCAAACATGAACATACACTAAATTCCATTCCACATACTCCGCATTTGCGGGATTTTTGACCTGTGTGCACTAAGCTATTGCTTGACAAAGTTGTACTTTGACTAAAGTGTTTTTCACTCTTTCGGTAGGTATTACGCTTTTACTTTCCTGAGCTAGAATATGCCTTGACAAAAATGATGGATGAAACCCCTTGCCAATCTGCATCGAAGTATTAGATTCCTCATGTGAATGAAAAATGGTTTCCTTTAAAGTAATACACGAGTCGTCTTCTCCGTGGAATGGTAATACGTTATCGCGCCTGTAACAAATTCAACAAATAAGGAAATGTGAATGGAGATAATGATTAAGTAGCAACAAGAAAATAATCATTCTCTTTATTTCATGATAAAATTACACTCAATTTTTTTATTACATGAAATATTGTACAAATATGAAACACTGAGTAGTTTCCATATCTTTCTATTCTCAAAATAAGAGGCTGTAGCTTGTTTCAATATATCAAATTGAGCCATCGTTTATACCGTGGCTGTCATAAGTCTTTAACCGTGGCTGCTTTGAAACAAATGCACAGTACGAGAATTAAATCTGTCTTATCTGTAGTTTCATGTGGAGAAAAAACAAATTTGGGTAGCAAAGGTTTAAGAACAACTGAACTTATTAAAATAAACTCTATCGAAAATCATTCACTTATATCATCATAAGAGGAATTTCGTATATGAGACATTTTGAAACGAAGAAAAAAAATATATACAATTTCCAAGGTGAGGCAGAGAAACTTAAAGTAACCAGACTAAAGACGAATCATTTAAAGCGTAGTGATTGTAGTTCAGTGGTCTAGGCGATTGGCGAGTAATCTGGAACTTTTTCGATCGAATACACGTCGAGCATTTTTTCTTTTTTCTTTTTTTTTTTTACTTTAGGAATGTTGATGGCGATAGACCAGCGATAACACACGCTTTATTTCATTCAAATATTTGAATACTTCTTTAATAATTCTTTAATAATAAATTTCTATGATAGACACGCCCCTGTAGTTAAGAAACGTGTTTCGCAACAACTATCACCATGCTAAACCGATGTATTACGTTCGTTAATGGCTCGGACAGATAAAGCTTATAGAGCATACAGGAGACATGTTTAAAATAGCGATCCTTCCAGTGATAGCACAATAAATCCTAATACGAAATTTGAAAACAATAGGATGTTAAGAAACCGTTGCACTCAAGAAGTAACGAAGGCAAAACGGCGCTTTGCCTATTAAATACTTGAATTCCAAAATAATGGAGCAGTTCTTTGGAAATGGCTAAAGTATTGGGAGAAACATAGCCAAGAACGATGTTAACTATACGCCAGACGAATTGAACACATTTTTCTGTCAAACCTGTATGGTACCAGCCTCCATGAAACTGCAAACAATGAATAATATTGTAGCTTCGAAAATTAACTCTCTGTTCTCCTCTTCTCACGTACAGCCTGCACATGTATTAAAAGCGATCCAAAGAATTAAATATAAAGTCACTGGTACAGATGATATTTCAATAACCATGATCAGGAAAATCTTACTGCATGTACTTAATCCCTATCACTGACATTTTTAATTACTCTCTTGCCACAGGTACTTTTCTCACAGTATGGAAACTCGCTAAGGTCCCCCCACTTCCAAAAAAGAACAACGCTGATAATATTGCAGACTATCGTCCTATCAGTTTCCTTCCCGAGCTTTCAAAATTTTTTGAATATATTGTAAATGGTCAAATTCGGGAATACTTAACAACAAATAATTTATTGGATACATTTCAATCTGGTTTTCGAAGTAATCATAGCACATGAACTGTACTAGTAAACATAACGGAGGATATAAGATTGGCTATTTATAACAGAAAACTGACGCTCCTTACTCTACTTGACTATAGTAGGCATTTCAAACCTTTGATTTTGATATATTACTTCAGAAATTATCATTATTGTTTAATTTTTCTGAATCAGTGGTTAAATGGTTTCATTCTTACCTTCACGAACGTAAACAAAGAGTAGTGATCAATCAGGATCACATATCGACATGGCATTGTATCAACAGTGGAGTGCCGCAGGGTAGCGTACTAGGTCCCCTCCTCTTTGCCCTTTACATTAATGATCTCCCTAAAAGTCTCACCTATTGTAAATACCATATTAACGCTGATGATTTTCAGTTATATGCTTCTTTTCCCCAACAAGATATTAAAAATGCGATTGAGAAAATAAATACTGAGTTAAACAAAATCAGAGACTGGTCTACGGCTCATGGGTTAAAATTAAATGCACCAAAATCGCAGTGCATCTTAATTGGCTCCCCAAGAATTCTTTCTTCTATTAATATCTATCAGCTCCCAAATATAATATTGTCCAATACTGTTATTCCATTTTCTACGGCTGCCAAAAATTTTGGAGTCGTAATAAATCAAAATCTCTCCTGGCCAGATCAAAAAAAAGGAGTTTGTTAGAGAGCATTTGGTGCCCTACATACGTTAAATCGACTAAGGATATTTTTTACCAATATCTTAGAAGATCAAATTTGTCAAGATACTGGTGTTCCTACATCTTGACTACTGCGACTCAGTCTATTCTGATCTAACAGAAAATCAATCAAAGCACTTGCGAAGAGTGCAAAATGCCTCCAATAGATTTATTTTCAATATAACTTACAGGGAACACCTCACATCTTTTTATAAAAAACTGTCATGGCTGGCGTTAGTCGGAAGAAGAAATTTATATAATCTTACCCTATTGTACAAAATACTTACTACGTCAGAACCATCGTATCTAGCCCGTAGATTTTTATATTTATGAGATTTTCATACTAGAAGCACAAGATCACAAGATAATTTCTTGCTCTCCATCCCCAGTCACAATTCTGATTCATACTCAAAATCCTTCACAGTAAGTATTACACGCCTCTGGAACAGTTTACCTCAATCAATACACAAGGTTTCCACAGTCGCCAAATTAAAAAAAAAAATCGATATATTCCCTTCTCTTAAGTAAAGATAAGGACACTGGTAGCCCATGAGGGATCTTCGTTTTACCAGATTATTAATAACCCACATATGGACACACAACCAATAGGTAACCTATGTTAATTTGTACAGCTTATTCATACCTCTAGTACTGCTATATGCAATATGCAACTTTTGGTTTCTCCATGTTATTTTTGTTTCCCCTATTGAATATTATTTTTCAATTTTTGTTTTTTGAAGTGCTTAACCATTTTTTTTAAAATTAAGTAGTATATTGTTTTCTTATATGGTTCAATACTTTTCTTTTGTAATTGTTAATATTTTCTATGTTGGTGTTTTTTTAAATATATATAATGTATGCACGTGGTTAAGTGCTCGGAGAAGGCTGCAGATCCTTAACTTCCGCAGGTAAAAGAAGTCACAAATACATAAATAAATAAATACTCGTTTGTTTCAACACTTCAACTATCAAATTTTCAGGAATAATACTAGGGATAATAAATATTATCCGGAAAAATATTTAAAAATTAAAAATTTGTTATCGCTCAGGTCATACCATTACAAGCAGAAATAAAAAAAAATTGGTTTTGTGTAACGTTGCGCACGAAAAGACGAATTTCTCATCTCGATTCTAAAAACAAACCAAACAAAATCGGGATGAGACTTAACATTTTAATTCCAGACGGGACAAGGCTAACTCACTCTATCGTCATACTTTGGAGATGAGAATCGAGACGAGACGAAAAGTATCGTAAACATTTCTCGTCTTATCTCAATTCTAGAAATAGTATGTGCCACGCTTTAAGCAACAATTGCTATGCAGACTGAATCTTATATATTATTTTGCTACTTTGTACTTCAGAGTTCACTGATTTATGGTCTGTGTATATATTTTTGTAGCAAGGCTTTTATAATTACATCTGCAAATTCCACACGTTAGTTTATTAAAGCTTTAGTGTCAATTATATTCAGGTCTTTCTATTACAGTTATTTTCCTGGAAACGTAAAGTAGAATATTTTCTACACGAAATATTAGCAGAAAGCTTTCGTTTAAATTAGAGTAGCTGTACCCCTTCCTCGAAACCCCTACGTTTAAGTATGTTTTGCCGAATGTTAGTGCAACTATAAACTTTTAATAGCATTATTATTATTATTATTATTATTATTCAAGTGTTGTAAATTTAATGGTACAACCTGTTCCACCTAGCTCCCGCCTAGTATGCATTGTGCTGAACAAACAACGGGTTTATAGGTTTCCTCCGTGTTCTGCTTCCTCGTACTATCTTTATTTCAATATTTCTTTCATTCTCATCATCGACGTGTTCTGTATCTTAGCCGGCATAACCATTACTTGAAAACAAATTTTCTTACGGCTCTTGTGAGTTCAGAATCCATACTTTCTAAACGAAATTTCCCTCGAAACTTTCCGTTATAACATTTAGCTAGTTGTAGGGACGTTTGTGAGGGTATGTCCTGTTGATCCTGACACTTCTCTCTAATCCCGACTATTTTGTAACTTCTGGCTAACGCTACGGGCGATTTTACAGATTTTAATACAATGTGTCCTCATACGGAAATTGTTACCTATATTATTATTATTATTATTATTATTATTATTATTATTGAATATTTGAGACCTCAATATTACATCCTACAGCAATGTAAATAAACATACTGAAGTTACGGAAATGAAAACAAATTCTTTTAACCCTATATAAGGATGAATTGAGTTATGAGATACTATGCAAAGAAAAGATAGGAAAAGGGTGTCAGCTACTGGATAATGAAGAAAATCGAACAGAACCTAAGTAGGATGTGTCTTTATCACAACACCCTTTCGAAGTAACACCCTTTCTTTGGGTAAAGGACAGTAGTGTAATAACCTAACTCCTGGGCCAAACTCTAGGCCAACCCATTTTGAAAATATCTTTGACCAGCTCAGATTGAGTAGGGTGAGATTGAGCAAGGTGCTTTGCGCATAGGCTTTAATGACATTTAAAATCATAAAATACTTACATCTAAAACTTACATCTAACATTAAAAGTAATAAAGAAGTTTTTACGTCAAATTAAACATCCTGGGTTGATTTTAAGAATAAAAGATTGGTTAATGTATCTAATGCTATCGATAAACAAGATTTTGTAACATTAGAGCAGCTTGAATAAGCAAAGTTTACACAAAAAGAAACTGTAGAATTACCATGTTGATTGGCAAAAGATGATGTTGAGAAACCAGTCATTTTTGTATATAATTTAGCTGCTGCCTACAAATTTCTTTATAGAAGTAGTTAATGCATACAGAATCAAGTTTCAATTCATAACTTATAGACACATTTTTAAATGACATTCTATTTGAAAGTTTTCCATTACACTTTAATATAAATGATTAGTTAACAATTAGACCATCCAAAAATTCTGATTTGAAACAAGGCAAATCCTTAATGCTTATTATGTATGTAGAAAGAGAGGATGAAGATGAATACGAAAACGAATCAAGTGGTAAGGATAATGTTAGAAGGGTAGTATTAGGTAATTATGAATTTTAAATTTCTATATAATAAACAGGATGTATTGCGTTAAGTGTAAGAAATCAACAGATACGAAGAAAAACACTATTAGAATAGAAAAACCAGAATGGAAGATATAGTAAGAAAGGTATTGGTTCAGTATGTGGTGTTACTAAATCGTAATTCGTTAAAAAGAAAGATTGACTAGAACAAGGTAAAGGTATTAGAGAAGAAATTATAGAAGAAATTCACAAACGTTCCGGTAAGAATTATCCTAGGTTAAATGTTATTGTTAAAGGTATCGATGATTTATGGCAAGCAGATCTTGTGGAAATGCATAGTGGCATGTTAAAAGGTATCTCCAAGTTAAACAAAGGCTATAAGTATTTGCTAACGATTATAGATGTGTTTTCGAAATATGCTTTTGCTGTTCCTGTTAAAGATAAGAGCGGTAAAAATGTTACAGAAGCATTTGAATCCATATTAAGAACGGGAAAACCTAGTAACTTACAAACTGATCAAGGCAAAGAGTTTTACAATAAAGAATTTAAGAAGGTGATGGAGGAAAATAAGATTAATCATTACTCAACCCATAGGGGCAAGAAAGCTTCTGTTGTTGAGAGATTCAATAGAACTCTTAAACAAAACATGTGGAAAAATTTACAACACAAGGAGATTATAAATGGATAGAAATATTACCAACACTATTTAACAAGTATAATAATCGTATGCATAGAACCATTGGTTTAAAGCCTATAGAAGTGAATAAAAAGAATAAGCAAATAAGTAAATCGAAAGGGTTATTTGAAAAAGGATATACACCTAATTGGTCAACAGAAGTATTTGTTATTAGCGAAGTTATACCATCTAATGCACCTACGTATAGAATTCAAGCTTTAGAAAAAGAGGATGTGCAAGGTAGATTTTACGAACCAGAACTATTAAAGACGAAACATAAAGATGAATACTTAGTGGAGGTGCTGAGAAAGAAAGGTGACAAAGCATACGTTAAATGGTTAGTATTTGATGATTCACATAATAGCTGGATAGATAAAAGTAATGTTGTAGTATAAATTTAAATATTATTTTTATGGAATAATAACCATAATAGGTTAGTATGGATCAATGTTTGAATGAGATATGTTACGAACAGACTAAAGATATTGGTATGGTATCTTTGGTGATTTTAAACTGGTTATAGATAAGAACACAGGTTACTTCAATGCTACTAAATTGTGTGCAATGGGAGGTAGTAGATTTTTTTAAAAAGTTAGAAAATAAAGGTTCAAATGAAATATTAGAATATTACAATAACAAACTAAGTGGACCAAATTCGGGCCACTTCAAAAACTCACCTTATACAGTAAAACTAGCTGGTAACGAAATAATGTTAAAAAATATTTTCTAAACAATAAATACGAGTACTATGGATAGTTTAAACGTTATTTGTTACGAACAGATTAAAGACAATTATTGGTGTGCTATTTTTGGAGATTTTAAATTGATTGTGGATAAGAGTACAAGATTTTTCATTGCTACTAAGTTGTGTCAAGATGCTGGTAAGAGGTTAGATAATTGGTTAAAAAATAAAGTCACAAGAGTTAATAAGATACTATGAGCTAGAATTAACCAACTCCTCTAATTATAGGAATTGCTCTTCCTTATACCTAATAAAAGGAGGAGACAAAGAAGCAACCTTAATCATATGTGGAACTTATGTATACAAGAAATATTTCTAGCTGTTGCCTTTTTGTTATCTAAAGATTTTTACAATAAGTGTTATGATATTATCGAAGACTATTTCATCCAAGACTTTAAGCAATATAGAGTTAACAACGAATTACTCCAAACACGAATGCAGGATATAGAAATACAGACGGAAAAGATAAGTCTTAAGAACAAGGGCTTAAAAAAAGAGCAGCACCATATACAGACGATGATTCAAAAGATAATTGCCTAATCATATACAAGAAGAACAAACTTAATTATCCTATCCCTTATTATGCTATCAGATGCCAAAAGAGAAGTCTATATAAGCCTCTTAATGAGGCAGAAGAAAAATATCCAGATCATGAGATAATATACGAAAAGTTTCGAGATCCTAACAGTATTAAGTTATTCAACCTAGTGCAAAAAGAATTAGATATTCGTAAAGGTAAGGGTAATGAGTTTTGGACGTCCCTATCAGAAGAAGATTTGCTTAAAGAAATTTAAAAAATGGTTGTTTCTATTATCGTTTAACATCGAGTCCTATGTAAAAACTTTCGATATAACTTTTATGATTATCATTTCATAAAAACTTAACATCAATATTCGATGTTATTATTTCCAATCTTCCACAGAAAATAAAACGGATTATCAAAATCAGGATTTTCTTCAGGATATTCATTGTTGTTGTTGTTATGTATAATAACTGTTCTACAGAAAGGACAAGTGTTATTAATTCTTAACTAGGTAAGCATATATTCAACACAGAACACGTCATTTTACATAATTCAGTTTTTGTTTCTTTGCATATTGAGCATTCTTCTGAGTTCTCTATTAAATGTAAACCTGTTCAGAGTAGCACTAGTTTGTTTCTGAGGGACTCATGACATGCTTATTTACTTTTAAGAATTTAAACGTATCGATCTTACCTGTGATTTTCATTAGAAAGTTTTCTGAGAACTTCCTATCGCAACAAGTGCGTATTATGCTGTTTTTACTCTAAACCTTTGCTTTCGAACTCGAGAACGAATTTTTCGCTTTTATCGTGTAAACTAACATTTGACCAGTAAACTTTATTTTGTTATTTCTCACACGTGCTTCATCTAGCAGTGGTGTAATATCGTGCAAATCGATAAGAGAATCAAATTCTCTCAAGAAGGCTGTTAGTTCTTTTCCTGAGATGCGACAATTTTTAGAAACTATATCCCAACAGAGTTTGTCTTTAAAGGTTTTTAGGAATGTAAGTTTAAGCAAATCTGTTTTGCAAGAGAGTATGCTCCAAAGTAAATATTCTTGGAAGTGTGTGCAAACCTCAATAGCTTGTTTTTGCGAATATTTTTCCAGTCATTTTCTTCACCAAACACGAGCCAATCAACTTTTTCTTTAAATTCATTAACATAATTTTCACTCATTTGTTGAGCGTATTCATACGTGTAGTCTTCCCAATGAATATGTCATCTTTTATGTTCTTTGTGGTTTCGTACGAAATCTGGTTTTAAATGATGATGACAACATGAACCATACCTTCGCTCACACAAGTTGTCTTAGAAAAGTTTATCACTATACTTATTAATAATGTTTTCGTATCTAACTAAGTCTCTCCTGTTTGATAATCTGACCCAATTGATGTGTTCTTCATAACGTTCTATAAAAGAAAGTGACAGTTTATGGGTTGATGTAACTGAACACCAATGTATCTTGTTCTTGAAGATATGTAGAAAGTTATCGGGTAAGTTCTTTATTTCTAAAATTTGTTTCCATTCTTTGCATTTTCGACTACTAAGTGCATTTATAACTATATTTCTACAAAGCGGATTCTGAAAGTAGTTTACAATATGCTCAGGGTTTAACCTTTGAATCGTGTCTTTTATAAGCTCATCTTTATTCATCATTGTTTTATCTTGTTTACTTGGTTGTTGTGAATTTGCAGCAGTTGTTGCTAGAGACTTATTTCTGTGCTCGTTGATTAAGGCTATTATTTCTGCTTTTCTAAGCTTTGAATAACCATGTACTCCGTTCTCTCTACATTATTGCTTAAGTTGGGGGATAGTTTTCCTTTCCATAACCTCCTTTTTTATAATAATAAGAAAGTAGGTATTCATTTTTGTTCATTTCTGTATTTAATAAATATGGATAAGCAGTATGAATGGATACAGAATAAACTTAACCTTATTCATCAAGATCTCCAACTCATAACAGCACTACTAGAAAAACAAATATTAAAAGAACAAGAAATGCTATTAAAAGAAAAAGAGAATGGAGTATTAGAAAGATATACACCAGAATCAAATTGGGATAGCGACAAAATACTTTAGCCCACAAATGATAGTGTCAAAGAACTTGAGCCTACAAATGATAGGTGAGGTAGATTTGAAAAAATAATAATAAAAATGAATTAGTTTTCATTAGATCATTAGTAACTTTCATGGGTTATTCCCATAAAGGCCATGTTCTAACACAATATGCTAATAGACATCGAGATTTCCTACGTCACATGAATATTAGCTGTTGTATTAGATAACGAAAATGATTAAAAATTATTTTTGGTATAATAAAAACAAAAGGGTAATTATGAATTTAATTAAACGCACAGTAGTGAAATTAAAAAAAAAACTTATGTAAAGGAAACGGGATCAAAATTATTCCCGATTAAGGAAAAACAGAACTCATAGACCGTATTAAAGAATATGAAGATGAACAAAACAGATTAAACTTTAGCAAAACTTTCCCATTTAAAAAAAACATATTGGAAAAACAAAAACCTAAGATATTAGGTAGGAAGAGAGTTTTAAAACTGCTTCCATTTAAAAAAGAAGCATTTGGAGAACCAAAAATCAAATCTGAATCAACACCAATCGATGTAAAACGTCAAAATACTACATTTAAATAAAAATTAGAAACATAGAGATTCACAACACAATACAAACCAGAAGATCCATTAGAACATAATATTAAAACATCTAAAGCTATATTAAACAGAATACAACTCAGCTTACAAAAACATGGCTCATTGAAAATTAATCTATGTTTGTTCTGAATATAAGAAAGGAAAAGAAATGCAAGAGTTTTATTTTAATACTGAAAACCGAGTAATATATCAATCAACCAATGTAAAGGAACCACTAACTAATATGAAACAAGCATTAAGAACAAGAATAGATGAGTTTCAAGCTTGAAGTTCTGGCTGGGCTCTTATAAGCATTAACTTTTTTGAACTAGCAATCGTTAAATATATACCAAACAGAGGATCATCATACATTACCTAAACAGATTCAAACAAAAAGGCAGTAATTAATGTAAAAATGAAGACGAAAAATGCTTCTTATACTCATTATACAGTGCCTTATATCCTACAAATTCACATCCTGAACGAGTACCAAAAGATGATGAACTATTGTCAAACTTAGAATCCATACTAAAAAATATTCATTTTCCTGTAAAATTAAGCGATATTCCAAAAGTCGAAAAATTACTTAATATTTCTATAAATGTCTATGCGAATGATAAAGACTCTCTCTATCTCTCTCTCTCTATATATATATATGGCCTATGGAACCCGGAGGTTCAATGCCGCGTTCACAAAAGCTCTCTACTGTTTTCTATCCTTAGCTAACTGCATCCAGTTTCTACTCTTATTCCAATCTCTGCGAGATCCATCTTAATATTGTCCTCTCACCTGCGCCTAGCTCTTCCTAATGGTCGTTTTCCGATTGGTCTTCCAGTCAAGACTTTGAAAGCGTCTCTACTTTCTTCCATTCTAGCTGTATGACCCGTCCATCTAAGCCTCCTACACTTGACAACCCTCACAATGTTGGGTAAACCATATAAATTATGTAGTTCCTCGTTATGAAGTTTCCGCCATTCCCCATTCTCGTTCCTCTTGGGCCCAAATATTCGTCTCAGGATCTTGTTCTCAAATACTTTCAGACTATGTTCTTCCCTCAGAGTAAGCGACCATGTTTCGCAGCCATACAGAACAACAGGCAATATTATCGTTTTGTATATTTTAAGTTTCAAATTCCTCGACAGAATTCGCGACGACAAGAGATTTTGAACCGAATAGCTTAGAGACGCACTAGATAGATTTGATAAACTACATTCACGTTGAATTCTAAGAGAGGAAAATTAATACAAACAAAATTAATATAATTATATGCATCATGCTGAGACAGAGAAAGCATGGCGTGAATGACTTTTTTTAGTTTTGTTATGTAAATTTTGACAGCGTAAATAAATCTTCGAAAATAATATTTACAAGCTCTCGCATGAACACGCGTTCAAGTATCGGCTGGTACAGCGGGGGACACTTCTAAATGGTACAGCCATATGGAGATTTACGGCTAAGGTGTACAAGCTATATTTTACTCTCAAAACACATTATTTTGTTAATAATAATTTGTTTTCTGCTTTTCTTGTAGATATCTTAAATTTTAATGGCCAGTGCTTAGTGGAGGCTAGTGTTGGTGAAATATCATTACACTTCTATTTTTTTCTTTTAACTGTGTGGGTTATTCCTGTGGCCACAAAATCGTGATTTTTGTCGTTGTTAGAACCTTGTAAATATAATCGTAACGTTCATAATGATTTTCGCTGTTTTTTCAAAAGTTTACACATCCTTTCTCTCTCTCACTTGTGTGTTACGTTTATCCCAGCTTTGCTACGGCAAATCACGATTTCTTCCGTACATACCTTGTGTTATAAACCGAAGCTGGATAGAACGGTAGACAAAACATAGATACCGTATAAAATTGAAAAGTGAGCAAATGATCAAATTAACCTTAGATATTAACAAACTAAAATTATCTTCTGGCGCAAATCATAAAACCTGGTTAAACTGTGCAGAAAATGTGATAATACTGAATGTAATTTACACAAATTAAAAGAACATCAAAAAGTTACAAATGAAAAAGTAGCTTTTACTGTATATATTTTCGGCCGTGTTACCTTTTTTTATTTCCACTTTTATCTTATTTTATTTTCTTTTAATACTGTACTGTGTGGCACAATTGATAAATTAAGATTTCAGTTAATCACAATAATCTTCGACCGGTCAACTCCTTCAGAGGCGTTGCAGTTAATAGAATCTCAGGCGTTCCACGTCGTATTATCCCAAGGGTCCGCTGGAGTCCTCTGCAGATAGTAATAAGCGATCGTTCAAACAGGCACAATTACTCCTTCTTTTCAATGATATGGAGCCAGAATTTGTCACAAAACTGAGATTACAAACGAATGTTAGGGTGCTAACACATATGTACTAGTCACTTCACTGCTGATTTCTGCACAATATTTGAAAAAATTATTTTACACGGAGGCGTATGAAAATATCGTACAGCCACTGATGATAAACAAACAAAAAATTGGATCTCACATATGCAAACGGCGATTTAGATTGCGAAGCTCAATCCGTACAATTGGAGCACTCATAAGAGTATAACATGAGTTTACTTTAGAACAATGCACTCCACTGTTTAATCCTAACAATCGTTTCTAATCTCAGTTTTGTGTGACAAACCCGAAAATAAAATAACAAGATATTTCGAAAATACCGAAAATAATAAAAGATAAAAGGGGAAATAAATTAAGCTAAAACGGCCGTAAATATATACAGTAAAAGCTACTTTATCATTTGTAACCTTTTGATGTTCTTTAATTTGTATGAATTATATTTGGTATTATCATATTTTCTGTAAAGTTTAAACAGGTTTTGTGATTTGCACATCATAATTTTAGTTTGTTAATACCTGAGCTTAATTTGATCATTTGTTCACTTTTCCATTTTTACGGTATCTATGTTTTGTCTGCCGTTCTCCCCAGCTTCGGTTTATGACACAATGTAGGTACGAAAGAAATCGTGATTTGCCGTAGCAAAGTTGGGATAAAAGCAATAAACAAGTGACAGAGAGAGAGAAGGATGTGTAAACTTTTGGGAAAAAAACGAAAATCTATATGAACTTTCCGAATATATTTACAAAATTCTAACAACGACAGGAAACAGGATTTCATGGCCACTGGAATAATCCACGCAGTTAAAAGAAAGAAATAGAAGTGTAAAGATATTTCACCATCACTAACCTCCACTAACCACTGGCCAATAAAATTTAAGATATCTACAAGAAATGCAGAAAACATATTATTATTAACAAAATAATGTGTTTTGAGAGCAAAATATAACTTGTACCAGCCGATAATTGAACGCGGTTTATTTCAAAAAATAACACGACCTAGTTCCGACGTATTCATGCGAGAGGTTGCGAATATTATTTTCGAAGTTTTATTTACGCTGCCCGAATGCATTATTGGTGAGTACACCTCCTTCAAGAGGTACAACTGGCTTCGTAGATTTATGAAATCAACGTTCTAATTATACTTAAAGAGCTAGTGTGAATATAGTAAATTAGGGAAACCAAACCTTAAATCGTCGATTCCATCCTGTTCACCCCAACCATAGATAGGTGGGCAACATGGAAATTTTGAAAATCTTCTCTACCGTGGGAGATCAGTTTTAAAACTTGATAACGTTTCTTCTTCGTAAGTGTCTATATATTGTATCCTTGGTATTCTTCTTCCTGGTATTTCTATTGCATTTCCCGCTATCAGCATGGTGATCACATCGGAGTGCCGAATAAGATGGCAAAGCACAGTGTTTCTTCTTTTTCCTATTATTTTCATGATCTGTTGTCCTTCATTAGCAACCCTTAGTGCTTGTTCATTTCTTTTTCTTTCGGTCCATGATATACGCAACATTGTGCGCCAAGACCACATTCAAAGTGCGTCTAGCTTAGATATTTTAGCTTTTCTCAATGGAAATCCTCGATTGATCCTACATATATTTAGACTTAACAGTAACTTCTGAAGATAGTGGATTAAATTTGCCTGACCTTGATCTAGAAATGCATCTTTTTTTTTTTAGGCCAGATGTTAACCCATAAACATTTATAAACCGTAAAGAAACTAAAAGGTGAAATGGAACCGGGGGCAATATGTGGCAGTGTGGAGTTTTATGGCTGATTTGAGCATACGCCTTAGATCGTGCACCCAATTCGACAGCGTGTAAGACTCGTTCTAATTAATCTTCGTTCGAATGGCAGCCTGGAACTACAGTTTGTTTTTCAGGGAGTTAAGCATGGTAAGCTATGTTCGCTATTGAAACTAAAAGCGGTATATTCCTTAAAGGAAAGAGAAAAACCAAAAACAAAAAGATGGGAAATGCAGACTTGCTATTCTTAAAAGTTGAAAGTTCGTTGTCCTGTCCATGCTTTCTGTCTTAGCATGACGCATATTGTAATATTCATTTTGCTTGCATTAATTTTCATACCTTAGAATTCAAAGTGAATGTAGTTTATCAAATCTATCTAGTGCGTCTCTAAGTGATGGCGAAATATTCACTCTTTCTTGCTCCAAATGGAGAAATATACTGGCATGTCATATTTCGGGGCATACGTGTTGCCATGTTCGGTGTCCAGCTATCAGACATAAACTGAAAGAATTAAACTGGAGGAAGGAGCTACTATTTCTTAGAACGCCAGTCCCCTTAAATGTTAGTGGTTAGCTGACATGGAAAAGTGATAAAAAATTGGATTAAAGAGAAATAAGTGAACATTTAAGAAATATTTGAAACAATTCCTGTTATGCAGCAACAAGCAATCATCAACAGAAAATGCATATCATAGTAAAAATTAACCAAGAGATGACAAATGGAAAAAAAATATACCGACTATTAAAATTAAAAAAAGGGAAAAGGGAATTAAACAAAGAGACGATGAAAATGTTTACAGGTCAGGGTTCCTGTAATTCTTATACTAGAAGATTAAATACCTAATGTGATTTAACATGTTACTGCATGGTAGACCAAAAGTCGGAACAAATCACCGTCGGACTAACTTAGCGGTCAACGGTTTGCGCTTCCTACAAGCAACGGCTTTTGGGTCAAATATAGTGAAATGCCATATGATCGTTTTTCTGAAGTTTGAATCCACAGAGATCAAATAATCAATCTATTTGACTACCATATCTTTGAGTTGTATTATATTCAACTTTTCAATTTGGATTACAGGGCAAAATTTGTACATGTTTAAATATTTGGTCAACTAGCTATATTTTGTACATTTCAAGTTGGTAGCAGTGTTATCCTTGATGTGTAGGCCTGAATCAGAAATAATCGATTTAACTTTTTTATACAAACGAAAAAGTTATAAAATTTAATAAAATGGAATTCTGGCAATTTTGATGACTCACTACGGTACCTGTGTTACGAGCAGGTGTTTCCAAACCTAGTAACTTATTATGAAATAGTTATCATTTCGCTGCATTTTACTTATTTACAATTTTGAGCGTTCAAACGGTCTGCGAGGATAGTTTGTAATAATACTGCATATACAACTGTTGATAAGCCTGTTTAATAAAAAATACGCATATGAAATAACGTCCCTATGTTACAGTCAGCGGGCCTTATTAATGATTTTATGTCTACGCCCCTCACAGCTTCTCATTATGACCCTGGTAGAAACGAGAACAATATTGTTATTAGAAAAAGCTAATGGAGATACATGGGATAACATCAAATGGTAAGAAAGAAAATTAATTTAAGAACTTAGCTCAATATATGGTAAAGAATATCGGGAGAAGATAAAAAGAAGGAAAGCAGAAAAAACCATACATTCCTTCAGCACAAATTATAAATCTTTATAAACGAAGACGAAAACTTGTTATAAACAAAATTATCTTCTCTCGAAATAACGTGGAACAGGTGAACATCACTTCCGTTTTGATAATGTTCGTTATAATACATGTTTGTAATTCCAGATGTTTGGCAATAGACAAAATGGAAAAGAGATATTCGGAAAAATGTAAAGAAAGCCAAGAACAAACTTTAAGATGATATCCTTGTTGATTGCCAGCTGTTTCTTCTTGTTTTAATTTCATTTTACTTGCGCTTTATCTTATCGATTTTAGGACAATACTGATTCGAATTAATCGCGAAGGATTCATCCAAATAGTAACATTATATTTAACTGAAGACAAAGAAGAGAGAGTAGTTTTTTGATTCACTCCCAGCTCTTTTAGGATCTCCATTTTTGTAAAATGTATTCTATTAGAGTAATTTTTAAAGTCAGAAAATATCTTAACCCTTAACAGGGAACGTTATTTTTGTTCGCTTACAGGAAATGCGTGTTTCTGGGACACGGACATGTATAAAGTAATATCTTTTTTAAAAAAACGTATGTGTAATGTAGAATAATGAAACTTTATATTTTGTACTTCGAGCAAAATATGATAAACAAGAATTACATATATTAATTCGGTTTTATTGGAATATAAATTCGGAAAATATTTCAATATCTAAATAAAAATAGAATATAAATTTAAAAACTGCCAAATTTTAAATTAGTATAATTCTACATATTACTACCCCGCAAATATGTTATTTGTCCACATGTAGCTGCCCTGTTCAAATGTTCTATTTGTCCAAGAGCTTGGAAACGTTTAACGAACATGGTAGCTTTAAATAGAGGTCGTCCCAAAGTGTCTTGAAAATGGTGAATACATGTCTTCGTTGCCTGATTTACAAATATAACACAATATTAGGAGAGCAATAAGGGCTTTATTTTCAGATAGGTCAGTAGATCTTTAGTTTGACTTTGCTCTAATTTACTTCAAATTTGTTTCGATTTTCTTCCAACTTCATATTGAAATCTCCTGAATTATATCATCATTACATAAGATAGACAGGATTTTTTTCCCAGATTTCTTACATGGGTGACTATACCAGGAATCCCTCTGACTATGTTTTGATGAAGAACCCTTCGGTTTCTTAGAGGTTCATTTCAATTCCAAACAAACCTGTTTTTACCTCTGTATCTAAGGCCTTCGTTATCACATGAAACTTCACTAGTGCTGCTCACATTGACAGTTCTGTTACTCCTTGAGCTCACACCTGGCACTGTATCAGAATTGGTATCGTCCTCACTTTTAGTAGGTAATTCTTGATTTGAGGAAAAAATTAGGCGTCTCAGTCAGAATCTACTGAAGACAATAATATAAATTACTTCTGTACTTTCAACATTTTTGGAATTTTTCCCGTGAAATAAGGATCTGCTGTACTTACAGTTTCATTCTTAAATTTCTTTCTCGAGGTACTAGGTCTATATTTTGCAAATACATAAAATCTCACACAAACAAAATAGTATGTTTCAAGAGCTCAGTAGCTTCTATTTCATGGTAAATAAAAGTAAACCACAAAAATTTTTGAAAGCAAAACTCTCTTCAGGAAATGTGTGCCCAATAATCACGCGAAAATATAAACAATAATGGAAATGTGTGCCTCTTTCTAAAATCATCGATAAATGTTCACTCAGACATTACGCCAACAATGGACTACTGCGACAGACATACAACTAAATAATAAGAAGGTACTGAGAGAACCGATACATTGAGTGAATCAGTGTTGCCAATGTAATACAAAGAAAAAACCATAGGTGTCTGACATACACATATTTCCTCTTAAGGGTTAAAAAGCAGAAGGAAACGAAGGAGAAAAAATTGAGTTTAAAATTCAGGGACGATGCAAATTTTAAAATGCATTTTCGTAAACTACTGAGTTATAACAAACCAGAAAAAAACAAAGGAAATAGACACTTACAAGGATGAAAAAGCATTACGCAAGTGCCCGAGATAAAGGTGTAAGTAGTCAACAAAAAACGGAGAATGCAAGCTAAAATCTCAAAAGAAAACAATAATACAAATTAAAGAAATCCAGGTTTGTTAATGGAAATTCTTGTAAAGGGTGATGCACAAGCTTAGAAACGACACCCAAGCCTGTATCCTATGAGCTTTGAGCCATCAGCAAGTGCAAATCAAACAAACGTCAATTTCATTTGAAACATAAAATCTAACTAATTTTTAAGGCTTTGAACTTCCTGATTTTATATGGAATAGCTCAGCGTTTACAACTTTAAGAGAAAAAATATAGACCTGTCCAAAAAGGCAGTATGAACTATGGGAAAAGCTATCAATTCACACAAGTACTGACAAAATGATAGAAAACTCATATCTTGGTGGAATTTAGTCTAAAATGGTGTGAAAAAATCTTAAAAATTGAGAAAAATGCAAATTAAAGAAAAGAAAAATACGTGGAAACACAAAATATATCAGAAAACTAATACACAAGTAAACTATAAACCATTAGCTCCATAACCTTTTCGTCTGTCTTGGTTAGTTTTACTCTCACGTTCCTGCACTTTCGATTGGATCATAGAATATATTCTCCCATGTAAGAAATATAATAAAGTGGAAAATAATTTTTCTTAAAGCAATTTAAATCTTTGTCTCATAAAAACTTGGATTCAACCATCATCGTGCTTTACTAATGCAAAACCTAAATTCAAGAATGAAATGCAGTTTATTCTATGTAGTTTTCTGTCATACTAAGAAATTTTGTTCGAAAGGCGGGATGTACTTAATAATATCGTATTTATGATATTCTTAATCTGGACTCTAAAAGGGCTAATTTACAAATAAATAAATAACGCTTCGCTGGCATTTTATGAGTACATCTCATTAACCCACAATAAAATTTGATTTAGCATCGTTCTGAAATGAATTTAAATAATAATGATGATCTATACAGAAGTACTACATTTATTTATAGAAGAACGAAAAGTCGTTTATAAAATACCCTTTTCAACAGTACAACGAGAACATTATCTGATAAAATATTGCTGCCCCATAACAAAAATTGAAAGTAACGTCACTTAGAATTCGATTTGTAGTCATAATGACAACCGCCCTTTAAAGGGAACCCAAAAAGAAGAAACCGACGTCGGGCACATTTTAAAACATATTAAGATTCTCTAGTGTCAAAAGAGATACTTTGCATAGTTATTTTGTATTGATAAATCTATTCTTAATCTTCTATTCCAAAACTGTTCTTAAATAAAAAACCACAAAATCCTGCGGGACTTGTATCTATGGCCATTCTCACTTCTATCTAAAATCTAAAAGCAGAGTAACAAAATTTATTTAACTCACCTAATAAGAAAGACGTGATCTCAAATTACTTTCACTGCAGTTAGAAGCAAAATAACTGGCAATAACTGTTAAAGTTTAAAAGATGTTAAAAATAGAATGATTGGGAAATTTTTCATGGTTTGTATCTGAGATATTCTTACTTTCCTTTATATGTTCAAATAAGATCTCAATTTATTTCACTCGGCTAAAAGAAATGAAACGTTCTCAAATTATACCATCCGCAGAGTAGGAGCCGTTCTGATCACGAAGTTTGAAACAACTTTAAAGCTACAATCAAAATGTCTTTCATTGTTTGTCAGTACAAACATTAATACTTCCTTCTTCATTAAAAAAAAAAAAAAAAAAAAACTCGCGAGCTACTTGCCACTTCTACTAGGAATATCTAGATGTCAAATGCATACTTTTTTGATAGGCTCAGAGCAGCGCAAAAAAAAAAAAAAAAATCGAATTGGAAAGCGCTTGAAATAGAACGAATTCAAACTTTCTTTGTATTCGCCACCTAGGGATGTTCTTATAAATTTCTAAATTGTAAAAAGCACAAATCCAAATTTGTTAAACTTAACTACTAAAAATGAAAAGAACTAAGTTATTTATTCAGTAAAGTTGGTTGTAGAATAGTTACCACGATCGTCGCCATGAAACCAAAATTCAATTACCCGCTCACCGCATTCCACACATACAAGGAGACAGAATATGTGGCGTCACAGTAACATAGTACCATATGACTGTACAGACACCCAGTGAGAAAACTAGGAACTACCACCAATCTGTTTACAGTTCAGGGTTTTACTAACAGATGACTGAATCTCTTTTCGTATTTTGTGGGAAGTAATGCCCAATGTGCAAAGTAACCCCGTGTTACGGTAGCTAGTTATCACTGTAAGCGAAATGAAATATCAACATTCAATGTGGCAAATCATGACACAAAACCAGAACTACCTTTGGGAAGGAAGGAATTCATATAACTAAGGAATTACGTCCCTAATATATTGCGTTAGTTTGGAATACAAATATACAAGCAAAGAAAGCATTTCAAGATGTTACCTATAAAATACTTAGGAACGTACAAGAACACATTCAACACGTAAGTTTATCCTAAATACAGAATTTTGCGCTATCCTCGTTTACCAACATTCTGCGTAATGCTCTAATCTGCATAGCAATCTTATTTTTAGCGGCCACCTAGCACATGCTGGTTAGCGTTGTCTGTACAATAATTCACACATCATGTAGGTTCACTAAGCCCCTACAGTGATTATACATTGAGAAATTTAGGTCCATACTCTAGAAATGATTCCTGGGAATGTAAAAAGTCGACTTCCTTGAAAGAAATGAGTGTAGCTATCAAATGGTTTGATGTATGGACCTCTACAATTAACGAACATCCATTGATGGTAAAAATATTCTTTTTCTTGTATTTTACTAATGTCTTTCGAAGCCCTCCGGAAAAATGAGGCTAGACACATTTGAGCTAAATTCTAACTAAAACACAAACGTCCATAGTTCTTGTTCCAATATAATACATTCCACGATTAAATTTGCAAAATATTAGGATATATACCATTCTCACGATTTCTTATTTTACATAAGTCTCTATATAAATAAAACAATATTGTCGAGCACCCATATTTTAAATATGTGCAACAATTAGTGAGAAGTGTGTGATAAATAATAAAGAAATAATTAGTTTATCAAGATCTAAACTACATAAGATTTGTATTAGTCGTATCGATCTTATTTTTATTTGGTATACAGCTTATCTACCTGTGCCTTCCAATTTCCTAATTGTAGGTTACTAACTTACGTTCGAGATATCTCACATATCTAAATATTTCTCGTGAAGTATTGCTTTTAGCCAACAAACTTTCCGAACGCATGTAACCGTATTATCAATCTGAGCCAATTAGTATATGAAAATTTGAACATTACCTTTCTGGGCGAAGTGAATTTAAACTTTTTGTTGTTAATTGTTGGAAGTCATTAGAGTACGACGCGCAAGTCTCCTGAACTACTATTTTTCTAGGCGTTTCTATGTTCCTTTCAAATTCAGGATCATCTTCTACTGCTAATTCTGATTTCACCCTATCAACGTTTAGTTTCACATCCAAAGAACACATAGCTGTATCCTTGTCCATTGTTTCCTCTCCTTCCGTTGTGGATAATATTAACTCTTTCTTGTCAGTCATCAGTTCGTATGTCCACCCTTTCCCTTCGAGTGGATCTTCTTGAGGTAAGTCAAAAGCAGTTTCTTCTTTGCACATCAATTCCAACTTAAAAAGACGCCTCACCAGCCATTGTGAAATGAAATATAATAAGAATATAACACTGTTCTTATACTTCCCTTATATTTTATGTTGCCAGTCTTAATGAAATAATTTACAAGAACGTTCACAAAAGCAACTTTATATTTAAAATCATCTTCTTCTGCAGATCCTTATTTCCTTAGCCACGATCGCTCTCTAGGCAATTGTTTGTTTGTTTGTAGCAGCCGGAGGAAAATGAAAAAAAAAAAACCAGATGTATACTTCATTAGTTCATATTTCGTTCAAGTGAGATCTTTTGTCGCTAGTGTAGCTCACTCTGACATACCGCTATTCTCCTGTTTCAGAAGGTATCCATCCATCTTTATCGTTTTAGCGGGAATAGCAAATCATGTATTTCTGTATGCCATTGCGGTTTGATTGACTGTCGATCTCCCGTTGCGTATACCGGTACTAATTTTATTTAATACACGTGCTATTATTGCTTTAAATGCTACTTTTGATTGTGATTTGTGCCGCGACTTAAGATAGTTAGTGCGAACAATTTAATATTTTAACACAATTTTTTCACTTGAGAACAATAACTGGTTGTGGCTTTTGTGTGTATGTGTAAGCGTCTTGTGGAATAAGACGTTGATTTTCGGTGCCATTTGATAACAGTCATTACCATCACTGACGCACCTACTGTAACTATTGAAGACAAACTAAGAGATCTCTTGCCCCAAACACTACACATTTCCCCCCACACAACCCAGGGCTGATTTTAAGCAGCACGTGCGCTGTCATTCTCTTCAATGTTGCCGTACTTCCGTAACCTTTCATAAACAACAAAATTCAGCATTAAAAAAAAAACAATGAATGGTAGATAAAAGAAAGGGACAATAGAGGGAAGTAGCAACGTTAATTTTCAGGTAACGGGGTCATAAATCTCTAACAAATATCTCAAAGAACAGAAGGGAAAGTTTTGAGGACTTTCCAGATTCCATGATAAAAGCATCTTTAACTGTGTCTGCTAGTATTCCAGGTCAGACAAACACTGCCCTTGTAAGGTGACCATAATTCAAGTATGATACGCCAGGTGGCAGCACCGAACCGAAAATGGGTGGGTATAAAACGAATAACCTTCTGTGATTTCTAGCAAGTAGGGGAGAGGGGGGTACATTTGAACAAGGGGTACCTTTGAACATTTAAGATAACAGGCTAGAAATAATAGCATATCTGGTGGTTTCAACATTTTTAGTTTGGCAAAACTGCGTTGCGTGACGGTCAACTGTTATCTGCCATTTTAGTGTAACTGTTGATGAACAGCAGTATTTTGTTACATTTGTGGGGTGGAAAGTTGGACTTTTTGTGAAGTTTTGTAATATTTTTGACAGAAGCCTGTGTTTTGATATTATCTGCCATTCATTGCAGAAGCAAGTACATTACTTTACTTATCTAATGTTGCCCTTTGTATTTCACAATAGTTTGTACTATCTGGGTATTACCAAATTCCGCTTGGTCATGCCGGTTGGGGCAGTTATGAACAAAAATTAGGGGGCACATTTGAACATTGTTCTACCTCTACTTTTCTGAAACTTATAAGTACCACCAACATGTTTGTGTTCTCAGACAAGGAAGACAAATGTTCAGTGCCAACTGCTGATATTGTGTGTAGACTTTCTAATCCCACAACTTCTGGAGAGACAAATCGTACTGCAAAAATTCTGACATTTCATGTTGATTTGCAGAATTTTAAGTTAGAATAAATTTTGTGTCCAATACCCGGTTAGTGGTGAAAAAAAAATGTAATTTCTTAGATTGCTAGTAGTAATAGGTTTTCCATTAAGCCTATCAGGTATGACGAGCAAAATTAAAAAGTGAATCATAATCATATTTTCACAGATATGCTACAATGATCGTATTCTTTTAAATTTTTCTTCAGATCACACCTACGCCTATAGATATGTTGTCCACATATAGTTTTGTGTGTGTGTGTGTGTGTGTAACGTATAACGTACAGCATATATGCAGGCCCGTATTTAGGTAACTACTATTCTGTGCTCGAACACAGGACGTCTCAGTTTAGGAGGCGACAAAATTTTGGATTTAAAAAAAAAAAGATTCACAATAAAGTTATATTTAATACTATCACACTCAGAGTCCCGCGCAAGAGCGAGAAAATGTTTAATTTGTTCTAATTACAGTAGTTTTTAATTAGCTAGCTTATCTGATAATTTTTTAAAAAGTCATTCTCTCCTACTTCCACCCTAAGGGGTGAGGATGAACTTGAACATCATGAAAACTGATACCCTTAAGCTCAGCGACCTCGAAAACAATGAATTCAACACAATATCTGTCGTTTTCGATTACTTTTAAACTCTGGCCCGCCTCACTCGGGAGTTGAGTATGACCTTGAAGTTGAATTGGATTAAAACTGTCACTATTCATCTCAGTTACCCCAAAAACTATGAATTCAACTCAATTCAGATGTGTTTCCGAAGGGGAGGCAAATTATTTAGAGCACAGAGGCGCACAATATACAAATACGGGCCTGCATATATGTTTCAGCAATTATTACTATTATTATTATTTCCTTGCCATACGTGATTGGTTAATTCTTGTGCCTTAAACCGTTAATGGTGCTTTGTTACATTAGCCTTGTTGTTCGTAAACGAATTTATCCTGAAAATAACGATTATTCTAGTAAAATAATGGTTTGTTCAAAACTGCCCCACGAATGTTCAAATCTACCCCATGCTTGTTTAAATCTACCCCCCAAGGGGGTACATTTGAACGACACCCCCTGCGCCCTTGCACAGAATGACAAGATCAAACAAAGTACTGTATTTTATGGCAAATATAATGTACATTATATTTAGTTTTTGCTACAGTTCTAGGAGGAAATTTACTGAGTGTTTGGAAGCAAAAACGAATATTCGAAAACAGATGTTCAAATGTACCCCCCTCTCCCCTACCTAGGTATATAGTACTATGCAAGCGCGCCCATTTCTCTGGATATTTGGAGGGGCACACACACGCAGGTATATATATATATATATATATATATATATATATATATATATATATATATATATATATATATATATATGAGGATGTCACGACTAGTGATGGGTAAATTCCCGAAAAGATATTTTTCAGGAATATTCCCGGGAAGGTTCCCAAAATGGGAATTTATCCGGGAATTTATGTAAAATCAGAAAGAAAATTGCATTATATTACTATATTATGATTTCGAAGTTCAATTAATTATTATATCACAATATATTATTATTGTTGTCCTCAGTGGATTCTTTAAAATGTACATTCTGAACGGTCTATGTTACCTTATTACCACTTGATTATTTTTAGACAGTACACATAAATGTATATTTATTTACAATACGTTCTATCAATTAAATATGTGTGAAAAAATTATATAGTAACAGTTTAAATTTATATGTAAGTGGATTTACTCAACTTGATTCCTTACACGACCCTTCATTCTATCTATTTCTTGAAATTCCATACGTTAATTCACATGTAAAAGAAGTCCAAGTAGCCTACCTCTTCAGAAAATCGAGTCAGAGAGAGCAGACAGACCGACGTCTATTACTAATGGTGGTTCAAGGTTTATTAAGAGCACTTAATCTCTAATTATACATAATTCTAAATTATTTTACAAAATGTTTAATTTTCTTCATTTGTAAATTAGTACTTTGCTAATTTTGGCTGTTCTTTAGCATTGGGAGCCAGCTTATGCACCTACTTTTTTTGCGATATTCTATTCCGATGCGGTTGTTTTATGGTTTCATACGTTAAATTACGTTACCAACATTAAAATCAGACAGCATTGTAGAGCGAGCGTTAGCGAATGAAGGCGGGTTAGAACCCCCCATGGCACGTTGTTTTTTTATAAATACTAAACAATTACCTTACGTTTTACTGCAAATGGAAATGGAACTTAAAAAATCATCCCTAATAGCACAAGTAGTCCACGGGACGTACCATACGACCCACAACGATCCTAAAAAATCCAGGATATAAATAGGTAATCCCAGGGAAGTCCCGCTTGGGACAGGCATGGGTATATATGGATGGGAATCCCACGGTTGTCCCGCAGGATGGCCACTAGCAACGGGAAATAGAAATTCACAAAATTATACGTATTTCTCTCATAATAAAAGAATATGTTTAAAATCTGCAGAAAAGAAAATATAAACCATAAAATTTCGCCTGGTCCTCAGTGCTGTGGTGCGCGTTCGGAACCGTCATTTGTGTGTCACAATTGGATTGTGGTTTTTGGTATTGGAAGGAATACGTGAGGTTCAGCGGTGACGCAGTGGTAGATGTTAGTGAAATATTTTGTGTTCCAACAGATTTTAGTCTGCAGTATAATTGATTTTGGTATGTGTAAGAAATGAAAATTTTAGTGATTTTTTTTAAAAAAAAAGAGTTGTTGTTATTCTAGTTGTAAAAAAAATGATGAAATGGTGATCGTACAGCCGTAGTACTCAATGTTTAAAGTTCAACAGAGCAGGAATGATATGAACAATGGATTAATATGGGCAGATTTACAATAGGTCGGAATCTTTTAAAATATTTTTCACTTTTTATGTTTCAAATAATTATCTAAAACCTTCTTACTCTTATTTCACACTGTTATTTCATGCTGAAATTATGGCGTTCAGTTTAATAATAAGCACGCAAACTGATTTACCATAAAACCTGCATCGTACCTGATGTACCAAACTGATAAGCAGCCATTAAGTGTCCAGCACCAGCCTCTGGGATTTTGTTAAGATGTATGGTAAAGCGAAGATGAGCAAATATTGTCTAGTTATTTTTTACTAGATTTGGAGCACTAGTGTTACAAAACGCTCCTCAAAACTTATAGCTGATCGACTGAAGGGGCTTAGAAGCCCCGCAGGGCAAGTTGTTTTCTACCTTTGAAGTGACACATGATTTGCATGGGGAAGGTTCTAGATTACTGGTCCCCGATGTGGATTAGTAGATGGGTAGATTTCATTCTGTACTAAAGTTTATACATTTAACTGATACAGTATTGCCGAGCGAGCGAAGGCGGGTTAGAGCCCCGCAGGGCACGTTGTTTTCTGTCTTTATTACTGCTCAATGGGAAGGGGGACCAGTAATCTAGAACCTTGCCTTTGCACTGCAACCATTGTTTCTAACCATTTCCCAAATCTTCAGATACAACACTTACCATCTCGTTCCTAATTTGTATTCAGCCGCCGTCTGCATTAGCAAATAGTTCCACCAGAACATACTTTCCTATGTTACTTACTCCCACATATGGTTTATGAAATTGAATGAAATGAAATATCTAGTTTAACGTCTGACGATTGTGCACCGAGGCTAAGGGAAACGGTGATGATCAGAAATGAATGAAATGGTGGAATGAAGAAAGTGGGAGGAGACGGTGTTTGTCCACCACAGAGTTCACTTGGCGCGAGCTGGGATCGAACCTGGGACCCCAAGCACCAGAGGTAAACGATCTACCTCTGAGCCACCGCGGCCCCATATGGTTTATGAGTTTAAACAATTATATTACCGTTTCACTATTTTACTACTAATATTTTTCGACTACAAAAGCAACTCTTTTATGTAAGTTTATAAATGTTTGTTTTGTGACTTTTTTTGTAGTTATTATTGTTATGTAATTGCAATCAAAGAAACATTCTAAATGTTGTTTTGTTTCAATGTTTACTATTGATAAAATGCATCGAAATTCCGTACTTTGTGTGTGTGGGGAGGTTCATACAGACCCCACGAGAGGCATTTAGTGAAATGAGAAGTATCTTCGATATCTATTTATGTATAAATGAGTCTCAGCCAAAGTGGACCCAAAAATTCGTATCTTTGTAATATGCAAATTAAATCATTGTATTTCTTTAATTTGGACCAATATAAGTCGTTGTTAACTAACTTGAATTAAATTAGTTCTTCTGTACTCCGTAGTACTTTGAAATTGTCCATATGTAATTCAGTATAATGTTTTCACTTGTGCAACTGTTTATCTTTTTGTCCTTCTGAAATGACTCTTGAGAGCTATATTAAGAAGCATGTAAAGATCAGTACAACGTATTTTTATCAGGATTTCTTCGTGAGTGAGTCGGCAGACGTATCGCATTTGTGGCCAATTAGTCCTGGTTCCGAGTTCAAATGGAGGACAATTTCTCTCGGATGTAACTCGAGAAGCACTTTTTATTGCGCTTTAAGCTTATGTGACCCCTTCCAGCATAACCCGGCTGTTGCATAATAACATCAAGGCGAAACAAACTTATTTCTGTCCATATATGATATGAATATATAGAGCAAATAATTTTAACCAAATAAACCTGGTTTAAACCCCAAAAAACGTTTTTTTTAAATTTTTTTCAATAAAAACCATGGTTTTTGCCTACCCTGAAAAACAGTGACTTAGTTGCGTTACGAAATATAGCTGAACGAGCGAAAGGGGTGAGAAACCCCGCAGTTTTTTTTTTTTCTTTTTTTCATTAGCACAATGGTTCACTGAGCTGCAGTACCAGTTCCGAAGTCATGGATCGAGTTGGGGGAGATACTAAATCCCATCCCAGTTAGGCAACTGCACTCTTCACGCACTTTATTGTATTTTATTCGCAAAATACGCAAACCTAATTTAATGCTAATATATTAAAGTATACTAGTTTAGATTTTTTATGCCAACGATTTGTAATATAAGAAAAGATAAAAGTACTGCAGTAACTCAAATTGTAAAAGCTGAGCGAGGGTTGTATTCTGAAAAGAGGAGGAAAATAGAAAAACAATATTTGTGAAGGGTAATATTGGATGGAACAGGTTACCTTATTCCTAATCTGCACGGTGTTATTTACGTAAAAGTGGTAATTCGCAAATATAATCGAAAATTATGGATGACTATCCGAGTCATATGTTTCTTTTATTTATATGTTTAGTCAGCTTAGACAAAAGGTCTAGTGAGCTTTTGTCCTACACCGGCCAGTGAGTGATGGAAGGCGATGTTGGATGTAAAAGTAATGGAAAGCTAAAACGTATTGTGCTTACTGTTCATAAATCCTTCTTATTGCCAGGGTTGGCAGAAACCATGTTTTGTCGAAAGAAAAAAATTTGATTAAACCATATTTTTTTTACATTGCTACTTTTTGTTCAAATTGATTTCTTTATTCATTTAGGTTACATATAACTAAGTTTGTGTAGCGTTAACATCCTTATGCAACAGGAGGTTGATGAGCCCTTTCACAACATAAAAGGCTGTTCCGAAAGTAGACATCGATAAAAATGACGTAATGAAGATAAGTCATGCGCTTAAAATACAAGTTTTCGTAAAAAGCACCTTGTTCGGTTTGGTGCAATCAGTACCTTAGCATAATTACAATCTGATTTTTTACTAGGGAACAACAGAATTTGGGCTTCGCCCACTTCACTTTATTCTAATGCGGATAGTATTCTGTGAATCGGGATTGTGCAGTTTCAGTACAGAGCTGAGCGGTATATATATATTTTACATCGAAATGCTCTCGCTTTAATCGTGCCGGTGTTATTTTTCATAAGCAGATATTTTGCATACTAATTTTCCTAGGGTTATGCCCTAGGCTAAAGGAGACTGATGATAATAATAAGTTAAATGGTGAAATGAAAGAAATGTAAGGAAATGGGAAAACCCCGAGGAAATCAACGCACATGGTGTTAAAATTTATTTTATTGTCACTGTATAATAGCCAGTTCGCTGGAACTTTAAAATTAAAACTGAAAAGTCCAATTGATAAGATGTGGATGTAGCCAATAAGGTTTCGCAACTTCTAGTTCTGAAACTTAGTCGGCTATGATCCTGCCAAGTTCGGTCACCAAATACCTGGGACTAGTTCTGTTAAAAAAAAAAAAAAAAAAAAAAAAAAAAAAAGCTCGCTCACCTCAATAATCTGTACAGTGATTTCACTTGTGCAGTTGTCTTTCTAAAATAACTTAAAATATTCACAAGTACGCAAGATCAATATAACACATTTCTTTCAGGTTTCCTCTGTACATGAGTCTACAGAGGGTCGAGCTAGGTCTTGGGTTCGAGGCCAGGCGGAGGACAGTTTTTCTTGGGTGAAACTGGGTAAGTGATTTGATCCCACTTTAAGCTTTAGGTTCCATCCTTCATAAGGTCTCCGCTGTTACATAAAAATGTTAAGGACAAACTGGGCTTGGAGTGGAGGGTCTCTCAGTAGCATGGCTATATGAGACGTGCAACTACAGCTTAACGTGGAATCTGAGTCACATGAGCACCCATCGCGAATCCGAGTCTCCCGCATTAAAGGTGCGTACGCTAACCACACAGCCATGAGGGAGCTTGCTAAGGTCAAACGAAATTAGTTCTATTCACATGTAATCTAAATAATGAAAGCAAATCAATTTAAACCAAAAAACCTTGTTTAAACACTAACAAAAAAAAGTCTGATTTTAAACTCAAAGCTGTTTCTGTTTTCAAACATGGCTTTTGCGAGCCCTGCTGAAATTTCAAGCATTGATTTTTTTCACTAATTCTAGGAAATGGAAAGAAAGAGAAAATCCGCAGATTGCATATCTTCGAGGCATTTACGAAGACGGATAAAAGAAGTGACAGATGAATTAATGTTAACTATCTGTGAGAAGACTGTATCATCAGATAAGGAAGTTAATATTGAATCAAACAATGGAACGTCCCCGATCACTGGTTACGTGTCAGCAAATGTTCGAGGTAATACTTTAGATGTGAAGGAACTCCTATATTCTTCACAGAGGCTAACATATGATGAAAGCATATCGGGAAGTGGATTGTCTTCAGAAGAAAAGTTAGACACTATTGGAACGTTGGAAGAAAAGTTAGACGAATGATAACCAACGAGTAGAGGAATATAACGGAAGATCGCCGCTGGAGAATTTCCCTCTTCAAACGCTGGACGACCTCTATGAGTGTGAGAGGAGGATTGCAAATGATCCAGCATTTAGCAGACGTTTGGTATGTTTAGCTCCGTATTTGTTGAATATATTTAGTTACGAGAAGAAAATGTATGTTTTCTTACAAACGACAAATATAGGGTTGCCACCTACCGCGAAAAGCCACTGAATTTGAAGATTCTGGAAAAGTCAGGGATTTTGTTTAAAAAAAAACGGGAAATTTGAGCTTAACTGAAAACATAAGAATCACTGCCAAACCAGTTTGTTTCTGTATGTCTTATTGTAAAGGAACCCTTACTGTTCTTATGGGTGAGACAGATAGTATCTCCATTTCTGTTGTCTGAGCACTAAAAGAAGTAAACTATTACGTGATTAAAAGAAGAGCGGTAGTTCGGTTCTCCTATGTTATACATATAAATTATAGGTAACAGGACATGTGCGAGTCATGTACATTTGTCAAATCGAAGTATTTTAACTTACAACTGTGCAGTTTTTTACGACTCGTTTTTGTTATGCTGGTGATCACTTTTAAATGTATAAGGAACGTTTGTGGCGTAACTTGCTTGCAGTTTTAGGTCCCATGCTTTGAAATTTTAAATTTAAATTAGAGTAGTAACAATCAGTTTTTCAGTTCTTGTTTTTGATCATCATCTTGAAATTTACGTTTTCCTTTTAGTTTAGGTTTCTTGTAATGTAAACGTGCATACAGAGGTAGACTACTGTATTTTTGTGGTGCACTAATGGTAATGTAAATTGTGCTAAGCTTCAGACAGAAAGTTGCCAAATAGAGATACATATTTATAACTTCTGTAACATTTAAAATATTCTTATGCTTCTACAATTCCTTACTTAGCTTTTCTTATCCACTATAGTATAGCTGAAGTGTGTTATTTATTTTCAAAATTCGAAAGTACCCATTTGAGTAACTTAGTGTAAAATTTTGTGAGAAAACTTGGAGTAAGGGAGTTTTGAAATCCCAAAAGAGTAGCCAGCCTCAAATATGTTTCTTATTCAGTTTTATTAACAATATGTGTATGTTTAAGATGTAGCAGGCCCGTTGCCACAGGAGACTACGAAGAGCTAAGACCCTTCTAGAACATTTTTTAAAAACGTTGATCATGGTTACATATGTGCTCAGCCAATATGTTCTTAAAAAAACCTACATACGGAAAAAAATCATCAATAAAAGAGGCATTTACCATACCTACAACAGACAAATCAATCAACATTTCTCAAGAAACAAACCACAAGAGACAAAATGAAACTAATAAATCTACACAACCAGACAACCGGCTTGAATGTGTCAGATACACCTTGAGTGCCTAAAAAATTTGCTTTCTTTCTTTCTTTTTTATCTTGATTTAATTTCTTTTTTTTTCTTGTCCACACCGTCGGAGACAAACATTTAGCCGAAGCCCAGTCTTCAAAAATTTTTTGTTGTGCGATAAATCTTAGTATGTATCGTGAATATAATGGTATATGTTCTCGCTATGTGTACAATATATTGAGTATTTTTTTTGGTGTTTCTTACTGTCCAAGAAATATTTTTAACTGAAACATTGAAAACAACCAACTTCGATAAGAATGAAGTATACTTTAATGTGTTAGTATCGCTATTGTAATTTAAATACTTTTTTCAAAAATAATCACAAAGAATACCTCTAAAAAAATTTATGAAGTTCATAACGTTTAAAGTGCTAAGACCTGATAATTCCTGAAATTACCAAGTTTGCAATCAATAGAATTTTATATTTGTACTCTGATAAATTTGGTGCGTAATTTAATGTTAAATGTTATATTTCAGATTGCAGAGCTCCGTAAGATAGGGGGTACTAATATTTACAGTATTGTTACGAATATAATGAAGCGAATTCTAACCAACATGTTAGCAGCGGAAATAAGTTGGACAGGCGGAAAGACAAAGACATCATTCTCAGCCCTTGCACTTTGTGATGTTCTTACAGGTAATATATTATGATTTATTATATATTTTCTTTTATTATTATTTAATACGATTAACTAGAATTTGTATGTGTTTCCACTCGATTCGACCATCCACCACAGAAATTATCCAGAGGTTAGTATTGTAAGACAACTCTCCGAAGTAATTTGTTCACAGAACTCAGTTTTTCCAAAGAATTTGTATGAGAAAATAAATGTCGATATGTTTCGAGAATTTAAATTGAGGATTGTGAATTTAGTATTTTATACCAGCTTACATAAAATTATTCTCTTAGTTTCTTGATACTTGTTTAATATCATAATTGACTTTTCTTAAAATTTAATGATCGTGAACTGTTGTTTCATTCTATTTTAAAATTTATTTTTGAGAAAGAAGAATGGATGGTAGATTTTTTTATAATGTTGAGCAGATTGCGTTATCCAGGAGATTTTTTTTTAATCATGGTATAATACACAAATATTTCTCATGTTTTGAAAAACCTCTAAACTTAGTTATAAGGTAGAATTACAAGCTACCACGTGTCTGAAATGCTTCGTGATTTTAAATAAAATTAGGATGTTGTTTTTGAAATACACTAAAGTCCTACAAGTTATGGGATAGCGGTATAGAACCACTTCATGTGTTGCGGAAAACAAATATAAATGCACATAGCACTCGACTTCTGTTACTTGAACTTCTGTAAAAGGTCATTGACCGTGATGTTGCTTCTACGACGAAAACTATCAACGTGTGTGTTGCTCTTGATAACTGCCAATATGCCGGATAGCCATACTGATCATGATCCCAGTTGATACGAACTGATGGTAGAGTGCGTATGTGGCGGAGACTCTAGACGCCGTAGACTCAAGTTATCAACAAGGCAGTTACAAGCTTGTGGCCTGTAATTGTGTGGTGCGTGTTTATATGGCATTCTTGGATCCTCGAGTCCGATTGACCTAGAAAATATCAGCAAGCCAAAATTATTCGCGATTGATTTGCAGAGCATTCTAAACAATGAATCGGCCAACTATACTGCTAGACATAAAGTTAATAGAAACATGTACGATATCATCGTACGAACCATTTGTGCACACGTTTTACTTGCAACAATCACGTCATAATAGCCAACAACAAAGACTTTATGAAGGATTTCCACCGACTTGTCGAGTCCATGCCATTCCAAGTTGCTGCACTCGCCATGCTCGAGAAGGCATAGCACGATAGCCCTATTATCTTTGTATCCCATAACTTTTGGAAACTCATTTCACCTATTGAAATGCATGTCGAATATTTCATATTCCTTCTTGTTATCACACATATCTATTGCAGAAATTTGCCAGTTTTTCTCTTTCAGCAATATTATATTTCCAGAGACAGTGAGGCAACACGCGTCCAGCAAATTTGCTACAGATGCTGAGATCAAAAGACCAGTTCAAAGCTGGCTTCGTCACGCAACGGAAAAAATGAAAAGAGAGAAACGTAAGTAAGATATTGACACTTTTAGGTTTGTAAATTGCTTGCTCTTGCTTAGTCGACGTGGTGAACGGAAGCTTCAAGCAATCAATTATAATACAGAAAATTATTCTGTATTATAATGTATTGTTGATGTCGCACCAAAGACACCATTGTGCGACCCTACTTAATAGTTCAGAAAAGTCGTTGTAAAATTAATAATACACTCTCTTTGCATGTGTAACGCACCCGCGATAGGCATGGAAACCCATTTACGAAGTGGGATGTGTCTACTAAATACGTTTTATGACTAACGCGCCCCAGTGTAGATGGCTATTGTAATTATTATAGTTCTGTATTTTTATCTCCATACAGGTCAGGCAGTCTTCGTTTTTAATGTTGTTTTGCCATGTCCCAAGAAATCCTACACGATATACTTTCACATAAACTATAAACATGCCAAAAGACTGCTTTGGGGCGATCGTCCTTCGGGATTCTACAGGGTGTTTACTGGAGTTGAAGTCTAGACTTACAAATTTTCAAAACACCAGCCTAAATTTAAAAAAAAAAAAGTCATACTATGATATTCAAGAAGCTCTAAAATGTGTTGATAAAGCTAGTTCTTCAATATTCTGATGGAAAGAATGCATAGAAACTAGTGGGTTAAAAAAAAAGGAAACACTATTGATTTTCTTTCTCGAATTACCAAGTTCTTTCAATGTTTGACCAATTCATTTTATCATCACCTACACCCAGATAATGGGACTGCCATCTTTAAGAGTCTCAAAGGAAATCTTTACATTTTTCCAGTATTAGACAATAATTTCCAGTACATTCCAGTATTTCCAGTAAGAAAATCAAATACCAGTAGATTACCAGTATTTCAAGTACCAGTAGACACCCTTTTCTACACCACAGTTGATTCACATTATCTTCATTGTGTGTGTGTGTGTGTCCAGCGGAAATCTTGTTCTTTTTTGTACGGTTCGGGTAATTTTTGGTCATCCCATTGCAAATACTTGTATCAATATTGTATTTTGTTTATTACTTAGTTGCTCCTTTCTAACTTCTATCTCAAGGTTTGTAACAAAGTAATGCTAGTAATTTGGCTTCATATGTTCCGTTTTCCACTTTTTACATGACATCTGATACAAAAGAAAGTAAATGAATTCAATGGATACAGTTTTTTTTCTTTCGTTGAAACAATTTTTTACTTACGTCAAGGGATAGTAATGTTCAACAATGAATAAAAGAGACAAACGTCATTATCCAAAGCTCGAACTGGAATGTGTGTGTGACTCGATTGGCCTGGACAGTTAGCTATGTTGCTTGTCTTTGCCTTTTGGCTTGATTACTGATTTAAAGGCTAACTTTATATATTCATCGCTATGCGAACTAAATCCAAACTTGGTGTGCTTTCTCTGCTTTTTAAAGTTCGTTGTTGGTTTATAATTAATACTAAGTATTATATTCACTTCTTGTCAGAAGCGCGACTGATTCGCAGCATCACATGTACTTACATATTTCTAGCGAAAAGATTTTTCAATTCAAGCAAAACAGGTCCCATTGTCTTATGACTGGATCATAATAATAAAGCGAGTAATTCCAACAAGTGTCATCCCCCTACTACTTTCCATACATCCATACGTATTTAACGTAATTATTAGATTTTTCTGTGGCTAATTTTTTATGAATATTTGCACTCACTTCGTCTTTTAACAGAATTTTTTTCCTTTTCCATTTTGTAGGGAAAAGGGGTGAACAAAGCGCGATGTTGACAGGCAAATGAACACACATAAAGTGCGATGTGACTGAAGCTGAAATGAACATGCAAATGCTCACATTATAAAACCCTAGATGTATATTTTGAAAGGGTGAAAAAATCCCTTCATGTATGATAGCTTTTGAATAAAAGATTGTACGTGTGTAACCCATTTGTTTTATTAAGCATATCTTTCTTTGCTACACAGATGCTAGATAACTACGATCCAAACGTGACGTTCGGTTATTAATGATTAATTAGGTTCATGTTTCAGAAAAGGCAGTTTTTTTTCCTAGTTGAATCATGTTCCATTCTTATTTTCTTTCTATCCCTTGAGGAGAAATTTACAGCTGAACAACACTAAGTTAGTTATTATTACAAGTAATGTGGAAAAATACAATATGCAGATAACTTATATATTGTAAATAGCTACATCTTCGCTCTTATCATTTCGCATAGTCCCATATATGACTATGTTGAATCGTACAGACCACTTTGTCACAAGGAAGACGTCTGAAGGATTTGATGATGATACAATGTGGCGTCAAGCATCCACTGGCTACATTTTGCAGTTTATTCCGCCAACAAGGAGATTGTCCAAAGGCACCAATTGATATATTTTCTCACGAAATTTAAATTTACCTAACCATAGCTAATATCATTGGAAACTTTACTGCGGTAATAGAGAGTGCAAGTCAACGAGTCAAACATTTGCTTTTGAAATGTTTACCTGTAGCCAGTGGCGTATTTAGGGGGGTGGCTTCCGGGCTTAAGCCCCCCTCCGAAATCTTACTTAGTATAGTAATGTAAATGAAATATCTTGCAGAATTTTCACATTTCCAGGGAAAGGCCCCCCCCCCGAAAGATAGCAAAGACCCTCAAGAAACAAAATCGTAAATACGCCACTGCCTATAGCCTATAAATATGTACCTGAAGAGACTCACTGGGACTTTGAAGCGGAAGTTCATGTACAGGCCACCATGTGGTATTGCACGATAGCTCTATCGGTTATTACAGAGTGAAGCTATTGGTTATTTTTAGGCTCTGGCTTTTCAAAGGCGCCTCTCAAGTAGCTACACGTGAAATAACGCATATTCCGTTTGATTTGCACTGTACATTGTGTTTGCAAATCTGAAACCAGAGCCTGAAAACAGTCAATAGATTCACATCATCTTTTCTGGTGCAATGCTACACGGTTACACATGAGCTTCCGTTTGAAGTCCCGTAGGATTCTCATCAGGATTTCATGGATACCTCAGGAGTCCCACGGGATCGTCCCGGGATTATCCCATTCGCGTACGTGGTTCTCCCTGACTATCCTCTGGTTTCCTACGGGATTCTTCCTGCATGACTCCCGCTGGAGTCCCACGGGTCGTCCCGTTTCCCGGGACAAACGCGGACATCTGGAATTCCCGTGTCAGTCCCATGGATGTCGCAGGAGTCCTATGGGAGCGTCCCGGGATAGTCCAGTTTTCCCGGGCGGGAGGGCCATAGGACATCCTAGGGAAGATTTTGTGCTATTAGGGATATTATTAGTTATATAAAGTACCGTCAATTTTAAATTTTTTAACCTCCAAATTCTTTAAAACCTAGAAGTACATCATAATATATTAAAATAAAGTAATTAGTCATATGGTTCTTATAATTTGGAAGATAATTTAAAGAAGTGGAAATAAATTCCTTCCCGGGAATTTATAGGCCAGGGAAAAAAACGGGAATATTCCCATTTTTAAATTCCTTCCCACCGGGAATATTCCCACTGCCCATCACTAGTCACGACAAATTTCATTCAAATTATGCCAAATATTACATATTCATAAATACACTAGGGGACCGTCGGATTTGAATCCTTCACTTTGATAATGTGAGCCGTGGTACTAATGATCGAACTGATTCTCTTTACGTGGTGACGTACGTGTATCAATATGCAATTGCCGCAATTTATCAAAATGTTCCTGTCGTACTAATAATTCACGATCTACTCTCTCTAATCTATGCATTTCCTGAGTAATATTTTGATCATGTTCGGATTTTACGGTAACAGCGGGCAATTTCTCAAAATGCTCCATTATCATTTCAACAGTAGCTTTATGGTGTTCACTAAAACTTTCTAAGGTTTGTTCAGTTCCATCTGACCGTTCACTGTTAAGTTTTAGAATTTGCCGTTGCCCTTGTACTTCTTCACCTATCTCACCTCTCTTTTCCGCGAGTTCCTTTACATATCCGTTAAATTCGCGTACGGCACTTTCCTGTCTATTCATACAAAAACTAACAATCTCGCATTTTCTGTGTGTGAGCACCTGGTGTTCTTCTATTTTCTCTACTTGGCCTTTTACCCCTTGCACTTCCACTTTCAAAGTATCAATATCACGCTGTTTGTCCTCGGTGGTCTGCCTACACTCAATCTCTACCGCTTGTATGGATGCCTGTAATTGCCCAACACTTTTCCTATATTCTTCGCTAAGTGATTCAACGCGTTTGGTTAGGTTAGTTAATTCCAAACGTATTTCAGTAATCGTATTATTGAATTCAGTAGTCAGTAATCGTACAACTCAAACCATCAAGTCTACTTTCTAATTCAACTCAATTCTACGTCCACTCTTTCGCTAATTTGGTTATGCACTGTTTACATTCATTTGCTGATTCTGTTATTGACTGTTTGCATTCGCCTATTAATTCATCTACTCTTTCTCTATTGCTTTCAATTTTATGTTCTAAACGTTCACTGTTATTTTCTAGTTTCTGCTCTAATTTAGCAGACTGTTTCTCTAACAATGCTTGAATTTGATCTAATGTAATTCTACTCTCTATATTTATTTAAGTTACAAACAACTAATTCACAATATAAAAGTGAAAAATACGAACGCCTAACTTCAACAACAAAGTGTAAACAAACAACTTTCTGAAACTAATGTGTCATTATTTCAATTGCACAAAACCTACTCTTTTTTGACACTTCTCAAAATTTATTAAATTATTTTAACATATCTTAACACTTATCCTATAATTATTTCCTCACAATATTCTTAGCATAAGTATAAATAAAGGTGTCAACAGAAGGTTATGTCTATATTGGTGTGTGTTCGGCTGTGATCAGCTGATTGGTGTTTATACATATGTGCGTAATATTGGAAGTTGACGGTTGGAAAGCTTTGCGAACAAAGATAAAAATATTATATTTTAATGTCTTACGAAAAACTTATACTAGTAATATTTCTATAGTAATTAAATTTACTTTATGTTATTTAAAGCCTGCTTATTATTTTCTCTTTCCTTTTTCACAAGTTTGAACTATTTCCAAGGAAATTAAATTTAACTAGTTTGCTACATATACTACGTGACTCAAACTCTGGATTCTATACGCAAACACTACAATACCTGTTCTAAATACTTTCGTGTTTACCAAGTAAATCAGTAGTATCTTCGGGCACAATTACATCCGAAGATTGATGATTTTGTCCTGTCATCATCACTATGTGTTTGTAATCGTGTTTTTTTTTTTTCGTTGTTAAAACTCTATAAACCTAAGCATTCACCCCAGCTTTACTAGGGCAAATCACAATTACATCCGAACTTATATCTTATCGAAAACCCGAAGCTGGGCACATACGGTTGACCGTAAAATAGAAATATGTGAAAATTATTAATTTCAACACAAATATTAACGAATAATAAAGAAACCACTTTACGATACAACTCAAAAAAAAAAAAACTAATTAAACTGTGCAAAGAATGTGTTGCTGAATCTGAATTACACAAATTAAGAGAACATTAAGAGATTACAAGCGGTCAAGTAGATTTGTTCAATTTTATTTGATGGTTTCAACCTTTCATTTCATTTCTATTTGCTTTCCTTCAATAAAAAATGGTTAGGTGGCTCGAATAATGAATGTTTCACTTACTCACGATAAATCTTCGACCGGTCAGTTGTTCCACTGCTGAAACACTCTAAAAACAGTACTCATGATTTTGCACAAGTACCCATGAAATAGAAGGTACTTCGCCTATGTACCTATGAGAATTCAATGTACCGAAGACTTTAGTGGGTACACAACGCATCTCAGCCTATTACCCATGAATTAGTGGGTACATGGAAGATTATGGGTACAGTAAATTTGTACCGAAGAATGTATCCATGGCAATAAGGTAACATGAACATACGCCATATTGTGTGTTTTCGGTTGATGTGTTGTCTGCGCATTATTTGAATGAAGATTGAAAAGATTCCAGCAACCAATCAAACGAGTCACATATAAAAGTAAATGGAATATTTTGTATTTATAATTGTATCTGGATATTTTAAATGAATTAACTTGTCTAAAATGTATATTATATTTCAGTAGTCAAACAGTAATTTATGCCATAGTTAATTTGAAACAATTTTTCATGGTTAAGCTGATTACAAAATGTACATTTTAAATCTAGTTTTCAAAAAAAAAAAAAAAAAAAAAAAACATGCACAACATGCTAATTTTCGTGACTTTATCTGAATAATATTCCGACTGTTCCGTGGGTGCCATTAACGTATGTAGGAAAATCAAGAGTATGGAATTGAAAGTGCAAGGGTAAGTATTCCATACACATGGTTACGTGCACCTTGCACTACACTGGTTTGTATAGGTTTTGTTTATGGCTTCTGGTGCTTACGTTCAAGGTAACGTTTACTAAATCCCTGTACCTTGTGCTTGTGCAAGGACTTTACCATGTAAGTGTTGTATCGCCGGACCAATTTTTGGAAATTTACAGGGTGAATTGGAGAATTTATTTTGGTTTGAGAGGAAGAGTAAGGGAAAGTCAGGTGAAGGGAATAGCGATTTCTGTAGGCTGTGTTTGATATTGTAAGGGATATTGTATGCGGAGGCGGAAGTGACTGTTTGGCGGAGAAGTACACTTGATATGATTTAGTGGTGGAAAAGACAGTGTGGTAATAGCGCGTATATGTCAAGATTCTAACATACCTTGTTTGCGTTTTATAGAATTACACAAAAATAACGAATGTCAGTTGTTGAAATTCTGTAAAAGACACAGTATACTGTTTACAAGTGGAGCTTTACTAATATGAAGTCCTATTGAAGCTAGTATCATTGCCAAAAACCATTTGTTTCACTACCAACTCGCATACTCGTCATCGCTGACACGCCTGCTTCCTCCGGACGCACCCAACACTGTAGCATACATCCGTACGCCGTGTTTATACGCAATAGTAATTTTTATGCCATGTAAATTCTAAAAGTTTACATGGCTCTGTTTTGAAGGTAACAACCTGACCTAGCCTCAAGTAACGTAATGTAATCTAACCAAGTGCAGTACACTTTGGTACTTTTTTGTGTTTTCATGTAGGGCTCGATATAATGCTAGAGAAGCAAGGGCTCGGAAAAAACCGGCGTTTTTGGAAAAAAAACTCGGTTTTTTCTGCTTCGCTTTTTTGCTTGGGAAATTTTGGGCTTTTTCTCAAAATTCTGCTTTAAATTGATAAAGGAGACTTTGTTTCGCTTCTCTATAACACAAAACGTCATTTAGTTAGTGGTTGGTGCTGATAATAATATAAAATCTCGAAAACAAACTATGAATTTCTAAAAGATATTTCAAACAATTTTTCTTCAACATATTTACATTATGAATTCCACAGGATTAACCAATGTATATAAGATTTTTTTTAACCTTCTATATACAAAAGTAAGCAGAGTTGACAAGAACCATGGTTGTTTTTGAAAATGCCAAAAACCCGTTTTTGGGGGGATGTTTAAACCAGGCTTTTTTGGTTTAAACCAGTTTTTTATTTAGATTTTTTGCTTTATGTATTTATATTACATATTCACAGAAATAAGTTTGCTTCGCCTTTCTGTTATTATGCAACAGCGAGATTTTGCCGGAAGAACTCCCATACGCTTAAAAAAGCCCGGTCAGTAAATTTCTTAAATTGAGAATCTCCCGCCCTAGCCATCGGGAAAATCCCGTCATTACTTGAAATGTAAGACAATAACGGGAAATCCCTGTTATTGCTTTGCATGTAAAATTTAAAGGTCAACGTATCATAATCAGTACGCTAAAACTGAGGTATTAAATTATAAATTTAATACATAGATATCATTGAAAGTGCAATCCAATCTAATGCTGGAAGCTACGTAGGCAATCGATAAATTTTGCCAATTTCTATCAATATATTTAGGCAACCTTGGATTCTTTATAAAACAACAGGCTTCGCTTAAAGTGACATCCAAACCGCTACTTGGTTTGTTCGACCGAGAATTGATCATGAGACACCTTGATTAAAAGGTGAAAAGGAAATAAAACTATTGCAGGAGGTTTGATATCTGGAACGGTCACCATGACGTTCACACGATTCGCATTTTTCATTCTTTTTATTTTTATGGTTTAAACCAGTTATTAAAAAAAAAGATGGTTAAACCAGCCCACCCTAAAAGTAAACACTTCTTTTTTTAAAAAAATACACAAATAACTAGCAAATACCTAGTAAAAATAAGTAGTATTTTTACTTCAAAATATTCCAAACCCTCTTTTTGAAACAAGATAAAATTAGAACAAAACATAAGAGAAATACTTAGTTTTATATGATACACTTAAAGGCTGCACACCTAGAGCTTTTGGTTTTGTATATTCTTGAAATTTTACAGTTACGTTTTATATAAGCACCATCACGGTTTACCCAATAATCAAGTTTTCTGAATTTTTAACAAGAGGGATTCAACATATCATTACGGAATCCCCCCCCCCCCGAAAAAAAAGGACTACGGAATATATTTAAGTTAAGCTAAATACAACTGCACGACAAACATGACTGAGTGATTAACTTTTACGCTTCTATCGGGAAGTCCGGGATTCAACCAGCATTCGACCATTCTGACAAAGCTTTTCTTCATTCCATCTGTGAATGTAGAAATAGTGCGTGTACCGTGAGTTGGCCGACTTCCTTTCTTATTGTTTATAAATCGTTATTATTACTAATTATCACCAATGACGGTTTTGCGAAGGTTAGGGGGCGGTCTTTCGGACCGAAGCCCGTTCCCCAAAGTTATGGAATGTGTGCAACAAACAAAATATATATTAGTTATGCTTTTACTCATAAACTATAAGCTCTCGTCAAATAAAAATTACGATTGTTTAGAAAACTAAACATTAGTAAGAAAAACCCTTCCCAAAATACTTTTCTAAGTCCGCCTCTGATTCTCAGTATAAAATTATTTTTAAGGTTGTATCCGGAAGATTATTGCTAAACTTATAAACGAAACGAAATATTAGTTATGCCTGTACTCATAAACTTCAAGCACCTCCCAAATAAAATTAGGACTTTTTAGAAAACGAAACAATCAGAAAAACCCCTCCTAAAGTACTTTTCTAAATTCGCTATTGATTATTTGTATAAATTGGTATTCAAGATTGTGTTCGGAAAATTATTGCTAAATCACTTCACAGCTACAGTTTAAGAGAAATGTGGAAGTACGGTTTGACGGGTATATTGAAAAACGTATGCTTTGACGGATAAATAGAAAAACGGGCAAGTTTAACTTTTGTGCTAGAAGCTAGAGTACTAAGCTCTTAGAAATGAAACATGGATGACAAACTAAAATGATCTAGAGAAGAAAAAAGATGTCGATAACTCAAAAGTTAAAATAAAGTTAAATAGCCTCTAAAATTGCCCTCAAATACTACATTCTTCATGTTAGCTTTAATTCGTAAAACATGTGCTCCATCCATCTTGATGGTGAATTTCAGAGCGAAATATTGCATTCAGGACATGGAATTCTTAACTAACTATAGAATATACTATAAGAAATAACGTGGGTTCCTGTCACCACGGCATGGCGCGTCCTCAGGTTGCGGATCGAGGAGAAGGCCTCTAGATATAGAGGTTAGCTGCGAATATACTGAATAAGCAGTCGCGGACAGACGACTAGGAGTGGTCCTCCAGCTTGGGGGTTTGGGTAAGGCTAACACCCTCATCCTGTAAAAAAAGGTACTTGTTCAGAAACATTCACAAAAGCCTCGGACAAGGACTCATATCTTGGCACGACATCAGCAAAAGAAAATGGACATGAGGTTTGGAACATGAAATATTAGAAGTCTTTATAGGGCAGGCGCGTTAAAATCTGTAACGAGTGAGTTAGAGAAATAGAGGATGGACTTAGTTGGAGTTCAGGAAGTTAGGTGGGAAGGAAATGGATCTGATAATTCCGGAAATTTTACGTTATTTTACGGGGAAGGAAATAAAAATCACCAGTTAGGAACAGGGTTTTTCGTTCACAAACGAATATTACCAGCAATTAAAAGGGTTGAATTCGTTACTGACAGACTTTCTTTTATTACTCCTAAGGGACGGTGGTGTGATATTATTGTTTTAAATGTACAGGCTCCAACTGAAGATAAGGGTGACGATATAAAAGATAGTTTTTACGAAGAAGTGGAACGGATATTTGACCAACTCCCGCGATACCATATGAAGATTCTGTTAGGGGATTTCAATGCGAAGGTAGGGCGAGAGGATATTTTCAAACCGATTATAGGGAGATTATTTTTAAAGAAATTAGAAGAGAGCCAGGTAAGAGAGAAATACCAGATTGAAGTTTCGAATAGATTCTCGGTTTTAGAAGTCTCGGAGTGCACTAGTGTTGAGGATACTTGGATTGCAATTAGAGATAGCATTAAAAGTTCAGCAATAGAAAAATTGAGACACGCGGAAATACGTAGGAACAAACCATGGTTCGACCAAGAATGAATTAAACTAGCAGAGAAGAGAAAACAGGCAAAATTACGGTGGCTACAAAATCCGAATGAAATAACTACACAAAATTTCGCAGATATCAGGCGGAAAACTTCCAAAACTTTTAGAACAAAGAAACGCGATTTTTTGAAAGCTAAAATTAAGGAACTTGAAGATAATAGTAACAATAAAAATATTCGGGACATGTATAAAGGGATCAGCGAATTTAAGAAAGGCTATCAACCTCGTGCTTATATTTTAAAGAAATCTGACGGAACATTTCTCACTGATACGGATAGCCTCTTCAATAGATGGAAAGATTTCTTTAACGATTTGCTGAACACGCAGCCAAAAACTAATGTGCGTGGAGAAAAGGAGATACACACCGCAGAACCGTATATTTCAGAACCCAATCGAATAGAAGTGGAAGTGTAAATTTAATAGGGGATGATAGGAGAACAGTAGAAATAAATGCAGAGATATTATTAAACGCTTGCAGGGACATGGGTTTAGAAGTAAATGCAGAGAAAACTAAATACCTGGAAGTGCGTCGCGACCGTAGTACTGCAAATTGTGGAGGCGTTAAAATATTAAATAATACTTTTGATAAAGTGGATACTTTCAAATATTTAGGATCAATATTAACAGACGAAAATCATATTCACGAAGAAATTAAATGTCGACTAAAAGCAGGTAATTCGTGTTACTATTCAGTTCAAAATCTCTTGTCGTCGCGAATGCTGTCGAGGAATTTGAAGCTTAAAATATATAAAACGATAATCATGCCTGTTGTTCTGTATGGTTGCGAAACATGGTCGCTTACTCTGAGGGAAGAACATAGACTGAAAGTATTTGAGAACAGGATCCTGAGAAGAATATTCGGACCCAAGAGGAACGAGAATGGGGAATGGCGGAAGCTCATAACGAGGAACTACATAGTTTATACGGTTTACCCAACATTGTTAGGGTCGTCAAGTCTAGGAGGCTTAGGTGGGCAGGTCATGTAGCTAGAATGGAAGAAAGTAGAAACGCTTTCAAAGTCTTGACTGGTAGACCCATAGGAAAACGACCATTAGGAAGACCTAGGCGCAGATGGGAGGATAATATTAAGATGGATCTCGAAGATAGGAATACAAAGTAGAAACTGGATGCAATTAGCTAAGGATAGAAGTCAGTGGAGAGCTTTTGTGAACGCGGCACTGAACCTCCGGGTTCCATAGGCCATAGACTTAGTTAGTTAGTTAGTATACTATAAGAAAGCTATTTAGATAGAAAAATCATGAAAGTGAAAAAAGCCAAAATTTCCAAAATTCCCGTTTTTTCCCCCAAAAAGCCGGCTATTTATGTGAAAAAACCATCGACTCAAAAAAACGGCTTTTTTGCATCTCTATATAACACAAATTCCCCCTTCTCCCTCGGACACCAGTCACAACGTTGCACCCCTCTACCTTCTACGAATACCTCGAAATCTTTGTACAAGTACATGACAAAAAACATACACAATGTGCACACGGAGAAGGCGGTTTTATCAAAATGCGGCAAATAAAACTCGCAATATCATAGGGTAGGGGTTATCCTTTCCCTCACATCATAGGCCTATATCACGAAAGTAACGACGAAAACTGAAAGGACTTAAATTAACCTGGCCCTAGCTGATATTCCACAAGAGTTCGTAGGAAAAAAAAAAAACGTAAAAGCGATCGAAGGAAAATTTAGCAACTGGGCCTACAACTTACACAGTTCTCTCTGTCTTTTTTTATGAACGGTGATAGCTTGAACTTTGCCAAACAAAAAATAAAATATACGGTTCCTTCGAAATTTCAGTGTTTCTTGCTCAATATCGCAAACTCAAATAGGGAATGCAATATCTCAAACTAAACAAACAGACAAATATAATTTCGTTAAACTTTCCTGACCCACTCAACAATTTGTCTGTAAATACTGTGATTCTACTCGTGTGTAATTTATAAGACCCCCAAAATTACTTACGCTACTAACATATAATATTACTCGATACAGCTGGTGGGAAATATTTTGTTGGGTGCCAGTATCTGTCTGCTACACATGGTCAGCCAATATATATATATATATATATATATATATATTTCTTTTCAAGCGGTGTTTTGGATTAAATAAATTTCTTAATTTATTTAGATTACATATGGATATAAATAGTTTTATTTGGCCTTACGTCCTTATGCAACACAGTGATATGAAAGTAGATCTTTTTCCGAAAGTAGACATCGATTACTAGGAAAATGTTTAGCTGTCTCATGCAATAGGAATAAATAGCGCGATTATAATACAAATGTGTTGCTTCATATTTAAAGCACACTAACTTTATTTTGATTTATAATTAAGAATTAGTTTATTATTGGTAAAATAAAAGTGACAGTTCTCTCCTCTTCTTCTTCGTAAGGTATTTTCATAAGAAGATTGGCAGAGGAAGAAAGAAGCAAAAACTGTTGTCAAAAGAGAAGCAACAAACCCGTGTCGTTCCAAATGAACTTGAGTTAGGGGTAATTATATTAAAGTTTTGCTTTATATTAGCCAGTGACCGTAGGGCAGTTGAGTAGAGCGTTGGCTTCGTTTTAGGAAGTTCCTGGGTTCGCGCTCAGCAACCGCTTATCCCTGGTTTATCTCAGTCGTACTAGGCAAATGCTGTAATGGTGCATTAAATACGGCCAGTGTCGACTTTTTAAACCCTTTAACATAGGTAATAGTATTGTACGAAATTTTAACCATTTATTTTTATCTTTTGCAATTTTTTATTATTTTGAAAATAAATTTATTAGAAATCGCAACATCAATGTTTCGGATGTCTTTAAGATCGTCATCAGTAATTACAGTAAATTGGAGAAGGAATTTTGAATAGCCTGTTTATGCAATACTCATGCATTGTAGTAAAATCTGGTAATATGGCAGTAGGATACAGAAGGATATTCTTCATTTTTTTTTTTTTTTTTTTTTTTTGAATAGAAGTGCTTGGAATTGGGACCGCAATTTGATTAATCTTCGCCTTTGCGTTGTGATCTCAATAAGTAATTCGTTATTTTATGAGACATAGATAGCAGCAAAATCGAAGTATGGTTTAATAAATAATCGCTTTGATATTTTAAAAATCAAGTAAATGTTCTCTTACCATTAAAATGGTAATGTGTTGCTATATTTAAAGAGCAATAATAATTATAGGAACCTGTATACATTTATTACATTTAGTAAACTTCCAATTATTTAATTACTGTACCAATGCCGTTAATCACGTGTACTACTTTTGTTTTCCAATCACACATCACTTTTGAAGAAATTGCTGGAATTGCTCTATCAGTGAATGCTCAACATAAAATTCATTGTATATTGATTCAAAAATTCTAAATTTAACACATGAATGTGTTAACACATGAAACCATATTTATCTAAAGTTACATAGATCTTTCCGCGATCTGCCGCTCTTTTCCCACGGAATTACTGTAATTTTTTAATATATTTTAATTGTATACATTTTTTCTTTTCCTTCTGACATCCTTCTACGACCAACAGATTACATCTACTGCACATAAGAATTTAAAAGTACTTTGAAACCAATTTTGCAGTTCAGAAAGAAGTCTTGTAGCACCATTTGCTTGATTTTGTAAATGAGAACGAGAGTTGACCGCAGTAGCCGTGCGCTTTTAAGTATCATTCCGCTTACTTCAATGTTCCAGGTTCGATTCTCACTGGAGAATGGTTGTTTGTGGATTTTAGGAACTTAACAGCTAATAGCATCGTACCCAGACAAAGTCGAGAGCTACTAAAATCAGGGTTTAAAAAAACAACCCACCTACGCCTGTATCGGTTTTCTCGGACTTAATTTATTTTTCAAAATATCTAAATGTAAGTGGGTAAAAGTGTTAAAATGTGATTTATATTTCAAGATTCTCATTGTCATAATTTGCAACTAGGGGGCGCGGTGGATCAGTGGTAGAGCGTTCACCTCCGGTTCTTGGGGTCCCTGGTTCGATCCCAGCTCGCGCCATGTGGACTTTGTGGAGGACAATCACCGTACTCGCGAGTTTTCTCGGGGTTCTCCCGTTTCCTCCCACTTTCTTCATTTCACCATTTCGTTCATTTCTCTTCATCACAGCCTCCTTTAGCCCACAAACCATAACCATGGGACCTAAAACTCAAAGACTTCATTTATTTCAAATATAAGCATAATCCGTACATTAATTTGTATAATTATCTCAATTAATTCCATAATTATCTCAAGCTGAGTTTTTAAAAATTCATTCAGTACTTTACAAAGGTCCTAGAAAAGACTTAATTAGTATATATTGAATAATGTAGTATGCCAAAAAGTCCAAATTTTGTAAAAATCACTTTCAATGTGATCCGCTTAGTTGTATGACTAATATACTCATCAAAAGCTCAATAACCAGGTGTTCTTTTTTCAGGTGTTTCCAACCCGAAAAAAAACCACCTTTTTTGGCTGAGCTGCGCCCACATGGACAAACTCTGACGAAAATACAGAATTTTACCAAGAACAATCGAATTTCAAAGTAAAGTTATAAGTTTTTGTACTACGTTACCACTAAAACAACGTACCAAAGTATAACATATTTCATTTTTAAAGTTAATATTGTTAAACATTCTAAGGAGTACTTCTATTTTTTGTTGTCTTTATAGAGAATTAACGTGTCGTCTACATAACGATAGTCTGTAAACAACTTTTCAATTTAGATGTAGCTACACTTGATAAGATAATTATTGCATATTTTGCACAGCATTGTTATTTCGTGATTTTATTTCTTTATTTAAATATGTACTGTGTTTTTTTTATATTTTATTAAACATATCTAAACTCATTCCTTTGGATATATATATTACAGGCATCGTTTCCAGAAACCTTGAAAGCCTCAAGGACCAACCCTATTCTATACTGCCGAGTCCAAAATGCTGTGGAAAGGAAATGAAGAAACAGCCGTGATATCGAAGAGACATCCCTGCTGCTCTTATGTATTTATTACGTTAAGAATTTATTATACCCAACATGGTTTGGACAATTTCTCGGACTTGCAAAAAAAATTTGACATGTGACAAAGAAATATTAAACGCAGCGTACTGCAGAAACCATATAAAATACTAAATAATATAACGAAAACAACTGCAAGAATAACAATTAAACAATAGCAATAAACTTGTTTTGTATTACTTGAATTATGTTCCTGTATATCAAGTATTTTTAGCACTTCATTTTAAAATAAGAATGTTTATTTATTATTTAATAAGGTTATATAATGTAGCAGCAAAAATTGTGAACAAAAGGTTAAAACATCAAATTTGCATTATCAGCGCCCCATCCCCTAATTCAACAAAACAGTCTGGTCCTTAGTTGTTCTTCAAATTTTTCGTGTAGCTTTCGGATCTGCTTTATTCAATTTCGGATGCTTTAATCGGTGTGAGTCCGCACGCGCAAACTGAAGTATTCTTTCTTCATTTTTTCCTAATCCACAGCTTGAAGAAAAATATGTGGCATTTTGCCCCAAGTAAATTTTATAAGTTTTATCAAAAGCTAAAAGCTTAGCTTTTAATGGAAGGTATTTCCATTGCTCAGCTGTTATGTTGTTTTATTTGGGTTGATAAAAGCAAAGCTTTGATGTCGAAAATATAATCGATGGTATTTTTAAGTATTTTCATTACTTTCATCAGAAAACTTGTAACTTAAACATCCTTCAGGAAGGACTGAACGTCCAAAAGGTACTACAATATTTTCCCACAGTTAAGAGGACTTTGTACATTTGTGGCAGCATAGAAAGCATCACTAAGGAAAAAGAGAAGTATCAGTTCTGTATGGCATCCAATCTTAGAAAAAAAAAAGTTACGATTGTTCGTTCACTAAAGGTGAGATGCTTTCCGAAGGTGATGTTTGATGGATAATATCACACTGATATTCGTTCTTTTGCAGAATACCTCTTATAGGAGTTTCATATTCTTCCAGGAGGACATATTCTCCATTTTTAAATCAGGAGGCGCGTCCTTCCAGTAGGACGAATGGCCGTACTTTAGTATTAATATAAAATGTATTCAAACATTTCAAATCGAATAAATATTTGTGTTTATACTAAGGAACAAAGTACAAGGTATATTCATATATGATACGGTACAAAGTAAGTGAAAGTTAGAGCCACCCTGATTACCGTATATTCTGAAGTGAAAGAGGAATAATTGTAAATTGGTTTAGTTGGATGCGGAAAATTTCTAGCAGTATAATGTGTTCTGTAGGCCATTTTGGAGGCAGCCCTGTTGAATTTGTCTGAAAATAATCTTAAAATGAAAATGGAGCTCACCTCATTTTGTGATAGTATATCATGAGAACTTTATTGAAAAAATGAGTTTTCATTATTACTGTTTATGTAACCAGTTTCATATTGTTCCTAATTTCAATATCATTAATAAAGTCATCTCTGAAAAGTAGCAGGGTACAAATACTGAAAATCTGACTTTGCCTTTGAATTTCTATTGAAATCTAGTCTTAAAGGTGATGCATCACATGACCCTTGTTTCCATTATTTTTTTAAATAGATTAAACCAATATTTCTACTTGTGAAATGGGCAACAGACTCACGTTACGAAAGTTTTCACGAGCCCATTTAAGTTTTATACAGAACCATCACATGTCTTTTTTAGCATATTTATGTTAATCAGAGTGATTGCGACTTTTAATGTTGACTGGAAAATTCTTAGATTACGACCTATAATAGCAAATGTTGTTAAGTGTTGTAATCTTGATATTGATTGAGTCAACTTATGTTTATCAATAAAACAGGTACAAAATGAAATGAAATCTTTGAGTTTTACGTTCCACGCTTATGCTGGTTAGGCTAAAGAAGACGGCAATGATGATAAATGAATGAAATTGTAGAATAAAGAAAGTGAGAGGAAATGGTAGAACTCCGAGGAAACCCACGCACACGATGTTTGCTTACCACAAAGTTCACTTGGCGCGACCTGGAGTCGTACCAGGGACCCCATGCACCAGAGGTGAACGCTCTACCACTGAGCCACTGCAGCTCCATGAAATAGGCACAGTCAGAAACAATATTAACTTAAGTATAGGTTGAAAGTATATGAAATTATAGCTCCAACCTATACTTAATATTGTTTCTGACTATACATGTACCCATGAAATTAGGTTTTGTACCCATGAAATTACGAGCTTTAGTACCTATGAAAAATATTGTACCTGCTACTTCTTGGGTACCATGTGCCTGCTAAATTCATGGGTACAGAAAGGCCGTTTTGTACCTCTGAAATAGTGGGTACTGTATTTAGAGTGTACAGCTCGGGTCCTGGCGTCGAATCCCCTAGATGTAAACAATATCCACAAAAGTTCCTGTACTAGAGCCGAAATAAGCTCGGCGCTGCGTCAACTAGTCTTGAAGGTTCAATGTAATTCCCTACTGGCAGGAATAAAACGACCATCCGAGCTGAGGCCACAAACGAATGTTAAAGTGTTAACACGTATTACGAGTCACTTTATATGAGACTTCGACACACTGCTAGAATGACCTTTTTTGTACATATGCGTAACATATCACTGTTGATAAACTCTGAAAATTAACTCTCACATATGCCAACCGCGATTCAACGTGCGAAGCTCAACCCATACAAGGGGAGCGCGTATTATCTTTAGAACACGGCACCCCACACGAATTGGTGGGTGCTCTTCGAAGTAACAAACAGGCACGCGTACTAAACACACAGTGAGAGTTCTAGCAAACCAAAGCTTGTATATGGTCAACGGGGAAATCCCGATTTTCGCTCCTAGCGTCGGGATCAGAATTATTGTCCAATGAGCTTTTGGTATTAAAAGTGCGTAGGTTGAAAGTGATTGTCCCAAAATCAGACCCAAAACGACATTTACCAAGCATGTAACTCTCACGTGAACAGTCCTTGTTCCTCGACCATATATGACCGTAAGAATCAAAATGAGACCTACCAACACAGACGCACGAAATACAAAACTGGTGAAGAAAGCTTCGAGATTGTTCATTTTATATACGAGGGTTGGTTAATAAAGTTTGATATTATGTCTGTCTCTTCCAAATGTCTTTTTTAAAATTTTCAAAGTGAGCTTCGGGTCGGTGATAGTAAAAATACATGACGTACAAATTATGAATGTCTCGAACCCAGAAAGGAACAGCTATTGGAACTATCTTGGGAATTCATGGAGAAACTTTTAAAAATGAACTTTGTAACTTGTGGTTGCTTGTGCGCTGTGAGTATAAAGAGTTGTAGGAAAAGGCATCACAACATTTGATAGCTTTCCCTACCACTTACTTAAGTGACCATACCTTTTCTGCTGTTTGTAGTGTTAAAACCTAGAAATGAAATCGCCTTGGTGTGGAATCGGACCTAAGATTGATGGTGACAAAACCTATTCCGGATTTCAATGCAATTATGAAAAAAAAATCATTCTTCACATTAGTGATCGCACATTTGAGAACATTGTTTATGAAGTGGTATCCTTTAAGAAAAAAGACTGATTTTCAGTCTTGAGGATTACTGTATTTTCAATTGAAATTTCGTTAACTAGGAAACAATCATGTGTATTTAGAATAAACTAATTATTGCATTATTTTTCTTGATCTTTTTCTTCTCAGTGGTAATTCCATCTATTCCAAATAACGTTGCAAGGGGACCTACAGACCACTTTCCGAACGAGCAAGGGGTCCCCGTTATTGGAAAGTTTGGGAACCACTGAATTAGAGAAAACTACTTCCAACGTTTCATATTGGCACTCCCATTAGGCAAAAAAAAATTCTGAGTCCGTGCCTCTGAAAGGAGAACAACACAGGGGTATTATCCTATTGTTACTAAGACTCTTTTCTAAATAAACATTTTCTTTAAAAAATAATGACAAATTTCCTATTAACTATAAACAATATTTAGCTCCTGCCAGTAAATCCTTGCGTAAGAACAATCATATTGAATTGATTATGCTCTTCGAAGGGGGCTGTAGTCCCATGTTAGTCATTGGTATAAAGTAGTATGGATCATTAAATCTGCGCATCTTGCAAGTAATTTGAAACTCATGAGCACTCCCGAAATAAAATTTGGAATTTTTATTTCCTGTGATTGCCGAAGGTATCTCTAATAATTTACCCTGCGTACTCTGTGCCCCCTGTTACCGAAATAACATTCCAGATTTTTACTAACATAACGACAAATTTCATATTAATTGACAACCAATAGCTTCCTGCGCATATCCCTGCTTAGGATATTTATCATGAATTTTAATGTGATTTTTGAAGGGGGCTCTAGCCTAATATCACTCACTGGCTCATGAAAGGAGCATCAGAATGTTAATTTCGTATCATTTTTGATTAACTTGACACTCACTGGATTTCCAAAATAAAATTTATTTTTTTATATAAAGATCCAGTAACATACGCTTCGCCCCCAGTGTCCCCCTAAGGCGGTGTGTTACCGACATAACATTCAAGGTTTCATAAGCACATCCTTTTTGTTACAATGACGCTAAATTTCACATCAATTGACAAGAAATACATTCTTCTCGTATGTTCGTACTAAGGATATTTATGGTGACTCTTTTATTTCTGAAAGAAGGCTATAGTCCCCATATAAATCGCTGGCACAGGAAGCAGCATTCAAATATTAATTATATGATATTTTTTGGATAATCTGACGCTCACTTGAATTTCGGGAACAAAATTTTGAATTTTTATAAAGATCCATCTTCTGAGCTTCGCCCCCTAAGACGGTGTATTACCAAAATAACATTTCAGATTTGAAAAGCACATAGTCTTTTGCTACAATTACGCCAAATTTCACATTAATTAACAGAACATAGTTCAATCTTGCATGTCCCTACTGAGGACACCGGCGTTTTTCCGCGCGATTTTCGAACGCGACGAGCAAAAAGAGATTCGTTCACCAAAAGAAACAAAGAGAGTTAGAAGGTAATTTCTTCCTTTAAAATACGAATTAGGGCTTATATTTCCCTCGTATAAAGCTTTCTCGAAAAAGTCGGCAGCCAGTAGGACGACGACTGCAAAAAGGCACTGCCGGCAATTTCTTTTAAAAAATGACGTCAGACAATGTTTCAATATCGCGTAAAAGTGGCAACGAGTCGAATTTTGGAAAATGAATAGAGCCTGTATCTTCTTTAGCCTCTACGGACCCCAGTGCTCATTTGAGTACATTCATTTTAATATTACGTAAACGTATGTCGTTTCATGTCAATTGCATCGTTACAAGTTTTGCTACTCAAGTACTCATTCGAGAATACATTTGGTGCACTCTGGGCCCATCATATGGCAGCTTTGAGTATACAGTGTACTAACTAGAAAATATTCAGAAATAATTTTTTCGAGCATTGAAAAATGCTGGTCCGTAGATGTTAAAGATGAAGTAAAAATTGAAACTGTCCGAAGGTTTTTCCCTTGAGTGGGCACTAATTCCATAAAATATGAATTGTGAAAACGGAGTCGGCAGATAGTCGGCATACAGCGGACGAAACGACAACTACAAATGATGGTTGTAAAGACGTCGAAACGTTGACGGCGTGCCGAACATAAAAAAGGTAAATGTATGAAAAGAAATGTAGTAAAGGGACTGCACGTAAACGGTATATGAGAAGTAAATTTTTAAAATTAAATTACAAGTACGAGAGGATCCTTGACAAACATTTTGGAATAAGACGGCAAACATCGGACGGGCGACCTCAGGCAAATGTTGTAGGAAAGGCGCCGAAACGCTGTCGGCGTGCCGACAAGTAAAGGAGTCGAAAGAAGGTCTGAAAAAAGCGGACGGACCGACCTTGGAAAGGTGCTTGGGCAGACGCCGAGCCGCCTTTGCCGATGAAGAGCCTCATTGGAGAAATCGTAGTCTGGTCTCGCTGCATGTATGTTCGGTTCGCGTCCTTCATTTGTCATATGGTGATGCAATGTGGAAGAAGTTCGTTGATTCTTACAGTCAAGTGAAGGTGAGTTTACAAGTGGGGAAAATGTTTGTGATAAAATTATTCATTAATTGGCAACTGTACCAAGTTGCTAGTACAGTTGCAAATATCACGGAAACATGATTTGTAAGTGTCCATGGTGGGGAAGACGACGAATAAACTAAATATTAACCAGTAATAACTAATAGTATTCCATGTGCAACATGAAGAATCGTGGCCTTAGAAGTGGAAGAGCTATATACATGTGGTGAGTTAATATAATATTATTCATATACATTTCAAATTGTCATAAATTCTATATGTTGTGTTACATATGTTAATTGTTGCTGCGCATGAAAAAGATGCGGTTATAGTATGTTCCCGCGCACTGGCGTCTCCGGCATGTAAAATTTGGATGGGGGCATCAAAGAAAGTGATTTAAATGGTACTACCTAGCCCAACCTGTTTATTAACTTCGATTCTATTGGTACCCTTCTGCTTACTTTCACCGACCTCCTAATGTATATCAAGAACTCGATTACGATTGTAGGGAGCGCAGTGGCTTAGTGGTAGAGGTCTCTGGTTCGATATATCTTCACTAAATAAAATGAAAATGCTAGAAACAATGTTCATAAGTAGTGGATTCTATTAGGGTTTTAACTTGTGGAGGACAGGAGGGCAACTTCTCCCCAGGGTAGCTCCCCGCCGTTCGAGGGGGATCCAATTGAAGACAAATATTTTTCAACCATATACGATACGAACATGAAATTATAAATGAAGTATCAAACAGGTTCATTATATTACATAAACAGAACAGCACAAACAAAAATGAGTCGTGGGCCAATTTCAGTTTTAAAAAACTCCGTATTGGTAGTTGCCCTAGAAGTTATATTTATTCGTACGGCTTTGAGATATGTCAATATTGTCCCTTAATTAATTTGTCATGTATGGAACAGGCCCAGAGGCATAACTATCGGACCCCACCTCTTGAGCTTGGGGTCCCTGGTTCGATCCCAGCCATCGCCATGTGAACTTTGTGATGGACAAGCCCTGATTATCTTTGCCCATTGTAATTTTTTAGGAACTGGGGTACGCCGTACATATTTTTTGGTCGTTCGGGACGGTGTCCTCCTGTGTTCCAGCACACTTTTACCGCTAATATGAGGGAAAACTGAACAATTTATATTCAATGAAAATGTGTTAACATATTAATGTCACAGAGGACTTTCTATTAAATATTGCTTGATTTATACCTCGAATTGGAATATATTGTCTATACATTTGATTTTCAATTATTGCACCAAATTCTCTGTTACGAAATTCGTCTGACTAGCATAAGGTGACCAGACGTATTAATTTTTGCAATACAGTACTGTTTTTAAAGAGCTGTCCTGTGTGTTGCGAAGACGCACAGTGCTACGAAATGCTAAAAACGTGGCCAAAATTCAAAATCACTTTCAGAGTGTACAAAAATGGGCATGCTGTGGTTTTTGACCTCACTGATCACGAACTTGATATCCTAATTGAAATCTTCAAAATAGTGGATCCAATATGGCGGATCAAATTTTGCAAAACAGTAGAATTTATTTTCATGCTTTGAAACAAGTGCTTGTATTGAGGTCTCTAAAGAAAAATACAGTATATACAGTATTTTCAATCACTGCACGGACGTTTTCTTCTGCTCCGGGTTCAATTTGATTAGTGTCAATAGTATCTTGCACCTTATCCTGCTTTGACCAGATGCTATTTAGATGTTTTAAGCGTGCACACATTTCTTCGATAGTGCCTTCATTTGGAAATCTTTGAGTTTTGCGTCCTACGGTTATGCCGGCTAGGCTAAAGGAGACGATGATGATGAGAAATGAATGAAATGGTGGAATGAAGAAAGTGGAAGAACCCCGAGAAAAACATGCACACTGTGTTTGTCCACCACAAAGTTCATATGGCGCGAGTTGGGATCGAACCAGGGACCCCATTCACCAGAGGTGAACGCTCTATCTCTGAGCACCCGCGGCTTCTCCCTTCATTTGAATCAAACAGCCTGAACAAAGGTGTTTATTCTGGTTAATTGGCCTCTGTATGCAGAACTTGCCTTAAAAGACGCTGAAGTCTTGAAATGATTACTTGTTCTGCATTGCTTGGTATATAATGTGTTTCTATGGAGTATCTGATACGTTTTATTATTATTATTATTATTATTATTATTATTATTATTATTATTATTATTATTATTATTATTATTATTATTTCTGTGTGCACGAAAACGCGTACCAATGAGCGTAATACGTTATTTTTATTTTTATTTTTGTAAGTAACCCTTTAACTTCTTCCTTCTGTTTCCAATATTTATATATTTTCAACCCATCAAGTCTTTTCTTCTGTAACGAAATAAAATACTAAAGTATTTAAAAACAGATTTTGTTCGATTTAGAGATGGAAATTGTACAGTAATTTGGCTGTCCGCAGATGTACATCCAAACCCGATTACCGTACGGATAATATAATAATTATGTTAACGGATAATAATTATATTAAACTTTGTAAATTTGCCCCTAAAATTAGACTAAATTTACAAAAATGTCGGGATATTGGGGGTCCGAACCCCCAGCACCCACTCCCTGCGTACGTCCCTTGTCTTCACAATCCTGAGTTTGTGATGTGATGTGAAATTGGTCATCTCAAAATTTTATCTTGTAGAACACGTTATGCTCTCCTGGTCTGTAGTTTGAATACATGTATCCATGTATCAAGGTCAGATACATGAGAACTTATTTGATTTGATGGGAATTTAATCACTATATATTAAGCACTTATCCAGGTTTTCTTTTCGCGGGGGGGGGTGACAAGGGGAAGTCTCGTAAGCACGCAATTCTAATGTTTTGAAATATCAATTTGTTTTCAAAATAATAATAATAATAATAATAATAATAATAATAATAATAATAATAATAATAATAATAATAATAATAATAATATAATGCAAGAGTTCTATTCTTGCTTAAACTTTTCCTTACTTTTCATTATAAGAACCAGTTTAGTTTGAAGGAACTGTATTGTGGCACAAAGAAAGTCAAACAAATATTTCCGAGAGATATGTAACTAAGGAAAATGTCTGCTATGGCATATAACAATAATAAGAAAACACTGAGTGTATAGTTCCAATACATTTAAATTTGTAAGCAGAACAGAAACGAAATTTTAATCCTATTTAAAAGTGTTTTTTTATTCCACCAAGGGGCAATGGCATCACGGTATGTTCTTAGACTTAAAAGAAGACGAAACACATTGCCCAAAATTTTGACAGACTTGAAGTAATTTGAAACAAAAGAATCTCAAAAGCGTAAAAGTATGTTTATTAAAAACGTGCTTCAGTTTCGGAGGGGACATGAGCCCCCAGGTCCCCCCTGGATACGTGCCTGCTATATATGCTTGCTATGGTGGAAGCTTCACGTTGATCTCTTTCAATAGTTTGAACGGTTGTTGCCATAATTCATCGATGGATACAGAGAAAAATATATAACCTTTTATATCACCCTTAAAGATAAAGTATCTGTATTTGCTAATGTTTTGGCCTCAGAGACGTACGCAGGAATTTATTTTCGGAGGGGTCCAAACCATTTCGGGAGGTCCGAGGTTAAATTATATTAAAATGTGTAAAATTGCCCCTAAAGTTAGACTAAATTTAAAAAAAAAGACAGAATTTCGGGGGGGTCCGGACCCCCAGAACCCACCCTCTGCGTACATCCCTAAGTAAATGTATGAAGAAATGTTAGAAACTTTAATTGAAGACTACAGGGGTACCCTGTAGAGATAGTCAATTCTGAAATAGCCCTCGATCACGCCATGAAAAGTATTTTTTGGAGAAGGTTTACTTTTTAGAGATTTTTTTGGCCTTATTTTATCACACATGTAATTTCGTTTACGTTATGTTGTTGCTACATGCATCAATATCCTAACTCCCCCAGCAAAAATACAGAATCCCAGACAAAATTCTGAGAAAATCTATGGTTGGGTCCGGTGCAGGGCCATACACCGTCGTCTGGTTACTCTGGTTTTATATATGTTATTTGTTCATATTATCAAATTATTATCAAATTTAATAAAATTTTAAAACGACAATATAAAAAAGCCATAGAAACCTCTTCTATCGCCTTGAAATACAAAAGCATCAAATACGAATTGAAAGGATGGGATTTCAGGGAAAAAGAATGGCTCAAAAACTTGTCTTGAGAACCAAGTAATTAGAAGAATACGTTTTGTAGCAGCAGCAGTCTATATCTATAGCACTAACCGTGGCGGGGGAGTTCTTTCAATGGTGATCTACCCATCCTTCTGTTCAACACGCGGTCCCTCCCCGTGTAGAAGCTGTCACTCACTCCACAAAACTCGTCCTATAGAGCGGAGATGTTCATTCTTCCTTGACGTACGTACCTCACTACTACCCTTCTATCCTCTCTACATAAAGATATATACAAAATACAAATGACAGGAAAAGCAATCGGCAACTGTCCCTCAGCATTCACCGGGCTTGTGACCGTCAAGAATGTGTAACACAGTGATTCTCAAACAATTTACCTCTAGATCCTCTTTAGAAGTCAGTAAAAGTTGCGACGTCTCCTCTTTGTATAACACTAATGTCACAAAGTCATTTACGAATGAATATTTTTAAACTTACAAACTCCTTGATATTTTACCGATTTTGGGAGTTGTTACCACACAGTTTGAGAAACACTGGTACAATGTCTTCTTGGCTGTTTTTCCAGACTTGCTTGGGGCTGGTTAGACTAGCGATTTCTTTATTTATGCTAAAATACAAATAATGTTATGATTGTTTGGTTATTCAGCGCAAGAATACTGTTACTACATTATAAACTACATTTAAAAACTTGGAACTTGGAAATTTAAGTAATGTTAAGTAGTTATTTGAGTGTAACATAAATACATAAGAGTCTACAATGAATAAAAAATATGTAACAGAATATTTGAGTAAAAATAAAGTATTGCAATGGTAATTTTCATTTTATAAATTATTTACACTGTTTAGATCATTCTTAGTTCTCTATTTTAAGTCTTTATATCATATAATAATACCCTAAGTTAATTTACTCAATATTAACAAGTACATCAACATGAACAAATTCAAATACATACACAGCGCAACTATAATACAAAGAACAACAATTAAACACAATACAAGTTTACATTATTAAGAAAATATTTACAATATTTATATATTTCCTAACCATGATCCAATAAATCATGGCATTTTCCAGCATTTCGAATAACACGATAGAAGCAGTATTATAAAACATTACAACAGTAATTAACGAACTGCAAATATACAATAATAGTAACAATAATCATATACACATGCTGAACACGATTATTTAGAACACAAATTCGTTGTAGTAAGTATGTACATTATTACACCTATTTCATCTTTGCTCGATCATTGTCTTTTTTCTTGGCGATCTTGCTTTGAGCACTTAGGATATATTCCGGGTCTCTATAGGGCATCCCACGTTGTACCATAGAATCTACTATCTCAGGAAGCATACCCTCTTTAAAAAACCTATAAGTTTCGGTAGCATAACATTTCCCCATAATTCTTCATGTCTTCTTACTTCCACAATGTGTAAAGGTGATTTATCATCAATGTATACAACTAAAAAGCATTTGTCTAATTTGGTAATATTTAACTGGCCCTGAATTTGATAGTAGTAGTCGCTGTTAGTATTTAGTCCTATAGTTCCGTCTGGAATGGCTCTAAGAAAAAAGGCCCCTGTCCTTTTCTTTCTCTTCAGTGACATCCTTATTTCTGAGTGAAGGAACACACTTTACTTCCACTAACGCATCATCTTCTACTACATATCCTGAAATATGATTAGAAGAGAATTAATTGATAGACAAGAATGAAACTATATTTTTTAAAAAAAAAGTAATATAATAATCTGTCTGTCCCTTTTCCATAAACAAAAAGGAAGTGGTTTGGTTTCGTTCAGATTCAGTTTTCTAATTATAGTACACTTAACAAACAGCACTTATTAGACTTAAACACTTATTATATTATATCAACAAAGAAGTTGAAAAATATTTCTTACCATCTGGACTATTAGCTAAGAAACTATACTTAGAATCAATATATAATCCTCATTTCTCTACTGTCACATTCTTCTCCTCCGCAAACTTTCGTGGAGCAACATCTTCATGATTTCTTCCGTATTCTATTGATGGTGATCGATTTCTGAAAACTGCTTGTCGATAACTCACAGTTTTATATCAATGAAAATCAATATTGAAACCGGAAGTAGTAGTGAATTTGTACCACTTCCGGTTTTAGTGGAAATACAGAAGTCGAAGTGTTTTGTTTCCTTTATACCTTGAATCGATTTCTGAGAACCATTTGACGCTAGCTATTATCGTTTCTGGGTTATGACTATTACTGTTGAAACAGGAGGTGGTAAAAATCGACCACTTCCGGATTAAGTAGGAGGTTGTTGAAGGAGATGAAATCTGTTCATTTGATGCTGAATCGATTTCCGAAAACCACTTATCGATAGATTTTACCGCTTAAATTGTATGAAAATAGCTCTTACCGTTTTTGCTATGATACCTGTTGACAGGCAGACAGATAGACACACGGACGGACACATCCATTCTAAAGGACTTCAATTTCTTATGCATAGCATAGTTTGGAAGTCTAAAATTAATCCAGAAGTTTCAGAGGCATCACTGTGATACAATGATAGCTACGTAATATATATAGAGACGTGCAGATGGACGGGGGTCTTTGGGTTCATACCCAACCAATCCCAGAAAATTCTGAGCGAATGAAAAAAATACTCCTATGGAAAAATAAATAGCAAATTCCACGTTTTAGAAGTTGGAAAAGTCGGCTCCCACTGAGAAATGAATTTTTTCTTCTATTATACCACTTTTGTAATACAATTATCATCAGAGCTGGTAACTGCGCGTCGAAGTTTTTTTTTTTTTTTGGTGAATTACGTTTTCGGACGTTCAAAATGCAAAAATCTCTGTGAAACACAAATAAAAAAAAGGCTTATCAGATTCCCTCGTTTGCTTGCTTCTTCTCAATTCTTGGAATCCTAACCGGAAGCTAGTCAGTCACGTGATGTGCAAAGCAGAGAAATTCTTGGTTCATCTGCTTGCCCCAACGTTTTGCGAGATAGGATGTACTCATAACTGATAGATGAGACTTATTATTATTATTATTATTATTATTATTATTATTATTATTATTATTATTATTATATTCATGTTATTTTGCATGGGGATTTTGTTCTGGAGAACTTTTTTTCTTTAAAAATTCCTCACAGAAATATTAGGAAATTTGTTCCGTTTACTAGTAAATATCTAACTAGGTCTTCTATATATAAAAGTATAGAAACAGCTAATAACTTTTATCCAGTTCTAGATTTGTTTCATAAGAAATTCAAGAAGGTGCGCGAATTATTTTTTAGTTTTTTAAATAAATTATGAAATGTCTTAACGTCTTTAGGCTTGCAACTAATTCTCTTAATTCGGTTTTGTATTCTTTTAAATATTGTATGGATTTGTTGTATATATATATATATATATATAAATATATATATATATATATATATATATATATATATATATATATATATATATATATATATATATATATATATATTGTATTTTTTTAAAGCCAAATTGTAAGAATTTTTTAATTATGAACAGATACACACGTTTCGTATTTTTTATATTTCTGGATGTCATTCAGTAAGTTTGTAGGTGCCATTTGAAATATTCTTTTATTTATTTTTGTAAGTTTTTTTGTTTTCTCGTTTTCATTTCCCTATCATCTTTTCTTATCTTCTATGTTTAATTCCTTCTTTACTACGTATATTATATCAAATAATAATAATAAAGAAACTTGATCATGGATTTTGTATTTGTGTCATATGATTTTTTATGCTTATTTTTTTCGTCATTATTATTATTATTATTAGCTTTAATAATCTATGTATTTTACCGAAGCGTTTAGTTTAGAAATATTTATTTTCATATTGTATTAACAGCTACAAAGTGTATTTTTATTTTTTATTTTATTATTTTGTAAACAGCTACAACTACATGGTTTATAATAATCCAATTTTGAATTTTACTTTGTATAATCCAATATGCTATACCTTTTTTATATATATGCATGTTAATCATGCTTCTTTTTTCACTACTGTTTTTTTTTTTTTTTTTTTTTTGTATTTCCAGTTTGTAACAGATACTGCATGTTTTATGTTTTGTTTTCAATAAATATTTTCTTTTTTATTCATTTTTGTACAATCAGTTGTATTATGTTATTCTATTTGCATGCGCCCTATGTATTTTTTTCTTTCTTGTATGGGGCACTTGTGGCTGTATTGCTGTTTGCTTCTAATAAACATACTTTTAATTATGCAAACAAATGGAATAAGGGGCGGGACAACTTCACACTTACCCGTCCGATTTTAAGATTTTTCACCTCAAACCGTTACTTTAGGTTAGTTGCTAAAATTATTATTTTCGAAAGAGTTCTTTTATACTAGAAATAAATTAGGGAGAGGAGGGATAGTGTGAAGTTTTCCACCCATGAACAATATCCATATAGTTATACTGCATTATATAACTAGTTGCTCGTCAGTTTACGCAGTTCTGAAGCTGCCTATCTCAGTTTTGCAAAAGTAAATATTTTATTTGACAAATATGTTTGAGGACCAAGTGTCTTGTAATTATAATAGTACTTCTTCTCTTTAATCAATATCATATTCGTATACATCGCTCTTTGTCATGATATGTATCATCATCATAATTAATTCCACATAATCTATAGTCCATTAACATTAAATTATTATTATATTGTGCTAAAGATCGAACAAAATGACACAGAAAAATTTTATACGTACCATGGGATATTTCAGAACGAAAATGATTCTCACATGTGAATATTATTATATTATTTAATCGTCAACATTATTTATATCTTGCTTACTGTCCGATCCCAATTGACAAATATTGTACCTACGTAAACCAAGATTTCGAAGATAGACCATAGACCCCCCTGGTATGACTTACGGTACACGGGTATCCTTGCGAGCCACTGTTCTTAGCACTCTAATTTATTGAAATAACTTACAATACACTGGTACTCTTGTTTGGTTTGCAGTGAGAGAGTATTAAATGTAGTACAATATTCCGTCCCAGTCTAAATAGTGAGTCAATATATTACAGATTGTATATAGAAACTGGTAGGTACTGAGAACAGATGCTAAACAACGAAAACAAAACATAATTAAAAAAACAAGAGAGAAAAAATAATGTAAATATACATTAAATAATAAGTGAAACGAATATAAAGAGTTATCTACTAACATACTCCAGTAACACGAAGCTTATATATATATACATAATCTTACCTTTCATCATGCTGTCTTGAATCTTCAGCGGTTCCTTGTTCTTGATAACATGGAGAAGAATCATCAACAGAAACAAGAATTTAAGTTTTGCGACGTTTAGCGGCGCCTCGAGCAGATTTTGAGCGCTTATTTCGTTTTCTGTTTTTTGATAAAGGTCATTTACGAGCCATTATGTACTTGCAGTATATTAGCTCATGCCTGATTGGTAACACATTCAACTCGTTAGCTACACTGCGAAATAGGTGATAGTAGAACCTTGTAGTTGTAGAACATCCCGTCGAAAATGCTGTGGCGCTAGCGTACAGATGTTCCTTTTAAAATGTTAACACTTTGCGCATTCATTCTCGAAATACATAAGGTACGTTGGTAATACATGATTAAGTATAATATCGAAAGGAAGAAGACATTTCACTGTTTAGAATGATATATAGATGTTGAAGATCGCTGGCCTCTTTCGACAAATATAAGTAATCAAAAAACGGATTTGCGCTGTGGTGTGCAGTTTAGTTGAATTTAGCATTCCAATATCTAGTTCTTAAGATAATTAAAAACAAATCAAGCTTCAAGAAACATTTAATACCATTTCATTCTAATCAATAATAATCCGGGAATAACATATTCAAGTTTCGGAACGAAATTTTTATAATTATTTCACTATATTAGAACAAACTCTAATTAATTATATAAGCGCATATTAATTATATAAACATAAAATTTATCATTACTGCTATTAAATATATTGCTATAATGTTATATACTCAAACCATTTCGTTAAATTGCGTTCTTTAGTAATTCTGAGTAGAGTGCCAACGCCCTTAATCAAAATCACAGCAATATTCCCGGCTAGGCGGGTGAAATATCGGCCAGTTGGCAAACGTACTCGTAAATCAGAATGCTGAATGCACCAAAATACTTCACCATGCATTCTGTAGTTTTTGCAAAATGAGTTTAATCAAGATGTTCAAATAAAACAAGATACTCTCTTATAATTTTCTATTTAAAAGTCTACTTTGTGAATATGTTATATCTTCCAATTATCAATTTTCTGTACGAGATGAGGATAGATGTTTCTGCTCAAGTTAGAAAGAAAAAATTGCATTTTTCTCATAAGGATTCAGCTCACGTAAGAAATAATGAATAAGTTTAATAATAAGAGCTAACGAGTGATAAACTAATTCACAAATAATGATTGTAAGAATAAATATAAATATAAAAAGAAAAAAACTTTAGATTCCACCATCGTTAAAATAACATCCATTTAGTGAATCACACGATAGTGTGAACATACCAATCGACACAATAGTGTGTACAAAGTCTTGTCAGTAAATACTCCAAAGATTGTGACACATTTTTTTTAATGTTTCTACCATTTAAAAAGTCCCGGGATAGTTTTCATTCTGGCGGCGCTCTTAATTGTGTACAAACGAAAATTTCGCCTGCACATTTCTGTACAAACGATATAAAAACGAATAGGACAATTAGTGTTTGAATTGGACATGTAGGCGGACTACCATTTAGAGAGCCCCAACTTTGTTTTTAGTTCTGTCGGCGCCCCTAATTCAGGAGCGTCATTTCTGATTTTGCTTGGGGGGCCAAAACCACTTGATATAAGTAAAATTTCGCGTTTTTCACTGATTTACTACTATTCTATTGATAAAATCTATAATCTCAAACTCGGGGGGGGGGGCAACTGCCCCTCCCTGCCCCTTCTAAATGACGCCCCTGCCCTAATTGTGTACAAACAAAAATTTCGGCTGAACATTTCTGTACAAACAATGTAGAAACGATTACGAAAATTTGGGATTCATTTGGACATGGTGGGCTGGCTACCATTTAGACAGCCCCTCTCTTTGTTTTACTTCTGGTGGCGCCCCTAATTGTGTACAAACTAAAGAAAAAAATTAGATTCCATCATCATTAAAATAAGATCCATTAGTGAATCACACGATAGTGTAAACATACCAATCGACACAATAGTGTGTACAAAATCTTGTTAGTAAATACTCCAAAGAATGTGACACATTTTTTTAATGTTTCTACCATTTAAACAGTACCCGGATTGTTTTCATTCTGGCGGCGCTCCTAATTGTGTACAAACGAAAATTTCGCATGCACATTTCTGTACAAACGGTGTACAAACGATTGCGACAATTTGTGACTGAATTGGAATTTGGGGGGCTACATTCAGACAGTCATTCACTTTGTTTTCGTTCTGGGGAGGTCCCTAATTGTGTATAAACGAAATTTTCGGCTGCACATTTCTGTACAAATGACGTACAAGCGATTGCGACAATTTGTGATTTAATTGGACATGATGGAGGGAGTAGCAATGGCGGGACTTGAGGCAAATTTGGACTTTGACCCCGACCTTTGTGACGTCATAGGTCAAAGGTCAATTACCTTGGCCCGGGGTCAATGACCTAGGGGTACATAGGACCACCCCCTCTAAATTTGGCAGCGGTACCATGACTCACCCCCTAAATTTTGGCAGGGGTACCTAGGACAACCCCCCTTAAATTTTGGAAATTGCCTAATCTAAAAATTTGGTGTGGTAGCCTAGGAGCATAGTATGTACCTCTATCAGTATTGGATGTCTATGTCGTTCCCTTTCATGGGTAAAAAATTGCCAAAAATTCAAATTTCGGGGGTTTTTGACCTAATTTATCCCCTTTGATGAGGTATTATTACCTTATATAATTATATGGGCGTATACAGGGGTCTATTACCTTTCATAAGACATGGGTACATTAATGCACCCCTTGAAAAATTTGGGAGGGGTACCTTGGCCCACCACCTAAATTTTGGAAATTGCCCAATTTAACAGGACCCTAATATGTATCATGATAAATTTGGGTGGTCCACCTCGTCCTCTTTTAGGGGTACACAATTGTCAAAAATATAAACGTAAGCAATACGTTGTACCACGTGTTTGGTTTTTGGCTCAATTTATCTCCTTGGATGAGGTCCTATTACCTTATATGGTTATATGGGCGTATACAGGGGTCCATTCCCTTTCATAAGACATAGGTATATTAATGCACCCCTAAGAGGGGTACCTTGGCCCACCTCCTTAAATTTTGGAAATTGCCAAATCTAAAAATTTGGTGTGGTAGCCTAGGACCATAGTATGTACCTCTATCAGTATTGGGGGGTCTATGTTATGACTCATAGTCTTAAGGGAATACATGCTACAACACTGGCAAAGTTATTGTTGATGCAATTTGATTGGTTGATCACTATCTTTCGTGCAATCTGATTGGTTGATGAGTTTCAAATCTTTGCTGCATTCAGTTTTGTTTTAACAATTAAAAAGTTTTTGAATTTTTTTGTTTGAAACTTTGGTTTGACATTTTTTTGTTTGATATTTTTAGTTTAAAATTTTTTGTTTCGAAATTTTTTTTGAAAATTTTGTTTCAAAATTTAGTTTGAAATTTTTCGTTTGAAATTTTTGTTTGAAAAATTTTTGTTTGAAACTTTTGTTTGAAAATTTTTTGTTTGTAAATTTTTGTTTCAATTTTTTTGTTTAAATTTTTTCGTTTGAAATTTTTCGTTTCCAAAATTTTTTTGTTTAAAAATTTTAGTTTGAACAGTTTTGTTTGGAAAATTTTGTTTCATGTTTTTTTGTTTGAAAATTTTTGTTTGAAAATTTTTTGTTTGAAATTTTATTTGACATTTTAAAAATTTGAGCACTCATTAGTAACGAACCGGAACTGTTTAGAACAAAAACCTCTGGCAATATTATGGTGCAATAGTACACTTCAGAGCATGGGGTTTGTTCTTGAAATGAAAAAACACAATTCATTGAAATGGATCATTTTATTACACACCACATACATCCATACAAGATAGTGGTTCTGGATATTGTCGATACAATGTATTTTGAACTTCTTGCACTAGTTTGTCTTTAGCATATAATTTTAATTCCAATTGAAGTCTCTTAAGGTCTATTGCATTATCAATTGGTGGAAACTCAATGTCCATTTGATCACATATAAACTGTTTATCAATACAGGTATGCACCCACGAACGATGTTGACAACCATCACAATATCTAGATACATGTTGTACAATATGCATAACACATTTTTCAAAATAGTACTTTTTCAGGAATATACTTGTTTTGTTGCACACTTCCACTGCATGTTTCACACACTGAAATACGCTGATGAATTTGTTCCATTCCGTTTGCGTTAGATACACCATGTTGCGAGGGACATGGAATGTACTCTTTTTACGTAACAGCACTATCTTCTCTTCGAGGACTGTACGCAGCACCACTTCATGATTTGAGCCTAATGATTTGACTATGGTCACATTTAGCTCATCATGAAAATAATCGTTCATTTGGTCGATTCGTGAACATAATATTTGCCATTCTTCACAGGTCAGTTGTACACCAAATTGTTCTGCTTTGCCCAATCGAATCACTGGTTCATAATGTTCTAGCACTTATACCAATCATCACATGTTTTGTTTGAAATATATTTATTGGATAATAGCTTGCGAAGACGAACTCTTTATCGTTAGAAGTATACATCTTTCCTTCTGAAAAGCACTTGCTCAAATGATTTCATGGGATGACAGTGTATTGGTTGATTTATAGAACTACGGCTGACGTCATAGGAAAGGAATGTGGTGACATTTGAATTCATGATTTCATCACAGTTACTGACGTCATGCTGACCAACCAAATTCATACAACTAGGTCTGACGTCAAAGGAATGTGCTGACGTTTGAATTCATGATTTCATCACAGTTGCTGACGAATCCGGCTGTATACTAAATTCAAATTGATGACTTCGACCCAAGAATCCTTTGTAACATAAAGATACAGATCCAGTATTTAAGAAACGTAACAGTTCTTCTTGTTTTGATGCTTCCATGGGTAAATATCTTGCTGGTAAAATTATATTCTTATCATTTTCAAGTTTCACTGCGATTCTTAGGGGTGGGCCAAGGTACCCCTCCCAGGGGTGCATTAATATACCTATGCCTGATGAAAGGGAATGGACCCCTGTATACGTCCATATAACTATATAAGGTAATAGGACCTCATCCAAGCACATAAATTAGGCCGAAAACCAAAAACGTGGTATAACGTATTGCTTACGTTTATATTTTTGGCAATTGTGTACCCCTAAAAGAGGACGAGGTGGACCAAACAAAATTTATCATGATACATATTAGGGTCCTGTTAAATTGGGCAATTTCCAAAATTTAGGTGGTGGGCCAAGGTACCCCTCCCAAATTTTTCAAGGGGTGCATTAATGTACCCATGTCTTATGAAAGGTAATAGACCCCTGTATACGCCCATATAATTATATAAGGTAATAATACCTCATCAAATGGGATAAATTAGGTCAAAAAACCTCGAACTTTGAATTTTTGGCATTTTTTTACCCATGAAAGGGAACGACATAGACACCCAATACTAATAGAAGTACATACTATGGTCCTAGGCTACCATACCAAATTTTAGATTTGGCAATTTCCAAAATTTAAGGGGATGGTCCTAGATACCCCTGCCAAAATTTAGGGGGTGGGTCATGGTACCCCTGCCAAATTTAGAGGGGGTGGTCCTATGTACCCCTAGGTCATTGACCCCGGGCCAAGGTCATTGACCTTTGACCTATGACGTCACAGAGGTCGATTCGCGCCAACTTCGACCCCTGTCCTAGGTACCCTTGCCAAAATTTAGGGGGTGGGTCATGGTACCCCTGCCAAATTTAGAGGGGGTGGTCCTATGTACCTTTAGGTCATTGACCCCGGGCCAAGGTAATTGACCTTTGACCTATGACGTCACAAAGGTCGGGGTCAAAGTCCAAATTTGCCTCAAGTCCGGCCATTACTACTGAGGGGCTACGATTCAGACAGCCCCCACTTTGTTTTCGTTCTGGCGGCGCCCCTAATTGTGTACAACCGAAAATTTCGCCTGCACATTTCTGTACAAATGGTGTACAAACGATTGCGACAATTTGTGACTGAATTGGAAATTGGGGGGCTACCATTCAGACAGCCACCCACTTTGTTTTCGTTCTGGCAGCGTCCCTAATTGTGTACAAACGAAACTTTCGCTTGCATATTTCTGTACAAACGATGTAAAAAAAATTTAGACCATTTCCGATTGAGTCTGAAAAGGTGGGTGGCTGTCTAAATGGACGATAGATTGAATAGTAAACAAACTTAAGTTCACAACGCAATTTATAGGTTTTTAATAGTTAAATAGCAATTAAAGCAGCTAAAATTACTATTAATTAGTATAATATGGTGCAGGTATTAAGGCTGAAATAATTAAAGACGTTTCCAGCATTTCCCTTACAAGGGAAGAAAAAGGCGGGTAGGAGAAAGATGAGAGTTGTAATTGTTAAAACAACCCGGCCATATCTCGAAAATCCTTAAGGGTAGAGACATGTTAGTTAAAAGTGTGTTTCAGCGTTTTTTGGTTTCTATTTTATCAGAAGAAATATGGGTCGAGATTGATATTGTAATAACAATATGGCCTTGTTTCAAATTCCTTTAAGATTAGATATATGATAGAGTTAATAGGAGCTAGGCCATATTAGTGATGGGCACTGGAAATATTCCCGATGGGAAGAAAAATTTAAAAAATGGGAATATTCCTGTGTTTTTTCCTGGCCTATAATTTCCCGGGAAGGTATTTAATTCCATTTCTTCATGTTATCTTCCAAACTATAAGAACCATATGACTAATTATTTTATTTTAATATATTATGATTTACTTCTAGGCTTTAAAGAATTTGGAGGTTAAAAAATTTATAATTCTTTCAGTATACTTAATAATATGGTTTATTAAGTTCCATTTCCATTTGTACTAAAAAGTAGGGTAATTGTTTAGTATTGGGGAGGGGGAAACTAGCAAAAAGTAGGATGATTTACGGAAGAAATGAGTCGAGAGTGGTGTTCAAGTAGTGAAGAAAATATCGAACACAATTATTTTTAGGGCAGTAGGAAATTTGTACAAACCGTAAAGGTAAGTGGAAATGATTAATGTGAGAAAAGAACGTGAATTGTTGGTAACGTGCTCAGTGGGGCTCTAACCCGCCTTCACTTTCTTACGCTCGCTGTCTGAATTTAATTTTGGTGACGTAATTTAACGTATGAAACCATAAAACAACCGTATCGGAAAAGAATATCGCAAAAAAAGTCGGTGCAAAATCTAGAGCCCCAAAGCTAAACGCAAATGTTGACAAAATGGTGGGAAATGTGTCATCTGGCGGTTACCCAACCTAATTTGTTTATAACATTTAAAAATTTAATATGTTTATAATATCATTAATAGAGTCAAGTATAGAAAATCCACTTATATATAAATTTAAACCTTTTAGTGGGTTAAAAGTATGTGAACATACTATACCATTTTTGAAACAAAATTACCTTCATAGAACATATTGTAAATAAATATCCATATATGAGTACTATATAAATGTAATAAAATATTAATAAAATAGCATAACATCGTTCAGAATATACATTTTAAAGGCTCCTCTTAGGACAACACTAATAATATACTGTTATATAAAAACGAATTCAACTTTGAAATTATAATGTAGTAATAAATTCCCAGAACATTCCCATTTTGGGAATCTTCCCGAATTTTTCCGATAATTTTCCCAAAAAATATCTTCCCGGGAATTTACCCATCACTAGGCCATACGCCGAGCAAATGCGCGGATCTGGGGACAGTCCGGTAGCCAGCCCAAAATTGTTGGGGGCGGTAGAAGTTAGGGGGGCCGATACAACTTTATTACAGTTTATCACCATGTTATAGTCATTTACAAGTCTACCGTGAACATTTTAGGGGGGCAGCAAAAATGTAGGGGAGTCCGGGCTCCAAGACACGACATCGATACGGGCCTGTCTGGGGGTGAAGGCCCCAGCTAGCCGAAGGCTAGTTCTCAATAAATATAATTATTAACTTAATCATTCTGAATGTTGTTTAAGTAAACATATTATTATGATGGGCATAGGCGCCGACTTTGGGGGTCAGGGCACTTTTGGCCCCCCCCAATATTTAAAGGTGGGGTCCTCGCCCCCCCAATATAATCCAGTTGAGGAAGAATTACCAAAGAGGAGTAAGAATTTCTGTCGCAAATTACGTCGTGCCTTTAATTCAATATTAGGAACAGGCTTCTTATTCGATAAAAAGCACCGTTTTCAAATCGGCGTTTAACTTTTTTAGGATTTCCACTTTTTGAGGTAAATTTTAGACTTTCACTCAAACAGCTACTGCTTCCTTACTATTTATCGTAGGATCGTGGTTCATACCTCGTTTTTCTCACGATAGATCATACTTTCAAACGGTACCACTCTCTTGTCCGTATTATACACCAGAAATAAGAAAATTGAAAAAAAACATGGGATTTTTCGAAAAAAAATCGAAATTTTTGTACCCCTCTGGCCCGGGCCTGGGTTCACGTAGTGATCTGAATCTTTAAAAAATCTTGTTATATACATAATACGTGCGCAAAATTTTGTTCTTGTATCTTGAAAACTGAGGTCGGGAGAAATTTTTGAAAGTCTGAAGGTGACCCATCTTTTCATATATGTATATAAATAGAGGAAGTTCGGGTATTATGGAATAGTCGGCTAATATGGAATACCTCATAAGCTCGCCTGTGATGTGTTGCTTCCAAGCGGAGAGGAAAGAAACTGCTACCTCACGTCCCTATGATGCTCTACAGTCAGTCTGCATGTGATTGTGACATTCGTTGTGTTGGTAGTCGTGAAAATCTGATTTCTTATTCAGGAATACTTTTACAGTAAGTGGTTTACAACCTGTATTTTCCTATTGAAATGTAATAGAACAACAATTCTTTATTTACTGTGACGTTGGATATACAGAGTGGTAGTTTGATAAGCGCCATTATCCTATACGCGTGCGAATGCGTTTAACAGCTCTTTCGTTTCCAAGCTGGCGTGAAGGGCAATATGGAATACCCACAAGAAAAGCATGGTATTCCGTATTAAGTATGGTATTCCGATTACAAAAATATCTATCGGTATTGGTCAATTAAACATACATTTATGATGACAACAATGCTGTGTATTTTTTATTACAACAAATTGTCTGATGATACGAGGGGTGAGCTTGGGTCCAGCGTTCATCATGTTTAATGTGAGCACACAATGACTGTGCCGATCCTGAAGCAGAGTATATATTTATGACTTTTGCAAGTAATCACAATCATTTATGGCTTCGCATTCAGAATTTTCATATATTGTCACTATATTCATTGTATGTTCAACAGAAAACTTTTTTCTTTTCTATATAGCATTTGTAATCCATATTACCCGTCTATTTCATATTACCCTCCAAAGTGGTTTCTTTACAAATTATAAATTTTACCCACCCCTGTAACGAAACTTCTTTATCAAGATATACATAAATAAAGCCAAATATGTAAGGCGTATACTTGTTTTCCTTTTTGTTTCAATGTGCAATTATTAACTGAGTTACAAGTGAAACAAAAATGGTATTCCATAATACCCGAACTTCCTCTATATATACCTAGGTATAAAATATTTTTAAAAAAATATACTGCGTCATTCCTATTTAGCCTAGAGTCATGGTTCAAACGCCATTTTCTTCAGTATAATAAGCCCTTTCCAACAGTATCACTCACACGCCCGTATCATACACCTAAACCAGATAATTAGGGAAAAACTCGGAACTATTTTTGCAAATCCAACCAAAACATTTTGCCCCTCTGGCCTAGGCCTGGATTGACGTAGGGATCTCAATTTTTTCTAAAAATACATTGTTATGTACATAATACGTGTGCAAAATTCCAATCTTGTATCTTAAATACAAAGGGCAGAAAAATTGTTGAAAGTCTGGATTTAGGCTCTCTCTTTATACACACACATACGTATATACTTGTTATAAAAATTTACTGCGTCATTACTATTTAGGCTAGAGTCATGGCTTAAACGTTATTTTATTTCGTATAACAAGCCCTTTCCAACGGTGCCACACACATGTACGTATCGTATTTCTGAACCGGAAAAATCGGGAAAACTGAATTTTTTTCTGAAAAAATCAGCCCCTCGGAACATTTGCGGCCCTCGTGCCCGGACTCGGCTTCTCGTAGAGATCTCAGAAAAATTTGAGAAATATCCTACATATAATTCCAATCTGATATCGCGAAAAGTACAGGCATGAAAAATGTTTGAAATTTGCCTTAAGAAAAAGTAAAACGTCACGCCCTTCCGCACCCACTTGGCGCAGCCAAGTTGACCATCTGGTTCCAAAACGCATCTGGGGTGTTCTTTGGTCCATCCTTGACTTGACTAATAAAAAAACGATTGAAGTACCTGTTATAGAATCTAAGTAAGAGGTCAAAGACCATAGTACGCCATGGTAACAAAAGTTACCAAAAATCCTAAAATAGTAAATAGAGCACTGAAGCTTCAACAAACACTATGGTAACACTGATATGAGAAGTGAAGATCAATGTGGTGCAGTGAAGTTCCCAGAATTTGAAGAATTTGTTTTTAATGCCTTTAGACAAATCTGACTTAGCTTATGTATTTTGCAGCGGAGCGGATGCAGCAGAGCGAGATCTGGAGGGAAGGGGGCCTTTATCCAGCAGTTGGTAGAAAACAGCTGAATATGATTACATATTTATTCATTGTTTTGGCCTCCCCAATATTTTCTTCAAGTCGGCGCCTATGATGATGGGGATTAAAAAGATATCTTATCACTTTAATTAAGACCTCTACTATGAACAAAGGCAATGACTGTAGCTAGAATTGCGGTTTCGAGAAGAAAGAAGAGGTGGTATGGGACGAGATTAGGAAAGTGTAAGGCGAGAGATTGGAAGGCACAAAAACTTAGAATTTATGCTATGTGAATTAAGTAAATTCTATGAATCAATAATGCGAAAAAGATAGCTGAAAAATTAAGGACAGGGATTTTGAAGCTAGTCACTGAGTATTAATTACTTCTGTATAAAATGAAATGAAGGTTAAAGTTTCGAAATACAATTAAATCAAGAGAAAAATAGAAAAGGAAATTCGTCTCTTTTGAATTAAATGCATGGTCTATGAGTGGAAAAATATCTCAGAATCTAGCAATTCCTTTAAGGTTTTTGGAATCGGATATCAAGAAAAATCACTGCAACTGTTTCACGAAAGATAAATGAGATCCTCGTTGGTATATAAAATAAGATATGTGCTCTTGGTACACAAGGTCCCGGTTCGATTCCAGCACCTAAAGCATTATAGTGATTCAGACCTCACTTTAACTTTAAAGTCTCGTGTTAGATATCACCGTTAGTGACAAAAGACGTAAATACAAATCAGACTCAGAGATGCGTAGATCAATGAAACATTGGCCCACGACCCACTGAGCAACCAATCTTTGTGATCCACGACCCACTTGACCCGCGACCCACCGTGACCCACTGACACCACCAACCGTGACCCACTCTAATCACCATCACCTACTATGACCCATTACCCACCATGAACCAATTTCATTTCATTTCATTTCATTTATTTGCCTGTTTCATTAGCTTACAAAGCATGAGAAATTCTCATGTAAGCGTTACAGTTCCCAGAAAGAAAGAAAAAAACATACAATATTGTCAAGTACCAGAGGTATACATCATGCATCTTTCTAAAATACAAAACCTCACAACAGAATATATTAAGTATAAAAGCATGACAATTTACATCTAATTAGGTAGCTGTTTGGACCTCACCAGGCATGTACTCACGGGTAAGTATCTGTTACCAACTATTCAGTTAATGAGTCATTTAAATATTCTTTAATTGTATAATAGCACTTTTCAGTGAGTAGATTATATAAAGTCTTACCAAGAATGGAAACATTGGTTATATTTTTCAAGTACATAGGAAGTTTATTATACAATCTGACACAATTCATGTACATGGTTTTGCTTATATGAGCACATTTTTGATGCATCACAAATATGTCACTACCTTGTCTTGTATTATGGCTACGAACATTTTTGTTAAAGATAAAATGATGCTTGTTTTTCACAGTAAAAAGAATAGATTTATAGATGTATAAGCTGAAGAGTGTTAAAATTTTTGCTTCTCTTAAAACCTTTTTACATGTCGATTTTGTGGGTAACCCAAAACTTATTCTAATCGCTTTTTTTTTTTTTGCAATTGGAAAGTGTTTAAACTATTTTCAGCAGATCCCCAGTGTATTATGCCGAAGTTAATTAATGAATTAAACTTGGCGTAGTAAAAGCTAAGAAGTGCTTCTCTCGATACAGTACCTTGAAGTTTGTATAAGGCAAAACACACGCTACTTAGTTTCTTGTTTAAAGTGGAGATATGAGCAGACCATGAAAGATCATCACTTATGATTACACCTAAAAGTTTTGTTATGCAAGAATATTGGAGTAAGTTAGAAGATATTTTTATTCTAGGTAATATACGCGGTTTTCCTAGAAAATGAAAATGTAAGAGAATCGACTTATCATGATTTATAATTAACCTATTCGCTGTTAACCATTTTACTAATTTGTCTGTAAAAATGTCAGATTTCCTCTCAACTTCTTCTATTGATTTTCCTGATATTATCATACTGATGTCATCAGCATATAGAATACATTTTGCTGGATGCATAAATTCTAACAAGTCATTTATATATATATCAGGAAGAGAATACGACCCAAAATGGAACCTTGGGGAACACCTCTGATTACAGTTGATAAAGACGAACAAGTTGTTTGAAAACCATCTGCAGCTAATTTTGATATTTGTACCGCTTGTTAACTACTGGATAAATAAGAGAGAAACCAGTTGTGAGCTACTCCTCTAATACCATAAGCATACAACTTGCTTAAAAGAATAGCATGATCAATTGTATCAAAAGCTTTGGATAAGTCGATGAATAGGCCAACAACATATTTACTGTTTTTTTTTAATTCAAGAGCTATATTGGACATGTAATCAAACAGGCTGTTTCAATACTTTTCTTATTTTGGAAGCCATTTTGTGATCGTGATAGTAAGTTACATGACTTCAAAAAATTGCAGAGTCGTGACTTCATCACATATGCAAAAATTTTTGAAAACGTAGAAAGAATGGAGACTGGGCGATAATTTCTTACATCATGCATACTCCCCTTGTTATGGAGAGGAATTACTTTTGCCACTTTTAACACGGACGGAAAATATCCTTTCTCAAGAGATAGGTTTACTAAATAACAGAGATGATTTACAATGAAAGGAAAACAAAATTTAATAACAGTCACTGGAACTTCATCAAAACCTAAAGATCCCGAATTAGACATCCTACTCAATATTTTCCATAACTCCTCTACTGTTGCTGGAATTAAAAAACTCATATGTGAATGCATTGGAAATTTCATCGAGTCGTCATAAGTCGCTTGTATGGGGTCAGGTGATGATACACTATCTAGAAAATAATCATGGAAGACATCTGCAATCCGCTTAGGTTCTTTAATAATTTCGTCCCCAACTTGAACATACTCAAAGTCACTCTTTTTGTTGTTTGTTCCACCATTTAAGATTTTCCACATAGTTTTAGCTTTATTAGTAGAATTAAGTATTGTGGAGCTATTTGATAGTAATTGAGCTGTTTTAATTACCCTTCTGTATATTTTCCTGTACTTAAAAATATAATTTCGAAAGTCGTGAGGAAGTGATGTATTTATTTCGAGTAATCTATTATATCTAAATAGGTTACTTTTAGAAATTTTAATACCTTTAGTTAACCACGATTTAGTGGAAGACGTTCGGATTTTACGAGTAACTTTTGGAAACGCCATATTGAGGCAATGTAAGAAAGTTTCAAAGAAGTATTTAAACTTACATTCAGTGTCAGACGTACTATATATGCCATTCCAAGACTCGTGAGAAAGCAAGAAATTTAGATATTCCATATTATGACTGGAGAAAATTCTCTTTGTAACTGTGTATACTTTAGACTTAAGAACAGTGGTATTGTTTAAAGTGATTTTTAAAATAATCGCATCATGATCAGAGAAACCGGGATCAAATACTTCAAGGTTATAGGCAAATTGGTTTTTACTAATGATGAACTGATCCAGCGCACGTTTATTATGACGTGTCGGTACATCCACTAGCGCTTGGAGATTGTACACATTCAGCACATCTCTAGATCGGATTTCTTTTTTGCTTCCACTATCCAATTTACATTAATATCACCACAGATGATCATTTTTTCAAAGTCTTTTCGTATGAAGTGCAAAAGACTTTCGAGTTTCTTTAAGAAAACAGTAAATATGCCGGATGGCGACCTATAAATGCATATAATATAAATGTTAACACTTGGTAATTTAATGGCTACAGCTTCAAAGTCAAATTCACAGGTGAATTTTGTGATATCTATTTCAGAAGCTTTTAGACTATTGTGCACAAAGATGCATACACCTCAACGTTCGTGTTAAACACGAGAGAATTCAGTGATAAGATTAAAGTTTAAAAATTGACCTCCTTAATAAGTGTATCATTTAGCCAATGTTCACCAAGACAAATAACCTTACATTCTTTCAAATCATCAGCCAAAAGCACATCGAAGTATTCGAGTTTATTCTGGATCCCTTGTACATTCTGATGAAAAATACTTATTGTATTAGCTATCTTGGGTTCGGATTTTTCATCTGGTGTGCTAAAAGAGTTATATTTTTTACGTTATTTTGTCCCTCTGCAAACGATACTGTATTATTATTGCTAAGACCTGTATGGTGGAAAGTAAGAGGAATGGGATCTCTGTTCCTGTTCTGAGCCTTAATCATATTACTTAAATTTTCACATACATGACGCTTTCCTAGATTATTCAAATGTAAACCATGATGGGTATGAAATTCTCGTGGAAGACTACTTACATCTAATAACTGTACATTTTTAAATCGACTACAAACTTCACTAATGATGCTATTTGTTTTAAGTACTTCTGAGTTAACACAAGAACTCTCTGATAGATCATGCCGGTATGGTAGATTAACTACTATTACATTTGTATGAGTAAGAGTGCTGAGTGTAGTCTTCAAAACACGGACAGCATCTTCAGACTCATTTTTTGACACATCATTAGCGCCTCCTATAAGTACAACAGTATCAGTATCTGAGAATGATTTCTGGTCCACACATGAATTTACAACGTTATTTAGTTTTGCACCAGGCTTAACAATACCTACTACGTTCATATCATCACACTTCTACATTAATCTGGAAGCAAGACCACGACCGTGACTATCTCCGACAATGAACACCTTCCCTTGCACTTTTTTTACCCGATTTACTTAGATTGAGTTTCCATTTTCAACACCAAAACATTGCTTACTGCTTGAATACTGTGACGGAAATCTTGGGCGATCCTGCTGTTTTAAACGGGGCGCGGTAATTTTGGCACCGGAAATTTTGGCACCAGTAGTTTAGACACGGTAATTTTGGCACCGGTAATTTTGGCACCAAGAAACGAAGCAAACAGAAATTTTGGCACCATTTATAATTGAAGTACAGAAAATGTGAGAAAATACTCTGAATGTAATAGATATTTAAATTCACATGTTATTAACTAGAACTGTTCCAGCGCGACGAATCAAACCAGTGACGTATCTTCTTTGAGTTGCTGAGGACTGCACTATGTTCACTGCACTGGGGTTGTATTCTACTTTCAAGTGCAAACAGTAACAGCTGATTCGAACCATGGAAATTGAAGTACAGAGAAAAAAATAGAAAATACTCTGGATATAATAGATATTTACGTTCACATGTTAATGACTAGAACTGTATCAGCACGAATAATGAAACCAGGGACGAATGTACCACAGGCACGAATAATGAAACACCAGTAAAAGATAATAGTGGCAGCTTCATTAGATATTCAAAGCAAGTCAAAATTATCCCCTAATGGGTTTGTATTTTTTCCTTTCAAGTGCAAACAATAATAGCTGATTCGAACCATGGAAATTTCACTTTTCGATAACATCCGTTGACCGGCCAATCGGATTTCAGCACCACCGTGTGACAAGCCAATCACGTTCAGGGATTTGTTTCAATTTCAATCTTAAACTTTTAATGAGGCTTTAGGATATGCGTGAGAGGGGAGCCGGAAGTTTCGATGGAAAGAATCTCGGTGTAATCTCCTCTGCAAAATAAATTGGTACATTAACATCTATCATATCCAGAGTATTTTCTAATTTTCTTTCTCTGTACTTCAATTTCCATGGTTCCAATTAGCTTTTACTGTTTGCACTTGAAAGTAAAATACAAACCCATTAGCGGGGAATTTTAACTTGCTTTGAATATATAATGAAACTGCCAATAGTATCTTTACCGGTGTCTGTACTGTCAGTAACAAAAGTTCTTTTCCTATGTTAAAAATTCTTCCGCGAATATCTCTCGAATGAACGGACAGATTTGAGTGCAATATTCAGCAACTTAAAGCATATATAGTTTTCGGTAAATTTCAGAAAACTTCTCAAGTCAGTCCATCAATTCCAAAGTTATAAGCAAAATAAATTTTACAAAAGAGAAAGAAATTTTGTCGCTGACTGTACATTCGTCACTGGTTTGATTCGTTGCGCTGGAGCAGTTCTAGTTAATAACATGTAAATTTAAATATCTATTATATTCAGAGTATTTTCTCACATTTTCTGTACTTCAATTATAAATGGTGCCAAAATTTCCGTTTGCTTCGTTTCTTGGTGCCAAAATTACCGGTGCCAAAATTACCGTGTCAAAACTACTGGTGCCAAAATTTCCGCCTTTCGGTTTAAACGATCTACACGTCGCACTTGAATAGGCCTATTTCCTAGGCTAACTTGCTTTACACTATCACACTGGCCACTTAACTCACTGAATCTGTTTTTTGTTTCAATATTATAATCGTATTGAAGACCTTACACTTTATTACCCAGTAGTTTACCCTTAGTATTTGAGTTGCACACAGTGTCGTGTCTTTCTGCAGTTTTGACACTACATTGGCAATTTGCTCTTGCACTTGCGTTGTGGATAGGGCTACAAATGATTTTCGGAGAGCTAGTATTTCCACTATATTGTGATTTCCAACTGGAAAAAGATGGTATGTTCGCGCTGTTATTAGGTTCACTAGTAGCATTTGGGACTTCGGCCGTAATCCTTACGATGTCGCTCCAGGTCTTTCTATTTTGCCTTGTACTAAACGATTCTAGACCCAATTGTTGAAATTGATCTTGGCGTTGCAGTTGCTGGATATCTTGCGCTAAAAGTTCGACTACTTTACGTAATGAATATAGTTCCTCAAGAAGATTTGAAACAAACTCAGCTGAAATTGATACCTCACTAAGTTGATTGTCATTAGTTTTTTCACAGCTACCACACGACATGCAAGACCAGCTTACAATATTGGAATTTTTCACAACTGAACTGCACTTGCCAAAATGAAAGAACTCCTTGCATCTTTCACACTTTATGCCGTTTTTCAATACTCTTTTACATTTACTATATTTAGTATTAACTGTAAAATTACCTGACATATGGGACCCATTTATACTGTCCAACACACTGTCCGCCATCTTGTCTATCCAATCGGCTACCTACCAAAATCCAACGTCATCAACTCTGACCTACGATTCAAGCAATTCTCTCCACTGACTAAAGAGTTTATGCTTTAATAAAACATGGCTATGAAATTATCATTTGACGGAGTTTGAATTTCTGCAGTCAGTCGTTCAAACACCCTTTGTTACAATACCGGTGGATGTGAAATTTTCGTTAAAAAAAATGGTAAAGTAGTTGTCATGGATCAAATTATTCAATCTAATTATCACACATAATTATTTCCATGTTGAATTGCAAATACTTTTCAGTGGAAAGTAGGATGAAGTTTGAAAGTTCCAAATCTACGTAAACTAGCCCAACATAAAGGGAAGAAAACTGTAAAAATATTCATTTCAATAAGCGAAACGAATAAACAAAATTTCTAAGTATTGAAGCTTACAGTACAAATTATATCCCTATTTTCTAGGAACTCTATGGCTTGATGCTTTGTGCTCTGAACGTTCCATGTAATAAACACAAGCTTCAGGAATTATAAAAGAAATTAGTGGATAAAATGCGATGCACTGTAGTTTTAGTTTCTTAATTAATTCTATTTCAAATGTGGCTGATCCGGACCACCCAACCTAGTTATCCATTTAATTGGTAGATGATATTTCAGATCAGCAAATAAAACTGAAAGTTTTCGTCAATAAATTCTTTAAATTCTGACCAATCTTTTAAGAGTGATACAAAAAAGTTCCATAATTCAATCAGGATGTTTGTTGCAAAACACTAAGGGTAACTCAAGATAGTTAAAAAAAGTAGGCATTAGATAAAAATACTAACTCCCTACCATGTTGAAAATACTAATACTAGATGATCTCGAAAAATATTTCTGACCTTCAATTAAATTAATATGTAGTAGATCCAAGGATCACGAACTTAACCCGTTATTAAACGCTGTTAGTAAATCAGAAAATTTGTCACTTGATAACTGAAAAACCAGAGACGGTATGTTCTAATTACTGAAAAACCAGAGGCGATATGGCATACCATTGTATACCTTCTCCCTTCGACCACTAAATTAAACGAAACAGTATGAGAGCTAAACGACTGAACAAATTCGGCAGTGGCAGCTAGTACTATATGTTGCACGGTTGTGCAACTGTATATGATTTTTACCTCCAAAGATTTTTTTTAAAATTTTAAAGTAATGTTTTCGTAAAAAATAATCCCTTGCTTTTTAGCACAACACAGTATTGATGCATCTCTTAAAAAATCATGTCAAAAAACTGAAAGAAAGAGAGAGAAACACACATCCAGTGGCAAATAGCGTTGCCACTGGATCCATTAGCATTGAGCATACGGCAGAGTTCCTATTTCTTAACATTGGAAAGCACATTTATTCTTGCATCGCTCCTATCCAGTTGTACGCTCTCCATCCAGTTGCGGAGACCTTGGCAACTGCCACTCAGCTTGTGTAATAGTTATGAATTCCTTCACTCACCAGCGATGAAGGCGTGGGTGTTGCGTGGGTCAAGGCAGTTTGGAAGAACAGACCAAACAATAATAATAATAATAATAATAATAATAATAATAATAATAATAATAATAATAATAATAATAGAATAGAATAGAGGGAGTGATATGTAGAGTGTGTCCGAGGGTTTGCTCATAATATTGTTACAATTGAAAATCCTATTGTGCTGTTTTATTGTAAGTGTGTGTTTGAAGAATGTGATGGTGTTTTTGTTCTTAGCCTGTGAGTGATATTTTTAATATTAAAATATAACGCTAGTAACAGAAAACTCAAAATGAATTCAGTTTGCAGTCTTCTCAGGACCCCGTTTTCTCGTAGGCCGATGGAGGAGAAGGTTGAAATAAAAAGGTTAGGGCGTCCAACACCAATTTTAACAATCAATCAAACAGTCAGAACAGGTAAAAGACAGTTTCAGCGCTCTTTTAAAATCGAGTATTATAACAACACAGATTGGCTTTGTGGTTGTGAGGGAAAAAATGCTTTATTTTGTTTTCCTTGTTTGCTTTTTGGGGTTAAACGTGCTTGGACTGAAATAGGCATAAAATATATTAATCATTTGAGTGAACGAATTAAGGGACACAAAGCTACAAATATCCATATGAAAAATGTATTACAGTTAGCTTTATTTGGTACAGCCAATATAGCTCAGCAGTTAGACAGTGAGTATAGGCGAAATATAGCTTTGCATAACGAAAGAGTGAGACATAATCGTTATATTCTAAATATTATAATTAATTGTGTACGTTTTTGTGGTGCATTTGAATTAGCGTTGCGGGGTCATGACGAGACAGAAGGATCTTCAAACCCAGGTGTTTTCCGTGGCCTCATTGATTTCAGTGCAGAACTTGACACAGCCATGAAAAATCATTTGGAGAAAGCTACTGTCTTTGGGGAAACATCTAAAACGATTCAAAATAAACTTTTAAATATAATGTTAGAAGTTTGCCAGAACAAAATCTCACAAGAAGTAAAAGAATAAGAATTTTTAGCTGTGATTGCAGACCAAACTAGTGATGTGGCTAATACTTTTCAAATGGCCGTCATTTATCGACATTTAGTGTATGGAAAACCAGTTGAAAGATTTTGGACTTTCCTCGAACCTCCTAAACACGTTGCAAAAACTTTGGCGTCACGACTGTTAAAAGAACTTGAAAAACATAGGCTAGAGGAGACCCCACAGAAATTAATCGCGCAGACGTACGATGGCGCGTCAGTAATGTCCGGAACGTATGGAGGACTACAAGCAATTATTAAACAACAGTTTCCAAACGCCGAGCACGTTCATTGTTATGCCCACCAGCTGAATCTAATTATGCTCAATGCTGCTTCAGTGGTAAGAAATGTTAGATTATTTTTTGCCACTTTGCAGGGAGTTTGTTCCTTCTTCTCAACAAGTCCACAGCGTACAAAATTACTTGATGATATCGTAAAGAAAAGACTTCCCCGGTCTGTTCCTACGAGATGGAATTTCCAATCACGCGGCGTTAATACAATTTATCTGTACAGAAAAGAAATAATTCAATGTTTGAAACATATTCTAAATAATGAACATATTAAAAATTCGAGCACAATCGAGAAGGCAAGAGCGCACATTGACACGCTTACTAGACACAGCTTTGTGTTTTGGCTAACTCTGTTCCACAAAATTTTACCTCATGTTGACATCTTGTATGGACAGTTCCAAAGAAAGGACATTGATGTGGTAAGTGCTCAAAAGTATGTGTCAGTTTTTGTAGAAAGTGTTGAAAAAATAAGAAACGAAGAAATAGATATTGAGCCTTTAGTTTCGTCGGAGACATCGAAAAGAAGAAAAACTGATAACACACAACTAAACATGGAAGCGAAGGAAGTGTGTGATGCGATTATTAGTAACGTTAAACAAAGATTTAGTTTTACTGGCCATCTTGTGGCGGGCACTTTATTCTGTAATGAAAAGTTTGGAGAATACAGGAAGGAATTTCCAGAAGAAATTGTTCAAAACGTTTTCAACTTCTATGCAAAGCAGCTTCATTTCGAACTTTCCATAATATATAACACTGCCGAGTTTTCATCAATATCTGCACCAGTTAGTTTATTAGAATTTTTCCAGCACAATAACATTGAGAGAAACTTTTCTTAAATAAGCAAACTTCTGAAGATTTTGCTCGTTATTCCAATGACTTCATCGGAGGCAGAGAGATGCTTCTCTACCTTAAAGAGAATAAGGACTTTTCTACGGAATACTATGACACAAGAGAGACTATCTGCCCTGGCAATGTTATCTATTGAGAGAGACTTGGTGAACAGCATTCCAGATTTTGACCAACAAGTAATAGAAAAATTTGCAGCTCGAAAAGAACGAAGGATGGACTTTTTTCAAATAAGGTACGATTTATTTAATTAAATAATTTTGTTTAGCTTTATATATATTCTTATTTTTTTTTTCTTCAATGTTTCCGTAATGCTTTCATGCTGTTTATATTTCCGTGCCTTACAACACATGCTACATTATATTTATCTCTTGTTTAAAAGTGTCGTATATGCATAACGTATAAATGTGCAATGACAGTGATTGTTTACCTTGTTCGGAAGGAAACAGAAAAGATAGGTTAGTTCATTAATTGTTAATATACAGGTTGGCCGTAAAGTACGTATACACCCCTGCATTGATCAAGTGTAACATTCCAGTTTATGGATTTATTTGCTTCGACTATTCTGGGCTTAAGTTATAAGTAAAAAGACGTTAAGAACAAATAATAAAGGAAACTTAGTCTACCTGTTTGATAACAATAAGAAATGTAATAAAATTCAGTACGGGTCTGTGTAACTACTTTTGGGCCACCCTGTACTTAAATCAATAAACATAGCAGTAGAGCTTGGAGGCAAAGACACAAGAGAAGGAAGGTTGGGGTGGAGTGGAAGTCGCGCGTAAACATGTACCTTTTGATATTGGAACTGCTGGTTTTACAGAACACGAACCGCTACTGAAATTCGGGACTGACACTATTCATTTTAGGAACTCCAAAAACTACAGCGTGGCCCGGAGGCGGGCGTATCCCTAATTGGCATTTTCTAATAGCTTTAGGATTTACCCACATTTGTTCGTTAACATTGCTTGGCATAGTCTGGTAACATTGCTTGGCATTGGCAGGCAATATTGCTATCCATGTGAGCACCGGCGCACTTCGTGATTCACGTGCGCAATTACCTGTATTAGACGTTTCCTGGCCGCTGGATTGGAAGAGGTTTTGCATCTGTACAAAAACTCCCTTTCCTGGCCTCCAAGAAGAACCGATCTGACGACAGACTATGTTCTCTGGGGTTTCATAAAACCACAAGTAAGAAACATTCGATATCACCCAACACAGGAATTACGAGTAGCTCTTGAACACGCCTTCAACCTCGTGACTATGGAGTATTTCCGTAAAACATCTCCGAGAACTTGCCGCAGAATTCAGGTGTGTTACGACATGGATGGTGATCATACCATTGTTTATGACTCTTAAGAAGCTTAAGACTAACGGTAACTGTGTACAGACGTTCTACCATAACTAAAACTATACTGTTGAATCTAAAGAGGGGGTACGCCCACTTCCGGATTACCCTGTATGAATTGAACAATAATATCGGTTAATTTAGATATTTTACTTTTCATTTGGTGTGGGCTGAACTTGAAATCCAACAGCTTCGAGATTGTCACTATTCATCTCAGCGTCCCCGAAAACTATCATTCGACCTAATCTAAGTCAATTTAGACATATTGAGCTTTATGCAGAGTCGTTTGGGCGTATAATTAGCATCATACTAAAGGCCTGACTGCTGCGGAAAATGTAGACAAACTCTTTAGTATGGCACTAATCACGCGTGAGAACGACTCTGCATAAGGCCTATTAATTTTATTCCTCTCCCTTCCGAGATGTTGGTCGGACCTACCCGTTTTTTCCGGTGTCCTATATTGGAACAATTTTAAGTATGACGCAAATACCGGCTAATTTGGCTACACCGTATCGCAATTAATAATAATAATAATAATAATAATAATAATAATAATAATAATAATAATAATAATAATAATAATATTTTATTGCAGAAACATCTGAGAACATCAGATGTATTACAATCGTCAGAAATAGAAGTTGAAAATTTTAGTTACATATAACATACCACAATATAAACAAAGATCACTACATAACAGACGCGAATATTTTAACTATCAATTTTGAGTTCAAAAAATTCTTCAACACTATATATACAATTATTAATAAGTAATTTCTGTACTTCTTTTTTAAAAGCCAAAAATGGAAGTTCTCTTACAGATATAGGTAGAAAATTATAAAATTTAACTGACATATAGTAAAAGGTCTTTTGTGTCTTACTATATTCACATCTAAATAACCCTAAACAGTTCCTGTTTCTAGTTTGATAAGTATGAGAGTGCCCTAACTCATTGTAAATATAATTGTTTTCCTTGATGTAAACCAAACATTGGTATATGAAAATTGCAGGTACTGTCATAATTCCTAATTTAACGAAGCTTGACCTACAATGTGCACGACTAGGGAGACCAAGCATTAATCTTACACATATCTTTTGTATTTTCAATAGGCTTTTAATGGAGGACTGATGACCCCAAAGTATCGTTCCATAACTTAAATGACTGTGAATTTGCACATAATAAACAGTTTTAAGTACCTTTAAACTTACGCACAATCTCAATCTACGAATAAGATAAACTCCTTTACTAGCTCTAGATTCCACCATAAGGATATGATCGTCCCAGTTCAAATGATTATCAATTTAAAAGCCCAAAAAAGAAGCGGAATATTTTTTAGGTTCTGCATTCGGATTTTTGTTATTGTAAGTAAGCACCAAGTCTTTGATCGTATCAGAGTTAATACAAAGCAAGTTGGAAGTACACCAGTCTTTAATAATATCTGAGGTGTTGTTTAATATAGACTGAACTGAGTCTTTTTGTCGTGAGTTAACACAAAATATTGAGATCATCAGCAAATAAATAACTATTAACGAAGGGTGAAGCGACGTTGTATGGAAGGTCATTAATATAAATAATAAAAAGAGTCGGACCACAAATAGATCCCTGAGGTACTCCGTATCTGACAGGCAGCAAATTAGACTCTTCCCCTTCATAAACAACTCTTTGATATCATCCATTTAAATACGAATGAAGAAGTGCCAGAGCTGCATTATCAAAACCATAGAATTCTAGTTTTTGCAACAAAATATCATGAGACACCGTATCAAATGCTTTCGATAGATCATATAGTTTTACATGAACAAAGTTTTTACTGTCCAACCCAGAAATACAATTTACCAAAAATGAGACAGCAGCCTTAACAGTTCCTAGTCCAGATCTATAACCAAATTGAGAATTACTAAATAAATTATTATGTTCAAAATAGTCAACAATCTGCTCATTCAAAACAATCTCAAAAACTTTAGATATAACTGGAACCAGTGAAATTGGTCTATAGTTATCAAGAGAAGACTTATTTCCTTTCTTCATTATAGGTACTACTTTCACTAATTTAAAGCATTCAGGAAAATAACAGTCTAATATACAAGAGTTTATAATGTGAGTTAAAGGTTCCTTTATGAAATGTACTCCATATTTTAACATAATAGGACTCAGATTATAAATATCCTCACATCTACTGCTACTCATTTTAATAATCGCTTTCTCAACATCTTTTACTTCAATTGGATGAAAATTAAAGGTAGTGATAGGTTTAGACAATTTATTTAAATAAAAACCTGAATCATTATTATGAGGATATGATGAAACTTCCCTCAGTATCTCTTCAATTTTGTTAACAAAAAAGTTATTAAATTCAGAGGCATCCAGCTGGTTATCAGAGATTTTTATGTTATTGTATATAGGATAACTTTCTTTTTTTACGATATTCCACATTGCTTTAGACTTATTGCCAGAGTTGTTGATGGTTTTATCATTAACCTTAATTCTAGTTTCTCTCACTAGTTTATATAACTTTTTCTTACTAATTTTATATAAATTCTTTATGACACTTGAGCCAGTACTACTATAATAGTCATAATAAAATTTACATTTTGCTTTGAGACTATCAATTTCTTTACTCTTAACTCTAGTAGCTTTCGGTTTAGTCGGCTTGCCAATAACGTATTTTACAGGAAACGCACTTTCAGTTGAGAACGACATTACAGACATAAAAAATTCTAGTTTATCCTTAACATCTTGCAAGGAGCTATACATAAAGTTCCAATCAACTGATGATAGTACCTCTTGAAATCTTGTTATGTTTTCTTCTCTCATTAAGCCAACCCTTAACCTGCATTTATTGTTACTAGTCTTATCTGTTACATTGAGAAAATTCACCTCAGATTTAAGTAAAACCGCCCAGTGATCAGAGACAGCAGTTTTTACGATTGAACTATCAATAGACCTGTCGATTACAGTGATTATATTGTCAATACAACTACTACCTCCAAATTTAGGCCTGGTAATATCAGTAGTAACAATAGCTAGATTGAATGAAGAGAACACATTATTTAACGTAATACTTTCTATGTTGTTTTCCAACTTAAAATCAACATTAAAATTCCCACATAAAATAATATTGGAGTTAAAGGTATTTAAATGCTCTAGAAGATTGTTCATTCTGTCAATAAATAACTTAAAATCTTTACATTCAACATTTGGTCTGTATACAGCTGCAACAATAGTGTTAATATCAGGCAAGTATGATGCTGTAACCTCAAAGACCATTTCAATAGACATGGTATTTACACTAAGGATAGGCCTATGAGAATATATATTTTTAATAAAGATAGCATATCCCCCATGTTTCCTTATGGGTCTACAGTAGCTGTTACTCAATTCATATCCCTTGAGGACATAAAAATTAATTTCCCTAGGATGAAGCCAATGCTCAACAAGACATACAAAATCAACATTCAGATTAGAAACATAATCTTCAACTATAGCGAATTTATTAGCTAATCCTTGGATATTCCATGAAAAAGTTACTGCTTCATTAGGCCTACATTGATTAATAATATTACTACTTTCTATATGTACAGACGTATTGAATGAGTTAACATTTTGATCTAGATCTATCCTAAAAAAGAATTGGTTTTAACATTCAGAGGAATAGGGTCAGATTCACATTAGGCAATTTTGTTAACTCCCTCTAAAATCTTATTACTAACAAATCTTTTACCCAATCTATTAAGATGAAATCCGTGGACAGTATGAAATTTGCTCCCCAAGTTACTAATATCTATGTAGGTGACATTTCTAAAGTGTTTACAAATTTTATACATTTCATTATTTGCTTTGTCTCCCTCTTTATTGATTATGGACCACGACGGTAAATCGTGCCGTCGAGGCACAGAAAAGACACACACTAGCCTGGCATTTCTAAGTTCATACAATTTCCTTCTCAAAGAAGACAAAAGATCCTTAGTTTCATTTTTAGCAACGTCGTTGGTTCCTGCAAGTAGAACTGGAATATCCGTTACATTCTGTACCAACACATCTGCTGTCACATCGGAGAATTTAGCCCCGGTTGATGACTATGTGTTAAGATATTGGAGTAAACACCTCTTCCCTGACTGTCAGAATATAAACAGATTTTCATAGGTCGAGTTTTGCAGTTTGACTACATCTTCTTAATCTCACTACTTGGCCGTCGTACCGTATTTCCATCTTCTTCTGCTTCAGTAGGCAAATCTGATAATGGGTCAAATCTATTTTTTAAGGGTGGGAAGTTGACACTATTAACCTTAAATTTAGTGTTTTTTGAGGCTTTGTAAGGGACAGTTTCCCATCGTCTAGGGTTTACTGACTTTTGGTGTGCAGTCATGTTTTCACTCCTTTCTTCAGATATACATATTGTATTCTTCCTTAACTCTTCATTCTCATTTTTCAGAACTCTTATGTCATTTTCTAATATCTCAATAATTTTCAGGAGAGATGCTTCACTATTATTATTAGTATCGTCCGTCACCAACCCATAATTTTGAGCTTCCGTCTTACACTTTGGACAAAACCACTGCTCATTTTCAGCTGGTAAATCATTTTCATCAACTCCGGCACAACGAAAATGATTCCATTTATCACAGTTATCACAAATGATACCATTCCTTACTAATCTACAACACTTCGCACACTTAATATCTAAAACAATGCGACTCTTAGGAGATAGTGAACAAGACGTGTCTTGACTAATGGGGGCCATATTAGTAGGTTCTGGCTACCTGTATTCACTGTAAACTAGGCAAAAAGGATAACAGTACACATTTAAGATTTAAAGTGGGCCGGTTCACTACGTAGTTTGTATCAGTGTCAAGAGAGGTCACCTGCGTAGGTCGCTTCTAGCATCTGTAGTGAACTCAGTTGAAACTAGCTTCTCACAGTGTTTCCATCTCAACATACCAAATGGTTCCGTTCCGTTTCGTTTCGTTTCATTAAAGTACAGGGTAAATCACCTTGAAATTGGCACAGGCCATTTTTTTTGGCACTTTGTAGATTTTTTCAGATATATTAACATCGGCGTTATCTACTTTTTCCCCTGTCTTTCGTCGATGACATTTCTGTTTTTTTTTTTAAATTATTGTAAAAAATTCGCTTTTAAGTGAAAGGCTTTCATGATATTGAAGTTTTCTGCTCGATTCTAGGCAATAGGTTAAGGAATATGTTTTCAGTGTTTTCGCGTTACTTATGAAGGGCTCGGTGCAATAAGGAACTAACCCTAAAAAAGTTGTTTCCGAGATAATAGCTTTTGAAAGTTTGAAAAAATCCATAAATCGGAATTATTATTTTTATGTTGTGCAGTTCATTCGAAAATCTTCACTAAAGTTTCTAGTTTATATAAAGACACACAATTATGTACAATTAAAATGAAAAGAGGTTGAATTTGTTCTTTTTGTAATTCAATATTACTCATTGTTGGTTAGCTCCTTATTGCATCAGAATTTTAGGAGTCAGTTCTGTGGGATAACAACTAACATAAATGCACAAGAATTATATTGTGAACAAAAAATATACATAATAATGAAAAATCAAACTGAAGTATGTAAGGAAAACTAAATACTTTACAAGTTTAATGAATATGTAAGTCAGTCACAATGCTCTTAGCGCTGACATGAAATAGTGGCATATTATTGCAGGTCACAAATTACATTGAATTCAACCAAGGTTGACCCTTCTTATGCATCAATCATCAAGTCCATCCAACATTTCTACACACTCTTCTCCAGCTACTTCCGTCGGAACAAGGCTACGATAAAAATTATGGTATATTGGGGGGATCCATTCCAACAGAGACATTAGATCAGAGTATTTCCGGATATCTATAGGAATTCCTTCCTGGTACTTGCATGGCAAATCGTTGAGGTTCACTTCTGGCTGTGGGCGGCCTCGTTTCTTTAGGTTGCACGTAGTCCATACAGGTGCTTCCTTCTGGTACGAATAGCTTACATGCAAAACATAGGGAGTAGCTGATTCCATCTTAAACACGGCTGCATCTGAAAACTTGAGAGGCTGTTTGGTGTCTGTGGTTATTTTCTTGGAAATTGATGACACAAGTGGTGTGAAATCCTTGAAGTCGGTTTGCTGCATGCGAGTTACATGAAATTTCTTCTTTCTGTTGGCACTGCTGATTACATGTGCCCACTCATCTGTTGTATACACAATGGGGTGATGCCTACTTGCGTACAGTTCTATGCGGCCAAAATCACGATCGCATGGCAGTTGTGTGTGGCCTACGACTGGAAAATGATGAAAAATTTTCTTAAATCGTCCACACCGAAGCAGTGCTTCATATAAGGCAATCAAGGTCCAATTCTTATTTTGCCCTTTGCAATTGTCACTAATAATATGAAGTTCTTCACTTTGCACGTTATTTCCCATACTGTATTTAAGTATGCAACTAGAAATTTCAGAGGAACTGCGTTTAGCTATATTTTCACTCCAGAGAAACATAAAGCCAATGTCCGAGCCACAATCATGAACTGCGAAATTATAACTCCAGAGTTTTCTCTTGTAGAAAGCAGGACCAACCGTTAATTTTGGAGTTGGGAGGGTCTTTTGTAAATCAACGCAGATTACATGATATTTCGTAGGATCTGAAGAAGCAAGCTGTGAGAGATAGGTGAGTTTCTCCTTAGCGGCTTCTGCCCTAGCTAGGTGTAGCGCTCTACTGGCTTCTAACTGTTTGGCTTCGTTTTCGTCATGTACAGATTTAGCATGATCCAACTTTATTTTATTCGAGTCGCAAAAGGAACAAGTGTCTGACTTAGGTAATTTAAACCCTATACAAAATTCCTCACAAAAAAGCCTTCGGAATCTGTCAGAACTAATGGACGTTGTCTGCTGAGATGCACACCACGGAATATACTTTGTCTCATATAGAGAATTTATCGTGAGATCGCAGTCCAGGTACTGCTTGTTCGCGTTTTGGCTCCGGCTGTAGTGACTGGCATATTTCGGTATGGATGTTATAAACTTCCTTGCAGATTCCAAACTGGCTTCTGTAAAAGCATTTGGCCGGTTGTGATGCCTACCCCTTCCATCACTTTTGGCTGTGATGTTTCCACCCTTGATTTGTTCCTGAAGTAGCTGTATTCGTTTTCTGCTGCGGCGAAGTCCATGAACTGCAAGAAAGGCCTTCTTGCACACACTAACATCTACACCATTAATTTTCAAATTATAAGAAAACGTGAATGATCTCCTCGAAGATTGTCCTTTTGTGTAGGAACGTTTCGTATTCTGAATTCTCATATTTTGCATGAGGTAGGTGTTTTGTGTTGCATAATCAGCCAAGTCCCAGAATGAATGAAAAATAAACTCTATGTCCCCTTTAATTTTTTTCCAGCAATTTTTTGGACATTTACATGGTTCACCCACTTTCCTGGCTGAAACAACATCCTTCGAATGACTGGGGGTATATTGCTCCCCTTTATTTCTTCTTCTCTTACGCTTCACTCTCTCCCAGTTATCCCTCTCACATCGTCTCTTTCTGGCTGGAGGACGTTTGATTGGAGATCCCTCTGTCGTCCTTGTGATGTGAAGGTCATTCTGAAAAGGATAAGAGTACGATTTTAATAAATACACACTAGGTTCTTTACAACAGGAAATTAGAAATACCTAATGAAAATATTCTGGCCATAGTGCTATTGAATCTACTGTATTTCTAAACCGATATGACGTCTCAACCCCACTGCTATTCTGCGTGCGCGAAATTTAGCAAAAATCCTAGTCAGTAACAAAAATTATTTCCATTTGATGAAAATTGTTTCGTAAATAACTTCAGAATGTAAGGGAAATTTGAATACATTTTTAGCAAATTGAAAAGACTGTAATTTTCTGTACATTCCAGCCACACTAGCATTATTCCCAAAATAATTTTACGAAATGGAAAGAACTTTTGTCACTGACTGTACAATCCACTCGAAAATCATAAATATTCGAAACAAATTCATTATTGAAAATGACAAAACAATTCTGATCATTTATCGTGACACAGTGTTGTCACACTTGGTGCAATTGTACCAAATTCAGCACTTTGTCATTCAACGGCCCATTTTCATCCCCTTTTGTGAAAAAGTTGGTACAATTGTACCCAATTGTACCCAATGTAACAAATACTTCTCACATTTTCAAAAATGTCAATAAGACTTTTCCTACATTTTACAGTACTCATACTGTGTGTTGGACTCTTAAAAAATGCTGTTGGACATTCATTCTTTGACGTTGCATCGCTTAACGCTAGAAACTATACCAGGAAATAAATGACGATACATTGGCGCATCCGAGCCCCGTATGAACTAGACGAGAAAGTAACAGTGTTGTGGAAATATATTCTTAATAATAATAATAATAATAATAATAATAATAATAATAATAATAATAATAATAATAATAATAATAATAATAATAATAATAATAACACACAAATACGTTGAACCAAGTGTTGAATATTCTGAAGAAAACCAGCCTATGCTCAAATAAGTCTATAATTTATGCGTCGTTGCAAAGATTTTACACCAAACGAAAATAGCACGAAAAATATATTGACATAATTCCTGCCTTACCGCGGTAAGTTGTTTCTAATTACGCCATATTGACGTATATAAAGATACCCGAACATTTCTCCGTTTTATAGATCTTTATCGACGCGTTGATTTGGACCCTTGAAAGAGGGGGGGGGAGGTCTAGAAATTTACTTATTTTAGTTTCGTGTTACAGAGTCATGTATTACACTGGAATAAATTGAACCCTTTTTGTTTCAATTTGGTACTATTTTTCAGCTCCCTTCAGACCTAGGACTGTGGCAACACTGTCCTGACATGATTGCTTTATTACCTTTCTCATTTCATAGCATTTACAGCACCGTTCTTGACGCTACATTGTCAGAATTTGTCATAATCAGAGAAAAATGTACATGTGTAATGTCGCTTTCTTTGTGGTTAATTATTTCAGCAATATGGCGCTAACCAACATTCATTATATTAGCAGCTGTTGTCATCAGAAAAAGTTCGAGATTTTTCTGTACCAACTCGCTAGAGTCCTGACGAATGCATAGGGAATTGATTTGCGTATTAAGATGCACGTAAAAACTCACACTTAAAGACCGTTTTTTACAAGCCTATATCTGAGGCAATAAGGTGTTAACCAACATTTTAACAAAATAACAAAAATAAAACTCGTTTCTTACCTCAGAGTCGGTGCTGTTGTTGCTTGACACTCCAAACACATACTCTGGGTCATCAAAGCTGTTTTCACCGAGTAGGGGGCCATCTTCTTCATCAGAAACACAAATATGTGCGGAGGTGCTCTGCATAACATTCTCGATAACTGACATTTTCCTGTGGCTTAACACCTTGTTGCACACAACTTTCCGCTTGTACGTTTCTTCTCAAGAAGGATATCACGTGATTGCGAGCGATGACGACACAGCACAAGCACCATCTGTTGATGAATGAAGCAGACCTTCATGCCTAATGTAGTACACTGTTTATCTCAATTTTGACAAAAGTGAGGGTTAGCTCCTTATTGCACCGAGCCCTTCTATTGTTCTAATGGAAATGATGCACATATTTTATGTTGATCGCTTCGTTAAGCCCTAAAGAATGTGCATTTATGTTATACTGTTAAAAATTGTACATTCGTCGCATGCTTACAACGGTGCCAGGAACGTAGCTAGGAGAGGACATGGGCGGCCACGGACCCCCTAAAAGTTGGCTTAGCCCTTTAAATATTTATTTAAAGTTATTTATATGGAGCCCATTTGCTAATATGGCTTCCCAAAATCAGAACTCTAGCTACGTTCCTGAACGCTATCAAAAATTAGAATTTCTAATGTACACTCATGTCCAAAATTATTGTCGCATGTCTATAAATATGTTGTTCTAGGAATAAAATTTGATAACAAATCCGCCTAGTATTTCTTACAATGTTAGTATGTGTATATGTGGCAAATTTCAAATGGCATGTGGCAAATTTCATGTCAAAAGAGCAGTAAATAGGAACAGTGAAACGAAAATAAAATTGCCTTGTCCATTTAGTAACATTTTATTTTACTCATAATTCTCGTATTTATAATTCTTTTCCTATGAAATTTACCACAAACATACATTTCCCGATTATACACATAGTATCAGTATTTAAAGCAACCTGCAAAATCATTATCAAATTATATTCTTACAAGAAGACAATTATAGATATATGCGACAATAATTTTGGACATGATGTACATAGACCCCCTTTGCTTGGCACAAGAATATAAAGCAGTTCTAGAGATGTTAATTTGATACTATTCAAGGTAACAGTCTACTAGAGATTAATTTGATTTTAAGGTCTTCTACTTGGTCTAGTATCTAGCACACTTGCCTTCGGAGCTCGCTATCCAGGGTTCAATTCCGGTAAGAGATAGGGTACAGTAGAACAAAAAAAAATGTTCAGATACCACTAAAGGCAGTAGATCTCCTGCAGCCACCATGGAATAAGAGTAAAGCGTTAAAATAAAAAATAATACTGATTTTCTTTATTTTTAATTTAAAAAAGATTATCCCAACTGGTCACTAACTGTCTTGTAGAATCTTACGCCTTAGCCACTAAGCTTATTTCTGAGCACGAGCGTACCCACGGGTTACTCCGCTTACACCAGACCCTCAAAAACAATAACTCAAAATATTCCGTACACTTCCGTAATAAAACCAGACTTCCTTAGCAGATAAATTTCATCTGTACTATAAATCCTATTTTTTAAAAATAATCTAATTCTATCATAGGGAAGTTTGATAAAATTTTAAATGTGTATAGTTTTTTCAAGTGCTGAATCGTTTTAATATTACATACAAGCTCTGTCTTGTAGTGCTGGACACCTCTCAATACAAAAAAATTCTGGCTGCGCGTCTGTGTCCGAGTAAGTCTGAAGGTAAATATTTTTTAGATGTATAAAGTACTATTTATAAATGAATTCAGGGAAAGGGTTGTTCTCCTCCCCCTTTCCTACCACACAACAGTATGCCTAAGTAGCAATTTGTACGAACTACAGATCACCAGTGGAATATTTTACCGCCACAAACCCGCCCTCTCGCCCCTCCCGTTAAAGTCCGTCCTGGATCCACCCCGGCCCTATTTTACAGGATGTTTTAAAACAATACCGACAACGTTTCAGAGGTGATCAAAATAAAAGTTATATACCAACCGACGGTCAAAAGTGCACAGTTTTGGAGTTACAAGCTGCCGAAAACTTGAAATAAAAATAAATTTAAAGGTCAATCTCAATCCCTCCACTGCTTTGGGACCGATTGGAGTCGGGCCAAAACATCACTTAGAAAGTAGCACGTGTTTTATCCAAATATCCATTTTCAGAATCTCCCGGAATTTGCACAAGAATTTTTGGAGAAGCAGCTGAACAGTACTCAAAAGGTTTGAAGAACTTTCCAACTGCCTCTGTAAAAACTGTTGCGCAAGTACCGGGGAATTCTGAAACATAGATGTTTAGATAGAACGCATATTAATACCTAAAAGATGTATTGACCCAACTGCGATCAGTCTGATAGTAGTGTAGCAATGGGCCTTTTAAGTTAATTTTATCACGTTTTCAGCAGCCTCTAACTCCCAAACTATGCACTTTTGACCATAGGCTGATCAATACTTTTTGTCTTATTTTGGTGTTAGGAATCACCTCTCAAACGTTGCCGGTCTTGTTCTAAAACACCCTGTATAACACAGTTACTCCTTACCAAAGCATTTGGTAAAATCTGAAAATTGGTTTATTTCTTCATGATCTTTCGCAAAAATTTTAGAGTGGGAGAAATATCCATTTCATTCCGCACACAAATTTGTACATTGGTAGGACTAACATAAGTTAAATATAAAGTGCAAATAATTAGGCAAAATGACTATAAAGTGCAAATAATTAGGCAAATATAAAGTGCAAAATGACTATTTAGTAAGTACCAACAACTAGTCATTTTCCGGTTCTCATTAAAAGATAAATAAATAAATACATTCTGATTTTACTATGTCTAAATAGACTTCCTTTCAGGAAAAAAATATTTGTTCATGAAATATATATATATATATATATATATATATATATATATATATATATATATATATATATATATATATATATATATATAGGAAACTCGATTTTCTCTCTCTCTCTTTTGTGTGTGTGCGAAGGGAACATGTGTAGCATTGTTCTTTCCTGTACCTCTGCACAAGTGTAGTACTGTATGTTGTGACCTGCTAGGAGTAAGATTGTAATTCCTGGAATAAACTAGACGATGGAACATGACAGCTATTGTCACGGTCGAGATGTAAGAATATAAAAATAGTTCGTGCCGGCAGGGTCAGAAACAAGAGAATGTCATTTTCCCCCCCACCAATCCCAGTTGGGAAGGAGACTGAGGTGTTTGGAATCTTGGCTAAGATAATTGCCGCTAGTCTAAATTGTGAATCAGCTAGTACAAAAAATGTACTGGAAAAGGTATTGTGGTTATAAAATTTCATCCCTTCACTTCAGCTATTGCTTTTGGCAATGAGATAATATCGAGTTCGCAGGATGTAGGATGTTTAGGTGTAGGACGTTACGGTGCACGGGTGTCTCGCTGTAAGGACGTTTAGGTGTGAGGCTGGTTCGGTGTAAAAGTTCCAATGTTTACACCGAAACGTCCACTCTTCAAAATGAAAATTATTCGTTAGGGAGAAATAAATTCATGAAATAGAAAATATAATTTAATAAATAAAATAAAAATTAAATACTGCTATAATTGGAAGGGGTTACTGCGAGAATGTTGCAGACCGATTTGAAACCCATTTGTGTATTTATTTTAATGGAATGCTTGATTAAAGTGTCTCTACCTCCCACTATTCGAGGTGCTTATTTATAGTGAGTCCCCTCGCCTCAATCTATGTCAGAACTTCATATATCCTCAAAAGTTATAATTATGAATTAATTGAGAAAACGTTTTACGGTAATGATATTCCGTTAAAAAAGAAAAAAAAAAGCATGTGATGCATAAACCTTGTTTACACCACACACGCCTTATTACGGCAATAACTGTGCACGAATCGCAAATTGGGAAACTCCCGCTTTAGCCATCGGGAAAATCCCGTCATTACTCTAAATGTAAAACTAAGCTCTTAGAAATGAAACACGGATTACAAACGGAAATGATCTCGAGAAAAAAAATGTCGATAACTTAAAAGTTAAAATAAAGTTAAATAGCCTTTAAAATTGCCCTCAAATACTACATTCTTCATGTTAGCTTTAATTCGTAAAACATGTGCTCCATCCAACTTTATAGTGAATTTTAGAGCGAAATATGGCATTAAGGTCATGGAATTCTTATATAACTATAGAATATACGATAAGAAAGCTATTTAGATAGAAAATTCATCAAAATGAAAAAAGCCAAAATTTCCAAAATTCTCGTTTTTTTCCCAAAAAAGCCGGCTTTTTATGTGAAAAAAGCATCGATTCAAAAAAGCCGGCTTTTTTGCATCTCTACTGTAAACACCTTTGAATCGAAATTATTGTTACAAATGCATTTTTGTTGTATTATCATCCTCTAATTGACTCAATAATAATGTTAATCAGTTTACACTATTGCAGAGTAGCTACAGTATGAAAGTTCATGACTGTTCATTACGAGCACATGATTAATGCAATCAAATATTAGGCTATACACCGAAACGTCCTTTACAGCCAAGCGTCCTTACACCGAAACGCCCGAACACCGTAACGTTCGTACACCCAAACATCCGTACACCAAAACGTCCTACACCAAAACATCATACACCGAAACGCCATACACCGAAATATCCTACGGTGTAGACCCGTCCTAAACAGCTTACGTTATTTTAATCAAACTTGAAAAACAATTCAGTTGGTGTTGAACTCTGCAAAATTTAAGTTTCGGGTACTCGATGCAGGAGCAAACACCAGTACAAGAAAATAGTGCCAGCTTCAGCAAATGTTAAAAGCAAAGGCAACGTGGAGAATAATGGGTTTATATATATATACAGCGTGTTTCAAAAGTCCGGGAACACTTTTAATATTTTATTGTAGGCAAACTAGTAACAATGGAAAGTAACGAATTGCATAATTGTAAAGGGTAAACTGTAAAGTTTGTTTTGAACAATGCTTATTTCACATACACTCTATGTGGGAACCACGTGTGATCCAACAAATGTCTACGCGATAATCCAACTCTTGCCACACACGACCCAACATGTCTTCCGAGTCTGTTGCTGTTCCTTGCTCAATTTTCCTTTTCAATTTCCTAACATCACCTGTCAAAGGAGGGACGAATACAAGGTCATTCACGTACCCCCACAAAAAGAAATCGCCAGGGGTGATATCTGGAGACCTCCCATCCTCTTTGTTCTGCAATGCACAACAAAACTGGAATCGCTCCTCTTTGTCTTTTGGGTATAACTTTTGAACTAACTATAGTCTGTATGGTTTCATGTTTAATTTTTTACGCAAAACACGCCACACAGACGTTGCTGACATTTGCAATTCAAGTGAAGCACTGCGTAACGATTTTCTCGGGCTCCTTGTGAAAGCTTCGCTCACTCGTTCAACGTCATTTGCACTCACGCTTGGCCTACCACTTCTCTTCTTGGCACACAGACACCCTGTTTCAACGAACTTCTCATGCCAATTGTTTTCTAAGCTAGACCAGATGTATTGGTTATTGAAGTAATCGTCCCTTTCATCAACGATATTTTCCCTGTAGTTACATTACCAACTGCAGTGTTGCTGTGGATGCCCGCGCCTTTTTGTTGTACAGAAGCGCTAAATGGATGCCTTATTCAGAAAGAAGTGTGGAAACATTAAAAGAATGAATAAATATAAATGAAAATATTATCAGTAATAACAATTGTAAATCGTGGTCGCAGAGAGCTTTGTGGGTCGCAGAAAATGGTTTGGCGGGCCGCCATTTGGGCAGCTCTGATTTATAACATCTTTTTTCCATTATTTTCAGTTAAAATTGCAAAATTAAAAGTATGCAGAGTTAAAAAATCTCACAACACCCCACCCTTCAACAGCTGCTCATGTTGACCCCATTTTGTTTAACCCAAATTTATCCCGCATTCGCATTTAGATATGAAATTTATGCACCGATCCTGAAGGAGACGTTGATGATGACAATGAATGAAATGGTTGAATGAAGAAAGTGGAGGAAAGAAAATAACCCCCCAAGTAAACCCACGCAATGATATATGTCCGTTTGGCGCGAGATGGGATCAAATCAGGAAACCCACGTACGAGGTGAACGGTCTACCATCCACTACGACTCAAATATTCGCCGTTAGGCGGCGAATTCATTCTTTCTTTCAGACTCCCCCGTTCAGTATGAAGTAGTAATGAATTTACTTGTCATTAATTTATTTACAATTCAAAATTAGCCGCTTCGGAGACCCATCAATATATTTCTTCTTATGAGATCGCGGTAGTTCAGTGGTGGAGCGCTCACCTATAGCGGAGGGCATCCCTGCTTCGATCTCGGTCCCACCAATGTAGACTTTATGGTGAACAAACACCGCGTAAGTGTTTCCCTTAGATTTCTCTAATTTCCTTCCACTTCCTTCATTCCACCATTATCGCTTATTTCATCATTACAGCATTCCTTAGTCGCAGTGCATAAGAAAAAAAAAAGATTTTCTCAAAAGCAAAAGTAATTTATTATAAATCCGTCATATTTGATCGCTATCAAAGCTGAAATCACCGATTTATGTGCTTCAGTTTTTCGAATTTTCCACATTTTTGGCAATTGAAACTATCACGTTGCCCTTGTAACCAGGTCAGCAACTAGAAGGGGGCAAGGGGCCAGACCTCCCTAAATTTTTCATGGCTCGCAGATCTCAATGCATCATATACTATATTAACACAAAGCTCATGAATTTATATATTTGTAACAATTATTTTATGACTTGGGCCCCCCTAACATGTTTATGGCACCCCCAGACTTCTATGGCTGGTTGCGGGCCTGCTTGTAACTATGATTACTTTCATCGCGCAAGTTCTATTGTGATAAAATCTTCTATACAGAATTATATCAATGCAACTATTATATTAGCCACTTGTTATATTGTTGACTAGCAGCGTTCACCCCGCTTCGCTGCGGTCACCCCGGAACGCAATAAACTTTGTTACTTAGATAATTTTTACTTTTCCGCTTTCAAGTGATATGATAAAAACCATAGAAGATTGCAGTAAATGTTAACATTATATCGCCTGTCATTTATGTTAACCCGCCCCGCTTCGCTGCGGTCACCCCGGAACGCAATAAACTTTGTTACTTAGATAATTTTTACTTTTTCGCTTTCAAGTGATATGATAAAAACCATAGTAGATTGCACTAATGTTAACATTATATCGCCTGTCATTTATGTTAACCCGCCGAGTGACACGGTCATGCGGGTTGCATATAAATACGTTTATTTTTACCTATGATGAACTAACAAAGGATTTGTACGTTATGGACACTTGAATGGTCAATTATCTCAAGACACTGGTAATTAAAAATTAAAGTGATATGATAAAAACCATCTAGGGTCCAAATCCTAATAACCCCCCAAAAATGAAAGAAATTGGTTCAGCCGTATTAGCGTGATGAGGGAACAAAGGATTTGTGCGTTCTCTTTTATATATAAGATAAGTAGGAAAGTCTATTTTTCAGTTGTTTTTTTTTTTTTTCCTGGAAAGATCAAACCATCTGAGATAGCCATTTGGAAAGTCATTGCGACTAACAATCTCTGTTTCGGGCTCCACTACAAGAGATGGTAGAGACTCAGTGTCAGAGCTGAAATGACAAAATAATAATAATAATAATAATAATAATAATAATAATAATAATAATAATAATAATAATAACAATAATAATAATAATAATAATAATAATAATAATAATAATAATAATAATAATAATAATAATAATAATAATAATAATAATAATAATAATAATAATAATAATAATAATAATAATATAAAGAATTTATAGAAATTTGGTGCTTATATGTTGAACGGTATGGCATCCACGAGAGTGTGAATAGGGTGAATAATTGAAGGACAGATGGTGAAAAATTACTTTTTTCCTGTATGTAGGGCTACGAAATGTGTTTATCTTTTTAAAAATTCGAATTAGATTTTCTTCTCTATGACTATTATATTATCTCCTATTGTCACTCGAAAATTAAACCAAAAAAGTAACTTTTATGTCAAGTTCAAATGTGAAACTGGTTTTGTTCTTTCGTTTGCAATTCAGATAGATTAAAACAGTTCAATTTTAGACTCTTTTTCATGATTTTTCGGGGAATAACCAAGAGTAGAAAATCATGTGGAGCAAAAGCCACGACGAAAAAAAAAAAAAATATGTTGCGGGCGAAAATCATGCTGCCGGAAGCTTTGATGTAAACAAACAACTGAATGTTGTTGTAGGAGGCTGAGTCCCCTTCAGGTGTGTGACTTGACCAAGTATTTCTAAAAATTACTTAGTAGGAATAATCTGTAAATAAAGTATGATTTTTTTAAATGCTTTCCACTAATAAATTACGTATAGATTTAGTTTGAATTTCAGATTTTTTTTTAAAAAAAAGTAACATCTCGATACATAAAGAAAATATTTATTGTTGAAATTAAATAAGAGAAATAAATCGCACGAAAAAAAAAAGACTTTTAAGTATAAGTTAGAGAACAACGTCCTTATATATATGTCGTTGGTCTAGTGGCTAGCACGTGCGCTTCTGTGCAAGGGGTCCTGGGTTCGAGTCCCGAAGGGAGAGCATAGAACGATTGTGGTTCGGATTCCATGTTAACCAGTAGGTCCATGTTTCATATAGCCTCGCTGCTGACAAGGGACGCTGAACTAATATATATTTAAGATCGGAGAGAAAAGTGAATTTTGCCATTGCATCATAAAAAAGTAATTTAAACAAGAATACTTACTATATCTACTGATCCTAATTTCGATTTTTGCAAACTTGTCAAGATCAACGGGTTATCAGTGGTCGATTTGGAGGGAATACGGAGAACGTCGTTCTCCATTTACCAGAAAATCCAATATCCGTTCCCCTACTTTATTTCGTTCTCGGACGCGTTACCCCGAAATCTTAGATAATAATTTTGTTATTCAATCTATTAGAGCATTTTATATTAATACCTAGAGAGTGTTCCCTCACTTCTTTAAAGCCAAATCGACTACTGCAGGTCGTAAGATATGCAAGGATCGTAAAAATAGTGACTTTTTGTTTAATGTGGCATATTGTTCCAAGCCCTTCATATATAACATTGCGCATAATACTATTATTATGTGTATCGCTGTATAAAATTAAACACGCAAATGTTTCACGTAATTGTATTTTTAAAAAATAATACACCTAGCAATATTATAATAATCCACTAAAAGATTAGTGAAACATGTGAAGGGTACAGGGAAAGAATGGTAAGTACATTTTTTTCTTCAATTTTGAGATTGCACCCAACCGTAAAAGTATGCGTTGCAGACGATGTTTTGGACTACTCAAAGTAGTAAAGAATTTTGATCATTCCTCTGTAAATTGGATGTTAAAAGCAGCTATATGCGTAAAGAACACGCTCAGTCAGACTACAAAAATAGTTTTGGTGTAAAATCAACAAGACTGGATTTACAATGTTCTTTCCCTGTATACATTTAGATAGAATGATAACAATTTTATAAAAAAAAAATCATTTTATGTTGGTTCAAAGTAATTAATAATCAGGATGGAAAGTAAAATAAATCTCACCTTTCTTTATCATCTGATTCATCCCTTGCAATTGGAACCTCCATAGAACTTCCACTTGTTTCTTCCAAAGATACACAAACAGAAGTGTCACACTTGGAGCTATCTTCTATTTAACGCCTTTTTATCCAAGATAAACGAATAGCCTTAGAAAGCTTATTTCTCTTCCTACTTCTAGAAGAACATCGTTGCGTCCCATTTCTAAAACACTAGCTGAATAAAATTGTGCGTTGGTAACTCTGTCAAGACTTATCCAGACTGCAAGAAGTTCCGAGAGAAAACGTCGCCTAAAGTGGGAGGCGCCACCTTACAAACCAAGAGGGTGCATTTTACATATTACGAAATTGTTTCATGTCTTATTTTGAAATGCATATGTCTATATCGAAAACTGTGGTACCAATCAAAAGACAAATATATAGGGATTTGCCTGATATGCAATATATTTGAATAAATAAAGTATTTTTCACAAAAATAGTGCTCAAAACTGAAAGTTTGTTCCTCATACGGAATTCAGTAGTATCAGCAATGCACTTTTCCATTTTCAATTAATAATAATTTAACATCTGTCACGATATTGACGTGTATTATTATTTTATGTCAATGAGAAATGTGTAAAGAATCATATACTTTTTTAAAAAAATGTTTCTGACAATTGATTACAGAGAAAGACACGTAATAAAAATGCATAATTAATAATTAATTATGCAGCAATTAATTCTATAATTTTGTATAAAATCACTTTTAATCAACATATAGTCAATGAAATCGTGTTTTCATGCAGACGGAACATGAGTAATGCATTAATATTAGTAAATCTCAAAATGGCAAATGTCCCCTTAAGATCCTTTATCTTGGGAACCACTAAATTGGATTTTAATGAAACCTCTTTTATTTTGGAGTTTAAAAGCGGCAGACTTCACTCAATTTTTCCCATATTTTTTCTATAGTAAACTTTTAGTACTGCAACACTTCAAAAATTATAATGTTATTCTTACGAGATAAACACTTATCAATAAAATTATACCGTATTTATAGGAAACTATGTCGTTTCTTTCCAAAATTGCGGATAATATCCACTGAGTGCTCGTACACAATATACCAAGTTTTCATTTCGATTCATATTCAGTTAACTTAAAATAAATCACCGCTCACAAATGTAAACAATGGGTCTGCGTCATCCACCAGCAACACATTTTCTTGTTTAAAACATAATATATAATAAATCCATTGTTTTGTAGTGTTCACCAAATATTCATTTGAAAAACAAACATAAGCTCAAAACTCAATAACACACAAAACCACCCAAAAATCAGCTTAATTACTACACCGAAGCACCACACCGTCACATACTGGCCGCCATTAGTTGGGAAAGCGCCAACTGCATTCACAAGGGATATACTGAAGAGGTGATGTAGGCCCTAATTGTTCCCTGCTCTATTAGTTTTTGCATTTGGCGATGGTGACATCATTCTCAAAGAAATTTTTACATGCACCATGGGGGAAATAAAGTAAATAAAATATAGTCAGGTTCCTTAACGTGTCCCATGTGCAGTGTGATGGTTAAGTATTGCGGGTGGGTTCACCTTTTCAGACACATGTTGGAGAACACGAAAAGCGATGGTGGAGGTCTGAGGTCCGCGACTGGCCAATATGGCGGCGAATTCAAGATGGCGACAAAGCTAGGTTTAAAAACCGCTGTATCTCGTTTACCTCTCATGATGCTTTTTTTTTTTAAATTGCAGGTCTATATTAAAACTATATATAATGTTATTACACATTTTACGCTAAATACAATAGTTTTCCAAGTATTTCGCAAAAGCCGATTTTTGAAAAAAAAAGTTTTATGTTTATTAAAACAAAAAAAATGTTTTCTGTTTATCAGAAAAAAGAGTATTTCGGGTGGTTTCATCTTTTCAAGTACTTCATGGAGAATAAGAAAAGCGATGGTGGAAGCCTGAGGTCTGCGACTGGCTAATGTGGCAGCGAATTCAAGATGGCGGTCAAGCTAGGTTTAAAAACCGCTGTATTTCGGCTACCTCTCGTCCGACTTTGATGATCTTCTTTTAATTGTCTTAGGTCATTATTGTTATTACTCAGTTTACGCTAAATACAATGTTTTTAAGGATTATAGTATAACAGTAATAGAATTGTGACATTTTTATATTGTTTGTGTGTAGTAAATTTGTGTATTTAAAAAAAATGTTCTAGATATCTCTGTTAGGAAGGAAAATAGAGAGTTACCAAACTCAGTATACTCAATGCAGCCCTTGCTCATTCCTAAGTTGCTGAAACCTAATAGTCCATTATCTCTATAGACCCCCACCAGAAAAAAGCCTGAACTTTTAATTTCTGTTGCGACCAAAGATTTTGTGTGGATGTTAACTGGTTGCATTAGTATTGAAAGTAGTGCCAGCAATCAGTCTGGGCTACCTCTAACATGGTCTGCACATAATTTAATGGTAGGTAAAAGCAATGCAAAAACGAACAACATAATGTCAATACTTCCAGAAACACAAACCAATGTTACTGTGTTGTACTCTCTAATGAGTCATTTGGAGAAAGTAAATAAAAAAGTTCAAAGTCAGTCTAAGAAATTGGTTGTCACAGCTGGCCTGGGCATATATCGACCACTACTTCATTTAAAAATGACTATTGCGAAGGGAAACTGAGTTTTGATACCTGGGGACTTGCATATTTTAATGGCAGAGTTAAGAGCTATAGGTAGCTATATTGAAGAAAGTGGTACTCCTGAGATTTGGGTTGAAAGTGGGATATATAGAGAAAATACTGTCAAGAGAATGTTAGAAGGGAAAACTGTACGGCGATCACTTCGAGCTCATATACTGACACTTCATGCATTGTTCAGTCAGCAAGTGGAATGGCACTCCAGGGACGAAAAAGACCTTAAACAAACAATGTCTCCACATGCAACAAATCTATGGAAAGCGTAGCAAAAAGGAGACAGTGAAGAAGTATCCTTAAAGAATCATCAATTCAATACTGCCTTGGTTGAAGAAAACACACTTGAAAAGCTTGATGAATTCTGTGAAAAAACTTGTTCAGGGAATCAACGTCCAACTTTAAAATTTGTTAAGAACAATGCTGGCTTTTTTAAGAGCAATTTGAAGTCGTGACTGGGATCTAAGGTTAGTAGCTTTGGAGTTCACAAAGTTTTTTTTTTTTTTTTGCCATGAATATGCGAAACTACAATGCATTATGTGCTTGGCATACAGCTAAAATGAAATTTTTAAAGACGCCAGATACAGAAACTTGGACCAATATTAGGAACGTACGGACTCCAAATAAATCTGAAGTCTTATTTTGTAATCTTGGATCTGATGAAGCTCTTGAACAGGAAATCCGAAAAATGAAGGTATCAGGTGGAGTAGTAAGCATAACACAAAGCCCACAGACCCTCACCAAATTCTTTTTGGGAACACCTGAACTAGCTAAGATTTGTTTAGAAGTAACAGAACGTGTTTCAGGTGTTCAGAAGGAAAGACTCATCATGAGGTAAGCCGATCGAAGTCATCTCGCTACCAAAATAATTTGACCAAGATGACTCTGTGTGCTCAGAATATTTTGTAAACCCTTTCAAACATGATCAACCTTGTAACAATGACTGTCGCACCACATGAGGTTGTCAATGATGTCACTTCCATGCCAGTCCAGGGATTAGCACAGGACAAGTCTTTTGTAGAGGAGCTGATAATGCTACGGACAAGAAAGTTTTGGGATACTCTTCCCCAGAAGAAACTTAAACTGTTTAGTTCGATGGGAAAGAAAGTAAAAGTACAAACTAAAGAGGGGGTAGTGGAGGTTAAGGAGGACAGAAAGTTGTTTGCTAGACTTGTCCTTTTGTGTCGAGCATGAACATATTTAAAATTAGATGACTGTATCGGTATATATGAGCTGTCATTCCAAGATCTATGTTTTGCAGTGATGGGTCCATGCATCGTATACAAGTTAAAAGCAAGCTCCTTCATCATTTAGAATAGCTTCAAGACAAGGAAACATGCTAAAATCCTGATGAATCACAAGTTGCTGCTTCTGACAGTCCAGTAATGCCAGTTGCAATCGTAGATGGAATGGCAGAGCTCAATTCTCTGAAGTTGGACAATAATGCAAAGAATGTGTCAGACTTAGCAAACCAGTTCTGCAGAAAAATCTTTCGAAATATGAGCATTACTCTGAAGTTCATGTTGTATTTGACACATATCTCGAAACTTCATTGAAATATGCTTGTCGTGACCGTCGTCAACATAGAAAACCACCTGTTCAATATAAAATTGAGGCTCACACCAGCATCAAATCAGTTCCCATTAAGAAACTGCTTTCACATATATAGACTAAGGCATCCCTGACGGAGTATTTAAGTAAAGAACTAATCAAAAAGGCTAATGACGACAATAAAATCATCATTGTGTCCTACAAGGATACTGCAGAAGCTTCAAAGTTTGTTGTATCAGATTTGAAAACTACTCAAGAAGAGGCTGACACGAAAATTATCTTGCATGCCCTACGTGCCACTGGAAGAGGTGCAAAAGTCATAAATGTGTTCTCCTCTGACACTGATGTATTAGTATTGCTCATCAGTTGGTATCCACAGCTCCCAACGAAAACATTCTATTTTCTCATTGGACCTAAACCTTGGAAAATTGAGGTAGAGAAAATGTATGCGAAACTGGGACCACAGCGAACAAATGCACAGACTGGGATGCATGCTATATCTGGTACTGACGTCACTGGTGCTTTCTCTGGAAAAACAAAAAACTACTTTTTGAAACCACTTCATGGAAGCAAATGAAAGAGTGCTTCACGCACTTTCATCTCTTGGCAGAACTTTGCATGTTTCAGATGAAATCTACAATGGTTTGGAAGAGTATCTTTGTTCAGTGTACTTACAAGAGCCGAATCTTCGAAAGTTAAGTGAAGTAAGGTGGTGGTTATTTTCAAAAAAACAAGTTGAAGGGACCAGTCTTCCTCCAACTTTATTTTCATTTCGTCCTGAAGTTAGAAGAGCACATTTGCAAGCAATGATTTGGATTATATCAGATATTGCTACACCTTGCCCCCCATCTGCATTAGAATGTGGTTGGAAGTTGGAAAATGGTCAGTTTGTTACAGAGATGAGTGAGCTTCCCTGTGGACCTCTAGAAATTCTGTCATCCATACAATGTTTGTGTGTGCAATCACGTTGTGCGCCCCCCTGTAAGTGTTTCAGGCATGGAATTCCATGTACAGAGATGTGCAGCTGTTCTGGAAATGAACAAAATTGTGACAATCCTTCAAATGAGGAATGTGAACAATTTGATGACAGTGATCAAGAAGAGTTTGACGAAAATAACAATGAGTAAAGGGCCCAAAAAATGGAAACCATTAGTCTTAAATACTGTAAATTATGGTATAATTATTTAGTAGTACAATTAACAATTCATAAATTATTCATTTCAACTTATAACTTATATATCTTACATATCGTATTGACTCATCAGAATAAAAGTTTTTAATGAATTCCTGGATTTTTCGAACACAATACAAATTTCCTCATGGATGTACAATTTTTATAGTCAGGTATTCATTCACCTGATTCACGTTATAGTCAGGTTCATTAACGTGTTCCATATACTGTTTGATGATTAAATATTGGGGGTGTTTTCATCTTTTCAAGTATTTCTTGGAGAACACGAAAAGCAATGGTGGAAGTCTGAGGTCCCAGACCGGTCCGCGATCTTGAATTCGCCGCCATATTAGCCAGTCGCGGACCTCAGACTTCCACCATCGCTTTTCGTGTTCTCGAAGAAGTACTTGAAAAGATGAAAACACCCGCAATACTATTTTTTCTGATAAAAAGAAAACACTTTTTGATTGTTTTAATAAACATAAAACTTTATTTTTTCAAAAATCGGCTTTCGCAAAATAACTAGAAAACTATTGTATTTAGCGTAAAATGTGTAATAACATTAAATATAGCTTTAATATAGACCTACAATTTAAAAAAAGAGCACCAAAATCGGATGAGAGGTAAACAAGATACAGCGGTTTTTAAACCTAGCTTGGTCGCCATCTTGAATTGGCCGCCATATTGGCCAGTCGCGGACCTCAGACCTCCACCATCGCTTTTCGTGTTCTTCAATATGCACCTGAAAAGATGAAAGCACTCGCAATACTTAACCATCAAACTGCACACGGGACACCATGATTGGCGTCTAAGGGACCTGACTAATATTCATTATTTTTATATTTTTGTCTGTTTGTTGCCTTAAATAACTTGATTAATAGTTGCTTCCAGTCATATTGAAAGCTATAAGGAAAGTAATAGTTATAACTTGTACAGTGTAATCTAAATTACAATGTTCAAAGATTGGAACACCAGGAGAGAATGTGTCCATTAATTTCATTATTGTAAAATTTTATTTCTGTATCAACTAGGAATGTATGTTACTTTTTTATTCAAATATAAAAGCCTTTGTTTTCTTGCTTTATGTACGGTTTCTTAGTTTATATTAATTTTAGTGATGGGCAGTGGGAATATTTCTGGCGGGGAGGAATTTAAAAATGGGAATATTCCCGGGCTTTTTCCTTGACCTATAAATTCCCGGGAAGGAATTTATTTCGAACTTTTTACTTTATCTTCCAAATTATAAGAACCATATGACTAATTACTTTACTTTACTATATGATTATTTACTTCTAGGTTTTAAAGAATTTGTAGGTTAAAAATTTAACATTCTTTGACTGTACTTTATATAACTAATAATATGATTTTTTAAGTTCCATTTGAATTTGCACTAAAAAGTAAGCTAATTGTTAATATTGTGGGGCCAAAACTAGCAAATAGTACAAACCGTAAAGATAAGTGCAAGTGATTTATGTGAGAAAAGAAAGTGAATTGTTGGTTACAAAGATTTAAAACAACGTGCCGTGCGGAGCTCTAACACGCCTTCACTCGCCAACGCTCGCTCTGTAATGCCGTCTGAATTAAATGTTGGTAACGTAATTTAACGTACGAAACCATAAAAGAACCGCATCGGAATAGAATATCGGCAAAAAGTAGGTGCCCCAATGCTAAACAATAGCCAAAATTAGCAAAGTACTAATTTACAAATGATGAAAAGGAACCATTAAGTAAACTTAGAATTAAGTAAACTTATGTAGAAATAGAGATGAATTACTATTAATAAACCCTGAACCACCGTTAGTAATAGACGTCGGTCTGTCTCCTCTCTCTGACTCGAATTTCTGAAGAGGTACTCGGACTTCTCTTACATGTGAATTAACGCACGAAATTTCGAGAAATGGGCAGGAGGAAAGGTCGTGTGTGGTAATGTAACATGCAAAACTATAAAGATAAGAAAGCATCTTGCAAATATTGTGAACATACATATTTATGCGCAAATGTTGACAAAATTGTTTATAGCATTTAAAAATTTAATATGTTTATAATATCAGTAGTAGAGTCAAGTTTAGCAAATCCACTTACATATAAATTTAAACTGTTTAGCAGTTTAAAAGTATTAGGACTTACCATATAAATTTTTCGCACATATTTAATTGATAGAACATATTGTAAATAAATATACATTTATGCGTACCCTCTAAATATAATAAAGTGTTAATAAAGTAACATAGTACGGTTTAGAATACACATTTTAAAGAATCCTCTGTGGACAATAGTAATAATATGCTGTGATATAAAAATTAATTCCACTTTGAAATCAATATAGTAATAGAATGCAATTTTCTTTCTGATTACACATAAATTCCCGAATAAGTTCCCATTTTGGGAATCTTCCCAGGAATATTCCCAGGGAATATTCCTGAAAAATATCTTCCCGGGAATTTACCCATCAGTAATTAATTTCCTTTCAATGTACAGCGGCGCAAACACTGATAAGGGGAGGGATGAAGTATAGCTTTGGGTGTGAGAATGTGTTAAATTGACATTATGCGAAGTCAGTTGTTCGCTTCAAACGACATATTTCTGACTTTCCCATGCTGGTATAATGACTTATATAATATGTTTTGGTACATATTTCGGGCACGACACGAAAAATGAAATCTTAATACAGTAGCAACATTATAAAGTTTTGTTGCAAGATATCGCAAGATTAATTTGTGCGAATGTCTATCGTCAACCTAAAATATTGGCGGACGAAATTCCGATCTGGAGAATAATTTGATACATGGGCGTTCATGATTTGGCCTTAAATTAGGAAGACCCCAAAAGTGAATTTCTATTTGCCTGATGGCCTGGCACTCATGATTTTTCAAGCCCCTCCATAAACACACACACACACACACACACACACACACACATATATATATATATATATATGTATTGACAACCTGCTCAGTTCGTGTCTGAAACTCGGGGATGTTGAAGTGAACTGAATAAGTCACCTTCCACTCACTATCTGAAATGAGTGGGAATGTGTCTGACTAATAAGCGAAAGGTAAACTTACGATACATAACCTTATGGGGATTCAAGTATTGAAATAACAACTCAGTAATTCGATATTGAATGATGTGTGTATTTTCATAGTAAAATGTGTGCACGTGTAAATGTGGTGTCTTTAAAAACGGGTAATTAGATGTTTTGCCAGACCACGCATCGCATACCAAGCATTGAACTGTTGATCAATGAATTGAGATTTTGAATACACGACATTTACAAGTGCACACATTTTACTATGAAAATACACACATAATTCATTATAGAATTACTGAGTTGTTATTTCAATACTAGAATCCCCATAACGTTATGTATCGTAAGTTTACCTTTCGCTTATTAGTCAGACACATTCCCACTCATTTCAGATAGTGAGTGGAAGATTACTTCTTCAGTTCACTTCAACATCTCCGAGTTTCAGACACGAGCTGAGGAGGTTGTCGTGGTGCAGATGCTGGGTAAACTTACGATACATAACCTTATGGGGATTCAAGTATTGAAATAACAACTCAGTAATTCGATATTGAATGATGTGTGTATTTTCATAGTAAAATGTGTGCACGTGTAAATGTGGTGTCTTTAAAAACGGGTAATTAGATGTTTTGCCAGACCACGCATCGCATACCAAGCATTGAACTGTTGATCAATGAATTGAGATTTTGAATACACGACATTTACAAGTGCACACATTTTACTATGAAAATACACACATCATTCATTATAGAATTACTGAGTTGTTATTTCAATACTAGAATCCCCATAACGTTATGTATCGTAAGTTTACCTTTCGCTTATTAGTCAGACACATTCCCACTCATTTCAGATAGTGAGTGGAAGATTACTTCTTCAGTTCACTTCAACATCTCCGAGTTTCAGACACGAGCTGAGGAGGTTGTCGTGGTGCAGATGCTGGGTAAACTTACGATACATAACCTTATGGGGATTCTAGTATTGAAATAACAACTCAGTAATTCGATAATGAATGATGTGTGTATTTTCATAGTAAAATGTGTGCACGTGTAAATGTCGTGTACTCAAAAACTGGAAATTAGATATTTTGCCAGACCACGCATCGCATACCAAGCATTGAGCTGTTGGTCAATGAATTGAAAGCAACACATTCCTCTTGGATTCAGGTCTGCTTGTCTTCCGATGCTGGTCCTCAATGGGCTCTCTCCTTGACAGGCTGCTGGCTGCGAAATATCGCCGATGTTGGTATCTCTACGATGGGGGTTGATGGTTCGAATCTCGAACGAGAAAGGCTATGTCGTATACATCTGTGGTTCTACTATAGGCGAGCCTAACCAGTTTTTAACTTATAATGTTCGTCTGTTATACGAAGAATTCATGTGACACAAGACTAGTCACACTAAACCAGTGATGAACATCGAACTCCTCCTTCCGAGAACTCTCTCCAAACACTCTATGGAATTCTCTCTCCAACTCTCTACTTCTCGACTTCTCCAACTCTCATTCACCCCCGAGACCTCTCGTCCGTCAGGTTTTGTTCAATTTCCTCTTGGTCGGAATTCGCCGCTGCTGCACGACGTCAGAGGCGTGTGTTCTCTTTTCTCCCGGAAACGAGGATGTTTTCTCATTGTGATCAACAACTGGCAATCCTTGGAATGCTTCGTCTCACGATTCTTGGCAATTCCAACATACCCGTGAATGTGTCTGATATTGACAATCGTTTTACAAATGCACTTACATTAGATTTTATTAATTCTTCTCATTCAAACATTTATGAGATTCTATTCCTTAATTCCCAGACAAGAAACAATTTGCTAAAATGATGATCTAAATAACTGGTTACATAAGATTATGAAATTATTGACTGTTACATTTATGTAATATGTTATGCTGATAATAATCGTTTCCGTATTCTTTTATTATTCTACAAACCTTAACCAAAAATAAAAATCTTTAATAAAAATGAACTTAATTAAATATACTTAAAAATGACCATAAAATATGGGCTCTGCCACAATATATATTTGCTACAATCCAGCATCATTACATTCGACACCCAACAGCTTTCAACTAACGCATATCGGATGCCAAAGCCTTATAAAATCTTTACAAATATATATATTTTTTCTGATTGCGGTTCATTTAATACTCCTAGATGAGAACAAAATAGAAAACAACGACTAATGTTATGTGTAAAATTTTAGAGCACGTTCAAAAAAATCGACTGGAGGCTAGAAGTGTGGAAATGTGAAAAAAATATTGAAATACGTAGCTCAAGATTTTTACGCTAGGTGCTCTAGTGTCGCTCGTGTATACTTTTCAGTGTATATTGCAATTTTACCCGAACAGGTTTACTGACAACCCAGCATCCGAAACTTGGCAACGTTTAAGAACGGACAAAGGGACATAGAGAGGGAAAATTACACAGTGTAGCCATAACCAAGAAACAAAAATATACTTATTTTATGCATGCAAGATTATGCTTGCGTCTTTCTCGTTAGTAGACTGTAAATAAGCGCCAAAAGTGAAATGTCTACAATGAGGTCACCAGAGGGGAAGGCGTACTGAACATTAAGCATGTTCCAATGACTTGTGTTGATGTTTGAAATACAAACAGCTATCGCAACGCCTTTTTTGATTATAATTTCCCCCTTCGGATTATTGAACGGATATGTTAGATAACATTATAACATGGACATCTTTTCGATCCTCGATGACTGAAAAATTTTATTCAAACCTATAATATGGGGAGTGAGGGGCAGATCCAGGACGGACGCTACTTTGAGCTACTTTTAAGAGCGCCAAACTCTGAGATAGGTTTTATTTATATATAAAATAAGACAGTTTCATCTTCTAGAAGGGGGCAACATAATCGAAATAACAATTACACTTAACTTTTTCACTCATTCCATATATAGATATTTAACTTTCCATTTCCATATATCTCTTAGAGAAGACGTAGAGTCGAAAGTACGACCAGGTTTTACGAACAAGATTTTAACAGCTGTGCCACAGTTATTTCTGATGTTCCCAGTTGACAATACTTAACCATTCTGGCGCTTACCATTCGTACTCAGGTACGCGAACCAATAGTACGGTGCAACGCCGCTAATGGTACGCTGTGGTTACTTAGTAAACTAATATCTAACTAACCGCAGCTAATCGAAGATTTTTTAAACATGTAAGTCATTACAGTCTTAGGTCTATTTAATTCTCGTCCAACGTCTTGCTGAAATTGTGCCAGGTATCATACAGAGATTCATAAAACCATCGAATACCTCTGTAGTATGTACAATCCTATAGGCAATCCCATAGTATACTTTAAAGGTAATTGAACCCCAGACTCAGTGCACCAATTACATGCGTGGTACATACAGCTTACGTCAGTGCTCCATACCTTTTCACTTAATAATTTATAACATGTATATAGTGCAAATAGCAAGGAATTACAACCAAATAGTATTATGAACTATTTGTAAGGTGGATCACCACCCGGAAGTCAGTATAAGCATTAGTTTACTGCCTTAACCAACGCGCAAAGAAACGACACATATCATAAGTATTACACTATAAAATAGAGTTATGCGTCAGCTACAACATGAGATACTATTTTCTGTGTTTATGCATTCTGTTAGCTAAAAAAGTAAAATATAAGAGGAAAACTTGATCAGTTTTAGGATGAGTACGCAAGATGGCGCTTGCTGTTAGATTTTGCTACTCCTGTGCTCAGTTTTACGAAATTTTTACTTACAAGCATGAATTATTTTACAAGTAGTTGTCTCATTACGGAACATGAATATTATATTACCGTTTTTCGTGTTATGTTTTACACTTTATCCAAATATTATTTTGTGTTTACGGAAATGGTTTTAGGGGCTGAATCTCATGCTTACGCAGGACGCCATAATGCTTCGTTGCCAAACTTACATGTGTACTATTGCAGTCACAGTAGTAGGGCAATTTCTTGTTAGCGTTTCAAGTCCAGAGGCGGAACCTGTGAACTGTGACAAAACTGTTATAAATAATAAAAGAGGAAAATGGGGAAACGGAAGGAATCATACCCAAAAAAGAAGAATCCAACTCAAAGTAAAAGATCGAAGAGCCAAGGGAAGCAAAGAGAAAGGGAGAATAATTCGAAGAAACAGCTAAGCGCTTTTCAATTTTTAACTGTTTGTTTCCACGTAAATATTATACACATGTGTAATACGAAGCTGTTTAACGTTGAACGTTAAATATGTAATATGTGTTCTTTCGTTTTCTTCTTTTCTTTTCTTTCTTTATTTTTTCTGAAACTCATTTTGCTTAGGTAAAATATTATATCTTCTAGAAAATAACTTATATATGCTTTTGAGCTCTCATACATACCCGTTAGTGTCTGAACCCGTTAGTGGAAAATAGTAATTAATTCCACTTACTAAGGAAGGTCGTGGGGTGTTACTCTGACTTCATTTTGATACTATGCTCATTCGACCCCTTTTTACATATGAAACAATTAAACAACCGGAGAAATCCTCGATCGCAAGTTTGTTCGAATTATGGACGTTAAAATTTCGAAAGTGAACAGATTTTGAAAAAAGTTTGAAGAAACCATTTTTAAGATACAAGCTTTATTTTTGGTACTGGGGTGTTTTCTTGGGTACTCGACGGAATGGTGAGGTCAAAACGTATGCATTTTGCAAGATAATTGAAGTTATTGGGGAAGGGATGGAGGGTAATGGCGTCTTACAACTTACAAATTGCATCCTATTTGGTACACCGGATAAATAGGCTTATAAAATTTATTTGAAACCAACTGTATTGTCATTCAAATGTCACATTCTGTGTGGCCATCTAAACATTAAACAATAGCATGTGTATCCGAAACGCTTTGCCGCGGGACTAACTTCAACGCGACACTCAACCCAGACGGCCTCTGTGAATTGTGGAAAATATGAAATATTTCAGTTTAACATCCGATGATTATACCCTTTAGGCTAAGGAAGACGATGATTAAGGCAAGTGAATGATGATGGAAGAATTGATGGAATGAGAAGAAGGGAGGAAACAGGAGCACCCCGAGAAAACCCATGGACATGATGGTATCCATTATGGAAAACGGTGTTTCAATATTTCATCGCTAGTCATTTTTTAAAAATTTCAACGGATTTCAATGGCGATTGTTTGAAAATAGTGGCCAAACTTCAGACAATATTTTACGGTATTTCGTGAGAAATGTGACAGAAAAATAAACAATCGGCTAGAGGTGCTGTATTGAAACAGCGGTTTACTCGAGAATAAAAGTCATCTAGTTCACAACTTCGAGCGCACATTCCCGCTAATCATTTCTTCTTATTTAAATTTTTTGGTCTATTTTCTCGTTGAATATCTTAAAATATTTCCTGGAGTTTGACCAATATTTCCCCATAATCGACATTCCAATTGCTGAAAACTAAGCACATGGCTAGCGATGATGTATTAGAACACCGTATTCTGCGATGCATAAGCATAGGCCGACAGGATTCGGAGTACCGCGACAGGGCAATCCTGTCTGGCGCTGCTCGAGCTGTTTGGACCTAGCTACAGAAGAGGAAGAACCAGGCTACTAGTCAGTACAAAAATGCGGGGGAGCGGTAGAAGTTAGGGGGGCCGATCCAACCATATTATAGTTCATCACCACATTATAGTTCATCACCATATTATATTATTGTTCATTTGCAAGCTTATCGTGAAAATTTTAGGGGAGAAGTAAAAATTTAGGGGAGCCCGGCCCCCTATACCCCCAGGGATACGGGCCTGGGAAGAACAACAATATAGATCTTTACAAGTTTAATTATGAATATCACGCCTTTCTTCATTGAATTTTGCACGCCTGGTAAACCGTTCCCAAGACAAATGTGATTGTTCAATTTGAAGGTGGCCACACAGGATAGTGATATTTGAATAACAACATAGTCGAATAGGAGGATCATATATATTTTATTAGCCTATTAGCCCCAGAGGTTAAAGTGAAGGAGAATGGGTGGACGCTGTACCCCCATCTCGAAAAAAAGTTAAGGCGTCCCCCAGTTCCGAAAGAACTAAAATGGTTATAGATAGGCAGGGGAACGGCGTGGCGTCATGCCGTTACCGCCCGTCCTCCCATCCTTTCAGATCCACTTTTACCACTGGTTGGCCCAGTATATCAAATGGGAGGCGATTTGCATGGTGTAAGACGCCATTACCCTTCACACCATTCCAAATAATTGCCCTTACCTTGCAAAATACATACGTTTTGAACTTACTACTGTACTGGACGCCCAAGAAAATCCCCTGCTACGAAAACTGAAGCGTTTATCTCAAGAAATGGTTCTTCAAACTTTCTGCAAAATCTGTTCAATTTTGAACTTTTAACGCTCACAATTCGAACACGCTTGCGATCGAGGATTTCTCCGGTTGCCTAACTGTTTCATATGTAAAAAGGCGTCGACTGAGCATAATATCGAAACGAAGTCAGAGTAATATCCCGCGACCTTCTCTAGTTAGTACTTAAAAATTCATAAAACCGTAAAGCTTAAATTTTTTTCTATAAAGGAAAGAAAGTATTCAGACCCTATAGATTCACTCGAGAAACGCAATCACTCATGTAGAAATCCTTTTTCTACTCCGGAGCTGCAGTGACTCTGTGGTAGAGCATTGCCATTTTGTATGCGGGGTCACTGGTTCGACCCCAGCTTAGCCAGGTGACCTTTTTGGTAGACACTGTGGATTTTCTCAGAGTTTCTCTTTATGCTCCTACTGTCTCATTCTACCATTTAATTCATTCTTATCATCACAGTCTCGTTTAACCTATATGGCATAACCGAGAGACATGAATGTTTTTTTCTGTAACGTCCTATCATTGTGCTTCGAAGGAAAGATAGAAGGTGATGATGACAACGAATGAAATGGTTGAATGAAAGAAAGGGAGGGACCAGGAAGAAACTCCACTCATGGTTTGCTCAGCATAAAGCTCACTTGGCGTGAGCTGGGATCCAGCCAAAAACCTGACCTACCAGAAGTGTGTGATCTATGTCTGGCTTATGTAAAAATCCTTTCTCTACTCCGGAGCTGCAGTGAGGAATTGATCCAATATTCTGACGAATATTGTCCGTGAGTAGAGTGGGGACACTTGGGGCTGTTTTTTCCTACTGCGCATGCGCAAACCCTTGACACTGATTGGCTGGCGCAGGTCACAGGACCCCGCTCCCTTGGCCAAGCCCCTTGACGCTGATTGGCTGGCCACGCCCATTGCCGCTGATTGGCTGGCGTCGGCCACGCCCCCTTGACGCTGATTGGCTGGCACCGGCCACGCCCCTTGACGTTGATTGGCCACGCTCTTTTACGACCTCCATTTTTAGGAGTATCTACTGCACTGACTGGCTGGCGCGGGACCCTCCCGCCCCGTTCATGTCGATTGGCTGGCGCCGGACCACGCCCCCTTGACGCTGATTGGCTGGCCACGCGCACGGTCTTTTAGGGGTGCCACGCTGATTGGCCGGCGCCGGATCCCCGTCACATAAGGTTCGTTCCCTTTTATGAGCACTTTAAGAACACATAGCAGATTGATAACACATTCTTCATCCGCCTATTTAACATAGCACAGAGACTCGTTCCCTTTTATGAGCACTTTTTTAAACATAGCAAAGACTCGTTCCCTTTTATGAGAACTTTACAACCACATAGCAGAGCAGATATCACATTCTTCATCCACCTATTTAACATAGCACATAGCAGAGCTAATAAAAGAGTATGGCTTATTTGAACATAACAGAGATTATTTTCTTTTAAAGGGGTAGCAACCCCCAACCCTCCTCCTTTCTCATCCAGGGCTTGGGACCGGCAATGGCGGAGTTTAAAAAAATAATACCATCATACTCTCATAAATGAATAAAGCATAATATCATTAGCATCAATAGTGGTGGGTGAGAATTTGTTTAAGAAATCGTGCAGTGAATAACCAGATGCACGACATGCTAGATATAGAAAACAGTAATGTCTACAAAATTGAGATAAATCACCTTGAATACGTCTATTATTCCATGTATAATACAGACAGTTTCGTTTTAAAAACCTTATATGATGTTGTATATAGGGAGGTATACCATAGCTATCGAAATACTCTCCCACATACATATTAGATATATAAACAGCAACCCAATGTTCACCAGGCTTATCACTAGAATCAGTGTTTATAATTATGGCGGCTGGAAATGTATGAATAAACAGAGGTAACTCATTTGCGGCATACACACCAATAAAATGATCTTTAGGTAGATTTTGTTGTAGTGCCTCATAAAGTTCAATTGTATTTAACATTTTTTTAGAAAGTTAATTAATATATATTTTTCTCTGGAAATCAATTTCTAATTCTGAAGAGAAGTCACCATAAATAATTGTTGTTACAGGAGATGGCAGTGCTTCTTTAAAATGAACCTCTAGGCGTACACTTCCTTGCCGTTGTGGACTAGTATGAAATCCAGCACTAGCACTAGAATCGGGAGTTAAATCAAACACCAGTAGAGTATAACCATTAGGATATTCGGCGAGTGAAATATTATTACCTTGATTAGAATAATAAATACCTGAACCTGTAAATAACGTGGAATATGCTTGTATATATAGCTTATTATAAAAATCAGGTTGTAGTGGTTTGGATGGCACAGGCGTTCCATCAACATACAGTGTAAAAAATGACATATTAGAATGCTGAAAATTGAACGGATTTGTCTGATAAGTACCATTAAAAGCAGTATTACTAACAAAACCAATAATAATACGTTTAGGCACTAGGCCTGAAAATAGATCTGGAAGTGTACTATCCATAATTCCTTGTGGCAGCGTTTCAGTCTTCACCTGCACTTTTGTTATAGGATATTTTACTCTAAATTTAGGATTTTGTAATACTTTATTTTGTGCTATTTTAACGGCCGGTGACACACCAACCTTTTTCACAAGCAATGTTGCATCTGTAATTACAACTTTTCCATCAGCATCTGCGTCACCCATTAGACAAAATGTAGGATTAGCTGGAACTAGTTTAATACGCAGTTGTACACCATTCAGTAAAAATTTCTCCTGATTAAATATATCAGCATGAATATAGCCCAATAATTCAAATGACTGACTTAAAGTAGTGAGAAGAAAACGTTGTTTAAATCCTACATTACTATCGGCCACATTGTCCATATACCCTGCAGTATCTTTAAACCACATTGATGTTTGAAGATGCGTTGATTTAGCATTAGCATTATAATTTAGTAGTTTTTCAATATACGATCGATATGGATATGTATGTGAAGAGTAGGAAATAAGTTGATTATTTAAATATAATTGCAATTCACTGAACATTGCATTGAGAAAATCATTTACAGGGCCGATTTTCTTATCGGCAGAAGTTAAATTAGAACCATCTGATTTAGTAATTTTACCTTTAATATAAAACATTGTGTGCGGTAAGTCAATATAGTCATCCCCATGACCGGGTACAACAAATTCTATTGGAGCATTATCAGCTATCGAAGCCACAGGCTTATATGGAACTATTTTATTACCTATAATACTGGTTTGAGTGGGTAAACCAGCAAATAAATCTAATTCTGATTTCATACACTCACACTGCATTTTTCTCTCTTTTCTTACTATTAATATTCACACATGGTAAAATTTATAATACCGTATTACGTTTGCGAAAATGTAATTTTACACATACACTGCCATGTTGGAAAGGAAGTGGATTACCTGTACTATCTCTTAAATCAATAATAATTTGATCAAATTGTTTACGTTGCACGGGGACATAGTGAGGATTGTCAAAAATATGTACATTATTAATACCATACTCTGTAATATTTGTATTTATAATACGTAACAATGGAGCTACGGTGTCACCCACCATTTGTGGTTCTACGATATCACTGTAAACATACATAAGTGTAGGTAGCGATTTTTGTAAATCAGGTGGATAACGAGCATGATGCACAACTGCAATATCTTCTTGTTGTATGTGATCAAAGCCTAGTATTCTGGCTAGTTCAGGAGATAGACGTACTTCTATATGCCTTTCTTGATCTTTTATTACTCTACTGACTTCAATTCGTTTTACTGATGCTTTAACTTTTAATTGTAAATTTAATATATCACTTTTATGATTAATTTGAGATAGAATATCATCAACATTATAATAGTGTCCTGGTAAGATTTTAGTTATGTTCCAGCTTTTTGTATTCATGAGACGGTAATAAATATTATTAGTATATTTGGAAACATTCTGAAATGAATTTGTATAATGTACTTCAACAACTGCCGTCTCCCATTCACCTTTCTCTAGCACCAATGGATCATATAATTTGGTAGTATAACATGACAAAGTATTTTGTGGAAAATACTCCATAGAACTGTTACTCGGTAGTGTAAGATAAAAGCTAGTAGTACTCTGTTCCATATTAATCAAAAATATCACTCTTCCTTTTCTTTTTACCACCAGTCTTTGCAAAATGAACTTTTCTCCGTTTTCTTCTTCCAGATCCTTCCAACACTTGATTTATTTTATTTTGAGCTTTAGTATTTAAATTATTTTTAGCTTCTTGCCAACGTGATGTTAAAGCTTCGTGAATAGGTCTATTATCACCTAATACATCTCCAGCTACATTAATTCCTGTACGTAACAATTCTTTACCAACAGTTTTTGCTCCTTGTTTAATTAACGGAAATACACTTCGAAATAAACCACCTAAAAAACTTCCAATACCATAACCTTCTTGATATGGTGCACCTCTATACACATTATAACCACCTCCTGCTTGGTGAGTATAGTATTTAAAGTATGGATCATTCATTATTATTTTTTTCCTATATACACAAATATAACAGTCGTTTATAATATTGTATTGTAGCTAAATGTTTTTTTAAATGTGACACAGGAATCCATGAATTAAAGGAAGGGGGTATCCCCGCCAACGAACAAGTACACGTTTACCTTTAACTTCTAAAATTTCGTCTATTTCATAAACTTTAGGCAGAGGCACTCCTTGTAATTCCTCCTCGTAAAATGTACCATCAATAACTTCACCATTTAAGACCTCCAACACATAAACCACTTTCTTTTCCTTATGTATCACCTGTTTTATTTTAAATATTTCTACAGTCCACTTTTCTTTGTACCCTTTTTCAAAATGCCGTTTTGCTTTAGTAATGCGCACAGTATCACCTTTTTTATATTTTGCAATGTTAGTATGTGGCATCGGTTTTATTAATTTATTCCAAACTTGTTGAAAAGTGTCCTGGTTCACACTGGCGGGTGGTAATTGATGAGCTCTATGTGGTCTAGAATTATATGCCTGAACAAGTTTCGATAGCACATATATGTATCGGTAAGTCTTCTTTGCTGTAAAATATTTCCACATTCGTTCTTTAAGAGTTCGATTAAAACGTTCCACCACACTTGCCTTAGTATCGGAGTTTTGTGTTGTGAAGAATTTAATATTTTGCTTTTTTAGGTATAACTGAAATGGTTTATTAACAAACTCTGTACCTTTATCTGTTTGTAGACGTAAGGGTCTACGACGTGTAGATGCATATATTTGCTTAAATGCTTTTATAATGTTTTCACCAGTTTTTGTACGTACAGGCACAGCCCATGTATAACGACTAAACAAATCAATCACTGTTAAAATATACCTATTGCCATCATTATACTTCGGCAGACTCTGCATATCGTTTAAATCAGCTTGCCACTGATCGTCAATATTGAACACTAAATAGGGATTACGTGGAAACTTTTTACGTACTGGTTTATGCAGAGTATAAGTCGGCTGTTCTTTTACCCACTGTTGCACTTTGTGTAAAGGAATAGATTTCTTCACAGCTCTCCATAATGACGTAGCAGTTGAAAACGAGGCAGGGTGTGAAGGGTTATAATAAATATCAGCCAGCTTCTTCATATTTTATAATCACGCCATCTGTTGACAACTTTACGTTTACGTGGTGGCTCCTCCTCCTCTTCCTCTTCCTCTTCTTCTTCCTGTTTTGGATCAGCAGCAGATGATGTCAGCTTACGAATATATTCTATACGCTGTGGGTTGCCTGTATACTCTAAAGGTATATTGGATTTTGCTAACAGTACAGCAAAGGGTTCCCAACCTGTAGGGGGAATATTTTTCTTGCGACACCTGACAAAATCTGCTATTAGATCTACTATATTAGCTCCAGGAATTAATTTATTATAAATATTAACATTACCATTGTCATCCCAATGAATGTTGGAATTTTGTTTTAATTTACGTAATAAAGGTCTTGCTTTACGCAGACAATTTTCGGGGAGAGTAGATAGTATTTCATCCTCCCCGTCCTCATCCTCCTCCTCCTCCTTCTTAGTACCAACACTAGTTGATGCTGTTGCAGTAGGTTTTTGCACAATGTGTAAATATTTTTGTAACACCTCTTTATAGCGTATCCATTTTTCTTCAACACTCATATTTTTATTATTTAAAATATTTTTCATCTCATCATCTAAATTAGATATAGTTTGATATTGGTGCAATTTTTCTGGTGCAATTTTTCTGGTGCAATTAAAACAAGCTTTTGTGCATGCTGCATAATTATTTAATTAAACTAGATATTATACCTCCAATAGTAGCTGCAAGCAAAGCAGTAAGAAACCCACCTTTTTGTACAATTATTCGTTTTTTCTTTTGTTTTAATGATGGACCTTTTTTCGCTAAATACCTCAATTCCTTTCTATATGTTTTTAATCTATTTTTCTCTTTTTTATTTAACGGAACATTTCCTTGTAATACGTTATAGGAACATTCACAAATAGAGCGAATTAATTCGGGATCAGCATTTTGTAAAATTGCTTGGCGTACTTTGGGTTTTGCCTTTGCTAAAAGTTTTAGTAAATGTGCACTCTCTTTGCTAATCATTTTTGTAGCTATTATATTAAAATTGAGTATTAAAATATATCAGTTATTGAGATTATTTTTTTACTGGTACATTAACTTAATTGTAAGAATCTGAGGGGAAAATTTTTGTTCGAACACGATGTTCGTCAGGAGTGCCCTGTTTTAAATCAAAAACCAAATAACTATGAGGATCTCGTGTTGCGTCCTGATAGGCCTCCTGTACAAATTTTGTGTTACCAGGATATAATTGGCGTGCTAGATAATTAATTTGAGCCTGGTCTCTGGAGTTTTTAAAACATATTATATAATGGCAATTTAATGATATGTCTCGCATACTTTAGCTTGATGAAACATATTTTGTGTTATAAAAATAACACTTAAATTTTGGTGGTGGCTACCTTTAGTAAAAAAGTCTACAATTCCTGTATCACATTCTCGCATTAAATCGTCAATAATTACAAGATGTGGGCCAGCTTGTGCTGAAAAATCATCTATTTTGGGGAGCCCTTCTTTAAATGTACAACCTGAGGATAGAGTTTCATACAGAGGTTGCCACTCACCATAACACCATACTATATTATTCCATTTTTCGGCATAATGTTTTAAAAACTCTTTTACAAAATATGATTTACCAAACCCAGTGGGGCCAGCTATAATACAAGTAAATGGATGTTGAAACTCCATATTCTGATACTCCACAAATAATTATGAATATAATAACATATTATTATTATTATTACGATTCAAAATGTGAATACTTTCAGACATGTTTACATCTTTACATAATTGAATGCACGGCAAATGAAGCTGGAGTTTTCGCCATGGACAGACACAGAAATTTACCTGACCATTACTATCGTCATCTGACGAGTACCTTTAAGAGTATCTGACAATGATATTTTATAATATGTAACAGCATTAAAGTAGTTTTCAATATACCACTCATCAGGTGAAAGACGAATTCTCCCTCATCATCGTATGCTAGACCAACACATCGATTTAAAATTTGATTATTCATTTTTTTTTGCTCTCTCTCTACTTAATTAATCTATTCGTTTTCTTTTATACCCGTAGGGAAGTGTATCAAAATTTTCTATTCGTTTCCTTTTACTAGCAGTAACCTGATAGATTTTATGCGCCTCCGGCTTAGTAATCAATTTATAATCTTTAGTACGTACAATTTGTCGAACGAGAGGAATGCTAATATAAGATGAATTACTTAAAATCATATCTTTCATTTGTTCAATGTTAACATATTTTAATGTTTTATTATTCAGTGTGATTCCCTTGATTTTACATATTGTCTTTCTTGTACCATTAAGAGTGTTGACAACGGAATAGCCGTAACATTTGGGACCACCAGCACAAAATTCTTCGATATATGCATCCGGGCCATATTCTGCTAACTCATTCTTCCATTCCCCTAAATGCACTCCTATTTTTAACTGTGGCTCACCAGGCGATTGAGTGTAAATAATACTATCGGTATGATAATATAACACACGCTCGCCAAGTAAATCCAAGTAACGAAATAACTCGAGGCGAGCGTGTGTCGTGGTGTATGCTGCGATTATCACGTTAATGTTTTTAGCAGGAGCAATAACGCTCTCATTAACACTCCAGTTGAGCACACGGAATTTGTCGCCGATTGGAATACACGAATTAACCTCAATATTCGGATTTGTTAATTTATCGAAATACTCCTCGGGAGTTTTAATGATAGCGATTTGCTCCATGTTTTCTCTTTGTGCGAACTTACCCCACAGGCTGTTTACTCCTAGCTTTGAAATTCGTTTCTTAGGTTTGTTGCGCATAATCTTTTCCCGGTCTAATCGGATACCCTCTTTCTCATAATACTCCTGTATGAACTGGTCTTTTTGTTGTTCAGTGACGCATCCTGCAGGCCAACCGTTACACTCAGTCTTGATCTTCATAAACAGGTTAATGTATTCCGTGAAAAGACCGCCCTCTCTCTTTTCAGCGTCATACATTAGAACCTCATAGCTCCATACCTCGTGTTTTTCTAGCACTCTATATCCTTTCTCGACAGCTACCCGCACTTCGTCTACAACCCACACTCCAGTCAAAGCTCTCTCCTCTTCCGAATGCGAGCATTCTTCTTCTTCATTCAGAGTGTCCGCGCACGTTCGGCATAAGGGGAATAATAATTTTCCACCACTCCGATAGGGCTGCACCGGGTGGTAGAGATTGGCCGGGGGTAATACAGTGCACTTTATTATTCCCTCAAACCCCGAAATATCAGGACACTCGTCATCACCCACATAAACTTTCGGATGACCCACAGGATATTTTTTCACCTTACAACAATAAGGGTAAAGGGAGATTATATCGGTATACATGATACGTTCTCCCTCTTTCGCCCTTTTGTAGAGTTTCATGGTGTCGACTCTACCGCCATACAGTGCATCCCGCGGGTGAATTGGGCATTTCTTAGCCATGATGTGGTTTTTTACAAATATACTCACCGGCTGGTGTTCTTTTAGAAACTCGCGCCACCGGCATTCCCACATTTCATGAACTATATACCCCAGCTCTTTTAATCGAATAATTTTGTTTAAACTACTCTCATAACGCATATTAAAAGTAGTGTACGCGTCATTATATATGGGGTTGTCACGGCCTGTGGGGTAACACTCCCGGCACCCGTGGAATAGACACCCTTGGTACTCCCATACATGTTCTGCACCATTATAGTGCGCATATCCATCCACTTTATACCCACCTCTCACCACAACCTCTCGTCCGTTACCAGAATGCTGAATTCGTGTTTTTAATCTGTCGGCCTCGTACACGAGCCACTGAACAGCGCCGACAGATTGATTATCACGCCACCTGTACCCACTATGTGGGATAATAGCAATGGTGTCTGGTCGCAGGAACTTTTTTCTATACATTAAGTTGCACGCGCTGGCAATGCTTATACTTTCTAGGAACGGGTTGACGCCAGATATAACCTCAAACTCGTTCATAAATTTTATGCAAGTATTGCGCAGCACGTTCACATCGTTTACACAGTATTTAATAAGCTGTTCTTTTAAAATGAAACCCGTTTCTCCAAGTGTTTCCTTTTCCTCATTATACCAACGCAAACACTTCTCTTTCTGCTTCTTTTTCAAGCCTCCCACATCGTAATACTCGATGCCCGGTAAAGCACCCCTATACTCCTGATTAGCTTTTGTGTTGAATAAATGAGGGAAATGACCCTTCGAGACGGGCAAATCGAACGCGTCGCCTAATTTGGACAAAGGCATTGGTAAGAAATTTAGACTATCGATAAATTTTAAATATAAATACTCCATCGATAAAATTTTGCACCCCCGCATAATTATTCGCGGCGTCCACTCTTTATGAAGCGTCATTGCGCGTAAAATAAACTGGCCGTCGTTACCCTTGGCGTTATGAGCTACAACGACTATTTTATTTATTTCAGAACGCCTTTGTGCTAAATAATCTAAAAATTCGCCAATGCATTTGTCCCGGTAAGATACATGTGTTCTATCGCCGCATACACCACACTGTTCACTCGCACTGTTTTTACAACAGTAGCACAAATGTTGGCTAACTACCAGGTTGGGCTCATGCTCAAAAATACCACCGGCTACTTCTTTATCTTGGCGGCACTCAATGTCGTAAAACACTAATAGCCATTTCTGTGGGGTACGCGTTCGGCATGGTTGTATATAACATAAATGTCCTGACGGCATCATATTATTACACCCTGTGCAGAATACCTCCCCACAGACATGTGGATTCCGCCCTTTTTTCACCACGTAGGCTTTACGACATTGAGGACACACTTTCAGAATAGCGGACAATGAAGCCTTATGGTTTTTGAGGCACTGAGCCCCATAAAAGCATCTATTGCATTCCCGGCAGTATATTACACTTTTTGTAATTGTGCATGGTGGTCTGTTCTGGCATTTATTGCATAAAGCTTTACACTTCCCCACGTGCCTGTCTTTACTCTGAAATTTTTTGTGGCATTCTTCGCAGAAGTATCCGCATGAAAAGGCTGCTGTCAGGCTAGTGATGACATTATAATGGTTGTTAATATATAACAAATTAATCTGTTTGCCATGACCGTGACCCTCAAAAAATATTTTTCCCCCGATAACCCATCATACACTGTGATTTTATAATCCGCTAAATATGCCTGAAATTTTTTAAATTCCGGTATCCCCCCGCCATTCTCTAGGCTAACACCAGCCTTTTCACTTAGTTCGGATACCTTTTGAAACATATGTTTTGCGTATTGATGGCGATATCTATCTCTTTCTTTTGTATCATTTTTATGTTCAATAAGCCCTATAGCCACTACCAGAGCTTGACCCAAACAATAGTATTCAGGGTTTTTAATGACTATAATACCTCTGTTATGTTTTATGTACTCGTTTATGTCAGAAAAATTCTGTTTCACCCGTCCCATACCAATAGGTAATTCGACGTGGTGAAAATAGAGAATAAAGCGATCTTGATATAAGAATGAAGTATTGGATTGAATTACTTTTTCTAACGCACCCCACACATTTTCAGTAGTCATATTATTAGCAGTTCGAAAAGACAAATAGAATGGTTTATTTGGGTGATTTTGGTTTATAAAAGTCAACCCTACACGATGATGAGAGAGCACACCTCTCATTACATACCGTACCAAATCATTAATACCATTTTCTACCCATTCAAGGGGGTTTTCTCCCTCTGGGGGAGGAGTTAATTCAATTGTCAGTAAATTCCCGTTATCTTTAAACTGTCTATAATGTTGCTAAGATTCGGATATTATATTAAATCGCTCAATTTTTTTGCTGTTTATCTAACTTTTAGAATATTGTAAAATCGTTAATGCTTGCTGTTTTATCTTAATTGTGGTCTTCCAACTATAGAACACCAATTAGTTTTTTTTCTAATAACCTATTATTCTTAACGATCAACAATTATTCACTGTAACGCTATATTGAAAGCAATGCTTAGAGAATTCTTTTCCTAATAATTAATTATTGTAATTTTTTTTCTCGTAAAAATCAGGTGTTTGCATGAAAAAAGTAATTGGGACTGTTCCAACTATAGAACACCAATTAGTGTTTTTCCTAATAACCTATTATTCTTAACGATCAACAATTATTCACTGTAACGCTATATTGAAAGCAATGCTTATATAATTTTTTTGCAAAATTCTTCTCGGAAAAATCAGGTGTTTGCAAGAAAAAAAATAATTGGGGCTGTTCCAACTATAGAACACCAATTAGTGTTTTTCCCAATAACGTATTCTTTCTAAACCTGTAAATAAGAAAACGGAATTTTACTTTGCAAAACCACCACCGAAAATTTTGACAAAGTTAAAAAATACTTATATCTTTAAAAATCCATATTTTGCTTATTTTTGACCGCTGTGACGCCTGGTTTTCACGAACGTATTCAACACAACGTTTATTTCAAAAAATAATCTATCATGGGTGAGGTTATGAGGAACACTTAAAAAGCCGCACCGAAAATTTTGAGTTAAAAAATATTTATTTTCTTTAAAAATCCACATTTTGCTTATTTTTGACCGCTGTGACCTCGGGTTTTCACGAACGTATTCAACACAACGTATAATTAAAAAAATAATCGGTCTTGGGTGGGGTTATGAGGAACACTTAAAATCTGCACCGATAATTTTGACAAAGTTCAAAAGTACTTAATTTCTTTAAAAATTAATATTTTGCTTATTTTTGACCGCTGTGACGCCTGGTTTTCACGAACGCATTCAACACAACGTATATTTCAAAAAATAATTGGTCTTGGGTGAGGTTATGAGGAACACTTAAAATCTGCACCGAAAATTTTACATAGTTCAAAAGTACTTACCCTTAATTCACACTAAAATCCACTTCAATCTTCTCACACACTGCACACGATGTTGTCTTTTTGCAATCCAACGAATAACTGACTGAGAATTGCTTCGAACCTCACCCCTTATATAGTTGTTCTGCTTTCCTCTGATTGGCTAAAATAAAACTCTTTTGCATTGGAGCAAAATCTACAAGTCAAGTATCTCATTGGCTAAAATAAAACTATTTACTATTGGCTCCAAACAAAAACGATTAAGATATGTGCTAAATATTTTCTAAGTCCATTTGTGCATCCAAAATTCGTAAAATGGCCCATATCTCGAAAACGGTCAAAAATATCAAAAAAATAATCGAAAAAAACTCCCCGTACCTCACTCCTTGCCGTTTTTAGACATGAAGAACCCATAGAACCATGTTTCAATCTTGTACGACAAGGGTGGGCCACGGTGGCCAAAAAACTTCTCTTGAAAACTGTAAGAGATAGAGCAAACATAACACATTGAAGCGCTGTTTCTCATCTTTCAGGGCGCCATTGCAAGAAATACTCCAACAAATAGTGTAAGTTCATTTTTGGGTATCCAAAATTCATAAAATGGCCCATATCTCGAAAACGGTCAAAAATATCAAAAAAATAATCGAAAAAATCTCCCCGTACCTCACCGCTTGCCGTTTTTAGACATGAAGAACCCATGGAACCATGTTTCAATCTTGTACGACAGGGGTGGGCCACGGTGGCCAAAAAACTTCTCTTGAAAACTGTAAGAGATAGAGCAAACATAACACATTGAAGCGCTGTTTCTCGTCTTTCAGGGCGCCATTGCAAGAAATACTCCAACAAATCGTCTAAGTTCATTTTTGGGTATCAAAATTCATAAAATGGCCCATATCTCGAAAACGGTCAAAAATATCAAAAAATAATCGAAAAAATCTCCCCGTTGTAAATTCCCTTGCCGTTTTTACACATGAAGAACCCATGGAACCATGTTTCAAACTTGTACGACAAGGGTGGGCCAAGTTGCCAAAAAAAACTTCGGATCGTCATATCTCGAAAACGGTGAGAGATAGAAATAAAATTTTAACGGTATTCGATTTAGGATCATCAATTGTATAATCTACCCAAGTTTGGTAAACATCGCCCAACTTTCAACTTTTTCGAAAATCGAAATTTTTGGCTCTAGACCGTCATATCTCGAAAGCGATAAGAGATAGAGCCACATTTTTGACCGGTCTTTCCAGTGGAGTACACGTATACAGAGTTTCAAACACTCAGAAACCAGATGGGTCGAAATTTTGAAAAATTCAAATCGTTATATCTGGAAAACTGTGAGAGAGAGAAATAAAATTTTAACGGCATTCGATTTAGGATCATCAAACGTATCATCTGCCCACGTTTGGTAAACATCACCCAAATTTCAACTTTTTTCGAAAATCGCAATTTTTGACACTGCTTAAAGAACAAGTTTTCAATGTGTTAGATTGTCCACCACTTTCTGTTCTCATCTGAGACCTGTTATGTTGAATGAATACCCTCCCTTATTATAGGGGGCTGGAAAATAAGCCATACTCTTTTATTAATTCTGCTATGTTTAAATAGGGGTTGGAAAATATGCCATACTCTTTTATTAGCCCTGCTATGCGCTATGTTAAATAGGTGGATGGAGAATGTGTTATCGATCTGCTATGAGTTCGTAAAGTGCTCATAAAAGGATACGCGGGGTCCGGCGCCAACCGGCCAATCAGTGTGAAGGAGGGCGGGGTCCGCCGCCAGCCAATCAGCGTCAAGGGGGCGAGGTCCGACGCCAGCCAATCGGTGGGGTCCGGTGCCAGCCAATCGGCGTGAACGGGGCGGGGGTCCGCTGCCAGCCAGTCAGCGCAGTAGATACTCCTAAAAATGGAGGTCGTAAAAGAGCGTGGCCAATCAGCGTCAAGGGGCGTGACCGACGCCCGTCAACCAGCGTCAAGGGGGCGTGGCCTGCACCGACCAATCAGCGTGAAGGGTCGTGGCCAGCCAATCAGCGTCAAGGGGCGTGGCCAAGAGGGCGGGGTCACGTGACCTGCGCCAGCCAATCAGCGTCAATGGTTTGCGCATGCGCAGTAGGAAAAAAACAGCCCCAAGTGTCCCCACTCTACTTCCGTGAATTCCGATTTGTAACTGATACGTTTACCGCTTGCGGTTTCAACATAAGAATAAGGATCGGAGATGGAACCCATGCTTGGAACGCTGAATCTATATCAACAAATAATTTCTTGTTATCGCTTACCGTTTTGCTCTATGTAAATTCGATGTGTGATAAGGAGCAATGCAGAATGACTGGATGAAGTAGCTACAATCATTGGCATAAGTCACTGTTCAATCTGTAATATTATCCACGCTGTACTCAGATTTTGGAATGTGTGTGCCAGGATGGTATCAAGCAGCGATGTGTTGATGTGTCACGATATTTTGCTACGAAGTAAACGAGAAGGTAGTGACTTTCAGAAGAGATTCGTTACTGGGTATGAAACATGGGTGCACTACTACACTAATACGGAAGTAAGAAAGCGAGCATGCAGTGGCAGTATCCATTATCGGACACAACCATCTACAGGGAAGTTAGTACTTTCTTCTGGGATCAAAAAGGTGACATTTTGGAGCGTTACAGGATAGGGAACGCATAGTCAATAATATCTTGTATTCCGATCTCCAAAAAGGTCCTAAACTTACTATACGAAGTAATACGGACTTCTGAAAAAAATTTCCTCTATAGCATAACAATACTCGGCCTCATACTACTGCCTGTGCAATGGCTGCGATCATTGAAAATATTCATTTCATCCTCCTTTCGTACCGAATCTCGCCTCAGTGGTGAAAGGCACTAAAGATAAAGAAGTTGCAATCTGATGAAGAGGTGCAACGAATGGTGTATGACTGATTGCGTATCCAATCAAAAAAAAAAGATCTTTAGAGGCATTGGGACACTTTGGAAGTAATGGGAAACTTATATTGAGCGTAGAGTGGATTATGTAGAAAAATAGAATTCATTTGTTCCATGCTCTCTCAATATTTTCATTTTTTTTAAGTTTTAAAGGTTTTTTGACACCTCGTAACACTAGAAAATTGTTGTTTCCGTAAGTACCGGATATGAAAGTGGAGATACGATTTTAACAACCGGTTCCAAGAACCTGAGAAATTTTAATAACCGGTTCGGGCGAACTAGGTGAATGACACCATTGAGTAAAACAATAGACCCGTACGCTCTGTCAACGATCAGGCTATGAGCGTCCGCAGTGGAGGCAAGGGGACAATCGCTTTACCCTGAATTTTTGAAAGGTGTTTGGTTGTTTCAAAACGCTTTTACCCAGAAACACACATGAAGGAACATTATATTTGGTTACACCTGCTAGAATATTTAATATAGACCTATTTATTGTAGTCCACAAAGATATGCAATATGCCTGAATAATAACTGTTTTGCATCATGCGTTATGCGCATCAATGTATGTCGATCTTTTGCCCCTTCCCCGGCCTTGGGAAAATCCTGCGGGTGTTTCTAGATAAAAGTGTTCTTATTCGGGACTGTTACTATCTTCAGGTGTGCATAGTATTAAGTATGAACCAGTACTAAAAGATAGCGTGAAATTGTTTTGAATATATGCCACTATAAAGAAGAATCACAGAATTCATACTTGAGCTTATTATTGTTGAAGATCATGTGATATATGAAGTACAGCAATCTAGGTTTAAAATCAAATACTTGTAAAACACATGGAGAAATGAAGTAGGTTAAATATACTAGTAGATTTTAATAAAATTAGCTGTAAATAGCTTGCTGGTTTCACATACAGAGGGCGATGACATGACATACATACAACCTGACACCGAGACGTAGGCTGGTATGACATACACCCATAATATGGAACAAAGTACTAGAGTGAGTAACTGTACAGAAAGTTAAATGGATCCTTGTACTGAACAAAATGTCTTGAATTGAGCTCAACTGCCCCTGTGTATTACAAACTAGTTATGTGACGTGGACCGTATCTCCACAGTAGTTTAGAGTGCTTGTATTGTGTTGATGATTGAGTGATTTTAGTAGGAAATGTCCGTAGTAAATAATAACTTTCTTGCCATATACGAATTTGGAGCCTTTCCAAATGTTAATGATTTTATAGGTTTGTCGGAAAAATTATATGGCTATATCTCGATTAGACGCTGCACGCTGTCCAGACCGACAAACTCTTACCTACAATTTTCTGCGGAGATTAGCAATACGATTGCGGCAGACAGGACACATTGGTAGCAGCTATTGCGTCCGGAGAGGTATCGTACATGTACTTGCAGCTGTTGCAGAGAATCCACATGTATGTTAGCAGCAGACCGTACGAGAACGTAGGACTAGTCAAAAACTGTGGAACTATAATTTGAATCCGTACTCTGTCTCTCTGCATCTGGAACTAACTAATGCTGACTGCAATTTACGAGTTGTGTTTTGTAGCTGCGTAGCCAATCAATTTTGAGAACATCCGAATTGCGTAGTGTTCATTTTGTACTGAGGAAGCTACATTCTGCAGTGATGGCAACGTGAATCTCCACAACACACATTACTAGTAAGCGGATAATTCACACTGGATCCAAGAAGCCAATCGGCAACAGCGATGGAGCATTAATGTGTATGGCAGCATTCTAGGGACTCAAGTCATTGAGCTAAGATGTTTTAACGATCCTTTAGCAGGAACAATATTTCGTCAATTCTAGCGTCACCTCTATTGGAAAATGTTAATCTCCATATATGTCAGATGATGCGGTTTCAATTAGATGGTTGTCCAGCAAATATTGCTGCTATCTGTACGGAAGCGTTAAATGCTTTATTTCTGAAACGCTGGATCGGGAGAGGTTCCCATCCACGGTTTCGTCCGAGATCTCCCGATCTTACGTATATAAACTATTCTTTTCTGGGGCTGAATTAAGGAGTTTGTTTATGTCAATAGACTAACTACAATTCGCAACATGAAACAACGCATTAAAACACATTCCAGAACATCAACGTGGCCGAGCTTGAAGTTGTTGATCACAATTATCTGCAGCGAATAAATCGCTGTATTGCTGTTCGTGATCATCACTTTGAGGATTTCTGAAGCCAAGGGTGCATCGACTACACTCAACAGAAGCTAAGAATATCCTTTAGCTCTTTGCTCATCTTTCAAAAACTGTTCTATTGCAAATAATTACAGACCCTCACGTTTTGTTCAATTCTTTGAAACAACAGATTCATAACTTTCATATTCATTTCGACCACATGCTTCCTATTTCATTTTGTTCTTGCATCGTAAATCCGATCTCATCATTTTGCTCACCAACTAATTTGTAAGCTTCTGTAGAGGCATACGACACCAATTCTCGTAAACTACTGCCTACCAAGGTTGTTCAATATTTAGTGTTTTTCTCGTCACTAGCAAATTTGATCCTTGTTTCTATTTGACATTATGAAGTTGGTCTTCCCGCAATAGAGATATGCGTTATACGCCAATGTTTTCGAAAATTGCACAGTTTGTTTCTGCATATGCACTTTTGTACTTTGCTGTAGTTTCAAACAATTATTTAGCATTCCTTTTGAGTTGCACCATGCGTAAGCCTTCACATAGACCTATTAAAGAGCTCAAGTAGCTACCAAACGATAAGAGATACGGCAAAGTGTTTCCTCTGAAAGTTGGTCAAAATGAGCGATTGTTTCAATGAAGTCAAAATCAACTGTTGTTTTCATTTAAAATTCCAAAGTTGCTCTCCGGTAGAGGTACTCCCGAGACGCACATGGTTTCAGAAGTGTCACGAAGTGATTCGGCATATACACTTAAGTTATAACATTTTTGTTTCAAAGATTTCTGTGAATTAATAGCTGCGTTAAGGCCCTGTTACGGATTTCATGAATTATCCTTATGTAATATACAGTTAATCCTTCACTAACGGATGCTTCCATAAAATGGACAGATGTCTTGAGTTGAGTTGATTGAGTTTAACGTCCCGTTCAGCAGGTCCCATCCTCGGGTCTCCCAGGCGAAAGGCGCTCTGGAAAGATTTCTTGCTAAGGTAAAAAATGTACTATGTATTATTGTATACATCAATATAGTTAAGACATCACTATGGCAAAAATTTCGTTATGCAAAAGTTTGAACAACAAACTTATGTTCTGGGTAAGATTTGGGCACCCAAGATTTACTCCGGCGAGGTTTTTCCGACGGGGTATTTTGATCTGTGACAGTTCGGATACGCTAGATTGTGGCTGTGAAGTTTTGTATTCAAACTATGAGCGGTGCATGAAGTGAGAATTACAGAACTCCGGATTGTTTGTTATCTGACCTTCCCTTCTGCAATATTACGACATATAGTCCTTAGTCTACTGTTCTTTAAAAGTTACAAGGATCTAGCCCGGGGCCAGTTTTCTTTTGAATTGCAAACATAATTGAACCTATTATGTATATAATTCTGAAAGTTTATAGAAAACTCATGATATATTTATCGTAGTCTGCGGCCTCATTTATCTCCAGTTTTTACCTTCTAGATTCGCCACGGTTGCAAGGATGTTTAAAAATAAATTGTTCACCCTGCATACATAATATTCTTGCCATTCCATTTTTATGTTTTGTGTTATTTATTATGGTGTATGCAGCTTCTCTGCTATTTTCGTTGTAGTGATCATTATCTACTGCGTTTGTATCTTAAAAGTGTTGTAGCACAGTTTACTTATGTTTTTCATTGAAAACGCTATGCAGTCAGAAATGAAATTGCATATACATAAGTAAATAGGGGACACTTGGCGCTGTTTTTTCCTACTGCGCATGCGTAAACCCTTGACGCTGATTGACCGGCGCCGGACCCCGCCCCTTCAAGCTGATTGGCCCGTCACGCCCACGGCCACGCTCCCTGCCACGCCCACGGTCTTTTGCGACCTCCATTTTAGGAGTATCTACTGCGCTGATTGCGGGGCCCAGGACCCTGGTCCTCGCGATGCCGCGCTGATTGGCTGGCGCCGGACCCCCGCCCGCGCACCTCGGGATATAGGAGTTTTCGAACAGTCCACATAAGATTCGTTCCCCTTTATGAACACTTTACGAGCACATAGCAGATCGATAACACATTCTCCACCCGCCTATTTAACATAGCACATATTACATAAGACTATATAGTATAGCAGGGATACACTCATTCCCTTTTATGAGCACTTTTGACATAGCAAAAATTACACAGACACTACGAACACATAGCAGATTGATAACACATTTTTCATCCACCTATTTAACATAGCACATATTACATAAGACTATATAGCATAGCAGGGGTACATTCGTTCCCTTTTATGAGCACTTTTAACATAGCAGAACTTACACAGACACTACGAACACATAGCAGATTGATAACACATTTTTCATCCACCTATTTAACATAACACATATTACATAGCAGGGGTGCACTCGTTCCCTTTTATGAGCACTTTTAACATAGCAGAATTACACAGAGGCTATGAACATATAGCAGATCAATAACACATTCTCCATCTACCTATTTAACACAGCACATATAACATAGCAGAGCTAATAAAAGAGTATATCTTATTTTTCAACCTCTGTTTGCGCATAGAAATAATATAAGGGCGTGTACTCGTTCTCGAACAGGCCACATTGTCGTGGAGACTACGAACACATACCATAGCAGATAATACATAAGATTCATTCCCTTTTATGAGCACTTTTAACATAGCAGATCGATAACACACTTTCCATCCACCTATTTAATATAGCTGATATTACATAAGACTATATAACATAGCAGGGGTGTACTCGTTCCCTCTTATCAACCCCCTGTGTAACATAGAATTCGTCAATTATTGCATGTCTCAAAAGTACAGACCATCGTGGTAAACGAAGCGACATATTGATGTACTGTTTCCACCCTCGGAGCAGAGTACGTGCAACGAGTAGGTCGTAAAATACTATGACCTATTTTTCATTCCCTAGATAACATAGTATTCCCGTTCTGATTAAACACACATACACATACTTGGTTGCGTATGCCAAATCCAATTTAGTAGAAATAACACGCATGCGCAGAAACATTTACATTTCCGATTCCTTACGCCCTTAGAACCGATTTGGATAAAACTAAGTATATGGGAGTTTTCGGACATGCTGATCACGAATACCATTTCTATTTCTACCTGGTTCTTATAGTTTATGTGGGATACGCCCTTTGTATGACACTTAAAATCCAATCACTCGTAAACGGCACCACACATTGAGATGGTGCTTCCACATTTAGCAATTGGTCATCAACTGCTACAAGTTCCAAAATAATGACCATCGAGGTTAAAGGTCAAAATACTCAAAAACCTAATAACTCGAAAACGAAGACACATATCGAGACGGTGTTTCCACAGTTAGTAATTGGTCATCAGGTACTACAAGTTCCAAAATAATGACCATCGATGTCAAAAGTCAAAATACTTAAAACCTAATAACTCGAAAATGGAGCCAAATATTGAGGTCGTTTCCACATTTAGTAAATGGTCACCAGCAACTACATGTTCCAAAAATATTGATCATCGAGCTCATTGGTTAAACTCGAAAACGAAGCAACATATTGAGGGGCGGTTTCCACATTTTAGTGACAGGTCATCAACTACTACGTGTGCTAAAAGTACTTATCGTGGAGGTCAAAAATCAGACTCGTAAACGAAGCAACATATTGAGGTGGTGATTACACATTTAGTAATTGGTCACCAGCAACTACATGCCCCAAAAAGGTCAAATATTTAAAGCCGCATAACTCGTAAACGGAGCGACGGAAAATTTTGTACCAAGCAGAAAAAGTAAAGGAGGAATAAATTTGAGTGTCCTATTGAATTTTGTACCAACGAGAAATCTCATTTGTAACTAGCTCAGAATTTCTGTACCTGTTTGGGTTGTTCAAAATAAACGAAAAAAATTAATTTGGGTGGACTAACGAAAAAGAAAACAAAGACATGCCATTTTAACAAGCTGAGAATTTAAAGAAACAAAGGGAATCTACTCCATTTTCTATCAACGAGAAATGCCATTTCAACTAGCTCAGAATTTATGTGCCTTTTTGTGCTGAGGTCTGTTTTAACTAGCTGAGAATTTTAAATCATCTTGTACTATTTAAACAGACGAAAGGATAAATTTGAATGACCTATTCAATTTAGTACCAAAGAGAAATGCCATTTTATCTAGCTCACAATTTTATATCATTTTGTACTACTCAAATAAACGAAGGAATGGAATATTTACTTTTGTACCAACTAGAAAAAATGAAGTGAAGAATGAATAAAATTTAGGTGGGTTATTTTCTTTTCTAACAACTGGAAAAGAGAAGAAGAGCTACTTTAACAAGCTTAGAATTTTATATCATTATGTACTGTTTAAAACAAACGCAAATTGACCATTTTAACTAGTGCAGAATTTATGTAACTTTTGAACTACTGAAAAGTTCTATTTTCTGTATCGATCTGAAAAACCGAAGAAAGATCATTTTAACAAGTTCATAATTTCTGTAACGAAAGAATAATTTCGATGTTTTACCTTTTATACCAACGAGAAAAAATGAACTAGCTGAATATTTTATATCATCTTGTAGTACTTAAATATATGAAAGAATAAATTTAAGTGACCTATTCAATTTTGATACCAATGAGAAATGCCATCTTAACTGGCTCAGAATTTGAGTGGTCTATTTAGTTTTGTACCACCGAGAAAAACAAAGAAATTGCACCATTTTGGATTATTCAAATAAACAAAGGACTTATAATTTGTGTCAACTCAAAATCAATTAAAGAAATGCATTTGAGTGAGCTATTCAATTTGAAATACCGAAGCAGGATCATCTTAACTAGCTGAGTATTTTACACCATTTTGTATTATTTCAGCTAACAAAGGACTAAATTTATATTAACCAAAAAAACAAAAAAGGACCATTTTAACTAGCTGGGAATTTTATATCATTTTAAACTAGTCTAATAAACGAAGGCATAAATATGAGTGAGCTATTTAATTTTGTAGCAACCACAGAAAAAAACGAAGAAGGCCCATTTTAAGTAGTTCAATATTTCTGTACATTTTCGTACTACCCAAATTTTGGATAATCTATTTTATTTTTGTTCCAATCAGAAGAAAATCAAAGAAGGGCAATTTTATACTTTTTGTACCATTAAAAAACTGAGGATAACTTGGGTAGTCTAAGTTTTTGTACTCATTCGAAGAACCTTTTTAAGTAGCTCAGCTTTTCCATACGTAATGGTGCCATGACTATATGGAAAGGAATAAATAAATATGGGTGTCTTAACCACTTATATCAGTCTTAGATTGTTATGTCTTTTTAGTAATATTTGTACCAAAGAGAAAAAAGCTACACAGATAAACAAAGGAATAAATTTGTAATAACCACAAAAATGCGAAGCTCAGCTTGATATACCATTTGAGTGGCCTATTGACTTTTGTACCAACGAGAAATCTCATTTCCATGTCATGTTTTACTATTTAAACAAACGAAGTGCTAAATTTGAGAAAGCGAACATGGACCCAGAATTTATATCATTTTGTAATACTTAAATTTGGATGGATTATTTATTTTTGTACCAAGCAGAAAAAGGAAACAAAGGTATAAATTTGTACTGACCAAAAAAGCGAAGAAGATTCATTTTTAACTGGCTTAGAATTTTATACCTTTTTGTAAAATTTATACCAAACCGAAAAAAGCAGGGAAATACCATTTAACTAACTAATAATTTTTGTACTAACCAAAAACTAGCTAGGCATGTTATAACTTTTTGTGCTTTTGGTCTAACCAATTTCTTGACTATGTTGAACTATTTAAACAAAGGAATAAATTTGTACTAACCACACTCAAAATTTTATATCATTTTGTAATACTCAAATGGACGAAGGAATAAATTTGTGTGGGTTAAGCAAAGAAAGTCAATTTGTACATTTTTGTGCTATTAAAATATACGAAGGGTTAAATTTGCATAACCTATCCAATTTTGTACCAAGTAGAAAAAATTGAAGAATGAATCAATTTTGTTTGCAATTAAAAAAGCGGAGATCTATTTTTAAATAGTTCAGTATTTATGTACTTTCTGTATCAACCAGAAAAAAACAAAGAAAGACCATATTCTGCTACTGACACAAACGAAGGAATAAGATCAGAATTTCTATACCTTTTTGTGCTATTCAAATAAACGAAGAAATAAATGTGTGTGACCTATTCACTTTTATAGCAGGCAGAAAAAGCCCCTTTTAGTTTTGTACTAAACAGGAAAAAAGGGGAAGAAGGCCCCATTATAACAAGCTCGGTATTTTTATACCATTTTGTATTACTCTAATAAATTTTGGTGGTCTATTTCATTTTGTAACAATCAGAAGAAAAGTAAAGATGATACATTTTAACTAGCTCAGAATTTTATACCTTTGTGACGGATTAAAATAAACGAATGGTTCATTTAGTTGTGGTGCTACGTTTTGTATATTTTTGTGTCATCCAGAGATCAATTTAAATCGCTTCTCCCGTCACTATATGGGTATTGATGTGTGTTTAGCGAATTAGGTTTACAAAATACTGACGACGTCGCTAAAGTCCATAGTTTCCCGGTCACTAACTAAATATTTGAACGTGAGATTTAACAAACCAGAGTTGCGTCACAATTCAATGTTAATTGTGTAGAACAGACTCCATAGCAATTAGCGTTCTAAAGAAAACTGATGAAGGACGACAAATCATGACAGCATGATTGGCTATTTTTGATCACAGCAGAAGGAATCATATCACAGTAAAAATCAGCTCGTCAAGGAAAAAAAATTTTTCCATGTTCCATGTTGCACACCATCTATAAAGAGTGCTGAATTATTCATTCTGTTGCTGCAGATATTTAAGCAACGTTACGAATGCGTTACCTAACATTTGTATTGCTAGTATAGTGAGGGTCCTAAGGTACTGCCTATTGCTCGACGAATCAATTATATTTGCTTAATGGAAACATTTTTCAAACTTTTTTCCTCGTCTAAGGTAAATTATATGAAACTTATTAACTCCAAAAAGACAAATATATATTTTTGCATTTATGTGTTTTACTATAATGGAATATAAGTTTATGGAGTATGTTTGGAAAATAATAGAACATACATCATGGCGTTATACTAACTAATTGTTTCTTTGAAAAGATTTATTTTGTATTGCTCTGAAACATATTATTAAACACGGAGAATGCAAAAAATGCTTTTATTGTAGGTATATAAATAGATGTATCACGCTTGAAAAAAACTATTTATTTGATTTGTTTTGCTGAAGAGCAGAAAAATGACTAGCATGGAACTTGCTTACGTTTCACCTAGAGAAAAAGAAATTCAGCGTGAAAACGAAAAACCTATATTGTTAATTCACCCGTCTGACCCGAATTTGCCAGATGAATTACGTGATAAAGTGAGAATCATATATCCAACACAAGAAATAGAAGAAGTGTGTTATTTTAGACGCTATAATAGATATAATGAAATACTCCCGGAAAGTGACGATGACAGTGTTTCAAATATTACCAGTTTCGAAGTGGAAGCTAATGAGTGCGGATGTACTAGGGAAAGTATTAGTGATACATGTGTTATACAATTGTTTAATGAGTATACACCGAATTCAGTATTATTATGTGAAGTATGTTCTGAACATAATAGAAATGAAAAAGATCACAACTGTTTGCTGCCGTATGATTACGAATTATTACAAAAGGTGTGGACGATCTTAATTAAACGTGAAATGGGAGAGAAAATCTATAAACTTTATTTAAAGAAGCATTTTAAAGGTTGTAATATTAAGAACACTTATACTTTGGAGAAAAAATTTAATCTGGTATATGAATACATTAGAGAGTGTGATTATTATATCAAACAAATAGTAGAAATGTTTTTAGAAAAAGATAAACAATTATTTAATTCTGTAAACTAACACTGAGACACTGTAGAATATGCACTTGATTGTGTATGAATAGACGAACATATTAGGAATAAAATTACAAAGGGTTACAGAGAATTGAACTGTTAACTGTATTATTTTATAAATCGATCAATTTGTATTATTGTAATATTAAGAATTTAATAGATTTCAAACATTGGACTAACACATGTAAATAGTAGTTAGAGGTAAAATACTGAATTACCGGCAACTGAATGGTCAGTGAGAGTAATGTATTGTTTTCTTTAAAAGAAATAAATAAACTGATCTGGATGACACAAAAATATACAAATTGTAGCACCACAAGTAAATGAACCACTCGTTTTTTTAATCCTTCACAAAGGTATAAAATGTATCATCTTCACTTTTCTTCTGATTGTTACAAAAATGAAATAGACCACACGAATTTATTAGAGTAATACAAAATGGTATAAAAATACTGCGCTTGTTATAATGGGCCTTCTTCCTTTTTTGTGGTTGGTACAAAACTAAAAGCGGCTATAAAAGTGAATAGGTTTATTCCTTCGTTTATTTGGTTAGTACGAAAGGATATAAAATTATCCTTCTTCGTTGCTTCGTTTATTTGAATAGCAGAAAATGTGTAGAAATTCTGATCTTATTCCTTCGTTTCTTTGAGTAGCAGAATATGGTCTTTCTTTGTTTTTCTCTGGTTGGTACAGAAAGTAGAATTTGAGTAGTACAAAATGTACATAAATACTGAACTATTTTAAAATAGACCTTATCCGCTTTTTTTAATTGCAAACAAAATTTATTCATTCTTCATTTTTTTCTACTTGGTACAAAATTGAATAGGTCACTCAAATTTAACCCTTCGTTTATTTTAATAGCACCAAAAGGTACAAAGTGACATTCTTTGCTTAACCCACACAAATTTATTCCTTCGTCCATTTGAGAATTACAAAATGATATAAAATTTTGAGTCTGGTTAGTACAAATTTATTCCTTTGTTTTTTAAATAGTACAACATGGTCAAGAAATTGGGTAGACCACTGAAATGTATAGCACATAAAGTTATATTTGCTGAGTTAGTTAAAATGGTATTTCTTCGCTTTATGGTTAGCACAAAAAATATTAGTTAGTTAAATAGTATTTCATTGCTTTTTTCGGTTTGGTATAAAATTCTAAGCCGGTTAAAACTATCCTTCTCGGCTTTTTCTCGTTGGTACAAAAGGAAATAGGACACCCGTTTTTTAATGGCAAAAAGGTATAGAATGCTGATCCTTCTTCGCTTTTCCGGTCAGTACAAATTTATACCCTTGTTTCCTTTTTCTGCTTGGTACAAAACCAAATAATCCATCCAAATATATTTCTTCGTTTATTTGAGTATTACAAAATGATATAAATTCTGAGTCCATGTTCGCTTTCTCAAATTTATCCCTTCGTTTGTTTAAATAATAAAACGTGGTCTGGAAATGAGATTTCTCGTTGGTAGAAAAGTCAATAGGCCACTCAAATGGTATATCAAGCTGAGCTGAGCTTTTTGTTGTTATTACAAATTTATTCCTTTGTTTATCTGTGTAGCTTTTTTTCTGTTTGGTACAAATATTACAATAAAGGCATAAAAATCTAAGCCTGATATAAATGGTTAGGGCACCCATATTTATTTATTCCTTTCCATATAGTCATGGCACCATTACGTATGGAAAACCTGAGCTACTTAAAATGGTTCTTCAAATGAGTACATAAACTTAGACTACTCAAGTTATCCTCGGTTTTTTAATGGTACAAAAGGTATAAAATTGCCCTTCTTTGATTTTCGTCTGATTTCTTCAAAAATAAAATTTGGGTAGTACAAAATTGTACAGAAATATTGAACTAGTTAAAAAGGGCCTTCGGTTTTCCTGTGGTTTCTACAAAATTAAATAGCTCACTCATATTTATGCCTTCGTTTATTAACCTAGTTTAAAACTGTCCTTTTAGCTTTTTTCTGGTTAATATAAATTTATTCCTTTGTTTGTTGAAATAATACAAAATGGTATAAAATACTCAGCTTCGGTTTTTCTCTGGTTGTTACAAAATTAAATAGCTCACTCAAATGCATTACTTCGATTAACTGATTTTGAGTTGACACAAATTATAAGTCCTTTGTTTATTGAATACTCCAAAATGGTGCAATTTCTTTTTTTTTCTGGGTGGTAAAAAACTAAATACTCCATTGCTTATTTGCGTAGTAAAATTATATAAAATAGTCCTTCTTCGCCTTTTTAGACTACAAAAATTCTGAGCCAGTTAAAATGGCATTTCTCATTGGTACAAAATTGAATAGGTCACCTAAATTTATTGTTTCGTATATTTAACTAGTACAGGATGATATAAAATATTCAGCTAGTACATTTTTTCGTTGGTATAAAAAGTAGAACATCGAAATTATTCTTTCGTTACAGAAATTATGAACTTGTTAAAGTGGCTCTTCGCTTTTTTCTGATTGATACAAAAATAAAACATTTTAGTAGTTCAAAAGTTACATAAATTCTGAGCTAGATAAAATAGTCAATTTTCGTTTCTTTAAACAGTACATAATGAGCTAGTTAAAGTAGCTCTTCTTCTCTTTTCCAGTTGGTACAAAAGAAAATTATCCACCTAAATTTTATTCATTCTTCACTTCTTTTTTCTAGTTGGTACAAAAGTAAATATTCTATTCCTTCGTTTATTGGCGTAGTACAAAATGATATAAAATTCTGAGCTAGATAAAAGGCATTTCTCATTGGTTCAAAATTGAATAGGTCGAAAAACAGCGCCAAGTTACCCCATCCTACTTACATTTATAGGTTTTATTATGTAGTTACGACAACTACGGATTTGCTTGAAGATAACGAAGACGGCCTTTAATGTCAGATAGAGAAAAACGATGTCAAATACTATGCTAACCTGCAGGGCAGGTTTCGAAAAGTCTCCATTGTTTTTCATAAGGCTTGCTGTAGTAGATGCAGTAAATGAACTGAACAGTATATCAGCATCAGTGGCGTATTTAGGGGGGGGGGCTTCCGGGCTTAAGCCCCCCCCGAAATATTACATACTATAGTAAAGTATATGAAATATCTTGCAGAATTTTCACAATTTCAGGTAAAGCCCCCCCCGGAAAGTTAGTAAAGCCCCTCCCGAAACAAAATCGTAAATACGCCACTGATCAGCATTAATAATTTAGACCATGTAGTGGAATCTGATATACAATGAGCATAAAGCATAGTGTAAACTAGTATATTAATGGTATATATTGACCTTTTAATTGTTGAAAGTAATTCTTTATTAATCATTGAACTTTATCGTTATGAACAAAATAATGAAAGGAAAAAGGAAATACATGTGACGAGCCGAAGTGCAAAAGATATTGTAGCTGCAGTTGTAGTTTAGTACAGTCAACAAGCCCGCACTAGGTGATTGGAACCAGAGTTCGTACACTTCTTTTGAGGAGGCGGAGGTGAATTCAGGAGATGAACACGTCCATTTAGACAACCCTCCACCTTTTCACACTCAATCGGAAATGGCCTCAATCGTTTGTACATCGTTTGTACAGAAATGTGCAGGCGAAATTTTCGTTTGTACACAATTAGGGACGCCGCCAGAACGAAAACAAAGTGGGGGCTGTTTAAGTGATAGCCCTCACCATGTGCAATTCAATCACAAATTGTCGCAATCGTTTGTACATCATTTGTACAAAAATGTGCAGGCGAAATGTTCGTTTGTACACAATTAGGGGTGCCGCCAGAAAAAAAACAAAAAGGGGGATGTCTAAATGGTAGCACTCGCACAATATTGAATTCAACCACAAACTGTCGCGCTTGTTTGTACACTCATGTCCAAAATTATTGTCGCATATCTATAATTGTCTTCTTGTAAGAATATTATTGATAATGATTTTGTAGGGTACTTTTAATACTTATGCTGCGTGTACAATCGGGAAATGTATATTTGTGGTAAATTTCATAGGAAAAGAATTATAAATGCGAAAATTAGAATGAGTAAAACAAAATGTTGGTAAGTGGACAATAAAGTTCTATTTTCGTTTTATTATTCTTATTTGTTGCTCTTTTGACATGAAATTAGTCACATACATGTCTTTTCCGATTATACACATACTAACATTATAAGAAATACCGGACGAATTCGTTGCAAAATATTATATTCCTACAACAACATATTTATACACATGCGACAATAATTTTGGACATGAGTGTACATCTTTGTACAGAAATGTGCAGGCGATATATTCGTTTGTACACAATAAGGGGCGCGCCAAAACGATAACAAAGTATAGCCTGCTTAATTGGTAGACCCTTCCCACGTCCGATTGAAAAAAAAATAACTCAATCGTTTGTACATCGTTTGTACAGTAATGCGCAAGGCGAAAGTTTTGTTTCTATGCTATGAGGGACGTTGACAGAACGAAAACAAAGGGGAGCTGTCGAAGAGCTAGCCACGCCATGTTCGATTCAACCACAAATTGTCGCGATCGTTTATACATCGTTTGTTCTGAAATGTGCAGGAAAATTTTTTGTTTGTACTAAATAATATACGGATGTGAGTATTTTTAATATTTGACCTAGAATTAAAAAAAAAAGGGGTGGGATTGCATTTATTGTAATTATGTATATATCTCGGGATTGCTCAAAGTTAGAGGTATGAAAGTTGTTATTTCGACTTCTCATTTCAAATGTTAAACCAGTGGGTCGTGTTTCAACGTTTTTTGATACTTAACCTAGAAAGTAAGAAAGGAGATGGGGTTACAGCTTTGTATTACCGATTTTGCTGTTTAGCGATCAGAGTTAACCGGTTTGAATAACGGTTGCTGAGATTGAAAATGGTACCTATTACACTAGTCGACAAAAAAATGCTTTTTCTATAGCACACGGGAAAAAATATTTGATTCTTATAGAATTTTTTACGTAGAATTCGAATCTGCAATAAGTTTTTCTCCATCAGCCTCAGCTTTCCCGTGACAGAGGGATTTTCGGGAAATTTCCCCTCAAATTTTTTATCCTTTTTTAACCATTTTCATACCTGTAGCTCAGTATATAAACCTCGTGTACCTTAGGTACATAAACACAAAAATTATATTGTGTGTTAGCTTGATTTATACTTAGTAAGCCCTGTAAGTTTCATAAGAATAGCATTATTCTTTGTACAGATATCAACATATTTATATAAAAATATATGCTATGTGTACTGTTCATTTTATCATATTCATTATTGCAGATAAAATCACATATAACTTCTACGAAAGTTACAATATAAGCACGGTTTATACCTCATTGGATTTGAAATAAAACAAATTTTCAATTATGTATACACCGCGCCACCATTTTATATCTACTTAATAAATAATACAAAAGAATTGAGTGGTATATTCTTAATCAATGAACACTTACTTACCTTAACTAAAATCTTTTAATTGTAGGGGGCGCGGTGGCTCAGTGGTAGAGCGTTCACCTCTGGTGCTTGGGGTCCCGGGTTCGATCCCAGCCTCCGCCAAGTGAACTTTGTGGTGGACAAACACCGTGCTCGTGGGTTTTCTCGGGGTACTCCCGTTTCCTCCCACTTTCTTCATTCCACCATTTCACTCATCTCTCATTATCACCGTCTCCTTTAGCCTAACCGGCATAACCGTGGGACCTAAAACTTACAGATTTCATTTCATTTTTTTTCTTTTAATTGTCGACTTTCTTCTGTGTTTGGCTTCTGGAACACCTCTTTTGAGTATCCAACAATAATCAGCTAGCATTTGTGAACTCCACTGTCACTGCTATCTCTTCTCCATGGAGAAAATGTCCTGATGAAATCGTTCCTCATGCTCATCACTAACACCACCAACGTTTTCAGGAAAGAAATCCAGTTGGGAGTCTAGAAAGTGAACTTTAAGGGACATGTTGAAACCCACTTCTTTGAATGATTGCACGAAATCACTCACAATTCCACAGCAATTTGGGGCTTTCTGGTTTCCTAAAATATTCTATGTTAAACATTTAAATGAAAATCAAGTTGCTGTCTCAAAAGGAGTTAAGAGATCATCACATTTTTTGTTACGAATCAAACATCTTATTTCGGAGCCTACAAAAATCCCTTTCTTGATTTTAGCGTCGCTAACCAGAGTACATTTTTCCTTGAGGAAACAAAATTCTGCATTACTTTTGTCCATTGCCTTAACAAAGTTTTTGAAGAGCCCCAACTTTATGTGAAAAGGAGGTAGAATTAACTTAACAGGGCTCCTCAGTGAGAAATAAACAGCATTCTTCTGTCCAGGAGTTAATACATGCGTTGGCCATTCCTTCTTGATGTAATGTTCCGCTTTGTGCCTGCTGTCCCATTCGCAGAGGAAACAAAAGTATTTCATATAACGAAGCTCCAAACCATTAACAAAGAAATAACTTTTAAATCACAGCAAATGGTCCACTTGTATTTCTCATATTGAATTCTTTTTAACACTGTTTCGATGTTTTCATAGGTTTCCTTCATATTAGTTGCATAAGCCAAAGGCATCGAAAGAAATTTGTTGTGCAAAAGGACAGCCTTAAAACTAGTTTTGGGAGAGTCAAATAAGCAATCTCTACTCTGTACTTACATGTCCGAGTGTATCCATCACAGCACAGACATTATTACAATACACTAAATCATTTTCTTGTGAATAGTAGTTTTGAAACTCTGTATGACGGTTTCAAATAATACACACTTAAGTGTCACGATGGAGCAGATTCAAGCCTTTATGTCTAGAAGAAGAAGTTCTGTCTGTGTCTTGGAGAGTTTTAAACCCCGTACAAGGTCACTTAGTTCACCCTGAGTTAACAGATGGGGATCCAATGTAAATGTGCTTCCTTGATAAGTAGGATCATCTTTTTCATTTGGAACTTCAGTAGCTGCCTCAAGTACGTAATTCTCATTAACCGTAAGATGAGGAGGACACACTGGTACAGGTAATTCTGCACTGTGTGGAACTGGTCTAATTGCTGATGGCAAATTAGAGTACTGTACTGTGCAGTGTGTGTACCCAAATTGACTGACCCGACCCGACCCGACAACACGACCCGACAGCCTGACCCGACAACCCGACCCGAGTGGCCTCACCCGACAACCCGACCAGGACTGATCCGACCCGACAAGACCCGAACCGACCCGACCCAAACTGACCCGATCCGATTCGGGTCGGGTCGGGTCACGGGTGTGGTCGGGTCAATCCGACCCGTTTGAGAGCACTATGGTCACGACACTGGGTGAACGCCAGAATGCACTCACATTGGGAATTAAACCCGGACCACGTGTACCGAAGTCTTACACGTTAACCACTGGCTAGATCAAGCGGGAAATTTGTATATGTGCATCTTAATGAATATTTGGCACTTTTGAGGTTTAGTTATTTCTTTTTATAACTGATACCAATGTCCGACGTGGGAGAATTTCTTTTTCTTGCTTTAGTTCTCTGTGACGAAATTTTTCTTCAAGGTCAGTGTTCTCACCTGCTCGGACGGCAGCGGGTCTTCTCGGAAGGCAGTAGCAAGAGTATCTTGGCGGAGGCAAAAGGAAATCAATTAACTACAATGATGAGAGTTGAGGAAACGGGAGAACAACTGTGATTTTTTCCAACCCTTCAACTTTCATTCCAAAATAGGTTCCTATGATTCCGAGACCCGTGCCACTTTGATTTTTCTTTCTTGGTAATTAAAACGTATTTTACAGTATATATAGTTGCACGTAAGAAGATGCATAATATGAATTTTGTAATTTAAAATTTAAAATGATAATTAATTATAAGGTAGTAATTTTATTTCATCACTTTCAGCCCAACAAATGAAATTCAAACAATTCGCTCCCTCGGACTCGGTCATCAATACTGCGTCTTATCCTTTGTCTTGCAGTCAAGTCTTGGTCCTGCATTTTCGTAGTCTTGGTTATCTTTCATGCTATACAAGAGCCAAGAATGCTCGCCTCATCGGTAGAAATGAAGACCAAGTGTGATTTTGATTATGTTCTTTCATATTATACGGAAAGCAAGAAAATACGATCATTGATACTTGGAGATCACCAGGGCCCGGATTTTGTTGACCTAAAATTTTCTAAAAAGTGACGTATAAAATGACACTAAAATTCCTGTAAAATGACCCTAAAATTCACAAAAGTTGACCTTAAAACTTGCAGTTTTTAAAACGTTTATTTCATTAAAACATTGGCATTTTTTAAAATATCTATTGGATTTTAATTACCATTTGCACTCATTTTTAAAAGTTTTGTTTCAGTTAGTTGCACTCTTTGGTTTTAGAAAGAAGCAATAATATTAAAACTAAACTTTGACCAATTTAGTAAATAGCTAAGCACTTCATATTTGCATTACAGATATATATAGGAGTAGTAATCGCGTCACTTTGCCTAACTTTTTGGCCCCTGGGTCCCTGCCTCAGGACCCATGGTCCCTGGCCGGGGTCAGTGACCTAGGGGTACATAGGACCACCCCCTCTAAATTTTGGCAGGGGTACCATGGCCCACCCCTAAATTTTGGCAGGGGTACATAGGACCACCCCCCTTAAATTTTGGAAATTGCCAAATCTAAAAATTCGGTATGGTAGGGTAGGACCATAGTATGTACCTCTATCAGTGTTGGGGGTCTATGTCGTTCCCTTTCATGGGTAAAAAATTGCCAAAAAGTCAAATTTCGGGGTTTTTTGACCTAATTTATCCCCTTGGATGAGGTGTTATTACCCTATATGGTTATATGGACGTATACAGGGGTCCATTCCCTTTCATAAAACATGGGTATATTAATGCACCCCTTGAAAAATTTAGGGAGGGGTACCTTGGCCCACCCCTTAAATTTTGGAAATTGCCAAATCTAAAAATTTGTTATGGTAGCCTAGGACCACAGTATGTACCTCTATCAGTATTGGGGGTCAATGTCGTTCCCTTTCATGGGTAAAAATTGCCAAAAATTCACATTTCGGAGGTTTTTGACCTAATTTATCCCCTTGAATGAGGTGTTATTACCCTATATAGTTATATGGGCGTATACAGGGGTCCATTACCTTTCATAAGACATGGGAATATTAATGCACCCATTGAAAAATTTGGGAGGGGTACCTTGTCCCACCCCTTAAATTTTGGAAATTGACCAATTTAAACATTTGGTATTATAGTATAGGACCCTAATATGTATTATGATAAATTTGGATGGTCCACCTCGTTCCCTTTTAGGGGTACCAAATTGCCAAAATATAAACGTAAGCAATACGTAGTACCACGTGTTTGGTTTTGACCTAATTTATCCCCTTGGATGAGGTGTTATTACCCTATATGGTTATATGGGCGTATACAGGGGTCCATTACCTTTCATAAGACATGGGTATATTAATGCACCCCTTTAAAAATTTGGGAGGGGTACCTTGGCCCACACCTTCATTTTTAGAAATTGCCCAATTTAAACATTTGGTATTATAGTATAGGACGCTAATATGGATCACTATAAATTTGGGTGGTCCACCTCGTTCCCTTATAGGGGTACAAAATTGCCAAATTTTAGTACAACCACGTGTTTGGTTTTAACCTAATTTATCTCCTTGGATGAGGTCCTATTACCTTATATGGTTACATGGTCATGTATAGGTGTTCATTCCCTATCATAAGACATAGGTACATTGGTGCACCCCTTTAAATTTTTAGGAGGGGGTACCCTGGCCCACCCCTTCAATTTCAGAAATTCTCCAATTTAAGCATTTGGTATTATAGTACAGGACCTCATTATGTATCATGATAAATTTGGATGGTCGATCTCGTTCCCTTTCATGGGTACGAAATTGCCAAATTTAGGTACAACCACGTGTTTGGTTTTTGATTTAATTTATTCCCTTGGATGAGGTCCTATTACCTTATATGGTTATATGGTCATGTATAGGGGTCCATTTCCTATCATAAGACATAGGTACATTTTGCACCCCCGGGAGGGGTACAATGGACCACCCCTTTAATTTTGGAAATTGTTCAATTTAAACATGTGGTATTACAGTATAGGACCCTAATATGGATCACTATAAATTTGGATGGTCCACCTTGTTCCCTTTTTAGGGGTACAAAATTGCCAAAATATAAACGTAAGCAATACGTTGTACCACGTGTTTGGTTTTTGACCTAATTTATCTCCTTGGATGAGGTCCTATTACCTTATATGGTTATATTGTAATGTATAGGTGTTCATTTCCTATCATAAGACATAGGTACATTGGTGCATCCCTTTCAATTTTAGGAGAGGTACGTACCTTGGCCCGCCCCTTAAATTTTGGAATTTTTTTGATTTAAGCATTCGGTATTATAGTACAGGACCTTAATATGTATTATGATAAATTTGGATGGTCCACATCGTCCACTTTCATGGGTACGAAATTGCCAAAATATAAACGTAAGCAATACGTTGTACCACGTGTTTGACATTTTGACCCAATTTATCTCTTGGATGAGGTCCTATTACCTTATATGTTTATATGGTTATGTATAGGGGTCTATTCCCTATCATAAGACATAGGTACATTTGTGCACCCCTTTAAAATTTGTTAGGGGTACCTTGGCCCATCCCTTAAATTTTAGAAATTGCTCATTTTATATATTTGGTATTATAGTACTGGACCCTAACATGTATTATGATAAATTTGGGTGGTTTACCTCGTTTCTCTTTCATGGGTACATGTTATATGGGTATGTACAGAGGTTTATTACCTTTATATGTTTATGTTCCCTTTTAAATTTGGGGAATTATCAAATAACAAAATTCGGTAAACCTTTTTCTAGGACCCATTGGTGTTCCTCTTATGGCCAAATATTCAAAATTTAAAGGTTATTGACCGGCTTTATTATTGAATAAGTACAGGATTTATTACTTTTTCATAACACACAGGTGTATTTGTGTACCAATCTTAAATTTTGGGAGGGGTACATTTCTTATTGTCATATCAATAATTGGTAATGGTTCTTAAAATTGGATAGTATCTCATTCATTGGGTAAAACGAAAAAATTTTCAAACCAAAAATTTCAAGCAAAAAAATTTCAAACTAAAAAAATTTTACGTTTCACGGTTAACCGTCAAACTTTATCCGGTTTTTAACTATTCGATTAACAAATAAACGGTTTTGATCATATTTATCAGTGAGTGCAAAATGTTGAACGAAACCAAGATTTTTAAATGTTAAACAAAACTTAAAACTGAATACAGCAAAGATTTGAAAATCATCAACCAAGCAGATTGCACGAAAGATAGTGATCAACCAACCAGATTGCAGGAAAGATAGTGATCATCCAATCACATTGCATTAACAATAACTTTGCCAGTGTTGTAGCATGTATTGCCTTTCGTCTATGAGTCATAAGATTCAATAAGGTTAGCTATCAGATTTCAAATCAATCACCACCAATGATCTTAGACTATGAGCTGTGACTAAAGTTCAATGTATTGTTTCAAATTTCGCACCTTATGTTAAAATTCTGTTTATCACCATTCCCAAATTTAAAGAATACTTCTCTTGATATACCTAAGTCTTAGAGTTAATCATATCATTATATGTTCAATAATGTCAATAATGTCCGTCAATTGTTTACCTGAGTAGAACCAACTGTTTTCTAGAAGTGTATGTGTACTCAAACTTAAGAAGTACCACAACAAAGGAAATGAATCCCTGTACACAACCTCATCAAGGACAATCACGTGGTACAACGTCTTGCTTACGTTTATATTTGGCGGGAATAACCAAAACCAATAACGCAATTCTCAAATTATCCTACAAAGTTTCAATGTTCCAATGACCTGGACTCCTAATTCCATCATAGGTCAATAACTGATTACGTGATCATACTCATATTTCACAATGATTTACCCAATGAATGAGATACTATCCAATTTTAAGAACCATTACCAATTATTGATATGACAATAAGAAATGTACCCCTCCCAAAATTTAAGATTGGTACACAAATACACCTGTGTGTTATGAAAAAGTAATAAATCCTGTACTTATTCAATAATAAAGCCAGTCAATAACCTTTAAATTTTGAATATTTGGCCATAAGAGGAACACCAATGGGTCCTAGAAAAAGGTTTACCGAATTTTGTTATTTGATAATTCCCCAAATTTAAAAGGGAACATAAACATATAAAGGTAATAAACCTCTGTACATACCCATATAACATGTACCCATGAAAGAGAAACGAGGTAAACCACCCAAATTTATCATAATACATGTTAGGGTCCAGTACTATAATACCAAATATATAAAATGAGCAATTTCTAAAATTTAAGGGATGGGCCAAGGTACCCCTAACAAATTTTAAAGGGGTGCACAAATGTACCTATGTCTTATGATAGGGAATAGACCCCTATACATAACCATATAAACATATAAGGTAATAGGACCTCATCCAAGAGATAAATTGGGTCAAAATGTCAAACACGTGGTACAACGTATTGCTTACGTTTATATTTTGGCAATTTCGTACCCATGAAAGTGGACGATGTGGACCATCCAAATTTATCACAATACATATTAAGGTCCTGTACTATAATACCGAATGCTTAAATCAAAAAAATTCCAAAATTTAAGGGGCGGGCCAAGGTACGTACCTCTCCTAAAATTGAAAGGGATGCACCAATGTACCTATGTCTTATGATAGGAAATGAACACCTATACATTACAATATAACCATATAAGGTAATAGGACCTCATCCAAGGAGATAAATTAGGTCAAAAACCAAACACGTGGTACAACGTATTGCTTACGTTTATATTTTGCAATTTTGTACCCCTAAAAAGGGAACGAGGTGGACCATCCAAATTTATAGTGATCCATATTAGGGTCCTATACTGTAATACCACATGTTTAAATTGAACAATTTCCAAAATTAAAGGGGTGGTCCATTGTACCCCTCCCGGGGGTGCAAAATGTACCTATGTCTTATGATAGGAAATGGACCCCTATACATGACCATATAACCATATAAGGTAATAGGACCTCATCCAAGGGAATAAATTAAATCAAAAACCAAACACGTGGTTGTACCTAAATTTGGCAATTTCGTACCCATGAAAGGCAACGAGATGGACCATCCAAATTTATCATGATACATAATGAGGTCCTGTACTATAATACCAAATGCTTAAATTGGAGAATTTCTGAAATTGAAGGGGTGGGCCAGGGTACCCCCTCCTAAAAATTTAAAGGGGTGCACCAATGTACCTATGTCTTATGATAGGGAATGAACACCTATACATGACCATATAACCATATAAGGTAATAGGACCTCATCCAAGGAGATAAATTAGGTTAAAACCAAACACGTGGTTGTACTAAAATTTGGCAATTTTGTACCCCTAAAAGGGAACGAGGTGGACCACCCAAATTTATAGTGATCCATATTAGCGTCATATACTATAATACCAAATGTTTAAATTGGGCAATTTCTAAAAATGAAGGGGTGGGCCAAGGTACCCCTCCCAAATTTTTAAAGGGGTGCATTAATATACCCATGTCTTATGAAAGGTAATGGACCCCTGTATACGCCCATATAACCATATAGGGTAATAACACCTCATCCAAGGGGATAAATTAGGTCAAAACCAAACACGTGGTACTACGTATTGCTTACGTTTATATTTTGGCAATTTGGTACCCCTAAAAGGGAACGAGGTGGACCATCCAAATTTATCATAATACATATTAGGGTCCTATACTATAATACCAAATGTTTAAATTGGTCAATTTCCAAAATTTAAGGGGTGGGCCAAGGTACCCCTCCCAAATTTTTCAATGGGTGCATTAATATACCCATGTCTTATGAAAGGGAATGGACCCCTGTATACGTCCATATAACCATATAGGGTAATAACACCTCATCCAAGGGGATAAATTAGGTCAAATACCCCCGAAATTTGACTTTTTGGCAATTTTTTACCCATGAAAGGGAACGACATAGACCCACAATACTGATAGAGGTTCATACTATGGTCCTACCCTACCATACCAAATTTTTAGATTTGGTAATTTCCAAAATTTAAGGGGGGTGGTCCTTTGTACCCCTGCCAAAATTTAGGGGTGGGCCATGGTACCCCTGCCAAAATTTAGAGGGGGTGTTCCTATGTACCCCTAGGTCATTGACCCCGGCCAGGGACCCAGGGGCCAAAAAGTTAGGCAAAGTGACGCGATTACTACTATAGGCCTATATCCAGTTAAGTAACATATAAACATTTTATAAGCTGTGATACAACAAACTAACTGAGGAACTTTGCAATCGTCAGAAAATTTAGCTCATACTTTATTCAGCATTGCAGTTGATAACTGTAAACATTGTTACGATTTTATAGAATTAGCAGCCTTAATTACATACGGAGCAGCATCTGATATAAAAACAACATGGTCATGCTAGACACCTTCAGGCCAAAGTAGGGATATCAATTTATCGAAAAGTCTACATATTGTAAAATGGTTGACAGATTCTAACACTTCACCAGTTAGCAAATATATTTTGCTAGGTTCGTCGGCTTTCATTGCCCCAACAATAATATTGACTATATAGCGTCCCTTCACATCACTAGTCTGTCTATAGAAACAAACATTTTCTCAGTCCAAAGTTCCTCTCTTATTTTTCTTATATTTTTCTTATATTTTTCTTATTTCTCTTATTTTTCATTTTGTGTCCTGGTTACACTTTGACATATAATTTTTCCTAAGATTCGTTTCGTCTGGAACCTGTACGACGCTCCAGGAAATCCCGCAATTTCACATTATTGAGTTTCCAAAGAGGAATATTTGAAGACACCAAAACTTCACACAACTCTTTTGAAAACTGAGGATTTGCCTTTACTATTCGAAGCACTCTCCACAAGTAACAACTGCAAACATTTGGTTTTATATTTGTTTTCAACTGCGCGTAAATGTTTTTCGCTTCTGATATGCTTTTGCACAGTGTATCTTTTCTCTGCTGCCACTTTTACTTCACATACCTTGCAAAGTAATATTGTACCGTCAGTACTAAATACATCCACACCAAATTCAGAAACAATCTGTCTTAAATGAGAAGTTGTAGATAGTTTAAGCCTCGGCATGCTACATACTGAAAGCATCAATTCACTCTAAAGTTGAAACTAGGAAGCACACTTAAAGAATAAAAGTTTGCAAGTGTAGAATGTACACACCAGAATAATAGATAAAAAAACTGTTTAAAATCTTTGTACGTCTTATAATCTATTTTTAGTTATTCACGTAGTCATATCCTTCGTGGTAAACAACCTACAACCATCTGCTTTGGCCATTTACGAACCCCCAGCCATCGTCAACCAGCTACAGCTTAGTGTTCATTAACTTGTTAGGAATGCAGTTTTGTCTACCCCAATAATCACAAAGGAGGAAAAAAGATCTTTAACTTCGTGTTTTTAAATCCGTAAACAGTTTTCATTTTAAGATTTCCTTATGTAGAAGAAAAAGAATAAAAAGACCATAAGTGACCTAAAAGTTACCTTAAAATATTAAAAATTGACCTGAAACTTCAAACCGGCAAAAACTGACCAAAAGTTGACCCTAAAAAATATACTTTTAGAACCAAGAGTTGGTGGATAATTTTTTTATTTGAACTTGCCTTGTCCTATGCGTAACAGAAAAAAGTTGACTTGTCAACAAGATCCGGGCCCTGGTGATCACCAAAACAAGGCCAAGAGCAAGATTACTATGCATTTCGTCTTGAATATCCAATCTTTATCTTGTTCTTGTATCGGTGTCCTTGGGTTTGGTGAAATAAAATGAAATATTCAGTTTAAGGTACCTCGATTCTGCACCGAGGCAAAGGGATATGGTGACCATGAGAAATGAATGAAATGGTGGAATGAAGAAAGTGAGAGGAAACAGGAGAACCCCGAGAAAACCCACTACACGGCGTTTTTCCACCACAAAGTCCACTTAGCACAAGCTGGGATCGAACCATGAACACCATCAGTGGCGGGGCCAAGGGAAGGCCAAGGGGGGCCAGGCTCCCTTGCTCAATTTCTTGGCCCCCTTGTGCCCGCCACACACAGATGATGCTATTATAGGTCGACAAACGGTGAGTTGCCAGTGGCTACAAGTGAAACTACTTCCAAAACATCTCTCGAGAACAAAGTTACGAACTGCAAAATACCGTTGCGTTCCGAATAAAATAGCTCCACTCGTTTTAGTTTGTATTACGGGAAGATCTAATTCACGGAAATCTGTGGGATGCTTGCATTGACCTCGCCACCTGGACATTCATTTTAACCTCTGTCCATTATCTAGTTTTCTCCTTTGTTTTGACAAACAACCAGAAAAATAGAAAATCAGTCGGCATTCTCATTCGCTTCAATGTTAAAAGTCATACTAAAATATGATATGCATATTACAAATAACATGCACTGCAGTAAAATATTACACTTGTGTTGGACGAAAAAAGTCTTCGTACACTAAGTAATTGATTTCCATTGATTATGGCGACATAGAACAAATGCATAGCACCCATTAAATGATTTGGTATTATTATTATTATTATTATTATTATTATTATTATTATTATTATTATTATTATTATTATTATTATTATTATGAGTTTATCTACCAAGCGACTATTTATTGATTAATAAAAATGATTAATCAATTATATTTAGTTACGTATAGTAGATGATTTCAGATTATATTATTTACTGACTGACATTATCCCACGCTTTCGTATCTGTGCATAAGAGGTAATTTCTAATCTTTTCTTTGTAGAAGTTAAGTAAAAGAACCTGTTTTACCTCGAAATGCTTAATTACAATTTTATTTACACAAATTCAATTCTTACAAGATGATATTAATGATGCTATCTGGATATACGAGTTACTTGTCACAAAATCTAATTACGCTAGGAAACTAAAACTATGCTCAGACTGTCTTTCTTAACTAACTTTTACAAGTGGTAGCAATTGAAACTCACATGAGTATATGGTAACCTCTCACCCGAAGTCCAAGGTTAATATCTTTGCACATGGCTAAAAAAAAAAGAAAAAAAAGAACGTCTCTGTTGCCTCCGTTTTCACTCTACCCCTGTGCCAGCCGCGTATTTTCGAAATACACTGAAGTCTAGCCATAAGTCATTGTGAACGGGGTTACGCTTGGCAACAATGTAGGAAAAATGAATGACGTTTATATCGCGATTACGAGTCATAACGTACATATAGCACAAAGTAAATGTCAGATGCTGTTGTCCCTAGTAGCCGAGTGAGTTAGCGCAACATCCTAGTATGGAAAGTTGTTGTTGGCGTGGGTTCAAAACCTGCCGTAGGAATGATTTTCTTATTATTTTTAATTTTTTTTATAATACTTCTTTCGTTAAAATAAGATTAAAATAATATTCAAAAAGTGATTTAACGATTATTTTTTAAAATTTTCATTAAACTTCTTTCATTAAAATAAGTTTGCCCTTGTACTTATACAGATCCATAGCAAAAGTAATAATATTAATAATAATAATAATAATAATAATAATAATAATAATAATAATAATAATAATAATAATAATAATAATAATAGTAGTAGTAGTAGTAGTAGTAGTAGGAACGGGTTAGAATGCAATTCAGCATTCCGTGCGATGTTGCCAAACCTAATGCCTTCTGGCTAGGGCTGAGTGTATTTCGAAAATATGCGTGCCGGCCTGAATCCCCATTATATTACCAAATGTTATCAATCTTTAATTTCAAATTAAGTGCTTTATGATTTTTTTGCAATTATAATGTCTCATTAGTTTCTATCACCGTTGTCCTTTAGGACAAGCTATTATAACAAAAGAAAAACATATTAATGGTTCCTCTTCATTACTTTTCAAGGCTTTTTCTTATAATTCACTTAAGCACTATCACTTTTTTTTACAAATTATCATATCCATTTATTTATTTATTTTCATAAAATCTGTTTTCAACACATTATATTATCATGCGGCATTAAAACAAATCTGGAACTTCATATATTTATTTACCTCCATCATTCCATCCGCAAAATTAGTGTGATTTGTACACGAGGGAATGTTTTCGGGCTGCTAAAATTAAGATTACTGGTGCCATGCTATAACTTTGAGTTTCGCCTTATCTCAAGTAGATGCAGACATGTCAGAAGGTTTGATCCTTGTAGATACACTAGTTCAAACGCTGTCCAAGATGAGGTCTGGTAAATATGACTCTCAACGAACAATATTCGAACAAATTTATCAAGAATGTTTGGGGATGTCCAAAGAAAATGGTCTCGAATTCCAGAACGGAAACAAATAGAATATAGGGGTTCCTCGTGGAAATGAACTAGACATCCGGCATCGAAATATCAAAAATTCATTTTGGATGAATCTTTTCCTTCATTGGATGCAGAAAACGAATTTTCTAAAGATAATATATATATCAAGAGACATTTTTTCCCTACTATTTATAGACAATCACTGAAATGGAAAACCGCTTTGTATCAGATCAATCGCCACTCTACATCCAAAAAGTAAAAACTTTTTAAAATTACAACATTGTCGAGCCTGTAACCCAGCACTATGGAGTGATCTGCAAACATTAAAGTGAGAATTCAAAATCCTCCCAAACACAATTAATAGAGCAACCCAAAAGCATAAAAAGCATATAAAGCATAACAGCAATTTACACATATGGTTGGTATCTTGAACATGATTGTGATTGTCTAAGAATCCAGAAGAAACTAGTTTTAAAAGCATAATTTTAAAAAATAAAGCATAAAACATAATTTAAAATATATAGCACAATTCTTGGAAAATTCTCTTTCACTGAAAATTTAACATACTGTGTTAATATTTTTTAAAGCCAATATTTACAATGCAAAATCATTGAGAACATAACAATGCAACAATGAAAAGCTTATTTTCATTTCTGTAAACTTTTCGGTGTAATCATTTGATGTGGAGAGAAGAAAAAAGTAAAAGAAGAAATTTTTCCGCCAACAATGAATAGTATGCAAGAACTCCATACTCAGTGGCGTATTTAGGGGGGGGGGCTTCCGGGTTTAAGCCCCTCCCCCAAAATCTTACTTACTATAGTAAAGTATATGAAATATCTTGCAGAATTTTCACATTTTCAGGCAAAGCCCTCCCCGAAAATTAGCAAAGCCCTCCCCCGAAACAGAATCGTAAATACGCCACTGTCCATACTATATTGTTATGTTTACTTTTTGAACATAAGCACTTTCTGTATTTTTGGTGGCATCTTTTACTTTCTTTTTCTGTATATATGTATCTGTAACGCGCACACAAATGATAGAAAAAAAAATATTCGAGCAAAGCACATCTCTTTACAATGAATTAAGTAGAAAGTTCATTAAATATGTGAGAAACTAGTTACAAGGAAATATCAATAAATAGATCAAGATATTTAGAATATTTAATGTATAATAAATATAAATTATACACGATTAATGTAAAATAATCATTGAAATTAACAATAAAGCATATTTTTTTTTAAAAAAAGCATAATTAAACAAGAAATAAAGCATAATGTGGGTTGCTCTAACAATTAAGTCTACAAAAACGCATTCCTAGAAAGCTACAAGCTAGGTATCATCTCTGTGATTATATCAGTTTCTAGTGCTACATGTGAAAGGTCATTCTCTTCTTTGAAAAGATTAAAGACTTGTATATGCAATTCAATGACTCATGATAGGTTGAAAAACTTAGTGTTACTTTATATTGAGAAAAAAATTGCTAAATCGTTAGATCTTTAACAAGTTGTGAATATGTTTGCTGCTGCCCACACGAATATAAAGATCCTCTTCAAGTAGAGGCATGAACCTATAAGTTATTTTCTTTACCTGTAAAAGTGTTTTTGCTTCCACTTAAGTCAACCAGCTACACATATTTTAAACGCCATGATTAAATAACTATTTACTTATATTAGAAATCAATTGCATTAATGAATTCTAGCTGTTTCAGGTACTAAATTCTTATATTTTCACTGTTTTCCAAAGAGTAAAATCATGAACAATAAAGATGGAAACATTCACCTTGAATACACACACACACACACACACACACACATATATATATATATATATATATATATATATATATATATATATATATTGGAGATGGCTCCCTCAAAATCCTCTTTGGCCCTTCGTTGCTCCCCCCTGAAAAAACTCTAACTACGCTACTGGACGCCATGTACCAGAGATGAATTCTCTACCATTGAGCCACCGCGACCCTGCTTGGGCTTGGTCGTCCATATCCAATATCTCTTTTCGCGTTGCTTAAACAACTTCTAGTTTTGTTCTAAATCCAGACTCCAAATTGGCGTAGATATTAATATTACAGTCGATTGGTAAAATCAATCGTCCACATTTAAGAATAAAAGTACACACAAGTACAAAAATAAGCATTTACCATAAAAACACTAGCTGCAAGTGTTCAAAATAGATTTATGGTTTCTATAAAATCAATTGAAAATTGCTATTTTTAATTAGGCAGCTACTGAAAAACAGCAGCTTTTGACTCCAGCCGAGTTTAAACTGAACCTAAACTCAGTTGACCAAAGTGAACTGACCCGACTGACCCGACCCGACAACCCAACCCAAGCTGACCTGATTGACTCGACCCGACAACCCGACCCGAGCTGACCTGATTGACCCGACGCGACAACCCGACCCGAGTTGACCTGACCCGACCTGTTTGAGAGCACTATTTAAAATATACTGATATTGTTGTACAAGAGTAACTTTTTTCATAACCAAATCTAAGAATAGTGCACTACTATTACATTTTCTCATATTATGCTTAAATGAATGCAAAACTCATAAATTTAAACAATTTACATACTTCCGATCAAAATTTGTTGAACAGTGTAATCTGCCGTAATCTGAAAATACTGTGACTGCTATTTTCTGTTCTTGCGATGTACTACCGCCTTGATTCGCTATATTTTCTACTTTAGACTCTATTCTAGGGAACTTTAAAAATCTAAAATTTTTACTTTCTTGTCGCCGTGGAGTTAATATTTTACTAATATTTTCTATACCAATATCAATGTCCTTTATAGCCTTTTTACTTCTAGTCAAAATATCTTCAGTCATTACAAATATAAGATAAATAAATATTTATAATATATATAACACCTTAAAATTTTATGCCATTACATTATTCCAGAAAATCAACATATTATATTAAAATGAAAACCCGGAGCAAAATGTATGTATTTTGTGTGTATGTGTATGTTGTTATAATAAACTAGAAAATAATCACAACAATCGTGGTCGGATGGGTGAGTTAATGACTATCATGCAACTACTTAACTAGTTAATAAAAAATGTTTAGGAAATTTGGGATCGAAAGAAAATACGTAAATCTTAAAGTGTTTCGGACATGCTAGTTGGTCAATGTAAAATATTTAGATATTCGGGATCGTTACTAAGGCGTAAGCCTCACAACATATCTCTACCATGTTCTGGTGGGCTAATGTAAAAGTATTTAGACGTTTAGGATTGTTCAGCATCTCCAACCATGCTCTGATAAGCTAATGTAAATATTTGAGATCCTTCAGCATCTTCTACCATGTTAGCCTGGTCTACTCTAGCTTGAAGTGAATGTGGGGATTGTAGCTTAAAGGAGAAGACCAAACTAAACTTAGAGAAATATCTGAAATTTCTCTTGTAAACATGCCCCTAAAAGTTAGGCAAAATTTTGTGCAATGAAAACCAAAACTAATTAATTTTGTAATTAATGACGTTGGTGTTTAATTTAGAGAAAAGCTTAGCGTTCATCTTAAATCAGTTTATTCGACATAGAATTAAATGTTCTCAGATTTGACGTGTTTAAATGTCTGAAACATTGTATGGAATAAAAGAAAGGAGATCTAGGCAAAGAGAACGTCATACCTTGAGTACTTCTGGATCCATGTTTTCAAGAATCCTCCTCTGCAGCACGGCTTTGGATGTTATAAAATGTCCTTGGAAGGATGAAACTTGGTAATTGTAAAACACACTCAAATAAGAATTGTGCACGAGCTTTTCAAACACCCTAAACTGAAATGATTAATTCGATCTCGTTACTTAAATATTGTTTCGTATCACAAAGTGACGTTCGTTTTGTTTATAATTTACGACTCATCGCGTTAACTAGTTCGTCGCGTCTCTTTCAATAGTCCGCGTTCTCTCAACTCTCAATCTTCTACTACTCGGTGCCGATCTCTTACTAACAACTCTATTTCCAAGGAAACAGTTTTATGTAATCGAAAACATAAGATTGCAGATTTCAGAGATGTTTCAGAACAACAATGATTCCAGCCAGCAAGTGGAACTCTTAAGAAAACTCAGTTGAGAAAGAACATTCTGCTGACCAAAAATCCTTAAAATCTCCAAACGCAATCTTCCGGATAATCTAAATTTTGTCAATCTGAGAAATTTCTGGAAGAGATGAATACAAAAATTCTTACAGTGTTACAAACATTCCCGTACACAATTCTGAAAATAAAATGCTGATTTAATAGTGATTATTTAACAGTTATATAATAACCTCATTATGTAAATTCTCTTCAACGTAATCTTACTAAGTTGCAGTTTTACTTTTCGTAACAAAGATAACAATTCATAAACAATGTAATTAATTTTCATAACGCTATTTCCTCCTTTCTTTGTCGAGTAAAATGATTTTAATAAGCATAAGTGATTATGCAAATAAAATTTAATTAAATTACTTTCAATAACACAATGTATCGTAGCGTTACCAAGAATTGAACCAAGTACCATAGCATCTAATAACATCTCATTACATCCCATAACAATATATTTGCGGATGTAATTGTGATTTGCCGTAGTAAAGCTGGGGTGAATGCAAATGAATGCTTAGGTTTATAGAATTTTAACAACGGCAAAAAACACGATTACACTACATTAGCTAAAGGATTTTCAATCCCACCATTATCAGGTTGTGGAACAGCGAAATATTCTCGAAAAGCTTATGCTCATGCTCAAGTGTCCTAAGGTGTTATGAGCATTTCCGCAGATAATTTTTCACCTGAAGAACCAATGAAATCCTTGAGCACTGGAAATGATGAGTAGTTATTGTTTTGAACTCGTACTGCCTACAACAGCAGTTTCTTAATCTTAAAAAAATAGATGTTGAATTCCATTTTATGACAACACATTTCAATTTTTAGGTATCGTGAACTCCTAGCTAGGTCCGGCGGACCCCAGGGGTCCGTGGATCCCACTCTGAGAACCTCTGTTCTAATTATTTGTAAGAACTTATTGATAAATTTGCATTTTTAGTTAGAAAATATAACACTCTTGCTTGTACCTTTGTTGGTGCATGCACCTGGCATTTTGTTACGTCCCTTCCTCCTTTTTAGGCAACAATAACGACAAGAACAATTTAACTTTTCGTTATTTGCGTTATTGGCGTGAGCGTAAAATCACAGGATTAAACTCAGAAGTTACTTCTATATGCCAGTGGTAATTTTGAGGCTATAGCTTCCCCTTCTTTGTCCCAAAATCACTTTAAAAAGTACAATAAATATCCAGACCACCTTCTTACACTTTCTTTCACGCTCGTTTTGGCCCATTCGGAATACAGACTGATTTCATTTAAAGAAGGATTGGAACACAGAATTTCCATGTCAGAACCATACAGTAGTAGGGACCCCGTTATATTGCGTCGAGTCAGCAAAAATTTTTGTGACGTCATAGGTCAAAGGTCAATGACCTTGGCCCGGGGTCAATGACCTAGGGGTACCTAGGACCACCCCGTCTAAATTTTGGCAGGGGTACCTTGGCCCACCCCCTAAATTTTGGCAGGGGTACATAGGACCACCCCCCTTAAATTTTGGAAATTGCCAAATCTAAAAATTTGGTATGGTAGCCTAGGACCATAGTATGTAGCTCTATTAGTATTGGGTGTCTATGTCGTTCCCTTTTATGGGTAAAAAATTGCCAAAAATTCAAATTTCGGGGGTTTTTGACCTAATTTATCCCCTTTGATGAGGTATTATTACCCTATATAGTTATATGGGCGTATACAGGGGTCCATTACCTTTCATAACATATGGGTATATCAATGCACTCCTTGAAAAATTTGGGAGGGGTACCTTGGCCCACCCCTTAAATTTTGGAAATTGACCAATTTAAACATTGGGTATTATAGTACAGGACCATAATATGTATCATGATAAATTTGGGCGGTCCACCTTGTTTCCTTCTAGGGGTAAAAAATTGCCAAAAATATAAACGTAAGCAATACGTTGTACCACGTGTTTGGTTTTTGGTCGATTTTATCCCCTTTGATGAGGTGTTATTATCCTATATAGTTATATGGTCATGTATAGGGGTCCATTACCTTTCATAAGATATGGGTATATTTGTGCACTCCTTTAAAAATTTGGGAGGGGTACCTTGGCCCACCCCTTAAATTTTGGAAATTGCCCAATTTAAACATTGGGTATCATAGTACAGAACCCTAATATGTATTATGATAAATTTGGGTGGTACACCTCGTTCCCTTCTAGGGGTACAAAATTGTCAAAATATCAACGTAAGCAATACGTAGTACCACGTGTTTGGTTTTTGGTCGATTTTATCCCCTTTGATGAGGTGTTATTATCCTATATATTTATATGGTCATGTATAGGGGTCCATTACCTTTCATAAGATATGGGTATATTTGTGCACTCCTTTAAAAATTTGGGAGGGGTACCTTGGCCCACCCCTTAAATTTTGGAAATTGCCCCATTTAAACATTTGGTATTATAGTACCGGACCCTAACATGTATTATGATAAATTTGGGTGGTCCACCTCGTTCCCTTCTAGGGGTACAAAATTGTCAAAATATAAACGTAAGCAATACGTTGTACCACGTGTTTGGTCTTTTGGCCCAATTTATCCTCTTGGATGAGGTTTTATTACCTTATATGGTTATGTATAGGGGTCTATTCCCTATCATAAGACATAGGTACATTTGTGCACTCCTTTCAAAATTTGGGAGGGGTACTTTGGCCCACCCCTTAAATTTTAGAAATTGCTCATTTTATATATTTGGTATTATAGTACTGGACCCTAACATGTATTATGATAAATTTGGGTGGTCCACCTCGTTCCCTTTTAGGGGTACAAAATTGCCAAAATATAAACGTAAGCAATACGTTGTACCATGTGTTTGGTTTTGACCTAAGTTATTCCCTTGGATGAGGTCCTATTACCTTATATGGTTATATGGTTATGTATAGGGGTTTATTCCCTATCATAAGACATTGGTACATTTGTGCACTCCTTTTAAAATTTGTGAGGGGTACCTTGGCCCACCCCTTAAATTTTAGAAATTGCTCATTTTATATATTTGGTATTATAGTACTGGACCCTAACATGTATTATGATAAATTTGGGTGGTTCACCTCGTTCCCTTTTAGGGGTACGAAATTGCCAAATTTTAGTACAACCACGTGTTTGTTTTGGCTCAATTTATCCCCTTGGATGAGGTCCTATTACCTTATATGATTATATGGTTATGTATATTGGTCCATTCCCTATTATAAGACATGGGTATATTGATGCACCCTTTAAAAATTTGGGAGGGGTACCTTGGCCCACCTCTTTATTTTGGAAATTGTCCAATTTAAACATTTGGTATAATAGTATAAGACCCTAATATGTATTATGATAAATTTGGGTGGTCCATCTCGTTCCCTTTCATGGGTACGAAATTGCCAAATTTTAGTACAACCACGTGTTTCGTTTTTGACCTAATTTATTCCCTTGGATGAGGTCCTATTACCTAATATGATTATATAGTCTTGTATAGGGTCCATTTTCTATCATAAGACATAGGTACATTGATGCACCCCGGGAGGTGTACCATAGCCAATCCCTTAAATTTTGGAAATTTTTCAATTTAAGCATTCGCTATCATAGTACATGACCTCAATATGTATCATGATAAATTTGGGTGGTCCACCTTGTTCCCTTTCATGAGTAAAAAAAATGCCAAAATATAAACATAAGCAATATGTTGTATCACGTGTTTGGTTTTTGGCCCAATTTGTCCCGTTTGATGCGGTTCTATTACCTTATATGGTTATATGGTCATGTATATAGGTTCATTTCATATCATAAGACATGAGTACATTGATGCACCCTTTAAAAATTTGGGAGGGGTATCTTGACTCATCCACTCAGTTTTAGAAATTGTTTTAATATAAGCATTTGGTATCTTCGTACAGGTCTTCAATATGTAGCACTATAAATTTGGATGGTCCACATCGTTCCCTTTCATGGGTAAAGAACTACCAAAATCAAATTTCGGAGGTTATTGACCCCTATTTAGCACGTTATATGGTTTTTGGGAATTATCAAATAACATAATTCGGTAAACATTTTCTAGGACCCATTGGTGTTCCTCTTATGGCCAAATATTCAAAATTTAAAGGTTATTGAATAACTACAGGATTTATTACTTTTTCATAAGACACAGGTGTATTTGTGTACCAATCTTAAATTTTGGGAGGGGTACATTTCTTATTGTCATATCAATAATTGGTAATTGTTCTTAAAATTGGATAGTATCTCATTCATTGGGTAAATCATTATGATCACGTGATCAGTTATTGACCTATGATGGGATTAGGAGTCCAGGACATTGGTACATTTAAACTTTGTAGGATAATTTGAGAATGCGTCATTGGTATTGATTATTACAGCCAAATATAAACGTAAGCAATACGATGTACCACGTGATTGACCTTGATGAGGTAGTGTAGAGGGATACATAGCTAACCTTATTGAATCTTATGACTCATAGTCTTAAGGAAATACATGCTACAACACTGACAAAGTTATTGTTGATGCAATTTGATTGGTTGATCACTATCTTTCGTGCAATCTGATTGGCTGATCACTATGTTTCGTGCAATCTGATTGGTTGTTGATTTTCAAATCTTTGCTGCATTCAGTTTTAAGTTTTGTTTAACATTTAAAAATCTTGGTTTCGTTCAACGTTTTGCACTCACTGATAAATATGATCAAAACCGTTTATTTGTTAATCGAATAGTTAAAAACCGGATAAAGTTTGACGGTTAACCGTGAAACGTAAAATTTTTTTAGTTTGAAATTTTTTGTTTGAAAATTCTTGCTTTCAAGTTTTTGTTTGAATTTTTTGTTTCAAAATTTTGTTTGAAATTTTTTTGACAACTTTTGTTTCAAAATTTTTTTGTTTAAAAATTTTTCGTTTGAAATTTTTTAAATTTTTTTTCGTTTCAAAATTTTGTTTAAAGTTTTTGTTTGAAAACTCTTGTTTCAAATTTGTGTTTGAATTTTTTGTTTCAGAATTTTGTTTGAGATTTTTTCGTTTGAAATTTTTGTTTGAAAATTTTTTCGTATGAAATTTTTTGTTTGAAAATTTTGTTTGAAAATTTTGTTTAAAATTTTTGTTTGAAATTTTTCGTTTCCAAATTTTTTGTTTGAAATTTTGTTTCAAAATTTTGTTTGAAATTTTTTTTTCGCTTCAAAATTTTGTTTGAATTTTTTCGTTTGAAATTTTTTGTTTGAATTTTTTTCGTTTCAAAATTTTGTTTCAAAGATTTTTTTTCTAAATTTTTGTTTCAAAGTTTGGTTTGACATTTTTAAAAGTTTGTGCACCCATTAGTAAAGAACCGGAACTGTTTAGAACAAAAACCTCTGGCAACATTGTGGTGCAATAGTACACGTCAGAACCTGGGGTTGTACTTGAAATGAAAAAACACAATTCATTGAAATGGATTATTTTATTACACTCCACATACATCCATACCAGATAGTGGTTCTGGATATTGTCGATACAATGTATTTTGAACTTCTTGCACTAGTTTGTCTTTAGCATATAATTTTAATTCCAATTGAAGTCTTTTAAGGTCTAATGCAATATCAATTGGTGGAAACTCAATGTCCATTTGATCACAAATAAACTGTTTATCAATACAGGTATGCACCCACGAACGATGTTGACAACCATCACAATATCTAGATACATGTTGTACAATATGCATAAAACATTTTTCAAAATAGTACTTTTTCAGGAATATACTTGTTTTGTTGCACACTTCCACTGCATGTTTCACACATTGAAATACGCCAATGAATTTGTTCCATTCCGTTTGTGTTAGATACACCATGTTGCGAGGGACATGGAATGTACTCTTTTTACGTAACAGTACCATCTTCTTTTCGAGGACTGTACGCAGCACCACTTCATGATTTGAGCCTAATGATTTGACTATGGTCACATTTAGCTCATCATGAAAATAATCGTTCATTTGGTCGATTCGTGCCATTCTTCACAGATCAGTTGTACACCAAATTGTTCTGCTTTGCCCAATCGAATCACAGGTTCAAATGTTCTACCACTGATACCAATCATCACATGTTTTGTTTATTGGATAATAGCTTGCGAAGATGAACTGTTTATCGTTAGAAGTACACATCTTTCCTCCTGAAAAGCACTTGCTCAAATGATTTCACGGTATTGATTGATTTATAGAACTACGACTGAGGTTATTGGAAAGGAATGTGCTGACGTTTGAATTCATGATTTCATCACAGTTCCTGACGTCATGCCGACCAATCAAATTCATACAACTACGGCTGACGTCATTGGAAAGAAATGTGCTGATTCATGATTTCATCACAATGGCTGACGAATCCGGCTGTGTACTAAATTCAAATTGATGACTTCGACCCAAGAATCCTTTGTAACATAAAGATACAGATCCAGTATTTAAGAAACGCAGCACTTCTTCTTGTTTTGATGCTTCCATGGGTAAATATCTTGCTGGTAAAATTATATTCTTATCATTTTCAAGCTTCACTACGATTCTTAATCCAAACTCTGTAGGGATCATTTGGCTAGCTAAGATTCTATAAGGTACATTCTGTTGTAAATCAGTAATCTTGGTAAATGATTTCATCACATCACGTGTGTTTAGAAACTGCAGACAAGTAGCCATGATGACGTTATCATGAATACTAACTCGAACGAAGATGCAAAACTGATGACGTTGCATTATCATGTTCTGACGTGTACTATTGCACCACAATGTTGCCAGAGGTTTTTGTTCTAAACAGTTCCGGTTCTTTACTAATGGGTGCACAAACTTTTAAAAATGTCAAACCAAACTTTGAAACAAAAATTTAGAAAAAAATCTTTGAAACAAAATTTTGAAACGAAAAAAATTCAAACAAAAAATTTCAAACGAAAAAATTCAAACAAAATTTTGAAGCGAAAAAAAATTTCAAACAAAATTTTGAAACAAAAAATTTCAAACAAAAAATTTGGAAACGAAAAATTTCAAACAAAAATTTTAAACAAAATTTTCAAACAAAATTTTCAAACAAAAAATTTCATACGAAAAAATTTTCAAACAAAAATTTCAAACGAAAAAATCTCAAACAAAATTCTGAAACAAAAAATTCAAACAAATTTGAAACAAGAGTTTTCAAACAAAAACTTTAAACAAAATTTTGAAACGAAAAAAATTTTAAAAAATTTCAAACGAAAAATTTTTAAACAAAAAAATTTTGAAACAAAAGTTGTCAAAAAAAATTTCAAACAAAATTTTGAAACAAAAAATTCAAACAAAAACTTGAAAGCAAGAATTTTCAAACAAAAAATTTCAAACTAAAAAAATTTTACGTTTCACGGTTAACCGTCAAACTTTATCCGGTTTTTAACTATTCGATTAACAAATAAACGGTTTTGATCATATTTATCAGTGAGTGCAAAACGTTGAAAGAAACCAAGATTTTTAAATGTTAAACAAAACTTAAAACTGAATGCAGCAAAGATTTGAAAATCAACAACCAATCAGATTGCACGAAACATAGTGATCAGCCAATCAGATTGCACGAAAGATAGTGATCAACCAATCAAATTGCATCAACAATAACTTTGTCAGTGTTGTAGCATGTATTTCCTTAAGACTATGAGTCATAAGATTCAATAAGGTTAGCTATGTATCCCTCTATACTACCTCATCAAGGTCAATCACGTGGTACATCGTATTGCTTACGTTTATATTTGGCTGTAATAATCAATACCAATGACGCATTCTCAAATTATCCTACAAAGTTTAAATGTACCAATGTCCTGGACTCCTAATCCCATCATAGGTCAATAACTGATCACGTGATCATAATGATTTACCCAATGAATGAGATACTATCCAATTTTAAGAACAATTACCAATTATTGATATGACAATAAGAAATGTACCCCTCCCAAAATTTAAGATTGGTACACAAATACACCTGTGTCTTATGAAAAAGTAATAAATCCTGTAGTTATTCAATAACCTTTAAATTTTGAATATTTGGCCATAAGAGGAACACCAATGGGTCCTAGAAAATGTTTACCGAATTATGTTATTTGATAATTCCCAAAAACCATATAACGTGCTAAATAGGGGTCAATAACCTCCGAAATTTGATTTTGGTAGTTCTTTACCCATGAAAGGGAACGATGTGGACCATCCAAATTTATAGTGCTACATATTGAAGACCTGTACGAAGATACCAAATGCTTATATTAAAACAATTTCTAAAACTGAGTGGATGAGTCAAGATACCCCTCCCAAATTTTTAAAGGGTGCATCAATGTACTCATGTCTTATGATATGAAATGAACCTATATACATGACCATATAACCATATAAGGTAATAGAACCGCATCAAACGGGATAAATTGGGCCAAAAACCAAACACGTGATACAACATATTGCTTATGTTTATATTTTGGCATTTTTTTTACTCATGAAAGGGAACAAGGTGGACCACCCAAATTTATCATGATACATATTGAGGTCATGTACTATGATAGCGAATGCTTAAATTGAAAAATTTCCAAAATTTAAGGGATTGGCTATGGTACACCTCCCGGGGTGCATCAATGCACCTATGTCTTATGATAGAAAATGGACCCTATACAAGACTATATAATCATATTAGGTAATAGGACCTCATCCAAGGGAATAAATTAGGTCAAAAACGAAACACGTGGTTGTACTAAAATTTGGCAATTTCGTACCCATGAAAGGGAACGAGATGGACCACCCAAATTTATCATAATACATATTAGGGTCTTATACTATTATACCAAATGTTTAAATTGGACAATTTCCAAAATAAAGAGGTGGGCCAAGGTACCCCTCCCAAATTTTTAAAGGGTGCATCAATATACCCATGTCTTATAATAGGGAATGGACCAATATACATAACCATATAATCATATAAGGTAATAGGACCTCATCCAAGGGGATAAATTGAGCCAAAACAAACACGTGGTTGTACTAAAATTTGGCAATTTCGTACCCCTAAAAGGGAACGAGGTGAACCACCCAAATTTATCATAATACATGTTAGGGTCCAGTACTATAATACCAAATATATAAAATGAGCAATTTCTAAAATTTAAGGGGTGGGCCAAGGTACCCCTCACAAATTTTAAAAGGAGTGCACAAATGTACCCATGTCTTATGATAGGGAATAAACCCCTATACATAACTATATAACCATATAAGGTAATAGGACCTCATCCAAGGGGATAACTTAGGTCAAAACCAAACACATGGTACAACGTATTGCTTACGTTTATATTTTGGCAATTTTGTACCCCTAAAAGGGAACGAGGTGGACCACCCAAATTTATCATAATACATGTTAGGGTCCAGTACTATAATACCAAATATATAAATTGAGCAATTTCTAAAATTTAAGGGGTGGGCCAAAGTACCCTTCCCAAATTTTGAAAGGAGTGCACAAATGTACGTATGTCTTATGATAGGGAATAGACCCCTATACATAACCATATAAGGTAATAAAACCTCATCCAAGAGGATAAATTGGGCCAAAAGACCAAACACGTGGTACAACGTATTGCTTACGTTTATATTTTGACAATTTTGTACCCCTAGAAGGGAACGAGGTGGACCACCCAAATTTATCATAATACATGTTAGGGTCCGGTACTATAATACCAAATGTTTAAATGGGGCAATTTCCAAAATTTAAGGGGTGGGCCAAGGTACCCCTCCCAAATTTTTAAAGGAGTGCACAAATATACCCATATCTTATGAAAGGTAATGGACCCCTATACATGACCATATAACTATGTAGGATAATAACACCTCATCAAAGGGGATAAAATCGACCAAAAACCAAACACGTGGTACTACGTATTGCTTACGTTGATATTTTGACAATTTTGTACACTTAGAAGGGAACGAGGTGTACCACCCAAATTTATCATAATACATATTAGGGTCCTGTACTATGATACCCAATGTTTAAATTGGGCAATTTCCAAAATTTAAGGGGTGGGCCAAGGTACCCTTCCCAAAAATTTAAAGGGGTGCACCAATGTACCCATGTCTTATGATAGATAATGGACCACTATACATGACCATATAACTATATAAGGTAATAGGACCTCATCAAAGGGGAATAAAATGGACCAAACACCAAACACGTGGTACAAAGTATTGCTTACGTTTATATTTTTGGCAATTTTTTACCCCTAGAAGGAAACAAGGTGGACCGCCCAAATTTATCATGATACATATTAGGGTCCTGTACTATAATACCCAATGTTTAAATTGGTCAATTTCCAAAATTTAAGGGGTGGGCCAAGGTACCCCTCCCAAATTTTTCAAGGAGTGCATTGATATACCCATATGTTATGAAAGGTAATGGACCCCTGTATACGCCCATATAACTATATAGGGTAATAATACCTCATCAAAGGGGATAAATTAGGTCAAAAACCCCCGAAATTTGAATTTTTGGCAATTTTTTACCCATAAAAGGGAACGACATAGACACCCAATACTAATAGAGGTACATACTATGGTCCTAGGCTACCATATCAAATTTTTAGATTTGGCAATTTCCAAAATTTAAGGGGGGTGGTCCTATGTACCCCTGCCAAAATTTAGGAGGTGGGCCAAGGTACCCCTGCCGAATTTAGAGGGGGTGGTCCTAGGTACCCCTAGGTCATTGACCCCGGGCCAAGGTCATTGACCTTTGACCTATGACGTCACAAAAATTTTTGCTGACTCGACGCAATATAACGGGGTCCCTACTACTCATACGTTGGCGCTCCATTGTAAATTCATTTCAAGCAATGTCAACAAACCTATGTTTCGTAAACTCCTTTTTAATTGTTGACTCAACTTCTTGTTTATCTGAACTGACAACAGTTTCAGACCTTTTCTTTTCGCAATACAACAATGCTTTACGACCTACTTTGACGGTTCAGAAGGAGTTTGTCAGTAATCAGCAACCGATCGACTTCTTCGGAAATCCACATAACATAGCACGTGAATATGGTGAGTAGACTGGCATAATCGTTTGTGGAATGCTTGCGTTTCTACTACATTTTTAGGGTACATTCATACTGTAGTGTTCTTTGATCATGAAGTCTGTAACTGGGGATAAGCGTACAAATATTTTTAACATTACATTTTATCAGAAAAAATCGGCTAAAGCAACAAGATCTCATATAATTAAAGAAATCGGACTAACAGTGCGGGATGTGCAAATTCATCGTTTGTGCTAACAGTTAAGCAGCAATTGTTTTCACAGTATTCATCTTGCATTCAGCAAAATGCAGGGAGACCTCTGAGCGTATTTACAAAAGAGGGGTCTGTTATTAAAACCTGCCCCATCCATTTTTTACTTTTTGAGAAAATGAAAAAAAAAAACATGTATCTCTGTAATAACATGCGACTTTAATTCTGTTCTCTCGACACTGGAATCTGTTCATTGTTGTCTACACAAATGTTCGGTCGCACAAAATCAAGAACTGAGCAATAAATAACGCTTTTTAGACAATATACACAGGATATGGTAGTGGAAGTGAAAAATGGAAATGGTAGGTTTTGATACTAGACCCCTCATAAGAAAGAAAAGATAGATGTTGTTATCTGACACTAGTTCATCGTGGAAATCCCTTGTTCGTCGAAGTTTAGCTTAAATATTAGAACGCTACGCTACAAAGAATTTTAAAAAACTTGAATGTAAAACCACAGCACGGTTTCAGTTGTGTGTAAGTGATTATGGTGATCGAATTTATTTCTGTAACTGGTTTATTGACAAATTAAATGAAAACCCTATGCTCTTGTTTTAAGTTTCCTGAGGAAGCCAAATTCTTCGTACCCTCATTAAATGCAAGATATTGGTCATCAGTGCTGTCGAACGTGAGATCAGAAGTGTCAATGCACATAAACGAATCATTTTTTTATGTGGCATAACTGTTACTGAGGTGATAAGACCTTCATTTTTTCATGAAAATGTAACAAAGGCATCATACTAAAAGCTACTAAGGGAGAAGATATTTGTCGCACAAGATCCCTTAAATTTAGGTCAAAATGATGAATTATGGTTCATACAAGACGGAGCACCACTACATCGCTCAAATACGACTAACTTATAAATCTTTAAAAAGACAAGTTTGGAGGACGACTTATTGCTATGGGGTGAACTGTCGAATCGCCACCAAGTAGTCCAGATCTCACTCCATACGATCTTTTCATGTGGAGATTCCTAAAACAAATTGATTCAAAAATCACGTAACAATGTACATGACTTACAACAGAATTAACATAGCGTAGAGATATGTTGGAGAAGGTGTTTACAGTGGCTTTAGTAAATAGAATTAATTAATGTCTTGCTCATTCACGAGGACATGCCGAATAAAAGTAAGCTCATTTTATCGGTCTTACACTTAGATTAATATCTTTAAACAATTAATGGCAATGGAGCCAAAAAGTGTTGTTTTTAAGACGGAATAAAATGTTTTCTTAGGCTCATAGTATAGCCCTATTCAATCTGATTCTTATTCCTCGCGAGACATTTGTTTTTTACTACAACCATGTGTCCATAGTAAACAATTTCCTGACGTCCTTACGTGTGCAGTATACGAGTAGGCTATTGCGCTGAAAGTGGGATCATATGGTTATTGTGTAAGAAGTAGGGAAAAGATACGCTTTTTTTATAAATAAAGTAAACAATATTGAAACTTAAAGGTCATCTATTAGAATTTTATCTTTTTAAAGTATTACTTGTGATTAAGATTTTTTCTTTCGTGGTACACCTTGTCTCAAAAAGGTTGAGCGCATTCTTTATTGTTGTTTCGAGGTAAAAATTTCGTCCAAAGTCCAACTTCGGGTATCTTCGGAAAAAAGTAAACCAGGTTCGAACCTCGAAGTCAACTTTTGCAATTGGGAAAAAGTTTGCAGATGTGTTTTTCTTCTTTCAAATGTAATAAGACTTGTTACCAAGTTTATAAAAAAAGCAACATTGTTTGAAATACTTAACGATACAGTATTTCGAAATTTTGTATTAATGTCAGTACATGCTTTTTGTCATTTTGCTCTCCATACTTAAAGGAACATTTACATACTTAAACGAATCTTTCCATATGTAAAAGAATGGTGAAAATTAGGACATAGAACATAATTGTCGCCTGAGTACTAAAATAAAAGTCAAAGTAGAACAGAAACAGCGTTTTCAGTGGATATAAACAGATGGTAATCAGAAAAATGGAAACACCTAAACGAAATTGCAACTTACCAGATTAATATGGTGTCGGGCCAACTTTCTCCTTTAGAACAGCCTTGATGTGACGTGGGATGGAGGCATAGAGGTCGTGAATGGTAGCAAGTAGAATTTTACACCATTCCTCGTGCAGGGCATCGGCCAGTTTTGTGAGAGAGTATGGGGTGGAAATCGTCGCCGGAGTCGTGTTTCCAAAACGGACCACAGATGTTCAATTATGTTGAGATCTGGGGATTGGGCGGGCCAGGGGAGGTGTTGAACTTCATCCCGATGTTCCTCAAACCAGCTGCAACAAATCCAGCTGTGTGAATGGGTGCATTATCATCCTGGAAGGTTGCGTCATTGTCCGGGAACAACATCCGGACCATAGGATGCAAGTGGTCTCCGATAATTGCGACATAATCGTTGGCAGTGATTCGTCCGGTAAGTGTGACCACGGGACACAATGAAAAATATGATATGGCGGCCCACAGCATCACCGAGCCGCCGCCATGTTTCACAGTTGGGCAGAGACACTGCAGATCATAAGATTCTTTGGGCGTTCTCCACACATAAACACGGCACGTGGTTGGGAATAGGGTGAAGGATGACTTATCCGACCATATCACACGTTTCCAGTCCTCAACGGTCCAAGTTGCATGGTCGCGGCACCATTTGCGGCGTGCGAAAGCGTCATGGTCCCTGATGAGCGGCTTGGCCCGTGCAACAAACTCCGTAAGTTCATGTCATGTAATTCGAGGCGGACTGTGATTGTCAAAATAGGGTGGGGGAGGTGCTGATTGAGTTCCTCCGTCACTTGCTCTGCAGTGGCACGACGGTTCTGCGTGACAATGCGCTTTAATACCCGGCGTGATCAGTCACTCATGATTTTCTTCCGCCCACTGTTCCGCTTCCCGGATGTGGTTTCCCGTGTGTTGTGTAGGCTGTCATCACCTTCGACACTGTCCCACGCGACACACCTAACACAGTAGCCACTGCCGTCACACTCACTCCACATAACCGCGCACCAACAACTTGCCCTCTTTGAAAATCTGAGAGGTCTCCCATTTTACACTACCTCCGTCTGCTGCAGCCACTGGACACTGCTGTTCTACTGCGCCTGACGTAGTATGGAGACCGACCTAACACACCACCACCAGCGGTCCTGCTCTGCGGGCGCCACGATACCACTGCCAACCCATACATCTGACGTGTTGCCAACTACAGGTGTTTCCATTTTTCTGATCACCATCTGAATGTCATAATTATCTTAAATACAGCTATATATGGCTAGAAGTATTTTCCGACTAGCGCTTGTGTTAGGTCAGTGGTAAGCCGTTTGATTTCAAATTGCAGCGTTGTGAGTTCGATTCCCATCTGGGTCAATGCTTTTTTATGAAATTCTATTTTCCGCAATACATGAAAAATTATATAAAATAATTACATTAAAATACATCAGTTGTATATATAATTGACATATAATCATTGCAGAACGTAGTGGTTATTATGTTTAAAATATAACAGGTGTTCACAGTACGTTGGTATTCTATATCACTATTTGTGAATGTTAAATACAAATTAAGAAAATAATATCATCGCAAGAAATAAAATAGTGTATTTATTTGCAGTTATTTGTCATACGGAAGTTACTTCTCAATTTTCTCATTACAGCAAGTGATTTACGCTTTCTGAAAGGTAAAGAGACTATTCGGGTATAAACAGAAATTATTATACAAACTCCAATCTTGATTACAGACACAAAATTCATGATCCCCAAAACCATGCAAAAAGGATATCTAGGAACACGAAGTCATGTCTAAGAGACTTGTTTATAGTTTCGAAAGAAGGCAGAATAGAATTTCTTTCCAAAGGGTTTCAGTTCAATAGTCTATAATGCTTTTGTGTATTGATGTGGTCCCCTTCTCTCCGCCTCTTATATATATATATATATATATATATATATATATATATATATATATATATATATTTGGTGTGTATGTTCCATCATGTAAACAAACTTCCTACATGTAGTACTTACAGTCTAAAAAAGAGTGCTCTCGGAGTAAGCTATTGGCAGTTGGAAGGGGGATATATATAAAGTAAAAGCGATCGATATTAGCGTCGAATCCATAGTTCTGATTGTTGCAGATATTAATAATTACAACTCCGATAGCGTAAAAGTCGAAATTTAACTCTCATCGTAAAGCTCCGGTGTGGGATAACCAGATTCGGCCCTCAAACGAGAGCTCATGTAGTTCGGATTCTACGTTAATTAGTAGGTCTACGTCTCATATAGCCTCAATGCTTAACGGGACGTTAAACTGAAAATCAACACAATCGATTCAAAACCCATAATCATGGCGGGCGATAAAGCATGAGAAATAAAGTGCCTCAAGTAACTGAGATTAGTGTCAAATCCATAGTTTGAGTTCGTGAGTTATTACAAACACAATGTTATTTAATGTCACGTTTTGGAATGAGCGATTATGCCACCTGGATTGTGAATTTACAGGAGCAACATCGAAAGCGTTACTCACACAGCTCTTAATGTTTTGATGTATGTATACGTGTATATTCCAGCGAAACTCCAGAATGTCTGGCGCAACTTTTAATTAACATGGGAGACATATTACTTTCAATCTAAGAAAAAAAAATATTGTGGAAGTCAGATACCTCAAGGGATGGAAGTTGGGAGGAGTGACATGTAAAAATAGTGTAAAACACTGATTGTAGAATGTTATCCATTGTTTTCTGGGTCGTTGAGATGAGTAGTGAGGCACGCAATGGCGTTATATCCAAATTCATCCCCATCTTCACAGGATAAGGGGCTTGGAGATATGATTAATAAAATGTAAAAACTTACTTAAATATTTGTCGAAGTAATAGTTTTCTGGGGTCGCGAAAGCGTTTCTAAAAACTTTGGAGTGTAGTTTGTACCCACTTCAAGATGGTCTTTTTAATCGTATCAATTTCTCACCTCAACCAAGAAGAAATTACCATCTCAACTAGTATATGTATCAAGCTAGTTTTCGCAATTGAGAAAAAAATGTGTAGATGTATGTTTCGTCTTTTAAATGATATACTACATGTTAAATCAGAGATTGAGTGGGTCGGTGGGTCAAATGGGTCAAGATTTGTGAGTGGGTCAGTGGATTGTAGGTCAACAAGGCGTGACCCACTGCAAAACACCACTTACCGTGAATCATACTGACCCATTGACTCACCGACCCATTCTGCTAAGTGCCTTCTAGATAGCATATTCTGTACACCTGTAAGTTTGTCTGCGTTTTACTTTCAAGTCCTCAATTTTTCATCTTTTTTTTCATTTGGTTGTAATGAAGAAAGAAGTTCAGGCTCTTTTGGATTTTGATATTTCCAATTGTAACAATGGCAATAGGACTTACTAATTGGTTTTTGAGATGCAGGCTGTGAGTTTTTAGAGGAGCTAACCACTGGAAAAAATCGGTTTATTACAAATGTAACCTCTTGTAGAGAGGATGGCGTGGATCATGGATCAAGTTAATGACGAAGTATTTTTGTAGGTCGGAGTTGGTCACAATGATTGAGAGTTGTTTATAGTTGGCGGTGGGTCAGAGTGGGTCATTGTGGGTGAATGGGTCTCGTTGGGTCCTTAGTCATTTTGGGTTACGGTGGTCGTCGGTCACGATGTGTGGTGGGTCAGTATAATGTGGATCAAGGTTTCATTGACCCACACCATCTCTGGGCAACATTGCACTAAAGAGGAGAGTCTCCGAAGGTGCGCGTGGGCGATTTTCTCAAATTTTGCACATAGATAGTAATCCACCAGAAAGCAATAAATCTCGAAACGGTTCACAGTACCATCTTACAGAACTCGAGATAGAGGGATTTTTTTGATTGGCTAAATTAAGACATCAATAATTTATCCTTCTACAAGCGAGATTTTTTTCATCGTTTCCGTGGCGAAGTCGGAAGAATATGCGGCAAATAAACTTAAGGTTGAAGGTTCGCCCACCTCGGGATACTTGTTTCTTTCCTAGTGTTTTTTACACTCACCTGAATATAAACAAATCAGGCATATAGGCGGTTTAACATATTTTGGGGGAAATATTTTGTGCTTCGTTGGCTTTTCGTCGAGTCTCTGAAGCTGGTAGTATAATATTCGAAACGGAAGTGGGACCACCACGGATCGTAGCTACGGGATCACCAACTTTTGGCGAAAGGTTGCAAGTTGCTCAACGGTTGTCCACTAACGCTTACGGCATGGGGGCTTGTATCTGAAAACTAAGAGAATAAAGAAGCATGGTATCCACGAAGCCCGTTGGCATTAATAAAAGTTTGAAACGATAAAACAGATGTCAAAACCGGAAAACACGTATTTTATAATTTCAAAGGTATCCCGTGTCAAGGAAAAAGATTTCCTCCAAGGTTCCCCGGAGGGTCTCAGGAGGGGTGCAACTCAAAATTTGAAAGTGGCAAGGGGATTCAAGTAGTGTGTCACTTAAAACTATTGCTAAACTTTAAAAAAATGGTAAGAGTCTCGAATCTTTATGCTAACTTGTGCAAAATAGTGAGCGTTCAAGATGTAATAAGTCCTTCATTGAAAACTTCGTGACTACCTCTAGAAATGTAAAACTGTGAAACTAGCCAGAAGAGGTAAACATTTGTCTTACCATTGCAAAGGTATAATGCACCAAGGTAAAACAAGAAGTGCCCAATTATGGGTTTATTACATCACTAATGTTAAATTCTTCGTTCCACGATTGTGTCTTTAAGCTAAAGGACAGGGTGATTGAGAATTATGAAATTAATGGCAGAATACAGAATGGACCCACCACCAACTATGAACCACTCTGAACCATTGTGACCAACTCCGACCCACCAAAACTCATCGTCATCAACTCTGACCCATGATACACGTCTTTCTCTCCATTGACTAAAGTGTTTACACTTGAAATAAAACAAGACTGTGATATCATCACTTATCGGAGTTTGAATTCCTACCGTCAATCGCTCAAGCACCGCTTTGTTACAAAACCGGTGGATCTGACCTTTCGGATATACAATGGTAAAGTGTTTCTCATCTTGCAAATTAAGATGAATTTAAATTTATCATATATAATTATTTCTTTGTTGGCTTACAGATACATTTTCAGTAGAAAACATGATAAAATTTTAAAGCCTCAAATCACGATAAAGTAGATCAACGTAAAAAAAGCAAAACTAGTTTTCCATATAATTAAGCATGCCGTACTAATTTAAAATGCCCATGTAATTAAGCTTGGAATACAAATTTTATGTCCATTTTTCTCACAACTTTATGGCTTGATTGCTTTATGCTCTGAACGCTCCATATATTAAACACCAGCTTCAGCAATTATTATAATAGAAAGCAGTGGGTATAAAATGCGAAGGATTGTAGTTTTCATTCCTCAAATTGTTTCTCAACTAATATCAATCGTTTTCGATTATTTTTCCAAATCAACCCACTACCAATTTCCAATATATAGACAATTCCCCCGTTCATAAATGACATTTAAAAAAAATGCCAGGACACGTTGTGTTTATTTTTAATAAAGAGCTATATCCTGAATTTCAGCTCTCTAAGTTGAACGGTTTGTAAGATACTATATTTTTTGCAAAATTTCGGACCCGCACACCCCCCTAAGGTTATTTGTTATAATGAAAGTGATACGCCTATGATAACTTCCCAGTTGGGATTGGCGCCTGATTATATACCATATGTCATTTCATTTGACTTTGTAATTTGACATTTCGATGACCGCGACATTTTGTCCAAAACGCAATTGATCTAAAGGACTTTTCATCCAAAAGACATTTGGTCCAAAGGATATTTCGTCCAAAAGAGAATTGGTCCAAAGGACATTTCGTTCAAAAGAGAATTGGTCCAAAGGACATTTCGTCCAGAAGACATTTGGTCGAAAGAACATTCCGTCCAAAAGGCAATTGGTCCAAGGGACATTTCGTCCAGGGATGTTTAGTTCAAAGCAAATTTCGTCCAAAGAACATTTGGTCCGGTAAGGCTTGGGGGTCCGGGGTTTGTTTCTATTAGAAGAGTGAAAGTGATGCATATAACATTATGACTCACGAGTAATACTTCCCAAGTGTAACACTCCAATTTTGATAAAATCTGGCAGGTAGATACTACACATAAAATAAACAAATATATGTTTCTTTCTGAAGAAAAATGGTTTTAGGATTGCAAAAGTTCCCACTCAAAATTTTGAAAGTTGGCACCCGAAAGGCAAGAAGTGGATCAAGTGAACGAAAGTGTACACAGATATTGCAGACGTAAAATGAGGGAATACATGTTTCGTATTTTCCTGGAAAAAATGGTTACGTGGGGCACGGGCCCCTCCAAACCTTTGATCACGAAATATCAAAAGTGATAATAACTATGTCAGGTGTGTGTAAAGGACATGAAGAATTGAACAAAACTTTGAGTAGGGACAATACGCAAAAAATAAACAAATACGGGTTTTTTATTTTCTGCGGAAGAACGGTTTTAAGGGGCAAAATCTCCCATTCAAAATTTTGAAATTTGAGGCCTAAAAGGCAAGAAGAAGTGCACAGAATTTAATGAAACTGTGCACAGATATTGTAGACGTAAATTGAGGTAATTGGGTTTGGTAGTTTTCTGAAAAAAGCGGTTGTGTATATCACGGACCTTTTAAACCGTTGATTACGAAATGTCGAAAGTGCAAATAATTATACATCAGAAGTTCTTAAAGAGTATGGAGAACTGCAACGAAACTTCTTATGAGGACAATTCGCAAAACAATAAACGAAACGTGTTTTAATTTTGGGAGGAAAAACAGTGTTGGGGCCTAAGCCTTCTCCGAAAAAAGTAAATATTACCGTAATAGCGCAGGAAGTAGTGGATCAAAAATGAAATTGTGGGTAGATATTTTAGAGACCCTATGTAAAATAGGCCTTTCTTGTATCTCAAGTGTCCCTATTCGTTTTGCTTCAAATTTTGCACATCAACAGCAAACAGGAAATTAATCGGCACGTGTTTTTGTTTATGCGGAAAAACATTGTAAGGGTTAAAGGTGTCTCCTGAAATGCTATAAAATACACTATATTGTTTGTGCTTTTTGTTGATATGCCAAATTTGAAGAAATCGGATGGAGACACTTGTCAAACACGAAAGGCCTTATTTTCGTATCAATATCTAAATACAATTTCATTCGCTTCGGTCCACACCTTCCGCCACTCAACACCTCGGTCTGCTCAACAGTTTTTTTTCTTTTCTAGAAAGAAAAGAAGTGTTACTTGTCAGTAGCTTCTTATTTCTAAAAGAAATTTTGAAATAGAGATTTATTCCGCAATTTTAATTTCAATAGAACAAATATATGCTGAGATATTCAGAAAAACGTAAACGCTGAAAACTAAATGGCTACCTTTCTTTGTTTTCATTAATAATTTTACAAAAATACAGTTGTAGCTTCGTTGGTTAAGGAATTCATCTCCACCCGAAATAATAAACAACCCTTTGAAGAGCAAACTCCCTTTTCATTTGAGGACAACGTTGCCTCCGCATGATCATGAGATTCTTGTATTTGTTTTGAGATTTTGCAATGGATATCTTAAATGTACTGTACTGTACCGGGAAAATCAATATGAAAGCCAAAGTATATACTGTATTTTCATAAGGAGTAACACTGAAATAAAAATACAAGAAACGTTAACAATTCTGGTTTGTCATACAACTCACTAATTAATAGAAACGTCTGCCGAAGTTACACACTATCAATAGTCTTTGAATAGAAACAAGACTTGTGGTTAACCTGAAAAGATACGTATAATCTACACGAAATGTTCCAACTTTCATCAAATATTTGTCAATCACGTTTCACAATGTTGCAGCCAAGAATGTGACTGTTTAAGAGTATTGTATTTGGTCACTAAGGATATGTTTCACACATGTGTATTTTTCTATTCTCAGTATTTCTTCAGATACTTGATACATTATTTTTCACTTTTTCTAACACAGAGGTTTAAATGCCTAGTATTTTACTTACTCAAATTTAAACTCCATTAATTTTAGTTACCGGTACTTATTTTAGAACATTTTCATTCACAACATGAAAATTTTAGATGTCATGTTAGCACTTATTACAGCAACATACTTCACACTGCAACCTTTCCCTCATTCCTGTTGTTCGGCCATTTTGTTTCAGGCATTCGTGTTTTTCTGAATATCTTAGCATATATTTGTTCTATCGAAATGAAAATTGCGGAATAAATCTCTATTTCAAATTTCCTTTAGAAATAAGAAGCTACTGAGTCATAATGTTATATACATCACTTTTACTCTTCTAATAGAAACAAAATGTCCTTTGGACTAATTACCTTTTGGACGAAATGTCCTTTGGACCAATTGTGTTTTGGACGAAATGTCCTTTGGACCAATTTTCCTTTGGACGAAATGCCCTTTTGACCAATTGTCTTTTGGACGAAATGTCATTTGGACGAATTGCCTTTTGGACCAAATGTCCCTGGACCAAATGTCTTTGGATTAAATGTCTCTGGACGAATGTTCTTTGGACGAAAAGTGTTGTGACCTGGTGGGTCAATGTGAGTCACGGTGAGTGTGTTTCGCAGTAGGTCACGTCCTTTTGACCCACGATCCACTGACTTACAAATCTTGACCCCTTTCACCCACTTACCAACCGACCCATTGACCCATCCCATCTTTTATTTTAACATGTTTTATTTCATTTAAAAGACGAAACATACTCCACACAATTTTTCATTGATTGCGAAGGTTGGCTTAATATCATAGTTGAAATGGTAATTTCTTCTTAAGATGAGAAATTGATATGATTAAAAAGCCCATCTTGAAGTGGGTACAAATTACCTTCCAAAGTTATTAGAAACGCTTTCTCACTCCGCAAACTATGAATTCGACAAATATTTCGGTAATTTTTGAGATTTTATTTTTAGCTCTCCCAGGCCATCATCCTGTGAAGATGGGGATGAATTTGGATGTAAACTCCATTGGGGGCATCCCTATCCATCTCAACAACGGAGAAAATTATAGATAAAACACTCAGATCAGTCGTTTTACATTATGTTTACATGTCACACCTCCCAACTTCCATCACTACATACTACTACAACATTTTCTTCTTAGGTTGAAAGTAATATGTCCCCCAAGTTTGGTAAAGGTTGTCCCAGACATTCCCGAAATACGCTGGAATATTCATTTATACAGAAACATTAAAATACTTAGAGGTGTGCGAGCAATGCCATTGATGCTGCCCCTGTAACTTCAAAATCCAGCTGACATGTTCGTTCAGAAGTGTTGCTATTTATCTCGGGGATAACAAAACTATGGACTCTACACTAATATCGGTCGTTTTGAATTATTGTTTATGTTACTCCCTTCGACTCTCCTTATTAGATGTGCTGGGGGATCTAACTCCTACTGGAAGTTGACCTTAAACTTAAAGGTCATCAGAACTGCTCCCAATGAACTTGGGGACCACGAAAGATATGGATTGAATACTAACATTGGTCATTTTCAATTACTTCTACATATCACAAATTTCACACACTCCTTCAGGGTGCTAATGGGGGCTTAACTTACATGGCATCCGGAGTGCCACTCTTTATCTAAGCAACCTCCAAAGTTATAGATTCGACACTAATGTCGGTCTTTTTTTTATAATTTTGATGTCAGCCCCTTTCATTCCTCATAGGACAGCAAACGGATAGTGCCACTACTAGGACTAAATTTGGTCTTAAATGGCATTAAATTTCTACCAATTAATTTAGCGACCAGTGCTGCATTTAGAAGCTCGGCGTCCTTACGCACTTTTACTCTTGGCGCACCCAATAACTACATATTTCTCTGACCCTTTATCCCTAACTTACAAATAAAACTTAATTCGAATATGCTTAATTAGTGAATTTATTGGAGTTAAATACCACTGACTAGATGCTACAGCTACAACTGCCTAACAAAAAATAAATAGGAAACATGTTCTGAATTATTTTTAGATTTCTTACACCATCATTAAATATATTAGGATAGTAAAAGAGAATTGCTCATGAAATAGTATATTTGTTCTTGATTTTTCACTTTTTCATACAAAAAAAATTAAATTTTAAACTTTGCGCTCTTTAAACGGGCCTAGTTGGATTAATTGGGAAATGCGGCACTGTTAGCGGCACTGAAAACTAACGATTCGACTCTAATATTGGTTGATTTCGATACTTTATGTCGCTACGTAACCACCCTGGGTGCTAATGGGAGCTTAATTGGACTTGAATTAAAAGTAGAATTGTTTACCTAAGCGACCACGAAACTATGGATTCGATACTAATATCGATCCTTTTCTAGCATTTTTGATATGTATCCCAACAGTACTCTTTTCCAGATTGTAATAAATATGGTTAAAATTGCTCTAGACATATCAGAGTTATGTTGAAATTCACACATACATCCACTTTTATATATTTATACAGAGTGAGCGAGCGAGAAAGTGAAAGAGAGCGACCAAAAGCATCACCACTTCGACATTGCAAAAGCATACATCAGGTATTGAGTTGAAAATCTATGTAAAGACCTTCTTATGTGGCATGCTTCATAAGGACAATTCCAGTCTGCTCACGTGACCTTCATGGGGTTCATGAATTTCTTGCGAGCGTTCCGACTTTGGATTCTCTGTTTATACCCTCTTTTAATGCCTCGGATAATTTTTCAAGAACATCAATGACATATTGTAATACGAATGTTGAGAAGTAACCTCTATATGACAAATAGCTGCAAATAAATACACTACTTTATTTCTTGTGATATTATTTTCTTAATTTGTATTTAACATTCACATATAGTGATATAGAATACCAACGTACTGTGAACACCTGTTATAGTTTAAACATAATAATCATTATGTTCTGTAATTATTATATGTTATATATATATATATATATATATATATATATACAACTGATGTATTTTAATGTAATTATTTTATATAATTTTTCATGCATTGCGGAAAATAGAATTTCATAAAAAATGGCATTCACCCAGATGGGAGTCGAACTCACAACGCTGCAATTTGAAATGCAACGGCTTACCACTGCGCTAACACAAGCGCTAGTCGGAAAATACTTCTAGCCATATATAGCTGTATTTAAGATAATTATGACATTTATATCCACTGGAAACGCTGTTTCTGTTCTACTTTGACCTTTATTTTAGTACTCAGGCGATAATTATGTTCTGTTCTAATTTTCATCATTCTTTTACATATGGAAAGATTCGTTTACGTATCTAAATGTTCTTTTAAGTATGGAGAGCAAAATGACAAAAAGCATGTACTGACATTAATACAAAATTTCGAAATACTGTATCGTTAAGTATTTCAATCAATGTTGCTTTTTTTATATATAATTGGTAACAAGTCTTATTGCATTTAAAAGAAGAAAAACACATCTGCAAACTTTTTCCCGATTGTAAAGGTTGGCTTCGAGGTTCGAACCTGGTTTACATTTTTCCGAAGATACCCGAAGTTGGACTTAGAAAATTTTTGCCTCGAAACAGCAACAAAGAATGCGCTCAACCTTTTTGAGACAAGGTGTACCTGCGACATTTTCCATTGTCATTTTGTGTTCCATTTCGACCTGGTTTGCTTTAAGTGTGCAGAAAATATGCTGGCGGCTTATGTATGTGATTTTGTGCTTTGAGAATGTTGAATTTGATTTTTAAAAACGTAAAAGTCTTTGGTTATATTTCAGTGAAGCCAAAACAACGAAGCTATATCCTCAATCCGGTACACTGACAGACGATATTCATGTACACTAGATCCTAGATTTTCTAAAAAAAAAACACATCAAAACATTCTTTTACAATAATGACAAATTGCACATAAATTGTCAGGCATATTTATCTTCTTCCCGTACGTCCTTGAAGGAGAAGGATCTAGAAGGTAAAAAGGGGGGAGGCAACCAGATCCCAGACTATGATAGGTATATCACTAAAAACTATGCGCCTAGGTCTCCCGGCCCCAGGGTGAGATCCACCATCGGACCCTGCTAAACCTTTATGGCCAATAGAAAACTTGTCGGAGAAATGCGGAAACAGACATAACTCGAGAACTGAATGTCGAATTCATTATAGGTTTTAAGAGGGAATAATATGTTTTCTCAGGTTTATAGTATAGCCTTATCAAACCTGATTCCTATTCCTCAAGTCGTAGATATCCAATTGACTATGGAATGCGGTACAGCATGGGATAATTCTAAATGGTACAGCCCAGCCATATAGAGGTGTACGGCTAAAGTGCTCCACCAGTTGAGTCCGAAGCATTTGCCGGGAAGTATTGCAACCGAATTAACTTTTAAAAGAAGGCGGGTGGCATTAACACCAGGCACTGAAAATTCCCGTACACTTGGGCGAAGTTCCCACTATCGTCTACAGCAACATTTCTCCAAATAAAACGAATCTACTTCTTACGGCAAACATATTACTTGATATTTGTTCTATTTGTGGAGATTAATTGAAACAAAAAATTGAAGTCCAATCCTGTTGCTGTTGGAATGAACACTCTTTCTGTCGTTTGATCTGAAATGACTTTGGAGAGTCTGAATAAATATTCTGTCACTTCAGGAGGGTAGGAAGAGCGGATACCCCCTCCATCAGTGTGAAAACACATACATTTAATCAAATGCTTAGTGAGAGTGAGCCTATTGCTATATCACTTTTATGATTTCAATATTTGCTCCCAAGCCATCTTATGCCATAGCTGATGACCTTGGAAAACGAGAGATGCAAATATGATGAAAGAGAGATACAGTCTCATGCGCAAATTTAGAATTTGAGACAAAATGATCGGATAGCATCCATATTTTGTCGAAAATTTTGATTTGGGAAGTAGACATGTAAAACTCACCCAAACCTGAGAGCATCCCACTACCAATTGTTAAATTCAAGTGAAGCACTCAGTTGAGAGCATCAGATGATTACGGAGGGGGATAAACATCTTCAGATATAGGAAACAAATAATGAAAAAAATGGACTGCTCTCAGCAGGACTCGAACCAGGGACCTTCTGATTACTAAGCAACGACTCTACTCACTCATCCACGAAGCCACACTGAACGCTAGGCAGTCATATGTCAGACACAGACCGTTTGTTAGTTACAAAACTTTTTTTGTAAGGGGGAAAGCTAGGTCGACCGCGAGGGTGAATTAGTGGTAGTGAAGATAAACAACCGAGTTGTTTTTCGAAGTCCGAAAAAGTGAGCCTAGATCCGTCACAATTCCCGCCGATCTATACACAGGGAATTGCATGTTCCCGCCGTTCTTTATATAGACACTAGCTACAAATCGTACTGTCATCCGAGCGATGTGAAACTGTAACAACAAAATCAAACTACTTTTTTTTAGATTAATATTGATTGTGCACCTCATGCACAGTTCCAATATGCAAAATCAAAAGGCAGAATATGATAGGTATTTTAAGAACTCTAAATTGAATGTAAAAACTGTTTCTCGCTGTTATCATTCTCCTGTTCTTTGAAGATCACTATTCAAACCGGAAGAGGTTAATTTTCGTGACTTCTGGTTTCAATTGAAGATTAACGGAGGAAATGAAAGCCATCGATTGCAGAAAAAGAATTTCATCTACCTTTAACAGTTTTTGTTCTATATAGATGAAAATTTATTGAAGACGGAAGTTATAATTAATTTGAACCACTTACTATTTCAGTAAAGAGTTAAGGATGAAGACAAAATATGTTCTTAGGACGCTTAATCCATTGCAGACAACCGCATTCCGTTATATATTACTATTTTTTATCTATGCTGATCAATGATCAAACCGAAAATAGATTATTTAAACCACTTCCGGTTTGAGTAGATGGTTAAAATAACAAACCAAACTCCTACTTTTTGACCCTTTATATTTGACCAAATTTGGTGATGATAAATCAAAACGTTCTTGATAATTTTGTTTCCCGAACACACACACACACACACACATACACACACACACACACACACACATATATATATATATATATATATATATATATTAGGGTCTCCATTATGCATACCCCAAAAAACGAAATTCGAGATGAACACTGGGCCACCTCTTATATTTCTTCCTTTCCATATAAAATGAATTTGAGCAAAATTTCAGTTTGATACGATAATAATTAGAGGTCGCTCAAGCTCAACAAAGTTTATTAGCTTTTTTCTATTATAAGCCATTCATACAATTACAAGAGAGCCTTACCTGCGCAGGTCTACGTAACCGAATGGAAGAATACATTTTGTGCGTAACACATTTGGTGTAAATACCACTTTTTACACATACACACATTACATACAATACGTAATTACACACACTCATACATCCCTAGTGATTTTCTTTACTAAGAGTTTCTTTCTTGCAGTTGGGGAAATTTCGTCTGTGCTCTTGGACAACTTGCAGCAAAAATTGTCTTTGAGATTCATCACGAACAATCGCTCTGTTAAATTCTTGTGTTAGAGCAACTGCTCTTTCAGCACTATCATTCACAACCTTCAGACGCCGAACAATTGCCAGTCCCATTTTAAAGTCTTCTCTTTCATCCCATGTACTTGGATCACTCTGCAGAAAGTTTGTAGGGATGCTAAGCCACTGAAAGAACAGAATCGATTTTTTGGTCACAAATGAATCAATTTCCGGATGCAAGTATTTGCTTGGGTTATCAATAATCTTGCGTTGAGACAAAGTGTTTTCCCCTTCACGTTCTTTTAGAGCCTTTACCATTCTTCGTTAACACTCTAGCGTTAACGTTTGGTCAAAAAAGCCAAAGCGACCAGCACCTCACTCAAATACCACAAATGTCTCATCAGCTTCTGAAGCGCAGCCTCTGCAACACGTGGGATCTTGCTCTTGAATTGAATAAGTCCTTGAAGTAGTTCCAGATCACAAACGGGAGCAAGTTCAGTATGCGTTGCTGTAAACCATGCTTTAACATAAAACACAGTCAAAAAAATGCAGACTTCTTGGATTCCCTTTTCTTTCTGTTTGGTTATTCGAAGCTGAGAACTAAGCATGTAAATTTTAAAGCTGTATAGTGCCTTCGATAACCATCTGGCATGATGAATCGCACCTGGTCTTCTAAAGTGAACTCCTCTCTGTGGTTGCTGTCCAAGGAAAATTACTGTTAATTCTAGAAGTTCCAGATAATCATCTCTGTAATGATCTGACTGCAATTGACGTTGTGCAAAATCCAGAATAGATTCTACGTTGTTTCCCAGTAAATCAGATATAACTTTGTTTAAGATACCGGGCTCATATTTGGTGAGATCGAGTTTGTCCCAAAATTGTTGTAATGTCTGGAACAATGCGACTTTGGGCCCAGTCGTTACACTACCACAAACGCAAATTTTAAATACATTAGTAAGAATTAATTCCAAAATGTGATGACGACATGGAAAGTTAAGAAGTTTTTTTCTTTAAAAGACGCTATAAGTGCATGCAGGTATCATATACGTTACCTGTATTACTCTCAGTTGTGTCAAAACACAGTGCAGCTTCTCTGTTGGCAATTTTCTAGTCCATTAACAATTCAACAACTGCTGTAGCTTGTGCAAGACCAGTGGTTCTTTCTAATTTTGCGGCTCCTAGCAATTTGTCTTCAGTTTTACCAGACAAGACCCTAACAACCACAGGTAAACGTTCTGTTTTCTTACTCGTAATCCATTAGTTTGCTGTTCCACTGAACCTGAAATGGCCCCTCGGGTTACAATTTGGCTTTCAACATTTCCGCTGATGCTTTACGATGATGTTGCCGACTACGTGAGACTGTTGAGCGGTTTATAGCTAGTTTAGTTGTATCGTGTCCTAAGCTCTGTGCAGTAGCAGTTATTAAATACGTTGCTTTCCTAACGCTCCCTTGAGTTCTATCTAATGTTGCACACAATTCAGAAGTAAACACACTCTGTCTTGCTCGTTTGTTTGGTGTTACCTTCTGTAGAGTTGGTTGAAAGTTGTGAGTAAAAGTGTCATTAGAAACTGCATTTGAGTCGTCACCTTCGATTTCATCAGAATAAATACTTGAATCCAAAGTCACCAATGTTTCCTTGCTTTGACGTTCCAGTTCTTTCTGTTTCATTTTGTAAAATCTTTCCTGTCTCTCTCTAGATCTCGACTCTCTCACGGCAAGTGTTTTATCCACACCACCCATTGTTCCTGGACGGCCAGGTTGTCGTTGCGCTATGAGGAAGACTTTGTCTTCTTTATTCTTCATCACATCCAAAGCATTATCACAAGCGATATCAAACATTTTTTAAAATTCACCTGCAAACTGTTTTTCATTATCCACTTGTGTATTAGTTTTCCTACTGGCATTTTTCTTTAATTTGCACCACTTCTCAAATAACTGTTCAACTTTGGTGACCGTGTGCTTCCTCGCACGAATTGGAATGCGTGCTCTTTCCCGAAATTCCTCAACTTCTTGCATTACACAGTGTGAACTTTCTCGTACAGTCTTTTTCAACAATAAGTGATGATGGAGAAACAATTTCAGGACCTGTTTATTGGAAGGGAGTTTGCTACCTAGTATCACATGGTCTGTGCTGCCAAGCAAGTAAATTTTACTATTATTCCTAGTCGAGTAGGAGGTTTTCTTTTCCTGTTCCATTTCTTACCCAAAATTAATGCACCGAGGTCCTCTCAAACGTCTTACTGATTGATGGTACACCAAACACCACAATCTACTAGCGTACGAGATACAGTAAAGAGAGCCAAAGCTTCCTTAACCAAGTTTAAATTCCCAGTTTGCACGTAAACGACAACGGTAGTTTGGTTATTTAATAAGAGAAATACCTTAAAATCCTGCACACAGATTAACAAGACGTTAAACAGCAGGCAATTCTGTGCACATTGCACAAGAAATTATTGTCAATGGCTCTTTTCTTTTGTTACAATAGTGCTGCTATCTATTGGTCATCTCTTGAAGTATATACGAATAGCAACATTCTGTATACGATTTCAAAAGACTTGAGCGACCAGTAAATATTTGAATATTAAAGAAATTTTTGATGAGTAACCTATTCTCACGAAAAAGAAAAGAAATAACGGGTGGCCCGCTAATTTTTCCAATTTTCAAAAATAAGGTACACCCTAATATATATATATATATATATATATTGGAGTGGAGATGGCACCCTCAAAATCCTCTTTGGCCTTTGGTTGCTCCCCCCCTGAAAAAAACTCTAACTACGCTACTGGACACCATGTACCAGAGATGAATTCTCTACCATTGAGCCACCGCGGCCCTGCTTGGCTTGGTCGTCCATATCCAAAATCTCTTTTGGCGTTGCTTAAACAACTTCTAGTTTTGTTCTAAATCCAGACTCCATATTGGCGTAGATATTAATATTACAGTCGATTGGTAAAATCAATCTTCCACATTTAAGAATTAAAGTACACACAAGTACAAAAATAAGCATTTACCATAAAAACACTAGCTGCAAGAGTTCAAAATAGATTTATGGTTTCTATAAAATCAATTGAAAATTGCTATTTTTAATTAGGCAGCTACTGAAAAACAGCAGCTTTCGACTCCAGCCGAGTTTAAACTGAACCTAAACTCAGTTCACCAAAGTGAACTGACCCGACAACCCGACCCAAGCTAACCTGATTGACTCGACCCGACAACCCGACCCGAGCTGACCCGATTGACCTGACCCGACCTGTTTGAGAGCACTATTTAAAATATACTGATATTGTTGTACAAGAGTAATTTTTTTCATAACCAGAGCTAAGAATAGTGCACTACTATTACATTTTCTCATATTATGCTTAAATGAATGCAAAACTCATAAATTTAAACAATTTACATACTTCCGATCAAAATTTGTTGAACAGTGTAATCTGCCGTAATCTGAAAATACTGTGACTGCTATTTTCTGTTCTTGCGATGTACTACCGCCTTGATTCGAAATATTTTCTACTTTAGACTCTATGCTAGGGAACTTTAAAAATCTAAAATTTTTACTTTCTTGTCGCCGTGGAGTTAATATTTTACTAATATTTTCTATACCAATATCAATGTCCTTTATAGCCTTTTTACTTCTAGTCAAAATATCTTCAGTCATTACAAATATAAGATAAATAAATATTTATAATATATATAACACCTTAAGATTTTACGCCATCACATTATTCCAGAAAATCAACATATTATATTAAAATGAAAACCCGGAGCAAAATGTATGTATTTTGTGTGTATGTGTATGTTGTTATAATAAACTAGAAAATAATCACAACAATCGTGGTCGGATGGATGAGTTAATGACTATCATGCAACTACTTAACTAGTTAATAAGAAATGTTTAGGAAATTTGGGATCGAAAGAAAATACGTAAATCTTAAAGTGTCTCGGACATGCTAGTTGGTCAATGTAAAATATTTAGACATTCGGGATCGTTACTAAGGCGTAAGCCTCACAACATATCTCTACCATGTTCTGGTGGGCTAATGTAAAAGTATTTAGACGTTTAGGATTGTTCAGCATCTCCAACCATGCTCTGATAAGCTAATGTAAATATTTGAGATCCTTCAGCATCTTCTACCATGTTAGCCTGGTCTACTCTAGCTTGAAGTGAATGTGGGGATTGTAGCTTAAAGGAGAAGACCAAACTAAACTTAGAGAAATATCTGAAATGTCTCTTGTAAACATGCCCTTAAAAGTTAGGCAAAATTTTGTGCAATGAAAACCAAAACTAATTCAAGTTGTAATTAATGAAGTTGGTGTTTAATTTAGAGAAAAGCTTAGCGTTCATCTTAAATCAGTTTATTCGACATAGAATTAAATGTTCTCAGATTTGACGTGTTTAAATGTCTGAAAAATTGTATGGAATAAAAGAAAGGAAATCTAGGCAAAGAGAACGTCATACCTTGAGTACTTCTGGATCCATGTTGTCAAGAATCCTCCTCTGCAGCTCGGCTTTGAATGTTATAAAATGTCCTTGGAAGGATGAAACTTGGTAATTGTAAAACACACTCAAATAAGAATTGTGCACGAGCTTTTCAAACACCCTAAACTGAAATGATTAATTCGATCTCGTTACTTAAATATTGTTTCGTATCACAAAGTGACGTTCGTTTTGTTTATAATTTACGACTCATCGCGTTAACTAGTTCGTCGCGTCTCTTTCAATAGTCCGCGTTCTCTCAACTCTCAATCTTGTACTACTCGGTGCCGATCTCTTCCTAACTACTCTATTTCCAAGGAAACAGTTTTATGTAATAGAAAACATGAGATTGCAGATTTCAGAGATGTTTCAGAACAACAATGATTCCAGCCAGCACGTGGAACTCTTGAGAAAACTCAATTGAGAAAGAACATTCTGCTGACCAAAAATCCTTAAAATCTCCAAACGCAATCTTCCGGATAATCTAAATTTTGTCAATCTGAGAAATTTCTGGAAGAGATGAATATAGAAATTCTTACAGTGTAACAAACATTCCCGTACACAATTCTGAAAGTAAAATGCTGATTTAATAGTGATTATTTAACAGTTATATAATAACCTCATTATGTAAATTCTCTTTAACGTAATCTTACTAAGTTGCAGTTTTACTTTTCGTAACAAAGATAACAATTCATGAACAATGTAAATAATTTTCACAACGCTATTTCCTCCTTTCTTTGTCGAGTAATATGATTTTAATAAGCATAATTGATTATGCAAATAAAATTTATTTAAATTACTTTCAACAACATAATGTATCGTAGCGTCACCAAGAATTGAACCAAGTACCATAGCATCTAATAACATCTCATTACATCCCATAATAATATATTTGTGGATGTAATTGTGATTTGCCGTAGTAAAGCTGGGGTGAATGCAAATGAATGCTTAGGGTTATAGAATTTTAACAACGGCAAAAAACACGATTACACTACATTAGCTAAAGGATTTTCAATCAACCCATTATCAGGTTGTGGAACAGCGAAATATTCTTGAAAAACTTATGCTCATGCTCAAGTGTCCTACAAGTGTTATGTGCATTTCCGCAGAGAATTTTTCACCTGAAGAACCAATGAAATCCTTGAGCACTGGAAATGATGTTTAGAACTCGTACTTCCCACAACAGCAGTTTCTTAATCTTTAAAAAAATAGATGTTGAATAACAGCTGTGAGTTCCATTTTATTGCAACACATTTCAATTTTTAGGTGTCGTGGACTCCTGGCTAGGTCCCGCGGACCCCAGGGGTCCGTGGATCCCACTCTGAGAACCTCTGTTCTAATTATTTGTAAGAACTTATTGGTAAATCTGCATTTTTAGTTAGAAAATACAATAACACTCTTGCTTGTACCTATGATGGTGCATGCGCCTGGAATTTTGTTACGTCCATTCCTCCTTCTTGGGCAACAATAACGACAAAAACAATTTTACTTTTCGTTATTTGCGTTATTGGTGTGAGCGTAAAAATCACAGAATAACACTCAGAAGCTACCTCTATATGCCAGTGGTCATTATGAGGCTACAGCCTACCCTTCTTTGTCCCTAAATCACTTTAAAAAGTACAATAAATATCCAAACCACCTCCTTACACTTTCTTTCATGCTCGTTTTGGCCCATTCGGAATACAGACTGATTTTATTTAAAGAAGGATTGGAACACAGAATTTCCATGTCAGAACCATACGTTGGCACTCCATTGTAAATTGATTTCAAGCAATGTCAACAATCCTTTGTTTCGTAAACTCCTTTTTAATTGTTGACTCAACTTCTTGTTTATCTGAACTAACAACAGTTTCAGACCTTTTCTTTTCGAAATACAAGAATGATTTACGACCTACTTTGACGGTTCAATAGGAGTTTGTCTGTAATCGGCAACCGATCGACTTCTTCGGAAATCCACATAACATAGCACGTGAATATGGTGAGTAGACTGGCATAATCGTTTGTGGAATGCTTGCGTTTCTACTACATTTTTAGGGTACGCTCATACTGTAGTCTTCTTCGATCATGAAGTCTGTAACTGGGGATAAGCGTACTAATATTATTAACATTACATTCTATCAGAAAAATCGGCAAAAGCAACAAGATCTCATATAACTAAAGAAATCGGACTAACAGTGCGGGATGTGCAAATTTATCGTTTGTGCAAACAGTTCCGCAGCAATTGTTTTCACAGTATTCATCTTGCATCTAGCAAAATGCAGGGAGATCTCATAGCGTACTTACAAAAGAGGGGTCTATTATTAAAACCTGCCCCATCCATTTTTTTACTTTTTGAGAAAATGAAAAAAAAAACATGTATCTCTGTAATAACATGCGACATTAATTCTGTTCTCTCGACACTGGAATCTGTTCATTGTTGTCTACACAAATGTTTGGTCACACAAAATCAAGAACTGAGCAATAAATAACGCGTTTTAGACAATATACACAGGATATGGTAGTGGAAGTGAAAAATGGAAATGGTAGGTTTTGATACTAGACCCCTCATAAGAAAGAAAAGATAGATGTTGTTATCTGACACTAGTTCATCGTGGAAATCCCTTGTTCGTCGAAGTTTAGCTTAAGTATTAGAACGCTACGCTACAAAGAATTTTAAGAAATTTGAATGTGAAAACCACAGCACGGTTTCAGTTGTGTGTAACTGATTATGGTGATCGATTTTATTTCTGTAACTGGTTTATTGGCAAATTAAATGAAAACCCTATGCTCTTGTTTTAAGTTTCCTGAGGAAGCCAAATTCTTCGTGCCCTCATTAAAAGCAAGATATTGGTCATCAGTGCTGTCGAACGTGAGATCAGAAGTGTCAATGCACATAAACGAATCATTTTTTGGTGTGGCATAACTGCTACTGAGGTGATAAGACCTTTATATTTTCATGAAAATGTAACAAAGGCATCTTACTAAAAGCTACTAAGGGAGAAGATATTTGTCGCACAAGATCCCTTAAATTTAGGTCAAAATGATGAATTATGGTTCATACAAGACGGAGCACCACTACATCGCTCAAATACGACTAACTTATAAATCTTTAAAAAGACAAGTTTGGAGGACGACTTATTGCTATGGGTTGAACTGTCGAATCGCCACCAAGTAGTCCAGATCTCACTCCATACGATCTTTTCTTGTGGAGATTTCTAAAACAAATTGTTTCAAAAATCACGTAACAATGTACAAGACTTACAACAGAATTAACATAGCGTAGAGATATGTTGGAGAAGGTGTTTACAGTGGCTTTAGTAAATATAATTAATTAATGTGTTGCTCATTCACGAGGACATGCCGAATAAAAGTAAGTTCATTTTATCGGTCTTACACTTAAATTAATATCTTTGAAAAATTAATGGAAATAGAGCCAAAAAGTATTGTTTTTAAAAAGAAATAATATGTTTCCTTAGGTTCATAGTATAGCCTTATTCAACCTAATTCTTATTCCTCGCGAGACATTTGTTTTTGCTACAACCATGTGTCCATAGTAAACAATTTCCTAACGTCCTTACGTGTGCAGTATACGAGTAGGCTATTGCGCTGGAAGTGGGATCATATGGTTACTGTGTAAGAAGTAGGGAAAATATACGCTTTTATATAAATAAAGTAAAAAATATTGAAACTTAAAGGTCATCTATTAGAATTTTATCTTTTTAAAGTATTACTTGTGATTAAGATTTTTTTCTTTCGTGGTACACCTTGTCTCAAAAAGGTTGAGCGCATTCTTTATTGCTGTTTCGAGGCAAAAATTTTCTAAGTCCAACTTCGGGTATCTTCGGAAAAAAGTAAACCAGGTTCGAACCTCGAAGTCAACTTTTGCAATCGGGAAAAAGTTTGCAGATGTGTTTTTCTTCTTTTAAATGTAATAAGACTTGTTACCAAGTGTCTATAAAAAGCAACATTGTTTGAAATACCTAACGATACAGTATTTCGAAATTTTGTATTAATGTCAGTACATGCTTGTTTGTCATTTTGCTCTCCATACTTAAAGTAACATTCAGATACGTTAACGAATCTTTCCATATGTAAACGAATGGTGAAAATTAGGACATAGAACATAATTATCGCCTGAGTACTAAAATAAAAGTCAAAGTAGAACCGAAACAGCGTTTCCAGTGGATATAAACAGATGGTGATCAGAAAAATGGAAACACCTAAACGAAATTGCAACTTACCAGATTAATATGGTGTCGGGCCAACTTTCCCCTTTAGAACAGCCTTGATGTGACGTGGGATGGAGGCATAGAGGTCATGAATGGTAGCAAGTAGAATTTTACACCATTCCTCGTGCAGGGAATCGGCCAGTTTTGTGAGAGAGGATGGGGGTGGAAATCGTCGCCGGAGTCGTGTTTCCAAAACGGACCACAGATGTTCAATTATGTTGAGATCTGGGGATTGGGCGGGCCAGGGGAGGCGTTGAACTTCATCCCGATGTTCCTCAAACCAGCTGCAACAACTCCAGTTGTGTGAATGGGTGCATTATCATCCTGGAAGATGGCGTCATTGTCCGGGAACAACATCCGGACAATAGGATGCAAGTGGTTTCCCAAAATTGCGACATAATCGTTGGCAGTGATTCGTCCGGTAAGTGTGTCCACAGGACTCAATGAAAACCATGATATGGTGGCCCACAGCATCACCGACCCGCCGCCGCCATGTTTCACAGTTGGGCAGAGACACTGCAGATCATAAGATTCTTTGGGCGTTCTCCACACATAAACACTTTCCTTGGTTGGGAATAGGGTGAAGGATGACTCATCCGACCATATCACACGTTTCCAGTCCTCAACGGTCCAAGTTGCATAGTCGCGGCACCATTTGCGGCGTTCGAAAGCGTCATGGTCCCTGATGAGCGGTTTGGCCCGTGCAACACAACCCCGTAAGTTCATGTCATGTAATTCGAGGCGGACTGTAATTGTCAAAACAGGATCGGGGAGGTGCTGATTGAGTTCCTCCGTCACTTGCTCTGCAGTGGCATGACGGTTCTGCGTGACAATGCTTTAATACTCGGCGTGACTAGTCACTCATGATTTTCTTCCGCCCAATGTTCCGCTTCCCCGATGTGGTTTTCCCGTGTGTTTTGTAGGCCGTCATCACCTTCGACACTGTCTCACGCGACAAACCTAACACAGTAGCCACTGCCGTCACACTCACTCCACATAACCGCGCACCAACAATTTGCCCTCTTTGAAAATCTGAGAGGTCTCCCATTTTACGCTACCTCCGTCTGCTGCAGCCACTGGACACTGCTGTTCCACTGCGCCTTCACGGAACAGCAGAACGGAGTCAGGTGAGGCTTTGATTGTATTAGCAACCTGAGACCTCATTCACACCAAACCACACGCATGTAATAGTGGTATGACCCTGGCTTTGATTTACTCAAATCACAGTGCCGGGTCGCGGATGCAAATTTAGTTAACACCACGCAAGCGATAAGTACATGAAAAAACATTATGTATTTGGAGCTATGCGTGAAATAAAAATGTAGTAGTAAATGTAAAATAGATACTTCAGCCTCGGCGTGATGGGGAAAAATCATAGAAACACTAGAAGTCTTGGCCACTATTGAGCATGCGCGTGAAGAAGCTTCTCCAAGCTCGTCAAAGCTCGTGACGTAGCTCTCGATCGACGTCAGAACTGGCAGAAATGCATGGGACGAAGTCGCTTTATAAGCGAGGCCCGTCGCCCAGCTCGGTTGATTTTTCTTTCCAGCATTCGTCCAGTGTGTTTCGCTCTTCGAACCGGACACTCGTCGTAAAATCAGGTATGTGATTATTTTTCCCCCCTCGATACGGGATGAGCACCTTGAGATTTGTTAGTGATTAATATAAAGTTTAATTCCAACATGAAACCAAGTTCCCCCTTCAAGAATTATCACTTCCCCTTTGGGCCAATGCAAGTTGCAAGTAAAAATCATCAAACTTACTATTTTCAATAAATGGCGGCTTAGCATAAAAACTTCCTAGCACCCATTTGGTAATGAAGGGGTTGTGCCCATAAATGTGATGTATGTAATAATAAGTTCAAGTTGTAGTTCCAACTAACCGATTTGTGAGATTCTTTGTATTTTCATTTTTATTTTTTTATTCTTATAAATAAACCGTACAATGGAAATGGTCTCTTTAATTTAGTCAAGCTATCCCTCTCTATCTAGATTCAGTTCAGAGTCTTCATATGTTACCTGGGTTTCGATTTCCAGTACAAGCTCTACCACTGAAATACGTGTCTTCCCCCCACTATTGAGACTTTTAGTGAACTTTCTCATCTTCTTCGAATCAGTAAGCCAAAGACGTTTCGATACCGAGGCTTAAAGGGAGTTGGACTCAGAACCAACCTTGACATACTGGGTGGAGAGTAGAGGAGTGATATCAAATATGATTACACAAAAGAAAGTGTATAAAAATATAATGCCAATCTCAGAAAACACATAACAGTTTTATGGTGTTCGGTGTTCGCCGGGTAACGAACTGTGTGTTCTTGAGTCTCTAAACAAGTCTCTGGTGCTCGTTCACTTTATAGGGGAACCAAAAATCTCAGTTGCCTTTCAGGTCAAATCGCGAGTGATTTTTCTTTTATCGAAGAGTTTTCAATATATAAAAGTGTAAAGTGTATGCGAAGTGTTTCTTTTGACTAGTCAAGTGGTGTATCTGTACTATGTAAAGTCAATAAAGTTCAGTGGCGTACTTGGCCTAGGCGGTGTTCAGCTTATGACTCTGATATACAAGTATATTCCTTCTGCTCTAAGTAGTGCGTTTTACAAGGAGTGAAGTAGCGACGAAAATTTTCTATTCTCAACTTCTCTCGCTTTAAGTTGTTATAAGTCAGCGGAATAGCTGCTAGGTTCCGCAGAGCAAGACTCAGTTTACCTCACGACGTTTTCTTGTGTAGTGATGCAAATCTAAAATCGGGACGCGAGTGTTAAGACAGAATTCAGCTTTTGTTTCATGTACTTGCAAAACCCTAAATCTGCTAGCTTTGGTGGGATCACAGTCAGTTTTATCTCTGGGCAACAGAACCGCCCGTTTTACGGGATGAAATTTCGACTAGTTTGTCCAGCGATAAGTGGCTAAAATCCCTACCACTTAATTGGAGAGGATCACAGGCAGTTTATCTCTAGACAGCAGAACCGCCCGTTTTACGGGATGAAAGTTCGACGGTCTGTCCGGCGATAAGTGTCTAAAATCCTTTCCCATTCAAAGCTTGGGGTCACAGGTATGTTTTCTCTTGGTTCAACAGGGCCCCCCTGCACTAGGGGTGCATGTCCGACGGTTGCCTGGGAATAACTGCCTAAAACTCTCATTTATGCAAATGCAACAAACCAAAAATCAAAATGCAGGTACATGATCCAATGGTTGGATGTTCGTAATCCCCCCCTGTGTCAATTAAGAAAAAATAGTTTAAAGAAATGAAGTTTAAAAAAGAAAACAAGTTAAAGAATAGAAGTAAAATTCAAAATCATCATAAGTGAACAAATAAACATGTTCTTTTATAAACAGCTGTATAGTCACTTTCCGTTTCCCGTTCTAAAAAGTAAAGCAAAATTTATAAAGAAAGGGAAGTTGAGTATTCAAGTTCAAAGGAATCTAAATAAAGATATTGAAATAATAAAAAGTCTCATAATACGTAAACATTTGACGTAGCATTTCCGAGGGAAGTAGCTATCAGTGATTAAATTCCTATTATATCAGAGGAAATAGGTTGATTACACACTGCCCTGGTTTAGAAAATAAAAGAAAAGAAAAGAAAAGCTATTAGATTTAGGGCAATCCCATTGTCCTAAGACCCCAACGGGCAAGCACCGTTATATTTTGGATCGGTGGAAAAATTACTATTGTATTGAATGCAATAAAGTAAAAGTACATGGGCATTCTCCTCCTCAATTTGGCCGTTGGAAAAAGAACCCGTTACTGAGTTTCTTGGATACGTGTAGTAAGCCCAGACATCTCGAACCAACGACCGCTAGTCCGCAAACTCCTGATGTGCCGGCGAGTGGCTACGACCTAACGCCGCTTGCCGCGTCTAGTCCTATCTCGACTAGAAATGATACAGAAATACAAAGTGCTGGTTCGAGTGATAAACCAACACCAGCTCCTAGGACTATATATGTAAATTCAGATACTGACGAGACCCCACCGGGGGTAGATCCAAAAACTCTAGTGAATGAAGTAAATTTAAAAGATGAACTAGAAATTGCAGAACTAATAACTGCAGGTAAGGAAAGCCCTTAAGCAACAATTGAGATAGAATCAACAGCAGGTGTAATACCTGATGTCCCCTCGAACCAAAGACCCTTAGATAATACTAAGTTAGCTGATAAGGAAAATAGATTAAGTAACTTAGTGTTAAGTTCAGGAAATAAAGATATTGATGTATCAAAAGAACCAGATAGCCCAGTAGCGCTATATTTTCCTATTAAATACGAACTGTCAGATCCTACAACGCCGTTAGAAATGCAAAGACCGACCTTTCAATCTTTTTATGCTGGTAGTAGTGATGAAACAGTTTATGCTGAGATCGGTCCTAGAACTATGTATGCTAACTTAAATACTGAATCACGAATTTCAACGAGTAAAGAGCACATTTATGAAAATATTGGTCTCGAACCCCAGACTTTAACGAATAAAGAGCCAATTTATGCAAATATAGGAACCGAACCATGGGATACGAAAACTGAGAACCCTGACGAGAACAATGAAAGTCAATTGCGCTCTCTGACACAGCCTAACGATGAAGCATTAATACACCAGATTAAGCATTCATTACAAACAGAATTGTCCCCTGCAGTAGGAAACTTAATTCGACCTTTAACTAAACAACTACGGAACAAGAAAGTACAGGTCACAGTTGTACGTCGCCAAGGTGACTACGAAGAGAAATTAGGTATTCTATTTCAAGCTGACCCCTCAGCCCCCTTTGAAGACTTATTACCTGAGGAAAATGTAGTTGGAAATTTTGATATGGAAATACAGACCGACGTTTTTCAAAAGAAAGATGTTAGCGTTCAGACCGAATATAAGTTTCCTAAAATGATCCAGATTGACACAGATCGTGAACTTAAAGTTACTCGGACAACAGCTACTCAGACCAACCCTGTCATGTTTGAAAATAGCCTTACCCTCCAAGAGAAACTGCAATATTTGGACAGTATAGATAACATACTCAGTGTAGTTACTAAAGTCAGGTGGTCAAACGGAGATATTAGTAGTGCAGAGTCAGATGGGGGTGAATCTTTGAAAGACGATTGGTTGGGATACGAACTACAGAAATTACAAAACGAAGAAATAGCCCAATTTCAAGAAGACAACCCGGAGTCTTCTCCTGCGTCATCCCTGGAGGATGAGTCAAAACCTTCTTGGAACTTCGAAGAAGATTTCCGATATGACCGTTGGGATCCTCCTACGGTTTCTACTCCCCGAGCAGCGAACCAAGACCGTCCCACAGAGGACGCTGACCAGAGAAATGACCTCGTCGCCCCTGCTCCAATTGAGAGGATGTTAGACGATGAGAAGAAAAGTGATGATGTTTTTCCCTCAGTTTATTCCGACCACCAGAAGCAAATTGAGGAAAGAGAAGAAGAAAAGGATTCCTGGTCCGAGAGTAGAATAAACAAGAATATTGGTAAAATATTTGATTACGCGGAATTTGGTGCATCAGTAATATGTTTGGATGAAGTAGAAAATAGAGACGATCCCTCAAACTCTCCAACCCAAAGTGATTCTAACAAACAAACTGATAGTGTTAAGGATATTGGTTTACAAACTTCAGCTAGTGCTAGTTCTAAATTTAGTTCCTATAATGAAACTGGTTAATCACCTGCGACCAAGGAAATGAAAAAGTACCAACAAGAGGAAAAGTTACATCCCTTACAGATAGTGTTTGTTTCGCCACATAGTAGCGTAGTTACATCCACGACCCCAGTGGAGAAATTCGAGTTTAGCGAAGGGGAAAAGTCAGTAAAATCAGTACTTAGCGAACAAAATAGATCTCATACATCAGAATTTAGTCCAGAACAAACCTCCGAGTTAGAAAATAGAAGCGTAACTGATACCGACTATAGGTCCGTTTCTGAAAATTTCAACACCTCGGCTTCTTTAGACAGGTCCTTAGATCTGAAAGATGAGCCTGTTTCACATTCATCAAGAGAAGATAAGACCTGTGACAAGCAAAAATCAAATTTTTCGCCCTTTTTAAAAGTAGATCCTGAGGATAAGCCTTGTATAAATTTAAAATCTGAGCAAGAAATTAAAACTACTCCGGATACCGAGCCATCTATACCATATAGTTTTGAGAAACCTAAATTTACAGATACTGTTGTAACAGGCAAAGTTAGCAACCCTCCTCCCGAGGGTGACAATCAAAATTCTACTATTAGTGCTAAACCACAAGCATTCAAGATCTATCCAAATGTTGAAATTCCCTTCTTCTCTGGTAATAGAAATGAGTGTGTGGAAACTTTCCTACAAGAATATGAATCAGTGGCTAGCATATACGAATGGTCAACCCCAGAGATAGTAAATTACCTCCCTTATTTTTGAAAGGGGAAGCTCTCTCCTTCTATTTAGTAGACATAGCAAACCTTTCACCCTTAAACTATAACGAGATGAAGGAAAAACTTAAAAAGGCATTTCCTAGTATTGAGTATACTGCAAGATTAGAATACGACGTTGCTACAAGAAAACAACAACCCAATGAGAGTACTTTAGCGTTCATTTATAAGTTAATAAAGGATTTGAAATTCTTACGAGGTTGGGTTAATGAAAGTGAATTGATGAGTAAGCTTAGAATGAGTTTGTTACCAGACATCCTAAATAAGCTGATGCTTGAAGTGGATGATTGTGATAATCTCGTACAGTGCCTGCAATATCTTAGAAAATTTCACACAGCACAAAGATTAGTTAGTCAGAGGATGAGTAGTGACGTAATATGGAAAAATGACCGCTTGGACTGGTCAAGCATTAAAGAAACTACCCAACCTGGATTTGTACAGGTTAGTTCTTGTTACTCAGACGAAGTAGTAGCAGAACCGAGTTACAAAATGTATAGGAACACTCACCAAAATACCTATGGCTTTGGCCATGGGCGGGCGCAGCTTTGTACAGTCAAGATAAAAATAGGAGACCGCTGGGCGCAAGCTCTTATTGACACAGGCTCAGAAATTTCGCTGACTTCGAAAACCCTCCTACCCCCAAGATTTCCACTAACTGAGAGACTGAAGGGTTATGTAAAGCTTCGTGGCGTATGTGCCCATCCGACAGATTACATTCCTGTGGTGAGAATAGCGTGTTGCTTCAAGGATCACTTGAAAACAACCAAACGAAGGTTTCTAGACGTAGCTATAGTTGACCCACAGTTTTGCGCCTATGATGTTATTTTAGGGATAGATTTTTCGCATAAGTATGTTACAACCATTCATTCCAAATACTTGGAGCTAACAGATAAAGACGGGAATCATGTTGAAGACCTATGGTTCACAATCCCAAAAGGTACAAATGGGCATCGTCAAGGTGTAATTCATACCTTAGACTTAACACATGTTGAACGGTACCCACCGTCAGTAGTAAAAGGATTGCTTAACGATTCCCAATCGGCAAAAGATGATAATGCTACACAAACGGTCTTCTCTAACCCTCCTCATAGAAACAACCAAACCTATAGTAAACGGAACCTCCCACTCAGGAGTAAGGATCCGTCTCCAAAGTTGGTCACCGGAAATCCCATAAATCCCGTTGCTAGTGTAGCCGATAAAAGACAAAAACTCCCTGCTAAAGAAATTACATCTCTAGTACTCGTGTGTTCCAGGGAAACTACAAAATTTCCCTCGGAGCCTACGAAGAGAACGAATGGTAAAGTCAATAGGCGCGAAAAGGCAAGACGTAAACGAACTAAGAAAGCAAGGTATCTTCCAGTGCTCCTAAGCTGGAACCTACCAATTCGCCTGACTTAGAAAAAGAGGAAAAGAATCTATGCAGCCTTGACCCTCAACCAGGCCCTAGTAGAACTTTGGTAGCTAGTTCTACAGAAAGTTCGAGTACAGAGATTATTCCCAGAAAGAAAAAAGAAAGCGTTTTATGCGGTAAAACATAGCAAGAAGGACCAACACTCTGTAAAACCACCCCTGCCCTCACAGGCGCCTTATGAGCCTGTAAAGGACAAATCAAATAGAGGACAGTTAGAAACGTTAGAAAAACCTTTGACAACGCAAGGAAGTGTAAATGATCCAGTAACCCTCTCTGATCTAGAGAGTTTTGCTCAGGATCATATTAAAGAAGAGGTCGTGCCAAACCCCTTGGGGTTGAGCGACGAAATTTTTGATATCTATCCGGATACTACCTATAAAGTGCACCTTCCAGCAAATGTCCGCGTGCCGTCCAATGCTTCGTATGCATAGAAATTACCGCACCAACCGGGACCATGCATATTTGGGACATCATACCGTCCAAAGGAATTCGGTATTGGCACTCCTGTTTGATCCCCAGAGGTCCAGTTTTTACTGACAATGGAAATTATACTCTGACTATTTTTAATAGTTCGGATCGAACAAGATCTTTGTCTAAAAACCTTTATTTAGGGAAACTTGTTCCCCAGGTTGAGTCTTTAAATGACGAGACAGACAATGACGTGCAGACAGTTAATCAGATCGTACACCTTACTAACAAAGATGAAACAGACGACGTGGAAGTCTCTGGACAACCCAAAAATGTCCCCCAAACAAAGGAAGAATTAGCTCAAGTACTAAATATTGGTCCAAAATTAAACCCAGAAGAAAGAAACCAGTTACTGGACTTATTGATGGAATTTAGGGATGTTGTAGCCTGGGACAAGTCTCGTCTTACTGCGGCTACCGATAAGTTTATGTGCTCCTTTGAGGTCATCACAGATATTCCTGTTTCTCACCCCCCATATAGAGAAACACCAAAACAGAGAGAGATAGTCGCAGAAGAGATCCAGAAAATATTAGACAGCAATATTATCCGGGAAAGTAAGAGCCCATATTCGGCACCAATTGTGATAGTACGAAAAAGAGATGGCTCCCCACGTATATGTATCGACTTCAGAGGAATTAATAAATTTTAAGGCCAAATTTTGTGCCAGTTCCACGCATAGATGAGGTACTAGCTTTCTTAAATGGTACCAAATTCATAAATACTTTGGACATGCAAAATGGATACCATCAATTACTCATCCGTCCGTGCGATATAGAGAAGACTGCATTCATCTGCATCCGGGGAAAATTCGAATTTTTGAGACTACCATTCGGCCTAACCACAGCCCCGGCCCTTTTTCAAAACATGACGAATGTTATCTTTGGTGACATCATGTGGAAGTATGTAATCTGTTATTTAGACGATTTGGTTTGCCCCAGTCCTTCCTTCCCAGCTCTAATAGAAAGAACGATAATTATTTTATCTCGACTCCGGGAGGCCAACCTAAAACTCAGCCCTAAGAAATGTTACTTTGGTTACGAAGAAGCCTCGGTGCTTGGTCACATCGTTGGTAGACGAGGAATTTGTGTAGATCCCGCCAAAACTGAAGCTATATCAAAGGTACCATACCCCACTACAGTCACAGAAATACGTAGTTTTATTGGACTTTGTTCATCTTACAGAGCTTTTGTCGAAGGATTTTCTACTATTGCAAAACCACTCATTTCATTGACTAAAAAGAACGCCAAATTCGAATTTGGGGAAACCGAGAAACAAGCATGGGATACTTTGAAATCTTGTCTCATATCTGCTCCAGTCCTTGCACACTTTGACCCAAATCAGGACGCCATAGTCTATTCGGATGCCTGTCGAGAGGGAATAGGTGGATACGTCGCACAAATTAAAGAAAATAACAAAGAACACCCAATAGCCTATTTTTCGAAATCGTTGTCTCCAGCGGAGCTCAACTATTCCACGGTTGAGCTTGAAGCGCTAGGTGTTACTAAGACAATTTTGCATTTCCACTTCTTATTGGCAGATCGTCCCTTTATTGTTCGGACTGATGCTCACGGCATCTGTTACCTAAGAAATAATAAGATGCTAAATTCTCGACTTATGCGTTGGGCCATCCGTTTACAACTTTACCAATTTACAAGTGAACATGTAAAAGGCCGCAATAATGTGACCGCAGATTTTTTGTCAAGGTGTCCGTTGAAGGATGAGTTACCCTCCAAATTTGGGCAAGAAGAAAATTGTGCAGACGTGTGCAACCTAGTGTTATGTCCCAAAATAGATATAAGAGCAATGCAAAAAGAGGACAATAAAATTAGAGAACTAATACAAAAGAAGAAAGATAACCCTACCGATCGTGCTCTAAAACCCTATGTGGTAGTTGACGATGTCTTATATCGAGTCATGAACAAAGATAGGAAACTAGTGATACCGGAAAAGGCTATCCCCGACATCTTACAAGAGGCCCATTCGTCTCCGCTGTGTGGAGGCCATACGAAATTTTCTCGCACGTACTCTAAAGTGAACGAACGTTACTACTTTCCTAACATGGGGAAAATAGTTAAGGAGTACGTGCGCTCGTGTGACGAATGTCAAAGGGTGAATATCCCTCGAGAAAAGAAACAAGGATTTCTTCACCCCTTACCTGTAAAAGAGGAACTATTCTCCCGTTGGAGTTTGGATATTTTTGGCCCGCTACATAGTAGTGCAGGCTACAGTTACATCCTGGTTATGATAGAATATCTTAGCCATTTCGCAATATTAGTATCGCTACGAAACATAAATGCTCCGACAGTGGCTAGAGCCATGTTGGACGAGTTAATCACGCGGTTTGGCCCCCCAAAAGAGGTATTGACGGATAGGGGAACGAACTTCTTATCAGCGATAATGGCCGAACTAAATGACCTATTTGACATTAAACATGTCCGAACTGCAGCATTCAAACCATCAACAAACGGACTATGTGAGCAATTTAACTCTGTAATTGCAAATTTTCTAACTAAGTACACGGCCAAGCAGCCTACCAAGTGGGCGAAATTAGTGATGGGCATTGGAAATATTCCCGGTGGGAAGGAATTTAAAAATGGGAATATTCCCGGGTTTTTTTCCTGGCCTATAAATTCCTGGGAAGGAATTTATTTCCATTTCTCTACTTTATCTTCAAAATTATAAGAACCATATGACTAATTACTTTATTTTAATATATTATGATTTACTTCTAGGTTTTAAAGAATTTGGAGGATAAAAAATTTAAAATTATTTGACGGTACTTTATATAACTAATAATATGAGTTTTAAGTTCCATTTCTATTTGTACTAAAAAGTAAGGTAATTGTTTAGTATCGGGAGGCCAAAACTAGCAAAAAGTGGGATGATTTACGGAAGAAATGAGTTGATAGTGATGTTCAAGTAGTCAAGAGAGTATCGAACACAATTTTTTTAGAACAGTATTGGATTTATACAAAACGGAAAGGTAAGTAGAAGTGATTTATGTGAGAAAAGAAAGTGAATTGATGGTAAAGAAAATAGAAAACAACGTGCCATGCGGGGCTCTAACACGCCTTCATTCGCTAACGCTCGCTCTGCAATGCTGTCTGAATTTAATTTGGTAACGTAATTTAACGTATGAAACCATAAAACAACCGCATCGGAATAGAATATCGCAAAAAAAAGTAGGTGCAAAAGCTGATTCCCAATGCTAAAGAACAGCAAAAATTAGCAAAGTACTAATTTACAAATGATGAAAAGGAACCATTTTGTAAAGTAATTTAGAATAATGTAGAAATAGAGATGAAGTACTATTAATAAACACTGAACTACCATTAGTAAAAGACGTCTTTCTGTCTCCTCTCTCTGACTCGAATTTCTGAAGAGGTACCCGGAGTTCTTTTACATGTGAATTAACGTATGGAATTTCGAGAAATAAGTAGAATGAAAAGTCGTGTATGGCAACGTTACGTGCTAAAATATAAAGACAAGTTAGATTCTTGAAAATTTTGTGAACATAAATCTGTATGCGCAAATGTTGATAAATTGATAAGACATGTATCTTCTAGCACTTACCCAATCTAATTTGTTTATAACATTTATAAATTTAATGTGTTTATAATATCAGTAATAAACTCAAGTTGAGCAAATCCACTTACATATAAATTTAAACTGTTAAGTGGTTTAAAAATATTAATTTTTCACACATAATTAATTGATAGAATATATCGTAAATAAATATACCTTTATGCGTACTCTGTAAATATAATAAAGTGTTAATAAAGTAACATAGTGCCGTTCAGATTATATATTTTAAAGAATACTCTGTGGACAAAAGTAATAATATGCTGTGATATAAAAATTAATTCACCTTTGAAATCATAAAATAGTAATAGAATGCAATTTTCTTTCTGATTGAACATAAATTCCAGGATAAATTCCCATTTTGGGAATCTTCCCGGGAATATTCCCAGGGAATATTCCCGAAAAATATCTTCCCTGGTATTTATCCATCACTAGTCATAGTGGGTGAATGGGTCTTGTTGGGTCCTTAGTCATTTTGGGTCACGGTGGGCGTCGGTCACGATGTGTGGTGGGTCAGTATAATGTGGATCAAGATTTCATTGACCCGCACCATGTCTGGGAACATTGCATTAAAGAGGAGACGCTCCGAAGGTGCGCGTCCGCGATTTTCTCAAGTTTTGCACATAGATAGTACCCCACCAGAAAGCAATAAATCTTGAAACGGTTCACAGTACCATTTTACAGAACTCGAGATAGAGGGTTTTATTTGATTGGCTAAATTAGAACCTCAATAATTTATCCTTCTACAAGCGAGATTTTCTTCATCGTTTCCGTGGCGAAGTCAGAAGAATATGCGGCAAGTAAACTTAAGGTTGAAGGTTCGCCCACCTCGGGATACTTGTTTTTTTCCTAGTGTTTTTTACACTGACCTGAATATAAAAAAATCAGGCATATAGGCGATTTAACATATTTTGGGGAGGTATTTTGTGCTTCGTTGGCTTTTCGTCGAGTATCTGAAGCTGGTAGTATAATTTTCAAAACGGAAGTGGGACCACCACGGATCGTAGCTACGGGATCACCAACTTTTGGCGAAAGGTTGCCAGTGGCTCATCGGTGGTCCACTGACGCTTACGGCATGGGGGCTTGTATCTGAAAACTAAGAGAATAAAGAAGCATGGTATCTACGAAGCCCGTTGGCACTAATAAAAGTTTGAAACGATAGAACAGATGTCAAAACCGGAAAACACGTATTTTATAATTTCAAAGGTACCCCGTGTCAAGGAAAAAGATTTCCTCCAAGGTTCCCCGGAGGGTCTCCGGAGGGGTGCAACTCAATATTTGAAAGTGGCAAGGGGAATCAAATAGTGTGTCATTTAAAACTATTGCTAAACTTTAAAAAAATGGTAAGAGTCTCGAGTCTTTATGCTAACTTGTGCAAAATAGCGAGCGTTCAAGATGGTTATAAGTCCTTCATTGAAAACTTCGTGCCCACCTCTAGAAATGTAAAACTGTGAAACTACCCAGAAGAGGTAAACGTTTGTCTTACCATTGCAAAAGTATAATGCACCAGGGTAAAACATAAAGTGCCCAATTATGGGTTTATTACATCACTTATGTTAAATTCTTCGTTCCACGATTGTGTCTTTAAGCTAAAGGACAGGGTGATTGTGAATTATGAAATTAATGGTAGAATACAGAATGGACCCACCACCAATTATGAACCAATCTGAACCATTGTGACCAACTCCGACCGGTCCAACTCCGACTCCAACTTATATAATGGGTGTGTATGTTCCATCATGTAAACAAACTTCCTACATGTAGTACTTACAGTCTAAAAAAGAGTATTCTCGGGGTAAGCTATTGGCAGTTGGAAGGGGGATATATGTAAAGTATAAGCGATCGATATTAGTGTCGAATCTATAGTTCTCGTTGTTGCAAATATTAATAATTACAACTCCGATAGCGTTAAAGTCCAAATTTAACTCTCGTCGTAAAGTTCCGGTGTGGGATAAGCAGATTCGGCCCTCAAGCGAGAGCTCATGTAGTTCGGATTCTACGTTAATTAGTAGGTCTACGTCTCATATAGCCTCACTGCTGAACGGGACGTTAAACTCAAAATCAACTCAATCGATTCAAAACCCATAAGCATGTCGGGCGATAAAGGATGAAAAATAAAATGCCTCAAGTAACTGAGATTAGTGTCAAATCCATAGTTTGAGTTCGTGAGTTATTACAAACACAATGTTATTTAATGTCACGTTTTGGAATGAGCGATTATGCCACCTGGATTTTAAATTTACAGGAGCAACATCGAAAGCGTTACTCACACAGCTCTCAATGTTTTGATGTATGTATACGTGTATATTCCAGCGAAACTCCAGAATGTCTGGCGCAACTTTTACCTAACATGGGAGACATATTACTTTCAATCTAAGAAAAAAAATATTGTGGAAGTCAGATACCTCAAGGGATGGAAGTTGGGAGGAGTGACATGTAAAAATAGTGTAAAACGACTGATTGTAGAGTGTTATCCATTGTTTTCTGGGTCGTTGAGATGAGTAGTGAGGTACTCAATGGCGTTATATCCAAATGCATCCCCATCTTCACAGGATAATGGGCTTGGAGATACGATTAATAAAATGTAAAAACTTACTTAAATATTTTTCGAAGTAATAGTTTTCTGGGGTCGCGAAAGAGTTTCTAATAACTTTAAAGTGTAGTTTGTACCCACTTCAAGATGGTCTTTTTAATCGTATCAATTTCGCACCTCAACCAAGAAGAAATTACCATCTCAACTAGTATATGTATCAAGCTAGCCTTCGCAATCGAGAAAAAATTGTGTTGATGTATGTTTCGTCTTTTAAATGATATACTACATGTTAAATCAGAGATTGAGTGGGTCGGTGGGTCAAATGGGTCAAGATTTGTGAGTGGGTCAGTGGATTGTAGGTCAACAAGGCGTGACCCACTGCAAAACACCACTTACCGTGAATCATACTGACCCATTGACTCACCGACCCATTCTGCTAAGTGCCTTCTAGATAGCATATTCTGAACACATGTAAGTTTGTCTACGTTTTACTTTCAAGACCTTCATTTTTCTTTTTTTCATTTGGTTGTAATAAAGAAAGAAGTTCAGGCTCTTTTGGATGTTGATATTTCCAATTGTAAAAATGGCAATAGGACTTACTAGTTGGTTTTTGAGATGCAGGCTGTGAGTTTTTAGAGGAGCTAACTACTGGAAAAAATCGGTTTATTACAAATGTAACTTCTTGTAGAGAGGATGGCGTGGATCATGGATCAAGTTAATGACGAAGTATTTTAGTAGGTCGGAATTTGTCACAATGATTGAGAGTTGTTTATAGTTGGTGGTGGGTCAGCGTGGGTCATGGTGGGTGAATGGGTCTCGTTGGGTCCTTTGTCATTTTGGGTCACGGTGGGCGTCGGTCACGATGTGTGGTGGGTCAGTATAATGTGGATCAAGATTTCATTGACCCGCACCATCTCTGGGCAACATTGCATTAAAGACGAGACGCTCCGAAGGTGCGCGTCTGCGATTTTCTCAAATTTTGCACATAGATAGTACCCCACCAGAAAGCAATAAATCTCGAAACGGTTCACAGTACCATTTTACAGAACTTGAGATAGAGGGTTTTGTTTGATTGGCTAAATTAAGACCTCAATAATTTATCCTTCTACAAGCGAGATTTTCTTCATCGTTTCCGTGGCGAAGTCAGAAGAATATGCGGCAAGTAAACTTAAGGTTGAAGGTTCGCCCACCTCGGGATACTTGATTTTTCCTAGTGTTTTTATACTGACCTGAATATAAACAAATCAGGCATATAGGCGATTTAACATATTTTGGGGAGGTATTTTGTGCTTCGTTGGCTTTTCGTCGAGTCTCTGAAGCTGGTAGTATAATTTTCAAAACGGAAGTGAGACCACCACGGATCGTAGCTAAGGGATCACCAACTTTTGGCGAAAGGTTGCCAGTTGCTCATCGGTGGTCCACTGACGCTTACGGCATGGGGGCTTGTATCTGAAAACTAAGAGAATAAAGAAGCATGGTATCAGCGAAGCCCATTGGCACTAATAAAAGTTTGAAACGATAAAACAAATGCCTAAACCGTAAAACACGTATTTTATAATTTCAAAGGTACCCCGTGTAAGGAAAAAGATTTCCTCCAAGGTTCCCCGGAGGGTCTTCGGAGGGGTGCAACTCAAAATTTGAAAGTGGCAAGGGGAATCAAGTAGTGTGTCATTTAAAACTATTGCTAAACTTTAAAAAATGGCAAGAGTCTCGAGTCTTTATGCTAACTTGTGCAAAATAGCGAGCGTTCAAGATGGTAATAAGTCCTTCATTGAAAACTTCGTGCCCACCTCTAGAAATGTAAAACTGTGAAACTACCCAGAAGAGGTAAACATTTGTCTTACCAATGCAAAAGTAAAATGCACCAGGGTAAAACAAGAAGTGCCCTATTATGGGTTTATTACATCACTAATGTTAAATTCTTCGTTCCACGATTTTGTCTTTAAGCTAAAGGACAGGGTGATTGTGAATTATGAAATTAATGGTAGAATACAGATGGACCCACTACCAACTATGAACCACTCTGAACCATTGTGACCATATCCGACCCACCAAAAGTCATCGTCATCAACTCTGACCCATGATCCACGTCTTTCTCTCCATTGACTAAAGTGGTTACACTTGAAATAAAACAAGACTGTGATATTATCACTTATCGTAGTTTGAATTCGTACCGTCAATCGCTCAAGCACCGCTTTGTTACAATACCGGTAGATCTGACCTTTAGGATATACAATGGTAAAGCGTTTATCATCTTGCAAATTAAGATGAATTTAAATTTATCATATATAATTATTTCTTTTTGGGCTTACAGATTAATTTCAGTAGAAAACATGATAAAATTTGAAAGCCTCAAATCAAGATAAAGTAGATCAACGTAAAAAAAAGCTAAACTAGTTTTCATATAATTAAGCATGCCGTACTAATTTAAAATGCCCATGTAATTAAGCTTGGAATACAAATTTTATGTCCATTTTTCTCACAACCTTATGGCTTGATTGCTTTATGCTCTGAACGCTCCATATATTAAACACCAGCTTCAGCAATTATTATAATAGAAAGCAGTGGGAATAAAATTCGAAGGACTGTAGTTTTCATTCCTCAATTTGTTTCTCAACTGATATCAATCGTTTTTGATTATTTTTACAAATCAACCCACTACCAATTTCCAATATACAGACAATTCCCCCGTTCATAAATGACATTTTAAAAAATGCCAGGACACGTTGTGTTTATTTTTAATAAAGAGCTATATCCTGAATTTCAGCTCTCTAAGTTGAACGGTTTGTAAGATACTATATTTTTCGCAAAAATTCGGACCCACACACCCCCCTAAGGATATGTGTTATAATGAAAGTGATACGTCTATGATAACTTCCCAGTTGGGATTGGGCCTGATTATATACCATATGTTATTTCATTTGACTTTGTAATTTGACATTTCGATGACCGCGACATTTCGTCCAAAACACAATTGATCCAAAGGACTTTTCATCCAAAAGGCATTTGGTCCAAAGGATATTTCGTCCAAAAGAGAATTGGTCCAAAGGACACTTCGTTCAAAAGAGAATTGGTCCAAAGGACATTACGTCCAGAAGACATTTGGTCGAAAGGACATTTCGTCCAAAAGACAATTGGTCCAAGGGACATTTCGTCTAGGGATGTTTAGTTCAAAGCAAATTTCGTCCAAAGAACATTTGGCCCTGGAACGCTTGGGGGTCCGGGGTTTTTTCCTATAGAAGAGTAAAAGTGATGCATATAACATTATGACTCACGAGTAATACCAGAAAGGCAAGAAGAAGTGGACCAAGTGAACGAAATTGTGCACAGATAGTGCAGACGTAAAACGAGGGAATACATGTTTCGTATTTTCCTGGAAAAATGGTTACGTGGGGCACGGGCCCCTCCAAACCTTTGATCACGAAATATCAAAAGTGATAATAACTATGTCAGATGTGTGTAAAGGACATGAAGAATTGCAACGAAACGTTGAGTAGGGACAGTACGCAAAAAATAAACAAATACGGGTTTTTTATTTTCTGCTTAAGAACTGTTTTATAGGGCAAAATACCCCATTCAAAATTTTGAAATTTGAGGCCTAAAAGGCAAGAAGAAGTGCACAGAATTTAATGAAACTGTGCACAGATATTGTAGACGTAAATTGAGGTAATTGGGTTTGGTAGTTTCCTGAAAAAAGCGGTTGTGTATATAACCGCTACCAGGTTATAGAAGGATTTTTTGTGGACACTCTGTATATTTCGTAAAGACTGTGATCATTATTTTCGATTTATACTTTATTCTGCAACGCACATAAGTTCTTTCTTTGGTGGGAATTGCTTCTTTCCCACACAATTGGACAAAGAAGTCTTTCATCGTTTTTTCATATATATATTTAAATCGTTGCTTTCACTGAGAACATTTCAGTTAGTGACTAACCATTTCAGTGTTTCTCCCTGACTCATTATATGCACAGTATATATTCTATAGTTAATGGGAACTGAATTAAGTGTTTTCTTTAATCGCTTATGGAAACATTATAATAGATTGGAGAAATACGGGCTGACCAGATGTCCCAGTAACCAAAGTGGCACCAACTGTGTTGTTTCGTAGCCCGTTATCTGTACTTTCTCACGCCAGTGTTATCGCCGTGTCTAGTGCATTATGGGCAGTTGACTAAAATTAACAGAAATTGTTTTCTATATTCTGTTTGTATGTGCATACAGGTGAGTTAACTGAGTAATTTTTGAAATGAACTGCCAACACTTTTCTGTTGACCATTGCAATCCGTAGCTTGAGCTTGAAGGCTCGGAGAGTTTGACTACAGGTCTGGAAGATGCAACCACGCATCTCGCGTTGAACTTCAAACATAAGTTGTGTTAAGGGGCACAAGCTATTTAGCCGGTGAAGGACGATTTCTTACGGCTAGCCCCAATCAGTAAAATCCTAGGTCCTCAGACCTTGTGCGTTTCAAAAGTTATATTCGCGCCCTCCAATATCAGAATTCAACTGTGAAGACCTTCTTTTCGTTTATTTACTCAAGATTTACTTTTACGCTGCAGGACTTTTCAGCGTAACAACTGGATTCATCGTGGGACGATCCAGACAACTTTTCCCCAGTGCGAATCCCCCAAGTGTGTTCATGGTGTGAGCAAAGTATTTATAGTGATACCTGAATTATAATCATATATACATAGAAAGGGCTATATCTCCCGAATAGGGCAAAACGTAATTTCAACGGCAAAATTTATTAGTGTCCAGTGTTGTATTCATTTCTCTTCGTTATATTTTTTTTTAAAATAGTGTTCTAATAAATAAGTATAGTGTCAATTAATCCAGTGTGTTTTCGTTGTTTGTATGAGTGATGTTTGTGTGCGTTATGGTTTGGATGACCGTCTGATCGTCCGTGAGGTTTTCGAGACGAGACACCCGAACCTCTCGGCGCCTAATGCTCATCTCATTATTGAGACCGACGAGCTTTTTGGGGAAACAGTTTGTAATCTTCTTTGGAGAGGTCTTCGTCGTCCTGTCCAGGTAAGTTAAAGTATCAGGAGTATACTTATTGGTAATACCACGAGCCAAGGACAGCGACCAGAACTACTGACGGTTACAAATAAATGGCGCCCGAACAGGGACCCGAATCGAGACCGTTGGTGCTCGAATACTCATAAGATAAATATTTTAATATATCATTTCTCTTTCAGCTTAGTACCAGTAATCTGAAAAAAAAAAAAAACTTCTCTTTTAGGTGATTTTAATCATAGCTTGTGACATTATATTTTATTCTAATTGTATGTTTTTTCAAGTTTATTTTTGTCTAAGATGGCACAGGAAGTAGACATGATTACTAAGATAAGTTTACTTTTTAAAGAGAATATTGACAGATTAGAAAAAGAAAGTAAAGAGTCCCGTGCTGAGAATAAAGAAAACCTAGCTAGATTAGAACAGGGAAATAAAGAGAATATTGATAGATTAGAAAAAGAGCTAAAGAGTGAGTTAGGTCAGAAGTTAGACGCTGTGCAAAGGGAATGTCGCGAAAATAACCATAGATTAGAACAAGGTATTAGGAATGTGGAGGCCGAAAGTAAACGAAGGAACGAAATCCTCGAACAAAAATACGATGGCATAACACTTAAGATTCATGACCAGCTTCACGAAGTCAGTCATAGTACTAAACAGGCAATCGAACTCGCCACACAGACCAGCGTCGAAGTTAGGCAACAGACTGAAGAAACATGTCATCGTGTAGAACAAATAGAAACAAAAGTATGTAAAATTCAGAATCATTTAGGAGGCTTGCACGATTACACACAATCCCTCCAAGGGCAGTTGGAATCAGCCCAAGATGTGTGTCAGGCTAATAAGGAACGCTGCGTTAGTTTACATATAGACACAATCGATAAATTAGATGAGATGCATGACCGTATTGAGGAAATTTCTGAACGCGTAGAAAGGCAAGGTAAAGACATTAAAATGGTATATGAAGAGGCGAAACTGATAGATTACAATATGAAGGTAAAAAATGAATCTAACGCAGAATGTCGCGCCGAAATACGGGCAATAGATAAGAACATAAAAGAAATTAGACGTGATATGGTAGAGCTCGCCCAGAGAGTAGAAAGTACCGAAAATAGAGCGTCAGAATTCGAACCCCGAGTAGAAGCAGATGCTCCTAGACAAGTTAGGCATTATAGTGATTCGGCTTATTCGGAGTGTAAGAACACCAGTAGTAGTGACAGTGCAAGTGATGATTCAGAAATCAAGGTTGTATGTGACCGAAGGCGCAAGCGCGACAAAAATGTTACTTTCACTAATCGCCAGAGAAAAAATACGAAATTAAAAGACGATGTCATGCTTAAGGAAATACAGTGTTTTCCTAAATTTCAGGGTGATCCTTCCAGTGAATCAATTCACAATTATTTACAAAAGCTAGAGCTTACAGCTCAATTAGCCAACCTTTCTGATAAAGCTCTGTTTAAACTCATTCCACATTTGTTGCAAGGAGTTTCATTAAGTTGGTACAATATCAGGAAAGACGACTTTACTAACTATGAGCAAATCAAACAAGCACTTATTGAAGCTTTCGCGGGAAAAGCTACAGTACAACACAGGCTATCAACCTGTAAGAGTACTAGGTTCGATCCCAAGGTACATAGTTCCGTACATGATTTTGCGCTAGATCAATTCAATAAACTTCGTGAATTGACACCGCAATTGCCTGAATTTCTCATACTTACCGATGTAATACAAACTTTGCCTAATAGATTTAAAACAGAACTCTTTCTTCATTCATGTAATAATATCAGGGAGTTTTTGGCCGCAATTCAAAAATTAGAAACTTTACAGGCTCAGCAAAGCCGTAGAGAAGAAAGATACAAGCAGGGTAATAATTATAATGGTAATCAAAATTTCGGTTTCCAAAGTAACCAACGAAATTTTTCGTATAATAAGAATAATAATCAAAGGTACCAGGATCAGCGTGTAAATAATATGAGAATTGATAGGAATCAGAACCGAGGTCGTACGCGACGTGACCATAGTAGAAATAATAGGAACCGACCCTTGAGATCACGTGATCAGAGAAATAGTGAGGAACGAAACAGGAATCGCAACTCGCGCGATAATTCTAAGACTAGACCTGAACGAAAGAACAATAATTCTAGGGATCGGCGAAACAATAGTACCAATAATGAAAGGAGGAATAATAATAGTAGAAATAACAACAATAGGCAAAATCATAACAATAGGAACAACTCAAACCGGTCAAACCGACGTAATGAATGGAATTCTGGCCACTCGGAAAACAATTAAAAGGCGGTACTGAGGACCGGGTACCGGCCAATACATACTATCCCACTGTAGGTCCAACTAAGCATTTTCTGGTATCGCATACTCACATTTGTAGTGTAAATAATCTCGATTTAGCTAGAAGTGATTGCGAATCGGACACAGACTGTCTAGACCACTATATCAATGCGCAACCCAACCCTATCTCTGCTAAACTTAAAGTTTTAGTTTGTAATACTGAAGTTGAATGTCTGGCGGATACAGGCTCCGATACATGCCTCATGTCTTTAGCGCTTTGGAAACGCATTAGCGCAGATGTGACGTCACCCAAACTCACTCCAGCTGATGATGTACTTTTAGTGGATTTCAGTGGGTCAACCAGAAGAAAAGTAAGAGGTTACACATTAGTCACTATTCAAATTGATAACATTTCTGTTTATGTAAAAGTTTATGTTACAGAATCTCTTAATCAAGATCTTATTTTAGGACTTGATGCACTTACTGCTTTGAGAAGCCAAATTAATCTTTCGGATGGTACGATTTCCATGGAATATAATAATTTGAAAACCATTATTAATCTTTTACCAGAAAATTTTGACTTTCAGGAAATCTCCGAAGACGAAGAGAGAGATACGATAGATAACAATTTTTCTATTTCAGCTGCCACTTTTGTAAAACAATGTGCTACAGACGAGCAGATTAGAGATGCTGTTAACCGCACTTTTAATTTAAACAACCGACAGAAAAAGCAATTATACTCTCTTTTGTCACAATATAGGGATATTTTTACGAATTATCCAGGTCTCTGTAAAGACTTCGTTTATGAGATGGAGGTGAAAACTGACAAGCCACTGGTACGTAAACAATATCCCATCCCTCATAAGTATCTCCAAGATGTACGAGATGAGATTCATAAGTTATTAGAATTAGGATTAATTTGTCATTCAAATTCTGTTCACAGCAATCCTATCCTTGTAGTTCCCAAGAAAAACGGGAAACCAAGAATATGTGTTGACCTTCGCTTGCCGAACCAGTTTGTGGAACTTCGTCAAACAAAATCTGAGGGCATACAGGACTTATTATTAAAAGTAAAATGTAAACCTTTCCTTAGCTCCCTGGATCTTGTAAGTAGCTATAATCAGGCCTTGCTTACTCCTAAGTCCCAGGAATATACAGCATTTAATTTCGAAGGCCAGCATTACCAATATCGAGTCACATGTTTTGGTTACAAAAATGGTAGCAGTGTTTTAAACAGTATGCTCCAAAAAGTATTGGGACCAGAGTTACATGCTAAAATCTTACGATACATTGACGATTTGGCTTGCTTTACAGATAGTTTCGAAGAACATCTTGCATTGCTGAGACAAATCTTTGAAAAGTTTAGAGAATACAATCTTACTCTTAACATTGAAAAATGTTCGTTTTGCACTAATTCCATATCTTTTTTAGGTTTTTTGATTACTCCCGAAGGCATCAAAAAAGATCCAAAAACCATAGAAGCGGTTCGTAACTTACCCAGACCCACCAATATTAAATCTTTACAATCTGTAATTGGTCTCTTTAATTGGTCACGAAATTTTATTCCTCATTTCTCAGAAAAAATGCAACCTCTTTTTCAGCTTCTCAAAAAGGGAAAACGGTGGCAATGGCTTGAAGAACACGAACAATCTTTTCAACAAGTTAAAGACGATATTTGTAAAGATGTTCTCTTGTCACATCCTGACTTGAATTTACCTTATTACTTAGAATCGGATGCATCCCGCTTGGGAGTCAGTGCAGTCCTATATCAGTACAGTGATGGACAGAAAAAGGTAATCCAGTTCGCTAGTCGGACTTTAACGCCTGCTGAGTCTCGCTATAGTGTGAGTGAGATCGAATGTCTTGCAATCGTATTTGCGGTCCGAAAATGGCGTCAATTGCTAATTGGTCACCATGTTATTTTTATTACAGATCATAAAAATCTCAGTTGGTTAGATAAGGCCAAGCCTTGGAACACTCGTCTTCTTAGATGGTCCCTGGAATTACAACAGCTGGAGTACGAAATACGTTTCCAGAAAGGTTCCGAGAACCTTTGTGCAGATGCGCTTTCACGTCTCTTCCCTTCCAAAGAATTACCAACTAAACGTGTTCATCTTTTACAGGCTATTCAAGACAAAATCAAAAATATTTCAGTTGAAGAGTTACAGAACGCACAAAAGGAAGATCCTGATTATCTCTCCATTATTTCTTTTTTAGCAGGCGAGGAAATAAAAGAACTTCCAAGGAATTCACGCAATTGGGAAAAATTTTTCAAACTCGATAATGGTATTCTTTTGTACAGAGATTTTCATTTCCCAGACTCATATAAAATTTGCATTCCCAGGTCGTTAGTGAATAACGTTCTTACAGCTTACCATGACGATTTAGATCACCCAGGAGTAGACAGAACGCTTCGGATCATTTCAAAATCATTTTATTGGAGCAAAATGAGATCAGATGTGAAGAAACATTTAAAGGATTGCGTGAAATGTATGCAATTTAAATCCGATCACCACCCACCAGCTCGTTTCTTGTCCACTAACCCTTATTCAGAACCTAGAGCTTTATTAGCCCTTGATTTTTTAGGCCCATACCCATCAGGCAAAAATGGTGCGCGTTTCGCACTAGTTACTGTTGATGTATTTACTCAATATTGTACAGCTTACCCTTTGAAGAACGCCACTGCTACTTCAGTCATCAAGTGTTTATTTGATATATACATGCTACATCTAGGTATCGTTCAGGCGGTGCTGACAGATAACGCTGCAGTGTTTCATAGCAAAAAGTTTCTATCTAAAATGCAAGAGTACAATATTAAAGTCCATCATACAACACCGTATCACCCAATGAGTAACATCACAGAACACTCTAATAAAATTCTTGTATCTACTCTTAGGTTATTATGTTGTCAGTCACATAATAAATGGGCCGAGAACCTGACGCAAGCAGTTCTCTTACATAACTACTCCATCGTTGAAAGTCTTGGTGTTTCACCAGCAAGTTTGTATCTTAACATTCATTTTTCTCGTCCCATTTTTAAGCATTTTGGTTTACAGGTATCTGAAGATTTTGATAAGGAAGACGGGATTAGTTGGTCGAATAAATTACTTATGGCAGACCACCGACGAAAAGCCATCATTGAAAAAAGGAACGCACGATGGAACGATAGTCAACAACAGCGACGACGTTTAAAACAAGGAAGTTTGATTTTTCTCAAACAGCGTAACATCAGTAGTCTATTGAAAGGTGAAATATCAAAATTTTTTGATTTGTACCGAGGACCCCTTTTATGTGTTAAGGTCATTAATGACCGTGTTGTTGAACTTGTCGACCCTTCCACAGGTGAATATTTAGGACTTCACTCGATAGACAGGACCAAGTTATGGGAACCTACCCCTGAAACCCGTGAAATTTGGATGGCCTTGGCACGTCGCCAACTACCAGAAGATCTTTTGCATGACCTTAATTTGTCACCTGTTAATGAAATTCAAGAACCAATTTCTTTTTCCCCTAGTGGAGAAGTCAACTTGTCAAACTCCGAAAACGACAAGTCCGATGAGAATAATTCAACTCCTTTACAGGTTAATAACTTATCAACCACCCGTTTGTTATCTCTTTATTTAGGAGATCCTTGGTTACATTATTACTTCAATTCAACATATTGGGAGCCTGCGTGTATCCCATTAATCACACCTAACCTTACCGGTGGACTACAATTACGTAAAAGCTATGCAGAGAGCAGGAATTAAAACAGATGTTAAGTGAGGTTCACTTCATTTAAAAAAAAAAAAAAAGACCTTTTTACACTGATACGAATTTTCTTTCAGGAAAACGATGCATTTCTAAGCGATAAACATGTATTCATTTTCTTCCTTTTTGCTTTTAGTTTTTGATAGAACACCTGGATACGAAAAGAAGAACTACGCATTTCTTTTAATACTCCTTTTTGCTTCCAGCTTTTAACTGTTCAGCAAAGAGCAGATAACACGTTTTTCTTTCTTTTTCTTGTTTTGATAAGGCAGTCGCCAGACTATAGAACCACTTGTGTTTATGGTTACGAATAACGGGTGATACACAGCTGATTAATTCTTTTCCTCTTTTGGTCTTTGCTCAACGTAGTACTTCATACATCAGTCAGCTGTGCATTTGTGTTGCAAACCTTATCACTGACTTATTATTAGTTTAATGTCATTAATTTTTTTTTTTGTTTTCATTTCAGATGTTTGAATTTAGATCTTTTAGTAAATAATTAACGTATCACATACGTAGAGGGACCGTATTTATCCAAAAACGGTTTGATATCTTGGCGAGATATCCGTACCTTCAGCCAGTGGGAAGATATTTTGGCCTTATAACATATTTTTGTTAAATGTTTTAAATTTTAAATCCCTTTTTAGGATCCCTTCCCACTTTCGAAATTCTTAAATATGCTATTACATGTTATTTACAATTAATGTTTGATTTTCTTTAAAAAAAAAAAAAAAAGAAAAAAAGAAAGAAGAATGTATCCAGATGCGCAGGATCAGAAAAATTTTAGTTGTTACTTGTATATATATAGTTGTATGTTTATAATCAAAATTTAGTATGTAATCACATACGTAGGGAGATTGCATTTATCCAAAAGCAATTTGAACTAGTGGCGCAGTTCCGTATTCCTAGCTAGTGGGAAGATATTTTGGCGTTATAATATATATATTTTTATTGTTTTCAATTTTTTTAAAAAAAAAAATTCTTTTTAGAATCCCTTCCTACTTTCCAAATTTTTAAACATGTTATCATACGTATGATCCACAATTAGTTTGATTTCCTTTTAAGAAAAGGAGAATGTATAGATAAGAAAATTTTTAGTTGTTAGTTATGTATATATTTCTGTATTTGTAAATGAAACTTAGTACGTAATCTCATGCGTAGAATATGAAACTTTACACTTATAATCAATGTTAAATTTATTTTTCAGTGTAAATCTTAGATTTTCGTTTTCATTTTGAAGTGTTTACTGTAATTTTATTGAACCTCATTTACGTCATTTACCCGATTTTGACTTATTTGAATTTCCAGGATGTGACATGATATATTTTGTTCGAAGAGAAAAGTTTAGAACGGAAAGTAGGCTAAGCCTTAAACAAGTGATAACAGACATTTCCTTGTTGGTAATAGAATGTGCAGGAATGTCGTGTGAATAGTATAATTCTCCGAACGAAAGCAGTAATCTTTTTATTGTAGAAGGAACTATATGAACAGATATTCTGATGGTGAACGGTCGTTTTTCCCCTCATATTAATATATATGCGGAAATATGTTTAACTTCTATATTTTCTTGTAATTTCTAATTAACATTTTTTTTCGTCTTCTCTAGACCACTGAACGACCGTAGGGAAACTTCTTCGGGTAGGATATTTTATGGGGATAAAGATAAATATAAATATTTTTTTTTTCAGGGAGGCAATATTTCCTGGAATTGCAGATCTGTTGCAAAAATGGATGTGGCTAATCCATTGGATATTCCATAGCTAACTGTATTTTCGCCATCAATCGCAAAATATAGTTTTCATTTCTCTTCTTCTTTTATAGTAACCTGTAACTAACCATGTGTATTCTTAGGTTAGATTTTTTTTTTTAGTGTATGTTATTGTCTAGTAACATTTCAGCGAATATTTTAACGTTTATGAATCGTAACTATATTGTGTACTTGTATGCTAATGAGTTGTAATGTTTATTTTTCATGTTAATTTTGAGAAAGTTATATTTTAGTCACAGTATGTCCCAAAACTATTTGGAATTTTTTAGTAAAATTGTTTTTGTTATGGAGGATTTCCTTCAGAAATCAACATGGCCAAAGGTTTTGGAATATAAACCTTTAGGTTTCAGCCATAACAAACAGTATGGAGGACTTCAGAAATCAACATGGCCAAAGGTTTTGGAATATAAATCTTTAGGTTTCAGCCATACTGCCAATGACGGATGATTTTCTTCAAAAATCGACATGGCCCATTATTTATGAGGTTTCAGCCGTCTTAGAGATATTGATATAGATCCCGAAAAATAAACTTATTTTCTTTTTTTCCGACAGTATGAAGCCATACCGTTTTTTGAGAATTACTTTCTGTCAATTATTTCATATGCTCGATGACTGATTTTTAATATGTTAATAAGACCATTTTGAAAATTTTGTAGCGAAGATGCCTAAGGAAGCTTGTTACAGCTGTTTTGTAGGGAATTTAATTGGATGTTTCAGACCAACCAGAAAGTTGTAATGTCGTTGACTATATTCTTGTTTGTATCTCATGTTTTTCTCTTAGTAGGTCTCATGTATTTTGTCTTATAGAGACATATCTTTACGATGCTACGAGAGCATTTGTATTTTGTGTGTTTACACATTTTTTCTAGGTGGAAGACGTATGTTATGTTCCAGGGAACATACGCGTAGTTTACTGAATATTAATGTTTATATTTCAGTTTTGTGCAGAAACAATTTTGTAAGTGCCTAGGGTTGCAGGCCTTCCTCGTTTCTAGTTTTTTTTTGCCTCGCAGGTGTCGATGGCATATTGTGTGTGTAAGTACGTGTAGTATTACACATTTTTCCCACCTATGGTTTTGGTCAATTCATGGTGTAATGACCATTTATTTTCAGGAATGTTTGGACTAGTGAGTCAACTTCCTTGATTCAGACCTTTGAAAAACTTGGATCAACACCGTATAGTTTTCAACGCTGCATTAATAAGTTCTTTTGCAGATAATACCCATATGTTCTAGTAACCCTACAATGTTTACGTTTATGGAAGTGAACAACAACCATTATTTTAGGCTTAAGCTAATAATAACTTTGTTTCAGAATAAAATCATTTGTTGTATTGAGCATTACTAAATTAAAGTCTCGATTTTCACGACGAGCAGATGGCATTTGATCTTATGGCGTGCCAAATTTTCTTCATACATGTCAACGAAATCACGATCTTTTCCTTGATATGCAGAACCATGCTTGTTTCTTGGAATTACTATGAACGTCAATTTTGACACTTAAGTTTATTTTTTTTTATTTTTGAAAAACGATTTTTCGTTCTTTTCTGCCAAACAACACGAGGCACAGTTAAAAAAAAAAGGGGGACATACAGGTAAAAATCTTATTTTGTTTATATATTGTCAGTTTATCATGTGTTTACATTTCCATTCATTTTACTTTTTCAATGATTTTCATATTTTTCAAATATATTAGAGTGATATCGAAAGTTTAACAATAATTTTAATATTTTAGTACCTTTAACATGTTTTGCTATTTGCTTATTCATTCACATTTTGATATTTTAAATATAGATATCAGTATATTTACTAATTTTTATTGAGATATTTGATAATTCTTTAAGTCGATGTTTTCATGAATAGTTATCGTGTGTGTATATTTATTTCAAATTGCACAAAATAAAGTGATCGAAACGGAACACTTAAACATTTTACGAAAAGAATTTATTAATGTTTAAAGAAAAAAAGCATTTAAATAGCCCTATAACGTATTTACTTCATATTATATCAAATAAAGTGATCGAAACGGAACACTTAAACATTTTACGAAAAGTATTTGTATTAAAAAAAAAAAAGGTAAGAATTTTAATAGCCCTATAAACGCTTTCTGCGAACTTAAAAAAAAAAAAAAAAAGTTATCATACAGGTGTTGTAACTGTACCTCGTTTCTCACACCAGTGTTAAAAAAAAAAAAAAAATCTCCCCTTCTCCCCTCATCAACTCATCGTTGGAGAAACATGGAGGATATTCAACGCATGGTTCCAACATGTGAAGTAACGGAAGATAAGGAAACCCAACTGCACCAATTGTTCAAGAGGATCTTATTACCTTATGGAACATTTGGATTGGACATTGCTCATGCAGGAACCTCATCATGTTGTAGTGAGTGAACAAGATATTTAACTATTTTAATAGCCCTTTTTCAGGTGAAAAACCATTCATCGTTTATGCACGTAAGTCTCACACCATATGACAGTGTTGCCAACTAACTAATTTTAAATTTTCAGGTGAAAAACCTAATTTTATTCATACCTCGTCAGACGGCCAAGGGTTCTCAACCTGTCTACGTGTGCACTTGACAGGTCGTTCCACGTTTCAGACGCCATATATAACCGCTACCAGGTTATAGAAGGATTTTTTGTGGACACTCTGTATATTTCGTAAAGACTGTGATCATTATTTTCGATTTATACTTTATTCTGCAACGCACATAAGTTCTTTCTTTGGTGGGAATTGCTTCTTTCCCACACAATTGGACAAAGAAGTCTTTCATCGTTTTTTCATATATATATTTAAATCGTTGCTTTCACTGAGAACATTTCAGTTAGTGACTAACCATTTCAGTGTTTCTCCCTGACTCATTATATGCACAGTATATATTCTATAGTTAATGGGAACTGAATTAAATGTTTTCTTTAATCGCTTATGGAAACATTATAATAGATTGGAGAAATACGGGCTGACCAGATGTCCCAGTAACCAAAGTGGCACCAACTGTGTTGTTTCGTAGCCCGTTATCTGTACTTTCTCACGCCAGTGTTATCGCCGTGTCTAGTGCATTATGGGCAGTTGACTAAAATTAACAGAAATTGTTTTCTATATTCTGTTTGTATGTGCATACAGGTGAGTTAACTGAGTAATTTTTGAAATGAACTGCCAACACTTTTCTGTTGACCATTGCAATCCGTAGCTTGAGCTTGAAGGCTCGGAGAGTTTGACTACAGGTCTGGAAGATGCAACCACGCATCTCGCGTTGAACTTCAAACATAAGTTGTGTTAAGGGGCACAAGCTATTTAGCCGGTGAAGGACGATTTCTTACGGCTAGCCCCAATCAGTAAAATCCTAGGTCCTCAGACCTTGTGCGTTTCAAAAGTTATATTCGCGCCCTCCAATATCAGAATTCAACTGTGAAGACCTTCTTTTCGTTTATTTACTCAAGATTTACTTTTACGCTGCAGGACTTTTCAGCGTAACAACTGGATTCATCGTGGGACGATCCAGACAACTTTTCCCCAGTGCGAATCCCCCAAGTGTGTTCATGGTGTGAGCAAAGTATTTATAGTGATACCTGAATTATAATCATATATACATAGAAAGGGCTATATCTCCCGAATAGGGCAAAACGTAATTTCAACGGCAAAATTTATTAGTGTCCAGTGTTGTATTCATTTCTCTTCGTTATATTTTTTTTTTAAAATAGTGTTCTAATAAATAAGTATAGTGTCAATTAATCCAGTGTGTTTTCGTTGTTTGTATGAGTGATGTTTGTGTGCGTTATGGTTTGGATGACCGTCTGATCGTCCGTGAGGTTTTCGAGACGAGACACCCGAACCTCTCGGCGCCTAATGCTCATCTCATTATTGAGACCGACGAGCTTTTTGGGGAAACAGTTTGTAATCTTCTTTGGAGAGGTCTTCGTCGTCCTGTCCAGGTAAGTTAAAGTATCAGGAGTATACTTATTGGTAATACCACGAGCCAAGGACAGCGACCAGAACTACTGACGGTTACATGTATATCACGGACCTTTTAAACCGTTGATTACGAAATGTCGAAAGTGCAAATAATTATACATCAGAAGTTCTTAAAGAGTATGGAGAACTGCAACGAAACTTCGTATAGGGACAATTCGCAAAACAATAAACGAAACGTGTTTTAATTTGGGAGGAAAACAGTGTTGGGGCCAAAGCCTCCTCCGAAAAAAAGTAAATATTACCGTAATAGCGCAGGAAGTAGTGGATCAAAGCAAATGAAATTATGGGTAGATATTTTAGAGATCCTATGTAAAATAACGCCTTTCTTGTTTCTCAAGTGTCCCTATCCGTTTTGCTTCAAATTTTGCACATCAACAGCAAACAGGAAATTAATCGACACTTGTTTTTGTTTAGGCGGAAAAACATTGTAAGGGTTAAAGGTGCCTCCAGAAATGCTATAAAATACACTATATTGTTTGTGCTTTTTGTTGATATGCCAAATTTGAAGAAATCGGATGGAGACACTTGTGAAACACGAAAGGCCTTATTTTACGTATCAATATCTAAATACAATTTCATTCGCTTCGGTCCACACCTTCCGCCACTCAACACCTCGGTCCGCTCAACAGTTTTTTTCTTTTCTACAAAGAAAAGAAGTGTTACTTGTCAGTAGCTTCTTATTTCTAAAGGAAATTTTGAAATAGAGATTTATTCCGCAATTTTCATTTCAATAGAACAAATATATGCAGAGATATTCAGAAGAACGTAAACGCTGAAAACTAAATGGCTACCTTTCTTTGTTTTCATTAATAATTTTACAAAAATACAGTTGTAGCTTCGTTGGTTAAGGAATTCATCTCCACCCGAAACAATAAACAACCCTTTGAAGAGCAAACCCCCTTTTCATTTGAGGACAACATTGCCTCCGCATGATCATGAGATTCTTGTATTTGGTTTTAGACTTTGCAATGGATATCTTAAATGTACTGTACTGTACCGGGAAAGTCAATATGAAAGCCAAAGTATATACTGTATTTTCATAAGGAGTAACACTGAAATAAAAATACAAGAAAAGTTAACAATTCTAGTTTGTCATACAACTCACTAATTATATAGAAACGTCTGCCGAAGTTACACACTATCAATAGTCTTTGAATAGAAACAAGACTTGTGGTTAACCTGAAAAGATACGTATAATCTACACGAAATGTTCCAACTTTCATCTTATATTTGTCCATCACGTTTCCCAATGTTGCTTCCAAGAATGTGACTGTTTAAGAGTATTGTATTTGGTCACTAAGAATATGTTTCACACATGTGTATTTTTCTATTCTCAGTATTTCTTCAGATACTTGATACATTATTTTTCACTTTTTCTAACACAGAGGTTAAAATGCCTAATATTTTACTTACTCAAATTTAAACTCCATTAATTTTAGTTACCGGTACTTATTTTAGAACTATTTCATTCACAACATGAAAATTTTAGATGTTATGTTAGCACTTATTACAGCAACATACTTCACACTGCAACCTTTCCCTCATTCGTGTTGTTCGGCCATTTTGTTTTCAGGAATTCGTGTTTTTCTGAATATCTTAGCATATATTTGTTCTATCGAAATGAAAATTGCGGAATAAATCTCTATTTCAAATTTCCTTTAGAAATAAGAAGCTACTGAGTCATAATGTTATATACATCACTTTTCCTCTTCTAATAGAAACAAAATGTCCTTTGGACTAATTATCTTTTGGACGAAATGTCTTTTGGACCAATTGTATTTTGGACGAAATGTCCTTTGGACCAATTTTCCTTTAGACGAAATGCCCTTTGGACCAATTGTCTTTTGGACGAAATGTCATTTGGACGAATTGTCCTTTGAACCAAATGTACCTGGACCAAATGTATTTGGATTAAATGTCTCTGGACGAATCTTCTTTGGACGAAAAGTGTTGTGACCTGGTGGGTCAATGTGAGTCACGGTGAGTGGTATTTCGCAGTAGGTCACGTCCTTTTGACCCACGATCCACTGACTTACTCACAAATCTTGACCCATTTCACCCACTTACCAACCGACCCATTGACCCATCCCATCTTTTATTTTAACATGTTTTATTTCATTTAACCCATCTTTTATCATCCATCCCATCCATCCCATCCATCTTTTATCAACCATCCCATCTTTTATTTCATTTAAAAGACGAAACAAACATCCACACAATTTTTTCATTGATTGCGAAGGTTGGCTTAATATCATAGTTGAAATGGTAATTTCTTCTTAAGATGAGAAATTGATATGATTAAAAAGCCCATTTTGAAGTGGATACAAATTACCTTCCAAAGTTATTAGAAACGCTTTCTCACTCCGAAAACTATGAATTCGACAAATATTTCAGTAATTTTTTAGATTTTATTTTTAGCTCTCCCAGGCCATCATCCTGTGAAGATGGAGATGAATTTGGATGTAAACTCCATTCGGGGCATCACTATCCATCTCAACGACCGAGAAAATTATGGATAAAACACTCAGATCAGTCGTTTTACATTATGTTTACATGTCACACCTGCCAACTTCCATCACTTCATACTACTACAATATTTTCTTCTTAGGTTGGAAGTAATATGTCTCCCAAGTTTGGTAAAGGTCGTCCCAGACATTCCAGATATACGCTGGAATATTCATTTATACAGAAACATTAAAATACTTAAAGGTGTGCGAGCAATGCCATTGATGCTGCCCCTGTAACTTCAAAATCCAGCTGACATGTTCGTTCAGAAGTGTTGCTATTTATCTCGGGGATAACAAAACTATGGACTCTACACTAATATCGATCGTTTTGAATCATTGTTTATGTTACTTTCTTCGACTCTCCTTATTAGATGTGCTGGGGAATCTTACTTCTACTGGAAGTTGAACTTAAACTTAAAGGTCATCAGAACTGCTCCCAATGAACTTGGGGACCACGAAAGATATGGATTGAATACTAACATTGGTCATTTTCAATTACTTCTACAAATTTCACACACTCCTTCAGGGTGCTAATGGGGGCTTAACTTACATGGCATCCGGAGTGCCACTCTTTATCTAAGCAACCTCCAAAGTTATAGATTCGACATGAATGTCGGTCTTTTTTTATAATTTTGATGTCAGCCCCTTTCATTCCTCATAGGACAGCAAACGGATAGTGCCACTACTAGGACTAAATTTGGTCTTAAATGGCATTAAAATTTCTACCAATTAATTTAGCGACCAGTGCTGCATTTAGAAGCTCGGCGTCCTTACGCACTTTTACTCTCGGCGCACCCAATAACTACATATTTCTCTGTCCCTTTATCCCTAACTTACAAATAAAACTAAATTCGAATATGCTTAATTAGTGAATTTATTGGAGTTAAATACCACTGACTAGATATTACAGCTACAACTGCCTAACCAAAAATAAATGGGAAACATGTTCTGAATTATTTTTAGAATTCTTACACCATCATTAAATATATTAGGATAGTAAAAGAGAATTGCTCATGAAATAGTATATTTGTTCTTGATTTTTCACTTTTTCATACAAAAAAGAATTTAAATTTTAAACTTGGCGCTCTTCAAACGGGCCTAGTTGGACTAATGGGAAATGGGGCACTGTTAGCGGCACTGAAAACTAACGATTCGACTCTAATATTGGTTGATTTCGATATTTTTATGTCGCTACGTAACCACCCTGGGTGCTAATGGGAGCTTAATTGGACTTGAATTAAAAGTAGAATTGTTTACCTAAGCGACCACGAAACTATGGATTCGATACTAATATCGATCCTTTTCTAGCATTTTTGATATGTATCCCAACAATACTCTTTTCCAGATTGTAAGAAATATGATTAAAATTGCTCTAGACATATCAGAATTATGTTGAAACGCACACATACATCCACTTTTATATATATAAATACAGAGTGAGCGAGCGAGAAAGTGAAAGAGAGCGACCAAAAGCATCACCACTTCAACATTGCAAAAGCATACATCAGGTATTGAGTTGAAAATCTATGTAAAGACCTTATGTGGCATGCTTCATAAGGACAATTCCAGTCTTCTCACGTGACCTTCATGGGGTTCATGAATTTCTTGCGAGCGTTCCGACTTTGGATTCTCTGTTTATACCCTCTTTTAATGCCTCGGATAATTTTTCAAGAACATCAATGACATATTGTAATACGGATGTTGAGAAGTAACCTCTATATGACAAATAGCTGCAAATAAATACACTACTTTATTTCTTGCGATGATATTATTTTCTTAATTTGTATTTAACATTCACATATAGTGATATAGAATACCAACGTACTGTGAATACCTCTTATATTTTAAACATAATAATCATTATGTTCTGGATTGATTATATGTTATATATATAAACAACTGATGTATTTTAATGTCATTATTTTATATAATTTTTCATGCATTGCGGAAAATAGAATTTCATAAAAAATGGCATTCACCGAGATGGGAATCGAACTCACAACGCTGCAATTTGAAATGCAACGGCTTACCACTGAGCTAACACAAGCACTAGTCGGAAAATACTTCTAGCCATATATAGCTGTATTTAAAATAATTATGACATTTATATCCACTGGAAACGCTGTTTCTGTTCTACTTTGACTTTTATTTTAGTACTCAGGCGATAATTATGTTCTATGTCCTAATTTTCACCATTCTTTTACATATGGAAAGATTCGTTTACGTATCTAAATGTTCCTTTAAGTATGGAGAGCAAAATGACAAACAAGCATGTAATGACATTAATACAAAATTTCGAAATACTGTATCGTTAAGTATTTCTATCAATGTTGCTTTTTTATATATAATTTGTAACAAGTCTTATTACATTTAAAAGAAGAAAAACACATCTGCGAACTTTTTCCCGATTGCAAAGGTTGGCTTCGAGGTTCGAAGCTGGTTTACTTTTTTCCGAAGATACCCGAATTTTTGCCTCGAAACAGCAACAAAGAATGCGCTCAACCTTTTTGAGACAAGGTGTACCTGCGACATTTTCCATTGTCATTTTGTGTTCTATTTCGACCTGGTTTGCTTTAAGTGTGCAGAAAATATGCTGGTGGCTTATGTATGTGATTTTGTGCTATGAGAAGTGTTGAATTTAATTTTTAAAAACGTAAAAGTCTTTGGTTATATTTCAGTGAAGCCAAAACAACGAAGCTATATCCTTAATCCGGTACACTGACCGACGATATTCATGTACACTAAATTTGTCAGATTTTCTAAAAAAAAAAAAAAAAACATCAAAACATTCTTCTACAATAATGACAAATTGCACATAAATTGTCAAGCATATTTATCTTCTTCCCGTACGTCCTTGAACGAGAAGGGTCTAGTAGGGATCCCTAGTAGGGATCTAGTAGATGGATCTAGTAGGTAAAAACTGGGGAGGGGCAACCAAATCCCAGACTATGATAGGTATATCATGAGTTTACTATACACTTTAAAATCTATATAAATAATACCTTAAATTGTTTTTATCACTAAAAACTATGCGCCTAGGTCTCCCGGCCCCAGGGAGAGATCCACCACCGGACCCTGCTAAACCTTTATGGTCAATAGAAAACTTGTCGGAGAAATGCGGAAACAGACATAACTCGAGAACTGAATGTCGAATTCATTATAGGTTTTAAGAAGGAATAATATGTTTTCTCAGGTTTATAGTATAGCCTTATCCAAAATGATTCTTATTCCTCAAGTCGTATATATCCAATTGACTATGGAATGTGGTACAGCATGGGACAATTCTAAATGGTACAGCCATATGGAGGTGTACGGCTAAAGTGCTCCACCAGTTGAGTCCGAAGCATTTGCCGGGAAGTATTGCAACCGAATTAACTTTTAAAAGAAGGCGGGTGGCATTAACACCAGGCACTGAAAATTCCCGTACACTTGGGCGAAGTTCCCACTATCGTCTACAGCATCATTTCTCCAAATAATAATAAGAATCTACTTCTTATGGTAAACATATTACTTGATATTGTTCTATTTGTGCAGATAAATTGAAACAAAAAATTGAAGTCCAATCCTGTTGCTGTTGGAATGAACACTTTCTGTCGTTTGATCTGAAATGACTTTGCAGAGTCTGAATAAACATTCTGTCACTTCAGGAGGGTAGGAAGAGCGGATACCCCCTCCGTCAGTGTGAAAACACATACATTTAATCAAATGGTTAGTGAGAGTGAGCCCATTGGTATAGCACTTTTATGATTTCAATCTATGCTCCCAAGCCATCTTATGTCATAGCTGATGACCTTGGAAAACGAGAGATGCAAATATGATGAAAGGGAGATACAGTCACATGCGCAAATTTAGAATTTGAGACAAAATGATCAGATAGCATCCATATTTTGTCGAAAATTTTGATTTGGGAAGTAGACATGTAAAAGCTCACCCAAACCTGAGAGCATCCCACTACCAATTGTTAAATTCAAGTGAAGCACTCAGTTGAGAGCATCAGATTACGGAGGGGGAGAAACATCTTCAGATATAGGAAACAAATAATGAAAAAATTGGACTGCTCTGAGCAGGACTCGAACCAGGGACCTTCTGATTACTAAGCAACGACTCTACTCACTCATCCACGAAGCCACACTGAACACTAGGCAGTCATATGTCAGACACAGAACGTTTGTTACTTACAAAACCTTTTTGTAAGGGGGAAAGCTAGGTCGACCGCGAGGGTGAATCAGAGGTCGCGAAGATAAACAACCTAGTTTGTTTTTCGAAGTCCGAAAAAGTGAGCCTAGATCCGTCACAATTCCCGCCGATCTATACACAGGGAATTTCATGTTCCCGCCTTTCTTTATATAGACACTAGCTACAAATCGTACTGTCATCCGAGCGATGTGAAACTGTAATAACAAAATCAAACTACTTTTTTTTTAGATTAATATTGATTGCGCACCTCATGCACAGTTCCAATATGCAAAATCAAAAGGCAGAATATGATAAGTATTTTAAGAACTCTAAATTGAATGTAAAAACTGCTTCTCGCTGTTATCATTCTCCTGTTCTATGAAGATCACTATTCAAACCGGAAGAGATTAATTTTCGTGACTTCTGGTTTCAATTGAAGATTAACGGAGGAAATGAAAGCCATCGATTGCAGAAAAAGAATTTCATCTACCTTTAACAGTTTTTGTTCTATATAGATGAAAATTTATTGAAGACGTAAGTTATAATTAATATGAACCACTTACTATTTCAGTAAAGAGTTAAGGATGAAGACAAAATATGTTCTTAGGACGCTTAATCCATTACAGACAACCGCATTTCGTTATATATTACTATTTTTATCTATGGTGATCAATGATCAAACCGAAAATAGATTATTTAAACCACTTCCGGTTTGAGTAGATGGCTACAATAAAAAACAAACTCCTAATTTTTGACCCTTTATATTTTGACCAAATTTGGTGATGATCCATCAAAAAGTTCTTGATAATTTTGTTTCCCGAGCACACAAACACACACACACACACACACACACACACACACACACACACACACAGACAGATATGGTAAATATATAAAGGAGTTTTGGTAAACCAAAACAAATATAGAAAACTTAATACTAAATATTTATTAAGATCACGTATGTCTTTTCATTCTGAATACAGTAAGACGGTGCTACATAGACCAAGTCGCTAGCGCTTATGTTTCTACATCGTTCCAGTTTCGATTCTCGTGAGAGTACTTGACTTAGATAGAATCTTGAGTAATGATTCGGATCCCTATTTATGTAGATCTTATCTGATGCAATCTCAGTATTGAAAACGATCACGCTAAACTGTAATGAAACATAATAACAGCAATATGATGTTCTACGGCATGTTCAAATAAAGCACCCGCGATGCATATATTAATGCAAGAAAAGGAAAATATGTTGATATTTCCAGTTTTCACCGAATTTTTACTACATTCTTCTTGATTTATATATTAAGTATTCAGTATGTGGAGGAAAGTCGCTTCTTCTGGTGGCTATGTATTTAAGGTCCATAAATAGCCCTTGTGGAACCGCGTAAAACCAGAAAATAGAACTCGAGATAATTTATCGCAGAATTCAAACCAGAAACATCTTCATTGCAAATCTTTAACGCCTATAGCGCATCGAAGTTAGTTTGTTTTATGTGGTATTTAATATTTTAATATATAATAGCTCGATCTTACACAAACTAACGTATCACTAGCCGTAAATGAGCTTTGTGTGTAGACACATGAAGTAAAAGTATGAGTTATTAGACCTAAACATTAGTACGATACACTGCTGGTAAATGGACGTTGACGTTGAAGTTTCTGAGTTGTGGAATACGGATATACTGGTGCGCAAAATCAATTGAAGTGCTTTGTTTTGTATGTACTGAAACTTCTAATAAATTACATTATTACATAGGAGTAGCCGGAACTTTTTATTTGGGTGTGCGCAGAGTTAATTAAAGCAGAATTTTTATGCGGGTGTACCAAAGGTAATTAAACCAAGATCTTTCATATGGGTGGATCAAAGACAAAGCATAACTTTTCATAGGGGTGTGCGCGTGACAAATTAAAATAACTTTTTCAATGGATTTGTACAAAGGTAACTAAACTCGACCCTATCTTACCATAACATTTCCACGTACTATTTTTATTGAATTTTAAACATATTAGAAATAATAAAATAAAACATAATGAATTGACGAATTACAAAAAGCGTTTTAGTTTACGTGACCTTTGAAGATAATAGGTTCAAACCATTTTATTTGTGGGTGTGTAAAGGCACATTCAGCACACCCCACAGCTACGCCTATGATTATTAGTTACACATATTAGCATACATTCTAGACGATATTTTACAATAATATTTTCCTACATTCCAACTGTTTTTAAAATAATAAGACTAGCGAGTAGGCAAAGGTAAATAGCGAGGGATGAAAACAAAACAAGACAAGTCAGAACAACAGCGGTTTTAGTCTCGTCTCGAGTCGAAAAGCGTCTCGTTCAGAATATTATTCTTGATCTTCTTTCGGTATCGCTTCGGTAATCTCGAAACAAATTCTGAGGGAAAAAATAATGGGAATAGTTATACACTTTCGTTTCGGCTTTTTATTTTTCACTTATTATTGTAGATTCTATTGTAGAAAATTAAATTCCTACTTTTATGAACGACGATTACTGTATGCCCTGTAGAAGTTAAAAGAGATCGATAATCCATGATAGTGAATGGTTTTCAATGACATCGTGAAATAAGAATATGAAAGGAAATAGGAAAACCCAGAAAAAATACAAAAACGTAATGTTGATCATCACAAATTCACATGGCGTGAAATCGAACCAGGGGCACTTACCCTTCCTGCGTACGTGCATGCCTCACATGATTTCTGTTGAAGAAAAATTTAAACAATTTCAGTTTCCACAGAATCACCAAATTTACAATTAAACATAGAATGCAGGTTTCTTTAACAAAGTAGTTTCACAATAAAGTTTGTGTTTCTGAAAATGTTGCTCAGCTTCTTTGAAACGCAGGTGTATATTTTGTTTGCTCTGATTTCATGTTCATCATTGATTGATTTCATTCGAATAGCATAAAGAGATCTCCCTCTTAGCACTGCGTCTTCAATGAATTTATCATTAGGAATGTTTCTTCCATGAACACTTTCAGCTCTACGATCTGGTACAAGTTACGGTACATAATTTCGGCTGCTATGAAATCCACTTCTTGAATTTGTAACACTAATGATTCGTCTTCCTATCGAATAGGTGTTTCTTTAATGACACATTCAACTATTCTAGTAACACATGTCAACAGAGTTTCCCATGAAACATCCTTTCTCTTTTTTCGTCATTACCATTTTAGCTCTAATTCTGGCCAAATACCCACTGCTCTTCTTTAAACACGATGTCTGCTACATATTGCCGTCTAGCAGTACTCTATAAATATGGTGAATTATCCACTAAGAGTGTACAACTTTTCGCTACACAGGATTTAGCAGATTGACTTAGCAATCGTGGTAATTTTGTGAAATTTTGGTAGTCCCAGGGATAGACCATGTTTGTTTGTGTCGTGTTCTGTAGGAATTTGGATGCAATTTGATGTTGAGCGATGCAGCTTTGCAGTGTCAGTCTTTTGCCGCAGTACTTTGACCTGAAAGTTCATACGGAAGGTTTTTAATGAAATTTATAGTCCTCGTGTCAGTTTCGTTTTATGCGTAGTGTATTACACAGGATTTTCAATTTTTCATTACAGTAATCATTTTTCTTGTTGAAATTGTCGTCTGTCTGACTGGCTTCTTTTTGTTTGTCATTCTTTTCCAGAATAACTGAGAACACGTGATTGCAGGGCGAATGTGCTACTATTGTCAACTTACAGACAGACAAGATCACAAAGAATATAACAAATTATTTAATATTACGGCAGTTAAAAAACTACATATTGCATACTATCTGGAGTCACAACGTCAAAGGGAATAAGTCAAAAATGTCATTTTTTTAAATTTCACCATTCGATATCATATGACAAGAGCTTCCTCTGGTAGAAACGAGATGGCTTTATCAGTCTTAGTTTCGGAGTTATGACGTAACAACTCTTCGGGACAAGTCATATTCATGTACTTCTTGTGTTGGTAAAAGGGGATAAGTCAGACTTATTCCCTTATACAGGCAGAAGTGTGTATATTTACTTTCAAAACACAACTCAGTATAAGGAAATTAGTCAAAATGTATGTTTCGTTTTCGGTTTATTTCAAGTTTAAAACAATACTGGCGGCGAGTCTTTGATGTTTGTTTAATGCGTAAAACCCCAGAAATATATTTCCCATAACAATAATCGCATAAGGAAAAATACTATATTTATTTTCTTGCCGCAAAGAGGAAGGAAAGAAACAATCAGTGTAACTGTTATTGTATTTAATGCGATCGAATCATTTCAGTTTTTTCCCCACAGAACGTAGTATTGTACTTAAGCACCTTGTGTGTATATCTTTAGTTGAGACCTAGTGTAAAATGGATGAAGGTTCCATTTTTGATGCTCTTAAAGAGGCGTCGGAATCATGTTTGGACGATATTTCTCTTTCTGGATCAAGTTACCATCCTGATGAAACTGAACTTTCATCTGATTCTTCTAGAAACTGTGATGAAAAACTTTGTGAAATTCGAGCAAAGAAGAGACTGAAAAAATCAACATTTTCTGAAGTTAAAAGACGAAGGAATGTATCTAAACCTATGAGTGTTGCATCCAAAAGCAGGAAAGAGGAAATTGTGTCACCTGTTTTTAATGATAACTACGTTTCCGAAAGCTGCTTTTCTTATAGTGTCCGGAACAAAGATCAATGTGAGACTGAAGTCAGTGAAGGACCAAAAATGACTAGAACAGAAGCTAAAAGACGAAAGGGCCACAGAGAAGAATATGTTTCTAGAAAAGGAAATGTTATGCCAGAAAGGAAAACAAAACCTCTTTCTTCGTGTCGTATGAAGTGTAGTAAAAGACTAACAGAAGATCAGCTTGAATCTATTTTTCGGGAATTTTGGAATCTTGGAGATCATAATTTGCAATCGCAGTATCTTGCAGACTGTGTGAAGTTAATTCCAAAAAAGTTGTCAAGACCTCGGACACCAAACCCACGTTCTCGAGAAATCACGTGTCAATATTTTGTTACAGTTGGTGAAAATGTTGTGCAGATTTGTAAAGGTTGTTTTGTAAAAGTGTTCTTAATTGGTGTTAAATACATTAACGTTATTATTGAGAAGAAAAGATCATCTCAATCAGGCATAATTTCTTCTGATAAAAGAGGCTTCAAAGCACCCCCGAATAAGATTTTAGGAGAACGTTTGGCGAATCTGCGTTCCCATTTCGAAAAACTTCCCATATGTGAATCTCATTATGGTCGAACAAAAAGTAATAAGAAATATTTACCAAGCTATCTCAATAAGCAAATGATATATGAATTATACAAAGAAGAGTGCAAGTCAAGTAATCATACTCCAGTAAGTTATACATTTTATATGAAGTTCATGAAGAAAGAGTTTAATTTTATTTCCGTCAAAGCGCCTAAAGTAGATACTTGCAAGTCATGCGATGTGCTTCAAATGAAAATAAAGTACGCGTCATCCGATGAAAAAGAAGTTCTAAATCAACAACTACTGAATCATCAATCTAAAGCCGAAAATTGTTACGAAGCAAAAAGACAAGATAAACTAAAATGTGAAAGTGATAATGGAAAGACTGTGGGAATTACTTTTCACTTACAACAGTGTCTTCCAACACCTAGTCTACATACAAGTGTGGCATTTTATAAAAGACTTTTGTGGACTTACAACTTGACAGTTCATGCGTTCAATGACAATACAGTGATTTGTTACATGTGGCATGAAGGAATTGCTGGAAGAAGTTCAGATCAAATTGCTTCATGCATGTTTTCCTATATCATGAGCTTGCCAGATTCAGTGACACATTTGATAATGTACTCTGACACTTGCCGAGGACAGAACCGGAACATAAATTTTGCAGCAATGTGTTCTTATGCTCTGACCCAGAAGGACAGTTTGAAATTAATATATCACAAATTTCTTGAACCGGGCCATACACATATGGAGTGTGATAGCGTTCATGCCCGGATTGAGAGAGCAAAGAAAACATCTCAAGTAGAAATTAGGATTCCACAAGATTATTACCAGATGGTCCGTATGGCACGAGGAAAGAAGCCACTCAAAGTAGTTGAAATGAAGAGAGAAGACTTTCGATCTTATTCCGAAGTTCTGAAGACCAGTCTTGTTCATCGCCATCAGAATACACATGGGGAACAAGTAAAATGGCTTGACATACGGTGGTTACGATACGGTAAAGAATTTGGACTTATTCAGTACAAAACGTCTTGTGATGAAAAAGACAAGTTCCTTTGTATGGATTTGCGACGCCGTGGGTCAGCATCAGTGAGAAACGTACCAGTACCTGTAACTTACTTGGGACCCAACCCTATTAGTTCGGAAAAACACAGAGACTTAATTTCACTATTACCTTTGCTGGATCCAGTCTACCATTCATTTTATACCAGTTTAACTTCATGCAGAGGCGTTCCTTTCACAGACCCTAGTATTATAGATGATGTCGATGATGAGCACGAACAATCAGTGATTAACATATGAACGTTGGTGTGAACACTATTGTATATTTTATTACCTTGATGCAGGTATATTTCTAACACTAGAATAGACATATGGATATTTTTAAAGTTCTATTATTCTATTTTTGCTTAAAATATGGAACCATATTTTTTTGAAAAAACTACTGATGTATGACTTATTCCCTGTGACCAATAATAATAAATATATACATTGTATTTGAATATCTGAAAAGGTAAAAGAAGATAAGTCAAAAATGACGTCATTGCCACTCCCCATTGAAACTAAATTCGAAGCATTGCAGCTAATACGTAACAAAAGACTATGAATGACAATATATGTAAAGATCAACTTGATGTGTTAATTAGAATATATACAATATAATACAGAAATTCATCAAAATTTTCAAATCGCTCTCCTGAAAAGTACCATTTTTGACTTTTTCCCTTTGACGTTGTGACTCCAGCTATATTAAGTGCGATTATATATGTGCACATGCAATAAGGATACATGCTCTACGCAATACGTTCGAGAGCTGTTTAGTAACTTCACATACCAGCAGACATGTTTAGAAGTGTATGCATTGTAGAATAGCAGAACAACAAGTATTTTGAAAGGAACATAATTTAATCGAACAACAGTAAAATTATTGCTTTGAAATTTTTTTTCTATTATACCACGGACCAACAAACCATAAAACCTTCCTGGGGGATTTCTCGGTACTGGGATATGTCGTAATATAACTAATGAGAAAATCGAATAGAATAATTTGTATCACTTGTTTTCTATAGAAAAATAAAACGGAACATTGACACAAAGTCATACTCATACCTAAATGGAAATCAATTATTACGAAAATTGTGAAGACTTTAAAATACATATTTCCTCTGCTGCTGTTTGCTGAATCAAGACAAAAGTTTCAGTTTCAGTTGAACATAAAATAGAACACATAATTACATTTTATTATTCACGCAGTTTGCAGTGTTGTCACGTAATAACTGTACATTGACAAAAAGTCATACTCATACTTCCATGAAAATCCATTATTATGAACCCTGTGAAGAATATAAAATACATATCTCCTCTGCTGCTATTTGATGGATCAAGACGAAATTTTCAGTTTAAGTTGAACATAAAACAGAATACCTAAGTACATTTTTATTCCCCAATTTGCAATGTTGCCACGTAATAACTAAAATAATCGCGATAAGGGACTTTTTAAGGGAAATTTGCTTAAATATCCCTCCATTATTTTATCTTTGTAAGCAGAAATGTCTCGTTGGTTACGTACACTGAGAGCCTACACTGTTCCAAATCGATCGAGGTATAACTTGTCCCAGTGTTGCACCGACGGTCAGAATATTGACACAAAGCAGGGTGCGAATTACCGGGGGGGGTGAGGGGGATTTTCCCCCTCAATCACATTTTGTTCCCCCCAAAGAAGTCAGCTGAAGTATCCCCACCGGGGATGCTCGCTTTCCCCCGCTTCACTGTTTTTTGTTATTTCTTGTAAATTTAATCTTCTAGCTGTATTTCGAAATGATCGATGTAAACTGTTCAGTTTTGGTCATTTCTACTTACCACCTAATTACCCACTATTTTCAACGTTGTTTAGTAGAACTATATTATTATGACTACGGTTGTTGCTTGCAACTGTACCCTCGTACCCTTCAGTTCGTCATCGTTTGTGAATTTGAATGTACTAATTGCGTATAACAAAGCCACATATAGATTTAGTCTATAAATGTTCTTAGCGGTTGGCCAAGAAGAAGTAAACAAATAGCTTCTTCTACCATACTTGGCAAAGTTCGGATATGTCATATTCATCCTCTATATTTGTATCGATTATCATCTTATTTTAATTTTTGTTATAGCATGTTATTTCATTTTCCAGTGTACTCTTTGTTAGCACATGATCTTCATTCCCTAGTAGGTTGTGTGTATGCAACTCAAAAGTTGCATTTAATTTGTGATAATTAGCATAGTAATCACTGCTTTTACAGTTTACGGAAATTAACTTTTGAAACTGTACTCAAAATCTGAGATATAGGTATTCTCTTGTAAGTATATGTTAACGTACACGCTGGGGGATACGCTCCTAGTGAGCAGACATGTTAATGAAGGTGATTTTTAGGTGAATAAGCGAATAATTCAAGATTTGTTTCAGCATTTGTTAATACGACTGGTTCTCCGTGTCATTGTCTGTGTCTGTATAAGCATTTCAACTGGAGCGTTTTTTTTTTAAGTTAACCCTTCATTTTTCTATCTTTTCGCTGTACAGTTTGCTGTCCACGCAATTAATGTTGTCTGAAAAACTTCAGTGTAATGTTTTACTTCATTTGAATAACGTAGCCCATAGTGAATCAACTCATCTTCAACCTAACAGTAAAGTAATTTTTAAGTGTTGACTTTCTGTGCCCATCACGGAATCGATATTTGGAGAAAAAAAAGTCGTGATGAGCACAGCTTTAGCGGGAAGTAGAAGCACAAGCTCGAAATTTGAATTGAGAGATTTTAAATATTTGGCCTTCGATTTGACCCTGATGTGAGAAATCGGGACCAGCAACAATCCATTTCTTATTTGATAGGCTATATCTAGATTTTCTTTTTTTAAAAAAAATGTCCGGTTTAACTGATAATTTTAGTGGTTTTCACAAGACTGAAGTAGGTTTCTTTTCGCAACCTGTAGATATTAATGCAAAGTGGAAGCTTTCAATATGAGTGGAAAAATTAACATATGCTTGTGATCATGGCTATCGCTGGAGCCAAATTATTAACTAAATAAACCTTAGAGAGCTACGGGGACAAGAGTGAGTACAACATTAAAACACGTTGAGAAAGGTTTAGTGGGGTGTGTGTATGTCAGACGGTGTCTTCCCGTTGTGCCTACTTCCCGTTATGCCTACAGGCCCTCCAGCACTTTGTAGAAAATATTTTTAATGATCTTATCTGTAGGCAGAACGGTAATTCCCGTTGTGCCTACTTCCCGTTCTGCCTACTCTTTCAAGACGGGGAATTCTGTGCAGGGAGGGATATTTTCTAGGGATTTTTTCTTTAGTAATTCTAATAGATTCTGTAAGAAGAATAACTATTCCTTTAAATTTCATCATATATTTTAAATGTTATCTTACTTGCTCTTCTCAGAAAAAATGACTAGGTACAGTTTTGTTATTAGCAGCGTTATTCACGTCTACTTTAGTAGAGATGTGTTTTTTTAATACTTACAGAGAAATGGAAAATTAATTGATTCAGTTACAAGAAAATAAACTTATTTCGGTCTAATATCAAGTCATTTCACAACAAAATTTTATTCAGTTTTCCAGTAGTTCATCTCCAACATTCTAAGGCTCGCAGTACGTAATAGGTGCTACAGTTCACATCCTCAAAATATATTTGGCCATATATTAAACAAACAGTGCAAGAAGATGCATAATTCGGTCTCTTTTCTTTTTCTAAAAAAAGCCTTTGTCTTCTACATCACAGATCTTTTTCCGGCATCACCTCTATATATGATCAGGTGCTTTGTCCTCTATACATGATTCTGTATTACACGCAATATGTCGTACTTATATTGTAAACTTGTAGAGGTGGTGGTTGTTTTTACAGAAGCTTTTAGAAATACTAAAGAAATATTCCCTACAAAAATTCCTCCCTGCACATAATTCCCCGTCTCGAAAGAGTAGGCACAACGGGAAGTAGGCAAAACGGGAATTACCGTTCTGCCTAGAGATAAGATAATTAAAAATATTTTTTTTAAAGTGCTGGAGGGTCTGTAGGCAGAACGGGAAGTAGGCACAACGGGAATGAACCTGTCAGACAATATATATGTGCATAGTTATTGTCGGTAGATTTATTAAATTAATAAATCTCTTAGTTATTACAGATGTCACACACACACACACACACACACACACACATATATATATATATATATATATATATATATATATATATATATATATATATATATATATGGGGGGTAAGGCATTTATTGTCTCATTTTGAAATTTGAACCTTCAGACTAGTCCTTTGGCCTAATTTTATCCCCCCCAATATAGATTATCTAATTCGCACACTGACACAAAGTAATACTCGTACTTCCATGAATATCTATTGTTATGAATTTTGTGAAAACTATAAAAAGAACAAACTTTCCTCTGCTGCTGTTTGTTCGATCAAGATGAAATTTTCAGTGTAAGTTAAGCATGAAATGGGATCCATAAATGCATTGTATTGTTCACGTAGTTTGCAGTGTTGCCACGTAGTAACTAAAAGAATGGCAAGAAGGGACGTTTTTAGGGGAAATTTTGTTAAATATCCCTCCATTAGTTTTCCATTGTACACGGAAATGTCAATTTTATTACGTAAACTGAAAGCCTACAGTCGTATAAATCGATTGAGGTATAACGTGTTCCAATGTTGCCATAACGGTCTGATCTACGGTTATTTAGAGAGGTCCCATCGATGTCTGTATACATACACGGGTGCTAAAGGGTTAAGGGACCCAGGTGTTACAATTATATGTTGACTAACAACTATTTTTTGATTCTAGGGACACTAAGGAACATTCCTAATATAGTGGCAAAAGTTCCCTAGGGGGGAAAGTTATCACCCCCTTGGCCGTTTGTCTATATGTTTTGAACGCTGAATCGATCCTTGAAAACGGCTTGTCGACAGCTTTTGCCGTTTTGCTGTTGACAGACAGACGGACGTACTCCCATGCGAAATAAAAATTGCGCGTATACTGCAACTCACGTTTTTCGCATATATTCCATTTTATGGGTAAAATTCACTAATTACTATGTGGAGATAATAGAAAGCAATCCATCTAACGAGATATTTTCAAAAAGTATAATAAAATAATAAAAATATAAGCAAAAAAACAAAATTATGCTCGGTTTTGTGTATACTGGCAGCGATGCTTTCTAGGGATTTTTTCAGTAGCAGAGCACATTTGCGGAGGGAATACAGTAAGGGAGTCAAGGAGTTGGATCAAGGAACTGGATAGTGGAGTAAAATGTTGAATTTATTGGTTAAAACCTTGTGTGTAGATTGCCTGTCAAATATAAATTAGATTCTGTAACTAACATGTCGTACGAAAATATAGAATTAAACAGAAAAACTCTTATCTTAAGGTTCGAAGCGATACGCACCATGGTTATGAAGATTATTTTTTAAGAAAAAAGAGCAAACACAGCGTTGCCTCCGTGGTTAAATGGATAGAGTGGCGGACTCGTAATTATTTTACCAACGAATCCCATTCTATCCCATTTTTTACAAAACATTATAATTTTCATGTTAATGAGAACCGAAGCAATATAATAAGGTCAACTTATTGATATTTTGCTGTAATGACGTATTTATCCAGGATTAGAGTACTATTGGTAATAGCTATTGTTTTCAGTTCATGCTGTTGTATAGCTTCTCTCATCCCGTTTTCTTGGAAAGAGAACAATTTGGTCTCCAATATATACGGACAGAAGAAGACATCTTAGTACCAATCCTGATTTATCGTGATGAAATGGACTACTTTGCCATTATTTAAAAAAAAAGAAAACTAAATTATTGAAGTTGGCTTCTCTTTAGCTTTTAGGTAAAAAAAAAGTTTTTTTTCTTTATAATACTATACTTTATGAGGCAAGGTCTGCGATCGTACCCACAAATTTAGCTAAAGAGTGAAAGATAATTGTTTATACAAACATTTTACAAGTTTAGGTGCGTTAAACACCAATACACAGTAGTAGGCCCCCGCGTATGGCGAACCGAGTCAGCAAAAATTTTCTCGATTCTGATTGGTTGAGAGAGGTCACTTGATTTTAGGCCCCGCCCACGCGGGAAATTCAAAATTTTCAGGTCATGTGGTATGACGTCATGAGTCACCCCGCGGGGAAATCCCTCACCCGGGATTTTTGAAATTCGTTCCCTTTTATGGGTAAGATGTGTGCTTTGATACCTGATTTTGATTGGTTGAGAGATGTCACGTGATCTTAGACCCCTGGGATATTTGAAATTCGTTCCCTTTTTTATGGGTAACATGAATGTTTTGTTATCACGATGATGATTGGTTGATAGAGGTCACGTGATCTTAGGCTCTGGGATTTTTTTAAAATTCGTTCCCTTTTACGGGTATGACCCTGGGATATTTGAAATTCGTTCCCTTTTATGGATAACATGAATGCTTTGGTACCACGATGGTGATTGGTTGATAGAGGTCACGTGATTTTAAGCTCTGGGATTTCTTTTAAGAAATGTTTCCTTTTACGGGTAAGATGAGTACTTTGATACCTCATTCTGATTGGTTGACAGCTGTCACGTGATCTTAGACCCTGGGATATTTGAAATTCGTTTCCTTTTACGGGTAAGATGAATGTTTTGGTACCACGATGCTGATTGGCTGATAGAGGTCACGTGATTTTAGGCTCTGGGATTTTTTAAAAAAATCGTTCCCTTTTACGGTAAGATGAGTGCTTTGATACCTGATTCTTATTGGGTGACAGATGTCACGTGATCTTAGGTCCAGAGATATTTGAAATTTGTTCCCTTTTACGGGTAAGATGAATACTTTCGTACCATGATGGTGCTTGGTTGATAGAGGTCACGTGATCTTAGGTCCAGAGATATTTGAAATTCGTTTTCTTTTACGGTTAAGATGTGTGTTTTGATACCAGATTCTGATTGGTTGGTAGAAGTCACGTGATCTTAGGGCCTGTGATTTTTTAAAAATCGTTCCCTTTTACGGGTAAGTGAGTGCTTTGATACCTGAGGTCACATGATCTTAGACCCTGGGATTTTTGAATTTTGGTTATCCTCTTTGATGAGTACTTCGGTACCTCGATTCTGATTGGCTGATAGAAGTCACATGATTTTAGACCCACCACACAGTGAACCGATTAGACGGTATAACGTGTGGAAATCCCTTAAATTTTCAAATCAAAAAATTTTCGAACTAAAATTTGAAACAAAATGTTGTCGAACTGAATAAAACAAAAGTTTCGAACTAAAGATGAAAATCAAATTAAAAATTTTCAAATCAAACTTTTTATCGAACTAAACTTTTAAAATTTTCGAACTAGAAATTTAAAGCAAATTTTAGAAAACTAAAAAGAAAAATCCTAAGAAATGTTTCTCAAGGAATCAAACTCAGGTCTTTCAAACCAAAGGTGTGTATGCTAACCGCTTAAATGAGATCGGATTTAATCATGCTTGGTGGGTTTCGAACCATGGTCCTTGAAAGGGATACACTTATACTTTAAGAAAATAAATCTGGCAGTGTAACGCTTCCGTTCGTGGATTAAAATAAAATGCTGATAGACTTTTTTTGTGTTGACATAGAAGCACATATGATTGAAATGCAAGCGTCAGCGAATGTTGTATCGTATTACTTTTGTTTTACTACGAACGTGTCAGCATGATTCATGGAAAAAAAAGCAAACATTGACATTCTCGTATGGAATATGAGGAAAATGAAATGTCGTCACAGTTACGACAGGTAGTGACATGTAGAAATCATTTGGATGATGTCATGATCAGAACTGCGGTACTAGATGTTGTAACTATTGAGAAACTTGAATGACGTCACGATCGATTGTTAAACATCGTTTTGGTTCGTGATTCATGACAAAAGCAGCGTTTTAATTGGATCGTTGTGATGTCATTTTATAAATTTCCTCGTTTCTGATTGGCTGACGGTGACGTCGTTTTCATAGCGACCTAAATAAAAATCTAAATTTCATTTTTCAAATCCTACACCGCTCTCAACTGTCAAGTGAGAAGGTCTGTTTTAAAAGTGTCTTCATTGCGCCGACTTTTTGTTCATTGAACTTGAGGTAAGTTCAGTCAGATTTTATTTTTCACACAAGATTCGAAAATCATTTTTATTTCATATTTGTGGGCGGATCACGAATACACTGTTTTACTTTTAGTACGAAATATTTAGGCTCTGTGGAATTAGTGGAATGGGAAAGTGGGAGTACGAATCAGGAATCCTCATACATTAAAACTAAGCACGAGAAATGATATTGTTTAGCGTCCCTTCAGCTTAATGTTGAATCTGAGCACCCGTCGGGAATTGAACCATGGCCAGAAAATGTGTGCGCTTAGTTTTGAAAAGAATACATTACAGAATTTTAAAAACTATGCCTCAGAATAATATGGTTCGATTCCCTTTGAAAGCATTATTTTAGTTTAGCGTCCCCTTCAGCTTAACGTGATATTCGAGCAATCACCTGGGATTGAACCAAGGCCAGAGGTGTGTACGTCAACCATTTAGCTTAGTTTTGAAAAGAATGTATGATAGCGCATGAGAATAATAAATTTCAGAAAAGGTTTGACAGCGATCCGACGTGGAAAGCAAACCCTCCGAGGATTGAACCAGGGTCTTCCACGTTAGAAGCATGTACGCTAACCACTTAGCCACGAGTGCACGAATATTTGGTTAAAAGTTTTACGCTATACAGATTTTGTTTTGACAATTACATATGTGTAACATTAAGGTTTGATGAATCTCTTAAAGTTGCAAACGCTTTGTTTTAGTTAGCGTCCCTTCAACTTAACGTGATATTCGAGCAACCACCCGGGATTGAACCAAGGCCAGACGTGTGTACGCCAACCATTTAGCTTAATTTTGAAAATAATATATGATAACGCATGAAAATAATACATTTCAGAAAAGGCTTGACAGCGACTCGACGTGGAAAGCAAACCTACCGAGGATTGAATTTGGGCCTTCCACGCTAGAAGCATGTACGCTAACCACTTAGCCACTATGAAAAAAAGAGTGCATAATATTTGGTTAAAAGTTTTACGCTATACAGATTTTGTTTTGACAATTACGTATGCGTAACGTTAATGTTTGATGAATCTCTTCAACTTGCAAACGCATCATTTAAAGGTCGTTGTGAGTGGAAAAAAATGCTTACGCGAACTTGTCACATCTCATGCATTCTTTCATTTCATGCATTCTTTTTATCACTATAGAATGGTAGGTCAGTTATATGCTGATGCAATGGTCTCGAGTTTGACAGCAATAAAACACTCATTTCAGTAACATAATTATTTTTTAAAAAAACTTTGATCTCTAGTACGTGTGCTTTCATAATGAGATTCTAAACGCCACCGCCAGGGAATCAAACTCAGGACCTTTACATGAATTACTTAGTTAAGAATTTGTCATGAATGTTATGATTTCCTGTTTATCAGGTGATTAAGATTTTTCTTTCTTCTTTTCTTTTGTAGTAAATTCACGCTGGTCAATTCCTTTTTTCCCCATATTACATATTTGTTTTACCGTAATTGTCCTGTTTGTTTGTTTTCTCCTTTTTTAACCATGGCCGAATCGGGTTTTACTGTTTGTAATGAAATAACTCGTCATTATAGACGATTTAACATTGAGGGCAGAATGCTCGAAATTCAATTTAACGCACCACCCGTAGGAACCGATATTATCCAATACGTGCATAATAGTTTCCAAGCAATGCTGGACCATTTATTAGCCAATGTCGACGATGAGGCGATGGTTGATTTATCGGTAATATCACCACGCAATACCAATAAGCCATTTTGGGTGAGTTTTCGCCAAGCACGAAACCTGACACTGGAAACGATGTGGGCCTCGTTCGAAAGAGTTTTACAAAGTAACAATTCATTTCTCCTGCACGAACCATTCACCGTTCATTTTCATCGTGTGGATATTCCACGTTGCTACGGCGGCGGTTTGCGGCAAGGAATACTTCAAAATGAAGAATTGTTACGAACAAGCGAGGGATTGTACGTGTAAAAAATCAAGATTCAAGGTGCCTGGCGTACGCCCTTGTTATTGCTATTGGCCTGAAGGCATACAAGAATGTAGATGTGAAACGACATAAGCAGTATAAAGATCAAACAAAATGTGTTGTGGACGATGAAGTGGATGCGTTGTGTTCAAATGCAGGAGTGAATTTGGATCGTAAAGAATATAAAATTACTGTGTATACAAGTTTCACAGGCCGTGACATCATGTACGAGGGGCCCAATGATGAAAATCGCACCCCCATAAATTTGATTTGTTTGGCTGGACATTTTGATATCATCCAATCTTTAACAGCTTGTTTTGCAACCAAGTTCTACTGTGAAGCGTGCCATAAAAAGTATAGTAAACGTAATGAACATGTGAAAAATTGTCCTGTAACGTGCTCCAAATGTTTACAGAGACCTCCATGCGACAAGAACCATACGTCGATATTGTGCAACGACTGCAATCGTCAATTTTACGGCGAAGAATGTTTTAACGATCATCGTAATATTGTATATCATCATGGGGAACCTGTATGTAGAATGGTGAAGCAATGTACTAAATGCTACAGAGTATATTCTTTTGTACGAAGTGGACAACGCATTCATGATTGTAATGAGATCTTTTGTAATGTTTGTAAGAAGATTGTTCCGGGATCACATCAATGTTTCATGCTTCCTGATCGACAATGCTTGAAACCCGGTGTTCCTTCACTCATGCATGCAAAGAAAGCCTTATTGATTTTTTACGATATAGAATCTATGCAAGACAAGAATATTGATGATAATATGTATGTACACGTTCCGAATTTATTGGTTGCACAACAAGTATGTTATGCATGTGTTGAAAACGATATGGCCAGCAGTCTTGCAGTACGTGTGGTCAGCGCCAACATATTTTCCAAGGACAGGATCCAGTTTATGATTTTCTCCAGTACTTGCGGGAACGTCGTCCCAATATAAATAGGATTTTCTGTCTCGCTCACAACTCGAAGGGCTACGATGGGCATTTTATTCTAAAGACCATGGTAGACCAATGTCAATGGAGACCTGACGTCATATTAAATGGGACCAAGATACTGAGTTTAACGTTGAATAATCTGAAGTTCATTGACTCTTTGAACTTCCTGCCAATGGCATTAAGCAAATTGTCAAAAGCGTTCAATTTACCCGCAACCAAAGGATACTTCTCGCATTTCTTCAACACCAAAGAAAATCAATCGTATATTGGACCACTTCCAGAAACGAAGTATTATGGTGCAGACGAAATGGTCGTCGAAGACAGAAACAAGTTCATGCATTGGTACAACGATCATCGTAATGACACGTTCGATTTCCAGAAAGAAATTATCAATTATTGTATTCAAGATGTCAATGTACTGCGACAAGCATGCGTTTCGTTTATGACGTCATTTGAAGCAGAAACCAAAGTGAATCCCTTCTTGGAGACGATCACGATTGCAGGTGCTTCCAATTTAGTATTCCGCCGGAATTTTTTCAAACCCAACACCATTGGAATTCTACCGGCACATGGCTATCGATGGAGAAGTACCCAATCGATCGCTGCAATGCAATGGCTGGCCAACATTGAAAAAAGCGAAGGAAAACAAATCTTACATGCGGCCCGACAAAAAGAAGTGTTTATTGCGGGATTCCATGTTGATGACTACTACCTAGATCCTGAGACGTTAGAGGAGCACGTCTACGAGGATGCCGGCTGCTTTTTCACGGGTGTAAAGTGTGTATTACTACAGGCCGTAATCAGCCCATCTACGCAAAGAAAAAATGCAAGACTGCGTGAATTGGGGTACATTGTACATGAAATGTGGGAGTGCGAATTTAATCAGTTCTTAAAACAAAATCCAACAATGACGACGTATCTGAAGAATCACCCGTACATGAACCGCAGACCCTTAAATCCAAGAGATAGCTTTTTTGGAGGAAGGACCAAATGTGTGAAATTGTACCACCAAGTCGACGAAAAAGCAGGAGAAGTAATAAAATATTTCGATATTGTCTCGCTTTATCCTTACATAAATAAGTGTGCTAAATACCCTGTAGGACATCCTAGAATTTATCTACAGGGTGATGAAAATATACCACCAATAAATAAAGTCAATGGTCTGATCAAAATGACGATATTACCAAGTCGCCATCTTTATCATGGTCTCCTGCCTTACCGATGCAACAAGAAACTATTGTTTCCACTGTGTGCTGCGTGTGCCGAAGAAATGAACCCAGACCCTACAGCAACGTGTACGCACAACGATCAGGAGCGATGCCTCACTGGAACATGGGTATCATATGAAATACAGAAGGCAATAGAATTAGGATATCAACCGGTGGAAATCTTTGAAATTTGGGATTATGACATTGAACAATATGATCCCATCACGAAAACAGGTGGCTTGTTCACGGAATATATCAATACATTTTTGAAATCGAAAATGGAAGCTTCTGGCTGGCCCAGTTCCTGTGTCACCGAAGAAGACAAAACAAAATTTATACAAACCGTCCTGGAGCGTGAAGGTATTGCATTGGATCCGTCCAAAATTGAAAATAATCCTGCACGAAGAAGTTTATCTAAGCTTTGTGTTAACGCATTATGGGGAAAACTTTCGCAACGTTCAAACTTTAGCCAGACCACAATTATTGATCGGCCGGAAGAATTTTATGAAAAACTCACTTCCCCCGACATTAAACTCCATCAAATTGTACCCATCAATGATACGATGTTGTATGCGTTCTGGGAGTACAATGAACATGTGCCTGTTCAAAACCGAAACACCAATGTCGTGTTAGGTGCATTTACAACATGTCAGGCACGTCTGGAACTGTACAAGTACCTGGAAATGTTGCAGGAACGTGTTTTGTATTTCGACACGGATTCTGTGATTTTTACAGAAAAGCCTGGAGAGCCAACCATTGAACCTTCAACGTACTTGGGATGCTTATCGGATGAGATGGAGTCTTATGGACAACGAGCGTACATCAAGACATTTGTCAGCGGAGGGCCGAAAAATTACAGCTTAGAAATATACAATCCGGACACCAACGTCACCAGCTACATATGTAAAATTAGAGGATTTACATTAAACTATGATGCAGGACAGCAATTAAATTTCAACACGCTAAAAGAAATGATTACAAATCAATGCCGTGGACAAGTCACCATTACCATCCCCCATAAAATATGCAGGAACAAAGACCATACCATCGTCACACGCAAAGAAGAAAAAATGTACAGCATCCGATACACAAAACGTCGATTTAAAGAACTCAATTCCTATGATACGGTTCCGTACGGGTACGTTAAAAAACAGAAGTTGGAACTGGAAAAAGAAGATAAAGAAAAAACTGTAAACACCCAATGAGGCCGCCATTTCTTTTTCCTTTTCCTTTTTTCCCTCCTTAACCACAAAGCAGCAACACCCAGAAAAAAATGAAGTACCCAGAAGAGTTCATAAACCACCAACACCATCAGTGGAAGAAATGCAGTCATCTCGTATCCAAGGGGGAACCTTGACCATAAAGGAGCAACACCAAGAAAAATGCAGTACCCAGAAGAGTTCATAAACCACCAACACCACCATCGGTGAAAAAAATGCAATCATCTCGTACCCGAGGAGGAAGATGAGCCTAAACATATCCATCTTTTACGAGTAAGTTTTATTTCTCTCTTATCAATATTTACTCGTTTTTATTGTTTCAGGAAAAAAGAAATTCATAAAGTAATCCATTGTTTCTTCTTTTTCTTTACAGGATACGTCTTCAAGATTCGAAGATGATGACACGTCCAAAATATTCATTAATTAGATCCTGTATTTATTATGTTAATCACCTTGTATGAGAAAAGCACATACCTTTCGTTAAAATACAACAAGTTGAAAAAAAATGTGTTTTATTATTTCTTGAAACCTTGAACACTTGTTTTCAAGTAATGGTAATCTTGAAAATTTAAGGTGGAAAATATATCCAAGATTTGGTTTAAATGATTTGTTCGAAAACTTAATTAAAGAATTTATAGTGTCCAAAATTTGGTTTTTAATTTAGTTCAAAAAATTGATTTGAAAATTTTCAAATGTGGTTTACATCTTGAGTACGAAACTTGTTTTTAAAAATTGGTTCGAAATTTTTTAAAATTTTTTAGTTCGAAAAATTTTGATTTGAAAATTTAGTTCGAAAGTTTTTAGTTTAAAATATTTTTTCGAAAAATTTTTAATTTTTTAGTTCGAATTATTTGGGTTCGAAAATTTAAATTTTTTTTTAGTTCGATAATTTTTTGATTTGAAAATTTGGTTCGATAGTTTTTAGTTTAATTTTTTTTTTAAAAATTTGTTTAAATTTTTTAGTTCGAAATTTTTTTGAAATTTTTGTTTCAAAATTTTTAGTTCGAAAATTTTTTGTTTGAAAATTATTGTTTAAAATTTTTTAGTTTTGAAATTTTTTTAGTTCGAAAAATTTTTAGTTTAAAATTTCTTGCACTCTGCGGAACCGTTTCGAAAAGAATCGGAGCAGTTTAGGTAAGAAAAATCTGGCAACATTGTTTCCATTAATGAAGCGCTTACTGAGCGTTTAAAAAATCGCTTAAACTCACAACAATGTGTTATAAGAAATCTACAAGCGACAAGGATGGACCCCTCTTTCACCATTAGTACTTCCAGAGACATAGGCTACTAATTCAAGGACAGGATCTCCATCAAGGTAAAAAAGCTGGTAATCATCTTATCTGTCAAAGAGAACGATAATATTTAATGTAAACTTCAGTACAATATCATGATACCATAAAAGGTTTATTTAAGGATGGGGTTGAACCATCCATGGTACCAAAAAGGATAACCATTAAAAGAGAACAAAATTCTAAAATCCCGGTCGAGGATGATCACTGTCATATCACGTAATCTAAAAAAAAATTGAATTTCTAGCATTGGGGTGAGGGAAAGATTATGTGACTTCTATCCTCCAATCAAAATTGAGGTACCAAAACATTCATCTTATCCATAAAAATGAAACAAATGAGTGAGGATTTCCCCACGTTATACAATGTAATCTGTTCACCGTGTGATGGGTCTAAAATCATGTGACTTCTATCTTCCAATCAGTATCGTAATACCAAACGCAGAGCCTAAGATCACGTGACCTCTATCAACCCATCAGCATCGTGGTACCAAAGCATTTATGTTTTCCATAAAAGGGAACGGATTTCAAATATCCCAGGGTCTAAGATCACCTATCATCTGTCAACCAATCAGAATCAGGTATCAGACCACTCATCTTACCCGTAAAAGGGAACGATTTTTTTTAAAAACTCCCAGAGCCTAATATCACGTGACCTCTGTCAGCCAATCATCATCGTGGTACCAAAGCATTCATGTTACCCATAAAAGGGAACGAATTTCAAATATCCCGGGGTCTAAGATCACGTGACATTTGTCAACCAATCAGAATCAAGTATCAAAGCACACATCTTACCCGTAAAAGGGAACGAATTTCAAAAATCCCGGGTGAGGGATTTCCCCGCGGGGTGACTCATGACGTCATACCACGTGACCTAAAAATTTGAATTTCCCGCGTGGGCGGGGCCTAAAGTCACGTGACCTCTATCAGCCAATCAGAATCGAGAAAATTTTTGCTGACTCGGTTCGCCATACGCGGGGGCCTAGTACTTACACCATGGTCTCGCTTATCCGACCATCCATTGTTCCACATACTGTATGATCCAATATATCATTGCAGATAGCACCAATCGGCAAGAAGAACTGCTAGTTGTGGTCTTAATCTATTTATCATGCTCTGGAGTCTATCGCCTATCGCGTCTGTCTACACCTTGACTCATACGTCTATCATGCTGTGCAGACACGTATCCAGATTTTCTATTCGGAGGGGGCCTAACACGAATCCTCGTAAGCACGTAATTCTAATGTTTCAAAAATATCAATAATAATAATAATAATAATAATAATAATAATAATAATAATAATAATAATAATAATAATAATAATAATAATAATAATAGTAATAATAATAATAATAATATTGCAACAGTTCTGTACTTCTCTTAAACTTTTTCCTACTTTTCATTTATAAACCGGTTTACTTTGGAAACTGCATTAAGCACAAACAAAATGAAATATATTTTCGAGAGAAATGTAACTAAAGAAAACTGTCTATTACGTATATCACATAACAAAAATAGCAAGAAGACATTGAGTGTATCGTTCTAATATACTAAAGTTAAAAATAGAACGGAAACGAAATGTTAATCCTATTTGAAACTATTCTTTAACCCTTAAGTACTATTGACGAAAATAATCACGTAATCTGTCAGATCGCATTGTTGTTTCACATTTTCTGAATAGTAGTTTTATTGCATATTTTCTTATAATGCTATCCTACATATCTTAGTTGCTTATAGAAAAATAAAACATAGTAATTTCACGATGTAGAAAAAGCTTTATATTTTTAAAGTAATGAGAAAAAGAATATAGTTAAAATTTGCAACAATGTTTTCATTGTTATTCTAAAATTGTAATTGTTGAAATATTCAATTTTTTCTTCGTTTCTGTGTAGCAAAAATAACACTAATTTAAAATACGCTCTTCTTATAGATGCACTGAGAATAAAAAAATACAGTAAAAACGGAAGCAAAACATGGAATATTAGCTTTTCAAAACTTACAAGAAAGCACTGTTACAGTTGTACTGTTATATTTTTTTGTAGTAAAAAGGTAATGAATAACACCTATGTTTAGTTTTTATATGATCGCGAGAGTAAAGAAAATTCGTTTTGCTGGTAAAGAAAGTTCCGCACTAACTCTTCTGATTGCATGCACTTTCTTCAAGTAGGCACTTACATTTTTTTATTCTTCACTGCATGGAAATCGGTACCCTACACCGCTGACACGAATATCATTGCTTTGCGCTTACAACTTAGTGGAGAGCGGACTATGTTCTCCTCTTCAACTCCTTGTGCGCGATGGGGGGAAACTCACTTTCAAGTTATAGTATGCTCTTGATTGAAAAACTCAGCTCTCATGGCAGATGTCCAATGAATATTCTACGTTCTATGTGAGGCCTAACAAGTTCTTTTGCCAACCTTTTCATGAAATCAAGTCTTGTCATCACTGCGGACTTAGCATAGACTTGAGGCAAGGCATACACATTGACACCACACTCAACATCCACCAGAAAAAAGAAAATTGTCAATGGCTATCGTCTTGTTTGACGACTTGATGTGTAATCTGTACATTTTTTGTCTAGAGTATTCACTCCGCCTTTACTCATGTTATAAAATATGATTATTTCAGGTTTTCTGGTCTGTGGGTCATTATTTGATGTGTGGTGTAAGACGTGCCACACGGTAAGACTCAATACTGATAATAATCAGTAGATAACAAAAGACAACTGAACAGCAAAATACTCACGTAACTACTATAGTACGTCTGTGAGACCGTTCAACCCCTCCAGCGCCGCGCACAGGGGATCAATTATAACACGAACTTCACACTACGCAACCATATGCTAGACAGGAATGTAGACGAAAAGATCCACTTGTAGTAGTGAGACTGTAGAAAATATAATGATACGAAAAGCAGCAGCGGTCTGAGAGACGGTCCATAGTACTTACGGGTTAATTCCACCTGGTATAATGGCATTATGATATGTTCTTAGAATTATAACAAGACAACAGCACATTGCCCAAAGTTTTAACACTGACTACTAGTAAACTGATATAAAAGAACCTCAAAAGGGTAAAAACAAGTTTATTAAAAAGTGCTTGAATTTCGGAGGAGCCAGCCCTCAGGCCCTCACGCTGGATACATCCCTTATTCAGTGCACTGCAGTTTTTTGTTATGAAACATTATTATTAGAGGCGTAATATGTAAAATTATATCATAAGTTTTATTTTTAATAGGTCTTTTCTTAACACATCCATATTATCCAGCGTTCTGTCTGCCTGTTTATGTCGGATAAGCGAAAGCCTACTGTATTTCTAAAGCTAGCATATAAATGAACTAGAATTGTATCGTCCTAGAACAGACAATAGTGGGAAATGCTTATATTAAAAGGCTGGAATAAAAAAGCATAAGTACTGCTTTGGTAGCGTGAGAACAAATTCAAGACAATTCAACATATTTCCTAGTATCAGATTATCATCTTATTGTGTCGGTGTGTATTATTTTTTAAACATAGTTTCAAAAGTCATACCATTCGTAATATTCCTAAGGAAATCGAAAGAAAAAAAACTCCTATGTGCATCTTGTGGCAAAGGGGCATAAGTGCATGGTCCGAAACCGATTCCCACGTTAAGATATAGATAGAGTTCTCGTACTTCAGAAATGCAAATCCGGGACGATACTAAATTACGAGAATCTTTGAAATGCTTAAAATTGAAAGAAGTGTTGAATACTAATTTACTTTCCACCATTAGATAGAGTTATTCAAGTATTACGTTATAACATTTTTATTTATTTCACTAGAACTTTTTCCAAGGACGCCGATTTCTCTGTAAATTTGGTGGGGGGCATTCAAATGCAGAAGATATATATGAGGATTTTAAGATAAATTGCACTCAAATTATGCCAAATATTGTATATTTATAAATACAAAGGGGGCCTACATGAGCTTTGGTGGGCCCGGCCCCCAGGATCGGCGTCCTTGCCTTCTTCCTAGTTAAGCAAACGTAAGCAAATGATTTACTCCCTCCCCCTGATAAGCAAAATTGTTTTTTCCTCAAGATCTATTGTGTTTCTTGAAATAACAGCTGGAATTTCCTGATTACTTAACCATTTAAATGAATGTTTTCACTTAGAGCCATCCCATTGATTCGCGTTGCGTAGGACTAAAATAGATTAAGAATCAATAATGAAGATGAGACTTCCATATCAAACATGAAGAGATATGTGGATCGGAGATCTTTCTTTTTTCGAACTTTGGTTTTTCAAATCAATGATGGGAAATTATATTATGAGTACAATTTTCGAAATTAATAGTATACAATCGTATACATATCTTACAAAACGATGTTTTATGCAAAATACTTTGACTCAAAGAATAAATTACAATTTGTGAACCTCCCTGGTTCGTTTCTAATCTTGGGGATGTTTTGAGTGAACACAGAGAAGTTACCTTCCACTCACTATCTGAAATGAGTGGGAATATGATGTAAACTAAGCGAGAGATAATATTTCGGTTCATGTTATTATGGGGATTTCTGTAATTAAATAACAACTCCAGATTTCGATAATTGAATTACTGTTGTATTTTCATTACTTTGTGTAAGTACGTGTAAGGTGTCGTGTATGAATTCGGGTAATTAGAAATTGCCAGTTCTAACACTGCATACCAAACATTGAGCCTTCGACTAATGTTTAGAAAGTAGCACATACCTCTTGGTGTTCTGTTCTGCTGCTCCTGCAAATGCTGGTCCACCAAAAGCTCCTTCCGATCGTCAAACCACAGGCTGGATGGTATCTCGCTGGTGGTCACTCCAAAGGATGGAACGGAGGTTCGAACTAAGAACGGGCTGCGATATGATTTGATTACGCCGAAGTTTTGCGAACGGTCAGCATAATAATATCTCCTCCGTAACGTATGATAAACTTTCAGAGTTCGCCTTAGCGAAACGTTAACTCGCCTAACTTAAATAAAGCGGTTTCTAGACATTCTACTAGTTAGAACTTTAAACGTCAATCTCCGACTTGTAGTCGTTGTTCCGTTTTTCCAACTCTCCGTCTCCGACTGATCTCGACTGATCACTCCTGACTGATCTGATCTCGACTGTCCAACTGCTCCAGTGACCTCTGTTCCTCTCGTTTTTGTTGAACTTCCTGTGACCTGGAATCTGCCGCTTCTGCATGACGTCAGAAGCGTGTGCTCTTTCTTGTCTAGGAAACGCAATGGTTTCCTCATTGTGGTCGACGACTGGCAATGCTTGGAATGCTTCGACTCACAATTCCTGGCAATTCTAACATACCCGAGAAGAGTGTCTTGTGTTCACAAACATCTTTCAAATTTACTTACAACGAATTCTGCCAATTCTTTTCAATCGGACATTAATTGAATTCTGATTTTAATTTCCTGTAATGAAACAATTTGCTAAAGATAGCGTGCTATATACCATCGTTACATAAGTTTTAAAAGCAATGACTACAATGTTTATGTAATTTGTTTTTCGTGGATTATTATTTCCTGACACTTTGCTGTTTTTATGAATCTAATACTCAAAATCAAAATCTTGAGTATTAGTAATAAAGTAATAAACTTGTTACTTTCCCTGAAGGGTCTAAGTCTTCAATGAGACGGAGGCTCAAGAGCGTAGTGCTTGGAGCGATTGCCTCACTTGTTCTACCTTCCCGTGGCGCAGCCTTGATTCGAGTTGATCCTAAAGGAATCATTCGGAAGTCGAAGTCGGAAGATGTTTCCCATTTTTCCAAAACAGTTTTGGTCGATTGCAATCTGTCTCACTTGTGAGGGGACAACCCCATGCCGTAAGCGTCGGTCGACCACCGATAAGCAACTAGCGACACGTCCGCAATAATTGGCGGTCCCGCAGCCAAAATTTGGTCCCACTTCCGTTTTGAAAATTATACCACTACCGGCAGAGAAGCGACGGAACGCCAACGAACCACAAAATTATTCCCCTAAAATACGTTAAATCGCCTATATGCGTAATTTCTTTGCATCAAGGTGAGTCTAAAAACACTTTTAAAAAAGTAAAAGAAGTGCCCTGAGCTCGGCATGAAACACCAGCCTTAGGGTTACTAGTTGCGTGTTTTTCCGAATTCGCCACGGAGGCGATTACGAAGACAGCTTGTAGAGTGATAAATCGTTGAAGTCGTTTTAATATTTCTAATCAGAGTGCTCCTTTAACCGTGTGTATTTGACATTAACTGTTTGGAATCAGATGAAATGCACTCGTCATGTAATTTTATAACAAAATGACAAGCGTCTATTTACTTTTTTCATAGTTCTCCCATATTCACTTGCTAGTGATCGGTGACAGTTGCCAACCAAATTCATACAATTATACGCACCCATCTCAAGATTTTTCACTTCATGATGCAAAAGCACGAGTTACTCTTGACCCCCGGAGCTCAAGTGTTGCCCTTATAATACCAATTCGTCAGGGAAAATATTATATAATAATAACCGCATGCACGTGACTGGCGATAGTTCGTGTTTGTCCCTTTGCCATTCTCCGTGACAAATCAAAGGAGCGCGGATCAAAATGAAGTTGTCGCTGTTATGTGGTGGTAACTTCATTACCCCGATATTTCCTTCGACTCGACGAATCCCTGCCACTCTTGGCACACTAGCGGCAATCCTTCGACGCGTCGCTATATTGACGATCGCCGTTTACCGTCAAGTGAGCCACTAGGTATTGGCGACGTTTACGGCATGGGGAAGCTAATAAAAAAAAAGAAACCAATATACAAAATCTAAAGCCTTATAAAAAGTTTTCCCAAAATTTACATCTAGCAAAATCATTTGTTGGTATTCCAAAACTAAATTCCCCTTTATTCATAGTTTACTTCTATCGTACTTTTGATTTGAGAATGATATGTCTGAAACTGTAACAAAGGTCATTAAGACTTTTTCTTTGGCTTTAGTCAGATTTAGCAGTTTAACTTAGCAGTCAGTCAATGTGGATCTGTGATTTCAGAGTTTTAGAGATTTCCTTAAATTTTTCATTTCTACAATAGTTTGAAACTAACACCATTAACGTATCTCTTTCGATATTTCCATAAGTAATGGCTTGGTCACTCTCAGTATATGTCAAACAATAAACTACTTACGATGTCTTACTCCATCAATCCGAACTACATTTAATATCCAACAACTCTGTGCATTTTCCCTTAAATCTGCAAACTTTCTACTAGGTTAAAACTGAGTACTTCCTATTTTCATCTTTTCTTGCTAAAACGAAAGTGTTCTTTAGACAACCTGAAATGATGGCTCTATACTACATTATGTTGCATAAGGCATTTTATGTAACATCTCGTTTGACAGTTGGACAATTTCTTCGTATATTGAAAGCAACAGGGATCAAGTCCTTGTACACTTACATGAGAAGGAAACAAATTCTTTTTAATTCTTGGAATTGTGCCAATGCACTAGGTCCAGAGAGTTTTCAATTTATTATTATTATTATTATTATTATTATTGACTTAGGTTTTCTTGAATATAAAGCAATATTTCACAAAAAGCTGGTATTTTTAAACAAATGTGTTCGATATCAAGTTTTCATAAAGTAGTCATCTCTCCTATAAATAATTTCAGAGAGGCCGCGGTGGCTCAGTGATAAAGCGTTCATCTTTGGTGCATGGGATCCTTGGTTCGACCCCAGCTCGCACCAAGTGAATTTTGAGGTGGAGAAGCACCATGAACAAGGGTTTTCTCGGGGTTCTCCCGTTTTCTTCCACTTTCTTCATTCCACCATTTCATTCATTTCTCATCGACACCGTGTCCTTTAGCCTAGCCGGTATAACCGTAGGTCGTAAAATTTAAAGATTTGATTTCAAATAATTCGAACCCAAACAGTTGCAGGGAGTATGTCATTTCGAATAAAACAAACTACTGTATAGAATTCTGAGTATTATTATTTTTATATATAAAATTCTAGTGGACCTTACTTTAAAATCGAAGGATAAGAAGACTAAATTCACTCTCTTATTATTATAGATTCATTTCAATTGAAGCAGTTAAAATAGCTGGGAAAAAATAGAAAGCCATACCCTATATTCCAGTGTGCCACAACCGGATAACACGGCACATTGGCGTGCCCAGCAAAATGAACAGTGTAACGCAAACTTTTACTTATTATTTACAAGAATATTTGTCGAGTTTATTTTATTTATTATTATCAACGATTCTTCCACGGATCAGTTGTCTGTATACAGTTAAACAAACAAGTATCACATTGAGGGAATGAGTGTATTTATTTACTTTAAAAGTAAAAGAAAAGTATATTTTCTTGTATATTCTACCGTGAATAACTCATCCGGTCCAAAAAATGGGACTAACAACAAGATTAGCCGATGTGCCAAACACACACCACCCTATAGTCGTGAGTGCCACAAGTCCTTTTCTACGTCTTGGTACCCTAAAGGTTGTTGCCTTCAAAGAGAGAGAGAGAAAACTTAAGTACATTGCACTTACATACTTAAATAAATAATTATGTAAATAAGTAAATTATGTATAAATTATGTAATACTGTTTCGTTTTCTGTTTATTATTATTATTATTATTATTATTATTATTATTATTATTATTATTATTATTATAAATTTCTTAGGAAGTTGACTGCCAAAAGTATGCACACTGCTCATCCGTGCAGCGCCTCGTGTATGATTTTCTGTACACAAACTATATATTCCAAGTTTACTGTGTTCATTCTATACGTGTGTTTGTAATTAGATGCATATGAAGTAGAAGTCAAAATCTAATGCCCACGTTACGTATATGCAAAATCATAGACAAAGAAATTTATGAACAAAAACATTTATGGCGCTAAAACAAAGGACAAAACTGAAGAAGTACTAGCGGATTGTTGCCCGTAGTGCACAGGTGATAACGGTTAACAGTGTTAAATTTAAACAAATAGTTTTTAATTAAGCACGAATTTAACTTATGGTGTACAGTGTGGAAGGCTCAGGAGTTCGCTAGGATCCTTACAATATCGAACTCCGTGAAATGCACTGCAAACCTGTCCGCAAGCCTCCTAAATATTCAACAGATATTGTGTATTAATACTCATTTCAATGCAAACCTATATAGACCTACGCACTTCAAGACTCAACGAAGGTGCAGACTATTCATGAGTTAAACTCTCTCACCCAATGTATTCTCCTAACATGTAAATAAAATAAGATAGAGCAAATCTCAACTCTCTACGATAACCCTGTGCAAACGGGCAAGTGGTCAAAATGTCAATGCAACCTACATCAGAAAATCTATGGCTAAGCTTCTAAATCCGTTAAGTTGCGACAATAACAAAACAGAAAAACAAGTTTAAAAGTGCAAGGTATTGAAGTAAAGGAAATTTCTGCAGAGTCACTCTCTCAAAAGCATTCTCCGATATATTTTATTTCTGCACCATTATTCCAGGTTTCTCCAACCTTCCAATAGAAATTCCACGGTGGAATCTGTGAATTTGGGGCCCCGATGTGCGACGCATATACCGTTGGCTTTTGACCTTCTCACCCTCCACGACGGTTGCGGTTAACAATGTAACCATTCTCTTCTAGGACACGAAATCCAATGGCCATGGTCATTCTATGGTCCATTGGTCATTCGAAGTCACACTTATACCAGGATAAGGTACGTTGTGCAACTCTGTGAGAGACTGCAGCAATTTGTTTGACTTCAATACCTTGCACTGTTAAACGTATTTTTCTGTTTTTTTATAGTCGCAAGTTAACGGGTTTAGAAGCTTGGCCATAGATTTTCTGATGTAGGTTGTATTGACATTTTGACCACTTGCCCATTTGCACAGCGTTATCGTAGAGAGTTTAGATTTGCTCTATCTTATTTTATTTAACAATAGCTCTTATACAGTATGCTACTTGACCCCAGGTTCGATTAGCAAATTTTGAGTTGGACTTCGCACGGGACCCTGCGATTGCCACGGTGACACAAATTTTTCATTCAAAAGGTGCTGGGCTCCCAACACTAATTTGATATGTATTGGCTACGTTTCCTTACGGGACCGTTCCCGAAAAATTTGACCCGGAATCCGAATTTGTAATATATGGTATGGAGCTCAATATCTAACTTTTCACGTTTTATCTCCGCAATGGTTGCGATCGAGGATATCCCCTTTCGTGTTATTTTCTTTTGGGACAAGGTATCTAACGGCCATAGTCTCGACTCGAAGTCAGAGTTTTACTTGGATAGGTTTTCTCGTAAGAGGTAACACCGCAAACAATTTTAACTAGTGTGATCTCGCGAATATAAAGAGAATTCGGACACTAAAGAGCGCGTTATCCCTCACCAGGTAAGATTTTCAGTCAGTTCGAAAAGCAAGTCTCTAATTATTATGAATCTACCATGGAGCTACGCGCTTTAGCCACCTGAAAAGATTAAATTCGAGTTTTTCTATTAATAGAGCGAGATTAAATATGGCGATGAATCTCGAAATACAGAGAGTAGATAGTTAACTAAGCGTATACAATATTGATTGATACTGTTTCTGTATATAACATAATCGAGTCGTTCATATTGAAGTATTATAATTACTAAGGGATGAAACTGAACAAAAACGGAAGTCCAACTATGTATATACAAATATCATGAATATCTAATAATCAGTCACGTGTGCAGGAACTTATTTCGGAAGGGATCCAAAGCTTTCGAGGGTCCAAACTAAACATACGAATAAGTTATTTTAACATTTGTAAAATCTATTCAAAAATTAGACTAAAGGTTAATTAAAACTTGGGATTTATTGAAGGATCAAGGTTCGTGATTTTGATTTTTTGTTACTTCACACACTATACTTAGTGATACGTACGAGATGATACAGAATTTTCGTTACAAGATTCGAGACGAGATAGATCTATTTCAATAGAAAATATATACGGTTTTCGAGACGAGACAGAACTTTCGAAACTTTTTTGAGACGAGACATTCTCAAATCTTGTCTCGTGGGCATCACTAACTGTGTTTAAGCATTACTGTAATATGTTGTGTGTGACTCAACTTTTGCAGAGTTGCACTTGCGTTTTTCATTAATATTCAACGCTGTAAACATTAATATTGAACATTGTAACATGAATAGATAAACTATCCAAACCTCTTAATCACATTTGCTTCTAGATAGCCCATAGTCATAGTACTTGTTTATACGTTTAGACACCGATACTATAATTGCGAACCTGTTTTCTTTTCAGATGTTTAGATTGCTTTATACATTTTCTCTCAATGGGGCAGAAACATGGACTTAAGCAAAAGGGACGATAAAAGATTGCAGGCTTTTGAAATGTGGATGTGGAGAAGAATATGGATAATTAGAATGTACTTTTGATTTCACATAATATGAAGTATGTGTATTTTCTTTAGGGTTTTTGATAATTCTCGGTGCTTTGGATGCAATTCGGGATAAGATATGGAGTAGAAAGGATTACGTTCATTTCCAACATGAATGTTTCCGGTTCTCGAAGTGGCTCAGTAGTAGACCGATCAGTTCTGATATGTATGATTCCTGTTTTGATCCTAGCTCTCGTTAAGTGGGCATTTAGGTAGATAAACATCCTATCCGTGTGACTTCTCAGGTTTGTCCCGAACCCGATTTATCTCACGTTCTTCAGTCTACTATGTCGTCCATCATCACCATCACCTACTCCCATAAACTCAGAGCAGAATTGGACACATCGAACTATAATAATAATAATAATCTCTATCAAACTAATAATTCTGTGCAGCGCAGAGTTCAGCTATTTCTTATTTTTTTTATTAGGTTTACAATTACATCGCCTGACATATTAATAATTTCAAGAATATGCATAATAACTTCCACTTTATAATTATTTACATTCCAAGAAAACACACTACTCATTTCATGAAAAGAAATTCGGAAGTTACTCTGAAACATACTATTTAATTTGAAAAGAAGAAGTAACCATTACCATTGAGTGATCTCAACCATTAATAATTGGTCTGGAAAACCTGGCAGAAACTGTACGCATTATTGATGTAAAATTTAAGAAGTATAATAATACTGTTTTCAACATTGACATTAGTATTTTCCCATCCTATTTCGTTCATTGATAGACCTACATCACTAACAGAACTACTAAAGGATATATCAACACACTGTTCTTGAGAGAAAATACTGTCCTCGATTGAGTACTCTGAGTTCGTATCAACCTTCCTATTATTTGTTGTAAATGAATTCTAATACCGACATCTTTTTCGCTTTTGCTGTGCAAAGCCTTCTTCTTTGGTTTCATCTTTCCTGGAGTTGCTGTTAGTATTCTTGTTCGACCACTCCTCTTTTTCTCACGGTTGGTTTTATTAAGAGGGGTAGGCAGCCTTCGGATAAGGACGGATATTCTGAGTGAATACTAACGCAGTGGAAGATATTGCTGCAAAATATAACATATGTAGTTTCTTGGATAGCTAATATAAGCGAGCTTTGAGGCAGAAGTTCTGATGAACCATGGTCCAAATATGACAGCAACATTCTGCGTGGTAAGGTTGCCTATAGATTTTGCTGGTGAAACGGTGCGTTTCTGTTCAACGAGGGATTTGGACGGTCATTTACTAAAGATATCAGAAATTAGTCTTCTGTTAAAGAAGCACTGTTTAAAGGGTATATTGCAGTCTTTTTAAATCGAGATATGATATTCTATTGTGTCATATTGTGGTATACCCGTCCTATATACTTATCAATAGAATGAGGAGAAATAGTTTCTCCTTGGTTATTAATCAGCCAGTCATTGCACACACGATTGTAATGGGTCTTCAGAGGTCCATAAAGCGAAACATCCACCAGTTGCAGTTTGACTGCAATGCGGGTTAAAATGTTCATTACACGCCATTTTGGTAAGCATTCTCTACCACAATGATGTTTACGAGGTTTTCGTGGTGTTCGAGGAGCAATATGATTGGATTTTCTTTCGAATATTTTGAAATTCGGTTAATGTGTTCTAAACAAACACCAAATACCTCAGCAATATTCCATGCAGTGATCCTTGTTAATACCAAGCTATGAGGTGGTATTTTCGTCAGGAAGAAATTCTTGTACCCTACGCTCGAATATAGAAAAACTGGAGGAATGCTATTCCTAACTGCATTGAAGGTATAGGACTGTCACTTGTTCAGCACGTTCCGCTCAAGTTACCTGTACGAATTGATTCTGTCCTCGTGAAGCTATCACAGGTAGCATTGTGTGTATGGTACTAAATCCAGTTTGATCACAGTTAAAAGTACACTTCAGAGTGAAGTTTCATTTCTCATACGCTGATTTCAAATTGTTGAAAAAGTCGTCCACGTTCTGCTTATTGAAGCTGGTACTTTTTGATAAACTTTTGATTCCAGGGATCGCAGAGATAACTGAGGGGGATGCTCCATAAAACCATTAAGCCAGCCATATCCCGCACTTTTCTGCACAGTTTAAAATTCTGGTATATTCTTCTTCAAGGCATTCTCATATGCGTAAGTCAAAGTTCGTCCGTGCCTCGTTCTAAGCCCACAGTTCGTCTTACTTGCGCTAACGACAGTTTCTCACAAAGAGATTTCCTTGAAATATTACAGCATCTCCATTTGAGTCTTGCTTGTACTTTTCAATATGTTGTGTTCTCTTGCTACCTCTCAAATACTCTTCTTTTTCTCTACTACTATCTTTACGGCTTGCAGAATATCACTGTTTGCTGTTTGTATTTAGTCTATGTTTATCTTCTTCCACTTCCTTGGCATTTTTCTGAAACACTGATGAGAAAAAGTACTAAATAAATATAGCGTTAGCCAAGCGGAAACACAGGAATTATAATAAATGTACCCAACGTTTTTTACACTTGTGAGCAGATAGGAGTGGGACAGTGTCCCAATCCTCCTCAACTAATTATGTTATAATCCTCCCTGTATACCCATTTTAACTACTGTCACTATAAAGCTACGCACTCTGGTATTAGAATCATACAAAAATGTTCTAAATATACTTTCAATACCTAACTCTCTACTTTTATATAAAATCCTCTACTACCTCTTCATATTGTGAAATATGTTTATAATATACATCTGATATAATAGTTATCAGCGGTGAAAGAAAATCTGTCTTTGCTTCTAAAACCTTGTGCACGTTCAGAACCTGGTAGCAATGCTCTTTAAACGTAGCCGCCACATCTGCTAGCAACCGCTATGGCTTAACACAAATCACCAGAGAGGAATATCACTGTCCCACATCTCCAACTGTCCTAAACCTCATACTTATTCCCTATATTTGTGTTGGCTCCCTGATACGGAATTAAAAAAAAAATCATTATTTGAAAGTGCCAACGGGGTACATATTTGGGCAAAATTTTACTTACGGTCTTACAGCGACTTTAGTCTTGTGATAAAGTTATAAACAAAGAACTTTACTTTGCTTCAAGACATAAATTACCTATAAGACACCCTTTAGAAATAACATAATAATTGAAATTATAATGTAAAGGTATGGCGCACGTTTGTTTTAGATAACCACCCGCTCAAGGGTTATGCCCTCCATGGGGGAAAGAGAAGTGAAGGGTATTTCGAGAAAGGAGTTCAAGATGGTCTAAGGGATTTTAAAATTTTTGTAATTTTATGTCATAAACAACGTGAGTAAATAGGACATTACGATCTTTACAATCGTAATTATAATGATGGTGGAGAAAGGAAATTGTACAATGATTTATGGACATCATGATGAAAATATTTGGATTTACATTTCATCATATTGCGTTGTTAAGTGAAATCTATGAGACGAGGTGCGTTTGGACGAGAGAAACTATAATATATTGTAAAATGACGGATATTCTTATCCCTCGGGGACTTCTTCAAGCATTATTCAAGGGGATGGGTAGCTCTGTTAGTGACAAAGGAATTATTGTGTAGAATATGATTGTATGATATTGTGCGGAGGGTGATAGAGAAGAAACTTTCTGATGAGGGGAAGATCTCGATGATTCTGTGGTAAGGAATAATGATACATTGTAAAGAGGAGGAAGAGGTAGAATGACTGATGCTGTGAACGATATAAAAATAAATATGAGCGTTGATGGAATCAGAGAGGAGTGGACGATGAGGATGGAGCGTTCCGGAAGTATTTGAGGCAAAGCTTTTCTACATGGAACCATATGTATGGAAAAGTCACGCGAGCATAGAGCTCAGGAGATTGATGTGGTATAGAATTCTGAGTGTGCGATGTTCGAGAACCTTAAGTTTTTGATAAAAAAAGGGCGTAGCTGCCGAGACCTAACGGTATGGCCGTAACTAATCACAGGTCGAAGGAAGACTACATAAGTGTTTAAGAGTAGGTTTGTAGAACTACTCCAGATTGTATCAGTAAGTCGTTTTAATATATTGAGTCAAATGTATGCCTTTCTATTGATGTCCTGGACGTAAGTCTTCCATCTGAGGTGTCTATCTATGGTGAGTCTTAAGTATTAACAGTTTTGGAGATTCTAAAACAGTTGTCGTTAACAGTGATGAAAGTGAATTACTGTGAAATCTGGAGCGTTTCTTATGGGCCAGAAATGCTGTAGTTTGGGTTTTAGCAGCATTGGATTTCAGTAGCTATTTATTGCACCACAGACCAAACGTCTGTATTATTGGTTGTAAGGCGTTGTTTACTTAGTGTATAATACTGCAAATTGCAAAAAAAGCTGTATCATCAGCGTATGGAAATAACTGAATATATTGTGGGGAAAGAGGCATGTCAACAACATGAAACAGATATAATAAGGGTGATAGTAAAGAGCCTTAAATACGGCTGAGTACATAAATATCATTTGATATGACTGTTGATTAAGGTATTCGTAAGTACTGTGGCCAGACAAGAAATTCTAAATAAAATGGATATATGCGATAAGGCGAAAGTGTAGCAGGTTTGAAGGCAAACCCTAACGCTACACGTCATTAAATGCCTTTTCTAAATTAAAGAGTACCAGGCAGGATGGCTTGGTGGTATTATACTGCTTATGGATGCAGCTGAGGAGACGCAGAAGCTGATCGTTCATGGTAATTTGTGGTCGGGAGCCTGCTTGATGGTGTGGTAAAGATAGTAATGAGAAACATGAGCATGAAGTCATTTGACGATATTTTTCCCTAGAATTTGGTTGAAGATTCTGTTGAGCTGTATCGGACAGCATTGTTGATTTTAAAAAAAAAGAAAAATTTGGATGATTTGTAAGATTTAGCAGTATTCGTGGACTTGTCTTACATGTCGATAGATGTTATTGATTTTCGGGTCATTATAACATTTATGATAGATGAAATGTGTGATTTCAGTGGTAGAAATGAAGGTAGTGAGTGCTTTGTGAGTATATGTGTTGGGTTGAAGATTGATATGTGGTGAATTGAAGTTGAAATGCCTACAGGATGATAATTAGGCCTAAAATGCTAAGTGAATGATAGAGGTGTAAAAATAATGTAATATAATTTGGAAGCAAAGGTTTTAGCTTTTCCTTGGTCTCTGTACAATTCCTGATCGTGATGTAAGAGAGGATAAGAGGTTTGGGTAAATTTACCAGCTAATGCGTTGAAACTAATATTGCGAAGGGTGCGATAAGGCAGAAATTGTGTTTCAGGTTTTAATCCACTGTCGTAATTTATACACTGTTCGGTGGAGGGTTCTATGTTGCTGAAGAGCTTCGCGGTTGCCAGTGAAAACATATTCTGTATAGATTTGACGTGAGTGTTTAACTAGACGAAAGTAGCGCGGAGGAATTTTACGATGATGAGGTGATATATATGCGGTTTGAGGGATGAAAAGCTCAATTGCGAGTTGAATGATTGGTGGTAGAGATTAGAGTGGATTAACCCTTAGAGAACCAAACCTAAAATGTTAGGTAAAGTACTAAGCGTGGGTTATTTTGACCCATTCGTGCTTCTTACAGTAAATTTCATACGCTGTATACACTGTCAGTGGTTGCTTTTGATTCTTTCAAACAATACCTGAATTATAGTACTGTAACATTAGAAATGTATACATAGAAATACGCTTTGTTAGGAATAAATTCTGTCACACATTGTATTTTGATTACACCTGACAGTCCTAGCAGAGCGGTTTGCTGGTGCAATGCGTTTTGCAAACAAGCTTGTGACAGATTACATACAAGGGATGGATAAAAAGTAATGGCACAAATGTTATAATTTACAAATGACTGTATTAGAAGGGAAAATATGTTCTACATTCCTTCAATGTAATCACCCCATGTCCACAACCTTCTGCCACACATATGGAAGGCGCCGTATTCCGTCAGCACGTTGTACTCTGGCTATGTCTCGCAGCGACCGCCCTAAGGCATTGAAGATGGCCTGTCTGGTGTTGTATCGTTGTCCGCGAAATGGTTGCTTCATCTTGGAAAACAGGTCATAATCGCACGGACTCATATCCGGCGAATATGGTGGAAGTTTCAGAATCTCCCAGTTACAGGCACGTAGAAGGTCCGTCACGGTGGTAGTTGTGTGACAGCGTGCATTGTCGTGCAAAATGATTGGGGTCCGTGCCAAAAGACCAGGTCGCTTTCTCCGAAGTGTGGGACGCAGATGGTTTTGCAAGAACGTACAGTAATATGGCGCATTCACAGTCTGCCCTGCTGGTACAGCATGGTGCAGGATAACCCCTTGGACATCATACGCCACTATCAACATCACGTTCACTACTCCCTGACTAGTGCGCACAGTCTTTGGCCGAGGGGAGCCGGGATGCTTCCATTCGTTGGATTGGCGCTTCAAACATGGTTCGTAGGATCGAACCCAGGTTTCATCAATGGTAATGATCCTGCCCAAGCAATTGTCACCCTCCCTCTGGTGACGGTCGAGCAATTCTTGTGCCAGTGCATATCGGTACCATTTCTGCACCTCGGTAATGACATGTCGAACCCAACGTGCTGCAAATTTGCGAAAACCTAGGATGTCGTTCAAAATGTGAAGCACAGTTTTATGGCACAACCCAACCTCTGCCGATAACTCACGCGCAGTCCACCGTCTATCCACGTCCAGCAAGGATGCAAGGAGCTGAATTGTCATGTTGTCCACTGGAGGTCGTCCAGAACATTGGCGGTCTTCCACGTTCTGTCTGCCTTCACGAAACACTTTAACCCATCCAGCTACGGTGCGGTATGGCAACGCATCATCACCACAGGCTTCCCTCAGTCCCTGAAAACATTCTCGTGCACTACGACCACGTGCCACTTCAATTTTGATCTACGAATGCTGTTCATGTTTAGTGAACATTGTGTTTAGAGCGCTTCAACTCGCGATACCAATTTGACGCCACTGCTCTCGTTGACTGACTGACTCAACAGCGTTCCCACTCACCTAAGTTCCTCAACTGAGATTGTCTTCTCCGGTGCTGCCACCTCGCGGTTCTCCGTCACTAGACTGGCGCGTGCCAGCAGGTTGCCAGTACTTTTTATCCAACCTATGTACTTTTAAGGGGTGAAAAATCACGTATTTTGCTAAAAATGAAACCAGATATTTTAGGGAAATGAACCAAAATATAACAATTGCTGAGAAGGAAATATGTAGTGACGCGTGGACGTGGGAAAGAGTGGGGAAAAAAGGAGTTTCATAAAATAATATTTACTATTACTCTTACCCGAATCAAAGCTCGGTAGAACGAAGAAGTGATTATTCTAGGTTTCATTTCAATCGGCAAAATAATAATAATAATAATAATAATAATAATAATAATAATAAAATGATATTTTTGTAAGCCGTGCCGCGAGGTATCCAAAACTGGATGAAAATGACCTAGCTACACTTTCTGCCATTTTGGGGGGTATTTTGTGTTTTTTAAATATGAATTCTACTGAAATAATTTCCAAAAGTAAAAATGGTTGGTAATGCAAGAATACCAAAAATATTAGCCCACCACCTCTTTTCTATATTGTGGCATTTCTTTATAAAAGATCATCTGGGCCAAATTGAACCAGTTTTGTTATTCAAAGGACTAATTCATTTTTAGTAAAAGGAGGATAAGCCGCTGACAGTGTATGAGTTTAGTAAGTTTAGTAGCGAAGTATTAGCCGAGAAGGTGCTCAGACGGAGGAAGAAGTAGTGGAAACTTTTTGAGTGAGTGTAATGGGCACATGTTAACTACCCAGAGGATCTAGAATGTACATGAAAATACTGTGGGCGAGAGACCATGTGATCACTATGTCAGGAGTAGTGTTAGATCAGGAACGGATTGGTTTTGGTAATGGGTGAATGAAGCATGTAGTGGAGGCAGGGATAAAATTGTTAAAAGCTGTTTTTTCTCGGTCTGAGCGGCTATGGAAGTTAATATTGGAAGAGATCAGGTAATGTCGGAAATTATTAGAAATATATTGGAATGGGAGGGGAATAGGACGACCTGGTCGAACATAGATGACTGTCATTGTGACACATACAGATCTGTAATAAATAGTTATGATTAGATGTTCTGGAATATTAGATGGAGAGTCAATACTATACCATGTGTAAGGATAAAATACTATTGTCACGGCGCTGGTGGCGCATCGAGTCGGAAGCTTCTTATCGGGTCGAATGAGTTGATAGCCGGTAAATTTGCAAGTAAATTTGGAAGTGAGATGCGTTTTACTGATAAGCAATGTGTGAAATTGTTCCTCGTATAATAATTGTTCAAATATGAGTTTATGAAGTAAGTAGAAGAGAATGTTGAGAAATAGAAATAAAAGTCATATTCAAATACCTAGGTATATATGATTACTATGAAGTTAAATATTTGTTTCGAGTGAAGATACATGAAATTGCACGTACGAACCATTGTAACTGGCATGAAAATCGAAATGAAGAATGTTGCGAGCTGCGTGCTGAACGTGTAATATTCATGGTTGTGCAAAAGATGAACGTTTTGAAGAGTGTGGTTGCCAAATGCTAATAGTTTATGAATATAAAGAAATTGATTAGTTTCTCGTGAAGTCTCGTCTTTTCGATATGAAACATAATGAGTCAACAGTGAACATAATGAGTTTCCTTATGTGTAATACACCCCTATTAGGAGAAATCCTTGTTTACTTCTTTCTAGTTAATAAATATTTTATTTTGAGTGCTGGTATTTAAGCAATAAAATAGTCACATAGGTATCGAACTTAATTATAACAAGAAAGATATTGCTTCAATAAAGTGAATGTACAGTTTCGTTTAAAGCGTATCCACTATCTGGTGTTTGTATTTAATATTGTAAATATAATAGAAATTTAAATCCTAGTTCACATCTTAAAAGGCAAAAATGGTCCTGGGTCCAGGAAGCAAAGTGTTACCATTCATGAAATTTTCTTTCACGTTACCACTGTAGGGTTAAGAACAATGAATGTCACGAGTGTGATGTAGAGAAGAATGCTGGTCAAAAGTGCAGTGAAAAAAAACACGTTTAAACTATACTATCTAAATATACAATGCATTATAATCAATTTTACGGACTGTGGTATGAATATTAGTTAGTTGCTGGAATATGCTGTTTAGTGGTAATTGAAACGTGTCTGAAAGTATTGGTAAAGAAGAGTGGATAGTGGTTTTCTCAACCAATTCTCTACATAGATAAACGACCGCAAGACCACAGGGGCGGATTGTTTGTAGTATTAAAATAAATAGGGCAGCACAGCACAGAATGATCTCGTAGGTGAGTGTGAAATTATTTGAGCCCAAGTAAGTCTATCCAAAACAAACTTCGTCCGGTGTTTCTGCAGACCATATACGAACAGTCCTCAATTTTAGTTGAAACATGCCATGAATCATTTCCAAATGTTGTCACAAGGTGATAAAATTCTTCATTTGGTGAACATATCTTGGGCTTACATATGGAACTACAGTAAAGATGGGATAACATAGCACAAATGACATTCCTTTGTCGAACATACTACTCAAGCACTCGACTTGGGATTGTAAGATTTTCATAACGCGCGTAAAAATAGCAGCTGAAATTATGTCTTGTCTTGGGACGTGTGATGCTTTACTACTGTGTGGATTGACATGTGTGAAGCCAAACTGGAATGTCGACTAAATGACTTACCACACTCTTTGCATGTGTAAGGTTTTTCTCCTGTGTGGATTAATGTGTGTGTAGCCAAATATGAACGTCGAGTAAATGCCTTACCACACTCTTGGCACGTGTGTGGTTTTTTTCCTGTGTGGATTAACAGGTGAGTAACCAAACTTGAACGATGTTTAAAACCCTTACCACACTCTTGGCACGTGTGATGCTTTACTACTGTGTGGATTAACATGTGTGAAGCCAAATATGAACGTCGATAAAATGCCTTACCACACTCGTTGCATGTGTAGCAACTTTCTCTGTGGATTAACATGTGTGTAGCAAAATCTGAACGTGCACTAAATCCCTTACCACACTCTTGGCACGTGTGTGGTTTTTCTCGTATGTGGATAAACACGTGTCTAACCAAAGATGAACGATTATTAAATCCCTTACCACACTCGTGGCATGTGTAGCATCTTTTTCCTGTGTGGATTAACAGGTGTGAAGACAAATTGGAACGTCGATTAAATGCCTTACCACACTGTTGGCACGTGTGAGGTCTTTCTCCTGTGTGGATTAACGTGTGTGTAGCCAAATCAGAACGTCGTTTAAATCCCTTACCACACTCTTGGCACGCGTGAGGTTTTTCTCCTGTGTGCATTAAAATGTGTCTATCCAAATATGAACGTCGAGTAAATGACTTACCACACTCTTGGCATGTGTGTAACCTTGCTCCTGTACGATTTAACATGTGCGTAGCCAAACATGAACATACACTAAATTCCATTCCACATACTCCGCAGATGTGGGATTTTTGACCTGTGTGCACTAAGTTAATGCTTGACAAAGTTGAACTTTCACTTAAGTGTTTTTCACTCTTTCGGTAGGTATGACGCTTTTCACTCTCCTGAGCTAGAATATGCCTTGACAAAAGTGATAAATGAAACCCCTTGCCAAACTGCATCAAAGTATGAGATTCCTCATTTGAATGAGAAATGGTTTCCTTTAAAGTAATACACGTATCGTCTTCTCCGTGGAATGGTAATACGTTATCGCGCCTGTAACAAATTCAACAAATAAGGAAATGTGAATAGAGATAATGAGTAAGTAGCAACAAAAAAATAATCATTTTCTTTATTTCATGATAAAATTACACTCAATGTTTTTTATTCCATGAAATTTTGTACAAATATGAAATGGAGTACCACTGAGTAGTTTCCATATCTTTCTATTCTCAAAATAAGAGGCTGTAGTTTGTATCAATATATCAAATTGAGCCATCGTTTATACCGTGGCTGTCATAAATCTTTGACCGTGGCTGCTTTGAAACAAATGCACAGTACGAGAATTAAATCGAACAGTACGAATCATTTACAGCGTAGTGATTGTAATTCAGTGGTCTAGGCGATTGGCGAGTAATCTGGACCTTTTTCGATCGAATACACGTCGAGCATTTTTTTTTTTTTTTTTTTACTTTAGGAATGTTAATGGCGGTTGACCAGCGATAACACACGCTTTATTACATTCAAATATTTGAATACTTCTTTAATAATTTTTTAATAATAAATTTCTATGATAGACACGCCCCTGTAGTTAAGAAACGTGTTTCGCAAAACCCATCACCATGCTAAACCAATGAATTACTTCGTTAATGGCGCGGAGAGATAAAGCTTATCGAGCATACAGGAGACATGTTAAAAATAGTGATCCTTCCAATGATAGCACAATATCCTAATACGAAATTCGAAATAATAGGATGTTAAGAAACCGTTGCACTCAAGAAGTAAGGAAGGGAAAACGGCGCTTTGCCTATTAAATACTTGAATTCCAAAATAATGGAGCAGTTCTTTGGAAAAGGCTAAAGTATTAGGTGTTGGGAGAAACATAGCCAAGATAGCAGTTAACTATACGCCAGATGAATTGAACACTTTTTTCTGTCAAACTTGTATGGTACCAGCCTCCATGAAACTGCAAACAATGAATAATATTGTAGCTTCGGAAATTAACTCTCTGTTCTCGTCTTCTCACGTACAGCACATGTATTAAAAGCGATCCAAAGAATTAAATGTAAAGCCACTGGTACAGATGATATTTCAATAACCATGATCAAGAAAATCCTACTGCATGTACTTAATCCTTTCACTGACATTTTTAATTACTCTCTTGAAACAGGTACTTTTCCCACAGTATTGAAACTCGCTAAGGTCCCCCCACTTCCAAAAAAGAACAACACTGATAATATTGCAGACTATCGTCCTATCAGTGTACTTCCCGAGCTTTCAAAAATTTTGAATATATTGTAAATGATCAAATTCAGGAATACTTAACAACAAATAATTTATTGGATACATTTCAATCTGGTTTTCGAAGTAATCATAGCACATGCACTGTACTAGTAAACATAACGGAGGATATAAGGTTGGCTATTTATAAAAGAAACCTGACGCTCCTTACTCTTCTTGACTATAGTAAGGCATTTCAAACCTTTTATTTTGACATATTAGTTCAGAAATTATCATTATTGTTTAATTTTTCTGAATCCGTGGTTAAATGGTTTCATTCTTACCTTCACGAACGTAAACAAAGAGTAGTGATCAATCAGGATCACATATCGACATGGCATTGTATCAAAAGTGGAGTGCCGCAGGGTAGCGTACTAGGTCCCCTTCTCTTTGCCCTTTACATTAATGATCTCCCTAAAATTCTCACCTATTGTAAATACCATATTAACGCTGATAATTTTCAGTTATATGCTTCTTTTCCCCAACAATATATTAATAATGCGATTGAGAAAATAAATACTGAGTTAAACAAAATCAGCGACTGGTCTACGGCTCATGGGTTAAAATTAAATGCAACAAAATCGCAGTGCATCTTAATTGGCTCCTCAAGAATTCTTTCTTCTATTAATATCTATCAGCTCCCAAATATAATATTGTCCAATACTGTTATTCCATTCTCTACAGCTGCCAAAAATTTCGGAGTCATAATAAATCAAAATTTCTCCTGGTCAGATCAAATAAATGGAGTTTGTAAGAGAGCATTTGGTGCCCTACATACGTTAAATTGACTATGAATTTTCTTACCAATATCTTTGAAGATCAAACTTGTCAAGGTGCTGGTGTTCCTACATCTTGACTATTACGACTCAGTCTATTCTGATCTAACAGAAAATCAATCAAAGCGCTTGCAAAGAGTGCAAAATGCCTGCAATGGATTTATTTTCAAAATAACTTACAGGGAACATCTCACATCTTTTTATAAAAAAACTGTCATGGCTGACGTTAGTCGGAAGAAGAAATTTACATAATCTTACCCTATTGTACAAAATACTTACTACGTCAGAACCATCGTATCTAGCCCGTAGATTTTTATATTTATGAGATTTTCATACTAGAAGCACAAGATCACAAGAAAATTTCTTGCTCTCCATCCGCAGTCACAATTCTGATTCATACTCAAAATCGTTCACAGTAAGTATTACACGCCTCTCGAACAGTTTACTTTAATTAATACAAAACGTTTCCACAGTTGCCAAATTAAAAAAAATCGGTATATTCCCTTCTCTTAAGTAAAGATAAGGACACTGGTAACACATGAGGCATCTTCGTTTTACCAGATTATTAATAACCCACTTATGAACACACAACCAATAGGTAACCTATGTTAATTTGTACAGCTTATTCATACCTCTAGTACTGCTATATGCAATATGCAATTTTTGGTTTCTCCATGTTATTTTTGATTCCCTTATTGAATATTATTTTTCAATTTTTGTTTTTTGAAGTGCTTAACCATTTTTTAAATTAAGTAGTATATTGTTTTCTTATGTGGTTCAATACTTTTCTTTTGTAATTGTTAATATTTTCTATATATTGGTGTGTTTTTTAAATATATATAATGTATGCACGTGGTTAAGTGCTCGAAGAAGGCTGCAGATCCTTAACTTCGCCACACAAAAGAAGTCATAAATACATAAATAAATAAATACTCGTTTGTTTCAACACTTCAACTATCAAATTTTCAAGAATAATACTAGTGATAATAAATATTATCCGGAAAAATATTTAAAAATTACAAATTTATTATCGCTCAGGTCATACCATTACAAGCAGAAATAAAAAAAATGGTTTTGTGTAACGTTGCCCATGAAAAGACGAATTTCTCATCCCGATTCTAAAAACAAACAAAACAAAATCGGGATGAGACTTAACATTTTAATTCCAGACGGGACAAGGCTAAGTCACTCTATCGTCATGCTTTGGAGATGAGAATCGAAACGAGGCGAAAAGTATCGTAAACATTTCTCGTCTTATCTCGATTCTAGAAATAGTATATGCCACTCTTTAAGCAACAATTGCTATGTAGACTGAATCTTATATATTATTTTGCTACTTTGTACTTCAGAGCTCACTGATTTATGGTCTATGTATATATTTTTGTAGCAAAGCTTTTATAATTACATCTGCAAACTCCACACGTTAGTTTATTACAAGCTTTAGTTTTCAATTACATTGAGGTCTTTCTATTACAGTTATTTTCCTGGAAACGTAAAGTAGAATATTTTCTACACGAAATAATAGCAGAAAGCTTTCGTTTAAATTAGAGTAGCTGTACCCCTGAACGTTCCATTTCTGAAGACATAATTATCTAACTGTCACTCATATTCTACAATGTCCTCCAATCTGTGTTGCTACTGTATAACTCCAACTGAGTTCTAAAACTGTAGCATATATCAGATATGGCTTAAGCATTTAGCCCGCCCTCGGACAACACATTAAATATTTTATTTATGCACTACAAAGAAAAGAAAGGAAAAGAAAGAAAAAAATAATGGACAGCGAATTATGTACATATGGTATGATTGATGATAAGAAACGTAAGTACGTGACAGGATATTTTCAATACTAATATGGAACGTTATTGTTTTACTTATTTACTTTTTCTTTTTTTACAACATGCAAGAAAATTCATACTAATGTGGTGGATCAATTCATTAGTTTGTCAGTCATCTAAATCTAAGAGCCACAAGGTGAAATCAACCTTCATAAAATATTCCGGAGCTAAGCTAATCATACCGTGAGTTTACAGTAACTAAGAACATGTACCAAATACGCAATAAGGGTAAATTCGCTTATATTTAAATGCATTCCGACTTAAGATTCATTCTATCATGCAAAATTTTGAATTGACTGTAAAGATTAATAGTAACGTGGAGACATTTATGGCAGATAAGTGAGATGCGTAACGCAAAGGAAATTTAGCTATCCATAGTACTTATATTGATCATTTCTTGCAAGATTACTTCCAAGAGTTATTAGTTTTTATAAAAATTTCCAAACAACTGTTGAATTCCACAATACACTCCTACGTCACCGACGCCATCTTAGAAGACGAACTTTTATCTCCATGTCAATGTGATTGTTCAAAATAAGAAAAATCAGGTTACCTGGAAGCCAGGTACAACTACTTACAGTCTTAAGGAGCCCGATAACAGCCCACTTTCCCTTCTCCAAAAGCCGGGAATCTCGGCCGTCACCAGTCTTCTCAAACTGAGGTTATATGTTTGCTTCCATCATGGCGATTTGCAAACATTAATGACCAGCGGGGGTGGATCAGAAAAGGTTAAATAAAAATTTTGTGAGAACTCGGCAACCGAAAGAGACTATTAAGGTTATTCCCAGATCACTTTTTGTATATAGGTTAATGGCACAAATCCAATAATTTCGTAATATACTAAATTTTCGACATCGAGTTCTCTCACCCCCTTTTCCTGCTGGTGTGTTACTTTCTTCTTCTTCTTCTTCTTCTATACCTAACTACTCGTGCATATCCTATTTTATGTATAATTATTAATTCACACTATTGTTAATTGCATTAATTTAGAAAAATCAGTATATCAACAACTATCATTAGAATTATGTTTGCTTTATCCCAATTTAGTGATTTTGCTGTTTATAAATATAATCCTAATACTTGTAATATTATTAATCAGTTGAGTTTGGTAGTACCCAGCAGAAAACTTCACTAAAGCTTCACTGAATTGTCATTATTATTAGGCCTAACGCTAGGCCTAATGTTCTATTGATAATTACTTATAAAAATACAAGAATTTTGGATTAAAAATCTTGGTGAGTAACAATAATACAATTTTCAGATTAATAAAATGTGTAATACAAATCCCCCTTTTTTTTCTATTCAACTATTTAATATGATTTTGAAGTGCATTGGTAATGTTTCGTTATTATTATCGTAATTATATTTGTATTACCGTAATGCAGTTCTTCCTCAGCACAATGCACATTGTGACACCGATTAATTTATTTATACATAATTATATTCCGCCTAACAATATAGGTTTTACAAGTCAAACGTGTGCTCAGATATAGAATAATAGCCTAAATCTATATAATTATGCAATAGCAGGGGAAACAAAAGTTTGCCAAGGTGTGCCAAACCGACCTAACAACAACTAACCTATGTAATTAACACAAACACACGAACATAACAATAATAAAATAAAATGGCACAAATGCACAATACGGGAGCCATCAAACATGTAACGAGTTTCAATATATGCATACCGGTATTAATATAATGTAATCGCTACCGGTAAACCGGTACGTTACAACTGCTATATGCAATATGCAATTTTTGGTTTCTCCATGTTATTTTTGTTTCCCCTATTGAATATTAATTTTCAATTTTTGTTTTTTGAAGTGCTTAACCATTTTTTTAATTAACTAGTATATTGTTTTCTTATGTGGTTCAATACTTTTCTTTTGTAATTGTTAATATTTTCTATATATTGGTGTTTTTTTTAAATATATATAATGTATGCAAGTGGTTAGGAGCTCAGAGAAGGCTGCAGAGCCTTAACTTCGCCACGTAAAAGAAGTCATAAATAAATAAGTAAATAAATAAATAAATACTAGTTTGTTTCAACACTTCAACTTTCAAATTTTCAGGAATAATACTAGTGATAATAAATATTATGCGGAAAAATATTTAAAAATTAAAAATTTATTATCGCTCAGGTCATACCATTACAAGCAGAAATAAAAAAAATTGGTTTTGTGTAACGTTGCCCATGAAAAGACGAATTTCTCATCTCGATTCTAAAACCAAATTAAACAAAATCGGGATGAGACTTAACTTTTAATTCCAGACGGGACAAGGCTAACTAACTCTATCGACATGCTTTGGAGATGAGAGTCGAGACGAGACGAAAAGTATCGTAAACATTTCTCGTCTTATCTCGATTCTAGAAATAGTATATGCCACTCTTCAAGCAACAATTGCTATGTAGACTGAATCTTATATATTATTTTGTTACTTTGTACTTCAGAGCTCATTGATTTATGGTCTGTATATATATTTTTGTAGCAAGGCTTTTATAATTACATCTGGAAACTCCACACGTTAGTTTATTACAAGCTTTAGTGTTCAATTATATTCAGGTCTTTCTATTACAGTTATTTTCTTGGAAACGTAAAGTAGAATATCTTCTACACGAAATATTAGCAGAAAGCTTTCGTTTAAATTAGAGTAGCTGTACCCCTTCCTCGAAACCCCTACGTTTAAGTAAGTTTTGCCAAATTTTAGTGCAACTATAAACTTTTAATAGCATTATTATTATTATTATTATTATTATTATTATTATTATTGAAGTGTTGTAAATTTAATGGTACAACCTGTTCCACCTAACTCCCGCCTAGTATGCATTGTGCTGAACAAACAACGTGTGTATAGGTTTCCTCCGTGTTCTCCTTCCTCGCACTTTTTTTATTTCAATATTTCTTTCATTCTCCTCATCGACGTGTTCTGTAGCTTAGCCGGCATAACCATCACTTAAAAACAAATTTTCTTACGGCTCTTGTGAGTTCAGAATCCATACTTTCTACACGAAATTTGCCTCGAAACTTTCCGTTATAACATTTAGCTAGTTGTAGGGACGTTTGTGAGGGTATGTCCTGTTGATCCTGACACTATTCTCTAATCCCGACTATTTTGTAACTTCAAACTAACGCTACGGGCGATTTTACAGATTTTAATACAATGTGTCCTCATACGGAAATTGTTACCTATATTATTATTATTATTATTATTATTATTATTATTATTATTATTGAATATTTGAGACCTCAATATTACGTCCTACAGCTATGTAAATAAACATACTGAAGTTACGGAGATGAAAATAAATTCTTTTAACCCTATATAAGGATGAATTGATTTATGAGATACTATGCAAAGAAAAGATAGGAAAAAGGTGTTAGCTACTGGAAAATGTGAAAATCGAACAGAACCTAAGTAGGATGTGTCTTTAACACAACACCCTTTCGAAGTAACACCCTTTCTTTGGGTAAAGGACAGTAGTGTAATAACCTAACTCCTGGGCCAAACTCTAGGCAACCCATTTTGAAATATCTTTGACTAGCACAGATTGAGTAGGGTGAGATTCGGCAGGGTGCTTTGCGCATGGACTTTTATGACATTTAAAATCATAAAATACTTACATCTAAAACTTACATCTAACATTAAAATAAAAAAGAAGTATTTACAACAAATTATACATCCTGGGTTGATTTTAAGAATAAAAACTGGGTTAATGTATCTAATGCTATCGATAAAGAAGATGTTGTAACATTAGAGTAGCTTGAAGAAGCAAACGAAGAGTTTACACACAAAAAAAATGTAGAATTACCATGTCGATTGGCAAAAGATGATGTTGATAAACCAGTCATTTTTGTATATAATTTAGCTGCTGCCTACAAATTTCTTTATAGAAGTAGTTAATGCATACAGAATCAAGTTTCAATTCATAACTTAAAGACACACTTAAAATGACATTCTAGTAGAAAGTTTTCCATTACACTTTAATATAAATGATCAGTTAACAATTAGACCATCCAAAAATTCTGATTTGAAACAAGGCAAATCATTAATGCTTATTATTTATGTAGAAAGAGAGGATGAAGATGAATACGAAAACGAATCAAGTGATAATGATAATGTTAGGAGGATAGTATTAGGTAATGATGAATTTTAAATTTCTATATAATAAACAGGATGTATTGTGTTAAGTGTAAGAAATCAACAGATACGAAGAAAAACACTATTAGAATAGAAAAAAAACAAAATGGAAGATATAGTAAGAAAGGTATTAGTTCAGTATGTGGTGTTACTAAATCGTAATTCGTTAAAAAGAAAGATTGACTAGAACAAGGTAAAGGTATTAGAGAAGACATAAAAGAAATTCACAAATGTTCCGGAAAGAATTATCCTAGGTTTAATGTTATTGTTAAAGGTATAAATGATTTATGGCAAACACACCTTGTGGAAATGCATAGTGGCATGTTAAAAGGTATATCTAAGTTAAACAAAGGCTATAAGTATTTGCTAACGATTATAGATGTGTTTTCGAAATATGCTTTTGCTGTTCCTGTTAAAGATAAAAGCGGTAAAAATGTTACAGAAGCATTTGAATCCATATTAAGGACGAGAAAACCTAGTAACTTACAAACTGATCAAGGCAAAGAGTTTTACAATAAAGAATTTAAGAAGGTGATGGAGGAAAATAAGATTAATCATTACTAAACCTATAGGGGTAACAAAGCTTCTGTTGTTGAGAGATTCAATAGAACACTTAAACAAAACATGTGGAAAAATTTACAACACAAGGAGATTATAAATGGATAGAAATATTACCAACACTAGTTAACAAGTATAATAATCCTATGCATAGAACCATTGGTTTAAAGCCTATAGAAGTTAATAAAAAGAATGAGCAAATAAGTAAATCGAAAGGGTTATTTGAAAAAGGATATACACCTAATTGGTCAACAGAAGTATTTGTTATTAGCGAAGTTATACCATCTAATGCACCTACGTATTGAATTAAAGCTTTAGAAAAAGAGTATGTGCAAGGTAGATTTTACGAACCAGAACTATTAAAGACGAAACATAACGATGAATACTTAGTGGAGGTGTTGAGAAAGAAAGGTGACAAAGCATACGTTAAATGTATAGTATTTGATGATTCACATAATAGCTGGATCGATAAAAGTAATGTTGTAGTATAAATTTAAATATTATTTTTATGGAATAATAACCATAATAGGTTAGTATGGATCAAAGTTTGAACGAGATATGTTACGAACAGACTAAAGATATTGGTATGGTATCTTTGGTGATTTTAAACTGATTATAGATAAGAACACAGGTTACTTCAATGCTACTAAATTGTGTGCAATGGGAGGTAGAAGATTTTAAAAAAACGTTAGAAAATAAAGTTTCAAATGAAATATTAGAATATTACAATAACAAACTAAGTGAACCAAATTCGGGCCACTTCAAAAACTCACCTTATACAGTAAAACTCGCTGGTAAGGAAATAATGTTAAAAAATATTTTCTAAACAATAAATACGAGTACTATGGGTAGTTTAATCGTTATTTGTTACGAACAGATTAAAGACATTTATTGGTATGCTATTTTTGGAGATTTTAAATTGATTGTGGATAAGAGTACAAGATACTTCATTGCTACTAAGTTGTGTCAAAATGGTGGTAAGAGGTTTGATAATTGGCTAAAAAAAAAGTCGCAAGAGCTAATAAGATACTACGAGCTAGAATTAACGAACTCCTCTAATTATAGGAATTGCTCTTCCACATACCTAATAAAAGGAGGAGACAAAGAAGCAACCTTAATCATATGTGGAACTTATGTACACAAGAAATATTTCTAGCTGTTGCCTTTTTGTTATCTAAAGATTTTTAAAAAAGTGTTATGATATTATCGAAGACTATTTCATCCAAGACTTTAAGCAATATAGAGTTAACAACGAATTACTCCAAACACGAATGCAAGATATAGAAATACAGACGGAAAAGTTGTCTTGAGAACAAGGGCTTAAAAAAATAGCAGCACCATATACAGACGATGATTCAAAAGATAATTGCCTAATCATATACAAGAAGAACAAACTTAATTATCCTTTCCCTTATTATGCTATCAGATGCCAAAAGAGAAGTCTATATAAGCCTCCTAATGAGGCAGAAGAAAAATATCCAGATCATGAGATAATATACGAAAAGTTTCGAGATCCTAACAGTATTAAGTTATTCAACCTAGTGCAAAAAGAATTAGATATTCGTAAAGGTAAGGGTAATGAGTTTTGGACGTTCTATCAGAAGAAGATTTGGTTAAAGAAATTAAAAAAATTGATTGTTTCTATTATCGGTTAACATCGAGTCCTATGTAAAAACTTTCGATATAACTTTTGTGATTATCATTTCAAAAAAACTTAACATCAATATTCGATGTTGATATTTCCAATCTTCCACAGAAAAAAAACGGATTATCAAAATCAGGATTTTCTTCAGGATATACATTGTTGTTGTTGTTAAGTATAATAACTGTTCTACAAGAAAGGACAAGTGTTATTAATTCTTAAATAGGTAAGCATATATTCAACACAGAACACAAGCTTACACGTCATTTTACATAATTCAGTTTTTGTTTCTTTGCATATTGAGCATTCTTCTGAGTTCTCTATTAAATGTAAACCTGTTAAGAGTAGCATTAGTTTGTTTCTGAGGGACTCGTGACATGCTTATTTACTCTTAACAATTTAAACATATCGATCTTACCTGTGATTTTCATTAGAAAGTTTTCTGAGAACTTCCTATCGCAACAAGTGCGTATTATGCTGTTTTTACTCTAAATCTTTGCTTTCGAACTCGAGAACGAATTTTTCGTTTTTATCGTGTAAACTAACATTTGACCAGTAAACTTTATTTTGTTATTTCTCACATGTGCTTCATCTAGCAGTGGTGTAATATCGTGCAAATCGATAATAGAATCAAATTCTCTCAAGAAGGCTGTTAGTTCTTTTCCTGAAATGCGACAATTTTTAGAAACTATATCCCAACAAAGTTTGTCTATAAAGGTCTTTAGGAATGTAAGTTTAAGCAAATCTGTTTTGCAAGAGAGTATGCTCCAAAGTAAGTATTCTTGGAATTGTGTGCAAACCTCAATAGCTTGTTTTTGCGAATATTTCTCCAGTTATTTTCTTCACCAAAGACGAGCCAATCAACGTTTTCTTTAAATTCATTAACATAATCTTCACTCATTTGTTGAACGTATTTATACGTGTAGTCTTCCCAATGAATATGTCGTCTTGTATGTTCTTTATGGTTTCGTACGAAATCTGGTTTTAAATGATGATAACAACATGAACCATACCTTCGTTCACACAATATGTCTCAGAAAAGTTTATCACTATACTTATTAATAATGTTTTCGTATCTAACTAAGTCTCTCCTGTTTGATAATCTGACCCAATTGATGTGTTCTTCATAACGTTCAATAAAAGAAAGTGACAGTTTATGGGTTGATGTAACTCAACACAAATGTATCTTGTTTTTGAAGATATGTAGAAAGTTATCGGGTAAGATCTTTATTTCTAAACTTTGTTTCCATTCTTTGAATTTTCGACTACTAAGTTCATTTATAACTATATTTCTACAAATCGGATTCTGAAAGTAGTTTACAATATGCTCAGGGTTTAACCTTTGAATCGTGTCTTTTATAAGCTCATCTCTATTCATCATTGTTTTATCTTGTTTACTTGGTTGTTGTGAATTTGCAGCAGTTGTTGCTAGAGACTTATTTCTGTGCTCGTTGAGTAAGGCTATTATTTCTGCTTTTCTACTCTTTGAATAAAAATATACTCCGTTCTCTCTACATTATTGCTTAAGTTGGGGGATAGGTTTCCTTTCCATAACCTCCTTTTTTATAATAATAATAAGAAAGTAGGTATTCCTTTTTGTTCATTTCTGAATTTAATAAATATGGATAAGCAGTATGAATGGATACAGAATAAACTTAACCTTATTCATCAAGATCTTCAACTCATAACAGTACTACTAGAAAAACAAATATTAAAAGAACAAGAAATGCTATTAAAAGAAAAAGAGAATGGAGTATTAGAAAGATATACACCAGAATCAAATTGGGATAGCGACAAAAAACTTTAGCCCACAAATGATACTGACAAAGAACTTGAGCCTACAAATGATAGTGATGAACATGATGAGGTAGATTTGAAAAAATAATAAAAAAAATTAATTAGTTTTTATTAGATCATTAGGAACTTCCATGGGTTATTCCCATAAAAGCCATGTTCTAATACAATATACTAATAAACATCGAGATTTCCTACGTCACATGAATATTAGCTGTTGTATTAAATAACGAAAATGATTAAAAATTATTTTTTGTATAATAAAAACAAGAGAGTAATTATGAATTTAATTAAGCGCACAGTAGTGGAATTAAAAAAAAGCTTATGTAAAGGAAAGGGGATCAAAAGTTATTCCCGATTAAGGAAAAACAGAACTCATAGACCGTATTAAAGAATATGAAGATGAGCAAAACAGATTAAAGTTTAGGAAAACTTTCCCAATTAAAAAAGATATATTGGAAAAACCAAAACCTAAGAGATTAGGTAGGAAGAGAGCTTTAAAACTGTTTCCATTTAAAAAAGAAGTATTTGAAGAACCAAAAATCAAATCTGAATCAATACCAATCGATGTAAATCGTCAAAATACTACATTTAAATCAAAATTAGAAACATGGAGATTCACAACACAATACAAACCAGAAGATCCAATAGAACATAATATTAAAACAACATCTAAAGCTATATTAAGAAGAATAAAACTCAGCTTACAAAAACATGGCTCATTGAAAATTAATAATTCAACTCAGCTTACAAAAACATGGCTCATTGAAAATTAATCTATGTTTGTTCTAAATATAAGAAAGGAAAAGAAATGCAAGAGTTTTATTTTAATACTGAAAACCGAGTAATATATCAATCAACCAATGTAAAGGAACCACTAACTAATATGAAACAAGCATTAAGAACAAGAATGGATGAGTTTCAAGCTTGAAGTTCTGGCTGGGCTCTTATAAACATTAACTTTTTTGAACTAGCAATCGTTAAATATATACCATACAGAAGATCATCATACATAGAATTACCTAAACAGATTCAAACAAAAAGGCAGTAACTAATGTAAAAAGGAAGACGAAAAATGCTTCTTATACTCATTATACAGTGCCTTATATCCTACAAATTCACATCCTGAACGAGTACCAAAAGATGATGAACAATTGTCAAACTTAGAATCCATACTAAAAAATATTCATTTTCCTGTAAAACTAAGCGATATTCCAAAAGTCGAAAAATTACTTAATATTTCTATAAATGTCTATGGGAATGACAAAGACTCTCTCTCTCTCTCTCTATGGCCTATGAAACCCGGACGTTCAATGCCGCGTTCACAAAAGCTCTCCACTGACTTCTATCCTTAGCCAATTGGATCCAGTTTCTACTTTGCATTCCTATCTCTGCGAGATCCATCTTCATATATTGTCCTCCCATCTGCGCCTAGGTCTTCCTAATGGTCGTTTTCCGATTGGTCTTCCAGTCAAGACTTTGAAAGCGTTTCTACTTTCTTCCACTCTAGCTGCATGACCCGCCCATCTAAGCCTCCTAGACTTGACAACCCTCACAATGTTGGGTAAACCATATAAATTATGTAGTTCCTCGTTATGAAGTTTCCGCCATTCCCCATTCTCGTTCCTCTTGGGTCCGAATATTCGTCTCAGGATCTTGTTTTCAAATACTTTCAGGCTATGTTCTTCCCTCAGAGTAAGCGACCATGTTTCGCAGCCATACAGAACAACATGCAATATTATCGTTTTGTATATTTTAAGTTTCAAATTCCTCGACAGAATTCGCGACGACAAGAGATTTTGAACCGAATAGTAACACGAATTCCCTGCGTTTAGTCGACATTTAAATTCTCCGTGAATATGATTTTCCTCCGTTAATATTGATCCTAGATATTTGAAACTATCCACTTTATCAAAAGTATTATTTAATATTTTAACGCATCCATAATTTGCTGTATTCCGGTCCCGACGCACTTCCATGTATTTAGTTTTCTCTGCGTTTACTTTTAAGTATGATAAAGACTATTCAATCTATATAATACATCACACACAGACTAAAAAAGAAAAAACTTGTTGAAGAAAATGTCGAGGAAATTGAAGCCTAAAATATACAAAACGATAATTATGCCTGTTGTTTTGTATGGCTGCGAAACATGGTCACTTACTCTGAGGGAAGAACATAGACTGAAGGTATTTGAGAACAAGATCCTTAGACGAATATTCGGACCCAAGAGGAACGGGTATGGGGAATGGCGGAAACTTCATAATGAGGAACTACATAAGTTATATGGTTTACCCAACATTGTTAGGGTCGTCAAGTCTAGAAGGCATAGGTGGGCGGGTCATGTAGCTAGAATGGAAGAAAGTAGAAACGCTTTCAAAGTCTTGACTGGAAGAACAATCGGAAAACGACCATTAGGAAGACCTAGGCGCAGATGGGAGGACAATATCAAGATGGATCTCGCAGAGATAGGAATGCAAAGTAGAAACTGGATCCAATTGGCTAAGGATAGAAGTCAGTGGAGAGCTTTTGTGAACGCGGCATTGAACCTCCGGGTTTCATAGGCCATAGAGTTAGTTAGTTAGTTAGTTGTATACCAATGTACAGTATTTAGCTTTAACCTCAAAGCACTTTAGCATTCTAATTATTAAATATTTCACGCTATTATTATGTTTTGATCAAAGCCTTGCGATAACGGGTGTGCTGAAAGTTATAGACACTCAAAAAATGGTCTAGAAGTTATAAACAATCAGGAGGACATTATGTGATAGAGTAGAAATGTAATTATGTTTACTGTAATGCAGTTTTAGATGTAAGTTTTTTTATGATTTTAAATGGCATAAAACCCTATGCGCAAAGCAACCTGCTCAATCTCACCCTACTCAATCTGTGCTGGTAAAAGATATTTCCAAAATGGGTTGGCCAGAGCTTTGGCCCAGAAGTTAGGTTATTACAATACTAGACATTGGATTACGTATGCGCAATATTGATATATTATCAAAATATATAAAAAGGAATAATTTCAATTTATCAATTTTTCTTGAAGGAATATACGGAACTTCTTGTAAATGCCGAAAGAAAATATTATTATTATTTCTAGTAAGAGTGCAAGAACACATAGTAACAATTACACAATGACGTTCCAGGAAAATTTATGACTGAAACTAGGCCTGAAAAATGACCCGTTTCTATTCATGAATTGTTTGCGAAACAAGCGATTTTTTCAGACAGTAGAAATCGAGATTGTAGGCTGAGACGTTATGTAATTACTTTTTCCCTGTGAAGGAAGTCGTTTCAACTTTAGTTTGTAAGAACGAGAGAAATCGACAATTCTACATTTTATTACAAATCAGAAATATAATCATTCTAAATTATAATTTCTTTTATGAATATCCACGGAGAATCGAACCACGGATCCCTAATACACAAAGCGAATACTCAAGCCACTACCATAATAATGCTCTTTTAAGTAAGAGTGAAGAATCACTCGTAAATGTAGGAAATGCAAACGTTTACAAATGCAATGTTTTATTAACCATGAATCACTGATTTTGGTCATGATAAAATAGTGCAGTCCAGAGAATTCAAGATTAAATTTTAAAAAGACTGAAAGCATCTCTGAAATTTGTCTCTATTCTATTCGGTTATTCTCCTTCTACAGGTAATTCCAATAACCTGGAAGGGCAGGGATACACCAAAGGCATCGTATATTTCAAAGGTTTTCCATCGAGAATCGAAAGTGAGACCCCGCCTACTAATCAATCAGATGGGTGGGGTGCCTGCTTCGTTTCCAAGGCAAGTAAGGTTGAGACGGACAAAATAGTGGTCGTGGGTTTTCTCGGGACACTCGCAATTCCTCATTACACCAATTAATCCATCATCACCTGCTTCAATCATAGTTTTCCTTAGGCTAACAGGCATAAGCGTTGGACATTAAGTGATTTCATTTTCAAGCTGTTAACCCAAACCAATCCGAATCGAAAAACAGTTGTATTTTCTATTGTTCATTAAGGTTTTCTCACAAAAACAATATGTAGAAAAAGTCATGGCGAATCGTAATTCCATTCAAAAATAAAACAGCAGACTAGCAATACCTTAACCTAAAATGTAACAATTACATATCCTTTAGAACTTTTCCAAAATCTGTACGGATATTCTGGAAAGTGCCACAGCTGGAGTTGGTCATTGAGTAGGTGGGGCAGTCGATACTGGGTCAACAGCACGCGACCCAATACAACTCACCACTCACCATGACCCACTGCGATAATGACCCAGAAGTATGTATCTTCTGCACACGAAACTACAGACATGGCAGATTTAATTCTTACACTCTGCATTTGTTTCAAAGCAGTCGCCATTACCTGGTCAAAGACTTATGTCCGACACGACACATACGATATCAGAGTTAACTCAGGTACATACCAAAATACTTATTTTGTGCTATATGGAATAAACGTTTATTATAAGTGAAAATAGAGATCCGTTGTCACTAACATTATTGCTCTTTGTGTCAGAAAATTTAAAAATCGGATGAAACTTTTGCAATTGCAGCTACAAGAAACTGTCACTATGATTAGAAAGAAACAAAGGGACGATATAACAACTTTTAAAATTTTGCACAAGATACGTGATTTCACTAAGCATACCAATTTAAAGTTGCGCTTTATACAGTCTAATTACTTGAGATAGTAAAATTTTGTTTATATTGATACGTAGCGACGTAATTACATCTCATACATTCTAAATAAACAAATATATTTGAGAAGCATAGAGTTTCCAAATTATTGTTATTATTATGTACTTATTTGAAATACATGAAATAATGATTCCAGAATTCAACCTTAAGGTAATATGGACACCCAACAGCAAATTCGTTACTCTTACATTATTACTAGTGCTTTTATGTTTGTGCTCTCAACAAGGAATTTATAACAATATGCTGTAATGCCATTAGCAAAAATCGAAATATATAATAGGTTTGAAATTCTGCTGTTACAGGACTTTTGCAAACAATGTCCTCGAGTGTTATTAGCATCGTGAAACACTCTAGTCATTATTGCTTTTTTATGCTAAAAGTAAAAAGGGAGTGCCAAGATAAATGCTAGACTCTGAATACCGAAAAATTGAAGAAATATGTTATACATCACATTATAAAATACAGGGAGCTGAACTGTTTGAAATAAATATTTAATATGTTGACCGTGTTCATTTAAGTGGCATTTTATAAAGTTACGTTCATTCAAATGGGTATCATAAAGATGGGAACAGGATTAAAACTGTACGTCAAATATTATAATCTGACTGGTCTCTCTTGTTAGAGAAAGGACAGCTGGCACACTAGCTTTTTTACTTTTAAAAAAGTGTCACGTGCAGCAGTTTTCGGAAATAAATATTCAAGAGACAGAAGACGAACAATCTGCATACTACACCTAAGTACAAAAAATTTGACATCAACCTAATCTGCTATTAGCTACAGAAATAGCTGAACCGTTTGAAATTAAATTTTACATGTCTGCAGTTAGCCACACATGTAACTCATTTAGAAAATTTTTTTATCTTTTCTTACGTTACTGTAACTAGAATGAAGATCCTACGAGTAAAAGAAAAGATTTAAATTTTACGCTAAAAATGGTGAGTGCATTATGCTTGAGAGGTGTCTTTACGCTATACCAGTGAGCAAGTGATCTAAGACTTACAAAAGAAAACGGGCAATTTCCGCAGGTTTCATAATACATAAATTTGCCTAATGATATAACATTAATATGCAATGTACAGAACTTCATCACACATTGGCAGATGCACTTAAGTGATCACAATTTTGCTAGCATAAAAAGAATTATAGAAGAACTACGTTTTCAAGAGGATATTGTGAAATTAAGCTGTAAACCTCAAATAAACTTATAGACTTCATTAGATGTTTTAACAAGAGCAACGTCAAAAACAGCAAAAAGGCTTGTAGTATACGACTTAAAAATTGTTTACTAGGAAACAAATTATTTTCGTCATTTCTCTTTCAAACTACGCATTTATTCCCTCCGAATGTGCTTCTTTACTTATATTGAGCAATCTACTTATATGGGGAAGTATATCTACATACTTCTAGGGAAAAATATCGAACCTGGGACAATAAGCGTAAGCATATCCTGAACCTGGGACAATAAGCATAAGCTTGGTCCTGGTTGCATTTACTGTACTATGTGTGAAATTTAAAAGTTGAGATTAAGCATTGGTTTCCTGCACATTCTTTTGCAGAGGTAGCACCCTCGTGATCAGATGTTTGTTTCGCTGGTTACAAGAAAGTACAACGTACTGAGCATACGTTCGCGAAATTATGAATGAAGGCCGAAATAGTCAATTGATTGGAACAAACGTGACCTTCATTTGAAGTTTTCATAGTAATTTTCCCTGAGTAATTTTAGCAGCAAATATCTTTAAAATCTTAAAAATAAAATATATACTTCACTTTAAAGTTTCGAATACATTCAAGAATATACGAAACTCATTCACTCAGTAATTAACCATAACCGAAGTCCCACATCTCATACATTTAACTTCTCAACTGGATCTCATACTATAATAAACCATGCCAACTTTTATTATTATAGCCCATTCTTAGTTTATCGTATTGAAAAAATTTTATTATCGTTTTGGTACACCAACCTTTCACGAAAGTTTTACAGTTCACATGCATATTACTGACGCAAGCGACGTGACCAGCCTATAGTAGACATATCGGTTTCTACTATAAGTGTTAACTATATATATATAACATGTAAACATTCTTTCCTTCATCTCACGCTAAGTAAGTTATTGAAGATGTAACGTCTTTTTGCTGATTGCTAATAACCATTTCTACCCTTTCAGCCCTGACCTTCTAACTGTGCAGCCCTGACCTTCTAATCAGCAATATATACAATACCAGCCGAACGTGCATCATTTTGCACGTTAATTTTTTCCTAAAGTTAATAGTTAAAAAAAATCATGTTTAGGAGGATTAGCAGATCAAACTAGATTATCGAAACCACTATTCTTTCTTTCTATTTTTTGAGATAAAAGAAATGATCATCCATTTCTCAATCTGGTCTTTCTGTAGAGTTGTTCACAGTTCAGATGAAATTTTGTAAAGCCGGTCAACAGATACTTTCTCCTTCCTAATCGATTGCAAGTGAAACTGTAGCTGCGTGATACGTCTATTCTTACAGCTAAATTTATTCCATTCATTAGAGCACTCTGAGGAACTGATGTGGAAGCGTTTCACTTCAGATCACGTTATCGCTATCCGATGAGTGAAATATTTATTTTCTACAATCTAGGAAAGGATAAGAATATCGTAGGTAAGAGCTATAAAAATATGCTCAATCGTTTTATTTGTAACATGTTTTGAATTTGCATCTATTAATGGCGTGCGTCCAGCTTTTCACCATAGGAGTTATAATTTGAAATCACACCATTTAAAAGACAAGTGAAATGACATAAAATTTTCGAGGATCTTACAGAACGAATGGGACTAGATATGAATCACAAACAATTTCTAAGCTTTTTATTTATTTGAAACGTATTTCCAAACTGTAGTGATTATTGATTCCATTTTCGATTTCGAGTGGTGAATCTTTCAAAGATTGTTATACACATCATTGGAATCATTATGTATTGTCCTCGATCACTCAACAGGTACTGATTATTAATATATATTTTTCAGTTATATCTTTTGTATGCTAGGTTAAACAAATGATACACAATACGAATTTTTTGCGCAGTATTAGGTAAAAATTCTTATTATAATACTGTACAAACTTGTATTTTACCAGGTGTCAGGCGAAATTGCACTAGCTTTAGGGAAGAAACGCATATACAAAGAATTTTGAAATAAGAAACTGATGAGAATAAATAAAAAAACACATTCTTGCGATTTCAATGTCTATTACCGGTACATTTGCAATTCTTTATCGTAATTATAAAAATAACTATTATTATAAAAATTAAGCAAAATAAATACCAAGAAGCAACATTTACTGCGCCAGAAGACTATGGATTCGATACTGATAGCGGCCCAATTTGATCATTTTCTCATCTCTACTCTTCATAATATTTTGGGGTCTTTCACATCTATAGTTCTCTTCTCCATAATGTTAGCTATAAATGTATATTAACTTGCTGTTATAAATTAGTATACGAATCGAGCTTTATATTCCTAACGTGATGACAGAGAGAGCGAGAAAAAAATAAATTAATAACATCATCATAGGAATTCCTTTTCCCCAGTTAAGCTAAACCAAATAATGATATATAACCTACTCTTTATTGAAAACTATGATGTCTTGCATAAAACTACTTTGAAGTACCATAAGACGGGGTTACTTGGTACATCAGGCGTTACTTTGCACAAAATTCGAAAAGAGATTCACAGTTTTCTGTCGGGAAAACCATGAGCAGTAAACCGGAAGTTTCAACTTCCACCGTAAGATAGAACATGTAACTGTATTTTGGCTGTAATGTTAGTCGTTAAATTCAGTTCTACTTACCGGGAAAGTTTATTTTTGTAGAGGTATTGAAAGCAATCACTGTAAAGGCTGATAAAATTTGAAAGATATCATCTATAAGAATTTCCGTCAAGGTTAAATTAGTTTCGTAGACTACCATGTATAGTGGGACTTTGATGCAGTAGTTGAAATTGAAATGTCTAACGTATTAGTCATAAAAAACGTAAAACTGGGAGAAGGGGTTTTAGCCTATACTCGCGGTTATTTTGCACCGGTCCAAAATAACGCTTAAATAGGAAATTATTACCACTGGAGCCTCCTTTGTTTTAACGTTAGGTAAATTTCCTATTTAGGTAGATGCCGGAATGAATTTCTTGTTAGAAAAAAATTATGAACAGCGGCGAATCCAGAAAAGTAGTTTGACAGGACCTTCATTCAAAAATCCTTTTCTTATTATTTGAGAAATCACTAGATTTTTGTGAGTAGGTTTGTACCTTATACATGTTGGAATCACTAACAATAGATTTTTCGGCAAATCTTTAGTTTCGGTCAAACAGTGACTGCAAGCGATTCATCTGATCCAGTTACCAGAGCAGTTTAGGAATCATTACTCAATTGCTCCCGGAACCGGATCAGATGAATCGGTTACAGTCACTTTCCGAGTCAAAGTAAAGTACAATGTAAAGAATGTTGCTATAAATACAAGGGCCAAAATGTTACTAAACACTATACCTAATCAATCCAGGTGAAGCGATGACTATCAATATTGATATCTAAATGGGGACTACCGCTCCCAAAACCCCCCACTCAAATATCGTAAAAACATCCCAAAAAACAATATTTATTCAAACCAGTACTATAAAGCTGCCGTAAGAAGGAAAAATTTAGAAAAAAGAATCATCACTAATTATAAATTAGTGCAGCATGAGGAGGAAAAATAAATTACATCTCACCAAGATAATGGAACCACCAGCAGCCAAACAAATACTTTGCTAAAAACTCAAATGCAAAGCAAATCAAGAATAAAATTAATATCAATTAATAACGAAAGCACTCACCGTTTCCCCATACCAGAACATTCATGAATAATGAACTCACAAGTGATGATTCACGAAAAAATAAGATAGCAAGAACACATGCGCAATACTCAATTTCACATTACTGAAAAATGATCCTTTCCGCACAGACGTCGATTTACTAAAGCGAGGACACTTGTTACAAACAAGTGTTATTACAAGCAAGACTAACCAATAAACGCCCACTTTTACCATACGTCGAAAATATCTTCAGCCTTCGACCACAACCATATTAGGATTTCTCTAACTCAATGAAACCACACAATGCTGCAAAGCGATGAGTTAATATCCGAATCTAATTCAAACTTATTTAAAAACCACAAGTTCAAATTCTTTGTATTAAATTCATGTTACGGTTTCTCATTCGCACTTGCTAACTCGATTGGCACTATGATACGAAAATTCAATTACCCGCTCACCGCATTCCACACATACAAACAGAAAGAACATGTGGCGTCACAGTAACAAACTACCATATGACTGTACAGAGACATATAGTGAGAAAAATATGAACTACCAAAAAGGACGTCACTCAAAAGGTACGAACACATCCAGCACCCACTCACCCAGACTCACCCAGAAACTGTTCCGAGAAGTGATTGAAACAACAAGAACCGTCTAAAGTCACTGTTTGAGTCTAATTAGGTATTTTCCTTTTCTTAAAAAAAAAGAAGAAATCATGCAATTTTGGGTGGCCTTCAGCCTGAAAATTACAAACCCCATAAATCTTTCACTGATTACGGTTCGAATGATTCACACAACAGTAATACTATGTAACGGATTTTAAATTGAATTGGAGAATTCTGATATTAAAAAAACGACATAAGACTTTTTTTTGATTCGTTGAGGAATCTAGTGATGGGTAGGTCCCGTTGTTCATGGTATGTTGAGGGAGTAGTGCATGACCCAACTAGGCACGTGAAAATTGATAACGTTCGTCAAGCAAACAAAATGATTGCATATAAAGTGTTTTAGAGCTGTGCACGTTTGAGTTCAACTAAATGGCAATTGAGCATTATAAATGATTTAGGGCTATTTTCAAGATGCCAAAAGGCTGATTTAGAGTGGCATCCTTACATGAATTTACAGTTATAATGAATGCGTATTTTAACGTGATGCCAATGGCCATTAGAGGGCGGATCACTCCGTAGATAGTTACTCCTTCTTTCTCCCCGAATGCCTAGCTTGTGAATGATAGATGAGTAGGAACCGTTTGTTGTGCATGTGCTAGTAGAGTTTTACTTTGCCGTAGCCAATAAGATGTTTGTTGAAAATAAGATTAAGTAATGATTCTATCAGCTAAAAATCGCGTGCTCGCTAATGTCGTAAAGATCCGTGCATTAGTGTTGATGCCTATGTACCTGTTATAGTTGATGATTTGGTAAAAATAGAAGTTTGTTTGCGAGTACTACTGATAATTAAAACAAATGTAAGTTTTCATATATATGTGTTTAAATAACAGCAAGACAAGAGGGATTGTTTTGTGAGTTGACCTGTTATTCTAAATTTATTTGAAACATTTTAATGAGTCTTTCGTTTTGCCGTATGAGTAATATGATTATTGAAACTTGAGACTTTTAATGTTTTTGCATTCCTTTAGAATTTTTGTTATTTAGTAAGTTGTGATACAGTATTTTAAATAATCAATATACAAGTAATGTTATAACTATTTTGCGAAATGCTTGTTTTGAAAATTGTCTTGCTTTTTTAATGTTTTTTGTGTATGAATATATATATTAATTTATATTATCATTTTAATGCTACATTGTGTGTTTATATTTAGTAGTTGAATATTACAAAATATTTTTGAATAAAAAGGTTTGAGTGTTGAACAAGTTTGTTGTAAAAAAAGGTGCATATACAAACATTACACTACACTATATACACATATTAGGAATTTCGGCTTTAGCGTTTACACCGTTGTTAGGCAACGCTTCCGAAATATACACATTTTCTATTATGGTTTAGTAATTAAGTATTTTTGTGTTAATGTCTACCAGTATATTCATTTAGTTTCAGGTGTTTACTATGATTTCAAATATGTTATATGTTCAGTGAAAAAGATTGGAAAATCATTTGAAACATCTACTCATAGTGAGAAACCTACAGTTGAAAAATAAATAGATAAATAAATAAATAAGCGAATGAAAGAAAAGGACTTATAAACTGCAAATTTAAATGAATAATATGTACATTTTTATTAATGGTGGTATAATGGTAGGCTTAAATGAGGGATTATAAATATAACAGGTGGCTTTAACAACAGGTGGCTTATCGTCTTATAGGTTGAATAACCTTATAGTTAACAAGTGAAAAGTGATCCATTATGTACAGTGAGGTACCAATATACCGATTTCCATGGTGAACTTCCAGTGAATTGAACCTATATATAGGACGTTCCACAATATAGTGATTTCCTCAGTGATACTTAACAAAGACCATTAACCCTCTGGCGGCCGCGGTTCTCTTCACAATTAAATCACTTACAGATTCATCTATTTTTGTCCTAGACGTCCAATATTCAATTCCATTTTCTGAGCAATGGTTTCTAATTGTTTCTATAATTCCTCTGTCAACATTGCTTGAAATTGTTCTAAAACACTAGCCTCTAACTAGTAACTTAAAAGCAACTATTTCAAAGTACAAAAATATAAATGTCTCAGTTTGTGACGAAAATAAGAAACATGCACTTAAAACATGAAACACAAAGAATTTTGATATTACGACCATTAGCAACCAATCCTTGTTTTATTCACAGCTCAGATTACACTTTGCGAAGTGCTTTAATATAAAATAACCACAGATATAAACTAGTACCATATAGAAAACTTTGTCTGTTATTCATAATTGCATATTGAGGTGGAAGCTGCGGAATTTGCCCGTTTTCATCTCGTAAGTCGTAGATCACTTGCTCACTGGTATAGCGTAAAGAAACCTCCAAAGCATAATCCACTCACCATTTTTAGCGTAAAATTTAAATCTGTTCTTTTACTCGTAGGGTCTTCATTCTAGTGAGAGTAACGTAAGAAAAAATAAAAAGTTTTCTAAATGAGTAACATGTCTGGCTAACTGCTGACACGTAAAATTAATTCTCAATCGATTCAGCCATTTCTGGAGCTAATACCAGATTAGGTTGATGTTGAATTTTTTGTACTGAAGTATAATATGCAGATTGTTCGTCTTCTCTCTCTTGAATGTTTATTTCCGAAAACACTGCTGCAGGCGACACTTTTTTAAAAGTAAAAAAGGCTAGTGTGCCAACTGTCCTTTCTCTAACAAGAGAGACCACTCAGATTATAATATTTGAAGTACAGTTTTAATCCTGTTCCCGTCTTTATGATACCCATTTGAATGAACGTAACGCAATAAAATGCCACATAAATGAACACGTTCCACATATTGTGAGCGTGTGGCCCCCCTCACTTCCATTTCATCTTAATTTTTCCAGTTGTTTCTACCTGAATTTGAATGAGGCTCTATGCACTGTACGTTGACGCATACTGTGTTATGGTTGTATCTTTGTCAATTAGTTGGCCGTACTGTGAGTGGTGACTTGAACTTCTTGTTCGTCGGACAAAGGAATGTGATGTGGTCGTGACTTTATAAAAAAATAGTCCAATTGAATCTAAAGTAATCGGAGAATATTTTGACTATTTTTAATATTTTAATCATCGTATTTTAATGAATACATTTAATACTTTTCGATATATACATATTCCTTGTAAGAAAACACTTCTTATAGATATTCTTAAAATATTTTCTCTGTCATGACTAGCGCAATCTTACAGACACTGAAAGAAGAAGACGCGGTGTGCTGAATAGTGCACAGCGAAATTTCACTATCACGGAATTAGAGGCGTATGCAATTGTTACAGCTATACGTCAATGGGGACATTTATTATATGGACATCACGTGAAAGTTTATACAGACCATAACTCATTAGTGTTTTTGAATAAAACTCGCCATTGGAACTCTCGTTTGGCTCGGTGGAGTCTCGAACTACAGGGATTTAACTTAGAAATAAAGCACATTTCATGGAGTGAAAATGTTTCCAGTGATGCATTGTCCAGGATAGTTTTAGCCCCTCTTAGTGAAATTTTGGACATCAACAATTTGGAAGTCCTCCCATCATTTTTCAGAAACCTCACACCAGGAGAGTTAACCGAAAAACAAAAAGAGCATCCTGAGTACACTAAAATTATAAAATTTTTAGAAAAACCAAACGACCCTTATTCAAAGATGCAAAATAGAAATGTAGAGAAATTCTACAAACTGGAAAACAGGATTTTGTTGTATAAGAACTTTCATTTCCCTAACAGCTGAAGAATTTGCATTCCACCATCTTTAGTAAATCTGGTAATTGAAGAAATGCATTACAACCGTGGACATTTCGGATGTGAAAGAACTGTAAGTTTTATCAGCGAAATTTGTTATTGGAAATCTATGCGACGAGACGTGATGAACTATATTAACGATTGTCTCGAGTGTAAACGAACTAAAGTTGATACTCGACCCCCAGCTAGACCTCTAGAAACCATACAGGTGAAAGGCCCTAGGAGATTGATTTCAATTGATATCATCGGACCTCTTGTGCCATCTCCTTCAAAATGTAAATTTATACTTTTAGTCTTGGATGTTTTTACTCGCTACCTTGTTGTTTATCCGATCCGGAACGCTACTACGAAGTGTGTAGCTAAATGTTTGGAATCATTGTACTTTGTGCACTTAGAAATACCTTCAGCTATATTAGCGGACAATGATAGTTGTTTTATTTCTAAAAACTTCAAACAAAAAATGGAAGAATATGGTGTTAAAATATTTTATTCCACGCCATACCATCCAGCCTCGAACGCGGTCGAGAGAATCCATCGGGAGACGAACAGGTTGTTCAGACTATTTTGTAAAGATGATCATGGTTCCTGGGAGAAATTTATACCGCAAGTTGTTGTGTTATTGAATTATCCGATATCAAGTAGTCTTGGCGCGAGTCCAGCTACTTTACGTTTGAACATTCATGCTGAAAAACCCATCTTCGAACATTTTGGCATTTTAACAAATGATACAAGTGAAAATGACAATGAAAGTTGGGATAATAAATTGGTAATGGCAGATTTCAAAAGAAAAGAAGTGATCCGAAAGCGAAACGAGAGGTACAATTCTCAACAGGAGAGTAAACACAAAATACAGGTGAATGATCTGGTTTTCTTGAAACAGTCAAACTTAAGTTCTGCAACAGACAAGAAAATCTCAAAATTCTTTAATGTGTTCAAAGGACCTTATCTTTGTGTTAATAAACCATCAAATTCAGAAAAGGTGTTCGAATTGTTAGATCCTTTAACTGGTAAATCAATTGAATCGCATTCAGTAGACCGATTTAAGGTGTGGAAACCTACGAAACAAACTCGTAAAATTTGGTTAGATTTAGCTGTGAAAAATAATTCTGAGAAATACCATGAAGTGATTTCAAGCGAATTTAAAAATTCAGATTTAGAAAGTAGTGTTGAAAGTGTTCTTTGCAACGCATTAACCACAATACCAGTGTGTTTATCTCAAAAGGTTCAATCAAGAAGTAATAACCAACGAATACACAAAATTTTGGGAAAATTGTTGGAAGTTGATAAATATTTGAATTTTCTGTACTGTAAAAATCTGTGTTCATCCGATGTGTTGGAATTAGCATTGGCAAATTTACAAAACCCTTATGTGTTATTGAATGAGAGAGTTCAAGGAATGTAAAAAAAAAAAAAAAGTTGTTTCATACGATATAAGCAGGCATTTGTGATCAGCTACGCGACTTCCAGATGGCCGTTGATGTTTTCTTTTCCAAAGTAATGGAAAAACTAGCAAAAATATATGCCAAGTCATTGAGATGAGGAATACATTAAATACTTTTCGATATATATATTCCTTGTAAGAAAACACTTCTTATAGATATTCTTAAAATATTTTCTCTGTCATGACTAGCGCAATCTTACAGACACTGAAAGAAGAAGGCGCGGTGTGCTTGGCGTGGATTGCAATATGGACTGTCTTGCAAATGTTGTGTGCATCGAAAATCAAAAATTTCTTTGATCATCTTTAAAGGTGTAGTGGAAAAAGTTGTGTGAAAAAGGGATTATGATCAAAATAATAGTTTAAGCATTAAATTTTCATAGAGTGAATGAACGTATGTAAAAGAAACGCATTATTTTCGAAGTGACGAATGACCACGACTTTTGAACAAAGGATAGATGCAGTTATACATTCGACTATTGGCAAAGTTACACAGAAGCGACCGAGATAGAGCCTAAAATACGACCATTGAAGAGGAAACATGAATTTATAAGGAACTCCTTAACTCGGAATAATTATATGACCCCCCTTTTTTTCTTCTCTTAAAATCTCCAAAATTAAACTGTTGTGTGAATTAGTGTTCAGTGAGCAACGTGCGTAAAATAACCATCTCTCTTATCACGCAATAAGCCGGCTTTTTCGTCGTCATATATTTTTGAGTTAATCTGTTAAAATTCTTTTTTTATTTTTTTATTCTCCTATTAACTAATATATGGGCTTATATTTCGTACGCTAAAATAATGAATGGAAAGAATTGAAATACAAAAGCACCAAAAGGTATAAATAAAGTCAATATTAATAAAATACAGAAGTAAGTATGTATGTGATATATGTATTATTTTGTGCTTGAATAAAACCAATTTCGTGTACATTTTTGTTTTCAGTTGTTATCCATGTTCCTCGCATCAATCACTACAGGTACGGTAAGAATTCAGTACTCCCTAATACAGATCTTGAGTGGACTCGAAGTAGGCGTGTCACTGAAGGTGGGTACTCGCGTATGCCAGCTTGGTTCGGATTCATCTAAAGTTGCGAGCAGGTCCAGTTCCTCGTACGAATTCTAACCACTAAAACCACCATTAGTAAGGCGTACCGGACAAGATACGAACCCAGAAGGTCATAAGTATGTCTTCCCAAATAGGGGTAGGCAGGAATCGAACCCCACCAAGTTATATGAATGACCTTCCCGAACAGAAACACGAACCAATCGTGTTATAATATTAAATATTTATTTCAAACAGTTCAGCTCCCTGTATTTTAGAATGTGATGCATAACATATTTCTTCACTTTTTCAGTTCTCAGAGTGTAGTATTTATCTTCGCATGCCCTTTTTACTTTTAGCGTAAAAAACAATAATGAAGAGTGTTTCACGATGCTAATAACACACGAGAGGCATTGTTTGCAAAAATTCTGTAAAAGCAAAATTCCAAACCTAGTAGGCTATATATTTCGATTTTTGCGATTAGCATTAGAGCAGGTTATGATAAATTCTATGTTGAGAGCACACACATAGAAGCACTAGCAATAATCAGAAAGTAACGAAGGTGCAAGTGGTTGACCATATTACCTTACCATATATTCTTATCCTTTAATGGATTGTAGAAAATAACTAATTATTTCACTCACCGAATAGCGATAACGTGATTTGAAGTGAAACACTTCCACGTCAGTTCCTCAGAGAGCGTAAATGAGGGGCCAAAATTTAGAGTACGTAAAGAATAGAAGAAACGGATAATTTTAGTTTGTTATATACGCACATAGTTGTATATTTCATATTGTATCACATAGTAACAAATGTGTTTCCCTCACTTTTTACGGATAAGACAAATTCAATTTATATACTTTGTGTTGAGAAGCGGAAAAATAGTTATTACCAACCACAAGTTTGATAATATTTCAACAATAAGGATTGGAAATATTTTCCTAACTTGTATCGGATTTGTACCCTTTACTTGCAACTATTCTACAACATACACTACGGAATAAATAACTTATTTCTTTTCATTTTTAGTAGTTAAGTTTAACAAATAAGGAGTTTGTGCTTTATACAATTTAGAAATTTGTAAGAATATCCCTAGCTTGAAACTACAAAGAAAGTTTCAATTCGTTCTCTTTTAAGCCCTTTCGAATTCAAATATTTGTTTACGCTGCTCTGAGCCTATCGTAGAAGTATGCATATTTGACATCCTGCTATTCCTGGTAGAAGAGGCAAGTAACTCGTGAGTATTTTTTTTATGAAGAAGGAAGTATTAATGTAAGTGCTGACAAACAATGAAAGAAATTTTGGTCGTAGTATTAAACTTGTTTCAAACTTCGTGATCAGAACGGCTCCTACTCTGCGGGTGGTATAAATTGAGACCGTTTCATTTCTTTTAGGCGAGTGAAATGAATTGAGATCTTATTTGAGAATATAAGAATATCCCGGGTACAAACCATGAAACATTTCCCAACCATTCTATTTGAAACATGTTTGGAACTTTAAGAGCAATTGCCAGTTACTTTGCTTCTAGCTGGAGAGAATGTAATTTGAGATAACGTCTTTCTAATTAGTTGAGTGAAATCAATTTTGTTACTCTGCTTTTAGATTTTAGACATAAGTGAGAATGGCCATAGATACAAGTTCCGTAGGATTTTGTATTTTTTATTTAAGAACAGCTTTAGGATAGTAGACTAAGAATAGATTTATCAATACAAAATAACTATGCAAAGTATCTTTTTTTGACAAAATAGAATCTTAATATATTTAAAAAAATGTGCCCGACGGTTTCTTCCTTTTGGGTTCCCTTTAAAGGGGGGTGGTTATTATGGCTACAAATCGCTTTCTAAGTAACGTTAGTTCCAATTTCTGTTATGTGGCAGCAGCATTTTAACAAATAATGTTCTCGTTGTACTTTTAGAAAGGGTATTTTATAAGCGACTTTTCGTTCTTCTATATAGAACTCCTGTAGATCATCATTATTAATTAAGTTCATTTCAGACCGATGTTAAGTCAAATTTCTTTGTGGGTTACTGAAATGTACGCATAAAATGCCAGCCAAGTGTTATTAATTTATTTATAAATTAGCCCTGAAAAGTCAACATTAAGAATATTATCTTAAATACGAATTTATTAAGTACATCCCGATTTTCGAACAAAATTTCTTACTAGGATAGAAAACTGTACCGTCTAAGCTGCATTTCACTCCTGAATGTAGGTTTACATTAGTAGAGCACGATGATGGCTGAATCCAAGTTTTTATGAGACAAAGATTTAAACTGCTTTAAGAAAAATTATATTCCACTTTTATTATATTTCTTACACGGGGGAATATATTCTATGATCCGATCGAAAGTGCAGGAACGTGAGAGTACAACGAACCAAGACAGACGAAAAGGTTATGGAGCTAATGGTTTATAGTTTACTTGTGTATCAGTTTTCTGGTATATTTTGTGTTTCCACGTATTTTTCCCTTTCTTTAATTTGCACTTTTCTCAATTTTTAAGACACTATTTTGGATTGAATTCCAACAAAATATGAGTTTTCTATCATTTTGTCAGTACTTGTGTGTGTTCATAGATTTTCCCATACTTCATACTGCCTTTTTGGACAGGTCCTTTTTTTTTGCATTTGAAGCTGTAAACGCGGAGTTATTCCATACAAAATCAGGAATTTCACGAATGAAGCCTTAAAAATTAAAGTTAGATTTTCATTTCAAGTGAAATTGACGTTTGTTCGAGTAGAACTGGCTGATGACTCAAAGCTCATAGAATACAGGCTTGGGTGTCGTTTCTAAGCTTATGAATTACCCTTCACAACAATTTCCATTATCAAACCAGATTTCTTTAATTTGTACTATTGTTTTCTTTTAAGATTATAGCCTGCATTCTCCGTTTATTGTAGGCTACTTACAGTCTTATCTACGACAATTGTCTCATGCCTTTTTCTTCCTTGTAATTGTCTATTTTCGTTGCCACTCTTTTCTCGTTGGATATAACTCAGTAGGTTACGATTATGCATTTTAAATAATTGCATGGTATCTGAAGTTTAAACTCAATCCCTTTCTCCTTCGTTTCGTTCTGTTTTTAAGATATTTTCTGAATTTAAAAATTACTCTAATAGCAAATACCTTACAAAGATGGAAATCCTTAAAGAGCAGGGAGTCAATCAAAAAGCTACTTTCTCTTCTTTGTATTCAGTTAAATGTGATGTTACTATTTGGGTGAATCCTTCGCGATTAATTCTCATCTGTATTGTCATAAAATCGATAGGATAAAGCGCGAGTAAAATGGAATTGAAACAAGAAGAAACTGCTGGCAATCAACAGGGATATCATCTAAAAGTTTGTTCTTGGCTTTCTTTTCATTCTTCCGAGTATCATTTTGTTATGGTTTGTTTCTCTTTTCTATTTGGTCTATTGCCAAACAATATCTGGAATTACAAACATGTATTATAACGAACATTAACAAAACGGAAGTGATGTTCGCCTGTTTCAGGTTATTTCGAGAGAAATTAATTTTGTTTATAACAAGTTTTCGGCTTCGTTTGTAAATATTTATAATTTGTGCTAAAGTAACGTATGATTTTTCTCTTGTTTTCGTTGTTCTTTCTTCTCGCGATATTCTTTACTATATATTAGGCTAAGTTCTGAAATTAATTTTCTATTTTACCACTTGATGTTATCCCATGTCTCTGGATTTTTCTAATATCAATAGTGTTCTTATATCTACCAGGGTCATAATGAGAAGCTGTCAGGGGTGTAGACTTAAAATCATTAATAAGGCGCACTGAATGTAAAATACAGACGTTATAACATATGCGTATTTTTTATTTAACTTGCTGATAAACAGTTGTATGTGGAGTATTATTACAAACTATCCTCGCACACCGTTTAAACGCTCAAAATTGTAAGTTTCAAAACCACATAATGTTATTCCACTCAATAATACATCTACATCAAACACAAGGTGAAGACCTTAGAGGGCAAGAAAAGTGACTTTTGAAGTAGATAAATTTGTCTAGGAAATTGACACTCCATAGTGAAATACAGATGGTGATCAGAAAAATGGAAACACCTGAACGAAATTGCAACTTACCAGATTAATATGGTGTCGGGCCACCTTTCGCCTTCAGAACAGCGTTGATGCGACGTGGGATGGAGGCATAGAGGTCGTGAATGGTAGCAAGTGGAATTTTACACCATTCCTCGTGCCGGGCATCGGCCAGTTCTGTGAGAGAGGATGGAGGTGGAAATCGTCGCCGGAATCTTGTTTCCAAGACGGACCACAGATGTTCAATTATGTTGAAATCTGGTGATTGGGCGGGCCAGGGAAGGTGTTGAACGTCATCCCGATGTTCCTCAAACCACTCTGCAACAACTCCAGCTGTGTGAATGGGTGCCTTATCATCCTGGAAGATGGCGTCATTGTCCGGGAACAACATCTGGACCATAGGATGCAAGTGGTCTCCAGAATTACGACATAATCGTTGGCAGTGATTCGTCCGCTAAGTTTGACCATAGGCCCACAGCATCACCAAGCCGCCGAAATGTTTCCCAGTTGGGCGGAGACACTGCAGATCATAAGCTTCTTTGGGTGTTCTCCACACATAAACACGGCCCGTGGTTGGGAATAGGGTGAAGGATGACTCATCGGACCATATCACACGTTTCCAGTCCTCAACGGTCCAAGCTGCATGGTCGCGGCACCATTTGCGGCGTGTGAAAGCGTTATGGTCCCTGATGAGCGGTTTGGCACGTGCAACACGACCCCTTAAGTTCATGTCATGTATTTCGCGGCGGACTGTGATGGTCGATCGAGGGGGTGGGGGGTGCTGGTTGAAATCCTCCACCACTTGCTCCGCAGTGGCACGACGGTTCTGGGTGACAATGAGCTTTAATACCCGGCGTGACTTGTCAATCATGATTTTATTCCGCTTCCCCGATGTGGTTTTCCCGAGTGTTGTCGACACTGTCCTACGGGACACACCTAACATAGTGGCCACTGCCCTCACACTCACTCCAAATAACCGCGCACCAACAATTTGCCCTCTTTGAAAATCTGATAGGTGTCCCATTTTACACTACCTCCGTCTGAGGCAGCCACTGGACACTGCTGTTCCACTGCGCCTGACGTAGTATGGAGACCGACCTAACACACCACCACCAGCGGTCCGGCGCTGCACGTGCCACATCACTGCCAACCAATACATCTGACGTGCTGCCAACAACAGGTTTTTTTCATTTTTCTTATCATCATCTGTATATAAGCTGGGAGGATAACCACGACACAATTCACTCATTGGTAGACCCTCGAGTGGAGTGTGATGAAGTTTTCGAAGTTTGCATATTGTGATCCGCAGAGTGGTTTTCCGATTATAAATAAAACTTATTGGAAACATCATGTATAACTTGGATCCCTTTTATTATGGGGACCTCAATTGAGCTGTCTGAAACAGTGAACACAGTGAAAACAGTGAACTAAATGCATTTTCAAACTATCAGGAACCAGGTTAAACTTTGTAGTTTTTCATAATTTGTGATAAATTATCACTTATTGGAAAGAGTGGTGGATAAACTCACATGAAAAGGTGATGTAAAAATGTGGCAATGTACAATTTTTGTGGTATTTGACATCCAGGGTTTCCAATTTTACACATACTTGTTGACAGCTCGAAAATGGAATTATGATAGTTCACTTTGGTTTCAGACAGCTTAATTACTATTGATGCACTGTCAATAATTATATATATATATATATATATATATATATATGTAGTGGCAGTGCATTATATATATATATATATATAGCATTTAACTTTTATTACTTTGATCTGTTTTCATGACAAGAAGGAAGGACATCCTTACCTTATATCAGAAATTTTTCAATTCTGCATTATCATGACATAATTTATTATTTAAGACACAAATTTAGTTAATTTGTATGTATGTTTGCTTTGTCGAAAGGATTGAATATTTTAAAATTTCAGGTTACGAAATAGTCTGCAACAATAAAGAAGCAATAACGATAACAAATTGACAAAGTTTTACAGAGAATTATCATTACATAATGTGCTACTTACAAATTCAAATATAGAATTTTATATATTTATATTTGTAATTTTTTTTAGATTAGAATTGTTTTATGTATCTAAAATGAATATATATATATATATATATATATATATATATATATATATATATATATAACAACCAGGTATTGTTTTTTTCTAGTTATAACCATTACAATTTCATGAATATCAACCTATATCAACAACTATTTGGTGCATTAAGTTAAAAACGGACATACATAATATAAAAATGTAAATTAAATGACAAACCAAAGAACATAAAATAAATTAGACATGCAAAACATTAAAAGAAATATCCTCAACCTGTCATAGATAAAAAATTAACCGAAATATACAAAAGAATCAATGCATTACATAATATACGAAATTCCAGGCAGCACTATGGTGTGCAATGTGATATAATTGAACCTTTATATAACAGTACTTGATGGTTGATGTGGCTAGCGTGGAACGGATTAACTATTTAAGATAAAAAAACTTCTTCCATAATAGGAGCAGAGGGGAATGATTTAAAAATGCAAGCTGCGTTTCCCCACTGAATTGCTAAGCTGAGTCTCTGTATTAAAAATTGTTTGCTCCGCGGATCTCCTGTTTTCACAACCAGCTGTGAACCTATTTGTTTCACTAGATTCTTTGCCTCTTTGCTGAAAACACCCATTGTTTCAACAGCAAAGGGAATGAAAAAATGGTCTTCTTTTAAGCATTTATATTTTAAATGTTTCCGTCTGCACGCTGTTTCAGCCGCAGTTCCAGCTTCCTTAGATGTTGATACGATATGAGAAGCTGCAAAAGTATCAACACAAGTGACATCCCATACTAGACATTGCCCATTTTCCCAGGGGATTAATGTGATGCCATCTGGTCTTTTCCCATCATCCCTTGATAAACCTGATGGTTCTAAAATTGAAGGCACGTCTATGCTGGCCAACGCACGCTTTAGGATATCATGTAATTCAGCGTGACGGGACACTCTGCCTGCGCTTTTGGGACAGCTCAATGGATGCAAACACTTTTCATTGACTTGCTCCCGACAAATGCATGTAAATTTTTTACACATTATCATGCCAAGGCGTAGAGCAACAGAAAGACGAAAAGAATTGCTATCCATGAAAGTTCCAATATTCCTCGATGGAATTGATTGCAACCATGCGCCAGATTCTTTTTCTTGTAAGGCCTTAAAGCGAGCTATATCAAATACATTATCCAAGAATAGCTCTTGTTCAATAATTGATTTTAAGATTATTTGGTCCCAGCTTTTCTGTACTTCCAATGTGGATGGTATATCTTGTCCAAATAAGAACTTCCATACGTCAATTGCCTCTATCAAGTGATGAATGACCACATCATCAACGGAAATGGTAAGAATGTTGGAGATGAGAGGTCTCACCCCATAACACGAGGAAATAAAAGCTGGAAAGCTGAGGTCGGAGACTCTGCGGATATTCAAACCTCCGAAACGAATTGGAAGACTAGCTTGTGTCCATTGTATCTGATCATAGATATATTTACGATAGACTCTAATGCTCTTTTCAGGCAGGCATCCATTTGGAGAAGTAGAGATGGCATATACCATGTTGGAGTAGTTCGAAGAAAATATTGTAACTTTGGTATACCCATGCAATTTTTTTAGAAGAAAATATGCCAAGTGAGATGGTAAAATTTTTAACCGTTCAATAAGAGTTTTAAGCTGATTTAGGTGCTCATTAAAAGCTATTTCGTAACCTGTTTCATGCAGCGGAGCACCTAGAAGAAATTGGTTGGTTTATTTAAGACATCTTTATTCACTTTATTTAGTATATCCTTTCATACTGCATTAACATAAACGATTGAAGGTTGTCTTTCCCGTGGTTTGCTCTCAATCCTTATTTTATAATATTGAGTTTCAAGAAAAGCATATTCACAACTTCCTTTCTGCATGTGTAAGAGGGATAGTAAGGAGGAACTTGTACATTTTAAAGAGGTATGTATAACATAAGGCATACATGTGATATTCATATATAATTTTAAACGCACACGTAAGGATGGACTTGCAAGTTTACTTTGATTTCCTACATCCCAGGTTCAATATCGCTTTAACATGCTTCCTCTTCATACTCACTACTTATATATTCAATATCATATTCACTCACAACATCTCCTTGTGACGTCTTGGACTAAATATCTGCATAAAATTTTAGTTCTTCGATAGTTTTCCCTTCATCAATGCCACAGATTTTGTTCATTGCATTTGAGGGTAGTACGTCTTTTAAATTAGAAATCCGCCTGGGATCGAAACACACAAAGTCGTGGTAAAGGTTTTCGTGTAAGAAGAAGAAAAAACATATAGAATATATGTTGATTTCAGATAGATAGTCTCTGTTAGTGGTTACAGTAATAAAATAGAATTTTTGTTTCGGTTTGCTATGGCAACTGGTATTTAATTATGGAGACTACATAATAAAAAGTATTTGTAGTCAATGTGATGTGTCTAGTTTGAAATTTATGCAATCACTAGTTACTACAAATATACGTATAAATTGAGGGTGCCTGATAGTAGTAACTTATCTTAGTATTCGAACTGGGCTAATGTGACGAAAAATACATTAAATTTAATTATAACGTTACAATCGAACGAATACATTCTATGGTTTGATATTATTTGATCACAGCAAAACGCATGCCTCCTATGCCTCCTGCTGGTTTCTTCGGAACCTACCCCTCTCCAACTCCCTACTACCCGTACAACCTCCCGTTTACGCGACACCCAATCTGCTACGCTCCTTGTGGATTACAAGGACATTCTTTTTGTTAACCAGTGTTACCTTATTGTCAACACCTGGTGTGAAATGCCATCTAAATTCCGCGTGGTCAACAACTCAGTTTCAGAACTAGAGCGCACTAACGGATGCAACATATATATTTTGAATTTTGTATCTAAGTACTATGAGAATCGTCAAAGTAATTTAAATGATATTTTTATTACTTGTTTATGGGAATGAAGAATTTGTTAAACCATTAATTTTTAGGTCTTCTCGGGCTAGCAGCCAGGTGAATACTGTTATATCTTGCGACGTTTCGAGGGCTGACATCGTCCTCATCTTCAGGCGAATATGATTGTGCAATGGAGTGTATGGAATATATATACTCATGTATGTACGATTGGACTCTTCTGATTGGTGGTTGAAATGGCGGCTTCTGATTGGTGCTTGAGATGGCGGGATATGATTGGTGTCCATGTTTTACTCAGTTGAAATCCTGTGGGTCTGTTAAGGTTCGTTTTTTCTTGTATGATTGCAACGGCTTCTTTTATCCTCCTGTCCCAAACTCTTGAGCATTTTGCTATTATTTCGGCATCTGTGAACAAAATCTTATGTTGCTGTTTGATGCTATGTTCAGCCAATCCGGATTTTTCTGGTTGGTTTAGTCTAATGTAACTGTTGTGTTCTTTCCATCTGGCTTCAATGGTTCGTCCTGTTTGTCCAATATATGACTTACCACATTCACATGGAATGCGGTAAACTCCAGGAGTTCGGAGGCCCAGGTCGTGATGGTTGATCGTATTAAGTTTTTTTATTTTTGCTGGAGGCTTGTGTATTGTCCTGATGTTGTACCTGGCAAATAGTCTGCTGAGCTTTCCAGAAGTGTTCCCGGTGTATGGGAGGCAAATTGTGTTTTTCCGTTCTTCATTCACAGTTTCTTCTGCACTTTTGTCCTTGTTGTCACTGTCCTTCGTTCTGGTCCTTTTCAGGGCCATACTTATATCTCGCATTGAGTATCCATTCTGTAGCATGGCGCTGCCAAGATGATTAACTTCCTCTATTAAACAATCTTTGTCGGAGATGGAAAATGCTCTATGTGCTAAAGTGTTGAGAACTCCAAGCCGTTGAGCTTTGTGATGGAAACTGTTTGCGTTCAGATATAAATCTGTATGTGTTGGTTTCCTGTATACCCTATGGCCTAGGCTGCCATCCGGTGTTCTGTATATCATGATGTCAAGAAATGGTAGACGTCCATCTTGTTCAACTTCCATTGTGAATTTAATATTCGGATGCTGGTTATTAAGATGCTGCAGGAATTCCTGTAAGGAGCTGCGTCCATGTGGCCAGATGGTGAAGGTGTCATCAACATACCTATAGAAATGTGTGGGTGCCAGTGGATGCCAGTTCTTCCTATACCGTGGTCAGTACTATGAGCAAACAGACGGCGTCGCCATGGGTTCTCCACTATCACCTGCAGTAGCCAATTTTTATATGGAGCACTTTGAACATGAAGCACTGAAGAAAGCATCACTGGCACCCACACATTTCTATAGGTATGTTGATGACACCTTCACCATCTGGCCACATGGACGCAGCTCCTTACAGGAATTCCTGCAGCATCTTAATAACCAGCATCCGAATATTAAATTCACAATGGGAGTTGAACAAGATGGACGTCTACCATTTCTTGACATCATGATATACAGAAGACCGGATGGCAGCCTAGGCCATAGGGTATACAGGAAACCAACACACACAGATTTATATCTGAACGCAAACAGTTTCCATCACAAAGCTCAACGGCTTGGAGTTCTCAACACTTTAGCACATAGAGCATTTTCCATCTCCGACAAAGATTGTTTAATAGAGGAAGTTAATCATCTTCGCAGCGCCATGCTACAGAATGGATACTCAATGCGAGATATAAATATGGCCCTGAAAAGGACCAGAACGAAGGACAGTGACAACAAGGACAAAAGTGCAGAAGAAACTGTGAATGAAGAACGGAAAAACACAATTTGCCTCCCATACACCGGGAACACTTCTGGAAAGCTCAGCAGACTATTTGCCAGGTACAACATCAGGACAATACACAAGCCTCCAGCAAAAATAAAAAACTTAATACGATCAACCATCACGACCTGGGCCTCCGAACTCCTGGAGTTTACCGCATTCCATGTGAATGTGGTAAGTCATATATTGGACAAACAGGACGAACCATTGAAGCCAGATGGAAAGAACACAACAGTTACATTAGACTAAACCAACCAGAAAAATCCGGATTGGCTGAACATAGCATCAAACAGCAACATAAGATTTTGTTCACAGATGCCGAAATAATAGCAAAATGCTCAAGAGTTTGGGACAGGAGGATAAAAGAAGCCGTTGCAATCATACAAGAAAAAACGAACCTTAACAGACCCACAGGATTTCAACTGAGTAAAACATGGACACCAATCATATCCCGCCATCTCAAGCACCAATCAGAAGCCGCCATTTCAACCACCAATCAGAAGAGTCCAATCGTACATACATGAGTATATATATTCCATACACTCCATTGCACAATCATATTCGCCTGAAGATGAGGACGATGTCAGCCCTCCAAACGTCGCAAGATATAACAGTATTCACCTGGCTGCTAGCCCGAGAAGACCTGTTCACAATACGTCGCCAGGAAAGCTTCAATAGACACATTAATTTTTATTTTAACTGAGTGTGACGTGAAAATTCACGAAATATCAAAACGAAGTATGCGAGGTGGCAATAATACCATCACATGCCAGCACATGATTTGGGTACTACTTTCCTAGTGTAATCATTAGCAAAACGAATTCACACCTGCGGAACTATTTCCAAACAAGCAAACGGAGTGAAATGAATAGTATATACCCAGTCAGGAAAGTCCAGAGGATTAGCAAAATGTATTCGCATTAATAGTAATTGTATTTAAGCGCAGATCTCAACGTTAACAAACTTAAAACCAGAAACGTAATAAAGCGACATAATGATCTTACATATCTCCCGACACTATTTGTTTTCACCTTGAATTTACCATGAAACCATTGCCTTCAGCAATCTTACAAACACACAAATCTTAAAAGATAAGGTTGGTAAATACTCTTTACATCTCTTATACGGTACAGCTTCTATACAGTATTCATACAGTATACGGCACAACTTCTACACAGTATTCATCTTAACTTCTTTCTCCATAACTAAACGCAGCGAAATGATAGCTATTCCATAATAAGTTACTAGGTTTGGAAACACACCTGCTCGAATCACAGGTAGCGTATTGAGTTATCAATATTGCCAGAAGGCCATTTTATAACTTTTACGTTTGTAAAGAAAAGTTTAATCGAATATTTCTGATTCAGGCCTACACATCCGGGATAACTATGCTACCAACTTGAAATGTACAAAATATAGCTAGAGGACCAAATATTTAAACATGTACAAATTTTAACCTGAAATCTAAATTGAAAAGTTGAATATAATAAAAATTCAAGGATAGAGTAGTCACATAGATAGATTATTTGATCTCTGTGGGTTCAAACTTCAGAAAAACGATCATATGGCATTTCATATATTTGACCCAAAAACCGTTGCTTGTAGGAAGCGAAAACCGTTGGCCGCTAAGTCAGTGCGACGCTGATTTCTTCTGGCGTTTGGTCTACCATGCAGTGACATGTTTAATCATATTCCGTATTTAATCTTCTAGTATAAGAATTATAGGAACCATCACCTATAAACATTTCCATCGTTTCTTTGTTTAAATCTCTTTTCCCTTTCCTAATTTTAAGGTCGGTATATATTATTCCAATTTGTCCTTTTATAATTATTTTTTACCATGATATGCATTTTCTTTTGATGATTGCGTTTAGCTACATAATAGGAATTGTTCCAAGATTTCTTAAACGTTTACTTATTTCTTTTTAATCCAATTTTGTATTACTTGTCTTAGTCAGCTAACCACTAACATTTAAGGAGACTGGCGTTCTAAGAAATAGTAGCTCCTTCCTTCAGTTGAATCCTTTCAGTTTATGTCTGATAGCTGGACATCGTACATGGCAACACGCATGCCCCGAAATATGACATGCTAGTATATTTCTCCAATTGGAGCAAGAAAGAATGAATATTTCGCCATCACTTAGAGACGCACTAGATAGATTTGATAAACTACATTCACGTTGAATTCTAAGAGAGGAAAATTAATACAAACAAAATTAATATAATAATATGCATCATGCTGAGACAGAGAAAGCATGACGGGAATGACTTTTCTTATTTTCGTTATGTAATGTTTTGTCAGCGTAAATAAATCTTCGAAAATAATATTTACAAGCTCTCGCATGAACACGCGTTCAAGTATCGGCTGGTACAAGCTATATTTTACCTTCAAAACACATTATTTTGTTAATAATAATTTATTTTCTGCTTTTCTTGTAGATATCTTAAACTTTATTGGCCAGTGCTTAGTGGAGGCTATTGTTGGTGAAATATCATTACACTTCTATTTCTTTCTTTTAACTGCGTGGCTCATTCCTGTGGCCATAAAATCGTGGTTTTTGTCGTTGTTAGAACCTTGTAAATATAACCGTAACGTTCATAATGATTTTCGCTGTTTTTCCAAAAGCTTACACATCCTTTCTCTCTCTCACTTGTGTGTTGCGTTCATCCCAGCTTTGCTACGGCAAATGACGATTTCTTCCGTACATACGTTGTGTTATAAACCGAAGCTAGATAGAACGGTAGACAAAACATAGATACCGTAAAAATGGAAAAGTGAGCAAATGATCAAATTAACCTTAGATATTAACAAACTAAAATTATCTTCTGGTGGTAATCATAAAACCTGGTTAAACTGTGCAGAAAATGTGATAATACTGAATGTAATTTACACAAATTAAAAGAACATCAAAAAGTTACAAATGAAAAAGTAGCTTTTACTGTATATATTTTCGGCCGTGTTAACTTTTTTTATTTCCACTTTTATCTTATTTTATTTTCTTTTAATACTGTGCTGTGTGGCACAATTGATAAATTAAGATTTCACTTAATCACATTAATCTTCGACCGGTCAACTCCTTCAGAGGTGTTGCAGTTAATAGGATCTCAGGCGTTCCACGTCGTATTATCCCAAGGGTCGGCTGGAGTCCTCTGCAGATAGTAATAAGCGATCGTTCAAGCAGGCACAATTACTCCTTCCTTTTCAATGATATGGAGCCAGAATTTGTCACAAAACTGAGATTACAAACGAATGTTAGGGTGCTAACACATATGTACTAGTCACTTCACTGCTGATTTCTGCACAATATTTGAAAAAAATTATTTTACACGGAGGCGTATGAAAATATCGTACAACCACTGATGATAAACAAACAAAAAATTGGATCTCACGTATGCAAACGGCGATTTAGCTTGCGAAGCTCAACCCGTACAATTGGAGCACTCATAAGAGTATAACATGAGTTTACTTTAGAACAATGCACTCCAGTGTTTAATCCTAACAATCGTTTCTAATCTCAGTTTTGTGTGACAAACCCGAAAATAAAATAAAAAGATATTTCGAAAATACCGAAAATAATAAAAGATAAAAGGGGAAATAAAACAAGTTAAAACGGCCGAAAATATATACAATAAAAACTACTTTATCATTTTTAACCTTTTGATGTTCTTTAATTTGTCTGAATTATATTTGGTATTATCATATTTTGTGTAAAGTTTAAACAGCTTTTGTGATTTGCACATCATAATTTTAGTTTGTTAATACCTGAGCTTAATTTGATCATTTGTTCACTTTTCAATTTTTACGGTATCTATGTTTTGTCTACCGTTCTCCCCAGCTTCGGTTTATGACACAATGTAGGTACGAAAGAAATCGTGATTTGCCGTAGCAAAGTTGGGATAAAAGCAATAAACAAGTGACAGAGAGAGAGAGAAGGATGTGTAAACTTTTGGGAAAAAAGCGAAAATCTATATGAACTTTCCGAATATATTTACAAAATTCTAACAACGACAGGAAACAGGATTTCATGGCCACTGGAATAATCCACGCAGTTAAAAGAAAGAAATAGAAGTGTAAAGATATTTCACCAACACTAACCTCCACTAACCACTGGCCAATAAAATGTAAGATATCTACAAGAAATGCAGAAAACATATTATTATTAACAAAATAATGTGTTTTGAGAGCAAAATATAGCTTGTACCAGCCGATACTTGAACGCGGTTTATTTTAAAAAATAACACGACCTAGTTCCGACGTATTCATGCGAGAGGTTGCGAATATTATTTTCGAAGTTTTATTTACGCTGCCCGAACATTACATAACAAAGCTAAGAAATGTCATTCCCGCATGCATTATTGGTGAGTACACCTCCTTCAAGAGGTACAACTGGCTTCGTAGATTTATGAAATCAACGTTCTAATTATCCTTAAAGAGCTAGTGTGAATATAGTAAATTAGGGAAACCAATCTTTAAATCGTCGATTCCATCCTGTTCACCCCAACCATAGATAGGTGGGCAACATGGAAATTTTGAAACTTTTCTCTACCGTGGAAGATCAGTTTTAAAACTTGATAACGTCTCTTCTTCGTAAGTGTCTATATATTGTATCCTTGGTATTCTTCTTCCTGGTATTTCTATTGCATTTCCCGCTATCAGCATGGTGATCACATCGGAGTGCCGAATAAGATGGCAAAGCATACTGTTTCTTCTTTTTCCTATTATTTTCATGATCTGTTGTCCTTCATTAGCAACCCTTAGTGCATGTTCATTTCTTTTTCTTTCGGTCCATGATATACGCAACATTGTGCGCCAAGACCACATTCAAAGTGCTTCTAGCTTAGATATTTTAGCTTTTCTCAATGGAAATCCTCGATTGATCCTACATATATTTAGACTTAACAATAACTTCTGAAGATAGTGGATTAAATTTGCCTGACCTTGATCTAGAAATGCAATTTTTTTTTTTTTTGAGGCCAGATGTTAACCCATAAAAATTTTTAAACCGTAAATAAACTAAAAGTTGAAATGGAACCGGGGGCAATATATGGCAGTGTGGAGTTTTATGGCTGATTTGAGCATACGCCTTAGATCGTGCACCCAAATCGACAGCGTGTAAGACTCGTTCTAATTAATCTTCGTTCGAATGGCAGCCTGGAACTACAGTTTGTTTTTCAGGGAGTTAAGCATGGTAAGCTATGTTCGCTATTGAAACTAAAAGCGGTATATTCCATAAAGGAAAGAGAAAAACCAAAAACAAAAAGATGGGAAATGCAGACTTTCTATTCTTAAAAGTTGAAATTTCGTTGTCGTGTCCATGCTTTCTGTCTTAGCATGATACATATTGTTATATTCATTTTGCTTGCATTAATTTTCATACCTTAGAATTCAAAGTGAATGTAGTTTATCAAATCTATCTAGTGAGTCTCGAAGTCATGGCGAAATATTCACTCTTTCTTGCTCCAATTGGAGAAATATACTGGCATGTCATATTTCGGGGCATACGTTTTGCCATGTTCGGTGTCCAGCTATCAGACATAAACTGAAAGAATTAAACTGGAGGAAGGAGCTAATATTTCTTAGAACGCCAGTCCCCTTAAATGTTAGTGGTTAGCTGACATGGAAAAGTGATAAAAAATTGGATCAAAGAGAAATAAGTGAACATTTAAGAAATATTTGGAACAATTCCTGTTATGCAGCAAAAAGCAATCATCAACAGAAAATGCATATCATGGTAAAAATTAACCAAGAGATGACAAATTGAAAAAAATATACCGACTATTAAAATTAAAAAATTGAAAAGGGAATTAAACAAAGAGACTTTGAAAAGGTTCACAGGTCAGGGTTCCTGTAATTCTTATACTAGAAGATTAAATACCTAATGTGATTTAACATGTTACTGCATGGTAGACCAAAAGTCGGAAGAAATCACCATCGGACTAACTTAGCGGTCAACTTTTTGCGCTTCCTACAAGCAACGGCTTTTGGGTCAAATATAGTGAAATACCATATGATCGTTTTTCTGAAGTTTGAATCCACAGAGATCAAATAATCAATCTATTTGACTACCATATCTTTGAGTTGTATTATATTCAACTTTTCAATTTGGATTACAGGGCAAAATTTGTACATGTTTAAATATTTGGTCCTCTAGCTATATTTTGTACATTTCAAGTTGGTAGCATTGTTATCCTGGATGTGTAGGCCTGAACCAGAAATATTCGATTTAACTTTTTTATACAAACGAAAAAGTTATAAAATGTTATAAAATGGCCTTCTGGCAATTTTGATTACTCACTACGGTACCTGTGTGTCGAGCAGGTGTTTCCAAACCTAGTAACTTATTATGAAATAGTTATCATTTCGCTGCATCTTACTTATTTACAATTTTGAGCGTTTAAACGGTCTGCGAGGATAGTTTGTAATAATACTGCATATACAACTGTTGATAAGCCTGTTTAATAAAAAATACGCATATGAAATAACGTCCCTATGTTACAGTCAGTGCGCCTTATTTATGATTTTATGTCTACGCCCCTCACAGCTTCTCATTATGACCCTGGTAGAGACGAGAACAATATTGTTATTAGAAAAAGCTAATTGAGATACATGGGATAACATCAAATGGTAAGATAGAAAATTAATTTCAGAACTTAGCTCAATATATGGTAAAGAATATCGGGAGAAGATAAAAACAAGGAAAGCAAGAAAAAATCATACATTCCTTCAGCACAAATTATAAATCTTTATAAACGAAGACGAAAACTTGTTATAAACAAAATTATCTTCTCTCGAAATAACATGGAACAGGTGAACATCACTTACAATTTGTTAATGTTCGTTATAATACATGTTTGTAATTCCAGATGTTGTTTGGCAATAGACAAAATGGAAAAGAGATATTCGAAAGAATGAAAAGAAAGCCAAGAAGAAACTTTAAGATGATATCCTTGTTGATTGCCAGCTGTTTCTTCTTGTTTTAATTCCATTTTACTTGCGCTTTATCTTATCGATTTTAGGACAATACTGATTGGAATTAATCGCGAAGGATTCATCCAAATAGTAACATTATATTTAACTGAAGACAAAGAAGAGAGAGTAGTTTTTTGATTCACTCCCAGCTCTTTTAAAATTTCCATTTTTGTAAAATGTATGCTATTAGAGTAATTTTTAAAGTCAGAAAATATCTTAACCCTTAACAGGGAACGTTATTTTTGTTCGCTTACAAGAAATGCCTGTCTCTGGGACACGGACATGTATAAAGTAAGATCTTTTTTAAAAAACGTATGTGTAATGTAGAATAATGAAACTTTATATTTTGTACTTCGAGCAAATTATGATAAACAAGAATAACATATATTAATTCGGTTTTATTGGAATATAAATTCGGAAAATATTTCAATATCTAAATAAAAATAGAATATAAATTTAAAAACTGACAAATTTTAAATTAGTATAATTCTACATATTACTACCCCGCAAATATGCTATTTGTCCACATGTAGCTGCCCTGTTCAAATGTTCTATTTGTCCAAGAGCTTGGAAACGTTTAACGAACATGGTAGCTTTAAATAGAGGTCGTCCCAAGGTGTCTTGAAAATGGTGAATACATGTCTTCGTTGCCTGATTTACAAATAAAACACAATATTAGGAGAGCAATAAGAGCTTTATTTGCAGATAGGTCAGTAGATCTGTAGTTTGACTTTGCTCTAATTTACTTCAAATTTGTTTCGATTTTCTTCCAAGTTTATATTGAAATCTCCTGAATTATATCATCATTACATAAGTAAGACAGGATTTTTTTTCCAGATTTCTTACATGGGTGACTATACCAGGAATTCCTCTGACTATGTTTTTATGAGTACCCTTCGGTTTCTTAGAGGTTCATTTCAATTCCAAACAAACTTGTTTTTACCTCTGTATCTAAGGCCTTCGTTATCACATGAAACTTCACTAGGGCTGCTCACATTGACAGTTCTGTTACTACTTGAGCTCACACCTGGCACTGTATCAGAATTGGTATCGTCCTCACTTTCAGTAGGTAATTCTTGATTTGAGGAAAAAATTAGGCGTCTCAGTCAGAATCTACTGAAGACAATAATATAAATTACTTCTGTACTTTCAACATTTTTGGAATTTTTCCCGTGAAATAAGGATCTGCTGTACTTACAGTTTCATTCTTAAATTTCTTTCTCGAGGTACTAGGCCTATATTTTGCAAATACATAAAATCTCACACAAACAAAATAGTATGTTTCAAGAGCTCAATAGCTTCTATTTCATGGTAAATAAAAGTAAACCACAAAAATTTTTGAAAGCAAAACTCTCTTTAGGAAATGTGTGTCCAATAATCACGCAAAAATATAAACAATAATGGAAATGTGTGCCTCTTTCTAAAATCATCGATAAATGTTCACTCAGACATTACGCCAACAATGGACTACTGCGAAACACATACAACTAAATAATTGGAAGGTACTGAAAGAACCGATACATTGAGTGAAACAGTGTTGCCAATGTAATACAAAGAAAAACCATAGGTGTCTGACATACACATATTTCCTCTTAAGGGTTAAAAAGCAGAAGGAAACGAAGGAGAAAAAGATTGAGTTTAAAATTCAGGGACGATGCAAAATTTAAAATGCATTTTCGTAAACTACTGAGTTATAACTAAAAAGAAAAAAAAACAAAGGAAATAGACACTTACAAGGATGAAAAAGCATTACGCAAGTGCCCGAGATAAAGATGTAAATAGTCAACAAAAAACGGAGAATGCAAGCTAAAATCTCAAAAGAAAACAATAATACAAATTAAAGAAATCCAGGTTTGTTAATGGAAATTCTTGTAAAGGATGATACACAAGCTTAGAAACGACACCCAAGCCTGTATCCTATGAGCTTTGAGCCATCAGCAAGTGCAAATCAAACAAACGTCAATTTCATTTGAAACATAAAATCTAACTTTAATTTTTAAGGCTTCACTCGTGAACTTCCTGATTTTATATGGAATAGCTCAGCGTTTACAACTTTAAGAGCAAAAATATAGACCTGTCCAAAAAGGCAGTATGAACTATGGGAAAACCTATCAATTCACACAAGTACTGACAAAATGATAGAAAACTCATATCTTGGTGGAATTTAGTCTAAAATGGTGTGAAAAAATCTTAAAAATTGAGAAAAATGGAAATTAAAGAAAGGAAAAATACGTGGAAACACAAAATATATCAGAAAACTGATACACAAGTAAACTATAAACCATTAGCTCCATAACCTTTTCGTCTGTCTTGGTTAGTTTTACTCTCACGTTCCTGCACTTTCGATTGGATCATAGAATATATTCCCCCGTGTAAGAAATATAATAAAGTGGAAAATAATTTTTCTTAAAGCAATTTAAATCTTTGTCTCACAAAAACTTGGACTCAACCATCATCGTGCTTTCCTAATGTAAACCTACATTCAAGAATGAAATGCAGCTTATACAATGTAGTTTTCTATCATACTAAGAAATTTTGTTTGAAAGGCGGGATGTACTTAATAATATCGTATTAATGATATTCCTAATCTGGACTCTAAAAAGGCTAATTTATAAATAAATAAATAACGCTTCCCTAGTATTTTATGAGTATATCTCAGTAACCCACAATGAAATTTTATTTAACATCGTTCTGAAATGAATTTAAATAATAATGATGATCTATACAGAAGTTCTACATTTCTATGTAGAAGAAGGAAAAGTCGTTTATAAAATACCCTTTTCAACAGTACTACGAGAACATCATCTGATAAAATGCTGCTGCCCCATAACAAAAATTGAAACTAACGTTACTTAGAAATCGACTTGTAGTCATAATGAACACCCCCCTTTAAAGGGAACCCAAAAAGAAGAAACCGACGTCGGGCACATTTTTAAAACATATTAAGATTCTATTTTGTTAAAAGAGATACTTTGCATAGTTATTTTGTATTGATAAATCTATTCTTAATCTTCTATTCCAAAACTGTCCTTAAATAAAAAAAAACAAAATCCTGCGGGACTTATATCTATGGCCATTCTCACTCTATCTAAAATCGAAAAGCAGAGTAACAAAATTTATTTAACTCACCTAATAAGAAAGACGTTATCTCAAATTACATTCACTGCAGTTAGAAGCGAAATAACTGGCAATAGCTGCTAAAGTTTGAAAGATGTTAAAAATAGAATGGTTGGGAAATTTTTCATGGTTTGTACCTGAGATATTCTTACTTTCCTTTATATATTCAAATAAGATCTCAATTTATTTCACTCGGCTAAAAGAAATCAAACGTTCTCAAATTATACCATCCGCAGAGTAGGAGCCGTTCTGATCACGAAGTTTGAAACAACTTTAAAGCTACGATCAAAATGTCTTTCATTGTTTGTCATTACAAACATTAATACTTCCTTCTTCATTAAAAAAAAAAAAAAAAACTCGCGAGCTACTTGCCACTTCTACTAGGAATACCTAGATGTCAAATAGATACTTCTACGATAGGCTCAGAGCAGCGCAAAAAAAAAAAATCGAATCGGAAAGCGCTTGAAATAGAACGAATTCAAACTTTCTTTGTATTCGCCACCTAGATGTGTTCTTATAAATTTCTAAATTGTAAAAAGCACAAATCCAAATTTGTTAAACTTAACTACTAAAAATGAAAAGAACTAAGTTATTTATTCAGCAAAGTTGGTTGTAGAATAGTTACCACGATCGTCGCCATGAAACCAAAATTCAATTACCCGCTCACCGCATTCCACACATACAAACAGACAGAATATGTGGCGCCACAGTAATATAGTACCATATGACTGTACAGACACCCAGTGAGAAAACTATGAACTACCACCAATCTGTTTACAGTTCAGGGTTTTACTAACAGATGACTGAATCTCTTTTCATATTTTGTGGGAAGTAATGCCCAATGTGCAAAGTAACCCCGTGTTACGGTAGCTAGTTACCACTGTAAGCGAAATGAAATATCAACATTCAATGTGGCAAATCATGACACAAAACTAGAAAAAACGTTTGGGAAGGAAGGAATTCATATAACTAAGGAATTACGTCCCTAATATATTGCGTTAGTTTGGTACACAAATATACAAGCAAAGAAAGCATTTCAAGATGTTACCCATAAAATACTTAGGAACGTACAAGAACACATTCAACACGTAAGACATGTAAGTTTATCCTAAATACAGAATTTTGCGCTGTCCTCGTTTACCAACATTCTGCGTAATGCTCCAATCTGCATAGCAATCTTATTTTTACCGGCCATCTAGCACATGCTGGTTAGCGTTGTCTGTACAATAATTCACACATCATATACGTTCACTAAGCCCCTACAGTGATTATGCATTGAGAAATTTAGGTTCATACTCTAGAAATGATTCCTGGGAATGTAAAAAGTCGACTTCCTTGAAAGAAATGAGTGCAGCTATGAAATGGTTTGATGTATGGACCTCTACAATTAACGAACATCCATTGATGGTTAAAATATTCTTTCTCTTGTATTTTACTAACGTCTTTCGAAGCCCTCCGGAAAAATGAGGCTAGACACATTTGAGCTAAATTCTAAGTAAAAACAAAAACGTCCATAGTTCTTGTTCCAATATAATACATTCCACGTTTAAATTTGCAAAATATTAGGATATATACCATTCTCACGATTTGTTATTTTACATAAGTCTCTATATAAATAAAACAATATTGTCGAGCACCCATATTTTAAATTAGTGCAACAATTAGTGAAAAGTGTGTGATCAATAATAAAGAAATAGTTAGTTTATCAAGATCTAAACTACATAAGATTTGTATTAGTCGTATCGATCTTATTTTTATTTGGTATACAGCTTATCTACCTGTGTCTTCCAATTTCCTAATTGTAGGTTACTAACTTACGTTCGAGATATCTCTCATATCTAAATATTTCTCGTGAAGTATTGCTTTTAGCCAACAAACTATCCGACGCATGTAACCGTATTATCAATCTGAGCCAATTAGTATATGAAAAATTGAACATTACCTTTCTGGGCGAAGTGAATTTAAACTTTTTGTTGTTAATTGTTGGAAGTCATTAGAGTACGACGCGCAAGTCTCCTGAACCACTATTTTTCTAGGCGTTTCTATATTCCTTTCAAATTCAGGATCATCTTCTACTGCTAATTCTGATTTCACCCTATCAACGTTTAGTTTCACATCCAAAGAACACATAGCTGTATCCTTGTCCATTGTTTCCTCTCCTTCCGTTGTGGATAATATTAACTCTTTCTTGTCAGTCATCAGTTCGTATGTCCACCCTTTCCCTTCGAGTGGATCTTCCTGAGGTAAGTCAAAAGCAGTTTCTTCCTTGCACATCAATTCCAACTTAACAGATGCCTCACCAGACATTGTGAATTGAAATATAATAAGAATATAACACTGTTCTTATACTTCCCTTATATTTTATGTTGCCAGTCTTAATGAAATGATTTACAAGAACGTTCACAAAAGCAACTTTATATTTAAAATCATCTTCTGCAGATCCTTATTTCCTTAGCCACGATCGCTCTCTAGGCAATTGTTTGTTTGTTTGTAGCAGCCGGAGGAAAATTAAAAGGAACCCGGATGTTTACATCTTTAGTTCATACTTCGTTCAAGTGAGATCTTTTGTCGCTAGTGTAGCTCACTTTCACATACCGCTATTCTCGTGTTTAGAAGTTATCAATCCATCTTTAGAGTTTTAGCGGGAATAGCAAATCCTGTATTTCTGTATGCCATTGCGGTTTTACTGACTGTCGAACTCCCGTTGCGTATACCGGTACTAATTTTATTTAATACACGTGCTATTATTGCTTCAAATGCTACTTTTGATTGTGACTTGTGCCGCGACTTAAGATAGTTAGTGCGAACAATTTAATATTTTAACACAATTTTATCACTTGAGAACAATAACTGGTTGTGGCTTTTGTGTGTATGTGTAAGCGTCTCGTGGAATAAGACGTTGATTTTCGGTGCCATTTGATAACAGTCACTACCATCACTCACTGTAACTATTGGAGACAAACTTAGAGATCTCTTGCCCCAAACACTACACATTTTCCCCCACACAACCCAGGACTGATCTTATGCAGCACGTGCGCTGTCATTCTCTTCAATGTTGCCGTACTTCCGTAACCTTTCATAAACAACAAAATTCAGCATTATAAAAAAAATGAATGGTAGATAAAAGAAAGGGACAATAGAGGGAAGTAGCAACGTTGATTTTCAGGTAACGGGGACATAAATCTCTAACAAATATCTCAAAGAACAGAAGGGAAAGTTTTGAGGACTTTCCAGATTCCATGATAAAAGCATCTTTAACTGTGTCTGCTAGTATTCCAGGTCAGACAAACACTACCCTTGTAAGGTGACCATAATTCCAGTATGATACGCCAGGTGGCAGCACCGAACCGAAAATGGGTGGGTATAAAACGATTAACCTTCTGTAATTTCTAGAAAGTACGTAGGTATATAGTACTAGGCAAGGGCGCGCATTTCTCTGGATATTTGGAGGGGCACACACACGCAGAAGGTATATATATATGAGGATGTCACGACAAGTGATGGGTAAATTCCCGGAAAGATATTTTTCGGGATTATTCCCGGGAAGATTCCCAAAATGGGAATTTATCCGGGAATTTATGTAAAATCAGAAAGAAAATTGCATTACATTACTATATTATGATTTCGAAGTTCAATTAATTATTATATCACAGTATATTATTATTGTTGTCCTCACAGGATTCTTTAAAATGTACATTCTGAACGGTACTATGTTACCTTATTACCACTTGATTATTTTTAGACAGTACACATAAATGTATATTTATTTACAATACGTTCTATCAATTATATATATGAAAAAATTATATAGTAACAGTTTAAATTTATATGTAAGTGGATTTACTCAACTTGACACCATACACGACCTTTCATTCTATCTATTTCTTGAAATTCCATACGTTAATTCACATGTAAAAGAAGTCCAAGTAGCCTACCTCTTCACAAATTCGAGTCAGAGAGAGTAGACAGACCGACGTCTATTACTGATGGTGGTTCAAGGTTTATTAAGAGCACTTAATCTCTAATTATACATAATTCTAAATTATTTTACAAAATGGTTAATTTTCTTCATTTGTAAATTAGTACTTCGCTAATTTTGGCTGTTCTTTAACATTGGGAGCCAGTTTATGCACCTACTTTTTTGCGATATTCTATTCCGATGCGGTTGTTTTATGGTTTCATACGTTAAATTACGTTGCCAACATTAAATTCAGACAGTATTGTAGAGCGAGCGTTAGCGAATGAAGGCGGGTTAGAACCCCCATGGCACGTTGGTTTTTTTTTATCTTCGTTACCGACAATTCACTTTCTTTTTTCATATAAATCACTTCCACTTACCTTTCCGTTTTGTATAAATCCGTTACTGCCCTAAACAAATGTGTTCGATACTCTCTTGACTACTTGAACATCACTATCAACTCATTTCTTCCCTAAATCATCCTACTTTTTGCTAGTTTTGGCCCACTCAATACTAAACAATTACCTTACGTTTTACTGCAAATGGAAATGGAACTTAAAAAATCATATTATTAGTTATATAAAGTACCGTCAATTTTAAATTTTTTAACCTCCAAATTCTTTAAAACCTAGAAGTACATCATAATATATTAAAATAAAGTAATTAGTCATTTGGTTCTTATAATTTGGAAGATAATTTAAAGAAATGGAAATAAATTCCTTCCCGGGAATTTATTGGCCAGGGGAAAAAACCCGGATATATTCCCATTTTTAAATTCCTTCCCACCGGGAATATTGCCACTGCCCATCACTAGTCACGACAAATTTCGTTCAAGTTATGCCAAATATTACATATTCATAAATACACTGGGGGACCGTCGGATTTGAATCCTTCACTTTGATAATGTGAGCCGTGGTACTCATGATCGAACTGATTCTCTTTACGTGGTGACGTACGTGTATCAATATGCAATTGTCGCAATTTAGCAATATGTTCCTGTCGTACTAATAATTCACGATCTACTCTCTCTAATCTATGCATTTCCTGAGTAATATTTTGATCATGTTCGGATTTTACGGTAAAAGCGGGCAATTTCTCAAAATGCTCCATTATCATTTCAACAGTAGCTTTATGGTGTTCACTAAAACTTTCTAATGTTTGTTCGGTTCCATCTGACCGTTCACTGTTAAGTTTTAGAATTTGCCGTTGCCCTTGTACTTCTTCACCTATCTCACCTGTCTTTTCCGCGAGTTCCTTTACATATCCTTTTAATTCGCGTACGGCACTTTCCTGTCTATTCACACAAAAGCTAACAATCTCGCATTTTCTGTCTGTGAGCACCTGGTGATCTTGTATTTTCTCTACTTAGCCTTTTAACCCTTGCACTTCCTCTTTCAAAGTATCAATATCACGCTGTTGCGCCTCGGTGGTTTCTCTACTCTCAATCTCTACCGCTTGTATGGATGCCCGTAATTGCCCAACACTTTTCCTATATTCTTCCCTAAGTGATTCAACGCGTTTGGTTAAGCTAGCTAATTCCAAACGTATTTCAGTAATCCTATTATTGAATTCAGTAACCAGTAATCGTACTACTCAAACCATCAAGTCTACTTTTTAATTCAACTCAATTCTACGTCCACTCTTTCGCTAATTTGGTTATGCACTGTTTGCATTCATTTGCTGATTCTGTTATTGACTGTTTGCATTCGCCTGTTAATTCATCTACTCATTCTCTATTGCTTTCAATTTTATATTCTAAACGTTCACTGTTATTTTCTAGTTTCTGCTCTAATTTAGCAGACTGTTTTTCTAACAATGCTTGAATTTGTTCTAATGTAATTCTACTCTCTATATTTATTTAAGTTACAAACAACTAATTCACAATATAAAAGTGAAAAATACGAACGCCTAACTTCAACCACAAGGTGTAAACAAACAACTTTGTGAAACTAATGTGTCATTATTTCAATTGCACAAAACCTTCCCTTTTTTGACACTTCTCAAAACTTATTAAATTATTTTAACATATCTTAACACGTATCCTATAATTATTTCCTCACAATATTCGTAGCATAAGTATAAATAAAGGTGCAAACAGAAGGTTATGTCTATATTGGTGTGTGTTCGGCTGTGATCAGCTGATTGGTGTTTATTCATATGTGCGTAATATTGGAAGTTGACGGTTGGAAAACTTTGCGAATAAAGATAAAAATGTTATATTTTAATGTCTTACGAAAAACTTATACTAGTAATATTTCTATAGTAATTAAATTTACTTTATGTTTTTTAAAGCCTGCTTATTATTTTCTCTTTCCTTTTTCACAAGTTTGAACTATTTCCAAGGAAATTAAATTTAACTAGTTTGCTACATATACTACGTGACTCAAACTCTGGATTCTATACGCAAACACTACAATACCTGTTCTAAATACTTTCGTGTTTACCAAGTAAATCAGTAGTATCTTCGGGCACAATTACATCCGAAGATTGATGATTTTGTCTTGTCATGGTCACTATGTGTTTGTAATCGTGTTTTTTTTTTTTTCGTTGTTAAAACTCTATAAACCTAAGCATTCACCCCAGCTTTACTACGGCAAATCACAATTACATCCGAACTTATATCTTATCGAAAACCCGAAGCTGGGCACATACGGTTGACCGTAAAATAGAAATATGTGAAAATTATTAATTTCAACACAAATATTAACGAATAATAAAGAAACCACTTTACGATACAAGTCAAAAAAACCTAATTAAACTGTGCAAAGAATGTGTTGCTGAATCTGAATTACACAAATTAAGAGAACATTAAGAAATTACAAGCGGTCAAGTAGATTTGTTCAATTTTATTTGATGGTTTCAACCTTTCATTTCATTTCTATTTGCTTTCCTTCAATAAAAAAGTGGTTAGGTGGCTCGAATAATTAATTTTTCACTTACTCACGATAAATCTTCGACCGGTCAGTTGTTCCACTGCTGAAACACTCTAAAAACAGTACTCATGATTTTGCAGAAGTACCCATGAAATAGAAGGTACTTCGCCAATGTACCTATGAGAATTCAATGTACCGAAGACTTTAGTGGGTACACCACGCATCTCAGCCTCTTACCCATGAATTAGTGGGTACATGGAAGATTTATGGGTACAGTAAATTTGTACCGAAGAATGTATCCATGACAATAAGGTAACATGAACATACGCCATATTGTGTGTTTTCGGTTGATGTGTTGTCTGTGCATTATTTGAATGAAGATTGAAAAGATTCCAGCAACCAATCAAACGAGTCACATATAAAAGGAAATGGAATATTTTGTATTTATAATTGTATCTGGATATTTTAAATGAATTAGCTTGTCTAAAATGTATATTATATTTCAGTAGTCAAACAGTAATTTATGCCATAGTTCCTTTGAAACAATTTTTCATGGTTAAGCTGATTACAAAATGTACATTTTAAATCTAGTTTTTTTAAAAAAAAAACATGCACAACATGCTAATTTTCGAGACTTTATCTGAATAATATTGCGACTGTTCCGTGGGTGCCATTAACGTATGTAGGAAAATCAACAGTATGGAATTGAAAGTGCAAGGGTAAGTATTCCATACACATGGTTACGTGCACCTTGCACTACACTGGTTTCTATAGGTTGTGTTTATGGCTTCTGGTGCTTACGTTCATGGTAACGTTTACTAAATCCCTGTACCTTGTGCTTGAGCAAGGACTTTACCGTGTAAGTGTTGTATCGCCGGACCATTTTTTGGAAATTTGCAGGGTGAATTGGAAAATTTATTTTGGTTTGAGAGGAAGAGTAAGGGAAAGTCAGGTGAAGGGAATAGCGATTTCTGTAGGCTGTGTTTGATATTGTAAGGGATATTGTATGCGGAGGCGGAAGTGACTGTTTGGCGGAGAAGTACACTTGATATGATTTAGTGGTGGAAAAGACAGTGTGGTAATAGCGCGTATATGTCAAGATTCTAACATACCTTGTTTGCGTTTTATAGAATTACAAAAAAATAACAAATGTCAGTTGTTGAAATTCTGTAAAAGACACAGTATACTGTTTGCAAGTGGAGCTTTACTAATATGAAGTCCAATTGAAGCTAGTATCATTGCCAAAAACTATTTGTTTCACTACCAACTCGTATACCCACCATCGCTGACACGCCTGCTTCCTCCGGACGCACCCAACACTGTAGCATACATCCGTACGCATTGTTTGTACGCAATAGTAATTTTTTATGCCATGTAAATTCTAAAAGTTTACATGGCTCTGTTTTGAAGGTAACTGAACCTAACCTAGCCTCAAGTAACGTAATGTAATCTAACCAAGTGTAGTACACTTTGGTACTTTTTTGTCTTTTCATGTAGTCCTCGATATAACGCTAGAGATGCAAGGGCTCGGAAAAAACAGGCGTTTTTGGAAAAAACTCGGTTTTTTCTGCTTCTCTTTTTTGCTTGGGAAATTTTGGGCTTTTCCTCAAAATTCTGCTTTAAATTGATAAAGGAGACTGTTTTGCTTCTCTATAACACAAAAAGTCATTTAATTAGTGGTTGGTGCTGATAATAATATAAAATCTCGAAAATAAACTATGAATTTCGAAAAGATATTTCAAACAATTTTTCTTCAACATATTTACATTATGAATTCCACAGGATTAACCAATGTATATAATAAGAATTTTTTTAACCTTCTATATACAAAAGTCAGCAGAGTTGACAAGAACCATGGTTGTTTTTGAAAATGCCAAAAACCCGTTTTTGGGGGGATGTTTAAACCAGGCTTTTTTGGTTTAAACCAGTTTTTTATTTAGAATTTTTGCTTTATGTATTTATATTACATATTCACAGAAATAAGTTTGCTTCGCCTTTGTGTTATTATGCAACAGCGAGATTTTGCCGGAAGACCTCCAATACGCTTAAAGAAGCCCGGTCAGTAAATTTCTTAAATTGAGAATCTCCCGCCCTAGCCATCCGGAAAATCCCGTCATTACTTGAAATGTAAGACAATAACGGGAAATCCCCGTTATTGCTTTGCATGTAAAATTTAAAGGGCAACGTATCATAATCAGTACGCTAAAACTGAGGTATTAAATTATAAATTTAATACATAGATATCATTGAAAGTGCAATTCAATCTAATGCTGGAAGCTACGTAGGCAATCGATAAATTTTGCCAATTTCTATCAATATATTTAAGCAATTTTGGATTCTTTATAAAACAACAGGCATTCAGGCAAGGAAAAATATACAATTTGGTATCGTTTTGTACGTTTAGGCTGAACATCCTTACGTAATACCGAGGTTACCAAGGAGAAGACTTTCGCTTAAAGTGACATCCAAACCGCTACTTGGTTTGTTCGACCGAGAATTGATCACGAGACACCTTGATTAAAAGGTGAAAAGGAAATAGAACTATTGCAGGAGGTTTGATATCTGGAAGGGTCACCATGACGTTCACACGATTCGCATTTTTCATTCTTTTTATTTTTATGGTTTAAACCAGTTATTAAAAAAAAAAAGTTGGTTAAACCAGCCCACCCTAAAAGTAAACACTTCTTTTAAAAAAAAAATACACAAATAACTAGCAAAATATTATGTAGTATTTTTACTTCAAAATATTCCAAACCCTCTTTTTGAAACAAGGTAAAATTAGAATAAAACATAAGAGAAATACTTAGTTTTATATGATACACTTAAAGGCTGCACATCTAGAGCTTTTGGTTTTGTATATTCTTGAAATTCTACAGTTACGTTTTATATAACCACCATCACGGTTTACCCAATCCTCAAGTTTTCTGAATTTTTAACAAGAGGGATTCAACATATCATTATGGAATCACCCCCCCCCCCAAAAAGTACTACGGAATATATTTAAGTTAAGCTAAATACAACTGCACGACAAACATGACTGAGTGATTAACTTTTACGCTTCTATCGGGAAGTCCGGGATTCAACCAGCATTCGACCATTCTGACAATGCTTTTCTTCATTCCATCTGTGAATGTAGAAATAGTGCGTGTACCGTGAGTTGGCCGACTTCCTTTCTTATTGTTTATATATCGTTATTATTACTAATTATCAGCAATGACGGTTTTGCGAAGGTTAGGGGGCGGTCTTTCGGACCGAAGCCCGTTCCCCAAAGTTACGGAATGTGTGCAACAAACAAAATATCTATAAGTTATGCTTTTACTCATAAACTTTAAGCTCTCGTCAAATAAAAATTACGATTGTTTAGAAAACTAAACATTAGTAAGAAAAACCCTTCCCAAAATACTTTTCTAAGTCCGCCTCTGATTCTCAGTATAAAATTATTTTTAAGGTTGTATCCGGAATATTATTGCTAAACATATAGACGAAACGAAATATTAGTTATGCCTGTACTCATAAACTTCAAGCACCTCCCAAATAAAATTAGGACTTTTTAGAAAACGAAACAATCAGAAAAAACCCTCCTAAAGTCCTTTCTAAATTCGCTTCTGATTATTTGTATAAATTGGTATTCAAGATTGTGTTCGGAAAATTATTGCTAAATCACTTCACAGCTACAGTTTAACAGAAATGTGGAAGTACGGTTTGACGGGTATATTGAAAAAAGTATGCTTTGACGGATAAATAGAAAAACGGGCAAGTTTAACTTTTGTGCTAGAAGCTAGAGTACTAAGCTCTTAGAAATGAAACATGGATGACAAACTAAAGTGATCTAGGGAAGAAAAAAGATGTCGATAACTCAAAAGTTAAAATAAAGTTAAATAGCCTCTAAAATTGCCCTCAAATACTACATTCTTCATGTTAGCTTTAATTCGTAAAACATGTGCTCCATCCATCTTGATGGTGAATTTCAGAGCGAAATATTGCATTCAGGTCATGGAATTCTTAACTAACTATAGAATATACTATAAGAAATAACGTGGGTTCCTGCCACCACGGCATGGCGCGTCCTCAGGTTGCGGATCGAGGAGAAGGCCTCTAGATATAGAGGTTAGCTGCGAATATACTGAATAAGCAGTCGCGGACAGACGACTAGGAGTGGTCCTCCAGCTTGGGGGTTTGTGTAAGGCTAACAGCCTCATCCTGTAAAAAAAGGTACTTGTTAAGAAACATTCACAAAAGCCTCGGACAAGGACTGATAACTTGGCACGACATCACCAAAAGAAAATGGACATGAGGTTTGGAACATGAAATATTAGAAGTCTTTATAGGGCAGGCGCGTTAAAATCTGTAACGAGTGAGTTAGAGAAATACAGGATGGACTTAGTAGGAGTTCAGGAAGTTAGGTGGGAAGGAAATGGATCTGATAATTCCGGAAATTTTACGTGGAAGGAAATAAAAATCACCAGTTAGGAACAGGGTTTTTCGTTCACAAACGAATATTACCAGTAATTAAACGGGTTGAATTCGTTACTGACAGACTTCCTTTTATTACTCTTAAGGGACGGTGGTGTGATATTATTGTATTAAATGTACATGCTCCAACTGAAGATAAGGGTGACGATATAAAAGATAGTTTTTACGAAGAAGTGGAACGGATATTTGACCAACTCCCGCGATACCATATGAAGATTCTATTAGGGGATTTCAATGCGAAGGTAGGACGAGAGGATATTTTCAAACCGATTATAGGGAACGAAAGTTTACATAAGGAAAGTAATGACAACGGTGTTAGACTCGTGAACTTTGCAACATCCAAAAACCTAATTGTGAAGAGTACAAAATTCCCACATCGCGACGTTCATAAATACACTTGGACATCACCAGACGGAAAACACATAATCAAATAGATCACGTTTTAGTAGATAGAAGAAGACAATCTAGCATAATTGACGTCCGGTCGTTTAGAGGGGCTGATTGTGACATTGATCACTACCTGGTAGCAGCGATAATACAGGAAAGATTATCGTTGAATAAAGGTAATACTCAATGTCCGAAAGCGGAGAGATTTAATTTAAAGAAATTAGAAGAGAGCCAGGTAAGAGAGAAATACCAGATTGAAGTTTCGAATAGATTCTCGGTTTTAGAAGTCTCGGAGTGCACTAGTGTTGAGGATACTTGGATTGCAATTAGAGATAGCATTAAAAGTTCAGCAATAGGAAAATTGAGACACGCGGAAATACGTAGGAACAAACCATGGTTCGACCAAGAATGAATTAAACTAGCAGAGAAGAGAAAACAGCCAAAATTACGGTGGCTACAAAATCCGAATGAAATAACTACACAAAATTTCGCAGATATCAGGCGGAAAACTTCCAAAACTTTTAGAACAAAGAAACGCGATTTTTTGAAAGCTAAAATTAAGGAACTTGAAGATAATAGTAAAAATAAAAATATTCGGGACATGTATAAAGGGATCAGCGAATTTAAGAAAGGCTATCAACCTCGTGCTTATATTTTAAAGAAATCTGACGGAACATTTCTCACTGATACGGATAGCCTCTTAAATAGATGGAAAGATTTCTTTGACGATTTGCTGAACACGCAGCCAAAAACTAATGTGCGTGGAGAAAAGGAGATACACACCGCAGAACCGTATATTCCAGAACCCAATCGAATAGAAGTGGCAGTGTAAATTTAATAGGGAATGATAGGAGAACAGTAGAAATAAATACAGAGATCTTATTAAACGCTTGCAGGGACATGGGTTTAGAAGTAAATGCAGAGAAAACTAAATACATGGAAGTGCGTCGCGACTGTAGTACTGCAAATTGTGGAGGCGTTAAAATATTAAATAATACTTTTGATAAAGTGGATACTTTCAAATATTTAGGATCAATATTAACAGACGAAAATCATATTCACGAAGAAATTAAATGTCAACTAAAAACAAATAATTCGTGTTACTATTCGGTTCAAAATCTCTTGTCGTCGCGAATTCTGTCGAGGAATTTGAAGCTTAAAATATATAAAACGATAATCATGCCTGTTGTTCTGTATGGTTGCGAAACATGGTCGCTTACTCTGAGGGAAGAACATAGACTGAAAGTATTTGAGAACAGGATCCTGAGAAGAATATTCGGACCCAAGAGGAACGAGAATGGGGAATGGCGGAAGCTCATAACGAGGAACTACATAGTTTATACGGTTTACCCAACATTGTTAGGGTCGTCAAGTCTAGGAGGCTTAGGTGGGCAGGTCATGTAGCTAGAATGGAAGAAAGTAGAAACGCTTTCAAAGTCTTGACTGGTAGACCCATAGGAAAACGACCATTAGGAAGACCTAGGCGCAGATGGGAGGATAATATTAAGATGGATTTCGCAGAGATAGGAATACAAAGTAGAAACTGGATGCAATTAGCTAAGGATAGAAGTCAGTGGAGAGCTTTTGTGAACGCGGCACTGAACCTCCGGGTTCCATAGGCCATAGACTTAGTTAGTTAGTTAGTATACTATAAGAAAGCTATTTAGATAGAAAAATCATGAAAATGAAAAAAGCCAAAATTTCCAAAATTCTCGTTTTTTCCAAAAAAAACCGGCTATTTATGTGAAAAAACCATCGATTCAAAAAAAACGGCTTTTTTACATCTCTATATAACACAAATTCCCCCTTCTCCCTCGGACACCAGTCACAACGTTGCACCCCTCTACCTTCTACGAATACATCGAAGTCTTTGTACAAGTACATGACAAAAAACATACACAATGTGCACACGGAGAAGGCGGTTTTATCAAAATGCGGCAAATAAAACTCGCAATATCATGCGGGAGGGGTTATCCTTTCCCTCACCTCATAGGCCTATATCACGAAAGTAACGACGAAAACTGAAAGGACTTAAATTAACCTGGCCCTAGCTGATATTCCACAAGAGTTCGTAGGAAAAAAACGTAAAAGCGATCGAAGGAAAATTTAGCAACTGGGCCTACAACTTACACAGTTCTCTCTGTCTTTTTTATGAACGGTGATAGCTTAAACTTGGCCAAACAAAAATAAAATATACGGTTCCTTCGAAATTTCAGTGTTTCTTGGTCAATACCGCAAACTCAAATAGGGAATGCAATATCTCAAACTAAACAAACAGACAAATATAATTTCGTTAAACTTTCCTGACCCACTCAACAATTTGTCTGTAAATACTGTGATTCTACTCGTGTGTAATTTATAAGACCCCCAAAATTACTTACGCTACTAACATATAATATTACTCGATACAGCTGCTGGGAAATATTTTGTTGGGTGCCAGTATCTGTCTGCTACACATGGTCAGCCATATATATATATATATATATATATATATATATATATATATATATATATATATATATTTCTTTTCAAGTGGTGTTTTGGATTAAATAAATTTCTTAATTTATTTAGATTACATATGGATATAAATAGTTTTATTTGGCCTTAACGTCCTTATGCAACACAGTGATATGAAAGTAGATCTTTTTCCGAAAGTAGACATCGATTACTAGGAAAATGTTTAGCTGTCTGATGCAATAGGAATAAATAGCGCGATTATAATACAAATGTGTTGCTTCATATTTAAAGCACACTAACATTTATTTTGATTTATAATTAAGAATTAGTTTATTATTGGTAAAATAAAAGTGACAGTTCTCTCCTCTTCTTCTTCGTAAGGTATTTTCATAAGAAGATTGGCAGAGGAAGAAAGAAGCAAAAACTGTTGTCAAAAGAGAAGCAACAAACCCGTGTCGTTCCAAATGAACTTGAGTTAGTGGTAATTATATTAAAGTTTTGCTTTATATTAGCGAGTGACCGTAGGGCAGTTGAGTAGAGCGTTGGCTTCGTTTTAGGAAGTTCCTGGGTTCGCGCTCAGCAACCGCTTATCCCTGCTTTATCTCAGTCGTACTAGGCAAATGCTGTAATGGTGCCTTAAATACGGCCAGTGTCGACTTTTTAAACCCTTTAACATAGGAATTAGTATTGAACGAAATTTTAACCATTTATTTTTATCTTTTGCAATTTTTTATTATTTTGAAAATACATTTATTAGAAATCGCAACATCAATGTTTCGGATGTCTTTAAGATCGTCATCAGTAATTACAGTAAATTGGAGAAGGAATTTTGAATAGCCTGTTTATGCAATACTCATGGATTGTAGTAAAATTTGGTAATATGGCAGTAGGATACAGAAGGATATTCTTCATTTTTTTTTTTTTTTTTTTTTTGAATAGAAGTGCTTGGAATTGGGACCGCAATTTGATTAATCTTCGCCTTTGCGTTGTGATCTCAATAAGTAATTCGTTATTTTGTGAGACATAGATAGCAGCAAAATCGAAGTATGTTTTAATAAATAATCGCTTTGATATTTTAAAAATCAAGTAAATGTTCTCTTACCATTAAAATGGTAATGTGTTGTTATCTTTAAAGAGCAATAATAATTATAGGTACCTGTATACATTTATTACATTTAGTAAACTTCCAATTATTTAATTACTGTACCAATGCCTTTAATCACGTGTATTAATTTTGTTTTCCAATCACACATCACTTTTGAAGAAATTGCTGGAATTGCTCTATCAGTGAATGCTCAACATAAATTTCATTGTATATTGATTCAAAAATTCTAAATTTAACACATGAATGTGTTAACACAGTAAACAATACTTATCTAAAGTTACATAGATCTTTCCGCGATCTGCCGCTCTTTTCCCACGGAATTACTGTAGTTTTTTAATATATTTTAATTGTATACATTTTTTTTTCCTTCTGACATTCTTCTACGACCAACAGATTACATCTATTGCACATAAGAATTTAAAAGTACTTTGAAACCAATTTTGCAGTTCAGAAAGAAGTCTTGTAGCACCTTTTGCTTGATTTTGTAAATGAGAACGAGAGTTGACCGCAGTAGCCGTGCGCTATTAAGTATCATTCCGCTTACTTCAATGTTCCAGGTTCGATTCTCACTGGAGCATGGTTGTTTGTGGATTTTAGAAACTTAACAGCTAATAGCATCGTACCCAGACAAAGTCGAGAGCTACTAAAATCAGGGTTTAAAAAAACAACCCACCTACGCCTGTATCGGTTTTCTCGGACTTAATTTATTTTTCAAAATATCTAAATGTAAGTGGGTAAAAGTGTTAAAATGTGACTTATATTTCAAGATTCTCATTGTCATAATTTGCAACAAGGGGGCGCGGTGGATCAGTGGTAGAGCGATCACCTCCGGTTCTTGGGGTCCCTGGTTCGATCCCAGCTCGCTCCATGTGGACTTTGTGGAGGACAATCACCGTTTCTCGGAGTTCTCCCGTTTCCTCCCACTTTCTTCATTTCACCATTTCGTTTATTTCTCTTCATCACAGCCTCCATTAGCCCACAAACCATAACCATGGGACGTAAAACTCAAAGACTTCATTTTTTTCAAATATAAGCATAATCTGTGCATTAATTTGTATAATTATCTCAATTAATTCCATAATTATCTCAAGCTGAGTTTTTAAAAATTCATTCAGTACTTTACAAAGGTCCTAGAAAAGACTTAATTAGTATATATTGAATGATGTAGTATGCCTAAAAGTCCAAATTTTGTAGAAATCACTTTCAATGTGATCCGCTTAGTTGTATGACTAATATACTCATCAAAAGCTCAATAACCAGGTGGATTTTTTCAGGTGTTTCCAACCCGAAAAAAAAAACACCTTTTTTGGCTGAGCTGCGCCCACATGGACAAACTCTGACGAAAATACAGAATTTTACCAAGAACAATCGAATTTCAAAGTAAAGTACTGAAGTACTTGTAGTATGTTACCACTAAAACAACGTACCAAAGTGTAACATATTTCATTTTTTTAAATTAATATTGTTAAACATTCTAAGGAGTACTTCTATTTTTTTGTTGTCTTTATAGAAAATTAACGTGTCGTCTACATAACGATAGTCTGTAAACAACTTTTCAATTTAGATGTAGCTACACTGGATAAGATAATTATTGCATATTTTGCACAGCATTGTTATTTCGTGATTTTATTTCTTTATTTAAATATGTACTGTGTTCTTTATATTTTATTAAACATATCTAAACTCATTCCTTTGGATATATATATTACAGGCATCGTTTCCAGAAACCTTGAAAGCCTCAAGGACCAACCCTATTCTATACTGCCGAGTCCAAAATGCTGTGAAAAGGAAATGGAGAAACAGCCGTGATATCGAAGAGACATCCCTGCTGCTCTTATGTATTTATTACGTTAAGAATTTATTGTACCCAACATGGTTTGGACAATTTCTGGGACTTGCAAAAAAATTTTGACATGTGACAAAGAAATATTAAACGCAGCGTACTGCAGAAACCATATAAAATACTAAATATTATAACGAAAACAACTGCAAGAATAACAATTAAACAATAACAATAAACTTGTTTTGTATTACTTGAATTATGTTCCTGTATATCAAGTATTTTAGCACTTCATTTTAAAATAAGAATGTTTATTTATTATTTAATAAGGTTATATAATGTAGCAGCAAAAATTGTGAACAAAAGGTTAAAACATCAAATTTGCATTATCAGCGCCCCCTCCCCTAATTCAACAAAACAGTCTGGTCCTTGGTTGTTCTTCAAATTTTTCGCGTAGCTTTCGGATCTGCTTTATTCAATTTCGGATGCTTTAATCGGTGTGAGTCCGCACGCGAAAACTGAAGTATTCTTTCTTCATTTTTTCCTAATCCACAGCTTGAAGAAGAATATGTGGCATTTTGCCCCAAGTAAATTGTATAAGTTTTATCAAAAGCTAAAAGCTTAGCTTTTAATGGAAGGTATTTCCATTGCTCAGCTGTTATGTTGTTTTATTTGGGTTGATAAAAGCAAAGATTTGATGTCGAAAATATAATCGATGGTATTTTTAAGTATTTTCATTACTTTCATCAGAAAACTTGTAACTTAAACATCCTTCAGGAAGGACTGAACGTCCAAAAGGTACTACAGACTGTTCCATAATTCGTGTTATTTTCTACAGCGCTGGGAGAAGATGAAGTTTATACACTATTAATGTAAAATTTGGCACTCTTATTGAGAAATATCTGAATTTTTCGAATTTCTAAAGAAAATAAGAGAAAATTGCTGTTTAGCCCCCCTTTTAGGGGTGTAAACACGAAAGTTCATTTTCCTTATGGGAGATTCAATGTTAAATTTTAGAAGCAGTTTTCTCCAATAATTATTCGTGAAGATTTTGAAGCAAATGAGTTGTATTTGTTACAAAATGCAAAAACACTCATTCACAAAGCTAGTAAAGCCGTCTTAAACATTATTTTGCGAAGGTCCCCCTTTTGGGGGGCAAGGGGCGTAAAAAGGTGGTGGGTGATATGTTACCAAAATCCCAAAATTTATTTTCGGAATGCCAGTAAGCGTGAGATTAATCACAAATGTCACAGAATTAATGCTCCAATGTCCTTACATGTAAGAGTGACTGATAATGGGGCTACAGCCCCTTTCAAAAATAAAAAAAATCACCATAAATATCTTTAGTAGGGACATACGAGAAGAAGGTATTTTTGTTAATTAATGTGAAATTTGGCGTCATTGTATCAAATGAGTATGCGTTTTTCAAATCTGGAATGTTATTTTGATAACGCGCCGCCTTAGGGGGGCACAGGGGGCGGTGTAACCGATGATGGATCTTTATAAAAATTCAAAATTTTGTTCCGAAAATGCCAGAGAGCGTCAGGTTTTTCACAAATGTTACAGAATTAATATTCTAATGCTCGTTGCATATGCCAGTGACTTATATGGGGCTATAGCCCCCTTTCAAAAATAAAAAAATCACCATAAATATCCTTAGTAGGGACATACGAGAAGAAGGTGTTTTTTTAATTAATGAAAAATTAGGCGTCATTGTATCGAAAGAGTATGCGTTTTTCAAATCTGGAATGTTATTTTGATATTGCACCGCCTTAGGGGGGCACAGGGGGCGAAGCACTCGATGATGGATCTTTATAAAAATTCAAAATTTTGTTCCGGAAATGCCAATGAGGGTCAGATTAATCACAAATGTCACAGAATTAATATTCCGATGCTCCTTGCATGTGTCAGTGACTGATATGAGGCTACAGCCTCCCTTCCAAAAATCATATTAAAAATTCACCATAAATATCCTTAGCAGGATCATACCGTAAGAAACTATTTTTTTTTTAAATCAATTAAGTTAAATTTTGTGTTATTGTGCTAAAAAGCTATGTGTCTTTTAATATGTGATGTTACTTTGGTACCGCACCTCCTTAGGGGGCACAGGGGGCGAAACATAAAATGATGGATGTTTATAAAAATTCCAAATTTTATTCTGGAAATGCCAGTGAGCACCAGATTAATCATAAATTTCGCAGAATTAATATTCCGATGTTTTTTACATGTGCCAGTGATTGATATGGGGCTACAGCCCTTTTCCAAAAAATCACATAAAAATTAGCCATAAATATTTTAGCAGGGACATCCGAGAAACCATTATTTCTTGTCAAATTAATGTAAAATAATTTGTTATCTTAGTAAAAAGGTACGCGTTTTTGAAATATAGAATATTATTTTGGTGACCGGATTAGGAGGGCACAAGGCGCGCAGCATAAGCATTTGAATCTTTATTAAAAAATATCCAAATTTTGTTCTGGAATTGTGAATGAGTATCAGATTAATCACAAATGACACAGAATTAATATTCCGATGTTTTTTACATGTGCCAGTGATTGATGTGGGGCTACAGCCCCTTCCACAAATCACGATAAATATCCTTAACAGGGACACACCGGAAGAAGCTATTTTTTAAAATCAAGTAATGTGAAATTTGGCGCTGGCGTTTTTTTTTAATTCGGTATAATTTTGATAACGCACCACCTTTAGCGGCAAAGGGGGCGAAGCATAACATTGTGGATCTTTATGAAAATTCCAAATTTTATTTTGAAAATGCTAATGAGCGTGAGATTAGTCACAAATGTCACAACATTAATATTCCGATGCTCTTTGCATGTCCCAGTGACTTATATGGGCTACAGCCCCCTTCCAAAAATCACAAAAATTCACAATAAGTATGTCATAATTAATAACTAAGTTGTCATTATTGCAAAACTAAACAAGTATACAATAAACCTGGAAATTACTGTAAATGAATAACTTCTGTCAGCGTAACTGATTATGCATATAGCTTTGTTGTTATGGTATCACTGGAATATAATCAAAGAATTTTATATTTTTAAATATCAATTAGGGCTCTTTTTATAGCAGAAAATCTCACACACAAATCACCTATGTATTTTCTACACACTTAAGCAGAACCATCTCGAAATAGAACACAAAATGACAATGAAAAACGTAGCAGGAAAAAAAAATCTTAATGAAAAGTAAGATCTTAAAAATTAAAAGTAAGCTTTAAGTTTCAATATTGTTTGCTTTATTCGTAAAAAGAAAAAGCATGTATCTTCATTACTTCTTACACAATAACCGTATTACCCAACTTTTCATATAACAACTTACTCGTATGTACAAAGACGTAATACACACGGACACACGGTTGTAATAGAAACAAATGTTTCCCGAGGAATAAGAATCAGTTGCTGGAAATTATTCTTTGTTGAAAACTACTCTTTTTGGCTCTACTATCACTAATTGTTTAAAAAGATCATTAACCTAAGTGTAAAACCCATAAAATCAACTTACTTTTATTCGGCATGCCCTCCTGAACGAACAAGACATAAATTAATGCGATTTACTAAAGAAACTGTGAACACCTTCTCCAACATATCTGGAGTGATCATCTCTATACTGTGGACAATCCTCTGTTTCAAGTCCTCTACACCGTTACATGATTTTTGGTAGACAATTTGTTTTAGGAATCCCCACAAGAAAAAATCGCATGGTGTAAGATCCGGACATCTTGGTGGCCATTCGACACTTGACCCCATAGAAATAATCCGTTCCCAAAATTTCTCTCTCAAAAGATTTATAGTCGTATTTGAGCGATGCGCTGGTGCTCCATCTTGCATAAAACATAATTCATCACTTTGACCTAAATTTAAACGATCAAGTTCAGCAAATACTTTTTCTCTTAGCAGCTTTTGGTATGATGACGTTATTGCATTTTCATCAAAAAAGAAAGGTCCTATCACCTCAGTTGCAGTTATACCTCACCAAACCATTATTCCTCGTTTGTCCATTGACACTTCTGATCTCACGTTCGGCTGTATCGATGACCAATATCTTGCATGTGATGAGGACATTTAAGAAGAATTTTGATTCATCGGAAAACATCACTTGAAATAAGAACATAGGGTTTTCATTTAACTTCTCGATAAACCAGTTACAGAAATAAACACGATCACCATAATCACTTGCACACAATTCAGAAACCATTCGGACCTTGTATGGTTTTACCTTCAAGTTTCTTAAAAATCTTTGTAGCGTAGTTTTCTTAATATTTAAGCCTAAGCTTCGACGAGCAAGGGATTTCCGCGGTGAACTAGTAACAGATAACAACACCTGTCTTTTTGTTTCTTCTGTAGATGCACTTGGATATCTTCCGGCACTTTTTCTAGATGCAAGATGGGCAGTGTGAAAACAATTCCTGTGGAACTGTTTATACAAATGGTGAATTTGCATATCGTGTACTTTTAATCCGAGTTCTTTAACTATACGGGATCTTGTTGCTCTTGCAGATTTTTCTGATAAAATGTACCATTCAATTACATTAGCACGCTGATCCTGAGTTAAAGACTGCATGATCGAAGGACACTACAGTATGAATGCACTCTTAAAGTATATTGGAAACGACAAGTAATTATCAAATGATTAAGCCAGTCTATCCCCGAGATTCACCTACTATGTAATGTCCATTTCCGAAAAAGTCAATCTAACCCAGGTGTTGATTACAGACAAGAAATCCTATTGAACTGTCAACACATTAACTCGTAAATCGTTGGTGTATTGCGATAAGAAAAGGTCTGAAACTGTTGTCAGTACACATGAACAAGAAGTTGAGTCAGGAATTAGAGGGTGTTTTATAAAGAAAAGTTTGTTGACATTGCTTAAAATCAGCTTACAGTGGGACGCCAACAAATGATTCGGACGTGTTCCAGTGCTTCTTAAACACACATCTCTTAGCATGCATTCTGAAAAGTCTGACGCTCACTGGCATTTCCGGAACAAAATTTTGAATTTTTATAAAAATCCATCATCGAGTGCTTCGCCCCCTGTGCCCCCTAAGGCGGTGCGTTATCAAAATAACATTCCAGATTTGAAAAACGCATACTCTTTCGATACAATGACGCCTAATTTTACATTAATTAAAAAAATATCTTCTTCTCGTATGTCCCTACTAAGGATATTTATGGTGATTTTTTTTATTTTTGAAAGGGGGCTATAGCACCATATAAGTCACTGGCACATGCAACGAGCATTAGAATATTAATTCTGTGACAGTGGTGAAAAATCTAACACTCAGTGGCATTTTCGGAACAAAATTTTGAATTTTTATAAAGATCCATCATCGATTACTTCGCCCCCTGTGCCCCCCTAAGGCGGCGCGTTATCAAAATAACATTCCAGATTTGAAAAACGCATACTCATTTGATACAATGACGCCAAATTTCACATTAATTAACAAAAATACCTTCTTCTCGTATGTCCCTACTAAGGATATTTATGGTGATTTTTTTTTATTTTTGAAAGGGGCTGTAGCCCCATTATCAGTCACTCTTACATGTAAGGACATTGGAGCATTATTCTGTGACATTTGTGATTAATCTCACGCTTACTGGCATTCCGAAAATAAATTTTGGGATTTTGGTAACATATCACCCACCACCTTTTTACGCCCCTTGCCCCCCAAAAGGGGGACCTTCGCAAAATAATGTTTAAGGCGGCTTTACTAGCTTTGTGAATGAGTGTTTTTGCATTTTGTAACAAATACAACTCATTTGCTTCAAAATCTTCACGAATAATTATTGGAGAAAACTGCTTCTAAAATTTAACATTGAATCTCCCATAAGGAAAATGAACTTTCGTGTTTACACCCCTAAAAGGGGGGCTAAACAGCAATTTTCTCTTATTTTCTTTAGAAATTCGAAAAATTCAGATATTTCTCAATAAGAGTGCCAAATTTTACATTAATAGTGTATAAACTTCATCTTCTCCCAGCGCTGTAGAAAATAACACGAATTATGGAACAGTCTGTACAATATTTTCCCACAGTTAAGAGGACTTTGTATATTTATGGCAGCATAGGAAGCATCACTAAGGAAAAAGAGAAGTCTCAGTTCTGTATGGCATCCAATCTTTAAAAAAAAGTAACGATTGTTCGTTCACTAAAAGTGAGATGCTTTCCGAAGGTGATGTTTGATGGATAATATCACACTGATATTCGTTCTTTTGCAGAATACCTCTTATAGGAGTTTCATATTCTTCCGGGAGGACAGATTCTCCATTTTTAAATCAGGAGGCGCGTCCTTCCATTGGGACGAATGGCCGTACTTTAGTATTAATATAAAATGTATTCAAACATTTCAAATCGAATAAATATTTGTGTTTATAATAAGGAACAAAGTACAAGGTATATTCATATATGATACGGTACAAAGTAAGTCAAAGTTAGAGCCACCCTGATTACTGTATATTCTGAAGTGAAAGAGGAATAATTGTAAATTGGTTTAGTTGGATGCGGAAAATTTCTAGCAGTATAATGTGTTCTGCAGACCAGTTTGGAGGCAGCCCTGTTGAATTTGTCTGAAAATAATCTTAAATGGAAAATGGAGCCCACCTCATTTTGTGATAGTATATCATCAGAACTTTATTGAAAAAATGAGTTTTCATTATTACTGTTTACGTAACCAGTTTCATATTGTTCCTAATTTCAATATCATTAATAATGTCATCTCTGAAAAGTAGCAGGGTACAAATACTGAAAATCTGACTTTGCCTTTGAATTTCTATTGAAATCTAGTCTTAAAGGTGATGCATCACATGACCCTTGTTTCCATTATTTTTTTTAAATAGATTAAACCAATATTTCTACTTGTGAAATGGGCAACAGACTCACGTTACGAAAGTTTTCACTAGCCCACCTAAGTTTTATACAGAACCATCACATTTCTTTTTAGCATATTTATGTTAATCAGAGTGATTGCGACTTTTAATGTTGACTGAAAATGCTTAGATTACGACCTATAATAGCAAATGTTGTTAAGGGTTGTAATCTAGATATTGATTGAGTCAACTTACGTTTATCAATAAAACAGGTACAAAATGAAATGAAATCTTTGAGTTTTACGTTATGCTGGTTAGGCTAAAGAAGACGGCAATGATGATAAATGAATGAAATTGTAGAATAAAGAAAGTGAGAGGAAATGGTAGAACCCCGAGGAAACCCACGCACACGGAGTTTGCCTACCACAAAGTTCACTTGGCGCGACCTGGAGTCGAACCAGGGACCCCAGAGGTAAACGCTCTACCACTGAGCCACTGCACCTCCATGTAATAGGCACAGTCAGAAACAATATTAACTTAAGTATAGGTTGAAAGTATATGAAATTATAGCTCCAACCTATACTTAATATTGTTTCTGACTATACATGTACCCATGAAATTAGGTTTTGTACCCATGAAATTACGAGCTTTAGTACCTATGAAAAATATTTGTAGCTAAGAAATCAGACGTACATTGTACCTGCTACTTCTTGGGTGCCATGTACCTGCTAAATTCATGGGTACAGAAAGGCCGTTTTGTACCTCTGAAATAGTGGGTATTGTATTTAGAGTGTACAACTCGGGTCCTGGCGTCAAATCCCCTAGATGTAAACAAGATCCACAAAAGTTCCTGTACTAGAGCCGAAATAAGCTCGGCGCTGCGTCAACTAGTCTTGAAGGTTCAATGTAATTCCCTACTGGCAGAAATAAAACGACCATCCGAGCTGAGGCCACAAACGAATGTTAAAGTGTTAACACGTATTACGAGTCACTTTATATGAGAGTTCGACACACTGTTAGAATGACCTTTTTTGTACAGATGCGTAACATATCACTGTTGATAAACTCTGAAAATTAACTCTCACATATGCCAACGGCGATTCAATGTGCGAAGCTCAACCCATACAAGGAGAGCGCGTATTATCTTTAGAACACGGCACCCCACACGCCTTGGTTGGTGCTCTTCGAAGTAACAAACTGGCACGCGTACTAAACACACAGTGAGAGTTCTATTTAGCAAACCAAAGCTTGTATATGGTCAACGGGGAAATCCCGATTTTCGCTCTTAGCGTCTTAGAATTATTGTCCAATGAGCTTTTGGTATTAAAGGTACGTAGGTTTAAAGTGATTGTCCCAAAATGAAACCCAAAAGGACATTTACCAAGCATGTAACTCTCACGTGAACAGTCCTTGTTCCTCGACCATATATGACCGTAAGAATCAAAATGAGACCTACCAACACAGATGCACGAAATACAAAACTGATGAAGAAAGCTTCGAGATTGTTCCTTTTATATACGAGGGTTGGTTAATAAAGTTTGATATTATGTCTGTATCTTCCAAATGTTTTTTTAAAAATTTTCAAAATAAGCTTCGGGTCGGTGATAGTAGAAATACATGACGTACAAATTATGAATGTTTCGAACAGAAAAGAACAGCTATTGGAACTATCTTGGGAATTCATGGATAAACTTTTAAAAAATGAACTTTGTAACTTTTGGTTGCTTGTGCGCTGTGAGTATAAAGAGTTGTATGAAAAGGCATCACATTTGATGGCTTCCCCTACCACTTACTTAAGTGAGCATAAATTTTCTGCTCTTTGCAGTATTAAAACTTAGAAATGAAATCGTCTTGGTGTGGAATCGGACCTAAGATTGATGGTGACAAAACCTATTCCAGATTTCAACGCAATTATGAAAAAAAAATCATTCTTCACATTAGTGATCGCACATTTGAGAACATTGTTTACCCCAAGTGGTATCCTTTAAGAAAAAATACTGATTTTCAGTCTTGAAGATTACTGTATTTTCAATTGAAATTTCGTTAACTAGGAAACAATCATGTATATTTAGAATAAACTAATTATTGCATTATTTTTCTTGATCTTTTTCTTCTCAGTGGTGATTCCATCTATTTCAAATAGCGTTGCAAGGGGACCTACAGACCACTTTCCGAACGAACAAGGGGTCCCCGTTATTGGAAAGTTTGGGATACCACTGAATTAGAGAAAACTACTTCCAATGTTTCATATTGGCACTCCCATTAGGCAAAAGAAATTCTGAGTCCGTGCCCCTGAAAGGAGAACAACACAGGGGTATTATCCTATTGTTACTAAGACTTATTTCTAAATAAACATTTTCTTTAAAAAATAATGACAAATTTCCCATTAACTATAAAAAAATATTTAGCTCCGGCCAGTAAATCCTTGCGTATGAACAATCATAATGAATCTTTTATGCTCATGATATTTGTGGATAATCTGACGCTCACTTGCATTTCGTTAACAAAATTTTGAATTTTTATAAAGATCCATCTTCTGAGCTTCGCCCCCTAAGACGGTGTATTATCAAAATAACATTTCAGATATGAAAAGCACATAGTCTTTTGCTACAATTACGCCAAATTTCACATTAATTAACAGAACATAGTTCAATCTTGCATGTCCCTACTGAGGACACCGGCGTCTTTCCGCGCGATTTTCGAACGCGACGAGCAAAAAGAGATTCGTTCACCAAAAGAAACAAAGAGAGTTAGAAGGTAATTTCTTGCTTTAAAATACGAATTAGGGCTTATATTTCCCTCGTATAAAGCTTTCTCGAAACAGTCGGCAGCCAGTAGGATGACGACTGCAAAAAGGCACTGCCGGCAATTTCTTTTAAAAATAGACGTCGGAGAATGTTTCAATATCGCGTAAAAGTGGCAACGAGTCGAATTTTGGAAAATGAATAAAGCCTGTATCTTCTTTAGCCTCTACGGACCCCAGTGCTCACTTGAGTACATTCATTTTAATATTACGTAAACGTATGTCGTTTCATGTCAATTGCATCGTTACAAGTTTTGCTACTCAAGTACTCATTCGAGAATACATTTAGTGCACTCTGGGTCCATTATATGGCAGCTTTGAGTATACAGTGTACTAACTAGAAAATATTCAGAAATAATTTTTTCGAGCACTGAAAAATGCTGGTCCGTAGATATAAAGATGAAGTAAAAAATGAAACTGTCCGAAGGTTTTTCCCTTGAGTGGGCACTAATTCCATAAAATATGAATTGTGAAAACGGAGTCTGCAGATAGTCGGCATACAGCGAACGGAACGACCACTACAAATGATGGTTGTAAAGACGTCGAAACGTTGACGGCGTGCCGACCATAAAAAAGGTAAATGTATGAAAAGAAATGTAGTAAAGGGACTGCACGTAAACGGTATATGAGAAGTAAATTTTTAAAATTAAATTACAAGTACGAGAGGATCGTTGACAAACATTTTGGAATAAGACGGCAAACATCGGACGGGCGACCTGGGCAAATGTCGGAAAGGCGCCGAAACGCTGTCGGCGTGCCGACAAGTAAAGGAGTCGAAAGAAGGTCTGAAAAAAGCGGACGGACCGACCTTGGAAAGGTGCTTGGGCAGACGCCGAGCCGCCTTTGCCGATGAAGAGCCTCATTGGAGAAATCGTAATCTGGTCTCGCTGCATGTATGTTCGGTTCGCGTCCTTCATTTGTCATATGGTGATGCAATGTGGAATAAGTTCGTTGATTCTTATAGTCAAGTGAAGGTGAGTTTGCAATTGGGGAAAAATGTTTGTGATAAAAATATTCATTAATTGGCAACTGTACCAAGTTGCTAGTACAGTTGCAAATATCACGAAAACATGATTTGTAAGTGTTCATTGTGGGGAAGACGACGAATAAACTAAATATTAACCAGCTAATAGTATTCCATGTGCAACATGAAGAATCGTGGCCTTAGAAGTGGAAGAGCTATATACATGTGGTGAGTTAATATAATACTATTCATATACATTTCAAATTGTCATAAATTCTATATGTTGTGCTACATATGTTAGTTGTTGCTGCGCGTGAAAAAGATGCGGTTATAGTATGTTCCCGCGCACTGGCGTCTCCGGCATGTCAAATTTCGAGGGGGCATCAAAGAAAGTGATTTAAATGGTGCTACCTAGCCCAACCTGTTTATTAACTTCGATTCTATTTGTTACCCTTCTGCTTACTTTCACCGACCCCCTAATGTATATCAAGAACTCGATTACGATTGTAGGGAGCGCAGTGGCTTAGTGGTAGAGGTCTCTGGTTCGATATATCTTCACTAAATAAAATGAAAATGCTAGAAACAATGTTCATAAGTAGTGGATTCTTTTAGGGTCTTAACTTGTGGAGGACAGGAGGGCAACTTCTCCCCAGGGTAGCTCCCCGCCGTTCGAGGGGGATAAATTTGAAGACAATATATTTTTCAACCATATACGATACGAACATGAAATTATAAATGAAGTATCAAACAGATTCATTATATTACATAAACAGCACAAACAAAAATGAGTCGTGGGCCAATTTCAGTTAAAAAAAACTCCGTATTAGTAGTTGCCCTAGAAGTTATATTTATTCGTACGGCTTTGAGATATGTCAATATTGTCCCTTAATTAACTTGTCATGTATGGAACAGGCCCAGAGGCATAACTATCGGACCCCACCTCTTGAGCTTGGGGTCCCTGGTTCGATCCCAGCCATCGCCATGTGAACTTTGTGATGGACAAGCCCTGATTATCTTTGCCCATTGTAATTTTTTAGGAACTGGGGGACGCCGTACATATTTTTTGGAGGTTGGGGACGGCGTCCTCTTGTGTTCCAGCACACTTTTACCGCTAATATGAGGGAAAACTGAACAATTTATATTCAATGAAAATGTGTTAACATATGAATGTCACAGAGGATTTTCTATTAGATATTGCTTGATTTATACCTCGAATTGGAATATATTGTCTATACTATTTGAGTTTCAATTATTGCACCAAATTCTCCGTTACGAAATTCGTCTGACTAGCATAGGGTGACCAGACGTACTAATTTTCGCAATACAGTACTGTTTCTAAAGAGCTGTCCTGTGTGTTGCGAAGACGCACAGTGCTTCGAAATGCAAAAAACGTGGCCAAAATTCAAAATCACTTTCAGAGTGTGCAAAAATGGGCATGCTGTGGTTTTTGACCTCACTGATCACGAACTTGATATCCTAATTGAAATCTTCAAAATAGTGGATCCAATATGGCGGTTCAAATTTTGCAAAACAGTAGAATTTATTTTCATGCTTTGAAACAAGTGCTTGTATTGAGGTCTCTAAAGAAAAATACAATATATACAGTATTTTCAATCACTGCACGGACGTTTTCTTCTGCTCAGGGTTTAATTTGATTAGTCTCAATAGTATCTTGCACCTCCTCCTGCTTTGACCAGATGTTATTTAGATGTTTTAAGTGTGCACACATTTCTTCGATAGTGCCTTTATTTGGAAATCTTTGAGTTTTACGTCCTACGGTTATGCCGGTTAGCCTAAAGGAGACGATGAGGATGAGAAATGAATGAAATGGTGGTATGAAGAAAGTGGAAGAACCCCGAGAAAAACATGCACACTGTGTTTGTCCACCACAAAGTTCATATGGCGCTAGTTTGGATCGAACCAGGGACCCCATTCACCAGAGGTGAACGCTCTATCTCTGAGCACCCGCGGCTTCTCCCTTCATTTGAATCAAAAGCCTGAACAAAGGTGTTTATTCTGGTTAATTGGCCTCTGTATGCAGAACTTGCCTTAAAAGACACTGAAGTCTTGAAATGATTACTTGTTCTGCATTGCTTGGTATATAATGTGTTTCTATGGAGCATCTGATACGTTTTATTATTATTATTATTATTATTATTATTATTATTATTATTATTATTATTATTATTATTATTATTATTATTATTATTATTATTTCTGTGTGCACGAAAACGCGTACAAATGAGCGTAATACGTTATTTTTATTTTTATTTTTGTAAGTAACCCTTTAACTTCTTCCTTCTGTTTCCAATATTTATATATTTTCAACCCATCAGGTCTTTTCTTCTGTTACGAAATAAAATACTAAATTATTTAAAAACAGATTTTGTTCGATTTAGAGATGGAAATTGTACAGTAATTTGGCTGCCCGCAGATGTACATCCAAACCCGATTACCGTACGGAAAATATAATAATTATGTTAACGGATAATAATTATATTAAACTTTGTAAATTTGCCCCTAAAATTAGACTAAATTTACAAAAATGTCGGGATATTGGGGGTCCGAACCCCCAGCACCCACTCCCTGCGTACGTCCCTTGTCTTTACAATCCTGAATTTGTGATGTGATGTGAAATTGGTCATCTCAAAATTTTATCTTGTAGAACACGTTATGCTCTCCTGGTCTGTAGTTTGAATACATGTATCCATGTATCAAGGTCAGATACATGAGAACTTATTTATTTGATGGGAATTTAATCACTATATATTAAGCACTTATCCAGGTTTTCTTTTCGCGGGGGGGGGGTGACAAGGGAAAGTCTCATAAGCACGTAATTCTAATGTTTTGAAATATCAATTTGTTTTTAAAATAATAATAATAATAATAATAATAATAATAATAATAATAATAATAATAATAATAATAATAATATGATGCAAGAGTTCTATTCTTGCTTAAACTTTTCCTTACTTTTCATTATAAGAACCAGTTTGGTTTGAAGGAACTGTATTGTGGCACAAAGAAAGTCAAACAAATATTTCCGAGAGATATGTAACTAAGGAAAATGTCTGCTATAGCACATAACAATAATAAGAAAACACTGAGTGTATAGTTCCATTACATTTAAAGTTGTAAACAGAACAGAAACGAAATTTTAATCCTATTTAAAAGTGTTTTTTTTTTATTCCACCAAGGGGCAATGGCATCACTGTATGTTCTTAGACTTAAAAGAAGACGAAACACATTGCCCAAAATTTTGACAGACTCGAAGTAATTTGAAACAAAAGAATCTCAAAAGCATAAAAGTATGTTTATTAAAAACGTGCTTCAGTTTCGGAGGGGACATGAGCCCCCAGGCCCCCCCTGGATACGTCCTTGCTATATATGCTTGCTGTGGTGGAAGCTTCACGTTGATCTCTTTCAATAGTTTCAACGGTTGTTGCCATAATTCATCGATGGATACAGAGAAAAATATATAACCTTTTATATCACCCTTGAAAATAAAGTATCTGTATTTGCTAATTTTTTGGCCTCAGAGACGTACGCAGGAATTTATTTTCGGAGGGGTCCAAACCATTTCGGGAGGTCCGAGGTTAAATTGTATTAAAATGTGTAAAATTGCCCCTAAAGTTAGACTAAATTTAGAAAAAAGACAGAATTTCGGGGGGTCCGGACCCCCAGAACCCACCCTCTGCGTACGTCCCTGGGTAAATGTATGAAGAAATGTTAGAAACTTTAATTGAAAACTACAGGGGTACCCTGTAGAGATAGTCAATTCTGAAATAGCCCTCGATCACGCCATGAAAAGTATTTTTTGGAGAAGGTTTACTTGTTAGAGATTTTTTTGGCTTTATTTTATCACACATGTAATTTCGTTTACGTTATGTTGTTGCTACATGCATCAATATCCAAACTCCCCCAGCAAAAATACAGAATCCCAGACAAAATTCTGAGAAAACCCATGGTTGGGGCGGGTTTAGGGCCATACACCGTCGTCTGGTTACTCTGGTTTTATATATATTATTTGTTATTATTTATCAAATTTAATAAAATTTTAAAACGACAATATAAAAAAAGCCATAGAAACCTCTTCTATCGCCTTGTAATACAAAAGCATCAAATACGAATTGAAAGGATGGGATTTCAGGGGAAAAGAATGGCCCAAAAACTTGTCTTGAGAACCAAGTAATTAGAAGAATACGTTTTGTAGCAGCAGCAGTCTATATCCATAGCACTAACCCCTGCGGGGGAGTTCTTTCAATGGTGATCTACCCATCCTTCTGTTCAACACGCGGTCCCTCCCCGTGTAGAAGCTGTCACTAACTCCAGAAAACTCGTCCTATAGAGCGGAGATGTTCATTCTTCCTTGACGTACGTACCTCGCGCTCACTACTACCCTTCTATCCTCTCTACATAAAGATATACACAAAATACAAATGACAGGAAAAGCAATCGGCAACTGTCCCTCAGCATTCACCGGGCTTGTGACCGTCAAGAATGTGTAACACAGTGATTCTTAAACAATTTTACCTCTAGATCCTCTTTAGAAGTCAGTAAAAGTTACGACGTCTCCTCTTTGTATAACACTAATGTCACAAAGTCATTCACGAATGAATATTTTTAAACTTACAAACTCCTTGATATTTTACCGATTTTGGGAGTTGTTACCACACAGTTTGAGAAACACTGGTACAATGTCTTCTTGGCTGCTTTTCAAGACTTGCTTGGGGCTGGTCAGACTAGCGATTTCTTTATTTATGCTAAAATACAAATAATGTTATGATTGTTTGGTTATTCAGCGCAAGAATACTATTACTACATTATAAACTACATTTAAAAACTTGGAACTTGGAAATTTAAGTAATGTTAAGTAGTTATTTGAGTGTAACATAAGTACAAAAGAGTCTATATGAATAAAAAATATGTAACAGAATATTTGAGTAAAAATAAAGTATTGCAATGGTAATTTACATTGTATAAATTATTTACACTGTTTAGATCATTCTTAGTTCTCAATTTTGAGTCTTTATATCATATAATAATACCCTAAGTTACTTTATTCAATATTAACAAGTACATCAACATGAACAAATTCAAATACATACTCAGCGCAACTATAAAACAAAGAGCAACAAATAAACACAATACAAGTTTACATTATTAAGAAAATATTTACAATATTTATATATTTCCTAACCATGATCCAATAAATCATGGCATTTTCCAGCATTTCGAATAAGACGATAGAAGCAGTATTATAAAACATTACAACAGTAATTAACGAACTGCAAATATACAATAATAGTAACAATAATCATATACACATGCTGAACACGATTATTTAGAACACAAATTCGTTGCAGTAAGTATGTACATTATTACACCTATTTCATCTTTGCTCGATCATGGTCTTTTTTCTTGGCGATCTTGCTTTGAGCACTTAGGATATATTCCGGGTCTCTATAGGGCATCCCACGTTGTACCATAGAATCTACTATCTCAGGAAGCATATCCTCTTTAAAAAACCTATAAGTTTCGGTAGCATAACATTTCCCCATAATTCTTCATCTCTTCTTACTTCCACAATGTGTAAAGGTGATTTATCATCAATGTATACAACTAAAAAGCATTTGTCTAATTTGGTAATATTTAACTGGCCCTGAATTTGATAGTAGTAGTCGCTGTTAGTATTTAGTCCTATAGTTCCGTCTGGAATGGCTCTAAGAAAAAATGCCCCTGTCTTTTTCTTTCTCTTCAGTGACATCCTTATTTCTGAGTGAAGGAACACACTTTACTTCCACTCACGCATCATCTTCTACTACATATCCTAAAATATGATTAGAAGAGAATTAATTGATAGACAAGAATGAAAATAGATTTAAAAAAAAAAGTAATATAATAATCTGTCTGTCCCTTTTCCGGAAGGAAGTGGTTTGGTTTCGTTCAGATTCAGTCCTCTAATTATAGCACACTGAACAAACAGCACTTATTAGACTTAAACACTTATTATATTATATTCCTAACACTTAGCAACACGATTTTTTATGGGTATGTGTTTCGTTATGAGACTCATATATTGTTTCTCATCCCACGATTACAAAAAAATCGTGAAATAGAATAATTACCTTAGCAACTAAGACCAATTTCATACAATCTGCTGAGAAGGTTCGATCGTCAATATCACGCCTTCAGTTCATACCTACAGGCATTTCGTGGAAATAGGACCAAGGGCTAAATCGCTTATGCTCTTCGGCTCGGCTTTCCAGGAGCAGCGGGGGTTCAAATAACTAGCCAGTACACGCCGAGAACACTTATGTTTCATCTTGGTTCTACAGCCCGTAGGCGTCCAAGAATATACTTCCTTTCTCTAGCATAGCAACATACTGGTTTAGATCGGTTTAGGGCCCCCTCATGGCGGTTTTAGTGTCAAAATTTTCCCACGCTTCCCAAGTGAATTATTTACTACTGTTGCTAACTGCACCCAGGTGATTGTAATCTTCCTTAGTGTCCCAAATTCTGTTTTTATGTGCAAATATGTAAGAAATACTACCAGCCTTAATAATTGTAAATACATTTAAAAACAATTTGTATATAACTAGAGAATAGACGGCACCACACTTCTTTTTATTACTTTGTTGTTTGTTCGCGTGTATGGCTAAGGCCGTTGATTCTGACGGTTGCATGTTAAAAGTTGCAATGCCGTGAGAAAGGGCAGAGAAACAGTTTAGCTTCGTCGTCCTCTTTGCGAATCGTGCATAAGAGTGAAGAGGAGAGAGCACTCAACAAGCGGAAGAATCAAGCAATGAAGTTTTTTTTAACGCATGGGCACTATAATAGCCATATGCTTCCAACATGTCTTTTTGTCTGTTTCATGTGAGTAGTCGTTACTAATTCTTGTCAATCTCTCCAATGCAGGCGCAGATTGGTTCCAGGAATCATATATCTATCTTTAAATCCGAATCCAAATGAATAATTTCTGTCCTTGGATTCAATAGATTCCGAAATGAATCCGAATCCATTGAGTTGTTTTTAGTATTCGTTCCTTTGAGTACTCAAGAAGAGTGGTTACTTTGTAACGACTCCAGAAGTAACGACCCATCTTTATTCTGATTCGTGTAACTGCGTGGGAATTGGTAAAAACTAGCGTTGCCAATGTGTGTGTAATTACACAAAATGTGTGTAATTTTGTCCTGTGTGTGCATTTTCTGTGTAATGCCAATCTGTGTGCATTTTGTGTGTAGTTTGGCACAATTCAAAATTTTGATCATTGATGATTTTTGTGCAGTTTCTTTCATTCAAACATTCATTATTTCCATTTTTTCTGAAAATTGCTTTCTAAAAACTAGGAGCACCAACGCCTGACTTCAGGGCGACGCAATAAAACCTATCTTTCTTCATTTGTACCTAACTAGTTTTTCAGTTTGTACCGTTGGCCCTCATCCCCAAGGAAGGCCGCTTTGTTCAAGCAAAGCAATATGAATGAATGTTGACCATGGATGTTGGCCAAAATATGAGGCGGAGGGGGATAAGAAGTCTGTTTTTGTTTTCTTACCTTGAGACGGACTGATTTTCCGCCTCAGTTAATTATATATTATTGTTCTCTGTACGGAAGAATGCATAAATATTTTAGTAACTTTTACACCGAAATTTCCGAAGCTTGTAAATTCCATTGCAAATATTGCGATTTGCGTTATTCAGAATGTGGGAAAGCACCCGGCGCGAGGCTAGCTTGCGTTAGTTAGAACTTGCGAAAGCGCACCCGGCGCGAGGATATCTTATCAAGGAAGACGTAACAATATGAGTTTTGTACAATATATTAGTCACAAAATATATGCAAAATTAGCATTAAATAGATTTAATGTGAAGAAACAATAACAGAACAAAATTTACAAGCCATAAAGTGTTTAGTGTGTGTTAAAGGAACTTCGTTATTTATATAAACACAACAATACCATAAAATATAGAAAGCCGTGTAACATCAACTTGCAGATACACGTGTTTATAATTGCTGAAGTAACGTATAAGTGGGAGTTTGAGTTCTTGGTGGCTTGTTTTACATTCTCTGCTTCTGCTTCATATGCAGGTAAAGTTTAGTTACTAAGTGTATTCATATATATCCAAGATGTTTTGGAAGAAACTCGTTTTATTTGCATGACCAGTGGGACGAACTGCATGGAAACACATTTCTAATTATATTTGAAATACTGTGGTCTTCATAGAAGTATAAACAAGGAAATTCATTATCTAATATTCAGAAAGTGATAGTTTGTAGTGCGTTTCATCACCTGGAAATTCTTGAACCAAAAGCCAGCTCTCAGGGGGCTTGTGATTAAAAAAAAATGTAAGGTCCGGGTACTGCTGATTTTTTTTCATATTAATCCAACGACTTCTTATTGGTGTATTGAGGTAATCTATTGCATGAATCACTGTAATTTAACAAGGGATGTATTTATATTTGAGCAGTCTCGTGGCAAAATATTACAATGAGTGCTTAATTATAAACGTGTTTGCCCGCAGTGAGCTCCCACAACTTCGATAATCTTCATTCCTAATAGCTTAAACGTCTGTCCTCAACCATTAAAAATTTAACAACCAAAAGTATTTGGAAGAAATTTATGTATGTTTCTTGGTTGTGTATTGTAAGAATTTCTATATGTTTATTGCTACTTATTGCTATTATTAGTATTTAATACAGTATATAATTTGCTTCGAAATATTCACGCTTTTATGCTAACAACGTTCTTTTGATTTGATGTTTATCGTCACTATTCCATAAACAAAGTGGGTTATGTTATTGGAGATGATATCGAAGAGCAGTTTTTAATCAGATAATTTGTCAGGTTCATTCTACGTATTTCAGTGCATTTTAATCAGAATTGGCTTCTAAAAAAGAACATACATCTCTATACTCTCTGCTCAAAAATAGGAAAGTAAGCGTTTACCATCAGTTTCGGCGAAACTACCTACTCAGATTTGAGAAGTTATTACGAAATATTTCTATCACACCTGATAATTTGTTAAAGTGCACCATCAGAATACAGTGGAGTCTGTCAAGGTTATAGCATTAATAGATGTTAATACAGTGGAGTTCCGTCTACACAGGTTACATTTCAGATGTATGAGAGGTGAGCGACGGTTGCTGAGTAAACTGCACGTGTCATCAGTGAATATATTTGGGTGACGGTTGCTGAATAAATCGCACGTCCCGCTGTCAGAGTAATACTGACTTGTTTTGTATTTTAAAAGTGTAATCCCGTTTGTAGTGGTTCGGAACTAATTTTTGATAGTATTACTATTTATTGTAAGTCACGACGGTTGCGCTGATACATTAATAGTAAAGCAAAGAAGTAAACGTTATCACTCTTACTGCTAATTGTGTAATTAGAACAAATTTGTAGGTGTATTGTTTCACGCTCTTATCAGATAAAACAAAGGTGTGTTAGGAAAATCATTAATATGTTCAAATTTGATAATTGAAGGATATAAAGCAGTATACTTGGCCGGTGCTATTATGTACGTCGTCCTTGTCTTGTGTCCCTGAGAGTAGGTTAGTGCGTTGTTTTCTGAAGTTGGCTAGAGCTGCATATCATTTCCCAGGTGTCAAATGTAGTTATTCATCACCTTGGATATAACAGACTTATCAGTTACAATTACGTGGAAGAAGATTAAAGGAAACTCAAAGTCTGAATACTGAGTTGATGTTTATGGACTGTTTTTTTAATAGTGTAAATTGACATTTTTCCTTTTCTTCATTTTATTTTCCTGTTTCTCCAGACATAACCTTGTATTATCGAAGATTTGTGTATAATAAACATATTCCAATTGATATATATATATAGATAGATAGATAGATAGATATAGATATAGATATCCAAAAATACCGATAGAATTGATAGACTGACAACATACTATCGAGGAATTAAGTAGTAAGGTAAGATTGGTTACAATTTTTTATGATATTGTTTATTATAAATTAGTAATTTCATTTGGTTGCACCAGAATGCAAGAGCCTTAAAAGGTTATCAGGTATAATTTAAATAAAATCCGGTGCGCGTGTGTTATAAAGTTTCCAAATCAGCCTGATTCTTGTTAGAAAGTTATCCAAGTCAAGCATAACTTGTAGAACGTAAGAGAGTAAGTTACAAAGTGGCGACCCAGAATCAGGATTAATTGCATCTGTCTTGCAAACTGAAAATAAGACTATTGGAGGTAATATTCGTTAATTATTAATGGTTGAGAGGACAAAGGGCGGAATGAAGAATTTTCGGAGTTGTTGGAATGTTTCTGTGGGAAAACCATTTTCAATGATTTTGAAGTTTATTGTGTGTTATATCTAGATATATCTATTTTACTGTGTGTTACATATATTTAACTGTGAAGTTACATAGAGAAAAACAAAAATAGGCAAAATATCAAATAGTTTCGAAAATAGTCGTAATAGGTCTGACACGGGAGAGCGTGCATATGCTTGTTGCCAGCATAGCGTATCAGAGGAAGTGTTTGAACTTTCCGAGAAAATTAAATCAGTCATGTGCGGGAAATGTTTGCGCTGGTACCATTTTCGTTGTGTAGGCTTGAAGGAATCACCTAGCACGTATGATTTGGTCAGTGCTGAGACCTATCTTTGGTATTGTAAGGAATGCGAATCCCAAAAGATTTCTGATGATGGTGACAAAATCCCTGAACTTGAGAAGGATCGGGAAATTACGAAAATGTGAACAATTCTGAAGTCTTTCGAGATCCAGTTGTCACTTCTTCGCCGCTTGCGGCTGCACAGGGTACCATAACGATTGAGATGATGTTCGCTCAATTACTAAAAATGAATAAATGTATTGAGCAAATAAGCATTGACCAAAAGAAAATAAGTGAGGATCAAAGAAGCATAGGAATCGAACAGACGAAATTAAGGGCTGTTCGAAACGAACAAAAGGCTGAAGTTACAGCAGGTTTCAAGAAAGTTGCTGCAACTGTACAGAATGTCACTAAGCAACTCGAGAGTTTTAAACTGGCAGTAAGGGAAGAGTTAAAGGTGGAGGCGTCGCGACTAGACGAACGTATAGATATGGTAACCGCCATTGTTATGAAGCATGATGACAGGATTAAAACCCTTGACGAAAGTGTCAGAGAACTTCATGAAAAGGAGAACTCGAAGCGAGGCATTGAGAAGTTTGCCAGAAACGTTGAGGAAGCAGAATCACGAGATCGCATCCCTTCATGAATACAAGGATTCTAATAATGATGTCCTTAATTCGTTGCAAGTTCAAACCAATGATATCAGTAACCGTATTACGGTACTACAACAGCAGACCCACGCAAATCATAGTGAAGTAGTCAAGGATATCTCGCTCTTGAACCATGAACTTGATAATCTTAAATCATCTTCGGCTTACTCTGATTGTGAGAGTGTATGTAGTGATAAAGTAGTTCCGCCGAAGCAAGCTTTTGTGAGTTCTGAACCAGTTGAGAATGGACATGCTCTTAAAGGTCCAATATGGATTTTTGAAATAAATAGGGAACCTCCCCTAAATTCCTATTGTACTTATTATTCTTTTGTGAGCCATAATTGTAATGATGTTCCTATCTACAGCTCCAATGCTAGTAATTCCTTTGGTTCTGGACAAAATATTAATGATAAAGTGATATTTACTAGGAACGGTACTAATGACTTACCTGAAGTATCATCAGTACCTTCATATAGGATAACTTCTTCCGTCCAACCTAGCGGTTTTCCACCCTGGACGATGTTTAACTGTAGTTATACTATACCAACGACTACTACTACGGTGTCATGGAGTATGACAACGACAGTAGAGAGCAAAAACTCGGTTCAGTGTTGTATGGTTGAAGATAATTATCCTCATGTTTCTTTTGATTGTCCCAGGTCGAAAGTTTGTGAAAATTACAAACCTTCAGTTGGAGATTCTTTTGATGGTATTAATACTGTATCGCAACCAGTGTCTGCTTTTCCATCTGTGTTCAGATTAAAAGATCTCAAAGATTTCCCAAGATTTTCAGGTGATAATCAACCAGGGGTAGCTCGCAGATTCCTTCGTGATTTTCAACGATGTATTGAAATATACTCAGTCTCGGATGCTGAGAAAATTAGGGTAGCTAAAAATTGTTTGGTAAACACAGCTTATATTTGGTTTCACACGGTTGCTGGTGAAATAAGATGCTACGAGGACTTCATTCGACTTTTTAAGAAACAATATTGTTCGCAAGAGATGGAACATATTCAGAAACGACAATTACAAAATCTCAAGTATGATAAAACGAAATTCTCGTCTTTACTTGAATTCTCGTGGGCTTTGATCGAGAAGTATTTCGATGTGACTGAAGTTCCTAACTATACGGAACTAATGAACCTCATCCTTGGATGTATTCCGGAAGATGATGTGAGGTGGCTGACTGTCAATCCTTGTCATGATTTCGACGAATTTATGAGTAGAATCGCTACTCTATCCAGCCACTTTGCGACATCCCAAGTTGATTCGGCAAGACTTTCTCAGAAACGCCCGTTTGCTAGGCAGGCCAAAATTGTTTCAAACAGAGGCAAACAGGTAAGTGTGAGTAGTCAAACTGATTCAAACCAATTTGGATATTCCCACAATAATTGTAGTTGGCAGGATCGAACTCACACAAGTAATAGGAACAATAGGAATGGAAGTCCTTCGCGAGGTATTAGTAGGAATCGAAGATTTCGAGCATTTAATCGAAATGGTACCGATCATGACCATTGCTCGTCAGGTACGGAAAACCCATTTCGCAGCAACCTTTAGTCATGGGGGAAGATTGCTGCCGAGGGAGTTCAAACCCCATTACTCAAAAGTCTAATTCAGATGTAACTATCAAACCTTTTCTTCACCAAATCGAACCTAGTGTTATTTCAGACCCGAAATTCGATCATTTTATTGAATTTAATGTCAGTTTTGGAGTCGAAGATGACCAATCCTCTTCTCGTACAGAATATTATTTTTCTTCATCTCCAGTAGTAAGAGGAACTATAGGAGGTATTGATTTGAACTGCACGATAGACAGTAGTGCCGAGCTTAATCTCATGGACTGGGAAATTTGGAAGCGTATTAAACTTGCTTTCCCATCGGCTAAGTTACGACCCTATACAGGATTATCACTTGGAGCATTTGCATGGAAAGAAAAGTTTCTTGTACAAGGTGTACAAACTTTTAACTTAAATTTACAAGGCCATCTATTTGAAGTCCCAATCTTCATAATCAAATACTTGCGTACAGATTTGATTCTTGGATGCCATTTCTTGGACAAATTTCAGGGTATAATTGATCGACGCACCAAAGAAATTAAATTGAAGGATCAATCTGGTACGAAAGTTATCCTGCAGACATATGAACCCAACTTGCTATTGGTAGCTGTCAATACCAAGGAGAAGGAGGTGAATATTCACGAAGACTTAAAAATTATACCTGTGGCAACTGAACGATGCCTGACCATTCTTTTACGTGTCAGCCGTTAGCTATAAATAAAGTGTCAACCTCCACTACATCATTATTGACGGATGTTCCTATTGAAGAGCCTGAACCTAACATCTCTGAAGAGGATATACGAAATTATATAGAAACAAGAACGGACTTGGATTCTTCGTCGAGAATTCGTCTGCAACAGCTTCTTCTGAAGTATAGACCTTTATTCTCAGAATATCCCCGAAGAGTGCGTGCTCCTCTGCATAAGATTCAATTGAGTGACGAGATTCCCATCGTTGGACCATATTATCCTGTTCCACAGGCTATGCAGGAGGATTTTGAACGTGAATTGCGTACGTGGATCAGATTGGGAATAGCCAAGGAACAACCCTCTCCATACCGTAACCCTGTTCACTGTGTGCGTAAGGCGTCAGGAGGAGTGCGGCCTGTTCTGGACTTGAGTGCCCTTAATAAGAAGGTAATAGCTCCCAAAGTACAAGTTCAGCCCATCAATGATATACTGAATAAAGTAAGTAAAGCAAACTTCTTTAGTAGCTTCGACTGCTTAGCCGGATATTATGGAATAGTGTTGGATCCTTCGTGATATCAATACACTATTTTTGTATACATGGGGAGGCAATTTGTAATGTGTTCGCTCCCAATGGGAATCAAGAGTGCACCAGCTATCTTTCAAAATTGTATGTACAACTTTTTTGACAACACTACGAGAGCATTTGCAACTATTTACTTGGATGATGTACTTGTCTCAAGTTCTTCATTAGAAGATCATTTCCAGCATCTGGAGCGTGTCTTTGAAACGTTTCACAGTGCAAATTTCTCGCTCAATTTCAAGAAATGTGACTTTATCCGGCGTGAAATAAATTTCCTTGGTCATGTTATAAGTGGAAGTGCTGTGAAACCAGATCCCAAGCATAATGAACCGATCCGGTGCTTTCCAGTTCCCAAAAATAAGAGAGCATTGAGAGCCTTTTTGGTTTAGTTGGATGGAGACGACGTTTCGTGCCAAATTTTGCAGGTCTCACGGGACCATTGTATGACCTTCTTAAGAAAGACAAGAAATTTGTACTTACACAAGAGTTATTGGAAAATTTCAAGAGACTTAGGGAACTTGTAAGCCAACCTCCTGCTTTAGGGCAACCTGATTTCTCTTTAACATTCCATCTGTATTCAGATGCCTGTGTAGAAAATTTGGCTGGCTAGCTTCCTCAGTGGCAATCAGGGGACACAGATCCAAATGTTATAGCATATGCGAGTCGTAGGGTTCGACCCCACGAACTCTCTCTTTCAATCTTCCAACTGGAATTGCTTTCAGTGTTATTCCTCTCTGAACACTTTTCACAGTATATTCTCGGCAGGACTACTGTAATCCGCTGTGATAATGCAGCTGTAACTCATGCTTTTACTATGAAGAATTTGGATCCAAGGACAACCCGAATGCTGTTAAAACTCCAGAGATTTGATCTGATTTTCGAACATCTTCCTGGAAAAAGTAATCACGTAGCAGACGTGTTGAGTCGATACCCACCGCAAGTACCATCTAACTCCGAGGAAAAATTTGTAAACTTTCTTTCAGTGAAGAATACATCTCCCTTCGACTTAGACGAAATTAAAGAAAAAAAGGATCTGATGAGTTTTGCCGAATGACCAAATCCTCTCTCGGAGAAGCTACTGAATCGGAACGTTTTCTTCTGCACCAATGCATTCTGTATACGAAGAATCCGAAAACATTGCAGTGGCTGCTTGTTATCCCACAGTAGCTAACTTTAAAAGTAGTTAATTCTATCCATACGACAGGCCATTTTGGAGTCCATAATTGTTTCTCTTTCTGTAGAAATCTCTTCTACTGGCGACATATGAAATCAAACATCAAGAAGTACGTTAGGGACTATTTGCTGTGCTGAAACGAAGTACGCTAATCGTGTGATCTCGAAGGAAGATTGTGTGATTGTGGCAGACTCGCCTCATAATAAACTAGGCATAGACATAGTTGGAAAATTGCCGTGCAGTCACGGATATTATTACATTCTATCTATAATAGATATTTATTTGAGATTTGTGGAGTACTATCCAATGAAAACTTCACATGTGAAAGAGATTCTTGCTCTTCTTGAAAATAGATATTTTTATCTATCACCCTATCCTCGTTCTGTTATCCAGATAGAGGTCCTCAGTTCCTTTCGAAAGCCTGGAAAGAGTACTGCCAGAAACATGCTATCAAACATTTGTTGACGTCTAGCTACAGTCCAAACAGTAACGGAACGACTGAACGTTCGCACAAGGAACTTAATCGTTTAATAAGACTACAGTGTAGTCAGAAGCAAACTGATTGGAGCAAAGTCTTGAAAACATCGCAAGACTTGTTAAATTACTCTATCTGCACGAGTATTAACTGTACCCCAGCAGAATTGTTTATGTCCTACTCATCCGCGGAGGCATATAAACGTTTTTTCCCATGGCCACAATGTCTAGAGAAGATTAATGAGAAGGATCGTCACCTCCTAGTGGACGATAACTTGCCCTATAAGAAGAAACAGCAAGTAAAGAATTCAGGACGTGAAATTGTTCTTAAAGTAGGCGATCTCGTCATGGTACGGACGCATTATTTGTCATCAGCTTCCCAGGAAACGTCTAAATATGTAAATTGCTTTGTTGGTCCATACGTCATAGTGAACATTTTACGAAATAGTGTTGTTTTACACAACCTTATTGGATAAGCTATCGGAACACATAATTTCCAAAACATGAAATTGTTCGGTTGCTCAGCAGAAAAGAGACAGGAACTTTTATCTCATTATCCTCACAAACTGAGTTTCACGATGTAAATAGATTTGATTAGTTGTGTTTCTTATGTTTAGATTTTAGTGGTAAATGTTTAAAAAATAAATTCACTCAAAATGTTCATTTATTTTCTTTCTCGCCTAGAGCGAGGCTGAGACGGACTGATTTTCCGCCTCAGTTAATTATATATTATTGTTCTCTGTACGGAAGAATGCATAAATATTTTAGTAAATTTTACACCGAAATTTCCGAAGCTTGTAAATTCCATTGCAAATATTGCGATTTGCGTTATTCAGAATGTGGGAAAGCACCCGGCGCGAGGCTAGCTTGCGTTAGTTAGAACTTGCAAAAGCGCACCCGGCGCGAGGAAAGCTCATCAAGGAAGACGTAACAATATGAGTTTTGTACAATATATTGGTCACAAAGTATATGCAAAATTAGCATTAAATAGATTTAATGTGAAGAAACAATAACAGAACAAAATTTACAAGCAATAAAGTGTTTAGTGTGTGTTAAAGGAACTTCGTTATTTATATAAACACAACAATACCATAAAATATAGAAAGCCGTGTAACATCAACTTGCAGATACACGTGTTTATAATTGCTGAAGTAACGTATAAGTGGGAGTTTGAGTTCTTGGTGGCTTGTTTTACATTCTCTGCTTCTGCTTCATATGCAGGTAAAGTTTAGTTACTAAGTGTATTCATATATATCCAAGATGTTTTGGAAGAAACTCGTTTTATTTGCATGACCAGTGGGACGAACTGCATGGAAACATATTTCTAATTATATTTGAAATACTGTGGTCTCCATAGAAGTATAAACAAGAAAATTCATTATCTAATATTCAGAAAGTGATAGTTTGTAGTGCGTTTCATCACCTGGAAATTCTTGAACCAAAAGCCAGCTCTCAGGGGGCTTGTGGTTAAAAAAAATTGTAAGGTCCGGGTACTGCTGATTTTATTTTTCATATTAATCCAACGACTTCTTATTGGTGTATTGAGGTAATCTATTGCATGAATCACTGTAATTTAACAAGGGATGTATTTATATTTGAGCAGTCTCGTGGCAAAATATTACAATGAGTGCTTAATTATAAACGTGTTTGCCCGCAGTGAGCTCCCACAACTTCGATAATCTTCATTCCTAATAGCTTAATCGTCTGTCCTCAACCATTAAAAATTTAACAACCAAAAGTATTTGGAAGAAATTTATGTATGTTTCTTGGTTGTGTATTGTAAGAATTTCTATATGTTTATTGCTACTTATTGCTATTATTAGTATTTAATACAGTATATAATTTGCTTCGAAATATTCACGCTTTTATGCTAACAACGTTCTTTTGATTTGATGTTTATCGTCACTATTCCATAAACAAAGTAGGTTATGTTATTGGAGATGATATCATCAGATAATTTGTCAGGTTCATTCTACGTATTTCAGTGCATTTTAATCAGAATTGGCTTCTAAAGAGGAACATACATCTCGATATTCTCTGGTCAAAAAAGGAAAGTAAGCGTTTACCATCAGTTTCGGCGAAACTACCTACTCAGATTTGAGAAGTTATTACGAAATATTTCTATCACACCTGATAATTTGTTAAAGTGTACCATCAGAATACAGTGGAGTCCGTCAAGGTTATAGCATTAATAGATGTTAATACAGTGGAGTTCCGTCTACACAGGTTACATTTCAGATGTATGAGAGGTGAGCGACGGTTGCTGAGTAAATTGCACGTATCACCAGTGAATATATTTGGGTGACGGTTGCTGAATAAATCGCACGTCCCGCTGTCAGAGTAATACTGACTTGTTTTTTTGTATTTTAAAAGTGTAATCCCGTTTGTAGTGGTTCGGAACTAATTTTTGATAGTATTACTATTTATTGTAAGTCACGACGGTTGCGCTGATACATTAATAGTAAAGCAAAGAAGTAAACGTTATCACTCTTACTGCTAATTGTGTAATTAGAACAAATTTGTAGGTGTATTGTTTCACGCTCTTATCAGATAAAACAAAGGTGTGTTAGGAAAATCATTAATATGTTCAAATTTGATAATTGAAGGATGTAAAGCAGTATACTTGGCCGGTGCTATTATGTACGTCGTCCTTGTCTTGTGTCCCTGAGAGTAGGTTAGTGCGTCGTTTTCTGAAGTTGGCTAGAGCTGCATATCATTTCCCAGGTGTCAAATGTAGTTATTCATCACCTTGGATATAACAGACTTATCAGTTACATTTACGTGGAAGAAGATTAAAGGAAACTCAAAGTCTGAATACTGAGTTGATGTTTATGGACTGTTTTTTTTAATAGTGTAAATTGACATTTTTCCTTTTCTTCATTTTATTTTCCTGTTTCTCCAGACATAACCTTGTATTATCGAAGATTTGTGTATAATAAACATATTCCAATTGATATATATATATATATATATATATATATATATATATATATATATATAGATAGATAGATATATATAGATAGATATAGATATAGATATCCAAAAATACCGATAGAATTGATAGACTGACAACATACTATCGAGGAATTAAGTAGTAAGGTAAGATTGGTTACAATTTTTTATGATATTGTTTATTATAAGTTAGTAATTTCATTTGGTTGCACCAGAATGCAAGAGCCTTAAAAGGTTATCAGGTTTAATTTAAATAAAATCCCGTGCGCGTGTGTTATAAAGTTTCCAAGTCAGCTTGATTCTTGTTAGAAAGTTATCCAAGTCAAACGTAACTTGTAGAACGTAAGAGAGTAAGTTACAACTTCTTTTGTCAAGAAAAATACATTTTGCAAACAGATGAACGACAGAGTGATCGAGAAGGATGGGAAGTCATTCACTGAACGAAGGACAAAAATGGAAAAGAAAAAGAGAGAGAGAAAATTTACCTCAAAGATTCAACCAAGTTATCTGACTGAATCAGCTGGTGTGGCTTGGTTAAGGTAAAAACTTGTCAGGATGACTGGCCGATGTCCAATTAAAAACATTAAGTACATTAAACGTAAAAAGAAACTGGCAATGGGCGGGATGAAGATGACGGTTTTACTATAGTAATAATAATAATAATAATAATAATAATAATAATAATAATAATAATAATAATAATAACAATAATAATAATAATAATAATTCGCTGAATCTTCGAACAATGACTGGTCGATATCTTCAAACATAATGTACACTTACAGTGGCGTGGCGTGACGGTACTGACTTTCACGATTGGTAGTGGTTGTTGATATTACAAGTATCTTTAGTTTTTCAATATCAGAAAATCTAGTACTTTTTTTAGCGTTTCAATCATTTCATTCTACACTGAGAAAAAAATATAGGTGGCGTACTTAAAAAGATAGGTTACATGCGTAATTCTTGTAGTTTTTGGATTGAACGTACAGCAGACGTATAACTGAAAACGCATGTTTTATAATACATTCTGTTAAAGTGTTCCATCTATACGTACCTTCCGTATGAAACAATGTAGGCGGTCAGGATCTTACATACAAATGGACGTATGTAACACATAGCTGATGAAGGTAACATAAGTATATGCATGTGATATACGGAAAACTGTTAGGTGTCAGACATCCTGCAACGGTATGATGTAACATCTAAGGGCAGTGCCTATGTAGCATACGGATAACGTGTGCTCCGTACTGATTTCTATAGTAAGCAAGAGGATACCGTTTATTTGTACAATATACCGCTGTGCGGAGAACGGATTTTTCTCTGTGTATAGGCACTGGCAACGATTTTTTGGGGGGGGAGTAAAATCCCACTTCATTTGCCTTGATCTTTTTTAAAAGTGTGGCTCTTCAGGTTCTTCCATTTTTTACTAAATATGATCGAAACAGTCTCTCAATGATCTTAGATATTCTTCATAGTCATCTTTATCTTTTCTGCAAAAACTTACATCATTAACTTCCTTCTGTAAGATATTGAACAAGATTTCTTATCTTGATCCTATAATATAAAACAAAAGTAAAAAATTGAAGTCAAAACTTTAAAGGATTTGATAGAATTTTGCTGCACGAACTCTGGTTTCAGAATCTCATTCGTCGATGTTTTCGTCATGGATTTAAAGAGTCCTAACAGTTCATCTTTAAAGCTATACAGCACATCATTTATCCTACTTCTATGGTTTCACCTTATGTTTGAGGCTGTTTGGATATTTTAGTTGATACACAGGCCGGTAGCTAGCCCAATAATGTAGGGGGGCCCCGATCCAACCGTATTATAGTTCATCACCATATTAAAGTTCATTTGCAAACCTACCGTGAAAATTTTAGGGGGCAGCAAAAATTTATGGTGAGCCTGCCCGCTACACACCCCTGGATATGGGCCTGTGACTACATAGTCCAAAGCATTTGTTCTTTTTGAAGACTTCGAGAAAAAAGAAGCAAGTCACGACATAGTTTTAGAAAAAAAACTTACACCCTTTTGTAAAGTCAGCGGACTTTTCTAACACTAAATTAAGCCTATGGATATATATATATATATATATATATATATATATATATATATATATATATATATATATATATCGGGTGTTGCAAAATAAGTGTTACAACTCTTGGGAGGTGAATCCTGCCACTGAGACAAGAAAAAAAGTTCTCTTGAACTTTCGGCTATCGGACATAGTTTCAGATCTACAAGGTGCCGAAAGCGTGGGAAAATGACTTTCGGACGCCAATAGTTCGGAAACTATCCAACGTAAAGAGGGCGGATAAAAAATTCACTGAAGAAGTCATACCTGCTGTATTGAATTTTGCATGTTTCACAATCCTACCATGCACGCGCAAGGGATTCCCCAAAGGAACGTAGGGAGTCCCGAATAATCTGCTAAATGAAAATCGGTCTAAATAGATATGAATTGATGGAGTTTCTACCAGGTAACAATAATTCGTTTGTATTAAGTCGATATCTGGAACAAATACAAAATGGTGGACAATTTAATGTACGTTGTGTGTGGTTGCATAATAGCCAGGTACGGATGATGGGCAACAGTGAAGTTCTGAGTAATTAGTATAGCGAATTTGAACACAGATGCTGTAGAAAGACATCTGGAGTGTCGGTAGAGCACAACAGATGGAGCAGGGTGATTCACATGTGTGGAAACAAGTAACGAAAAATGCCGAAAATGCACTCATACTCAGTAAACGTGAGTTCAAAGCGTCAGAATTGTAAGGATTAGCGTCAAGGACATGAAAGCCATTGCCAATTCACCAATAATATTCCATCAACCCGATGCAATATGATGTGCACGATTGCATACCAATAAGGATGCAACAACTTAGGCCAAGTTGAAATTGTGTAAAGGGACTCACTAAGAAACTGGTTAAACTAATGAATGTCTCTAGTGGGATCGCATGATCGATATTGAAATGTGGCCAATGTGTGTGTTGATATCGACATGTAGCTAATGGTCAAATGTCAACATGTCCCACTACTGCTGGAACACCGTCTCACATGCGAAAACTAGGAAAATAACGTTGTACATTCTGCTATTACATCTGGTGCACTTTTTGGTAGAACGTAACTAGAACAAGATTGTATCAATGTCCCACTTATTTTGGGACATTGTCCCACAGTCGACACATATGAAAAGAAATCTCTTAATCCATGGTTCATATTGTGATAGAGCGTGAAGATAACAAACTTGTATCATGTCTCACGTCTTCTGGGACATATGACGTACTCGATATCAAAATACCTCCAGAAATATGTATCTTACAGACAGTACACATGCCAAGACAAAGACGAAAAGGAACTAATTTGGTACATCTAACACTACAGCTGGAACACCATACATATGGAAAATAAAACGACATGTGAAATAGGAAGAAACGTTTTAAAGCTCTGATTGTTTACAACTGTGCAGTAGGAGTAACAAAATGTAACACACAAACATGTCGGGAGGCTGTACAAGAGCGCTTGCCGAACAAAGTGGGTACTCCTCAAAGAAATGTATACAGAGAAAGTGAGGCTTCCTCGAGCCTCAGGGCTAGAGCGCTCGCTTTCGCTCGCGTGGTCGCAGTTTCCAATCCTACTGGGAGCCCACGGGCTCAAATTCAAGACCCGAGTAGTTATTTTCCTATTTTTCCCACGTGGGACGGTGTCCCAGCAGTAGTGGCACATGTTGACATTCCTCCACTAGCTACATATCGATATCAACACACAAATTGTCCGCATTTCAATATCGATCATGTGATCCCACTAGAGACATTCATTTAGTTTACCCAGTTTCTTAGTGAGTCCCCTTGCAAAATTTCAACTTGGCCTCAGTTGTTGCATCCTTATTGGTATACAACCGTGCACATCATATTGAGGTCCGTTTGAGGGAATATTATTGGTGAATTGACTTCCATGTTCTTGACGCTAATCTTTACATTTCCGACGCTTTGAACTCACGTTTACTGAGTGTGAGTGCATTTCTGGGCATTTTTCGTTACTTGTTTCCACACATGTGAATCCCCTGCTCCATCTGTTGTGCTCTACCGACACTCCAGATGTCTTTCTAGAGCATCTGAGTACAAATTCGCTACACTTAACATTCAGAACTTCACTGTTGGCCAGCATCCGTACCTGGTGATTATGCAACCACACACAACAGACATTAAATTGTCCGCCATTTTGTATGTGTTCCAGATATCGACTTAATACAAACGAATTATTGTTACCTGGTAAAAACTCCATCAATTCATATCCATTTAGACCAACTTTCATTTAGCAGATTATTCGGGACTCCCTACGTTCCTTTGGGGAATCCCTTGCGCGTGCATGGTAGGATTGTGAAACATGCAAAATTCAATACAGCAGGTATGACTTCTTCAGTGAATTTTTTACCCGCCCTCTTTACGTTGGATAGTTTCCGAACTATTGGCGTCCGAAAGTCATTTTCCCACGCTTTCGGCACCTTGTAGATCTGAAACTATGTCCGATAGCCGAAAGTTCAAGAGAACTTTTTTTCTTGTCTCAGTGACAGGATTCACCTCCCAAGAGTTGTAACACTTATTTTGCAACACCCGATATATATATATATATATATATATATATATATATATATATATATATATATATATATATATATATATATACTTCTTTATATCTTTGTTTAACAAGAGACTGCTGCTTCCTACCTCACCAACCATAACCGAAGCTCCATCGTATGTTTGAGTAACAAGTTTTCCGTATTGAAAACTAGTCAGACTGTCAAACACAATTTGGGGCAGTCAAACTACCGTATGATGAAGACGATTGCATAGTTCTTTTTCAACACATGAAACTGCATCAACGTGCAAATTTACCTAGTAGGCTAGAGGCTAGAGCTCGAAATTTGCTGAATCGAAAGTATTCTATACTAAATTAAAAGCAAAATATTTTCAACTTAATTAGCATAAATCCTAAATAATAACTATTCGAATTAGGAGCGCCGGGAAACATATTTGTTATCTCTAATTATCATTACTATGAAATTGTATACTGTTAAGACAATGAAATAACTTTAAGAATACGGAAATTACAGCCAGGTTTCCATACTTTGATTAGGAAGCAAACGAAACAGTATAGTTGAATCACACTGCCAGCTCGATCCTCTATAGCGAGAGGAGAACGAGTAGAATAAACATGCTGATGATATTCTAGATTCTCCTTGTTTTGATAGGGAACGTTCCTATATTTTCCTGTTCCACTCAGCCGAACGGTAACATAAGGGCCATTCCGAACGTTCAAATACGAGCGCGCAGGATGCTTCTGGCTGCCAAGCTGAAAGGTGTTTCTAGAGTGAATGACCGCTACCGGGGTTCGCATTACCTCTGAAATCTACGGTATCAACAACAGTATGTTCCTAATTGGCGCTGGCAGTGTAAATGCGGCCTAGGCCGTCCGAACTTAAAAAAAAGAAGAAAAGAAAAGAAAGAAAGAAAGAAAAGGAAAATATGTAAACATCTTCCCATGTTGATGATGAAACTTATAGAGACATATGAAAACAACGAAAAACTGTCATATTTTTACCGTTACCGCCGGTAACAGCGGTAATATGCACTACACGCCTCTGTACACTCATGTCCAAAATGATTGTCGCATATCTATAACTATCTTCTTGTAACAATATAATTTGATAATGATGCTGCAGGGCACTTTTAATACTGATACTATGAGTATAATCCGGAAATGTATATTTGTGGTAAATTTCATACGGAAAATATTATAAATACGAAAATTAGAATGAATAAAACAAAATCTTGATAAATGGACAAAAAAGTTTATTTTTTTTCGTTTCATTGTTCTTATTTACTGTTCTTTTGACATGAAATTTGCCACATACATGTCTTTGCCTATTATACAGATAATAACATTATAAGAAATACCGGGCGAATTCGTTATCACATTATATTCCTAGAACAACATATTTATAGACATGCGACAATAATTTTGGACATGAGTGTACATATAGATAGGTTGTTATTTATTGTACAATTTTCTGTGCACTGTCTTCCAGTTTGTGTGTAAAATTGTGCAATTTGGCGGAAGGTGTGTGTAATTTCTCTTGCTGTGTCTGGCAACACTGGTAAAAAAACTCTCATCCTACACTTATCTACTCTATAATTAAAAACCCTTTATTATATAATACGCTTTTATTAATTTATTATAGGATTAATATTTTTAATAACTAACTAATAATTGTCTTTGTTACTTGAAGTATTAAACTTGAGAGGAAGAAGAAGAACTATTGTTTTCAAAATTCAATTATACAGTACTTTAATAAAACCTGATCGTTTGTTTGATTGGAAGTATAAATTTGCTTCTGTGAACGTTCTTGTAAATCATTTCCTTAACACTGGCAGCATAAAATATAAGGGAAGTATAAAAACAGGGTCAAATTCTAATTAAATTTTAAGTCATAATGGCTGATGAGGAGTCTGTTAAATTGGAATTTATGTGTAAAGAAGAAATTGATTATGACTTACCACAGGATGATCCACTCGAGGGGAAAGGGTGGACATACGAACTGATGACTGACAACAAAGCATTAATATTATCTACAACGGAAGGAGAGCAAACAATGGAGAAGAATACAGCTAAGTTTTCTTTGGATACGAAACTAAATGTTGGTATGCTGAAATCAGAATCTGCAGCACAAGATCATCCTGCAATTGAAAGTAATATAGAAACGCTAAGAAAAATAGTGGTTCAAGAGACTTGCGCGTCGTACTCTGAGGACTCCCAACAATTAACAGCAAAAAGTTCAAGTTCAGTTCGGCCAGAAAGGTAATGTTCAATTTTTCATAAAATAATTGGCTCAGATTGCTAATATGGTTCAGAAAGTTTATAGGTTAAAAGCAATACTTCATGGTAAATATGTATTTATGGCAGATGTAGATTCATAATCTTCAATTTGGAAACGGAATGGCACACATAGACTAGCTGTAGCCTATACCAAATAATAATAATAATAGTAAGATCGATAACATCCATACGAATCTTAAGTAGTGCGTATCTTCATGAAATAGTGATTATTATTGATTACACATTTCTCACCAATTCTTGTATATATTTTCAATATGGGTGATCCATGATGGTGTTTTATTTATATAGAATCTTATGCAAAAAAAAAAAAAAAAAAAAATCTTGAGAATGAAATTTAACCTAAAATTTTGAACACTGGGTGATATCAATAAAAATAAGTAACTACTCCTGAGAAGTCCTGCTCGAGAATCGGAGTAATTACACCTGGAGTAATCTCCTCCCTCAATTTCGTATCAATAAATCAAGCCACTACTCAGGTCTAGTCTGCTCCAGATTTATGAACGTTTACTCGCGCTTCCTCTGCACGTAGCACTGAGATGTATCAATAAAAGAAGTGATTACTCATTTCTCCCATTCATCGCGCATTGTTTTTAACATATGGCGTAGTATCTTAAAAGCCATGAAACGGGCAAGTAGCAACGATAGCTTCAATCAAAGTGGATATTGTAAAAGAGTTTCCAGTGTTACTTTCAAAGTCACAGCTACCAGAAAGTAAACGAAGGAAAGCCGAAACTTTGAAGGTAACTACAGTGAAATGCAACGAAATATCAAATACATCTACGACTGAGACACAAATTCAAAAGAGAATCTTTAATATTGGAGCGAGAATAAAACAAAAATAAAAATGAAGAAAAAAAAATGAAATGAAATCTGTAAGTTTTACTTCCCACGGTTATGCCTGTTAGGCTAAAGGAGACGGTGATTATGAGAGATGAGTGAAATGGTGGAATGAAGAAAGGGAAAGGAAACGGGAGAACCCCGAGAAAACCCACGAGCACGGATGAAGAAAAAATAAAAAAAACGGTAAAGAAGAAAGTAATACTGAAACCATGGGAGTGAACCTATTTGAGCTGATGGATGTTGATTGGAATCCAGCAATATCAAGATTAAGACGACAAGCGCATATCACGTGTTGTCCAAGGTCTTTGTAGATTGTTTGGCTTTAAGAACGAAATCAGATACTTGACTCCTTTGTTTTCTTTTTAAAAAAGTCCAGCCATCCACGTCATAAATCACGTCCATCTGATTGCGTTTTCCACACCATACGTGTCCCCTTTCGCCTTGACATAAACAAAATACATTCTCATGTATACACCCTTTCTATCAACGTTGAGTTTATTATTAGTTTAACGTCCTTTTCAGTAGCGTGCCTATATGAGACAGAACCCACTGATTAACGTGGAATCCAAACCACATGAGCTCCTGCCGGGAATCGAACGCGGGTCTCCTATGCCAAAGGCATGTACACTAACTGCTTAGCCACGAAATAGCTCTTCCTATTAACGTATTTACTCTCCAAAATACTAGGTTTCTTTAATGCCACTTGTGTATAGTCAGGTGCTCCGATAGCACCCGGAAATGTGTATTGTTCTTGCCACTCTGCCTTTGCTGTTTGTATATTACGCACACTTCAGGAAACAATCCATTTTCAGGTAGTCATAGACAGTACTTTGAGCTACACCAGAATCCCCTGACATTCCGACCTGGAATCCCGGATGACTCACGTAACGCAAGAAAACCAAGGGCACCGATTTCTCTGTAAATTTGGGGGGGAGGGCATTCAGATGCAGAAGGTATATATATATCAGGATTTTAAGAAAAATTGCACTCTAATTATGCCAAATATTGTATATTCATAAATACAATAGGGGGCCCACATGAGCTCTGGGGGCCCCGGGCCCCCACAGGATCGGCACCCTTGAAGAAAACCCGCATCTTTTCATCATTTCGTAGCCCACCACCCCGAATTTCGGTTGATCCTCCTTAAAAAATGTTGTACTAATCACTAAATTTTCTTTCATAAACTTATAATGCTTTTTGTAATCTCCATTTCTATGCAGCTTATAAGTTTTTCTACGTAGTAAAACAATCATATACTCTGCCATATTTCGCACGGAGTCACCTATTTAGCTTGCTCCACAAATTTGGAGAAGTTACTAGCATCACAGAGGAGTCTTTGATTTTTATTGATATCAAACGCGGAGTAGTTACTTGGCTCGAGAATAGAGGTGTGGTTACTTCAAAAGGGCGGGGCTTCACCAATGCGAGTAATTACTTCAAAATTGGGCGTAATGAGTAACTTCTCCGTTTTATTGATATCACCCATTTAAACGTGAAATGTGATATATTGGAACAAAAACTACGGACGTTTGTGGTTTTACTCAGGATCTAGATCGAATGAGTCTAGCCTCACTTTTCCAGAGAGCTTCGAAAGACATTAATAAAATACAACATAAAAGTAAAATTCAAACCAACAATGGATGTTCAGTAATTGTACAGGTCCATACATAAATTCATTTTATGCTCATTTTTTTTTTTAAAGAAAGTAGTCGTTTGGATTTTCAGCAATCATTTCCAGGGTATGGACGTCCATTTCTCCATACAGGTTCAGTTTAGGTGCTTAGAGCACGTACACGATAGAAGGATTGTTGTACAAATGACATGTGCTAGAAGGCCGGTAGAAGAACAAGGTTGCTATGTAACTTAGGGAAGGGTGGAGGATGTTGGTCGGACTGGAAGCAAAGGAACGCGATGGTCACCGAAGGTAAATATAGGCTTACCGGTAAACAAGGATATCGCAAAACACTGTATATAGTATAGACATACATATCTTGCGTGTTGAATATATATTTGTACGTTCCTAAATATTTTATAAGTAACTTCCTGAAATGTTTTCATTGCTTGCATTGCTTTTTTAAAACGGAACAAGAAAAATTAGTTTGTTTAACTTAATTTTTTTTTTGTTTAAACTAGGGTTTTTGGTTTAAAAAATTTGCTCTAGGTATTTATATGACATATGGACAGAAATGTGTGTGTTTCGATTTGGTGTAGAGATGAGTAAATTCCCGGGATGATTTCCAAAATAAGAATTTTTCCGGGAATTTATGTACAATCACAAAGAAAAGTGCAATCAATTACTATATTAAGATTTCGAAGTTAAATTCGTTTTTTATCACAGTATATTAACTTGTCTTCAGGGAATTCTTTAAAATATATATATTCTGAGCGGTACTATAGTGCTTTATTAATATTTTATTTTGTTTAGATAATACGCATACATGTATATTTACTTACAATGTGCTGTATGAAAGTAAACATGTGTAAAAAATGGTATAGCAACTCCACATATCTTTACACTGCTAAACAGTTTAAATTTATATGTAAGTGGATTTTCTATACTTGACTCTACTACTGATATTATAAATTAAATTTTTAAATGTTATATACAAATTAGATTGGGTAACTGCCTTAAGATACATGTCTCACCAATTTATCAACATTTGGGCATACGCATTTATGTTTACAAAATTTGCAAGACACTATTTATCTTTATAATTTAGCACGTAACATTGCCATACACGACCTTTCTTCCTACCTATTTCTCGAAATTTCATACATTTATTCACATGTAACAGAAGTCCGAATACCTCTTCAGAAATAAGAGCCAGATAGAAGTGACAGTCCAAGGTCTATTATTAACGGTGGTTCAGAGTTTATTAATAGTAGTTCATCTCTATTTCTACATAATTCTACTTTAATGTAGAAAATGGTTTCTCTTCATCATTTTAAAATTAGTACTTTACTAATTATGGCTATTGTTTAGCATTGGGGGGCCAGCTTTTGCACCGACTTTATTGCGATATTCTATTCCGAAGCGGTTGTTTTATGGCTTCAAATGTTAGTTTCAGCTTCCTGTCTCTTATAATGTGATCCTTATTTTTTTTTCTTTTTTTTTCAGTTTTTGGTATTCAGATTGTAGCATTTATCTTCACACGCCACTTTTCACTTTTAACCTTAGAAAACAATAATGACGGACAATGCTAATAATACTTGAGGAACATTGTTTGGAAAAAATCATGTAAAACTAGATTTCAAACCTAGTAGAGAATTTTGATTTCTCCGAATGGCATTACACCAGGTTATGAGAAATTTAAATCCCATGGTTTTAGCACAAAGATACATTTACTAGTAATATTCTAAGGGTGACGAAGTTGCAAATGTTTGTCCACATTACTAGACCGTGAAATTCTTGACTCATGATATCATGTTTTCAAAAAAAAAAAAAATAAAAATAAATAAAATAATAATAATAATAATAAATAAATAAAAATAAATAAACAAAAATAAAAATTACAAAAAATTGAAAGCTCTATGCTTCTCAAATGTATTTATTTAGTAAGTAGGATTAAATATTATCAAATGTAACCATGTAGCTATATATTAATAAACGCAAAGATTGTAATATCTATTAAACTATTAGTCTATAATAGAAACGCAGCTAAATTTTTTAGACTGATTGAAATGATGTATTTTTTTTTCTTGGAAAAATTCAAAAGTTGTTATACCCTTCGTTTGTTTCTTTGTCGTGATAGTGAGGATTTTTTGTAGCTGTAATTGCTACAACTTGTTGCGATTGTTACATTTTCTGACACAAAAATTGAGGATATATAAATATTTTTAGTGACAACGGATCACTAATTTCATTTATATAATGAAATGTTTATTCGACAAAGCACAAAATATGTATGTTTGTATGTACTTGAGTTAACTCTGATATCGTGTATAGAAGTGATTGTACAAATTGACATGTTAAAAGGAAATTACGTTCTTTTATTTTGAGCATAGGGAGATATGGAAACTCCTCGATAGTTCTCGGTTATATATTTGTACAAAATGTCATGTTAATAGAAGAAAAATATGAAATACAATGAACAATTCATTTCTTAGTTTGTCCTTATTAATTACCTTCATTCACACTTGTTTATTGAATTTGTTACAGGCGCTATAACGAATTTGCTCTTCACAGAGAAGCGAACACTTTTATTACATTAGTAGAAACTTTTTCTCATTCCGATGAGAAATCTCATACTTCGAAACAGTTTGGCAATAGAGCTACTCGATCACCTTTGTCAATACAGATGCTAACACATAAAAGTGGAAAGCGTCTTACGTACCCAAAGAGAGATAAACGTTATAGTCAAAGATCAACTTTGTCAAGCGGTAAGTCAATACATACAGCTGAGGAATCTCACATCCGCGGAGAGTTTGGAAAGTTCTTTAGTGTACGTTCAAGTTTGGATCCACATATTTTAACCCAAACAAAAGCAATACTGCTCACATGTGAAGAGTGTGGAAGGCATTTCATAAACGTTCAAATTTGGCTAAACACATGCTAATCCATAATGGAGATAAATCTCTCACATGCCAGGAGTGTGGTGGAGCATTTATTCAACGTTCTCACCTTGCAAAACACACGTTAATACATACAGGTGAAAAACCCCATATTTGCACAGAGTGTGGAAGAGGGTTTGTGTTACGTTCAAATTTAACTAGACACAATCTAGTCCATACAGGAGAAAAACCTCATACATGCCTAGAGTGTGGAAAGAGATTTAATCGACGTTCAAATTTGGCTACACACATGTTAATCCACACAGGGGAAACAACTAAAAAATGCCTAGAGTGTGGGAAGGGATTTACTCAACGTTCACATTTGGCCGCACACATGTTAATACATACAAGAGAAAAGCTTCACGCATGCCAAGAGTATGAAAAGAGGTTTACTCAAAGTTCACATTTAACTGCACACATGTTAATCCATACAGGAGCAAAACCTCACACATGCCAAGAGTGTAGGAAGGGATTTACTCACCGTACAGCTTTGTCTAGACACATGTTAATCCACACAGGGGAAAAGGCTTACAATTGCCATGAGTGTGGAAAGGGATTTACTCAACGTTCACATTTGGCTGCACATATGTTAAGCCATGCAGGAGAAAAACCTCTGACATGCCCAGAGTGTGGAAAGGGATTTGGTCGACGTTCAAATTTGGCTACACACATGTTAATCCACACAGGGGAAAAAACTAAAAAATGCCAAGAGTGTGGGAAGGAATTTTCTCGACGTTCATATCTCGCTGTACACATGTTAATTCATACAAGAGAAAAACCTCACGCATGCCAAGAGTGTGGAAAAAGATTTACCCAATGTTCAAATTTGGCTGCACACATGTTAATCCATAGAGGAGCAAAACCTCACACATGCCAAGAGTGTAGGAAGGGATTTACTCGACGTTCAGATTTGTCTAGACACATGTTAATCCACACAGGGGAAAAACCTTACAAATGCCATGAGTGTGGAAAGGGATTTACTCAACGTTCACATTTGGCTGCACATATGTTAATCCATGCTGGAGAAAAATCTCTGACATGCCTAGAGTGTAAGAAGGGATTTACTCTTCGTTCAAATTTGTCTAGACACATGCTAATCCACACACGGAAAAATGCTTACAAATTCTGAGAATGTGGTAAGCGCTTCTGTGTACGCTCAAAATTTACTACGCGCACGTTAATCCAGACAAAAAAAAATTGTCACATGCCAACAGTGGGACTGGTATTTAGTGTAGGGTTAAGTATGCTGCTGACATGTTAGTCCATACTGGACAAAAACCTCATGCATGCGATGAGTGTTATAACAAAATACTTTGGTTTGAGTAATATTTACCTGTACCTTGGGCAGAAAGTACTCATACATGTGCACTATACTTAGTAGAACGTTAATTTCATATTAACAAAAGAAGAATGTTTTAATATATGTAAGATTATTATTATGGGATAGTTGTTGATATGAACATGTTTTATGGTTACCTAGTCAGTGAGTTTGTGTACTTAACAGTTTTAAGAAAAGGATACTATAAGTTATATCAAATAATAAACCAGTTTAACACCGTTTATAGACGTTGTCATTTTAATTAAAAAGGTGAGATTAATGGTATTTAAACATCGAAGCTAATATTTTAATGCCAAAGAAATACTACCACTTCGAATTTTTATCTCAGCAAACGAACCAGGTTTACGACTATCATTTTGATAAGTCGTTATAAAAATTTTGGTTTACCTCACCCGGGATCTTGTAAATTCAATTCCCGAAGAAGAGTAAGGTTGAATTTACTTTTATACTACAGTTAATGAATACGAACTTAACCATATTGCGAAGTGGTAAAGTAATCATAAGAAAAATGGACAACGAAACAATGCAGCAGGAATCAAATACTAGTGACAGCGATGAGACTAGTGTAACACCAGGTTTGACATGGGAGGATCGAATCTTGTTAGCTTTACAGCGACAATTAATGCAGATGTCAACCGAGATAAAGAAGCAAAATGAAGAATTAAAGCAGACCATAGAACAGAAGTTCAACGAATTTAACAAGACCATGGAACAGATGTTCAACGAATCTAACCAGACCATGGAACAGAAGTTCAACGAATCTAACAAGACCATGGAACAGAAGATAGAACTGAAGTTTGACGAAGCTAACAAGCAATATGAAGAAAGTTGTCCGAAGAGTACTGATGAGCGAAACGTAGATGGTGCGACGACACAGCACGTCATGGATAGGAACTATCACTCAACAAAAACAAGGAATGGGAAAAGGAAGGTAAAATTAAGTGTTAAAATGAGTGAGATTCGAGCTATGAGCAAATTCAGTGGTAAGTGTAATGAGAATGCTACTTCTTTCTTAGAGAAATTCCAAGACGAATGCAATATAATGTGTATCGATCGATCACAATATATGAAATTAATACCCCATGTATTACTCCCACCTTGTTCCTTATGGTTTAAAGCAATACGTGATCACATTAGTTCATATGAGGAATTCAAAGCGGCATTGATCGCAAATTATGAAAATGACTTTTTGCTGGCAAATAGAGATGCCACCCTTAGAAATCAACACTTCAATCCTCGATTGCACAAATCTGTTGTAGAGTTTGTTGTAAATGTCTACAACGAATTAAAGGTTGTTAATCCATTACAATCGGAAGCGAGAATAATAGCATCGATTCGAAATTTGCTTCCATTTAAATTGCAACAGATCTTATTTTCCACACAGTGTATGAGTTTCAGCCATTTATTGATGCTTGTCCAATGCTACGAAACTCAATACCATGCCATGAATCCACAATCAGGAATAGGTAAAAATAAGAATAATTCAGATCATTTGGTGCCTGTTCGGAATTTAAATATCCGAAGTGTGAATAATACGAAACCTAACCTAAGCCGAATATACTCTAGCAATCCGAATGAGCAAAATAGACAAGGTTATGTAGGGAATCCGCCTAACCTAATTAATCGTAACAATTCATATGTTAGACCATATAGTCAAAATAGGTTTAAAAATCGACGTAATATATGGCGAAATTCCAGAAATACAGCGAACTACGTGGATAGACGTAATTGGAGATCAAGAGATGGGACTTCATACCAAAATCAGAATCACGATAAAAGACATGTACAACATAATGTAGAACCTAATCATGATTGCGCAGTACAGTGTACTTTATTAGAACCGTATGCCAGTTCGAATGTAACCTGATTACCGTTAATGAAATTAGGTTAAGTTCATATCAGTTATAGATTCTTGTAAATTTTTAAGTTTATGTGTTAATATCAATAATGAAAACGATTCTTAAAAATACTTGAAACGCTTAAGTAGAGTTTTAGGTAGACTGGAAAATTAATTTTCAAATGATTTTTATTCTTTCTTGTTAATATGAGGAATTATAATTCGATTTATAATTAATTAAAAGCAAAGATTATTTATATTAGATTGATTTGTGTTGAAAACTTAATTGTCAAAGATTATGTTAAGAAGAAGATCTATTTTATAAAACTAATTATTCAACGACTACCTTGTAGGAAATTCTTCTTTATTATAACATCTTAGTGCTACGATGTATACCTTTAAATGCAACATCTAACTTATTTATTATATAATGCGCTCTGGCTATTTGCAACCCACGTTTGTCCTTTACGATTTTTGAAATCGCAACCTGCGACGATATTTTTAATAAGAAAATATATTAATAATATAGTGGATAATAATAAAATAAATATAATTAATGTAATTAAAGATAAATATTGATGAAATGAAAGATTTGTTATGAATGTATTTATATATATATATATGTGTATATGTGAAATGTAATGAATAGATATACAAGGTGCGATCAAAATATGATGGACATATGTAATGTATGAACATTAATGTAAACGGACCAGTGGTTCTTGAAGATAAAAGCCAAGCCAACTCATGACTTTTATATTCAGTCCCTTTGTCGAGCGACATTTTTATATAACAAAATACTTTGGTTTGAGTAATATTTACCTGTACCTTGGGCAGAAAGTACTCATACATGTGCACTATACTTAGTAGAACGTTAATTTCATATTAACAAAAGAAGAATGTTTTTAATATATGTAAGATTATTATTATGGGATAGTTGTTGATATGAACATGTTTTATGGTTACCTAGTCAGTGAGTTTGTGTACTTAACAGTTTTAAGAAAAGGATACTATAAGTTATATCAAATAATAAACCAGTTTAACACCGTTTATAGACGTTGTCATTTTAATTAAAAAGGTGAGATTAATGGTATTTAAATATCGAAGCTAATATTTTAATGCCAAAGAAATACTACCACTTCGAATTTTTATCTCAGCAAACGAACCAGGTTTACGACTATCATTTTGATAAGTCGTTATAGTGTGGAAAGGGATTTAGTCTACTACAGACGGCGAGAACTATTTGGTAGTTACGTCAGCGCTCTCAGTTGCAAGCCTACCAACTTACGCTTTCACAAATCTTGCTTATATGGCACACTAAACGCTTCACACGTCACGTCGTAACTGCAGTTTAAAATAATGCTGGTAGCAAACTAGGGAGAATTTAGATAACAATGTATTTGTATTTATATAATACTAGTAAATGCGTATATTGTTATGACAAAGAAAGAAAAAATAAGATTACGCTAATAATTATTAGAATATCTTAAAATGTACGCAAGAAATTATAACAATAAACGTAAAAATATTTTACTCCGAATTTTAGTCTATGATTGGTGAGCACTCGAAATCGTCTGAATAGTCACTACTAGTTCCAGGTCCGTCTTCTCAATCACTATCTGTTAAAGAACTATCGAGATCTGAATGGCTTCCAACATTCACAATTAAATTGTCAACCTCTCCGTCCATAAGACAGTCCCTTTCCCAGTAAAACTGTTCCCATTTACGCGAATTTTCAACAGCCATCTTAGGCCCGTATCCAGGGGGGTCTAGGGGGACCGCCCCTTAATTTTTGCGGCCCCCTAAAATTTTCACGGTAGGTTTGCAAATGAACTATAATATGGTTGGATCGTGCTCCCCCTAACTTCAGCCGGCATATCTACCGGGGGTCTAGAATCTACATTTCTTTGTCTTTTTTTGTATATTTGGTTTTGCTTTACCGGGTGTTACGATGGGTTGTCCTGTATTTACACTTTTCTCCTCTTTGACAATTTGCCACACGGATCTCTCACTGACACATGTTGCTCGGGAGGTTTTACGAAGACTCAGATTTATTTTTGTTTGCTGCAAACAAATTGTAAACATTAAAAATAATGTCTCTTCAATCACTATGCAACGGCTTGTCCTTCTTTATGGGACTATCACCCATTCTTATACATAAAATTTCAAGAAATAAAACCAAACAAAGAATCGGCAACTCTCAAGTCACCACACACTGTATAGCCCTATACAAAGAAGAGACATGCTTTTCAGTTCATTTCATTTCGCTTTTGTTTTCTGGTTTGTTTGTGTGTGTTCCTGGAAGCAATGTTCTTGTGTCCTATCGGTAAATCTTATATTCTACGAAGATATTCACTATCCCCCACGCTCTGTTTCCGCGACCAGGAAACACGTTCACATATCATCCTCTAACTCAAAGACCGTGATAGGTAGAGATATGGAAATTTCTTTAAAATAAACGTTGGACTTCCCTTCCCATTTCGTCCACAGCATGCTTGTGTCTATCTTCAACAAAACAAAATTTGTAGCATGTTGAAAAATGAATGTTGTAAGAACAGAATAAGGCATAAATGGCTATCATTTAAAATTATTTTCCACATATTTATAATATAATATTCAAATATAAAATAACCATATTCTTCACGAAAGTTATATAAATATAATAGCAAAAAATGTGGCATTTATGTCTCCTCGAACTCCAGTTATCGTTATACAAAGATGACAAGTATATTTGTTAGAAACGAATCTGCCATATTCAGTTCATTTCCTTTCGCTTTCTTGTTGTAGAGAACGGAGCTTGCTTTTAAGTTGGTATTGCTATTCGCGCATTTTCTCTTCCCTGGGATTGGACGTAGGACGAAGCATCTGCTTTAACCAGTGGGATGGCATTTGAGCAATACCGGTGTCAATGTCACTGCCAGGATAATTCTCGGGACTGTATCAAGATTCGCTACGTACATGTAAATCCATAGAAGAGCAGATACTCACATGTGCCAAGAATGCGTAGAAAGATTTAGTCATCTTACACACCTTGTAACACACATGTTATCGCAAGTGATGGACAAATTTTCGGGAATATTCCCAAAAATGAGGATTTTCCAGGAATTTGTTATCAAAAAGACAATTACATTCTATTACTACGTTATGATTTCAAAATTAAATTTGTTTTTATATCACAGTGTATTATTACTGTTGTCTCCAGAGGAGTCTTTAAAATGTATATTCTTAACGACGTTTTGTTATTTTACTAATATTTTATTGTATTAATTGAGTACGCAAAAACGGATATTTATTTACAATATGTTCTATGAAAGCAAATATGTTTCAAAAATGGTGTAGTAAGTCCACAGTAGTAGTGGCCCCGTTATATCTCGCCGAGTCAGCAAAAATGTCTCGATTCTGATTGGCTGAGAGAGGTCACGTGACGTTAGGCCCCGCCCACGCGGGAAATTCAAATTTTCAGGTCACGTGGTATGACGTCATGAGTCACCCTGCGGGGAAATCCCTCATTCTCTTTTATGACTAGGATTTTTGAAAATTGTTCCCTTTTACGGGTAAGATGTGTGTTTTGATTGGTTGACAGCTGTCACATGATCTTAGACCCAGGGATATTTGAAAATTCGTTCCCTTTTACGGGTAAGATGAGTGTTTATGATTGGCTGATAGAGGTTACATGATCTTAGACCCGCTACACGGTGAACAGGTCACATGGTATGACGTCATGTTTTACCCTTGCGGGGAAATCCATTACTAATTCGTTTCCTTTTACGGGTAAGATGAGTGCTTTGGTACCTTGATTCTGATTGGATGATAGAGATCACGTGATTTTAGATCCTAGGATTTTTGAAATTAGGGTGTCCTTTCTGATGTATACTTTGGTATCTCGATTCTGATTGGTTGATAGAGGTCACATGATTTTAGACCCGCCACACGATGAACAGATTACATGGGAAAACCCCTTACTTATTTGTTTTATTTTATGTGTAATATGCGTGTTTTGGTACCTCAATTTTGATTGGTGGATAGAAGTCACATGATCTTACCCCCCCAGTCCATGAGGGAAATACAGAGCGATATGACGGCGATCCATCCTAGACCGGGATTTTTTTTTTTTTAATGGTTATGCGTAAAGTTCCCATGAAGGGTTCAACCTCCTCCTTAAATAACCCTTTTTTTTTGGTATCATGATATTGTACTGAAGTTTACATTAAATATTATCGTTCTCTTTGACAGATAAGATGATTACCAGCTTTTTTACCTTGATGGAGATCCTGTCCTTGAATTAGTAGCCTATGTCTCTGGAAGTAACAATGGTGAAAGAGAGGTGTCGCTTGTAGATTTCTTATAACACATTGTTGTGAGTTTAAGCGATTTTTTAAACGCTCAGTAAGCGCTTCATTAATGGAAACAGTGTTGCCAGATTTTTTTTTACCTAAACTGCTCCGATTCTTTTCGAAACGGTTCCGCAGAGTGCAAGAAATTTTAAACTAAAAATTTTTCGAACTAAAAAAAATTTCAAAACAAAAAAATTTTCGAACTAAAAATTTTGAAACAAAAATTTCAAAAAAAATTTCGAACTAAAAAATTTAAACAAATTTTTCGAACAAAAAATATTTTAAACTAAAAAAACTTTCGAACTAAATTTTCAAACCAAAAAAATTTCGAACTAAAAATTTTAAAAAAATTTCGAACCAATTTTTAAAAACAAGTTTTGAACTAAAGTTGTAAACCACATTTGGATATTTTCAAATCCAATTTTTTTCGAACTAAATTAAAAATCAAATTTTTGACACTAAAAAAATTCTTTAATTATTTTTTCAAACTAATCATGTAAACGAAATCTTGGATATATTTTCCACCTTAAATTTTCAAGATTACCATTTATTTGAAAACAAGTGTTCAGGGTTTCAAGAAATAATAAAACACATTTTTTTCAACTTGTTGTATTTTAACGAAAAGTATGTGCTCTTCCTATACATGTTTATTAACATAATAAATACAGGATCTAGTTTAATGAATATGTTGGACGTATCATCATCTTCGAATCTTGTAGCCGTATCCTGTAAAGAAAAAGAAGAAACGACGGATTACTTTATGAATTTCTTTTTTTTTTCTGAAGCAATAAAAAACGAGTCAATATTGATAAGAGAGAAATAAAACTTACTCGTAAATGATGGATCTGTTTAGGTTCATCTTCCTCCTCGGGTACAGGATCACTGCATTTTTTTCACCGATGGATGTTTATGAACTCTTCTGGGTACTGCATTTTTTCTTGGTGTTGCTGCTTTATGGTCAAGGTACCTCCTTCGGTACGAGATGACTGCATTTCTTCCACTGATGGTTGTGTTGATGGTTTATGAACTCTTGTGGGTACTTCAGTTTCTTCTTCTTGGTGTTGCTGCTTTGTGGTTAAGGAAGGGAAAGAAGAAAAGGAAAAGGAAAAAAAGAAATGGCGGCCTTATTGGGTATTTACAGTTTTTTCTTCTTCATCTTCTTTTTCCAGTTCCATCTTCTGTTTTTTAACGTACCCGTACGGAACCGTATCATAAGAATTGAATTCTTTAAATCGACGTTTTGTGTACTGGATACTGTACATTTTTTCTTCTTTGCGTGTGACGATGGTATGGTCTTTGGTCCTGCATATTTTATGGGGGATAGTGATGGTGACTTGTCCACGGCATTGATTTGTAATCATTTCTTTTAGCGTATTGAAATTTAATTGCTGTCCTGCATTGGAATTTAATGTAAATCCTCTAATTTTGCATATGTAACTGGTGACGTTGGTATCTGGATTGTATATTTCTAGGCTGTAATTTTTTGGTCCTCCACTGACAAATGTCTTGATGTACGCTCGTTGGCTGTAAGATTCCATCTCATTCGATAAGCATCCCAAGTACGTTGAAGGTTCAATGGTTGGCTCCCCGGGCTTCTCCGTAAATATCACAGAATCCGTGTCGAAATATAAAACACGTTCCTGCAACATTTCCAGGTACTTGTACAGTTCCAGACGTGCCTGACATGTTGTAAATGCACCTAACACGACATTGGTGTTTCGGTTTTGAACAGGCACATGTTCATTGTACTCCCAGAACGCATACAACATCGTATCATTGATGGGTACAATTTGATGGAGTTTAATGTCGGGGGAAGTGAGTTTTTCATAAAATTCTTCCGGCCGATCAATAATTGTGGTCTGGCTAAAGTTTGTACGCTGGCAAAGCTTTCCCCATAGAGAGTTCCCACAAAGCTTAGATAAACTTCTTCGTGCAGGATTATTTTCAATTTTGGACGGATCCAATGCAATACCTTCACGCTCCAGGACGGTTTGTATAAATTTTGATTTGTCTTCTTCGGTCACACAGGAACTGGGCCAGCCAGAAGCTTCCATTTTTGATTTCAAAAATGTATTGATATATTCCGTGAACAAGCCACCTGTTTTCGTGATGGGATCATATTGTTCAATGTCATAGTCCCAAATTTCAAAAATTTCCACTGGTTGATATCCTAATTCTACTGCTTTCTGGATTTCATATGATACCCATGTTCCAGTGAGGCATCGCTCCTGATCGTTGTGTGTACACGTTGCTGTAGGGTCTGGGTTCATTTCTTCGGCACACGCAGCACACAGTGGAAAGAGTAGTTTCTTGTTACATCGGTAAGGCAGGAGACCATGATAAAGATGTTGACTTGGTAATATCGTCATTTTGATTAGACCATTGACTTTATTTATTGGTGGTATATTTTCATCACCCTGTAGATAAATTCGTGGATGCCCTACAGGGTATTTAGCACACTTATTTATGTAAGGATAAAGCGAGACAATATCGAAATATTTTATTACTTCCCCCGCTTTTTCATCGACTTGGTGGTACAATTTCACGCAATTGGTCCTTCCTCCAAAAAAGCTATCTCTAGGATTTAATGGTCTGCGGTTCATGTACGGGTGATTCTTCAGATACGTCGCCATTGCAGGATTTTGTTTTAAGAACTGATTAAATTCGCACTCCCACATTTCATGTACAATGTACCCCAATTCACGCAGTCTTGCATTTTTTCTTTGCGTTCGTTCATAACGTAATTCCATGGTGTCTTCTGGATTGCTGTAGATGGGCTGATTACGGCCTGTAGTAAAACATACTTTACACCCGTGATAAAAGCAGCCGGCATGCTCGTAGACGTGCTCCTCTAACGTCTCAGGATCTTGGTAGTAACCATCAACATGGAATCCCGCAATAAACACTTCTTTTTGTCGGACCGCATGTAAGATTTGTTTTTCTTCGCTTTTTTCAATGTAGGCCAGCCATTGCATTGCAGCGATCGATTGGGTACTTCTCCATCGATAGCCATGTGCCGGTAGAATTACAATGGTATTGGGTTTGAGGAAATTCCGGCGGAATACTAGATTGGAAGCACTGGCAATCGTGATTGTCTCCAAGAAGGGATTCACTTTGGTTTCTGTTTCAAATGACGTCATAAACGAAACGCATGCTTGTCGCAGTACATTGACATCTTGAATACAATACTTGAGAATTTCTTTCTGGAAATCAAACGTGTCATTACGATGATCGTTGTACAACTGCATGAACTTGTTTCTGTCTTCGACGGTCATTTCATCTGCACCATAATACTTTGTTTCTGGAAGTGGTCCAATATACGATTGATTCTCCTTGGTGTTGAAGAAATGCGGGAAGTAGCCTTTGGTTGCGGGTAAATTGAACGCTTTTGACAATTTACTTAATGCCATAGGTAGGAAGTTCAACGAGTCAATGAACGTCAGATTATTCAACGTTAAACTCAGTATCTTGGTCCCATTTAATATGACGTCAGGTCTCCATTGGCATTGTTCTACCATGGTCTTTAGGATAAAATGTCCATCGTATCCCTTAGCGTTGTGCGCGACACAGAAAATCCTATTTATATTGGGACGACGTTCCCGCAAGTACTGGAGAAAATCATAAACTGGATCCGCTCCTTGGAAAATATGCTGGCGCTGACCACACGTACTGCAAGACTGCTGGATATTATCGTTTTCAACACATGCATAACATACTTGTTGTGCAACCAATAAATTTGGAATGTGTACATACGTATTATCGCCAATATTCGTGTCCTGCATAGATTCTATATCATAGAATATCAACAAGGCTTTCTTTGCGTGCATGAGTGAAGGAACACCAGGTTTCAAGCATTGTCGATCAGGAAGCATAAAACATTGATGTGATCCCGGAACAATCTTCTTACAAACATTGCAAAAAATCTCATTGCAATCATGAAGTCGTTGTCCTGTATGCACAAAAGAATAAACTCTGTAACATCTAATACATTGCTTCACCATTTTGCATACAGGTTCCCCTTGATGATATACAATATTACGATGATTGTTAAAACATTGTTCGCCGTAAAATTGCCGATTGCAGTCGTTGCACAATATCGGTGTTTGGTTCTTGTCGCATAGAGGTTTCTGTAAACATTTGGAGCACGTTACAGGACAATTTTTTACATGTCTGTTACGATGATCATACTTTTTATGGCACGCTTCACAGTAGAACTTGGTTGCAAAACAAGCAGTTAAAGATTGAATGATGTCAAAATGGCCAGCCAAACAAATCAAATTTATGGGAGTGCGATTTTCATCGTTGGGCCCCTCGTACATGATGTCACGGCCTGTGAAACTGGTATACACTGTAATTTTATATTCTTTGAGGTATGCCTGGAATTGTCGAATTTCATTTACACTGGCACCATGATCCAAATTCACTCCTGCATTTGAACATAACGCATCGACTTCTTGGTCCACAATACATTTTCTCTGATTTTGATACTGCTTATGTCGTTTCACATCTACATTCTTGTATTTTTTCAGGCCAATAGCAATAACAAGGGCGTACGCCAGACACCTTAAATCTTGATTTTGTACAGGTACAATCCCTCGCTTGATTCGTAACAATTCTTCGTTTTGTAGTATTCCTTGGGCTAAACGATCTCCATATCCGTATCCTCTTGGAATATCCACACGATGGAAATGAACGGTGAATGGTTCGTGCAGGAGAAATGCATTGTTACTTTGTAACACTCTTTCAAAGGAGGCCCACATTGTTTCCAGTGTCAGGTTTCGTGCTTGGCGAAAACTCACCCAAAACGGTTTATTCGTATTGCGTGGTGATATTACTGATAAACCAACCATCGCCTCATCGTCGACATTGGCTAACAAATGGTCCAGCATTGCTTGGAAACTGTTATGTACATACTGTATGATATCGGTTCCTACGGGCGGTGCATTAAATTGAATTTCGAGCATTCTGCCTTCAATGTTAAATCGTCTATAATGACGAGTGATTTCATTGCGAACAGTAAAACCCGATTCGGCCATGGTTAATAAAAGGAGAAAACAAACAAACAGGTACAATTACGACAAATGTGTAAGGGAAAAAGGAATTGAGCAGCGTGAATTTACTACAAAAGAAAAGAAGAAAGAAAAATCTTAATCACCTGATAAACAGAAAATCATAACATTCATGATAAATTCTTAACTAAACAATTCATGTAAAGGTCCTGAGTTTGATTCCTGGCGGTGACGTTCAGAATCTCATTATGAAAGCACGTGTACTAGAAATCAAAGTTTTTTTTTAAATAATTATGTCACTGAAATGAGTGTTTTATTGCTGTCAAACTCGAGACCTTTACATCAGCATTTAACTGACCTATCATTCTATAATGATAAAAAGAATGCATGAAATGAATGAATGTTTCATCAGTACTGAGATGTGACAAAGTACGCGTAAGCATTTTTTCCACTCACAACGACCTTTAAATGATGCGTTTGCAAGTTGAAGAGATTCACCAAGCATTAACGATACACATACGTAATTGTCAAAACAAAATCTGTATAGCGTATTTTTTTATTATTATTGTGACTAAGCGGTTAGCGTACATGGTTCGGACGTGGAAGACCCTGGTTCAATCCTCGGCGGGTTTGCTTTCCACGTCGGGGGCATGTCAAGCCTTTTCTGTAATTTAATATTCTCACGCGTTATCATACATTCTTTTCAAAACTAAGCTAAATGATTGACGTACACACCTCATAATACATAAACGTACATAAATCGTCTATAATGACGAGTGATTTCATTACGAACAGTAAAACCCGATTCGGCCATGGTTAAAATGAAAACAAACAAACAGGTACGGTAAAACAAATATGTAATGGGAAAAAAGGAATTGTGCAGCGTGAATTTACTACAAAAGAAAAGAAGAAAGAAAAATCTTAATCACTTGATAAACAGGAAATCATAACATTCATGATAAATTCTTAACTAAGTAATTCATGTAAAGGTCCTGAGTTTGATTCCCTGGCGGTGACGTTCAGAATTTCATTATGAAAGCACGCGTACTAGAAATCAAAGTTTTTTAAAAATAATTATGTTACTGAAATGTGTGTTTTATTGCTGTCAAACTCGAGACCATTGCATCAGCATGTAACTGACCTACCATTCTATAGTGATAAAAAGAATGCATGAATGAATGTTTCAACAGTACTGAGATGTGATAAAGCACGCGTAAGCATTTTTTTCCACTCACAACGACCTTTAAATGATGCGTTTGCAAGTTGAAGAGATTCACCAACCATTAACGTTACACATACGTAATTGTCGAAACAAAATCTGTATAGCGTAAATCTTTTAACCAAATATTCATGCACTCTTTTTTATTTAAGCGGTTAGCGTACATGCTTCTAACGTGGAAGGCCCTGGTTCAATCCTCGGTGGGGTTTGCTTTCCCACATCGGATCGCTGTCAAGCCTTTTTTGAAATTTAATATTCTCATGCGTTATCATACATTCTTTTCAAAACTAAGCTAAATGGTTGACGTACACACCTCCGGCCTTGGTTCAATCCCGGGCGGTTGCTCGAATATCACGTTAAGCTGAAGGGGACACTAAAATAAAATAATGGTTTCAAAGGGTATCGAACCATATTATTCTCAGACATAGTTTTTAATATTCTGTAATGCATTCTTTTCAAAACTAAGCGCACACATTTTCTGGCCATGGCTCAATTCCCGACGGGAGTTCACATTCAACATTAAGCTGAAGGGACGCTAAACCATATCATTTATCGTGCTTACTTCTAATGTGTGGGGGTTCCTGATTCGTACTCCCACTTTCCCATTCCACTAATTCCTTCATAGTCTAAATATTTCGTACTAAAAGTAAAACAGTGTATGAGTGATCCACCCCCACAAATATAAAATAAAAATGATTTTCGAATCTTGGGTGACAAATAAAATCTCACTGAACTTACCTCAAATTCAATGAACAAAAAGTCGGTGCAGTAAAGCTTAAATGAAGACACTTCTAAAAAAGCAGATCTTCTTCACTTCACAGTTGAGAGCGATGTAGGATTTGAAAAATGAAATTTAGATTTTTATTTAGGTCGTTGTGAAAACGATGTCATCATCAACCAATCAGAAACGAGGAAATTTATAAAATGACATCACAACGAACCAATCAAAACGCTCGCTGCTTTTGTCATGAATCACGAACGAAAACGATGTGTAACAATCGATCGTGACGTCATTCAAGTTTCTCAATAGTTACAACATCTAGTATCACAGTTCTGATCCCAAATGCTTTCTGTCAGGATCATGTCACTACTTGTCGTAACTGTGACGACATTTCATTTTCCTCATATTCCATACGAGAATGTCAATGTTTGCTTTTTTCATGAATCATGCTGACACGTTCGTAGTAAAACAAAAGTAATGCGATCCGCTGACGTTTGCATTTTCAATCATATGTGCTTTTATGTCTACACACAAAGAAGTCTATCAGCATTTTATTTTAATCCACGTTACACTGTCAGATTTATTTTCTTAAAGTATATGTGTATCCTTTTCAAGAACCATGGTTCAAAACCCACCAAGCACGATTAAAAAACCGAATTCATTCATAGGTAAGCGGTTAGCATACACATCTTTGGTTTGAAAGACCTGAGTTCGATTCCTGGAGAAACATTTCTTAGGATTTTTCTAAAACTTGGTTTAATTTTCTAGTTCGAAAATTTTAAAAGTTTAGTTCGATAAAAAGTTTGATTTGAAAATTTTTAGATGTGATTTACATCTTTAGTTCGAAACTTTTGTTTTTAAAAATGTTTTAGTTCGACAAAATTTTTTCAATTTTTTTAGTTCGAAATTTTTTTTGGGGGTTCGAAAATTTTTTGTTTGAAACTTTTTTGTTTCAAAATTTTTTAGTTCGAAATTTTTTTGGGTTCGAAAATTTTTTGTTTGAAACTTTTTTGTTTCAAAATTTTTTGTTTGAAAATTTTTGTTTAAAATTTTTTTTAGTTTTGAAATTTTTTTAGTTCGAAAATTTTTTTAGTTTAAAATTCTTTGCACTCTGCGGAACCGTTTCGAAAAGAATCGGAGCAGTTTAGGTAAGAAAAATCTGACAACACTGTTTCCATTAATGAAGCGCTTACTGAGCGTTTAAAAAATCGCTTAAACTCACAACAATGTGTTATTAGAAATCTACAAGCGACACCTCTCTTTCACCATTGTTACTTCCAGAGACATATGCTACTAATTCAAGGACAGGATCTCCATCAAGGTAAAAAAGCTGGTAATCATCTTATCTGTCAAAGAGAACGATAATATTTAATGTAAACTTCAGTACAATATCATGATACCAAAAAAAAAGGGTTATTTAAGGAGGAGGTTGAACCCTTCATGGGAACTTTACGCATAACCATTAAAAAAAAAAATCCCGGTCTAGGATGGATCGCCGTCATATCGCTCTGTATTTCCCTCATGGACTGGGGGGGGTAAGATCATGTGACTTCTATCCACCAATCAAAATTGAGGTACCAAAACACGCATCTTACACATAAAATAAAACAAATAAGTAAGGGGTTTTCCCATGTAATCTGTTCATCGTGTGGCGGGTCTAAAATCATGTGACCTCTATCAACCAATCAGAATCGAGATACCAAAGTATACATCAGAAAGGACACCCTAATTTCAAAAATCCTAGGATCTAAAATCACGTGATCTCTATCATCCAATCAGAATCAAGGTACCAAAGCACTCATCTTACCCGTAAAAGGAAACGAATTAGTAATGGATTTCCCCGCAAGGGTAAAACATGACGTCATACCATGTGACCTGTTCACCGTGTAGCGGGTCTAAGATCATGTAACCTCTATCAGCTAATCATAAACACTCATCTTACCCGTAAAAGGGAACGAATTTTCAAATATCCCTGGGTCTAAGATCATGTGACAGCTGTCAACCAATCAAAACACACATCTTACCCGTAAAAGGGAACAATTTTCAAAAATCCTAGTCATAAAAGAGAATGAGGGATTTCCCCGCAGGGTGACTCATGACGTCATACCACGTGACCTGAAAATTTGAATTTCCCGCGTGGGCGGGGCCTAACGTCACGTGACCTCTCTCAGCCAATCAGAATCGAGAAATTTTTGCTGACTCGGCGAGATATAACGGGGCCACTACTACTTCCACATACTTTTAAACCGCTAAACAGTTTAGATGTACATCTAAGTTGATTTTCTAAACTTGGCTCTACTACTGATATTATAAACATATAAAATTTTAAATGCTATACACAAATAAGTTTAGGTAAGAAGACACATTCCCAACATTTTTTCAATGTTTGCGCATAAATATATATGTTCGCAGAGTTGCAATGTTCATATGGAAGAGAAGTTCGAGTATCTCTCCAGAAATTCAAGTCTAAGAGAGGAGACAGACGTTTATCACTAACGGTGGTTCAGGGTTTATTAATAGTACTTCATCTCTATTTGTACATAATTGTACTCAGGGCTGAGCGCTAACCACCATCCCTTTGATTATTGGACTCTTGCGCTTCCCAATTGGCCGCGGGGACGATGAATAAATCGTCGCTATTAGAGAGATATATTCTTGGGGTCTTTCTAATTTGGCTAATTTCGATGCTCTTCTAACTTTATATATTCGACAATAACCATTTAGGATCAGATACTATCCGCTCGCCTTTTAATTTTATAACAAAATGATGCATGTCTCTACGTTCTTAAATATTCACTTTCAAATGATCGGCGACAACGACACCTAAAAAATACAATTCTTTATCCCTAACTATGCAAATAATTAACTATTCACAAATGTGTGAAAAGTTCATCTGAATTTGTATTCATCAGTTATGTCATTTCTTTCTTCTAATTTTATTTTCCAAATTTGATGCATTTTTTTTCAAAGCGATTGTGTACTAGGACAGAAATTGGAGTACAAAGCGCGATAAACCGTTGCATGTTACTGCGCATGAGCAAATGCAAACAGCTGACTGCCATTCGTGCGTCGCAGCAGATATCAATTATTTGCCATATATATGCGAAAAAGTCTGCACCTAAAGAAAGTAACTCCAAACATGAAAAATATATGTTCCAACTAACGACATAAAAACAAATTATTACAGTGCGAAATTAAGCCAGGTACATAAATGCAACACTTGTGGTACATATTTTCAAATACCAAGTAGGTGAAACAAACACCTAAAACTTTAGGTAACTGAACAACATATGTAGCTTATGAATACCATATGTACCAAGTGTCCGACACCTAAAAAGTAGATGAGAGATCTAAATGTCACATGTCTAGCACATTTTGTGCTGTGACGGTTGTAGCAGAACACTCGCCTCCAGCAGGAAAACCTTTGCGGTCAGGGCTATATAATTTGTTATACTAAATATTAATTACAAAAATATGCCATGGTCTTATAAAAATCTTTAATGCAAGATGTCAAAAGTTGCCATTTTTGCCATATTACATAGGGGTTGAAAGGTGTGAAATTCAACCACTCTCTCTTTTTTATATAGCTCTGCAATGGTTAAAAAAGTGTGCTAGTAGCTTCTAATAATAGTCTGATATAGTTTTGTTAAATATGTTCGCAGTCTGTTCATGTGCAATTGGAACCGGAACTGGCATTGTAACCGAAATTAGAACTATACATACGCCTCCAATTGCTCCGTAAACCATGTATGCATTTTTTTAAAAAAAATTTACGTCTCATGGGTATGCAAAATAGGCTAAATAAGGCGGTAATACTTAAAAGTGGGAATAAGACCCACGCATACCCCAGTGAGTTGAAGTGCAATTGAAACCAGAAGTGGTCCTGGAACCGGATTAGGAATTGGGAGTGAACCACTGAGCCAACGTTCTGCCCCAGATTTATGGCGTTATTATTATTTTATTTCTGCTTCATTAGGTTAAATAAGGTTCCATAGTCTCTTTTTTCACACCAAAACAAGTGATCGTAAATTGTGAACGACATTGTATGTTATTTTTGCATAGTATTTTATAAAAATTGAAAAACTCCGCCGTTGATATCTTACTCGTTTTTATATGTTCGTATTCTGCTGCTGGTCCTGTGTATTGTCGGAACCGGAACTGGAGTCGGATTGGAACTTTACTTTTTCTGTACATATGTGTAACTTCTACTAAATTGAAACTAATTTTACTGCGCATCCACCATCAAGTGCTCCGTAAACTGTATATATGTGTGTGTTAATATCTGATTCACTATTTTCTTACTAGAAGAGTGAACGAGTAATACGGGCAAATAATGGATGTAATTTAGGTCATAGTCTTTTATAATGATTGAAAAAATTGATCGTGACAGGTTACAAATATGTCACCGCTTCTAAATTGGTTGTAATTTCTGCATTTTCTGGTATCCTTTCTAGATCGGATGTGGGAATATGTGTTTATTGTATCCATCTCTAGGGTTGTGAAATATGTCATAGGTTTCTGCACGTTGTCATAGCTGCTGCTGCTACTGTATTCAACTGGAACCGGAGGTTTGAGTTGGAACTACATTTTTTTAGCATCCGAGTAATTTCTACTAAATTGGAACTGCGCATTCGCCACCCAGTGCTCCGTAAACCATGTGTTTGTGTGTGACCCTAATTGCAATTTTTAAATTTTACGTTCCACGTTTATGCCCGATAACTAATAGGACGACACGCGAAGTGAGAGCGAACCGCTGACAAACCGCAGATATTATATTTTAAAATCTCTGCTATTATGTTCCCATAGTTTCTTTCCACACCAAAAACGAGTAATATATATAGGCATTGTATGTGATTTAGCGAATGAAAAAGTTATCGTAAAAGGCTATAAAGATTAAATGTGTTATAAAAGTGTGTATGCCTCGTAAACTATAATGTCTAGATAAAAATAAGTATGATATTCATAGTCAGCATGATCGAAAACCCCTATATGACGAGCTTCATCTAAATCCGTTAAGAGTGTCATAAAGAAGACGTATTTTACGTAAACTACAAGACCTAGGTAAAATTAAAATGATATTCGTAATCAGAATGTTTGAATAGAATAGAATAGAATATTTTATTGTCATTGAGCTTTACAAGCAATAGACAACGTCCGAATGAAATATACATAGCTATAGATACAGATATATATATAAAATAATCATTACATACAGACAATCAGTTATTGGTTAATATTATTATGAACAATCTAATAATATTTGAAATAAAATGATACAGCAAACTAGGACACAATGTCTTGACATTCAATAAACTCTTGAATCGAGTAAAATGGATTCGTTATTAACCAGTCATATAACTTTTTCTTAAAAACCTTAAATGGCAGCTGTTGTATGGAGGATGTTAGTTTATTAAATAGCTTTGGTACTATAACTAAATAACTATTTTTGATCTTCGATAATCTAGTGAAGGGTATATCAATTTTCTTACACAATCTAGTATTATATGTATGTACTTCATCTCTGAGTGTCATATTTGCCAGGTTTTGCTTAGTGTAAAGTAGCACTTGATAAATATATACATTAACTACTGTCATTATCTTAAGCCTGATAAATAGTGGTTTGCAGTGTTCTTTATCATGTGTTCCAACAATAATCCTGATGGCTTTCTTTTGCAAAACTAGAACATCATGTGCTTGGCTACTGTTACCCCAAAGCAAAATCCCATATCCAATTATGCTGTGGAAAAATGCAAAATATGAATTCCTCAGATACTCATATGGAACTGTATCTTTCAATTTTCTTAACAGAAAGAGCACTCGGGAGAGCTTTGTACATACATATTTGACATGTTGTTCCCAGGTTAGTTGGCTGTCTATACGTATACCAAGAAATTTAATCTCAGATGCATCATAGTTTCCTCTATCATTGCAGTGATTGAGACTAAAGGTTACTTTTTTTGTTTTATCTTGATTTAGCACAAAACCATTTCTTTTAAACCAGGTCGCTGCCTCTCTTAATGCAGCTTGAGCTTCTATATACACTTCTTCAAAGCTTGTATTTATGTTAAGTAGCGTAGTGTCATCCGCGTATAGAATTGATGTGGTATTAGTATTTAGAGGCAAATCATTTATCATTATTAAAAATAGTACCGGACCCAGAACAGAACCCTGCGGTACCCCATATTTCACTTCTAAGATGTTTGAATGCATGTTGTTAACACTGACTATCTGTTTACGTTCCTTTAAATTGGATTTTAGAAAGTTTAAACTGCTACTGTGGAATCCGTAATACGCTAACTTATCACATAGAATTTTATGATCTACACAATCAAATGCTTTACTTAAATCGCAGAATGTAGCTAGAGCAAAACCCTTATTTTCAAAAACTTCATATATTTTTTTCGTTAGTGATTCTACTGCATCAATTGTGGATTTCCCAGATCTGAATCCAAATTGAGCTTCTAGAATTATGTTTTGCTCAGTCATATATTTATATAGCTGATCTTTAACAATAGTTTCCATAATTTTAGAAAAAACTGGAATAAGGGATATTGGACGGTAATTAGATGAACACGATCGATCTCCCGTTTTGTGTATAGGAATAACTTTTGCTATTTTAAGTGCTTTAGGAAAAAAAAAAACCTTGAGAGAAACATTTATTGAAGCATATTGCAAGGGGTTGCGCAATTTGATTAATGATAGCTTTTATAAGGTTGTTCGATATGTCAAATATATCCTTACTGTCAGAAGTTTTCATTTTTTTTACTACCTTTATGACATCATCAGGGCTAACATGGTTAATAACAAAAGAACTATTAAATGGACTATGTTGACTTAAATACTGATACATATTTACATTAGTATCTGCATTGTTTTTCTTGATTTCCTCTACGGAAGTAACAAAATACGTGTTAAGAGTATCAGGCGATAGCGTAACATTATTTTTGTTATTATTATTACTATTGCTTACCTTGTTGATTATCTTCCATGCAGTTTTGCATTTATTTGATGCTAATTCAATGCAATTTTCATTGTATGTTGCTTTCGCTACCTTTATTGCAGATTTATATTTACTCCTTTGAGACTTATAAATATCACTGGATTCACTAGTCATTTTATTCTTATATATATTATAATACTGCATTACTTTAGCTTTCATAGCAGAGAGTTCTGGGGTATACCACGTTCTTTTACCTAACTTTGTTTTCTTTGATGAATTATATCGGACCACCCTTTTAGGCACACACATATCAAAAATATTTAGAAACTTTGTTAAAAAAAGATCAAATGTATTGCTAGCATTTAAATTATCATACATAATGTTTACTTCCCAGTTTATACACGATAATTGTTGAATGAAACTTTGCAAATTAGTTTCTGTGATGGGCCTAGTTGCTATAAGTTCGGTGGTGGGAAAACTAAAGTTGCAGGATTCTACTTTTGTTGTACTTAGATTGACTAGCAGGGCATCATGATCTGAGAAAGGAAATTGACATACATTACTGGTTAAATATTCCGTTTTTACATTGGTAAATGCATTATCTAAGCACGCTTTGCCTCTTGTCGGTTTACGATTAACCACTTGAAGATTATGTTGTCTGAGTAGATTAAGTAACTCATGGACAGTTCGTTTGTCAGTAGTCACATCCTTATATACCTAGTTTCATCGAACCCTAGGTTAAAATTGGAATAACAAGAGTGTATCCCACATAACTGTAAGACCTATGTAAAAATGAATATATTCGTAATCAGCATGTTCTAAAACCTCTATATGCAGAGATCCATCCAAATCGGTTAAATTAGTTATAAAAGGGTGTATTTCACTTAACTGTAAGAACTAGGGGAAAAAACTAATCAGCATGTTAGAAAAACCCTATATATTGAGTTTTTGCAAATTGGTTAACTTCGGAAATCTGTATATACCGAGTTTTATACTAATAGTTTAAAATTGTTATAAAAGTGCGTATTCCACATAAACTTTAAGGTACAATAATATCTACTCCGCCGTAAATATCATTTACCGCAACTGGAACAGTAGTCGAAATCAGAACTGTAACGTTTCTGCCCTTGCGTGTTATTTTTTTTTTTTACAAAATCGGAACTTCAATTTTATTAGCCAAACGCTACCAACTGCTCCGGGAACCATGTGTGTGAGTGTGTTTGTTTGTTTTAATGTCTGCTTCACTCTTCTCGTAAAAATTGAACGAGTAAAACGGATAGGATTTTCTATGTTATTTAGGGGCCGGTTCTGCATATGGTATTAGCCTTTCTAGACTAAAAGTTGGAATATGTGTTTCGTAATCTGTTGTTGATCTGCCCTAAATTTTCTTGCGTAATCTTAAAAAGGTTGTTGTGCTCTTAGACGGGTGCAGCTTCTCCTGTGTTGTCTATTCGGACCCGAAACTTGTAGTCCAGCTTGAGTCGGAACAGTTCGCTCATGCATTTCCAAGTGCTCCGTATACCAAGTATGTGTGTGTGTGTGATCTGGAAAGGAAAACACAAGCAAGCAGGGAGCGCACCACTGCTCTAATGTGTTCATTAGGAGTTGGAATATGTGTTCATAGTTCTATGTTGTAGACTTTGTAGTCTGCTGCTGCTGCTGTGTTCCATAAGATCAAGGAGTGGGAGTTGGAACTGTAGGCCTACTTTTTCTCCGCATGCGTGTAATTGCTACTAAATTGGAAGTGCGCATGCGTAATCAAGTGCGTGTGGGGGGGTGATTGTATGTAAGAATGAAATATAGGTCAGAGTGTTTTATAATGGTTCAAAAAAGTGATCGTAACAGACTATTCGTTGCGTAGTCTGCTCCGGAGGAACCGGTACCAGTACTGGAACTTAAGGCGGAAGCAAAGACGGAACAGGAACCGGAACAGTTTGTCCATCGCTACCAACTTCTCCCTGAACCAACTATGTATGTGTTCATGAGCTGGAAAGGAAACCACACGCAAGCGGAGTGCGAACCGCTGCTCTACCATGTTCAATAGAAGTTGTAATATGTGTTCATAGTCCTATGTAGTAGCCTTTGTAGTCTGTGATCATAGTCTTCTATGTCTGTGTTCAATCAGAACCGGAAGTGCCTGATGGAACTTAATTTCTACTACATTAGAAGTGCGCATGAGCAACCAATGTGTGTACTTTGTTATTTAGGGAAAGAAAAATAAGTCAGCCTTTTATAAGGGTTGAAAAAAGTGGTCGTAAGAAGCCATTTGTTACGCGTAGTCTGCTCCGGAACCGGAACTGATGTTGGAACAGGATCCGGAACAGTTTGCGCATGCGCTACCGAGTGCTCCAAAAACCAAGTGTGTTGCGTATGTGACAGAAAGAGAGAGCTGGAACGTTATGCCGGCAAGGCTAAAGGCAAATCGCACGCAGGTAGGGAGCGATTCACTGCTCTATTATGTTCAATAGGAGTTGGAATATGTGTTCATTATCTTACGCTGTAGCTTTTGTAGTCTGCTGCTGCTGCTGTGTTCAATCGGAACCGGAAGTTGAGACTGTATTTTTTCCTTGCATGTGTGTAATGTCTACTAAGTTGGGAATGCGCATGCGCAACCAAGTAGGTGTACTATTTCTTTAGGGAAGGAAAAATAGGTCATAGTCTTCAGTGTCGTAAGGGTTGAAAAAAGGTGGTCGTAACAGGCTACTGGTACTAGAACTTGAGTCGGAAAAGGTGTCGGAGCAGGAATCGGAACCGGAATAGTTTAAATATGCGCAGTAGGTCAAAAAACATTACTAAGTGTGACCACAATCCAAAGTTTCTCGAATTCGAAATAGGGCCTTTTGAAATTTGGGTTTCTCGCGAACGTAAACATCTCTAGCTTGAAGTTATGCACTTTTCCCCACAGGTCTATATGAACTTTTTTCTCTTATTTTGATATGATGAATTACCTTTTACAATTTGTCGGTATAGTTTACAAACACCCTGTGTATGTATATACCGAAGTGATAGCTATATGTAGCGATGTGAGGGAGAAGAAAGGCAACATACAATCAGGACACTGGCTGATAATCGTGGCAGACCAAGAATGATTTTTACTTTGCAGTGAATAAGAGATGTTTATTACATTTTGACTTACGGCGAATACGGTGTTTAAGTAAGTGCAATACAGCACCATGAATGCCATTTCACACTTATTCGTTATAGCTGAAAAATGCAAGTTGACAGTGAGGAAGCCCAAGGAATGTTAGTAGATATTTACGGTTACTTATATATTATGATGAATATGTAAAGGATGAAAATTTATGTGGTTTGTGATTTAAAAAAAAATGAGATAGGCCTACACTATAGCATCATCGAAGTGCGAAATGAATAGTGTCATCAAGTTTTACAGGGGGTTAGGACGTAAGATGATAGTGCGTCGTGACCTCGGTCGTATGGTACGATATCTAGTAACATAGATTGGCGCTTGTAAATGCGCGTTCAATTCTACGGAGTAAGAAATTTCGAGATGACACAATAGGAGTGTAAATCAACTAGATCTTACTCTAACCATATTGGATGTGTAAACTCATACGATGTGATAAGCTAGGAACGTGCCTCTCCAAGGCAGCGAATTTCTGATAGAATATTGACTGTGTGCATGTTCAGGCAGTGTGTCATACATTAAGATACTTCGTATGAATACCATATACGTACAACGTATTGTCAAATTTTTTAGCCAGACTTACACAAACTAAGAGCTTGAGTAGGTGGATCCGATCTTTCCAGTTGGACTAGTTTCTTAATGAGATGTGGAGTCCAGGTGACGCAAAGGTATTTGATGCCAGGACAGGTGTACGATCTACGTGAAGGTTTCATCAATTCTGATTTTTGTATGAGAACATGCCCTACCGGGTAGGAAAATAATAGCCTGTGTTTTCGTATGATCAATTCTTAATCACCATATGTTAGGGTAGGGAACGAATGCGTCATTTGTTTTTTGTTTTATTTTTCATGGTCTTGTGATGGACTGCGCTATATGGACCATCGGAAAATGGCAGTTGTCGTCAGCGTTCTGAAATATGGTTGTGGTTGGTGTGTGTGGTAAGGCTTACTACGTACAATAGGTATGACATTGGAGGCAGTGAAATATGCCAGATTGTGGGAAGAAATGAAGAATGAGGGTTCAGTTAATAAGGATAGAATCTAAGTTGCCTAATAAGTAAGAATGGATGAGTCGAATATAGGAAGATGATAGATGATATTTACGGAGTTTACAGAGTAAACCAGGCTACTAAACTTTTTCAAAAGTACCTCCTAGACCAAAGACTGCCAGATAGGAAGTAAAACCTTTATATTACTGCATACAAACAGTTACGGTTAGTCATCATTATTGATTCAACATACTAAAATGATGTCAGGAAATTTCTTGATGAATATGAGTAGGTTATGAGTTTAAACTGGGTATGCATCTGGACTACTAGGAATCGTTCAATATTTTTCAAAGTAAATTGGTGAGTTGAACAGGACTGGTAGATTAGACAAAAGTTTGTTAGGTTTAGGAAATGGAATAACTTTTGAGTATTCATTTGGGAAATATTATTTTCCCATGATAAAAGATATATATATATATATATATGGTGCAGAAAAGAAGTAGAAATGGAAATGATGCCTGCATGATGAGAACCTACGTAATAGAGTCAAACAACGAGGCAATGGTGCGTATACTGAATAATATCTGATGAATTTCGTCTCATTGGATAGGAGTGGTAAGTTAATTATTGTTTTCTAAAGAATGGTTACTAGATGACACAGATGTAGATGCAGGTTTATTGAATATTGTAAGCGCTGCGATGCTTTATCCATGTCAGTGATGACAGTGTATTATAATTATTATGAACAAAGGATATGGCATGGCGGAATCTGTGCGGGTAAGCTAATAGAATTTTCGAAATTATTTACTAAGATGTGTTCACTTCTAAGTATGGCAAAAGTTTGAATACAATAGTGTTTCTTATATGCAACAATATAATTATGTATAATCCTAAGATATTGACAATGGATCCGAAGAGCTTATATATGCCGGTACATACTTGTGATATGCCCTACGAGATGCGGATAAGAAATGTGTGTAATGTGGGGTAATTTTAATTTATTCAACTAAATTTATGTTGCTGCAATAGAATGCTTTACAGCACCTTGAATGGATTCAGTATAAGCAGTGATTATGTGACCAAGATCGTAGTATGTAGTACGAATTACCAGTGATTCAACTGCAGTATCAAGATCAATACGACATTGGTCCCAATTAGCTCCTTTGTGACAGAAAATTTTCTATGGAAGTAGCTTAGGTTGAGGCTCAGGAAAATAATTAAATGCATATTTAATAGGTCCATCATCACTACCTAGAAATTATGTATACTCTACGCGAGAGATTTCGATGTGTGATAAGATTAGGGGTAGTATTAATGCCGGAGCGTATAGGCTTTTGTGGAACTCTCTAACTACTCCAATGTGAAGAAAGACGGGAAAGTTATTTTGTCACCTGTGACTGGTTACGAATATTTGGGCCCACATAGTAGAGGAGACCGGGGCTTGTTGTGACAGGGGCAGGTTGTGACAGTTATACACGATCTGGCGACGCTGATTGACGCCTACAGTCACGAATTCACAATCTATTGTTTCCCATCAGTGTGAGTCGCGCCGAGCCAGAGCAAAGAAGAATGTTGGTTTTGTAGAGGTCTTGATCTACATTTGAAGGTAAGTTTGTTTTCTGTTTTCTTCAATATAAAATAGTTGGAAATATTAATGGTATTTTCTAAAAACTAAGGCAACTATAATACGCATTTAAACGGTTTTGTTTCTTAGTAAATTAAAACTGAGATACTAAATTGCCAATAAAAGGCAAAAAAATACCCATTGGGGTTAGTTGTGACAAACTGCTAGGGGTAAATTGTGACAAATGTCACAACTGACTCCGCAGAAAACCAGACAATGGAAGTTTATTGTCTAATTAATTTTATTAATTTTACATAAGGGATATTACTAAGGTTTCGTTAGGAAGTAAATACGTTATTAGTATTGGGAAGAAATTTCCGATTTCTAACGCATAAAATCATTAGCACAATGTTGATTGTATATGCATCAATGTTTGCAGATTTAGACTGGTTTCTTTTGCGTATGTCTCTTGTAGATGAGTGTACTCAAGGGATCCCGGGTTCGATTCCCGGTGGAGACACAAATGGTTCGGATCCCACCTTAGTTTTAGATCCCTCCTTAGGACGTCATCACCATCCCATGGAAAAGAAAGGCAAACCGCCATTGGTTCACCATGCCCAGATACTATGAATCAAAGACTGGCCTTTGGACAGAACATCACATCATCATTAACAATAACATCCTTTTGCATGTAATTTGCAGCAATTTGAATTTGCATTTTAATGTTTGCTTCAATCTTTCAGGTTGCATATGGTACGAACATATAAGAGAAAGAGAAAGACCAGATACCAATTGAAGTGCACATAGATGCAGCACGAGCATACCACGAAAACAAGGGATCTTCAAGACAAGTGCAGCACAATATGAGGACAGTCATTGTACAGATTCTACAAGAAGCAGTTTGTTGCAGGTAATTACAACCTAGGACTAAGCTTAATTTGCATGGAGAAGAGATTCGACCGACTTAGATTTCATGGTAAAGGTCCTACTGGAAGTATTGCAGGAAATAATTCATCAGATTGGATGGCAGGAGACCTGTTTGTGCAATTCATGGAGCATTTTGTCAAACATACAGGCAGTTCTCTTCAACATCGTGTCCTTTTGTTGTTTGATAACCATGAATCTCATATCTCAGTGCAGGTAATCAATTATGCCAAGAAAAATGGTGTTATTCTTCTGTCATACCCACCTGACACGTCCCATGAGCTGCAACCCTGGACAGAGGAGTATATTCTTCATTTAAAAAGTTAGTTGCAAATGGAATGGATGCATGGATGGAAAACAATCCTGGGTGTGGATTTAGTATCTATGACATTCCGACTATTGTGAAAACGGCATTTCCTCTTAGTGTAAATCCATCTAATATTCCTAATGCATTCAGAATAACTGGAATATATCCCTTTAATAGAGACATTTTTACAGATGATGATTTTTTGGAACCGCAGGTAACTGATCGTTACATTGAAGATGATGATCACATTATAAAGTTGAACTGCACTAGGACGTACTTCGCTATCACATCACTCAAGTTCAACAACATCCTCATCCTCAACGAACTTTTCAGGTCATAATGAAGAACAAGGACCAACTAACATTAAACAACCAAAAGGGAAAACATCATTAAAAAGACAAGAATACTTTTATCCAAGATGTGAAATACAGTAATTAATGAACTGAAATGAAAGTAATATTGGGCATGATATACGAGTAAGAAAAAGACATAAATGTGTTCTTAGAAACGTTCAAAGTAAATTTACAAATACTTATTGAAGATATACTACTCTTCCTTTACGTTTTAACGAACTAATAAGTAAACAAACAAAAGAAATGAATGAAGAACGAATGTCTTGCTCTCGAAAAAAATATAAGAAATAAATGAAAAATAAATGTTTACACAAAAATAACACACTAGTACTTCATGTAGTCACCTCCAGAGTCAATAACTTCTTGAAGTCTGGAGGGAATACTAGATACAAGTCTCGAGCAATATGACGGTGTGTCAGGTAAGTGTTGCCACAGTTCCGTAAGTTGATTTTGAAGAAACGTTTGGCCTCTGTCGTCACTTCTCTCTTTCCATTCTTGCACCGTCTAGGCCCACAAATGTTCAATTGGGTTCAAGTCTGGGGATAGAGGGGTCCACTCTATACAAATTAACTCCGGATGTTCACTTAGCCACTCTCGTGTTTGCCGGGAAGTGCAAACAACACTGTTGTTATGCATAAATATATACTCTTCCTGTTCGGGGAAGTTTCTTTCTAAGGACGCTAACAATGCATTTTCGAAGATATTAACGTAAACAGTGCTGTTCATTCTCTCGGGCACTGCAACCAAATCTACAGGATCAGCAGCCATCATGTATCCACAAAAGTGTGCTAATATTCGTTCTGAACAAGAAGTACTGATATTTTGTTCAGCATTCCTGGTTCAGCGTGGTCTATACAATATAACTCTGCCTTGCTGGTTAGACTTGAAAACTTTCTCGTCGGTCCAGATGACTAAGTCTCAATATGACAGAGGTTGGGTTGTGTTCTCCCTCCCATTCCATTCGTCTGGTCTTTTGCGTTTCAGTCAGAAGAGTCTTCCTAGCGGGTCTTGAACAGTGGAGAGCTGCCCCCAATAATCTTATTATTGTTTCGTGAGAACAATTATATTCCATGGCTTTGTCCAAAAGGATCGACGCGTGGCGTAGAGGTTTATTGATTGCTTCTGTAACTAACGTTTGCTCTTGAGCTGCAGTTGTCGCTTTAGGCCTGTCACTTCTTGACCGAGACCTGAACCATTCACCACATTCTTTATGTCTATGAATCCATTTCTTGGCTGTTTTCTTGTCACAGCCCAGATTCCTAGCGATGTGAGGCAGAGTTTGTCCCACTGTTTCTCGGTCTATGATTTCTCCTCGCAGAGCAACAGACAGTTCTCCACAGCCCTTGTAACGAGGCATTTTGACAACCTGTTAGAAATTTGAATTCTGACTTGTATAAATAATGTCGGTAAAGTGTATCTTTCTGTTTCTACTGCACATGCACCAGTGAATTTTTATGAAAGCTCATAAATAATCCTGATAATTGCTTAATATTAATGAACTAATACGTAATAGAGCATATATAAACAATACATATCATTCGTCAAAGTAAAGAATACAGTTAACACAAAAAAATTTCAATAGACATATTGCACCAGGCCAAAATAGGCTTAAACTTCAGGTAATACAAAGTAAATTTCATACTGTAATGAAAGGTGTAAGATGAAAAACGCTTACTACAATCGTAACTGCTTACAATAGTCGAGTGGATGCCCTCCCCGCTGATCTAGTGGCTTGCACTTGCCACTTTGGTGTAAGGGCTCCCGGGTTTGATTTCCAGTGGGAGAGCCTTTGAAATTTTAACTTTTCTCGATGTTTCTGTGCTCATGTCCCTGTCGTTTTAGATTACTGGTAAAGCAAATTAAACAAGTAAAAAGTGAATAAAATTAAGAAGTAACTAGTAACAAGTAGATAAAAAAAAATGGATTGTACTACATTGGACTGTAGATTTTCGAGGCACCACTCAAAAGTATTTCGAATCTCACCAGACTAAAATTTTCGTTTTATTTCTTCTTGACGTTTCTATTTGTGTTCCTGTTGGAATCGATTAAATATAATTTCGTAATACGCTAAAATATACGTAATATTTCGAATTCTTAATCTCTTATTATTACATTTTTTAACCTTAGTTGGGAAGAAGGAGGAAAAATGAAAGTACAAACATTTACAATAAATTACTTAACATTTAGTGACATTGTAATAGTGGGTATTTCTGAAAACGTATAGTGAACCAAAAATATATTTAGTAGGTCACATGTCTATATTATTCTATTCTAACTTAAAAGTTACAGTTCAGGCAGTGACGTATCGAAGTCATGGGACTAAGGTGTTGCAAGCCCTCTCATTGCAACTTTTGTATTCTATTGAGATAAAAAATATTTAAGTTTTTAATTTTGGAATATCAACAAGCACCGTGTGTGGAGGACGGTTAATTTATACTACGATTTATCAATTCCAAATGTGTAGAAGATGTGGCTGGATATTGTATATTATCATTCAAGAGATATAACAAAACGAAGGGACTTCGTAAAACCTTCACGCCTTCCCAGAAGGAAGAAGCGCGCCTCCAAGTTGAGAACTACTGCTTGCGAGCGAAACATTCTAACAATCTGTTAGCATTTCCTTCTTCGCCTTCTCTCTGTACTGCGCATGCACCAGTCAGCTTTCATGAAAGATAATACATAGCCTTGATACTTTCCATAGGCGCCGGAACCTAGGGGCTCAGACCCCTTCAGCCCCCCGAATATTACCGATGAGGGGGCTGAGCCCCCCCAATATTTCAGTTATGTTTTCGTATTATTTCTTCAAAATACTTTTTCCAGACAGTTTTGGAAAATAACTACTCAGGTGCGTTTTCAGTTTCAGAATATAATATTTAGTTTTCTTTAGTAAAATTAGTGTCGCCAAACAACTGTTTTTCCGTTTCAGAACTTTTATTGAAAAGAGGAAAGAGAATACTTTTTTTTTTCTCCCGCTCCCAGCTTCAATTCTTTACTGGTGACTGTATTGGTGAGTATTGTCTTCCTGGAGTATCAAAACAGAGAGAGAGAGAGAATTGCCGTCATTTTGTTACTATATGAGCGGATGTAAAGGACAAGTATAATGCGCCTTTCTTTCTAGGAATTCTGGAAGCCTTCTGAACTTTCCCTGCTAGCAGTTGCAACACATGCTAGTTTATATAGGGGTTTATGACCCCTGGTTGCAGAAAATCAACCCTGCTTCCCTTCCTTCGTTCTGAATTTTTTCTTTCTATATTTTCAAATATTGAGTTTTGGTCATTTCGTGGAGATAACGCAGTCAGTAATAACGTTTACTCCGATGTGTTTTGTTCCAAAGATTTTGTATCGTGTCGGTGTGTTAGTTTATCGATAATGTTGACAGAAGAAACAAAATATTATTGTGGTGACGTGTTATTGTTTCAGTTTTCTGGAAGAAGAGGAGCATGAGTTTTAGTGAAGTGTTTGTTTTATTTATTCACTCATTCATTATTTGCGGGTAAATAATGTTAATTGAACATTTGAAAAATGAATCGTTTTATAGTGAGAACGAAAAAAAAGTGCAAAATGAATCTTCTATTCAGTGATTGACAATATTGATAGTAGTGCTTTTGTTGTTGAGGAAAAGAGAGTAAATTTCAATGCCGTCTTCATCTACAGACAGTTCTATACCATAAAAAAGAACCTTTCAGGTACATCGGGGTGAGAAGTTTCCTTGGTTGTTTTATGACGCTAATTTAGACGCGGCATTTTGTAAAATTTGCAAAGACGCATATGAGAAAAAACTTTTGAGGTTTTCGTCAAAAATGGAGTTAACCTTTATTGAAACTGGTTTCCGTAATTGTAAGAAAGCGCTGGAAAGAATGAGAAAACATGAAAGCTCTGATTGTCACCGAGAATAGTTTTTAAAAGTTCATGTTCTGAATAGCAAGATCAATGTATCTTCCCAGCTCTCTGATGGTAAAAGAATTCAGATGGAAGAGAGTAGAATTGCCTTACTGAAGACACTTTCTTCTTTGCGTTATTTGGCTGTTCAGGGACTAGCTATAAGGGGTCATACTGACGACAAAAGCAATTTCAAGCATTTGCTCCGATTGAGAAGTGAAGACAGCCCTATCCTTAAGTTGTGGTTTGAACGAGAGAGAGAGAGAAAAAAATGGTTATCACACGATATATGTAACGAAATGTTATCAATTATGAGTAATGCAACTTGTGTCCACTATAAAATCCACAAAGTATTACGCTTTGATTGTTGACGAAACAGCAGATATCTCAATGAAAAAACAGATTTCCTTTTGCTTTAGAATAGTCACCAACGATCTTGAAATTGATGAAATTTTTCTAGGCTTTTACTCAACAAATGACACACATTCAGAAACTCTTTTCAAAAGAATTCAAGATGTTCTTCTACGTTCCAGTTTAGAAATAACGTATTGTAGAGGCCAGTGTTACGACGGCGCTTCCAATATGGCTGGCGTACGTGGAGGACTTCAAGCAAAAGTATCTAAATTAGAATCGAGGGCTCCTTATGTGCATTGCTTTGCTCACTCTCTTAGCTTGGTTGTTCATGTCAGAGCAATCTTTATCAGATAAGTCAGATGCTGGTGCCAAAGCACATGGCTTCCTGGTTCAAATGCACTCGTTCGATTTCTTTTTTCATCTCGCATTGCTAATGAAGCTGTTTTGTCACATAGATAGCGCAAATACAGCATTACAAAAGAAAACTTTATGTATTCAAGATGCTGTAAATATGATTTCAAGCCTACAGATCACTTTGCAGAATTTCCGAACAGATACTGAATTTGACACGTTCTGGGCAGATGTAGTAGGAAAAGCAAACGAACTTGAGCTTTCAGAACCAGCTCTCCCGCGACCAAGAAAACTTCCAAAACGGATCAATCAAGATGATAATCCCCATGAATATGAAAACCCGCAGCAGCTATATCGTCAACAATATTTTGAAACTATTGACACAGCAGTACAGTGTTTAGAATCACGGTTTGATACTAAAATAAAACATTTTCTAGGGCTCTGTGGACGGTTTATCATTGGTGAAACAAATGATGTTAGTGCTATAGACGAATTTTACAAAGACGATATAGATATCGAACGGCTCAAACTACATCGTGATATGTTACTTGATCTTCGCAAAACACAAACTAACTCCGAACCTTTCCGAAGTTTCGCGTGTGTTCTTGACTTCTTAAAGCAAAACACTTATCTTCAAACCATGCTTTCAGAAATCGTTAAGTTCGTTCGATTATTTTTGACGCTACCATCCACTACTTGCACAGCGGAGAGATCCTTTTCTTCTTTAAGACGACTAAAGTCCTATCTACGATCTACCATGGGACAAAAACGGCTCAACGCGTTAGCAATTTTAAATTGTCATCAAGAACTTTCTGCAGCACTCGATCTTGATCTTATTGCAGACGAATTTATAATGCGCACCGAAATTTGCAGACAAACCTTTACTATGAAAAAGAAGTAATTCTCCATTTGCCACCTACAAACCTGAACCTGGATGGAAGAAAATCAACTAAATGCAAGTAAGTTAACATAATATTACAATTTAATAAGAAATTTAAAATTTGGTAATCATATCTTATTCCTATATCTATTTTATTGTCTCGTATCATTCAAACATTGGATTTGTTCAAACCTTTTTTTTCTGCCTCCCAACACAAATATGTGTATTGTTATGGGAGAGAAGTCGCCTTTCATATACGAACAAATAGTCATGTCCCATTGATGTCCGTTATTAAGAGGTTTAACTGAACTTATTATGAGATAAAAGGCTAAACAGTTTATTGGTTATAGTGAATTCTTAGCCATTATCGTTTCTGAATTGTTGCAACTATATTGTTGAATTGACTTGATTATTATTCATCGTATCTTTTCAGCAACAAGGCTATATGAGACATGGATCTACAATTTAAGCTGAAATCCGACCCATTGTAGTTCAACGCTCTCCCACCGGGAATCGAACCAGGGACTATGTGCACCAAATGGAAGCTCGCTAGCCACTAGACCAGCTGAGAGGACTGCAACTGCATTGTGAGGAGTTGTCAGTAATCCATTATTGACGCACAGAAACGAGGAACGTAAATAGTAAGAAAGTGAATGAAAACTGTCAACCAGAACGAAGCGGGGGAGGGGGAACTTAGGCTACAAGCAGGGACGTAAGCAGGGGTGGGCCCTGGGGGTCCGGACCCCCCCGAAATCCGGACTTTTTTGTAAATTTAGTCTAATTTTAGGGGCAATTTTACAATTTTTAATATAATTTAGCCTGAAATTGTGTTTGGACCCCCCGAAAAGCTTTGGACCCCTCCCGAAATAAATTCCTGCGTACGTCCCTGGTTACAATGTGTCTAAATCCACTCTGATTAAAACCAGTTGGTTTTCAACCAACTAACCCTAAACCATTGTTTCCATTTAGAGTAGTTGAGCCCCCCCAATGTTTTCTTCGTGTCGGCGCCTATGATACTTTCTATAGTATTTATGAAAGAACGTGTAATAGAATCTATATCAACAAAATACATCATTCGTCAAAGTAATCAATAACGTGTTCATAAAACAAATTAATGGACATATTACATAAAAGTAAATTAGGCTTAAATTTTAACCAATAGAAAATACATGCTATTCTGTAACAAGAACTGCTACTCAAAGCCATTGCTACAATCACTAGTTGCTATCATGGCCAAGTGGTCTAAGGCGATCCTTTTTGTAAAACACCCTAAGAGCTTAGTTCGAGTCCCAGAGAGTCCAACGCATTTTTTCTTTCTCTTTTTACGAGTTCTCAATGTTTCTGTCTGTATTCCTGTCGGATTCGATTAAATAGAATTTGGAATAGAGACCAGTATGTATGATAAATGATAATTTATTTGTGAGTCTCCACTCGTCTAATATACATTTTCGAGAGTTTTATTTTGGAAGTGTATATAATATGGAATAGTGAAAATAGTAAAGTAAAAAAAATATTCTTATAAATATAGGTTAATTAATTGGAGTTGAGCATGACTTTCATTTTAGGATTATATAGAGATGAGTTACTTTCAAGTGCAATGCGAAAAAAAGTGAGTTTTAATCAAACACAAAATTGTAACTTACAGGATAACTTTTACATGATTACTATTATATTTTTTATGTTTTTATTATAATTCTGTATAAGTTATGATACTACTATTTCAAAATGTAGAACGAGAAAGAAGTGTAATATTATATTTGTTACGCAAACCTTTTAATCAGGGATAATTTCAGGGAGTAATCTGAGGAAGAATTTGAGACCCTTCTGAAGCTAAGAAATTTCTGCCTTCGGGACCTATCTTCGATCAGGCTTAATGTGGATTACCAGTGAGTATACCCATCACCCTATTAAAATTCCCCCGAGGATAATTTTCTCAAATCACCACTGTTTATAATTAGTTTTTTGTTACAAATCAGAGGATAATAATGGGAAAACATACTTTATATTTTGTTTTCAGATATGGATTTTAGTTTTGCAATTAATATATTGTTCCGTCTTAACCGAATTTGAAACAAAAGAAGTTTCCAATGAGTTACTCAAATAAATGTTTTCCGCCTCCAAATGAAAATAGGAAGAGACTTAGAAAAACTTATTATCGGGTTTTAACACACAAACATATGATTGATAGAGTATCGACCTAAACCACTCGACCATTATGCATGCTTTTACAGGCTTTCTTTTAACTTTTGTGAAAGAAGTTTACTGTTCCATACTCGCTTTTGTTTATTGCGATACGACTATGAGTTCTCAGCGAATATTTGGACGTCACAGCTCTTGTAATGTATAAAAGTGTTTGTAGAATAAATCACATTCAATTTTACGTCCTAGTAACATACGTAAAATCAGATTGAATTCATGAAATGATTGAGGTTGAAGTGAGCGTCTTACCTCAGGTAACTGCAGTTAGTGTCTGATGAAGACAACGTTACGTTTTCGAAACTGTTACACTGGAATTTAGTTTTTAATAAACAAGTGTTTATACTCTGGTCAGAAGTGTTTATTATATCTTGAAGTTCTTAACAGTGCTTTTTATATTGGAGTCTTTGTAGATAGACTGCTCCAGAATATTTATTTTCTTAACATATTGAATAAGATTGTAATACGAGTGATATCAATTTTTTTATACTTGTTTGTATAACAATTATTGTTGTGATTATAAAAGGCATTATAAAAGCATAATACTTTTATTAAAATAAATACTTAAAAAAATAAGATTATTTTAACCTAGTGGAAGAAAATATATACTGAACCTATTTAGTTTACATAGATATATGAGCAAATAATATTTAACCATTATATTACATTACACCCAATGATTGAGTGACACCTCATGAACTTCTTTCTTCCTGCGCTCCACTTTTCTTTTCTCTGAATTTAAGAAAATGGGAAAATTAATTCTAGGTATAACCAACATCACAACGATAAATTAAAATCAGATTATGAGCTTGCTGCTAAGTTTCTTTATGTATAATTTTAAAGAGTAAAAATTGCGTGACTGGGACCGGGATCGAACCTAGGGCCTTCTGACTTTAAACTGTACAAACGAAACTCAAAGCTTTACAAAGTTAAAATTCCAAATTCCAAATTGAATTACAAATTACAAAATGTATTATTATTGCAATATGTTTACTTAAGCATAATGAAAGATTAAAAACTTAAAATAGCATGTTTGAAAAAAAGCCATTTCTTCTATACAATATGAAGAATGTGTTGACATAAATAAATATACAACGTTATAAAATCATGCCAGGTGAGTGAAAAAAAAGGAAAAATAAACCGTACCATGAAAAACAGTTGAAGAACGCCTGATCTTAAGTTTTTCCTCTTCTGACAAACTAGAATTAGATATTATAGTTGTTGGAAGAGAGGTGAAAAATATGTATAAAACCAAGAAGAGATTCGAAGTTTTCTACCGTCAAATAAAAAACGAGCCACCAGGAAGGGAAAAATACCCTCTGAAACGTATCATAAGTTGGTGCAACACTGCATGCTTTCCACTAATCTAATATCTTCAGTGTTCTTGCAGTAATCAACCTCCAAAGCACCCATGAAATCATTCTAATTATAATGTTTATATGTAATTCCTAGACTTTGGATCTTAAAGTCCCAGAAAGTGTACATTAGAATTTTAGAGAAGTGCTTTTGAGGGAGTTATTTTAACACTTCGTAAGAAATTGCACAATTCAAACTTTGCCTTTCCAGAATTTCTTAATGAATTTCAAGCTAACAATTATTATAAGGAATGAAAAAAATCGTTATATCGTTAATGGTAGGTGAAATCTGGTGCAGCATAAAAGCCTATTTACTAGCCTATAAAGCTTAGCCTATTTACTTTTCTAGAACTACATGGAATATATTTTTATTGAAAAAGTCCTATATTTGATATAGTGTAGATCGTGACATCATCGTTTCACGGTCTGAAATGGCACTGAGGAAGAAATATTTTGACTTCTGTTTATTGACCAAACCCACCACAAATTACAAAGTAACATAACGCTTGGAGGGAGTGTTATCATTGTGATGTGGAAAACAGATTTACCATAAAAGTTTACGATTCTTATTTAGTGTGTTAAGAAATAATTTCGACCTCAAAAGCATTTAAGCCATTTAGAAACGTGAAGGATTTTAAAATCAAATTTAGGATATTTTAGATCCTAATATCCAAATTAGTACGTTTTATGTTTAGAAAATTAGTATATTTTTATTCATATGAATTTTAAATGTAAAAAAAATACAAAATTTTTATATTAACTATAAAGGAATAAAAATAGAACCAAATTTAATAACCAAAACCCCATCTGCATTTTTCAAACCTTTTTCAGTTTCTTCTGGTTTCCCTGCCTGAAACCCATTTCCTTGACTTTCCAGAATATGGACACCATACATTTTAAGAACTCGTATTTCCCAAAATTATCAACATATCGGAACCAAATTTTACAAAACATGGGTATTCGCAACACCTTATTTCGGTGAAAATCAAAATCATCTATTAAAAAAGTTCAAAATGGTGGCCGTTAAATCTTTTCGATTCGCAATCCCGAACAAATCAAAATCTAATTTAGAACAAAAGTGAGTATTACCAATACCTTAGTTTACAATCAACATCAGCATTCTGAAAAAAAAAACAGCAGCAGTTTCAGGCTTTCTGAAAAATCTGTTTCCGGTAGCCTTGGGCCACAAAATGTACTTTCTTTTCATACTTTATTTAGTTCAAGCAGATCACTTCAGATATATATAGTTGTACTAGTTTCAAGACAATTGCTGCAAATTGTGATTAAGATATGTAGAAAAATTCTGAAACTAGTGAGGTACAATTCAGAATATAAACTGCTTGGGATTTAAAGACTATTAAAGCATACGAAACACAATGTCTCATTCCGATTACATTTAGGCAGAACCTGGAAATAACAATGCAAAACATCTTCTAAACGTCACAGGTGATCACTCCATGAATGCAACCGGAGTGGTAGATTGTGTTTTCTGTTTTAATAATATTAAATCGCAAGCAGTTAATATTTTGACCTTACCTCGATCACTAGTTTCAGAATTTTGATACATATTTTAGCCTTATACCAAATTTGCAACAAACAATACCTTCTAAATTTGCTACAAACATTACCTTCTAAATTTGCTACAAACATGACCTTCTAAATTTGCTACAAACATTACTTTCTAAATTTGCTACAAACATTACTTTCTAAATTTGCTACAAACATTACCTTCTAAATTTGAAACAAACATTACCTTCTAAATTTGAAACAAACATCACCTTATAAATTTGCAACAAATCTTACTTTATAAGTTTGCGGCAAACATTACCTGATACATTTGCAGCAAACATGATCTTGCGATCGTGAAAACACTTTCTGCAATATTGCTGCAAACCTTTTAATATTTTCACCAAATTTATCAGCTCATTTTCGGAAATTTTGTCAAAGAAAATTTGCACAAAATATTTGCAGCAAAGTCCTGGCAAACTTTCTTGCTGTGCAGTCGCAAACATTTCGTTTGTATTGGCAAATGTTTTCGTTTTCTGAGGCAACTTTGCTGCAAACTCAGCCAGCGTCAACTTCGTTATTTGCATTGAACTTTCGGCAAATTTTCCCATTTGAAAAGGCAAGTTTTTTGCAAACTTTTTAGTTTGACTTTGCAAATTTTTAAACATTTTTAAAACATTTTCTGTGCTATCTGGGTAGGTACCCACTCGGCATTTGTCGGGTATGATAGCCACCTGGGATTGATCTCAGGCCCGCCTGAACGTAACGAGATCGTACTCCTGGGTGTTTCCAGGGTTTTTCCTCATTGAGACCAAGATTGTTGGGATGATAGCTTCAAAATGTAGGCCCTGGACGCTATCGTCCCTCATCATTAACTTCGTTACTTCGGAATTCTCTATTTCATCCATTAATTTGCTATTCTGTACATCTTCCTTCTGTTACATAACATCCTGCCAACGTTGTTTCCGAATTTACTTTCGTCATGAATTTAGTCAAGTTCTACTTACGATATGTCTCACCATCAGTATGAGCTTGTGATCCATACTACAGTTCTTCCTGTCAGCTCATTACATATCATATTTCTCTCCCAGCAACTCAGCTTACGTAGCAGCCATGTTACCAAATGTCATTAACTGTTGCCTAAGAACGTGGTTGAATATTGAGCACTTCTTTCAACTCAAGCAAAATCGAACCTTTTTACTATTTCGCATTATGAACCTGCCACTCAATAGAAGAATGCCCGAGACACCACTGATTTTGAAAATTGCATTTGGTTTCCGTATATGCACTTTTGTGCGTTGCTGTAACTTCAATTATTTAAACACCTCTGGTTCAATCCCAGCTCGCACCGAGTGAACATTGTGGTGGACAAACATCGTGTGAGTGGGTTTTCTCGGAGTCCTCCCGTTTTACCCCGCTTTCTTGATTCTAGCATTCCATTCATTTCTCATTATCACCGTCTCCTTTAGCCTAGCCGGAATAATAGTGGGACGCAAAGCTTAAAGATTATATTTCATTTCGATTGTTTACTTTTTGAGTTGCACGTGCGTAAAACATCGTATTAACCTATTCATGAGCTGTAGCTGTCAAACGGGAAGAAATATGCCAAAGTGTTTCCTCTCAAAGTTGTTCAAAATGTAGCGATTGTTTCGATGAAGGCAAAATCAACTGCTGTTTTCATTTAAAGTTCTGAAGATGCCCCCGGTAGAAATATCCCTAGACGCCCCTGATACGTATGTATAATTAAACCTCCACTAACTTATAGTTCCATAGTATTATGGGTCAGATCCTGGACGAAAGACGAACTAAATTCACAGACACTCAGATGGGTATGGACCCCCTCCGTAACACGATACTAAGATGCTATATTACTCTTCACAACGTACAGGAACTATTCTAAATTCAGATATACTTAACACAGAAAACTTCGCGTTTCTACAAAACTTGACAGACAATTTCGATTTGGGTGTGTTTTTTTTCTGACAGAAAACATAACTGGTTTGTTTCACTTCCAGTGGCATAAGAAGGCACTCCACTATCAGTTTGGAATGCAGTGTAAAGCAAAAAAGAAAAGAATCTTGATAGTAAAACATAATTGTATCTGATAAGGAGGAAAATGCACAGTTTACAGTTTGTATTGTGTATGATTATTTCATGGCAAAAATAAGTACGTAATAGAAAATCACAAGTATTTGTTTTGTTACGTTATTGCAGTTTAAAAAACGATATTTCTCTTTTCATGGAAACTCTGACAAATTTTGATTAAGTCTGCCATACCTTCCGTAAAAACGGGACGTACCGATTTTGGATCTAGTGTCCTGCTTCCCCGGGACGGGCAAATATTCCGCAATTTAGTTTCTGCTCTCAATCAGTGTTTCAATGATGAAGAATAAAGATTGTGGTTGTGGTTCCCACACAGACACCTGAATAGTTTTAAAACTAGTATACGATAAATTGAAAAACAGTACGCATATATTGCTGAAGCTTTAGTATGTTCTGAACTTCCCACAATAAAGGTGAAAAGGTAACATCATAATTTATTGAGTTTAAAAGTTAAATCTCTATTGAAGGACGTATATGGATCTGACGAACCACCTAAAGATAGTTTTTATTCTTCTGTCAACACTTTCTACAGTGTATCGTATGATTATCTAATTTCATGGGGAAATCAGTTTTCAGATCTTGGAACATTAACTTGATGTATTTTGAAATCAGAGTTTGAATGGCCAAGATCAAATATTGAAGCAAGTCTTGATAATTAATAGAAAACGTAGATAGTAAGGAAATTGATAGTACAATACTCTTTAACAAGTTTTTTATTTAAGGTATTGTAGCAAAAGAGTTAAATAAGTGGATTAGCTCAAATGTCAAAGCACACGATTCATAGGTGGCTGTGTTCAGTATCCCTAAGGAAAGATTTATAAATGTAACAGTTCCCTTAAAAGTGTCGAGTTTTTTCTCTGCATTCTAGAGTCAAATGCAGGACTAAAACAAAAAAAAAGTATTTTTTCTAAACTGAACCACTTCTCGTCAAGTGAGAAAACAAATATTTTAGAATCCATCACAGCAAATGCTTTAATTTTGAAGCAAAACTTGCACTTTGCATGCACTAAAATATATGATCAATTCCTCTGCAATAAAAATCTATGAAGAGGTCTATTCTAGTGATAAATACAAGTACGTTGAAGGATTCCTTGTTTCTTATATGAACAATATGTGCTAAAAAAATCATTTTACATACAATTGAAACTTCCATGTTACTTTTACTCTTCTTAGTAAATTACATTGAAATATGGTACGTTATCAAAATCGATATTCTTATATTTCTTGATTGTTGTCATGAATATTTGATACAACAAGATCTCACGTTCAGTGTTTAAGAAAATAATATTACATTTCGTACAATATATGAATACAAATCCATGTACTAGACCTTATTTTCTTTCTGTGTATACCCTATTTTTACTTTTTCTTATTTATTTTTGTAATAACAACACTTAATTTTGTTGCGTCATTGTAGAATGCACATGATTAGGTCTGTGTGGGACATTGAAGGTGCATGTTTTTCTTTCGTCTGCTAAATTCTTCAATAACATTATTTGAATAGCATATCCAGATGAAGAAATCTCACGTAAATGCAAATCATCCACACGAGTTCCGCAGAAATGTAAAGTTTCCGAGAACAGTACAGATTATTCGTTACTTCCTTGTATCTATTTCAAATTATGCAGTCAAAATGTTTCCAAAAAATGTAGTGTTGAAAAATTGAGGAGAGGGGTCAAAGGTGTCCCGTATTCTTCTGGAGAAAAATATGGTAGGCTTAATTTTGATCCATGTTGCTCTTTTCCTAGTTTTGCCTCTGTATTCTTCTGTAGCTGTATTCCAAATTTTTGATTTTTTTAAAAATATCTCCGATAAATAATTCTACATCGAATTATTCAGCCACGCTTGCTGGAGCCAGATTGTCGCTCACCTGCATTCAACAATGACAGCCTGTGTACCATCAAGCGCAAAAATCTGCAGCAGTACTGGGGATCAACTTGCGATATTGGAGCGAACATTTGTGTCCTTCTGTGACCATTATCTCTCATGTATATCGCACAAAGCTACTTAATGTCCCGTCTAATGACTTACGCATTGTGTTGAGCTGAAGGTTTGGAATTTAAATCTTTCCTTAAGCAAGAAATTGGGAAAACTTAATATTTCTGGATATTATACTTAAGTTACCCTTTTCCTAAAAGGAAATGAAATTGACTTCATGACTAAAACATGAAGTCCGTCCTTCCTTTCTTCCTTGACAAAACACTTACAATCTAGTACAATAATTCTGCACGACACATATTGAAATTATGGTTGAGCACAGTGTGAGTAAGTGGAAGCTAGTGCAGTTTTTGATTGACCATAGCATGGTAGAAAATCACACAATATATCTCAAACAATTGGCAATCCTATTATAAACATTTACAAATAAGGACCTCGATGTTTTATTTTCGTGTAATGTTATTGCCTGTGATGAGCTATTGGACAAACGAAGGACACATACATTTTTAGAGGGTCGGCTGTTTTTCATACAATAAATGATAGTTTTATTATGTTTGACTTATATTACAGCACAGTGTGTGTTTTGTTGCTGTTTTCGTACAAATAAAACTTATTTCAAGTAAAAATTACAACTAACAAGTAAAGTTTTACCTTTCTTTTTTTTTTTCTAACTAATGTTGATCCAACGCAAAGCAAACAGGTCGACTAACTCTACTATTATTGTTTGCTAGACACAATGAAAGTTCTCTTTTCAGTTGAATTGGATTTACAATGTTGCTAACTCTTCAAAAAACAACGTTGCCTATTCTTACTGTTTAAAATTAACAATCATAACAAAGAACTAGCCTATAACTAAAATTTAGCGGGAAAAGCGCTAAATTGGAAAACAGAATATACTTGCATACCCAGACGCTCAAAGAAGAAAGCTTGAGCCACATAGCAAATGTATGCAATAATACAATTTTCTGACATGATATTGGTTATGATACTGACGTATAAAATTTCATATACAGGATGCTTTAAGATTATAGGAGTTTGAGTAGAGAGCCTTGATGACAATCAGGGGGCAGGAGTAGTCACCAGGTGCGCTCGTCTCTTTGCCCCTCTGGCGTCGTCCCTCCTGCAAGTTGCAGTTATAATGATTTAACCCCTTCGGTTTCTACGTCTACATTAGTGGAAGCACATTAACCCTCCGTGGTCACTCTGGGGTCTGATTTTTTATTCTGATTTTTTCTGTTGTTTTTTTGAAAAGTTTTCCATCCAAGTAAATTCAATTGGTAACACTGCCTGTTGTTATGGCTGGTAAACTGCGTCCATTGCGAGCTTTGTGCTATACAAGACGCTTGTAAAGAGTGTTTGGGATCCAACGCACCCCAGTGTGACCGGCGCGTAAACGTTTCCTTCTTTTACTCGCTTTTTAATTCTACCTGTTTTCCTTTATTTCTGACATTTCTATTCATGAAATATGGCTCAGAGTAAGTTTAAAAAAGATGAAATACTTGAAGTTTCGCTTGACAATAATGACAGTGGTATACAATATTTTCGTATTTTTTTGAAGTACAAGGGCCAAAGCGTTGACCTTTTCAGGACCAATTGCTCGAATGCTGAGCCAGCAATTTAAACCTCCGTAGTTCGACTCCTCATTAACGTAGAAGGATTATTTATGTGTCTGTCTCTTCAGGAAGGATAAACCTTTCGAATGCTGTGCGTTTCATTCACATAAAGGTCTCATTACAAAAAGGTAGGAGGGCAAATTGAATGCTTTTGTTCCCCTCTCCCTCAGCATTTAGAAGAGAAACTCTCTCCCCAAAGGGGCTACAAGCATAAAAAGTGACATCAAGAAAGATAAATGAACATACTAACTAGTGACACCATGTGTATCGCCATTGGGCTTGCGAGGGGGAATCAGAGGCATATTGAATTTAACCTTTTTTCAGTATATATTTTTATAAAAGTAGAACATATTACCTGAAAATTGGGGGACGCTGCCAACACTATTATTTGCAATACTCCAAAGAATAATATCACATGTTCGCCAGACATTCGGAACAATCATATAAAAAATAAAAAGATGAAGATACAATAGCAAGGGATAAAAAATTCGGAACAACGTACCTATGAGAATCATCCTGTATATATTTATATATTGCCATCTACCCTGACTTTGGCAACCCTAGCGACGTCCCTAATTGTCACAGAGATGAGAAGAATACCTCGTTGAAAAACTTATGGGACACAGATTCTAACGAGGTAACTTTTGTGCCTCCCGTGCCCAACCCGTGAATGAAGAAGAATGTAAAAATCGAAAAAAATACACTTTTTCGAAGTTTGTACAGCTATGGCAACACCAGGGTCCGAAATCTCGGGGGGACGGGAGGAATTCCCCCCCTACCAAAATTGTTATGCTTGCATTTCCCACCACCAAAATCTGTAGGGGGGACACCTTAATAGTAGACTAGAGGGAGAGATGGAAAGCAAATTTCATAAATGAATAAAAATTTTAAAAAAATATAATCATGGTCACAGCTTCTAAAATAAATCTGTAGCTTATCTATGAAACAGATTTAACTGTCTTATAGGCTGTAAGGGGTTTGTTGCTTGCAATTAAGATATACACATAAAACTGTGGCAACTGTGGCTAGGTTTATTGTTGATCAGTTGCGTGCAGAATTGGTAAAACTTCTCAAACAAACAGATTGTTTTTCAATTTCAGTGGATGAATCCACACACAGGTTTGCAGATAAGCACTTGCTGTTATATGTGGCATATGTGGGTGAAGAAAAAAATCCTTGTTTTATTTATTTATTTATAAATTAGTGCCATTTGAAAATGCCGATGCAAAATTCTTGAAAAGAAAATTATTCAAGTATTTTCCGAAGGTAGCATAGATTTTTTTAAATCTTAAAGAAACGTTTGTTGGATTTGCTTCGCAGGGGCTGCAACGTTCACCGGGAGAAATGAAGTGTTGCCGCTTGAATTAGAAGAAGTGTCAATCCATGCCTAATTAGCGTACACTGCATAGCTTATCGAATGGATCTTGTTTCTGAAAGAGATTGTGGTGTTGCGAATGCTGTTCACAACTTTTAATATTTGTTAGACGAACTTTACAAAGTGTTCAGTAAGCCAACTGCAGCTGAAAAAAACTTTTTAAGTATCGCATTAGTCACAGATGCTGCAAGACTGCTAACAATAAAAAGAAATATGTTTTACATACGTAGGATTTCAAATGAAAGGGACGCATTACTGACAGTCTTGACAGATTTTTCTTGTACAATGTAATTTCTACTTTCGAAGCGTGAAAATATTGACCACTCATTAAAGACCGCTCTAAACTTTGTGGTATTTGAAAAAAAAAACTTTCGGAGAAAAAAATATATTCCTAGGTATCCTGGATATTGCGTTCATTCTGTCTATTATTAGTAAAACGATGCAAAAGGAGTCAGTTTCGTACAATGAAATAGAGAAAATAAATTCAATCCACAATCTCAGCTCTGAGAGAAATGCATGTAAAAGATTATGTCTACCTCAGTCTTTGTAAAGGAAAGCATTTAGTGCACTGCTGAAACCATCTGATACAAGGAGTGATAATAGTGAGTTTGATCAAATAAGGAGTCAGGGTTTAGTAGACAAAGTGGAAAGCATATTTCCTTCAAATAATGTACTAAATGTTTTATAGTGTTTGAAAATAAAGATCGTAATAGCATGAGTTGTTCACACGGTAACGTAGACGTATATAAAGCAGCTCAACTGTTGGAATTGTTGCAGTATCAGAATGGAAAGAGTACAAGTCAAGTTCTACGTTGGTAAATGACTTTCCAGTTCTTAAAACCTTAACGCCAAAGTTCGCTCAGTGCCATTATCAACTGCTGCCTGTGACTGTGGATTCAGTGATGGTGATAATATTAAAAATTCCGAAAGAAACCGTATGTTGGCGAGTACCTTCCAATCTTTATTGACAATAATTAAACTTAATGGATCTGGTTTGAAATTCTGGGATGCTGTTATTGTGATTGATACGTGGCTTTCACCTGGATAACAAATGTCCAACTCACGTTACACACGGAAACAAAAAGTGAAGAGAAGTTTAATTATTCTCTAACGTAAGATCACTGGCGCAAAATCCCGGAGGGATAAGGGGGACATGTTCCCTCCAATCTTGGAGCTGGGCGACTGTCCCACAATAAACCGATTTGAAATGTCCTTTTTGCGAAAAACATGTATTTTTGTGTCCGATTCCCACAAAGGAAAGTGAGATGAAATTGATGTCCCTCCAGAATAAGCCTCAAATCTGCCCGCCTCCCAATGTTGAAGACACCTCTGCTCTCTGATCTTCCACAGGACTGCTTTTCAACTTCACAAATATTTCGAGCATTGCTTAACAATAAAAGAAAAAGAAACGTTCTTACTTGTTTCCCCCAACGTTGAAGACAGTTTTGCGCCGCTGCGTGAGATACGTTATTGCAAACTATATTTTACGTTTATAAATACATTACCACAATCAATCAATACTCGTATTATTGTGGCTCTCCCCGCTGGTCTAGTGGCTAGCACGTGCGACTTACAAAATCTTGAACGACTACGGTGTTTAGAATTCCACATCTAATAGCGTCGCTGCTGAAAAGGGAAGTTAAACTTATATCAGCAAATCAATCATATTATTGTGCTTGTGTTTTCATCTTATAAGTTAACGATCTACAAATACCCGCCAAGGCTAAGCAAGACGGTCACGATGAGGAGGGTTAAGAACGTGGAAGGAAAAAGGAGGACCCCGAGAAACCCCACACACAGTATTGATATACCACAAGCAGAGCCTGGCGCCAGCTAGGACCCATCCAGGTATGCCACACAACTGAAGTGAGCGCTATACCGCTGAGGAAACCCGGCTTTTCGTTGTGCTTTCAAGTACTTGTATTGAAATCATATCTGTTATTTATAATATAGTCTATTGTTGTTAATAATACAATATAGATACGTAGTATTATTTGGACTTACATAGGTGACTGGATATCTGAACGATCAAACTAAAACACTAAATACTTAGGGAAGAAACAGTAATTTCATAAAAGTAATAAAAACTTTACTCCGGCTCTATAGCTCATGGGGATATATGACTCGCAAGGTGGAGAATTTCAACTATGTAAGTCTAATGATTGGTTAGCACATCAATTCTCAGGTGTTATTATTTCTGAATTTAGATCTCATATTGCTATTTTCGTGAATGAGGTCCTCAATATATGGTAAACACAAGGGGACTGTACTGCCACGGGAGTCTAATCCTGCACCATCCGCACCGAAGTGCAGTAGATATTGAATGCAGTAGATAAGTTTACCAATTAGGTGAAAAGAATAAATAACATTATGAAAGTATTTTAAATAACAATAACGACTTGTTCGAACATTTATTATTATTATCATTATTACTATTAGTAATAATAATAATAAAAATAATAAATATAATAATAAATATAATAATAACAATAATAATAACAATAATAATCATAATCATATAATGACAATAGCAATCATAATTAAAAAAAAAAACAACTTGTAAATAATAACAAGAAAGGTAGGCAATAGCTGACTAAATTTATCCACTAAAATGACGTCGTAGTGCAGAGTTATATGCAGATTGAGAATTAAATAAGTCAATGGGTGTATGCGACATCTCGTTGTATTAGTTTAGGAAGCCGGTAGAACAGAGAACGTTGAACTATTGAAAGTCTAGATCGTATTATGTGTTACGGTTTTCTCTGAAGGGAATTCGGAAATACGTCTATAACATAATAATAAATAGAATACCACCAGCAGTGCACCCCGGAATATTTTTCTGAAGAAACGACTGATCTGCATTCGTATGGTGAATTGAACTTAAATACATCCCACCGCCGTAACTTAGATTTTTTTCGGGAGGAGGGTGGTAAGCATTAATATTTGTGCCCACTAGAAAAACATCGCGTGGGCCCTCCCTCAAAATTCGAAAATAGCCCCTTTTTTCATCTTTCTCTTCTTCTTTGTGGGCCTCCCGGAGCCTGTGGACCCTCCTGCACGGCAAGGTCTGCGGGGCCGATAGTTATCCTTCTGGGCCTGTTCCATACATGACAAATTAATTCAGGGGCAAAATTGACATATCTCAAAGACGTACGAATAAATAAAACTTCTATGGCTACTACTAATAGGGAGTATTTTTAACTGAAATTGTCCCACGACTCATTTTTGTTTGTGCTGTTTTGTTTATGTAATATAGTGAACCTGTTTGATACTTCATTTATAATTTCATGTTCGTATCGTATATGGATTAAAAATATTTGTCTTCAATTGGATCCCCCTCGAGCGGCGGGAAGCTACCCTGGGGAGAAATTGCCCTCCTGCCCCCCACAGGTTAAGACCCTAATAGAATCCACTATTTATGAACATTGTTTCTAGCATTTTCATTTTATTTAGTGAAGGTATAACTAACACTACAATTTTTCTCCTTCTACATTACTCAAACATTATTTCTTGCTTTTCACATGAGTGAAAAAAGTTTCCTGATAAATGTTGTGTGCTGCTGCGAAGACTACATTTAAGGTGTTTGTGTCGGTTTATATGTGGCGCAAGCACGTACGTTGAACAATAATCACGTTGCTGTGAGGGCGGACAGGCTATTGTATACAAGATCAAACTTCCGAAATCCATTTCATAGTTATATAAAAAGGAAGAAAAGCAACACCTACAGGTTTCTTTCTTTTGTTTTTCCTATCTCTGCGTAGCATTTAATCATGACTGAATCAGTGAAAGACTTCAGCGTCTTTTAAGGCAAGATCTGCATACAGAGGCCAATTAACCAGAATAAACACCTTTGTTGAGGCTTTTGATCCAAATGAAGGGAGAAGCCGCGGGTGCTCAGAGATAGAATGGGGTCCCTGGTTCGATCCCAACTCGCACCATATAAACTTTGTGGTGGACAAACACCGTGTGCATGTTTCTCTCGGGGTTCTTCCACTTTCTTCATTCCACCATTTCATTCATTTCTCACCATCATCGTCTCCTTTAGCCTAACCGGCATAAGCGTAGGACGTAAAACTCAAAGATTTCCAAATGAAGGCACTATCGAAGAAATGTGTGCACGCTTAAAACATCTAAATAGCATCTTGTCAAAACAGGAGGAGGTGCAAGATACTATTGAGACTAACTCGTCGTTACACGCACCCGCGGCAAATTGCCGCAGTTTTGCAAAAACACCTGCACTTTCCTTATTCTAAGACAATAGGGGCGGAGGGGCCGAGTTATCCCCTACCCACCCCACCTCTATCTGACCCTGACCGGGTTTGCCAGTCACGTGCATGGTTCTGGAGCGGAAGGGTGTGTATTGGTCACCGTGAGCAAATTGCTAACGGCGCGTGTAACCACGTAAAGATTGTTGTGAGCAGGCTGCTAACGGGCGTGTTCTAGTGTTAAGTGTTGTATTTTAACGGCCGTTTGCTCATTCTTTAAACTTATTGTTTGAAGAGTAGAACAACAGGTGGCACTAGTATTGTACAAAGCTGCAAAGAACAAGTATATGGTATTATTTTCCACATGGCAGGAGAACGATGAGATTTGTGAAAGTACAGATGATGCATGCAAACCATCAATTACCTTCTACAACAAAAACAAATGTGGTGTAGATGTCAGTGACGTCATGTAAAAATAGTATAGCGTATCGAGTGTATCAAATAGCTGGCCACTAACAATGTTCTTCTTTGAATGGAATGTTGGTGGAATAAATTCGTTTGTTATTTGGAAAGCCAACAACATGGGAGATAATGAGTTCAAGAAGCCTGCAAGAAAAGACTTCTTGAAATCACTTGGTCGACAGCTTATACGCAAAGAAGAATAGCTGCAAACTATCCAATCGCAAGGTCAATAAAGGACCGGCTAGTTGAGATATTTCAACTTCAGCCAATTAGACAAGAACCTCAAGCAGCACCTGATCAGCGAGTCACAATAGACTTTGCTGTATCTGCCCTCGTAGAAAGAACAGGAAAACTACTGTTTTATGCATCAACGGCAACACTCCGAAATGCAAGGAACATAAGACCATCAAGCACAGACTGCACCGAGTGTGACCAAGGACTAGCTGCAAACGATAAGGAAGGAGAAGGTGACATGTAAATATACGTTCCAAATTTCACAGGACTAGTTTCATAACATCACTGTTCTAGTACATTAATGAGGTGTTTGTACATTTTTTTTATTTGTAATAATAAAACGTGTGTCAATATGACGGAGAAAATTTCCTATAGCCCAAATAGCTAATGCGGCAATTTGCTCACAGCGCGTGTTCTGGCGTTACTTTGTAAATCCAAGAATGCAGCAATATGCTAACGTGGCGTGTTCTCGTGTAGTAATAGAAAATTCAAAAACTGTGGAAACATAACAAAAATTTTCTCAAAATCTTTAGGTTAATCTTTTTTAGGTACTGAAAGTGTCTATAAAAAGCTAAGAAGCCAAAATTTCATAGAATAAATTTTTCACTCTCAATAAAAATGTAAAAATATTGAAATTAACTATCAAAACTTGCGTGAGCAAATTGCCGTCATGGCGTGTCCTCATGTTACAATTTGAGGGCGTGTACTGACGTGCTAATCAAATTGAACCCGGAGCACAAGAAAACGTCCATGCAGTGATTGAAAATACTGTGTATACTGTATATTTCTTTAGAGACCTCAATACAAGCACTTGTTTAAAAGCATGAAAATAAATTCTACTGTTCCGCAAAATTTGATCCGCCATATTGGATCCACTATTTTGAAGATTTCAGTTTTGATAAGAAGTACGTGATCAGTGAGGTCAAAAACAACAGCATGCCCATTTTTGTACACTCTGAAAGTGATTTTGAATTTTGGGCACGTTTTTAGCATTTCCTAGCACTGTGCGTTTTCGCAACACAAGGACAGCTCTTTAAAAACAGTATTGTACTGCGAAAATTAGTACGTCTGGTCACCCTATGCTAGTCAGACCAATTTCGTAACAGAGAATTTGGTGCAATAATTGAAATTCAAACAGTATAGACAATATACTCCAATTCGAGGTATAAATCAAGCAATATCTAATAGAAAGTCCTCTGTGACATTCATATGTTAACACATTTTCATTGAATATAAATTGTTCAGTTTTCCTTCATATTAGCGGTAGTAAAGTTGGGGTGAATGCCGTAGTAAAGTGGAGGTGAACATAGGTTTATAGAATTTTAACAACGGCAAAAAAAAAAAAAAAAAAAAAACGCAATTACAAACACATGGCGACCATGACAGGACAAAATAATCAATCTTCGGATGTAATTGTGCCCGAAGATACTACTAATTTACTTGGTAAACCCGACAGTATTTAGAACATATATTGTAGTGTTTGCGTATAGAATCCAGAGTTTGAGTCACGTAGTATATGTAGCAGACTAGTTAAATTTAATTTCCTTGGAAATTGTTCAAACTTGTGAAAAAGGAAAGAGAAAATAATAAGCAGGCTTTAAATAACATAAAGTAAATTTAATTACTATAGAAATATTACTAGTATAAGTTTTTCGTAAGACATTAAAATATAACATTTTTATCTTTGTTCGCAAAACTTTTCTCCCGTCAACTTCCAATATTACGCAGAGATGAATACACACCAATCAGCTGATCACAGCCGAACACACACCAATATAGACATAACCTTCTGTTTGCACCTTTATTTATACTTATGCTAAGAATATTGTGAGGAAATAATTATAGGATACGTGTTAAGATATGTTAAAATAATTTAATAAGTTTTGAGAAGTGTCAAAAAAGAGAAGGTTTTGTGCAATTGAAATAATGACACATTAGTTTCAGAAAGTTGTTTGTTTACACTTTGTTGTTGAAGTTAGGCGTTCGTATTTTTCACTTTTATATTGTGAATTACTTGTTTGTAACTTAAAGAAATATAGAGAGTAGAATTACATTAGAACAAATTCAAGCATTGTTAGAGAAACAGTCTGCTAAATTAGAGCAGAAACTAGAAAATAACAGTGAACCTTTAGAACATAAAATTGAAAGCAATAGAGAATGAGTAGATGAATTAATAGGTGATGCAAACAGTCAATAACAGAATCAGCAAATGAATGTAAACAGTGCATATTCAAATTAGCGAAAGAGTGGACGTAGAATTGAGTTGAATTAGAAAGTAGACTTGATGAGTACGAAAGTATTGTAGTACGATTACTGATTACTGAATTCAATGATACGATTACTGAAATACGTTTGGAATTAGCTAGATTAACCAAACGCGTTGTATCACTTAGCGAAGAATATAGTAAAAGTGTTGGGCAATTACAGGCATCCATACAAGCGGTAGAGATAGAGTGTAGGCAGACCACCGAGGCCCAACAGCGTGATATTGATACTTTGAAAGAGGAATTGCAAAAGGTAAAAGGCCAATTAGAGAAAATAGAAGGACACCAGGTACTCACAGACAGAAAATGCGAGATTGTTAGTTTTTGTATGAATAGACAGGAAAGTACCGTACGCGAATTAAACGGATATGTAAAGGAACTCAAGGAAAAGACAGGTGAGATAGGTGAAGAAGTACAAGGGCAACGGCAAATTCTAAAACTTAACAGTGAACGGTCAGATGGAACCGAACAAACCTTAGAAAGTTTCAGTGAACACCATAAAGCTACTGTTGAAATGATAATGGAGCATTTTGAGAAATTGCCCGCTGTTATCGTAAAATCCGAACATGATCAAGATATTACTCAGGAAATGCTATAGATTAGAGAGAGTAAATCGTGAATTATTAGTACGACAGGAACATATTGATAAATTGCGACAATTGGATATTGATACACGTACGTCAACACGTAATGAGAATCAGTTCGATCATGAGTACCACGGCTCACAATATCAAAGTGAAGGTTTCGAATCCGACGGCCTCTAGTGTGTTTATGAATATGTAATATTTGGCATAATTTGAATGAAATTAGTCGTAACATCCTCATATATATATATATATATATATATATATATATATATATATATATATATATATATATATATATATATATATATACAGTGTGCGAATTAGATAATCTATATTGGGGGGGATAAAATTAGACCAACAGGACAAAGTCTGAAGGTTCAAATTTCAAAATCAGACAATAAATGCCTTACCCCCATATATATATATGTGTGTGTGTGTGACATCTGTAATAAATAAGAGATTTATTAATTTAATAAATCTACCGACAATAACTATGCACACATATATTGTCTGACATACACACACCCCACTAAACCGTTCAGGATGTGTTTAAATGGTGTACTCCCTCCTGTGCCCGTAGCTCTCTAAGGTTTATTTAGTTAATAATTCGGCCCGAGCGATAACCATGATCACAAGCATATGTTAATTTTTCCACTCATATTGAAAGCTTCCCCTTTGCGTTATTACATACAGGTTGCGAAAAAAATCTACTTCAGTCTTTCGAAAACCACTAAAATTATCAGTTAAACCGGACATTTTTTTTAAAAAAAAAGAACATCTAGATATTAACTTATCAAATAAGAAATGTATTGTTAGTGGTCCTGATTTCTGACATCAAGGTCAAATCGAAGGCCAAATATTTAAAATCTTTGAATTCAAATTTGTGCTTCTACTTCCTAAAGCTGTGCTCATCACGACTTTTTTCTCCAAATATCGATTCCGTGATGGGGCACAGGATGTCAACACTTAAAATTATGTTACTGTTAGGTTGCAGATGAGTTGATTCACTATGGGCTACGTTATTCAAATAAAGTAAAACATTACATTGAAGTTTTTCAGATAACATTATTAGTGTGGACAGCAAACTGTACAATGAAAAGATGAAAAATGAAGTGTTAACTCGCTCCAGTTGAAATGCTTATACAGGCACGGACAATGACACGAAGAACCAGTAGTATTAACAAATGCTGAAACAAATCTTCAATTATGCGCTTATTCACCTAAAAATCACCTTCACTAACATGTCTGCTCACTAGGAGCGTATCCCCAGGGGTACGTTAACATATACTTACGAGAGAATACCTATATCGCAGATTTTGAGTACAGTTTCAACAGTTCATTTCCGTAAACTGTAAAAGGCAGTGATTACTATGCTAATTATCACAAATTAAATGCAACTCTTGAGTTGCATACACACAACCTACTAGGGAATGAAGACCATGTGCTAACAAAGCGTACACTGGAAATTGAAATAACATGTTATAACAAAAATTAAAATAAGATGGTGGAAGAAGGTATTTGTTTACTTCTTCTTGGCGAACCGCTAAAAACATTTATAAATTGATATGTAGCTTTCTTATACGCAATTAGTACATTCAAATTCACAAACGATGACGAACTGAAAGGTACGAAGGTACAGTTGCAAGTAACAACCGTAGTCATAATAATATAGTTCAACTAAACAACGTTGAAAATAGTGGGTAATTAGGTGGTAAGTAGAAATTACCAAAACTGAATAGTTTACATCGATCATTTCGAAATACAGCTAGAAGATTAAACTTACAAGAAATGACAAAATCAGTGAAATTTGGAGTTATACTGAGCATAGTTTGGGGGGGGGGAAGCGAGCATCCCCGGTGGGGATACTTCAGCTGACTTCTTTGGGAGGGATCAAAATGTGATTGAGGTGGAGAATCCCCCTTATCCCCCCCGGTAATTTGCACCCTGTATATATATATATATACCTTCTGCGTGTGAGTGCCCCCTCTAAATATACAGAGAAATGGGCGCCCTTGCGTAGTACTATATACCTAGGTACTTCCTAGAATTACAGAAGGTTATTCGCTTTATACCCACCCATTTTCGGTTCGGTGCTGCCACCTGGCGTATCATACTGGAATTATGGTCTCCTTACAAGGGCAGTATTTGTCTGACCTCGTATACTAGCAGATAAAGTTAAAGATGCTTTAATCATGGAATCTGGAAAGTCCTCAAAACTGTCCCTTCTCTTCTTTGAGACATTTGTTAGATATTTATGACCCCGTTACCTGAAAATAAACGATGCTACTTCCCTCTATTGTCCCTTTATTTTATCTTCCATTTATTGCTTTTTTTAAATGCAGAATTTTGTTCAGTTTATGAAAGGTTACGGAAGTACGGCAACATTGAAGAGAATGACATCGCACGTGCTGCTTAAAATCAGCCCTGGGTTGTGTGGTGACAAATGTGTAGTGTTTGGGGCAAGAGATCTCTAAGTTTGTCTCCAATAGTTACAGTAGGTGCGTGAGTGATGGTACCCACACAGCAATGAAATATTTTCAAAACGTTTCTAAAACGTACCATCATTTTCCTTCAGAAAATGTATCCTACTTCCCTTAAGGAAATATATTCCATATGTTGTTGAAAACATTTTCCAAATAATACTGAAAATATTTTCGCAATATACTTAAAAACGTTGTAGAAATATTTTATACGCCGTTAGAAAAGTTTTTCAAAGAATGTTTTCTGTACCATTTCCACACATTACTGAAAATGTATTTGAAACGTTTTATACAATGTTAACGGAATGGTTTTTAAAATGTTTCGCATGGAATATTTTAAAATCATTTGCCAATAACACTGAAAATCATTTGTCTAAAATAAAGAATTTTTTTCTAAATATTTTTACAATGTATTGGGTACTTAGTTGAAATGTTTTCTGAAGATTTCTAATCTATTTTTAACAAAAATTAATGTTCTGTAAAATAATAATTTTAAAATATTTTCCACTCATACCAAAAAATATTTTCTATACATGACAAAAAATATTTAGTGAATATTTTCTGTACATCACAGAAAATATTTAGAGAACATTTTCTGTGCATGACAGAAAATATTTAGAGAACATTTTCTGTGCATGACAGAAAATATTTAGAGAATATTTTCTGTACATGACAAAATATTTAGAAAACATTTTCTGTACATGACAAAATATTTAGAGAGTATTTTCTGTACAAGACAGAAAATATTTAGAGAATATTAGGTAGACATATAAAAAACATTTTCAAATTAGTTTCCTTGGTGTTTTGTAACAGTAGAAAATGTTTAGAAAATATTAAACTAGTTTCAGATATGAATTTGTGCTAAGAAAGAAAATATTTACGATTCATTTTTCAAATAGCAATTGATATGTTTTTGATTTGTTATTGTATGTAGTTTCAGAACGTACTTAAAATACTTTCTAACGAATTCTGGTTTTCACATAGAATATTTTAAATTCTTTCTGAATATTTTTTCGTCATTACCACGATAACACCTACAGTTTGAAATACATTTCTTTCTTCAGAACTGAAGGAAATGCATACTGAACAGTTTTCCAACTCTTGTGTGTTAAAATATCTGGATTTCATTTTTACGAATTGATGGGGTGGTAGAAGTCTGTGTATGAAGAAACCGGTTTAGAACACCCGGAAACTTCTATCATCACATAAATTTGTGGAAATAAATTCTAGTGTTCTAACTTATAGGTTGAACAAAGAAATGTATTTCAAACTGTAGATGTTATGGTGGTAATGAAGGAAAAATATTCAGAAAGAATTTAAAATATTTCTCTGCGAAAAGCAGAATATGTTAAAAAATATTTTAAATACGTTCTGAAACTACATACAATAACAAATCGAAAACATATCAATTTTTGAAAAATAAATCGTAAATATTTTCTTTGTTAGCACAAATTCGTCTGAAACAAGTTTAATATTTTCTTAACATTTGCTACTGCTACAAAACACCAAGAAAAGTAATTTGAAAATGTTTTTGTTATGTCTACTTTATATTCTCTGAATATTTTCTATCATGTACAGAAAATATTTTCTAAATATTTTGTCATGTATCCGGGATCCCTTAATATTACAAGGCGATACCACAGGGGGCACTGTGCAGTATAAATGGAGAAAAATAAATTATCTCGGACACACTACATTATATCAATGCCAATATTCATTGAAAAATGATATGGAGGAACAATAACAATCGGAACAAATCACATGCATTTTGTGAAAAGTATTCTTAATGGAACTCCTAAAAAAATACTATAGTACAGTTTCTTACAAAAGTATTAAAAATATACGAAACTTACAAACACGTGTATATAGTGAGTTTTTCTTATAAAGAATCACTGTAAAAGGTGATCATATCATCATGAAACCATTTTATTGCACCATCACTCTTAACACAAGGACGACAGTAGGGGTGGGATGGGGATTCTGCGCCACCTCATCATTTCCAATAACAATCTAGCACACCATCAATAATAATAGCACACTCCTAATAACAATAGCGCATCCCCTACCTCCAAATAACTTCTAAACTACCCCTAATAATTTCTACCGCACTCCCTATTTCCCAAATAACTTCTATCACCATATCAAATAACTTCTATCTTACTCATAATAACTTCTAATGCATTCTATCACTAAATCTATTTACAAAAAATCACTAAATCTGGTTACAAAAAAGTCACTAAATCTAGTTACAAAAAATCACTAAATTTGGTTATAACCGGTTTTGACTTCAGAAATCATTAAATTTGGTTACAAAAAATCACTAAATCTAGTTATAAAAATCACTAAATTTAGTAAAATAAAATTACAAAACACTTTTATGATTTTACCATAAAAGTTAACTAAATTCTACATAATTACATAATACTTACAAATTAGTATATTGATTGTTACAAGTTCGGATACTGATAATGGAATCTTCTGCTAACCTCGTTCTCTATAGGAAACAATGACTTCTTAAACTCTGTCCACTGATCATAATTCAAACTGAATAGACAGCCGTTAATATCAAAAACTACTTGAACTTCGGTCTGCACATTTTTCACAATTACATTGAAATTATTAGTAAGTATAAATTTCTTTTGAGGATCCATTCTATTCACTCCATTTTTTACTTCTGACGACATATTTTTGATCATTTTTATTATTCTTAGGATTCACATACAGAACTCAACAGTTGGATAATTATCTTTTAAACCAGTATATTTGATTTTTATTCCATCTTTACCGATCTCATCAATCATTTTATCTGTTAAGTGTTTTGTAAATCTAGGTGGAAGAAATACCTTAAACTCCTCACACTCAACCAAAATGCTCTTTCCAAACTTAGTTTTAATCTTTTCCATTTTCACAATCTTATATTCTGTATTTAATTCTAATTCTCTTAATCCAATAACCTGTTTTTGTTCAAGACTTCCAAGTTTATTTAAAAGTTCAATATGACTCGCCATCGTATTTATTATATTAAATTTTTTAAAAATCAGTTTCTAATAGCCTCGAATTTCGTTAAGCATGTCATTGATTCTGTTAACAATATCTCTTATATTTTCATCTGTTAATTCACCATTCATGAGCTTAATTACATTAAGCTCATCTTTAAACAGCCGAATTCGATTCACCATATTTTTATAATATTCTTTCTTTGAAGCTATATTAAACCGTGTTGGTAGACCAGTGATAACAGCAGAAGCCGAAGCAAATGCAGTTGTAATAATTGAATACACTGTAACAGGAATAAATACATTGATGAACCCTGTAGAAGCTGATAATAGAATTGATAACGTAATAAGAGTAATATAAACACATTTTATTCTCTTGAACTTCCTTTTGTTTTTCATTAATAACTTCTCAAGATTTAATATAGTATCTTCAATTAACACAATTAAATTCTCACGTGGAGTGTTATCTGGAATAGTCATTTTATTAAATAAGTTTTTATGATAATATCATAAAAACACTTACAAACCAAACTAATCTAATAAACATATAATTGGTTTATATCTTCTCAATTATTTTTTCTTTCTCAACATCATACTCTAAATTTTTCTTACCAATCATAACAACATAGCAAATTGTTTTATCTGGTACATCGCTTTCAAAATTAACAGTCAGTTTCAAATTAGTTCTATCACTTACAGTTACTGATTTATGCTTGCTTGTGTTAATTACGAACATCGGCCTATTTTCTAAAAATTCCTTAGGATAATAAAACATCTCAGTATTTCCAATTGTAGCTCGCTTATATACCGTATACATTTCATAAACTTTCAAATACTTATGTTTTGCAAAATCTAAGTTTAAAGATTCTAATGGGAAAGATTCATTTCTAGAATTACGAAAATGGATATTCTGAACTTTACAATGATCAAAATAGCTTGAATCTCTTTCTTGATTATCATTTCTATCAGTTTGGAAAAAGGCAATTACAAAATTAGGCATATGAAATTCACTTGAGTTAAATTGTGTGGTTAAATCGAATTCTAAATATTTACCACTAACTGATTTCTGTAAACATTGATACGTGTTGAATGAAATAGGAATCTTACCTTCTTTTAACATATTAGATCTTAACAAGGTGGCATAGTTAGGTTCATAATTAACAATAGGCATTCTTAACTCCATATTTGTAATCTTAAGTTTACCTGGTTGTGGTTGATCATTCTCAAATGTTCCATCCTGCTTTTTTGTTTTCCAAATAGCAAATGCATTATCATCAGAACCACTTCTTTTAAATGTATATTTCAAACCTCCTTTCCACATAATATCTTTAAAATCTGAACAAAATCCTGGCAAAAGTCTGAGCAAAAACACTATTTCTTCATCTGTTCTTGCCCACGTAATTCCTTCCCATCCACATTCATCATAGTGATTTGCCTCTGGTTTTGAAATCGTACATGTGTTTACAGCTGTTGAAGTTAAACCAGGATAATCAATAATATCCAATATCTGTCCATGCTTACTAATTTGAATTTGAGAAAACAAATGTGGGAAGAAATTATTAATAAGTCTAATATTTTGACCAGTAGTATATTCCCCATCACCATCTCTACCTCTAATTTCAAAAGTTACATAAATATCAGCATAATAAGGATGTATAAAGCCATCACCCACGTCAATATAAAATTCAATAGACCTGTTTGGCTTATTTAAATTCTCGATTGTTTTTTGATTAGGTTTAAAGGATTGTAATTCATATGATTCTATCTTATCCATATTTATTATAGAAATATTTATAATCGTTTTATGAATTAAGCTCATAAATTAAACCCATAAAACTTAAATATAACTTCTCCAAATATCCTTATTCTTATTCACCTGACTAATAATTTCTGAAAAACTATACCCATCTGTAAACATTTTTAACACTGTAATGCATAAATGTCCACAAATTACCTCGTTAAAATGTTGTATACGGCTGCTATTGTACTCTATATTATGACCAAGATATTTTATGAGTGTTTTTGGTGGATTACCTCCAAATGAATCAAACACATACTTTCTATTTCCTTTGTTCCAATAACAAATCCAATGCGTTCCTATATTTTTAGACGTATCAAAATTAACAATACCACACTTATTCTTCCTTGGTTGTTTAGGTAATTCATCACTCATAAATACACCTCTAAAGTTTCTTAAGTTTTTTAAGAATTTGTATTAGATCTAAATTACTTAAAGGTTTAATTTCTTCTTTTTCTTTACTGTTTTGGAGTTTACGTTTTTTGAAAGCTTACCACCTTGTTTTTCTTCCATTGCTAAGTTATGTCGCTTTTGTTCTTCTAATTCCATTTTATTCTTTTTTGCATCATCTACAGTCTTAGCAATAGCAGCCGCACCTCCAGCAACAGAACCTAGAGCACCTGTTAAAGCTAATATCGTTGGAATAGTAAATATAAAACCACCATAATGAACTTTATTATCATTTGCCATCATTTCTTTGTTTATTTTCTTAAGTTGTGGTATAGAAAGAGATAGAGACATACATTGTCCTTTACTTAGTTTTGCCTCCTTTTGTTTGAGTTGTTTGTTAGTTAAAATGTGATCTATATTTAATTGTTTAAGTTCCTGATTAGGAATCGTAAATGTAAAACCTTTTAACTGCATATTTATTATATAAATTAAAAGCTTTTTATGAAAAAATTCCTAAAAAAGTACATATAAACCTAAATCTAAAAAATACTCATAAACCTAAATCTAAAAAATACTTATAAACCAAATCTTACTTTCATTACTTATAAACCTAAACCAAATCTTACTTTTGTATTCATCATTAAAGCAGTTCCAAGAGCAGGTAGTTTTTCAGTTATTAAATTAGCATCTTTAGCAAAAACTCTTTCCCAAGCTTTATTTTCTAATTCCTTATCTGCAATGTGTCTTGATTCTGTATCTTTATTATCCCTATAGTATATATCATGTTCTTTACAAGGCTCATCTAATTTGTTAATACCTTCATCACCTCTTTCTAATCTTTCTTGAAGATTTGTACCCGGACCACAATATTGAAATCCTGGAATATGCAACTCAAATGGAAGTTTATTAATCAAATCATTTACTAATCCTTTTCCATACTTTTCACTATTCCAAAATTTTGGTGGCAGCGTATTCAATATCTTTATCAAATAACCTATACCTTTTGGATCATTAGGTATAAATTGTGCAAGTTTAGAATTAATCATATCCATAATACCTACTTTCTCATTATAAAAGTTATCATTTCCAGATTTTTCTTCCCCATCAATAACAATCAAGCGATCAATCAGTTTTCTCACATCATCCATCCATACGTATTCTTTTGATAATTCGTTATATACCTTTATTCCTTCTCCAGATTTTGGTGTCTTTTTTGAAGGTGTTGTTGGTTTTATATATTCATCCCAAATAGGTTTGATAATCTCTTTATATTTTTTACCATTACTAGATTTTTGTTTTCTTGTACTTGGATCATTATTATGAAATGCAACACTAGAATCAATTACTATTTGTTTATATTTTTCTAGATCATCATCATTATAATTTGTTGGATTATGTTTTGTCAATAATTCCCATAAACCTTCTGTTCCTGTATAATGTCGATTATTAATAACTAAATCATCACCATGAATTTTAACTTCCGCATTTCCTATCATATGTTTAATTTTCCCATCTTCATCATATGGTTGTATTCCAAAACTTTTATCATCTCTAGTTGCATAATATCTTGAGGCAATATTACCAAAATGAGTTGTTGCTAAAGATTCTATTCCTTCTACTTTATATTTAATTTGTTTTTTCATGTGTTTTTTTCTTCTGTTATAGGCGTATCACTTTCATTTATAGAACTATCATACATAGGTGGTGTTTCTAATAAGCTTGAATCCACTCTAGCACTTTTATGTACAACTGGAACTAACTCTTGAATTATATTTTTATTTTCTTCTTCTACTTTTGATATATCTTGCCCTAAATCTTTAATTGCATCAATAACATGCTGATCTTGTTCTTTAAATTTCTCATACTTACTTCGATTACTTTGTTTAATTTCCTTAAATCTTTTAATAAGTTCTTCTTTTAACTTAATATACTTCTTAGCTTTATTAACATCCATTTATTATATAAAGAAAAAAAAATAAAAACATAACATAACATAACATAACATAACATAACATATACGTTCACCTGCATTCATATACGTTTAGTTTACACTTTTAGAAATTCTTTAATTTTATTTCTATATTTACCATTATTCACCTTCCTAGTCATATCTATTGTTAAGAAACCATGTTCTTCACTCCAACACTTGCTACATAATAATTGTAATTTTTCAAACGACATATCAGATGCAACAAATTCATCATATATATGTTTTAAATTTACATTGTCCTGTCTAAATATACAAAGAAAGTTTAAGTTGTCCCTAATTAATTGTTTTGGCACTTTAGAATATGTTTGTCCAAGATAGAAACAGTTCAAACCCTTATGACGACCTCGAGTAAAATATTCTCTAACGTGGTTTTGTTCTTCTAAAATGAAATCATCAAATACTACCACAGAATAGTCCTCACATTCATCTAATGGAATAATCTCTTCATTGTTTCCTTTTATTATTGCTATTGTGTCTTTAATATTATGTTCTATATCTCGAAAAAGTTGTATTAAGTGTTGGTATTTAGGTTGATTTAAACTTTTAGAATATATATACACATTTGCATATTTTAACCATTTAGGTGCTAACAAAAAATTATCAATCATTAACGTCGTTTTACCACAACCACTAGGCCCAACTATTAAACATCTTATATCATCAGGTAACAACTCTCCATTTTTCTTACTCTTCGCCGTTTCTTCTGTTAATCTTACTTTAATATCCCAATTATCCATATTAGTTATTTATTATATAATAAATGAAGGTATTTAATTTAAATGGTTATTCATCTGTATTAAACATGTCATTGCATTACCCATTTGAAAACGATTTAGAAGTAGCTGTTGCAGGATTTTACACAACATACTTAACTCCAAACATTACAGAAAAAATAATAAATTAACGTTTTGCACTTAAGAACCTGAAGTTACAAGACAAGCCTTAGGTCAACCTGGTCAATATAGTTTAAAAGAATTAGAAGAATATATTAAATCAAACCTTCCATTCTACACTGATGAATTCAAAGATACTTTTGAAATTACGGAAGACAGGAAGAGAAATAGAGTTAAAATATTTAGTGAGGTTTGTGATATAACCTTAGATACCATTAATACTGTATTAGGTTTTAGTGATAAAAACTTGGCTAATAACAGAACATATTGGAGATAAACCACCAAGGTTTCATCCGTTTGATACTATAAATATTCACTGTGATTTAGCAGAAGGTATGATTTTAAAACACAATGATACAACACACAACGAAACAGACTTAATTGCAACATTTAGAACAAATGCAGAGTTTAGAGAACAAATTATATATGAACCTAATGAAAAGATATTTTTCCCAATACATCACAATAAATTTAATAATTTCAAAGTTTCAATTAAAGATGAGAATGGTGATTTGATTGATTTTGGTGGAGCTCGTATAACTGTTCTCCTTGCTGTTAAATAACTCAAATTATTATATAATAAATATGGATATTTTTGGTAATACTAAAAGGAGGACTACAAACCTCAATCATGTAAATGAAGTTTTTACATCAAATATAACATGGGTTGATTTCAAAAACAAAAGACTTGTTAATGTAGATGATGCAATTGACCAACTTTACAACAGCTAGATTTAATAAATAGTAATGTTAATAGTAAATTGGAAGGTGATAAAAACAAATTTGAAGATGTATTAAAAACATTACAAGACACATATATAAAGAAAGATGATTTTCAAAAGATTAGGATGGATACTACTAAATTGATTATGCAGAAAGAAACTATACCACTAATATGTCGATTGAGAGTTAAAAATGTTAAGGAACCAATCTTTAGAATATTTAATCTCTCTAATGGTTACAAACTTCTATATAATGGGAAAATAATGCACATGGAATTAAATTTGGATAAATACTTTCTAGAGATATATTTAGGTGATACTTTGATTGAAAATTTACCTGTAAACATTAAAAAGGATGATATAATTATGTTTCAAGCAAATAAGAATTCAGCTATGGAAGAAGGGCAACCATTGCAAGTTATTATGTATATAGAAAGAGAACTTTCATAAAACCATTTGCTATATTCAATCTATATAATAACATTCTAATTCAATCTATATAACAACATTCTAAATTGAATTATACAGATGAATTATAAATTGTTATATAGATTGAATTATTGTTCGAATTATAGATTAAGTTATAGAATGTTATATTGATTAAATTATATAGATGAACAGTGTTTGAATTGTAGAAGTTATTATATAGATTGATTATAGATTGAAGTTCATGATCAATTATAGTATTAATCAACAACAGCATTAATTATAGTATTAATCATCAAATACCGACACCTGTTAATTATAGTATTAATCATCAAATATCAACACCCGTTAATTATAGTATTAATCATCAAATATCGACAACAGCATCAAACAAACATATGCTTAAATTATAGTTTGAATTAGGCTAATCTTTAGAATTATATTGTTAGTTGAATTATAGTCTGAATTAGGTTGATCTTTAGAATGATGTTAGTTGATATAGTGTTTCAATTATAGATTGAGGTTAATAATTTTCCATATAATAAATAATGATGATGTATTGTGTTAAGTGTAAGAAATCAAGAGATACAAAAATAGATAACATTAGAGTAGAACAAACAAAGAATGGAAGATATGTTAAGAAAGATAAATGTGTTGTATGTGGTACTAATAAATCCCAATTCATTAAAAACCCCGATTGACTATATGAAGGTGAAGGTATTAGAGAAGACATTATAGAAGAAATTCATAAACCATCTAGAAAAAATTATCCTAGGTTAAGTGTTATTGTTAAAGGTATAGATTTATGGCAAGCAGATCATGTGGAAATGGATAGTGGTGTGTTAAAAGGTGTTTCAAAATTAAATAAAGGTTATAAGTATTTGCTAACGATTATAGATGTGTTTTCAAAATATGCATTTGCTGTTCCTGTTAAAGATAAGAGTGGTAAGAATGTTACAGAAGCATTTGAATCAGTGTTAAAAGTAAGAAAACCTAATAATTTACAAACTGATCAAGGTAAAGAGTTTTACAATAAAGAATTTGAAGATTTGATGGGAAAAAACAATATCAATCATTACTCAACATATAGTGGTAAAAAAGCTTCTGTTGTTGAAAGATTTAACAAAACACTTAAACAAAATATGTGGAAGTAATTTAGTGTTCAAGGTAATTATAAGTGGTTAAAAATATTGCAAGGTTTAGTTGAGGAATATAATAACAAAGTACATAGAACAATTGGTGTGAAACCTGTAGAAGTGAATAAGAAAAATGAGCATGTGATATTGAATAAAGTGTATAAGAAAGAATATAAACGTGTTAAACCTAAATACAAATTAGGTGATCATGTTCGTATAAGTAAAATTAAAGGATTGTTTGACAAAGGATATACACCTAATTGGTCAACAGAAGTGTTTGTTATTAATGAGGTTATACCATCTAATCCACCAACATATAAAATTAAAGATTTAAACAATGAAGAAGTTAAAGGAAGATTTTATGAACCAGAATTATTGAAAACTAAATATAAGGATGAGTATTTGGTTGAAAAAATATTAAGAAAGAAAGGTAATAAAGTGTTTGTTAAATGGTTAGGGTTTGATAATTCACATAATAGTTGGATAGATAAAGAAAATGTTGTAGTGTAAATTTAATGTGTTTAATTTTTATGAATATTTTCATACAAGGTAAAGTGTTTGTTAAATAATTAGGGTTTATTAAATGGTTAGGGTTTAATAATTTACATAATAATTAAATAATTAGGGTTTATTAAATGGTTAGGGTTTAATAATTTACATAATAATTAAATAATTAGGGTTTATTAAATGGTTAGGGTTTAATAATTTGCATAATTTAATATTATAAATGTTGCAGTGTAATTTAATGTGCTTAACTTTTATAAATATTTTCATAAAAGGTAATAAAGTGTTTATTAAATGGTTAGGGTTTAATAATTTGCATAATAATAAATAATTTGCATTAATAATTAAATAAATAATTTGCATAATAATTAAATAAATAATTTGCATTAATAATTAAATAAATAATTTGCATAATAATTAAATAAATAATTTGCATAATAATTAAATAATTAGAGTTTATTAAATGGTTAGGGTTTAATAATTTGCATAATAATTAAATAAATAAAAATAATATAATATTATAAATGTTGTAATGTAATTTAATTTGTTTAAACATGAAAAATATTATGAAAATGAATTAAAAAATCTGGTGAATATAAAAAACGATACAGTGTTTCTTCATATAAGGTGTTATTATATGGAAAAACACTGTATCATTTTTTTATGTCGACATTAACAGCTGTATTAGAAAAATAAGTTGCTAATGTTGGTATAAAAATATTACGAAAATGAATTAAAAAATTTAGTGAATATAAAATTACGATACAGTGTTTTTCCATATAAAATGAGTATGAATAATGTTAATTTTACTGGTGAGGAGATGAAGGAGATGTCAATTACAAAACTAAAACAAATATGTAAAGTCAAGAAAATCCGCGGCTATAGTTATTTAAATAAGAGTGAATTAATCAAAAAAATCGAACAATACCAAAATTAACCAGATGAATTGAAAGTTATATACACAATGAAAGTTGATGAACTAAAAAAACATTGTAAAAGGAAGGGGATAAAAGGTTATTCTAAATTAAGAAAGGCTGAACTTATTGACCGTATTATAAAATATGAAGATGAACAAAACAGATCACAAATTAGAAACATATTTCCATTTAAAGATGTTTTTGAAGAATCCAAACCACAACGAATACCAATTAAAGTAGAAACAAAGGAAACAGCAATACAGAAACGATTACAAACTATCACAATTGAAAACATAGGAGGATATAAAGACCCAGTGAAGTTTTTAAATATAAGTGGGAAAGTAGTTATTAACAAAATCAAGGAAGAATTAAAGCACTATCCATTAAAAGTCAACCTTCTATTCATTTGTGATTATATTAAAGATAAAGAAGTACAAGAACGCAATTTTAAAACTATGAATGAAAGAATATTACAATCAACTGACTTAGATGAATATATGACCAATGCTAAACAAAAACTATGTAGAGAGATGGAGGAATTTCAAGGAAGAGGTTCAAGATGGTCATTACATCAAATTAAATATTTAGAAATCAGATTAAATAAATATGTACCATTACGAGCTTCTTCCTATATTGACCTTCCTAAACCAATTAAAGATAAAAAAGCAGTGATTAATGTTCAAAATAAAGATAATAAATGTTTCTTATATCCTATTGCATGTTATTTAAAACCTATAGATCACCAATCACATCCTCAACGGCCTTCAAACTATACAGAAATTGTGGATGAATTACAAGAGAAATATTGTAAGGGTATTGAATTTCCTGTACAATTAAAAGATATAGTAAAGTTTGAAAAAATAAGTAACATATCCATTAACGTGTATACCTATGATGATGAATATAATATATACCCACTTCAAATCACAAAAAATAAGCAGGATAAACACATCAATTTACTATATGTAAAAGATGAAAATAATGATCACTTTTGTTGGATAAAGGATTTATCAAGATTAATAAGAAGTCAAGTAACAAAGCATAAGGAAAAATTATACTTTTGTGATAGGTGTTTAACAAGACATTTTAGAAATGAGATACAATTACAAGAACATGAACTATATTGTAAGGAGCATGAATCTGTTAGAATAGAACTTCCAAAACCATATGACAATCAAATACAGTTCCAAATTACAATAGATCATTTAGAGTACCATTTGCGATATATGCCGATTTTGAATGTTTATGTAAAATGGAAGTAGACCATAATTGTTCTAAAACTGTGAAGTATCAAAAGCATTTACCAATGAGTTTCTGTTATTATATTAAATACTCAAATGGTGTGTATAAACGTCCTGTTAGTTATATTGGTTTAGATGCTGCAAAGGTGTTTGTGGAGAAGTTAAAACAAGAAGCAATAGAAATAAAGGAAATATATAACAAAAAAGTTAAAATGAATGGTCTAACTAAAGATGAAGAAAATAGATATAATAATTCCAATAGTTGTCATATATGTGAGAGAAACTTGAATGATTTACCACCAGCAATTGAAAAACAAATAAATATGTTAAATAAGAAAATACAATTCGCTAAAAATAATGATGGCATGATTGAAAAGTTAGAAGAATGGAAACATGAATTAGGAAAATGTTTAAAGGATATAAATAAAAATAAGGCAAAAGTAAGAGATCATGATCATTTAACTGGGAAATTTAGAGGTGCAGCTCACAGTTATTGTAACTTAAGCTATCGAAATCCTAATTTTATTCCAGTATTTATTCACAACTTAAGTGGTTATGATACTCACCTGTTTGTTAAAGAACTTGCTTATGATAAGAATGAAATAAAACTAATTGCAAATAATGAGGAAAAATATATAACATACTCAAAATATGTGAAGGTTGATAAAAAGAATGGAATTAATTTACGATTTCTAGATTCATTTAGGTTTATGCCAAGGAGTTTAGCAGAACTAGCAAATAACCTTACAAAAGAACAATATAGAGAAACGTCAAAGTATTTCCCTAATGATTTATTAGATTTAGTAATTAAAAAAGGTGTGTACCCATATGATTATATTGACTCAATTGAAAGATTAGAAGAAACAAAACTGCCTTCAAAAGAAATGTTCTTTAATAAACTTACTAACACCCACATCAGTGATGAAGATTAAGAGCATGCGGAAAATGTTTGGAAGTTATTCAATATTAAAAATCTAGGTGAATATACAGAACTTTATAACAAGACAGATGTATTAATATTAGCTGATATATTTGAAAGTTTTAGAGATGTGTGTTTAAAAGCATATGGTTTAGATCCTGCTTGGTATTTCACTGCTCCTGGTTTATCGTGGGATTCAATGTTAAAGATGACTAAGATCAAACTAGAAATGTTAACTGACTATGACAAAATATTAATGATAGAAAAAGGTATAAGAGGTGGAATTTCACAATGTAGTAAAAGATATGTAGAAGCAAATAATAAGTATATGAAAAATTATAACAAAGACGAACCTTCAAAGTATTTAGCTTATCTAGATGCAAATAATTTATATGGATGGGCTATGAGTCAGTACATGCCTTACAAAGACTTTAAATGGGTTCAACCTTACATAAACATAATGAATGTTCCAGATGATTCAGAAACTGGCTACATATTAGAAGTTGATTTAGAATATCCAGAATACTTACATGATAAACATACAGATCTACCATTAGCTCCAGAAAATATGTGTCCACCAGGATCGAAACATTCAAAATTATTAACAACGCTTTACAATAAAGAAAGATATGTTATTCACTACAGAAACTTAAAACTATATATGTCACTTGGGATGATATTAAAGAAAATTCACAGAGTATTGGAGTTCAAGCAATCAAACTGGTTAAAGGAATATATTGATCTAAATACAAATATGAGAACAAAAGCTAAGAATGATTTCGAGAAAGATTTTTACAAGTTAATGAACAATAGCGTATTTGGTAAAACAATGGAAAACATTAGAAAGAGGCCATCTATTACCTTAGAATGTGATCCAATGAGGGTGGAAAAGTTAATAGCGAAACCGAACTTTGATTATAGAACAATATTTACTGAAGATTTGTGTGCGATACATATGAAAAAAGAAAAATTGACCTTCAACAAACCTATATATGTTGGTATGAGTGTGCTAGATTTGTCAAAACTATTAATGTATGACTTCCATTACAACATTATGAAACCTAAATATGATATTGATATAGGGTTATGTTATATGGATACTGATAGTTTTATATATGAAATTAATACAGATGATTTCTACAAAGACTTAAAAGAAATGGTTGATCTATTTGACACAAGTGAATATGGAAAGGATAATCAATATGGAATACCATTAGTAAACAAAAAAGTATTAGGAAAGATGAAGGATGAAAACAATGGTAAAATAATGACAGAATTTATTGGGTTAAGATCAAAGATGTATGCCTTTAAAGTTGAAAATAAAGAGAAGAAAAAAGCAAAAGGAATAACAAAATGTGTAGTATCAAAAGAGTTACAATTTGATGATTATAAGCAAACCCTATTCAATGATGTGAAAACATACAAAAATATAAATCTAATTCGAAGTTGTAAGCATGATGTATATACTATAGCTGTAAATAAGTTAGCATTAGATTCGAATGATGATAAAAGATATATACTAGAGGGTGGTATAAGTACATTAGCTTGGGGGCATTATAAGATATAGTTAAAATGTATTTATGTGTAGTTTAGTTTTAGGTCATATTTAATTAACTTTTATATATAGTTTAGTTTAGTTTTAGGTCATATTTAATTAACTTTTATGTATAGTTTAGTTTAGTTTTAGGTCATATTTAATTAACTTTTATGTATAGTTTAGTTTTAGGTAAAATTTAATTAACTTTTATGTATAGTTTAGTTTTAGGTAAAATTTAATTAACTTTTATGTATAGTTTAGTTTTAGGTAAAATTTAATTAACTTTTATGTATAGTTTAGTTTAGTTTTAGGTCATATTTAATTAACTTTTATGTATAGTTTAGTTTTAGGTAAAATTTAATTAACTTTTATGTATAGTTTAGTTTTAGGTAAAATTTAATTAACTTTTATGTATAGTTTAGTTTTAGGTAAAATTTAATTAACTTTTATGTATAGTTTAGTTTAGTTTTAGGTCATATTTAATTAACTTTTATGTGTGGTGTAGTTGATAGGTGTTAGTGAGTAATTATGTATAGTTTAGTTTTAGGTAAAATTTATATTTTTAAGTCATAAAAGTTGTTTTTGTAATTTTATCCTTAGACATAGGCAACCAGTAACGTGTTAGAAAAAAATTATAAGAAAATAGAAACCATTTACCGTTTGAATTATCAAAATCGGATAATATTTGATGAAGTTACAGCAAGTTCAAAATTTCGGGAATTTTTTACGGGTTTATTTTTGAGTTTTCGGGAAAATGTTATTCTTTAAAAAAGTCTTAAAATTTTATTCTAATTATGGTACTATTTTTATTTTTTCGATTTGTTGAAATGTTGTGGAGATATTGAAAAAGAGAAAAGTATCCTTTGGGTTGTGCAACCATTTATGCATTTTAAAAAAATTGGTTATGTTATTAGTATTCATTTACCGTTTGAATTTTTGAAATCGGTTAATTAGGAGCCGAGGAATTAATTAATAACGTTATTTGGGGGTAAAACTATCAGTGTTGCCAACTCATTTTTAACAATTATCATATTTATTAGTAGTGGGGTGAATTCATCCCTATATGTTTTAAAGCGATATCTTGAAAAATTAAAATCCTGGAACGTTCCGAAAAAAATATATTGGATTGGATACACTGCATGGTAAAACATTAGTTTCGTTGGCGGGTTTATTTAAACAGTTTCTCGTTCATGCTAGGTAAGTAACACGGAAAGTTTTTTAATTTGCATAGTTGAAGTTGTCCGTTCAAAAATTTTCTTGAGGAATAACCTTGAATCAAGAAATCGAAGACAGACACTCCGGCAAAGGTTTCATCTGGGTTAATGCTGGCGGAGTTGCTTATAAAAAGAAAGAAAATATGTTGTTACCTCTCTCAAGCAAACTGAATTGTAAATGTGTGTGTGTGGACAAACCTTCTGTGCTGTGTTGGGTTGTATAAATACAGGCGGCAAAATGCTAAATTCGTTATTTTTTATCCGATTTTGATAATTCAAACGGCATTTAAAAGAGTATGTATCAGAGTTTAAAACGCAATTGTTCATTCTTGTTAAATGTTGTTAGATTTAGTGATTTTTTGTTTTTGTAACTAGATTTAATGATTTTTTGTAACCAAATTTAGTGATTTTTTGAAGTCAAAACCGGTTATAATCAGATTTTGTAACTAGATTTAGTGATTTTTGAAGTCAAAACCGGTTATAACTAGATTTTGTAACTAGATTTAGTGACTTTTTTGTAACCAGATTTAGTGATTTTTTGTAACTAGATTTAGTGATAGAATGCATTAGAAGTTATTATGAGTAAGATAGAAGTTATTTGGTATGGTGATAGAAGTTATTTGGGAAATAGGGAGTGCGGTAGAAATTATTAGGGGTAGTTTAGAAGTTATTTGGAGGTAGGGGGATGCGCTATTGTTATTAGGAGTGCGCTATTATTATTGATGGTGTGCTAGATTGTTATTGGAAATGATGAGGTGGCGCAGAATCCCCATCCCACCCCTACTGACGACGTGGACCACTCAGATGTTCACAGTCGAGGTGTCTTAATTGTGCTCTTCGTTGTACGTTTTACACAACACTAAAACAGCTATTGTAGTGCGTAGAATAAATGACAGAGCACAAGAAAGACATCCCAGGTATCAACATGTAAGTGGTTCATGTCGTTCTTGTGTTAAAAGTCATGATGAAATAACTCGAGTATAAAGAAATCAGCTATACTAAGTTAAAGTACATAATTACAAAAGGAAAGAAACTGCAAGAATGGACTAAGATTTGAACCTGTAATTTCAACTTACCGTGTCGATGCATTAATCACTAGGCTACTCACTGTTTCCGAATAGTCATTCATTCTACCACTCCTGAAGTCAGTGCTCAAGCAACCAGACCGCATTGACTATACAGCAACTTGTGAAGTACTTGGGCAACCAGTGTCTATACTACAGAACCCCACTGGTGGTAAGATTTATACATGATAAATGGGGAAAATAACTTATTTTATATCATGTAAATATTTAATGCGATATACAATCGATTATTTCCTTGAGTTATCGTATATAATAGAGAAATTATCCTTAAAATGATCTAAATTCCACCATCCTACATTAATTATGATTACATTACAAACCGAAAGCCAAATAAAGGAATGAACCTTTAAAAGAGAATACATAAAATAAAATCCTGTAGATTTATTGAGAATAATTACAGTAATAATTACTTAATTTTACATTAAGTATACATTTGTAGTACACAATATATTTAATGTGAATGCATAAACAAAAAGTCTATATTAATTTAAGTCTACTAATTGCATACCGTACATTATAATAGTTTGAAAAGTATATACACCTCATCAGTGTATCAATTTTAACAAGTGTTATATAACATTTAAAAAAAGCACTTACTTTGTAAGAAAAGCTCGAACAGAGTTGCACCTTACAAACTCTTCCCCACACCCTAGTATTGTAGCTCAGAAGATGACTGTACCAATTACCCAAAACCAAGCAGCAGAATCATGCGTTTACTTACGTCTCCCCTCCCCTCAACACATACAAAATAAGTTAAACTATTTCTTGAAAAGTCCTCTGTCACCTTCATCTAAGAATATATTTAACGATACGAAGTAGGTATATTATACATTACTTTAGAATCTGAAGTGTGATTTAACTGCCATAAATTAAAACACAGCATAATATGCACGCAAATTAGCTTAAATGAGTACCATACACATCACACGAAGCGAGCTACGCCAATAAAAAAAATCAGTCAAATAAGAATTAATTAGATCTTCAGTCTAGATTTTTAAATTGATGTTAGGTTGACGCTATGAATTTTGGGCTTCCTACACTAAATGTCTCTATGCCAAACTCTCTCTATATAAAACGTTTTTCGCCGAATCTGCAAATTAAGCAAGCCGCGCGCTAATGATGGGAGGCTGATGATAGTTCATCACACAGGAAGACACTTTGAAATGCTAGGTGAGTCACAACACTTTCTTCCTTTTTCTGGGATTCATCCTTACTTACGGTCAAATTTGGTACCGTCTATGTAGTACCTGTGTGCGGCGTATCTTGAAATCATCTCGGTTGATAGCCTCCAAACACAGTGGACTCCTAAAATAAAGCAATTGTTGTAAAATTACTATTTGTAGCATGTGTGGCAAAATTTAAAAACGAAAGATATCTTACAAGGAAGGGTCACGCAATGGCTCCGCTGAGATTCGAACGAGACAATTATGTTTGCATTTGATATGTTATAACTAGATGAATCCCAAAGTTATACGTGCCACCGGGCGGAATATCGTGAGTTGCAACATATTTTGTAATGTAAGAACTACAAAAAATTACCTGGCAGAATAGTTTGAACCGAGTCATTTGTTCGGAAACGGTTGGGTAAGTGGAAAACTCGGATAATACGTATTCCATCATTTCCAAGTACACACTTTTTTCGGATAAAAAAGTTTGCCCCAGGGTCCCAGACGGGGTCCAACTCAAAATTTTCAAATGGCAAGGGGTGTTAAGTAGCACATCGTTTGAAAGCTGTTGTAAAATGAAAGAAAATGCAGCAAGTCTCGACTCTCCACGACAACCCTGTGCAAAATGGCGGAGGGTCAAAGTGTAAACAAAAACTTAATTGAAAAGTCCATGGTCACCCCTATAAATCTTAAACGGTAAGAGAAATGTGAAAACAGGAAAGGAAGTGTGGCACTATTTTCAAAGTAGAACAATTTAAGTGAAAACGTCTTGTCCCAGGTGGTGTCCAACTAAAAAGTTTCAAACGGTAAGAGAGGCAGAACATCGTTTGAAAGCTCTTGTTAAGTGAAAGAAGATGGAGGACATCTCGACTTTCTACGACAACCCTGTCCAAAATTGCGGCGGGTCAAAATGTAAATAAAAGCTTAATTGAAAATCTATGGCCACGTTGAATCCAAGATGGTTGCTTAAAACCTATATCGAAAGGATAAGCATACCAAACTGCTGAAGCTAGGGAAGCTAAATTTGGCATTAATGTTGATTAGTACAGTAGGTGACGAAAATATGAGAAATGTTTAAAAACGCGACATCTTGAGTTCAAAATGCCGCACTATGTATCGAACGCATGTCCAGCTCACACTAGTGTTGGAGAAGCGAAATGTGGTATTTGCGTTTATGGTTAACAGTAGGTATCCACAAAATATTAAAGAGTATAATCTGTAATCCAATATGGCTGTCAGCGTAAAAAATGAGTTCGTATATAAATATGTTATTTCTTGGAATACTGTGACCAAACCAAAGAAGTTTGACGCAGCTCGATGTACTAAAATGACTTACACATGATTTAGTACTACTCGCCAATCTTGTTTTTTTTTTGTTTTTTTTTTTTTTGTATATTTGGTATTGCTTGAAGTATTGCGATCAAACCAACGTATGCCATGCAAATATAACCATCACGAATACGTTGCAATAGAGCCCCAACCTACTGGTCCAGCAAGTCCTTTATGCATGAACTATGTATGACAAAATTAGAAAAAATACTCGAAGATATTCAACTTTTGTTTAGCAGTATGAGTAGGAAGTCAGAGTTGTGTGTTCATCGCATATTCGTTATATTCAAGTAAATGATGTCGAGAGAACCGTGACGAACGTGCATTAAGAACAAAACGTATGTGTTGTTACCGAATTAAAGAATAGTTGCAGTGAATCAAAATTCAATTCTTCCTTACTCTTCCTATTGTTTCTAAATACATAATAGAGAAAAATACGTACTGTTATGAATGACATAGATTTTAAGCGGCCATCTTGGATTCAAGGTGGCCATAGTTGTTTAATTAAGCTTTTGTTTACATTTTGACCCACCATAATTTTGGACAGTGTTGTCGTAAAAAGTCGAGACTTGCTCCATCTGCTTTTATTTAACAAGATCTTGCAAACGATGAGATACTTTACCCCTCTTGCCATTTGAAACTTTTTAGTTGGACCCCACCTGGGACCCTGGAACAAGAGGTTTTAACTTAAATTGTTGTACTTTGAAAATAATGCCACACTCCCTTTCCTATTTTCACATTTGTCTCACCGTTTAAGATTTATCGGGGTGACCATAGACTTTTCAATTACGTTTTTGTTTACACTTTGATCCTCCGCCATTTTACACAGGGTCGTCGTAGAGAGTCGAGACTTGCTGCATTTTCTTTCACTTTACAACAGCTTTCAAACGATGCGCTACTTAACACTCCTTCCATTTGAAAATTTTGAGTTGGACCCCGTCTGGGACCCTGGGGCAAACTTTTTTATCCGAAAAAAGTGTGTACTTGGAAATGATGGGATACGTATTGTACGAGTTTTCCACTTACAAAACCGTTTCCGAACAAATGACTCGGTTCAAACTATTCTGTCAGATAATTTTTTGTAGTTTTTACATTACAAAATATGTTGTAACTCACGATATTCCGCCCGGTGGCACGTATAACTTTGGGATTCATCTAGTTACAACATATCAAATGCAAACATAATTGTCTCGTTCGGATCTCAGCGGAGCCACTGCGTGACTCTTCCTTCTCAAAATCAAGGTTAAGTCAAACGAAGCGTTTTATGCGTTTTTTTTTTTAAATATATATATATATATATATATCATACCTCAGGCTATCCAAAACACTAAAACATTGTTTCCTATACTTTTGAAAGTTATATACTAAATATCTTAATAACTGTCACTCAAATTTGGTACGCTGAATAAAGTTATAGTGTAGATATAGAATTGAAACTATGATCCAAACTTAAAATAATGACATTACGGAACACAATAAACCTAACTTAGGATGAAAATGGAAACTGTAGATGCATGAGTATTACTGAACGAAGGAAGAAAAGTAACTCAGCTGGGTTACGAGTTTGACAGAGTTCATACACAGAAATCATTCGGTGGTTTATATTTCCAGCTTCGACTTAAGAGATAAAGAAGATAAACTCACTTTAAAAAGTTAAAAAGAAAAAAAACTTTTAAAAGATTTAATTTATTCTGAATTTTTGTTCAGTATTTGTAAATAAATAATGTAGAAAACCGACACAGAGCTTGCCCGCTGGACTCTGGCGCCCTAATCCCAACTCCGCTATTTGCATGCCTGCCATAAAATAATAGAGATATAAACTTTTTTTAAAGAGTGCAGATTTAACGATACTTACAGTATGGCGCTAAATTTGTCGTACAAAAGCAGAGGACTGTTTCCTAAGAGTAAAACAAACAAAAAAGTTCCAATAAACTTAGGGCGAAAAGCCCACCGTTCACGTGTTATAGGCTGCCGAAAACATGAAAAAAATAAATTCTAAAGGTCCACAGTTCCAAAACTATGGGACCTACCAAAGTCGGGTCAAGACTTCACTTAGGAACTAGTATGTGCTCTATCTAAAAATAAATGTTTTAGAATCCTAAGGAATCACCCCTCTGCTTTCGTACACCGAATTTAGCACCATACTGTATAAATTAATAAGGTAGAACTATATGTGGTCCTTCTCACTATGCTCACTTATATATATCTTAAAGTAGTGATAAATAACACCAGCCCTCTGCTCCTATGCCACCCTGTGATACCGGAGCAGGACGTTTGGACGCAAAGCCGTATATCTAAATAGGTTAATCTACTTAAACGGGTTATAATGCATTTCATAAATAGAAACCGGATGATTAAGTACTAAAAGCCTTAAAAATAGGTACTAATATCACTAAAACTAAAACTGAAAAAAGTTGCACAACCTAAAACTAAGAAGTTCGGAAAGGTTAAATTTGATGCAAATTTTCTTTAAAATGTCATCTTCAAAACTCTAAATTTTCGTTACGTTATAGTCCTATGGCAAACAGTCACTAAAAGTCTCAGTTGCAACAAATGCTTAATTTAGTTCTATTTTTGTATAATGCAGAAAAAATGGGTCTAATTATTTTGTTTTTAGAATGATATATCCTAATTTCAGGAAAATCGGAGACAATGACCTGCAGAACTTTTTTTTTTCAGCATGAATCTATATTGGGCTAAAATAAAATTTGCTGTAGGCATCCTACAACACCCCAAAGTAAACTTCTGTGAAGTTATCTTTACAATATCTCTAACGTAAAGGATATTCATAACTTCATAGCAATTCATAACACTGCATTACTGCTTATTAGTACGTATTTGCAACACAGATAATTGGAAAGGAAACAACAGTGAAACAAGAAGTAAACAGTGAAATCTAATATACCTATTGAATAATTTACTTTGTATTATGTTACAATTACCATGACGGAATTATGGGCCAAATCCAGCATTATTTTGCAATGTCAACAGTTTCAAAATTCTGCACGGCGAATTCTTCATCAGCTTGAATATATTTTCTTCTTTCAGTTTAGTTGATTTTAAGTTTAACGTCCCGTAAACAGCGAGGCTATACAAAACGTGAACCTACGGATTAACGTGGAATCCGAACCACGACGTGAGCTCTCGTCGGGAATTTTCTCCTTTTCTTGGGCGGATCGTCTTCTCGAAGCATTGCCTCGTGTCCTGCTTCTCTTTTTTCCTTCGAAATGCATCAATAAAGCGCCAAATCAACCAATGTCTTTCCTTTACGTTCGATATATTATAAAGAACAAAAGTTTGTTTATTTTGGGGTGTCATTGGCTGCCTACAGTAAATTTTATTTGACCCATTCTTCCTATTTAAATGTATAGTTAGTGCCTAATTCTATGAAAGTTTATTAATATCATAGTCTCAACTTTCTATTAATACAATAGTCTCAGCTATATGATTTAATGGGCATATCGACCCATAATAATAAAACATTCAATAAATACTCACTTTCTGAACTACAAAATACATAGCATAAAGAACACCATTTTCATTCCAAAACCAGCTCGTATTCATTTTTTCTGATCTCTTGGAACAGGTCAATACTTAATAAACATTTCTTATGTTTTGTACCACGTGTTTAATAATCTATTATAGAAAAAGAAAATGCAAAAAATTAAAATATGTACAGAATTTTACAAATTTTAACTCACATCTTTATAGTAACTAAAAATTAAAGAGAAACTTAAGTTGTTTATAACTTAAATTAGATGTCCTTATTAGATATCTGGTGCCTTCCATTTCAATTCAGGCAAAAAAATAAATAAAAAATAAAATTGTACCATCACCATCTCAGATATTGTTCAAACTTTTATTTATAGGAACTAGACATGTTTTAACTTTGGGACTTTTTTTTTTTTTTGGTCGGAAAAAAAATCCCGCCAAGTAATGGGCCATCAAGGATGGGGAGTACAATTCATGAATTGTATAAAACATGGAAAATGGTCAAATTCGGAGCTTCACAATTCAGCTATGGAGACATGTAGAGTTATAATTCTTGTTTTGGTATGTACATAGGGATATGAATAAACTATATTTTATTACAGTTTGGTTTGCGCATGTGTATCTTTTTGTACATAAATTAACAAATGAACGTAAGTTTATGTGAAAAGTCGAAGTTTGTGCTTTTTTTGAGCACTTCCGGTGGTAAGGGCCGTGGTAAGGGTCTCTGCGACGTATTGAGGAGAGGGGGGATAAGAATATGGCAACATGGCAAAACGAAAAACAGATTCACAGTATTAAACCTGCAGAAGAAAAATGAAAATGAAATGAAATCTTTGTTTTACGTCCCACAATTATGCCGGTTAGGCTAAAGGAGACGGTGATGATGACTAATGAATGAAATGGTGGAATGAAGAAAGTGGGAGGAAACGGGAGAACCCCTAGAAAACCCACGCACACGGTGTTTGTCCACCAGAAAGTTCACTTGGCGGTGGCTGGGATCGAACCCAGGACCCCAAGCACCAGAGGTGAACGCTCTACCACTGAGCCACCGCGGCCCCTAAACCTGCAGAAGAATTCGTGAGTATAGTGCAAGTACCAACTCCGGGTATTACTCTCGTCTTGTCGCCAAGAACCGAATTCGGCAATTAAACAAAAAAGTGGGAAAGTGTGCGGTATTTACCGAAGTCATCTTTCGCTTTTATTGCAGTAACGGGTCATCATGGACTAACTTCACGCTTTTCCCAAAATCGAGCTTCTGCAATTCAAAGTGTAGATTTAAGAAATCTGCAAAAATGAACTTTTGTTACATACAAATATGACCACCAGTGATGGATAGCAGAAATATTATCAATAAATCATAAATTACATGAAATTGAAGTGTTCTTTGTGTTTCCAGGAGGCGCGGTGGCTCAGTGGTAGAGCGTTCACCTCCGGTGCTTGGGGTCCTTGATTCGATCCCAGCTCGCGCCGTGTGGACTTCGTGGTGGACAAATACCGTGCTCGTGGGCTTTCTAGGGGTTCTCCAGTTTCCTCCCACTTTCTTCATTCCACCATTTCACTCATTTCTCATAATCACCGTCTCCTTTAGCCTAATCGGCATAAACGTGGGACGTAAAACTCCAATATTTCATTTCATTTTTTTTCTTTGTTTCCACATGGTTCTTCAACAGGGTACATGTTTCCAGAAGAGAATAAGAGAAGTGAATATATGTGTTTTGTGACTATCGACAACGTGCTACGAGTTGTGTGACTATCAACAACACCTATTGGAGCATCTGAAATGGTTGCATGCTATTAGCGAAGAAGACACTAAGCAAGCAAATAATTACTGCAGTGTGGAAAAAATCAGTGAAACTTTGTTTCCGAAAACCATTTTAAGTAAGTTTAAAATTTGTTTCTTAATCGTAATTTTCATCTGAGGTTACACCGGTTTAAGAAAACGGAGGAGGAGCAGGGGAGGCTCATCATATTATTTCAGAGAGCCTTTTTGATCAAAATAATAAAAAGGAGCCAGGAAAAACATGTATCCTTTATTTAACGAATGTGAACCACAAACATCATCAAATTGTTGCACATTCATTGTTTTCAGTGTTGCCAACGGTGATATTAAAGTTAATGAAACTTCGCTAACTTCAAGAGGCTGTAGTTCATTCATGAAGCATTGGTCGAGAATGCTATTTGGTGTGTTTATTATTCATGTAAAGTCGAACAATTTGACAACATTTCAGGATTTTAAATTTTGGTAATTTCGAAAAAGGTGATTTTTGAAAATTTGACGGTTTCTCGAATTTTTTGCGACAAAACGGTTGCACACAGAAGCAATACATTTTTTTTTTTCGAGAAGCGGGTAACTAGGTCTTACCAACCGTAAAATAGAATTTTGAAATTCGAACCGCAAGTGCTCGAAAAAAATCGCAAACTTCGACTTTTCAGATAAACTGACGTTCATTTGTTAACTTATGTACCAACAGATATACATGCGCAAACCAAACTATAATAAAATATATTTTATTTACATCCCTATGTACAGTCATGTCCAAAATGATTGTCGCATATCTATAACCGTCTCCTTGTAAGAATATAATTTGAGAATGATTTTGCAGGGTACTATTGATACTGATACTACATGTATAATCGGGAAATGTATAGTCGTAGTAAATTTCAGAGGAAAAGCATTACAAACACGAAAATTAGAATGAGTAAAACAAAATGTTGCTAAATGGACAAGAAAGTTTCATTGTTCTTATTTACTGCTCCTTTGACATGAAATTTGCCACATACATGTCTTTCCCGATTATACACATACTAACATTATAAGAAATACCGGAAGAATTCGTTATCAAATTATATTCCTAAAACAACATATTTATAGACATGCGACAATAATTTTGGTCACGAGTGTACATACCACAACAAGAATTATAACTGTTTCCATAGCTGAATGGTGAGGCTACGAAGTTTACGATTTTCCATGTCCTCTAAAATTCGTAAATTGTACTTCCCGTTTTGATGGCCCATTACTTGGCGGGAAAATCTTTTCCGACAACACAAAAAATACGGGTCATTGAAAAAACATGTCTAGTTGCTATAAAAAAAGTTTCAAAAATATCTGAGATGGTGATGGTACTTTTTTTTTTTTGGCTGATTTGAATTGGAAGGCATCAAACAATTATGTTATTTATATGTTGATTCAGTTGGCAATAGCAATCTACATGTAACTAGGCCTATATATCGGAACCTTACATCTAATATAATATTTATCATAGGTAGAAATACGTAATACGTAATGCATAGTACTCCGTAACGAAGGTATTATGAACTCAAGCCATTATGTAAAGTGATTATGCAGAACCACAGGAGTGAAGTAAAGCTATATTAGATGTAAGGCATAGTTGTATGGGATATAAATTTTTTGCACTACCCTCGGTTACGTGCATATCCACCGTCGCTGACATGCCCGCTCCATACGGAATGACAGTGTGAATATAAGTAATCACTGTCAGTGCACACTGCACAGCATATTGAAATGAATCTTGAGTAACAGTGAAAGCATTGTATGTGTTAGTGGGGTTAAGTTCCAAAGTTGGTCGTCCGTATCTAGTAAAATTTTGAAAATTTACCGGCAAGAAATAAATTTGCTTGTTCGTGTGCTTCATAATGTATAAGTAAAGCGAAAGTTGTGTTTATTTTCTTATATAAACGGTTTTAAGCATAGAACTATTTGGCAAGCGGAGGGAACTACTTGGCGCAAGGTTACTTCATGGTAGGATTATGGGAATGTAATGAGCACTTGTTTTTGAAAACATTGCTGGTGCTAATCAGGAAAAGCCATTAAAAGTAAGTAAAAGTCATGGCTTAAAAAACCTAAAAATAAATTGTAGAGAATGTGGTAAGCAAATAACTATAAAGAAACGTGGAGAAAGTTATATTGTTTACTGCAACGGTAAGTGACAGCAATTGAACAAGGCAGCAATTTTCTAGAACACAGGCCCCTCTTCCCATTTAGCTGTAATAAAAACAGAAAACAACATGCCCTGCGGGGCACTAACCCGTCTCCACTCGCTAACGGTCACTCGGCATTATTATGTGAATTAAATGTAAAACTTTGGTAAAGAAAGGAACCAATTATTACACTTTTAGCCAAAACCTAGGTGGACGACCAACTTCGGAATAACTGCCTGTTAGTGTGCTATTCCACTATCATCGTTTATGCGCATAACCCACGTCGGCTTGTGTATAGCCCGCTCCCCCCAGTTCTTTGTTACCGGAAGGTCCAGAAGGACGTAAAAAACACAAAATTTACAGGAGAAATGAATGATGCAAGTACTTAGACGTAACATAACGTAACCAAATCTAACCTAACCTAACATAAACTAACCTAAGCTAACCTGAACTAACCTAAACTTACCTAACATTATAGAAATAAGCGAAATTCTATCAATTTTTGGAAAATTATGCGGGACCGCTACACTAATTTAACATAAACTAACCGAACCTAACCTAAACTAAACTAACCTAAGCTAGCCTAAACTAACATAACCTACTCTAAACTAACCGAATGTGAACAGAAATTACCAAAATTGTAACATTTCTTTTAGAGAAAAGAGCTGGACCCCTTCTGCTAAACATAGGCCCTATTCCTACTACTACTACTACTTACATCGAGAACAGAACCCAACCAACCCGTACGGGGCTTCTAACCCGTTCCTACTGCTAGTACTACTACTACTATTGCTACTAACTACCACTACTGATACTACTGCTGCTGTTGCTGCTACTACTACTACTACCGCTACTACTACTATTACTACTAAAGCTTCCTTACCACAAGATTTACATCTTTATAACATACGATTCCGATTCATTATGAACTAATATGAATCGTTAGAATCACTATGATTCGTTAAAAATCACTGGGGGGAGCGGGCTATACTCAATCCCCCACGTCGCTGACGCGCCTGCTCCCAACGGACGCACCCTCGTCACTCGGGTTTTCGTGCTGCACTCCTGGCCTGTCTCAGTTAGATAGCACTTGTGCTTTTCAGTGGCCACCTAGCAAAAACTGGTTTGTGTTTTATGTATGAGTTAATTTACAACGCTCGCTCCAGCAGGTATACTCACTCAGAAAGGAGAAATTACACATTAATAATTTTATGAAAATGGATCAAAACTTACCTAACCTTAAGCTCTGCCGTGTCGTGACAAAACGCTGTAACTTTGGCGGAGAAGTTTTGCGAAAATGAGCCGTAAAGTTTTCAACCGAAAATGTGATCTGTATCGTGTAGAACCAGTGTAACTAGGCAATAATGATCAACCAATCAATTTTCACCAAATTTAATCACACATCATACATTTACGTAACATTACATCTACATGTAACCACGTGTTTCCAAAGTCAAGATACACAGGTTCTACACGATACAGATCACATTTTCTGATGAAAACTTTACGGCTCTTTTTCGCAAAACTGCTCCGCCAAAGTTAGAGCGTTTTGTCACGGCACGGCAGAGCTAACCCCTACCCTACCCTACTTATTTATATCTTACTGTACTTTACCTTACCCTACTCTACTATATTTTTTCAAAGGGCCCTACTTATCGATGCGCAGTTGGAGCGTGTCTTGTAGTGCTTTCGTGGTAACCGCTACTATTTTCACTTTAAAATAAATTAACTAAATAAAATTAGAGATTACAGAATCAATCTACTTTCTAAGAAACTTTTCTCCATGAGTAAAAGAAACCGTTTTTGCTATTTCAAACATATTTGTCAATAATTACGTATATTCCTAAAATCATCACTTGAGGAAAAAAAAGGAAATATAAATTGAATAAAAAGTTGGGGTTCATGTATTAATTAAATCTTCATATTTTAAACACAAAACAAAGAAAAATATACATAATTTCCACGCCAAGTTCCTTGCGTCGTCTGCTTTCACGCAAAACAAAATTTATTTCTCTCGTAGCGCTTAATTCCTCTCCAGCGTTGCCAGACTGACAGCTCGGAATTATTCCAAAACCTGATCGAAATTATGCTAGATTCGGTCAAATTATGCTAGACCCTCATAATTACTAATTCAGGAGTTTAAAAAAAAAACGAAGCTGAGATACGATAACGTAACTTAAAATATGCAGAGCGCAAGAATGCGTGGATAGAACTCAATACTTCACGCACCAAAGCTTTAACTCAACTAAACTAGTGCAGTCGTTGCCAGACTCAATGGCGTATATATCGTATAAATGAATGCAAAGTGTTTGTTTACATATTTTGGAAGAAAATTACTTCGCAGCATAAGCGGAGTTGGGAATTGTCTTCCTGGGGGCGGGGGGCAGATTTTTGGTCGGTCTCGGACCTTTAATTTCAGGAATAAAGATGGTAATGAAGTCAGAAATAAAGATGGTGAAGTTGCCAAAAAATTGAGGGGAGAATGGCTCCCATAGCTCCGCCCATGCCTCGCAGTTAAAGGATGAGAAAACCCTGGGTGGAGCCACAAAAAAAAAAAAGCCGTTTCTGATTTACTCCGGAAAATAAGACTGCCTGTATGGTTTACCGACTATATGAATCAATGGAAGAGGATGCATTTCTGCCGTTCTTTTTCTTCCCATGACCAACTTCTTTCTCATCTCCAGGTTTTACGGCTTTTTGATAAACTTGCTGAAATTATGCTAGATTTGGGCGGGATGCTAAAAGTAAGATGCTAGATGCTAAAGAATTACAAATTATGCTAGATCTAGCATCATTATGCTAGATCTGGCAACGCTACCTTTACAGACAACTCTCCTTCGCACGTATTCGGACGAACAATCCCAAGGTTGGGATCATTCGCATCTTTTCATCGGTTTTCGCAATTTGCTGGTCGGAACTATTCGAGGCCTCTCTAATTTATTTACACGTGCTGGGAAATTCGCATTCGCAATCGCATTCGAAGTAGCGTACATAGAGGCGCGGAGTGGCGTATTAATAGAGGCGCGGCTTAAAAGACGTCCACATGTCGTATCTCCGTTATATTTGTTACCATTATTTAACGTAACAAATGACGCCATATTTCTTCGCTTGACGTCTTTTGGAATTTAAGGACCAACATTTGACGTTGTAATGACATAAGTGTGCTACTTGAGCCGGGTTCGATTCCCAGCGGGAGCTCATTTAGTTCGGATTCCACGTTAATCAGTAGGTCCACGCCTCGCTGCTAAAAGGGACGATAAACTCAATATCAACTCAACAATATATATATATATATATATATATATATATATATATATATATATATATGTGTGTGTGTGTGTGTGTGTTTGTGAATTTGTTCGCGTTTGTATGGTTAGCACATACGCCTTGAGCACGGGAGACCATGGTTCGATTTCCGCTGGGAGCTCATGTAGTTGTTATACCACTTTAAACTGTAGACCCATGTCTCAAATGCGCACACATATAAAGGCTTTTCAGGCTATGCCTTTGGTACACTTATGTTCGTACTTGGGAGCCGTCGGAAATTTCGGAATACAGAGTCCCGTAGACCGAAAAGTAAGAAGCATGGGTACAGTAAAAAACTGCCATGGAAAAAGCTTTTTAGGCTATGTTAATCCTTCTATATAATGTACCTAGCTTGGCCGAGTTAGAATGGAGGAAATGCAATCACCTTCAATACTCTCTGATAGAAAATATTCTCCAGGTATTATTATCCTCCTCTCCTGCAGAATGAAAGCCCTGACGAAAACGCAATATCATTTACGTATCACCACAACCATATATTGTGTAATATAACAAACAGTGGCAGTTAGAATCCAGTGTTTTTTTTTTTCAGAAATCCTTCCGAGGGTTAGATTTCATCTCCCCCTCCCCCCAAGGACTAAAATAAATAAACATAGGGATTACTTGTTATTTTTGTACAAGGGATGCAATTAAAGTCCCAGTTCAGCACATTCACACTTAGACTTTGATCCTGGAAGAAAACCTGTTAGTATTGTCTCTTGGTTTCTCATGTGGTCTCACATACATAAAGTACAAGAGTGTAGAACTTCATATGACATCGTTAACGGAATTTTTCCTGAAATCAGGAATTGTTATACGGATAAAATTAAAGGATGGAACATGTTTAGAGGACTTACACGTGACATCCAACTATAGTTCTCAACAAATGTGTTACAGATGAAAATGTCTGTATTGACTCTATTTTGTGGTACTTACGTTTTATTTATTTACTTTCCTCAAATTCATTGGGAAGCAAGTAAAGACTGTACCTGTAAGCGTGATAAAACGTAAATGTACCGTATAATTAAGGATTTTTTTTTTTATTTCTTAAAATAAAAACTACAATTTTAGTCCATCTCATATCTGCTAAGGAGGTAGCGGACCAAACATAGAAACTGTTTATTAAAGGTCGTTAACAGCAGGGGTTTCATTCAGTCAGAGGGAAAAAAAAAGAATAATTGGAAGTTTCTATATTCGTTTCTATATTCAATATAAAAAGTTAAACAAGTTTCTTATGTTTGGTTGGCAGTAGAAAGTTGATAAGCCTAACGTGGTTGAAGCTATAAAGGTTTTTCTGAAACCTATCAAATTCATGAGTCTGAAAAAAGATAGCCTAAATCAGCATCCTCGTATATTACTAGCAGTGAGTTACCTAAAAATTACCAAATAAACTGAAGAAAATTAAATATGAACAGATAATGACGTACCATGACTTTATTTCAGAAAATATAAATAATTTGACTGATAAAACACATAAAAATGTTGAAGAAATATAAACATTTTTATTTTCATTGTATGTATGCGCTTCTTGCGTAAACGTTCAATATAATTATGAAAACTGTTCAATAAACAAACAAACAAAAAGCACCAATCACAATCATCGGTAAACGTCACATATGTAATCGTCTTTGTCAGCTCCAATACATTCAACATGTGCCCAGTCTGAACACATAAGACGCATAACTCACATTTCATCATTGTCTGAACAGAACATGCATGAAACATCATTTTCTGGTGAAGCAGTGTATTCAATGAGAATTTCAAGTGTTGAAAAGAGAGCTGAATTCTGAGATACTGAGCGTTTTTTCATCACATTTCCTTCGATCTCACAGCAGTTATGGCATCAGTCATATTTTCTTTTGGCCAATTGTGATTATAGTGCGTGGTTTTCTTTCCGTTTTCCTAATTAAGGCGGCTTCTTTTCGGCGCTGCAACAATGAAAAACTCCCTCAGAACTCGAGCAACTCTATTTCATTTTATATAGGACTATAGCCTACAAAGATTAGAAGCTATAGGGTCTACTAATGACATATATGCCATTAAAGAGGGTGCCGGTTTAGGACACCAAAAGGGGTGCCGGATTAGGATTTCAACACATGGCGGAAACAAACGTAATAGTCTCGCAATTAAAGTTTATAATGCATTACTAAACACGTATTTACTAACTTTGTAGTTCTTTAATTAGCTACTATAATGAAAATTTTGCCTACTCATACTCATTTATCGTGAAACTTCAGATTTCTCTGACACTACCAAAACTTGCAAGTCACTCAAATCACAATGCCTACTGATTCTCAGCCCTCAAACTGTGTAGGATTACTTTCTAATATCAGCGCCTTTTCTTAATCGGAGTAAGTAATGTGCCCAGCAAAACACTTGGCTGTTTACGCTTCAGAGAGACGCTAGAGACTGGGGCGCCGGATCAGGGATAGGGGGCTGATATTGGTAACTTTCCTCTCTCTCTGTCTGTCTCTCTCTCTCTCTCTCTCTCTCTCTGTATGTACGTATGCATGTATAATCTCCAACATATTTAAATTAGAAAAATGTTTCAGAAACATTTCCGGTAAAATTCATTTTAGGTATAACAAGGAATATGTACTTTTATTGTAACTGAATCATATATTATGAGAATAATGTAAAAGTATTTCTTTGATATATAATAAAATACTATTAGCTAAAAGCACAAACTATATTTCATAAACATGATAGTAAACAGTTTCTATTCATTTTTAATATCTGTTTTAACTTTTTTAATTAAACATTAGATAAAACATTCTGAAAATAATTCTAAAATACTGTATGAAAATATTTTATTTAACCCTAGGAAGTCCAAGGGAGGGGGCTTCTTGAACCCACTCGCTTGTATTTCTTGAAAAAACCCCGTCGTAAGTCTTGATTAAAATATTGAGAATTTTATTTGTTGTCTATTATTACTTCTTTGATAAATCCACATCATCAATGTGCGTTATTATTTAGTAACTGTAAATTAAAAATTATTTTTAAGTAGTGGGCTCATCGAACCCCCTCCTTGGACTTCCATGTGACATATTTTCTACAAGTATATTTCCTGAACTTAGATTTTTTCGTTTGTATTTAACAAGGATTGTGTTCTTATGTTGGGAAACAACATATCAGCCACGAGTAAGTTCTGAATGCTTATTCTATATTCATTTGTTGTTAGATGGCATTATGTGAATTATAGTATGTTATACTGGGGGTTCGAGGAGCCTCCTCTTGGACCTACTTGAGACAAAAAACATTCTTGGACTTCCTAGGGTTAAGTTACAGGAGAAGGTAACAAAAACATTTCCATACAAAATTAATAGGCGTTTTAAAAATATTTCTGGAAAATATTTCTCATATTACGAACGAATTTATTTTTAAAATATTCGAAACATTTTTAAAATTATATTTCATACGTTTTCTCGTAACAATAAAAAAGATTGCAAGTAACACGTTGGACAACATTTGTAAAATCTATGGAATATATTTCCTATTTTTTTATATCATGTATGTAAAACATTTTCAGTATTACTTTGAAAACATTTTCTCTCTCAACATTGAAAACATATTACATTACATTCAACACAATAGTAGAATTTGTGAAAATTTTCCTTAGATTATTTTCCTTGTAACGTTCTAAAAATATACTTATTGTACTTCATAAAATGTTTTCCAATCATTTTTAAAAAATATTTCCGGTAAATATTTGGGATATTTCTCAGATATAACAAGGAATATATTTTCTCCAGTAACGGAAGGGTATATTCTGAAAACATTGTAAAAATATTTCTATAATATATCAGAAAATGTTGTTCACTAAAAACACAAAATATTTTCTAAAACATAACAGAAAACATTTTCTATTCATTTTTAATATGTTTTCTTTTCCCTGTTTTAAAGTTTTATATTCAAAATTCGAAAAAATATTTTGGAAATAAGACTAAAATATTGTATGAAAATATTCCGTTTAAGTTATAACAGAATGTTACCAAAATACTTTTGTTAAAATCAAGTAAACCTTTTTAAATCATTTCTGAAAAATATTTCTTATATTACGAACGAATTTATTTTTTAAACATTCTAAACGTTTTAAAAATATATGTTCAATATGTTTTCTTGTAAAAATAGAAAATATTTCAAATAACCTATTAGAAAACATTTTTCAAATATATGGAATATATTTCCTTTCATTGTTTCCCATATCATATATTAAAAACATTTTTATTATCATTTCGAAAATATTTTCCTTCTCAACAGTGAAAACATATTAGATTACATCCAATAAAATATTTCTAATACATTTTGTGAATATTTTCCTAGATATACTTTCCGGCTAACATTCTCAAAATGTACTTTCGGTAATTTCTAAAATGTTTTCTAAACATTTTTGGGGAAATATTTTCCGGAAATATTCGGAATACATTAGGGAAACCAGCATGGAAATCTCCAGAGAAGGAAAATTTTTTGGAAACCAAGGAAAATATTTTCTTTTGGTTGAGAAAATATTCCTTGCTGTGTGGGTAGTGACTGTTATCAAATGGCACCGAAAATCAACGTCTTATTCCACGAGACGCTTACACATACACACAAAAGCCACGACCAGTTATTGTTCTCAAGTGGAAAAATTGTGTTAAAATATTAAATATTTCGCACTAACTATCTTAAGTCGCGGAAGAAGTCACAATCAAAAGTAGCACTTGAAGCAATAATAGGACGTATATTAAATAAAATTAGTATACGAAACGAGAGTTCGACAGTCAATCAAACCGCAATGGCATACAGAAATACAGGAATTGATATTCCCGTTAAAACGATAAAGATAGATGGATTCCTTCTGAAACACGAGAATCCCGGTATGTGAGAGTGAGCTACACTAGCGACAAAAGATCTCACTTGAACGAAATCTGAACTAAAACAGTATACATCCGGCTTCCATTTCACTTTCCTCCGCTTGCTACGAACAAACAATTGCCGAGAGAACGATCGTGGCTAAGGAAATAAGAAACTGCACAAGAAGATGATTTTAAATATAAAGTTGCTTTTGTGAACGTTCTTGTATATCATTTCATTAACACTGGCAACATAAAATATACGGGAAGTATAATAACAGTGTTAAATTCTTATTATATTTCAATTCACAATGGCTGGTGAGGCGTCTGTTAAGTTGGAATTGATGTGCAAAGAAGAAATTCCTTATGACTTACCTCAGGAAGATCCACTCGAAGGGAAAGGGTGGACATACGAACTGATGACTGACAAGAAAGAGTTAATATTATCCACAACGGAAGGAGAGGAAACAATGGACAAGGATACAGCTATGTGTTCTTTGGATGTGAATCTAAACGTTGATAGGATGAAATCAGAATTAACAGTAGAAGAAGATCCTGAATTTGAAAGGAATATAGAAACGCCTAGAAAAATAGTGGTTCAGGAGACTTGCGCGTCGTACTCTAATGACTCCCAACAATTAACAACAAGAAGTTTAAATTCATTTCCCCCAGAAAGGTAATGTCCAATTTTTCATATGCTAATTGGCTGAGATTGATAATACGGTTACATGCGTTCGGAAAGTTTGTTGGTTAAAAGCAATACTTCACGAAAAAAAAATTAGGTATGGGACATATCTCGAACGTAAGTTAGTAACCTACAATTTGGAAATTGCATGGCACAGATAGACAAGCGGTATACCAAATAAAAATAAGATCGATACGACTCATACAAATCTTATGTAGTTCAAATCTTGATATACTAATTATCTCTTTATTATTGATTACACACTTCTCACTAATGATTGCATATATTTAAAGTATGGGTGCTCGACAATATTGTTTTATTTATATAAAGACTTATGTAAAATAAGAAATCGTGAGAATGGTATTTATCCTAATATTTTCCAAATTTAAACGTGGAATGTTTTATATTGGAACAAAAACTATGGACGTTTGTGTTTTTACTTAGAATTTAGCTTAAATGTGTCTAGCCTCATTTTTCCGGAGGGCTTCTAAAGACATTAGTAAAATACAAGATAAAGAATATTTTAACCATCAATGGATGTTCAATAGGTAATAGTATACAACGGGTCCTCATTATCTCCTGTGGCGTAGTTTACTTCCAACTGTTGCACTACGTATAAAAATGATTTTATTACATTTAGAAGTAGTAACAGAACATGCAAGAAACCCAGATCATTTTGTATTCCCACTCCAACATGAAGTGTGAATACACCGTGATCTGCGTTTTTTATGTGTTCCGTTACCACTTCTACATCAAATAAAACCATTTTTATTCGTAGAGCAACAATAAGAAGCATCCACGTGCACGTGACATGCGATATGTGTTTCAAATGCCCCACATATACTCATACACTATGTACCATCATCATCATCATAGGTATTCTGCCTTTATTGGCAGGTCACTTGCCGCAGCTGAGAAGCTTCCATGCTCCACGGTCCTCCGCTAGCCTTTTCGTCTTCGCGTATGATCTTTCTGATTTAATATCATCCATTAATTGTAGAATACTATGTACAAGGTCACATTATTATTCCTCGCATACCATGTGAAAAAAAATCTATAAGTACACGGGGCATTTCAAGAATGCAATTAAAAAGTAAGAGAGGGATTAGAAAGCGAAAACGCGCACAGAATAAGGACTATATTATGTGTTAATCAAGAAATAGAAGCACTGTAAAAGTTAATGCCTAGAATGACCTACTAAGTAGTATAAAAGTACTTACCGCAGAAGTTATGACTTCTTTATAAAATGTTTAATACGCAGTCGACACAAAAAAACACTCCTTACTTAGAATACTTTCAAGCACCAAAAAAAAAAAAAAAAAAAAAGTCACGCACGTGGTTCGGCATCTACGCAGCAGCCATTTTCTCCTTCTTCCTGCTAATACCATTGTGCTCCCACGTACCTCCAGAAAACAACGTACAAGCTACGTCAATGTATGCAGAACCAAAACAAAAATTGCACCTCCACGTAGGCGGAACCTCTGGCTAGAACTACAGGACGTTATAGGGCCCGCAAGAAAATTCTCGAAAATGCAATTTACCAAAAGTGAAAGTAAACAACAGAAAAACAAACTTCGAGTTGTGTTCAGCTCACAAAAACCTCTACACAATGACCCCAAACCTCTACGGAATAAACCCTCAAACCCGTTCACAAAAACCGGTGACCAATCAGAGCAATCTAGACCTGCTACTACTACATACAACTCTCAAACGGTTGAAGAGAATTCGCCGTGGATCAAAATAAACACGGAGTACGATCACAAAGGTGAAATACATATGTTGCTTTCTATATTCGTATCACCACGAAAGTGAACAACACTCGATTTGTTACCCCATTTTTAAGTTCCTAGATGTTCAATGAATAATCTGTAAAAGACTGCACTTCGTGCGTCCTCGGGAAGTGACGAGGCGTGACATATACTATATCCATTCATTAATTGTAGAGGTCCGTACATCAAACCATTTCATAGCTGCACTCATTTCTTTCAAGGAAGTCGACTTTTTACATTCCCAGGAATCATTTCTAGAGTATGGTCCTAAATTTCTCAATATATAATCACTTTACGGGCTTAGTGAACGTACATGATATGTGAATTATTGTACAAACAAAGCTAACCAGCATGTGCTAGATGGCCGGTAAAAATAAGATTGCTATGCAGATTAGGGCATTACGCAGAATGTTGGTAAACGAGGATAGCGCAAAATTCTGTATTTAGGATAAACTTACATGTCTTACGTGTTGAATGTGTTATTGTACGTTCCTAAGTATTTTATAGGTATCATCCTGAAATGCTTTCTTTGCTTGTATATTTGTGTTGCAAATTAACATAATATATTAGGGACGTAATTCCTTAATTATATGAATTCCTTCCTTCCCAAACGTTTTTCTAGTTTTGTGTCATGATTTGCCACCTTGAATTTTGATATTTCATTTCGCTTACAGTGGTAACTAGCTACCGTAACACGGGGTTACTTTGCACATCGGGCATTACTTCCCACAAAGTATGAAAAGAGATTCAGTCATTTGTTAGTAAAACCATGAACTGTAAACAGATTGGTGGTAGTTCATATCTTTCTCACTGGGTGTCTCTGTACAGTCATATCGTACTCTGTTACTGCGGCGTTATATATTCTGTCTGCTTGTAAGTATGGAATGCGGTGAGCGATAAATTGAATTTTTGTTTCATGGCGACGATCGTGGCAACTATTCTACAACCAACTTTACAGAATAAATAACAGTTCTTTTCATTTTTAGTAGTTAAGTTTAAGAAATTTGGATTTGTGCTTTTTACATGTTAGAAATTTATAAGATCCATAACGAGGAACTACATAATTTATACGGTTTACCCAACATTGTTAGGGTCGTCAAGTCTAGGAGGCTTAGGTGGGCAGGTCATGTAGCTAGAATGGAAGAAAGTAGAAACGCTTTCAAAGTCTTGACTGGTAGACCCATAGGAAAACGACCATTAGGAAGACCTAGGCGCAGATGGGAGGATAATATTAAGATGGATCTCGCAGAGATAGGAATGCAAAGTAGGAACTGGATGCAATTAGCTAAGGATAGAAGTCAGTGGAGAGCTTTTGTGAACGCGGCACTGAACCTCCGGGTTCCATAGGCCATAGTGTGTGTGTGTGTGAGAAATTTATAAGAACATTCCTAGGTAATGACTACAAAGACAGTTTCAATTCGTTCTATTTCAAGAGCTTTCAAATTTGATTTTTTTTTTTTTTTTTTTGCGCTGCTCTGAGCCTATCGTACAAGTATGTACTTGACAACCAGCTATTCCTAGTAGAAGAGGCAAGTAGCTGGCTAATTTTTTTTTTTTTTTTTTTTTGTAAAGAAGAAGGAAGTATTAATGTCCGTACTGACAAACAATGAAATAAAATGTATTTTTAGCATTAAACTTGTTTGAAACTTCCTGATCAGAACAGCTTCTACTCTGCGGATGGTATAATTTGAGATCGTTTCATTTCTTTTAGACAAGTGAAATGAATTGAGATCTTATTTGAGAATATAAAGGAACGTAAGAATATCTCAGGTACAAAGCATGAAAAATTTCCCAACCATTCTATTTTTAACATCTTTCAAACTTGAACAGCTATTGACAGTTATTTTGCTTCTAACTGCAGTGAATGTAATTTGAGATAACGTCTTTCTTATTAGGTGAGTTAAATAAATTTTGTTACTCTGGTTTTAGATTTTAGATAGAGTGAGAATGGCCATAGATACAAGTCCCGCAGGATTTTGTGTTTTTTATTTAAGAACAGTTTTGGAATAGAAGATTAAGAATAGATTTATCAATACAAAATAACTATGAAAAATATCTCTTTTGACAAAATAGAATCTTAATATGTTTTAAAAATGTGCCCGACGTCGGTTTCTTCTTTTTGGGTTCCCTTTAAAGGGGGGTGGTCATTATGACTACAATTCGATTTCTAAGTAACGTTAATATCAATTTTTGTTATGGTTTATCAGATAATATTCTCGTTATAGTTTTGAAAAGGGTATTTTATAAACGACTTTTCGTTCTTCTATATAGAACTCCTGTAGAACTTCTATATAGATCATCATTATTATTTATATTCATTTCAGAGCGATGTTAAATGAAATTTCATTGTGGGTTAATGAGATGTGCTCATAAAATGCCAGCGAAGCGTTATTTATTTATTTAGAAATTAGCCTTTTTAGAGTCCAGATTAAGAATATCATAAATACGATATTATTAAGTACATCCCGCTTTTCGGACAAATTTTCTTAGTATGATAGAAAACTACATCGTATAAGCTGCATTTCATTCTTGAATGTAGGTTTACATTAGTAAAGCACGATGATGGTTGAGTCCAAGTTTTTATGAGACGAAGATTTAAACTGCTTTAAGAAAAAATATTTTCCACTTTATTATATTTCTTACACGGGGGAATATATTCTATAATCCAATTGAAAGTGCAGGAACGTGAGAGTACAACGAACCAAGACAGACGAAAAGGTTATGGAGCTAATGGTTTATAGTTTACTTGATTATCAGTTTTCTGATATATTTTGTGTTTCCACGAATTTTTCCTTTCTTTAATTTGCCCTTTTCTCAATTTTTAAAATTTTTTCACACCATTTTAGAGTGAATTCCACCAAGATGTGAGTTTTCTATCATTTTGTCAGTACTTGTGTGTATTGATAGCTTTTCCCATAGTTCATACTGCCCTTTTGGACAGGTCTATATTTTTGCTCTTGTAAACGCAAAGTTGTAAACGCTGAGCTATTCCATATAAAATCAGGAAGTTCACGAGTGAAGCCTTAAAAATTAAAGTTAGATTTTATGTTTCAAATTAAATTTAAGTTTGTTCGATTTGCACTTGCTGATCGCTCAAAGCTCATGGGATAGAGGCGTGGGTGTCGTTTTTAAGCTTGTGCATCACCCTTTACAAGAATTTCCATTAAGAAACCTGGATATCTTTAATTTGTACTATTGTTTTCTTTTAAGATTTTAGCGAGCATTCTCCGTTTTTTGTTGACTACTTACAGTCTTATCACGGACACTTGCGTAATGCCTTTTTCATCCTTGTAATTGTCTATTTCCTTTGTTTTTTTTTTTTTTTCGGATTAGTTATGACTCAGTAGGTTACGAAAATGCATTTTAAATATTGCATCGTCTCTGAAGTTTAAAGTCAATCTTTTTCTCCTTCGTTTTCTTTGGTTTTTTAACCCTTAAGAGGAAATATGTGTATGTCAGACGCCTATGGTTTTTCTTTGTATTACATTGGCAACACTGGGGCCGCGGTGGCTCAGTGGTAGAGCGTGCACCTCTGGTGCTTGGGGTCCCGTGTTCGATCCCAGCCCCGCCAAATGAACTTTGTGGTAAACAAACACCGCGTGCGTGGGTTTTCTCGGGGTTCTCCCGTTTCCTCCCACTTTCTTCATTCACCATTTTATTTATTATTCATCATCACCGTCTTCTTTAGCCTCATCGGCATAACCGTGGGACGTAAAACAAAGATATTTCATGTTTACATTGGCAACACTGATTCACTAAATGTATCGGTTTTCTTAGTACCTTCCCATTATTTAGTTGTATGTGTGTCACAGTAGTACATTGTTGGTGTTAATGTCTGAGTGAACATTTGTCCATGATTTTAGAAAACCTACGGTGTCTGAGAGCTACACATTTCCATTATCGTTTATATTTTTGCGTGATTATTGGACAGTTTTTCTGAAGAGAGTTTTTCTTTCAAAAATTTTTGTGGTTTACTTCATTTACCGTGAAATAGAAGCTATAGAGCTCTTGAAACATACTGTTTTGTTTGTATGAGGTTTTATGTATTTGCAAAATATAGACCTAGTACCTCGAGAAAGAAATTTAAGAATGAAACTGTAAGTACAGCAGATCCTTATTTCACGGGAAAAATTCCAAAAATGTTGAAAGTACAGAAGGACTTTATATTATTGTCTTCAGTAGATTCTGACTGAGACGCCTAATTTTTTCCTGAAAGTCAAGAATTACCTACTGACAGTGAGGGCGATACCAATTCTGATACAGTGCCAGGTGTAAGCTCAAGTAGTAACAGAAGTGTCAATGTGAGCAGCCCTAGTCAAGTTTCATGTGATAACGAAGGCCTTAGATACAGAGGTAAAAACAGGTTTATTTGGAATTGAAATGAACCACTAAGAAACCGAAGGATTCTTCATCAGAACATAGTCAGAGGGATGCCTGGTATAGTCACCATGTAAGAAATCTGGGGAAAAAAATCCTGTCTACCGTATGTGATGATGATATAATTCAGAAGATTTCAATATGAAGTTGGAAGAAAATCGAAACAAATTTGAAGTAAATTAGAGCAAAGTCAAACTACAGATCTATTGACTTATCTGAAAATAAAGCCCTTATTTCTTTCCTAATATTGTGTTCTATTTGTAAATCAGGATACGAAGATATGTATTCACCATTTTCAAGACACTTTTAGACGATCTCTATTTAAAGCTACCATGTTCGTTAAACATTTCCAAGCTCTTTTGGACAAATAGCACATTTGAACAAGGTAGCTGCATGTGGACAAATAGCATATTTTGCAGGGTAGTAATATGTAGAATTATACTAACTTAAAATTTGTCAGTTTTTAAATTTATGTACTATTTTTATTTAGATATTGAAATATTTTCCGAATTTATATTCCAATAAAACCGAATTAATATATGTAATTCTTGTTTATCATATTTTGCTCGAAGTACAAAATATAAAGTTTCATTATTCTACATTACACATACGTTTTTTAAAAAAGATATTGCTTTATACATGCCCGTGTCCCACAGACACGCACTTCCTGTAAGCGAACAAATATAACGTTCCCTGTTAAGGTTTAAGATATTTTTTGAATTTAAAAATTACTCTAATAGCATATATTTTACAAAAATGGAAATTTTAAAAGAGCTGGGAGTGAATCAAAAAACTACTCTCTCTTCTTTGTCTTCAGTTAAATATAATGTTACTATTTGGGTGAATCCTTCGCGATTAATTCTCATCAGTATTGTCTTAAAATCGATAGGATAAAGCGCGAGTAAAATGGAATTGAAACAAGAAGAAACTACTGGCAATCAACAGGGATATCATCTAAAAAGTTTGTCCTTGGCTTTCTTTTCATTCTTCCAAATATCTCTTTTCCATTTTGTCTATTGCCAAACAACATCTGGAATTACAAACATGTATTATAACGAACATTAACAAAACGGAAGTGATGTTCACTTGTTCCAGATTATTTCAAGGGAAGATAATTTTGTTTATAACAAGATTCCGTCTTCGTTTATAAAGATTTATAATTTGTGCTGAAGTAATGTATGATTTTTTCTTGCTTTCTTAGTTTTTTTCTTCTCCCGATATTCTTCACTATATATTGAGCTAAGTTCTGGAATTAATTTTTTATCTTACCATTTGATGTTATCCCATGTATCTGCATTAGCTTTTTCTAATATCAATAATGTTCTCGTTTCTACGAGGGTCACTATGAGAAGCTCTGAGGAGCGTAGACTTAAAATCATTAGTAAGGCGCACTGACTGTAACATAGGGACGTTATTTCATATGCGTATTTTTTATTAAACAGGCTTATCAACAGTTGTATATGCAATATTATTACAAACTATCCTCGCAGACCGTTTAAATACTCAAAATTTTAAATAAGTAAAATGCAGCGAAATGATAACTATTTTATCATAAGTTACTAGGTTTGGAAACACCTGCTCGACACACAGGTACCGTAGTGAGTCATTAAAATTGGCAGAAGGCCATTTTATAACTTTTTCGTTTGTATAGAAAAGTTTAATCAAATATTTCTGATTCAGGCCTACACATCCGGGATAACAATGCTACCAGCTTGAAATGTGCAAAATATAGCTAGAGGACCAAATCTTTAAACATGTACAAATTTTGCCCTGAAATCCAATCTAAACGTTGAATATAATACAACTCAAAGATATGGTAGTCACACAGATTGATTATTTGATCTCTGTGGGTTCAAACTTCAGTAAAACGATCATATGGGATTTCACTATATTTGACCCAAAAGCCGTTGCTTGTAGGAAGCGCAAACCGTTGGCCGCTAGGTTAGTCCGACGCTGATTTCTTCCGAAGTTTGGTCTACCATGCAGTAACATGTTTAATCACATTAGGTATTTAATCTAATAGTATAAGCATTACAGGAACCATGACCTGTAAACATTTTCGTCTTTCTTTGTTTAATTCCCTTTTCCCTTTCCTAATGTTAATAGTCGATATAATTTTTTCAATTTGTGCTCTCTTGGTTAATTTTTACTATGATATGCATTTTCTTTTGATGATTGCGTTTAGCTACATAATAGGAATTGTTCCAAATATTTCTTAAATGTTCACGTATTTCTCTTTAATCAATTTTTTATTACTTATCCTAGTCAGCTAGCCACTAACATTTATGGAGACTGGCGTTCTAAGAAATAGTAGCTCCTTCCTCTAGTTGAATTCTTTCAGTTTATGTCTGATAGCTGGACACCGAACATGGGAACACGCATGCCTCGAAATATGACATGCCAGTATATTTCTCCAATTGAAGCAAGAAAGAATGAATATTTCGCCATCACTTAGAGACGCACTAGATGGATTTGATAAAGTACATTCACGTTGGATTCTAAGAGATGAAAATTAATGCAAACAAAATGAATATAATAATATGCATCATGCTGAGAAAGCATGAACAGGACAACGAAATTTTAACTCTTAACATTAGAAAGTCTGCATTTCCCATCTTTTTGGTTTTTGTTTTTCTCTTTCCTTTAAGGAATAAACCGCTTTTAGTTGCAATAGCGAACATAATTTACAATGCTTAACTCCCTGAAAAAAAAACTGTAGTTCCAGGCTGCCATTCGAACGAAGATTAATTTGAATGAGTCTCACACGCTGTCTAATTGGGTGCACAATCTAAGGCGTATGCTCAAATCAGTCATAAACTCCACACTGCCATATAGTTGCCCCCGGTTCCATTTCAAATTTTAAGTTTATTTACGGTTTATAGATGTTTATGGGTTAACATCTAGCCTCAGAAAAAAAAACATTGTATTTGTAGATCAAAGTCAGACAAATTTAATCCACTATCTTCAGAAGTTACTGTTACGTCTGCATATATACGTATAGGATCAATCGAGGATTTCCATTGAGAAAAGCCAAAATATCTAAGCTAGAAGCACTTTGAATGTGGTATTGGCGCACAATGTTGCGTATATAATGGACCGAAAGAAAAAGAAATGAACGAGGACTAAGGGTTGCTAATGAAGGACAACAGATCATGAAAATAATAGGAAAAAGCAGAAACAGCATGCTTTGCCATCTTATTCGGCACTCCGATATGATCACCATGCTGATAACGGGAAATGCAATAGAAATACCAGGAAGAAGAATACCAAGGATACAATATATAGGCAGTTACGAAGAAGAGACGTTATCAAGTTTTTAAACTCATCTCCCAAGATAGAGAAGAGTTTCAAAATTTCCATGTTGCCCACCTATTATGGTTGGGGTGAACAAGATGGAATCGACGATTTAAAGAGTGATTTCCCTAATTTACTATATTCACACTAGTTCTCTAAGGATAATTAGAACGCTGATTTCGTAAATCTACGAAGCCAGTTGTACCTCTTGAAGGAGGTGTACTCACCAGTAATCCATGCGGGAATGACATTTTTAGCTTTGTTATGTAATGTTCGGGCAGCGTAAATAAAACTTCGAAAATAATATTCGCAACCTCCCGCATGAGGGAGTTAAGCATTGTAAATTATGTTCGCTATTGCAACTAAAAGCGTTACATTCCTTAAACGAAAGAGAAAAACCCAAAACAGAAAGATGGAGCAGGAGGGAAATGCAGACTGTCTATGCTTAAGAGTAAAAATGTCGTTGTTCTGCCCATGCTTTCTCTGTCTCAGCATGATGCATATTATTATATTCATTTTGTTTGCATTAATTTTCCTCTCTTAGAATTCAACGTGAATGCAATTTACCCAATCTATCTAGTGCGTCTCTAAGTGATGGCGAAATATTCATTCTTTCTTGCTCCAATTGGAGAAATATACTGGCATGTCATATTTCGAGGCATGCGTGTTGCCATGTACGATGTCCAGCTATCAGACATAAACTGAAAGGATTCAACTGGAGGAAGGAGCTACTATTTCTTAGAACGCCAGTCTCCTTAAATGTTAGTGGCTAGCTAACTAGTACAAGTAATAAAAAATTGGATTAAAGAGAAATAAGTGAGCGTTTAAGAAATATTTGGAACAATTTCTATTATGTAGCAAAACGCAATCATTAAAAAAAAATTCATATCATGGTAAAAAATAATTATAAAAGGACAGATTGGAATAATATATACCGACCATTAAAATTAGGAAAGGGAAAAGAGATTTAAACAAAGAAACGATGGAAATGTTTACAGGTCATGGTCCCTATAATTTTTATACTAGAAGATTAAATACCGAATATGATTAAAAATGTTACTGCATGGTAGACCAAACGCCGGAAGAAATCAGCGTCGGACTAACCTAGCGGCCAACGGTTTGCGCTTCCTACAAGCAACGGCTTTTGGGTCTAATATATGAAATGCCATATGATCGTTTTTTTCTGAAGTTTGAACCCACAGAGTTCAAATAATCAATCTGTGTGACTACTCTATCCTTGAATTGTATTATATTCAACTTTTCAATTTGGATTTCAGGGTAAAATTTGTACATGTTTAAATATTTGATCCTCTATCTATATTTTGTACATTTCAAGTTGGTAGCATTGTTATCCCGGATGTGTAGGCCTGAATCAGAAATATTCGATTTAATTTTTTTTTACAAACGTAAAAGTTATAAAATGGCCTTCTGGCAATTTTGATAACTCACTGCGCTACCTGTGATTCGAGCACGTGTTTTTCCAAACCTAGTAACTTATGGAATACCTATCATTTAGCTGCGTTTACTTATGGAGAAAGAAGTTAAGATTAATACTGTGTAGAACTTGTACCTATACTGTATGAATAATGTATAGAAGCTGTACCGTATAAGAGATGTAAAGAGTATTTACCAACCTTATCTTTTAAGATTTGTGTGTTTGTAGGATTGCTGAAGGCAATGGTTTCATGGTAAATTCAAGGTGAAAACATAATAGTGTCTGGAGAAAAGTAAGATCATTATGTCGTTTTATTACGTTTCTGGTTTTAAGTTTGTGCTGGCATGTGATGGTATTATTGCCACCTCGCATACAGTTTTGATATTTCGTGACTTTTCACGTCACACTCAGTTAAAATAAAAATTAATGGTTTAACAAATTGTTCATTACCATAAACAAGTAATAAAAATATCATTTAAATTACTTTGACGATTCTCATAGTGCTTGGATTCAAAATTCAAAATATGTATGTTGCATCCGTTAGTGCGCTCTAGTTCTGAAACAGTTGTTGACCACGAGGAATATACGTGGCATTTCTCACCAGGTGTTGACAATAAGGTAACACTGGTTAACAAAAAGAATGTCATTGTAATCCACAAGGAGCGTAGCAGATTGGGTCTCGCGGTAGCGGGAGGTTGTAGGTGTAGTAGGGAGTTGGAGAGGGGTAGGTGCCGAAGAAACCAGGAGGAGGCATGCGTTTTGCTGTGACCAAGTCATACCAAACCATAGAATGTAATCGTTCTATTGTAACGTTATAATTAAATTTAACGTATTTTTCGTCACATTAGTCCAGTTCGAATACTAAGATAAGTCACCACTATCAGGCACCCTTAATTTATAGGTATATTTGCAATAAGTAGTGGTTGCATAACTTTCAAATTAGACACATCACATTCACCACAACTACTTTTTATTCTGTAATCTCCGTTAATAAATACCAGTTGCCATAGCAAACCGAAACAAAAATTCTATTTTATTACTGTAAGCACAAATACAGATTATCTACCTAAAATCAACATATATTCTATATGTTTTTTCTTCTTCTTCTTAACAACAGATTGTGCATTTGTAAGTAGTACCCTTGCTCAAGATAGCTACAAGAAAAATGGAAGTAATTCACAATAATATAATATCGTTGCATGATCTGAATTGGCATGTCATGAAATCAAAGAATACAGAAGAGAAAAGTTTCAGACCGTGTGTTTTCACTGATGTCCTTAACAAAATCATTCAAAGTGTAACTAACCGGATTTCGAAACACGAAAACCTTTACCACGACTTTGTGTGTTTCGATCCAAGGCGGATTTCTGATTTAAAAGACGTACTACCCTCAAATGCAATGAAGAAAATCTGTGGCATAGATAAAGGGAAAACTATCGAAGAACAAATTTTATGCAGATATTTAGTCCAAGACATCGCAAGGAGATGTTGTGAGTGAATATGATATTGAATATATAAGTAGTGAGTATGAAGAGAAAGCATGTTGAAGCGATATTGAACCAGGGATGTAGGAAATCAAAGGAAACTTGCAAGTCCTGCCTTACTTGTGCGTTCAAAATTATATATGAATATCAAATGTATGCTTTATGTTATACACGCCTCTTTAAAATTATACAAGTTCCTCCTTCTCTCCCTCTTACACATGTAGAAAGGAAGTTGTAAATATGCTTTTCTTGAAACTCAATGTTATAAAATAAGGATTAAGAGCGAACCTCGGGAAAGACAACCTTCAGTCGCTTATGTTAATGCAGTATGAAAGGGATATACTAAACAAAGTGAATAAATTCTTTCAACAAAATGCAGAATTGAAAAGATTTCTGATATAAGGTAAGGATGTCCTTTCTTCTTGTCATGTAAACAGATCAAAGTAATAAAAGTTAAATGCTATATATATATATATATATGATGCACTGCCACTACATATATATATATATATATATATATATATATATATATATATATATAGTGACAGTGCATCAGTAGTAATTAAGCTGTCTGAAACCAAAGTGAACTATCATAACTCCATTTTCGAGCTGTCAACAAGTATGTGTAAAACTGGAAACCCAGGATGTCAAATACCAAAAAAAAGGTACATTGCCACATTTTTACATCACCTTTTCATGTGAGTTTATCCACCACTCTTTCCAAAAGTGATAATTTATCATAAATTATGAAAAACTACAAAGTTTAACCTGGTTGCTGATAGTTTGAAAATGCATTTAGTTCACTGTTTTCACTGTGTTCACTGTTTCAGACAGCTCAATTGAGGTCCCCATAATAAAAGGGATCCATGTTATACATGACGTTTACAATAAGTTTTATTTATAATCGGAAAACCACTCTGCGGATCCCAATATGCAAACTTTAAAATCCTCATCGCACTCCACTCGAGGGTATACCAATGAGTGAATTGTGTCGTGGTTATCCTCCCAGCTTATATACAGATGGTGATAAGAAAAATGGAAACACCTGTTGTTGGCATCACGTCAGATGTATGGGTTGGCAGTGATGTGGCACCTGCAGCGCCGGACCGCTGGTGGTGGTGTGTTAGGTCGGTCTCCATACTACTTCAGGCGCAGTGGAACAGCAGTGTCCAGTGGCTGCCGGAGCTCCTCTGTGGCTAAGCGGTTAGCTTTCGCGCCTTTGGCGTGGGAGACCCGGGTTCGATTCCCGGCGGGAGCTCATGTGGTTCGGATTCCACGTTAATCAGTAGGTCCACGTCTCATATAGCCTCGCTGCTGAACGGGACGTTAAACTCAAACACAACAACAAAAACAATCCAGTGGCTGCCTGAGACGGAGGTAGTGTAAATTGAGAGACCTATCAGATTTTGAAAGAAGACAAATTGTTGGTGCGCGGTTATGTGGAGTGAGTGTGACGGCAGTGGCTATTGTGTTAGGTGTGTCGCGTGGGACAGTGTCGAAGGTGATGACGGCCTACACAACACAGGGGAAAACAACATCGGGGAAGCGGGATAAAATCATGAGTGACAGGTCACGCCGGGTATTAAAGCGCATTGTCACCCAGAACCGTCGTGCCACTGCGGAGCAAGTGGCGGAAGAACTAAATCAGCAGCCCCCCCAACCTGATTCGACAATCACAGTCCGCCGCGAAATACATGACATGAACTTAAGGGGTCGTGTTACACGTGCCAAACCGCACATCAGGGACTAACGCTTTCACATGCCGCAATAGGTGCCGCGACCATGCAGCTCTGACCGTTGAGGACTGGAAACGTGTGATATGGTCGGTTGAGTCATCCTTCACCCTATTCCCAACCACGGGCCGTGTTTATGTGTGGAAAACACCCAAAGAAGCTTATGATCTGCAGTGTCTCCGCCCAACTCTGAAATATCTCGGCGGCTCGGTGATGCTGTGGGCCGCAATATCGTGGTTTTCATTTGGTCCTATGGTCAAACTTAGTGGACGAATCACTGCCAACGATTATGTCGCAATTTTGGAGATCACTTGCATCCTATGGTCCGGATGTTGTTCCCGGACAATGACGCCATCTTCCAGGATGATAATGCACCCACTCACACAGCTGGAGTTGTTGCAGAGTGGTTTGAGGAACATCGGGATGAAGTTCAACACCTCCCCTGGCCCGCAAAATCACCAGATCTCAACATAATTGAACATCTGTGGTCCGTGTTGGAAACACGACTCCGGCGACGATTTCCACCTCCATCCTCTTTCACAGAACTGGCCGATGCCCTGCTCGAGGAATGGTGTAAAATTCCACTTGCTAGCATTCACGACCTCTATGCCTCCATCCCACGTCGCATCAAGGCTGTTCTGAAGGCGAAAGGTGGCCCGACACAATATTAATCTGGTAAGTTGCAATTTCGTTCAGGTGTTTCCATTTTTCTGATCACCATCTGTATTTCACTGTGGAGTGTCAATTTTGTAGACAAATTTATCTACTTCAAAAGTCACTTCCCTTGCCCTCCAAGGTCTTCATCTTATGTTTGATGTAGATGTATTATTGAGTGTAACGGAATAAGATTATGTGGTTTTGAAACTTACAACTTTGAGCGTTTAAACGGTCTGCGAAGATAGTTTGTAATAATACTCCACATACAACTGTTGATCAGCAAGTTAAATAAGAAATACGCACATGTTATAACGTCCCTATTTTACATTCAGTGCGCCTTATTAATGATTTTAAGTCTACGCCCCTCACAGCTTCTCATTATGACCCTGGTAGAAATAAGAACACTATTGATATTAGAAAAATTCATAGGCCAGGCTAATCCAGAGGCATGGGATAACATCAAGTGGCAAATAGAAAATTAATTTGAGAACTTAGCTCAATATATAGTAAAGAATATCGCGAGAAGAAAGAACAACGAAAACAAGAGAAAAATCATACATTACTTTAGCACAAATTATAAATCTTTATAAACGAAGCCGAAAACTTGTTATAAACAAAATTAACTTCTCTGGAAATAACCTGAAACAGGTGAACATCACTTCCGTTTTCTTAATGTTCGTTATAATGCATGTTTGTAATTCCAGATATTGTTTAGCAATAGACCAAATAGAAAAGAGAAACAAACATAACAAAATGATATTCGGAAGAATGAAAAGAAAGCCAAGAACAAACTTTTAGATGATATCCCTGTTGATTGCCAACAGTTTCTTCTTGTTTCAATTCCATTTTACTCGCGCTTTATCCTATCGATTTTATGACAATACTGATGAGAATTAATCGCGAAGGATTCGCCCAAATAGTAACATCTTATTTAACTGAATACAAAGAAGAGAAAGTAGCTTTTTGATTCACTCCCTGCTCTTTTAGGATTTCCATTTTTATAAGGTATATGCTATTAGAGTAATTTTAAATTCAGAAAATATCTTAAAAAACAGAACGAAACGAAGGAGAAAGGGATAGAGTTTAAACTTCAGAGACGATGCAATTTTTAAAATGCATAATCGTAACCTACTGAGTTATAACTAACCAGAAAAGAGAGGCAACGAAAATAGAGAATTACAAGGAAGAAAAAGGCATGAGACAAGTGTCCTAGATAAGACTGTAAGTAGTCTACAAAAAACGGAGAATGCAGGCTATAATCTTAAAAGAAAACAATAGAACAAATTAAAGAAATCTAGGTTTGATAATGGAAATTGTTGTGAAGGGTGATTCATAAGCCTAGAGACGACACCCAAGCCTGTATTCTATGAGCTTTGAGTCATCAGCCAGTTCTACTCGAACAAACGTAAATTTCACTTGAAATGAAGATCTCACTTTAATTTTTAAGGCTTCACTCGTGAACTTCCTGATTTTGTATGGAATAAGTCCGCGTTTACAGCTTCAAATGCAAAAAAAAAAAAAAAGGACCTGTCCAAAAAGGTAGTATGAACTATGGGAAAAGCTATCAATACACACAAGTACTGACAAAATGATAGAAAACTCATACTTTGTTGGAATTCAATCGAAAATAGTGTCTTAAAAATTGAGAAAAGTGCAAATTAAAGAAAGGGAAAAATACGTGGAAACACAAAATATACCAGAAAACTGATACACAAGTAAACTATAAACCATTAGCTCCATAACCTTTTCGTCTGTCTTGGTTCGTTGTACTCTCACGTTCCTGCACTTTCGATCGGATCATAGAATATATTCCCCCGTGTAAGAAATATAATAAAAGTGGAATATAATTTTTCTTAAAGCAGTTTAAATCTTTGTCTCATAAAAACTAGGATTCAACCATCATCGTGCTCTACTATTGTAAACCTACATTCAAGAATGAAGTGCAGCTTAGACGGTGCAGTTTTCTATCCTACTAAGAAATTTTGTTCGAAAATCGGAATGTACTTAATAAATTCTTATTTATGATAATATTCTTAATGTGGACTTTACAAGGCTAATTTATAAATAAATAAATAACGCTTCGCTGGCATTTTATGAGTACATCTCTTTAACCCACCAAGAAATTTGACTTTACATCGCTCTGAAATAAACTTAATTAATAATGATGATCTCAGCCTACAGGAGTTCTATATAGAAGAACGAAAAGTCGCTTTTAAAATACCCTTTTTAAAAGTACAACGAGAACACTATCTGGTAAAATGCTGCTGCCCCATAACAGAAATTGAAACTAACGTTACTCAGAAATCGATTTGTAGTTATAATAACAACCCCCTTTAAAGGGAACCCAAAAGTAAGAAACCGACGTTGGGCACATTTTTTAAATATATTAAGATTCTATTTTATCAAAAGAGATACTTTACATAGTTATTTTGTATTGATAAATCTATTCTTAATCTTCTATCCTAAAGCTGTTCTTAAATAAAAAATACAAAATCCTGCGGGACTTGTATCTATGGCCATTCTCACTTATGTCTAAAATCTAAAAGCAGGGTAACAAAATTTATTTCACTCACCTAATAAGAAAGACGTGATCTCAAATTACATTCTCTCCAGCTAGAAGCAAAGTAACTGGCAATAGCTCTTAAAGTTCAAAACATGTTTCAAATAGAATGGTTGGGAAATTTTTCATGGTTTGTACCCGGGATATTCTTACATTCTTTTATATTCTCAAATAAGATCTCAATTCATTTCACTCGCCTAAAAGAAATGAAACGGTCTCAAATTATACCATCCGCAGAGTAGGAGCCGTTCTGATCACCAAGTTTGAAACAAGTTTAATACTACGACCAAAATTTCTTTCATTGTTTGTCAGCACGGACATTAATACTTCCTTCTTCATTAAAAAAAAAATACTCACGAGTTACTTGTCTCTTCTACCAGGAATAGCAGGATGTCAAATATGCATACTTCTACGATAGGCTCAGAGCAGGTTAAACAAATGTTCGAATTCGAAAGGGCTTGAAATAGAACGAATTGAAACTTTCTTTGTAGTTTCAAGCTAGGGATATTCTTACAAATTTCTAAATTGTATAAAGCACAAACTCCTTATTTGTTAAACTTAACTACTAAAAATGAAAAGAAATAAGTTATTTATTCCGTAATGTTGGTTGTAGAATAGTTGCAAGGAAAAGGTACAAATCCGATACAAGTTAGGAAGATATTTCCAATCCTTCTTCTTGATATATTATCAAACTTGTGGTTGGTAATAACTGTTTTTCCGCTTCTCAACACAAAGGATATAATTTGAATTTGTCTTATCCGTAATAAGTGAGGGAAACACATTTGTTACTATATGATACAATATAAAATATACAACTATGTCCGGAGATAACAGAAACTAAAATTATCCGTTTCTTCTATTCTTTACGTACTCTAAATTTTGGCCTCTCATTTACGCTTTCTGAGGAACTGACTTGGAAGTGTTTCACTTCAGATCACGTTATCGCTATCCGATGAGTGAAATAATTAGTTATTTTCTACAATCTATTAAAGGATAAGAATATATGGTAAGGTAATATGGTCAACCACTTGCACCTTCGTTACTTTCTGATTATTGCTAATGCTCCTATGTTTATGCTCTCAACATAGAGCTTATCATAACCTGCTCTAATGCTATTCACAAAAATCGAAATATATAGCCTACAAGGTTTGGAATCCTTCTTTTACAGAATTTTTGCAAACAATGCCTCTCGTGTGTTATTAGCATCGTGGAACATTCTTCATTATTGCTTTTTCGCTAAAAGTAAAAAGGGCATGCGAAGATAAATACTACACTCTGAGTACCGAAAAATTGAAGAAATATGTTATGCATCACATTCTAAAATACAGAGAGCTGAACTGTGTGAAATAAATATTTAATATGTTGAGCGTGTTCATTTAAGTGGCATTTTATTACGTTACGTTCATTCAAATGGGTAACATAAAGGGGAATGCGGCGTAGGATCGACACTGCGTACGATCGAAAAATTCAGCTCAAAACCTGTTTCGATCCTACGCAGTTTCGATTGTACGCACTTTCGACGCTACGCAGTCTCGATCCTACGCAGTTGCCCTGAAATAATTTAAGTTTTAATCATGCGCTAATAAAATATATATTTTTTCTCTCTCTTTAATTTGTTTAACCTGTGCAGCTATAAATTAGGGTTATATTCATGGACTCCACACGACCTAAACTGCGTAGGATCGAAACTGCGTAGCGTCGAAACTGCGTAGGATCGAAACTGCGTAGCGTCGAAACTGCGTAGGATCGAAACTGCGTAGGATCGAAACTGCGTAGCGTCGAAACTGCGTAGAATCGAAACTGCGTAGAATCCAAACTGCAGGTAGGATGGACAAGTTACAGGCGCCCCCCCTAACCCTCGCAAAACCGTCACTGCTGGTAATTAGTAATAATAACGATTTATAAACAATAAGAAATGAAGTCAGCCAACTCACAGTACACGCACTATTTTTACTTCATAGATGGAATGAAGAAAAGTTTTGTCAGAATGGTCGAATGCTGAGTTGGATTCCGGACTTCTCGATAGAGGCGCAAAAGCTCCAGTCAATCATGTTTGTTGTGCAGTTGTATTTATCTTAACTTAAATATATTCCGTAGTCCTTTTATTTGTGTGTGTTGGTGGGGTGGGGAGAGTTCCATAATGATATGAAGGGTGTGAGCCAAGAACATGGTAACTAACAAATTTTCAATTGCTGAGTTACGCAGCATCACATAGGCAGCAACGCATACCGCTTCGTTTAATCCCTCATGTATAGACTTACGTGAAAAATCAGCTTTCCGACTTTCAAAATGGATTGTGCAGCAGAAAATTTCTAATTTCTTAAAACAGTAAAATTATGGGTTACCATGTTCTTATCTCACACCCTTCATGTTCAATCCCTCTTGTTAAAAATACAGAAAACTTGAGGACTGAATAAACAGTAATGGTGCTTTCGTGTTTATATAAAACTGTAGAATTTCAAGAATATACAAAACCAAAAGCTCTAGGTGTGCAGCCTTTAAGTGTATCATATAAATCTAAGTATTTTTCTTATGTTTTATTTTAATTTTATTTTGTTCCAAAAAGAGGGTATGGAATATTTTGAAGTAAAAATACTACATAGAATTTTGCTACTTATTTGAGTATTTTTTTTTAAAGAAGTATTTACTTTTAGGATTGGCTGGTTTACACCAGCTGTTTTTCTTCTTCTTTTTTTAAAATAAACAACTGGTTTAAACCGAAAAAAAATAAAAGGTACGAAAAATGCGAATCGTGCGAACTTCATGGTGACGTTTCCATACATCAAACCATCTGCATTAGTTTTATTTCCTTTTCACCTTTTAACCAAGGTGTCCCATGTTCAATTCTCGGTCGAACCACAACCCTTCTCTCATGCGTAAACAAATTAGCGGTTCGGATGTCACTTTAAGCGAAAGTCTTCTCCTTGATAACCTCGGTATTACGTAAGGATGTTAAGACTGAACATACGAAACGAAAGTAAATTGTATATTTCTGCATGCCTGAATGCCTGTTGTTTTATAAAGAAGCCAAGGTTGCTTAAATATACTGATATAAATTGACAAAATTTATCGATTGCCTACGTAGCTTCCAACATTAGCTCCGATTGTACTTTCAATGATATGTACGCACTAAATTTGTAATTTAATACCTCAGTTTTAGCGTACTGATTATGATATGTTGACCTTTAAATTTTACATGCAAAGCAATAACAGGACTTTTTCCGTTATTGTTTTACATTTAGAGTAATGACGGGATTTTCCCGATGGCTAGGGCGGGAGTTTCTCAATTTAAGAAATTTACTGACCGGACTTCTTTAAGCTTACGTGACCTCTTCCAGCATAACCCCGTTGTTGCATAATAACACCAAGGCGAAACAAACTTATTTCTGTCAATATGTAATATAAATACATAAAACAAAATATGTAAACCCAAAAAAACCTGGTTTAAACCAAAATAGCCTAGTTTAAACTCCCCCCAAAAAAAGGGTTTTTGGCATTTTCAAAAACAACCATGGCTCTTGCCAACCCTGCTTACTTTTGTATGTAGGAGGTTAAAAAAAATCTTATTATATACATTGGGTAATCCTTTGGTGGAAGTCGTAATGTAAATATGTTGAGAAGTTAAACTGTTTGAAATATCTTTTCGAAATTCATGGTTTATTTTCGAGGTTTTATATTATTATCGGCATCAACCACTAATTAAATGACTTTTTGTATTGTAGAGAAGCGAAACAAAATCTGGTTTATCAATTTAAAGCAGAATTTTCAAAAAAGCCCAAAATTTCCCAAGCAAAAAAGCGAAGCAGAAAAAACCGAGTTTTTTTTCAAAAAAGCCGGTTTTTTCCGAGCCCTTGCATCTCTATTATTTCGTAAAGGCTGTCAAAAAGTTAGAGAAACAAAACTCAGATAAAGATTCATATGCTGTTCTGTGTGTACTTGTCTGCGTAATATGAATGAAAATTTATATGATTTTATGTACAGCTTAACGACCTAATCACCAGTTATTCATATGTATGTCAACAACGTTACAATGTTGTACTTCGCTTTGGGAGTTTCTCATTTGTACAGTGAACCTCAATTCGATTTATTATTGGAACACGTACCCGTGGGAGTAGGAGCATTTCAATGTATTCCGTTACATTTCACAAAAATATTTTTAACCGTAAAAGATTCCAGAGAATAAAATTACGAAAGTTTACAATTATTACTGGAAATCAATGCTGTCATCCATTTTGAACATTTTAAAAGAACATAGTTTCTAATGTATTGAAATTTCATTTCTTATGAATAGTTTGAAACGTTGTAAATAGTTGTAAAGAACCTGAAGAAAATTCGTCAAAATCCTCCTACAATGGGGAAGTCGTGTTAGACATGGAGTTAGTGGATGCAGATGGTGGCATTGGAAAAGTCCGGGTCTCCTGAGCACAGTGGTGATATCAGAAACCGGGCCCCAGCCATGAGGCTCCAGAAAAATGGGGTGCCGAAGTTTTGGGCGCGGGTTCTTTCTATACGCCTATTAAACATGGAATTGTATGTGGGTGGTGAAGTTGGAAATGTTCGGGTCGTCTGAGCACAGTGTTAACGTCAGAAATTGGGCCCTTGTCTCAAAGGTCCAAAAATGGTGTCCGGAAATTTTGAGCTTGGCTTCATTATATTTTTCTTTTAAGCATGGAGTTATTGGATACATATTGTGGTGTTGGAAAGCTCCGGGACCTGAGACTCCAGAAATGAGATCCCAAAAGTTTGGGTTCAGGTCTCTTTTATTTGCCTATTTAACATGGTGTTAGTGTTAGCGTTTGAAAGGTCGAGGTCGATTAACGAAAGCGGTAATGTCAGAAATTGGGCCCTGGCCTCGAAGCTCCAGAAAATGTGGTTCCGAAATGTTGGGCTCGAGTCCACTCTATTTCTCGTTTAAGCATGGAGTTGTTGCATACAGATGGTGACATTGGAAAGATCCGATTCCCCTCAGCACAGTGGTGGTCAGGAATCGGGTCCCCACCATGGGGTCCCAGAAATGGAGTCCCAATGTTTTGGGCATGAGCCCCTTCTATACGCCTATTAAACATGAATTGTTGTACGAAGGTGAAAAACTTGTATCCTCCTTAAAAAAAACTTATCTTCCTTATAATTATTAGATAATAATGTCAGCTCCTAAACACATATAAAAGATACCGAAGTTATATTTCAGCAAAAAAAATTACCATAAAACATCTATTTGCATGTATAATGACTGAAATGTATCATACTTTGCTTCCCTCCCAAATAAATTCATTTCACCATTCCATTTATTCTCATCATCTGCGTCTCCTTTAGTCTACTCAGGATGACAGTCGAACATAAAACTTACAGATTGCATTTTCATTTTCACATTTGGAGACCCTGTATCTGTGTTCCTTGAGTGCTCCAAATGCTAAATAATAATGGGTTGGAAGGCCCATGAAGTTTAGTACCTGGTACACCCATTATCTCAACTTGCCCAAAAAGTTAAGGGCTCACGTTAAGTTAACGCCCCAAAACTTTGGTTTTCACACCTTATTAACTATATTGGCCCAAAAGATGAAATTTGTTAGCCCGTCGATCTTTATCTCGACTAGCCCAGAAAGTTGGGAGGCTCTGGTGAAGTTAGCTCCCAAATTTTCGGCGCCTATATCACATTAACTATGGGAGAACGAAAGCTGAAATTTGGTAGCCCATCCAGCCCGTAGACAGTACTATGTAGGCCATTCATCCTATGGACCAGCCCAGAAACTTGAAGGGGAGGGCTCACGTTAAATTAGAGCCCGAAATCTTTGGCGCGCATATCTCATTAACCCTTTCGGGACAAAATCGATTTTGGGGTTTTCGTAGACTTTCAGTTAATGATTTATTGCCCAAACACTGTTAGCCCGATTGATATCGTTTACATCTTGTATTTTAGAAGAGGGACATGGCTATTTTTTGGTGTAAGTTAGATTGCAGTGTTGCTAACGGGAGGGATTATTGAAAAAATTTAGGAGTGAAAATTAAAAAAAAATCCCTAGCCGAATTTCATGATTATTTCTAGCTGGCAACACCGAAGCCGCATGGGTTCAAGTCACCTAAAAATAATTTTATGGTATGTTGACAAGGTACAGTAAAAACCTGAAGTCGCTGGCTGCCATACAAAGAGAGAAAGAAAAAAACTCTCTCATAATACACATGAAATTTTGGCACTTCTTACGCGTCAGAAGCAAAAATCAGCATACATGATGGTTCACCGGCTTCCCTAATTATCCAATCGTGCTCCTCTATGGTGCGTTTTGTAGGCCAAGAATGATTTCAGACAGTTGTACGTTGGTTTGAATATAGCCCAGGACACTGAAATAATAGGGGGGGAAAGGATAAATTTCCCAAATTTTTCACAAACAATTACAATTAACATTAAATTACAATTAAAAAAAGTTTTAATCATTTGTTTTAAATAATTTGTTTTAAACAAAACAACCCTGGAAGTTAGTAAATTTGGGACGAAGCCCAAACTATCAAAAACTTGAACTAATTACATTAACCTTCGATTGTGCCACCTGCAAAGTCTATAAAAGAAGTAACAATTCACAGCAACTAGGTAACTAAGAAAATGTTAAGCTAAGTCAATTGAACTTAACGGCAATCTTCTGAACAAGGAATTTGCCAACTTGATCAGAAGTAGTAGCTTTTGGGGGGAGGCTTTTCCTTTCTCCCTGCTGAGACATGACTTAGCTTTTTTGGTCCTCCTGAATAAGTCATAGTCCCCCAAGAAAAACTTCCTGGGTACACCCCTGTATGATTATTTAATTATATTTGTCACTATTTTATTTGTCAGTTTCGTTTCTATGCAGTTTCGATCGTACGCAGTTTCGACCGTACGCAGTTTCGATCGTACGCAGTTTCGATCCTGTGCAGTTTCGACGCTACGCAGTTTCGACCGTACGCAGTTTCGATCCTACGCAGTTTCGACGCTTCGCAGTTTCGGTCGTATACAGTTTTGTTCCTACTCCGGTTTTTCCCTATATAACTCCCAAAAAATACTATTACTTAATATTCTGTGATTATAAAATAATTGTTTTTTTATTGTTCGATCATATGACCTTATCTGTTTTCGATCCTACGCCGGTTTTAGTTTCGATCGTACGCAGTTTCGATCGTACGCAGTGTCGATGCTACGCAGTGTCGATCCTACGCATGTAACCCAACATAAAGACGGGAACAGGATTAAAACTGTACGTCAAATATTATAATCTGAGTGGTCTCTGTTGTTAGAGAAAGGACAGTTGGCACACTAGCCTTTTTACTTTTAAAAAAGTGTCGCGTGCAGCAGTGTTTTCGGAAATAAATATTCAAGAGAGAGAAGACGAACAATCTGCATACTGTACCTCAGTACAAAAAATTTGACATCAACCTAATCTGGGATTAGCTACAGGAATGGCTGAATCGATTCATATTAAATGTTACATGTCTGCAATTAGCCAGACATGTAACTCATTTAGAAAACTTTTTATTTTTTCTTACGTTACTGTCACTAGAATGAAGATCCTACGAGTAAAAGAACAGATTTAAATTTTACGCTAAAAACGGTGAGTGGATTATGCTTAGGAGGTTTCTTTAGGCCATATCAGTGAACAAGTGATCTACGACTTACGAGATGAAAAGGGCAAATTCCGCAGATTCCGCCTTAATATGCATTTATGAATAACAGACAATGTTTTGTATATAGTACTAGTTTATATCTGTGGTTATTTTATATTGAACCACTTCGCAAAGTGTAATCTGAGCTGTGAATGAAACAAGGATTGGTTGTTAATGGTCGTAATATCAAAATTCTTAGTGTTTCGTGTTTTAAGTGCATGTTTCTTATTTTCGTATCAAACTGAGACATTTATATTTTTGTACTTTGAAATAGTTGCTTTTAACTCATATCAATATGGAGGCTAGTGTTTTAGAACAATTTCAAGCAATGTTGACAGAGGAATTAGAGAAACAATTAGAAACCATTGCTCAGAAAATGGAATTGAATATTGGACGTCTAGGACAAAAAATAGATGAATCTGTAACAGAAGCGATTTGTAAGCGTAGGAAATAGCGAATTGAATGCCGAAGCAGACAGTTTACGTAATAATATCAAAGTAAGCCAATAACTCATTAACTGAGGTACGCTCTAAATTAGTTAACGCGGCCAATCATATTGATTCAGTAACTGCCGAGTTTAAAAATAGTGTAGTGGAATGAAAGAAACGTCTCACTGAGAATTGTGAATATATGCGAACGGCATAAGTTGTGTGTTGGCAAGCCACTAAAATACAACAGTGCAAGGAAGTGCAAGGCGAAAAAGAAACCGCAAATATTCTTGAATTCGAGCCGGCCCACGTTGCGGAAGATATGTGCGAAATAAACCAGAAAGTTGATTTCAGTCAGGAAAAGGAAATATGCAGTGTAGAGATAGCGAAAAAGGAAGAATCGTTATGTGTAACTGTAGACAATTATGTTTCTAATGTAATTGTTTAGCCGGCAAGTCATGCCTATGTTTCACACATGATGAATGGTAGAGCTGAGGTTGAGCGTACCTATCCTGTCGAAGAAGCCAGGGAAGGCTTGAGAGTTCAATTGTTGGTTTTGTGTGGTAACGAATTTACAGTGTTGTCGTTTTTGTGTCGGAGCTAAATGGTTTTGCGCGACTTAACAAATTCAAATTTGTCTTCGTAGCCGTGTATGTGGAACGTGAGTTGCATTTTAGTGCTGCAAATCCATTCCGACTTCATCATCGGAAATGCAGTATTAAATAAGTTAAGAATAATAGAAAAGTGCTTTGGTAAGCGTAATTCGGAAGGAACTCAACTCGGTGCAAGACCGGATCTGTGCTTACTAACACAAATCTGTAAAATACCAAATTGCTGGAAAAAGCTTGAAAATTGTTCCTCCACATACGAACCTTGGTTAATAAAGTTTAAAATTAACATTGTCCTATTTCTTTTAAGGTCCAAAAAGTGAGCCTCACGTCGGTGATATCCTATTGTTCCCTAAGAAGCGAGCGAACAAATTGATTCAATTGTGAAGAGAATTGCGGCCGCCAGAGGGTTAATGGTCTTTGTTAAGTATCACTGAAGAAATCACTATATTGTGGAACATCCTATATATAGGTTCAATTCACTGGACGTTCACCATGGAAATCGGTATATTGGTATTATCTGTCAGGAAAGTAAATGTACACCTATTATTCGAGTCTTGCATTCCTGGGCTCCATCCGTGGAGAGTATGAAAATTAAATCAATCAAATGTTTACTGCTTGGCAAAAAGAAAAGTCTAACCTGAATAAGACATTGCAGAAGGGCACAAGCTGTGAATACGAATAGTGCATACTGTAAATAAAGGATGACACAGAAAGAAAAAGCCAGAAACAGCTGTTAAACGAAAAAAAAAGACTAAAAATTGTCGAAGTGGGAACAAAAAACCCAAATACAACAAATACGTCGACAACCAAACGTTCACCACGGGATGATCTTGGTATAGTGATTAAGGTGCTGGCTCACAAATGCAAAGTATGCGAGTTTGAATCCCCGGAGAGGATGCTTTTAAAAATGTTTGTTAATAATACATACAGCTCATGAGAGATGGTGGAAGAGGTCGTATTTAGTCTTTCGTAGCAATTATTATTGATAATTTTTAGTATTGATAATACTTTTAGTCTTTGCGTATTGCTTTTATTTTCTTCTTCATTTTGAAAGGAAAGAATATCCGAACAAATGCCACCAGAATTCCTTTTATTTTGAATGTAAACGCCATTTGCAATTAGTAAAGAATAAAAATTGAACGTTCTGACGTACCTGCAAAAAGTAAAAAAAAAAAACATGGAAGTGGAGGGGTTCGAATCCATACTCATGGTTATTAAAAATACATTTTTTACTTCCCTTACACCTCTCGACATCCCTTACATCCCTTACACTTTTTTACATCCCTTACACCTTACGTTTCTACGTTAGTAAGTAAGAGGCTTGTGTTTAGGTTGGGCTGGTCAATATGTTGCCAAAGAGGACCGGTTTAGCTCTGACGTAGCACAGGTGCGAGAAGGGAGAAAGAAGCAAATACCTTTTTCTCTCTCCCTCTGTGTGTCTATTTATCTATCTATCTGTGTATATAAAACGCTATTTGTGAAGGCCATAACCACCCTAATTTTCAGCGGATTGAGAAGAAACTTGGCACAAGCATTAATTGTTGAAATATCTTGATGAGTTCGTTAACCAGAATAATCAGATGAAAATGTTCTAAATGGCGGCCCTTCAAACACTTAAAAAGTTCCAAGGGAACCAAATTTCGCCCATACATAGGTATTCAGAAAGTTTGAGTAACTTTTCCTCTTTTACTGAAATATTTGTGTGCAGGGACTTATCCTCTTTTACTGAAATATTGGACCCGATTAATCGCCTAAAGGAGGTTCTCGCTCTTTCGCTATGGTCTGGCTTTTTTTTTTTTTTTTGCAGGAGGGGGTTATTTTCCTATCGGAACAAGATGATTATTAGTGATGATATGAAATTACACACTGAAAGCGAAGTAACTTGTGAAATGTGTTATTTGAAAGAATAATATAATAAATGTGCTTTCCTCTAACACAGAGAACTGTAAATCATGTATTTCGAGTTCGGGAGCGTGAATGGTGAAGAGTGTTATTTGCTTTGCTTTTTAGTAACACATTGCAATGCAAATAAAGGTAGGCAACATTAGTAGTAAGTAAAACAACAACAACAACAACATAAATATAAGTAATAATAATAAGTGTTGTTTGTGGCAAGGCGATATCTTCTTCAATTCTTCTTCAAACGTAATGATTGTACCGCCATATCTGCCTTACAAACAAAATGTTAGCAATTTATATCGAGAGAACGGGAAATTGTTGTGATGGGAGCAACGCTGGACAGTATGCACTCATAGTACTCAGAAAAATAAGCGATTTCAATGCAAAATGAACGAAGAGTCATTGTCATGGGGAGTCATGGGGCCACGGCAGAGCCCACTTTAGGCAAAATGTCGATAACTTATATCGAGAGAACAGGAGGTGATAGTAGCATGGGACCAACGTTGGACACCGTGGACCCATAAGGCGCATCGAAAAAAATAAGGGGGGTGGGACGCCAGCCAGCCTTACTTATTTCCACATAATAATATAAAATTATATTGTCGAAATACACACACGAGTTAGCTAGTAATATTTCATATTATTATTATTATTATTATTATTATTATTATTATTATTATTATTATTATTATTATCAAATGCGTCTTTTCATTACTTGTGCATGGTTGAAATGAAACCAAAGAGAAGATCCATCATTCGTAGAAAGAATAAGAATAGCCAGTTACTTTAACTGTGAAGGACGGCGAAAAATACGAAAAGAGTGGCTAACTGTAGCGAAAAGATATAATACTCTTTTAAATAGATAAAAAATCAAGCCGAGATAGATTCGAACTCGCATGAACGGCGCGAAAGCCCAGTGCTTTGTCCAATATTTTTTCTGACTCACCGAACGGGTTTCAGTAACTTACTGTTAATTTTACTTGCTTCTCTCGTTTAACTTGCTTTTTCTAATAACTTATAGCGACATGGACACGAACACAGAAACATCGAGAACATTTAAAAATCATAGATGCTCTCCCACCGGGAATCGAACCCGGGACACGATACACCAAAGGCGCACGTTCTAGCCACTAAACCAGCGGCGAGGACACCGCCCGCCCCCTGTGTCATTACAGATTACGACCACAGTATTGCCAGCTATCCCTTCTGTGTGTTGTATACTATGATAACATGTTCCTTCTTTGCTGGAAAAGTTAAACCTATATTCTATGTAATACATGAGGTATTTAGACCTACATGCTCTTCATATAATGTAATAAAAGGGTCATGCTGGGAATAAGAAAAAGAACATTCCTTGGACAAAACGGAAACTATTGGCATCAGAAATATTTATCTACGAGGCATGTGCAGTACCATAATTCAGAATAGTTACTGTTTAGTTCAGTAAACGAAGAAAGGAGTATAAAAAAGCAAATATGTCGCGTCAACGAGATCGACCAGAGTTGACAGGCGGAAGCAGATGGGTAGTAATACAACAACTTGGTTAAATTGATAATTGGTTCTGTATCCTGTTAGTAGATCGTATCACAACTTTACGGGAGAGCAGAGAAAGACTTACTAACTCTATCATATAGTAAGCTTTACTAACACGATCATATGGACACAAATGGATGTAACTGTGAGTACTACAACTTGGATTTAACGAAAGCCGTTTAGATATTCAGTGATTTGCAGGGTTGTATAAGACACAAAAAGATAAACACAATACAATTCTTCATACCTCGGCTTCCAGTAGCCAGATACATGCAATTTCTGGTTAGATACTGAACATGCTGTCGGATTTTAATACATGACGTATTGCAGGATACAAAATGCTTTGCATTACTTGTTTGTTTGTAGACAGCTACTAGCTAAGTGTTCTGAAAGGTTGTGTATAAACTAGAGATAGCCAATTCCGGAATTTTTACTTTCCGGACTCCCGAAAGTAAAACCGGACAAATTCCGGAATTCGGAAAATTCCGATTTTGGAATAATTCCGGAATTCGGAAAATCTGGAATTTAGAAATTTCTGATTTCGTTAGTATTCCGGAATTCGGAAAATCTGGAATTTAGAAATTTCTGATTTCGTAACATTCCGGAATTCGGAAAAATCCGGATTTTTTCGAAATCCGGAGTTTTTCTCAATTCCGGAATTTACTAAATTCCGGATTCTTCCCGAGTTCCGGAATTCTTCTGAATTCCGGAGTGTAACTGAATTCCATAATTTTCCGAAGTCCAGAAAGTGAAAGTTCCGCTTCCGAAAAATGATTTTATTTTGGTTAATATGAGTCGTGGTGGAAATAAGTCTTTGACCAGGTAATGGCGACTGCTTTGAAAGAATTGGAGAGTATGATAATTCAATCTGTCATATTTGTAGTTTCGTGTGGGGAAGAAACAAACTTGTGAACCAGTAACAATAATAGTAACAATAATAAACTAATAATAATTATTATTATCTCGTAGAAGATTAAAAGCTAGGAGCTAATTATCGCTCAGGTGATACAAGCAAAAACGTGACATTTGGAAAGAATATTTCGGTTTGGTTTAATGTTGCCCACGGGAAGAGGAATTTTTCATCTCCTTTCTAAAACAAACAAAATAACATGAGAATTAACATTTTACATTTGAGACGGGACAAGGTTAACTCAAAATTTTCGTCTCGCTTTGGAGATGAGAATAGATACGAGACGAAAAGTATCGTAAACATTTCCCGTCTTGTCTCGATTCTCGAAGTAATGTATATCCATTCTTTAAGTAACAATTGCTTTGTAGACTGAATCCCCTAGGCTATTTCGTTACATTGTATTTCAGAGTAGTAAAAGCTAATTGACTGTCGATCTGGGTCGTCGAGAAGTCTTCACGAGGCAAGGACATCGGTCACGTTCTGGGTTTGAGTTCCGAAGGGGCAAGTATTCGGGCTCGAGCCAAAAATTGTTAAAAGTTTTAGGCTTCAGCCAAACATGTTCAAAACAGCTGGGACCGGGTTTAGGCTTCTCAACGGCTTGAGCGGCTCGGCTTACAGCTCATTCACTATCGAACAGAACCGAGAAGTGAGCCGAGCCAACAGCTCACCCAACCGAGCCGATTTGAGCCATCGGCTTAGTTGAGCTGAGTCGAACCGTGCCGATGGACTAGTTTGAACTTAGCTGGCTCTAACCGGTTCACATGAACCGAGTAGGTGACCCACCCCAACCGGGAAAGCTCAAGCCATCGGCTCAATTGAGCCGAGTCGATGGCTCGTTCCAATTGAGCCGGCTCAGGTCATCGGCTCAATTGGGCAGAGCCGATGGCTCTTCCAAACCGAGCCGACTCAAGGTGTTCGCTCAGTTGATACGAGCCGAGCCGGTTGATATCGCTACCCGGGTTGGTCTTCTGCTTGGACTCAAGAATTCGACCGTGCAGGTCTCCGCCTTGATTTTAAGAACTACAGTATATACTTATATTGGTGATTACGACGTTTGAAGCTGTCTCGTATCAATAATAAAAAAAACTCTTGTCTTCTCGTTGTCGAAACGAGACGAGATACACAAAATTACCCCACGAGATGCACTAAAATTACGAAACGAGATGCACTCCTACCGTGAGCAACACTAACACTAAAAGTGTTCCATATTACTGCTTACATTTCTCAGCGTTCCATTGAAGTTTCATGTAGAAAGTATTCTAATATATGTTTTAAGGAAAATAACTGTAATAAATATAACTGAATATCATGCAACAGTAAAACATATAATAAATTAATTTTTAGGATATGCAGAGGTAAATATAAAAGCTTTGCTACAAAAATACCTACACAGAGCATAATTCAATGAGCTCTGAAATACAATGTAACAAACAACCTATGAGATTCAGTCTACAGAGCAATTGTTACTTAAAGAATTGTCATGCACTATTTCGAGAATCGAGACAAGACGGGAAATGTTTACGACAGTTTTCGTCTCGTATCGATTCTCATCTCCAAAGCGAGACGAAAACTTTGAGTTAGCCTTGTCCCGTCTCGAATGTAAAATGTTAATTCTCATGTTATTTTGTCTGTTTTAGAAACGAGATGAGAAACTCCTCTTCTCGTGGGCAACATTAAACCAAACCGCAATATTCTTTCCAAATGTCACGTTTCTGCTTGTATGACCTGAGCGATAATTAGCTCCTTGCTTTTAATCTTCTACGAGATAACAACAATTATTATTAGTTTATTATTGTTACTATTATTATTCCTGAAGATTTGATAGTTCCGAGTATTCAAATATCTAAATATAATAAAACGTATGTCATCGCCGATCAATCGCTATCAAAAATCCTAAAGTAAAAAAAAAGAAAGAAAAAATGCGACGTGCATTCGCAATCGATCGCTACGCGGTAAACGATTCGTCTTTAATCTGGTTGTTAGGTTTCTTTCTCTCCGCTTGCAAACTTGTATGTTATATTTCTTCGATTCAAAATGTCTTTCGTATTTCTTTTATGATGTCGGCAAATTTTACATTAATAACTTGAGTTGTTTTTAAACCGTTGGTTCACAAGTTTGTTTCTTCCCCACACGAAACTACAAAAATGACAGACTGAATTCTCATACTCTCCATTTCTTTCAAAGCAGTCACCATTACCTGGTCAAAGACTTATTTCCGCCACGATTCACTCGGAAAGAATCCGGAATTTAGTAAATTCGGGAATTGAGAAAAACTCCGGATTTCGAAAAAATCCGGATTTTTCCGAATTCCGGAATGTTAACGAAATCAGAAATTTCTAAATTCCAGATTTTCCGAATTCCGGAATTATTCCAAAATCGAAATTTTTCGAATTCCGGAATTTGTTCGGTTTTACTTTCGGGAGTCCGGAAAGTAAAAATTCCGGAATTGGCTATTCCTAGTTTATACACAATCTTTCAGAACACTGAGCTAGTAGCTGTCTACAAACAAACAAGTAATGCAAAGCATTTTGTATCTTTTAATCCAATGTTCTCGGGATTGCTGCCAGAGTAGGTGTTGCTGTGCTGAGCTTTCGTTACCATACAGCGGCAACATCTTCAGAGCTATGTGTTGAAGTGTGCTGGTCGTACAGATTATATAGTGGTCTTTAAGAATCGCTGTGTTCCTATTGGTTGTTTTTGTTGGCCAATGGCGTGCTCTGATTTTGCTGGTGGAAACTGCTCTCTGATTGGCTAATGGTTCTTTTCGTACTGAGAAGCTGGAACCAGATGTCAGGTAGATGATAACCTTCGTCTCTGTTGATGGATGGCTTGTATGTACGGATGAATAAAGATTCATGTATTTTCCTGTCCCAGAACTGTTTACTTTTCTTTAGTACTTCAATTTGGTCCCACATGGCCGTATGATTGTATTGTATGCAGTGTTCGGCTATTGCAGATTTTTCGGGTTGTTTAAGTCTGGTGTGTCGCTGGTGTTCTTTCATTCTGTCTTCAATGTTTCTTCCTGTTTCACCTATGTAAGTGGCGTTACATTCACAGATGATCCTATAGATGCCTGGTGTCTTTAGTCCCAATGAGTCTTTTGCACTTGGTAGTAAACTCCTGATCTTCGGTGGAGGGCAGTGTACAGTCTTGATGTTGAATTTCTTCAATAGTCTTGCTAGTTGGTTGGAGGTTTTCCCCATATATGGAATAAGTGCAATATTTTCCTTGACTGCCGTGTTGTCCTCTTTTGTGGTGCAATCTCTGCTCCTGTATTTTCTCATGGCTGTGTTGATCTGTTTCGACGAATATCCGTTGGATTTGAATACTGTTTCCAGGTGAGACAGTTCTGTGCTTATATTATCTGGATCTGCTATTTGGTATGCTCTGTGTATTAGAGTATTTAACACCCCCATCTGTGCAGGATGATGAAAACTGGTCGCATCGAGGTAGAGATCAGTGTGTGTGGGTTTCCTGTAGATTGAATGGCCTAGACTTCCATCTGGCTTCTTGTATAGAGTACGTCCAGGAACGGGAGTCTTGCTTCTGTTTCTGTTTCCATTGTGAACTGGATGTTGCGGTGTATAGAATTCAGATGCTGCAGAAATTCGTCGAGTTTCTGTCTGCCATGGGGCCATATGACGAATGTGTCGTCTACATATCTGTAGAATACTGTAGGTTTGTATATTGCTGTTTCAAAATACTCCATATAGAAGTTCGCTATTACTGGAGAGAGAGGAGAGCCCATTGCCACACCATCACTTTGTTCAAAGAAATTGTCTTGGTAACTGAAGTAGGTAGACGTTAGGGTGTGTCTGAAGAGATGTACTATATTCTTGCTGAAGTGCGATTCCAGGAGTTTAATAGAATCTTCCAGTGGTACCCTCGTAAAGAGAGAAACCACATCAAAGCTGACGAGTATGTCATCTGCGTTTGTCTTGATGCTGTGTAGCAGTTGTACGAAATGACTGGAGTTTCTGATATGGTGTGTACACTCTCCTGTTAGTGGCTGTAGCAGTCCTGTTAATTTCTTGGCCAGGTTGTACGTGGGGCCTCCTATGGTGTTAACTATGGGTCGTAATGGAAAACCCTGAACCATCTCATCCGAGCAGAGAAAAAGCAGTGGTGAATCTCTCCAGCAAAAGACTAAGTGAAGCAGCTACAAGTCTTCTATGCAAAGGCCTGAAATTCGCTCCAACACCTAAACACATTCCCATCACGGAAACTGTAAGTGGTATTGAACAAGCAATAAAACACTTAGACCAAGAAGCAGCAGACTACATACGCACACAAGCCGTTACGGTCCTTATGAGGGCCAAGCAGCAGAAGCCGAAATACAACCAATCCAGAAAAGAAAGGAAAGCCCTCAATGACCTACGAGCTGATGACAGCATCATAATATTACCAGCAGACAAGGGGAATGCGACCGTCATTCTCAACAGGGAAGACTACCACTCCAAATTGACAAGCCTACTGGAAGATCCAGCATATAGAAAAATTGACAGAGATCCAACCAAGGCCATAGAAAAGAAAACTTCCAGATTAATACAAAGTTCCAGTCTGAATGAAGAAGAAAAGAAGAGGCTTAAACCTTCCGGTTCAATACCACCAAGGATTTATGGCCTTCCGAAGATACACAAGAAAGAAGTTCCATTACGAACCATAGTTAACACCATAGGAGGCCCCACGTACAACCTGGCCAAGAAATTAACAGGACTGCTACAGCCACTAACAGGAGAGTGTACACACCATATCAGAAACTCCAGTCATTTCGTACAACTGCTACACAGCATCAAGACAAACGCAGATGACATACTCGTCAGCTTTGATGTGGTTTCTCTCTTTACGAGGGTACCACTGGAAGATTCTATTAAACTCCTGGAATCGCACTTCAGCAAGAATATAGTACATCTCTTCAGACACACCCTAACGTCTACCTACTTCAGTTACCAAGACATTTTCTTTGAACAAAGTGATGGTGTGGCAATGGGCTCTCCTCTCTCTCCAGTAATAGCGAACTTCTATATGGAGTATTTTGAGCACAAAGCGCTAGAAACAGCAATATACAAACCTACAGTATTCTACAGATATGTAGACGACACATTCGTCATATGGCCCCATGGCAGACAGAAACTCGACGAATTTCTGCAGCATCTGAATTCTATACACCGCAACATCCAGTTCACAATGGAAACAGAAACAGAAGCAAGACTCCCGTTCCTGGACGTACTCTATACAAGAAGCCAGATGGAAGTCTAGGCCATTCAATCTACAGGAAACCCACACACACTGATCTCTACCTCGATGCGACCAGTTTTCATCATCCTGCACAGAAGATGGGGGTGTTAAATACTCTAATACACAGAGCATACCAAATAGCAGATCCAGATAATATAAGCACAGAACTGTCTCACCTGGAAAGAGTATTCAAATCCAACGGATATTCGTCGAAACAGATCAACACAGCCATGAGAAAATACAGGAGCAGAGATTGCACCACAAAAGAGGACAACACGGCAGTCAAGGAAAATATTGCACTTATTCCATATATGGGGAAAACCTCCAACCAACTAGCAAGACTATTGAAGAAATTCAACATCAAGACTGTACACTACCCTCCACCGAAGATCAGGAGTTTACTACCAAGTGCAAAAGACTCATTGGGACTAAAGACACCAGGCATCTATAGGATCATCTGTGAATGTAACGCCACTTACATAGGTGAAACAGGAAGAAACATTGAAGACAGAATGAAAGAACACCAGCGACACACCAGACTTAAACAACCCGAAAAATCTGCAATAGCCGAACACTGCATACAATACAATCATACGGCCATGTGGGACCAAATTGAAGTACTAAAGAAAAGTAAACAGTTCTGGGACAGGAAAATACATGAATCTTTATTCATCCGTACATACAAGCCATCCATCAACAGAGACGAAGGTTATCATCTACCTGACATCTGGTTCCAGCTTCTCAGTACGAAAAGAACCATTAGCCAATCAGAGAGCAGTTTCCACCAGCAAAATCAGAGCACGCCATTGGCCAACAGAAACAACCAATAGGAACACAGCGATTCTTAAAGACCACTATATAATCTGTACGACCAGCACACTTCAACACATAGCTCTGAAGATGTTGCCGCTGTATGGTAACGAAAGCTCAGCACAGCAACACCTACTCTGGCAGCAATCCCGAGAACATTGGATTAATAGTAGACGCCAGCAAAGCTTCAAGATCATTTTGTATCTTGCAATTCGTCATGTATTAAAATCCGACAGCAGTTTCAGTATCTAACCAGAAATTGCATGTATCTAGCTACTGGAAGCTGGGGTATGAAGAATTGTATTGTGTCTTATCTTTTTGTGTCTTATACAACCCTGCAAACCACTGAATATCTAAACGGCATTCGTTAAATCCAAGTTGTAGTACTCACAGTTACATCCATTTGTGTCCATATGATCGTGTTAGTAAAGCTTACTATATGATAGAGTTAGTAAGTCTTTCTCTGCTCTCTCGTAAAGTTGTGATACTATCTACTAACAGGATACAGAACCAGTTATCAATTTAACCAAGTTGTTGTATTACTACCCATCTGCTTCCGCCTCTGTCAACTCTGGTCGATCTCGTTGACGCGACATATTTGCTTTTTTATATTCCTTTCTTCGTTTACTGAACTAAACATTAACTATTCTGAAATATGGTACTGCACATGCCTCGTAGATAAATATTTCTGATGCCAATAGTTTCCGTTTTGTCCAAGGAATGTTCTTTTTCTTATTCCCAGCATGACCGTTTTATTACATTATATGAAGAGCATGTAGGTCTAAATACCTCATGTATTACATAGAATGTAGGTTTAACTGTTCCACCAAAGAAGAAACATGTGATCATAGTATCCAACCCACAGAAGTGATACCTGGCAATACAGTGGTCGTAATCCCTAACGATACAGCGAGTAAGCGGTGTCCTCCCCGCTGGTCTAGTGGCCAGCACGTGCGCTTCTGGTATATGGTGTCCCGGGTTCGATTCCCGGCGGGAGAGCATCTATGATTTTTAACTGTTCTCGATGTTTCTGTGTTCGTGTCCCTGTTGTTATAAGTTATTAGAAAAAGTAAGTTAAACGAGTGAAGCAAGTAAAATTAGCAATAAGTAAGTTACTGAAACACGTTCGGTGAGTCAGTTTAAAAAAAATGTGGACAAAGCACTGGCTTTTCGCGCCGTCAATGCGAGTTCGAATCTATCTGGGCTTAGAGAGAAAGTATTCTTTCTTTTCGCTACAGGTCTTCACCCTATTCGTATTTTTCTGCCGTTCACAGTTAAAGTAACTGGCTATTCTTATCCTTTCTACGAATGATGGATCTTCACTTTGGCTTCATGTCAAACACGCACACGTAATGAAAAGACGCTATCGATAATAATAATAATGATAATATGAAATATTTGTAGCTAACTCGTGTGTGTATTTCGACAATATAATTTTATATTATTATGTGGAAATAAGTAAGGCTGGCTTGCGCCCGCCCCCCTAATTTTTTCGATGCGCCTTATGGGTCCACTGTGTCCAACGTTGGTCCCATCCTACTATCACCTCCTGTTCTCTCGATATAAGTTATCGACATTTTGCCTAAAGAGGGCTCTCCCGTGGCTCCGTGACTACTCATGACAATGACTCTTCGTTCATTTTGCATTGAAATCGCTTATTTTTCTGAGTACTATGAGTGCATACTGTCCAATGTTACTCCCATCACTCAATAGTTTCCCGTTCTCTCGATATAAATTGCTAATATTTTGTTTGTAAGGGAGGTATGGCGTTACAATCATTACGTTTGAAGAACAATTGAGGAAAATATTGCCTTGCCACAAACAACACCTATTATTATTATTATTATTATTATTATTATTATTATTATTATTATTATTATTATTATTATTATTTTACTTACCACTAATGTTGCCTACCTTTATTTGCAATTCATTTTCAATGTGTTACTAAAAAGCAAATCATATAACACTTTTCGCCATTCACGCTCTTGAACTCCAAATACATGATTTACAGCTCTCTGTGTTAGAGGAAAGCATATTTATTATATTATTCTTTCAAATAACACGTTTCACACGTTACCTCACTTTCAATGTGTAATTTCATATCATCACTAACAATCATCTTGTTCCGATACGAAAATAACCCGCTCCTGTAAAAAAAAAAAACAAAAGAAAGGGACAAAAAAACCTGACCGTAGCGAAAGGGCGAGAACCTCCTTTAGTCGATTAATCCGGTCCAATATTTCAATAAGTCCCTGCACACAAATATTTCAGTAAAAGAGGGGAAGTTATTCAAACTTTCTGAATACCTATTTATGGGCGAAATTTGGTTCCCTTGGAAGTTTTTAAAAGTTTGAAGGGCCGCCATTTAGAACATTTTCATCTGATTATTCTGGTTAACGAACTCATCAAGATATTTCAACAATTACTGTTTGTGCCAAGTTTCGTCTCAATCCGCTGAAAATTAGGGTAGTTATGGCATTCAGAAATAGCGTTTTATTTATATACAGATAGATAGATTAATAGACACACAAACGGAGAGAGAAAAAGTGTTTTGCTCCCTTCTTGCACCTGTGGTGCGTCAGAGCTAAACCGGGCGCCTTTGCAAAACGTATTGACCAGCCTAACCTAGAAACAAACCTCTTACTTGCTAACGTAGAAACGTGGTCGGGAGGTGTAAGGCATGTAGAAATTGTATTTTTAATAACCATGAGTATGGCCCACTTCCAAGCTTTTCTTTTTACCTTTTGCACCTACATCGGAACGTTCAATTTTTATTCTTCACTAATTGCAAATGGCGTTTACATTCAAAATATGAGGAATGTTGGTGGCATTTGTTCGGATATTCTTCTCTTTCGAAATGAAGACAGGAATAAAAGCAATACGCAAAGACAAAAATATTATCAGTACTAAACATTACCAATAATAATTGCTACGAAAAACTAAATACTACCTCTTTTACCATCTGTCAGGAGCTGTATGTATTATTAACAAAATTTTTTAAAGACGTCCTTGACGGGGATTCGAACCGGTGTCCTTTGCATTTGTAAGCCAGCACCCAGTTTAGTTGTCGGCGTATTTGTTGTATTTGTGTTTTATGTTCCAACTTCGAAAATTTTTACTCTTTTTTCTAAGTTTAACAGCTGTTTCTGTCTTCCTCTTTTGTTGTCGTCCTTTATTTACACTATGCACTATTCGTATTAATAGCTTGTGCCCCTCTGCAATGTCTTATTCAGATTAAACTTTTCTTTTTCCCCCTCAGTAAAGATTTGATTGATTTAATTTTCATACTCTCCACGGATGGAGAGCAGGAATGCCCGACTCGAAAAATAGGTGTACGTTTACTTTCCTGACAGATAATATATCACTGTACATAATGGATCACTTTTCACTTGTTAACTATAAGATTATTCAACCTATATGACGATAAGCCACCTATTGTTAAAGCCAACTGTTATATTTATAATCCCTCATTTAAGCCACCATTATACTACCATTAATAAAAATGTATATATTATTCATTTAAATTTGCAGTTTATAAGTCATTTTCTTTCGTTCACTTATTTATTTATTTATCTATATATTTTTCAACTGTGGGTTTCTCCCATGAGTGGATGTTTCAATTGATTTTCCTATCTTTTTCACTGAACATATAACGTATTTGAAATCATAGTAAACACCTGAAACTAAATGAATATACAGGTAGACATTAACACAAAAATACTTAATTACTAAACCATAATAGAAAATGTGTATATTTCGGAAGTGTTGCCTAACAACGGTGTAAACGCTAAAGCCGAAATTCCTAAAATGTGTATTTAGTGTACTGTAATGTGTGTATATGCACTTTTTTTTTTTTTACAACAAACTTACTCAATACTCAAACCTTTTTATTCAAAAATATTTTGTAATATTCAACTACTAAATATAAACACATAATGTAGCATTAAAATTATAATATAAATTAATATATATATTCATACACAAAAACATTAATAAAGCAAGACAATTTTCAAAACAAGCATTTCGCAAAATAGTTATAACATTACTTGTATACTGATTATTTAAAATACTGTATTACAACTTACTAAATATCAAAAATTCTAAAGGAATGCTAAAACATTTGAAGTCTCAAGTTTCAATAATCATATTGCTCATACGGCAAAACGAAAGACTCATTAAAATGTTTCAAATAAATTTAGAATAACAGGTCAACTCACAAAACAATCCCACTTGTCTTGCTGTTATTTAAACACATATATATATGAAAACTTAAAATTTTTTAATTATCAGTAGTACTCGCAAACAAACTTCTATTTTTACCAAATCATCAACTATATTAGGTACATAGGCATCAACACTAATGCACGGATCTTTACAACATTAGCGAAAACGCGAATTTTAGCTGATAGAATCATTACTTAATCTTATTTTCAACAAACATCTTATTGGCTACGGCAAAGTAAAACTCTACTAGCACATTTATGGGCATTGGTCAGGAACGAATATTACAAGAGGGATATTCTATCCACCTCCAAAATATTAAAGATGCACAACAAACGGATCCTACTCATCTATCATTCACAAGCTAGGCATTCGGGGAGAAAGAAGGAGTAACTAGATAGCAGAAGGAGGAACGGAGTGAGCCGCCCTCTAATGGCCTTTGGCATCACGTTAAAATACGCATACATTATAATAGTAAATTCATGTAAGGATGCCACTTTAAATCAGCCTTTTGGCATCTTGAAAATAGCCCTAAATCATTTATAATGCGCAATTGCCATTTAGTTGAACTCAAACGTGCACAGCTCTAAAATATTTTATATGCAATCATTTTGTTCGCTTGACGAACTTATCAATTTTCACATGCCTAGTTGGCTCATGCATTACTCCCTCAACATACCATGAACAATGGGACCTACCCATCTCTAGATTCCTCAACGAATCAAAAAAAAAAAAAAATTATGTCGTTTTTTTTAATATCAGAATTCTCAAATTCAATTTAAAATCCGTGACATAGTATTACTGTTGTGTGAATCATTCGAACCGTAATCAGTGAAAGATTTAGGAGGTTTGTAATTTTCCGGCTGAAGGCCACCCAAAATTGCAAAATTGCATGAAAATACTTAATTAGACTCAAACACTGACTTTAATCGGTTCTTATTTTTTCAATCACTTCTTGGAACTGTTTCTGCGTGAGTCACTTGCTGGAAGTGTTCGTGCTTCTTGAGTGACGTCCTTTTTGAAAGATTGGTGGTAGTTCATATTTTTCTCACCATATGTCTCTGTACAGACATGTGGTAGTTTGTTACTGTGACGTCACATGCTCTTTTTGTTTGTATGTGTGGAATGCGGTAAGCGGGAAATTGAATTTTCGTATCATAGTGAAAATCGAGTTAGCAAGTGCGATTGAGAAACCGTAACATGAATTTAATACAAAGTATTTGAACTTGTCGTTGTTAAATAAGTTTGAATTAGATTCGGATATTAACTCATATCGCTTTGCAGCATTGTGTGGTTTCATTGAGTTAGAGAAAACCTAATAGGGTTGTGGTCGAAGGCTGAAGATATTTCCGACGTATGGTAACAGTGGGTGTTTAATGGTTAGTCTTGTTTGTAACAATAACAACTGTGCTCGCTTTAGTAAATCGACGTCTGTGCGGAAAGGAACATTTTTCAGTAATGTGAACTTGAGTATTGCGCATGTGTTCTTGCTATCTTATTTTTTCATCAATTATGAGTTCATTATTCATGAGTGTTCTGGTATGTCGAAACGGTGAGTGCTTTCCATTTTTAATTGATATTAATTTTATTCTTGATTTGCTTTACATTTGAGTATTTGGCAAAGTATTTGTTCTGCTGCTGGTGGTTCCATTATCTTGGTGAGATGTAATTTATTTTTCCTCCTCATGCTGCACTAATTTATAATTAGTGATGATTTTTTTTTCTAATTTTTCCCTCTTACGTTAGCTTTATAGTACTGGTTTGAATAAATATTGTTTTTTGGGATTTTTTTACGATACTTGAGTGGGGTGGGTTGAGGGAGCGGTAGTCCCCATTTAGATATCAATATTGATAGTCACCGCTTCACCTGGATTGATTAGGTATAGTGTTAGTAACATTTTTGCCCTTGTACTTAAAGCAACATTCTTAACATTGTACATTAGCTTGACTCGGAAAGTGACTGTAACCGATTCATCTGATCCGGTTCCGGGAGCAGTTTTGATTCCTAAACTGCTCTAGTAACCGGATCAGATGAATCGCTTGCAGTCACTGTTTGACCGAAAGTAAACATTTGCCTAAAAATCTATTGTTAGTGATTCGAACATGTATAAGCTACAAACCTACTCACAAAAATCTAGTGATTTGTAAAAAAAAAAAAAAAAAAAAAAAAAAAAAGAAAAAAAAAAGATTTTTGAATAAAGGCCTTGTCAAAATACTTTTCTGGATACGCCGCTGTTCATAATTTATTTTCTAACAAGAAATTCATTCCGGCATCTACCTAAATAGGAAATTTACCTAACGTTAAAACACAGGAGGCTCCATTGGTAATAATTTCCTATCTAAGCGTTATTTTGGACCGGTGCAAAATATCCGCGAGTATAGGCTGAAACCCCTTCTCCCAGTTTAACGTTTTTTATGACTAATACGTTAGACATTTCAATTTCAACTACTGCATCAAAGTCCCACTATACATCGTAGTCTACGAAACTAATTTAACCTTGACGGAAATTGTTATAGATGATATCTTTCATATTTTATCAGCCTTTACAGTGACTGCTTTCAATACGTCTACAAGATAAACTTTCCCGGTAAGTAGAACTGAATTTAACCGCCAACATTATAGCCAAAATACAGTTACATGTTCTATCTTACGGTGGAAGTTGAAACTTCCGGTTTACTGCTCATGGTTTTCCTGACAGAAAACTGTGAAACTCTTTTCGAATTTTGTGCAAAGTAACGCCCGATGTGCCAAGTAACCCCGTCTTATGGTACATCAAAGTAGTTTTATGCAAGACATCATAGTTTTCAATAAAGAGTAGGTTATATATCATTATTTCGTTTAGCTTAACTGGGGAAAAGGAATTGCTATGATGATGTTATTAATTTATTCTTTCTCTCTCTCTGTCATCACGTTAGGAATATGAAGCTCGATTCGTATACTAATTTATAACAGCAAGTTAATATACACTTATAACTAACATTATGGAGAAGAGCACTATAGATGTGAAAGACCCCAAATATTATGAAGAGTAGAGATGTGAAAATGATCAAATAGGGCCGCTATCAGTATCGAATCCATAGCCTTCTGGCGCAGTAAATGTTGCTCCTTGGTATTTATTTTGCTTAATTTTTATAATAATAGTTATTATTATAATTACGATAAGGAATTGCAAATGTACCGGTAATAGACATTGAAATCGCAAAAATGTGTTTTTTTTTATTTATTCTCATCAGTTTCTTATTTCAAAATTCTTTTTATGTGCGTTTCTTTCCTGAAGCTAGTGCTTTTTCGCTTGGCACCTGGTAAAATACAAGTTTGTACTGTATTCTAATAAGAATTTTTACCTAATACTGCGCAAAAAATTCGTATTGTGTATCATTTGTTTAACATAGCATACAAAAGATATAACAGAAAAATATATATTAATAAACATGACCTGTTGAGTAATCGAGGACAATACATAATGATTCCAATTATGTGTAAAAATATTTATAACAATCTTTGAAAGATTCACCACTCGAAATCGAAAATGGCATCAATAATCACTACAGTTTGGAAATACGTCTCAAATAAATAAAAAGCTAAGAAATTGTTTGTGATTCATATCTAGACCCATTCGTTCCGTAAGATCCTCGAAAATTTTAAGTCGTTTCACTTGTCTTTTAAACGATGTGATTTCAAATTATAACTCCTATGATGAAAAGCTGAACGCACGCCATTAATAGATCAAAATTCAAAACATGTTAGAAATAAAACGATTGAGCATATTTTTATAGCTCTTACCTACGATATTTTTATCCTTTCCTAGATTGTAGAAAATAATTAATTATTCACTCATCGGATAGCGATAACGTGATCTGAAGTGAAACGCTTCCACGTCAGTTCCTCAGAGTGCTCTAATCAATGCAAGAAATTTAGCTGTTAGAATAGACGTATCACGCAGCTACAGTTTCACTTGCAATCGATCAGGAAGGAGAAAATATCTGTTGAGCTGCTTTACAAAATTTCATCTGAACTGTGAACAATTCTACAGAAAGACCAGATTGAGAAATGGATGATCATTTCTTTTATCTCAAAAAATAGAAAGAAAGAATAGTTGTTTCGAAAATCTACTTTGATCTACTAATCCTCCTAAACCTTTTTTTTTCAACTATTAACTTCCGGAAAAAAATAACCTGCACGATGGTGCATGTTCGGCTGGTATTGTATACATTGCTGATTCTATCTACCTCAATTGTGTAGGTCAGGGCTGAAAGGGTTAGAAATGGTTATTAGCAATCAGCAAAAAGACGTTACATATTCAATAGCTTACTTAGCGTGAGATGAAGGAAGGAAAGTTTACATGTTATATATATATAGTTAACACTTACAATAGAAAGACATCACATTTTTTACATAAATAATGAAACCAATATGTCTATTTTAGGCGGGTCACGTCGCTTGCGTCAGTAATATGCATGTGAAATGTAAAACTTTCGTTAAAGGTTGGTGTATCAAAAACGATAAGATAATATTATACAATACAATACTCTAAGAATGGGCTATAATAATACAAGTTGGCATGGTTTAGTATAGTATGATATCCAGTTGAGAAGTTAAATGTATGAGATGCTGGACTTCGGTTATGGTTAATCACTGAGTGAATTAGTTTCGTATATTCTTGAATGTATACGAAACTTAAAAGTGAAGTATATATTTTATTTTTAAGCTTTTAATATTTGCTACTAAAATTACACAGGGAAAATTACTATGAAAACTTCAAATGAAGGTCACGTTTGTTGCAATCAATTGACTCTTTCGGCCTTCATTAACAATTTCGCGAACGTATGCTCAGTACGTTGTACTTTCTTGTAACCAGCGAAACATACATCTGATCACGAGGGTGCTACCTCTGCAAAAGAATGTACAGAAAACCAATGCTAAATCTCAACTTTTAAATTTCACCCATAGTACAGTAAATACAACCAGTACCAAGCTTATGCTTATTGTCCCTGGTTCAGGATATGCTTATGCTTATTGTCCCAGGTTCGATATTTTTCCCTAGAAGTATGTAGATATACTTCCCCATAAAGTAGATTGCTCCATATAAGTAAAGAAGCACGTTCGGAAGGAATAAATGCGTAGTTTGAAAGAGAAATGACGAAAATACTTTGTTTCCTAGTAAACAATTTTTAAGTCGTATACTACAAGCCTTTTTGCTGTTTTTGACGTTGCTCTTGTTAAAACATCTAAAGACGTCTATAAGTTGATTTGAGGTTTACAGCTTAATTTCACAATATCCTCTTGAAAACGTATTTTTTTTTTAATTCTTTTTATGATAGCAAAATTGTGATCACTTGAGTGCATCAGGCAACGTGTGATGAAGTTCTGTACATTGCATATTAATTTTCTATCATATGGTAAATTTATGTATTATGAAACCTGCGGAAATTGCCCGTTTTCTTCTTGTAAGTCACTTGCTCACTGGTATAGCGTAAGGACATTTCCCAAGGATAATCCACTCACCATTTTTAGCGTAAAATTTAAATCTGTTCTTTTACTCGTAGGATCTTCATTCTAGTTACAGTAACGTAAGAAAAGATAAAAAAAAATTTCTAAATGAGTTACATGTGAGGCTAACTGCAGACATGTAAAATTTAATTTCAAACGGTTCAGCTATTTCTGTAGCTAATAGCAGATTAGGTTGATGTCAAATTTTTTGTACTTAGGTGTAGTATGCAGATTGATCGTCTTCTGTCTCTTGAATATTTATTTCCGAAAACTGCTGCACGTGAAACTTTTTTAAAAGTAAAAAAGCTAGTGTGCCAGCTGTCCTTTCTCTAACAAGAGAAACCACTCAAATTATAATATTTGACGTACAGTTTTAATCCTGTTCCCGTCTATATGATACCCATTTGAATGAACGTAACTTAATAAAATGCCACTTAAATGAACACGCTCAACATATTAAATATTTATTTCAAACAGTTCAGCTCCCTGTATTTTATAATGTGATGTATAACATATTTCTTCAATTTTTCGGTATTCAGAGTCTAGCATTTATCTTCGCATTCCCTTTTTACTTTTAGCATAAAAAAGCAATAATGACTAGAGTGTTTCACGATGCTAGTAACACTCGAGGACATTGTTTGCAAAAGTCCTGTAACAGCAGAATTTCAAACCTATTATATATTTCGATTTTTGCTAATGGCATTACAGCAGATTGTGATAAATTCTATGTTGAGAGCACAAACATAAAAGCACTAGTAATAATGTAAGAGTAATGAAGGTGCTATTGGGTGTCCATATTACCTTAACGTTGAATTCTGGAATTATTATATCATGTATTTCAAATAAGTACATAATGATAACAATAATTTACAAACTCTATGCTTCTCAAATGTATGAGTTGTAACTACGTCGCTACATATCAATATAAACAAAATTTTACTATGTCAGGGTATCAGACTATATAAAAACGCAAATTTAATTAGTATACTTAATGAAATCACGTATCTTGTGCAAAATTTTAAAAGCTGTTATATCGTCCCTTTGTTTCTTTGTAGTCATAGAGACAGTTTCTTGTAGCTGAAATTGCTAAAACCTCTTCCGATTTTTAAATTTTCTGGCACAAAAAGTAATAATGCTAGTGACAACGGATCTCTATTTTCACTTATAATAAATGTTTATTCCATATAGCACAAAATAAGTATTTTGGTATGTACCTGAGTTAACTCTGATATCGTATGTATCGTGTCGGACATAAGTCTTTGACCAGGTAATGGCGACTGCTTTGAAACAAATGCAGAGTGTGAGAATTAAATCTGCCATATCTGTAGTTTCGTGTGCAGAAGATACATAATTCTGGGTCATTATCGCAGTGGGTCATGGCGAGTGGTGAGTTGTAGTGGGTCGCGTGCTGTTGACCCAGTATCGACTGACAAACAGACTGAATGACCAACTCCAACTGTGGCACTTTCCGGAATATCCGTACAGATTTTGGAAAAGTTCCAAAGGATATGTAATGGTTACATTTTAGGTTAAAGTATGGCTAGTCTGCTGTTTCATTTTTGAATGGAATTACGATTCGCCATGACTTTTTCTACATATTGTTCTTGTGACAAAATCTTAATGAGCAATAGAAAATACAACTGTTTTTCGATTCGGATTGGTTTGCGTTAACAGCTTGAAAATGAAGTCACTTAATGTCCAACGCTTATGCCTGTTAGGCTAAGGAAAACTATGATTAAAGCAAGTGATGATGGACGAATTGGTGGAATGAGGAATTGCGATTGTCCCGAGAAAACCTACGACCACTATTTTGTCCGTCCCAACCTTGTTTGCCTTGGAAACGAACCAGGCACCCCACTCATCTGATTGATTAGTAAGCGGGGTCTCACTTTCGATTCCCGATGGGAAATCCTTTGAAATATACAATGCCCTTGGTGTATCCCTGCCCTTCCAGGTTATTGAAATTATCTGGAGAACGAGAATAACCGAATAGAATAGAGACAAATTTCAGAGATGCTTTTAGTCTTTTTAAAATTTAATATTGAATTCTCAGGACTGCACTATTTTATCATGACCAAAATCAGTGATTCACGGTTAATAAAACATTGGATTCGTAAACGTTTGCATTTCCTACATAGACGAGTGATACTTCACTCTTACTTAAAAGAGCATTATTAGGGTAGCGGCTTGAGTATTCGTTTCGTGTACTAGGGATCTGCGGTTCGATTCTCCGTGGATATTCGGAAAAGAAATGATAATTAAAAATGATCATATTTCTGATTTGTAATAAAATGTAGAATTGTCGATTTCTCTCGTTCTTACAAATTACAGTTGAAACGACTTCCTTCACAGGGAAAAAGTAATTACATGACGTCACAGTCTACAATCTCGATTTCTACTGTCTGAAAACTTCGCTTGTTTCGCAAACAATTCATGAATAGAAACGGGTCATTTTTCAGGCCTAGTTTGAGTCATAAATTTTCCTGGAACGTCATTGTGTAATTGTTACTAAGTGTTCTTGCACTCTTACTAGAAATAATATTATTTTCGTTCGGCATTTACAAGAAGTTCCGTATATTCGTTCAAGAAAAGTTGATAAATAATAATTATTCCTTTTCATATATTTTGATAATATATCAATATTGCGCATACATAATCCAATGTCTTTAGTAGTGTAATAACCTAACTCCGGGGCCAAAACTCTGGCCAACCCATTTTGGAAATATCTTTTACCAGCACAGATTGAGTAGGGTGAGATTGAGCAGGTTGCTTTGAGCATAGGCTTTTAGGTCATTTAAAATCATAAAAAACTTACATCTAAAACTGCATTACACTATACATAATTACATTTTCACTGTATCGCATAATGTCCTCCTGATTGTTTGTAACTTCTAGACCATTTTTTGAGTGTCCATAACTTTCAGCACACCCGTTATCGCAGTGCTTTGACCAGAACATAAGGTTAGCGTGAAGTATTTAATAATTAGAATGCTAAAGTGCTTTGAGGTTAGAGCTACATACTGTACATTGCGTCTATAACTCATAATTGAATTTATCTTATTATATTGCTCCCTTTGATTAGCTGAACAGTTTTAGTTTCGTTCAAATTGGTTCACAGATGGCACAGATGGTTGTATAATGAGAAGTTGAAGTTTAGAATGTAGCACATAGATAATTGTATATATTCTCTCATTTGACTTGCTGCTACATTTATACATATATATACTCTTGCATCTACTCTTCCTAAAACAAAGAGAAAAGATATGTTACTTGCTTGCATCATCATACACTCGCCCACACTCGCATTCTCTGAAGTCAACCGGAGTAGATGCAATACGTTTTCTTTTTTAGCAGCTCTTGGACTTCTGCCAAAATATATCATGCTTCTCTTGCTGCTCAGCTTGAGAAAAATTTCCGGCACTTTTCTCTGGCGGAGTGTCTGTCTGCTTATATTTGAATCGCAGTCGTCAGTCAAGAAAATTTGCAAAAATAACCGCTACCAGGTTATAGAAGTATTTTTTGTGGACGTTCTGTATATTTCGTAAATATAGTGATTATTATTTTCGATCTATACTTTATTCTGGGACGCTATAAGTTCTTTCTTCGGTGGGAATTGCTTTCTTCTCACGCAACTGGATAAAGAAGTCTTTCATCGCTTTTTCATATATATATTCAAAACATTGCTTTTGGTGAGACCATTTCAGTGCTTCTCTCTGACTTATTATATGCACAGTATATATTCTATAGTTATTGGGAACTGAATTAAGTGCTTTCTTTAATCGCTTCTGAAACATTGCTATAGATTAGAGCAGACTAGACCAGAACAGGTATTCAAGTGACCAGAGTGACGCCGGTTGTGTTGCTTTGCAGTTCCTTATGTGTACTTTCTCACGCCCGAGTTATCGCAGTGTCTCGTGCATTGTGGGCAGTTGACTAAAATTAACATAAATCATTTTCCGTATTCTGTTTGCATGTGCATACAGGTGCTTTAACTGAGTGGTTTTTGGAATGAATAGCCAACACTTTTTAGTCGATCACTGCAGCTCGTACCTTGAGCTTTAGCGCTCACGGAGTTTGACTCCGGTATTTTATGCAGCCACCACGCACGTTTCGTTGGGAATCAAGTATGATTTTGTGTTAAGGGGTATAAGCTATTAGCCGACGAAGGACGTTTTCTTAGGCTAGCCCTTAACTAATTAAGTGCCAGGTTCACAAACCTTGTGCGTTTAAAAAGTTATACACGCGCGCTCCAACAGCAGCATTCTACTTCTTTTTCTTTAATTGCTGATGACTCGTCTTTGCGTTTCAGGATTGTTTGGCGCAGCAACTGGATTCCTCGTGGGATTATCCAAGCAACTTTCCCCCAGTGCTAATCCCCCAAGTGCGTCAATGGTTTGAGAGAAGCATTCGCAGTGAAATTTGAATTATAATCGTATATATATATAAAAGGGCTACAGTGCATTAGAAAGACAAAGTGTAATTTTAGTGATGCAAATTATTATACATATTCTGTGTTCAGTGTTGTGTTCATCCCTCTTCGCTATTTTTTATATATCATAGCATTTTAATAAATAAATATAGTGCTATTTAATCCAGTGTGTTTTCGTTGTTTTTGTGAGTGATGTTTGTGTGCGTTATGGTCTGGATGACCGTCTGATCGTCCGTGAGGTTGACGAGACGAGACACCCGAACCTCTCGGTATCTAATGCTCATCTCATCATTGAGACCGACGAGCGATTTGGAAACAATTTGTAACCCTTCTTGGAGAGGTCCTTCATCGTCCTATCCAGTTAAGTTCAGATCTTAGGAGAATACTTATTGATAGGACCATGAACCACGAACAGCGACTCGAACACGGACTGGTTACAGAAATGCCAGGTTCATCTGCATTAGAGAGAAACTGATTATAGAAACTTTCGCCAGATGGCAAAGTCAGTCATTTATAGTAGATAGAAAGTGTGTAGGATTACTGCTAGAATATGTTCATCTAGCCGGCAAATTCAAAATGTAGTAGTAATAAGATTATTCATACCTCAGCTGCTATTGAATATTTTGACAATCTGATTACATGTTTGGATAGGACCACGGCATTGTCAAGGCTCTATATTTGTATTTTACATTTAAAGTTGGAACCGGGTGTTTCTGACTGCCGTATACGGTTGTCCGATCATCACCCTTGTTCTTCTCGCGCACAGTCATTCGTAGAACTGAAAACTCGGAATGCCTGGTACTTCAGCTTGTCAAGGTCAAAAAGTGGGAGAAAAAAGCATGTGTAGAATGTAAAGAGCATGCAACAGTGACTGACACTTGTAAGAAACACATTCATTTTTAGTTCGTACACATTGCGCCTGTAGCGCTACTGTGGCACAACGTATATTCTAACTGTATAACTCTTGTACACCGCTTGTAGGTCTATTGGCGTATGTGACGACCGAGACTATGTTGTCAGCTCTGCGATAAGGCACTAATGTGCTGCTTTTGATTTCCTTTTCTCTCCTTTGTCAGTTTTGAGTCGCCAAACATGTTGCTTTTAGTTTTTGCACGCGGTGAACGCGTTCCTGCGGAGCGAAGTATTTAAGAAGTTGATTACATATTCTTGTTTACGATAGAAATATGATAAGTGCATTGAATTATAATACGGTTTAAATTGGTTAGCTGTTGAAAAAATACGAAAACAAAGCTGTACTTGTAAATGTATATTAGTCAAGGACGTAGCTACTGACAGTCTTGATTACAGATTTTCTCCTGGAAGACTTTCATTACACTAGAGGTGAAAAGCAGACTTCCATTTAGACAGTCCCCTTCCCACCTTTTCAGACTCAATCGGAAATTTTTTAAATAGTTTCTACAGAAATGTGCAGGCGAAATTTTCTTTTGTACATAATTAGGGGCGCCGCCAAAACGAAAAGAAAGTGGGGGAGGGCTGTCTAAATGGTAGCCCCCTACCATGTCCAATTGAATCACAAATTGTCGCAATCGTTTGTGCATCGTTTGTACAGAAATGTGCGAGCGAAATTTTCGTTTGTACACAATTGGGGTCACCTCCAGAACGAAAACAAAGTGGGACTGTCTAAGTAGTAGCCCCCCACCATGTCCAATTCAATCACAAATTGTCGCAATCGTTTGTACATTGTTTGTACAGAAATGTGCACGGGAAATTTTCGTTTGTACACAATTAGGATCGCCGCCAGAAGGAAAACAAAGTTGAGGGCTGTCTATATAATAGCCTCCCACTATATCCAATTCAATCAGAAATTCTCGTAATCGTTTGTACAGAAATTGGCAGGCGAAATTTTCTTTTGTACACAATCATGGGAAACGTTAGAACGAAAAAAAGGGGTCTCTCTAAATGGTAGCCCCGCACCATGTCCAATTCAACCACAAACTGTCGCAATCGTTTGTACGTCTTTGTACATAAACGTGCAGCTGAAATTTTCGTTTGCATATAAATGGGGCGCCACCAAAACGATAACAAACTATGGGCTGTCTAATTGATACCCCTCCTACCATGTCGAATTCAACCACAAACTGTCGCATTTGTTTATACGTCTTTGTACAAAAATTTACAGGAGAAATTTTCGTTTGAACACAATTAGGGGCGCGCCAAAACGATAACAAAGTATAAGCTGCCTAATTGGTAGCACCTCCCCAGGTCCGATTCAAAAGAAAATTATCTCAATGGTTTGTACATCGTTTGTACAGTAATGTGCAGGCGTTTTGTTTCTACGCTATCAGGGGCGTCGAGAGAAGGAAAACAATGGGGAACTGTCTGAATGCTAGCCCCACCATGTTCGATTGAACCACAAATTATCGGGATTGTTTATACATCGTTTGTGTATAAATGTGCAGGTAAAATTTTCGTTTGTACTAAATAATATACGGATGAGAGTATTTTTAATATTTGGTCTAGAATTGAAGAAAAGGGATGGGGATTGTAATTATTGTAAATATGTATATATATCTCGGGATTGCTCAAAGTTCGAGATATGAAAGTTGTTATTTCGACTTGTCATTTCAAATGTTAAACCAGTGTATCATGTTTTAACGTTCTTCGATACTTAACGTAGAAAGTAAGAAAGGGGGTTTGGGCTACAGCGATGTATTACCGTTTTTTCTTTTTAGCGATCAACGTTAACCGGTTTGAATAATGATTGCTGAGTTTTAAACTGGTACCTATTACACTAGTCGACAAAAAATATTTTTCTCTGGCACGGAAGAAAACATCTGATTCTAATAGAACTTTTCGCGTAGAATTCGAATCTGTTATCGGTTTTTCTCCATCACCCTCAGTTTTCCCGTGACAGGGTGATTTTCAGAAAATTTCCCCTTATTTTTTTTTATTATTTTTTTTTTACCATTTTCATACCTGTAGCTCGGGTACCTTAGATATATAAACGCACAAATTATATTCTATGTTAGCTTGATTTATACTTAGTAAGCCCTCTAAGTTTCATAAGAATAGCATTATTCTTTTTAGAGAAATAAACATATTTATGTACAAAATATGCTATGTGTACTGTTCATTTTACCATATTCATTAGTGCAGATAAAATCCATATAACTTCCACGAAAATTACCATATAAGCACGGTTTATCTCTCATTGGATTTGAAAAAGAAAATATTTTCAATGATGTATACACTGTGTCACCATTTTATATCTACTTAATAAATAATATAAAAGAAGTGAGTGGTATCTTATTAATAAATGGACACTTACTTACCTCAACTAATATGTTTTAGTTGTCGACTGTCTTCTGTGTTTGGCTTCCGGAACATCTCTTTTGGGTGTCCAACAGTAATCAGATAGCATTTTTGTATGTCTTCTGCATGGAGGAAATGTCCTGATGAAAACGTTCTCCATACTCATCACTAACAGCACCACAGTTTTCAGGAAAGAAATACAGGTGAGAGTCTAGAAACTGAACTTTAAGGGACATGTTGAAACCCATTTCTTTGAATGATTGCAGGAAATCACTCACAATTTCACGGTAATTTGGGGTTTTCTTGTTTCCTAAAAAGTTCTCTGTTAAACATTTAAGTGAACACCAAGCTGCTTTCTCAACCAGAGTTCAGAGATCCTCAAATTTTTGGTCACGAATCAAACATCTTATTTGGGGGTCTACAAAAATCCCTAGCGTCACTAACCCGAGGAAACTTTTCGTAGAGGTCACAAAATCCAGCATTACATTTCTCCATTGCCTTAACAAAGATTTTGAAGAGCCCCAACTTTATGTGAAGAGGAGGTAGAATTATCTTATCAGGGCTCACCAGTGAGAAATAAACAGCCTTCTTCTGTCCAGGAGTTAATACATGCGTTGACCATTCCTTCTTGATGTAATGTTCCGCTTTGTTCCTGCAGTCCCATTCGCAGAGGAAACGACAATATTTTGTATAACCAAGCTGCAAATCCATTAACAAAGAAATGACTTGTAAATCACAGCAAACGGCCCACTTGTATTTCTCATACTGAATTCTTTCTAACACTATTTCGATCTTTCCATAGGTTTCCTTCATATTAGTTGCATAAGCCAAAGGCACTGAAGGAAATTTGTTGCCATTGTGCAAAAGGATAGCCTTAAAACTAGTTTTCGAAAAGTCAATAAACAATCTCCACTCTGTACTTATATGTGCGTGTCCAAGTGTATCCATCACAGCACAGACGTTATTATAATACACTAAATAATTTTCTTGAGAATAATAGTTTTGAAACTCTATATGAAGGTTTCGAAAAATACACACTTTAGTGTCACGATGGAGCAGATTCCAGCCTTTAAGTCTAGAAGCAAGACGTTCTGTCTGTATCTTGGAGAGTTTTAAATCCCGTACCAGGTCATTTAGTTCACCCTGAGTTATCAGATGGGGATCGAATGTAGATGTGATTCCAACATAAGTAGGATCATCTTCTTCATTTGGAACTTCAGTAGTTGCCTCAAGTACGTAATCCTCATTTACCGTAAGATAAGGAGAAGGTACTGGTACAGGCAATTCTGCACTGTATGAAACTGGCCTAATTGCTGATGGCAAATTAGGGTACTGTACTGTGTGGTTAGATTTACTGGTTATTTCTTTATCTTTGTCATACAAAATTAGCAGTCTGAAGAATGATCTTTTGTTTCCCTCCAGATCATCGGTACTGCGAAGTTCAAGTTTCGTTCACCATTTGCCCACCCAGTTAGACGTTTCACGCAAGTACAACAAATGTAGTGAGGAGCGAAATTCTTATCTTGGTCTCCTACACAGCAACCAAAATATAACTGATGACACTTCCGCACAAGTGGAGTAAAACATCTACGTTGCGATTTAAATGTCAGCTCCTCACATACATAACAGAAATTGTCCGGTTGATTTACACACTTCCTCAGCATCTTGTATTCTGTAAGGTATCACACACAAATACACACAGGAATCTACACTCCATCAAATTCCCACAAAACCCCTCTAGAAATTCCCTCATACAAAAATGGCGACATGGTGTACACATCATTGCAAATGTTTTAATGGAAGTCCAATAAGGTATAAACCGTGAAATATTGTAATTTTCGTGGAAATTATATGTGTTGAATACTGACCCGAGCTGGCCCGATTGACCTGACCCGACAACTCGACCCGACCCGACCCGTGACTCGAATACACTGACCCGAGTGACCTAACCGGACAACCGACCCGAGTGACCTGATCTTACAATCTAACCAGTTTGAGAGAACTAGAACCTTACAAAGCTGCTTCCAGAAAAAAGTGCTGGTCAATTCGTATGCATAAACATTGTTTTGGCTTTATTTGTAGTATAATTATCCTCCTCCTCCTCCTCCTCAATGTTCTACCATTAATGACAGGCCAGTTTCCTTGAACTAGGTAAGAAGATTCCAGTTTTGCGATTTCCCGCTAATATCTTCCTCGCAACCCAACATAATATAGCACCCTCCTTATTACAATCTATCAATTGCAACCTTCTTACACACTCTCGCTCTCCTGATATCACCGCCTTTACTACATCTCTCAGAATGCAATCCCTTAGCAAGATCGAAACTTGTGATCCGTCCATTTTTTCGCTTCCTTATATCGTCCAATATTGCTCTCGTCTCTTCCATTTTATTCAGCATTTCCTAATTCGTTTTGTTCTCTACCCTGCTAACCTTTTCTATTTTCCTCCACATCCAAATTTCCAAGGTTAAAATTTAGGCAATCAATTTCGAAAGTCAAAATAAAATTTGAAGTTTTGAAGAAAACATGCTTTTCTAGTAAGGAATGTATATAGAACTTCTTTCATTATTTTTTGCTGTGTAATAAACAAAAATTTCATCACGTTAGCATTCCGATTTTTCTATTTAAAAACAGCGTTGCTGTCTGATAGAATCATAAGGAACTAATTGCACTGAAATATCATTCTGTAGGGAATTTCTTTTAATTTTTTCTTGATTAATTTACCTAGAAGATATTTGCAATTTCTGGACAGACTGTTGACATGTGATGGGCAGTGGGTCCTGTACGAAGCTCCACGGCGCCGTCATCGTTGGTTAGCATCCCATGAACCGGTTCAAAAACAGCCCAAGGCAGCACTACACCAGAATAAGGTTCTCCTGTGCATTTTCTGAACTGCTCGCGGCATCGTCCATCGGTAACTGTTGCCAGCTGGTCAAAGCATCAATGCAACTGTGTACTGTCACTCTCTGGATCCAGTACTTGTGAAATGCAAAAGGGTCCTCCTGTTACAAGGCAACGCTAAGCCTCACGTGGTTAAGATGACCCAGGACACCATTCTACGCGTTGGAAGGGAAAAAACTGCAATAGATTTTAAAAAAATATAGATAATGTATAATAAAACGGAAATTTGTGTTTGTAAAGGCGCTGTTCAAAAATGTCGATGTTCAATGTTATATTCTGTATTGCAGATTCGAAAATACCGGTCAGAAAGAGCTAATAAGAAATTTGTACCGGTCACCGGCCTTAATCAAAATCACAGCAATATTCCCAGCCAGGCCGGTGAAATACCGGAACGTTAGCAACCCTACTCGTAAATTAGAATGCTGAATGCACTAAAATACTTCAGCATGCATTCTATAGTTTCTGCAAAATGAGTTTAATGAAGATGTTCAAAGAAAACAATATACTCTGTTATAATTTACCCTTTAACAGTCTACCTTGTCAATTTGTTATATCTTCCACTTATCGATTTCCTGTACGAGATGAAAATAACGGTTTCTGCGCAAGTTAGAAAAAAAAAAAATTGCATTTTTCTCATAAAGATTCAGCTCACGTAAGAAATAATGAATAAGTTTAATAATAAGATCCGAAGAGTGATAAACTAACTCAGCAATAACGATTTCAAGTATAAATATAAATATAAACACAAAAAAAGTTCCTTACATCATCGTTAGAATAAGATCAATTTACTGAATCACACGATAGTGTGAACATAACAATCGACACAATAGTGTGTACAAAGTCTACTTGGAAAAATACTCCATAGTATGTGACACAGTTTTTTTATGTTTCTACCATTTAGAGAGTCCCCAACATTGTTTTCGATCTAGCGGCGCCCCTAATTATGTACAAACGAACATTTCGCCTAAACATTTCTGTACAAACGATTGCGACAATTTGTGATTGAATTGGACATCGTGGGGACTACGATTTAAACAGCGCCCCACTTTGTTTTCGTTCTGGCGGCGCCCCTAATTATGTTCAAACTAAAATTTCGCCTGCACATATCTGTACAAACGATTGCGACTATTTGTGTTTGATTGAACATGGTTGGGGCAATGCGACTATTTGTGATTGAATTGGACATGGTGGGGGCTACCACTTAGAGAGCCCCCACTTTGTTTTCGTTCTGGCTGCGCCCCAATTAAGTACAAACGAAAATTTGGTCTACACATTTCTGTACAAACGATTGCAACAATTTGTGATTGGACATGGTGGGAGGCTAGCACCTAGACAGACCCCACTTTATTTTCGTTCTGGCTGCGCCCTTAAATACGTACAAATGAAAATTTCGCCTGCACAATTCTGTACAAATGACGTACAAACGATTGGGACTATTTGTGATTGAAAGGGACATGGTGGGGTCCAACACTTAGACAGACCCCACTTTCTTTTCGTTCTGGCGGTGCCCTTAATTGTGTACAAACGAACATTTTGCCTTCACATTTATGTACAAACGACGTACAAACGATTTCGACAATTTGAGATTGAATTGGACATGGTAGGGGGCTTCCATTTAGACAGCCCCTCCCACTTTCCTCGTTCTTGCGGGGCCGCTAATTGTGTACAAACGAAAATTTGGCCTGCAAGTTTCTGTACAATCGACGTGCAAACGATTGCGACTATTTGTGATTGAATTGGACATAATGGTGGCTACCACTTACACAGTCCTCACTTTGTTTTCGTTCTGGCGGCGCCCCTAATTGTGTACAAACGAAAATTTCCCCTGCACATTTCTGTACAAACGATGTACAAATGATTTCTACAATTTGTGCTTGATTTCGACATGGTAGTGCGCTACCTCTTGGTCAGCCCCCACTTTGTTTTCGTTCTGGCGGTGCTCTTAATTGTGTACAAACGAAAATTTTGCCTGCACATTTCTGTACAAACGACGTACAATCGATTGCGACAATTTGGAATTGAATTGTTCATGGTTGGGGCTATCATTTACACAGCCCGCCCACTTTCTTTCTGGCGGCGCTTCTAATTAATGCACAAACGAAAATTTGGCCAGCACATTTCTGTACAAACGATTGGAGCGATTTGTGATTGAACTGGGCATGGTGGAGGGGCTACCATTTCGACCGCCCCTTTTTGTTTTCGTGCTGACGCGCCCCAAAATGTGTACAAACAAAAATATCGCTTGTACATTTCCGTACAAACGTTGTACAAACGGTTGCGACGATTTGTGATTGAATTTTGTATGGTGGGGGACTATAATTTGGACATGCCCCCACTTTTTCGTTCTGGCGGCGCCCCTAATTTTGTATAAACGAAAATTTTGCCTGCACATTTCTGTACAAACGACGTACAAACGATTGGGACGATTTCTGGTTGAATTTGACATGGTTTGGGGGGCTACTATTTGTACAGCCCCGCACGTTGTTTTCGTTCTGGCGACGCCCCTAATTTTTACAAACGAAAATTTCGCCTGCACGTTTCTTTACAAACGATGTACAAACGATTGAGACCATTTCCGATTGAGTCTTGTTTGGGAGGGGGGGCTGTCTAAATGGACGTGGAGAGCTGTTCTGCAAAATACATGTAATTTATATTGAGCACCATAGAAGGCAATGTTCATTTCAGATTTTCAAAGGCGGGGAACTGAGGATACGATTGCTGAATATAGTACTGTGAAAATTATAGGAACTCAGATTGTGCACGCTTGGGAAATGCCGTAGAGGAAATTTCAAAGCTCAAGGCCCAAGAGCCGACTCTATAATCATCTCTGACTGCCATTTCAATAATGTGTTTTATGGTCTTATGTCCGTGTTCCCATCCTTTCCTTCCCTCTCCAACTGGATACTTGATACTTTTTCTATTCCCAATTTTTGTGCTTGTTTTCTGGCGAAACCTTGATTTTTGTACTCTCAACGGTTTCGAGTTAGTTAATTATTTACGGTTAGGATTCCCTTTGTGCATCGAGGTTATGTGAGACGTAGACTCAAAGATTATGATGAAATCCAAACACAGTAATCGTCCAAATTTTGCAAGCTCTATGCTTATCAACGTTAAAATCGGAAATAACCCATTTCTACCACCTCCAGTTGGCGAATCACCTCCATTAAGGAACTCCCTCAAGAGAAATCACTCTACTTATATATTGCAAAAAGCAGAATTAAAATATCCGCATTCGTCCAAAGTTATCGTGTGAAGTAACGGTCAGTCGTATGTACGTACTAATATCGATAAGTTCCACTACGCGATCCCAATTAATACTTCATATAGCTCCTCCACAACACACACTAGCATATGTACACACGAAAGTATACCTGGTAGTATTCACACGCTTACGCCGGAAACTAGAAACACTCACACAGAGACAGAGAGAGAGAGAGAAAATCTTGTGCCTTTATACTGAATGCACTATTACTCACAAAATCAATTAAAAAGGAAAAAGAAAAAAGTTGTAAATGAAATTTTTAAAGATTTGTACCACTGCTGCGCCTAACACATGAAATTGTTCCATAACGATTGATTCGTAATATGATGTATATGGGTTTCTTAATGGTAGTATAACAAAATGCCTTCAAATTGACCACAAAATAAAGAGTAAAATTTATTTCTCAAATTTTGTAAAATTGAAGTCGGTAAGCACTATGGTAACAGTCTACAATAACAATATATGCAAATAAATATTAATATACTTCACGTTTTCCAGTGGGTGCAAGAAAGGGTCGAATAGTTTTTGGTGTCATAATAATTAGCAGATGTAAATATATATATACATATACCAGGAGAGGGAAAATTGATGTCAAAGGAAAAATTTTGATGGGGAATTTTTTTGTCCAAATTTGGGCCCCCTGCCCCTCCCCCTGTGTGAACGTAGAGACTTCCAAAAAATCTGATGAATAGTACTTGGTAAACTAAATGTGTGTACCAAATTTCAAGTTTCTATCTTGAATAGTAAGGGCGGGAGAAATTTTATCAGGAATTCCCACCATGCCCAGAACGACCCCAAAACACCATGATCTCAGGAAAAAAAAAATCCTGAGACATCCCTAATTACCCTAGGGTCATGTTTCGCCCATCATTATCTTCAGAACAGAACTGCCTTTCAGACGGTATGACTCACGTGTCTCTATCATGTATGTAAAGGGGGGAAATCCCAAAGAAAGGGATTTTTTGGGTCTAAAAATCCCTTTTTCAACTTTTGCCCATCTGGACTCCTCTGTTTTTACGCAGAAATCGGAAAAAACTTCTGGTAAATACTACTCGGTGGACTGAATGTTTGTGCAAAATTTCAATCTTATACGTGAAAAAATAGGCCCGCCAGAAAAAATGCCCTACCACGCCCCACTTTTACCCTATACAGAAGTATATTTGGATAAAAATTCACTGAGATGGTTCTAATTACCCTAGAATAATAATTCGACCGTCGTTCTTTTCAGAATGAAACTGCCTTTCAGACTGTATGACTCACGTGTCCCCATCATGTATGTAAGGCGGGAATATGACGAAAAACGGGATTTTGGCGGTAAAAATCCCTTTTTTACCCTTTTGCCCCTCTGGTTCCCCCCCTGTTTTAGCACTGACATCGGAACAAAAAATCTGGTAAATACAGCTTGGTGGACTGAATGTTTGTGCAAAATTTCAATCTTCTACGTAGAAAAATAAGCCCGCCAAAAAAATATTGAACATAGGCTTAGAAAATGAGAAAAGAAATTTTTGACTTATGACGTCATCACCTCCTATGTCTGGACGCAGAACGGTCTGAAGCCATACGTAATGTCTTCTACAAGGCCTCTGGACTTGGAAAACAAAAAAAAACCCGGACGAAAAAAGCTCAAATAGAAGAGAAATAGCGCAATGTACCATGAAAAACGCGTATGGTACAAAACTGTACCATAGGATCCCCAAAGGGATAGAGATGAATTAAAGGCGTAGTTTTTTATTTGTAGCGGGTTGCCTACCTTTAAGGATAAAGTTTTAAGTTTTAATAACTACTAATTTGTCAGTTTTGAAAAATAAAAAAAAATACTAGCATAATCTACATTAAATTAAAGACTTCTTTTAAAGAATAACATTTTCCCGAAAACTCAAAGGTAAAGCCGTAAAAAATTGCCGAAATTTTGATTTTGTTATAACTTCGTCAAATATTCATCGATTTTAAAAATTTAATCGAAGATCAATAGAGAAATAAATTTACTATCTTTTGAAGGTATTGTAGGCTGCATAACTCTAAGGATATTATTACAAAAACTCAAATATACCTTATTTATGTATGGATCTTTAAAATTCAAATGACATTCAAAAGTACTGCTTTTTCTTATGCCACGAGAATCTCTAAACCTCAGTTTTTATGAGTTTATAACCACAAAAACATTTAAAACATACTTAAATTAGAAACAAGGATACTGGTAATGGAATCTTCTGCAAACTTCGTTCTCTATCGGAAACAACGATTTTCTTAAACTCAGTCCATTGGTCATAGTTCAAGCCGAATAAACAACGATTGATTTCAAACAACAGTGGCGTTTTGTTTTGCACATTTTTTTTACAATTACATTGAAATTATTAGCTAGAATGAATTTCTTTTGAGGCTCCTTACTAACTACTCATTTTTTGTACTTTATAGAAATTTTTTAATTATTTTTGTTACTTTTTAGATTCATTTTAGAAGAAGAGTTGGTGCATTTTAAAACCATTATAAAGATCTTTCATTCCATCATACCTCATAAACAGTTTCTTAGTTTTCTTCTCTTTTAAAACGTGATCAGTATCTCCATTATATCTCTGGAGTAATATGGTTTTGTATTTTTCATCTAAATGTGCTAATACTCTTTCACCAGTGTACTTTGTTGTTTTCAATTTCCATAAGGTTATTTCGTATGATTTTCCTTCCTCCTGATCTTGCAATTTAAAGTTTTAAAATGGTTATATTGTTTTTCTTGTTTAATTATGATGTCATTTTCTATTTATTTTACAAAAAAAACTTTTAAAAAATTGTTCATTTTTGTCATGACCTTATCTCGTTATATATATAGTTAGTTTTATTAACCAGGAGAATCTATAATATTCCATATCTGTCCATGCTTACTAACTTGTATTTGAGAAAACTGATGTAGGAAGAAGTTATTAATAATTCTAATATTTTGACCAGCAGTGTATTCTCCATTGGCATCTCTACCTCTAATTTCAATTGTTACATAAATATTAGCATAATAATGATGAACAAACCCATTCCAACATGTATATGAAACTCAATAGATCTGTTTCTTTATTTAAATTTTCGATTGTGTTTTGATTAGGCTTTAAGGATTGTAATTCATATGACTCCATTTTATCCATATTTATTATAAAGAAAAATATTTTTATCGTTTTATGAATTAAACCCAGAAAACAAACTTAAATATAACTTCTCCAAATATCCTTATTCCTATTCACCTGACTAATAATTTCTGGAAAACTATATCCATCTGTGAACATTTTTAATACTACAATACATAAATGCCCACAGATTTCTTCGTTAAAATGTATACGATTGCTACTGTACTCTATATTATAACCAAGATATTTTATAAGTGTTTTTGGTGGATTACCTCCGAATGAATCGGATACATACTTTCTATTTACTTCTTTGCAAAAACAAATCCAATGAGTTCCTATATTTTTAGAGATACCAAAATTAATAATGGCACACTTATTCTGTTTTTGGCTCTTTAGGTAATTCATCACTCATAAATACACCTCTAAAGTTTCTTAAGTTGTTTAACAAGGTCAGTTATATCCAAGTTACTTAAAGGTTTAATTTCTTCGTCTTTACTTTTTTGGGCTTCACGTTTTGTTGAAGCTTACCACCTTGGCTCTCTTCCATTGCCAAGTTATGTCTCTTTTGTTCTTCTAATTCCTCTCTGTTCTTTTTTGCACCATTTACCGTTGTCGCTATAGGAGCAGCTCCGGTAGCACCTATTATAGCTAAAATTGTTGGAAGAGTAAATATAAAACCACCATTATGAATATTGTCTTTAGTTTTCATTTCTTTGTTTATTATTTGTTATATAGTAAGAGATAATTGCATTTCTCTACCTTCTTATCTTCTTAGCTTTATCATTTAACTGTTTCTTTGTTCAAATGTGATCAATATTTAATTTCTTAAGTTCTTCGTTAGGTATTGTAAACGTAAAACTACTTAACTTCATACTTATATTTATTATAAAACTTCTATGGAAAATCCATAAAAATGAAACACAATACTTATAAACCTAAACCAAACCTTACTTTTGCATTCATAGCCAAAGCAATTCGAAAAGCTGGTAATCGTTTTGTTATCAAGTTTCCATCTTTAGCAAAGGCTCTTTCCCAAGCTTTATTTTCTAATTTTTTTGTCTGCAATATGTCTAGAAGCTTTATCTTTATTATCTCTGTAGTAAATATAATGTTCTCTAAAAGGTTCATCTAGAGGGTTAATACCTTTATCCCCTCTTTCTAACCTTTCTTGTAGCTTCGTAAAATGTTCACAAAATTCGTAGCCTGGTATATGTAACTCTGGTATTCCCTTCATGTTTAAAATCTTATCCATTAGTCCTTTACCATATTTCTCATTATTCCAAACTTTTGGTGGTAACGTCTACAATATCTTTATCAAATAACCTTAAACCCTTCGGATCATTAGGAATAAATCGTAAGAATTTAGAATAAATCATATCCATTATGCCTACTTTCTCATTATAAAGGTGATCATTTCGAGCTTTTTTCTTCTCCAACTATAACTATACACCTATTTATTATCATACTCTCATCATTCATCCATATATATTCTTTAGGTAATTCGTTGTATATTTTTGTTCCTTCTCCTTTTTTCTTTTTTGTTGGTGTTGGACCAAATTTTGTTTTATATATCTATCCCAAATAGGTTTAATAATTTCTTTATATTTTTCGCTTCTACTAGATCGTTGTTTTCTTGTACTTGGATCATTGTTATGAAATACTACATTAGAATCAATGACTATTTGTGTATATTTTTCAAGATCATCATCATTATAATTTTTTGATTACGTTTTGTTAGGTTTAGTAATTCCCATAAACCTATTCCTGTGCAATGTCGATTATTAATTACTAAATCATCACCATGAATTTTAACATCAGTATCCCCTATCATATGTATGATTGTTCCATTTTTATCATATGGTTGTATTCCAAAATCTATCATCTTTAGCCGCATAATATCTTGAGGAAATGTTACCAAAATGAGTAGTTGCTAAAGATTCTATTCCTTCTACTTTATACTTAATTTGGTTTTTCATGTGTTTTGTTTCTTTTTTTATAGGCGTATCACTTTCACTTATTGAACTTAACTGGAACCAACTCTTGAATTATACTTTTATTTTTTCTGCTTCTTTGATATATGATATTTTTTCTGCTTCTTATCCTAAATCTTTAATTGCGTCGATAACAGGCTGATCTAGTTCTTTATATTTATCATATTTACTTCGATTAGCCTGTTTAATTTCCTTAAATTTTTTAGTAAGATCTTCTTTTAACTTTATATATTTCTTTCCTTTATTAACATCCATTTATTATATAAAGAAAAATTAAAATATAACACACTGTAACGTAACATATAAGTTCATCTACGTTCAAGTACATTCGCTCGCGTTGTTTACATTTAAGGTTTACTCCGATCTATACTTTTAAATATTATTTAATTTTATTTCTATATTTGCCATTATTCGTTTCCCTAATCATATCTATTGTTAAGAAACCACGCCCTTCTTTCCAACACTTATTGCATAAAACTTGTAATTTTTCAAACGACATATCAGATCCAATAAATTCATCATATATGTGCTTTAAATTCACATTGTCCTGTCTAAGGACACAAAGAAAGTTTAAGTTACCTCTTATTAATTGTGTCGGTACTTTAGAATAAGTTTGTCCAAAATAGAAACAGTTTAAACCCTTATGACGACCTCGAGTAAAATATTCTCTAACGTAGTTTTGTTGTTCTAAAATGAAATCATCAAACACTACCACAGAATCATTCTCACATTCATCTAATGGAGTAATCTGTTCGTTGTATCCTCTTACTACTGCCATTGTGTCTTTAATATTACATTATATATCTCGGAAAAGTTGTATTAGCCGTTGGTATTTAGGTTGATGTAGGCTTTTAGAATAGATATAAACATTTGCATATTTAATCATTCAGGTGCTAACAAGAAATTATCAATCATTAGCGTTGTTTTTCCGCACCCACTAGGTCCAACTATTAAACATCTTATATCATCAGGTAACAACATACTGTTCCTTTTTTCTTTGTGACTCTTTCTGTTAACCTTACTTTAATATCCAAATTATCCATTTTATTATTTATTATATAATAAATGAAAATATTTAATTTAAATGGTTATCCATCTGTATTAAACATGTCTTTGCACTATCCATTTGAAAACAACTTAGAAATAGCTCTTGCAGGATTTTATACTACATACTTAACTCCAAACATTACAGAAAGAAATAATATATTAAAATTTTGTAGTAACATTCCTGAGTATCCTCAATTTTCAGAACAACTCCTAATTCAACCTGGTCAATAAAATATAAAAAATTAGAAAAATATATTAAATTTTCCATACTCAACCGATGCTTTTAAAAATATTAAATTTACCGAGGGACAGAGAAAAATAGAGTTAAAATATTTAACGAGCATTGTAACATAATCTTAGATACCATTAATTCCGTATTAGGTTTTAGTGAGGAAATCTTGGCCGAAAACACAGTACATGTTGGAGATAAGGTGCCAATGTTTCATCCATTCGATACTATAAATATTCGGCACAAGGTGTGATTCAGCAGAAGGTATGATTTTATAACTTAATGATACAACACAACGAAACAGGTTTAATGGCAACATTTAGAACAAATGCAGAATTTAGAGAACCAATTATGTATGAGCCTAGAGAAAGACATTTTCCCCAATACATCAAAACAAATTTAACATTTTTAAATCTTTAATTCGAGATGAGAATGGTGATTTGATTGATTTTGGTGGAGCTCGTATAACTGTTCTTGTCGCTGTTAAATAGATATAAATTTTTATATAATAAATAATGGATATCTATGGTAATGTTAAAAGTGGCGTAAGTGGTATTAATATTATTGAAGATAAATTAAATCTATTAGATAATTTAAACAACGTTGTTAACGTAAAACAACTTAAATTAGTAGAAGCCAATATTAATAGTCAATTAGAGGACGATAGAAAACGTTTTGGAGATTTATAACAAAAGTTACAAGACACATATATCACGAAAAATGCGGTTGATGCTAAGATTTGTGCTACACAAGAAGACTTTCAAATGTTGAAGAAAGACACCGTAAAATTAATAATGCAAAAAGAAACTATATCTCTATTATACCGATTGAGAGCTAAAACCGTCAAGGAGCCAATCTTTAATTCTTTAACCAATCTGTTTGTTCAAATTATATTACACGATGAAATTTCTTAAGCTTTAATCCAAGTGTTAAACATTGTTTTAGGTTTCGATAGTGAATTAGATATTTTTCTTTATCGTATAAAAATGTTAACAGTTTTGGTTGTTTTGTACCAGATCGATGCATGTTTTGAGAAGCTAATGGATAGTCTTTGTGATAGTCATGCAATTCTTTAGGATATTCAAGATCAACTTCTAATAGGTTACACGCATCAGAATCATCAGGTATATTTGTGAAATCTGTTTCTCTTATCTCGTCTTCACTTAACCATCAAAATCCCTTAAATGGCAAGTATTGGCTCACTGCCCATCCATACAAGTTGTTAGCATCCAAGCACATTATGTATAAATCTTCTTTATTCTCATCGTAACTTTCCATATACTTATTGTTTGCTTTTATATATCTTTTACTACATTGTGAAATTCCTCCTCTTATACTTTTTTCAATCATCAGCGCCATATCATTATCTGTTAATAATTCTAATTCTATATTTGTCATCTTTAACATTGCATCCCAAGCTAAAGCTGGTGCTGTTATATACCAAGCTGTATCAAGACCATAAGCTTAAGACATGTTTCTCTAAAGTTCTCAAGTACATCTGCTAATAACAACACATCAGTTTTTCTATATAGATGATGGTACTGTCCGAGATTATTAATTTTAAATGTTTTCCACACTTTCTTCGCATGCTTATAATTCTCATAACTTATATGTGTGTTGGTAAGCTTGTTTAAGAATCCTTCCTTTGGGCTTAATTGTCTCTGTCTAAACTTTTTCAGTCACTAACACAATCTTACGGGTAAACACCATTTCTTGTTACAAGGTTAAATTGTTCTTCATTAGGGTAGAAGTGTTGTGTGTGAGTCATTTGTTCTCTCCTTAGGTTTGATGATAATTTGTCTAAACACGCCATAAATCTAAACGAATATATGAATTTTAATTTGATAGTTCCAACCTTTTAACTGAATGAAATGTAGCGTCCTTGTTATTAGGTATTAAATCAAATGTTTCTTTATTACATCCAAGCTCTTTAATGAATAAATGTGAGTCCTATCCTGTTATGTATAATGATTGGTACAAACTTTTTGAATTATAACTTTAAATTACAATTATTACAGAAAGGATCTATAAACTCTTCTGTTACATGATCATGATGTTTAACTTTATAATTCTTTTTAGTGTATTTTTCTTTACAGTAATAACAAAATTCGGATCTATTAAACTCTTATTTCTGTTTCTTTGTTAAAGGTAATTCATTATTTTGCTTATAAATACTAGATATCATTTTAGCTTCTTTCTGTAATTTATTTATGTATCTTTATCTGCATTTTTACCTCTAAACAAATAGGTTCGGTTTTACTTCCATCGCTTTTTACAATGTAATACAAAATCTAGAAGTTTTATGTTGTTGATATTTTTTTGTATATGGTTTATTTTCTGGATAACATTCTTCACATCCCATAACATTATGCAATAAGCATTCATAATCGTAGCATGAAATAAGGATAGATTACAAAGGCCATTCTCATTTTATACTGATAATTCTTAAATTTAGCATATGTGTTTTCTTCAGGCATTATTATTTTTACTGCTTTATTCTATGAAAAATTTTGCTCATGTTTATCTAATGCATTTTGTTATTAAAAGTATAACAAACATCGATCACACAAATTTTCGAGCTCTCCATTTACTTATTCGAGTACTAATTAATTTACTTAGGTCTTTAATCCAACAATAATGTGTTTTAACATTTTCTTCAACAAGTTTTTATATATATAATAAATTCACATGTTTTTCTTTTTTGGTCTGTGTGTGATGTAATATATAGATTGAATAGTCTTTATCATACGCATAGACATTTATAGAAATATTAAGTAATTTTTCGACTTTTGGAATATCGCTTAGTTTTGCAGGAAAATGAATATTTTTTAGTATGGATTCTAAGTTTGACAATAGTTCATCATTTTTTGGTACTCGTTCAGAATGTGAATTTGTAGGATATAAGGCACTGTATAATGAGTATAAGAAGCATTTTTCGTCTTCATTTTTACATTAATTACGCCTTTTTGTTTTGAAACTGATTAGGTTATTCTATGTATGACGATTCTCTGTATGGTACATATTTAACGATTGCTAGTTCTAAAAAGTTAATGTTTATAAGAGCCCAGCCAGAACTTCAAGCTTAAAACTCATCCATTCTTGTTCTTAATGCTTGTTTCATATTAGTTAGTGGTTCGTTTACATTGGTTGATTGATATATGTAACACGAGTGGTTCGTGTTCTTGCTCGGGAAGGCCATCCTTATAACATGCCGGGTTCGATTCTCGGTTGTCCTCTTTCGGGAAGACACTCTCATGACCTTCTGAGTTCGAATCTCGTTCGGTACGCCTCAATAATAGTGATTTTAGCGGTTAGAATTCGTTTTTGGAACTGCATCAGATTGCGACTTGAGATCAGTCCGAACCAAAGTTGTATATGCGCGTACCCACCTTCAGTGACACGCCTGTTCCGCATACAATCAAGTGCAATGATATTAAGTACAGAATTCTTACCGTTCTGGTAGTGATCGATGCGAGAAACATGAATTGCAACTAAAAAACATGAAATATGCACAAAAGTGGTTTTACTCAAGCACAAAATGTTACACTTTTCATATACATACTTACTACTGCATTTTGTTAATATGATTATCGTTGACACCTTTAGAAGTTTGTATTTCAGATTTTTTCTTTTATCGTATGAACATAGTGAATTTAGCCCTTGTATTTATTAATAGAAGAATAAAAAAATAAAAAAAAGGAATTTTAAAAGATCAACTCAAAATATGATATGACGACGAAGCCGGCTCATTACGTGACAATAAAAATGATCACTTTACACACATTAAATCGCAGAGCACTACATCACTTAACACTGTGGTTCTGGTGAAATCATAAGAAGAAGAGGAGGGTTGGTGGACTATTTAGGAGGGCAATAACTTATTGGATTCTTCTTCCCAATTTCGAATAGGTTTCGAATTTCCATGACTAACTCCAATTTCCATCGTACGGCTGGATAGTCGACAATAAAATTACTTGTGGTACGCTGATCGACAATTAAGAAGTAAATTTATCCTTTCTTTTACTTACGTTACTTCATTGCTAATATGAGTAAAACTCAGCAATGGATTTTGGATTTGTTCTAAAAGGGTAACATTTACAAAGAAGTGTTACGGCGTGACGTCTTCAATCGTAGACAAATTAATTTGTCTTGAAGCGTTTTCACTGAAATTCACATTAAAATATGTATGTGACGAAATCATGTAAGCTCCACACTTCACTCGTCCATATTTGAGTACATTATCATAAGTGATGACTAAATATACGACTGATTTCTTTTCCGAGTCATTTACGTCGTTCCTTCCTAATGGCGTCTTCCTGCGCACCGTTCCCGCCTTCTTTCTCTAGCGTCGGTAAGCTTGCTCCAATCACACCAAAGGATTATTTAAAAAAAATATCCATAAGCAATATTGTTTACAAGAAATATATGTATCATAAGGCGTTAAATGATCTTGCCATTAACATATTATAATTAAAATATTGAAATTAATACAAACGTCTTAGGATTACTTTTGAAACTATGGCACTACATTTCGGAACATCACCATGTCACATCCTTTTTGTTCGGTCAACCGGAAATACAAGTCACTACTCACAGCACTGCCAACTCATAGAAAAGGATAAAACTAACGAAGTTTGCGTCGACGTATAATCCATGGAGCCTTATTCCACTTCAGCCAAGAGAAACCAGGAGAATTAAAATGGAAGGAGGGTGAGGGGGGCCACACGCTCACAAATGGCGTGCGTATGGGACGATGATCTTCATTGAAGATTACCAGAATCCTGGAACCTTGAAATTATCCTCTTCCCAAAAGTTTATTTCTCCGGTTATTATTCCTCATCTTTCTTGCACAATTAATATTTGATTCACGATGGTTCACTAATACTTCATACAAACGTGGAAGGGCTATTTTATTTTTAGGGCTATACACTTTAAATGGGCTTTTTTTTATAAAGATAAGATTACATTTATCTTCATAACACAATATTTTAAAACAAATAGAATAACATATTGCTTATTGATTATATTTTCATTTTATATTATATATATATATATCTTTCATATTCTACTTATTCATATGAAATAACTAATATATTTCTTATACCATTACATAAATCGTTAAATTTCAACTTTCACTCTTTATTTTTTTTTGTTTGTAAGTATCTGACTCGTGTGATTACATCTTATACTAAATATCCTTATTATACTAAACACGTGAAATTTTCAATACTTTAAACAGAATGAAATATAAAATGTAAAAATAACCTTTTTTTATACATATATACTTACTTATAACTAATTTTCAAAATAACTCATAATAATGTAATATTTTCACTCTTCAAATATTTAAAACACAAGATTTAAGCAATACTATTTCAGCTTACAAGTTAATTTTCAAATATACTGCAAAAATACAGTGACATGAATATACGAAACGAGTTCTCTCATTGGTAAATAATTTTTCAAAGCATACTACATATTATATACGTTTTTGTCGTGATTTAATAAAATTTATCGGCGCCTTAAAGATTCACAGCTAAATTTTTACAACGTAATAATTCAGTTATGACTCTCTGTGATCACTCGACAGGATCTGCCTGGCTAAATTTCGAAGGAACCTACCCACAATGAATTATTTGGTTTTACCACCCCGAGATGAGGCCGAATTATAGAATACAAGGTTAAAAATTTAAAATAATAAAGAATGGGATTTACCAAAATAGCGTACTCCGAGCATTAAAAACATGTTACATTACCCATTACACATAGGGGGGGGACCTCATCTCCATGACTTGGCATATATTTTTGCTAGTTTTTCCATTACTTCGGAAAATAAAATATCAACGGCCATCTGGAAGTCGCATAGCGGGTCACAGATGCCTGCATAAATCATGAAACAACTTTTCTTTCTCTCTTTTTTTTACATTCCTTGTACTTTCTCATTCAATAACACATAAGGATTTTGCAAGTTCCAACACATCAGATGAACACAGGTTTTTACAGTACAGAAAATTCAAATACTTGTCAACATCTAGCAATTTCTCTAAAATTTTATGTATTCGTTGGTTGTTACTTCTTGATTGAACACTTTGAGACAAACATACTGGTGTTGTAGTTAATGCATTGCAAAGAACAGTTTCAACACTACTTTCTAAATCTGAATTTTTAAATTCGCTTGAAATCATGTCATGGTACTTTTGAGAACTATGTTTTACTGCTAGGTCTAACCAGATTTTACGAGTTTGTTTCGTAGGTTTCCACACCTTAAGTCTATCCACTGAATGTGACCCAATTGATTTACCAGTTAAAGGATCTAACAATTTGAACACCTTTTCTGAATTGGATGGTTTGTTAACACAAAGATAGGGTCCTTTGAACACATTGAAAAATTTTGAAATTTTCTTGTCTGTTGCGGAACTTAAGTTTATCTGTTTCAAAAAAAACAGATCGTTCACCTGTATTTTGTGTTTACTCTCCTGCTGTGAGTTATACTTTTCATTTCGCTTTCGGATCACTTCTTTTCTTTTAAAATCAGCCATTACCAATTTATTGTCCCAACTCTCATTATCGTTTTCGTTCGTATCATTCGTAATAATGCCAAAATGTTCGAAAATTGGTTTTTCAGCCTGAATGTTCAAATATAAACTGGCTGGACTCGCGCCAAGACTGCTAGATATAGAATAGTTCAGCAACACTACAACTTGTGGTATAAACTTCTCCCAAGAACCATGATCATCTTTACAAAATAGTCTGAACAACCTGTTCGTCTTCCGATGGATTCTCTCCACCGCGTTCGACGCCGGATGGTAGGGCGTTGAATAAAATATCTTAACACCATATTCTTCCATTTTCTGTTTGAAATTTTTAGAAATAAAGCAACTACCATTGTCCGCCAATATAGCTGAAGGTATTCCTAAGTGCACAAAATACAATGTTTCCAAACATTTAACTACGCACTTCGTAGTAGCGTTCCGGATTGGATAAAAAACAAGGTAGCGAGTAAAAACGTCCAAAACTGAGAGTATAAATTTACACTTCGAGGGAGATGGCACAAGAGGTCCGATAATGTCAATTGAAATTAATCTCCTAGGGCCTTTCACCTGTATGGTTTCTAAAGGCCTAGCCGGGGGCCGAGTATCAACTTTAGTTCGTTTACACTCGAGACAATCGTTAATATAGTTCATCACGTCTCGCCGCATAGATTTCCAATAACAGATCTCGCTGATGAAGCTTACAGTTCTTTCGCACCCGAAATGTCCACGGTTGCTGTGCATTTCTTCAATTACCAGGTTTACTAAAGATGGTGGGATGCAAATTCTCCAACTATTGGGAAAGTGAAAGTTCTTATACAACAATATACCATTTCCTAGTTTGTAGAATTTTTCTACATTTCTGTTTTGCATCTTACTGTAGGGATCGTTCGGTTTCTCTAGAAATTTGATAATTTTACTGTACTCAGGATGTTCCTTTTGTTTTTCGGTTAACTCTCCTGGTGTGAGGTTTCTAAAGAACGATGGAAGTACTTCTAAGTTATTTATATCCAAAATTTCACTAGGAGGGGCTAAAACTATCCTGGACAATGCATCACTGGCAACATTCTCACTCCCTGAAATGTGCATTATTTCTAGATTAAATCCCTGTAGTTCAAGACTCCACCGAGCCAAACGAGAGTTCCAATGGCGAATTTTATTTAAAAACACTAACGAGTTATGGTCCGTGTAAACTTTCACGTGATGGCCATATAATAAATGTCCCCATTTACGTACGGCTGTAACGATTGCATACGCCTCTAATTCTGTGATTGTGAAATTTCGCTGTGCACTATTCAAAGTTTTACTGTAAAAACCAAGTATGTGTTTTTCACCGTTAACTTCTTGGAATAATATACTTCCCACTGCTACCAAGGAACTGTCTGTCACTAAACAAAAATCGTGATCTAACAGCGGATGATTTAACAGCACTTCTTCGGCTAATGATGCTTTTAACTGGGCAAAACTTTGCTCACATTCGTCAGTCCAAACCCATTTTTTATTCTTTTTCAGAAGTTCAAACAATGGATTGGCTAAATGAGCGAAATGATATACAAATTTTGAACACCACTCGAACAAACCTAACACTCGCTTAAGTTCCTTTACATTTTTCGGACGAGGCAATGTTCGAATTGTTTCTACATACGACGGATCCTTTTTCACGCCTTCAGGTGTGACTACGAAACCAAGAAATTGAAAACTCTTATTGCAAAATGAGGATTTCTTTAAATTTACAGTCATATTGGCTTCTTCTAATTTTGTAAATAATAGGTTTAAAATTTCTAACTGTTCATCAAAAGAAAATGTTGGTACAGAAATGTCATCGATGTACGTAACTAATTTATCAAACAATGCATGACCTAACACAACCAAAAGACAAGCCATTAATCCTACGCCTCCGTTTGCGTATCAAAAAGGAATAGATGTAAATCTATACATTTTCCCATTCCATGAGAATGCTGTGTAATCTCTACAATTTTCAGAAATTGGAACTTGTGTATAACTTCCTACTAATTCAATATTTGATACGTACTTAGCACCCTGAAACTTTAACAACAGATCATCAATTTTATTTACCTTTAATTGTTTTATTTTTACATGCTTATTCAAAACAGTTAAATCGACTACTACTCGCATTTTACTAGTATTTTTCTTTGGCACGCAAAAGATTGGGTGTGAATGGATTGACACACAAGATTCTATTACGCCACATTGTAACCACTCATCGATTTGCGAATCAATATGCTCTTTGAATTTATATGGTAATGTATATTGCCTTTTAACCAAAGGTTGGTCTGTATCTACCTCAATTTCATATTCAAATTTGGTACAACGTCCGGGAATATTTTTAAAAATTTTTCTATGTTTCAGCAACAATTTGAACAATTTATCTTTCTCAAAATCAGACAATTCAGCTTCCCTAACCTTTTCTCGTATTTCTGAAATTGACACATATTCACTTTCTATTTTACTATTAAATGTGTTAGAGACTGCAACTCTATCCAACGATTTACAATGCGATTTTTCGATCTCACAATCTATTTCTGACACTTGCTGTGAATAGTGATCAAACAAAAATTTATCTTCATTAGCAACCTCTAAATTTAACACTTTCATTTCCTTTTCATTACTACAAGAATTACGGATTTTATTATAAGCTTGATCAGAAAGAACAACATGATTAACCCATTCTTTTTCTAATTTTTGTTTTTCACTTACCAGATTATTTACTATGGGACACTCTACATTCACTTTTCCACTCTCAAATAGAATTTCTAATTCATCATCACTGTCGTTAGTAGCATTCATTTTAGTATCAATACCAACTTGAGATACAAAATTTACCTTTTTCTGTACATCACCTTTAGTCAGAATTTTTGTGACTTTCGTATTGTCAGCTTCACCACCTAGCATAGGTACGTTAACGATTTCTCCTTCCTTTTCAACCGTAATAGAATTATCACCAAAATCTATCTTTGCCTTGGATTGTGTGAGAAAATTTCTACCCAATAAGCATTCAGTATTCAAGTCAGAGACAACTAGCACACGTACGTCAAAACTAACCTTCCCTATTTCAATACACAATATTGTTTCACCTTGCACCTGTTTCTTTCTCTTACCTGAAAAATCCAGCAACAAAATATGTGGAGCTGGTCGCAAGTGAGGGTGGGAGATGATTGACGCTATACGTTTCCATGTCTCTAACGACAAAATGCTAACAGAAGCTCCAGAGTCACACAAGGCTACTACTGGTTGATTCAACATCTGTACTTTTATTTCAGCTGACCTACCTTGACTATTAAATTTCTGTTCTTCATCACTACTTTCAGATGAATCAGTGTCCCAACTTACAACATTCACTACGTTCTTTCCAATTACAACAAACTCGCATTGCGAATCATTTTTGAGGGCATTTTGACTTTCAGTACCAAAATTACCATTTACATTACCAACTCTACCAACCGCACTCGCGTTGGAGAGCACATTTAGTTTAAAGTTTGATCTTTGTTTTGAGGAAACACAACTCTTGGACTATAAAACGGAAATTGTGGTGCAGATTGAGTATATGTAGGCATTGGCTGTGTTCGGTTCATACCTTCATCATGGTTACTATTTACAAAGTTCACCCTTTCGCTTTGATTTGAATTCTCATACTCGTGATCATCTTCGTAATTACTACGATTACTACCTTGACCTTCATTGCGATCATTATCTCTTCTATAATTATTCTTACCTTTGTTCCAATGAAACTTTCTCTTGTTCGGAGTTCCCTTTCTTTTGGGTCCGTCAAACTTACCTCTACCTGATTTTTTGCGGTTTTCATTACTATAATTTCCCCTTATATTTAAATTCTCGTAATTCCCTTGCACTTCATCTACCTGATTGACACGTACAGTTCTACCATGAAAGTTGTTCCTGTCGTTAACGCTTCCGCTATCATAATACAATGCTTCAAGATTTTGTATGGCTGTTAAAAATGAACTGAAATCTAAATTTGGGAACAACGCTAATTGTCGTCGGTAAGAAATAGGGATCAACTGTTTAGTTTTATTCACAATGAAAGTATCTGGTATATTAGGTGATAAACCTCGTATCTTATTGAACCTTTTGTGAACAAAATCAGTAACAGTACCATTAGTTTTTGGGTTGAACGCTTGCGATTGTAGCACTGAAATTTTATTTGCGATGACTTGTTCAGAACCAAATTGAGCTTTGAATTCTTTAATGAAATCTTTAAATGAACGAAATGTACCTAATTTTGACTTGTACCACTCACGAGCGTTACCGGTAAAAATAAACCCTAGTACATCTAAGTATTGGGATTCAGGTACGTCTACAGCGTGCGCTGCAATCTTAAACTGCTCTAAAAACGAAGTTGGTGACTCATCATCCTCTAAACCAGAAAACTTGGGGAACATTTCAATGTCACCATGACGCAATATTCGTCGTTTAGCCCTTTTTACGTCACCCCTGTCTGATTTTCTCACTTTAATACGCTTCTTTAATTTTGTTGTCTCACTAGCTGTCGAAGAGCTACAATCTGTTTGGTTGGCACTACTAGTTTCTTCCTTACTGCTGTATTTTGACTTATGGCTACTCCTATCATCACCGGATATACTTAATCTACGCCAATTACGCTCACTCCCTTCTCTGCTAGCATGTTCAGTCAATGAGGTTAACTTCGTTTGGGTTTCATCTACCTTAATTTCTAAACCTAACAACCTGTCACCTATTAAAGCAATATTTTGACTCATATTGACCACGTCAATACCGGGAGGGATAGTGTTCTGTGACAAAGTGTCGACCCTACTATGCAATATTGCAACATTTCTTTCTAACTTATGAGTCGTATCATTTAATCCCACTATCATTTTTTCTTTGTTTTCTAAATTACCTTCAATTTTATTTACTGACTCCTCAATTGCTTCAATTTTCTCAAATGCACGGTCCGCCTTTTCTTCACATTTACCTAAATCGACCTTAATGTCCTCAAGTTCTTGATAATTCTGTACTGTTTTCCCCCTTATTTTCTCACATTTATCATTTACTACCTCACATTTCTCATCTATTTCTTTGGATATTTGTTCGTATCTACTTACGCATTCTTTTCTGATTATTTCCAATTGCACCTCAAGTTTATCGTCAATCTGCTTTTTTGTTATTTCAGAAACTTCCACTATTTTGTTTTCTAAAAACTCACGTACATTATTAGTTTGTTCAACGACTTTTTCTATTTTTCCTTCCAAAGATTCATTTATTTCAGCTATTTTATTTTCTAAAGATTCATTAACTTTTTCGACTTTATTTTCTAAAGATGCATTACTTTTTTCTATTTTATTTTCTAATAACTCCCGTACCATATTATTTTGTTCAATGAGTCAATGAATATATAGATTGAATAGTCTTTATCATACCCATAGACATTTATAGAAATATTAAGTAATTTTTCGACTTTTGGAATATCGCTTAGTTTTGCAGGAAAATGAATATTTTTTAGTATGGATTCTAAGTTTGACAATAGTTCATCATTTTTTGGTACTCGTTCAGAATGTGAATTTGTAGGATATAAGGCACTGTATAATGAGTATAAGAAGCATTTTTCGTCTTCATTTTTACATTAATTACGCCTTTTTGTTTTGAAACTGATTAGGTTATTCTTATGTATGATGATTCTCTGTATGGTACATATTTAACGATTGCTAGTTCTAAAAAGTTAATGTTTATAAGAGCCCAGCCAGAACTTCAAGCTTAAAACTCATCCATTCTTGTTCTTAATGCTTGTTTCATATTAGTTAGTGGTTCGTTTACATTGGTTGATTGATATATGTAACACGAGTGGTTCGTGTTCTTGCTCGGGAAGGCCATCCTTATAACATGCCGGGTTCGATTCTCGGTTGTCCTCTTTCGGGAAGACACTCTCATGACCTTCTGAGTTCGAATCTCGTTCGGTACGCCTCAATAATAGTGATTTTAGCGGTTAGAATTCGTATTTGGAACTGCATCAGATTGCGACTTGAGATCAGTCCGAACCAAAGTTGTATATGCGCGTACCCACCTTCAGTGACACGCCTGTTCCGCATACAATCAAGTGCAATGATATTAAGTACAGAATTCTTACCGTTCTGGTAGTGATCGATGCGAGAAACATGAATTGCAACTAAAAAACATGAAATATGCACAAAAGTGGTTTTACTCAAGCACAAAATGTTACACTTTTCATATACATACTTACTACTGCATTTTGTTAATATGATTATCGTTGACACCTTTAGAAGTTTGTATTTCAGATTTTTTCTTTTATCGTATGAACATAGTGAATTTAGCCCTTGTATTTATTAATAGAAGAATAAAAAAATAAAAAAAAGAATTTTAAATGATCAACTCAAAATATGATATGACGACGAAGCCGGCTCATTACGTGACAATAAAAATGATCACTTTACACACATTAAATCGCAGAGCACTACATCACTTAACACTGTGGTTCTGGTGAAATCATAAGAAGAAGAGGAGGGTTGGTGGACTATTTAGGAGGGCAATAACTTATTGGATTCTTCTTCCCAATTTCGAATAGGTTTCGAATTTCCATGACTAACTCCAATTTCCATCGTACGGCTGGATAGTCGACAATAAAATTACTTGTGGTACGCTGATCGACAATTAAGAAGTAAATTTATCCTTTCTTTTACTTACGTTACTTCATTGCTAATATGAGTAAAACTCAGCTTTGGATTTTGGATTTGTTCTAAAAGGGTAACATTTACAAAGAAGTGTTACGGCGTGACGTCTTCAATCGTAGACAAATTAATTTGTCTTGAAGCGTTTTCACTGAAATTCACATTAAAATATGTATGTGACGAAATCATGTAAGCTCCACACTTCACTCGTCCATATTTGAGTACATTATCATAAGTGATGACTAAATATACGACTGATTTCTTTTCGGAGTCATTTACGTCGTTCCTTCCTAATGGCGTCTTCCTGCACACCGTTCCCGCCTTCTTTCTCTAGCGTCGGTAAGCTTGCTCCAATCACACCAAAGGATTATTTAAAAAAAAAATATCCATAAGCAATATTGTTTACAAGAAATATATATATCATAAGGCGTTAAATGATCTTGCCATTAACATATTATAATTAAAATATTGAAATTAATACAAACGTCTTAGGATTACTTTTGAAACTATGGCACTATATTTCGGAACATCACCATGTCACATCCTTTTTGTTCGGTCAACCGGAAATACAAGTCACTACTCACAGCACTGCCAACTCATAGAAAAGGATAAAACTAACGAAGCTTGCGTCGACGTATAATCCATGGAGCCTTATTCCACTTCAGCCAAGAGAAACCAGGAGAATTAAAATGGAAGGAGGGTGAGGGGGGCCACACGCTCACATATATTACTCGGTTTTCAGTATTGAAATAAAACTCTTGAATTTCTTTTCTTTTCTTATATTTGGAACTTAATCATAGATTAATTTTCAATGAGCCATGTTTTTGTAAGCTGAGTTGTATTCTGTTTAATATAGCTTTAGATATTGTTTTAATATTATGTTCTAATGGATCTTCTGGTTTGTACTGTGTTGTGAATCTCCATGTTTCTAATTTTTATTTAAATGTAAGTAGTATTTTGACGATCTACATCGATTGGTATTGATTCAGCTTTGATTTTTGGTTCTTCAAATACTTCTCTTTAAATGGAAACAGTTTTAAAGCTCTCTTCCTACCTAATCTCTTAGGTTTTGGTTTTTCCAATATGTCTTCTTTAAATGGGAAAAAAATTGCTAAAGTTTAATTTGTTTTGTTCATCTTCATGTTCTTTAATACGGCCTATCAGTTGTTTTTCCTTGATCGGGAATAACTTTTGATCCCCTTTCCTTTACATAAGTTTTTTTTAATTCCACTACTGTGTGCTTAATTAAATTCATAATTACTCTCTTCTTTTTATTATACAAAAAAATTTAATCATTTTCGTTATCTAACACAAGAGCTAATATCATTGTGACGTAGGAAATCTCGATGTCTATTAGCATATTGTATTAGAACATGGCTTTTATGGGAATAACCCATGAAAGTTACTAATGATGTAATGAAAACTAATTCATTTTTATTATTCTTTTTTCAAATCTACCTCATCATGTTCATCACTATCATTTGTAGTCTCAAGTTCTTTGTCACTATCGTTTGTGGGCTAAAGTTTTTTGTCGCTATCCCAATTTGGTTCTGGTGTATATCTTTCTAACACTCCATTCTCTTTTTCTTTTAATAGCATTTCTTGTTCTTTTAATATTTGTTTTTCTAGTAGTACTGTTATGAGTTGAAGATCTTGATGAATAAGGTTAAGTTTATTCTGTATCAAGTCATATTGCTTATCCATATTTACTAAATACAGAAATGAACAAAAACGAATAACTATTTTCTTATTATTATAAAAGAGAAGGTTATGGAAAGGAAAACTATCCCCCAACTTAAGCAATAATGTAGAGAGAACGGAGTACGTGGTTATCCAAAGCTTAGAAAAGCAGAAATAATAGCCTTAATCAACGAGCACAGAAATAAGTCTTTAGCAACAACTGCTGCAAATTCACAACAACCAAGTAAACAAGATAAAACAATGATGAATAAAGATGAGCTTATAAAAGACATGATTCAAAGATTAAACCCTGAGCATATTGTAAACTACTTTCAGAATCCGCTTTGTAGAAATATAGTTATAAAGGCACTAAGTAGTCGAAAATTCAAAGAATGGAAACAAATTTTAGAAATAAAGAACTTACCCGATAACTTTCTACATATCTTCAAAAACAAGATACATTGGTGCTCAGTTACATCAACCCATAAACTGTCACTTTCTTTTATAGAACGTTATGAAGAACACATCAATTGGGTCAGATTATCAAACAGGAAAGACTTGTCAGATACGAAAACATTATTAATAAGTATAGTGATAAACTTTTCTGAGACGAATTGTGTGAACGAAGGTATGGTTCATGCTGTTATCATAATTTAAAACCAGATTTCGTACGAAACCATAAAGAACATACAAGACAACATATTCATTGGGAAGACTACACGTATGAATACGCTCAACAAATAACAAGATAAAACAATGATGAATAAAGATGAGCTTATAAAAGATATGATTCAATAAGATTATGTTAATGAATTTAAAGAAGAAGTTGATTGGCTCCTGTTTGGTGAAGAAAATAACTGGAGAAATATTCGCAAAAACAAGCTATTGAGGTTTGCACACAATTCCAAGAATACTTACTTTGGAGCATACTCTCTTGCAAAACAGATTTGCTTAAACTTACATTCCTAAAAACCTTTAAAGACAAACTCTGTTCGGATATAGTTTCTAAAAGTTGTCGCATGTCAAGAAAAGAACTAACAGTCTTCTTGAGAGAATTTGATTCTGTTATCGATTGGAACGATATTACACCACTGCTAGATGAAGCACATGTGAGAAACAACAAAATAAAATTTACTGGTCAAGTGTTAGTTTACACGATTAAAGCGAAAAATTCATTCTCGAGTTCGAAAGCAAAGGTTTAGAATAAAAATAGCATAATACGCACTTGTTGCGATAGGAAGTTCTCAGAAAACTTTCTAATGAAAATCACAGGTAAGATCGATATGTTTAAATTCTTAAGAGTAAATAAGCATGTCACGAGTCCCTCAGAAACAAACTAATGCTACTCTTAACAGGTTTACATTAGTAGAGAACTCAGAAGAATGCTCAATATAAAAAGGAACAAAAACTGAATTGTGTAAAATGACGTGCAAGCATGTGTTCTGTGTTGAATATTTGCTTACATAGTTAAGAATTAATAACACTTGTCCTTCTGTAGAATAGTTATGATACTTAACAACAACAACAACAACAATGAATATCCTGAAGAAAATGCTGATTTTGATAATCCGTTTTTTTTCTGTGGAAGATTGGAAATAATAACATCGAAGATTGATGTTTTTATGAAATGATAATCATAAAACTTATATCGAAAGTTTTTACATAGGATTAGATGTTAACCGATAATAGAAACAATCAATTTCTTTAATTTCTTTAACCAAATGTTCCTCTAATAGGGACGTCCAAAACTCATTACTCTTACCTTTACGAATATCTATTTCTTTTTGCACTAGGTTGAATAACTTAAGGATCTCTAAACTTTTCGTATATTATCTCATGATCGGGATATTTTTCTTCTGCCTCATTAAGAGGCTTATATAGACTTCTCTTTTGGCATCTGATAGCATAATAAAGGAAAGTGATCATTAAGTTTGTTTTTCTTGTATATGATTAAGCAATTATCTTTTGAATCGTCGTCTGTATATGGTGCTGCTATTTTTTAAGCCCTTGTTCTTAAGACTTAACTTTTCCATCTATATTTCTATATCTTGCATTCGTGTTTGGAGTAATTCGTTGTTAACTGTATATTGCCTAAAGTCTTGGATGAAATAGTTTTCGATATCATAACACTTATTGTAAGAATCTTTAGATAACAAAAAGGCAACAGCTAGAAACATTTCTTGTGTACATAAGTTCCAGATATGATTGAGGTTGTTTCGTTGTCTTCTCCTTTTATTAGGTATGTGGAAGAGCAATTCCTATATTTAGAGAAGTTGGTTAATTCTAGCTCATAGTATCTTATTAACTCTTGTGACTATTTTTTAACCAATTATCAAACCTCTTACCACCATCTTGACACAACTTAGTAGCATTGAAGTATCCTGTACTCTTATCCACAATCAATTTAAAATCCCAAAAAATAGCATACCAATAATTGTCTTTAATCTGTTCGTAACTAATAACGTTTAAACTATCCATAGTACTCGTATTTATTGTTTAGAAAATATTTTTTAACATTATTTCGTTACCAGCTAGTTGTACTGTATAAGGTGAGTTTTTGAAGTGGCCCGAATACGGTCCACTTAGTTTGTTATTGTAATATTCTAATATTTCATTTGAACCTTTATTTTCTAACGTTTTTTTAAATCTTCTACATCCCATTGCACACTATTTAGTAGCATTGAAGTAACCTGTGTTCTTATCTATAATCAGTTTAAAATCACCAAAGATACCATACCAATAGTTATCTTTAGTCTGTTCGTAACATATCTCATTCAAACTTTGATCCATACTAACGTATTATGGTTATTATTCCATAAAAATAATATTTAAATTTATATTACAACATTACTTTTATCTATCCAGCTAGGTGCATTAGATGTTATAACTTCGCTAATAAGTAATACTTCTGTTGACCAATTAGGTGTATATCCTTTTTCAAATAACCCTTTCGATTTCCTATTTGTTCATTCTTTTTATTAACTTCTATAGGCTTTAAACCAATGGTTTTATGCATAGAATTATTATACTTGCTAACTAGTATTGGTATTATTTGTATCCATTTATAATTTCCTTGTGTTGTAAATTTTTCCACATGTTTTGTTTAAGAGTTCTATTGAATCTCTCAACAACAGAAGCTTTGTTACCCCTATAGGTTGAGTAATGATTAATCTTATTTTCCTCCATTACCTTCTTAAATTCTTTATGGTAAAACTCTTTGCCTTGATCAGTTTGTAAGTTACTAGGTTTTCTCGTTCTTAGTATGGATTCAAATGCTTCTGTAACATTTTTACTGCTCTTATCTTTAACAGGAACAGTAAAATCATATTTCGAAAACACATCTATAATCGTTAGCAAATACTCATAGCCTTTGTTTAACTTGGAGATACCTTTTAACATGCCACTATGCATTTCCACAAGATCTGCTTGCCATAAATCATTTATACCTTTAACAATAACATTTAACCTAGGATAATTCTTTCCGGAAGGTTTGTGAATTTCTTCTATAATGTCTTCTCTAATACCTTTACCTTGTTCTAGTCAATCTTTCTTTTAAACGAATTACAATTTAGTAACACCACATACTGAACCAATACCTTTCTTACTATATCTTCCATTCTGTTTTTTTTTTCTATTCTAATAGTGTTTTTCTTCGTATCTGTTGATTTCTTACACTTAACACAATAATCCTGTTTATTATATAGAAATTTAAAATTCATCATTACCTAATACTACCCTCCTAACATTATCACTATCACTTGATTCGTTTTCGTATTCATCTTCATCCTCTCTTTCTATATACATAATACGCATTAATTTTTTTTGCCTTGTTTCAAATCAGAATCTGGATTGTCTAATTGTTAACTGATCATTTATATTAAAGTGTAATGGAAAACTTTCAACTAGAATGTCATTTAAAAATGTGTCTATAAGTTATGAATTGAAACTTGATTCTGTATGCATTAACCTACTTCTATAAAGAAATTTGTAGACAGCTGCTATATTATATTACAAAAATGACTAGTTTCTCAACATCATCTTTTGCCAATCGACATGGTAATTCTACAGTTTCTTTTCGCGTAAACTCTTCGTTTACTTATTCCAGCTGCTCTAATGTTACAACATCTTGTTTATTAATAGCATTAGATACATTCACCAATCTTTTATTCTTAAAATCAACCCAGGATGTATAATTTGACGTAAAGACTTCTTTTTTACTTTTAATGTTAGATGTAAGTTTTAGATGTAAGTATTTTATGATTTTAAATGTCTTAAAAGCCTATGCGCAAAGCACCCTGCCCAATATCACTCTACTTAATCTGTGCTGGTAAAAGATATTTCCAAAATGGGTTGGCCTAGAGTTTGGCCCAGGAGTTAGGTTATTACACTACTGTCCTTTACCCAAAGAAAGGGTGTTACTTTGAAAGGGTGTTGTGATAAAGACAAATCTTACTTAAGTTCTGTTCGATTTTCACATTATCCAGTAGCTGACACCTTTTTCCTATATTTTCTTTGCATAGTGTCTCATAACTCAATTCATCCTTATATAGGGTTAAAAGAATTTATTTTCATTTCCGTAACTTCAGTATGTTTATTTACATTGCTGTAGGGCGTAATATTGAGGTCTCAAATATTCAGTAATAATAATAATAATAATAATATTAATAATATAGGTAACAATTTCCGTATGAGGACACATTGTATTAAAACCTGTAAAATCGCCCGTAGCGTTAGCCAGAAGTTACAAAATAGTCGGGATTAGAGAGAAGTGTCAGGACCAACAGGACATACCTCTCCATACGTCCCTACAACTAGCTAAATGTTATAACGGAAAGTTTCCCTACAACTAGGTAAATGTTATAACGGAAAGTTTCCCAAGAAGTAGTTAAATGTTATAACGGAAAGTTGCGAGGCAAATTTCGTGTAGAAAGTATGGAGTCTGAACTCACAAGAGCCGTACGAAAATTTGTTTTTAAGTAATGGTTATGCCGGTTAAGCTACAGAACACGTCGATGATGAGAATGAAGGAAATATTGAAATAAAGAAAGTAAGAGGAAGCAGAACACGGAGAAAACCTATACACACGTTGTTTGTTCAGCACAATGCATACTAGGCGGGAGCTGGGTGGAACAGGTTGTATCATTAAATTTACAACACTTCAATAATAATAATAATAATAATAATAATAATAATAATAATAATAATGCTATTAAAAGTTTTATAGTTGCACTAAATTTTGGCAAAACTTACTTAAACGTAGGGGTTTCGAGGAAGGGGTTCCGTACCTTCATGAGACACCTTTACAGCTACTCTAATTTAAACGAAAGCTTTGTCCTAATATTTCGTGTAGAAAATATTCTACTTTACGTTTCCAGGAAAATAACTGTAATAGAAAGACTTGGATATTATTGAACACTAAAGCTTGTAATAAACTATCGTGTGGAGTTTGCAGATGTAATTATAAAAGCTTTGCTACAAAAATATATATACAGACCATAATTCAGTGAGTTCTGAAGTACAAAGTAACAAAATAATATATAAGATTCAGTCTACATAGCAGTTATTGCTTACAGAGTGGCATCCACTATTTCTAGAATCGAGATAAGACGATAAATGTTTACGATACTTTTCGTCTCGTCTCGATTCTCATCTCCAAAACGTGACGATAGAGTGAGTTAGCCTTGTCCCGTCTGGAATTTAAAATGTTAAGTCTTATCATGATTTTTTTTTTTTTTTTTTTTTTTAGAATCTAGATGAGAAATTCGTCTTTTCATGGGCAACGTTACAGAAAACCAATTTCTTTTGGCTAATATCAGGTTTCTGCTTGTAATGGTATGACCTGAGCGATAATAAATTTTTAATTTTCAAATATTTTTCCAGATAATATTTATTATCACTAGTATTATTCCTGAAAATGTGATAGTTCAAGTGTCGAAACAAACTAGTATTTATTTATTTATTTATTTATTTATTTATGACGTCTTTTACGTGGCGAAGTTAAGGCTCTGCCGACTTAACCACTTGCATACATTATATATATTTAAAAAAACACCAATATATAGAAAATATTAACAATTACAAAAAAAAGTATTGAACCACATAAAAAACAATATACTACTTAAGTAAAAGAAATGGTTAAGCACTTCAAAAACAAAAATTGAAAAATAATATACAATAGGGGAAACAAAAATAACATGGAGAAACCAAAAATTGCGTATTGCATCTAGCGGTACTAGAAGTATGAATAAGCTGTACAAATTAACATAGGTTACCTATTGGTTGTGTGTTCATATGTGGATTATTAAGAATCTGGTAAAACGAAGATGCCTCATGTGCTACCAGTGTCCTTATCTTTACTTAAGAGAAGGGAATATACCGATTTTTTATATTTGGCAACTGTGGAAACCTTGTGTATTAATTGAGGTAAACTGTTCCAGAGGCGTGTAGTACTTACTGTGAAGGATTTTGAGTATGAATCAGAATTTGACTGGGGATGAAGAGCAAGAAATTATATTGTGATCTTGTGCTTCTAGTATAAAAGTCTGATAAATTTTAAAATCTACGGGCTAGATACGATGGTTCTGAGTAGTAAGTATTTTGTACAATAGGGTAAGATTATGTAAATTTCTTCTTCCGACTAACGTCAGGCATGACAGTTTTTTATAAAAAGATGTGAGATGTTCCCTGTAATTTATATTGAAAATAAATCTAATGCAGGCATTTTGCACTCTTTGCAAGCACTTTGATTCATTTTCTGTTAGATCAGAATAGACTGAGTCGCAATAGTCAAGATGTGGGAACACCAGTACCTTGAAAAGTTTGATCTTCAAAGATATTGGTAAGAAATTTCTTAGTCGATTTAACGTATGTAGGGCACCAAATGCTCTCTTACAAACTCCATTTATTTGATCTGACCAGGAGAGATTTTGGTTGATTGTGACTCCCAAATTTTTTGCAGCTGTAGAAAATGGAATAACAGTATTGGACAATATTATATTTGGGAGCTGATAGATATTAATAGAAGAAAGAATTCTTGGGGAGCGAATTAAGATGCATTGCGATTTTGTTGCATTTAATTTTAACCCATGAGCCGTAGACCAGTCGCTGATTCTTTTTGACTCAGTATTTATTTTCTCAATCGCATTATTATCTTGTTGGGGACAACAAGCATATAACTGAAAATCATCAGCGTAAATATTGTATTTACAATAGGTAAGAATTTTTGGGAGATCATTAATGTAAAGGCCAAAGAGTAGGGGACCTAGTACGCTACCCTGCGGCACTCCACTGTTGATACAATGCCATGTTGATATGTGATCCTGATTGATCACTACTCTTTGTTTACGTTCGTGAAGGTAAGAATGAAACCATTTAACCACTGATTCAGAAAAATTAATGATAATTTCTGAAGTAATATGTCAAAATCAATCCTTTGAAATGCCTTACTATAGTCAAGTAGAGTAAGGAGCGTCAGTTTTCTGTTATCAATAGCCAATCTTATATCCTCTGTTATGTTTACTAGTACAGTGCATGTGCTATGATTACTTCGAAAACCAGATTGAAATGTATCCAATAAATTATTTGTTGTTAGGTATTCCCGAATTTGATCATTTACAATATATTCAGAAACTTTTGTAAGCTCGGGAAGGACACTGATAGGACGATAGTCTGCAATATTATCAGCGTTGTTCTTTTTTGGAAGTGGGGGGACCTTAGCGAGTTTCCATACTGTGGGAAAAGTACCTGTGGCAAGAGAGTAATTAAATATGTCAGTGATAGGATTAAGTACATCGGTAGGATTTTCCTGATCATGGTTATTGAAATATCATCTGTACCAGTGGCTTTAGATTTAATTTTTTGGATCGCTTTTAATATATGTGCAGGCTGTACGTGAGAAAACGAGAACAGAGAGTTAATTTCCGAAGCTACAAAATTATTCATTGTTTGCAGTTTCGTGGAGGCTGGTATCATACACCTTTGACAGAAACGGTGTTCAATTCATCTGGCGTATAATTAACTGCGTTCTTGGCTATGTTTCTCCCAACACCTAATACTTTAGCCATTTCCGAAGAACTGCTCTATTATTTTGGTATTCGAATATTTAATAGGCACAGCGCCGTTTTGCCTTCCTTACTTCTTGAATGCAACGGTTTCCTAATATCCTATTGTTTTCGAATTTTGTATTAGGATTTATTGTGCTATCACTGGAAGGATCACTATTTTTAACATGTCTCTATAAGCTTTATCTCTCCGCGCCATTAACGAACGTAATTCATCGGTTTAACATGGTGATGGGGCTCGCGAAACACGTTTCTTAACTACAGGGGCGTGTCTATCATAGAAATTTATTATTAAAGAATTATTATAGAAGTATTCAGATATTTGAATGTAATAAAGCGCGTGTTATCGCTGATCAATCGCCATCAACATTCCTAAAGTAAAAAAAAATGCTCTACGTGTATTCGATCGAATAACCTCCAGATTACTGGCCAAGCGCCTAGACCACTGAACTACAATCACTACGCTGTAAATGATTCGTCTTTAGTCTGGTTACGTTAAGTTTCTCTACCTCGCCTTGGAAAGTTGTATATTATTTTCATCCTTTGTTTCAAAATGTCTTTCGTATTCCTCTTATGATGATATAAGTGAATGATCTTTGGTAGAGTTTATATTAATAAGTTCTGTTGTTCTTAAACCTTTGGTACGCAAGTTTGTTTTTTCTCCACATGAAACTACAGATAAGACAGATTTAATTCTCGTACTGTGCATTTGTTTCAAAGCAGCCACGGTCAAAAACTTATGACAGCCACGGTATAAATGATGGCTCAATTTGTTATAGTGAAGCAAACTACAGCCTCTTATTTTGAGAATAGAAAGATATGGAAACTACTCAGTGGTACTCCATTTCATATTTGTACAACATTTCATGTAATAAAACAAATTAAGTGTAATTTTATCATGAAATATAGAGAATGATTACTTTTTTTGTTGCTACTTAATCATTATCTCCATTCACATTTCCTTATTTGTTGGATTTGTTACAGGCGCGATAACGTATTACTATTCCACGGAGAAGACGATACGTGTATTACTTTAAAGGAAACCATTTTTCATTCAGATGAGGAATCTCATACTTCGATGCAGTTTGGCAAGGGGTTTCATCCATCAGTTTTGTCAAGGCATATTTTAGCTCAGGAGAGTGAAAAGCGTCATACCTACCGAAAGAGTGAAAAACACTTTAGTCAAAGTTCAACTTTGTCAAGCAATAACTTAGTGCATACAGGTGAAAAATCCCACATCTGCGGAGTATGTGGAATGGAATTTAGTGTATGTTCATGTTTGGCTACGCACATGTTAAATCGTACAGGAGCAAGGTTACACACATGCCAAGAGTGTGGTAAGTCATTTACTCGACGTTCATATGTGGCTAGACACATGTTAATCCACACAGGAGAAAAAGGTCACCCATGCCAAGAGTGTGGTAAGTCATTTAATCAACGTTCAATTTTGGCTAGACACATGTTAACCCACACAGGAGAAAAACGTTACAAATGCCAAGAGTGTGGTAAGTCATTTAATCAACGTTCAAATATGGCTTCTCACATGTTAATCCACACAGGAGAAAAACCTTACACGTGCCAAGAGTGTGGTAAGGGATTTAGTTTTCGTTCATATTTGGCTAGACACGTGTTAATCCACATAGGTGAAAAACATCACACATGTCAAGAGTGTGGTAAGTCATTTAATCAACGTTCAAATTTGGCTACACACACGCTAACCCACACAGGTGAAAAACATCACACATGCCAAGAGTGTGGTAAGTCATTTTCTAAGCGTTCACATTTGGCTACACACATGTTAATCCACACAGGTGAAAAACATCACACATGTCAAGAGTGTGGTAAGTCATTTAATCAACGTTCAAATTTGGCTACACACACGCTAACCCACACAGGTGAAAAGCATCACACATGCCAAGAGTGTGGTAAGTCATTTACTCTGCGTTCACATTTGGCTACACACATGTTAAACCATACTGGTGAAAAACCTCACTCTTGCCAAGAGTGTGGTAGGGCATTTAAACGACTTTCAACTTTGACTACACACATGTTAATCCACACAGGAGAAAAACGTCATACACGCCAAGAGTGTGGTAAGTCATTTAATCAACGTTCATATTTGGCTAAACACGTGTTAATTCACATAGGTGAAAAACATCACACATGTCAAGAGTGTGGTAAGTCATTTAATCAACGTTCATATTTGGCTAGACACATGTTAATCCACACAGGAAAAAAACGTCATACATGCCAATAGTGTGGTAAGTCATTTAACCAACGTTCAAATTTGGCTAAACACCAGTTAATCCACACAGGCGAAAAACCTTACACGTGCCAAGAGTGTGGTTAGGGATTTAGTCTACGTTCAAATTTGGCTACACACATGTTAATCCACACAGGTGAAAAACATCACACATGGCAAAGTGTGGTACAGCATTTAAACGACGTTTAGAGTTGGCTACACACAAGTTATTCCACACAGGAGACCAAATCTCATACGTCTTAAGCCACACAGGACGAAAATCTCACACGAATAGATGTTGAAACTGATTTAGCCTACGCTCAATCCTTGCAAGGCATTTCAATACACAAGTGACAAACCAAAGAGATGCATAGAACGTAGAATGGCATTTACTCAAAGTTCACATATAGCAAGTTAAATGTTAATCCACACAGTACAAGAATCTTACACGCGCAAAGAGTGTAGAAATACATTTACTGGCAGTTCGCATTTGGCAAATCACATGGTAAAACACATAGTTCAATAACCACAGATATGAGAAGGAAGTTCAGTAGGATTTAGTTTAGAATCAGTTTGGCAAGACACGTAAGTAGACATGGTATATAGAAAAGAATTTGCCGCTCTCACAAGTTGTTTTGGCAGAAATATTATGTGCACGATAAATACACTGCTTAAAAGGACTACAACAGAATTAAACTTTAAAGGAGTCAGACCACATTATGCCCTTCAAATGTACGTGCGCTTTGGAATGGAATGTTAGTTGTGAAGGATAAATTAAGTCCGTATTTTGGGGGCAGATGTTACAGGAAATTGGTTCCGCATCTACTCTACAAATGGCTCTTCTGCTTTGCCGCCACAGCGATTGCTGTATAGTGTGAAGATGGCTGACGCCGACGAAGATTCAAGTGACAATTTCACAAAGAAACATTTATCTACAGATAAAAATTTTAAATATAGTCCATGAGAATTCTTGTATATAAGGGAGTTAAGGGCAACAAGTTTTAGTGACATCTATAGTAAGGGTGCACCTTCCTCATCAGCTACAAGTGTAGATCCAGCGGAAAAACATGTCAATTCCAGCACTAGGACTTTCTGGACCATCTGCAGTTTAGCTGCATCTTGCTAGCCGATATATAGTTGCGCAGTTCCATTTTCACCGCATAAATTTATATTTCCCTTCTCCACGACATTCTTTCATGCTCTTTGACAGAAAATTTTAGGCAAATTGAAGATAAGAAGCGATCATCAACTCAAGTCTTCGTCCCTTCCACATGGGTTAAACTGATCAGATAAACTTTACGTTAAAATCGTATTAAGGTTGTATGTGTCAAAAAATGACTCACTAATAACATTGAACACGATTGCATTCCAGTTGTTGTCCTCATTAATTCCAAAGCAAGATTAATAGCATTTTTATCCAAAGTGTTAATGACTTTACCGGAATTCGTGGTGTTTGTGCGAAAAGAGGGTCTGTACCTCAAGCGCGGGATGATGATATAAGGTGAATGTGCATGTGGGTTGTTAAAAATGAAGTTCGAAGCTATGTTTCGTATTCTTTACTTATTCTCTTGTATACTTAGAAGTTTTTGAGTATGCTGACTTACCAACTTTCCACTCGTTTTTTAAGAAAGTTGTTAAATCAGGTTTTAAATTTTATTCAAAAACGTTCTGTTTACCTTATAAAAATCTGGTACTATAAGACAACATCACACCTGCGAAAACGAACCAGCATACAAAATTTTACACCAGTATATTAATATATCGGTATTTCAGCACATTTCTATAAAATTTAAAGCGTGATCCTGTAAAATCAAGCAATAATAAGATAGCAACATCTGATTTGAGTGCGTCATATAGTTGGCGTTCAAGCTTGGCAAGACAAATTTTAATATACACAGGTGGAAAACTTCACATATACGAAGAGTTTGGAATACTACTTGTTCTATGTTCAAGTTTGGCAGGACATTTTAGTGCACAGGTGAAACTCTCACACTCATGACAACACACAGGCGAAAAGAAGATTTATATGGAGCTCACGTTTTACAATGCACATGTTAAAACGCACAGGAGCAAACATATTATTAAATACCAAGGAAAAAACTAAAGCGTTCTACGTGTGTAGAAAGCGCTTAATTAAAGTTTATATTTCCCAACAAATATATTAATACAGATGGGGAGGAACTGCTCATGTCAAGAGTATGAAGAACGGTATAATCGAAGTTCAGTTTTGGGGAAACATGCTATCTCATACAGGTAAAAGATGGCTGTGCATAATTGTGAAAAGCGTTTACATGAAGTCCATATTTTGTTAGTGGAAAGACATTGTAAGATATGTGAAACTAGTTACTAAAAAATCATTTTTGTACATAAAATGTATATTGAATTTACACACGTGATAAAATATACAAATGCGAAACATCTTAGTTGTCAAAAGTGCGATAAATTTCGTTCAATATTAGGTATCAATCTCACAAACTACCAATTCACGTTTCCGCTCGCGACAACGACAATTCGGCCGTGATTGATTATTCGCATTTTTCAGCATTGTGCATGATGCAAAAAGTATGTTTTGGAGCATTTAGGTTTAGTAATTTAAAACAAATCATTGTTGGCCAAAAGTATAAGTTTCATTAAACTACAACACTGCTAAATATGAGTGGAAACACTGAACAAAACACAAGATAACAGATTCGAACCAAACCAATATCCATGTCACTGAGCTTGTTGTTATAATGCTGATATTTGTTGCAGAGAGCAGTAATGATTGAGTGCTTTTTGCATATGTTTTTGCACAATATATAGAATAGAGGCGGGTTCAAAGATTATTGACTGCTTTCTGAACATGTTTTTTCAACAATCATTACATTCAAGGCGAGTTCTGTTGCTTTCCCTTGACCCGCAGATGAAGCAAATATCTCCTCGGATTGGTTACACTGCTTCATCATCGGTAGTTAGTTTTCTGTATTGTGCCAAGCACACCAGCATTTTTTTTTCCAAGTTGATATTTTACGAGGAGCTTTCGGGTTTTCGTTTATTGATTCTAATGTTAACACGTATAGATATGGGTTTGTATTATTTTTTATGTTAGGGCAGTTAAAAATGAAACAGCGGATGAAAAATAATGAAACTTTTATTTACAGTTTTATATAAATGCGAAACAAAAAAATCACGTTTTGGCTCCCTCTGACGGCAGATTGGCCGTCCACCCTCCACTACCAACTTTGGGATTGTACTGAACGGGAAGTAATGCATTTGATAATTTTCTCGCAGAGGATTGATATGTTTAGAGTAGCGAGATATTACTTTTGGATGACACATACTTTCTAATCCACATTTACAAATGGAAGAGAATCGGGCTTTTTTTCCAAGAACAGGGAAAACACGTTTCCCTGAAACATCTATTAAAAATGAGCGAAAGTGGAAAAGAAATAATATACGATTTCGAACACATTAACGTCCAGCTTATATTGTCCTGGCCAGAGGCTCTCAGGCCGGAGTGAAAATAAGAGTAACTCATCCTCTGGGGGAGTGATAGATAAATGAGATAAAGTGGACGAGTAAACGGATTGAACAGTGGGGTACGTCGATTATGCAGTTGAGAATATATTACAACTAGACCTAGATCTGATAAGACACCAAAATTGTGTAGTGTTGTTGATGCTGGGGTCTTTTTTTTTTAGATATAATCTAGGTGTTTGCTGCATCTCAATAGCTTTTTTATATTAAGTCGTATATCAGAAATTATTTTAAGATATGTATTCATTTGGAAATGCACACCGCAGTTCCCAAAGCTTTTTTTTATTTTAAAATGTGTAGCGACTCTGTTCGCCGTGCCTCATTGGAAATTTCATTGTTTTTACTTTTTTGAACAGCACAAAGTATTTATTGTTGCATTAAAAACATGAGGGAAAGAATCCAGTGCCTCGTCTATTGTTCAATCTAGTAAAAGTGTCCACTGTATCACCTGTTGCACTTTGCAAATTTCAACCAAAGGGGCCTTCCTTCAGTCAGGTACAAACTGTCTTTTTGAGTTGGATTGCTGGCTTCTGGGGTTGTGAGTAAGATAGGGAACGGGCAACTCGCGGTCTGGGAGAAGGAACACTATATGAGATGACGGATTCTATCGGAAAAATAGACATGACATAATTTAAGCTGCTATTTTTACGCGCGTTATGAAGATCGTACAATCCCAAGTCGAGTGCTTGAGTAGAATGTTCGACAAAGGAATATCATTTGTGTGATGTTATCCTATGTTTACTGTAGATCCATATGTAAGCCCAAGTTATAGCCACCAAAAAGAGCAATTATGTCATCTTGTGACAACATTTGGAAATGATTCGTGGCATGTTTCAATTAAACTTTGAGGACTGTTCGTATATGGTCTGCAGAAACACCGGACGAAGTTTGTTTTGGATAGACTTACTTGGGCTCAAATAATTTCACACTCACATACGAGGTCATTCTGTGCTCTGCTGCTCTATTTATTTTAATACTACAAACAATCCGCCCCTATGGTTTTGCGGTCGTTTATCTATGTAGAGAATTGGTTGAGAAAAGGCATTCCACTGTTCCTTACCAATACTTTCAGACATGTTTCAATTACCACTAAACAGCTATATTCCAGCAACTAACTAATATTCATACCACAGTCCGTAAAATTGATTATAATGCATTGTATATTTAGATAGTATAGTTTAAACGTGTTTTTTTTTTCACTGCACTTTTGACCAGCATTCTTCTGTACATCACCACGTTAAACGCAGAATATGGAGCACCTGACGGCACACTTCCCTAGCATGGGATCACGTTTTTCTAGTCACTCTCACTCTTTTCTTGCCATCTGGGTTGAACATTGCAAATTGTATTAATTGAGTGTTCTGTAGCAATAAGTGATAACGGTATATCACTGCATTTCCAGCTGGAGATACTGGCAAACGCAGACTCTAGCCGTAAACTTACTACTGGGTTCACAATGGAAATGAAAAAGCACAGAAATAGCACAAATATTTTTCCCGAAGAAGGAGCACGAACTTTAACTTTTCTACGGTTTGATGACATTTTTTTTTTAACTTTAAGCATAGACTATCCTAAGTACATACTTAGATTACGTATTGCAAAATTTAACACACAGATTTACGGGGCGGATAGCCGCATCATCCATAATTTATCAAAATCTTTTGTTCCTCTAACCAAATGTTTTCCAAAGAGCTTTCCTTGTTCGATTACCTAGTCCTACTCTGGAGCTATACCAACGCATAACTTTCCCCATATTACAGTACGAAAAACTAAATCTCACCTATATCAACAAACGCTTCCAAACTCAGCACCCTTTATTCATGCAATATATAGTACCTCACTTTAGACCCCACACCAAATCGCTATCAGCATACCCCTTGTCCCTAATGTTTACGCCCTGTTAGTATACTTTACCCTCGTGACATTCATTGTTCTTGACCCTACAGTGGTAACGTGAAAGAAAATTTCATGAATGGTATCACTTTGCCTCCTGGACCCGGGACCATTTTTGCCTGATAAGATAAGAACTAGGATTTGAATTTATATTATATTTACCATATTAAATACAAACACCAGATAGTGGATACGCTTTAAGCGAAACTGTACATTCACTTTATTGAAGCAATATCTTTCTTGTTATAATTAAGTTCGATACCTATGTGACTATTGAATTGCCTAAATACCAGCACTCAAAATAAAATATTTATTAAGTAGAAAGAAGTAAACAAGGATTTCTTCTAATAGGGGTGTATTACACATAAGGAAACTCATTATGTTCACTGTTGACTCATTATGTTCCATATCGAAAAGACGAGACTTCACGAGAAACTTATCAATTTCTTTATATTCATAAACTATTAGCATTTGGCAACCACACTCTTCAAAACGTTCATCTTTTGCACAACCATGAATATTACACGTTCAGCACGCAGCTCGCAACATTCTTCACTTCGATTTTCATGCCACTTACAATGGTTCGTACGTGCAATTCCATGTATCTCCACTCGAAACAAATATATAACTTCATAGTGATCATATATACCTAGGTATTTGAATATGACTTTTATTTCTATTTCTCAACATTCTCTTCTACTTACTTCATAAACTCATATTTGAACAATTATTATACGAGGAACAATTTCACACATTGCTTATCAGTAAAACGCATCTCACTTCCAAATTTTATTGCAAATTTACCGGCTATCAACTTATTCGACACGATAAGAAGCTTACGGCTTGACGCGCCACCAGCGCCGTGACAATAGTATTTTATCCTTACACATGGTATAGTATTGACTCTCCATCTAATATTCCAGAACATCTAATCATAACTATTTATTACAGATCTGTATGTGTCACAATGACAGTCATCTATGTTCGACCAGGTCGTCCTATTCCCCTCCCATTCCAATATATTTCTAATAATTTCCGACATTACCTGATCTCTTCCAATATTAACTTCCATAGCCGCTCAGACCGAGAGAAACAGCTTATAACAATTTTATCTCTGCCTCCACTACATGCTTCATTCACCCATTACTAAAACCAATCCGTTCCTGATCTAACACTACTACTGACATAGTGATCACATGATCTCTTGCCCACAGTATTTTCATGTACATTCTAGATCCTCTGGGTAGTTAACATGTGTCCATTACACTCACTCATAAAGTTTCCACTACTTCTTCCTCCGTCTGAGCACCTCCTCGGCTAATACTTCGCTACTAAACTTACTAAACTCATACACTGTCAGCGGCTTATCCTCCTTTTACTAAAAATGAATTACACCTTTGAATACCAAAACTGGGTCAATTTGGCCCAGATGATCTTTTATAAAGAAATACCACAATATCAAAAAGAGGTAGTTGGCTAATATTTTTGATATTCTTCCATTAGCAACCATTTTTACTTTTGGAAATCATTTCAGTAGAATTCATATTAAAAAAAGAAAATACAACCAAAAATGGTAGAAAGTGTAGCTAGGTCATTTTCACCCAGCCTTGGATACCTCGCGGCACGGCCCACAAAAATCATTTTATTATTATTATTATTATTATTATTATTATTATTATTATTATTATTATTTTGCTGATTGAAATGAAACCTGGAACAATCACTTCCCCGTTCTACCGAGCTTTGATTGGGGTAAGAGTAATAGTAAATATTATTTTATCAAACTCCTTTTTTCCCACTTCCACGCACCACTACATATTTCCTTCTCAACATTTGTTATATTTGGTTTAGTTCCCTAAAATATCTGGTTTTCTTTTTAGCAAGCCACGTGATTCTTCACACCTTAAAAGAATGTAATCTGTCACAAGCTTGTTTGCAAAGCGCATTGCACCAGCAAACCGCTCCGCAAGGACTGTCAGGTGTAATCAAAGTACAATGTGTGACAATTTATTCCTAACAAAGCGTATTTCTATGTATAAATTTCTAATGTTACAGTACTATAATTCAGGTATTGTTTGAAAGAATCAAGAGCCGCCACTGACAGTGTATACAGCGTAAGAAATTTACTGTAAGAAGCACGAATGGGTCAAAATAACCCACGCTTAGAACTTTACCTAATATTTGAGGTTTGGTTCTCTAAGGGTTAATTCACTCTCATCTCTACCACCAATCACTCAACTCGCAATTGAGCTTTTCATCCCTCAAACCGCATATATATCACCTCATCATCCTAAATTCCTCCGCGCTACTTTCGTCTAGTTAAACACTCACGTCAAATCTATACAGAATATGCTTGCACTGGCAACCACGAAGCTCTTCAGCATCATAGAACCCTTCACCGAACAGTGTATAAATTACGACAGTGGATTAAATCCTGAAACACAATTTCTGCCTTATCACACCCTTGGCAATATTATATGCGTTTCAACGCATTAGCTAATAAATTTACCCAAACCTCTTATACTCTCTTACATCACGATCAGGAATTTTACAGAGACCAGGAAAAAGCTAAAACCTTTGCTTCCTAATTATAGAAGATTTTTACACCTCTATCATTCACTTAGCATTTTAGGCCTAATTATCATCCTGTAGGCATTTCAACTTCAATTCACCACATATCCATCTTCAACCCAACATATATACTCACAAAGCACTCACTACCTTATTTCTACCACACAAATCACTAATTTCATCTATCATAAATGTTATAATGACCCTGAAATCAATAACAACTGTCGACATGTAAGACAAAGTCCACGAATGCTGCTCAATCTTAGAAATCATCCACATTTCTCGTGTTTTTTAAAAATCAACAATACCGTCCGATACAGCTCAACAGAATTTTCATCAAAATCCTAGGGAAAAAATATCGTCAAATGACTTCATGCTCATGTTTCTCATTACCATCTTTACCACACCATCAAGCAGGCTTCCGCCCACAAATTACCATCAACGATCAGCTTCTGGGTCTCCTCAACTGCAACTGCAAGTCTAATTTAGAAAAGGCGTTTAATGACATGTAGCGTTAGGGTTTGCCTTCAAACCTGCTACACTTTCGCCTTATCGCATATATCCGTTTTATTTACAATTTCTTGTTTGGCCACCGTACTTACGAATACCTTAATCAACTGTCATATCAAATCATATTTATGCACTCAGCCGTATCTAAGGCTCTTTACTATCACCCTTATTATATCTGTTTCATGTTGTTGACATGCCTCTTTCCCCACAATATATTGTTATTTCCATACGCTGATGATACAGCTTTTCTTGCAATTTGCCGTATTATACACTAAGTAAACAACGCCTTACAACCAATGATAAAGACGTTTGTTCTTTGGTGCAATAAATGGCGACTGAAATCCAATGCTGCTAAAACCCAAACTACAGTTTTTCTGGCCCCTAAGAAACGCTCCAGATTTCACAGTAATTCACTTCCATCACTGTTAACGACAACCGTCTTAGAATCTCCAAAACTGTTAATACTTAAGACTCACCATAGATAGACACCTCAGAAAAAAGACTTATGTCCAGGACATCAACAAAAAGGCATACATTCGACTCAATCTATTAAAACGACTTACTGGCACAACCTGGAGTATTTCTGCAAACCTACTCTTAAATACTTATGTAGTCTTCTTTCGACCTGTGATTAGTTACGGCCATACCGTTAGGTCTCGGCAGCTACCCCCTTTTTTATAAAAAACTTAAGGTTCTCGAACATCACACACTCAGAATTCCATACCACATCAAACTCCCGAGCTCTGCTCCTGAGCTTTATGATCGCGTGACTTTTCCATACATTTGGTTCCATGTAGAAAAGCTTTGCCTCAAATACTTCCGGAACGCTCCATCCTCATCGTCCACTCCTCTCCGATTCCATCAACGCTAATATCTATTTTTATATCGTTCACAGCATCAGTCATTCTACCTCTTCCTCCTCTTTACAATGTATCATTATTCCTTACCACCGAATCATCAAGATCTTCCCCTCATCAGAAAGTTTCTTCTCTATCACCCTCCGCACAATATCATACAATCATATTCTACGCAATAATTCCTTTGTCACTAACAGAGCTTCCCATCCCTTTGAATAATGCTTGAAGCAGTCCCCGAAGGAGAAGAATATCCTATATCCCTCATTTTACAATATATTATAGTTTGTCTCGTCCAAACGCACCTCGTCTCATAGATTTCACTCCACAACGCAATATGATGAAATGTATATCCAAATATTTTCATCATGATGTTCATAATTCATTGTACAATTTCCTTTCTCCACCATGATTATGATTACGATTGTAAAGATCGTAATGTCCTATTTACTCACGTTGTTTATGACAAAATTATTAAAAAATTTTGAAAATCCCTTAGACCATCTCTAACTCCTTTCTCGAAATACCCTTGACTTCTCTTTTCCCCCATGGAGGGAATAACCCTTGAGCGGGTGGTTATCTAAAACAAACATGCGCCATACCTTTACGTTATAATTTTAATTATTATGTTATTTTTAAAGGGTGTCTTATAGGTAATTTATGTCTTGAAGCAAAGTAAAGTTCTTTGTTTATACCTTTATCACAAGACTGAAGTCGCTGTAAGACCGAAAGTAAAATTTTGCCAAAATATGTACCCCGTTGGCACTTTCAGATAATGACATTTTTTATAAAATTCCGTATCAGGGAGCCAACACAAATATAGGGGAAAATTGTGAGGTTTAGGACAGTTGGAGATGTGGGACAGTGATATACCTCTCTGGTGATTTGTGTTAAGCCATAGCAGTTGCTAGTAGATGTGGCGGCTACATTAAAAGAGCATTGCTACCAGGTTCTGAACGTGCACAAGGTTTTAGAAGCAAAGACAGATTTCCTTTCACTGCTGATAACTATTATATCAGATGTATATTATAAACATATTTCACAATATGAAGAGGTAGTAGAGGATTTGATATAAAAGTAGAGAGTTAGGTATTGAAAGTATATTTAGAAAATTTTTGTATGATTCTAATACCAGAGTTCGTGGCTTTATAGTGACAGTAGTAAAAGTGGGTATACAGGGAGGATTATGACATGATGAGTTCAGAAGAATTGGGACACTGTCCCACTCCTTTCTACTCACAAGTGTGAAAACGTTGGGTACATTTATTATAATTCCTGTGTTTTCGCTTGGATAACGTTATATTTATTTAGTACTTTTTCACATCCGTGTTTCAGAAAAATGCCACGCAAGTGGAAGGAGATAAACCTAGACTACATACAAACAGCAAATAGTGATATTCTGCAAGCCGTAAAGATTGTAATATAGAAAAAGAAGAGTATTTGAGAGGTAGCAAGAGAACACAACATATTGAAATCAGCCTTTGCTAGACATATTTAAAAGTACAAGCAAGGCTCAAATGGACATGCTGTAGTACTTCAAGAAAATCTTTTTTTGTGATAAACTGTCGTTAGTGCAAGTAAGACGAACTATGGGCTAAGAACGAAGCACGGACGAACTTTAACTTACGCATATGAAAATGCCTTGAAGAAGAATATGCCAGAATTTAAAACTGTGCAGAAAAGTGCGGGATATAGCTGGCTTAATGGTTTTATAGAGCATCCCCCTCAGTTATCTCTGCGATCCCTGGAATCAAAAGTTTATCAAAAAGTACCAGCTTCAATAAGCAGAACGTGGACGACTTTTTGAACAATTTGAAATTAGCATATGAGAAATGTAACTTCACTCTGAAGTCTACTTTCAACTGTGGTCAAACTGGATTTAGTACCATACACAGAACGCTACCTGTGATAGCTTCACGAGGACAGAATCAATTCGGACAGGTAACTTGAGCGGAACGTGCTGAACAAGTGACAGTCCTATCTATCTTCAATGCAGTTAGGAATAGCATTCCTCCAGTTTTTCTATATTCGAGAGTAGGGTACAAGAATTTCTTCCTGACGAAAATACCACCTCATAGCTTGGTATTAACAAGGATCACTGATGGATGATTGCTGAGATATTTGGTGTTTGGTTAGAACACATTAACCGAATTTCAAAATATTCGAAAGAAAATCCAATCATATTGCTCCTCGAACACCACGAAAACCACGTAAACATCATTGTGGTAGAGAATGCTTCCCAAATTGGCGTGTTATGAACATTTTAACCCGGATTGCAGTCAAATTGCAACTGGTGGATGTTTCGCTTTATGGACTTCTGAAGACCCATTACAATCGGGTGTGCGATGACTGGCTGATTAATAACCAAGGAGAAACTATTTCTCCTCAGTCTATTGATGAGTATATAGGACGGGTATACCACAATATGACACAATAGAATATCATATCTCGATTTAAAAAGACTGTAAAATACCCTTTCAACAGTGCTTCTTTTACAGAAGACTAATTTCTGATATCTTTAGTAAATGTCCGTCCAAATCCCTCGTTGAACAGAAACGCACCGTTTCACCAGCAAAATCTATAGGCAACCTTACCACGCAGAATGTTGCTGTCATCTGAGGGTATGGACCATGGTTCATCAGAGCTTCTGCCTCAAAGCTCGGTTACATTAGCTATCCAAGAAACTACATATGTTATATTTTGCAGCAATATCTTCCACTGCGTTAGTATTTACTTAGAATATCCGTCGTTATCCGAAGGCTGCCTACCCCTCTTAATAAAACCAACCGTGGGAAAAAGAGGAGTGGTCGAACAAGAATACTAACAGCAACTCCAGGAAAGATGGAACCAAAGAAGAAGGCTTTGCACAGCAAAAGCGAAAGAGATGTCGGTATTAGAATTCATTTACAACAAGTAATAGGAAGGTTGATACAAACTCAGAGTCCTCAATCGAAGACAGTATTTTCTCTCAAGAACAGTGTGTTGATATATCCTTTAGTAGTTCTGTTAGTGATGTAGGTCTATCAATAAACGAAATATGATGGGAAAACACTAATGTCAATGTTGAAAACAGTAATATTATACATCTTAAATTTTACATCAATAATGCGTACAGTTTCTGCCAGGTTTTCCAGACCAGTTACTAATGGTTGAGATCACTCAATGGTAATGGTTACTTCTTCTTTTCAAATTAAATAATATGTTTCAGAATTACTTCCGAATTTCTTTTCATGAAGTGAGTAGTGTGTTTTCTTGGAATGTAAATAATTATAGAATGGAAGTTATTATGTATATTGTTGAAATTATTAATATGTCAGGCGATGTAATTGTAAACTTAATAAAAAAAAGAAATAGCTCAACTCTGCACTGCACAGCATTATTAGTTTGATAGAGATTATTATTATTATTATTATTATAGTTCAATATGTCCGATTCTGTTCTGACTTTATGGGAGTTGGTGATGGTGATGATGGACGACATAGTAGACTGAAGAACGTGAGATGAATCGGGTTCGGGACAACCCTGAGAAGTCACACGGATAGGATGTTTATCTACCTAATGCCCACTTAACGAGAGCTAGGATCAAAACAGGAATCCTACATATCAGAACTGATCGGTCTACTACTGAGCCACTTCGAGAACCGGAAACATTCATGTTGGAAATAAACGTAATTCTTTCTACTCCTTATCTTATTCCGAATTGAATCCAAAGCACCGAGAATTATCAAAAACCGTAAAGAAAATATACATACTTCATATTACGAACAAGTACTATGACTACGGGCTATCTAGAAGCAAATGTGATTAAGGGGTTTGGATAGTTTATCTATTCATGTTACAATGTTCAATATTAATGTTTACAACGTTGAATATTAATGAAAAACGCAAGTAGAACTCGGCAAAAATTCAGACACTCACATATTATAATAATGCTTAAATATAGTTAGTGATGCCCACGAGACAAGATTTGAGGGTGTCTCGTCTCAATTTTTTTTTCCAAAGTTCTCTCTCGTCTCGAAAACTGTATATATTTTCTATTGAAATAGATCTGTCTCGTCTTGAATCTTGTAACGAAATTCCGTATCATCTCGTGCGTATCACTAAGTATAGTGCGTGACGTAACAAAAAATCAAAATCACGAACCTTAATCCTTCAATAAATCCCAAGTTTTAATTAACCTTTAGTCTATTTTTTGAATAGATTTTACAAATGTTAAAAAAATATCTTATTCGTATATTTAGTTTGGACCCTGAAAAGCTTTGGATCCCTTCCGAAATAAGTTCCTGCGCACGTGACTGAATATTAGATATTCATGATGTTTGTATACACATAGTTGTACTTCCGTCCTTGTTCAGTTTCATCCCTTAGTAATTATAATACTGCAATATGAACGACTCGGTTATGTTATATACAGTTACAAGATTCAAGACGAGACAGATCTATTTCAATAGAAAATATATACAGTTTTCGAGACGAGAGAGAACTTTGGAAAAAAAAATTGAGACGAGACACCCTCAAATCTTGTCTCGTGGGCATCACTAACTATATTTAAGCATTATTATAATATGTGAGTGTCTGAATTTTTGCCGAGTTCTACTTGCGTTTTTCATTAATATTCAACGTTGTAAACATTAATATTGAACATTGTAACATGAATAGATAAACTATCCAAACCCCTTAATCACATTTGCTTCTAGATAGCCCGTAGTCATAGTACTTGTTCGTAATATGAAGTATGTATATTTTCTTTACGGTTTTTGATAATTCTCGGTGCTTTGGATTCAATTCGGAATAAGATAAGGAGTAGAAAGAATTACGTTTATTTCCAACATGAATGTTTCCGGTTCTCGAAGTGGCTCAGTAGTAGACCGATCAGTTCTGATATGTAGGATTCCTGTTTTGATCCTAGCTCTCGTTAAGTGGGCATTAGGTAGATAAACATCCTATCCGTGTGACTTCTCAGGGTTGTCCCGAACCCGATTCATCTCACGTTCTTCAGTCTACTATGTCGTCCATCATCACCATCACCAACTCCCATAAAGTCAGAACAGAATCGGACATATTGAACTATAATAATAATAATAATAATAATAATCTCTATCAAACTAATAATGCTGTGCAGTGCAGAGTTGAGCTATTTCTTTTTTTTATTAAGTTTACAATTACATCGCCTGACATATTAATAATTTCAACAATATACATAATAACTTCCATTCTATAATTATTTACATTCCAAGAAAACACACTACTCACTTCATGAAAAGAAATTCGGAAGTAATTCTGAAACATATTATTTAATTTGAAAAGAAGAAGTAACCATTACCATTGAGTGATCTCAACCATTAGTAACTGGTCTGGAAAACCTGGCAGAAACTGTACGCATTATTGATGTAAAATTTAAGATGTATAATATTACTGTTTTCAACATTGACATTAGTGTTTTCCCATCATATTTCGTTTATTGATAGACCTACATCACTAACAGAACTACTAAAGGATATATCAACACACTGTTCTTGAGAGAAAATACTGTCTTCGATTGAGGACTCTGAGTTTGTATCAACCTTCCTATTACTTGTTGTAAATGAATTCTAATACCGACATCTCTTTCGCTTTTGCTGTGCAAAGCCTTCTTCTTTGGTTCCATCTTTCCTGGAGTTGCTGTTAGTATTCTTGTTCGACCACTCCTCTTTTTCCCACGGTTGGTTTTATTAAGAGGGGTAGGCAGCCTTCGGATAACGACGGATATTCTAAGTAAATACTAACGCAGTGGAAGATATTGCTGCAAAATATAACATATGTAGTTTCTTGGATAGCTAATGTAACCGAGCTTTGAGGCAGAAGCTCTGATGAACCATGGTCCATACCCTCAGATGACAGCAACATTCTGCGTGGTAAGGTTGCCTATAGATTTTGCTGGTGAAACGGTGCGTTTCTGTTCAACGAGGGATTTGGACGGTCATTTACTAAAGATATCAGAAATTAGTCTTCTGTAAAAGAAGCACTGTTGAAAGGGTATTTTACAGTCTTTTTAAATCGAGATATGATATTCTATTGTGTCATATTGTGGTATACCCGTCCTATATACTCATCAATAGACTGAGGAGAAATAGTTTCTCCTTGGTTATTAATCAGCCAGTCATCGCACACCCGATTGTAATGGGTCTTCAGAAGTCCATAAAGCGAAACATCCACCAGTTGCAATTTGACTGCAATCCGGGTTAAAATGTTCATAACACGCCAATTTGGGAAGCATTCTCTACCACAATGATGTTTACGTGGTTTTCGTGGTGTTCGAGGAGCAATATGATTGGATTTTCTTTCGAATATTTTGAAATTCGGTTAATGTGTTCTAACCAAACACCAAATATCTCAGCAATCATCCATCAGTGATCCTTGTTAATACCAAGCTATGAGGTGGTATTTTCGTCAGGAAGAAATTCTTGTACCCTACTCTCGAATATAGAAAAACTGGAGGAATGCTATTCCTAACTGCATTGAAGATAGATAGGACTGTCACTTGTTCAGCACGTTCCGCTCAAGTTACCTGTCCGAATTGATTCTGTCCTCGTGAAGCTATCACAGGTAGCGTTCTGTGTATGGTACTAAATCCAGTTTGACCACAGTTGAAAGTAGACTTCAGAGTGAAGTTACATTTCTCATATGCTAATTTCAAATTGTTCAAAAAGTCGTCCACGTTCTGCTTATTGAAGCTGGTACTTTTTGATAAACTTTTGATTCCAGGGATCGCAGAGATAACTGAGGGGGATGCTCTATAAAACCATTAAGCCAGCTATATCCCGCACTTTTCTGCACAGTTTTAAATTCTGGCATATTCTTCTTCAAGGCATTTTCATATGCGTAAGTTAAAGTTCGTCCGTGCTTCGTTCTTAGCCCATAGTTCGTCTTACTTGCACTAACGACAGTTTATCACAAAAAAAGATTTTCTTGAAGTACTACAGCATGTCCATTTGAGCCTTGCTTGTACTTTTAAATATGTCTAGCAAAGGCTGATTTCAATATGTTGTGTTCTCTTGCTACCTCTCAAATACTCTTCTTTTTCTATATTACAATCTTTACGGCTTGCAGAATATCACTGTTTGCTGTTTGTATGTAGTCTAGGTTTATCTCCTTCCACTTGCGTGGCATTTTTCTGAAACACGGATGTGAAAAAGTACTAAATAAATATAACGTTATCCAAGCGAAAACACAGGAATTATAATAAATGTACCCAACGTTTTCACACTTGTGAGTAGAAAGGAGTGGGACAGTGTCCCAATTCTTCTGAACTCATCATGTCATAATCCTCCCTGTATACCCACTTTTACTACTGTCACTATAAAGCCACGAACTCTGGTATTAGAATCATACAAAAATTTTCTAAATATACTTTCAATACCTAACTCTCTACTTTTATATCAAATCCTCTACTACCTCTTCATATTGTGAAATATGTTTATAATATACATCTGATATAATAGTTATCAGCAGTGAAAGGAAATCTGTCTTTGCTTCTAAAACCTTGTGCACGTTCAGAACCTGGTAGCAATGCTCTTTTAATGTAGCCGCCACATCTACTAGCAACTGCTATGGCTTAACACAAATCACCAGAGAGGTATATCACTGTCCCACATCTCCAACTGTCCTAAACCTCACAATTTTCCCCTATATTTGTGTTGGCTCCCTGATACGGAATTTTATAAAAAATGTCATTATCTGAAAGTGCCAACGGGGTACATATTTTGGCAAAATTTTACTTTCGGTCTTACAGCGACTTCAGTCTTGTGATAAAGGTATAAACAAAGAACTTTACTTTGCTTCAAGACATAAATTACCTATAAGACACCCTTTAAAAATAACATAATAATTAAAATTATAACGTAAAGGTATGGCGCATGTTTGTTTTAGATAACCACCCGCTCAAGGGTTATTCCCTCCATGGGGGAAAAGAGAAGTCAAGGGTATTTCGAGAAAGGAGTTAGAGATGGTCTAAGGGATTTTCAAAATTTTTTAATAATTTTGTCATAAACAACGTGAGTAAATAGGACATTACGATCTTTACAATCGTAATCATAATCATGGTGGAGAAAGGAAATTGTACAATGAATTATGAACATCATGATGAAAATATTTGGATATACATTTCATCATATTGCGTTGTGGAGTGAAATCTATGAGACGAGGTGCGTTTGGACGAGACAAACTATAATATATTGTAAAATGAGGGATATAGGATATTCTTCTCCTTCGGGGACTGCTTCAAGCATTATTCAAAGGGATGGGAAGCTCTGTTAGTGACAAAGGAATTATTGCGTAGAATATGATTGTATGATATTGTGCGGAGGGTGATAGAGAAGAAACTTTCTGATGAGGGGAAGATCTTGATGATTCGGTGGTAAGGAATAATGATACATTGTAAAGAGGAGGAAGAGGTAGAATGACTGATGCTGTGAACGATATAAAAATAGATATTAGCGTTGATGGAATCGGAGAGGAGTGGACGATGAGGATGGAGCGTTCCGGAAGTATTTGAGGCAAAGCTTTTCTACATGGAACCAAATGTATGGAAAAGTCACGCGATCATAAAGCTCAGGAGCAGAGCTCGGGAGTTTGATGTGGTATGGAATTCTGAGTGTGTGATGTTCGAGAACCTTAAGTTTTTTATAAAAAAGGGGGTAGCTGCCGAGACCTAACGGTATGGCCGTAACTAATCACAGGTCGAAAGAAGACTACATAAGTATTTAAGAGTAGGTTTGCAGAAATACTCCAGGTTGTGCCAGTAAGTCGTTTTAATAGATTGAGTCGAATGTATGCCTTTTTGTTGATGTCCTGGACATAAGTCTTTTTTCTGAGGTGTCTATCTATGGTGAGTCTTAAGTATTAACAGTTTTGGAGATTCTAAGACGGTTGTCGTTAACAGTGATGGAAGTGAATTACTGTGAAATCTGGAGCGTTTCTTAGGGGCCAGAAAAACTGTAGTTTGGGTTTTAGCAGCATTGGATTTCAGTCGCCATTTATTGCACCAAAGAACAAACGTCTTTATCATTGGTTGTAAGGCGTTGTTTACTTAGTGTATAATACGGCAAATTGCAAGAAAAGCTGTATCATCAGCGTATGGAAATAACAATATATTGTGGGGAAAGAGGCATGTCAACAACATGAAACAGATATAATAAGGGTGATAGTAAAGAGCCTTAGATACGGCTGAGTGCATAAATATGATTTGATATGACAGTTGATTAAGGTATTCGTAAGTACGGTGGCCAAACAAGAAATTGTAAATAAAACGGATATATGCGATAAGGCGAAAGTGTAGCAGGTTTGAAGGCAAACCCTAACGCTACATGTCATTAAACGCCTTTTCTAAATTAGACTTGCAGTTGCAGTTGAGGAGACCCAGAAGCTGATCGTTGATGGTAATTTGTGGGCGGAAGCCTGCTTGATGGTGTGGTAAAGATGGTAATGAGAAACATGAGCATGAAGTCATTTGACGATATTTTTTCCCTAGGATTTTGATGAAAATTCTGTTGAGCTGTATCGGACGGTATTGTTGATTTTTAAAAAACACGAGAAATGTGGATGATTTCTAAGATTGAGCAGCATTCGTGGACTTTGTCTTACATGTCGACAGTTGTTATTGATTTAGGGGTCATTATAACATTTATGATAGATGAAATTAGTGATTTGTGTGGTAGAAATAAGGTAGTGAGTGCTTTGTGAGTATATATGTTGGGTTGAAGATGGATATGTGGTGAATTGAAGTTGAAATGCCTACAGGATGATAATTAGGCCTAAAATGCTAAGTGAATGATAGAGGTGTAAAAATCTTCTATAATTAGGAAGCAAAGGTTTTAGCTTTTTCCTGGTCTCTGTAAAATTCCTGATCGTGATGTAAGAGAGTATAAGAGGTTTGGGTAAATTTATTAGCTAATGCGTTGAAACGCATATAATATTGCCAAGGGTGTGATAAGGCAGAAATTGTGTTTCAGGATTTAATCCACTGTCGTAATTTATACACTGTTCGGTGAAGGGTTCTATGATGCTGAAGAGCTTCGTGGTTGCCAGTGCAAGCATATTCTGTATAGATTTGACGTGAGTGTTTAACTAGACGAAAGTAGCGCGGAGGAATTTAGGATGATGAGGTGATATATATGCGGTTTGAGGGATGAAAAGCTCAATTGCGAGTTGAGTGATTGGTGGTAGAGATGAGAGTGAATTAACCCTTAGAGAACCAAACCTCAAATATTAGGTAAAGTTCTAAGCGTGGGTTATTTTGACCCATTCGTGCTTCTTACAGTAAATTTCTTACGCTGTATACACTGTCAGTGGCGGCTCTTGATTCTTTCAAACAATACCTGAATTATAGTACTGTAACATTAGAAATTTATACATAGAAATACGCTTTGTTAGGAATAAATTGTCACACATTGTACTTTGATTACACCTGACAGTCCTTGCGGAGCGGTTTGCTGGTGCAATGCGCTTTGCAAACAAGCTTGTGACAGATTACATTCTTTTAAGGTGTGAAGAATCACGTGGCTTGCTAAAAAGAAAACCAGATATTTTAGGGAACTAAACCAAATATAACAAATGTTGAGAAGGAAATATGTAGTGGTGCGTGGAAGTGGGAAAAAAGGAGTTTGATAAAATAATATTTACTATTACTCTTACCCCAATCAAAGCTCGGTAGAACGGGGAAGTGATTATTCCAGGTTTCATTTCAATCAGCAAAATAATAATAATAATAATAATAATAATAATAATAATAATAATAATAATAATAATAATAAAATGATTTTTGTGGGCCGTGCCGCGAGGTATCCAAGGCTGGGTGAAAATGACCTAGCTACACTTTCTACCATTTTTGGTTGTATTTTCTTTTTTTAATATGAATTCTACTGAAATGATTTCCAAAAGTAAAAATGGTTGCTAATGGAAGAATATCAAAAATATTAGCCAACTACCTCTTTTTGATATTGTGGTATTTCTTTATAAAAGATCATCTGGGCCAAATTGACCCAGTTTTGGTATTCAAAGGTGTAATTCATTTTTAGTAAAAGGAGGATAAGCCGCTGACAGTGTATGAGTTTAGTAAGTTTAGTAGCGAAGTATTAGCCGAGGAGGTGCTCAGACGGAGGAAGAAGTAGTGGAAACTTTATGAGTGAGTGTAATGGACACATGTTAACTACCCAGAGGATCTAGAATGTACATGAAAATACTGTGGGCAAGAGATCATGTGATCACTATGTCAGTAGTAGTGTTAGATCAGGAACGGATTGGTTTTAGTAATGGGTGAATGAAGCATGTAGTGGAGGCAGAGATAAAATTGTTATAAGCTGTTTCTCTCGGTCTGAGCGGCTATGGAAGTTAATATTGGAAGAGATCAGGTAATGTCGGAAATTATTAGAAATATATTGGAATGGGAGGGGAATAGGACGACCTGGTCGAACATAGATGACTGTCATTGTGACACATACAGATCTGTAATAAATAGTTATGATTAGATGTTCTGGAATATTAGATGGAGAGTCAATACTATACCATGTGTAAGGATAAAATACTATTGTCACGGCGCTGGTGGCGCGTCAAGCCGTAAGCTTCTTATCGTGTCGAATAAGTTGATAGCCGGTAAATTTGCAATAAAATTTGGAAGTGAGATGCGTTTTACTGATAAGCAATGTGTGAAATTGTTCCTCGTATAATAATTGTTCAAATATGAGTTTATGAAGTAAGTAGAAGAGAATGTTGAGAAATAGAAATAAAAGTCATATTCAAATACCTAGGTATATATGATCACTATGAAGTTATATATTTGTTTCGAGTGGAGATACATGGAATTGCACGTACGAACCATTGTAAGTGGCATGAAAATCGAAGTGAAGAATGTTGCGAGCTGCGTGCTGAACGTGTAATATTCATGGTTGTGCAAAAGATGAACGTTTTGAAGAGTGTGGTTGCCAAATGCTAATAGTTTATGAATATAAAGAAATTGATAAGTTTCTCGTGAAGTCTCGTCTTTTCGATATGGAACATAATGAGTCAACAGTGAACATAATGAGTTTCCTTATGTGTAATACACCCCTATTAGAAGAAATCCTTGTTTACTTCTTTCTACTTAATAAATATTTTATTTTGAGTGCTGGTATTTAGGCAATACAATAGTCACATAGGTATCGAACTTAATTATAACAAGAAAGATATTGCTTCAATAAAGTGAATGTACAGTTTCGCTTAAAGCGTATCCACTATCTGGTGTTTGTATTTAATATGGTAAATATAATATAAATTCAAATCCTAGTTCTTATCTTATCAGGCAAAAATGGTCCCGGGTCCAGGAGGCAAAGTGATACCATTCATGAAATTTTCTTTCACGTTACCACTGTAGGGTCAAGAACAATGAATGTCACGAGGGTAAAGTATACTAACAGGGCGTAAACATTAGGGACAAGGGGTATGCTGATAGCGATTTGGTTGGGGTCTAAAGTGAGGTACTATATATTGCATGAATAAAGGGTGCTGAGTTTGGAAGCGTTTGTTGATATAGGTGAGATTTAGTTTTTCGTACTGTAATATGGGGAAAGTTATGCGTTGGTATAGCTCCAGAGTAGGACTAGGTAATCGAACAAGGAAAGCTCTTTGGAAAACATTTGGTTAGAGGAACAAAAGATTTTGATAAATTATGGATGATGCGGCTATCCGCCCCGTAAATCTGTGTGTTAAATTTTGCAATACGTAATCTAAGTATGTACTTAGGATAGTCTATGCTTAAAGTTAAAAAAAAAATGTCATCAAACCGTAGAAAAGTTAAAGTTCGTGCTCCTTCTTCGGGAAAAATATTTGTGCTATTTCTGTGCTTTTTCATTTCCATTGTGAACCCAGTAGTAAGTTTACGGCTAGAGTCTGCGTTTGCCAGTATCTCCAGCTGGAAATGCAGTGATATACCGTTATCACTTATTGCTACAGAACACTCAATTAATACAATTTGCAATGTTCAACCCAGATGGCAAGAAAAGAGTGAGAGTGACTAGAAAAACGTGATCCCATGCTAGGGAAGTGTGCCGTCAGGTGCTCCATATTCTGCGTTTAACGTGGTGATGTACAGAAGAATGCTGGTCAAAAGTGCAGTGAAAAAAAAACACGTTTAAACTATACTATCTAAATATACAATGCATTATAATCAATTTTACGGACTGTGGTATGAATATTAGTTAGTTGCTGGAATATAGCTGTTTAGTGGTAATTGAAACATGTCTGAAAGTATTGGTAAGGAACAGTGGAATGCCTTTTCTCAACCAATTCTCTACATAGATAAACGACCGCAAAACCATAGGGGCGGATTGTTTGTAGTATTAAAATAAATAGAGCAGCAGAGCACAGAATGACCTCGTATGTGAGTGTGAAATTATTTGAGCCCAAGTAAGTCTATCCAAAACAAACTTCGTCCGGTGTTTCTGCAGACCATATACGAACAGTCCTCAAAGTTTAATTGAAACATGCCACGAATCATTTCCAAATGTTGTCACAAGATGACATAATTGCTCTTTTTGGTGGCTATAACTTGGGCTTACATATGGATCTACAGTAAACATAGGATAACATCACACAAATGATATTCCTTTGTCGAACATTCTACTCAAGCACTCGACTTGGGATTGTACGATCTTCATAACGCGCGTAAAAATAGCAGCTTAAATTATGTCATGTCTATTTTTCCGATAGAATCCGTCATCTCATATAGTGTTCCTTCTCCCAGACCGCGAGTTGCCCGTTCCCTATCTTACTCACAACCCCAGAAGCCAGCAATCCAACTCAAAAAGACAGTTTGTACCTGACTGAAGGAAGGCCCCTTTGGTTGAAATTTGCAAAGTGCAACAGGTGATACAGTGGACACTTTTACTAGATTGAACAATAGACGAGGCACTGGATTCTTTCCCTCATGTTTTTAATGCAACAATAAATACTTTGTGCTGTTCAAAAAAGTAAAAACAATGAAATTTCCAATGAGGCACGGCGAACAGAGTCGCTACACATTTTAAAATAAAAAAAAGCTTTGGGAACTGCAGTGTGCATTTCCAAATGAATACATATCTTAAAATAATTTCTGATATACGACTTAATATAAAAAAGCTATTGAGATGCAGCAAACACCTAGATTATATCTAAAAAAAAAAAAAGACCCCAGCATCAACAACACTACACAATTTTGGTGTCTTATCAGATCTAGGTCTAGTTGTAATATATTCTCAACTGCATAATCGACGTACCCCACTGTTCAATCCGTTTACTCGTCCACTTTATCTCATTTATCTATCACTCCCCCAGAGGATGAGTTACTCTTATTTTCACTCCGGCCTGAGAGCCTCTGGCCAGGACAATATAAGCTGGACGTTAATGTGTTCGAAATCGTATATTATTTCTTTTCCACTTTCGCTCATTTTTAATAGATGTTTCAGGGAAACGTGTTTTCCCTGTTCTTGGAAAAAAAGCCCGATTCTCTTCCATTTGTAAATGTGGATTAGAAAGTATGTGTCATCCAAAAGTAATATCTCGCTACTCTAAACATATCAATCCTCTGCGAGAAAATTATCAAATGCATTACTTCCCGTTCAGTACAATCCCAAAGTTGGTAGTGGAGGGTGGACGGCCAATCTGCCGTCACAGGGAGCCAAAACGTGATTTTTTTGTTTCGCATTTATATAAAACTGTAAATAAAAGTTTCATTATTTTTCATCCGCTGTTTCATTTTTAACTGCCCTAACATAAAAAATAATACAAACCCATATCTATACGTGTTAACATTAGAATCAATAAACGAAAACCCGAAAGCTCCTCGTAAAATATCAACTTGGAAAAAAAAATGCTGGTGTGCTTGGCACAATACAGAAAACTAACTACCGATGATGAAGCAGTGTAACCAATCCGAGGAGATATTTGCTTCATCTGCGGGTCAAGGGAAAGCAACAGAACTCGCCTTGAATGTAATGATTGTTGAAAAAACATGTTCAGAAAGCAGTCAATAATCTTTGAACCCGCCTCTATTCTATATATTGTGCAAAAACATATGCAAAAAGCACTCAATCATTACTGCTCTCTGCAACAAATATCAGCATTATAACAACAAGCTCAGTGACATGGATATTGGTTTGGTTCGAATCTGTTATCTTGTGTTTTGTTCAGTGTTTCCACTCATATTTAGCAGTGTTGTAGTTTAATGAAACTTATACTTTTGGCCAACAATGATTTGTTTTAAATTACTAAACCTAAATGCTCCAAAACATACTTTTTGCATCATGCACAATGCTGAAAAATGCGAATAATCAATCACGGCCGAATTGTCGTTGTCGCGAGCGGAAACGTGAATTGGTAGTTTGTGAGATTGATACCTAATATTGAACGAAATTTATCGCACTTTTGACAACTAAGATGTTTCGCATTTGTATATTTTATCACGTGTGTAAATTCAATATACATTTTATGTACAAAAATGATTTTTTAGTAACTAGTTTCACATATCTTACAATGTCTTTCCACTAACAAAATATGGACTTCATGTAAACGCTTTTCACAATTATGCACAGCCATCTTTTACCTGTATGAGATAGCATGTTTCCCCAAAACTGAACTTCGATTATACCGTTCTTCATACTCTTGACATGAGCAGTTCCTCCCCATCTGTATTAATATATTTGTTGGGAAATATAAACTTTCATTAAGCGCTTTCTACACACGTAGAACGCTTTAGTTTTTTCCTTGGTATTTAATAATATGTTTGCTCCTGTGCGTTTTAACATGTGCATTGTAAAACGTGAGCTCCATATAAATCTTCTTTTCGCCTGTGTGTTGTCATGAGTGTGAGAGTTTCACCTGTGCACTAAAATGTCCTGCCAAACTTGAACATAGAACAAGTAGTATTCCAAACTCTTCGTATATGTGAAGTTTTCCACCTGTGTATATTAAAATTTGTCTTGCCAAGCTTGAACGCCAACTATATGACGCACTCAAATCAGATGTTGCTATCTTATTATTGCTTGATTTTACAGGATCACGCTTTAAATTTTATAGAAATGTGCTGAAATACCGATATATTAATATACTGGTGTAAAATTTTGTATGCTGGTTCGTTTTCGCAGGTGTGATGTTGTCTTATAGTACCAGATTTTTATAAGGTAAACAGAATGTTTTTGAATAAAATTTAAAACCTGATTTAACAACTTTCTTAAAAAACGAGTGGAAATTTGGTAAGTCATCATACTCAAAAACTTCTAAGTATACAAGAGAATAAGTAAAGAATACGAAACATAGCTTCGAACTTCATTTTTAACAACCCACATGCACATTCACCTTATATCATCATCCCGCGCTTGAGGTACAGACCCTCTTTTCGCACAAACACCACGAATTCCGGTAAAGTCATTAACACTTTGGATAAAAATGCTATTAATCTTGCTTTGGAATTAATGAGGACAACAACTGGAATGCAATCGTGTTCAATGTTATTAGTGAGTCATTTTTTGACACATACAACCTTAATACGATTTTAACGTAAAGTTTATCTGATCAGTTTAACCCATGTGGAAGGGACGAAGACTTGAGTTGATGATCGCTTCTTATCTTCAATTTGCCTAAAATTTTCTGTCAAAGAGCATGAAAGAATGTCGTGGAGAAGGGAAATATAAATTTATGCGGTGAAAATGGAACTGCGCAACTATATATCGGCTAGCAAGATGCAGCTAAACTGCAGATGGTCCAGAAAGTCCTAGTGCTGGAATTGACATGTTTTTCCGCTGGATCTACACTTGTAGCTGATGAGGAAGGTGCACCCTTACTATAGATGTCACTAAAACTTGTTGCCCTTAACTCCCTTATATACAAGAATTCTCATGGACTATATTTAAAATTTTTATCTGTAGATAAATGTTTCTTTGTGAAATTGTCACTTGAATCTTCGTCGGCGTCAGCCATCTTCACACTATACAGCAATCGCTGTGGCGGCAAAGCAGAAGAGCCATTTGTAGAGTAGATGCGGAACCAATTTCCTGTAACATCTGCCCCCAAAATACGGACTTAATTTATCCTTCACAACTAACATTCCATTCCAAAGCGCACGTACATTTGAAGGGCATAATGTGGTCTGACTCCTTTAAAGTTTAATTCTGTTGTAGTCCTTTTAAGCAGTGTATTTATCGTGCACATAATATTTCTGCCAAAACAACTTGTGAGAGCGGCAAATTCTTTTCTATATACCATGTCTACTTACGTGTCTTGCCAAACTGATTCTAAACTAAATCCTATTGAACTTCCTTCTCATATCTGTGGTTATTGAACTATGTGTTTTACCATGTGATTTGCCAAATGCGAACTGCCAGTAAATGTATTTCTACACTCTTTGCGCGTGTAAGATTCTTGTACTGTGTGGATTAACATTTAACTTGCTATATGTGAACTTTGAGTAAATGCCATTCTACGTTCTATGCATCTCTTTGGTTTGTCACTTGTGTATTGAAATGCCTTGCAAGGATTGAGCGTAGGCTAAATCAGTTTCAACATCTATTCGTGTGAGATTTTCGTCCTGTGTGGCTTAAGACGTATGAGATTTGGTCTCCTGTGTGGAATAACTTGTGTGTAGCCAACTCTAAACGTCGTTTAAATGCTGAACCACACTTTGCCATGTGTGATGTTTTTCACCTGTGTGGATTAACATGTGTGTAGCCAAATTTGAACGTAGACTAAATCCCTAACCACACTCTTGGCACGTGTAAGGTTTTTCGCCTGTGTGGATTAACTGGTGTTTAGCCAAATTTGAACGTTGGTTAAATGACTTACCACACTATTGGCATGTATGACGTTTTTTTCCTGTGTGGATTAACATGTGTCTAGCCAAATATGAACGTTGATTAAATGACTTACCACACTCTTGACATGTGTGATGTTTTTCACCTATGTGAATTAACACGTGTTTAGCCAAATATGAACGTTGATTAAATGACTTACCACACTCTTGGCGTGTATGACGTTTTTCTCCTGTGTGGATTAACATGTGTGTAGTCAAAGTTGAAAGTCGTTTAAATGCCCTACCACACTCTTGGCAAGAGTGAGGTTTTTCACCAGTATGGTTTAACATGTGTGTAGCCAAATGTGAACGCAGAGTAAATGACTTACCACACTCTTGGCATGTGTGATGCTTTTCACCTGTGTGGGTTAGCGTGTGTGTAGCCAAATTTGAACGTTGATTAAATGACTTACCACACTCTTGACATGTGTGATGTTTTTCACCTGTGTGGATTAACATGTGTGTAGCCAAATGTGAACGCTTAGAAAATGACTTACCACACTCTTGGCATGTGTGATGTTTTTCACCTGTGTGGGTTAGCGTGTGTGTAGCCAAATTTGAACGTTGATTAAATGACTTACCACACTCTTGACATGTGTGATGTTTTTCACCTATGTGGATTAACACGTGTCTAGCCAAATATGAACGAAAACTAAATCCCTTACCACACTCTTGGCACGTGTAAGGTTTTTCTCCTGTGTGGATTAACATGTGAGAAGCCATATTTGAACGTTGATTAAATGACTTACCACACTCTTGGCATTTGTAACGTTTTTCTCCTGTGTGGGTTAACATGTGTCTAGCCAAAATTGAACGTTGATTAAATGACTTACCACACTCTTGGCATGGGTGACCTTTTTCTCCTGTGTGGATTAACATGTGTCTAGCCACATATGAACGTCGAGTAAATGACTTACCACACTCTTGGCATGTGTGTAACCTTGCTCCTGTACGATTTAACATGTGCGTAGCCAAACATGAACATACACTAAATTCCATTCCACATACTCCGCAGATGTGGGATTTTTCACCTGTATGCACTAAGTTATTGCTTGACAAAGTTGAACTTTGACTAAAGTGTTTTTCACTCTTTCGGTAGGTAAGACGCTTTTCACTCTCCTGAGCTAAAATATGCCTTGACAAAACTGATGGATGAAACCCCTTGCCAAACTGCATCGAAGTATGAGATTCCTCATCTGAATGAAAAATGGTTTCCTTTAAAGTAATACACGTATCGTCTTCTCCGTGGAATAGTAATACGTTATCGCGCCTGTAACAAATTCAACAAATAAGGAAATGTGAATGGAGATAATGATTAAGTAGCAACAAAAAAAGTAATCATTCTCTATATTTCATGATAAAATTACACTTAATTTGTTTTATTACATGAAATGTTGTACAAATATGAAATGGAGTACCACTGAGTAGTTTCCATATCTTTCTATTCTCAAAATAAGAGGCTGTAGTTTGCTTCACTATAACAAATTGAGCCATCATTTATACCGTGGCTGTCATAAGTTTTTGACCGTGGCTGCTTTGAAACAAATGCACAGTACGAGAATTAAATCTGTCTTATCTGTAGTTTCATGTGGAGAAAAAACAAACTTGCGTACCAAAGGTTTAAGAACAACAGAACTTATTAATATAAACTCTACCAAAGATCATTCACTTATATCATCATAAGAGGAATACGAAAGACATTTTGAAACAAAGGATGAAAATAATATACAACTTTCCAAGGCGAGGTAGAGAAACTTAACGTAACCAGACTAAAGACGAATCATTTACAGCGTAGTGATTGTAGTTCAGTGGTCTAGGCGCTTGGCCAGTAATCTGGAGGTTATTCGATCGAATACACGTAGAGCATTTTTTTTTTACTTTAGGAATGTTGATGGCGATTGATCAGCGATAACACGCGCTTTATTACATTCAAATATCTGAATACTTCTATAATAATTCTTTAATAATAAATTTCTATGATAGACACGCCCCTGTAGTTAAGAAACGTGTTTCGCGAGCCCCATCACCATGTTAAACCGATGAATTACGTTCGTTAATGGCGCGGAGAGATAAAGCTTATAGAGACATGTTAAAAATAGTGATCCTTCCAGTGATAGCACAATAAATCCTAATACAAAATTCGAAAACAATAGGATATTAGGAAACCGTTGCATTCAAGAAGTAAGGAAGGCAAAACGGCGCTGTGCCTATTAAATATTCGAATACCAAAATAATAGAGCAGTTCTTCGGAAATGGCTAAAGTATTAGGTGTTGGGAGAAACATAGCCAAGAACGCAGTTAATTATACGCCAGATGAATTGAACACCGTTTCTGTCAAAGGTGTATGATACCAGCCTCCACGAAACTGCAAACAATGAATAATTTTGTAGCTTCGGAAATTAACTCTCTGTTCTCGTTTTCTCACGTACAGCCTGCACATATATTAAAAGCGATCCAAAAAATTAAATCTAAAGCCACTGGTACAGATGATATTTCAATAACCATGATCAGGAAAATCCTACCGATGTACTTAATCCTATCACTGACATATTTAATTACTCTCTTGCCACAGGTACTTTTCCCACAGTATGGAAACTCGCTAAGGTCCCCCCACTTCCAAAAAAGAACAACGCTGATAATATTGCAGACTATCGTCCTATCAGTGTCCTTCCCGAGCTTACAAAAGTTTCTGAATATATTGTAAATGATCAAATTCGGGAATACCTAACAACAAATAATTTATTGGATACATTTCAATCTGGTTTTCGAAGTAATCATAGCACATGCACTGTACTAGTAAACATAACAGAGGATATAAGATTGGCTATTGATAACAGAAAACTGACGCTCCTTACTCTACTTGACTATAGTAAGGCATTTCAAAGGATTGATTTTGACATATTACTTCAGAAATTATCATTAATTTTTCTGAATCAGTGGTTAAATGGTTTCATTCTTACCTTCACGAACGTAAACAAAGAGTAGTGATCAATCAGGATCACATATCAACATGGCATTGTATCAACAGTGGAGTGCCGCAGGGTAGCGTACTAGGTCCCCTACTCTTTGGCCTTTACATTAATGATCTCCCAAAAATTCTTACCTATTGTAAATACAATATTTACGCTGATGATTTTCAGTTATATGCTTGTTGTCCCCAACAAGATAATAATGCGATTGAGAAAATAAATACTGAGTCAAAAAGAATCAGCGACTGGTCTACGGCTCATGGGTTAAAATTAAATGCAACAAAATCGCAATGCATCTTAATTCGCTCCCCAAGAATTCTTTCTTCTATTAATATCTATCAGCTCCCAAATATAATATTGTCCAATACTGTTATTCCATTTTCTACAGCTGCAAAAAATTTGGGAGTCACAATCAACCAAAATCTCTCCTGGTCAGATCAAATAAATGGAGTTTGTAAGAGAGCATTTGGTGCCCTACATACGTTAAATCGACTAAGAAATTTCTTACCAATATCTTTGAAGATCAAACTTTTCAAGGTACTGGTGTTCCCACATCTTGACTATTGCGACTCAGTCTATTCTGATCTAACAGAAAATGAATCAAAGTGCTTGCAAAGAGTGCAAAATGCCTGCATTAGATTTATTTTCAATATAAATTACAGGGAACATCTCACATCTTTTTATAAAAAACTGTCATGCCTGACGTTAGTCGGAAGAAGAAATTTACATAATCTTACCCTATTGTACAAAATACTTACTACTCAGAACCATCGTATCTAGCCCGTAGATTTTAAAATTTATCAGACTTTTATACTAGAAGCACAAGATCACAATATAATTTCTTGCTCTTCATCCCCAGTCAAATTCTGATTCATACTCAAAATCCTTCACAGTAAGTACTACACGCCTCTGGAACAGTTTACCTCAATTAATACACAAGGTTTCCACAGTTGCCAAATATAAAAAATCGGTATATTCCCTTCTCTTAAGTAAAGATAAGGACACTGGTAGCACATGAGGCATCTTCGTTTTACCAGATTCTTAATAATCCACATATGAACACACAACCAATAGGTAACCTATGTTAATTTGTACAGCTTATTCATACTTCTAGTACCGCTAGATGCAATACGCAATTTTTGGTTTCTCCATGTTATTTTTGTTTCCCCTATTGTATATTATTTTTCAATTTTTGTTTTTGAAGTGCTTAACCATTTCTTTTACTTAAGTAGTATATTGTTTTTTATGTGGTTCAATACTTTTTTTTGTAATTGTTAATATTTTCTATATATTGGTGTTTTTTTAAATATATATAATGTATGCAAGTGGTTAAGTCTGCAGAGCCTTAACTTCGCCACGTAAAAGACGTCATAAATACATAAATAAATAAATAAATAAATACTAGTTTGTTTCGACACTTGAACTATCACATTTTCAGGAATAATACTAGTGATAATAAATATTATCTGGAAAAATATTTGAAAATTAAAAATTTATTATCGCTCAGGTCATACCATTACAAGCAGAAACCTGATATTAGCCAAAAGAAATTGGTTTTCTGTAACGTTGCCCATGAAAAGACGAATTTCTCATCTAGATTCTAAAAAAAAAAAAAAAAAATCATGATAAGACTTAACATTTTAAATTCCAGACGGGACAAGGCTAACTCACTCTATCGTCACGTTTTGGAGATGAGAATCGAGACGAGACGAAAAGTATCGTAAACATTTATCGTCTTATCTCGATTCTAGAAATAGTGGATGCCACTCTGTAAGCAACAACTGCTATGTAGACTGAATCTTATATATTATTTTGTTACTTTGTACTTCAGAACTCACTGAATTATGGTCTGTATATATATTTTTGTAGCAAAGCTTTTATAATTACATCTGCAAACTCCACACGATAGTTTATTACAAGCTTTAGTGTTCAATAATATCCAAGTCTTTCTATTACAGTTATTTTCCTGGAAACGTAAAGTAGAATATTTTCTACACGAAATATTAGGACAAAGCTTTCGTTTAAATTAGAGTAGCTGTAAAGGTGTCTCATGAAGGTACGGAACCCCTTCCTCGAAACCCCTACGTTTAAGTAAGTTTTGCCAAAATTTAGTGCAACTATAAAACTTTTAATAGCATTATTATTATTATTATTATTATTATTATTATTATTATTATTGAAGTGTTGTAAATTTAATGATACAACCTGTTCCACCCAGCTCCCGCCTAGTATGCATTGTGCTGAACAAACAACGTGTGTATAGGTTTTCTCCGTGTTCTGCTTCCTCTTACTTTCTTTATTTCAATATTTCCTTCATTCTCATCATCGACGTGTTCTGTAGCTTAACCGGCATAACCATTACTTAAAAACAAATTTTCGTACGGCTCTTGTGAGTTCAGACTCCATACTTTCTACACGAAATTTGCCTCGCAACTTTCCGTTATAACATTTAACTACTTCTTGGGAAACTTTCCGTTATAACATTTACCTAGTTGTAGGGAAACTTTCCGTTATAACATTTAGCTAGTTGTAGGGACGTATGGAGAGGTATGTCCTGTTGGTCCTGACACTTCTCTCTAATCCCGACTATTTTGTAACTTCTGGCTAACGCTACGGGCGATTTTACAGGTTTTAATACAATGTGTCCTCATACGGAAATTGTTACCTATATTATTAATATTATTATTATTATTATTATTACTGAATATTTGAGACCTCAATATTACGCCCTACAGCAATGTAAATAAACATACTGAAGTTACGGAAATGAAAATAAATTCTTTTAACCCTATATAAGGATGAATTGAGTTATGAGACACTATGCAAAGAAAATATAGGAAAAAGGTGTCAGCTACTGGATAATGTGAAAATCGAACAGAACTTAAGTAAGATTTGTCTTTATCACAACACCCTTTCAAAGTAACACCCTTTCTTTGGGTAAAGGACAGTAGTGTAATAACCTAACTCCTGGGCCAAACTCTAGGCCAACCCATTTTGGAAATATCTTTTACCAGCACAGATTAAGTAGAGTGATATTGGGCAGGGTGCTTTGCGCATAGGCTTTTAAGACATTTAAAATCATAAAATACTTACATCTAAAACTTACATCTAACATTAAAAGTAAAAAAGAAGTCTTTACGTCAAATTATACATCCTGGGTTGATTTTAAGAATAAAAGATTGGTGAATGTATCTAATGCTATTAATAAACAAGATGTTGTAACATTAGAGCAGCTGGAATAAGTAAACGAAGAGTTTACGCGAAAAGAAACTGTAGAATTACCATGTCGATTGGCAAAAGATGATGTTGAGAAACTAGTCATTTTTGTAATATAATATAGCAGCTGTCTACAAATTTCTTTATAGAAGTAGGTTAATGCATACAGAATCAAGTTTCAATTCATAACTTATAGACACATTTTTAAATGACATTCTAGTTGAAAGTTTTCCATTACACTTTAATATAAATGATCAGTTAACAATTAGACAATCCAGATTCTGATTTGAAACAAGGCAAAAAAATTAATGCGTATTATGTATATAGAAAGAGAGGATGAAGATGAATACGGAAACGAATCAAGTGATAATGATAATGTTAGGAGGGTAGTATTAGGTAATGATGAATTTTAAATTTCTATATAATAAACAGGATTATTGTGTTAAGTGTAAGAAATCAACAGATACGAAGAAAAACACTATTAGAATAGAAAAAAAAAAACAGAATGGAAGATATAGTAAGAAAGGTATTGGTTCAGTATGTGGTGTTACTAAATTGTAATTCGTTTAAAAGAAAGATTGACTAGAACAAGGTAAAGGTATTAGAGAAGACATTATAGAAGAAATTCACAAACCTTCCGGAAAGAATTATCCTAGGTTAAATGTTATTGTTAAAGGTATAAATGATTTATGGCAAGCAGATCTTGTGGAAATGCATAGTGGCATGTTAAAAGGTATCTCCAAGTTAAACAAAGGCTATAAGTATTTGCTAACGATTATAGATGTGTTTTCGAAATATGATTTTACTGTTCCTGTTAAAGATAAGAGCAGTAAAAATGTTACAGAAGCATTTGAATCCATACTAAGAACGAGAAAACCTAGTAACTTACAAACTGATCAAGGCAAAGAGTTTTACCATAAAGAATTTAAGAAGGTAATGGAGGAAAATAAGATTAATCATTACTCAACCTATAGGGGTAAGAAAGCTTCTGTTGTTGAGAGATTCAATAGAACTCTTAAACAAAACATGTGGAAAAATTTACAACACAAGGAAATTATAAATGGATACAAATAATACCAATACTAGTTAGCAAGTATAATAATTCTATGCATAAAACCATTGGTTTAAAGCCTATAGAAGTTAATAAAAAGAATGAACAAATAGGAAATCGAAAGGGTTATTTGAAAAAGGATATACACCTAATTGGTCAACAGAAGTATTACTTATTAGCGAAGTTATAACATCTAATGCACCTAGCTGGATAGATAAAAGTAATGTTGTAATATAAATTTAAATATTATTTTTATGGAATAATAACCATAATACGTTAGTATGGATCAAAGTTTGAATGATATATGTTACGAACAGACTAAAGATAACTATTGGTATGGTATCTTTGGTGATTTTAAACTGATTATAGATAAGAACACAGGTTACTTCAATGCTACTAAATAGTGTGCAATGGGATGTAGAAGATTTAAAAAAACGTTAGAAAATAAAGGTTCAAATGAAATATTAGAATATCACAATAACAAACTAAGTGGACCGTATTCGGGCCACTTCAAAAACTCACCTTATACAGTACAACTAGCTGGTAACGAAATAATGTTAAAAAATATTTTCTAAACAATAAATACGAGTACTATGGATAGTTTAAACGTTATTAGTTACGAACAGATTAAAGACAATTATTGCTATGCTATTTTTTGGGATTTTAAATTGATTGTGGATAAGAGTACAGGATACTTCAATGCTACTAAGTTGTGTCAAGATGGTGGTAAGAGGTTTGATAATTGGTTAAAAAATAGTCACAAGAGTTAATAAGATACTATGAGCTAGAATTAACCAACTTCTCTAAATATAGGAATTGCTCTTCCACACACCTAATAAAAGGAGAAGACAACGAAACAACCTCAATCATATCTGGAACTTATGTACACAAGAAATGTTTCTAGCTGTTGCCTTTTTGTTATCTAAAGATTCTTACAATAAGTGTTATGATATCGAAAACTATTTCATCCAAGACTTTAGGCAATATACAGTTAACAACGAATTACTCCAAACACGAATGCAAGATATAGAAATATAGATGGAAAAGTTAAGTCTTAAGAACAAGGGCTTAAAAAATAGCAGCACCATATACAGACGACGATTCAAAAGATAATTGCTTAATCATATACAAGAAAAACAAACTTAATGATCACTTTCCTTTATTATGCTATCAGATGCCAAAAGAGAAGTCTATATAAGCCTCTTAATGAGGCAGAAGAAAAATATCCCGATCATGAGATAATATACGAAAAGTTTAGAGATCCTTAAGTTATTCAACCTAGTGCAAAAAGAAATAGATATTCGTAAAGGTAAGAGTAATGAGTTTTGGACGTCCCTATTAGAGGAACATTTGGTTAAAGAAATTAAAGAAATTGATTGTTTCTATTATCGGTTAACATCTAATCCTATGTAAAAACTTTCGATATAAGTTTTATGATTATCATTTCATAAAAACATCAATCTTCGATGTTATTATTTCCAATCTTCCACAGAAAAAAAACGGATTATCAAAATCAGCATTTTCTTCAGGATATTCATTGTTGTTGTTGTTGTTGTTAAGTATCATAACTATTCTACAGAAGGACAAGTGTTATTAATTCTTAACTATGTAAGCAAATATTCAACACAGAACACATGCTTGCACGTCATTTTACACAATTCAGTTTTTGTTCCTTTTTATATTGAGCATTCTTCTGAGTTCTCTACTAATGTAAACCTGTTAAGAGTAGCATTAGTTTGTTTCTGAGGGACTCGTGACATGCTTATTTACTCTTAAGAATTTAAACATATCGATCTTACCTGTGATTTTCATTAGAAAGTTTTCTGAGAACTTCCTATCGCAACAAGTGCGTATTATGCTATTTTTATTCTAAACCTTTGCTTTCGAACTCGAGAATGAATTTTTCGCTTTAATCGTGTAAACTAACACTTGACCAGTAAATTTTATTTTGTTGTTTCTCACATGTGCTTCATCTAGCAGTGGTGTAATATCGTTCCAATCGATAACAGAATCAAATTCTCTCAAGAAGACTGTTAGTTCTTTTCTTGACATGCGACAACTTTTAGAAACTATATCCGAACAGAGTTTGTCTTTAAAGGTTTTTAGGAATGTAAGTTTAAGCAAATCTGTTTTGCAAGAGAGTATGCTCCAAAGTAAGTATTCTTGGAATTGTGTGCAAACCTCAATAGCTTGTTTTTGCGAATATTTCTCCAGTTATTTTCTTCACCAAACAGGAGCCAATCAACTTCTTCTTTAAATTCATTAACATAATCTTATTGAATCATATCTTTTATAAGCTCATCTTTATTCATCATTGTTTTATCTTGTTATTTGTTGAGCGTATTCATACGTGTAGTCTTCCCAATGAATATGTTGTCTTGTATGTTCTTTATGGTTTCGTACGAAATCTGGTTTTAAATTATGATAACAGCATGAACCATACCTTCGTTCACACAATTCGTCTCAGAAAAGTTTATCACTATACTTATTAATAATGTTTTCGTATCTGACAAGTCTTTCCTGTTTGATAATCTGACCCAATTGATGTGTTCTTCATAACGTTCTATAAAAGAAAGTGACAGTTTATGGGTTGATGTAACTGAGCACCAATGTATCTTGTTTTTGAAGATATGTAGAAAGTTATCGGGTAAGTTCTTTATTTCTAAAATTTGTTTCCATTCTTTGAATTTTCGACTACTTAGTGCCTTTATAACTATATTTCTACAAAGCGGATTCTGAAAGTAGTTTACAATATGCTCAGGGTTTAATCTTTGAATCATGTCTTTTATAAGCTCATCTTTATTCATCATTGTTTTATCTTGTTTACTTGGTTGTTGTGAATTTGCAGCAGTTGTTGCTAAAGACTTATTTCTGTGCTCGTTGATTAAGGCTATTATTTCTGCTTTTCTAAGCTTTGGATAACCACGTACTCCGTTCTCTCTACATTATTGCTTAAGTTGGGGGATAGTTTTCCTTTCCATAACCTTCTCTTTTATAATAATAAGAAAATAGTTATTCGTTTTTGTTCATTTCTGTATTTAGTAAAGATGGATAAGCAATATGACTTGATACAGAATAAACTTAACCTTATTCATCAAGATCTTCAACTCATAACAGTACTACTAGAAAAACAAATATTAAAAGAACAAGAAATGCTATTAAAAGAAAAAGAGAATGGAGTGTTAGAAAGATATACACCAGAACCAAATTGGGATAGCGACAAAAAACTTTAGCCCACAAACGATAGTGACAAAGAACTTGAGACTACAAATGATAGTGATGAACATGATGAGGTAGATTTGAAAAAAGAATAATAAAAATGAATTAGTTTTCATTACATCATTAGTAACTTTCATGGGTTATTCCCATAAAAGCCATGTTCTAATACAATATGCTAATAGACATCGAGATTTCCTACGTCACATGGATATTAGCTCTTGTGTTAGATAACGAAAATGATTAAATTTTTTTGTATAATAAAAAGAAGAGAGTAATTATGAATTTAATTAAGCACACAGTAGTGGAATTAAAAAAAACTTATGTAAAGGAAAGGGGATCAAAAGTTATTCCCGATCAAGGAAAAACAACTGATAGGCCGTATTAAAGAACATGAAGATGAACAAAACAAATTAAACTTTAGCAATTTTTTTCCCATTTAAAGAAGACATATTGGAAAAACCAAAACCTAAGAGATTAGGTAGGAAGAGAGCTTTAAAACTGTTTCCATTTAAAGAGAAGTATTTGAAGAACCAAAAATCAAAGCTGAATCAATACCAATCGATGTAGATCGTCAAAATACTACTTACATTTAAATAAAAATTAGAAACATGGAGATTCACAACACAGTACAAACCAGAAGATCCATTAGAACATAATATTAAAACAATATCTAAAGCTATATTAAACAGAATACAACTCAGCTTACAAAAACATGGCTCATTGAAAATTAATCTATGATTAAGTTCCAAATATAAGAAAAGAAAAGAAATTCAAGAGTTTTATTTCAATACTGAAAACCGAGTAATATATGTGAGCGTGTGGCCCCCCTCACCCTCCTTCCATTTTAATTCTCCTGGTTTCTCTTGGCTGAAGTGGAATAAGGCTCCATGGATTATACGTCGACGCAAGCTTCGTTAGTTTTATCCTTTTCTATGAGTTGGCAGTGCTGTGAGTAGTGACTTGTATTTCCGCTTGACCGAACAAAAAGGATGTGACATGGTGATGTTCCGAAATATAGTGCCATAGTTTCAAAAGTAATCCTAAGACGTTTGTATTAATTTCAATATTTTAATTATAATATGTTAATGGCAAGATCATTTAACGCCTTATGATATATATATTTCTTGTAAACAATATTGCTTATGGATATTTTTTTTTAAATAATCCTTTGGTGTGATTGGAGCAAGCTTACCGACGCTAGAGAAAGAAGGCGGGAACGGTGTGCAGGAAGACGCCATTAGGAAGGAACGACGTAAATGACTCCGAAAAGAAATCAGTCGTATATTTAGTCATCACTTATGATAATGTACTCAAATATGGACGAGTGAAGTGTGGAGCTTACATGATTTCGTCACATACATATTTTAATGTGAATTTCAGTGAAAACGCTTCAAGACAAATTAATTTGTCTACGATTGAAGACGTCACGCCGTAACACTTCTTTGTAAATGTTACCCTTTTAGAACAAATCCAAAATCCAAAGCTGAGTTTTACTCATATTAGCAATGAAGTAACGTAAGTAAAAGAAAGGATAAATTTACTTCTTAATTGTCGATCAGCGTACCACAAGTAATTTTATTGTCGACTATCCAGCCGTACGATGGAAATTGGAGTTAGTCATGGAAATTCGAAACCTATTCGAAATTGGGAAGAAGAATCCAATAAGTTATTGCCCTCCTAAATAGTCCACCAACCCTCCTCTTCTTCTTATGATTTCACCAGAACCACAGTGTTAAGTGATGTAGTGCTCTGCGATTTAATGTGTGTAAAGTGATCATTTTTATTGTCACGTAATGAGCCGGCTTCGTCGTCATATCATATTTTGAGTTGATCTTTTAAAATTCCTTTTTTTATTTTTTTATTCTTCTATTAATAAATACAAGGGCTAAATTCACTATGTTCATACGATAAAAGAAAAAATCTGAAATACAAACTTCTAAAGGTGTCAACGATAATCATATTAACAAAATGCAGTAGTAAGTATGTATATGAAAAGTGTAACATTTTGTGCTTGAGTAAAACCACTTTTGTGCATATTTCATGTTTTTTAGTTGCAATTCATGTTTCTCGCATCGATCACTACCAGAACGGTAAGAATTCTGTACTTAATATCATTGCACTTGATTGTATGCGGAACAGGCGTGTCACTGAAGGTGGGTACGCGCATATACAACTTTGGTTCGGACTGATCTCAAGTCGCAATCTGATGCAGTTCCAAATACGAATTCTAACCGCTAAAATCACTATTATTGAGGCGTACCGAACGAGATTCGAACTCAGAAGGTCATGAGAGTGTCTTCCCGAAAGAGGACAACCGAGAATCGAACCCGGCATGTTATAAGGATGGCCTTCCCGAGCAAGAACACGAACCACTCGTGTTACATATATCAATCAACCAATGTAAACGAACCACTAACTAATATGAAACAAGCATTAAGAACAAGAATGGATGAGTTTTAAGCTTGAAGTTCTGGCTGGGCTCTTATAAACATTAACTTTTTAGAACTAGCAATCGTTAAATATGTACCATACAGAGAATCATCATACATAAGAATAACCTAATCAGTTTCAAAACAAAAAGGCGTAATTAATGTAAAAATGAAGACGAAAAATGCTTCTTATACTCATTATACAGTGCCTTATATCCTACAAATTCACATTCTGAACGAGTACCAAAAAATGATGAACTATTGTCAAACTTAGAATCCATACTAAAAAATATTCATTTTCCTGCAAAACTAAGCGATATTCCAAAAGTCGAAAAATTACTTAATATTTCTATAAATGTCTATGGGTATGATAAAGACTATTCAATCTATATATTCATTGACTCATTGAACAAAATAATGTGGTACGGGAGTTATTAGAAAATAAAATAGAAAAAAGTAATGCATCTTTAGAAAATAAAGTCGAAAAAGTTAATGAATCTTTAGAAAATAAAATAGCTGAAATAAATGAATCTTTGGAAGGAAAAATAGAAAAAGTCGTTGAACAAACTAATAATGTACGTGAGTTTTTAGAAAACAAAATAGTGGAAGTTTCTGAAATAACAAAAAAGCAGATTGACGATAAACTTGAGGTGCAATTGGAAATAATCAGAAAAGAATGCGTAGGTAGATACGAACAAATATCCAAAGAAATAGATGAGAAATGTGAGGTAGTAAATGATAAATGTGAGAAAATAAGGGGGAAAACAGTACAGAATTATCAAGAACTTGAGGACATTAAGGTCGATTTAGGTAAATGTGAAGAAAAGGCGGACCGTGCATTTGAGAAAATTGAAGCAATTGAGGAGTCAGTAAATAAAATTGAAGGTAATTTAGAAAACAAAGAAAAAATGATAGTGGGATTAAATGATACGACTCATAAGTTAGAAAGAAATGTTGCAATATTGCATAGTAGGGTCGACACTTTGTCACAGAACACTATCCCTCCCGGTATTGACGTGGTCAATATGAGTCAAAATATTGCTTTAATAGGTGACAGGTTGTTAGGTTTAGAAATTAAGGTAGATGAAACCCAAACGAAGTTAACCTCATTGACTGAACATGCTAGCAGAGAAGGGAGTGAGCGTAATTGGCGTAGATTAAGTATATCCGGTGATGATAGGAGTAGCCATAAGTCAAAATACAGCAGTAAGGAAGAAACTAGTAGTGCCAACCAAACAGATTGTAGCTCTTCGACAGCTAGTGAGACAACAAAATTAAAGAAGCGTATTAAAGTGAGAAAATCAGACAGGGGTGACGTAAAAAGGGCTAAACGACGAATATTGCGTCATGGTGACATTGAAATGTTCCCCAAGTTTTCTGGTTTAGAGGATGATGAGTCACCAACTTCGTTTTTAGAGCAGTTTAAGATTGCAGCGCACGCTGTAGACGTACCTGAATCCCAATACTTAGATGTACTAGGGTTTATTTTTACCGGTAACGCTCGTGAGTGGTACAAGTCAAAATTAGGTACATTTCGTTCATTTAAAGATTTCATTAAAGAATTCAAAGCTCAATTTGGTTCTGAACAAGTCATCGCAAATAAAATTTCAGTGCTACAATCGCAAGCGTTCAACCCAAAAACTAATGGTACTGTTACTGATTTTGTTCACAAAAGGTTCAATAAGATACGAGGTTTATCACCTAATATACCAGATACTTTCATTGTGAATAAAATTAAACAGTTGATCCCTATTTCTTACCGACGACAATTAGCGTTGTTCCCAAATTTAGATTTCAGTTCATTTTTAACAGCCATACAAAATCTTGAAGCATTGTATTATGATAGCAGAAGCGTTAACGACAGGAACAACTTTCATGGTAGAACTGTACGTGTCAATCAGGTAGATGAAGTGCAAGGGAATTACGAGAATTTTAATATAAGGGGAAATTATAGTAATGAAAACCGCAAAAATTCAGGTAGAGGTAAGTTTGACGGACCCAAAAGAAAGGGAACTCCGAACAAGAGAAAGTTTCATTGGAACAAAGGTAAGAATAATTATAGAAGAGATAATGATCGCAATGAAGGTCAAGGTAGTAATCGTAGTAATTACGAAGATGATCACGAGTATGAGAATTCAAATCAAAGCGAAAGGGTGAACTTTGTAAATAGTAACCATGATGAAGGTATGAACCGAACACAGCCAATGCCTACATATACTCAATCTGCACCACAATTTCCGTTTTATAGTCCAAGAGTTGTGTTTCCTCAAAACAAAGATCAAACTTTAAACTAAATGTGCTCTCCAACGCGAGTGCGGTTGGTAGAGTTGGTAATGTAAATGGTAATTTTGGTACTGAAAGTCAAAATGCCCTCAAAAATGATTCGCAATGCGAGTTTGTTGTAATTGGAAAGAACGTAGTGAATGTTGTAAGTTGGGACATTGATTCATCTGAAAGTAGTGATGAAGAACAGAAATTTAATAGTCAAGGTAGGTCAGCTGAAATAAAAGTACAGATGTTGAATCAACCAGTAGTAGCCTTGTGTGACTCTGGAGCTTCTGTTAGCATTTTGTCGTTAGAGACATGGAAACGTATAGCGTCAATCATCTCCCACCCTCACTTGCGACCAGCTCCACATATTTTGTTGCTGGATTTTTCAGGTAAGAGAAAGAAACAGGTGCAAGGTGAAACAATATTGTGTATTGAAATAGGGAAGGTTAGTTTTGACGTACGTGTGCTAGTTGTCTCTGACTTGAATACTGAATGCTTATTGGGTAGAAATTTTCTCACACAATCCAAGGCAAAGATAGATTTTGGTGATAATTCTATTACGGTTGAAAAGGAAGGAGAAATCGTTAACGTACCTATGCTAGGTGGTGAAGCTGACAATACGAAAGTCACAAAAATTCTGACTAAAGGTGATGTACAGAAAAAGGTAAATTTTGTATCTCAAGTTGGTATTGATACTAAAATGAATGCTACTAACGACAGTGATGATGAATCAGAAATTCTATTTGAGAGTGGAAAAGTGAATGTAGAGTGTCCCATAGTAAATAATCTGGTAAGTGAAAAACAAAAATTAGAAAAAGAATGGGTTAATCATGTTGTTCTTTCTGATCAAGCTTATAATAAAATCCGTAATTCTTGTAGTAATGAAAAGGAAATGAAAGTGTTAAATTTAGAGGTTGCTAATGAAGATAAATTTTTGTTTGATCACTATTCACAGCAAGTGTCAGAAATAGATTGTGAGATCGAAAAATCGCATTGTAAATCGTTGGATAGAGTTGCAGTCTCTAACACATTTAATAGTAAAATAGAAAGTGAATATGTGTCAATTTCAGAAATACGAGAAAAGGTTAGGGAAGCTCAATTGTCTGATTTTGAGAAAGATAAATTGTTCAAATTGTTGCTGAAACATAGAAAAATTTTTAAAAATATTCCCGGACGTTGTACCAAATTTGAATATGAAATTGAGGTAGATACAGACCAACCTTTGGTTAAAAGGCAATATACATTACCATATAAATTCAAAGAGCATATTGATTCGCAAATCGATGAGTGGTTACAATGTGGCGTAATAGAATCTTGTGTGTCAATCCATTCACACCCAATCTTTTGCGTGCCAAAGAAAAATACTAGTAAAATGCGAGTAGTAGTCGATTTAACTGTTTTGAATAAGCATGTAAAAATAAAACAATTAAAGGTAAATAAAATTGATGATCTGTTGTTAAAGTTTCAGGGTGGTAAGTACGTATCAAATATTGAATTAGTAGGAAGTTATACACAAGTTCCAATTTCTGAAAATTGTAGAGATTACACAGCATTCTCATGGAATGGGAAAATGTATAGATTTACATCTATTCCTTTTTGATACGCAAACGGAGGCGTAGGATTAATGGCTTGTCTTTTGGTTGTGTTAGGTCATGCATTGTTTGATAAATTAGTTACGTACATCGATGACATTTCTGTACCAACATTTTCTTTTGATGAACAGTTAGAAATTTTAAACCTATTATTTACAAAATTAGAAGAAGCCAATATGACTGTAAATTTAAAGAAATCCTCATTTTGCAATAAGAGTTTTCAATTTCTTGGTTTCGTAGTCACACCTGAAGGCGTGAAAAAGGATCCGTCGTATGTAGAAACAATTCGAACATTGCCTCGTCCGAAAAATGTAAAGGAACTTAAGCGAGTGTTAGGTTTGTTCGAGTGGTGTTCAAAATTTGTATATCATTTCGCTCATTTAGCCAATCCATTGTTTGAACTTCTGAAAAAGAATAAAAAATGGGTTTGGACTGACGAATGTGAGCAAAGTTTTGCCCAGTTAAAAGCATCATTAGCCGAAGAAGTGCTGTTAAATCATCCGCTGTTAGATCACGATTTTTGTTTAGTGACAGACAGTTCCTTGGTAGCAGTGGGAAGTATATTATTCCAAGAAGTTAACGGTGAAAAACACATACTTGGTTTTTACAGTAAAACTTTGAATAGTGCACAGCGAAATTTCACAATCACAGAATTAGAGGCGTATGCAATCGTTACAGCCGTACGTAAATGGGGACATTTATTATATGGCCATCACGTGAAAGTTTACACGGACCATAACTCGTTAGTGTTTTTAAATAAAATTCGCCATTGGAACTCTCGTTTGGCTCGGTGGAGTCTTGAACTACAGGGATTTAATCTAGAAATAATGCACATTTCAGGGAGTGAGAATGTTGCCAGTGATGCATTGTCCAGGATAGTTTTAGCCCCTCCTAGTGAAATTTTGGATATAAATAACTTAGAAGTACTTCCATCGTTCTTTAGAAACCTCACACCAGGAGAGTTAACCGAAAAACAAAAGGAACATCCTGAGTACAGTAAAATTATCAAATTTCTAGAGAAACCGAACGATCCCTACAGTAAGATGCAAAACAGAAATGTAGAAAAATTCTACAAACTAGGAAATGGTATATTGTTGTATAAGAACTTTCACTTTCCCAATAGTTGGAGAATTTGCATCCCACCATCTTTAGTAAACCTGGTAATTGAAGAAATGCACAGCAACCGTGGACATTTCGGGTGCGAAAGAACTGTAAGCTTCATCAGCGAGATCTGTTATTGGAAATCTATGCGGCGAGACGTGATGAACTATATTAACGATTGTCTCGAGTGTAAACGAACTAAAGTTGATACTCGGCCCCCGGCTAGACCTTTAGAAACCATACAGGTGAAAGGCCCTAGGAGATTAATTTCAATTGACATTATCGGACCTCTTGTGCCATCTCCCTCGAAGTGTAAATTTATACTCTCAGTTTTGGACGTTTTTACTCGCTACCTTGTTCTTTATCCAATCCGGAACGCTACTACGAAGTGCGTAGTTAAATGTTTGGAAACATTGTATTTTGTGCACTTAGGAATACCTTCAGCTATATTGGCGGACAATGGTAGTTGCTTTATTTCTAAAAATTTCAAACAGAAAATGGAAGAATATGGTGTTAAGATATTTTATTCAACGCCCTACCATCCGGCGTCGAACGCGGTGGAGAGAATCCATCGGAAGACGAACAGGTTGTTCAGACTATTTTGTAAAGATGATCATGGTTCTTGGGAGAAGTTTATACCACAAGTTGTAGTGTTGCTGAACTATTCTATATCTAGCAGTCTTGGCGCGAGTCCAGCCAGTTTATATTTGAACATTCAGGCTGAAAAACCAATTTTCGAACATTTTGGCATTATTACGAATGATACGAACGAAAACGATAATGAGAGTTGGGACAATAAATTGGTAATGGCTGATTTTAAAAGAAAAGAAGTGATCCGAAAGCGAAATGAAAAGTATAACTCACAGCAGGAGAGTAAACACAAAATACAGGTGAACGATCTGTTTTTTTGAAACAGATAAACTTAAGTTCCGCAACAGACAAGAAAATTTCAAAATTTTTCAATGTGTTCAAAGGACCCTATCTTTGTGTTAACAAACCATCCAATTCAGAAAAGGTGTTCAAATTGTTAGATCCTTTAACTGGTAAATCAATTGGGTCACATTCAGTGGATAGACTTAAGGTGTGGAAACCTACGAAACAAACTCGTAAAATCTGGTTAGACCTAGCAGTAAAACATAGTTCTCAAAAGTACCATGACATGATTTCAAGCGAATTTAAAAATTCAGATTTAGAAAGTAGTGTTGAAACTGTTCTTTGCAATGCATTAACTACAACACCAGTATGTTTGTCTCAAAGTGTTCAATCAAGAAGTAACAACCAACGAATACATAAAATTTTAGAGAAATTGCTAGATGTTGACAAGTATTTGAATTTTCTGTACTGTAAAAACCTGTGTTCATCTGATGTGTTGGAACTTGCAAAATCCTTATGTGTTATTGAATGAGAAAGTACAAGGAATGTAAAAAAAAGAGAGAAAGAAAAGTTGTTTCATGATTTATGCAGGCATCTGTGACCCGCTATGCGACTTCCAGATGGCCGTTGATATTTTATTTTCCGAAGTAATGGAAAAACTAGCAAAAATATATGCCAAGTCATGGAGATGAGGTCCCCCCCCCCTATGTGTAATGGGTAATGTAACATGTTTTTAATGCTCGGAGTACGCTATTTTGGTAAATCCCATTCTTTATTATTTTAAATTTTTAACCTTGTATTCTATAATTCGGCCTCATCTCGGGGTGGTAAAACCAAATAATTCATTGTGGGTAGGTTCCTTCGAAATTTAGCCAGGCAGATCCTGTCGAGTGATCACAGAGAGTCATAACTGAATTATTACGTTGTAAAAATTTAGCTGTGAATCTTTAAGGCGCCGATAAATTTTATTAAATCTCGACAAAAACGTATATAATATGTAGTATGCTTTGAAAAATTATTTACCAATGAGAGAACTCGTTTCGTATATTCATGTCACTGTATTTTTGCAGTATATTTGAAAATTAACTTGTAAGCTGAAATAGTATTGCTTAAATCTTGTGTTTTAAATATTTGAAGAGTGAAAATATTACATTATTATGAGTTATTTTGAAAATTAGTTATAAGTAAGTATATATGTATAAAAAAAGGTTATTTTTACATTTTATATTTCATTCTGTTTAAAGTATTGAAAATTTCACGTGTTTAGTATAATAAGGATATTTAGTATAAGATGTAATCACACGAGTCAGATACTTACAAACAAAAAAAAATAAAGAGTGAAAGTTGAAATTTAACGATTTATGTAATGGTATAAGAAATATATTAGTTATTTCATATGAATAAGTAGAATATGAAAGATATATATATATAATATAAAATGAAAATATAATCAATAAGCAATATGTTATTCTATTTGTTTTAAAATATTGTGTTATGAAGATAAATGTAATCTTATCTTTATAAAAAAAGCCCATTTAAAGTGTATAGCCCTAAAAATAAAATAGCCCTTCCACGTTTGTATGAAGTATTAGTGAACCATCGTGAATCAAATATTAATTGTGCAAGAAAGATGAGGAATAATAACCGGAGAAATAAACTTTTGGGAAGAGGATAATTTCAAGGTTCCAGGATTCTGGTAATCTTCAATGAAGATCATCGTCCCATACGCACGCCATTTGTGAGCGTGTGGCCCCCCTCACCCTCCTTCCATTTTAATTCTCCTGGTTTCTCTTGGCTGAAGTGGAATAAGGCTCCATGGATTATACGTCGACGCAAACTTCGTTAGTTTTATCCTTTTCTATGAGTTGGCAGTGCTGTGAGTAGTGACTTGTATTTCCGGTTGACCGAACAAAAAGGATGTGACATGGTGATGTTCCGAAATGTAGTGCCATAGTTTCAAAAGTAATCCTAAGACGTTTGTATTAATTTCAATATTTTAATTATAATATGTTAATGGCAAGATCATTTAACGCCTTATGATACATATATTTCTTGTAAACAATATTGCTTATGGATATTTTTTTTAAATAATCCTTTGGTGTGATTGGAGCAAGCTTACCGACGCTAGAGAAAGAAGGCGGGAACGGTGTGCAGGAAGACGCCATTAGGAAGGAACGACGTAAATGACTCGGAAAAGAAATCAGTCGTATATTTAGTCATCACTTATGATAATGTACTCAAATATGGACGAGTGAAGTGTGGAGCTTACATGATTTCGTCACATACATATTTTAATGTGAATTTCAGTGAAAACGCTTCAAGACAAATTAATTTGTCTACGATTGAAGACGTCACGCCGTAACACTTCTTTGTAAATGTTACCCTTTTAGAACAAATCCAAAATCCAAAGCTGAGTTTTACTCATATTAGCAATGAAGTAACGTAAGTAAAAGAAAGGATAAATTTACTTCTTAATTGTCGATCAGCGTACCACAAGTAATTTTATTGTCGACTATCCAGCCGTACGATGGAAATTGGAGTTAGTCATGGAAATTCGAAACCTATTCGAAATTGGGAAGAAGAATCCAATAAGTTATTGCCCTCCTAAATAGTCCACCAACCCTCCTCTTCTTCTTATGATTTCACCAGAACCACAGTGTTAAGTGATGTAGTGCTCTGCGATTTAATGTGTGTAAAGTGATCATTTTTATTGTCACGTAATGAGCCGGCTTCGTCGTCATATCATATTTTGAGTTGATCTTTTAAAATTCCTTTTTTTATTTTTTTATTCTTCTATTAATAAATACAAGGGCTAAATTCACTATGTTCATACGATAAAAGAAAAAATCTGAAATACAAACTTCTAAAGGTGTCAACGATAATCATATTAACAAAATGCAGTAGTAAGTATGTATATGAAAAGTGTAACATTTTGTGCTTGAGTAAAACCACTTTTGTGCATATTTCATGTTTTTTAGTTGCAATTCATGTTTCTCGCATCGATCACTACCAGAACGGTAAGAATTCTGTACTTAATATCATTGCACTTGATTGTATGCGGAACAGGCGTGTCACTGAAGGTGGGTACGCGCATATACAACTTTGGTTCGGACTGATCTCAAGTCGCAATCTGATGCAGTTCCAAATACGAATTCTAACCGCTAAAATCACTATTATTGAGGCGTACCGAACGAGATTCGAACTCAGAAGGTCATGAGAGTGTCTTCCCGAAAGAGGACAACCGAGAATCGAACCCGGCATGTTATAAGGATGGCCTTCCCGAGCAAGAACACGAACCACTCGTGTTACATATATCAATCAACCAATGTAAACGAACCACTAACTAATATGAAACAAGCATTAAGAACAAGAATGGATGAGTTTTAAGCTTGAAGTTCTGGCTGGGCTCTTATAAACATTAACTTTTTAGAACTAGCAATCGTTAAATATGTACCATACAGAGAATCATCATACATAGAATAACCTAATCAGTTTCAAAACAAAAAGGCGTAATTAATGTAAAAATGAAGACGAAAAATGCTTCTTATACTCATTATACAGTGCCTTATATCCTACAAATTCACATTCTGAACGAGTACCAAAAAATGATGAACTATTGTCAAACTTAGAATCCATACTAAAAAATATTCATTTTCCTGCAAAACTAAGCGATATTCCAAAAGTCGAAAAATTACTTAATATTTCTATAAATGTCTATGCGTATGATAAAGACTATTCAATCTATATATTACATCACACACAGACCAAAAAAGAAAAACATGTGAATTTATTATATATATAAAAACTTGTTGAAGAAAATGTTAAAACACATTATTGTTGGATTAAAGACCTAAGTAAATTAATTAGTACTCGAATAAGTAAATGGAGAGCTCGAAAATTTTTGTGATCGATGTTTGTTATACTTTTAATAACAAAATGCATTAGATAAACATGAGCAAAATTGTTCATAGAATAAAGCAGTAAAAATAATAATGCCTGAAGAAAACACATATGCTAAATTTAAGAATTATCAGTATAAAATGAGAATGGCCTTTGTAATCTATCCTTATTTCATGCTACGATTATGAATGCTTATTGCATAATGTTATGGGATGTGAAGAATGTTATCCAGAAAATAAACCATATACAAAAAAATATCAACAACATAAAACTTCTAGATTTTGTATTACATTGTAAAAAGCGATGGAAGTAAAACCGAACCTATTTGTTTAGAGGTAAAAATGCAGATAAAGATACATAAATAAATTACAGAAAGAAGCTAAAATGATATCTAGTATTTATAAGCAAAATAATGAATTACCTTTAACAAAGAAACAGAAATAAGAGTTTAATAGATCCGAATTTTGTTATTACTGTAAAGAAAAATACACTAAAAAGAATTATAAAGTTAAACATCATGATCATGTAACAGAAGAGTTTATAGATCCTTTCTGTAATAATTGTAATTTAAAGTTATAATTCAAAAAGTTTGTACCAATCATTATACATAACAGGATAGGACTCACATTTATTCATTAAAGAGCTTGGATGTAATAAAGAAACATTTGATTTAATACCTAATAACAAGGACGCTACATTTCATTCAGTTAAAAGGTTGGAACTATCAAATTAAAATTCATATATTCGTTTAGATTTATGGCGTGTTTAGACAAATTATCATCAAACCTAAGGAGAGAACAAATGACTCACACACAACACTTCTACCCTAATGAAGAACAATTTAACCTTGTAACAAGAAATGGTGTTTACCCGTAAGATTGTGTTAGTGACTGAAAAAGTTTAGACAGAGACAATTAAGCCCAAAGGAAGGATTCTTAAACAAGCTTACCAACACACATATAAGTTATGAGAATTATAAGCATGCGAAGAAAGTGTGGAAAACATTTAAAATTAATAATCTCGGACAGTACCATCATCTATATAGAAAAACTGATGTGTTGTTATTAGCAGATGTACTTGAGAACTTTAGAGAAACATGTCTTAAGCTTATGGTCTTGATACAGCTTGGTATATAACAGCACCAGCTTTAGCTTGGGATGCAATGTTAAAGATGACAAATATAGAATTAGAATTATTAACAGATAATGATATGGCGCTGATGATTGAAAAAAGTATAAGAGGAGGAATTTCACAATGTAGTAAAAGATATATAAAAGCAAACAATAAGTATATGGAAAGTTACGATGAGAATAAAGAAGATTTATACATAATGTGCTTGGATGCTAACAACTTGTATGGATGGGCAGTGAGCCAATACTTGCCATTTAAGGGATTTTGATGGTTAAGTGAAGACGAGATAAGAGAAACAGATTTCACAAATATACCTGATGATTCTGATGCGTGTAACCTATTAGAAGTTGATCTTGAATATCCTAAAGAATTGCATGACTATCACAAAGACTATCCATTAGCTTCTCAAAACATGCATCGATCTGGTACAAAACAACCAAAACTGTTAACATTTTTATACGATAAAGAAAAATATCTAATTCACTATCGAAACCTAAAACAATGTTTAACACTTGGATTAAAGCTTAAGAAATTTCATCGTGTAATATAATTTGAACAAAGAGATTGGTTAAAGAATTAAAGATTGGCTCCTTGACGGTTTTAGCTCTCAATCGGTATAATAGAGATATAGTTTCTTTTTGCATTATTAATTTTACGGTGTCTTTCTTCAACATTTGAAAGTCTTCTTGTGTAGCACAAATCTTAGCATCAACCGCATTTTTCGTGATATATGTGTCTTGTAACTTTTGTTATCAATCTCCAAAACGTTTTCTATCGTCCTCTAATTGACTATTAATATTGGCTTCTACTAATTTAAGTTGTTTTACGTTAACAACGTTGTTTAAATTATCTAATAGATTTAATTTATCTTCAATAATATTAATACCACTTACGCCACTTTTAACATTACCATAGATATCCATTATTTATTATATAAAAATTTATATCTATTTAACAGCGACAAGAACAGTTATACGAGCTCCACCAAAATCAATCAAATCACCATTCTCATCTCGAATTAAAGATTTAAAAATGTTAAATTTGTTTTGATGTATTGGGGAAAATGTCTTTCTCTAGGCTCATACATAATTGGTTCTCTAAATTCTGCATTTGTTCTAAATGTTGCCATTAAACCTGTTTCGTTGTGTTGTATCATTAAGTTATAAAATCATACCTTCTGCTGAATCACACCTTGTGCCGAATATTTATAGTATCGAATGGATGAAACATTGGCACCTTATCTCCAACATGTACTGTGTTTTCGGCCAAGATTTCCTCACTAAAACCTAATACGGAATTAATGGTATCTAAGATTATGTTACAATGCTCGTTAAATATTTTAACTCTATTTTTCTCTGTCCCTCGGTAAATTTAATATTTTTAAAAGCATCGGTTGAGTATGGAAAATTTAATATATTTTTCTAATTTTTTATATTTTATTGACCAGGTTGAATTAGGAGTTGTTCTGAAAATTGAGGATACTCAGGAATGTTACTACAAAATTTTAATATATTATTTCTTTCTGTAATGTTTGGAGTTAAGTATGTAGTATAAAATCCTGCAAGAGCTATTTCTAAGTTGTTTTCAAATGGATAGTGCAAAGACATGTTTAATACAGATGGATAACCATTTAAATTAAATATTTTCATTTATTATATAATAAATAATAAAATGGATAATTTGGATATTAAAGTAAGGTTAACAGAAAGAGTCACAAAGAAAAAAGGAACAGTATGTTGTTACCTGATGATATAAGATGTTTAATAGTTGGACCTAGTGGGTGCGGAAAAACAACGCTAATGATTGATAATTTCTTGTTAGCACCTGAATGATTAAATATGCAAATGTTTATATCTATTCTAAAAGCCTACATCAACCTAAATACCAACGGCTAATACAACTTTTCCGAGATATATAATGTAATATTAAAGACACAATGGCAGTAGTAAGAGGATACAACGAACAGATTACTCCATTAGATGAATGTGAGAATGATTCTGTGGTAGTGTTTGATGATTTCATTTTAGAACAACAAAACTACGTTAGAGAATATTTTACTCGAGGTCGTCATAAGGGTTTAAACTGTTTCTATTTTGGACAAACTTATTCTAAAGTACCGACACAATTAATAAGAGGTAACTTAAACTTTCTTTGTGTCCTTAGACAGGACAATGTGAATTTAAAGCACATATATGATGAATTTATTGGATCTGATATGTCGTTTGAAAAATTACAAGTTTTATGCAATAAGTGTTGGAAAGAAGGGCGTGGTTTCTTAACAATAGATATGATTAGGGAAACGAATAATGGCAAATATAGAAACAAAATTAAATAATATTTAAAAGTATAGATCGGAGTAAACCTTAAATGTAAACAACGCGAGCGAATGTACTTGAACGTAGATGAACTTATATGTTACGTTACAGTGTGTTATATTTTAATTTTTCTTTATATAATAAATGGATGTTAATAAAGGAAAGAAATATATAAAGTTAAAAGAAGATCTTACTAAAAAATTTAAGGAAATTAAACAGGCTAATCGAAGTAAATATGATAAATATAAAGAACTAGATCAGCCTGTTATCGACGCAATTAAAGATTTAGGATAAGAAGCAGAAAAAATATCATATATCAAAGAAGCAGAAAAAATAAAAGTATAATTCAAGAGTTGGTTCCAGTTAAGTTCAATAAGTGAAAGTGATACGCCTATAAAAAAAGAAACAAAACACATGAAAAACCAAATTAAGTATAAAGTAGAAGGAATAGAATCTTTAGCAACTACTCATTTTGGTAACATTTCCTCAAGATATTATGCGGCTAAAGATGATAGATTTTGGAATACAACCATATGATAAAAATGGAACAATCATACATATGATAGGGGATACTGATGTTAAAATTCATGGTGATGATTTAGTAATTAATAATCGACATTGCACAGGAATAGGTTTATGGGAATTACTAAACCTAACAAAACGTAATCAAAAAATTATAATGATGATGATCTTGAAAAATATACACAAATAGTCATTGATTCTAATGTAGTATTTCATAACAATGATCCAAGTACAAGAAAACAACGATCTAGTAGAAGCGAAAAATATAAAGAAATTATTAAACCTATTTGGGATAGATATATAAAACAAAATTTGGTCCAACACCAACAAAAAAGAAAAAAGGAGAAGGAACAAAAATATACAACGAATTACCTAAAGAATATATATGGATGAATGATGAGAGTATGATAATAAATAGGTGTATAGTTATAGTTGGAGAAGAAAAAAGCTCGAAATGATCACCTTTATAATGAGAAAGTAGGCATAATGGATATGATTTATTCTAAATTCTTACGATTTATTCCTAATGATCCGAAGGGTTTAAGGTTATTTGATAAAGATATTGTAGACGTTACCACCAAAAGTTTGGAATAATGAGAAATATGGTAAAGGACTAATGGATAAGATTTTAAACATGAAGGGAATACCAGAGTTACATATACCAGGCTACGAATTTTGCGAACATTTTACGAAGCTACAAGAAAGGTTAGAAAGAGGGGATAAAGGTATTAACCCTCTAGATGAACCTTGTAGAGAACATTATATTTACTACAGAGATAATAAAGATAAAGCTTCTAGACATATTGCAGACAAAAAAATTAGAAAATAAAGCTTGGGAAAGAGCCTTTGCTAAAGATGGAAACTTGATAACAAAACGATTACCAGCTTTTCGAATTGCTTTGGCTATGAATGCAAAAGTAAGGTTTGGTTTAGGTTTATAAGTATTGTGTTTCATTTTTATGGATTTTCCATAGAAGTTTTATAATAAATATAAGTATGAAGTTAAGTAGTTTTACGTTTACAATACCTAACGAAGAACTTAAGAAATTAAATATTGATCACATTTGAACAAAGAAACAGTTAAATGATAAAGCTAAGAAGATAAGAAGGTAGAGAAATGCAATTATCTCTTACTATATAACAAATAATAAACAAAGAAATGAAAACTAAAGACAATATTCATAATGGTGGTTTTATATTTACTCTTCCAACAATTTTAGCTATAATAGGTGCTACCGGAGCTGCTCCTATAGCGACAACGGTAAATGGTGCAAAAAAGAACAGAGAGGAATTAGAAGAACAAAAGAGACATAACTTGGCAATGGAAGAGAGCCAAGGTGGTAAGCTTCAACAAAACGTGAAGCCCAAAAAAGTAAAGACGAAGAAATTAAACCTTTAAGTAACTTGGATATAACTGACCTTGTTAAACAACTTAAGAAACTTTAGAGGTGTATTTATGAGTGATGAATTACCTAAAGAGCCAAAAACAGAATAAGTGTGCCATTATTAATTTTGGTATCTCTAAAAATATAGGAACTCATTGGATTTGTTTTTGCAAAGAAGTAAATAGAAAGTATGTATCCGATTCATTCGGAGGTAATCCACCAAAAACACTTATAAAATATCTTGGTTATAATATAGAGTACAGTAGCAATCGTATACATTTTAACGAAGAAATCTGTGGGCATTTATGTATTGTAGTATTAAAAATGTTCACAGATGGATATAGTTTTCCAGAAATTATTAGTCAGGTGAATAGGAATAAGGATATTTGGAGAAGTTATATTTAAGTTTGTTTTCTGGGTTTAATTCATAAAACGATAAAAATATTTTTCTTTATAATAAATATGGATAAAATGGAGTCATATGAATTACAATCCTTAAAGCCTAATCAAAAGACAATCGAAAATTTAAATAAAGAAACAGATCTATTGAGTTTCATATACATGTTGGGATGGGTTTGTTCATCATTATTATGCTAATATTTATGTAACAATTGAAATTAGAGGTAGAGATGCCAATGGAGAATACACTGCTGGTCAAAATATTAGAATTATTAATAACTTCTTCCTACATCAGTTTTCTCAAATACAAGTTAGTAAGCATGGACAGATATGGAATATTATAGATTCTCCTGGTTAATAAAACTAACTATATATATAACGAGATAAGGTCATGACAAAAATGAACAATTTTTTAAAAGTTTTTTTTGTAAAATAAATAGAAAATGACATCATAATTAAACAAGAAAAACAATATAACCATTTTAAAACTTTAAATTGCAAGATCAGGAGGAAGGAAAATCATACGAAATAACCTTATGGAAATTGAAAACAACAAAGTACACTGGTGAAAGAGTATTAGCACATTTAGATGAAAAATACAAAACCATATTACTCCAGAGATATAATGGAGATACTGATCACGTTTTAAAAGAGAAGAAAACTAAGAAACTGTTTATGAGGTATGATGGAATGAAAGATCTTTATAATGGTTTTAAAATGCACCAACTCTTCTTCTAAAATGAATCTAAAAAGTAACAAAAATAATTAAAAAATTTCTATAAAGTACAAAAAATGAGTAGTTAGTAAGGAGCCTCAAAAGAAATTCATTCTAGCTAATAATTTCAATGTAATTGTAAAAAAAATGTGCAAAACAAAACGCCACTGTTGTTTGAAATCAATCGTTGTTTATTCGGCTTGAACTATGACCAATGGACTGAGTTTAAGAAAATCGTTGTTTCCGATAGAGAACGAAGTTAGCAGAAGATTCCATTACCAGTATCCTTGTTTCTAATTTAAGTATGTTTTAAATGTTTTTGTGGTTATAAACTCATAAAAACTGAGGTTTATAGATTCTCGTGGCATAAGAAAAAGCAGTACTTTTGAATGTCATTTGAATTTTAAAGATCCATACATAAATAAGGTATATTTGAGTTTTTGTAATAATGTCCTTAGAGTTATGCAGCCTACAATACCTTCAAAAGATAGTAAATTTATTTCTCTATTGATCTTCGATTAAATTTTTAAAATCGATGAATATTTGACGAAGTTATAACAAAATCAAAATTTCGGCAATTTTTTACGGCTTTATCTTTGAGTTTTCGGGAAAATGTTATTCTTTAAAAGAAGTCTTAAATTTAATGTAGATTATGCTAGTATTTTTTTTTTATTTTTCAAAACTGACAAATTAGTAGTTATTAAAACTTAAAAATTTATCCTTAAAGGTAGGCAACCCGCTACAAATAAAAAACTACGCCTTTAATTCATCTCTATCCCTTTGGGGATCCTATGGTACAGTTTTGTGCCATACGCGTTTTTCATGGTACATTGCGCTATTTCTCTTCTATTTGAGCTTTTTTCGTCCGGGTTTTTTTTTTTTGTTTTCCAAGTCCAGAGGCCTTGTAGAAGACATTACGTATGGCTTCAGACCGTTCTGCGTCCAGACATAGGAGGTGATGACGTCATAAGTCAAAAATTTCTTTTCTCATTTTCTAAGCCTATGTTCAATATTTTTTGGCGGGCTTATTTTTCTACGTAGAAGATTGAAATTTTGCACAAACATTCAGTCCACCAAGTAGTATTTACCAGATTTTTTGTTCCGATGTCAGTGCTAAAACAGGGGGGGAACCAGAGGGACAAAAGGGTAAAAAAGGGATTTTTACCCCCAAAATCCCGTTTTTCGTCATATTCCCGCCTTACATACATGATGGGGACACGTGAGTCATACAGTCTGAAAGGCAGTTTCATTCTGAAAAGAACGACGGTCGAATTATTATTCTAGGGTAATTAGAACCATCTCAGTGAATTTTTATCCAAATATACTTCTGTATAGGGTAAAAGTGGGGCGTGGTAGGGCATTTTTTCTGGCGGGCCTATTTTTTCACGTATAAGATTGAAATTTTGCACAAACATTCAGTCCACCGAGTAGTATCTACCAGAAGTTTTTTCCGATTTCTGCGTAAAAACAGAGGAGTCCAGATGGGCAAAAGTTGAAAAAGGGATTTTTAGACCCAAAAAATCCCTTTCTTTGGGATTTCCCCCCTTTACATACATGATAGAGACACGTGAGTCATACCGTCTGAAAGGCAGTTCTGTTCTGAAGATAATGATGGGCGAAGCATGACCCTAGGGTAATTAGGGATGTCTCAGGATTTTTTTTCCTGAGATCATGGTGTTTTGGAGTCGTTCTGGGCATGGTGGGAATTCCTGATAAAATTTCTCCCGCCCTTACTATTCAAGATAGAAACTTGAAATTTGGTACACACATTTAGTTTACCAAGTACTATTCATCAGATTTTTTGGAAGTCTCTACGTTCACACAGGGGGAGGGGCAGGGGGCCCAAATTTGGACAAAAAAATTCCCCATCAAAATTTTTCCTTTGACATCAATTTTCCCTCTCCTGGTATATGTATATATATATTTACATCTGCTAATTATTATGACACCAAAAACTATTCGACCCTTTCTTGCACCCACTGGAAAACGTGAAGTATATTAATATTTATTTGCATATATTGTTATTGTAGACTGTTACCATAGTGCTTACCGACTTCAATTTTACAAAATTTGAGAAATAAATTTTACTCTTTATTTTGTGGTCAATTTGAAGGCATTTTGTTATACTACCATTAAGAAACCCATATACATCATATTACGAATCAATCGTTATGGAACAATTTCATGTGTTAGGCGCAGCAGTGGTACAAATCTTTAAAAATTTCATTTACAACTTTTTTCTTTTTCCTTTTTAATTGATTTTGTGAGTAATAGTGCATTCAGTATAAAGGCACAAGATTTTCTCTCTCTCTCTCTGTCTCTGTGTGTGTGTTTCTAGTTTCCGGCGTAAGCGTGTGAATACTACCAGGTATACTTTCGTGTGTACATATGCTAGTGTGTGTTGTGGAGGAGCTATATGAAGTATTAATTGGGATCGCGTAGTGGAACTTATCGATATTAGTACGTACATACGACTGACCGTTACTTCACACGATAACTTTGGACGAATGCGGATATTTTAATTCTGCTTTTTGCAATATATAAGTAGAGTGATTTCTCTTGAGGGAGTTCCTTAATGGAGGTGATTCGCCAACTGGAGGTGGTAGAAATGGGTTATTTCCGATTTTAACGTTGATAAGCATAGAGCTTGCAAAATTTGGACGATTACTGTGTTTGGATTTCATCATAATCTTTGAGTCTACGTCTCACATAACCTCGATGCACAAAGGGAATCCTAACCGTAAATAATTAACTAACTCGAAACCGTTGAGAGTACAAAAATCAAGGTTTCGCCAGAAAACAAGCACAAAAATTGGGAATAGAAAAAGTATCAAGTATTCAGTTGGAGAGGGAAGGAAAGGATGGGAACACGGACATAAGACCATAAAACACATTATTGAAATGGCAGTCAGAGATGATTATAGAGTCGGCTCTTGGGCCTTGAGCTTTGAAATTTCCTCTACGGCATTTCCCAAGCGTGCACAATCTGAGTTCCTATAATTTTCACAGTACTATATTCAGCAATCGTATCCTCAGTTCCAGGCCTTTGAAAATCTGAAATGAACATTGCCTTCTATGGTGCTCAATATAAATTACATGTAATTTGCAGAACAGCTCTCCACGTCCATTTAGACAGCCCCCCCTCCCAAACAAGACTCAATCGGAAATGGTCTCAATCGTTTGTACATCGTTTGTAAAGAAACGTGCAGGCGAAATTTTCGTTTGTAAAAATTAGGGGCGTCGCCAGACGAAAACAACGTGCGGGGCTGTACAAATTATAGTCCCCCACCATACAAAATTCAATCACAAATCGTCGCAACCGTTTGTACAACGTTTGTACGGAAATGTACAAGCGATATTTTTGTTTGTACACATTTTGGGGCGCGTCAGCACGAAAACAAAAAGGGGCGGTCGAAATGGTAGCCCCTCCACCATGCCCAGTTCAATCACAAATCGCTCCAATCGTTTGTACAGAAATGTGCTGGCCAAATTTTCGTTTGTGCATTAATTAGAAGCGCCGCCAGAAAGAAAGTGGGCGGGCTGTGTAAATGATAGCCCCAACCATGAACAATTCAATTCCAAATTGTCGCAATCGATTGTACGTCGTTTGTACAGAAATGTGCAGGCAAAATGTTCGTTTGTACACAATTAAGAGCACCGCCAGAACGAAAACAAAGTGGGGGCTGACCAAGAGGTAGCGCACTACCATGTCGAAATCAAGCACAAATTGTAGAAATCATTTGTACATCGTTTGTACAGAAATGTGCAGGGGAAATTGTCGTTTGTACACAATTAGGGGCGCCGCCAGAACGAAAACAAAGTGAGGACTGTGTAAGTGGTAGCCACCATTATGTCCAATTCAATCACAAATAGTCGCAATCGTTTGCACGTCGATTGTACAGAAACTTGCAGGCCAAATTTTCGTTTGTACACAATTAGCGGCCCCGCAAGAACGAGAAAAGTGGGAGGGGCTGTCTAAATGGAAGCCCCCTACCATGTCCAATTCAATCTCAAATTGTCGAAATCGTTTGTACGTCGTTTGTACATAAATGTGAAGGCAAAATGTTCGTTTGTACACAATTAAGGGCACCGCCAGAACGAAAAGAAAGTGGGGTCTGTCTAAGTGTTGGACCCCACCATGTCCCTTTCAATCACAAATAGTCCCAATCGTTTGTACGTCATTTGTACAGAATTATGCAGGCGAAATTTTCATTTGTACGTATTTAAGGGCGCCGCCAGAACGAAAATAAAGTGGGGTCTGTCTAGGTGCTAGCCTCCCACCATGTCCAATCACAAATTGTTGCAATCGTTTGTACAGAAATGTGTAGACCAAATTTTCGTTTGTACTTAATTGGGGCGCAGCCAGAACGAAAACAAAGTGGGGGCTGTCTAAGTGGTAGCCCCCACCATGTCCAATTCAATCACAAATAGTCGCATTGCCCCAACCATGTTCAATCAAACACAAATAGTCGCAATCGTTTGTACAGATATGTGCAGGCGAAATTTTAGTTTGAACATAATTAGGGGCGCCGCCAGAACGAAAACAAAGTGGGGCGCTGTTTAAATCGTAGTCCCCACGATGTCCAATTCAATCACAAATTGTCGCAATCGTTTGTAGATCGTTTGTACAGAAATGTTTAGGCGAAATGTTCGTTTGTACATAATTAGGGGCGCCGCTAGATCGAAAACAATGTTGGGGACTCTCTAAATGGTAGAAACATAAAAAAACTGTGTCACATACTATGGAGTATTTTTCCAAGTAGACTTTGTACACACTATTGTGTCGATTGTTATGTTCACACTATCGTGTGATTCAGTAAATTGATCTTATTCTAACGATGATGTAAGGAACTTTTTTTGTGTTTATATTTATATTTATACTTGAAATCGTTATTGCTGAGTTAGTTTATCACTCTTCGGATCTTATTATTAAACTTATTCATTATTTCTTACGTGAGCTGAATCTTTATGAGAAAAATGCAATTTTTTTTTCTAACTTGCGCAGAAACCGTTATTTTCATCTCGTACAGGAAATCGATAAGTGGAAGATATAACAAATTGACAAGGTAGACTGTTAAAGGGTAAATTATAACAGAGTATATTGTTTTCTTTGAACATCTTCATTAAACTCATTTTGCAGAAACTATAGAATGCATGCTGAAGTATTTTAGTGCATTCAGCATTCTAATTTACGAGTAGGGTTGCTAACGTTCCGGTATTTCACCGGCCTGGCTGGGAATATTGCTGTGATTTTGATTAAGGCCGGTGACCGGTACAAACTTCTTATTAGCTCTTTCTGACCGGTATTTTCGAATCTGCAATACAGAATATAACATTGAACATCGACATTTTTCAACAGCGCCTTTACAAACACAAATTTCCGTTTCATTATACATTATCTAATTTTTTTTAAAATCTATTGCAGTTTTTTCCCTTCCAACGCGTAGAATGGTGTCCTGGGTCATCTTAACCACGTGAGGCTTAGCGTTGCCTTGTAACAGGAGGACCCTTTTGCATTTCACAAGTACTGGATCCAGAGAGTGACAGTACACAGTTGCATTGATGCTTTGACCAGCTGGCAACAGTTACCGATGGACGATGCCGCGAGCAGTTCAGAAAATGCACAGGAGAACCTTATTCTGGTGTAGTGCTGCCTTGGGCTGTTTTTGAACCGGTTCATGGGATGCTAACCAACGATGACGGCGCCGTGGAGCTTCGTACAGGACCCACTGCCCATCACATGTCAACAGTCTGTCCAGAAATTGCAAATATCTTCTAGGTAAATTAATCAAGAAAAAATTAAAAGAAATTCCCTACAGAATGATATTTCAGTGCAATTAGTTCCTTATGATTCTATCAGACAGCAACGCTGTTTTTAAATAGAAAAATCGGAATGCTAACGTGATGAAATTTTTGTTTATTACACAGCAAAAAATAATGAAAGAAGTTCTATATACATTCCTTACTAGAAAAGCATGTTTTCTTCAAAACTTCAAATTTTATTTTGACTTTCGAAATTGATTGCCTAAATTTTAACCTTGGAAATTTGGATGTGGAGGAAAATAGAAAAGGTTAGCAGGGTAGAGAACAAAACGAATTAGGAAATGCTGAATAAAATGGAAGAGACGAGAGCAATATTGGACGATATAAGGAAGCGAAAAAATGGACGGATCACAAGTTTCGATCTTGCTAAGGGATTGCATTCTGAGAGATGTAGTAAAGGCGCTGATATCAGGAGAGCGAGAGTGTGTAAGAAGGTTGCAATTCATAGATTGTAATAAGGAGGGTGCTATATTATGTTGGGTTGCGAGGAAGATATTAGCGGGAAATCGCAAAACTGGAATCTTCTTACCTAGTTCAAGGAAACTGGCCTGTCATTAATGGTAGAACATTGAGGAGGAGGAGGAGGAGGATAATTATACTACAAATAAATCCAAAACAATGTTTATGCATACGAATTGACCAGCACTTTTTTCTGGAAGCAGCTTTGTAAGGTTCTAGTTCTCTCAAACTGGTTAGATTGTAAGATCAGGTCACTCGGGTCGGTTGTCCGGTTAGGTCACTCGGGTCAGTGTATTCGAGTCACGGGTCGGGTCGGGTCGAGTTGTCGGGTCAGGTCAATCGGGCCAGCTCGGGTCAGTATTCAACACATATAATTTCCACGAAAATTACAATATTTCACGGTTTATACCTTATTGGACTTCCATTAAAACATTTGCAATGATGTGTACACCATGTCGCCATTTTTGTATGAGGGAATTTCTAGAGGGGTTTTGTGGGAATTTGATGGAGTGTAGATTCCTGTGTGTATTTGTGTGTGATACCTTACAGAATACAAGATGCTGAGGAAGTGTGTAAATCAACCGGACAATTTCTGTTATGTATGTGAGGAGCTGACATTTAAATCGCAACGTAGATGTTTTACTCCACTTGTGCGGAAGTGTCATCAGTTATATTTTGGTTGCTGTGTAGGAGACCAAGATAAGAATTTCGCTCCTCACTACATTTGTTGTACTTGCGTGAAACGTCTAACTGGGTGGGCAAATGGTGAACGAAACTTGAACTTCGCAGTACCGATGATCTGGAGGGAAACAAAAGATCATTCTTCAGACTGCTAATTTTGTATGACAAAGATAAAGAAATAACCAGTAAATCTAACCACACAGTACAGTACCCTAATTTGCCATCAGCAATTAGGCCAGTTTCATACAGTGCAGAATTGCCTGTACCAGTACCTTCTCCTTATCTTACGGTAAATGAGGATTACGTACTTGAGGCAACTACTGAAGTTCCAAATGAAGAAGATGATCCTACTTATGTTGGAATCACATCTACATTCGATCCCCATCTGATAACTCAGGGTGAACTAAATGACCTGGTACGGGATTTAAAACTCTCCAAGATACAGACAGAACGTCTTGCTTCTAGACTTAAAGGCTGGAATCTGCTCCATCGTGACACTAAAGTGTGTATTTTTCGAAACCTTCATATAGAGTTTCAAAACTATTATTCTCAAGAAAATTATTTAGTGTATTATAATAACGTCTGTGCTGTGATGGATACACTTGGACACGCACATATAAGTACAGAGTGGAGATTGTTTATTGACTTTTCGAAAACTAGTTTTAAGGCTATCCTTTTGCACAATGGCAACAAATTTCCTTCAGTGCCTTTGGCTTATGCAACTAATATGAAGGAAACCTATGGAAAGATCGAAATAGTGTTAGAAAGAATTCAGTATGAGAAATACAAGTGGGCCGTTTGCTGTGATTTACAAGTCATTTCTTTGTTAATGGATTTGCAGCTTGGTTATACAAAATATTGTCGTTTCCTCTGCGAATGGGACTGCAGGAACAAAGCGGAACATTACATCAAGAAGGAATGGTCAACGCATGTATTAACTCCTGGACAGAAGAAGGCTGTTTATTTCTCACTGGTGAGCCCTGATAAGATAATTCTACCTCCTCTTCACATAAAGTTGGGGCTCTTCAAAATCTTTGTTAAGGCAATGGAGAAATGTAATGCAGGATTTTGTGACCTCTACGAAAAGTTTCCTCGGGTTAGTGACGCTAGGGATTTTTGTAGACCCCCAAATAAGATGTTTGATTCGTGACCAAAAATTTGAGGATCTCTGAACTCTGGTTGAGAAAGCAGCTTGGTGTTCACTTAAATGTTTAACAGAGAACTTTTTAGGAAACAAGAAAACCCCAAATTACCGTGAAATTGTGAGTGATTTCCTGCAATCATTCAAAGAAATGGGTTTCAACATGTCCCTTAAAGTTCAGTTTCTAGACTCTCACCTGTATTTCTTTCCTGAAAACTGTGGTGCTGTTAGTGATGAGTATGGAGAACGTTTTCATCAGGACATTTCCTCCATGCAGAAGACATACAAAAATGCTATCTGATTACTGTTGGACACCCAAAAGAGATGTTCCGGAAGCCAAACACAGAAGACAGTCGACAACTAAAACATATTAGTTGAGGTAAGTAAGTGTCCATTTATTAATAAGATACCACTCACTTCTTTTATATTATTTATTAAGTAGATATAAAATGGTGACACAGTGTATACATCATTGAAAATATTTTCTTTTTCAAATCCAATGAGATATAAACCGTGCTTATATGGTAATTTTCGTGGAAGTTATATGGATTTTATCTGCACTAATGCATATGGTAAAATGAACAGTACACATAGCATATTTTGTACATAAATATGTTTATTTCTCTAAAAAGAATAATGCTATTCTTATGAAACTTAGAGGGCTTACTAAGTATAAATCAAGCTAACATAGAATATAATTTGTGCGTTTATATATCTAAGGTACCCGAGCTACAGGTATGAAAATGGTAAAAAAAAAAATAATAATAAAAATAAGGGGAAATTTTCTGAAAATCACCCTGTCACGGGAAAACTGAGGGTGATGGAGAAAAACCGATAACAGATTCGAATTCTACGCGAAAAGTTCTATTAGAATCAGATGTTTTCTTCCGTGCCAGAGAAAAAGATTTTTTGTCGACTAGTGTAATAGGTACCAGTTTAAAACTCAGCAATCATTATTCAAACCGGTTAACGTTGATCGCTAAAAAGAAAAAAACGGTAATACATCGCTGTAGCCCAAACCCCCTTTCTTACTTTCTACGTTAAGTATCGAAGAACGTTAAAACATGATACACTGGTTTAACATTTGAAATGACAAGTCGAAATAACAACTTTCATATCTCGAACTTTGAGCAATCCCGAGATATATACATATTTACAATAATTACAATCCCCATCCCTTTTCTTCAATTCTAGACCAAATATTAAAAATACTCTCATCCGTATATTATTTAGTACAAACGAAAATTTTACCTGCACATTTATACACAAACGATGTATAAACAATCCCGATAATTTGTGGTTCAATCGAACATGGTGGGGCTAGCATTCAGACAGTTCCCCAATGTTTTCCTTCTCTCGACGCCCCTGATAGCGTAGAAACAAAACGCCTGCACATTACTGTACAAACGATGTACAAACCATTGAGATAATTTTCTTTTGAATCGGACCTGGGGAGGTGCTACCAATTAGGCAGCTTATACTTTGTTATCGTTTTGGCGCGCCCCTAATTGTGTTCAAACGAAAATTTCTCCTGTAAATTTTTGTACAAAGACGTATAAACAAGTGCGACAGTTTGTGGTTGAATTCGACATGGTAGGAGGGGTATCAATTAGACAGCCCATAGTTTGTTATCGTTTTGGTGGCGCCCCATTTATATGCAAACGAAAATTTCAGCTGCACGTTTATGTACAAAGACGTACAAACGATTGCGACAGTTTGTGGTTGAATTGGACATGGTGCGGGGCTACCATTTAGAGAGACCCCTTTTTTTCGTTCTAACGTTTCCCATGATTGTGTACAAAAGAAAATTTCGCCTGCCAATTTCTGTACAAACGATTACGAGAATTTCTGATTGAATTGGATATGGTGGGAGGCTATTATATAGACAGCCCTCAACTTTGTTTTCCTTCTGGCGGCGATCCTAATTGTGTACAAACGAAAATTTCCCGTGCACATTTCTGTACAAACAATGTACAAACGATTGCGACAATTTGTGATTGAATTGGACATGGTGGGGGGCTACTACTTAGACAGTCCCACTTTGTTTTCGTTCTGGAGGTGACCCCAATTGTGTACAAACGAAAATTTCGCTCGCACATTTCTGTACAAACGATGCACAAACGATTGCGACAATTTGTGATTCAATTGGACATGGTAGGGGGCTACCATTTAGACAGCCCTCCCCCACTTTCTTTTCGTTTTGGCGGCGCCCCTAATTATGTACAAAAGAAAATTTCGCCTGCACATTTCTGTAGAAACTATTTAAAAAATTTCCGATTGAGTCTGAAAAGGTGGGAAGGGGACTGTCTAAATGGAAGTCTGCTTTTCACCTCTAGTGTAATGAAAGTCTTCCAGGAGAAAATCTGTAATCAAGACTGTCAGTAGCTACGTCCTTGACTAATATACATTTACAAGTACAGCTTTGTTTTCGTATTTTTTCAACAGCTAACCAATTTAAACCGTATTATAATTCAATGCACTTATCATATTTCTATCGTAAACAAGAATATGTAATCAACTTCTTAAATACTTCGCTCCGCAGGAACGCGTTCAGCGCGTGCAAAAACTAAAAGCAACATGTTTGGCGACTCAAAACTGACAAAGGAGAGAAAAGGAAATCAAAAGCAGCACATTAGTGCCTTATCGCAGAGCTGACAAGGCACTATTTGCTTGCACTATTTGCTTAGTTGGAATTACCAGTTCTCCTATTATTATATTGTCAAATTTATCATAATTTATGAAACATGATTTAGATTTAGTTTGATCCAATTTTGTGGAAGTAACCTCTTGATGTACACCCACTTTCGTCATATACGCCTCCTTTTCAACAGAAGAGTACATAACTCCTGCGTGTGTATATCTGAATATTACATTCCCCAAAACTTTCTCACAATTTTGCTGGCATCGTTCCAGAGAATTATTTAAAACAATATTATTTAAACATTTGGCCTCATTATCTATTGTTATACTTTCAAAAAAATACAAGAAACTTTTAAATTCACATTTATTTTTATCTAACGAATGATATTTATCTTCCACCAAGTAAATTGCTTCCGGTAAATCGTAAAATATTCTGGTATTATTTATTAAGTAGCCCATAGATATTATATCATACATGATTGAGATACTACTGTCATATATGATTGGAGTTTTTAATATTAAATCAACGTTATTTTTCACATAATGATATTTTACTAAATATACGCTAGACATTTGGTAAAACATCCCAATGTCTGACCTATAAATAGTATTTTTCAAAACATCATGAAGATTTAATAATCTTTTTACATCTGCATTAGACAATATATAATATGTTAGTTGATTATTTAATATACTGTTTATTATTTTATTTACCCTTTCTTGCACAAGATGAGCAAACAAGTTTGCAAGTATTTTGCGTTGCGATTGGTGTAACTAACAATATAGTTCTTGAATCTTACTTTTAAATCCTTGTAATACGTGTTGCACTCTAACTACAATTCCATGGACTACAGAAATTTCGTTATTAAATGATGCCTTTAGACTTTTAATTTCATTAGTTAACAAGTTCTCGTGTTTAGTTAATTTATCAATTGAATGAGACAATTGCATATTATGTTCTAGATTATGTGTCGATAGGCCAATAGAAGATAATCCCAATAACCATGAAAACATGAACCTTTTACTCCTATGATTATTACTACAGCTAGTCTTGCCATTTTCATAAACGAAATGGCATGGTAACAAATTCACAATATTTCGTCTAAATTCTTTTTCTTTCATAGCATAATCATTAAGAATATCATATGCATCAGTACACTTATCATGTACTGGCACAGACTCTTGAAAATTTAAGTGTAACTTTACAGTTGTATACACCATGTTTGTTGCATGCACGGCATGTGCGTTCTGCATTAAGGCTAACCCAATCTCCGGTAACGTAATCTGCTGCTGTTCATCTTCTGCTATGCACATGCTCATCATTAGCAATTCCAAAATTATAATCTTCAACATGGTGTTGACTGTAAATAATTGAAACTTAAAATTACTTAATTAATTTATTTTATTTATTTTAATAAATTTTAAATTTTTTATTTAGTTAATACTTATGTTTATTTATTTATTTTTTATTTTATCATGTTTTCATTTACTTTATTTACGTTGTATGCGTACCTTGGATAGTTTAATATACAAACAAAATTACGAAATATCTCTATTTTTTAAAAAAATTCCCTATCTTCCTAATAACTCTAAATTCTGTAAACAAAACATGGTTACCAGTTCAGGGTTTTTCAGATGGAAAGGGATATTTCTTTGGCTTCGGATTCGGACTTTTGTTGATAAACGGCGGCCCAACTCGCCGTCCACTGCCAAACACATTTTGCTTACAGATCCCCTAATAAAAAAATCAAACTTATAAACTTAATTTATTTTTATTTTCGTCACAACAATCTTTAACTTTTTGTGGTATTTGAGTCAATAAACCTCTTGGTTTATTTTCACGCGCTGTTTCTTTTTTTTCTTAGACACCACTGTCTAAATCCGAATCTTCCTCTTGTTTATCAAACTCTGCATCATTTGCTTCAATAAACGGTTTTAAACGACGAATGTCAATCGTGTCCACTTTTCCTTGACCTTTCTTCGTCTCGTACTTTACTTTATAAGAATTATTATTCATTTTTTTCCTATATAACACCACTGGTATTAAATCTTCTTCCAAAACAAGCGGGAATACCTGCTCTTGGCATCTCCCTTATCCACACCTTTTGACCTATGTCAAAGTTGGGTTGAGAAAACTTCTTCTCAATCTGCTTCTTCTGTGACCTAAAACGCTTTTGTAAATTTTGGTATGCCACCTACCTTGCTTCTTTGACGGCCCTGGTTCGCTCATCATTCTCCACATACAGGAAATGTCCACATCTTGTTCCAAGAACGTTCTGGGTTCACGTCCTGTCAGTAAATAATACGGCGAATGTTTTGTTCCATCATGTACTTGAGTATTCATGGTGAATACTATACAAGGTAGAATTTCATCCCAATTTGTAAATTCTCGGTCTGTAGTGTTTCATCACTTGTTGTATGGATCCTATGGCCCTTTCCGATGTTCCTATATTATAATGTGCATCAGTGTTGGCGAAGTTTAACTTCATTCCAAAACGTTCTGCCATTTCCTCCATCACTTTGCTTCGGTGGGTGCTATACCTATCCATCGCTAGAACCTCGGGAATGCCGTGTTTAGTGATTAGTTCTTCGAAAATCACTTCCGCTATGATCTCAGGTGTTATTGCTGGAACTGCCTTTGCAATTACATATCTTGTAGCACTATCCACGAACACAATTACATATTTGTTTTGATGGTTCTTCGAGCGTTTAAATGGCCCGATCTCGTCCATTGTTACATGCTCGAATGGCATATAACTTGGGTACGTCTGTGGATGCAATGGTGTCCTACCTGTCTTACGTTTTTGGATCTGGCAGCTTACACATTGGCTGACCTTCTCCTGAAAAAACTTTTTCATGTTAGGGAAATAAATTGACTTTAGTGCCCGATTGTAATATTTGGTGTAGGAGTAATGACCTCCACCGTAAATTAAGCAGTGCAAGTTTTTAAACACTTGCTCCCTTAACGAAAAAGGAATGCACAAGAGAAACTTCTTTCCACTTGCCATCCTTTGTGTCCTAAAAAGTTTTCCGTCTTTCACAACATACCAACGTGCCTGCCTCTCAGCCTTATCATCAGCTACTTCCGGATGTTCAATCGCATTTATGATGGGTCCAAAGAAAGAATCTTTTCTTTGAAGTTCGGCTACATCTACATTATCATCAAAGGTGATGTTCACTTCCAAATCTTCGGTATTAACCGGTAATGCGTCTAAATCTATATCCTTTGCCATTGGTTGGATATCAGTATTCCTAGAAAGCGCATCACTCGGGTTCTTCTCACGCCGACAATGAACAGGTGTATATTGATATTGCGCCATCTCTAAACTATATCTTAATAACTTTGGTGCCAATTTCGGTGTTGTTTGCAAGTACTTTATATATCGACAATCCGTATACAGTTCGAACTCTTTGTTGTACAGATAATAATTGAATGTTTTAAACGCACTTACAACTGCTAGGATTTCCAATTCCACTATGTGTCTTTTAGCTTCCTGAGGTCGCAATACCCTACTGTAATGTGCGATTGGAGTCCATTCTTCGTTTACTTGTTTTTGCATGAGAACTGCTCCTATGGATTTGGTCGAAGCATCAGTATATACTCTTGTGTCCAAATTTTCACGGAACGGAGCTAGCAATGGTGCATTCAACAATGCATCTTTTAATCTCTCAAAGCTTTTCTGGTGTTCCTCAGTCCATACGAACTTACGATTTTTTCTTAGCAATGGTTGAAAAATTGCTGAGATTTCTGTATAATCTTTGCAGAATTTCCGTACGTAATTTGTTAAACCTAGGAACGATTTGAGTTCTTTTGCGTATTTCGGTGGTTTACATGCTTTTATGGCTTGGATCACTTTTGGACTACTCTCGTATCCGGCCTCACTTACTATGTAACCTAGCGCTAAAACTTTTTCTTCCATAAAGTGGCATTTTTCAACAGACAATTTCAAACCATATTTCCGCAGTCTTTGAAAGATAGAATGTAAAACTGATACCATTTTCTCTTGGTTATTTACGTAAACGAACACATCATCCATGTAATATGACACCGCTTCCGGATTAACGTTAGCTAATGTCATAGCCATGATCTTAGTGTATACTGCAGGTGATTGGATGTACCCCATTGGTAATTTGCAATATTGATAAGCACCGACGCCAGGAATGTTGAACGCCTTGTATTTTCTAGACTCCTTTGAGATAGAAACAGTGTGGTAAGCACTTTTAATATCTAGAACACTGAAGAATTTATGACCTCCCATACATGTTAGGATTTGATGTATGGGCGGTAACGCCACGGAATGGAATTTAACATGACGATTAAGGTGACGACAGTCGAGTACTGCCCTTATCGCTCCAGAAGGCTTTTTAACAAACAGCATCGGGGAATTATAAGAGCTTTTACTCTCCTCAATAATGTTCTGTTCATGCAAGATGATTCTTTGCTCCTTGACTTTTTCTTTCAGTGCAATTGGGATTGGATATGGTTGCCTCCTAAAAGGAACTTCCGTTTCTAATTCTCTTTTGTGCTCAACACATTTCAATCTACCTAGATCATTGTCTCTCCATGCGAACACGCCCGCATAATCAAAACAAAGTTTTTCTAATTTCTTCTTAATTTCGGGTTCTGTTTTGTCACCGAATTTTAATCTCGCCCTATCATAATTTCTACGTGCTTCTAAAACTTCCTCAATTTCGTCTTCCGTTAGACCCTCTTGTCTTAACTCCTTCTCACTTACACATTTTTCCGCATCGCCAATTTTCAAATTTCTTGTTAACATAATTGTTTTATTTGATGGGTTAATGATCTCTAACTTTTGATTTTTTTCGATAAGATGGCTCTTGGTATAAACACATTACACTGCTTCTCTAATAACCTATCAGGTTCTAAAAGATACTCATTACTAGCCCAAGAATTTACTAGATTGACTTCTACAGTCGTTCTAGTCCTTGGTAACAGTCTAACTTTATGATCTAAAACCCACTTTGGTTTTAAACTAGTTTTTACACTTATCGCAATATTATCAGAAACTGATCTTGGTTCCTGATTACTTTCACAACTTCTTGTCGGTCTTCCGAACCTTTGTACTAAAATCTTACTGTTCCCATAATCTATCTGACAATTTTGTGATTTTAAGAAATCATTCCCTTTCAGCATCTGATAAGGAAAATCTTTTATTACTCGGAACTCCTGATGGAACGTCTGATTAGAAATTTTAAATTTTACTATTGCCAATTTATTGATCACAAGTATGTTCTGAGTTATACCCCTTATTTTCGTCTGTTTTGGTATAATACGTGCATTTGGCGAGACTAATTTCTCATTGATAATGGAAATCTGCGATCCACTATCGAGTAATGCTTTAAGCTGTTTGTTTTCAACTTCCAATGGTAAATATACCATATTATTTTCTAATATCACTGAGGCTATTACATCACGTGTCCTAATATTTTTGCTACCTGTAAATGTGCCTCGCTAATTTACAGATTTATTTAGTTTAAATTACTCGTTCCTACTGGTTGGTAATACGTTGTACCATTAACTTGTGCAGGTACAACTTGCACAAACCTCTGCGAATTGTGATTATCTGAATATTGATTCTGCTGACAACAAAAATTCTGACAATGACCACTTCTTTGTCAGTTCCCTTGTTGATTACGTCCACGGTTACCGCGCCAGTATCCGCCTCTATTACCACGTCTATTCTGAAACCCATTGTTTCCTCTATTATTATTCTGACCTCTTCTATCATTATTATTCTTCCAATATCTATTGTTAATTCCACGATAGTTGGCTCTATTATTTCCTCTGTACTGCCTATTGTTCTTAAAATTTTGATTTTTCAACTGTTTTCTATTTTGACTTTCCCGTTTTTCATCTTCCTGCGTTCTTGCTGACAACCCAATCTGTAATTTATCAATTTTATTTTCCAATTCCGCAATTTGCGTCAAACTGTGCGGTTCCTGTTTGACTTTATGTTCCTCTTTACCTTTTCGTACTAACACGTGATCCATCTCGGACTCACTCTCCTCGTCCTCGACTTGTTCACGGATCTTTTTAACCAAATCTTTAATTGTTACTTTGCCTGTTTCGCGCTTCACGCGTTTCGCGATTTTGCACTTATTTTTCTCAATTTTTTGTAGATCGTCTACAAATTTGTCCAAATTCGAGTAGGCCACCGTCTCTACTTTCTCCATGTAGTACGGATGTAACCCACTTACAATTATCCCGATCTTTTTCTTGTCTGTCATATTCGTGTCCAACCTTTCACAAAGAACAAGCATGTCATACACATAATTTATGACAGCCTCATCCTCCTGTTGTAGTCGCTCTCTTATTCGGTCCTCAATATCGAGAGTTACGTTCGACTTCGTAAACTCTTCTACAATTTCCGCTTGTAAATCTTTATACTGGATTTCTGATACGTTCTTTCGTTTCAGGAACAGCTTAATCCACTGTCTCCCTACTCCTTTGAAAACATTCGGAATCAGTTCTTTCCTCTTGTTTCCGGCGATACCTGCCATCTGACACGCATCGTCGAATTCGTCAAAGAAAGAAACAATATCTCCATCGTTTTTTAAATCGAACTTCGGCAATTTATTTATATCAGCGTAAAACGTCACGTTCGAAGCCATTTTTACGTCCTTATTTTTATTCTTAACTAAATTCTCGTCTAAATTTAAAATGGAGGGAAAATCTTCCGAAAATGATTTTATCACTGGACTGCTTGGAAAATTAAACACCGGTTCTTTACTTAACACTATTTTAGGACTCCTGGCTGTTTCTTGACTACTACAATATTTCCGTCTCTCAGGTGTCCTTACACCAAATAAATCATTTACTTCAATGTTAATTCCTTTACTCGCCTTTTGTGCCCTCATCAACACAGTATTCTCTGTCATCTATTAATATATATTTTACTTATGACAACTTATATTTAACAACGTAGTGTGGGAGGGTGGTGAGGGTTAACCTGATAACTTTATATACTAGAGTCACTTTTTTAAGCCTTTCGAGATCCGAACCAAAACCTCGCATTATTCCATTGGTGAACGTTAAAATAACCTTGACTATTTCTTACCATACTAATAACTTAATCTAAATTTAATTGTGCCGGGACTCGAACCAAACATGACTTCACCATAACAATGATGGGTAATACTCTTAAAATTACTCTAGGAATCGAACCGATCGCATCTCCACCATAACAACCTCCTCACGTCGTGCCTAAATTGCATGTGGATGACGTTATTATTGACGATTGGAGATTGCTACTACTCACCATCTGAAATGAGTAGTTTTGAAGTAAAAGAAGAGAAGAACCACACAAATTGAGCTTTCATTTAAATAACTGTATTATTCAAAAATATCAAGTTAAATGTATGTTAATGTTGATTGTGTATAACTCGTCAGATCACATATCGACAGCATCTAGAAATTCTGTCACGAATAATTCGTACATAGCTGAGATACACATACCTTAATGTCTGATGACTGCCTGGACTGGATGTTGATACTTTTACGATACAGGATCTCTCCTAATGCAGATAGTCGGCGTTTTGTAGAGTCCGACTATAACCCAACCATACTCCAAGTTAATGGTTGAAAATAGAAAATAATAGATCTTCCTAGATCTATTCCGCTGAATTGGACTTGCAGCTGACTACTCAACTGCGACGAGCTCTCAAGTGGTTCTCTCTAACGATCCTCCACTTCTGATCTTAATCCTCTCGGACGAGAGGTTTTTGTTCTCCTTTCCAGACACTCTGGAATACCCTTCGATGATCTTTTTGTCTATCTCAGCTATTGGTAAAACATTGGTTTCAGCCGAATTACATCGTGACCAAATTCCCAGACCAACAATTTTCTGCAAGCCTGACAGTTATGCCACAGTCAAAGTGTGGCAATGTTACATACATAATTTCACATTGATGACATTTGATTATTTTTATACACAACATTGCAAATCACAATAAACACGTAAAGTGACGACTTAGCGTCTAGCCATAACACACAACAATTACATTTAACACATTTACAAATTATTGACATAAGTCAACAAATAAACAGACACACGTGTTTGTACAACACAACAATATTTCTTTACTATAATTCAGTATTTTAATATAACTTTGAATAACTGTGATTTTCCATCACCAAAATAACATGACCAAAACCATATATCTCTACAATATATATATGGCTATTTTTAATCTATTACTTTGTCGAGCTTGTATGTAAACATCAATTTTCTCCAGAAGTCTTTGCTTTGAACAAGATGCATGTTTTGGGCATTGGCCTTATCGTAACGGGAATTAATAGCTTCGATGCTGACATCACATTAAACCTTAATGAATTAATCAGTCAATTGTAGATATCGTGCCACATAGGATCGGTGTTAAAGAGGGACGTTAAATTTCCATCCATCAATCAATATAACATAATAATGAAAACAGCGAAACATATTTCATTTTATACTCTTAAACAAACAGTTCTTGTGAATTAAATGATGTTGATTACTAAGTGGCTGGTCACAAAGCGATTCAGCCACTAGATGTCAATGTAGGAAAATCCATTCACAAAGAGATGATAATAAACCACTCCCATTGTATTAGGAAATTATAGGTACTTGCGAACTACCAATTCGAAAGACTTTCATCAAATATTGTACACCTTGTCTCAAAAAGGTTGAGCGCATTCTTTATTGGTGTTTTGAGGCAAAAATTTTCTAAGTCCAGCTTCGGGTATCTTCGGGAAAAAGTAAGCCAGGTTCGAACCTCCAAGCCAGCCTTTGCAATCGGGAAAAAGTTTGCAGATGTGTTTTTCTTCTTTTAAATATAATAAGACTTGTTACCAAGTGTTTAAAAAAGCAACATTGATTGAAATACTTAATGATACAATATTTCGAAACCTTGCACATGCTTGTTTGTCATTTAGCTCTCTATACGTAATGGAGCATTTAAATACGTTAAAGAATCTTTCCATATGTAAAAGAATGCTCAAAGTTAAGAAATAGAACATAATTATCGCCTGAGTACTAAAATAAAAGTCAAAGTAGAACAGAAACAGCGTTTGTAATGGATATGAATGTCATAATTATCTTGAGATCTGTTATACATCGCTAGAAGTTTAGTTCTAGAAGTCCTTGTGTTAGCTCATTGGTAAGCTGTCGGATTTCAAATCATAAGGTTGTGAGTTCGAATCCCATTTGGGTCAATACTTTTTTTTAAAATTATATTTTCCGCAATGCATGAAAAATTATATAAAATAATTACATTAAAATACATAAGTTGTTTATATATAACATAATAATTGCAGAACATAGTAATTATTATGTTTAAAATATAACATCTAAGATAATTTTCACAGTAGGTCGTTATTATATATGAGAATGTTAAATACAAGTTAGGAAAATCGTTTAATAGCAATAAATAAGTTATGTAGTGTATTTATTTGCAGCTATTTGTCATACAGATTTAATTTCTCAATATTCTCATTACAGTATGTTATTTATATTCGTGAAATACAGTATATTCCTACGGATATAGAAAGTGTATAAACAGAGTATCCAAAGTCGTATCCTGCTTCAAGACACATAGCTTTTCCCGATCCCCTTAACGTCACGGGAAGAAACACAAATTCTCTTTAGAACGGAATGTCGTTACTTAGAGTCTCATTCGAATACGTTGAATATGCTTTTGTGTATTCATCTCTCTCTCTCTCTCTCTCTCTCTTTCGCTTTGTTTATGTGTGTGTGTGTTGCAGAATATCCCAAGTTGAATACAACATTTGCAAAGTATATGAGCATCATTGTCATCGAATACCAGAAATTGAAAGTCGTGTTTCTTCAGGTTAGGTTTGCGTGTTCATGTTAGCTCACTGGTAGAGTACGGACTTGCCACTGAAGAGGTCTTGAGTTCAAAGCCTACAGCTAATTATCATTCTTTTGTTAGTAGGATTGCACAGAAATCGGATACAAGGAGTGGTTTACTTCTAGAAATATTTTCAGAAGCGTTTAGGTAGCCCTGAAAAGGGCTGTTTTCGGGAGTTAAGGCGTGGTCATTAATATTATGTCCAAGACCCTTCTGAATTTATTACACGCTCCATTCTTCTGGGCATGGAATCTATTACATGGGTGACAAATCTATCTCCTTCCCCTACCTCCAGCCATGCTTCGGAAACAAGATGCCACAGGTCATCCTGAGTTCTTGGTGGATCTGCCTCAGGCCAACTTTCCCTTAGAGTACGCTTCACTTCTGCTCACATATTTTCCATGAGATTGAGGTCTGCTCCACGAGGCGGCCAGTCGATTAAATCAATCTCAGGGTGCCCTGCGAACCATTCCTGAACCACACGGGAATTATGTATTGGCGACTGGTATTGCTGGAACTGAATTACACCATCAGGCTGAAAAACAGATGGCACCATGATATTACTGATAATGTCTAAGTACTGAGCATTGTCCAGATGTCCTTCAATTGTATGAAGCTGTCCTGCTCCGCGACTGGAAATCCAACCCCAACATAAAATAGATACATGGCCACTGCGATTGCAAGCAGCCACATATTCATGGTCATATCGGGTGCTTCACGGACGATACACAAAACGGCGTCCCTCCTTTGATGTTGTGAATATGGATTCATCTGAGAAAACTACGTTTTCCCAATTGAGACCCACATTCGCCTGTGCAAACGCGAGACGGTAAATTTTGTGGTCGTCTGAGAGTTTTTTTCTTCACGGCAGCAACACGGCCACGTAACCCAGCATGACGAAGCCTTCGCAGAGCTGTATGCTTACTACCAGGAAAGAGAGAAGCTTCCCTTATCTGTCTAGACGTCCTTAGTGGGTCTAACCGGGCTTCGTTTACTAATCTCGCATCTTGGGCTTCGGTTGACACATGCGGATGACCAGGAGATCGTAAATTACCAGTCTGACCTGTAGCACCATATTTCCGAATCCATTGCCTTCCTGTAGAGGCCGGGACACCTACTCGCCTGCTAGCTGCAGTTGCAGAATAACCTTCCAACTCCCATAAAGTAATTACTGCTGTACGTCTATCCATAGTTACAAATGTTCTGAGCTGTGAGAAGAAAGCAATAGGTAAAAGCTAGTACCTGACGTGTGATTGGTTACTTGCACGACAAGCCTATTGTGGGGAACAGCGTTGCCAGATCTAGCATAATGATGCTAGATCTAGCATAATTTGCATGTCTCTAGCACCTAGCATCTTGCTTTTAGCATCCTGCCCAAATCTAGCACAATTTCAGCAAGTTATCAAAAAGCCGTAAAACCTGGAGAAGTTGGTCGTGGGAAGAAAAAGAACGGCAGAAATGTATCCTCTTCCATTGATTCATACACTCGGTAAACCATACAGGCAGTCTTATTTTCCTAAGTAAGTTCGGAACGGCTTTGGGCTTTTTTTGTGGCTCCATCCAGGGTTTTCTAATCCTTTAACTCCGAGGCATGGGCGGAGCTATGGGGGCCATTCTCCCCCCAACTTTTTCACAACTTCACCATCTTTACTTCTGACTTCATGATCATATTTATTTCTGAAATGACAGCTCCGAGACCGACCAAAAATCTGCCCCCTCCCCCAGGAGACGATTCCCAACTCCGCTTATGCTGCGAAGTAATTTTCTTTCAAAATATGTAAACAAAAACTTTGCATTCATTTATACGATATATACGCCATTGAGTTTGGCAACGACTGCAGTAATTTAGTTGAGTTAAAATTTTGGTGCGTGAAGTATTGAGTTCTGTCCATGCATTCTTGCTGTCTGTGTATTTTAAGTTACGTTATCGTATCTCAACTTTGTTTTTTTTAAACTCCTGAATTAGTAATTATGAGGATCTAGCATAATTTGACCGAATCTAGCATAAGTTCGATCAGGTTTTGGTATAATTCCGAGCTGTGAGTCTGGCAACGCTGGTGGCGAACGACTTGGTCAACGACTCGCGAAAGAAATCTGAAAATGGTGCGCCGTAATAATAATAATAAAAACAGTTTTTATAAAGGAATATTAATACATACGAAAAGCTGTTTAAAGAATGAATTGTTATACTGACTTTACACGTATAAAAACATATACCATGTACCAAACAGATTGAGCGATATGATTATAGCTGTTTTGAGACGAACTCTTTCGAAGTCCAACTTCGGGTGTCTTCGGAAAACAGTATACTAAAGCTGCTGGTTCGAACCTCTAAAGCCAACCTTAGTAATCGGGAAAAGATGTACAGATATGTTTTTCCTTCTGTTAAATATAATAAGACATGTTGAAATGGTATTAAGTGTAGAAAAAAGTAACATTGATTGAAATACTTAATGATACAATATTTCGAGACTATGTATTCACACTCTCGTTTCGTCATTGTGATTTCCATACGGAAAAGAGCATTTACGTATGAGCTCAGTTATATTTCAGAAGCAGCTTCCGAAAAGCGGTCATGTTAGCTCAGTGGTACACCACCGAGCGTTTAAATCGTGAGTTCGATACCCGTTCAGGTGAGATTCCTTTATGATATTCTACTTTCCTCAATGAATGAAAATTATGTAAAATAGTTACATTACAATTCATCAGTTGTATATATATTTTCATATCATCAGTTGTATATATCAGTTGAATATATATATTCATATCATTTCACGACATAAGTAATTCTTATCTTTAAAATATAACATCTGAGGTATTCACAGAACGTCGGTGTGTTATGAATACAAATTTAAAAAAAACGTGTAATAGCAATAAATAAGTTATGTAAGATATTTATTTGCAGCTACTTTCATCGCAGATAACTTTTCAATATTCGGATTACAGCATTTAGGTAGAGCATATCGAAAATCGGATCGTGGTTCAAGACAAAAAACTAGCTAGCCCCAAACTGTCACGTAAGAAATTCACGAATCGCAAAAGTAAAGTGAAGAGATAGAGAGCGGTAATTCCTTAATCGCTCTCTCTCAACTCTCTCTTATCTGCATTTATACATATAAAAGTGTATGTATGTATGTTCCATCATAACTCATGTATGCCTAGAGCAGGGTTTCTCAACCTGGGAGTCGCGGCCCCTAGGGGATCGCGAAGATAGGCCGAAGAGATAAATATAGTTAGAATCTAATACCAGAAATTATTTTTAAATATTATTTTTAATTTTGTTCTGATAGGCATACTTTTATTTTTATACACACTGTAAAGAACAATAAAAGATAAGTCTACTGAACATTTTCAAAGGGTGAAGAATTCGTGTTACTATTCGGTTCAAAGTCTCTTGTCGTCGCGAATTCTGTCGAGAAATTTGAAGCTTAAAATATACAAAACGATAATCATGCCTGTTGTTCTGTATGGTTGCGAAACATGGTCGCTTACTCTGAGGGAAGAACATAGACTGAAAGTATTTGAGAACAAGATCCTTAGACGAATATTCGGACCCAAGAGGAACGGGAATGGGGAATGGCGGAAACTTCATAACGAGGAACTACATAATTTATACGGTTACCCAACATTGTTAGGGTCGTCAAGTCTAGGATGCTTAGGTGGGCAGGTCAGGTAGCTAGAATGGAAGAAAGTAGAAACGCTTTGAAAGTCTTGACTGGAAGACCAAACGGAAAACGACCATTAGGAAGACCTAGGGGCAGATGGGAGGACAATATTAAGATGGATCTCGCTGAGATAAGAATACAAAGTAGAAACTGGATCCAATTGGCTAAGGATAGAAGTCAGTGTAGAGCTTTTGTGAACGCGGCATTGAACCTCCGGGTTCCATAGGCCATAGAGTTAGTTAGTTAGTAGAGTTGTTTAAAAATGAATTTAAATCAAAGAGGTATGATATAAAACTAATGAGAACTGTATATAGAAATACTAGAAAAATACACATGAAACAAAACCTGCACATTGAAATACAATTAAAATTAAAACCTAATGAGATACCTAAGCATGGTGTAATTTCACTAGTGCAGCAATGCCCGGTTCAATCTTCATGACGAATATTATCAAGCCGTTTTCAACTGATAAGCGATTTCTTATCTTTGTTTTAATGTTTACCATTAAAAAAAACACTTTCGCACAAGTACGATATAGCAAATGGAATTATTACTTTTAAAGCAGCAATCACCAGACCAGGATATTCTTCTCTCCTCATCAGGCAGAACTTGTCCAAGTCTTCGTTACAGAAAACCAGTTGCAAAGACTTGTCGCATGATCATTCTATTATTTGGTCAAGAAGTTGTGGGCTTAGATCGGATACGTTAATGGCCTCTTCAATGAAGGAGTTTAACATCCATCTTGAACCAGCACCTTCGTCATTGGGAATATAGATATTACAGTTACTGTATCCACTGTCAGTGCCGGGCGCCGAAAAGAGGGGCCACACATTTCGGAGGAAGTGTGTTACTCAAGTTAGGAAAGTGCATGTGCACATGTGTAAAATAGAAGGAAAAACGTAATAAAATGTGCTCAAAATTAAGGAAAGGTAGGGTTTATTTTGAAAATGTTATTGAGCTTCGTGCCAACCACGGTGGCGCTTCGTAGCTAGTCTGTCGACGTCACTCATATATACGGTGACATCGTACTATACTCTCGCCCCGGGCAATGATTTCCCATGGCACTGTTCAGTATAAACAAAAAAAAATGGATTCTACTATTATAGAAATAGGTATGTTAAAAATCCCACACAAGCTTATTATAAAACAAATTATCACGTTAGCAGCCAAGCCAAATTTTGGGGGTATTTTGGACCACACTATTTATGCATCAAAATTATGCACATGGCGGCCAACGTGTTATAAAAGGGTCGCTGGCAAGAGCGTGTGATAAAAGGGGATCGTGATAGGAATTAGATTGAGAACCACTGGCCTAGAGTAATTTTAACCACATTTCTTATAGTTTCAAAAAGAGTGCTGTCGGGTTACCTATGGTGAATGGGAGGGGGATACATATAAAAGATTGCTAGAAAATGATCGATATTAGATTCATAGTTTTCGGGGTCGCTTAGATAAATAGTGAGACTTTCAATTTCGCTTAACTCCGATTAAGCTCTCATTAGTAGGGATGGGCACGAACGACTTTTCTTTGAAACTCGACTCGACTCGAAACAGACATCTTTGAGGTCTACTCTTGGACTCGGCGCGAAAAATATCTTCCAACTCGACTCGGATTAGAGTCAAGTCGAACCAAAACGAGCCAAATCCTGTGTGTAGTCCTACCTAGACAATACATAGACAATAATTATTCTATCATCAATTATACTACTGTTACTACAAATAATAATAATAATAATAATAATAATAATTATTATTATTATTATTATTATTATTATTATTATTATTATTATTATTATTATTATTATTATTATTATTATGACAACACCGTGTACAAACATGAACGATAGATGGTTAGTAAAGGAATACTAAAAGCTAGTTGACTGCCGACGTCGGTAGTCATGAAGTCTACAAGGCAAGGACATCGTTCATTACCCTAAGCTGTAAGCGTCGGTGGACTACAGATGGTCAACTATTAACCTCTCGCCAGAAATTGGTGGCCCCGCAGCGACGATCCGTGATGGCCCAAGTTCCATATTGAAAACTTTACTACCAGCGGCAGAGACGCGATGAAACGCCAACGAACCACAAAATTACTCTCCCAAAATATGTTAAAATGCCTATATCTGTGATTTGTTTATATTTAGGTGAAACAAAAAAAACACAAAACAAATACCCCGGGGTGGACGCAAACTATCAATATTACGATTACTAGGCACGTGTTCTTCTGACTTCCCCACGGAAACGATCATAAAAAGCTTGGTTGTTGAAGGATAAATCATTGACGTCTTAATTTAGCCAATCAGACAAACCCCTACATCTCGAGTTCTAGGAGGTCATGAACCGTTTCAGATTTATTGCTTTCTGGTGGAGTACTATCCATGCGCAAAATTTGAGCATAATAGCCGACATGCATCTTCTGTGCCTCTTACCTTTAGTACAATTTTAACCAGAGATGGTGTGGGTCAATGAAAATTTGATCCACGACCCACCATGACCCACTATGACCCACCACCCAAATGACCCATTGGCCCACTCTGACCCATCAACCATCGTGATCCACTCTGACCCACCACCAACTATGAACCACTCCGACCCAGCAAAACCCATCGACATCAACTCTGACCGATGACCCACGTCCTCCTCTCCATTGACTAAAGAGATTACACTTGTAATAAAACAAGACTGTGAAATTATCACTTATCGGAGTTTGAATTTCTACCGTCATTGGCTCAAGCACCTCTTTGTTACAATACTGGTGGGTCTGACCTTTACGATATATAATGGCAAAGTGTTTCTCATCTTCCGAATTAAAATGAATTTAAATTTATCATATGTAATTATTTCTTTGTTGCCTTACAGACACATTTCAGTAGAAAATAGGGTGAAATTTAAAAGTTTCGAATCAAGGAAAAGTAGACCAACGTTAAAAAAAAAGAGAGAGAGAGAGAGAAACTAATTTTCTATATAATTAAGCATGCCTTACTAATTGGAAATGCCCATGTAATTAAGTTTAGAATACAAATTTTATGGCCATTTTTCTCTAACTTTATGGCTTGATTGTCTTATGCTCGGAACGCTCCATATATTAAACACCAGCTTCAGCAATTATAAATAGAAAGCAATGGGTATAAAATTCAAAAAGAACTTTAGTTTGCATTACTCAATTTTTTTCTCAACTAATATCAATCGTTTTCGATTATTTTTACAAATCAACCCACTACCAATTTCCAATATATAGAAAATGCACCCCCGTCCCCCCGCTCATAAAAGACAATTTTAAAAAATGCCAGGGCATATTCTCTTTATTTTTAATAAAGAGTTATATGCTGAATTTCAGCTCTCAGTTGAACGGCTTGTGAGATACTAAATTGTTCGCAAAAATTCGGACTTCTACTCCCCCTAAGGATATGTATTATAATGAAAGTGACACGCGTATGATAACTTCCCAGTTGGGATTGGAGCCTGATTGTATACCAAACGTCAATTCATTTGACTTTGCAATTTGACCGTGATGATTACGCAGACATAGTTACTTTCAATTTTTTATGATACATATCCTTATTTCATATGTTACAGATGATTCAAAAATATTTTTTCAAGCAGTTAGCTCCTCTAGAATCTCACAGGCTGCATCCCAAAATCCAACTCCTACTATCCTATGACAATCCAAAAGTGACTGAACTTTTTTTATTAGGAACAAATGACAAAAGAAAAATGAAGATCTTGAAAGTAAAATGTAGAAAAGCTCGGTGCCCCCAATAACTCCATATTTCTCCGCCCCTTCATTCCGAACTTAAAAATAAAACTTAATTCGAATATGGTTAATTAGTGAATTTATTACAGTTAAATTCCACTCACTACATGCTACAGCTACAACTATGTAAGAAAAAATAACAACTGTGAAACATGTTCTGAATTACTATTACATTTCTTACGCTATTATTAAACATATTAGAATAGTAAAAGAGGATTGTTCGTGAAATAGTGTATTTGCTCATGATTTTTAACTTTTTCATACGGAAAAAATTAAAATATTATTCAAGTTTTAAAATTTGCACTCTGCAAATATGTTGCCCTCTAGGCAATGGGACTAATGTGGACTAATGGGAAATGCTGCACTGTTAGCGGCGCTGAAAACTTATGATTCGATTCTAATATCGGTTGATTTCGATATCTTTATGTCGCTACGTAACCACCCTGGGTGCTAATGGGAGCTTAATTGGACTTGAATTGAAAGTAGAGCTATTCACCTAAGCGACCACGAAACTATGGATTCAATAATAATATCGACCCGTTTCTAGCATTTTTGATATGTATCCCGACAGTACTCTTTTTCCAGACTGTAAGAAATATAGTTAAAATTGCTCTAGATATATCAGAATTATGTTGAAACACACACATAAATCCACTTTTATATTCTGTATAAATAGAGAGAGAGTGAGCGAGCGAGCGAGCGAGAGAGGGCGACTCAAGGCATCACCACTTCCTCATTGCAAAAGCATATATCAGGAATTGAATTGAAAATCTATGTAAAGACTTTCTGCTGTGACATGCTTCATAAGAACAATTCCAGTCTGCTCACGTGACCTTTGGGGTTCATGAATTTTTTTGCGAGCGTTCCGACTTTGGATTCTCTGTTTATACCCTCTGTTTATGCATCGAATAACTTTTCAAGAACATAAATGACATTCTATATTATGAATGTTGAGAATTACCCTCTATATGACAAATAGCTGCAAATAAATGCACTACATGATTTATTTATTGCTATTGAACGAGTTTCTTAACTTGTATTTACATCCTCATATATAATACCGACCTACTGCGAAAATTATCTCAGATGTTATATTTTAAACATAATAATTACTATGTTCTGCAATTATTATGTTATATATAAACAACTTATGTATTTTAATGTAATTATTTTATATAATTTTTCATGCATTGCGGAAAATATAATTTTAAAAAAATTATTGACCCAGATGGGATTCGAACTCACAACCTTATGATTTGAAATCCGACAGCTTACCAATGAGCTAACACAAGGACTTCTAGAACTAAACTTCTAGCGATGTATAACAGATCTCAAGATAATTATGACATTCATATCCATTACAAACGCTGTTTCTGTTCTACTTTGACTTTTATTTTAGTACTCAGGCGATAATTATGTTCTATTTCTTAACTTTGAGCATTCTTTTACATATGGAAAGATTCTTTAACGTATTTAAATGCTCCATTACGTATAGAGAGCTAAATGACAAACAAGCATGTGCAAGGTTTCGAAATATTGTATCATTAAGTATTTCAATCAATGTTGCTTTTTTAAACACTTGGTAACAAGTCTTATTATATTTAAAAGAAGAAAAACACATCTGCAAACTTTTTCCCGATTGCAAAGGCTGGCTTGGAGGTTCGAACCTGGCTTACTTTTTCCCGAAGATACCCGAAGCTGGACTTAGAAAATTTTTGCCTCAAAACACCAATAAAGAATGCGCTCAACCTTTTTGAGACAAGGTGTACATTTGCCATTTCCATCAAGTTCGAAATCGCTTTAGCTTTGGAGGAAAGTCATTTACACTTAGTGATCTGCATGGACCAGGCTCAGTCTGAGACCCGCAATCCGCTTCGGCCTACAGGTCGCACTTGGGAGGATCAGCTCATTTCCTTCTTTGGGCCGGGCCTGGCTCGGGCGGGTTCGATACTGCTTTCTCTTCAGGGCAGGAGGGGCTACAGACGATTAATTGCAGTTCTTTAGTAATGTCTCTTATTAAATGATAGTTGGAATAAAGCGTTGAAGTCTTTTTGTACGGCCGCACGTGTACTGAAAGACATTGCAAACAATGCAATTTGTACAGTTAGTGTTCCTTAGCTGTAGGACCAGGCTCGAGCCAAGACCTTTTAAAACTTAATGGCCAGGTTGGGTTCGAACCAAAAACCTCCAAATCTTTCCGAGTCCGAGCTGGACTGGAGTTAGCTACGTTAGGGATGGATTGGGCTTGGGGCGAAAAGTTCGGCTCATGTATTTCTCTAGTACAACTTCAGCAACTCTAGTTCATGAAGTAAAAAAAAAGGGGTATAGAAAGAAAAATCTGCAAACCATTAATTTTGATGAAATAAGGTAAACGCACCGGATTTCGAAACGTTAAGGACCTTTTTGAAAATCATATGCCTATTCTGGTAATAATATTGGTCGGTGTTGGCCCATTTTTTTCCTTCAAATGTACAGTCTCTAATAATACTAAAAGTCACTTCAAGACTCAAATGCTAATGTTAAAATTTTTTATGAAACTGGAACTCGCCAATGGAACCCGAATTCGACACACTTCACCTGGTTTCGACAGTTGCGGTATCTGAATTCGACACCTTCAATTATATCCATGTTATACATTAAGTCGGCATTATTATTAGTAGTAATCTCTTTTCAGCTTCAAATATTGTTTTATTATTATGCAGAAATTATCAGTCGGGCAAAAGAACACAACTTAAATTTTCTGAACTGAGTAGTTACTTCGATGATCCTCAATTCGACATGCTGGTACCTGATTTCGACATTCCATATCGAACTGAGGTTACAACTATCGGAGAATTATGCAACAAATAGCTTTATGAAAGACTTTGAACATATTTGTACGCTTAGATATTCAGTTAAAATTATATTTGCACTATTGAGCATGAATTCGACAACCTTATCGAAATCCGGTTCACGTTACAAATAAAGGCTCGTGTTTTCGACAACCCCCGTTCATGTTACCTCAGAACCTTTGTCCTCACAGAAGAAAACAAATCGCACTGATTGAAACTACTTTACAACATTAACACTATTTGCTTGAAGCAAACCTAACTTTAATAAAAGTCTTACGAAAATAACCTGCCATCTTATGATTTTCTTAAGATTATTTCTTTTTCTCGAAGAGTGTATCACACACACAACAATGTACTTCTTTTCTCCATGCGTATGACTCATCTACTGTAACCGCACTTTTGACACGAGAAAAGACACTCCCATAATGTTGCCACTTCTATTCACGATCGCAGGGATGACATCTTACGCTTATTTCACAACATTTAAGCACTGGTATTTCGAATTCGTTTGCCTGTCCAATTCAGGCGCGTTTTCTTAAGACTTGTTTGTCAATTTATAATATCAGGGTATGGCAGATCGCTTTAGCTTGGTTTCAAATTATATGAATGTCAAATTGAAATCTTATTTGTAGAACGGATATGTATCCACATGTGCAAAAAATTGCGCGTATACTGCCACTCACGATTTTCCGCGTTTATTTCATTTTCCGTACGTTTATGGGTAAAATTTAGTTATTAGTATGTGGTAATAATAGAAAGCAATCTAAGGAGATATTTTCAAAAAAATATAATAAAATAATAAAAATATGAGCAAAAACAAAATTATGCTCGGTTCTGTCTTTACTTGCAACGATGATCTCTATGGATTTTTCAGTAGCAGAGCACGATTGCGGAAAGAATTCAGTAGGGGAGTCAAGGAGTTGGATCAATGAACTGGACACTGTAGTTAAATGTTCCATTTATTGGTTAAAACCTAATGTGTAGATTGCCTGCCAAATATAAATTAGCTTCTGTAAGTAAGATGTCGTTCGAAAATATTGAATTAAACAGAAAAACTGTTATCTTAAGGTTCGAAGCGATACGAACCATGGTTATTAAGATTATTTCTTAAGAAAAAAGAGCAAACACAGCGTTGCCTCCGTGGTTAGGTGGATAGAGTGGCGGACTCGTTGTTATTTTATTATTTTGACATCACAACGAATCCCATCCCATCCCATATATCTTTTTACAAAACATTATAGAAAGTGTATAATTGATATATCCTTTAATCGACGTATTTATTTAGTATTAGAATACGTGTACTATTGGAAACAGTTATTGTTTTCAGTTTATGGTCTTGTATGTTACACCTCCCCTACCCATTCTTGAACAGCAGACAACTCACTTGGGATTTGTGTGTCAGGAACAGGAAAAAGAGCATACGCGACCTTGACAGTCTTTCCAGTGTTACCCATTGTTATATCGACATGACGTCATATCGAATGACGCTTGTTGTCATGAAATAAGATTGAAAGGAAAAAAGCTGATGTCAAATTATCGTTTGTGTGTGTGCTTGTGTTTTTTCTTTTTAGAGTATTGACTTTCTCTCTATCTTTCCTTTTTAATATCCAAAAGTGCAAGAAATGCAATCAAAGTCTGTGTAAGGAATGTTTTTCTTGAACGAAACTAAATTATAAAGATCTATGTATGCTGAACACGAATACTTCCAAAAGATAGAATAATAATGAACGATAATCATACCATATTTCAACATTATATAGTAGCGTGAAAAACTGATATTAAAATTATATAACAAACAGGCATAAGGTTTTTATTCTAGCATGGCAACACATTAAACGTAACTCATTAAATTTTGGGAATTGCAAGTTATCACTTTACGTGTCATTGTATTTCTAGTAGTTTTCACGTTCGAGCGACGAAAGAAATTCTAGTAATAGTAATAAAAATCGAATTCGAGATTTCAATGAATTCACGTTTCACGCCCCCACATTCCGAAAAAGTGATTTTGATGTATGTCCATCTGTTCGTCTGTCGGTTCGTCACGTTTTTACATGCATTCAAATAGAGGCCATACTGTTCGACGTATCTGGACCGAGTTATAGACATGAAGTTTCAATAACACTTTATCGTTTCAAATTCTATATCCCCCGACACCTAAAAATAAGGGCAGTTTACTGAAGGATGAAAATTTAAAATAATTAAATTGTCTCAAAAACAGTTGTGAAGATTTTGTTTATTTTCTAGAAATATAGTATGAATCATCGCTCTGAAAAAATACGTAAGGTCTAATTTACTGTATGGGATGCGTTTTTTCGAACAATCTTCTCAATCACATTTCATAAATAAATGTATCGTTAATAACCTAATAATATGACACAACTCGTTTGTCCAGAAAAGATACACAAGGGATATTTTATTCTTGGGGACGACTTTTTTCCACGATTTTCTCAGAAAGTACTCAGACGCTTTTGCTCATAGTTCACATACAATTATTTCCTTAAGAATTCTAGCATATGGCATAAGTTATTTCTAAGAGAAATATGACCACTCGGTACTTTAATTTTGGACCTAAGTTGCTTCCAACAAATTTTTCCAATACACATTATTTTTTCGCATTTCCCAAATAAATGTTTCAGTAATAGCTGCAGTCTAACACGAGTCAGTTTAACACTAGAAGCACGAAGCAGTCATTTTGACTGCTTCGAGAAATATAATTTCGTATCACTTTTGTAATGTTTCCGCTAAGGCTCTGAAATTCATTGACTTTTAATATTTTTGTGCCTGCTTTTTGATAGTATTAATAGTAAGTTTGTGTCCCTTTCTACAGGCGCGCTAGTGTCAATTATACCTAGAAGCACGAAGCAGTCATTTTGACTGCCTTATAAAGAATATAGAAATATAGCGTATCTGTTTCTTATTTACAAATGGCAGCTTAAAACACTTCTAGTTTCTGGAGAAAAGAAAAATTGAAACCTTTATTAATTGTAGTTTGAGGAAGAAAAAATATGATAACTTATAATTTTATTGTGATATCTAGTTCCAATAATAACTTTATAGAAGTTTTTCAATTCCCTTAGAAGATATCTTGAAGTGATTTATCGTCGAAAAACAAATTAGTTCAGGTACATGTGCCCAATATCTGCACGTTAGTTTGTACGTGTGGTTGGTTGAGGTGAACTGTGTACATGTGACATTTCACGATGAGACCTCAAGAAATATTTCGTGTTTTACATGATCTCTCAGAAGATAAGTCTGAAGAAAATAATGACAATTTGCAGGATTCGAGTAAAGAAGATGGAAACTGAATTGATTTTCAATCTAAAGAAAACATTTTGTATTCAAGTGATGAAGAATTGGAAGACAGTGATGGGAAGACAACGCCAGTAGTGGTGACAGTTTTATTGCTCCAGATGGTACAATGTGTACAAGATTGCATTTGGGACAAGGTGACGTTTGCCGCATATCTAAGCAGAATATTGTTCACGAAGCTCCAGGACTTACAAACTTTGCCAAGCGACGAGTGTCGGAGGAAGAATGTTGTAGTGCTTTTCGTTTACTATTTCATGAATCAATGATGAGTCATATCCTAAAGGGTACCATTCCTGAATCAAATAGACAACTGAAGTCAACAACATGGACACTAGCTCTTTCAGAACTACAATCTTATTTGGGCATTTTTATTTATCCAAGTGCTACTGGTGCGTCAGCAATACCCATTACGGTCTTGGGGAGAAGAACCGGATCACCAAGTTATAGGAAAAGAATGAATAGAGATAGGTTCTGTGAAATAAGACGGTACTTGAGATTTGATAAAAAGATGACAAGATTTCTAAGACTTCAAACGGACAAATTCGCAACCGCATCCGAACTGTGGGATTCCTTTCTTGAGAACTACATAAAATGTTACAAACCACATGACAACGTGACTGTTGACAAGCAACTCTATTCTACGAAAGTCAGATGTCGAATTCTGCAATATATGCCAAATAAACCCGTTAAATTTGGCATCAAGTTCTGGTTACTGCCGACATACAATCAAAGTATGTCCTGAATGGCTTTCCATATCTGGGGAAGGATTTGGGATAGAGTAAGGTGAATTTGTAGTGCCTAGTTTGATAAATCCTTTTACTAAAATAAAGAATAAATGTGACATGCGATAACTTCTTTACAAGGAAACTAGCTGAATCTCTTAGGGCTAAAAGTTAAGCTCTACTAGTTTGGTTGCGACAATAAAGCAAAACTGGAGAAAGAAAAAAAAACAGATCTACTTCATTGTGATGTTTACTGCGATCAGAGTGGTAGTACATTAACTGTCTACAAATGTACGCGGAACAAAAGCGTTTCTGTGTTGAGTTCCGTGCATAATTCAGTGTCAATTTCTGTGACACCATAGAAAGACCCGAAAATATAACATATTACAATTAGACACAGTTTGGGGTAGTCATCGTGGATCAAATAGTGAAGAAACATGAGCATGTAGGCGGTTGTTAATGTACGTTTTCTTCAACATGGTTGATTTGCCATGTTTTAATTAATGGATGATATACAGAGAAGCTACCGGAAAGAAAGTCAGTAGGGACAATATCTCCAACGTTTGGCCGAGGAGTAGATGGTCAATGTCGCTGATGATAATTACAGTGTCTCTGAAGACAATGAAGTTCCTTCCACACACACGTGACAATGTCAAGTACAATTGTGTGAAACAACAAAACAATTAGATATGCTTTAAATGTCGAAACTATGTTTGTGGAATGTGTACTGCAGAGACCTGAAAGAGAGTTATCTGCGCCAAGTGTAGGTGACTTTATAATGATCTCCTCCTGAGAAGATTATTAGAAAGATACCATAGGAGATATTATTTTACAATAAACATTTAATATCTAAGAGTTGAGAGTAATCTTTGATTATTTTTTCATTATTTTAAAAATACTGATATCGAACATATTTTATTCATAAATATTTTAATATATCATATTGATGCACTTCATGCTCATAAATAAAAATAATAAAATAAATGATATACTTCCTAGCCTTCCTTGTGAATGTGACTCATTACGAATGTCATTAGAAACGTTCATCCTGTGTCACTAATACTTTATATTTTAGTCAGAAATCGAAAGCAGTCAATTTGACTGCTTCGTGCTTCTAGGGGGTTCAAAATTTCCGTGCTTCTAGTGTTAAGAAATTCGAGCGAGAAAATTCATTGCGTTTCATCCGTACCCATTCTTAAATATATTTTTAAATGTTACACCTAATCACAATTTCCCTAACAAAATCGAAGGTTCTGTTTAAATGTGCTTTGTTGTGGCCAAATGGTTCAAATGCATTGGTTCTGGATTTGGTTCCCGGTGAGAGCTAGTGTATTTTTATCCAACGTTAAGATATAGGTGCAAAGAGAAAAGTGTTTAAACAAGCCTAATCAATCTAATGAGTAATACAAAAAAATAACACAATATTACGAAATTATAGAAGAAACGTTGTTAATATTAGATATTTGCGTGTGAAATGTCCAACCGATGACAGTCAACTCCAAAGGTAAGAAAGTGAAACATCCAATATCAATTAATCAGTGGTCTCTAGTTAAAGCTATCCTACTAGGAAGTGATTGAGATACCAAAAAATGTTTTAATCGCTGGGAGACATGTTAGGAGAATACATTGGGTGAGATAGTTTAGCTCATGAATAGTCTGCACCTTCGTTGAGTATTGAAGTACGTAGGTCTATATAGGTTTGCATTGAAATGAGTATTAATACACAATATCTGTTGAATATTACGGAGGCTTGCGGACAGGTTTGCAGTGCATTTCACGGAGTTCGATATTGTAAGGATCCTAGCGAACTCCTGAGCCTTCCCCACTGTACACTATCAGTTAAATTTGTGCTTAATTAAAAACTATTTGTTTAAACTTAACACTGTTAACCGTTATCACCTGTGCACTACGGGCAACAATCCGCTAGTACTTCTTCGTTTTTGCCCTTTGTTTTAGCGCCATAAATGTTTTCGTTCATAAATTTCTTTGTCTATGATTTGCATATAAGTAGCGCGGGCATTAGATTTTGACTTCTACTTCATATGCATCTAATTACAAACACACGTATAGAATGAACACAATAAACTTGGAATATATAGTTTGTGTACAGAAAATCATACACGAGGCGCTGCACGGGAGAGCAGTTTGCATACTTTTGGCAGTCAACTTCCTAAGAAATTTATAATAATAATAAACAGAAAACGAAACAGTTATTTACATAATTTATTTATTTAAGTATGTAAGTGCAATATACTTAAGTTTTTCTCTCTCTCTCTCTCTGTCTCTCTTTGAAGGCAACAACCCTTAGGGTACCAAGACGTAGAAAAGGACTTGTGGCACTCACGACTATAGGGTGGTGTGTGTTTGGCACATCGGCTAATCTTGTTGTTAGTCCCATTTTTTGGACCGGATGAGTTATTCACTGTAGAATATACAAGAAAATATACCTTTCTTTTACTTTTAAAGTAAATAATTACACTCATTCACTCAATGTGATACTTGTTTAACTGTATACAGATAACTGATCCGTGGAAGAATCGTTGATAATAATAAATAAAATAAACTCGACAAATATTCTTGTAAATAATAAGAAAAAGTTTGAGTTACACTATTCACGTGTTATCCAGTTGTGGCACACTGGAATATAGGGGACGCCTTTCTATTTTTCCCAGTTATTTTAACTGCTTCAATTGAAATGAATCTATAATAATAAGAGAGTGAATTTAGTCTTCTTATCCTTCGATTTGAAAGTAAGGTCCACTAGAATTGTATACATAAAAATAATAATACTCAGAATTCTATACAGTAGTTTGTTTTATTCGAAATGACATACTTTCTGCAAATGTTTGGGTTGGAATTATTTGAAATCAAATCTTTAAATTTTACGACCTACGGTTATACCGGCTAGGCTAAGGGACACGGTGATGACGAGAAATAAATGAAATGGTGGAATGAAGAAAGTGGGAGAAAACGGGAGAACCCCGTGAAAACCCTTGTTCAAGGTGTTTCTCCACCACAAAATTCACTTGGTGCGAGCTGGGGTCGAACCAAGGTTTCCATGCACCAAAGATGAACGCTTTATCACTGAGCCACCGCGGCCCCTCTGAAATTATTTATAGGAGAGATGACTACTTTATGAAAACTTGATATCGAACACATTTGTTTAAAAATACCAGCTTTTTGTGAAATATTGCTTAATATTCAAGAAAACCTAAGTCAATAATAATAATAATAATAATAATAAATTGAAAACTCTCTGGACCTAGTGCATTGGCACAATTCCAACAATTAAAAAAAATTGGTTTCCTTCTCTTGTAAGTGTACAAGGACTTGATCCCTGTTGCTTTCAATATACGAAGAAATTGTCCAACTGTCAAATGAGATGCTACATAAAATGCCCTATGCAACATAATGTAGTATAGAGCCATCATTTCAGGTGTCTAAAGAACACTTTCGTTTTAGCAAGAAAAGATGAAAATAGGAAGTACTCAGTTTTAACCTAGTAGAAAGTTTTCAGATTTAAGGGAAAGTGCACAGAGTTGTTGGATATTAAATGTAGTTCGGATTGATGGAGTAAGACATCGTAAGTAGTTTATTGTTTGACATATACTGGGAGTGACCAAGCCATTACTTATGCAAATATCGAAAGAGATACGTTAATGGTGTTAGTTTCAAACTATTGTAGAAATGAAAAATTTAAGGAAATCTCTAAAACTCTGAAATCACAGATCCACATTGACTGACTGCTAAGTAAAACTGCTAAATCTTACTAAAGCCAAAGAAAAAGTCTTAATGACCTTTGTTACAGTTTCAGACATATCATTCTCATATCAAAAGTACGATAGAAGTAAACTATGAATAAAGGTGAATTTAGTTTTGGAATACCAACAAATGATTTTGCTAGATGTAAATTTTGGGAAAACTTTTTATAAGAACTTAGATTTTGTTTGTTGGTTTGTTTGTTTATTAGCTTCCCCATTTCGTAAACGTCGTCAATACCTAGTGGCTCACTTTACGGTAAACGGCGATTGTCGATATAGCGACGCGTCGAAGGATTGCCGCTAGTGTGTCACTAGTGGCAGGGATTCGTCGAGTCGAAGGAAATATCGGGGGTATTGAAGTTACCACCACGTAACAGCGAGAACTTCATTTTGATCCGCGCTCCTTTGATTTGTCACGGAGAATGGCAAAGGGACAAACACGAACTATCGCCAGTCACGTGCATGCGGTTATTATTATATAATATTTTCCCTGACGAATTGTTATTATAAGGACAACACTTGAACTCCGGGGGTCAAGAGTAACTCCTGCTTTTGCATCATGAAGTGAAAAATTTGAGATGGGTGCGTATAATTGTATGAATTTGGTTGGCAACTGTCACCGATCACTAGCAAGTGAATATGGGAGAACTATGAAAAAAGTAAATAGACGCTTGTCATTTTGTTATAAAATTACATGACGAGTGCATTTCATCTGATTCCAAACAGTTATTGTCAAACACACACGGTTAAAGGAGCACTCTCATTAGAAATAATAAAACGACTTCAACGATTTATCACTCTACAAGCTGTCTTCGTAATCGCCTCCGTGGCGAATTCGGAAAAACACGCAACTAGTAACCCTAAGGCTGGTGTTTCATGCCGAGCTTGGGGCACTTCTTTTACTTTTTTAAAAATGTTTTTAGACTCACCTTGATGCAAAGAAATTACGCATTTAGGCGATTTAACGTATTTTAGTGGAATATTTTTGTGGTTCGTTGGCGTTCCGTCGCTTCTCTGACGGTAGTGGTATAATTTTTAAAATTGAAGTGGGACCAAATTTTGGCTGCGGGACGGACAATTTTTGCGGACGTGCCGCTAGTTGCTTATCGGTGGTCTACCGACGCTTACGGCATGGGGTTGTCCCCTCACACGTGAGACAGATTGCAATCGACCAAATCTGTTTTGGAAAAATGGAAAACATCTTCCGACTTCGACTTCCGAAGGATTCGTTAAGATCAACTCGAATCAAGGCTGCGCCACTGGAAGGTAGAACGAGTGAGGCAATCGCTCCAAGCAGTGCGCTCGAGAGCCTCCGTCTCATTGAAGACTTAGACTCTTTAGGAGAAGTAACAAGTTTATTACTTTGTGGGCAGTGCCCGTATATTTTATTTATTTTAGGTTTATTTTCAGTTAATCATATTTTATTAAAGATTTTGATTTTGAGTATTAGATTCATAAAAACAGCAAAGTGTCAGGAAATAATAATCCACGAAAAACAAATTACATAAACATGGTAGTCATTGCTTTTTAATGTAGAAATACTTATGCAACGATGGTATGATGTACGCTTTCTCTAGCAAATTGTTTCATTACAGGAAATTAAAAGCAGAATTCAATTAATGTCTGATTGAAAAGAATTGGCAGAATTCGTTGTAAGTAAATTTGTTAAGATGTTTGTGAAAACAAGACACTCTTGTCGGGTATGTTAGAATTGCCAGGAATTGTGAGTCGAAGCATTCCAAGCATTGCCAGTCGTCGACCACAATGAGCAAACCATTGCGTTTCCTAGACAAGAAAGAGCACACGCCTCTGACGTCATACAGTAGCGGCAGATTCCAGGTCACAGGAAGTTCAACAAAAACGAAAGGACCAGAGGGGTCTGGAGCAGTTGGACAGTAGAGATCAGATCAGTCAGCAGTGATCAGTCGAGATCAGTCGGAGACGGAGAGTTGGAGCAACGGAACAACGACTACAAGTCTGAGATTGACGTTAAAAGTTCTAACTAGTAGAATGTCTAGAAACAGCTTTCTTTAAGTTAAGCGAGTTAACGTTTCGCTAAGACGAACTCTGAAAGTTTATCATACGTTACGGAGGAGATATTATTATGCTGACCGTTCGCAAAACTTCGGCGTAATCAAATCATATCGCAGCCCGTTCTTAGTTCGAACCTCCGTTCCATCCTTTGGAGTCACCGCCAGCGAGATACCATCCAGCCTGTGGTTTGACGATCGGAAGGAGCTTTTGGTGGACCAGCATTTGCAGGAGCATAAGAACAGAACACCAAGAGGTATGTGCTACTTTCTAAACATTAGTCGAAGGCTCAATATTTGGTATGTAGTGTTAGAACTGGCAATTGCTAATTACCCGAATTCATACACGACACCTTACACGTACTTACACAAAGTAATGAAAATACAACAGTAATTCAATTATCGAAATCTGGAGTTGTTATTTAATTACAGAAATCCCCATAATAACATGAACCGAAATATTATCTCTCGCTTAGTTGCATATCATATTCCCACTCATTTCAGATAGTGAGTGGAAGATAACTTTTCTGCGTTCACTCAAAACATCCCCAAGATCAGAAACGAACCAGGGAGGTTCACATGGCGGAGATGTTCTGGGTTCGAGCCTAGTCAAAACTGATCACCATTGTCATTAGTTCTATTGTTCGATTCCCGGTTAATGCATACTTTATCACGGCTGAGATGCTAGAAGTTCCAGTCCTTCGATATTAGTTTAGATTAACCATCATTGTTTTCATATTACATTATATTACACCATATTGTCATAGTGGAGTACTTAAGTTTAAGCCCCGTTGAGGTTAATTTTCTATTGTTATAGTACAGATTGTCATACTATTCTTATAATCAATTCTAGTTTACATTAACCAGCCTAGTGTAAATTAAGAAATTCACCCACCCACCCACCCTTGCTTCATTTTTCTGTTGTTTTGATTTTATCATAAATACTGTACAAAATGCTGACGCTGAAAAACAATCACCGAATTCACTATCCTGTGATAAAAAGCAGTGGCAAGCCGGCCACAATGTTTTCAAAATCCAGGTATTACTATTTAGACTTGGGTGTACTGAAGCATTTCGTAGAGTATAGCCCGACTTACGGGGAAAAGAATGAAACCATTATACGGGATAATTTGTTAGGTCTAAGGTACAAAAGATATTTCATGGTGCAGTTCATCGATAAGAATTTTAATTTAGAAGACCTTATCGATCTAAGATTCAGGAGGCATTTCATGTCTATTATAACTGGAATTGCAGAGACAAATACTGTTTTGCGAGAATCCATTTTCTTCGCATTAAAATCCGAACAACACAATTGCACATTATGTGCCTTATTCAAGTCGAGAGCAGACCAGGTTACTGTTAAGAATTGGTTTGATCGCTTCCGTAATAGGTTCAATTGCTCTCAAGCGATTCAAATAGCGGAATTTATATCAACAGTCGCAAAATACGAAAAAGAGGCGAAATTGGTTATAGCGAGCGACAAATTATTGGTAGATTTGGTAGCATTCGCGAATCTCTTCAGAGAGAGAAATTCTTGGTCATGTAGGTAGAGAAGTGAAACGGTGGTAAATGTAAATAGTTGTTAATATAAGGATTTTAGATATTAGTTATATTTTATTCCGCATTGATATATATACCGTAGCATTTAAGTTTAGATTATAATAGAATTAGATTAGTATTGTTGTTAGTGGTATTATTATTATCATTATTATTTGACTATTAGATTAGGTAAGAAGTATAGGTTTAAGGATTATAAGTTAGATAACACAACTGTTTTGGTGATTAGGATTATATATATATTATTATTAGTAAATATTACGTTGAAAAGTTAAAAAGATTAAAATTTAGAAAATGGAAATATGTCTCGAGGACATATATAAAGACTAGACAAATAAATAAACATGACTAATAGAAAGATAGAAAGTAGTAAATAGAGAAATGTTTAGTTAACATCTGTATTAAGAAGAGTGAACAGTAAAAGAGAATTTAAAAAGTAATTATGTATATATGATAAGTAACAAATGTGACTGTGAAGAAGAATGAAAAAATATATAATAATTGCTATCTAAAAGGAACATCTAGGTTAATATAAATATTAAAAGGCAAGAAAGAACGGAATATTAAAATGAATGATGTAAATTAATGTTAATGAGTTAACTAGCAGAATATTTGAAAAAAAAAAGAATTGGTTAAAATAACAAAATTTTGGAGAACCTTTCAGAAGGTCAGAGTACTAGATAAGAGGGAAGTCCCATTCTCGTTGAGTTCAAAGTGGGCGATTATCCAAAACGTCAATGAGAATATTTTATGTATTACGTCACATAAGTCTTCAGTGATAAAGAATGAAGAGACACAGAGTTGCCTCGTTTATCACTCGAAAGCAGTGAATATTTCTTTTTTAGGTGAATCCGACTTATTTAGCAGAAGACCCGACGAATACAAAAGTAAAATTTAAATTAAATAAATGAATAATGTTAATGTGATTAACATATTAGAGTATAGGGGTAAGATAAACATAAGTGTTTTTTAAGATAATAGTAACTTGGATTAAGATAGCACTATAGAATATAAATTTTATATCTAGTGGAGTGCTTGTTTAGGAAAATATATTTAAGAGTCTAGCTGATCATTTGCATTTATTTGAATATGGAATGAGAGAAGAGATGTAATAGAGAGTGGATCCGAATAGAAAGAGACTGAAAAGAAGGAGAAAAGCAGTAGATAAACAGAGATAGCATAGAGATAGATTAAGAGAATATTGACTACAACAATATGGATACGATATTGACATTTATATAACAAGATTTAGACAAATAAGATAAGAGTATAATCGCTAAAATAAAATAAATATAGTTATAGAGAAGAATAGAGAAAATAGAGATATAGATAAAAGTAGAAATGAATAAAAATAGAGATATATAGAAATAAATAGAAATAAATAAAAATAGAAATAAATGAAGTTAGCATGGTATAGAATAAATAGTGAAGATCATAAGATATTATAAATAGAAGAAAAAGAAAGAAAGAAAATAGTTTTAGGGAATTAAAAAGACATAAGTGTTTTACTAGTCTAAAGATAGCCCTAAACAAGTAAGAAATGTTTCGAGACGGTAAAGAATATCTAGTTCATAGTGACAGATTTAAAAGTCACCGTTTCACAAGCTAGGCCATTTGGCAATAAGATAAGATAATATAAGATTAAAGAAGTAATTATAAGATTATTACCCCGGGATATTTTGTTTACTCTACTTGGACATGAGATAAGAAATATAGGATTAAGACGAAGGCGAAAGATATTTTGTTGTTGGTTGGCTTCCGACGCAAAAGACTTAAGTAGTAATGGCCTGACTTGGCTTAACTTTGGACTTTGACCCCGACATTTGTGACGTCATAGGTCAAGGGTCAATGACCTTGGCCCGGGGTCAAGGACCTAGGGGTACATAAGGCCACCCCCTCTAAATTTTGGCAGTGGTATCAAAGCCCACCCCTTAAATTTTGGCAGGGGTACATAAGACCACCCCCTTAAATTTTGGAAATTGCCAAATCTAAAAATTGGGTTTGGTAGCCTAGGACCATAGTATGTACCTCTATCAGTATTGGGTGTCTATGTCGTTCCCTTTCATGAGTAAAAAATTGCCAAAAATTAAAATTTCGGGGGTTTTTGACCTAATTTATCCCCTTTGATGAGATATTATTACCTTATATAATTATATGGGCGTATACAGGGGTCCATTACCTTTCATAAGACATGGAAACATTAATGCACCCCTTTAAAAATTTGGGAGGGGTACCTTGGTCCACCCCTTAAATTTTGGAAATTGACCAACTTAAACATTGGGTATTATAGTATAGGAAACTAATATGTATTATGATAAATTAGGATGCTCCACCTCGTTCCCTTTTAGGAGTACAACATTGCCAAAAATATAAACGTAAGCAATACGTAGTACCACGTGTTTGGATTTTTGGTCGATTTTATCCCCTTTGATGACGTGTTATTATCCTATATAGTTATATGGTCATGCATAGGGGTCTATTTCCTATCATAAGACATAGGTACATTTGTGCACCCCTTTAAAAATTTGGGAGAGGTACCTTGGGCCACCCTTTCATTTTTAGAAATTGCCCATTTTACACATTTGGTATAATAGTATAGAACCCTAATATATATTACTATAAATTTGGGTGGTCCACCTCGTTCCCTTTCATCGGTACGAAATTGCCAAATTTTTAGCACAACCACGTGTTTCGTTTTGACCTAATTTATTCCCTTGGATGATGTCCTATTACCTTATATGGTTGTATGGTTATGTATAGGGGTCCATTACCTATCATAAGACATAGGTACATTTGTGCACCCATTTAATTTTTTGGGAGGGGTACCTTGGCCCACCCCCTTTAATTTTGGAGATTACCCATTTTATATATTTGGTATTATAGTATAGGACCCTAATAGAGATTACTATAAATTTGGTTGGTTCACCTCGTTCCCTTTCATGGGTACGAAATTGCCAAATTTTAATACATTCACGTGTTTGGTTTTTGGCTCAATTTATCCCCTTGGATGATGTCCTATTACCTTATATGGTTATATGGTCATGTATATTGGTCCATTTTCCATCATAAGACATAGGTACAATTGTGCACCCCGGGAGGGGTACCTTGGCCCACCCCTTTAATTTTGGAAATAGCCCAATTTAAACGTTTTGTATAATAGTATAGGACCTAATATATATATATATATATATATATATATATATATATATATATATATATATATATATTACTATAAATTTGGATGGTCCACCTCGTTCCGTTGTAGGGGTACGAAATTGTCAAATTTTAGTACAACCACGTGTTTCGTTTTGACCTAATTTATTCCCTTGGATGAGGTCCTATTACCTTATATGATTATATGGTCATGTATAGGGGTCCATTTCCTATCATAAGACATAGGTACATTGATGCACCCCGGGAGGGGTACCATAGCCAATCCCTTAAATTTTGGAAATTTTCCAATTTAAGAATTCGGTATTATAGTACATGACCTCAATATGTATCATGATAAATTTGGGTGGTCCACCTTATTCCCTTTCATGGGTAAAAAAATTGCCAAAATATAAAGATAAGCAATATGTTGTACCACGTGTTTGGTGTTTGGCCCAATTTCTCCCCTTTGATGAGGTTTTATTACCTTATATGGTTATATGGTCATGTATATAGGTTCATTTCCTATCATAAAACATGGGTACATTGATGCACCCGTTAAAAATTTGTGAGGGGTATCTTGGCTCATCCACTCAGGTTTAGAAATTGTTTAATATAAGCATTTGGTATCTTCGTACAGGTCTTCAATATGTACCACTATAAATTTGGATGGTCCACATCGTTCCCTTTCATGGGTAAAGAACTACCAAAAAATCAAATTTCGGAGGTTATTGACACCTATTTAGCACGTTATATGGGTATGTACAGAGGTTTATTACCTTTATATGTTTATGTTCCCTTTTAAATTTGGGAATTATCAAATAACAAAATTCGGCAAACGTTTTGTAGGACCCATTGATATTCCTCTTATGGCCAAATATTCAAAATTTAAAGGTGATTGACCGGCTTTATTATTGAATAAATACAGGATTTATTACTTTTTTCATAAGACACAGGTATGTTTGTGTACCAATCTTAAATTTTGGGAGGGGTACATTTCTTATTGTCATATCAATAATTGGTAATTGTTCTTAGAACTGGGTGGTATCTCTTTCTTTGGGTAAATCATTGTCAAATATCAGTATGATCACGTGATCAGTTATTGACCTATGATGGGATTAGGAGTCCAGGACATTGGTACATTTAAACTTTCTAGGATAATTTGAGATACTTTTATTTATATAATTATTATGCAATTATTAAACCCTAACCATTTAATAAACAATTTATACCTTTTATGAAACAATCATAAAAGATAACATTTATAATATTATATTACTTTTATTTATTTAATTATTATGCAAATTATTAAACCCTAACCATTTAATAAACTATTTATACCTTTTATTAAATAATCATAAAATATAACATTTATAATATTACATTACTCTTATCTATCCAACTATTATGTGAATCATCAAACCCTAACCATTTAACAAACACTTTATTACCTTTCTTTCTCAATATTTTTTCAACCAAATACTCATCCTTATATTTAGTTTTCAATAATTCTGGTTCATAAAATCTTCCTCTAACTTCTTCATTGTATAAATCTTTAATTTTATATGTAGGTGGATTAGATGGAATAACTTCACTAATAACAAACACTTCTGCTGACCAATTAGGTGTATATCCTTTTTCAAACAAACCTTTAATTTTACTTATACGAACATAATCACCAATCTTATACTTTAACTTAACAGACTTATATTCCTTCTTATACACTTTTTTCAATATCCCATGCTCATTTTTCTTATTCACTTCTACAGGTTTCATACCAATTGTTCTATGTACTTTGTTATTATATTCATCAACCAAACCTTGCAATATTTTAACCACTCATAATTACCTTGAACAGTGAATTTCTTCCACATATTTTGTTTAAGTGTTTTGTTAAATCTTTCAACAACAGAAGCTTTTTTACCACTATATGTTGAGTAATGATTGATATGGGATCAATTTGTTCACTCGCTGTTGGGATGCCAATAGGATATCACCGACCCGAAGCTCATTTCTTTCAAATTTAAGAAAGACATTTTATAAGAAACAGACATACTTTCAAACTTCATTAACCAACCCTAGTATATAAAAGGAACAATCACGAAGCGTTCTTCATCATCTTGGTATTTCTTGCATATGTGTTGGTAGGTCTCACTTTGATTCTTACGGCCATATATGGCCGAGGAAGAAGGACTGTTCACGTGATAGTTACATGCTTGGCAAACGTCCCTTTGGGTTGATTTTCGAGACAATCACTTTCCAAATACGCATTTTTATAGCCAAAATCTCATTGTACAATAATTCTGGTCCCAAAATCTGCATTTTCCCGTTGACTATATACAAGATTTAGTATGCTAAATAGAACTGTCACTGTGTGTTTAGTACGCTTGCTTGTTTGTTACTTCGAAGAGCACCCACCAATGTGAGTGGGGTGCCGTATTGTAAAGATAATACGCGCTCCTCTTGTATGGGTTGAGCTTCGCACATTCAATCGCCGTTGGCATATGTGAGAGTTAATTTTCAGAGTTTATCAACAGTGATATGTGACGCATCTGTGCAAAAATGGTCATTCTAACAGTGTGTAGAAATCTCATGTAAAGTGCTTGTAATACGTGTTAACAGTTTAACATTCGATTGTTGCCTCAGCTCGGATGGTCGTTTTATTCCTGCCATTAGAGAATTACATTGAACCTTCAAGACTAGTTGACGCAGCGCCGAGCTTATTTCAGCTTTAGTACAGGAACTTTTGTGGATCTTGTTTACATCCAGCAGATTCGACGCCAGGACCCGAGTTGTATCAGCAGTGGAAAGTGACCGGTCGAAGATTTATCGTCAGTAAGTGAAACATTAGTTATTCGAGCCACCTAGCCCCTTTTTTTTGAAAGAAAGCAAATAGAAATGAAATGGAAGAATGAAGCAATCAAAGAATAACGAACAAAAGTTACTTGACCGCTTGTAATCTTTTAATGTTCTTTTAATTTGTGTAATTCTTATTCAGCAACATATATTTTGAAAAGTTTAAGTAGGTTTTTTTGATTTGTATCGAAGGGTGATTTCTTTTTTTATTCGTTAATATTTTTGTTGAAGTTAATCATTTACACATATTTCTATTTTGCGGTACTTATGTTTTATTAACCATATTTGCACAGCTTCGGTTTTCCGATACCTAGATTTAATTGTTTTGTTAATTAATTTTTATGTTAATATTTTTAAGCATTTTTTTAAATATTAGATTACCAATGGCACTATATTTTCTTCGAACAGACATCCCATTTCCTGAATGTCTTAAAAGGTGTTATATTTTTGAGAAGATATCTTAGCCCTGCGCACCGGCTCGCTCGGGAAAAGAAGACAATAATAATACCATATGATAATCAATATTTTTTAAAACTTAGTTTTCACATGCTTTATTATATAATTTTAATCTTCGGATGTCAAAGGTGTCTATTTTAGTTATGTTTTTTCTCGGTCACATACCTTATTTTGTATGAATTATCATTTACTCTTTCTAATATTCCACCAGTTAGTTTATATTTGTTCGAAAAACAAGCTGGCATTCGGGCTTCTGTCCTAATTCCCTAATTAGTACTCTTTGACCTGGAACGTAATTTTCCTCTTTATATTTCTTTTCTATGTATCGTATCTGTTGCTTGTATTCTTTTTTATAAGTTTTTGTATGCAATATCGCGAGCTTCCCTTAGGGCTGTAAACCGTACCTCGTTTTCTTGATGATTGCAAGGTAAATCAAGCATGTGATCTATTTTCATTCTCGCATCATAACCATGGAGAAGGAGAAATGGAGAGAATTTTGTCCCTTCGTGTACATGAGTATTTAACGTAAATACTATGCTCGGAAGAAAAATGACCCATGAATCTATCTTTTTACCTACATAGTGTTTGAGTGTATCATTCAATATTGCGTTTACTCTTTCCACCTGTCCTATTGAAAAATGAGCTACAGTATCGGCGAAGTTTAAAGTTATTCCGAATCTTTCTGCCATTTCTTCCATTTTTTTACTCTTATGGGCAGACAAACGGTCTAACAAATTCGCTTTGGAATCCCAAACTTTAAGATTAATTCTTCGTATATGATTTGCGAAATTTCTTCTGCACAAACGTTAGAAATTGACTTGGCAAAAATATAGCGGGTAGCCATGTCAGTCATTACTAATATGTACTTATGTCTATGGGTTCTCGACAATGGGAGAGGGCCAATTTCTTCGAGAACGATCGATTCCATTGGTCCATATTGAGGATATGTTTAAGGGTGTAACGTTATTTTTCCCTGTTTCCGTTTATTTATCTGACATGTTACGCATGTATCACATTTCAAATGTACGAAACCTTTTAAATTCGGGATGTAAATCTTGTTATATAAAGCGTTGTAAATTTTACTACATCCAAAATTACCTCCGCCCATGGGGTCATTATGAGCTTGATTAAAAACTGCATCCCTCACACTAAATGGTATGCATAGAAGAAGTTTCTTCCCATTTTCGAAACTATGGATCCTATATAAACGGTCATCTTCAATTTTGTACATTCTCTTCGATCTTTGTAAAGCGGGGGAACATTTTTCGCGGTCTTGGATCGTTTCTGAATGTGGTCCAAAAATTTATCTTCTTTTTGTAATCCAGCGACATCTAATCCCTGTTGAAATGTTGAAAAAACGTCTAGTTGTTCGGGATCAAAATCTTCTTTTGTCTTCTCGATGTTTGTGTTTCTACTCAAAATATCGGCAAGATTATTTTTCCCAACTATGTGTACAGGAATGTGACGGTAATTTTCTAATTCGAGAGCCCAACGAAGTAATTTTGGTGATAATTTTGGCGATGATTTCAAGTATGTTAAACTCTTACACTCCGCCAAAAGTTCAACTTCATTACATGCCAAAAAGAAATTAAATGCTCTGCATCAGACAAAATTGCCAAAAGTTCTATCTCCACAATATGGCGTCGTGTCTCCTCCGGTCTTAATAATCTCCTGTAGTAGCCCAAAGGAGACCATGAACCATCTGATTGTTGTTTGAGAACCGCTCCAATGGATTTGTACAAGCATCTGTTCATAAACATAGAGGCTTTCCTGGAACATATGGCGCTAAAAGAGGGACGTCTAAAAGTACTTGTTTTAATTTCTCAAACACTTTTTGTTTTTTTTTTTCATCCCAAATATATTTAGGTTTTTCTTGTCATGCGCTGTAATGGAGCCACTAATTCTGCATAGTCTTTACAAAATAGTCTGCGCATAATTTGTGAAACCTAAGAAAGATCGTAACTCTTTCTGAGATTTTGGTGGTTGGAAAGTTTTTTTTTTTTTTTTTTGCTTTAACGGTTTTTCACTAATTGGTATCCACTATTTGAAACAATGTGTCCTAATGCTAAACCTTTTTCCTGTATAAATGTGTTTTTTTTTGAGACTAAGTCCAGCGGTACGCAAACAAACGAAAATTGCTTTTAATATGCCTATCATATGCTGTTGCGAGTCTGATCATAAAAATATCATCCATGTAACAATTAACAAATTCTGGTTGTACATTTGCTAAGGTGATGGCCATAATTCTGGAATATAATGCCCCTGCAGATACAAAACCCTGTGGGAGTTGCTGGAATTGAAATCTTCCCAAATTCGGAAAATAGAAACTGTACATGGTCTTGATTCTGGTGTATTTAGAATGGTAAAATATGCCGATTTTATATCGAGAACTGAAAACCATTTATGTCCACTCATTGTTGTTAATATTTGGTGTATTGGTGGTAAAGAAATTGTATGGAACTCAGCAAACTTGTTTAAAACTCTCGAGACCAAGCAACATCTCAGAGAACCATCAGGCTTTTGAATAAAGAACATCGGATTGTTAAAAGGACTCTCCGATCTCTCAATAATGTTGGTCCAGTAAAATACTTATCTGCTTCCGTACTAAAGGGCGAAGAGCAGCAGTAACTTGATATTGTGGCCCGTGAAATGGTACTCTCGTTTTCAATTCAATGTGATGTTCATAATTTTTAACTTTCCCAATTGTGTTCTTGTTCCAAGCGAACACATCCGCGAATTCGAAACAGATCTTCTAGCTGTTTCTAATTGCGGGTTCGGCATTGTCTCTTATTACTAATCGAGATTTATCAAAGTCTTTCCTTGCGTTTTACTTTTTCTTCAATTTCTTCTTCTGCCAAGTCCTGTTCTTGTAAATCTTTTCTTGGGATACAGGTTTCTGCTCTCCCTAGAACGGTGCCTTGTTTTAATACAACTTTTTCGCACGTAAAATTTGTCACTTGTACGACATCATCCTTCTCCTCAAATAAAATGCGAGGGAAAATAATTCCTTTCTTTGCTTGAAGTTCTAAATCAGGTTCCAACATCATCTCACTTCCAGGCCAAGAACTTCTAAGTTTTATTGGGATAGAAACAGTTGATTTAGGCCAAATAAAACTTTAACTATTGTAAGTAAATTTTGTGTTATTTCTTTTATCCTCATTTTTTTATTAATTATTTTGGCCGTTGGTGGAACAAGTTCATTAGAAATAATTCATATTTGCGACCCAAACTCAATAACAGATTTTACTAACGTTTCATGTATCTTAACAGGTAAATGTACCAAATTAATTTCACAGCAAATAGAGGCTAAAATTCTCTACTCCTACTATTTCTGTTTCCAGTAAATGTGTCTGCCATTTACAGTAGAATCAACTTTAAAAAATATTACAAGAACATTGATGTTGTTGATGTGTATTATTTGGAACAAATGGATTTGCATTTAATTGGCTGTTTGAACTTCCTTGACATGCACTACATTGTTGGTGATTACAACTTGATGTATGAAAATTCTGATTATTACATTGCTGATTTTGGTAGTTGTTGTATGCCGGCCTATTGCGTCTAAAGTATCTACCTGTTTGGAAACCTCTGTTATTTCCTTTGCCTAGAATTTCTATTACCAAAGTTATTTCCGGTCTTTTTGGATTATAATTTCTATTCCTTTGTTTTCTTAATTATCTACTTCTAGACTGTCTCCTATTGTTATTGTTTCCTCTATTATTATTGTATTGATTTTGATTACTCCCTCGATTATTTTTCTGACTATAATTAGCATCGTTCTTTTAATCAGCTAATGCTACTTGCAATTCTTCTAATTTCTTTTCTAAATTAGCTATTTGAGATAAACTCACCGGTTCCTGTTTGATTTCCTTTTCTTCCCTTTTCATTGTAATTTTTGCTACTAATTCTTCTAACCCTTTCCGCATCCTGGCTTTTTGGACTATTTTTTAGACTTTCAGTCAAGCAAGTACTGTATCGTCAGTATTTATCCTAGGATCATGGTTAATACCTCATCCTCTTCAGAATAAAGCACGCTTGCAAATGGTATCACTTCTATGCCCATACCATATACCAGGAGAATGAAAATTGATGTCAAAGGGAAAATTTTGATGGGGAAATTTTTTGTCCAACTTTGAGCCCCCTGCCCCCCCCCCTGTGTGAACGTAGAGACCTCCAAAGAAAATCTGATGAATAGTACTTGGTAAACTAAATGTGTGCACCAAATTTCAAGTTTCTATCTTGAATAGTAAGGGCGGGAGAAATTTTATCAGGAATTCACACCATGCCCAAAACGACCCCAAAACACCATGATCTCAGGGAAAAAATTTCCTGAGACATCCCTAATTACCCTTGAGTCATATTTCGCCCATCATTCTCTTCGGAACAGAACTGCCTTTCAGACGGTATGACTCACGTGTCTCTATCATGTGTGCAAGTGGGAGAAATCCCCAAAAAAGGAATTTTTGGGTATAAAATCCCTTTTTTCAAATTTTGCCCCTCTGGACCGCCCCTGTTTTTACGCAGAATTCGAAAAAACTTCTGGTAAATACTACTCGGTGGACTGAATGTTTGTGCAAAATTTCAATCTTATACGTGAAAAAATAGGCCCGCCAGAAAAAATTTCACTACCATGCCCCACTTTTTCCCTATACAGAAGTATATTTCGATAAAAATTCACTGAGACGGCCTTAAATACCCTAGAATATAAATTCGACCATCGTTCTCTTCAGAATAGAACTGCCTTTCAGACCGCATGACTCACGTGTCCCCATCGTGTATGTGAGGTGGGAAAATGACAAAAAACGGGATTTTGGGGGTAAAAAATATCACTTTTTTAACCCTTTGCCCCTCTGGTTCACCCCCTGTTTTAACACTGACATCGGAACAAAAAATCTGGTAAATACTACTCGGAGGACTAAATGTTTGTGCAAAATTTCAATCTTCTACGTTCAAAAATAAGCCCGTTAAAAGAAATATACCCACCATGTCCCATTTTTCCCTATATAGAAGTATATTTTTTAAAAATTTCCTAAGACATCCCTAATTACCCTAGAATAATAATTCGACCGTCATTCTCTTCGGAACAGAACTGCCTTTCAGACGGTATGACTCACGTGTCTCTATCATGTACGTAAAGGGGAAAAATCCCAAAAAAAGGGATTTTTTGGGTCTAAAAATCCCTTTTTTCAAATTTGGCCCCTCTGTACCGCCCCTGTTTTTACGCAGAAATCGAAAAAAACTTCTGATAAATACTACTCGGTGGACTGAATGTTTGTGCAAAATTTCATTCTTATACGTGAAAAAATAGGCCCGCCAGAAAAAATTTCACTACCATGCCCCACTTTTACCATATACAGAACTATATTTCGATAAAAATTCACTGAGACGGCCTTAATTACCCTAGAATAATAATTCGAACGTCGTTCTCTTCAGAATAGAACTGCCTTTAAGATCGTATGACTCACGTGTCCCATCGTGTATGTGATGCGGGAAAATGACGAAAAACGGGATTTTGGGGGTAAAAAATCCCTTTTTTAACCTTTTGCCCCTCTGGTTCCCCCCTCTTTTAGTACTGACATCGGAAGAAAAAATCTGGTAAATACTACTCGGTGGACTAAATGTTTGTGCAAAATTTCAATCTTCTACGTAGAAAAAAAAAAGCCCGCCAAAAATATTGAACATAGGCTTAGAAAATGAGTAAAGAAATTTTTGATTTATGACGTCATCACCTCCTATGTCTGGACGCAGGACGGTCTGAAACCATACGTAATATCTTCTACAAGGCCTCTGGACTTGGAAAACAAAAAAAAAAACGGACGGAAAAGCTCAAATAGAAGAGAAATAACGCAATGTACCATGAAAAACGCGTATGGTACAAAATTGTACCATAGGATCCCCAAAGGGCTAAATCTGATTCGTCCTCACTGTCTTGCTTTCTTAATTTACTTAACATCTCCCTAACAGTTTTCTTTGGTTCGCTATTTGTACGATTCTGTCTTCTAACTATTTTTACCTTATTTTTCTCTAATTTCTCTAAGTCATTCAGAGATTCATCTAAGTTAGCATAGGATTTCGTTCCGACTTCATCGATGGAATACGGTAACAAACCTGATGCTATAGGGCCTATTTTTTTCTTATCCGACATTTTCTCATCTAGTCTTTCGCCTAACGTTAAAATATCGTATGCAAAGTTAATTACTGATTCATCTTCTCTTTGAAGTCTATCGTAATCCGATCTTCAATGTCTATATTAAATGCCGATCCTGTAAATTCGTCTATTAACTGTTTCCTCAGTGTCGCGTAAGATGTGGCATCAATATTCTTCCTTTTCAAAAACAATTTGACCCACTGACGGCCGATACCTTTGAATACTGACGGTAATAACGATTTACTTTTATTATCGTCATAACCTGCTATATCACAAGCATCGTCAAATTCCTGAAAGAATGACACTATGTCTCTATCATTTGTTAAATCTAATCTCGGTAACACTGTTAAACAATGAAAATGTAAATTGAACAAAATCACCTAATTCTTATTGATTTTGTGGTGCTGATCACGAATGTGAAAGCGAAAATCGAATATTAGCTCTGGTTTTTGTTTTACATCCATGTCTAAAACTAACGTTATAATAGTTATATATTCGCCTTATTTGAGGTAAAAATGTCCCTGATCTGGTAACTGGAGGAACTATACAAACGTTTTGTTTCTTTCTGTTCCTTATCACAGTTGTGTGTTCTGCTATTGTTCGAAACAACAACGCTATTGCAGTTATCAGAGTTGTTGATGTGCTACATACTGTATAAAATGACATAGTTTTACAAGCATATTTTTGGACAGTTCCTCTGGGTTGCTTGAAGTGACATTTTGAGTGTTTGAATAGATGAATATGCTACGACATTGTGTGAATAGAGCGGACAATTTCTGCTACGTATGTGGAAAAGTAACAATTTCTTCATAAAAGCATCATATAACACCATTAATAAGAAAAGCTTATGAACTTTATTATGATTGTAAAATTGGAGACCAGGATAAGGCTTGGGCACCCCACATTGTTTGTAACATTTTTGCAAGCAATCTGAGAAACATATTAATGGGAAGAGACGTTCAATGCCTTTTGCAGTGCCTATGATTTGGAGGGAGCCAAGCGACTACATCAAAGATTGTTACTTATATATGGTTCCTTCTGTCCAGAATTGAATTTCCAGGAAGAAGAAGCAGACCTTGGTATATCCTAATATTCCTTCTGCGATGCGCCCTGTTCCACATGGAGAATTACTACCTGTTCCTGACCTACCCAAAGAATACGACTTTTCTTCCGATGATGATAAAGAAGTTGTAGCTCCTGAACCAAGTACTTAGAAAGACCCTGACTTTGTGGTAAACGACTCCCGAAGTGAACCATATAGACTCACTCAAGAAGAGCTAAGTGATCTAATCAGGGATTTAGACCTACCAAAAAGCAAAGCAGAAATTTTAACGTCATTGTTACAACAATGGAATTTATTGAAGGAAAAAGTAAATGTTTCAGTGTATAGAAATAGGGAAAGAAAGTTCACCTCATTTTTTACTATGCAAGACACACTTGTGACATGTATAGATATAAGTGGTCTCATGAAGGCTCTCAAAATTAGTAACGATCCTACGGAGTGGACGCTCTTCATAGATTCGTCAAAGGTGAGTTTAAAGACAGTGCTTTTACATATTGAAAATGAACTTCCTTCAATTCCTGTAGGTTATGCAGTTCATTTGAAAGAATCTTATGAAAATTTGAAACGTTCACTTCAAGCCATTAAATATTGTAATTTTCAGTGGCTCATTTGTGGTAACCTCAAAGTGATAGCGCTGTGGTTAGGTATGCAGTTAGCGTATAGAAAATATTGTTCCTTTATTTGTGAGTGGGGCAGCAGGGATCGTGCATCTCACTACGGCAAAAGTGACTGGAGTACAAGAGATACTCTTCAGCCAAGGGTGAAAAATGTGCCACATGAACTCTTGTAGATTGCAAGCGAATTTTGCTTCTCCCGTTTCAAATTAAATTAGATCTCATGAAAAGTTTTGTTAAAAGCATGAACCAAGAGGGTGAGGCCTATAAGTACTTAAGAGGAAAATTCTCTCGCTTAAGTGACGCCAAAGTTAAAGAAGGCGTATTTACAGAACCACAGATTAGACAGCTATTCAGAGATAATCAGTTCACTGAAATTTTACAAGGTAAGGAAAAAGCTGCGTGGAAAGCTTGAAAAGTGTTTGTTCACAGTTCTTGGGAAGACACCGAGCAACAAATTACAGAGAAATAGTGACTGAGTTGTTGTTATGCTACGAGAAACTTGGTTGCAATATGTCTCTGAAACTCTACTTTCTTCATTGCTATCTCGACTTTTTCCTGAGGATTGTGGAGCAGTAACTGACGAACATGGTCAGTGTTTTTATCAAGATATTGCAACCATGGAGAAGAGATATGAGGGCAAGTTGAGTTCTAACGTGTTAGTAAACTACTGTTGGTCTATTGCAAGGAACGCTATAGGTGTACTGTATAAAAGGCAGACCAAGCGAAGACGCTCAAAATGAATTCGACAGGAATTTATTTTGTACAAGGGATCTCACGAAACTTTTTCCTATATTGTCGTATAGGTGTTGGTTTGAAAATTTACATTGTACTTTACTTTGCTTCTTTTGGAAATGTTAGATTTTGTCTATCCTAATTGTGAATTCTTATTCAACTATAAAGAAATTATTACTACTTCGTGCGGAGTTTAGTTGATGTAGCAAAACATATTTGTACAAATTTGTTCTACCACAATTTGAAGCTCGTTATATAACATTGATTTGCGCATTTTAAAGTATGGACGTAAAAGGTTATAAAAGTTATGGGCTAGTGTATGTCTCAATTATAGGGCCAATCCATGCAAAATGATCGAGAAAAAAGCAAAATTTCCGCTCGACCTTTTCAAAAAAATCTAATTTTTTCATGGATGTTTATCCTTTATCACGGTACTTGAAAACCACAATTAATTATTTTTAGACACGCTATTTATTAGCCATGACGACGCAACGACTGCCGCCATTTTGCGTTTTTTTTCTATTTTCAGGTGTTTACGTTGTTTTGAATATCTCAGCATGTAGTTGTCCTAACAAATTGAAACTTGCTGGACGTCTCCCACTCGTGCAGAGCTAAAACTTTGATCTCTTAACATTTTTGCCTAAAACCATTTGAAGGGGGTGAAATCAGGGCCTACAGTAGCAACATTTTTGGATATTGAAAACATGTTTGGGAAGAGGAAAGAACTGATGTAGAGGTCTGAATTTGTGTGTGCATGTAGTCCGGGGTCATAAAATTTTACAGAACTGTAGCTGTTTCCAAAGGTCTGGGGAAAAAATCGTAAAGTTGGGGAATTATACCAATTTAGCATATTTCACTATCCAATGCAATGGTCTGGATAAAAAAATGATATTTTGGGACTAGCTAGTCCTTTAGTATACCATAACACACAACGAAGCGCGTTTTGTGTTTTTGAGCAGAAGGGAGTCAAAGTATTAAGTAATGACGTCATACTCTAGGAGGTGTTTTGTTCATAAAATCTACTGGATATTTGTTGTTGTGAAGTAAAATAAAGTAGTATGAATGGTTAGTCCAGTAAAGGCTCTTAAGCTCGTTTCTTTCCTCTACTTGTGACTCACTGTCTTATCAGACTCGCAGCAGCACTGGTGAAGAATGCCGCTATCAGCAGAAGGCGAGGAAAGTCAAAATGCACCCTTGACAAAAAAAAGTCCGTAAGTATTCTTTGCTCTTGCTGCTTGCTATATCAATGATACTCAATCATGTTTATTCTTGTTTTAACTGTCAACTCATGCAGGAGACTGTTGTGCTTTCTTTTGATCTACATTCTCAATAAGTGAACACTTACTCGCTATAAACACTGACAAATTTCCAGTAGATTTTATGAACAAAACACCTCCTATATTATGACGTCATTACTTAGTACTGCGGTTATGCTATGAGTTATCTATGATCTACATAGAACGGGGCGTACGCAAGAGGTGTCATAGCAGTAACCAAAACTTTCTTATTAATCTAGAGATCGATAAGTTGTTCACCAATGTATTCGTCATTAATCATTTCGGTTGAAATAAAAGAATCTGTGGGGAATGTTTCTAATGTGTGTAGTTTTGATCAGTAGCGTCTATTTGAAACTTCCCAAGTACTGACTCATGACTAGGCATTGACAAATATGAAACAGGTGCATACATTTTCTTATTGATGTAGTCTAGATAAGCAATATGATCCACACTAGTAACTAAGTGTTCCTCCTGATAGGTCTTCGAAGCTACTACTACTGACTTTGGAAAAGCCCAGTAGTTTTGTTACTCGACTCGAGACGAAGATATGGAACTTCCTGCACTCGTGGTGAAATACGTAAAGACGTGAACTTCTGAAATTCACTTATGTCATCATATTTGTCCATGCATGGATCTTACATGTTGAATTGTGAAAGCTAGATGACTTCAGTGCTTGACAACGACTTTAAAGACTGAATTACATAGCAGTTTTACAGATAAAGAATTCGTTAATTAATCAGAATTTAGTTTTGAAATGTCCATCATTTCCTTTTGCTGTTCGCTGAATGTCCTTTGAAGAATATTGAACTAAAAGTACAACCATGGACAAAGTTTAACGATGATATCGATGAACGTCCGTGACAGTACTTTGACTCCTTCTGCTCAAAAACACAGAACGCGCTTTGTTGTGTGTTATCGTATACTAAAGGACTAACTATTCTCAAAATTTCAGATTTTTCTATTTAGGCCCATTGGAGATATTGGACAGTGAAGTATGCTAAATTGGCATAATTCCCCAACTTAATGTTTTTTCAGGCCTTTGGGAGCAGCTACAGGTCTGTAAATTTTTGTGTATTATGTCCCCGGACTACATGCACACACAAATTCAGACCTCTACGTCAGTTGTTTCCTCTTCCCAAACATGTTTTCAATGTCCAAAATGTTGCTACTGCAGATTCAAGTGGTTTTAGGCAAAAATGTTAAGAGATCAAAGTTTTATCTCTGCACGAGTTGGAGACGTCCAGCAAGTTTCGATTTGTTAGGACAAATGCATGCTAAGATATTCAAAACAATGTAAGCGGATAAAATCGAAAAAAACGCAAAATGGCGCCAGCCCCTGTGTCGCCATGGGATGTTGTAAAAAATTAATTGTGGTTTTTGAAGTACCCTGATATAGGATAAACATTCATGAAAAAAATAGATTTTTTGGAGATGGTCGAGTGGCACATGCTTGATCACTTAGAATGGATTGACTCTATATCCAAACTTACCGCATTAGGTTAAATGAATATAAAAATACCTTAATCTCGGTATTTACAACTACTTTGGTTAAACGTTTTCATAAATTTTAATACATTTAAAATTAGTGCTCTCAACGGGTCGGGTCGGGTCGGGTTGAGGGACCCGACCCGTGACCCGAATTGACTGACCCGACCAGACCCGTCCCGATTGACCCGACCCGAAAACTTGACAACCCGACCCGAGCTGACCCGACTCCGACTGAACCAACCCGACCCGAGTGGTCTGACCCGACAACCCGACCTGGACTGATCCGACCCGACAAGACCCGAACCGACCCGACCCGTAACCCGACCCGAACTGACCAGATCCATTCGGGTCGGGTCGGGTCACGGGTGGGGTCGGGTCAATCCGACCCGTTTGAGAGCACTATGGTCACGACACTGGGTGAACGCCAAAATGCACTCACATTGGGAATTAAACCCGGACCACGTGTACCGAAGTCTTACACGTTAACCACTAGCTAGATCAAGCGGGGGATTTGTATATGCATCTTAATGAATATTTGGCACTTTTGAGGTTTAGTTATTTCTTTTTATAACTGATACCAATGTCCGACGTGGGAGAATTTTTTTCTTGCTTTAGTTCTGTGTGACGAAATTTTTCTTCAAGGTCAGTGTTCTCACCTGCTCGGACGGCAGCGGGTCTTCTCGGAAGGCAGTAGCAAGAGTATCTTGGCGAAGGCAAAAGGAAAGAGTTGAGGAAACGGGAGAACAGCTGTGATTTTTTCCAACCCTTCAACTTTCATTCCAAAATAGTTTCCTATGATTCCGAGACCCGTGCCACTTTGATTTTTCTTTCTTGGTAATTAAAACGTATTTTACAGTATATATAGTTGCACGTAAGAAGATGCATAATATGAATTTTGTAATTTAAAATTTAAAATGATAATTAATTATAAAGTAGTAATTTTATTTCATCACTTTCAGCCCAACAAATGAAATTCAAACAATTCGCTCCCTGGGACTTGGTCATCAATACTGCGTCTTATCCTTTGTCTTGCAGTCAAGTCTTGGTCCTGCATTTTCGTAGTCTTGGTTATCTTTCATACTATACAAGAGCCAAGAATGCTCGCCTCATCGGTACAAATGAAGACCAAGTGTGATTTTGATTATGGTCTTTCATATTATACGGAAAGCAAGAAAATACGATCATTGCTACTTGGTGATCACCAAAACAAGGCCAAGAGCAAGATTACTATGCACTTTGTCTTCAATATCCAATCTTGATCTTGTTCCTGTATCGGTGTCCTTGGGCTTGGTGAAATAAAATGAAATATTCAATTTAAGGTACCTCGATTCTGCACCGAGGCGAGGTGACCATGAGAAATGAATGAAATGGTGGAATGAAGAAAGTGGGAGGAAACAGGAGAACCCCGAGAAAATCCACAACACGGCGTTTCTCCACCACAAAGCCCACCTAGCACAAGCTGGGATCGAACCATGAACACCATCAGTGGCGGAGCCAAGGGAAGGCCAAGGGGGGCAAGGCTCCCTTGCTCAATTTCTTGTCCCCCTAGTGCTTCCCCCCACACAGATGATGCTATTATAGGTCGACAAACGGTGAGTTGCCAGTGGCTACAAGTGCATCTATTTCCAAAACATCTCTCGAGAACAAAGTTACGAACTGCAAAATACCGTTGCGTTCCGGATAAAATTGCTCCACTTGTTTTAGTTTGTATTACGGGAAGATCTAATTCACGGAAATCTGTGGGATGCTTGCATTGACCTCGCCACCTGGACATTCATTTTAACCTCTGTCCATTATCTAGTTTTCTCCTTTGTTTTGACAAACAACCAGAAAAATAGAAAATCAGTCGGCATTCTCATTCGCTTCAATGTTGAAAGTCATACTAAAATATGATATGCATATTACAAATAGCATGTACTGCAGTAAAATATTACACTTGTGTTGGACGAAAAAAGTCTTCGTACACTAATTAATTGATTTCCATTGATTATGGCGACATAGAACAAATGCATAGCATCCATTAAATGATTTGGTATTATTATTATTATTATTATTATTATTATTATTATTATTATTATTATTATTATTATTATTATTATTATTATTATTATTATTATTATGAGTTTATCTACCAAACGACTATTTATTGATTAATAAAACTGATTAATCAATTATATTTAGTTACGTATGGTAGATGACTTCAGATTATATTATTTACTGACCGACAGTATCCCACGCTGTCGTATCTGTGCATAAGAGGTAATTTCTAATCTTTTCTTTGTAGAAGTTAAGTAAAAGAACCTGTTTTACCTCGAAATGCTTAATTACAATTTTATTTACACAAATTCAATTCTAACATACAAGATGATATTAACGATGCTATTTGCATATACGAGTTACTTGTCACAAAAACTAATTACGCTAGGAAACTAAAACTATGCTCAGACTGTCTTTCTTAACTAACTTTTACAAGTGGTAGCAATTGAAACTCACATGAGTATATGGTAACCTCTCACCCGAAGTCCAAGGTCAATATCTTTGCACATGGCTAAAAAAACAAAAAAAAAAAAAAACAAAGAACGTCTCTGTGGCCTCCGTTTTCACTCTTCCCCTGTGCCAGCCGCGTATTTTCGAAATACACTGAACTCTAGCCATAAGGCATTGTGAACGGGGTTACGCTTGGCAACAATGTAGGAAAAATGAATGACGTTTATATCGCGATTAGGAGTCATGACCTACATATAGCACAAAGTAAACGTCAGATGCTGGCGGCCCTAATAGCCGAGTAAGTTAGCGCAACATCCTAGTAAGGAAAGTTGTTGTTAGCGTGGGTTCAAAACCTGCCGTAGGAATGATTTTCTTATTATTTTTAATTTTTTTATAATACTTCTTTCGTTAAAATAAGACTAAAATAATATTCAAAAAGTGATTTAACGATTATTTTTTAAAATTTTCATTAAACTTCTTTCATTAAAATAAGTTTGCTCTTGTACTTATACAGATCCATAGCAAAAGTAATAATAATAATAATAATAATAATAATAATAATAATAATAATAATAGTAGTAGTAGTAGTAGTAGTAGTAGGAACGGGTTAGAATGCAATTCAGCATTCCGTGCGATGTTGCCAAACCTAATGACTTCTGGCTAGGGCTGAGTGTATTTCGAAAATATGCGTGCCGGCCTGAATCCCCATTATATTACCAAATGTTATTAATCTTTAATTTCAAAATAAGTGCTTAATGATTTTTTTTGCAATTATAATGTCTCATTAGTTTCTATCACCGTTGTGCTTTAGGACAAGCTATTATAACAAAGGAAAAACATATTAATGGTTCCTCTTGATTAGTTTTCAAGGCTTTTTCTTATAATTCACTTAAGCACTCTCACTTTTTTTTTTACAAATTATCATATCCATTTATTTATTTATTTGCATAAAATCTGTTTCCAACACATTATATTATCATGCGGCATTAAAACAAATCTGGAACTTCTTATATTTATTTACCTCCATCATTCCATCCGGAAAATTAGTGTGATTTGTACACGAGGGAATGTTTTCGGGCTGCTAAAATTAAGATTACTGGTGCCATGCTATAACTTTGAGTTTCGCCTTATCTCAAGTAGATGCAGACATGTCAGAAGGTTTGATCCTTGTAGATACACTAGTTCAAACGCTGTCCAAGATGAGGTCTGGTAAATATGACTCTCAACGAACAATATTCGAACAAATTTATCAAGAATGTTTGGGGATGTCCAAAGAAAATGATCTCGAATTCCAGAACGGAAACAAATAGAATATAGGGATTCCTCGTGGAAATGAACTAGACATCCGCCATCGAAATATCAAAAATTCATTTTGGATGAATCTTTTCCTTCATTGGATGCAGAAAACGAAATTTCTAAAGATAATATATATATCAAGAGGCATTTTTCTCCCTACTATTTATAGACAATCACTGAAATGGAAAACCGCTTTGTATCATGTTGCAAAATCATCAGATCAATCACCACTCTACATCCAAAAAGTAAAAACTTTTTTAAATTAGAACATTGTCGAGCCTATAACCCAGCACTATAAAGTGATCTGCAAACATTAAAGTGAGAATTCAATATCCTCCCAAACACAATTAATAGAGCAACCCAAAAGCATAAAAAGCATATAAAGCATTACAGCAATTTACACATATGGTTGGTACATTGAACATGATTGTGATTGTCTAAGAATCCAGAAGAAACTAGTTTTAAAAGCATAATTTTAGAAAATAAAACATAAAGCATAATTTAAAATATATAGCAAAATTCTTGGAAAATTCTCTTTCACTGAAAATTTAACATACTCTGTTAATATTTTTAAAGCCAATATTTACAATGCAAAATCATTGAGAACATAACAATGCAACAATGAAAAGCTTATTTTCATTTCTGTAAACTTTTCGGTGTAATCCTTTGATGTGGAGAAAAGAAAATAGTAAAAGAAGAATTTTTTCCGCCAACAATGAATAGTATGCAAGAACTCCATACTATATTGTTATGTTTACTTTTTGAACTTAAGCACTTTCTGTACTTTTTGGTGGCATCTTTTACTTTCTTTTTCTGTATATATATACCTGTAACGCGCACACAAATGATAGAAAAAAATTGTTCGAGCAAAGCACATCTCTTTACAATGAATTAAGTAGAAAGTTCATTAAATATGAGAGAAACTAGTTGCAAAAAAATCAATAAATAGATCAAGATATTTAGAATATTTAATGTATAATAAATATAAATTATACACGATTAATGTAAAATAATCATTGAAATTAACAATAAAGCATTTTTTTTAAAAAAAAGCATAATTAAACAAGAAATAAAGCATAATGTGGGATGCTCTAACAATTAAGTCTAAAAAACGCATTCCTAGAAAGCTACAAGCTAGGTATCATCTCTGTGATTATATCAGTTTCTAGTGCTACATGTGAAAGGGCATTCTCTTCTTTGAAAAGATTAAAGACTTGTATACGCAATTCAATGACTCATGATAGGTTGAAAACTTTAGTGTTACTTTATATTGAGGAGAAAATTGCTAAATCGTTAGATCTTTAACAAGTTGTGGATATGTTTGCTGCTGCCCACACGAATATAAAGATCCTCTTCAAGTAGAGGCATGAACGTATAAGTTATTTTCTTTACCTGTAAAAGTGTGTTTGCTTCCACTTAAGTCAACCAGCAACACATATTTTAAACGCCATGATTAAATAACTATTTACTTATATTTGAAATCAAGTGCATTAATGAATCCTAGCTGTTTGAGGTACTAAATTCTTATATTTTCACTGTTTTCCAAAGAGTAAAATCATGAACAATAAAGAAGAAACATTCACCTTGAATACACACACACACACACACACACACATATTATATTGGAGATGGCCCCCTCAAAATCCTCTTTGGCCCTTCGTTGCTCCCCCCTGAAAAACTCTAACTAAGATACTGGACGCCATGTACCAGAGATGAATTCTCTACCATTGAGCCACCGCGGCCCTGCTTGGGCTTGGTCGTCCATATCCAATATCTCTTTTGGCGTTGCTTAAACAACTTCTAGTTTTGTTCTAAATCCAGACTCCATATTGGCGTAGATATTAATATTACAGTCGATTGGTAAAATCAATTTTCCACATTTAAGAATTAAAGTACACACAAGTACAAAAATAAGCATTTACCATAAAAACACTAGCTGCAAGTGTTCAAAATAGATTTATGGTTTCTATAAAATCAATTGAAAATTGCTATTTTTAATTAGGCAGCTACTGAAAAACCAGCCGACTCCAGCCGAGTTTAAACTGAACCTAAACTCAGTTGACCAAAGTGTACTGACCCGACAACCGGACCCAAGCTGACCTGATTGACTAGACCCGACAACCCGACCCGAGCTGACCCGACAATCCGACCCGAGTTGACCTGACCCGACCTGTTTAAGAGCACTATTTAAAATATACTGATATTGTTGTACAAGAGTAACTTTTTTCATAACCAGAGCTAAGAATAGTGCACTACTATTACATTTTCTCATATTATGCTTAAATGAATGCAAAAATCATAAATTTAAACAATTTACATACTTCCGATCAAAATTTGTTGAACAGTGTAATCTGCCGTAATCTGAAAATACTGTGACTGCTATTTTCTGTTCTTGCGATGTACTACCGCCTTGATTCGCCATTTTTTCTGCTTTAGACTCTATGCTAGGGAACTTTAAAAATCTAAAATTTTTACTTTCTTGTCGCCGTGGAGTTAATATTTTACTAATATTTTCTATACCAATATCAATGTCCTTTATAGCCTTTTTACTTCTAGTTAAAATATCTTCAGTCATTACCAATATAAGATAAATAAATATTTATAATATATATAACACCTTAAAATTTTATGCCATTACATTATTCCAGAAAATCAACATATTATATTAAAATGAAAACCCGGAGCAAAATGTATGTATTTTGTGTGTATGTGTATGTTGTTATAATAAACTAGAAAATAATCACAACAATCGTGGTCGGATGGGTGAGTTAATGACTATCATGCAACTACTTAACTAGTTAATAAAAAATGTTTAGGAAATTTGGGATCGAAAGAAAATACGTAAATCTTAAAGTGTCTCGGACATGCTAGTTGGTCAATGTAAAATATTTAGACATTCGGGATCGTTACTAAGGCGTAAGCCTCACAACATATCTTTACCATGTTCTGGTAGGCTAATGTAAAAGTATTTAGACGTTTAGGATCGATCAGCATCTCCAACCATGTTCTGATAAGCTAATGTAAATATTTGGGATCCTTCAGCATCTTCTACCATGTTAGCCTGGTCTACTCTAGCTTGAAATGAATGTGGGGATTGTAGCTTAAAGGAGAAGACCAAACTAAACTTAGAGAAATATCTGAAATTTCTCTTGTAAACATGCCCCTAAAAGTTAGACAAAATTTTGTGCAATGAAAACCAAAACTAATTCAAGTTGTAATTAATGACGTTGGTGTTTAATTTAGAGAAAAGCTTAGCGTTCATCTTAATTCAGTTTATTCGACATAGAATTAAATGTTCTCAGATTTGACGTGTTTAAATGTCTGAAAGATTGTATGGAATAAAAGAAAGGAGATCTAGGCAAAGAGAACGTCATACCTTGAGTACTTCTGGATCCATGTTGTCAAGAATCCTCCTCTGCAGCTCGGCTTTGGATGTTATAAAATGTCCTTGGAAGGATGAAACTTGGTAATTGTAAAACACACTCAAATAAGAATTGTGCACGAGCTTTTCAAACACCCTAAACTGAAATGATTAATTCGATCTCGTTACTTTAAGTATAGTTTGGTATTACAAAGTGACGTTCGTTTTGTTTATAATTTACGACTCATCGCGTTAACTAGTTCGTCGCGTCTCTTTCAATAGTCCGCGTTCTCTCAACTCTCAATCTTCTACTACTCGGTTCCGATCTCTTCCTAACTACTCAATTTCCAAGGAAACAGTTTTATGTAATGGAAAACATGAGATTGCAGATTTCAGAGATGTTTCAGAACAACAATGATTCCAGCCAGCACGTGAAACTCTTGAGAAAACTCAGTTGAGAAAGAACATTCTGCTGACCAAAAATCCTTAAAATCTCCAAACGCAATATTCCAGATAATCTAAATTTTGTCAATTTGAGAAATTTCTGGAAGAGATGAATACAAAAATTCTTACAGTGTAACAAACATCCCCGTACACAATTCTGAAAGTAAAATGCTGATTTAATAGTGATTATTTAACAGTTATATAATAACCTCATTATGTAAATTCTCTTCAACGTAATCTTACTAAGTTGCAGTTTTACTTTTCGTAACAAAGATAACAATTCATGAACAATGTAAATAATTTTCATAACGCTATTTCCTCCTTTCTTTGTCGAGTAACATGATTTTAATAAGCACAAGTGATTATGCAAATAAAATTTAATTAAATTACTTTCAATAACACAATGTATCGTAGCGTTACCAAGAATTGAACCAAGTTCCATATCATCTAATAGCAACTCATAACATTCCATAACAATATATATGTGCGGATGTAATTGTGATTTGCCGCAGTAAAGCTGGGGTGAATGCAAATGAATGCTTAGGTTTATAGAATTTTAACAACGGCAAAAAACACGATTTCTTGTGGAACAGGGAAATATTCTCGAAAACCTTCCGCTCATGCTCAAGTGTCCTACAAGTGTTATGTGCATTTCCGCAGAGAATTTTTCACCTGAAGAACCAATGAAATCCTTGAGCACTGGAAATGATGAGTAGTTATTGTTTTGAACTCGTACTTCCCACAACAGCAGTTTCTTAATCTTAAAAAAATAGTTGTTGAATAACAGCTGTGAGTTCAATTTTATTGCAACACATTTCAATTTTTAGGTGTCGTGAACTCCTGGCTAGGTCCCGCGGACCCCAGGGGTCCGTGGATCCCACTCTGAGAACCTCTGTTCTAATTATTTGTAAGAACTTATTGATAAATTTGCATTTTTTGTTAGAAAATATAACACTCTTGCTTGTAACTTTGTTGGTGCATGCACCTGGAATTTTGTTACGTCCCTTCCTCCTTTTGGGGCAACAATAACGACAAGAACAATTTAACTTTTCGTTATTTGCGTTATTGGTGTGAGCGTAAAAATCACAGGATTAAACTCAGAAGTTACTTCTATATGCCAGTGGTCATTGTGAGGCTACAGGTTTCCCTTCTTTGTCCCAAAATCACTTTTAAAAGTACAATAAAAATCCAGACCACCTTCTTACACTTTCTTTCATGCTCGTTTTGGCCCATTCGGAATACAGACTGATTTTATTTAAAGAAAAATTGTAACACACAATTTCCATGTCCGAACCATACGTTGGCGCTCCATTGTAAATTCATTTCAAGCAATGTCAACAATCCTTTGTTTCGTAAACTCCTTTTTAATTGTTGACTCAACTTTTTGTTTATCTGAACTGACAACAGTTTCAGACCTTTTCTTTTCGCAATACAACAATGCTTTACGACCTACTTTGACGGTTCAGTAGGAGTTTGTTAGTAATCAGCAACCGATCGACTTTTTCGGAAATCCACATAACATAGCACGTGAATATGGTGAGTAGACTGGCATAATCGTTTGTGGAATGCTTGCGTTCCTACTACATTTTTAGGGTATGTTCATACTGTAGTGTTCTTTGATCGTGAAGTCTGTAACTGGGGATAAGCGTACTAATATTATTAACATTACATTTTATCAGAAAAAATCGGCTAAAGCAACAAGATCTCATATAATTAAAGAAATCGGACTAACAGTACAGGGTGTGCAAATTCATCGTTTGTGCAAACAGTTCCGCAGCAATTGTTTTCACAGTATCCATCTTGCATCTAGCAAAATGCAGGGAGACCTCTGAGCGTATTTACAAAAGAGGGATCTATTATTAAAACCTGCCACATCCATTTTTTACTTTTTGAGAAAATAAAAAAAAAATATCTCTGTAATAACATGCGACTTTTCAGAAAATGTATCTCTGTAATAACATGCGACTTTAATTCTGTTTTCTCGACACTGGAATCTGTTCATTTTTGTCTACACAAATGTTCAGTCGCACAAAATCAAGAACTGAGCAATAAATAACGCTTTTTAGACAATATACACAGGATATGGTAGTGGAAGTGAAAAATGGAAATGGTAGGTTTTGATACTAGACCCCTCATAAGAAAGAAAAGATAGATGTTGTTATCTGACACTAGTTCATCGTGGAAATCCCTTGTTCGTCGAAGTTTAGCTTAAATATTAGAACGCTACGCTACAAAGAATTTTAAGAAACTTGAATGTGAAAACCACAGCACGGTTTCAGTTGTGTGTAAGTGATTATGGTGATCGATTTTATTTCTGTAACTGATTTATTGACAAATTAAATGAAAACCCTATGCTCTTGTTTTAAGTTTCCTGAGGAAGCCAAATTCTTCGTACCCTCATTAAAAGCAAGATATTGGTCATCAGTACTGTCGAACGTGAGATCAGAAGTGCCAATGCACAAACGAGGAACCATTTTTTGGTGTGCCATAACTGCTAATGAGGTGATAAGACCTTTATATTTTCATGAAAATGTAACAAAGGCATCATACTAAAAGCTACTAAGGGAGAAGATATTTGTCGCACAAGATCCCTTAAATTTAGGTCAAAATGATGAATTATGGTTCATACAAGACGGAGCACCACTACAACGCTCAAATACGACTAACTTATAAATCTTTAAAAAGACAAGTTTGGAGGACGACTTATTGCTATGGGGTGAACTGTCGAATCGCCACCAAGTAGTCCAGATCTCACTCCATACGATCTTTTCTTGTGGAGATTCCTAAAACAAATTGTTTCAAAAATCACGTAACAATGTACATGACTTACAACAGAATTAGCATACGTAGAGGTATGTTGGAAAAGGTGTTTACAGTGGCTTTAGTAAATAGAATTAACTAATGTCTTGCTCCTTCACGAGGACATGCCGAATAAAAGTAAGTTCATCTTATCGGTCTTACACTTAAATTAATATCTCTAAACAATTAATGGCAATGGAGCCAAAAATGTTGTTTTTAAGAAGGAATAATATGTTTTCTTAGGTTCATAGTATAGCCTTATTCAATCTGATTCTTATTGCTCGCGAGACATTTGTTTTTTACTACAACCATGTGTCCATAGTAAACAATTTCCTGACGTCCTTACGTGTGCAGTATACGAGTAGGCTATTGCGCTGGAAGTGGGATCATATGGTTATTGTGTAAGAAGTAGGGAAAAGATACGCTTTTTTATAAATAAAGTAAACAATATTGAAACTTAAAGGTCATCTATTAGAATTTTATCTTTTTAAAGTATTACTTGTGATTAAGATTTTTTCTTTCGTGGTACACCTTGTCTCAAAAAGGTTGAGCGCATTCTTTATTGCTGTTTCGAGGCAAAAATTTTCTAAGTCCAACTTCGGGTATCTTCGGAAAAAAGTAAACCAGGTTCGAACCTCGAAGTAAACCTTTGCAATCGGGAAAAAGATTGCAGATGTGTTTTTCTTCTTTTAAATGTAATAAGACTTGTTACCAAGTGTATAAAAAAGCAACATTGTTTGAAATACTTAACGATACAGTATTTCGAAATTTTGTATTAATGTCAGTACATGCTTGTTTGTCATTTTGCTCTCCATACATAAGGAACATTTAGATACGTAAACGAATCTTTCCATATGTAAAAGAATGGTGAAAATTAGGACATAGAACATAATTATCGCCAGAGTACTAAAATAAAAGTCAAAGTAGAACAGAAACAGCGTTTCCTGTGGATATAAACAGATGGTGATCAGAAAAATGGAAACACCTAAACGAAATTGCAACTTACCAGATTAATATGGTGTCGGGCCAACTTTCCCCTTTATAACAGCCTTGATGTGACGTGGGATGGAGGCATAGAGGTCGTGAATGGTAGCAAGTAGAATTTTACACCATTCCTCGTGCAGGGCATCGGCCAGTTTTGTGAGAGAGGATGGGGGTGGAAATCGTCGCCGGAGTCGTGTTTCCAAAACGGACCACAGATGTTCAATTATGTTGAGATCTGGGGATTGGGCGGGGCAGGGGAGCTGTTGAAATTCATCCCGATGTTCCTCAAACCAGCTGCAACAACTCCAGCTGTGTGAATGGGTGCATTATCATCCTGGAAGATGGCGTCATTGCCCGGGAACAACATCCGGACCATAGGATGCAAGTAGTTTCCCAAAATTGCGACATAATCGTTGGCAGTGATTCGTCCGGTAAGGTTGACCACAGGACCCAATGAAAACCATGATATGGCGGCCCACAGCATCACCGACCTGCCGCCGCCATGTTTCACAGTTGGGCAGAGACACTGCAGATCATAAGATTCTTTGGGTGTTCTGCACACATAAACACGGCCCTTGGTTGGGAATAGGGTGAAGGATGACTCATCCGACCATATCACTCGTTTCCAGTCCTCAACGGTCCAAGTGGCATTGTCGCGGCACCATTTGCGGCGTGCGAAAGCGTCATGGTCCCTGATGAGCGGTTTGGCCCGTGCAACACAACCCCGCAAGTTCATGTCATGTAATTCGAGGCGGACTGTGATTGTCAAAACAGGATGGGGGAGGTGCTGATTGAGTTCCTCCGTCACTTGCTCTGCAGTGGCACGACGGTTCTGCGTGACAATGCGCTTAATACTCGGCGTGACTAGTCACTCATGATTTTCTTCCGCCCAATGTTCCGCTTCACCGATGTGGTTTTCCCGTGTGTTGTGTAGGCCGTCATCAACTTCGACACTGTCCCACGCGACACACCTAACACAGTAGCCACTGCCGTCACACTCGCTCCACATAACCGCGCACCAACAATTTACCCTCTGAAAATCTGAGAGGTCTCCCATTTTACGCTACCTCCGTCTGCTGCAGCCACTGGACACTGCTGTTCCACTGCGCCTGACGTAGTATGGAGACCGTTCTAACACACCACCACCAGCGGTCCTGCTCTGCGGGCGCCACGATACCACTGCCAACCCATACATCTGACGTGTTGCCAACTAGAGGTGTTTCCATTTTTCTGATCACTATCTGAATGTCATAATTATCTTAAATACAGCTATATATGGCTAGAAGTATTTTTCGACTAGCGCTTGTGTTAGCTCAGTGGTAAGCCGTTGGATTTCAAATTGCAGCGTTGTGAGTTCGATTCCCATCTGGGTCAATGCTTTTTTATGAAATTCTATTTTCCGCAATACATGAAAAATTATATAAAATAATTACATTAAAATACATCAGTTGTATATATATATATATATATATATATATATATATATATATATATATATATATATATATATATATATATATATGACATATAATAATTGCAGAACATAGTGGTTATTATGTTTAAAGTATAACAGGTGTTCACAGTACGTTGGTATTCTATATCACTATATGTAAATGTTAAATACAAATTAAGAAAATAATATCATCTCAAGAAATAAAGTAGTGTATTTATTTGCAGTTATTTGTCATACGGAAGTTACTTCTCAATTTTCTCATTACAGCAAGTGATTTACGCTTTCTGAAAGGTAAACAGACTTGCGGGTATAAACAGAAATTATTATACAAACTCCAATCTTGAGTACAGACACAAAATTCACGATCCCCAAAACCATGCAAAGAGGATATCTAGGAACACGAAGTCATGTCTAAGAGACTTGTTATAGTTTCGAAAGAAGGCAGAATAGGATTTCTTTCCAAAGGATGACCCTAGATATCCTCTTTGCATGGTTTCAGTTCAATAATCTACAATGCTTTTGTATATGGATGTGGTCCCTTTCTCTCCGCCTCTTATATATATATATATATATATATATATATATATATATATATATATATATTGTTACACAGTTAAACCTCGAAGTCCTAAGCCGGACTCAAATTATAGGGCGAGACGCCCGCGCTTTTCTAATTGTGTGTGTTGCAAAGAAAAGAGAAAAAGGGAGAACGGAGTCAGGTGAGGCTTTGATTGTATTAGCAACCTGAGACCTCATTGACACCAACCCACACGCATGTAATAGTGGTATGACCCTGGCTTTGATTTACTCAAATCACAGTGGCGGGTCGCGGATGTAAATTTAGTTAACACCACGCAAGCGATAAGTACATGAAAAAACATTATGTATTTGGAGCTATGCGTGAAATAAAAATGGAGTAGTAAATGTAAAATAGGTAATTCAGCCCCAGCGTCATGGGGAAAAATCATAGAAACACTAGAAGTCTTGGCCACTATTGAGCATGCGCGTGAAGAAGCTTCTCCAAGCTCGTCAGGGCTCGTGACGGGTTCGTCAGGGCAGCTATCCCTCCCTATCTAGATTCATTTCACAGTCTTCATATGTTACCTGGGTTTCGATTTCCAGTACAAGCTCTACCACTGAAATACGAGTCTCCCCCCTCCACTATTGAGACTTTTAGTGCACTTTCTCATCATCTTCGAACCAGTAAGCCAAAGACGTTTCGATACTGAGACTTAAAAGGAGTTGAACTCAGAACCAACCTTGACATACTGGGTGGAGAGTAGAGGAGTGATATCAAATACGATTACACAAAAGAAAGTGTATACAAATATAATGTCAATCTCAGAAAACACATAACAGTTTTATGGTGTTCGGTGTTCGCCGGGTAACGAACTGTGTGTTCTTGAATCTCTAAACAAGTCTCATGTGCTCGTTCACTTTATAGGGGAACCAAAAGTCTCAGTTGCGTTTCAGGGCAAATCGCGAGTGATTTTTTTTATCGAAGAGTTTTCAATATATAAAAGTGTAAAGTGTATGCGAAGTGTTTCTTTTGACTAGTCAAGTGGTGTATCTGTACTATGTAAAGTTAGTAAAGTTCAGTGGCGTACTTGGCCTAGGCGGTGTTCAGCTTATGACTCTGATATACAAGTATATTCCTTCTGCTCTAAGTAGTGCGGTTTACAAGGAGTGAAGTAGCGACGAAAATTTTCTATTCTCAACTTCTCTCGCTTTAAGTTGTTATAGGTCAGCGGAATAGCTGCTAGGTTCCGCAGAGCAAGACTCAGTTTACCTCACGACGTTTTCTTGTGTAGTGATGCAAATGTAAAATCGGGACGCGAGTGTTAAGACAGAATTCAGCTTTTATCTCATGTACTTGCAAAACCCTAAATCTGCTTATGCTTCTGCTAGATTTGGTAGGATCACTGTCAGTTTTATCTCTGGGCAACAGAACCGCCCGTTTTACGGGATGAAAGTTCGACTCGTTTGTCCGGCGATAAGTGGCTAAAATCCCTACCACTTAATTGGGGAGGATCACAGGCAGTTTATATCTAGACAGCAGAACCGCCCGTTTTACGGGATGAAAGTTCGACGGTCTGTCCGGCGATAAGTGTCTAAAATCCTTTCCCATGCAAAGCTTGGGGGTCACAGGTATCTTATTCTCTTGGTTCAACAAGGCCCCCGTGCACTAGGGGTGCATGTCCGACGGTTGCCTGGGAATAACTGCCTAAAACTCTCATTTATGCAAATGCAACAAACCAAAAATCAAAATGCAGGTACATGATCCAATGGTTGGATGTTCGTAATCCCCCCCTGTGTGAATTAAAAAAAATAGTTTAAAAAATGAAGTTTAAAAAAGAAAACAAGTTAAAGAATAGAAGTAAAAAGTAAAATCATCATAAGTGAACAAATAAACATGTTCTTTTATAAACAGCTGTCTAGTCACTTTCCGTTTCCCGTTCTAAAAAGTAAAGCAAAATTTATAAAGAAAGGGAAATTGAGTATTCAAGTTCAAAGGAAGCTATATAAAGATATTGAAATAATAATAAGTCTCATAATACGTAAAAATTTCTCGTAGCATTTCCGAGGGAAGTAGTTATCAGTGATTAAATTCCTATTATATCAGAGGAAATAGGTTGATTACACACTGCCCTGGTTTAGGAGGCCACTGATTTGAAAAACAGATTTATTCATCAAAAATGAGTTTCGCGCAGAAAATAAAAGAAAAGCTATTAGATTTAGGGCAATCCCATTGTCCTAAGACCCCCACTGCAAGCACCGTTATATTTTGGATCGGTGGAATAATTATTATTGTATTGAATGCAATAAAGTAAAAGTACATGGACATTCTCCTCCTCAATTTGGCCGTTGAAAAAAGAACCCGTTACCGAGTTACTTGGATACGTGGAGTCAGCCCAGACATCTCGAACCAACGACCGCTAGTCCGCAAACTCCTGATGCGCCGGCGAGTGGCTACGACCTAACGCCGCTTGCCGCGTCTAGTCCTATCTCGACTAGAAATGATACAGAAATATAAAGTGCTGGTTCGAGTGATAAACCAACACCAGCTCCTAGGACGATATATGTAAATTCAGATACTGACGAGACCCCACCTGGGGTAGATCCAAAAACTCTAGTGAATGAAGTAAATTCAAAAGATGAACTAGAAATTGCAGAACTAATAACTGCAGGTCAGGAATGCCCTCAAGCAACAATTGAGATAGAATCAACAGCAGGTGTAATACCTGATGTCCCCTCGAACCAAAGATCCTTAGATAATAATAAGTTAGCTGATAAGGAAAATAGATTAAGTAACTTAGTGTTAAGTTCAGGAAATAAAGATATTGATGTATCAAAAGAACCAGATAGCCCAGTAGCGCTATATTTTCCTATTAAATACGAACTGTCAGATCCTACAACGCCGTTAGAAATGCAAAGACCGACCTTTCAATCTTTTTATGCTGGTAGTAGTGATGAAACAGTTTATGCTGAGATCGGTCCTAGAACTATATATGCTAACTTAAATACTGAATCACGAATTTCAACGAGTAAAGAGCACATTTATGAAAATTTTGGTCTCGAACCCCAGACTTTAACGAATAAAGAGCCAATTTATGCAAATATAGGAACCGAACCAAGGGAAAGGAGAATTGAGAGCTCTGACGAGAACAATGAAAGTCAATTGGGCTCCCTGACACAGCCTAACGATGAAGCATTAATAGACCAGATTAAGCATTCATTACAAACAGAACTGTCCCCTGCAGTAGGAAACTTAATTCGAACTTTAACTAAACAACTACGGAACATGAAAGTACAGGTCACAGTTGTTCGTCACCAAGGTGACGACGAAGAGAAAATAGGTATTCTATTTCAAGCTGACCCCTCAGCCCCCTTTGAAGACTTATTACCTGAGGAAAATGTAGTTGGAAATTTTGATATGGAAATACAGACCGACGTTTTTCAAAAGAAAGATGTTAGCGTTCAGACCGAATATAAGTTTCCTAAAATGATCCGGATTGACACAGATCGTGAACTTAAAGCTATTCGGACGACAGCTACGCAGACCAACCCTGTTATGTTTGAAAATAGCCTTACCCTCCAAGGGAAACTGCAATATTTGGACAGTATAGATAACATACTCAATGTAGTTACTAAAGTCAGGTGGTCAAACGGAGATATTAGTAGTGCAGATTCAAACGGGGGTTAATCGTTGAAAGACGATTGGTTGGGATACGAACTACAGAAATTACAAAACGAAGAAATAGCCCAATTTCAAGAAGACAACCCGCAGTCTTCTCCTGCGTCATCCCTGGAGGATGAGTCAAAACCTTCTTGGAACTTCGAAGAAGAACTCCGATATGACCGTTGGGATCCTCCTACGGTTTCTACTCCCCGAGCAGCGAACCAACACCTTCCCACAGAGGACGCTGACCAGAGAAATGACCTCGTCGCCCCTGCTCTAGTTGAGAGGATGTTAGACGATGAGAAGAAAAATGATGATGTTTTTCCCTCAGTTTATTCCGACCACCAGAAGCAAATTGAAGGAGAACGAGAAGACAACGATTCCTGGTCTGAGAGTAGAATAAACGAAAACATTGGTAAAATATTTGATTACGCGGAATTTGGTGCATGAGTAATTTGTTTAGATGAAGTACAAAATAGAGACGATCCCTCAACCTCTCCAACCCAAAGTGAATCTAGCAAACAAACTGATAGTGTTAAGGATATTGGTTTACAACCTTCAGCTAGTGCTAGTTCTAAATTTAGTTCCTATAATGAAACTGGTGAATCACCTGCAACCAAGGAAATGAAAAAGTACCAACAAGAGGAAAAGTTATATCCCTTACAGATAGTGTTTGTTTCGACACCTAGTAGCGTAGTTACACCCACGACCCCAGTGGAGAAATTCGAGTTTAGCGAAGGGGAAAAGTCAGAAAAATCAGTACTTAGCGAACAAAATAGATCTTATACATCAGAATTTAGTCCAGAACAAACCTCCGAGTTAGAAAATAGAAGCGTAACTGATACCGACTATAGGTCCGTTTCTGAAAATTTCAACACCTCGGCTTCTTTAGACAGGTCCTTAGGTCTGAAAGATGAGCCTGTTTCACATTCATCAAGTGAAGATAAGACCTCTGACAAGCAAAAATCAAATTTTTCGCCCTTTTTAAACGTAGATCCTGAGGATAAGCCTTGTATAAATTTAAAATCTGAGCAAGAAATTAAAACTAGTTCGGCTACCGAGCCATCTATACCATATAGTTTTGAGAAACCTAAATTTACAGATACTGTTGTAACAGGCAAAGTTAGCAACCCTCCTCCCGAGGGTGACAATCAAAATTCTACTATTAGTGCTAAACCACAAGCCTTCAAGATTTATCCAAATGTTGAAATTCCCTCCTTCTCTGGTAATAGACATAAGTGCGTGGAAATTTTCCTGCAAGAATATGAATTAGTGGCTAGCATATACGAACGGTCAACCCCAGAGATAGTAAATTACCTCCCTTATTGTTTGAAAGGGGAAGCTCTCTCCTTCTATTTAGTAGACATAGCAAACCTTTCATCCTTAAACTATAACGAGATGAAGGAAAAACTTAAAAAGGCATTTCCTAGAATTGAGTATACTGCAAGATTAGAATACGACGTTGATACAAGAAAACAACAACCCAATGGGAGTACTTTAGCGTTCATTTATAAGTTAATAAAGGATTTGAAATTCTTACGAGGTTGGGTTAATGAAAGTGAATTGATGAGTAAGCTTAGAATGAGTTTGTTACCAGACATCCTAAATAAGCTGATGCTTGAAGTGGATGATTGTGATAATCTCGTACAGTGCCTGCAATATCTTAGAAAACTTCACACAGCACAAAGATTAGTTAGTCAGAGGATGAGTTATGACGTAACATGGGAAAATGACCGCTTGGACTTGTCAAGCATTAAAGAAACTACCCAACCTGGATTTGTACAGGTTAGTTCTTGTTACTCAGACGAAGTAGTAGCAGAACCGGGTTACAAAATGTATAGGAACACTCACCAAAATACCTATGGCTTTGGCCATGGGCGGGCGCAGCTTTGTACAGTCAAGATAAAAATAGGAGACCGCTGCTCGCAAGTTCTTATTGACACAGGCTCAGAAATTTTGCTGGCTTCGAAAACCCTCTTACCCCCAAGATTTCCACTAACTGAGAGATTGAAGGGTTATATAAAGCTTCGTGGCGTAGGTGCCCACCCCACAGATTACATTCCTGTGGTGAGAATAGCGTGTTGCTTCAAGGATCACTTGAAAACAACCAAACGAAGGTTTCTAGACGTAGCTATAGTTGAGCCACAGTTTTGCACCTATGATGTTATTTTAGGGATAGATTTTTTGCATAAGTATGTCAACCATTCATTCCAAATAATTGGAGCTAGCAGATAAAGACGGGAATCATGTTGAAGACCTTTGGTTCTCAATCCCAAAAGGTACAAATGGGCATCGTCAAGGTGTAATTCATACCTTAGACTTAACACATGTTGAACGATACCCACCCTCAGTAGTAAAAGGATCCCACCCTCAGTAGTAGAAGTAGACAAACGGTCTTCTCTAACCCTCCTCATGGAAACAACCAAACTTATAGGAAACGGAACCTCCCACTCAGGAGTAAGGATCCGTCTCCAAAGTTGGTCACCGGAAATCCCATAAATCCCGTTGGTAGTGTAGCTGATAAAAGACAAAAACTCCCTGCTAAAGAAATTACATCTCGAGTATTCGTGTGTTCCAGGGAAACTACAAAATTTCCCTCGGAGCCTACGAATAGAACGAATGGAAAAGTCAGTAGGCGTGAAAAGGAAAGACGTAAACGAGCTAAGAAAGGCAAGGTATCTTCCAGTGCTCCTGAGCTGGAACCTACCAATTCGCCTGACTTAGAAAAAGAGGAAAAGAATCTATGGAGCCTTGACCCTCAACCAGGCCCTAGTGGAACTTTATTAGCTAGTTCTACAGAAAGTTCGAGTACAGAGATTATTCCCAGAAAGAAAAAAAGCGTTTTATGCGGTAAAATATAGCAAGAAGAACCAACACTCTGTAAAGCCACCCCTGCCCTCACAGGCGCCTTATGAGCCTGTAAAGGACAAATGAAATAGAGGACAGTTAGAAACGTTAGAAAAACCTTTGACAACGCAAGGAAGTGTAAATGATCCAGTAACCCTCTCTGATCTAGAGAGTTTTGCTCAGGATCATATTAAGGGAGAGGTCGTGCCAAACCCCTTGGGGTTGAGCGACGAAATTTTTGATATCTATCCGGATACTACCTATAAAGTGCACCTTCCAGCAAATGTCCGCATGCCGTCCAAGGCTTCGTATGACATAGAAATTACCGCACCAACCGGGACCGTGCATATTTGGGACATCATACCTTCCAAAGGAATTCGGTATCGGCACTCCTGTTTGATCCCCAGAGGTCCAGTTTTTACTGACAATGGAAATATTACTCTGACTATTTTTAATAGTTCGGATCGAACTAGATCTTTGTCTAAAAGCCTTTATTTAGGGAAACTTGTTCCCCAGGTTGAGTCTTTAAATGACGAGACAGACAATGACGTGCAGACCGTTAATCAGATCGTACACCTTACTAACAAAGATGAAACAGACGACGTGGAAGTCTCTGGACAACCCCAAAAAGCCCCCCAAACAAAGGAAGAATTAGCTCAAGTACTAAATATTGGCCCAAACTTAAACCCAGAAGAAAGAAACCAGTTACTGGACTTATTGATGGAATTTAGGGATGTTGTAGCCTGGGACAAGTCTCGTCTTACTGCGGCTACCGATAAGTTTATGTGCCCCTTAGAGGTCATCACAGATATTCCTCTTTCTCACCCCCATATAGAGAAACACCAAAACAGAGAGAGATAGTCGCAGAAGAGATCCAGAAAATGTTAGACAGCAATATTATCCGGGAAAGTAAGAGCCCATATTCGGCACCAATTGTGATAGTACCTAAAAAAGATGGCTCCCCACGTATATGTATCGACTTCAGAGGAATTAATAAAATTTTAAGGCCAAATTTTGTGCCAGTGCCACGCATAGATGAGGTACTAGCTTTCTTAAATGGTACCAAATTCATAAATACTTTGGACATGCAAAATGGATACCATGAATTACTCATCCGTCCGTGCGATATAGAGAAGACTGCATTCATCTGCAGCCGGGGAAAATTCAAATTTTTGAGACTACCATTCGGTCTAACCACAGCCCCGGCCCTTTTTCAAAATATGATGAATGTTATCTTTGGTGACATCATGTGGAAGTATGTAATCTGTTATTTAGACGATTTGGTTTGCCCCAGTCCTTCCTTCCCAGCTCTAATAGAAAGAACGATAATTATTTTATCTCGACGCCGGGAGCCCAACCTTAAACTCAACCCTAAGAAATGTTACTTTGGTTACGAAGAAGCCTCGGTGCTTGGTCACATCGTCGGTAGACGAGGAATTTGTGTAGATCCCGCCAAAACTGAAGCTATATCAAAGGTACCATACCCCACCACAGTCAAAGAAACACGTAGTTTTATCGGACTTTGTTCATCTTACAGAGCTTTTGTCCAAGGATTTTCTACTATTGCAAAACCACTCATTTCATTGACTAAAAAGAACGCCAAATTCGAATTTGGGGAAACCGAGAAACAAGCATGGGATACCTTGAAATCTTGTCTCATATCTGCTCCAGTCCTTGCACACTTTGACCCAAATCAGGACGCCATAGTCTATTCGGATGCCTGTCGAGACGGAATAGGTGGATACGTCGCACAAATTAAAGAAGATAACAAAGAACACCCAATAGCCTATTTTTCGAAATCTTTGTCTCCAGCGGAGGTCAACTATTCCACGGTTGAGCTTGAAGCGCTGGGTGTTACTAAGACAATTTTGCATTTCCACTTCTTATTGGCAGATCGTCCCTTTATTGTTCGGACTGATGCTCACGGCATCTGATACCTAAGAAATAATAAGATGCTAAATTCTCGACTTATGCGTTGGGCCATCCGTTTACAAGCTTACCAATTTACAATTGAACATGTAAAATGCCGCAATAATGTGACCGCAGATTTTTTTTGTCAAGGTGTCCGTTGAAGGATGAGTTATCCTCCAAATTTGGGCAAGAAGAAGATTGTGCAGACGTGTGCAACCTAGTGTTATGTCCCAAAATAGATATAAGAGCAATGCAAAAAAACGACGATAAAATTAGGGAACTAATACAAAAGAAGAAAGATAACCCTACCGATCGTGCTCTAAAACCTTATGTTGTAGTTGACAATGTTTTATATCGAGTCATGAACAAACATTGGAAACTAGTGATACCGGAAAAGGCTATCCCCGACATCTTACAAGAGGCCCATTCGTCTCCGCTGTGTGGAGGCCATATGGGATTTTCTCGCACTTACTCTAAAGTGAACGAACGTTACTACTTTCCTAACATGGGGAAAATAGTTAAGCAATACGTGCGCTCGTGTGACGAATGTCAAAGTGTGAGCATCCCTCGAGAAAAGAAACAAGGTTTTCTTCACCCCTTACCTGTAAAAGAGGAACTATTCTGCCGTTGGAGTTTGGATATTTTTTGCCCGCTACATAGTAGTGCAGGCTATAGTTATATCCTGGTTATGAAAGAATATCTTAGCCATTTCGCAATATTAGTACCGCTGCGAAACATACAAGCTCCGACAGTGGCTAGAGCCATGTTGGACGAGTTAATGACGCGGTTTGGCCCCCCAAAAGAGGTATTGACGGATAGGGGAACGAACTTCTTATCAGCGATAATGGCCGAACTAATTAACTTATTTGACATTAAACATGTTCGAACTGCAGCATTCAAACCATCAACAAACGGACTATGTGAGCAATTTAACTCTGTAATTATAAATTTTCTAACTAAGTACACGGCCAAGCAGCCTATCAAGTGGGCGGAATATGTCCGATTGTGTGCATATGCTTACAATATATCAACCTCCCCAATTAGAAAATACTCCCCATACGAGATTGTCTTTGGTCAAAAGGCAAGATTCCCCACTCAGTTGGACACCCAGTATCAATTTACGAAAATACAGGAACATCAGAAACAACTAAAGTTAATCCGTAAGTTAGCTCAGCAGGCTATGACGCATGCACAGCAGCAGACTAAATTACGAGTTGATCGCACTAGACAACCTATTAAGCTAAAAGTTGGTGACTTAATATTGTGTAGAGATTATCTGCCAAAGAAGGATATTTCTCCTAAATTGGCACCCAAGTTTACGGGACCGTATTACTTAAGGAGTATTTCTCCCACAAATGCCTGTAAAATCGAATTAGTGGCAAACCCTAACCACACTCAGATTGTAACCATTGAAAGGTTAAAGAAGTATTCCCCCGAAACAACTCACGCGAGTTGGAAGTTTCTAGCGATAGTGAGGACGATGAATGTTAAGTGTAACGTATAGGTTGACCATGAAGCCCAGTCGCCTCAATTTAGACGGACTTTAAAAAAAGGGAAAACTTGGAGTATATTATTTAGTGAGTGTGTTGAATATCTCATATATCGCATAGACCTCTAAAAAGTGGAGTACACGTAGTTAAGCATGACCTCTGGTATACCGGAACACGTGCATACAGGGCTATAGATAGAGCCTAAAGTTATACATTGTGAAATTGCGAAAAAAAATAATAAAAATAAAAAGAAACAAACTGTTTAGTATACTCTTCAGCAATCAGAAACAAAAAGTTGATTCTCTTTTTACTTCCTGGGATCCATTCCCCTCTCCCCTCGATGCTGTAAAAGGCATTAGTAGGCCATGGGTAATAGGCACTCATCTTAGTCGGCGGCGCTAAAACTGATCTGAGGATCAAATAAGTCATTTTTAGAATTAGGGCCATACCATTTCTACCATACCAAGACGCGTCACAGGAAAAGTTATGTCGAGTTGATACCAAAATGAATGTTTTGCCTACATATTGGGATGAATATTTTTTTTGTTCTTTGTGTGAATGTGGCCGGCCACGACTGAGTTACCCTTCTTCTTCTCCTATAAGACTCCCAATATGCTGACAAACACAGAGAACATATAAGGAAAACAAGTGTTGACATAGCTGAAAGTGAAATTACTATTAGTGATCCCGAACATTTATACATACATGCGTAAATCCCTGTACTACCGCGTATACTCAACTCCGGTTTTAAGTATACTTCGTTGCAGCTGCAAACTCCTCATTCACATTACAGGGATCCATCCGTTGCCGACGCCTGATTACTTTATTTCTTTCTCTCCAGGAAACTCGCCGCTCTCCCTCTTCGTGTCTAGGAATGCATTACCCTGAAAAATAAAACAGAGTCAATATTGCTTGTTTTGGTGGCTCAGTTACAAACTTATTCCTACTCATGATAAACGCGTTATTGGTTAGGTGTCGCTTTCTTTTGACCTGGGTTATCTACCCGTGTTAAAAAAGGGAGCTTGATTCTCCCCTCCAGATATTTACATAGGCTACTCCACACAATGCCTTCCCCGTTTGTTTTTCTTTGAGCGATTATTATTTTTTATTTTATTTTTTTCCGCGTAGTTCGGGCGGGAAGCATATTGGTAATTTAAAAAAAAGTAAAATAAAATAAAATAAAATAAAATAAAATAAAATAAAATAAAATAAAAAATAAAATAAAATAAAAACAAAAATAAGGAGAAATACACCTTCGTCTCTTTTATGCTTTTCTGCTGCTGATGTGGACACCATATATATATATGCGTGCAGTTTTCCTGCGACCCTTCTGGGTGAACACAAGTGAACTTCTGCTGCTGTAAAATGGCCAATCTCTTAGCAATGGCCAAACGATTGGCAAACTACGGCAATGTACTAGTATACTGCGCATATTGTACATAATGCATTTACAATTATATATGTATCGGCCATTCATTTGCTTTTAAAGAATGTAAATAACTACCTGTGTACTATACTTTGCTACCTTTAATTATTAAGATTACATTACCTTTAGCTATATTCATGTTGAATTATGATCAAGTATTTACAGTTATGCTTACTAAAGCTGATGCTCATTCTAGAATAATGTTTTCAGTTATAAAGACATTAATGATATTTATCAAAATACTAGGTAGTATCATATTGTGTCACTATTTCTTGTTTTTAAGGTTACTATATGTATTTTGTAAGGACATTAGGTGTAGATCGAGCCCCCATTTGTTTTTTTATGTCCTCCCATCATTGGGAAACGGGCTAGAACCCGCTTATTGTAACTAACTTGATTATAATACTACCGACATGTTATGTAAAGTACCGGTTACATAAATAACATCATTGTGAGCTATAGTAACTTCCTAGATGTGGTCTTACCACTACACCACTATACTCGTGTTTTTTAATCATCCCTGTGTAGCTGCCTTGGTACAGGCTAAAATCTTCGCTTGGTTTGATTAAAAGGCACAAAACGCTGATAATACAACGCAGAGTGGTATTAAATCACGCTATCACTTGTACATTAAAATAATAATAATAATAATAATAATAATAATAATAATAATAATAGAACAGAATCATTACGTGTATAACATGTCGTAATGAGGTTCAATACTCGAATAATAGACTCCTTCATAATTTACATGACACAAATTAAGGCACTCGAGCTCTGTCAACTTGGTTTTAATAAATGCGGTATAAACTAACTTAATTCTAGTTAGAATAAAACTTCTGATTAAACCAAACAAAGAACTCAAAAACTATACGTCATGAGACTTTCAAATTTGGTGGCCCCCACCATAAGCGGCCCTGCTGGATAGATGGGAAGCATCACATCACAACAGCGCACAGCTGAACGTTAGGATATAAATATAAGAACTGGACGTTAATTATCAATTCAAGCGAAATACATTCAATGTCAAAATAAACAAACAAAAGTAGTACTCTTTCAAACTTAAAAGTTAATTGAATATTCCTTTGTTTAATGCAATTTCTTATAATGTTCGCGGATACTTCCTCAAAACCCGCCTTTCATTCAGCGTTAAAACTAAAGCAAATCACCTCTTATCAGGTGACGGAAGTGAATCCAGCTTCTAACAAGGACTCAGGATGATGTTGCGCGTAGCGTCAACATCGAAGAACACACCAACATTTATAACGGGAAAATAGATAAATAATTAAAAACCGGGGAATGAAACTACAACAAAACGAATAATATTAATAATGTCGCCCAATAAATCATCACGATTGGGATACACCGTCGTCTCTGTTAAGCAATTGGTTCTTAACGACCTCTGGTTCAATCCCCCGATGAATCACTTCTGTTTTCTGATATCTAAATTATCGCTCCGCACGAGTTCAAGTTATAATCGAATTGGTTATGTGTAGGTAGGTTAGAATCAAATACTTTCAATAGAAACTTAGTTTACCACATATCATCACTTGCTACATTAGGGGTCCCGAGTTCGAGACCCGGAATGTTGCTGTCAAAATTAATATCGTTGTCAAAATGATCCCAGTTTCCGGTGATTATTGGCACTTACACAGATAAGTCTGAGATCGAAACCCGACTCACGCACTTTCTGTATGCGTGACACGCTCCCAAACTATAGTAAACATCGTTTTTTCTTTCGTTTTTGTTTTTCCTTAGGGAAACACTTACTAAATTCACAGGTAATGAAAAACGCACTTCCTATAATCACTGTTAAACTGCAACTTCGGACGCTATCTTTCGTTGTGGCTTTCACTTAATTCAGTAATAATAAAAATCGGTATGGGATAATCCCAGGATACGAACTTCGACTTCGTTGCACACTAGAGTTCAGCACTAAACTATGTTAACATTCAACGGCTAAACGAATTGGTAACTTGAAGTGAAGTCATTGAAAATGCATGCTTCTAGGATAATACACTAACAATTCAAGGAGATAGTACTTACCCCTTTTCTTTATTTATTCTCGTTCAAGAAATTCTTCTTGTAACGGGAGACCTCCCCACATTGTCTTAGGAAACGTAAGTCTCCCCTTCTCTTTCCTTTGCGTCTCTCGAGCAAAGATTGATACGTATACCCCAACAAGCTGAAAAATATGAACCACAAAGTTAAGAACTTATTTAACCTCGTTTGTTATCATACCTAATAATTAGCATAGTGTAGAAAAAGATAAAAGTTAACTATTAATTAAATCCAGTAAATTTTTAACTAACAAGTTCTTTAAATTTCGACTAATAAGTAGTCGGGATACTACGAACACATTCGAGTCCCCGGGTTCAATCTATAATACTATTTTTGTGTGTGAGAATTTTTCGTTTCAGAACTTTCATTTCAGAAGCCTTTCCGCAGATGCCTGCCCAGGTGAGAGAAGTGAATGAACCTGCGCATTGGAGATAACTGAGTATTCATTTTCCTTTTTATGTTTTGTTAAAAGTTATTAATTTTTAACCACTTGATTATCAATTTATTTCGAAAAAGAAATTTGACATTTTCCTTTGTTATTCTTACTAAGTTACCTACAAAAGTATGTAAATATAATGAACAAATCATAATGTGCACAAGATAAGACTGCCTCCTCTGAGGGCCTCATTTGTCAATAATTAACTTTATAGGGCTGCACCAAAGCTCAAAACCCTCCAATTTTTATTCAAGAAATCTATAAAAATTGAGACAACATATCATCAAGGATTTAGTGAGACACTATTGTGAATTTCTCAAATGCTTGTTATACCCTCTTGTGGAATATGTCTTATCTTAAACACTATAGGTACACAAGTTGTAATAAAGCGTAAAACTAGAAATGAATTTTAATTATGAAATATTACATGTTTAAAATTTATATCAGTTTGCTTGAGATGTTTTAAATTATTAGTTTAATTAATTGACATAAATTTTGAAGATACTTTGGAACTAATTCTCCTAACTGGCATACTTGCAAAGGTATAAAGAAATTTAATTAAATCTTGTTGAATCTAAGATCTGCTTATTAGTCCCATGGTTCACGAAGTTACTTAAAAGCTTTGCATCAACTCGTTAAGTTTTATTTTTGTGAGAATTAAAATTGAAAGAAAAATGTGGATAATGTTAACATTTCAAGGTATAAAATACCGTATACAACACACTTTTTGTACGCATGCATAGCAATCCAAACGACTGACCACTCCTATCCTCTAATTTAGAAATAAATGCAAATATACTTATCTGACAATGTTAAGATGTCCCTGGTCTGAAGCCGGCGTCTGTAACAGTATACTAGATATTTTCTCTCAGTTGCGATGCAAAAAAAACCCTTTTTTCCTCTCTCCGAACATTCGTCAGCTGAGCTGATAATTTACAAGCCACATATCATTATACCAAGCTGTATAATTAGCTAACTTCCGCCACGCTGACTCAATGAAACTTCCTCTTAACTCTCTATTCCTCAACCTGACTACATCTGAAAACAAAATATACGGCAAATGTACGTCAATAAGGCAATTATGTTCCGACGTTTTAATAACAGACAAGGTATTGCCCATCTTGTAAAGTACCTTGGATTTACTCACCATATGATTCATCACCCATTAATCACTGCAGTAAATGAACAGTATATTTGATAATCCACTTTCCTCCATCATTATTATTCCACTCACGAAGAAACAGACCAAGTTAGTTAAATCAATCATCTTATGAAGGACTTGTTCTACCATGGTGTTATCTTTATCTTCGCACCATCACAGCTCAAACACAAGAGACATTCTAACAATAATGTGTGGTCAGCGTACATACACTTACTTCCAGGCTTCCGGTTTAATTTGTTCATGGTACAAAATTGATTCTTAATATCATAGTGATATTAATACAGTCACATACATTATTTAAGACAGGTATCTATACTTAGACTCTGATGATGTGTGGACAGCACACTCAGGACATCTGAATGAAAAACATTTACCTATTCGCTTCACATCCTTAGATAGCTTCAATATTGGCAACCTTTGCAGGTTCCATTGATCACTATATCTTTCCTAAACTGATGTGTGGTCAGCCCCATTTAAAAAAAACATAATGAACAATTACGAGAAGGATACAGTGGACCATCCTATATAAACAAGCACTCCGCATAAGCCAAGGTTATTATGTAAACCATTAATGATAATGTAGTCTAATAGTCTCTTTGATTGCAGATCTCTATCCATTGCCTTCCCAGTGTGATGCCTAGGGTAAGGCCCTTTCAGTCCTAGTATCTGGAGATACCCAAGGATCCAGATCACAGCTTGTCGGCCCCATCCAGGGCTGATCCAGAGGAACGATATGGAAATCGATTATTTTTATTGTTCGATCCATCACTTTTTGTTAGTGGACAACAGTTATCTAAAATCTGAAGTTCAATCCGGATACAGAACTTTCTCTGTGCCACAAAATTTATAAACTTCTGCAGTGACAAAGAAATCTCTTTTATCTACAGACAAACTCCCATTTACCTACATCAGTTCATTGCTTACAGGTGAAAAACTCTTCTTGTACCAGTACAAACACAGAATCTGGACAAGTGATAATACTCAATGCAAAATAAATAAAAACTCTTTCCAATCGACGTTGTGATAAATCATAAGAAGATTGTAATAACCAAACAGGCAAGCGTCAAGAGACTTTAAAACTTTCTCAATATATGAAATAACTCAATTTCATTGTAATAACCACGGTCCCTGGCCATTGAACCAAAACCATTGAAAGTTGTTGTCTGAATATATAATTTAAATTCCTATTATTTGATCGAATGTAAGCACAAGATTCGTTTCAGACAATTAAAGAAGCCTATATGTGAGTATAGTAATCGACTCTCCACATTCTCATTCCACTACGTTAAAACCCGTAATTTTTGGAACCCCTGTATATTTATCTTTTGTCAAAAACCAAAGCGAAAAAGAACAAGGTAGTATTTTATTAAATTATCCATTGCACATTGAAATTAATCATATCTGCATTCAACTGTTGCTCAACAACAGGATGTATATATATATCCATGTATATAGTATCTATGTAGAATTATTCTCTGAATAACTAAATCACTTACGATTATGCGTTTGCAGTTTAAAACAGAAAAGTTCACCACAGACGGAAACATATGGTTGTTATCAGTCAAGGTTAGTTGAATTAAAAGAAAGCACGGAGCATACTTCCGGTGTTTAAAAAAAATACTCTAGCTCAACCATAGCTTTCGTTGTGGTTAACTTTTGTGTTTAAAATCTATCCTATAAAACAACAAGAACCACCAACATGATGGAACATGATGTAACTTTACTTCGTAAATTTCCTTTTTTTTTTTACAAAGAAATCCCTTTCTATTTTTGTTTGTATATAAATGCTAGTACCAATGCTAGTACCAATACTACTTTTAATAATAATAAGAATAGGAATACTAACAATACTAACCTATAGTCCCTCCAAACATCGCCCCTGATTACGAAGAAACTTTAAAGCGTTTCCTTGTACAGTCCCCTTCAAAACATGTACTCTAGTATGGTAAATGTAACTGTATCCCTGATTATTATAATTTGTATCCGTTATTGCCGTAGGCCATTAGGGCATAAACTAACACACTAACCATAGGGTAAATTCTTCAACTATTCAGTCTCCCTCTTGCTGACAGAACCTCTCATAGAAAGGAAATCCATAATTGTTTGTATTTCATCCCTAGGTGCGCTAAAGTGCGCTCATTAGTTTGTAATTTCTGTAATTTGCCAGTATACGTAAATGTCAATGTGTCTGGCGTGATGCATACCACACAGGATGAGAAAGAACCAAATAAAAAAAACCGAAATGGGTAGAAATTAATAAAAAATATATATGCTTTGATCACTAATATAGGACAGAGTTATGCAGTAAGATTGTAATATATTACACTTATTGCAACCAATATTGATAGTAATAGCTAATAATGTTAGTTATATTCTTCGCCAAAAATTGGGTTCAGTTTTAAATATCAAATGTTTATAGACACACTTGAAAATATTTATTAAGCATTGTGTATTAATCGTTAGTTGCTCATTATTCAAGTTATATTACATACACGATTTAAGCATTTAGTATGCAATCGCTTCTGTATTACAAGAAATATATTACAGGATACGTAACATTGTACTCAAATACTTTCCAAGTTATATTTTTCCTTATATGCCATAAATATTCAACATTCACTTGATTCTTGTTTTATAGGAAAATAGAGTATCGCCTATGCTTTATTAATAATAAATGGTATATTGAAACAACATAATGAATTTTGTTCACAAATTGTAAGGCACAACCCCGCAAGGTTTAGAGAAATAAGGCAAAAACGATCGAGTGTACTATTCTATATCATTATGTGTTTCCCATTTGGTTTATACTATAAACAAGGAATATTGCTGTTGTAATTTTATTGTTCATTTCAGTCAAACTTTAAAGCGCTTCACGCTATTTGTTTTTGAGTGTACTTAATTATACTACTAGATTAAAATCTACTAGATTGATTTCACACGAAACCTCTTAGTAATTATAGGCTAGAAGGATACCATGATTGTAAGGTTTCATCCAACAAATTTCAACTCATAAAGCTTCGTACTAAACATGGTTCTTTAATCTACTATTTTGTTAGTGGAACTGTTCTAGCATTTAAATGTAGTATAGTCAAAACACATGAAATCTTACAATCCCGCTCTCTTGCAAATCATTCGTTCATAATCTCCAAATTCTCAGGAAAGTTTGTTTTTAGTTCCTTAGCGCCTTACGTAAGGCCCGTTCTATATTAACCCTTTAAAGTCCAGCAACTTGCCTTGGACAACCGTTTCCGTATTTGGTTATTTTATTAGGAAGATAACTTTCGACATTTTTTTATTTATTTCTTTTACTGAGGTCAGCGGATAACTGTTACGCAGTTAAGCCTCGAAGTCCTAAGCCGGACTCAAATTATAGGGCGAGACGCCCGCGCTTTTCTAATTGTGTGTGTTGCAAAGAAAAGAGAAAAAGGGAGAACGGAGTCAGGTGAGGCTTTGATTGTATTAGCAACCTGAGACCTCATTGACACCAACCCACCCGCATGTAATAGTGGTATGACCCTGGCTTTGATTTACTCAAATCACAGTGCCGGGTCGCGGATGTAAATTTAGTTAACACCACGGAAGCGATAAGTACATGAAAAAACATTATGTATTTGGAGCTATGTGTGAAATAAAAATGTAGTAGTAAATGTAAAATAGATACTTCAGCCCCGGCGTGATGGGGAAAAATCATAGAAACACTAGAAGTCTTGGCCACTATTGAGCATGCGCGTGAAGAAGCTTTTCCAAGCTCGTCGAGGCTCGTGACGTAGCTCTCGAGCGACGTCATCACTGGCAGAAATGCGTGGGACGAAGTCGCTTTATAAGCGAGGCCCGTCGCCCAGCTCGGTTGATTTTTCTTTCCAGCATTCGTCCAGTGTGTTTCGCTCTTCGACCCGGACGCTCGTCGTAAAATCAGGTATGTGATTATTTTTCTAAGTCCCCCCTCGATACGGGATGAGCACCTTGAGATTTGTCAGTGATTAATATAAAGTTTAATTCCAACATGAAACCAAGTTCCCCCTTCAAGAATTATCACTTCCCCTTTGGGCCAATTCAAGTTAAAGTAAAAATCATCAAACTTACTATTTTCAATAAATCGCGGCTTAGCATAAAAACCTCCTAGCTCCCATTTGGTAATGAAGGGGTTGTGCCCATAAATGTGATGTATGTAATAATAAGTTCAAGTTGTAGTTCCAAGTAACCGATTTGTGAGATTCTTTGTATTTTCATTTTTATTTTTTTATTCTTATAAATAAACCGTACAATGGAAATAGTCTCTTTAATTTAGTCAAGCTATCCCTCCCTATCTAGATTCAGTTCACAATCTTCATATGTTACCTGGGTTTCGATTTCCAGTACAAGCTCTACCACTGAAATACGAGTCTCCCCCCCCCACTATTGAGACTTTTAGTGCACTTTCTCATCATCTTCGAACCAGTAAGCCAAAGACGTTTCGATACTGAGGTTTAAAGGGAGTTGGACTCAGAACCAACCTTGACATACTGGGTGGAGAGTAGAGGAGTGATATCAAATACGATTACGCAAAAGAAAGTGTATAACAATATAACACATAACAAAAAACACATAACAATATATATATATATATATTGGGTGTGTATGTTCCATCATGTAAATAAACTTCCTACATGTAGTACTTACAGTCTACAAAAGAGTACTCTCGGGGTAAGCTATTGGCAATTGGAAGGGGGATATACATAAATTAAATGCGTTCGATATTAGTGTCGAATCCATAGTTCGCGTTGTTGCAAATATTAATAATTACAACTCCGATAGCGTTAAAGTCCAAATATAACTCTCATCGTAAAGCTCCGGTGTGGGATAACGAGATTCGGCCCTCAAGCGAGAGCTCATGTAGTTCGGATTCTACGTTAATTAGTAGGTCTACGTCTCATATAGCCTCACTGCTGAACGGGACGTTAAACTCAAAATCAACTCAATCGATTCAAAACCCATAATCATGGCGGGCGATAAAGGATGAAAAATAAAATGCCTCAAGTAACTGAGATTAGTGTCAAATCCATAGTTTGAGTTCGTGAGTTATTACAAACACAATGTTTTTTAATGTCAATTTTTGGAATGAGCGATTATGCCACCTGGATTTTGAATTTACAGGAGCAACATCGAAAGCGTTACTCACACAGCTCTCAATGTTTTGATGTAAGTATACATGTATATTCCATCGAAACTCCAGAATGTCTGGCGCAACTTTTACCTAACATGGGAGACATATTACTTTCAATCTAAGAAAAAAAATATTGTGGAAGTCAGATACCTCAAGGGATGGAAGTTGGGAGGAGTGACATGTAAAAATAGTGTAAAACGACTGATTGTAGAGTGTTATCCATTGTTTTCTGGGTCGTTGAGATGAGTAGTGAGGCACTCAATGACGTTATATCCAAATGCATCCCCATCTTCACAGGATAAGGGGCTTGGAGATATGATTAATAAAATGTAAAAACTTAAAATTGTGTAGATGTATGTTTCATCTTTTAAATGATATACTACATGTTAAATCAGATATTGAGTGGGGCGGTGGGTCAAATGGGTCAAGATTTGTGAGTGGGTCAGTGGATTGTAGGTCAACAAGGCGTAACCCACTGCAAAACACCACTTACCGTGACTCATACTGACCCATTGACTCACCGACCCATTCTGCTAAGTGCCTTCTAGATATCATATTCTGAACACCTGTAAGTTTGTCTACGTTTTACTTTCAAGACCTCCATTTTTCTTCTTTTCATTTGGTTGTAATAAAGAAAGAAGTTCAGGCTCTTTTGGATTTTGATATTTCGAATTGTAACAATGGCAATAGGACTTACTAGTTGGATTTTGAGATGCAGGCTGTGAGATTTTAGAGGAGCTAACTACTGGTAAAAATCGGTTTATTACAAATGTAACCTCTTGTAAAGAGGATGGCGTGGATCATGGATCAAGTTAATGACGATGTATTTTAGTAGGTCGGAATTGGTAAGAATGATTGAGAGTTGTTTATAGTTGGTGGTGGGTCAGAGTGGGTCATGGTTAGTGATGTGCATTGGGAATATTCCCGGTGGGAAGGAATTTAAAAATGGTAATATTCCCGGTTTTTTTCACTGACCTATAAATTCCCGGGAAGGAATTTATTTCCATTTCTCTACTTTATCTTCAAAATTATAAGAACCATATAACTAATTACTTTATTTTAATATATTATGATTTACTTCTAGGTTTTAAAGAATTTGGAGGATAAAAAATTTAAAATTATTTGACGGTACTTTATATAACTAATAATATGAGTTTTTAAGTTCCATTTCCATTTGTACTAAAATGTAAGATAATTGTTTAGTATTGGGAGGCCAAAACTAGCAAAAAGTAAAATGATTTACGGAAGAAATGAGTTGATAGTGATGTTCAAGTAGTCAAGAAAGTATCGAACACAATTTGTTTAGAGCAGTAGGGGATTTATACAAAACGGAAAGGTAAGTAGAAGTGATTTATGTGAGAAAAGAAAGTGAATTAAAGGTAAAGAAGATAGAAAACAACGTGCCATGCGGGGCTCTAACCCGCCTTCATTCGCTAACGCTCGCTCTGCAATGCTGTCTGAATTTAATGTTGGTAACGTAATTTAACGTCTGAAACCATAAAACAACCGCATCGGAATAGGATATCGCAAAAAAAAAGTAGGTGCAAAAGCTGATTCCCAATGCTAAAGAACAGCCAAAATTAGCAAAGTACTAATTTACAAATGATGAAAAGGAACCATTTTGTAAAGTAATTTAGAATTATGTAGAAACAGAGATGAAGTACTATTAATAAACCCTGAACCACCATTAGTAATAGACCTCTTTCTGTCTCCTCTCTCTGACTCGAATTTCTGAAGAGGTACCCGGACTTCTTTTACATGTGAATTAACGTATGGAATTTCGAGAAATAAGTAGAATGAAAAGTCGTGTTTGGCAACGTTACGTGCTAAAATATAAAGACAAGTTAGTATCTTGAAACTTTTGTGAACATAAATCTGTATGCACAAATGTTGATAAATTCATAAGACATGTAACTTCTAGCATTTACCCAATCTAATTTGTTTATAACATTTATAAATTTAATGTGTTTATAATATCAGTAATAATGTGTTTAATGTGTTTAATGTGTTTATAATATCAGTATAATATCAGTTGAGCAAATCCACTTACATATAAATTTAAACTGTTTAGTGGTTTAAAAGTATTAATTTTTCACATATAATTAATTGATAGAACACATTGTAAATAAATATACATTTATGCGTACCCTCTAAATATAATAAAGTGTTAATAAAGTAACATAGTACCGTTCAGATTATATATTTTAAAGAATACTCTGTGGACAAAAGTAATAATATGCTGTGATATAAAAATTAATTCACCTTTGAAATCATAATATAGTAATAGAATGCAATTTTCTTTCTGATTGAACATAAATTCCCGGATAAACTCCAATTTTGGGAATCTTGCCGGGAATATTCCCAGGGAATATTCCCGAAAAATATCTTCCCGGGAATTTATCCATCACTAGTCATGGTGGGTGAATGGGTCTCGTTGGGTCCTTAGTCATTTTGGGTCACGGTGGCCGTCGGTCACGATGTGTGGTGAGTCAGTATAATGTGGATCAAGATTTCATTGACCCGCACCATCTCTGGGCAACATTGCATTAAAGAGGAGACGCTCCGAAGGTGAGCGTCGGCGATTTTCTCAAATTTTGCACATAGATAGTACCCCACCAGAAAGCAATAAATCTCGAAACGGTTCACAATACCATCTTACAGAACTCGAGATAGAGGGTTTTGTTTGATTGCCTAAATTAAGACCTCAATAATTTATCCTTCTACAAGCGAGATTTTCTTCATCGTTTCCGTGGCGAAGTCAGAAGAATATGCGGCAAGTAAACTTAAGGTTGAAAGTTCGCCCACCTCGGGATACTTCTTTTTTCACTAGTGTTTTTTACACTGACCTGAATATAAACGAATCAGGCATATAGACGATTTAACATATTTTGGGGGAGGTACTTGGCTTTTCGTCGAGTCTCTGAAGCTGGTAGTATAATTTTCAAAACGGAAGAGGGACCACCACGGATCGTAGCTACGGGATCACCAACTTTTGGCAAAAGGTTGCCAGTTGCTCATCGGTGGTCCACTGACGCTTACGGCATGGGGGCTTGTATCTGAAAACTAAGAGAATAAAGAAGCATGGTATCCACGAAGCCCGTTGGCACTAATAAAAATTTGAAACGATAAAACAGATGTCAAAACCGGCAAACACGTATTTTATAATTTCAAAGGTACCCCGTGTCAAGGAAAAAGATTTCCTCCAAGGTTCCCCGGAGGGTCTCAGGAGGGGTGCAACTCAAAATTTGAAAGTGGCAAGGGGAATCAAGTAGTGTGTCATTTAAAACTATTGCTAAACTTTAAAAAAATGGTAAGAGTCTCGAGTCTTTGTGCTAACTTGTGCAAAATAGCGAGCGTTCAAGATGGTAATAAGTTCTTCATTGAAAACTTCGTGACCACCTGTAGAAATGTAAAACTGTGAAACTACCCAGAAGAGGTAAACATTTGTCTTACCATTGCAAAAGTATAATGCACCAAGGTAAAACAAGAAGTTCCCCATTATGGGTTTATTACATCACTAATGTTAAATTCTTCGTTCCACGATTGTGCCTTTAAGCTAAAGGACAGGGTGATTATGAATTATGAAATTAATGGTAGAATACAGAATGGACCCACCACCAATTATGAACCACTCTGAACCATTGTGACCAACTCCGACCGGTCCAACTCCGACTCCGACATATATATTGGGTGTGTATGTTCCATCATGTAAACAAACTTTCTACATGTAGTAATTACAGTCTAAAAAAGAGTGCTCTCGGGGTAAGTTACTGGCAGTTGGAAGGGGGATATATATAAAGTATAAGTGATCGATATTAGTGTCGAATCCATAGTTCTCGTTGTTGCAAATATTAATAATTACAACTCCGATAGCGTTAAAGTCCAAATTTAACTCTCATCGTAAAGTTCCGGTGTGGGATAACCAGATTCGGCCCTCAAGCGAGAGCTCATGTAGTTCGGATTCTACGTTAATTAGTAGGTCTACGTCTCATATAGCCTCACTGCTGAACGGGACGTTAAACTCAAAATCAACTCAATCGATTCAAAACCCACAATCATGGCAGGTGATAAAGGATGAAAAACAAAATGCCTCAAGTAACTGAGATTATTGTCAAATCCATAGTTTGAGTTCGTGAGTTATTACAAACACAATGTATGTAATGTCACGTTTTGGAATGAGCGATTATGCCACCTGGATTTTGAATTTACAGGAGCAACATCGAAAGCGTTACTCACACAGCTGTCAATGTTTTCATGTATGTATACGTGTATATTCCAGCGAAACTCCAGAATGTCTGGCGCAACTTTTACCTAACATGGGAGACATATTACTTTCAATCTAAGAAAAAAAAATATTGTGGAAGTCAGATACCTCAAGGGATGGAAGTTGGGAGGAGTGACATGTAAAAATAGTGTAAAACGACTGATTGTAGAGTGTTATCCATTGTTTTCTGGGTCGTTGAGATGAGTAGTGAGGCACTCAATGGCGTTATATCCAAATTCATCCCCATCTTCACAGGATAAGGGGCTTGGAGATATGATTAATAAAATGTAAAAACTTACTTAAATATTTGACGAAGTAATAGTTTTCTGGGGTCGCGAAAGCGTTTCTAATAACTTCAAAGTGTAGTTTGTACCCACTTCAAGATAGTCTTTTTAATCGTATCAATTTCTCACCTCAACCAAGAAGAAATTACCATCTCAACTAGTATATGTATCAAGCTAGCCTTCGAAATTCTAGAAAAAATTGTGTAGAGGTATGTTTCGTCTTTTTAATTATATACTACATGTTAAATCAGAGATTGAGTGGGTCGGTGGGTCAAATGGGTCAAGATTTGTGAGTGGGTCAGTGGATTGTAGGTCAACAAGGCGTGACCCACTGCAAAACACCACTTACCGTGACTCATACTGACCCATTGACTCACCGACCCATTCTGCTAAGTGCCTTCTACATATCATATTCTGAACACTTGTAAGTTTGTCTACGTTTTACTTTCAAGACCTCCATTTTTCTTCTTTTTTTCATTTGGTTGTAATGAAGAAAGAAGTTCAGGCTCTTTTGGATTTTGATATTTCCAATTGTAACAATGGCAATAGGACTTACTAGTTGGTTTTTGAGATGCAGGCTGTGAGATTTTAGAGGAGCTAACTACTGGTAAAAATCGGTTTATTACAAATGTAACCTCTTGTAGAGAGAATGGCGTGGATCATGGATCAAGTTAATGACGATGTATTTTAGTAGGTCGGAATTGGTAAGAATGATTGTGAGTTGTTTATAGTTGGTGGTGGGTTAGAGTGGGTCATGGTGGGTGAATGGGTCTCGTTGGGTCCTTAGTCATTTTGGGTCACGGTGGCCGTCGGTCACGATGTGCGGTGGGACAGTATAATGTGGATCAAGATTTCATTGGCCCGCACCATCTCTGGGCAACATTGCATTAAAGAGGAGACGCTCCGAAGGTGCGCGTCGGCGATTTTCTCAAATTTTGCACATAGATAGTACCCCACCAGAAAACAATAAATCTCGAAACGGTTCACAGTACCATCTCACAGAACTCGAGATAGAGGGATTTGTTTGATTGGCTAAATTAAGACCTCAATAATTTATCCTTCTACAAGCGAGATTTTCTTCATCGTTTCCGTGGCGAGGTCACAAGAATATGCGGCAAGTAAACTTAAGGTTGAAAGTTCGCCCACCTCGGGATACTTGTTTCTTTCCTAGTGTTTTTTGCACTGACCTGAATATAAACAAATAAAAGCGGATTTTCATGTGTCCTTTACCTCCGTGAGTTGCGAGCGATTGTGCTAAACAGCCAATGAAATCACGCATCGGAGATGGCGCGCTACACTCGCGTCAGAGTAGAAATTTGTTCAATTCTGACGGAAGTAGCGCGCGTACACTATTGTATTCACTGACTAACATGGCGGAAGTCGCAAACTTTCTATTTTACGCATGCGCATTAGCTAGGGAGTAGTAATTTGGCGCAATACACGCACGGATGTATGAAAACGAAAATAATTTACGGTGAATACGCTACATGTGATGCTTCCGTTCTAACGCGGGCATGAAAATCCGCCTTAAGGCATATAGGCGATTTAACATATTTTGGGGGAGGTATTTTGTGCTTTGTTGGTTTTTCGTCGAGTCTCTGAAGCTGGTAGTATAATTTTCAAAACGGAAGTGGGACCACCACGGATCGTAGCTACGGGATCACCAACTTTTGGCAAAAGGTTGCCAGTTGCTCATCTGTGGTCCACTGACGTTTACGGCTTGGGGGCTTGTATCTGAAAACTAAGAGAATAAAGAAGCATGGTATCCACGAAGCCCGTTGGCACTAATAAAAGTTTGAAACGATAAAACAGATGTCAAAACCGGCAAACACGTATTTTATAATTTCAAAGGTACCCCGTGTCAAGGAAAAAGATTTCTCCAAGGTTCCCCGGAGGGTCTCCGGAGGGGTGCAACTCAAAATTTGAGAGTGGCAAGAGGAATCAAGTAGTGTGTCATTTAAAACTATTGCTAAACTTTAAAAAAATGGTAAGAGTCTCGAGTCTTTATGCTAACTTGTGCAAAATAGCGAGCGTTCAAGATGGTAATAAGTCCTTCATTGAAAACTTCGTGACCTCCTCTAGAAATGTAAAACTGTGAAACTACCCAGAAGAGGTAAACATTTGTCTTACCACTGCAAAAGTATAATGCGCCAGGGTAAAACACGAAGTTCCCCATTATGGGTTTATTACATCACTAATGTTAAATTCTTCGTTCCACGATTGTGTCTTTTTGTTTATCATTCTTTTCAGAATAACTGAGAACACGTGATTTCAGGGCGAATGTTCTACTATTATCAACTTACAGATAGACAAGAACACAAAGAATATAACAAATTATTTAATATTACGGCAGTTAAAAAACTACATATTGCATACTATATTAAGTGCGATTATATATGTGCACATGCAATAAGGATACACGTCCTACGCAATACGTTCGAGAGCTGTTTACTAACTTCACATACCAGCAGACATGTTTAGAAGTGTATTCATTGTAGAATATCAGAACAACAAGTATTTTGAAAGGAACATAATGTAATCGAACAACAGTAAAATTATTGCTTTAAAATTTTTTTCTATTATACCACGAACCAACAAACCATTAAACCTTCCTGGGGGATTTCTCGGTACTGGGGTATGTCGTAATACAACTAATGAGAAAATCGAATAGAATAATTTGTATCACTTGTTTTCTATAGAAAAATAAAACGGAACATTGACACAAAGTCATACTCATACCTAAATGAAAATCAATTATTACGAAAATTGTAAAGACTTTAAAATACATATTTCCTCTGCTGCTGTTTGATGAATCAAGACAAAAGTTTCAGTTTCAGTTGAACATAAAATAGAACACATAATTACATTTTATTATTCACGCAGTTTGCAGTGTTGCCACGTAATAACTGTACATTGACACAAAGTCATACTCATACTTCCATGAAAATCCATTATTATGAACCCTGTGAAGAATATAAAATACATATGTCCTCTGCTGCTATTTGATGGATCAAGACGAAATTTTCAGTTTAAGTTGAACATAAAACAGAATACCTAAATACATTTTTATTCCCCAATTTGCAATGTTGCCACGTAATAACTAAAAGAATCGCGAGAAGGGAATTTTTAAGGGAAATTTGCTTAAATATCCCTCCATTATTTAATCTTTGTAAGCAGAAATGTCTCGTTGGTTACGTACACTGAGAGCCTACACTCTTCCAAATCGATCGAGGTATAACTTGTTCCAGTGTTGCACCGACGGTCAGAATATTGACACAAAGTAATACTCGTACTTCCGTGAATATCTATTGCTATGAACTTTGTGAAAACTTTCCTCTGCTGCTATTTGTTGGATCAAGATGAAATTTTCAGCGTAAGTTAAGCATGAAATGAGATCCATAAATGCATTTTATTGTTTACGTAGTTTTCAGTGTTGCCACGTAGTAACTAAAAGAATGGCAAGAAGGGACGTTTTTAGGGGAAACTTTGTTAAATATCCCTCCATTAGTTTTCCTTTGTACACAGAAATGTCAATTTTATTACGTAAACTGAAAGCCTACAGTCGTATAAATCGATTGAGGTATAACGTGTTCCAGTGTTGCCCTAACGGTCTGATCTACGGTTATTTAGAGAGGTCCCATCGATGTCTGTATACATACACGGGTGCTAAAGGGTTAAGGGACCCAGGTGTTACAATTATATGTTGACTAACAACTATTTTTAGATTCTAAGGACACTAAGGAACATTCCTAATATAGTGGCAAAAGTTCCCTAGGGGGGAGAGTTATCACCCCCTTGGCCGTTTGTCTATATGTTTTGAACGCTGAATCGATCCTTGAAAACGGCTTGTCGACAGCTTTTGTCGTTTTGCTGTTGACAGACAGACGGACGTACTCCCATACGAAATAAAAATTGCGCGTATACTGCAACTCACGTTTTTTCGCATATATTCCATTTTATGGATAAAATTCACTAATTACTATGTGGAGATAATAGAAAGCAATCCATCTAACGAGATATTTTCAAAAAGTATAATAAAATAATAAAAATATAAGCAAAAAAAAAATTATGCTCGGTTTTGTGTATACTGGCAGCGATGCTTTCTAGGGATTTTTTCTGTAGCAGAGCATATTTGCGGAGGGAATTCAGTAGGGGAGTCAAGGAGTTGGATCAAGAAACTGGATAGTGGAGTAAAATGTTGCATTTATTGGTTAAAACCTAGTGTGTAGATTGCCTGCCAAATATAAATTAGATTCTGTAACTAAGATGTCGTACGAAAATATAGAATTACACAGAAAAACTCTTATCTTACGGTTCGAAGCGATACGAACCATGGTTATGAAGATTATTTCTTAAGAAAAAAGAGCAAACACAGCGTTGCCTCCGCGGTTAGGTGGATAGAGTGGCGGACTCGTAGTTATCTTACCAACGAATCCCATCCTATTCCATTCTTTTCTTTTTTTTTTACAAAACATTATAATTTTCATGTTAATAAGAACCGAAGCAATATAATAAGGTCAACTTATTGATATTTTGCTGTAATGACGTATTTATCAAGGATTAGAGTACTATTGATAATAGCTATTGTTTTCAGTTCATGCTGTTGTATAGCTTCTCTCATCCTGTTTTCTTGGGAAGAGAACAATTTTGTCTCCAACAAAGTGTGAAGGATATATACGGACAGAAGAAGACATCTTAGTACCAAACCTGATTTCTCGTGATGAAATGGACTAGTTTGCCATTATTAAAAAAAAGAAAACAAAATTATTGAAGTTGGCTTCTCTTTAGCTTTTAGGTAAAAAAAAAAAGTTTTTTTTTCTTTATAAAACTATACTTTATGAGGCAAGGTCTGCGATCGTACCCACAAATTTAGCTAAAGAGTGAAAGATAATTGTTTATACCAACATTTTACAAGTTTAGGTGCGTTAAACACCAATACACCATGGTCTCGCTTATCCGACCATCCTTTGTTCCACATACTGTATGATCCAATATATCATTGCAGATAGCACCAATCGGCAAGAAGAACTGCCAGTTGTGGTCTTAATCTATTTTTCATGCTCTGGAGTCTATCGCCTATCGCGTCTGTCTACACCTTGACTCATACGTCTATCATGCTGTGCAGACACGTATCCAGGTTTTCGATTCGGAGGGGGCCTAACACGAATCCTTGTAAGCACGTAATTCTAATGTTTTAAAAATATCAATAATAATAATAATAATAATAATAATAATAATAATAATAATAATAATATTGCAACAGTTATGTACTTCTCTTAAACTTTTTCCTACTTTTCATTTATAAACCGGTTTACTTTGGAAACTGCATTAAGCAAAAACAAAATGAAATATATTTTCGAGAGAAATGTAACTAAAGAAAACTGTCTATTACGTATATCACATAACAAAAATAGCAAGAAGACATTGAGTGTATCGTTCTAATATACTAAAGTTAAAAATAGAACGGAAACGAAGTGTTAATCCTATTTGAAACTATTCTTTAACCCTTAAGTACTATTGACGAAAATAATCACATAATCTGTCAGACCGCATTGTTGTTTTACATTTTCTGAATAGTAGTTTTATTGCATATTTTCTTATAATGCTATCCTACATATCTTAGTTGCTTATAGAAAAATAAAACAGTAATTTCACGATGTAGAAAAAGTTTTATATTTTTAAAGTAATGAGAAAAAGAATATAGTTAAAATTTGCAACAATGTTTTCATTGTTATTCTAAAATTGTAATTGTTGAAATATTCAATTCTTTCTTCGTTTCTATGTAGTAAAAATAACACTAATTTAAAATACGCTCTTCTTATAGATGCACTGAGAATAAAAAAATACAGTAAAAACGGAGGAAAAACATGGAATATTAGCTTTTCAAAACTTACAAGAAAGCACAGTTACAGTTGTACTGTTATATTTTTTGTAGTAAAAAGGTAATGAATAACACCTATCTTTAGCTTTTATATGATCGCGAGAGTAAAGAAAATTCGTTTTGCCGGTAAAGAAAGTACCGCACTAACTGTTCTGATTGCATGCACTTTCTTCAAGTAGGCACTTACATCTTTTTATTCTTCACTACATGGAAATCGGTACCCTACACCGCTGACACGAATATCATTGCTTTGCGGTTACAACTTAGTGTAGAGCGGACTATGTTCTCCTCTTCCACTCCTTGTGCGCGATGGTGGGAAACTCACTTTCAAGTTATAGTATGCTCTTGATTGAAAAACTCAGCTCTCATGGCAGATGTCCAATGAATATTCTACGTTCTATGTGAGGCCTAACAAGTCCTTTTGCCAACCTTTTCATGAAATCAAGTCTTGTCATCACTTCGGACTTAGCATAGACTTGAGGCAAGGCATACACATTGACACCACACTCAACATCCACCAGAAAAAAGAAAATTGTCAATGGCTATCGTCTTGTTTGACGACTTGATGTGTAATCTGTACATTTTTTGTCTAGAGTATCCACTCCGCCTTTACTCATGTTATAAAATATGATAATTTCAGATTTTCTAGTCTCTGGGTCATTATTTGATGTGTGGTGTAAGACGTGCCACACGGTAAGACTCAATACTGATAATAATCAGTAGATAACAAAAGACAACTGAACAGCAAAATACTCACGTAACTACTATAGTACGTCTGTGAGACCGTTCAACCCCTCCAGCGCCGAGCACAGGGGATCAATTATAACACGAACTTCACACTACATAACCATATGCTAGACAGGAATGTAGACGAAAAGATCCACTTGTAGTAGTGAGACTGTAGAAAATATAATGATACGAAAAGCAGCAGCGGTCTGAGAGATGGTCCATAGTACTTACGGGTTAATTCCACCTGGTATAATGGCATTATGATATGTTCTTAGAATTATAACAAGACAACAGCACATTGCCCAAAGTTTGAACACTGACTACTAGTAAACTGATATAAAAGAACCTCAAAAGGGTAGAAACAAGTTTATTAAAAAGTGCTTGAATTTCAGAGGAGCCAGCCCTCAGGCCCTCACGCTGGATACATCCCTGATTCAGTGCACTGCAGTTTTTTGTTATGAAACATTATTATTAGAGGCGTAATATGTAAAATTATATCATAAGTTTTATTTTTAATAGGTCTTCTCTTAACACATCCATATTATCCAGCGTTCTGCCTGCCTGTTTATGTCGGATAAGCGAAAGCCTACTGTATTTCTAAAGCTAGCATATAAATGAACTAGAATTGTATTGTCCTAGAACAGACAATAGTGGGAAATGCTTATATTAAAAGGCTGGAATAAAAAAGCATAAGTACTGCTTTGGTGGCGTGAGAACAAATTAAAAACAATTCAATATATTTCCTAGTATCAGATTATCATCTTATTGTGTCGGCGTGTATTATTTTTTAAACATGGTTTTAAAAGTCATACCATTCGTAATATTCCTAAGGAAATCGAAAGAAAAAACTCCTATGTGCATCTTGTGGCAAAGCGGCATAAGTGCATGGTCCGAAACCGATTCCCACGTTAATTTATAGATAGAGTTCTCGTACTTCAGAAATGCAAATCCGGGACGATACTAAATTACGAGAATCTTTGAAATGCTTAAAATTGAAAGAAGTGTTGAATACTAATTTACTTTCCACCATTAGATAGAGTTATTCAAGAGTAGAGTACATATGTAGGTTCTAGGACACTTTTCCCCCTCCACCCCTAACTGCCAAAAAATTATAAACCCACCCCTGACTTTAACACAGAGGGATAACCCAAAGTGAGATTGAATATGCTTTTATGACATTTAAATCATAAAAACTTACATCTAAAACTTATAACTAACTTACATCTACTTCTTTTCTATCTTATAATGACCCCAAGCTAATGTATTTACCCCATCTCGTAATATATATCTCTTATCATCTGAAGAATCTAATGCTAGCTTATGAACGGTTATGCTATATATATCGTGCTTATAACTCCTAATGAGGTTTATGTCTTTATACGTTTTAACATTTTAAATAAGCTTTCTTTATAATCACCAAACTGCAACTCCCTGGCAACTACACATTTAGTTACTCCTTTAGCTTTTTTCTCTTCTTTATTTTCTACTCTATAAGCATACATCTTTGATCTCAATTCAATAAACTCCGTCATTATTTTACCCTTATTCTCATCTTTCATCTTACCTATTACTTTTTTGTTTATTAGTGGCAGTCCATATATGTTATTTTCCCCGTATTCACTCGTATCAAACTGGTCAACTATTTCTGCTATATCCTTATAAAAGTCATCAGTCTCAATCTCATATATAAAGCTATCGGTATCCATATAACATAAATCTATATTGTTTCCATATTTCGGCTTCATCGTGTTATAGTGAAAATCATACATTAATAGCTTCGATAGTTCTAACACACTCATACCAACATATATTGGCTTATTAAATGTTAATCGTTCTTTTTTCATATGTATAGCACACAAATTCTCTGTAAATATTTTTCTGTAATCAAAATTAGGTTTTGCAATTAATTTTTCTACTCTTTCAGGATCACATTCTAATTGTATAGGTTGCCTCTTTCGAATATTTTCCATTGTTTTTCCGAATACCGAGTTATTCATGAGCTTATAAAAATCTTCTTCAAACTTGTTTTTAGCTTGCGTTCTCATATTTGTATTTAAATCAATGTATTTCTTTAACCAGTCTGATTGTTTGAATTCTAATACTCTATGCACTTTCTTTAATTTCATTCCAAGCGACATATATAGTTTTAAGTTCCTATAGTGAAGTATATATCTGTCCTTATTATAAAATGTTGTTAGTAGTTTCGATTGTTTTGATTCTGGTGGACACATGTTTTCTGGAGCTAATGGTAAATCAGAGTGTTTGTTGTGTAAATACTTCGGATATTCTAAATCTACTTCTAATATGTAGCCAGTTTCTGAATCATCTGTATTGTTCATTATATCTATGTAAGGTTTAACCCACTTAAAGTCTTTTTAAGGCATGTATTGACTCATAGCCCATCCATATAAGTTGTTTGCGTCTAGATATGCTAGGTATGTTGAACACTCATCCTTATTATAATCTTGCATATATTTGTTGTTAGCTTTTACATATCGTTTACTGCATTGTAGGATTCCTCCTCGTATACCCTTTTCTAGCATTAGTATTTTATCATAATCAGTCAACATTTCTAAGTTAATTTTAGTCATCTTTAACATTGCATCCCACGATAGACCTGGTGCTGTATAATACCAAGCAGGATCTAATCCATATGCCTTTAAACAAACATCTCTAAAGTTTTCAAATATATCTGTTAATTGAAGGACATCTGTTTTGTTATAATGTTCAGTTAAGTCCTCCAATAACTCTAGATTGAATTCTTTACAAACTCGCACATGAAGCTTATGACGTTCAGGACTCATTTTTTCTCCTGTTAATCTGTTTGTAAATTTGTCTGGAGATAATAGAACAGGTTCTTTCAATTTTTCAAATGAATCAACATAATCAAATGGGTAATCACCTTTAGAATTAACTAAATCAAGTTTATCAATCGGGAAAAACTTTAATGTTTCTCGAAATTGTTCTGGCTTTAAATTCTTTGTTAGCTCTGCTAAACTCTTTGGCATAAATCTAAATGAATCAACAAATCTTAAATTTATTCCATCTTTTTCTGATCCTGCTTTTACATATTCTTCATATGTTATGTACCTTTCCTCATTATTAGCGATCAGTTTAATTTTCTGTGTATCATAAGCTAACTCCTTAATAAAGAAATGCGTATCATAACCAGTTAAGTTGTGAAGAAATACAGGAACAAAGTTTGGATTTTTATAGTTTAAATTGCAATAACTGTGAGCTGCACCTCTAAACTTTCCAGTTAAATGATCATGATCTCTTACCTTTGCTTTATTTTTATTTATCTTATACAAACATTTTTTTAAGTCATGCTTCCATTCTTCTATTTTTTCACTCATATCATCTTTATCCTTGTAGAATTGTATTTTCTTCTTCAGTATATTTATTTTTTTCTCAACAGCTGGTGGTAAGTCATTCAAGTTTTTCTCACATATATGACAAGTATCCGAACTGTTATAAGCTTCTATTTCCTTCTCACTAAGCGGGATCATATCAACTACCCTATTATATATTTCCATAATTTCTATTGCTTCTTTTGTAACATTTCAATAAATACTTTCGCAGCATCTGGACCTATATAAATAACAGGAGCTTTATAGTCCCCATTTGAATATTTGACATAGTAACAAAAACTCATTGGTTCATGCTTTTGATATTTTACTGTTTTACTACAATTATGCTCTATTTTTAACTTACATAAGATACATTCGAAGTCAGCCATTATCGTAAATGGAACTCTTAATGATCGATTATAGTTTTGAAACTTTATTTGATTGTCGTATGGTTTAGGAAGTTCTATTCTAACAGCCTCATGCTCTTTACAATATAGCTCATGGTTTTGCAACTGTTTCTCATTTCGAAAGTGTCTTGATAAACATCTGTCGCAAAAGTATAGTTTTTCCTCATGTTTTGTCACTTGACTTCTTATTAATCGTGATAGTTTTTTTTATCCAACAAAAATGATTGTTTTTTTCATCTTTTACATATAATAAATTGACATGAGTTTCCTGCTTATTTTTTTGTGATTTGAAGTGGATATACATTATAGTTCTTGTCATAGCTGTAAACATTGATGGAGATATTTCTTCTTCTTTCAAATTTTGGAATATCTTTTAATTGTACAGGAAATTCAATGTTATCACAATACTTCTTTTGCAATTCATTAACAAGCTGTTTATAATGTGAAGGTCTTTCAGGATGTATTTCAACAGGTTTTAAGCAACTTGCAATAGAATACAAAAAACATTTATTGTCTTTATTTTTAACATTAATCACTGCTTTCTTATCTTTAATTGGTTTAGGAAGTTCAATATATGAAGAAGCTCTTAATGGTACATATTTGTTTAATCTGATTTGTAAGTATTTAATTTGGTGTAATGTCCATCCTGATCCTCTACCTTCAAACTCTTCCATTTCTCTACGAAGTATTTGTTTTGCATGATATATATATTCACTTAAGTCAGTTGATTCTAATATTCTCTCGTTTGATGTTTTGAAATTGTGCTCTTGTATTTCTTTATCTTTAATATAGTCACAAATGAAAACAAGGTTAACTTTAACAGGGTGAAATTTTAATTCCTCTTTGATTTTGTTAATAGCAACTCTTCCACTTGTATCTAAAAATTTTATTGGGTCTTTATATCCTCCTGTCTTTTCAACTTTAATGGTTTGTAAACGCTTCTTGAATGCTGTTTCTTCTAATTCTATCTTAATTGGTATACGTGCTGGTTTCGGTTCTTCAATTATTTCTTGCTTAAATGGGAATATATTTCTAATCTGTCTTCTGCTTTGTTCATCATCATATTGTTTAAGAAGGTCTATCAGTTCTGCTTTTCTTAATCGGGAATATCTTCTGATTCCCCTCTCTTTACATTGTCATCTTAACTCTACTACGGTAAATGTATTATAATTATTCATCCTATTTATTATATAGAAAATCTTGCTATAACTCAATTTTTTTCTTCACCGGATTATTTCAGTTCATTTTCGTGCTATTTTTAATTCCATATATCCTAATTCAACGCTTAACATTGTACACTCCTGCCATTGTCTACATATTACGCGCTGTATTAGAACACGGCTTTGATGAGAATACCTCATCAAAGTGACATATACACATATTAAAATTAAATCATTTTTGTAACTTACTCATCATCATCATAATCATCACTACCATATTTATATTCATCATCACTACTCAAATCAGATGTTTTTTGTTGCATTATTAATAATTCTTTTTCCTTCAACAGTATTTGCTTCTCTAGTAGTGTTGCTAAGAGTTTAAGATCATGATGAATTAGTTTAAGTCTATCATGTAATAAATCAAAATGTGCTTCCATATTTGTTATATAGAAAACCAAGAAAAAATGAAATAAATTTAAAAAATCTAAGAATAAAAACAAACATGACCAGTGCTAAGGATATATTATCTTACAAACCTATATTTGATTGTGTATGTAAATATTTAGATATTGGTGGTTATAATGATGAAGACAAAATAAATTTTAGCGTGTCCATAGGTATGTTAGATCATTTGTTCAAGAAGGCCAGTAAAGAAAACAACTCATTTCTCATACAAACCATTCTCTATGCAAACGTTATGAATTTGTCTGATGAAATATTAGATTCACTGACTGATGAACAATGGTTATCTATAGGCTATGATCATTATGAGGGGGAATATAACTATGATCACATTACAGAAGATTTCATACGCAAATATCTGCTGAAAGTTAATTTGAGTGAAATATGTTTATGGAAAAAGTTATCGGAAGAGTTTATAAGAGAATTAGCTGATAAAGTTGATTGGGAGATTATTTCAGGAAGCCAAGACTTATCAGAAGACTTTATAAGAGAATTTGCAGATAGAGTTGATTGGAAAGAAGTATCGTATAATCAAAAGTTATCTGAAGAATTTATTAATGAGTTTATAGATAAAGTTGATTTTAATGCTATATCTTATAAAAACGAACTCTCTGAAGCCTTTATACGAGAACATGCAGATAAAGTTTCTTGGTGGTGCATATCTGCAACTCATCAATTATCAGAAAACTTTATAAGAGATTACGCTGACAAAGTAGGTTGGGAAATGATTTCAATGTCTCAAAATTTAACAGAAGGATTTATTGCAGAGTTCGTAAACAGAGTTCATTGGCATAACATTTCAATTTATCAAGACCTCTCTGTAGAGTTTATATATGCATATAAATATTTTGTGGATATGAGAGCTATAATAAGAAAATATCATAATAATCCCGATTTAGGTAATATGTTGAATGTAGCATTCGCTGTTGCAGCAGATGGTTTTGTTTAACACTTAAATTGTACTTTGATGGGTTAACCCATAAAAGCAATAGCATATTTAGTTTCTCGTTTTTATACTTAAATGTCTCTTAACTGAATAAACCTGTCAACAAGATCTATATCACTTAAATCTGTGTTCATATGCGAGCCGTGCCAAGTTATTCTATCATCATATCTTTCTTTAGCTCTGTTGTATAAGTTTATAGAGTTAGGATCATCAATGTTAAGCACAGTACTCATACTTGGGTATTTAAGTTTGAGTTGTTTAATTCTATTTTCGTAATTGCGTGTTTGTACTCTTCCAACCCAATACTTATATTGTTCTATTTTTTCTTTTTGGTCTTGTTCTTCTTCGTCATAGTAAAGGAGTATATTTTCAAGTTGTTCTTTACTAAGGTTCTTCTTGATAATAAATAGCCTGTGTATCTTTCCTTGATCTTCTGTATATGGTGCTGCAACTGTTATAAGATAATCAACTTTGCTTTCTAGTTCTTGATTGTACAATCGTAATTGCTCCATTGTTTGTTCTATCTCCTCTACTCTTCTTTGCAACTCTTTTTGGTCTTCATGAATCTGTTTGAAGTCTTGTGTGAAGTAATCTTCGATTATATTGTAACACTTATCATAAAACTCATTTGAAATCCAAAACGAGATACTCAATATTAATTCTTTTCTTACATATGTTCCTGATACTAATAGATCTTGTTTATTTGTTCCTTTTGACTCAACTATGTAAATTGGGTTTTGGTGGTGCAGATCTGGCCCACCTAATTTCTTGTAATATCGCAGGAGATCTTTTGATTTATCTAACCTTGTCCAATGTTTAAATTGTTTTCCCCCATTTTGACACAACTTAGTAGCATTGAAATATCCTGTACTCTTATCTATAATCAACTTGAAATCACCAAAATACCATACCAAAAATTGCCTTTAATCTGTTCGTAGCAAATATCGTTTAAACTAAGAGAATTATCCTTAGTGCTCATATTTATTATATAGAAAATCTTTGATCACTGTTTGTACCTTTTGGCTCTATATATTACGTTCAGTTCTGCTGGCTTGGATGTAAGCCGGCTAATTTTTATCATAATGTTCAAGTAGTTTCTTACTTCTTACTAATCTTAAAGTCATCTTTTAACTCCAATCCTTTTAATTTTTCGATTACTTCATCATCTTGAATTTCTTCTATAACTTCTTTGATCGTGTTGAGTTCGCACTTGAAAAATTCACCTTTATATTTAAAATCATCTAATTGTTTATGCACAAGTGACTCTAACTTTTTAGCATCATTTGTCTTATAGGTTTCTTCATAATAAAATAATTCAAAGTCAAGTCTAAACTCATTAAACTGACCTAGGCGTTGTTCAAGGTTTTTTGTATAACCCACTTTATATATATTCTTCTCTTGGTGCTGTTTGGTAGTTGCTATATAAACAAAACCTGACTTATCATTATCTTTTTTCAATTGAGACTATCTTCTTATTTCTTGGAACAAGTCTGGATGAACATATGTACCCCTGATTATTTTTCGTCTTCCTCCTAAAATCAAGTAATATATTTTTTAGACTGATACTTTTCTTCTAATTTTTTATCAATTCCTTTGATTCTTTGTTCCTTAACCAATGATCAAACCTCTTTCCTCCATCTTGACACAGTTTAGTAGCATTGAAGTAATCAGTCTTCTTATCTATAATCAGTCTAAAGTCACCAAACAAACCATACCAGTAATCATCTTTAATCTGTTCGTAGCAAATATCGTTTAAACTAAGTGAACTATTCATAGTACTCATATTTATTATATAGAAAATCTTTATTTTTAACTTCATTTTCGTTACCAGCTAGTTTTACTGTGTAAGATGAGTTTTTGAAGTGGCCGGAATCCCGGCGACTTCGAATTTTCTTGTAGTCATAGCATTTGTCATAGAAGTCTTGTGAAATTCAAAAAGCAATAGCAAGAAATATTTTCCTGTATACATATGTTCCTGAGATGATTGATGTTGTTTCTTGGTCTCTAAATTTCAGAAAATTTTTAGCCCCTCTGTATTCGGAGTTCCAAAATAGCTGATGATGGTCACCGGTATACCCGGAGCCATGCTTTTTCTCATAATATTCAACTCGTCTCTTAGATCGTTTATTTTCTAACCAATGATCAAGCCTTTCTCCATATTTTGATTGTGTATATAGAGCGGTTGGTAGAATCGTCCCCATCGCCTTTTTTTATAATTTCTATAGTCGGAATACCGTCCCCGGAAATATATGCTATGAGGGTTATCGTTTCCTTACCCGTATCTCATTTAAACTATCCTTTTATGGCTATTATTCCATAAAAGACAACATTTATATTTACACTACAACATTACTCTTATCTACCAAACTATTATGTGAATCATCAAACCCTAACCATTTAACATATACTTTGTCACCTTTCATTCTTAACACCTTTTCCACCAAGTATTCATCTTTATGTTTCGTCTTTAATAGTTCCGGTTCGTAAAATCTACCTTGCACATCCTCTTCTTCTAAATCTTTAATTCTATATGTAGGTGGATTGGATGAAATAACTTCACTAATAACAAATACTTCTGTTGACCAATTAGGCGTATATCCCTTCTCAAATAACCCTTTCGATTTACTTATACGAACATGATCACCTAACTTGTATTTGGGTTTAACACACTTATATTCTTTTTGATACACTTTCTCCAATATTGTTCGCTCATTCTTCTTATTAACTTCTATAGGCTTTAAACCAATTGTTCTATGAATTTGATAATTATACTCTTTAACTAGTGTTGGTAATATCTCTATCCATTTGTAATTCCCTTGTGTTGTGAACCTTTTCCACATGTTCTGTTTAAGTGTTCTATTGAATCTTTCAACAACAGAAGCTTTCTTGCAACTATAGGTTGAGTAGTGATTAATCTTATTGTCATCCATTAACTTCTGAAATTCTTTATTGTAAAACTCTTTACCTTGATCAGTTTGTAAGTTACTAGGTTTTCTTGTTCTTAATATGGATTCGAATGCTTCTGTAACATTCTTACCACTTTTATCTTTAACAGGAACAGCAAACGCATATTTAGAGAACACATCTATAACCGTTAGCAAATACTTATAAACTTTATTTAATTTGGAAACACCTTTTAATACTCCACTATCCATTTCTACAAGATCAGCTTGCCAAAGATCATCGATACCTTTTATAACTACACTTAATCTGTCAAAATTTTTTCTAGATGGTTTGTGAATTTCTTCTATAATGTCTTCTCTAACACCTTTACCTTCTTCTAGTCAATCAGGCTTTTTAATGAATTGAGTTTTAGTAACACCACATACAGAACAAATACCTTTCTTTAGATATCTTCCATTCTTTGTTTGTTCAATTCTAATGGTATCTTTCTTCGTATCTGTCGATTTCTTACACTTAACACAATACATCCTGTTTATTATATAGAAAATCAATAACTATCGCTGTTTAATATTATGCTATCAACATTCTCACCATCATCATCACTATCTTCGTCTTCTCTTTCTACATGCATAAGAAGCAATAGTAATTTACCATGTTTCAGATCAGAATCTTTAGATGGTCTAACTGCTAATAGATCATTTATATTAAAGTGTAATGGAAAAGTTTCAACTAGAGAACCATTTAAATATATATCAAAAAAATACGTATTATAAGATGATTCTATATACATTACCCTACCTTTATAAAGAAATTTGTATGCGGTAGATAGATTATGTATTAAAAAGAACGGATTTTCAACATTTTTTGATATCAATCGACTTGGAAGTTCTATAACATGACTCCGTTTGATGAAGTTAAGCTCTTCTTTTAACATGGCAATATCTTTTCTCACAACTGTATTATCTAACTCTGATGTCATTTTAACATTACCAAAGATATCCATATTTATTATATAGCAAACGTCCTTAGGAAAGCTCTCTTTCTATGTACATTACAACAAACAATAATTGCCCTTCTTCCATAGCTGAATTTTTAGTTGGTTTAATCGCAATTATATCGTTCTTGTTAAAGCTAAAAGGTATCTCTTTAGTCAAAGTATCACCCAAATATATATCTAGAAAGTATTTATCCAAACTTAATTCCATGTGCATTATTTTCCCATTATAGAGAAATTTTTAACCATTAGAGAGATTAAATATTCTAAAGATTGGCTCCTTAACGTTTTTAGCTCTTAATCGATATAGTAGAGGCATGGTTTCTTTCTGCATAACCAATTTAGTAGTATCCATCCTAATCTTTTCAATATCTTCTTTCTTGACGTATGTGTCTTGTAACGTTTCTAATGCATCTTCAAATCGTTTTCTATCGTTCTCTAATTGGGCTTCTATCGATCTAAGTTGACTTACGCTAACAACATCATTTAAGTTCTCCAATAATTTTAATTTTTCTTCACTAATATCAACATCACCTTTCCTATCTTTAACATTACCGAATATATCCATACTCATTTATTATACAGAAAATGTCCATCCTAGTTTTTCAAAACATTTCTTTAACATCTCTATTTGTCTAGGTGAGTGTTTAAAATCAATATCAACATGAGCATCGTGCTTTTTCAACAGATGGTACAATACACATTTTAAGTTAATAAACAATGCTCTTTCCGGGTACAGCTCCCTAAAGACCTCGTGAAAGTTTTCGAACTCATTTATAAGTGTTTCCTCCATATGTTGTAATTTTAATGGTTTTTGATCGGTAAGGTGATAGTGTATTAAATAGACATCATCATAATATTTTGTGTATTTGTTTTTCTTTATTACTTTTAGAACATCTTTTGTTGATATTAAGTTTTTTGGTATATCTCTAAGTTCATCATGTAACACCTTGAGCACCTCTTCGGGAATAATTCTATCCTGTAAAGCTTGCAAACGAGATAACTGTAACTTAAATCTTTTTATAGTATCATACCATGGTTTTCGTACGCAAGCAGCTTTCGTTACTTCACAAGTACTGTAAACCCAACCACTCTCTACAGAACAATCATCACAAATGTATCTACTCATACCTTTTGTTAATGACTTACTACCACAATTACTGCATTCTAATATTCTAGAGCTATAATTTGACAACAAGTCCTTTAAGCTAATTATTGGACGTAACTTTTCCAGCTCTTCTTCCATGTACAAAAATTATGGTATTAGCATTTTCCACAAATCAATAACATCATATACGTTGTTTTTATCTTTTAAGTCTATCTCGCTAACATACTCAAAATACTGATAAAAATTATATCTATCTAGCGCATCTAGCTCATCCTCATGCTTCTCAAAATAATCTAAAAATCTATTGTGTATAGCTTCCATATTTATCTTAAAGCAAAACTTTTATGGATATAAAACCATAAAAGCGCTTAATCATTTTTAATCATATACATAACATCGCTAAGAGAATACCCTTGATTTAGAAGATGGTATATAGTATGTGTCTGAGATAAGAAGATCAAGCTTGTTTGTGCCTTTTGATTTGTTAAAGAACTCTAATCCTTGGCCCTTCACATGTGAAGGGCCTAAAAGTCTTGTAAACGTTTCAACTGTTTCCTTCGCATCTTGTAATTTTTTCCAGTTAAATAGATCCTTTTCCCCATCTTTACTTAGTTTAGTTGCGTTCATGAACCCGTTGCAGTAGTCGTCGCTCTTAATCATGATAACGACAAAACTTTTATGGATGTAAACCATAAAAGCACTTAATCATTTTTAATCATATACATAACATCACTAAAAGAATGCCCTTGATTTAGAAGATTTAAAACCTTAACACAAAGATGACCACATATAACTGAATTAAAGTCTTGTATTCGTTCGTCATTGTAAAATAAGTTTTCGGTACCAAGATATTGTACCAGCTGTTTAGGTGGAACACCACCATAAGAATCGAACACGTACTTTATGTTGTTATCTTTCCAATAGCATATCCAATGATTACCAATGTTTTCTAATTTATCAAGGTTAACTACACCACACTCATTTACATATGGTTTTTGTGGAAGTTCATCACTCATAAATACACCTCTAAATCGTTTTATGTTTAGTTCTTTAGCCAACCTCTCTATATCGAAGTTGGTCAATGGTTTTAGTTTTTTGACTTCTTCGGTTTACCTGCGCCCTGCTTTTCTTCCATAGCCATATTGTGTCTTTTTTGTTCTTCAAGTTCTTGTTTATTCTTCTTAGCATCCAATACAGTTTTAGTAATCGCTGCTGCACCACCTGCTAATGAGCCAACTTCTCCTAAAGCTGCTAAAATGGCTGGAATTGTAAAGATAAAACCACCCATATGCTCTTTCTTAATCTTTTTCATTTGTGCAGTAGTTAAAGTTAAATCCATTCCTTTACCTTCTTTAATTTTCTTAGATTTGTCGTTAAGTTGTTTCTTTGGTAATACATGATCAATATTTAAATCCTTTAGTTCACTGTAAGGAACACTAAACATACAACCTTTAATAGAACACATCTTCCTATTTATTTAAGAGAAAATCTTAGTTTGTAAAAATACAATTGTTGTTGCTCCACCAAAATCAATTAAGGAATCATTCTCATCTGTTACCCTTATCTCAAAATTGTCAACCTTGTCTTTGGATATAGGGTAAAATAATGGATAAGTAGGCTCGTAAATAATACTATGTTTGAACTCAGCATCTGTTTTGAATGATGCTATAATTCCTGTTTCTCTATGTGTGTACTCTGTATCTTTAACAAACATGCCATCTGTTATATTACAGTGAACATTTATAGTATCAAACGGATGAAACTTTGGCAACTTACTTCCAATGTGTGTTTTGTTCTTTTCTAAAACTTCAAAAACATTAAAAACCCGAGGACAGTGCCTATACTCCCAAGTGTAACATCATAACTATCAGTTTCAATTTTAACTCTATTTCTTAAATGATCTTCTGATAATGTTATGTTGATGGATTGAGATTTTAAATATTCATTAAGACTGTTTAAGCTGTATTGCCCTTCTGGTATAAAAACTTGTCTATCACCATATGAGAAACTGTTTTTTTGTTGTTATGTTTGGAGTTAGATATGTACTGTAAAACCCAACTAGTCCTATACTTAAATAGTTGCTCTTGTTGTAATGGAGTTTCTTCTTTAAAACAGAAGTATCACTCGTTAGCTTAAATACCTTAGCCATTTATTATATAATAAATGAATGAGTTTGATTTACCTAGAGATATTCCAAGAGAGAAAGTAATCAAGCTAATAGAAGATGTCATTCGAAAGTTAGAATACAATTTAAAGAAGAAAAAGAGAAAACTGCGAATTGTTAAATATGCATACTACACTTTGATCACGTTGTCGGTTATACTTTCTGCAACAACTGGGTTTATTAATATTTTTATACCTGTAACAATTTACTCGATATTAACAAGGTCTCTTGCAACTGGAAGTGCTATAATAACAGGTTTGTCTTCTAAGTTAAACATAAGCAAAAGAAAAGACGAATATAAAACCATTGTCACTTGTATTAACTCATTTAAAGAACAGTTAGAGATGATAATACCATTAAATGGCGAAATGGATAGCGAATATATAAAAGATACGTTGCTTAAGATCAGAGAACAACTTAAAGATATAAGATAGGCTATGTAAATACAAGTCAAGTCCTTAGAGACAACGTAAGGCCAAAGTTTCAGAGTAGATTTGAAGACCTGGAGGCTACAAATGGCGTCCTAGATTACTACAACAAACTTCGAAGTGGCCTGAATCCCGACCAGTTCAGAAAGCGTCCGTAATCCGGACACTCTTCCAAATGAACAACCTCACACAACCTTCATCAACGAACCGGGTCTGTACTCTCTAATCATAAAAGAGACGATTTTCTCTATAATAAATGAGTAAGAAAACTATTAATTGGGATGTAAAAGAGATTCTAAAAGAAACAATAGCTAAGAAAAGAAATGGAGAACTTATACCTGATGATATTCGTTGCGTTATAGTGGGTCCGTCGGCGTGTGGTAAAACTTTTTTGTTATTTAACTTCTTATTACAGCCAGGTTGGTTAAACAATAATTACTTCTACATATATTCTAAAAGCATGAATCAGCCAAAGTATGAGCAGTTAAAAGATCGATTTGAAAAGGCAGAATTAAAGTTTAAGAAGCAAATAGCAACGTTCTTAAGCGGTAATGATTCTATTGTACCTATTGATGAATGTGAAAAATACTCTGTTGTGTTTGACGATTACATTTTGGAGGGTCAAGATACTGTTAGAAATTACTTTACAAGAGGTAGGCATAGACATTTAGACTGTTTCTATTTTGCACAAACATATTCAAAAGTACCTAAACAGCTTATAAGAGATAACGTTAACTTCCTATGTATGTTCAGGCAAGATGATACTAATCTTAAACATGTGTATAATGAGTTTGTTGGAGGAGATATGTCTTATGATAAATTTAAAGAGATATGTTCAAAATGTTGGCAAGAAGATTATAGTTTTATAGTAATTGATATGACAAGGAAGATAAACAATGGTAAGTATAGGAACAAGTTAAAACACTTCTTAAACGTTTGATGTTTTTTCACGTTTTACGTTTTAACGTTTGACGTTCTTTGACGTTTATTGACGTTTTTTCACGTTTATTGACGTTCTTTCACGTTTATTGACGTTTGTTCGTTTTCTATACAATAAATGGATGAGAAAGAAATTAATAAGAATATCAAGTTAAAGGAGTTCTTGATAAAGGGCTTCAAATCTTGGAAGAAAGAAAGAGCAGGTATATACGATAAATTTAAGACACAAGAACAACCTGTAATTGATGCTATTCAAAACTTGGGAAGTGAGATCAAAGAAGTAGCAGAACAAAATAAAAATCTAATAACTGAACTTGTTCCAGTTGCACATAAGACGGCTTCAATATATCGTAGTCTACTAGAAACACCTAAAAAGATATGATAGTTTTCCAAGTAGTAGTGGTACGCCTATAACGGAAGAAATAAAACAAATGAGAAAACAAATTAAAGACAAAGTGGAAGGAGTAGAACCTTTAACAACAGCACAGTCATTTGGTAAGATTGCAACGAAATATTATAGTAAAAGAAATGATACTGTGTTTGGAATAAGAACTGTAGAAGAAGATGGAAAAATAATAAATAAGATAGGAAATTTGGAAGTTAAAGTGAATGGTGATGATTTTATAATTAATGGTAAAACTTATAAAGGAACAGAAGGTCTATGGGAATTGTTAACGACGAATACTAATAAAACCATTGAAGATTATGATGATGATGATTTTGAACAGTACAAAGAAATAATAATAGAATCAGATGCTGCCTTCCAAAAATATAATCGAGATAAAAAGGTAGCATCTAGTAGAGGTTCTAAATACATTAATATTATCAAGCCTATTTGGGATAATTATATTAAACCAACTTTACCTCCAACTTCTAAAAAGAGCACGACACCTAAAAGGACTGGCGAAGGAATCAAACAATATACAGAGATACCTAAAGAATATATATGGATGGATGATGTGGGAAAGTTAATTGATCGGCTAATAGTTATAGATGGAGAAGAAAAGGCTGGCAATAATAACTTTTACAATGAGAAAATAGGTATAGTGAGTATGATTAATAATAAGCTTTTACAGTTTATTCCTAATGATCCAAAAGGAATAGGGTATTTGATTAAGATCTTAAATACATTACCACCACGATTCTGGAATGATGAGAAGCTTGGGAAAGGATTAGTAAATGATTTGATTAATAAACTCCCATTTGAATTACATATTCCAGGATTTCGTACTGTGGTCCGGGAACTAAGCTACAAGAAAGATTAGAAAGAGGTGATAAAGGTATTAACCCATTAGATGAGGCTTGTAAAGAACACGTTATATACTACAGAGACAATAAAGATACAGAGTCAAGACATATTGCAGATAAGGAACTAGAAACTAAAGCTTGGAAAAGAGCGTTTAGCAGCGATGCATCAATTGGTGAACAATTAGCTGCTTTTGGAGTTGGTACTGCTATGAATGCTAAGGTTAAGTTGGGATGGAGGTTATAAGTTTTTAAATGTTATTATGTATGATTCTTTTATGGGTATATCCCATCAAAGCGTTGTTTCAAGATTTTCTTTATAATAAATGGATAGTGTTGAGAGTTACGAGTTACAGAATTTTAAAGCTAACACAAGAACATTTAATAATTTGAATGAAGCTAACAAAGATATTGAGTTTGATTTCGATGTGGGCGATGGCTTTATACATCCACACAAAGCAGATTGCCATATGACTTTTGAAGTTGTTGGTGCATTAGTTGGAGGAACACTTGGTGCAAATGATACTATAAAACTTGCAGATAACTTCTTCCCATTCTTCTTTTCTCAAATTGAGGTTAGAAAGCATGGAGTTGTTATAGATAAGATTGAACTACCTGGAATAACATCTACAGCTATCGGAACATTAAAGATTTCCAAACCAGAAGTTAAATATCTAAAACAAGCAGGATTTGAAACAGATGATAAACTTGGTCTAAGAAAGGACTTTAGCGTTTTGTATCGATTAAGATTAATTCCAGGCTTTTTAAGTAATTATAAAGAGGTTATGTGGAAAGGTCGATTGAGAATAACATTTACAAAAGCTAACAACAATAACGATGTCTTGTACAAATGGGCTGGATCAGGAGCAGCTCCTCATGATGGAAAAATAACAATAAAAAGTATGTAGATAAGAATGCCTATTGTTGAATACGTATCTAATTATGAAAACAAGTTAAAGTTGAATATTCTTAAAGAACCTAAAATCATGTTTTCATTCCATACATATCAATTTAATTAGTAAAAAAACTGTTGCAGGTTCTTTCTTGGAGTTTGATGTTACTACTCAATTTAATTCTAGACAATTTGATATGCCTGATTTCGTAGTTGTAATGTTCCAAACTGATAGAAGTGTAAACAAACAGCAGATGCAAGTAAGTTTGATCATTGTAAGGTAAAGAATATCTATCTTAAGAATGGGAGGAATGAGGTATTTCCAAAAGAATCAAGAAACTTAGATATTGCTAACAAGGATTATTTTAAGATGTACGAAGATTATACTGCATTTAAGAGAATAACATGTGGCAATACCGAAATGTACTATGATCCTAAAGAGTTTATAGACAACAGACCAATGTATGTGATTAATTGTAGTAAGAGGAAGAATGTATCGGTAAATGAGAGAACAAACATAAAGATTGTAGTAGACTTTGCAGAAGCTGTGGCTGCTGATACTATATGCTATGCGATTTTAATTGGACGAAAGAACTTTACATATGACCCTAAGAATGAGAAAGTTGTAGAGGAGTTTTAGATAGTTACATGTATGTTGGCATTGTTTTATGGAAGTTTTTCCATTAAACGAAATCGATAAAAATGAGTAAAATATTTTGGTGAAGATAAAAATTGAAGAGTTGTTTTTCTATATAATAAATACGATGGCGAGTCATATTGAACTTTTAAATAAACTTGAAAGTGTTGAGCAGAAACAAGTTGTTGGATTAAGAGAATTAGAATTAAATACAGAATACAAGATTGTGAAAATGGAAAAGATTAAAACTAAGTTTGGAAAGAGCATTTTAGTTGAGTGTGAGGAGTTCAAGGTCTTTCTTCCACCTAGATTTACAAAACACATAACAGATAAAATGATTGACGAGATCGTTAAAGATGGAATAAAAATCAAATACACTGGTCTAAAAGATAACTATCCAACTGTTGAGTTCTGTATGTGAATCCAAAAAATAATAAAAATGAAAAAAAATATGTTGCCAGAAGTAAAAAATGGAGTGGTTAGAAATGGATCCCCAAACGAAGTTCATTCTTACTAATAATTTCAATGTAATTGTGAAAAATGTGCAAACCGAAGTTCAAGTAGTTTTTGATATTAACGGCTGTCTAGTCAGCTTGAATTATGATCAGTGGACAGAGTTTAAGAAGTCATTGTTTCCTATAGGTTAACAGAATATTTCATTATCAGTATCCGAACTTGTAATTTTAAGTATGTTTTAAGTGTATAAGTGTTTTTATAGTATCAGACTATAAAAAACTGACTTTTGGGTATACAGAACACAGGATAGATAGGAAATTAAATTGTCTATTGATTACCGTTTGAATTTTAAAAATCGGTTAATATTTGATGAAGTTATAGCCAATTCGAAATTTCGGGAATTTTTTACGGGTTTATTTTTGAGTTTTCGGGGAAATGTTATTCTTAAAAAAAAGTCTTAGAATTCATTGTGATTATGGTAGTATTTTTATTTTTTCGATTTGTTGAAATTTTGTAGAGATATTGAAAAACGGAAAAATATCCTGTGGGTTATGCAACCATTTATGCATTTTAAAAAATTGGTTATGTTATTGGTATTCATTTGCCGTTTGAATTTTGAAAATCGGTTAACAAATAAGGATGGTATAAGCATTTTTCGTTTTTGCCCCTGAAATTTCAGAAGTTATGCAATCCGCAACACTTGCCCCTATAAGTATGCAACCCGCATTACATATATGGGCTATCCAAAAATGCAATCAGATTGCCAAAATATTCAATAGTAACCAAGATATAGATAATCTTATTGTTATACATTTTGAATTTACCGCTTCTATACTCATGCTCTCTCTAAAGGATTGTATTACGTTTTCTCCCCGAAGGAGACTACGTCACGGATTCAATGACGTCATGTATTACGTTTTCTCCCCAAAGGAGACTACGTCATTGTACAGCTCCCTCTGTCCACTGCTAGCTAGAAGCTCTGTTGAAGGAAGAGGCTAATGCATATATATGTATGTTGATATGAGAACAAGGAAAGAGAATCGGATTAGACAGTCCTGCGCTGGTACTGGAATCGTTCAAATGAATCAGTGACATATCACCTGTTCCGAAGTTGTATGTATTCCTTCTTATTGAGTTTTTAAAGCTAATTACTAACGGATTTTCATGATTCAAGTGTCAAATGAAAGCTTATAAACTGGAGATTAAGATGCAATAAATATATTTTGTGTGGGATTCCAATGTAATATTTTAGATGCAAGTTTTTATGATTTTAAATGTCATAAAAGCATATTCAATCTCACTTTGGGTTATCCCTCTGTGTTAAAGTCAGTGGCGGCTTCATAATTTTTGGTAGTCAGGGGGTGGAGGGGGAAAAGTGTCCTAGAACCTACATATGTACTCTACTTTCAAGTATTACGTTATAACATTATTTATTTCTTTCACTAGACCTTTTTCCAAGGACGCCGATTTCTCTGTAAATTTGGTGGGGGATATTCAAATGCAGAAGATATATATGAGGATTTTAAGATAAATTGCACTCAAATTATGCCAAATATTGTATATTCATAAATACAAAGGGGGCCTACATGAGCTTTGGTGCGCCCGGCCCCCAGGATCGGTGCCCTTGCCTTCTTCCTAGTTAAGCAAACGTAAGCAAATGATTTACTCCCTCGCCCTGATAAGCAAAATTGTTTTTTCCTCAAGATCTATTGTGTTTCGTGAAATAACAGCATGAATTTCCTGATTACTTAACCATTTAAATGAATGTTTTCACTTAGAGCCATCCCATTGATTCGCGTTGCGTAGGACTAAAATAGATTAAGAGTCAATAATGAAGATGAGACTTCCATATCAAACATGAGAGATATGTGGATCGGAGATCTTTCTTTCTTCGAACTTTGGTTTTTCAAATCCATGATGGGAAATTATATTATGAGTACAATTTTCGAAATTAATAGTATACAATCGTATACATATCTTACAAAACGATGTTTTATGCAAAATACTTTGACTCCAAGAATACATTACAATTTGTGAACCTCCCTGGTTCGTTTCTAATCTTGGGGATGTTTTGAGTGAACACAGAGAAGTTACCTCCCACTCACTATCTGAAATGAGTGGGAATATGATGTACAACTAAGCGAGAGATAATATTTCGGTTCATGTTATTATGGGGATTTCTGTAATTAAATAACAACTCCAGATTTCGATAATTGAATTACTGTTGTATTTTCATTACTTTGTGTAAGTACGTGTAAGGTGTCGTGTATGAATTCGGGTAATTAGAAATTGTCAGTTCTAACACTGCATACCAAACATTGAGCCTTCGACTAATGTTTAGAATGTAGCACATACCTCTTGGTGTTCTGTTCTGCTGCTTCTGCAAATGCTGGTCCACCAAAATCTCCTTCCGATCGTCAAAATACAGGCTGGATGGTATCTCGCTGGCGGTCACTCCAAAAGATGGAACGGAGGTTCGAACTAAGAACGGGCTGCGATATGATTTGATTACGCCGAAGTTTTGCGAACGGTCAGCATAATAATATCTCCTCCGTAACGTATGATAAGCTTTCAGAGTTCGTCTTAGCGAAACGTTAACTCGCTTAAGTTAAATAAAGCTGTTTCTAGACATTCTACTAGTTAGAAGTTTTAACGTCAATCTCCGACTTGTAGTCGTTGTTCCGTTTCTCCAAATCTCCGTCTCCGACTGATCTCGACTGATCACTCCTGACTGATCTGATCTCGACTGTCCAACTGCTCCAGTGACCTCTGGTCCTCTCGTTTTTGTAGAACTTCCTGTGACCTGGAATCTGCCGCTTCTGCATGACGTCAGAAGCGTGTGCTCTTTCTTGTCTAGGAAACGCAATGGTTTGCTCATTGTGGTCGACGACTGGCAATGCTTGGAATGCTTCGACTCACAATTCCTGGCAATTCTAACATACCCGACAAGAGTGTCTTGTGTTCACAAACATCTTACAAATTTACTTACAACGAATTCTGCCAATTCTTTTCAATCGGACATTAATTGAATTCTGATTTTAATTTCCTGTAATGAAACAATTTGCTAGAGAAAGCGTACATCATACCATCGTTGCATAAGTATTTCAACATTAAAATGCAATGACTACAATGTTTATGTAATTTGTTTTTCGTGGATTATTATTTCCTGACAATTTGCTGTTTTTATGAATCTAATACTCAAAATCAAAATCTTGAGTATTAGTAATAAAGTAATAAACTTGTTACTTTCCCTGAAGAGTCTAAGTCTTCAATGAGACGGAGGCTCAAGAGCGTAGTGCTTGGAGCGATTGCCTCACTTGTTCTACCTTCCCGTGGCGCGGCCTTGATTCGAGTTGATCCTAAACGAATCATTCGGAAGTCGAAGTCGGAAGATGTTTCCCATTTTTCCAAAACAATTTTGGCCGATTGCAATCTGTCTCACTTGTGAGGGGACAACCCCATGCCGTAAGCGTCGGTGGACCACCGATAAGCAACTAGCGACACGTCCACAATAATTGGCGTTCCCGCAGCCAAAATTTGGTCCCACTTCCGTTTTGAAAATTATACCACTACCGGCAGAGAAGCGACGGAACGCCAACGAACCACAAAATTATTCCCCTAAAGTACGTTAAATCGCCTATATGCGTAATTTCTTTGCATCAAGGTGAGTCTAAAACACTTTTAAAAAAAGTAAAAGAAGTGCCCTGAGCTCGGCATGAAACACCAGCCTTAGGGTTACTAGTTGCGTGTTTTTCCGAATTCGCCACGGAGGCGATTACGAAGACAGCTTGTAGAGTGATAAATCGTTGAAGTCGTTTCAATATTTCTAATCAGAATGCTCCTTTAACCGTGTGTATTTGACAATAACTGTTTGGAATCAGATGAAATGCACTCGTCATGTAATTTTATAACAAAATGACAAGCGTCTATTTACTTTTTTCATAGTTCTCCCATATTCACTTGCTAGTGATCGGTGACAGTTGCCAACCAAATTCATACGATTATACGCACCCATCTCAAGATTTTTCACTTTATGATGCAAAAGCACGAGTTACTCTTGACCCCCGGAGCTCAAGTGTTGTCCTTATAATAACAATTCGTCAGGGAAAATATTATATAATAATAACCGCATGCACGTGACTGGCGATAGTTCGTGTTTGTCCCTTTGCCATTCTCCGTGACAAATCAAAGGAGCGCGGTTCAAAATGAAGTTCTCGCTGTTATGTGGTGGTAACTTCAATACCTCCGATATTTCCTTTGACTTGACGAATCCCTGCCACTCTTGGCACACTAGCGGCAATAATTCGACGCGTCGCTATATCGACAATCGCCGTTTACCGTCAAGTGAGCCACTAGGTATTGGCGACGTTTACGGCATGAGGAAGCTAATAAACAAACAAACCAATAAACAAAATCTAAAGCCTTATAAAAAGTTTTCCCAAAATTTACATGTAGCAAAATCATTTGTTGGTATTCCAAACCTAAATTCACCTTTATTCATAATTTACTTCTATCGAACTTTTGATATGAGGATGATATGTCTGAAACTGTAACAAAGGTCATTAAGACTTTTTCTTTGGCTTTAGTCAGATTTAGCAGTTTTACTTAGCAGTCAGTGAATGTGGATCTGTGATTTCAGAGTTTTAGAGATTTCCTTAAATTTTTCATTTCTACAATAGTTTGAAACTAACACCATTAACGTATCTCTTTCGATATTTCCATAAGTATTGGCTTGGTCACTTCCAGTATATATCAAACAATAAACTACTTACGATGTCTTACTCCATCAATCCGAACTACATTTAATATCCAACAACTCTGTGCATTTTCCCTTAAATCTGCACACTTTCTACTAAGTTAAAACTGACTACTTCCTATTTTCATCTTTTCTTGCTAAAACGAAAGTGTTCTTTAGACAACCTGAAATGATGGCTCTATACTACATTATGTTGCATAGGGCATTTTATGTAGCATCTCATTTGACAGTTGGACAATTTCTTCGTATATTGAAAGCAACAGGGATCAAGTCCTTGTGCACTTACACGAGAAGGAAACAAATTCTTTTTAATTCTTGGAATTGTGCCAATGCACTAGGTCCAGAGAGTTTTCAAATTATTATTATTATTATTATTATTATTATTGACTTAGGTTTTCTTGAATATTAAGCAATATTTCACAAAAAGCTGGTATTTTTAAACAAATGTGTTCGATATCAAGTTTTCATAAAGTAGTCATCTCTCCTATAAATAATTTCAGAGGGGCCGCGGTGGCTCAGTGATAAAGCGTTCATCTTTGGTGCATGGGATTCTTGGTTCGACCCTAGCTCGCACCAAGTGAATTTTGTGGTGGAGAAGCACCATGAAGAAGGGTTTTCTCGGGGTTCTCCCGTTTTCTTCCACTTTCTTCATTCCACCATTTCATTCATTTCTCATCGACACCGTGTCCTTTAGCCTAGCCGGTATAACTGTAGGTCGTAAAATTTAAAGATTTGATTTCAAATAATTCCAACTCAGACAGTTGCAGGGAGTATGTCATTTCGAATAAAACAAACTACTGTATAGAATTCTGAGTATTATTATTTTTATATATACAATTCTAGTGGACCTTACTTTCAAATCGAAGGATAAAAAGACTAAATTCACTCTCTTATTATTATAGATTCATTTCAATTGAAGCAGTTAAAATAGCTGGGAAAAATAGAAAGCCATACCCTATATTCCAGTGTGTCACAACCGGATAACACGGCACATTGGCGTGCCCAGCAAAATGAAGTGTAACGCAAACTTTTACTTATTATTTACAAGAATATTTGTCGAGTTTATTTTATTTATTATTATCAACGATTCTTCCACGGATCAGTTATCTGTATACAGTTAAACAAGTATCACATTGAGTGAATGAGTGTAATTATTTACTTTAAAAGTAAAAGAAAAGTATATTTTCTTGTATATTCTACCGTGAATAACTCATCCGGTTTAAAAAATGGGACTAACAACAAGATTAGCCGATGTGCCAAACACACACCACCCTATAGTCGTGAGTGCCAAAAGTCCTTTTCTACGTCTTGATACCCTAAAGGTTGTTGCCTTCAAAGAGAGAGAGAGAAAACTTAAGTACACTGCACTTACATACTTAAATAAATAAATTATGTAAATAACTGTTTCGTTTTCGGTTTATTATTATTATTATAAATTTCTTAGGAAGTCGACTGCCAAAAATATGCACACTGCTCTCCCGTGCAGCGCCTCGTGTATGATTTTCTGTACACAAACTATATATTCCAAGTTTACTGTGTTCATTCTATACGTGTGTTTGTAATTAGATGCATATGAAGTAGAAGTCAAAATCTAATGCCCACGTTACGTATATGCAAAATCATAGACAAAGAAATTTAAGAACAAAAACATTTATGGCGCTAAAACAAAGGACAAAACTGAAGAAGTACTAGCGGATTGTTGCCCGTAGTGCACAGGTGACAACGGTTAACAGTGTTAAATTTAAACAAATAGTTTTTAATTAAGCACGAATTTAACTCACGGTGTACAGTGTGGAAGGCTCAGGAGTTCGCTGGGATCCTTACAATATCGAACTCCGTGAAATGCACTGCAAACCTGTCCGCAAGCCTCCGAAATATTCAACAGATATTGTGTATTAATACTCATTTCAATGCAAACCTATATAGACCTACGCACTTTAAGACTCAACGAAGGTGCAGACTATTCATGAGTTAAACACTCTCACCCAATGTATTCTCCTAACATGTAAATAAAACAAGATAGAGCAAATCTCAACTCTCTACGATAACCCTGTGCAAACGGGCAAGTGGTCAAAATGTCAATGCAACCTACATCAGAAAATCTATGGCCAAGCTTCTAAATCCGTTAAGTTGCGACAATAACAAAACAGAAAAACAAGTTTAAAAGTGCAAGGTATTGAAGTAAAGGAAATTTCTGCAGAGTCATTCTCTCTAAAGCATCCTCCGATATATTTTATTTCTGCACCATTATTCCAGGTTTCTCCAACCTTCCAATAGAAATTCCACGGTGGAATCTGTGAATTTGGGGTCCCGATGTGCGACGCATATACCGTTGGCTTTTGACCTTCTCACCCTCCACGACGGTTGCGGCTAACAATGTTACCATTCTCTTCTAGGACACGAAATCCAATGGCCATTGTCATTCTGTGGTCCATTGGTCATTCGAAGTCACACTTATACCAGGATAAGGTCCGTTGTGCAACTCTGTGAGAGACTGCAGCAATTTGTTTGACTTCAATACCTTGCACTTTTAAACGTATTTTTCTGTTTTGTTATAGTCGCAACTTAACGGGTTTAGAAGCTTGGCCATAGATTTTCTGATGTAGGTTGTATTGACATTTTGACCACTTGCCCGTTTGCACAGCGTTATCGTAGAGAGTTGAGATTTGCTCTATCTTATTTTATTTAACAATAGCTCTTATACAGTATGCTACTTGACCCCAGGTTCGATTAGCAAATTTTGAGTTGGACTTCGCATGGGATCCTGCGAGTGCCCCGGTGACACAAATTTTTCATTCAAAAGATGCTGGGCTCCCAACACTAATTTGAAAGTTATTGGCTACGTTTCCTTACGGGACCGTTCCCGAAAAATTTGACCCGGAATCCGAATTTGTAATATATAGTATGGAGCTCAATATTTAACTTTTCACGTTTTATCTCCGCAATGGTTGCGATCGAGGATATCCCTTTTCGTGTTATTTTCTTTTGGGACAAGGTATCTAACAGCCATAGTCTCGACTCGAAGTCAAGAGTTTTACTTGGATAGGTTTTCTCGTAAGAGGTAACACCGCAAACAATTTTAACTAGTCTGATCTCGCGAATATAAACGAGAATTCGGACACTAAAGAGCGCGTTATCCCTCACCAGGTAAGATTTTCAGTCAGTTCGAAAAGCAAGTCTCTAATTATTATGAATCTACCATAGAGGTACGCGCTTTAGCCACCTGAAAAGATTAAATTGGAGTTTTTCTATTAATAGAGCGAGATTAAATATGGCGATGAATCGCGAAATACAGAGAGTAGATAGTTAACTAAGCGTATACAATATTGACGATACTGTTTCTGTATATAACATAATCGAGTCGTTCATATTGAAGTATTATAATTACTAAGGGATGAAACTGAAGAAAAACGGAAGTCCAACTATGTATATACAATCATGAATATCTAATAATCAGTCACGTGTGCAGGAACTTATTTCGGAAGGGATCCAAAGCTTTCGAGGGTCCAAACTAAACATACGAATAAGTTATTTTAACATTTGTAAAATCTATTCAAAAATTAGACTAAAGATTAATTAAAACTTGGGATTTATTGAAGGATCAAGGTTCGTGATTTTGATTTTTTGTTACTTCACACACTATACTTAGTGATACGCACGAGATGATACAGAATTTTCGTTACAAGATTCGAGACCAGATAGATCTATTTCAATAGAAAATATATACGGTTTTCGAGACGAGACAGAACTTCGAAACTTTTTTGAGACGAGACATTCTCAAATCTTGTCTCGTGGGCATCACTAACTGTGTTTAAGCATTACTGTAATATGTTGTGTGTGACTCAATTTTTGCAGAGTTGCACTTGCGTTTTTCATTAATATTCAACGCTGTAAACATTAATAGATAAACTATCCAAACCTCTTAATCACATTTGGTTCTAGATAGCCCCCCATAGTCATAGTACTTGTTCATACGTTTAGACACCGATACTATAATTGCGAACCTGTTTTCTTTTCAGATGTTTAGATTGCTTTATACATTTTCTCTCAATGGGGCAGAAACATGGACTTAACCAAAAGGGACGATAAAAGATTGCAGGCTTTTGAAATGTGGACGTGGAGAAGAATATGGATAATTAGAATGTACATTTGATTTCACATAATATGAAGTATGCGTATTTTCTTTAGGGTTTTTGATAATTCTCGGTGCTTTGGATGCAATTCGGGATAAGATATGGAGTAGAAAGGATTACGTTCATTTCCAACATGAATGTTTCCGGTTCTCGAAGTGGCTCAGTAGTAGACCGATCAGTTCTGGTATGTAAGATTCCTGTTTGGATCCTAGCTCTTGTTAAGTGGGCATTTAGCTAGATAAACATCCTATCCGTGTGACTTCTCAGGTTTGTCCCGAACCCGATTTATCTCACGTTCTTCAGTCTACTTTGTCGTTCATCATCACCATCACCTACTCCCATAAACTCAGAGCAGAATTGGACACATCGAACTATAATAATAATAATAATAATAATCTCTATCAAACTAATAATGCTGTGCAGCGCAGAGTTGAGATATTTCTTATTTTTTTTATTAAGTTTACAATTACATCGCCTGACATATTAATAATTTCAACAATATACATAATAACTTCCACTTTATAATTATTTACATTCCAAGAAAACACACTACTCATTTCATGAAAAAAATTCGGAAGTTACTCTGAAACATATTATTTAATTTGAAAAGAAGAATTAACCATTACCATTGAGTGATCTCAACCATTAGTAATTGGTCTGGAAAACCGTACGCATTATTGATGTAAAATTTAAGAAGTATAATATTACTGTTTTCAACATTGACATTAGTATTTTCCCATCCTATTTCGTTCATTGATAGACCTACATCACGAACAGAACTACTAAAGGATATATCAACCCACTGTTCTTGAGAGAAAATACTGTCTTCGATTGAGTACTCTGAGTTCGTATCAACCTTCCTATTACTTGTTGTAAATGAATTCTAATACCGACATCTCTTTCGCTTTTGCTGTGCAAAGCCTTCTTCTTTGGTTTCATCTTTCCTGGAGTTGCTGTTAGTATTCTTGTTCGACCACTCCTCTTTTTCTCACGGTTGGTTTTATTAAGAGGGGTAGGCAGCCTTCGGATAAGGACGGATATTCTGAGTGAATACTAACGCAGTGGAAGATATTGCTGCAAAATATAACATATGTAGTTTCTTGGATAGCTAATATAAGCGAGCTTTGAGGCAGAAGCTCTGATGAACCATGGTCCATACCCTCAGATATGACAGCAACATTCTGTGTGGTAAGGTTGCCTATAGATTTTGCTGGTGAAACGGTGCGTTTCTGTTCAACGAGGGATTTGGACGGTCATTTACTAAAGATATCAGAAATTAGTCTTCTGTAAAAGAAGCACTGTTGAAAGGGTATATTACAGTCTTTTTAAATCGAGATATGATATTCTATTGTGTCATAGCATATACCCGTCCTATATACTCATCAATAGAATGAGGAGAAATAGTTTCTCCTTGGTTATTAATCAGCCAGTCATTGCACACACGATTGTAATGGGTCTTCAGAGGTCCATAAAGCGAAACATCCACCAGATGCAGTTTGACTGGAATGCGGGTTAAAATGTTCATTACACGCTATTTTGGTAAGCATTCTCTACCACAATGATGTTTACGAAGTTTTCGTGGTGTTCGAGGAGCAATATGATTGGATTTTCTTTCGAATATTTTGAAATTCGGTTAATGTGTTCTAAACAAACACCAAATACCTCAGCAATATTCCATGCAGTGATCCTTGTTAATACCAAGCTATGAGGTGATATTTTCGTCAGGAAGAAATTCTTGTACTGTCCTGGGTCCAGGAAGCAAAGTGTTAACATTCATGAAATTTTCTTTCACGTTACCACTGTAGGGTTAAGAACAATGAATGTCACGAGTGTGATGTAGAGAAGAATGCTGGTCAAAAGTGCAGTGAACAAAACCACGTTTAAACTATACTATCTAAATATACAATGCATTATAATCAATTTTACGGACTGTGGTATGAATATTAGTTAGTTGCTGGAATATGCTGTTTAGTGGTAATTGAAACGTGTCTGAAAGTATTGGTAAGGAAGAGTGGAATGCCTTTTCTCAACCAATTCTCTACATAGATAAACGACCGCAAGACCACACGGGCGGATTGTTTGTAGTATTAAAATAAATAGGGCAGCACAGCACAGAATGATCTCGTAGGTGAGTGTAAAAGTATTTGAGCCCAAGTAAGTCTATCCAAAACAAATTTTGTCTGGTGTTTCTGCAGAGCATATACGAACAGTCCTCAATTTTAGTTGAAACATGCCATGAATCATTTCCAAATGTTGTCACAAGGTGACAAAATTCTTCATTTTCGTGAATATATCTTGGGCTTACATATGAAACTACAGGAAACATGGGATAACATCGCACAAATGATATTCCTTTGTCGAACATTCTACTCAAGCACTCGACTTGGCATTGTACGATTTTCATAACGCGCGTAAAAATAGCAGCTGAAATTATGTCATGTCTTGGGACGTGTGATGCTTTACTACTGTGTGGATTGACATGTGTGAAGCCAAACTGGAATGTCGATTAAATGACTTACCACACTCTTTGCATGTGTAAGGTTTTTCTCCTGTGTGGATTAACATGTGTGAAGCCAAATATGAACGTCGATAAAATGCCTTACCACACTCGTGGCATGTGTAGCATCCTTCTCCTTTGTGGATTAACGTGTGTATAGCAAAATCTGAACGTGTACTAAATCCCTTACCACACTCTTGGCACGTGTGTGGTTTTTCTCGTATGTGGATAAACACGTGTCTAACCAAAGATGAACGATGATTAAATCCCTTACCACACTCGTTGCATGTGTAGCATCTTTTTCCTGCGTGGATTAACATGTGTCTAGCCAAACGTGAACGTAAATTAAATCCCCTACCACACTCTTCGCACGTGTGAGGTTTTTCTTCTGTGTGGATTAACATATGTGTAGCCAAATCTGAACGTGCACTAAATCCCTTACCACACTCTTGGCACGTGTGTGGTTTTTCTCCTGTGTGGATTAACACGTGATTAACTAAAGCTGAACGATGAATAAATCCCTTACCACACTCGTGGCATGTGTAGCATCTTTCTCCTGCGTGGATTAACATGTGTCTAGCCAAACCTGAACGTGCAGTAAATACCCTATCAACTTCTTGGCACGTGTGTGGCTTTTCTCCTGTGTGGATTAACTTGTGTGTAGCCAAATGAGCACGATGTTTAAATCCCTGACCACACTCTTGGCACGCGTGAGGTTTTTCTCCTGTGTGGAATAACATGTGTCTAGCCAAATATGAACGTCGAGTAAATGACTTACCGCACTCTTGGCACGTGTGAGGTTTTTCTCCTGTGTGAATCGACAGGTGTGAAGACAAATGGGAACGTTGATTAAATGCCTTACCACACTCTTGGCACGTGTGAGGTTTTTCTCCAGTGTGGATTAACGTGTGTATAGCCAAATCAGAACGTCGTTTAAATCCCTTACCACACTCTTCGCACGCGTGAGGTTTATCTCCTGTGTGGATTAACATGTGTCTAGCCAATCCTGAACGTGCAGTAAATGCCCTATCACACTCTTGGCACGTGTGTGGCTTTTCTCCTGTGTGGATTAACTTGTGTGTAGCCAAATGAGCACGATTTCTAAATCCCTGACCACACTCTTGGCACGCGTGAGGTTTTTCTCCTGTGTGGACTAACATGTGTCTAGCCAAATATGAACGTCGAGTAAATGACTTACCACACTCTTGGCACGTGTGAGGTTTTTCTCCTGTGTGAATCGACAGGTGTGAAGCCAAACCTGAACGTGCAGTAAATGCCTTACCACACTCTTGGCACGTGTGAGGTTTTTCTCCTGAGTGGATTAACGTGTGTGTAGCCAAATCAGAACGTCGTTTAAATCCCTTACCACACTCTTGGCACGCATGAGGTTTTCTCCTGTGTGGATTAACATGTGTCTAGCCAAATATGAACGTCGAGTAAATGCCTTACCACACTCTTGGCATGTGTGTAACCTTGCTCCTGTACGATTTAACATGTGCGTAGCCAAACATGAACATACACTAAATTCCATTCCACATACTCCGCATTTGTGGGATTTTTGACCTGTGTGATCTAAGTTATTGCTTGACAAAGTTGTACTTTGACTAAAGTGTTTTTCACTCTTTCGGTAGGTATTACGCTTTTGACTCTCCTGAGCTAGAATATGCCTTGACAAAAGTGATGGATGAAACCCCTTGCCAAACTGCATCGAAGTATGAGATTCCTCATGTGAATGAGAAATGGTTTCCTTTAAAGTAATACACGAGTCGTCTTCTCCGTGGAATGGTAATACGTTATCGCGCCTGTAACAAATTCAACAAATAAGGAAATGTGAATGGAGATAATGATTAAGTAGCAACAAAAAAATAATCATTCTCTTTATTTCATGATAAAATTACACTCAATTTTTTTATTACATGAAATATTGTACAAATGTGAAATGGAGTAACACTGAGTAGTTTCCATATCTTTCTATTCTCAAAATAAGAGGCTGTAATTTGTTTCAATACATCAAATTGAGCCATCGTTTATACCGTGGCTGTCATAAGTCTTTGACCGTGGCTGCTTTGAAACAAATGCACAGTACGAGAATTAAATCGAACAGTACGAATCATTTACAGCGTAGTGATTGTAGTTCAGTGGTCTAGGCGATTGGCGAGTAATCTGGAACTTTTTCGATCGAATACACGTCGAGCATTTTTTTTTTTACTTTAGGAATGTTGATGGCGGTTGACCAGCGATAACACACGCTTTATTACATTCAAATATTTGAATACTTCTTTAATAATTTTTTAATAATAGATTTCTATGATAGACACGCCCCTGTAGTTAAGAAACGTGTTTCGCAACACCCATCACCATGCTAAACCAATGAATTACTTCGTTAATGGCGCGGAGAGATAAAGCTTATCGAGCATACAGGAGACATGTTAAAAATAGTGATCCTTCCAATGATAGCACAATATCCTAATACGAAATTCAAAATAATAGGATGTTAAGAAACCGTTGCACTCAAGAAGTAAGGAAGGCAAAACGGCGCTTTGCCAATTAAATACTTGAATTCCAAAATAATGGAGCAGTTCTTTGGAAAAGGCTAAAGTATTAGGTGTTGGGAGAAACATAGCCAAGAATGCTGTTAACTATACGCCAGATGAATTGAACACTTTTTTCTGTCAAACCTGTATGGTACCAGCCTCCATGAAACTGCAAACAATGAATAATATTGTAGCTTCGGAAATTAACTCTCTGTTCTCGTCTTCTCACGTATAGCACATGTATTAAAAGCGATCCAAAGAATTAAAAGTAAAGCCATTGGTACAGATGATATTTCAATAACCATGATCAGGAAAATCCTACTGCATGTACTTAATCCCATCACTGACATTTTTAATTACTCTCTTGAAACAGAGACTTTTCCCACAGTATTGAAACTCGCTAAGGTCCCCCCACTTCCAAAAAAGAACAACGCTGATAATATTGCAGACTATCGTCCTATCAGTGTCCTTCCCGAGCTTTCAAAATTTTTTGAATATATTGTAAATGATCAAATTCAGGAATACTTAACAACAAATAATTTATTGGATACATTTCAATCTGGTTTTCGAAGTAATCATAGCACATGCACTGTACTAGTAAACATAACGGAGGATATAAGGTTGGCTATTTATAAAAGAAACCTGACGCTCCTTACTCTACTTGACTATAGTAAGGCATTTCAAACCTTTGATTTTGACATATTAGTTCAGAAATTATCATTATTGTTTAATTTTTCTGAATCCGTGGTTAAATGGTTTCATTCTTACCTTCACGAACGTAAACAAAGAGTAGTTATCAATCAGGATCACATATCGACATGGCATTGTATCAACAGTGGAGTGCCGCAGGGTAGCGTACTAGGTCCCCTTCTCTTTGCCCTTTACATTAATGATCTCCCTAAATCTCTCACCTATTGTAAATACCATATTAACGCTGATAATTTTCAGTTATATGCTTCTTTTCCCCAACAAGATATTAATAATGCGATTGACAAAATAAATACTGAGTTAAACAAAATCCGCGACTGGTCTACGGCTCATGGGTTAAAATTAAATGCAACAAAATCGCAGTGCATCTTAATTGGCTCCCCAAGAATTCTTTCTTCTATTAATATCTATCAGCTCCGAAATATAATATTGTCCAATACTGTTATTCCATTCTCTAGAGCTGCCAAAAATTTCGGAGTCATAATAAATCAAAATTTCTCCTGGTCAGATCAAATAAATGGAGTTTGTAAGAGAGCATTTGGTTCCCTACATACGTAAATTGACTATGAATTTTCTTACCAATATCTTTGAAGATCAAACTTGTCAAGGTGCTGGAGTTCCTACATCTTGACTATTACGACTCAGTCTATTCTGATCTAACTGAAAATCAATCAAAGCGCTTGCAAAGAGTGCAAAATGCCTGCAATGGATTTATTTTCAAAATAACTTACAGGGAACATCTCACATCTTTTTATAAAAAAAACTGTCATGGCTGACGTTAGTCGGAAGAAGAAATTTACATAATCTTACCCTATTGTACAAAATACTTACTAAGTCAGAACCATCGTATCTAGCCCGTAGATTTTTATATTTATGAGATTTTCATACTAGAAGCACAAGATCACAAGAAAATTTCTTGCTCTCCATCCGCAGTCACAATTCTGATTCATACTCAAAATCGTTCACAGTAAGTATTACACGCCTCTGGAACAGTTTACTTCAATTAATACACAACGTTTCCACAGTCGCCAAATTAAAAAAAAATCGGTATATTATCTTCTCTTAAGTAAAGATAAGGACACTGGTAACACATGAGGCATCTTCGTTTTACCAGATTATTAATAACCCACTTATGAACACACAACCAATAGGTAACCTATGTTAATTTGTACAGCTTATTCATACCTCTAGTATTGCTATATGCAATATGCAATTTTTGGTTTCTCCATGTTATTTTTGATTCCCCTATTGAATATTATTTTTCAATTTTTGTTTTTTGAAGTGCTTAACCATTTTTTAAATTAAGTAGTATATTGTTTTCTTATGTGGTTCAATACTTTTCTTTTGTAATTGTTAATATTTTCTATATAATGGTGTGTTTTTTAAATATATATAATGTATGCACGTGGTTAAGTGCTCGAAGAAGGCTGCAGATCCTTATCTTCGCCACGCAAAAGAAGTCATAAATACATAAATAAATAAATAAATAAATAAATAAATAAATAAATAAATAAATAAATAAATAAATACTCGTTTGTTTCAACACTTCAACTATCAAATTTTCAGGAATAATACTAGTGATAATAAATATTATCCGGAAAAATATTTAAAAATTTATTATCGCTCAGGGCATACCATTACAAGCAGAAATAAAAAAAAATTGGTTTTGTGTAACGTTGCCCATGAAAAGACGAATTTCTCATCTCGATTCTAAAAACAAACAAAACAAAATCGGGATGAGACTTAACATTTTAATTCCAGACGGGACAAGGCTAATTCACTGTATCGTCATGCTTTGGAGATGAGAATCGAGACGAGACGAAAAGTATCGTAAACATTTCTCGTCTTATCTCGATTCTAGAAATAGTATATGCCACTCTTTAAGCAACAATTTCTATGTAGACTGAATCTTATATATTATTTTGTTAGTTTGTACTTCAGAGCTCACTGATTTATGGTCTGGGTATATATTTTTGTAGCAAGGCTTTTATAATTACATCTGCGAACTCCACACGTTAGTTTATTACAAGCTTTAGTGTTCAATTATATTCAGGTCTTTCTATTACAGTTATTTTCCTGGAAACGTAAAGTAGAATATTTTCTACACGAAATATTAGCAGAAAGCTTTCGTTTAAATTAGAGTAGCTGTACCCCTTCCTCGAAACCCCTACGATTAAGTAAGTTTTGCCGAATTTTAGTGCAACTATAAACTTTTAATACCATTGCTATTATTATTATTATTATTATTATTATTATTATTATTATTATTATTATTATTATTATTGAAGTGTTGTAAATTTAATGGTACAACCTGTCCCACCTAGCTCCCGCGTAGCATGCATTGTGCTGAACAAACAACGTGTGCATAGGTTTCCTCTGTGTTCTGCTTCCTCGTACTTTCTTTATTTCAATATTTCTTTCATTCTCATCATCGACGTGTTCTGTAGCTTAGCCGGCATAACCACTACTTAAAAACAAATTTTCTTACGGCTCTTGTGAGTTCAGAATTCATACTTTCTAAACGAAATTTGCCTCGAAACTTTCCGTTATAACATTTAACTAGTACTAGGGAAAATTTCCGTTATAACGTTTAGCTAGTTGTAGGGACGTTTGTGAGGGTATGTCCTGTTGATCCTGACACTTCTCTCTAATCCCGACTATTTTGTAACTTCTGGCTAACGCTACGGTCGATTTTACAGATTTTAATACACTGTGTCCTCATACGGAAATTGTTACCTTTATTATTATTATTATTATTGAATATTTGAGACCTCAATATTACGTCCTACAGCAATGTAAATAAACATACTGAAGATACGGAAATGAAAATAAAAACTTTTAACCCTATATAAGGATAAATTGAGTTATGAGATACTATGCAAAAAAAAAGATAGGAAAAAGGTGTCAGCTACTGGATAATGTGAAAATCGAACAGAACCTAAGTAGGATGTGTCTTAATCACAACACCCTTTCGAAGTAACACCTTTTCTTTGGGTAAAGGACAGTAGTGTAATAACCTAACTCCTGGGCCAAACTCTAGGCCAACCCATTTTGGAAATATCTTTGACCAGCACAGATTGAGTAGGGTGAGATTAGGCAGGGTGCTTTGCGCATAGGCTTTAATGACATTTAAAATCATAAAATATTTACATCTGAAACTTACATCTAATATTAAAAATAAAAAAGAAGTTTTTATGTCAAATTATACATGCTGGGTTGATTTTCAGAATAAAAGATTGGTTAATGTATCTAATGCTATCGATAAACAAGATCTTGTAACATTAGAGCAGCTTGAATAAGCAAACGAAGAGTTTACACAAAAAGAAACTGTAGAATTACGATGTCGATTGGCAAAAGATGATGTTGAGAAACCAGGCATTTTTGTATATAATTTAGCTGCTGCCTACAAATTTCTTTATAGAAGTAGTTAATGCATACAGAATCAAGTTTAAATTCATAACTTATAGACACATTTTTAAGTACATTCTATTGGAAAGTTTTCCATTACATTTTAATGTAAATGATCAGTTAAACATTAGACCATCCAAAAATTCTGATTTGAAACAAGGCAAATCGTTAATGCTTATTATGTATGTAGAAAAAGAGGATGAAGATGAATACGAAAACGAATCAAGTGATAATGATAATGTTAGGAGGGTAGTATTAGGTAATGATGAATTTTAAATTTCTATATAATAAACAGGATGTATTGTGTTAAATGTAAGAAATCAACAGATAGGAAGAAAAACACTATTAGAATAGAAAAAAACAGAATGGAAGATATAGTAAGAAAGGTATTGGTTCAGTATGTGGTGTTACTAAATCGTAATTCGTTAAAAAGAAAGATTGACTAGAACAAGGTAAAGGTATTAGAGAAGACATTATAGAAAAAATTCACAAACGTTCCGGAAAGAATTATCTTAGGTTAAATGTTATTGTTAAAGGTATAGATGATTTATGGCTAGCAGATCTCTTGGAAATGCATAGTGGCATGTTAAAAGGTATCTCCAAGTTAAACAAAGGCTATAAGTATTTGCTAACGATTACACTGTTCTACAAATTTTAACTTTTTTTTTCTTTCCAAAACGAAAGTAGGTGTTCTTTATGGTTTCTGACCTGCTGATCACGAATCTGAAGTCAGATATGCTGTATCAGGTCTACCTTTTGAGAAATGTTTAAATGAAAGTTAGAATCAAACTCTATATTTGGTGAATTTATGCATTTTAATAATATTATTACTTTTATGTACAATAGAAACCATTTTTTAAAAAAAATGTAAGCATGGCATATCTGGATATCACAAAGATAAAAGAATGCTTATACATTAGTATTTCATGGAGTTTTTCATTAACAATAAACTAAAATAAAGTTTAAAAAACACTAAAATTCCACATTTGGATTTGAAATGCCTTTATACATTGCCACCCAAACAAAAGTCATCTTTTGATTAAAACGTAGAGATAGATTGAGACATCGTAAGAAACGAAATACCTACGAAGATTTCCTCTTGTGTGATGTGGGGACAGTATCACGGGCCAATGTCCAGCAGTAGTCTGCGAGCATTGAAACACCAGATTTCCCTTTGTATCGCTGCTCCAGGATCTGAATTGATTGATGAAACCTCTCACCATGCTCATCAGACACATCTCCTAGGTTTTCGGGAAAGAAAGACAGGTGACTATGTAGAAAATGCACTTTCAGCGACATATTGCACCCCATAGTGTGTAAGTTTGACAACAACTCCTCAACTAGTTGCGCATAGTTCGCACTTTTGTTGTTTCCTAAAAAGTTTTCTGAAACACTCTTAAGAGAATTCCAGGTTTTCCTCTCCACTTCAGTTAGTTTTCCATCGAATACGTCATCTTTCATCAATTGGCGTATCTGGGGACCAATGAACACACCTTCTTTTAGTTTAGCATCTGAGATGTTTGGGAACTTTGTCTGAATATACTTAAATCCTTGTCCTTCCTTTTCCAACCCTTTAACAAATACCTTCATAAGCCCTAATTTAATGTGGAGGGGAGGCAAAAAAATCTTCTTGGGGTCTACAAGAGGTTTCTCTTTCACATTCTTAACTCCAGGAGTGAGGGATGCACGGGTAGGCCATTCTCGTTGTATGTAGTGCATTTCCCTGGCTCTACTGTCCCACTCACAAAGAAAACAGCAGTACTTTGTGTAGCCTAACTGTAACCCTAACACCAAACCAATCACCTTCAGGTCCCCACATATGTTCCACTTATGCTCATCATACCTCACTTTTTGCAAAAGGAGTTTCAAATTTTGGTAAGTTTCCTTCAGGTTTACGGAATATCCAATTGGAATCGAAGGGTAAGTATTACCGTTGTGGAGGAGAACACACTTCATGCTTGCTTTCGACGAGTCCAAGAATAACCGCCACTCATCAATTTTATACGGTATTTGTAATGCCTGCATCAGTCCTACAACGTCAGTACAATATATGCAGTCATCACTACTGCTGTAAAATTTAAGAAAGTCATGTTGTCTTTCACGGTAGAATGTAACTTTGGTTCCTTTTTGAAGAAGGTTCCAACCTTGCAGTCTTGAAGCTAGAAGCTCAGCTTTTTGTTTGGGTAAGTTCAAGTCTCTAACAAGGTCGTTCAGTTCCTCTTGAGTTATCAAATGTGGTTCTGTGACACGTTCACTGTATGTAGGATCTTCATTCTCACTACTCACACAACATTCATTCTCATCATCACTACTGTCTACTGTCCATACTGCTGGCGGCACAGGCACAGGAAAACCTTCGCCATGTGGGATGGGTCTTCTAGCTGATTGTAGATTTGGGTATTGAACCGACTTTTTACCTTTGGACGTTATTCCCTTTACATTTGAAAGACAAAAGTAACAGTCATGTAAGTGATCATGTGATTCAAACCATAACATTGGTGTAGCAAATGGCATACACTTATGAGAACCACGTAACCACCCCCTTAGATTCACAGCACAGGATTTACAACAAAATTTCGGTGCCCAGGGCTTCCCTACGTCGACCTTTGATGAGAAATACAGTTCGTATGCTTTCTTAACAATAGGCGTTATCTTGGTGAGTTTCTGTTTTGGAGTTATTCGCCCACACACATAACAGAAATTGTCACGATGATTCTTACATTTCCTAGGCATTTTCAAAATTGTAACACTTAATTTCACAATACCAAACGTTTCCAAATGTTAACTACTTTACAATGAAACATCTACCCGTTACGGGTCACAAAAACACACCTTTCAATGTTCTTTGTCTGCTATAGCATTCAAGAGGAAATAAAGCTCACCACACCAACAAGCAAAAAGTAAATATTGATAGTCAGTTGTTTCACCGTCATCCGGTGTTGCCAGGTCTATGTGGGGAAATTTCTTTCCGACGTCCAATTTTCCACTTTTTCCGCCAAATTTCTTTACCTTTTGTGTGTGAGAAGGGGTAGTCATGCGTTTTATATTAATAAAGGCTTGCATTTTATACATCAAGATGTATGAATAATGTATAGTGTCTGAAATATATACATATAAAACATTATTATAATAAAGTTTTTAAAATATATATTTCCCCGAAATAGTTCCACAAAATAGAAAATTTTAACTACATTTCCCCATTTTTCCAGTAACTGAGACCTGATACGCAAAAATGGATATTATTTTCAGATTCAGCAGAAAAAAATCTTTAAGAATCACCTATTAGTTTACAGGAAAGAAATTCAGTGTTGAACAGTGTTATAGATGTGTTTTCGAAATATGCTTTTGCAGTTCCTGTTAAAGATAAGAGCGGTAAAAATGTTACACAAGCATTTGAATCCATATTAAGAACGGGAAAACCTAGTAACTTACAAACTGATCAAGGCAAAGAGTTTTACAATAAAAAATTTAAGAAGGTGATGGAGGAAAATAAGATTAATCATTACTCAACCTATAGGGGTAAGAAAGCTTCTGTTGGTGAGAGATTCAATAGAACTCTTAAACAAAACATGTGGAAAAATTTACAACACAAGGAGATTATAAATGGATAGAAATATTACCAACACTAGTTAACAAGTATAATAAACGTATGCATAGAACCATTGGTTTAAAGCCTATAGAAGTGAATAAAAAAAATAAGCAAATAGGAAATCGAAAGGGTTATTTGAAAAAGGATATACACCTAATTGGTCAACAGAAGTATTTGTTATTAGCGAAGTTATACCATCTAATGCACCTACGTATAGAATTAAAGCTTTAGAAAAAGAGGATATGCAAGGTAGATTTTACGAACCAGAACTATTAAAGACGAAACATAAAGATGAATACTTAGTGCACGTGTTGAGAAAGAAAGGTGACAAAGCATAAGTAAAATGGTTAGTATTTGATGATTCACATAATAGCTGGATAGATAAAAGTAATGTTGTAGTATAAATTTAAATATTATTTTTATAGAATAATAACCATAATAGGTTAGTATGGATCAAAGTTTGAATGAGATATGTTACGAACAAACTAAAAATATTGGTATGGTATCTTTGGTGATTTTAAACTGATTATAGATAAGAACACAGGTTACTTCAATGCTACTAAATTGTGTGCAATTTTAGAATATTAGAATATTACAATAACAAACTAAGTGGACCGAATTCAGGCCACTTCAAAAACTCACCTTATACAGTAAAACTAGCTGGTTACGAAATAATGTTAAAAAATATTTTCTAAACAATAAATACGAGTACTATGGATAGTTTAAACGTTATTTGTTACGAACAGATTAAAGACATTTATTGGTATGCCATTTTTGGAGATTTTAAATTGATTGTGGATAAGAGTACAAGATACTTCATTGCTACTAAGTTGTGTCAAGATGGTGGTAAGAGGTTTGATAATTGGTTAAAAAATAAAGTCACAAGTGTTAATAAGATACTATGAGCTAGAATTAACCAACTCCTCTAATTATAGGAATTGCTCTTCCACATACCTAATAAAAGGAGGAGACAAAGAAGCAACCTTAATCATATGTGGAACTTATGTACACAAGAAATATTTCTAGCTGTTGCCTTTTTGTTATCTAAAGATTTTTACAATAAGTGTTATGATACTATCGAAGACTATTTCATCCAGGACTTTAAGCAATATAAAGTTAACAACGAATTACTCCAAACACGAATGCAAGGAATAGAAATAAAGACGGAAAAGTTGTCTTAAGAACAAGGGCTTAAAAAAATAGCAGCACCATATACAGACGAAGATTCAAAAGATAATTGCCTAATCATATACAAGAAGAACAAACTTGCCCTATCCTTTCCCTTATTATGCTATCAGATGCCAAAAGAGAAGTCTATATAAGCCTCTTAATGAGGCAGAAGAAAAATATCCAGATCATGAGATAATATACGAAAAGTTTCGAGGTCCTAACAGAATTAAGTTATTCAACCTAGTGCAAAAAAAATTAGATATTCGTAAAGGTAAGGGTAATGAGTTTTGGACGTCCCTATCAGAAGAAGATTTGGTTAAAGAAATTAAAAAAAATTGATTGTTTCTATTATCGGTTAACATCTAGTCCTATGTAAAAACTTTCGATATAACTTTTATGACTATCATTTCAAAAAAAAAAAACTTAACATCAATATTCGATGTTGATATTTCCAATCTTCCACAGAAAAGAAAACGGATTATCAAAATCAGGATTTTCTTCAGGATATTCATTGTTGTTGTTGTTATTGTTGTTAAGTATAATAACTGTTCTACAGAACGGACAAGTGTTATTAATTCTTAAATAGGTAAGCATATATTCAACACAGAACACAAGCTTACACGTCATTTTGCATAATTCAGTTTTTGTTTCTTTGCATATTGAGCATTCTTCTGAGTTCTCTATTAAATGTAAACCTGTTAAGAGTAGCATTAGTTTGTTTCTGAGGGACTCGTGACATGCTTATTTACTCTTAACAATTTAAACATATCGATCTTACCTGTGATTTTCATTAGAAAGTTTTCTGAGAACTTCCTATCGCAACAAGTGCGTATTATGCTGTTTTTACTCTAAATCTTTGCTTTCGAACTGGAGAACGAATTTTTCGCTTTTATCGTGTAAACAAACATTTGACCAGTAAACTTTATTTTGTTATTTCTCACATGTGCTTCATCTAGCAGTGGTGTAATATCGTGCAAATCGATAATAGAATCAAATTCTCTCAAGAAGGCTGTTAGTTCTTTTCCTGAGATGCGACAATTTTTAGAAACTATATCCCAACAGAGTTTGTCTTTAAAGGTCTTTAGGAATGTAAGTATAAGCAAATCTGTTTTGCAAGAGAGTATGCTCCAAAGTAAGTATTCTTGGAATTGTGTGCAAACCTCAATAGCTTGTTTTTGCGAATATTTCTCCAGTTATTTTCTTCACCAAACACGAGCCAATCAACTTTTTCTTTAAATTCATTAACATAATCTTCACTCATTTGTTGACCGTATTTATACGTGTAGTCTTCCCAATGAATATGTCGTCTTGTATGTTCTTTATGGTTTCGTACGAAATCTGGTTTTAAATGATGATAACAACATGAACCATACCTTCGTTCACACAATTTGTCTCAGAAAAGTTTATCACTATACTTATTAATAATGTTTTCGTATCTAACTAAGTCTCTCCTGTTTGATAATCTGACCCAATTGATGTGTTCTTCATAACGTTCTATAAAAGAAAGTGACAGTTTATGGGTTGATGTAACTCAACACAAATGTATCTTGTTTTTGAAGATATGTAGAAAGTTATCGGGTAAGTTCTTTATTTCTAAACTTTGTTTCCATTCTTTGAATTTTCGACTACTAAGTTCATTTATAACTATATTTCTACAAATCGGATTCTGAAAGTAGTTTACAATATGCTCAGGGTTTAACCTTTGAATCGTGTCTTTTATAAGCTCATCTTTATTCATCATTGTTTTATCTTGTTTACTTGGTTGTTGTGAATTTGCAGCAGTTGTTGCTAGAGACTTATTTCTGTGCTCGTTGATTAAGGCTATTATTTTTGCTCTTCTAAGCTTTGAATAACCATGTACTCCGTTCTCTCTACATTATTGCTTAAGTTGGGGGATAGTTTTCCTTTCCATAACCTCCTTTTTTTATAATAATAAGAAAGTAGGTATTCATTTTTGTTCATTTCTGTATTTAATAAATATGGATAAGCAGTATGAATGGATACAGAATAAACTTAACCTTATTCATCAAGATCTTCAACTCATAACAGTACTACTAGAAAAACAAATATTAAAAGAACAAGAAATGCTATTAAAAGAAAAAGAGGATGGAGTATTAGAAAGATATACACCAGAATCAAATTGGGATAGCGACAAAAAACTTTAGCAAACAAATGATAGTGACAAAGAACTTGAGCCTACAAATGATAGTGATGAACATGATGAGGTAGATTTGAAAAAATAATAACAAAAATGAATTAGTTTTCATTAGATCATTAGTAACATTCATGGGTTATTCCCATAAAAGCAATGTTCTAATACAATATGCTAATAGACATCGAGATTTCCTACGTCACATGAATATTAGCTGTTGAATTAAATAACGAAAATGATTAAAAATTATTTTTTGTATAATAAAAACAAGAGAGTAATTATGAATTTAATTAAGCGCACAGTAGTGGAATTAAAAAAAAAAACTTATGTAAAGGAAAGGGGACCAAAAGTTATTCCCGATTAAGGAAAAACAGAACTCATAGACCGTATTAAAGAATATGAAGGTGAGCAAAACAGATTAAAGTTTAGGAAAACTTTCCCATTAAAAAAAGGCATATTGGAAAAACCAAAACCTAAAAGATTAGGTAGGAAGAGAGCTTTAAAACTGTTTCCATTTAAAAAAGAAGTATTTGAAGAACCAAAAATCAAATCTGAATCAGTACCAATCGATGTAAATCGTCAAAATACTACATTTAAATCAAAATTAGAAACATGGAGATTCACAACACAATACAAACCAGAAGATCCAATAGAACATAATATTAAAACAACATCTAAAGCTATATTAAGAAGAATACAACTCAGCTTACAAAAACATGGCTCATTGAAAATTAATAATTCAACTCAGCTTACAAAAACATGGCTCATTGAAAATTAATCTATGTTTGTTCTAAATATAAGAAAGGAAAAGAAATGCAAGAGTTTTATTTTAATACTGAAAACCGAGTAATATATCAATCAACCAATGTAAAGGAACCACTAACTAATATGAAACAAGCATTAAGAACAAGAATGGATGAGTTTCAAGCTTGAAGTTCTGGCTGGGCTCTTATAAACATTAACTTTTTTGAACTAGCAATCGTTAAATATATACCATACAGAGGATCATCATACATAGAATTACCTAAACAGATTCAAACAAAAAGGCAGTAATTAATGTAAAAATTAAGACGGAAAATGCTTCTTATACTCATTATACAGTGCCTTATATCCTACAAATTCACATCCTGAACGAGTACCAAAAGATGATGAACTATTGTCAAACTTAGAATCCATACTAAAGAATATTCATTTTCCTGTAAAACTAAGCGATATTCCAAAAGTCGAAAAATTACTTAATATTTCTATAAATGTCTATGGGAATGACAAAGACTCTCTCTCTCTCTCTCTATGGCCTATGAAACCCGGACGTTCAATGCCGCGTTCACAAAAGCTCTCCACTGACTTCTATCGTTAGCCAATTGGATCCAGTTTCTAATTTGCATTCCTATCTCTGCGAGATAGATCTTAATATTGTCCTCCCATCTGCGCCTAGGTCTTCCTAATGGTCGTTTTCCGATTGGTCTTCCAGTCAAGACTTTGAAAGCGTTTCTACTTTCTTCCATTCTAGCTGCATGACCCGCCCATCTAAGCCTCCTCGACTTGACAACCCTCACAATGTTGGGTAAACCATATAAATTATGTAGTTCCTCGTTATGAAGTTCCCGCCATTCCCCATTCTCGTTCCTCTTGCGTCCGATTATTCGTCTCAGGATCCTGTTCTCAAATACTTTCAGGCTATGTTCTTCCCTCAGAGTAAGCGACCATGTTTCGCAGCACAGAACAGCATGCAATATTATCGTTTTGTATATTTTAAGTTTCAAATTCCTCGACAGAATTCGCGACGACAAGAGATTTTGAACCGAATAGTATCACGAATTCCCTGCGTTTAGTCGACATTTAAATTATCCGTGAATATGATTTTCCTCCGTTAATATTGTTCCTAGATATTTGAAACTATCCACTTTATCAAAAGTATTATTTAATATTTTAACGCATCCATAATTTGCTGTATTCCGGTCCCGACGCACTTCCATGTATTTAGTTTTCTTTGCATTTACTTCTAAAGTATGATAAAGACTATTCAATTTATATAATACATCACGTACAGACCAAAAAAGAAAAAACTTGTTGAAGAAAATGTCGAGGAAATTGAAGCTTAAAATATACAAAATGATAATTATGCCTGTTGTTTTGTATGGCTCCGAAACATGGTCACTTACTCTGAGGGAAGAACATAGACAGAAGGTATTTGAGAACAAGATCCTTAGACGAATATTCGGACCCAAGAGGAACGCGTATGGGGAATGGCGGAAACTTCATAATGAGGAACTACATAAGTTATATGGTTTACCCAACATTGTTAGGGTCGTCAAGTCTAGAAGGCATAGGTGGGCGGGTCATGTAGCTAGAATGGAAGAAAGTAGAAACGCTTTTAAAGTCTTGACTGGAAGACCAATCGGAAAACGACCATTAGGAAGACCTAGGCGCAGATGGGAGGACAATATCAAGATGGATCTCGCAGAGATAGGAATGCAAAGTAGAAACTGGATCCAATTGGCTAAGGATAGAAGTCAGTGGAGAGCTTTCGTGAACGCGGCATTGAACCTCCGGGTTTCATAGGCCATAGAGTTAGTTAGTTAGTTAGTTGTAGACCAATGTACAGTATTTAGCTTTAACCTCAAAGCACTTTAGCATTCTAATTATTAAATACTTCACGCTATTCTTATGTTCTGATCAAAGCCTTGCGATAACGGGTGTGCTGAATGTTATAGACACTCAAAAAATGGTCTAGAAGTTATATACAATCAGGAGGACATTATGCGATAGAGTAAAAATGTAATTATGTTTACTGTAATGCAGTTTTAGATGTAAGTTTTTTATGATTTTAAATGGCATAAAAGCCTATGCGCAAAGCAACCTGCTCAATCTCACCCTACTCAATCTGTGCTGGTAAAAGATATTTCCAAAATGGGTTGGCCAGAGCTTTGGCCCAGAAGTTAGGTTATTACAATACTAGACATTGGATTACGTATGCGCAATATTGATATATTATCAAAATATATAAAAAGGAATAATTTTAATTTATCAATTTTTCTTGAAGGAATATACGGAACTTCTTGTAAGTGCCGAAAGAAAATATTATTATTATTTCTAGTAAGAGTGCAAGAACACTTAGTAACAATTACACAATGACGTTCCAGGAAAATTTATGACTCAAACTAGGCCTGAAAAATGACCCGTTTCTATTCATGAATCGTTTGCGAAACAAGCGATTTTTTCAGACAGTAGAAATCGAGATTGTAGACTGTGACGTCATGTAATTACTTTTTCCCTGTGAAGGAAGTCGTTTCAACTTTAGTTTGTAAGAACGAGAGAAATCGACAATTCTACATTTTATTACAAATCAGAAATATGATCATTCTAAATTATAATTTCTTTTCTGAATATCCACGGAGAATCGAATCGTGGATCCCTAATACACAAAGCGAATACTCAAGCCACTACCATAATAATGCTCTTTTAAGTAAGTGTGAAGAATCACTCGTCTATGTAGGAAATGCAAACGTTTACAAATGCAATGTTTTATTAACCATGAATCACTGATTTTGGTCATGATAAAATAGTGCAGTCCAGAGAATTCAAGATTAAATTTTAAAAAGACAGAAAGCATCTCTGAAATTTGTCTCTATTCTATTCGGTTATTCTCATTCTACAGGTAATTTCAATAACCTGGAAGGGCAGGGATACACCAAGGGCATCGTATATTTCAAAGGTTCTCCATCGAGAATCGAAAGTGAGACCCCGCCTACTAATCAATCAGATGGGTGGGGTGCCTACTTCGTTTCCAAGGCAAGTAAGGTTGAGACGGACAAAATAGTGGTCGTGGGTTTTCTCGGGACACTCGCAATTCCTCATTACACCAATTAATCCATCATCACCTGCTTCAATCATAGTTTTCCTTAGGCTAACAGGCATAAGCGTTGGACATTGGGTGATTTCGTTTTCAAGCTGTTAACCCAGACCAATCCGAATCGAAAAACAGTTGTATTTTCTATTGCTCATTAAGGTTTTCTCACAAAAACAATATGTAGAAAAAGTCATGGCGAATCGTAATTCCATTCAAAAATAAAACAGCAGACTAGCAATACCTTAACCTAAAATGTAACAATTACATATCCTTTAGAACTTTTTTAAAATCTGTACGGATATTCTGGAAAGTGCCACATATGGAGTTGGTCATTGAGTCGGTGGGACAGTCGATACTGGGTCAACAGCACGCGACCCACTACAACTCACCACTCACCATGACCCACTGCGATAATGACCCAGAAGTATGTATCTTCTGCACACGAAACTACAGACATGGCAGATTTAATTCTTACACTCTGCATTTGTTTCAAAGCAGTCGCCATTATCTGGTCAAAGACTTATGTCCGACACGACACATACGATATCAGAGTTAACTCAGGTACATACAAAATACTTATTTTGTGCTATATGGAGTAAATGTTTATTATAAGTGAAAATAGAGATCCGTTGTCACTAACATTATTGCTCTTTGTGTCAGAAAATTTAAAAATCGGATGAAACTTTTGCAATTGCAGCTACAAGAAACTGTCACTATGATTACAAAGAAACAAAGGGACGATATAACAACTTTTAAAATTTTGCACAAGATACGTGATTTCATTAAGCATTCCATTTTAAGGTTGCGCTTTATATAATCTGATACCTTGAGATAGTAAAATTTTGTTTATATTGATATGTAGCGACGTAGTTACATCTCATACATTCTAAATAAACAAATACATTTGAGAAGCATAGAGTTTGTAAATTATTGTTATTATTATGTAGTTATTTGAAATACATGATATAATGATTCCAGAATTCAACGTTAAGGTAATATGGATACCCAACAGCACCTTCGTTACTCTTACATTATTACTAGTGCTTTTACGTTTGTGCTCTCAACATAGAATTTATCACAATCTGCTGCAATGCCATTAGCAAAAATCGAAATATATAATAGGTTTGAAATTCTGCTGTTACAGGACTTTTGCAAACAATGTCCTCGAGTGTTATTAGCATCGTGAAACACTCTAGTCATTATTGCTTTTTTATGCTAAAAGTAAAAAGGGAGTGCGAAGATAAATGCTAGACTCTGAACACCGAAAAATTGAAGAAATATGTTATACATCACATTATAAAATACAGGGAGCTGAACTGTTTGAAATAAATATTTAATATGTTGAGCGTGTTCATTTAAGTGGCATTTTAAGATACGTTCATTCAAATGGGTATCATAAAGACGGGAACAGAATTAAAACTGTACGTCAAATATTATAATCTGAGTGGTTTCTCTTGTTAGAGAAAGGACAGATGGCACACTAGCTTTTTTACTTTTAAAAAAGTGTCACGTGCAGCAGTTTTCGGAAATAAATATTCAGAAGACAGAAGACGAACAATCTGCATACTACACCTAAGTACAAAAAATTTGACATCAACCTAATCTGCTATTAGCTACAGAAATAGCTGAACCGTGTGAAATTAAATTGTACATGTCTGCAGTTAGCCACAGATGTAACTCATTTAGAAAATTTTTTAATCTTCTCTTACGTTACTGTCACTAGAATGAAGATCCTACGAGTAAAAGAAAAGATTTAAATTTTACGCTAAAAATGGTGAGTGGATTATGCTTGAGAGGTGTCTTTACGCTATACCAGTGAGCAAGTGATCTAAGACTTACAAAAGAAAACGGGCAATTTCCGCAGGTTTCATAATACATAGATTTACCATATGATATAACATTAATATGCAATGTACAGAACTTCATCACACATTGGCTGATGCACTGAAGTGATCACAATTTTGCTAGCATAAAAAGAATTATAAAAAAAACTACGTTTTCAAGAGGATATTGTGAAATTAAGCTGTAAACCTCAAATAAACTTATAGACTTCTTTAGATGTTTTAACAAGAGCAACGTCAAAAACAGCAAAAAGGCTTGTGGTATACGACTTAAAAATTGTTTACTAGGAAACAAAGTATTTTCGTCATTCTCTTTCAAACTACGCATTTATTCCTTCCGAATGTGCTTCTTTACTTATATTGAGCAATCTACTTATATGGGGAAGTATATCTACATACATCTAGGAAAAAATATCGAACCTTGGACAATAAGCGTAAGCATATCGTGAACTTGGGACAATAAGCATAAGCTTGGTCCTGGTTGTATTTACTGTACTATGTGTGAAATTTAAAAGTTGAGATTAAGCATTGGTTTTCTGCACATTCTTTTGCAGAGGTAGCACCCTCGTGATCAGATGTTTGTTTCGCTGGTTACAAGAAAGTACAACGTAATGAGCATACGTTCGCGAAATTATGAATGAAGGCCGAAATAGTCAATTGATTGGAACAAACGTGACCTTCATTTGAAGTTTTCATAGTAATTTTCCCTGTGTAATTTTAGCAGCAAATATTAAAATTTTAAAAATAAAATATATACTTCACTTTAAAGTTTCGTATACATTCAAGAATATACGAAACTCATTCACTCAGTAATTAACGATAACCGAAGTCCCACATCTCATACATTTAACTTCTCAACTGGATCTCATACTATAATAAACCATACTAAACTAACTAACTCTATGGCCTATGGGACCCGGAGGTTCAGTGCCGCGTTCACAAAAGCTCTCCACTGACTTCTATCCTTAGCTAATTGCATCCAGTTTCTACTCTGTATTCCTATCTCTGCGAGATCCATCTTAATATTGTCCTCCCATCTGCGCCTAGGTCTTCCTAATGGTCGTTTTCCTATGGGTCTACCAGTCAAGACTTTGAAAGCGTTTCTACTTTCTTCCATTCTAGCTACATGACCTGCCCACCTAAGCCTCCTAGACTTGACGACCCTAACAATGTTGGGTAAACCGTATAAACTATGTAGTTCCTCGTTATGAAGCTTCCGCCATTCCCCATTCTCGTTCCTCTTGGGTCCGAATATTCTTCTCAGGATCCTGTTCTCAAATACTTTCAGTCTATGTTCTTCCCTCAGAGTAAGCGACCATGTTTCACAACCATACAGTACAACAGGCATGATTATCGTTTTATATATTTTAAGCTTCAAATTCCTCGACAGAATTCGCGACGACAAGAGATTTTGAACCGAACAGTAACACGAATTCCCTGCTTTTAGTCGACATTTAATTTCTTCGTGAATATGATTTTCGTCTGTTAATATTGATCCTAAATATTTGAAAGTATCCACTTTATCAAAAGCATTATTTAATATTTTAACGCCTCCACAATTTGCCGTATTACGGTCCCGACGCACTTCCATGTATTTAGTTTTCTCTGCATTTACTTCTAAACCCATGTCCCTGCAAGCGCTTAATAAGATCTCTGCATTTATTTCTACTGTTCTCCTATCATCCCCTATTAAATTTACATCATCAGCATATGCCATAACCTGGTGAATGCCGTTCAACTCTAGGCCCTGGTTGCTATCTTTGATTTTCCTTATGGCGTATTCCAGCACAAAGTTAAATAATAATGGCGACAACGCATCTCCTTGTTTCAGGCCATTTTCGACGTGGAAGCTCGTGGACAAAAATTTTTCTACCCGGACTTTACTTTGGGATTCACTTAAACATATCTTAATTAATCTAATTAGCAAGTTCTGTAAGAACGTTGTATAATGTTTCTCTCCTAACCGAGTCGTAAGCCTTTCTAAAATCAATAAATAGTATAATAAACCATGCCAACTTTTATTATTATAGCCCATTCTTAGTTTATCGTATTGTATAATATTATCTTATCGTTTTGGTACACCAAACTTTCACGAAAGTTTTACAGTTCACATGCATATTACTGACGCAAGCGACGTGACCCGCCTATAGTAGACATATCGGTTTCTACTGTAAGTGTTAACTATATATATATAACATGTAAACATTCTTTCCTTCATCTCACGCTAAGTAAGTTATTGAAGATGTAACGTCTTATTGCTGATTGCTAATAACCATTTCTACCCTTTCAGCCCTGACCTTCTAATCAGCAATATATACAATACCAGCCGAACGTGCATCATTGTGCACGTTAATTTTTTCCGAAAGTTAATAGTTAAAAAAAATCATGTTTAGAAGGATTAGTAGATCAAACTAGATTATCGAAACCACTATTCTTTCTTTCTATTTTTTGAGATAAAAGAAATGATCATCCATTTCTCAATCTGGTCTTTCTGTAGAGTTGTTCACAGTTCAGATGAAATTTTGTAAAGCCGGTCAACCGATACCTTCTCCTTCCTGATCGATTGCAAGTGAAACTGTAGCTGCGTGATACGTCTATTCTAACAGCTAAATTTATTCCATTCATAGAGCACTCTGAGGAACTGACGTAGAAGCGTTTCACTTCAGATCACGTTATCGCTATCCGATGAGTGAAATAATTATTTTCTACAATCTAGGAAATCATAAGAATATCGTAGGTAAGAGCTATAAAAATATGCTAAATCGTTTTATTTGTAACATGTTTTGAATTTGCATCTATTAATGGCGTGCGTCCAGCTTTTCACACCATTTATAATTTGAAATCACACCATTTAAAACACAAGTGAAATGACATAAAATTTTCGAGGATCTTACAGAACGAATGGGACTAGATAGGAATCACAAACAATTTCTTAGTTTTTTTTTTTTTTTATTTGAAACGTATTTCCAGACTGTAGTGATTATTGATTCCATTTTCGATTTCGAGTGGTGAATCTTTCAAAGATTGTTATAAATATTTTTACACATCATTGGAATCATTATGTATTGTCCTCGATTACTCAACAGGTACTGATTATTAATATATATTTTTCAGTTATATCTTTTGTATGCTTTGTTAAACAAATGATACACAATACGAATTTTTTGCGCAGTATTAGGTAAAAATTCTTATTATAATACTGTACAAACTTGTATTTTACCAGGTGTCAGGCGAAATTGCACTAGCTTTAAGAAAGAAACGCATATAGAAAGAATTTTGAAATAAGAAACTGATGAGAATAAATAAAAAAACACATTCTTGCGATTTCAATGTCTATTACCGGTACATTTGCAATTTTTTATTGTAATTATAATAATAACTATTATTATAAAAATTAAGCAAAATAAATACCAACAAGCAACATTTACTGCGCCAGAAGACTATGGATACTGATAGCGGCCCAATTTGATCATTTTCTCATCTCTACTCTTCATAATATTTTGGGGTCTTTCACATCTATAGTTCTCTTCTCCATAATGTTAGTTATAAATGTATATTAACTTGCTGTTATAAATTAGTATACGAATCGAGCTTTATATTCGTAACGTGATGACAGAAAGAGAAAAAAAATAAATTAATAACATCATCATAGGAATTCCTTTTCCCCAGTTAAGCTAAACCAAATAATGATATATAACCTACTCTTTATTGAAAACCATGATGTCTTGCATAAAACTATTTTGAAGTACCATAAGACGGGGTTACTTGGCACATCGGGCGTTACTTTGCACAAAATTCGAAAAGAGTTTCACAGTTTTCTGTTGGGAAAACCATGAGCAGTAAACCGGAAGTTTCAACTTCCACCGTAAGATAGAACATGTAACTGTATTTTGGCTGTAATGTTAGTGGTTAAATTCAGTTCTACTTACCGGGAAAGTTTATTTTTCTAGAGGTATTGAAAGCAATCACTGTAAAGGCTGATAAAATTTGAAAGATATCATCTATAAGAATTTCCGTCAAGGTTAAATTAGTTTCGTAGACTACCATGTATAGTGCGACTTTGATGCAGTAGTTGAAATTTAAATGTCTAACGTATTAGTCATAAAAAACGTAAAACTGGGAGAAGGGGTTTCAGCCTATACTCGCGGTTATTTTGCACCAGTCCAAAATAACGCTTAGATAGGAAATTATTACCACTGGAGCCTCCTGTGTTTTAACGTTAGGTAAATTTCCTATTTAGGTAGTGCCGGAATGAATTTCTTGTTAGAAAAAAATTATGAACAGCGGCGAATCCAGAAAAGTAGTTTGACAGGACCATCATTCAAAAATCCTTTTCTTATTATTTGAGAAATCACTAGATTTTTGTGAGTAGGTTTGTACCTTATACATGTTGGAATCACTAACAATAGATTTTTCGGCAAATCTTTAGTTTCGGTCAAACAGTGACTGCAAGCGATTCATCTGATCCAGTTACCAGAGCAGTTTAGGAATCATTCCTCAATTGCTCCCGGAACCGGAGCAGATGAATCGGTTACAGTGACTTTCCGAGTCAAAGTAAAGTTCAATGTAAAGAATGTTGCTATAAATACAAGGGCCAAAATGTTACTAAACACTATACCTAATCAATCCAGGTGAAGCGATGACTATCAATATTGATATCTAAATGGGGACTACCGCTCCCTCAACTTCCCACTCAAATATCGTAAAAACATCCCAAAAAACAATATTTATTCAAACCAGTACTATAAAGCTGACGTAAGAAGGAAAAATTTAGAAAAAAGAATCATCACTAATTATAAATTAGTGCAGCATGACGAAGAAAAATAAAGTACATCTCACCAAGATAATGGAACCACCAGCAGCCAAACAAATACTTTGCTAAAAACTCAAATGCAAAGCAAATCAAGAATAAAATTAATATCAATTAATAACGAAATCACTCACCGTTTCCCCATACCAGAACATTCATGAATAATGAACTCACAAGTGATGATTCACGAAAAAATAAGATAGCAAGAACTCATGCGCAATACTCAATTTCACATTACTGAAAAATGTTCCTTTCCGCACAGACGTCGATTTACTAAAGCGAGGACACTTGTTACAAACAAGTATTATTACAAACAAGACTAACCAATAAACGCCCACTTTTACCATACGTCGAAAATATCTTCAGCCTTCGACCACAACCATATTAGGATTTCTCTAACTCAATGAAACCACACAATGCTGCAAAGCGATGAGTTAATATCCGAATCTAATTCAAACTTATTTAAAAACCACAAGTTCAAATTCTTTGTATTAAATTCATGTTACGGTTTCTCATTCGTACTTGCTAACTCGATTGGCACTATGATACGAAAATTCAATTACCCGCTCACCGCATTTAACACATACAAACAGAAAGAACATGTGACGTCACAGTAACAAACTACCATATGACTGTACAGAGACATATAGTGAGAAAAATATGAACTACCAAAAAGGACGTCACTCAAAAGGCACGAACACTTCCAGCAAGTGACTCACGCAGAAACTGTTCCGAGAAGTGATTGAAACAATAAGAACCGTCTAAAGTCACTGTTTGAGTCTAATTAAGTATTTTCCTTTTCTTAAAAAAAAGAAGAAATCATGCAATTTTGGGTGGCCTTCAGCCTGAAAATTACAAACCCCATAAATCTTTCACTGATTACGGTTCGAATGATTCACACAACAGTAATACTATGTAACGGATTTTAAATTGAATTGGAGAATTCTGATATTTAAAAAACGACATAAGAATTTTTTTTTGATTCGTTGAGGAATCTAGTGATGGGTAGGTCCCGTTGTTCATGGTATGTTGAGGGAGTAATGCATGACCCAACTAGGCACGTGAAAATTGATAACGTTCGTCAAGCGAACAAAATGATTGCTTATAAAGTGTTTTAGAGCTGTGTACGTTTGAGTTCAACTAAATGGCAATTGGGCATTATAAATGATTTAGGGCTATTTTCAAGATGCCAAAAGGCTGATTTAGAGTGGCATCCTTACATGAATTTACAGTTATAATGAATGCGTATTTTAACGTGATGCCAATGGCCATTAGAGGTGGGATCACTCCGTAGATAGTTACTCCTTCTTGCTTCCCGAATGCCTAGCTTGTGAATGATAGATGAGTAGGAACCGTTTGTTGTGCATGTGCTAGTAGAGTTTTACTTTGCCGTAGCTAATAAGATGTTTGTTGAAAATAAGATTAAGTAATGATTCTATCAGCTAAAAATCGCGTGCTCGCTAATGTTGTAAAGATCCGTGCATTAGTGTTGATGCCTATGTACCTGTTATATTTGATGATTTGGTAAAAATAGAAGTTTGTTTGCGAGTACTACTGATAATTTAAAAAAATGTAAGTTTTCATATATATGTGTTTAAATAACAGCTAGACAAGAGGGATTGTTTTGTGAGTTGACCTGTTATTCTAAATTTATTTGAAACATTTTAATGAGTCTTTCGTTTTGCCGTATAAGTAATATGATTATTGAAACTTGAGACTTTAAATGTTTTTGTATTGCTTTAGAATTTTTGTTATTTAGTAAGTTGTGATACAGTATTTTAAATAATCAATATACAAGTAATGTTATAACTATTTTGCGAAATGCTTGTTTTGAAAATTGTCTTGCTTTTTTAATGTTTTTTGTGTATGAATATATATATTAATTTATATTATCATTTTAATGCTACATTGTGTGTTTATATTTAGTAGTTGAATATTACAAAATATTTTTGAATAAAAAGGTTTGAGTGTTGAACAAGTTTGTTGTAAAAAAGGTGCATATACACACATTACACTACACTATATACACATATTAGGAATTTCGGCTTTAGCGTTTACACCGTTGTTAGGCAACGCTTCCGAAATATACACATTTTCTATTATGGTTTAGTAATTAAGTATTTTTGTGTTAATGTCTACCAGTATATTCATTTAGTTTCAGGTGTTTACTATGATTTCAAATATGTTATATGTTCAGTGAAAAAGATTGGAAAATCAATTGAAACATCTACTCATGGTGAGAAACCTACAGTTGAAAAATAAATAGACAAATAAATAAATAAGTGAATGAAAGAAAAGGACTTATAAACTGCAAATTTAAATGAATAATATGTACATTTTTATTAATGGTGGTATAATGGTGGCTTAAATGAGGGATTATAAATATAACAGGTGGCTTTAAAAACAGTGGCTTATCGTCTTATAGGTTGAATAACCTTATAGTTAACAAGTGAAAAGTGATCCATTATGTACAGTGAGGTACCAATATACCGATTTCCATGGTGAACTTCCAGTGAATTGAACCTATATATAGGACGTTCCACAATATAGTGATTTCCTCAGTGATACTTAACAAAGACCATTAACCCTCTGGCGGCCGCGGTTCTCTTCACAATTGAATCACTTACAGATTCATCTATCTTTCTCCTAGACGTCCAATATTCAATTCCATTTTCTGAGCAATGGTTTCTAATTGTTTCTATAATTCCTCTGTCAACATTGCTTGAAATTGTTCTAAAACACTAGCCTCCATATCGATATGAGTTAAAAGCAACTATTTCAAAGTACAAAAATATAAATGTCTCAGTTTGTGACGAAAATAAGAAACATGCACTTAAAACTTGAAACACAAAGAATTTTGATATTACGACAATTAGCAACCAATCCTTGTTTTATTCACAGCTCAGATTACACTTTGCGAAGTGCTTCAATATAAAATATCAACAGATATAAACTAGTACCATATAGAAAACATTGTCTGTTATTCATAAATGCATATTAAGGCGGAATCTGCGGAATTTGCCCGTTTTCATCTCGTAAGTCGTAGATCACTTGCTCACTGGTATAGCGTAAAGAAACCTCCTAAGCATAATCCACTCACCATTTTTAGCGTAAAATTTAAATCTGTTCTTTTACTCGTAGGGTCTTCATTCTAGTGAGAGTAACGTAAGAAAAAATAAAAAGTTTTCTAAATGAGTTACATGTCTGGCTAACTGCTGACACGTAAAATTTAATATCAATCGATTCAGCCATTTCTGGAGCTAATACCAGATTAGGTTGATGTTGAATTTTTTGTACTGAAGTATAGTATGCAGATTGTTCGTCTTCTTTCTCTTGAATGTTTATTTCCGAAAACACTGCTGCAGGCGACACTTTTTTAAAAGTAAAAAAGGCTAGTGTGCCAACTGTCCTTTCTCTAACAAGAGAGACCACTCAGATTATAATATTTGAAGTACAGTTTTAATCCTGTTCCCGTCTTTATGATACCCATTTGAATGAACGTAACGCAATAAAATGCCACATAAATGAAAACGCTCCACATATTGTGAGCTTGTGGCCCCCTTACTCCCATTTCATCTTAATTTTTCCAGTTGTTTCTACCTGAATTTGAACGAGGCTCTATGCACTGTACGTTGACGCATACTGTGTTATGGTTTTATCTTTGTCAATGAGTTGGCCGTACTGTGAGTGGTGACTTGAACTTCTTGTTCGTCGGACAAAGGAATGTGATGTGGTCGTGACTTTATAAAAAAAATAGTCCAATTGAATCTAAAGTAATCGGAGAATATTTTGACTATTTTTAATATTTTAATCCTCGTATTTTAATGAAGAATACATTTAATACTTTTCGATATATATATATTCCTTGTAAGAAAACACTTCTTATAGATATTCTTAAAATATTTTCTCTGTCATGACTAGCGCAATCTTACAGACACTGAAAGAAGAAGACGCGGTGTGCTGAATAGTGCACAGCGAAATTTCACTATCACGGAATTAGAGGCGTATACAATTGTTACAGCTATACGTAAATGGGGACATTTATTATATGGACATCACGTGAAAGTTTATACAGACCATAACTCATTAGTGTTTTTGAATAAAATTCGCCATTGGAAATCTCGTTTGGCTCGGTGGAGTCTCGAACTACAGGGATTTAACTTAGAAATAAAGCACATTTCGGGGAGTGAAAATGTTTCCAGTGATGCATTGTCCAGGATAGTTTTAGCCCCTCTTAGTGAAATTTTGGACATCAACAATTTGGAAGTCCTCCCATCATTTTTCAGAAACCTCACACCAGAAGAGTTAACCGAAAAACAAAAAGAGCATCCTGAGTACAGAAAAATTATAAAATTTTTAGAAAAAACAAACGACCCTTATTCAAAGATGCAAAATAGAAATGTAGAGAAATTCTACAAATTGGAAAACACGATTTTGTTGTATAAGAACTTTCATTTCCCTAACAGCTGAAGAATTTGCATTCCACCATATTTAGTAAATCTGGTAATTGAAGAAATGCATTACAACCGTGGACATTTCGGATGTGAAAGAACTGTAAGTTTTATCAGCGAAATTTGTTATTGGAAATCTATGCGACGAGACGTGATGAACTATATTAACGATTGTCTCGAATGTAAACGAACTAAAGTTGATACTCGACCCCCAGCTAGACCTCTAGAAACCATACAGGTGAAAGGCCCTAGGAGATTGATTTCAATTGATATCATCGGACCTCTTGTGCCATCTCCTTCAAAATGTAAATTTATACTTTCAGTCTTGGATGTTTTTACTCGCTACCTTGTTGTTTATCCGATCCGGAACGCTACTACGAAGTGTGTAGCTAAATGTTTGGAATCATTGTACTTTGTGCACTTAGAAATACCTTCAGCTATATTAGCGGACAATGGTAGTTGTTTTATTTCTAAAAACTTCAAACAAAAATGGAAGAATATGGTGTTAAAATATTTTATTCCACGCCATATCCTGCCTCGAACGCGGTCGAGAGAATTCATCGAGAGACGAAAAGGTTGTTCAGACTATTTTGTAAAGATGATCATGGTTCCTGGGAGAAATTTATACCGCAAGTTGTTGTGTTATTGAATTATTCGATATCAAGTAGTCTTGGCGCGAGTCCAGCTAGTTTACATTTGAACATTCATGCTGAAAAACCCATCTTCGAACATTTTGGCATTTTAACAAATGATACAAGTGAAAATGACAATGAAAGTTGGGATAATAAATTGGTAATGGCAGATTTCAAAAGAAAAGAAGTGACCCGAAAGCGAAATGAGAGGTACAATCCTCAACAGGAGAGTAAACACAAAATACAGGTGAATGATCTGGTTTTCTTGAAACAGACAAACTTAAGTTCTGCAACAGACAAGAAAATCTCAAAATTCTTTAATGTGTTCAAAGGACTTTATCTTTGTGTTAATAAACCGTCAAATTCAGAAAAGGTGTTCGAATTGTTAGATCCTTTAACTGGTAAATCAATTGGATCGCATTCAGTAGACCGATTTAAGGTGTGGAAACCTACGAAACAAACTCGTAAAATTGGTTAGATTTAGCTGTGAAAAATAATTCTGAGAAATACCTTGAAGTGATTTCAAGCGAATTTAAAAATTCAGATTTAGAAAGTAGTGTTGAAACTGTTCTTTGCAACGCATTAACCACAATACCAGTGTGTTTATCTCAAAAGGTTCAATCAAGAAGTAATAACCAACGAATACACAAAATTTTGGGAAAATTGTTGGAAGTTGATAAATATTTGAATTTTCTCTACTGTAAAAATCTGTGGTCATCCGATGTGTTGGAATTAGCATTGGTAAATTTACAAAACCCTTATGTGTTATTAAATGAGAGAGTTCAAGGAATGTAAAAAAAAAGTTGTTTCATACGATATAAGCAGGCATCTGTGATCAGCTATGCGACTTCCAGATGGCCGTTGATGTTTTCTTTTCCAAAGTAATGGAAAAACTAGCAAAAATATATGCCAAGTCATTGAGATGAGGCTCCCCCCTATATATTTTGGGTAATGTATTATTTCTTTAACGCTCGGAGTAAGCAATTTTGGTAAGTCCCATTCTTTATTATTTTAAATTTTTAACCTTGTGTTCTATGTTTCGGCCTCATCTCGGGGTGGAAAACAAATAATTCATTGTGGGTAGGTATCTTTGAAATTTAGCCAGGCAGACCTTGTCGAGTGGTCAGAAAGAATCATAGCTGAATTATTACGATGTAAAAATTTAGCTGTGAATCTTAAAGGCGCCGATAAATTTTATTAAATCTCGACAAAAACGTACGTTAGTCAATATTGTGTGAAAATAAAGTTTTAATGTGTAATATGTTTTGAAAAAAATATTTACTAATGAGAGAATTTATTTCATATATTCGTGTTATCGTATTATTGCATTATGTTTGAAAATTTACTTATAAGTTGATATAGTGTCTTTAAATTTCGTATTTTGAATGTTTGAATAATGAAAATATAACATTATTAAAAGTTATTTTGAAAATTAGCCATAAGTAAGTATATATACGTATAAAAATAGTTATCTTTGCATTTTATATTTTATTCTGTTTAAAATATTGAAAATTTTATATGTTTAGTATAATAAGGATATTTAGTGTAAGATGTAATAACACGAGTCAGATACTTACAAAGAAAGAAAAAAAGGAAAGGTTGAAATTTTACGATTTATGTAATGGTATAAGAAATATATTAGTTATGTGATGTGAATAAATAGAATATGAAAACTACATATATACGATATAAAATGGATATATAATAGATAATCAACATGTTATTCCATTTGTTTTGAAACATTGTGCTATGAACAAAAATATAATCTTATACTTGCACAAATAAAAACATTTAAAGTGAATAGCCTATAAAAGTAAAATAGCCCATCTACGTTTGTGTAAAGTATTAGTGAACCATCGTAAATCAAATATTAATAGTGAAAGAATGAAGAGGAGTAATAACCGGAAAAATAAATTCAAGAAGAGGAAAATTCCAAGATTCCAGGATTCTGATAATCTTCAAAGAAGATCATCGTCCCTTTCGCGCGCCATTTGTGAGCGTGTGGCCCCCCTCACTCCCATTTCATCTTAATTTTTCCAGTTGTTTCTACCTGAATTGGAATGAGGCTCTATGCACTGTACGTTGACGCATACTGTGTTATGGTCTTATCTTTGTCAATGAGTTGGCCGTACTGTGAGTGGTGACTTGAACTTCTTGTTCGTCGGACAAAGGAATGTGATGTGGTCGGGACTTTATAAAAAAATAGTCCAATTGAATCTAAAGTAATCGAAGAATATTTTAACTACTTTTAATATTTTAATCATCGTATTTTAATGAAGAATACATTTAATATTTTTCGATATATATATATATATATATATATATATATATATATATATTCCTTGTAAGAAAACACTTCTTATAGATATTCTTAAAATATTTTCTCTGTCATGGCTAGCGCAATCTTACAGACGCTGAAAGAAGAAGGCGCGGTGTGCTTGGCGTGGATTGCAATATGGACTGTCTTGCAAATGTTGTGTGCATCAAAAATCAAAAATTTCTTTGATCATCTTTAAAGGTGTAGTGGAAAAAGTTGTGTGAAAAAGGAATTATGATCAAAATAATAGTTTAAGCATTAAATTTTCATAGAGTGAATCAACGTATGTAAAAGAAACGCATTATTTTCGAAGTGACGAATGACCACGACTTTTGAACAAAGGATAGATGCAGTTATACATTCGACTATTGGCAAAGTTACACAGAAGCGACCGAGATAGAGCCTAAAATACGACCATTGAAGAGGAAACATGAATTTATAAGGAACTCCTTAACTCGGAATAATTAAATGACCCCCCCTTTTTTTCTTCTCTTAAAATCTCCAAAATTAAACTCTTGTGTGAATTAGTGTTCAGTGAGCAACGTGCGTAAAATAATCATCTCTCTTATCACGCAATAACCCGGCTTCTTCGTCGTCATATCCTATATTTTTGAGTTAATCTGTTAAAATTCTTTTTTTATTTTTTTATTCTCCTATTAACTAACATATGGGCTTATATTTCGTACGCTAAAATAATGAATGGAAAGAATTGAAATACAAAAGCATCAAAAGGTATAAATAAAGTCAATATTAATAAAATACAGAAGTAAGTATGTATGTGATATGTATATTATTTTGTGCTTGAATAAAACCAATTTCGTGTACATTTTTGTTTTCAGTTGTTATCCATGTTCCTCGCATCAATCACTACAGGTACGGTAAGAATTCACTACTCCCTAATACAGATCTTGAGTGGACTCGAAGTAGGCGTGTCACTGAAGGTGGGTACTCGCGTATGCCAGCTTGGTTCGGATTCATCTCAACTTGCGAGCAGGTCCAGTTCCTCGTACGAATTCTAACCACTAAAACCACCATTAGTAAGGCGTATCGGACAAGATACGAACCCAGAAGGTCATAAGTATGTCTTCCCAAATAGGGGTAGGCAGGAATCGAACCCCACCAAGTTATATGAATGACCTTCCGGAACAGAAACACGAACCAATCGTGTTATAATATTAAATATTTATTCAAACAGTTCAGCTCCCTGTATTTTAGAATGTGATGCATAACATATTTCTTTTCTTTTTCGGTACTCAGAGTGTAGTATTTATCTTCGCATGCCCTTTTTACTTTTAGCGTAAAAAACAATAATGAAGAGTGTTTCACGATGCTAATAACACACGAGAGGCATTGTTTGCAAAAATTCTGTAAAAGCAGAATTCCAAACCTAGTAGGCTATATATTTCGATTTTTGCGATTAGCATTAGAGCAGGTTATAATAAATTCTATGTTGAGAGCACAAACATAGGAGCACTAGCAATAATCAGAAAGTAACGAAGGTGCAAGTGGTTGACCATATTACCTTACCATATATTCTGATCCTTTAATGGATTGTAGAAAATAACTAATTATTTCACTCATCGAATAGCGATAACGTGATTTGAAGTGAAACACTTCCACGTCAGTTCCTCAGAGAGCGTAAATGAGGGGCCAAAATTTAGACTACGTAAAGAATAGAAGAAACGGATAATTTTAGTTTATCTACGGACATAGTTGTATATTTCATATTGTATCACATAGTAACAAATGTGTTTCCCTCACTTTTTACGGATAAGACAAATTCAATTTATATACTTTGTGTTGAGAAGCGGAAAAATAGTTATTACCAACCACAAGTTTGATAATATTTCAACAATAAGGATTGGAAATATTTTCCTAACTTGTATCGGATTTTTACCCTTTACTTGCAACTATTCTACAACAAACATTCCGGAATAAATAACTTATTTCTTTTCATTTTTGGTAGTTAAGTTTAACAAATAAGGAGTTTGTGCTTTATACAATTTAGAAATTTGTAAGAATATCCCTAGCTTGAAACTACAAAGAAAGTTTCAATTCGTTCTATTTTAAGCCCTTTCGAATTCGAATATTTGTTTACGCTGCTTTGAGCCTATCGTAGAAGTATGCATATTTGACATCCTGCTATTCCTGGTAGAAGAGGCAAATAACTCGTGAGTATTTTTTTTTATGAAGAAGGAAGTATTAATGTCCGAGCTGACAAACAATGAAAGAAATTTTGGTCGTAGTATTAAACTTGTTTCAAACTTCGTGATCAGAACGGCTCCTACTCTGCGGGTGGTATAAATTGAGACCGTTTCATTTCTTTTAGGCGAGTGAAATGAATTGAGATCTTATTTGAGAATATAAAAGAATGTAAGAATATCCCTGGTACAAACCATGAAACATTTCCCAACCATTCTATTTGAAACATGTTTGGAACTTTAAGAGCAATTGCCAGTTACTTTGCTTCTAGCTGGAGAGAATGTAATTTGAGATAACGTCTTTCTTATTAGTTGAGTGAAATAAATTTTGTTACTCTGCTTTTAGATTTTAGACATAAGTGAGAATGGCCATAGATACAAGTTCCACAGGATTTTGTATTTTTTATTTAAGAACAGCTTTAGGATAGAAGACTAAGAATAGATTTATCAATACAAAATAACTATGCAAAGTATCTTTTTTTGACAAAATAGAATCTTAATATATTTAAAAAAATGTGCCCGACGGTTTCTTCCTTTTGGGTTCCCTTTAAAAGGGGGTGGTTATTATGACTACAAATCGATTTCTAAGTAACGTTAGTTTCAATTTCTGTTATGTGGCAGCAGCATTTTAACAAATAATGTTCTCGTTGTACTTTTAGAAAGGGTATTTTATAAGCGACTTTTCGTTCTTCTATATAGTACTCCTGTAGATCATCATTATTAATTAAGTTCATTTCAGACCGATGTTAAGTCAAATTTCTTTGTGGGTTACTGAGATGTACGCATAAAATGCCAGCCAAGTGTTGTTTATTTATTTATAAATTAGCCCTGTAAAGTCAACATTAAGAATATTATCTTAAATACGAATTTATTAAGTACATCCCGATTTTCGAACAAAGTTTCTTAGTAGGATAGAAAACTGCACCGTCTAAGCTGCATTTCATTCTTGAATTTGGTTTACATTAGTAGAGCACGATGATGGCTGAATCCAAGTTTTTATGAGACAAAGATTTAAACTGCTTTAAGAAAAATTATATTCCACTTTTATTATATTTCTTACACGGGGGAATATATTCTATGATCCGATCGAAAGTGCAGGAACGTGAGAGTACAACGAACCAAGACAGACGAAAAGGTTATGCAGCTAATGGTATATAGTTTACTTGTGTATCAGTTTTCTGATATATTTTGTGTTTCCACGTATTTTTCCCTTTCTTTAATTTGCACTTTTCTCAATTTTTAAGACACTATTTTGGATTGAATTCCAACAAAACATGAGTTTTCTATCATTTTGTCAGAATGTATTGATAGCTTTTCCCATAGTTTATACTGCCTTTTTGGACACGTCCTTTTTTTTTCTTGCATTTGAAGCTGTAAACGCGGAGTTATTCCATATAAAATCAGGAAGTTCACGAATGAAGCCTTAATAATTAAAGTTAGATTTTCATTTCAAGTGAAACTGACGTTTGTTCGAGTAGAACTGGCTGATGACTCAAAGTTCATAGAATACAGGCTTGGGTGTCGTTTCTAAGCTTATGAATTACCCTTCACAACAATTTCCATTATCAAACCAGATTTCTTTAATTTGTAGTATTGTTTTCTTTTAAGATTATAGCCTGCATTCTCCGTTTTTTGTAGGCTACTTACAGTCTTATCTACGACCATTGTCTCATGCCTTTTTCTTCCTTGTAATTGTCTATTTTCGTTGCCACTCTTTTCTCGTTGGATATAACTAAGTAGGTTACGATTATGCATTTTAAATATTGCATGGTATCTGAAGTTTAAACTCAATCCCTTTCTCCTTCGTTTCGTTCTGTTTTTAAGATATTTTCTGAATTTAAAAATTACTCTAATAGCAAATACCTTACAAAAATGGAAATCCTTAAAGAGCAGGGAGTCAATCAAAAAGCTACTTTCTCTTCTTTGTATTCTGTTAAATGTGATGTTACTATTTGGGTGAATCCTTCGCGATTAATTCTCATCAGTATTGTCATACGATTGATAGAATAAAGCGCGAGTAAAATGGAATTGAAACAAGAAGAAACTGCTGGCAATCAACAGGGATATCATCTAAAAGTTTGTTCTTGGCTTTCTTTTCATTCTTCCGAGTATCATTTTGTTATGGTTTGTTTCTCTTTTCTATTTGGTCTATTGCCAAACAATATCTGGAATTACAAACATGTATTATAACAAACATTAACAAAACGGAAGTGATGTTCGCCTGTTTCAGGTTATTTCGAGAGAAATTAATTTTGTTTATAACAAGTTTTCGGCTTCGTTTGTAAATATTTATAATTTGTGCTAAAGTAACGTATGATTTTTCTCTTGTTTTCGTTGTTCTTTCTTCTCGCGATATTCTTTACTATATATTAGGCTAAGTTCTCAAATTAATTTTCTATTTTACCACTTGATGTTATCCAATGCCTCTGGATTAGTGTGGCCTCTGGATTTTTCTAATATCAATAGTGTTCTTATATCTACCAGGGTCATAATGAGAAGCTGTCAGGGGTGTAGACTTAAAATCATTAATAAGGCGCACTGAATGTAAAATACAGACGTTATAACATAAGCGTATTTTTTTATTTAACTTGCTGATAAACAGTTGTATGTGGAGTATTATTACAAACTATCCTCGCATACCGTTTAAACGCTCTAAATTGTAAGTTTCAAAACCACATAATGTTATTCCACTCAATAATACATCTACATCAAACATAAGGTGAAGACCTTAGAGGGCAAGGAAAGTGACTTTTGAAGTAGATAAATTTGTCTAGGAAATTGACACTCCATAGTGAAATACAGATGGTGATCAGAAAAATGGAAACACCTGAACGAAATTGCAACTTACCAGATTAATATGGTGTCGGGCCACCTTTCGCCTTCAGAACAGCCTTGATGCGACGTGGGATGGAGGCATAGAGATCGTGAATGGTAGCAAGTGGAATTTTACACCATTCCTCGTGCAGGGCATCGGCCAGTTCTGTGAGAGAGGATAGAGGTGGAAATCGTCGCCGGAATCTTGTTTCCAAGACGGACCACAGATGTTCACTTATGTTGAAATCTGGTGATTGGGCGGGCCAGGGAAGGTGTTGAACGTCATCCCGATGTTCCTCAAACCATTCTGCAACAACTCCAGCTGTGTGAATGGGTGCCTTATCATCCTGGAAGATGGCGTCATTGTCCGGGAACAACATCTGGACCATAGGATGCAAGTGGTCTCCAGAATTGCGACATAATCGTTGGCAGTGATTCGTCCGCTAAGTTTGACCATAGGCCCACAGCATCACCAAGCCGCCGAAATTTTTCACAGTTGGGCGGAGACACTGCAGATCATAAGCTTCTTTGGGTGTTCTCCACACATAAACACGGCCCGTGGTTGGGAATAGGGTGAAGGATGACTCATCGGACCATATCACACGTTTCCAGTCCTCAACGGTCCAAGCTGCATGGTCGCGGCACCATTTGCGGCGTGTGAAAGCGTTATGGTCCCTGATGAGCGGTTTGGCACGTGCAACACGACCCCTTAAGTTCATGTCATGTATTTCGCGGCGGACTGTGATTGTCGAAAAAGGGGGGGGGTGCTGGTTGAGTTCCTCCACCACTTATTCCGCAGTGGCACGACGGTTCTGGGTGACAATGTGCTTTAATACCCGGCGTGACCTGTCAATCATGATTTTATTCCGCTTCCCCGATGTGGTTTTCCCGAGTGTTGTCGACACTGTCCTACGGGACACACCTAACATAGTGGCCACTGCCGTCACACTCACTCCAAATAACCGCGCACCAACAATTTGCCCTCTTTGAAAATCTGATAGGTGTCCCATTTTACACTACCTCCGTCTGAGGGAGCCACTGGACACTGCTGTTCCACTGCGCCTGACGTAGTATGGAGACCGACCTAACACACCACCACCAGCGGTCCGGCGCTGCACGTGCCACATTACTGCCAACCCATACATCTGACGTGCTGCCAACAACAGTTTTTTTCATTTTTCTTATCGTCATCTGTATATAAGCTGGGAGGATAACCACGGCACAATTCACTCATTGGTAGACCCTCGAGTGGAGTGTGATGAGGTTTTCGAAGTTTGCATATTGTGATCCGCAGAGTGGTTTTCCGATTATAAATAAAACTTATTGGAAACATCATGTATAACTTGGATCCCTTTTATTATGGGGACCTCAATTGAGCTGTCTGAAACAGTGAACACAGTGAAAACAGTGAACTAAATGCATTTTCAAACTATCAGCAACAAGGTTACACTTTGTAGTTTTTCATAATTTGTGATAAATTATCAGTTATTGGAAAGAGTGGTGGATAAACTCACATGAAAAGCTGATGTAAAAATGTGGCAATGTACAATTTTTGTGGAATTTGACATCCAGGGTTTCCAATTTTACACATACTTGTTGACAGCTCGAAAATGGAGTTATGATAGTTCACTTTGGTTTCAGACAGCTTAATTACTATTGATGCACTGTCAATAATTATATATATAAATATGTAGTGGCAGTGCATTATATATATATATAGCATTTAACTTTTATTACTTTGATCTGTTTTCATAACAAGAAGGAAGGACATCCTTACCTTATATCAGAAATTTTTCAATTCTGCATTATCATGACATAATTTATTATTTAAGACATCTTTATTCACTCTATTTAGTATATCCTTTCATACTGCATTAACATAAACGATTGAAGGTTGTCTTTCCCGTGTTTTGCTCTCAATCCTTATTTTATAATATTGAGTTTCAAGAAAATCATATTTACAACTTCCTTTCTGCATGTGTAAGAGGGACAGTAAGGAGGAACTTGTACATTTTAAAGAGGTATGTATAACATAAGGCATACATGTGATATTCATATATAATTTTAAACGCACACGTAAGGATGGACTTGCAAGTTTACTTTGATTTCCTACATTCCTGGTTCAATATCGCTTTAACATGCTTCCTCTTCATACTCACTACTTATATATTCAATATCATATTCACTCACAACATCTCCTTGCGATGTCTTGGACTAAATATCTGCATAAAATTTTAGTTCTTCGATAGTTTTCCCTTCATCTATGCCACAGATTTTGTTCATTGCATTTGAGGGTAGTACGTCTTTTAAATTAGAAATCCGCGTGGGATCGAAACACACAAAGTCGTGGTAAAGGTTTTCGTGTAAGAAGAAGAATAAACATATAGAATATATGTTGATTTCAGATAGATAGTCTCTGTTTGTGGTTACAGTAATAAAATAGAATTTTTGTTTCGGTTTGCTATGGCAACTGGTATTTAATTATGGAGACTACATAATAAAAAGTAGTTGTAGTCAATGTGATGTGTCTAGTTTGAAATTTATGCAATCACTAGTTATTACAAATATACGTATAAATTGAGGGTGCCTGATAGTAGTAACTTATCTTAGTATTCGAACTGGGCTAATGTGACGAAAAATACATTAAATTTAATTATAACGTTACAATCGAACGAATACATTCTATGGTTTGATATTATTTGATCACAGCAAAACGCATGCCTCCTGCTGGTTTCTTCGGAACCTACCCCTCTCCAACTCCCTACTACCCGTACAACCTCCCGTTTACGCGACACCCAATCTGCTACGCTCCTTGTGGTTTACAAGGACATTCTTTTTGTTAACCAGTGTTACCTTATTGTCAACACCTGGTGTGAAATGCCACGTAAATTCCGCGTGGTCAACAACTCAGTTCCAGAACTAGAGCGCACTAACTGATGCAACATATATATTTTGAATTTTGTATCTAAGTACTTTGAGAATCGTCAAAGTAATTTAAATGATATTTTTATTACTTGTTTATGGGAATGAAGAATTTGTTAAACCATTAATTTTTAGGTCTTCTCGGGCTAGCAGCCAGGTGAATACTGTTATATCTTGCGACGTTTCGAGGGCTGACATCGTCCTCATCTTCAGGCGAATATGATTGTGCAATGGAGTGTATGGAATATATATACTCATGTATGTACGATTGGACTCTTCAGATTGGTGGTTGAAATGGCGGCTTCTGATTGGTGCTTGAGATGGCGGGATATGATTGGTGTCCATGTTTTATTCAGTTGGAATCCTGTGTCTCTGTTAAGGTTCGTTTTTTCTTGTATGATTGCAACGGCTTCTTTTATCCTCCTGTCCCAAACTCTTGAGCATTTTGCTATTATTTCGGCATCTGTGAACAAAATCTTATGTTGCTGTTTGATGCTATGTTCAGCCAATCCGGATTTTTCTGGTTGGTTTAGTCTGATGTAACTGCTGTGTTCTTTGCATGTGGCTTCAATGCTTCGTCCTGTTTGTCCAATATATGACTTACCACATTCACATGGAATGCGGTAAACTCCAGGAGTTCGGAGGCCCAAGTCGTCTTTGGTTGATCGTATTAAGTTTTTTATTTTTGCTGGAGGCTTGTGTATTGTCCTGATGTTGTACCTGGCAAATAGTCTGCTGAGCTTTCCAGAAGTGTTCCCGGTGTATGGGAGGCAAATTGTGTTTTTCCGTTCTTCATTCACAGTTTCTTCTGCACTTTTGTCCTTGTTGTCACTGTCCTTCGTTCTGGTCCTTTTCAGGGCCATATTTATATCTCGCATTGAGTATCCATTCTGTAGCATGGCGCTGCGAAGATGATTAACTTCCTCTATTAAACAATCTTTGTCGGAGATGGAAAATGCTCTATGTGCTAAAGTGTTGAGAACTCCAAGCCGTTGAGCTTTGTGATGGAAACTATTTGCGTTCAGATATAAATCTGTATGTGTTGGTTTCCTGTATACCCTCTGGCCTAGGCTGCCATCCGGTCTTCTGTATATCATGATGTCAAGAAATGGTAGACGTCCATCTTGTTCAACTTCCATTGTGAATTTAATATTCGGATGCTGGTTATTAAGATGCTGCAGGATTTCCTGTAAGGAGCTGCGTCCATGTGGCCAGATGGTGAAGGTGTCATCAACATACCTATAGAAATGTGTGGGTGCCATGATATGCATTATTTTTTACCATGATATGCATTTTCTTTTGATGATTGCGTTTAGCTACATAATAGGAATTGTTCCAGGATTTCTTAAATGTTTACTTATTTCTTTTTAATCCAATTTTTTATTACTTGTCTTAGTCAGCTAACCACTAACATTTAAGGGGACTGGCGTTCTAAGAAATAGTAGCTCCTTCCTTCAGTTGAATCCTTTCAGTTTATGTCTGATAGCTTGACATCGTACATGGCAACACGCATGCCTCGAAATATGACATGCTAGTATATTTCTCCAATTGGAGCAAGAAAGAATGAATATTTCGCCATCACTTAGAGACGCACTAGATAGATTTGATAAACTACATTCACGTTGAATTCTAAGAGAGGAAAATTAATACAAACAAAATTAATATAATAATATGCATCATGCTGAGACAGAGAAAGCATGGCGGGAATGACTTTTCTTAGTTTCGTTATGTAATGTTTTGTCAGCGTAAATAAATCTTCGAAAATAATATTTACAAGCTCTCGCATGAACACGCGTTCAAGTATCGGCTGGTACAAGCTATATTTTACTTTCAAAACGCATTATTTTGTTAATAATAATTTGTTTTCTGCTTTTCTTGTAGATATCTTAAATTTTATTGGCCAGTGCTTAGTGGAGGCTAGTGTTGGTCAAATATCATTACACTTCTATTTCTTTCTTTTAACTGCGTGGGTTATTCCTGTGGCCATAAAATCGCGGTTTTTGTCGTTGTTAGAACCTTGTAAATATAACCGTAACGTTCATAATGATTTTCGCTGTTTTTCCAAAAGTTTACACATCCTTTCTCTCACTTGTGTGTTGCGTTCATCCCAGCTTGGCTACGGCAAATCACGATTTCTTCCGTACATACGTTGTGTTATAAACCGAAGCTAGATAGAACGGTAGACAAAACATAGATATCGTAAAAATGGAAGTCAGCAAATGATCAAATTAACCTTAGATATTAAAAAACTAAAATTATCTTCTGGTGGAAATCATAAAACCTGGTTAAACTGTGCAGAAAATGTGATAATACTGAATGTAATTTACACAAATTAAAAGAACATCAAAAAGTTACAAATGAAAAAGTAGCTTTTACTGTATATATTTTCGGCCGTGTTAACTTTTTTTATTTCCACTTTTATCTTATTTTATTTTCTTTTAATACTGTACTGTGTGGCACAATTGATAAATTAAGATTTCACTTAATCACAATAATCTTCGACCGGTCAACTCCTTCAGAGGCGTTGCAGTTAATAGGATCTCAGGCGTTCCACGTCGGATTATCCCAAGGGTCCGCTGGAGTCCTCTGCAGATAAGAATAAGCGATCGTTCAAGCAGGCACAATTACTCCTTCCTTTTCAATGATATGGAGCCAGAATTTGTCACAAAACTGAGATTACAAACGAATGTTAGGGTGCTAACACATATGTACTAGTCACTTCACTGCTGATTTCTGCACAATATTTGAAAAAAATTATTTTACACGGAGGCGTATGAAAATATCGTACAACCACTGATGATAAATAAACAAAAAATTGGATCTCACGTATGCAAACGGCGATTCAGCTTGCGAAGCTCAATCCGTACAAATGGAGCACTCATAAGAGTATAACATGAGTTTACTTTAGAACAATGCACTCCACTGTTTAATCCTAACAATCGTTTCTAATCTCAGTTTTGTGTGACAAACCCGAAAATAAAATAAAAAGATATTTCGAAAATACCGAAAATAATAAAAGATAAAAGGGGAAATAAAACAAGTTAAAACAGCCGAAAATATATACAATAAAAACTACTTTATCATTTGTAACCTTTTGATGTTCTTTAATTTGTCTGAATTATATTTGATATTATCATATTTTCTGTAAAGTTTAAACAGGTTTTGTGATTTGCACATCATAATTTTAGTTTGTTAATACCTGAGCTTAATTTGATCATTTGTTCACTTTTCCATTTTTACGGTATCTATGTTTTGTCTACCGTTCTCCCCAGCTTCGGTTTATGACACAATGTAGGTACGAAAGAAATCCTGATTTGCCGTAGCAAAGTTGGGATAAAAGCAATAAACAAGTGACAGAGAGAGAGAGAAGGATGTGTAAACTTCTGGGAAAAAAGCGAAAGTCTATATGAACTTTCCGAATATATTTACAAAATTCTAACGACAGGAAACAGGATTTCATGGCCACTGGAATAATCCACGCAGTTAAAAGAAAGAAATAGAAGTGTAAAGATATTTCACCAACACTAACCTCCACTAACCACTGGCCAATAAAATTTAAGATATCTACAAGAAATGCAGAAAACATATTATTATTAACAAAATAATGTGTTTTGAGAGCAAAATATAGCTTGTACCAGCCGATACTTGAACGCGGTTTATTTCAAAAAATAACACGACCTAGTTCCGACGTATTCATGTGAGAGGTTGCGAATATTATTTTCGAAGTTTTATTTACGCTGCCCGAACATTACATAACAAAGCTAAGAAATGTCATTCCCGCATGCATTATTGGTGAGTACACCTCCTTCAAGAGGTACAACTGGCTTCGTAGATTTATGAAATCAACGTTCTAATTATCCTTAAAGAGCTAGTGTGAATATAGTAAATTAGGGAAACCAATCTTTAAATCGTCGATTCCATCCTGTTCACCCCAACCATAGATAGGTGGGCAACATGGAAATTTTGAAACTCTTCTCTACCGTGGGAGATCAGTTTTAAAACTTGATAACGTCTCTTCTTCGTAAGTGTCTATATATTGTATCCTTGGTATTCTTCTTCCTGGTATTTCTATTGCATTTCCCGCTATCAGCATGGTGATCACATCAGAGTGCCGAATAAGATGGCAAAGCATAGTGTTTCTTCTTTTTCCTATTATTTTCATGATCTGTTGTCCTTCATTAGCAACCCTTAGTGCTTGTTCATTTCTTTTTCTTTCGGTCCATGATATACGCAACATTGTGCGCCAAGACCACATTCAAAGTGCTTCTAGCTTAGATATTTTAGCTTTTCTCAATGGAAACCCTCGATTGATCCTACATATATTTAGACTTAAATGTAACTTCTGAAGATAGTGGATTAAATTTGCCTGACCTTGATCTAGAAATGCAATTTTTTTTCTGAGGCCAGATGTTAACCCATAAACATTTATAAACCGTAAATAAACTAAAAATTGAAATGGAACCGGGGGCAATATATGGCAGTGTGGAGTTTTATGGCTGATTTGAGCATACGCCTTAGATCGTGCACCCAATTCGACAGCGTGTAAGACTCGTTCTAATTAATCATCGTTCGAATGGCAGCCTGGATCTACAGTTTGTTTTTCAGGGAGTTAAGCATGGTAAGCTATGTTCGCTATTGAAACTAAAAGCGGTATATTCTTTAAAGGAAAGAGAAAAACCAGAAACAAAAGGATGGGAAATGCAGACTTTCTATTGTTAAAAGTTGAAATTTCGTTGTCGTGTCCATGCTTTCTGTCTTAGCATGATGCATATTGTTATATTCATTTTGCTTGCATTAATTTTCATACCTTAGAATTCAAAGTGAATGTAGTTTATCAAATCTATCTAGTGCGTCTCTAAGTCATGGCGAAATATTCACTCTTTCTTGCTCCAATTGGAGAAATATACTGGCATGTCATATTTCGGGGCATACGTGTTGCCATGTTCGGTGTCCAGCTATCAGACATAAACTGAAAGAATTAAACTGGAGGAAGGAGCTAATATTTCTTAGAACGCCAGTCCCCTTAAATGTTAGTGGTTAGCTGACATGGAAAAGTGATAAAAAATTGGATTAAAGAGAAATAAGTGAACATTTAAGAAATATTTGGAACAATTCCTGTTATGCAGCAAAAAGCAATCATCAACAGAAAATGCATATCATGGTAAAAATTAACCAAGAGATGACAAATTGAAAAAAATATACCGACTATTAAAATTAAAAAAGGGAAAAGGGAATTAAACAGACTTTGAAAAAGTTCACAGGTCAGGGTTCCTGTAATTCTTATACTAGAAGATTAAATACCTAATGTGATTTAACATGTTACTGCATGGTAGACCAAAAGTCGGAAGAAATCACCGTCGGACTAACTTAGCGGTCAACGGTTTGCGCTTCCTACAAGCAACGGCTTTTGGGTCAAATATAGTGAAATACCATATGATCGTTTTTCTGAAGTTTGAATCCACAGAGATCAAATAATCAATCTATTTGACAACCATATCTTTGAGTTGTATTATATTCAACTTTTCAATTTGGATTACAGGGCAAAATTTGTACATGTTTAAATATTTGGTCCTCTAGCTATATTTTTTACATTTCAAGTTGGTAGCATTGTTATCCTGGATGTGTAGGCCTGAACCAGAAATATTCGATTTAACATTTTTATACAAACGAAAAAGTTATAAAATGTTATAAAATGGCATTCTGGCAATTTTGATGACTCACTACGGTACCTGTGTGTCGAGCAGGTGTTTCCAAACCTAGTAACTTATTATGAAATAGTTATCATTTCGCTGCATTTTACTTATTTACAATTTTGAGCGTTTAAACGGTCTGCGAGGATAGTTTGTAATAATACTGCATATACAACTGTTGATAAGCCTGTTTAATAAAAAAAATACGCATATGAAATAACGTCACTATGTTACAGTCAGTGCGCCTTATTTATGATTTTATGTCTAAGCCCTTCACAGCTTCTCATTATGACCCTGGTAGAAACGAGAACAATATTGTTATTAGAAAAAGCTAATTGAGATACATGGGATAACATCAAATGGTAAGATAGAAAATTAATTTCAGAACTTAGCTCAAAATATAGTAAAGAATATCGGGAGAAGATAAAAACAAGGAAAGCAAGAAAAAATCATACATTCCTTCAGCACAAATTATAAATCTTTATAAACGAAGACGAAAACTTGTTATAAACAAAATTATCTTCTCTCGAAATAACGTGGAACAGGTGAACATCACTTCCGTTATGTTAATGTTCGTTATAATACATGTTTGTAATTCCAGATGTTGTTTGGCAATAGACAAAATAGAAAAGAGATATTCGGAAGAATGAAAAGAAAGCCAAGGACAAACTTTTAGATGATATCCCTGTTGATTGCCAGCTGTTTCTTCTTGTTTTAATTCCATTTTACTTGCGCTTTATCTTATCGATTTTAGGACAATACTGATTGGAATTAATCGCGAAAGATTCGTCCAAATAGTAACATTATATTTAACTGAAGACAAAGAAGAGAGAGTAGTTTTTTGATTCACTCCCAGCTCTTTTAGGATCTCCATTTTTTAAAATGTATGCTATTAGAGTAATTTTAAAAGTCAGAAAATATCTTAACCCTTAACAGGGAACGTTATTTTTGTTCGCTTACAAGAAACGCGTGTCTCTGGGACACGGACATGTATAAAGTAAGATCTTTTTTAAAAAACGTATGTGTAATGTAGAACAATGAAACTTTATATTTTGTACTTCGAGCAAAATATGATAAACCAGAATTATATATATTAATTCGGTTTTATTGGAATATAAATTCGGAAAATATTTCAATATCTAAATTAAAATAGAATATAAATTTAAAAACTGACAAATTTTAAATTAGTATAATTCTACATATTACTACCCCGCAAATATGCTATTTGTCCACATGTAGCTGCCCTGTACAAATGTTCTATTTGTCCAAGACCTTGGAAACGTTTAACGAACATGGTAGCTTTAAATAAAGGTCGTCCCAAAGTGTCTTGAAAATGGTGAATACATGTCTTCGTTGCCTGATTTACAAATAGAACACAATATTAGGAGAGCAATAAGGGCTTTATTTTCAAATAGGTCAGTAGATCTGTAGTTTGACTTTGCTCTAATTTACTTCAAATTTGTTTCGATTTTCTTCCAACTTCATATTGAAATCTCCTGAATTATATCATTATTACATAAGTTAGACAGGATTTTTTTCCCAGATTTCTTACATGGGTGACTATACCAGGAATCCCTCTGACTATGTTTTGATGAGAACCCTTCGGTTTCTTAGAGGTGCATTTCAATTCCAAACAAACTTGTTTTTACCTCTGTATCTAAGGCCTTCGTTATCACATGAAACTTCACTAGGGCTTCCCACATTGACAGTTCTGTTACTACTTGAGCTCACACCTGGCACTGTATCAGAATTGGTATCGTCCTCACTTTCAGTAGGTAATTCTTGATTTGAGGAAAAAATTAGGCGTCTCAGTCAGAATCTACTGAAGACAATAATATAAATTACTTCTGTACTTTCAACATTTTTGGAATTTTTCCCGTGAAATAAGGATCTGCTGTACTTACAGTTTCATTCTTAAATTTCTTTCTCGAGGTACTAGGTCTATATTTTGCAAATACATAAAATCTCACACAAACAAAATTGTATGTTTCAAGAGCTCAATAGCTTCTATTTCATGGTAAATAAAAGTAAACCACAAAAATTTTTGAAAGCAAAACTCCCTTCAGGAAATGTGTGTCCAATAATCACGCAAAAATATAAACAATAATGGAAATGTGTGCCTCTTTCTAAAATCATCGATAAATGTTCACTCAGACATTACGCCAACAATAGACTACTGCGAAACACATACAACTAAATAATTGGAAGGTACTGAAAGAACCGATACATTGAGTGAATCAGTGTTGCCAATGTAATACAAAGAAAAACCATAGGTGTCTGACATACACATATTTCGTCTTAAGGGTTAAAAAGCAGAAGGAAACGAAGGAGAAAAAGATTGTGTTTAAAATTCAGGGACGATGCAATATTTAAAATGCATTTTCCTAAACTACTGAGTTATAACTAACCAGAAAAAAAAAAACAAAGGAAATAGACACTTACAAGGATGAAAAAGGATTACGCAAGTGCCCGAGATAAAGCTGTAAGTAGTCAACAAAAAACGGAGAATGCAAGCTAAAATCTCAAAAGAAAACAATAATACAAATTAAAGAAATCCAGGTTTGTTAATGGAAATTCTTGTAAAGTGTGATGCACAAGCTTAGAAACGACACCCAAGCCTGTATCCTATGAGCTTTAAGCCATCAGCAAGTGCAAATCAAACAAACGTCAATTTCATTTGAAACATAAAATCTAACTTTAATTTTTAAGGCTTCACTCGTGAACTTCCTGATTTTATATGGAATAGCTCAGCGTTTACAACTTTAAGAGCAAAAATATAGACCTGTCCAAAAAGGCAGTATGAACTATGGGAAAAGCTATCAATTCACACAAGTACTGACAAAATGATAGAAAACTCATATCTTGGTGGAATTTAGTCTAAAATGGTGTGAAAAAATCTTAAAAATTGAGAAAAATGCAAATTAAAGAAAGGAAAAATACGTGGAAACACAAAATATATCAGAAAACTGATACACAAGTAAACCATAAACCATTAGCTCCATAATCTTTTCGTCTGTCTTGGTTAGTTTTACTCTCACGTTCCTGCACTTTCGATTGGATCATAGAATATATTCCCCCGTGTAAGAAATATAATAAAAGTGGAAAATAATTTTTCTTAAAGCAATTTAAATCTTTGTCTCACAAAAACTTGGACTCAACCATCATCGTGCTTTCCTAATGTAAACCTACATTCAAGAATGAAATGCAGCTTATACAATGTAGTTTTCTATCATACTAAGAAATTTTGTTCGAAAGGCGGGATGTACTTAATAATATCGTATTAATGATATTCTTAATCTGGACTCTAAAAAGGCTAATTTATAAATAAATAAATAACGCTTCCCTGGTATTTTATGAGTATATCTCAGTAACCCACAATGAAATTTGATTTAACATCGTTCTGAAATGAATTTAAATAATAATGATGATCTATACAGAAGTTCTACATTTCTATGTAGAAGAACGAAAAGTCGTTTATAAAATACCCTTTTCAACAGTACAACGAGAACATTATCTGATAAAATGCTGCTCCTCCATAACAAAAATTGAAACTAACGTTACTTAGAAATCGATTTGTAGTCATAATGAAGCCCCCTCCCCCTTTAAAGGGAACCCAAAAAGAAGAAACCGACGTCGGGCACATTTTTGAAACATATTAAGATTCTATTTTGCTAAAAGAGATACTTTGCATAGTTATTTTGTATTGATAAATCTATTCTTAATCTTCTATTCCAAACTGTTCTTAAAAAAAAAAAAAAAAAATCCTGCGGGACTTGTATCTATGGCCATTCTCACTCTATCTAAAATCTAAAAGCAGAGTAACAAAATTTATTTAACTCACCTAATAAGAAAGGCGTTATCTCAAATTACATTCACTGCAGTTAGAAGCGAAATAACTGGCAATAGCTGTTAAAGTTTAAAAGATGTTAAAAATAGAATGGTTGGGAAATTTTTCATGGTTTGTACCTGAGATATTCTTACTTTCCTTTATAAATTCAAATAAGATCTCAATTTATTTCACTCGGCTAAAAGAAATGAAACATTCTCAAATTATACCATCCGCAGAGTAGGAGCCGTTCTGATCACGAAGTTTGACACAACTTTAAAGCTACGATGAAAATGTCTTTCATTGTTTGTCAGTACAAACATTAATGCATCCTTCTTCATTAAAAAAAAAAAAACCTCGCGAGCTACTTGCCACTTCTACTAGGAATACCTAGATGTCAAATACATACTTCTACGATAGGCTCAGAGCAGCGCAAAAAAAAATTCGAATTGGAAAGCGCATGAAAAAGAACGAATTCAAACTTTCTTTGTATTCCCCACCTACGGATGTTCTTATAAATTTCTAAATTGTAAAATGCACAAATCTAAATTTGTTAAACTTAACTACTAAAAATGAAAAGAACTAAGTTATTTATTCAGTAAAGTTGGTTGTAGAATAGTTACCACGATCGTCGCCATGAAACCAAAATTCAATTACCCGCTCACCGCATTCCACACATACAAGCAGACAGAATATGTGGCGCCACAGTAACATAGTACCATATGACTGTACAGACACCCAGTGAGAAAACTATGAACTACCACCAATCTGTTTACAGTTCAGGGTTTTACTAACAGATGACTGAAACTCTTTTCATATTTTGTGGGAAGTAATGCCCAATGTGCAAAGTAACCCCGTGTTACGGTAGCTAGTTACCACTGTAAGCGAAATGAAATATCAACATTCAATGTGGCAAATCATGACACAAAACTAGAAAAACCTTTGGGAAGGAAGGAATTCATATAACTAAGGAATTACGTCCCTAATATATTGCGTTAGTTTGGAACACAAATATACAAGCAAAGAAAGCATTTCAAGATGTTACCTATAAAATACTTAGGAACGTACAAGAACACATTCAACACGTAAGACATGTAAGTTTATCCTAAATACAGAATTTTGCGCTATCCTCGTTTACCAACATTCTGCGTAATGCTCTAATCTGCATAGCAATCTTATTTTTACCGGCCATCTAGCACATGCTGGTTAGCGTTGACTGTACAATAATTCACACATCATGTACGTTCACTAAGCCCCTACAGTGATTATACATTGAGAAATTTAGGTTCATACTCTAGAAATGATTCCTGGGAATGTAAAAAGTCGACTTCCTTGAAAGAAATGAGTGCAGCTATGAAATGGTTTAATGTATGGACCTCTACAATTAACGAACATTCATTGATGGTTAAAATATTCTTTCTCTTGTATTTTACTAATGTCTTTCGAAGCCCTCCGGAAAAATGAGGCTAGACACATTTGAGCTAAATTCTAAGTAAAAACACAAACGTCCATAGTTCTTGTTCCAATATAATATTTTCCACGTTTAAATTTGCAAAATATTAGGATATATACCATTCTCACGATTTGTTATTTTACATAAGTCTCTATATACATAAAACAATATTGTCGAGCACCCATATTTAAAATATGTGCAACAATTAGTGAGAAGTGTGTGATCAATAATAAAGAAATAATTAGTTTATCAAGATCTAAACTACATAAGATTTGTATTAGTCGTATCGATCCTATTTTTATTTGGTATACAGCTTATCTACCTGTGTCTTCCAATTTCCTAATTGTAGGTTACTAACTTACGTTCGAGATATCTCCCATATCTAAATATTTCTCGTGAAGTATTGCTTTTAGCCAACACACTTTCCGAACGCATGTAACCGTATTATCAATCTGAGCCAATTAGTATATGAAAAATTGAACATTACCTTTCTGGGTGAAGTGAATTTAAACTTTTTGTTGTTAATTGTTGGAAGTCATTAGAGTACGACGCGCAAGTCTCCTGAACCACTATTTTTCTAGGCGTTTCTATATTCCTTTCAAATTCAGGATCATCATCTACTGCTAATTCTGATTTCACCCTTTCAACGTTTAGTTTCACATCCAAAGAACACATAGCTGTATCCTTGTCCATTGTTACCTCTCCTTCCGTTGTGGATAATATTAACTCTTTCTTGCCAGTCATCAGTTCGTATGTCCACCCTTTCCCTTCGAGTGGATCTTCCTGAGGTAAGTCAAAAGCAGTTTCTTCTTTGCACATCAATTCCATCTTAACAGACGCCTCACCAGCCATTGTGAATTGAAATATAATAAGAATGTAACACTGTTCTTACACTTCCCTTATATTTTATGTTGCCAGTCTTAATGAAATGATTTACAAGAACGTTCACAAAAGCAACTTTATATTTAAAATCATCTTCTGCAGATCCTTATTTCCTTAGCCACGATCGCTCTCTAGGAGATTGTTTGTTTGTTTGTAGCAGCCGGAGGAAAATGAAAAGGAACCCGGATGTTTACATCTTTAGTTCATATTTCGTTCAAGTGAGATCTTTTGTCGCTAGTGTAGCTCACACTCACATACCGCTATTCTCGTGTTTCAGAAGTTATCCATCCATCTTTATCGTTTTAGCGGGAATAGCAAATCCTGTATTTCTGTATGCCATTGCGGTTTGACTGACTGTCAATCTCCCGTTGCGTATACCGGTACTAATTTTATTTAATACACGTGCTATTATTGCTTCAAATGCTACTTTTGATTGTGACTTGTGCCGCGACTTAAGATAGTTAGTGCGAACAATTTAATATTTTAACACAATTTTTTCACTTGAGAACAATAACTGGTTGTGGCTTTTGTGTGTATGTGTAAGCGTCTCGTGGAATAAGACGTTGATTTTCGGTGCCATTTGATAACAGTCACTACCATCACTCACGCACCTACTGTAACTATTGGAGACAAACTTAGAGATCTCTTGCCCCAAACGCTACACATTTCCCCCCACACAACCCAGGGCTGATCTTAAGCAGCACGTGCACTGTCATTCTCTTCAATGTTGCCGTACTTCCGTAACCTTTCATAAACAACAAAATTCAGCATTTAAAAACAAAATGAATGAAAGAGAAAAGAAAGGGACAATAGAGGGAAGTAGCAACGTTGATTTTCAGGTAACGGGGTCATAAATCTCTAACAAATATCTCAAAGAACAGAAGGGAAAGTTTTGAGGACTTTCCAGATTCCATGATAAAAGCATCTTTAACTGTGTCTGCTAGTATTCCAGGTCAGACAAACGCTGCCCTTGTAAGGTGACCATAATTCCAGTATGATACGCCAGGTGGCAGCACCGAACCGAAAATGGGTGGGTATAAAACGATTAACCTTCTGTAATTTCTAGCAAGTACCTAGGTATATAGCATTAGGCAAGGGCGCTCATTTCTCTGGATATTTGGAGGGGCACACACACGCAGAAGGTATATATATATATATATATATATATATATATATATATATATATATATATATATATATATATATATATATATTTATATATATGAGGATGTCACGACTAGTGATGGGTAAATTCCCGGGAAGATATTTTTCGGGATTATTCCCGGGAAGATTCCCAAAAGGGGAATTTATGTAAAATCAGAAAGAAAATTGCATTATATTACTATATTATGATTTCGAAGTTCAATTAATTATTATATCACAGTATATTATTATTGTTGTCCTCAGAGGATTCTTTAAAATGTACATTCTGAACGGTACTATGTTACCTTATTACCACTTGATTATTTTTAGACAGTACACATAAATGTATATTTATTTACAATACGTTCTATCAATTAAATATGTGTGAAAAAATTATATAGTAACCGTTTAAATTTATATGTAAGTGGATTTACTCAACTTGACACCATACACGACCTTTCATTCTATCTATTTCTTAAAATTCCATACGTTAATTCACATGTAAAAGAAGTCCAAGTAGCCTACCTCTTCACAAATTCGAGTCAGAGAGAGCAGACAGACCGACGTCTATTACTAATGGTGGTTCAAGGTTTATTAAGAGCACTTAATCTCTAATTATACATAATTCTAAATTATTTTACAAAATATTTAATTTTCTTCATTTGTAAATTAGTACTTTGCTAATTTTGGCTGTTCTTTAACATTGGGAGCCAGTTTATGCACCTACTTTTTTGCGATATTCTATTCCGATGCGGTTGTTTTATGGTTTCATACGTTAAATTACGTTACCAACATTAAATTCAGACAGCATTGTAGAGCGAGCGTTAGCGAATGAAGGCGGGTTAGAACCTCCCATGGCACGTTGTTTTTTTTTTATCTTCGTTACCGACAATTCACTTTCTTTTTTCACATAAATCACTTCCACTTACATTTCCGTTTTGTATAAATCCGTTACTGCCCTAAACAAATGTGTTCGATACTCTCTTGACTACTTGAACATCACTATCAACTCATTTCTTTCCTAAATCATCCTACTTTTTGCTAGTTTTGGCCCCCCCAATACTAAACAATTACCTTACGTTTTACTGCAAATGGAAATGGAACTTAAAAAATCATATTATTGGTTATATAAAGTACCGTCAATTTTAAATTTTTTAACCTCCAAATTCTTTAAAACCTAGTAGTACATCATAATATATTAAAATAAAGTAATTAGTCATATGGTTCTTATAATTTGGAAGATAATTTAAAGGAAATGGAAATAAATTCCTTCCCGGGAATTTATAGGCCAGGGGGAAAAACCCGGGAATATTCTCATTTTTAAATTCCTTCCCACCGGGAATATTCCCACTGCCCATCACTAGTCACGACAAATTCCATTCAAGTTATGCCAAATATTACATATTCATAAATACACTAGGGGACCGTCGGATTTGAATCCTTCACTTTGATAATGTGAGCCGTGGTACTCATGATCCAACTGATTCTCTTTACGTGGTGACGTACGTGTATCAATATGCAATTGTCGCAATTTATCAATATGTTCCTGTCGTACTAATAATTCTCGATCTACTCTTTCTAATCTATGCATTTCCTGAGTAATATTTTGATCATGTTCGAATTTTAAGGTAACAGCGGGCAATTTCTCAAAATGCTCCATTATCATTTCAACAGTAGCTTTATGGTGTTCACTAAAACTTTCCAAGGTTTGTGTGGTTCCATCTGACCGTTCACTGTTAAGTTTTAGAATTTGCCTTGCCCTTGTACTTCTTCACCTATCTCACCTGTCTTTTCCGCGAGTTCCTTTACATATCCTTTTAATTCGCGTACGGCACTTTCCTGTCTATTCATACAAAAGCTAACAATCTCGCATTTTCTGTCTGTGAGCACTTGGTGATCTTGCATTTTCTCTACTTCGCCTTTTAGCCCTTGCACTTCCTCTTTCAAAGTATCAATATCACGCTGTTGGGCCTCGGTGGTTTCTCTACTCTCAATCTCTACCGCTTTTATGGATGCCCGTAATTGCCCAACACCTTTCCTATATTCTTCCCTAAGTGATTCAACGCGTTTGGTTAGGCTAGCTAATTCCAAACGTATTTCAGTAACCGTATTATTGAATTCAGTAATCAGTAATCGTACTACTCAAACCATCAAGTCTACTTTTTAATTCAACTCAATTCTACGTCCACTCTTTCGCTAATTTCGTTATGCACTGTTTACATTCATTTGCTGATTCTGTTATTGACTGTTTGCATCACCTATTAATTCATCTACTCATTCTCTATTGCTTTCAATTTTATGTTCTAAAGGTTCACTGTTATTTTCTACTTTCTGCTCTAATTTAGCAGACTGTTTCTCTAACAATGCTTGAATTTGTTCTAATGTAATTCTACTCTCTATATTTATTTAAGTTACAAACAACTAATTCACAATATAAAAGTGAAAAATACGAACACCTAACTTCAACAACAAAGTGTAAAGAAACAACTTTCTGAAACTAATGTGTCATTATTTCAATTGCACAAAACCTTCTCTTTTTTGACACTTCTCAAAACTTATTAAATTATTTTAACATATCTTAACACGTATCCTATAATTATTTCCTCACAATATTCTTAGCATAAGTATAAATAAAGGTGCAAACAGATGGTTATGTCTATATTGGTGTGTGTTCGGCTGTGATCAGCTGATTGGTGTTTATTCATATGTGCGTAATATTGGAAGTTGACGGTTGGAAAACTTTGCGAACAAAGATAAAAATGTTATATTTTAATGTCTTACGAAAAACTTATACTAGTAATATTTCTATAGTAATTAAATGTACTTTATATTTTTTAAAGCCTACTTATTATTTTCTCTTTCCTTTTTCACAAGTTTGAACTATTTCCAAGGAAATTAAATTTAACTAGTTTGCTACATATACTACGTGACTCAAACTCTGGATTCTATACGCAAACACTACAATACCTGTTCTAAATACTTTCGTGTTTACCAAGTAAATCAGTAGTATCTTCGGGCACAATTACATCCGAAGATTGATGATTTTTTCCTGTCATGGTCACTATGTGTTTGTAATCGTGTTTTTTTTCCGTTGTTAAAACTCTATAAACCTAAGCATTCACCCCAGCTTTACTAGGGCAAATCACAATTACATCCGAACTTATATCTTATCGAAAACCCGAAGCTGGGCACATACGGTTGACCGTAAAATAGAAATATGTGAAAATTATTAATTTCAACACAAATATTAACGAATAATAAAGAAACCACTTTACGATACAACTCAAAAAAACCTAATTAAACTGTGCAAAGAATGTGTTGCTGAATCTGAATTACACAAATAAAGAGAACATTAAGAGATTCAAGCGGTCAAGTAGATTTGTTCAATTTTATTTGATGGTTTCAACCTTTCATTTCATTTCTATTTGCTTTCCTTCATTAAAAAGTGGTTAGGTGGCTCGAATAATGAATGTTTCACTTACTCACGATAAATCTTCGACCGGTCAGTTGTTCCACTGCTGAAACACTCTAAAAACAGTACTCATGATTTTGCACAAGTACCCATGAAATAGAAGGTACTTCGCCGACGTACCTATGAGAATTCAATGTACCGAAGACTTTAGTGGGTACACAACGCATCTCAGCCTCTTACCCATGAATTAGTGGGTACATGGAAGATTTATGGGTACAGTAAATTTGTACCGAAGAATGTATCCATGGCAATAAGGTAACATGAACATACGCCATACTGTGTGTTTTCGGTTGATGTGTTGTCTGCGCATTATTTGAATGAAGATTGGAAAGATTCCAACAACCAATCAAACGAGTCACATATAAAAGTAAATGGAATATTTTGTATTTATAATTGTATCTGGATATTTTAAATGAATTAACTTGTCTAAAATGTATATTATATTTCAGTAGTCAAACAGTAATTTATGCCATAGTTCCTTTGAAACAATTTTTCATGGTTAAGCTGATTACAAAATGTACATTTTAAATCTAGTTTTTTTAAAAAAAAACATGCACAACATGCTAATTTTCGTGACTTTATCTGAATAATATTCCGACTGTTCCGTGGGTGCCATTAACGTATGTAGGAAAATCAAGAGTATGGAATTGAAAGTGCAAGGGTAAGTATTCCATACACATGGTTGCGTGCACCTTGCACTACACTGGTTTGTATAGGTTGTGTTTATGGCTTCTGGTGCTTACGTTCAAGGTAACGTTTACTAAATCCCTGTACCTTGTGCTTGAGCAAGGACTTTACCGTGTAAGTGTTGTATCGCCGGACCAATTTTTGGAAATTTACAGGGTGAATTGGAGAATTTATTTTGGTTTGAGAGGAAGAGTAAGGGAAAGTCAGGTGAAGGGAATAGCGATTTCTGTAGGCTGTGTTTGATATTGTAAGGGATATTGTATGCGGAGGCGGAAGTGACTGTTTGGCGGAGAAGTACACTTGATATGATTTAGTGGTGGAAAAGACAGTGTGGTAATAGCGCGTATATGTCAAGATTCTAACATACCTTGTTTGCGTTTTATAGAATTACACAAAAATAACGAATGTCAGTTGTTGAAATTCTGTAAAAGACACAGTATACTGTTTACAAGTGGAGCTTTACTAATATGAAGTCCTATTGAAGCTAGTATCATTGCCAAAAACCATTTGTTTCACTACCAACTCGCATACTCACCATCGCTGACACGCCTGCTTCCTCCGGACGCACCCAACACTGTAGCATACATCCGGACGCCGTGTTTATACGCAATAGTAATTTTTTATGCCATGTAAATCCTAAAAGTTTACATGGCTCTGTTTTGAAGGTAACTGAACCTGACCTAGCCTCAAGTAACGTAATGTAATCTAACCAAGTGCAGTACACTTTGGTACTTTTTTGTGTTTTCATGTAGGGCTCGATATAATGCTAGAGAAGCAAGGGCTCGGAAAAAACCGGCGTTTTTGGAAAAAACTCGGTTTTTTCTGCTTCGCTTCTTTGCTTGGGAAATTTTGGGCTTTTTCTCAAAATTCTGCTTTAAATTGATAAAGGAGACTTTGTTTCGCTTCTCTATAACACAAAAAGTCATTTAATTAGTGGTTGGTGCTGATATAAAATCTCGAAAACAAACTATGAATTTCTAAAAGATATTTCAAACAATTTTTCTTCAACATATTTGCATTATGAATTCCACAGGATTAACCAATGTATATAAGATTTTTTTAACCTTCTATATACAAAAGTAAGCAGAGTTGACAAGAACCATGGTTGTTTTTGAAAATGCCAAAAACCCGTTTTTGGGGGGATGTTTAAACCAGGCTTTTTTGGTTTAAACCAGTTTTTTATTTAGATTTTTTGCTTTATGTATTTATATTACATATTCACAGAAATAAGTTTGCTTCGCCTTTGTGTTATTATGCAACAGCGAGATTTTGCCGGAAGAACTCCCATACGCTTAAAAAAGCCCGGTCAGTAAATTTCTTAAATTGAGAATCTCCCGCCCTAGCCACTGGGAAAATTCCGTCATTACTTGAAATGTAAGACAATAACGGGAAATCCCTGTTATTGCTTTGCATGTAAAATTGAAAGGTCAACGTATCATAATCAGTACGCTAAAACTGAGGTATTAAATTATAAATTTAATACATAGATATCATTGAAAGTGCAATCCAATCTAATGCTGGAAGCTACGTAGGCAATCGATAAATTTTGCCAATTTCTATCAATATATTTAAGCAATTTTGGATTCTTTATAAAACAACAGGCATTCATTCAAGGAAAAATATACAATTTGGTATCGTTTTGTACGTTTAGGCTGAACATCTTTACGTAATACCGAAGTTATCAAGGAGAAGACTTTCGCTTAAAGTGACATCCAAACCGCTACTTGGTTTGTTCGACCGAGAATTGATCATGAGACACCTTGTTTAAAAGGTGAAAAGGAAATAAAACTATTGCAGGTGGTTTGATATCTGGAAGGGTCACCATGGCGTTCACACGATTCGCATTTTTCATTCTTTTTATTTTTATGGTTTAAACCAGTTATTAAAAAAAGTTGGTTAAACAGCCCACCCTAAAAGTAAACACTTCTTTTTTTTTAAAAAAAAAATACACAAATAACTAGCAAAATAGTATGTAGTATTTTTACTTCAAAATATTCCAAACCCTCTTTTTGAAACAAGATAAAATTAGAATAAAACATACGAGAAATACTTAGTTTTATATCATACACGTAAAGGCTGCACATCTAGAGCTTTTGGTTTTGTATATTCTTGAAATTCTACAGTTACGTTTTATATAACCACCATCACGGTTTACCCAATCCTCAAGTTTTCTGAATTTTTAACAAGAGGGATTCAACATATCATTACGGAATCCCCCCCCCCCAAAAAAAGGACTACGGAATATATTTGAAGACTACAGGGGAAAATGGAGGTAAGTCAAGATATGGTCGAAAATGAGTTAACAACAGAATAATCTAGCCTGAAAGGTGTAGTTAGCGTGCATTAAATCTCACGGTAAACAGAAAATTAGTCACTAAGAAATTTAATGCTAAAGACTTCGTCTACAGGGGAAGAAGTAGGTAAGTCAGTGGAAAAAAGGTCAATTGTGTAAAATCATAAACAACTGACTTACCTCCCTTTTCCCCTGTAATCTTCATTTAAGTTAAGCTAAATACAACTGCACGACAGACATGACTGAGTGATTAACTTTTACGCTTCTATCGGGAAGTCCGGGATTCAACCAGCATTCGACCATTCTGACAATGCTTTTCTTCATTCCATCTGTGAATGTAGAAATAGTGCGTGTACCGTGAGTTGGCCGACTTCCCTTCTTATTGTTTATAAATCGTTATTATTACTAATTATCAGCAAAGACGGTTTTGCGAAGGTTAGGGGGCGGTCTCTCGGACCGAAGCCCGTTCCCCAAAGTTACGGAATGTGTGCAACAAACAAAATATCTATTAGTTATGCTTTTACTCATAAACTTTAAGCTCTCGCCAAATAAAAATTACGATTGTTTAGAAAACTAAACATTAGTAAGAAAAACCCTTCCCAAAATACTTTTCTAAGTCCGCCTTTGATTCTCAGTATAAAATTATTTTTAAAGTTGTATCCGGAAGATTATTGCTAAACATATAAACGAAACGAAATATTAGTTATGCCTATACTCATAAACTTCAAGCACCTCCCAAATAAAATTAGAACTTTTTAGAAAACGAAACAATCAGAAAAACCCCTCCTAAAGTACTTTTCTAAATTCGCTACTGATTATTTGTATAAATTGGTATTCAAGATTGCGTTCGGAAAATTATTGCTAAATCACTTCACAGCTACAGTTTAACAGAAATGTGGAAGTACGGTTTGACGGGTATATTGAAAAACGTATGCTTTGACGGATAAATAGAAAAACGGGCAAGATTAACTTTTGTGCTAGAAGCTAGAGTACTAAGCTCTTAGAAATGAAACATGGATGACAAACTAAAATGATCTAGAGAAGAAAAAAGATGTCGATAACTCAAAAGTTAAAATAAAGTTAAATAGCCTCTAAAATTGCCCTCAAATACTACATTCTTCATGTTAGCTTTAATTCGTAAAACATGTGCTCCATCCATCTTGATGGTGAATTTCAGAGCGAAATATTGCATTCAGGTCATGGAATTCTTAACTAACTACAGAATATACTATAAGAAATAACGTGGGTTCCTGTCACCACGGCATGGCGCGTCCTCAGGTTGCGGATCGAGGAGAAGGCCTCTAGATATAGAGGTTAGCTGCGAATATACTGAATAAGCAGTCGCGGACAGACGACTAGGAGTGGTCCTCCAGCTTGGGGGTTTGGGTAAGGCTAACACCCTCGTCCTTTAAAAAAAGGTACTTGTTCAGAAACATTCATAAAAGCCTCGGACAAGGACTGATAACTTGGCACGACATCAGCAAAAGAAAATGGACATGAGGTTTGGAACATGAAATATTAGAAGTCTTTATAGGGCAGGCGCGTTAAAATCTGTAACGAGTGAGTTAGAGAAATACAGGATGGACTTAGTAGGAGTTCAGGAAGTTAGGTGGGAAGGAAATGGATCTGATAATTCCGGAAATTTTACGTTATTTTACGGGGAAGGAAATAAAAATCACCAGTTAGGAACAGGGTTTTTCGTTCACAAACGAATATTACCAGCAATTAAACGGGTTGAATTCGTTACTGACAGACTTTCTTTTATTACTCTTAAGGGACGGTGGTGTGATATTATTGTTTTAAATGTACATGCTCCAACTGAAGATAAGGGTGACGATATAAAAGATAGTTTTAACGAAGAAGTGGAACAGATATTTGACCAACTCCCGCGATACCATATGAAGATTCTATTAGGGGATTTCAATGCGAAGGTAGGACGAGAGGATATTTTCAAACCGATTATAGGGAACGAAAGTTTACATAAGGAAAGTAATGACAACGGTGTTAGACTCGTGAACTTTGCAACATCCAAAAACCTAATTGTGAAGAGTACAAAATTCCCACATCGCGACGTTCATAAATACACTTAGACATCACCAGACGGAAAAACACATAATCAAATTGATCACGTTTTAGTAGATAGAAGAAGACAATCTAGCATAATTGACGTCCGGTCATTTAGAGGGGCTGATTGTGACACTGATCACGACCTGGTAGCAGCGATAATACGGGAGAGATTATCGTTGAATAAAGGTAATACTCAATGTCCGAAAACGGAGAGATTTAATTTAAAGAAATTAGAAGAGAGCCAGGTAAGAGAGAAATACCAGATTGAAGTTTCGAATAGATTCTCGGTTTTAGAAGTCTCGGAGTGCACTAGTGTTGAGGATACTTGGATTGCAATTAGAGATAGCATTAAAAGTTCAGCAATAGAAAAATTGAGACACGCGGAAATAAGTAGGAACAAACCATGGTTCGACCAAGAATGCATTAAATTAGCAGAGAAGAGAAAACAGGCAAAATTACGGTGGCTACAAAATCCGAATGAAATAACTACACAAAATTTTGCACATATCAGGCGAAAAACTTCCAAAACTTTTAGAACAAAGAAACGCGATTTTTTGAAAGCTAAAATTAAGGAACTTGAAGATAATAGTAAAAATAAAAATATTCGGGACATGTATAAAGAGATCAGCGAATTTAAGAAAGGCTATCAACCTCGTGCTTATATTTTAAAGAAATCTGACGGAACAGTTCTCACTGATACGGATAGCCTCTTAAATAGATGGAAAGATTTCTTTGACGATTTGCTGAACACGCAGCCAAAAACTAATGTGCGTGGAGAAAAGGAGATACACACCGCAGAACCGTATATTCCAGAACCCAATCGAATAGAAGGGGAAGTGTAAATTTAATAGGGGATGATAGGAGAACAGTAGAAATAAATGCAGAGATCTTATTAAACGCTTGCAGGGACATGCGTTTAGAAGTAAATGCAGAGAACACTAAATACATGGAAGTGCGTCGCGGCCGTAGTACTGCAAATTGTGGAGGCGTTAAAATATTAAATAATACTTTTGATAAAGTGGATACTTTCAAATATTTAGGATCAATATTAACAGACGAAAATCATATTCACGAAGAAATTAAATGTCGACTAAAAGCAGGGAATTTGTGTTACTATTCGGTTCAAAATCTCTTGTCGTCGCGAATTCTGTCGAGGAATTTGAAGCTTAAAATATATAAAACGATAATCATGCCTGTTGTTCTGTATGGTTGCGAAACATGGTCGCTTACTCTGAGGGAAGAACATAGACTGAAAATATTTGAGAACAGGATCCTGAGAAGAATATTCGGACCCAAGAGGAACGAGAATGGGGAATGGCGGAAACTCATAACGAGGAACTACATAGTTTATACGGTTTATCCAACATTGTTAGGGTCGTCAAGTCTAGGAGGCTTAGGTGGGCAGGTCATGTAGCTAGAATGGAAGAAAGTAGAAACGCTTTCAAAGTCTTTACTGGTAGACCCATAGGAAAACGACCATTAGGAAGACCTAGGCGCAGATGGGAGGATAATATTAAGATGGATCTCGCAGAGATAGGAATGCAAAGTAGAAACTGGATGCAATTAGCTAAGGATAGAAGTCAGTGGAGAGCTTTTGTGAACGCGGCACTGAACCTCCGGGTTCCATAGGCCATAGAGTTAGTTAGTTAGTTAGTATACTATAAGAAAGCTATTTAGATAGAAAAATCATGAAAATGAAAAAAGCCAAAATTTCCAAAATTCTCGTTTTTTTCCCAAAAAAGCCGGCTATTTATGTGAAGAAACCATCGATTCAAAAAAAAACCGGCTTTTTTTACATCTCTATATAACACAAATTCCCCCTTCTCCCTCGGACACCAGTCACAACGTTGCACCCCTCTACCTTCTACGAATACCTCGAAGTCCTTGTACAAGTACATGACAAAAAACATACACAATGTGCACACAGAGAAGGCGGTTTTATCAAAATGCGGCAAATAAAACTCGCAATGTCATGGGGGAGGGGTTATCCTTTCCCTCACCTCATAGGCCTATATCACGAAAGTAACGACGAAAACTGAAAGGACTTAAATTAACCTGGCCCTAGCTGATATTCCACAAGAGTTCGTAGGAAAAAAACGTAAAAGCGATCGAAGGAAAATTTAGCAACTGGGCCTACAACTTACACAGTTCTTCTGTCTTTTTTTATGAACGGTGATAGCTTAAACTTGGCCAAACAAAAATAAAATATACGGTTCCTTCGAAATTTCAGTGTTTCTTGCTCAGTATCACAAACTCAAATAGGGAATACAATATCTCAAACTAAACACACAGACAAATATAATTTCGTTAAACTTTCCTGACCCACTCAACAATTTGTAAATACTGTGATTCTACTCGTGTGTAATTTATAAGACCCCCAAAATTACTTACGCTACTAACATATAATATTACTCGATACAGCTGGTGGGAAATATTTTGTTTGGTGCCAGTATCTGTCTGCTACACAGGGTCAGCAAAAAAAATTCTTTTCAAGTGGTGTTTTGGATTAAATAAATTTCTTAATTTATTTAGATTACATATGGATATAAATAATTTTATTTGGCCTTAACGTCCTTATGCAACACAGTGATATGAAAGTAGATCTTTTTCCGAAAGTAGACATCGATTACTAGGAAAATGTTTAGCTGTCTGATGCAATAGGAATAAATAGCGCGATTATAATACAAATGTGTTGCTTCATATTTAAAGCACACTAACTTTTATTTTGATTTATAATTAAGAATTAGTTCATTATTGGTAAAATAAAAGTGACAGTTCTCTGCTCTTCTTCTTCGTAAGGTATTTTCATAAGAAGATTGACAGAGGAAGAAGGAAACAAAAACTGTTGACAAAAGAGAAACAACAAACCCGTGTCGTTCCAAATGAACTTGAGTTAGGGGTAATTATATTAAAGTTTTGCTTTATATTAGCGAGTGACCGTAGGGCAGTTGAGTAGAGCGTTGGCTTCGTTTTAGGAAGTTCCTGGGTTCGCGCTCAGCAACCGCTTATCCCTGGTTTATCTCAGTCGTACTAGGCAAATGCTGTAATGGTGCCTTAAATACGGCCAGTGTCGACTTTTTAAACCCTTTAACATAGGTAATAGTATTGTACGAAATTTTAACCATTTATTTTTATCTTTTGCAATTTTTTATTATTTTGAAAATAAATTTATTAGAAATCGCAACATCAATGTTTCGGATGTCTTTAAGATCGTCATCAGTAATTACAGTAAATTGGAGAAGGAATTTTGAATAGCCTGTTTATGCAATACTCATGCATTGTAGTAAAATCTGGTAATATGGCAGTAGGATACAGAGGGATATTCTTCTTCTTCTTCTTTTTTTTTTTTTTTTTTTTGAATAGAAGTGCTTGGAATTGGGACCGCAATTTGATTAATCTTCGCCTTTGCGTTGTAACCTCAATAAGTAATTCGTTATTTTATGAGACATAGATAGCAGCAAAATCGAAGTATGTTTTAATAAATAATCGCTTTGATATTTTAAAAATCAAGTGAATGTTCTCTTACCATTAAAAAGGTAATGTGTTGCTATCTTTAAAGAGCAATAATAATTATAGGTACCTGTATACATTTATTACATTTAGTAAACTTCCAATTATTTAATTACTGTACCAATGCCTTTAATCACGTGTACTAGTTTTGTTTTCCAATCACACATCACTTTCGAAGAAATTGCTGGAATTGCTCTATCAGTGAATGCTCAACATAAAATTCATTGTATATTGATTCAAAAATTCTAATTTTAACACATGAAACCATACTTATCTAAAGTTACATAGATCTTTCCGCGATCTGCCGCTCTTTTCCCACGGAATTACTGTAGTTTTTTAATATATTTTAATTGTATACACTTTTTCTTTTCCTTCTGACATCCTTCTACCACCAACAGATTACATCTATTGCACATAAGAATTTAAAAGTACCTTGAAACCAATTTTGCAGTTCAGAAAGAAGTCTTGTAGCATCTTTTGCTTGATTTTGTAAATGAGAACGAGAGTTGACCGCAGTAGCCGTGCGCTTTTAAGTATCATTCCGCTTACTTCAATGTTCCAGGTTCGATTCTCACTGGAGCATGGTTGTTTGTGGATTTTAGGAACTTAACAGCTAATAGCATCGTACCCAGACAAAGTCGAGAGCTACTAAAATCAGGGTCACCTACGCCTGTATCGGTTTTCTCGGACTTAATTTATTTTTCAAAATATCTAAATGTAAGTGGGTAAAATTGTTAAAATGTGATTTATATTTCAAGATTCTCATTGTCATAATTTGCAACAAGGGGGCGCGGTGGTTCAGTGGTAGAGCGTTCACCTCCGGTTCTTGGGGTCCCTGGTTCGATCCCAGCTCGCGCCATGTGGACTTTGTGGAGGACAATCACCGTTTCTCGGGGTTCTCCTGTTTCCTCCCACTTTCTTCATTTCACCATTTCGTTCATTTCTCTTCATCACAGCCTCTTTTAGCCCACAAATCATAACCATGGGACGTAATACTCAAAGACTTCATTTATTTCAAATATAAGCATAATCTGTACATTAATTTGTATAATTATCTCAACTAATTCCATAATTATCTCAAGCTGAGTTTTTAAAAATTCATTCAGTACTTTAGAAAGGTCCTAGAAAAGACTTAATTAGTATATATTGAATGATGTAGTATGCCTAAAAGTCCAAATTTTGTAAAAATCACTTTCAATGTGATCCGCTTAGTTGTATGACTAATATACTCATCAAAAGCTCAATAACCCTTTGGGTTTTTTTCATGTGTTTCCAACCCGAAAAAAACACCTTTTTTGGCTGAGCTGCGCTCACATGGACAAACTCTGACGAAAATTCAGAATTTTACCAAGAACAATCAAATTTCAAAGTAAAGTTATAAGTTTTTGTAGTATGTTACCACTAAAACAACGTACCAAAGTATAACATATTTCATTTTTAAAATTAATATTGTTAAACATTCTAAGGAGTACTTCTATTTTTTTGTTGTCTTTATAGAGAATTAACGTGTCGTCTACATAACGATAGTATGTAAACAACTTTTCAATTTAGATGTAGCTACACTGGATAAGATAATTATTGCATATTTTGCACAGCATTGTTATTTCGTGATTTTATTTCTTTATTTAAATATGTACTGTGTTCTTTGTATTTTATTAAACATATCTAAACTCATTCCTTTGGATATATATATTACAGGCATCGTTTCCAGAAACCTTGAAAGCCTCAAGGACCAACCCTATTCTATACTGCCGAGTCCAAAATGCTGTGGAAAGGAAATGGAGAAACAGCCGTGATATCGAAGAGACATCCCTGCTGCTCTTATGTATTTATTACGTTAAGAATTTATTATACCCAACATGGTTTGGACAATTTCTGGGACTTGCAAAAAAATTTTGACATGTGACAAAGAAATATTAAACGCAGCGTACTGCAGAAACCATATAAAATACTAAATATTATAACGAAAACAACTGCAAGAATAACACTTAAAGAATAGCAATAAACTTGTTTTGTATTACTTGAATTATGTTCCTGTATATCAAGTATTTTTAGCACTTCATTTTAAAATAAGAATGTTTATTTATTATTTAATAAGGTTATATAATGTAGCAGCAAAAATTGTGAACAATAAGGTTAAAACATCAAATTTGCATTATCAGCGCCCCTTCCCCTAATTTCAACAAACCAGTCTGGTCCTTGGTTGTTCTTGAAATTTTTCGCGTAGCTTCCGCATCTGCTTTATTCAATTTCGGATGCTTTAATCGGTGTGAGTCCGCACGCGCAAACTGAAATATTCTTCATTTTTTCCTAATCCACAGCTTGAAGAAGAATATGTGGCATTTTGCCCCAAGTAAAATAAAATAACAGCTGAACAAAGAAAATAAGTTTTATCAAAAGCTAAAAGCTTAGCTTTTAATGGAAGGTATTTGCATTGCTCAGCTGTTATGTTGTTTTATCTGGGTTGATATAAGCAGAGCTTTGATGTCGAAAATATAATCGATGGTATTTTTAAGTATTTTCATTACTTTCATCAGAAAACTTGTAACTTAAACATCCTTCAGAAAGGACTGAACGTCCAAAAGGAACTACAATATTTTCCCACAGTTAAGAGGACTTTGTATATTTGTGGCAGCATAGAAAGCATCACTAAGAAAAAAGAGAAGTCTCAGTTCTGTATGGCATCCAATCTTAAAAAAAAAAAGTTACGATTGTTCGTTCACTAAAGGTGAGATGCTTTCCGAAGGTGATGTTTGATGGATAATATCACACTGATATTCGTTCTTTTGCATAATACCTCTTATAGGAGTTTTATATTCTTCCGGGAGGACAGATTCTCCATTTTTAAATCAGGAGGCGCGTCCTTCCAGTAGGGCGAATGGCCGTACTTTAGTATTAATATAAAATGTATTCAAACATTTCAAATCGAATAAATATTTGTGTTTATAATAAGGAACAAAGTACAAGGTATATTCATATATGAGACGGTACAAAGTAAGTCAAAGTTAGAGCCACCTTGATTACTGTATATTCTGAAGTAAAAGAGGAATAATTGTAAATTGGTTTAGTTGGATGCGGAAAATTTCTAGCAGTATAATGTGTTCTGTAGGCCATTCTGGAGGCAGCCCTGTTGAATTTGTCTGAAAATAATCTTAAATGGAAAATGGAGCCCACCTCATTTTGTGATGCTATTTCATGAGAACTTTATCGAAAAAAACCAGTTTTCATTATTACTGTTTATGTAACCAGTTTCATATTGTTCCTAATTTCAATATCATTAATAAAGTCATCTCTGAAAAGTAGCAGGGAACAAATACTGAAAATCTGACTTTGCCTTTGAATTTCTATTGAAATCTAGTCTTAAAGGTGATTCATCACATGACCCTTGTTTCCATTAATTATTTTAAATAGATTAAACCAATATTTCTACTTGTGAAATGGGCAAGAGACTCACGTTACGATAGTTTTCACGAGCCCACCTAAGTTTTATACAGAACCATCACATTTCTTTTTAGCATATTTATGTTAATCAGAGTGATTGCGACTTTTATTGATATTGTTTCTGACTATACATGTACCCCTGAAATTAGGAGTTTTAGTACCCATGAAAAATATTTGTAGCTAAAAAATCAGACGTACATTGTACCTGCTACCTCTTGGGTACCATGTACCTGCTAAATTCATGGGTACAGAAAGGCCGTTTTGTACCTCTGAAATAGTGGGTACTGTATTTAGAGTGTACAACTCGGGTCCTGGCGTCGAATCCGCTAGATGTAAACAACATCCACAAAAGTTCCTGTACTAGAGCCGAAATAAGCTCGGATCTGCGTCAACTAGTCTTGAAGGTTAGTAATTCCCTACTGGCAGGAATAAAACGATTATCCGAGTTGAGGCCACAATCGAATGTTAAAGTGCTAACACGTATTACGAGTCACTTTATATGAGAATTCGACACACTGTTAGAATGACCTTTTTGTACAGATGCGTAACATATCACTGTTGATAAACTCTGAAAATTAACTCTCACATATGCCAACGGCGATTCAACGTGCGAAGCTCAACCCATACAAGGGGAGCGCGTATTATCTTTAGAACACGGCACCCCACACGCCTTGGTGAGTGCTCTTCGAAGTAACAAACAGGCACGCGTACTAAACACAGAGTGAGAGTCCTATTTAGCAAACCAAAGCTTGTATATGGTCAACGGGAAAATCCTGATTTTCGCTCCTAGCGTCGGGATCAGAATTATTGTGCAATGAGCTTTTGGTATTAAAAGTGCGTAGGTTGAAAGTGATTGTCCCAAAATCAGACCTAAAAGGACATTTACCAAGCATGTAACTCTCACGTGAACAGTCCTTGTTCCTCGACCATATATGGCCGTAAATATCAAAATGAGACCTACCAACACAGATGCACGAAATACAAAACTGATGATGAACGCTTCGAGATTGTTCCTTATATACGAGGGTTGGTTAATAAAGTTTGATATTATGTCTCTCTCTTCCAAATGTCTTTTTTAAAATTTTCAAAGTGAGCTTCGGGTCGGTGATAGTAGAAATACATGACGTACAAATTATGAATGTCTCGAACACAGAAAAGAACAGCTATTGGAACTATCTTGGGAATTCATGGATAAACTTTTAAAAAATGAACTTTGTAACTTTTGGTTGCTTGTGCGCTGTGAGTATAAAGAGTTGTATGAAAAGGCATCACAACATTTGATGGCTTCCCCTACCACTTACTTAAGTGAGCATAAATTTTCTGCTCTTTGCATTATTAAAACCTAGAAATGAAATCGTCTTGGTGTGGAATCGGACCTAAGATTGATGGTGACAAAACCTATTCCAGATTTCAACGTAATTATGAAAAAAAAAATCATTCTTCACATTAGTGATCGCACATTTGAGAACATTGTTTACGAAGTGGTATCCTTTAAGAAAAAAGACTGATTTTCAGTCTTGAAGATTACTGTATTTTCAATTGAAATTTCGTTAACTAGGAAACAATCATGTATATTTAGAATAAACTAATTATTTCATTATTTTCCTTGATCTTTTTCTTCTCAGTGGTAATTCCATCTATTTCAAATAGCGTTGCAAGGGGACCTACAGATCACTTTCCGAACGAACAAGGGGTCCCCGTTATTGGAAAGTTTGAGAACCACTGAATTAGAGAAAACTACTTCCAACGTTTCATATTGGCACTCCCATTAGGCAAAAGAAATTCTGAGTCCGTGCCCCTGAAAGGAGAACAACACAGGGGTATTATCCTATTGTTACTAAGACTCTTTTTTAAACAAACATTTTCTTTAAAAAATAATGACAAATTTCCCATTAACTATAAAAAATGTTTAGCTCCTGCCAGTAAATCCTTGCGTAAGAACAATCATATTGAATTTATTATGCTCTTCGAAGGGGGCTGTAGTCCCATATTAGTCATTGGTATCCTCGTCGCCAAAAGTGCCTTTACATCGCCGTGACGGGTATGTGACACCGCAGTACTCTAAGGAAGGGATGGCTGCATAAGAAATTTTTATTAATTTTGAAGAGTTTTTATTTTGACTAGGGAAATAACGTAGGTATAGAGAGTAAGGGCATAGATTTAAAGCATCAGTGCACTGTCATCTCTGAAAAAATTTGTATTCTCAGTTTTTCAAATTATTGTCTTATATGTTAAGTTAAAAACTGCTAACAACTGCTACTTGCGCTTTTCACTCTTCAGGAATTTACTACGACATGTTCGGGCTTGAATTATTTCATTCGCCTCAATGTAATTATTTGTGAATGGAAACTGATTACGCTGAACATGAATATGTTTCGTTGTCGTAAAGCAAGGGCCGTAATAAATGTAGATCAGGTTCTTATTATTATATAAAACACATAAGTATTTATTCCGTGTATAGAATAATATAATACAGTAACTAAGCAACATCATAATCACTAACACCCGCAGGATTTTTTCTAACGGGGGGGGGGAGACCGATATAGAGTTTTTCGTTTTATTCCCTATATATATTACGTTAACAGTCATAACACTGATAACGTATATCGTCTTTCGCCGCTGTAGGCTATTAGTCAGAACACTGATCTCCAGATATGTCGAAAGAAAAAATAAATTGATATGAACAGTGATGTGATTAATTTTACTGCGCCCTGGATCGATCTACCTTCGATTTACTCATACTCCCCCAGGCCCCCTGCCCCAGGTATTTCAGCTGCTGCGTTATATATAAGGTTCCATGTCAAAAGGGCCTGACAAAAGGGAAAAGACCGAAAGGCCAGAGTCAATATGGCCCGCAACAAAAGGACCCGAGTCAAAACGGCCCTGCTTCAAAAGGACCCGGGTTGAAAGAGGCCCCGCTACAAAGGGGCCCGAGTCAAAATGGCCCATGTGAAAAGGACCCAGGTCGAAACGTCTCCGAAACAAAAGGGCCCAAGTCAAAAGGGCCCGAGTCAAAATGGACCATGTTAGAAAAGAGCCAGACCACAATGACCCCGCAACAAAAGTGCTCGAGTCAAAAGGTTTCCGCAACAAAAGGGCAGGAGTCAAAATTGCCCGAATCAAAACGACCCTCATCAAAAGGGTCCATGACAAAAGGGCCCGAGTAAAAAGGGACTTGCTTCAAACGAGCCCGGCTGAAAAAGAGCCCTGCTACAAAAGAACCCGAGTCAAACGGCCCGGGCTAAAAGGCCTCCGCAACAAAAGGGGCCGAATCAAAACGGCCCTCATAAAAAGAGCCCGGGTCAAAAGAGACCCACGACAAAATAACCCGAGTCAAAAGGCCCCGGGTCAAAAAGGGGCATCGCTGCAAAATGGCCCGAGGTAAACGGCTCGGCGTCAAAAGGGCCCGGTTCAAAAGGTCTCCGCAAAAATTGGCACGAGTCAAAACGCCTTTCATTAAAAGGACCCGAGTCAAAAGGGTCCCACGACAAAAGGGCTTGAGTCCCAAGCGACCTGCGTCAAACGGGCCCGGTTCAAAAGGTCTCCGCAACAAAAGTGCCCGAGTCAAAAAGGGCCGAAACGAAACGCCCCTCATGAAAATGGCCAGGATCAAAAGAGTCCCGCTACAAAAGAGCCCGAGTCAAAACTTTCCCACGTCAAATGGACCCGGGTCAAAAGATCTCCACAAGAAAAGAGCAGAAGTCAAAAGTGGCCCCTCTACAAAGGGCACGAGTCAAAAGGGACCCGCGAAAAAAGGGCTTGGGTCAAACTTCTCCGCAAGAAAAGGGTAGGAGTCAAAAGGGCAAGAATCAAAAGCTCCGCGTCAAAAGGGTCCCACGACAAAAGAACCCGAGTCAAAAGAGACCTGCCTGAAATGAACCCGTGTCAAAAGGTGCCGCGCTACAAGAGGGCCCGAGTCAAAATGGCCCTAGTCAAAATTGCCCGGGTCAAAACCTCTCCGCAATAAAAGGGTTTGAGTCAAAAAGACCCGAATCAAAACGCCCTTCATTTAAAGAGCCCGTGTCAAAAGGGTCCCACGACAAAATGACCCGAGTCAGAATGCCCCGCGTCAAACGGACCCGAATCAAAACACCCCTCATCAATAGGGCCCGAGTCAAAGGTTCCCAGTACAAAGAGGCTCGAGTCGCGAGGGCTCTGCGTCGAACGGGCCCGAGTGAAAAAAGCCCCGCTACAAAAGGACCCGAGTCAAATGGCCTCCTATCAAAACGCTCCTCATGAAAAGGGCTTGGGTCAAAAGAGTACCACGACAAAAGGATCCGAGTCAAAAGAGCCTGGGTCAAAAGGTCTACGCAACAAAAGGACCCGAGTCAAAAGGGGCCGAATCAAAACGCTCCTCATGAAAAGGGCTTGGGTCAAAAGAGTACCACGACAAAAGGATCCGAGTCGAAAGGGTCCTGCGTCAAACGGATCCGAGTCAAAATGGGGCCCGCTACAAAATGCCCGAGTCAAAACAGCTCTGTGTCGAAAGGGCCTAGGTAAAAAGGTCTCCGCGACAAAATGGCTCTGCGTTAAAAGGGCCCGGGTCAAAAAGGATCTGCAACAAAAGGAGCCGAGTTATAAGGACGCTGCGTCAAAAGGGTCCGGATCCAAAGGGTTCTGCGACAAAAGGGCCAGAGTCAACAAGAAACTTCGTCAAACGGGCCCTGATCAAAAGGAGCACCATTACAATAGGGCACGGGTCAAAACGGCCAGGCGTCAACTGGGTGCGAGTCAAAAGGACCCTGCGTCAAAAAGGCACAAGTCAGAAAGCCCCCGCGTACAAAGGGCCCGGTAAATACGGTTCCACGTGTAAAAAGCTTGAGATCAAAGCAAGAGTGGAGATCAATCATGCAAAAGAGGGTTGTGTCCCCTTAGTAAGTTGAAGTGTTTATGCAAATGAAGGAAATATATCTGTGGTTATTAATAACAAATAGGAAATTTGAATGATAATATTAGTTTTGTTTGCTTGTTGATTGTTTTGGAACAATCGCTATCGCTTAAGTCGTTCTCCATGAAAGTTTGCTTGCACTTCCGTCATAGGCGGACTGGGTGTATTAGGGCCTAGGCCGCGGTTACTATGGACGGAGCTCAGACTATAACACCAATTTCTAAAATAACGTACAATCAGTGGCGCAACGAGCTATGAACTCGTGGGCCCATGCCCTCTCCGAAGCAAACCTGATCTATCTTATACAGCAGCGTTGCAGACAAATTTTGGTGAAATTTCAAAATAGATCAAAGCATAAATGAATATTGAATTAAGTCAAAGCACTGTACGAAAGGAGAAATACCCAGTGAAAACCCCTACATTAATTTCTTAGAGTAATAAATGTTAGTAAAGAGTGCGTCATTTTATGCAAAAATAAAGATGTTCAAAATATTTATTATAGCGCAAATTTTAAAACTTGTAACCGTTAATAATAGGGAATTTGTGAATTGGAATTTTCATTTTAAGGTTTTTTTTAGCATGTTAATAATAAGGATAACTAAATTGCTTGTAATGAGGAGAATTCAAAATTTCAATTTTGTCCACATCAAATGGTGCAGCACGTCGTTTGCAGACTACTGTACTGGATATTCTTGGCCCCTCCCGAAATAAAATCCTGGTTGCGCCACTGCGTACAATGAACATCTGCGATGAGACATCGCGTTGTGCAGTTGTAAATTCGTTGTTACTTGATAGTTTTTGCAAGCTATAATTTATCATTGGTCGTTGAAAATTTGATGACACAGCAAGCACAGAATTTCCAGAAACAAACTTCCAAGAGAATATTTTATAATTATTATTGCATTGCCACACGGGGTGTCTAAAAAGTCCCCTGACATGGATAACTCTGTTGTTATCAGAGTTACAACAAAATGTAAGAGAGGAAACCGCCTACAAATATAATGTTTTAATAGACAGTAACTTCATTCATTTATGTTGTGGGTCCGGGTAAATGGTAACGTTGCATTTTCATGTAAGATTGGGCGCATATAGAGTGTACAGCCCAAACGGCTTGTCCGATTTGAAAAACTCTTTCACTTTAGATTGAAAACATCATATTTGGAGACCGTTTCACCGCCTATATTTTGTTGTAACTCTGATAATAAGAGAGTTACCGTATGTCACGGGACTTTTGAGACACTCTGTATAGTAGCTGAAACACTAAAAAAAATAATAGCGAATAACTTTTACTATGGAATGAACAGGGCAGCTTACTAAAAATTGTAACACTAAACAACTAATAATAACTTTTGACTATGGAATGAACACGACAGTTTTACTGAAAATGATAAACACTGCTGAACCACGAAACAACTAATAATTTTAAAAAGTTAAGATTCTTTGCAGTTCAGCTTATGAACCGCGGAGTTTCTGAATAACTTCGTTCACAGACACCAAATTTAACATGTCTCTTTCCATATTCATTAGCAAAAATGTGTCCAAATGTCTTCACACAAACTAGCTCTGAGATTTGTTTACTCTGACTTTAACTTTGAGAAGCACCTTCCACATGTCACTTGTGTGCATGGTAGAGACAACGCATGTTTGTATACAATGTATAAATTATTAAAGCAACTAGACTGACGGAAATTGGTGCAAGATTTTCCCTGCACATGACAAACAATTTTTATACAAGGTGTTTGCAGCATCATTATCACTCTTACCGTGAATCCCGTCCAAAGATGTTCCATCTTCCATAGCATGCTCAGATGCATAATCATCATCATCTTCTACGGATTCAGGGGCATCATTCTCTACAGGATCATCAAAAACGAGAACGTTTTGTGACAGTGAAATACACGACAGAGAACTGCTGGAGCTCTTTGTATATTTTCTCCTGTTTTATATTTAGTTTGTTTTTTTCGGAAGAACTCTGAAAGCTCTTGCAGATACACTATTCTTCTTGATTTCTGAAAAGTCCTTAGGTTCCAGTATTTGGAGTTCTTTCGGCTGCTGAAATCTATCACTGACACATGTAACAGCTGTATTCAGAATTTTCGTTGAAGTTTTTTTATTCTGAATAAATCATTTTCACTTATATCGAAGTTCTTTTCCAGTTCATCTGCTCTCCTGGCATTTTCTTTTTCTTTAGGATTCTTCTGTGCAAAAAGTTTTTTTCCATTGCTATCTCTACACCAGATTGCGCAAGCTGTTGATTTATTTTCACACAAAATATTTTTGTGTTTTCGTAAAGCATTAAACAGACATCTTTTGCCTCTATTTTCTTCTGAAGCTGCTGCTGCAAATTGTCTAAAAATCTCCAGGTAGTAAGATAGTCCAATCCGTGAGACTGCAGGTATTTTGAAACAGGCTCCGTTTCCGTAAATAAGTCCTGAAACATAGAAGTCCTCATTACAGTGTTAAATTCTGTCCATTTATTCAGCAAAGTTTAGCTTAAAATTTTCATTTCGCATTAAAACCCCTGTTCTGTACATCATCACTGAGGAACAATAAAAATGAAAGAAATTTTGATGATAGACAGTCATCCTCGTCTTGGTTTCATGTTTCGTAGCGAAACTCATTAGTGTCCACTACTGCATTCAGTGCCTTGTTTCTGCTCCATCATCGTGTTGTACCAACTTGTTGAACTTTTCGTAGTCTGTCTTACAAACATCAATCATTTCCTTACAAACATCCTTTCTTTTGTAGTATTCAGACAGAACATGGCACTGGTTTCAAATAAATTTGCAGCTTCAGGTATCTACTCAGTCGAATTTGTCATAACGAAATTAAGAGCATAAGCCATGCATTGGGTGTAAATGATTTCAGGATTATCCTTCTCCAGTAATGCTTTAACTCCTTAGTAGCATCCACTGAAGTTAGCAGCTCCATCAAAAAAGCAACTTACAATATCATCACAAGCATCAAAACATTTTTGTCACAAAGTACTCTTTTGATTTCATTATAAGTTACTTGTCTTGTAGTGTCATTGTTTACCACTGGCGTCTCTGGCATATACAATTTGGGGAGGACATCAAAGAAAGTTATTTAAATGGTACTATCTAGCCCAATCTGTTTATTATCTTTAATTCCATTTGTTACATTTCTGCTTACCTTCACGGACCCCGTGAGTCATATCAAGAACTCTGTTACACAGCCTGAATATTATATGACAAATAAATATAATTATTATCATTTATATGTTATTCTGCCGTTAGTAAATAAATTAAATTAGAACAAAATATTGAATATTTTGTACTTCAAAATATTGGAGGGACGCGTCCCCATCGTCCCCCCGCCAGAGATGCCCAAGCTGTTTACGACAACTACTAACAGCCGCTCAAATACTTGAACGTTTATAACGCAGAGAATTAATATAGCCAGCTGATTAAGCCCTGAAACATCTTGGATAGAATCAACCATTATGTTGAAATGCCCGCTTTCTTGGCGTCTTCCACTGTTTTCTCCTGTTATTTTGTAAACTTTTTGATAGAAAATAAATTTTTAAAAATGCGTTGTTTTCCCATTTTTGAATTATCAAATATAGACCTACAAGGTGTATTAACATTCATAAGGAACCAATCAGCCTGTGGTTAAATATGAACCCAGCTACAAACCAGGCACCAGTCTTCAACCTTGAAATGGATGCAACTACCCTACATTATGAAAATAGGTCCCAGGTCCCAACAGCTCAACATGATGAAAAACATGCCTAGGACCGCAACTGCTCAATGAAATGAAAGAAGGGCCCCAACTGCCCAATATAATGAATAAAGGGCCCAGGGCCCCAACTTCTCAATGTAATGAAAGAAGGACCCAACTGTCCAATATATTGAAAGAAGGGCCCAAGGCCCCAGGTACAAACTAAATCACAGTTTCTGATAATAAAAGACCATAGTGAAAGATGGACCTAGCCACAAATCTAGTAACGAAAGGACCCTATTAAAAAAGATAACTCACTGATTGATGGAAGGGTGGAAGAGGAGTGTGTGTTGGTAGCATAATAACACTGAGCTACCGAATTATTTAGCTCTCTTTTGTTTTAGCTTTTCTTTCTCTTTCTTTCTTTATTCTTTCATCATTGTTTTCTTAGAGGGCCTATGCCGCGATTGCGACCTAAGGGCCCTGGCCAGTCCGCCCCTAACTACCGTCTTTCTGAGTTTGTATTCTCGTGACATAGCTCAATCAAACTTTATCTATTGCTGACTTTTCCCTTACTTCTAGAATTCCATTTCTACTCCTGGATCAAAGTATAAAAATACATATTAGTATGAAAAATATTCTGTGGAAAACATTAGATTAATTTTGCTGTGAGAAGACATGTGGATCTGTATACAGGGTTACTAATAACGACATAAATGATTTAGTGCACATCATGGCAGCCATCTTGAATTCCGAATATTGTATACCACACAATATTTTTAAATAGAAAGAGGTATGTGTTGAGTTTTGATTTAGAGTTTAACGTCCCGTTCAACAGCGATGTTATATGAAAAGAGGTATGTGTGTCACATAAATTGATGCTAGAATCTTCGTACAAACTACATTCATCGTCCGTTTCAAAAGCATCGGAGCCTACATTATTTATTATCTCCATAATTTCACCGGACGAAAATACGCCACTATCATAAGAACCACGGCTTGTCGCGGTGGTATTCATTAGGGATGGCCTTTTTAAAAAATCTGTTTTTCGATTTTCGGAAATTTCATTTCTCGTTTTTTCATTCGTTTTTCGAAAAAAAAAATGTTTTTCGTTTTTCGGAAATTTTTTCGTCTTTCATTTTTCGAAAAAAATTGTTTTCCGTTTTTTCGAAAGATTTTTCGTTTTTAAAAAAAAATCGTTTTTGGTTTTTTCGAAAAGATTTTTTTCGAAAAATTCGTTTTCCCTTTTTTGATGATTTTTCGCTTCTCGAAAAGTTTTTGGAATTCGTGGAATGATAATGTGGGAGGAAATGGGAGTACCCCGGGAAAATACATGGACACGATGTTGTCTGCCACGAACTTACTTGGTCTGGGATCAAATGCACAAGAGGTAAGCGTTCAAACAATGAGCTATCGTGCTCCTTGGATTTGGATCTAATGAAAGGTTGAATTGATTTTGAGTTTAACGTCCCGTTCAGCATCGAGGCTATATGAGACGTGGACCTACTGATTAACGTGGACGTTCACCTCTGGTGCTTGGGGTCCCGGGTTCGATCCCAGCCCCCGCCAAGTGAACTTTGTGGTGGACAAACACCGTACTCGTGGGTTTTCTCGGGGTTCTCCCGTTTTCTCCCACTTTCTTCATTCCACGATTTTCATTCATCTCTCATCATCACCGTCTCCTTTAGCCTAACCGGCATACCGTGGGACGTAAAACTCAAAGATTTCATTTCATTTCATTGATTAACGTGGAATCCGAACCACATGAGCTCCCGCCGGGAATCCAACGCGGGTCTAACACGCCAAAGGCGCGTACGCTAACCGCTAAGCCACGGAGGAGCTCGATCTAATGAATGGATAGTGTGCAGTGCTACTATTGACGAAACTCATCCAATCACGACCAAAATTAGTATGGTTATGGACTGCAATGTATTTAGTACACATGTTAAATATTATGGTGTTTGGGACTTTGGTTCCAGAGTTATTGCTAATCAAATTTGTGTTTTAAGTTAGTGATATCAAGAAATTTCACTAAGTCGCATTTGATTAAACTCAAATGATCTTGACTAAAGTTGGTAGGATCGTAAATATTGACAAGCTTGGTATGCATGGAAGCTCATATAAAATATTATGATTTGCAGACTTTTTGTTCCTGAGTTATTAGCTATCAATGTTAGGTTTGGAATCAGTGGAATCAGTGAAATCAAGAAATTTCATTAAAGCGCGAAAGATGGAACTCATCCAATTTTTACCAAACTTAGTAAGGTGGTAGATCTTGACTAGCTTAGTAACTGTAAAGGTAACCAAGAAAGATCTATCGCTTTTTCACCCAACACCATCAAACATCGATATTTAACCTAAGACATACCTGGAAGATCAAAAATAGTCTCCTTCTGCCAACGTTTTGGAAGGCCATGTATTCCATCGCGGTAGAACTTGGTGGGCCGTGAATCGAAAAAGGTATCAAGTGCATTTTGCACCTCTACTAGGGATTTCAACTGGTGTCCTCTAAGCTGATTGTCCAAGGAATGGAACAGGTGGTAATCGGCCGGTGCAATGTCCGGGGAGTATGGCGGATGCAATAGTGTTTCCCATCCAAAGTGTAGAATGGTGTCCCGGGTTATCCTAGCCACGTGGGGCTTAGCTTTGTCCTGTAAGAGGAGGACCCCTTTGCGATTCAGAAGTGCTGGCTCCAGTCTTGAGGTTTTTTTTTTGAACACGGCTCAACTGCTGACAGTACAGAGTTGCATTGATGCTCTGACTAGCCTGTAGCAGTATTTTTTCTCAAAATACTGTTCAGAAAATTTGGACTTGAACTTAGTTAAATGAATAAATTTCATTAAAACGCGTTAATCTCATCCGATATTGGCCAAAGTTGATATGGTCATAGACTTTAACAAGTCTAGTACGTGTGCGAGCTCAGCATGAAATATTGTGATCCACAGACCCTTGGTTCTCGGTTCTTGAGGGATATAAATTAGAAATAATAATTCACAAAGGTAAACAGTGTAAAATTTATATTTTACAGAATATTAAAAAATAATTATTTACTAGTGATTATTAATGTGTTATCGACAATATGGCATTACTGCTGAATCGCCGGATCAATTTGAAAATCGTAAAACTGGAACAAAATATACTGCATTCGGTTATATTTGGTTGGATTACATTAAGTTACGTTAGATTATGTTATTAGGTGCGCAGTTTTACTGTACGGATCCATAGTATAAGTAGGAGTAGCAGTAGTAGTAGGAGGAGGAGTAGGAGTAGGGGTAGTGATAGTAGTGGGAACGGATTAGAAGCCCCACAGGGGTTTGTTGGTTTCTGTTCTCGACATGAAATGGGCAAATTAAAGATTTGCTCAAATTTATCTATACATTTTACAATCTATGGATTCGTATAGTAAAACAAGTGTACCTCTCCGCGAAATAGTCCATCCGTCTCCACATACAGTGCCGCTTACAACATCAAAAACAACCAGCAAATGCAATCACTATCTGAGCTTTTGCTATTCCCCTTACCTGACTTTCAATCACTCTTCCTCATAAACTTAAATAAATTCTCCAATTGACCCGGTAAATTTCCTAAAATTAGTCCGGCGATACAGCAATTAGCCCGACATTATATTTTATAATGTAAAAATAGACTAATAAATTACTAAATAGAAGGATGCTGTATAAACTGATCGTGATAGTATCAGGCAACTCTGTAATAAATTGACTTTTAACAATTGATTTTAACAAAATATGAAACATGAAGTGATTATATGTACTGATACTAAAGACTTCTCACTAAGATCCCCCATTCATTTATCTTATTTTCTATAACTAATTAAGTCAGTATCAAAAACAATTCGATTGCTTTCAAAAATAGGCAATTTAATACTAACAAAATACTATTGAATGGTTTATTTGTTCTAAAGATGTTTTATATACGGTAAGACAAAGAACTAAGTATCTGACTATAATAATCTCATCAAACGAGAATTCAAATTTTAAATAGGTGGGTCTTCGTTTTCGTATTAGCTTTTACTGCTACTAACTTCAGTAGAAGAATACTACTAAGATGAAATATTTTTTATTTGGTTGTTTGTTGAAGTTCAGCGTCCCTTTTCAGAATCGAGCAAGACTATACAAGACGTGGACCTACATTATAAAGTGGAATCCGAACCACCATAACACATTCAATGTTTTCCCACTCGAGACCCTGTGCATCAAAGGAATACGCGCTAGCCACTAGACCAGTTGCAGGGCTTGAAATCTTTTCTTGGAATTATAAAATTATATATTGAAAAGAAACGTTTGTCGCTTCCTAGTACTTCTCTCGTTCTATGAGAAAGAAAGATTGTAACCAGAGATATAGTAAGTATTTATCACTTTCGGTTGCATTAAACTTAGAGATGGAAACTACCATTGTGGCACAGAATCCATATCAAAAACTGCTTCCGGTTATCGCCTTTTCTTTACTATGAAATCGGAAATGGTAGTTTCTCACTATTTCCGGTTTACATATAGGGATAGCGATCGATATGACAATCTTCGAATCCTGGATTCATATATATAAACATATCTCATTACCTCTTATTAGTTTTGCTCTATGGTGATCACTATTGAAATTAGAAGTGGTAGTAAATTTCTACCACAGGATAAAACTTGGACATAGTCTATTGCGAAGGTACTGAATTCATGCTTCTCGCTTGCTCTATGGTGATCAATACTGAAACCGGGAGTTGTGATCAGGGGCGGATCCAGGACGGACTTCTGGGGGGGGTTGTAATACTGCTACTTAGAGCTATTTTTACGAGCTCCAACTCTGGGATGGGTTTTATTTATATATAAAATAGGAGTGTTCTCTTCTGGGGGGCGATCGACCCCTGGATCCCCCCTGATTGTGATAAATTTTTTCCTGTTTTTGTAGAGAAACAAATGAGTTTCGTTTCACAGTGTAAAACTGAGGCAGACTTGCAATCCATGCGAATTGAATATTCAAAACTTCAGTACAACAAGTAGCACAACTAAAACTCTTGGTTGGAATAGATTAATAAAATCAAAGATAGAATCTGTTCCTCGGATGCTGAATCCATATCAAAAAGCCATTAGTAGCTATCACTTATGGTTTTTGTTCTATGGCGATAAAGATTGAAAGCAGGAATGGCTAATTTGAACCACTTCCGGCTTGAATAGAGGGTTAAGGGAGGAGACGGAATCTATTTTTAGGACGCTGAATCGATTTCAGAAAACTTCTCGATATCTTTTATAGTTATTGTTCTATGCATATAAGTATTGGAACCGAAAGTAGTAGTAAATATCAAGCATTTCCGTTTCAGAAGAGTGGTGCAGGTTATGAAGATATGTTCTCTTAAAACCCTGAATTGATTCCAGAAAATTGCTTGTCGCTATCTATTACAATTTTGTTTTATTGCGACAAGTGTTAACACCGGAAATGGTTAATTTGAACACTTTCGGTTCAAATAAAGTGTTAACGAAGAAGGTGGAATCTATTCTTGGGATGCTGGATTAATTTTAAAAAATGCATCTCGATATCTCTGACCGATTTTGCTCTATGGAAATTAGTATTACCTATAAAATCAAAAATAGTAATAACCTTCAACCATTTCTGCCTTTGTGGAGTGTTGTGGATTGTAATTGTATTTCCTCTTGAGAACCTGAATCGATTGTAGATGAACCACTTGTCGCTATCTATTACCAATTTTGTTCTGTGGCGATTAATGTTGAAACTTGTAATCGTTAATTTGAACCACTTCTGGTGTGAATAGAGATCAAGGGAGAAGGTAGAGCCTATTCTTAGAACGCTTAGTCGATCGCAAAAAACCGCATCACTATTTCTTCAATCTTTTGCTTTATAAAAATCCGTATTGAATCCCTATTGAATATACTAGTAAATTCAGCCATTTTCAATTTCGATAGTATTGTGGAGCTCATCCGTGGCTAAGCGGTTAGCATACGCGGCTGTGGCGCGGGAGACCCGGGTTCGATTCCCGGCAGGAGCTCATGTGGTTCGAATTCCACGTTAATCAGTAGGTCCACGTCTCTTATAGCCTCGCTGCTGAACGGGACGTAAAACTCAAAATCAATCAATCAATCGATAGTATTGTGCGTTGAGATGATATATAGCTTATATACTCTTGAGATGCTGTATAGATTAAAAAAAAACACTTGTGGCTATCTATTACTATTTTTGTTCTATATCGATCAATGTTAAACCGAAAATGATTATTTTAAACAACTTCCGATCTGAATAGAGGATTAATGGAAAAGGTACAGCTATTTCTATGTAGTTGAATCGATTGCCAAAATCTACATCTCGATATCTCGTAATTTAGTATTAAAACCGGAAATAATAGTAAATATAAACAATTTCTGGTTTTGATTAAATGTTGTGGATAGTTGTATGTTGTCTAAGACGCTAAATTGTTTGCAACAAATCGCTTCTCGCTCTCTATTACGATTTTCGTTCTATAACGATACAAATTGAAACCAAAAATGGTATTAGAACCACTTACGGTTTTAAATGGAGGGTTCTTTAGGAGATCGAACCTATTTTAGGGGCTCTAAATCGACCGCAAAAAACGACTTCTCAATATTTGTTACTGTTTTGCTCTGACACCTCTCGACAGACAGACGGACAAAGCCATTCTCAAGACTTTCGACACTTATGCATAGCTTAAGCTGCAAGTGTAATAAGGGCGAACATTGAATATATTCTTGGGACACTGAATTGGTTCTGGAAAATCGCGTCTTTCTATATGTTACCGTTTGTGTTCTGTGTTGATCAACAATGTAGCAGAAAGCGATAGATCTCTACCACTTCTGGATTATTAAATAAAAGTCAAATGCATTAGATGAATCTATTCGTGTTGCAAACTTACATGTATGCTTCTCGCTAGTTCTTGCCGCTCTTGCTCTGATACCAGCTGACAGACGAATGGATGGATAGGCAGACAGATGAACATAGCCCTTCTATAAGACTTCCTATACGTATGCATAGTATACTATAGTTTGGAAGTACTAACAAATGAAATTAACTCAGTTTGTTTTACAAAAATTATACGTTTTCCGTTTCTCGGTAGTTTTCGTTTTCCGGTTTTCGGAAAAATTTCGTTTTCGTTTTTTCGAAAAAAAATCGTTTTTCGTTTCTCAAAAAAAATTTCGTATTTTCAAAAAAATTTTCGTTTTTGAAAAATTCATTTTTCGAAAAAGTATTTTTCGAAAAAATGTGGCCATCCCTAGTATTCATAGCCGAAAGCTCAACTATAAAGAGGAAGTGAAAGTGCTAAGCAAGCTACAAGAAGGATGTTGAAACAACGCTTCCACTGGCTAATAGAAAAAGGAAAACAAAAGTAGCTACAGGTTTTTGCCTTTTGAGTACTCATATCTTTTTGGGAATATATACTTGACACAGCATGCCTTTTAAATGTACGCCAGACGTGATCTGTACACATGAAGGTGAAAAATATACGTGAAAAGTAAACAGATGAGACTAGTTATATGCTTCTGTTTTCTAACAGTCAACTTCGTGTTCAACTGCAGGAACTGACCTTGATACTACCTGACTCAACACCTTGTAACAAGAGGGCAACTATAGTTACCCATAGGTCTCTTGCAGCTACACAGCGAACTGTGTGTTCTGTGTGTCTCTCTCTCTCTGCCCCTGGCTGTGTTTGTTTTTCATGCTTTGGGGGAAGGGGGAAGACACCCATGCACACCTTCGAACATAAAATGATCGAAAGACGACCTATGTTAATGTAGAGTTCATAGTTTCAAACAGTGGCGTATACTGGTTTGAAGGCATGGGCTACCACTGACCTTGCATATTATTATTAATAAAAATGGTAATAATAATAAAAGTAATATAATAATAATAATAATAATAATAATAATAATAATAATAATAATAATAATAATAATAATAATAATAATAATAATCACAATATGCATAACAATGAACAAAAAGTGATTGATGTGTTTTGTTTAGTGATGAGCAAATGCAAGGTCTTGGTCTGAGCTCCTCCGTGGCTAAGCGGTTAGCGTACGCGCCTTTGGCGTGGGAGACCCGGGTTCGATTCCCGGCGGGAGCTCATGTGGTTCGGATTCCACGTTAATCAGTAGGTCCACGTCTCATATAGCCTCGCTGCTGAAAGGGACGCTAAACTAAAATCAACTCAACTCAACGCAAGGTCTTGGTCTTGCACATCGAGCCTTGGCCTTGGTCTTGCACATCGAGTCTTGGTCTTGGTCTTGCACTGGAACCCTTGGTCTTGGTCTTGCTCTTGCATGCAACAGTCTTGCAAGTCTTGCATTTAAGAAATCTCAAGCTTTTCATAGGTAAATTTTATTATGGATATAAGGGATAATAAACTCTACAAAGCACCAGTAGTAACGGAAATACAATGTATGTTTCTAAATGTAATATAATTTAACGTCGTGTAAGTATGATAGCGTATAACATAGGTTATGACCTTTATTTTTTTTAATGGGTGCCCATGCTTCACTACATATAAGATATGCCTAAATCACAGGGTTTCGTAATCTGTTTATATATATTTTTTTAACAGATCCAACATTCCACTGGTTCCCAAACTGAGGAGGCTACCCCTGTTTCGCATGAAAGAAAATCAGACGGCACAGATTATTGAAATACCATGAACTGCAAAATTATTTTTACACTCTAAAGGCGTCAGATTTTTCTTTCCAACCACGATTAGCTAATTCTTGTATTAAACAAACTTCCAATTAAATATTGAATTTTTGTTTTACTGATTCCAATATGTACTCCATGGGGCAGAGACATTCACATTACGCAAAAGCGATGAAAAAATTGCAGACTTTCGAAACATGGGCATGGAGAAAAAAGGAGAGAATTAGCCGTGTTGAACGAAAACGAATGTGTTAGAAATATTAGCAGTAGGAGAAAAAAAAGAAGAATTTTAGATATTGTTAAGAGGGGGAAAGGGAACTGTTTAGGATATTGGCTGACGAGGAACTGTATTACAAGGGACGTGCTAGAGAGTATTGTGGAAGGAAAAAGAGGGAGGGAGCGAAGCAGACTAGTTGAAGGAAGGTATTGAAACAGAAAATTGCCACGTCAAGACGAAGAGACCAGCTGAGGACCACCGAACGTCAAACCTTGTCTGTTGAAGCAAATAACCTGCCAATAATAGCAGAATAGCTATTATGATGATAATATGTTTAGCAATATTGACAAAAAAAAAAAGAAAAGAGGGAAAGAAAATTAAAATAATAATTATTATAATCAAACCTCTTAATATTTTAGAATAATTTGAGGGAAAACTGAAAACGACTCAACTGTCTATGTCTTTTGTGTAGACAATTTATATAAATACTGTTGACCTGTATTAGAAATACAAATTAAGGGCATCAAACTCCAAGTTATTTGAAGTATCACTTTTGAATATGGATTACTAGCATCAAGTATCTACTTTGTTGGGTTAAACTAAAATAATAATAATAATAATAATAATAATAATAATAATAATATATATATATATATATATATATATCGTTAGTCAATCACTTTTTTACTATTAGTAAAGCGCTCTCTAATATCGGTCATCTTCGATTATTTTTATGTTTCCCTCTCTTCCTCCTCCCCAAGTTGCCGGGCTGAATTTGGATTTAAACGGCATCACAAGTGTCACTGTTCGTGTGAGAGACCACGAAACTATGGATTCGGCACTAATATTTGGTCATTTTTAATCATTATTATGCATCTCCCTCTTCCCCAAATTACGAGGCTGAATTTGGTCGTAAATGGTATAGGAAGTCTCAGTATTCAACTCAGCGACCTCGAAAACTATGGATTCGACACTCATATTCGCCATTTTTTATCATTTTTATATATCTCTTCTCCCCTCCGCCAAGCTACGGGGCTGAATTTTGATTTAAACAGCACCTGAGGTATCATTGTTTACCTTAGCGGTCCCCAAAACTATAGATTCCATTTCAATGTCGGTCATTTTCAATCATTTTTAAATATCTTTCCTCTCCCTCTCCCTTAAACTTCAAGATCAAAGTGATATGATAAAAACCATCTCAGGCCCGATCCTCATCTATCTTAAAATAAGATCGAGTTCGGTCAGGTGGTTCAAGAGTTATTAAGTTATATATATACCCTTTCGCTCTTCTCCACCTAGGTTCTACCACCAAAGTGAACTGACATATAACATTCCAGGCTTGAACCTCATCTATGTTAAAAATTTGATCGAGATTACTCGTTTGGTTGAAGTTGTTAAGTTTTATTTATTATTATATAACTCAAAGTGAAATGATGAAAATACTCCCAGGCTCAAACTCCATCTGTGTTGAAAATTTGATCGAGATCGGTTGGGTGGTTCAAGAGATTAGGAGTCACAAAAATAGTCACTTTCAATTTTAGGACATAGATTTATTGTTGTAGGATAATGTTATATCGCTCAACCCTCGATGTGTCGTATACCTAAGGATGCTAAAAGTTATATTGATAAACAATTATTCAACGTATAAGCATCCGCCCATGAAATCAAACTTGCGGTCACATGTATTAAGTTTTTTCAATGTCATGAAAATGTTATTTCGATATTAATTTTATGAGCACACATTAAAAATTCCCAACGGATGCTTGAGTCTGGGAGCCAAGGCCATACCCATGTAGTCGACACCTATGGTGTACGGTATCACCAATGTTCAATACTACATTTCACTTTAGTTTTGGAAGAAAAACACCACTAATATGTTTTAAAACGAAACGAAATATCTAGTTTAACGTCCCACGATTATGCATCGGGGCTAAGGGAGACGGTATTCATGAGAAATTAATGAAATAGTGGATTGAAGAAAGTAGGAGGGAACATCAAAACACCGAGAAATAGAGACCTGCACGGGCCGAAGTTTTCGGCCCGAGCCCAATCCAGCCAGAATGTACGTAGGCGCGGCCCAGCCCGGACCCGAAACGTTTTGGAGATTTTCGGCCCGAGCCCGGCCCGGCCCTATAAGTTTTTTAAAATTCTTGGCCCAGGCCCGGCCCGGGCGCGATAAATTTTCGAAGTTTCATTTTATAACATTTTTCACGGGCACACTTCTTCAACGTTTGCCTTTATTCTAATTATCGTTTAACGAATGTCAATAATTATTAACCCTCGAGTAGTCGCGCCGCAGTCAAAAGCACCACAGGAAAATTATTTTCGATCGTGTGTCCATTGAGTTTGTCCGACAGACTTCGCCGTCTAGCTAATCTTGCCCCTCACCTTCCCAAACATTCCTGCTCAATCACTCCGTTATCCGTTGTTTAGTTTAAGTACTAGTGATTGTTTAGTGATTCTGCGGTGCTTTCCACCGCGCGCGACTAACCGTGTAATGTTTTTTCTCAGTGTTTCGCTCTGCACGTGACCTTTGCTTTGGAGATGTTTTAAGCTTTATAAACATAAATATTATTTTAATGGACGGAAGAGAGGTCGACAGAGTTAACAAACTGATACCAAGTATGAGAAAAGAGAAAATTAGAACTGAACAGCTTAAAACAACGGAGAGAAATGTTAGGGATTGACTATTTGGATAAATCAGCCGACATGATCTCGTGGAAGCTTTGTCTGAGGAAGATCATAACAAATATTTATATATATATGAGTGAACACGAAAGGTCAAGTGAGGAGTCTGCGAGCGAATCTGAAGACCTTAAACCCAGAAATGACCAGCGATTCCCCGAATGTAGTCAGAGCAAGAGGGGACGAAATAAGCGACGACGAAGTGTAGAACAGTGTAAATTTGAAGATAACCTAAAATAATTCAATGTAGTGCTGTATAGGTGAAGTTTCAAAATAACAGGACCTTAAAATAATTCAATGTAAATTTGATTTGATTTCAATTTAGCGCCCTTTTCAGCATCAACGCTAGGTAAGACGTGGACCTACTGCTTAACGAAGGATCCGAACCACATGAGGTCCCACCGGGAATCGAGCCGGCAGTCCCACGCCAAAGGCGTGTATGCTAACCGCTTAGCTACGACTGAGCTCTAATTCAATGTAAAATGCGCTGTGAAGCTTTGTTTTATTGTTATGTTTATATAGTATATTTTTAACTAATTTACTATTGCATTTCTAATTTTAGACGAACCAAAGTTGACAAAAACAAAAGATCATCATCAGGTTTAGAATTTTCAATAAAACCAGTGCGTAGCTATCTATCTAAAGAAATATGTAACGACAAAAACATTTTATTCCAAATGAGAAATAAAAAAATAACATGTCTAGTTGTAGGTTTCTCTAATAGTTATTACTGTAAAACTTATTATAATAATAAAAATGTTATTCCCTCTTAATCAGAAAATATACAAAATTACGTTTCTAATACAAGAAAATTGTTTAAAACGATTTTTGCAACACATTATGTTCGTTCGGTCCATTTGACAGCGCGCGACTACTCGCGTTACTTTTTCAGCGCGACTTCTCGAGGGTTAAAGAATTGCAATTAATCGGCCCCAGACCGGCCCAACCTGAAAAGAAATCAGTGTCGGACCGCCAAGCCCGGCCCGACTCAAAGAAATAATAGAATCGGCCCGCCCAAGCCCGGCCCGCGGGTAGGGCCGGGCTTCGGGTCTCGGGCAAGGCCCGGCCCATGCAGGTCTCTACCGAGAAAACCCACGCACACGGTGTTTGCCCACTAAAAAGTTTCCATGGCGCATGCTAGAATCCAACCAGGGACCCGTATAACCACATGTGACTGCTCTACCACCGAAACGGTACTTGTGCAAGACTCTTGCGCAAGAGTCTTGGTCTTGTTCTTGGTCTTGCAGGTGTGGTCTTGGTCTTGGTCTTGCACCCCTTGGTCTTGGTCTTGGTCTTGCATGCAAGACTCTCGCAAAAACTGCAAGACCAAGACTCTTGCGCTCATCACTAGTTTTGTTTGATCTTTTGTTTTGAGACCGTTAATGTTTTCCACCGTAAATGAAATTCCATCATACATTTGTGCAGTTAACTTCTTGTGGATTGCGTTCGTAAAATGTTAATTTTTACCAATGTCACTTCCCTCAAAAGTCGCCTCTGTTACTGACGTTGGTTGTCATTCCGTACCAGTATACATAAAAATTCTGCAGACATCATTATAATTGTTATGTTTATTATCGCTATCTAAATCTCAAATTTTTGCGTTGTGTTAACAAATGATTCTCAGGCCCTTTTGTTGCGGAGACATTCCGACCCGGGCCCTTTTGATGAGGGGCGTTTTGATTCGGGCCTTCTGTCTCGGGCCCGTTTGTTGAGGAAATATTTCGACCCGGGCCCTTTCGACGCGGGCCCGTTTGACTCCGGCTTTATTTGACCCGGGTCCATTTGACGCAGGGCCTTTTGACTCGGGTCCCTTTGTCGTGGAACATTTTTGACTTGGGTTATTTTATGAGGGGCGTTTTGAGTCGGCCCCTTTTGAGTCCAGCCCTTTAAACCAGCATCCTTTTGACGCACGGCCGTTTGACTCGGGCACTTTAGTAGGGGGACCCCTTTGGACTCGGCTCCTTTTTATGAGGGGCATTATGATTCGGGCCCTTTGGTTGTGGAGACCTTTTGAACAGATCCCTTTTCATGTGAGGCCGATTTCACTCGGGCCCTTTTGTAGCGGGGCCCATTTCGACGCAGGCGCGTTTAATGCAGGTCCTTTTGACTCGAGTCTTTTGTCGTGAGACTCTTTTGACTATGGCCCTTTTGATGAGGGGCGTTTTGATTCGGGCCTTCTGGCTCGGGCCCTTTTGTTGAGGAGACCTTTCGACCCGGGCCCTTTAGACGCGGGGCTGTTTGACTCCGGCTTTATTTGACGCAGGGTCTTTTGACTCAGGTAACTTTGTCGTGGAACCCTTTTGACCCGGGCTCTTTTTATGAGGTGCATTTTGATTTGGCCCCTTTTGATTAGGGCCTTTTTAATCCGCGACATTTTGACTTACGGCCGTTTGACTCGGGCCCTTTCGTAGCGGGGCCCCTTTTGACTCTGCTCCTTTTTATGACGGGCGTTTTGATTCGGGCCCTTTTGACTCGGGACATGTTGTGGAGACCTGTTGACCCGGGCCCTTTTGATGTGGGGTCGTTTTCACACGGACCCTTTTGTGGCAGAGCCCCTTTTGACCCGGGCTCATTTGACGCAGGGCCTTTGACTCGGATCCTTTTCTCGTGGGCTCCTTTTGACTATGGCTCTTTTTATGAGGGGCGTTTTGATTCGGCTACTTTTGACTCGGTCCCTTTTGACGCAGGGTCGTTTGACTCTGGCTCTTTTGTAGCGGAGTCCCTTTTGACTCGGGCTTTTTTATGAGGGTCGTTTTGATTCGGGGCCTTTTGACTCGGACCCTTTTGTTGCGGAGACCTTTCGACCCGGGTCCTTTTTATGAGGGGCGTTTTGATTCGGGCCCTTTTGATCCTAGCCCGTTTGACGCAGGGTAGTAGTAATCGCATGACTTGGCCTCACTTTTTGGCCCCTGGGTCCCTGCCTCAGGACCCATGGTCCCTGGCCCAGGGTCAATGACCTAGGGGTACCATGGCCCACCCCCTAAAATTTGGCAGGGGTACATAGGACCACCCCCAGGAACCATGGTCTTTGGCCCGTGTCAATGACCTAGGGGTACTTAGGACCACCCCTCTAGATTTTGGCAGGGGTACATAGGACCACCCCCTTAAATTTTGGAAATTGCCAAATCTAAAAATTGGGTATGGTAGCCTAGGACCATAGTATGTACCTCTAGCAGTATTCGGGGTCTATGTCGTTCCCTTTCATGGGTAAAAAATTGCCAAAAATTCAAATTTCGGAGGTTTTTGACCTAATTTATCCCCTTTGATGAGGTATTATTACCTTATATAGTTATATGGGCGTATACAGGGGTCCATTCCCTTTCATAAGACATGGGTATATTAATGCACCCCTTCAAAAATTTGGGAGGGGTACCATGGCCCACCCCTTTAATTTTGGAAAATGACCAATTTCAACATTGGGTATTATAGTACAGGACCCTAATATGTATTATAATAAATTTGGGTGGTCCACCTCATTTCCTTCTAGGGGTACAAAATTGCCAAAAATATAAACGTAAGCAATACGTTATACCACGTGTTTGGTTTTTGGCTCAATTTATCCCCTTTGATGAGGTATTATTACCCTATATGGTTATATGGGCGTATACAGAGGTCCATTTCCTTTCATAAGACATGGGTATATTTGTGCACCCCTTGAAAAATTTGGGAGGGGTACTTTGGCCCACCCTTAAATTTTGGAAATTGCTCATTTTATATATTTGGTATTATAGTACGGGACCCTAACATGTATTATAATAAATTTGGGTGGTCCACTTCGTTCCCTTTTAGGGGTACAAAATTGCCAAATTTTAGTACAACCACGTGTTTGGTTTTTGGTTATTTTATTCCCTTGGATGAGGTCCTATTACCTTATATGATTGGGGGCGCGGTGGCTCAGTGGTAGAGCGTTCACCTCTGGTGCTTGGGGTCCCGGGTTCGATCCCAGCCCCCGCCAAGTGAACTTTGTGGTGGACAAACACCGTGCTCGTGGGTTTTCTCGGGGTTCTCCCGTTTCCTCCCACTGTCTTCATTCCACCATTTTCATTCATCTCTCATTATCACCGTCTCCTTTAGCCTCACCGGCATAACCGTGGGACGTAAAACTTAAAGATTTCATTTTTTTACCTTATATGGTTATATGACCATGTATAGGAGTCCATTCCCTATTATGAAACATAAGTACATATGTGCACCCCCGGGAATGGTACCTTGGCCGCCCCTTAAGTTATTAGAAATTGCCAAATTTAAACATTTGGTATCATAGTACTGGACCCTAATATATATTACTACAAAATTTGGGTGGTCCACCTCGTTCCCTTTTAGGGTGCATTTTGTTCCGCTTTAGGAGTGAACCTTGCAATCGTCCCGAGTTTGATTCTTGGAAATGTTGAATTTAACGTCCCCGCGAAAACGGTGAGAGATGATAGGACGAAACATGAACTTACTTGACTGAGGATTGAAGCAGTGACCTCATACAGTAGAGAGACAAGCACTGAGCCATCGTACACGTGTGTTGATTACTATGCAATGGTCCCGAGTTTGATTCTTGGTGCTAGTGTTAGAAAAATTTAACGTCCCACTTGAAACGATGATGAGAAATGAGAAAACATCATAAACTTACTTGCTTGCGGATTGAAGCAGAGAACTCACACATCAGAAAAAAAAAACGCTGAGCCACCGTACTCCATTCAGTGCGAGCAGTTTTGCGTATGAAAAGAACATGAACAGATTATGTTACATTACTACACATTTCTGCTTGTTGTTACGCATAGAAGCTTGTTATTGTGAAATTGCAGAATCTGCTTTTACTACATCAGCATTTTTTCTCAGCTGACGGACTTTTAAAGCTCAACTTTACATTTATGTCAAAGACAGTTTCGTAACATATCGATGAGTGTTACATTTTTCAATCAAGTTTAAGGAAAATGAATCACATTTTAGATGTGTTAATTTGAATGTCGTAAGAAACTAACGAGTCAACGGTATGATGTCATTATCAAAATTGCGATACTAGATGTCGTAACGATTGATGTGTAAGGAGAAAAAACGTGAATAATGTCACAACCAATCAGATTGCTTCTTACATCACGTTTCGGCTCATGATGAAAGCTGTGTTTTCATTGGTTCTCCGTGATGTCATTGATTCATTTTCCTCGTTTCTGATTGGCTGATAGTGATGTCACTTTATAGTTGAACACGTTTTAGACCTAAATAAATTTCTTAATTTCATTTTCAAATCCTACTTCCACGAAGATCTTGAATGAACGTAGGTGTACCTCTAGTGACAGCGTGACTTTACTCCGTTCCTTGAATTTGAGGTAAGTATCGACTGCGTTTTCTTAACATCAATGGAGTGCTTTTGCATGAGGATAACATTGTTATCATTGTTTTATTTTAACACGAAATATTTAGCAAATGGAAGAATAACTTGACCGGGGATCGAATTAGGAATCCCACACATTAGAAGTAAGCACAAGAAATTTGTTGATTTTGGTTTAGCGTCCCTTCAGTAGTGGGGTGCTAGGAATACAGCTTAATGTTGAATTTGAGCGCATACTGGGTGTTGAACCCGGGCCACATTAGAAGTAGGCACGAGAAAGTTGTTGATTTTGGTTTTAGCGTCCCTTCAGTAGTGGGGCTAGGAATACAGCTTAATGTTGAATCTGATCGCATACTGGGTGTTGAACCCGTGCCAGAGGAACGTAACGCTAACCACTTAGCTCAGTTTCTGATAGTAAACAAAGAAACTACGCACGAATTTGTTCCCTACAACGTGAGACGTGGACCTACAGTTTAATGTGGGATCTGATCTCCCGCCGAGAAACGAATTCGAGTCTTTCTTGTCTTAGCTCGAGAAAAGCAAGCGCATGAGATTTTGTTTTCGTTTCATGTTCGTCATACGTTTTAAAGTTCAGTGTCAGAGGAAAAATGCTTACTACTACAATGATTATTTCAGCACAGTTAGAAAAACAATTTCATTCATTCTTTTTATCACTACAGAAACTTAGGTCATTTACATGTTGATGTTGGTCCGGGTTTGACGACAATAAAACGTTTCAGTAGTAGAACTATTTGAGATATGATCATTCTTTTAGGATTGATCGTGTAGTCATTTTTGATAACGTAGTGATCTCTGAATTCAATTTTAATTCGTGCTTTTTTTTTCTCTTTTCGTTTTAGATATTTGTTTCTCTTTGCCTATTCCTTTTTTTGCTTACCTTACCTTTTTTCCCTATTTGAATATGGCTACTTCTGGCTTTACTGTCTTGCGAGAAATCAATAGACATTATCGGCGTTTTAATCTTGAAGGACGAATGCTGGAAATTCAAATTAATGCTCCGACCAGTGGCACCGATATTGTGGAGTGGGTTCAGGCCTCCTTTCAACAGATGTTGGATTATTTATTGGAAAACGTCGACGAATCATCGATGGTTGGATTATCGATTTTATCCCACGATGAGAAGAACAAACCGTTTTATCTATCTTTCCGGCATGCAAGTAATTTGACACTGGAGACTTTATGGGCATCATTTGATCGCATCCTTCAAAGTAACGATAGTTTTCTCATGAACGAACCGTTCATTGTCCATTTTCATCATGTGGATGTGCCCCGTGGATTTGGATTGGTGCGTCGAGGTCTTTTATCAAACGACGAATTATTAAAACGCAAGAAAGGCATTTTACGTGTAAAAAACACCGACAAGAAATGTTTAGCGTATGCGATTGTGATTGCTATTGGCCTAAAGAAATATAAGGATACAAATAAGAAACTGTACAGACAATATCACAACCAGAGAAAGTGTGTTGTTCTCCCTGACGTACATGAACTTTTGTCCAGATCATCAGTGAATTTAGAGCATGGGGGATCCGTGGAAGAATTACGACAATTGCAACGCTACTTGACAAATTATAAACTTACCGTATACACTAGCTTTTCAGGAGAAGATATTCTGTATGAAGGGCCTGGTGGCGAAGACAAAATTCCAATCAATTTAATGTGCATCAATTCTCATTATGACATCATCACGTCATTAACGTCTGTTTTTTCTACCAACTACTATTGTGCTGCATGCCACAAAAAATATGATCATCGTAATGCACACGTCAAGAACTGTTCGGCCATGTGTGAGAAATGTTTGCAGAAACCGCCATGCAGTAAGACCAATACGGAGAAGCAGTGCCTAGAATGCAATCGTGAATTTTATGGTGAAACATGCTATACAAATCATCTGACTGTACCATACCATAAAGGCCAACCAATATGCAAGATGGTGAAACAGTGTGCCAAATGTCTACGCATTTATTCGTTTGTCCATACAGGGGAAAGAAAACATGATTGTACTGATTATTTTTGTAATGTGTGCCATAAACATGTTACGTCTACCCACCAATGCTACATGAAGCCTGATACGACTCAATTAAAGCCTGGAGTTCCGTCAGTGTTACATGCCAAGAAGGCTATGATTGTCTTTTATGATATCGAAGCCACACAGGATACTTTCTTCGATGAAGACACGTTCATTCATAAGCCCAATTTACTGGTGGCCCAACAAGTATGTTACAACTGTGTTCAAGATGAGGATATACATCATCCGTGTGAAGTTTGTGGACAGCGGGAACATATGTTTCAAGATGATCCGATCAATGCCTTTCTTGCGTATTTACGTCAACCACGACCCAACATCAAACTTATTGTATCTTTGGCACATAACTGTAAGGGATATGATGGTCATTTTATTCTTAAATCTTTAGTGGAAGAACATGAATTGAAACCTACTTTGATCTTGAACGGAGCAAAAATTTTAAGCATGAAAGTGAATCACTTATCGTTTATTGACTCCTTAAATTTCATGCCAATGGCTTTAAGTAAATTATCCAAGGCATTTCATTTACCAGCGACCAAAGGATATTTTCCACACTTTTTTAATACTGCTGCAAATCAAACGTATGTGGGAAAATTACCGGACATCCATTATTATGGTGCAGATGAAATGAAAGTGGATGAACGAGAGAAATTCATGACATGGTACAACGAACACCAGAACGATACGTTTATTTTCCAAAAAGAATTGGTGAACTATTGTATCCAGGACGTCAACGTACTTCGATTGGCTTGTATATCTTTCATGACCACTTTTGAACAAGAAACTCACGTCAATCCTTTCCTGGAGGCTATCACTTTGGCGAGTGCGTGCAATTTAGTATTTCGACGAAATTTCTTAAAACCTAATACTATTAGCATTCTCCCTGCACGTGGATACCGTCACAGAAACAATCAGTCACGGATTGCTTTGCAGTGGCTTGCCTACATGGAGGAAAAAGAGGGTCATTCAATTCAACATGCTGCGAGAGGAAAAGAAGTTTATGTTGCTGGTTTTCATCTGGACGGTTACTACAAAGATCCTGACACTAAAGAGAAACACGTGTATGAATTTGAAGGGTGCAGATTCCACGGCTGTCCTCTATGTGTCCCTACAGGCCGTGATCAACCCATTTATGAGAACTCCGAAGAAACAATGAACTATCGCTACGAGAGAACACAGCGTAAAATGAAGTTATTACGATCCATGGGATATAAAGTACATGAAATGTGGGAATGTGAATTTCGTCAAGTGTTAAAATCCAATCCAGCATTGGCTTCTTCTTTAAGCACACATCCTTATACTAATAAGACACCATTAAATCCAAGAGATAGCTTTTTTGGAGGAAGGACCAATTGCGTGAAATTGTACCACCAAGTCGACGAAAAAGCAGGAGAAGTAATAAAATATTTCGATATTGTCTCGCTTTATCCCTATGTAAATAAATGTGCTAAATACCCTGTAGGGCATCCACGAATTTATCTACAGGGTGATGAAAATATACCACCAATAAATAAAGTCAATGGTCTAATCAAAATGTCGATATTACCAAGTCGCCATCTTTATCATGGTCTCCTGCCTTACCGATGTAACAAGAAACTACTCTTTCCACTGTGTGCTGCGTGTGCCGAAGAAATGAACCCAGACGCTACAGCAACGTGTACACACAACGACCAGGAGCGGTGCCTCACTGGAACATGGGTATCATATGAAATACAGAAAGCAATAGAATTAGGATATCAACCAGTGGAAATTTTTGAAATTTGGGATTATGACATTGAACAATATGATCCCATCACGAAAACAGGTGGCTTGTTCACGGAATATATCAATACATTTTTGAAATCGAAAATGGAAGCGTCTGGTTGCCCAGTTCCTGTGTCACCGAAGAAGACAAATCAAAATTCATACAAACCGTCCTGGAGCGTGAAGGTATTGCATTGGATCCGTCCAAAATTGAAAATAATCCTGCACGAAGAAGTTTATCTAAGCTTTGTGTGAACTCTCTATGGGGAAAGCTTTGCCAGCGTACAAACTTTAGCCAGACCACAATTATTGATCGGCCGGAAGAATTTTATGAAAAACTCACTTCCCCCGACATTAAACTCCATCAAATTGTACCCATCAATGATACGATGTTGTATGCGTTCTGGGAGTACAATGAACATGTGCCTGTTCAAAACCGAAACACCAATGTCGTGTTAGGTGCATTTACAACATGTCAGGCACGTCTGGAACTGTACAAGTACCTGGAAATGTTGCAGGAACGTGTTTTATATTTCGACACGGATTCTGTAATTTTTACAGAAAAGCCCGGGGAGCCAACCATTGAACCTTCTACGTACTTGGGATGCTTATCGGATGAGATGGAGTCTTACGGACCACGAGCATACATCAAGACATTTGTCAGTGGAGGACCGAAAAATTACAGCTTAGAAATATACAATCCGGATACCAACGTCACCAGTTACATATGCAAAATTAGAGGATTTACATTAAACTACAATGCTGGACAACAATTAAATTTCAACACGCTAAAAGAAATGATAACAAATCAATGCCGTGGACAAGTCACCATCACTATCCCCCATAAGATATGCAGGACCAAAGACCATACCATCGTCACACGCAAAGAAGAAAAAATGTACAGCATCCGATACACAAAACGGCGATTTAAAGAATTCAATTCTTATGATACGGTTCCGTACGGGTACGTTAAAAAACAGAAGATGGAACTGGAAAAAGAAGATGAAGAAGAAAAAACTGTAAACACCCAATAAGGCCGCCATTTCTTTTTTTTTCCTTTTCCTTTTCTTCTTTCCCTTCCTTAACCACAAAGCAGCAACACCAAGAAGAAAATGAAGTACCCACAAGAGTTCATAAACCACCACCAACACCATCAGTGGAAGAAATGCAGGCATCTCGTACCGAAGGAGGAACCTTGACCATAAAGCAGCAACACCAAGAAAAAATGCAGTACCCAGAAGAGTTCGTAAACCACCAACACCACCATCGGTGAAAAAAATGCTGTCATCTCGTACCCGAGGAGGAAGATGAGCCTAAACAGATCCATCATTTACGAGTAAGTTTTATTTCTCTCTTATCAATATTGACTCATTTTTATTGTTTCAGAAAAAAAAAGAAATTCATAAAGTAATCCGTCGTTTCTTCTTTTTCTTTACAGGATACGGCTACAAGATTCGAAGATGATGACGCGTCCAACATATTCATTAACTAGATCCTGTATTAATTATGTTAATAAACATGTATAGGAAGACCACATACCTTTCGTTAAATACAACAAGTTGAAAAAAAAATGTGTTTTATTATTTCTTGAAACCCTGAACACTTGTTTTCAAATCATGGTAATCTTGAAAATTTAAGGTGGAAAATACATCCAAGATTTGGTTTACATGATTTTGTTCGAAAAATAATTAAAGAATTTTTAGTGTCCAAAATTTGGTTTTTAATTTTAGTTCGAAAAAAATTGATTTGAAAACTTTCAAATGTAGTTTACATCTTTAGTACGAAACTTATTTTTAAAAATTGGTTCGAAATTTTTTTAAAATTTTTAGTTCGAAAAATTTTGATTTGAAAATTTAGTTCGAAAGTTTTTAGTTTAAAATATTTTTCGAAAAATTTTTAATTTTTTTAGTTCGAATTTTTTTTTGGGTTCGAAAATTTTTTAAATTCCTTTTAGTTCGAAAATTTTTTGATTTGAAAATTTAGTTCGAAAGTTTTTAGTTTAAATTTTTTAGTTCGAATTTTTTTGAAATTTTTGTTTCAAAATTTTTTAGTTCGAAAATTTTTTGTTTGAAAATTTTTGTTTAAAATTTTTTAGTTACAAATTTTTTTTTAGTTCGAAAAATTTTTTAGTTTAAAATTTCTTGCACTCTGCGGAACCGTTTCGAAAAGAATCGGAGCAGTTTAGGTAAAAAAAAATCTGGCAACACTGTTTCCATTAATGAAGCGCTTACTGAGCGTTTAAAAAATCGCTTAAACTCACAACAATGTGTTATAAGAAATCTACAAGCGACACCCCTCTTTCACCATTGTTACTTCCAGAGACATAGGCTACTAATTCAAGGACAGGATCTCCATCAAAGGTAAGAAAGCTGGTAATCATCTTATCTGTCAAAGAGAACGATAATATTTAATGTAAACTTCAGTACAATATCATGATACCATAAAAGGGTTATTTAAGGATGGGGTTGAATCCTCCACGGGAACTTTAAGGTACCAAAAAGGATAACCATTAAAAAAAATCCCGGTCGAGGGTGATCACTGTCATATCACGTAATCTAAAAAAATTCTAGCATTGGGGTGAGGGAAAGATTATGTGACTTCTATTCTCCAATCAAAATTGAGGTACCAAAACATTCATCTTATCCATAAAATGAAACAAATGAGTGAGGGGTTTTCCCATGTAATCTGTTCACCGTGTGATGGGTCTAAAATCATGTGACTTCTATCTTCGAATCAGTATCGTAATACCAAACCCAGAGCCTAAGATCACGTGACCTCTATCAACCAATCAGCTTCGTGGTACCAAAGCATTCATGTTACCCATAAAAGGGAACGAATTTCAAATATCCATGGGTCTAAGATCACGTGACTTCTGTCAACCAATCAGAATCAGGTATCAAAGCACTCATCTTACTCGTAAAAAGGGAACGAATTTCAAAAGTCACAGGGCTTAAGATCACGTGACCTCTATCAGCCAATCAGCATCGTGGTACCAAAGGATTCATCTTACCCGTAAAAGGGAACGAATTTTCAAATATCCCTGGGTCTAAGATCATGTGACAGCTGTCAACCAATCAGAATGAGGTATCAAAGCACTCATCTTACCCGTAAAACGGAACAATTTTCAAAAATCCTAGTCATAAAAGAGAATGAGGGAAATCCCTGAGCCTAAGATCACGTGCCCTCTATCAGCCAATCAGCATCGTGGTACCAAAGGATTCATCTTACCCGTAAAAGGAAACGAATTTTCAAATATCCCTGGGTCTAAGATCATGTGACAACTGTCAACCAATCAGAATGAGGTATCAAAGCACTCATCTTACCCGTAAAAGGGAACAAATTTCAAAAATCCTAGTCATAAAAGAGAATGAGGGATTTCCCCGCAGGGTGACTCATGACGTCATACCACGTGACCTGAAAATTTAAATTTCCCGCGTGGGCGGGGCCTAACGTCACGTGACCTCTCTCAGCCAATCAGAATAGAGAAAATTTTTGCTAACTCGGCGCAATATACGCGGACCCCTACTACTAGGGTCTTTTGACTCGTGCCCTGTTGTTGCGGAGATCTTTTGACTCGGGCCCTTTTGTAGCGAGGGGGCCATCTCGACCCGGGCCCATTTGACGCAGGGCCCTTTTGACTCGGGTCTTTCTGTCTTTGCCCTTTTGTTTGGCCCTTCTGACATGGAACCATATATAACGCAGCAGCTGAAATACCTGTGGCAGAGGGCGTGGGGGAGTATGAGTAAATCGATGATCGATCGATCCAGGGCGCAGTAAAATTAGTTACACCACTGTTCATATCTATTTCTTTCTATTCTCTCGACATCATGTCTGGAGATGAATGTTCTGACTAATAAGCTACAGTGGCGAAAGACGATATACGCTATCAATGATAAATGTTATGACTGTTAATATATATAGGGAATAAAACGAAACATTCTATATCGGACTTCCCCTTCACCCGTTGAAAAAAAATCCTGCGGGCGTTAGTGATTATGATGTTGCTTAGTTACTGTATTATATTGTTCTATACACGGAATAAATACTTACGTGTTTTATATAATAATGAGAACCTTATTTACTTTTATTACGGCCCTTGCTTTACGAGAAACATTTTCTCGTTCAGCGTAATCAGTTTCCATTCTAAAATAATTACAGTGAGGCGAATGAAATAATTCACGCACAGATTTAGGACTTAGAATAATTTTTTGCGAACATGTAGTAAATCCCTGAAGATTAAAAAGCGCTAGTAGCAGTAATTAGCTTAGTCGTTTCCTATAGTCCCTTAGTGAATTACATAAATCTTACAGATGTTGTATCTCTTTCTTTCTCCTTTCTATACATCATGTCTGGAGATTAATGTATGGACAAATAGGCTACAGAGGCAATTTTAAAAAGTAAGATGATCTACGCTATCAGTGACAGATGTTGTGGTGTTTAACTTAACATATAAGGCAATAATACGAATCTTTTCAAAAATGACAGTGCACTGATGCTTCAAATCTGTGTCTTTACTCCCTATACCTACTTTATTTTCCTAGTCAAAATAAAAACTCTTCAAAATTAATCACAAATTCTTATGCAACCATCCCTTCTTTAATGTACTGCGCTGTCACATACCCGTCACGGCGATGTAAAGGCACTTTTGGCGACGAGGATACAAGCACCAAATGTGGGAAGTTTGCTGTTAATATTTGTATATAACATTATTGATTTCATTAAATAATTAATACTTTTTGACCAGAGTATGCATTTCTTTATTAAAAGTAAAGTATTTCGTAACAGTTTCCATAACGTTATGGAAACTGTTACGAAATACTTTATCTTATATATAAAAGAGAACGCACAAATCCTTTGTTCCCTCATCACGCTAATACGGCTGAACCAATTTCTTTCATTTTTGGGGGGTTATTAGGATTTGGACCCTAGATGGTTTTTATCATATCACTTTAATTTTTAATTACCAGTGTCTTGAGATAATTGACCATTCAAGTGTCCATTACGTACAAATCCTTTGTTAGTTCATCATAGGTACAACTAAACGTATTTATATGCAACCCGCATGACCGTGTCACTCGGCGGGTTAACATAAATGACAGGCGATATAATGTTAATATTTACTGCAATCTACTATGGTTTTTATCATATCACTTGAAAGCGAAAAAGTAAAAATTATCTAAGTAACAAAGTTTATTGCGTTCCGGGGTGACCGCAGCGAAGCGGGGTGAACGCTGCTAGTTTTTAATAAAAAAATGCACACTCTGGTCAGAAAAATATTAATTATTTAAATAATAATTCCAGAGTCAACATGGAGGAAGTTACGTATTGATTTCCGTCTAACATTCGCATTGTCTGTACAATGGCCTCCAGTATATTTAAATCCATTGAATTCATCAAATGTTACTTTAACATAGGTCAAAACTGTACAGTTAAGGTAATTTCAGGTTTTCTTTCAAACAGCTTTTTTCTCTTGTACATAATTTTAATTACAAACTCCTTCTCACTCTTCAAACTCCTCTTTTCATACGTTGAACAGAGTGACATTTCTCTTTCTTTTGTTTGTGTTCTTTTCTTTTTTGTTTCTTTTTTAAAGAAACAAACAAAACTCTCCTCCATGCTGCACAGCATCCTAATTACAGCGAGATCTTCAAGATAAGATGCTCCACTTCCCTATATTACACGCTGCTTAACGTTCGACGAGGTCGTGTGGTCCGTTTAGAAGAACGGAAGCAATATCAGTGAGCAAGTCTTCATACATTAGACGGCGGGATTAAGAATACATTAGATTTCTGCTTAAAGTAAGTCACACTCCACTAGATTTCCTCCCGAAACGATTTACAATTAACTAGATTTTCCAACTAGCCACCAAATGAAAAAAAATCTACAAAATAAGCATTCAAACTCGCAAGATTTGATCGGAAAATTACTAAATTGGTAGAAATTGATGAGAGCTATAAATGCAGCGCTTCCAATATCAAAAACCATGCGCACAATCTTCCGCGCTTTGTATTATTATGATGTTCACTTAAGCTACTGTCAACTTTCAAACATACTGAACAGTTATTACTCAATTTCAAGTTTACTACTTACAATACTTCTATTTCGATCTTATTAAATACTAACTAAATGGAAGATAGCACTTGCTATAAAAAGAATGAAGTAGTTCTATTTCATTCATTTCTTTTTCTATTTCATTTACAGATTTAAAAACAAAAGTATTATTTTACTCTCCAAATACCTGTAATAAAATAAAACATTAATATATGATACTTACAGTAGGGTTAGATACAAAAATCTTGAACATTTTACATAACATTCCTTCTTCCTCGTGAATATTTGTATAACTCAAATTCAATTTAATGCATCACCAACACACACAGTATCCACGGGCCTTCCTAAACTTTCAGTGGTCCCCCTAAAATTTTCACAGTAGGCTTCCAAAGGATATATAATATGGTTGGGTCGGACCCCCCTAACTTCTACCGGGCCCCCCTACATTTTTCAGCTGGCTACCGGCCTCCCTACACACCCGTATCTCTTTCTTTTTCGCGAAGCACGCTTGTGTTTTTCTCAATTGTTTATTCTTTTCACTCTTCCAATTTGTAGGGATCGATCCTTCCATCACAGTGTTTACAGCGAATGAGTGTTCACTGACTGTGGAATGTAGATCAAACAAAAGGACAACAATCTCCTGCATGACTTGACAGTTAAAACAAAAATAAACATGATTAAATATCATTGATATAGCAAGCAGCAAGAGCAATGAGTTCTTTCGGACTCGCCTTTTGCTCATAGCGGCATTCTTTAACGTGCTGCTGTGGGTGTGATAAGACAGTGAGTCACAACTAGAGGAAAGAAATGAGCTTGAGAACGTTGACTGGACTAACCATTCACCCTACTTTATTTTACGTCACAACAACGAATTTCCAGCTGAATTTGTGAACAAAACACAGTATGACATCATTCCTTAATATTTTGACTCCCTTCCGCTCAGAAAACACAAAACGCGCTTTGTTGTGTGTTATGGTATCCTCGTCGCCAAAAGTGCATTTACATCGCCGTGACGGGTATGTGACACCGCAGTACTCTAAGGAAGGGATGGTTGCATAATAAATTTTGATTAATTTTGAAGAGTTTTTTTTGACTAGGGAAATAACGTAGGTATAGGGAGTAAGGGCATAGATTTAAAGCATCAGTGCACTGTCATCTCTGAGAAGATTTGTATTCTCAGTTTTTCAAATTATTGTCTTATATGTTAAGTTAAAAACTGCAAACAACTGCTACTAGCGCTTTTCACTCTTCAGGAATTTACTACGACATGTTCGGGCTTGAATTATTTCATTCGCCTCACTGTAATTATTTGTGAATGGAAACTGATTACGCTGAACATGAATATGTTTCGTTGTCGTAAAGCAAGGGCCGTAATAAATGTAGATCAGGTTCTTATTATTATATAAAACACATCAATATTTATTCCGTGTATAGAATAATATAATACAGTAACTAAGCAACATCATAATCACTAACGCCCGCAGGATTTTTTCTAACGGGGGGGGGGAGACCGATATAGAGTTTTTCGTTTTATTCCCTATATATATTACGTTAACAGTCATAACACAGATAACGTATATCGTCTTTCGCCGCTGTAGGCTATTAGTCAGAACACTGATCTCCAGATATGTCGAAAGAAAAAATAAATTGATATGAACAGTGATGTGATTAATTTTACTGCGCCCTGGATCGATCTACCTTCGATTTACTCATACTCTCCCAGACCCCCTGCCCCAGGTATTTCAGCTGCTGCGTTATATATACGGTTCCATGTCAAAAGGGCCTGACAAAAGGGAAAAGACCGAAAGGCCAGAGTCAATATGGCCCGCAACAAAAGGACCCAAGTCAAAACGGCCCTGCTTCAAACGGACCCGGGTTGAAAGAGGCCCCGCTACAAAGGGGCCCGAGTCAAAATGGCCCATGTGAAAAGGACCCAGGTCGAAACGTCTCCGCAACAAAAGGGCCCAAGTCAAAAGGGCCCGAGTCAAAATGGACCATGTTACAAAAGAGCCAGACCACAATGACCCCGCAACAAAAGTGCTCGAGTCAAAAGGTTTCCGCAACAAAAGGGCAGGAGTCAAAATTGCCCGAATCAAAACGACTCTCATCAAAAGGGTCCATGACAAAAGGGCCCGAGTAAAAAGGAAATTGCTTCAAACGAGCTGGCTGAAAAAGAGCCCTGCTACAAAAGAACCCGAGCCAAACGGCCCGGGATAAAAGGCCTCCGCAACAAAAGGGCCCGAGTCAAAAGGGGCCGAATCAAAACGGCCCTCATAAAAAGAGCCCGGGTCAAAAGAGACCCACGACAAAATAACCCAAGTCAAAAGGCCCCGGGCAAAAAAGGGGCATCGCTGCAAAATGGCCCGAATCAAACGGCTCGGCGTCAAAAGGGCCCGGTTCAAAAGGTCTCCGCAAAATGGGCACGAGTCAAAACGCCTTTCATTAAAAGGACCCGAGTCAATAGGGTCCCACGACAAAAGGGCTTGAGTCCCAAGCGACCTGCGTCAAACGGGCCCGGTTCAAAAGGTCTCCGCAACAAAAGTGCTCGAGTCAAAAAGGGCCGAAACGAAACGCCCCTCATGAAAATGGCCAGGATCAAAAGAGTCCCGCTACAAAAGAGCCCTAGTCAAAACTTTCCCACGTCAAATGGGCCCGGGTCAAAAGATCTCCACAAGAAAAGAGCAGAAGTCAAAAGTGGCCCCCCTACAAAGGACACGAGTCAAAAGGGACCCGCGAAAAAAGGGCTTGGGTCAAACTTCTCCGCAAGAAAAGGGTAGGAGTCAAAAGAGCCGCGTCAAAAGGGTACCACGACAAAAGAGCCCGAGTCAAAAGAGACCTGCCTGAAATGAACCCGTGTCAAAAGGTGCCGCGCTACAAGAGGGCCCGAGTCAAAATGGCCCTACTCAAAATTGCCCGGGTCAAAACCTCTCCGCAATAAAAGGGTTTGAGTCAAAAAGACCCGAATCAAAACGCCCTTCATTTAAAGAGCCCGTGTCAAAAGAGTCCCATAACAAAATGACCCGAGTCCGAATGCCCCGCGTCAAACGGACCCAAATCAAAACACCCCTCTTCAATAGGGCCCGAGTCAAAGGTTCCCAGTACAAAGGGGCTCGAGTCGCAAGGGCTCTGCGTCGAACGGGCACGAGTGAAAAAAGCCCCGCTACAAAAGGACCCGAGTCAAATGGCCCCCTATCAAAATGGCCTGGGTCAAAAGTTCTACGCAACAAAAGGACCCGAGTCAAAAGGGGCCGAATCAAAACGCTCCTCATGAAAAGGGCCTGGGTCAAAAGAGTACCACGACGAAAGGATTCAAGTCAATAGGGCCCTGCGTCAAACGGATCCGAGTCAAAAGGGGGAACGCTACAAAATGCCCGAGTCAAAACAGCCCCGCGTCGAAAGGGCCTAAGCAAAAAGGTCTCCGCGACAAAATGGCTCTGCGTTAAAAGGGCCCGTGTGAAAAAGGATCTGCAACAAAAGGAACCGAGTTATAAGGAGGCTGCGTCAAAAGGGTCCGGGTCCACAGGGTTCTGCTACAAAAGGGCCAGAGTCAACAAGAAACTTCGTCAAACGGGCCCTGATCAAAAGGAACACCATTACAATAGGGCACGGGTCAAAACGGAAAGGCGTCAACTGGGTGCGAGTCAAAAGGGCCCTGCCTCAAAAAGGCACAAGTCAGAAAGACCCCGCGTCCAAAGGGCCCGGTAAATACGGTTCCACGTGTAAAAAGCTTGAGATCAAAGCAAGAGTGGAGATCAATCATGCAAAAGAGGATTGTGTCCCCTTAGTAAGTTGAAGTGTTTATGCAAATGAAGGAAATATATCTTTGGTTATTAATAACAAATAGGAAATTTGAATGATAATATTAGTTTTGTTTGCTTGTTGATTGTTTTGGAACAATCGCTATCGCTTAAGTCGTTCTCCATGAAAGTTTGCTTGCACTCCCGTCATAGGCGGACTTGGTGTATTAGGGCCTAGGCCGCGGTTACTATGGAGGGAGCTCAGACTATAACACCAATTTCTAAAATAACGTACAATCAGTGGCGCAAGGAGCTATGAACTCGGGGACCCATGCCCTCTCCGAAGCAAACCTGATCTATCTTATACAGCAGCGTTGCAGACAAATTTTGGTGAAATTTCAAAATAGATCAAAGCATAAATGAATATTGAATTAAGTCAAAGCACTGTACGAAAGGAGAAATACCCAGTGAAAACCCCTACATTAATTTCTTAGAGTAATAAATGTTAGTAAAGAGTGCGTCATTTTATGCAAAAATAAAGATGTTCAAAATATTTATTATAGCGCAAATTTTAAAACTTGTAACCGTTAATAATAGGGAATTTGTGAATTGGAATTTTCATTTTAAGGTTTTTTAGCATGTTAATAATAAGGATAACTAAATTGCTTGTAATGAGGAGAATTCAAAATTTCAATTTTGTCCACATCAAATGGTGCAGCACGTCGTTTGCAGACTACTGTACTGGATATTCTTGGACCCTCCCGAAATAAAATCCTGGTTGCGCCACTGCGTACAATGAACATCTGTGATGAGCCATCGCTTTGTGCAGTTGTAAATTCGTTGTTACTTGATAGTTTTTGCAAGCTATAATTTATCATTGGTCGTTGAAAATTTGATGACACAGCAAGCACAGAATTTCCGGAAACAAACTTTCAAGAGAATATTTTATAATTATTATTGCATTGCCACACGAAGTGTCTAAAAAGTCCCCTGACATGGATAACTCTGTTGTTATCAGAGTTACAACAAAATGTAAGAGGGGAAACCGCCTACAAATATAATGTTTTTAATAGACAGTAACTTCATTCATTTATGTTGTGGGTCCGGGTAAATGGTAACGTTGCATTTTCATGTAACATTGGGCGCATATAGAGTGTACAGCCCAAACGGCTTGTCCGATTTGAAAAATTCTTTCACTTTAGATTGAAAACATCATATTTGGAGACCGTTTCCCCGCCTATATTTTGTTGTAACTCTGATAATAAGAGAGTTACCGTATGTCACGGGACTTTTGAGACACTCTGTATAGTAGCTGAAACACTAAAAAATAATAGCGAATAACTTTTACTATGGAATGAACAGGGCAGCTTACTAAAAATTGTAACACTAAACAACTAATAATAACTTTTGACTGTGGAATGAACACGACAGTTTTACTGAAAATGATAAACACTGCAGAACCACGAAACAACTAATAATTTTAAAAAGTTAAGATTCTTTGCAGTTTAGCTTATAAATCGCGGAGTTTCTGAATAACTTCGTTCACAGACACTAAATTTAACATGTCTCTTTCCATATTCATTAGCAAAAATGTGTCCAAATGTCTTCACACAAACTAGCTCTGAGATTTGTTTACTCTAACTTTAACTTTGAGAAGCACCTTCCACATGTCACTTGTGTGCATGGTAGAGACAACGCATGTTTGTATACAATGTATAAATTATTAAAGCAACTAGACTGACGGAAATTGGTGCAAGATTTTCCCTGCACATGACAAACAATTTTTATACAAGGTGTTTGCAGCATCATTATCACTCTTACCGTGAATCCCGTCCAAAGATGTTCCATCTTCCATAGCATGCTCAGATGCATAATCATCATCATCTTCTACGGATTCAGGGGCATCATTCTCTTCAGGATCATCAAAAACGAGAACGTTTTGTGACAGTGAAATACACGACATAGAACTGCTGGAGCTCTTTGTATATTTTCTCCTGTTTTATATTTAGTTTGTTTTTTTCGGAAGAACTCTGAAAGCTCTTGCAGATACACTATTCTTCTTGATTTCTGAAAAGTCCTTAGGTTCCAGTATTTGGAGTTCTTTCGGCTGCTGAAATCTATCACTGACACATGTAACAGCTGTATTCAGAATTTTCGTTGAAGTTTTTTTATTCTGAATAAATCATTTTCACTTATATCGAAGTTCTTTTCCAGTTCATCTGCTCTCCTGGCATTTTCTTTTTCTTTAGGATTCTTCTGTGCAAAAAGTTTTTTTCCATTGCTATCTCTACACCAGATTGCGCAAGCTGTTGATTTATTTTCACACAAAATATTTTTGTGTTTTCGTAAAGCATTAAACAGACATCTTTTGCCTCTATTTTCTTCTGAAGTTGCTGCTGCAAATTGTCTAAAAATCTCCAGGTAGTAAGATAGTCCAATCCGTGAGACTGCAGGTATTTTGAAACAGGCTCCGTTTCCGTAAATAAGTCCTGAAACATAGAAGTCCTCATTACAGTGTTAAATTCTGTCCATTTATTCAGCAAAGTTTAGCTTAAAATTTTCATTTCGCATTAAAACCCCTGTTCTGTACATCATCACTGAGGAACAATAAAAATGAAAGAAATTTTGATGATAGACAGTCATCCTCGTCTTGGTTTCATGTTTCGTAGCGAAACTCATTAGTGTCCACTACTGCATTCAGTGCCTTGTTTCTGCTCCATCATCGTGTTGTACCAACTTGTTGAACTTTTCGTAGTCTGTCTTACAAACATCAATCATTTCCTTACAAACATCCTTTCTTTTGTAGTATTCAGACAGAACATGGCACTGGTTTCAAATAAATTTGCAGCTTCAGGTATCTACTCAGTCGAATTTGTCATAACGAAATTAAGAGCATAAGCCATGCATTGGGTGTAAATGATTTCAGGATTATCCTTCTCCAGTAATGCTTTAACTCCATAGTAGCATCCACTGAAGTTAGCAGCTCCATCAAAAAAGCAACTTACAATATCATCACAAGCATCAAAACATTTTTGTCACAAAGTACTCTTTTGATTTCATTATAAGTTACTTGTCTTGTAGTGTCATTGTTTACCACTGGCGTCTCTGGCATATACAATTTGGGGAGGACATCAAAGAAAGTTATTTAAATGGTACTATCTAGCCCAATCTGTTTATTATCCTTAATTCCATTTGTTACATTTCTGCTTACCTTCACGGACCCCGTGAGTCATATCAAGAACTCTGTTACACAGCCTGAATATTATATGACAAATAAATATAATTATTATCATTTATATGTTATTCTGCCGTTAGTAAATAAATTAAATTAGAACAAAATATTGAATATTTTGTACTTCAAATTATTGGAGGGACGCGTCCCCATCGTCCCCCCGCCAGAGATGCCCAAGCTGTTTACGACAACTACTAACAGCCGCTCAAATACTTGAACGTTTATAACGCAGAGAATTACTATAGCCAGCTGATTAAGCCCTGAAACATCTTGGATAGAATCAACCATTATGTTGAAATGCCCGCTTTCTTGGCATCTTCCACTGTTTTCTCCTGTTATTTTGTAAACTTTTTGATAGAAAATAAATTTTTAAAAATGCGTTGTTTTCCCATTTTTGAATTATCAAATATAGACCTACAAGGTGTATTAACATCCATAAGGAACCAATCAGCCTGTGGTTAAATATGAACCCAGCTACAAACCAGGCACCAGTCTTCAACCTTGAAATGGATGCAACTACCCTACATTATGAAAATAGGTCCCAGGTCCCAACAGCTCAACATGATGAAAAACATGCCTAGGACCGCAACTGCTCAATGAAATGAAAGAAGGGCCCCAACTGCCCAATATAATGAATAAAGGGCCCAGGGCCCCAACTTCTCAATGTAATGAAAGAAGGACCCAACTGTCCAATATATTGAAAGAAGGGCCCAAGGCCCCAGGTACAAACTAAATCACAGTTTCTGATAATAAAAGACCATAGTGAAAGATGGACCTAGCCACAAATCTAGTAACGAAAGGACCCTATTAAAAAAGATAACTCACTGATTGATGGAAGGGTGGAAGAGGAGTGTGTGTTGGTAGCATAATAACACTGAGCTACCGAATTATTTAGCTCTCTTTTGTTTTAGCTTTTCTTTCTCTTTCTTTCTTTATTCTTTCATCATTGTTTTCTTAGAGGGCCTATGCCGCGATTGCGACCTAAGGGCCCTGGCCAGTCCGCCCCTAACTACCGTCTTTCTGAGTTTGTATTCTCGTGACATAGCTCAATCAAACTTTATCTATTGCTGACTTTTCCCTTACTTCTAGAATTCCATTTCTACTCCTGGATCAAAGTATAAAAATACATATTAGTATGAAAAATATTCTGTGGAAAACATTAGATTAATTTTGCTGTGAGAAGACATGTGGATCTGTATACAGGGTTACTAATAACGACATAAATGATTTAGTGCACATCATGGCAGCCATCTTGAATTCCGAATATTGTATACCACACAATATTTTTAAATAGAAAGAGGTATGTGTTGAGTTTTGATTTAGAGTTTAACGTCCCGTTCAACAGCGATGTTATATGAAAAGAGGTATGTGTGTCACATAAATTGATGCTAGAATCTTCGTACAAACTACATTCATCGTCCGTTTCAAAAGCATCGGAGCCTACATTATTTATTATCTCCATAATTTCTCCGGACGAAAATACGCCACTATCATAAGAACCACGGCTTGTCGCGGTGGTATTCATTAGGGATGGCCTTTTTAAAAAATCTGTTTTTCGATTTTCGGAAATTTCATTTCTCGTTTTTTCATTCGTTTTTCGAAAAAAAAATGTTTTTCGTTTTTCGGAAATTTTTTCGTCTTTCATTTTTCGAAAAAAATTGTTTTCCGTTTTTTCGAAAGGTTTTCGTTTTTCGAAAAAAATCGTTTTTGGTTTTTTCGAAAAGATTTTTTTCGAAAAATTCGTTTTCCCTTTTTTGATGATTTTTCGTTTCTCGAAAAGTTTTCGGAATTCGTGGAATGATCATGTGGGAGGAAATGGGAGTACCCCGGGAAAATACATGGACACGATGTTGTCTGCCACGAACTTACTTGGTCTGGGATCAAATGCACAAGAGGTAAGCGTTCAAACAATGAGCTACCGTGCTCCTTGGATTTGGATCTAATGAAAGGTTGAATTGATTTTGAGTTTAACGTCCCGTTCAGCATCGAGGCTATATGAGACGTGGACCTACTGATTAACGTGGACGTTCACCTCTGGTGCTTGGGGTCCCGGGTTCGATCCCAGCCCCCGCCAAGTGAACTTTGTGGTGGACAAACACCGTACTCGTGGGTTTTCTCGGGGTTCTCCCGTTTTCTCCCACTTTCTTCATTCCACGATTTTCATTCATCTCTCATCATCACCGTCTCCTTTAGCCTAACCGGCATACCGTGGGACGTAAAACTCAAAGATTTCATTTCATTTCATTGATTAACGTGGAATCCGAACCACATGAGCTCCCGCCGGGAATCGAACGCGGGTCTAACACGCCAAAGGCGCGTACGCTAACCGCTAAGCCACGGAGGAGCTCGATCTAATGAATGGATAGTGTGCAGTGCTACTATTGACGAAACTCATCCAATCACGACCAAAATTAGTATGGTTATGGACTGCAATGTATTTAGTACACATGTTAAATATTATGGTGTTTGGGACTTTGGTTCCAGAGTTATTGCTAATCAAATTTGTGTTTTAAGTTAGTGATATCAAGAAATTTCACTAAGTCGCATTTGATTAAACTCAAATGATCTTGACTAAAGTTGGTAGGATCGTAAATATTGACAAGCTTGGTATGCATGGAAGCTCATATAAAATATTATGATTTGCAGACTTTTTGTTCCTGAGTTATTAGCTATCAATGTTAGGTTTGGAATCATTGGAATCAGTGAAATCAAGAAATTTCATTAAAGCGCGAAAGATGGAACTCATCCAATTTTTACCAAACTTAGTAAGGTGGTAGATCTTGACTTGCTTAGTAACTGTAAAGGTAACCAAGAAAGATCTATCGCTTTTTCACCCAACACCATCAAACATCGATATTTAACCTAAGACATACCTGGAAGATCAAAAATAGTCTCCTTCTGCCAACGTTTTGGAAGCCATGTATTCCATCGCGGTAGAACTTGGTGGGCCGTGAATCGAAAAAGGTATCAAGTGCATTTTGCACCTCTACTAGGGATTTCAACTGGTGTCCTCTAAGCTGATTGTCCAAGGAATGGAACAGGTGGTAATCGGCCGGTGCAATGTCCGGGGAGTATGGCGGATGCAATAGTGTTTCCCATCCAAAGTGTAGAATGGTGTCCCGGGTTATCCTAGCCACGTGGGGCTTAGCTTTGTCCTGTAAGAGGAGGACCCCTTTGCGATTCAGAAGTGCTGGCTCCAGTCTTGAGTTTTTTTTTTGTTTTTTTTGAACACGGCTCAACTGCTGACAGTACAGAGTTGCATTGATGCTCTGACTAGCCTGTAGCAGTATTTTTTCTCAAAATACTGTTCAGAAAATTTGGACTTGAACTTAGTTAAATAAATAAATTTCATTAAAACGCGTTAATCTCATCCGATATTGGCCAAAGTTGATATGGTCATAGACTTTAACAAGTCTAGTACGTGTGCGAGCTCAGCATGAAATATTGTGATCCACAGACCCTTGGTTCTCGGTTCTTGGGGGATATAAATTAGAAATAATAATTCACAAAGGTAAACAGTGTAAAATTTATATTTTACAGAATATTAAAAAATAATTATTTACTAGTGATTATTAATGTGTTATCGACAATATGGCATTACTGCTGAATCGCCGGATCAATTTGAAAATCGAAAAACTGGAACAAAATATACTGCATTCGGTTATATTTGGTTGGATTACATTAAGTTACGTTAGATTATGTTATTAGGTGCGCAGTTTTACTGTACGGATCCATAGTATAAGTAGGAGTAGCAGTAGTAGTAGGAGGAGGAGTAGGAGTAGGGGTAGTGATAGTAGTGGGAACGGATTAGAAGCCCCACAGGGGTTTGTTGGTTTCTGTTCTCGACATGAAATGGGCAAATTAAAGATTTGCTCAAATTTATCTATACATTTTACAATCTATGGATTCGTATAGTAAAACAAGTGTACCTCTCCGCGAAATAGTCCATCCGTCTCCACATACAGTGCCGCTTACAACATCAAAAACAACCAGCAAATGCAATCACTATCTGAGCTTTTGCTATTCCCCTTACCTGACTTTCAATCACTCTTCCTCATAAACTTAAATAAATTCTCCAATTGACCCGGTAAATTTCCTAAAATTAGTCCGGCGATACAGCAATTAGCCCGACATTATATTTTATAATGTAAAAATAGACTAATAAATTACTAAATAGAAGGATGCTGTATAAACTGATCGTGATAGTATCAGGCAACTCTGTAATAAATTGACTTTTAACAATTGATTTTAACAAAATATGAAACATGAAGTGATTATATGTACTGATACTAAAGACTTCTCACTAAGATCCCCCATTCATTTATCTTATTTTCTATAACTAATTAAGTCAGTATCAAAAACAATTCGATTGCTTTCAAAAATAGGCAATTTAATACTAACAAAATACTATTGAATGGTTTATTTGTTCTAAAGATGTTTTATATACGGTAAGACAAAGAACTAAGTATCTGACTATAATAATCTCATCAAACGAGAATTCAAATTTTAAATAGGTGGGTCTTCGTTTTCGTATTAGTTTTTACTGCTACTAACTTCAGTAGAAGAATACTACTAAGATGAAATATTTTTTATTTGGTTGTTTGTTGAAGTTCAGCGTCCCTTTTCAGAATCGAGCAAGACTATACAAGACGTGGACCTACATTATAAAGTGGAATCCGAACCACCATAACACATTCAATGTTTTCCCACTCGAGACCCTGTGCATCAAAGGAATACGCGCTAGCCACTAGACCAGTTGCAGGGCTTGAAATCTTTTCTTGGAATTATAAAATTATATATTGAAAAGAAACGTTTGTCGCTTCCTAGTACTTCTCTCGTTCTATGAGAAAGAAAGATTGTAACCAGAGATATAGTAAGTATTTATCACTTTCGGTTGCATTAAACTTAGAGATGGAAACTACCATTGTGGCACAGAATCCATATCAAAAACTGCTTCCGGTTATCGCCTTTTCTTTACTATGAAATCGGAAATGGTAGTTTCTCACTATTTCCGGTTTACATATAGGGATAGCGATCGATATGACAATCTTCGAATCCTGGATTCATATATATAAACATATCTCATTACCTCTTATTAGTTTTGCTCTATGGTGATCACTATTGAAATTAGAAGTGGTAGTAAATTTCTACCACAGGATAAAACTTGGACATAGTCTATTGCGAAGGTACTGAATTCATGCTTCTCGCTTGCTCTATGGTGATCAATACTGAAACCGGGAGTTGTGATCAGGGGCGGATCCAGGACGGACTTCTGAGGGGGGGGTTGTAATACTGCTACTTAGAGCTATTTTTACGAGCTCCAACTCTGGGATGGGTTTTATTTATATATAAAATAGGAGTGTTCTCTTCTGGGGGGCGATCGACCCCTGGATCCCCCCTGATTGTGATAATTTTTTTCCTGTTTTTGTAGAGAAACAAATGAGTTTCGTTTCACAGTGTAAAACTGAGGCAGACTTACAATCCATGCGAATTGAATATTCAAAACTTCAGTACAACAAGTAGCACAACTAAAACTCTTGGTTGGAATAGATTAATAAAATCAAAGATAGAATCTGTTCCTCGGATGCTGAATCCATATCAAAAAGCCATTAGTAGCTATCACTTATGGTTTTTGTTCTATGGCGATAAAGATTGAAAGCAGGAATGGCTAATTTGAACCACTTCCGGCTTGAATAGAGGGTTAAGGGAGGAGACGGAATCTATTTTTAGGACGCTGAATCGATTTCAGAAAACTTCTCGATATCTTTTATAATTATTGTTCTATGCATATAAGTATTGGAACCGAAAGTAGTAGTAAATATCAAGCATTTCCGTTTCAGAAGAGTGGTGCAGGTTATGAAGATATGTTCTCTTAAAACCCTGAATTGATTCCAGAAAATTGCTTGTCGCTATCTATTACAATTTTGTTTTATTGCGACAAGTGTTAACACCGGAAATGGTTAATTTGAACACTTTCGGTTCAAATAAAGTGTTAACGAAGAAGGTGGAATCTATTCTTGGGATGCTGGATTAATTTTAAAAAATGCATCTCGATATCTCTGACCGATTTTGCTCTATGGAAATTAGTATTACCTATAAAATCAAAAATAGTAATAACCTTCAACCATTTCTGCCTTTGTGGAGTGTTGTGGATTGTAATTGTATTTCCTCTTGAGAACCTGAATCGATTGTAGATGAACCACTTGTCGCTATCTATTACCAATTTTGTTCTGTGGCGATTAATGTTGAAACTTGTAATCGTTAATTTGAACCACTTCTGGTGTGAATAGAGATCAAGGGAGAAGGTAGAGCCTATTCTTAGAACGCTTAGTCGATCGCAAAAAACCGCATCACTATTTCTTCAATCTTTTGCTTTATAAAAATCCGTATTGAATCCCTATTGAATATACTAGTAAATTCAGCCACTTTCAATTTCGATAGTATTGTGGAGCTCATCCGTGGCTAAGCGGTTAGCATACGCGGCTGTGGCGCGGGAGACCCGGGTTCGATTCCCGGCAGGAGCTCATGTGGTTCGAATTCCACGTTAATCAGTAGGTCCACGTCTCTTATAGCCTCGCTGCTGAACGGGACGTAAAACTCAAAATCAATCAATCAATCGATAGTATTGTGCGTTGAGATGATATATAGCTTATATACTCTTGAGATGCTGTATAGATTAAAAAAAAACACTTGTGGCTATCTATTACTATTTTTGTTCTATATCGATCAATGTTAAACCGAAAATGATTATTTTAAACAACTTCCGATCTGAATAGAGGATTAATGGAAAAGGTACAGCTATTTCTAGGTAGTTGAATCGATTGCCAAAATCTACATCTCGATATCTCGTAATTTAGTATTAAAACCGGAAATAATAGTAAATATAAACAATTTCTGGTTTTGATTAAATGTTGTGGATAGTTGTATGTTGTCTAAGACGCTAAATTGTTTGCAACAAATCGCTTCTCGCTATCTATTACGATTTTCGTTCTATAGCGATACAAATTGAAACCAAAAATGGTATTAGAACCACTTACGGTTTTAAATGGAGGGTTAATTTAGGAGATCGAACCTATTTTAGGGGCTCTAAATCGACCGCAAAAAACGACTTCTCAATATTTGTTACTGTTTTGCTCTGACACCTCTCGACAGACAGACGGACAAAGCCATTCTCAAGACTTTCGACACTTATGCATAGCTTAAGCTGCAAGTGTAATAAGGGCGAACATTGAATATATTCTTGGGACACTGAATTGGTTCTGGAAAATCGCGTCTTTCTATATGTTACCGTTTGTGTTCTGTGTTGATCAACAATGTAGCAGAAAGCGATAGATCTCTACCACTTCTGGATTATTAAATAAAAGTCAAATGCATTAGATGAATCTATTCGTGTTGCAAACTTACATGTATGCTTCTCGCTAGTTCTTGCCGCTCTTGCTCTGATACCAGCTGACAGACGAATGGATGGATAGGCAGACAGATGAACATAGCCCTTCTATAAGACTTCCTATACGTATGCATAGTATACTATAGTTTGGAAGTACTAACAAATGAAATTAACTCAGTTTGTTTTACAAAAATTATACGTTTTCCGTTTCTCGGTAGTTTTCGTTTTCCGGTTTTCGGAAAAATTTCGTTTTCGTTTTTTCGAAAAAAGAATCGTTTTTCGTTTCTCAAAAAAAAATTTCGTATTTTCAAATAAATTTTCGTTTTTGAAAAATTCATTTTTCGAAAAAGTATTTTTCGAAAAAATGTGGCCATCCCTAGTATTCATAGCCGAAAGCTCAACTAAAAAGAGGAAGTGAAAGTGCTAAGCAAGCTACAAGAAGGATGTTGAAACAACGCTTCCACTGGCTAATAGAAAAAGGAAAACAAAAGTAGCTACAGGTTTTTGCCTTTTGAGTACTCATATCTTTTTGGGAATATATACTTGGCACAGCATGCCTTTTAAATGTACGCCAGACGAGATCTGTACACATGAAGGTGAAAAATATTCGTGAAAAGTAAACAGATGAGACTAGTTATATGCTTCTGTTTTCTAACAGTCAACTTCGTGTTCAACTGCAGGAACTGACCTTGATACTACCTGACTCAACACCTTGTAACAAGAGGGCAACTATAGTTACCCATAGGTCTCTTGCAGCTACACAGCGAACTGTGTGTTCTGTGTGTCTCTCTCTCTCTGCCCCTGACTGTGTTTGTTTTTCATGCTTTGGGGGAAGGGGGAAGACACCCATGCACACCTTCGAACATAAAATGATCGAAAGACGACCTATGTTAATGTAGAGTTCATAGTTTCAAACAGTGGCGTATACTGGTTTGAAGGCATGGGCTACCACTGACCTTGCATATTATTATTAATAAAAATGGTAATAATAATAAAAGTAATATAATAATAATAATAATAATAATAATAATAATAATAATAATAATAATAATCACAAATTGCATAACAATGAACAAAAAGTGATTGATGTGTTTTGTTTAGTGATGAGCAAATGCAAGGTCTTGGTCTGAGCTCCTCCGTGGCTAAGCGGTTAGCGTACGCGCCTTTGGCGTGGGAGACCCGGGTTCGATTCCCGGCGGGAGCTCATGTGGTTCGGATTCCACGTTAATCAGTAGGTCCACGTCTCATATAGCCTCGCTGCTGAAAGGGACGCTAAACTAAAATCAACTCAACTCAACGCAAGGTCTTGGTCTTGCACATCGAGCCTTGGCCTTGGTCTTGCACATCGAGTCTTGGTCTTGGTCTTGCACTGGAACCCTTGGTCTTGGTCTTGGTCTTGCATGCAAGAGTCTTGCAAGTCTTGCATTTAAGAAATCTCAAGCTTTTCATAGGTAAATTTTACTATGGATATAAGGGATAATAAACTCTACAAAGCACCAGTAGTAACGGAAATACAATGTATGTTTCTAAATGTAATATAATTTAACGTCGTGTAAGTATGATAGCGTACAACATAGGTTATGACCTTTATTTTTTTAATGGGTGCCCATGCTTCACTACTTATAAGATATGCCTAAATCACAGGGTTTCGTAATCTGTTTATATATATTTTTTTTAACAGATCCAACATTCCACTGGTTCCCAAACTGAGGAGGCTACCCCTGTTTCGCATGAAAGAAAATCAGACGGCACAGATTATTGAAATACCATGAATTGCAAAATTATTTTTACACTCTAAAGGCGTCAGATTTTTCTTTCCAACCACGATTAGCTAATTCTTGTATTAAACAAACTTCCAATTAAATATTGAATTTTTGTTTTACTGATTCCAATATGTACTCCATGGGGCAGAGACATTCACATTACGCAAAAGCGATGAAAAAATTGCAGACTTTCGAAACATGGGCATGGAGAAAAAAGGAGAGAATTAGCCGTGTTGAACGAAAACGAATGTGTTAGAAATATTAGCAGTAGGAGAAAAAAAAAGAAGAATTTTAGATATTGTTAAGACGGGGAAAGGGAACTGTTTAGGATATTGGCTGACGAGGAACTGTATTACAAGGGACGTGCTAGAGAGTATTGTGGTAGGAAAAAGAGGGAGGGAGCGAAGCAGACTAGTTGAAGGAAGGTATTGAAACAGAAAATTGCCACGTCAAGACGAAGAGACCAGCTGAGGACCACCGAACGTCAAACCTTGTCTGTTGAAGCAAATAACCTGCCAATAATAGCAGAATAGCTATTATGATGATAATATGTTTAGCAATATTGACAAAAAAAAGAAAAGAGGGAAAGAAAATTAAAATAATAATTATTATAATCAAACCTCTTAATATTTTAGAATAATTTGAGGGAAAACTGAAAACGACTCAACTGTCTATGTCTTTTGTGTAGACAATTTATATAAATACTGTTGACCTGTATTAGAAATACAAATTAAGGGCATCAAACTCCAAGTTATTTGAAGTCTCACTTGTGAATATGGATTACTAGCATCAAGTATCTACTTTGTTGGGTTAAACTAAAATAATAATAATATATATATATATATATATATATATATATATATATATATATATATATATATCGTTAGTCAATCACCTTTTTACTATTAGTAAAGCGCTCTCTAATATCGGTCATCTTCGATTATTTTTATGTTTCCCTCTCTTCCTCCTCCCCAAGTTGCCGGGCTGAATTTGGATTTAAACGGCATCACAAGTGTCACTGTTCGTGTCAGAGACCACGAAACTATGGATTCGGCACTAATATTTGGTCATTTTTAATCATTATTATGCATCTCCCTCTTCCCCAAATTACGAGGCTGAATTTGGTCGTAAATGGTATAGGAAGTCTCAGTATTCAACTCAGCGACATCGAAAACTATGGATTCGACACTAATATTCGCCATTTTTTTATCATTTTTATATATCTCCCCTCCCCTCCGCCAAGCTACGGGGCTGAATTTTGATTTAAACAGCACCGGAGGTATCATTGTTTACCTTAGCGGTCCCCAAAACTATAGATTCCATTTCAATGTCGGTCATTTTCAATCATTTTTAAATATCTTTCCTCTCCCTCTCCCTTAAACTTCAAGATCAAAGTGATATGATAGAAACCATCTCAGGCCCGATCCTCATCTATCTTAAAATAAGATCGAGTTCGGTCAGGTGGTTCAAGAGTTATTAAGTTATATATATACCCTTTCGCTCTTCTCCACCTAGGTTCTACCACCAAAGTGAACTGACATATAACATTCCAGGCTTGAACCTCATCTATGTTAAAAATTTGATCGAGATTACTCGTTTGGTTGAAGTTGTTAAGTTTTATTTATTATTATATAACTCAAAGTGAAATGATGAAAACACTCCCAGGCTCAAACTCCATCTGTGTTGAAAATTTGATCGAGATCGGTTGGGTGGTTCAAGAGATTAGGAGTCACAAAAATAGTCACTTTCAATTTTAGGACATAGATTTATTGTTGTAGGATAATGTTATATCGCTCAACCCTCGATGTGTCGTATACCTAAGGATGCTAAAAGTTATATTGATAAACAATTATTCAACGTATAAGCATCCGCCCATGAAATCAAACTTGCGGTCACATGTATTAAGTTTTTTCAATGTCATGAAAATGTTATTTCGATATTAATTTTATGAGCACACATTAAAAATTCCCAACGGATGCTTGAGTCTGGGAGCCAAGGCCATACCCATGTAGTCGACACCTATGGTGTACGGTATCACCAATGTTCAATACTACATTTCACTTTAGTTTTGGAAGAAAAACACCACTAATATGTTTTAAAACGAAACGAAATATCTAGTTTAACGTCCCACGATTATGCATCGGGGCTAAGGGAGACGGTATTCATGAGAAATTAATGAAATAGTGGATTGAAGAAAGTAGGAGGGAACATCAAAACACCGAGAAATAGAGACCTGCACGGGCCGAAGTTTTCGGCCCGAGCCCAATCCAGCCAGAATGTACGTAGGCGCGGCCCAGCCCGGACCCGAAACGTTTTGGAGATTTTCGGCCCGAGCCCGGCCCGGCCCTATAAGTTTTTTAAAATTCTTGGCCCAGGCCCGGCCCGGGCGCGATAAATTTTCGAAGTTTCATTTTATAACATTTTTCACGGGCACACTTCTTCAACGTTTGCCTTTATTCTAATTATCGTTTAACGAATGTCAATAATTATTAACCCTCGAGTAGTCGCGCCGCAGTCAAAAGCACCACAGGAAAATTATTTTCGATCGTGTGTCCATTGAGTTTGTCCGACAGACTTCGCCGTCTAGCTAATCTTGCCCCTCACCTTCCCAAACATTCCTGCTCAATCACTCCGTTATCCGTTGTTTAGTTTAAGTACTAGTGATTGTTTAGTGATTCTGCGGTGCTTTCCACCGCGCGCGACTAACCGTGTAATGTTTTTTCTCAGTGTTTCGCTCTGCACGTGACCTTTGCTTTGGAGATGTTTTAAGCTTTATAAACATAAATATTATTTTAATGGACGGAAGAGAGGTCGACAGAGTTAACAAACTGATACCAAGTATGAGAAAAGAGAAAATTAGAACTGAACAGCTTAAAACAACGGAGAGAAATGTTAGGGATTGACTATTTGGATAAATCAGCCGACATGATCTCGTGGAAGCTTTGTCTGAGGAAGATCATAACAAATATTTATATATATATGAGTGAACACGAAAGGTCAAGTGAGGAGTCTGCGAGCGAATCTGAAGACCTTAAACCCAGAAATGACCAGCGATTCCCCGAATGTAGTCAGAGCAAGAGGGGACGAAATAAGCGACGACGAAGTGTAGAACAGTGTAAATTTGAAGATAACCTAAAATAATTCAATGTAGTGCTGTATAGGTGAAGTTTCAAAATAACAGGACCTTAAAATAATTCAATGTAAATTTGATTTGATTTCAATTTAGCGCCCTTTTCAGCATCAACGCTAGGTAAGACGTGGACCTACTGCTTAACGAAGGATCCGAACCACATGAGGTCCCACCGGGAATCGAGCCGGCAGTCCCACGCCAAAGGCGTGTATGCTAACCGCTTAGCTACGACTGAGCTCTAATTCAATGTAAAATGCGCTGTGAAGCTTTGTTTTATTGTTATGTTTATATAGTATATTTTTAACTAATTTACTATTGCATTTCTAATTTTAGACGAACCAAAGTTGACAAAAACAAAAGATCATCATCAGGTTTAGAATTTTCAATAAAACCAGTGCGTAGCTATCTATCTAAAGAAATATGTAACGACAAAAACATTTTATTCCAAATGAGAAATAAAAAAATAACATGTCTAGTTGTAGGTTTCTCTAATAGTTATTACTGTAAAACTTATTATAATAATAAAAATGTTATTCCCTCTTAATCAGAAAATATACAAAATTACGTTTCTAATACAAGAAAATTGTTTAAAACGATTTTTGCAACACATTATGTTCGTTCGGTCCATTTGACAGCGCGCGACTACTCGCGTTACTTTTTCAGCGCGACTTCTCGAGGGTTAAAGAATTGCAATTAATCGGCCCCAGACCGGCCCAACCTGAAAAGAAATCAGTGTCGGACCGCCAAGCCCGGCCCGACTCAAAGAAATAATAGAATCGGCCCGCCCAAGCCCGGCCCGCGGGTAGGGCCGGGCTTCGGGTCTCGGGCAAGGCCCGGCCCATGCAGGTCTCTACCGAGAAAACCCACGCACACGGTGTTTGCCCACTAAAAAGTTTCCATGGCGCATGCTAGAATCCAACCAGGGACCCGTATAACCACATGTGACTGCTCTACCACCGAAACGGTACTTGTGCAAGACTCTTGCGCAAGAGTCTTGGTCTTGGTCTTGGTCTTGCAGGTGTGGTCTTGGTCTTGGTCTTGCACTCCTTGGTCTTGGTCTTGGTCTTGCATGCAAGACTCTCGCAAAAACTGCAAGACCAAGACTCTTGCGCTCATCACTAGTTTTGTTTGATCTTTTGTTTTGAGACCGTTAATGTTTTCCACCGTAAATGAAATTCCATCATACATTTGTGCAGTTAACTTCTTGTGGATTGCGTTCGTAAAATGTTAATTTTTACCAATGTCACTTCCCTCAAGAGTCGCCTCTGTTACTGACGTTGGTTGTCATTCCGTACCAGTATACATAAAAATTCTGCAGACATCATTATAATTGTTATGTTTATTATCGCTATCTAAATCTCAAATTTTTGCGTTGTGTTAACAAATGATTCTCAGGCCCTTTTGTTGCGGAGACATTCCGACCCGGGCCCTTTTGATGAGGGGCGTTTTGATTCGGGCCTTCTGTCTCGGGCCCGTTTGTTGAGGAAATATTTCGACCCGGGCCCTTTCGAAGCGGGCCCGTTTGACTCCGGCTTTATTTGACCCGGGTCCATTTGACGCAGGGCCTTTTGACTCGGGTCCCTTTGTCGTGGAACACTTTTGACTTGGGTTATTTTTATGAGGGGCGTTTTGAGTCGGCCCCTTTTGAGTCCAGCCCTTTAAACCAGCATCCTTTTGACGCACGGCCGTTTGACTCGGGCACTTTAGTAGGGGGACCCCTTTGGACTCGGCTCCTTTTTATGAGGGGCATTATGATTCGGGCCCTTTGGTTGTGGAGACCTTTTGAACAGGTCCCTTTTCATGTGAGGCCGATTTCACTCGGGCCCTTTTGTAGCGGGGCCCATTTCGACGCAGGCGCGTTTAATGCAGGTCCTTTTGACTCGGGTCTTTTGTCGTGAGACTCTTTTGACTATGGCCCTTTTGATGAGGGGCGTTTTGATTCGGGCCTTCTGGCTCGGGCCCTTTTGTTGAAGAGACCTTTCGACCCGGGCCCTTTAGACGCGGGGCCGTTTGACTCCGGCTTTATTTGACGCGGGTCCGTTTGACGCAGGGTCTTTTGACTCAGGTAACTTTGTCGTGGAACCCTTTTGACCCGGGCTCTTTTTATGAGGTGCATTTTGATTTGGCCCCTTTTGACTAGGGCCTTTTTAATCCGCGACATTTTGACTTACGGCCGTTTGACTCGGGCCCTTTCGTAGCGGGGCCCCTTTTGACTCTGCTCCTTTTTATGACGGGCGTTTTGATTCGGGCCCTTTTGACTCGGGACATGTTGTGGAGACCTGTTGACCCGGGCCCTTTTGATGTGGGGTCGTTTTCACACGGACCCTTTTGTGGCAGAGCCCCTTTTGACCCGGGCTCATTTGACGCAGGGCCTTTGACTCGGATCCTTTTCTCGTGGGCTCCTTTTGACTATGGCTCTTTTTATGAGGGGCGTTTTGATTCGGCTACTTTTGACTCGGTCCCTTTTGACGCAGGGTCGTTTGACTCTGGCTCTTTTGTAGCGGAGTCCCTTTTGACTCGGGCTTTTTTATGAGGGTCGTTTTAATTCGGGGCCTTATGACTCGGACCCTTTTGTTGCGGAGACCTTTCGACCCGGGTCCTTTTTATGAGGGGCGTTTTGATTCGGGCCCTTTTGATCCTAGCCCGTTTGACGCAGGGTCTTTTGACTCGTGCCCTGTTGTTGCGGAGATCTTTTGACTCGGGCCCATTTGTAGCGAGGGGGCCATCTCGACCCGGGCCCATTTGACGCAGGGCCCTTTTGACTCGGGTCTTTCTGTCTTTGCCCTTTTGTTTGGCCCTTCTGACATGGAACCATATATAACGCAGCAGCTGAAATACCTGTGGCAGAGGGCGTGGGGGAGTATGAGTAAATCGATGATCGATCGATCCAGGGCGCAGTAAAATTAGTTACACCACTGTTCATATCTATTTCTTTCTATTCTCTCGACATCATGTCTGGAGATGAATGTTCTGACTAATAAGCTACAGTGGCGAAAGACGATATACGCTATCAATGATAAATGTTATGACTGAATATATATATACGGAATAAAACGAAACATTCTATATCGGACTTCCCCTCCACCCGTTGAAAAAAATCCTGCGGGCGTTAGTGATTATGATGTTGCTTAGTTACTGTATTATATTGTTCTATACACGGAATAAATACTTACGTGTTTTATATAATAATGAGAACCTTATTTACATTTATTACGGCCCTTGCTTTACGAGAAACATTTTCACGTTCAGCGTAATCAGTTTCCATTCTAAAATAATTACAGTGAGGCGAATGAAATAATTCACGCACAGATTTAGGACTTAGAATAATTTTTTGCGAACATGTAGTAAATCCCTGAAGATTAAAAAGCGCTAGTAGCAGTAATTAGCTTAGTCGTTTCCTATAGTCCCTTAGTGAATTACATAAATCTTACAGATGTTGTAGCTCTTTCTTTCTCCTTTCTATACATCATGTCTGGAGATTAATGTATGGACAAATAGGCTACAGAGGCAATTTTAAAAAGTAAGATGATCTACGCTATCAGTGACAGATGTTGTGGTGTTTAACTTAACATATAAGGCAATAATACGAATCTTTTCAGAGATGACAGTGCACTGATGCTTCAAATCTGTGTCTTTACTCCCTATACCTACTTTATTTTCCTAGTCAAAATAAAAACTCTTCAAAATTAATCACAAATTCTTATGCAACCTTCCCTTCTTTAATGTACTGCGCTGTCACATACCCGTCACGGCGATGTAAAGGCACTTTTGGCGACGAGGATACAAGCACCAAATGTGGGAAGTTTGCTGTTAATATTTGTATATATCATTATTGATTTCATTAAATAATTAATACTTTTTGAACAGAGTATGCATTTCTTTACTAAAAGTAAAGTATTTCGTAACAGTTTCCATAAAGTTATGGAAACTGTTACGAAATACTTTATTTTTAATAAAGAAATGCACACTCTGGTCAGAAAAATATTAATTATTTAAATAATAATTCCACAGTCAACATGGAGGAAGTTACGTATTAATTTTCGTCTAACATTCGCATTGTCTGTACAATGGCCTCCAGTATATTTAAATCCATTGAATTCATCAAATGTTACTTTAACATAGGTCAAAACTGTACAGTTAAGGTAATTTCAGGTTTTCTTTCAAACAGCTTTTTTCTCTTGTACATAATTTTAATTACAAACTCCTTCTCACTCTTCAAACTCCTCTTTTCATACGTTGAACAGAGTGACATTTCTCTTTCTTTTGTTTGTGTTCTTTTCTTTTTTGTTTCTTTTTTAAAGAAACAAACAAAACTCTCCTCCATGCTGCACAGCATCCTAATTACAGCGAGATCTTCAAGATAAGATGCTCCACTTCCCTATATTACACGCTGCTTAACGTTCGACGAGGTCGTGTGGTCCGTTTAGAAGAACGAAAGCAATATCAGTGAGCAAGTCTTCATACATTAGACGGCGGGATTAAGAATACATTAGATTTCTGCTTAAAGTAAGTCACACTCCACTAGATTTCCTTCCGAAACGATTTACAATTAACTAGATTTTCCAACTAGCCACCAAATGAAAAATAATCTACAAAATAAGCATTCAAACTCGCAAGATTTGATCGGAAAATTACTAAATTGGTAGAAATTGATGAGAGCTATAAATGCAGCGCTTCCAATATCAAAAACCATGCGCACAATCTTCCGCGCTTTGTATTATTATGATGTTCACTTAAGCTACTGTCAACTTTCAAACATACTGAACAGTTATTACTCAATTTCAAGTTTACTACTTACAATACTTCTATTTCGATCTTATTAAATACTAACTAAATGGAAGATAGCACTTGCTATAAAAAGAATGAAGTAGTTCTATTTCATTCATTTCTTTTTCTTTTTCATTTACAGATTTAAAAACAAAAGTATTATTTTACTCTCCAAATACCTGTAATAAAACATTAATATATGATACTTACAGTAGGGTTAGATACAAAAATCTTGAACATTTTACAAAACATTCCTTCTTCCTCGTGAATATTTGTATAACTCAAATTCAATTTAATGCATCACCAACACACACAGTATCCACGGGCCTTCCTAAACTTTCAGTGGTCCCCCTAAAATTTTCACAGTAGGCTTCCAAAGGACCCCCCTATATGGTTGGGTCGGACCCCCCTAACTTCTACCGGGCCCCCCTACATTTTTCAGCTGGCTACCGGCCTCCCTACACACCCGTATCTCTTTCTTTTTCGCGAAGCACGCTTGTGTTTTTCTCAATTGTTTATTCTTTTCACTCTTCCAATTTGTAGGGATCGATCCTTCCATCACAGTGTTTACAGCGAATGAGTGTTCACTGACTGTGGAATGTAGATCAAACAAAAGGACAACAATCTCCTGCATGACTTAACAGTTAAAACAAAAATAAACATGATTAAATATCATTGATATAGCAAGCAGCAAGAGCAATGAGTTCTTTCGGACTCGCCTTTTGCTCATAGCGGCATTCTTTAACGTGCTACTGTGGGTGTGATAAGACAGTGAGTCACAACTAGAGGAAAGAAATGAGCTTGAGAACGTTGACTGGACTAACCATTCACCCTACTTTATTTTACGTCACAACAACGAATTTCCAGCTGAATTTGTGAACAAAACACAGTATGACATCATTCCTTAATATTTTGACTCCCTTCCGCTCAGAAAACACAAAACGCGCTTTGTTGTGTGTTATGGTATCCTCGTCGCCAAAAGTGCATTTACATCGCCGTGACGGGTATGTGACACCGCAGTACTCTAAGGAAGGGATGGTTGCATAATAAATTTTGATTAATTTTGAAGAGTTTTTTTTTTTACTAGGGAAATAACGTAGGTATAGGGAGTAAGGGCATAGATTTAAAGCATCAGTGCACTGTCATCTCTGAGAAGATTTGTATTCTCAGTTTTTCAAATTATTGTCTTATATGTTAAGTTAAAAACTGCAAACAACTGCTACTAGCGCTTTTCACTCTTCAGGAATTTACTACGACATGTTCGGGCTTGAATTATTTCATTCGCCTCACTGTAATTATTTGTGAATGGAAACTGATTACGCTGAACATGAATATGTTTCGTTGTCGTAAAGCAAGGGCCGTAATAAATGTAGATCAGGTTCTTATTATTATATAAAACACATCAGTATTTATTCCGTGTATAGAATAATATAATACAGTAACTAAGCAACATCATAATCACTAACGCCCGCAGGATTTTTTCTAACGGGGGGGGGGAGACCGATATAGAGTTTTTCGTTTTATTCCCTATATATATTACGTTAACAGTCATAACACAGATAACGTATATCGTCTTTCGCCGCTGTAGGCTATTAGTCAGAACACTGATCTCCAGATATGTCGAAAGAAAAAATAAATTGATATGAACAGTGATGTGATTAATTTTACTGCGCCCTGGATCGATCTACCTTCGATTTACTCATACTCTCCCAGACCCCCTGCCCCACGTATTTCAGCTGCTGCGTTATATATACGGTTCCATGTCAAAAGGGCCTGACAAAAGGGAAAAGACCGAAAGGCCAGAGTCAATATGGCCCGCAACAAAAGGACCCGAGTCAAAACGGCCCTGCTTCAAACGGACCCGGGTTGAAAGAGGCCCCGCTACAAAGGGGCCCGAGTCAAAATGGCCCATGTGAAAAGGACCCAGGTCGAAACGTCTCCGCAACAAAAGGGCCCAAGTCAAAAGGGCCCGAGTCAAAATGGACCATGTTGCAAAAGAGCCAGACCACAATGACCCCGCAACAAAAGTGCTCGGGTCAAAAGGTTTCCGCAACAAAAGGGCAGGAGTCAAAATTGCCCGAATCAAAACGACTCTCATGAAAAGGGTCCATGACAAAAGGGCCCGAGTAAAAAGGAAATTGCTTCAAACGAGCTGGCTGAAAAAGAGCCCTGCTACAAAAGAACCCGAGCCAAACGGCCCGGGATAAAAGGCCTCCGCAACAAAAGGGCCCGAGTCAAAAGGGGCCGAATCAAAACGGCCCTCATAAAAAGAGCCCGGGTCAAAAGAGACCCACGACAAAATAACCCGAGTCAAAAGGCCCCGGGTAAAAAAGGGGCATCGCTGCAAAATGGCCCGAATCAAACGGCTCGGCGTCAAAAGGGCCCGGTTCAAAAGGTCTCCGCAAAATGGGCACGAGTCAAAACGCCTTTCATTAAAAGGACCCGAGTCAATAGGGTCCCACGACAAAAGGGCTTGAGTCCCAAGCGACCTGCGTCAAACGGGCCCGGTTCAAAAGGTCTCCGCAACAAAAGGGCCCGAGTCAAAAAGGGCCGAAGCGAAACGCCCATCATGAAAATGGCCAGGATCAAAAGAGTCCCGCTACAAAAGAGCCCTAGTCAAAACTTTCCCACGTCAAATGGGCCCGGGTCAAAAGATCTCCACAAGAAAAGAGCAGAAGTCAAAAGTGGCCCCTCTACAAAGGACACGAGTCAAAAGGGACCCGCGAAAAAAGGGCTTGGGTCAAACTTCTCCGCAAGAAAAGGGTAGGAGTCAAAAGAGCCGCGTCAAAAGGGTACCACGACAAAAGAGCCCGAGTCAAAAGAGACCTGCCTGAAATGAACCCGTGTCAAAAGGTGCCGCGCTACAAGAGGGCCCGAGTCAAAATGGCCCTACTCAAAATTGCCCGGGTCAAAACCTCTCCGCAATAAAAGGGTTTGAGTCAAAAAGACCCGAATCAAAACGCCCTTCATTTAAAGAGCCCGTGTCAAAAGAGTCCCACAACAAAATGACCCGAGTCCGAATGCCCCGCGTCAAACGGACCCAAATCAAAACACCCCTCTTCAATAGGGCCCGAGTCAAAGGTTCCCAGTACAAAGGGGCTCGAGTCGCAAGGGCTCTGCGTCGAACGGGCACGAGTGAAAAAAGCCCCGCTACAAAAGGACCCGAGTCAAATGGCCCCCTATCAAAATGGCCTGGGTCAAAAGTTCTACGCAACAAAAGGACCCGAGTCAAAAGGGGCCGAATCAAAACGCTCCTCATGAAAAGGGCCTGGGTCAAAACAGTACCACGACGAAAGGATCCAAGTCAATAGGGCCCTGCGTCAAACGGATCCGAGTCAAAAGGGGGAACGCTACAAAATGCCCGAGTCAAAACAGCCCCGCGTCGAAAGGGCCTAAGCAAAAAGGTCTCCGCGACAAAATGGCTCTGCGTTAAAAGGGCCCGTGTGAAAAAGGATCTGCAACAAAAGGAGCCGAGTTATAAGGAGGCTGCGTCAAAAGGGTCCGGGTCCAAAGGGTTCTGCTACAAAAGGCCAGAGTCAACAAGAAACTTCGTCAAACGGGCCCTGATCAAAAGGAACACCATTACAATAGGGCACGGGTCAAAACGGAAAGGCGTCAACTGGGTGCGAGTCAAAAGGGCCCTGCCTCAAAAAGGCACAAGTCAGAAAGACCCCGCGTCCAAAGGGCCCGGTAAATACGGTTCCACGTGTAAAAAGCTTGAGATCAAAGCAAGAGTGGAGATCAATCATGCAAAAGAGGATTGTGTCCCCTTAGTAAGTTGAAGGGTTTATGCAAATGAAGGAAATATATCTTTGGTTATTAATAACAAATAGGAAATTTGAATGATAATATTAGTTTTGTTTGCTTGTTGATTGTTTTGGAACAATCGCTATCGCTTAAGTCGTTCTCCATGAAAGTTTGCTTGCACTCCCGTCATAGGCGGACTTGGTGTATTAGGGCCTAGGCCGCGGTTACTATGGAGGGAGCTCAGACTATAACACCAATTTCTAAAATAACATACAATCAGTGGCGCAACGAGCTATGAATTCGGGGGCCCATGCCCTCTCCGAAGCAAACCTGATCTATCTTATACAGCAGCGTTGCAGACAAATTTTGGTGAAATTTCAAAATAGATCAAAGCATAAATGAATATTGAATTAAGTCAAAGCACTGTACGAAAGGAGAAATACCCAGTGAAAACCCCTACATTAATTTCTTAGAGTAATAAATGTTAGTAAAGAGTGCGTCATTTTATGCAAAAATAAAGATGTTCAAAATATTTATTATAGCGCAAATTTTAAAACTTGTAACCGTTAATAATAGGGAATTTGTGAATTGGAATTTTCATTTTAAGGTTTTTTTAGCATGTTAATAATAAGGATAACTAAATTGCTTGTAATGAGGAGAATTCAAAATTTCAATTTTGTCCACATCAAATGGTGCAGCACGTCGTTTGCAGACTACTGTACTGGATATTCTTGGCCCCTCCCGAAATAAAATCCTGGTTGCGCCACTGCGTACAATGAACATCTGTGATGAGCCATCGCTTTGTGCAGTTGTAAATTCGTTGTTACTTGATAGTTTTTGCAAGCTATAATTTATCATTGGTCGTTGAAAATTTGATGACACAGCAAGCACAGAATTTCCAGAAACAAACTTTCAAGAGAATATTTTATAATTATTATTGCATTGCCACACGAAGTGTCTAAAAAGTCCCCTGACATGGATAACTCTGTTGTTATCAGAGTTACAACAAAATGTAAGAGGGGAAACCGCCTACAAATATAATGTTTTTAATAGACAGTAACTTCATTCATTTATGTTGTGGGTCCGGGTAAATGGTAACGTTGCATTTTCATGTAACATTGGGCGCATATAGAGTGTACAGCCCAAACGGCTTGTCCGATTTGAAAAATTCTTTCACTTTAGATTGAAAACATCATATTTGGAGACCGTTTCACCGCCTATATTTTGTTGTAACTCTGATAATAAGAGAGTTACCGTATGTCACGGGACTTTTGAGACACTCTGTATAGTAGCTGAAACACTAAAAAAATAATAGCGAATAACTTTTACTATGGAATGAACAGGGCAGCTTACTAAAAATTGTAACACTAAACAACTAATAATAACTTTTGACTGTGGAATGAACACGACAGTTTTACTGAAAATGATAAACACTGCAGAACCACGAAACAACTAATAATTTTAAAAAGTTAAGATTCTTTGCAGTTTAGCTTATAAATCGCGGAGTTTCTGAATAACTTCGTTCACAGACACTAAATTTAACATGTCTCTTTCCATATTCATTAGCAAAAATGTGTCCAAATGTCTTCACACAAACTAGCTCTGAGATTTGTTTACTCTAACTTTAACTTTGAGAAGCACCTTCCACATGTCACTTGTGTGCATGGTAGAGACAACGCATGTTTGTATACAATGTATAAATTATTAAAGCAACTAGACTGACGGAAATTGGTGCAAGATTTTCCCTGCACATGACAAACAATTTTTATACAAGGTGTTTGCAGCATCATTATCACTCTTACCGTGAATCCCGTCCAAAGATGTTCCATCTTCCATAGCATGCTCAGATGCATCATCATCATCTTCTACGGATTCAGGGGCATCATTCTCTTCAGAATCATCAAAAACGAGAACGTTTTGTGACAGTGAAATACACGACAGAGAACTGCTGGAGCTCTTTGTATATTTTCTCCTGTTTTATATTTAGTTTTTTTTTTTCGGAAGAACTCTGAAAGCTCTTGCAGATACACCATTCTTCTTGATTTCTGAAAAGTCCTTAGGTTCCAGTATTTGGAGTTCTTTCGGCTGCTGAAATCTATCACTGACACATGTAACAGCTGTATTCAGAATTTTCGTTGAAGTTTTTTTTATTCTGAATAAATCATTTTCACTTATATCGAAGTTCTTTTCCAGTTCATCTGCTCTCCTGGCATTTTCTTTTTCTTTAGGATTCTTCTGTGCAAAAAGTTTTTTTCCATTGCTATCTCTACACCAGATTGCGCAAGCTGTTGATTTATTTTCACACAAAATATTTTTGTGTTTTCGTAAAGCATTAAAAAGACATCTTTTGCCTCTATTTTCTTCTGAAGCTGCTGCTGCAAATTGTCTAGAAATCTCCAGGTAGTAAGATAGTCCAACCCGTGAGACTGCAGGTATTTTGAAACAGGCTCCGTTTCCGTAAATAAGTCCTGAAACATAGAAGTCCTCATTACAGTGTTAAATTCTGTCCATTTATTCAGCAAAGTTTAGCTTAAAATTTTCATTTCGCATTAAAACCCCTGTTCTGTACATCATCACTGAGGAACAATAAAAAAGGAAGAAACCTTGATGATAGACAGTCATCCTCGTCTTGGTTTCATGTTTCGTAGCGAAACTCATTAGTGTCCACTACTGCATTCAGTGCCTTGTTTCTGCTCCATCATCGTGTTGTACCAACTTGTTGAACATTTCGTAGTCTGTCATGTCCCTCGTTGCTTGCATCAATCATTTTCTTACAAACATCCTTTCTTTTGTAGTATTCAGACAGAACATGGCACTGGTTTCAAATAAATTTGCAGCTTCAGGTATCCACTCAGTCAAATTTGTCATAACGAAATTAAGAGCATAAGCCATGCATTGGGTGTAAATGATTTCAGGATTATCCTTCTCAAGTAATGCTTTAACTCCTTAATAGCATCCACTGAAGTTAGCAGCTCCATCAAAAAAGCAACTTACAATATCATCACAAGCATCAAAACATTTTTGTCACAAAATACTCTTTTGATTTCATTATAAGTTACTTGTCTTGTAGTGTCATTCTTTACCACTGGCGTCTCTGGCATATACAATTGGGGAGGACATCAAAGAAAGTTGTTTAAATGGTACTATCTAGCCCAACCTGTTTATTATCTTTAATTCCATTTGTTACATTTCTGCTTACCTTCACGGACCCCGTGAGTCATATCAAGAACTCTGTTACACAGCCTGAATATTATATGACAAATAAATATAATTATTATCATTTATATGTTATTCTGCCGTTAGTAAATAAATTAAATTAGAACAAAATATTGAATATTTTGTACTTCAAAATATTGGAGGGACGCGTCCCCATCGTCCCCCCGCCAGAGACGTCCAAGCTGTTTACGACAACTACTAACAGCCGCTCAAATACTTGACCGTTTATAACGCAGAGAATTACTATAGCCAGCTGATTAAGCCCTGAAACATCTTTGATAGAATCAACCATTATGTTGAAATTCCCGCTTTCTTGGCGTCTTCCACTGTTTTCTCCTGTTATTTTGTAAACTTTTTGATAGAAAATAAATTTTTAAAAATGCGTTGTTTTCCCATTTTTGAATTATCAAATATAGACCTACAAGGTGTATTAACATCCATAAAGAACCAATCAGCCTGTGGTTAAATATGAACCCAGCTACAAACCAGGCACCGGTCTTCAACCTTGAAATGGATGCAACTACCCTACATTATGAAAAAAGGTCCCAGGTCCCAACAGCTCAACATGATGAAAAACACGCCCAGGACCGCAACTGCTCAATGAAATGAAAGAAGGGCCCCAGCTGCCCAATATAATGAATAAAGGGCCCAGGGCCCCAACTTCTCAATGTAATGAAAGAAGGACCCAACTGTCCAATATATTGAAAGAAGGGCCCAAGGCCTCAGGTACAAACTAAATCACAGTTTCCGATAATAAAAGACCATAGTAAAAGATGGACCTAGCCACAAATCTAGTAACGAAAGGACCCAATTAAAAAGATAACTTACTGATTGATGGAAGGTGGAAGAGGAGTGTGTGTTGGTAGCATAATAACACTGAGCTACCGAATTATTTAGCTCTCTTTTGTTTTAGCTTTTCTTTCTCTTTCTTTCTTTATTCTTTCATCATTGTTTTCTTAGAGGGCCTAGGCCGCAATTGCGACCTAAGGGCCCTGGCCAGTCCGCCTCTAACTACCGTCTTTCTGAGTTTGTATTCTCGTGACATAGCTCAATCAAACTTTATCTATTGCTGACTTTTCCCTTACTTCTAGAATTCCATTTCTACTCCTGGATCAAAGTATAAAAATATATATTAGTATGAAAAATATTCTGTGAAAAACATTAGTTTAATTTTGCTGTGAGAAGACATGTGGATCTGTATACAGGGTTACTGAAAAGTATTGGGACAGAACAATAATAACGACATAAATGATTTAGTGCACATCATGGCAGCCATCTTGAATTCCGAATATTGTATACCACACAATATTTTTAAACAGAAAGAGGTATGTGTTGTGTTTTGATTTAGAGTTTAACGTCCCGTTCAACAGCGATATTATATGAAAAGAGGTATGTGTGTCACATAAATTGATGCTAGAATCTTCGTACAAACTACATTCATCGTCCGTTTCAAAAGCATCGGAGCCTACATTATTTATTATTTCCATAATTTCTCCGGACGAAAATACGCCACTATCATAAGAACCACGACTTGTCGCGGTGGTATTCATTAGGGATGGCTTTTTTAAAAAATATGTTTTTCGATTTTCGGAAATTTCATTTCTCGTTTTTTCGTTCGTTTTTCGAAAAAAAAAGTTTTTCGTTTTTCGGAAATTTTTTCGTCTTTCATTTTTCGAAAAAAATTGTTTTCCGTTTTTTCGAAAGATTTTTTCGTTTTTCGAAAAAAATAGTTTTTCGTTTTTTCGAAAAGATCTTTTTTCGAAAAATTCGTTTTCCCTTTTTTGATGATTTTTCGCTTCTCGAAAAGTTTTTGGAATTCGTGGAATGATAATGTGGGAGGAAATGGGAGTACCCCGGGAAAATACACGGACACGATGTTGTCTGCCACGAACTTACTTGGTCTGGGATCAAATGCACAAGAGGTAAGCGTTCAAACAATGAGCTATCGTGCTCCTTGGATTTGGATCTAATGAAAGGTTGAATTGATTTTGAGTTTAACGTCCCGTTCAGCATCGAGGCTATATGAGACGTGGACCTACTGATTAACGTGGACGTTCACCTCTGGTGCTTGGGGTCCCGGGTTCGATCCCAGCCCCCTCCAAGTGAACTTTGTGGTGGACAAACACCGTGCTTGTGGGTTTTCTCGGTGTTCTCCCGTTTTCTCCCACTTTTTTCATTCCACCATTTTCATTCATCTCTCATCATCACCGTCTCCTTTAGCCTAACCGGCATAACCGTGGGACGTAAAACTCAAAGATTTCATTTCATTTCATTGATTAACGTGGAATCCGAACCACATGAGCTCCCGCCGGGAATCGAACGCGGGTCTAACACGCCAAAGGCGCGTACGCTAACCGCTAAGCCACGGAGGTGCTCGATCTAATGAAAGGATAGTGTGTAGTGCTACTATTGACGAAACTCATCCAATCACGACCAAAATTAGTATGGTTATGGACTGCAATGTATTTAGTACACATGTTAAATATTATGGTGTTTGGGACTTTGGTTCCAGAGTTATTGCTAATCAAATTTGTGTTTTAAGTTAGGATATCAAGAAATTTCACTAAGTCGCATTTGATTAAACTCAAATGATCTTGACTAAAGTTGGTAGGATTGTAAATATTGACAAGCTTGGTATGCATGGAAGCTCATATAAAATATTATGATGTGCAGACTTTTTGTTCCTGAGTTATTAGCTATCAATGTTAGGTTTGGAATCAGTGAAATCAAGAAATTTCATTAAAGCGCGAAAGATGGAACTCATCCAATTTTTACCAAACTTGGTAAGGTGGTAGATCTTGACGAGCTTAGTAACTATAAAGGTAACCAAGAAAGATCTGTCGCTTTTTCACCCAACACCTTCAAACATCGATATTTAACCTAAGACATACCTGGAAGATCAAAAATAGTCTCCTTCTGCCAACGTTTTGGAAGGCCATGTATTCCATCGCGGTAGAACTTGGTGGGCTGTGAATCGAAAAAGGTATCAAGTGCATTTTGCACCTCTACTAGGGATTTCAACTGGTGTCCTCTAAGCTGATTGTCCAAGGAATTGAACAGGTGGTAATCGGCCAGTGCAATGTCCCGGGAGTATGGCGGATGCAATAGTGTTTCCCATCCAAAGTGTAGAATGGTGTCCCGGGTTATCCTAGCCACGTGGGGCTTAGCTTTGTCCTGTAAGAGGAGGACCCCTTTGCGATTCAGAAGTGCTGGCTCCAGTCTTGAGGTTTTTTTTTTTTTGAACACGGCTCAACTGCTGACAGTACAGAGTTGCATTGATGCTCTGACTAGCCTGTAGCAGTATTTTTTCTCAAAATACTGTTCAGAAAATTTGGACTTGAACTTAGTTAAATGAATAAATTTCATTAAAACGCGTTAATCTCATCCGATATTGGCCAAAGTTGATATGGTCATAGACTTTAACAAGTCTAGTACGTGTGCGAGCTCAGCATGAAATGTTGTGATCCACAGACCCTTGGTTCTCGGTTCTTGAGGGATATAAATTAGAAATAATAATTCACAAAGGTAAACAGTCTAAAATTTATATTTTACAGAATATTAAAAAATAATTATTTACTAGTGATTATTAATGTGTTATCGACAATATGGCATTACTGCTGAATCGCCGGATCAATTTGAAAATCGAAAAACTGGAAACAAATATACTGCATTCGGTTATATTTGGTTGGATTACATTAAGTTACGTTAGATTATGTTATTAGGTGCGCAGTTTTACTATACGGATCCATAGTATAAGTACGAGTAACAGTAGTAGTAAGAGGAGGAGTAGGAGTAGGGGTAGTGATAGTAGTAGGAACGGATTAGAAGCCCCACAGGGGTTTGTTGGTTTCTGTTCTCGACATGAAATGGGCAAATTAAAGATTTGCTCAAATTTATCTATACATTTTACAATCTATGGATCCGTATAGTAAAACAAGTGTACCTCTCCGCGAAATAGTCCATCCGTCTCCACATACAGTGCCGCTTACAACATCAAAAACAACCATCAAATACAATCACTATCTGAGCTTTTACTATTCCCCTTACCTGACTTTCAATCACTCTTCCTCATAAACTTAAATAAATTCTCCAATTGACCCGGTAAATTTCCTAAAATTAGTCCGGCGATACAGCAATTAGCCCGACATTATATTTTATAATGTAAAAATAGACTAATAAATTACCAAATAGAAGGATGCTCTATAAACTGCGTGATAGTATCAGGCAACTCTGTAATAAATTGACTTTTAACAATTGATTTTAACAAAATATGAAACATGAAGTGATTATATGTACTGATACTAAAGACTTCTCACTAAGATCCCCCATTCATTTATCTTATTTTCTATAACTAATTAAGTCAGTATCAAAAACAATTTGATTGCTTTCAAAAATAGGCAATTTAATACTAACAAAATACTATTGAATGGTTTATTTGTTCTAAAGATGTTTTATATACGGTAAGACAAAGAACTAAGTATCTGACTATAATAATCTCATCAAACGAGAATTCAAATTTTTAATAGGTGGGTCTTCGTTTTCGTATTAGTTTTTACTGCTACTAACTTCAGTAGAAGAATACTACTAAGATGAAATATTTTTTATTTGGTTGTTTGTTGAAGTTCAGCGTCCCTTTTCAGAATCGAGCAACACTATACAAGACGTGGACCTACATTATAAAGTGGAATCCGAACCACCATAACACGTTCAATGTTTTCCCACTCGGGACCCTGTGCATCAAAGGAATACGCGCTAGCCACTAGACCAGTTGCAGGGCTTGAAATCTTTTCTTGGAATTATAAAATTATATATTGAAAAGAAACGTTTGTCGCTTCCTAGTACTTCTCTCGTTCTATGAGAAAGAAAGATTGTAACCAGAGATATAGTAAGTATTTATCACTTTCGGTTGCATTAAACTTAGAGATGGAAACTACCATTGTGGCACAGAATCCATATCAAAAACTGCTTCCGGTTATCGCCTTTTCTTTACTATGAAATCGGAAATGGTAGTTTCTCACTATTTTCGGTTTACATAGAGGGATAGCGATCGATATGACAATCTTCGAATCCTGGATTCATATATATAAACATATCTCATTACCTCTTATTAGTTTTGCTCTATGGTGATCACTATTGAAATTAGAAGTGGTAGTAAATTTCTACCACAGGATAAAACTTGGACATAGTCTATTGCGAAGGTACTGAATTCATGCTTCTCGCTTGCTCTATGGTGATCAATAATGAAACCGGGAGTTGTGATCAGGGGCGGATCCAGGACGGACTTCTGAGGGGGGGGGTTGTAATACTGCTACTTAGAGCTATTTTTACGAGCTCCAAATCTGGGATGGGTTTTATTTATATATAAAATAGGAGTGTTCTCTTCTGGGGGGCGATCGACCCCTGGATCCCCACTGATTGTGATAATTTTTTTCCTGTTTTTGTAGAGAAACAAATGAGTTTCGTTTCACAGTGTAAAACTGAGGCAGACTTGCAATCCATGCGAATTGAATATTCAAAACTTCAGTACAACAAGTAGCACAACTAAAACTCTTGGTTGGAATAGGTTAATAAAATCAAAGATAGAATCTGTTAGTCGGATACTGAATCCATATCAAAAAGCCATTATTAGCTATCACTTATGGTTTTTGTTCTATGGCGATAAAGATTGAAAGCAGGAATGGCTAATTTGAACCACTTCCGGCTTGAATAGAGGGTTAAGGTAGGAGACGGAATCAATTTATCGCGACAAGTGTTAACACCGGAAATGGTTAATTTGAACACTTTCGGTTCAAATAAAGTGTTAATGAAGAAGGTGGAATCTATTCTTGGGATGCTGGATTAATTTTAAAAAATGCATCTCGATATCTCTGACCGATTTTGCTCTATGGAAATTAGTATTACCTATAAAATCAAAAATAGTAATAACCTTCAACCATTTCTGCCTTTGTGGAGTGTTGTGGATTGTAATTGTATTTCCTCTTGAGAACCTGAATCGATTGTAGATGAACCACTTGTCGCTATCTATTACCAATTTTGTTCTGTGGCGATTAATGTTGAAACTTGTAATCGTTAATTTGAACCACTTCTGGTGTGAATAGAGATCAAGGGAGAAGGTAGAGCCTATTCTTAGAACGCTTAGTCGATCGCAAAAAACCGCATCACTATTTCTTCAATCTTTTGCTTTATAAAAATCCGTATTGAATCCCTATTGAATATACTAGTAAATTCAGCCACTTTCAATTTCGATAGTATTGTGCGTTGAGGTGATATATAGCTTATATACTCTTGAGACGCTGTATAGATTAAAAAAAAACACTTGTGGCTATCTATTACTATTTTTGTTCTATATCGATCAATGTTAAACCGAAAATGATTATTTTAAACAACTTCCGATCTGAATAGAGGATTAATGGAAAAGATACAGCTATTTCTAGGTAGTTGAATCGATTGCCAAAATCTACATCTCGATATCTCGTAATTCAGTATTAAAACCGGAAATAATAGTAAATATAAACAATTTCTGATTTTGATTAAATGTTGTGGATAGTTGTATGTTGTCTAAGACGCTAAATTGTTTGCAACAAATCGCTTCTCGCTATCTATTACGATTTTCGTTCTATAGCGATACAAATTGAAACCAAAAATGGTATTAGAACCACTTACGGTTTTAAATGGAGGGTTAATTTAGGAGATCGAACCTATTTTAGGGGCTCTAAATCGACCGCAAGAAACGACTTCTCAATATTTGTTACTGTTTTGCTCTGACACCTCTCGACAGACAGACGGACAAAGCCATTCTCAAGACTTTCGACACTTATGCATAGCTTAAGCTGCAAGTGTAATAAGGGCGAACATTGAATATATTCTTGGGACACTGAATTGGTTCTGGAAAATCGCGTCTTTCTATATGTTACCGTTTGTGTTCTGTGTTGATCAACAATGTAGCAGAAAGCGATAGATCTCTACCACTTCTGGATTATTAAATAAAAGTCAAATGCATTAGATGAATCTTTTCGTGTTGCAAACTTACATGTATGCTTCTCGCTATTTCTTGCCGCTCTTGCTCTGATACCAGCTGACAGACGAACGGATGGATAGGCAGACAGATGAACATAGCCCTTCTATAAGACTTCCTATACGTATGCATAGTATACTATAGTTTGGAAGTACTAACAAATGAAATAAACTCAGTTTGTTTTACAAAAACTATCCGTTTTCCGTTTCTCGGTAGTTTTCGTTTTCCGGTTTTCGGAAAAATTTCGTTTTCGGTTTTTCGAAAAAAAATCGTTTATCGAAAAAAAATTCGTATTTTCGAAAAAAATTTCGTTTTTGAAAAATTCATTTTTCGAAAAAATGTGGCCATCCCTAGTATTCATAGCCGAAAGCTCAACTAAAAAGAGGAAGTGAAAGTGCTAAGCAAGCTACAAGAAGGAACAACGCTTCCACTGGCTAATAGAAAAAGGAAAGCAAAAGTAGCTACAGGTTTTTGCCTTTTGAGTACTCGTATCTTTTTGGGAATATATACTTGACACAGCATGCCTTTTAAATGTACGCCAGACGTGATCTGTACACATGAAGGTGAAAAATATTCGTGAAAAGTAAACAGATGAGACTAGTTATATGCTTCTGTTTTCTAACAGTCAACTTCGTGTTCAACTGCAGGAACTGACCTTGATACTACCTGACTCAACACCTTGTAACAAGAGGGCAACTATAGTTACCCATAGGTCTCTTGCAGCTACACAGGAGCTGTGTGTTCTGTGTGTCTCTCTCTCTCTGCCCTTGGCTGTGTTTGCTTTTCATGCTTTGGGGGAAGGGGTAAGACACCCTTGCACTCCTTCGAACATAAAATGATCGAAAGACGACCTATGTTAATGTAGAGTTCATAGTTTCAAACAGTGGCGTATACTGGTTTGAAGGCATGGGCTACCACTGACCTTGCATATTATTATTAATAAAAATGGTAATAATAATAAAAGTAATATAATAATAATAATAATAATAATAATAATAATAATAATAATAATCACAATATGGATAACAATGAACAAAAAGTGATTGATGTGTTTAGTTTAGTGATGAGCAAATGCAAGGTCTTGGTCTGAGCTCATCCGTGGCTAAGCGGTTAGCGTACGCGCCTTTGGCGTGGGAGACCCGGCTTCGATTCCCGGCGGGAGCTCATGTGGTTCGGATTCCACGTTAATCAGTAGGTCCACGTCTCATATAGCCTCGCTGCTGAAAGGGACGCTAAACTAAAATCAACTCAACTCAACGCAAGGTCTTGGTCTTGCACATCGAGCCTTGGCCTTGGTCTTGCACATCGAGTCTTGGTCTTGGTCTTGCACTGGAACCCTTGGTCTTGGTCTTGGTCTTGCATGCAAGAGTCTTGCAAGTCTTGCATTTAAGAAATCTCAAGCTTTTCATAGGTAAATTTTACTATGGATATAAGGGATAATAAACTCTACAAAGCACCAGTAGTAACGGAAATACAATGTATGTTTCTAAATGTAATATAATTTAACGTCGTGTAAGTATGATAGCGTACAACATAGGTTATGACCTTTATTTTTTTTAATGGGTGCTCATGCTTCACTACTTATAAGATATGCCTAAATCACAGGGTTTCGTAATCTGTTTATATATATATTTTTAACAGATCCAACATTCCACAGGTTCCCAAACTGAGGAGGCTACCCCTGTTTCGCATGAAAGAAAATCAGACGGCACAGATTATTGAAATACCATGAATTGCAAAATTATTTTTATACTCTAAAGGCGTCAGATTTTTCTTTCCAACCACGATTAGCTAATTCTTGTATTAAACAAACTTCCAATTAAATATTGAATTTTTATTTTACTGATTCCAATATGTACTCTATGGGGCAGAGACATTCACATTACGCAAAAGCGATGAAAAAATTGCAGACTTTCGAAACATGGGCATGGAGAAAAAAGGAGAGAATTAGCCGTGTTGAACGAAAACGAATGTGTTAGAAATATTAGCAGTAGGAGAAAAAAAGAAGAATTTTAGATATTGTTAAGAGGGGGAAAGGGAACTGTTTAGGATATTGGCTGACGAGGAACTGTATTACAAGGGACGTGCTAGAGAGTATTGTGGTAGGAAAAAGAGGGAGGGAGCGAAGCAGACTAGTTGAAGGACGGTATTGAAACAGAAAATTGCCACGTCAAGACGAAGAGACCAGCTGAGGACCACCGAACGTCAAACCTTGTCTGTTGAAGCAAATAACCTGCCAATAATAGCAGAATAGCTATTATGATGATGATATGTTTAGCAATATTGACAAAAAAAAAGGGAAAGAAAATTAAAATAATAATTATTATAACAAAACCTCTTAATGTTTTAGAATAATTTGAGGGAAAACTGAAAACGACTCAACTGTCTATGTCTTTTGTGTAGACTCAATTTATATAAATACTGTTGACCTGTATTAGAAATACAAAATAAGGGCATCAAACTCCAAGTTATTTGAAGTCTCACTTGTGAATATGGATTACTAGCATCAAGTATCTACTTTGTTGGGTTAAACTAAAATAATAATAATAATAATAATAATAATAATAATAATAATAATAATAATAATAATAATAATAATAATAATAATAAAAATAATAATAATAATAATAATAATATATTATTATTATTATTATTATTATTATTATTATTATTATTAGTATTATTAGTATTATTATGCATCTCCGCCTTCCCCAAACTACGAGGCTGAATTTGGTCGTTAATGGTATAGGAAGTCTCAGTATTCAACTCAGCGACCTCGAAAACTATGGATTCGACACTAATATTCGCCATTTTCGATCATTCTTATATATCTCCCCTTCCCTCCACCAAGCTACGGGGCTGAATTTTGATTTAAACAGCACCGGAAGTATCATTGTTTACCTTAGCGGTCCCCAAAACTATAGATACATTTCAATGTCAGTCATTTTCCATCATTTTTAAATATCTTTCCTCTCCCTCTCCCCTAAACTTCAAGATCAAAGTGATATGATAGAAACCATCTCAGGCCCGATCCTCATCTATCTTAAAATAAGATCGAGTTCGGTAAGGTGGTTCAAGAGTTATTAAGTTATATATATATATATATACCCTTTCGCTCTTCCCCCCCTAGGTTCTACCACCAAAGTGAACTGACATATAACATTCCAGGCTTGAACCTCATCTATGTTAAAAATTTGATCGAGATTACACGTTTGGTTGAAGTTGTTAAGTTTTATTTATTATTATATAACTCCCCCTTCTCCCCTCTCCTAAGCTTACCGTCAAAGTGAAATGATAAAAACACTCCCAGGCTCAAACTCCATCTGTGTTGAAAATTTGATCGAGATCGGTTGGGTGGTTTAAGAGATTAGGAGTCACAAAAATAGTCACTTTCAATTTTAGGACATAGATTTATTGTTGTAGGATAATGTTATATCGCTCAACCCTCGATGTGTCGTATACCTAAGGATGCTAAAAGTTATATCGATAAACAATTATTCAACGTATAAGCATCCGCCCATGAATTCAAACTTGCGGTTACATGTATTAAGTTTTTTCAATGTCATGAAAATGTTATTTCGATATTAATTTTATGAGCACACATTAAAAATTCCCAACGGATGCTTGAGTCTGGGAGCCAAGGCCATACCCATGTAGTCGACACCTATGGTGTACGGTATCACCAATGTTCAATACTACATTTCACTTTAGTTTTGGAAGAAAAACACCACTAATATGTTTTAAAACGAAACGAAATATCTAGTTTAACGTCCTACGATTATGCATCGGGACTAAGGGAGACGGTATTCATGAGAAATGAATGAAATAGTGGATTGAAGAAAGTAGGAGGGAACATCAAAACACCGAGAAATAGAGACCTGCGCGGGCCGAAGTTTTCGGCCCGAGCCCAATCCAGCCCGAATGTACGTAGGCGTGGCCCAGCCCGGACCAGAAACGTTTTGGAGATTTTCGGTCCAAGCCCGGCCCGGCGCTATAAGTTTTTAAAATTCTTGGCCCAAGCCCGGCCCGGGCCCGATAAATTTTCGAAGTTTCATTTTATAACATTTTTCACGGACACACTTCTTCAACGTTTGCCTTTATTCTAATTATCGTTTAACGAATGTCAATAATTATTAACCCTCGAGTAGTCGCGCCGCGGTCAAAAGCACCACAGGAAAATTATTTTCGATCGTGTGTCCATTCTGTTTGTCCGACAGACTTCTCCGTCTAGCTAATCTTGCCCCTTACCTTCCCAAACATTCCTGCTCAATCACTCCGTTATCCGTTGTTTAGTTTAAGTGCTAGTGATTGTTTAGTGATTCTGCGGTGCTTTCCGCGCGACTAACCGTGTAATGTTTTTTCTCAGTGTTTCGCTCTGCACGTGACCTTTGCTTTGGAGATGTTTTAAGCTTTATAAACATAAATATTATTTTAATGGACGGAAGAGAGGTCGACAGAGTTAACAAACTGATACCAAGTATGAAAAAAGAGAAAATTAGAACTGAACAGCTTAAAACAACGGAGGGAAATGTTAGGGATTGAGTATTTGGATAAATCAGCCGACATGATCTCGTGGAAGCTTTGTCTGAGGAAGATCATAACAAATATTTATATATATATGAGTGAACACGAAAGGTCAAGTGAGGAGTCTGCGAGCGAATCTGAAGACCTTAAACCCAGAAATGACCAGCGATTCCCCGAATGTAGTCAGAGCAAGAGGGGACGAAATAAGCGACGACGAAGTGTAGAACAGTGTAAATTTGAAGATAACCTAAAATAATTCAATGTAGTGCTGTATAGGTGAAGTTTCAAAATAACAGGACCTTAAAATAATTCAATGTAAATTTGATTTGATTTCAATTTAGCGCCCTTTTCAGCATCAAGGCTATGTAAGACGTGGACCTACTGCTTAACGAAGGATCCGAACCACATGAGGTCCCACCGAGAATCGAGCCGGCAGTCCCACGCCAAAGGCGTGTATGCTAACCGCTTAGCTACGACTGAGCTCTTATTCAATGTAAAATGCGCTGTGAAGCTTTGTTTTATTGTTATGTTTATATAGTATATTTTTAACTAATTTACTATTGCATTTCTAATTTTAGACGAACCAAAGTTGACAAAAACAAAAGATCATCATCAGGTTTAGAATTTTCAATAAAACCAGTGCGTAGCTATCTATCTAAAGAAATATGTAACGACAAAAACATTTTATTCCAAATGAGAAATAAAAAAATAACATGTCTAGTTGTAGGTTCCTCTAATAATTATTACTGTAAAACTTATAATAATAAAAATGTTATTCCCTCTTAATCAGAAAATATACAAAATTACGTTTCTAATACAAGAAAATTGTTTAAAACGATTTTTGCAACACATTATGTTCGTTCGGTCCATTTGACCGCGCGCGACTACTCGCGTTACTTTTTCAGCGCGACTTCTCGAGGGTTAAAGAATTGCAATTAATCGGCCCCAGCTCGGTCCGACCTAAAAAGAAATCAGTGTCGGACCGCCAAGCCCGGCCCGACTCAAAGAAATAATTGAATCGGCCCGCCCAAGCCCGGCCCGCGGGTAGGGCCGGGCTTCGGGTCTCGGGCAAGGCCCGGCCCATGCAGGTCTCTACCGAGATAACCCACGCACACGGTGTTTGCCCACTAAAAAGTTTCCATGGCGCATGCTAGAATCCAACCAGGGACCCGTATAACCAGATGTGCCTGCTCTACCACCGAAACGGTACTTGTGCAAGACTCTTGCGTAAGAGTCTTCGTCTTGGTCTTTGTCTTGCAGGTGTGGTCTTGGTCTTGGTCTTGCACCCCTTGGTCTTGGTCTTGCATCGGGATTCCTGGTCTTGGTCTTGCATGCAAGACTCTTGCAAAAACTGCAAGACCAAGACTGTTGCGCTCATCACTAGTTTTGTTTGATCTTTTGTTTTGAGACCGTTAATGTTTTCCACCGTAAATGAAATTCCATCATACATTTGTGCAGTTAACTTCTTGTGGATTGCGTTCGTAAAATGTTAATTTTTACCAATGTCACTTCCCTCAAGAGTCGCCTCTGTTACTGACGTTGGTTGTCATTCCGTACCAGTATACACCAAATTCTGCAGATATCATTATAATTGTTATGTTTATTATCGCTATCTAAATCTCAAATTTTTGCGTTGTGTTAACAAACGATTCTCAGGCACTTTTGTTGCGGAGACATTCCGACCCGGGCCCTTTTGATGAGGGGCGTTTTGATTCGGGCCTTCTGTCTCGGGCCCGTTTGTTGAGAAAATATTTCGACCCGGGCCATTTCGACGCGGGCCCGTTTGACTCCGGCTTTATTTGACCCGGGTCCATTTGACGCAGGGCCTTTTGACTCGGGTCCCTTTGTCGTGGAACACTTTTGACTTGGGTTATTTTTATGAGGGGCGTTTTGAGTCGACCTCTTTTGACTCCAGCCCTTTAAACCAGCACCCTTTGACGCACGGTCGTTTGACTCGGGCACTTTAGTAGGGGACCCCTTTGGACTCGGCTCCTTTTTATGAGGGGCATTATGATTCGGGCCCTTTTGTTGTGGAGACCTTTTGAACAGGTCCCTTTTGATGTGGGGCCGATTTCACTCGGGCCCTTTTGTAGCGGGGCCCATTTCGACGCAGGCGCGTTTAATGCAGGTCCTTTTGACTCGGGTCTTTTGTCGCGAGACTCTTTTGACTATGGCCCTTTTGATTCGGGTCTTCTGGCTCGGGCCCTTTTGTTGAGGAGACCTTTCGACACGGGCCCTTTAGACGCGGGGCCGTTTGACTCCGGCTTTATTTGACGCGGGTCCGTTTGACGCAGGGTCTTTTGACTCAGGTAACTGTCGTGGAACCCTTTTGACCCGGGCTCTTTTTATGAGGTGCATTTTGATTTGGCCCCTTTTGACTAGGGCCTTTTTAATCCGCGACCTTTTGACTTACGGCCGTTTGACTCGGGCCCTTTCGTAGCGGGTCCCCTTTTGACTCTGCTCCTTTTTATGACGGGCGTAACCGACCTTGGGTTCGTGGAACACTATTGACTTGGGTTCTTTTTATGAGGGGCGTTTTGAGTCGGCCGGCCCCTTTTGTTGTGGAGACCTTTTGAACAGGTCCCTTTTCATGTGGGGCCGATTTCACTCGGGCCCTTTTGTAGCGGGGCCCATTTCGACGCAGGCGCGTTTAATGCAGGTCCTTTTGACTCGGGTCTTTTGTCGTGAGACTCTTTTGACTATGGCCCTTTTGATTCGGGCCTTCTGGCTCGGGCCCTTTTGTTGAAGAGACCTTTCGACCCTGGCCCTTTAGACGCAGGGCCGTTTGACTCCGGCTTTATTTGACCCGGGTCCGTTTGACGCAGGGTCTTTTGACTCAGGTAACTTTGTCGTGGAACCCTTTTGACCCGGGCTCTTTTTATGAGGTGCATTTTGATTTGGCCCCTTTTGACTAGGGCCTTTTTAATCCGCGACCTTTTGACTTACGGCCGTTTGACTCGGGCCCTTTCGTAGCGGGGCCCCTTTTGACTCTGCTCCTTTTTATGACGGGCGTTTTGATTCGGGCCCTTTTGACTCGGGACTTATGTTGTGGAGACCTGTTGACCCGGGCACTTTTGATGTGGGGTCGTTTTCACACGGACCCTTTTGTGGCAGAGCCCCTTTTGACCCGGGCTCATTTGACGCATTTCACACGGACCCTTTTGACCCGAGCCTTTGACTCGGATCCTTTTCTCGTGGGCTCCTTTTGACTATGGCTCTTTTTATGAGGGGCGTTTTGATTCGGCCACTTTTGACTCGGTCCCTTTTGACGCAGGGTCGTTTGACTCTGGCTCTTTTGTAGCGGAGTCCCTTTTGACTCGGGATTTTTTGTGAGGGTCGTTTTGATTCGGGGCCTTTTGACTCGGGCCCTTTTCTTGCGGAGACCTTTCGACCCGTGTCCTTTTTATGAGGGTCGTTTTGATTCGGGCCCTTTTGATCCGAGCCCGTTTGACGCAGGGTCTTTTGACTCGTGCCCTGTTGTTGCGGAGATCTTTTGACTCGGGCCCTTTTGTAGCGAGGGGGGCCATCTCGACCCGGGCCCATTTGACGCAGGGCCCTTTTTACTCGGGTCTTTCTGTCTTTGCCCTTTTGTTTGGCCCTTCTGACATGGAACCATATATATAACGCAGCAGCTGAAATATTTGTGGCAGAGGGCGTGGGGGAGTATGAGTAAATCGATGATCGATCGATCCAGGGCGCAGTAAAATTAGTTACACCACTGTTCATATCTATTTCTTTCTATTCTCTCGACATCATGTCTGGAGATGAATTTTCTGACTAATAAGCTACAGTGGCGAAAGACGATATACGCTATCAATGATAAATGTTATGACTGTTAATATATATAGGGAATAAAACGAAACATTCTATATCGGACTTCCCCTCCACCCGTTGAAAAAAATCCTGCGTGCGTTAGTGATTATGATGTTGCTTAGTTACTGTATTATATTGTTCTATACACGGAATAAATACTTATGCGTTTTATATAATAATGAGAACCTTATTTACATTTATTACGGCCCTTGCTTTACGAGAAACATTTTCACGTTCAGCGTAATCAGTTTCCATTCTAAAATAATTACAGTGAGGCGAATGAAATAATTCATGCACAGATTTAGGACTTAGAATAATGTTTTGCGAACATGTAGTAAATCCCTGAAGATTAAAAAGCGCTAGTAGCAGTAATTAGCTTAGTCGTTTCCTATAGTCCCGAAGTGAATTACATAAATCTTACAGATGTTGTATCTCTTTCTTTCTCCTCTCTATACATCATGTCTGGAGATTAATGTATGGACAAATAGGCTACAAAGGCAATTTTAAAAAGTAAGATGATCTACGCTATCAGTGACAGATGTTGTGGTGTTTAACTTAACATATAAGGCAATAATACGAATCTTTTCAGAGATGACAGTGCACTGATGCTTCAAATCTGTGTCTTTACTCCCTATACCTACTTTATTTTCCTAGTCAAAATAAAAACTCTTCAAAATTAATCACAAATTCTTATGCAACCACCCCTTCTTTAATGTACTGCGCTGTCACATACCCGTCACGGCGATGTAAAGGCAGTTTTGGCGACGAGGATACATAAATGTAGTATGGATCATTAATTCTGCGCATCTTGCAAGTAATTTGAAACTCATGAGCACTCCCAAAATAAAATTTGGAATTTTATTTCCCCTCCCCCTATGATTGCCGAAGGTATCGCTACTAATTTACCCTGCGTACTCTGTGCCCCCTGTTACCAAAATAACATTCCAGATTTTTACTAACATAACGACAAGTTTCATATTAATTGACAACCAATAGCTTCTTGCGCATATCCCTGCTTAGGATATTTATCATGAATTTTAATGTGATTTTAGAAGGGGGCTGTAGCCCAATATCAGTCACTGGCTCATGAAAGGAGCGTCAGAATGTTAATTTCGTATCATTTGTGATCAACTTGACACTCACTGGATTTCCAAAATAAAATTTATTTTTTTTATATAAAGATCCAGTAACATACGCTTCGCCCCCAGTGTCCCCCTAAGGCGGTGCGTTACCGACATAACATTCAAGATTTGATAAGCACATCCTTTTTGTTACAATGACGCTAAATTTCACATCAATTGACAAGAAATACATTCTTCTCGTATGTTCGTACTAAGGATATTTATGGTGACTCTTTTATTTCTGAAAGGGGGCTATAGCCCCATATAAATCACTGGCACATGGAAGGAGCAATCAAATATTAATTATATGATATTTGTGGATAATCTGACGCTCACTTGCATTTCGGGAACAAAATTTTGAATTTTTATAAAGATACATCTTCTGAGCTTCGCCCCCTAAGACGGTGTATTACCAAAATAACATTTCAGATTTGAAAAGCACATAGTCTTTTGCTACAATTACGCCAAATTTCACATTAAATAACAGAACATAGTTCAATCTTGCATGTCCCTACTGAGGACACCGGCGTCTTTCCGCGCGATTTTCGAACGCGACGAGCAAAAAGAGATTCGCTCACCAAAAGAAACAAAGAGAGTTAGAAGGTAATTTGTTGCTTTAAAATACGAATTAGGGCTTATATTTCCCTCGTATAAAGCTTTCTCGAAACAGTCGGCAGCCAGTATGACGACGATTGCAAAAAGACACTGCCGGCAATTTCTTTTAAAAAACGAAGTCGGAGAATGTTTCAATATCGCGTAACAGTGGCAACGAGTCGAATTTTGGAAAATGAATAGAGCCTGTATCTTCTTTAACGTCTACGGTCCCCAGTGCTCATTTGAGTACATTCATTTTAATATTACGTAAACGTATGTCGTTTCATGTCAATTGCATCGTTACAAGTTTTGCTACTCAAGTACTCATTCGAGAATACATTTAGTGCACTCTGCGTCCATCATATGGCAGCTTTGAGTATACAGTGTACTAACTAGAAAATATTCAGAAATAATTTTTTCGAGCATTGAAAAATGCTGGTCCGTAGATGTTAAAGATGAAGTAAAAATTGAAACTGTCCGAAGGTTTTTCTTGTGAGGGGGCACTAACTCCATAAAATATGAATTTTGAAAACGGAGTCGGCAGATAGTGGCATACAGCGGACGCAACGACCACTACAAACGATGGTTGTAAAGACGTCGAAACGTTGACGGCGTGCCGACCATAAAAAAGGTAAATGTATGAAAAGAAATGTAGTAAAGGGACTGCACGTAAACGGTATATGAGAAGTAAATTTTTAAAATTAAATTACAAGTACCAGAGGATCCTTGACAAACATTTTGGAATAAGACGGCAAACATCGGACGGGCGACCTCGGCAAATGTTGTCGGAAATGCGCCGAAACGCTGTCGGCGTGCCGACAAGTAAAGGAGTCGAAAGAAGGTCTGAAAAAAGCTGACGGACCGACCTTGGAAAGGTGCTTGGGCAGACGCCGAGCCGCCTTTGCCGATGAAAAGCCTCATTGGAGAAATCGTAGTCTGGTCTCGCTGCATGTATGTTCGGTTCGCGTCCTTCATTTGTCATATGGTGATGCAATGTGGAAGAAGTTCGTTGATTCTTATAGTCAAGTGAAGGTGAGTTTACAAGTGGGGAAAAATGTTTGTGATAAAAATATTCATTAATTGGCAACTGTACCAAGTTGCTGGTACAGTTGCAATATCACGAAAACATGATTTGTAAGTGTCCATGGTGGGGAAGACGACGAATAAACTAATTATTAACCAGCTAATAGTATTCCATGTGCAACAAGAAGAATCGTGGCCTTAGAAGTGGAAGAGCTATATACATGTGGTGAGTTAATATAATACTATTCATATACATTTCAAATTGTCATAAATTCTATATGTTGTGTTACATATGTTAATTATTGCTGCGCATGAAAAAGATGCGGTTATAGTATGTTCCCGCGCACTGGCGTCTCCGGCATGTAAAATTTGGAGGGGGCATCAAAGAAAGTGATTTAAATGGTGCTACCTAGCCCAACCTGTTTATTAACTTCGATTCTATTTGTTACCCTTCTGCTTACTTTCACCGACCCCCTAATGTATATCAAGAACTCGATTACGATTGTAGGGAGCGCAGTGGCTTAGTGGTAGAGATCTCTGGTTCGATATACCTTCACTAAATAAAATGAAAATGCTAGAAACAATGTTCATAAATAGTGGATTCTATTAGGGTCTTAACTTTTGGAGGACAGGAGGGCAACTTCTCCCCAGGAGAAGGGGGATCGAGGGGAATCTAATTGAAGACAAATATTTTTAAAGCATATACGATACGAACATGAAATTATAAATGAAGTATCAAACAGGTTCACTATATTACATAAACAAAACAGCACAAACAAAAATGAGTCTTGGGCCAATTTCAGTTTTAAAAAATAACTCCGAATTAGTAGTTGCCCTAGAAGTTATATTTATTCGTACGGCTTTGTCCCTTAATTAATGTCAATATTGTCCCTTAATTAATTTGCCATGTATGGAACAGGCCCAGAGGCATAACTATTGGACCCCACCTCTCGAGCTTGGGGTCCCTGGTTCGATCCCAACCATCGCCATGTGAACTTTGAGATGGACAAGCCCTGATTATCTTTGCCCATTGTAATTTTTTAGGAACTGGGGGACGCCGTACATATTTTTTGGAGGTTGGGGACGGCGTCCTCCTGTGTTCCAGCACACTTTTATCGCTAATATGAGGGAAAACTGAACAATTTATATTCAATGAAAATGTGTTAACATATGAATGTCACAGAGGACTTTCTATTAGATATTGCTTGATTTATACCTCGAATTGGAATATATTGTCTATACTATTTGATTTTCAATTGTTGCACCAAATTCTCTGTTACGAAATTCGTCTGGCTAGCATAGGGTGACCAGACGTACTAATTTTCGCAATACAGTACTGTTTTTAAAGAGCTGTCCTGTGTGTTGCGAAGACGCACAGTGCTACGAAATGCTAAAAACGTGGCCAAAATTCAAAATCACTTTCAGAGTATACAAAAATGGGCATGCTGTGGTTTTTGACCTCACTGATCACGAACTTGATATCCTAGTTGAAATCTTATAGTGGATCCAATATGGCGGATCAAATTTTGCTAAACAGTAGAACTTATTTTCATGCTTTGAAACAAGTGCTTGTATTGAGGTCTCTAAAGAAAAATACAGTATATACAGTATTTTCAATCACTGCATGGACGTTCTCTTCTGCTCCGGGTTCAATTTGATTACCTTCAATAGTATCTTGCACCTCCTCCTGCTTTGACCAGATGCTATTTAGATGTTTTAAGCGTGCACACATTTCTTCGATAGTGTATTCATTTGGAAATATTTGAGTCTTACGTCCTACGGTTATGCCGGTTAGGCTAAAGGAGACGATGATGATGAGAAATGAATGAAGTGGTGGAATGAAGAAAGTGGAAGAACCCCGAGAAAAACATGCACACGGTGTTTGCCCACCACAAATTTCACATGGCGCGAGTTGGGATCGAACCAGGGACCCCATTCACCAGAGGTGAACGCTCTATATCTGAGAACCCGCGACTTCTGCCTTCATTTGGATCAAAAGCCTGAACAAAGGTGTTTATTCTGGTTAACTGGCATCTGTATGCAGATCTTGCCTTAAAAGACGCTGAAGTCTTTCAGTGATTCAGTCATGATTAAATGCTACGCAGAGATAGGAAAAACAAAAGAAAGAAACCTGTAGGTTTTGCTTTTCTTCCTTTTTATATAACTATGAAATGGAATTCAGAAGTTTGATCTTGTATACAACAGCCTGTCCGCCCACACAACACCGTGATTATTGTTCAACGTACGTGCTTGCGCCTTATATAAACCGACACAAACACCTTAAATGTAGTCTTCGCAGCAGCACAGAACATTTATCAGGAAACCTTTTTCACTCATGTGAAAAGCAAGAACAAATGTTTGAGTAATGTAGAAGAACAAAAATTGTAGTGTTAGTTATACCTTCACTAAATAAAATGAAAATGCTAGAAATAATGTTCATAAATCGTGGATTCTATTAGGGTCTTAACTTGTGGGGGGCAGGAGAGCAATTTCTCCCCCAGGGAAGCTCCCCGCCGTTCGAGGGGGATTCAATTGAAGACAAATATTTTTGAACCATATACTATACGAACATGAAATTATAAATGAAGTATCAAACCGGTTCACTATATTACATAAACAAAAATGAGTCGTAGGCCAATTTCAGTTTAAAAAAAACTCCCTATTAGTAGTAGCCCTAGAAGTTATATTTATTCGTACGTCTTTGAGATATGTCAATATTGTCCCTTAATTAATTAGTCATGTATGGAACAGGCCCAGGGGGATAACTATTGGCCCCGCAAACCTTGCCGTGCAAGAGGGTCCACAGGCTCCAGGAGGCCCACAAAGAGCAAGAGAAAGATGGAAAAAGGGGGTATTTTCGAATTTTGAGGGAGGGCCCACGGGATGTTTTTCTAGTGGGCACAAATATTAATGCTTACCACCCCCCTCCCGAAAAAAATCTAAGTTACGGCGGTGGGCTGTATTGATGTTCAATTCACCATACGAATGCAGGTCAGTCGTTTCTTCAGAAAAATATTCCGAGGTGCACTGCTGGTGGTATTCTATTTATTATTATGTTATAGACGTATTTCCGAATTCCCTTCAGAGAAAAGCGTAACACATAATACGATCTAGACTTTCAATAGTTCAACGTTCTCTGTTCTACCGGCTTCCTAAACTAATACAACGAGATGTCGCATACACCCATTGACTTATTTAATTCTGAATCTGCATATAACTCTGCACTACGACGTCATTTTAGTGGATAAAGTTTAGTCAGCTATTGCCTACCTTTCTTGTTATTATTTACAAGTTGTTATTTTTATTATTTTTGCTATTGTCATTATATTATTATTATTATTATTATTATTATTATTATTATTATTATTATTATTATTATTATTATTATTACTAATAGTAATAATGATAATAATAATAAACATATTGTATTTTTTGCATACACAAGATATTATCTAATATTTAAACAGCATTGTTTGAATATTAATTAACAAAATAAAGTCACAAAAGAATTATAGGAATTAAACAAATAGTTGAAAATAGACTGACAATAATTATGACAATGAAATTTCACTTCCAAAAATAAAAATTATTATTAAACATAAGTTCAAAACTTATTTATATTCAAATCTTCTGCTTCCATCTTATTAAATATTAGTTAATGAAATCTATAGCCTATAAATAAAAATGAAAAGATTCTACTTTCTTCAGATTGTCTTCAAGTTCTCCTTATGCCAGTTTAAAGTGTTCTATCTAAGGTAAAAGATTTCTTCACGCTTATGGGAAGAAGGGAAGGAACTCAAAATACTGACAGCATTGCCTTTTTGTATGGCTATGCTTACGCGTTGCTGTAAAAATTGATTCCTTCTAGGGTCTCCTGTTTTTGCTGTCAGACTTGCTCCTAGTTCTTTCAAAAAATCCATTGCTTCTTTGCTGAAGACACCTGTTGTTTCGGTAGCAAAGGCTATAAAATGATGGTCTTCTTTAAGTTTAGAGTATTTTGAGTGTTTGCGTGAACAAGCCGCTTCCGCTGCACTCCCTGCTTTTATACTCGTGGATTGTAGATAAGATGGAACAAACGTATCCACACATGTGACATCCCAGACTAATCTTAGACCCTTTTTCCACGGAATTAATGTTATTCCGTCTGGCCGTTTACCATCGTTCCTGAACATTCCTGGAGGTTCTAATATACTCGGAAAGTCGATGCTTGCAAGAGTTCTTTTGATTATGTTGTTTAATTCGCTATGACGTGCAAATCTTCCTCCACTTTTGTTGCAGCTCAAGGCATGAAGACCTTTCTTGTCCATCTTGTTGCAGGTGCAAATAAATTCATGGCAAATATTCAGGCCTAAGCGCAATTCTATGCAGATTTTGAAAAAGTTGTCATTCAAGAATGTCCCTATGTTTATAGATGGTGTTGACTGTAGCCATGCCCCTGATTCCTTCTCTCTTAAAGCTTTGATGCGTGCACTTTCAATGTTGTTTTCAGCGACTATTTCGTGTTCGATTACCTCGTTTAGAATAATTTGATCCCATTGTTTCTGTGACTCTTTTAAAACCGAGGTTTTTCCATCGTAAATGCCTTTCCAAATTTCCAAAGCCTCTGCCAAATGGCTTATTCCCACTTCGTCAACTGGATAATTTAAAATTTTGGAAACGAGTGGCAACGCTCCGTGGCAAGAGGAAATGAAGGCAGGAAGGCATAGGTCTGAAGCCTTTCTTATGCCTAAACCACCAACTCTGATGGGAAGGCTTGCTTGAGTCCATTGCATTTCGTTGATATTGAAGTTTATTGTTGATTGTAACGCTTTCTTCAGTATGTGATCCATTTGTAGAAGTCTGGAGGGATTGACCCATGTTGGAACTGTTCGGAGAAAGTAGGTTTGTTTAGGAATGCCGAAGCAATTTTTGAGCAAAAAGAAAGCAATGTGGGCTGGTGAACTTTCTAATCGGAATGATATTCTTTTGAGGTCATTCAGGTGTTTCTCGAAATGGTATTCGATTCCTTCTTCGTGTAGTGGTGAACCCAGCAATGAGATCTCATTATTTTTCACTATTCGTATTCCGGGTAATATGTTTGGAAATTCAGATACAATTTTAGGGTCCCTTTTTTCCGAATTGAAGAAAAGTTCACATTTTTGTGGGTTTATTTGTAGACCTATTTTCTCTGAATTTGTAATTAACTTCTTTATATCTTCCAACACGGTTTGTGGTGATCCTCCAAGAGTTCCGTCATCAAGGTAGAAGACATTTAGCTCTGAAGAAAGAGAAAGGGCAATTGGATGTATTGCTAGACTAAATAACATCGGGCCTGCTGGATCGCCTTGCTGAACTCCTACACATGAGGATATTTTCCTTTCTTTGTAAAATAGCGTGGATGGATTTGCATAGCTTTGCCAAAAATATGAATAATATTGAGGAATGATTTGTTTAACTTCCTTTAAAATGATGTCTCGTTCAACTGAGTTAAAGGCATTTTTGTAATCGATTTTTAGAATGACCTTGTTCGAATTTTTATTTGCATGTATAAATGTTCGAGTGGCGTGAATGATAGCTTCACTGCCTTTTGGTGTTGCAAATCCCAGTTGATGAGGCTGTAGATACTGAGAACATTGATTGTAGACTGAGGACACTACTAACTTTGATGCCAAACGTCTCAAAACACTGCCGATGGCAATAGGTTTGATTCCCCCGTCCTTCTTCTTTAGGGCGCAGAGGTTAGCTCCAAACAGGTATGGACACACCTCTTGATTTACTCTTCCATTAAGGATGAGATTCATCAATTTCGTGATCTGACTCAAAAGAAAAGATCCTGCTTCACCTGCAGATCTCGAGATTAAGTCTTTAAGATGTTGAGGGGAAATCCCATCTATCCCAGACGCTGAGCCGGACGCAAAATTATTTATGGCTTTCTGAACCATTTCTTCATTTACGTATACAGATGAATGTTGATTAGATGGGGGGTCCGGCATTTCAAGGGCTCTAGATGGAGCCCGGTGCTTGTTCACCAGGAAGTGAAATGTTTCTTCATTGGAAGGTGCCAACGTATCATCAGAAGTTAATAATCTTAAGGCGCCTCTTGTATCAAAGTCTGATATTTTAGACATTATCCTGTTAGCCAAATCAAACTTTGGTTTCGGCCTTTTGGCTGTAACAGGAGGTGTTTCGGGCGCATGTGAATCATTAAGGTTATTTTTGATAATGTTAGTGATTGAAGTTGCAGCACGCTTTTTTGGAATTTTAAGGTGGTAGAAGGCGAAAATAAAGAGTTTCTTCCAAGTGCTGAGATCGTTTTGGTCTACACAATCAAGGATGGTTGAGGCAAGTTTGTTTGCTACAGCGCTTCTGGCTCCTCTAGGTGTTCTCTTTATTATCCATGTATTAGATTTTAATAGTGTTAATTCTTCAGAGAAATCGTTCGAATTATTTAGATCCTCTGTAGAATGCTTCCTCGATTTGTGTATATTTAAACCCTTTCTTGTAGGAAATGTTTTGTTACAGTGAGAGCAATCAAAATATTCGTAATCATTGGGATCCAGGCCTTTCTGAGATTGTAGAAGGATTTTCGTTGAAATATTTTTCTCCATTTGTTTGTTGGAGAAATTTGAATTATTCTTCATTGTTTCTTCATTGTTGGATTATTTAAACTAAGACTTGAAAGATATTGTTATTGTTGAAGAATTCGATATTTTTTAACTGACATGCAATTTAACGAATAATAATTGACATTCATTTTGCACTATGAAACAAAACACAAAATCAGCACAAAATAAAAAAAATCCACTCTGTTCCCTCAATCACCCACACAGGGCAAAGCACTGCACAAAGAAGACTGCTTCAATTACACAAAAATGCAATGAACGACAAAAGGAAGATGACACCAAACAGCAGACTCACTCCCAGTGCCTATCAGTGCCTGCAAATCATGAAATGTCCTCAGAATCACCGGAACATGTTGAATGTTAAATCAAAACACTCTCCTCACCAATAAACCACACTTTCCCACTCAAAATGAAGCAAATTCACGGAGCGGATCAAAAGCACGTCTATACCGTTTAACAATAACAATAACAATAATAATAATAAATGTTCGAACAAGTCGTTATTGTTATTTAAAATACTTTAATAATGTTATTTATTCTTTTAACCTAAATTGGTAAACTTATCTACAGCATTCAATATCTACTGCAATTCGGTGCGGATGCTGCAGGGTTAGACTCCCGTGAGAGTACAGTCCCCTTGTGTTTACCATATATTGAGGACCTCATTCACGAAAATAGCAGTATGAGATCTAAATTCAGAAATAATAACACCTGAGAACCGATGTGCTAACCAATCATTAGACTTACGAAGTTGAAGTTCTCCACCTGGCGAGCCATATATCCCCATGAGCTATAGAGCCGGAGTAAAGTTTTTATTACTTTTATTAAATTACTGTTTCTTCCCTAAGTATTTAGTGTTTCAGTTTGATCGTCCAGATATCCAGTCACCTATGCAAGTCTAAATAATTCTACGTATCTATATTGTATTATTAACAAGAATAGACTATATTATAAATAACAGATATGATTTCAATACAAGTACTTGAAAGCACAACGAAAAGCCGAGTTTCCTCAGAGGTATAGCGCTCACTTCAGTTGCGTGGGATACCTGGATGGGTCCTAGCTCGCGCCAGGCTCTGCTTGTGGTATACCAATACTGTGTGGGGGTTTCTCGGGGTCCTCCCGTTTCCTTCCACGTCCTTAACCCTCCTCATCGTGACCGTCTTCCTCAGCCTTGGCGGGTATTGTAGATCGTTAACTTATAAGATGAAAACACAAGCACAATAATATAATTGATTTGTTGATTTAAGTTTAACTTCCCTTTTCAAGAGCGACGCTATGAGATGTGGAATTCTAAACACCGTAATCGTTCAAGATATTGTAAGTTGCACGTGCTAGCCACTAGACCTGCGGGGAGAGCCACAATAATACGAGTATTGAATGATTGTGGTAATGTATTTATAAACCTAAAATATAGTTTGCAATAACGTATCTTACGCATCGGCGCAAAACTGTCTTCAACATCGGGGGGAACAAGTAATAACGTTTCTTTTTCTTTTATGGTTAAGCGATGCTCAAAATATTTGTGAAGTTGAAAACCAGTCCTGTGGAAAATCAGGCAGCAGAGGTGTCTTCAAGATTTGAGGCTTATTCTGGAGGGACATCAATTTCATCTCACTTTCCTTTGTGGGAATCGGACACAAATCACACATTTTTCGCAAAAAAGACATTTCAAATCGGTTTATTGGGGGACAGTCACCCAGTTCCAACATTGGAGGGGACATGTCCCCCTTATCCCTCCGGGATTTGCGCCAGTGATCTTACGTTAGAGAATAATTAAACTTCTCTTCACTTTTTGTTTCCGTGTGTAACGTGAGTTGGACACTTGTTATCCAGGTCTAAGCCATGTATCAGTCACAATAACGCATCCCAGTATTTTAAAGGAGGTCCGTTAAGTTTAATTATTGTCAATAAAGATTGGAAGGTACTCGCCAACACGCTGTTTCTTTCGGAATTTTTAATATTATCAGCATCATTGAATCCACATTCACAGGCAGCAGTTGATAATGGCACTGAGCGAACTTTGGCGTGCCATTATCGCTGGCCATTTGACTGGCAGAGTACAAGTCATTTACCAACGTAGAAATTGACTTGTACTCTTTCCATTCTGATACTGCAAAAATTCCAACAGTTGAGCTGCTTTATATACGTCTACGTTACCGTGTGAACAACTCATGCTATTACGATCTTTATTTTCAAACACTAAAAAGCATTTAGTACATTATTTGAAGGAAATATGCTTTCCACTTTGTCTACTAAACCCTGGCCCCTTATTTGATCAAACTCACTATTATCACTCCCTATGTCAGATGGTTTCAGCAGTGCACTAAATGTTTTACTTTACAAAGACTGAGGTAGACATAATCTTTAACATGCATTTCTCTCAGAGCTTGGATTGTGGATTGAATTTATTTTCTCTATTTCATTGTATGAAACTGACTCCTTTTGCATCGTTTTACTAATAATAGACAGAATGAACGCAATATCCAGAAGCATACCTAGCAATAGAATGTTTTTTTTTCTCCGAAGCTGTTTTTCAAATACCACAAAGTTTAGAGCGGTCTTTAATGAAGTGGTCAATATTTTCACGCTTCGAAAGTAGAAATTACATTGTACAAGAAAAATCTGTCAAGACTGTCAGTAACGCGTCCCTGTCATTTGAAATCCTGCGTATGTAAAACATATTTCTTTTTATTTATAGCAGTCTTGCAGCATCTGTGTCTAATGCGATACTTTTAAAGTTTTAGGACACTTCTTCTAATTCGAGCGGCAACCCTTCATTTCTCCCGGTGAACGTTGCAGCCCCTGCGAAGCAAATCCAACAAACGTTTTTTTAAGATTTAAAAAATCTATGTTACCTTCGGAAAATACTTGAATAATTTTCTTTTCAAGAATTTTGCATCGGCATTTTCAAATGGCACTAATTTATAAATAAATAAATAAAACAAGGATTATTTTCTTCACCCACATATGCCACATATAACAGCAAGTGCTTATCTGCAAACCTGTGTGTGGATTCGTTCACTGAAATCGAAAAACAATCTGTTTGTTTGAGAAGTTTTACCAATTCTGCACGCAACTGATCAGCAATAAACCTAGCCACAGTTGCCGCAGTTTTATGTGTATACCTTAATTGCAAGCAAGAAACCCCTTACAGCCTATAAGACAGTTAAATATGTTTCATAGATAAACTACAGATTTATTTTAGAAGCTGCGACCATGATAATATTTTTTTAAAATTTTTATTCATTTATGAAATTTGCTTTCCATCTCTCCCTCTAGTCTAATATTAAGGTGTCCCCTCTACAGATTTTGGTGGTGGGAAATGCAAGCGTAACAATTTTGGTAGGGGTAGGCACAAAAGTTATCTCGTTAGAATTGTGTCCCATAAATTTTTCAACGAGGTATTCTTCTTATCTCTGTGACAATTAGGGACGTCGCTATGGCTGCCAAAGTCAGGGTAGACGACAATATATAAATATATACAGGATGATTCTCATAGGTACGTTGTTCCGAATTTTTTATCCCTTGCTATTGTATCTTCATCTTTTCATTTTTTATATGATTGTTCCGAATGTCTGGCGTACATGTGATATTATTCTTTGGCGTATTGCAAATAATAGTATTGGCAGCGTCCCACAATTTTCAGGTAATATGTTTTACTTTTATAAAAATATATACTGAAAAAAGGGTAAATTCAATATGTCTCTGATTCCCCCTCGCAAGCCCAATGGTTATACACAGGGTATCACTAGTTAGTATGTTAATTTATCTTTCTTGATGCCACTTTTTATGCTTGTAGCCCCTTTGGGGAGAGAGTTTCTCTTCTAAATGCTGAGGGAGAGGGGAACAAAAGCATTCAATTTGCCCTCCTACCTTTTTGTAATGAGACCTTTATGTGAATGAAACGCACAGCATTCGAAAGGTTTATCCTTCCTGAAGAGACAGACACATAAATAATCCTTCTACGTTAATGAGGAGTCGAACTACGGAGGTTTAAATTGCTGGCTCAGCATTCGAGCAATTGGTCCTGAAGAGGTCAACGCTTTGGCCCTTGTACTTCAAAAAAATACGAAAATATTGTATACCACTGTCATTATTGTCAAGCGAAACTTCAAGTATTTCATCTTTTTTAAACTTACTCTGAGCCATATTTCATGAATAGAAATGTCAGAAATAAAGGAAAACAGGTAGAATTAAAAAGCGAGTAAAAGAAGGAAACGTTTACGCGCCGGTCACACTGGGGTGCGTTGGATCCCAAACACTCTTTACAAGCGTCTTGTATAGCACAAAGCTCGCAATGGACGCAGTTTACCAGCCATAACAACAGGCAGTGTTACCAATTGAATTTACTTGGATGGAAAACTTTTCAAAAAAACAACAGAAAAAATCAGAATAAAAAATCAGACCCCAGAGTGACCACGGAGGGTTAATGTGCTTCCACTAATGTAGACGTAGAAACCGAAGGGGTTAAATCATTATAACTGCAACTTGCAGGAGGGACAACGCCAGAGGGGCAAGGAGGCGAGCGCACCTGGTGACTACTCCTGCCCCCTGATTGTCATCAAGGCTCCCTACTCAAACTCCTATAATCTTAAAGCATCCTGTATATGGAATTTTCTACGTCAGTATCATAACCAATCTCATGTCAAAAAATTGTATTACCCATACATTTGCTATGTGGCTCAAGCTTTCTCCTTTGAGCGTCTGGGTATGCAAGTATATTCTGTTTTCCAATTTAGCGCTTTTCCCGCTAAATTTTAGTTATAGGCTAGTTCTTTGTTATGATTGTTAATTTTAAACAGTAAGAATAGGCAACGTTGTTTTTTGAAGAGTTAGCAACATTGTAGATCCAATTCAACTGAAAACAGAACTTTCTTTGTGTCTAGCAAACGATAATAGTAGAGTTAGAAGACCTGTTTTCTTTGCATTGGATCAACTTTAGTTAGAAAAGAGAAAGGTAAAACCTTATTTATTCGTTGTAATTTTTACTTGAAATAAGTTTCATTTATATGAAAACAACAACAAAACCCATACTGTACTGTAATATAAGTCAAACATAATAAAAGTATCATTTATTGTGTGAAAAACAGCCGACCCTCTAAAAATGTATGTGTCCTTTGTTTGTCCAATAGCTCATCGCAGGCAATAACATTACACGAAAATAAAACATCGAGGTCCTTATTTGTAATTTTTTATAATAGGTTGGCCAATTGTTTGAGATATATTGTGTGATATCCTACCATGCTATGGTCTATCAAAAACTGCACTAGCTTCCACTTACTCACACTGTGCTCAACCAAAATTTCAGTATGTGTCGTTCAGAATGATTGTACTAGATTGTAAGAGTTTTGTCAAGGAAGGAAGGGAGAGGTTCATGAAGTCAATTTCATTTCCTTTTAAGACAAGCGTAACTTACGTATAATATCCAGAAATATTAACTTTTCCACAATTTCTTGCTCAAGGAAAGATTTAAATTCCGAACCTTGAGCTCAACACAATGCGTAAGTCATTAGACGGGACATTAAGTAGCTTTGTGCGATACACATGAGAGATAATGGTCACAGAAGGACACAAATGTTCGCTCCATTATCGCAAGTTGATCTCCAGTACTGCTGCAGATTTTTGCGCTTGATGGTACACCGGCTGTCATTGTTGAATGCAGGTAAGCGACAATCTGGCTCCAGGAAACGTGGCTGAATAATTCGATGTAGAATTATTTATCGGAGATATTTTTAAAAATTCGAAAATTTGGAATACAGCTACAGAAGAATACAGAGGCAAAACTAGGAAAAGAGCAACATGGATCAAAATTAAGCCTACAATATTTTTCTCCAGAAGAATACGGGACATCTTTGACCCCTCTTCTCAATTTTTCAACACTACATTTTTTGGAAACATTTTGACTGCATTATTTGAAACAGGTACAAGGAAGTAACGAATAATCTGTACTGTTCTTGGAAACTTTATACCTCTGCGGAACTCCTATGGATGTTTTGCATTTATGTGAGATTTCCTCATCTGGATATGCTATCCAAATAATATGTTATTGAAGAATTTAGCAGACGAAAGAAAAACATGCACCTTCAATGTCCTACATAGACATAATCATGGCATTCTACAATGACGCAAAAAAATTAAGTGTTGTTATTACAAAAATAAATAAGAAAAAGTAAAAATAGAGTATACACAGAAAGAAACATTTTGACTGCATTATTTGAAACAGGTACAAGGAAGTAACGAATAATCTGTACTGTTCTTGGAAACTTTATACCTCTGCTGAACTCCTATGAATGTTTTGCATTTATGTGACATTTCCTCATCTGGATATGCTGTCCAAATAATATGTTATTGAAGAATTTAGCAGACGAAAGAAAAACATGCACCTTCAATGTCCTACATAGACATAATCATGTGCATTCTACAATGACGCAAAAAAATTAAGTGTTGTTATTACAAAAATAAATAAGAAAAAGTAAAAATAGAGTATACACAGAAAGAAATTAAGGTCTAGTACATGGAATTCTATTCATATATTTTACGAAATATAATTTTATTTTCTTAAACACTGAAGGTGATATCTTGTTGTATCAAATATTCATGACAAGAATCAAGAAATATAAGAATATCAATTTTGATAACGTATCATTTCCCGATGTAATTTACTAAGAAGAGTAAAAGTAACATGGAAGTTTCAATTGTATGTAAAATGATTTTTTTAGCACATATTGTTTATATAAGAAACAAGGAATCCTTCAACGTACTTGTATTTATCACTAGAATAGACCTCTTCATAGATTATTATTGCATAGCAATTGATCATATATTTTAGTGCATGCAAAGTGCAAGTTTTGCTTCAGAATTAAAACATTTGCTGTGGTGGATTTTAAAATATTTGTTTTCTCACTTGACGAGAAGTGGTTCAGTTTAGAAAAAAAATACTTTTCGTTTTAGTCTTGCATTTGACTTAGAATGCAGAGCAAAAACTCGACACTTTTAAGGGAACTGTTACATTTATAAATCTTACCTTGGGAATACTGAACACAGCCACCTATCAATCGTGTGCCTTGACATTTGAGCTAATCCACTTATTTAACTCTTTTGCTACAATAGCTTTAATAGAAAACTTGTTAAAGAGTATTGTACTATCAATTTCCATACTATCTACGTCTTCTATTAATTATCAAGACTTGTTTCAATATTTGAGCTTGACCATTCAAACTCTGATTTCAAAATACATCAAGTTAATGTTCCAAGATCTGAAAACTGATTTCCCCATGAAATTAGATAATCATACGATACACTGTAGAAAGTGTTGACATAAGAATAAAAACTATCTTTAGGTGGTTCGTCAGATCCATATACGTCCTTCAATAGAGATTTAACTTTTAAACTCAATAAATTATGATGTTACCTTTTCACCTTTATTGTGGGAAGTTCAGAACATACTAAATCTTCAGCAATATATGCGTACTGTTTTTCAATTTATTGTATACTAGTTTTAAAACTATTCAGGTGTCTGTGTGGGAACCACAACCACAATCTTTATTCTTCATCATTGAAACACTGATTGAGAGCAGAAACTAAATTGCGGAATATTTGCCCGTCCCGGGGAAGCAGGACACTAGATCCAAAATCGGTACGTCCCGTTTTTACGGGAGGTATGGCAGACTTAATCAAAATTTGTCAGAGTTTCCACAAAAAGGAAAAATCGTTTTTTAACTGCAATAACGTAACAAAAAAATACTTGAGATTTTCTTTTACGTCTGTATATTTGCCATGAAATAATCATACACACTACAAACTGTAAAGTGTGCAATTTCCTCCTTATTAGCTAAATTATGTTTTACTATCAAGATTCTTTTCTTTTTTGCTTTACACTGCATTCTAAACTGATAGTGGAGTGCCTTCTTATGCCACTGGAAGTGAAACAAACCAGTTATGTTTTCTGCGAGAAAAAAAAAACACCCATATCGAAATTGTCTGTCAAGTTTTGTAGAAACGCGAAGTTTTCTGTGTTAAGTATGTCTGAATTTAGAATAGTTCCTGTACGTTGTGAAGAGTAATATGGCATCTTAGTAATGTGTTACGTACTGGGTAAATCAAGATGGTCCATACCCATCTGAGTGTCTGTGAATTTACTTCGTCTTTCATCCAGGATTTGACCTATAATACTACATAGTATACTATGGAACTTTCCCTTAGTGGAGGTTTAATTATATATATGTATCATGGGCGTCTAGGGATATTTCTACCGGAGGCATCTTCAGAACTTTAAATGAAAACAACGGTTGATTTTGCCTTCATCGAAACAATCGCTACATTTTGAACAACTTTGAGAGGAAACACTTTGGCATATCTCTTCCAGTTTGACAGCTACAGCTCATGAATAGGTTAATACGATGTTTTACGCACGTGCAACTCTAAAAGTAAACAATCGAAATGAAATAAAATCTTTAAGCTTTGCGTCCCAATATTATTCCGGCTAGGCTAAAGGAGACGGTGATAATGAGAAATGAATGGAATGCTAGAATCAAGAAAGCGGGGTAAAACGGGAGGACTCCGAGAAAACCCACTCACACGATGTTTGTCCACCACAATGTTCACTGGTGGGAGCTGGGATTGAACCAGAGGTGTTTAACACGTTGACTGCCGCGTCGGGCACGTGTGCCCGATTCTAAGAAATCCCTACCCGCCGCGTCGGTCACTGGTGACCGACACAACAATGGTTTCTTGATTTATTTCAACAATAGAACTGAATTACTGCACAAACTTTAAATTTGCTTCTGAGTACACACAATGGATTGTAGAAGTAAGTGCACTACTAAACTTTTCCCCCAATTACTATTTTTGCTTTCAAGAACACAATAAATTTCGGAGCGAGATATTTATATTTTCCATACATTATTCAATATACAAATATTGTTTTACATATTGTATTACATATTTGAAGCAATATTGTGCTACATATTGCTTACATAAAATAGAAATAACATATATATATTATCCCGTATGTGATAACATATGTGTTATATTAGGTTAGATTATGGTTTTTGATTGGTTAAATTATGATGCATGTAATGCATGGTATGTTAAATGTAATGCATGTTAAATGGAAAAAAATATTTTTATGTGAAATTCGTAGAAAATGTTACATACAGTATATTGTTTAGTATCAAATTTTGTTTTATATATTGCAAATTGTCTCTTACATTATGAATATTTGTAAACCTAACAAACATTTATTTACATGGAAAGATCTCTGTGACATTTGTTGAAACACTTCAAACAAAGCGTTGATTCACCTTCACATCCTGTGCAGTAGGTAACTACTTTCTTCGTTCGATTTGCTGCCAGCTTCCTTGACATCACTGTAGTATTCTCTTTGTAACAGTTTTTACAGTATTTTCTTGTTTGTTTTGCTTTTCCTTGTCGTCTTCTTAATTCGTGTCGAAATCTTCTGGGCCTGCACATTGGAATTGCTTTTTCTTCTGGTTGTATGTTTTGAGCGACCAGGTAATGGATTACTGATTTTCTGAATTCCACAACTCACCAGGTTCACTCTGTGCTATAGCTGCAGCAAAATTTGGGTTCACACCTTCGTTTTCCATAAATTGTATTACTTGCGCTTGGCACCCCGTAGGTTGTGTCCATTGCTGGTACGTAACAGGTCTTACTTCCTTACTTCGTTGATGATAACGTGGAAGATTATGTGCTGTTGGCGTTGAAGATATACAACTGTTGGGCGATATACTGCGTATATTTTCTCCTTGAGACGTAGAGACAGAGGAGAGATCACATCCATCCGGAGGAAAAATATGTACTTTCTTCTTTACCACTTTACCACTTATTACCACTTTACCACTTATTACCACGTATTACCACTTTCAGCTTCGCTGTCACTTGATGTACACCAAGAACTCTCATCCGAAACACTTTGTATATAATCTGAATCATCGTCGGAAGATATATTGAAGTTCTCATCAGACAGGTCCTCATAAAGTGTATTTTCAATTTTTGATGTTGATACAAACAATTTACGTGGTTTCAGAGTGCTTTTACGTTTAGACATATTGCAGTTTTATATACAACGCACTTTAATTCCAACAAACGAAAAAAGGTTTCCTCGTATGAACAAGGAGTTCTTGATGAAACAGATAAAACTAATACTTCAATATTTTCTACATACCAGGCTAGAGTAATAGCATAAAACAAAAAAATCACCAGAACCCGTGAGGTGTTGAAGACAATAATAAAGATGCAAATCGGGACGGTGACCGACAGGCTGCCCGACCAGGGATGAATTCAGGGGGTAGCCCGGGGGGGAATCTCCCCCCCGAAGAAAATTCATTCCCCCCCGGGGAAACTCAAAAAATTTCAGTCACAAAATGTAGAAATTACTTCACCCAATTATTTGCTTTTCTTTTCGTGCACATGCAGACGAAATCCGATCTCTCAATATACATATAAATGACGCAGACCCATTCTATATAAATATTAAACATGTAACATCTAAGATAGAGTACCAAATAGTCAATAAAACTTGTATTTTTAACTCTATGATCGAGTTTGGCAGAACATGAAATAGTTAACTGTTGAAGAAAGGTTTGTATTTTTGTAAGTACTATACTCTCGCCCTATATTATATATTAGTAGATAGCACTAGCACAGATTGAGATAGGAAAGGAAAGATAGGGAAGATTTCATATGATCTCTGATGTCAGCAGACTTCAGTTCTTAAAAATGTACAGTTCTTGCATTATTTGAAATAGAGCGTCTAAATCTCATTTCTCGCATCGGAAATAACAGACGTAAATGTGTTTTACGATTGTTAAAGTAAACACACCTTTCTTTAATTAAAATAAGTCAGTTAAAGGATGAGATTCAGACTGCGTCATTTAGAGGGACCAGGGAGGAACAATTATCCCTCCTGGGTTAGAGATTTCTAGAATTTATCAATATAATAGTAGTATATAAGTGAAAGATTGCTATTGAAGGTAATGAAGATCCTGCTCAGTGCCGTGCCATGGGAGAGGGGCAAGCGGGGCGACGGCCCCGGACGCCGAAGTAAGGGGCGCAAAACTTGGGAGGGGAGAAAGAAAAGAAAAGAAGGAAAGAGAAAAAGAGAAAAAAATGAGGTTTGAAACACATGTGCACATATATAAAATGAAAGGAAAAAAATAATAAAAAGTGCTCAAAATCAAGGAAAAGCAGGGTTTACTTTTTAAAATTTTCCCACCTTTCGCGGCTGGCATTTTTGCGGATCCCAAGAGCTTCAGATATCCTCTGATCTGATTGGTTGATACAGATGCATCATGAGTCATGACATGCATATAGCACAAAGTAAACGCCAGCTGCTATCGGCACTCGTGGCCGAGTGAGGTAGCGCAACATGCTAGTAAGGAAAATCGTTTTTACCGTGGGTTGAAACCCTGCCTCCTGCCTAAGGAAATTTTTTCTATTATTTTTTAAACTTTTTATAACAACTTCTTTTGTTAAAATAATATTAAAAATAATATTCAGAAAGTGATTTAATGATTATTTTTTAAAAATTTTCATTAAACTTGTTTCATTAAAATAACTTTGCCCTTAGATCCAAAGTGATTTAACGATTATTTTTTAAAATTTCTATTAAATTTCTTTCATTAAAATAAGTTTGTCCTTGTACTGTACAGATCCATAGCAAAAGCAGCAGCAGTAGTAGTAGTAGTAGTAATAGTAGGTGACGTCATCGGTACCTGGCCAATAAGAATGCTACTTCAGCCGTGTTTTGGATGAATCTCTTGGGAAAAAATGCTTGCGGCTTGTCTGTCTACCTCACTCATATATACGGGGGTGCCCTCGTATACTCTCGCGCCAAGCGCTGATTTTCCACGACACGGCACTAATCCTACTTAAGATTTCGTAAACTAAACTATTGCAGTGCAGAAACCAAGGCTAATATGCTTGATTTAGAATCAGAAGTGTGAAAAAGAATGATAACTTTTTGTTAAGATTTTCCTATGTATGTTTGTTTTAGGACAAAAAAAATATTTGAGTTAATTTAAATCTTTTTAAAAACTTCTACATTAGTAACAATCAGTAACTACTGAGTATAGGAAATAATAACAAAAGTAGCTACTGTAAATAGCAGTTAAAGTTTAGTCTAAAATTTTTTTTGCCAGTCTTTATTTAATGTTTTATTTAAAATTAGATTGTTTTTTTTTAAATTATAATCTCACATTGAATATTTATCAGCAATTAGTCTCAATATTAGGTAAGATGTGCATGTGAATGGAATTGTTAAATATGCTGCTTTCTTGCAAAAATACAGAAAAACAACCCTCCCCCCCGAGGAGTTGACATTCCCCCCCGGGTGAAAATGTCTGAATTCAACACTGTGCCCGACGCGGCGCAGGCAAAGGAATTTTAAGTTCTACGCCGCGTCGGGCACGCGTGACCGACAATCAAAATTTTTTCTTCGAAACGGTCACTCTACATGAACAAATAAGATAATAAATAAACATTTTAGAAGGAATGGGAACTTATGGTAATAATGGCCTGAATGGAAAAATTCCGTCGGAAAGCTTGGCAGTCAACGTGTTAAATAATTGAAATTACAGCAAAGCACAAAAGTGCATATATGGAAACCAAATGCAATTTTCAAAATCAGTGGTGTCTCGGACATACCTCTATTGAGTGGCAGGTTCATAATGCCAAATAGTAACAAGGTTCGATTTTGCTTGAGTTGAAAGAAGTGCTCAATATTCAACCACGTTCTTAGGCAACAGTTAATGACAGTTGGTAACATGGCTGCTACGTAAGCTGAGTTGCTGGGAAAGAAAGATGATATGTAATGAGGTGACAGGAAGAACTGTAGTATGGATCACAAGCTCATACTGATGGTGAGACATATCGTAAGTAGAACTAAATTAATGACGAAAATAAATTCGGAAACAACGTTGGCAGGATGTTATGCAACGGAAGGAAGATGTACAGAATAGCAAATTCGTTAATGAAGTAGAGAATTCCGAAGTAACGAAGTTAATGATGAGAGACGATAGCGTCCAGGGCCTAAATTTTGCAGCTATCATTCAAACAATTGCTTGGTCTCAATGAGGAAAAACCCTTGAAACACCCAGGAGAACGATCTCGTTACGTTCAGGCGGGCCTGGGATCAATCCCAGTTGACTATCATACCCGACAAATGCCGAGTGGGTACCTAGAAATACATGAACCACTTTTCAATGCGTCTTCCGTATAAAATCTGCACCTAAGCCGAAGATAGTCCACGGTCACCAATGAAGTCGACGCTCGACGATCTTTTGTACAACCAAGATGAGATCCCTTACAAATACATAGCACGTTCTATGGGCCCCTTTGTGATGATTTCGAGCAGCACATTCATAAACTGTCCGAATGATCGTTGTTATTACTATTCTGAATCCAGTAGCTAACGCGTACTTTATCTTCTTGAATACGTATTATGTGTGGCTTTGGACATGCGATTGCTGGTTTCATATACAGAGGGCGATGACATGACATACATACAACCTGACACCGAGACGTAGGCTGGTATGACATACACCCATAATATGGAACAAAGTACTAGAGTGAGTAACTGTACAGAAAGTTAAATGGATCCTTGTACTGAACAAAATGTCTTGAATTGAGCTTAACTGCCCCTGTATATTACAAACTAGTTATGTGACGTGGACCGTATCTCCACAGTAGTTTCGAGCGCTTGTATTGTGTTGATGATTGAGTGATTTTAGTAGGAAATGTCCGTAGTAAATAATAACTTTCTTGCCATATACGAATTTGGAGCCTTTCCAAATGTTAATGATTTTATAGGTTTGTCGGAAAAATTATAGGGCTATGTCTCGATTATACGCTGCACGCTCTCTAGACCGACAAACTCTTACCTACAATTTTCTGCGGAGATTAGCAATACGATTGCGGCGACAGGAAACATTGATCGCAGCTATGGCGTCCGGAGAGGAATCGTACATGTACTTGCAGCTGTTGCAGAGAATCCAAATGTGTGTTAGCAGCAGACCGTACGAGAACGTAGGACTAGTCAAGAACTGTGGAACTACAATTTGAATCCGTACTATCTCTCTCTGTCTCTCTACATCTGCAACTAACTGATGCTGACTGCAATTTACGAGTTGTGTTTTGTAGCTGCGTAGCCAACCAATTTTGAGAACATCCGAATTGCGTAGTGTTCATTTTGTACTGGGGAAGCTACATTCTGCAGTGATGGCAACGTGAATCTCCACAACACACATTACTAGTAAGCGGATAATTCACACTGGATCCAAGAAGCCAATCCGCAACAGCGATGGAGCATTAATGTGTAGGGCAGCATTTTAGGGACTCAAGTCATTGAGCTAAGATGTTTTGACGATCCTTTAGCAGGAACAATATTTCGTCACTTCTAGCGTCATCTCTATTGGAAAATGTTAATCTCCATATATGTCAGATGATGCGGTTTCAATTAGATGGTTGTCCAGCAAATGTTGCTGCTATCTGTACGGAAGCGTTAAATGCTTTATTTCTGAAACGCTGGATCGGGAGAGGTTCCCATCCACGGTTTCGTCCGAGATCTCCCGATCTTACGTATATAATCTATTTTTTTCTGGGGCTGAATTAAGGAGTTTGTTTATGTCAATAGACTAACTACAATTCGCAACATGAAACAACGCATTAAAACACATTCCAGAACATCAACGTGGCCGAGCTTGAAGTTGTTGATCACAATTATGTGCAGCGAATAAATCGCTGTATTGCTGTTCGTGATCATCACTTTGTAGATTTCTGAAGCCAAGGGTGCATCGACTACACTCAACAGAAGCTAAGAATATCCTTTAGCTCTTTGCTCATCTTTCAAAACTGTTCTATTGCAAATAATTACAGACCCTCATGTTTTGTTCAATTCTTTGGAAACAACAGACTCATAACTTTCATATTCATTTCGACCACATGCTTCCTATTTCATTTTGTTCTTGCATCGTAAATCCGATCTCATCATTTTGCTCACCAAGTAATTTGTAAGCTTCTGTAGAGGCATACGACACCAACTCTCGTAAACTACTGCCTACCAAGGTTGTTCAATATTTAGTGTTTTTCTCGTCACTAGCAAACTTGATCCTTGTTTCTATTTGACATTATGAAGTTGGTCATCCCGTAATAGAGATATGCGTTATACGCCAATGTTTTCGAAAATTGCACGGTTTGTTTCTGCATATGCACTTTTGTACTTCGCTGTAGTTTCAAACAATTATTTAGCATTCCTTTTGAGTTGCACCATGCGTAAACCTTCACATAGACCTATTAAAGATATCAAGTAGCTACCAAACGATAAGAGATACGGCAAAGTGTTTCCTCTGAAAGTTGGTCAAAATGAGCGATTGTTTCAATGAAGGCAAAATCAACTGCTGCTTTTATTTAAAATTCCAAAGTTGCTCTCCGGTGGAGGTACTCCCGAGACGCACATGGTTTCAGAAGTGTCTCGAAGTGATTCGGCATATACACTTAAGTTATAACATTTTTTGTTTCAAAGATTTCTGTGGATTAGTAGCTGCGTTAAGGCCCTGTTACGGATTTCATGAATTATCCTTATGTAATATACAGTTAATCCTTCACTAACGGATGCTTCCATAAAATGGACAGATGTCTTGAGTTGAGTTGATTTTGAGTTTAACGTCCCGTTCAGCAGGTCCTATCCTAGGGTCTCCCACGCGAAAGGCGCTCTGGAAAGATTTCTTATTCCGGTAAAAAATGTACTATGTATTACTGTATACATCAATATAGTTAAGACATCGCTATGGCAAAAATTTCGTTATGCAAAAGTTTGAACAACGAACTTATGTTCTGGGTAAGATTTGGGTCCCCAAGATTTACTCCGGCGAGGTTCTTCCGACGGGAAATTTTGATCTGTGACAGTTCGGATACGCCAGATTGTTGCTGCGAGGTTTTGTATTCAAACCCTGAGCGGTGCATGAAGTGAGAATTACAGAACTCCGCATTGTTTGTTATCTGGCCTTCCCTTCTGCAATATTACGACATATAGTCCTTAGTCTACTGTTCTTTAAAAGTTACAAGGATCTAGCCCGGGGCCAGTTTTCTTTTGAATTGCAAACATAATTGAACCTATTATGTATATAATTCTGAAAGTTTATAGAAAACTCATGATATACTTATCGTAGTCTGCGGCCTCATTAATCTCCAGTTTTTACCTTCTAGATTCGTCAGGGTTGCAAGGATGTTTAAAAATAAATTGTTCACCCTGCATACATAATATTCTTGCCATTCCATTTTTATGTTTTGTGTTATTTATTATTGTGTATGCAGCTTCTCTGCTATTTTCGTTGTAGTGATCATTATCTACTGCGTTTGTATCTTAAAAGTCTTGTTTAAGTTTACTTATGTTTTTCATTGAAAACGCTATGCAGTCAGAAATGAAATTGCATATACATAAGTAGATAGGGGACACTTGGCGCTGTTTTTTCCTACTGTGCATGCGCAAACCCTTGACGCTGATTGGCCGGCATTGGACCCCGCCCCTTCAAGCTGATTGGCCGGTCACGTCCACGGCCACGCTCCCTTCCACGCCCACGGTCTTTTACGACCTCCATTTTAGGAGTATCTACTGCGCTGATTGGGGGGCCCCGGACCCTGGTCCTCTGGATGCCGCGCTGATTGGCTGGCGCCGGACCCCCGCGCGCGCACCTCGGGATATGGGATTTTTCGAACAGGCCACATAAGATTCGTTCCCCTTTATGAGCACTTTACGAACACATAGCAGATCGATAACACATTCTCCATCCGCCTATTTAACATAGCACATATTACATAAGACTATATAGAATAGTAGGGGTACACTCGTTCCCTTTTATGAGCACTTTTAACACAGCAGAAATTACACAGAGACTACGAACATATAGCAAATCGATAACACATTCTCCATCCGCCTATTTAACATAACACATATAACATAGCAGAGCTAATAAAAGAGTATATCTTATTTTTCAACCTCTGTTTGCGCATAGCAAAAATATAAGGGCGTGTACTCATTCTCGAACTGGCCACATTGCCGTGGAGACTACGAACACATATCATAGCAGATAATACATAAGATTCATTCCCTTTTATGAGCACTTTTAACATAACAGATCGATAACACACTTTCCATCCACCTATTTAATATCGCTGATATTACATAAGACTATATAACATAGCAGGGGTGTACTTGTTCCCTCTTATCAACCCCCTTTGTAACATAGCATTCGTCAATTATTGCATGTCTCAAAAGTACTGACCATCGTGGTAAACGAAGCGACATTATGAGGTACTGTTTCCACCCTCGGAGCAGAGTACGTGCAACGAGTAAGTCGTAAAAGACTATGACCTATTTTTCATTCCCTAGATAACATAGTATTCCGGTTCTGATTAAACACACATACACATACTTGGTTGCTTATGCCAAATCCAGTTTAGTAGAAATAGCACGCATGCGCAGAAACATTTACTTTCCGATTCGATACCCCCTTTGAACCGATTTGGATAAAACTAGGTATATGGGAGTTTTCGGACATGCTGATCACGAATACCATTTCTATTTCTACCTGGTTCTTATAGTTCATGTGGGATACGCCCTTTGTATGACACTTAAACTCCAATCACTCGTAAACGGGGCCACACATTGAGATGGTGTTTCCACATTTAGCAATTAGTCATCAACTGCTACAAGTTCCAAAATAATGACCATCGAGGTCAAAGGTCAAAATACTTAAAACCTAATAACTCGATAACAGAGCCACATATTGAGATGGTGTTTCCACATTTAGTAATTGGTTATCAACTGCTACAAGTTCCAAAATAATGACCATCGAGGGCAAAGGTCAAAATACTTAAAACCTAATAACTCGAAAACGGAGCCAAATATTGAGATGATGTTTCCAAATTTAGTAATTGGTGATCAACTGCTACAAGTTCCAAAATAATGACCATCGAGGGTAAAGGTCAAAATACTTAAAACCTAATAACTCGAAAACGAAGCCACATATCGAGACGGTGTTTCCACATTTAGTAATTGGTCATCAGGTACTACATGTTCCAAAATAATGACCATCGAGGTCAAAGGTCAACATACTTAAAACCTAATAACTCGAAAACGGAGCAAAATATTGAGATGGTGTTTCCACATTTAGTAATTGGTCACCAGCAACTACATGTTCCAAAACTACTGATCATTGAGCTCAAAGGTTTAACTCGAAAACGAAGCAACATATTGAGGGGAGGTTACCACATTTTAGTGACAGGTCATCAACTACTACGTGTCCTAAAAGTACTTATCATGGAGGTCAAAAATCAGACTCGTAAACGAAGCAACATATTGAGGTGGTGTTTCCACATTTAGTAATTGGTCACCAGCAACTACATGCCCCAAAAAGGTGAAATATTTAAACCCGCATAACTCGTAAACGGAGCGATGGAAAATTTTGTACCAAACAGAAAAAGTGAAGGAGGAATAAATTTGAGTGGCCTATTGAATTTTGTACCAACGAGAAATCTCATTTGTAACTAGATCAGAATTTCTGTACCTGTTTGGGTTATTCAAAACAATCGAAAAAAAATAATTTGGGTGGACTAACGAAAAAGAAAACAAAGACATGCCATTTAAACTAGCTGAGAATTTAAAGCAACAAAGGGAACCTACTGAATTTTCTATCAACGAGAAATGCCATTTCAACTAGCTCAGAATTTATGTGCCTTCTTGTGCTAAGGCCTGTTTTAACTAGCTGAGAATTTTAAATCGTCTTGTACTATTTAAACAGACGAAATGATAAATTTGAATGACCTTTCAATTTAGTACCAACGAGAAATGCCATTTTATCTAGCTCACAATTTTATATCATTTTGTACTACTCAAATAAACGAAGGAATGGAATATTTAGTTTTATACCAACTAGAAAAAATGAAGTGAAGAATGAATAAAATTTAGGTGGGTTATTTTCTTTTGTACCAACTGGAGAAGAGAAGAGCTACTTTAACAAGCTTAGAATTTTATATCATTATGTACTCTTTAAACAAACGAAAATTGACCATTTTAACTATCTCAGAATTTATGTAACTTTTGACCTACTGAAATGTTCTATTTTCTGTATCGATCAGAAAAACCGAAGAAGGGTCATTTTAACAAGTTCATAATTTCTGTAACGAAAGAATAATTTCGATGTTCTAGTTTTTATACCAACGAGAAAAATGAATTAGCTGAATATTTTGTATCATCTTGTAGTATTTAAATGTATGAAAGAATAAATTTAAGTGACCTATTCAATTTTGGTACCAATGAGAAATGCCATTTTAACTGGCTCAGAATTTGAGTGGTCTATTTAGTTTTGTACCACCGAGAAAAACAAAGAAATTGCACCATTTTGGATTATTCAAATAAACAAAGGACTTATAATTTGTGTCAACTCAAAATCAATTAAACGAAGAAATGCATTTGAGTGAGCTATTCAATTTGAAACACCGAAAAAGGTTCATCTTAACTAGCTGAGTATTTTATACCATTTTGTATTATTTCAACAAACAAAGGAATAAATTTATATTAACCAGAAAAAGCAAAAAAGGACCATTTTAACTAGCTGCGAGTTTTATATCATTTTAAACTAGGCTAATAAACGAAGGCATAAATATGAGTGAGCTATTTAATTTTGTAGCAACCAGAGAAAAAACGAAGAAGGCCCATTTTAAGTAGTTAAATATTTCTGACAGTTTTGCAATACCCAAATTTTGTATAATCTATTTTATTTTTGTTCCAATCAGAAGAAAATCAAAGAAGGGCAATTTTATACATTTGTACCATTAAAAAACTGAGAGTAACTTGGGTAGTCTAAGTTTTTGTACTAATTCGAAGAACCTTTTTAAGTAGCTCAGCTTTTCCATACGTAATGGTGCATGACTATATGGAAAGGAATAAATAAATATGGGCGTCCTAACCATTTATATCAGGCTTAGATTGTTATGTCTTTTTTGTAATATTTGTACCAAACAGAAAAAAGCTACACAGATAAACAAAGGAATACATTTTTAATAACCACAAAAGTAGTTAGGGGGTTACTTCTGGGCCAAAACTCCAAGCTAACACATTTCGTATATATTTTTAGTCAACACAGAAGGACCCAAGAAACCGCCACTGTGCACTTTAACACAGAGGGATACCCCAAAGTGAGATTGAATATGCTTTTATGACATTTAAAATCATAAAAACTTACATCTAAAACATATAACTTATAGTGCTGTCTTTGATTGAAAAAATAGTTTTTGTTTGGTATAAATCGGATCATAAATAACTGAATTATAAAAGTTTAAAGTTTAGTATGTTGTATACAGCTGCTACAGATATATGTATACACACTCCCGCTCAATCGCACACACACACACACACACACACATTTACAATATCAGCTGTCGAGCACACATATATAGCAAAGAAGAAGGAGGAGGAAGTAAAACTTGTACGCTTGCCAATTCTTTCTTTCTCTCTCATTCTCTCTCTTTCTCTCCTTCCCATCAGCTCTGAACGACAGAGAGGTTTGCGCAATAGAAACAGAGAGAGAATGACTAACACCGAAGTAACGTCGTTGTATTCTTCACCTCCCATATACTTAACATTGGATTTAACAGCTAAGCATAGCTCGGGCTCAGCATTCTTCGCTCAACTTTTCTCTCGTAACGACCAGAATTCAAGCGAAAGCATCTTCGCCGTTAGCATGCTTGTCGACAGAGTCATTATTTAGTTCCAAAACGTGCCTCATGCACGCGCTAGTGTTCCATATATAAAATGTATTTTTCACATCTTCTCTCTTTCTTCCACACATTTCTAGAGTTGAAGCATTCAGTGATACCAGATTTCAATAACTGAGTTGTATCTGTATATTCAAAGGTCTTAGTTTTTATAGTGTTGATACTATAAAAACACTTACACACTTAGAACATACTTAAAATTACAAGTTCGGATACTGATAATGGAATCTTCTGCTAACCTCGTTCTCAATAGGAAACAATGACTTCTTAAACTCTGTCCACTGATCATAATTCAAGCTGAATAGACAGCCGTTAATATCAAAAACTACTTGAACTTCGGTTTGCACATTTTTCACAATTACATTGAAATTATTAGTAAGAATGAACTTCTTTTGGGGATCCATTTCTAACCACTCCATTTTTTACTTCTGACAACATATTTTTGTTCATTTTTATTATTTTTTGGATTTACATACAGAACTCAACTGTTGGATAGTTATCTTTTAAACCAGTGTATTTGATTTTTATTCCATCTTTAACGATCTCATCAATCATTTTATCTGTTAAGTGGTTTGTAAATCTAGGTGGAAGAAATACCTTAAACTCTTCACATTCAACTAAAATGCTCTTTCCATACTTAGTTTTAATCTTTTCCATTTTCACAATCTTATATTCTGTATTTAATTCTAATTTTCTTAATCCAATAACCTGTTTTTGTTCAAGACTTCCAAGCTTGTTTAAAAGTTCAATATGACTCGCCATCGTATTTATTATATAGAAAATTAATCTTTAATTTTCATCTTCACCAAAAATATTTAATCATTTGAAGACTCCAAACGCCATTGAAAGACACGTAGATGAAGAAGACAAAGTTACATACAAACAAATCAAGGTCCCGGAAGCGGGGACCTGCGTTATTCCATAACATACAATTTTCATCATTTTTATCAATTTCGTTTATGGAAAAACTTCCATAAACATTACAAAAATACATTTAAATAGGCCAGATTCGTTGATGAAGCAAAAAACAAAGAATCAGTCAGTGTCGCTGTCGTCTTTCTTATTCAACTTGCAAACTAGCTCTGAGAGGTCTTCTAATGTCATGATAGTTTTGATGTGGTTACCTTGTGTTGTGATGCCTGGTTGTTCCTTAAGACGGTTAAACAAATTGATAGAGTTAGGATCATACATCTGCAAAACAACTCTCATCTTCTGGTATCTTCCTTTAAGGTCTGCAAGGCGCTGGTCTAAGTTGCACTGTTGGACTCATAACGCATAGTAATCAAAGCTGTCATCTGTAACGTTCTTTTCTAGTAGTACAAACATATTACTCTTAGACTCGTCTTTGGTCTGAGATACTACGTTTGGCTTTAATTCTTCTATGGTCTTTTTCTTGTCTTGAACTGTTTCTGCTAACGCGACTATGGTTTGTACTTGTTTATCGAGCTGTTTGTCTTTTTGAGCAATTGTTTTATCCTTTTCCGAAATCTGCTTCTCTCTAAGTGTTAGTTGATTCTGGAAGCCGGTGATTATCTCGAAAAGCTCGTTGGGCTGTGTTAGTTTGTATTGACCGGTTTGTCTAATCTTTGGCAACACTTCCTCGAACACCCAATCTTGAAACGGTTCTGCATTAGGCCTTTTTGATCTTAGTAAGAATGAGTAGAGACCGGGTTCGTTGATGAAAATTGTATGTGGCTGAAGGGGTAACGAATCGTTATCCCCACTTATATTTGTATATGTTTGTTGGTATTTCTCTCTTACATGATCCCCGATAGCTCTGTTTGTGTTCTCATACTCTAAAATTTTAGCAACGTCCTTACCCTTGAACCATATGGTCCCGTCATCATCAATCACAGTTAGAAGTTCTTGGTCTTGAAATTTAAAAACACTCATAGTAACTGGTTGTCGTATGGTTGTTTAAGGCTCAAGTGGTTCATTTTCGTTAGTGTGTTGAAGTTTGATTAAGCGCTTGATAGACTAAGTCTATAAAGCAAGATTAGGGGTTAAGGACAGTGAAAATTACTATCTAAAACCGCGAACGCCATTGAGAGACACGTAGATGAAGAAGACAAAGTTACGTACAAACAAATCAAGGTCCCGGAAACGGGGACCTGCGTTAATCCATAACATAAGATCTTCATCATTTTTATCAATTTCGTTTATGGAAAATCTTCCATAAACAATACAAACACATATTTAACTATCTAAAAAACTCTTCTACTACTTTCTCATTCTTGGGATCATATGTAAAGTTATTTTGTCCAATTAAAATCGCATAACATATAGTATTAGCAGCCACAGCTTCTGCAAAGTCTACAACAATCTTTATGTTTGTTCTCTCATTTACCGATACCTTCTTCCTCTTACTACAATTAATCACATACATTGGTCTGTTATCTATAAACTCTTTAGGGTCATAGTACATTTCGGTATTGCCACATGTTATTCTCTTAAATGCTGTATAATCTTCGTACATCTTAAAATAATCCCTGTTAGCAATATCTAAGTTTCTTGATTCTTTTGGAAATACCTCATTCCTTCCATTCTTAAGATAGATATTCTTTACCTTACAATGATCAAACTTACTTGCATCTGCTGTTTGTTTACCACTTCTATCAGTTTGGAACATTTCAACTACAAAATCGGGCATATCAAATTGTCTAGAATTAAATTGAGTAGTAACATCAAACTCTAAGAAAGAACCTGCAACATTCTTCTGAACACATTGATAAGTATGGAATAAAAACATGACTTTAGGTTCTTTAAGAATATTCAACTTTAACTTGCTTTCGTAATTAGATTCGTATTCAACAATAGGCATTCTTATCTCCATACTTTTTATTGTTATTTTCCCATCATGAGGAGCTGCTCCTGATCCAGTCCATTTGTACAAGACATCGTTATTGTTGCTAGCTTTTGTAAATGTTATCCTCAATCTGCCTTTCCACATAACCTCTTTATAATCACTTAAGAAGCCTGGAATTAATCTTAATGGGTACAAAACACTAAAGTCCTTTCTTGGACGTAGTTTATCATCTGTTTCAAATGCTGCTTGTTTTACTTATTCAACTTCTGGCTTGGAAATCTTTAATGTTCCGACAGCTGTAGATGTTATTCCAGGTAGTTCAATCTTATCTATAACAACACCATGCTTTCTAACCTCAATTTGAGAAAAGAAGAATGGGAAGAAGTTATCTACAAGTTTTATAGTATCATTTGCACCAAATGTTCCTCCAACTGATGCACCAACAACTTCAAAAGTCATATGACAATCTGCTTTGTGTGGATGTATGAACCCATCGCCCACATTGAAATCGAACTCAATATCTTTGTTAGCTTCATTCAAATTATTAAATGTTCTTGTGTTAGCTTTAAAACTCTGTAACTCGTAACTCTCAACACTATCCATTTATTATAAAGAAAATCTTGAAACAATGCTTTATGGTAAACACCATCAAGTTTTGGGGCTTGTTAAAGAACTCTAATCCTTGGCCCTTCACACGTGAAGGGCCTGAAAGTCTTGTAAACGTTTCAACTGTTTCCTTCGCATCTTGTAATCTTTTCCAGTTAAATATATCCTTTCCCCCATCTTTACAAAGTTTAGTTGCGTTCATGAATCCGTTACGGTAGTCGTCGCTCTTAATCATAACAACAAAGTCACCGTAAAGAGCCTTATGAAACTCTATGCCCTTCTTTGACTTGATGAATTGAAACGCTGTGTCTGTGATGTCTATAGCTGTGATGTCTTTAATAAGTGAGTCCATTGTGACATATTGGTTTTTGGTTAGTTTGTTGTGTTCATTTTTCGTTGGGTTGATCTAGTCTGTATTGTCCTGTTCGTCTGATTGATGGTAGTACTTCGATGGTTATCCATCTCTTAAACTCTTTAGCTTTTGGTAGTTTTGACCGTAGAACCAGAGAGTAAAGCCCAGACTCATTGATGAAGATTGTATCTGGATGTGTTTTTGGTAAGGGCGGTGAATTGCCGCCCTTAACTTCTGAAATGAGCTTGTCTTCTGATGTTTTGTTTTGTGTCATGATGGTGTATTTTGCAACCGGAAAATCTTCCGTTCGGGAGTTTGTTTGTGTTTCTTCGTTAAACGCGTGTATTAGGGCATTTGAGTCTTTCGTTTTTGACCAATCATGAAGGTCTTTACCACCATCCTTACAAAGTTTAGTTGTGTTAATGAATCCGTTACGGTAGTCGTCGCTCTTAATCATGATAACAACAAAGTCAGCGTAAAGAGCTTTATGAAACTCTATGCCGTCCTTTGACTTGATGAATTGAAACGCTGTGTCTGTGATGTCTATAGTTGTGATGTCTTTAATAAGTGAGTCCATTGTGACATATTGGTTTTTGGTTTTAAATTTGTTGTTGTCCTCATTTTTGTGGCTTCATAGCTTTAACCATCAAGCTTTAGACTAAGTGTAAAAACAACACTTTTATGGGGCGTATCCATAAAAGACTCATACATAATAACAATTAAAAACTTATAATCCCCATCCCAACTTAACCTTAGCATTCATAGCAGTACCAACCCCAAAAGCAGCTAATCGTTCACCAATTGGCGCATCACTACTAAATGCTCTTTTCCATGCTTTAGTTTCTAGTTCCTTATCTGCAATATGTCTTGACTCTGTATCTTTATTGTCTCTGTAGTATATATCGTGTTCTATACAACCCTCATCTAATGGGTTAATGCCTTTATCACCTTTTTCTAATCTTTCTTGAAGCTTCGTAAAGGGCCCGCAAAATCTGAAGCCTGGTATATGTAACTCTGGTATCCCTTTCATGTTTAAAATCTTATTCATTAGTCCTTTCCCCAGCTTGTCATCATTCCAGAATCGTGGTGGTAATGTATTCAATATCTTTATCAAATAACCCATACCTTTTGGATCATTAGGAATAAATTGTGAAAGCTTGTTATTAATCATATTCACTATACCTACTTTCTCATTATAAAAGTTATCATTTCCAGCCTTTTCTTCTCCATCTATAACTATTAACCTATCTATAAGCTTTCTCACGTCATCCATCCATACATATTCTTTAGATATTTCTGTATATTGTTTAATTCCTTCCCCAGACTTTGGTGTTTTCTTTCTTGGTGGTGTTGGAGGTAAAGATGGTTTAATATAATTATCCCAAATAGGCTTGATAATATTAATGTACTTAGAACCTCTACTAAATGCTACTTTTTATCTCGATTACATTTTTGAAAGGCAGCATCTGATTCTATTATTATTTCCTTGTACTGTTCAAAATCATCATTATCATAATCTTCAATGGTTTTATTAGTATTAGTCGTTAACAATTCCCATACACCTTCTGTTCCTTTATAAGTTTTACCATTAATTATCAAATCATCACCATTCACTTTAACTTCCAAATTTCCTATCTTATTTATTATTTTTCCATCTTCTTCTACAGTTCTTATTCCAAACACAGTATCATTTCTTTTACTATAATATTTCGTTGCAATCTTACTAAATGACTGTGCTGTTGTTAAAGGTTCTACTCCTTCCACTTTGTCTTTAATTTGTTTTCTCATTTGTTTTATTTCTCCCGTTATAGGCGTATCACTACTACTTGGAGAACTATCATAAGTTATCTTTTTAGGTGTTTCTAGTAGACTGGGATCTATTGAAGCCGTTTTATGTGCAACTGGAACAACTTCAGTTATTAGATTTTTATTTTGTTCTGCTACTTCTTTGATCTTACTTAATAAGTTCTGAATAGCATCAATTACAGGTTGCTCTTGTGTTTTAAATTTACCATATATACCTGCTCTTTCTTTCTTCCAAGATTTGAAGCCCTTTATCAAGAACTCCTTTAACTTGATATTCTGATTAATTTCTTTCTCATCCATTTATTATATAGCAAACGAACAAACGTCAATAAACGTAAAAGAACGTCAATAAACGTGAGAAAACGTCAATAAACGTGAAAAACGTCAAATGTTAAAACTTAAAACGTGAAAAAACATCAAACGTTTAGGAAGTGTTTTATCTTGTTCCTATACTTACCATTGTTTACCTTCCTTGTCATATCAATTACTATAAAACCATAATCTTCTTGCCAACATTTTGAACACATCTCTTTAAATTTATCGTAAGACATATCTCCCCCAACAAACTCATTATACACATGTTTAAGATTAGTATCATCTTGTCTGAATATGCATAGGAAGTTAACGTTATCTCTTATAAGCTGTTTAGGTACTTTTGAATATGTTTGTGCAAGATAGAAACAGTCTAAATGTCTATGCCTACCTCTTGTAAAGTAATTTCTAACAGTATCTTGATTCTCCAAAATGTAATCGTCAAACACAACAACAGAGTATTTTTCACATTCATCAATAGGTACAATAGAATCATTACCGCTTAAGAACGTTGCTATTTGCTTCTTAAACTTTAGTTCTGCCTTTTCAAATCGATCTTTTAACTGCTCATACTTTGGCTGATTCATGCTTTTAGAATATATATAGAAGTAATTATTGTTTAACCAACCTGGCTGTAATAAGAAGTTAAATAACAAAAAATTTTTACCACAAGCCGACGGATCCACTATAAGACAACGAATATCATCAGGTATAAGTTCCCCATTTCTTTTCTTAGCTGTTGTTCCTTTTATCATCTCTTTTACATCCCAATTAATAGTTTTCTTACTCATTTATTATAGAGAAAATCAACTCTTTTATCATTAGAGAGTACAGACCCGGTTCGTTGATGAAGGTTGTGTGAGGTTGTTCATTTGGAAGAGTGTCCGGATTACGGACGCCTTCTGAAGTGGTCGGGATTCAGGCCACTTCGAAGTTTGTTGTAGTAATCTAGGACGCCATTTGTAGTCTCCAGGTTTTCAAATCTACTCTGAAACTTTGGTCTTACGTTGTCTTTAAGGACTTGACTTGTATTTACATAGCCTATCTTATATCTTTAAGTTGTTCTCTGACCTTAAGCAACGTATCTTTTATATATTCCCTATCCATCTCACCATTTAATGTTATTATCCTCTCTAACTGTTCTTTAAATGAGTTAATACAAGTGACAATGGTTTTATATTCGTCTTTTCTTTTGCTTATGTTTAACTTAGAAGACAAACCTGTTATTATAGCACTTCCAGTTGCAAGAGATGTTGTTAATATCGAGTAAATTGTTACAGGTATAAAATTATTAATAAACCCAATTGTTGCAGAAAGTATAACCGATAACGTGATCAAAGTGTAGTATGCATATCTAACAATTCGTAGTTTTCTCTTTTTCTTCTTTAAACTGTATTATAACTTTTGAATGATATTTTCTATTAACTTGATTACTTTCTCGTTTGGAATATCTCTAGGTAAATCAAACTCATTCATTTATTATATAATAAATGGCTAAGGTATTTAAGCTAAAGAGTGATATTTCCGTTTTAAAGAAGAAACTCCATTACGAATTAAACAACAGGAGCAACTATTTAAGTATAGGACTAGTTGGGTTTTACTGTACATATCTAACTCCAAACATAACAACAGAAAAAAAGTTTCTCATATGGTGATAGACAAGCTCTTATACCAGAAGGGCAATACAGCTTAAACAGTCTTAATGAATATTTAAAATCTCAATCCATCAACATAACATTATCAGAAGATCATTTAAGAAATAGAGTTAAAATTGAAACTGATAGTAATGATGTTACAATTGGGAGTATAGGCACTGTCCTCGGGTTAATGTTTTTGAAGTTTTAGAAAAGAACAAAACACATATTGGAAGTAAGTTGCCAAAGTTTCATCCGTTTGATACTATAAATGTTCACTGTAATATAGCAGATGGCATGTTTGTTAAAGATACAGAGTACACACATAGAGAAACAGGAACTATAGCTACATTTAAAACAGATGCTGAGTTCAAACATAGTATCATTTACGAGCCTATATCCAAAGACAAGGTTGACAATTTTGAGATAAGGATAACAGATGAGAATGATTCCTTAATTGATTTTGGTGGAGCTACAACAACTGTACTTTTACAAACTAAGATTCTCTCTTAAATAAATAGGAAGATGTGTTCTATTAAAGGTTGTATATTTAGCGTTCCTTACAACGAACTAAAGGATTTAAATATCGATCATGTATTAACAAAGAAACAACTTAGTCATAAATCTAAGAAAATTAAAGAAGGTAGAGGAATGAATTTAACTTTAACTACTGCACAAGTGAAAAAGATAAAGAAAGGGCATATGGGCGGTTTTATTTTTACAATTCCAGAAATTCTAGCAGCTTTAGGAGCAGTTGGCTCATTAGCAGGTGGTGCGGCAGCGATTACTAAAACTGTACTGGATGCTAAAAAGAATAAACAAGAAGTTGAAGAACAAAAAAGAAACAATATGGCTATGGAAGAAAAGCAGGGGGCAGGTAAACCGAAGAAGTCAAAAAACTAAAACCATTGACCAACTTCGATATAGAGAGGTTGGCTAAAGAATTAAAGATAAAACGATTTAGAGGTGTATTTATGCGTGATGAACTTCCACAAAAGCCTTATGTAAATGAGTGTGGTGTAGTTAACCTTGATAAATCAGAAAACATTGGTACTCATTGGATATGCTATTGGAAAGATAACAACATAAAGTACGTGTTCGATTCTTATGGTGGTGTTCCTCCTAAACAACTGGTACAATATCTTGGTACCGAAAACTTCTTTTACAATGACGAACGAATACAAGACTTTAATTCAGTTATATGTGGTCATCTTTGTGTTAAGGTTTTAAATCTTCTAAATCAAGGGTATTCTTTTAGTGATGTTATGTATATGATTAAAAATGATTAAGTGCTTTTATGGCTTATATCCATAAAAGTCTTGTTTTAAGATAAATATGGAAGCTATACACAATAGATTTTTAGATTATTTTGAGAAGCATGAGGATGAACTAGATGCACTAGATAGATATAATTTTTATCAGTATTTTGAACAAGTTAATGAGATAGACTTAAAAGATAAAAACAACGTATATAATGTTATTGATTTATGGAAAATGTTAATATCAAAATTTTTGTACACGGAAGAAGAGTTGGAAAAGTTACGCCCAATAATTACCTTAAAGGACTTGCTGTCAAATTATAGCGCTGCACCATTAGAATGCAGTAATTGTGGTAGTAAGTCATTAACAAAAGGTATGAGTAGATACATTTGTGACGATTGTTCTGTAGAGAGTGGTTGGGTTTACAGTACTTGTGAAGAAACGAAAGCTGCTTGCGTACGAAAACCATGTTATGATACTATAAAAAGATTTAAGTTACAGTTATCTCGTTTACAAGCTTTACAGGATAGAATTATTCCCGAAGAGGTGTTCAAGGTGTTAAATGATGAATTTGGAGATATGCCAAAACATTTAATATCAACAAAAGAAGTTCTAGAAGTACTAAAGAAAAACAAATACACAAAATATTATGATGATGTCTATTTAATACACCATCACGTTACTGATCAAAAACCATTAAACTTACGACATATGGTAGAAACACTTATAAATGAGTTCGAAAACTTACACGAGGTCTTTAGGGAGCTGTATCCGGAAAGAGCATTGTTTATTAACTTAAAATGTGTATTGTACTATCTGTTGAAAGAGCACGATGTTCATGTTGATATTGATTTTAAACACTCGCCTAGACAAATAGAGATGTTAAAGAAATGTTTTGAAAAATTAGGATGGACATTTTCTGTATAATAAATGAGTATGAATATATTTGGTAATGTTAAAGATAGAAAAGGTGATGATATTAGTGAAGAAAAATTAAAATTGTTTGAGAATTTAAATGATGTTGTTAGCGTAAGTCAACTTAGATCAATAGAAGCCCAATTAGAGAACGATAGAAAACGATTTGAAGATGTATTAGAAACGTTACAAGACACATACATCAAGAAACAAGATATTGAAAAGATTAGGATGGATACTACTAAATTGATTATGCAGAAAGAAACCATGCCTCTACTATATCGATTAAGAGCTAAAAACGTTAAGGAGCCAATCTTTAGAATATTTAATCTTTCTAATGGTTATAAATTTCTCTATAATGGGAAAATAATGCACATGAAATTAAGTTTGTATAAATACTTTCTAGATATATATTTGGGTGATACTTTGGTTAAAGAGATACCTTTTGACTTTAAGAAGAACGATATAATTACGATTAAACCAAATAAAAATTCTGCTATGGAAGAAGGACAATTATTGTTTGTTTTAATGTACATAGAAAGAGAGCTTTCCTAAAGGCGTTTGCTATATAATAAATATCGAAATCTTTGGTAATGTTAAAATGACATCAGAGTTAGATAATACAGTTGTGAGAAAAGATATTGTCATGTTAAAAGAAGAGCTTAACTTCATCAAACGGAGTTATGTTATAGAGCTTCCAAGTCGATTGATATCAGAAAATGTTGAAACTCCGTTCTTTTTAATACATAATCTATCTACCGCATACAAATTTCTTTATAAAGGTAGGATAATTCATATAGAATCATCTTACAATACGTATTTATAGATATATATTTAAATGATTCTCTAGTTGAAACTTTTCCATTGCACTTTAATACAAGTGATAAATTAGCAGTTAGACCATCTAAAGATTCTGATCTGAAACATGGTAAATTATTATTGCTTAATATGCATGTAGAAAGAGAAGACGAAGATAGTGATGATGATGGTGAGAATGTTGATAGCATAATATTAAACAGCGATAGTTATTGATTTTCTATATAATAAACAGGATGTATTGTGTTAAGTGTAAGAAATCGACAGATACGAAGAAAAATACCATTAGAATTGAACAAACAAAGAATGAAAGATATCTAAAGAAAGGTATTTGTTCTGTATGTGGTGTTACTAAAACTCAATTCGTTAAAAAGCCTGATTGACTAGAAAAAGGTAAAGGTGTTAGAGAAGACATTATAGAAGAAATTCACAAACGATCTAGAAAAAACTTTGACAGATTAAGTGTAGTTATAAAAGGTATCGATGATCTTTGGCAAGCTGATCTTGTTCAAATGGATAGTGGACTATTAAAAGGTGTTTCCAAATTAAATAAAGGTTATAAGTATTTGCTATCGATTATAGATGTGTTCTCGAAATATGCGTTTGCTGTTCCTGTTAAAGATAAGAGTGGGAAGAATGTTACAGAAGCATTCGAATCCATATTAAGAACGAGAAAACCTAGTAACTTACAAACTGATCAAGGTAAAGAGTTTTACAATAAAGAGTTTAAGAAGTTGATGGAGGAAAATAAGATTAATCATTACTCAACCTATAGTGGTAAGAAAGCTTCTGTTGTTGAGAGATTTAATCGAACACTTAAACAGAACATGTGGAAAAGGTTCACAACACAAGGGAATTACAAATGGATAGAGATATTACCAACACTAGTTAAAGAGTATAATCATCAAATTCATAGAACAATAGGTTTAAAGCCTATAGAAGTTAATAAGAAGAATGAGCAAACAATATCGGAGAAAGTGTATCAAAAAGAATATAAGCGTGTTAAGCCCAAGTACAAGTTAGGCGATCATGTTCGTATAAGTCGAAAGGGTTATTTGAGAAAGGATATACACCTAATTGGTCAACAGAAGTATTTGTTATTAGTGAAGTTATTCCATCCAATCCGCCTACCTATAGAATTAAAGATTTAGAAGAAGAGGATGTGCAAGGTAGATTTTACGAACCAGAACTATTAAAGACGAAACATAAAGATGAATACTTGGTAGAAAAGGTGTTAAGAAAGAAAGGTGACAAAGTATACGTTAAATGGTTAGTGTTTGATGATTCGCATAATAGTTGGATAGATAAGAGTAATGTTGTAGTGTAAATATAAATGTTGTCTTTTATGGCTTATTTTTCCATAAAAGTTTGGTTTGACAAAATTCAAAGTTCCTCGGATTCTAGGAACTTCAAAACTCATCTTAGACAGTAAAACTAGGTGGTAACGAAATGAAGTTAAAAGTAAAGATTTTCTATATAATAAATATGGGTACTATGGATAGTTCTCTTAGTTTAAACGATATTTGCTACGAACAGATCAAGCACAACTATTGGTATGGGATTTTTGGCGACTTCAAGTTGATTATAGATAAGAACACTGGATATTTCAACGCTACTAAGTTGTGTCAAGATGGGGGTAAAGACTATAAACATTGGTATCAAAATAAAGGATCGAAAAACATAATAGAGTATTTTTCCAAAAAATTAGCTAGTCTTAATATAGGTCAGCAAAACTCAACGTATTATATAGAACCAAGAGGCACAAACAAGAAAGATCTATTGATATCTGGAACATATGTCTATAAAAAAGTATTTCTTGCTATTGCTTTTTGGATTTCACAGGACTTCTATGATAAATGTTACGATATTGTCGAGGACTATTTAGTTTCTAATTTTAAGCAGATTCAAGAAGGCCAAGAAGAGTTGCAATCAAGAGTAGAAGAGATGGAACAACAAATGGAGCAATTACGATTGTACAATCAAGAACTAGAAAGCAAAGTTGATTATCTTAAAACAGCTGCAGCACCATATACAGAAGATCAAGGAAATATACATAGGCTATTCATTATCAAGAAAAACCTTACTAAAGAACAACTTGAAAATATACTCTTTTACTATGACGAAGAAGAACGAGATAAAAAAGAAAGAATAGAACGATATAAGTATTGGGTTGGAAGAGTACAAACATGCAATTACGAAAGTAGGATTAAACAACTCAAACTTAAGTATCCAAGTATGAGTATTCTGCTTAACGTCGACGATCCAAACTCTATCAACTTATACAACGGAGCTAAAGAAAGATATGATGCTAGAATAACTTGGCACAGTTCGCATATGAACAAAGATTTAAGTGATATAGATCTTGTTGACAGGTTTATTCAGTTAAGAGACATTTAAGTATAAAAAATACGAGAAACTAAATATACCATTGTTTTTATGGGTTAACCCATCAAAGTACAATTTAAGTGTTAAACATTAAAAACCCTCTGCTGCAACAGCGAATGCTACATTCAACATATCACCTAAATCGGGATTATTATGATATTTTCTTATTATAGCTCTCCAATCTACATAATTTCTAAATATATATATAAAGTCTGATAAATTGAGATGTTCTGCCAATGAACTCTATCTGCATGTTTTCGTATAAAGGCTTCAGAGAGTTTGTTTTTATAAGATATAGCATGAAAATCAACTTTATCTATAAACTCATTAATAAATTGTTCAGATAGCTTTTGATTATACGATACTTCCCCCCAATCAACTCTATCTGCAAATTCTCTTATAAAGTCTTCTGATAAGTCTTGGCTTCCTGAAATAATCTCCCAATCAACTCTATCTGCAAATTCTCTTATAAACTCTTCCTATAGCTTTTTCCATAAACATATTTCGCTCAAATTAACTTTCTGCAGATACTTGCGTATGAAGTCTTCTGTAATGTGATCATAGTTATATTCCCCCTCATAATCATCATAACCTATAGATAACCATTGTTCATCAGTCAGTGAATCTAATATCTCATCAGACAAGTTCATAACGTTCGCATAGAGAATGTTTTGTATAAGAAATGAGTTGTTTTCTTTAGTGGCTTTCTTGAACAAATGATCTAACATACCTATTGAGATGCTAAAGTTTATTTTGTCTTCATCATTATAACCACTAATATCTAAATATTTACATACACAATCAAATATAGGTTTGTAAGATAATATTTCCTTAGCACTAGTCATGTTCGTTTTTATTCTTAGATTTTTAAATTTATTTCATTTTTGTTGGTTTTCTATATAACAAATATGAATAAAGATTTTGATTTATTACATGATAGACTTAAACTAATTCATCATGATCTTAAACTCTTAGCAGCACTACTAGAGAAGCAAATACTGTTAAAGGAAAAAGAATTATTAATAACACAGCAAAAAACATCTTATTTGAGTAGTGATGATGAATATAAATATGGTAGTGATGATTATGATGATGATGATGATGAGTAAGTTTACAAAAATGATTCAGTTTGAAATGTGTATAAGTAACTTTGATGGTTCTTCCCATGAAAGTTCTAGACTAACACGAAGTTTAAACATATGTAGGAACATGCAGATGTTTGAACGACGTGTTAAAAAAATGGATGAAAATGAAGTAAAAAATTTTGGTGTAGGTAAAAATTGAAGAGTATAAAGATTTTATATAGTATAAATAAGATGAGTAATTATAGCAAGTTTACTGTAGTAGAGTTAAGACGACAATGTAAAGAGAGGGGAATCAGAAGATATTCCCGATTAAGAAAAGCAGAACTGATAGACCTTCTTAAACAATATGATCATGAACAAAGCAGAAGACAGATTAGAGATATATTCCCATTTAAACAAGAAGTGATTGAAGAACCAAGAATCAAAGTTGAATCAATACCAATCGATATAAAACGTCAGAACATTGCATTAAAATCAAGATTAGAAACATGGAGATTTACAACAGATTACAAACCAAAAGATCCACTTGAACATTATATTACTGCAACATCTAAAGCTATATTAAACAGATTACAAATTAGCTTAAGTGAACATAGTTCATTGAAAGCTAATCTTTATATAAGTTGTACATATAAAAAAGGTGAAGAAACTCAAAACTTCTATTTTAACACTGAAAACCAGGAAATATACCGATCAAGTAATCTAAAGGAAGAAATAACTAAGATGAAGCAAAGATTAAGAACAAGAATGGATGAGTTACAAGCTAGAGGTCCTGGTTGGGCTCTTATAAACATTAACTTTTTACAACTAGCAATCGCCAAATATACACATTATAGAGAATCAACATACATAGAATTACCTAAACAAATTCAAAACAAAAAGGCAGTAATTAATGTAAAGAATGAAGATGAGAAATGTTTCTTATATTCATTATACAGAGCCCTATATCCTACAAATTCACATCCTGAGCGAGTACCAAAAAATAATGAGCTTTTGTTAAACTTAGGATCTAAATTAAAAAATATTCATTTTTTGTAAAACTAAGCGATATTCCAAAAGCTGAAAAATTACTTAATATTTCTATAAATGTTTATGCATATGATAAAGACTATTCAATCTATATACTACATCACACACAAAACAAGCAAGAAAATCATGTCAATTTATTATATGTAAAGAACAAAATAAAGACCAACTTAAAACACACTATTGTTGGATTAAGGATTTAAGCAGACTAGTATGTACACAGTTAACTAAAAAGAGAGCTCGAAAATATTTATGTGATAGATGTTTGTTATACTTTTACTCTCAAAACGCTTTAAATAAACATGAGCAAGATTGTTCGTTAAATGAGCCAGTAAAAATAATAATGCCTAAAGAAGGTAAATGTGTTGAATTTAAAAACTACCAATACATAATGAAAATGCCATTTGTGATTTATGCCGATTTTGAATGTTTGTTACATAAAGTTATGGGTTGTAAAGAATGTTATCCGGATGACGAGCCATATACGAAAAAATTTCAACAACATAAGCCATCTGGATTTTGTTATTATGTAGTAAAGAGCGATGGAAGTAAAACTAATCCTGTTTTGTATAGAGGTAAGAACGCTGCTAAGAAATTTATAAGACTGTTAACAAAAGAAGCTAAACACATATCGAACATATACAAACAAAATAACGAATTACCATTAACAAAAAGTCAGAGAAAAGAGTTCAATGAATCTAAATGTTGTTATTATTGTAAGCAGGAGTATACTAAAGAAAATCATAAAGTTAAGCACCACGATCATATAACAGGAAAATTTGTAGCACCTGTATGTAATAACTGCAATTTAAAAGTCAAAGTACCAAAGTTTGTACCAGTGATCATACATAACTTGATAGGATATGACTCACACTTGTTTATAAAAGAGCTTGGATGTAATAAAGAAGAAATAGATCTAATACCCAATAATGAAGAAAGATACATATCATTCAGTAAAACGGTTGGAACAATTAAATTGAAATTTGTAGATTCATTTAGATTTATGGCTTCTAGTTTAGACAAATTGTCATCGAACTTGAAACGCGAACAAATGATACATACCCAACACTTTTATCCTAATCAAGAACAGTTTCGACTTGTAATAAGAAAAGGTGTTTACCCATATGATTATGTTAACAATTGGGATAGGTTTAGAGAAAGAAAATTACCGCTAAAGGAAGCATTCTTCAACAAGCTTATGAGCACACATATAAGTGATGAGGATAATGAACATGCAAAGAAAGTATGGAAAACATTTGACATTAAGAATCTCGAACAATCCCATGATTTATATTTGAAAACAGATGTATTATTGTTAGCAGATGTGTTTGAGAACTTTAGAGAAACATGTCTTAAAGCTTATGATCTTGATCCTGCTTGGTATATGACGGCACCAGGTTTAGCTTGGGATGCAATGTTAAAGATGACAAATATAAAGTTAGAATTGTTGTGGGATTATGATATGGTATTAATGGTAGAGAAAGGTATAAGAGGTGGAATTAGTCAATGTTCAAAAAGGTATGTAAAAGCAAACAATAAGTATATGGAAGATTATGATAAAAACAAAGAAGACTCTTACTTAATGTATCTAGATGCCAATAACTTGTATGGATGGGCAATGAGTCAATATTTACCGTATAAGGGATTTAGATGGTTAAGTGAAGATGAGATTGAAGAAATAGATTTCACAAATATACCTGATAATTCTGATACTGGTTACATATTAGAAATTGATCTTAAATATCCTAAAGAATTGCATGACTATCACAAAGTCTACCCATTAGCTCCTCAAAACATATGTCCGCCTGGTTCAAAACAATCAGAGCTATTAACAACCCTATATGACAAAGAAAAATATGTAATTCATTATCGAAACCTAAAACAATGTCTTTCACTTGGATTAAAACTTAAAAAGATACATCGAGTAATAGAGTTCGAACAATCAGATTGGTTAAAGAAATATATTGATTTAAACACACAGATGAGAACGAAAGCAGCAAATGATTTTGAAAAAGACTTCTATAAGCTCATGAATAATTCCGTGTTTGGGAAGACTATGGAGAATATTAGAAAGAGAGTTAATATTGAACTTGTAAGTGATGAGAAAAAATACGAGAAACTTGTAGCAAAACCGAATTATAAGAGTACTACAGTTTTTACGGAAAATTTAGTAGCAGTTCACATGAACAAGGTTAAAGTGCAATTTAACAAACCGATTTATGTTGGTATGTCAATTCTAGATTTATCAAAATATTTAATGTACGATTTCCATTATAATGTGATGAAACCAAAATATCAAGACAAAATAGAAGTATGTTATACAGATACCGATAGTTATACATACCATATCCAAACAGAAGATGTGTACGAGGAGATGAAAAATTATATTGATTACTTCGACACGAGTGATTACTCTAAAGATAATAGATATAAGATACCACAGGTCAATAAGAAAATACTTGGTAAGATGAAGGATGAGATTAAAGGTACAATCATAGAAGAGTTTGTGGGTTTAAGATCAAAAATATATTCAATCAGATTCGAAAAAGATAAATGTTGTAAGAAAGCAAAAGGAGTTAAGAAAAATGTTGTAAGTAAAGAACTATCATTTAACGATTATAAAGACTGCTTGTTCAATCAGAAAGAATATTATAAGAAGATAAATTTGATTAGAAGTTATAAGCACGATTTGTACAGTATAGAAGTAAATAAGTTAGCTTTAAGTTGTGTGGATGATAAGAGATGTGTTTTAAAGAATGGGGTAAATACTCTACCATGGGGACATTATAAGTTAGAAGAGTTGTAGTTTTAGATGTAAGTTTTTAGATTGTAAGTTTTTAGATGTAAGTTTTTATGATTTTAATGTCATAAAAGCATATGCGATCTCACTTTGGGGTATGCAACTTAGTACAGTTTCTTGGGTCCTTCTGTGTTGACTAAAAATATATATGAAATGTGTTAGCTTGGAGTTTTGGCCCAGAAGTAACCACCCCTAACTACTCACAAAAAAGCGAAGCTCAGCTCGATATACCATTTGAGTGTCCTATTTACTTTTGTACCAACGAGAAATCTCATTTCCGTGTCATGTTTTACTATTTAAACAAAGGAAGTGCTAAATTAGAGAAAGCGAACATGGAATCAGAATTTATATCATTTTGAAATACTCAAATTTGGATGGATTTTTTAGTTTTATACCAAGCAGAAAAAGGAAACAAAGGTATAAATTTGTACTGACCGGAAAAGCGAAGAAGATTCATTTTTAACTGGCTTAGAATTTTATACCTTTTTGTAAAATTTATACCAAACCGAAAAAAGCAAGGAAATACCATTTAACTAACTATAAATTTTTGTGCTAACCAAAAACTAGCTAAGCATGTTATAACTTTTTGTGCTTTTGGTCTAACCAATTTCTTGACTATGTTGTACTATTTAAACAAACAAAGGAATAAATTTGTACTAATCAGACTCAAAATTTTATATCATTTTGTAATACTCAAATGGACGAAAAAATAAATTTGTGTGGATTAAGCAAAGAATGTCAATTTGTACCTTTTTGTGCTATTAAAATAAACGAAGGGTTAAATTTGAGTGACCTATTCAATTTTGTACCAAGTAGAAAAAAATGAAGAATGAATAAATTTTGTTTGCAATTAAAAAAGCGAAGAAGATCTATTTTTGAATAGTTCAGTATTTATGTACTTTCTGTATCAACCAGAAAAAACAAAGAAAGACCATATTCTGCTACTCACACAAACGAAGGAATAAGCTCAGAATTTCTATACCTTTTTGTGCTATTCAAATAAACGAAGGAATAAATTTGTGTAACGTATTCACTTTTATAGCAGGCAGAAAAAGCCCCTTTTAGTTTTGTACTAACCACGAAAAAAGGGGAAGAAGGCCCCATTATAACAAGCTCGGTATTTTTATACAATTTTGTATTTCTCTAATAAATTTGGGTGGTCTATTTCATTTTGTAACAATCAGAAGAAAAGTAAAGATGATACATTTTAACTAGCTCAGAATTTTATACGTTTGTGACGGATTAAAATAAAGGAGTGGTTCATTTAGTTGTGGTGGTATATTTTGTATATTTTTGTGTCATCCAGAGATCAATTTAAATTGCTTCTCCCGTCACTATATGGGTATTGATGTGTGTTTAGCGAATTAGGTTTACAAAATACTGACGGCGACGCTAAAGTCCAAACTTTCCCGGTCACTAACTAAATATTTGAACGTGAGATTTAACAAACCAGAGTTGCGTCATAATTCAATGTTAACTTAATTGTGTAGAACAGACTCCACAGCAATTAGCGTTCTAAAGAAAACTGATGAAGGACGACAAATCATGACAGCATGATTGGCAATTTTTAATCACAGCAGAAGGAATCATATGAAAGTAAAAATCAGCTCGCCAAGGAAAAGAAAATTTTTTCATGTTCCATGTTGCACACCATCTATAAAGAGTGCTGAATTATTCATTGTGTTGCTGCAGATATTTAAGCAACGTTACGAATGCGTTACCTAACGTTTGCATTGCTAGTATACTGAGGGTCCTAAGGTACTGCCTATTGCTCGACGATTCAATTATATTTGCTTAATGGAATTATTTTTTAAACTTTCTTTCCTCGTCTAAGGTAAATTATATGAAACTTATTAAGTCCAAAAAGACAAATATATATTTTAGCATTTATGTATTTTACTATAATGGAATATAAGTTTATGGAGTATGTTTGGAAAATAATAGAACATACATCATGACGTTATATTAACGAATTGTTTCTTGGAAAATAATTATTTTGTATTGCCTTGAAACATATTATTAAACACGGAGAATGCATAAAATGCTTTTATTGTAGGTATATAAATAGATGTATCACGCTTGAAAAAACTATTTATTTGATTTGTTTTTGCTGAAGAGCAGAAAAATGACTAGCATGGAACTTGCTTATGTTTCACCTAGAGAAAAAGAAATTTAGCGTGAAAACGAAAAACCTATACTGTTAATTCAGCCGTCTGACCCGGATTTGCCAGATGAATTACGTGATAAAGTGAGAATCATATATCTACACAAGAAATAGAAGAAGTGTATTATTTTAGACGCTATAATAGGTATAATGAAATGCTCCCGGAAAGTGATGATGACAGTGTTTCAAATATTACCCGTTTCGAAGTGGAAGCTTATTAGTGCGGGTGAACTAGTGAAAGTATCAGTGATACATGTGTTATGCAATTATTTAATGAGTATACACCAAATTCAGTATTATTATGTGAAGCATGTTCTGAACATAATGAAAATGAAAAAGATCACAAATGTTTGCTGCAGTATGATTACGAATTATTACAAAAGGTGTGGACGATCTTAATTAAACGTGAAATGAGAGAGAGAATCTATAAACTTTATTTAAAGAAGCGTTTTAAAGGTTGTAATATTAAGAACACTTATACTTTGGAGAAAAAATTTAAGCTGGTATATGAATACATTAGAGAGTGTGATTATTATATCAAAGAAATAATAGAAATGCTTTTAGGAAAAGATAAACAATTATTTAATTCTGTAAACTAACACTGAGACACTGTAGCATATGCATTTGTTTGTGTATGAATAGACGAACATATTAGTAAATAAATTACAAAGGGTTACAGAGAATTGAACTGTTAACGGTATTATTTTATAAATCGATCAATTTGTATTATTGTAATATTAAGAATTTAATAGATTTCAATCATTGGGCTAACACATGTAAATAGTAGTTAGAGGTAAAATACTGAATTACCGGCAACTGAATTGTCAGTGAGAGTAATGTCTTGTTTTCTTTAAAAGAAATAAATAAGCTGATCTGGATGACACAAAAATATACAAAATGTAGCACCACAAGTAAATGAACCACTCATTTTTTTAATCCTTTACAAAGGTATAAAATGTATCATCTTCACTTTTCTTCTGATTGTTACAAAAATGATATAGACCACCCAAATTTATTAGAGTAATACAAAATGGTATAAAAATACTGAGCTTGTTGTAATAGGCCTTCTTCCCTTTTTTGTGGTTGGTACAAAACTAAAAGCGCCTATAAAAGTGAATAGGTTTATTCCTTCGTTTATTTGATTAGTACGAAAGGATATAAAATTATCCTTCTTTGTTCCTTCGTTTATTTGAATAGCAGAAAAGGTATAGAAATTCTGAGCTTATTCCTTCGTTTCTTTGAGTAGCAGAATATCGTCTTTCTTTGTTTTTCTCTGGTTGGTACAGAAAGTAGAATTTGAGTAGTACAAAATGTACATAAATAATGAACTATTTTAAAATAGACCTTCTCCGCTTTTTAATTGCAAACAAAATTTATTCATTCTTCATTTTTTCTACTTGGTACAAAATTGGATACGTCACTCAAATTTAACCCTTCGTTTATTTTAATAGCACAAAAAGGTACAAATTGACATCCTTTGCTTAACCCACAAAAATTTATTCCTTCGTCTATTTGAGAATTTCAAAATGAAATAAAATTTTGAGTCTGGTTAGTACAAATTTATTCTTTTGTTTTTTTTAAATAGTACAACATGGTCAAGGAATTGGGTAGACCACTGAAATGTATAGCACAAAAAGGTGTATTTGCTGAGTTAGTTAAAATGGTATTTCTTCGCTTTATGGTTAGCACAAAAATTATTAGTTAGTTAAATGGTATTTCCTTGCTTTTTTTGGTTTAGTATAAAATTCTAAGCCGGTTAAAACGATCCTTGTCGGCTTTTTTCTCGTTGTTACAAAAGCAAATAGGACACCCGTTTTTAAATGGCAAAAAGTTTAGAATGCTGATTCTTCTTCGCTTTTCCGGTCAGAACAAATTTACACATTTGTTTCCTTTTTCTGCTTGGTACAAAACAAAAAAATCCATCCAAATATATTTCTTCGTTTATTTGAGTATTACAAAATGATATAAATTCTGAGTCCATGTTCGCTTTCTCAAATTTATCCGTTCGTTTGTTTAAATAGTAAAACATGGTCTCGAAGTGAGATTTCTCGTTGGTACAAAAGTAAATAGGACACTCAAATGGTATATCAACCTAAGCTGGTCTTTTTGTTGTCATTACAAGTTTATTCCTTTATTTATCTGTGCAGCTTTTTTCCTTTTGGTACAAATATTACAATAAACGCATAAAAATCTAAGCCTGATATAAATGATTAGGACACCTATGTTTATTTATTCTTTTCCTTATAGGCATGGCAACATTACGTATGAGAAAGCTGAGCTACTTAAAATGGTTCTTCGAATGGGTACATAAACTTAGACTACTCAAATTATCCTCGGTTTTTTAATGTTACAAAAGGTATAAAATTGCCCTTCTTTGATTTTCTTCTGATTGGTTCAAAAATATAATTTGGGTAGTACAAAATTGTACAGAAATATTGAACTACATAAAAAGGGCCTTCGGTTTTTCTTTGGTTGCTACAAAATGAAATAGCTCACTCATATTTGTGCCTTCGTTTAGTAGCCTAGTTTAAAATGGTCCTTTTAGCTTTTTTCTTGTTAATATAAATTTATTCCTTTGTTTGTTGAAATAATACAAAATGGTATAAAATACTCAGCTTCGGTTTTTCTCTGGTAGTTACAAAATTAAATAGCTCACTCAAATGCATTACTTCGTTTAACTGATTTTGAGTTGACACAAACTATAAGTCCTTTGTTTATTTGAATACTCCAAAATGATGCAATTTCTTTTTTTTCTCGGTGGTACAAAACTAAATACTCCATTGCTTATTTGAGTAGAAAAATTATATAAAATAGTCCTTCTTCGCCTTTTTAGACTACTCAAATTCTGAGCCAGTTAAAATGGCATTTTTCATTGGTACAAAATTGAATAGGTCACTTAAATTTATTCTTTCGTATATTTAAATACTACAAGATGATGTAAAATATTCAGCTAGTACATTTTCCGTTGGTATAAAAAGTAGAACATAGAAATTATTCTTTCGTTACAGAAATTATGAACTTGTTAAAATGGCTCTTCTTCGCTTTTTTCTGATTGATACAAAAATAAAACATTGCAGTAGTTCAAAAGTTACATAAATTCTGAGCTAGTTAAAATAGTCAATTTTCGTTTCTTTAAACAGTACATAATGAGCTAGTTAAAGTAGCTCTTCTTCTCTTTTGCAGTTGGTACAAAAGAAAATTATCCATCTAAATTTTATTCATTCTTCACTTCTTTTTTCTAGTTGGTACAAAACTAAATATTCTATTCCTTCGTTTATTGGCGTAGTACAAAATGATATAAATTTCTGAGCGAAATAAAAGGCATTTCTCATTGGTTCAAAATTGAATAGGTCATACAAATTTATCCTTTCGTTTGTTTAAATAGTACAAGATGATTTAAAATTCTCAGCTAGTTAAAATTTTATATCTTTGCTTTCTTTCTCGAAGTAAGCCAGTCATATTTATTCATTCTTCACTTCTATCTGCTTGGTACAAAAATGAATAGGTCACACAGGCTTTGTTTAAAGTTACTAAAGCTTAAATATTTGAACTTTAACATCGATAGTCAGGACTTTTTTAACATGTAGTAGTTGATGACGTATTACTAGATTTGGAAACCACTTCTATACGTTGCTCTGTTTAAGAGTTATTCGCGTTTAAGTATGTTGATCTTCGACCACGATCGTCATTATTTTGGAACTTGCAGTGGTTGATGACCAATTACTAGATTTGAAAACAGCACCTCAATAAGAGAATCCGTTTTCGAGTTATTAGGTTTTAAGTATGTTGACCTTTGACCTCGGTGGTCATTATTTAGGTACTTGCAGTGGTTGATGACCAATTACTAGATTTGGAAACAGCACCTCAATATGAGGATCCGTTATCGAGTTATTAGGTTTTAAGTATTTTGACCTTTGATCTCGATGGTCATTATTTTGGAACTTGTAGTAGTTGGTACAGATTACTAAATGTAGAAACAGCACCTCTATATTTTGCTCAGTTTTCGAGCTATTAAATTTTAAGTATATTGACCTTTGACCTAGACGATCATTATTTGGAACTTGTAGTAGTTGATGACCAATTGCTAAATGTGGAAACATCATCTCAATATGTCTCTTCGTTTTCGAGTTATTAGGTTTTAAGTATATTGACCTTCGACCTCGATGATCATTATTTCGGAACTTGTAGTAGTTGATGACCAATTGCTAAATGTGAAAACACCATCTCAATATGTGGCTCCGTTTTCGAGTTATTAGGTTTTAAGTATTTTGACCTTTGACGTCAATGGTCATTTTTTTGGAACTTGTAGCAGTTGATGACCAATTACTAAATGTGCAAACACTATCTTAATATGTGGCGCCGTTTACGAGTGATTGGGTATTAAGTGTCATACAAAGGGCGTATCCCACATAAACTATAAGACCTAGGTAGAAATCGAGATGGTTTTCGTAATCAGCATGTCCGAAAACCCCCATATACTGAGTTTTATCCAATTCGTAAAAAGGGCGTATCGAATCGGAAATGTAAATGTTTCTGCGCATGCCTGTTATTTCTACTAATTGGGTTTAGCATACGCAACCAAGTGTGTGTGTGTGTGTGTGTGTGTGTGTGTGTGTGTGTGTGTTTAATCAGCACCGGAATACTATGCTATTTAGGGAATGAATAATAGGTCATAGTCTTTTACGACCTACTTGTTGCACGTAGTCTGCTCCGAGGGAACCGGAACAGTTTGCATAATCGGCTCCTGAACCGGAACTGGCACTGCAACTGGAAGAGTCTGTTATATTTCTTAGTCTTTAGTCTACTGTAATTTTTCTGCGCATGCGTGCAATGTGTAATAAATTGAAAATTTAATTTTACTGCGCATAAGCAATCAAGTGTGTGTGTTTGTTTCTGTGTGTTTGTTTGTGTGTGTTTTTATTTTATTATTCTCTGCTCTATTATGTTGCTATAAAGTGCTAGTAAAAGAGAACGGGGGTGTTATGTCTTATTTTATGTTTCTGCGCATAGCCGTAATCTGCTCCTGAACTGGAACAGTCTGCGGTCTGCTGTGGGGGGTTGGAACTGCGCATCAAGTGTGTGTAGGTGTGGGTGTGTGAGTCTGTGGGAGTTGTTATTTTTTAATCTCTGCTCTATTATGTTGCCATAGTCTCCTAAAAGAGAACGGCAATCTGCTTCGGCGGAATCGGAACAGTTTTGCGCATATGCGCAGTAGGTTAAAAACTGGTCTCCATCTTGAATACAAAATGGAGGGCGAATACACCTTCATTATTCTCTGCTACCTTGAGAGAAGTGCTCATAAAAGAGAACGAATCTTCGCTATGTTATGTTAAATAAGCCACAGTCTTTTATCAGCTCTGCTATGTTACATTGTCATATGTAATTTTATGTTTAAATAAGGGGTGGAAACTATGCTCATAAAAGGGAACGAGCCTCTGTGTAATATCTGCTATGTTAAAAGTGCTCATAAGAGGGAACGAGCACTTCTATGCTATATAGTCTTATGTAATATATGCTATGTTAAATAGGCGGATGGAGAATGTGTTATCGATCTGCTATTTGTTCATAGTGTCTGTGTAATTTCTGCTATGTTAAAAGTGCTCATAAAAGGGAACGAGTGTACCCCTGCTATTCTATATAGTCTTATGTAATATGTGTTAGGTTAAATAGGCGGATGGAGAACCTTTTATCGATCTGCTATGTGTTCGTAAAGTGCTAATAAAAGTGAACGAATCTTATGTGACCTGTTCGAAAACTCCCATATCCCAAGGTGCGCGGGCGGGGATCCGGCGCCAGTCAATCAGCGCGGCACTCCTAAAAGAGCGTGGTTGGACGGTGCGCGGGGCCGGGAGCATGGCCGGCCAATTAGCGTTAAGGGACGGGTCCGGCGCCGGCTAATCAGCGCGCCATCCCGAAAACCAAGGTCCGGCGTCAGCCAATCGGCGTAAAGGGGACGGATCTGGCGCCAGCCAATCAGCGCATTAGATACTCCTAAAATGTAGGTCGTAAAAGACCGTGGTTGGCCGGGGGTGTGACCGTGGGCGTAGCCGGGGGCGGGGCCAGCCAATCAGCGTCAAGGGGGCGTAATCCGGGCCCAGCCAATCAGCGTGAAGTGGCGTGGCGGAGTCCGGTGCCAGCCAATCAACGCAGTAGATACTTCTAAAATGGAGGTCATAAAAGACCGTGGGCGTGGCCGGGGGCGTGACCGTGGGCGTGGCAGGGGCGTGACCGTCGGCGTGGTCGGGGGAGTGGACAGCCAATCCGCGATAAGAGGCGGGTCACGTGACCTGAGCCAGCCAATCAGCATCAAGGGTTTGCGCATGCGCAGTAGGAAAAAAACAGCGCCAAGTTACCCCATCCTACTTATATTTATAGGTTTTATTATGTACTTACGACAACTACGGATTTGCTTCAAGATAACGAAGACGGCCTTTAATGTCAGATAGAGAAACACGATGTCAAATACTATGCTAACCTGCAGGGCAGGTTTCGAAAAGTCTCCATTGTTTTTCATAAGGCTTGCTGTAGTAGATGCAGTAAATGAACTGAACAGTATATCAGAATTAATAATTTAGACCATGTAGTGGAATCTGATATACAATGAGCATAAAACATAGTGTACACTAGTATATTAATGATATATATTGACCTTTTAATTGTTGAAAGTAATTCTTTATTAATCATTGAACCTTACCGTTATGAACAAAATAATGAAACGAAAAAGGAAATACATGTGACGAGCCGAAGTGCAAAAGATATTGTAGCTGCAGTTGTAGTTTAGTACAGTCAACAAGCCCGCACTAGCTGATTGGAATCAGAGTTCGTACACTTCTTTTGAGGAGGCGGAGGTGAATTCAGGAGATGAACACGTCCATTTAGACAACCCCCCACCTTTTCAGTCTCAATTGGAAATAGCCTCAATCGTTTGTACATCGTTTGTACAGAAATGAGCAGGCGAAATTTTCGTTTGTACACAATTAGGGACGCCGCCAGAACGAAAACAAAGTGGGGGCTGTTTAAGTGATAGCCCTCACCATGTGCAATTCAATCACAAATTGTCGCAATCGTTTGTACATCGTTTGTACAGAAATGTGCAGGCGAAATTTTCGTTTGTACACAATTAGGGGTGTCGCCAGAAAAAAAGGGGGGATGTCTAAATGGTAGCACTCGCGCAATATTGAATTCAACCACAAACTGTCGCGCTTGTTTGTACACTCATGTCCAAAATTATTGTCGCATATCTATAATTGTCTTCTTGTAAGAATATTATTTGATAATGATTTTGTAGGGTACTTTTAATACTTATACTGCGTGTATAATCGGGAAATGTATATTTGTGGTAAATTTCATAGGAAAAGAATTATAAATGCGAAAATTAGAATGAGTAAAACAAAATGTTGGTAAATGGACAATAAAGTTCTATTTTCGTTTTATTATTCTTATTTATTGCTCTTTTGACATGAAATTTGTCACATACATGTCTTTGCCGATTATACACATACTAACATTAGAAGAAATACCGGACGAATTCGTTGCAAAATATTATATTCCTACAACAACATATTTATACACATGCGACAATAATTTTGGACAGGAGTGTACATCTTTGTACAGAAATGTGCAGGCGATATTTTCGTTTGTACAAAATAAGTGGCGCGCCAAAACGATAACAAAGTATAGCCTGCTTAATTGGTAGACCCTTCCCACGTCCGATTGAAAAAAAAAAAAACTCAATCGTTTGTACCTCGTTTGTACAGTGGGGGACACTTCTAAATGGTACAGCCATATGGAGGTTTACGGCTAAGGTGCTCCACCAGTTGAGTCCGAAGCATTTTCCGGGAAGTATTGCAACCGAATTAACTTTAAAAGGAGGCGGGTGGCATAATCGCCAGGCACTGAAAATTCCCGTACACTTGGGGGAAATTCCCACTACCGTCTACAGCATCATTTCTCCAAAATGAGATGAATCTTAGACGTTTAGTTCTTATGCCAAACATACTACTTGATATTCGTCCTATTTGAGACGACAAATTGAAACAAAAATGAAAGTCCAATCCTGTTGCGGTTGGAATGAACTCTCTTTAAGTCGTTTGATCTGAAATGACTTTGGAGAACCTGAATAAATAATCTGTCACTTCAGGGGGGGGGTAGGAAGAGCGAATGCTCTCCTCCTACAGTATGATAACATATACTTTTAATCAAATGCTTAGCGAGAGTGAGTCCATTGGAATAGCGCTTTTATGATTTGAAATCTTGCTCCCAAGTCATCTTTTGTCATAACTGACAACATAGGAGAACGGGAGATGCAAATATGATGAAGGAGAAAAACACTCACATGTGCAAATTCAGAATTGGAGACAAAATGATCGGATAGCATCCATATTTTGTCGCAAATTTTCATTTTGTAAGTAGGCATGTAAAAGCTCGCCCGAACCTGAGAGCATCCCATTATCAATTGTTGAATTCAAGTGGAGAACTCAGTTGAGAGCATCAGATGATTAGGGAGGGAGAGAAACATCTTAAGATATGGGGAACGAACAATGGAAAAAAATACCAACTTTCCCCGACCGGACTCGAACCCTCAACCCCTTGATTATCAACCCACACCTTAGCTCACTCATCCACGGAGACACACAGGATGGCAAACAGTCATACGTCAGTAAAAAACGTACGTTATGACCAGTGATTTATTTGTAAGGGGAAGCTAGAGAAATTCCCCGTCTCTAGTGTTTCTTTCCTTGGCACTAACTTAATTACTGTTGTCCCAGCCTGAGAAGAATATTTTCCACCTCTCTAGAAATTTTCCTAAAAATTTGCATACACTTTTAGCAACACAAAACATTTATTCATCGATGTTCTGCATAATTATACTTATACAAACGAATTATTTCCAATTCTATGAATTCCCGTACCAAGTAAACAGAAGTACTGAGTATGAAATTCTATATCTCGCGAATAGTTTTGCAGAAAATACCTAAACTAATTTTTCTGTTGGGAACAGGGAGAAGCACACACGCGGGGCTTAGGAAGCAGATTGCGCCCACAAGATTTATTTTGGTCAGTAAGGGACATACATTTACATTCAAATGGCAAAATCACACGTTTAATTATACCATAATTTTATTTTTAAGAGCGCCAAATGCGTAGAACGAAGGCATTCTTCTTCGCTTGGAAGAATAAAATTATGGCTGAAAGTGGAAGTAAACAGACTGATTATTATCAGGAACAGTGGATGCTACCTAGCAGTGACGTAGCCAGGAGGTTTGGAACGCCCGACATTTGTAGAAGTTGTTTATATAAGGCCTAAGATTGCGGTTTTATTTAAACTTTCCCGGGGTGAACCCCCGGACACATCCCAAACGAACATTTAGCCAGCGGTCCTCCTGAAATCAAATCCTGGCTACGCCCCTGCTACCAAGTGATGTATTCTCTGTCACATAAGAAAATGCATGTTTTCCGTGGGATACTATCTTTTCCCCTTTACTATTAGAATGAAATCGCTACATATTCCTTGCTACCATATCGCGATTTAATTAAATGTTTTAAAAGTTTTTAAAGTTGAATCCATAACCAAATCGATAACTGCATGATCTATCTCTTTGCAGTTCACCCAAGACACTATAGAAATATCGTAAAACTTAATAAAAGGAAAAAAAGGTTCTTTCACAGCGTGAAGCGTACGATTATTGCCATATATTTATAGCGTGTATCTTATTCCGTAGCTCATTGGATCCGTGCAAACTTCCCATTTCCGCGACCCGTGTTCGAATCTTCGTATCGCTATTTTTTCTTTTTGTTTTATTATTGATCAGGTATTCTGCAAGTATTTATTTATTTTTTTCTTGTCAAGCGAAAAAATGAAGTAGAATTTTACAAGGGTAAAACTCTAGATTTGACTGTTAATAAAAACTATGAATAAGATTACAGATCAAAATAAATTGAATATGATCAAGGAAATGGATTTCAGCTGTTTTGTGTGTGATCAGCACATTGACTTCCATCATCAGTATTTCTGGAACTAAATATCACAAATTTTGTTTTTTCCGAGTTAACTTAAGTTAAAATTTTTCGTTTTTATATATAATTCTCATCTTTTAGTCCTTAACAAAACAGAGATTATTGTTCAAATTGTCACTATAAGATTACATTTCATTATATAATTTCAAAACAGCAAAAAGAGACCAAAAGTTGATCCTAAAAAACTATATTTTTAGAACCTAGAGTTGATGGATAACGTTTTTACTTGAACTTGCCTTCTCCTATGCATAACAGAAGAAAGTTGACTTGTCAACAAGATCCGGGCCCTGGTAATTATTATCTTAAATGCACGTATATGTCGCCAGAAGTATTCTCCGAAAAGCGGTTGTTTTAGCTCAGTGGTACGCCGTTGGATTTCGAATTGTAAGGTTAAGGGTTCGATTCCCATCTGAGTCAACGTTTATTTGATGAAGTTCTATTTTCCGCAATGCATGAAAAATTATATAAAATAATTACATTAAAATACGTCAGTTGTATATATATAACATATAATCATTGCAGAACATATTGATTTTTATGCTTAAAATATAACAGGTGTTCACAGTACGTTGGTATTCTATGATATATGTGAATGTTAAATTCAAATTAAGAAAATGATATCATCGCAAGAAATAAATTATGTAGTGTATTTATTTGCAGCTATTTGTCATATAAAGGTTACTTCTCAACATTCGTATTACGGCATGTCATTGACATTCTCGAAAAAATATCCTAGGCATAAAAAGAGGGTATAAGCAGAGAATCCAAAGTCGGAACTCTCGCAAGAAATTCACGAACCCCAAAGGTCACGTGAGCAGACTGGAATTGTCCTTATGAAGCATGCCACAGCAGATCTTTACATAGATTTTCAATTCAATACCTGATATATGCTTTTGTAATGTGGAAGTTGTGATGCCTTTGGTCGCTGTCTCTCACTTTCTCGCTCGCTCACTCTGTATTTATATATATATGAAAGTGGATGTATGTGTGTGTTTCGACATAATTCTGATATGTCTAGAGCAATTTTAACCATATTTCTTACAATCTGGAAAAGAGTACTGTCGGGATACATATCAAAAATGCTAGAAAAGGATCGATATTAGTATCGAATCCATAGTTTCGTGGTCGCTTAGGTAAACAGTTCTACTATCAATTCAAGTCCAATTAAGCTCCCATTAGCACCCAGGGTGGTTACGTAGCGACAAAAAAATATCGAAATCAACCGATATTAGAGCCGAAGCGTAAGTTTTCAGTTGCGCATTTCCCATTAGTCCAACTAGGCCCGTGCCTAGAGGGCAACATATTTGAAGAGCGCAAAGTTTAAAATTTTAATTTTTTTTTCGTATGAAAAAGTTTTAAAAATCGAGAGCAAATATACTATTTCATGAGCAATCCTCTTTTACTATTCTAATATATTTAATGATAGCGTAAGAAATCTGAAAATAATTCAGAACATGTTTCCCATTTATTTTTTGTTACGTAGTTGTAGCTGTAGCATCTAGTGAGTGGTATTTAACTGCACTAAATTCACTAATTAAGCATATTCGAATTAAGTTTTATTTGTAAGTTAGGGATCAAGGGGCGGAGAAATATGTAGTTATTGGGGGCGCCGAGAGCAAAAGTGCGTAGGGACGCCGAGCTTCTAAATGCAGCACTGTTCGCTAAATTAATTGGTAGAAATTTTAATGCCATTTAAGACCAAATTTAGTCCTTGCGGTGGCAGTATCCGTTTGCTGTCCTAGGACGAATGAAAGGGGCTGACATCAAAATTATAAAAAAAGACCTACATTAGTGTCGAATCTATAATTTTGGGGGTCTCTTAGATAAAGAGTGGCACTTCCGATGCCATGTAAGTTAAGCCCTCATTAACACAATGAAGGAGTGTATGAAATTTGTGACATGTAGAAATAATTGAAAATGACCAATGTTAGTATACAACCCATATCTTTCGTGGTCCCCAAGTTCATTGGGAGCAGTTCTGATGACCTTTAAGTTCAACTTCCAGTAGGAGTAAGATTCCTCAGCACATCTAATAAGGAGAGTCGAAGGGAGTAACATATACAATGATTCAAAACGACCGATATTAGTGTAGAGTTCATGGTTTCGTTATCACCGAGATAAATAGCAACACTTCTGAAGGGACATGCCAGCCTGATTTTGAATTTACAACGGCAGCATCGAAGGCATTGCTCGCACAGCTCTATGTATTTTATTGTTCCTGTATAAATGAACATTCCAGCGTATTTCTGGAATGTCTGGGACAACCTTTACCAAACTTGGGGGATATATTACTTTCAATCTAAGAAGAAAATATTGTAGTATTATGAAGTTACGGAAGTTGGGAGGTGTGACATGTAAAAATAATGTAAAACGACTGATCTTAGTGTTTTATCCATAATTTTCTCGGTCGTTGAGATGGATAGTGATGCACCCAATGGAGGTTACATCCAAATTCATCCCCATCTTCACAGGATGATGGCCTGGGAGAGCTAAAAATAAAATCTCAAAAAATACTTATATATTTGTCGAATTCACAGTTTTCGGGGTGAGGAAGCGTTTCTAATAACTTTGGAAGGTAATTTGTACCCACTTCAAGATGGGCTTTTTAATAATATCAATTTCTCACCTTAAGAAGAAATTACATTACAACTATGATATTAAGCCAACCTTCGCAATCGATGAAAAAATTATGTGGATGCATGTTTCGTCTTTTAAATGAAACAAGACATGTTAAAATCAAAGATGGAGTGGGTCAGCGGGTCGGTTGGTAAGTGGGTGAAATGGGTCAAGATTTGTGAGTGGGTCAGTGGATCGTGGGTCAAAAGGACGTGACCTACTGCGAAACACCACTCACCGTGACTCACACTGGCCCACCGGGTGTCCACCCTTTTAGTTCAAAGATATTTCGTCCAAAGAACATTTCGTCCAGAGACATTTAATCCAAAGACATTTGGTCCAATGGACATTTCGGCCAAAGGAGAATTATTTCAAAGGACATTTCGTCCAAAATACAACTGGTCCAAAGGACATTTCGTCCAAAAGACAATTGGTCCAAAGGACATTTCGTCCAGGGATGTTTAGTTCAAAGCACATTTCGTCCAAAGAACATTTGGTCCGGTAACGCTTGGGAGTCAAGGGTTTGTTTCTATTAGAAGAGTAAAAGTGATACATATAACATTATGACTCAGTAGCTTCTTATTTCTAAAGGAAATTTGAAATAGAAATTTATTCCTCAATTTTCATTTCGACGGAACAAATAATGCTGAGATATTCAGAAAAACGTAAGCGCCTGAAAACAAAATGGCCGAACAACTGGAGTGAGGGAAAGGTTGCAGTGTGAAGTATGTTACTGTAATAACTGCTAACATGACATCTAAAATTTTCATGTTGTGAATGAAATAGTTCTGAAATAAGTACCGGTAACTAAAATTAATGGAGTTTAAATTTGAGTAAGTTAAATATTAGGTATTCAAACCCTTGTGTTAGAAAAGTGAAAAATTATGTGTCAAGTATATTTGAAGAAATACTGAGAATAGAAAAATACACATGTGTGAAATATATTCTTAGTCCAAAGATAATACTCTTAAACAGTCACATTCTTGGCTGGAACATTGTGAAAAGTGATTGACAAATATAAGATGAAAGTTAGAACATTTCGTGTAGAATATACTATCTTTTCAGGTTAACCACAAGTCTGGTTCCTATTCGTAGACTATTGATAGTGTGTAACTTCGGCAGACGTTTCTACATAATTAGTGAGTTGTATGACAAACCAGAATTGTTAACTTGTCTTGTATTTTTATTTCAGTGTTACTCCTTATACAAATATAGTATATAGTTTTGCTTTCATATTAATTTTCTCGGTACAGCACAGTACATTTAAGATATCCATTGCAAAGTCTCAAACCAAATACAAGATTCACATGACCATGCGGAGGCAATGTTGTCCGCAAATGAAGAGGGAGTATGCTCTTCAAAGGGCTTTTTATCATTTTGGGAGGTGAATTCCTTAACCAACGAAGCTACAACTGTATTTCTGCGAAGCTAAAACTGTATTTTTGTAAAATTATTAATGAAAGCAAAGAAAAGTGGCCATTTAGTTTTCAGGCGTTTACGTCTTTTCTGAATATCTCAGCATATATTTGTTTTACCGAAAAGAAAATTGCGGAATAAATCTCAATTTCAAAATTTCCTTTAGAAATAAGAAGCTACACAAGTAACACTTCCCAAGTGTAACACTCCAATTTTGATTTTAAAAAAAATTGGCAGGCAGATACTACACATAAAATAAATAAATACGTGTTTTTTATTTTCTGCGGAAAAACGGTTTTAGGGGGCAAAAGCCCCCACCCAAAATTTTGAAAGTTGTCGCCCGAAAGGCAAGAAGAAATGGACCGAAATGAATGAAATCGTGCACAAATATTGTAGACGAAAAATGAGGGAATACGGGTTTCGTGTTTTTCTAGAAAGAATGGTTGGGTGGGGCGCGGACCCCTCCAAACCTTTGCTCATGAAATATCAAAAGTGCTAGTAACAGTATGTCAGAAGTGCCTAAATTTACATGAAGAATTGCAACGAAACTTTGTGTATGGACAATACGCAAAAATAAATGAACACGGGTTTTTTATTTTCTGCGAGAAAAGGGTTATAGGGTGCAAAAACTCCCACCCAAACTTTTGAAAGTTGACGCTCGAAAGCCAAGAAGAAGTGGGCCGAAGTGAATGAAATTGTGCACAGAATTTGTATTTTCCTGAAAAGAAAAAACTGTTGAGCGGACCGAGGCGTTGAGTGGCGGAAGGTGTGGACCGAAGCGAATGAAATTGTATATAGATATTGGATACGTAAAATAAGGTCTTTCGTGTTTCACAAGTGTCTCCATCTGATTTCTTCAAATTTGGCAGATCAACAACAAGCACAAACAGTATAGTGTATTTTATAGCATTTCAGGAGGCACGTTTAACCCTTACAATGATTTTCCGCATAAACAGAAACACGTGTCGATTAATTTCCTGTTTGCTGTTGATGTACCAAATTTGAAGCAAAGCGGATAGGGACACTTCAGAAACACGAAAGATCTTATTTTACATAGGGTCTCTAAAATGTCTACCCACAATTTCATTTGCTTTGGTCCACTACTTCCTGCGCTATTACGGTAATATTTACTTTTTTTCGGAGGAGGCGGAGGTCCCAACACTGTTTTTCCGCACAAATTAAAACACGTTTCGTTTATTGTTTAGCGAATTGTCCCTATGCGAGGTTTCGTTGCAATTCTCCATACTCTTTAAGAACCTCTGACGTATAATTATTTGTACTTTTGACATTTTGTAATCAATAGTTTAAAAGGTCCGTGATATACGCAACCGCTTTTTTTTTTTTTTTTTTTTTTTTTTTTTAGGAAAATACGAAACCCAATTACCTCAATTTACGTCTACAATATATGTGCACAGTTTCATTCAATTCTGTACATTTCTTCTTGCCTTTTAGGTCTCAAATTTCAAAATTTTGGGTGGGGGATTTTGTCCCTTGAAAACAATTTTCCTCAGAAAATAAACTCGCATTTGTTTATTTTTTGCGCATTGTCCCTACACAATGTGTCGTTCCAATTCTTCATGTCCTTTAAGCACATCTGACATACTGTTATTAGCACTTTTGATATTTCACGATCAAAGTTTTGTAGGGGTCTGTGTCCCACCCAAACCTTTTTCTTTTTTTCAGAAAAATACGAAACCAGTATTCCCTCATTTTATGTCTACAATATCTGTGCACAATTTCATTCACTTTGGTTCATTTCTTGTGACCTTTCGGGCCTCAAGTTTCAAACTTTTGGATGGGGGCTTTTGCCCCTAAAACCGTTCTTCCTCAGAAAATAAAAAAAACCGTGTTCATTTATTTTTTGCGTATTGTCCCTACTCAAAGTTTCGTTGCAATTCTTCATGTTCTTTACTCACATCTGACATACTGTTAAAAGTACTTTTGATATTTCGTGATCAAAGGTTTGGAGTGGGTCTGTGCCCCACGTAACCATTTTTCCAGGAGAATACGAAACACGTGTTCCCTCATTTTACGTCTGCAATATCTGTGCACAATTTCGTTCACTTCGGTCCACTTCTTGCCTTTCTGGCGTCAATTTTCAAATTTTTGAATAGGGACTTTTGCCCCCCCTAAAACCACTTTTCCGTAGAAAAACACGTATTCGTTTATTTTATGTGTAGTATCAAACTGCCTAATTTTTTCAAAATTGGAGTGTTACACTTGGGAGGTATTACTTGTGAGTCATAATGTTATATGCATCACTTTTACTCTTCTAATAGAAGCAAACCCTTGATCCTCTAGCGTTACCGGACCAAATGTTCTTTGGACGAAATGTGCTTTGAACTAAACATCCCTGGACGAAATGTCCCTTGGACCAATTTTCTTTTGGATGAAATGTCCTTTGGACCAAATATCTTTAAGACCAATTGTGTTTTGGACGAAATGTCCTTTGGACCAATTGTCTTTTGGACCAATTGTGTTTTGGACGAAATGTGCTTTTGACCAATTGTCTTCTCAACGAAATGTCCTTTGGACCAAATGTCTTCTGGACGAAATGTCCTTTGGACCAATTGTCTCTTGGAAATTAAGCCAATTTCAAGATTACATTTTACGATAACTTCTGCTTTTGTTAAACCTGATTTCATGAAGCAACTTTTATTTTTGAAAGTGTAAGAACTACTATTGTTGGTATTGACTGAAACTGATGAAGAGAAAGATAATGTAAATGTAAAAGTTGAAAAGAAATCGCTCGCTTCTTTAACACACAGCGCAAGTAGTGGTGATAAAACGTTATTTTGTAAAGAAGAAATAAAATATATAATTCTAGCCCGAAATGTCTTTTGGGCATTAATTAGGAAAAAAAGTAAAATTAAAACTATTTTTTCTAAAAACGAAATAAAATATTTAACTTTAGCTCCAGAGGTCTCTTGGACATTATTTGGGATGAAAATAAAATCAAATTTGAATTTGATGAAGAAAACGTAAGACATTTAATCCAGCTTCAAATGTCTTTTAGGTTAATTGAGAACAAAAATGAAATGTATAAGTTCTTTACCATTGAACAAAAGAAGAAAAGATCAATAAAAGGAAAATATTTGGAAATGAAAGAATTCTAGTATTTTGTCTAGTCACCTTCTGCTTCTATAACGTCAAACAAACGATAGGTATACTAGCTACAAGAATCGAGAATATAGTTGGATGTTGTTGGAAATTATTCCGGAGTTCTATTACATGTGCCTCAAGAATTCTTTTGTTACGGTCTTGTCGACGTTCTTTCCATTCTTGAACCATTAACGCCCAAAGATGTTCTATGGGGTTAAGGTCTGGCGATCGAGGAGGCCATTCTATACATATTAGCTCTGGATGATCTTCCAACCATGCTTGAGTTTGCCTCGAGGTATGAACACGACTGTTGTCTTGCATAAACACGAATTACTCTTGTTCTGGAACTTTTCGTGTAGAGACGGAAGCAGTGTATCCTCCAGTACTTGGATATAAGTCGCACTAGTCATTCGTCCAGGAACAGGAACGATCTCGCCCGAACCTTCAGCTGTCATATAGCCCCAAAAATGAGCTGAAATTCGTCTTGAATGTTCGGTGCGAATGACATGTTGTGGAAGACATGTGTCCCGCGTAGCCTCTATATTATCATTCTCCCTTGCACATCAGAGAGGAACACCTTCTTATCAGACCAGATGACGAGATCCCAATAGGCTTGTGGAAGACTCACGTTCTTCTTAGCCCATTCTGAACGCCTTTCCTTGTGGTAATCTGTCAAAATAGTTCTCATAGCTGGTTGTGCGTGATGGAGTCCAGCCGCAGTAAACCGTTGCCTTACTGTCTTGTGTGAACATCCTGTGTTCAACAGCTTTGTCTCTCAACACAGACCGATGACGCAAAGGATGGTTACGTACTTCTTCAACGAGAGCTTCATCTTGGGTCTCTGATGTTGCCCGCGGTCTTCCACTTCTGGGTCTTGACTTAGTTCATTCTCTGTTTCCCTGCTCCCTATGACGATCCAGTCACTTTCTCACGGTTCTAGGATCACACCCAAAATCTTTAGCAATGAGAGACAATTTCTCACCAATAGCAGCACTGCCAATAATCTTGCCTTTTTGAGCGGCAGTTAACTCCAAAGCGCCTTTAGTTCTAGGCATTTTTGCTGACACTAGAATCACAAACGAAATACTCCACAGGATGTATGAATATGAAGGCATGTGTTAAGGATCAGAATAATATTATGTGTTGATTTATTTATTGATGCATGTTCTCTGTGGGTATTATTAACTTTATTTTTGTAAAGAAGCAAGTTACTACCCGCAAATATAAATATAATTCTAGCTATACTCTTTTTCTATTTTTGACAAAATAATATGACGAGTGTGGATCGTTTTATTTGTTTTTGGGTATGAGACTGTTGACCAGGGTGAAAACATGATTTTTTTAAAAAATATAATTTTTGTTGATTTTTTAACTTAAATGGATTTTTTTTATTTAAATCAAAACTTTCTTCTCGTATGATACAAGTCGCGAACTGCAGAAAAGACATTAGGAATTAGTATTAAATGTTAATTATGTCATTTAGGTGGAAGTATTGGGATTTAATTTTGAATTAATCCCCAGTCGTTTACCTATTTCAATCCCAAACAATGTCTCAAGCATTAAGGAAAAAACTTACAGCAACGTTTATCAATATGACACTTTTCTTTTCGCGAAAGTTCCTGATGTTTGGCAGGGGCATATTTTTTTAATCGAAACTAGCTAGCCGCACGAAATACATATAAAGTCCATAAATTTCGCCTAAAATTAACTAACTCTATGGCGTATGGAACCCGGAGGATCAATTTCACATTCACAAAAGCTTTCCCTGACTTCTATCCTTAGCCAACTGGATCCAGTTTCTACTTTGTATTCTTATATCTGCGAAATCCATCTAAAAGTTGTCCTCCAATCTGCGCCTAGATCTTCCTAATGGTCGTTTTCCAATTAGTCTTCCAGTTAAGACTTTGAAAGCGATTCTACTTTTTTCCATCCTGGCTACATGAACTGCCCACCAGAGTCTCCTAGACTTGATGACCCTAACAATGTTTGGTATACCGTATAAATTATGTAGTTCCTCGTTATGAAGTTTCCGCCATTCCCCATTCCCGTTCCTTTTGGGTCCGAATATTCGCCTGAGGATCTTGTTCTCAAATACTTTAAGTCTATGCTCTTCCCTCCGAGTAAGCGACCATGTTTCACAACCATACAGAACAACAGGCATGATTATCGTTTTATATATTTTAAGCTTCAAATTTCTCGACAGCATTTGCGACGACAAGAGATTTTGAACTAAATAATAACACGAATTCCCTGCTTTTAGTCGACATTTTATTTCTTCGTGAATATTGTTTTCGTCTGTTAATATTGATCTTAGATATTTGAAAGTATTCACTTTATCAAAAGTATTATTCAATATTTTAACGCATCCAAAATTTGCCGTATTACGATCCCAAATAACTTCTATGTATTTAGTACATAACTTTCGACTGAAGTTTTAAAATCTATTATTTTTTTTTCGCAGAGGGGATCGAGCTTTCCTAAATACGACCCTATTACCTGAAAATAAATAAATAGACGTGGACACATAAGAACTTTCGTCTTAAATTTTCATGATGATTTCTCCGTTGGAATAGTTTTAACGATTTAAAAACCCTGTGTTACAAAGAGAAGAAAGCAGGATTCAGCCGTTACCCGTCCAAAACGGGATTTTCTCTAATCATCCTCTGCATGATACTCGTTTTCATATTGTGCTTACATAATTTGAGTCTCATTGTATTTTATTATTGTCTTCCATAATCGAAATAACAGAACAGAAACGGGATTTTACTTATATTCACCTTAAATTAATTTATTTGGGATTTTGATTTAAACCAACGACTTTTATTCAAAACATCAAGGGCCTTATGCAGAGTCGTTTCGCTGCGTGATTAGTGGCATGCTAAAGAGTTCGACTAACATATGTTCCCTCCAGTAGTCAGGTTTCTAGTATGACGCTAATCTGCATAAGGCGGCAAGTGATTTAAATCTTGATTAAAAACGTGATTTAAATCAGACTGATTTAAATCAATCCACCCTGCTGTTGACCCAATGAAATTTCCTTCAGTAGTAAGCAACTACTTATTCAATGAGTCATCACTAAACGCTTGAGGCAAAGAAAGACAAAGCAATATCGCCTGAAGGTCGTTTGAAATGCGTGTCTTGTCTTTGGTTTACCTGTGAAGTAAAGGCACTTTGTTTCTTCTACTACGTTCTGACACATTTTGTCAATGAAATATTGGTCTGTCTGTCAAAACAGAGAGAGGAAAGAAAAAATATGAGCTATCCGCGTCAGTCTATTAGATCTTTAAGCATGTTGGAAAAATAAACCATGTCCTGTATTTAACCAAAATATGGTTAATAAACTAGCGTTATTATCATTAAAGGCAGTATGTGTCCTGGAACCTTGTATTATACCTGGAAAAGTTCGTGTTAGATCCAGAGGAAATGTAATATTTTATGATTATGCAACGATAAATGAAAAAATGGAAGTACACTCTGTCTTAGTGTTCGGTGCGGAAGACCTGGGTTCGATTTCCAGTGTGAGTTTATCTGGTTTGGGACAACACGTTAGGCTGTAGGCCCATGTCTCATATTGTCTCGGTGCTGCAAATTAAGTTAAACTTCTAACCATCCAACCCATCAGTCTTATCGTTCATAAGATTATGACAAAGTGATTGGTGTGATGCGTTGCAATTAAAAAAAGCCACAATGAGAAACACAATGCTGGATATAAAAGTTGATCTCTCGCTGAAGCATCGTGACTTATAATTAAATTTCAGATTTTTATCTTCTAAAAATTGGGCCTATGGGTTCCTAATATAAGCTTGGCAAAGTAGTTAAATATATTCTAAAACTCATGAAATAAAATCAACAATTAATTTAAAATTATTGACTGAGTATAACTGTAAACCCAGGGTTTAAAAAGAAATATGTAAAAATAATTAGACACATAGTTGCATTCGTCTGGATTTTGAAAGCACGTTTTCACTGTTCACATCAATTTAAAAATTATCAACCAACTAATTACAATTTCCATTCTCCACACGAGAAGAATAAATGTACGGAAATGTTATTTGGGAAGTATTTAAGCCCCTTTCCTCCCCCCAGAAAAACAGCGAATGATAAAAGCTATCCCAGTCAATCCACGTGTTAACTACGTATGTTCAAAATTCATTGTAAACAGTAAAATTACTTCCTTGCTTTGACCATTTAATTAGGATCTTGTAGCAATTACCCCCGTTCCCCACCCCATACATTCTACACGACAAATTTTATTTTTAAAAAACGTGTTATGAACGATTTTAAAAAATAGAAAAATTTCCTTCGGCCAGGTTTGAACTCACGCCAAAATCAATTCTTCTTACCAGCCTACAATGCTAGCGCGCACGACCACGGGGACCGATAGCAACAAGCGTATGATTTCTGTTATATCCAGAGATATAGGCTACGTAGTAAGATACGGATAACGCCAACCAGTTACTACTTCCGGGAGTACTCTCCCGAGCAAGATCTCAACAACCTAGTCCAAGCTAGAGGTTAACTATGTCAATAAAATTCATTTCAAACGGTTCACCCATTTTTCGTTATGATAGACAACGCATTTTTCATTTATGTACTATGTAGATATACGTTAATAGTATTCTTACTGTCTTTTTTATTTAAGTTATTTATTGATATAAAAATGATGTATTAACTTTAATATTTAACAGTATCATACAAATTCATCGTGCGTATGACGACGTGTCGTCGTTTCCAGGTCTGTTCCGGTCATGCCGGTACACGAGTGTGATTGCTTCCAGGTCACGAAATTCGTAACCAATTATCACTGCTTCAAAATACCAGTATAATAATAGGGTATGTTCTAACCCCAACGGGTAGGAACTGACTGTGGTTACAATTTTTTCCTAAAAAAGGAGCTTGATTCTCAGTAGAAGCCTATGGTTTTGGATCCCATGTTAAGCTGTAAGTCCATGTCTCATATAGCCTCGCTGCTGAATGGGACGCTAAAGTAGAAGCAACTACTACAACTAATAAGACATTCTACAAAGAGCTCTGCAGAACATTTTCTTCATCATAAATATTTTTTTCATATCAAACAGAGCAACCATAAATGTATAATTACAAGCATTCTTTTAAAATCTTCCGAAGTATTCAGAAACCTAAGAAAACAAAACAAAAAAATAACAAAAAAGAAACAAACTAACAAGAAAAAAAAAAAAGGTTTGACGTATGAACTTCTACCAAACATAAGTTCTAGCAAGCGAAGTACGCTATTTTTAGCATTATTCAATTTGATCAGTTGCTACATTTGCTAATAAAAAGGTGACGTTAAATTTTCTCCCTGAAATATACGAAAAAAAGAAAATACTTTTTGATCAGAGATCCGGCTTTAGACTGGTTGATTTATATAAAAAGAATGAGTTTCTAACGACATATTACAACCATGGGATTCAAACTTGTGTTGCGTTATTCAAGATTTAAAGTTCTTAACATATTTCAGATTCTATCGAGAATCAAATTCAATGTGTATATTTCAAGGTGAAGTGTTCATATCTATTCAACAAATTTGTATTTCAGAATCTACTGGCAATATTATCGCTAACTTCAAATACCCTGCATTTCATTCAGTTTATTGTATTATAAAACATTGCTTAGTTCTATTATAAAATTGTTCATAATATTTGTCATATTATTTTCGATATTTTTAGGTATATATATATATATATATATATATATATATATATATATATATATATATATATATATATATATATATAGTTTCATTTCATTATATAATGAAATGTAATCCCATAGTGACAATTTGAACAATAATCTTTGTTTTGTTAAGGACTAAAAGATGAGAATTATATATAAAAACGAAAAATTTTAACTTAAGTTAACTCGGAAAAAACAAAATTTGTGATATTTAGTTCCAGAAATACTGATGATGGAAGTCAATGTGCTGATCATACACAAAACAGCTGAAATCCATTTCCTTGATCATATTCAATTTATTTTGATCTGTAATCTTATTCGTAGTTTTTATTAACAGTCAAATCTAGAGTTTTACCCTTGTAAAATTCTACTTCATTTTTTCGCTTGACAAGAAAAAAATAAATAAATACTTGCAGAATACCTGATCAATAATAAAACAAAAAGAAAAAATAGCGATACGAAGATTCGAACACGGGTCGCGGAAATGGGAAGTTTGCACGGATCCAATGAGCTACGGAATAAGATACACGCTATAAATATATGGCAATAATCGTACGCTTCACGCTGTGAAAGAACCTTTTTTTCCTTTTATTAAGTTTTACGATATTTCTATAGTGTCTTGGGTGAACTGCAAAGAGATAGATCATGCAGTTATCGATTTGGTTATGGATTCAACTTTAAAAACTTTTAAAACATTTAATTAAATCGCGATATGGTAGCAAGGAATATGTAGCGATTTCATTCTAATAGTAAAGGGGAAAAGATAGTATCCCACGGAAAACATGCATTTTCTTATGTGACAGAGAATACATCACTTGGTAGCAGGGGCGTAGCCAGGATTTGATTTCAGGAGGACCGCTGGCTAAATGTTCGTTTGGGATGTGTCCGGGGGTTCACCCCGGGAAAGTTTAAATAAAACCGCAATCTTAGGCCTTATATAAACAACTTCTACAAATGTCGGGCGTTCCAAACCTCCTGGCTACGTCACTGCTTGGTAGCATCCACTGTTCCTGATCATAATCAGTCTGTTTACTTCCACTTTCAGCCATAATTTTATTCTTCCAAGCGAAGAAGAATGCCTTCGTTCTACGCATTTGGCGCTCTTAAAAATAAAATTATGGTATAATTAAACGTGTGATTTTGCCATTTGAATGTAAATGTATGTCCCTTACTGACCAAAACAAATCTTGTGGGCACAATCTGCTTCCTAAGCCCCGCGTGTGTGCTTCTCCCTGTTCCCAACAGAAAAATTAGTTTAGGTATTTTCTGCAAAACTATTCGCGAGATATAGAATTTCATACTCAGTACTTCTGTTTACTTGGTACGGGAATTCATAGAATTGGAAATAATTCGTTTGTATAAGTATAATTATGCAGAACATCGATGAATAAATGTTTTATGTTGCTAAAAGTGTATGCAAATTTTTAGGAAATTTTCTAGAGGTGGAAAATATTCTTCTCAGGCTGGGACAACAGTAATTAAGTTAGTGCCAAGGAAAGAAACACTAGAGACGGGGAATTTCTCTAGCTTCCCCTTACAAATAAATCACTGGCTATAACGCGCGTTTTTTACTGACGTATGACTGTCTGCCATCCTGTGTGTCTCCGTGGATGAGTGAGCTAAGGTGTGGGTTGATAATCAAGGGGTTGAGGGTTCGAGTCCGGTCGGGGAAAGTTGGTATTTTTTTCCATTGTTCGTTCCCCATATCTTAAGATGTTTCTCTCCCTCCCTAATCATCTGATGCTCTCAACTGAGTTCTCCACTTGAATTCAACAATTGATAATGGGATGCTCTCAGGTTCGGGCGAGCTTTTACATGCCTACTTACAAAATGAAAATTTGCGACAAAATATGGATGCTATCCGATCATTTTGTCTCCAATTCTGAATTTGCACATGTGAGTGTTTTTCTCCTTCATCATATTTGCATCTCCCGTTCTCCTATGTTATCAGTTATGACAAAAGATGACTTGGGAGCAAGATTTCAAATCATAAAAGCGCTATTCCAATGGACTCACTTTCGCTAAGCATTTGATTAAAAGTATATGTTATCATACTGTAGGAGGGGAGCATTCGCTCTTCCTACCCCCCCCCTGAAGTGACAGAATATTTATTCAGGTTCTCCAAAGTCATTTCAGATCAAACGGCTTAAAGAGAGTTCATTCCAACCGCAACAGGATTGGACTTTCATTTTTGTTTCAATTTGTCGTCTCAAATAGGACGAATATCAAGTAGTATGTTTGGCATAAGATCTAAACGTCTAAGATTCATTTCATTTTGGAGAAATGATGCTGTAGACGGTAGTGGGAATTTCGCCCAAGTGTACGGGAATTTTCAGTGCCTGGCGATTATGCCACCCGCCTCCTTTTAAAGTTAATTCGGTTGCAATACTTCCCGGCAAATGCTTCGGACTCAACTGGTGGAGCACCTTAGCCGTAAACCTCCATATGGCTGTACCATTTAGAAGTGTCCCCCACTGTACAGTAATGCGCAAGCAAAAGTTTTGTTTCTACGCTATGAGGGACGTCGACAGAACGAAAACAAAGGGGAGCTGTCTAAGAGCTAGCCACGCCATGTTCGATTCAACCACAAATTGTCGCGATCGTTTATACATCGTTTGTTCTGAAATGTACAGGAAAAATTTTTGTTTGTACAAAATAATATACGGATGTGAGTATTTTTAATATTTGACCTAGAATTAAAAAAAGGGGTGGGATTGCATTTATTGTAATTATGTATATATCTCGGGATTGCTCAAAGTTAGAGGTATGAAAGTTGTTATTTCGACTTCTCATTTCAAATGTTAAACCAGTGGGTCGTGTTTTAACGTTTTTTGATACTTAACCTAGAAAGTAAGAAAGGAGATGGGGTTACAGCTTTGTATTACCGATTTTGCTGTTTAGCGATCAGAGTTAACCGGTTTGAATAATGGTTGCTGAGATTGAAAATGGTACCTATTACACTAGTCGACAAAAAAAAATGCTTTTTCTATATCACACGGGAAAAAATATTTGATTCTTATAGAATTTTTTACGTAGAATTCGAATCTGCAATAAGTTTTTCTCCATCAGCCTCAGCTTTCCCGTGACAGAGGGATTTTCGGGAAATTTCCCCTCAAATTTTGTATCTTTTTTTAACCACTTTCATAACTGTAGCTCAGTATATAAACCTCGGGTACCTTAGGTACATAAACACAAAAATTGTGTTGTGTATTAGCTTGATTTATACTTAGTAAGCCCTGTAAGTTTCATAAGAATAGCATTATTCTTTGTACAGAAATCAACATATTTATATAAAAATATATGCTATGTGTACTGTTCATTTTATCATATTCATTATTGCAGATAAAATCACATATAACTTCTACGAAAGTTACAATATAAGCACGGTTTATACCTCATTGGATTTGAAATAAAACAAATTTTCAATTATGTATACACCGCGCCACCATTTTATATCTACTTAATAAATAATACAAAAGAATTGAGTGGTATATTCTTAATCAATGAACACTTACTTACCTTAACTAAAATCTTTTAATTGTCGACTTTCTTCTGTGTTTGGCTTCTGGAACATCTCTTTTGAGTATCCAACAATAATCAGCTAGCATTTGTGAACTCCACTGTCACTGCTATCTCTTCTCCATGGAGAAAATGTCCTGATGAAATCGTTCCTCATGCTCATCACTAACACCACCAACGTTTTCAGGAAAGAAATCCAGTTGGGAGTCTAGAAAGTGAAGTTTAAGGGATATGTTGAAACCCACTTCTTTGAATGATTGCACGAAATCACTCACAATTCCACAGCAATTTGGGGCTTTCTGGTTTCCTAAAATATTCTATGTTAAACATTTAAATGAAAATCAAGTTGCTGTCTCAAAAGGAGTTAAGAGATCATACATTTTTGGTTACGAATCAAACATCTTATTTCGGAGCCTACAAAAATCCCTTTCTTGATTTTAGCGTCACTAACCAGAGTACATTTTTCCTTGAGGAAACAAAATTCTGCATTACTTTTGTCCATTGCCTTAACAAAGTTTTTGAAGAGCCCCAACTTTATGAGAAAAGGAGGTAGAATTAACTTAACAGGGCTCATCAGTGAGAAATAAACAGCATTCTTCTGTCCAGGAGTTAATACATGCGTTGGCCATTCCTTCTTGATGTAATGTTCCGCTTTGTGCCTGCTGTCCCATTCGCAGAGGAAACAAAAATATTTTATATAACGAAGCTCCAAACCATTAACAAAGAAATATCTTTTAAATCACAGCAAATGGTCCACTTGTATTTCTCATACTGAATTCTTTTTAACACTGTTTCGATGTTTTCATAGGTTTCCTTCATATTAGTTGCATAAACCAAAGGCATCGAAAGAAATTTGTTGTGCAAAAGGACAGCCTTATAACTAGTTTTGGGAGAGTCAAATAAGCAATCTCTACTCTGTACTTACATGTCCGAGTGTATCCATCACAGCACAGACATTATTACAATACACTAAATCATTTTCTTGTGAATAGTAGTTTTGAAACTCTGTATGGCGGTTTCAAAAAATACACACTTAAGTGTCACGATGGAGCAGATTCAAGCCTTTATGTCTAGAAGGAAGAAGTTCTGTCTGTATCTTGGAGAGTTTTAAACCCCGTACAAGGTCACTTAGTTCACCCTGAGTTAACAGATGGGGATCCAATGTAAATGTGCTTCCTTGATAAGTAGGATCATCTTTTTCATTTGGAACTTCAGTAGCTGCCTCAAGTACGTAATCCTCATTTACCGTAAGATGAGGAGGACACACTAATACAGGTAATTCTGCACTGTGTGGAACTGGTCTAATTGCTGATGGCAAATTAGAGTACTGTACTGTGCAGTGTGTGTACCCAAATTGACTGACCCGACCCGACCCGACAACACGACCCGACAGCCTGACCCGACAACCCGACCCGAGCTGACCCGACTGAACCAACCCGACCCGAGTGGCCTGACCCGACAACCCGACCAGGACTGATCCGACCCGACAAGACCCGAACCGACCCGACCCGAACTGACCCGATCCGATTCGGGTCGGGTCGGGTCACGGGTGGGGTCGGGTCAATCCGTCCCGTTTGAGAGCATTATGGTCACGACACTGGGTGAACGCCATAATGCACTCACATTGGGAATTAAACCCGGACCACGTGTACCGAAGTCTTACACGTTAACCACTGGCTAGATCAAGCGGGGGATTTGTATATGTGCATCTTAATGAATATTTGGCACTTTTGAGGTTTAGTTATTTCTTTTTATAACTGATACCAATGTCCGACGTGGGAGAATTTCTTTTTCTTGCTTTAGTTCTCTGTGACGAAATTTTTCTTCAAGGTCAGTGTTCTCACCTGCTCGGACGGCAGCGGGTCTTCTCGGAAGGCAGTAGCAAGAGTATCTTGGCGGAGGCAAAAGGAAAGAGTTGAGGAAACGGGAGAACAACTGTGATTTTTTCCAACCCTTCAACTTTCATTCCAAAATAGGTTCCTATGATTCCGAGACCCGTGCCACTTTGATTTTTCTTTCTTGGTAATTAAAACGTATTTTACAGTATATATAGTTGCACGTAAGAAGATGCATAATATGAATTTTGTAATTTAAAATTTAAAATGATAATTAATTATAAAGTAGTAATTTTATTTCATCACTTTCAGCCCAACAAATGAAATTCAAACAATTCGCTCCCTGGGTCTTGGTCATCAATACTGCGTCTTATCCTTTGTCTTGCAGTCAAGTCTTGGTCCTGCATTTTCGTAGTTTTGGTTATCTTTCATGCTATACAAGAGCCAAGAATGCTCGCCTCATCGGTACAAATGAAGACCAAGTGTGATTTTGATTATGGTCTTTCATATTATACGGAAAGCAAGAAAATACGATCATTGCTACTTCGTGATTACCAGGGCCCGGATTTTGTTGACCTAAAATTTTCTAAAAAGTGACCTATAAAATGACACTAAAATTCCTGTAAAATGACTCTAAAATTCACAAAAGTTGACCTTAAAAGTTGCAGTTTTTAAAACGTTTATTTCATTAAAACATTGGCATTTTTTAAAATATCTATTGGATTTTAATTACCATTTGCACTCATTTTCAAAAGTTTTGTTTCAGTTAGTTGCATTCTTTGGTTTTAGAAAAAAGCAATAATATTAAAACTAAACTTTGACCAATTTAGTAAATAGCTAATCACTTCATATTTGCATTACAGATATATAGGCCTATATCCAGTTAAGTAACATATAAACATTTTATAAGCTGTGATACAACAAACTAACTCAGGAACTTTGCAATCGTCAGAAAATTTAGCTCATACTTTATTCAGCATTGCAGTTGATAACTGTAAACATTGTTACGATTTTATAGAATTAGCAGCCTTAATTACATACGGAGCAGCATCTGATATAAAAACAACATGGTCATGCTAGACACCTTCAGGCCAAAGTAGGGATATCAATTTATCGAAAAGTCTACATATTGTAAAATGGTTGACAGATTCTAACACTTCACCAGTTAGCAAATATATTCTGCTAGGTTCGTCGGCTTTCATTGCCCCAACAATAATATTGACTATATAGCGTCCTTCACATCACTAGTCTGCCTATGGAAACAAACATTTTCTCAGTCCAAAGTTCCTCTCTTATTTTTCTTATATTTTTCTTATTTCTCTTATTTTTCTTATTGTGTCCTCGTTACACTTTGACATATAATTTTTCCTAAGATTCGTTTCGTCTGGAACCTGTACGACGCTCCAGGAAATCCCACAATTTCAGATTATTGAGTTTGCAAAGAGGAATATTTGAAGACACCAAAACTTCACACAACTCTTTTGACAACTGAGGATTTGCCTTTACTATTCGAAGCACTCTCCACAAGTAACAACTGCAAACACTTGGTTTTATATTTGTTTTCAACTGCGCGTAAATGTTTTTCGCTTCTGATATGCTTTTGCACAGTGTATCTTTTCTCTGCTGCCACTTTTACTTCACATACCTTGCAAAGTAATATTGTACCGTCAGTACTAAATACATCCACACCAAATTCAGAAACAATCTGTCTTAAATGAGAAGTTGTAGATAGTTTAAGCCTCGGCATGCTACATACTGAAGCATCAATTCACTCTAAAGTTGAAACTAGGAAGCACACTTAAAGAATAAAAGTTTGCAAGTGTAGAATGTACACACCAGAATAATAGATAAAAAAACTGTTTAAAATCTTTGTACGTCTTATAATCTATTTTTAGTTATTCACGTAGTCATATCCTTCGTGGTAAACAACCTACAACCATCTGCTTTGGCCATTTACGAACCCCCAGCCCTCGTCAACCAGCTACAGCTTAGTGTTCATTAACTTGTTAGGAATGCAGTTTTTTCTAGCCCAATAATCACAAAGGAGGAAAAAAGATCATTTAACTTCGTGTTTTTAAATCCGTAAACAGTTTTCATTTTAAGATTTCCTTATGTAGAAGAAAAAGAATAAAAAGACCATAAGTGACCTAAAAGTTACCTTAAAATATTAAAAATTGACCTGAAACTTCAAACCGGCAAAAAGTGACCAAAAGTTGACCCTAAAAAATATACTTTTAGAACCAAGAGTTGGTGGATAATGTTTTTATTTGAACTTGCCTTGTCCTATGCGTAACAGAAAAAAAGTTCACATGTCAACAAGATCCGGGCCCTGGTGATAACCAAAACAAGGCCAAGAGCAAGATTACTATGCACTTCGTCTTGAATATCCAATCTTTATCTTGTTCTTGTATCGGTGACCTTGGGCTTGGTGAAATAAAATGAAATATTCAGTTTAAGGTACCTCGATTCTGCACCGAGGCTAAGGGATATGGTGACCATGAGAAATGAATGAAATGGTGGAATGAAGAAAGTGGGAGGAAACAGGAGAACCCCGAGAAAACCCACTACACGGCGGTTTTCCACCACAAAGCCCACTTAGCACAAGCTGGGATCGAACCATGAACACCCTCAGTGGCGGAGCCAAGGGAAGGCCAAGGGCGGCCAAGCTCCCTTGCTCAATTTCTTGTCCCCCTAGTGCCCCCCCCCCACACAGATGAGGTCGACAAACGGTGATTTGCCAGTGGCTACAAGTGAAACTACTTCCAAAACATCTTTCGAGAACAAAGTTACGAACTGCAGAATACCGTTGCGTTCCGGATAAAATAGCTCCACTCGTTTTAGTTTGTATTACGGGAAGATCTAATTCACGGAAATCTGTGGGATGCTTGCATTGACCCCGCCACCTGGACATTCATTTTAACCTCTGTCCATTATCTAGTTATCTCCTTTGTTTGGACAAACAACCAGAATAGAAAATCAGTCGGCATTCTCATTCGCTTCAATGTTGAAAGTCATACTAAAATATGATATGCATACTTAAAAATAACATGCACTGCAGTAAAATATTACACTTGCGTTGGACGAAAAAGGTCTTCGTACACTAAGTAATTGATTTTCATTGATTATGGCGACATAGAACAAATGCATAGCATCCATTATATGATTTGGTATTATTATTATTATTATTATTATTATTATTATTATTATTATTATTATTATTATTATTATTATTATTATTATTATTATTATTATTATTATTATTATTATGAGTTTATCTACCAAACGACTATTTCTTGATTAATAAAAATGTTTAATCAATTATATTTAGTTACGTATGGTAGATGACTTCAGATTATATTATTTACTGACTGACATTATCCCACGCTTTCGTATCTGTGCATAAGAGGTAATTTCTAATCTTTTCTTTGTAGAAGTTAAGTAAAAGAACCTGTTTTACCTCGAAATGCTTAATTACAATTTTATTTACACAAATTCAATTCTAACATACAAGATGATATTAACGATGCTATTTGCATATACGAGTTACTTGTCACAAAAACTAATGACGCTAGGAAACTAAAACTATGCTCAGACTGTCTTTCGTAACTAACTTTTACAAGTGGTAGCAATTGAAACTCACATGAGTATATGGTAACCTCTCACCCGAAGTCCAAGGTTAATATCTTTGCACATGGCTAAAAAAAAAGAACGTCTCTGTTGCCTCCGTTTTCACTCTACCCCTGTGCCAGCCGCGTATTTTCAAAATACACTGAACTCTAGCCATAAGGCATTGTGAACGGGGTTACGCTTGGCAACAATGTAGGAAAAATGAATGACGTTTATATCGCGATTACGAGTCATGACCTACATATAGCACAAAGTAAAAGTCAGATGCTGTCGGCCCTAGTAGCCGAGTGAGTTAGCACAAAATCCCAGTAAGGAAAGTTGCTGTTGGCGTGGGTTCAAAACCTGCCGTAGGAATGATTTTCTTATTATTTTTAAATTTTTTATAATACTTCTTTCGTTAAAATAAGATTAAAATAATATTCAAAAAGTGATTTAACGATTATTTTTTAAAATTGTCATTAAACTTCTTTCATTAAAATAAGTTTGCCCTTGTACTTATACAGATCCATAGCAAAAGTAATAATAATAATAATAATAATAATAATAATAATAATAATAATAATAATAATAATAATAATAATAATAATAATAATAATAACAATAGTAGTAGTAGTAGTAGGAACGGGTTAGAATGCAATTCAGCATTCCGTGCGATGTTGCCAAACCTAATGCCTTCTGGCTAGGGCTGAGTGTATTTCGAAAATATGCGTGCCGGCCTGAATCCCCATTATATTACCAAATGTTATCAATCTTTAATTTCAAATTAAGTGCTTTATGATTTTTTTGCAATTATAATGTCTCATTAGTTTCTATCACCGTTGTCCTTTAGGACAAGCTATTATAACAAAAGAAAAAACATATTAATGGTTCCTCTTGATTAGTTTTCAAGGCTTTTTCTTATAATTCACTTAAGCACTATCACTTTTTTTATAAATTATCATATCCAGTTATTTATTTATTTTCATAAAATCTGTTTTCAACACATCATAATCATGCGGCATTAAAACAAACTCGAACTTCTTATATTTATTTACCTCCATCATTCCATCCGGAAAATTAGTGTGATTTGTACACGAGGGAATATTTTCGGGCTGCTAAAATTAAGATTACTAGTGCCATGCTATAACTTTGAGTTTCGCCTTATCTCAAGTAGATGCAGACATGTCAGAAGGTTTGATCCTTGTAGATACACTAGTTCAAACGCTGTCCAAGATGAGGTCTGGTAAATATGACTCTCAACGAACCAGGCTCATATGGTCTGGTATGTTACCTGCCCGTTCTTGAACAGCAGACAACTCACTTCGGATTTGTGTGTCAAGAACAGGAAAGATAACATATCCGACCTTGACAGTCTTCCCAAGTTTACCCCTTGTTATATCGACATGACGTTACATCGAATGATGATTGTTGTCGTGAAAAAAAGGAAGAAAGGAGAAAGCTGATGTCAAATTATCGTTTGTGTATGTGTGTGTGTGTGCTTGTGTTTTTTCTTTTTAGAGTATTGACTTTCTCCCCCTCTCTCTTTCTTTTTCATATCCACAATTGCAAGAAATTATGACCGACCTTTGCGGATTTATTGGGAATAGGACGATTTATTTTGGATTGCTAACAGACGACATTTTTTTAACCATTTGCTTTAAACTTTGGCTTTGTGGCTCTTAGCACCCACGAAAGGTCATTATATATATATATATTATAAACTCGTATATAAGCAGTTCCCGTTTTCACCGGCCGCTGAAAAGATATTGGGGAAGAGAAAAGTGCTTGCCGTAAAGATAATGAATAATAATAAAAAAAAGCAAATTAAAACTAATAATTTATACATCTTTATAATACACTGTAAAGTTACGAGCCATTACGGCTAAGAATTTAACGTGAGATTAAAATTACGAGTATTATGTATTATGATTAAACAAATAATATACAATAAGTAAACTACAAGCAAATTATATATTTAACAACCTGAGTGCTTAAAAACAATTACTTTATTTTTAATTTTTATTTTTTTAAAATTATTTACTTTGATTAGATGGCCTTTTTGATTTATAGGAATGATTTTCTAAAAAAAAAAAATATTTATAATTTGCGCTAGCGGCAACGAATGAGAGTAGGGGATAATTTATATAACACTTGCGTTTTATTATGCACTGCACAAGGAGGGTGGGGATTAAGCCAGCCGCAGTTTTTTTTTTTTACAGAAATTTGGTTTTCTGTAAAAGTCAAAAACTAATTTGAGCATTATGCTTATATTTACTAAATTCTAACGACGACAAAAACACGATTTCAAAATGCAATCATAAGTCTGTGTAAGGAATGTTTTCGTTGAACGAAGCTAAATTATACAGATCTATGTATGCGGAACACGAATATTTCCAAAAGATAGCATGAATATGAACGATAATCATACCATATTTCTACATTTTATATTAGCGTGAAAAACTGATATTAAAATGATATAACAAACAGGCATAAGCATTTTCTTCTAGCACGGCAACACATTAAACTTAACTCATTAAATTTTGGGAATTACAAATTATCACCTTACGTGTCGTTGTATTCCTATTCGTTTTCACTGGCCATCACCTCTTAGAGGATGTAATGGAGAGGCTAATGACTCATGTCCCTTATGGGACGGTCATTTTTATTTACGGTAAGGCCGCCACCGAGTTGCTCCAGGTCAAGCTTCCTAAGCGCCTGTTTATGGACCTGGCAGTGGTGTTCCCCAACCCCTGGCACCATTGGCTCGCGTATCCGGAGTTGGGGATTGACTCTACCTGCCCGGTGGTGGCACATCATGGAATCGACCCCACGGGCACCTCGTACATTAATTGGAATCTTCCTTCCCCTAATCCCTGTAACTGGGATCCGGACTCGGGGGCCTCTGGGGTGTACCCTACCCAGTCTCGCACCCGGGACCATTTGCGCAAAAGATGGGTATGACCCCATTGTCTGGTGACAGGTGTAATTTGGGGGGCGCCATTGCAGTTCCCACTCGTTATGCAGTCCCACTACTGGTCAGTGCGCATGCTATACCATTGAACCAGTGTGTCCTTGCAACTGCTTCTGAGGCGAATAAATCAGACACCTCACCTGAATGGACCAGACCTACCACTAAACACGGACGAAGCGTCCAGGGATATTGTCCATGGCGTGGTTGTCGTACCCAACTGGTACTCGTTAGGTACGGCCAGCTTCCTCCCCCTTCCTTCTCCCTCCCTCTCTCCTACAGCATTATTTTTTTGTGTGTTAATGCTACCTTCTCTTTGCCAGAGGCGCTCATATTTCTCTAGCATTTATATGAGCTTTTGTCTGCTCTCCCACTTCGAGCGCTACAACTTTCACCTGCCTTTGTGTACTCCACCGATAACTTGCCCCATTTGTTTTTTAAGCCTATTTAGCGATTATTTTTTTTATTTTTTTCCGCGTAGTTCAGGCGGGAAGCGTATTAAGTTTTAAAAAATAAAAAAAAATAAAAAGGTAGAAATACGCCTTAGTCTCTGTCATGCTTTTTCTTCTGCTGCTGTGAACACCATATATATACGTGCAACTTTCCTGCGCCCCTTCTGGACGAACACAAGTGAACTTATGCTGCTGTAAAATTGCTAAGAGATTGAAAAAACGGCGATGTACTAGCATACTGCTCGTATTGTACATAATGCATTTACAATTATATATTTATCGTCCATTTTTTTCAAGAATGTAAATAGCTACCTGTGTACTATACTACGCTACCTATAGTTAGTAAGATTACGCTACTTTTAGTTATGTTCAACCCAGGTCGAATTATGATCCAGTATTAACAGTTATGCTCATTAAAGCTGATGCTCATTCTAGCGTAATGTTTTCAGTTATGAGGACATTAATGATATTTATCAAAATAATTGGTTGTATCATACTGTATCACAATCTCTTGTTCATTGTGGCACACTGAACTTAAGTATGACGACTTCTTGATCCCATTGCTAACATTCGAGTTAAATAGTTACAGGCACCACATATTTTAACACTTTATCAAGGATGGTAAATAGTTAAACATGTTAGCTGATCTATTGCTAGTAAAACCATTAATGTTAGTATACTTAGTGTTAAGGCTACCATATGTATTAAGTAAGAACATTGGGTGTAGATCGAGGCCCCAATTTTTTTCTGTCCTCCCTGCATTGGGTAATGGGCTCGAACCCGTTACTAGTTCAATTATTGTAACTAACTTGATTCTATTACTTATCGATATGTTATGTGAAGTAACGGTTACATAAATAACATCATTGTGTGCTATAGTGACTTGCTAGATGTTGTCTTATCACTACACCACTATATTCGTGTTGTTCAATCATCCCTGTATAGCTGCCTTGATACAAGTTTAAAATTTCGCTTGGTTTGATCAGTAACCAGATTAAATTTTGTAGTTTTTCATAATTTGGAATAAATTATCACTTTTAGAAACAGTGGTGGATAAACTCACATGAAAAGGTGATGTAAAAATGTGGCAATGTACCTTTTTTGTGGTATTTGACATCCTGGGTTTCCAGTTTTACACACACATATATATATATAAAATGTGGCAATGCATCATATATATATAGCATTTAACTTTTATTACTTTGATCTGGTTACATGACAAGAAGCAAGGACATTTTTACCTTATATCAGAAAACTTCAATTCTGAATTAACATGACAGAATTTATTAATTAAGACATCTTTATTCACTTTATGTAGTATATCCCTTTCATACTGCATTACCATAAAAGATTGAAGGTTGTCTTGCCCGAGGTTCGCCCTTAATCCTTACTTAATAATGTTGAGTTTCAAAAAAGGCTGGTTTACAAATTTCTCTTTACATGTGTAAGAGGGATAGAAGGAGGAACTTGTATAATTTTAAAGAGGTATGTATAACATAAGGCATACATGTGATATTCATATATAATTTTGAACGCACACGTGAGGCAAGACTTGCAAGCTTACTTTGATTTCCTACATCCCTGGTTCAATATCGCTTCACCATGCTTATTCTTCATACTCTCTACTTATATATTCAATATCATATTCACTCAGAAATATCTTCTTGCGATGTTTTGGACTAAATATCTGCATAAAATCTTAGTTCTTCGATAGTTTACCCTTTATCTATGCAACTGATTTTGTTCATTGCATTTGAGGGTAGTTCGTCTTTTAAATCAGAAATCCGCCTTCGATCGAAACACACCAAGTCGTGGTAAAGGTTTTCGTGTTTCGAAAACCGGTTAGACACACTTTGAATGATTTTTTAAAGAATATCACTGAAAACACACAGTCTGAAAGTTTTCTCTTCAGTATTCTCTGATTTCTTGACATGCCAATTCAGATCGTGCAACGATATTATATATTTGTAAATTACTTCCATTTTTCTCGTAGCTATTTTGGGTAAAGTTGCTACTTAAAAGTGCACAATCTGTTGTTAAGAAAAAAAATATAGAATATATGTTGATTTTAGATAGATAATTTGTAATTGTGGTTACAGTGATAAAATAGCATTTTTGTTTCGGTTTCCTATGGCAACTGGTAATTATTAATGGAGATTACAGAATAAAAAGTAGTTGTGGTGAATGTGATGTGTCTAGTTTGAAATTTATGCAATCACTAGTTATTACAAATATACGTATAAATTGAGGGTGCCTATAGTAGTAACTTGTCTTAGTATTCGAACTGGGCTAATGTGACGAAAAATACGTTTAATTTAATCATAATGTTACAATCGAACGATTACATTCTACGAAAAGAAAAGTTTTACACTATCGCAGGGAAAGGTAGGCACAGTTTATATGATTTGATCACAGCAAAACGCATGCCTCCTCCTGGTTTCTTCGGCACCTACCCCTCTCCAACTCCCTACTACCCGTACAACCTCCCGCTACGCGCGACATAGAATCTGCTACGCTCCTTGTAGATTACAAGGACATTCTTTTTGTTAACCAGTGTTACCTTATTGTCAACAGCTGGTGTGAAATTCCCCGTAAATTCTGCGTGGTCAACAACTCAGTTTCAAAACTGGAGCGCACTAACTGATGCAACATACATATTTCGTATTTTGTATCGAAGCACTATGAGAATCGTCAAAGTAATTTAAATGATATTTTTATTACTTGTTTATGGTAATGAACAATTTGTTAAACAGTCAATTTATATTTTAACTGAGTGTGACATGAAAAGTCACGAAATATCAAAATTGAATGCGAGGTGGCAATAATATCATCACATGGCCGCACATGATTCGGGTACTACTTTCTTAGTGTAATCATTAGCAAAACGAACTCACACCTGCGGAACTATTTGCAAACAAGCAAACGGAGTGAAATGAATAGTATATACCCAGTCATGAATGTCCAGAGGATTAGTAACTGTATTCGCATCAATAGTAACTGTGTTTAGGCGCAGAACTCAATTTAAAAAAAACTTGAAACCAGAAACGTAATGACTCGACATAATGATCTTACTTTTCTCCAGACCCTATTATGTTTTCACCTTGAATTTACCATGAAACCATTGCCTTCAGCTATCTTACAAACACACAAATCTTAAACGATAAGGTTGGTACATACTCTTTACGTCTCTTATACGGTACAGCTTCTATACAGTATTCATACAGTATACGGTACAACTTCTACACAGTATTCATCTTAACTTCTTCTTCCGAAACTAAACGCAGCGAAATGGTAGTTATTTCATAATAAGTTACTAGGTTTGGAAACACCAGCTCAAAACACAGGTACCGTAGTGAGTCATCAAATTTGCCAAAAGGCCATTTTATAACTTTTACCTTTGTAAGAAAAAGTTTAATCGAAAATTTCTGATTTAGCCCTACACATCCGGGATAACAATGGTACCAACTTGAATTAGTATATGAAAAATTGAACATTACATTTCTGGCCGAACTGAATTTAAATTTTTTGTTGTTAATTGTTGGCAGTGGTTAGAGTACGACGCGCAAGTCTCCTGAACCACTATTTTTCTTAGCGTTTCTATATTCCTTTCAAATTCAGGATCTTCTACTGCTAATTCTGATTTCACTCTATCAACGTTTAGTTTCACATCCAAAGAACACATAGCTGTATCATTGTCCATTGTTTCCTCTCCTTCCGTTGTAGATACTATTAACTCTTCGTTGTCAGTCATCAGTTCCAATGACCACCCTTTCCCTTCGAGCGGATCTTCCTGAGGTAAGTCATAAGCAATTTCTTCTTTGCATATCAATTCCAACTTAACAGACGCCTCACTAGCAATTGTGAATTGAAATATAATAAGAATTTAACACTGTTCTTATACTTTCCTTATATTTTATGTTGCCAGTGTTAATAAAATGGTTTACAAGAACGTTCACAAATGCAACTTTATATTTCAAATCTTATTCTTTTGATTTTGCTTATTTACTTAGCCACGATCGCTCTCTCGGCAAATGTTTGTTTGTTTGTAGTAGCCGGAGGTAAGGCAAATGGAACCCGGATGTATGCTGTTTTAGTTCAGACTTCATTCAAGTGAGATCCTTTGCGCTAGTGTCGCTCACTCTCACATACCGCTATTCTCCTGTTTCAGAAGGTATCCATCTATCTTTATCGTTTTAGCGGGAATAGCAAATCCTGTATTTCTGTATGCCATTGCGGTTTGATTGACTGTCGAACTCCCGTTGCGTATACCGGTACTAATTTTATTTAATACACGTGCTATTATTGCTTCAAGTGCTACTTTTGATTGTGACTTCTTCCGCGACTTAAGATAGTTAGTGCGAACAATTTAATATTTTAACACAATTTTTTCACTTGAGAACAATAACTGGTTGTGGCTTTTGTGTGTATGTGTAAGCGTCTCGTGGAATAAGACGTTGATTTTCGGTGCCATTTGATAACAGTCACTACCATCACTCACGCACCTACTGTAACTATTGGAGACAAACTTAGAGATCTGTTGTCCCAAACACTACACATTTGCCACCACACAACCCAGGGCTGATTTTAAGCAGCACGTGCGATGTCATTCTCTTCAATGTTGCCGTACTTCCGTAACCTTTCATAAACTGAACAAAATTCTGCATTTAAAAAAGCCATAAGTGGAAGATAAAATAAAGGGACAATAGAGGAAAGTAGCAACATTTATTTTCAGGTAACGGGGTCATAAATATCTAACAAATGTCTCAAAGAAGAGATGGGACAGTTTTGAGGACTTTCCAGATTCCATGAAAAAAGCATCTTTAACTGTGTCTGCTAGTATTCCAGGTCAGACAAACACTGCCTTGTAAGGTGACCATAATTCCCGTATGATACGCCAGGTGGCAGAGCCGAATCGAAAATGGGTGGATATAAAACGAATAACTTTCTGTAATTTTTAGCAAGTACCTAGGTATATAGTACTACGCAAGTGCGCCCATTTCTCTGTAAATTTGGTGGTGGTGGGTCACTCACAACCAGAAGGTATATACTGTATATGAGGATGTTAAGACAAATTACATTCAAATTATGCAAAATATTACATATTCATAAATACACTAGGAGGGCCCCATTAGCTTTGGAGAGCCCCGGGCCCACAGGATTGGCGCCCTTGATACTACGCCAGAAAACTAATCAATGTTTCGAGATGTTCGTTCTTGATCAAATCGCCATCTAAACTTATACCTTTCTAATTGATTTGAAGACTTATTTTTTAATAATACTGAATATATCTACAGCAAACGATTATACTATGTAATATATTTTACATACAAATTACTAATAACGCAGATAAATCTTAGTAGGTATTCATATATTTAAAAAATATGATTCAGTAATGAATAGGCTTTACGATCAACGAGTACCACAATAAAATTGTGTTTCGTTGGAGTTTTCTTTTCAAACCATGTAAAACATTTAAATTGCGCAAGGGTTTTTATGCTGCTTTGATTGAAGTTCCTTAGTCTTCCTTTTCATTTTTTTAACTTTTCCTTTTACCTTAGTTTGGTTGATTAGATTTTAGTGTCCTTTTCAGCAGCCAGGCTGTATAAGACGTAAATCTACATTTTAACGTGCAAAGCAAACCGCACGAATACACGCCGGGAATTATGCCTGCATGTAATTAGTCCCCTTCACACTGAATTTAAAATTATTTTAATGTCAGCATTTTGACCATCATTTGATCAGGTATGATCAACCATTTCTGACGTTTGATCAGTTTTATTAACATAAATATAAGCTTCATTTAGTAGCGGCCTAGCATGTAGTTTGCCCCCCTTCACGCCGATCAACAATTTCCATTGTTTGATCAACTTTACTAACAGTTACAAAGGTTAGAAAAGGAGCTAGCCCCCTCCCCTACATCTGCGATTGGACTCTTTATTATGCTAATCATTTGATCATTGTTTTATCAGGTAGGGTCAACAATTTCTAACGTTTGATCTGCCTTAAAACATAAATATAAGCTATATTTAATTTGGTGTTAACTACACACTAGCAAACTTCACGTCAGATTCGAAATTTCTTAATGCTAACCGTATGATCCTGATTTGATCAAGTTTGAACAATAATTTCCAACGTTCGATTGACTTCATCTACAGATATAAACAGTAGAAAAGAGGGATTATATATCTATCAAATCAGACGATGAATCGCTTAAAACCGTTATCAATTTGATTTAACAAAGATCAAACGACTTACATTGAAAATTGTCGAATTTAGCGTAACCAGAGAGGAATAGCTGTTGAGTACTTAACTCTTTTCTGAAGGTAGCATATATGATATGTCTGTCTATTAAATCAATCACGTGCTGGAAATCATTAATTAAATCTAAATAAATAAACACCTTATATCTCCTGTTTACATATTGATCGAATGAACCTAATCAAACTATTTGTAGAACTAACATATTCTTAAGCCCGATTACTAAAACCAACGAATGTTTCTGTCAGTAATGTCGATCAAAATCTGCAAATTGTTGAATAAGTCTGGACAAAACGAATGTTAAACGTACGATGTGATGAAGTGTTGAATCTAGTGTTGCCACCGAGACGGAATTTGGTGCAGTTTCGATTTGAAAATATCGTGAGAGAGCTGTCTCGTCTAGAAGAGTCTTTTTTACTCTTGGAAGTGACCTGTCTCGTCTCGTATTTCGTGAAGAGAATTCTGTTTCAACTCATGTAACTGGTGCATACGAGCCATCACGCCAGCTTAAGTATTTAATGGAATTTTTTTCTTTGCCAATCGATACATTAATATTTTTCAGATTTGATCAAACATTTTTAATGATTGATTGGCTCCTCTTACTTAGACATGAGCCGGCGTAGGTCAAGGATAATCCTCTGTATTCATTGTATTAAATATTTGAGCATGTCAAATAATATATCTTACTTTAATCAGATTTGTTCAGCCATTTCCGACGTTTCACCAATACCCTAAAACCCAATATAGTCTTTTTTATTAGGAAGATAAATTCATGCTAGCACTCTCAATTTAATATCAGTTCTTTTTTCCTTAGTTAGTCGATACATCATAGTTTCATCAGACCCCTTGCCGAGATGTAAGCGGACGAAAAAAGGGGCTCAGCATCCCATATCCATCGGGTGACCACTTGATCACGGCTATCGGTAGGTATTTTTTAAAATCAGATTGAATCAGCCATTTCCGATGTTTTATCAATATCCCAAGACCAAAACTGTCCATTTTTATATTTTCGAACTTTGCATTGCATCCGTGTTGGAAGTCTTAAAGAACTGTCTTGTTCGTCTGTCGACAGGCATCAAAGCAAAAATGTTAAAATGTGTCAAGAACTTTTTTGCCAATCGATTTAACGTCCCAAGAAAAGTTTACATCTCTTCCGTGAATGAATTATTCCCAGAAGCGACAGTCCCATTAGCGACAGAAACTGTTATCTGTCCTATGAAGGACCGACTCATTTACATTGAAATGATGGAAGATGATATGATTCCATCTCGTAAAATATGTTTGCCTCCGTTATTAGCGCCCGAACAACCTTGGTATGAAATACGTACGTGGCAGTGATATTGTTAGTCAAATATATTTTTCCTCTACTGTTTCTGTAAATATATTTTTTTTTTAATTTTGAATTAGGTTCGACATAAAACATATCAAATAACTCAACGAGACAACAGGGGTATTTCCATGAAAAGTGTATTCCTAAAGGTAAAACAATCCAAAAGGTGAATAAACTCTTTAGACTACCATTCCCCTATTGTAAGCTATTAAAACGTAAACTAATTGCTTAATTTGCCTTTCTTCCTTGTTATGATTTCTACGTAAAAGCCTGTCTTAAAGCAATCTGATATAATCCCTAATAACTAGACGAATTGTAAAGTCATGCGATAGATTTGTAACTTGTGTAATAATTTCTTCGAATACACCGTGTTTTTAGATTTCTTTGATATCCTCAAGTGGTTAACACCTTTTTTCCCTGGGCACCCGATGGGAAGGCAGGAGTCGCCCCCCTGCCTCACAAAAATGTATACGTAATATAGCAAACCACGTATATTAAATACCAGATATACCAGACCTGATACAGCAACCATGGAGATGCCCCTCCCTAGAAAATTTTCTTTGGGCGCCCATATCTCTTTCTGATTATTTTCTTATGCCATAAACATATTCACTCTAAACTTATGCTCCATATCATTTTAACATGAAATTTTTAATTATATTAGAATCATACATGGCTACTAGAAGGCGGAGCTACTCTAAATATTTAGTTAGTTTTCACCTTGATAGAGTCAATGTATTCATATAAATTAATTCAAAAGTATAATATTAGGAAAAACGTATAAAAGATTGTTAATATAATGAGAGTGTTTTCACGTATTCAATTCAGGTAGAGCGAAATCTTTCACAGTATATTTTCTTCGGTTCTAAATCACATTAGCAAAAAATAAGTTAAAGAAGAGGGGACCTTATCTCCTTCCATCATCTTAGTATGAACTAATCGGTGACTCATATGACGTTAATAGATCGAATCGGTTGCTCATAGGACAGCTAACCGTTCCTGTCGCTAATAGGGCTGTCGCAAGTGGGAAGACACCCCGTGAACACTCTACTCAAACCAGCCGTAATTCAAATTAACCATTTCCGGTTTCGGCGTTTATCGCCGTAGAACAAGAAAAAGGTAACAGATAGCGAGAAGCAAATTTTTGCAAAAGATTTAGGGGACAATCCACAAGATACAACTAAATCAGGAAGTGTTTCAAATTTAATATTGCTTCTGGTTCCAATACTGATTTCCCTAGAGTGAAAACGTAAAGATATGGAGATACGATTGTCAAAAGAATAGATTCCATCTTAACGTTATCTTCTAAACCGGAAGTGGTTGAAATTAGCAATTTCAAGTTTCATCACTGATCGCCATAAAACAAAAATGGTAATAGATAAGCACAAGAGGTTTTCTGCAATTGATTAAATGTCTCAAGAAAATGTATAAGGGAAGGCGTTGTACCTTTGAAACAATGTACCTTGGAACACCTGTGCTTTTCTAGAAATCAAAGCTAACTAGGTGCAGTTATTAAAATTCGTTTGAAAGATTAAATGAAAAAAAAAGCACTACAAACTGGTTTGGCTGTTGTTTACTGAGTGTTGTGCCGAGCAATGTTCCTTTTAATTTTTTCACCCCCAAAACGAAGATTTTTTGTAGTTACCTTTTGAGTTTTGTGCTCTTCGGTTTTTGCAACTTGTGATATTTATTTGTCCAAACTTGGGGTAGAATCATTGTCGAATACAGTAATATTTTTAGTTTTAACATCTGTTCAATATTTAAGCTAGTGGAGAACTTTTTTCGTAATGGTGACCCTCTTATACCTATGAACAATAATTCATCGTTTACTTTTGAACGATAAGTAACACTGTTTAAAGCTACACAATGTAAGTAGTTAAAAGAATTGATATATTTTATATAGGTTAGGTTAGGATATAAAGTTATTAATTATAATTTTAAGTAGTTTCTATATATTTGCTTGTTGTATAACATAATGTTAAGAGTTGTATATGCTCAACTTTATTATTCACAAGTTTTTGGTAGAACTTCTCTTCAATTTTTAATTCAGTTAATAAAATTTCAATTCTGGGGAACGTTTTATAGCTAAACCTTTTATTGCAATTTATAACTGTTAATATTTACGACTCTTTTTTATAATATTGCCTCAGAAACGTAATTTTCAATTTGTTCAAAGTTACAAGAGGGTCTCTTCAATGGAACACGACCATAATGTACCTGTGAACAAAACGGGTATGCTCTTGTTATATTCTATAAAAGCTAATGTAATTATGTAACACGTTTAAAATTAATCCTATCTGATAGCAAAGAGATGGGTCTTCAAATATACGACAAAAATTGGGGGAAAAGTGTTGAATATTAGCACCAAATTTTCAAAGACTCTAAAAGTGTTCACAGGTACATCACCTTTCCCTCATAGCCTTCATTGTAAGCAGTGTTGTGAACATCGGAAAGGAATAATATTATACGATTCCATGTCAGAAGGGCCCGAACAAAAGGGCGAGGACAGAAAGGCCCGAGTCAAAACGGCCCCACGTCAAAAGGGCCCCGTCAAAGGGGCCCTGCGTCAAAAGGGCCTGGTCAAAACCGCCCCGCGTAAAAATGGCCCGGGTCAAAAGGGCCACACGTCAAAAGGGCCCGAGTCAAAAGGGCCCCGGTCAAAAGGGCCACGCGTCAAAAGGGCCCGGGTCAAAAGGGCTCCGCGTCAAAAGGGCCCTGGACAAAAGGCCCCGCGTCAAAAGGGCCCTGCGACAAAAGGGCCCGGGTCAAAAGGGCACCGCAACAAAAGGGCCTGAGCCCAAATGGCCCCGCGTCAAAACTGCCACGCGAGAAAAGAGCCCGTGTCAAAAGGACCCTGCGTCAAAAGGGCCCCACGTAAAAAGGGCCCGGGTCAAAAGGGCCCTGCGACAAAAGGGCCCGGGTCAAAAGGGCACCGCAACAAAAGGGCCTGAGTCCAAAGGGTCCCGCGTCAAAACAGCCCCTTGAGAAAAGGGCCCGAGTCAAAAGAGCCTCATTTCAAAAGGGTCCCGCGAAAAAGGGCTTGAGTGGAAAGAGCCCGGGTAGAAATAGCCCCACGGCCAGAAAGCCTGAAATCAAAACAGAAGTGGAAATCAAAGATGCACGAGGGGATAGTGCCACCTTAGGAAGTAGAAGTGATTGTCCAATAGAAGAAAGAATATCAGTGGTTATTAGAGACAAAAAGGAAACTTGAATGGTGATCTTAATTTTGTTTCGTTGCTGTTTGTTCTGCAACAATCCCTATCGCTTAAGTCGTTTCTCGATGAAAGTTTGCTTTCAACCGCGTCTCTCTGAGTTTGTAGACGTGGAAGACCCGGTTCGATTCCCGGCGGGATCTCATGTGGTTCGAATTCCACGTTACTCAGTAGGTCCACATCACATACAGCCTCGCTGCTGAAAGGGATGCTAAAGTGAAAATCATATATCATATCCTCTAAGTTTGTATTCTCGAGACCTAGCCTAATCAGACTATCTATTAATTACTGTTCCCTTAGTTCTAAAATTCAATTTCTGCCCCTGAATCAAAGTAGAAAAATACGTATTATATGAATAATATTATCTTGAAAATGTTTCTTTAATTTTGGTGTAAGAACATACATGTGGATCTCCATACAGGGTTAGTCAAAAGTATTGGGACAGAACAATAATAACGACACGCGTGGACGGGGGAAAATCAAATGTTGCAATTGGTGTTATTGCAAAAACTGCATTGGCTTGGAGTGTGGTCACCGTGGAAGCCATTTTGAATTACACTATATTGCGGATCGTACATTTTTTAATGAAAAAGTCTATGATCTTACACTTTAGTTTAGGCTTTATATTCCCACAAATGTGAAGGTGAACTCATTTTTGGCACATTACTATTTGTTTATGAGACAGGGTGTTTGGCATATGTATCTGATAGAAAAAAAGTATCATAACAGGGCAGTAACAAAGAGACAAATGGACAAAGGAAAAGTAAATGTTACAGGTTGGTATTGGTGTTAAAACTGCGTTAAATGATCATGGCACCCAACTTGAATTCAGCATATTATATACCATAAAATATTTTCAAATAGACAGGGGTACTTGAGTCACATAAATTTAGGCTAGAATCTTGCTACAAACGATAATCTGAATTAGGGATGCGCACAAGACAAGATTTGAGGCTGTCTCGTCTCAAAAATGTACTGTAAATGTGATGTCTCGACTCGAAAAATGTGCATTTTTCTATTGGAAGAGCTGTCTCGACTCGGATATTCTCAGGAAAATTCTGTCTCGACTCGTCTCGTGTACGCGATAGTGTGTGCTAAATTTGACATTTGTTTCTAGTAGAAGAAAGTATTTAGACAAGTGTAGCGTCGAGAACCCGTAAGGGGTCGAATTCAAGCGAAACCACCGGTAGTACTTTTCGAATAACATTCTGATCTTACTAAGGCTGCTCCTATCCTTGCGTAAAAGGCAGAAGCTCGTCAAATAGTCGCTTCCTCAATCTCACAAAATATTACGAGGTTCTTGGGACAGTGTCAAAACAATAAATACAATCAATACAAATAAATAATAGTTCTCTGAATCATACCGATAGCAGTGGTTTGAACAGGGAGCGGTGTGATTTATAATACTAAGCCTGAGGCTACGGCCTCAGCAAGAGAAGGGGGTCGTTCAATATAAGAGTGGCGCAATGAATCATTAACCCGACAGAGGTGATATTACAATATTACTGAAGGATACTTAGCATTTAACTGTCCGCCGTGTTGTCAACTTAGACACGTTAATAGTTAATTAAATATCTAATAATATCTATAATTAAGGTGGGGTCACACTAGTTGCGATAGATTTATTATCAGAGAGCTCAGTTTCCCTACTGATCATAATATGAAACAGTAAAAAAAATCACTATCGAGTCACTAATTAGATTGAAGTTAAGATCATAGGGTTACAAATACATGATTTTTAGTTCTCGGTGTGGCGTCTCAGACAGGAGATATCAAGAAACAATTCCACGAAATTAGGGCGAAGTAATTAATTTAGTCTACAGAAGAATTCAAGTATTGAGTAAGTGTACGACAGCTCTCTGGGTGAGCTATAATAGTAAAGGAAGAATACTTACTCCGCCTACACACAATATGAATTCCAAAAGGTTGGCGTGGAAATGGTCATCACGCCGGATACTTGACACAGCACTTTTTAGTCTTTCAAACTTCACTATACAACACTAAGTCCAGAAGTACTTAATTACCACTAACATAGTTTAAGGTCACACTGCAAGGAGTGAGAGGGCGCCCCCCCGAGGGGGAAGAGAAAGCACGGACTATGGGCTCATCGCGTCGTTTGGTGGTAACGAATCTCTTGAGAGATCATCCCCGAGGTTTTATGTGTTGAGCTTGGGTGTCTCAATCTTACACCAGATTGTGCAATCATTAGAAAAATTTCTGTAGAAGCTGATTGGATATAAATGATGTAATGGTTTGGAACACTTGGTGAATTCTGATTGGCTAAAGGTGATCTCATGCTACTTATGATAGGCGCGCGACATTTCTGATATCTATAGAGTTTCCAAAACGCATACACCTTCACAAAAAAATACAGACATGGGTTCCAACTAAAACCAGTTAAAATTACACAACATTATACAAGAAAAGGGGTGACACAAACCTCTTATAAGTGCTCGGTTCAAAGGTCAGTCTAGCAGCTGCGAAAGTATGAAGTCAGCGTTATATATAGAATCTGGAGTAATATCAGAACTAAGATTCTAAGAGGGTTTGGTAACATTAATATCAGACTGTCGTCTCGTAGTTGGTCGCTAGAATTGGGTAGGGTGTCTGGAACTGAAATGCGACAGACATCTCTGAATACCTGTTGTCTTTACAAGAGTTTTAAGAAATAAAGTAGTTCCTTTGGATTCGTAAATGAAGAAGTTTGAGAATAAGTCTGGGCGATACTCACAAAACAATTGATTTAAACAAATTCTCGTAGGTTATACAGGGGAGAACTTGTCGTGGAGTACAGGGTGTTTGCAAAAACACCGCAAAAAGTTTAGTCGAAATTTTAGTTACGACACAGGTAACTAATAAATAGTACTTCATTGTGTTCTTAACGTTTCTGCTCGTTTGCTTGCGTTTGTAAAATATTGAGAAGTTACCACATATGTATATCATATTTTAATAGTAAGTATATTTGTGATTAATTGTTACTTTACGACTATAAAGCAATAGAACGCTTTTAATGTGCAGTTTCGAATATTTGGTAGAGCTCAACGTCGTTCAAATAGTAGTGGGTGATAACGATGTTTCTTCTGGTCAGTGTATTGTACCATGTAGAGTTAATACGGGAAGGATAAAATGGTAGAATTGCTAGAAAGAAACCATGTATTACCCAAATTAAGAAATATAAGATACTTAAATTTTCTAGAGCTTTTGAAAATAAACCCAAAAACTGGTGGGAATGTTTTTATCGACGAATTTAAGTTAAACCTGCATGATGGTAGAATAATAGTGTTTCGACGAGTAAATATAGAAATAAATGTCAAGAACTTCCAGCCTGCTTTAAAATACCGAAGAAATATATCTTAACGAATCTTAGAAGGAGTTCTAATTTTATCAAGATATTGATCCCAAACAAAGTATATGTTGTAAAGAAAAGATTGCTTTAAAACTGCTCAAAAGTTCACTAAACCCCACCATACAGTACCGGCTTTAATCCCATTGAGAATCTTTGGAACGAATTGCAACGTAAGGTCAATATATACGAGTTACGGTGAAAGAAGGTTTGAGAAAAGCATTACGTACAGATTGAAATAATATTTCCCCACACTACCCCAGGAAAATTGTAACAACGATGCCGAAATGCTTAAAGAAAGTTATAAATCATTGTGTGTTTGCTATTAAATAATAACTGTATTAACTTGGAGGGATAAAATAATTTTAGAGGACATTTTATAGTAGTTTCTTTTAATAATATCTGAATATTTATGTGATCAACAGTGTCCACATCCCCATTCAATGTAGTTTTTGCAACAACACATACTTGCAACATTTGCTTTTCCTCCGCCACATTATTATTTTATTGTCCTGATACTTTTGTCTATTACACACTAATGTCAAACATAGCACACTTTCCTCGTAAAAGAATGAGGATTGGTAAAGAATGAATCATATTCTCGTTTGTAGGAAAATTCAATCCTAAATTGATGTGCTAAACATACTCCTTTTCATTTAAAAATATTATGTGGTATCCAGTATGGCGAATCTAGGATGGCTGTCATTATGTCCACGCCCTCACTCAGTGCAGTTTTAGCATCAACCTGCAACCTTTTACTTTTCTACGTCTACGTGTCTCTTAGCCTGTCCAGATACTTTGGTCTACTAGATAGAAATGTCAAACGTAGCACCCTATCTCGCAAACGAATGAAGATAAATTTTTAAAAAATGAGTTTTTCTTCTCATCTGTGGCAACATTTTAGCCTACATTAATGTGTCAAACTCACCTCTTTCTACTCAAAAGATATTGTGTGATATCAAATATCGCAGAATCAACCATCTGCAATATTTACTTTACCTCCGTCCACGCGTATCGTTATTACTGGTCTGTCGTAACATTTTTACTAACCCTATATTTTTTCCGCATGTGTGTTCTTTCAACACAAATAAACAGGTATGTCCACGTAATATTTTTCACCTAATAAGTATTTTTATACTTCTGAAGTTTTGCAGGCTATAACTCAGATTTCTTGACGTAGGGCCTTTTTGTTATGGGGCCCTTTTGACCGGGGCCCTTCTGACCAGGGTCCTTTTGACTCAGGCCCTTATGACTGGAGCCCTTTTGACTAAGGTCTTTCCGTCCTCGCCCTTTTGTTCGGGCCCTTCTGACGTGACACCGGTTATAGGATAGGAAGAGATCATATACAAAGGTACAACAGTTATTTAATGCTACATTTTCCGATCGTAACCCAATTTCGAAGTCAACTGTCTAAGAGACCATTGAATGTTTTGCAGAAAGGCACCGCATGCGATCAGGAAGGCCGAAACAATGTAGCAATTTGGCAGTTTCTTTTAATTTACAATCTTTTTTGGAAATTCCGCATTCATTGATAACCAGAGTTGCTAACAAGCTAGGTGTTTCCCAGAGTTCAGCGCAATGAATTTTTGTACACTATGCTCTGTATGTAAAGTCATTCTGAAGTATGATTAGTACCATACTAAAGAGTTCTATTAACATATGTTAATTGCAGTAGTCAAACCTTTAGTATGACGCTAATCATACGTCAAAACGACTCTGCATAAGGCGGTATAAGTTGAAACCCTAGGAGAATGCGTTTAGTGCATGAAATAACGGAAGACGACTTTGATCACCGCATTGAGTTTTGCGAAGTAATGATATGAAATATCGGTGACAGCAATATTGTCGTAAATGACGTGGAATTCTCTGGTAACTTTCAGACTGTCAGTTTAACGTCCACATTATGCCCTTTAGGATGACGATGATTAAAGCAAGTGAATGAAGGCAAGAACGGGTGAAATCAAAAGGAAACGAGGGTACCCCGGGAAAACTCACGTATACAATATTGTCCATCACAACCTTACTTGGCCGGGAATCGAACCAGTAGTCCTACACACCAGAGCTAAGCGATCTACCATTGAACCACCGTGCCCCTCCCTCCGAACATAGCACACACTATTTCTACAAGTGCTGATGCAATTCAAAGAAAGCGAAAATAATGTCTGCCGGCTTTTCTTCTTTAGAAATTAGAAGTTACGGTGAGGAAGAATTGCAGTAATAGAAATCGGGACCAGTTAAAAACAGTGAGGTAGCCTCATCTTGAAGAACGCTTCGCGATATTTTCCTCATTGACGAAGGTTTATATCACTTGTTTTTGAGTTAAAGAAGGAAACCTCGATTAAGTCATTGTGACACTCATAAGGAACATCTCCTTATACGAATATTAGTACGAGTATTTTGTGTATAGTCTTACATGCAATTCTTTTAACTAGCTAATAGTTTAGGAGGAAGATGAAGTGACGAGGTGGGTAAGCGTTTAGCGCATTGAACTTATATTCGGCGGACCCGCGTTCAAATCTCAGTCAGGTTCTAACTTTTTCAAATGTTTCAATTTCAATTTCAATACATACTCAGTGTGACAAGCAAGATTTTCTCTCCTCCAGAAAGAAAAAAAATGTTGGAACGAGGAGAATTGGAGAAGGTCTCTTAATGAAGGCAATCATTTACTAACTTATTTCCAGCAATTGTTCTAGAATTGATATTTTCGTCTACTTTCAAGCATTTTCTGATTCATGTGTGATCAGTGTTTTTATTTCTTTGAATATACAGTATATAGTGAAATAATATATTACATACACAACAATATTGAGATTAACATATGATGTTCATTGGACAACACGCTCTGAACCAGAGAGGTTCATCTCAGAATGGAGAAATGTTTCGTGCGTCATCTACTCACAATTTTACTTGCATAAAGACTGGATTCAATGCTACCAACTGTTGTCAGTGCCGAGAAAAGTTACGTGTAAATTGGGTTGCATCTGTCCAGGCGTTCTCAGCCAGAGTTGGCGTGGGTCAATGAAAACTTGACCCACCACCCACCGTGACCCACTCTGACCCATGACCCACCATGACCCACCACCCATGGTGACCCACTACCCACGGTGACACACTCTGACCCACCATGACCCACCACCCACCATCAACCACTCTCATCCACTGTAACCTATTCTGACTAACCAAAATCCATCGTCATCAACTCTGAACACGATCCACGGCCTCTTCTGAACTGACTAAAGACTTTACAATTGAAATAAAACAAGACTGTAAAATTGTCACTAATCGGAGTTTGAATTTCTAGTCAATCGCTCAAGCACCACTCTGTTAGTATAACGGTGGATCTTACCTTTATGATATAAAATGGTAAAGTGTTTGTCAGTGGGGAAATTGGAACAGTTCGAGGTGGGGGGAAATTAGTGTGTGCCTAAAATATACTTGTACTAAGAGAGTATTCTTGCAAGTGTTAATTTCAGAACGCATTCAAAAAGAAACTTTTATTCGCAGGAAAATACCCCTGTACAATATGGAAAAGGTTATGGTTTCTCAGTTCACAGTATTTTTCTCACAAAATACTTGAAAAATCAGTTTTTCATAGTTTATAAAGGTGGTCGGGTACCTTATGTGAGAGCATCTCCATAAAGTATGCTCATAATTGTAATTTGTGTTATCACTAAAACACCACGTTAAATTTAAGTTACAAATATGCATAATTGCAATTATTATGAATATTTACTCAAAGTAGTTTACCTAAAGCAAAGAAGAGACTTACTTAAAAAATAGGTACAAAGTTGAATAACACAAATAAGCCATTACTAATACCAGTATACATTTTCTATAACTAGTAATTTTGCACCTTAAAACAAATCTGAAATCGGGTTTATTTCCTGTTGGTAACTTTTTCGTGGTAAATCATCAGCAACGGAATGATGTCCATCCTTCAGCCAAGAAATAACTAGCCCGTGTACTTTGAGCTTGTCTAGCGGTGGGCTATTAACATTGATGAACAAGTTAGACAATGTTTGGGCAGTTAGTCTATTTCTAATATCAGTCATTTGTAAATTCATACGGAGAAATCCCCGTTCACACTCTGTCGTGGAAATTGATATACTTCTACCCGATTTATGCAACTCCTCATCAACAATCTGCTTGTTAGACTTAAGTCTGATAACGATTTTTCTTAGTCAGTTTTGAAATACACAGCAAGAAGTATCATCTCTCTATCACCATACAACATCTTTTCCATATCGACCATGTCAGTTGGCAATGTCGACTCATGGAGAACAGAAACTTCATCTACCACGCCTTCGATAGGGAATCTTGTGAATAAATTATCAATTAAAGCCTGATAAACTGATGATTTCTTATTTGTTTATAAATTTAATTTTTGTAATTACACATGAAGGTTTGATGCCATCACCAAGTTCCCTCCCCCGTCTAGAAAGCGAAAGGGAACGAGGTTCCAGGAGTGTTCAGAGGTGAATGGGAATTTCTCTCCTTCTTCCCCTTCAATTACCACACTGCTGTTTGCCATGTGCCAAATTACGATGAATTTAAATTAAATTATCACAGTACAATTATTTCCTTGTTGAATTATCAATACTTTTCAGTGAAAAAAAGGATCAAATTTGAAAGTTCCAAATCAAGGTAAGGAGACCAACGTAAAGGGAAAATAGTGTAAAATTTTCCATATAATTATGCGTACAATCCAAACTTAAAATTTCCGTGTAATTAATCTTACAATACAAATTTTATGCCTATTTTAGTCTCAAGTTTTTGGGTTGATTGCCCTGTGCTGTAAGCGCTCCATATAATAAACATAAGCTTCAACAATTATTATAGTAGAAAGCAATGGATATATGACGCCAAGCACTGTATATTTTTGTTTGTGATTTTTTTCTTAAATAACATCGATCGTTTTCGATCATTTTTACAAACCAACTCACTACCAATTTTCCATATATAGAAAGTGCCCCCCCCCCATAAAGGAGAATTTAAAAAATGCTAGGACACATTCTGTTTATTTTCAATAAAGAGTTAATACACTGAATTTCAGCTCCGTACGTTTAACTGTTTGCGAGATACTAATTTTTTCCCGCAAAAATTCGGATCCTCTCTATCTCCTTAGGATATTATGCATTATAATAAAAGCAATATAACATCCCAGTTTGAATTAAGGCCTAACTATGTACCAAAAGTAATTTCGTTTGACTTTGCAATTTGACCGTGATGATCAGGCACACATAGTTACATTCAATTTTTTATATAATAATTTATATATTACAGTGATTCAGAAATGTATTTTTTCCAGTGGTTAACTCCTCTAAAAGCTCACAGATCTCGAAAGCCAAGTAGTAGTAGAAGTCGTATTGCTATTATTACAATTAAAAATATCAATATCCAAAAGCTCTGAAATTCTTTTTTCACTTGGTTAGATATACTCAACTCAGGTAAGTAGACAGAAACAAGTGGAAAAGGAAGGGAAATGAAGGTCTTGAAAGTAAATGAAGACAAATTTACCAGTCTTCAGAAGATACTGTCTAAAATGAAGTGAGCACAGAGGGTCGGTAGATCATACTGAGTCGGTGGGTCGCAGTGGGACATGATTTCTGGTGGGTCGCAGTGGGTCACAGTGGGTGGTGGGTCGCAGTGGGTCATGGTGGTTGGTGGGTCACAGTGGGTCATGGTGGTTGGTGGGTCACAGTGGGTCACATGTTGTTGACCCACGACCCACTGACCCACTTGACCCACTGACCTACCGACCCACTGACCCACTCCATCTCTGGTTCTTACAACTGCAAATTACCTGGACCCCAAGTTATGGAATTAGAGCACTTAGGGTGGAGAGACTTTTGTTGTTGGGTGTACATAGATTTTCCTAACACGAGTAACACTATCTGCTATTGATCTATAATATTCCAAGCAATTTTTCCTCTTTCTTTTTCTTTCCTTCTTCCCTTTTATTTCTTACTCCCGAATTTTGCGCCACCTTACTTCGGCACCCAGGGTCGTTGCCACGTTCACCCGCACCATGACACGGCACTAATCAATACCTACCTGGAATACTTTTCTCTGTTCACATGAATCGTAACTGGGCTGTCGTAATAACTTTGACTAACACTGTATACAGATCCACATGTACGTTTTTTCAACACAGATCAGGTAGTGTCCACTGAATACTTTTAATCTAATAAGCATTTTTAAATTTCTCATGCCTTTCAGGCTATATCTCAGGCTTTTTTGACGTGAGGCCCTTTGATCGCGGGGTCCTTTTGACTCGGGGCCCCTTTTCACGCAGGGCCCTTTTGACTCGGGCCCTTATGACCGGGGCCCTTTTGACGCGGGCCCTTAAGCCGGGGCCCTTTTGACTCGGGTCTTTTTGTCGCGGGGCCCTTTTGACTCGGGCCCTTTGGACGCTGGGCCCTTTTGACGTGGGGCTCTTTTGACTCGGGCCCTTATGACCGGGGCCCTTTTGACGTGGGGCCCTTTTGACTCGGGCCCTTATGACCGGGGCCGTTTTGACGCGGAGCCGTTTTGACTCGGGGCTTTTTGTCCTCGCCCTTTTATCCGGGCCCTTCTGACGTGACACCTATTATACAAACCTCTTTCCCTCTTGTCCACTTTGGCAAAATACTTTATCTTGTCAGGCGAAGTACAGAAAAAGGCTGCGACGGTGAATGGGTGGCTAGGAGGAGGAATGATGCGAGGCTGTGTTTGTATATTACAATGACTTTCTACCAAGTTGCGTAGTGTCTGTCATCAAACAAGAGAAAAATGCAATACAGGTAGTATACTTTTTAATATATGACAATTCTATGGTGATAAGAAAATTGCCTTCCTCTACAAAATGTTTAGAATATTAGGTACAAGGAATGTTTCTACTCATACTATATCTTTTTATATTACTATTTCGTATTTCCAACACAGATTCCCCCTCCCCTTGTATGAAAACTAAAAAGGGTAAAGAAGCCGTCTTATCACTTCGCCGATTTCGTGTTGGACTATTGCACTTTAGAATTGGTAAAACAAAAGACAAACTCAAAATTTAACAAAAGCACCTTAAAATCAGGGTTTCGTGTTGGTAATATTTTGTAAGTGTATTGTTTGTAATCGCTGTATATAATACTTTGTAGATTTGAAATAATATCTTAATCTATGCACAACCTAATCAAACGAAGGCCAGTACATAGTAATATCACAGAGAAAATAACAAGACAAAATCAGAATGTAATGGCCAACGTAATGTGCCAACAGTAATCAAACTGGCCCGCACAATTTGTTTTCCTCTCCAATTCGAATAAGATGCTACCAAAAAAGTTTACTCAACACGTGCCAACTTCTACCACCAAAAGTAGAATTTGTACCCCCCAAAATTACGAGAAATTTGAATTTTTGATGGTGGGTCAAACTGGCCCGCACAACTTGTTTTCAATTCGAATGAAAACAATACCATAAATTTGTATTCAATATGCACCAATTTGTACTACCAAAATTATAATTTGTATCCCAACGAATTTTGAGAAATTTGAATTTTTATGGCTGTTAAAGTTGGCCTGCACGACTAATTTCTCATTCCAATTCGAACCAAAACGGTACGAAAGATACGTACCCAATGTGTACTCGAAATGAAAGGACTAAAATTATGTGCTGGGCAGCTTCACTTCCTAATAAAAATTCAATTTCCTCGAAATTGGAGAGGTACAAATTCCAATTTTGGTAGTACAAATTTGTACATATCGGGTACAAATTTTTTCTACCGTTATGATTCAATTTGGAAAGAAAAAGAAGTTATGTGCAGGGGTAAAAGTGGATCTGAAAAGATGGAGGGGCGGTAGGTAGCCGTCTCCTGCCTATCTTTGCCCATTATAGCTTTTTAGGAACTGGGGGGACGCCATATATATTTTTTCGAGGTGGGGGACGGCGTCCCTAGCTTTCCCTCACTTTTATCCCTGGTTATGTGAGCCAGTTTCACCCGCCAAAAAAATATAAATTTTAGAAATTAGTGATGGTAGAAATTCTAATATGGTGGTATAAGTCTGTACATATTGGGTACAAATAATTGCGACTGTTTTGATTCGAATTGGAAAGATTAAAGTATTGTGCGGGCTAGTTTGACCTGCCAACAAAATTTTAATTTGCTCGAAATTGGAGGAGGTACAAAATGTAATTTTGGTGGTACAAGTTGGTACATATGGGTACAAATTTTTTGTACCATTTTTGTTCTATTTCGAAAGATGAAAAGTTAAACGGGCCACTCTCACCCGCCATCAAATATTCAAATTACCCGAAAATGGTGGGGGCACAAATTCTAAGTTTGGTGCTACAAATTGGTACATACTCATACAAATTTTGGTACTATTTTGGTTCGAATTCGGAAGAAAAATGAGTTGTGCTGGTCTGATTGACTTTCCAACAAAAAAATCAAATTTCTCGAAATTACTTGAATTGGGTCCCCAATTTGTTCCGTTAATTTCTCATAATCTATGACGGTAGAACAGAACAAATTACGATACAATTAGGTAAAAATAAAAGTCTTTCAAATGAGGCGACTTAATCGTTTGTACAACATGGAGAGGGGACGAGGTTTACGCAGCCCTCTATTTTGTTTTCTTAATTTGTCATAATCTGTTATTGTTACACTAAAACTCATTGTAGTACAACACAGTACTAACCAAGTGCTATCATATGATGTACAATAGTCATGTGTACCCGGTGTATTAAGTCCTGATTTGAGTGTCTGCTTGAGCTAGACTCCCATTTTGTTCCGTTAATTTTTCATAAACCAAGTCGGTACAAACGAAATAAATTACGGTACAAATAAAACTCTTTCAGATAAGCCAATTAAATCGATCCTAGGGGATTGTGGGGTGGTGCTGCGTGAAACTTCACCACTTCGTTTTCTTAATTGCTCATACTGCAGTACCGGTATACTACAAACAAAAATATTTGCGGTACAAACTGGTACGAATGAAGTATTTTTTGTTGATACACAGAAATCGTTTGTATCGACAGGGGGGAAGGTTCACAAGGGTTGGTGGAATACCTAGAAGTCTCTATAATCGAGTGCTGAAGCAAGTGGAAGGTGAGTTGAGGAGGATTTCAGCCAAAAGTTTTGTTAAGGTGATTGTCCCCATCACTTCTTCACCTCGCTAGAAAAGAAACTATTGGAAATGGGTGTTGCTGTCTTCTTAACCACTAAATGGAAGGAACGCTTTTAATGTCTGCTGTCTGATTCATCCCAAGTAAAGGATCTTTCGTGCACGTAAGAAAAGATATTTTGTGTCGAAGAATTTGGTATACATGTAGTTTTGACACAATAAGAATATTTTTTCCTACCCGAATCAGTGGCTATTCCCGAGAGCAAGAGATGATTGCCCTCCTCCTAAAAGCGTTTCTTTTTTCTTTCTTACGTTAGTTCAGTTGATGGATGATGGTCTGCGATATACAGAAACACTAGTGGCGGCTTTAGTGTGTAGGCTGGGTAGGTACGGGCCTACCCACGGCTAAACAACGATGTAGGAATAAGTGGAGTATGCTTTTATGAATCGGAAATTTTTCTGAAAAAGTTTCATCACTGGTTGCACTACGAAGCTTCCTACTAGTTCGCGGATTAACTGAACAACATTCATAATGCAAACTTGCAGTTTATTTCTTCTATTCAGCCTTACGCAGTAAACCTCCTATTTAATCCATCACCGTAAGCAGTAATCAAGAAGAGCGAGATCAAAAGAACGATGTGTTTAAGTAACCAGACCGCTAAGACTGATCGATCGCTTAGGGTAAGTGGCATTCAAATCAACCAACAAATATGAGCCGGTACTACGTCCTGCTGCAAGATGAGGTTCCACTTTGTGTGTAAAGGAACACTGTCTAACTGGTTCTTCAAATTATTTTGTAACAGATGAAGGTACCGCTGTGTATTTATGCAATCATAGAGGATGCATCATAGGGGATCAACAAGACTCCATGATATGATATACATTTATGGAAAAATTGTCTTTGTGCCCTGTGTCAAGGATTGCGGTCGGATTTTCCCGAGAATCGCAAGTGTATCTATTGGGACTATTATACCCTGGTTTGAACGAAGGTCGACTTATCACTAAGTAAAATGTATGGCACTTGAATTTCATTCAGTACTAACCAACGAAAAAAAAGCTGGAAGTGTAATCAGCAGGATGTAAGTGTTGCACCCGTTCACTGTGGAATTGATATAAATTATCTGCATGTAGTGCTCGCACACACGGGTACGTGGAATATCAAGACGTATCGACATTCATCAGGTCCAAAGATTCGCTGTATATTTACAATTCTTGTACTCGCCGAATCTGGTTTCGATTATTTGATTTTTTTTTGCTCTAGAATGGAAGTATGCTACTTACACTACAGTTTTTTAATTCACTCATTCCCTTTCAGATAGAACTGAATTTCCCAATCTAGTTTTCTACTTCTACTCAGTCTTTTTAGATGAATTTGTTGATTCTTGTTTCAAAATTTTTAGAGACGCTGCAGCCCATCAGCTCGCCCTCAACTTATCCCAGTGCTTGTACCACATTCCACATTCAATTGGATATCCACCACCTGAGGAATAAGAATCAGGTTGAATAAGGCTATAGTATGAACCTAAGAAAACATATTATTCCTTCTTAGAAAAAAACACTTTTTGGCTCCATTGTCATTAATTGTTTAAAGATATTAATCTAAGTGTAAGTACGATAAAATGAACTTACTTTTATTCGGCATGTCCTCGTGAATGAGCAAGATATGAATTAATTATATTTACTAAAGCCACTGTAAACACCTTCTCCAACATATTTCTACGCTATGTTAATTCTGTTTTAAGTCATGTACATTGTTACGTGATTTTTGAAACAATTTGTTTTAGGAATTTCCACAAGAAAAGATAGCATGGAGTGAGATCTGGACTACTTGGTGGCCATTCGACAGTTCACCCCATAGAAATAAGTCATCCTCCAAACTTCTCTTTTAAAAGGTTTATAAGTTAGTGGTGCTCCGTCTTGTATGAACCATAATTTATCATTTCGACCTAAATTTAAGCGATGTTGTGCGACAAATATCTCCTTTAGTGGCTTTTAGTATGATGCCTTTGTTACATTTTCATGAAAAAAGAAAGGTCCTATCATCTCAGTAGCAGTTATGCCACACCAAAAAATGATTCTTTTTGTGCATTGACACTTCTGATCTCACGTTCGATAGCACTGATGACCAATATCTTGCATCTAATGAGGGCACGAATAATTTGGCTTCCTCAGGAAACTTAAAGCAAGAGCATAGGGTTTTCATTTAATTTGTCAATAAACCAGTTACAGAAATAAACTCGATCACCATAATCACTTACACAGAACTCAGAAACGGTTCTGTGGTTTTACATTCAAGTTTCTTAAAATTCTTTGTAGCGTAACGTTTTAATACAGATAATTAAACTAAACTTCGAAGAACAAGGGATTCCACGATGAACATATATCTTTTGTTTCTTATGAGGGGTCTAGAATCAAAACCTACCATATGCATTTTTCACTTCCACTACCATATCCTGTGTATATTGTCTAAGAAGTGTTATTTATTGCCCAGTCCTCGATTTTGTGCGACCGAACATTTGTGTAGACAACAATGAACAGATTCCCGTGTTGAGAGAACAGAATTAAAGTCGCATGTTATTACAGAGATACATGTTTTTTTTTCATTTTCTCAAAAAGTAAAAAATGGATGGGGCAGGTTTTAATAATAGACCCCTCTTTTGTAAATACCCTCAGAGGTCTCCCTGCATTTTGCTAGATGCAAGATGGATACTGTGAAAACAATTGCTTAGGAACTGTTTGGACAAACGATGAATTTGCACATCCCGCACTGTTAGTCCGATTTCTTTAATTATATGAGATCTTGTTGCTTTACCCGATTTTTTCTGATAAAATGTAATGCTAATAATATTAGTACGCTTATCCCCAGTTACAGACTTCATGATCAAAGAACACTACAGTATGAACGTACCCTAAAAATGTAGTAGAAACGCAAGCATTCCACAAACGATTATGCCAGTCTACTCACCATATTCACGTGCTATGTTATGTGGATTTCCGAAGAAGTCGATCGGTTGCTGATTACTGACAAACTCCTACTGAACCGTCAAAATAGGTCGTAAAGCATTGTTGTATTGCGAAAAGAAAAGGTCTGAAACTGTTGTGAGTTCAGATAAACAAGAAGTTGAGTCAACAATTAAAAAGGAGTTTACGAAACAAAGGATTGTTGACATTGCTTCAAATCAATTTACAATGGAGCGCCAACGTATGGTTCTGACATGGAAATTGTGTGTTCCAATCCTTCTTTAAATAAAATCAGTCTGTATTCCGAATGGGCCAAAACGAGCATGAAAGAAAGTGTAAGGAGGTGGTCTGGATATTTATTGTAGTTTTTAAAGTGATTTAGGGACAAAGAAGGGGAAGCTATACCTCAAAATGACCACTAATATATGGAGTGTTATTGTATTTTCTTACTAAAAATGCAGATTTACCAATAAGTTCTTACAAATAATTAGAACAGAGGTTCTCAGAGTGGGATCCACGGACCCCTGGGGTCCGCAGGACCTAGCCAGGAGTTCACGATACCTAAAAATTGAAATGTGTTGTAATAAAATGGAACTCAACATCTATTTTTTTTTTAAGATTAAGAAACTGCTGTTGTGGGCAGTACGAGTTCAAAACAATAACTACTCATCATTTCCAGTGCTCAAGGATTTCATTGGTTCTTCAGGTGAAAAATTATCTGCGGAAATGCTCATAACACTTGTAGGACACTTGAGCATGACCATAAGCTTTTCGAGAATATTTCGCTGTTCCACAACCTGATAATGGTTGGATTGAAAATCCTTTAGCTAATGTAGTGTAATCGTGTTTTTTGCCGTTGTTAAAATTCTATAAACCTAAGCATTCATTTGCATTCACCCCAGCTTTACTACGGCAAATCACAATTACATCCGCAAATATATTGTTATTGGATGCAATGAGATGTTATTAGATGCTATGGTACTTGGTTCAATTCCGGGTAACGCTACGATACATTGTGTTATTGAAAGTAATTTAATTAAATTTTATTTGCGTAATCACTTATGCTTATTAAAATCATTTTACTCGACAAAGAAAGGAGGAAATAGCGTTATGAAAATTAATTACATTGTTCATGAATTGTTATCTTTGTTACGAAAAGTAAAACTGCAACTTAGTAAGATTACGTTAAAGAGAATTGACATAATGAGGTTATTATATAACTGTTAAATAATCACTATTAAATCAGCATTTTACTTTCAGAATTGTGTACGGGAACGTTTGTTACACTGTAAGAATTTTTGTATTCATCTCTTCCAGAAATTTCACAGATTGACAAAATTTAGATCATCCGGAAGATTGCGTTTGGAGATTTTAAGGATTTTTGGTCAGCAGAATGTTCTTTCTCAACTGAGTTTTCTCAAGAGTTCCACTTGCTGGCTGGAATCATTGTTGTTCTGAAACATCTCTGAAATCTGCAATCTCATGTTTTCCATTACATAAAACTGTTTCCTTGGAAATAGACTAGTTAGGAAGAGATCGGCACCGAGTAGTAGAAGATTGAGAGTTGAGAGAACGCGGACTATTGAAAGAGACGCGACGAACTAGTTAACGCGATGAGTCGTAAATTATAAACAAAACGAACGTCACTTTGTGATACGAAACTATACTTAAAGTAACGAGATCGAATTAATCATTTCAGTTTAGGGTGTTTGAAAAGCTCGTGCACAATTCTTATTTGAGTGTGTTTTACAATTACCAAGTTTCATCCTTCCAAGGACATTTTATAACATCCAAAGCAGAGCTGCAGAGGAGGATTCTTGACAACATGGATCCAGAAGTACTCAAGACGTTCTCTTTGCCTAGATCTCCTTTCTTTTATTTTATACAATCTTTCAGACATTTAAAACACGTCAAATCTGAGAACATTGAGTTCTATGTCGAATAAACTGATTTAAGATGAACGCTAAGTTTTTCTCTAAATTAAACACCAACTTCATTAATTACAACTTGAATTAGTTTTGGTTTTCACTGCACACAATTTTGCCTAACTTTTAGGGGCATGTTTACAAGAGAAATTTCAGGTGTTTCTCTAAGTTTATTTTGGTCTTCTCCTTTAAGCTACAATCTCCACATTCACTTCAAGCTAGAGTAGACCAGGCTAACATGGTGGAAGATGCTGAAGGATCCCAAATATTTACATTACCTTATCAGAACATGGTTGGAGATGCTGAACGATCCTAAACGTCTAAATACTTTTACATTAGCCCACCAGAACATGGTAAAGATATGTTGTGAGGCTTACGCCTTAGTAATGATCCCGAATGTCTAAATATTTTACATTGACCAACTAGCATGTCCGAGACTCTTTAAGATTTACGTATTTTCTTTCGATCCCAAATTTCCTAAACATTTTTTATTAACTAGTTAAGTAGTTGCATGATAGTCATTAACTCACCCATCCGACCACGATTGTTGTGATTATTTTCTAGTTTATTATAACAACATATACATACACACAAAATACATACATTTTGCTCCGGGTTTTCATTTTAATATAATATGTTGATTTTCTGGAATAATGTGATGGCATAAAATCTTAAGGTGTTATATATATTATAAATATTTATTTATCTTATATTGGTAATGACTGAAGATATTTTGACTAGAAGTAAAAAGGCTGTAAAGGACATTGATATTGGTATAGAAAATATTAGTAAAATATTAACTCCACGGCGACAAGAAAGTAAAAATTTTAGATTTTTAAAGTTCCCTAGCATAGAGTCTAAAGTAGAAAATATGGCGAATCAAGGCGGTAGTACATCGCAAGAACAGAAAATAGCAGTCACAGTATTTTCAGATTACGGCAGATTACACTGTTCAACAAATTTTGATCGGAAGTATGTAAATTGTTTAAATTTATGATTTTTGCATTCATTTAAGCATAATATGAGAAAATGTAATAGTAGTGCACTATTCTTAGCTCTGGTTATGAAAAAAGTTACTCTTGTACAACAATATTAGTATATTTTAAATAGTGCTCTTAAAAAGGTCGGGTCAGGTCAACTCGGGTCGGGTTGTCGGGTCAGCTCGGGTCGGGTTGTCGGGTCAGTACACTTTGGTCAACTGAGTTTAGGTTCAGTTTAAACCCGGCTTGAGTCGAAAGCTGCTGTTTTTCAGTAGCTGCCTAATTAAAAATAGCAATTTTCAATTGATTTTATAGAAACCATAAATCTATTTTGAACACTTGCAGCTAGTGTTTTTATGGTAAATGCTTATTTTTGTACTTGTGTGTACTTTAATTCTTAAATGTGGAAGATTGATTTTACAAATCGACTGTAATATTAATATCTACGCCAATATGGAGTCTGGATTTAGAACAAAACTAGAAGTTGTTTAAGCAACGCCAAAAGAGATATTGGATATGGACGACCAAGCCCAAGCAGGGCCGCGGTGGCTCAATGGTAGAGAATTCATCTCTGGTACATGGCGTCCAGTAGCGCAGTTAGAGTTTTTTCAGGGGGGAGCAACGAAGGGCCAAAGAGGATTTTGAGGTGGCCATCTCCAATATATATATATATATATATATATATATATATATATATATATATATATGTGTGTGTGTGTGTGTGTGTGTGTGTGTATGTGCGTGTATTCAAGGTGAATGTTTCCATCTTTATTGTTCATGATTTTACTCTTTGGAAAACAGTGAAAATATAAGAATTTAGTACCTCAAACAGCTAGGATTCATTAATGCAATTGATTTCTAATATAAGTAAATAGTTATTTAATCATGGCGTTTAAAATATGTGTTGCTGGTTGACTTAAGTGGAAGCAAACACACTTTTACAGGTAAAGAAAATAACTTATAGGTTCATGCCTCTACTTGAAGAGGATCTTTATATTCGTGTGGGCAGCAGCAAACATATCCACAACTTGTTAAAGATCTAACGATTTAGCAATTTTCTCCTCAATATAAAGTAACACTAAGTTTTTCAACCTATCATGAGTCATTGAATTGCGTATACAAGTCTTTAATCTTTTCAAAGAAAAGAATGCCCTTTCACATGTAGCACTAGAAACTGATATAATCACAGACATGATACCTAGCTTGTAGCTTTCTAGGAATGCGTTTTTGTAGACTTAATTGTTAGAGCAACCCACATTATGCTTTATTTCTTGTTTAATTATGCTATTTTTTTTAAAAAAAAATTTATTGTTAATTTCAATGATTATTTTACATTAATCGTGTATACTTTATATTTATTATACATTAAATATTCTAAATATCTTGATCTATTTATTGATTTTTTTTTGCAACTAGTTTCTCTCATATTTAATGAACTTTCTACTTAATTCATTGTAAAGAGATGTGCTTTGCTCGAACAATTTTTTTCTATCATTTGTGTGCGCGTTACAGGTACATATATACAGAAAAAGAAAGTAAAAGATGCCACCAAAAAGTACAGAAAGTGCTTAAGTTCAAAAAGTAAACATAAAAATATAGTATGGAGTTCTTGCATACTATTCATTGTTGGCGGAAAAATTTCTTCTTTTATTTTTTCTTTTCTCCACTTCAAAGGATTACACCGAAAAGTTTACAGAAATGAAAATAAGCTTTTCATTGTTGCATTGTTACGTTCTCAATGATTTTGCATTGTAAATATTGACTTTAAAAAATATTTACACAGTATGTTAAATTTTCAGTGAAAGAGAATTTTCCAAGAATTTTGCTATATATTTTAAATTATGCTTTATGCTTTATTTTCTAAAATTATGCTTTTAAAACTAGTTTCTTCTGGATTCTTAGACAATCACAATCTTGTTCAAGGTACCAACCATATGTGTAAATTGCTGTTATGCTTTATATGCTTTTTATGGTTTTGGGTTGCTCTATTAATTGTGTTTGGGAGGATTTTGAATTCTCACTTTAATGTTTGCAGATCACTCCATAGTGCTGGGTTATAGGCTCGACAATGTTCTAATTTAAAAAAGTTTTTACTCTTTAGGTGTAGAGTGGTGATTGATCTGATGATTTTGCAACATGATAGAAAGCGGTTTTCCATTTCAGTGATTGTCTATAAATAGTAGGGAGAAAAATGCCTCTTGATATATATATTATCTTTAGAAAATTCTTTTTATGCATCCAATGAAGGAAAAGATTCATCCTAAATGAATTTGTGATATTTCGATGGCGGATGTCTAGTTCATTTCCACGAGGAACCCCTATATTCTATTTGTTTCCGGCTCTGGAATCCGAGACCATTTTCTTTGCACATCTCCAAACATTCTTGATACATTTGTTCGAATATTGTTCGTTGAGAGTCATATTTACCAGACCTCATCTTGGACAGCGTTTGAACTAGTGTATCTACAAGGATCAAACCTTCTGACATGTCTGCATCTACTTGAGATAAGGCGAAACTCAAAGTTATAGCATGGCACTAGTAATCTTAATTTTAGCAGCCCGAAAATATTCCCTCGTGTACAAATCACACTAATTTTCCGGATGGAATGATGGAGGTAAATAAATATAAGAAGTTCCAAATTTGTTTTAATGCCGCATGATTTTGATGTGTTGAAAACAGATTTTATGAAAATAAATAAATAACTGGATATGATAATTTATAAAAAAAAGTGATAGTGCTTAAGTAAATTATAAGAAAAAGCCTTGAAAACTAATCAAGAGGAACCATTAATATTTTTTCCTTTGTTATAATAGCTTGTCCTAAAGGACAACGGTGATAGAAACTAATGAGACATTATAATTGCAAAAAAATCATAAAGCACTTAATTTGAAATTCAAGATTAATAACATTTAGTAATATAATGGGGATTCAGGCTGGCACGCATATTTTCGAAATACACTCAGCCCTAGCCAGAAGGCATTAGGTTTGGCAACATCGCACGGAATGCTGAATTGCGTTCTAACCCGTTCCTACTACTACTACTACTACTATAAGTACAAGGGCAAACTTATTTTAATGAAAGAAGTTTAATGAAAATTTAAAAAAAAATAATCGTTAAATCACTTTTTGAATATTATTTTAATCTTATTTTAACGAAAGAAGTATTATAAAAAATAAAAATAATAAGAAAATCATTCCTACGGCAGGTTTTGAACCCACGCCAACAACAACTTTCCATACTAGAATGTTGCGCTAACTCACTCGGCTACTAGAGACAACAGCATCTGATGTTTACTTTGTGCTATATGTAGGTTATGACTCGTAATCGCGATATAAACGTCATTCATTTTTCCTACATTGTTGCCAAGCGTAACCCTGTTCTCAATGCCTTATGGCTAGAGTTCAGTGTATTTCGAAAATACGTGGCTGGCACAGGGGGAGAGTGAAAGCGGAGGCAACAGAGACGTTCTTTTTTTTAGCCATGTGCAAAGATATTAACCTTGGAATTTGGGTGAGAGGTTACCATATACTCATGTGAGTTTCAATTGCTACCACTTGCAAAAGTTAGTTAAGAAAGACAGTCTGAGCATAGTTTTAGTTTCCTAGCGTAATTAGTTTTTGTGACAAGTAACTCGTATATGCAGATAGCATCATTAATATCATCTTGTATGTTAGAATTGAATTTGTGTAAATAAAATTGTAATTAAGCATTTCGAGGTAAAACAGGTTCTTTTACTTAACTTCTACAAAGAAAAGATTAGAAATTACCTCTTATGCACAGATACGAAAGCGTGGGATAATGTCAGTCAGTAAATAATATAATCTGAAGTCATCTACCATACGTAACTAAATATAATTGATTAATCATTTTTATTAATCAAGAAATAGTCGTTTGGTAGATAAACTCATAATAATAATAATAATAATAATAATATTAATAATACCAAATCATATAATGGATGCTATGCATTTGTTCTATGTCGCCATAATCAATGGAAATCAATTACTTAGTGTACGAAGACCTTTTTCGTCCAACACAAGTGTAATATTTTACTGCAGTGCATGTTATTTTTAAGTATGCATATCATATTTTAGTATGACTTTCAACATTGAAGCGAATGAGAATGCCGACTGATTTTCTATTTTTCTGGTTGTTTGTCAAAACAAAGGAGATAACTAGATAATGGACAGAGGTTAAAATGAGTGTCCAGGTGGCGGGGTCAATGCAAGCATCCCACAGATTTCCGTGAATTAGATCTTCCCGTAATACAAACTAAAACGAGTGCAGCTATTTTATCCGGAACGCAACGGTATTCTGCAGTTCGTAACTTTGTTCTCGAAAGATGTTTTGGAAGTAGTTTCACTTGTAGCCACTGGCAAATCACCGTTTGTCGACCTCATCTGTGTGGGGGGGGGGGGCACTAGGGGGACAAGAAATTGAGCAAGGGAGCCTGGTCCCCCTTGGCCTTCCCTTGGCTCCGCCACTGAGGGTGTTCATGGTTCGATCCCAGCTTGTGCTAAGTGGGCTTTGTGGTGGAAAACCGCCGTGTAGTGGGTTTTCTCGGGGTTCTCCTGTTTCCTCCCACTTTCTTCATTCCACCATTTCATTCATTTCTCATGGTCACCCTTAGCCTCGGTGCAGAATCGAGGTACCTTAAACTGAATATTTCATTTTATTTCACCAAGCCCAAGGACACCGATACAAGAACAAGATAAAGATTGGATATTCAAGACGAAGTGCATAGTTATCTTCCTCTTGGCCTTGTTTTGGTGATCGCCAAGTAGCAATGATCGTATTTTCTTGCTTTCCGTATAATATGAAAGACCATAATCAAAATCACACTTGGTCTTCATTTGTACCGATGAGGCGAGCATTCTTGGCTCTTGTATAGCATGAAAGATAACCAAGACTACGAAAATGCAGGACCAAGACTTGACTGCAAGACAAAGGATAAGACGCAGTATTGATGACCAAGTCCCAGGGAGCGAATTGTTTGAATTTCATTTGTTGGGCTGAAAGTGATGAAATAAAATTACTACTTTATAATTAATTATCATTTTAAATTTTAAATTACAAAATTCATATTATGCATCTTCTTACGTGCAACTATATATACTGTAAAATACGTTTTAATTACCAAGAAAGAAAAATCAAAGTGGCACGGGTCTCGGAATCATAGGAACCTATTTTGGAATGAAAGTTGAAGGGTTGGAAAAAATCACAGTTGTTCTCCCGTTTCCTCAACTCTCATCATTGTAGTTAAATGATTTTTTTTGCCTCCGCCAAGATACTCTTGCTACTGCCTTCCGAGAAGACCCGCTGCTGTCCGAGCAGGTGAGAACACTGACCTTGAAGAAAAATTTCGTCACACAGAACTAAAGCAAGAAAAAGAAATTCTCCCACGTCGGACATTGGTATCAGTTATAAAAAAAAATTACTAAACCTCAAAAGTGCCAAATATTCATTAAGATGCACATATACAAATCCCCCGCTTGATCTAGCTAGTGGTTAACGTGTAAGACTTCGGTACACGTGGTCCGGGTTTAATTCCCAATGTGAGTGCATTCTGGCGTTCACCCAGTGTCGTGACCATAGTGCTCTCAAACGGGTCGGATTGACCCGACCCCACCCGTGACCCGACCCGACCCGAATCGGATCGGGTCAGTTCGGGTCTTGTCGGGTCGGATCAGTCCTGGTCCGGTTGTCGGGTCAGGCCACTCGGGTCGGGTTGGTTCAGTCGGGTCAGCTCGGGTCGGGTTGTCGGGTCAGGCTGTCGGGTCGTGTTGTTGGGTCGGGTCGGGTCAGTCAATTTGGGTACACGCACTGCACAGTACAGTACTCTAGTTTGCCATCAGCAATTAGACCAGTTCCACACAGTTCAGAATTACCTGTATTAGTGTGTCCTCCTCATCTTACGGTAAATGAGGATTACGTACTTGAAAATGAAATGAAATCTTTAAGTTTTACGTCCCACGCTTATGCCGGTTAGGCTAAAGGAGACCGTGATGATGAGAAATGAGTGAAATGGTGGAATGAAGAAAGTGGGAGGAAACGGGAGAACCCCGAGAAAACCCACGAGCACGGTGTTTGTCCACCACAAAGTTCACTTGGCGGGGGCTGGGATTGAACCCGGGACCCCAAGCACCAGAGGTGAACGCTCTACCACTGAGCCACCGCGCCCCCCGATTACGTACTTGAGGCAGCTACTGAAGTTCCAAATGAAAAAGATGATCCTACTTATCAAGGAAGCACATTTACATTGGATCCCCATCTGTTAACTCAGGGTGAACTAAGTGACCTTGTACGGGGTTTAAAACTCTCCAAGACACAGACAGAACTTCTTCCTTCTAGACATAAAGGCTTGAATCTGCTCCATCGTGACACTTAAGTGTGTATTTTTTGAAACCGTCATACAGAGATTCAAAACTACTATTCACAAGAAAATGATTTAGTGTATTGTAATAATGTCTGTGCTGTGATGGATACACTCGGACATGCACATATAAGTACAGAGTAGAGATTGTTTATTTGACTCTCCCAAAACTAATTTTAAGGCTGTCCTTTTGCACAACAAATTTCTTTCCATGCCTTTGGCTTATGCAACTAATATGAACGAAACCTATGAAAACATCGAAACAGTGTTAAAAAGAATTCAGTATGAGAAATACAAGTGGACCATTTGCTGTGATTTAAAAGTTATTTCTTTGTTAATGGTTTGGAGCTTCGTTATATAAAATATTTTTGTTTCCTCTGCGAATGGGACAGCAGGCACATAGCGGAACATTACATCAAGAAGGAATGGCCAACGCATGTATTAACTCCTGGACAGAAGAATGCTGTTTATTTCTCACTGATGAGCCCTGTTAAGTTAATTCTACCTCCTTTTCACATAAAGTTGGGACTCTTCAAAAACTTTGTTAAGGCAATGGACAAAAGTAATGCAGAATTTTGTTTCCTCAAGGAAAAATGTACTCTGGTTAGTGACGCTAAAATCAAGAAAGGGATTTTTGTAGGCTCCGAAATAAGATGTTTGATTCGTAACCAAAAATGTGATGATCTCTTAACTCCTTTTGAGACAGCAACTTGATTTTCATTTAAATGTTTAACATAGAATATTTTAGGAAACCAGAAAGCCCCAAATTGCTGTGGAATTGTGAGTGATTTCGTGCAATCATTCAAAGAAGTGGGTTTCAACATATCCCTTAAAGTTCACTTTCTAGACTCCCAACTGGATTTCTTTCCTGAAAACGTTGGTGGTGTTAGTGATGAGCATGAGGAACGATTTCATCAGGACATTTTCTCCATGGAGAAGAGATAGCAGTGACAGTGGAGTTCACAAATGCTAGCTGATTATTGTTGGATACTCAAAAGAGATGTTCCAGAAGCCAAACACAGAAGAAAGTCGACAATTAAAAGATTTTAGTTAAGGTAAGTAAGTGTTCATTGATTAAGAATATACCACTCAATTCTTTTGTATTATTTATTAAGTAGATATAGAATGGTGGCGCGGTGTATACATAATTGAAAATTTTACATATAATTACTCATTCTAATTTTCGCATTTATAATTCTTTTCCTATGAAATTTACCACAAATATACATTTCCCGATTATACACGCAGTATAAGTATTAAAAGTACCCTACAAAATCATTATCAAATAATATTCTTACAAGAAGACAATTATAGATATGCGACAATAATTTTGGAGAAGAGTGTACAAACAAGCGCGACAGTTTGTGGTTGAATTCAATATTGTGCGAGTGCTACCATTTAGGCATCCCCCTTTTTGTTTTTTTTCTGGCGGCACCCCTAATTGTGTACAAACGAACATTTCGCCTGCACATTTTTGTACAAATGATGTACAAACGATTGCGAAAATTTGTGATTGAATTGCACATGGTGAGGGCTATCACTTAGACAGCCCCCACTTTGTTTTCGTTCTGGCGGCGTCCCTAATTGTGTACAAAAGAAAATTTTGCCTGCATATTTCTGTACAAACGATGTACAAACGATTGAGGCCATTTCCGATTGAGTGTGAAAAGGTGGGGGGTTGTCTAAATGGACGTGTTCATCTCCTGAATTCACCTCCGCCTCCTCAAAAGAAGTGTACGAACTCTGGTTCCAATCACCTAGTGCGGGCTTGTTGACTGTACTAAACTACAACTGCAGCTACAATATCTTTTGCACTTCGGCTCGTCACATGTATTTCCTTTTTCCTTTCATTATTAAGTTCACAACGGTAAAGTTCAATGATTAATAAAGAATTACTTTCAACAGTTAAAAGGTCAATATATATCATTAATATACTAGTTTACACTATGTTTTATGCTCATTGTATATCAGATTCCACTAAATGGTCTAAATTATTGATGCCGATATACAGTTCAGTTCATTTACTGATTCTACTACAGCAAGCCTTATCAAAAAAATGGAGACTTTTCGAAACCTGCCCTGTAGGTTAGCATAGTATTTGACATCGTGTTTCTCTATCTGACATTAAAGGCCGTCTTCGTTATCTTGAAGCAAATCCGTAGTTGTCGTAACTACATAATAAAACCTATAAACGTAAGTAGGATGGGGTAACTTGGCGCTGTTTTTTACCTACTGCGCATGCGCAAACCCTTGATGCTGATTGGCTGGCGCAGGTCACGTGACCCGCCCCTTGACCACGCCCCTTATCGCGGATTGGCTGGCCACGCCCCCGACCACGCCGACGGTCACGCCCCCTGCCACGCCCACGGTCACGCCCCCGTCCACGCCCACGGTCTTTTATGACCTCCATTTTAGGAGTATCTACTGCGTTTATTGGCTGGCACCGGACCTCGCCAGGCCCCTTCACGCTGATTGGCTGGGCCCGGATTACGCCCCCTTGACGCTGATTGGCTGGCCCCGCCCCCGGCTACGCCCACGGTCACACCCCCGGCCAACCACGGTCTTTTACGACCTACATTTTAGGAGTATCTAATGCGCTGATTGGCTGGCGCCAAACCCGTCCCCTTTACGCCGATTGGCTGACGCCGGACCTTGGTTTTCGGGATGGCGCGCTGATTGGCCGGCGCGGGACCCGTCCCTTAACGCTAATTGGCCGGCCATGCTCCCGGCCCCGCCCACCGTCCAACCACGCTCTTTTAGGAGTGCCGCGCTGATTGACTGGCGCCGGACACCGCCCGCGCACCTTGGGATATGGGAGTTTTCGAACACGTCACATAAGATTCGTTCACTTTTATTAGCACTTTACGAACAAATAGCAGATCGATAACACATTCTCCATCCGCCTATTTAACATAGCATATATTACATAAGACTATATAGCATAGAAGGGGTGCACTCGTTCCCTCTTATGAGCACTTTTAACATAGCAGATATTACACAGAGGCTCGTTCCCTTTTATGAGCATAGTTTCCACCCCTTATTTAAACATAAAATTACATATGACAATGTAACATAGCAGAGCTAATAAAAGACTGTGGCTTATTTAACATAACATAGCAAAGATTCGTTCCCTTTTATGAGCACTTCTCTCAACGTAGCAGAGAATAATGAGGGTGTATTCGCCCTCCATTTTGTATTCAAGATGGAGACCAGTTTTTGACCTACTGCGCATATGCGCAAAACTGTTCCGATTCCGCCGAAGCAGATTGCCGTTCTCTTTTAGGAGACTATGGCAACAGAGATTAAAAAATAACAACTTCCACAGACTCACACACCCACACCTACACACACTTGATGCGCAGTTCCAACCCCCCACAGCAGACCGCAGACTGTTCCAGTTCAGGAGCAGATTACGGCTATGCGCAGAAACATAAAATAAGACATAACACCCCCGTTCTCTTTTACGAGCACTTTATAGCAATATAATAGAGCAGAGAATAATAAAATAAAAACACAAACAAACAAACACACACAAACAACCACACACACTTGATTGCTTATGCGCAGTAAAATTAAATTTTCAATTCATTACCCATTGCACGCATGCGCAGAAAAATTACAGTAGACTACAGACTAAGAAATATAACAGACTGTTCCAGTTGCAGTGCCAGTTCCGGTTCAGGAGCCGATTACGTAAACTGTTCCGGTTCCCTCGGAGCAGACTACGTGCAACAAGTAGGTCGTAAAAGACTATGACCTATTATTCATTCCCTAAATAGCATAGTATTCCGGTGCTGATTAAACACACACACACACACACACACACTTGGTTGCGTATGCCAAACCCAATTAGTAGAAATAACACGCATGCGCAGAAACATTTACATTTCCGATCCGATACGCCCTTTTTACCGATTTGGATAAAACTCAGCATATGGGGGTTTTCGGACATGCTGATTACGAAAACCATCTCTATTTCTACCTGGGTCTTATAGTTTATGTGGGATACGCCCTTTGTATGACACTTAAAACCCAATCACTCGTAAACGGCGCCACATATTGAGATAGTGTTTGCACATTTAGTAATTGGTCATCAACTGCTACAGTTCCAAAAAAATGACCATCGACGTCAAAGGTCAAAATACTTAAAACCTAATAACTCGAAAACGGAACCACATATTGAGATGGTGTTTTCACATTTAGCAATTGGTCATCAACTACTACAAGTTCCGAAATAATGATCATCGAGGTCGAAGGTCAATATACCTAAAACCTAATAACTCGAAAACGAAGCCACATATTGAGATGATGTTTCCACATTTAGCAATTGGTCATCAACCACTGCAAGTACCAAAGTAATGACCACCGAGGTCAAAGGTCAACATACTTAAAACCTAATAACTCGAAAACGGATTCTCATATTGAGGTGCTGTTTTCAAATCTAGTAATTGGTCATCAACCACTGCAAGTTCCAAAATAATGACCATCGTGGTCAAAGATCAACATACTTAAACGCGAATAACTCTTAAACAGAGCAACGTATAGAAGTGGTTTCCAAATCTAGTAATACGTCATCAACTACTACATGTTAAAAAAGTCCTGACTATCGAGGTCAAAGTTCAAATATTTAAGCTTTAGTAACTTTAAACAAAGCCTGTGTGACCTATTCATTTTTGTACCAAACAGATAGAAGTGAAGAATGAATAAATATGACTGGCTTACTTCGAGAAAGAAAGCAAAGATATAAAATTTTAACTAGCTGAGAATTTTAAATCATCTTGTACTTATTAAACAAACGAAAGGATAAATTTGAATGACCTATTCAATTTTGAACCAATGAGAAATGCCTTTTATCTCGCTCAGAATTTTATATCATTTTGTACTACGCCAATAAACGAAGGAATAGAATATTTAGTTTTGTACCAACTAGAAAAAAGAAGTGAAGAATGAATAAAATTTAGGTGAATAATTTTCTTTTGTACCAACTGCAAAAGAGAAGAAGAGCTACTTTAACTAGCTCATTATGTACTGTTGAAAGAAACGAAAATTGACTATTTTAACTAACTCAGAATTTATGTAACTTTTGAACTACTGCAATGTTTTATTTTTGTATCAATCAGAAAAAAACGAAGAAGAGCCATTTTAACAAGTTCATAATTTCTGTAACGAAAGAATAATTTATATGTTCTACTTTTTATACCAACGGAAAATGTACTAGCTGAATATTTTATATCATCTTGTAGTATTTAAATATACGAAAGAATAAATTTAAGTGACCTATTCAATTTTGTACCAATGAAAAATGCCATTTTAACTGGCTCAGAATTTGAGTAGTCTAAGAAGGCGAAGAAGGACTATTTTATATAATTTTTCTACTCAAATAAGCAATGGAGTATTTAGTTTTGTACCACCGAAAAAAAAGAAATTGCATCATTTTGGAGTATTCAAATAAACAAAGGACTTATAGTTTGTGTCAACTCAAAATCAGTTAACGAAGTAATGCATTTGAGTGAGCTATTTTACTACCAGTGAAAAACCGAAGCTGAGTATTTATACCATTTTGTATTATTTCAACAAACAGAGGAATAAATTTATATTAACCAGAAAAAAGCTAAAAGGACCATTTTAAACTAGCCTAATAAACGAAGACATAAATATGAGTGAGCTATTTAATTTTGTAGCAACCAAAGAAAAACCGAAGAAAAACCAAAGAAAAACCGCCCTTTTTATCAAGTTCAATATTTCTGTACAATTTTGTACTACCCAAATTATATTTTTGAACCAATCAGAAGAAAATCAAAGAAGGGCAATTTTATACCTTTTGTAACATTAAAAAACCGAGGATAATTTGAGTAGTCTAAGTTTATGTACCCATTCGAAGAACCATTTTAAGTAGCTCAGCTTTCTCATACGTAATGTTGCCATGCCTATAAGGAAAAGAATAAATAAATATAGGTGTCCTAACTATTTATATCAGGCTTAGATTTTTATGCCTTTATTGTAATATTTGTACCAAAAGGAAAAAAGCTGCACAGATAAATAAAGGAATAAACTTGTAATAACAACAAAAAGACCAGCTCAGCTTGATATACCATTTGAGTGTCCTATTTACTTTTGTACCAACGAGAAATCTCACTTCGAGACCTTGTTTTACTATTTAAACAAACGAACGGATAAATTTGAGAAAGCGAACATGGACTCAGAATTTATATCATTTTGTAATACTCAAATAAACGAAGAAATATATTTGGATGGAGTTTTTGGTTTTGTACCAAGCAGAAAAAGGAAACAAATGTATAAATTTGTTCTGACCGGAAAAGCGAAGAAGAATCAGCATTCTATACTTTTTGCCATTTAAAAAGGGTGTCCTATTTCCTTTTGTACCAACGAGAAAAAAGCCGACAAGGATCGTTTTAACCGGTTTAGAATTTTATACTAAACCAAAAAAGCAAGGAAATACCATTTAACTAACTAATAATTTTTGTGCTAACCATAAAGCGAAGAAATACCATTTTAACTAACTCAGCAAATGCACCTTTTTGTGCTATACATTTCAGTGGTCTACCCAATTTCTTGACCATGTTGTACTATTTAAAAAAACAACAGAATAAATTTGTACTAACCAGACTCAAAATTTTATTTCATTTTGTAATTCTCAAATGGACGAAGGAATAAATTTTTGTGGGTTAAGCAAAGGATGTCAATTTGTACCTTTTTGTGCTATTAAAATAAACAAAGGGTTAAATTTGAGTGACGTATCCAATTGTGTACCAAGTAGAAAAAAATGAAGAATGAATAAATTTTGTTTGCAATTAAAAAAGCGGAGAAGGTCTATTTTAAAATAGTTCAGTATTTATGTACATTTTGTACTACCCAAATTCTACTTTCTGTACCAACCAGAGAAAAACAAAGAAAAACCATATTCTGCTACTCAAAGAAACGAAGGAATAAGCTCAGAATTTCTATACCTTTCCTGCTTAGGTCTATTTTAAAATAGTTCAGTATTTATGTACATTTTGTACTACCCAAATTCTACTTTCTGTACCAACCAGAGAAAAACAAAGAAAAACCATATTCTGCTACTCAAAGAAACGAAGGAATAAGCTCAGAATTTCTATACCTTTCCTGCTATTCAAATAAACGAAGGAACGAAGAAGGATAATTTTATATCCTTTCGTACTAATCAAATAAACGAAGGAATAAACTTATTCACTTTTATAGGCGCTTTTAGTTTTGTACCAACCACAAAAAAGGGAAGAAGGCCCATTATAACAAGATCAGTATTTTTATACCATTTTGTATTACTCTAATAAATTTGGGTGGTCTATATCATTTTTGTAACAATCAGAAGAAAAGTGAAAATGATACATTTTATACCTTTGTAAAGGATTAAAAAAATGAGTGGTTCATTTACTTGTGGTGCTACATTTTGTATATTTTTGTGTCATCCAGATCAGCTTATTTATTTCTTTTAAAGAAAACAATACATTACTCTCACTGACAATTCAGTTGCCGGTAGTTCAGTATTTTACCTCTAACTACTATTTACATGTGTTAGTCCAATGTTTGAAATCTATTAAATTCTTAATATTACAATAATACAAATTGATCGATTTATAAAATAATACAGTTAACAGTTCAATTCTCTGTAACCCTTTGTAATTTATTTCCTAATATGTTCGTCTATTCATACACAAACAAATGCATATGCTACAGTGTCTCAGTGTTAGTTATCAGAATTAAATAATTGTTTATCTTTTTCTAAAAACATTTCTATTATTTCTTTGATATAATAATCACACTTTCTAATGTATTCATATACCAGATTAAATTTTTTCTCCAAAGTATAAGTGTTCTTAATATTACAACCTTTAAAACGCTTCTTTAAATAAAGTTTATAGATTCTCTCTCTCATTTCACGTTTAATTAAGATCGTCCACACCTTTTGTAATAATTCGTAATCATACTGCAGCAAACATTTGTGATCTTTTTCATTTTCATTATGTTCAGAACATGCTTCACATAATAATACTGAATTTGGTGTATACTCATTAAATAATTGCATAACACATGTATCACTAATACTTTCACTAGTTCACCCGCACTAATTAGCTTCCACTTCGAAACGGGTAATATTTGAAACACTGTCATCATCACTTTCCGGGAGTATTTCATTATACCTATTATAGCGTCTAAAATAATACACTTCTTCTATTTCTTGTGTTGGATATATGATTCTCACTTTATCACGTAATTCATCTGGCAAATCCGGGTCAGACGGCTGAATTAACAGTATAGGTTTTTCGTTTTCACGCTAAATTTCTTTTTCTCTAGGTGAAACATAAGCAAGTTCCATGCTAGTCATTTTTCTGCTCTTCAGGAAAAACAAATCAAATAAATAGTTTTTTCAAGCGTGATACATATATTTATATACCTACAATAAAAGCATTTTATGCATTCTCCGTGTTTAAAAATATGTTTCAAGGCAATACTAAATAATTATTTTCCAAGAAACAATTCGTTAATATAACGTCATGATGTATGTTCTATTATTTTCCAAACATGCTCCATAAACTTATATTCCATTATAGTAAAATACATAAATGCTAAAATATATATTTGTCTTTTTGGACTTAATAAGTTTCATATAATTTACCTTAGACGAGGAAAGAAAGTTTAAAAAATAATTCCATTAAGCAAATATAATTGAATCGTCGAGCAATAGGCAGTACCTTAGGACCCTCAGTATACTAGCAATGCAAACGTTAGGTAACGCATTCGTAACGTTGCTTAAATATCTGCAGCAACAGAATGAATAATTCAGCACTCTTTATAGATGGTGTGCAACATGGAACATGAAAAAATTTTCTTTTCCTTGGCGAGCTGATTTTTACTTTCATATGATTCCTTCTGCTGTGATTAAAAATTGCCAATCATGCTGTCATGATTTGTCGTCCTTCATCAGTTTTCTTAGAACGCTAATTGCTGTGGAGTCTGTTCTACACAATTAAGTTAACATTGAATTATGACGCAACTCTGGTTTGTTAAATCTCACGTTCAAATATTTAGTTAGTGACCGGGAAACTTTGGACTTTAGCGTCGCCGTCAGTATTTTGTAAACCTAATTCGCTAAACACACATCAATACCCATATAGTGACGGGAGATGCGATTTAAATTGATCTCTGGATGACACAAAAATATACAAAATGTAGCACTACAACTAAATGAACCACTCGTTTATTTTAATCCGTCACAAAGGTATAAAATTCTGAGCTAGTGAAAATGTATCATCTTTACTTTTCTTCTGATTGTTACAAAATGAAATAGACCTCCCAAATTTATTAGAGAAATACAAAATTGTATAAAAATACCGAGCTTGTTATAATGGGGCCTTCTTCCCCTTTTTTCGTGGTTAGTACAAAACTAAAAGGGGCTTTTTCTGCCGTTACACAAATTTATTCCTTCGTTTATTTGAATAGCACAAAAATGTATAGAAATTCTGAGCTTATTCCTTCGTTTGTGTGAGTAGCAGAATATGGTCTTTCTTTGTTTTTTCTGGTTGATACAAAAGTACATAAATACTGAACTATTCAAAAATAGATCTTCTCCGCTTTTTTAATTGCAAACAAAATTTATACATTCTTCATTTTTTTCTACTTGGTACAAAATTGAATAGGTCACTCAAATTTAACCCTTCGTTTATTTTAATAGCACAAAAAGGTACAAATTGACATTCTTTGCTTAACCCACAGAAATTTATTCTTTCGTCCATTTGAGTATTACAAAATGATATAAAATTTTGAGTCTGATTAGTACAAATTTATTCCTTTGTTTTTTAAATAGTACACCATAGTCAAGAAATTGGTTAGACCAAAAGCACAAAAAGTTATAACATGCTTAGCTAGTTTTTGGTTAGCACAAAAATTATTAGTTAGTTAAATGGTATTTCCTTGCTTTTTTCGGTTTGGTATAAATTTTACAAAAAGGTATACAATTCTAAGCCAGTTAAAAATGAATCTTCTTCGCTTTTCCGGTCAGTACAAATTTATACCTTTGTTTCCTTTTTCTGCTTGGTATAAAACTAAATAATCCATCCAAATTTGAGTATTACAAAATGATATAAATTCTGAGTCCATGTTCGCTTTCTCAAATTTAGCACTTCCTTTGTTTAAATAGTAAAACATGACACGGAAATGAGATTTCTCGTTGGTACAAAAGTAAATAGGACACTCAAATGGTATATCAAGCTGAGCTTCGCTTTTTTGTGAGTAGTTAGGGGTGGTTACTTCTGGGCCAAAACTCCAAGCTAACACATTTCGTATATATTATTAGTCAACACAGAAGGACCCAAGAAACTGTACTAAGTTGCATACCCCAAAGTGAGATCGCATATGCTTTTATGACATTAAAATCATAAAAACTTACATCTAAAAACTTACAATCTAAAAACTTACATCTAAAACTACAACTTTTCTAACATATAATGTCCCCATGGTAGAGTATTTACCCCATTCTTTAAAACACATCTCTTATCATCCACACAACTTAAAGCTAACTTATTTACTTCTATACTGTACAAATCGTGCTTATAACTTCTAATCAAATTCATCTTCTTATAATATTCTTTTTGATTGAACAAGCAGTCTTTATAATCGTTAAATGATAGTTCTTTACTTACAACATTTTTCTTAACTCCTTTTGCTTTCTTACAACATTTATCTTTTTCGAATCTTATTGAATACATTTTTGATCTTAAACCCACAAACTCTTCTATGATTGTACCTTTAATCTCATCCTTCATCTTACCAAGTATTTTCTTATTGACCTGTGGTATCTTATATCTATTACCTTTAGAGTAATCACTCGTGTCGAAGTAATCAATATAATTTTTCATGTCCTCGTACACATCTTCTGTTTGGATATGGTATATATAACTATCGGTATCTGTATAACATACTTCTATTTTCTCTTGATATTTTGGTTTCATCACATTATAATGGAAATCGTACATTAAATATTTTGATAAATCTAGAATTGACATACCAACATAAATAGGTTTGTTAAATTGCACTTTAACCTTGTTCATGTGAACTGCTACTAAATTTTCCGTAAAAACTGTAGTACTCTTATAATTCGGTTTTGCTACAAGTTTCTCGTATTTTTTCTCATCACTTACAAGTTTAATATTAACTCTCTTTCTAATATTCTCCATAGTCTTCCCAAACACGGAATTATTCATGAGCTTATAGAAGTCTTTTTCAAAATCATTTGCTGCTTTCGTTCTCATCTGTGTGTTTAAATAAATATATTTCTTTAACCAATCTGATTGTTCGAACTCTATTACTCGATGTATCTTTTTAAGTTTTAATCCAAGTGAAAGACATTGCTTTAGGTTTCGATAATGAATTACATATTTTTCTTTGTCATATAGGGTTGTTAATAGCTTTGATTGTTTTGAACCAGGCGGAGATATGTTTTGAGGAGCTAATGGGTGGTCTTTGTGATAGTCATGCAATTCTTTAGGATATTCAAGATCAATTTCTAATATGTAACCAGTATCAGAATTATCAGGTATATTTGTGAAATCTATTTCTTCAATCTCATCTTCACTTAACCATCTAAATCCCTTATACGGTAAATATTGACTCATTGCCCACCCATACAAGTTATTGGCATCTAGATACATTAAGTAAGAATCTTCTTTGTTCTTATCATAATCTTCCATATACTTATTGTTTGCTTTTACATACCTTTTTGAGCATTGACTAATTTCACCTCTTATACCTTTCTCTACCATTAATACCATATCATAATCCCACAACAATTCTACCTTTATATTTGTCATCTTTAACATTGCATCTCAAGCTAAACCTGGTGCCGTCATATACCAAGCAGGATCAAGGTCATAAGCTTTAAGACATGTTTCTCTAAAGTTCTCAAACACATCTGCTAACAATAATACATCTGTTTTCAAATATAAATCATGGGATTGTCCCAGATTCTTAATGTCAAATGTTTTCCATACTTTCTTTGCATGTTCATTATCCTCATCACTTATATGTGTGCTCATAAGCTTGTTGAAGAATGCTTCCTTTACCGGTAATTTTCTTTCTCTAAACCTATCCCAATTGTTAACATAATCATATGGGTAAACACCTTTTCTTATTACAAGTCGAAACTGTTCTTGATTAGGATAAAAGTGTTGGGTATGTATTATTTGTTCGCGTTTCAAGTTCGATGACAATTTGTCTAAACTAGAAGCCATAAATCTAAATGAATCTACGAATTTCAATTTAATTGTTCCAACCGTTTTACTGAATGATATGTATCTTTCTTTATTATTGGGTATTAGATCTATTTCTTCTTTATTACATCCAAGCTCTTTTATAAACAAGTGTGAGTCATATCCTATCAAGTTATGTATGATCACTGGTACAAACTTTGGTACTTTGAATTTTAAATTGCAGTTATTACATAGAGGTGCTACAAATTTTCCTGTTATATGATCGTGGTGCTTAACTTTATGATTTTCTTTAGTATACTCCTGCTTACAGTAATAACAACATTTAGATTCATTGAACTCTTTTCTCTGACTTTTTGTTAATGGTAATTCGTTATTTTGTTTGTATATGTTCGATATGTGTTTAGCTTCTTTTGTTAACAGTCTTATAAATTTCTTAGCAGCGTTCTTACCTCTATACAAAACAGGATTAGTTTTACTTCCATCGCTCTTTACTACATAATAACAAAATCCAGATGGCTTATGTTGTTGATATTTTTTTCGTATATGGCTCGTCATCCGGATAACATTCTTTACAACCCATAACTTTATGTAACAAACATTCAAAATCGGCATAAATCACAAATGGCATTTTCATTATGTATTAGTAGTTTTTAAATTCAACACATTTACCTTCTTCAGGCATTATTATTTTTACTGGCTCATTTAACGAACAATCTTGCTCATGTTTATTTAAAGCGTTTTGAGAGTAAAAGTATAACAAACATCTATCACATAAATATTTTCGAGCTCTTTTTAGTTAACTGTGTACATACTAGTCTGCTTAAATCCTTAATCCAACAATAGTGTGTTTTAAGTTGGTCTTTATTTTGTTCTTTACATATAATAAATTGACATGATTTTCTTGCTTGTTTTGTGTGTGATGTAGTATATAGAGTGAATAGTCTGTATCATATCCATAAACATTTATAGAAATATCAAGTAATTTTTCAGCTTTTGGAATATCGCTTAGTTTTACAAAAAATGAATATTTTTAAATTTAGATCCTAAGTTTAACAAAAGCTCATTATTTTTTGGTACTCGCTCAGGATGTGAATTTGTAGGATATAGGGCTCTGTATAATGAATATAAGAAACATTTCTCATCTTCATTCTTTACATTAATTACTGCCTTTTTGTTTTGAATTTGTTTAGGTAATTCTATGTATGTTGATTCTCTATATGGTGTATATTTGGCGATTGCTAGTTGTAGAAAGTTAATGTTTATAAGAGTCCAACCAGAACCTCTAGCTTGGAACTCATCCATTCTTGTTCTTAATCTTTGCTTCATCTTAGTTATTTCTTCCTTTAGATTACTTGATCGGTATATTTCCTGGTTTTCAGTGTTAAAATAGAAGTTTTGAGTTTCTTCTCCTTTTTTATATGTACAACTTATATAAAGATTAGCTTTCAATGAACTATGTCTACTTAAGCTAATTTGTAATCTGTTTAATATAGCTTTAGATGTTGCAGTAATATATTGTTCAAGTGGATCTTGTGGTTTGTAATCTGTTGTAAATCTCCATGTTTCTAATCTTGATTTTAATGCAATGTTCTGACGTTTTACATCGATTGGTATTGATTCAACTTTGATTCTTGGTTCTTCAATTACTTCTTGTTTAAATGGGAATATATCTCTAATCTGTCTTCTGCTCTGTTCATCATCATATTGTTTAAGAAGGTCTATCAGTTCTGCTTTTCCTAATCGGGAATATCTTCTGATTCCCCTCTCTTTACATTGTCGTCTTAACTCTACTACAGTAAACTTGCTATAGTTACTCATCTTATTTATACTATAGAAAATCTTTATACTCTTCAATTTTTACCTACACCAAAATTTTTTACTTCATTTACATCCATTTTTTTAACACGTCGTTCAAACATCTGCACGTTCCTACATGTGTTTCAACTGCGTGTTAGTCTAGAACTTTCATGGGAAGACCCATCAAAGTTACTTATACACATTTCAAATTGAATCATTTTTGTAAACTTACTCATCATCATCATCATCATCATAATCATCACTACCATATTTATATTCATCATCACTACTCAAATCAGATGTTTTTTGCTGTGTTAGTAATAATTCTTTTTCCTTTAACAGTATTTGCTTCTCTACTAGTGCTGCTAAGAGTTTAAGATCATGATGAATTTGTTTAAGTCTATCATGTAATAAGTCAAAATCTTTATTCATATTTGTTATATATAAAACCAACAAAAATGAAATAAATTTAAAAATCTAAGAATAAAAACGAACATGACTAGTGCTAAGGAACTATTATCTTACAAACCTATATTTGATTGTGTATGTAAAGATTTAGATATTGGTGGTTATAATGATGAAGACAAAATAAACTTTAGCATCTCAATAGGTATATTAGATCATTTGTTCAAGAATGCCACTAAAGAAAACAACTCATTTCTTATACAAAACATTCTCTATGCGAACGTTATGAACTTGTCTGATGAGATATTAGATTCACTGACTGATGAACAATGGTTATCTATAGGTTATGATGATTATGAGGGGGAATATAACTATGATCACATTACAGAAGACTTCATACGCAAATATCTGCAGAAAGTTAATTTGAGCGAAATATGTTTATGGAAAAAGTTATCGGAAGAGTTTATAAGAGAATTTGCAGATAGAGTTGATTGGGAGATTATTTCAGGAAGCCAAGACTTATCAGAAGACTTTATAAGAGAATTTGCAGATAGAAATGAAATGAAATGAAATCTTTAAGTTTTACGTCCCACGGTTATGCCGGTTAGGCTAAAGGAGACGGTGATAATGAGAGATGAATGAAATGGTGGAATGAAGAAAGTGGGAGGAAACGGGAGAACCCCGAGAAAACCCACGAGCACGGTGTTTGTCCACCACAAAGTTTACTTGGCGGGGGCTGGGATCGAACCCGGGACCCCAAGCACCAGAGGTGAACGCTCTACCACTGAGCCACCGCGCCCCCCAATTTGCAGATAGAGTTGATTGGGGGGAAGTATCGTATAATCAAAAGCTATCTGAAGAATTTATTAATGAGTTTATAGATAAAGTTGATTTTTATCCTATATCTTATAAAAACAAACTCTCTGAAGCCTTTATACGAAAACATGCAGATAGAGTTCATTGGCAGAACATCTCAATTTATCAGCACCTCTCTGTAGACTTTATATATATATATATTTAGAAATTATGTAGATTGGAGAGTTATAATAAGAAAATATCATAATAATCCCGATTTAGGTGATATGTTGAATGTAGCATTCGCTGTTGCAGCAGAGGGTTTTTAATGTTTAACACTTAAATTGTACTTTGATGGGTTAACCCATAAAAGCAATGGTATATTTAGTTTCTCGTATTTTTTATACTTAAATGTCTCTTAACTGAATAAACCTGTCAACAAGATTTATATCACTTAAATCTGTGTTCATATGCGAACCGTGCCAAGTTATTCTATCATCATATCTTTCTTTAGCTCCGTGGTATAAATTGATAGAGTTTGGATCGTCGACGTTAAGCAGAATACTCATACTTGGATACTTAAGTTTGAGTTGTTTAATCCTACTTTCTTAATTGCATGTTTGTACTCTTCCAACCCAATACTTATATCGTTCTATTCTTTCTTTTTGATCTCGTTCTTCTTCGTCATAGTAAAAGAGTATATTTTCAAGTGTTCTTTAGTAAGGTTTTTCTTGATAATGAATAGCCTATGTATCTTTCCTGGATCTTCTGTATATGGTGCTGCAACTGTTTTAAGATAATCAACTTTGCTTTCTAGTTCTTGATCGCACAATCGTAATTGCTCCATTTGTTGTTCTATCTCTTCTACTCTTGATTGCAACTCTTCTTGGCCTTCTTGAATCTGCTTAAAATTAGAAACTAAATAGTCTTCGACAATATCGTAACATTTATCATAGAAGTCCTGTGAAATCCAAAAAGCAATAGCAAGAAATACTTTTTTATAGACATATGTTCCAGATATCAATAGATCTTTCTTGTTTGTGCCTCTTGGTTCTATATAATACGTTGAGTTTTGCTGGCCTATATTAAGACTAGCTAATTTTTTGGAATAATACTCTATTATGTTTTTCGATCCTTTATTTTGTTACCAATGTTTATAGTCTTTGCCCCCATCTTGACACAACTTAGTAGCGTTGAAATATCCAGTGTTCTTATCTATAATCAACTTGAAGTCGCCAAAAATCCCATACCAATAGTTGTCCTTGATCTGTTCGTAGCAAATATCGTTTAAACTAAGAGAACTATCCATAGTACCCATATTTATTATATAGAAAATCTTTATTTTTAACTTCATTTCGTTACCACCTAGTTTTACTGTGTAAGATGAGTTTTTGAAGTTCCTAGAATCCGAGGAACTTTGAATTTTGTCAAACCAACCTTTTATGGAATAACAAGCCATAAAGGACAACATTTATATTTACACTACAACATTACTCTTATCTATCCAACTATTATGCGAATCATCAAACCCTAGCCATTTAACGTATACTTTGTCACCTTTCTTTCTTAACACCTTTTCTACCAAGTATTCATCTTTATGTTTCGTCTTTAATAGTTCTTGTTCGTAAAATCTACCTTGCACATCCTCTTCTTCTAAATCTTTATTTCTATAGGTAGGCGGATTGGATGGAATAACTTCACTAATAACAAATACTTCTGTTGACCAATTAGATGTATATCCTTTCTCAAATAACCCTTTCGACTTACTTATACGAACATGATCACCCAACTTGAACTTGGGCTTAACACGCTTATATTCTTTTTGATACACTTTCTCCAATATTGTTTGGTCATTCTTCTTATTAACTTCTATAGGCTTTAAACCAATTGTTCTATGAATTTGATTATTATACTCTTTAACTAGTGTTGGTAATATCTCTATCCATTTGTAATACCCTTGTGTTGTGAACCTTTTCCACATGTTCTGTTTAAGTGTTCGATTAAATCTCTCAACAACAGAAGCTTTCTTACCACTATAGGTTGAGTAATGATTAATCTTATTTTCCTCCATCAACTTCTTAAACTCTTTATTGTAAAACTCTTTACCTTGATCAGTTTGTAAGTTACTAGGTTTTCTCGTTCTTAATATGGATTCGAATGCTTCTGTAACATTCTTCCCACTCTTATCTTTAACAGGAACAGCAAACGCATATTTCGAGAACACATCTGTAATCGTTAGCAAATACTTATAACCTTTATTTAATTTGGAAACACCTTTTAATACTCCACTATCCATTTCAACAAGATCAGCTTGCCAAAGATCATCGATACCTTTTATAACTACACTTAATCTGTCAAAGTTTTTTCTAGATGGTTTGTGAATTTCTTCTATAATGTCTTCTCTAACACCTTTACCTTCTTCTAGTCAATCAGGCTTTTTAACGAATTGAGATTTAGTAACACCACATACAGAACAAATACCTTTCTTTAGATATCTTCCATTCTTTGTTTGCTCAATTATAATGGCATCTTTCTTTGTATCTGTCGAATTCTTACACTTAACACAATACATCCTGTTTATTATATAGAAAATCAATACCTATCGCTGTTTAATATTATGCTATCAACATTCTCACCATCATCATCACTATCTTCGTCTTCTCTTTCTACATGCATATTAATCAATAATAATTTACCATGTTTCAGATCAGAATCTTTAGATGGTCTAACTGCTAATTTATCATTTGTATTAAAGTGCAATGGAAATTTTCAACTAGAGAATCATTTAAATATATATCTATAAAATACGTATTGTAAGATGATTCTATATGCATTATCCTACCTTTATAAAGAAATTTGTATGCGGTAGATAGATTATTTATTAAAAAGAAAGGAGTTTCAACATTTTCTGATATCAATTGACTTGGAAGCTCTATAACATAACTCCGTTTGATGAAGTTAGGCTCTTCTTTTAACATGACAATATCTTTTCTCACAACTGTATTATCTAACTCTGATGTCATTTTAACATTACCAAAGATATCCATATTTATTATAAAGCAAGCGTCTTTAGGAAAGCTCTCTTTCTATGTACATCACAACAAACAATAATTGACCTTCTTCCATAGCAGAATTTTTATTTGGTTTAATCGTAATTATATCGTTCTTCTTAAAGTCAAAAGTATCTCTTTAACCAAAGTATCACCCAAATATATATCTAGAAAGTATTTATCCAAACTTAATTCCATGTGCATTATTTTCCCATTATAGAGAAATTTGTAACCATTAGAAAGATTAAATATTCTAAAGATTGGCTCCTTAACGTTTTTAGCTCTTAATCGATATAGTAGAGGCATGGTTTCTTTCTGCATAGTCAATTTAGTAGTATCCATCCTAATCTTTTCAATATCTTCTTTCTTGACGTATGTGTCTTGTAACATTTCTAATACATCTTCAAATCGTTTTCTATCGTTCTCTAATTGGGCTTCTATTGATCTAAGTTGACTTACGCTAACAACATCATTTAAATTCTCCAACAATTTTAATTTTTCTTCACTAATATCATCACCTTTTCTATCTTTAACATTACCAAATATATTCATACTCATTTACTATACAGAAAATCTCCATCCTAATTTTTCAAAACATTTCTTTAACATCTCTATTTGTCTAGGCGAGTGTTTAAAATCAATATCAACATGAACATCGTGCTTTTTCAACAGATAGTACAATACACATTTTAAGTTAATAAACAATGCTCTTTCCAGATACAGCTCCCTAAAGACCTCGTGTAAGTTTTCGAACTCATTTATAAGTGTTTCTTCCATATGTCGTAAGTTTAATGGTTTTTGATCAGTAACGTGATGGTGTATTAAATAGACATCATCATAATATTTTGTGTATTTGTTTTTCTTTAGTACTTCTAGAACATCTTTTGTTGATATTAAATGTTTTGGCATATCTTCAAATTCATCATTTAACACCTTGAACACCTCTTCGGGAATAATTCTATCCTGTAAAGCTTGTAAACGAGATAACTGTAACTTAAACCTTTTTATAGTATTATACCATGGTTTTCGTACGAAAGCAGCTTGAGTTTCTTCACAAGTACTGTAAACCCAACCACTCTCTACAGAACAATCGTCACAAATGTATCTACTCATACCTTTTGTTAATGGCTTACTACCACAATTACTGCATTCTAATGGTGCAGCGCTATAATTTGACAGCAAGTCCTTTAAGGTAATTATTGGGCGTAACTTTTCCAACTCTTCTTCCGTGTACAAAAATTTTGATATTAACATTTTCCATAAATCAATAACATTATATACGTTGTTTTTATCTTTTAAGTCTATCTCACTAACTTGTTCAAAATACTGATAAAACTTATATCTATCTAGTGCATCTAGTTCATCCTCATGCTTCTCAAAATAATCTAAAAATCTATTGTGTATAGCTTCCATATTTATCTTAAAACAAAACTTTTATGGATATAAGCCATAAAAGCACTTAATCATTTTTAATCATATACATAACATCACTAAAAGAATACCCTTGATTTAGAAGATTTAAAACCTTAACACAAAGATGACCACATATAACTGAATTAAAGTCTTGTATTCGTTCGTCTTTGTAAAAGAAGTTTTCGGTACCAAGATATTGTACCAGTTGTTTAGGAGGAACACCACCATAAGAATCGAACACGTACTTTATGTTGTTATCTTTCCAATAGCATATCCAATGAGTACCAATGTTTTCTGATTTATCAAGGTTAACTACACCACACTCATTTACATAAGGCTTTTGTGGAAGTTCATCACTCATAAATACACCTCTAAATCGTTTTATCTTTAATTCTTTAGCCAACCTCTCTATATCGAAGTCGGTCAATGGTTTTAGTTTTTTGACTTCTTCGGTTTACCTGCCCCCTGCTTTTTTTCCGTAGCCATATTGTGTCTTTTTTGTTCTTCAACTTTTTGTTTATTCTTCTTAGCATCCAGTACAGTTTTAGTAATCGCTGCTGCACCACCTGCTAATGAGCCAACTGCTCCTAAAGCTGCTAGAATGGCTGGAATTGTAAAAATAAAACCGCCCATATGCTCTTTCTTAATCTTTTTCATTTGTGCAGTAGTTAAAGTTAAATTCATTCCTCTACCTTCTTTAATTTTCTTAGATTTATGACTAAGTTCTTTCTTTGTTAATACATGATCGATATTTAAATCCTTTAGTTCGTTGTAAGGAACGCTAAACATACAACCTTTAATAGAACACATCTTCCTATTTATTTAAGAGAAAATCTTAGTTTGTAAAAGTACAGTTGTTGTAGCTCCACCAAAATCAATTAAGGAATCATTCTCATCTGTTATCCTTATCTCAAAATTGTCAACCTTGTCTTTGGATATAGGCTCGTAAATGATACTATGTTTGAACTCAGCATCTGTTTTAAATGATGCTATAGTTCCTGTTTCTCTCTGTGTGTACTCTGTATCTTTAACAAACATGCCACCTGCTATATTACAGTGAATATTTATAGTATCAAACGGATAAAATTTTGGCAACTTACTTCCAATATGTGTTTTGTTCTTTTTTAAAACTTCAAAAACATTAACCCGAGGACAGTGCCTATACTCCCAATTGTAACATCATTACTATCAGTTTCAATTTTAACTCTATTTCTTAAATGATCTTCTGATAATGTTATGTTGATGGATTGAGATTTTAAATATTCATTAAGACTGTTTAAGCTGTATTGCCCTTCTGGTTTAAAAACTTGTCTATCACCATATGAGAAACTGTTTTTTTTTTCTGTTGTTATGTTTGGAGTTAGATATGTACTGTAAAACCCAACTAGTCCTATACTTAAATAGTTGCTCCTGTTGTCTAATTCGTAATGGAGTTTCTTCTTTAAAACGGAAGTATCACTCGTTAGCTTAAATACCTTAGCGATTTATTATATAATAAATGAATGAGTTTGATTTACCTAGAGATATTCCAAAAGAGAAAGTAATCAAGTTAATAGAAAATATCGTTCAAAAGTTAGAATACAGTTTAAAGAAGAAAAAGAGAAAACTATGAATTGTTAGATATACATACTACACTTTGATCTCGTTATCGGTTATACTTTCTGCAACAACTGGGTTTATTAATAATTTTATACCTTTAACAATTTACTCGATATTAACAACATCTCTTGCAACTGGAAGTGCTATAATAACAGGGTTGTTTTCTAAGTTAAACATAAGCAAAAGAAAAGGCGAATATAAAACCACTGTCGCTTGTATTAACTCATTTAAAGAACAGTTAGAGATGATAATAACATTAAATGGTGAGATGGATAGGGAATATATAAAAGATACGTTGCTTAAGGTCAGAGAACAACTTAAAGATATAAGATAGGCTATGTAAATACAAGTCAAGTTCTTAAAGACAACGTAAGACCAAAGTTTCAGAGTAGATTTGAAGACCTGGAGACTACAAATGGCGTCCTAGATTACTACAACAAACTTCGAAGTGGCCTGAATCCCGACCACTTCAGAAGGCGTCCGTAATCCGGACACTCTTCCAAATGAACAACCTCACACAGCCTTCATCAACGAACCGGGTCTGTACTCTCTAATCATAAAAGAGACGATTTTCTCTATAATAAATGAGTAAGAAAACTATTAATTGGGATGTAAAAGAGATGATAAAAGGAACAATAGCTAAGAAAAGAAATGGAGAACTTATACCTGATGATATTCGTTGTGTTATAGTGGGTCCGTCGGCGTGTGGTAAAACTTTTTTTGTTATTTAACTTCTTATTACAGCCAGGTTGGTTAAACAATAATTACTTCTATATATATTCAAAAAGCATGAATCAGCCAAAGTATGAGCAGTTAAAAGATCGATTTGAAAAGGCAGAGCTAAAGTATAAGAAACAAATAGCAACGTTCTTAAGCGGTAATGATTCTATTGTACCTATTGATGAATGTGAAAAATACTCTGTTGTTGTGTTTGACGATTACATTTTGGAGAATCAAGATACTGTTAGAAATTACTTTACAAGAGGTAGGCATAGACATTTAGACTGTTTCTATCTTGCACAAACATATTCAAAAGTACCTAAACAGCTTATAAGAGATAACGTTAACTTCCTATGCATATTCAGACAAGATGATACTAATCTTAAACATGTGTATAATGAGTTTGTTGGGGGAGATATGTCTTATGATAAATTTAAAGAGATGTGTTCAAAATGTTGGCAAGAAGATTATGGTTTTATAGTAATTGATATGACAAGGAAGGTAAACAATGATAAGTATAGGAACAAGATAAAACACTTCCTAAACGTTTGATGTTTTTTCACGTTTTACGTTTTAACGTTTGACGTTTTTTCACGTTTATTGACGTTTTTCACGTTTATTGACGTTTTTCACGTTTATTGACGTTCTTTGACGTTTATTGACGTTTGTTCGTTTGCTATTTATAATAAATGGATGAGAAAGAAATTAATCAGAATATCAAGTTAAAGGAGTTCTTGATAAAGGGCTTCAAATCTTGGAAGAAAGAAAGAGCAGGTATATGTGATAAATTTAAAACACAAGAGCAACCTGTAATTGATGCTATTCAAAACTTAGGAAGTGAGATCAAAGAAGTAGCAGAACAAAATAAAAATCTAATAACTGAACTTGTTCCAGTTGCACATAAAACGGCTTCAATAGATCCCAGTCTACTAGAAACACCTAAAAAGATAACTTATGATAGTTCTCCAAGTAGTAGTGATACGCCTATAACGGGAGAAATAAAACAAATGAGAAAACAAATTAAAGACAAAGTGGAAGGAGTAGAACCTTTAACAACAGCACAGTCATTTAGTAAGATTGCAACGAAATATTATAGTAAAAGAAATGATACTGTGTTTGGAATAAGAACTGTAGAAGAAGATGGAAAAATAATAAGATAGGAAATTTGGAAGTTAAAGTGAATGGTGATGATTTGATAATTAATGGTAAAACTTATAAAGGAACAGAAGGTGTATGGGACTAATACTAATACTTGTTAACGACTAATACTAATAAAACCATTGAAGATTATGATGATGATGATTTTGAACAGTACAAGGAAATAATAATAGAATCAGATGCTGCCTTCCAAAAATATAGTCGAGATAAAAAAGTAGCATCTAGTAGAGGTTCTAAATACATTAATATTATCAAGCCTATTTGGGATAATTATATTAAACCATCTTTACCTCCAACACCACCAAGAAAGAAAACACCAAAGTCTGGGGAAGGAATTAAACAATATACAGAAATATCTAAAGAATATGGATGGATGGATGACGTGAGAAAGCGTATAGATAGGTTAATAGTTATAGATGGAGAAGAAAGGGCTGGAAATGATAACTTTTATAATGAGAAAGTAGGTATAGTGAATATGATTAATAACAAGCTTTCACAATTTATTCCTAATGATCCAAAAGGTATAGATTATTTGATAAAGATATTGGATACATTACCACCACGATTCTGGAATGATGACAAGCTTGGGAAAGGACTAATGAATAAGATTTTAAACATGAAAGGGATACCAGAGTTACATATACCAGGCTTCAGATATTGCGGGCCTTTTACGAAGCTTCAAGAAAGATTAGAAAAAGGTGATAAAGGCATCAACCCATTAGATGAGGGTTGTAAAGAACACGATATATACTACAGAGACAATAAAGATACAGAGTCAAGACATATTGCAGATAAGGAACTAGAAACTAAAGCATGGAAAAGAGCATTTAGTAGTGATGCGCCAATTGGTGAATGATTAGCTACTTTTGGGGTTGGTACAGCTATGAATGCTAAGGTTAAGTTGGGATGGGGATTATAAGTTTTTAATTGTTATTATGTATGAGTCTTTTGTGGATACGCCCCATAAAAGTGTTGTTTTTACACTTAGTCTAAAGCTTGATGGTTAAAGCTATGAAGCCACAAAAATGAGCACAACAACAAACTTAAAACCAAAAACCAATATGTCACAATGGACTCACTTATTAAAGACATCACAACTATAGACATCACAGACACAGCGTTTCAATTCATCAAGTCAAAGGACGGCATAGAGTTTCATAAGGCTATTTACTGTGACTTTCTTGTTATCATGATTAAGAGCGACGACTACCGTAACGGATTCATTAACACAACTAAACTTTGTAAGGATGGTGGTAAAAACCTTCATGATTGGTCAAAAACGAAAGACTCAAAGGCCCTAATACACGCGTTTAACGAAGAAACACAAACAAACTCCCGAACGTAAGATTTTTCGGTTGCAAAATACACCATCATGACACAAAATAAAACATCAGAAGAAAAGCTCATTTCAGAAGTTAAGGGCGGCAATTCACCGCCCTTACTAAAAACACATCCAGATACAATCTTCATCAATGAGTCTGGGCTTTACTCTCTGGTTCTACGGTCAAAACTACCCAAAGCTAAAGAGTTTAAGAGATGGAAAACAATCGAAGTACTACCATCAATCAGACGAACAGGATAATACAGACTAGATCAACCCAACGAAAAATGAACACAACAAACTAACCAAAAACCAATATGTCACAATGGACTCACTTATTAAAGACATCACAGCTATAGACATCACAGACACAGCGTTTCAATTCATCAAGTCAAAGGACGGCATAGAGTTTCATAAGGCTCTTTACGGTGACTTTGTTGTTATCATGATTAAGAGCGACGACTACCGTAACGGATTCATGAACGCAACTAAATTTGTAAAGATGGGGGAAAGGATATATTTAACTGGAAAAGATTACAAGATGCGAGGGAAACAGTTGAAACGTTTACAAGACTTTCAGGCCCTTCACATGTGAAGGGCCAAGGATTAGAGTTCTTTAACAAGCCCCAAAACTTGATGGTGTTTACCATAAAGCATTGTTTCAAAATTTTCTTTATAATAAATGGATAGTGTTGAGAGTTACGAGTTACAGAGTTTTAAAGCTAACACAAGAACATTTAATAATTTGAATGAAGCTAACAAAGATATTGAGTTCGATTTCAATGTGGGTGATGGGTTCATACATCCACACAAAGCATATTGTCATATGACTTTTGAAGTTGTTGGTGCATCAGATGGAGGAACATTTGGTGCAAATGATACTATAAATCTTGTAGATAACTTCTTCCCATTCTTCTTTTCTCAAATTGAGGTTAGAAAGCATGGTGTTGTTATAAATAAGATTGAACTACCTGGAATAACATTAAAGATGAACATTAAAGATTGAACTACCTGGAACATTAAAGATTTCCAAGCCAGAAGTTGAATATCTAAAACAAGCAGGATTTGAAACAGATGATAAACTTGGTTTAAGAAAGGACTTTAGTGTTTTGTACCCATTAAGATTAATTCCAGGCTTCTTAAGTGATTATAAAGAGGTTATGTGGAAAGGCGGATTGAGAATAACATTTACAAAAGCTAACAACAATAACGATGTCTTTTACAAATGGACTGGATCAGGAGCAGCTCCTCATGATGGGAAAATAACAATAACAAGTATGGAGATAAGAATGCCTATTGTTGAATACGAATCTAATTACGAAAGCAAGTTAAAGTTGAATATTCTTAAAGAACCTAAAGTCATGTTTTCATTCCATACTTATCAATGTGTTCAGAACAATGTTGCAGGTTCTTTCTTAGAGTTTGATGTTACTACTAAATGTAATTCTAGACAATTTGATATGCCCGATTTTGTAGTTGTAATGTTCCAAATTGATAGAAGTGGTAAACAAACAGCAAATGCAAGTAAGTTTGATCATTGTAAGGTAAAGAATATCTATCTTAAGAATGGAAGGAATGAGGTATTTCCAAAAGAATCAAGAAACTTAGATATTGCTAACAGGGATTATTTTAAGATGTACGAAGATTATACAGCATTTAAGAGAATAACATGTGGCAATACCGAAATGTACTATGACCCTAAAGAGTTTATAGATAACAGACCAATGTATGTGATTAATTGTAGTAAGAGGAAGAAGGTATCGGTAAATGAGAGAACAAACATAAAGATTGTTGTAGACTTTGCAGAAGCTGTGGCTGCTAATACTATATGTTATGCAATTTTAATTGGACAAAGGAACTTTACATATGATCCCAAGAATGAGAAAGTAGTAGAAGAGTTTTAGATAGTTAAATATATGTTTGTATTGTTTATGGAAGTTTTTCCATAAACGAAATTGATAAAAATGATGAAGATTTTATGTTATGGATTAACGCAGGTCCCCGTTTCCGGGACCTTGATTTGTTTGTATGTAACTTTGTCTTCTTCATCTACGTGTCTTTCAATGGCGTTCGCGGTTTTAGATAGTAATTTTCACTGTCCTTAACCCCTAACCTTGCTTTATATACTTAGTCTACCAAGCGCTTAATCAAACTTCAACACACTAACGAAAATGAACCACTTGAGCCTTAAACAACCATACGACAACCACTTACTATGAGTGTGTTTAAATTTCAAGACCAAGAACTTCTAACTGTGATTGATGATGACGGCACCATATGGTTCATGGGTAAGGACGTTGCTAAAATTTTAGAGTATGAGAACACAAACAAAGCTATCGGGGATCATGTAAGAGAGAAATACCAACAAACATATACAAATATAAGTGGGGGTAACGATTCGTTACCCCTGCAGCCACATACAATTTTCATCAACGAACCCGGTCTCTACTCATTCTTACTAAGATCAAAAAAGCCTAATGCAGAACCGTTTCAAGATTGGGTGTTCGAGGAAGTGTTACCAAAGATTAGACAAACCGGTCAATACAAACTAACACAGCCCAACGAGCTTTTCGAGATAATCACCGGCTTCCAGAATCAACTAACACTTAAAGAGAAGCAGATTTCGGAAAAGGACAAAACTATTGCTCAGAAAGACAAACAGCTCGATAAACAAGTACAAACCATAGTCGCGTTAGCAGAAACAGTTCAAGACAAGGAAAAGACCATAGAAGAATTGAAGCCAAACGTAGTACCTCACACCAAAGACGAGTCTAAGAGTAATATGTTTGTACTACTAGAAAAGAACGTTACAGATGACAGCTTTGATTACTATGCGTTAAGAGTCCAACAGTGCAACTTAGACCAGCGCCTTGCCGACCTTAAAGGAAGATACCAGAAGATGAGAGTTGTTTTGCAGATATATGATCCTAACTCTATCAATTTGTTTAACCGTCTTAAGGAACAACCAGGCATCACAACACAAGGTAACCACATCAAAACTATCATGACATTAGAAGACCTCTCAGAGCTAGTTTGCAAGTTGAATAAGAAAGACGACAGCGACACTGACTGATTCTTTGTTTTTTGCTTCATCAACGAATCTGGAATATTTAAATGTATTTTTGTAATGTTTATGGAAGTTTTTCCTTAAATGAAATTGATAAAAATGATGAATACTATTTGTTATGGATTAACGCAGGTCCCCGTTTCCGGGACCTTGATTTGTTTGTATGTAACTTTGTCTTCTTCATCTATGTGTCTTTCAATGGCGTTTGTAGTCTTCAAATGATTAAATATTTTTGGTGAAGATGAAAATTAAAGATTAATTTTCTATATAATAAATACGATGGCGAGTCATATTGAACTTTTAAACAAGCTTGGAAGTCTTGAACAAAAACAGGTTTTTCGATTAAGAGAATTAGAATTAAATACAGAATATAAGATTGTGAAAATGGAAAAGATGAAAACTAAGTATGGAAAGAGCATTTTAGTTGAATGTGAAGAGTTTAAGGTATTTCTTCCACCTAGATTTACAAAACACTTAACAGATAAAATGATTGATGAGATCGTTAAAGATGAAATAAAAATCAAATACACTGGTTTAAAAGATAACTATCCAACTGTTGAGTTCTGTATGTAAATCCAAAAAATAATAAAAATGAACAAAAATATGTTGTCAGAAGTAAAAAATGGAGTGGTTAGAAATGGATCCCCAAAAGAAGTACATTCTTACTAATAATTTCAATGTAATTGTGAAAAATGTGCAAACCGAAGTTCAAGTAGTTTTTGATATTAACGGCTGTCTATTCAGCTTGAATTATGATCAGTGGACAGAGTTTAAGAAGTCATTGTTTCTTATTGAGAACGAGGTTAGCAGAAGATTCCATTATCAGTATCCGAACTTGTAATTTTAAGTATGTTCTAAGTGTGTAAGTGTTTTTATAGTATCAACACTATAAAAACTAAGACCTTTGAATATACAGATACAACTCAGTTATTGAAATCTGGTATCACTGAATGCTTCAACTCTAGAAATGTGTGGGAGAAAGAGAGAAGATGTGAAAATACATTTTATATATGGAACACTAGCGCGTGCATGTGGCACGTTTTGGAACTAAATAGTGACTCTGTCGACAAGCATGCTAACGGCGAAGATGCTTTCGCTTGAATTCTGGTCGTTCCGAGAGAAAAGTTGAGCGAAGAATGCTGCGCCCGAGCTATGCTTAGCTGTTAAATCCAATGTTAAGTATATGGGAGGTAAAGAATAAAACGCCGTTACTTCGCGGCCAATCAGCGTCAAGGGTTTGCGCATGCACAGTAGGAAAAAACAGCGCCAAGTGTCCCCTATCTACTTATGTATATGCAATTTCATTTCTGACTGCATAGCGTTTTCAATGAAAAACATAAGTAAACTGTGCTACAAGACTTTTAAGATACAAACGCATTAGATAATGATCATTACAACGAAAATAGCAGAGAAGCTGCATACACCATAATAGATAACACAAGACATAAAAATGGAATGGCAAGAATATTATGTATGCAGGGTGAACAATTTATTTTTAAACATCCTTGCAACCGTGGCGAATCTAGAAGGTAAAAACTGGAGATTAATGAGGCCGCAGACTACGATAAGTATATCATGAGTTTTCTATAAACTTTCAGAATTATATACATAATAGGTTCAATTATGTTTGCAATTCAAAAGAAAACTGGCTCCGGGCTAGATCCTTGTAACTTTTAAAGAACAGTAGACTAAGGACTATATGTCGTAATATTGCAGAAGGGAAGGCCAGATAACAAACAATGCGGAGTTCTGTAATTCTCACTTCATGCACCGCTCATGGTTTGAATACAAAACCTCGCAGCCACAATCTAGCGTATCCGAACTGTCACAGATCAAAATTTCCCGTCGGAAGAACCTCGCCGGAGTAAACCTTGGGGGCCCAAATCTTACCCAGAACATAAGTTCGTTGTTCAAACTTTTGCATAACGAAATTTTTGCCATAGCGATGTCTTAACTATATTGATGTATACAGTAATACATAGTACATTTTTTTACCGGAGCAAGAAATCTTTCCAGAGCGCCTTTCGCGTGGGAGACCCTAGGATAGGACCTGCTGAACGGGACGTTAAACTCAAAATCAACTCAACTCAAGACATCTGTCCATTTTATAGAAGCATCCGTTAGTGAAGGATTAACTGTATATTACATAAGGATAATTCATGAAATCCGTAACAGGGCCTTAACGCAGCTACTAATCCACAGAAATCTTTGAAACAAAAAATGTTATAACTTAAGTGTATATGCCGAATCACTTCGAGACACTTCTGAAACCATCTGCGTCTCGGGAGTACCTCCACCGGAGAGCAACTTTGGAATTTTAAATAAAAGCAGCAGTTGATTTTGCCTTCATCGAAACAATCGCTCATTTTGACCAACTTTCAGAGGAAACACTTTGCCGTATCTCTTATCGTTTGGTAGCTACTTGATATCTTTAATAGGTCTATGTGAAGGTTTACGCATGGTGCAACTCAAAAGGAATGCTAAATAATTGTTTGAAACTACAGCGAAGTACAAAAGTGCCTATGCAGAAACAAACTGTGCAATTTTAGAAAACATTGGCGTATAACGCATATCTCTATTGCGGGATGACCAACTTCGTAATGTCAAATAGAAACAAGGATCAAGTTTGCTAGTGACGAGAAAAACACTAAATATTGAACAACCTTGGTAGGCAGTAGTTTACGAGAGTTGGTGTCGTATGCCTCTACAGAAGCTTACAAATTAGTTGGTGAGCAAAATGATGAGATCGGATTTACGATGCAAGAACAAAATGAAATAGGAAGCATGTGGTCGAAATGAATATGAAAGTTATGAGTCTGTTGTTTCCAAAGAATTGAACAAAACATGAGGGTCTGTGATTATTTGCAATAGGACAGTTTTTGAAAGATGAGCAAAGAGCTAAAGGATATTCTTTGCTTATGTTGAGTGTAGTCGATGCACCCTTGGCTTCAGAAATCTTCAAAGTGATGATCACGAACAGCAATACAGCGATTTATTTGCTGCACATAATTGTGATCAACAACTTCAAGCTCGGCCACGTTGATGTTCTGGAATGTGTTTTAATGCGTTGTTTCATGTTGCGAATTGTAGTTAGTCTATTGACATAAACAAACTCCTTAATTCAGCCCCAGAAAAGAATAGTTTATATACGTAAGATCGGGAGATCTCGGACGAAACCGTGGATGGGAACCTCTCCCGATCCAGCGTTTCAGAAATAAAGCATTTAACGCTTCCGTACAGATAGCAGCAACAATTGCTGGACAACCATCTAATTGAAACCGCATCATCTGACATATATGGAGATTAACATTTTCCAATAGAGATGACGCTAGAAGTGACGAAATATTGTTCCTGCTAAAGGATCGTCAAAACATCTTAGCTCAATGACTTGAGTCCCTAAAATGCTGCCCTACACATTAATGCTCCATCGCTGTTGCCGATTGGCTTCTTGGATCCAGTGTGAATTATCCGCTTACTAGTAATGTGTGTTGTGGAGATTCACGTTGCCATCACTGCAGAATGTAGCTTCCCCAGTACAAAATGAACACTACGCAATTCGGATGTTCTCAAAATTGGTTGGCTACGCAGCTACAAAACACAACTCGTAAATTGCAGTCAGCATCAGTTAGTTCCAGATGTAGAGAGACAGAGAGAGATAGTACGGATTCAAATTGTAGTTCCACAGTTCTTGACTAGTCCTACGTTCTCGTACCGTCTGCTGCTAACATACATGTGGATTCTCTGCAACAGCTGCAAGTACATGTACGATACCTCTCCGGACGCCATAGCCGCGACCAATGTTTCCTGTCTGCCGCAATCGTATTGCTAATCTCCGCAGAAAATTGTAGGTAAGAGTTTGTCGGTCTAGAGAGCGTGCAGGCGTATAATCGAGACATAGCCCTATAATTTTTCCGACAAACCTATAAAATCATTAACATTTGGAAAGGCTCCAAATTCGTATATGGAAAGAAAGTTATTATTTACTACGGACATTTCCTACTAAAATCACTCAATCATCAACACAATACAAGCGCTCGAAACTACTGTGGAGATACGGTCCACGTCACATAACTAGTTTGTAATACACAGGGGCAGTTGAGCTCAATTCAAGACATTTTGTTCAGTACAAGGATCCATTTAACTCTCTGTGCAGTTACTGACTCTAGTACTTTGTTCCATATTATGGGTGTATGTCATACCAGCCTACGTCTCGGTGTCAGGTTGTATGTATGTCATGTCATCGCCCTCTGTATGTGAAACCAGCAATCGCATGTCCAAAGCCACACATAATACGTATTCAAGAAGATAAAGTACGCGTTAGCTACTGGATTCAGAATAGTAATAACACACGATCATTGGGACAGTTTATGAATGTGCTGCTCGAAATCATCACAAAGCGGCCCATAGAACGTGCTATGTATTTGTAAGGGATCTCATCTTGGTTGTACAAAAGATCGTCGAGCGTCGACTTCATTGGTGACCGTGGACTATCTTCGGCTTAGGTGCAGATTTTATACGGAAGACGCATTGAAAAGTGGTTCATGTATTTCTAGGTACCCACTCGGCATTTGTCGGGTATGATAGTCAACTGGGATTGATCCCAGGCCCGCCTGAACGTAACGAGATCGTTCTCCTGGGTGTTTCCAGGGTTTTTCCTCATTGAGACCAAGCAATTGTTTGGATGATAGCTGCAAAATTTAGGCCCTGGACGCTATCGTCTCTCATCATTAACTTCGTTACTTCGGAATTCTCTACTTCATTAACGAATTCGCTATTCTGTACATCTTCCTTCCGTTGCATAACATCCTGCCAACGTTGTTTCCGAATTTATTTTCGTCATTAATTTAGTTCTACTTACGATATGTCTCACCATCAGTATGAGCTTGTGATCCATACTACAGTTCTTCCTGTCACCTCATTACATATCATCTTTCTTTCCCAGCAACTCAGCTTACGTAGCAGCCATGTTACCAACTGTCATTAACTGTTGCCTAAGAACGTGGTTGAATATTGAGCACTTCTTTCAACTCAAGCAAAATCGAACCTTGTTACTATTTGGCATTATGAACCTGCCACTCAATAGAGGTATGTCCGAGACACCACTGATTTTGAAAATTGCATTTAGTTTCCATATATGCACTTTTGTGCTTTGCTGTAATTTCAATTATTTAACACGTTGACTGCCAAGCTTTCCGACGGAATTTTTCCATTCAGGCCATTATTACCATAAGTTCCCATTCCTTCTAAAATGTTTATTTATTATCTTATTTGTTCACGTAGAGTGACCGTTTCGAAGAAAAAATTTTGATTGTCGGTCACGCGTGCCCGACGCGGCGTAGAACTTAAGATTCCTTCGCCTGCGCCGCGTCGGGCAGCCTGTCGGTCACCGTCCCGATTTGCATCTTTATTATTGTATTCAACACCTCACGGGTTCTGGTGATTTTTTGTTTTATGCTATTACTCTAGCCTGGTATGTAGAAAATATTGAAGTATTAGTTTTATCTGTTTCATCAAGAACTCATTGTTCATACGAAGAAACCTATTTTCGTTTGTTGGAATTAAAGTGCGTTGTATATAAAACTGCAATATGTCTAAACGTAAAAGCACTCTGAAACCACGTAAATTGTTTGTATCAACATCAAAAATTGAAAATACACTTTATGAGGACCTGTCTGATGAGAACTTCAATATATCTTCCGACGATGATTCAGATTATATACAAAGTGTTTCGGATGAGAGTTCTTGGTGTACATCAAGTGACAGCGAAGCTGAAAGTGGTAATATAAGTGGTAACGTAAAGAAGAAAGTACATATTTTTCCTCCGGATGGATGTGATCTCTCCTCTGTCTCTACGTCTCAAGGAGAAAATATACGCAGTATATCGCCCAACAGCTGTATATCTTCAACGCCAACAGCACATAATCTTCCACGTTATCATCAACGAAGTAAGGAAGTAAGACCTGTTACGTACCAGCAATGGACACAACCTACGGGATGCCAAGCGCAAGTAATACAATTTATGGAAAACGAAGGTGTGAACCCAAATTTTGCTGCAGCTATAGCACAGAGTGAACCTGGTGAGTTTTCCTCTTGCATGGTGGATGATAAGGTGATAAATTTGATAGTTGAACAGACTAATGTGTATGCCACTCAAGTGTTAACAAGTGTCTATGATGTAGGGCCGTCGTCAAGATTACACGATTGGGTACCGACTGACAAAAATGAAATCAGAAAATTTCTAGGTCTAGTTGCGTAGATGGGAGTAGTGAAAATGCCATCGTTGTCAGATTATTGGAGCCAGGAAGACATATTCAGAAATACTTTCGCGCCTTCTATGATGTCAAGGAACAGATTCGAAATGCTTCTTCGTATGATCCACTTTGCTGACAACAATGCGTGTCCTCCAGGAGACCGGCTTCATAAAGTTCAGGGCCTGATTGATTTGTTAGTTGACAATTTTCAGAAAGCTACACACCATCTGAAACAGTTTGTGTGGATGAGACTCATGTACCATTCCGAGGGAGACTTATTATGCGGCAATATATCAAACAAAAGAGACACAAATATGGTATTAAAGTGTTTAAATTGTGTTGTGGATCTGGTTATACATATAGACTTTTAGTATATGCTGGTAAAAACTTGGAACACACCAGAACAACTCCTACATCTGTTGTTATGTCTCTTTGTGAACCCCTTTTGCACACCGGGAGAACAGTTTGCACGGACAATTGGTATACAAGTATTGATTAGCAAACAAACTTTTAGATGCCGATACTCATTTCATTGGGACTCTGCGTTCAAACAGAAAGGGCAATCCTCAAGATGTTGTAAACAAGAATCTCAAAAGAAATGAAGTTGTAGCTAAACAAAATGAAAGAGGAATAACGGTGTTAAAATGGAATGATAAAAGAAACGTTCTAGTTCTGTCGACCAAACATTCAGATGAAGTTGTAAGTGTGCAGGCAGGCAGATGCGGACAAATCGAGAAGCCTAAGATGATAGTGGAATATAACAAAGCAAAATCGTCTGTAGATATGTCAGATCAAATGGCGGCGTATTCATCTCCTCTAAGAAAAGCTTTGAAATGGTACCACAAGCTGGCCTTCGAATTACTACTTTCTACATCAACGGTGAATGCCCTGATTTTGTACAAAGAAGTTACTGGAGATAATATAAAAGTTGTGGAATTCAGAAAATCAGTAATCCATTACCTGGTCGCTCAAAACATACAACCAGAAGAAAAAGCAATTCCAATGTGCAAGCCCAGAAGATTTCGACACGAATTAAGAAGACGACAAGGAAAAGCAAAACAAACAAGAAAATACTGTAAAAACTGTTACAAAGAGAATACTACAGTGATGTCAAGGAATCTGGCAGCAAATCGAACGAAGAAAGTAGTTACCTACTGCACAGGATGTGAAGTTGAATCAACGCTTTGTTTGAAGTGTTTCAACAAATGTCACAGAGATCTTTCCATGTAAATAAATGTTTGTTAGGTTTACAAACATTCGTAATGTAAGAGACAATTTGCAATATATAAAACAAAATTTGATACTAAACAATATACTGTATGTAACATTTTCTACGAATTTCACATAAAAATATTTTTTTCCATTTAACATGCATTACATTTAACATACCATGCATTACATGCATCATAATTTAACCAATCAAAAACCATAATCTAACCCAATATAACACATATGTTATCACATACACAATCCATTGTGTGTACTCAGAAGCAAATTTAAAGTTTGTGCAGTAATTCAGTTCTATTGTTGAAATAAATCAAGAAACCATTGTTGTGTCGGTCACCAGTGACCGACGCGGCGGGTAGGGATTTCTTAGAATTGGGCACACGTGTCCGACGGCAGTCAACGTGTTAAACACCTCTGGTTCAATCCCAGCTCGCACCAGTGAACATTGTGGTGGACAAACATCGTGTGAGTGGGTTTTCTCGGAGTCCTCCCGTTTTACCCCGCTTTCTTGATTCTAGCATTCCATTCATTTCTCATTATCACCGTCTCCTTTAGCCTAGCCGGAATAATAGTGGGACGCAAAGCTTAAAGATTTTATTTCATTTCGATTGTTTACTTTTTGAGTTGCACGTGCGTAAAACATCGTATTAACCTATTCATGAGCTGTAGCTGTCAAACTGGAAGAGATATGCCAAAGTGTTTCCTCTCAGAGTTGTTCAAAATGTAGCGATTGTTTCGATGAAGGCAAAATCAACCGTTGTTTTCATTTAAAGTTCTGAAGATGCCTCCGGTAGAAATATCCCTAGACGCCCATGATACATATATATAATTAAACCTCCACTAAGGGAAAGTTCCATAGTATACTATGTAGTATTATAGGTCAAATCCTGGATGAAAGACGAAGTAAATTCACAGACACTCAGATGGGTATGGAACATCTTGATTTACCGAGTACGTAACACATTACTAAGATGCCATATTACTCTTCACAACGTACAGGAACTATTCTAAATTCAGACATACTTAACACAGAAAACTTCGCTTTTCTACAAAACTTGACAGACAATTTCGATTTGGGTGTGTTTTTTTTCTCGCGGAAAACATAACTGGTTTGTTTCACTTCCAGTGGCATAAGAAGGCACTCCACTATCAGTTTAGAATGCAGTGTAAACCAAAAAAGAAAAGAATCTTGATAGTAAAACATAATTTAGCTAATAAGGAGGAAATTGCACAGTTTACAGTTTGTAGTGTGTATGATTATTTCATGGCAAATATACAGACGTAAAAGAAAATCTCAAGTATTTTTTTGTTACGTTATTGCAGTTAAAAAACGATATTTTTCTTTTTGTGGAAACTCTGACAAATTTTGATTAAGTCTGCCATACCTCCCGTAAAAACGGGACGTACCGATTTTGGATCTAGTGTCCTGCTTCCCCGGGACGGGCAAATATTCCGCAATTTAGTTTCTGCTCTCAACCAGTGTTTCAATGATGAAGAATAAAGATTGTGGTTGTGGTTCCCACACATACACCTGAATAGTTTTAAAACTAGTATACGATAAATTGAAAAACAGCACGCATATATTGCTGAAGCTTTAGTATGTTCTGAACTTCCCACAATAAAGGTGAAAAGGTAACATCATAATTTATTGAGTTTAAAAGTTAAATCTCTATTGAAGGATATGTACGGATCTGACGAACCACCTAAAGATAGTTTTTATTTTTCTGTCAACACTTTCTACAGTGTATCGTATGATTACCTAATTTCATCGGGAAATCAGTTTTCAGATCTTGGAACATTAACTTGATGTATTTTGAAATCAGAGTTTGAATGGTCAAGCTCAAATATTGAAACAAGTCTTGATAATTAATAGAAGACGTAGATAGTATGGAAATTGATAGTACAATACTCTTTAACAAGTTTTCTATTAAAGCTATTGTAGCAAAAGAGTTAAATAAGTGGATTAGCTCAAATGTCAAAGCACACGATTGATAGGTGGCTGTGTTCAGTATTCCCAAGGAAAGATTTTTAAATGTAACAGTTCCCTTAAAAGTGTCGAGTTTTTTCTCTGCATTCTAGAGTCAAATGCAGGACTAAAACAAAAAAAAAAGTATTTTTTCTAAACTGAACCACTTCTCGTCAAGTGAGAAAACAAATATTTTAGAATCCACCACAGCAAATGTTTTAATTCTGAAGCAAAACTTGCACTTTGCATGCACTAAAATATATGATCAATTGCTATGCAATAATAATCTATGAAGAGGTCTATTCTAATGATAAATACAAGTACGTTGAAGGATTCTTTGTTTGTTATATAAACAATATGTGCTAAAAAAATCATTTTACATACAATTGAAACTTCCATGTTACTTTTACTCTTGTTAGTAAATTACATCGGAAAATGATACGTTATCAAAATTGATATTCTTATATTTCTTGATTGTTGTCATGAATATTTGATACAACAAGATATCACATTCAGTGTTTAAGAAAATAAAATTATATTTCGTAAAATATATGAATAGAATTCCATGTACTAGACCTTAATTTCTTTCTGTGTATACTCTATTTTTACTTTTTCTTATTTATTTTTGTAATAACAACACTTAATTTTTTTGCGTCATTGTAGAATGCACATGATTATGTCTATGTAGGACATTGAAGGTGCATGTTTTTCTTTCGTCTGCTAAATTCTTCAATAACATATTATTTGGATAGCATATCCAGATGAAGAAATCTCACATAAATGCAAAACATTCATAGGACTTCCGCAGAAGTATAAAGTTTCCAAGAACAGTACAGATTATTCGTTACTTCTTTGTACCTGTTTCAAATAATGCAGTCAAAATGTTTCCAAAAAATGTAGTGTTGAAAAATTGAGAAGAGGGGTCAAAGATGTACGGTATTCTTCTGGAGAAAAATATGATAGGTTTAATTTTGATCCATGTTGCTCTTTTCCCAGTTTTGCCTCTGTATTCTTCTCTAGCTGTATTCCAAATTTTCGAATTTTTAAAAATATCTCCGATAAATAACTCTACATCGAATTATTCAGCCACGTTTGCTGGAGCCAGATTGTCGCTTACCTGCATTCAACAATGACAGCCAGTGTACCATCAAGCGCAAAAATCTGCAGCAGTACTGGAGATCAACTTGCGATAATGGAGCGAACATTTGTGTCCTTCTGTGACCATTATCTCTCATGTGTATCGCACAAAGCTACTTAATGTCCCGTCTAATGACTTACGCATTGTGTTGAGCTCAAGGTTCGGAATTTAAATCTTTCCTTGAGCAAGAAATTGTGGAAAAGCTAATATTTCTGGATATTATACCTAAGTTACGCTTGTCCTAATAGGAAATGAAATTGACTTCATGAACCTCCCCCTTCCTTCCTTGACAAAACTCTTACAATCTAGTACAATAATTCTGCACGACACATACTGAAATTATGGTTGAGCACAGTGTGAGTAAGTGGAAGCTAGTGCAGTTTTTGATGGACCATAGCATGGTAGAAAATCACACAATATATCTCAAACAATTGGCCAACCTATTATAAAAAATTACAAATAAGGACCTCGATGTTTTATTTTCGTGTAATGTTATTGCCTGCGATGAGCTATTGGACAAACAAAGGACACATACATTTTTAGAGGGTCGGCTGTTTTTCACACAATAAATGATAGTTTTATTATGTTTGACTTATATTACAGTACAGTGTGTGTTTTGTTGCTGTTTTCATATAAATGAAACTTATTTCAAGTAAAAATTACAACTAATAAATAAGGTTTTACCTTTCTTTTTTTCTAACTAAAGTTGATCCAATGCAAAGAAAACAGGTCTTCTAACTCTACTATTATTGTTTGCTAGACACAATGAAAGTTCTGTTTTCAGTTGAATTGGATCTACAATGTTGCTAACTCTTGAAAAAAGAAACGTTGCCTATTCGTACTGTTTAAAATTAACAGTCATAAGAAAGAAATAGCCTATAACTAAAATTTAGCGTGAAAAGCGCTAAATTAGAAAACAGAATATACTTGCATACCTAGACGCTCAAAGAAGAAAGTTTGAGCCACATAGCAAATGTATGGGTAACACAATTTTTTGACATGAGATTGGTTATGATACTGACGCATAAAATTTCATATACAGGATGCTGTAAGATTTTAGGAGTTTGAGTAGGGAGCCTTGATGACAATCAGGGGGCAGGAGTAGTTACCAGGTGCACCCGCCTCCTTGCCCTTCTGGCGTCGTCCCTCCTGCAAGTTGCAGTTATAATGATTTAACCCCTTCGGTTCCTAAGTCTACATTTGTGGAAGCACATTAACCTTCCGTGGTTACTCTGGGGTCTGACAGACACCAGATGAATTATTTTTTATTCTGATTTTTTCTGTTGTTTTTTGAAAAGTTTTCCATCCAAGTAAATTCAATTGGTAACACTACCTGTTGTTATGGCTGGTAAACTGCGTCCATTGCGAGCTTTGTGCTATAGAAGACGCTTGTAAAGAGTGTTTGGGATCCAACGCACCCCAGTGTGACCGGCGCATAAACGTTTCCTTCTTTTATTCGCTTTTTACTTCCACCTGTTTTCCTTTATTTCTGACATTTCTATTCATGAAATATGGCTCAGAGTAAGTTTAAAAAAGATGAAATACTTGAACTTTCGCTTGACAATAATGACAGTGGTATACAAGATTTTCGTATTTTTTTGAAGTACAAGGGCCAAAGCGTTGACCTCTTCAGGACCAATTGCTCGAATGCTGAGCCAGCAATTTAAACCTCCGTAGTTCGACTCCTCATTAACGTAGAAGGATTATTTACGTGTCTGTCTCTTCAGGAAGGATAAACCTTTCGAATGGTGTGCGTTTCATTCACATAAAGGTCTCATTACAAAAAGGAAGGAGGTCAAATTGAAAGCTTTTGTTCCCCTCTTCCTCAGCATTTAGAAGAGAAACTCTCTCCCCAAAGGGGCTACAAGCATAAAAAGTGGCATCAAGAAAGATAAATTAACATACTAACTAGTGATACCCTGTGTATAACCATTGGGCTTGCGAGGGGGAATCAGAGACATATTGAATTTACCCTTTTTTCAGTATATATTTTTATAAAAGTAGAACATATTACCTGAAAATTGGGGGACGCTGCCAACACTATTATTTGCAATACGCCAATGAATAATATCACATGTACGCCAGACATTCGGAACAATCATATAAAAAATGAAAAGATGAAGATACAATAGCAAGGGATAAAAAATTCGGAACAACGTACCTATGAGAATAATCCTGTATATATTTATATATTTCATCTAACCTGACTTTGGCAGCCCTAGCAACGTCCCCAATTGTCACAGAGATAAGAATACCTCGTTGAAAAATTTATGGGATACAGATTCTAACGAGGTAACTTTTGTGCCTCCCGTGCCCAACCCGTAAATGAAGAAGAATGTAAAACTCGGAAAAAATATACTTTTTCGAAGTTTGTACAGCTATGGCAACACCAGGGTCCGAAATCCCGGGGGGACAGGGGAAATTCCCCCTACCAAAATTGTTATGTTTGCATTTCCCACCACCAAAATCTGTAGAGGGGACACCTTAATATTAGACTAGAGGGAGAGATGGAAAGCAAATTTCACAAATGAATAAAAATTTTAAAAAATATTGTCATGGTCACAGCTTCTAAAATAAATCTGTAGTTTATCTATGAAACAGATTTTACTGTCTTATAGGCTGTAAGGGGTTTCTTGCTTGCAAATAAGGTATACACATAAAACTGTGGCTAGGTTTATTGCTGATCAGTTGCGTGCAGAATTGGTAAAACTTCTCAAACAAACAGATTGTTTTTCAATTTCAGTGAACGAATCCACACACAGGTTTGCAGATAAGCACTTGCTGTTATATGTGGCATATGTGGGTGAAGAAAATAATCCTTGTTTTATTTATAAATTAGTGCGATTTGAAAATGCCGATGTAAAATTCTTGAAAAGAAAATTTTTCAAGTATTTTCCGAAGGTAGCATAGATTTTTTAAATCTTAAAGAAACGTTTGTTGGATTTGCTTCGCAGGGGCTGCAACGTTCACTGGGAGAATTAGAAGAAGTGTCCTAAAACTTTAAAATTATCGCATTAGACACAGATGCTGCAAGACTGCTATAAACAAAAAGAAATATGTTTTACGTACGTAGGATTTCAAATGACAGGGACGCATTACTGACAGTCTTGACAGATTTTTCTTGTACAATGTAATTTCTACTTTGGAAGCGTGAAAATATTGACCATTTCATTAAAGACCTCTCTAAACTTTGTGGTATTTGAAAAAAAGCTTCGGAGAAAAAAAAAACATTCTATTGCTAGGTATCCTTCTGGATATTGCGTTCATTCTGTCTATTATTAGTAAAAGGATGCAAAAGGAGTCAGTTTCATACAATAAAAAAAAAAAGAATCAATCCACAATCCAAGCTCTGAGAGAAATGCATGTTAAAGATTATGTGTACCTCAGTCTTTGTAAAGTAAAACATTTAGTGCACTGCTGAAACCATCTGACATAGGGAGTGATAATAGTGAGTTTGATCAAATAAGGGGCCAGGGTTTAGTAGACAAAGTGGAAAGCATATTTCCTTCAAATAATGTACTAAATATTTTTTAGTGTTTGAAAATAAAGATCGTAATAGCATGAGTTGTTCACACGGTAACGTAGACGTATATAAAGCATCTCAACTGTTGGATTTTTTGCAGTATCAGAATGGAAGGAGTACAAGTCAATTTCTACGTTGGTAAATGACTTGTACTCTGCCAGTCAAATGGCCAGCGATAATGGCACGCCGAAGTTCGCTCAGTGCCATTATCAACTGCTGCCTGTGAATGTGGATTCAATGATGGTGATAATATTAAATATTCCGAAAGAAACAGTATGTTGGCGAGTACCTTCCAATCTTTATTGACAATAATTAAACTTAACGGACATCCTTTAAAATTCTGGGATGCGTTATTGTGACTGATACCTGGCTTACACCTGGATAACAAATGTCGAACTCACGTTACACACGGAAACAAAAAGTGAAGAGAAGTTTAATTATTCTCTAACGTAAGATCACTGGCGCAAATAAGGGGGACATGTCCCCTCCAATGTTGGAACTGGGTGACTGTTCCCCAATAAACCGATTTGAAATGTCTTTTTTGCGAAAAACATGTGATTTGTGTCCGATTCCCACAAAGGAAAGTGAGATGAAATTGATGTCTCTCCAGAATAAGCCTCAAATCTTGAAGACACCTCTGCTGCCTGATCTTCCACAGGACTGCTTTTCAACTCCACAAATATTTTGAGCATCGCTTAACCATAAAAGAGAAAGAAACGTTCTTACTTGTTCCCCCCGATGTTGAAGACAGTTTTGCGCCGATTCGTAAGATACGTTATTGCAAACTATATTTTAGGTTTATAAATACATTACCACAATCATTCAATACTCGTATTATTGTGGCTCTCCCCGCTGGTCTAGTGGCTAGCACGTGCAACTTACAATATCTTGAACGATTACGGTGTTTAGGACTCCACATCTCATAGCGTCGCTCCTGAAAAGGGAAGTTAAACTTAAATCAGGAAATCACTCATATTATTGTGCTTGTGTTTCCATCTTATAAGTTAACGATATACGAATACCCGCCAAGGCTAAGCAAGATGGTCACGATGAGGAGGGTTAAGGACGTGGAAGGAAAGGGGAGGACCCCGAGAAACCCCCACACAGTATTGGTATACCACAAGCAGAGCCTGGCGCGAGCTAGGACCCATCCAGGTATCCCACGCAACTGAAGTGAGCGCTATACCTCTGAGGAAACCTGGCTTTTCGTTGTGCGTTCAAGTACTTGTATTGAGATCATATCTGTTATTTATAATATAGTCTATTGTTGTTAATAATACAATATAGATACGTAGCATTATTTAGACTTACATAGGTGACTGGATATCTGAACGAACAAACTGAAACACTAAATACTTTGGGAAGAAACAGTAATTTCATAAAAGTAATAAAAACTTTACTCCGGCTCTATAGCTCATGGGGATATATGGCTCGCCAAGTGGAGAACTTCAACTTCGTAAGTCTAATGATTGGTTAGCACATCGGTTCTCAGGTGTTATTATTACTGAATTTAGATCTCATACTGCTATTTTCGTGAATGAGGTCCTCAATATATGGAAAACACAAGGGGACTGTACTCCCACGGGAGTCTAACCCTGCACCATCCGCACCGAAGTGCAGTAGATATTGAATGCTCTAGATAAGTTTACCAAATTAGGTTAAAAGAATAAATAACATTATTAAAGTATTTTAAATAACAATAACGACTTGTACGAACATTTATTATTATCATCATTATTACTATTAGTAATAATAATAATAATAGCAATAATATAATGACAATAGCAATAATAAAAAAATAACAACTTGTAAATAATAACAAGAAAGGTAGGCAATAGCTGACTAAACTTTATCCACTAAAATGACGTCATAGTGCAGAGTTATATGCAGATTCAGAATTAAATAAGTCAATGGGTGTATGCGATATCTCGTTGTATTAGTTTAGGAAGCCGGTAGAACAGAGAACGTTGAACTATTGAAAGTCTAGATCGTATTATGTGTTACGTTTTTCTCTGAAGGAAATTCGGAAATACGTCTATAACATAATAATAAATAGAATACCACCAGCAGTGCACCCCGGAATATTTTTCTGAACAAACGACTGATCTGCATTCGTATGGTGAATTGAACATCAATACAGACCACCGCCGTAACTTAGATTTTCTTCGGGAGGGGGTGGTAAGCATTAATATTTGTGCCCACTAGAAAAACATCCCGTGGGCTCTCCCTCAAAATTCGAAAATAGCCCCTTTTTCCATCTTTCTCTTGCTCTTTGTGGGCCTCCCGGAGCCTGTGGACCCTCCTGCACGGCAAGGTCTGCGGGGCCGATAGTTATCCCTCTGGGCCTGTTTCATACATGACTAATTAATTAAGGGACAATATTGACATATCTCAAAGCCGTACGAATAAATATAACTTCTAGGGCTACTACTAATTTTTTAACTGAAATTGACCTACGACTCATTTTTGTTTGTGCTGTTTTGTTTATGTAATATAGTGAACCGGTTTGATACTTCATTTATAATTTCATGTTCGTATAGTATATGGATTAAAAATATTTGTCTTCAATTGGATCCCCCTCGAACTTCGGGGAGCTACCCTGGGGAGAAATTGCCCTCCTGCCCCCCCCCCCAAGTTAAGACCCTAAAATAATCCACTATTTATGAACATTATTTCTAGCATTTTCATTTTATTTAGTGAAGATATATCGAACCAGAGACCTCTACCACTAAGCCACTGCGCTCCCTACAATCGTAATCGAGTTCTTGATATACATTAGGGGGTCGGTGAAAGTAAGCAGAAGGGTAACAAATAGGATCGAAGTTAATAAACAGGTTGGGCTAGGTAGTACCATTTAAATCACTTTCTTTGATGCCCCCTCCAAATGTTACATGCCGGAGACGCCAGTGCGTGGGAACAAACTATAACCGCATCTTTTTCATGCGCAGCAACAACTAACATATGTAACACAACATATAGAATTTATGGCAATTTGAAATGTATATGAATAGTATTATATTAACTCACCACATGTATATAGCTCTTTCACTTCTAAGGCCACGATTCTTCATGTTGCTCATGGAATACTATTAGCTGGTTAATATTTAGTTTATTCGTCGTCTTCCCCACCATGGACACTTACAAATCATGTTTTCGTGATATTGCAACTGTACCAGCAACTTGGTACAGTTGCCAATTAGTGAATATTTTTATCACAAACATTTTTCCCCACTTGTAAATTCACCTTCACTTGACTATAAGAATTAACGAACTTCTTCCACATTGCATCACCATATGACAAATGAAAGACGCGAACCGAACATACATGCAGCGAGACCAGACTACGATTTCTCCAATGAGGCTCTTCATCGGCAAAGGCGGCTCGGCGTCTGCCCAAACACCTTTCCAAGGTCGATCCGTCCGCTTTTTTCAGACCTCGTTTACTTGTCGGCACGCCGACAGCGTTTCGGCGCCTTTCCGACAACATTTGCCGAGGTCGCCCGTCCGATGTTTGCCGTCTTATTCCAAAATGTTTGTCAAGGATTCTCTCGTACTTGTAATTTAATTTTAAAAATTTACTTCTCATATACCGTTTTCGTGCAGTCCCTTTACTACATTTCATTTCATACATTCACCTTTTTTATGGTCGGCACGCCGTCAACGTTTCGACGTCTTTACAACCATCATTTATAGGAGTCGTTCAGTCCGCTGTATGCTGACTCTGTTTTCACAATTCATATTTTATGGAATTAGTGCCCACTCAAGGGAAAAACCTTCGGACAGTTTTAATTTTTACTTCATCTTTAACATCTACGGACCAGCATTTTTTAATGCTCGAAAAAAATATTTCTCAATATTTTCTAGTTAGTACACTGTATACTCAAAGCTGCCATATGATGGACCCAGAGTGCACTAAATGTATTCTCGAATGAGTACTTGAGTAGCAAAATTTGTAAGGCTGCAATTGACATGAAACGACATACGTTTACGTAATATTAAAATGAATGTACTCAAATGAGCACTGGGGGATCGTAGACGTTAAAGAAGATACAGGCTCTATTCATTTTCCAAAATTCGACTCGTTGCCACTGTTACGCGATATTGAAACATTCTCCGACTTCGTTTTTTAAAAGAAATTGCCGGCAGTGTCTTTTTGCAATCGTCGTCATACTGGCTGCCGACTGTTTCGAGAAAGCTTTATACGAGGGAAATATAAGCCCTAATTCGTATTTTAAAGCAATAAATTACCTTCTAACTCTCTTTGTTTCTTTTGGTGAACGAATCTCTTTTTGCTCGTCGCTGTCGAAAATCGCGCGGAAAGACGCCGGTGTCCTCAGTAGAGACATGCAAGATTGAACTATCTTCTGTTAATTAATGTGAAATTTGGCGTAATTGTAGCAAAAGACTATGTGCTTTTCAAATCTGAAATGTTATTTTGGTAATACACCGTCTTAGGTGGCGAAGCTCAGAAGATGGATCTTTATAAAAATTCAAAATTCTGTTCCCGAAATGCAAGTGAGCGTCAGATTATCCACAAATATCATATAATTAATATTTGATTGCTCCTTCCATGTGCCAGTGATTTATATGGGGCTATAGCCCCCTTTCAGAAATAAAAGAGTCACAATAAATATCCTTAGTACGAACATACGAGAAGAATGTATTTCTTGTCAATTGATGTGAAATTTAGCGTCATTGTAACAAAAAGGATGTGCTTATCAAATCTTGAATGTTATGTCGGTAACGCACCGCCTTAGGGGGACACTGGGGGCGAAGCGTATGTTACTGGATCTTTATATTAAAAAAATAAATTTTATTTTGGAAATTCAGTGAGTGTCAAGTTGATCACAAATGCTACGAAATTAACATTCTGATGCTCCTTTCATGAGCCAGTGAGTTATATTGGGCTACAGCCCCCTTCAAAAATCACATTAAAATTCATGATAAATATCCTAAGCAGGGATATGCGCAAGAAGCTATTGGTTGACAATTAATATGAAATTTGTCGTTATGTTAGTAAAAATCTGGAATGTTATTTTGGTAACAAGGGGCACAGAGTACGCAGGGTAAATTAGTAGCGATACCTTCGGGAATCACAGGGGGAGGGGAAATAAAAATTCCAAATTTTTTGGGAGTGCTCATGAGTTTCAAATTACTTGCAAGATGCGCAGAATTAATGATTCATACTACTTTTATGTAGCAATGACTAATATGGGACTACAGCCCCCTTCGAAGAGCATAATAAATTCAATATGATTGTTCTTACGCAAGGATTTACTGGCAGGAGCTAAATATTTTCTATAGTTAATGGGAAATTTGTCATTATTTTTTAAAGAAAATGTTTATTTAGAAAAGAGTCTTAGTAACAATAGGATAATACCCCTGTGTTGTTCTCCTTTCAGGGGCACGGACTCAGAATTTCTTTTGCCTAATGGGAGTGCCAATATGAAACGTTGGAAGTAGTTTTCTCTAATTCAGTGGTTCTCAAACTTTCCAATAACGGGTACCCCTTGTTCGTTCTGACATTGATCTGTAGGTCCCCTTGCAACGCTATTTGGAATAGATGGAATTACCACTGAGAAGAAAAAGATAAAGAAAAATAATGCAATAATTAGTTTAGTCTAAATATACATATTGTTTCTTAGTTAACGAAATTTCAATTGAAAATACAGTAATCTTCAAGACTGAAAATCAGTCTTTTTTTCTTAAAGGATACCACTTCATAAACAATGTTCTCAAATGTGCGATCACTAATGTGAAGAATGATTTTTTTTTCATAATTACGTTGAAATCTGGAATAGGTTTTGTCACCATCAATCTTAGGTCCGATTCCACACCAAGACGATTTCATTTCTAAGTTTTAATAATGCAAAGAGCAGAAAATTTATGCTCACTTAAGTAAGTGGTAGGGGAAGCCATCAAATGTTGTGATGCCTTTTCATACAACTCTTTATACTCACAGCGCACAAGCAACCAAAAGTTACAAAGTTCATTTTTTAAAAGTTTCTCCATGAATTCCCAACATAGTTCCAATAGCTGTTCTTTTCTGTGTTCGAGACATTCATAATTTGTACGTCATGTATTTCTACTATCACCGACCCGAAGCTCATTTTGAAAATTTAAAAAAAGACATTTGGAAGAGACAGACATAATATCAAACTTTATTAACCAACCCTCGTATATAAAAGGAACAATCTCGAAGCTTTCTTCATCAGTTTTGTATTTCGTGCATCTGTGTTGGTAGGTCTTACTTTGGTTTTTACGGCCATATATGGTCGAGGAACAAGGACTGTTCACGTGAGAGTTACATGCTTGGTAAATGTCCTTTTGGGTCTGATTTTGGGACAATCACTTTCAATCTACGCACTTTTAATACCAAAAGCTCATTAGACAATATTTCTGATCCCGACGCTAGGAGCGAAAATCGGGATTTTCCCGTTGACCATATACAAGCTTTGGTTTGCTAAATAGAACTCTCGCTGTGTGTTTAGTACGCGTGCCTGTTTGTTACTTCGAAGAGCACTCACCAAGGCGTGTGGGGTGCTGTGTTCTAAAGATAATACGCGCTCCCCTTGTATGGGTTGAGCTTCGCACGTTGAATCGCCGTTGGCATATGTGAGAGTTAATTCTCAGAGTTTATCAACAGTGATATGTTACGCATCTGTACAAAAAAGGTCATTCTAACAGTGTGTCGAATTCTCATATAAAGTGACTCGTAATACGTGTTAGCACTTTAACATTCGATTGTGGCCTCAACTCGGATAATCGTTTTATTCCTGCCAGTAGGGAATTACATTGAACCTTCAAGACTAGTTGACGCAGATCCGAGCTTATTTCGGCTCTAGTACAGGAACTTTTGTGGATCTTGTTTACCTCTAGCGGATTCGACGCCAGGACCCGAGTTGTACACTCTAAATACAGTACCCGCTATTTCAGAGGTACAAAACGGCCTTTCTGTACCCATGAATTTAGCAGGTACATGGTACCCAAGAGGTAGCAGGTACAGTGTACGTCTGATTTCTTAGGCCAGTTTTAGACGAAAGCATTTATCGTAGCATTTCTCGTAGCAGATGTGCTGCCAAAAATCTCGTACAATATTCTATGGCATCAAAAGTATATTGTGCTTTTACACGGTAGCATTTTGATAAGCATTTTGTCGTGACGAAGCAAACAAATCACTGGAGAACGGCGCAATTATGCTACAAAACTAAAAACAGATATTTCAGTACTATTTCTTCTAAAGCCCTTTTTCGCAAATGATTATTATGATACAAAAGACTTTTAACGGTGCAGGTATACTATACAGATCCATAGATTTTAAAATTTACAGAAGAAATTTCTAATATTTTAATAGAGTAGTGTATAAATAATGGAAATATGGTGTGGTGTGATCTGAGATGCGTACTTACGTAGAAATATAGAAATTAAAGTCGAACCTAAAATGCACGTAATCTTCAATAAGCTGCCATAAAATTTTGGCAAGTCTGTAATTTCCCCATTTTGTATCGAGAACAGAACCCAACCAACCCCTTCGGGGCTTCTAACCCGTCCCACTACTACACTATTATTATTATTATTATTATTAATATTATTATTATTATTATTACTTACTCCTACTCCTACTAATACACCTACTACTACTTCTCCTCCTCCTCCTCCTACTACTACTACTTATACTATGGATCCGTATAGTAAAACTACACGTTGCCACCTGTTAAAGTGAACCTGCACCGGAGAATGCAAGAGCACACCTCAGAAATGATTGCTGAAGGTACAATAAATGAAACGAGAAAGTTCTTTTTTTTAATGAATTTCTCAAACAAGGATGTTCCTCATATTTTTTAATCAACATAATAATAGTATCCCTACTCCAACTCATTTTTCTTTACTACAATTCAATTTCCCACACAAAACAAAGAGCATGGATATTTGACGCAAAATCTTTCGCTTCCTTTTAACACACCACGCCGCTGCAATCGGAGCAGAGATGCTGGCGAAAATGCTACGAAATAGAGCACGTTCTATCGACAAGAAATGGCACAGGATATGCCATGGCATGGGAAATGCTATAGCATTTGCTACTTTACACGGTAAGATATCGATGATACGATTTTTGCTACGAGAAATGCTATGATAAATGCTTCCGTCTAAAACTAGCCTTAGGTACAAATATTTTTCATGGGTACTAAAGCTCCTAATTTCATGGGTACATGTACAGTCAGAAACAATATTAAGTATAGGTTGGAGCTATAAATTCACATACTTTCAACCTATACTTAAGTATATGAATGCTTAAGTTAATATTCTTAAGTTAATATTGTTAAGTTATATACTTAAGTTAATATTGTTTCTGACTGTGTCTATTACATGGAGCTGCAGTGGCTCAGTGGTAGAGCGTTCACCTCTGGTGCATGGGGTCCCTGGTTCGACTCCAGGTCGCGCCAAGTGAACTTTGTGGTAGGCAAACACCGTGTGCGTGGGTTTCCTCAGGGTTCTACCATTTCCTCTCACTTTCTTTATTCTACAACTTCATTATCATCATTGCCGTCTTCTTTAGCCTAACCAGCATAACTGTGGAACGTAAAACTCAAAGATTTCATTTCATTTTGTACCTGTTTTATTGATAAACATAAGTTGACTCAATCAATATCTAGATTACAACCCTTAACAACATTTGCTATTATAGGTCGTAATCTAAGCATTTTCAGTCAACATTAAAAGTCGCAATCACTCTGATTAACATAAACATGCTAAAAAAGAAATGTGATGGTTCTGTATAAAACTTAGGTGGGCTCGTGAAAACTTTCGTAACGTGAGTCTCTTGCGAATTTTATAAAGTAGAAATATTGGTTTAATCTATTTAAAAAAAAGTAATGGAAACAAGGGTCATGTGATGCATCACCTTTAAGACTAGATTTTAATAGAAATTCAAAGGCGAAGTCAGATTTTCAGTATTTGTACCCTGCCACTTTCAGAGATGACTTTATTAATGATACTGAAATTAGGAACAATATGAAACTGGTTACATAAACAGTAATAATGAAAACTGATCTATTTCAATAAAGTTCTCATGAAATACTATCACAAAATGAGGTGGGCTCCATTTTCCATTTAAGATTATTTTCAGACAAATTCAACAGGGCTGCCTCCAAAATGGCCTACAGAACACATTATACTGCTAGAAATTTTCCGCATCCAACTAAACCAATTTACAATTATTCCTCTTTTACTTCAGAATATACAGTAATCAAGGTGGCTCTAACTTTGACTTACTTTGTACCGTATCATATATGAATATACCTTGTACTTTGTTCCTTATTATAAACACAAATATTTATTCGATTTGAAATGTTTGAATACATTTTATATTAATACTAAAGTACGGCCATTCGCCCTACTGGAAGGACGCGCCTCCTGATTTAAAAATGGAGAATCTGTCCTCCCGGAAGAATATAAAACTCCTATAAGAGGTATTCTGCAAAAGAACGTATATCAGTGTGATATTATCCATCAAACATCACCTTCGGAAAGCATCTCACCTTTAGTGAACGAACAATCGTAACTTTTTTTTTAAAGATTGGATGCCATACAGAACTGAAACTTCTTTTTTTCCTTAGTGATGCTTTCTATGCTGCCACAAATATACAAAGTCCTCTTAACTGTGGGAAAATATTGTAGTACCTTTTGGACGTTCAGTACTTCCTGAAGGATGTTTAAGTTACAAGTTTTCTGATGAAAGTAATGAAAATACTTAAAAATAACATCGATTATATTTTCGACATCAAAGCTCTGTTTTTATCAACCCAGATAAAACAACATAACAACTGAGCAATGCAAATACCTTCCATTAAAAGCTAAGCTTTTAGCTTTTGATAAAACTTATTTTCTTTGTTCAGCTGTTATTTTATTTTACTTGGGGCAAAATGCCACATATTCTTCTTCAAGCTGTGGATTAGGAAAAAATGAAGAAAGAATATTTCAGTTTGCGCGTGCGGACTCACACCGATTAAAGCATCCCAAATTGAATAAAGCAGATCCGGAAGCTACGCGAAAAATTTCAAGAACAACCAAGGACCAGACTGGTTTGCTGAATTAGGGGAGGGGGCGCTGATAATGCAAATTTGATGTCTTAACCTTATTGTTCACAATTTTTGCTGCTACATTATATAACCTTATTAAATAATAAATAAACATTCTTATTTTAAAATGAAGTGCTAAAAATACTTGATATACAGGAACATAATTCAAGTAATACAAAACAAGTTTATTGCTATTGTTTAATTGTTATTCTTACAGTTGTTTTCGTTATAATATTTAGTATATTATATGGTTTCTGCAGTACGCTGCGTTTAATATTTCTTTGTCACATGTCAAAATTTTTTTGCAAGTCCCAGAAATTGTCCAAACCATGTTGGGTATAATAAATTCTTAACGTAATAAATACATAAGAGCAGCAGGGATGTCTCTTCGATATCACGGCTGTTTCTCCATTTCCTTTCCACAGCATTTTGTACTCGGCAGTATAGAATAGGGTTGGTCCTTGAGGCTTTCAAGGTTTCTGGAAACGATGCCTGTAATATATATATCCAAAGGAATGAGTTTAGATATGTTTAATAAAATATAAAGAACACAGTACATATTTAAATAAAGAAATAAAACCACGAAATAACAATGCTGTGCAAAATATGCGATAATTATCTTATCAAGTGTAGCTACATCTAAATTGAAAAGTTGTTTACAGACTATCGTTATGTAGACGACACGTTAATTCTCTATAAAGACATCAAAAAAATAGAAGTACTCCTTAGAATGTTTAACAATATTAATTTAAAAAAAGGAAATATGTTATACTTTGGTACGTTGTTTTAGTGGTAACGTACTACAAAAACTTATAACTTTACTTTGAAATTCGATTGTTCTTGGTAAAATTCTGTATTTTCGTCAGAGTTTCTCCATGTGGGCGCAGCTCAGCCAAAAAAGGTGTTTGTTTTTTTCGGGTTGGAAACACCTGAAAAAAACCCACCTAGTTATTGAGCTTTTGATGAGTATATTAGTCATACAACTAAGCGGATCACATTGAAAGTGATTTTTACAAAATTTGGACTTTTAGGCATACTACATTATTCAATATATACTAATTAAGTGTTTTCTAGGACCTTTGTAAAGTACTGAATGAACTTTTAAAAACTCAGCTTGAGATAATTATGGAATTAATTGAGATAATTATACAAATTAATGTACAGATTATGCTTATATTTGAAATAAATGAAGTCTTTGAGTTTTACGTCCCACGGTTATGGTTTGTGGGCTAAAGGAGGCTGTGATGAAGAGAAATCAACGAAATGGTGAAATGAAGAAAGTGGGAGGAAACGGGAGAACCACGAGAAAACTCACAAGTACGGTGATTGTCCTCCACAAAGTCCACATGGCGCGAGCTGGGATCGAACCAGGGACCCCAAGAACCGGAGGTGAACTCTCTACCACTGAACCACCGCGTCCCCCTTGTTGCAAATTATGACAATGAGAATCTTGAAATATAAATCACATTTTAACACTTTTACCCACTTACATTTAGATATTTTGAAAAATAAATTAAGTCCGAGAAAACCGATACGGGCGCAGGTGGGTTGTTTTTTTAAACCCTGATTTTAGTAGCTCTCGACTTGGGCTGGGTACTATGCTATTAGCTGTTAAGTTCCTAAAATCCACAAACAACCATGCCCCAGTGAGAATGGAACCTGGAATATTGAAGTAAGCGGAATGATACTTAAAAGCGCACGGCTACTGCGGTCAACTCTCGTTCTCATTTACAAAATCAAGTAAAAGGTGCTACAAGACTTCTTTCTGAACTGCAAAATTGGTTTCAAAGTACTTTTAAATTCTTATGTGCAATAGATGTAATCTGTTGGTCGTAGAAGGATGTCAGAAGGAAAATAAAAAATGTATACAATTAAAATATATTAAAAAACTACAGCAATTTCGTGGGAAAAGAGCGGCAGATCGCGGAAAGATCTATGTAACTTTAGATAAGTATGGTCTCATGTGTTAACACATTCCGGACTGACTGCGAGCATAGCTCGCAGTGAATGTTTTGTCCCTATAGACGGGCTGCGAGCTATGCACGCACTGTACTATTTTTTTGGTAGCAATGAAACGATGAGCGACGCTAGCACCACGTTTCGTGTATTTGTTAATCGTGAGTACGTGGTTCAGATTCCAAGCGCTAAGTGGCGTGTGTGTTCAGTTTTTGTCACAACTGAGCTGTAATTACACCTTTGTAGGAATACGCGGTTTTTGCCTTTACTTGTGAAAATGGCGTCGGATTTATTAAATAATGATAATTGTGGACATTCTGCGCAATGATTCTGATTCTGATTTCGTTTCTGTGCACAGTCAGAAGTTTCAGTGCCTGTGCATGGAAGAATTCATCTGTATAGTTTACATATTACATGCGCATACGATATTTTTGTAGTTTTTGTTACATTGTAAAAAATTTTCTCGCTTTGCATTAATGATATATATACATATACAGTAAAAAGTTAGAAAATATATACCAAGTGTTGAATGTTACACACCTATGTAAAGGGGAAGTTTTGTAGTTTATAAAATGGTATAACAAATAGCATTGTGATGAAAACTGTATTTTCTACGAATTTTTAAAATATGCCAAAAAACGGTCGTCTACAGGGTAAAATCAGGTATTAAAAGCCCCGTGTGGAATGGGTTAAATTTAGAATTTTTGAATCAATATACAATGAATTTTATGTTGAGCATTCACTGATAGAGTAATTCCAGCAATTTCTTCAAAGGTGATGTGTGATTGGAAAACAAAACTAGTACACGTGATTAAAGGCATTGGTACAGTAATTAAATAATTGGAAGTTTACTAAATGTAATAAATGTATTTGGTACCTATAATTATTATTGCTATTTAAAGATAGCAACACATTACCATTTTAATGGTAAGAGAACATTTACTTGATTTTTAAAATATCAAAGCGATTATTTATTAAAACATACTTCGATTTTGCTGCTATCTATGTCTCATAAAATAACGAATTATTTATTGAGATCACAACGCAAAGGCGAAGATTAATCAAATTGCGGTCCCAATTCCAAGCACTTCTATACTATTATCTATGTTTAAGGGTTTAAAATGTCGACAGTGGCCGTATTTAAGGCACCATTACAGCATTTGCCTAGTACGACTGAGATAAACCAGGGATAAGCGGTTGCTGAGCGCGAACCCAGGAACTTCCTAAAACGAAGCCAACGCTCTACTCAACTACTTTACGGTCATTCGCTAATATAAAGCAAAACTTTAATATAATTACCCCTAACTCAAGTTCATTTGGAACGACACGGATTTCTTGTTTCTCTTTTGACAACAGTTTTTGCTTCTTTCTTCCTCTGTCAATCTTCTTATGAAAATACCTTACGAAGAACAAGAGGAGAGAACTGTCACTTTTATTTTACCAATAATAAGCTAATTCATAATTATAAATCAAAATAAAAGTTAGTGTGCTTTAAATATGAAGCAACACATTTGTATTATAATCGCGCTATTTATTCCTATTGCATCAGACAGCTAAACATTTTCCTAGTAATCGATGTCTACTTTCGGAAAAAGATCTTCCATATCACTGTGTTGCATAAGGACGTTAAGGCCAAATAAAATTATTTATATCCATATGTAATCTAAATAAATTAAGAAATTTATTTAATCCAAAACACCGCTTGAAAAAAAATGTTTTTTTTTTTTTTTTTTTTTTTTTGCTGACCCTATGTAGCAGACAGATACTGGCACCCAACAAATTATTTCCCACCAGCTGTATCGAGTAATATTATATGTTAGTAGCGTAAGTAATTTTGGGGGTCTTATAAATTACACACGAGTAGAATCACAGTATTTACAGACAAATTGTTGAGTGGGTCAGGAAAGTTGAACGAAATTATATTTGTCTGTTTGTTTAGTTTGAGATATTGCATTCCCTATTTGAGTTTGCGATACTGAGCAAGAAACACTGAAATTTCGAAGGAACCGTATATTTTATTTTTGTTTGGCCAAGTTTAAGCTATCACCGTTCATAAAAAAAAAGACAGAGAGAACTGTGTAAGTTGTAGGCCCAGTTGCTAAATTTTCCTTCGATCGCTTTTACGTTTTTTTTCTACGAACTCTTGTGGAATATCAGCTAGGGCCAGGTTAATTTAAGTCCTTTCAGTTTTCGTCGTTACTTTCGTGATATAGGCCTATGAGGTGAGGGAAAGGATAACCCCTCCCCCATGATATTGCGAGTTTTATTGCCGCATTTTGATAAAACCGCCTTCTCTGTGTGCACATTGTGTATGTTTCTTTGTCATGTACTTGTACAAGGACTTCGAGGTATTCGTAGAAGGTAGAGGGGTGCAACGTTGTGACTGGTGTCCGAGGGAGAAGGGGGAATTTGTGTTATATAGAGATGCAAAAAAGCCGTTTTTTTGAGTCGATGGTTTTTTCACATAAATAGCCGGCTTTTTTGGGGAAAAAACGAGAATTTTGGAAATTTTGGCTTTTTTCATTTTCATGATTTTTCTATCTAAATAGCTTTCTTATAGTATATTCTATAGTTAGTTAAGAATTCCATGACCTGAATGCGATATTTCGCTCTGAAATTCAGCATCAAGATGGATGGAGCACATGTTTTACGAATTAAAGCTAACATGAAGAATGTAGTATTTGAGGGCAATTTTAAAGGCTAGTTAACTTTATTTTAACTTTTGACATCTTTTTTCATCTCTAGATCATTTTAGTTTGTCATTCATGTTTCATTTCTAAGAGCTTAGTACTCTAGCTTCTAGCACAAAAGTTAAACTTGCCCGTTTTTCTATTTATCCGTCAAAGCATACGTTTTTCAATGTACCCGTCAAACCGTACTTCCACATTTCTGTTAAACTGTAGCTGTGAAGTGATTTAGCAATAATTTTCCGAACACAATCTTGAATACAAATTTATACAAATAATCAGTAGCGAATTTAGAAAAGTACTTAAGAGGGGTTTTTCTGATTGTTACGTTTTCTAAAAAGTCCTAATTTTATTTGGGAGGTGCTTGAAGTTTATGAGTACAGGCATAACTAATATTTCGTTTCGTTTATATGTTTAGCAATAATCTTCCGGATACAACCTTAGAAATAATTTTATACTGAGAATCAGTTGCGGACTTAGAAAAGTATTTTGGGAAGGGTTTTTCATACTAATGTTTAGTTTTCTAAGCATTCGTAATTTTTATTTGACGAGAGCTTAAAGTTTATGAGTAAAAGCATAACTAATAGATATTTTGTTTGTTGCACACATTCCGTAACTTTGGGGAACGGGCTTCGGTCCGAAAGACCGCCCCCTAACCTTCGCAAAACCGTCATTGCTGATAATTAGTAATAATAACGATTTATAAACAATAAGAAAGGAAGTCGGCCAACTCACGGTACACGCACTATTTCTACATTCACAGATGGAATGAAGAAAAGCTTTGTCAGAATGGTCGAATGCTGGTTGAATCCCGGACTTTCCGATAGAAGCGCAAAAGCTAATCACTCAGTCATGTTTGTCGTGCAGTTGTATTTAGCTTAACTTAAATATATTCCGTAGTCCTTTTTTTTGGGGGGGGGGATTCCGTAATGATATGTTGAATCCCTCTTGTTAAAAATTCAGAAAACTTGAGGATTGGGTAAACCGTGATGGTGGTTATATAAAACTTAACTGTAGAATTTCAAGAATATACAAAACCAAATGCTCTAGATGTGCAGCTTTTAAGTGTATCATATAAAACTAAGTATTTCTCTTATGTTTTATTCTAATTTTATTTTGTTTCAAAAAGAGGGTTTGGAATATTTTGAAGTAAAAATACTACATACTATTTTGCTAGTTATTTGTGTATTTTTTTTAAAAAAAGAAGTGTTTACTTTTAGGGTGGGCTGGTTTACACCTTTTTTTAAATAACTGGTTTAAACCATAAAAATAAAAAGAATGAAAAATGCGAATGGTGTGAACTTCATGGTGACCCTTCCAGATATCAAACCACCTGCAATAGTTTTATTTCCTTTTCACCTTTTAATCAAGGTGTCTCATGATCAATTCTCGGTCGAACAAACCAAGTAGCGGTTTGGATGTCACTTTAAGCGAAAGTCTTCTCCTTGATAACCTCGGTATTATGTAAGGATGTTCAGCCTAAACGTACAAAACGAAACCAAATTGTATATTTCTCCTTGCCTGAATGCCTGTTGTTTTATAAAGAATCCAAGGTTGCTTAACCCTGCTACTACCGGAATTTTTTCATTACACTGAATACCGTTGGGGACACTGGTGACCCCATTTCATTTGTTGAAGAAACACAGCCTTTTTTGTTTAAAAAACATTTAATGATGCCCACTTTTACATTCTATCGGGTTTGTTTATACATTGTTATTAACTTAGCTTTTCTGGTCACGTAATATGCTTAATGTGTTGATAAATGGATAACATAGTGCAATTATATACATTAAGTACAGGTATCCACATAGGGAAACTTAATAATTTGGATGATGATTAGTAGTATAGCTGAATTTTCCAGTCTAATTGCCTATTTTAGACATACAATTCGATTCTAAAACAGTTCTCTAAATTTTTGTTTACCTGCGATGTAAAGTTTTTTTGGTTCAAGAAATTTTAATCTCCAAGAAACAAACTACTCACAAAAGAAATTGTACAAAATTATACTGCCGTTTTAGTCGTTGTCACATATTACACAAACAATAACTGAGTGTTGCTTATACACGTATATTTCGCATTTTTGCATATGTCTTGCATAACATACCGCTCATAGAAATGACAACGACCACGTTTTCGATATTTATTGGCTTCTGAAGGTACACGGGAATTCTGAACGCCGAAGTCGGTTTTGTGTAGTTACTTAGCTAGTTCAAGAAGAAATATTCTCCATCTGTAATTACTTCTGCTGTTCCATTCAGGATTGAGTGAAAACTAAATGATGAAAACGTTGAGAGCACTGAAGCTAATGACGGAGGGGTCAGCGTTCTCAAAATGACACTAATTGTTCATCCATAGTAATGTTACCCGCTATATATGTGTCCTATAACGCACTTCCACATGCATCAAAAGCGTCTCTAATTGGAAATAATTTGTCCGAACTATGATTTTTGCCTCGTTGTTAAGTGTCATTGAACCGGAAGCATCGAGATATCTGGATAAATCTATTTCTCCACATTGATTTGTTGGAAATAGGTCTGTCATCCTCCTTACTCCACAAATGTGTAATACATTCATTGTGTGCTTTTTATACTTCCGCTAGTATAAGAAGCAATATGAAACACTGAAGTTCACCCTTATCAACATACGCTCATTTATATCCATATGTTATAGAGCCTTCCTTGTTTGTCCATTTCAAAATAGTTTCAAGAATATTGGGTCTCATAAAGTGCTCGAAAGGAGATTGAATCGTATCCACATTCGTGATACTATGACGTGTAAGCCCTGTTTTCAGTCTTGATAATATTGCGAAACGGAGTCTTATAGACGGAAACTGAGTCCTGAGAAGTCCTTAGTAAATTACTATTGTAGATTTATTGTCCATTCTTCGACTTGAAAAGAAAATGCGGATTCATAAGATAAAAGAAACGGAAAATAAACATTGCAATAACATAAGATGACTAACACAAATCAGGATCAAATTGAGAACAAGGATAGAAATATGTTTATCATCGTAGTTGATCGTGCTCATTACGAACACTTTTAGTGGATTATTGCAGGGACATGGGTTTAGAAGTAAATGCAGAGAAAACTAAATACATGGAAGTGCGTCGGGACCGTAATACGGCAAATTGTGGAGGCGTTAAAATATTAAATAATGCTTTTGATAAAGTGGATACTTTCAAATATTTAGGATCAATTTTAACAGACGAAAATCATATTCACGAAGAAATTAAATGTCGACTAAAAGCAGGGAATTCGTGTTACTATTCGGTTCAAAATCTCTTGTCGTCGCGAATTCTGTCGAGGAATTTGAAGCTTAAAATATATAAAACGATAATCATGCCTGTTGTTCTGTATGGTTGCGAAACATGGTCGCTTACTCTGAGGGAAGAACATAGACTGAAAGTATTTGAGAACAGGATCCTGAGAAGAATATTCGGACCCAAGAGGAACGAGAATGGGGAATGGCGGAAGCTTCATAACGAGGAACTACATAGTTTATACGGTTTACCCAACATTGTTAGGGTCGTCAAGTCTAGGAGGCTTAGGTGGGCGGGTCATGTAGCTAGAATGGAAGAAAGTAGAAACGCTTTCAAAGTCTTGACTGGAAGACCAATCGGAAAACGACCATTAGGAAGACCTAGGCGCAGATGGGAGGACAATATTAAGATGGATCTCGCAGAGATAGGAATACAAAGTAGAAACTGGATGCAATTAGCTAAGGATAGAAGTCAGTGGAGAGCTTTTGTGAACGCGGCATTGAACCTCCGGGTTCCATAGGCCATAGAGTTAGTTAGTTTTTTTTTTTTTTAGTGGATTATTCAGAAACACAACATTGAATAATGTGAAGGGGTGGCTCATTGGTAACACCTTCATCTCTGGTGCCTGAGATTCCTGGTTCAATCTCAGCTTGCGCCAAGTGTAATTTGTGCTGAATAATCACAGTGTGCATGGGTTTTCTTGGGGTTCACCCGTTTTCTCCCACTTTCTTCTATCAGCCATTTCATTTATTCTCATTATCGTCGTCACCTTTAGCCTAGGTGGAATAACCGTGGACTCTTCTCCAATTCCCTTTTCTACAATATTGAATAAGGATGGGAAAAAGGAAATAACGAAAAGGGGAATCATATTATCAAATGAAAGAACAATTCTGAAATGTGTCTTTCATGAAAGTTCAGAAAACTAATAGATCGGGACAAGAAATACAGCAGATATTGCAAGGCTACGATTTCAACTAGGAGCTTTTTCTCATTATTTTCAGGACCCCGCTGGATCTAAAGGCTAGCACACTTACCTTCGACACAGGGCCGGGTTCTATTCCCGGTAGAAGTACAGTTGAAGGAATAAATAGGTTCGGATCTCCCTAAACTCAGTACGCCTACGTCTCCTTTAGTGTACACAGCATAATGGAGTGACGTCAAACTCAAAACAAAGCAAATCATTATTTTAGATTTTTATAATACATGAAAGTATATCGGACTGTATTTTACCATTTCCATAAAATAATAAAATCAATTGACAACACTGATTGACAGAAATACAAATGCAACAAAAGTAGAAGTCCATTAGAATATACTTACTTCTAAGTGCAGATGTTGAGGTATCATTTTTGCATCTTTCAAGCATACACTCATCTTCAGAATCTAGATATGAATCTGAATCATATTCATCTATATCATTATAGTTCAAAATTTAATCTATTTCACAATTGTCACTAGATGAAACATCATCACTTGCAGGGTCTTCTGGCGAAAAGTCAGAATCAGTGATTTATTCATGCAAATTTTTTCTACGTCTTCGCAAGATAGATTTTTTGATGTCATGGTGCTTCTCATACATTCAAGAAAACAATTGAAGAGTGACTTGTGTCAAATTTCACTCCGAATAATCAGTGGCATGTATCGGAAAAATACAAAAGTTACTAATAATTGCTGGGGTCCTATATGACCCCAATGGTACTCGGTGCAGGAAGTAGAGAAACTTTCGCTCACATACACACAAAAAATATCACAATGTACCAAAGTGAAGTTCCAAAGAAAACATAAAAATCCAATGTTTTTCATTTTTTTAATGCAATATATTACGCGAGTTACACATTGTTAAACTTAGCTTGGGGTCATATAGGACCCACGGTAGTAGGAAGGTTAAATATATTGATAGAAATTGGCAAAATTTATCGATTGCCTACGTAGCTTCCAGCATTAGATTGGATTGCACTTTCAATGATATCTACGTATTAAATTAATAATTTAATACCTCAGTTTTAGCGTACTGATTATGATACGTTGACCTTTAAATTTTACATGAAAAGCAATAACAGGGATTTCCCGTTATTGTCTTACATTTCAAGTAATGACGGGATTTTCCCGATGGCTAGGGCGGGAGATTCTCAATTTTAGAAATTTACTGACCGGGCTTCTTTAAGCGTATGGGAGTTCTTCCGGCAGAATCTCGCTGTTGCATAATAACACAAAGGCGAAGCAAATTTATTTCTGTGAATATGTAATATAAATACATAAAGCAAAAAATCTAAATAAAAAACTCGTTTAAACCAAAAAAGCCTGGTTTAAACATCCCCCCCAAAACGGGTTTTTGGCATTTTCAAAAACAACCATGTTTCTTGTCAACTCTCCTTACTTTTGTATATAGAAGGTTAAAAAATTCTTATTATATACATTGGTTAATCCTGTGGAATTCATAATGTAAATAAGTTGAAGAAAAATTGTTCGAAATATCTTTTCGAAATTCATAGTTTATTTTCGAGGTTTTATATTATTATCAGCACCAACCACTAATTCAATGACTTTTTGTGTTATAGAGAAGCGAAACAAAGTCTCCTTTATCAATTTAAAGCAGAATTTTGAGAAAAAGCCCAAAATTTCCCAAGCAAAAAAGAGAAGCAGAAAGAACCGAGTTTTTTCCAAAAACGCCGAGTTTTTTCCGAGCCCTTGCATCTCTAGCGTTATATCGAGGACTACATGAAAATACAAAAATGTACCAAAGTGTACTACATTTGGTTAGATTACATTACGTTACTTGAGGCTAGGTTAGTTTCAGTTACCTTCAAAACAGAGCCATGTAAACTTTTAGAATTTATATGGCAAAAAAATTACGATTGCGTACAAACACGGCGTCCGGATGTATGCTACAGTGCTGGGTGCGTCCGGAGGAAGCAAGCGTGTCAGCAATGGTGGGTATGCGAGTTGGTAGTGAAACAGATGGTTTTAGGCAATGATACTAGATTCAATAGGACTTCATATTAGTAAAGCTCCACTTGTAAACAGTATACTGTGTCTTTTACAGAATTTCAACAACTGACATTCGTTATTTTTGTGTAATTCTATAAAACGCAAACAAGGTATGTCACAATCTTAACATATACGCGCTATTACCACACTGTCTTTTCCACCATTAAATCATAGCAAGTGTACCTCTCTGCCAAACAGTCACTTCCGCCTCCACATACAATATCCCTTACAATATCAAACACAGCCTACAGAAATCACTATTCCCTTCACCTAACTCTCACTTACTCTTCCTCTCAAACCAAAATAAATTCTCTAATTCACCCTGTAAATTTCCAAAAATTGGTCCGGCGATACAACACTTACACGGTAAAGTCCTTGCACAAGCACAAGGTACAGGGATTTAGTAAACGTTACCTTGAACGTAAGCACCAGAAGCCATAAACAAAACCTATACAAACCAATGTAGTGCAAGGTGCACGTAACCATGTGTATGGAATACTTACCCTTGCACTTTCAATTCCAAACTCTTGATTTTCCTACATATGTTAATGGCACCCACGGAACAGTCGGAGTATTATTCAGATAAAGTCACGAAAATTAGCATGTTGTGCATGTTTTTTTTTTGAAAAACTAGATTTAAAATGTACATTTTGTAATCAGCTTAACCATGAAAAATTGTTTCAAAGGAACTATGGCTTAAATTACTGTTTGACTACTGAAATATAATATACACTTTAGACAAGTTAATTCATTTAAAATATCCAGATACAATTGTAAATACAAAATATTCCATTTACTTTTATATGTGACACGTTTGAGTGGTTGCTGGAATCTTTTCAATCTTCATTCAAATAATGCACAGACAACACATCAACCGAAAACACACAATATGGCGTATGTTCATGTTACCTTATTGTCATGGGTACATTCTTCGGTACGAATTTACTGTACCCATAAATCTTCCATGTACCCACTAATTCATGGGTAAGAGGCTGAGATGCGGTGTGTACGCACTAAAGTCTTCGTTACATTGAATTCTCTAGGTACATCAGCGAAGTACCTTCTATTTCATGGGTACTTGTGCAAAATCATGGGTACTGTTTTTAGAGTGTTTCAGCAGTGGAACAACTGACCGGTCGAAGATTTATCGTGAGTAAGTGAAACATTAATTATTCTAGCCACCTAGCCACTTTTTTATTTAAGGAAAGCAAATAGAAATGAAATGAAAGGTTGAAACAATCAAATAAAATTGAACAAATCTACTTGACCGCTTGTAATCTCTTAATGTTCTCTTAATTTGTGTAATTCAGATTCAGCAACACATTCTTTGCACAGTTTAATTAGGTCTTTTTGAGTTGTATCGTAAAGTGGTTTCTTTATTATTCGTTAATATTTGTGTTGAAATTAATCATTTTCACATATTTCTATTTTACGGTCAACCGTATGTGCCCAGCTTCGGGTTTTCGATAAGATATAAGTTCGGATGTAATTGTGATTTGCCGTAGTAAAGCTGGGGTGAATGCTTAGGTTTATAGAGTTTTAACAACGGCAAAAAAAAAAAAAAAAAAAAAAAAACACGATTACAAACACATGGTGACCATGAAAGGACAAAATCATCAATCTTCGGATGTAATTGTGCCCGAATATACTACTGATTTACTTGGTAAACGCGACAGTATTTAGAACAGGTATTGTAGTGTTTGCGTATAGAATCCAGAGTTTGAGTCACGTAGTATATGTAGCAGACTAGTTAAATTTAATTTCCTTTGAAATTGTTCAAACTTGTGAAAAAGGAAAGAGAAAATAATAAGCAGGCTTTAAATAACATAAAAGTAAATTTAATTATTATAGAAATATTACTAGTATAAGTTTCTCGTAAGACATTAAAATATAACATTTTTATCTTTGTTCGCAGTAGTAATGGCAGCACTCTGAATGACTTTGGACTTTGACCCCGACTTTTATGACGTCATAGGTCAAAGGTCAATGACCTTGGCCCCGGGTCAATGACCTAGGTGTACCTAGGACTACCCCCTCTAAATTTTGGCAGGAGTACCTTGGCCCACCCCCTAAATTATGGTAGGGGTACATAGGACCACCCCCCTTAAATTTAGGAAATTGCCAAATCTAAAAATTTGGTATGGTAGCCTAGGACCATAGTGTGTACCCCTATCAGTATTGGGGGTCTTTGTCGTTCCCTTTCATGGGTAAAAAATTGCCAAAAATTCAAATTTCGGGGTTTTTTGACCTAATTTATCCCCTTTGATGAGGTGTTATTACCCTATATAGTTATATGGGCGTATACAGGGGTCCATTACCTTTCATAAGACATGGGTATATTATTGCACCCCTTGAAAAATTTGGGAGGGGTACCTTGGCCCACCTTAAGTTTTGGATATCGACCAATTTAAACATTGGGTGTTATAGTACAGGACCCTAATATGTATTATGATAAATTTGGGTGGTCCACCTCATTTCCTTCTAGGGGTACAAAATTGCCAAAAATATAAACGTAAGCAATACGTTATACCACGTGTTTGGTTTTTGGTCGATTTTATCCCCTTTGATGAGGTGTTATTATCCTATATAGTTATATGGTCATGTATAGGGGTCCATTCCCTTTCATAAGATATGGGTATATTTGTGCACCCCTTTAAAAATTGGCAATGGGGGTCCACTGAAATTGTCCAATTTAAGCATAGTACAGGACCTCAATATGTTTTGGTGGTCCTATTGTCAAATTTTTAAGTGCAACCACGTGTTCGGTTACTGACTCAATTTATCCTATTTGATAAGGTTATAAGGTATGGACGTGTATCCCCTTTCAATTTGGTAGGACCCTTCGGGTGTAGTACAGTCATGTGATCAATGATTTGGTTTTGATGCGCGACGAGGTCCCTGGTCAATGTTCTCTAGGAATTAGGTGGAAACTTTGCCCAGGGTTCTCGTCTTATATCGCACAGTTCTTTAGGAGAATCTGATAACGTTGTATGTGGAATGGACAATAAAATCACATAAATAAGCATAAATTGTATTTTATTCATTTTTCTGGTTTCCTCTTTTTCTTTCTTATTGACAATGTTTGTATATTGAGCTGGGGTTCTTCATTAGACCGCCTCCTCTTCTTGATTGTAATGATTTGTTTCTATGTTTTGCAGCATAGCACCCGTTTGCAAAGCTTCGTATTGTGAATTCTGTAAAAAGAACGAGGAAAAAGATGATTAGTATAGAAATAGATGATGATAAAACAAATACACTTACAATGATAAATATGATAAAATTACCTGGAAGATATATTGCAGCAGTCTACGATCATTAACCGTGAGTACTGTTGTGAACAAATATTGAATTTCACGCAGAGATTTTCCTTGGGCTTTACAGCACAAATAAAAATAAGCATAATAGCCACATACAGATGAACCAAGACTTTGCATTTGGCTATTATTATATTTATAGTACATACAATGGAGTTTTAAGAATGCAACATGTTGTGGTACATAAGGAGGAAGGCCATAGCTGTCAAAATATTCTCCAACACCGCGATTATCAATATAAATTGCAATCCAATGGCTTCCTAGTTTTGTAGATGGATCTGTATTTACAATGATTGCCAGAGGAAGAGAAATCCGTGAGGGCAACTCATCGCTTGCAAATATCCCGGTAAAATGATTTCTGAATAATGGGCTACCGTTTAAAGCACTAGCTAATTGTAATGTATTCAACATCGTGAATGGAAATGATACATAACGTATACGTACCTTGTAATTTAAAAGTCCAGGATAATGTTGCGCTGGTGGTCGATCTCTAGGAGTGAGGAAAACTCCCCATGCACAATACAGTTTGCAGGTGCTGCTAATTTCTCTTGGAAATGAACTTCCAATCGGATGGCTTCATGTCGTTGTAAATTCCAATAGTGACAATCTCCAGCAGAAGAATCGGGAGTTAGGTCAAATACAAACAGTGTATATCCATTCTTGTAGTCGGCTCTTGAAATTGTATTTCCAGTATTGGTAAAATGTATGCCAGAGCCTGAGAACAATGTGTGGTACGATGAAATGTAGAGATTTTCTTCAAAGTTGGGTTGCAATGGTTTTGAAGGTACAGCTTTTCCATCCACGTACAATGTAAAGAAATTAATGTTTAGATGTTGAAATTCAAATGGATTGGTGGTAATAGTTCCACTGGATGCTTTATTCGATGTAAATCCTACAATAATACGATTTGGCAATGTTTCCATAAACAGGTTATCAATAGTTTTGGATTGTATATCCTTCGGGATGGTAAATGATTTCATTTGAATCCTTGTCAGAGGATACTTTGCCGGTGTAGATTGTAAAATTTTATTGTGTGCCAATTTGACACTAGGGCTAATGTTGACTTTTTCCAGCTGCAACGATGCATCTAGAATGTTGATTTTTGCATTGACACCACTTTCACCGGCCATGAGACAAAAGTTTGGCTTTGCAGGAATAAGTTTCACACGTAATTCCACTCCATGAATTAAAAATTTATCTTGATTAAAAATGTCACAATTAAGATGTCCAATCATATCGAATTTCATACTTTGTTTTGCCAGTTCATAGCGTTGTTGAAATCCTTTGTTCTCATTTGTGGTTGCGTTCATATGACCAGCCGTATCTTGAAACCACATTGCTGTTTGTAAATGTGTATTTTTAGCTCCATCACTATAATTGAGCAGTTTTTCCAGGTACGAACGATATGGATGATTATGTGACGGAAATTAAATCAGTTTATTGTTCAAGTAGATTTGTACTTCACTAAACATAGCATTTAGAAAATCATTGACAGGTGCAATTGCTTTATCGGTATTGATGAAGGAGGAACCATCTGGTTTCACAATTTGTGCTTGGATGTATAATAAGGTTTGTGGCAAATCAATATATTCATCACTGCTACCACTCACTACAAATTCTATTGGTGAATTTTCAGCTATTGAACTAATTGGTTTGTAGCCAATAATACGATTGTCCAGAACACTAGTTTGCGTAGGTAATGTTGAAAAAATGTCCAATTCACTTTTTACACATTCACAGGATTGATGATGTAAGAAAGCCATCGTTGAATTAATCAAAAATATATGGTGACGATGCCAATGATCTCTTCTTCTTCTTATGTGATAATTTACGTCTCTTCGTAGGATTGATGGTGTTGTTGATCGTTGGAAGGTCAACCTCAAACTGAGAGCAGTCATCCCATTTTCGTTTATGATATCCACTTCCCAGCATAGTTTTTAACTTATTTTTAGCTTTTTCTTGTAAATTTGATTTTGCCTCTTGCATACGTTGTTGAAACGATTCTTCCAGCGGTTGATTCGAAATCACAACATCATTAATCATATTGGCACCTGATTTTAATAATTCTTTTCCCACAGTTTTAGCTCCTTGCTTCACAAGTGGTAACACTGAACGAAATAAGCCACTAAGGAAACTTCCAATGCCATGTCCTGCTTGATAGGAACTTCCCACATAGACGTTGCCGATACCGGATTGTTGGTATTGTAAGTTGGGTTTTTCAAAAATACATGTTATGGCAACAGTGCTGTGTGTAGTAGAAGTTTGTATTCTGTGATCGATATTGCACTTGCACCTGACTTGCACAAAATTATGGTTAACAATAAAGGTTCTGTGGTTTAATTCTTGTGTGTCATTATACAAATCAGAACAGAGGTTATGGGCCCCAGAGAGATAAGTATTTAAACCCAGTGAAATGTCGGTGAAGACGAGAAAAATGTAAATGAAGTGGTTTAAAACTGTTAAAATTGTATTTGTGATTTTGATGTCTCGCAGTCATTAGGATCGATCGTTATTTTTCTCATTGGCGCAAAACTTGTACGAGATGGCGGACACAGCAAAAATTTTGTTTCCGAAGTTAAACAATAGCAATTACAGTGTTTGGAAATATAAAATGCAGTTGCTTCTCATGAAAGAAGAACTGTGGGATGTCGTACAAAAGCCAAAACCGGAATCTCCTGATGCAGAATGGTGCAAGAAGGATGGGAAAGCTAGGGCAACGATCGGACTGCTAGTTGAAGATAATCAGTTAGTTCATTTACGGCGACAGGAAACTGCAAAGGACTACTGGGAAGCCTTAAAGTCATATCATGAAAAATCGACTTTGACAAACAAGGTGTTTTTGCTGAAAAGACTGTGTCGTATGCAGTTAGAAGAAAATGGTGACATGGAAAAACATATTAATAGTATGTTAAACATCGTGGATCAGCTTACCGGACTAGGAGAGACATTGGCCGATCATTTGGTAGTGGCGATGCTATTATGCAGTTTACCAAACAGCTATGAAACTTTGATAACAGCATTGGAAACACGTCCGGAGAACGAGCTAACACTAGAATTAGTCAAAGGAAAGCTCATAGACGAGTACAAGAGGCGAAAGGAAGTGCAAGGTCACAACAGGAATGAAGAAAGTGCCATGAAGGTGGACTCAAAGAAGAAAGTGCAAGGAAAAGAAGAGAAAAGTGTGTGTTTCTGGTGTAAAAAACCAGGTCATTTCAAACGTGATTGTGCAAAATTTAAAGCTACCGGTAGTAAAAAGAAAAATTTTTCAAGGGCAAACAAAGTGCAAAGTGCTAGTGAAGTGATTGTAGAAACGCATTGTTCACAAGAAACACAAGAAGGTGAAGATGCATATGTATGTTTTAAGGCTAGTGCAAGGGAAGTAAATGTAGGTGAATGGTATGTAGATTCTGCTGCCACTTGTCACATGACAAATGATGAACAATTTTTCAAAACATTAAACTATAATGCAGAAAGTAAAATTTACTTGGCAGACGGTCGAATGTTAATAGCCAAGGGTATTGGGGAAGGTGTTTTACTGTGCAAAAATGAAGTTGCTAAAAATGGAAAATGTAATGTTGTAGTAAAGGATGTTTTGTATGTGCCAGAATTAGATGGTAGTCTCTTATCTGTGAATCAACTAACAAAAAAGGGTTTTGATATATATTTTTCGGGGAAAAAATGTCATATTAAGAAAAATGGCAGCATGATCGCTAGTGCTACAGAAAACGGTTCTTTGTACAAACTAGATGTTTGTAAACAAGAGTACAGTAATGATACACAAGCTTTAAAGGTTACTCAAGGAGAAATAAACAATTGTATTCATGTGTGGCATAGTAGATTAGGACACAGAAGTCCAAAGGTACTTGAAAACATGGTTAAAGATGACTTAGTTTGTGGGGTAGTATTAAAGCAATGTGGTACTAAAAAGATATGTGATGTTTGTGTACAAGAAAAAATGACAAGAAAGCCATTTTCGGAAAGCAGCTATAGGGCCAAAGAAATTTTAGATTTGGTACATTCTGATGTTTGTGGGCCTATGCAAACACCAACTCCAAGGGGAAACAGGTATATTTTAACATTTATTGATGATTGTAGTAGGTATACTGTTATTTATTTACTGAAAAACAAAAGTGAGGTTGAAGAAAAGTTGAAAGAATATGTGCAATTCACCGAAAACTATTTTCAGAAGAGGCCAAAAGTGCTACGTACAGATAATGGCGGCGAATATACATCGACTAGTTTACGGGCATTTCTTAAGCAGAAGGGCATAATTCACCAAAAAACGGTACCGTACACTCCCGAACAGAATGGTGTAGCGGAAAGAAAGAATCGAAGCATTATAGAAATGGCACGGTGTATGCTAATTGATGCGGGCATGGAAAATAAATTTTGGGGTGAAGCTGTACTAACAGCAAACTATCTTCAAAATCGTCTTCCCACTAGAGCGTGTGAGGTGACACCATATGAAAAATGGTACGGCAAGAAACCATATCTTGGACACATAAAGGTTTTTGGATGTATTGCATATGCGATGATCCCTAATCAGCAAAGGTCAAAGTTAGATGTCAAGGCAAGAAAACTAATTTTAGTTGGGTATGAAGAAAACACAAAAGGGTACAGGCTACTAGATGTCACTACAAACAAAGTAGTGATAAGTAGGGACTGTCATTTTGTTGAGAATGTATCGCATGAAGTACCAACCTGTGAAAATCGTACTGTCTTAGACACACAAAATCTTCCCAAAGAGGATGCAGTATTACAAGACGAAGATGATGACCTTATACCGTTAAGTTTAAATAACGGTGAAGCATGTGAAACTCTGGAAACCTCAGAAAGTACCCGTAGCTACCATGGAGAAAGAGCTCAAGATGAAATTTTTACCGGTAACAATTTAGAAGCAGAGACAGTGAGAAGATCATCGCGTTCAACCAAAGGAAAACTACCTGCCAGGTATGCAGAGAAGGTGGTGGTAATGACACAAGAAGAACCAAGAAACTTTCAGGAAGCTATGAGTAGACCGGACAAAGAAAACTGGAAGATGGCAATGAAAGAAGAGATTAGTTCTATGCACAGAAATCAAACTTGGGATTTGGTGAAATTACCAGAAGGAAAGACAGCACTAGGTAGCAAATGGGTTTATAAAATAAAAGAAAATACTGACGGCAAAGGCTCACAGTATAAGGCTAGACTTGTTGCGCAGGGGTTTTATCAAGTCTTGGGGGAAGACTATGATGAGGTTTTTGCACCGGTTGTTAAACAAACCACTTTGCGTGTGTTACTTACTGTAGCAGGAAAAAGAAATATGGAAGTGAAACATTATGACATAAAGACAGCTTTTTTGTATGGGGACTTACAAGAAGAAATTTACATGAAACAACCTGAAGGTTTTGAGCAACCAGGTAAAGAAAACCTTGTATGTAAGTTGAAGAAGAGCATTTATGGTCTTAAACAGGCTGCTCGATCTTGGAATAAAAAGATAAATGATTTCCTTGTAAATAATGGGTTCAGGAGGGGAAAGTCAGATCCTTGTTTATATTCTAAGGAAGTAAATAATACTCATGTGTATGTTTTAATATATGTTGATGATGTAGTTATAGCTTGTACCGATAATAGGATTATTGATGAAACACAGCAGTTGCTTGCAAAAGAGTTTCAGATTCATTGTCTTGGCGATTTGAGCAGGTACTTAGGGCTCGAAATCAGTAGAAATGTTGATGGATATTTTGTCATTTCGCAAGAAAGTTACATCGATAAAGTGCTAAAAAGATTTAGGCTAGAAAATGCAAAAACGTCAAAATTTCCATTAGATCCTGGTTACATTAGAAATGTCTCATGTGTAGAATCATTAAGTAAAGTTGATGCAAGTTTGTATCAAAAGGCTATTGGCGCATTACTGTATATAAGCAATAATAGTAGACCAGATATTGCTGCCAGTGTTTCCATATTAAGTAGAAAAACTAATAATCCTTCTCAACAAGATTGGGTTGAAGTAAAAAGAATTCTCAGATACTTCAAAGGGACCAAATGTTACAAATTGCAGTTGGGTAATAAGAAAGAATGTAACAGCGAACTAATAGGGTTTGTAGATGCAAATTGGGCAGGCGATTTAACTGACAGGAAATCAAACAGTGGTTATATTTTTAAATATGCCGGAGGTATTATTAGTTGGGCAAGTCGTAAACAGTCATGTGTTACCTTGTCATCTACTGAAGCAGAATATGTCGCAATGTCTGAAGCTTGTCAGGAGGGAAAATGGCTTAAAAATCTGTTGAGTGATTTGCATGAAAGCTTTTGTGAACCGATTGTAATTAATGAGGATAATCAAAGCTGTCTAAAGCTAATAAGTAGTGACAAAATAAATCCCAGAACCAAGCACATAGAGATAAAATTTCATTTTATTCGTGATTTGGAATGTAAAAAAGAGGTAAAATTTCAATATTGTCCAACTGATGTAATGATAGCTGATATGTTAACAAAACCACTCCAAGGCGTAAAAATAAAAGTTTTGTACAATGTTGAATTTGTGTTAAAATCAAAATTGCAACATTGAGGAGGGGATATGTTGGTATTGTAAGTTGGGTTTTTCAAAAATACATGTTATGGCAACAGTGCTGTGTGTAGTAGAAGTTTGTATTCTGTGATCGATATTGCACTTGCACCTGACTTGCACAAAATTATGGTTAACAATAAAGGTTCTGTGGTTTAATTCTTGTGTGTCATTATACAAATCAGAACACGGATAACGCTTGTTTCTGGTAGTATTGCAAATACGGATCAGTCATAACGACGACGACGGAAATGTAATTTTGTACACACCGTTCCAAAGGTGAATGGCATCCGATGACCTGTGCTATCCCTTATATCGATTTGTATTTGCTCAAAATTCATTTTTTCCACCGGAACATAATGTGCAGGATTAAAGATTTGTACTGCATGACTTCCAAAAGTATGATTCACAGGATCCATGTTGACAATTCGTAGCAAGGGTACCATTGTATCTCCAACAATGACAGATTCAATAATGTCACAATAGACGTACATTTGTGATGGTAAGCCTAATCGTACATCCGGTGTATATTGTCCCTTTTCCATATCTTTTAAATCACTTTTCGGTTCAAATCCAAGCATTAAACTAACACTTGGTGAGATTTGTACAGAAGTATGGATTTCCTTTTTGGGATGTCTTATGAGGCATATATTATTAGTTGCGTCATGAGATATAAATAAATTGGTTTCTTTATGATGTATATTAATTGCATGAATAAGATCCCGTATATTGTTATAATAGCGTACAGGGATCGTTACAACCTTCCACGGTTCTTGATCATTACTACTTGATGATTTGTAATATATTTTATTGTTTTTACTGTTAATGTTCAGCAAAGAATGTGGATAATGTATCTCTACAATTGCCACATCCCATTTCTGGCGAAACTCTACACGTCGTTGTAATTTCGTAATATATGAAGTCAATGTATTTTCTGAAAAATAATCCATGGAACTATTACTGGGAAGTGTAACGTAAAAACCTTGATCAGGTTCCATTCTTTTTCAATGAAGTTGCAGGGATCCACGAATTGAATGAGGTAGGATATCCTTTCCACTGGACGAGATACTCCTTTCTGCGACCTTTTGTTCTTGTACGTAATATTTTATCGATGAGGAACGTCGAAGGGAGCGGTACTGGTTGTAATGCTTCTCTGTAGAAAACACCATCGATGAGTTGATGATTTAAATCCTCTAGTCGATACACTGGTGGGTTTCTTGGTACAATGGCTTTTACTCTGAATATTTCCCAAGTCCAGTTCTCGAGGTAACCCTTGTCAAAGATACGTTTTGTTTTACTTATACGAACAGTATCACCAACAGATAAATCCCTATCTTGTTTTGAACGTTGTAGCTTTTTGTCGTACGGAGTTATGCCACACCTCCAGTAAATTGTGCTGAGAAACGTTTGCAGGTGCCATTTTAATACTGGAATGCCGACTTTCATTGTATGCTTTTACAAGTAAAGGCAATACTTTGATGTAATTGTATGTTTGATATTTGGTAAAGTATTTCCACATACGATGTTTCAATGTTTGATTAAATCTTTCTGCGATGCTGGCTTTAATATCTGGATCCTTTGTTGTAACATGTTGCACGTTGTGTTTCCTGAGAAACTTTTGTACTGTCTTGTTGGTAAATTCAGTTCCTTGATCACTACGTAGCACAATTGGTTTCCTCTCCTGGAAAATCATTTCAAATGCATTCACTATATCCTCGGCACTTTTTGATTTTAGTGGTACAGCCCACCCGTACCGAATAAACACATCAATCATTGTAAGAATGTAGCGGTAATTGTCATTATAGTTTTGAAGTGATTGTAAATCATTTAAATCACATTCCCATTGATCATCAATATTGTTGACAAGATAAAAATCTCTACGGAAACGACGACGTACAGGACGATGTAACGTGTAGGTAGGTTGTTTGTTTAACCAAAGTTTTATTTTGGCTAGAGGTATAGATTTTCCTGGGGCTTGCCATAATTTCTTTGCAGTAGAAAATAATGCAGGGTGTGCTGGATTGTAATAAATGGATTTCAACTTTTTGTTCATGGTTTGTACGTTGACCATTGTGGAATGATACGTTTTCTTTTTGGTCGGACTTCTAAAACATCATCATCATCTTCTTCTTCTTCTTCTTTTCCGGAAGAAAATAATTCAGGTGCCGGTTTTGGTGGTGCAAATACTTCAGATGCTGTTGTACTATTATGCTTGACAATATAGTTTAATCTTCGTGGATTACCAATCAATTCTTGAGGTGTGTTTGACGATGCAAGGTAGTTGGAAAACAATTCCCAGCCTTGAGGATTAGAATGTTTCCTCGGTCGAGTCACATCACACATTAAATCTACAATATTGGATCCATGTAGTTTATTGTCGTTGATGTACTACCATGAGCAAAATAAATGACGCGTCTCTTTATTTTGAAGTTTTTTGAAAATATCTCCGTTTTCTTTATATGTTCGAAATTTCGGAAGGTTTCCCCAGCAGGACAGGTTAATAACAAACCCGTTTTTAATATTTGTGTTATTTATTAGCTTAAAATAAAGAAATTAGAAGCAAAAAACATTAAATCGACAGAAATCTCGAGAATTACCAACTCTGCTAAAGTGGGAAATTTTCAAGAACGCGAGGGAATTCTGCAGTTCAACACGAAGCAGCGACATCTATGTCATTGAGAAAAGCGTGGATTACATCTACAAACGAAAATTTTAACGAAATATTTCTAGTATGTCTTATTATATGCATTATCAGCGAACTCCAAATATATGAATCTATGCTAAGTATTAACGTATAGATAGTGCAAATAGTGGAAATTACCTATGGAAAAAGACGAATTGTTAGCCCAATCGTAATGAAAAATCGTCTTTACTGTAGAACAGGTTCAGCTTACGTAAGAGAGCAAATAGCTCAGTTAGGTAAAGCATCAAGTTTGTATACCGAAGGTAGTCGGTTCGAATCCCGTGGAATTACTGTTGTCATTTTTATCACTACGGTTATTTTATTTATTTTTTATTTGGGAAAGAATCAAATTGTATATTTGGGAAAGAATAACATATGTGTAAAACTCATGACGATACCAAAAAAAAAGAGAGAGAAAATATCATCGCATTTGCATTAGTGTCTCTAATTTTTGTTTGCAAACAGATTCGTAATTATTTCCCCTGTGGTCACTGATGCATAACGAATGTTTTCCAGTAAGTGTTAATTCTAATTTGGAGAATTTTATAGTTTCACAATGTTTCTCACTACATAGTCTTCTATCTACGTGTTTGGATATTTTGATAACAGATTTCCCTATTAAATTTTTAATTTTCTCTATAAATATTTGTCTTAAATTGAAATTGTTTTGAATTTACTACATAAGAAAAGTTGCCCGAAGGAGGGGAGCTCAAGTAATAGATATTCTACGTAAAAGCAACCTATTGTAGAATGATGATGCTTCTTACCTTCAGCACATAATCTTAACGTTAGAGAGTCAGAGAGAGAAAAATCCTGGTTTTTCCTCCTCTATGACCACCTATCTTAAACCTCTACATATCATTGTTCGTCTCACATAATTTCGGCTCTCCAAAGACATTCATATTTATTATTATTATTATTATTATTATTATTATTATTATTATTATTATTTAACACTCTTTATTCTACATGCCATCTCTCAATTTTTCGATACAGCCCCCTTAGTACTATGAAACTCTCTTCTTCCATAGTGAAATGGAAAAAGATCATATAATTGCCACTACTTTACAAGAATATAAACCAAAAACGTCAGTAGAAAGCACATTATAAAATTTACTTTTTGAGGCTCGTTTTGGTGCCCCTCTTTCTCTGACGCCCCGGCCAGTCGCCCGGCCCTTAGTCCGCCCTTGAAAGTACGGACGCATAACTAAGGACTGCGGAGGAGAGGTTAACCTTCATGTTATGCCACTGGTTTGACGTGTTTGAAATGTTCAGTAAGTGATCAGTTGGTGAAATAATTTCGACGGTTACTGATGTTTAAAGTTTAGCTAAGACAAAGCTACCTAATCAAATACATTTGATATCGCGATGTCACAATTTGATTTTACCTCACATAAAAAAGATAAAAACAATAGTAATAAAAACCCTTACTCGTACTGGGCTCCTAACTAACTAACAACCTAATTCTTACAGACTAGTTGCTCTGACCAACTGAGTTTCGATTTCTTACGCGAAAGAAGTCTGTTATATTAAGAGGCATGCTTTTCATTATCAAAACTGTTCGAAGTAATACGAACATGGCTTAAGAACAGAGACGGAACTGAATTACCACTCGATTGACCTTGAGGGCAAATCACCAAAGCGTAGCTATAAACGTAAGTTCAGCATGCATTTCTCTGGAGTTGTGTTCAGTAGTCCTATCTGCCAGTCATGCTTGTTCGTAGGAGTAATATGTTACAAACCTAACCCTTCGATAGAGCACAATGACAGAGAATCAAAATTAATGAATTCTTGCCCTTGTGAACTTGGGATACCACCATGTGCAATAAAACTGTCGCGTCTTCTGAAGTGATATTTTATCGAAAATAACTCGTTTTCCTTTATATATCCGAAGTTTTTGAGGGTTTCAAAATGAGGAAACGTTACTGACAAACAAGGACGCATTTAGGGGTGGGTCCAGGTGGTCCGGACTCCCCTCTGAAATCCCAACTTCTCTGTAAATTTAGCCTAAATTTAAGGATTATCTTTTAAATGTTATTATAATTTATCCTAATATTGAAGTCGGACTTCTCCCGAAATAAATTACTGCATACGTGCCTGCTGACAATTTTCAATATATTCCTTAAATAAGTAAAATAACTAAATTAGGAGCAAAAAGCTTCAACACGGGCTAACTTTTGTCCACTGCCAATATTGTTAGAAGGGATATTAATAGCAAAAACTGCTAGGCAATGCTGAACCTTGGAACTTCACTCCGAACAGCAAACTTATTATTGAGAACTACATATGAAACATTTTATCAAAACTTATCTAGCTTTTACCTGGCATGAAATTATTATATACACCAAAATTCACTCTCCTAAAATGTGTATCTAAACATTGCTCTACGTATCTTCGAAGCAATGAAAATTATTTATCGAAATATGTGAGCAGGGAATTCTAACAGCCAGCCATTTTATTTAAATCGTAGTAAACCCTGTAACCGGGCGTTAACGTGAAGACAAAGCTTGGTCCATTGGCAAAGTGTTGGAAGAATATAAACTCAATGTTCGTAGGTTCGAATCTATCCACTCACCATAACATTTTGTTCTTATGTTTAACGATGAAATAAGAAAGAAAAAAATGTATAACCGTTAAGACAAAACTTCAACCAAGTCTGAAGAGAACAATACTAAAATAGTAATACAATGACGTCAACCAAAAATTATTTCATGTAGCGTTTGGACGAAATTACAGCTGTTAACAATTGCAGAAATAAAAACAGGCTGTAATGAGTCTAGACTTCTGAATGCATTTACTTCCTGAAAACTTCCGTCTCGTCATTGGTATGCCGTTAATCATTGTAAAACCTTTCAATTGGAAGTGAAATGACACAAACTAAAACAGTTTTAAATCAATAAATGTCTATGTGTAAAAGTAGGTGTCTTTTATCTGTAGTTCTGAGTTCCTTTTACTTTGGAGTGACAAATGAGAGAAGAAAGTATGGTGTTCGAAAAAAAATCAAATTTGAGATTTCAACGAATTTACACATATTATAGCCCCTAACACCGAAAAAGTTATTTTTCGATACATGTCCATCAGTTCGTCCGTCCGTTCGCTACACTTTTCTGTGCACTCGCCTAGAAGCCATACCGTTCAACTTATCTGCACCAAATTTTAGTTTAAGATTTTCATAGTATTTCCTATAGTTTTTTTTATTTCCCTCCTACTCCCAAAACAAGGGTAGTTTCCTGTATGATGAAAATAAAAAAAAGATATTTTCTCATAACTGGCTCTAACGATCTTGTTTTCTTTCTTTTTTTATAAATCAATATTTAATTAGGAACCCTATTTTGTGGTATAAGGCATCTGAGAAAAATCTACAAGGGGTAGTTTATACTAAGGGGGTGTATTTTTTCTCAGTGATTTTCTCAAAATGGACTCAAATGTTTTCGTTCACATTTCATAAATAAAGATTTCATTAGTAACTTATCAATATGGCATAACTCGTTTGTCCTAAAAAAATGCGAGGGGTAGTTTATTCTTGGTGGAGTGTTGTCTGGGCGATTTTCTCAAAAACGACTCAAAAGAGTTTATTCATATTTCAAAAATAAATATTTCGTTAATAACTGAACAATATGGCAAAACTCGTTTGTCCTGAAAAAATATGCGAGGGGTAGTTTACTCTTGTGGGTGTTTTTCCTCCACGGTTTTCTCAAAAATGAGTCAAGCAATTTTGTTCGTACTCAGAAATAAATATTTCATTAAAAACCTAGTAATATGGAATAACTCGCTTACCCTGAAAGAATCCTCAAGAGAGAGTTTATTCGGGCAGTTATTTTTCCCTCACGATTTTCTCAAAAATTACTCGGACAATTTTATTGATATTTCATAAATAAGTATTTCATTAATAACCCTATATTTTAGTATAAGTCATTTCTATGAAAAACAATTACAACTGATAGTTTATTTTTGGGGTCAAGGTTTTTTCCCCGACAATTTTCTCGAACGACAGGCGATTTTGTTCAAATTTCGCAAATAAATATTTCATTAATAACCAAAAGTATATAACTCATTGTTCGAAACAATTCACAAGAGGTAGGTTACTCCTGATGTGTTCTTTTTGAACGACTTTCCCAAAGTGACTCATTTGATTTTTTTCATATTTCATAAACAATGATTGCATTAATTGGTCTATTATATGTCTAATGAAAATGTGCTCAAAGTGTGAGTTAGTTTTGTAGTATGGATTTTCTTCAATCGAAGTTTTTTATTCGATAATCTGACATTCGATGTATTTGAATAATACGATAATTTTATTCGTATTATCCAAATACACACTTCAGTAACAACTGCGGCCTAACACAGTTAAGAAATTGAATTGAAAAAGTTTAGTGCGGTGGCCCTGTAATTGAATATTTTTTGAGAAACTCCCTAGCTTTTTGTGGTAAACTCAGGCTTTTCTTTTTCGAGCGACAAAAGAGAGAAGAAAATATAGTGATTGTGAAAATATCAAATTCAGATTTCAACGGATTTACATGTTTCATGGCGTCTACATACCGAAAATGTGACTTTTCGACACCCGTCCTTCCGGTCCGTCCGTTTGGCACACTTTTATATGCACTCGCCTAGAGGCCATACCGTTCAACTTATCTACACCAAATTTTAAACTTAGGGTTTACTTAGTATTCTTACAGGAGCTTTTCCATTTTTTCCTACCACCTAAAATAAGTGTGGTTTACAAACAGCCGAAAATCGAAAAACGCTATTTTCTCAAAAATGGTTTTAACAATTTTGTTTATTTTTCATTAATCAATATTTAATTAACAACCCTATATTGCAGTATCAGATATTTCTCTTAGAAAAATTTACGAGGGGTAGTTTATTCTTGGAGGTGACTTTTTCTCGACGATTTTCTCAGAAAAGACACTGGCGAATTTTGTACACACTTCATAAATAAATATTTGACCTTACAACATGGTATAAGTCAATTGACCTGAAAAATATATGAGTAGTAGTTTATTCTTGGACTTGAATTTATTCCCAGTGAGTTTCTCAAACACGACCAGTTGGCAACCCTGTATCTCGACAACGAAGCTGAATTCGAAAACTGCAAGAGGACCATTTGTCTCCTTTTGATGTCACGAATCACCTCCCGAAGTTTGTGGACATCTTTCAGGTTCACCCTTAATGAAGCTTCTTTTCGAAAAGTTAACTATTAACTTTAGGCATTGTTTATCTTTTTTTAAATCACAAATGTCGTTATTAATTTTAAGGCAGAGAACTACTTCTGAGAGAATAGATCTTGAAAAATAATTTTAAAACTTAGACTTTTGTTTTCGAGAAATTCCAGACAAGACGAGACATTTTACAAGCTATCTCGTGTCCAAAACATTTGCCTCGTATTATCTTGGATGTCACAAAGCGCGTCTTGTCACTTTCTCGAGACATGTCTTATCTCGTGCGCATTCGTTAACACTTGGGAAGGATTATCTTTCTACTCAAAGCATTGTTTTTATAATGGTTGCATATTTATGATAATTGCTGTCCACATTAATTACAGTCCTTTCAGTTGAATTAATTATTATTATTATTATTATTATTGAAATTGCAATATCTAGTTTAACGTTGGACGATTATGCTCCTACGCTAAGGGAGAATGATGATGAATGAAATGGTGAAATGAAGAAAGTGGGAGAAAAATGGAAAATCTCAAGAAAACACATACCAATGCACACGGTATTTGTCCACCTCAAATTTCACTTGGCACGAAGTGGAATCGAGCCACGGACCCCCTGCACCAAAGGTCCCTGCAATGCTTTATTATTATTATTATTATTATTATTATTATTATTATTATTATTATTATTATTAATAATAATAATAATAATAATAATAATAATAATAATAATAATAATAATAATTGAAGCGAGCTTAACGAGTTTCAACCGTACGACTCAACCAACGTTTGGGTGCCTGTTCGTTCGTCTGCTCCTCTCATAAAAGACATTTCATTTTAATGAAACTAGTAAGTGCCTTCTTTTAGCTCTGCGAAGTAACTATTGCTTGGAATATGAATCTGCAAAACATAAGAGGTAAAATTAACCAAATGGTGCAAGTTTCCACTTATATACAAAACAATTTTGCAATATCAACTACGTGAATCTTGTCCCATAAAGAAGCCGAAACCCCTACACCGAAGAGCCCTCCGAGATTTGATCATTGTCCACACGGACTGAAATTGTCATTTGAAGCCAAGACTTTAATATGAAGCCAATAATTTCTTTAAAATAGACGGAAAATTCGGAAGTTATAAGCATTTTCATATTTTTGCCTTTTCCCATAAGGGAGCCGTAGCCCCTATACTGAAGACCCCCCAGGAGATTTGATCATTGTCCACTCGGACTGAATTTGTCATTTGGAACCAACACTTTAATACGAAGCAAAATATTTCTTTAAAATAGACGAAAAATTCGAAAGTTATAAACATGTTAATAATTTTGCCTTTTCTCATAAGGGGGCCGTATTAGCCTACACTGAAGAGCCCCACGAGATTTGATCATTGACCACTTGGACTGAAATTCTCATTTGAAACCAAAACTTTAATATGAAGCCAAAAATTAAACTTTTACATCAATTTAAACTGACTGGGTTCCGGTTCCCCCCACTATTGTTTAGTTTAGTTAAGTGGTAATTTGTGACAGCTTCACATCATCCCCTCCCCTCCCCCAGGAGTTCGTGCTGGATCCACCACTGGAATCAATAGACACTCTTTCTATTCTTTTTGTCACCCTTGATTGTGTAGGGGCTCCCTCGTACAAATAAAGAAGCGGTAATATTACAATCAAGGGGCGCTGTATATTAGGTATTTTTTTAGTTACCTACCCCTAACCGCACAGGGCCATCTTTCGTAAAATAAAAAACATTACGTGATATTCCAATCATGAAAGGGGAGAGGATGCTGTAAATATATTTCTTATTCATTTTGTCTGTCCTGCTTATCAAAAATTACTTTCTGTTGGAAGGCTACTGAAATGAGAGGGGCAAAATAAAAAGTCGTACCCCCTCCTACATGGTTGCTCAAATAAGTACTAAAGAAAGCATTTTAAACTAAGATATTTAAGATTTAAACTAGGAAACTAAGATATCCTACATTATGTAAGGATGGCATTTTCAGGATTATTATTATTATTATTATTATTATTATTATTATTATTATTATTATTATTATTATTATTATTATTATTTGAATGTTTTTGGAGCACCGAAATTTTGTGAGACGAACAATGATATGTAGAGGTTTAAGATGGGTGGTCATAGAGGAGGAAAAACCAGGATTTTTCTCTCTCTGACTCTCTAACGTTAAGATTATGTGCTGAAGGTAAGAAGCATCATCATTCTACAATAGGTTGCTTTTACGTAGAATATCAATTACTTGAGTTCTCCTCCTTCGGTCTACTTACCTTATGTAGTAAATTCAAAACAATTTCAATTCAATACAAATACATTGTAAAACTTTTTCGTAATTAAACATCTAGGGAAAATTAAACATTTAATAGGGAAATCTGTTATCGAAATATCCAAACACGTAGATAGAAGACTATCTAGTGAGAAATATTGTGAAACTTTATAAAATTCTCCAAATTAGAATTAACATTTACTGGGAAACATTCGTTATGCGCCAGCGAGCATATGGTGAGCAGTGAGCACAGGGGAAATAATTACGAAACTGTTTGCAAACAAAATTAGGGACGCTAATACAAGTGCGACAACAGCATTTTTTCTTTTTTTGGTATCGTCATGAGTTTTACACATACGTTACAATTTGATTCTTTCCCAAATAAAAAAAATAAAAAAAATAACCGTAGTGTAGTGATAAAAATGATAACGGCACTTCCACGGGATCGAACCCGCTACCTTCAGCATACAGACTCGTTGCTTTAACTAACTGAGCTATTTGTTTTTTTACGTGAACTGAGCCTGTTCCGGTAAAGACGATATTTCAACACGATCGTCCTACCAATTCGTCCTTTTCCATAGATAATTTCCACTATTTGCTCTATCTTTATGTTAATACTTAGCATATATTCATATATTTGGAGTTTGCAGATAATGCATATAATAAGACATACTAGAAATATTCGTTAAAAGTTTAGTTTGTAGATTTAATCCACATTTCTCTCAATGACATAGATGTCGCTGCTTCGTGTTGAAATGCAGAAATCCCCTCGTGTTCTTGAAAATTTCCCACTTTAGCAGAGTTGGTAATTCTCGAGATTTCTGTCGATTTAATGTTTTTTGCTTCTAATTTCTTTATTTTAAGCTAATATCTAACACAAATATTAAAAACGGGTTTGTTATTAACCTGTCCTGCTGGGGAAACCTTCCGAAATTTCGAACATATAAAGAAAACGGAGATACTTTCAAAAAACTTCAAAATAAAGAGACGCGTCATTTATTTTGCTCATGGTAGTACACTGTTCCTTTATGATCCCACGTAATTGCGTCATCTTGTTTTAAACGACGGAATAGTAGTTCGGCTTTCTTACGATATATTTGTGGTATTGCGGCTAAAATTTCTTGTTTCGTGCTATGGTCAACATTCGGAACGTCACCATCAGGTTTCATTGATATAATTGTAAGTGGTATTGGTTCTTCTTCTTTACGTATCACATAAAGATATTTCTGTAATATTCTATTGTACTGATTCCATTTTTCTTCATCACTTGGATACGATGTATTCAGTATAGATTGCATTTCACGATCGAGATTAGATTCTCGATTTTCACTCACACGGGATGATGATGCATGCATTCGTTGAAGCATTTCTGGTGGCACTAAAACCATCTTCTTGCTATGTTCCATGATGTTTATAGTTTAAACAAAATACTGGATAACACACTTCCTACAATAGGTGCAGGTAATGCAGGTAAGAATCCTCCTTGTTGTACGGCTAAATGTTCCTTCTTTTTATCCAATGATTTTGTATTGTCTACGAGATAGCGGAGCGTGTTCTTGTAACGCTTTAATCTTGACTTCTGCGCACTTGTCAGTGGAACATTGCCTTTTAAGACATTATAACAACATTCAGAAATACTATGAATTAATGAAGCGTCTGCATTGGCAATAATAGCTTTACGCAATCTTGGTTTAGCTTTGTGCAGAGCACGTAGCAGATCAGCGTGTTTCACTGTAGGAGACATCGTTACAGACTAAGTCATTCTTTTCACATGCACAATCATTAAAACATGTTTTGTTGGTACGTAAACATAATGATGCAGATCGTCAGGAAAAATATTTGTACGAAATCGCATTTCATCGGGCGTATCTTGTTTAAGATCCATCAGTAAATAATAGTCATGTGGATTTCTTGTTGCGTCTGCATAGCTTTCTTGTAGAAACAGTGGATGTTCAGGCATGATTTGACAACTCATATGCTTGATTTGTGACTTGTCACGTGGATTTTTAAACAACACCAAATACGAGCAATTTAAACTCATATTTCTATTTGCTTTACTTTGATGAAATACATTTTGTGTTATAAAAATCACACTAATATTTCGATGATGTGATCCTTTTATGAACATATCAACAATATCACTATTCACTTCTCGCATATGGTCATCAATAATAATCAAATGTGGTCCATCTTGAGGCTGAAAATCTTTCATTCGTGGAAGTCCTTCGTGAAATTCTACTGGAACCGGCATTGTTGCATAAACGTCTTGCCATTCTGCATAATACCAGTATATCTTACGAAATTTTGCATTGATCATGGTTGGGAGATGTGACAGTAATCGCTTCACAAAATACGTTTTTCCACACCCACTAGGCCCTGCGAGAATACAGGTAAATGGATGTTTCCATTGTATATCCATGATGAACACTAAGACCTTGTTTCAAAAATGATGCGTATTTAAAGCGAGTACAAAAATTCTTTGTTTTAGTTTGTAAATTCTTGCACTCACTGGTGTGAAAAGGAAAAAATCCGTTCATCTGTTTATTGAATAGTTGAAAACCGTTTATTTGTTAATCGAATAGTTAAAAACCGGATAAAGTTTAAAGGTTAACCGTGAAAGCTGATCACTGTTTGATTTAAATTCTATTTGAAAAATTTTTCGTTTCAAATTTGTTTTGAAATTTTTGTTTCAAAAATTTTTTGAATTTTTTTTTTCAAATTTTTTTCAAATTTTGTGTTTGAAATTTTTGTTTGTAAATTTATTGTTTCAAAATTTTTTGTTTGAAAATTTTTCGTTTCAATTTTTTTTTGTTGAAAATTTTTCGTTTCAAAATTTTTGTTCGAAATTTTTTCGTTTCAAAATTTTTCGTTTCAAATTTTTGTTTTGAAAAATTTTTAGTTTCAAGATTTTTGTTTAAATGTTTTTGTTTCAATTTTTGTTTTGATTATTTTTAGTTTGAAAGTTGAAAAAAAGTTTTAAATGCCAAGAATCTTGTTCAAAGTTTCCACCTAATTCCTAGAGAACATTGACCAGGGACCTCGTCGCGCATCAAAACCAAATCATTGATCACGTGACTGTACTACACCCGAAGGGTCCTACCAAATTGAAAGGGGATACCCGTCCATACCTCATAACCTTATCAAATAGGATAAATTGAGTCAGTAACCGAACACGTGGTTGCACTTAAAAATTTGACAATAGGACCACCAAAACATATTGAGGTCCTGCACTATGCTTAAATTGGACAATTTCAGTGGACCCCCATTGCCAAAATTTAAGAAGGGTGCAACAATACACCCATGTCTTATGATAGGAAATGGACCCCTGTAATCATATAAGGTTATAGAATCTTATCAAAGGGGATAAAATGGACCAAAAACCAAACACGTGGTACAACATATGTCTTACGTTTATATTTTGGCAATTTTGTACCCCTAAAAGGGAACGATGAGGACCATCCAAATTTATCAAGATATATATTGAGGTCCTGTACTATAATACCAAATGTTTAAATTGGACATTTTAGAAAATTTAAGGGGTGGGGCCAAAGTACCCCTCCCGGGGTGCACAAATATACCCATATCTTATGAAAGGGAATGGACCCCTATACATGACCATATAACTATATAGGATAATAACACCTCGTCAAAGGGGATAAAATCGACAAAAAACCAAACACGTGGTATAACGTATTGCTTACGTTTATATTTTTGGCAATTTTGTACCCCTAGAAGAAAATGAGGTGGACCACCCAAATTTATCATAATACATACTAGGGTTGTGTACTATTATACCCAATGTTTAAATTGGTCAATATCCAAAATTTAAGGTGGGCCAAGGTACCCCTCCCCCAAATTTTTCAAGGGGTGCAATAATATACCCATGTCTTATGAAAGGCAATGGACCCCTGTATACGCCCATATAACTATATAAGGTAATAACACCTCATCAAAGGGGATAAATTAGGTCAAAAAACCCCGAAATTTGAATTTTTGGCAATTTTTTACCCATGAAAGGGAACGACATAGACCCCCAATACTGATAGGGGTACATACTATGGTCCTAGGCTACCATACCAAATTTTTAGATTTGGCAATTTCCAAAATTTAAGGGCGGTGGTCCTATGTACTTCTGCCAAAATTTAGGGGGTGGGCCAAGGTACTCCTGCCAAAATTTAGAGGGGGTAGTCCTAGGTACCCCTAGGTCATTGACCCCGGCCAACGTCATTGACCTTTGACCTATGACGTCATAAATGTCGGGGTCAAAGTCCAAAGTTAGGCAGAGTGCTGCCATTACTACTTTCGCAGTTTTCCAACCGTCAACTTCCAATATTGCGCACATATGAATAAACACCAATCAGCTGATCACAGTCGAACACACACCAATATAGACATAACTTTCTGTTTGCACCTTTATTTATACTTATGCTAAGAATATTGTGAGAAAATATTTATAGGATACGTGTTAAGATATGTTAAAATAAATTAATAAGTTTTGAGAAGTGTCAAAAAAGAGAAGGTTTTGTGCAATTGAAATAATGACAATAGTTTCAGAAAGTTGTTTGTTTACACTTCGTTGTTGAAATTAGGCGTTCGTATTTTTCACTTTTATATTGTGAATTAGTTGTTTGTAACTTAAATAAATATAGAGAGTAGAATTACATTAGAACAAATTCAAGCATTGTTAGAGAAACAGTCTGCTAAATTACAGCAGAAACTAGAAAATAACAGTGAACGTTTAGAATATAAAATTGAAAGCAACAGAGAATGAGTAGATGAATTAATAGGCGAATGCAAACAGTCAATAACAGAATCAGCAAATGAATGTAAACGGTGCATAACCAAATTAGCGAAAGAGTGGACGTAGAATTGAGTTGAATTAGAAAGTAGACTTGATGGCTTGAGTAGTACGATTACTGATTACTGAAATACGTTTGGAATTAGCTAGCCTAACCAAACGCGTTGAATCACTTAGCGAAGAATATAGGAAAAGTGTTGGGCAATTAGGCGCGCTATACATTACGAGATCAATCCTAGGAAATATCTTAGGATTTATCTTCGGAAAAATGTTATGACATATCTTGTAGGAAATCTTACCCTTGTGTGCCATACACGTGAAGATTTTTCCTGTCTGACCGAATGACGTATATCAACATTGTGAAATAGTTCTATTTAATAAAAGTATAAAGTTGAAGAATTACTATGCTAACCACACTGCATCCCACTGATATTAATATCAGGCGCTATATTGTTAAATTGGATACCTCTAAAAAGAAAAAAAGGATAAGTTAGAAGGGTGCTGGTATACTTTTGGCGCACCAAATTTTAGAAGATTTACAAGTAAAATTTAATACTTTGCATGAAAAGACATATTTATAAGGAACATTTTTTTTGGAAGCAACATAATTAAATACAAAGTAATACACCTGTATTTTATGTTTACAATTGTAGGGTTACTAGTGTAAAATCATTATAAATGTTTTAACGACGGTTAAAATAGGTGAGACAATGTTTAGCAGAAAGGGTCCAGCTATTTTTTCTAAGAAATGCTACAATTTCGGTAGTTTATATTCACATTAGTTTAGTTTAGGTTGGTTCAGGTTAGTTACGGTTATGTTACGTTAGATTATATTAGTACATGGGTCCAACACAATTTTCAAAAAGTGATAGAATTTCGCTTACTTCGATTAATATTAGGTTAGTTTAAGCTAGTTAATTTCATTAGGTTAGATTTAGTTAGGTTGTGTTAGGTCTAAGTACTTGCATCTTCCATTTCTCCTGTAAATTGTGTATGTTCTGCTTACTTCTGGACCCCTTCTGCGAAACTTTTACGTAAGTGAGTGCATATGAAAGTTGACCGGTGTTACTATTTTCCACCACCGGTGTATTTCTGCATAGTTTACAGAAGCTATAATTTATGTTTACGAGTGGAGCGCTACTACCACGATACCATGACAAGTGCTATTCAAACTCGTATCATTGCCAAAACGCACTCGTTTTCACTACATCAACCGACGCGCCTGCTTCCTTCGCTCGCACCCCCTCACTAACGCTCGGGACTCCGCTTAGCCCTGCTCTGACTCGGTTAAATAGCATTCGTACTTTCTAGAAATAACCTAGCACAACTTGATTTGCGTTTTTTGCACTATAGTTTTTATACTATATATATCTTGACCCCGTATTTGTACGCAAATCGTAAAAGAGTTGTAGTTTATCAACAATTGCTTTTGTTGGTCCCCTTCATGGATTTTATCTATGCTATGTAAGATATTTTCATGTCGGTCAACGCAAATCATTTAGGAAATAGTGACAAATTATAATTTTTCAACAATTATTTCGAGTGGTACATCTAAAGTAAACCTGCACGATCAGAAGATACCTCATCATTTGTGTTTTCATTTGTTTTGTTTTCACTTTCTCTCACCTGATGTCGCTTAAATCGAAATCTTACGAATTTTCTTTCCGAAATAGAGCGTGCTCTAAACAAGAGAAATCTCATAGGATCGTTCAGAACACAGGAAATGACATGGGATCTGTTGCCATACACGCTGAGATTTTGACTATCTTATAGTGTATAGCCGGCCTTACAGGCATCCGTACAAGCGGTAGAGATTGAGAGTTGAGAGACCACCGAGGCCCAAAAGCGTGATATTGATACTTTGAAAGAGAAAGTGCAACGGGTAAAAGTCCAAGTAGAGAAAATAGAACAACACCAGGTGCTCACAGACAAAAAATGCGAGATTGTTAGTTTTTGTATGAATAAACAGGAAAGTGCCGTACGCGAATTAAAGGGATATGTAAAAGAACTCGCGGAAAAGACAGGTGAGATAGGTGAAGAAGTACAAGGGCAACGGCAAATTCTAAAACTTAACAGTGAACGGTCAGATGGAACCGAAAAAACCTAAGAAAGTTTCAGTGAACACCATAAAGCTACTGTTGAAATGATAATGAAGCATTTTGAGAAATTGCCCGCTGTTATCGTAAAATCCGAACATGATCAAAATATTACTCAGGAAATGCAAAGATTAGAGAGCGTAAATCGTGACTTATTAGTACGACAGGAACATATTGATAAATTGCGACAATTGCATATTCATACACGTACGTCACCACGTAAAGAGAATCATTTCGATCATGAGTACCACGGCTCACATTATCAAATTGAAGGATTCGAATCCGACGGTTCCCTAGTGTACTTATGAATATGTAATATTTGGCATAATTTGAATGAAATTTGTCGTGACATCATATATATATATATATATATATATATATATATATATATATATATATATATATATATATATATATATATACATATATATATATATATATATATATATATATATATATATATATATATATATATATATATATATATATATACCTTCTGCGTGTGTGTCCCCCTCCAAATATACAGAGAAATGGGCGTCCTTGCTTAGTACTATATTCCTAGGTACTTGCTAGAAATTACAGAAGGTTATCCGTTTTATACCCACCCATTTTCGATTCGGTGCTGCCACCTGGCGTATCATACTGGAATTATGGTCACCTTACAAGGGCAGTGTTTGTTTGACCTGGAATACTAGCAGACACAGTTAAAGATGCTTTTATCATGGAATGTGGAAAGTCCTCAAAACTTTCCCTTCTGTTCTTTGAGATATTTGTTAGAGATTTAAGACCCCGTTACCTGAATATCAACGTTGCTACTTCCCTCTATTGTCCCTTTCTTTTATCTCCCATTCATTGTTTTTTTTCAAATGCTGAATTTTGTTGTTTATGAAAGGTTACGGAAGTACGGCAACGTTGAAGAGAATGACAGCGCATGTGCTGCTTAAGATCAGTCCTGGGTTGTGTGGGGGGAAATGTGTAGTGTTTGGGGCAAGAGATCTCTAAGTTTGTCTCCAATAGTTACAGTGAGTGATGGTAGTGACTGTTATCAAATGGCACCGAAAATCAACGTCTTATTCCAAGAGACGCTTACACATACACACAAAAGCCACAACCAGTTATTGTTCTCAAATGAAAAAATTGTGTTAAAATATTAAATTGTTCGCACTAACTATCTTAAGTCGCGGCAAAAGTCACAACCAAAAGTAGCATTTGAAGCAATAATAGCACGTGTATTAAATAAAATTAGTACCGGTATACGCAACGGGAGTTCGACAGTCAATCAAACCGCAATGGCATACAGAAATACAGGATTTGCTATTCCCGCTAAAACGATAAAGATGGATGGATACCTTCTCAAACACGAGAATAGCGGTATGTGAGAGTGAGCTACACTAGGGACAAAACATCTCACTTGAACGAAATATGAACTAAATAAGTATACATCCGGGTTCCTTTTCACTTTCCTCCGGCTGCTACATACAAGCAAACAATTGCCTAGAGAGCGATCGTGGCTAAGGAAATAAGGATTTGCAGAAGAAGATGATTTTAAATATAAAGTTGCTGTTGTGAACGTTCTTGTAAATCATTTCATTAAGACTGGCAACATAAAATATAAGGGAAGTATAAGAACAGTGTTATATTCTTATTATATTTCAATTCACAATGGCTGGTGAGGCGTCTAAGTTGGAATTGATGTGCAAAGAAGAAATTGCTTTTGACTTACCTCAGGAAGATCCACTCGAAGGGAAAGCGTGGACATACGAACTGATGACTGACAAGAAAGACTTAATATTATCCACAACGGAAGGAGAGGAAACAATGGACAAGGATACAGCTATGTGTTCTTTGGATGTGAAACTAAACGTTGATAAGGTGAAATCAGAATTACCAGTAGAAGAAGATCCTGAATTTGAAAGGAATATAGAAACGCCTAGAAAAATAGTGGTTCAGGAGACTTGCGCGTCGTACTCTAATGACTTCGAACAATTAACAACCAAAAGTTTAAATTCACTTCGCCCAGAAAGGTAATGTTCAATTTTTCATATACTAATTGGCTCAGATTGATAATACGGTTACATGCGTTCGGAAAGTTTGTTAGCTAAAAGCAATACTTCACGAGAAATATTTAGATATGGGAGATATCTCAAACGTAAGTTAGTAACCCACAATTAGGAAATTGCAAGGCACAGATAGATAAGCTGTATACCAAATAAAAATAAGATCGATACGACTAATACAAATCTTATGCAGTTTGGAGCTTGATAAACTAATTATTTCTTTATTCTTGATCAGACACTTCTCACTAATTGTTGCACATATTTAAGATATGGGTGCTCGACAATATTGTTTTATTTATATAGAGACTTATGTAAAATAAGAAATCGTGAGAATGGTATATATCCTAATATTTTGCAAATTTAAACGTGGAATGTATTATATTGGAACAAGAACTATGGACGTTTGTGTTTTTAGTTAGGATTTAGCTCAAATGTGTCTATCCTCATTTTTCCGGAGGGCTTCGAAAGACATTAGTAAAATACAAGAGAAAGAATATTTTAACCATCAATGGATGTTCGTTAATTGTAGAGGTCCATACATCAAACCATTTCATAGCTGCACTCATTTCTTTCAAGGAAGTCGACTTTTTACATTCCCAGGAATCATTTCTAGAGTATGGACCTAAATTTCTCAATGTATAATCACTTTAGGGGCTTAGTAAACGTACATGATGTGTGAATTATTGTACAAACAGCGCTAACCAGCATGTGGTAGATGGCCGGTAAAAATAAGATTGCTATGCAGATTAGGGCATTACGCAGAATGTTGGTAAACGAGGACAGCGCAAAATTCTGTATTTAGGATAAACTTACATGTCTTACGTGTTGAATGTGTTCTTTACGTTCCTAAGTATTTTATAGGTATCATCCTGAAATGCCTTCTTTGCTTGTATATTTGTGTTCCAAATTAACACAATATATTATTGACGTAATTCCTTAGTTATATGAATTCCTTCCTTCCCAAACGTTTTTCTAGTTTTGTGTCATGATTTGCCACATTGAATTTTGATATTTCATTTCGCTTACAGTGGTAACTAGCTACCGTAACACGGGGTTACTTTGCACATTGGGCATTACTTCCCACAAAATATGAAAAGAGATTCAGTCATCTGTTAGTAAAGCCATGAACTGTAACAGATTGGTGGTAGATCATATTTTTCTCACTGGGTGTTTCTGTACAGTCATACAGTACTATGTTACTGTGGCGCCACATATTCTGTCTGTTTGTATGTGTGGAATGCGGTGAGCGGGTAATTGAATTTTGGTTTCATGGCGACGATCGTGGCAACTATTCTACAACCAACTTTACTGAATAAATAACTTAGTTCTCTTCATTTTTATTAGTTAAGTTTAACAAATTTGGATTTGTGTTTTTTACAATTTAGAAATTTATAAGAACATCCCTAGGTGGCGACAACAAAGAAAGTTTGAATTCGTTCTATTTCAAGCGCTTTCCAATTCGATTTTTTTTTTATTTTGCGCTGCTCTGAGCCTATCGTAGAAGTATGTATTTGACATCTAGCTATTCCTAGTAGAAGAGGCAAGTAGCTCGCGAGTTTTTTTTTTTATTTTAATGAATAAGGAATTATTAATGTTTGTACTGACAAACAATGAAAAACAAGCTTTAAAGTTGTTTCAAACTTCGTGATCAGAACTGCTCCTACTCTGCGGATGGTATAATTTGAGAACGTTTCATTTCCTTTAGCCGAGTGAAATAAATTGAGATCTTATTTGAATATATAAAGGAAAGTAAGAATATCTCAAGTAGAAACCATGAAAAATGTCCCAACTATTCTATTTTTAACATCCTTCAAACTTTAACAGCTATTGCCAGTTATTTCGCTTCTAACTGCAGTGAATGTAATTTGAGATAACGTCTTTCTTATTAGGTGAGTTAAATAAATTTTGTTACTCTGCTTTTAGATTTTGGATAGAGTAAGAATGGCCATAGATACAAGTCCCGCAGGATTTTGTGTTTTTTTTATTTAAGAACAGTTTTGGAATAGAAGATTAAGAATAGATTTATCAATACAAAATAACTATGCAAAGTATCTCTTTTGACAAAATAGAATTTTAATATGTTTTAAAAATGTGCCCGACGTCGGTTTCTTCTTTTTGGGTTCCCTTTAAAGGGGGTGGTCATTATGACTACAAATCGAATTCTAAGTAACGTTAGTTTCAATTTTTGTTATGGGGCAGCAACATTTTATCAGATAATGTTCTCGTTGTACTGTTGAAAAAGGTATTTTATAAACAACTTTGCGTTCTTCTACATAGAAATGTGGAACTTCTATATAGATCATCATTATTATTTAAATTCATTTAAGAGAGATGTTAAGTCAAATTTCATTGTGGGTTAATGAGATGTACTCATAAAATGCCAGCGAAGCGTTATTTATTTATCTATAAATTAGCCTTTTTAGAGTCCAGATTAAGAATATCATAAATATGATATTATTAAGTACATCGCGCCTTTCGAACAAAATTTGTTAGTATGATAGAAAACTACATCGTATAAGCTGCATTTCATTCTTGAATGTAGGTTTACATTAGTAAAGCACGATGATGGTTGAGTCTAAGTTTTTATGAGACAAAGATTAAAACTGCTTTAAGAAAAATTATTTTCCACTTTTATTATATTTTTTACACGGGGGAATATATTCTATGATCCAATCGAAAGTGCAGGAACGTGAGAGTAAAACTAACCAAGACAGACGAAAAGGTTATGGAGCTAATGGTTTATAGTTTACTTGTGTATCAGTTTTCTGATATATTTTGTGTTTCCACGTATTTTTCCCTTTTTTAATTTGCACTTTTCTCAATTTTTAAGATTTTTTCACACCATTTTAGACCAAATTCCACCAAGATATGAGTTTTCTATCATTTTGTCAGTACTTGTGTGTACTGATAGCTTTTCCCATAGTTCATACTGCCTTTTTGGACAGGTCTATATTTTTGCTCTTAAAGTTGTAAACACTGAGCTATTCCATATAAAATCAGGAAGTTCACGAGTGAAGCCTTAAAAATTAAAGTTAGAGTTTATGTTTCAAATGAAATTGACGTTTGTTTGATTTGCACTTCCTGATGGCTCAAAGCTCATATGATACAGGCTTGGGTGTCGTTTCTAAGCTTGTGCATCACCCTTTACAAGAATTTCCATTAACAAACCTGGATTTCTTTAATTTGTACTATTGTTTTCTTTTAGGATTTTAGCCTGCATTCTCCGTTTTTTGTTGACTACTTACAGCTTTATCTCGTGCACTTGCGTAATGCCTTTTTCATCCTTGTAAGTGTCTATTTCCTTTGTTTTTTTTTCTGGTTAGTTATAACTCAGTAGTTTACGAAAATGCATTTTAAATTTTGCATCGTCCCTGAATTTTAAACTCAATCTTTTTCTCCTTCGTTTCCTTCTGCTTTTTAACCCTTAAGAGGAAATATGTGTATGTCAGACACCTATGGTTTTTCTTTGTATTACATTGGCAACACTGATTCACTCAATGTATCGGTTCTTTCAGTACCTTCCAATTATTTAGTTGTATGTGTTTCGCAGTAGTCTATTGTTGGCGTAATGTCTGAGTGAACATTTATCGATGATTTTAGAAAGAAGCACACATTTCCATTAATGTTTATATTTTTGCGTGATTATTGGACACACATTTCCTGAAGAGAGTTTTGCTTTCAAAAATTTTTTTGGTTTACTTTTATTTACCATGAAATAGAAGCTATTGAGCTCTTGAAACATACTATTTTGTTTGTATGAGATTTTATGTATTTGCAAAATATAGACCTAGTACCTCGAGAAAGAAATTTAAGAATGAAACTGTAAGTACAGCAGATCCTTATTTCACGGCAAAAATTCCAAAAATGTTGAAAGTACAGAAGTAATTTATATTATTGTCTTCAGTAGATTCTGACTGAGACGCATAATTTTTTCCTCAAAGTCAAGAATTATCTACTGACAGTGAGGGCGATACCAATTCTGATACAGTGCCAGGTGTCAGCTCAAGTAGTAACAGAACTGTCAATGTGAGCAGCCCTAGTGAATTTTCATGTGATAACGAAGGCCTTAGATACAGAGGTAAAAACAGGTTTGTTTGGAATTGAAATGAACCACTAAGAAACCGAAGGGTTCTTCATCAAAACATAGTCAGAGGGATGCCTGGTATAGTCACCCATGTAAGAAATCTGGGGAAAAAAATCCTGTCTAACTTATGTGATGATGATATAATTCAGGAGATTTCAATATGAAGTGGGAAGAAAATCGAAACAAATTTGAAGTAAATTAGAGCAAAGTCAAACTACAGATCTACTGACCTATCTCAAAATAAAGCCCTTATTGCTCTCCTAATATTGTGTTCTATTTGTAAATCAGGCAACGAAGACATGTATTTACCATTTTCAAGACACTTTGGGACGACCTCTATTTAAAGCTACCATCTTCGTTAAACGTTTTCAAGCTCTTGGACAAATAGAACATTTGAACAGGGCAGCTACATGTGGATAAATAGCATATTTGCAGGGTAGTAATATGTAGAATTATACTAACTTAAAATTTTCAGTTTTTAAATTTATGTACTATTTTTATTTAGATATTGAAATATTTTCTGAATTTATATTCCAATAAAACCGAATTAATATATGAATTCTTGTTTATCATATTTTGCTCGAAGTACAAAATATAAAGATTCATTATTCTACATTACACATACGTTTTTTAAAAAAGATATTACTTTATACATGTCCGTGTCCCAGAGACACGCATTTCCTCTAAGCGAAAAAAAATAACGTTCCCTTTTAAGGGTTAAGATATTTTCTGACTTTAAAAATTACTCTAATAGCATATATTTTACAAACTGTTGTAGGCAACACGTCAAATGTATGGGTTGGCAGTGATGTGGCACGTGCAGCGCCGGACCGATGGTGGTGGTGTGTTAGGTCGGTCTCCATGCTACGTCAGGCGCAGTGGAACAGCAGTGTCCAGTGGCTGCCTCAGACGGAGGTAGTGTAAAATGGGACACCTATCAGATTTTCAAAGAGGGCAAATTGTTGGTGCGCGGTTATTTGGAGTGAGTGTGACGGCAGTGGCCACTATGTTAGGTGTGTCCCGTGGGACAGTGTCGAAGGTGATGACGCCCTACACAACACACGGTAAAACCACATCGGGGAAGCGGAATAAAATCATGATTGACAGGTCACGCCGGGTATTAAAGCGCATTGTTACCCAGAACCGTCGTGCCACTGCGGAGTAAGTGGCGGAGGAACTCAACCAGCACCCCCCCACCCTGTTTCGACAATCACATGACTTGAACTTAAAGGGTCGTGTTGCACGTGCCAAACCGCTCATCAGGGACCATTACGCTTTCACACGCCGCAAATGGTGCCGCGACCATGCAGCTTGGACCGTTGAGGACTGGAAACCTGTGATATGGTCAAATGAGTCATCCTTCACTCTATTCGCAACCACGGGCCGTGTTTATGTGTGGAGAACACCCAAAGAAGCTTATGATCTGCAGTGTCTCCGCCCAACTGTGAAACATCTCGGCGGCTTGGTGATGCTGTGGGCCTATGGTCAAACTTAGCGGACGAATCACTGCCAACGATTATGTCGCAATTTTGGAGACCACTTGCATCCTATGGTTCGGATGTTGTTCCCGGACAATGACGCCATCTTCCAGGATGATAATGCACCCATTCACACAACTGGAGTTGTTGCAGAGTGGTTTGAGGAACATCGGGATGACGTTCAACACCTTCCCTGGCCCGCCCAATCACCAGATTTCAACATAATTGAACATCTGTGGTCCGTCTTGGAAACAAGATTCCGGCGACGATTTCCACCTCCAGCCTCTCTCACAGAACTGGCCGATGCCCTGCACGAGGAATGTTGTAAAATTCCACTTGCTACCATTCACGACCTCTATGCCTTCATCCCACGTCGTATCAAGGCTGTTCTGAAGGCGAAAGGTGGCCCGACACCATATTAATCTGGTAAGTTGCAATTTCGTTCAGGTGTTTCCATTTTTCTGATCACCATCTGTATTTCACTATGGAGAGTCAATTTCCTAGACATAAATTTATCTACTTCAAAATTCACTTCCCTTGCCCTCCAAAGTCTTCACCTTATGTTTGATGTAGATGTATTATTGAGTGTAAAGGAATAACATTATGTGGTTTTGAAACTTACAACTTTGAGCGTTTAAACGGTGTGCGAGGATAGTTTGTAATAATACTCCACATACAACTGTTTATCAGCAAGTTAAATAAAAAATACGCATATGTTATAACGTCCGTATTTTACATTCAGTGCGCCTTATTAATGATTTTAAGTCTACACCCCTCACAGCTTCTCATTATGACCCTGGTAGAAATAAGAACACTATTGATATTAGAAAAATCCAGAGGCCAGACTAATCCAGAGGCATGGGATAACATCAAGTGGTAAAATAGAAAATTAATTTGAGAACTAAGCTCAATATATAGTAAAGAATATCGCGAGAAGAAAGAACAACGAAAACAAGAGAAAAATCATACGTTACTTTAGCACAAATTATAAATATTTACAAACGAAGCCGAAAACTTGTTATAAACAAAATTAATTTCTCTCGAAATAACCTGAAACAGGCGAACATCACTTCCGTTTTGTTAATGTTCGTTATAATACATGTTTGTAATTCCAGATATTGTTTGGCAATAGACCAAATAGAAAAGAGAAACAATCCATAGCAAAATGATACTCGGAAGAATGAAAAGAAAGGCAAGAACAAACTTTTACATGACATCCCTGTTGATTGCCAGCAGTTTCTTCTTGTTTCAATTCCATTTTACTCACGCTTTATCCTATCGATTTTATGACAATACTGATGAGAATTAATCGCGAAGGATTCACCCAAATAGTAACATCTTATTTAACTGAATACAAAGAAGAGAAAGTAGCTTTTTGATTCACTCCCTGCTCTTTTAGGATTTCTATTTTTGTAAGGTATATGCTATTAGAGTAATTTTTAAATTCAGAAAATATTTTAAAAAGCAGAACGAAACGAAGGAGAAAGGGATTAAGTTTAAACTTCAGAGACGATGCAATATTTAAAATGCATAATCGTAACCTACTGAGTTATATCCAACGAGAAAAGAGAGGCAACGAAAATAGACAATTACAAGGAAGAAAAAGGCATGAGACAAGTGTTCTAGATAAGACTGTAAGTAGTCTACAAAAAACGGAGAATGCAGGCTATAATCTTAAAAGAAAACAATAGTACAAATTAAAGAAATCTAAGTTTGATAATGGAAATTGTTGTGAAGGGTAATTCATAAGCTTAGAAACGACACCCAAGCTTTTATTCTATGAGCTTTGAGTCATCAGCCAGTTCTACTCGCACAAACGTCAATTTCACTTGAAATGAAAATCTAACTTTAATTTTTAAGGCTTCTGTCGTGAACTTCCTGATTTTGTATGGAATAACTCAGCGTTTACAGCTTCAAATGCAAGAAGAACTAAAAAAAAAGGACCTGTCTAAAAAGGCAGTATGAAGTATGGGAAAATCTATGAGCACACTGACAAAATGATAGAAAACTCATATTTTGTTGGAATTCAATCGAAAATAGTGTCTTAAAAATTGAGAAAAGTGCAAATTAAAGAAAGGGAAAAATACGTGGGAACACAAAATATATCAGAAAACTGATACACAAGTAAACTATAAACCATTAGCTGCATAACCTTTTCGTCTGTCTTGGTTCGTTGTACTCTCACGTTCCTGTACTTTCGATCGGATCATAGAATATATTCCCCCGTGTAAGAAATATAATAAAAGTGGAATATAATTTTTCTTAAAGCAGTTTAAATCTTTGTCTCATAAAAACTTGGATTCAGCCATCATCGTGCTCTACTAATGTAAACCTACATTCAAGAATGAAATGCAGCTTAAACTGTGCAGTTTTCTATCCTACTAAGAAATTTTGTTCGAAAATCGGGATGTACTTAATAAATTCGTATTTAAGATAATATTCTTAATGTTGACTTTACAGGGCTAATTTATAAATAAATAAATAACACTTGGCTGGCATTTTATGCGTACATCTCAGTAACCCACAAAGAAATTTGACTTAACATCGCTCTGAAATGAACTTAATTAATAATGATGATCTACAGGAGTTCTATATAGAAGAACGAAAAGTCGCTTATAAAATACCCTTTCTAAAAGTACAACGAGAACATTATCTGTTAAAATGCAGCTGCCCCGTAACAGAAACTGAAACTAACGTTACTTAGAAATCGATTTGTAGTCATAATAACCACCCCCCCTTTAAAGGGAACACAAAAGGAAGAAACCGTCGGGCACATTTTTTAAAATATATTAAGATTTTATTTTGTCAAAAAAGATACTTTGCATAGTTATTTTGTATTGATAAATCTATTCTTACTCTTCTATCCTAAAGCTGTTCTTAAATAAAAAAATACAAAATCCTGCGGGACTTGTATCTATGGCCATTCTCACTTATGTCTAAAATCTAAAAGCAGAATAACAAATTTTATTTCACTCACCTAATAAGAAAGACGTGATCTCAAATTACATTCTCTCCAGCTAGAAGCAAAGTAACTGGCAATAGCTCTTAAAGTTCCAAACATGTTTCAAATAGAATGGTTGGCAAATTTTTCATGGTTTGTACCCGGGATATTCTTTCATTCTTTTATATTCTCAAATATGATCTCAATTCATTTCACTTGCCTAAAAGAAATGAAACGGTCTCAAATTATACCATCCGCTGAGTAGGAGTCGTTTTGATCACGAAGTTTGAAACAAGTTTAATACTACGACCAAAATTTCTTTCATTGTTTGTCAGCACGGACATTAATACTTTCTTCTTCATAAAAAAATACTCACGAGTTACTTGCCTCTTCTACCAGGAATAGCAGGATGTCAAATATGCATCCTCTTACAATAGGCTCAGAGCAGCGTAAACAAATATTCGAATTCGAAAGGCGCGGTGGCTCAGTGGTAGAGCGTTCACCTCCGGTGCTTGGGGTCCCTGGTTCGATCCCAGCTTGCGCCGTGTGAACTTTGTGGTGGACAAACACCGTGCTCGTGGGTTTTCTCGGGGTTCTCCCGTTTCCTCCCACTTTCTTCATTCCACCATTTCACTCATTTCTCATTATCACCGTCTCCTTTAGCCTAACCGGCATAACCGTGGGACGTTAAACTAAGATTTCATTTCATTTCATTTCGAATTCGAAAGGGCTTGAAATAGAACGAATTGAAACTTTCTTTGTAGTTTCAAGCCAGGTATATTCTTACAAAATTCTAAATTGTATAAAGCAAAAGCTCCTTATTTGTTAAACTTAACTACTAAAAATGAAAAGAAATAAGTTATTTATTCCGTAGTGTATGTTGCAGAATAGTTGCAAGTAAAGGGTACAAATCCGATACAAGTTAGGAAAATATTTCCAATCCTTATTGTTGAAATATTATCAAACTTGTGGTTGGTAATAACTGTTTTTCCGCTTCTCAACACAAAGGATATAAATTGAATTTGTCTTATCCGTAATAAGTGAGGGAAACACATTTGTTACTATGTGATACAATATAAAATATACAACTATGTCCGTAGATAACAAACTGAAATTATCCGTTTCTTCTATTCTTTACGTACTCTAAATTTTGGCCCCTCATTTACGCTCTCTGAGGAACTGACGTGGAAGTGTTTCACTTCAAATCACGTTATCGCTAATCGATGAGTGAAATAATTAGTTATTTTCTACAACCTATTAAAGGATAAGAATATATGGTAAGGTAATATGGTCAACTACTTGCACTTTCGTTACTCTCTGATTATTGCTAATGCTCCTATGTTTGTGCTCTCAACATAGAGCTTATCATAACCTGCTCTAATGCTAATCACAAAAATCGAAATATATAGCCTACTAGGTTTGGAATTTTGCTTTTACAGAATTTTTGCAAAGAATGCCTCTCGTGTGTTATTAGCATCGTGAAACACTCTTCATTATTGTTTTTTACGCTAAAAGTAAAAAGGGCATGCGAAGATAAATACTACAATCTGAGTATCGAAAAATTGAAGAAATATGTTATGCATCACATTCTAAAATACAGGGAGCTGAACTGTTTGAAATAAATATTTAATATGTTTAGCGTGTTCATTTAAGTGGCATTTTATTGCGTTACGTTCATTCAAATGGGTATCATAAAGACGGGAACAGGATTAAAACTGTACGTCAAATATTATAATGTGAGTGGTCTATCTTATTAGAGAAAGGACAGTTGGCACACTAGCCCTTTTTACTTTTAAAAAAGTGTCGCCTGCAGCAGTGTTTTCGGAAATAAACATTCAAGAGAGAGAAGACGAACAATCTGCATACTATACTTCAGTACAAAAAATTTGACATCAACCTAATCTGCTGTTAGCTCCAAAAATGGCTGAATCGATTGATATTAAATTTTTCGTGTCAGCAGTTAGCCAGACATGTAACTCATTTAGAAAACGTTTTTTTTTCTTACGTTACTCTCACTAGAATGAAGACCCTACGAGTAAAAGAACAGATTTAAATTTTATGCTAAAAATGGTGAGTGGATTATGCTTAGGAGGTTTCTTTACGCTATACCAGTGAGCAAGTGATCTACGACTTACGAGATGAAAACGGGCAAATTCCGCAGATTCCGCCTTAATATGCATTTATGAATAACAGATAATGTTTTTTATATGGCACTAGTTTATATCTGTGGTTATTTTATATTGAAGCACTTCGCAAAGTGTAATCTGAGCTGTGAATAAAACAAGGTTTGGTGGCTAATGGTCGTAATATCAAAATTCTTAGTGTTTGTGTTTTAAGTGCATGTTTCTTATTTTCGTCACAAACTGAGACATTTATATTTTTGTACTTTGAAATAGTTGCTTTTAACTCATATCAATATGGAGGCTAGTGTTTTAGAACAATTTCAAGCAATGTTGACAAAGGAATTATAGAAACAATTAGAAACCATTGCTCAGAAAATGGAATTGAATATTGGACGTCTAGGACAAAAATAGATGAATCTGTAAGTGATTCAATTGTGAAGAGAACCGCGGCCGCCAGAGGATTAATGGTCTTTGTTAAGTATCACTGAAGAAATCACTATATTGTGGAACATCCTATATATAGGTTCAATTCACTGGAAGTTCACCATGGAAATCGGTATATTGGTACCTCACTGTACATAATGGATCAGTTTTCACTTGCTAACTATAAGGTTATTCAACCTATAAGACGATAAGCCACCTGTTGTTAAAGCCACCTGTTATATTTATAATCCCTCATTTAAGCCACCATTATACCACCATTAATAAAAATGTACATATTATTCATTTAAATTTGCAGTTTATAAGTCCTTTTCTTTCATTCACTTATTTATTTATTTATCTATTTATTTTTCAACTGTAGGTTTCTTACCATGAGTGGATGTTTCAATTGATTTTCCAATCTTTTTCAGTGAACATATAATATATTTGAAATCATAGTAAACACCTGAAACTAAATGAATATACTGGTAGACATTAACACAAAAATACTTAATTACTAAACCATAATAGAAAATGTGTATATTTCGGAAGTGTTGCCTAACAACGGTGCAAACGCTAAAGGCGAAATTCCTAATATGTGTATTTAGTGTAGTGTAATGTGTGTATATGCACCTTTTTTTTACAACAAACTTGTTCAATACTCAAACCTTTTTATTCAAAAATATTTTGTAATATTCAGCTACTAAATATAAACACATAATGTAGCATTAAAATTATAATATAAATTAATATATATATTCATACACAAAAAACATTAATAAAACAAGACAATTTTCAAAACAAGCATTTCGCAAAATAGTTATAACATTACTTGTATATTGATTATTTAAACTACTGTATCACAACTTACTAAATAACAAAAATTCTAAAGGAATGCAAAAACATTTAAAGTCTCAAGTTTCAATAATCATATTACTCATACGGCAAAATGAAAGACTCATTAAAATGTTTCAAATAAATTTAGAATAACAGGTCAACTCACAAAACAATCCCTCTAGTCTTGCTGTTATTTAAATACATATATATGAAAACTTACATTTTTTTTTAATTATCAGTAGTACTCGCAAACAAACCTCTATTTTTACCAAATCATCAACTATAACAGGTACATAGGCATCAATACTAATGCACGGATCTTTACAACATTAGCGAGCACGCGATTTTTAGCTGATAGAATCATTACTTAATCTTATTTTCAACAAACATCTTATTGGCTACGGCAAAGTAAAACTCTACTAGCACATGCACAACAAACGGTTCCTACTCATCTATCATTCACAAGCTAGGCATTCGGGAAGCAAGAAGGAGTAACTATCTACGGAGTGATCCGCCCTATAATGGCCATTGGCATCACGTTAAAATACGCATTCATTATAACTGTAAATTCATGTAAGGATGCCACTCTAAATCAGCCTTTTGGCATCTTGAAAATAGCCCTAAATCATTTATAATGCTCAATTGCCATTTAGTTGAACTCAAACGTGCACAGCTCTAAAACACTTTATATGCAATCATTTTGTTCGCTTGACAAACGTTACCAATTTTCACGTGCCTAGTTGGGTCATGCATTACTCCCTCAACATACCATGAACAACGGGACCTACCCATCACTAGATTCCTCAACGAATCAAAAAAAATTCTTATGTCGTTTTTTTAATATCAGAATTCTCCAATTCAATTTAAAATCCGTTACATAGTATTACTGTTGTGTGAATCATTCGAACCGTAATCAGTGAAAGATTTATGGGGTTTGTAATTTTCAGGCTGAAGGCCACCCAAAATTGCATGATTTCTTCTTCTTTTTTTTTTAAAAAAAGGAAAATACTTAATTAGACTCAAACAGTGACTTTAGACGGTTCTTATTGTTTCAATCACTTCTCGGAACAGTTTCTGCGTGAGTCACTTGCTGGAAGTACTCGTGCCTTTTGAGTAACGTCCTTTTTGAAAGATTGGTGGTAGTTCATATTTTTCTCACTATATGTCTCTGTACAGTCATATGATAGTTTGTTACTGTGACGTCACATGTTTTTTCTGTTTGTATGTGTTGAATGCGGTGAGCGGGTAATTAAATTTTCGTATCATAGTGACAATCGAGTTAGCAAGTGCGAATGAGAAACCGTAACATGAATATAATACAAAGAATTTGAACTTGTCGTTTTTAAATAAGTTTGAATTAGATTCGGATATTAACTCATCGCTTTGCAGCATTGTGTGGTTTCATTGAGTTAGAGAAATCCTAATATGGTTGTGGTCGAAGGCTGAAGATATTTCCGACGGATGGTAAAAGTTGGCGTTTATTGGTTAGTCTTGTTTGTAATAATAACAAGTGTCCTCGCTTTAGTAAATCGACGTCTGTGCGGAAAGGAACATTTTTCAGTAATGTGAAATTGAGTATTGCGCATGTATTTTTGCTATCTTATTTTTTCGTGAATCATCATTTGTGAGTTCATTATTCATGAGTGTTCTGGTATGGCGAAACGGCGAGTGCTTTCGTTATTAATTGATATTAATTTTATTCTTGATTTGCTTTGAATTTGAGTTTTTAGCAAAGTATTTGTTTGGCTGCTGGTGGTTCCATTATCTTGGTGAGATGTAATTTATTTTTCTTCGTCATGCTGCACTAACTTATAATTAGCGATGATTCTTTTTTCTAAATTTTTCCTTCTTACGTCAGCTTTATAGTACTGGTTTGAATAAATATTGTTTTTTGGGATGTTTTTACGATACTTGAGTGAGGGGTTGAGGGAGCGGTAGTCCCCATTTAGATATCAATATTGATAGTCATCGCTTCACCTGGATTGATTAGGTATAGTGTTTAGTAACATTTTGGCCCTTGTATTTATAGCAACATTCTTTACATTGTTCATTACTTTGACTCGGAAAGTGACTGTAACCGATTCATCTGATCCGGTTCCGGGAGCAATTGAGGAATGATTCAAAAACTGCTCTGGTAACCGGATCAGATGAATTGCTTGCAGTCACTGTTTGACCGAAAGTAAAGATTTGCCGAAAAATCTATTGTTAATGATTCCAACATGTGTAAGCTATAAACCTACTCACAAAAATCTAGTGATTTCTAAAATAAAAAGAAAAGGATTTTTGAATGAAGGTCCGGTCAAACTACTTTTCTGGATTCGCCGCTGTTCATAATTTTTTTCTAACAAGAAATTCATTCCGGCATCTACCTAAATAGGAAATTTACCTAACGTTAAAACACAGGAGGTTCCAGTGGTAATAATTTTCTATCTAAGCGTTATTTTGGACCGGTGCCAAATAACCGCGAGTATAGGCTGAACCCCTTCTCTCAGTTTTACGTTTTTTATGACTAATACGTTAGACATTTCAATTTCAACTACTGCATCAAAGTCCCACTATACATGGTAGTCTACGAAACTAATTTAACCTTGACGGAAATTCTTATAGATGATATCTTTCAAATTTTATCATCCTTTACAGTGACTGCTTTCAGTACCTCTACAAAAATAAACTTTGCCGGTAAGTAGAACTGAATTTAACCACCAACATTACAGCCAAAATACAGTTACATGTTGTATCTTACGGTGGAAGTTGAAACTTCCGGTTTACTGCTCATGGTTTTCCCGACAGAAAACTGTGAAACTCTTTTCGAATTTTGTGCAAAGTAACGGCCGATGTGCCAAGTAACCCCGTCTTATTTTACTTCAAAGCAGTTTTATGCAAGACATCATAGTTTTCAATAAAGAGTAGGTTATATATCATTATTTATCATTATTTGGTTTAGCTTAACTGGGGAAAAGGAATTCCTATGATGATGTTATTAATTTGTTTTTTTTTTCTCTCTCTCTGTCATCACGTTAGGAATATAAAGCTCGATTCGTATACTAAATTATAACAGCGAGTTAATATACATTTATAACTAACATTATGGAGAAGAGAACTATAGATTTGAAAGACCCCAAAATATTATGAAGAGTAGAGATGAGAAAATGATCAAATTGGGCCGCTATCAGTATCGAATCCATAGTCTTCTGGCAGAGCAAATGTTGCTCCTTGGTATTTATTTTGCTTAATTTTTATTATAATAGTTATTATTATAATTACGATAAGGAATTGCAAATGTACCGGTAATGGACATTGAGATCGCAAGAATGTGTTTTTTATTCTCATCAGTTTCTTATTTCAAAATTCTTTCTATATGCGTTTCTTTCCTAAAGCTAGTGCTTTTTCGCCAGGCACCGGTAAAATACAAGTTTGTACAGTATTATAATAAGAATTTTTACCTAATACTGCGCAAAAAATTCGTATTGTGTATCATTTGTTTAATATAGCATACAAAAGATATAACAGAAAAATATATATTAATAATCAGTACCTGTTGAGTAATCGAGAACAATACATAGTGATTCCAATGATGTGTAAAAATATTTATAACAATCTTTGAAAGATTCACCACTCGAAATCGAAAATGGAATCAATAATCACTACAGTTTGGAAATACGTCTCAAATAAATAAAAAGCTAAGAAATTGTGTGGGATTCATATCTAGTCCCATTCGTTCTGTAAGATCCTCGAAAATTTTAGGTCATTTCACTTGTCTTTTAAATGGTGTGATTTCAAATTATAACTCCTGTGGTGAAAAGATGAACGCACGCCATTATAGATCCAAATTCAAAACATGTTACAAATAAAACGATTGAGCATATTTTTATAGCTCTTACCTACGATATTCTTATCCTTTCCTAGATTGTAGAAAATAATTATTTCACTCATCGGATTGCGATAACGTGATCTGAAGTGAAACGTTTCTACGTCAGTTCCTCAGAGTGCTCTAATCAATGGAATAAATTTAGCTGTTAGAATAGACGTATCACGCAGCTACAGTTTCACTTGCAATCGATTAGGAAGGAGAAAATATCTCTTGACCGGCTTTACAAAATTTCATCTGAACTGTGAACAATTCAACAGAAAGGCCAGATTGAGAAATGGGTGATCATTTTTTTTATCTCAAAAAATAGAAAGAAAGAATAGTGGTTTCGATAATCTAGTTTGATCTACTAATCCAACTAAACAAGATTTTTTTTTAACTATTAACTTTCGGAAAAAATTAACCTGCACAATGATGCATGTTCGGCTGGTATTGTATATATTGCTGATTCTATCTACCTGCACAGTTGTGTAGGTCAGGCTGAAAGGGTAGAAATGGTTATTAGCAATCAGCAAAAAGACTTTACATCTCCAATAACTTACTTAGCGTGAGATGAAGGAAAGAAAGTTTATATGTTATATATATATAGTTAACACTTACAGTAGAAACCGATATGTCTACTATAGGCGGGTCACGTCGCTTGCGTGAGTAATATGCATGTGAACTGTAAAACTTTCGTGAAAGGTTGGTGTATCAAAAACGATAAGATAATATTATACAATACAATAAACTAAGAATGGGCTATAATAAAAGTTGGCATGGTTTAGTATAGTATGATATCCAGTTGAGAAGTTAAATGTATGAGATGTGGAACTTCGGTTATGGTTAATTACTGAGTGAATGAGTTCCGTATATTCTTGAATGTATACGAAACTTTAAAGTGAAGTATATATTTTATTTTTAAGATTTTAATTTTTGCTGCTAAAATTACACAGGGAAAATTACTATGAAAACTTCAAATGAAGGTCACGTTTCTTGCAATCAATTGACTATTTCGGCCTTCATTCATAATTTCGCGAACGTATGCTCAGTACGTTGTACTTTCTTGTAACCAGCGAAACAAACATCTGATCACGAGGGTGCTACCTCTGGAAAAGAATGTGCAGAAAACCAATGCTTAATCTCAACTTTTAAATTTCACACATACTACAGTAAATACAACCAGGACCAAGCTTATGCTTATTGTCCCAGGTTCAGGATATGCTTATGCTTATTATCCCAGGTTCGATATTTTTCCCTAGAAGTATGTAGATATACTTCCCCGTATAAGTAGATTGCTCCACATAAGTAAAGAAGCACATTCGGAAGGAATATAGGCGTAGTTTGAAAGAGAAATGACGAAAATACTTTGTTTTTTAGTAAACAATTTTTAAGTCGTATACTACAAGCCTTTTTGCTGTTTTTGACGTTGCTCTTGTTAAAACATCTAAAGAAGTCTATAAGTTTATTTGAGGTTTACAGCTTAATTTCACAATATCCTCTTGAAAACGTAGTTCTTTTATAATTCTTTTTATGCTACCAAAATTGTGATCACTTGAGTGCATCAACCAATGTGTGATGAAGTTCTGTACATTGCACATTAATGATATATCATATGGTAAATTTATGTATTATGAAACCTGCGGAAATTGCCCGTTTTCTTCTTGTAAGTCATAGATCACTTGCTCACTGGTATAGCATAAAGACACCTCTCAAGCATAATCCATCCACCATTTTTAGCGTAAAATTTAAATCTGTTCTTTTACTCGTAGGATCTTCATTCTAGTGGCAGTAACGTAAGAAAAGATAAAAAAAATTTCTAAATGAGTTACATGTGTAGCTAACTGCAGACATGTAAAATTTAATTTCAAACGGTTCAGCTATTTTTGTAGCTAATAGCAGACTAGGTTGATGTCAAATTTTTTGTACTTAGGTGTAGTATGCAGATTGTTCGTCTTCTGTCTCTTGAATATTTATTTCCGAAAACTGCTGCACGTGACACTTTTTTAAAAGGAAAAAAGCTAGTGTGCCAGCTGTCCTTTCTCTAACAAGAGAGACCACTCAGATTATAATATTTGACGTACAGTTTTAATCCTGTTCCCGTCTTTATGATACCCATTTGAATGAACGTAACTTAATAAAATGCCACTTAAATGAACACGTTCAACATATTAAATATTTATTTCAAACAGTTCAGCTCCCTGTATTTTATAATGTGATGTATAACATATTTCTTCAATTTTTCGGTATTCAGAGTCTAGCATTTATCTTCGCACTCCCTTTTTACTTTTAGCATAAAAAAGCAATAATGACTAGAGTGTTTCACGATGCTAATAACACTCGAGGACATTGTTTGCAAAAGTCCTGTAACAGCAGAATTTCAAACCTATTATATATTTCGATTTTTGCTAATGGCATTGCAGCAGATTGTGATAAATTCTATGTTGAGAGCACAAACATAAAAGCACTAGTAATAATGTAAGAGTAACGAAGGTGCTGTTGGGTGTCCATATTACCTTAACGTTGAATTCTGGAATTATTATATCATGTATTTCAAATAAGTACATAATAATAACAATAATTTACAAACTCTATGCTTCTCAAATGTATTTGTTTATTTAGAATGTATGAGATGTAACTACGTCGCTACATATCAATATAAACAAAATTTTACTATCTCAAGGTATGAGATTATATAAAGCGCAACCTTAAATTGGTATGCTTAATGAAATCACGTATCTTGTGCAAAATTTTAAAAGTTGTTATATCGTCCCTTTGTTTCTTTGTAATCATAGTGGCAGTTTCTTGTAGCGGCAATGGCAAAAACCTCTTCCGATTTTTAAATTTTCTGACACAAAAAGTAATAATCCTGATGACAACGGATCTCTATTTTCACTTATAATAAATGTTTATTCCACATAGCACAAAATAAGTATTTTGGTATGTACCTGAGTTAACTCTGATATCGTATGTGTCGTGTCGGACATAAGTCTTTGACCAGGTAATGGCGACTGCTTTGAAATAAATGCAGAGTGTGAGAATTAAATCTGCCATGTCTGTAGTTTCGTGTGCAGAAGATACATACTTCTGGGTCATTATCGCAGTAGGTCATGGTGAGTGGTGAGTTGTTGTGGGTCGCGTGCTGTTGACCCAGTATCGACTGCCCCACCTACTCAATGACCAACTCCAGCTGTGGCACTTTCCAGAATATCCGTACAGATTTTGGAAAAGTTCTAAAGGATATGTAATTGTTACATTTTAATTTAAGGTATTGCTAGTCTGCTGTTTTATTTTTGAATGGAATTACGATTCGCCATGACTTTTTCTACATATTGTTTTTGTGAGAAAACCTTAATGAGCAATAGAAAATACAACTGTTTTTTGATTCGGATTGGTTTGGGTTAACAGCTTGAAAATGAAATCACTTAATGTCCAACGCTTATGCCTGTTAGGCTAAGGAAAACAATGATTGAAGCAGGTGGTGATGGATGAATTGGTGGAATGAGGAATTGCGAGTGTCCCGAGAAAACCCACGACCACTATTTTGTCCGTCTCAACCTTACTTGCCTTTTAAACGAACCAGGCACCCCACCCATCTGATTGATTAGTAGGTGGGGTCTCCCTTCGATTGTCGATGGGAAAACCTTTGAAATACACGATGCCCTTGGTGTATCCCTGCACTTCCATGTTATTGAAATTACCTGTAGAAAGAGAATAACCGAATAGAATAGAGACAAATTTCAGAGATGCTTCCAGTCTTTTTAAAATTTAATCTTGAATTCTCTGGACTGCACTATTTTATCATGACCAAAATCAGTGATTCATGGTTAATAAAACATTGCATTTGTAAACGTTTGCATTTCCTACATAGACGAGTGATTCTTCACTCTTACTTAAAAGAGCATTATTATGGTAGTGACTTGAGTATTCGCTTTGTGTATTAGGGATCCGCGGTTCGATTCTCCTCGACAGAAGCTTAAAATATACAAAACAATAATTATGTCTGTTGTTCTGTATGGGTGCGAAACATGGTCACATACTCTGAGGGAAGAACATAGACTGAAAGTATTTGAGAACAAGATCCTTAGACGAATATTCGGACCCAAGAAGAACGGGTATGGGGAATGGCGGAAACTTCATAATGAGGAACTACATAAGTTATATGGTTTACCCAACATTGTTAGGGTCGTCAAGTCTAGAAGGCTTAGGTGGGCGGGTCATGTAACTAGAATGGAAGAAAGTAGAAACGCTTTCAAAGTCTTGACTGGAAGACCAATCGGAAAACGGCCATTAGGAAGACCTAGGCGCAGATGGAAGGACAATATCAAGATGGATCTCGCAGAGATAGGAATGCAAAGTAGAAACTGGATCCAAGATAGAAGTCAGTGGAGAGCTTTTGTGAACGCGGCATTGAACCTCCGGGTTCCATAGGCCATATAGTTAGTTAGTTAGTTAGTTATAGACGCAATGTACAGTATTTAGTATTTAGTACAGTATTGCGTCTATAACTCATAATTAAATTTATCTTATTTTATTACTTCCTTTGATTAGCTAAACAGTTTTAGTTTCGTTCAAATTGGTTCACAGATGGCAAACGCTTGACCTGATCTTACAATCAAACTAGTTTAAGAGAACTAGAAACTTACAAAGCTGCCACCAGAAAAAAAAGTGCTGGTCAATTCGTATGCACAAACAGTGTTTCGGCTTTATTTGTAGTATAATTATCCTCGTCCTCCTTCTCGTATTCTTTCTCCTCCTCCTCAATGTTCTACCATTAATAACAGGCCAGTTTTCTTGAATGCAATTCTTTAGGATATTCAAGATCAACTTCTAATATGTTACACGCATCAGAATCATCTGGTATATTTGTGAAATCAGTTTTTTATCTCGTCTTCATTTAACCATCATAATCCCTTAAATGGCAAGTATTGGCTCACTGCCCATCCATACAAGTTTTTAACATCCAAGCACATTATGTATAAATCTTCTTTATTCTCATCGTAATCTTCCATATAGTTATTGTTTGCTTTTACATATATTTTACTACATTGTGAAATTCCTCCTCTATCATCAGCGCCATATCATTATCTGTTAATAATTCTAATTCTATATTTGTCATCTTTAACATTGCATCCCAAGCTAAACCTGGTGCTGTCATATACCAAGCTGTATCAAGACCATAAGCTTTATGACATGTTTCTCTAAAGTTCTCAAACACATCTGCTAATAACAACACATCAGTTTTCCATATAGGTCATGGTACTGTCCGAGATTATTAATTTTAAATGTTTTCCACACTTTCTTCGCATGCGTATAATTCTCATAACTTATATGTGTGTTGGTAAGCTTGTTTAAGAATGCTTTCTTTGGGCTTAATTGTCTCTGTTTAAACTTTTTCCAGTCACTAACATAATCGTACGGGTAAACACCTTTTCTTGTTAGAAGGTTAAATTGTTCTTCATTAGAGTAGAAGTGTTGTGTGTGAGTCATTTGTTCTCTTGTTAGGTTTGATGATAATTTCTTTAAACACTCCATAAATCTAAACGAATATATGAATTTTAATTTGATAGTTCCAACCATTTTACTGAATGAAATGTAGCGTTCTTTGTTATTAGGTATAAATCAATTGTTTCTTTATTACATCCAAGCTCTTTAATGAATAAATGTGAGTCGTATCGTGTTATGTATAATGATTGGCACAAACTTTTTGTATTATACCTTTAAATTACAATTATTACAGAAAGGAGCTATAAACTCCCCTGTTACATGATCATGATGTTTAACTTTATAATTCTTTTTACTGTATTTTTCTTTACAGTAATAACCAAATTCGGATCTATTAAACTCTCTTCTCTGTTTCTTTCTTAAAGGTAATTCATTATTTTGCTTATAAATGTTAAATATCATTTTAGCTTCTTTCTGTAATTTATTTATGTATTTTTTATCTGCATTTTTACCTCTAAACAAATAGGTTCGGTTTTAGTTCCATCGCTTTTTACAATGTAATACAAAATCCAGAAGGTTTATCTTGTTGATATTTTTTTTTTTGTATATGGTTTATTTTCTAGATAACATTCTTCACATCCCAAAACCTTATGCAATAAGCATTCAAAATCGGCATAGATTACAAAGGCCATTCTCATTTTATACTGATAATTTTTAAATTTAGCATGTGTGTTTTCTTCAGGCATTATTATTTTTACTGCTTTATTCGATGAACAATCTTGCTCATGTTTATCTAATGCAATTTGTTATTAAAAGTATAACAAACAACGATCACACAAATTTTCGAGCTCTCCATTTACTTATTTGAGTACTAATTAATTTACTTAGGTCTTTAATCCAACAATAATGTGTTTTAACATTTTCTTCAACAAGTTTTTATATAATTGACAAATTCACATGTTTTTCTTTTTTGGTCTGTGTGTGATGTGTTATATAGATTGAATAGTCTTTATCATACTTTAGAAGTAAATGCAGAGAAAACTAATTACATGGAAGTGCGTCGGGACCAAAATACAGCAAATTATGGATGCGTTAAAATATTAAATAATACTTTTGATAAAGTGGATACTTTCAAATATCTAGGATCAATATTAACAGAGGAAAATCATATTCACGGAGAAATTAAATGTCGACTAAACGCAGGGAATTCGTGTTACTATTCGGATCAAAATCTCTTGTCGTCGCGAATTCTGTCGAGGAATTTGAAACTTAAAATATACAAAACGATAATATTGCCTGTTGTTCTGTATGGCTCCGAAACATGGTCGCTTACTCTGAGGGAAGAACATAGTCTGAAAGTATTTGAGACCAAGATCCTGAGACGAATATTCGGACCCAAGGGAACGAGAATGGGGAATGGCGGAAAGTTAATAACGAGGAACTACATAATTTATATGGTTTACCCAACATTGTGAGGGTTGTCAAGTCTAGGAGGCTTAGATGGGCGGGTCATGCAGCTAGAATGGAAGAAAGTAGAGACGCTTTCAAAGTCTTGACTGGAAGACCAATCGGAAAACGACCATTAGGAAGAGCTAGGCGCAGGTGGGAGGACAATATTAAGATGGATCTCGCAGAGATTGGAATACAGAGTAGAAACTGGATGCAGTTAGCTAAGGATAGAAGACAGTGGAGAGCTTTTGTGAACGCGGCATTGAACCTCCGGGTTCCATAGGCCATAGAGAGAGAGAGAGAGTCTTTATCATTCGCATAGACATTTATAGAAATATTAAGTAATTTTTCGACTTTTGGAATATCGCTTAGTTTTACAGGAAAATGAATATTTTTTAGTATGGATTCTAAGTTTGACAATAGTCCATCATCTTTTGGTACTCGTTCAGGATGTGAATTTGTAGGATATAAGGCACTGTATAATGAGTAAAAGAAGCATTTTTCGTCTTCAGTTTTACATTAAAAACTGCCTTTTTTTTTTGAATCTGTTTAGGTAATTCTATGTATGATGATCCTCTGTATGGTATATATTTAACAATTGCTAGTTCAAAAAAGTTAATGTTTATAAGAGCCCAGCCAGAACTTCAAGCTTGAAACTCATCCATTCTTGTTCTTAATGCTTGTTTCATATTAGTTAGTGGTTCCTTGACATTGGTTGATTGATATATTACTCGGTTCTCAGTATTAAAATAAAACTCTTGCATTTCTTTTCCTTTCTTTTATTTAGGACAAACATAGATTAATTTTCAATTAGCCATGTTTTTGTAAGCTGAGTTGAATTATTAATTTTCAATGAGCCATGTTTTTGTAAGCTGAGTTGTATTCTGTTTAATATAGCTTTAAATGTTGTTTTAATATTATGTTTTAATGGATCTTGTGGTTTGTATTGTGTTGTGAATCTCCATGTTTCTAATTTTGATTTAAATGTAGTATTTTGACGATTTACATCGATTGGTATTGATTCAGATTTGATTTTTGGTTCTTCAAATACTTCTTTTTTAAATGGAAACAGTTTTAAAGCTCTCTTCCTACCTAATCTCTTAGGTTTTTGTTTTTGCAATATGTCTTTTTCAAATGGGAAAGTTTTGCTAAAGTTTAATCTGTTTTGTTCATCTTCATATACTTTAATACGGTCTATGAGTTCTGTTTTTCCTTAGTCGGGAATAACTTTTGATCTCCTTTCCTTTACATAAGTTTTTTTTTTAATTCCACTACTGTGCGCTTAATTCAATTCATGATTACTCTCTTGTTTTTATTATACAAAAAATAATTTTTAATCATTTTCGTTATCTAATACAACAGCTGATATTCATGTGACGTAGGAAATCTCGATGTCTATTAGCATATTGTATTAGAACATGACTTTTATGGAAATAACCCATGAAAGTTACTAATGATCTAATGAAATCTAATTCATTTTTATTATTATTTTTTCAAATCTACCTCATCATGTTCATCACTGTCATTTGTAGGCTCAAGTTCTTTGTCACTATCATTTGGGGGCTAAAGTTTTTTGTCGCTATCCCAATTTGATTCTGGTGTATATCTTTCTAATATTCCATTGTCTTTTTCTTTTAATAGCATTTCTTGTTCTTTTAATATGTGTTTTTCTAGTAGTACTGTTATGAGTTGAAGATCTTGATGAATAAGGTTAAGTTTATTCTGTGTCCTTTCATACTGCTTATCCATCTTTATTAAATACAGAAATGAACAAAAATGAATACCTACTTTCTTATTATTATAAAAAAGGAGGTTATGGAAAGGAAAACTATCCCCCAACTTAAGCAATAATGTAGAGAGAACGGAGTACATGGTTATTCAAAGCTTAGAAAAGGAGAAATAATAGCCTTAATCAACGAGCACAGAAATAAGTCTCTAGCAACAACTGCTGCAAATTCAGAACAACCAAGTAAACAAGATAAAACAATGATGAATAAAGATGAGCTTATAAAAGACACGATTCAAAGGTTAAACCCTGAGAATATTGTAAACTACATTCAGAAAATGCTTTGTAGAAATATAGTTATAAATGCACTTATTAGTCGAAAATTCAAAGAATGGAAACAAATTTTAGAAATAAAGAACTTACCTGATAACTTTCTACATATCTTCAAAAACAAGATACATTGGTGTTCAGTTACATCAACCCATAAACTGTCACTTTCTTTTATAGAACGTTATGAAGAACACATCAATTGGGTCAGATTATCAAACAGGAGAGACTTAGTTAGATACGAAAACATTATTAATAAGTATAGTGATAAACTTTTCTGAGACAAATTGTGTGAAAGAAGGTATGGTTCATGTTGTTATCATCATTTAAAACCAGATTTCGTACGAAACCATAAAGAACATACAAGACGACATATTCATTGGGACGACATATTCATTGGGAAATGAGTGAAGATTATGTTAATGAATTTAAAGAAAAAGTTGATTGACTCGTGTTTGGTGAAGAAAATAACTGGAGAAATATTCGCAAAAAACAAGCTATTGAGGTTTGCACACAATTCCAAGAATACTTGCTTTGGAGCATACTCTCTTGCAAAACAGATTTGCTTAAACTTACATTCCTAAAAACCTTTAAAGACAAACTCTGTTGGGATATAGTTTCTAAAAATTGTCGCATCTCAGGAAAAGAACTAACATCCTTCTTGAGAGAATTCGATTCTATTATCGATTTGCACGATATTACACCACTGCTAGATGAAGCACATGTGAGAAATAACAAAATAAAGTTTACTGGTCAAGTGTTAGTTTACACGATAAAAGCGAAAAATTTGTTCTCGAGTTCGAAAGGAAAGGTTTGGAGTAAAAACAGCATAATACGCACTTGTTGCGATAGGAAGTTCTCAGAAAACTTTCTAATGAAAATCACAGGTAAGATCGATATGTTTAAATTGTTAAGAGTAAATAAGCATGTCACGAGTCCCTCAGAAACAAACTAATGCTACTCTGAACAGGTTTACATTTAATAGAGAACTCAGAAGAATGCTCAGTATGCAAAGAAACAAAAACTGAATTATGTAAAATGACGTGTAAGCTTGTGTTCTGTGTTGAATATATGCTTACCTAGTTAAGAATTGATAACACTTGTCCTTTCTGTAGAAGTTATTATACTTAACAACAACAACAATGAATATCTTGAAGAAAATCCTGATTTTGATAATCCGTTTTTTTTTCTGTGGAAGATTGGAAATAATAACATCGAATATTGATGTTAAGTTTTTATGAAATGATAATCATAAAAGTTATATCGAAAGTTTTTACATAGGACTAGATGTTAACCGATAATAGAAACAATCAATTTTTTTTAATTTCTTTAACCAAATCTTCATCTGATAGGGACGTCCAAAACTCATTACCCTTACCTTTACCAATATCTAATTCTATTTGCACTAGGTTGAATATCCTAATACTGTTAAGATCTCGAAACTTTTCGTATATTATCTCATGATCTGGATATTTTTCTTCTGCCTCATTAAGAGGCTTATATAGACTTCTCTTTTGGCATCTGATACCATAAAAAGGGAAAGGATAATTAAGTTTGTTCTTCTTGTATATGATTAGGCAATTATCTTTTGAATCATCGTCTGTATATGGTGCTGCTATTTTTTTAAGCCCTTGTTGTTAAGACTTAACTTTTCCGTCTGTATTTCTATATCTTGTATTCGTGTTTGGAGTAATTCGTTGTTAACTCTATATTGCTTAAAGTCTTGGATGAAATAGTCTTCGATAATATCATAACACTTATTGTAAAAATCTTTAGATAACAAAAACGCAACAGCTAGAAATATTTCTTGTGTACATAAGTTCCACATATGATTAAGGTTGCTTCTTTGTCTCCTCCTTTTATTAGGTATGTGGAAGAGCAATTCCTATAATTAGAGGAGTTGGTTAATTCTAGCTCATAGTATCTTATTAATTCTTGTGACTTTATATTTTAACCAATTATCAAACCTCTTACGACCATCTTGACACACCTTAGTAGCAATGAAGTATCTTGTACTCTTATCCACAATCAATTTAAAATCTCCAAAACTAGCATACATATAGATGTCTTTAATCTGTTTGTAACAAATAACGTTTAAACTATCCATAGTAGCCGTATTTATTGTTTAGAAAATATTTTTTAACATTATTTCGTTACCAGCTAGTTTTACTGTATAAGGTGAGTTTTTGAACTGGCCCGAATTCGGTCCACTTAGTTTGTTATTGTAATATTCTAATATTTCATTTGAACCTTTATTTTCTAACTTTTTTTTAAATCTTCTACTTCCCATTGCACACAATTTAGTAGCATTGAAGTAACCTGTGTTCTTATCTATAATCAGTTTAAAATCACCAAAGATACCATACCAATATCTTTAGTCTGTTCGTAACATATCTCATTCAAACTTTGATCCATACTAACCTATTATGGTTATTATTCCATAAAAATAATATTTAAATTTATACTACAACATTACTTTTATCTATCCAGCTATTATGTGAATCATCAAATACTAACCATTTAACGTATGCTTTGTCACCTTTCTTTCTCAACACCTCCACTAAGTATTCATCTTTATGTTTCGTCTTTAATAGTTCTGGTTCGTAAAATCTACCTTGCACATCCTCTTCTTCTAAAGCTTTAATTCTATACGTAGGTGCGTAAGATGGTATAACTTCGCTAATAACAAATACTTCTGTTCACCAATTAGGTGTATATCCTTTTTCAAATAACCCTTTCGATTTACTTATTTGCTCATTCTTTTTATTAACTTCTATAGGCTTTAAACCAATGGTTCTATGCATACGATTATTATACTTGTTAACTTGTGTTGGTAATATTTCTATCCATTTATAATCTCCTTGTGTTGTAAATTTCTCCACATGTTTTGTTTAAGAGTTCTATTGAATCTCTCAACAACAGAAGCTTCCTTACCCCTATAGGTTGAGTAATGATTAATTTTATTTTCCTCCATCACCTTCTTAAATTCTTTATTGTAAAACTCTTTGCCTTGATCAGTTTGTAAGTTACTAGGTTTTCCCGTTCTTAATATGGATTCAAATGCTTCTGTAACATTTTTACCGCTCTTATCTTTAACAGGAACAGCAAAAGCATATTTCGAAAACACATCTATAATCGTTAGCAAATACTTATAGCCTTTGTTTAACTCGGAGATACCTTTTAACATGCCACTATGCATTTCCACAAGATCTGCTTGCCATAAATCATCGATACCTTTAACAATAACATTTAACCTAGGATAATTCTTTCCGGAACGTTTGTGAATTTCTTCTATAATGTCTTCTCTAATACCTTTACCTTGTTCTAGTCAATCTTTCTTTTTAACGAATTACGATTTAGTAACACCACATACTGAACCAATACCTTTCTTACTATATCTTCCATTCTGATTTTTTCTATTCTAATAGTGTTTTTCTTCGTATCTGTTGATTTCTTACGCTTAACACAATACATCCTGTTTATTATATAGAAATTTAAAATTCATCATTACCTAATACTATGCTCCTAACATTATCATTATCACTTGATTCGTTTTCGTATTCGTCTTCATCCTCTCTTTCTATATACATAATAATCATTAATGATTTGCCTTGTTTCAAATCAGAATCTTTGGATGGTCTAATTGTTAACTGATCATTTATACTAAATTGTAATAGAAAACTTTCAACTAGAATTTCATTTAAAAATGTGTCTATAAGTTATAAATTGAAACTTGATTCTGTATGCATTAACCTACTTCTATAAAGAAATTTGTAGGCAGCAGCTAAATTATATACACAAATGACTGGTTTCTCAACATCATCTTTTGCCAATCGACATGGTAATTCTACAGTTTCTTTTTGTGTAAACTCTTCGTTTGCTTATTCAAGCAGCTCTAATGTTACAAGTTATCGATAGCATTAGATACATTAACCAATCTTTTATTCTTAAAATCAATCCAGGATGTATAATTTGACGTAAAAACTTCTTTTTTACTTTTAATGTTAGATGTAAGTTTTAGATGTAAGTATTTTATGATTTTAAATGTCATTAAAGCCTATGCGCAAAGCACTCTGCCCAATCTCACCCTACTGAATCTGTGCTGGTCAAAGATATTTGCAAAATGGGTTGGCCTAGAGTTTGGCCCAGGAGTTAGGTTATTACACTACTGTCCTTTACCCAAAGAAAGGGTGTAACTTCGAAAGGGTGTTGTGATAAAGACACACTCTACTTAGGTTCTGTTCGATTTCCACATTATCCAGTAGCTGACACCTTTTTCCTATCTTTTCTTTGCATAGTATCTCATAACTCAATTCATCCTTATATAGGGTTAAAAGAATTTATTTTCATTTCCGTAACTTCAGTAGGTAACAATTTCCTTATGAGGACACATTGTATTAAAATCTGTAAAATCGCCCGTAGCGTTAGCCAGAAGTTACAAAATAGTCGGGATTAGAGAAAAGTGTTAGGATCAACAGGACATACCCTCTCAAACGTCCCTAAAACTAGCTAAATGTTATAACGGAAAGTTTCCCTAGTACTAGTTAAATGTTATAACGGAAAGTTTGGAGGCAAATTTCGTTTAGAAAGTATGGATTCTGAACTCACAAGAGCCGTAAGAAAATTTGTTTTTAAGTAATGGTTATGCCGGCTAAGCTACAGAACACGTCGATGATGAGAATGAAAGAAATATTGAAATAAATAAAGTTCGAGGAAGCAGAACACGGAGGAAACCTATACACACGTTGTTTGTTCAGCACAATGCATACTAGGCGGGAGCTAGGTGGAACAGGTTGTACCATTAAATTTACGACACTTCAATAATAATAATAATAATAATAATAATAATAATGCTATTAAAAGTTTATAGTTGCACTAAAATTCGACAAAACTTACTTAAACGTATGAGTTTCGAGGAAGGGGTACAGCTACTCTAATTTAAACGAAAGCTTTCTGCTAATATTTCGTGTAAAAAATATTCTACTTTACGTTTCCAGGAAAATAACTGTAATAGAAAGACCTGAATATAAATGAACACTAAAGCTTGTAATAAACTAACGTGTGGAGTTTGCAGATGTAATTATAAAAGCCTTGCTACAAAAATATATACACAGACCATAAATCAGTGAGCTCTGAAGTACAAAGTAGCAAAATAATATATAAGATTCAGTCTACATAGCAGTTGTTGCTTAAAGAGTGACATATACTATTTCTATAATCGAGATAAGACGAGAAATGTTTACGATACTTTTCGTCTCGTCTCGATTCTCATCTCCAAAGCATGACGATAGAGTGAGTTAGCCTTGTCCCGTCTGGAATTAAAATGTTAAGTCTCATCCCGAATTTGTTTGGTTTGTTTTTAGAATCGAGATGAGAAATTCGTCTTTTCATGGGCAACGTTACACAAAACCATTTTTTTTTTATTTCTGCTTGTAATGGTATGACCTGAGCGATAATAAATTTTTAATTTTTAAATATTTTTCCGGATAATATTTATTATCACTAGTATTATTCCTGGAAATTTGATAGTTGAAGAGTTGAAACAAACGAGTATTTATATATTTATTTATGTATTTATGACTTCTTTACGTGGCGAAGTTAAGGATCTGCAGCCTTCTTCGAGCACTTAACCACGTGCATGCATTATACATATTTAAAAAAAAACACCAATATATAGAAAATATTAACAATTACAAAAGAAAAGTATTGAACCACATAAAAAAACAATATACTACTTAATTTTAAAAAAATGGTTAAACACTTCAAAACACATAAATTAAAAAATAATATTCAATACGGGAAACAAAAATAACATGGAGAAACCAAAAATTGCATATTGCATATAGCAGTACTAGAGGTATGAATAAGCTGTACAAATTAACATAGGTTACCTATTGGTTGTGTGTTCATATGTGGGTTATTAATAATCTGGTAAAACGAAGATGCCTCATTTGCTACCAGTGTCCTTATCTTTACTTAAGAGAAGGGAATATACCGATTTTTTTTTTAATTTGGCGACTGCGGAAACCTTGTGTATTAATTGAGGTATACTGTTCCAGAGGCGTGTAGTACTTACTGTGAAGGATTTTGAGTATGAATCAGAATTGTGACTGGGGATGGAGAGCAAGAAATTATCTTGTGATCTTGTGCTTCTAGTATGAAAATCTCATAAATATAAAAATCTACGGGCTAGATACGATGGTTCTGACGTAGTAAGTATTTTGTACAATAGGGTAAGATTATGTGAATTTCTTCTTCCGACTAACGTCAGCCATGACAGTTTTTTATAAAAAGATGTGATATGTTCCCTGTAAGTTATATTGAAAATAAATCTATTGCATTCATTTTGCACTCTTTGCAAGCGCTTTGATTGATTTTCTGTTAGATCAGAATAGACTGAGTCGCAATAGTCAAGATGTAGGAACACCAGTACCTTGACAAGTTTGATCTTCAAAGATATTGGTAAGAAAATTCTTAGTCGATTTAACGTATGTAGGGCACCAAACGCTCTCTTACAAACTACATTTATTTGATCTGACCAGGAGAGATTTTGATTTATTATGACTCCGAAATTTTTGGCAGCTCTAGAGAATGGAATAACAGTATTGGACAATATTATATTTGGGAGCTGATAGATATTAATAGAAGAAAGAATTCTTGGGGAGCCAATTAAGATGCACTGCGATTTTGTTGCATTAAATTTTAACCCATGAGCCGTAGACCAGTCGCTGATTTTGTTTAACTCAGTATTTATTTTCTCAATCGCATTATTAATATCTTGTTGGAGAAAAGAAGCATATAACTGAAAATCATCAGCGTAAATATGGTATTTACAATAGGTGAGAATTTTAGGGAGATCATTAATGTAAAGGGCAAAGAGAAGGGGACCTAGTACGCTACCCTGCGGCACTCCACTGTTGATACAATGCCATGCCGATATGTGATCCTGATTAATCACTACTCTTAGTTTACGTTCGTGAAGGTAAGAATGAAACCATTTAACCACTGATTCAGAAAAATTAAACAATATTGAAAATTTCTTAAGTAATATGTCAAAATCAAAGGTTTGAAATGCCTTACTATAGTCAAGTAGAATAAGGAGCGTCAGTTTTCTGTTATAAATAGCCGATCTTATATCCTCCGTTATGTTTACTAGTACAGTGCATGTGCTATGATTACTTCGAAAACCAGATTGAAATGTATCCAATAAATTATTTGTTGTTAAGTATTCCCGAATTTGATCATTTACAATATATTGAAAAACTTTTGAAAGCTGGGGAAGGACACTAATTGGACGATAGTCTGCAATATTATCAGCGTTGTTCTTTTTTGGAAGTGGGGGGACCTTAGCAAGTTTCCATAGTGTGGGAAAAGTACCTGTGGCAAGAGAGTAATTAAAAATGTCACTGATAGGATTAAGTACATGCAGTAGGATTTTCCTGACCATGGTTATTGAATATCTGTACCAGTGGCTTTAGATTTAATTTTTTGGATCGCTTTAATACATGTGCAGGCTGTACGTGAGAAGACGAGAACAGAGAGAGAGTTAATTTCCGAAGCTACAATATTATTCATTGTTTGCAGTTTCATGGAGGCTGGTACCATACAGGTTTGACAGAAAAAAAGTGTTCAATTCATCTGGCGTATAGTTAACAGCGTTCTTGGCTATGTTTCTCCCAACCCCTAATACTTTAGCCATTTCCAAAGAACTGCTCCATTATTTTGGAATTCAAGTATTTAATAGGCAAAGCTCCGTTTTGCCTTCCTTACTTCTTGAGTGCAACGGTTTCTTAACATCCTATTGTTTTCGAATTTCGTATTAGGATTTATGGTGCTATCACTGGAAGGATCACTATTTTTAACATATCTCCTGTATGCTCTATAAGCTTTATCTGCGCACCATTAACGAACGTAATTCATCGGTTTAGCATGGTGATGGGTGTTGCGAAACACGTTTCTTAACTAAAGGGGCGTATCTATCATAGAAATTTATATTAAAGAATTATTATAGTAGTATTCAAATATTTGAATGTGATAAAGCGTGTGTTATCGCTGGTCAACCGCCATCAACATTCCTAAAGTAAAAAAAAAAAAAAATACTCGACGTGTATTCGATCGAAAAAGTCCCAGATTATTGGCCAATCGCCTAGACCACTGAACTACAATCACTACGCTGTAAATGATTAGTCTTTAGTCTGGTTACTTTAAGTTTCTCTGCCTCACCTTGGAAAGTTGTATATTATTTTTTTTCTTCGTTTCAAAATGTCTTTCGTATTCCTCTTATGATGATATAAGTGAATGATTTTCGGTAGAGTTTATTTTAATAAGTTCAGTTGTTCTTAAACCTTTGATACGCAATTTTGTTTTTTCTCCACATGAAACTACAGATAAGACAGATTTAATTCTCGTACTGTGCATTTGTTTCAAAGCAGCCACGGTCAAAGACTTATGACAGCAACGGTATAAACGATGGCTCAATTTGATATATTGAAACAAACTACAGCCTCTTTTTATGAGAATAGAAAGATATGGAAACTACTCAGTGGTACTCCATTTCATATTTGTACAATATTTCATGTAATAAAAAAAATGAGTGTAATTTTATCATGAAATAAAGAGAATGATTATTTTTTTGTTGCTACTTAATCATTATCTCCATTCACATTTCCTTATTTGTTGAATTTGTTACAGGCGCGATAACGTATTACCATTCCACGGAGAAGACGATACGTGTATTACTTTCAAGGAAACCATTTCTCATTCAGATGAGGAATCTCATACTTCGATGCAGTTTGGCAAGGGGTTTCATCCATCACTTTTGTCAAGGCATATTCTAGCTCAGGAGAGTGAAAAGCGTCATGCCATCCGAAAGAGTGAAAAACACTTTAGTCGAAGTTCAACTTTGTCAAGCAATAACTTAGTGCACACAGGTCAAAAATCCCACATCTGCGGAGTATGTGGAATGGAATCTAGTGTATGTTCATGTTTGGCTACGCACATGTTAAATCGTACAGGAGTAAGGTTACACACATGCCAGCAGTGTGGTAGGTCATTTACTCGATGTTCAAGTTTGGCTACACACACGTTAATCCACACAGGAGAAAAACCTCACACGTGCGAAGAGTGTGGTAAGGCATTTAAACAACGTTCCAATTTGTCTTCACACCTGTTAATCCATACGGGAGAAAAACCTTACACGTGCCAAGAGTGTGGTAAGGCATTTAATCGACGTTCCAATTTGTCTTCACACCTGTCAATCCACACAGGGGATAAACATCACACGTGCCACGAGTGTGGTAAGGGATTTAGTGTACGTTCGCATTTGGCTAGACACATGATAATACACACAGGAGTAAAAAAATACACGTGCCAAGAGTGTGGTAGGGGATTTGCTGCACGTTCAGATTTGACTCAACACATGTTTGTCCACAAAGGAGAAAGATGCTACACATGCCACGACTGTGGTAGGGGATTTAAGCATCGTTCAGCTTTGGTTAGACACCTGTTGATCCACACAGGAAAAAAACCTCACACGTGCAACGAGTGTGGTAAGGGATTTAGTGTACGTTCACTTTTGGCTACACATATGTTAATCCACACAGGAGAAAGATGCTACACATGCCATGAGTGTGGTAAGGGATTTAGTGTACGTTCATATTTGGTTAGACACCTGTTAATCCACACAGGAGAAAAACCATACACGTGCGAAGAGTGTGGTAAGGGATTTAGTGCACGTTCTGATTTGGCTATACACATGTTAATCCACACAGGAGAAAGAGCACACACGTGCCAAGTGTGTGGTAAGGGATTTGGTGTACGCTCATATTTGGCTTCACACATGTTAATCCACACTGGAGGAAAACCCTACAGTTGCCAAGAGTGTGGTAGGGCATTTAATCATCGTTCCAGTTTGTCTTATCACATGTCAATCCACACAGGAGAAAAACTTCACACGTGCCAAGAGTGTGGTACGGGATTTAATCGACGTTACGATTTGTCTTCACACCTGTCAATCCACACAGGAGATAGACCTCACACATGCAGAGAGTGTGGTAAAAAATTTAGTGTACGTTCACATTTGGCTACACACATGTTAAAACACGCAGGGGAAAAACCTCACACGTGCGAAGAGTGTGGTAAGGGATTTAGTGTACGTTCACGTTTGGCTAGACACATGTTAATCCACACAGGAGAAAAACCTTACACATGCAACGAGTGTGGTAAGTCATTTAATCGACGTTCATATTTGGCTTCACACATGTCAATACACACAGTTTAAAGCATCATACGCGCCAAGAGTTTGGTAAGGGATTTAAACATTATTCAACTTTGGTTACACACGTTAGTTCACAAAAGATATAAAGCTCACACTTGCCAAAGTGTGGTTAAGTATTTAAATGAAATTCAGAGTTGGCTACACGCATGTTGATCCACACCCGATCCAAAATCTCACACGTCCCAAAACCCTGGAATGGAATTTATTCAACGTTCATACGTGTTAAGCCAAATAGAACGTAAATCTCACACATGGAAAATGTTGAAAATGATATAGTCTACGCTCAATCCTTGCAAGGCATTTCAATACACAAGTGACAAACCAAAGAGATGCATAGAACGTAGCCTCCTATTTAATCAAGGTTCACATTGAGGAAGAAATTGTTAATCCACACAAGACAAGAGTCTCACACGCGCGGAGTGTAGAAATACATTTACTGGCAAATCGTATCCTAAAACACATAGTTAAATAACGAGAGATATGCGAAGGAAGTTCAATAGGATTTAGTTTAGAATCAGCTTTGGCAAGACACGTAAAAAGACATGACATATAGAAAAGAATTTGCCGCTCTCATAAGTTAAGTTTTGGCAGAAATATTCTGTGCACGATAAATACACTGCTAAAGAGGACTACAACAGAATTAAATATTAAAGGAGTCAGACCACACAGCCCTTCAAATGTACCTGCCCTTTGGAATGGAATGTAAGCTGTGAAGGACAAATTGTTAAGTCCGTATTTTGGGGGCAGATGTTACAGGAAATTGGTTCCGCATCTACTCCAAGGAACATTTATGTAGAGATAAAAATTTCAAATATAGCCCATGAGAGTTCTTGTATGTAAGGGAGTTAAAGGCAAAAAGTTTAACCGACATCCATAGTGAGGGCGCACCTTCCTCATAAGCTACAAGTGTAGATCCAGCGGAAAAACATGTCAATTTTGAACACTAGGGCTTTCTGGACCATCTGCATTTTAGCTGCATCTTGCTTGTCCATACATGGTTGCGCAGTTCCATTTTCACCGCAAATATTTATATTTCCCGTTTTTACGACATTCTTTCATGCACGTGACAGAAAATTTTATGCAATTTGAAGATAAGAAGCAGTAGGGTGGGGACACTTGGGCGAGTTTTTTTTCCTACTGCGCATGCGCAAACCCTGGACGCTGATTGGCTGGCGCAGGTCACGTGACCCGGCCACGCCCCTTGACGCTGATTGGCTGGCCACGCCCCCTTGACGCTGATTGGTCGCCCCCGGCCACGCCCCCTGACGCTGATTGGTCGGCCACGCCCTTGACGCTGATTGGTCGGTGCAGGCCACGCCCCCCCGGCCACGGTCTTTTACGACCTCCTATCTACTGCGCCGATTGGCTGGCGCGGGACCCCCGCCGATTGGCTGGCAGCGGACACCCACCGATTGGCTGCCACCGGACCCCGCCCCGTTCACGCCGATTGGCTGGCGTCGGACCTCGCCCCCTTGACGCCGATTGGCTGTCCACGCGCACGGTCTGCGCAGATCGGTCGACGCCGGATCACCGCACCTGCCACATGCCACATAAGATTCGTTCCCTTTTATGAGCACTTTACGAACACATAGCAGAGCAGATATCACATTCTTCATTCGCCTATTTAACGCAGCACATATTACACAGAGACTCGTTCCCTTTTATGAGCACTTTTAACATGGCAGAAATTACACAGAGACCACGAACACATAACATAGCACATATTACATAGCAGGGGTGCACTCGTTCCCTTTTATGAGCACTCTTTTTAAACATAGCAGAGAATAATGGGAGTGTATTCGCCCTCCATTTTGAGACCAATTTTTGACCTACTGCGCATATGCGCAAAACTGTTCCGATTTCGCCGTTAAAAAAAATAACAACACACACACAGCAGACCGCAGACTGTTCCAGTTCAGGAGCAGATTACTGCTATGCGCAGAAACATAAAATAAGACATAACACCCCCGTTCTCTTTTACGAGCACTTTATAGCAACATAATAGAGCAGAGAATAAAACAAATAACAACCACACACACACACTTGATTGCTTATGCGCAGTAAAATTAAATTTCCAATTAATTACACATTGCACGCATGCGCAGAAAAATTACACTAGACTACAGCCTGTTCCAGTTGCAGTGCTGGTCCCGGTTCAATAGAGCAGACTACGTGCAACAAGCAGGTCATAAAAGACTATGACCTATTTTTCATCCCCTAAATAACATAGTATACACCCACACTTGGAAATAACACGCATGCGCAGAAACATTTACATTTCCCGATTCGACCATGCTGGTAAAGAATACCACACTTATTTCTACCAGGGTCTTATAGTTTATGTGGGATATGCCCTTTCTATGACAATTTTAACCGATTTGGATGAAACTCGGTATATGGGGGTTTTCGACCATGCTGATTACCAATACCACACCTACTTTTACCTGGGTCTTATGGTTCATGTGGGATACGTCCTTTCCATGACAATTTTAACCGATTTGGATGAAACTCGGGATATGGGGGTTTTCGACCATGCTGATTACCAAAACCACACCTACTTTTACCTGGACGTCGTTTGTATGACACTTAAAACCTAATAACTCAAAAACGGGTCCACATATTGAGGTCGTGTTTCCACATTTAGTAACTGGACATCAACTACTACAAGTTCCAAAATAATGACCATCGAGGTCAAAGGTCAACCTACTTAAAACCTAATAACATGAAAACTGAGCCACATATTGAGGTGCTGTTTCCAAATCTAGTAACTGGTCACCAACTACTACAAGTTCCAAAATAATGACCATCGAGGTCAAAGGTCAACATACTTAAAACCTAATAAAACGAAAACGGAGCCACATATTGAGGTGCTGTTTCCAAATCTAGTAATTGGTCATCAGGTACTACAAGATCCAAAACATTGACCATCGAGGTCAAAGGTCAACCTACTTAAAACCTAATAACACGAATACGGGGCCACATATTGAGATGGTGTTTCCAAGTCTGGTAATTGGTCATCAGGTACTACAAGACCCAAAACATTGACCATCGAGGTCAAAGGTCAACCTACTTAAAACCTAATAACACGAAAACGGGGCCACATATTGAGATGGTGTTTCCAAGTCTGGTAATTGGTTATCAGGTACTACAAGATCCAAAACATTGACCATCGAGGTCAAAGGTCAACATACTTAAAACCTAATAACACGAAAACTGAGCCACATATTGAGGTCGTGTTTCCACGTTTAGTAATTGGTCATCAGGTACTACAAGTTCCAAAATAATGACCATCGAGGTCAAAGGTCAACATACATAAAACCTAATAACACGAAAACGGAGCCACATATTGAGGTCGTGTTTCCACGTTTAGTAATTGGTCATCAGGTACTACAAGATCCAAAACAATGACCATCGATGTCAAAGGTCAACCTACTTAAAACCTAATCACTCGAAAACGGATCCATATATTGAGATGGTGTTTCCAAATCTAGTAACTGGTCATCAACTACTACAAGTTCCAAAACATTGACCATTGAGGTCAAAGGTCAACCTACTTGAAACCTAATCACTCGAAAACGGATCCACATATTGAGATGGTGTTTCCAAATCTACTAATAGGTCATCAGGCACTACAAGTTCCAAAATAATGACCATCGAGGTCAAAGGTCAACATACTTAAAACTTAATAACACGAAAACGGACCCACATATTGAGATGGTGTTGCCACATTTAGTAATTGGACATCAACTACTACAAGTTCCAAAATAATGACCATCGTGGTCAAAAGGTTAAAATACTTAAAACCTAATCACTCGACAACTGAGACACATATTGAGATGGTGTTTCCAAATCTAGTAACTGGTCATCAACTACTACAAGTTCCAAAATAATGACCATCGTGGTCAAAAGGTTAAAATACTTAAAACCTAATCACTCGAAAACGGAGGCACATATTGAGGTGCGGTTTCCAAATCTAGTAATAGGTCATCAACTAGTACACGTTAAAAACGTACTGACTTTCGAGGTCAAAGGTCAAATATTTAAACCTTAATAACTTGTAAACGGAGTCAGCAAGAGATTTCTGTGTCCTATTCTTTTTTTTGTTCCAAGCAGAAAAAGTGAAGAATGAATAAATTTTAGTGACGTATTTGCTATTGTACTAACGAGAAAAAAAAAATCAAAACAACGCCATTTTTAACTAGCTCAGAATTTCTGTACATTTTGGTTATTCAAAATAATTTGGATGGACTAACGAAAAAGAAAGCAGAGATATGCCACTTTAGCTAGCTGAGAATTTAAAGAAACAAAGGGAACCTACTCAATTTTCTATCAACGAGAAATGCCATATTTCAACTACCTCAGAGTTTATGTCTTCTTGTACTAATTAAATAAACGAAGGAATAATGTACCAATGAGAAATGCCATTTTTTTCTAGACCATGTTCTAATATTTAAACAAACGAAGGGGTGAATTTGAGTGACCTATTCAATTTTGCACCAACGAGAAATAACGGCGTATTTTAATTCATTTTGTACTATTTAAATGAACAAACAATCGGATAAATTTAACCGGCTCAGAAGTGTACTATTTAAACAAACGAAGGTCTCTTGAGTGAGATTTCCAATTTTGTAGCAAGAAGGACTATTTTCTAACTAACTCAAATTTGGATGGAGTGATTAGTTTTGTTCGAACCAGAAAAATTTGATTGGATTATTTCCTTATGTACCAACTGGGAAAAGTGAAGGAATAAATTTGGGTAGAATATTTAGTTTTGTACCTAGCAAAATAAGAAAAAGAAGTGAAGAACGAATAACATGTACCAACAAACAAAATGGAGCACCAGCGACAAAAAAGAAATCGAAGGAGGAATAAATTTGGGTGACCTAATCAGTTTGTAATAAGCAGAATCAGCATTCTATACTTTTTTCTCCCATTCATTGGGGTTGTCCTATTTCCTTTTGTACCAACGAGAACCATTTTTAACAGACATAGAATCTGTACCAAACAGAAAAGAGGAGCTACACGATTAAACAAAGCAATCAATTTTTAACTAGCTCAGAATTTATGTGCCTTTTGTAACGAAGAAACAAATTTGAAGGAGGTTCATTTTAACTAATCCTGCTGCGAGTAGATCAATTAGTACATAGTAAAAAAATAAAACAATATGACATTATTGCGACTTTCATTTTCGAATACATACGAATTAGGCCACTATGGCAAAAAAATTCTTGAAAACTCTCTCCTTATGCTTTAGAAACCCGCTAGTAGGGCGTCGATTCAGTAATCCATATTGAAGTATACCTTTTATACAACAAACAAGTCTACTGTCTTCGGCACGCATTTTAGACCAAGGGCAGCAAGACACTATATTAAATAACACTTCTGCTGGATAGAAATTCGATTCTCTCGATCTTCTGCTTTACTTGGAAATTGTCCACATCTTAGAATTTATCAGGTTACATCTAGTAAAAGAAAACGAACAGATAATTTTGAGACAGTTCCATATGGGTAAATACAGTATTAGTAGAGATAAGGAGAGAGTGAAAAAAAATGGAAAATTAAATTTTAAATCATTATTATTATTATTATTTTAGAGGTCAAAAGGAAGAATAAATGAATTTGAGTGGCATATGTACGGAATTTAGTTTTGTAAAGGGCAAAAAAATTGAATGGAATATTTTATTTTGTACCAGCTGGGAATTTAGTGTTGCACCATTGTATCAATTTAAGTATTTTTGTACTATTTAGTACCACCGAGAAGGTGTAGAATATTTAGTTTTGTTGGCTTCTTTATTTTGTATTAACGACTAAAGCCTTTAACACATACTTGGTTGTGTGCATTATAATGGCCGAAGTTTTTCATTTCCCCGTGGTACAACGTAATGGTCGCCCCGCTTATTCTAGGTCTACAGTTAGATATTTTCGATTGGATAATGGTATAAAGCCACGTTTTGTTGAGCACAATGCCCACTATAACGATGTGGTAGACAATTATTTGATGGATAGATATTTGTTTAATAGTCGATATAACAAATGGTATATGATAGAATTTGTTAAGCATTTATCGCATGTAGATATTAAGATAGACTTTTTTGTCGTTGGTTACTCGTTTAACTGCACACAGTTCTCTTTTCCAATCAGCTACCTTTTTTGCCATGAAAACTAAGGGTAATAGTTATACTGTGATAGCTTTCTTTCGCTATGGGGGAACGCAGGACACTTTGGATGAGTTATTAAAGTTTTGAAATCATGTGGGCGAGTTCAGGCCAAGTATCCAGATTGCAGATTTACTTGGCTGCTTTACACGATGTGGTAAAACTGGCCTTTTTGCGGTATCTCCTGATACCTATCTGTTGGACCTCGCGGTATTTGGAAACTTGGTGAAAAAGAATAACAAATGGTTTTTCTCACAATAAAGCTATACATACAGAATTATCCATTATGGCAAAAAATACTACTTTCTCCTTATGCTTAGTTGGAGTAGACTTCGATACATTGTGTAAGAATTTCCAAATAATAGCGGTATTGCACTGTACTTATAATAGTCTGTAATAGTGCAGTTTATTGTAGTCTACCAGCAATAATGATCTTATCTAAGAGAGTTATTAGGTAAAGATAACAATTACACCTCCATTCTGCGAAAACATTTATAAGACCATATTCTGCTACTCAAACAAACGAAGGAATAAGCTCAGAATTTCTATACCTTTTTTGCGCTATTCAAATAAACGAGGGAATAATCCTATTCACTTTTAGTTTTGTACCAACCACAAAAAAAGGGAAGAAGGACCATTATAACAAGCTCACTATTTTTATACCATTTTGTATTATTCTATTTCATTTTTGTAACAATAAGAAGAAAAGTTCAGAATGTTATACCTTTGTGATGCTACATTTTGTATTATTTTTGTGTCATCCAGAGAACAATTTAAATTGCCTCTCCCTGACAAATCGGTTGGCAGAGTCCAATGTTTGTAATATTACAATACTACAAATTGATCCATTTATCAGTTCAAGTTCTTCTATTCATTCACAATCAAATGTATATGCTACAGTGGGCTCAGTGTTCATTTACAGAATTAAATAACTGTTTATCTTTTTCTAAAAACATTTCTACTATTTTGTTGATATAATAATCACACTCTGTAATGTATTCATATACCAGATTAAATTTTTTCTCCAAAGTATAACTGTTCTTAATATTGCAATTTTTAAAATGCTTCTTTAAATAGAGTTTATAGATTTTCTCTCTCATTTCACGTTTAATTAAGATTGTCCACACCTTTTGCAATAATTCGTAATCATACTGCAGCAAACACTTGTGATCTTTTTCATTCTCATTATGTTTAGAACATGCCTCACATAATAATACCGAATTTGGTGTATACTCATTAAATAATTGTATAACACATGTATGACTAATACTTTCACTAGTACACCAGCACTCATTAGCTTCCAGTTCAAAACAGGTAATATTTGATACACTGTCATCATCACTTTCCGGGAGTATTTCATCATTATATCTATTATAACGTCTAAAATAATACACTTCTTCTATTTCTTGTGTTGGATATATGATTCTCACTTTATCACGTAATTCATCTGGCAAATCGGGGTCAGACGGCTGGATTAACAGTATAGGTTTCTCGTTTTCACGCTGAATGTCTTTTTCTCTAGGTGAAACATAAGCAGTTTCCGTGCTAGTCATTTTTCTACTCTTTCGCAAAAACAAATCGAGTGTGACACATCTACTTATAAACCTACAATAAAAGCATTCTATGCATTCTCCGTGTTTAATATGTTTCAAGCAATATAAAATAATTTGTTAATATAACGTCATGATGTATGTTCTATTATTTCCAAATATACTCCATAATCTTATATTCCATTATAATAAAATACATAAATGCAAAAATATATATTTGTCTTTTGGACTTAGACGAGGAAAGAAAGTTTAAAAAATAATTGAATCGTTGAGCAATAGGCAGTACCTTAGCAATACAAGTGTTAGGTAACGCATTCGTAACGCTGCTTAAATATCTGCAACAACATGGAACTTTGAAAACTTTTCTTACTTTGATATGATTCCTTCTGCTTTTTTCCTCAATCACCACTGTGATCAAAAATGGTCATGCATGCTGTTATGATTCGTCGTCCTTCATCAGTTTTCTTTAGTACGCTAATTGCTATGAATTAAGTTATAATTGAATTATGACGCAATCCTGGTTTGTTAAATCTTACGTTGAAATATTTTATAAGCCTTTCTTAGTGACGGGAGAGGCAATTTAAATTGTTCTCTGGATGACACAAAAATAATACAAAATGTAGCATCACAAAGGTATAACATTCTGAGCTTTTCTTCTTATTGTTACAAAAATGAAATAGAATAATACAAAATGGTATAAAAATAGTGAGCTTGTTATAATGGTCCTTCTTCCCTTTTTTTGTGGTTGGTACAAAACTAAAAGTGAATAGGATTATTCCCTCGTTTATTTGAATAGCGCAAAAAAGGTATAGAAATTCTGAGCTTATTCCTTCGTTTGTTTGAGTAGCAGAATATGGTCTTATAAATGTTTTCGCAGAATGGAGGTGTAATTGTTATCTTTACCTAATAACTCTCTTAGATAAGATCATTATTGCTGGTAGACTACAATAAACTGCACTATTACAGACTATTATAAGTACAGTGCAATACCGCTATTATTTGGAAATTCTTACACAATGTATCGAAGTCTACTCCAACTAAGCATAAGGAGAAAGTAGTATTTTTTGCCATAATGGATAATTCTGTATGTATAGCTTTATTGTGAGAAAAACCATTTGTTATTCTTTTTCACCAAGTTTCCAAATACCGCGAGGTCCAACAGATAGGTATCAGGAGATACCGCAAAAAGGCCAGTTTTACCACATCGTGTAAAGCAGCCAAGTAAATCTGCAATCTGGATACTTGGCCTGAACTCGCCCACATGATTTCAAAACTTTAATAACTCATCCAAAGTGTCCTGCGTTCCCCCATAGCGAAAGAAAGCTATCACAGTATAACTATTACCCTTAGTTTTCATGGCAAAAAAGGTAGCTGATTGGAAAAGAGAACTGTGTGCAGTTAAACGAGTAACCAACGACAAAAAAGTCTATCTTAATATCTACATGCGATAAATGCTTAACAAATTCTATCATATACCATTTGTTATATCGACTATTAAACAAATATCTATCCATCAAATAATTGTCTACCACATCGTTATAGTGGGCATTGTGCTCAACAAAACGTGGCTTTATACCATTATCCAATCGAAAATATCTAACTGTAGACCTAGAATAAGCGGGGCGACCATTACGTTGTACCACGGGGAAATGAAAAACTTCGGCCATTATAATGCACACAACCAAGTATGTGTTAAAGGCTTTAGTCGTTAATACAAAATAAAGAAGCCAACAAAACTAAATATTCTACACCTTCTCGGTGGTACTAAATAGTACAAAAATACTTAAATTGATACAATGGTGCAACACTAAATTCCCAGCTGGTACAAAATAAAATATTCCATTCAATTTTTTTGCCCTTTACAAAACTAAATTCCGTACATATGCCACTCAAATTCATTTATTCTTCCTTTTGACCTCTAAAATAATAATAATAATAATGATTTAAAATTTAATTTTCCATTTTTTTTTTACTCTCTCCTTATCTCTACTAATACTGTATTTACCCATATGGAACTGTCTCAAAATTATCTGTTCGTTTTCTTTTACTAGATGTAACCTGATAAATTCTAAGATGTGGACAATTTCCAAGTAAAGCAGAAGATCGAGAGAATCGAATTTCTATCCAGCAGAAGTGTTATTTAATATAGTGTCTTGCTGCCCTTGGTCTAAAATGCGTGCCGAAGACAGTAGACTTGTTTGTTGTATGAAAGGTATACTCCAATATGGATTACTGAATCGACGCCCTACTAGCGGGTTTCTAAAGCATAAGGAGAGAGTTTTCAAGAATTTTTTTGCCATAGTGGCCTAATTCGTATGTATTCGAAAATGAAAGTCGCAATAATGTCATATTGTTTTATTTTTTTACTATGTACTAATTGATCTACTCGCAGCAGGATTAGTTAAAATGAACCTCCTTCAAATTTGTTTCTTCGTTACAAAAGGCACATAAATTCTGAGCTAGTTAAAAATTGATTGCTTTGTTTAATCGTGTAGCTCCTCTTTTCTGTTTGGTACAGATTCTATGTCTGTTAAAAATGGTTCTCGTTGGTACAAAAGGAAATAGGACAACCCCAATGAATGGGAGAAAAAAAGTATAGAATGCTGATTCTGCTTATTACAAACTGATTAGGTCACCCAAATTTATTCCTCCTTCGATTTCTTTTTTGTCGCTGGTGCTCCATTTTGTTTGTTGGTATATGTTATTCGTTCTTCACTTCTTTTTCTTATTTTGCTAGGTACAAAACTAAATATTCTACCCAAATTTATTCCTTCACTTTTCCCAGTTGGTACATAAGGAAATAATCCAATCAAATTTTTCTGGTTCGAACAAAACTAATCACTCCATCCAAATTTGAGTTAGTTAGAAAATAGTCATTCTTGCTACAAAATTGGAAATCTCACTCAAGAGACCTTCGTTTGTTTAAATAGTACACTTCTGAGCCGGTTAAATTTATCCGATTGTTTGTTCATTTAAATAGTACAAAATGAATTAAAATACGCCGTTATTTCTCGTTGGTGCAAAATTGAATAGGTCACTCAAATTCACCCCTTCGTTTGTTTAAATATTAGAACATGGTCTAGAAAAAAATGGCATTTCTCATTGGTACATTATTCCTTCGTTTATTTAATTAGTACAAGAAGACATAAACTCTGAGGTAGTTGAAATATGGCATTTCTCGTTGATAGAAAATTGAGTAGGTTCCCTTTGTTTCTTTAAATTCTCAGCTAGCTAAAGTGGCATATCTCTGCTTTCTTTTTCGTTAGTCCATCCAAATTATTTTGAATAACCAAAATGTACAGAAATTCTGAGCTAGTTAAAAATGGCGTTGTTTTGATTTTTTTTTCTCGTTAGTACAATAGCAAATACGTCACTAAAATTTATTCATTCTTCACTTTTTCTGCTTGGAACAAAAAAAAGAATAGGACACAGAAATCTCTTGCTGACTCCGTTTACAAGTTATTAAGGTTTAAATATTTGACCTTTGACCTCGAAAGTCAGTACGTTTTTAACGTGTACTAGTTGATGACCTATTACTAGATTTGGAAACCGCACCTCAATATGTGCCTCCGTTTTCGAGTGATTAGGTTTTAAGTATTTTAACCTTTTGACCACGATGGTCATTATTTTGGAACTTGTAGTAGTTGATGACCAGTTACTAGATTTGGAAACACCATCTCAATATGTGTCTCAGTTGTCGAGTGATTAGGTTTTAAGTATTTTAACCTTTTGACCACGATGGTCATTATTTTGGAACTTGTAGTAGTTGATGTCCAATTACTAAATGTGGCAACACCATCTCAATATGTGGGTCCGTTTTCGTGTTATTAAGTTTTAAGTATGTTGACCTTTGACCTCGATGGTCATTATTTTGGAACTTGTAGTGCCTGATGACCTATTAGTAGATTTGGAAACACCATCTCAATATGTGGATCCGTTTTCGAGTGATTAGGTTTCAAGTAGGTTGACCTTTGACCTCAATGGTCAATGTTTTGGAACTTGTAGTAGTTGATGACCAGTTACTAGATTTGGAAACACCATCTCAATATATGGATCCGTTTTCGAGTGATTAGGTTTTAAGTAGGTTGACCTTTGACATCGATGGTCATTGTTTTGGATCTTGTAGTACCTGATGACCAATTACTAGATTTGGAAACAGCATCTCAATATGTGGCTCCGTTTTCGAGTGATTAGGTTTTAAGTAGGTTGACCTTTGACCTCGATGGTCATTGTTTTGGAACTTGTAGTACCTGATGACCAATTACTAAACGTGGAAACACGACCTCAATATGTGGCTCCGTTTTCGTGTTATTAGGTTTTAAGTATGTTGACCTTTGACCTCGATGGTCATTATTTTGGAACTTGTAGTACCTGATGACCAATTACTAAACGTGGAAACACGACCTCAATATGTGGCTCAGTTTTCGTGTTATTAGGTTTTAAGTATGTTGACCTTTGACCTCGATGGTCAATGTTTTGGATCTTGTAGTACCTGATAACCAATTACCAGACTTGGAAACACCATCTCAATATGTGGCCCCGTTTTCGTGTTATTAGGTTTTAAGTAGGTTGACCTTTGACCTCGATGGTCAATGTTTTGGGTCTTGTAGTACCTGATGACCAATTACCAGACTTGGAAACACCATCTCAATATCTGGCCCCGTATTCGTGTTATTAGGTTTTAAGTAGGTTGACCTTTGACCTCGATGGTCAATGTTTTGGATCTTGTAGTACCTGATGACCAATTACTAGATTTGGAAACAGCACCTCAATATGTGGCTCCGTTTTCGTTTTATTAGGTTTTAAGTATGTTGACCTTTGACCTCGATGGTCATTATTTTGGAACTTGTAGTAGTTGGTGACCAGTTACTAGATTTGGAAACAGCACCTCAATATGTGGCTCAGTTTTCATGTTATTAGGTTTTAAGTAGGTTGACCTTTGACCTCGATGGTCATTATTTTGGAACTTGTAGTAGTTGATGTCCAGTTACTAAATGTGGAAACACGACCTCAATATGTGGACCCGTTTTTGAGTTATTAGGTTTTAAGTGTCATACAAACGACGTCCAGGTAAAAGTAGGTGTGGTTTTGGTAATCAGCATGGTCGAAAACCCCCATATCCCGAGTTTCATCCAAATCGGTTAAAATTGTCATGGAAAGGACGTATCCCACATGAACCATAAGACCCAGGTAAAAGTAGGTGTGGTATTGGTAATCAGCATGGTCGAAAACCCCCATATACCGAGTTTCATCCAAATCGGTTAAAATTGTCATAGAAAGGGCATATCCCACATAAACTATAAGACCCTGGTAGAAATAAGTGTGGTATTCTTTACCAGCATGGTCGAATCGGAAATGTAAATGTTTCTGCGCATGCGTGTTATTTCCAAGTGTGGGTGTATACTATGTTATTTAGGGGATGAAAAATAGGTCATAGTCTTTTATGACCTGCTTGTTGCACGTAGTCTGCTCTATTGAACCGGGACCAGCACTGCAACTGGAACAGGCTGTAGTCTAGTGTAATTTTTCTGCGCATGCGTGCAATGTGTAATTAATTGGAAATTTAATTTTACTGCGCATAAGCAATCAAGTGTGTGTGTGTGGTTGTTATTTTTTTTATTCTCTGCTCTATTATGTTGCTATAAAGTGCTCGTAAAAGAGAACGGGGGTGTTATGTCTTATTTTATGTTTCTGCGCATAGCAGTAATCTGCTCCTGAACTGGAACAGTCTGCGGTCTGCTGTGTGTGTGTTGTTATTTTTTTTTAACGGCGAAATCGGAACAGTTTTGCGCATATGCGCAGTAGGTCAAAAATTGGTCTCAAAATGGAGGGCGAATACACTCCCATTATTCTCTGCTATGTTTAAAAAGAGTGCTCATAAAAGGGAACGAGTGCACCCCTGCTATGTAATATGTGCTATGTTATGTGTTCGTGGTCTCTGTGTAATTTCTGCCATGTTAAAAGTGCTCATAAAAGGGAACGAGTCTCTGTGTAATATGTGCTGCGTTAAATAGGCGAATGAAGAATGTGATATCTGCTCTGCTATGTGTTCGTAAAGTGCTCATAAAAGGGAACGAATCTTATGTGGCATGTGGCAGGTGCGGTGATCCGGCGTCGACCGATCTGCGCAGACCGTGCGCGTGGACAGCCAATCGGCGTCAAGGGGGCGAGGTCCGACGCCAGCCAATCGGCGTGAACGGGGCGGGGTCCGGTGGCAGCCAATCGGTGGGTGTCCGCTGCCAGCCAATCGGCGGGGGTCCCGCGCCAGCCAATCGGCGCAGTAGATAGGAGGTCGTAAAAGAGCGTGGCCGGGGGGGCGTGGCCTGCACCGACCAATCAGCGTCAAGGGCGTGGCCGACCAATCAGCGTCAGGGGGCGTGGCCGGGGGCGACCAATCAGCGTCAAGGGGGCGTGGCCAGCCAATCAGCGTCAGGGGGCGTGGCCGGGTCACGTGACCTGCGCCAGCCAATCAGCGTCCAGGGTTTGCGCATGCGCAGTAGGAAAAAAAACTCGCCCAAGTGTCCCCACCCTACTGAAGCGATCATAAACTCAAGTCTTCGTCTCTTTTACATGGGTTAAACTGATCAGATAAACTTTACGTTAAAATCGTATTAAGGTTGTATGTGTCAAAAAATGACTGACTAATAATATTGAAAACGATTGCATTCCAGTTGTTGTCGTCTTTGATAAGAAGCGATCATAAACTCAAGTCTTCAAAGCGAGATTAATAGCATTTTTATCCAAAGTGTTAATGACTTTACCGGAATTCGTGGTGTTTGTGCGAAAAAAGGGTCTGTACCAAAATTTCGACGCAAATATCTTCTACTCTTTTTCGTCCACAGTCGTTTCTCAAGCGCGGGATGATGATATAAGGTGAATGTGCATGTCGGTTGTAAAAAATCAAGTTCGAAGCTATGTTTCGCATTCCTTACTTATTCTCTTGTATACTTAGAAGTTTCTGAGTATACTGACTTAACAACTTTTCACTCGTTTTATAAGAAAAGTTGTTGAATCAGGTTTTAACTTTTATTCAAAAACGTTCTGTTTACCTTATAAAAATCTGGTACTGTAAGACAACGTCACACCTGTCAAATCGAACCAGCATACAAAGTTTTACACCATTGTATTAATATATCGGTATTTCAACACATTTCTATAAAATTTAAAGCGTGATCCTGTAAAATGAAGCAATAATGAGTTAGCAACTTCTGATTTGAGTGCGCCATATAGTTCGCGCTCAAGCTTGGCAAGACAAATTTTAATATACACAAGTGGAAAACTTCACATATACTAAGAGTTTGGAATACTACTTGGTCTATACTCAAGTTTGGAAGGATATTTTAATACACAGATGAAACTCTCACACATATGACAACACACAGGCGAAAAGAAGATTTATATGAAGCTCGCGTTTTACAATGCACAAGAGAAAACATACCATTAAATACTACGGAAAAAATTAAAGCGTTCTACGTGTGTAGAAAGGGCTTAATTAAAGTTTCTATTTCCCAACAGATATATAAACACAGATGGTTGAGTAACTGCTCAGTCAAGACTATGAAGAACGGTATAATCGAAGTTCAATTTTGAGGAAACATGCTATCTCATACAGGTAAAAGATGGCTGTGTATAATTGTGAAAAGCGTTTACATGATGTACATATTTTGTTAGTGGAAAGACATTGTAAGATATGTGAAACTAATTACTAAAAAATCATGTTTGTACATAAAAAGTATATTCAATTTACACACGTGATAAAATATACAAATGCGAAACATCTTAGTTATCAAAAGTGCGATAAAATTCGTTCAATATTACGTATCAATCTCACGTACTGCCAATTCAGGTTTCCGCTCGCGACGACGGTAATTCGGCCGTGATTGATTATTCACATTTTTCAGCATTGTGCATGATGCAAAAAGTATGTTTTGGAGCATTTAGGTTTAGTAAATCAAGACAAATCATTGTTGACCAAACGTATAAGTTTAATTAAACTATAATACTGTTAAATATGAGTGAAAACACTGTACAAAACACAAAATAACAGATTCGAACCAAACCAATATCCATGTCACTGAGCTTGTTATAATGCTGATATTTATTGCAGAGAGCAGTAATGATTGAATGCTTTTTGCATATGTTTTTCCACAATATGTAGACTCAAGGCGGGTTCAAAGTTAATCAACATCCACTTCACTGCTCTCTTTCTGAGATTGCTTGCATGTATTATTACATTCAAGGCGAGTTCTGTTGCTTTTCCTTCACCCGCATATGTAGGAAATATCTCTTCGGATTGGTTACACTGCTTCATCATCGGTAGTTAGTTTTCTGTATTGTGCCAAGCATACCACCAATTTTTTTTTCAAAGTTGATATTTTACGATGAGCTTTCAGGTTTTCATTTATTAATTCTAATGCTAACACGTATAGATATGGGTTTGTAATATTTTTTATGTTAGGGCAGTTAAAAATGAAGCAGCGGATGAAAAATAATGAAACTTTTATTAAAATTTTATGTAAATGCGAAACAAAAAATCACGTTTTGGCTCCCTCTGACGGCAGATTGGCCGTCCACCCTCCACTACCAACTTTGGGACTACCAACTACTGAACGGGAAGTAATGCATTTGATAATTTTCTCGCAGAGGATTGATATGTTTAGAGTAGCGAGATATTGCTTTTGCATTACACATTACTTTCTAATCCACATTTACAAATGGAAGAAAATCGAGCTGTTTTCCAAGAACAAGGAAAACAGGTTTCCCTGAAACATCTATTAAAAATGAGCGAAAGTGGAAAAGAAATAATATATGATTTCGAATACAGAAAGGTCCAGCTTATATTGTCCTGGCCAGAGGCTTTCAGGCCGGAGTGAAAATAAGAGTAACTCATACTCTGGGGGAGTGATAGATAAATGAGATAAGGTGGACGAGTAAACGGATTGAACAGGGAGGTACGTCGATTATGCAGTTGAGAATTTATTAAAAATTTCTGTTCTTCCCTCAATTTGTGCACCGGATATAACATTGTACTTTAAAAGACTTATGCTAGAAGTTTTAGATCTAGGTCTGATAAGATACCAAAATTGTTTAGTGTTGCTGATGCTGGTGTCTTTTTTTTAAAGATATAATCTAGGTGTTTGCTGCATCTCAATAGCTTTTTTGTGTTAAGTCGTATATCAGAATTTATTTTAAGATATGTATTCATTTGGAAATGCACACCACAATTCCCAAATTTTTTTTTATTTTTTTATTTGGTAATGTGTAGCGACTCTGCTCGCCGTGCCTCATTGGAAATTTCATTGTTTTTACTTTTTTTTAACAGTAGAAAGTATTTATTGTTGCATTAAAAACATGAGGGAAAGAATCCAGTGCCTCGTCTATAGTTCAATTTAGTAAAAGTGTCCACTGTATCACCTGTTGCACTTTGCAAATTTCACCCAAAGGGGCCTTCCTTCAATCAGGTACAAACTTTCTTTTTGAGTTGGATTGCTGGCTTCCGGGATTGGGGTAAGATAGGGAACGGGCAACTCGCGGTCTCGGAGAAGGAACTCTTTATATGAGATGACGGATTATATCGGAAAAATAGACATGACATAATTTAAGCTGCTATTTTTACGCGCGTTATGAAAATCGTACAATCCCAAGTCGAGTGCTTGAGTAGAATGTTCGACAAAGGAATGTCATTTGTGTGATGTTATCCCATGTTTACTGTAGTTCCATATGTAAGCCCAAGATATATTCACCAAAATGAAGAATTTTGTCACCTTGTGACAACATTTGGAAATGATTCGTGGCATGTTTCAATTAAACTTGAGGACTGTTCGTATATGGTCTGCAAAAACACCGGACGAAGTTTGTTTTGGATAGACTTACTTGGGCTCAAATAATTTCACACTCACGTACGTGATCATTCTGTGCTCTGCTGCCCTATTTATTTTAATACTACAAATAATCCGCCCCTGTGGTCTTGTGGTCGTTTATCTATGTAGAGAATTGGTTGAGAAAGGGCATTCCACTGTTCCTTACCAATACTTTCAGACACGTTTCAATTACCACTAGACAGCCATATTCCAGCAACTAACTAATATAAATACCACAGTCCGTAAAATTGATTATAATGCATTGTACATTTAGATAGTATAGTTTAAACGTGGTTTTGTTCACTGCACTTTCGATCAGCATTCTTCTGTACATCACCACATTAAACGCAGAATATGGAGCACCTGACGGCACACTTCTCTAGCGTGGGATCACGTTGTTCTAGTCACTCTCACTCTTTTCTTGCCATCTGGGTTGAACATTGTAAATTATATTGAGTGTTCTGTAGCAATAAGTGAAAACGGTATATCACTGCATTGCCAGCTGGAGATATTGTCAAACGCAGACTCTAGCCGTAGCCTTACTACTGGGTTCACAATGGAAATGAAAAAGCACAGAAATAGCACAAATATTTTTCCCGAAGCAGGAGCACGAACTTTAACTTTTCTACGGTTTGATGCCATTTTTTTAAACTTTATCCATAGATTATCCTAAATACATACAAAGATTTCGTATTGCAAAATTTAACACACAGATTTACGGTGCGGATAGCCGCATCATCCATTATTTATCAAAATCTTTTTATCCTCTAACCAAAAGTTTTCCAAAGAGCTTTCCTTTTTCGATTACCTAGTCCTACTCTGGAGCTATACCAATGCATAACTTTCCCCATATTACAGTACGATATCGAAAAACTAAATCTCACCTATATCAGCAAACGCTTCCAAACTCAGCACCCTTTATTCATACAATATCTATTACCTCACTTTAGATCCTAGACGAAATCGCTATCAGCATACCTTTTGTCCCTAATGTTTACGCCCTGTTAGTACACTTTACCCTCGTGACATTCATTGTTCTTAACCCTACAGTGGTAACGTGAAAGAAAATTTCATGAATGGTAACACTTTGCTTCCTGGACCCAGGACCATTTTTGCTTGATAAGATATGAACTAGGATTTAAATTTATATTATATTTACAATATTAAATACAAACACCAGATAGTGGATACGCTTTAAGCGAAAGTGTACATTCACTTTATTGAAGCAATATCTTTCTTGTTATAATTAAGTTCGATACCTATGTGACTATTTTATTGCTTAAATACCAGCACTCAAAATAAAATATTTATTAACTAGAAAGAAGTAAACAAGGATTTCTCCTAATAGTGGTGTATTACACATAAGAAAACTCATTATGTTCACTGTTGACTCATTATATTCCATATCGAAAAGGCGAGACTTCACGAGAAACTAATCAATTTCTTTATATTCATAAATTATTAGCATTTGGCAACCACACGCTTCAAAATGTTCATCTTTTGCACAACCATGAATATTACACGTTCAGCACGCAGCTCGCAACATTCTTCACTTCGATTTTCATGCCACTTAAATGGTTCGTACGTGCAATTTCATGTATCTTCACTCGAAACAAATATTTAACTTCATAGTGATCATATATACTGTGGCAGTATCCGTTTTTAAATCGAAAGATTATGTATAATAATTTTATTTTATCAATCAATGTTTATTTATTTTGCAAAGATCGTGTTTTATAAAATAATAAAGTGAAGGTGAATAATTGTTACAAGGTAAGTTTAATGCAAGCTGAGGAAAAGTTACTATTCTATGGTCAGCGAAATGATGTAAATAAAATGTAAATAAAATGTTTCATTGAGAGTCTGCCAATGCAGGAAAGCAATGCATACAATGCCTCAATTCTTGCATAGGTCAAATACTGTAAATTATGAAAAGAGAGATTCTAAGCTTTTCTGAACATTTCACACATTCACGGATATGAGGAAATTGCTTAGAATCGGGAAATCGAAGTGTGTCGAGAGTTGCAGTTTTTGAGTCTTGACACAATGAAAGAATTCGTTCTTCCAAGTGAAAGGAGGTCGCACGTGCCGTCAAGCAGACGACAGGAGAAAATTCTAGAAGGACCGGGTTGAACAAAACCAGGAGACGAGAGGTCTTCAGGATGAGTCTGGAGGATCATAGTTTGAGATCAGTCTTGGATTAGTGAATACAGATCAGTCTTCGACAGTCAACTTAGAATTCAATATTCTATCTACGGAGATCGTCGAGTCGTCTTTAGCATTTGGGAGTAAACCAAACTCAATGCTCAACTACAGCAACCATTAAGAAGCAGTATCAACCTGGCGATACTAGAGACAACACCAAGGTCAACAGCGAGCGTCATCTGAAGAGATAAGGTATGTGTTACTCCTATTCAGGGCTCAAATGCTCAATACTCGATCGGCGATACTCGACTGGCAAAGTTTCCGATTATCCGTAATTCCATCACAACACTTACATTCACAATTTTTATCTAAGAGAAATATAATTGTTATTGAATGATTGAAGTAAATGTTTTGTTACCAGAATTAATCCCCAATTGGTATATGGAAATTAAGTTAACCTCTCGCACATGTATATGAGATCATTCCCACTCATTCTAGATGGTGAGTGGAAGGCGCTCAGTATCACTCAATTAGCATCCCCAAATTAGGCACTGAGTGACTGGGTTGTCATGGTGGAGATACTTAGGGTTCGAGTCCCGGTGCAGCTACTTTATGCGATTAATTAAGTCCCTCCCAACCCACCCCTTTTTGAATTACGCTATATTATGTTATATTAGTAAATAAAACCCACCCAACCCACCCTGTCTACGATGAAGTTTAATATCTAAAGTATTTTCTCAAATTAGCAATTATAGTTTCAAGTTGTTTAGTTATAAGGTGTTAGTTATAAGTAGGATTTTATGAAATGTGATTATTATTTTAAGCAATAAGAAGAAATTTCAACCGACCCACCCCACCAATTAATTATAGATGCTCGAAATATAAGTATTATATGAATAATAATTAAAGTGATTAATAATTAAATGAGTGACGATAATATTCGTACTAAAGCACAAAGAGCTGGAAGAGGGGTACAAGTCGGAAGTTTATTCAATATTGCTACCGCAAGTAGAAAAAAGCAAGTTAAAGTTACAGAGTAAGAAAGTGTTAAACCTAGTTTAAAATTATTACCTGTAGAAAATTTTCCGTCAAGTCCTGTAGCGAAGTCGTACTCAGAAGATTTTGAGTCTATCTTTCCGTTCGAAAGTAGCGTTATAAGTAATAAACAGTCCGGTAGTTCTCAAAAAAAAAACAAGATGACGACCAGTGTTATATTTTATTCGGACGTTAATAAACTCCCAAAGTTTGATTTAAAGGTCGATAACGACATTGTAGTATTTTTCGATGAGTTTGTCGACGCGTGTCAAATGGCAGGCGTGAGCGAAGACAAAAGAAAGGAACTATTGCCAAGCGTGTTTAAAGGAAATGGCAGGCAGTGGATCAAAGTATTTTTGAAGAGACGAAATACCGGAGAAATAGGTTATGTGCGTTGCAGAATAAAGTATAAATCGAAAATAATAATCACTGTCTTTACGAAATATACAGGGCGTCCACAAAAATTACTTCTATAACCTGGTGGCGGTTATAAATTCAGCCCTTTTTGTTTCAATTTGGTACTATTTTTCAGCCCACTCCAGAGATAGAACTGTGGCAACACTGGTTAGACCCGATGAAGTAACAAACTGGTATTCTTATTAGACAAGTCAGTAATGTAATAAAATGTTTCGCAACTTATTTTTGCTCGTAAAGTATTCTCGAATTGCATCGTACAGGAAATCCAGTTACAAGACTAATTTATTTAGTACTTCGAATAACTGGGAGCAATTTATATCACTTCTCATATGTGACATTTGTTTCTTTTAGGTTCAACTTTATATTACTGAACTTGACATATTGAAAAGTACACTTACAGTCACGAGGAAATTAGAACCTGGAAGTAAAGCTCAACGATTAATTCGTAATCGTTAAATTTGAAATACATAAGAGTTCGTGGTTCACTGAAGTATTTGTAAGTCTACTGATACGTAAAATTGCGTAAAACAATATATGCAGTGCTACAATTTCAGTTCACACAACCGTGTGTAAAGACATTCTTTGTATCGTGTTTGCATGTGAAGTCATTCTATTATACAATATACCTAATAATAATTGAAATTTTTCCATAGACAGAAGGTTATTTACCTCAAATTTATATGCTAAATCATTTATTGCTCTATCACTTACAATGTTATTCTGGCATTCCGTATTCTACTTATTGTTTCTTTTTATCAACGACATTTTACTCTGCACATTTGTATCTCGAGTGACACATATTCTGCGTAACATGTGCAGTCATGTCCAAAATGATTGTCGCATATCTACAACTGTCTTCTTGTATGAATATAATTTGATAATTATTTTGCAGGTACTTTTAATACTGATACTATGTGTATAATCGGGGAATGTATATTTGTGGTGGTAAATTTCACAGGGAAAATTATCTTACGAAATTATAATGAGTAACATAAAATGTTGCTAAATGGACAAGAAAATTTTATTTTCGTTTTATTGTTCTTATTTACTGCTCTTTTCACATGAAATTTGTTACATACATGTCTTTGCCGATTATACACATACTAACATTATAAGAAATATAATAATTCGGTATCAAATTATATTCCTACAATAACATATTTATAGACTTGAGACAATTTTGGACATGAATGTACGGTAAAAAATCATATGGGAACGAAAATAGAAACGGATAAACTATAACAAACAAGTTCTTATAGCCAGCCAGCATCGCGCGTCCTTTTTCGTCCATGTTCGCTGACTGTCTGCCGTGGAAGAATAGAATTGTCTGGTACATATTATAAATAATGTTGAAAGTTCAATCTAGGTTTTTAGTGGTGACCGATAGAGATTTTAAAAAGCCAACTTTTTTCAGATGGAGGTTTTCCTCCCATAAAACGCGTCTTTTTTTAACAAAACGACGAAATTTTCATTTTTAAATTTTTTTATGACTTTCTTCTTCAGGAACTATGTTTGTTTCCTTGTAGTGGAGACTGCAATTAATCAAGTGCGTTTAGAACTTGCAGTACTTGTGAGTTATATGTTCAATCCAGGGCTGGGTGTATTGATTAGTTTTCAAACTTGCATTGCAGTTGTTACCAGCAATGTGTGAGTTATACAACCCAAATATCGCAAGTGTCATTTCGGTTGGTTAACTATTTTATCAACTACCAGAAGTTACGCATTTTTATATATGTGTTTAGGTTTACTAAATTCAATCTAACAGAAAAAAAAAACAAAGAAACATACAAAACGATTTTCGATTTGGTAAATATATATATATAAAATTAAAGCCATAAAGAAATAGGATATGGGTTAGTGTAACATCATTATTCACACAATTCCTTATCCCTTTACCTTATTTTTGTTGATAAAAGCTGAAAAAAAATCCCATACGCTATATTGTGCATAGAACTGCATGCTCTTATTTGTTTGTTTCTTTCAAGATTAGGGTTTAGTTTCAGCACTGATGCTATATGAAAAGTCAGCAATGTACACAACAGATCGTTCCCGTAGAGGTTCAAAGAGCCGCACATTTTACGTAGTCAAAAGAAATAAAATTTATTTTTTGAATGTATAAAATAATTCATAACTCACCATATAGACCATTGTCAGAAGTGTCCGTTCTTCGCACAGTTACAATTAATTTAATATAAAACCGGAAATTTTAATATTCTATCTAAATTGCCCCATTTCTCCTCCAGAAGACGAATTTGTTATAAATGCTGTAACACGTATCCGATCAGTTTTAATAAAGAGCTTAAATTTCCCTTATTTTTTTTAAAGAATTTAAATATTCGAATGGCACCTTTAATTTATATTGAGTATTTTATGAATAAATATTTTGAAATTCGAATATTATATGAATTTGTTACTTTGGGCACAGAATTTCCAAAAAAGCTGCAACGATTGTTAGTTTATTTTAATGGGAAATTCATATACTTTGGGAACTTGTGAGATACACTAATCTTCCCAAAAAAGATTTGAATCTCTTGCATCTCCTTAAGAATACGTATTTCGAACATGATTGTTTCTTGTTAATATGCATAGCTTCTATAATATCTTGATTAAGGAGGAGGTTTAAATCACGAACCCCTTATCTTCGTACGCCATGGTTATAACTTTGCTAGATTAGAAAAAAATAGATAAGAATAAAGAGAATTTTGCTAAAGTAGAAAAGGAAAATAAAGAGACCCGTGTTGAAAATAAAGATAACTTTGCTAGATTAAAAAAAAATAGATGAGAATAAGGAGAATTTTTTCGAGTTAAAGAGGAATTAGGTGAGAAATTGGACGCCGTACAACAAGAATATCGCGAAAATAACGAAAGATTAGAACAAAGTATTAGGACTGTAGAAGCTGAAAATAAACGTAGGAACAAAATCCTTGAACAAAAATATGGTGGCTTAACACTTAAGATTCACAACAAACTTGCTGAAGTTAGTCATATTATTAAACAGGGAATCGAACTCTCCACACAGAACAGCGTCGAAGTTAAGCAATGAATTGAAGAAACATGCCATTGTGTAGAATACATAGAAACAAAAGTTACTAAAAATTTAGAACCACTAGGAGGTTTGCACGATTACAAACAATCCCTCCAATGTCAGTTGGAATCAGCCCGAGATGTATGTTAGGCTAACAAGGAGCGCTGCGTTAAAACACATAAATACAGTTGATAAATTAGATGAGATGCACGAACGTATCGAGGAAATTTCTAAACGCGTAGAAAGACACGGGGAAGGACATTAAGACGGTATGCGAAGCCAAATTAATAGATTACAATACGAGAGTAAAAACTGAATCTAACGGAGAATGTCGTGCTGACATACGGGCAATAGATAACATAATAAAAGAAATTAGGCGTGATATGGTAGAGGTCACTCAGAGAATAGAAAGTACCGAAAATAGAGCGCAGGAATTTGAGCCTCAAGTAGAAACAGATTTTCCTAAGCAATTTAGAGAAAGGCATTATAGTGATTCGGCTTATTCGGAATGTAAAGACACCAGCAGTAGTAACAGTGCTAGTGATGATTGAGAAATCTGGGTTGTTTATAACCGAATGCGCAAGAGCAATAAAAATGTTACTATCACAAATCGCCAGAGAGAAAGCACGAAACTTAAAGATGATGTTATGATTAAAGAAATTCAATGTTTCCCTAAATTTCAGGGTGATCCTTCCAGCTAATCAATTCACAATTATTTACAAAGGCTAGAGCTTACAGCTCAATTAGCCAACCTTTCCGATAAAGCTCTGTTTAAGATCATTTTACATTTGTTACAAGGAGATAAACCGCGATCAATTTACATTTGTTTCATGATAAACCACGTCTTTCAGCAAAATGAATTGTGGCAATCCGATATCCACATGAGGAAATCTTCCGCTTCAAGTGAAACTTTCCATAAGAATCAGCACCCTAATCGATGTAATGTGCCTTGCTAATTTTTCTCCAATGTGAAAGTACTTAACTTTATTGTTAAAAATGAAAAGACCTTTATTTCAAACAAGTCGTCATTACAGTTTCCGTATATGAACACAACACTCATGAAAAGTCATGTTAAAGCGGGACTTAGCCCTGGAAAAGATTTTTTTCTTTTTTTAGTTTCTCATGTCCCCAGATAAAACGCGGAATTAGTGCAAGTGACTTGCGCTCGCATTATAACGGTTACGAACTTGGTACTAGCACATGTTTCGGTTTCCTACTTTCGAGGCGTGAAAATATTGACCATTTCAGCAGAGACCGCTCTAAACTTTGTGGTATTTGAAAAAAAAAACACTTTCGGAGAAAACAAACATTCTATTCCTAGGTGTCCTTCTGGATATTGCGTCCATTCTGTCTATTATTAGTAAAACGATGCAAAAGGAAACAGTTTCGTACAATGAAATAGAGAAAAAAATTCAATCCATAATCCAAGATCTGAGACAAATGCATGTGAAAGATTATGTCTACCTCAGTCTTTATAAAGGAGAGCATTTAGTGCACTGCTGAAACCATCTGATACAGGGAGTGATTATAGTGAGTTTGATCAAATAAGGGGCCAGGGTTTAGTAGACAAAGTGGAAAACATATTTCCTTCAAATAATGTACAAAATGTTTTTTAGTGTTTGAAAATAAAGATCGTAATAGCTTGAGTTGCTCACACGGTAACGTAGACATATATAAAGCAGCTCAACTGTTGGAATTGTTGCAGTATCAGAATGGAAAGAGTATAAGTCAATTTCTACATTGGTAAATGACTTTCCAGTTCTTAAAACCTTCACGTTAAAGTTCGCTCAGTGCCATTATCAACTGCTGCCTGTGAATGCGGATTCAGTGATGTTGATAATATTAAAAATTCCGACAGAAACCGTATGTTGGCGAGTACCTTCCAATCTTTATTGACAATAATTAAACTTAATGGACCTCCTTTAAAATTCTGGGATGCTGTTATTGCCACTGATACGTGGCTTTTACCTGGATATCAAATGTACAACTCACGTTACACACGGAAACAAAAAGAGAAGAGAAGTTTAATTATTCCCTAACATAAGATTACTGGCGCAAATCCCGGAGGGATAAGGGGGACATGTCCCCTCCAATCTTGGAATTGGGCGGACTGTCCCCTCCAATCTTGGAACTGGGGAGACTGTCCCCCCAATAATCCGATGTCCTTTTTGGGAAAAGCATGTGGTTTGTGTCCGAATACCACAAAGGAAAGAGAGATGAAATTGATGTCCCCCCAGAATAAGCCTCAAATCTGCCCGCATTTCAATGTTGAAAACAACTCTGCTTCCTGATCTTCCACAGGACTGTTTTCAAACTTCACAAATATTTTGAGCATCGTTTAAGAAAACGGTCTTACGTGTCCCCTAATGTTGAAGACAGATTTGCGCCACTGCGTAAGATACGTTATTGCAAACTATATTTTAGGTTTATAAACACATTAACACAATCATTCAATACTCGTATTATTGAAGCTCTCCCCGCTGGTCTAGTGGCTACCACGTGCGACTTACAAAATCTTGAACGATTATGCTGTTTCGAATTCACCTTAAACTGTAAGTCCACATCTCTTAGCGTCGCTGCTGAAAAGGGAAGTTAAACTTAAATCAGCAAATTAATCACATTATTGTGCTTGTGATTTCATCTTATAAGTTAACGATCTACGAATACCAGCCAAGGCTAAGGAAGACGGTCACGATGAGGAGGGTTAAGAACGTGGAAAGAAACGGGATGACCCCGAGAAACCCCCCACCACAGTATTGGTATACCACAAGCAGAACCTGCCGCGAACTAGGACCCATCTAGGTATCCCACGCAACTGAAGTGAGCGCTATACCGCTGAGGAAACCCGGTTTTTCGTTGTGCTTTCAAGTACTTGTATTGAAATCATATATGTTATTTATAATATAGTCTATTCTTGTTAATAATACAATATGGATACGTAGTATTATTTAGACTTACATAGGTGACTGGATATCTGAGCAATCAAACTGAAGCACTAAATACTTAGGGAAGAAACGGTAATTTCATGAAAGTAATAAAAGCTTTACTCCGGCTCTATAGCTCATGGGGATATATAGCATGCCAGGTGGAGCGCTTCAACTTCGTAAGTCTAATGATTAGTTAGCACATCGGTTCTAGCAATAATAATAATAATAATAATAATACAATGACAATAGCAATAATTATAAAATAGCAACTTGTAAATAATAAGAAGAAAGGTTGTCAATAGCTGACTAAATTTTATCCACTAAAATGACGTCGTAGTGCAGAGTTATATACAGATTCAGAATTAAATATCAATGGGTGTATGCGACATCTCGTTGTATTAGTTTAGGAAGCCGGTAGAACAGAGAACGTTGAACTATTTAAAGTCTAGATCGTATTATGTGTTACGTTTTTCTCTGAAGGGAATTCGGAAATACGTCTATAACATAATAATAAATAGAATACCACCAGCAGTGCACCCCGGAATATTTTTCTGAAGAAACGACTGATCTGCATTCGTATGGTTAATTAAACATCAACACAGCCCACCGTCGTAACTTAGATTTTTTTTCGAAAGGGGGGTGGTAAGCATTAATATTTGTGGTCACTATAAAAACATCGCGTAAGCCCTCCCTCAAAATTCGAAAATAGCCCCTTTTTCCACCTTTCTCTTGCTCTTTGCGGGCCTCCCGTGCCTGTGGACCTTCCTGCACGGCAAGGTCTGTGGAGCCAATAGTTATGCCTCTGGGCCTGTTCCATACATGACAAATTAATTAAGGGGACAATATTGACTTATCTCAAAGCCGTACGAATAAATATAACTTCTAGGGCTAGTAATAATAGGGATTTTTTTTAACTGAAATTAGCGCACGACTCATTTTAGTTTTCGCAGTTTTGTTTATGTAATATATTGAACCTGTTTGATATTTAATTCATAATCTTATGTTCGTATCGTATATGGATTAAAAATATTGTCTTCAATTGGATCCCCCGCGAAAAGCGGGGAGCTACCCTGGGGAGAAGTTGCCCTCCTGATCCCCACAAGTTAAGACCCTAATAGAATCCACTATTTATGAACATTGTTTCTAGCATTTTCATTTTATTTAGTGAAGGTATAACTAACACTACAATTTTTGTTCTTCTACATTACTCAAACATTTGTTCTTGCTTTTCACATGAGTGAAAAAAGTTTCCTGATAAATGTTCTGTGCTGCTGCGAAGACTACATTTAAGGTGTTTGTTTTGGTTTATATGTGGCGCAAGCACTACGTTGAACAATAATCACGTTGCTGTGAGGGCGGACAGGCTATTGTATACAATATCAAACTTCGGAATTCCATTTCATAGGTGTATAAAAAAGAAGAAAAGCAGCACCTACAGGTTTCTTTCTTTTATTCTCCCAATCTCTGCGTAGCATTTAATCATGACTGAATCACTGAAAGACTAGCGTCTTTTAAGGCAAAGATCTGCATACAGAGGCCAGTTAACCAGAATAAACACCTTTGTTCAGGCTTTGGATCCAAATGAAGACAAAAGTCGCGGGTTCTAAGATATAGAGCGTTCACCTCTGGTGAATGGGGTCCCTGGTTCGATCCCAACTCGCGCCATGTGAAATCTGTGGTGGGCAAACACCGTGTGCATGTTTTTCTCGGGGTTCTTCCACTTTCTTCATTCCACCATTTCATTCATTTCTCATCATCATCGTCTCCTTTAGCCTAACCGGAATAAACGTAGGACGTAAAAGTGAAAGATTTCCAAATGAAGGCACTATAGAAGAAATGTGTGCATGCTTAAAACATCTAAATAGCATCTGGTCAAAGCAGGAGGAGGTGCAAGCTACTATTGAAACTAATCAAATTGAACCCGGAGCAGAAGAAAACGTCCACGCAGTGATTGAAAATACTATATATACTGTAGTTTTCTTTAGAGACCTCAATACAAGCACTTCTTTTAAAGCATGAAAACAAATTCTACTTTTTCGCGAAATTTGATCCGATATATTGGATCCACCATTTTGAAGATTTCAATTTCGATATCAAGTTCGTGATCACTGAGGTCAAAAACCACAGCATGCCCATTTCTGAACACTCTGAAAGTGATTTTGAATTTTTTCCACGTTTTTAGCATTTCATACCACTGTGCGTGTTCACAGCACACAGAACATCTCTTTAGAAAACAGCACTCTACTGCAAAAGTTAGTACGTTTGGTCACCCAATGCTAGTCAGGCTAATTTCGTAACACAGAATTTGGCGCAATAATTGAAAATCAAACACTATAGACAATATACTCCAATTCAAGGTATAAATCAAGCAATATCTAATAGAAAGTGCTGTGTCACATTCATATGTTAAAACATTTTCATTGAATATAAATTGTTCAGTTTTCGCTCATGTTAGCGGTAAATAGGGATGGATTCGAGTCGAGTCGAGTCGAGATTTAAGCCTGTCTCGACTCGTCTCGAGAAAATGTTGTCTCGACTCGAAAATATGTTTCTGTCTCGACTCGACAGTCTCTGTGTCGACTCGACTCGAATTCGAGTCGAGACGTCTCGAAATTCGAGTCGAGACAAAATGTACGAGTTAAAATATACGCACACATCAGCCAGACCATCATGACTACCTACCTAATTGTCAGTATGTCGACTTTTGGCATGGATAAAAACGGCGACACGTCTTGGCATACACGCAATGATCCTTGATAGGTCGCTGGAGAGAGCTGGCACCACATGTGCTCACTCAGGTCACCTAATTCCCGTAAATTCCGGGAAGGGGGGCAATGTGTTCTGACGTCACGTTCAATCACATCCCACAAGGGACATCACTCAAATGTCCGGCTCCAATTTCAATGAAACTTTTTTTGCTGATAGAAGGCATGTATGCATCATTACTTGTGATGACAAATTTTTGCCATGTGCATGTTTTCTACTTTTTTTAATAACTTTTAAGAATTGTGATGTGGTTATTGGAGATTACAGAAGTCCCTTACTACCCATTGTAAACGGAGCGTTAATGAAGAAAAGTGAAGAAAAATCATGTGGATACATATGAGTCCTGGGGGGAAGTCGTATGGTAGATATGACCTTGATGGCAGCCATCTTGAAATCCGCCATTTTGAATTAAGGTCAAGTTTTCAAAATGGGAATAGGGTAATATGATACATAATTTCGGGCTAGAAATTAATTAGAAAAATAATGGTGAGGTTTGTTTTAAGATACACCCATTTTGGGGAAAGTTACAGGCATATTAATTGTTTTTACTTACTGTGTGCGTAAGTCCCTTCTTACTTTCGTCTCAAGACCTGTAAATCGATCGCAACGGCAGAGCCCGGTTTTGCACTAGTGTTTAGAAATCTTTAAACTCACTTGAGGCAATATTTGTGGATTATTGTATTGTATTTTGCCTTTAATTAAATTTGAACCCACTTCATGATCTTGTGTAAAGTATTACTAAAAGAGAATTTCTGTTTTTATGGAGAACGTAAGCATGGCAATTATAAAAGATGAGTAAGGTGCGTATGTATTTCTAAGAAAGTTTATTTTACGAGTCTTTTGTGGTTCCGCCAACCTATTCTTTAGTTGTTTTTTTTTAAATACTCATATCTCATAAATAAAAGAGCTATTATAAAATCTCTTACCACTATTCTTTAATACTTATAAAATTTTATTTATTGTAAAAGCACTGGCGAAATATTTCTTATCGCCCACTAAAATTATGGTGGAGCTCCTTCGTGGCTAACGGTTGGCATACTTGCCTTTGGCGTTGGAAACCTGGGCTTGACTCCCGGTGGGAGTTCATGTGGTTCGGATTCCACGTTAATCAGTAGGTCCACGTCTCACATAGCCTCGCTGCTGAACGGGACGTTAAACTCAGAATCAATTCAACTCAAAATTATGGTTTTGACTTTATTATGATGTCATTAGTTTAAACGCCCAACTGCCCAGTAATTATAAACATTGACTACATTATAAAATTGTAATTTGTGACGACTAAAATATCAGAAATTAAAGATTATTCTTTGGGTTTTGGAACATTTTGAAAAACGTGAAAAACTGGTACTGCACCGATACAACACATCTTTTGGATTTGTCATAACATGTCTTACATAGCTTCTGTTCGATTCTCAACACGGAATGCAACTACCCGTTAAATTGTGCATCCGAAAGGCCCTTTTGTTAAACCTCGCTTATCACCGCTCATCTTAATAATATATATAACTTCACCGCGAAGCAAATGTTGCATTTCTCTCTTTCATCCTAACACAAAACAAAACTAACCACAGCTGTGACACGAAGGAGCTATTTCGAAAAGAAACAAGCTGTGCTTCATAGAGATGTGTACCAAATGATAGAAGTATAAAGTATTGTTTTCTTTCGTGTTTATTGATATCAGTTGGTGTTCTTAATGAGTTTACTCATTAGTTTAGAAAGAGTATATATGGAATTTGGATATGTTGTACGTATTCTCCTGATAAATTGATGAGACCAGAAAAGTTATAAGGACAGATGGAATAGGTTTAAGCGCATCTACGTGACTTTATCAAATATTTATTCTCCATAATGGTACCACGCTGAAAACTTGGTATAGGCCTACTTTTATCTTTGCCTCCCTCTGTTAGCTGTTTCGTATCATATATATCGGATGGTTTTGATATTTCTTCTGATCATTAAAACAACAATGGTACCTGTGTGCGTGCAGAAATGCAAAAGCACAAGGTAACTTCCTATTTGTTTTGGAAACAACAAACCCATTTCACGTGTGCGAGAGAAATTGAGCACAGCGAGATCGGGTGTTTACTCACGGTCAGTTTGCAGCAGGAGTCCATGGTAAAAGATTTGACTATCTCGAAAACACTCGCAAAACCTTACAAATACAAAAGACTGCGCTTCAAAGAAAGTTTAGACACAAATGTTTCAATTTTCTTTTAGCATCTTTCTTCAGCAAAAGAGTCGGTTCATTGTATTCGAAAAAGGGAAGGGAGAAAGGGTGAATTTATATTTTATGTGGGGGTAACGTTGTAAGTAGTATAAACAATACATACCGCTTCCGACTCTGTACTGAAGCACTTCCTTTAGCGGTATATCACTAGGTCTATCCTGACCCTCATCCCACCTCAAGTTGTAAAGTAGAAAGGGACAGAAGTATTCAACATGACTGCGCACTTGAGTTTCAGTTCACAATACGAAAACCAGTAAGCAAGTAAACAGTCTTTTGTAGGATCGTGTTTTACTTCTTGAATTTATTTTTGAACATTTCTGTGAATTCAACAACAGAACGCAGTAGAAACACGGACTAGTTTTTACTCCAACCATTACTTTCGCTCCAACCCAGGGATGCCACATTTATGATTTCGTACTAGATTTAGTTATTTTACTATTGAACTAGTGATCTAGTACGTACTTTGGGTAAATAGGCACATTCTAGTGATTTTTTTGCATTTTTTTCTGATGCAGACAAATGAGAAGGAAATGGTTCTTAAAATAAAAGGAAGAAGTATATTGCAGTTCAAAACAAATGTAGAAACCTTAAATTATTTTTTTCCCCTCTGACTGAATGAAACCCCTGCTGTGTAACGACCTTAGGTAAACAACGGCTATCTTTGGTCCGCTACCTGCTTTTGTTAGCCGACATGAGATGGGTTACTTTTTTTCTGGAAGAAAGTGAAGAAATAATTATCCAGTACATTTACGTTTTGTCAGGCACACAGGCGTAGTCTGTACTTGTTTCCTAACGAATTTTAGCAACATAACATAAATGAAACATATGTATCAGAAAATAGAGGCAGTACAAACGGAAATTTTCATCTGTGACACATTTGATGAGAAATATAGTTAGATGTCACGTGCAAGCACTCTAAATATGTCCTATCCTGTAATTCTATTCGTATGTTTATGTAGGTGAGACTGAGAAATCAAGAAACAATAATAACTGGTTTTCTTCCAGGGGAAAAATCTAAATGTGAAGGTCTGTTACACTGGGACTTTAATTGCGTCCTTTGTACAAGATTAACAAGTAATAGCAATTTTTAATTTATTTTAGTTCTTGGGGAGAGGACGATGGAAGCGAACCCTCGTAAGGACCTCTGCAAGGAAACATGAATACTATCCGCCACTGTTTGTTACATTACACAAAATAGTTTTATATATATATATATATATATATATATATATATATATATATATATATATATATATATATATATATATATATATATATATTGAGTTTTAGTCAGGGTTTTCATTCTGCAGGAGAGGGGGGATAGTAATTCCTGACGAATATTTTCTATTCTCAGAGTGTTGCAATGATAGCATTTCCTCCATTATAACTTGGCCAAGCCAGTTGCATTATATGTAAGGATTACGTTCGCCTAAAAAGCTTAAATTTCTATGGCTGTTTTACTCTGTACCCATGTTTCTCATTTTCGGTCTACGGGACTCTGTGTCCGGAAATTTTCGATGGCTTTCAAGTCGGAAAATAAGTGTATCAAAGGCATATATATTATATCTATGGTTATATGAGGCATGGATCTACAGTTTAAAGTGGGATACCGGTAACAACTTCATGAGCTTCCACCGTAAATCGAACCAGAGTCTCCCGCGATCAAGGCGTATGTGTTAACCATACAGCCACGAGGAAGTTCACATAAGCACACACACACATATATATTGTTGAGTTGATTTTGACTTTACCGTCTCTTTCAGCAGCGGTAGACCTACTGATTAACGTGGAAGCCGAACTACATGAGCTCGCGCCGGGAATTTAATCCGAGTCTTCCACGGCAAAGACGCGTACACTAGCCGCGGAGTTCACACACACACACACACACAGAATCAGAGTCCTCACATACCAAGGGTGAGAGCTGTGCCACTGAGTCACAGCGGCCACGGGGCTAGGTCGAGTCCACTTTACGTTCATAGTTTCTTAGTACATAAATGTTACGATTATGAAATAGATTTTCCTTAATGAGCTGCATAAAAACAAAAGCTTTCGAAATGCATTAAACAATTAGTTCGATTTGAGTGTGAACTTAAAGTTATATCAGAGTGTAAATACGGATACGCACCAAAACTCGAAAACTTAATACAGTATTTCTCCTATATAGTCAGCATGTATCAAGCAATCGTTCAGCTTTCATTTGAGAGGATGGAAATCGAAGGCCCCTGAACAACTATGTTACTAATGTGCGGAATGTATTTATTTTACAGTGAACTGCTTTGATGCCAAGTGGCCTAACTCCAAAATTGAAATTTTCCAGGAGTGAAAGTTGAAGTTCAATATCTCATGAACAATCCATATTTCTTTTATGTTGGGAACCAAAACCATAACTACTGTATGTAGTTCATTGTTTTATAACTTAGTGTTTACAAAAATCATTTTAAAAAATACCTATTCATAGAAATGAATGATACTTATCTGTACTAGTTCTTGGTATCCAAGCAGTCCATTTATTGTAATACTAGTTTAATATACCCATTCTTCGCATGGGGGCTGTATTTGGAAGTCAACACCTGTGGAAGTATCACCATTCATTTCAGTGAGCGCGAAAACTATGGATTTGACACTAGTATCAATCAATATGGGCTATTTATACATGTCTCGGTATTCTTCACCCGCTGACACCCGGCCCGCATACAGTAGTAGCTGAATTTGCAAGTCATCGCTGATGGAAGTGTCACCATTGATCTCAGCGACCGTGAAAACTATGGATTTGACACTAATGTCGATCAATTTGGATTACTTTTACTACATGTCTCGCTAAACGCCCCCCTGAGACACCCTGGTTTTAATTTTGACAAAAACGCTTCGCCTTAGACTGGGACCTGGACCAAGGTATCGGTGACCAAAATTTGGTAACTCTCGGTCAACTTGTCTGGTCCCCAGGTCGGTTCCAGTAAACGTCCCCCCCCGAGACCGCCCTGGTTCGAAATTAAAAAGAAACGCTTCGTCTTGATCTGGGGCCTGGACTAAGGTACCCGTGACCAAATTTTGGGAACTCTCGGTCCACTCGTCTGGTCCCCAGGTCGCACACAGACAAACACACAAACAAACTCTTTATTTTATTAATATTAGATAAGATATACTATGTAAAATAGTCTCGTATCATAATACGTGATTTACAACAAATGTTACATTATATATTATCCGTAGCTCGTGCTATGCTGCAACATATTATAGCCTCAGAATAGTTGGGCAAGCGAATAATCCAGAAGTTACGTAACCCTATTGCGTTCATGGGAACGAAAACACAATAATTATAACTATGCTAAATTACTATAGACTACCAACTGCTCATTCAGAGAATTTATGAAGTTCACTTTATCGCAATAGTTTTATACAAACTAGATTTAGACTACGGATAATACTTTTATACAAACTAGATAATCAATTATTATTATTATTATCATTATATTTGCAGTACAACCAAATACAACGACATTAACTATTAGTTCTAATTAACTGAATTGAGCTGAAAATTAAATCTTGATCTTTAAAGATTAATTATTAATTTTATGCGTTCTGTACCTTTCTGAAGGAATAAAAGCTGGAATTGGTTTCAAGGCTGTTTCTCAGTGAATACTTTCTTCAAAATAATATTAAAAATTATAGAAAGATTTTCGAGACATTCGAGTCGAGTCTAGATTTTTAAGAGCCGTATCGACTCGACTCGTGTCTCGACTCGAAAATTCGAGTCGAGAAATACGTTTGTCTCGACTCGCCTCGAATTTTACAAAGTGTGTCTCGACTCGAATCTCGACTCGAATTCGAGTCGAGTCGAGTCGAGATTCGAGACATGTCTCGACTCGAGCGCATCCCTAGCGGTAAAAGTGTACTGGAAGACAGGAGGACGCCGTCCCCAACCTCCAAAAGATATGTACGGCGTTCCCCAGTTCCTAAAACATTACAATGGGCAAAGATAATCAGGGCTTGTCCACCACAAAGTTCACATGGCGATGGCTGGGATCGAACCCGGGCACCAGAGGTGAACGCTGTACCACCGAGCTGCCGCGCTCCCTTTAATAGTAATCAAGTTCTTGATATACATTAGGGGGTCTGTGAAGGTAAGCAAAAAGGTAACAAATAGAATCGAAGTTAATAACATTTAATCATTTCTTTGATGCCCCTTTCCAAATTTTACATGCCGGAGACGCCAATGTGCGGGAACATACTATAATCGCATCTTTTTCATGCGCAGCAACAATTAACATATGTAACACAACATATAGAATTTATGACAAATTGAAATGTATATGCATAGTATTACATCAACTCACCACATGTATTTAGCTCTTCCACTTCTAAAGCCACGATTACTCATGTTGCACATGAAATACTATTAGCTGGTTAATATTTAGTTTATTCGTCGTCTTCCCCACCATAGACGCTTACAAATCATGTTTTCGTGATATTTGCTTAACCAGCAACTTGGTACAGTTGCCAAAGAATGCATATTTTTACCACAAACATTTTCCCTACTTGTAAACTCACCTTCACTTGACTATAAGAATCATCGAAGTCTGTTTGAAGCAGTTCACCCTCACTGCATCACCATTTGACAAATGAAGGACGCGAACCGAACATACATGCAGCGCGACCAGACTATGATTTCTTCAATGAGGCTCTTCAGCGGCAAAGACGGCTCGGCGCCTGCCCGAGCACCTTTCCAAGGTCGGTCCGTCCGCTGTTTGCCGACCTTCTTTCGATTCCCTTACTTGTCGGAACGCCGCCAGGGTTTTGGCGCCTTTCCGACAACATTTGCCGAGGTCATCCGTCCGCTGTTTGCCGTCTTATTCCAAAATGTTTGTCAATGATATTCTCGTACTTGTAATTTAATTTTAAAAATTTACTTCTCATATACCGCTTACATGCAGTCCCTTTACTACATATCTTTTCATACATATACCTTTTTTATGATCTGCACGCCGCCAACGTTTCGACGTCTTTACAACCATCATTTCCAGCGATGCCGACTATCTGCCGACTTCGTTTTCACATGACATTTTTTATGGAATTAGTGCCCACTCAAGGGAAAAACCTTCGGACAGTTTCAATTTTTACTTCATCTTTAACTTTTACAGACCAGAATTTTTTTACTGCACGAAAAAATTATTTCTGAATATTTTCTAGTTAGTACACTGTATACTCAAAGCTGCCATATGATGGACCTGGAGTGCACTAAATGTATTCTCGAATGAGTACTTGAGTAGCAAAACTTGTAAGGATGCAATTGAAATGAAACGACATACGTTTACGCAATATTAAAACGAATGTACTCAAATGAGCAGTGGGGGATCATAGACGTTAAAGAAGTTACAGGCTCTATTCATTTTACAAAACTCGACTCGTTGCCACTTTTACGTGATATTGAAACATTCTCCGACCTCGTTTCTCAAAAAAATTGCTGGCAGTGTCTTTTTGCAGTCGTCGTCCGACTGGTTGCCGACTGTTTCGAGAGAGCTTTAAACGAGGGAAATATAAGCCCTAACTCATATTTTAAAGCAACAAATTACCTTCTAACTCTCTTTCTTTTCTTTTGGTGAACGAATCTCTTTTTGCTCGTCGCGGTCGAAAATCGCGCGAAAAGACGCCGGTGTCCTCAGGAGGAACATGAGTAGATGGGCGGCACTTGACACCCGGTAGCTGAAAAATCGCTTTTTTTTTCCAGGGTCTCCTGAGAGCAAGGACTCAATTTTCCAGTGTCTCACGATACGCTATGACCCACGCACCAACCCATGATCTTTTACGACCTCCATGTTAGGGGCGAATTTGTTCTCTTTTATGAGCACTTTTTAGGGGGTGTACTCGTTCTCTTTTATAAGCACATCTTAAGGGGTGCACTCGTTCCCTTTTATGATCACTTTTCCAACCCCTACGAACACATAGAAGAGCACAGATAACCCATAAGAGTACATAACACACAGTACGTATTTTCCAACCCCCTATTTTAACATAGCAGAAATTACACTGAGACTATGAGCACACAGCATTTTAGGGGTGTACTCGTTTCAACCCCTACGAACACATAGCAGGGTGTATTCGTTTTCAAGTTACGAACACTTAGCAGAGCAGATAATAAACACAACATCCTCCAGTTTAGGGGTGTATTCATTCCCTTTTATGAGCATATTTTCCAACCCCTATTAAAACATAGCACAGATTACATAGCAGATCTAATGGCTTATTTTCCAACCTTTATTTTACTATAACAGAGACGGACATAGCACAGAGGGTGTATTCATTTTCTCCACCCCTAATTAAACATAGCAGAAATTACACTGAGACTACCAACACACAGCAGACCAGAGAATACATAAGATTCATTCCCTTTTTCAACCCCGACGAACATCAGACTACGTAACACACAATACGTAACATAATAAGGGTGTATTCATTCTCTTTTATGAGCATATTTCCAACCCCTATTGGAACATAGCAGGGCTGTACTCGTTCCAACCCCTATTTGAACAAAGCAGAAGTACTCGTTCTGTTAGAACCTTCCCTCCTCCTTTCTCATCCAGGGCTTGGGACCGGCAATGGCGGAGTTAAAAGGTTAGGTTATTCATTTTGTAGACATTTTAGCAGAGTTTAAAAAAAATAACGACGTCTGGTTATTCACACACATATATAATATATATAATCTCATGTCAACCACCATCACTCATACATGGTTTACGGAGAACTTAATCTCGCGCCAGGGACCATCACACATACATGGTTTACGGAGAACTTAATCTCGCGCCAGTGACCATGGTTTACGGAGAACTTAATCTCGCGCCAGTGACCATCTCATAAATGAATAAAGCATAATATCATTAGCATCAATAGTGGTAAGTGAGAATTTTTTTAAGAAATTGCGTAGTGAATAACCAGACGCACGGCATGTTAGATATAAAAAACAATAATGTCCACAAAATTGAGATAAATCACCTTGAATTCGTCTTTTATTCCATGTATAATACAGACAGTTTCGTTTTAAAAACCTTAAATGATGATGTATATAAGGTGGAATACCATAGCTGTCGAAATACTCCTCCACACGCATATTAGTTATATAAACAGCAACCCAATGTTCCCCAGACTTATCACTAGAATGTGTATTTATAATTATGGCTGCTGGAAATGTATGAATAAACAGTGGTAGCTCATCTGCAGCATATACTCCAATAAAATGGTTTTTAGGCAGATTTTGTTGTAGCGCCTCATAAAGTTCAAGTGTATTTAACATTTTGTTATTTAATTAATATATATTTTTCTCTGGAAATCAATTTCTAATTCTGAGGAGAATTCACCGTAAATAATCGCTGTTACAGGAGATGGCAATGCTTCTTTAAAATGAACCTCTAGGCGTACACTTCCTTGCCGTTGCGGACTAGTATGAAATGCAGCACTAGCACTAGAATCGGGAGTTAAATCAAACACCAGTAGAGTATAACCATTAGGATATTCGGCGAGTGAAATATTATTACCTTGATTAGAATAATAAATACTGAACCTGTAAACAACGTGGAATATGCTTGTATATAAAGTTTATTATCAAAATCAGGTTGTAGTGGTTTGGATGGCACAGACGTTCCATCAACATACAATGTAAACAATGACATATTAAAATGTTGAAAATTGAACGGATTTGTCTGATAAGTACCATTAAAAGCAGTATTACTGGCAAATCCGATAATAATACGTTTAGGCACTATGCCTAAAAACAGATCTGGAAGTGTACTATCCATAATTACTTGTGGTAGAGTTTCTGTCTTCACCTGCACTTTTGTTATAGGATATTTTATTCTAAATTTAGGATTTTGTAACATTTTATTTTGTGCTATTTTAACGGCCGGTGACACATCAACCTTTTTCACAAGCAATGTTGCATCTGTAATTACAACTTTTCCATCAGCATCTGCGTCACCCATTAGACAAAATGTAGGTTTAGCTGGAATTAGTTTAATACGCAGTTGTACCCCATTCAGTAAAAATTTCTCCTGATTAAATATATCAGCATGAATATAACCCAATAATTCAAATGACTGACTTAAAGTAGTGAGAAGAAAACGTTGTTTAAATCCTACATTACTATCGGACACACTGTCCATATGCCCTGCAGTATCTTTAAACCACATTGATGTTTGAAGATGCGTTGATTTAGCTTCAGCATTATAATTTAGTAGTTTTTCAATTTACGATGGATATGGATATGTATGTGAAGAGTAGGAAATAAGTTGATTATTTAAATATAATTGCACTTCGCTGAACATTGCATTGAGAAAATCATTTACAGGGCCGATTTTCTTATCGGCAGAAGTTAAATTAGAACCATATGATTTAGTAATTTTACCTTTAATATAAAACATTGTGTGCGGTAAGTCTATATAGTCATCCCCATGGCCTGGAACAACAAATTCTATTGGTGCATTATCAGTTATCGAAGCCACAGGCTTATATGGAACTATTTTATTACCTATAATACTGGTTTAAGTGGGTAAACCAGCAAATAAATCTAATTCTGATTTCATACACTCACACTGCATTTTTCTCTTTTCTTACTATTAATATTCACACATGGTAAAATTTATAATATCGTATTACGTTTGCGAAAATGTAATTTTACACATACACTTCCATGTTGGAAAGGAAGTGGATTACCTGTACTATCTCTTAAATCAATAATAATTTGATCAAATTGTTTACGTTGCACGGGGACATAGTGAGGATTGTCAAAAATATGTACATTATTAATACCATACTCTGTAATATTTGTATTTATAATACGTAACAATGGAGCTACGGTGTCACCCACCATTTGTGGTTCTACAATATCACTATAAATATACATAAGTGTAGGTAGCGATTTTTGTAAATCAGGTGGATAACGAGCATGATGCACAACTGCAATATCTTCTTGTTGTATATGATCAAAACCTAGTATTCTGGCTAGTTCAGGAGATAGACGTACTTCTATATGCCTCTCTTGATCTTTTATTACTCTACTGACTTCAATTCGTTTTACTGATGCTTTAATTTTTAATTGTAAATTTAATATATCACTTTTATGATTAATTTGAGATAGAATATCATCAACATTATAATAGTGTCCTGGTAAGATTTTAGTTATGTTCCAGCTTTTTGTATTCATGAGACGGTAATAAATATCATTAGTATATTTGGAAACATTCTGAAATGAGTTTGTATAATGTACTTCAACAACTGCCGTCTCCCACTCACCTTTCTCTAGCACCAATGGATGATATAATTTGGTAGTATAACATGACAAAGTATTTTGTGGAAAATACTCCTTAGAACTGTTACTCGGTAATGTAAGATAAAAACTAGTCTGTTCCATATTAATCAAAAATATCACTCTCCCTCTTCCTTTTCTTTTTACCACCAGACTGCAAAATGTACTTTTCTTCGTTTTCTTCCAGATCCTTCCAACACTTGATTTATTTTATTTTGAGCTTTAGTTTTTAAATTATTTTAGCTGCTTGCCAACGTGATGTTAAAGCTTCATCAATAGGTCTATTATCACCTAATACATCTCCAGCTACATTAATTCCTGTACGTAACAATTCTCTACCAACAGTTTTTGCTCCTTGTTTAATTAACGGAAATACACTTCGAAATAAACCACCTAAAAAACTTCCAATACCATAATTTTCTTGATATGGTGAACCCCTATACACGTTATAACCACTTCCTGCTTGGTGCGTATAGTATTTAAAGTATGGATCATTCATTATTATTTTTTTCCTATATACACAAATATAACAGTCGTTTATAATATTGTACTGTGACTAAATGTTTTTCAAATGCGACACAGGAATCCATGAATTAAAGGAAGGGGGTACCCCCGCCAACGAACAAGTACACGTTTACCTTTAGCTTCTAAAATTTCGTATATTTCATAAAGTTTCGGCAGAGGCACTCCTTGTAATTCCTCTTCGTAAAATGTACCATCAATAACTTCACCATTTAAGACCTCCAGCACATAAACCACTTTCTTTTCCTTATGTATCACCTGTTTTATTTTAAATATTTCTACAGTCCACTTTTCTTTGTACCCTTTTTCAAAATGCCGTTTTGCTTTAGTAATGCGTACAGTATCGCCTTTTTTATATTTTGCAATGTTAGTATGAGGCATCGGTTTTATTAATTTATTCCAAACTTGTTGAAAAGTGTCTTGGTTCACACTGGCAGGTGGTAATTGATGAGCTCTATGTGGTCTAGAATTATATGCCTGAACAAGTTTCGATAGCACATATATGTACCGGTAAGTCTTCTTTGCTGTAAAATATTTCCACATTCGTTCCTTAAGAGTTCGATTAAAACGTTGCACTACACTTGCCTTAATATCGGGATTTTGTGTTGTGAAGAATTTAATATTTTGCTATTTTAAGTATAACTGAAATGGTTTATTAACAAACTCTGTACCTTTATCTGTCTGTAGACGTAAGGGTATACGACGGGTAGATGCAAATATTTGCTTAAATGCTTTTATAATGTTTTCACCAGTTTTTGTACGTACAGGCACAGCCCATGCATAACGACTAAACAAATCAATCACAGTTAAAATATACCTATTGCCATCATTATACTTCTGCAGACTTTGCATATCGTTTAAATCAGCTTGCCACTGATCGTCAATATTGAACACTAAATAGGGATTACGTGGAAACTTTTTGCGTGCTGGTTTATGCAGTGTATAAGTCGGCTGTTCTTTTACCCACTGTTGCACCTTGTGTAAAGGAATTGACTTCTTCCCAGCTCTCCATAATGACGTAGAAGTTGAAAACGAGGCAGGGTGTGAAGGGTTATAATAAATATCGGCCAGCTTCTTCATATTTTATAATCACGCCATCTGTTGACAACTTTACGTTTACGTGGTGGCTCCTCCTCCTCTTCCTCCTCTTCTTCCTGTTTTGGATCTGCAGCAGCGGCAGATGATGATGATGTCAGCTTACGAATATATTCTGTACGCTGTGGGTTACGTATATACTCTAAAGGTATATTGGATTTTGCTAACAGTACAGCGAAGGGTTCCCAACCTGTAGGGGGAATATTTTTCTTGCGACACCTGACAAAATCTGCTATTAGATCTACTATATTAGCTCCAGGAATTAATTTATTATAAATATTAACATTACCATTGTCATCCCAATGAATGTTGGAATTTTGTTTTAATCTACGTAATAAAGGTCTTGCTTTACGCAGACAATTTTCGGGGAGAGTAGATAGTATTTCATCGTCCTCCTCCTCCTCCTCCTCCTTCTTCTTAGTACCAACACTAGTTGGTGTTGTTGCAGAAGGTTTTTGCACAAAGTGTAAATATTTTTGTAACACCTCTTTATAGCGTATCCATTTTTCTTCAACACTCATATTTTTATTATTTAAAATATTTTTCATTTCATCATCTAAATTAGATATAGTTTGATATTGGTGCAATTTTTCCGCTGCAATTAAAACAAGCTTTTGTGAATGCTGCATAATTATTTAATTAAAGTAGATAGTATACCTCCAATAATAGGTGCAAGCAAAGCAGTAAGAAACCCACCTTTTTGTACAATTATTCGTTCTTTCTTTTGTTTTAATGATGGACCTTTTTTCGCTAAATACCTCAATTCCTTTCTATATCTTTTTAATCTATTTTTCTCTTTTTTATTTAACGGAACATTTCCTTGTAATACGTTATAGGAACATTAACAAATAGAGCGAATTAATTCGGGATCAGCATTTTGTAAAATTGCTTGGCGTACTTTAGGTTTTGCCTTTGCTAAAAGTTTTAGTAAATGTGCACTCTCTTTGCTAATCATTTTTTGTAGCTATTATACTAAAATTGAGTATTAAAATATATCAGTTATTGGGATTATTTTTTTTACTGGTACATAAACATAATTGTAAGAATCTGAGGGGAAAATTTTTGTTCGAACACGATGTTCGTCGGGAGTGATCTGTTTTAAATCAAAAACCAAATAACTATGAGGATCTCGTGTTGCGTCCTGATAGGCCTCCTGTACAAATTTTGTGTTACCAGGATATAATTGTCGTGCTAGATAATTAATTTGAGCCTGATCTCTGGGGTTTTTAAAACATAGTATATAATGGCAATTTAATGATATATCTCTCATTCCTTTAGCTTGATGAAACATATTTTGTGTTATAAAAATAACACTTAAATTTCGGTGGTGGCTACCTTTAGTAAAAAAGTCAACAATTCGTGTATCACATTCTCGCATTAAATCATCAATAATTACAAGATGTGGGCCAGCTTGTGCTGAGAAATCATCTATTTTGGGGAGCCCTTCTTTAAATGTACAACCTGAGGATAGAGTTTCATACAGAGGTTGCCATTCACCATAACACCATACTATATTTTTCCATTTTTCGGCATAATGTTTTAAAAACTCTTTTACAAAATATGATTTACCTCACCCAGTGGGGCCTGCAATAATGCAAGTGAAAGGATGTCGAAACTCCATTATCTCTTTATTTTATATTTCTTCAAAAAAATAAAATACTTATCAATCACCCAATAACATAGAAACTAATTCTAGTTGAATACGATTTGCTGTGACAGTATCTTCAACAAAAGTAACTTTAGAAAATTTACCATTCACAACACATTCATATAGATATTTACTTATTAGAGGAGCAAGTGTAGAACATGAAGAAATTGCTTCATCAATACATGGGAAATAGTAACATATTTTTTTCCTTGTAGAAAAATCTATTTCAACTCTACTATTATCATCATTTGCACAAATATACATTAAATTATCATCGTCATTATTAGCGTCAAGTATTACTTTCATTTTCTCACTTAGTGCGTATTCAGTTGCATTCTCACCTTCTCTAAAATAATCATTTATATACATGGAATATGATAAAAACCTGGACCATTCATTAATTGATAACACAATACATTCATTAACAATGCGTAATTTTACAAACACATAAAATTTATAATCACTACTATATTTCAAATATACACAAAGATCAGTAGAATTATCGATGAAGTAGAAAGAACTTAAAAGTTGTTTTTTATCCATAATGTATAATTCTCTATTTACACAACTTATTCTTTTTTACAATAGTCTATTTCTCGTAAAACCATAAGGCACTGTATCATAACTTCCTTCAACTCTTTTGCGTTTTGTGTGTACCAATTGATAGATTTTCGTTTCTACTTTGCTGATAATTTTGATGTCTTTTGTGGGAGCAATTTTGCAAGGGTTTGACACACTTACAGGAGGGGCATCATTCAGAACCATATTTCTAACTTGTTCGAAATTCACAATTTTCATTGTTTAACTATTTAGAGTAATTCCCCTCACCTTACAACAGGTCTTTGTTGTACCTCCGCTGAATACCTCGTACGCATAATTTTTGGTCCCGCCGCTACAAAACTCATTAATATATGCATTGGGACCTGCATTATCTATTTCATTTTTTAACTCGCCGAAATAATCCCCAAGAGGTAATTTTATGCCTCCAACTCTTACTATATAAATAAGACTATAAGTATCCATATATAACACATCTTTATCTACCTTCTCTAAATAGTTGTATAATTCTAATCGACCATGCATAGTAGTATAAGCAGCCAATATTACATTAGTATTTTTAATGGTACAATTGCGTCATCAAAAATCTTGTAATTTAATAATAACGCATCTTCATCAATTACGCATCTTACCTGTGTTACCTCAGTATTACTGTCTGTTAATTTATCATAAAATATGGCAGGTTCTCGAATAATTTGTGTGTGGGTCATATTATCAATTTGAGCAAACTTGCCCCATAAACAATTTAGTGCTAGTTTGCAAATACTTTTTCGTGCTTTGTTTTTATTTCCAATTTTCCATTTGTCTAGTTGTACTCCCTCTCTTTCATAATAATCCTTAATATATTTGCTTTTCTGTTCTTCACTTTTACACCATTTAGGCCAACCATGAGCTTCTGTTTTCAATTCCATAAACATATTTACATATATTGTAAAAATGCCACCTTCTTTTTTAACAGGATCATATTGCACTACTTTATATTCCCATACCTCATGCATTTCTAATATTTCATAACCTTTCTCTTGGGCTTTACGTACTTCGTCCACCACCCACGTCCTAGTGAGGGCCCTCTCCGCATCACTATGCTCACAGTCCTCTGTATTTAGAGTGTCCGCGCATCTGCAACACAGAGGGAACAAAAGTTTATGATTGCTGCGATATGGTAAGACGGGATGATACAAATCCCGGGGAGGAAGTACTGTACATTTCACGATACCCTCAAATTTATCTATTGCGGGACAATCAGCACCCACATAGATTTTTGGGTGCCCTATGGGATATTTTTTCACCTTGCAACAGTAGGGGTATAGTGAAATGACGTCCACGTAGTGCACCTCCCCCCCGGGGCCGTCTTATAATAATATTTAACAGCGGAACATCGCCCCCCATATAGAGCATCTCTAGGTTTGATAGGATCTTTTCTACATACGGGGGGGTGTGCCACCAATTCTGCAATTTGCGGATTTTTACGTAGTTCATTCTTCCATTCACACCCCCACATTTCATGAACTACGTAGCCCAAGTTTTTTAAATGATTAATTTTTCTAATGGTGTTTTCATAGCGTATTTCAAGAGTGTTATGCGGATCATTATAATTAATCATTATCACGCCCTACTTTAAAACATTTAACACATCCATGATAAAAACAACCTTCATATTCCCATACATGGGTCTGTTCACCTATACGTGCGTAACCATCTACTTTAAAAACAGCCATTAGAACCATTTCCTTTCCATTTGCTGCGTGCTTGATTGTAATACCTAGTCTTTCTTGTTCGTAAACCAACCATTGAATCGCTTCGATGGACTGTTGATCTGACCAACGATAACCATTATGAGGAATAATACCTATAGTCTGTTCTTTGAGAAACTTGCATCGAAATACCAGATTACAAGCCGAGGCTATACTAATTGCTTCGACTAGTGGATTAACATCAGTTATTTGCTTGAATTCTATTACGAATTTAACACATGCCTTCCGTAGAAGGTTAACATCCATGCGACAATAACGAATTAATTCTTCTTTAAAATTAAATGTCTGATTTGAGGATTTTTCATACCATTCTATAAACTGTTTTTGTTCTTTTTCTTTCATATACTGAAAACCATAGAATTTAGGGTCGGGCATAGGCCCTTCATAACTTTGATTATCTTTCGTATTAAAATAGTGCGGGAAATAACCTTTTGTTTCTTCTATGTCAAATGCATCAGATAATTTTGATAGAGCCATCGGAAAGAAATTAATACTATCGATAAATTTTAAATATTTACAATCAATACTCATTATTTTACACCCCTTCATTATGACGCTTGGAGTCCATCGTTTCGCTGATATCATTGCACGCATAATAAAATGTGCATTATATCCTTTTGCATTATGTGCAATGCATATAACTTGATTAATATTGGATGGTTTACTGCATAAATACTCCAGAAAATCAGTAACACACTCTTCACCATAACAATGTTTTTCTTTCTGTTGCAAATAGTACATGAATTACCCTCGCTATTCTCAAAACAATGATAACATACTTGTTGTGTGATTAGCAAATTAGGCACATGTTCACGGAATATTTCATCTTGCCTACACTCAATGTCATAGAATATCATCATCCATTTTCCTACGTTTGAATATTTTCGTGATTGCATGCAACATAAATGACGGGGGGCATCATATTGTCACAGTTTATACAAAATGTTTCCCCACACTGGTGAGGATTTCTATTTTTCCTGATAACATACGCTTTAAGACATATTTTACATACTTTTAGCTGTGAGCACAAACCTGATTTTATATGATACGCCATACATTCGTTACCGTAAAAACATCTGTTACAATTATTACAATTTAATACTTCATCTGTCTTCTTACATTGAGGATTTTTTTGACATTTTGGGCATAATGCCTTACAGTGCCCTATATGCTTTTCTTTATGATCGTATTTTTTATGGCATGTTTCGCAAAAGTATGAACAGCTAAATGCAGCACATAAATTGGTATTAACATTATAATGATTATTTATCAGGAGTAAATTAATTTTCTTCTCACCACCGATGCCCTCGAAAAATGTTTTCTTCCCCGTCAAATCGTCGTACACTGTAATCGTATAATCAGTTAAATATGATTGAATTAGTTTTAATTCAGGTATGCCACCACCATGCATCAAATTAACGCCAGAACTCTTACACAATAATTTAGCTTCTAAAGACATAAAGTTCTTTTTTTGATTATAATAGGGTTGAGACGCATTTTTATTCCCTGTTATCAATGAGCCCTTTAGCAACTACAAGGGCGTGAGCAAGGCAACTACTATCTTTATTTTTAATAACGACTATACCCTTGCATTTTTTCATATATTCTTCATCAGAGGAAAAATTTTGACTTTTCCTCCCTTCGCCTATAGGTAAAGTCACATGATGAAAATCAATAACAAAACGATCTTGTTCCATAAATTTTGCATTTGACTGAATGACTCGATTCAGAGCCTCCCAGACGAAGTCTTCACCGACATTCGCTGCTTCTCGAAATGAAAACCAAAACGATCTATCTGGATTATTCTGATTCCATAATGTCAGCCATACCTGATGGTGGGAATCTACATCTTCCATCAACATATTCAATAGTTGAGCAATTCCGCTTCGCAACCAGGTAATTGGGTTTTCCCCTTCAGGGGTTCTCGCAAGTTGTGCAGTTATCATTGTGCTATTCATTCGGAATTTTTTGTACTTTCTAGTTATTTTGTTAATGATTGTAATTTTACTAGAACTTTCCATTTTTTATTGCTTTATTCTATCAACTAACAATTATTTCCGCTGTTTGATGCTTTTACTGTAATTGGGGCTGTTCCCACTATAGAACACCAAGAAGTGTTTTTTCCAATAACGTTTTAGTGATATTTTCTAAACCTGAAAATAGTATTCTATCAACTAGCAATTATTTACGAAAAACTATATCTCACGTATTTCCGCTGTTTGATGCTTTTACTGTAATTGGGGCTGTTCCCACTATAGTACACCAAGAAGTGCTTTTTTCAATAACGTATTCTTCCTAACGTCTTAGTGATAGTTTCTAAACCTGAAAATAGAGAAAAAGCAAATTATCACATTTCTTACAATGCAAAATCATCCAAAAAATCGCTTATTAAGCGTATCCCACATAAACTATTTTTTATGGGAAAGAAGATATAATATTCATAATTAGCATGATTGAAAACATCGAATATTTCATCAACCAAACAACTATAGTGCAAGTTATGAGGAACACTTACAATCCACCACCCGAAATTTTGACGAAGTCCAAAAATAGCTAATTTCTTTAAAAATCGATATTTTGCTTATTTTTGACCGCTGTGACGTCGGGTTTTCACGAACGTATTCAACACAACGAATATTTCAAAAAATAATCGGTCTTTGGTGGGGTTATGAGCAACACTTAAAAATCCGCACCGAAAATTTTGACAAAGTTCAAAAATACCTAATTTCTTTAAAAATCTATATTTTGCTTATTTTTGACCGCTGTGACGTCGGGTTTTCATGAACGTATTCACCACAACGTATATTTCAAAAAATAATCAATCATGGGTGGGGTTAAGAGGAACACTTAAAAATCCGCACCGAAAATTTTGACAAAGTTCAAAAATACCTAATTTCTTTAAAAATCGATATTTTGCTTATTTTTTTACCGCTGTGACGTCTGGTTTTCACGAACGTATTCAACACAACGTATATTTCAAAAAATAATAAATCATGGGTGGGGTTAAGGGGAACACTTACAAATCACCACCCGAAATTTTGACAAAGTTCAAAAAAATACTTACCCTTAATTCACACAAAATTCACTTCAATGTTCTCTCACTTTGCACACAATGTTGTCTTTTTGCAATCCAACGAATAACTGACTGAGAATTGCTCCGAACTTCAGCCCTTATATAGTTGTTCTGCTTTCCTCTGATTGGCTAAAATAAAACTCTTTCATTGGAGCAAAATCTACAAGTCAAGTATCTCATTGGCCAAAATAAAACTATTTACTATTGGCTAAAAACAAAAACGTCTAAGATATGTGCTAAATATTTTCTAAGTTGATTTTGAGTGTTCAAAAATCATAAAATGGCCCATATCTCGAAAACGGTCAAAAATATCAAAAAAATAATCAATAAAATCTCCCCGTACCTCCCCCCTTGCCGATTTTACACATGAAGAACCCATGGAACCATGTTTCAATCTTGTACGACAAGGGTGGGCCAAGGTGTCCAAAAAAAAACTTCGGATCGTCATATCTTGAAAGCGGTAAGAGATAGAGCAAACATAACATATTGAAGCATTGCTTCTCGACTTTCAGGGCGTCAATGCAAGAAATAATCCAGAGTTCATTTTTGGATGTCCAAAAATCACAAAATGGCCCATATCTCGAAAACGGTCAAAAATATCAAAAATAATCGAAAAAATCTCCCGTTTATAAATCCTTTTACCGTTTTTAGACATGAAGAACCCATGGAACCATGTTTCAATCTTGTACGACAAGGGTGGGCCAAGTTGCCAAAAAAATTCGGATCGTCATATCTCGAAAACGGTGAGAGATAGAAATAGAATTTTAACGGCTTTCGATTTAGGATCATCAAGTGTATAATCTACCCAAGTTTGGTAAACATCGCCCAACTTTCAACTTTTTCGAAAATCGAAATTTTTGCCTCTAGACCGTCATATCTCGAAAGCGGCAAGAGATAGAGCCACATTTTTGACCGGTCTTTCCAGTGGAGTACACATATACAGAGTTTCAAAAACTCAGAAACCAGATGGGTCGAAGTTAGTAAAATTTTGAACAATTCGAATCGTTATATCTGGAAAACGGTGAGAGATAGAAATAAAATTTTAACAACATTCGATTTAAGATCATCAAACGTATCCTCTACCCGAGTTTGATAAACATCGTGCAACTTTCAACTTTTTCGAAATCAAAATTTTTGACATCTTCAATTTGTTAGATTGTCCAGCACTGAGCCCTGCTGTGTTGAATCTGCTATGTTAAAATAGGGGTTGGAAAATATGCCATACTTTTTATTACCTCTGCTAGGGGTTGAACTAGTACACCCCTCTATTATGTACTCATAAAAGGGAATGAATCTTATGTAATATCTGCTATGTTCAAATAGGGGTTGGAACGAGTACACCCCTGCTATGTTTGAAAAATATGCCATAATCTTTTATTACCTCTGCTAGGGGTTGAACGAGTACACCATAGGTGTTTGTCTGCTATGTAATCTGTGCTATGTTTGTAATCTCTATGTATTCTCTGCTATGTTAAACGAGTTCACCCTTTCTGCTGTGTGTTCGTATTCTCTGCTATGTTAAAATAAGGGTTGAAAAATATGCTCATAAAAGGGAACGAGTACACCCCTTAAGATGTGCTCATAAAAGAGAACGAGTAAACCCCTAAAAGGTGCTCACAAAAGAGAACAAATTCACCCCTAACATGGAGGTCGTAAAAGATCATGGGTTGACGGTGCGTGGGTCATAGCGTATCGTGAGACACTGGAAAATTGAGTCCTTGCTCTCAGGAGACCCTGGAAAAAAAGGCGATTTTTCAACTACCGGGTGTCAAGTGCCACCCATCTACTAACATGCAAGATTGAACTATCTTCTGTTAATTAATGTGAAATTTGGCGTAATTGTATCAAAAGACTTTGTGTTTTTCAAATCTGAAATGTTGTTTTGGTAATACACCGTCTTAGGGGGCCACAGGAGGCGAAGCAAAGATAATGGATCTTTATAGAAATTGAACATTTTGTACCCGAAATGCAAGTGAGCGTCAGATTATCCACAAATGTCATATAATTAATATTCCAATGCTCCTTCCATGTCCCAGTGATTTATATGGGGCTATAGCCCCCCTTTTAGATACAAAGTCACCATAAATATCGTTAGTACGAACATACGAGAAGAATGTATTTCTTGTCAATTGATGTGAAATTTAACCTCATTGTAACAAAAAGGATGCGCTTATCAAATCTTGAATGTTATGTCGGTAATGCACCGCATTATGGGGACACTGGGGGCGAAACGTAAGTTACTGGATCTTTATAAAATATAAATTTTATTTTGGAAAATCCAGTGAGTGTCAGGTTGATCACAAATGATACGAAATTAAGATTCTGATGTTCCTTGCATGTGGCAGTGACTGATATTGGGCTACAGCCCCCTTCTAAAATCGCATTAAAAATTCATGATAAATATCGTAAGGAGGGATATACGGAAGAAGTCATTGGTTGTCAATTAATGTGAAATCTATCGTTATGTTAGTAAAAATCTGGAATGTTATTTTGGTGACAGGGGGCACAGAGCAGGGAGGGTAAATTAGTAGCGATACCTTCGAAAGTCACAGGGGACGGGAAATAAAAATTTCAAATTTTATTTTGGGAGTGCACATGAGTTTCAAATTACTTGCAAGATGAGCGGAATGAATGATCCATACTACTTTTATGTACCAGTGACTAATATGGGACTGCCGCTCCCTTCGAAAAGCATAATAAATTCAATATGATTGTTCTTACGCAAGGATTTACGAGCAGAAGATATATATTTTTTGCAGTTAATGGATGGTCGTGTTATTCCTGCCAGTGGGGAATTACATTGAACCTTCAAGACTAGTTGACACAGCTCCGAGCTTATTTCGGCTCTAGTACATTAATTTTTGTGGATCTTGTTTACATCCAGCGGATTCGACGCCAGGACCCGAGTGGTATCAGCAGTGGAAGAACTGACTGGTCGAAGATTTATCGTGAGTAAGTGAAACATTAATTATTCGAGCCACCTATTCACTTTTTTATTGAAAGAAAGCAAATGGAAATGAAATGAAAGGTTGAAACAATCAAAGAATATTGAACAAAAGTTACTTGACCTCTTGAAATCTTTTAATGTTTTCTGAATTTGTGTAATTCATATTCAGCAACATATATTTTGAAAAGTTTAATTAAGTTTTCTTGTTGTATCGTAAAGTGATTTCTTTTTTATTCGTTAATATTTGTGTTGAAATTAATCATTTACAATATTTCTATTTTACGTTCAACCGTGTGTGCCCAGCTTCGTGTGTTCGATAAGATATAAGTTCGATAAGATATGTAATTGTGATTTACCATAGTAAAGCTGGGGTGAATGCTTAGGTTTATAGAGTTTTAACATCGGCAAGAAAACACGATTACAACCACATGGCGACCGTGACAGGACAAAATCATCAATCTTCGAATGTAATTGTGTCCGGAGATACTACTGATTTTCGTGGTAAAACCCGACAGTATTTAGAACAGGTATTGTAGTGTTTGCGTATAGAATTAAGAATTTGAGTCACGTAGTACATGTAGAAGCTAGTTAAATTTAATTTCTTTGGAAGTTGTTCAAACTTGTGAAAAAGGTAGGAGATAGAAAATAATAAGCAGGCTTTAAATAACATAAAGTAAATTTAATTACTATAGGAATATTACTAAGGTGCGTTGCAAAATGATACGAACGATACCATCATAATATGTGATTGGAAAGGAAACGGAAAATGGAAGTGAGGGTGAATGGCACAGTGTCGTATTTATGTTACGCGATAACAGGTATTGTAGAAATAGACGCATATAGACGACATGGCGAAAGAAAATAAGAAAAAACAGCCGAAGAGAAGTGTTGCAAAATGATACGAAAGCAGACATGTTTAGCGTAACAACACATAGCTAATTCGAAGCTACAAACATAGAGGGCTCTGGACGAGAAGGTGAGATGTATAACAGACTATTGATAGAAGTGTAAGGTAGTGTACTACAGCGAGGACGTCTGGGTGAGGTGGCGATTAAGAGAAGCATATTGGGCCGTGGCAAAGTATTGTCTGAGTGCAAAAAGGGGCAAATAGTGGCATATAAAGAAGAAGGTATATCTGTTAATGAAATTGCACGTCAAATTGGGCGGAGTGCTTGTGTCGTGAACAATTTTCTTAAACTTGGTATGCGGTATGGAGTAAAGAAATCATCAGGTAGGCCGCGTAAACTAACGCCACAACTTGAACGACAGGTTGTTCGAAAGCTAAGTTGTGGTGAAATATCCCTTACACAGTTGACACGAGACCCTAATATTCGTGTACATAAATCTACCTTATCAAGAGCTGTAGAACGCTGCAATTATCTCCGATATAGGAAGTGCAAGCGACAGCTACGACTCACCGCGCAGCACAAGGAGCGACGGGTTAATTGGGCCAAGACACATGTGACCTGGAAGCAGCACTGGCGTCGTGTCATCTTCAGTGATTAAAAAATTTTAATTTGGATGGTCCCGATGCCTGGCGATACTATTGGCACGATTTGCTGAAGGAGGAACAGATGTTCTCTAAGCGACAGCAAGGAGTGCAGTCGGTAATGGTGTGGGGAGGCTTTGGTTATTATGGTACAACAAACCTCGCATTTCCTACATCTCGTATGACATCAACCACGTACCAAACAACACTTGCAGACAATTTGTTGCCATTTGCCGCGCTAATTGCCGGTCCTGAATGGATTTTCCAACAGGACAATGCTACTACCAATGTTGCTCGAACTACAAGGGATTGGTTTCGGGACAAAGGTGTGATTGTCCTTGATTGGCCTTCCAATTCCCCAGACATAAACCCGATGGAAAATCTATGGGGAATATTGTGTCGCTCAGTGTACGCAAACGGTACACAGTACAAGAATGTTCGTGAGTTGCAGGATGCCATCATCGCTGCGTAGAATCAAACTGATGTGACTCTGCTGCAAACGCTCGTAGACAGCGTGTTGGATCGAGTGTTCGAGTCGGTGTTACGAAACGGATCATTTATTGGCTATTAGAACTGGCTTTTGTATTGCGTTCGTATCATTTTGCAACATTTATTATCGTATTGTTTTGGTTATTTTTTTTTGAATTTGGTTAGCCGTGGAAGTGAGTGAACTATCCATGGTCTGTATACATATCCTCCTTGTGCATCTTTACATATCATGTATTCCACCCGTAACATGCGTTTACTAAAGTTATGTCACATATTTGAATCGTTCGTATCGTTTTGCAACATACCTTAGTATAAATTTTTCGTAAGAAATTAAATTATAACATTTTTATCTTTGTTCGCAAAAATTTTCTCCCTTCAACTTCCAATATTACGCAGAGATAAATAAGCACTAATCAGCAGATCACAGCCAAACATACACCAATATAGGCATAACATTCTGTTTACTTATGCTAAGAATATTGAGAAAATAATTATAGAATACGGGTATGTTTAAAAAATTAGTAAGTTTTGAGAAGTGTCAAAAAAGAGAAGGTTTTGTGCAATTGAAATAATGACACATTAGTTTCAGAAAGTTGTTTGTTTACACTTTGTTGTTGAAGTTAGGCGTTCGTATTTTTCACTTTTATATTGTGAATTAGTTGTTTGTAACTTAAATAAATATAGAGAGTAGAATTACATTAGAACAAATTCAAGCATTGTTAGAGAAACAGTCTGCTGAATTAGAGCAGAAACTAGAAAATAATAGTGAACGTTTAGAATATAAAATTGAAAGCAATAGAGAATGAGTAGATGAATTAATAGGCGAATGCAAACAGTTAATAACAGAATCAGCAAATGAATGTAAACAGTCCATAACCAAATTGGCGAAAGAGTGGACGTAGAATTGAGTTGAATTAGAAAGTAGCCTTGATGGTTCGAGTAGTACGATTACTGATTACTGAATTCAATAATACGATTACTGAAATACGTTTGGAATTACCTAGCCTAACCAAACGCGTTGAATCCTAACCAAACGCGAAGAATATAGGAAAAGTGTTGGGCAATTACAGGCATCCATACAAGCGGTAGAGATTGAAAGTAGAAAGACCACCGAGGGCCAACACCATGATATTGATACTTTGAAAGAGGAACTGAAAGGGGTAAAAGGCCAAGTAGAGGAAATAGAAGAACACCAGGTGCTCACAGGCAGAAAAATGCGAGATTATTAGTTTTCGTATGAATAGACAGGAAAGTACCGTTCGCGAATTAAACGGATATGTAAAAGAACTCGCAGAAAAGACAGGTGACTTAAGTGAAGAAGTGCAAGCGCACCGGCAAATTCTAAAACTGAACAGTGAACGGTCAGATCGAATCGAACAAACATTAGAAAGTTTCAGGGAACACCTTAAAGTTACTGTTGAAATGATAATCGAGCATTTTGAGAAAAAGCCCATGTTATTGTAAAATCTGAACATGATCAAGATGCTACTCAGGAAATGAATAGATTAGAGAGAGTAAATAGCGAATTATTAGTACGACAAGAACATATTGAAGATAAATTGCGACAATTGCATATTGATATACGTACATCACCACGTAAAGAGAAGCAGTTCGATCATGAGTACCAAGGCTCAGATTATCAAAGTGAAGATTCAAATCCGACGGATCCGATAGTAGTGTAAAACAAGTCTATTCGCGTAGAGTTTCTAATCCTAAGCGTGTCATCCAAGTTAGTGATTTGCAGTACTTATCAAAATATACAGGGCTTCCCGGGTAGTACAACTGCGCGTTCATATATTCAGGATTTGAAAGAAAAAGATAGGGTCGTAGGTATATGTGAAGATGATTTGGTTCATCTTATCCCGTGTCTTCTCGAACAGGGGGCTAAACAGTGGGTCGCTAATTATCCTAGAGAATTTGAAACCTTCGGTCAGTTTGAGAAAGGAGTAATAGACACGTTTGATTCAGACACCATTGTTGCTAGCCTGATTGCTTCTTGTAGAAGTAGGCGGTTCGATCCAAAGGCTCATGATAATGTTCGCAGATTTGCCACGAAACTGTATCAGTTATTGACAGACTTAAATCCGGAAAGTTCACCTGCAAAGATTGTCGCAAGCATCATTAATACTTTGCCGGGAAGGTATCGAGAAAAATTAACATTCTATCCGTGCACTACTTTTCAACAGTTTTTGGTTAGCATCGATAGGATAGAATCGTTGAGGGTAGCAGAAAATAATGCAAATAGAGGCTATAATGCATACAATAATAATAATAATAAAGAGAATCGTTCATTTCCTGTGCAAGCCAAAACAACAAACGCGCCATCTAATGGCCAACAAAGGAATTATAGACGAAAGAATAGCAATGGTACTCGACAAAACCACAGTGATACAAGCAACCATGATGGTAACAATGCGCAAACGTGTAGTGAACAGAATTGAACTGAAGAACTTCGTAGTGATAGGGATAATAATTGGCGTGGCAATAACAACCGTGGTTTGGAACAACGTCGAGGGAATATAGAGGAAGGGGAAATAATCGACAGAATTGGAGAAACCAAAACAATAACGAACCAAATCAGAATCGAACCCAAGACCATTCGGAAAACTGAACGAAGACGGGTTTCGAGGGGGGACATTCGTCGAGATAGTAAATAACCAAATCCCCAATAATATGTTCCGCGTTCGAAATTTTACATTTGAATCCGACTCGGATTTAGACCAGGATGCAAGAGGTGATAATGAAGAAGACAAGTTTGAAGAAACAATAGTTAGAGAGTGTGACAGGCAGTATTCTGCTTTTATTAACACACTCGTAAATGGGATCGAAGTGAAAACATTGTGTGACACGGGGGTGGAGACCTCATTAGCCTCCTATGACCTGTGGAAAAATATTACGAAAGAGATCTCATTCCCTAAATTACATCCAGCTGATGTTGTTATTGTAGATTTTAGTGGAAAATTTAAAAGAAAGTGTAGAGGCAGGACTGTCATACCCGTTAAAAAAGATTCGCTTGCATTTACGTTAGAAGTTTTTGTTGTTGCTGATCTTAACGAGAAATTTATAATGGGCCTCAACGCATTAGAACAATTACAAAGTATTATTAATCTTAGTCAGGGCAACACTTCATTAGACTATGATAATATTAGAGTGGTAGTCTCCCTCCTAACCATTGAACCAAAAGATTGTAATGACAACCCAGAGTCCGTGGTCGAATCAGCTGATGAAGGAAACAATAATGCAGAGCGCTTTTACGCTGGTAATGTCAGCTGTAGTCGAGAAGATGACGTCTTGAGACAAGTTGCATCAACAGAAATATTAAGTGCTGCTGTTGATCGCGCCAGTACATTGGATCTTAAACAAAAAGAACAGTTTTTGATTTTATTTTTCCGGTATAGAGAAATTTTCACAAATTATCCTGGCAAGTGTAAAGGCATTTAATATGAAATAAAAATCGACACCAAAGAAACTTTGGTTCGTAAACAGTTCAAGATTGCCTACAAACATTTACCGTTTGTGCGAGGTAAGATTAAAAAGTTGTTACAGTTGGGAATTACCACTAACAGTCGATCTATGCATAGTAATCCTATCTTAGTTGTTCCAAAAAAATAATAAACCGAGGTTCTGCATCGATTTGAGAGATGTTAATGAAAATTCAGTTTTGAGGCAGATTAAACCGGAGAGAATAGAAGATTTGTTGGCTAAATTACAGGGAAAACCATTTAGCAGTGTCTTGGACCCTTCGTACCATCATTTTGGGTTACATCCTAAATCTCAGCCATGCGCACGTTTAATTTTAGGGACACTAATATCTATATCAAAGAGTGCCTTTGGGCATGGAAATGGAGGACAAACTTTAACGCTATGATGTCCCAAGTGTTAGGCCGTGAGTTACACAATAAAATTGTGAGATACGTGGACGATAATTTAGTCACGAACGACACGTATCAGGAACATTTACAGTTATTGGACCAAATTTTTGCTAAGTTCTAGGAATACAATATAACGTTGAATATTGATAAATGCATGTTCTGTGCACCAGAAGTACCACTTTTAATGTATATTGTTAGTCCAAAGGGGATCAAAAAGGATGAAAAACTATTAAAGCTGTCAGGGAATTACCAAAACCCACCAATATCAAAAGATTGCAATCTGCGTTAGGATTATTTAATTGCTGTCAAAATTTCATACCAGATTAGGCTACAAAAGCGGCCCCACTACACGAATTGGAACGTAAGGGACGAAAGTGGCAGTGGACCGAAGAATGAGAGAAAACTTTCAAACAGATTAAAGATGACATTTGTGCACTTTATTGTCACACCCTGATTTTTCAAAACCATTTTACGTCCAGGTAGACGCTTCAACCGTTGGTTTAGGCTGTAAAATATGGCAAGAACAGGGTGATGAACCATGGATTATCCAGTGCATTAGTCGTATCTTGACCCCGTGCGAGCGTCGGTATTCGATTTCGGAATTGGAATATCTAGCGGTCATATACGCCTTGAGGAAATGGAGACCCATACTGTTAGGAAGACGAATCATAAATGTCACCGATCATCACGCTTCTCTTTCTTAAACGCGTAAAATCCTGGAACAATAGGTTATCGCGTTGTAGCGCAGAAATCAGTGAATTCCAACATGACATAGAATTTGTGAAAGACAAAAATAAATTTTGTGATGCATTTAGTAGATTATTTCCATAGGATGAGCGCAGACTGCTTAAAGAACACACGTTTCAAGTATTGCAGGTTGAAGTTCACAATATTTCTCCTGAACGATTAGCAGATCTCCAAAGAGAGTGTTCGGACTATAGAAGCGGCATTCGCGTTTGAGAGGAAACAGTAGGTGAAATAGAATATCAAAATAGTAGATCTTGGGATCCACATTTTAAATTTCAAAATTATATCCTGCTCATTCGTGACATTCATCACCCTAATAAATGGAAAATTTGTATACCACTAGTCTTGGTGCACAACATAGTCACCGCGTAACATACTGATGTAGGACACCCAGGCACAAATCGCACGATAGCGTTGATCTCGAATGCATTTCATGGAAAGGATTGAGAAGCTCGGTTAAGAATTTCGTTCGAGATTGCGTTACGTGCGCTCGAATGAAACCAGAGCAACACCAGCAGCTAAGTTGTTAAGTACCATCCCATCACGGAGACCACGAGATTGTATCTCCATTGATATGTTGGGGCGTATCCAATTGGAAGGTAACATAAGCCTTTTGCTCTTGTCATCATGGATTTGTATAAACGGTATTATACAGCATTGCGTTAAGGAGCTCAACTGTCAAGGAGATTGTTAGATGTTTTGAAGATTATTATTATCCTATGCTTGGGTTGCCTAATTTTATTTTGTCAGACAACATACCATATTTTCTTTCCAAATGTTTTGTTCAAGCCATGAAAAGATACAATATTGTCGTTAAATATTGTACTGTTTACCATGCTCAAACTTCTCTAGTGGAAAGAGTAAATAAAGATTTAGTGCAAACATTAAGAACCTTGTGTTCACAATCGCAGATGGAATGCGCTGAAAATTTGACCCAGGTTGTACGTTTGTATAATTACTGTATTTCACAGAATTTAGAAGTTTCACCAGCCAGTTTACATTTAAACGTCGATTCTTCGCTCCCAATGTTTCTGCATTTTGGTATTAATGTTCAGGAAGACATGTCTTATGAGGATCGGATAAATTGGAGTAATAAATTAATTTTGGCCAATGCTAAAAGAACTGAAAAAATTAAAAGGAGAAACAAAAGGTGGAATGAAACTAAAAACGCAGACGCTTTGTGTGCGCCGGAGATTTTGTATAAGTGCGGCAGCACAATGTGAGCAGTCTTATAAAGAAACAAATTGCATTTTTTCACTTTACCGCGGGCCATACACATATACTAGTGGGTCTAGCAATGACAGAGCAGTCGAGTTGTGAGACCCTTTGAATGGTGAAAGTATAGAATATCAATCTATGGATAGGGTCAAAATATGGTTGCCCACACCGCAAACGTATATTACTTGGTTATTGGTGGCCAAAAAACATTTACCTGAGGACGAAATTGGTAAATTGAAAAATCTTCCTCGTCGCCTTGAGGCAATTGATGATCCGTTACCTCTGCTACAACCTGAGTGTGAAATCCAGAACCATCAAGAGCCAATGAATGAAGAAGGTGGTGAGACACAAATTAAACAACGATCTGTGCGATTGGAAAATATGCACAAGTTGAATTATTTTCTCTACAAGACCCGTGACTTGTACGTCACTGATTATTGTATGCGCTCACCAGAGTGGACTAGCGAATGCCTTAAGATCATTATGCCTAACTATTCCAGTGGACTCCAACTATGGCATTGAAAAAAAAACGTTTTGAGGGAAGTTTAGATAAATAGTAAAATGAAGTTATTTTTTGTTGCTAGGCCAATGGATGAAATAAATCAAGATAATTGCTAATTTATTTAATTTTCCCGCTCGAATTTCGAAAGTTAGGAATTTGCATTACAGTTTCATTCACTTTCATTCAGTTTCATTCAAAGTGTGTGCCCACCGCTGTCGACGCGCCAGCCCGAGTTACTATCAACATCCATTCGTAAATCAGGTACGTTCATTTAAATGTCATGTTTTATGATTTCTTTACAGCTTTTGGAGGTGAAAGATGAATGTAGAAAGCAGAGGAAGGGCTGCATTGGAAATTTTGAATAGGTAAATTCGGACTTTGAAATCTTAATAATGCCCCACCATTTTAGAAAAGTATGTTTATCCCGTTTTGGATACGGTACTTCTGTATCGAATTTTTGTTAGGATGTTCATGTTTTGTATATTTTATTTGTTTTCAGGTGTGCCCAGTTTTGGAACCAGACTTCGTTAATAAACTTCCATTATTCAATTATCTTTTGAGTTATTATTCATTCACCTTTATGTGTGCATGAACATTTAGGTGACCGTATGCAATTATGCATTTAGAGACTTTAGATTTCAATATAATACTTAGTTTTGATTTGAGTTTAGGGAAGTAAATTAGATTTTATTCTTTTCGATTTTAATATAACTCTTCTTGTACCCGAGATTATTATTTCTACTCGAGAAAGAAAATCAAAGGATATCAATTAATAAACACATTGTACCCCTTAGTACGATAAACACCGGTTACAATAATGTATCGATAGTATTAAATACCTATGCCAGTTAGGCAGTATATTGTAAAGTTAAGGATTATGTTATGAAAAGCATATTGAAATAGTTACATACAAGTAACCCATGAACAACATTAATGTTTAATGAACGAGTTAATATTATTGTGTTTGTATGTCAGGATTGTGACAAATATACGTGAATGTGACTTTCTACTCGATAATGATAAGTGTATTTGCTAGTAAGCCACACAGCTAGTATTAGCTAGCGCTCCTTAAAAAGATACATTTGTAAACCTACTAATTTTGTAGTTATGAGCGAGCCTTGAATAATGATTAATAGTTAAATAATTAATGAAATTGAAAGGCATGGCTGTAGCATTAAAACTTCTCCCAGGGTATACCTCTTACGTCATTTTCATTGTATTTTATTTTCGTAAAATGCCTCCTAAAGGTATGAATGTTGACAGCCCAATTGGGGTTGGAAACTAACCCGGATGTCTCATGGCATGAATGAAGAAGGCATTCATCCAGGGTGGTATAAGGTTTTATTGTAGAAGCGATTTATTTAAATCGTCAGGGAGTTTGGCGAACCTGCACGCTTCAGCATTAGGAGACTGTAAGTCTTCCCCGTTGGTCTCCGGAAAAAAAATGTTTATCTATTTTTTTTATTAATGGCTTACAAGGTGTGTTGTTAATTAGTGACGCACAGAATGGCGTTTCGTAAGGCTTAACCACCGTTTTACTCATTTATTTGCATTCACATATTTGAAAGTTTATTAATTATATAATGCAAGTATATATTAAAATATTTTAACCATTTTGCATATAATGATATAATACGCAGGTATGTTAGATAGTGTATATGTATATTTTACTCAATTTTGAACTTGAGTAAACCAGATTGAAATTTTAAATGTTTAGTGAAGAAATTATAAGTAGTATTTAAACTTTGTTTGTATATTATATACACACAGATTTATATATTATGTCAGTACATTTTGAACATTTTTCTAAATAACGTATATTTGAAATGGAAAAGCAATTTCAGTGTAAAAAAATTCGTTTTCATATTTTTACAAGTTTATTTATTGCTCAAGAACTCACGCAAAGGAGAGAAAACCTAATCGTTGCTTTGTTTTCTCTCAAATATTCATACAGATGGAAAAATTAGTTAATTCACTGTATTAGAATATGGGAAAGGTACTAGTTGAAACTTTCGCTACATGATTCATTTGAATAAAATAGTTGTAACCAACGAATTACTTTGTTGTTTAACCAATTGTTTAATTTTTATTGGTTTGAAAGAAGAGAAAGTATTGTCTTAAACTAGCACTTGTAATAAACTCATTCGATATTAATAATATGTAATGAAATGAATTTTCAGATTAAGAAAAAGATTCGTTGTGTAACTTAGTAACGGGTAGGTCCCATTGCTTACGGTATGTTGAGGGAACCAGGCATAAATCTATCAGGCCTATTGATAATGATATTGGTAATGATCGGTATTGGTGATGATGGTATTGGTAATGATATTGGTGATGATATTGGTATCGTGGATATTGGTAATGATTATCAAGCAAAAAAATGATTGTACGTGAAGTATTTTGGGCTGTATACGTATGAGTTCAACTGAATGGCAATTGAGCATTACAAATGAATAAGAGCTACATTGAAGATGACAAAATGCTGTGTAGATTGGCATCCTTACATGAATTTCCTGCTATGATATACGCTTATTTTAACGTGACGTCTACTGCCATTAGAGGGCGGCTCACGTTTGGAGATAGTTACTTCTTGTTTCTTCTCGAATGCCTAACTTGTGAATGCTAGATGAGTAGGAAGTGTTTATTGTAAATATTTAATGTTTTAGAGGTAGTTGCGATGTATGTTTGTGGTTAATGCCCCTAAGTGTGTTAGTAGAGTTGTATTTTGCCATTGCCAATGAGGAGTATTGTAGATTATAAGATATAATAATGATTGTATCAGCCAATGATAGTGCGTTCGCTAATGTTATGAAAAATCCATGCATTAGTTTTGATGCCTACCAGTTGCAGTTGATGATTTGATAAAAAAATAAAAGTTTAGGTTTGTTTTGAGCATTACTGAAAAAAATAAGTTTTGGTATATATTGGATTAAACAGCGTTAAAAAAATGAGAGTTGACATGTGATTTCAAATTTATTTGAAACATTTTAATGAATATTTTGTTTGTTGTTTGAGCAATATGATTATTGAAAATTAAGATTTTAAATGATTGTGTATTTTTTAGTACTTTTGATATTTAGTAAGTTGAAACATCATATTCTGAATAATATGTGATTTATGCAATAACTATTTTACGAAAGCTGGTTTTGAAAATTACTTTGCTTTATTAATGTTTCTGTGTGCATGAATATATATATTAGTTGATATAATAATTTTGATGCTATATTAGATGTTTATGTTTGGTAATCGAATATTACAAAATATTTTGAATAAGAAAGTTTAAGTATTTATTAAGTTTGCTGTAAAAAGGTGCATATAAACACATTACACTACATCAGATACACATATTAGGAATTTCGACCTTGTCGTTTGCGCCGTTGTCAGGACACACTTCCGAAATCGATACACATCTTTTAGAGTTATTTTATTAGTTAAGTACTTTTGTGTTAATGTCTATTTGCATATTCATTTGATCTAATATATTTAAATATGTTATATATTTAGTGAAAAAGGTTAAAAGTAAATTGAAACACACATGATTACGGCGGGAAACCGATAATTGAAAATAAAAAAATAAATAAAAGGAAAAAAGGAACTATGAACTGCATATACAAATAAATGAAATAATAATAAACGTTTTATTAATAGGTGGCTTTAACAAAATATGGCTTACTCAGAACTCAAAGGTGGTATTATAGATATAACAGATGGCTTTAACCAAAAGTGGCTTATTGTCATACACGTTAAACAATCTTATAGTTAACAAATGAAGTGTGATATGTAAAGTGAAGTCCCAATATACCGATTTCCATACTGAGTCCCCAGTGACATTTGATTTATATTCAGGGTGTTCTACAATATAGTGATTTTCGAAGTGGCATTTCAATAGAGAACATTAACCCTTTGAGGGCCATAGTCCTCTTCACAAATTGGATCAATTTGTTCGGTCGCTGTTGGGATGTTAATAGGATATCACCGACCCGAAGCTCATTTTTCAAATTTAAAAAAGACATTTGAAAAAAACACACATAATTTTAAACTTCATTAACCAACTCTCGTAATATTAACAATCACAAAGCGTTCTTCATCAGTTTCGTATTTCGTGCATCTGTGTTGCTAGGTCTCACTCTGATTCTTACGGCCATATATGGTCAAGGAACAAGGACTGTTCACGTGATAGTTACATGCTTGTAAACGTCCCATTGGGCTGATTTTCGGGACAATCACTTTCCACCTATGAATTTTTATAACCAAAAGATCATTGGACAATTATTCTGGTCCCGACGCTAGCAGCGAAAATCGGGATTTCCCCGTTGACCATATAGAAGCTTTGGTTTGCTAAATAGAACTCTCACTGTGTGTTTAGTACGCGTGCTTGTTTGTTACTTCGAAGAGCACCCACTAAGGTGAGTGGGGTGCCGTGTTCTAAATATAATACGCGCTTCTCTTGTATGGGTTGAGCTTGGCATGTTGAATCGCCGTTGGTATATGTGAAAGTTAATTTTCAGAATTTATGAACAGTGATATGTTACGCATCTGTGCAAAAAATATTCATTCTAACAGTGTGTAGATGTCTCATGTAAAGTGACTCGTAATACGTGTTAGCACTTTAACATTCGTTTGTGGCCTCAGCTCGGATGGTCGTTTTATTCCTGCCAGTAAGGAATTACATTGAACCTTCAAGACTAGTTGACGCAGCTCAAAGCTGATTCCGCCTCTAGTACAGGAACTTTTATGGATCTTGTTTACATCCAGCGGATTCGACGCCAGGACCCGAGTGGTATCAGCAGTGGAAGAACTGACCTGTCGAAGATTTATCGTGAGTAAGTGAAATATAAATTATTCGAGCCACCTATTCACTTTTTTATTGAAAGAAAGCAAATGGAAATGAAATGAAAGGTTGAAACAATCAAAGAATATCGAGCAAAATTTCTTGACCGCTTGTAATCTTTTAATGTTCTTTTAATTTGTGTAATTCCTATTCAGCAACATATTTTTGCACAGTTTACTTAGGTTTTCTTGATTTGATTCGTAGGGTGATTTCTCTTTTTATTCCTTAATATTTGTGTTGAAATTAATCATTTACACATATTTCCATTTTACGGTACTTATGTTTTATCAACCGAATGTGCGCTGCTTCGGTTTTCCGTTACCTAGATTAAATTCATACCTAGATTTAATTGTTTTTTTAATAAATTTTTATGTTAATATTTTGAAGCCATTTTTTTAAATATTAGATTACCAATAACACTATATTTTCTTCGAACAGACATCCCATTACCTGAATGTCTTAAAAGGTGTTATATTTTTGAGAAGATACCTCAGCCCTGCGCACCGACTCGCTCGGGAAAAGAAGACAATAATAATACCATATGATAATCTATATTTTTTAAACTTAGTTTTCACAAGCTTCATTATATAATTTTAATCTTCGGATGTCAAAGGTATCTATTTTATTTTGTTTTTTCTCGTTTACATACCTTATTTTGTATGAATTATAATTTACTTTTTCTAATATTTCACCTGTTAGTTTATATTTGTTCGAAAAACAAGCTGGCATTCCGGGCTTCTGTCCTAATTCCCTAATTAGTACTCTTTGACCTGGAACGTAATTTTCCTCTTTATATTTCTGTTCTATGTATCGTCTGTGTTGCTTGTATTGTTTTTATAAGTTTTTGTATGCAATATCGCGAGCTTCCCTTAGGGCTGTAAACCGTACCTCGTTTTCTTGATGATTGCAAGGTAAATCAAACATGTGATCTATTTTCATTCTCGCATCATAACCATGGAGAAGGAGAAATGGAGAGAATTTTGTCCCTTCGTGTACATGAGTATTTAACGTAAATACTATGCTCGGAAGAAAAATGACCCATGAATCTATCTTTTTACCTACATAGTGTTTGAGTGTATCATTCAATATTGCGTTTACTCTTTCCACCTGTCCTATTGAAAAATGAGCTCCAGTATCGGCGAAGTTTAAAGTTATTCCGAATCTTTCTGCCATTTCTTCCATTTTTTTACTCTTATGGGCAGACAAACGGTCTAACAAATTCGCTTTGGAATCCCAAACTGTAAGATTAATTCTTCGTATATGATTTGCGAAATTTCTTCTGCACAAACGTTAGAAATGGACTTGGCAAAAATATAGCGGGTAGCCATGTCAGTCATTACTAATATGTACTTATGTCTATGGGTTCTAGACAATGGGAGAGGACCAATTTCGTCTAGAACGATCGATTCCATTGGTCCATATTGAGGATATTTTTAAGGGTGTAACGTTATTTTTCCCTGTTTCCGTTTATTTATCTGGCATGTTATGCATGTATCACATTTCTCATGTACGAAACCTTTTAAATTCGGGATGTAAATCTTGTTATATAAAGCGTTGTACATTTTACTATATCCAAAATTACCTCCGCCCATGGGGTCATTATGTGCTTGGCTAAAAATTACATCCCTCATACTAAATGGTATGCGTAGAAGAAGTTTCTTCGCATTTGCGAAACTATGGATTCTATATAAACGGTCATCTAGAATTTCGTACATTTTCTTCGCTCTTTCTAAAGCGGGGGAACATCTTTCGGGGTCTTCGATCAAAAAAATTATCTTCTTTTAGTAATCGAGCGACATCTAATCCCTTTTGAAATGTTGAAGAGACATCTAGTTGTTCGGGATCAAAAACTTCTTTTGTCTTCTCGATGTCTGTGTTTCTACTCAAAATATCGGCAAGATTATTTTTCCCAGCTATGTGTACAGAAATGTAAGGGTAATTTTCTAATTCAAGAGCCCAACGAAGTAATTTTGTTGATAATTTTGGCGATGATTTCAAGTATGTTAAACTCTTACAGTCCGTCAAGAGTTCAAATTCATTACATGCCAAAAAGAAATTAAATGCTCTGCAAGCAGACAAAATTGCCAAAAGTTCTATCTCCACAATATGGCGTCGTGTCTTCTGCGGTCTTAATAATATGCTGTAGTAGCCCAAATGACACCATGAACCATCTGATTGTTGTAGGAGAACCGCTCCAATGGATTTGTACAGGCATCTGTTCATAAACGTAGAGGCTTTCCTGGAACATATGGCACTAAAATTGGGGCGTCTAAAAGTACTTGTTTTAATTTCTCAAACACTTTTTGTTTTTTTTTTTCATCACAAATATATTTAGTATTTTCTCGTCATTCGCTGTAATGGAGCCACTAATTGTGCATAGTTTTTGCAAAATATTCTGCACATAATTTGTGAAACCTAAGAAAGATCGTAACTCTTTCTGAGATTTTGGTGGTTGCAATTATTTTTTTTGCTTTAATGGTTTTTCACTAATTTGGTATCCACTATTTGAAACAATGTGTCCTAATGCTAAACCTTTTTCCTGTATAAATGTGTATTTTTTGAGACTGTTTGAGTCCAGCGGTACGCAAACAAACGAAAATTGCTTTTAATATGTCTATCATATGCTGTTGCGAGTCTGACCATAAAAAATATTATCCATGTAACAGTTAACAATTTCTGGGTGTACACTTGTTAAGGTGATGGCCATAATTCTGGAATATATTGCTCCTGCAGATACAAAACCCTGTGGGAGTCGCTGGAATTTGAAACTTCCCAAATTCGGAAAATTAAAAACTGTACATGGTCTTGATTCTGGTGTATTTGGAATTTTAAAGTATGCCGATTTTATATCGAGAACTGAAAACCATTTATGTCCACTCAATGTTGTTAATATTTGGTGTTTTTTTTTTTTTGGTAAAGAAATTTTATGAATTTCAGCAAACTTGTTTAAAACTCTCGAGTCCAAGCAACTTCTCAGATAATTCTTTCCTTGCGTTTACTATTTGTTCAATTTCAACTTCTGTCAAGCATTGTTCTTGTAAATCATTTCTTGAGATTCAGGTTTCTGCTCTCCCTACAACGGTGCCTTGTTTTAATACAACTTTTTCGCATATAAAATTTGTCACTTGTATGATGTCATCCTTCTTAAATAAAACGCGAAAGAAAATAACTCCTTTCTTCGCTTGAAGTCCTAAATCAGGTCCCAACATCATCTCACATCTGGACCAAGAATTTCTAAGTTTTATTGGGATGGCTACAGTTGATTTAGGCCAAATAAAACATTTCCTCGGCGTGATGAAAACAGGAACTAAACACGTTTTCAAGATGTTTGTCGCTTCATTTGACACGCTCGTGAGTTCGTCGTAATTTTCTACTTGTGCCAAATTCTTGACTGACCCTTTTGTCTTAACTAATGCTAATGGTGGACGACCAAACCTTTGTATACTCATGATTTTCCTGCCATAATCAATTTGAGCTTTCTGCGTGCTAAGGAAATCGTTTTTTATCAATAATCTGTTGGGAAATTTGTTAATAATAAGAAATAAATTGTGAAAGTTTTTACCAGCTATACCGAATTTTATTATTGCGACTTTATCTATTGAAAGTAAATTTTGTGTTATTTCTTTTATCCTCATGTCCTTACTAATTATCTTGGCCGTTGGTGGAACAAGTTCATGAGAAATATTTGATATTTGAATAATTGATATAGGAATAATTGATACCAAATTATTTTCACAACGAATAGAGGCTAAAAGATCTCTACTCTTACTATTTCTGTTTCCAGTAAATGTGTCTCTGCCATTTACTGTGGAATTAAGTTTAAAGAAATATTACAAGAACATTGATGTTGTTGATATGTATTATTTGGAACAAATGGATTTCCATTTAGATTTAATTGGCTGTTTGAACTTCCTTGACATGGACTACATTGTTGGTGATTACAACATGACGTATGAAAATTCTGACTATTATGTTGCTGATATTGGTAATTGTTGTATGCCGGCCTATTTCCTCTAAAGTATCTACCTGTTTGGAAACCTCTGCTATTTCCTCTCTGCCTACAATTTATATTACCAAAGTTATTTCCGATGTTTTTGGATTATAATTTCTATTCCTTTGATTTCTAAATTATCTACTTCTAGACTGTATCCTATTGTTATTGTTTCCTCTATTATTATTGTATTGATTTTGATTACTCCCTCGATTATTTTTCTGACTATAATTACCATCATTCTTTCAATCAGCTAATGCTACTTGCAATTCTTCTAATTTCTCTTCTAAATTAGCAATTTGAGATAAGCTCACCGGTTCTTGTTTGATCTGCTTTTCTTCCCTTTTCTTTGCAATTTTTGCTACTAATTCTTCTAAATCTTATTCGTTCTCACCGTCTTGCTTTCTTAATTTACTTAACTTCTCCCTAACAGTTTCCTTTGGTTCACTATTTGTACGATTCTCTCTTCTAACTATTTTTATCTTATTTTTCTCTAGTTTATGTAAGTCATTCAGAAATTCATCTAAGTTAACATAGGATTTCGTTCCGACGTTATCATTGTAATACGGTAACAAACCTGATGCCATAAGGCCTATTTTATTTTTATCCGAATTTTTCTCATCTAGTCTTTCGGCTAAGGTTAAAATATCGTATGCAAAGTTAATAACTGGTTCATCTTTGAAGTCTATCTCTAATCCGATCTTCAATGTCTATATTAAATGCCGATCCTGTAAATTCGTCTATTAGCTGCTTTTTCAGTGTCGCGTAAGATATGGCATCAATATTCTTCCTTTTCAAAAACAATTTGACCCACTGACGGCTGATTCCTTTGAATACTGACGGTAATAACGCTTTCCTTTTATTATCGTCATAACCTGCTATATCATAAGCATCGTCAAATTTCTCAAAGAATGACACTATCTCTATCATTTGTTAAATCGAATCTCGGTAATCTGCCGTAATCTGAAAATACTGTGACTGCTATTTTCTGTTCTTGCAATGTACTACCGTCTCGATTCGCCATATTTCTACTTTATACTCTATGCTAGGGAACTTTAAAACTCTAATAATTTTACTTTATTGTCAGCAGTTAATATTTTACTAATATTTTCTATACCAATATCATGTCTTTTATAGCCTTTTTACTTCTAGTTAAAATATCTTCAGTCATTACCAATATAAAATAAATAAATATTTATAATATATATAACACCTTAAAATTTTATGCCATCACATTATTCTAGAAAATCAACACATTATATTAAAATGAAAACCCGGAGCAAGGTGTATGTATTTTGTGTGTATGTGTATGTTATTAATATAGACTAGGAACTAATCACAACAATCGTGGTCTGGTGGGTAGGCTAACGACTATCATGCAACTACTTAACTAGTAAATAAAAATGTTTAGAAAATTTGGGATCGAAAGGAAAGACATGAACCTCAAAGTGTTTCCGACATGTTACTTGGTCAATGTAAAATATTTAGACATTCGGGATCGTTATTAAGGCATAAGCCTCACAGCATATCTCTACCATGTTCTGGTGGGCTAGTGTAAAAGTATTTAGGCGTTTAGGATCATTCAGCATCTCCAACCATGTTCTGATAAGCTAATATAAATATTTGGGATCCTTCAGCATCTTCCACCATGTTAGCCTGGTCTACTCTAGCTTGAAGTGAATGTGGAGATTGTACCTTAAAGGACGAGAACAAAATAAACTTAGAGAAATATCTGAAATTTCTCTTGTAAACATGCCCATAAAAGTTAGGCAAAATTGTGTGCAGTGAAAACCAAAACTAATTCAAGTTGTAATTAATGAAGTTGGTGTTTAATTTAGAGAAAAACTTAGCGTTCATCTTAAATCAGTTTATTCGACAAAGAATTCAATGTTCTCAGATTTGACGATTTTTAAATGTCTGAAAGATTGTATGGAATAAAGGAAAGGAGATCTGGCTAAAGAAAACGTCATACCTTGAGTACTTCTGGATCCATGTTGTCAAGAATCCTCCTCTGCAGCTCGGCTTTGGATGTTATAAAATTTCCTTGGAAGGATGAAACTTGGTAATTGTAAAACACTCTCGAATAAGAATTGTGCACGAGCTTTTCAAACACGCTAAACTGAAATGATTAATTCGATCTCGTTACTTTAAGTATAGTTTCGTATCACAAAGTGACATGTTCGTTTTGTTTATAATTTACGACTCATCGCGTTAACTAGTTCGTTGCGTCTCTTTCAATAGTCCGCGTTCTCTCAACTCTCAATCTTCTACTACTCGGTGCCGATTTCTTACTAACTACTCTATTTCCAAGGAAACAGTTTTATGTAATCGAAAATATCAGATTACAGATTTCAGAGATCTTTCAGTAGATTCCAGTCAGCACGTGGAGCTCTTAAGAAAACTCAGTTGGGAAAGAACATTCTGCTGACAAAAAACCCTTAAAATCTCCAAACGCAATCTTCCGGATAATCTAAATTTTGTCAATCTGAAAAATTTCTGGAAGAGATGAATACAAAAATTCTTACAGTGTTACAAACATTTCCGTACACAATTCTGAAAGTAAAATGCTGATTTAATAGTGATTATTTAACAGTTATATAATAAAATCATTATGTAAATTCTCTTTAACGTAATCTTACTAAGTTGCAGTTTTGCTTTTTGTAACAAAGATAACAATTCATGAACAATGTAAATAATTTTCATAACGATATTTCCTCCTTTCTTTGTCGAGTAACATGATTTAAATAAACACAAGCGATTATGCAAATAAAATTAAGTTAAATTACTTTCAATAACATAATGTATCGTAGCGTTACCAAGAATTGAACCAGGCTCTATATAATCTAATAGCAACTCATAACATTCCATAAGAATATATATGTGCGGATGTAATTGTGATTTGCCATAGTAAAGCTGGGGTGAATGCAAATGAATGCTTTGGTTTATAGAATTTTAACAACGGCAAAAAACACGATTACTTGTGGAAGAGGGAAATATTCTCGAAAACCTACTGCTCATGCTTAAGTGTCCTACAAGTGTTATGTGCATTTCCGTAGAGAATTTTTCACCTGAAGAACCAATGAAATCCTTGAGCACTGGAAATGATGAGTAGTTATTGTTTTGAACTCGTACTGCCCGCAACCGCAGTTTCTTAATCTTAAAAATAGTTGTTGAATAACAGCTGTGAGTTCCATTTTATTGCAACGCATTTCAATTTTTAGGTGTCGTGGACTCCTGGCTAGGTCCCGCGGACCCCAGGGGTCCGTGGATCCCACTCTGAGAACTGCTGTTCTAATTATTTGTAAGAACTTATTGATAAATTTGCATTTTTAGTTAGAAAATACAATAACACTCTTGCTTGTACCTTTGTTGGTGCATGCACCTGGAATTTTGTTACGTCCATTCCTCCTTATTGGGCAACAATAACGACAGGAACAATTTTACTTTTCGTTATTTGCGTTATTGGCGTGAGCGTAAAAATCACAGAATAACACTCAGAAGCTACTTCCATATTCCAGTGGTCATTTTGAGTGTATAGCTTCCCCTTCTTTGTCCCAAAATCACTTTAGAAAGTACAATAAATATCCAGACCACCTCCTTACACTTTCTTTCATGCTCATTTTGGCCCATTCGGAATACAGACTGATTTTATTTAAAGAAGGATTGGAACACACAATTTCCATGTCCGAACCATACGTTGGCGCTCCATTGTAAATTGATTTCAAGCAATGTCAACAATCCTTTGTTTCGTAAACTCCTTTTTAATTGTTGACTCAACTTCTGCCTTCAGTTTCAGACCTTTTCTTTTCGCAATACAACAATGCTGTACGACCTACTTTGACGCTCCAGTAAAAGTTTTTCAGTAATCAGCAACCGATCGACTTCTTCGGAAATCCACATAACATAGCACGTGAATATGGTGAATAGACTGGCATAATCGTTTCTGGAATGCTTGAGTTTCTACTACATTTTTAGGGTACATTCATACTGTAGTGTTCTTTGATCGTGAAGCCTGTAACTGGGGATAAGCGTACTATTATTATTAGCATTACATTTTATTAGAATAATGGGCAAAAGCAACAAGATCTCATATAATTAAAGAAATCGGATTAACAGTGTGTGATGTACAAATTCACCATTTGTGCAAACAGTTCCTCAGCATCTAGAAAAAATGCAGGGATATCTCTCAGCGTATTTACAAAAGAGGGGTCTATTATTAAAACCTGCCCTATCCATTTTTCTTTTTTTGAGAAAATGAGAAAAACATATATCTCTGTAATAACATGCGACTTTAATTCTGTTCTCTCGACACTGGAATCTGTTCATTGTTGTCTACACAAATGTTCGGTCGCACAAAATCGAGGACTGGGCAATAAATAACACTTTTTAGACAATATACACAGGATATGGTAGTGGAAGTTAAAAATGGATATGGTAGGTTTTGATACTAGACCCCTCAATAGAAAGAAAAGATATATGTTGTTATCTAACACTAGTTCATCGTGCAATCCCTTGTTCTTCGAAGTTTAGGTTAATTATCTGTATTAAAACGTTACGCTACAAAGAATTTTAAGAAACTTGAATGTAAAACCACAGAACGGTTTCAGAGTTCTGTGTAAGTGATTATGGTGATCGAGTTTATTTCTGTAACTGGTTTATTGACAAATTAAATGAAAACCCTATGCTCTTGCTTTAAGTTTCCTGAGGAAGCCAAATTCTTCGTGCCCTCATTAAATGCAAGATATTGGTCATCAGTGCTGTCGAACGTGAGATCAGAAGTGTCAATGCAGAAAAAGGAATCACTTTTTGATGTGGCATAACTGCTACTGAGATGATAGGACCTTTCTTTTTTCATGAAAATGTAACAAAGGCATCATACTAAAAGCCACTAAAGGGGAAGATATTTGTCGCACAACATCGCTTAAATTTAGGTCGAAATGATAAATTATGGTTCATACAAGACGGAGCACCACTAACTTATAAATCTTTTCAAGAGAATTTAGGAGGATGACTTATTTTTATGCGGTGAACTGTCGAATGGCCACCAAGTAGTCCAGATCTCACTCCATGCGATCTTTTCTTGTGGAGATTCCTAAAACAAATTGTTTCAAAAATCACGTTAATGTACATGACTTAAAACAGAATTAACATAGCGTAGAAATATGTTGGAGAAGGTCTTTACAGTGGCTTTAGTAAATAGAATTAATTCATATCTTGCTCATTCACGAGGACATGCCGAATAAAAGTAAGTTCATTTTATCGTACTTACACTTAGATTAATATCTTTAAACAATTAATGGCAATGGAGCCAAAAAGTGTTTTTAAGAAGGAATAATATGTTTGCTTAGGTTCATAGTATAGCCTTATTCAACCTGATTCTTATTCCTCAGGTCGTAGATATCCAATTGAATGTGAAATGTGGTACAAGCACTGGGATAAGCTGAGGGCGAGCTGATGGGCTGCAGCATCTCTAAAAATTTTGAAAAAAGAATCAACATTTTCATCTAAAAAGACTGAGTAGAAGTAGAAAACTAGATTGGGAAATTGAGTTCTATCTGAAAGGGAATGAGTGAATTAAAAAACTGTAGTATAAGTAGCATACTTCCATTCTAGAGCAAAAAAAAATCAAATAATCGAAACCAGATTCGGCGAGTACAAGAATTGTAAATATACAGCGGATCTTTAGGACCTGATGAATGTCGATACGTCTTGATATTCCACGTACCCGTGTGTGCGAGCACTACATGGAGATAATTTGTATCAATTCCACCGTGAACGGGTTCAACACTTACATCCTGCTGATTACACTTCCAGCTTTTTTTTTTCGTTGGTTAGTACTCAATGAAATTCAAGTGCCATACATTTTACTTAGTGATAAGTCGACCTTTGTTCAAACCAGGGTATAATAGTCCCAATAGACACACTTGCGATTCTCGGGAAAATCCGACCGCAATCCTTGACACAGGACACAAAGACAATTTTTCAATAAATGTATATCATATCATGGTTGGAGTCTTGTTGATCCCCTATGATGCATCCTCTATGATTGCATAAATACACAGCGGCACCTTCATCTGTTACAAAATAATTTGAAGAACCAGTTAGACAGTGTTCCTTTACACACAAAGTGGAAGCTCATCTTGCAGCAGGACGTAGTACCGAATCATATTAGTTGGTTGATTTGAATGCCATTTACCCTAAGCGATCGATCAGTCTTAACGGTCTGGTTACTTAAACACATCGTTCTTTTGATCTCGCTCTTCTTGATTACTGCTTACGGTGATGGATTAAATAGGAGGTTTACTGCGTAAGGCTGAATAGAAGAAATAAACTGCAAGTTCGCATTATGAATGTTTTTCAGTTAATCCGCAAACTAGTAGGAAGCTTCGTAGTGCAACCAGTGATGAAACTTTTTCAGAAAAATTTCCGATTCATAAAAGCATATTCCACTTATTCCTACATCGTTGTTTAGCCGTGGGTAGGCCCGTACCTACCCAGCCTACACACTAAAGCCGCCACTAGTGGTTCTGTATATCGCAAACCATCATCCATCAACTGAACTAACGTAAGAAAGAAAAAAGAAACGCTTTTAGGAGGAGGGCAATCATCTCTTGCTCTCGCGAATAGCCCACTGATTCAGGTAGGAAAAGATATTCTTATTGTGTCAAAACTACATGTATACCAAATTCTTCGACACAAAATATCTATTTTTATGTGCACGAAAGATGCCTCTACTTGGTATAAATCAGACAACAGACATTAAAAGCGTTCCTTCCATTTAGTGGTTAAGAAGACAGCAACATCCATTTCCAATAGTTTCTTTTCTAGCGAGATGAAGAAAGTGGAAAAAATAAGTGATGGGGACAACCACCCTAACAAAACGTTTGGCTGAAATCCTCCTTAACTCACTTTCCGCTTGCTTCAGCACTCGATTATAGAGACTTCTAGGTATTCCACCAACTCTTGTGAACCTTTCCCCTGTCGATACAAACGATTTCTGTGTATCAATAAAAAATACTTCATTTGTACCAGTTTGTACCGCAAATATTTTTATTTGTAGTATACCGGTACTGCAGTATGAGCAATTAAGAAAACGAAGTGGTGAAGTTTCACGCAGCACCACCCCACAATCCCCTAGGATCGATTTAATTGGCTTATCTGAAAGAGTTTTATTTGTACCGTAATTTATTTCGTTTGTACTGTCTTGGATTATGAAAAACTAACGGAACAAAGTGGGGGCTTAATTCAAACAGGCCGTCAAATCAGGACTTAATTCACCGGGTACACATGACTTTTGTATGTCATATGAAAGTACTTCGTTAGTAGCGGATATTGTCACAATGAATTTTAGTTTAACTGTATCAGATTATGAGAAATTAAGAAAACAAAATTTGGGCGGCAGGAACACCTTCCAGTACAAACAATTTAATCGCCTCATTAGAAAGATTTTCGTTTGTACCAGATTGTACCTTAGTTTGTACCGACTTGGTTTATGAAAAATTAACGGAACAAAATGGGAGTCCAGCTCAAGTAGACACTCAAATCAGGACTTAACCGCTTAACGGTTTTACCCGAATTATTACGTTCAAGGGCTACCTACCGCCCCTCCATCTTTTCAGACCCACTTTTACCCCTGCACATAAGTTATTTTTCTTTCCAAATTGAATCATAACGGTACAAAAAATTTGTACCCGATATGTACAAATTTGTACTACCAAAATTGGAATTTGTACCTCTCCAATTTCGAGGAAATTGAATTTTTATTAGGAAGTGAATCTGCCCAGCACATAAATTTAATCCTTTCACTTCGAGTACACATTGGGTACGTATCTTTCGTACCGTTTCGGTTCGAATTGGAATGAGAAATTAGTCGTGCAGGCCAACTTTAACAGCCATAAAAATTCAAATTTCTCAAAATTCGTTGGGATACAAATTATAATTCTGGTGGTACAAATTGGCGCATATTGAATACAAATTTATGGTATTGTTTTCATTCGAATTGAAAACAAGTTATGCGGGCCAGTTTGACCCACCATCAAAAATTCAAATTTCTCGTAATTGTTGGGGGTACAAATTCTACTTTTGGTGGTAGAAGTTGGCACGTGTTGAGTAAACTTTTTTGGTAGCATCTTATTCGAATTGGAGAGGAAAACAAATTGTGCGGGCCAGTTTGATTACTGTTGGCCCAGTACGTTGGCCATTACATTCTGATTTTGTCTTGTTATTTTCTCTGTGATATTACTATGTACTGGCCTTTGTTTGATTAGGTTGTGCATAGATTAAGATATTATTTCAAATCTAGAAAATATTATATACAGCGATTACAAACGATATACTTACGACATATTACCAACACGAAACCCTGATTTTAAGGTGGTTTTCTTAAATTTTGAGTTTGTCTTTTGTTTTACCAATTCTAAAGTGCAATAGTCCAACACGAAATCGGCGAAGTGATAAGACGGCTTCTTTACCCTTTTTAGTTTTCATACAAGGGGAGGGGGAATCTGTGTTGGAAATACGAAATAGTAATATAAAAAGATATAGTATGAATAGAAACATTCCTTGTACCTAATAATAATTTAAACATTTTGTAGAGGAAGGCAATTTTCTTATCACCATAGAATTGTCATATATTAAAAGGTATACTACCTGTATTGCATTTTTCTCTTGTTTGATGACAGACACTACGCAACTTGGTAGAAAGTCATTGTAATATACAAACAAAGCCTCGCATCATTCCTCCTCCTAGCCACCCATTCACCGTCGCAGCCTTTTTCTGTACTTCGCCTGACAAGATAAAGTGTTTTGCCAAAGTGGACTACAGGGAAAGAGGTTTGTATAATATTATTCCTTTCGGAACAGCGCCGATGTCTACAACGCTGCTAACAATGAAGGCTATGAGGGAAAGGTGATGTACCTGTGAACACTTTTAGAGTCTTTGAAATTTTGGTGCTAATATTCAACACTTTTCCCCAATTTTTGTCGTATATTTGAAGACCCATCTCTTTGCTATCAGATAGGATTAATTTTAAACGTGTTACATAATTACATTAGCTTTTATAGAATATAACAAGAGCATACCCGTTTTGTTCACAGGTACATTATGGTCGTGTTCCATTGAAGAGACCCTCTTGTAACTTTGAACAAACTGAAAATTACGTTTCTGAGGCAATATTATAAAAAAAGTCGTAAATATTAACAGTTATAAATTGCAATAAAAGGTTTAGCTTTAAAACGTTCCCCAGAATTGAAATTTTATTAACTGAATTAAAAATTGAAGAGAAGTTCTACCAAAAACTTGTGAATAATAAAGTTGAGCATATACAACTCTTAACATTATGTTATAGAACAAGCGAATATGTAGAAACTACTTAAAATTATAATTAATAACTTTATATCCTAACATAACCTATATAAAATATATCAATTCTTTTAACTACTTACGTTGTGTAGCTTTAAACCGTGTTACTTATCGTTCAAAAGTACACGATGAATTGTTGTTCATAGGTATAAGAGGGTCACCATTACGAAAAATGTTCTCCACTAGCTTAAATATTGAACAGATGTTAAAACTAAAAATATTACTGTATTCGCCAATGATTCTACCCCAAGTTTGGACAAATAAATATCACAAGTTGCAAAAACCGATGAGCACAAAACTCAAAAGGTAACTACAAAAAATCTTCGTTTTGGGGGTGAAAAAATTAAAAGGTATATTGCTCGGCACAACACTCAGTAAACAACAGCCAAACCAGTTTGTAGTGCTTTTTTTCATATAATCTTTCAAACGAATTTTAATAACTGCACCTAGATAGCTTTGATTTCTAGAAAAGCACAGATGTTCCAAGGTACATTGTTTCAAACGTACAACGCCTTCCCTTATATATTTTCTTGAGACCTTTAATCAATTGCAGAAAACCTCTTGTGCTTATCTATTACCATTTTTGTTTTATGGCGATAAGTGATGAAACTTGAAATTGCTAATTTCAACCACTTCCGGTTTAGAAGATAACGTTAAGATGGAACCTATTCTTTTGACAATCGCATTTCCATATCTTTACGTTTTTACTCTAGGGAAATCAGTATTGGAACCAGAAGCAATATTAAATTTGAAACACTTCCTGGTTTAGTTGTATCTTGTGGATTGTCCCCTAAATCTTTTGCAAAATTTGCTTTTCGCTATCTCTTACCCTTTTTTTTTTGTTCTACGGAGATAAACGCCGAAACCGGAAATGGTTAATTTAAATTACGGCTGGTTTGAATAGACTGTTCATGGGGTGTCTTCCCACTTGCGACAGCCCTATTAGCGACAGAAACGGTTAGCTGTCCTATGATCAACCGATTCGATCTATTAATGTCATATGAGTCACCGATTAGTTCATACTAAGATGATGGAAGAAGATAAGGTTCCCTCTTCTTTAACTTGTTTTATGCTAATGTGATTTAGAACCGAAGAAATGTACTGTGAAAGATTTCGCTCTACCTGAATTGAATACGTGAGAACGCTCTCATTATATTAACAATCTTTTATACGTTTTTCCTAATATTATACTTTTGAATTAATTTATATGAATACATTGACTCTATCAAGGTGAAAACTAACTAAATATTTAGAGTAGCTCCGCCTTCTAGTAGCCATGTATGATTCTAATATAATTAAAAATTACATGTTAAAATGATATGGAGCATAAGTTTAGAGTGAATATGTTTATGGCATAAGAAGATAATCAGAAAGAGATATGGGCGCCCAAAGAAAATTTTCTAGGGAGGGGCATCTCCATGGTTACTGTATCAGGTCTGGTATATCTGGTATTTAATATACGTGGTTTGCTATATTACGTATACATTTTTGTGAGGCAGGGGGACGACTCCTGCCTTCCCATCGGGTGCCCAGGGAAAAAAGGTGTTAACCACTTGAGGATATCAAAGAAATCTAAACACACGGTGTATTCGAAGAAATTATTACACAAGTTAAAAATCTATCGCATGACTTTACAATTCATCTAGTTATTAGGGATTATATCAGATTGCTTCAAGACAGGCTTTCACGTAGAAGTCATAACAAGGAAGAAAGGCAAATTAAGCAACTAGTTTACGTTTTAATAGCTTAGAATAGGGGAATAGTAGTCTAAAGAGTTTGCCTTTTGGATTGTTTTACCTTTAGGAATACACTTTTCATGGAAATATCCCTGTTTTCTCGTTGAGTTATTTGATATGTTTTCTGTCGAACCTAACTCAAAATTAAAAAAAAAAAGATTTATTTACACAAACAGTAGAGGAAAAATATATTTGACTAACAGTATCACTGCCACGTACGTATTTCATACCAAGGTTGTTCGGGCGCTAATAACGGAGGCAAACATATTTTACGAGATGGAATCATATCATCTTCCATCATTTCAATGTAAATGAGTCGGTCCCTCATAGGACAGATAACAGTTTCTGTCGCTAATGGGACTGTCGCTTCTGGGAATAATTCGTTCACGGAAGAGATGTAAACTTTTCTTGGGACGTTAAATCGATTGGCAAAAAAGTTCTTGACACATTTTAACATTTTTGCTTTGATGCCTGTCGACAGACGAACAAGACAGTTCTTTAAGACTTCCACCACTGATGCAATGCAAAGTTCGAAAATATAAAAATGGACAGTTTTGGTCTTGGGATATTGATAAAACATCGGAAATGGCTGATCCAATCTGATTTTAAAAAATACCTACCGATAGCCGTGATCAAGTGCTCACCCGATGGATATGGGATGCTGAGCCCCTTTTTTCGTCCGCTTACATCTCGGCAAGAGGTCTGATGAAACTATGATGTATCGACTAACTAAGGAAAAAAGAACTGATATTAAATTGAGAGTGCTAGCATGAATTTATCTTCCTAATAAAAAAGACTATATTGGGTTTTAGGGTATTGATGAAACGTCGGAAATGGCTGAACAAATCTGATTAAAGTAAGATATATTATTTGACATGCTCAAATATTTAATACAATGAATACAGAGGATTACCCTTGACCTACGCCGGCTCATGTCTAAGTAAGAGGAGCCAATCAATCATTAAAAATGTTTGATCAAAACTGAAAAATATTAATGTATCGATTTGCAAAGAAAAAAATTCCATTAAATACAGAAGCTGGCGTGATGGCTCGTATGCACCAGTTACATGAGTTGAAACAGAATTCTCTTCACGAAATACGAGACGAGACAGGTCACTTCCAAAAGTAAAAAAGACTCTTCTAGACGAGACAGCTCTCTCACGATATTTTCAAATCGAAACTGCACCAAATTCCGTCTCGGTGGTAACACTAGATTCAACACTTCATCACATCGTACGTTTAACATTCGTTTTGTCCAGACTTATTCAACAATTTGCAGATTTTGATCGACATTGCTGACAGATATATTCATTGGTTTTAGTAATCAAGCTTAAGAAGATGTTAGTTCGACAAATAGTTTGATTAGGTTCATTCGATCAATATGTAAACAGGAGATATAAGGTGTTTATTTATTTAGATTTAATTAATGATTTCCAGCACGTGATTGATTTAATAGACAGACATATCATATATGCTACCTTCAGAAAAGAGTTAAGTACTCAACAGCTATTCCTCTCTGGTTACGCTAAATTCGACAATTTTCAATGTAAGTCGCTTGATCTTCGTTAGATCAAATTGGTCAACGGTTTTAAGCGATTCATCATCTGATTTGATAGATATATAATCCCTTCCCTCTTTTCTACTGTTTATATCTGTAAGTGAAGTCAATCAAACGTTGGAAATTATTGTTCAAACTTGATCAAATCAGGTTCATACGGTTAGCATTAAGAAATTTCGAATCTGACGTGAAGTTTCCCAGTGTGTAGTTAACACCAAACTAAAAATAGCTTATATTTATGTTTTAAGGCAGATCAAACGTTAGAAATTGTTGATCCTACCTGATAAAACAATGATCAAATGATTAACATAATAAAGAGTACAATCGCAGATGTAGGAAAGGGGGCTAGCCCCTTTTCTAACCTTTGTAACTGTTAGTAAAGTTGATCAAACGCTGGAAATTGTTGATCGCTGTGAAGGGGGGCTAACTACACGCTAGGCCTGTACTAAATGTAGTTTATATTTATCTTAATAAAACTGATCAAACGTCAGAAATGGTTGATCATACCTGATCAAACGATGGTCAAACGATTAGCATAATAAAGAGTCCAATCGGAGAAGTAGGAGAATAGGCTAGCCCCTTTTCTAACCTTTGTAACTGTTAGTAAAGTTGATCAAAGGCTGGAAATTTTTGATCGGCGTGATGGGGGGCTAACTAAACGCTAGGCCTATACTAAATGTAGCTTATATTTATGTTAATAAAACTGATCAAACGTCAGAAATGGTTGATCGTACCTGATCAAATGATGGTCAAGCGATTAGCATAATAAAGAGTCCAATCGGAGATCCAGGAGAATGGGCTATCCCCTTTTCTAACCCTTGTAACTGTTAGTAAAGTTGATCAAACGCTGGAAATTGTTGATCGCTGTGAAGGGGGGCTAACTACATGCTAGGCCGCTACTAAATGAAGCTTATATTTATGTTAATAAAACTGATCAAACGTCAGAAATGGTTGATCATACCTGATCAAACGATGGTCAAACGATTAGCATAATAAAGAGTCCAATCGGAGATGTAGGAGAATGGGCTAGCCCCTTTTCTAACCTTTGTAACTGTTAGTATAGTTGACCAAACGCTGGAAATTTTTGATCGCTGTGAAGGGGGGATAACTACATGCTAGGCCGCTACTAAATGAAGCTTATATTTATATTAATAAAACTGATGAAACGTCAGAAATGGTTGATCATACCTGATCAAACGATGGTCAAACGATTAGCATAATAAAGAGTCCAATCGGAGAAGTAGGAGAATAGGCTAGCCCCTTTTCTAACCTTTGTAAGTGTTAGTAAAGTTGATCAAACGCTGGAAATTTTTGATCGGCGTGAAGGGGGGCTAACTAAACGCTAGGCCTATACTAAATGAAGCTTATATTTATGTTAATAAAACTGATCAAACGTCAGAAATGGTTGATCATACCTGATCAAACGATGGTCAAGCGATTAGCATAATAAAGAGTCCAATCGGAGATGCAGGAGAATGGGCTATCCCCTTTTGTAACCCTTGTAACTGTTAGTAAAGTTGATCAAACGCTGGAAATTGTTGATCGGCGTGAAGGGGGGCTAACTAAACGCTAGGCCTATACTAAATGTAGCTTATATTTATGTTAATAAAACTGATCAAATGTCAGAAATGGTTGATCATACCTGATCAAACGATGGTCAAGCGATTAGCATAATAAAGAGTCCAATCGGAGATGCAGGAGAATGGGCTATCCCCTTTTCTAACCCTTGTAACTGTTAGTAAAGTTGATCAAACGCTGGAAATTGTTGATCGCTGTGAAGGGGGGCTAACTACATGCTAGGCCGCTACTAAATGAAGCTTATATTTATGTTAATAAAACTGATCAAACGTCAGAAATGGTTTATCATGCCTGATCAAACGATGGTCAAACGATTAGCATAATAAAGAGTCCAATCGGAGAAGTAGGAGAATAGGCTAGCCCCTTTTCTAACCTTTGTAACTGTTAGTAAAGTTGATCAAACGCTGGAAATTTTTGATCGGCGTGATGGGGGGCTAACTAAACGCTAGGCCTATACTAAATGTAGCTTATATTTATGTTAATAAAACTGATCAAACGTCAGAAATGGTTGATCATACCTGATCAAACGATGGTCAAGCGATTAGCATAATAAAGCGTCCAATCGGAGATGCAGGAGAATGGGCTATCCCCTTTTCTAACCCTTGTAACTGTTAGTAAAGTTGATCAAACGCTGGAAATTGTTGATCGCTGTGAAGGGGGGCTAACTACATGCTAGGCCGCTACTAAATGAAGCTTATATTTATGTTAATAAAACTGATCAAACGTCAGAAATGGTTTATCATGCCTGATCAAACGATGGTCAAACGATTAGCATAATAAAGAGTCCAATCGGAGAAGTAGGAGAATAGGCTAGCCCCTTTTCTAACCTTTGTAACTGTTAGTAAAGTTGATCAAACGCTGGAAATTTTTGATCGGCGTGATGGGGGGCTAACTAAACGCTAGGCCTATACTAAATGTAGCTTATATTTATGTTAATAAAACTGATCAAACGTCAGAAATGGTTGATCATACCTGATCAAACGATGGTCAAGCGATTAGCATAATAAAGCGTCCAATCGGAGATGCAGGAGAATGGGCTATCCCCTTTTCTAACCCTTGTAACTGTTAGTAAAGTTGATCAAACGCTGGAAATTGTTGATCGCTGTGAAGGGGGGCTAACTACATGCTAGGCCGCTACTAAATGAAGCTTATATTTATGTTAATAAAACTGATCAAACGTCAGAAATGGTTGATCATACCTGATCAAACGATGGTCAAACGATTAGCATAATAAAGAGTCCAATCGGAGATGTAGGAGAATGGGCTAGCCCCTTTTCTAACCTTTGTAACTGTTAGTATAGTTGACCAAACGCTGGAAATTTTTGATCGCTGTGAAGGGGGGCTAACTACATGCTAGGCCGCTACTAAATGAAGCTTATATTTATGTTAACAAAACTGATCAAACGTCAGAAATGGTTTATCATACCTGATCAAACGATGGTCAAACGATTAGCATAATAAAGAGTCCAATCGGAGAAGTAGGAGAATAGGCTAGCCCCTTTTCTAACCTTTGTAAGTGTTAGTAAAGTTGATCAAACGCTGGAAATTTTTGATCGGCGTGAAGGGGGCTAACTAAACGCTAGGCCTATACTAAATGTAGCTTATATTTATGTTAATAAAACTGATCAAATGTCAGAAATGGTTGATCATACCAGATCAAATGATGGTCAAAATGTTGACATTAAAATAATTTTAAATTCAGTGTGAAGGGGACTAATTGCATGCAGGCATAATTCCTGGCGTGTATTCGTGCGGTTTGCTTTGAACGTTAAAATGTAGATCCACATCTTATACAACTGCCTGCTGAAAAGGACACTAAAATCTAATCAACCAAAGGAAAAGTTAAAAAAATGAAAAGGAAGACTGAGGAACTTCAATCAAAGCAGCATAAAAACCCTTGCGCAATTTAAATGTTTTAAGGGTTCGAAAAGAAAACTCCAACAAAACACAATTTTATTGTGGTAGTCGTTGATCGTAAAGGCTATTCATTCCTGAATCACTTTTTAAATATATGAATACCTACTAAGATTTATCTGCGTTATTAGTAATTTGTATGTAAAATATATTACATAGTATAATCGTTTGCTGTAGATGTGTTCAGATTATTAAAAAATAAGTCTTCAAATCAATTAGAACGGTATAAGTTTAGATGGCGGTCTGATCAAGAAAGAACATCTCGAAACATTGATTAATTTTCTGGCGTAGTACCAAGAGCGCCAATCCTGTGGGTCCGGGGCCCTCGAAAGCTAATGGGGCCCTCCTAGTGTATTTATGAATATGTAATATTTTGCATAATTTGAATGTAATTTGTCTTAACATCCTCATATACAGTATATACCTTCTGGGTGTGAGTGACCCCCCCCCCCAATAAATTTACAGAGAAATGGTCGCTCTTGCGTAGTATTATAAACCTAGGTACTTGCTAAAAATTACAGGTTATTCGCTTTATATCCACCCATTTTCGATTCGGTGCTGTCACCTGGCGTATCATACTGGAATTATGGAATCCTTACAAGGGCAGTATTTGTCTGACCTCGTATACAAGCTGATACAGTTAAAGATGTTTTTTTTTCATGGAATCTGGAAAGTCCTCAAAACTCTCCCTTCTCTTCTTTGAGACATTTGTTAGATATTTGTGACCCCGTTACCTGAAAATAAATGTTGCTACTTCCCTCTATTGTCCCTTTCTTTTATCTACCATTCATTTTTTCTAAAAAAATGCTGAATTTTGTTGTTTATGAAAGGTTACGGAAGTACGGCAACATTGAAGAGAATGACATCGCACGTGCTGCTTAAAATCAGCCCTGGGTTGTGTGGGGGGAAATGTGTAGTGTTTGGGGCAAGAGATCTCTAAGTTTGTCTCCAATAATTACAGTAGGAGCGTGAGTGATGGTAGTGACTGTTATCAAATGGCACCGAAAATCGACGTCTTATTCCACGAGACGCTTACACATACACACAAAAGTCACGACCAGTTATTGTTCTCAAGTGGAAAAATTGTGTTAAAATATTAAATTGTTCGCACTAACTATCTTAAGTCGCGGCACAAGTCACAATCAAAAGTAGCATTTAAAGCAATAATAGCACGTGTATTAAATAAAATTAGTACCGGTATACGCAACGGGAGTTCGACAGTCAACCAAACCGCAATGGCATACAGAAATACAGGATTTGCTATTCCCGCTAAAACGATAAAGATGGATGGATACCTTCTCAAACACGAGAATAGCGGTATGTGAGAGTGAGCTACACTAGGGACAAAACATCTCACTTGAACGAAATATGAACTAAAGAAGTATACATCCGGGTTCCTTTTCACTTTCCTCCGGCTGCTACATACAAGCAAACAATTGCCTAGAGAGCGATCGTGGCTAAGGAAATAAGGATTTGCAGAAGAAGATGATTTTAAATATAAAGTTGCTGTTGTGAACGTTCTTGTAAATCATTTCATTAAGACTGGCAACATAAAATATAAGGGAAGTATAAGAACAGTGTTATATTCTTATTATATTTCAATTCATAATGGCTAGTGAGGCGTCTGTTAAGTTGGAATTGATGTGCAAAGAAGAAATTGCTTATGACTTACCTCAGGAATATCCACTCGAAGGGAAAGGGTGGTCATTGGAACTGATGACTGACAACAAAGAGTTAATAGTATCTACAACGGAAGGAGAGGAAACAATGGACAAGGATACAGCTATGTGTTCTTTGGATGTGAAACTAAACGTTGATAGGATGAAATCAGAATTAGCAGTAGAAGATCCTGAATTTGAAAGGAATATAGAAACGCCTAGAAAAATAGTGGTTCAGGAGACTTGCGCGTCGTACTCTAATCACTAAATTTAAATTCAGTTCGGCCAGAAAGGTAATGTTCAATTTTTCATATACTAATTCAAGTTGGTACCATTCTTATCCCGGATGTGTAGGCCTGAATCAGAAATGTTCGATTAAACTTTTTCTTACAAAGGTAAAAGTTATAAAATGGCGTTTTGGCAAATTTGATGACTCACTACGGTACCTGTGTTTCGAGCAGGTGTTTCCAAACCTAGTAACTTATTATGAAATAACTATCATTTCGCTGCGTTTAGTTTCGGAAGAAGAAGTTAAGATGAATACTGTGTAGAAGTTGTACCGTATACTGTATGAATACTGTATAGAAGCTGTACCGTAAGAGATGTAAGAGTATTTACCAACCTTATCTTTCAAAATTTGTGTGTTTGTAAGATTCCTGAAGGCAATGGTGGTCATGGTAAATACAAGGTGAAAACATAATAGTGTCTGGAGAAAAGTAAGATCATTATGTCGATTCATTACGTTTCTGGTTTCAACTTTTTTAAAGTTGAGTTCTGCGCCTAAACACAGTTACTATTGATGCGAATACAGTTACTAATCCTCTGGACATTCCTGACTGGGTATATATATTCATTTCACTCCGTTTGTTTGTTTGCAAATAGTTCCGCAGGTGTGAGTTCGTTTTGCTAATGATTACACTAGGAAAGTAGTACCCGAATCATGTGCGGCCATGTGATGATATTATTGCCACCTCGCATATAATTTTGATATTTCGTGACTTTTCACGTCACACTCAGTCAAAATATAAATTGACTGTTTAACAAGTTGTTCATTACCATAAACAAGTAATAAAAATATCATTTAAATTACTTTGACGATTCTCATAGTTCTTCGAAACAAAATACAAAATATGTATGTTGCGTCAGTTAGTGCGCTCCAGTTTTGAAACTGAGTTGTTGACCACGCAGAATTTACGGGCAATTTCACACCAGCTGTTGACAATAAGGTAACACTAAAAAGAATGTCCTTGTAATCCACAAGGAGCGTAGCAGATTCGATGTCGCGCGTAGCGGGAGGTTGTAGGGGTAGTAGGGAGTTGGAGAGGGGTAGGTGCCGAAGAAACCAGGAGGAGGCATGCGTTTTGCTGTGATCAAATCATATAAACTGTGCCTATCTTTCCCTGAGATAGTGTAAAACTTTTTTTTTTCGTAGAATGTAATCGTTCGATTGCAACATTATAATTTAATTAAACGTATTTTTCGTCACATTAGCCCAGTTCGAATACTAAGATAAGTTACTACTATCAGGCACACTCAATTTATACGTATATTTGTAATAACTAGTGATTGCATAAATTTCAAATTAGACACATCACATTCAACACAACTACTTTTTATTCTGTAATCTTCATTAATAAATACCAGTTGCCATAGCAAACCGAAACAAAAATTCTATTTTATTACTGTAACCACAATTACAAATTATCTATCTAAAATCAACATATATTCTATATTTTTTTTCTTAACAACAGATTGTGCACTTTTAAGTTGCACTTTTGCCCAAAATAGCTACAAGAAAAATGGAAGTAATTCACAAATATATAATATCGTTGCATGACCGGAATTGGCATGTTACGAAATCAGGGAATACAGAAGAGAAAAGTTTCAGACTGTGTGATTTCAGAGATGTCCTTAACAAAATCATTCAAAGTGTGACTAACCGGGTTTGGAAACACGAAAACCTTTTCCACGACTTGGTGTGGTTCGATCCAAGGCGGATTTCTGATTTAAAAGACGAACTACCCTCAAATGCTATGAACAAAATCTGTGGCATAGACAAAGGGAAAACTATCGAAGAACTAAAATTTTATGCAGATATTTAATCCAAGTCATCGCAAGATGTGAGTGAATATGATATTGAATATATAATTAGTGAGTATGAAGAGGAAGCATGGTGAAGCGATATTGAACCAGGGATGTAGGAAATCAAAGTAAGCTTGCAAGTCTTGCCTCACGTGTGCGTTTAAAATTATATATGAACATCACATGTTCGCCTTAGGTTACACATATAACTTTAAAATGTACAAGTTCCTTCTTACTATCCCTCTTACACATGTAGAAAGGAAGTTGTAAACAAGCCTTTTTTGAAACTCAATATTATAAAATAAGGATTGAGAGCAAACCTCGGAAAAGACAACCTTCAATCCTTTATGTTAATGCAATATGAAAGGGATATACTAAACAAAGTGAATAAAGATGTCTTAAATAATAAATTCTGTCATGTTAATTCAGAATGGAAAATATTTCTGATATAAGGTAAGGATGTCCTTTCTTCTTGTCATGTAAACAGATCAAAGTAATAAAAGTTAAATGCTTTATATATATGATGCATTGCCACATTATATATATTTAAATATATATATATATATATATATATATATATATATATATATATATATATATATATATATATATATATATATATATATAATGTGGCAATGCATAAATAGTAATTAAGCTGTCTGAAACCAAAGTCTAAAATACCACAAAAAAGGTACATTGCCACATTTTTACATCACCTTTTCATGTGAGTTTATCCACCACTCTTTCCAAAAGTGATAATTTATCCCAAATTATGAAAAACTACAAAATTTATTCTGGTTACTGATAGTTCGAAAATCCATTTAGTTCATTGTTTTAAGACAGCTCAATTGAGGTTGCCATAATAAAAGGGATCCAAGTTATACATGACGTTTCCAACAAGGTTTATTTATATTCGGAAAGCTACTCTCCGGATCACAATTTGCAAACTACAAGAACCGCATCGCACTCCACTCGAGGGTCTACCAATGAGTCAATTGCGTCGTGGTTCTCTTCCCAGCTTATATATTTCACTATGGAAAGTCAATTTCCTAGACATAAGTATACCTACTTCAAAAGTCAGTTCCCTTGACCTCCAAGGTCTTCACCTTATGTTTGATTATGACGATATGGACAGACATGAACTTTTAAATCAACCCTCGTATTTCTCAACTTCGATTCGTAGAAATGAAACGCAACCAGTTAACATTTGGAGGAAAACAATGCTCAGGAATTTGTCACCCAAAAGGTGCCTCACTTTTCCAGACAGTCTTGCTTCCTCCCGTCAGCCTATTTTAGGTGAGGAATTTCGCTACTCTCATTCTCCATACCCACGTAGTAAAGACTCATGTGATGACGACAGATTTTACGGGATAATGTAAAATTTAGTTGTAATCATTAACTTCCTATTTTACTGATAGTATCAGTGTTTTCAATATGGTTTCAATTAACCTATGCATTATTAGTAAAACTATACATTATTAGTAAAACTATAAAGCAAAAACTTAGTGTTTTCTATGAACTATATTTTCATTTGTTAGTGTATTCTTACGCTATTTAACTGGCAACGATGTGACGCCTCAAGCCATGCGTCAGAGCACTTTTAAAATTCCAAAAGGCTAAAACGTAAAGAAGTCTTGCTCTCGCAACAGAAAAATGCACCAGAGAACAGAAAGTGAAAATATTTGTAAAATTAGTTCAAATTCAACTAAGTATTTTTTTCTAATAGTGCAACGACAAATTTGTATATTTTTAATATGGCGTGATCTTGTGATATAAACAATGTGTTTTCATCGCACACCCTCAGTTAGCATCTTATAGATTTAAAATGAATGAAGAAAACAGAAGAGTGGTACTACAATCCAGATAATGAGATGTCAAATAAGCTAATCTTTACGCAACCTAATGGAAGTTAAATATCTACAGTGAACTTTCATTATCGTACGAACCACTGCATCCGCCGATCGCGAATATCGTGCGTGTATCGTCCCGTAAAATAAATGGGCGAGTGTGATTAAAAGTGAAAATTTTGATAATGATTCAAAGGTGTTCTTGTGTTGATGCTTATATGTAAATATTTCATTTTCAAAGAAGTCAAATTCAAAATATAAGTGTTTTGCAAAATATTTCTTTTTCTTTATAATATCCGTTGAAGTTGAAAGCAATATTTAATAGCATCAAAGTGTGTGATTTTACATCTTTCTTTCTTAGTGAATGGTGGATATCAAATTCTAAATATGTGTGCAGCTTAAAGTAGGACGTCATGAGGTAAAGTATCTTCAAGGCAGTGGAGTGCAAATGTTTACTTTCGTCTCCCACAAATCGTCTGGTGTTGACCATGCTTGTCCGTTCCACCTTGTATTCTTTTACAGATTTTAAGGAGTATATCTTTGGGTTGGCGCAACAGTGACGGTGTGCACACGGCATATGCCTCTGGTATTTATAACGCCCGAATTCTAAGACCGTGGGAGTGGAGTTATTTGTTTTATCACCAGTTCCTTACTGGATCCCATTAATGTTTGCAATTGAATGATGTTATAATGAATATTTCTAAAGAGATCCAAGGTTCGGATCCCGATAATGTCATAGGCAGTCTCATGAATTGGAACAGGAAAATATTGAACCACTCAATCTCTTTATATCTTTATATGATATAGATGTTTTATTGAGTGTAACGGAATAAAACTATAAAACTATGTTGTTTTTGATACTTACAATTTTGAGCGTTTAGACGGTGTGCGAGGATAGTATGTAATAATACTCCACATACAACTGTTGATCAGCTAGTTAAATAAAAAATACGCATATGTTATAACGTCCCTATGTTACATTCAGTGCCCCTTATTAATGATTACAGTCTACGCCCCTCACAGCTTCTCATTGTGACCCCGGTAGAAATTAGGACACTATTGATATTAGAAAAAACTAATCCAGAGGCATGGGATAACATCAAATGGTAAAATTGAAAATTAAATTCAGAACTTAGCTCAATATATAGTAAAGAATATCGCGAGAAGAAAAAACAACGAAAACAAGAAAAAATCATACATTACTTTAGCACAAATTATAAATCTTTATAAACGAAGAAGAAAACTTGTTATAAACGAAATTAACTTCTCTCGAAATAACCTGGAACATCACTTCCGTTTTGTTAATGATCGTTATAATACATGTTTGTAATTCCAGATGTTGTTTGGCAATAGACCAAATGGAAAAGACAAACAAACCATAACAAAATGATATTCGGAAGAATGAAAAGAAAGCCAAGAACAAACTTTTAGATGGTATCTCTGTTGATTGCCAGCACTTTCTTCTTCTTTTAATTCCATTTTACTCCCGCTTTATCCTATCGATTGTAAGACAATACTGATGAGAATTAATCGCGAAGGATTCATCCAAAGAGTATAACATATTTGAAATCATAGTAGACACTTGAAACTAAATGAATATACAGGTAGACATTAATACAAAATACTTATTTACTAAACAATAATAGAAAATGTGTATATTTCGGAAGTGTTGCCTAACAACGGTGTAAACACTAAAGCCGAAACTCCTAATACGTGTATCTAGTATAGTGGAATGCGTGTATATGCACTTTTTTCACAACAAACTTATTCAATACCCAAACCTTTTTATTCAAAAATATTTTGTAATATTCAACTACTAAATATAAACATAAAATGTAGCATTAAAATTATTGTATAAATTAATATATATATATATATATATATATATATATATATATATATATATATATATATATATATATATATATATTCGTACACATAAATACATGAATAAAGCACGAAAATTTTCAAAAGCAGCATTTCGTAAAAAGATTAATAAAGGAAGACAATTTTCAAAAGACGCATTTCGAAAAGTAGTTATAGCATTACTTGTATAGTGATTATTTAAAATACTATATTACAACTTACTAAATATCAAAAATTCTAAAGCAATACAAAGTCATTTAAAGTCTCAAGTTTCAATAATCATATTGCTCATACGGCAAAACGAAAGATTCATTAAAATGTTTCAAATAAATTTAGACTCACAAAACAATCGTAGGTCAACTCACAAAACAATCTCTCTTGTCTTGCTGTTATTTAAACATACATATAAAAATCTCTTTTAAAAAAATTATCAGTAGTACTCGCAAACAAACTTCTATTTTTACCAAATCATCAACTATAACATTTACATAGGCATCAACACTAATGCACGGATCTTTACAACATTAGTGAGCAAGCGATTTTAGGCTGATACAATCATTACTTAACCTTATTTTCAACAAACATCTTGTTGGCAACGGCAAAGTAAAACTCTACTAGCACATTTATGGACATTGATCACAAATATACATAACAAGAGGATATTCTATCCACCTCCAAAATATTAAAGATGCACAATAAACGGTTCCTACTCATCTAGCATTCACAAGCTAGGCATTCGCGAAGTAAGAAGGAGTAACTATCTTCGGAGTGAGCCGCCCTCTAATGGCCTTTGGCATCACGTTAAAATTCGCATACATTATAAGAGTAAATTCATGTAAAGGTGCCGCTCTAAATCAGGCTTTTGGCATCTTGAAAATAGCCCTAAATCATTTATAATGCTCAATTCCCATTTAGTTGAACTTAAACGTACACAGCTCTAAAATACTTTACAGGCAATCATTATGTTCGCTTGACGAACGTTATCAATGTTCACGTGCCTAGTTGGCTCATGCAAATAGTGTCTACAATCAATAATTACTATTCTCATCAAAACTTGACTATAACAGTTACAAATATCTTGTCGACTTTTACGAACATCAACTACTCATTGATAAATTCTTTCAAACATGAAAAATATTTCTAAATATAATTCTGACAATAGTTTCAGATCTTAATTAGTTAATTCATCCAAATAATAGCAGTCAAATTTACTTCTGAATCAAAATCTTTACTTTCAAGCTTATGACAACTTTCGAGAAAACTAAATGTCTATATTTGTCTTTCGAGACAAAATATCTAAACACGCTCTCCTTTAACATATAACTAAACAGCTGAAAAGGAAAATACTTAATTTAAACGAAACGTCGGATCCGCAGGTGGTTCAAATCTTACGTCAACGATTACGGTCAAAGTAGAAAGAATAATCGCTACAATTTCTGGGAGGAAAATCACTACTATTGGAAAGCAAAGGTCCGCGAGTTTTAAACCCTTTGGAAACAAACTACAGACGACCTCACTGTCCACATTTTTAACGAACACAATTACTATAGGTAAATATAAAAGTATTAACTCACCAGGTATCGGAAAAGCTCAATGGTTTACCTACTGTCTTCTTTCCTCTCGTTTGGAATTCGGCCTCTTTGACTAACTGTTGACTAGTCACGTACGCAATTCTTTGATCTATGCCAGAAATTATGCTATCACGTTGTTACAGAGAATAATTAGAGGACAAATCTTTAGGATTGCCAGAATAAAAAGGTATCCAAACTAGCAATCACTGCAGACTCTATTAAGAAATGCCCTACACTACAAGAATTCTCTCTTCTTAATAAATTTCTTTTTTTAGAAAAAAGAAATATTTCAGAAAGATTAAGGAGTAATGAAACAGGCCCAAAATGCACATTAAATTCACTCACTGACTACAATTGATAGAGCGAAATGAGGGTTCACTTTTGCATGCACACTTTCTCTCTCTGACTCTGTAACTTGAGCAATAGTCAAAGTTTAGAACAAAAATAGTCTATTTCTTTGCCAACTTCGTCCACTAACACTGTGAACTTATTCCACAAATCGTGATACTTTACCTCACTTAACTCGCAAATAATATATAGTAGCAAAAGCTTTTCCGGCACGGAACTCAGAATTGCCCACGTATATGCACTCAAGAACATGTCCTACTTAACACACAAGCAAGCCAAGAACACGCAACCACCAAACAACTCCATCCTCTCTGGGGTAACTCAGGGAACAAGATAACGGGTCCTTGAGTCACCGAGCTATGTAGAATGGTTGGGACAAGCCACGCCCACTGGACAAACACGCGCCAACACCTTTTTTCCCTTAAGTTGTCATAGCATAGCATTACCAAGTCAATTCCTCCTTACATTATTCCTATCAATTTTTAAATTACTTTTTTTTAAAGAAGACTTTTTACAAAGTGAATATAATCTTTTTAAATACTGACTATTATTAACATTATTAGTTTTAATAGAAAATATATCGCTCTATATATAATTTTCCTTCATGTAACCATCTATTGTTCTTCTTCCCAGATTCAGAAGGATGGTTCGTTACACTACCCATCACTAGATTACACAACGAATCAAAAACTTTTCTTATGTCGTATTTTTTATCAGAATTCTCAAATTCAATTTAAATTTTGTTACACAGTATTACTATTGTGTGAGTTTATTGATAAGTGCTAGTTTAATACAATATTTTCTCTCCTTTTAAACTAATCAACACAAAAACAATCAGCTAAACATCAAAATGATTCGTTAGGTATGACTATTGTATTTATATTAATCATATACCGAATGTTTTAACTATTGCTTCATTTGTGTTGAAGTGAATAAAAATTTCAGTAAAGTAAATTAACCAAATTATTCCACCTGTATGAATATTTAACAGAAAAGGAAACAAGAATTAGTTATTTTTTCATTTGTGTGAGTCGTTGAGCAATAGATAATCTCGTAAAACAATTATGAAAACAAAGTTTTTTAATTATGTTTTCCGCACTAAACTTACTTTTTTCGTTTTAAACACTCATTTTTTTTAAAAAAAATAATTAAAATGTACTAACATAATACGTAAATACGTATATTTATATATAATATACGAGCAAAACTTAGATACTAAATATATATAATCTATTCATGGAATTAGTAAAATTCAAAAGAAAACAAAATCTACATACATGTCACTACACATAAAATAATTAAAATATCAATATATATCATACAACGTAACTAATATGCGTTTGAACATTTTAAAACGAATAAATGAGTTAAACGACGGTTAAACCCTACGGAGAGCCATTAAATGACAAGTCAGGTTGTAAGTCATTCATAAAAAAAACAGGCTAATGAGTTGGTTCCAAAAACCAACAGCGCTGACTTAATCTCCTACAATTGAAGCTTGCAGGGTCGCTAAACTCCCTGACGATTCGAATGAATCGCTTCTACACTAAGACCTTATATACCACTCTGGCTGCATGCTTTCGGCATTCAAATCATGACATATCCGGGTTAATTTCCCAACCCCAATTGGGCTGTCAATATTCAGGCCTTTAGGAGGTATTTTAGGAAAATAATTTTAATGAAAAATACGACAAGAAACATACCCTGGGAGGATATTTAACGCTACAGCCCCGCATTTCAATTCATCAATCATTTAATCATTAGTATTACTTCAGGCCTGCTCATATCTACAAAATTGGTAGGTTTACAAATGTAACCTTGTAAAGAGCGCAAGACAATACTTATGTGTGGCTTACTAGCAATTGCACTTATCTTTACAGAGAATAAAGTCACATCCGAAAACATTTGTCACAATCGTGAAATACAAGATAAAAGTAATATGAACTTGTTCATTAAACATTAATGTTGTTCAGGGTCTACTCGTACGTAACAATTTAAATTCTCATAACATAACCTTTAATTTTACAATATACTGCCAAACTGTCGTAGGCACTCCGTACTATCGATACATCATAGTATCCGGTGTTTATCGTAGTAAAGGGTACCGTGGAATCGTAAACGGGTTTCCATTTTTCTTTTTCTCGAGACCGGTTTATTATTCCCGGCACAATAAAACAAAGAGTTATTTTCAAAAATCGAAAAGAATAACATCTAAGTTACTTTCTCTAAATCTAAATGAAAACTAAGTATTATATCAAAATCGAAAATCAGAACATCAATTTTGTTACTACTATGCTTTTCTCTAAATATGCCAAACATTAAAAATTAATATTACAAATTTTGAAATGTGTAGTCAATTGCCGAATCTACGCATTAGCTGGGTGCCAACCAGGCGCCGTACTGGTTTCATAACTTTAATTTTGTAACGAAAGTAGTGATGTCCCTAGGGGTGAATTATATTTTAACTTTCAACTTTTAACTTATAATATCGCTTTCTCTGAACTCAATTAACTTCAGGTCTCATTAGTCGCAATGAATGCACATTGACTTTCCATAATAGACGGCATATATAATTCGAACGACGAACAAAACAAACACCTTTATGAAAATCAACGTAATTTTAAATTATTTTCAATATTATACTAAATTGTGTTTAATTTACAGTATTTTGACAGCGACTTAATCTTATATTACAAATTTAGCATATTTTCCCATTATTGAATCACATAAGATGAAAAAATCATTATCTAAGGAGCACACCTTTCTAATTACTCAAAATTTTAACTTTATCATTAATTGTAGTTATTACTAGTGCTTCTCTAATTATGTTCGTAAATATCTCTAATTGCTAACATTTCCCTAAATGATTGATTGTATGGGGACAGCTAAATCTTAATACAAACATAAAGGAGAATGAATAAAAACTCAAATCAAAATTTCATAATAAAATTTTATTATGAAGTCTTGTTCCCAAAACTGGAAACACCTTTAAAAATATATATAAAACTTGAACATTCTAAGAAGAATTCGATACAGAAAGTCCGCATCCAAAACGGGATAGCCATACTTTTCAACAGTGGTGGGTTATTATTACTATTTGAAAGACCGAAATTGCGTTCTAAATAAATTTCCTGTTTAAAATTTCTAATGCTGCCTTTGCTCTGCTTTCCACATTCATCTTTCATCTCCAAAAGCTTTAAAGAAATCATAAAACATGACATCTAAATAAATGTACCTTGGTGTAGAGCGATATTGATGTTTTTTTGGACTGGCGCGTCAGTGGCGATGTGCACACATTTTGAATATGAAAAGTAAAAACCCTATCTTTCGAAATACGAGGGGAATAATCAAATAAATTATCAATAATCATTTTTTAAATTCTCCCTAAAAGTTTAAAAGGTCAAATTCGGTATTTCTAATTTCTCATCTCTTCTGGGGTTTAGTCCAAGTTCGGGTGAAGTTCACGCTTTTTTGCGCTAAGATTTTAATATTCCATCTATGCCGGTTACGCTTGTAAGCTGTAATTTAGCACGTTTACATGTACTTTTCCAGTTAGTTTCATTAATTTGCGAAACTTTTCTCCTTTTTACAGCACATTTACAAAATTTCGCCTAATGACACGTTTTAGTTTACCACAATTAGATTTACGCTGCACTGCGATACCTGTGATAAATTTCTTCTTATGTTTGCTCGTACTATTACTACAGGGTGTCCGAGAAGTCCTTCCCTGATTACAGAAATTGATAACTCAGGCTAGAAATAAGATAGAAATATGAAACTGGTGTTGAATTGTTTACAAACTATAAAAGTTTTGGTCACATCAGTACACTTCCACATGAGCACCCTTGGTAGCACGTAGCACATCTAGGCGATATTCAATTTCCATCCACACATTAGCCAACATCACTGGAGAGATCGATGCAACGACTGTGGTTATTCGTTGCTGCAGGGTTTCAAGATCTGGTACACGTGTTCGGTAGACCTCATCCTTGACATAACCCCATAAAAAGAAGTCTAATGGGGTTATGTCAGGAGAGCGTGGAGGCCAAGCTGTTGGTTCGCACGACCAATCCATCGCCCAGGAAATGTCCTATCGAGATAGGCACGGACGCCCAAACCCCAATGAGGTGGTGCACAGAACAAACCTAACACAGACAAAAACTTTTATATCTTATTTCTAGCCTGAGTTATCAATTTCTGCAATCAGGGAAAGACTTCTCGGACACCCTGTATATTTCCCATGTAGTTTACTATACAATGTTCGTACGTGTTTTCGCTTATTATTTTTAGTAGTCTTCGGAGTCGATGTATATTTTTTTCCGCATGTTTGACGCAAAATAAGATCGCCTACAGCTCGACTTTAATTTGCATCTAGTTCGTCTGAGACTGGGTTTAGTTCGTTCCGTATCACGCTTACCAAAGCACTTTTCTTTTATTATCAACTTATTTCCTACTGAACGCCTAATGCATGGTTCCGCGCTGAGAGTATGCTGTACGTGGAGGTCGACGAACATTGTTGTCATCACGAGCAATCAACTGTTCTACATTTTGAGCAGCCCCACACTTAAATCTTTGCTCTTTACTTTTTCGCAATAGTGAAATACTAGCTTGAAAATTAACTCCTTTCGGCAACTGAAAATTAATAAATATTGCATCTAATGTACTGATAATATTATTACGTCTGCTTATTTTAATTCTGTTGATTATGCTCCTCGAAATAGAGTTTACCTTAACTGACGTATGACAAAACTCGAGTGGGTTTCATTGGCTATCTTATTCTTCTTATCCTTGGTGCTACATTTCAGCTCTATAACGGAAATATAAGTAGAGCTCCTCCATGGCTAAATGGTTAGCGTACGCGCCTTTGGCGTGGGAGACCCGGGTTCGATTCCCGGCGGGAGCTCATGTGGTTCGGATTCCACGTTAATCAGTAGGTCCACGTCTCATATAGCCTCGCTGCTGAAAGGGACGCTAAACTAAAATCAACTCAACTCAACGGAAATATAAGTACGACTGCGTGTGCTTTATTGGAAGTGTTACTTTTACGCTTGTTTACGGTAAACATTTCCGACCGATTGATTATGTACGAGACGTTCACTGCGTAAAACACAATTCTCTTCGTGGGCCTACACTCTAAATTGTGAATTTGAAGTCGTTTTCTTGTACAATACTCAAAGTTGATAAAGTCGGAATGGATTTGCAGCACTAAAATGCAACTCACGTTAGACATTCACGGTTACGAAGAGATTTTTGAATTTGTTGAATCGCACAAAGCATTTGCCTGCGACACACAAACGACAACACTACAACTTCGTTTACACACAAACCTAACAATTGAATGCTCAAGCCTTCCCTGGCTTCTTCGAGAGGATGGGTACGCGCAACCTCAACGCTTACAACTTATCATGTGTGAAACATCGGCATCCACTGCCGGCAAAACAATTACATTAGAAACATAATTGTCTACAGGTACACGTAACGATTCTACCTTTTTCGCTATCCCTACAATGCATATTTCCTTTTCCTGACTGTAATCGACTTTCCGGTTTATTTGGCACATATCTTCCAAACCGTGGGAGGGCTCGAATTCAAGAGTATTTACGGTTTCTTTTCCGCCTTGCACTTCCTTGCACTGTTGTATTTTGTACACTCAACCTGTGCCGTTCGCATGTATTCACAATTCTCAGTGAGACATTTCTTTCATTCCACTACACTATTTTTAAACTCGGCAGTTACTGAATAAATATGATTGGCCGCGTTAACTAATTCAGAGCGTACCTCAGTTATTGAGTTATTGGCTTACTTTGATATTATTACGTAAACTGTCTGCTTTGGCATTCAATTCGCTATTTCCTACGCTCCCAAATCGCTTTTGTTACAGACTGCTGGAATTCACTTACAGATTCATCTATTTTTTGTCCTAGACGTCCAACATTCATTTCCATTTTCTGAGCAATGGTTTCTAATTGTTTCCTTAATTCCTCTGTCAACATTGCTTAAAATTGTTCTAAAACACTAGCCTCCATATTGATATCAATTACGATCAACTAAATTAAAGTACAAAGATATAAATGTCTAAGTTTAATAGGAAAATAAGAAATATGCACTTAAAACATGAAGCAAGAATAATTTTGATATTACGACCATTAACAACCAGTCCTTCTTTTAACAACTCAGGTGTCACTTTGCGAAGTGCTTCAATATAAAATTAACACAGATATAAATTAGTACCATATTCAAAACATTGTCTCTTATTCATAAATGCATATGAAGGTGCTTAATGTGTGTGTTAATACTCAATCAGCTGTTTGGTATCCACTCACATCTACATAGCATTAAAAATCAACAAGAAAATTTTTTATAAGCTACATTAATCTCTGTCGCTCTCAAAGTCGAAACCTATATACTTAACTTACATGAAAAATCTACATTAGGCCTACTTACTTTTTGTGTTTATCTATCCCTGTTCTTTATTTTTAATTAATTGTGTTCGCGCATGAGCTGATGGAAATTGACTGTCGAAACTAGGCTAATCAGATTCGAAACTCAACACGTTATCTGGATAACTAATGGTATTTTAAAAGCAGTTGTAGGAAGGCTACTATAATTTAATCCAGAAAACGGTCGCCATGTGGTAGAAATCGTGTTTTTTGCTAGTTGTTGAATCTTGTAAATATAATCGTAACGTTCACATCGATTTTCGCCTTTTTTCCCAAAAGTTTACACATCTCTCTCTCGCTTTCTGTCACTTGTTTATTGCGTATATCGCAGCTTTGCTACGACAAATCACGTTTTCTTCCGTATCTACGTTTTGTCATTGAAATAGTGAATAATCTGTGAAGAATGTGGAAGAGTTAAATAGTGAGTAATCTGTGGAAAATGTGGTTTAGCATATAGTCTGTGAAGAGTGTGATACTATTGTCAATAGTCTGTGATGAGCATGAGGATGGCAGGCTTTGGCATGGGTCAAAGAGTTCGTGGGAGCAAGAATGAAGTTGGAGTATGCAAGTGGGCTAGTTAGAAGTACTGGGAAGAATATTATTTAGTAGCATGGGGATAAAAATTAGTAAAGTACTTTTGAAGTTTGTGTGCATGTACCCGTATCCGTAAATAAAGAGTATCTTAGTTTGGAAGTAGTTATTTTAATAGTAAAAGTAATAGCAGTATAGCTAGTATAAGTTTCGGCAGTATAGCAGTGGCGACGAGGTAAAAGAATTTACAATATGGCAGGATCCAAACTTTATGAAGCCTTTGAGGTGGAAGACCAGGAAATAAGTGATTATTTGGACAGGTTTGATCAATTCTGCATAGCAATGGAGGTACCGGCCGCAAAGAAAGTGCCTACATTGATCGCGTCTATCGGTGCAAAAACATACAAACTATTGAGAGACATTTGTGAACCGGAAAAGATACAAGATCTGACCTACGCAAAAATCAAAGACAAGTTAGTGTTACACTTCCGACCAAAACTCAACACAATTTCAGAACGGTACAAATTCAGATATATTCAAAAGTCGCAAGGTCAGTCCGTTACCGAATTTGTAGCCACGGTGAGACAGCAAGCAGCATTGTGTAAATTCGTCACATTTTTAGAAGAAGCATTACGGGATCAGTTTATATATGGCATCAACGACGATAATGTGCCTAAGAGATTGTTAGCAGAAGACAATATGACCTTCACAGTAGCTGTTCAAATGGCAGTGCAAGCGGAAACTATTGGTTACGACATGGCAATCATGAGAAAGAAAGAATTCGAAGAGGTTTGTCAGGTCAATGTGTTGAGTCATTGTCAAGGTATGCCAAATAAGCAAAACCAGACACAGGTAAGGTACAGTAATAACAGTGGAAATAGTAATAAAGCAGAACGGTACAAGGGTAAATTTGTGTGTGGTAAGTGCGGGAAACAACATAACAAATACTCCTGTCCTGCGAAATATGTAAAGTGTAATTTTTGTGGTGTACAAGGCCATTTTCAGAAAATGTGTTTTAAAAGACACGAAGCACAAGGGACTATTGACGCAGAGGAAGTAACTGAAAAAGTGAAAGAAATTAAAGTGACTACCCCAGAAACGTCAGTAATGCAGGAAGAAAACTTAGATAAGATCGTGGAATTTTGGCAATGGACGTACCAGACGGTAAACGCAAGGACTGATGTAACATACCGCTAAAATGTGACGGTAAGACAGTGTTTTTTGAACTAGATACCGGTGCCGCAGTGTCAGTAATCAGTAGAGATGCATGCAACGAACATTTTCCCAACAAACAAGTAGTATCGGATACCATTAAATTATGCAATGCCGATGGTAGACCGTTAGACACTAAAGGTAAAATAATGGTGGAAGTGCAGTGGAAAAGTAGTAAGTGGCAGTTGCCATTATATGTACTGGATGCTAAACTAAACCAACCAATTGTGGGACGTTCATGGATCAATATACTTTGGCCTTGTTGGAAAGAACAGTTTAGTAGTAATATTGCTTCGATAGGAACAGATGACGCAACTGTAGCTGACAACTTAGCAAGTAAAATCAAAGATGAGTTCAAAGAAGTGTTTGAGGGAGACTTAAACACACCAGCTAAAGGGTAGAAACTGGTATTACCAATGAAAGAAGAAGCCAGTGGTGCCCACCCCCCCTTATGTCCATGACGCACCCCCCCCAATTGTCTACCCGTAGGTGTTCTTCCATGAAAAAATATTTTTTTCGATTAATTTTTACACTCCCTCAAACATATTATACAGATTTTTACCCCCCCCAAATATTTCAATGACGCACTTTGCGTCATAGCCCCCCCTTGTGGGCACCCCTGAAGAAGCGGTACCAATTTTCAAGAAGGCATACGAAATACCGTTAAGTTTGAAACCACAAGTGAAAGATGAGTTAGACAAGTTGGTGCAACAAGGTATTTTGACGCAAGTGGATTATTCCGATTGGGCGACGCCATTCGTATTAGCGAGAAAAAAAGATGGAAGCATCAGGTTATGCTGGGACTTTCGCGTGACGGTAAACAAAGTTCTGGAAAACGTATCGTACCCACAACCACGCATTGAAGACTTAATGAACAAGTTGAAGGGTGCCCATTGTTTCGTATTGTGTGATTTAAAGCAGGCGTACCAACAATTGTTGATCCATGAAAATTCATTAAAATACATGACGCTGAACACACCTTGGGGCTTGTACCAACACAAAAGACTAGCATTTGGGTTGAGCTGTGCAGCACAAATTTTTTAAAAGTTTATGGAGTCAGTGTTACAAGATTTACCGTGGGCTGCATGTTTCTTGGATGATGTGATAATATGGGGAAAAGATACGAATGATTGTTACGAAAAGACACGGATACTTCTACAAAAGTTCAAGGATCTGAATATCAGACTGCGGGGAGACAAGTGTGTTTTCTTCAAACAGGAAATAGAGTATTTGGGACATCATATTAGTCCAGGAGGAATTAAACCAATGGAAGATAAGGTGGAAGCGATCATGAAATGTCCCGAACCGACGAATGTAACGCAACTGAAGGCCTTCCTAGGCATGCTTTCATTTTACCATAGACAACTACCTGGCTTAGCGTCAAAAATTCCGTCGTTGTATGCATTACTAAGAAAAGGAGCCATATGGTGTTGGGATGAACGACATGCACAAGAATTTACACAAGCGAAAGAACTGCTGAAGAAGGCGGAAATACTACACCCATTTGATGAGAAGGAAGAGGTGGTACTCGTTACGGATGCATCACAGGATGGAATCGGCGCTATGCTGTGTAACAAAGTGAATAACAAGTTGAAGACGGTAGCGTGTACGTCAGCAACATTGAGCAATGCAGAACGTAACTATGCCCAGTTCGAAAGAGAAGCATTAGCGATAATACACGGAGTAAAGAAATTTCATAAATATTTGTTCGGTAGACGTTTTACAATTATTACAGATTCTATGCCAGTCAAGATCATATTCGGAGAAAAGGCTATTCCAGACGCAGCTTCACCAAGACTCCAACGATGGATGCTGTTCTTGTCTTCGTACGACTTCAAAATCCTTTATAGTAAGCAAGTGGAAGTAGCAGATTTCCTATCCAGACTACCGATTAACGAGGCACCAGTGGATGTAAAAATAGACGAAAAAGAGTTCATAAGCCAAATAATGTTGGCACCATTAACGGTCCAAGAAGTCATGGAGGCATCGGAAGAAGACCGACAATTATGTCAGGTGAGAGAATGGATAATAAAAGGCTGGCCCAGGAAGTTGAAGGAAGAACATAATACTACAGAGTTAAGAACATTCTTTAACAAGCAAAGTCTTTCAGTTGTGAACAAGTGTGTGATTATGGAAGGCAAAACTGTACTCCCACATAAGTTAAGGAAGAAGTATCTGGAACAGTTACACAGGAATCACCTAGGTGCTTGGAAAATGCTGGGTGTAGCTAAGGAAGCAGTTTGGTGGCCAGGTTTAGACCGTGATATCAAAAAAATGAGCGAATTTTGTGAAACGTGTAATAGCATGCATAGGAATAACTCGAAAAAGCAATATAGTAGTTGGAAAGCAGAAGCACAACCGATGGGAAGAGTGCATGTAGATCACTTTGATTGTGTGGGATCTAAATTTTTGCTGCTAGTAGACAGTTATTCAAAATGGATCCAAGTGTGGAATGTAAATTCAACGACAGCATCTGAAACTAAACAAAAGTTACACGAATTTTTTTCAAATTTTCGGGTATCCAAAGACTTTAGTATCAGATAACGGACCTCCTTTCACATCATTTGAGTTCACGACATACCTAAAGGAAAGAGACATCAAGGCAGTGCTAACCCCACCATACAACCCAGAAAGCAATGGAATCGCTGAAAAAGCCGTGCAGACAGTAAAGCAGCTTTTAAGAAAACAGTTTTTAGACAATAAATATGCATGAAACCGTAGATTAGGAGAGCATAAGCTGAAAGAAATATTATACATGCTTCGATTCACACCGAGTAAGGCAACAGGGAAACCACCAGCGGAATTGATGTTAAATTTCCAACCACGCACAATGTTTAATGTTGTACAGAAGGGAGTGTTTGAACGCGGCAAGAAAGACAAGAAAGAAGTGGAGCAACAAGAAAAGAATGAAGTGGTCTGGGTGAAGAACTATCGCGATCGTTTTCCTAAGTTTATCAAAGCCGAACTGGTCAGGCAGGTGAGCCCAGTCGTGTTTTTGGTAAGAATACAAGGAAAAATACGGAAGTGCCATCGACATCAAATATTTTTTCCGCAAGCAAAGGGAAACCAAGAAGATAACATGCCAAGAAAATGTCAGGAGGACATATGGTTTCTTTGCCGGAAAAACCCGCTCACAAACGCAGCAGTGGAAGATATACAACACGTACAACTTCCTAGAAGTCCAAACATAAATTCAGAACATCAGTCAGAGAGCAAGACCAACACCTACCAAGACAACACCCAGAAGATGGCAGAACACCAGTACGAGACCCAGATAGGAAGCTACCAACAAGATATCCAGGAGGTGTCAGAACATCAGTAGAGCAGCAAGATTGGCAGCTACCAAGAAGATCCGGAAGGATCAGGAGACCACCTAATAGATTGTCATTGTAAAAAAAACGGGGGAAGAGTGAAATAGTGAATAATCTGTGAAGAATGTGGAAGAGTTAAATAGTGAGTAATCTGTGGAGAATGTGGTATAGCATATAGTCTGTGAAGAGTGTGACACTACTGTCAATAGTCTGTGATGAGCATGAGGATGGCCGGCTTTGGCATGGGTCAAAGAGTTCGTGGGAGCAAGAATGAAGTTGGAGTATGCAAGTGGGCTAGTTAGAAGTACTGTGAAGAATATTAATTAGTAGCATGGGGATAAAAATTAGTAAAGCACTTTTGAAGTTTGTGTGCATGTACCCGTATCCGTAAATAAAGAGTACCTTAGTTTGGAAGTAGTTATTTTAATAGTAAAAGTAATAGCAGTATAGCTAGTATAAGTTTCAGCTGTATAGCAGTCATAAACCGAATTTGGGGAGAACGGTAGACAAAACATAGATACCATAAGAATGGAAAAGTGAGCAAATGATCAAATTAAGCTCAGATATTAATAAACTAAAATTATCTTGCGATGCAAATCCCAAAACCTGGTAAAAGTGTATAGAAAATGTAATAATACTGAATGTAATTCATACAAATTAAAATAAAATCAGAAGATTACAAATGAACAAGTAGCTTTTACTGTATATGTTTACGGCCGTTCTGACTTGTTTTGTTTCCGTTTTTATCTTATTTTCTTTTTATACATGCATCTGTGTGGCACAATTGATAAATTAAGACTTCAGTTACTTACAATAACCTTCGACCGGTCAATTGCTTTAGAGGAGTTGCAGTTATAAGGATCTCAGGCGTTCCACAACAGATAATCCCAAGGGTCAGCTGGAGTCTTCTGCTTATAGTAATTAGCGATCGTCGAAGTGGGCACAATTATTCATTCCTTTTCAATGATTCGGAGCTAGAGGTTGTCACACAAAACTGAGATTACAAACTAATGGTAGGGTGCTAACACATATGTACTAGTCACTTCAGTGCTGATTTCTGCACAATATTAAAAAAAATATATTTTACCCGGATGCGTATGCAAATATCGTACAATCACTGACGATAAACTAAAAAAATTGGCTCTCACGTATGCAAACTGCGATTTAGGTTGCGAAGCTCAATCCGTACAATCGGAGCACTCATAAGAGTATAACGTGCGTTTAGAACAATGCACCACACTCACCTTCGTGGGTGCCCTTCCGAGTGATGACCAGGCGTTCGTACAAAGCGCTGAAGGTTCTTTTAACAAATCAAAACTTGTATATGGTCAGCCGCGAAAATCCCGATTTTCACCCGTAGCATCGGGACCAGAATTATCGTCCAATCAGCTTTTAGTTATAACAGTGCGTAAACTGAGGATGATTATCCCGAAAGTCAGATATAAATAAACAGTCACCAGAAATGCAGGAGTCACGTGATCAGGGTTCCTGTTTCTTGACCATATATGGCTGTAACACCGGAGCTATGCTTACTACCACAAATGTACAAAATACCAAACTGCTGGAAAAAGATTCAAGATTGCTTCTCTATATACGAGGCTTGGTTAATAAAGTTTAAAATTAAAATTGTCCTATTTCTTTTAAATTCCAAAAAACGAACGTTAGTTCGGTGATAGGCGAAACATTGTCTTTAAGGAGTTATGTTCTGTATAGTACTTAATGTTTGTACGAAACAATTTACATCTTGATTTAATTTCGCATTTTTGCACAGTAAATACAACGGATAAACCAATACTTACAGGGTTGATTCGGTGGTCAGATTGTTAACGCGTTGATGTCTGTAATAAATGGTCGGGGGTTCAAGTCACAGCAGTTTTAACATTTTTCTTTCTGTTTCTATATCTTCACATATATTATGAATATTTCTTTTCTTTCATTTTATGTATGTTATCTTAGATCATGTGTTCATGGATTAAAGTAGTTTAAACCAGGTTTCGTTATATATACTTACAGTTCCTATATTTTCTTCAAGATGGATTTCTATATGTTCATATTTGTTAAAAATTACTTATATATTTCAAATTTAGTGTTCATAGGTTAGCGGTGATTAGGTAAGGATATGTTTTCAGAAAATATAGAACGATGCCAAAGCACATTTTTTTTTTACACCAATGCGTTATTTTTCCTTTATTCCGAAAGTTACTGCGAGTGTGTGCTATGCAGCTAAACCTTCCACTCACTTCACTGTTAGTGCCGGTGGCATCAGTTTTCCGGACGTACACGCATTGTCAAATAGTTCTTTTTCTTCAAAAATGACGTATGGATTATTATTCTGATAAAATATAGAAAGTATCTGTGTTAAACTTGTATTGGTTTTATTTGGACTAGCACACATTTTTACATTATCTGTAATTCCAAAACTGGTGTCGAGTCTAGCGTTATATCACGAATATTTTTTAACTATATGGTAATAGGTTTGTTCTTACTTAACTATCTATTCAAACCTGAATTTGTTCTTTTTAACCATTTAAAATTTCAACGTTTATCGCTGTACAGCAAATATTGTAATATAGCGAGAAGTATTTGTTTGCAAACGATTCAGCGTCTTAACACAATTTCACTACTATCCAATGTGCCTTACAGAAAAACGAATATGGTTCAAATTTACTGTTGCTTCTAATTTCAAAAGTAAGTTTCGTGTAGAATAAACAGTAAATGCTTTCATCATGGTGTTTCTTATAAATTTTTCAGCGTCCCTCGAGTAGATTAATTTTTTTTCGGTTAACCGTATACTGAAACCGAAATTTCTTCAGACTAGCCATTAGTTTCAGACTTACTAATGAAACAGTGGAACGGAACGGTAAACGATAACGAGAAGTGATTCTTTCAAATGATTCTGTGTCTATACTCAACACATAACGACTGGGTAGACGCTCTGTCAAAATGGGCTCTGGCCCAATTCTGTATTGTTGCCAGTTTCAGTACCGGTATCATCCTATATTGCTGTAGAACGAGCACGGTAACAGAAAAGGAGAAGCGGTTTGCTGCCAAGAATTCAGCGTTTCAAAACAACATATCGCTACTATCCTGGATATTACTAGTACTACTGGTTTCAAAATTGATCTCCGTTGAAGACTGTAAAAGCTATCAGAAAGCGACTTTTTGCATGGGATGAAGCATCGCAAGCATAGGTTCCATCATCTGTGCTGAAATCCTAATCAAAGCAAACCAGGTTATACTAGCCACTTCCAATTTGATCTTCTATCGCCATACTACGGAAACATAGCAAGGAGACGTCTTTCAAAAAACAATTGAGCTTCGAACAAAACCTGACTCTAAAACACTCTACCAAAAGAAGAAATGGCTCAAATTTAATATTAACTTAGGTTATTTCTGTACGATAATCGCGGTAAGAGTTATGGAGGTGCGTTTTTGCAATCAGCTGAGCGTTCTAAGATAAGGTTCCACATTTTCCACTAAGCCCTATTCAAAGCGGAGCGATTTAAATTAACCATTTGTGGTGTTAATATTTGTCATCATAGGATGCAAAGTTTAACAGACATTAACAAACGATTTGTGTACTGATTGTGGGTCTGTAGTGGACACACCACAACCAACAGTACGTTACGAAATCGGAAGTTGTTGAAATTTTCTACACTGGTAATTTCAATATTAATTTCTGTAGAGTCAGAGCGATTAGAGATATCGAGATACGGTTTCGTACAACCGATTGATCTTCTCAAGAATAGGTCCATCTCCTTCGTCCACTCTCTATTCAAACCGCGAGCGTTTCAAATTAGCCATTTCTGATTTCAACATTATCCCTACAGAACTGAGAATGTAACAGACAGCGAGGTGCGGCTTTCTGGAAATATTTCAACCTTTAAATTGTACATATCGTGATTATCACAGAGCTCTCCCAAAAAGGAACGGTTTTCAAATTTACTGTTCCATCCGATTCGATATAGTTTTGAACTTTCGTTGCCGTAGAACAAGGAGATAAGCAGAATCAGTTTTCTGCAAGCGATTGAGCGTCTGAATACAATATATAATGACTATTCATGACAATGTCAAATACGGAAGTAGTTCAAATTTACTATTACATCCATTTTCAACATTTGTTTTCTTAGAGATAGAATGCTAAAATCTATTACGTTGCAGTTTCTTATAATCGATTCTGCATTCAAATAGTATGTTTATTTTTTCTGTTGAAATTCAATTCAAAGTGGTCTTGGTTAAAATTATCCATCTCCGGTTTGAACATTTATCGCCACAAAACGAAAATGGTAACAGGTATGTAGTAGCTGTTGTTTAGTAAGTGATTAGTAATACTGTTATCTAATTTTCATAGAGGAAAACTGTATAAGATATCGAGCAGCTCTTCTGCGATCGGTTCAGCGTCCCAACGATACCTTCTATCTTCTTCCTTAACTTTCTATTCAAATTAGAAATGCTTCAAGTTAACAATTTTTTCAACATTTATCTCTATAGAAGTGAAGGAGTAACGTATAACTAGCAAGAGATTTTTTGAGATAGATCCCGCGTCCAAGGAACAGATTCCTTCTCTAATCTTCTTACTATATCGGAAGAAATTGTTACAGATGTACTACCTCAAGTTTGAGTATAGAATTCGCATTCGCATGTCTTAGATTCATACTCGGAAACGATATTCAGTTGTTTAATTTGGGTATTGTATAACATTTTTAATAAACCTCACCAAGTTGAAACCTTTAGTCATGCATAAAAGAGTTGTAGCTATGTAACAGATATTTGGCAGAAGTTATGTGAATGGTTAATAAAAAATATGCCGCCTTCACACTTTCTTTTTCACTGCCATTAATTTTAACCTTTATCCTGATTTAAAATATTATTTTAGTACTGGGCAAGGCTGTTATTTTGTGTGTTTGTGTGGTTTTGTGCGTTTTCCAGCAAATGATGTATGTTTTAACCACAACAGATTTTACAATTCCGACATTTACGTCGGTTATTTCACACATTCCGCTAACTCCGTATCAGTTGTTCGTAAATGCAAATATTTTACGAATTTTGTGACTTTTTGAACTTGTTCATTGTAGTTGTCTTAGAAACTTAATATTTCTGAGAAAGGAGGTGGGCGGATAAGGGCCATTTTTCGCCCATCAGACAACGGAAAAATGATGTGTCCGATTCCGACAAGTTTGCAATGTATTTGTATACTAGAAGATATGTTGCATATGTAAAAATAATAGATACGTGATGATGAAAATAGTAAGTCATAGAAATGAGTGCCCAAAAAGAGTCCGTTTCAGCGTTTTGCGACATTTTGGTAATGTTTGCTGTCTTTGATGGAGGCTTATAGGAAGAAGGGGTCGATAAACCAAAATAAATCTGACTCGTCATAATATAACGCTGTGTAACCTTTGATATGAGTACTAACTGATTTTGGTTCAGTGTGTCCTTCTACCTATTAGAGAACAAAATGTATTGCGCGAGAGTATAGGACGATGAATACCGTTTATACGCTGTAATGTACGAGTTCAACTGGATACTCCAGCTCTGATGTAAGTTACCGATTGTGACTGAAAATACATGCTCAGCATGCCAATAAAATATATAAAGAAAATGTATTGTTTGCGCGGATATGTGTGTAGGGCAGCAAAAATAGAGACAGCACGTTATGGAGTATTGAGAAGGCGTTTCATTTCTGAAAGTGGTATGAGTAAAAGTGCGAGCAGGAAAACCAGTCGCAGAATGGCATGAAATTCTGCAATAGATATATATATATCGAAGAATCATACATACCACGCGTCAATGAAGTACCGATGGAAGTCATTGATACGTTATATTGCAATACTGAAGGAAAGATGAAAAACAACGACCAAAAATAGTTACCTGATGTCTCCGATCCTTACACTCACAAGCACTTAAGTGACAAAGGTACGTAGTCTCTGTAGATATATCATGACGATGCTTCTGTTCTCCGAGTTCAGTGGTACTGTCAATGTAAAATAGACGCACGTGTCGTCGGATGTTGTGAGCATGTTGCTTCCGTACTATGGTTTCTGGCTTACTGGCGCCACAATTCCACCGCAGTTAAGAAACCAAGTCTAGAATATACTCATACACTACAAGATGTCGCCGCTGCGCGATGGTCCAGTGGCGATTCGGATGACGACAGCAAGCACGATGCCTAATCTGCAAACTAGCTACAAGTGTCTCCAGTTATCTGATTATTATCTATGCTTGATTATTTCCGATATAATATATTGATCTCATAGTCGTAGTAGACTTTATTCTTCTTATTCTTGCCGTTAGTGTTCTATTTACTATTGCTTTATCTGATTCCAACTCATGACATTAGTGTTTATGTTCCTCATTAGCACACGACTTACGTCTTTGTTTATTTTTTATTTTTTTTTTTACCTCTCATTTATAGCTCTTTCCATCAAAATATATTTGTTTTCTTATTTTTATGAGGTATACTATTGGAAACCATGCATTTCACATCTCGGGCCTGATGGGCGAAAAATGGCCCTTATCAGCCCACCTCCTTTTTAAACTCTTCTTTATTTCCTTTTTGCATTTGTATGCAATATTATCCCACTTTTTTCCCACTACTAAATACCATATAAATAAAATCACAAGATATAAGCTCTCTGGTACAACTCAGAACTTACAAAACCTTAAGTCATGTCTTTGATTCCAGTTTGAGTCAATTTTTTGGTATATAATGATATATCCCTTAGTGCATGAATAATTATGTCAGTGAAGTTTCGTCCGGTTCGGCAGACTTCAGTTGATATGTGTGTCCCCAAAGCTTACTAGTTTGTAAAATTCTAAAGGTAATAACCAGTAGTAATACTTTGCAGGAGAAATTTGCTTTGATGTATAATAATTTTTGTAATTGTTGGCTGTTGCTCTAATCAATGGAATAAATTTAGTTGTTAGAGTAGACGTATCACCTAGCTACAGTTTGACATACAATCGATCAGGAAGTAGAAAATATCTGTTGACCGGCTTTACAAAATCTCATTTGAACTGTGAACAATTCAAGACCAGATTGAGAAATGGATGATCATTTCTTTTATCCCAAAAAATAGAAAGAAAGAATCTTGGTTTCCATAATCTAGTTTAATCTACTAATGATCATAAACATGATTTTTTTAAACTATTAGGTTTCGCAAAAATTAGCCTGCACTATTGTGCATGTTCGGCCGGTATTGTATATATTGGTGAATCTATCTACCTGCACAATTGTGCAGGTCAGGGCTGAAAGGGATAAAAAAAGGTTATTAACAATCAGCAAAAGGACGTTAAATTTTGAATAACTTACTTATCGTGAGATGAAAGAAAGAAAGCTTACATGCTATATATATAGTAAACATTTACAGTAGAAAGACATCACACATTTTTACACAAATAATGAAATCGATATGCCTACGATAGGCGGGTCACGTCTCTTGCGTCAGTAATATGCATGTGAACTGTAAAATCTTTGTAAAAGGTTGTTGTGTCAAAAACAACAAGATAATATTATACAATACGATACTCTAAGAATGAGCTGTAACAGTCCAAGTTGGCATGGTTTAGTGTAGAATGATATTCAGTTGAGGAGTTAAATTTATGAGGTGTGGGACTTCTGGTTTGGTTAATCACTGGGTGAATGAGTTTCGTATATTCTTGAATGTATACTAAAGTTTAAAGTGGAGTATATATTTTATTTTTAAGATTTTAATTTTTAATTACTATGAAAACCTCAAATGAAGATCACGTTTGTTGCAGTTAATTGACTCTTTCAGGCTTCATTCACAATTTCGCGAACGTATGTTCAGTATGTTGTACATTCTTGTAAGCAGAGAAACTAGCATCTGATCACGAGGGTGCTACCTCTGTAAAAGAATGTGAAGAAAACCAATCCTTAATTTCAACTTTTAAATTTCACAGATAGTACAGTAAATACAACCAGGACCAAGCTTATGCTTATTGTCCCTGGTTCAGGATTGGTGTAGGATCTTCATCTAAACTCGTACTTTAATGAGATGTGGACTAGTTCCAAGACACATTTATGTGAAGAAAATACAGTTTGTCTGACATAGATAAATAAAATATATACTTTCTTCGAAATGCGATGGTAAAATCGGAAGAAAAGTTTTCTTGAAAATTTATTTCAAATGTTTATTATTATTATTATTATTATTATTATTATTATTATTATTATTATTAATATGTAGTTTTTACGTTGTAAGTGTTTATATGTGTCTAGTGTTCAGTACAACATTAGACATATAGTAATACATGATTTTATTCCTCCAAGTTTGTGTTTAAAGGATGTATATGATGTATGGCGCCACTAAAGGTACGTAGATACACTTAGTGAAGAGTGTCCGTAAGTGTTCTTCCGTGAGTATTGCATTGCAGTAACGCGGAAATGAAACAGGTAATATAATGTGAATTACGGAGGAACAAATAGTAATTCTTCGATATTTTTTAACAAGAAGTACGTAGATATACTTCACCATATAAGTAAAGAAGCACGTTTCGAAAGGATAAAGACGTTGTTTGAAAGAGAAAGGATGTAAACACTTTTTTTTTCAAGTAAATAATTTTTTAAGTCGTATATTACAAGCCGTATATCGTATATCAAAAACAAGTCGTATATCAAAAACGTTCAACTTAGACAGGTGGCTAACTTGCAGAGTAACAAGTAATGTTATGTAAAATGCTGGTTCCTTAAAGACAGTGTCAAGTTACAGAGATGGCTAACTTAAAAAGGTGGCCGAGTTAACAGGTTTTATTGTATTTAGACTCACGTATCAGGGATGGTTTTCATATCTACATCAACATTTTTACGCTGTCGTGTCTTCAGAGTCAATTACTGGATTCAATTCTTGAATTTGAAAAAGCAAACTTATCTTCATAATAATATAAATTATAATATGTGATGCTTAATATTCTAGCTATGTGTTATATTGTTACTATATGCCTTTGGTGCGGTTCATCCTCGTTGGGAGCTCATGTGGATCGGCTCTTACGTTAAACTGATTCTCGTCTCATATAGCCTTGGTGGTGAAGGAGACGCTGAACTGAAGTCAACTGAACTCATTGGGTAGCTTTTGCTAATTAATTATCAGAGACACACACACGGATATGGTAAATATATAAAGGAGTTTTGGTAAACCAAAAAAAAATATAGAAAACTAAATACTAAATATTTATTAAGATCACGTATGTCTTTTCATTCTGAATACAGTAAGACGGTGCAACAAAAGCCAAGTCGCTAGCGCTTATGTTTCTACATCGTTCCAGTTTCGATTCTCGTGAGAGTACTTGACTTAGATAGAATCTTGAGTAATGATTCGAATCCCTCTTTATGTAGATCTTACCTGATGTAATCTCAGTATTGAAAAGGATCACGCTAAACTGTAATGAAACATAATAACAGCAATATGATGTTCTACGGCAGGTTCAAATAAAGCACCCGCGATGCATATATTAATGCAAGAAAAGGAAAATATGTTGATATTTCCAGTTTTCACCGAATTTTCACTACATTCTTCTTGATTTATATATTAAGTATTCAGTATGTGGAGGAAAGTCGCTTCTTCTGGTGGCTATGTATTTAAGGTTCCTAAATAGCCCTTGTGGAACCGCGTAAAACCAGAAAATAGAACTCGAGATGATTTACCGCAGAATTCAAACCAGAAACATCTTAATTGCAAATCTTTAACGCCTATAGTGCATCGAAGTTAGTTTGTTTTATGTGGTATTTAATATTTTAATATATAATAACTCGATCTCACACAAACTAACGTATCACTAGCCGTAAATGAGTTTTGTGTGTAGACACATGAAGTAAAAGTATGAGTTGTTAGACCTAAACATTAGTACGATACACTGCTGGTAAATGGACGTTGACATTGAAGTTTCTGAGTTGTGGAATACGGACATACTGGTGCGCAAAATCAATTGATGTGCTTTGTTTTGTATGTACTAAAACTTCTAATAAATTACATTATTACATAGGAGTAGCCGGAACTTTTTATTTGGGTGTGCGCAGAGTTAATTAAAGCAGAATTTTTATACGGGTCTACCAAACGTAATTAAACCAGGATCTTTCATATGAGTGTATCAAAGACAAAACATAACTTTTCATATGGGTGTGCGCGTAGGAAATTAAATAACTTTTTCAATGGATTTGTACAAAGGTAACTAAACTCGACCGTATCTTACCATAACATTTCCACGTGCTATTTTTATTGAATTTTAAATGTATTAGAAATAATAAAATAAAACATAATGAATTGACGAATCACAAAAAGCGTTTTAGTTTACATGACCTTTGAAGATAATAGGTTCAAACCATTTTATTTGTGTGTGTGTAAAGGCACATTCAGCACACCCCATAGCTACGCCTATGATTATTAGTTACACATATTAGCATACATTCTAGACGATATTTTACAATAATATTTTCCTACATTCCAACTGTTTTTAAAATAATAAGACTAGCGAGTAGGCGAAGGTAAATAGCCAGGGATGAAAATGAAACAAGACAAGTCAAAACAACAGCGGTTTTAGTCTCGTCTCGAGTCGAAAAGCGTCTCGTTCAGAATATTATTCTTGATCTTCTTTCGGTATCGTTTCGGTAATTTCGAAACAAATTCTGAGGATAGAAAGCGTGGGAATAGTTACACACTGTCGTTTCGGCTTTTTATTTTTCACTTATTATTGTAGATTCTATTGTAGAAAATTAAATTCCTACTTTTCTGAACCATGATTACTGTATGCCTTGTAGAAGTTAAAAGAGATCGATAATCCATGATAGTGAATGGTTTTCAATGACATCGTGAAATAAGAATATAAAAGGAAATAGGAAAACTCAGAAAAAATACAAAAACGTAATGTTGATCATCACAAATTCACATGGCGTGAAATCGAACCAGGGGCACTTACCCTTCCTGCGTACGTGCGTGCCTCACATGATTTCTGTTGAAGAAAAATTCAAACAATTTCAGTTTCCACAGAATCACCAAATTTACAATTAAACATTGAATGCAGGTTTCTTTAACAAAGTAGTTTCACAATAAAGTTTTTGTTTCTGAAAATGTTGCTTAGCTTCTTTGAAACGCAGGTGTATATTTTGTTTGCTCTGATTTCATGTTCATCATTGATAGATTTCATTCGAATAGCATAAAGAGATCTCCCTCTTTGCACTGCGTATTCAATGAATTTATCCTTAGAAATGTTTCTCCCATGAACACTTTCAGCTCGACGATCTGGTACATGTTACGGTACCAAATTTCACATAAGTAAATCCCCACGCTAAGCGGGTTTGCATATCCAGGCTCCTAACTATGAAAATATTTACGATCACTCCAACCCCAATCATTTCACAGATTCAACCTGTTGTATATAAGTTATTAGGACATAAAATTGAATGTAATTTATACGAAAAACCCTTTTATGCATTGCAAGACCTGTAACGTCCAAATATTCACCACAAACTTATAGTTGTATCGACATAAACAAACAAACAAAATAAAAAAAAAGTGTGGAGCAGGAAACCACTTTACACAAAAGTCAAAAGAGGTTATTGAAGGCATACGAACTGGTCGAGCGGTTTGGGTGACTAGTCTGTCAATCAGAAGTTTATGTGTTCAAACCCTGTAGAAAATATTCGTTTTGTTTTGTTTTTTTTCTTAAAAGTGTGTTCCTATTTTCATCAGAGGACTGAGAACATTTCTTTGAATAAATCTTTGGAAACTACTTTTCTCTCAAATTCGATTAGAAGCGAACATTATATGAATTGCAAATCTAACATCCACAGCTGAGAACAAAATATTAAGTATGTTCAATATGTCATTATTATCCTTTGATTTGTAGTGAAAAACTAATTATAAGCATTGACAATTTCAGAAGATTCTCCCCCGGTAATGGTCAAGATATGAATGAGAAAAAACTGATAAAACATTATTAGTCCATTTGAGCATGATCGAAAATAACTTATGGCCACGAAGGGGAAATTTATGTCGACAGGATCTCAAATTCTCCGACAGGTCATGCCCTGAAATCTTCACTGTTTGAAAGGTATCCTTAACAAATAGAATATTTTATTTATTTCTCCTTCTACGTTTTGAAATGGAAAAATCATAATTTTAAATAGAATTATAATACGATAAGCATAAAGATTTATACAACTAATGAAGTAAATATCCTTGTGTAAGTTATCGATTTCTATTCGGATTAAAACTCGAATATTCGTTTGCATCACATTTTAAAGTAAATCCTCTCTATATATAGTTCCTACTGGAAAGCATGTTTAACTCCAATTACTTAATCAATATTTTTAATAATATATTTTTATTGTAATACTCTTACTATTCAATGTTGTATGCACTTAATTTCCCAAAGCAAAACCTCACAAATGTATAATTGACTAGTAAATATTATCAAATAAATTATCATTTAGTTTACGTAAACATTGCATTGCCTGATTTGAAACTTCGTATTTTAAATAATAATAATAATAATAATAATAATAATAATAATAATAATAATAATAATAATAATAATAATAATAATAGTAGTAGTAGTAGTAGTAGTAGTAAAAGCATAGCCATATCTTTATCAGAATTTCAGGCTTAGTCAATAAATGAATTCAACATAGTCTCTATTCGAAGCTCTATTTAATCGAATCAGATAGAAATACGAAGAGGAACTTCGAGAACAGGTAAAAAAAAAATGTTACTTTGGTGGGTTTGAAAGTAACTTTTAAGTATTTTTTTTTTAACAATTACAGACAAATGCCTTGGACACTATTTTCTTTTCTTTAAGTTAACTGATTCACCGAACGTATCTGACATATGAGTAACTTGTCTCTATTTTCTACTCGGTTATACACGTTTTACAATCTTTTCCATTAACCTTGAACGACAAGAACACGAACACAAAAACATCCACGTAGGTATGACAGTTAAAATTCCTAACTTCCCCCACGGGGAATCGAACCCGGAACCACATACACCTGCGGCACACGTGCTAGCCACTAGACCAGCGTGAAGAACAAATAAAATGTATTTTGTAGTGTCTGAAGTTTATAGCTATTTCACCCTGTTGTAGTATGTCTATTGATTTTTTAATGTTTACCGTATTCGTTACTTTGAGGAATGATATATATTATTGATATAGGTTTTATTACATATTCGGCCATAAATATTATATAAATTATCAGAATTATTCATGATCTTCCATGGAAATTCACTGGTGCATGCGCAGTAGAAACAGAAGAACACAATTTTCTGATGTTGGTCAGAACGCAAATTTCTAACAGGCTGTCTGAATTCCTTGGTGGAAAGCAGTAGTTCCCAACCTAGGGACCTGCAACTTCCTCCTGAGTAAGCATGAAGAGCGAGTAAGGTGGCGAAAGCTACTGGCATAAAAGAATTGTGCAATAAGTAAATAAAACACTACTTATTATGACTTTCAAATTCAGCTTGACAATTTTATAATTGCCGCTTTTACAAAAACATCATATTGCACTAGGAGGGTATGCAAAAGTTTTGCTGGAAATAAATATAAATTCCTGGGATGATGATGATGATTATTATTATTATTATTATTATTATTATTATTATTATTATTATTATTATTATTATTATTATTATTATTATTATTATTATTATTATTATTGGTCTCCTACTTCTTGGCCAAGATGTGAAATATTCACTACCTTCTTCATACCGCTAAATCAATTTCTTCACTGTTTTCTCGTCACAGCTCATACCCCTAGCTATCTGAATGGCAATTTGTCTAATTGTTGCTCGACCTATGATTTTCCCTCGCATAGTAACAGATAGTTTTCTACAGCTTTTAGAGCGAGGTATTTTGACAACCTGTAGAAATTTGCATTGTGATTCGTATTAGCAATGACAGTAAAGTGGATATTTCTGTTCCTACTGTGCATCATCAGTATCATTATATCAGAAGTATTCCGCCATTACCAGCGGGTCACTTACCGCAGCTGAGAAGCTGCCATGCTCCACGATCTTCTGTTAACCTCTCCATCTTCACATACGATTTTTCTGTTTTGATATCGCCAATAGCCTAATTCTGTTTCTATATAGTCTAATTCGTCCTCTCCCTCTCTTCCCTGCCACCATACCCCTCAAAATACTATCTCCTCCATCCTAAAGGCTCTTTTCGCCATTTCTATCCTTGCTTTTATTTCACGTTCGCATGTCAAATCATCACTAGTAATAGTACTCAGATATCGAAAACTAATCACTTGTTGTTTTTTCCCGCTCCTACTTCTATATTTCACACCGATCGCTTCGTTTCAATCACCATGGATTTTGTCTTTCTAACATTTATTTTCATCCCATATTCTTCACAAGCCTTTCTCAAGTTTTCTACATCTTATTAATTTTCTTTTTAGATTCCACAACAACAACCATATCAACCCCAAACCGTATACACCTCACCATTCTATCTTCTACGGAAATTCCATCTTCATTATGTAGACTCGTTTTCGTTATCTCTTCTAAATAGTTATTAAATAAAATATAATCGGCGGAATATAGCCCTATAATCTCTGTTGAACTCATCTTCCAATTACACTGTCTGTCTACTGCGCATGCACCAGTGAATTTCCATGGAAGATCATGAATAATTCTGATAATTTATATAATATTTATGGCCGAATATGTAATAAAACCTATATCAATAATATATATCATTCCTCAAAGTAACGAATACGGTAAACATTAAAAAATCAATAGACATACTACAACAGGGTGAAATAGCTATAAACTTCAGACACTACAAAATACATTTTATTTGTTCTTCACGCTGGTCTAGTGGCTAGCACGTGTGCCGCAGGTGTATGTGGTTCCGGGTTCGATTCCCCGTGGGGGAAGTTAGGAATTTTAACTGTCATACCTACGTGGATGTTTTTGTGTTCGTGTTCTTGTCGTTCAAGGTTAATGGAAAAGATTGTAAAACGTGTATAACCGAGTAGAAAATAGAGACAAGTTACTCATATGTCAGATACGTTCGGTGAATCAGTTAACTTAAAGAAAAGAAAATAGTGTCCAAGGCATTTGTCTGTAATTGTTAAAAAAAAAAATACTTAAAAGTTACTTTCAAACCCACCAAAGTAACATTTTTACCTGTTCTCGAAGTTCTTCGTATTTCTATCTGATTCGATTAAATAGAGCTTCGAATAGAGACTATGTTGAATTCATTTATTGACTAAGCCTGAAATTCTGATAAAGATATGGCTATGATTTTATTACTACTACTACTATTATTATTATTATTATTATTATTATTATTATTATTATTATTATTATTATTATTATTATTATTATTATTATTTAAAATACGAAGTTTCAAATCAGGCGATGCAATGTTTACGTAAACTAAATGATAATTTATTTGATAATATTTACTAGTCAATTATACATTTGTGAGGTTTTGCTTTGGGAAATTAAGTGCATACAACATTGAATAGTAAGAGTATTACAATAAAAATATATTATTAAAAATATTGATTAAGTAATTGGAGTTAAGCATGCTTTCCAGTAGGAACTATATATAGAGAGGATTTACTTTAAAGTGTGATGCAAACGAATATTCGAGTTTTAATCCGAATAGAAATCGATAACTTACACAAGGATATTTACTTCATTAGTTGTATAAATCTTTATGCTTATCGTATTATAATTCTATTTAAAATTATGATTTTTCCATTTCAAAACGTAGAAGGAGAAATAAATATAATATTCTATTTGTTAAGGAAACCTTTCAAACAATGATAATTTCAGGTCATGACCCGTCGGAGAATTTGAGACCCTGTCGACATAAATTTCCCCTTCGTGGCCATAAGTTATTTTCGATCATGCTCAAAGTAGACTAATAATGTTTTATCAGTTTTTTCTCATTCATATCTTGACCATTACCGGGGAGAATCTTCTGAAATCGTCAATGCTTATAATTACTTTTCAATTACAAATCAAATGATAATAATGACATATTGAACATACTTAATATTTTGTTCTCAGCTGTGGATTTTAGATTAGCAATTCATATAATGTTCGCTTCTAATCGAATTTGAGAGAAAAGTAATTTCCAAAGATTTATTCAAAGAAATGTTCTCAGTCCTCTGATGAAAATAGGAACACACTTTTAAGAAAAAAACAAAACGAATATTTTCTACAGGGTTTGAACACATAAACTTCTGATTGACAGACTAGTCACCCAAACCGCTCGACCAGTTCGTATTTCTTCAGTGACCTCTTTTGACTTTTGTGTTGTAAAGTGGTTTCCTGCTCCACACTTTTTTGTTTTGTTTATGTCGATACAACTATAAGTTTGTGGTGAATATTTGGACGTTACAGATCTTGCAATGCATAAAAGGGTTTTTCGTATAAATTACATTCACTTTTATGTCCTAATAACTTTTATACAACAGGTTGAATCTGTGAAATGATTGGGGTTGGAGTGATCGTAAATATTTTCATAGTTAGGAGCCTGGATATGCAAACCCGCTCAGCGTGGGGATTTACTTCTGTGAAATTTGGTACATCATTTCGGCTGCTATGAAATCCACTTCTTGAATCTGAAACACTAATGATTCGTCTTCCTATCGAATAGGTGTTTCTTTAATGACACATTCAACTATTCTAGTAACACATGTCAACAGAGTTTCCCATGAAACATCCTTTCTCTTTTTTCGTCATTACCATTTTAGCTCTAGTTCTGGCCAAATACGCACTGCTCCTCGTTAAACACGATCTCTGCTACATATTGCCGTATAGCAGTACTCTATAAATATGGTGAATTATGCACTAAGAGTGTACAACTTTTCGCTACACAGGATTCAGCAGACTGACTTAGCAATCGTGGTAATTTTGTGAAATTTTGGTAGTCCCAGGGATAGACCATGTTTGTTTGTGTCGTGTTCTGTAGGAATTTGGATGCAATTTGATGTTGAGCGATGCAGCTTTGCAGTGTCAGTCTCTTGCCGCAGTACTTTGACCTGAAAGTTCATACGGAAGGTTTTTTAATGAAATTTATCGTCCTCGTGTCAGTTTCGTTTTATGCGTAGTGTATTACACAGGATTTTCAATTTTTCATTACAGTAATCATTTTTCTTGTTGAAATTGTCGTCTGTCTGACTGGCTTCTTTTTGTTTGTCATTCTTTTCCAGTATAACTGAGAACACGTGATTTCAGGGCGAATGTGCTACTATTATCAACTTACAGACAGACAAGAACACAAAGAATATAACAAATTATTTAATATTACGGCAGTTAAAAAACTACATATTGCATACTATATTAAGTGCGATTATATATGTGCACATGCAATAAGGATACATGCTCTAAGCAATACGTTCGAGAGCTGTTTAATAACTTCACATACCAGCAGGCATGTTTAGAAGTGTATTCATTGTAGAATAGCAGAACAACAAGTATTTTCAAAGGAACATAATGTAATCGAACAACAGTAAAATTATTGCTTTGAAATTGTTTTCTATTATACCACGGACCAACAAACCATAAAACCTTCCTGGGGGATTTCTCGGTACTGGGATATGTCGTAATACAACTAATGAGAAAATCGAATAAAATAATTTGTATCACTTGTTTTCTATAGAAAAATAAAACGGAACATTGACACAAAGTCATACTCATACCTAAATGGAAATCAATTATTACGAAAATTGTGAAGACTTTAAATTCATATTTCCTCTGCTGCTGTTTGATGAATCAAGACAAAAGTTTCAGTTTCAGTTGAACATAAAATAGAACACATAATTACATTTTATTATTCACGCAGTTTGCAGTGTTGCCACGTAATAACTGTACATTGACAAAAAGTCATACTCATACTTCCATGAAAATCCATTATTATGAACCCTGTGAAGAATATAAAATACATATCTCCTCTGCTGCTATTTGATGGATCAAGACGAAATTTTCAGTTTAAGTTGAACATAAAACACAATACCTAAATACATTTTTTATTCCCCGATTTGCAATGTTGCCACGTAATAACTAAAAGAATCGCGAGAAGGGACTTTTTAAGGGAAATTTGCTTAAATACCCCTCCATTATTTTATCTTTGTAAGCAGAAATGTCTCGTTGGCTACGTACACTGAGAGCTTACACTCTTCCAAATCGGTTGAGGTATAACTTGTTCCAGTGTTGCACCGACGGTCAGAATATTGACACAAAGTAGTACTCGTACTTCCATGAATATCTATTGTTATGAACTTTGTGAAAACTATAAAAAGAACAAACTTTCCTCTGCTGCTATTTGTTGGATCAAGATGAAATTTTCAGTGTAAGTTAAGCATGAAATGGGATCCATAAATGCATTAAATTGTTCACGTAGTATGCAGTGTTGCCACGTAGTAACTAAAAGAATGGCAAGAAGGGGCGTTTTTAGGGGAAATTTTGTTAAATATCCCTCCATTAGTTTTCCTTTGTACATAGAAATGTCAATTTTATTACGTAAACTGAAAGCCTACAGTCGTATAAATCGATTGAGGTATAACGTGTTCCAGTGTCGCCCTAACGGTCTGATCTACGGTTATTTAGAGAGGTCCCATCGATGTCTGTATACATACACGGGTGCTAAAGGGTTAAGGACCTCAGGACCCAGGTGTTACAATTATATGTTGACTAACAACAATTTTTGTTTCTAGGGACACTAAGGAACATTCCTAATATAGTGGCAAAAGTTCCCTAGGGGGGAGAGTTATCACCCCCTTGGCCGTTTGTCTATATGTTTTGAACGCTAAATCCATCCTTGACAGCTTTTGCCGTTTTGCTGTTGACATACAGATGGACGTACTCCCATGCGAAATAAAAATTGCGCGTATACTGCAACTCACGTTTTTCGCATATATTCCATTTTATGGGTAAAATTCACTAATTACTATGTGGAGATAATAGAAACCAATCCATCTAAGGAGATATTTTCAAAAAGTATAATAAAATAATAAATATATAAGCAAAAAACAAAATTATGCTCGGTTTTGTGTATACTGGCAGCGATGCTTTCTAGGGATTTTTTCAGTAGCACAGCACATTTGCGGAGGGAATTCAGTAGGGAAGTCAAGGAGTTGGATCAAGGAACTGGATAGTGGAGTAAAATGTTGCATTTATTGGTTAAAACCTAGTGTGTAGATTGCCTACCAAATATAAATTAGATTCTGTAACTAGCATGTCGTACGAAAATATAGAATTAAACAGAAAAACTCTTATCTTACGGTTCGAAGCGATACGCACCATGGTTATGAAGATTATTTCTTAAGAAAAAAGAGCAAACACAGCGTTGCCTCCGTGGTTAGGTGGATAGAGTGGCGGACTCGTAGTTATTTTACCAACGAATCCCATCCTATCCCATTCCATTTTTTCTTTTTTTTACAAAACATTATAATTTTCATGTTAATAAGAACCGAAGCAATATAATAAGGTCAACTTATTGATATTTTGCTGTAATGACGTATTTATCAAGGATTAGAGTACTATTGGTAATAGCTATTGTTTTCAGTTCATGCTGTTGATAGCTTCGCTCATCCTGTTTTCTTGGGAAGAGAACAATTTTGTCTCCAACAAAGTGTGAAGGATATATACAGACAGAAGAAGACATCTTAGTACCAATCCTGATTTATCGTGATGAAATGGACTAGTTTGCCATTATTAAAAAAAAAGAAAACTAAATTATTGAAGTTGGCTTCTCTTTAGCTTTTAGGTAAAAAAAAGTGTTTTTCTTTATAACACTATACTTTATGAGGCAAGGTGTGCGATCGTACCCACAAATTTAGCTAAAGAGTGAAAGATAATTGTTTATACAAACATTTTACAAGTTTAGGTGCGTTAAACACCAATACACCATGGTCTCGCTTATCCGACCATCCTTTGTTCCACATACTGTATGATCCAATATATCATTGCAGATAGCACCAATCGGCAAGAAGAACTGCTAGTTGTGGTCTTAATATATTTTTCATGCTCTGGAGTCTATCGCCAATCGCGTCAGTCTACACCTTGACTCATATGTCTATCATGCTGTGCAGACACGTATCCAGGTTTTCTATTCGGAGGGGGCCTAACACGAATCCTCGTAAGCACGTAATTCTTATGTTTTAAAAATATCAATAATAATAATAATAATAATAATAATAATAATAATAATAATAATAATAATATTGCATCAGTTCTGTACTTCTCTTAAACTTTTTCCTACTTTTCATTTATAAACCGGTTTACTTTGGAAACTGCATTAAGCACAAACAAAATGAAATATATTTTCGAGAGAAATGTAACTAAAGAAAACTGTCTATTACGTATATCACATAACAAAAATAGCAAGAAGACATTGAGTGTATCGTTCTAATATACTAAAGTTAAAAATAGAACGGAAACGAAATGTTAATCCTATTTGAAACTATTCTTTAACCCTAAAGTACTATTGACGAAAATAATCACGTAATCTGTCAGACCGCATTGTTGTTTTACATTTTCTGAATAGTAGTTTTATTGCATATTTTCTTATAATGCTATCCTACATATCTTAGTTGCTTATAGAAAAATAAAACATAGTAATTTCACGATGTAGAAAAAGTTTTATATTTTTAAAGTAATGAGAAAAGGAATATAGTTAAAATTTGCAACAATGTTTTCATTGTTATTCTAAAATTGTAATTGTTGAAATATTCAATTTTTCTTCCTTTCTATGTAGTAAAAATAACACTAATTTAAAATACGCTCTTCTTATAGATGCACTGAGAATAAAAAATACAGTAAAAACAGAGGAAAAACATGGAATATTAGCTTTTCAAAACTTACAAGAAAGCACTATTACAGTTGTACTGTTATATATTTTGTAGTGAAACGGTAATGAATTACACCTATCTTTAGTTTTTATATGATCGCGAGAGTAAAGAAAATTCGTTTTGCCGGTAAAGAAAGTACCGCACTAACTGTTCTGATTGCATGCACTTTCTTCAAGTAGGCACTTACATCTTTTTATTCTTCACTGCATGGAAATCGGTACCCTACACCGCTGACACGAATATCATTGCTTTGCGCTTACAACTTAGTGGAGAGCGGACTATGTTCTCCTCTTCAACTCCTTGTGCGCGATGGTGCGAAACTCACTTTCAAGTTATAGTATGCTCTTGATTGAAAAACTCAGCTCTCATGGCAGATGTCCAATGAATATTCTACGTTCTATGTGAGGCCTAACAAGTCCTTTTGCCAACCTTTTCATGAAATCAAGTCTTGTCATCACTGCGGACTTAGTGTAGACTTGAGGCAAGGCATACACATTGACCCCACACTCAACATCCACCAGAAAAAAGAAAATTGTCAATGGCTATCGTCTTGTTTGACGACTTGATGTGTAATCTGTATATTTTTTGTCTAGAGTATCCACTCCGCCTTTACTCATGTTATAAAATATGATTATTTCAGGTTTTCTAGTCTCTGGGTCATTATTTGATATGTGGTGTAAGACGTGCCACACGGTAAGACTCAATACTGATAATAATCAGTAGATAACAAAAGACAACTGAACAGCAAAATACTCACGTAACTACTATAGTACGTCTGTGAGACCGTTCGACCCCTCCAGCGCCGCGCACAGGGGATCAATTATAACACGAACTTCACACTACGTAACCATATGCTAGACAGGAATGTAGACGAAAAGATCCACTTCTAGTAGTGAGACTGTAGAAAATATAATGATACGAAAAGCAGCAGCGGTCTAAGAGACGGTCCATAGTACTTACGGGTTAATTCCACCTGGTATAATGGCATTATGATATGTTCTTAGAATTATAACAAGACAACAACACATTGCCCAAAGTTTGAACACTGACTACTAGTAAACTGATATAAAAGAACCTCAAAAGGGTAAAAACAAGTTTATAAAAAAGTGCTTGAATTTCGGAGGAGGCAGCCCTCAGGCCCTCACGCTGGATACATCCCTGATTCAGTGCACTGCAGTTTTTTGTTATGAAACATTATTATTAGAGGCGTAATATGTAAAATTATATCATAAGTTTTATTTTTAATAGGTGTTTTCTTAACACATCCATATTATACAGCGTTCTGCCTGCCTGTTTATGTCGGATAAGCGATAGCCTACTGTATTTCTAAAGCTAGCATATAAATGAACTAGAATTGTATCGTCCTAGAACAGACAATAGTGGGAAATGCTTATATTAAAAGGCTGGAATAAAAAAGCATAAGTACTGCTTTGGTAGCGTGAGAACAAATTCAAAACAATTCAATATATTTCCTAGTCTCAGATTATCATCTTATTGTGTCGGTGTGTATTATTTTTTAAACATAGTTTTAAAAGTCATACCATTCGTAATATTCCTAAGGAAATCGAAAGAAAAAAATCCTATGTGCATCTTGTGGCAAAGCGGCATAAGTGCATGGTCCGAAACCGATTCCCACGTTAAGATATAGATAGAGTTCTCGTACTTCAGAAATGCAAATCCGGGACGATACTAAATTACGAGAATCTTTGAAATGCTTAAAATTGGAAGAAGTGTTGAATACTAATTTACTTTCCACCATTAGATAGAGTTATTCAAGTATTACGTTATAACATTTTTATTTATTTCACTAGACCTTTTTCCGAGAACGCCGATTTCTCTGTAAATTTGGTGGGGGGCATTCAAATGCAGAATATATATATGAGGATTTTAAGATAAATTGCACTCAAATTATGCCAAATATTGTATATTCATAAATACAAAGGGGGCCTACATGAGTTTTGGTGCGCCCGGCCCCCAGGATCGGCGCCCTTGCCTTCTTCCTAGTTAAGTAAAGCAAACGTAAGCAAATGATTTACTCCCTTCCCCTGATAAGCAAAATTGTTTTTTCCTCAAGATCTATTGTGTTTCGTGAAATAACAGCAGGAATTTCCTGATTACTTAACCATTTAAATGAATATTTTCACTTAGAGCCATCCCATTGATTCGCGTTGCGTAGGACTAAAATAGATTAAGAGTCAATAATGAAGATGAGACTTCCATATCAAACATGAAGAGATATGTGGATCGGAGATCTTTCTTTCTTCGAACTTTGGTTTTTCAAATCCATGATGGGAAATTATATTATGAGTACAATTTTCGAAATTAATAGTATACAATCGTATACATATCTTACAAAACGATGTTTTATGCAAAATACTTTCACTCCAAGAATAAATTACAATTTATAAACCTCCCTGGTTCGTTTCTAATCTTGGGGATGTTTTGAGTGAGCACAGAGAAGTTACCTTCCACTCACTATCTGAAATGAGTGGGAATATGATGTACAACTAAGCGATAGATAATATTTCGGTTCATGTTATTATGGGAATTTCTGTAATTAAATAACAACTCCAGATTTCGATAATTGAATTACTGTTGTATTTTCATTACTTTATGTAAGTACGTGTAAGGTGTGGTGTATGCATTCGGGTAATTAGAAATTGCCAGTTCTAACACTGCATACCAAACATTGAGCCTTCGACTAATGTTTAGAAAGTAACACATACCTCTTGGTGTTCTGTTCTTATGCTCCTGCAAATGCTGGTCCACCAAAAGCTCCTTCCGATCGTTAAACCACAGGCTGGATGGTATCTCGCTGGCGGTCACTCCAAAGGATGGAACGGAGGTTCGAACTAAGAACGGGCTGCGATATGATTTGATTACGCCGAAGTTTTGCGAACAGTTAGCATAATAATATCTCCTCCGTAACGTATGATAAACTTTCAGAGTTCGTGTTAGCGAAACGTTAACTCGCTTAACTTAAATAAAGCTGTTTCTAGACATTCTACTAGTTAAAACTTTTAACGTCGATCTCCGACTTGTAGTCGTTGTTCCGTTTCTCCAAATCTCCGTCTCCGACTGATCTCGACTGATCACTCCTGACTGATCTGATCTCTACTGTCCAACTGCTCCAGTGACCTCTGGTCCTCTCGTTTTTGTAGAACTTCCTGTGACCTGGAATCTGCCGCTTCTGCATGATGTCAGAGGCGTGTGCTCTTTCTTGTCTAGGAAACGCAATGGTTTCTTCATTGTGGTCGACGACTGGCAATGCTTGGAATGCTTCGACTCACAATTCCTGGCAATTCTAACATACCCGAGAAAAGTGTCTTGTGTTCACAAACATCTTAACAAATTTACTTACAACGAATTCTGCCAATTCTTTTCAATCGGACATTAATTGAATTCTGATTTTAATTTCCTGTAATGAAACAATTTGCTAGAGAAAGCGTACATCATACCATCGTTGCATAAGTATTTCTACATTAAAAAGCAATGACTACAATGTTTATGTAATTTGTTTTTCGTGGATTATTATTTCCTGACCCTTTGCTGTTTTTATGAATCTAATACTCAAAATCAAAATCTTGAGTATTAGTTATAAAGTAATAAGCTTGTTACTTACCCTGAAGAGTCTAAGTCTTCAATGAGACGGAGGCTCAAGAGCGTAGTGCTTGGAGCGATTGCCTCACTTGTTCTACCTCCCCGTGGCGCAGCCTTCATTCGAGTTGATCCTAAACGAATCATTCGGAAGTCGAAGTCGGAAGATGTTTCCCATTTTTCCAAAACAGTTTTGGTCGATTGCAATCTGTCTCACTTGTGAGGGGACAACCCCATGCCGTAAGCGTCGGTGGACCACCGATAAGCAACTAGCGACACGTCCGCAATAATTGGCGGTCCCGCAGCCAAAATTTGGTCCCACTTCCGTTTTGAAAATTATACCACTACCGGCAGAGAAGCGACGTAACGCCAACGAACCACAAAATTATTCCCCTAAAATACGTTAAATCGCCTATATGCGTAATTTCTTTGCATCAAGGTGAGTCTAAACACACTTTCAAAAAAGTAAAAGAAGTGCCCTGAGCTCGGCATGAAACACCAGCCTTAGGGTTACTAGTTGCGTGTTTTTCCGAATTCGCCACGGAGGCGATTACGAAGACAGCTTGTAGAGTGATAAATCGTTGAAGTCGTTTTAATATTTCTAATCAGAGTGCTTCTTTAACCGTGTGTATTTGACAATAACTGTTTGGAATCAGATGAAATGCACTCGTCATGTAATTTTATAACAAAATGACAAGCGTCTATTTACTTTTTTCATAGTTCTCCCATACGGTTCACTTGCTAGGGATCGGTGACAGTTGCCAACCAAATTCATACAATTATACGCACCCATCTCAAGATTTTTCACTTCATGATGCAAAAGCACGAGTTACTCTTGACCCCCGGAGCTCAAGTGTTGTCCTTATAATAACAATTCGTCAGGGAAAATATTGTATAATAATAACCGCATGCATGTGACTGGCGATAGTTCGTGTTTGTCCCTTTGACATTCTCCGTGATAAATCAAAGGAGCGCGGATCAAAATGAAGTTCTCGCTGTTATGTGGTGGTAACTTCAATACCCCCGATATTTCCTTCGACTCGACGAATCCCTGCCACTCTTGGCACACTAGCGGTAATCCTTCGACGCGTCGCTATATCGACGATCGCCGTTTACCGTCAAGTGAGTCACTAGGTATTGGCGACCTTTACGGCATGGGGAAGCTAATAAACAAACAAACCAATAAACAAAATCTAAAGCCTTATAAAAAGTTTTCCCAAAATTTACATCTAGCAAAATCATTTGTTGGTATTCCAAAACTAAATTCAACTTTATTCATAGTTTACTTCTATCGTACTTTTGATATGAGAATGATATGTCTGAAACTGTAACAAAGGTCATTAAGACTTTTTCTTTGGCTTTAGTCAGATTTAGCAGTTTTACTTAGCAGTCAGTCAATGTGGATCTGTGATTTCAGAGTTTTAGAGATTTAGAGTTTTAGAGAATATCCAACAACTCTGTGCATTTTCCCTTAAGTCTGCAAACTTTCTTCTAGGTTAAAACTGAGTACTTCCTATTTTCATCTTTTCTTGCTAAAACGAAAGTGTTCTTTAGACAACCTGAAATGATGGCTCTATACTACATTATGTTGCATAGGGCATTTTATGTAGCATCTCATTTGACTGTTGGACAATTTCTTCGTATATTGAAAGCAACAGTGATCAAGTCCTTGTACATTTACATGAGAAGGAAACAAATTCTTTTTAATTGTTGGAATTGTGCCAATGCACTAGGTCCAGAGAATTTTCAATTGATTATTATTATTATTATTATTATTATTATTATTATTATTATTATTATTATTATTATTATTATTATTGACTTAGGTTTTCTTGAATATTAAGCAATATTTCACAAAAAGCTGGTATTTTAAAACAAATGTGTTCGATATCAAGTTTTGATGAAGTAGTCATCTCTCCTATAAATAATTTCAGAGGGGCCGCGGTGGCTCAGTGATAAAGCGTTCATCTTTGGTGCATTTGATCCTTGGTTCGACCCCAGCTCGCACCAAGTGAATTTTGTGGTGGAGAAACACCATGAACAAGAATTTTCTCGGGGTTCTCCCGTTTTCTCCCACTTTCTTCATTCCACCATTTCATTCATTTCTCATCATCACCGTGTCCTTTATCCTAGCCGGTATAACCGTAGATCGTAAAATTTAAAGATTTGATTTCAAATAATTCCAACCCAAACAGTTGCAGGAAGTATGTCATTTCGAATAAAACAAACTACTGTATATAATTCTGAGTATTATTACTTTTATATATACAATTCTAGTGGACCTTACTTTCAAATCGAAGGATAGGAAGACTAAATTCACTCTCTTATTATTATAGATTCATTTCCATTGAAGCAGTTAAAATAGCTGGGAAAAATATAAAGCCATACCCTATATTCCAGTGTGCCACAACCGGATAACAAGGCACACTGGCGTGCCCAGCAAAATGAACAGTGTAACGCAAACTTTTACTTGTTATTTACAAGAATATTTGTCGAGTTTATTTTATTTATTATTATCAACGATTCTTCCACGGATTAGTTATCTGTATACAGTTATCACATTGAGGGAATGAGTGTAATTATTTACTTTAAAAATATAAGAAAGGTATATTTTCTTGTATATTCTACCGTGAATAACTCATCCGGTCCAAAAAATTTGACTAACAACAAGATTAGCCGATGTAACAAACACACACCACCCTATAGTCGTGAGTGCCACAAGTCCTTTCCTACGTCTTGGTACCCTAAGGGTTGTTGCCTTCAAAGAGAGAGAGAGAGAGAGAGAGAGAGAGAGAGAAACTTAAGTACATTGCACTTACATACTTAAATAAATAAATTATGTAAATAACTGTTTCGTTTTCTGTTTATTAATATTATTATTATTATAAATTTCTTAGAAAGTCGACTGCCAAAAATATGCACACTGCTCTCCCGTGCAGCGCCTCGTGTATGATTTTCTGTACACAAACTATATATTCCAAGTTTATTGTGTTCATTCTATACGTGTGTTTGTAATTAGATGCATATGAAGTAGAAGTCAAAATCTAATGCCCACGCTACGTATATGCAAAATCATAGACAAAGAAATTTATGAAAAAAAACATTTATGGCGCTAAAACAAAGGGCAAAACTGAAGAAGTACTAGCGGATTGTTGCCCGTAGTGCACAAGTGATAACGGTTATCAGTGTTAAATTTAAACAAATAGTTTTTAATTAAGCACGAATTTAACTTATAGTTTAGAGTGGGGAAGGCTCAGGAGTTCGCTAGGATCCTTACAATATCGAACTCCGTGAAATGCACTGCAAACCTGTCCACAAGCCTCCGTAATATTCAACAGATATTGTGTATTAATACTCATTTCAATGCAAACCTATATAGACCTACGCACTTCAATACTCAACGAAGGTGCAGACTATTCATGAGTTAAACTCTCTCACCCAATGTATTCTCCTAACATGTCTCCCAGCAATTACAACATTTTTTGGTATCTCAATCACTTCCTAGTAGGATACCTTTAACTAGAGACCACTGATTAACCTGATATTGGATGTTTCACTTTCTCACCTTTGGAGTTGACTGTCATCAGTGGGACATTTCACACGCAAATATCTAATGTTAACAACGTTTCTTCTATAATTTCGTAATATTATATTATTTCTTTGTATTATTCATTAGCTTGATTAGGCTTGTTTAAACACTTTTCTCTTTGCACCTATATCTTAACGTTCGATAAAAATACACTAGTTCTCACCGGGAATCAAATCCAGAACCAATGCAATTGAACCATTTGGCCACAACAAAGCACATTTAAAAAGAACCTTCGATTTTGTTAGGAAAATTGTGATTAGGTGTAACATTTAAAAATATATTTAAGAATGGGTACGGATGAAACGCACTGAATTTTCTCGAATTTCTTCGAATTTCTTAAACTGACTCGTGTTAGGCTGCAGCTATTACTGAAACATTTATTTGGGAAATGCGAAAAAATAATGTGTCTTAAAAAACTTTGTTGGAAGCAACTTAGTCCAAAATTAAAGTACCGAGTGGTCATATTTCTCTTAGAAATAACTTATGCCATATATTAGAATTCTTAAGGAAATAATTGTATGTGAACTATGAGCAAAAGCGTCTGAGTACTTTCTGAGAAAATCGTCAAAAAAGTCGTTTCCAAGAATAAAATATCCCCTGTGTATCTTTTCTGGACAAACGAGTTGTATCATATTATTACGTTATTAATGATACATTTATTTATGAAATGTGATTGAGAAGATTGTTCGAAAAAACGCATCCCATACAGTAAATTAGACCTTACGTATTTTTTTCAGAGCAATGATTCATACTATATTTCTAGAAAATAAGAAAATCTTTACAGCTGTTTTGAGACAATTTAAATATTTTAAATTTTCATCCTTCAGTAAACTGCCCTTATTTTTAGGTAGATATAGAATTCGAAACGATAAAGTGTTATTGAAACTTCATGTCTATAACTCGCTCAAGATACGTCGAACAGTATGACCTCTATTTGATTGCATGTAAAGACGTGACGAACAGATGGACATACATCAAAATCACTTTTTCGATATGTGGGGGCGTGAAACGTGAATTCATTGAAATCTCGAATTCGATTTTTATCACTATTACTACAATTTCTTTCGTCGCTCGAACGTGAAAACTAATAGGAATACAATGACACGTAAAGTGATAACTTGCAATTCCTAAAATTTAATGAGTTACGTTTAATGTGTTGCCATGCTAGAAAAAAAACTTATACCTGTTTGTTATTTAATTTTAATATCAGTTTTTCCCGCTACTATATAATGTTGAAATATGGTATGATTATCGTTCATTATCATTCTATCTTTTGGAAGTATTCGTGTTCAGCATACATAGATCTTTATAATTTAGTTTCGTTCAACAAAAACATTCCTTACACAGACTTTGATTGCATTTCTTGCACTTTTGGATATTAAAAAGGAAAGATAGAGAGAAAGTCAATACTCTAAAAAGAAAAAACACAAGCACACACACAAACGATAATTTGACATCAGCTTTTTTTCCTTTCAATCTTTTTTCATGACAACAAGCGTCATTCGATATAACGTCATGTCGATATAACAATGGGTAACACTGGAAAGACTGTCAAGGTCGCGTATGCTCTTTTTCCTGTTCCTGACACACAAATCCGAAGTGAGTTGTCTGCTGTTTAAGAACGGGTAGGGGAGGTGTAACATACAAGAACATAAAGTGAAAACAATAACTGTTTCCAATAGTACACGTATTCTAATACTGAATAAATACATCGATTAAAGGATATATCAATTATACACTTAATATAATGTTTTGTAAAAAAATATATGGGATGGGATGGGATTCGTTGTGATGTCAAAATAATAAAATAACAACGAGTCCGCCACTCTATCCACCTAACCACGGAGGCAACGCTGTGTTTGCTCTTTTTTCTTAAGAAATAATCTTAATAACCATGGTTCGTATCGCTTCGAACCTTAAGATAAGAGTTTTTCTGTTTAATTCTATATTTTCGAAAGACATCTTAGTTACAGAAGCTAATTTATATTTGGCAGCCAACCTACACACTAGGTTTTAACCAATGAATGCAACATTTTGCTACATTGTCCAGTTCCTTGATCCAACTCCTTGACTCCCCTACTGAATCCCCTCCGCAATCGTGCTCTTCTACTGAAAAATCCATAGAAATCATCGTTGCAAGTAAAGACAGAACCGAGCATAATTTTGCTTTTGCTCATATTTTTATTATTTTATTATATTTTTTTGAAAATATCTCCTTAGATAGATTGCTTTCTATTATTACCACAAACTAATAACTAAATATTACCCATAAACGTACGGAAAATGAAATAAACGCGGAAAATCGTGAGTGGCAGTATACGCGCAATTTTTTGCACATGTGGATACATATCCGTTCTACAAATAAGATTTCAATTTGGCATTCATATAATTTGAAACCAAGCTAAAGCGATCTGCCATACCTTGATATTATAAATTGACAAACAAGTCTTATTTCATTAAAATTATTGGTTTGCCGATTTTTCTTTCTATACCCCCTTCTTTTTACTTCATGAACTAGAGTTGCTGAAGTTGTACTAGAGAAATACATGAGCCGAACTTTTCGCCCCAAGCCCAATCCATCGCTAACGTAGCTAACTCCAGTCCAACTCGGACCCGCAAAGATTAGGAGGTTTTTGGCTCGAAACCAACCTAGCCATTAAGTTTTAAAAGGTCTTGGCCCGAGCCTGGTCATACAGCTAAGGATCACTAACTGTACAAATTGCATTGTTTGCAATGTCTTTCAGTACACGTGCAGCCGTGCAAACAGACTTCAACGCTTAGCTATATTCCAGATATCATTTAATAAGAAACATTATTAAAGAACTGCAATTAATCGTCTGGAGCCCGTCCTGCCCTGAAGAGAGCAGTATCGAACCCGCCCGAGCCAGACCCGATCCAAAGAAGGAAATGAGCTGCTCCTCCCAAGTGCGACCTGTAGGCCGAAGCGGATTGCGGGTCTCAGACTGAGCCTGGTCCATGCAGATCACTAAGTGTAAATGACTTTCCTCCAAAGCTAAAGCGATTTCTAACTTGATGGAAATGGCAAATGTACAATATTTGATGAAAGTCTTTCGAATTGGTAGTTCGCATGTACCTATAATTCCCTAATACAATGGGAATGGTTTATTATCATCTTGTGAATGGATTTTCCTACATTGACATCTAGTGGCTGAATCGCTTTGTGACCAGCCACTCAGTAATTAACATCATTCAGTTCACAAGAACTGTTTGTCTAAGAGTATAAAATGAAATATGTTTCGCTGTTTTCATTATTATGTTATATTGATTGATGGATGGACATTTAACGCCCCTCTTTAACACCGATCCTATGTGGCACGATATCTACAATTGACTGATTAATTCATTAAGGTTTAATGTGATGTCAGCATCGAAGCTATTAATTCCCGTTACGATAAGGCCAATGCCCAAAACATGCATCTTGTTCAAAGCAAAGACTTCTAGAGAAAATTGATGTTTAGATATAAGCTCGACAAAATAATAGAGTAAAAATAGATATATATATATAGATTAAATTAGAAAATATAAAACGCTTAACAACAAAGTAACTAAAAATAAACTCCAACGAGGGAACCTATCTAAGTGTATCTCTGACTTCGAGTCGAGACTATGGCCGTTGGATACCTTCTTCCAAAAGAACATAACATGAAAAGGAATACATCCTCTATCGCAACCTTTGTGAAGATATAAGCGTGAAAATTTAGAAATTGAGCTCCATACTATACATAACAAAGTCGGATTCCGGGTCAGATTTTTCGGAAACGGTCTGCTAAGGAAACTCCGCGAATACATATCAAATTAGTGTGGGGAGCCCAGCAAATTTTGAATGAAAAATTTGTGTCCCCGGGGCCCTTGCAGGGTCCCAGGTGAAGTCCAACTCAAAATTTGAAAATAGGTCAAGTAGCATACTGTATGAGAGCTAATTTTAATAAAATAAGATAGAACAAATCTCAACTCTCTAAGATAACCCTGTGCAAACGGGCAAGTGGTCAAAATGACAATACAACCTACATCAGAAAATCTATGGCCAAGCTTCTAAATCCGTTAAGTTGCGACAATAACAAAACAGAAAAACAAGTTTAAAAGTGCAAGGTATTGAAGTAAAGGAAATTTCTGCAGAGCCACTCTCTTAAAAGCATCCTCCGATATATTTTATTTCTGCACCATTATTCCAGTTTTCTCCAACCTTATAATAGAAATTCCACGGTGGAATCTGTGAATTTGGGGTCCCGATGTGCGACGCATATACCGTTGGCTTTTGACCTTCTCACCCTCCACGACGGTTGCGGTTAACAATGTAACCTTTCTCTTCTAGGACACGAAATCCAATGGCCATGGTCATTCTATGGTTCATTGGTCATTCGAAGTCACACTTATACCTGGATAAGGTCCGTTGTGCAACTCTGTGAGAGACTGCAGCAATTTGTTTGACTTCAATACCTTGCACTTTTAAACGTATTTTTCTGTTTTGTTATAGTCGCAACTTAACGGATTTAGAAGCTTGGCCACAGATTTTCTGATGTAGGTTGTATTGACATTTTGACCACTTGCCCGTTTGCACAGCGTTATCGTAGAGAGTTGAGATTTGTTCTATCTTATTTTATTTAACAATAGCTCTTATACAGTATGCTACTTGACCCCAGGTTCGATTTGCAAATTTTGAGTTGGACTTCGCCTGGGACCCTGCGAGTGCCCCGGGGACAGAAATTTTTCATTCAAAAGGTGCTGGGCTCCCCACACTAATTTGATATGTATAGGCTACGTTTCCTTACGGGACCGTTCCCGAAAAATTTGACCCGGAATCCGACTTTGTTATGTATAGTATGGAGCTCAATATCTAACTTTTCACGTTTTATCTCCGCAATGGTTGCGATCGAGGATATCCCTTTTCGTGTTATGTTATTTTGGGACAAGGTATCCAACGGCCATAGTCTCGACTCGAAGTCAGAGTTTCACTTGGATAGGTTCTCTCGTAAGAGGTAACACCGCAAAGAATTTTAACTAGTCTGATCTCGCGAATATAAACGAGAATTCGGACACTAAAGAGCACGTTATCCCTCACCAGGTAAGATTTTCAGTCACTTCGAAAAGCTAGTCGCTAATTATTATGAATCTACCATGGAGCTACGCGCTTTAGCCACCTGAAAATATTAAATTGGAGTTTTTCTATTAATAGAGTGAGATTAAATATGGCGATGAATCGCGAAATACAGAGAGTAGATAGTTAACTAAGCGTATCAAATATTGATTGATACTGTTTCTGTATATAACATAATCGAGTCGTTCATATTGAAGTATTATAATTACTAAGGGATGAAACTGAACAAGGACGGAAGTCCAACTATGTATATACAAACATCATGGATATCTAATATTCAGTCACGTGCGCAGGAACTTATTTCGGAAGGAATCCAAAGCTTTTGAGGGTCCAAACTAAACATACGAATAAGTTATTTTAACATTTGTAAAATCTATTCAAAAATTAGACTAAAGGCTAATTAAAACTTTGGATTTATTGAAGGATTAAGGTTCGTGATTTTGCTTTTTTGTTACATCACGCACTATACTTAGTGATACGCACGAGATGATACGGAATTTTCGTTACAAGATTCGTGACGAGAAAGATCTATTTCAATAGAATATACATACGGTTTTCGAGACGAGAGAGAACTTTCGAAAAAAAAAATCGAGACGAGACACCCTCAAATCTTGTCTCGTGGGCATCACTAACTATATTTCAGCATTATTATAATATGTTGTGAGTGACTTAGTTTTTGCAGAGTTCTACTTGCGTTTTTCATTAATATTCAACGCTGTAAACATTAATATTGAACATTGTAACATGAATAGATAAACTATTCAAACCTCTTAATCACATTTGCTTCCAGATAGCCCGTAGTCATAGTACTTGTTCATATGTTTAGACACCGATACTATAATTGCGAGCCTGTTTTCTTTTCAGATGTTTAGATTGCTTTATACATTTTCTCTCAATGGGGCAGAAACACGGACTTAAGCAAAAGGGACGATAAAAGATTGCAGGCTTTTGAAATGTGGATGTGGAGAAGAATATGGATAATTAGAATGTACATTTGATTTCACATAATATGAAGTATGTGTACTTTCTTTAGGGTTTTTGATAACTCTCGGTGCTTTGGATGCAATTCGGGATAAGATATGGAGTAGAAAGAATTACGTTCATTTCCAACATGAATGTTACCGGTTCTCGAAGTGGCTCAGTAGTAGACCGATCAGTTCTGATATGTAGGATTCCTGTTTTGATCCTAGCTCTCGTTAAGTGGGCATTTAGGTAGATAAACATCCTATCCGCGTTACTTCTCAGGGTTGTCCCGAACCCGATTCATCTCACGTTCTTCAGTCTACTATGTCGTCCATCATCACCATCACCTACTCGCATAAACTCAGAGCAGAATTAGATACATCGAACTATAATAATAATAATAATCTCTATCAAACTAATAATGCTGTGCAGCGCAGAGTTGAGCTATTTCTTATTTTTTTATTAAGTTTACAATTACATCGCCTGACATATTAATAATTTCAACAATATACATAATAACTTCCACTTAATAATTATTTACATTTCAAGAAAACACACTACTCACTTCATGAAAAGAAATTCGGAAGTTACTCTGAAACATATTATTTAATTTGAAAAGAAGAAGTAACCATTACCATTGAGTGATCTAAACCATTAGTAATTGGTCTGGAAAACCTGGCAGAAACTGTACGCATTATTGATGTAAAATTTAAGAAGTATAATATTACTGTTTTCAACATTGACATTAGTGTTTTCCCATCCTATTTCGTTCATTGATAAACCTAAATCACTAACAGAACTACTAAAGGATATATCAAAACACTGTTCTTGAGAGAAAATACTGTCTTCGATTGAGGACTCTGAGTTGATCAACCTTCCTCTTACTTGTTGTAAATGAATTCTAATACCGACATCTCTTTCGCTTTTGCTGTGCAAAGCCTTCTTCTTTGGTTTCATCTTTCCTAGAGTTGCTGTTAGTATTCTTGTTCGACCACTCCTCTTTTTCTCACGGTTGGTTTTATTAAGAGGGGTAGGCATCCTTCGGATAAGGACGGATATTCTGAGTGAATACTAACGCAGTAGAAGATATTGCTGCAAAATATAATATGTAGTTTCTTGGATAGCTAATATAAGCGAGCTTTGAGGCAGAAGCTCTGATGAACCATGGTCCATACCCTCAAATATGACAGCCACATTCTGCGTGGTAAGGTTGCCTATAGATTTTGCTGGTGAAACGGTGCGTTTCTGTTCAACGAGGGATTTGGACGGTCATTTACTAAAGATATCAGAAATTAGTCTTCTGTAAAAGAAGCACTGTTGAAAGGGTATATTACAGTCTTTTTAAATCGAGATATGATATTCTATTGTGTCATATTGTGGATACCCGTCCTATATACTCATCAATAGAATGAGGAGAAATAGTTTCTCCTTGGTTATTAATCAGCCAGTCATTGCACACACGATTGTAATAGGTCTTCAGAGGTCCATAAAGTGAAACATCCACCAGTTGCAGTTTGACTGCAATGCGGGTTAAAATGTTCATAACACGCCATTTTGGTAAGCATTCTCTACCACAATGATGTTTACGAGGTTTTCGTGGTGTTCGAGGAGCAATATGATTGGATTTTCTTTCGAATATTTTGAAATTCGGTTAATGTGTTCTAAACAAACACCAAATACCTCAGCAATATTCCATCCAGTGATCCTTGTTAATACCAAGCTATGAGGTGGTATTTTCTTCAGAAAGAAATTCTTGTACCCTACGCTCGAATATAGAAAAACTGGAGGAATGCTATTCCTAACTGCATTGAAGGTACATAGGACTGTCACTTGTTCAGCACGTTCCGCTCAAGTTACCTGTCCGAATTGATTCTGTCCTCGTGAAGCTATCACAAGTGGCGTTGTGTTTATGGTACTAAATCCAGTTTGATCACAGTTGAAAGTACCTCAGCAATATTCCATCCAGTGATCCTTGTTAATACCAAGCTATGAGGTGGTATTTTCGTCAGAAAGAAATTCTTGTACCCTACGTTCGAATATAGAAAAACTGGAGGAATGCTATTCCTAACTGCATTGAAGGTACATAGGACTGTCACTTGTTCAGCACGTTCCGCTCAAGTTACGTGTCCGAATTGATTCTGTCCTCGTGAAGCTATCACAGGTGGCGTTGTGTGTATGGTACTAAATCCAGTTTGATCACAGTTGAAAGTAGACTTCAGAGTGAAGTTTCATTTCTCATATGCTGATTTCAAATTGTTGAAAAAGTCGTGCACGTTCTGCTTATTGAAGCTGGTACTTTTTGATAAACTTTTGATTCAAGGGATCGTAGAGATAACTGAGGGAGATGCTCCATAAAACCATTAAGCCAGCCATATCCCGCACTTAACACAAATCACCAGAGAGGTATATCACTGTCCCACATCTCCAACTGTCCTAAACCTCACACTTATTCCCTATATTTGTGTTGACTCCCTGATACGGAATTTTTTAAAAAAAATGCATTATCTGAAAGTGCCAACGGGGTACATATTTGGACAAAATTTTACTGACGGTCTTACAGCGACTTCAGTCTTGTGATAAAGTTATAAACAAAGAAATTTACTTTGCTTCAAGACATAAATTACCTATAAGACACCCTTTAGAAATAACATAATAATTGAAATTATAATGTAAAGGTATGGCGCACGTTTGTTTTAGATAACCACCTGCTCAAGGGTTATGCCCTCCATGGGGGAAAGAGAAGTGAAGGGTATTTCGAGAAAGGAGTTAAAGATGTTCTAAGGGATTTTCAAAATTTTGTAATTTTATGTCATAAACAACGTGAGTAAATAGGGCATTACGATCTTTACAATCGTAATTATAATGATGGTGGAGAAAGGAAATTGTACAATGAATTATGGACATCATGATGAACATATTTGGATTAACATTTCATCATATTACGTTGTTGAGTGAAATCTATGAGACGAGGTGCGTTTGGACGAGAGAAACTATAATATATTGTAAAATGACGAATATAGGATATTCTTATCCCTCGGGGACTTCTTCAAGCATTATTCAAAGGGATGGGTAGCTCTGTTAGTGACAAAGGAATTATTGTGTAGAATATGATTGTATGATATTGTGCGGAGGGTGATAGAGAAGAAACTTTCTGATGAGGGGAAGATCTTGATGATTCGGTGGTAAGGAATAATGATACATTGTAAAGAGGAGGAAGAAGTAGAATGACTGATGCTGTGAACGATATAAAAATAAATATGAGCGTTGATGGTATCACAGAGGAGTGGACGATGAGGATGGAGCGTTCCGGAAGTATTTGAGGCAAAGCTTTTCTACATGGAAACATATGTATGGAAAAGTCACGCGAGCATAGAGCTCAGGAGATTGATGTATAGAATTATGAGTGTGCGATGTTCGAGAACCTTAAGTTTTTGATAAAAAAAAAGGGGTAGCTGCCGAGACCTAACGGTATGGCCGTAACTAATCACAGGTCGAAGGAAGACTACATAAGTGTTTAAGAGTAGGTTTGTAGAACTACTCCAGATTGTGCCAGGAAGTCGTTTTAATAGATTGAGTCAAATGTATGCCTTTCTATTGATGCCCTGGACATAAGTCTTCCATCTGAGGTGTCTATCTATGGTGAGTCTTACGTATTAACAGTTTTGGAGATTGTAAAACAGTTGTCATTAACAGTGATGAAAGTGAATTACTGTGAAATCTGGAGCGTTTCTTAGGGGCCAGAAATGCTGTAGTTTGGGTTTTAGCAGCATTGGATTTTAGTAGCCATTTATTGCACCACAGACCAAACGTCTGTATTATTGGTTGTAAGGCGTTGTTTACTTAGTGTATAATACTGCAAATTGCAAAAAAAGCTGTATCATCAGCGTATGGAAATAACTGAATATTTTGTGGGAGTTATTTTACGATGATGAGGTGATATATATGCGGTTTGAGGGATGAAAACTCAATTGCGAGTTGAATGATTGGTGGTAGAGATTAGAGTGGATTAACCCTTAGAGAACCAAACCTAAAATGTTAGGTAAAGTACTAAGCGTGGGTTATTTTGACACATTCGTGCTTCTTACAGTAAATTTCATACGCTGTATACACTGTCAGTGGCGGCTTTTGATTCTTTCAAACAATACCTGAATTATAGTACTGTAACATTAGAGATTTATACATAGAAATACGCTTTGTTAGGAATAAATTCTGTCACACACTGTATTTTGATTACACCTGACAGTCCTTACAGAGCGGTTTGCTGGTGCAATGCGCTTTGCAGACAAGCTTGTGACAGATTACATACAAGGGATGGATAAAAAGTAATGACACAATTGTTATAATTTACAAATGACTGTATTAGAAGGGAAAATACGTTCTACATTCCTTCAATGTAATCACTCCCATGTCCACAACCTTCTGCCACACGTATGGAAGGCGCCGTACTCCGTCAGCACGTTGTACTCTGGCTATGTCTCGCAGCGACCGCCCTACGGCATTGAGGATGGCCTGTCTGGTGTTGTATCGTTGTCCGCGAAGTGGTTGCTTCATCTTGGAAAACAGGTCATAGTCGCACGGACTCATATCCGGCGAATATGGTGGAAATTCCAGAATCTCCCAGTTCCAGGCACGTAAAAGGTCCGTCACGGCAGTAGCTGTGTGACAGCGTGCATTGTCGTGCAAAATGATTGATGTCCATGCCAAAAGACCAGGTCTCTTTTTCCGAAGTGTGGGACGCAGATGGTGTTGCAAGAACGTACAGTAATATGGCGCATTCACAGTCTGCCCTGCTGGTACAGCATGGTGCAGGATAACCCCTTGGACATCATACGCCACTATCAACATCACCTTCACTAGTCCCTGACTAGGGCACACAGTCTTTGGCCGAGGGGGACCGGGATGCTTCCATTCGTTGGATTGGCGCTTCAAATATGGTTCCTAGGATCGAACCCAGGTTTCATCAATGGTAACGATCCTGCCCAAGCAATTGTCACCCTCCCTCTGGTGGCGGTCGAGCAATTCTTGTGCCAGTGCATATCGGTACCATTTCTGCACCTCGGTAATGACATGTCGAACCCAATATGCTGCAAATTTGCGAAAACCAAGGATGTCGTTCAAAATGTGAAGCACAGTTTTATGGCACACCCCAACCTCTGCCGATAACTCACGCGCAGTACACCGTCTATCCACGTCCAGCAAGGATGCAAGGAGCTGAATTGTCATGTTGTCCACTGGAGGTCGTCCAGAACATTGTCGGTCTTACACGTTCTGCCTGCCTTCGCGAAACACTTTAACCCATCGAGCTACGGTGAGGTATGTCAACGCTGTATCACCACAGGCTTTCCGCAGTCCCTGAAAACATTCTCGTGCACTACGACCACGTGCCACTTCAATTTTGATCCACGAACGCTGTTCACGTTTAGTGAACATTGTGTTTAGAGCGCTTCCACTCGCGATACCAATTTGACGCCACTGCTCTCGTTGACTGACTGACTCAACAGCGTTCCCACTCACCTAAGTTCCTCAACTGAGATTGTCTTCTCCGGTGCTACCACCTCGTGGTTCTCCGTCACTAGACTGGCGCGTGCCGGCAGGGTTGCCAGTACTTTTTATCCAACCTATGTACTTTTAAGGGGTGAAGAATCACGTGTCTTGCTAAAAATAAAACCAGATATTTTAGGGAACTGAACCAAAATATAACAATTGCTGAGAAGGAAATATGTAGTAACGTGTGGACGTGGGAAAGAGTGGGGAAAAAAGGAGTTTCATAAAATATTATTTACTATTACTCTTACCCGAATCAAAGCTCGGTAGAACGGAGAAGTGATTATTCCAGGTTTCATTAAATTGGCAAAATAATAATAATAATAATAATAATAATAATAATAATAATAATAATAATAATAATAATAAAACGATATATTTTTGTGGGCCGTGCCGCGGGGTATCCAAAACTGGGTGAAAATGACCCAGCTACACTTTCTGCCATTTTTGGGGGTATTTTTTTATATATGAATTCTACTGAAATGATTTCCAAATGTAAAAATGGTTGCTAATGGAAGAATACCAAAAATATTAGCCCACTATCTCTTTTTGATATTCTTTATAAAAGATCATCTGGGCCAAATTGACCCAGTTTTTGTATTCAAAGGGTTGAATTCACTTTAGTAAAAGGAGGATAGGTCGCTGACAGTGTATGAGTTTAGTAAGTTTAGTAGCGAAATATTAGCAGAGGACGTGCTCAGACGGAAGAAGAAGTAGTGGAAACTTTTTGAGTGAGTGTAATGGGCACATGTTAACTCTTCAGAGGATCTAGAATGTAGATGAAAATACTGTGGGCGAGAGACCATGTGATCACTATGTCAGGAGTAGTGTTAGATCAGGAACGGATTGGTTTTAGTAATGGGTGAATGAAGCATGTAGTGGAGGCAGGGATAAAATTGTTAAAAGCTGTTTTTTCTCGGTCTGAGCGGCTATGGATGTTAATATTGGAAGAGATCAGGTAATGTCGGAAATTATTTGAAATATATTGGAATGGGAGGGGAACAGGACGACCTGGTCGAACGTAGATGACTGTCATTGTGACACATAAAGATCTGTAATAAATAGTTATGATTAGATGTTCTGTAATATTAGATGGAGAGTCAATACTATACCATGTGTAAGGATAAAATACTATTATCACGGCGCTGGTGGCGCGTCGAGTCGGAAGCTTCTTACCGTGTCGAATGAGTTGATAGCCGGTAAATTTGCAATTAAATTTGGAAGTGTGATGCGTTTTACTGATAAGCAATGTGTGAAATTTTTCCTCGTATAATAATTGTTCAAATATGAGTTTATGAAGTAAGTAGAAGAGAATGTTGAGAAATAGAAATAAAAGTCATAGTCAAATACCTAGGTATATATGATCACTATGAAGTTAAATATATATATTTCGAGTGAAGATACATGAAATTGCACGTACGAACCATTGTAAGTGGCGTGAAAATCGAAGTGAAGAATGTTGCGAGCTGCGTGCTAACGTATAATATTCATGGTTGTGCAAAAGATGAACGTTTTGAAGAGTGTGGTTGCCAAATGCTAATAGTTTATGAATATAAAGAAATTGATTAGTTTCTCGTGACGTCTCGCCTATTCGATATGGAATATAATGAGGTAACAGTGAACATAATGAGTTTACTTATGTGTAATACACCCCTATTAGGAGAAATCCTTGTTTACGTCTTTCTAGTTAATAAATATTTTATTTTGAGTGCTGGTATTTAAGCAATAAAATAGTCACATAGGTATCGAACTTAATTATAACAAGAAAGATATTGCTTCAATAAAGTGAATGTACAGTTTCGCTTAAAGCGTATCCACTATCTGGTGTTTGTATTTAATATTGTAAATATAATAGAAATTTAAATCCTAGTTCATATCTTATCAAGTAAAAATGGTCCTGGGTCCAGAAAGCAAAGTGTTACCATTCATGAAATTTTCTTTCACGTTACCACTGTAGGGTTAAGAACAATGAATGTCACGAGGGTAAAATGTACTAACAGGGCGTAAACATTAGGGACAAGGGGTATGCTGATAGCGATTTCGTCTAGGATCTAAAGTGAGGTAATAGATATTGTATGAATAAAGGGTGCTGAGTTTGGAAGCGTTTGCTGATATAGGTGAGATTTAGTTTTTCGATATCGTACTGTAATATGGGGAAAGTTATGCACTGGTATAGCTCCAGAGTAGGACTAGGTAATCGAAAAAGGAAAGCTCTTTGGAAAACTTTTGGTTAGAGGATCAAAAGATTTTGATAAATTATGGATCATGCGGCTATCCGCACCGTAAATCTGTGTATTAAATTTTGCAATACGAAATCTTTGTATGTACTTAGGATAGTCTATGCATAAAGTTAAAAAAAATGGCATCAAACCGTAGAAAAGTTAAAGTTCGTGCTCCTGCTTCGGGAAAAATATTTGTGCTATTTCTGTGCTTTTTCATTTCCATTGTGAACCCAGTAGTAAGGTTACGGCTAGAGTCTGCGTTTGACAATATCTCCAGCTGGCAATGCAGTGATATACCGTTTTCACTTATTGCTACAGGACACTGAAATAATATAATTTACAATGTTCAACCCAGATGGCAAGAAAAGAATGAGAGTGACTAGAACAACGTGATCCCACGCTAGAGAAGTGTGCCGTCAGGTGCTCCATATTCTGCGTTTAATGTGGTGATGTACAGAAGAATGCTGATCAAAAGTGCAGTGAACAAAACCACGTTTAAACTATACTATCTAAATGTACAATGCATTATAATCAATTTTACGGACTGTGGTATGAATATTAGTTAGTTGCTGGAATATGGCTGTCTAGTGGTAATTGAAACGTGTCTGAAAGTATTGGTAAGGAACAGTGGAATGCCTTTTCTCAACCAATTCTCTACATAGATAAACGACCGCAAGACCACAGGGGCGGATTGTTTGTAGTATTAAAATAAATAGGGCAACAGAGCACAGAATGATCTCGTACGTGAGTGTGAAATTATTTGAGCCCAAGTAAGTCTATCCAAAACAAACTCCGTCCGGTGTTTCTGCAGACAATATACGAACAGTCCTCAAGTTTAATTGAAACATGCCACGAATCATTTCCAAATGTTGTCACAGGGTGACAAAATTCTTCATTTTGGTGAATATATCTTGGGCTTACATATGGAACTACAGTAAACATGGGATAACATCACACAAATGACATTCCTTTGTTGAACATTCTACTCAAGTACTCGACTTGGGATTGTACGATTTTCATAACGCGCGTAAAAATAGCAGCTTAAATTATGTCATGTCTATTTTTCTGATATAATCTGTCATCTCATATAAAGAGTTCCTTCTCCGAGACCGCGAGTTGCCCGTTCCCTATCTTACCCCAATCCCGGAAGCCAGCAATCCAACTCAAAAAGAAAGATTGTACCTGATTGAAGGAAGGCCCCTTTGGGTGAAATTTGTAAAGTGCAATAGGTGATACAGTGGACACTTTTACTAAATTGAACTATAGACGAGGCACTGGATTCTTTCCCTCATGTTTTTAATGGAACAATAAATACCTTCTACTGTTCAAAAAAGTAAAAACAATGAAATTTCCAATGAGGCACGGCGAACAGAGTCGCTACACATTACCAAATAAAAAAAAAAACTTTGGGAATTGTGGTGTGCATTTCCAAATGAATACATATCTTAAAATAATTTCTAATATACCACTTAATACAAAAAAGCTATTGAGATGCAGCAAACACCTAGATTATATCTTAAAAAAAAAGACACCAGCATCAGCAACACTAAACAACTTTGGTTTCTTATCAGACCTAGATCTAAAACTTCTAGCATAAGTCTTTTATAGTACAATGTTATATCAGGTGCACAAATTGAGGGAAGAACAGAACATTTTAATAAACTCTCAACTGCATAATCGACGTACCTCCCTGTTCAATCCGTTTACTCGTCCACCTTATCTCATTTATCTATCACTCCCCCAGAGTATGAGTTACTCTTATTTTCACTCCGGCCTGAAAGCCTCTGGCCAGGACAATATAAGCTGGACCTTTCTGTATTCGAAAACATACATTATTTCTTTTCCACTTTCGCTCATTTTTAATAGATGTTTCAGGGAAACCTGTTTTCCCTGTTCTTGGAAAACAGCCCGATTCTCTTCCATTTGTAAATGTGGATTAGAAAGTAATGTGTCATGCAAAAGCAATATCTCGCTACTCTAAACATATCAATCCCCTGCGAGAAAATTATCAAATGCATTACTTCCCGTTCAGTACAATCCCAAAGTTGGTAGTGGAGGGTGGACGGCCAATCTGCCGTCAGAGGGAGCCAAAACGTGATTCTTTGTTTCTCATTTACATAAAATTGTAATTAAAAGTTTCATTATTTTTCATCCGCTGTTTCATTTTTAACTGCCCTAACCTAAAAAATATTACAAACCCATATCTATACGTGTTAGCATTAGAATTAATAAACGAAAACCTGAAAGCTCATCGTAAAATATCAACTTTGAAAAAAAAATTGCTGGTGTGCTTAGCATAATACAGAAAACTAACTACTGATGATGAAGCAGTGTAACCAATCCGAAGAGATATTTGCTACACCTGCAGGTCAAGGGAAAGCAACAGAACTCGCCTTGAATGTAATGATTGTGGAAAATACATGTTCAGATTGCAGTCAACAATTATCACTACTTGCAATACATGCAAGCAACCTCAGAAAGAGAGCAGTGAAGTGGATGTTGATTAACTTTGAACCCGCCTTGAGTCTACATATTGTGGAAAAACATATGCAAAAAGCATTCAATCATTACTGCTCTCTGCAATAAATATCAGCATTAGCACAACAAGCTCACTGACATGGATATTGGTTAGGTTCGAATCTGTTATTTTGTGTTTTGTACAGTGTTTTCACTCATATTTAACAGTATTATAGTTTAATTAAACTTATACGTTTGGTCAACAATGATTTGTCTTGATTTACTAAACCTAAATGCTCCAAAACATACTTTTTGCATCATGCACAATGCTGAAAAATGTGAATAATCAATCACGGCCGAATTACCGTCGTCGCGAGCGGAAACCTGAATTGGCAGTACGTGAGATTGATACGTAATATTGAACGAATTTTATCGCACTTTTGATAACTAAGATGTTTCGCATTTGTATATTTTATCACGTGTGTAAATTGAATATACTTTTTATGTACAAACATGATGTTTTAGTAATTAGTTTCACATATCTTACAATGTCTTTCCACTAACAAAATATAAACTTCATGTAAACGCTTTTCACAATTATGCACAGACATCTTTGACCTGTATGAGATAGCATGTTTCCTCAAAATTGAACTTCGATTATACCGTTATTCATAGTCTTGACTGAGCAGTTACTCCCCATCTGTATTAATAATCTGTTGGGAAATAGAAACTTTAATTAAGCCCTTTCTACTCACGTAGAACGCTTTAGTTTTTTCCTTAGTATTTAATAGTATGTTTTCTCTTGTGCATTGTAAAACGTGAGCTCCATATAAATCTTCTTTTCGCCTGTGTGTTGTCATATGTGTGAGAGTTTCATCTGTGTATTAAAATATCCTTCCAGAACTTGAGTATAGACCAAGTAGTATTCCAAACTCTTCGTATATGTGAAGTTTTCCACTTGTGTATATTAAAATTTGTCTTGCAAGCTTGAACGCGAACTATATGAAGCACTCAAATCAGAAGTTGCTAACTCATTATTGCTTGATTTTACAGGATCACGCTTTAAAATTTATAGAAAAGTGTTGAAATACCGATATATTAATACAATGGTGTAAAACTTTCTATGCTGGTTCGTTTTGATAGGTGTGACGTTGTCTTACAGTACCAGATTTTTATAAGGTAAACTGAACGTTTTTGAATAAAATTTAAAACCTGATTAACAACTTTTCTTATAAAACGAGTGAAAAGTTGGTTAGTCAGTATACTCAAAAACTTCTAAGTATACAAGAGAATAAGTAAGGAATGCGAAACATAGCTTCGAACTTCATTTTTATCAACCCACATGCACATTCACCTTATATCATCATCCCGCGCTTGAGAAACGACTGTGGACGGAAAAGAGTAGAAGATATTTGCGTCGAAATTTTGGTACAGACCCTCTTTTCGCAAAACACCACGAATTCCGGTAAAGTCATTAACACTTTGGATAAAAATGCTATTAATCTCGCTTTGAAATCAAAGACGACAACAAATGGAATGTAATCGTTTTCAATATTATTAGTTAGTCATTTTTTGACACATACAACCTTAATACGATTTTAACGCAAAATTTAACCCCTGTAAAAGGGACAAAGACTTGAGTTTATGATCGCGTCTTATCTTCAAATTGCATAAAACTTTCTGCCAAGTGCATGAAAAATTGTCGTAAAAGCGGGAACTGCGCAACCATGTATCGACAAGCAAGATGCAGCAAAATGCAGATGGTCCAGAAAGTCCTAGTGTTCAGAAGTAGTCCAGTAGTCCAGAAAGGATCTACACTTGTAGCTGATGAGGAAGGTGCGCCCACACTATGGATGTCGCTTAAACTTGTTGCCTTTAACTCCCTGACATACAAGAACTCTCATGGACTATATTTGGAATTCTTATCTCTACATGAATGTTCCTTTGCGAAATCGTCATTTGAATCTTCGTCGGCGTCAGGCACCTTTACACTATGCAGCAATCACTGTGGCGGCAAAGCAGAAGAGCTATTCGTGGAGTAGAGGCGGAACCAATTTCCTTTAACATCTGTCCCCAGAATACGGACTTAACAATTTGTCCTTCACAACTTACATTCCATTCCAAAGGGCAGGTACATTTGAAGGGCTTAATGTGGTCTGACTCCTTTAATATTTAATTCTGTTGTAGACCTCTTTAGCAGTGTATTTATCGTGCATATAATATTTCTGCCAAATTTTTTTCTATATGCCATGTCTATTTACATGTCTTGCCAAAGCTGATTCTAAACTAAATCATATTGAACTTCCTTCGCATATCTGTCGTTAGTGAACTGTGTGTTTTAAGATACGATTAGCCAGTAAATGTATTTCTACACTCCGCGCGTGTGAGTCTCTTGTTTTTTGTGGATTAACAATTTCTTGCTCAATGTGAACCTTGAGTAAATAGGAGGCTACGTTCTATGCATCTCTTTGGTTTGTCACTTGTGTATTGAAATGCCTTGCAAGGATTGAGCGTAGACTAAATCATCTACAACATTTTCCATGTGTGAGATTTACGTCCTATTTGGCTTAACACGTATGAACGTTGAATAAATACCATTCCAGGGTTTTGGCACGTGTGAGATTTTGGATCGGGTGTGAATTAAAATGCGTGTAGCCAACTCTGAATTTCATTTAAATACTTAACCACACTTTGGCAAGTGTGAGCTTTATATCTTTTGTGAATTAACGTGTGTAACAAAAGTTGCACGATGTTTAAATCCCTCACCACACTCTTGGTACGTGTGATGCTTTACTACTGTGTGAGGCCAAACTGGAACGTCGATTAAATGACTTACCACACTCGCTGCATGTGTAAGGTTTTTCTCATGTGTGGATTAACATGTGTCTAGCCAAATGTGAACGTACACAAAAGCCCTTAACACACTCTTGGCACGTGTGTGGTCTTTCTCCAGTGTGGATTAATATGTGTGAAGCCAAACTGGAACGTCGATTAAATGATTTACAACACTCGTTGCATGTCTAAGGTTTTTCTCCTGCGTGTATTAACATGTGTCTAGCCATATGTGAACGTACACTAAATCGCTTACCACACTCTCTGCACGTGTGAGGTCTTTCTCCTGTGTGGATTGACAGGTGTGTAGACAAACTGGAGCGTTGATTAAATGATTTACCACACTCGTTACATGTGTAAGGTTTTTCCCCAGTGTGGATTAACGTGTGTGTAGCCAAACGTGAACGTACACTAAATCCCTTACCACACTCTTGGCACGTGTATGGTCTTTCTCCTGTGTGGATTAACATGTGTCTAGCCAAACTGCAACGTCGAGTAAATGATTTACCACACTCGTTGCATGTGTAAGCTTTTTCTCCTGCGTGTATTAAGGTGTGTGTAGCCAAACGTGAACGTACACTAAATCCCTTACCACACTCTTGGCACTTGTATGGTCTTTCTCCTGTGTGGATTAACATGTGTATACCCAAAAGTGAACGTACACTAAATCCCTTACCACACTCTTGGCACGTGTATGGTCTTTCCCCTGTGTGGATTAACATGTGTCTAGTCAAATGTGAACGTACACTAAATCCCTTACCACACTCGTAGCACGTGTGAGGTTTTTCTCCTGTGTGGATTGACAGGTGTGTAGCCAAATTTGCACGTATACTAAATCCCTTACCACACTCGTGGCACGTGTGAGGTTTTACTCCTGTGTGGGAGGACAGGTGTGTAGCCAAATGTGAACGTACAGTAAATCCCTTACCACACTCCTGGCACGTGTGAGGTTTTTCTCCTGTGTGGATTGACAGGTGTGAAGACAAATTGGAACGATGATAAAATGCCTTACCACACTCTTGGCAGGTGTGAGGTTTTTCTCCTGAGTGAATCAACAGGTGTGAAGACAAAGTAGAACGTTGTTTAAATGATTTACCACACTTTTCGCACGTGTGAGGTTTTTCTCCTGTGTGGATTAACGTGTGTTTTGCCAAATCAGAACGTCGTTTAAATCCCTTACCACACTCTTGGCACGCGTGAGGAGTTTGTCCCGAGTGGATCGACAGGTGAGAAGACAAATTGGAACGTTGTTTAAATGCCTTACCACACTCTTCGCACGTGTGAGGTTTTTCTCCTGTGTGGATTAACATGTCTGAACATATCTGAACGTCGAGTAAATGACTTACCACACTCTTGGCATGTGTGTAACCTTACTCCTGTACGATTTAACATGTGCGTAGCCAAACATGAACATACACTAAATTCCATTCCACATACGCGGCAGATGTGGAATTTTTGACCTGTGTGCACTAAGTTATTGCTTGACAAAGTTGAACTTTGACTAAAATGTTTTTCACTCTCTCGGTAGGTATGACGCTTTTCACTCTCCTGTGCTAGAATATGCCTTGACAAAAGTGATGGATGAAACCCCTTGCCAAACTGCATCGAAGTATGAGATTCCTCATCTGAATGAGAAATGGTTTCCTTTATAGTAATACACGTATCGTCTTCTCCGTGGAATGGTAATACGTTATCGCGCCTGTAACAAATTCAACAAATAAGGAAATGTGAATGGAGATAATGATTAAGTAGCAACAAAAAAAATAATCATTCTCTTTATTTCATGATAAAATTACACTCAAATTTTTTTATTACATGAAATATTGTACAAATATGAAATGGAGTACCACTGAGTAGTTTCCATATCTTTCTATTCTTAAAATAAGAGGCTGTAGTTTGTTACAATATATCAAATTGAGCCATCGTTTATACCGTGGCTGTCATAACTCCTTGACCGTGGCTGCTTTGAAACAAATACACAGTACGAGAATTAAATCTGTCTTATCTGTAGTTTCATGTGGAGAAAAAACAAACTTGCGAATCAAAGGTTTAAGAACAACTGAACTTATTAAAATAAATCCTACCGAAAATCATTCACTTATATCATCATAAGAGGAATACGAAAGAAATTTTGAAACGAAGAAAAAAAATAATATACAACTTTCCAAGGTGAGGCAGAGAAACTTAAAGTAACCAGACTAAAGACGAATCATTTACAGCGTAGTGATTGTAGTTCAGTGGTCTAGGCGATTGGCCAGTAATCTGGAACATTTCGATCGAATACACGTCGAGCATTTTTTTTTTCTTTTTTTTTTGTAGTTTAGGAATGTTGATGCTGGTTGACCAGCGATAACACACGCATTATCACATTCAAATATTTGAATACTTCTATAATAATTCTTTAATAATAAATTTCTATGATAGACACGCCCCTGTAGTTAAGAAACGTGTTTCGCAACACCCATCACCATGCTAAACCGATGACTTACGTTCGTTAATGGTGCGGAGATAAAGCTTATAGAGCATACAGGAGATATGTTAAAAATAGTGATCCTTCCAGTGATAGCACCATAAATCCTAATACGAAATTCGAAAACAATAGGAGGTTAAGAAACCGTTGCACTCAAGAAGTAAGGAAGGCAAAACGGCGCTTTGCCTATTAAATACTTGAATTCCAAAATAATGGAGCAGTTCTTTGGAAATGGCTAAAATATTAGGTGTTGGGAGAAACATAGCCAAGAACGCTGTTAACTATACGCCAGATGAATTGAACACTTTTTTTCTGTCAAACCTGTATGGTACCAGCCTCCACGAAACTGCAAACAATGAATAATATTGTAGCTTCGGAAATTAACTCTCTGTTCTCGTCTTCTCATGTACAGACTGCACATGTATTAAAAGCGATCCAAAGAATTAAATCTAAAGCCACTGGTATAGATATTTCAATAACCACGGTCAGGAAAATTCTACTGCATGTACTTAATCCTATCACTGACATTTTTAATTACTCTCTTGCAACAGTACTTTTCCCACAGTATGGAAACTTGCTAAGGTCCCCCCACTTCCAAAAAAGAACAACGCTGATAATATTGCAGACTATCGTCCAATCAGTGTCCTTCCCGAGCTTTCAACCGTTTTTGAATATATTGTAAATGATCAAATTCGGGAATACTTAACAACAAATAATTTATTGGATACAATTCAATCTGGTTTTCGAAGTAATCATAGCACATGCACTGTACTAGTAAACATAACGGAGGATATAAGATCGGCTATTTATAACAGAAAACTGACGCTCCTTACTCTACTTGACTATAGTAAGGCATTTCAAACCTTTGATTTTGACATATTACTTAAAAAATTTTCATTATTGTTTAATTTTTCTGAATCAGTGCTTAAATGGTTTCATTCTTACCTTCACGAACGTAAACAAAGAGTAGTGATCAATCAGGATCACATATCGGCATGGCATTGTATCAACAGTAGAGTGTCGCAGGGTAGCGTACTATGTCCCCTTCTCTTTGCCCTTTACATTAATGATCTCCCAGAAATTCTCACCTATTGTAAATACCATATTTACGCTGATGATTTTCAGTTATATGCTTCTTTTCTCCAACAAGATATTAATAATGCGATTGAGAAAATAAATACTGAGCTAAACAAAATCAGCGACTGGTCTACGGCTCATGGGTTAAAATTAAATGCAACAAAATCGCAGTGCATCTTAATTGGCTCCCCAAGAATTCTTTCTTCTATTAATATCTATCAGCTCCCAAATATAATATTGTCCAATACTGCTATTCCATTCTCTACAGCTGCCAAAAATTTCGGAGTCATAATAAATCAAAATCTCTCCTGGTCAGATCAAATAAATGGAGTTTGTAAGAGAGCGTTTGGTGCCCTACATACGTTAAATCGACTAAGAATTTTCTTACCAATATCTTTGAAGATCAAACTTGTCAAGGTACTGGTGTTCCTACATCTTGACTATTGCGACTCAGTCTATTCTGATCTAACAGAAAATCAATCAAAGCGCTTGCAAAGAGTGCAAAATGCCTGCAATAGATTTATTTTCAATATAACTTACAGGGAACATCTCACATCTTTTTATAAAAAACTGTCATGGCTGACGTTAGTCGGAAGAAGAAATTTACATAATCTTACCCTATTGTACAAAATACTTACTACGTCAGAACGATCGTATCTAGCCCGTAGATTTTTATATTTATGAGATTTTCATACTAGAAGCACAAGATCACAAGATAATTTCTTGCTCTTCATCCCCAGTCACAATTCTGATTCATACTCAAAATCCTTCACAGTAAGTACTACACGCCTCTGGAACAGTTTACCTCAATTAATACACAAGGTTTCCACAGTCGCCAAATTAAAAAAAAAAAAAAAAAAAAATCGGTATATTCCCTTCTCTTAAGTAAAGATAAGGACACTGGTAGCACATGAGGCATCTTCGTTTTACCAGATTATTAATAACACACATATGAACACACAACCAATAGGTAACCTATGTTAATTTGTACAGCTTATTCATACCTCTAGTACTGCTATATGCAATATGCAATTTTTGGTTTCTCCATGTTATTTTTGTTTCCCCTATTGAATATTATTTTTCAATTTTTGTTTTTTGAAGTGCTTAACCATTTTTTTAAATTAAGTTGTATATTGTTTTTTTATGTGATTCAATACTTTTCTTTTGTAATTGTTAATATTTTCTATATATTTGTGTTTTTTTAAATATATATAATGTATTAACGTGGTTAAGTGCTGGGAGAAGGCTGCAGATCCTTAACTTCGCCACGTAAAAGAAGTCATAAATACATAAATAAATAAATAAATAAATACTCGTTTGTTTCCACACTTCAACTATCAAATTTTCAGGAATAATAATAGTGATAATATATATTATCCTGAAAAATATTTAAAAATTAAAAATTTATTATCGCTCAGGTCATACCATTACAAGCAGAAATCAAAAAAAAAAATTGGTTTTGTGTAACGTTGCCCATGAAAAGATGAATTTCTCATCTCGATTCTAAAAACAAACGAAACAAATTCGAGGTGAGACTTAACATTTTAATTCCAGACGGGACAAGGCTAACTCTCTCTATCGTCATGCTTTGGAGATGAGAATCGAGACGAGACGAAAAGTATCGTAAACATTTCTCGTCTTATCTCGATTCTAGAAATAGTATATGGCACTCTTTAAGCAACAATTGCTATGTAGACTGAATCTTATATATTATTTTGCTACTTTGTACTTCAGAGCTCACTGATTTATGGTCTGTGTATATATTTTTGTAGCAAGGCTTTTATAATTACATCTGCAAACTCCACACGTTAGTTTATTGCAAGCTTTAGTGTTCAATTATATTCAGGTCTTTCTATTACAGTTATTTTCCTGGAAACGTAAAGTAGAATATTTTCTACACGAAATATTAGCAGAAAGCTTTCGTTTAAATTAGAGTAGCTGTACCCTTCCTCGAAACCCCTACGTTTAAGTAAGTTTTGTCGAATTTTAGTGCAACTATAAACTTTTAATAGCATTATTATTATTATTATTATTATTGAAGTGTTGTAAATTTAATGGTACAACCTGTTCCACCTAGCTCCCGCCTAGTATGCATTGTGCTGAACAAACAACGTGTGTATAGGTTTCCTCCGTGTTCTGCTTCCTCGAACTTTCTTTATTTCAATATTTCTTTCATTCTCATCATCGACGTGTTCTGTAGCTTAGCCGGCATAACCATTACTTAAAAACAAATTTTCTTACGGCTCTTGTGAGTTCAGAATCCATACTTTCTAAACGAAATTTGCCTCGAAACTTTCCGTTATAACGTTTAACTAGTACTAGGGAAACTTTCCGTTATAACATTTAGCTAGTTGTAGGGACGTTTGGGAGGGTATGTCCTGTTGATCCTGACACTTCTCTCTAATCCCGACTATTTTGTAACTTCTGGCTAACGCTAAGGGCGATTTTACAGATTTTAATACAATGTGTCCTCATACGGAAATTGTTACCTATATTATTATTATTATTATTATTATTATTATTATTATTATTATTATTATTATTATTATTATTATTATTGAATATTTCAGACCTCAATATTACGTCCTACAGCAATGTAAATAAACATACTGAAGTTACGGAAATGAAAATAAATTCTTTTAACCCTATATAAGGACGAATTGAGTTATGAGATACTATGCAAAGAAAAGATAGGAAAAAGGTGTCAGCTACTGGATAATGTGAAAATCGAACAGAACCTAAGTAGAGTGTGTCTTTATCACAACACCCTTTCGAAGTTACACCCTTTCTTTGAGTAAAGAACAGTAGTGTAATAACCTAACCCCTGGGCCAAACTCTACGCCAACCCATTTTGGAAATATCTTTGACCAGCACAGATTCAGTAGGGTGAGATTGGGCAGGGTGCTTTGCGCATAGGCTTTCATGACATTTAAAATCATAAAATACTTACATCTAAAACTTACACCTAACATTAAAAGTAAAAAAGAAGTTTTTACGTCAAATTATACATCCTGGGTTGATTTTAAGAATAAATGATTGGTTAATGTATCTAATGCTATCGATAAACAAGATCTTGTAACATTAGAGCAGCTTGAATAAGCAAACGAAGAGTTTACACAAAAAGAAACTGTAGAATTACCATGTCGATTGGCAAAAGATGATGTTGAGAAACCAGTCATTTGTGTATATAATTTAGCTGCTGCCTACAAATTTCTTTATAGAAGTAGTTAATACATACAGAATCAAGTTTCAATTCATAACTTATAGACACATTTTTAAATGACATTCTATTTGAAATTTTTCCATTACACTTTAATATCAATGATCAGTTAACAATTAGACCATCCAAAAATTCTGATTTGAAACAAGGCAAATCATTAATGCTTATTATGTATGTAGAAAGAGAGGATGAAGATGAATACGAAAACGAATCAAGTGATAATGATAATGTTAGGAGGGTAGTATTAGGTAATGATGAATTTTAAATTTCTATATAATAAACCGGATGTATTGTGTTAAGTGTAAGAAATCAACAGATACGAAGAAAAACACTATTAGAATAGAAAAAAAACAGAATGGAAGATATAGTAAGAAAGGTATTGGTTCAGTATGTGGTGTTACTAAATCGTAATTCGTTAAAAAGAAAGATTGACTCGAACAAGGTAAAGGTATTAGAGAAGACATTATAGAAGAAATTCACAAACGTTCCGGAAAGAATTATCCTAGGTTAAATGTTATTGTTAAAGGTATAGATGATTTATGGCAAGCAGATCTTGTGGAAATGCATAGTGGCATGTGAAAAGGTATCTCCAAGTTAAACAAAGGGTATAAGTATTTGCTAACGATTATAGATGTGTTTACGAAATATGCTTTTGCTGTTCCTGTTAAAGATAAGAGCGGTAAAAATGTTACACAAGCATTTGAATCCATATTAAGAACGGGAAAACCTAGTAACTTACAAACTGATCAAGGCAAAGAGTTTTACAATAAAGAATTTAAGAAGGTGATGGAGGAAAATAAGATTAATCATTACTCAACCTATTGGGGTAAGAAAGCTTCTGTTGTTGAGAGATTCAATAGAACTCTTAAACAAAACATGTGGAAAAATTTACAACACAAGGAGATTATAAATGGATAGAAATATTACCAACACTAGTTAACAAGTATAATAATCGTATGCATAGAACCATTGGTTTAAAGCCTATAGAAGTGAATAAAAAGAATAAGCAAATAAGTAAATCGTAAGGGTTATTTGAAAAAGGATATACACCTAATTGGTCAACAGAAGTATTTGTTATTAGCAGTGTTGGGCAAATTTCAATTGAATTAACAATTAACAATTAATCTGTAAATTTAATTGTTAGTTGCAATTAACAATTGAAATAAGTAATGGTTAATTGTTAATTGCAGTTGGCCATTAAAAAAGGAGAATCAACGGCAATTGATCAATTGATTGAAAGTAATTGCAGTGGAAAGTAATTGCAATTGAATTCTGTAATTCAATTGCAATTGAAATTAATTGGCAATTGATTCAATTGCAATTGATTTCCACAGCAATTACTTTCAATTGATTGATCAATTGCAATTGATTTTTACTGATTAATTTTCAACACTGTAGTTCAGAGAGGGCGTGGGGCAATGAAAACTTTAGCCATGACCAATTGACTCACCACCCGTCGTGACCCACGACCCACCGTGACCCACACTGACCCACCACCCACCATAAACCACTCTTACCCACTGTGACCCACAGACCCACCAAAACCCATTGTCATCAACTCTGACCCATGATTCACGCCCTCTTCTCTACTGACTAAAGAGTTTAAACTTGTAATAAAACAAGCATATAAAATTATCACTCATCGGAGTTTGAATTTTTACGATCAATAGCTCAAGCACCGCACTAATACAATAACGGCAGATCTGACCTTTCTAATATAAATAGAGTTTGTTCGGGTGTCTATCTTTGTGCGACCTGTGGACGAGACGAGTGGACCGAAACTTTTCAAAATTTGGTCACGGGTAGATTGGTCTAGGCCCAAGACCAAGACGAAGAGTTTTTTTTTAATTCCTTACTAGGGGGTCTCCAGGGGACGTTTACCGGGACCGGCCTGGGGACCAGACAAGTAGACCGAGAGTTACCAAATTTTGGTCAAAGATACTTTGGTCCAGGTCCCACACCAAGGCAAAGCTTTTTCGAAAAAAATCGAACCAGGGGTCTCAGGGGGGCGTTTACCGGGACATGTAAAAGTAGAACGATATCAGTGTCGATTTCATAGTTTTCGCGGTCGCTGAGATCAATGGTGAAACTCCGATCGCATTAACTTCCAAATTCACCGTATTCGGCTACGGGCCGTGGGTCAACGGGGGAAGGGGGGGAATGCCGAAACGTACAAGTAATCCAAAATGCCGATATTAGTGTCAAATCCATAGTTTTCGCGGTTGCTGATATCAATGGTGACACTACCATTAGCAATAACTTTCAAATTCATCCATTGTTGTATGCGGGCCTTGGGTCACCAGAGGGGGGAATTCCGAGACATGTAAAAAAATAATCGAAAATGACCGATATTAATGTCAAATTCATAGTTTTCGGGGTAGCTGAGCTCATTGGTGAAACTCAAGACCGCGTTTACTTTCACATTTAGCCCCCATCAGATAAGAAACGGGGGCATTATAACGGGGATCATGAGACATGTAAAAATAATCCACAATGACCGATGTCAAATCCGTAGTTTTCGCGGAGGCTGAGATCAATGGTGATACTTTCGTTAGCGATGATTTTCAAATTTAGCTACCATTCTATGCGGGCCGGGAGTCACCGGGGCTGGGGAATTGCGAGACATGTAAAAATAATGGAAAGTTACCGATATTAGTGTCAAATCCATAGTTTTCGCTGTCGCTGAGATGAATGGTGATACTTCCACAGGCGTTGACTTCCAAATACAGCCCCAATCGGCTGCGGGCCAGAGGCATTGTTTTTTTTTCAAAATTGGAACCAGAGGATTATAGGGACTTTTACCGGCATATGTAAAAAATAGTAGAAAATGGCAGATGTTAGTGTCACATTCATAGTTTTCGCGGTATTAGTTGGGGGTTAGTGGGGGCCAGAGGAGATTTTTTCACAATACGAACCAAGGGGGTCTGAGGGGGCGTTCACCGGGACATGTAAAAGTACTAGAATTTGTGTCGAATCCATATTTATCGGGGTTGCTCAGACCTATAGTGAAACCCCCGATAGTGTTTACGTTCAAATTCAGCCCCCATCGGCCTTCCCAATGAAAACACATATATGTTGTTGGATATGTATTCACACAAAATATATCCAATGTTAGAAATGTTTCTTAATTGTTCTCCCGTTGTTCAGTTTGTTTATAAATACATTGATATTTTATCTGATCCGTTCGAAGAACGGGTATAACAGCTAGTACGAAATGGTAAAGTGTTTGTTATGGACCAAATTACAATGAATTCAATTATATAGATAATTATTATAATTATAACTAATAATTATTTCGTTGTTGAATTATAGAGCTCCTCCGTGGCTAGGCGGTTAGCGTACGCGCCTTTGGCGTGGAAGACCCGGGTTCGATTCCCGGCGGGAGCTCATGTGGTTCGGATTCCACGTTAATCAGTAGGTCCATGTCTCATATAGCCTCGCTGCTGACCGGGACATTAAACCCCCAAATCAACTCAAAATCAAATCAACTTGTTGAATTATACATACTTTTCAGTGGAAAAATGAATAAAATTTAAAAGTCCCAAATCAACGTAAAGTAGACCAACATAAAGGAAAAATGTATAAAATTTTCCAAATAATTAGGCTTACAAACTTAAAATTTCCATATAATTAAGCTAAATTTCCATTTTTGTGTCGTTTTGTGCGCCTATTTCCTCGTTTTCTGCGTCACCGGAAATGGGTCAATGTTATCCTACAAATATGGCGGAACAAGTTAATGCTGTTCCGTCAGGAACGATTTCGAGGTCGTTTCCTTCACATAGTCTTGTGCGTATTTTCTACCGTTTTGTAAGCCTATTTCCACGTTTTCTGATTCAATGGTAGTGGGTCAAAATGGGCATTCAATGTGGGAAGAAAACTGATCCACTCTCCCACCAGTATCGAATTTCAAGGCCGCTTTTTTCGCATTGTTTAGTGCATATTTATACCGTTTCTGCACATACTTTCACGTTTTGGAGGCCAATGAAAGTGGGTCAAAGGCGACCTACAAATATGGCAGAGAAAGACTTATTCATTCCACTTTCAAGGTCCATTTTGACCCTCTCCCACTGATGCACAAAGCGACACAAATCATTTATAAAAAATGTGAAGGAAACGACCTCATTTGATGGTGACGGAACAGCATTAAGTTATTCCGCTATACTTGTAGGCCATTTTGACCCATTTTTGTTGTCGCACTAAAGTGGAAATAGGAGCACAAAACGGTACAAAGCAGGCACTGTACGATGCGAAAGAAACGACCCCCCAAATTCGATAGTGGCGGAACAATGGCTCTATTTTCTCACACATTGATGGACCATTTTGACGCATTTCTGGTGATGCTCAAAACGTGGAAGTAGGCGAACAGAACGGTACAAAATACACACTAAATGATGCGAAAGAACCAACTCCGAATAGTGGTGGCGGAATAGTGAGCCATTTAACTCCCACTTTAAAGGCCCGTTTAACTCATTTCCGGTGACGCACAAGACGAGGAAGTAGACACAGAAAACTTTTTAAAAAATAATCACTAAACGATGCGAAAGAAACGACCTAGAAATTCAACAGTGTCGGAACAATGGGTCATTTTGGTCACACTTTGGAGGTCCATTTTCACACACTTCTGGAGACGCGCAAAACGTGAAAATAAAGGGCACGAAACATTCACTAGTCGACGCGAAAGGAAGGACCACGAAATTCGGTAGGTATAGTGGCGGAGCAGTGGGTCATTTTCGTCCCACCTTCGAGGCCCATTTTGACCGTCTTCCAGTGACGCACAAAACGTCGAAATACGCGCACAAAACGGTATGCAATGTGAAATTAACGACGCTGAAATTCGATAGTAGCGGAACTCTTGGTCATTTTCGTCCCATCTTGGAAGACCATTTTGACCCACTTCAGGTGACGCATAAAACGTGGAAATAAGGGCACGAAACGGCACGAAAATCAACTAGTCGATGCAAAAGGAAGGATTCGAAATTCAGTAGTGGCGGAACTCTTGGTCATTTTCATCCCACTTTCGAGGCCCATTTTGACCGTCTTCCAGTGACGCACAAAATGTCGAAATAGGCGCACAAAAGGGTACGCGATGTGAAATTAACGACCTCGAAATTCGATAGTGGCGGAACAGTGGGTCATTTTCGTCCTATCTTGGAAGCCCATTTTGACCCACTTCTGGTGACGCACGAAACGTGGAAATGGGGGCACGAAACAACACGAAAATTCAGTAGTCGATACGAAAGGAAGGACCTCGAAATTCGGTAGTGGCGGAGCAGTGGGTCATTTTCGTCCCACCTTCGAGGCCCATTTTGACCATCTTCCAGTGACGCACAAAACGTCGAAATAGACGTACAAAAGGGTACGCGATGTGAAATTAACGACCTCGAGATTTAATAGTGGCGGAACTCTTGATCGTTTTCGTCCCACCTTGGGGACTCATTTTAACCCACATCCCACGACGTACAAAACGGAAGTAGACGCACAAAACGGCACAAAACGATGTCAAGGAAACGATCTCGAAATTAATTGGTGGCGGAAGAGCAATAATGTGTTCCGCCATATTTGTAGGCCCATTTTGATCCACTTCCGGTGATGCACAAAATGTGGGAATAGGCACACAAAGCGACACAAAAGATGCAAAACAAAGTACCTCGAAATTCGTTGGTGGTGGAACAAGTTAATGATGCCGTGAGCACCAATATAAGTATATACTGTAGTTCTTACCAGGGGGCGCGGTGGGTCAGTGGTACAGTGTTCACCTCCGGTCTTGAGGTACCTGTTTAGATCCCAGCTCGCGCAGTTTGGACTTTGTGGTGGACAAACACCGTGCTCGTGGATTTTCTCGGGGTTCTCCCGCTTCCTCCCAGTTTCTTCATTTCATTCATTTCCCATCATCACTGTCTCCTTTAGCCTAACCGGCATAAGCGTGGGACGTAAAACTAAAGACTTCATATCATTTTTTGCAGTTCTTACCATCAAGGCTGAGAACTGCACGGTCCAATTTTTTAGCCAAAGTAGAAGCCCAACCGAAATAGTGATGTCAACCGGCCTGGTTCGGTTCAACTGAGCGTACAGCTTGAGCTGGCTTGGTTGGGATTATCCATCGACTGGGCTCAATTGAGCCAATGGCTTGAACCGGCTCGGTAAAGACGAGTTACCGACTGGGCTCAATTGAGCCAATGGCTTCAACCGGCTCCGTTGAAACGAGTCCATAGGCTGGGTTCGAGTCAGCTTAACTGAGCCGATGGCTCGAACCGGCTCGGTTGGGGTAAGCAATCAGCTCGGTTCGGCTCGGCTCGTGTGAGCCATCGGCTCGAGCTGGCTCGGTTGGATGAGCTGTTGGTTCGGCTCACTTCTCGGTTCGGCTCGATAAGTGAATAAGCTGTGAGCGAGCCGCTTGAACTGTTGAGAACCCTAAACCCGGGTCGAGCAGTTTTGAACGTGTTTGGCTGGAGTCCCATAACTTTTAATAATTTTTGGCTTGAGCCCGAATACTTGCTCCTCCTGAACTCAAACTAAGAACTTCGTGACCGATGTCCTTGCCTCCTGAAGATTTCTTGACGACCGAGATCAACAGTCAACTAATTTTTAGTATTCCGATACAAACCGCCTATATTCCATGTTTATACAGGTACACGGTGTTATAATGATAATTAATTATAGTAGTAGTAGTAGTATCATTGATAATTATATTGTCTATATAGGATACTTGAAGATAGTAGTACTTGGAACTACACAAAGAATTTAGCTCGAATTGGCTCGACTCGACTGGAAACTCGATCCGAATTCGAGTCGAGTTGGGGGAATTTTTTCGAGCCGAGATCTCAAGTCGAGCTCAAAGATGTCTTGTTCGAGTCGAGTCGAGTTTTAAAGAAAACTCGCTCGAACTCGTTGGTGCCCATTCCTATTGTATGTATGACGGGCATATAGAGTTCTTTCGAGGGGGATAGAACCATAAATATAATATATTTTAAAAAAATACTTAGTTTCCCGGCTTTCTTCCCATGGGGGGGGGGAAGGGATGGTAGGTATCCAGCATTTCTTATAAGTACCTTATTTGAAATATGTAAAACAGTAACAAGTGGACAACACAATACACACACATCTTCTTATCTTCAGTTTTAATTGCTGATTTCAATTGCAATTAACAATTACAATTAACAATTACAAGTTTCAATTGTCAATTGCAATTAACAATTAAATGTTTCAATTGCACCATTTGCAATTGACAATTAACAATTAAAAGTTTCAATTGCCTGGTTACCAATTAACAATTAACAATTGACGAAAATTTAATTGCAAATTTTATGATTGAATTCAATTGCAATTGAAATTAATTGTCAATTACAAATTGAAATCAATTGCAATTGAAATCAATTGCAATTGATTTTCAGAGCAATTACTTTCAATTGATTGATCAATTGCAATTGATTTCAATTGATTTTGCCCAACACTGGTTATTAGCGAAGTTATACCATCTAATGCACCTACGTATAGAATTAAAGCTTTAGAAGAAGAGGATGTGCAAGGTAGATTTTACGAACCAGAACTATTAAAGACGAAACATAAAGATGAATACTTAGTGGAGGTGTTGAGAAAGAAAGGTGACAAAGCATACGTTAAATGGTTAGTATTTGATGATTCACATAATAGCTGGATAGATAAAAGTAATGTTGTAGTATAAATTTAAATATTATTTTTATGGAATAATAACCATAATAGGTTAGTATGGATCAAAGTTTGAATGAGATATGTTAGGAACAGACTAAAGATATTGGTATGGTATCTTTGGTGATTTTAAACTGATTATAGATAAGAACACAGGTTACTTCAATGCTACTAAATTGTGTGCAATGGGAGGTAGAAGATTTTTAAAAAGTTAGAAAATAAAGGTTCAAATGAAATATTAGAATATTACAATAACAAACTAAGTGGACCGAATTCGGGCCACTTCAAAAACTCACCTTATACAGTAAAACTAGCTAGTAACGTAATAATGTTAAAAAATATTTTCTAAACAATAAATACGAGTACTATGGATAGTTTAAACGTTATTTGTTACGAACAGATTAAAGACATTTATTGGTATGCTATTTTTGGAGATTTTAAATTGATTGTGGATAAGAGTACAAGATACTTCATTGCTACTAAGTTGTGTCAAGATGGGGGTAAGACGTTTGATAATTGGTTAAAAAATAAAGTCACAAGAATTAATAAGATACTATGAGCTAGAATTAACCAACTCCTCTAATTATAGGAATTGCTCTTCCACATACCTAATAAAAGGAGGAGACAAAGAAGCAACCTTAATCATATGTGGAACTTATGTACACAAGAAATATTTCTAGCTGTTGCCTTTTTGTTATCTAAATATTTTTACAATAAGTGTTATGATATTATCGAAGACTATTTCATCCAAGACTTTAAGCAATATAGAGTTAACAACGAATTACTCCAAACACGAATGCAAGATATAGAAATACAGACGGAAAAGTTAAGTCTTAAGAACAAGGGCTTAAAAAAATAGCAGCACCATATACAGACGATGATTCAAAAGATAATTGCCTAATCATATACAAGAAGAACAAACTTAATTATCCTTTCCCTTATTATGCTATCAGATGCCAAAAGAGAAGTCTATATAAGCCTCTTAATGAGGCACAAGAAAAATATCCAGATCATGAGATAATATACGAAAAGTTTCGAGATCTTAACAGTATTAAGATATTCAACGTAGTGCAAAAAGAATTAGATATTCGTAAAGGTATGGGTAATGAGTTTTGGACGTCCCTATCAGATGAAAATTTGGTTAAAGAAATTAAAAAAATTGATTGTTTCTATTTTCGGTTAACATCGAGTCCTATGTAAAAACTTTCGATATAACTTTTGTGATTATCATTTCATAAAAACTTGACATCAATATTCGATGTTATTATTTCCAATCTTCCACAGAAAAAAAAACGGATTATCAAAATCAGGATTTTCTACAGGATATTCATTGTTGTTGTTGTTAAGTATAATAACTGTTCTACAGAAAGGACAAATGTTTTTAATTCTTAACTAGGTAAGCATATATTCAACACAGAACACAAGCTTACACGTCATTTTACATAATTCAGTTTTTGTTTCTTTGCATATTGAGCATTCTTCTGAGTTCTCTATTAAATGTAAACCTGTTAAGAGTAGCATTAGTTTGTTTCTGAGGGACTCGTGACATGCTTATTTACTCTTAACAATTTAAACATATCGATCTTTCCTGTGATTTTCATTAGAAAGTTTTCTGAGAACTTCCTATCGCAACAAGTGCGTATTATGCTGTTTTTACTCTAAATCTTTGCTTTCGAACTCGAGAACGAATTTTTCGCTTTTATCGTGTAAACAAACATTTGACCAGTAAACTTTATTTTGTTATTTCTCACATGTGCTTCATCTAGCAGTGGTGTAATATCGTGCAAATCGATAATAGAATCAAATTCTCTCAAGAAGGCTGTTAGTTCTTTTTCTGAGATGCGACAATTTTTAGAAACTATATCCCAACAGAGTTTGTCTTTAAAGGTTTTTAGGAATGTAAGTTTAAGCAAATCTGTTTTGCAAGAGAGTATGCTCCAAAGTAAGTATTCTTGGAATTGTGTGCAAACCTCAATAGCTTGTTTTTGCGAATATTTCTCCAGTTATTTTCTTCACCAAACACGAGCCAATCAACTTTTTCTTTAAATTCATTAACATAATCTTCACTCATTTCCCAATGAATATGTCGTCTTGTGTGTTCTTTATGGTTTCGTACAAAATCTGGTTTTAAATTATGATAACAACATGAACCATACCTTCGTTCACACAATTTGTCTCAGAAAAGTTTATCACTATACTTATTAATAATGTTTTCGTATCTAACTCTCTCCTGTTTGATAATCTGACCCAATTGATGTGTTCTTCATAACGTTCTATAAAAGAAAGTGACAGTTTATGGGTTGATGTAACGGAACACCAATGTATCTTGTTTTTGAAGATATGTAGAAAATTATCGGGTAAGTTCTTTATTTCTAAAATTTGTTTCCATTCTTTGAATTTTCGACTACTAAGTGCATTTATAACTATATTTCTACAAACCGGATTCTGAAAGTAGTTTACAATATGCTCACGGTTTAACCTTTGAATCGTGTCTTTTATAAGCTCATCTTTATTCATCATTGTTTTATCTTGTTCACTTGGTTGTTGTGAATTTGCAGCAGTTATTGCTAGAGACTTATTTCTGTGCTCGTTGATTAAGGCTATTATTTCTGCATTTCTAAGTTTTGAATAACCATGTGCTCCGTTCTCTCTACATTATGGCTTAAGTTGGGGGATAGTTTTCCTTTCCATAACCTCCTTTTTTATAATAATGAGAAAGTAGGTATTCATTTTTTTTTCATTTCTGTATTTAATAAATATGGGTAAGCAGTATGAATGGATACAGAATAAACTTAACCTTATTCATCAAGATCTTCAACTCATAACAGTACTACTAGAAAAACAAATATTAAAAGAACAAGAAATGCTATTAAAAGAAAAAGAGAATGGAGTATTAGAAAGATATACACCAGAATCAAATTGGGATAGCGACAAAAAACTTTAGCCCACAAATGATAGTGACAAAGAACTTGAGCCTACAAATGATAGTGATGAACATGATGAGGTAGATTTGAAAAAATAATAATAAAAATGAATTAGCTTTCATTAGATCATTAGTAACTTTCATGGGTTATTTCCATAAAAGCCATCTTCTAATACAATATGCTAATAGACATCGAGATTTCCTACGTCACATGAATATCAGCTGTTGTATTAGATAACGAAAATGATTAAAAATTATTTTTTATAACAAAAACAAGAGAGTAATTATGAATTTAATTAAGCGCACAGTAGTGAAATTAAAAAAAAACTTATGTAAAGGAAAGGGGATCAAAAGTTATTCCCGATTAAGGAAAAACAGAACTCATAGACCGTATTAAAGTATATGAAGATGAACAAAACAGATTAAACTTTAACAAAACTTTTCCATTTAAAAAAGGCATATTGGAAAAACAAAAACCTAAGAGATTAGGTACGAAGAGAGCTTTAAAACTGTTTCCATTTAAAAAAGAAGTATTTGAAGAACCAAAAATGAAATCTAAATCAATACCAATCGATGTAAATCGTCAAAATACTACATTTAAATCAAAATTAGAAACATGGAGATTCACAACACAATACAAACCAGAAGGTCCATTAGAACATAATATTAAAACAACATCTAAAGCTATATTAAACAGATTACAACTCAGCTTAGAAAAACATGGCTCATTGGAAATTAATAATTCAACGCAGCTTACAAAAACATGGCTCATTGAAAATTAATCTATGTTTGTCCTAAATAAAAGAAAGGAAAAGAAATGCAAGACTATTATTTTAATACTGAGAACCGAGTAATATATCAAAAACCAATGTCAAGGAACCACTAACTAATATGAAACAAGCATTAAGAACAAGAATGGATGAGTTTCAAGCTTGAAGTTCTGGCTGGGCTCTTATAAACATTAACTTTTTTGAACTAGCAATTGTTAAATATATACCATACAGAGGATCATCATACATAGAATTACCTAAACAGATTCAAACAAAAAGGCAGTAATTAATGTAAAACTGAAGACGAAAAATGCTTCTTATACTCATTATACAGTGCCTTATATCCTACAAATTCACATCCTGAACGAGTACCAAAAGATGATGTACTATTGTCAAACTTAGAATCCATACTAAAAAAATATTCATTTTCCTGTAAAACTAAGCGATATTCCAAAAGTCGAAATATTACTTAATATTTCTATAAATGTATATGCGAATGATAAAGACTCTCTCTCTCTCTATGTATAGCTTATGGAACCCGGAGGTTCAATGCCGCGTTCACAAAAGCTCTCCACTGTCTTCTATCCTTAGCTAATTGCATCCAGTTTCTACTCTGTATTACAATCTCTGCGAGATCCATCCTAATATTGTCCTCCCACCTGCGCCTAGCTTTTCCTAATGGTCGTTTTCCGATTGGTCTTCCAGTCAAGACTTTGAAAGCGTCTCTACTTTCTTCCATTCTAGCTGCATGACCCGCCCATCTAAGGCTCCTAGACTTGACAACCCTCACAATGTTGGGTGAACCATATAAATTATGTAGTTTCACGTTATGAAGTTTCCGCCATTCCCATTCTCGTTCCCTTGGGTCCGAATATTCGTCTCAGGATCTTGTTCTCAAATACTTTCGGACTATGTTCTTCCCTCAGAGTAAGCGAACATGTTTTGCAGCCATACAGAACAACAGCCAATATTATCTTTTGTATATTTTAAGTTTCAAATTCCTCGACAGAATTCGCGACGACAAGAGATTTTGAACCGAATAGTAACACGAATTCCCTGCGTTTAGTCGACATTTAAATTCTCCGTGAATATGATTTTCCTCTGTTAATATTGATCCTAGATATTTGAAACTATCCACTTTATCAAAAGTATTATTTAATATTTTAACGCATCCATAATTTGCTGTATTTCGGTCCCGACGCACTTGCATGTATTAAGTTTTCTCTCAATTTACTTCTAAAGTATCATAAAGACTATTCAATCTATATAATACATCACACACAGACCAAAAAAGAAAAACATGTGAATTTGTCAGATATATAAAAACTTGTTGAAGAAAATGTTAAAACACATTATTGTTGGATTAAAGACCTAAGTAAATTAATTAGTACTCAAATAAGTAAATGGAGAGCTCGAAAATTTGTGTGATCGATGTTTGTTATACTTTTAATAACAAAGTGCATTAGATAAACATGAGCAAGATTGTTCGTCTAATAAACCAGTAAAACTAATAATGCCTGAAGAAAACACACATACTAAATTTAAGAATTATCAGTATAAAATGAGAATGGCCTTTGTAATCTATGCCGATTTTGAATGCTTATTGCATAAGGTTTTGGGATGTGAAGAATGTTATCTAGAAAATAAACCATATACAAAAAAATATCAACAACATAAACCTTCTGGATTTTGTATTACATTGTAAAAAGCGATGGAACTAAAACCGAACCTATTTGTTTAGAGGTAAAAATGCAGATAAAAGGTACATAAATAAATTACAGAAAGAAGCTAAAATGATATCTAACATTTATAAGCAAAATAATGAGTTACCTTTAAGAAAGAAACAGAGAAGAGAGTTTAATAGATCCGAATTTGGTTATTACTGTAAAGAAAAATACACTAAAAAGAATTATAAAGTTAAACATCATGATCATGTAACAGGAGAGTTTATAGCTCCTTTCTGTAATAATTGTAATTTAAAGTTATAATTCAAAAAGTTTGTGCCAATCATTATACATAACAGGATACGACTCACATTTATTCATTAAAGAACTTGGATGTAATAAAGAAACAATTGATTTATACCTGATAAAAGAGAACGCTACATTTCATTCAGAAAAAGGTTGGAACTATCAAATAAAAATTCATATATTCGTTTAGATTTATGAAGTGTTTAGACAAATTATCATCAAACCTAACAAGAGAACAAATGACTCACACACAACACTTCTACCCTAATGAAGAACAATTTAACCTTGTAACAAGAAAAGGTGTTTACCCGTACGATTATGTTAGTGACTGGAAAAAGTTTAAACAGAGACAATTAAGCCCAAAGAAAGCATTCTTAAACAAGCTTACCAACACACATATAAGTTATGAGAATTATACGCATGCGAAGAAAGTGTGGAAAACATTTAAAATTAATAATCTCGGACAGTACCATGACCTATATGGAAAACTGATGTGTTGTTATTAGCAGATGTGTTTGAGAACTTTAGAGAAACATGTCATAAAGCTTATGGTCTTGATACAGCTTGGTATATGACAGCACCAGGTTTAGCTTGGGATGCAATGTTAAAGATGACAAATACAGAATTAGAATTATTAACAGATAATGATATGGCGCTGATGATAGAGAAAGGTATAAGAGGAGGAATTTGACAATGTAGTAAAAGATATGTAAAAGCAAACAATAACTTTAATTATGAGTTATAGACGCAATGTACAGTATTTAGCTCTAAACTCAAAGCACTTTAGCATTCTAATTATTAAATACTTCACGCTATTCTTATATACTGATCAAAGCATTGCGATAACGGGTGTGCTGAAAGTTATAGAAACTCAAAAAATAGTCTAGAAGTTATAAACAATCAGGAGGACATTATGCGATAGAGTAAAAATGTAATTATGTATAGTGTAATGCAGTTTAAGATGTAAGTTTTTTATGATTTTAAATGGCATAAAAGCCTATGCGCAAAGCAACCTGCTCAATCTCACCCTACTCAATCTGTGCTGGTAAAAGATATTTCCAAAATGGGTTGGCCAGAGTTTTGGCCCAGAAGTTAGGTTATTACAATACTAAAGACATTGGATTATGTATGCGCAATATTGCTATATCATCAAAATATATAAAAAGGAATAATTATAATTTATCAATTTTTCTTGAAGGAATATACGGAACTTTTTGTAAATGCCGAACGAAAATATTATTATTATTTCTAGTAAAAGTACAAGAACACTTAGTAACAATTACACAATGACGTTCCAGGAAAATTTATGACTCAAACTAGGCCTGAAAAATGACCTGTTTCTATTCATGAATTGTTTGCGAAACAAGCGAAGTTTTCAGACAGTAGAAATCGAGATTGTAGGCTGTGACGTCATGTAATTACTTTTTCCCTGTGAAGGAAGTCGTTTCAACTTTAATTTGTAAGAACGAGAGAAATCGACAATTCTGCATTTTATTACAAATCAGAAATATGATGATTCTAAATTATATTTTCTTTTCTGAATATCCACGGAGAATCGAACCGCGGATCCCTAATACACAAAACGAATACTCAAGCCACTACCATAATAATGCTCTTTTCAGTAAGAGTGAAGACTCACTCGTCTATGTAGGAAATGCAAACGTTTACAAATGCAATGTTTTATTAACCATGAGTCACTGATTTTGGTCATGATAAAATAGTGCAGTCCAGAGAATTCAAGATTAAATTTTAAAAAGACTGGAAGCATCTCTGAAATTTGTCTCTATTCTGTTCGGTTATTCTCCTTCTACAGGTAATTTCAATAACCTGGAAATGCAGGGATACAACAAGGGCATCGTATATTTCAAAGGTTTTCCCATCGAGAATCGAAAGTGAGACCCCGCCTACTAATCAATCAGATGGGTGGGGTGCCTGGTTCCTTTCCAAGGCAAGTAAGGTTGAGACGGACAAAATAGTGGTCGTGGGTTTTCTCGGGACACTCGCAATGCCTCATTCCACCAATTCATCCATCATCACCTGCTTCAATCATAGTTTTCCTTAGCCTAACAGGCATAAGCGTTGGACATTAAGTGATTTCATTTTCAAGCTGTTAACCCAAACCAATCCGAATCGAAAAACAGTTCTATTTTCTATTGCTCATTAAGGTTTTCTCACAAAATGAATATGTAGAAAAGTCATGGCGATTCGTAATTCCATTCAAAAATAAAACAGCAGACTAGCAATACCTTAAATTAAAATGTAACAATTACATATCCTTTAGAACTTTTCCAAAATCTGACGGATATTCTGGAAAGTGCCACAGCTAGAGTTGGTCATTGAGTAGGTGGGGCAGTCGATACTGGGTCAACAGCACGCGACCCTTAACAACTCACCACTCACCATGACCCACTGCGATAATGACCCAGAAGTATGTATCTTCTGCACACGAAACTACAGACATGGCAGATTTAATTCTCACGATCTGCATTTATTTCAAAGCAGTCGCCATTACCTGGTCAATGACTTATGAACGACACGACACATACGATATCAGAGTTAACTCAGGTACATACAAAATACTTATTTTGTGCTATATGGAATAAACATTTATTATAAGTGAAAATAGAGATCCGTTGTCACTAGCATTATTACTTTTTGTGTCAGAAAATTTAAAAATCGGAAGAGGTTTTTGCCATTGCCGCTACAAGAAACTGTCACTATGATTACAAAGAAACAAAGAAACGATATAACAACTTCTCAAATTTTTGCACAAGATACGTGATTTCATTAAGCATACCAATTTAAGGTTGCGCTTTATATAATCTGATACCTTGAGATAGTAAAATTTTGTTTATATTGATATGTAGCGACGTAGTTACATCTCATACATTCTAAATAAACAAATACATTTGAGAAGCATAGAGTTTGTAAATTATTGTTATTATTATGTACTTATTTGAAATACATGATATAATGATTCCAGAATCCAACGTTAAGGTAATATGGACACCCAACAGCTAATTCGTTACTCTTACATTATTACTAGTGCTTTTATGTTTGTGCTCTCAACATAGAATTTATCACAATCTGCTGCAATGCCATTAGCAAAAATCGAAATATATAATAGGTTTGAAATTCTGCTGTTACAGGACTTTTGCAAACAATGTCCTCGAGTGTTATTAGCATCGTGAAATACTCTAGTCATTATTGCTTTTTATGCTAAAAGTAAAAAGGGAGTGCCAAGATAAATGCTAGACTCTGAATACCGAAAAATTGAAGAAATATGTTATACATCACATTATAAAATACAGGGAGCTGAACTGTTTGAAATAAATATTTAATATGTTGACCGTGTTCTTTTAAGTGGCATTTTAAGTTACGTTCATTCAAATGGGTATCATAAAGACGGGAACAGAATTAAAACTGTACGTCAAATATTATAATCTGAGTGGTTTCTCTTGTTAGAGAAAGGACAGATGGCACACTAGCTGTTTTACTTTTAAAAAAGTGTCACGTGCAGCAGTTTTCGGAAATAAATATTCAAGAGACAGAAGACGAACAATCTGCATACTACACCTAAGTACAAAAAATTTGACATCAACCTTATCTGCTATTAGCTACAGAAATAGCTGAACCGTTTGAAATTAAATTTTACATGTCTGCAGTTAGCCACACATGTAACTCATTTAGAATTTTTTTTATCTTTTCTTACGTTACTGTCACTAGAATGAAGATCCTACGAGTAAAACAACAGATTTAAATTTTACGCTAAAAATGGTGAGTGGATTATGCTTGAGAGGTGTCTTTATGCTATACCAGTGAGCAAGTGATCTAAGACTTACAAGAAGAAAACGGGCAATTTCCGCAGGTTTCATAATACATAAATTTACCATATAACATTAATATGCAATGTACAGAACTTCATCACTCATTGGTTGATGCACTCAAGTGATCACAAATTTGCTAGCATAAAAAGAATTATAGAAGAACTACGTTTTCAAGAAGATATTGTTAAATTAAGCTGTAAACCTCAAATAAACTTATATACTTCTTTAGATGTTTTAACAAGAGCAACGTCAAAAACAGCAAAAAGGCTTGTAGTATACGACTTAAAAATTGTTTACTAGGAAACAAAGTATTTTCGTCATTTCTCTTTCAAACTACGCATTTATTCCTTCCGAATGTGCTTCTTTACTTATGTGGAGCAATCTACTTATACGGGGAAGTATATCTACATACTTCTAGGGAAAAATATTGAACCTGGGACAATAAGCATAAGCATATCCTGAACCTGGGACAATAAGCATTGGTCCTGGTTGTATTTACTGTAGTATGTGTGAAATTTAAAAGTTGAGATTAAGCATTGGTTTTCTGCACATTCTTTTGCAGAGGTAGCACCCTCGTGATCAGATGTTTGTTTCGCTGGTTACAAGAAAGTACAACGCACTGAGCATACGTTCGAGAAATTATGAATGAAGGCCGAAAGAGTCAATTGATTGCAACAAACATGACCTTCATTCGAAGTTTTCATAGTAATTTTCCTTGTGTAATTTTAGCAGTAAAAATTAAAATCTTAAGAATAAAATATTAACTTCACTTTAAAGTTTCGTATACATTCAAAAATATACGGAACTCATTCACTCAGTAATTAACCATAACCGAAGTCCCACATCTCATACATTTAACTTCTCAACTGGATATCATACTATACTAAACCATGCGAACTTTTATTATTATAGCCCATTCTTAGTTTATCGTATTGTATAATATTATCTTATCGTTTTTGATACACCAACCTTTCACGAAAGTTTTACAGTTCACATGCATATTACTGACGCAAGCGACGCGACCCGTCTATAGTAGACATATCGGTTTCTACTGTAAGTGTTAACTATATATATATAACATGTAAACTTTCTTTCCTTCATCTCACGCTAAGTAAGTTATTGAAGATGTAACGTCTTTTTGCTGATTGCTAATAACCATTTCTACCCTTTCAGCCTGACCTACACAACTGTGCAGGTAGATAGAATCAGCAATATATACAATACCAGCCGAACATGCATCATTGTGCAGGTTAATTTTTTCCGAAAGTTAATAGTTTAAAAAAAAAATCATGTTTAGGAGGATTAGTAGATCAAACTAGATTATCGAAACCACTATCCTTTCTTTCTATTTTTTGAGATAAAGAAATGATCATCCATTTCTCAATCTGGTCTTTCTGTAGAATTGTTCACAGTTCAGATGAAATTTTGTAAAGCAGGTCAACAGATATTTTCTCCTTCCTGATCGATTGAAAGTGAAACTGTAGCTGCGTGATACGTTTATTCTAACAGCTAAATTTATTCCATTGATTAGAGCACTCTGAGGAACTGACGTAGAAGCGTTTCACTTCAGATCACGCCATCGCTATCCGATGAGTGAAATAATTATTTCCTACAATCTAGGAAATGATAAGAATATCGTAGGTAAGAGCTATAAAAATATGCTCAATCGTTTTATTTGTAACATGTTTTGAATTTGGATCTATTAATGATGTGCGTTCAGCTTTTCAACATAGGAGTTATAATTTGAAATCACACCATTTAAAAGACAAGTGAAATGACCTAAAATTTTCGAGGATCTTACAAAACGAATGGGACTAGATATGAATCACAGACAATTTCTTAGCTTTTTATTTATTTGAGACGTATTTCCAAACTGTAGTGATTATTAATTCCATTTTCGATTTCGAGTGGTGAATCTTTCAAAGATTGTTATAAATATTTTTACACATTATTGGAATCACTATGTATTGTCCTCGATTACTCAACAGGTACTGATTATTAATATATATTTTTCTGTTATATCTTTTGTATGCTATATTAAACAAATGATACACAATACGATTTTTTTGCGCAGTATTAGGTAAAAATTCTTATTATAATAATGTACAAACTTGTATTTTACCGGTGCCTGGCGAAATAGCACTAGCTTTAGGAAAAAAACGCATATAGAAAGAATTTTGAAATAAGAAACTGATGAGAATAAAAAAACACATTCTTGCGATCTCAATGTCCATTACTGGTACATTTGCAATTCCTTATCGTAATTATAATAATAACTATTATTATAAAAATTAAGCAAAATAAATACCAAGGAGCAACATTTACTGTGCCAGAAGACTATGGATTCGATACTGATAGTGGCCCAATTTGATCATTTTCTCATCTCTACTCTTCATAATATTTTGGGGTCTTTCACATCTATAGTGCTCTTCTCCATAATGTTAGTTATAAATGTATATTAACTTGCTATTATAAATTAGTATACGAATCGAGTTTTATATTCCTAACGTGATGACAGAGAGAGAGAGAAAAAATAAATTAATAACATCATCATAGGAATTCCTTTTCCCCAGTTAAGCTAAACCAAATAATGATATATAACCTACTCTTTATTGAAAACTATGATGTCTTGCATAAAACTGCTTTGAAGTACCATAAGACGGGGTTACTTGGCACATCGGCCGTTACTTTGCACAAAATTCGAAAAGAGTTTCACAGTTTTCTGTCGGGAAAACCATGAGCAGTAAACCGGAAGTTTCAACTTCCACCGTAAGATAGAACATGTAACTGTATTTTGGCTGTAATGTTGGTGGTTAAATTCAGTTCTACTTACCGGCAAAGTTTATTTTTGTAGAGGTACTGAAAGCAGTCACTGTAAAGGATGATAAAATTTGAAAGATATCATCTATAAGAATTTCCGTCAAGGTTACATTACTTTCGTAGACTACCATGTATAGTGGAACTTTGATGCAGTAGTTGAAATTGAAATGTCTAACGTATTAGTCATAAAAAACGTAAAACTGAGAGAAGGGGTTTCAGCCTATACTCGCGGTTATTTTGAACTGGTCCAAAATAATGCTTAGATAGAAAATTATTACCACTGGAGCCTCCTGTGTTTTAACGTTAGGTAAATTTCCTATTTAGGTAGATGCCGGAATGAATTTCTTGTTAAAAAAAAATTATGAACAGCGGCGAATCCAGAAAACTAGTTTGACAGGACCTTCATTCAAAAAGCATTTTTTTTTTATTTTAGAAATCACTAGATTTTTGTGAGGAGGTTTGTAGCTTATACATGTTGGAATCACTAATAATAGATTTTTCGGCAAATCTTCACTTTCGGTCAAACAGTGACTGCAAGCAATTCATCTGATCCGGTTACCAGAGCAGTTTAGGAATCATTCCTCAATTGCTCCCGGAACCAGATCAGATGAATCGGTTACAGTCACTTTCCGAGTCAAAGTAATGTACAATGTAAAGAATGTTGCTATAAGTACAAGGGCCCAAATGTTACTAAACACTATACCTAATCAATCCAGGTGAAGCGATGACTATCAATATTGATATCTAAATGAGGATTACCGCTCCTTAAACCCCCCACTCAAGTATCGTAAAAATATCCCAAAAACAATATTTATTCAAACCAGTACTATAAAGCTGACGTAAGAACGAAAAATTTAGAAAATAGAATCATCGCTAATTATAAGTTAGTGCAGCATGACGAGGAAAAATAAATTACATCTCACCAAGATAATGGAACCACCAGCAGCCAAACAAATACTTTGCTAAAAACTCAAATTCAAAGCAAATCAAGAATAAAATTAATATCAATTAATAACGAAAGCACTCACCGTTTCGACATACAAGAACATTCATGAATAATGAACTCACAAGTGATGATTCACGAAAAAATAAGATAGCAAGAACACATGCGCAATACTCAATTTCACATTACTGAAAAATGTTCCTTTCCGCACAGACGTCGATTCACTAAAGCGAGGACACTTGTTATTATTACAAACAAGACTAACCAATAAACGCCAACTTTTACCATACGTCGGAAATATCTTCAGCCTTCGACCACAACCATATTAGGATTTCTCTAACTCAATGAAACCACACAATTACTGCTGCTGCAAAGCGATGAGTTAATATCCGAATCTAATTCAAACTTATTTAAAAACAACAAGTTCAGATTCTTTGTATTAAATTCATGTTATGGTTTCTCATTCGCACTTGCTAACTCGATTGTCACTATGATACGAAAATTTAATTACCCGCTCACCGCATTCCACACATACAAACAGAAAGAACATGTGACGTCACAGTAACAAACTACCATATGACTGTACAGATACATATAGTGAGAAAAATATGAACTACCACCAATCTTTCAAAAAGGACATCACTCAAAAGGCACGAACACTTCCAGCAAGTGACTCACGCAGAAACTGTTCCGAGAAGTGATTGAAACAATAAGAACCGTCTAAAGTCACTGTTTGAGTATAATTATTTTCCCTTTTTTTTTAAAAAAAAAAAGAAGAAATCATGCAATTTTGGGTGGCCTTCAGCCTGAAAATTACAAACCCCATAAATCTCTCACTGATTACGGTTCGAATGATTCACGCAACAGTAATACTATGTAGCGGATTTTAAATTGAATTGGAGAATTCTGATATTAAAAAAAACGACATAAGAATTTTTTTTTTTTTTTTTTGATTCGTTGAGGAATCTAGTGATTGGTAGGTCCCGTTGTTCATGGTATGTTGAGGGAGTAATGCATGACCCAACTAAGCACGTGAAAATTGATAACGTTTGTCAAGCGAACAAAATGATTGCATATAAAGTGTTTTAGAGCTGTCCACGTTTGAGTTCAACTAAATGGCAATTGAGCATTATAAATGATTTAGGGCTATTTTCAAGATGCCAAAAGGCTGATTTAGAGTGGCATCCTTACATGAATTTACAGTTATAATGAATGCGTATTTTAACGTGATGCCAATGGCCATTATAGGGCGGATCACTCCGTAGATAGTTACTCCTTCTTGCTTCCCGAATGCCTAGCTTGTGAATGATAGATGAGTAGGAACCGTTTGCTGTGCATGTGCTAGTAGAGTTTTACTTTGCCGTAGCCAATAAGATGTTTGTTGAAAATAAGATTAAGTAATGATTCTATCAGCTAAAAATCGCGTGCTCGCTAATGTTGTAAAGATCCGTGCATTAGTATTGATGCCTATGTACCTGTTATAGTTGATGATTTGGTAAAAATAGAAGTTTGTTTGCGAGTACTACTGATAATTAAAAAAAAAATGTAAGTTTTCATATATATGTATTTAAATAACAGCAAGACAAGAGGGATTGTTTTGTGAGTTGACCTGCTATTCTAAATTTATTTGAAACATTTTAATGAGTCTTTCGTTTTGCCGTATGAGTAATATGATTATTGAAACTTGAGACTTTAAATGTTTTTGCATTCCTTTAGAATTTTTGTTATTTAGTAAGTTGTGATACAGTATTTTAAATAATCAATATACAAGTAATGTTATAACTATTTTGCGAAATGCTTGTTTTGAAAATTGTCTTGTTTTATTAATGTTTTTTGTGTATGAATATATACATTAATTTATATTATAATTTTAATGCTACATTATGTGTTTATATTTAGTAGTTGAATATTACAAAATATTTTTGAATAAAAAGGTTTGAGTATTGAACAAGTTTGTTGTAAAAAAAAAAAAAAAAAAAAAAAAAAAAGGTGCATATACACACATTACACTACACTAAATACACATATTAGGAATTTCGCCTTTAGCGTTTGCACCGTTGTTAGGCAACACTTCCGAAATATACACATTTTCTATTATGGTTTAGTAATTAAGTATTTTTGTGTTAATGTCTACCAGTATATTCATTTAGTTTCAGGTGTTTACTATGATTTCAAATATATTATATGTTCAGTGAAAAAGATTGGAAAATCAATTGAAACATCCACTCATGTTAAGAAACCTACAGTTGAAAAAATAAATAGATAAATAAATAAATAAGTGAATGAAAGAAAAGGACTTATAAACTGCAAATTTAAATGAATAATATGTACATTTTTATTAATGGTGGTATAATGGTGGCTTAAATGAGGGATTATAAATATAACAGGTGGCTTTAACAACAGGTGGCTTATCGTCTTATAGGTTGAATAACCTTATAGTTAACAAGCGAAAAGTGATCCATTATGTACAGTGATGTACCAACATACCGATTTCCATGGTGAACTTCCAGTGAATTGAACCTATATACAGGATGTTCCACAATATAGTAATTTCTTCAGTGATACTTAACAAAAGACCATTAACCCTCTGGCAGCCGCGGTTCTCTTCACAATTGAATCACTTACAGATTCATCTATTTTTGTCCTAGACGTCCAATATTCAATTCCATTTTCTGAGCAATGGTTTCTAATTGTTTCTATAATTCCTCTGTCAGCATTGCTTCAAATTGTTCTAAAACACTAGCCTCCATATTGATATGAGTTAAAAGCAACTATTTCAAAGTACAAAAATATAAATGTATCAGTTTGTGACGAAAATAAGAAACATGCACTTAAAACACGAAACACTAAGAATTTTGATATTACGACCATTAGCAACCAATCCTTGTTTTATTCACAGCTCAGATTACACTTTGCGAAGTGCTTCAATATAAAATAACCACAGATATAAACTAGTACCATATAGAAAACATTGTCTGTTATTCATAAATGCATAGTAAGGCGGAATCTGCGGAATTTGCCCGTTTTCATCTCGTAAGTCGTAGATCACTTGCTCACTGGTATAGCGTAAAGAAACCTCCTAAGCATAATCCACTCACCATTTTTAGCATAAAATTTAAATCTGTTCTTTTACTCGTAGGGTCTTCATTCTAGTGAGAGTAACGTAAGAAAAAATAAAAAGTTTTCTAAATGAGTTACATGTCTGGCTAACTGCTGACACGAAAAATTTAATATCAATCGATTCAGCCATTTCTCGAGCTAATACCAGATTAGGTTGATGTCAATTTTTTTCCACTGAAGTATACTATGCAGATTGTTCGTCTTCTCTCTCTTGAATGTTTATTTCCGAAAACACTGCTGCACTGCTGCTACTTTAAAAGTAAAAAAGGCTAGTGTGCCAACTGTCCTTTCTCTAACAAGAGAGACCACTCACATTATAATATTTGACGTACAGTTTTAATCCTGTTCCCGTCTTTATGATACCCATTTGAATGAACGTAACGCAATAAAATGCCACTTAAATGAACACGCTAAACATATTAAATATTTATTTCAAACAGTTCAGCTCCCTGTATTTTAGAATGTGATGCATAACATATTTCTTCAATTTTTCGATACTCAGATTGTAGTATTTATCTTCGCATGCCCTTTTTACTTTTAGCGTAAAAAACAATAATGAAGAGTGTTTCACGATGCTAATAACACACGAAAGGCATTGTTTGCAAAAATTCTGTAAAAGCAAAATTCCAAACCTAGTAGGCTATATATTTCGATTTTTGCGATTAGCATTAGAGCAGGTTATGATAAGCTCTATGTTGAGAGCACAAACATAGGAGCACTAGCAATAATCAGAAAGTAACGAAGGTGCAAGTGGTTGACCATATTACCTTACCATATATTCTTATCCTTTAATGGATTGTAGAAAATAACTAATTATTTCACTCATCGAATAGCGATAACGTGATTTGAAGTGAAACACTTCCACGTCAGTTCCTTAGAGAGCGTAAATGAGGGGCCAAAATTTAGAGTACGTAAAGAATAGAAGAAACGGATAATTTTAGTTTGTTATCTACGGACATAGTTGTATATTTTATATTGTATCACATAGTAACAAATGTGTTTCCCTCACTTATTACGGATAAGACAAATTCAATTTATATCCTTTGTGTTGAGAAGCGGAAAAACAGTTATTACCAACCACAAGTTTGATAATATTTCAACAATAAGGATTGGAAATATTTTCCTAACTTGTATCGGATTTGTACCCTTTACTTGCAACTATTCTACAACATACACTACGGAATAAATAACTTATTTCTTTTCATTTTTAGTAGTTAAGTTTAACAAATAACGAGTTTGTGCTTTATACAATTTAGAAATTTGTAAGAATATCCCTAGCTTGAAACTACAAAGAAAGTTTCAATTCGTTCTATTTTAAGCCCTTTCGAATTCGAATATTTGTTTACGCTGCTCTGAGCCTATCGTAAGAGAATGCATATTTGACATCCTGCTATTCCTGGTAGAAGAGGCAAGTAACTCGTAAGTATTTTTTTTATGAAGAAGGAAGTATTAATGACCGTGCTGACAAACAATGAAAGAAATTTTGGTCGTAGTATTAAACTTGATTCAAACTTCGTGATCAGAACATCTCCTACTCTGCGGATGGTATAATTTGAGACCGTTTCATTTCTTTTAGGCAAGTGAAATGAATTGAGATCATATTTGAGAATATAAAAGAATGAAAGAATATCCCGGGTACAAACCATGAAAAATTTGCCAACCATTCTATTTGAAACATGTTTGGAACTTTAAGAGCTATTACCAGTTACTTTGATTCTAGCTGGAGAGAATGTAATTTGAGATCACGTCTTTTTTATTAGGTGAGTGAAATAAATTTTGTTACTCTGCTTTCAGATTTTAGACATAAGTGAGAATGGCCATAGATACAAGTCCTGCAGAATTTTTGTATTTTTTATTTAAGAACAGCTTTAGGATAGAAGATTAAGAATAGATTTATCAATACAAAATAACTATGCAAAGTATCTTTTTTGACAAAATAGAATCTTAATATATTTAAAAAAATGTGCCCGACGGTTTCTTCCTTTTGGGTTCCCTTTAAAGGGGGGTGGTTATTATGACTACAAATCGATTTCTAAGTAACGTTAGTTTCAGTTTCTGTTATGGGGCAGCATCATTTTATCAGATAATGTTCTCGTTGTACTTTTAGAAAGGGTATTTTATAAGCGACTTTTCGTTCTTCTATATAGAACTCCTGTAGATCATCATTATTAATTAAGTTCATTTCAGAGCGATGTTAAGTCAAATTTCTTTGTGGGTTACTGAGATGTACGCATATAATGCCAGCCAAGTGTTATTTATTTATTTATAAATTAGCCCTGTAAAGTCAACATTAAGAATATTATCTTAAATACGAATTTATTAAGTACATCCCGATTTTCGAACAAAATTTCTTAGTAGGATAGAAAACTGCACCGTCTAAGCTGCATTTCATTCTTGAATGTAGGTTTACATTAGTAGAGCACGATGATGGGTGAATCCAAGTTTTTATGAGACAAAGATTTAAACTGCTTTAAGAAAAATTATATTCCACTTTTATTATATTTCTTACACGGGGGAATATATTCTATGATCCGATCGAAAGTGCAGGAACGTGAGAGTACAACGAACCAAGACAGACGAAAAGGTTATGGAACTAATGGTTTATAGTTTACTTGTGTATCAGTTTTCTGATATATTTTGTGTTCCCACGTATTTTTCCCTTTCTTTAATTTGCACTTTTCTCAATTTTTAAGACACTATGTTCGATTGAATTCCAACAAAATATGAGTTTTCTATCATTTTGCCAGTACTTGTGTGTGTTGATAGATTCTCAAATACTTCATACTGCCTTTTTGGACAGGTCCTTTTTTTTTTTTTTTTTTTTTTTTTTTTTGCATTTGAAGCTGTAAACGCGGAGTTATTCCATACAAAATCAGGAAGTCCACGAGAGAAGCCTTAAAAATTAAAGTTAGATTTTCATTTCAAGTGAAATTGACGTTTGAGTAGAACTGGCTGATGACTCAAAGCTTAGAGAATACAAGCTTGGGTGTCGTTTCCAAGCTTATGAATTACACTTCACAACAATTTCCATTATCAAACATAGATTTCTTTAATTTGTACTATTGTTTTCTTTTAAGATTATAGCCTGCATTCTCCGTTTTTTGTAGACTACTTACAGTCTTATCTAGGACACTTGTCTCATGCCTTTTTCTTCCTTGTAATTGTCTATTTTCGTTGCCTCTCTTTTCTCGTTGGTTGTAACTCAGTAGGTTACGATTATGCATTTTAAATATTGCATCGTCTCTGAAGTTTAAACTTAATCCTTTTCTCCTTCGTTTCGTTCTGCTTTTTAAAATATTTTCTGAATTTAAAAATTACTCTAATAGCATATACCTTACAAAAATAGAAATCCTAAAAGAGCAGGGAGTGAATCAAAAAGGTACTTTCTCTTCTTTGTATTCAGTTAAATATGATGTTACTATTTGGGTGAATCCTTCCCGATTAATTCTCATCAGTATTGTCATAAAATCGATAGGATAAAGCGCGAGTAAAATGGAATTGAAACAAGAAGAAACTGCTGGCAATCAACAGCGATATCATCTAAAAGTTTGTTCTTGGCTTTCTTTTCATTCTTCCGAGTATCATTTTGTTATGGTTTGTTTACCTTTTCTATTTTGTCTATTGCCAAACAATATCTGGAATTACAAACATGTATTACAACGAACATTAACAAAACGGAAGTGATGTTCGCCTGTTTCAGGTTATTTCGAGAGAAATTAATTTTGTTTATAACAAGTTTTCGGCTTCGTTTGTAAATATTTATAATTTGTGCTAAAGTAACGTATGATTTTTCTCTTGTTTTCGTTGTTCTTTCTTCTCGCGATATTCTTTACTATATATTGAGCTAAGTTCTCAAATTAATTTTCTATTTTACCACTTGATGTTATCCCATGCCTCTGGATTAGTCTGGCCTCTGGATTTTTCTAATATCAATAGTGTTCTTATTTCTACCAGGGTCATATTGAGAAGCTGTGAGGGGTGTAGACTTAAAATCATTAACAAGGCGCACTGAATGTAAAATATGGACGTTATAACATATGCGTATTTTTTATTTAACTTGCTGATAAACAGTTGTATGTGGAGTATTATTACAAACTATCCTCGCACACCGTTTAAACGCCCAAAATTGTAAGTTTCAAAACCACATAATGTTATTCCTTTACACTCAATAATACATCTACATCAAACATAAGGTGAAGACCTTGGAGGGCAAGGGAAGTGACTTTTGAAGTAGATAAATTTATGCCTAGGAAATTGACTCCATAGTGAAATACAGATGGTGATCAGAAAAATGGAAACACAAGAACGAAATTGCAACTTACCAGATTAGTATGGTGTCGGGCCACCTTTCGCCTTCAGTACAGCCTTGATGCGACGTGGGATGGAGGCATAGAGGTCGTGAATGGTAGCAAGTGGAATTTTACACCACTCCTCGTGCAGGGCATCGGCCAGTTCTGTGAGAGAGGATGGAGGTGGAAATCGTCGCCGGAATCTTGTTTCCAAGACGGACCACAGATGTTCGATTATGTTGAAATCTGGTGATTGGGCGGGCCAGGGAAGGTGTTGAACGTCATCCCGATGTTCCTCAAACCACTCTGCAACAACTCCAGTTGTGTGAATGGGTGTATTATCAACCTGGAAGACGGCGTCATTGTCCGGGAACAACATCCGGACCATAGGATGCAAGTGGTCTCCTACATTGCGACATAATCGTTGGCAGTTATTCGTCCGCTAAGTTTGACCATAGGCCCACAACATCACCAAGCCGCCGACATGTTTCACAGTTGGGCGGAGACACTGCAGATCATAAGCTTCTTTGGGTGTTCTCCACACATAAACACGGCCCGTGGTTGCGAGTAGGGTGAAGGATGACTCATTTGACCATATCACACGTTTCCAGTCTTCAACGGTCCAAGCTGCATGGTCGCGGCACCATTTGCGGCGTGTGAAAGCGTAATGGTCCCTGATGAGCGGTTTGGCACGTGCAACACGACCCTTTAAATTCAAGTCACGTATTTCGCAGCGGATTGTGATTGTCGAAACACGGTGGGGGGTGCTGGTTGAGTTCCTCCGCCACTTGCTCCGCAGTGGCACGACGGTTCTGGGTGACAATGCGCTTTAATACCCGGCGTGACCTGTCAATCATGATTTTATTCCGCTTCCCCGATGTGGTTTTTCCCGTGTGTCGTGTAGGCCGTCATCACCTTCGACACTGTCCCACGGGGCACACCTAACATAGTGGCCACTGCCGTCACACTCACTCCAAATAACCGCGCACCAACAATTTGCCCTCTTTGAAAATCTGATAGGTGTCCCATTTTACACTACCTCCGTCTGAGGCAGCCACTGGACACTGCTGTTCCACTGCGCCTGACGTAGTATGGAGACCGACCTAACACACCACCACCATCGATCCGGCGCTGCACGTGCCACATCACTGCCAACCCATACATCTGACGTGTTGCCTACAACAGGATTTTTCATTTTTCTTATCACCATCTGTATATAAGCTGGGAGGATAACCACGACACAATTCACTCATTGGTATACCCTCGAGTGGAGTGCGATGAGGTTTTTAAAGTTTGCATATTGTGATCCGGAGAGTGGTTTTCCGATTATAAATAAAACTTATTGGAAACGTCATGTATAACTTGGTTCCCTTTTATGATGGGGACCTCAATTGAGCTGTCTGAAACAGTGAACACAGTGAAAACAGTGAACTAAATGCATTTTCAAACTATCAGCAACCAGGTTAAACTTTGTAGTTTTTCATAATTTGTGATAAATTATCACTTTTGGAAACAGTGGTAGATAAACTCACATGAAAAGGTGATGTAAAAATGTGGCAATGTACCTTTCTTGTGGTATTTGACATCCCGTGTTTCCAGTTTTACACATACTTGTTGACAGCTCGAAAATGGAGTTATGATAGTTCACTTTGGTTTCAGACAGTTTAATTACTATTGATGCACTGTCACTATATATATATATATATATATATATATATATATATATATATATATATAGTGGCAGTGCATCATATACATATATAGCATTTAACTTTTATTACTTTGATCTGTTTACATGACAAGAAGGAAGGACATCCTTACCTTATATCAGAGATTTTTCAATTCTGCATTATCATGACATCATTTATTACTTAAGACATCTTTATTCACTTTATTTAGTATATCCCTTTCATACTGCATTAACATAAACGATTGAAGGTTGTCTTTCCGAGGTTCGCTCTTAATCCTTATTTTATAATATTGAGTTTCAAGAAAAGCTTATTTACAACTTCCTCTCTACATGTGTAAGAGGGATAGTAAGGAGGAACTTGTACATTTTAAAGAGGTATGTATAACATAAGGCACACATGTGATATTCATATATAATTTTGAACGCACAAGTAAGGCAGGACTTGCAAGTTTACTCTGATTTCCTACATCCCTGGTTCAATATCGCTTTAACATGCTTCCTCTTCATAATCACTACTTATATATTCAATATCATATTCACTCACAACATCTCCTTGTGATGTCTTGGACTAAATATCTGCATAAAATTTTAGTTCTTCGATAGTTTTCCCTTTATCTATGCCACAGATTTGGTCATTGCATTTGAGGGTAGTACGTCTTTTAAATCAGAAATCCGCCTAGGATCGAAACACACAAAGTCTTGGTAAATGTTTTCGTGTTTCGAAATCCGGTTAGTCACACTTTGAATGATTTTGTTAAGGACATCACTGAAAACGCACGGGCTGAAACTTTTCTCTTCTGTATTCTTTGATTTCATGACATGCCAATTCAGATCATGCAACGATATTATATATTTGTGAATTACTTCCATTTTTCTTGTAGCTATCTTGGGGAAAGGTACTACTTAAAAGTGCAGATTCTGTTGTTAAGAAGAAGAAGAAAAAACATATAGAATATATGTTGATTTTAGATAGATAATCTCTATTTGTGGTTACAGTAATAAAATAGAATTTTTGTTTCGGTTTGCTATGGCAACTGGTATTTATTAATGGAGATTACATAATAAAAAGTAGTTGTGGTGAATGTGATGTGTCTAATTTGAAAGTTATGCAATCACTAGTTATTGCAAATATACGTATAAATTAAAGGTGCCTGATAGTGGTGACTTATCTTAGTATTCGAACTGGGCTAATGTGACGAAAAATACGTTAAATTTAATTATAACGATACAATCGAACGAATACATTCTATGGTTTGTTATTATTTGATCACAGCAAAACGCATGCCTCCTGCTGGTTTCTTCGGAACCTACCCCTCTCCAACTCCCTACTACCCGTACAAATTCCCGCTTAAGCGACACCCAATCTGCTACGCTCCTTGTGGATTACAAGGACATTCTTTTTGTTAACCAGAGTTACCTTATTGTCAACACCTGGTGTGAAATGCCACGTAAATTCCGCGTGGTCAACAACTCAGTTTCAGAACCAGAGCGCACTAACGGATGCAACATACATATTTTGAGTTTTGTATCTAAGTACTATGAGAATCGTCAAAGTAATTTAAATGATGTTTTTATTACTTGTTTATGGTAATGAACAATTTGTTAAACCATTAATTTTTATTTTAACAGAGTGTGACGTGAAAAGTCACGAAATATCAAAACTGTATGCGAGGTGGCAATAATACCATCACATGCCAGAACATGATTCGGGTTCTACTTTCCTAGTGTAATCATTAGCAAAAAGAATTCACACCTGCGGAACTATTTCCAAACAAGCAAACGGAGTGAAATGAATAGTATATACCCAATCAGGAAAGTCCAGAGGATTAGTAAAATGTATTCGCATTAATAGTAATTGTATTTAAGCGCAGATCTCAACGTTAACAAACTTAAAAACAGAAACGTAATGAAACGACATAATGATCTTACTTTTCTCCAGACACTATTATGTTTTCACCTTGAATATACCATGAAACCATTGCCTTCAGCAATCTTAAAAACACACAAATCTTAAAAGATATGGTTGGTAAATACTCTTTACATCTCTTATACGGTACAGCTTCTATACAGTATTCATACAGTATACGGCACAACTTCTACACAGTATTCATCTTAACTTCTTTCTCCATAACTAAACGCAGCGAAATGATAGCTATTCCATATTAAGTTACTAGGTTTGGACACACACCTGCTCGAATCACAGATAGCGTAGTGAGTTATCAAAATTGCCAGAAGGCCATTTTATAACTTTTACGTTTGTAAAGAAAAGTTTAATCGAATATTTCTGATTCAGGCCTACACATCTGGGATAACAATGCTACCAACTTGAAATGTACAAAATATAGCTAGAGGACCAAATATTTAAACATGTACAAATTTTGCCCTGAAATCCAAATTGAAAGGTTGAATATAATAAAAATTCAAAGATAGAGTAGTCACACAGATAGATTATTTGATCTCTGTGGGTTCAAACTTCAGAAAAACGATCATATGGCATTTCATATATTTGGCTTAAAAGCCGTTGCTTGTAGGAAGCGCAAACCGTTGGCCGCTAAGTTAGTCCGACGCTGATTTCTTCCGGCGTTTGGTCTACCATGCAGTGACATGTTTAATTATATTCGGTATTTAATCTTCTAGTATAAGAATTATAGGAACCATGAACTATAAACATTTCCATCGTTTCTTTGTTTAAATCTCTTTTCCCTTTCCTAATTTTAAGTTCGGTATATATTATTCCAATTTGTCCTTTTATAATTATTTTTTACCATCATATGCATTTTCTTTTGATAATTGCGTTTAGCTACATAATAGGAATTGTTCCAAATATTTCTTAAACGTTCACTTATTTCTCTTTAATCCAATTTTTTATTACTTCTCTTAGTCAGCTAACCACTAACATTTAAGGAGACTGGCGTTCTAAGAATTAGTAGCTCCTTCCTTCAATTGAATCCTTTCAGTTTATGTCTGATAGCTGGACATCGTACATGGCAACACGCATGCCCCGAAATATGACATGCCAGTATATTTCTCCAATAGGAGCAAGAAAGAATGAATATTTCGCCATCACTTATAGACGCACTAGATAGATTTGATAAACTACATTCACGTTGAATTCTAAGAGAGAAAAATTAATACAAACAAAATTAATATAATAATATGCATCATGCTGAGACAGAGAAAGCATGGCGGGAATGACTTTTCTTAGTTTTGTTATGTAATGTTTTGACAGCGTAAATAAATCTTCGAAAATAATATTTACAAGCTCTCGCATGAACACGCGTTCAAGTATCGGCTGGTACAAGCTATATTTTGCTCTGAAAACACATTATTTTTTAAATAATAATTTGTTTTCTACTTTTCTTGTAGATATCTTAAATTTTATTGGCCAGTGCTTAGTGGAGGCTAGTGTTGGTCAAATATCATTAACTTCTATTTCTTTCTTTTAACTGCGTGGGTTATTCCTGTGGCAATAAAATCGTGGTTTATGTCGTTGTTAGAACCTTGTAAATATAATCGTAACGTTCATAATGATTTTCGCTGTTTTTCCAAAAGTTTACACATCCTTTCTCTCTCTCATTTGTGTGTTGCGTTTATCCCAGCTTTGCTACGGCAAATCACGATTTCTTCCGTACATACGTTGTATCATAAACCGAAGCTGGGGAGAACGGTAGACAAAGCATAGATACCGTAAAAAGGGAAAAGTGAGCAAATGATCAAATTAACCTCAGATATTAACAAACTAAAATTATCTTCTGGTGCAAATCATAAAACCTGGTTAAACTGTGCAGAAAATGTGATAATACTGAATGTAATTTACACAATTTAAAAGAACATCGAAAAGTTACAATGAAAAAGTAGCTTTTACTGTATATATTTTCGGCCGTGTTAACTTTTTTTATTTCCACTTTTATCTTATTTTATTTTCTTTTAATACTGTACTGTGTGGCACAATTGATAAATTAAGATTTCACTTAATCAGAATAATCTTCGACCGGTCAACTCCTTCAGAGGCGTTGCAGTTAATAGGATCTCAGGCGTTCCACGTCGGATTATCCCAAGGGTCCGCTGGAGTCTTCTGCAGACAGTAATAAGCGATCGTTCAAGCAGGCACAATTACTCCTTCCTTTTCAATGATATGGAGCCAGAATTTGTCACAAAACTGAGATTACAAACGAATGTTAGGGTGCTAAAACATATGTACTAGTCACTTCACTGCTGATTTCTGCACAATATTAGAAAAAAATATTTTACACGGAGGCGTATGAAAATATCGTACAACCACTGATGATAAACAAACAAAAAATTGGATCTCACGTATTCAAACGGTGATTTAGCTTTCGAAGCTCAATCCGTACAATTGGAGCTCTCGTAAAAGTATAACATGAGTTTACTTTAGAACAATGCACTCCACTGTTTAATCCTACCAATCGTTTCTAATCTCAGTTTTGTGTGACAAACCCGAAAAAAATAACAAGATATTTCGATAATACCGAAAACAATAAAAGATAAAAGGGGAAATAAAACAAGTTAAAACGGCGGAAAATATATACCGTAAAAGCTACTTTATCATTTGTAACCTTTTGATGTTCTTTAATTTGTATGAATTATATTTGCTATTATCATATTTTCTGTAAAGTTTAACCAGGTTTTGTGATTTGCACATGATAATTTTAGTTTGTTAACACCTGAGCTTAATTTTATCATTTGTTCACTTTTCCATTTTTACGGTATCTATGTTTTGTCTACCGTTCTTCCCAGCTTCGGTTTATGACACAATGTAGGTACGAAAGAAATCGTGATTTGCCGTAGCAAAGTTGGGATAAACGCAATAAACAAGTGACAGAGAGAGAGAAGGATGTGTGAACTTTTGGGAAAAAAGCGAAAATCTATATGAACTTCCCGAATATATTTACAAAATTCTAACAACGACAGGAAACAGGATTTCATGGCCACAGGAATAATCCACGCAGTTAAAAGAAAGAAATAGAAGTGTGAAGATATTTCGCCAACACTAGCCTACACTAACCACTGGCCAATAAAATTTAAGATATCTACAAGAAACGCAAGCAGAAATATAGCTTGTACCAGCCGATATTTGAACGCGGTTTATTTCAAAAAATAACGTTCCGACGTATTCATGCGAGAGGTTGCGAATATTATTTTCGAAGTTTTATTTACGCTGCCCGAACATTACATAACAAAGCTAAGAAATGTCATTCCCGCATGGATTATTGGTGAGTACACCTCCTTCAAGAGGTACAACTGACTTCGTAGATTTATGAAATCAACGTTCTAATTATCCTTAAAGAACTAGTGTGAATACAGTAAATTAGGGAAACCAATCTTTAAATCGTCGATTCCATCCTGTTCACCCCAACCATAGATAGGTGGGCAACATGGAAATTTTGAAATTCTTCTCTACCGTGAGAGATATGTTTTAAAACTTGATAACGTCTCTTCTTCGTAACTGTCTATATATTGTATCCTTGGTATTCTTCTTCCTGGTATTTCTATTGCATTTCCCGCTATCAGCATGGTGATCACATCGGAGTGCCGAATAAGATGGCAAAGCATAGTATTTCTTCATTTTCCTATTATTTTCATGATCTGTTGTCCTTCATTAGCAACCCTTAGTGCTTGTTCATTTCCTTTTCTTTCGGTCCATGATATACGCAACATTGTGCGCGAAGACTACATTCAAAGTGCTTCTAGCTTAGATATTTTAGCTTTTCTCAATGGAAATCCTCGATTGATCCTACATATATTTAGACTTAACAGTAACTTCTGAAGATAGTGGATTAAATTTGCCTGACCTTGATGTAGAAATACAATGTTTTTTTTTTTCTGAGGCCAGATGTTAACCCATAAACATTTAAAAACCGTAAATAAACTAAAAATTGAAATGGAACCGGGGACAACTATATGGCAGTGTGGAGTTTTATGGCTGATTTGAGCATACGCCTTAGATTGTGCACCCAATTCGACAGCGTCTAAGACTCGTTCTAATTAATCTTCGTTCGAATGGCAGCCTGGAACTACAGTTTGCTTTTCAGGGAGTTAAGCATGGTAAGCTATGTTCGCTATTGAAACTAAAAGCGTTATATTCCTTAAAGGAAAGAGAAAAACCAAAAACAAAAAGATGGGAAATGCAGACTTTCTATTCTTAAAAGTTAAAATTTCGTTGTCCTGTCCATGCTTTCTGTCTTAGCATGATGCATATTGTTATATTCATTTTGTTTGCATTAATTTTCATACCTTAGAATTCAAAGTGAATGTAGTTTATCAAATCTATCTAGTGCGTCTCTAAGTGATGGCGAAATATTCACTCTTTCTTGCTCCTATTGGAGAAATATACTGGCATGTCATATTTCGGGGCATGCGTGTTGCCATGTACGATGTCCAGCTATCAGACATAAACTGAAAGAATTAAACTGGAGGAAGGAGCTACTATTTCTTAGAACGCCAGTCCCCTTAAATATTACTGGTTAGCTGACATGGAAAAGTGATAAAAAATTGGATTAAAGAGAAATAAGTGAACATTTAAGAAATATTTGGAACAATTCCTATTATGTAGCAAAAAGCAATCATCAACAGAAAATGCATATCACGGTAAAAATAAACCAAGAGATGACAAATTGAAAAAAAAATATACCGACTATTAAAACTAAAAAAAAAGAAAAGGGAATTAAACAAAGAGACAATGAAAATGTTTACAGGTCAGGGTTCCTGTAATTCTTATTCTAGAAGATTAAATACCTAATGTGATTAAACATGTTACTGCATGGTAAACAAAACGACGGAAGAAATCACCGTCGGACTAACCTAGCGGTCAACGGTTTGCGCTGCCTACAAGCAACGGCTTTTGGGTCAAATATAGTGAAATGTCATATGATTGTTTTTCTGAAGTTTGAATCCACAGAGATCAAATAATCAATCTATGTGACTACCATATCTTTGAGTTGTATTATATTCAATTTTTCAATTTGGATTTCAGGGCAAAATTTGTACATGTTTAAATATTTGGTCCTCTAACAATATTTTGTACATTTCAAGTTGGTAGCATTGTTATCCCGGATGTGTAGGCCTGAATCAGAAATATTCGATTAAACTTTTTTATACAAACGAGAAAGTTATAAAATGTTATAAAATGGCCTTCTGGCAATTTTGATGACTCACTACGGTACCTGTGTGTCGAGCAGGTGTTTCTAAACCTAGTAACTTATTATGAAATAGTTATCATTTCGCTGCGTTTTACTTATTTACAATTTTGACCGTTTAAACGGTCTGCGAGGATAGTTTGTAATAATACTGAATATACAACTGTTGATAAGCCTGTTTAATAAAAAATACGCATATGAAATAACGTCCCTATGTTACAGTCAGTGCGCCTTATTTATGATTTTACGTCTACGCCCCTCACAGCTTCTCATTATGACCCTGGCAGAAACGAGAACAATATTGTTATTAGAAAAAGCTAATTGAGATACATGGGATAACATCAAATGGTAAGATAGAAAATTAATTTAAGAACTTAGCTCAATATATGGTAAAGAACGTCGGGAGAAGATAAAAACAAGGAAAGCAAGAAAAAATCATACATTCCTTCAGCACAAATTATAAATCTTTATAAACGAAGACGAAAACTTGTTATAAACAAAATTATCTTCTCTCGAAATAACGTGGAACAGGTGAACATCACTTCCGTTTTGTTAATGTTCGTTATAATACATGTTTGTAATTCCAGATGTTGTTTTGCAATAGACAAAATGGAAAAGAGGTATTCGGAAGAATGAAAAGAAAGCCATGAACAAACTTTAAGATTATATCCTTGTTGATTGCCAGCTGTTTCTTCTTGTTTTAATTCCATTTTACTTGCCCTTTATCTTATCGATTTTAGGAAAATACTGATTGGAATTAATCGCGAAGGATTCATCCAAATAGTAACATTATATTTAACTGAAGACAAAGAAGAGAGAGTAGTTTTTTGATTCACTCCCAGCTCTTTTAGGATCTCCATTTTTGTAAAATGTATGCTATTAGAGTAATTTTTAAAGTCAGAAAATATCTTAACCCTTAATAGGGAACGTTATTTTTGTTCGCTTACAGGAAATGCGTGTCTCTGGGACACGGACATGTATAAAGTAATATCTTTTTTTAAAAACGTATGTGTAATGTAGAATAATGAAACTTTATATGTTGTACTTCGAGCAAAATATGATAAACAAGAATTACATATATTAATTCGGTTTTATTGGAATATAAATTCGGAAAATATTTCAATATCTAAATAAAAATAGTACATAAATTTAAAAACTGAAAATTTTAAGTTAGTATAATTCTACATATTACTACCCTGCAAATATGCTATTTGTCCACATGTAGCTGCCCTGTTCAAATGTTCTATTAGTCCAAGAGCTTGGAAACGTTTAACGAACATGGTAGCTATAAATAGAGGTCGTCCGAAAGTGTCTTGAAAATGGTTAATACATGTCTTCGTTGCCTGATTTACAAATAGAACACAATATTAGGAGAGCAATAGGGGTTTTACTTTCAGATAGGTCAGTAGATCTGGAGTTTGACTTTGCTCTAATTTACTTCAAATTTGTTTCGATTTTCTTCCAACTTCATATTGAAATCTCCTGAATTATATCATCATTACATAAGTTAGACAGGATTTTTTCCCCAGATTTCTTACATGGGTGACTATACCAGGAATCCCTCTGACTATGTTTTGATGAGAACTCTTCGGTTTCTTAGAGGTTCATTTCAATTCCAAACAAACCTGTTCTTACCTCTGTATCTAAGGCCTTCGTTATCATATGAAACTTCACTAGGGCTGCTCACATTGACAGTTCTGTTATTACTTGAGCTGACACCTGGCACTGTATCAGAATTGGTATCGCCCTCACTGTCACTAGGTAATTCTTGACTTTGAGGAAAAAATTACGCGTCTCAGTCAGAATCTATTGAAGACAATAATATAAATTACTTCTGTACTTTCAACATTTTTGGAATTTTTACCGTGAAATAAGGATCTGCTGTACTTACGGTTTCATTCTTAAATTTCTTTCTCGAGGTACTAGGTCTATATTTTGCAAATACATAAAATCTCATACAAACAAAATAGTATGTTTCAAGAGCTTAATAGCTTCTATTTCATGGTAAATAAAAGTAAACCACAAAAATTTTTGAAAGCAAAACTCTCTTCAGGAAATATGGGTCAAATAATCACGCAAAAGTATAAACAATAATGGAAATGTGTGCCTCTTTCTAAAATCATCGATAAATGTTCACTCAGACATTACGCCAACAATGGACTACTGCGAAACACATACAACTAAATAATTGGAAGGTACTGAGAGAACCGATACATTGAGTGAATCAGTGTTGCCAATGTAATACAAAGAAAAAACATATGTGTCTGACATACAAATATTTCTTCTTAAAGGTTAAAAAGCAGAAGGAAACGAAGGAGAAAAAGATTGAGTTTAAAATTCAGGGACGATGCAAAATTTAAAATGCATTTTCGTAAACTACTGAGTTATAACTAACCAGAAAAAAAAACAAAGGAAATAGACACTTACAAGGATGAAAAAGGATTACGCAAGTGCCCGAGATAAAGCTGTAAGTAGTCAACAAAAAACGGAGAATGCAGGCTAAAATCTCAAAAGAAAACAATAGTACAAATTAAAGAAATCCAGGTTTGTCAATGGAAATTCTTGTAAAGGGTGATGCACAAGCTTAGAAACGACACCCAAGCCTGTATCCTATGAGCTTTGAGCCATCAGCAAGTGCAAAACAAACAAACGTCAATTTCATTTGAATCATAAACTCTAACTTTAATTTTTAAGGCTTCACTCGTGAACTTCCTGATTTTATATGGAATAGCTCAGTGTTTACGGCTTTAAGAGCAAAAATATAGACCTGTCCAAAAAGGCAGTATGAACTATGGGAAAAGCTATCAATACACACAAGTACTGACAAAATGATAGAAAACTCATATCTTGGTGGAATTTAGTCTAAAATGGTGTGAAAAAATCTTAAAAACTGAGAAAAGTGCAAATTAAAGAAAGGGAAAAATAAGTGGAAACACAAAATATATCAGAAAACTGATACACAAGTAAACTATAAACCATTAGCTCCATAACCTTTTCGTCTGTCTTGGTTAGTTTTACTCTCACGTTCCTGCACTTTCGATTGGATCATAGAATATATTCCCCCGTGTAAGAAATATAATAAAAGTGGAAAATAATTTTTCTTAAAGCAGTTTAAATCTTTGTCTCATAAAAACTTGGACTCAACCATCATCGTGCTTTACTAATGTAAACCTACATTCAAGAATGAAATGCAGCTTATACGATGTAGTTTTCTATCATACTAAGAAATTTTGTTCGAAAGGCGGGATGTACTTAATAATATCGTATTAATGATATTCTTAATCTGGACTCTAAAAAGGCTAATTTATAAATAAATAAATAACGCTTCCCTGGTATTTTATGAGTATAACTCAGTAACCCACAATGAAATTTGCTTTAACATCGTTCTGAAATGAATTTAAATAATAATGATGATCTATAGAGAAGTTCTACATCTCTATGTAGAAGAACGAAAAGTTGTTTATAAAATACCCTTTTCAACAGTACAACGACAACATTATCTGATAAAATGTTGCTGCCCCACAAAAAAAATTCAAACTAACGTTACTTAGAATTCGACTTGTAGTCATAATGACCACCCCCCTTTAAAGGGAACCCAAAAAAAAGAAACCGACGTCGGGCACATTTTTAAAACATATTAAGATTTTTTTTTGTCAAAATCGATACTTTGCATAGTTATTTTGTATTGATAAATCTATTCTTAATCTTCTATTCCAAAACTGTTCCTTAATAAAAAAAAAACACAAAATCCTGAGGGACTTGTATCTATGGCCATTCTCACTCCATCTAAAATCTAAAAGCAGAGTAACAAAATTTATTTAACTCACCTAATAAGAAAGACGTTATCTCAAATTACATTCACTGCAGTTAGAAGCGAAATAACTGGTAATAGCTGTTAAAGTTTGGAAGATGTTAAAAATAGAATGGTTGGGACATTTTTCATGGTTTGTACTTGAGATATTCTTACTTTCCTTTATATATTCAAATAAGATCTCAATTTATTTCACTCGGCTAAAAGAAATGAAACGTTCTCAAATTATACCATCCGCAGAGTAGGAGCAGTTCTGATCACGAAGTTTGGAACAATTTTAAAGCTTGTTTTTCATTGTTTGTCAGTACAAACATTAATACTTCCTTATTCATTAAAATAAAAAAAAAAAACTCGCGAGCTACTTGCCTCTTCTACTAGGAATAGCTAGATGTCAAAGACATACTTCTACGATAGGCTCAGAGCAGCGCAAACAAAAAAAAAATCGAATTGGAAAGCGCTTGAAATAGAATTCAAACTTTCTTTGTTGTCGCCACCTAGGGATGTTCTTATAAATTTCTAAATTGTAAAAAACACAAATCCAAATTTCTTAAACTACTAAAAATGAAAAGAACTAGGTTATTTATTCAGTAAAGTTGGTTGTAGAATAGTTGCCACGATCGTCGCCATGAAACCAAAATTCAAATACCCGCTCACCGCATTCCACACATACAAACAGACAGAATATGTGGCGCCACAGTAACATAGTACTATATGACTGTACAGAGACACCCAGTGAGAAAAATATGAACTACCACCAATCTGTTTACAGTTCAGGGTTTTACTAACAGATGACTGAATCTCTTTTCATATTTTGTGGGAAGTAATGCCTAATGTGCAAAGTAACCCGGTGTTACAGTAGCTAGTTACCACTGTAAGCGAAATGAAATATCAAAATTCAATGTGGCAAATCATGACACAAAACTAGAAAAACGTTTGGGAAGGAAGGGATTCATATAACTAAGGAATTACGTCCCTAATATATTGTGTTAATTTAGAACACAAATATACGAGCAAAGAAAGCATTTCAGGATGATACCTATAAAATACTTAGGAACGTAAAGAACACATTCAACACGTAAGACATCTAAGTTTATCCTAAATACAGAATTTTGCGCTGTCCTCGTTTACCAACATTCTGCGTAATGAACTAATCTGCATAGCAATCTTATTTTTACCGGCCATCTACCACATGCTGGTTAGCGTTGTTTGTACAATAATTCACCCATCATGTACGTTCACTAAGACACTAAAGTGATTATACATTGAGAAATTTAGGTCCATACTCTAGAAATGATTCCTGGGAATGTAAAAAGTCGACTTCATTGAAAGAAATGAGTGCAGCTATGAAATGGTTTGATGTATGGACCTCTACAATTAATGAACATCCATTGATGGTTAAAATATTCTTTCTCTTGTATTTTACTGTCTATCGAAGCCCTCCGGAAAAATGAGGCTAGACACATTTGAGCTAAATTCTAACTAAAAACACAAACGTCCATAGTTCTTGTTCCAATATAATACATTCCACGTTTAAATTTGCAAAATATTAGGATATATACCATTCTCACGATTTCTTATTTTACATAAGTCTCTATATAAATAAAACAATATTGTCGAACACCCATATATGTGCAACAATTAGTGAGAAGTGTGTGATCAATAATAAAGAAATAATTAGTTTATCAAGATCTACACTGCATAAGATTTGTATTAGTCGTATCGATCTTATTTTTATTTGGTATACAGCTTATCTATCTGTGCCTTGCAATTTCCTAATTGTAGGTTACTAACTTACGTTCGAGATATCTCCCATATCTAAATATTTCTCGTGAAGTATTGCTTTTAGCCAACAAACTTTCCGAATGCATGTAACCGTATTATCAATCTGAGCCAATTAGTATATGAAAAATTGAACATTACCTTTCTGGGCGAAGTGAATTTAAACTTTTTGTTGTTAATTGTTGGAAGTCATTAGAGTACGACGCGCAAGTCTCCTGAACCACTATTTTTCTAGGCGTTTCTATATTCCTTTCAAATTCAGGATCTTCTTCTACTGGTAATTCTGATTTCACCTTATCAACGTTTAGTTTCACATCCAAAGAACACATAGCTGTATCCTTGTCCATTGTTTCCTCTCCTTCCGTTGTGGATAATATTAACTCTTTCTTGTCAGTCATCAGTTCGTATGTCCACCCTTTCCCTTCGAGTGGATCTTTCTGAGGTAAATCAAAAGCAATTTCTTCTTTGCACATCAATTCCAGCTTAACAGACGCCTCACCAGCCATTGTGAATTGAAATATAATAAGAATATAAAGACTGTTCTTATACTTCCCTTATATTTTATGTTGCCAGTCTTAATGAAATGATTTACAAGAACGTTCACAAAAGCAACTTTATATTTAAAGTCATCTTCTTCTGCAGAACCTTATTTCCTTAGCCACGATCGCTCTTTAGGCAATTGTTTGTTTGTTTGTAGCAGCCGGAGGAAAGTGAAAAGGAACCCGGATGTATACATCTTTAGTTCATATTTCGTTCAAGTGAGACCTTTTGTCGCTAGTGAGGTTCACTCTTACATACCGCTATTCTCGTGTTTCAGAAGGTATCCATCTATCTTTATCGTTTTAGCGGGAATAGCAAATCTTGTATTTCTGTATGCCATTGCGGTTTCATTGACTGTCAATCTCCCGTTGCGTATAGCGGTACTAATTTTATTTAATATACGTGCTATTATTGCTTCAAATGCTACTTTTGATTGTGATTTGTGCCGCGACTTAAGATAGTTAGTGCGAACAATTTAATATTTTAACACAATTTTTTCATTTGAGAACAATAACTGGTTGTGGCTTTTGTGTGTATGTGTAAGCATCTCTTGGAATAAGACGTTGATTTTTCGGTGCCATTTGATAACAGTCACTACCATCACTCACGCACCTACTGTAACTATTGGAGATCTCTTGCCCCAAACACTACACATTTCCCCCCACACAACCCAGGGCTGATCTTAAGCAGCACATGCGCTGTCATTCTCTTCAATGTTGCCGTACTTCCGTAACCTTTCATAAACAACCAAATTCAGCATTAAAAAAAAGAAAAAAACAATGAATGGTAGATAAAAGAAAAGGACAATAGAGTTAAGTAGCAACGTTGATTTTCAGGTAACGGGGTCATAAATCTCTAACAAATATCTGAAGGAACAGAAGGGAAAGTTTTGAGGACTTTTCAGATTCCATGATAAAAGCATCTTTAACTGTGTATGCCAGTATTCCAGGTCAGACAAACATTGCCCTTGTAAGGTGACCATAAGATATGCCAGGTGATACGCCAGGTGGCAGCACCCAATCGAAAATGGGTGGGTATAAAACGAATAACCTTCTGTAATTTCTAGCAAGTACCCAAGAATATAGTACTACGCAAGGACGCCCATTTCTCTGTATATTTGGAGGGGGACACACACGCAGAAGGTATATATATATATATATATATATATATATATATATATATATATCATGTCACGACAAATTTCATTCAAATTATGCCAAATATTACATATTCATAAGTACACTAGGGGACCGTCGGATTCGAATCCTTCACTTTGATAATGTGAGCCGTGGTACTCATGATCGAACTGATTCTCTTTACGTGGTGACGTACGTGTATCAATATGCAATTGTCGCAATTTATCAATATGTTCCTGTCGTACTAATAATTCACGATTTACTCTCTCTCTAATCTTTGCATTTCCTGAGTAATATTTTGATCATGTTCGGATTTTACGATAACAGCGGGCAATTTCTCAAAATGCTCCATTATCATTTCAACAGTAGCTTTATGGTGTTCACTGAAACTTTCTTAGGTTTGTTCGGTTCCATCTGACCGTTCACTGTTAAGTTTTAGAAATTGCCGTTGCCCTTCTACTTCTTCACCTATCTCACCTGTCTTTTCCGCGAGTTCTTTTACATATCCGTTTAATTCGCGTACGGCACTTTTCTGTTTATTCAAACAAAAACTAACAATCTCGCATTTTCTGTCTGTGGGCACCTGGTGTTCTTCTATTTTTCTCTACTTGGCCTTTTACCCCTTGCACTTCCTCTTTCAAAGTATCAATATCACGCTGTTGGGCCTCGGTGGTCTCTTTACTCTCAATCTCTACTGCTTGTATGGATCCCTGTAATTGCCCAAACTTTTCCTATATTCTTCGCTAAGCGATTCAGCGCGTTTGGTTAGGCTAGCTAATTCCAAACGTATTTCAGTAATCGTATTATTGAATTCAGTAATCAGTAATCGTACTACTCAAGCCATCAAGTCTACTTTCTAATTCAACTCAATTCTACGTCCACTCTTTCGCTAATTTGGTTATGCACTGTTTACATTCATTTGCTGATTCTGTTATTGACTGTTTGCATTCGCCTATTAATTCATCTACTCATTCTCTATTGCTTTCAATTTTATATTCTAAACGTTCACAGTTATTTTCTAGTTTCTGCTCTAATTTAGCAGACTGTTTCTCTAACAATGCTTGAATTTGTTCTAATGTAATTCTACTCTCTATATTTATTTAAGTTACAAACAACTAATTCACAATATAAAAGTGAAAAATACGAACGCCTAACTTCAACAACAAAGTGTAAACAAACAACTTTCTGAAACTATTGCAAAAAACCTTCTCTTTTTTGACACTTCTCAAAACTTACTATATTATTTTAACATATCTTAACACGTATCCTATAATTATTTTCTCACAATATTCTTAGCATAAGTATAAATAAAGGTGCAAACAGAAGGTTATGTCTATATTGGTGTGTGTTCGGCTGTGATCAGCTGATTGGTGTTTATTCATATGTGCGCAATATTGGAGTTGACGGTTAGAAAACTGCGAGCAAAGATAAAAATATTATATTTTAATGTCTTACGAAAAACTTATACTAGTAATATTTCTATAGTAACTAAATTTACTTTATGTTATTTAAAGCCTGCTTATTATTTTCTCTTTCCTTTTTCACAAGTTTGAACAATTTCCAAGGAAATTAAATATAACTAGTTTGCTACATATACAACGTGACTCAAACTCTGGATTCTATACGCAAACCCTACAATACCTGTTATAAATACTGTCGTGTTTACCAAGTAAATCAGTAGTATCTTCGGGCACAATTACATCCGAAGATTGATGATTTTGTCCTGTCATGGTCACCATGTGTTTGTAATGGTGTTTTTTTTTTTTTTTTTTTTTTTTTTTTTTTTGCCGTTGTTAAAACTCTATAAACCTAAGCATTCACCCCAGCTTTAGTACGGCAAATCACAATTACATTCGAACTTATATCTTATCGAAAACCCGAAGCTGGGCACATACGGTTGAGCGTAAAATAGAAATATGTGAAAATGATTAATTTCAACACAAATATTAACGAATAATAAAGAAACCACTTTACGATACAACTCAAAAAAACTAATTAAACTGTGCAAACAATGTGTTGCTGAATCTGAATTACACAAATTAAGAGAACATTAAGAGATTACAAGCTGTCAAGTAGATTTGTTCAATTTTATTTGATTGTTTCAACCTTTCATTTCATTTCTATTTGCTTTCCTTCAATAAAAAAAGTGGTTAGGTGGCTCGAATAATTAATGTTTCACTTACTCACGATAAATCTTCGACCGGTCAGTTGCTCCACTGCTGAAACACTCTAAAAACAGTACCCATGATTTTGCACAAGTACCCATGAAATAGAAGGTACTTCGCTGATGTACCAATGAGAATTCAATGTACCGAAGACTTTAGTGGGTACACACCGCATCTCAGCCTCTTACCCATGAATTAGTGGGTACATGGAAGATTTATGGGTACAGTAAATTCGTACCGAAGAATGTACCCATGACAATAAGGTAACATGAACATACGCCATATTGTGTGTTTTCGGTTGATGTGTTGTCTGTGCATTATTTGAATGAAGATTGAAAAGATTCCAGCAACCAATCAAACGAGTCACGTATAAGAGTAAATGGAATATTTTGTATTTATAATAGTATCTGGATATTTTAAATGAATTAACTTGTCTAAAATGTATATTATATTTCAGTAGTCAAACAGTAATTTAAGCCATAGTTCCTTTGAAACAATTTTTCATGGTTAAGCTGATTACAAAATGTACATTTTAAATCTAGTTTTTTTAAAAAAAAAAAAAACATGCACAACATGCTAATTTTCGTGACTTTATCTGAATAATACTCCGACTGTTCCGTGGGTGCCATTAACGTATGTAGGAAAATCAAGAGTATGGAATTGAAAGTGCAAGGGTAAGTATTCCATACACATGGTTACGTGCACCTTGCGCTAAACTGGTTTGTATAGGTTGTGTTTATGGCTTCTGGTGCTTACGTTCAGGGTAACGTTTACTAAATCCCTGTACCTTGTGCTTGGGCAAGGACTTTACCATGTAAGTGTTGTATCGCCGGACCAATTTTTGGAACTTTACAGGGTGAATTGGAGAATTTATTTTGGTTTGAGAGGAAGAGTAAGTGAGAGTTAGGTGAAGGAAATAGTGATTTCTGTAGGCTGTATTTGATATTGTAAGGGATATTGTATGTGGAGGCGGAAGTGACTGTTTGGCGGAGAAGTACACTTGCTATGATTTAATGGTGGAAAAGACAGTGTGGTAATAGCGCGTATATGTTAAGATTGTGACATACCTTGTTTGCGTTTTATAGAATTACACAAAAATAACGAATGTCAGTTGTTGAAATTCTGTAAAAGACACATTATACTGTTTACAAGTGGAGCTTTACTAATATGAAGTCCTATTGAAGCTAGTATCATTGCCAAAAACCATCTGTTTCACTACCAACTCGCATACCCACCATTGCTGACACGCTTGCTTCCTCCGGACGCACCCAGCACTGTAGCATACATCCGGACGCCGTGTTTGTACGCAATATCAATTTTTTATGCCATGTAAATTCTAAAAGTTTACATGGCTCTGTTTTGAAGGTAACTGAACCTAACCTAGCCTCAAGTAACATAATGTAATCTAACCAAGTGTAGTACACTTTGGTACTATTTTGTATTTTCATGTAGTCCTCGATATAACGCTAGAGATGCAAGGGCTCTGAAAAAACCGGCGTTTTTGGAAAAAACTCGGTTTTTTCTGCTTCTCTCTTTTTCTTTGAAAATTTTGGGCTTTTTCTCAAAAGTCTGCTTTAAATTGATAAAGGAGACTTCGTTTCGCTTCTCTATAACACAAAAAGTCATTTAATTAGTGGTTGGTGCTGATAATAATATAAAACCTCGAAAATAAACTATGAATTTCGAAAAGATATTTCAAACAATTTTTCTTCAACTTATTTACATTATGAATTCCATAGGATTAACCAATGTATATAATAAGAATTTTTTAACCTTCTATATACAAAAGTAAGCAGAGTTGACAAGAACCATGGTTGTTTTTGAAAATAACAAAAACCCGTTTTTGGGGGGATGTTTAAACCAGGCTTTTTTGGTTTAAACGAGTTTTTTATTTAGATTTTTTGCTTTATGTATTTATATTACATATTCACAGAAATAAGTTTGCTTCGCCTTTGTGTTATTATGCAACAGCGAGATTTTGAAGGAAGAACTCCCATACGCTTAAAGAAGCCCGGTCAGTAAATTTCTTAAATTGAGAATCTCCCGCCCTAGCCATCGGGAAAATCCCGCCATTACTTGAAATGTACGACAATAACAGGAAATCCTTGTTATTGCTTTGCATGTAAAATTTAAAGTTCAACGTATCATAATCAGTACGCTAAAACTGAGGTATTAAATTATAAATTTAATACGTAGATATCATTGAAAGTGCAATCCAATCTAATGCTGGAAGCTTCGTAGGCAATCGATAAATTTTGCCAATTTCTATCAATATATTTAACCTTTCTACTACCTGGGTCCTATATGACCCCAAGCTAAGTTTAACAATGTGTAACTCGCGTAATATATTGCATTAAAAAAATGAAGAACATTGGATTTTCATGTTTTCTTTGGAACTTCACTTTGGTACATTGTGATATTTTTTGTGTGTATGTGAGCGCAAGTTTCTCTACTTCCTGCACCGAGTCATATAGGCCCCCAGCAATTATTAGTAACTTTTGTATCTTTCCGATACATGCCACTGATTATTCGGAGTGAAAGTTGACACAAGTCACTCTTCAATTGTTTTCTCGAATGTATGAGAAGCACCATGGCATCAAAAAATCTATCTTGCGAAGACGTAGAAAAAATTTGCATGAAGAAATCACTGATTCTGACTTTTCGCCAGAAGACCCTGCAAGTGATGATGTTTCATCTAGTGACAATTGTGAAATAGATTAAATTTTGGACTATAATGATATAGATGAATATGATTCAGATTCATATCTAGATTCTGAACATGAGTGTATGCTTGAAAGATGCAAAAATGATACCTCAAAATCTGCACTTACAAGTAAGTATATTCTAATGGACTTCTACTTTTGTTGCATTTGTATTTCTGTCAAACAGTGTTGTCAATTGATTTTATTATTTTATGGAAATGGTAAAATACAGTCCGATATACTTTCATGTAGTACAAAAATCTAAAATAATGATTTGCTTTGTTTTGAGTTTGACGTCGCTCCATTATGCTGTGTACACGTAGGCGTACTGAGTTTAGGAGGTGCATTTCGCCAGCCCCCCCACCTTGGAGTTTCGAAAAAAAACCTATGCCAATCGTTTGTGCTACGTTTGTGCCGGAATGTACCGCAAAAATTTTCGTTTGTACCACTTCCGGTACGAAGTTATAAGGGTTTTAAAGTGGGGGGGCTGGGGAAACGGCAACCCCCCCACCTTGGAATTTCGAAACGAAACCTATGCCAATCGTTTGTGCTACGTTTGTGCCGGAATGTACCGCAAAAATTTTCGTTTGTACCACTTCCGGTACGAAGTTATAAGGGTTTTCAAGTGGGGGGGCTGGGGAAACGGCAGCCCCCCCACCTTGGAATTTCGAAACGAAACCTATGCCAATCGTTTGTGCTACGTTTGTGCCGGAATGTACCGCAAAAATTTTCGTTTGTACCACTTCCGGTACGAAGTTATAAGGGTTTTAAAGTGGGGGGGCTGGGGAAACGGCAGCCCCCCCACCTAGGAATTTCAAAACAAAACCTATGCCAATCGTTTGTGCTACGTTTGTGCCGGAATGTACCGCAAAAATTTTCGTTTGTACCACTTCCGGTACGAAGTTATAAGGGTTTTAAAGTGGGGGGCTGGAGAAACGGCAGTCTCCAAACTTCGAATTTCGAAACAAAGCCTATGGCAATCGTTTGTGCTACGTTTGTGCCGGAATGTACCGTAAACATTTTCGTTTGTACCACTTCCGGTACAAAGTTATAAGGGTTTTAAAGTGGGGGGCTGGAGAAAAGGCAGCCACCAAACTTGGAATTTTGAAACAAAACCTATGCCAGTCGTTAGTGCTAAGTTTGTGCCGGAATGTACAGTAAAAATTTTCGTTTGTACCACTTCCGGTACGAAGTTATAAGAGTTTTAAAGCGGGGGTTGGGGAAACGGCAGCCCCCACCTAGGAATTTCACAACAAAACCTATGCCAATCGTTTGTGCTACGTTTGTGCCAGAATGTACCACAAAAATTTTCGTTTGTACCACTTCCGGTACGAAGTTATAAGGGTTTTGAAGTGGAGGGGCTGGAGAAACGAAAGCATCCAACCTTGGAATTTCGAAACAAAACCTATGGCAATCGTTTGTGCTACGTTTGTGCAGGAATGTACCGCAAAAATTTTCGTTTGTACCACTTCCGGTACGAACTTGTAAGGGTTTTGAAGTGGCGGGCTGGGCCAACGGCAGCCCCCCACCTAGGAACTTCAAAGCAAAATTTATGTCATTCGTTTGTGCTACGTTTGTGCCTGAATGTACCGCAAAAATTTTCGTTTGTACCACTTCCGGTACGAAGTTATAAGGGTTTATAAGTGGGGGGGGGCTGGAGAAACGGAAGCCTCCAACCTTGGAATTTCGAAACAAAACCTATGCCAATCGTTTGTGCTAAGTTTGTGCCGGAATGTGCCGCAAAAAATTTCGTTTGTACCACTTCCGGTACGAAGTTATAAGAGTTTTAATGTGAGGGCTGCGGAAACGGCAACCCCTTCCTTGGAATTTCGAAACGAAACCTATGTCAATCGTTTTTGCTACGTTTGTGCCGGAATATACCGCAAACATTTTCGTTTGTACCACTTCCGGTACGAAGTTATAAGGGTTTTAAAGTGGGAGGGCTGGGAAAACGGCAGCCTCCCACCCAAGAATTTCAAAACAAAACCTATGCCAATCGTTTGTGCTACGTTTGTGCCGGAATGTACCGCAAAAATTTTCGTTAGTACCACTTCCGGTACGAAGTTATAAGGGTTTTAAAGTGGGAGGGCTGGAGAAACGGCAGCCTCCCTACTTGGAATTTCGAAACAAAACCTATACCAATCGTCTGTGCTATGTTTGTGCCGGAATGTACCGCTAAAATTTTCGTTTGTACCACTTCCGGTACGAAGTTATAATAGTTTTAAAGTGGGGGGCAAAATTCAGAAACATCAAATTCAATACAAATAGAGATAGAAACATTGAGTTAACGGGAATCGTTAGTGCGCTTATAAGCACTAAGCACTAACGTTAGGGCTATCATATTTTGGGATTTATTCAAGATTTTTGGTGGGGGAGCCAATTTCAGAAATATCAAATTCTATACAAATAAAGGTAGAAACATAGTGTTAACAGCAATCATTAGTGCATCATTAGTGCACTTATTCGCACTAAGCACTAACGTTAGCGCTACTATATTTTGAGATTTATTCAAAAAATTTGGTGGGGTGGTCAATTTCAGAAATATCAAATTCTATACAAATAGAGATAGGAACATAGAGTTAACGGCAATCGTTAGTGCATCGTTAGTGCACTTAAAATACTAAACACTGACGTTAGTGCTACAATATTTTGGGATTTATTCAAGATTTTAGATGGGGGCCAACTTCAGAAATATCAAATTCTATACAAATAGAGGTAGAAACATGCAGTTAAAGACAATCGTTGTTGCATCGTTAGTGCACTTAAATGCACCAAGCATTAAGGTTAGCATTACCATATTTTGGGATTTATTCAAGATTTCTGGTGGGACCAACTTCAGAAATATCCAATTTCATACAAACATTTAGTGCTTTCTAGAAGCACTAACAATACACTAATGAATGGCATTAATTTTTTGTTAGTGCTTGAAGTTGACGCAAGTTCACCGTGCCCTCCAAAGATATTGTACCTGTAGCACCTACACTAATGAAGTACTAACGTTAGGGGTTGGTGCACTAAGAACCACTAACAATTGCGCTAGAAGATATCATTAGTGCTTTTGAATATGGCGGAAATTTGATGCAATTAAAAATTCCCAATAAATGTCTTATAGGAGTTTAGTGACATTTAATTGTCCATAACTACACTAATATTGAAGGACAAAGGAAACTGTTAGTGTTTTCTAGAGGCACTAATGATGCACTAACGATTGCACTAGAATAGATCATTAGTACTCTTGAATTTGACGGAAATTTGACGCAATGAAAAATTTCCCATAAATTTATTATGTGTTTCGTTACATGTAATTGGCCATAACTAAACTAATATTGAAGTTCTAACTAAATTGTTAGTGTTTTCCAGAAGCACTACCAATGCACTAACGAATGGCACTAAGTTTTAGTTAGTGCTTGAAGTGGGGGCGCTAAGTTCACTCTGGCCTCAAAAGGTATTTTAATTGTAGCGCATTTACTAATGAAGCACTAACCTTAGGTGTAGATGCGCTAAAAAGCACTAACAATGCACTAACGATCGCTCTAGAAGAGATCATTAGTGATTGTGAATTTGGCGGAAATTTGATTCAATGAAAAATTTGCCAAAATTTCTTGTGAGTCTCGTGATATGTAATTGGCCATAACTACACTAATAGTGAAGCACTAACGAAATTGTTAGTGCTTTATAGAAGCACTAACGAATTGGACTATTTTTTCCGTTAGTGCTTAAAGTGTCGGTGCGAAATTCACGCTGACTTCCCCATAGGTTTTTTTTACTTGTAACACCTACACTAATGAAGCACTAACGTTAGGTGTTTGTGCTCTAAGAAGCAATTACGATGCACTAACAATTGCACTAACAGAGGTAATTAGTGCTTTTGAATGAGATGGGAATTTGATACAATGAATAATTTCCCATGTGTTTCTTATGGGAGTTTTGAGACTTATAATTGGCCATTTCTACACTAAAGGTGAAACACTAACGAAACTACTTGTATCTTCTAGAAGTACTAACAATGCACTAACGTATAAAACTAATTTTTTCGTTAGTGCTTGTAGTGGAGGCTAAGTTCACGATAAATTCGAAAGTTTTCTTTCCTTGTAATATTAGTGCTTCCTAGTGCACCAACACCTAAGTTTCGTGCTTCATTAGTGTAGGTGCTACAAGTAAGAAACCTTTGCGGGCCAGCGTGAACTTGGTTTCCACTTCAAGCAGTAACGAAAAATAAGTCCATTCGTTAATGTATCGTTAGTGCTTCTGCAAAACACTCATAGTTCTGTTAATGCTTAACTATTGATGTAGATATGGCCAATTATATGCCACAAAAATCCCATAAGAGATTCATGTGGAATTTTTCATTGCGTCAAATTTCCGCCAAAATCAAAAGCACTAATGACCTCTTCTACTGAAATTATTAGTGTTTCTTAGTGCATTAAAACCTAACGTTAGTTCTTCATTAATGTAGGTCCTACAAGTAAAAAAACCTTTGGAAGCTTTCATGAACTTGGCGCCCCACTTCAACCGATAACGAAAAAATTAGAGCCGTTTTCGTTAGTGCTTCACTATTAGTGTAGTTATATCCAGTTACATCTCAGGAAACTCACATAAGAAATTTAAGGGGAGTTTTTCATTGTGTCAAATTTCTGCCAAATTAAAAAGCACTAAAAATCATTTCCAGTACAATCCTTAGTCCATCGTTAGTGCTTCTTCGTGCACCAACCCCTAACGTTAGTGCTTAATTAGTGTAGGTGCTACAAGTAAAATATCTTTGGTGGTCAGCGTGAATTTGCGCCCTCTTCAAGCACTAACAAAGTAATTAGTGCATTCGTTACTGATTCCTGAAAATACTGACACTTTGTATGGAATTTGATATTTCTGAAAATGGCCCCCACCAAAAATTTTGAATAAATTTCAAAATGTGGTAACACTAACGTTAGTGCTTAGTGCATTTAAGTGCACTAATCACGCTCTAACGATTGCCATTAACTCCATGTTTCTACCTCTATTTGTATAAAATTTGATATTTTTGAAGTTGGCCCCCCACCAAAGATCTTGAATAAATCCCAAAATATGGTAGCACTAACGTTAGTGCTTATTGCGTTTAAGTGCACTAACAATGCACTAACGATTACCGTCAACCCCATGTTTCTACCTCTATTTGTATAGAATTTGATATTTCTGAAGTTGGCCCCCCACCGAAAATCTTGAATAATCCCAAAATATGGTAGCACTTACGGTAGTGCTTAGTGTATTTAAGTGCACTAACGATGCACTAACGATGCGCTATGTTTAGTGAAAATCTGTCTGCATAAAGATGGGTGGGGGGCTAACTTCATATGAAGTTGGTCCCCCACCAAATTCTTCAATATCTCGTAAACGCTGATAGCACTAACGTTAGTTCTAAATGCACTGACGTGCACTAACGATGCATTAACGACGTGCAACGTTTGGTGTAATTTGGAAGAGGTGGGGGGCCAACTTCAGGCACTTTTTTTTTGCGGTACATTCCGGTAAAAACGTACCACAAACGATTGACATAGTCTTATCTCGAAATTCCAAGATGGGGGGTTCTGGAAACGGCACCCCCTAGTTAAAACTGTCATACTTTTGCACTGGAAGTGATACAAACAAAAATGTTTGCGATACATTCCGACACAAATGTTGTTAAACGATTTGCATAGGTCTCGTTTCGAAACTCAGAGGGGTTTGAAAACGGCAGCCCCGTAGTTTGAAACTCTCGAATCTTTGTACCGGAAGTGGTACAGAAAAGAGTTTAGCGAAACGTTCCTGTTCAAAAGTAGTTTAAAGAGTGGGCAAAGGTTTCATTTCGAAATTACTGGGTGCAGGGTTGCCGTTACCACAGCCCCTCTTGAAAACTCATATAACTTCGTACTGGAAGTGGAACAAACGCAACTTTTTGCGGTACATTGCGACACAAACGTAGCACACACGATTGGCATAGGTTTTGTATCGAAATTCCAAAGTTGGAGGCTGCCGTTTCTCCAGCCCCCCCCACTTTAAAACCCTTAAAACTACGTACTGGAAGTGGTACAAACAAAAACTTTTGCGGTACATTCCGGCACAAACGTAGCACAAACGATTGGCATAGGTTTTGTTTTGAAATTCCAAGTTTGGAGGCTGCCGTTTCTCCAGCCCCCCACTTTAAAACCCTTATAACTTCGTATCGGAAGTGGTACAAACAAAAATTTTTGCGGTACGTTCCGGCACAAACGCAGCACAAACGATTGGCATAGGTTTTGTTTTGAAATTCCTAGGTGGGGGCTTCCGTTTCCCGAGCCCTACACTTTAAAACCCTTATAACTTCGTACCGGAAGTGGTACGAACGAAAATTTTTGCGGTACATTCCGGCACAAACGTAACACAAACGATTGCCATAGGTTTTGTTTCGAAATTTTAAGTATGGAGGCTGCCGCTTCTCCAGCCCCCCACTTTAAAACCCTTATAACTTCGTACCGGAAGTGGTACAAACGAAACTTTTTGCGGTACATTCCGGCACAAACGTAGCACAAACGATTGGCATAGGTTTTGTTTCGAAATTCCAAGGTGGGGGGCTGCCGTTTCCCCAGCCCCTCACTTTAAAACTATTATTACTTCGTACCGGAAGTGGTACAAACTAATATTTTTGCGGTACATTCCGGCACAAACGTAGCACAAACGATTGGCATAGTTTTTGTTTCGAAATTCCAAGGTTGGAGGCTTCCGTTTCTCCAGACCCCCACTTTAAAACCCTTATAACTTCGTGCCGGAAGTGGTACAAACGAAAATTTTTGCGGTACATTCCGGCACAAACGTAGCACAAACGATTGGCATAGGTTTTGTTTCGAAATTCCATGGTTGGAGGCTTCCGTTTCTCCAGCCCCCCCACTTTAAAACCCTTATAACTTCGTACCGGAAGTGGTACAAACGAAAATTTTTGCGGTACATTCCAGCACAAACGTAGCACAAACGATTGCCATAGGTTTTGTTTTGAAATTCCTAGGTGGGGGGGCTGCCGTTTCCCCAGCCCCCCACTTTAAAACCCTTATAACTTCGTACCGGAAGTGGTACAAACGAAAATTTTTGCGGTACATTCCGGCACAAACGTAGCACAAACGATTGGCATAGGTTTTGTTTCGAAATTCCATGGTTGGAGGCTTCCGTTTCTCCAGCCCCCCCCACTTTAAAACCCTTATAACTTCGTACCGGAAGTGCTACAAACGAAAATTTTTGCGGTACATTCCTGCACAAACGTAGCACAAACGATTGCCATAGGCTTTGTTTCGAAATTCGAAGTTTGGAGGCTCCCGTTTCTCCAGCCCCCCCACTTTAAAACCCTTATAACTTCGTACCGGAAGTGGTACAAACGAAAATTTTTGCGGTACATTCCAGCACAAACGTAGCACAAACGATTGGCATAGGTTTTGTTTCGAAATTCCATGGTTGGAGGCTTCCGTTTCTCCAGCCCCCCCACTTTAAAACCCTTATAACTTCGTACCGGAAGTGGTACAAACGAAAATTTTTGCGGTACATTCCAGCACAAACGTAGCACAAACGATTGCCATAGGTTTTGTTTTGAAATTCCTAGGTGGGGGGGCTGCCGTTTCCCCAGCCCCCCACTTTAAAACCCTTATAACTTCGTACCGGAAGTGGTACAAACGAAAATTTTTGCGGTACATTCCGGCACAAACGTAGCACAAACGATTGGCATAGGTTTTGTTTCGAAATTCCATGGTTGGAGGCTTCCGTTTCTCCAGCCCCCCCCACTTTAAAACCCTTATAACTTCGTACCGGAAGTGGTACAAACGAAAATTTTTGCGGTACATTCCTGCACAAACGTAGCACAAACGATTGCCATAGGCTTTGTTTCGAAATTCGAAGTTTGGAGGCTCCCGTTTCTCCAGCCCCCCCACTTTAAAACCCTTATAACTTCGTACCGGAAGTGGTACAAACGAAAATTTTTGCGGTACATTCCAGCACAAACGTAGCACAAACGATTGCCATAGGTTTTGTTTCGAAATTCGAAGTTTGGAGGCTGCCGTTTCTCCAGCCCCCCACTTTAAAACCCTTATAACTTCGTACCGGAAGTGGTACAAACGAAAATTTTTGCGGTACATTCCTGCACAAACGTAGCACAAACGATTGGCATAGGTTTTGTTTTGAAATTCCTAGGTGGGGGGGCTGCCGTTTCCCCAGCCCCCCCACTTTAAAACCCTTATAACTTCGTACCGGAAGTGGTACAAACGAAAATTTTTGCGGTACATTCCGGCACAAACGTAGCACAAACGATTGGCATAGGTTTCGTTTCGAAATTCCAAGGTGGGGGGGCTGCCGTTTCCCCAGCCCCCCCACTTTAAAACCCTTATAACTTCGTACCGGAAGTGGTACAAACGAAAATTTTTGCGGTACATTCCGGCACAAACGTAGCACAAACGATTGGCATAGGTTTTTTTTCGAAACTCCAAGGTGGGGGGGCTGGCGAAATGCACCTGAGTTTAGGGAGATCCGAACCTATTTCTTCCCTCAACTGTACTACTACCGGGAATAGAACCCGGCCCTGTGTCGAAGGTAAGTGTGCTAGCCTTTAGATCCAGCGGGGTCCTGAAAATAATGAGAAAAAGCTCCTAGTTGAAATCGTAGCCTTGCAATATCTGCTGTATTTCTTGTCCCGATCTATTAGTTTTCTGAACTTTCATGAAAGACACATTTCAGAATTGTTCTTTCATTTGATAATATGATTCCCCTTTTCGTTATTTCCTTTTTCCCATCCTTATTCAATATTGTAGAAAAAGGAATTGGAGAAGAGTCCACGGTTATTCCACCTAGGCTAAAGGTGACGACGATAATGAGAATAAATGAAATGGCTGATAGAAGAAAGTGTGAGAAAACGGGTGAACCCCAAGAAAACCCATGCACACTGTGATTATTCAGCACAAATTACACTTGGCGCAAGCTGAGATTGAACCAGGAATCTCAGGCACCAGAGATGAAGGTGCTACCAATGAGCCACCCCTTCACATTATTCAATGTTGTGTTTCTGAATAATCCACTAAAAGTGTTCCTAATGAGCACGATCAACTACGATGATAAACATATTTCTATCCTTGTTCTCAATTTGATCGTGATTTGTGTTAGTCATCTTATGTTATTGCAATGTTGATTTTCCGTTTCTTTTATCTTATGAATCCGCATTTTCTTTTCAAGTCGAAGAATGGACAATAAATCTACAATAGTAATTTACTAAGGACTTCTCAGGACTCAGTTTCCGTCTCTAAGACTCCGTTTCACAATATTATCAAGACTGGAAACACGTCATAGTATCACGAATGTGGATACGGTTCAATCTCCTTTCGAGCACTTTATGAGACCCAATATTCTTGAAACTATTTTGAAATGGACAAACAAGGAAGGCTCTATAACATATGGATATAAATGAGCGTATGTTGATAAGGGTGAACTTCTTGTTTCATATTGCTTCTTATACTAGCGGAAATATAAAAAGCACACAATGAATGTATTACACATTTGTGGAGTAAGGAGGATGACAGACCTATTTCCAACAAATCAATGTGGAGAAATAGATTTACCCAGATATCTCGATGCTTCCGGTTCAATGACACTTAACAACGAGGCAAAAATCATAGTTCGGACAAATTATTTCCAATTAGAGACGCTTTTGATGCATGTGGAAGTGCGTTATAGGACACATATATAGCGGGTAACATTACTATTGATGAACAATTAGTGTCATTTTGAGAACGCTGACCCCTCCGTCATTAGCTTCAGTGCTCTCAACGTTTTCATCATTTAGTTTTCACTCAATCCTGAATGGAACAGCAGAAGTAATTACAGATGGAGAATATTTCTTCTCGAACTAGTTAAGTAAGTAACTACACAAAACCGACTTCGGCCTTCAGAATTCCCGTGTATACCTTCAGAAGCCAATAAATATCGAAAACGTGGTCGTTGTCGTTTCTATGAGCGGTATGTTATGCAAGACATATGCAAAAATGCAAAATATACGTGTATAAGCAACACTCAGCTATTATTTGTGTAAAATGTGACAACGACCAAAACGGCAGTATAATTTTGTACAATTTCTTTTGTGAGTAGTTTGTTTCTTGGAGATTAAAATTTCTTGAACCAAAAAAACTTTACTTCGCAGGTAAACAAAAATTTAGAGAACTGTTTTAGAATCGAATTGTATGTCTAAAATAGGCAATTAGACTGGAAAATTCAGCTATACTACTAATCATCATCCAAATTATTAAGTTTCCCTATGTGGATACCTGTACTTAATGTATATAATTGCACTATGTCATCCATTTATCAACACATTAAGCATATTACGTGACCAGAAAAGCTAAGTTAATAACAATTTATAAACAAACCCGATAGAATGTAAAAGTGGGCATCATTAAATGGTTTTTAAACAAAGAAGGCTGTGTTTCTTCAATAAATGAAATGGGGTCACCAGTGACCCCAACGGTGTTCAGTGTAATGAAAAAATTCCGGTAGTAGCAGGGTTAAGCAACCTTGGATTCTTTATAGAACAACAGGCATTCAGGCAAGGAGAAATATACAATTTGGTTTCGTTTTGTACGTTTAGGCTGAACATCCTTACGTAATACCGAGGTTATCAAGGAGAAGACTTTCGCTTAAAGTGACATCCAAACCGCTACTTGGTTTGTTCGACCGAGAATTGATCATGAGACACCTTGATTAAAAGGTGAAAAGGAAATAAAACTATTGCAGGTGGTTTGATACCTGGAAGGGTTACCATGAATTTCACACGATTCGCATTTTTCATTCTTTTTATTTTTATGGTTTAAACCAGTTATTAAAAGAAGGTGTAAACCAACCTACCCTAAAAGTAAACACTTCTTCTTTTAAAAAAAAATACACAAATAACTAGCAAAATAGCATGTAGTATTTTTACTTCCAAATATTCCAAACCCTCTTTTTGAAACAAAATAAAATTAGAATAAAACATAAGAAAAATACTTAGTTTTATATGATACACTTAAAAGCTGCACATCCAGAGCATTTGGTTTTGTATATTCTTGAAATTCTACAGTTAAGTTTTATATAACCACCATCACGGTTTACCCAATCCTGAAGTTTTCTGAATTTTTAACAAGAGGGATTCAACATATCATTACGGAATCTCCCCCCCCCCCAAAAAAAAAGGACTACGGAATATATTTAATTTTAGCTAAATACAACTGCACGACAAACATGACTGAGTGATTAGCTTTTACGCTTCTATCGGGAAGTCCAGGATTCAACCAGCATTCGACCATTCTGACAAAGCTTTTCTTCATTCCATCTATGAAGTAGAAATAGTGCGTGTACTGTGAGTTGGCCTACTTCATTTCTTATTGTTTTTAAATCGTTATTATTACTAATTATCAGCAATGACGGTTTTGCGAAGGTTAGGGGGCGGTCTTTCGGACCGAAGCCCGTTCCCCAAAGTTACGGAATGTGTGCAACAAACAAAATATATATTAGTTATGCTTTTACTCATAAACTTTAAGCTCTCGTCAAATAAAAATTACGAATGTTTAGAAAACTAACCATTAGTAAGAAAAACCCTTCCCAAAATACTTTTCTAAGTCCGCCACTGATTCTCAGTATAAAATTATTTCTAAGGTTGTATCCGGAAGATTATTGCTAAACATATAAAAGAAACGAAATATTAGTTATGCCTGTACTCATAAACTTCAAGCACCTCCCAAATAAAATTAAGACTTTTTAGAAAACGAAACAATCAGAAAACCCCCTCCTAAAGTACTTTTCTAAATTCGCTACTGATTATTTGTATAAATTGGTATTCAAGATTGTGTTCGGAAAATTATTGCTAAATCACTTCACACCTACAGTTTAACAGAAATGTGGAAGTACGGTTTGACGGGTATATTGAAAAACGTATGCTTTGACGGATAAATAGAAAAACGGGCAAGTTTAACTTTTGTGCTAGAAGCTAGAGTACTAAGCTCTTAGAAATGAAACATGGATGACAAACTAAAATGATCTAGAGATGAAAAAATATGTCGATAACTCAAAAGTTAAAATAAAGTTAAATAGCGTTTAAAATTGCCCTCAAATATACATTCTTCATGTTAGCTTTAATTCGTAAAACATGTGCTCCATCCATCTTGATGGTGAATTTCAGAGCGAAATATCGCATTCAGGTCATGGAATTCTTAACTAACTATAGAATATACTATAAGAAAGCTATTTAGATAGAAAAATCATGAAAATGAAAAAAGCCAAAATTTCCAAAATTCTCGTTTTTTCCCCGAAAAAGCCGGCTATTTATGTGAAAAAAAACCATCGATTCAAAAAAAACGGCTTTTTTGCATCTCTATATAACACAAATTCCCTCTTCTCCCTCGGACACCAGTCACAACGTTGCACCCCTCTACCTTCTACGAATACCTCGAAGTCCTTATACAAGTACATGACAAAGAAACATACCCAATGTGCACACAGAGAAGGCGGTTTTATCAAAATGCGGCAATAAAACTCGCAATACCATGGGGGAGGGGTTATCCTTTCCCTCACCTCATAGGCCTATATCACGAAAGTAACGACGAAAACTGAAAGGACTTAAATTAACCTGGCTTTAGCTGATATTCCACAAGAGTTCGTAGAAAAAAAAAAAACGTAAAAGCGATCGAAGGAAAATTTAGCAACTGGGCCTACAACTTACACAGTTCTCTTTGTCTTTTTTTTTAATGAACGGTGATAGCTTAAACTTGGCCAAACAAAAATAAAATATACGGTTCCTTCGAAATTTCAGTGTTTCTTGCTCAGTATCGCAAACTCAAATAGGGAATGCAATATCTCAAACTAAACAAACAGACAAATATCATTTCGTTAAACTTTCCTGACCCACTCAACAATTTGTCTGTAATTACTGTGATTCTACTCGTGTGTAATTTACAAGACCCCCAAAATTACTTACGCTACTAACATATAATATTACTCGATACAGCAGGTGGGAAATATTTTGTTGGGTGCCAGTATCTGTCTGCTACACAGGGTCAGCAAAAAAAAAAAAAAAAACGCGGTGTTTTGGATTAAATAATTTTTTTAATTTATTTAGATTAATATGGATATAAATAATTTTATTTGGCCTTAACGTCCTTATGCAACACAGTGATATGAAAGTAGATCTTTTTCCGAAAGTAGACATCGTTTACTAGGAAAATGTTTAGCTGTCTGATGCAATAGGAATAAATAGCGCGATTATAATACAAATGTGTTGCTTCATATTTAAAGCACACTAACTTTTATTTTGATTTATAATTATGAATTAGCTTATTATTTGTAAAATAAAAGTGACAGTTCTCTCCTCTTATTCTTCGTAAGGTATTTTCATAAGAAGATTGACAGAGGAAGAAAGAAGCAAAAACTGTTGTCAAAAGAGAAACAACAAACCCGTGTCGTTCCAAATGAACTTGAGTTAGGGGTAATTATATTAAAGTTTTGCTTTATATTAACGAGTGACCGTAGAGCAGTTGAGTAGAGCGTTGGCTTCGTTTTAGGAAGTTCCTGGGTTCGCGCTCAGCAACCGCTTATCCCTGGTTTATCTCAGTCGTACTAGGCAAATGCTGTAATGGTGCCTTAAATACAGCCACTGTCGACTTTTTAAACCCTTAAACATAGGTAATAGTATAGAAGTGCTTGGAATTGGGACCGCAATTTGATTAATCTTCGCCTTTGCGTTGTGATCTCAATAAGTAATTCGTTATTTTATAAGACATAGATAGTAGCAAAATCAAAGTATGTTTTAATAAATAATCGCTTTGATATTTTAAAAATCAAGTAAATGTTCTCTTACCATTAAAATGGTAATGTGTTGCTATCTTTAAATAGCAATAATAATTATAGGTACCTGTATACATTTATTACATTTAGTAAACTTCCAATTATTTAATTACTGTACCAATGCCTTTAATCACGTGTACTAGTTTTGTTTTCCAATCACACATCACCTTTGAAGAAATTGCTGGAATTACTCTATCAGTGAATGCTCAACATAAAATTCATTGTATATTGATTCAAAAATTCTAAATTTAACCCATTCCAGACGGGGCTTTTAATACCTGATTTTACCCTGTAGACGACGGTTTTTTGGCATATTTTAAAAATTCGTAGAAAATACATTTTTCATCACAATGCTATTTGTTATACCATTTTATAAACTACAAAACTTCCCCTTTACATAGGTGTGTAACATTCAACACTTGGTGTATATTTTGTAACTTTTTGCTGTATATGTATATATATCATTAATGCAAAGCGAGAAAATTTTTTACAATGTAACAAAAACTACAAAAATATCCTATGCGCATGTAATATGTAAACTATACAGATGAATTCTTCCATGCACAGGCACTGGAACTTCTGACTGTGCACAGAAACGAAATCAGAATCAGAATCATTGCGCAGAATGTCCACAATTATCATTATTTAATAACGTCGACGCCATTTTCACAAGTAAAGGCAAAAACCGCGTATTCCTACAAAGGTGTAATTACAGCTCAGTTGTGACAAAAACTGAACACACACGCCACTTAGCGCTTGGAATCTGAACCACGTACTCACGATTAACAAATACACGAAACGTGGTGCTAGCGTCGCTCATCGTTTCATAGCACCTTTTACTTGATTTTGTAAATGAGAACGAGAGTTGACCGCAGTAGCCGTGCGCTTTTAAGTATCATTCCGCTTACTTCAATGTTCCAGGTTCCATTCTCACTGGGGCATGGTTGTTTGTGGATTTTAGGAACTTAACAGCTAATAGCATCGTACCCAGCCCAAGTCGAGAGCTACTAAAATCAGGGTTTAAAAAAACAACCCACCTGCGCCCGTATCGGTTTTCTCGGACTTAATTTATTTTTCAAAATATCTAAATGTAAGTGGGTAAAAGTGTTAAAATGTGATTTATATTTCAAGATTCTCATTGTCATAATTTGCAACAGGGGGGACGCGGTGGTTCAGTGGTAGAGAGTTCACCTCCGGTTCTTGGGGTCCCTGGTTCGATCCCAGCTCGCGCCATGTGGACTTTGTGGAGGACAATCACCGTACTCGTGAGTTTTCTCGTTGTTCTCCCTTTTTCTCCCACTTTCTTCATTTCACCATTTCGTTCATTTCTCTTCATCACAGCCTGCTTTAGCCCACAAACCATAACCATGGGACGTAAAACTCAAAGACTTCATTTATTTCAATTATAAGCATAATCTTTACATTAATTTGTATAATTATCTCAATTAATTCCATAATTATCTCAAGCTGAGTTTTTAAAAATTCATTCAGTACTTTACAAAGGTCCTAGAAAACACTTAATTAGTATATATTGAATGATGTAGTATGCCTAAAAGTCCAAATTTTGTAAAAATCACTTTCAATGTGATCCGCTTAGTTGTATGACTAATATACTCATCAAAAGCTCAATAACTAGGTGTTTTTTTTCAGGTGTTTCCAACCCGAATAAAACAAACACCTTTTTTGGCTGAGCTGCGCCCACATGGACAAACTCTACGAAAATACAGAATTTTACCAAGAACAATCGAATTTCAAAGTAAAGTTATAAGTTTTTGTAGTATGTTACCACTAAAACAACGTACCAAAGTATAACATATTTCATTTTTAAAATTAATATTGTTAAACATTCTAAGGAGTACTTCTATTTTTTTGATGTCTTTATAGAGAATTAACGTGTCGTCTACATAATGATAGTGTGTAAACAACTTTTCAATTTAGATGTAGCTACACTTGATAAGATAATTATTGCATATTTTGCACAGCATTGTTATTTCGTGGTTTTATTTCTTTATTTAAATATGTACTGTGTTCTTTATATTTTATTAAACATATCTAAACTCATTCCTTTGGATATATATATTACAGGCAGCGTTTCCACAAACCTTGAAAGTCTCAAGGACCAACCCTATTCTATACTGCCGAGTCCAAAATGCTGTGGAAAGGAAATTTAGAAACAGCCGTGATATAGAAGAGACATCCCTGCTGCTCTTATGTATTTATTACGTTAAGAATTTATTATACCCAACATGGTTTGGACAATTTCTGGGACTTGCAAAAAAATTTTGACATGTGACAAAGAAATATTAAACGCAGCGTACTGCAGAAACCATATAAGATACTAAATATTATAACGAAAACAACTGTAAGAATAACTGTAAACAATAGCAATAAACTTGTTTTGTATTACTTGAATTATGTTCCTGTATATCAAGTATTTTTAGCACTTCATTTTAAAATAAGAATGTTTATTTATTACTTAATAAGGTTATATAATGTAGCAGCAAAAATTGTGAACAATAAGGTTAAAACATCAAATTTGCATTATCAGCGCCCCCTCCCCTAATTCAACAAACCAGTCTGGTCCTTGGTTGTTCTTGAAATTTTTCGCGTAGCTTCCGGATCTGCTTTATTCAATTTGGGATGCTTTAATCGGTGTGAGTCCGCACGCGCAAACTGAAATATTCATTCTTCATTTTTTCCTAATCCACAGCTTGAAGAAGAATATGTGGCATTTTGTTCCAAGTAAAATAAAATAACAGCTGAACAAAGAAAATAAGTTTTATCAAAAGCTAAAAGCTTAGCTTTTAATGGAAGGTATTTGCATTGCTCAGATGTTATGTTGTTTTATCTGGGTTGATAAAAACAGAGCTTTGATGTCGAAAATGTAATCGATGGTATTTTTAAGTATTTTCATTACTTTCATCAGAAAACTTGTAACTTAAACATCCTTGAGGAAGGACTGAACGTCCAAAAGGTACTACAATATTTTCCCACAGTTAAGAGGACTTTGTATATTTGTGGCAGCGTAGAAAGCATCACTAAGGGAAGAAAGAAGTTTCAGTTCTGTATGGCACCCAATCTTAAAAAAAAAAAATTACGATTGTTCGTTCACTAAAGGTGAGATGCTTTCCGAAGGTGATGTTTGATGGATAATATCACACTGATATTCGTTCTTTTGCAGAATACCTCTTATAAGAGTTTTATATTCTTCCGGGAGGACAGATTCTCCATTTTTAAATCAGGAGGCGCGTCCTTCCAGTAGGGCGAATGGCCGTACTTTAGTATTAATATAAAATGTATTCAAACATTTCAAATCGAATAAATATTTGTGTTTATAATAAGGAACAAAGTACAAGGTATATTCATATATGATACGGTACAAAGTAAGTCAAAGTTAGAGCCACCTTGATTACTGTATATTCTGATGTAAAAGAGGAATAATTGTAAATTGGTTTAGTTGGATGCGGAAAATTTCTAGCAGTATAATGTGTTCTGTAGGCCATTTTGGAGGCAGCCCTGTTGAATTTGTCTGAAAATAATCTTAAATGGAAAATGGAGCCCACTTCATTTTGTGATAGTATTTCATGAGAACTTTATTGAAAAAATCAGTTTTCATTATTACTGTTTATGTAACCAGTTTCATATTGTTCCTAATTTCAATATCATTAATAAAGTCATCTCTGAAAAGTAGCAGGGTACAAATACTGAAAATCTGACTTTGCCTTTGAATTTCTATTGAAATCTAGTCTTAAAGGTGATGCATCACATGACCCTTGTTTCCATTAATTTTTTTAAATAGATTAAACCAATATTTCTACTTGTGAAATGGGCAAGAGACTCACGTTACGAAAGTTTTCACGAGCCCACCTAAGTTTTATACAGAACCATCACATTTCTTTTTTAGCATGTTTATGTTAATCAGAGTGATTGCGACTTTTAATGTTGACTGAAAATGCTTAGATTACGACCTATAATAGCAAATGTTGTTAAGGGTTGTAATCTAGATATTGATTGAGTCAACTTATGTTTATCAATAAAACAGGTACAAAATGAAATGAAATCTTTGAGTTTTACGTTCCACGCTTATGCTGGTTAGGCTAAAGAAGACGGCAATGATGATAAATGAATGAAATTGTAGAATAAAGAAAGTGAGAGGAAATGGTAGAACCCCGAGGAAACCTCAGCACACGGTGTTTGCCTACCACAAAGCCTGGACCTGGAGTCGAACCAGGGACCCCATGCACCAGAGGTGAACGCTCTACCACTGAGCCACTGCAGCTCCATGTAATAGGCACAGTCAGAAACAATATTAACTTAAGTATAGGTTGAAAGTATATGAATTTATAGCTCCAACCTATACTTAATATTGTTTCTGACTGTACATGTACCCATGAAATTAGGAGCTTTAGTACCCATGAAAAATATTTGTACCTAAGAAATCAGACGTACACTGTACCTGCTACCTCTTGGGTACCATGTACCTGCTAAATTCATGGGTACAGAAAGTCCGTTTTGTACCTCTGAAATAGTGGGTACTGTATTTAGAGTGTACAACTCGGGTCCTGGCGTCGAATCCGCTAGATGTAAACAAGATCCACAAAAGTTCCTGTACTAGAGCCGAAATAAGCTCGGATCTGCGTCAACTAGTCTTGAAGGTTCAATGTAATTCCCTACTGGCAGGAATAAAACGATTATCCGAGTTGAGGCCACAATCGAATGTTAAAATGCTAACACGTATTACGAGTCACTTTATATGAGAATTCGACACACTGTTAGAATGACCTTTTTTGTACAGATGCGTAACATATCACTGTTGATAAACTCTGAAAATTAACTCTCACATATGCCAACGGCGATTCAACGTGCGAAGCTCAACCCATACAAGGGGAGCGCGTATTATCTTTAGAACACGGCACCCCACACGCCTTGGTGAGTGCTCTTCGAAGTAACAAACAGGCACGCGTACTAAACACAGAGTGAGAGTCCTATTTAGCAAACCAAAGCTTGTATATGGTCAACGGGAAAATCCCGATTTTCGCTCCTAGCGTCGGGATCAAAATTATTGTCCAATGAGCTTTTGGGTATAAAAGTGCGTAGGTTGAAAGTGATTGTCCCAAAATCAGACCCAAAAGGACATTTACCAAGCATGTAACTCTCACGTGAACAGTCCTTGTTCCTCGACCATATATGACCGTAAGAATCAAAATGAGACCTACCAACACAGATGCACGAAATACAAAACTGATGAAGAAAGCTTCGAGATTGTTCCTTTTATATACGAGGGTTGGTTAATAATGTTTGATATTATGTCTGTCTCTTCCAAATGTCTTTTTTTAAAATTTTCAAAATGAGCTTCGGGTCGGTGATAGTAGAAATACATGACGTACAAATTATGAATGTCTCGAACACAGAAAAGAACAGCTATTGGAACTATCTTGAGAATTCATGGAGAAACTTTTAAAAAATGAACTTTGTAACTTTTGGTTGCTTGTGCGCTGTGAGTATAAAGAGTTGTATGAAAAGGCATCACAACATTTGATGGCTTCCCCTACCACTTACTTAAGTGAGCATACATTTTCTGCTCTTTGCAGTATTAAAACTTAGAAATGAAATCGTCTTGGTGTGGAATCGGACCTAAGATTGATGGTGACAAAACCTATTCCAGATTTCAACGTAATTATGAAAAAAAATCATTCTTCACATTAGTGATCGCACATTTGAGAACATTGTTTATGAAGTGGTATCCTTTAAGAAAAAAGACTGATTTTTCAATTGAAATTTCGTTAACTAAGAAACAATCATGTATATTTAGAGTAAACTACTTATTGCATTATTTTTCTTGATCTTTTTCTTCTCAGTGGTAATTCCATCTATTCCAAATAACGTTGCAAGGGGACCTACAGACCACTTTCCGAACGAGCAAGGGGTCCCCGTTATTGGAAAGTTTGGGAACCACTGAATTAGAGAAAACTACTTCCAACGTTTCATATTGGCACTCGCATTAGGCAAAAGAAATTCTGAGTCCGTGCCCCTGAAAGGAGAACAACACAGGGGTATTATCCTATTGTTACTAAGACTCTCTTCTAAATAAACATTTTCTTTAAAAAATAATGACAAATTTCCCATTAACTATAAAAAATATTTAGCTCCTGCCAGTAAATCCTTGCGTAAGAACAATCATATTGAATTTATTATGCTCTTCGAAGGGGGCTGTAGTCCCATATTAGTCATTGGTACATAAAAGTAGTATGGATCATTAGTTCTGCGCATCTTGCTCATTGAAACTCATGAGCACTCCCAAAAAAAATTGGAATTTTTATTTCCCCTCCCCTTGTGATTCCCGAAGGTATCGCTACTAATTTACCCTGCGTACTCTGTGTCCCCTGTTACCAAAATAACATTCCAGATTTTTACTAACATAACGACAAATTTCATATTAATTGACAACCAATAGCTTCTTGCGCATATCCCTGCTTAGGATATTTATCATGAATTTTAATGTGATTTTAGAAGGGGGCTGTAGCCCAATATCAGTCACTGGCTCATGAAAGGAGCATCAGAAAGTTAATTTCGTAGCATTTGTGATCAACTTGACACTCACTGGATTTCCAAAATAAAATTTATTTTTTTTATATAAAGATCCAGTAACATACGCTTCGCCCCCAGTGTCCCCCTAAGGCGGTGCGTTACCGACATAACATTCAAGATTTGATAAGCACATCCTTTTTGTTACAATGACGCTAAATTTTACATCAATTGACAAGAAATACATTCTTCTCGTATGTTCGTACTAAGGATATTTATGGTGACTCTTTTATTTCTGAAAGGGGGCTATAGCCCCATATAAATCACTGGCACAGGAAGGAGCATTCAAATATTAATTATATGATATTTGTGGATAATCTGACGCTCACTTGCATTTCGGGAACAGAATTTTGAATTTTTATAAAGATCTATCTTCTGAGCTTCGCCCCCTAAGACGGTGTATTACCAAAATAACATTTCAGATTTGAAAAGCGCATAGTCTTTTGCTACAATTACGCCAAATTTCACATTAATTAACAGAACATAGTTCAATCTTGCATGTCCCTACTGAGGACACCGGCGTCTTTCCGCGCGATTTTCGACAGCGACGAGCAAAAAGAGATTCGTTCACCAAAAGAAACAAAGAGAGTTAGAAGGTAATTTATTGCTTTAAAATACGAATTAGGGCTTATATTTCCCTCGTATAAAGATTTCTCGAAACAGTCGGCAGCCAGTATGACGACGATTGCAAAAAGACACTGCCGGCAATTTCTTTTAAAAAACGAAGTCGGAGAATGTTTCAATATCGCGTAACAGTGGCAACGAGTCGAATTTTGGAAAATGAATAAAGCCTGTATCTTCTTTAGCCTCTACGGACCCCAGTGCTCATTTGAGTACATTCATTTTAATATTACGTAAACGTATGTCGTTTCATGTCAATTGGATCGTTAAAAGTTTTGCTACTCAAGTACTCATTCGAGAATACATTTAGTGCACTCTGCGTCCATCATATGGCAGCTTTGAGTATACAGTGTACTAACTAGAAAATATTCAGAAATAATTTTTTCGAGCATTGAAAAATGCTGGTCCGTAGATGTTAAAGATGAAGTAAAAATTGAAACTGTCCGAAGGTTTTTCCCTTGAGAGGGCACTAATTCCATAAAATATGAATTTTGAAAACGGAGTCGGCAGATAGTGGCATACAGCGGACGCGACGACCCCTATAAATGATGGTTGTAAAGACGTCGAAACGTTGACGGCGTGCCGACCATAAAAAAGGTAAATGTATGAAAAGAAATGTAGTAAAGGGACTGCACGTAAACGGTATATGAGAAGTAAATTTTTAAAATTAAATTACAAGTACGAGAGGATCGTTGACAAACATTTTGGAATAAGACGGCAAACATCGGACGGGCGACCTCGGCAAATGTTGTCGGAAAGGCGCCGAAACGCTGTCGGCGTGCCGACAAGTAAAGGAGTCGAAAGAAGGTCTGAAAAAAGCTGACGGACCGACCTTGGAAAGGTGCTTGGGCAGACGCCGAGCCGCCTTTGCCGATGAAAAGCCTCATTGGAGAAATCGTAGTCTGGTCTCGCTGCATGTATGTTCGGTTCGCGTCCTTCATTTGTCATATGGTGATGCAATGTGGAAGAAGTTCGTTGATTCTTATAGTCAAGTGAAGGTGAGTTTACAAGTGCGGAAAAATGTTTGTGATAAAAATATTCATTAATTGGCAACTGTACCAAGTTGCTAGTACAGTTGCAATATCACGAAAACATGATTTGTAAGTGTCCATGGTGGGGAAGACGACGAATAAACTAATTATTAACCAGCTAATAGTATTCCATGTGCAACATGAAGAATTGTGGCCTTAGAAGTGGAAGAGCTATATACATGTGGTGGGTTAATATAATACTATTCATATACATTTCAAATTGTCATGAATTCTATATGTTGTGTTACATATGTTAATTGTTGCTGCGCATGAAAAAGATGCGGTTATATTATATTCCGGCACTGGCGTCTCCGGCATGTAAAATTTGGAGGGGGGCATCAAAGAAAGTGATTTAAATGGTACTACCTAGCCCAACCTGTTTATTAACTTCGATTCTATTTGTAACCCTTCTCCTTACTTTCACCGACCCCTAATGTATATCAAGAACTCGATTACGATTGTAGGGAGCGCAGTGGCTTAGTGGTAGAGATCTCTGGTTCGATATACCTTCACTAAATAAAATGAAAATGCTAGAAACAATGTTCATAAATAGTGGATTCTATTAGGGTCTTAACTTTTGGAGGACAGGAGGGCAACTTCTCCCCAGGAGAAGGGGGATCGAGGGGGATCTAATTGAAGACAAATATTTTTAAACCATATACGATACGAACATAAAATTATAAATGAAGTATCAAACAGGTTCACTATATTACATAAACAAAACACCACAAACAAAAATGAGTCTTGGGCCAATTTCAGTTTTAAAAAAACTCCGTATTAGTAGTTGCCCTAGAAGTTATATTTATTCGTACGGCTTTGTCCCTTAATTAATGTCAATATTGTCCCTTAATTAATTTGCCATGTATGGAACAGGCCCAGAGGCATAACTATTGGACCCTACCTCTCGAGCTTGGGGTCCCTGGTTCGATCCCAGCCATCGCCATGTGAACTTTGTGATGGACAAGCCCTGATTATCTTTGCCCATTGTAATTTTTTAGGAACTGGGGGACGCCGTACATATTTTTTGGAGGTTGGGGACGGCGTCCTCCTGTGTTCCAGCACACTTTTATCGCTAATATGAGGGAAAACTGAACAATTTATATTCAATGAAAATGTGTTAACATATGAATGTCACAGAGGACTTTCTATTAGATATTGCTTGATTTATACCTCGAATTGGAATTTATTGTCTATACTATTTGATTTTCAATTATTGCACGAAATTCTCTGTTACGAAATTCGTCTGACTAGCATAGGGTGACCAGACGTACTAATTTTCGCAATACAGTGCTGTTTTTAAAGAGATGTCCTGTGTGTTGCGAAGACGCCCAGTGCTACGAAATGCTAAAAACGTGGCCAAAATTCAAAATCACTTTCAGAGTGTACAAAAATGGGCATGCTGTGGTTTTTGACCTCACTGATCACGAACTTGATATCCTAATTGAAATCTTCAAAATAGTTTATCCAATATGGCGGATCAAATTTTGCTAAACAGTAGAACTTATTTTCATGCTTTGAAACAAGTGCTTGTATTGAGGTCTCTAAAGAAAAATACAGTATATACAGTATTTTCAATCACTGCACGGACGTTTTCTTCTGCTCCAGGTTCAATTTCATTAGTCTCAATAGTATCTTGCACCTCCTCCTGCTTTGACCAGATGTTATTTAGATGTTTTAAGCGTGCACACATTTCTTCGATAGTGCCTTCATTTGGAAATCTTTGAGTTTTACGTCCTACGGTTATGCCGGTTAGGCTAAAGGAGACGATGATGATGAGAAATGAATGAAATGGTGGAATGAAGAAAGTGGAAGAACCCCGAGAAAAACATGCACACGGTGTTTGCCCACCACAAATTTCACATGGCGCGAGTTGGGATCGAACCAGGGACCCCGTTCACCAGAGGTGAACGCTCTATCTCTGAGCACCCGCGGCTTCTCCCTTCATTTGGATCAAAAGCCTGAACAAAGGTGTTTATTCTGGTTAACTGGCCTCTGTATGCAGAACTTGCCTTAAAAGACGCTGAAGTCTTTCAGTGATTCAGTCATGATTAAATGCTACGCAGAGATAGGAAAAACAAAAGAAAGAAACCTGTAGGTTTTGCTTTTCTTCCTTTTTATATAACTATGAAATGGAATTCAGAAGTTTGATTTTGTATACAACAGCCTGTCCGCCCACACAACAACGTGATTATTGTTCAACGTACGTGCTTGCTCCTCATATAAACCGACACAAACACCTTAAATGTAGTCTTCGCAGCAGCACAGAACATTTATCAGGAAAATTTTTTCACTCATGTGAAAAGCAAGAACAAATGTTTGAGTAATGTAGAAGAACAAAAATTGTAGTGTTAGTTATACCTTCACTCAATAAAATGAAAATGCTAGAAATAATGTTCATAAATAGTGGATTCTATTAGGGTCTTAACTTGTGGGGGGCAGGAGAGCAATTTCTCCCCAGGGAAGCTCCCCGCCGTTCGAGGGGGATTCAATTGAAGACAAATATTTTTGAACCATATACTATACGAACATGAAATTATAAATGAAGTATCAAACCGGTTCACTATATTACATAAACAAAAATGAGTCGTAGGCCAATTTCAGTTTAAAAAAAAACTCCCTATTAGTAGTAGCCCTAGAAGTTATATTTATTCGTACGTCTTTGAGATATGTCAATATTGTCCCTTAATTAATTAGTCATGTATGGAACAGGCCCAGGGGGATAACTATTGGCCCCGCAAACCTTGCCGTGCAGGAGGGTCCAGAGGCTCCAGGAGGCCCACAAAGATCAAGAGAAAGATGGAAAAAGGGGGTATTTTCGAATTTTGAGGGAGGGCCCATGGGATGTTTTTCTAGTGGGCACAAATATTAATGCTTACCACCCCCTCCCGAAAAAAATCTAAGTTACGGCGGTGGGCTGTATTGATGTTCAATTCACCATACGAATTGAGATCAGTCGTTTCTTCAGAAAAATATTCCGGGGTGCACTGCTAGTGGTATTCTATTTATTATTATGTTATAGACGTATTTCCGAATACCCTTCAGAGAAAAACGTAACACATAGTATGATCTAGACTTTTAATAGTTCAACGTTCTCTGTTCTACCGGCTTCCTAAACTAATACAACGAGATGTCGCATACATCCATTGACTTATTTAGTTCTGAATCTACATATAACTCTGCACTACGACGTCATTTTAGTGGATAAAGTTCAGTCAGCTATTGCCTACCTTTCTTGTTATTATTAACAAGTTGTTATTTTTATTATTGTTGCTATTGTCATTATATTATTATTATTATTATTATTATTACTAATAGTAATAATGATAATAATAATAAACATATTGCATTTTTTGCATACACAAGATATTATCTAATATTTAAACAGTATTGTTTGAATATTAATTAAAAAATAAAGTCACAAAAGAATTATAGGAATTAAGCAAATAGTTGAAAATAGACTGTCAATAATTATGACAATGAAATTTCACTTCCAAAAATAAAAATTATTATTAAACATAAGTTCAAAACTTATTTATATTCAAATCTTCTGCTTCCATCTTATTAAATATTAGTTAATGAAATCTATAGCCTATAAATAAAAATGAAAAGATTCTACTTTCTTCAGATTGTCTTCAAGTTCTCCTTATGCCAGTTTAAAGTGTTCTATCTAAGGTAAAAAATTTCTTCAAGCTTATGGGAAGAAGGGAAGGAACTCAAAATACTGACAGCATTGCCTTTTTGTATGGCTATGCTTACGCGTTGCTGTAAAAATTGATTCCTTCTAGGGTCTCCTGTTTTTGCTGTCAGACTTGCTCCTAGTTCTTTCAAAAAATCCATTGCTTCTTTGCTGAAGACACCTGTTGTTTCGGTAGCAAAGGCTATAAAATGATGGTCTTCTTTAAGTTTAGAGTATTTTGAGTGTTTGCGTGAACAAGCCGCTTCCGCTGCACTCCCTGCTTTTATACTTGTGGATTGTAGATAAGATGGAGCAAACGTATCCACACATGTGACATCCCAGACTAATCTTAGACCCTTTTTCCACGGAATTAATGTTATTCCGTCTGGCCGTTTACCATCGTTCCTGAACATTCCTGGAGGTTCTAATATACTCGGAAAGTCGATGCTTGCAAGAGTTCTTTTGATTATGTTGTTTAATTCGCTATGACGTGCAAATCTTCCTCCACTTTTGTTGCAGCTCAAGGCATGAAGACCTTTCTTGTCCATCTTGTTGCAGGTGCAAATAAATTCATGGCAAATATTCAGGCCTAAGCGCAATTCTATGCAGATTTTGAAAAAGTTGTCATTCAAGAATGTCCCTATGTTTATAGATGGTGTTGACTGTAGCCATGCCCCTGATTCCTTCTCACTTAAAGCTTTGATGCGTGCACTTTCAATGTTGTTTTCAGCGACTATTTCGTGTTCGATTACCTCGTTTAGAATAATTTGATCCCATTGATTCTGTGACTCTTTTAAAACCGGGGTTTTTCCATCGTAAATGCCTTTCCAAATTTCCAAAGCCTCTGCCAAATGGCTTATTCCCACTTCGTCAACTGGATAATTTAAAATTTTGGAAACGAGTGGCAACGCTCCGTGCCAAGAGGAAATGAAGGCAGGAAGGCATAGGTCTGAAGCCTTTCTTATGCCTAAACCACCAACTCTGATGGGAAGGCTTGCTTGAGTCCATTGCGTTTCGTTGATATTGAAGTTTATTGTTGATTGTAACGCTTTCTTCAGTATGTGATCCATTTGTAGAAGTCTGGAGGAATTGACCCATGTTGGAACTGTTCGGAGAAAGTAGGTTTGTTTAGGAATGCTGAAGCAATTTTTGAGCAAAAAGAAAGCAATGTGGGCTGGTAAACTTTCTAATCGGAATGATATTCTTTTGAGGTCATTCAGGTGTTTCTCGAAATGGTATTCGATTCCTTCTTCGTGTAGTGGTGAACCCAGCAATGAGATCTCATTATTTTTCACTATTTGTATTCCGGGTAATATGTTTGAAAATTCAAATACAATTTTAGGGTCGCTTTTTTCCGAATTGAAGAAAAGTTCACATTTTTGTGGGTTTATTTGTAGACCTATTTTCTCTGAATTTGTAATTAACTTCTTTATATCTTCCAACACGGTTTGTGGTGATCCTCCAAGAGTTCCGTCATCAAGGTAGAAGACATTTAGCTCTGAAGAAAGAGAAAGGGCAATTGGATGTATTGCTAGACTAAATAACATCGGGCCTGCTGGATCGCCTTGCTGAACTCCTACACATGAGGATATTTTCCTTTCTTTGTAAAATAGCGTGGATGGATTTGCATAGCTTTGCCAAAAATATGAATAATATTGAGGAATGATTTGTTTAACTTCCTTTAAAATGATGTCTCGTTCAACTGAGTTAAAGGTATTTTTGTAATCGATTTTTAGAATGACCTTGTTCGAATTTTTATTTGCATGTATAAATGTTCGAGTGGCGTGAATGATAGCTTCACTGCCTTTTGGTGTTGCAAATCCCAGTTGATGAGGCTGTAGATACTGAGAACATTGATTGTAGACTGAGGACACTACAAACTTTGATGCCAAACGTCTGAAAACACTGGCGATGGCAATAGGTCTGATTCCCCCGTCCTTCTTCTTTAGGGCGCAGAGGTTAGCTCCAAACAGGTATGGACACACCTCTTGATTTACTCTTCCATTAAGGATGAGATTCATCAATTTCGTGATCTGACTCAAAAGAAAAGATCCTGCTTCGCCTGCAGATCTCGAGATTAAGTCTTTAAGATGTTGAGGGGAAATCCCATCTATCCCAGACGCTGAGCCGGACGCAAAATTATTTATGGCTTTCTGAACCATTTCTTCATTTACGTATACAGATGAATTTGATTAGATGGGGGGTCCGGAATTTCAAGGCCTTTAGATGGAGCCCGGTGCTTGTTCACCAGGCAGTGAAATGTTTCTTCATTGGAAGGTGCCAACGTATCATCACAAGTTAATAATCTTAAGGCGCCTCTTGTATCAAAGTCTGATATTTTAGACATTATCCTGTTAGCCAAATCAAACTTTGGTTTCGGCCTTTTGGCTGTAACAGGAGGTGTTTCGGGCGCATGTGAATCACTAAGGTTATTTTTGATAATGTTAGTGATTGAAGTTGCAGCACGCTTTTTAGGAATTTTAAGGTGGTAGAAGGAGAAAATAAAGAGTTTCTTCCAAGTGCTGAGAACGTTTTGGTCTACACAATCAAGGATGGTTGAGGCAAGTTTGTTTGCTACAGCGCTTCTGGCTCCTCTAGGTGTTCTCTTTATTATCCATGTATTAGATTTTAATAGTGTTAATTCTTCAGAGAAATCGTTCGAATTATTTAGATCCTCTGTAGAATGCTTCCTCGATTTGTGTATATTTAAACCCTTTCTTGTAGGAAATGTTTTGTTACAGTGAGAGCAATCAAAATATTCGTAATCATTGGGATCCAGGCCTTTCTGAGATTGTAGAAGGATTTTCGTTGAAATATTTTTCTCCATTTGTTTGTTGGAGACATTTGAATTATTCTTCATTGTTTCTTCATTGTTGGATTATTTAAACTAAGACTTGAAAGATATTGTTATTGTTGAAGAATTCGATATTTTTTAACTGACATGCAATTTAACGAATAATAATTGACATTCATTTTGCACTATGAAACAAAACACAAAATCATCACAAAATAAAAAAAAATCCACTCTGTTCCCTCAATCACCCACACAGGGCAAAGCACTGCACAAAGAAGACAGTTTCAATTACACAAAAATGCAATGAACGACAAAAGGAAGATGACACCAAACAGCAGACTCACTCCCAGTGCCTATCAGTGCCTGCAAATCATGAGATGTCCTCAGAATCACCGGAACATGTTGAATGTTAAATCAAAACACTCTCCTCACCAATAAACCACACTTTCCCACTCAAAATGAAGCAAATTCACGGAGCGGATCAAAAGCACGTCTATACCGTTTAACAATAACAATAACAATAATAATAATAAATGTTCGAACAAGTCGTTATTGTTATTTAAAATACTTTAATAATGTTATTTATTCTTTTAACCTAAATTGGTAAACTTATCTACAACATTCAATATCTACTGCACTTCGGTGCGGATGCTGCAGGGTTAGACTCCCGTGAGAGTACAGTCACCTTGTGTTTACCATATATTGAGGACCTCATTCACGAAAATAGCAGTATGAGATCTAAATTCAGAAATAATAACACCTGAGAACCGATGTGCTAACCAATCATTAGACTTACGAAGTTGAAGTTCTCCACTTGGCGAGCCATATATCCCCATGAGCTATAGAGCCGGAGTAAAGTTTTTATTACTTTTATTAAATTACTGTTTCTTCCCTAAGTATTTAGTGTTTCAGTTTGATCGTCCAGATATCCAGTCACCTATGCAAGTCTAAATAATTCTACGTATCTATATTGTATTATTAACAAGAATAGACTATATTATAAATAACAGATATGATTTCAATACAAGTACTTGAAAGCACAACGAAAAGCCGAGTTTCCTAAGAGGTATAGCGCTCACTTCAGTTGCGTGGGATACCTGGATGGGTCCTAGCTAGCGCCAGGCTCTGCTTGTGGTATACCAATACTGTGTGGGGGTTTCTCGGGGTCCTCCCGTTTCCTTCCACGTCCTTAACCCTCCTCATCGTGACCGTCTTCCTCAGCCTTGGCGGGTATTGTAGATCGTTAACTTATAAGATGAAAACACAAGCACAATAATATAATTGATTTGCTGATTTAAGTTTAACTTCCCTTTTCAAGAGCGACGCTATGAGATGTGGAATTCTAAACACCGTAATCGTTCAAGATATTGTAAGTTGCACGTGCTAGCCACTAGACCAGCGGGGAGAGCCACAATAATACGAGTATTGAATGATTGTGGTAATGTATTTATAAACGTAAAATATAGTTTGCAATAACGTATCTTACGCATTGGCGCAAAACTGTCTTCAACATCGGGGGGAACAAGTAAGAACCTTTCTTTTTCTTTTATGGTTAAGCGATGCTCAAAATATTTGTTAAGTTGAAAACCAGTCCTGTGGAAAATCAGGCAGCAGAGGTGTCTTCAAGATTTGAGGCTTATTCTGGAGAGACATCAATTTCATCTCACTTTCCTTTGTGGGAATCGGACACAAATCACACATTTTTCGCAAAAAAGACATTTCAAATCGGTTTATTGGGGGACAGTCACCCAGTTCCAACATTGGAGGGGACATGTCTCCCTTATCCCTCCGGGATTTGCGCCAGTGATCTTACGTTTGAGAATAATTAAACTTCTCTTCACTTTTTGTTTCCGTGTGTAACGTGAGTTGGACATTTGTTATCCAGGTCTAAGCCATGTATCAGTCACAATAACGCATCCCAGTATTTTAAAGGAGGTCCGTTAAGTTTAATTATTGTCAATAAAGATTGGAAGGTACTCGCCAACACACTGTTTCTTTCGGAATTTTTAATATTATCAGCATCATTGAATCCACATTCACAGGCAGCAGTTGATAATGGCACTGAGCGAACTTTGGCGTGCCATTATCGCTGGCCATTTGACTGGCAGAGTACAAGTCATTTACCAACGTAGAAATTGACTTGTACTCTTTCCATTCTGATACTGCAAAAATTCCAACAGTTGAGCTGCTTTATATACGTCTACGTTACCGTGTGAACAACTCATGCTATTACGATCTTTATTTTCAAACACTAAAAAATATTTAGTACATTATTTGAAGGAAATATGCTTTCCACTTTGTTTACTAAACCCTGGCCCCTTATTTGATCAAACTCACTATTATCACTCCCTATGTCAGATGGTTTCAGCAGTGCACTAAATGTTTTACTTTACAAAGACTGAGGTAGACATAATCTTTAACATGCAATTATCTCAGAGCTTGGATTGTGGATTGAATTTATTTTATCTATTTCATTGTATGAAACTGACTCCTTTTGCATCCTTTTACTAATAATAGACAGAATGAACGCAATATCCAGAAGGATACCTAGCAATAGAATGTTTTTTTTCTCCGAAGCTTTTTTTCAAATACCACAAAGTTTAGAACGGTCTATAATGAAATGGTCAATATTTTCACGCTTCGAAAGTAGAAATTACGTTGTACAAGAAAAATCTGTCAAGACTGTCAGTAATGCGTCCCTGTCATTTGAAATCCTGCGTACGTAAAACATATTTCTTTTTATTTATAGCAGTCTTGCAGCATCTGTGTCTAATGCGATACTTTTAAAGTTTTAGGACACTTCTAATTCGAGCTGTAACCCTTCATTTCTCCCGGTGAACGTTGCAGCCCCTGCGAAGCAAATCCAACAAACGTTTCTTTAAGATTTAAAAAATCTATGCTACCTTCGGAAAATACTTGAATAATTTTCTTTTCAAGAATTTTGCATCGGCATTTTCAAATGGCACTAATTTATAAATAAATAAATAAAACAAGGATTATTTTCTTCACCCACATATGCCACATATAACAGCAAGTGCTTATCTGCAAACCTGTGTGTGGATTCGTTCACTGAAATCGAAAAACAATCTGTTTGTTTGAGAAGTTTTACCAATTCTGCACGCAACTGATCAGCAATAAACCTAGCCACAGTTGCCGCAGTTTTATGTGTATACCTTAATTGCAAGCAAGAAACCCCTTACAGCCTATAAGACAGTTAAATATGTTTCACAGATAAACTACAGATTTATTTTAGAAGCTGCGACCATGATAATATTTTTTTTTTAATTTTTATTCATTTATGAAATTTGCTTTCCATCTCTCCTTCTAGTCTAATATTAAAGTGTCCCCCCTACAGATTTTGGTGGTGGGAAATGCAAGCGTAACAATTTTGGTAGGGGGAAATTCCCCCTGTCCCCTGGGATTTCGGACCCTGGTGTTGCCATAGCTGTACAAACTTCGAAAAAGTGTATTTTTTCCGAGTTTTACATTCTTCTTCATTTACGGGTTGGGCACGGGAGGCACAAAAGTTATCTCGTTAGAATTGTGTCCCATAAATTTTTCAACGAGGTATTCTTCTTATCTCTGTGACAATTAGGGACGTCGCTATGGCTGCCAAAGTCAGGGTAGACGACAATATATAAATATATACAGGATGATTCTCATAGGTACGTTGTTCCGATTTCTTTATCCCTTGCTATTGTATCTTCATCTTTTCATTTTTTATATGATTGTTCCGAATGTCTGGCGTACATGTGATATTATTCTTTGACGTATTGCAAATAATAGTGTTGGCAGCGTCCCAAAATTTTCAGGTAATATGTTTTACTTTTATAAAAATATATACTGAAAAAAGGGTAAATTCAATATGCCTCTGATTCCCCCTCGCAAGCCCAATGGCGATACACATGGTATCACTAGTTAGTATGTTCATTTATCTTTCTTGATGTCACTTTTTATGCTTGTAGCCCCTTTGGGGAGAGAGTTTCTCTTCTAAATGCTGAGGGAGAGGGGAACAAAAGCATTCAATTTGCCCTCCTACCTTTTTGTAATGAGACCTTTATGTGAATGAAACGCACACCATTCGAAAGGTTTATCTTTCCTGAAGAGACAGACACATAAATAATCCTTCTACGTTAATGAGGAGCCGAACTACGGAGGTTTAAATTGCTGGCTCAGCATTCGAGCAATTGGTCCTGAAGAGGTCAACACTTTGGCCCTTGTACTTCAAAAAAATACGAAAATCTTGTATACCACTGTCATTATTGTCAAGCGAAAGTTCAAGTATTTCATCTTTTTTAAACTTACTCTGAGCCATATTTCATGAATAGAAATGTCGGAAATAAAGGAAAACAGGTGGAATTAAAAAGCGAATAAAAGAAGGAAACGTGTCAGAAAAAAAAACACACCCAAATCGAAATTGTCTGTCAAGTTTTGTAGAAGCGCGAGGTTTTGTGTGCTAGGTATATCTGAATTTAGAATAGTTCCTGTACGTTGTGAAGAGTAATATGGCATCTTAGTAATGTGTTACGGAGGGGGTAAATCAAGATGGTCCATACCCGAGCGTTACAAAGTGAAAGCGGGTTAGAGGCCCACAGGGCACGTTGATTTCTGTCTTTATTACAGATAAATGGAAAGAGGAACCTGGGTTCTAGAACCCTGCCTATTGGTGCTTTTTAGTGGCCACGTAGTACAGGCTGATTCATATTTTTTGCACTGTAGTTTTTACGTCATACATCTGGCAGCGTATACATATACGCAAATCATAAAAGAATAACTATACTTTTTCGACAATTACTTCTGACGCTCAGTTTGAATTTCATGTATGCCATGTGACGTATTTCAAATCACCTAGCGCAAATCATTTAGGAGGTAATCTAGCATCCCACATGCCTTACAGAAAAAAACTAAATTATTTTATGTAGTCATTATACTTACCGACTTTTCTTGTATGTTCATTTTATTTCATTTCGGCCTCCAATTGGACACCTTCTTCATAGGGACGACTGTTTAATTCCAGTTGCCTTCTTCCTAATTATGTAATAAGTATAACTGTGAAATGATAACATTCGAATTAGTGCTTCACATGAACTTCATGTATGTTGTTATGTCTTAATTCAACATAGCGCGCAAGGAATGCTGGTACTTCTGATATACAAATGACGGTTGATGTAGCAATGCTAATTTGCAATCTCACATAATGCCTATGCGATCTCAGACAGGATATCATAAATTTCAATTTTTTAACAAATATATTTCTTTGATGCTAATAGTATAATGATTGGTAATAATGCTACTACGATACTCTCATGAGAGAATTTATTCAACCTTCGATCAAATATTCTGGAAATAATTCTAAAATATTGCATGAAAATATTTCATTTAAGTTACAGGACAAGGTAACAAAAATATTTCCATACAAAATTAATAGGCGTTTTAAAAATATTTCTTATATTACGAACGAAATTATTTTTTAAATGTTCGAAATATTCTAAAAATTGTATTTTATGTTTTCTTGTAACAATAGAAAAGATTGTAAATGACATGTTGGAAAACATTTTATTCTGTTCATAGGCCTATTCTGTTTTCTTTATCATGCATGTAAGACATTTTTAGTGTTACTTCGAAAACATTTTCTCTCTCAACTAGTGGTAAAAGTGTGGGGGGACGCCGCCCCCACCTCGAGAAAATATATACGGCGTCTCCCCATTTCCTAAAAAACAAAAATACAATGGGCAAAGTTAGGCAGGGGGAACGGCGTGACGTCATCCGCTACCTACCGTCCCCCTAACTTTTCAGATCCACTTTTACCCCTGCTCTCAACATTGAAAACATATTACATTATATTCAAACAATATTTCCATTACAATTTGTGAAAATTGTCCTTACATTATTTTCCTATTAACGTTCTTAAAATGCACATCCTGTAAGTGGCGTATTTACGATTTTCTTTCGTGGAGGGAATCTTCTCGGATAGCACGAATACTTGCGGCAAATTTTTGCTTCGTTTAGTGGAGCAAACAATCTGAATGTTTGCGAAGGCAAAAATTTCTTAATATTTATTAAAAGCTTTTAATATGATCTGCAAATTTTCGCTGATTTGTAAAAATAAATTCACCACTGCAATTAACTTGCATCTTTTTTTGAAAATATAGCGTTGAAAGTTTGCCGTCGCAAACACTTTGCAAATTTGTCAAAAAAAACTTGTTTCGAAAAACTTGCTGAAAACAAATATGTGATATTACCGAGTACGCGCGCATCGTACTCAGAATTCACTGCGCTACATCAACTGTGACAAAACAAGCGGGAAGTGAGTATCGAGAAAAACCAATACACCAGAGGACTCCAGAATAAACTCACTGGTCTCTTATCAGATGTTTTTATTAACCCAGGCAGCCTGACGTTATTTTGTGAATGTGTATGAGAGTAAGTACAGGGATATGATCGCTGAGTAAGTACAGTAGATAAATTGCGATATCCTTTGTCTTGCGTTTATCGTTCGTAAGTTTCTTATCTTTGGCAAGTAGCTAAAGATAATTAATGCTTGCCACTAAGAAAAGACGGATCCACATTATAAAAATTTTGATGTTTCAAAAAGTTAGGTTTCACTTTATAAATTTGCAGCAAACATTACCTGATACATTTGCAGCAAACATGATCTTTCGATCGTGGAAACTCTTTCTGTAATGTTGCTGCAAACCTTTTTATATTTTCACCAAATTTGTCAGCTCATTTTCGAAAATTTTGTCAAAGAAAATTCGCACAAAATATTTGCAGCAAAGTTCTGGCAAACTTTCTTGCTGTGCAGTCGCAAACATTTCGTTTGTATTGGCAGATGTTTTCATTTTCTGAGGCAACTTTGCTGCAAACTCAGCCAGCGTCAACTTCGTTATTTGCACTGAACTTTCGGCAAATTTTCTCATTTGAAAAGGCAAGTTTTTTGCAAACTTTATAGTTTGCCTTTGAAAATTTAAAAAAAAGATTTAAAATTTTTCTGTGCTATCTGGGTTTGCTAACTTTATTCCTGGAAATGTGAAAATTGTGCAGGATATTTCATTTACTTTAATATAGTAAAACGAATTTTGGGGGGCTTAAATCTGGAAAGTTAAGTGGGAGCTTAACCCCACTGCTTCGTGTACTTCATTAAATGTTCTCCAAACACATTTTAAAAAAATATTTCCGGCAAATATTTGGGATACTTCTCAGATATAACAACGAATATGTTTTCTCCAGTAACGGAAGAGTATATTCTGAAAACAATGTAAAAATGTTTCTATAATAGATCTATAACAGAAAATGTTGTTCACTAAAGACACAAAATATCTTCCAAACCTGACTGGAAAACATTTTCTATTCATTTTTAATTTTTTCTTTTACCTTTTTATAGTTTTATATTCAAAATTCGATAAAATATTCTGAAAATAATACTAAAATATCATACGAAAATATTTTATTTAAGTTATAGGAGATTACCAAAATACTTTTGTAAAATTAAGTAAACCTTTTTAAAACATTTCTGAAAAATATTTGTTATATTACGAAATAATTTATTTTTAAAATATTCTAAATGTTTTTAAAAATACATATTTAATACGTTTTCTCGCAAGAATAGAAAATATTACAAATAACGTATTAGAAAACATTTTTTAAATATGTGGAATATATTTCGTTTCATTGTTTTCCGTAACATATATGGAAAGCATTTTTAGTATCATTTCAAAAATATTTTCCTTCTCAACAGAGAAAATATATTAAATTAGATCGAAGACAATATTTCTAATATATTTTGTGAATATTTTCCTGGTTTTACTTTCCGGCATGCATTCTCAAAATGTACTCCCGGTAATTTCTAAAATCTTTTACAAACATTTTTGGGAAAATATTTTCGGAAAATATTCGGAATACATTGGGGAAATCAACATAGAAATCTTCAGAGAAGGAAAACCTTTTAGAAACCAAGGAAAATATTTTCTTTTGATTGAGAAAATTTTCCTTGCTGTGTGGGAACAAGTGGATGAAATATCTTGAAGATGTGTAACGTCGAGAATGTTCATTTTTTAGTACATCGATTGAGTACAAGATCTCAAATGCAGCTGACTGTCATTTTAGAGTACTGATGAATATCAGGTGAGAGTCATAGTTATTTTGTACATATAGGCTATAATATATTAATATTTACAATATTGTGCCTGCAGAAACTTACGTTCAATGTTAGACCAATATTACTGTTTTTCAATGAAAATAAGTTTGGAATCATATTATTTCTGATTTTTCTCTGGATTAAGCAGCTAAGTGTGTGTAAACTTTAAGGAAAAGACATGTTTATAAAAATGACTATAGTAACATGTCGAATATAAAATATATCAATTAAGAGGTAAATCTATGCCAATAGAAAAAATCAAAGGTAAAAACAGAAATATCACTTCTAAAATCTGTAACCGAGCTAAATAAATTTAGGTAGAAATGAGGGCGCATTTAAGAATACGAAGCCAATTTTGAAAATGATAATTCACAAACGAAGAGTAACGTTTAGACGTAAATAGAGAACATGTAAGTCGTATGTAGAGATAGAAACAGCGTAAAAAATGTAGTTCAATACTATGGAGTCATAATACAAGGCTACCTATCCTGAACAAGTACCACAAGTTAGTCCTTAGATTTCATATTTGTTTTTCTTTATGAGCATATCCATCATCACTGACGTTCGTGTTCGATAAGGACGCTTGAGCAGGTCGTTTAAGCTCGCTTTGCTCTGATTCGGAATAGATGTAATGCTAGCTTGCTCTGGCCACGTAGCACAGGTTGGTACGGGCTTTTGCACTTGTCTCTTTTAATATATAACAAGTTTGCAAGTATACTATAAATCCGTGTGCAGTTAGTGGGTAGGCACCAAGTAAATAAAAGAGTACAAAGTATTAGGAAAAAAATAGTGAAAGACTTGTAATTAGTGGCGAACCTTGAGGGAAGTTACAATGGTAAAAATTAAATTTTTATCACTTCAAATTAAGATAAGAAAATTTACCCAATTTACCAACGACTATATAGTATACGTAATCAAAACATTAGCAAGTTTGTTAAGTTGAATTGAAACGATGGAACTAATTTTAACCGGTGTGAATTCCTTCTAAAGGCTCCATTGCTTATAACTTTTGTTGACGCCTTTCCACATAACCTGTTCCTAGTAGGGCATTGGGATACGCCAAGAAAAGAGTTGTTTAGAACGCATGATGATACTATTATCTTGAACGAATGTATTGTGTTGTATTTATTTCGTCCTTTTTTATACATTTAGCACTGTATTGCAATGCATATGAAGTGGACACGTCATTTATTTATAAACACAAAAGTAAAAACAATAATAATAATGAAAATTACACACACTAGGTTAATAATTAAACATTACACCTTACATCTTATCCATTACATTTTGCATGATATTATTAAAAATAAAGTAAGAGTAATTATTACTTCCAGTGTATGTAGAAATCCTTAACATATATCAAATGCTAAAAACAAGCAACGACACTGGTTACTGTAGATAATGTAGTTTTTTTTCTGTTAGCAATTCATGTATTCCTCTATCGAGTAAAAGCAGTGTTTTAGTAAATATTTCTGTAGTTCTTCTTTAAATTTAGCAACAGATTTTTGAGTCTTTATATCTTTGGGAAGTTTATTGTATAACATGATACCCGAGTATTTACACCCTTTTTAATATAATACGGTTCTGTGTTCTACAATGGAAAATTTTTGTTTGTTTCTTGTATCATGATCATGTTTTTCTTCTACCCGCGTAAGAACACCTTCTAGGTGTCTCTTTACAAATATCAGTAGATCTAAAATGTACAAACAAGGCACTGGGAGTATACGAAATTTTTTAAATATTGGTTTGCAGTGATCTTTTGGTTTAGCAGCCGCCATCATTCTTATTATTTGTTTCTGTATTGTTAAAATTAGCTTGGCTTTGTGTGTATTTCCCCAAAATATAATGCCATATGTTAAATTTGACTGGAATAATCCAAAGTAAATCGTTTTTAAAGTAGACTCTTTTAAAACATTTTTAAGTACTTTAATTGCGAAATAAATTTGATTTAAATTTTTAGCAAGTTTAGATATTTGTACATCCCAGGAGAGATTTTTATCTATCCAGATTCCTAAGAACTTGGTTGAGTTCACATAGTCTATTTCGTTATTTTCAATTAAAATATTAACAGGCTGCGTATGTTTGTTGCGGATATGATGAAAATTGATTGCTTGTGTCTTTTCAATGTTTAATTTAAGCTTATTCTCTTTAAACCACTGAGATAGTTTATGAAGGATTTCATTTGCATTACCTTCAACATCCTCATTTGTGTTCCCTTTTACTGTGATATTAGCATCGTCTGCATAAAGGGATAGTTCTGCTGGAGCAATATTAAATGGTAGATCGTTAATGTATATCAAAAATAATAATGGACCTAATACGTCACTGTTATATAAATTTAACCCCATATTCTTAATCTGTACGAAAATAAATGATGTAATGTCCCTGTCATATAATGTACCCAATGTGCTGCAAGCTCTTTACATACTCCAATATGTTTATGTGTACTTTAAAGTGTTGACATCAAAAAGCGCCCTCCTCTGTCCTTCTGCGTCCCCTAAGGATGTCTGAATACTTTTTTTAGCATCATCTACCCACTATGTTAGGTAATAGCCCATCATTCAGGCATACATAGTAAAGTTATAGACTACTAATAAAATAAGTCATTAGAATACAAACTTTAGGTAATGTACACTAAAGATTGATCGCACCACTTTCGTGATAAAGAAAATTGACATTTGGTCGATTGTTCGTTTTTGCAATTGGCAAAGAAGTGTTTTTCTTGAAAACTGTATATAGAACAATGTGTAAAAGATGTTTGAAGTTTTTATTCAATTTAATACATATCAAAGTATATATCAGTAATCGCGTAAGGAACTATTTTAAAAGCTAAGGAAAACTGTCCAAACCTAACGACAACTAACGTAATCCTAACTAACTCAAAACATGTTAGTAAGTATATAGATAAAGGAAGTTGCTTGCAAGTATCAGGTTGTCTAAAAATATCGAGCCTTTGTAGGGAAGAATTGAGAGTATGTTAGTTGTGATTAGAAAATATTATGAACCATATTTGCACCAGTTTAGTCAATTACTTTTTGTCATTTCTCCGGTAACACGATAATCCCGTTGCTAGAGAGCTTCTGTAGTTTCTGGCCAAAAATTGTGACACATGGTTTTAACAGATTTCTTTTTAAATCTAACACTGCTCAAGGAGTATTCCACATACCGAAACAAACAATAGTCTAACAGTGCCATGTCCGTGCTATACAGTGGATATATTCGTGCTATGCGGTAGCAAGAAAGCTTCCGGCCAGTTGGTGCGTGCTTGGCTTTAGGCTTTCTACGCTTGCTGTATTAACACGTGCTTTCATACAATTTGCTTTTGTTGTACTTGCATGCGATATTTTAGATCATTCGCAGAGCGTCATAGCATCTCTGGTCGTTGAATGCCTTATTGGCTTGCTGTCAGCCTAAAACTCTTGAGTTAAGCTTGAATGGAACACTGAATGCAAAGTTGCACCCATGTAACTTTGTTACTGGAATCCAGTTTGTGGTATGTTTACAGGCTTTCCAACCAAGCCGGGTGAAAGCTTACAGATTTCCAATGCAAGCTTACAGTAAGCAGTTTGCAAGTTGTCTCTGCTCTTACGGTCATTTATTGTGAACGGAGTTATCTCACTTTCTGACAGGTCAAGTATGTAAGCGCTCTAATGATGTTAGCCTGGTTTACCACACTCTTGCTGTTGATAAGTTCCGGCCGTTTAATTTGAATTCCTAGGCACACTCGCCAACAATTCAGGTCCGAGTCTGTCGTTCTGCCCGACATCAGCAGTTCGTGGTGCAAGATACTTTTTCAATTCCTCCAAACGCACAGCTTAATCTACCGTGATGAAGTGTAAGATTTGCCACAGATTGTAGAACTTCTGGTCTCTTTGACTTCAATCTTTCCCGTATATTCATATTGTATTTTATCTGCTTTTTATCACTTGTGATCAACTGTACCAGAAATGGCTCGAATTCGTTATGTTTCAGTAAGATTCTCAGATAAAATTTAATCGTGTATATCTCTTAGAGTCAGATCGTATGCCAGTAAAGTGTCGAGCTCTTTTTTCTACCTAGCTTTATCCAAATGATTCAATACTATTTGATGATGGATATTAGGTCATTAATGATGTCATTAGTGCTTACATGCCGATTATATTTCTGGACTCTTCCCAGAATATCATCCACTTTTTCTGTGGTTAGTCGCTCACAGCGAGTGGCATTCTGGACATCAAAATTTCTGGAACGAAAGCTACTGAATTGTGTTTTTCTTAACGTATCTTGTTCATAAACAACACTAATTTCTTTCCAGGACTGCGCAGCATTTACATCTTTATCGCAATAAAATCGTGAGATGTAATGCAGCTTTGCCGAAGGCACACATATTTTCACGACATATCTTACGTCTGAATGCGGGAATTTCGATACATTTTCCATATACTTGCTTCAACCGTCCGCTAACGAGTGATATTAAGCCTTACTCGCTGAGACTCATAAAATCTGACATTTGGAATACTCACACCATCTTTTGTGCAAAGGGCTCACTACTTTTGAACTACCTGATAGTGAAAAATGCCTCTATTGCATTTTAGGACTTGATATTCATAACATCAAATTTTTTAGGTCTTCTCTTGGTCCTATATCAATGCATATTCTACTACTATACCGCTCACAAAAACGTTTCTATAGGAGGAAATGGGAGTACCCCGAGCAAACCCACGGACACGATGTTCTCCACTACAAAGTTACTTGGTCGGGGATGAACCAAGGACCCTATGCACCAGAGGTAAGTGCTCTACCACTGTGTCTTCGTGCCCCTCATAGCCATGTTCTAGTGAGCAGTGTAGTAGTAGAATAAACATTGATAAATGGCTCCAGGAATGCCTGAAATACATTGCTGAATAAACCTCAAGTGATGTGATGCAAAGTAGAATCAATTTTCTAGTACTTAATTTTTTGACAATATCAAATTGTATGTATCATATTACTTTTGTACCCAAAATATGAATTATATCTTTTTCATTCCTTTCAGGCAGTGAGGAATTTCGGAATGGATATCATGGACAGTGTTGCATGTATCTCAATAGCATGCATGAGAGCAGTTTTCCAAAAGAGTACTTTAAAGTAAAGTTGGAAGAAGATTGGATGCAGTGTCCTCTACTCTGTGACTATGGGTATCCGTGTAGAACACTTACTCCCATCGTTAACTCCGAGAGAGAGAGGCTTAGTGGATATATAAATAATTTAATCACAAGAGGACAACAAGTGTAGCTCTGTGATTATTTGGAATGTGAAAAGTAAATCTTCGTGTTTGAAAAAGGAATTGTCTGTATAAGTAGAAACAGTAATTGTAAAGTTTTACATTGTACTAACTTTGCACTTTATAGACTGAAATTGATTTAAAACTAGTCGGAGAGTAAAACAATACGTTTATTGAAACAATAATAACGTGTAACAGTTTCGCACTCTTATCCAGTTTGGCTTCATAGCAAAATATATTATTGTACATTAATTACATCTTGGTAGTGGTGATGATAATGATGAGGCCATAGAAATTGAATGTTTTATGTGAAATATGTTTGGATTGTAAAATAAAAAAGAAAAAAAATAAATTAGTCTATCGAAATGTATGTACATGTTATCTTCAATCTTCAGTTTTCAATCTTCAAAGTTTTACCTTTTAAATGGCATTATTTTATTTGATTGTATTGCATTTTTAGTGTTCTCCCTCTATGCTTCTATCTCGTCGGCTAAGTAAGACGATGAGAAGAAATATAATAATGAAGTAAATGATCAGAGGCATTACATGATATGCATATTCTATCCTGCAGTTGTTTTAGCTAGCTTAAACATGTTAGACGGTTTTATTTTATTCATACTACTCTTAGAAGAGTGAAATTCTAAATATATATATATCACAGGCTATCATTAACTACATACCCAACTCTCTAGAATTGTCCATATAGATATCCATATCCATATAACTTTTGAATAAAAAAGTTTTGGTTCTAACGATGTACGTAAAAGTACCTACAAACAGTATGTCTTACTTTCTCAGATTTCTGAAGACTTGATTCCGTTGTGCTCTGAAAGCCTCATAATATTCGTAAGAGATCAACAAAAAACAATAAATTTATTTGTTCACGAATTATTATCATAATGATTTGTTGTTGTTAGCGCATGCCCATAGCAATGGTTAAATGATAGCACAAGAAATTTCACTGATATGTTCTGCTCTCTTACTTTCTTGAGTATTGTGCATCTACTGTGTACAAATTTATAATATGCATGCATATATACTTAGCTATATAGCATGTAGACGTCAAGCCCGAAAATCACGCACAAGACTGCAAGATGTCCAGAAGGGCTTTTTCTTTTTATTATATCTAGATCAATTTAGAGCAAGGGGAATTTGAGGAACTGAGCTCGGGTGTAATCTTAGGAGCAGGCGAGATAACAATGGTAGGTTTATGTGGAAACTATCAAGAGTGTGAGAAAAACTCCCATACCCTGTGCTAGGTGGTCCCAACAAGTAGCTTTGAGTCACAATCGCGTGGGAATGGATCGCACTGCTGAAAACCGTTTTCACGATATCACATGGCACATGCTTAAAATGAGGAAGGGGTCCTGTATTTGGAAATTTCCAGGTGCAGTCTGTCATGTCACAACAAAAGAGTATGCGGAATAGTTACTTCACTCAGGCGACATAGCTGAAAAGTAATAGTGAAGAATTCACACAGTAAATATGAACACTATGTACAAAGTAATCTTCATAGAAGGAGCATTTGTGGACTGTTAAGGATGAAGTGCTTTTCATTCTTTTAGGAGGTGCTGTTACAGGCTTATAACCTGAAACGTGTCAAGCTAGAAAGGAAAAGCAATATTAAGGGAAATTATATAGGTCACTTGTACTCATAGAAACGGTTCACTGCTTCCAATTGTAATCAAAACTAGTAGCTTTTAGTGGCCACCTTTAACAAATTAGTATTTTTCGACATCTTGCGCATGTATACCCACCACAGCTAACGTGCCTCTTCTCCATGGACAAACACGAGTTGGTGGATAGCACCCTAGTAATATATATATATATATATATATATATATATATATATATATATATATATATATATATATATAACAGTTCTACGATATTTGCATAAAATTTTGCTAAGAAAATGTGTTTATAGCTATGGGTTAACTGTTGTATCGGCGGACCAATTTTAGAAAATTTACTAGATGAATTAAATAATTTATTCTGGTTTGTAAAGAAAAGTAAATGAAAGTCAGGTGAAGTGAATAGATGAAGTTAAGAAAATACTTGTTAGTTGTATTTGATGTTATAAGCGGTACTACATTTGAAGGCGGAAGGAAATATTTGGCGGAGAGGTACACTTGTTACAATTTACGGGAATTGTAGTGTGGGAGTGGTGCGTAAATGGCAAGATTGTCACACATCGTGTTTGCGTTTTATCGAGTTCTACAAAAATAAGGAGTGTCAGCTGTTGAAATTGTGTGAAAGGCATGGTCTAATAACAGGGCGGACAGTTTATCGTAAGTGTCGAAACGAATACTAAGCAAACCTAATGTGATCTAACCGAATTTATTACATTTTGGTATGTTTGGGATGGCGCTTAGAATCTCCCTCAAAGCTATGCGACACATGAACAATGCAGTTTATAACATATAAAATATTTTTCCACCATCCTCGTTTATACGTATACCACCGTCGCTAACGCGCCTGCTCCCTGCGAATTCTCACGAAAACTAGTAAAAAGTAGGATGATATACGTAAAAAATGAGTTGATAGTGGTGCTCAAGTAGTCAAGAAAGTATCGAACACATTTTTTTAGGTAGTAAGGAATTTGTATAAACCATAAAGGTAAGTGGAAGTGATTTATGTGAGAAAAGAAAGTTAATTGTTGGTAACGAATATAGAAAACAATGTGCCCTGCGGGGCTCTAATCGCTCTTCGCTCGCTAACACTTGCGCAGGAATGCTCTCTGAATTTAATGTTGGTAACGTAATTTAACGTGTGAAACCATAAAACAGCCGCATCAGAATAGAATATCGCAAAAAAGTAGGTGCAAAATTTGCCCCATCAACGCTAAACAATCGCCAAAAGTAGCAAAGTACTAATTTACAAATGATGGAAGGAAACAATTTTGTAAATTAATGTAGAATTATGTAGAAATAGAAATGAAGTACTATTAATAGTACTGTAAAGTAATGAAGTATAAAATAACATCGTTCAGAATATACACTCTAAAGACTTCTCTGGGGACACCAGTAATAATATACTGTGATATATAAATGAATTTAACTTTGAAATCAAAATATAGTAATAGAATACAATTTCCTTTGTGATTGTACATAAATTCCCGGAAAATTCCCATTTTGGGAAATCTTGTCGGAAATATTCCCGAAAAATATTTTCCCGGGTATTTAACCATCACTAAGCCCGACTGAAGTTACGGGGGGGGGCGATGCAACCATATATTTCATCATCATATTTTAGTTCATTTGCCAGTCTACCGTGAACATTTTAGGGGGCAGCCAAAATTTAGGGCGCCCCCCAGATGCCCTTGAATACGGGTCTGGAGAAAGCTGTAATAATATAGCTACTGTGATAAAAAAGAAAAACCAATTTAACTTTGAAACCATAATATAGTAATAGAATGTAATTTTATTTAAAATTGTACATAAATTCCCGGAAAAATTCCCATTTTGGGAATATTCCCAGGGAATAATCCCGAAAAATATCTTCCCGGGAATTTACCCATCACTAGTTGAGGGATCCCAAAGGTACGGTTCGTCTAGGGGTCCCCTACGGGCTCGACTATGCATATGGCCTTAAGATAGAAATAATGACCTAGCAACCATTTTGGATCTACGTGAGAATTTCGGGGCATCATTACGTAGCGCTTTGCGTCAACACAATAGAAAATCTGTGTTTTACTTTGCGATTCTTGGTATTGTAATTATGCTTACTTATTGCGTGATTTACATTGAGTGGAATCCGCTGATTTTGTGCCAAAGAATACGAAATGAGGCCTGCAAACACTATTGTAGATTGGAGAATGTGTTTACGAAGAAAATTATCAATTTTTATTTTTGTTACAAAGTAAATTGATTATAGAATGTTTTTTAAAAGTTAAAACAATACACTAATGCATTTGAGAACAAATAGCAAAATAATTATATTTCGTGATGCAAATTGAATAACGAAAAATATCGTATGAGTTAACCAGGACATTCCGTAACCATTTGCATTAACACAATGCGAAGTTTGCAACTTAGGTAGCGATAATGGCATAACAATTATAACGAATGTTTGCATTTTTGCATTACCTTGCCATAATCAAAATTTTTGAGAAAACTGATACGGAAGGACAATCAACCACAGTAACTAAGGGCCGTATGAATAGTTAATCTGCGGGCTACTTTGCGGCTTCGTACGGGACACGTGTTAATTTGCCAAGGGGAAGCCAAGGGGCAGACTAGGGGTGCTTCAACGCAACCTTTGCTAGCACGTAGCACTTTCTGACGTCCGAGAAGTTTCCCCCCTCCCCATTGAAGCATTAATGATCTCTTCTAGTGCAATCGTTAGTGCTTCGTTAGTGCTTCCTAGAAAACTAACTCCCAATATTAGTGCTTCAATAGTTTGGACGCTAGTAGCAAAAAACTTTGGGGGGGGCAACTTCACGTTAGCCCCCACCAGAAAGCACTAACGACTAAACCTAGTGCAATCGTTAGTGCTTCAAGAAAACACTAATAGTTTCGTTAGTGCTTTAATATTCGTGTAGATATGGCCAATTACACGTCACGAAAAGCCCATAAGGAATACATGGGGAATTTTTCATTGAGTCAAATTCCCGCCAAATTCAAAAGCGCTAATGATATCTTCTACTGCAATCGTTAGTACTTCTTAGAACACCAACTTTCAACATTAGTGCTTCAAAAGTTTGGACGCAAGAAGCAAAAAACTTAGGGGGGCATCTTCACGTTAGCCCCCCCAGAAAGCACTAACGATTAAACCTAGTGCAATCGTTAGTGCATCGTTAGTGCTTCCAGAAAACACGAATAGTTTCGTTAGTGCTTCACAACTAGTGTGGTTATGGCCAGTTATATGTCACGAAACGCCTGTAAGGAATACATGCGGAATTTTTCATTGGGACAAATTCCCGCCAAATTCTAAAACGCTAATGATATCTTTTAGTGCAATCGTTAGTGCTTTGTTAGTGTATCTTAGAACACCAAGTCGAAACATTAGTGCTGCAATAGTTTGGACGCTAGAAGGAAAAAACTTTTGGGGTGCAACTTCACGTTAGCCCCCCAGGAAACACTAACGATTAAACCTAGTGCCATCGTTAGTGCTTCCAGAAAACACTAAGGTTTTCGTTAGTGCTTCACTATTAATTTGGCTTTGGCGAATTACATGTCACGAAACGCCTGTAAGGAATACATGCGGAATTTTTCATTGGGACAAATTCCCGCCAAATTCTAAAACGCTAATGATATCTTTTAGTGCAGTCGTTAGTGCTTTGTTAGTGCTTCTTAGAACACCAAGTCGAAACATTAGTGCTGCAATAGTTTGGACGCTAGAAGGAAAAAACTTTTGGGGTGCAACTTCACGTTAGCCCCCCAGGAAACACTAACGATTAAACCTAGTGCCATCGTTAGTGTTTCCAGAAAACACTAATGGTTTTGTTTTGCTTTACTATTAGTATAGATGTGCCCACTTATATGTTACAAATATGTCCAAACTCACGAGGTCGGCGCTCACGAGTTCGAAACTTACGCTAACTCGACCTCAACCTCAAGAAGTGAGCGTGAGATAAGGCTGGTGATGTGAGCGTGAGGTTGAGTGAGCTCTGGGTGAGACGGGTGAGGTGAGCGTGAGGTCAGACTGGTGATGTGAGCGTGAGGTCAGACTGATGATGCGAACGTGAGGTTGAGTGAGCGTGAGGTCAGGCTGGTGATGTGAGCGTGAGGTCGAAATGAGTTTGTGAGTTCAGGTCGAAATTAATTTTTTGAGCGTGAGCTTGAGTGAGGTTAGGTCAAAGTGGTCACCTCTTTTTACGAAACTCCCATAAACACATGGGGAATATTTAACTGGGACTAATTCCCGACAAACTCAAAAGAGCTAATGATATCTTTAATACAATCTGTAGTGCTTCGTTAGTGCTTCCTACAGTAGTGACTCTTAGCACTAGTGCTGCAATAGTTTGGTCTCTAAAAGCAAAAAAATTCAAGGACAAACGTGAAGTTAGTCCTTTTTTTTTTTTTTTTTTTTTTTGCTCCTAGCATCCAAACTAATGAAGCATTAATGTTCAGATTTCGTGCTCTAAGAAGTATTAACGATTGCACTGGAAGAGATCATTAGTGCTTTTGAATTTAGCGGAAGTTTAACTCAACGAAAAATTCCCAATGTTTTTCTTACGTGAGTTTCGTCACTAATAATGAAGCACTAACGAAACTATTAGTGTTTTCTAGTACCACCAACAATGTATTATCAATTGCACTAGGTTTGATTGTTAGTGCTTCCTGGGGGGCTAACTTCACGTTTGTCTATGAAACTTTTTTGCTTTTAGTGACCAACTATTGCAGCACTAGTGTTAAGTGTCACTCCTCTAGGAAACACTAACGAAGCACTAAAGATTGTATTAAAGATACCATTAGCTCTTTTGAGTTTGTCGGGAATAAGTCCCAGTGAAATATTCCCCATGTGTTTATGGGAGTTTCGTAAACAGAGGTAACCACTTTGACCTAACCTCACTCAAGCTCACGCTCAAAAAATTAATTTCGACCTGAACTCACAAACTCATTTCGACCTAACGCTCACACAACCTCACGCTCACATCACCAGCCTGACCTCACGCTCACTCAACCTCACGTTCGCATCATCAGTCTGACCTCACGCTCACCTCACCCGTCTCACCTAGAGCTCACTCAACCTCACGCTCACATCACCAGCCTTATCTCACGCCAGTGGCGTAGCACACTTTTGCGGGGCCCCCCGCAAAGTATAGAGAAGGGGCCCTAGTCGTAAAGCCGATAGAAGTAAGGTTGAAGTTCTACTTCTTTAAATCTTTATTCATCGCAAGATTTCGGGGCCCTCTATACTTCGGGGCCCCCCGCACTGCGGGGGTTGCGGGGGCAGCTGCTACGCCACTGTCTCACGCTCACTTCGTGAGGTTGAGGTCGAGTTAGCGTAAGTTTCGAACTCGTGAGCGCCGACCTCGTGAGTTTGGACATCTTTGTGACATATAAGTGGGCACATCTAAACTAATAGTAAAGTAAAACAAAACCATTAGTGTTTTCTGGAAGCACTAACAATGCACTAACGATTGCACCAGGTTTAATCGTTAGTGTTACCTGGGGGGCTAACGTGAAGTTGCACTCCAAAAGTTTTTTCCTTCTTGCGTCCCAACTATTGCAGCACTAATGTTTCGACTTGGAGTTCTAAGAAGCACTAACAAAGCACTAACGATTGCACTAAAAGATATCATTAGCGTTTTAGAATTTGGCGGGAATTCGTCCCAATGAAAAATTCCGCATGTATTCCTTACAGGCGTTTCGTGACATGTAATTCGCCAAAGCCAAATTAATAGTGAAGCACTAACGGAAACATTAGTGTTTTCTGGAAGCACTAACGATCCACTAACGATTGCACTATGTTTAATCGTTAGTGCTTTCTGAGGGGGAGCTAAAGTGAAGTTGCCCCCTAAAGTTTTTTGCTTCCAGCGTCCAAACTATTGAAGCACTAATATTGGGAGTTGGTGTTCTAAGAAGCACTAACGATTGCACTAGAAGATATCGTCAGCGCATTTGAATTTGGTGGGAATTTGACCCAATAAAAAATTCCCAATGTTTATCTTACGTGACTTTCGTCACACACAATTTGCCATATCTACACTAATAATGAAGCACAAACGAAAACATTAGTGTTTTCTAGAAGCACTAATGATGCACTAACGATTGCACTAGGTTCAATCGTTAGTGCTTTCTGGGGGGGCTAACGTGAAGTCGGCCCCACCCCACAGTTTTTTGCTTCTAGCGTCCAAACTCTTGAAGCACTAATGTTGGGAGTTGGTTTTCTAAGAATCACTAACGAAGCACTAACGATTGCACTAGAAGAGGTCATTAGCGCTTTTGAATTTGTTGGGAGTTTGAGCCAATTAAAAATTCCCCATGTATTCCTTATGGGAATTTCGTGACATATAACTGGCTATAGCCACACTAATTGTGAAGCACTAACGAAACTATTCGTGTTTTCTGGAAGCAGTATCGATGCACTAACGATTGCACTAGGTTTAATCGTTAGTGCTTTCTGGGGGGGCTAACGTGAAGTTGCCCCCCCCCCAAAGTTTTTTGCTTCTAGCGTCCAAACTATTGAAGCACTAATATTGGGAGTTTGTTTTCTAGGAAGCACTAACGAAGCACTAACGATTGCACTAGAAGAGATCATTAGTGCTTTAATGGGGGGGCCAACTTCTCGGACGTCACTTTCTGTTGTAAAAATGCATATGCTCCGTGCTGAGAAAATACCTGAGTATGCTAATGAGTTTACCGAATTCGTTGAGGTGATTTAAGCTATTATAAATGACATATTTTGATAACATCCAAATTATAACATATATACTAATATCTGAAAGAAGATTGCAGGATATTTTGCTTGCGCTAGTACAAATATTGAATACAAGATCAAAGAGTGGACTATCAACTTCTACCTGAAATAAAATAAGCAAGTGATACTTGATGTCAGAATATAGGTAGCAGATTTTAGATTAGGTTGTAGATTAGCTTAAGAATTGATTTCGTTGGACCAGTGATGATTACAGGGATCAACCGAAGGCGATTTCTCAGCAATAACCATAATATTCCCTCGGAACCACAGAACCTATCGTGCTCAATGTAGATTCCCAGTATTTTCGTTACTAATACATTTCATCCCCCAGTATAATGAAATTCGCCGCCACCATAGAAAAAGCTTTCTGGAACCATGACTGATGGGGAAATTGATTCAACAGTTATACATATTTCATCGTGAAAATAGTATTCTAATGTCTTTTACATCCTTTTCCCTGTTGGTGATGGCTACATTTCCCAGTTAGCATAGGTAAATTTGAGGAGCGCTACCATCCATTTAATTCCGCTTATGATCTAACGTCTTCAGCCTTCTTCATTTTTTACCTGTCCACCAGCTGCGTACACATTTATAATATGCTTGCAAACTTATATGTTATGAATAGATAAGTTCCAAAAACCATGCACGAATGTGTGCTAAGTGACCAACACACGTTAAGTTTGCATTTATTCCGATACCAATCTGGGTACAATTTGAGGGATCATACGTGATTTTGTCCGCGGAAGCAGACCCATTATCGAAGGTGGTGTGTGCATAAAAAAGGCAAGTGTGGAAATCGTTAACCTCCTGTTTTGCGCTATAATTGCTCAAAGAACGCATCAGTTCGCTGTGATTATGGAAACAGTTTTAAGAAGTATGGTTCATAATTATGTAATTATAATGCAAAACTAGGTTCTAGTGACCACCTACTACAGATTGATGCATATTTTTTGTACTAATTTGAGCATTATTCAAAGAGACAGTTGTACCAAATTTTGAAACATTTCTTTCATTTTGAGGTTATGTTAGAGCATTTTATTTCATTTAGCAGAGCATGCGTTAGACAAAGAGCTCCATTACTACTTGCAGATTGACTTCAGGATGGCTCAGTATAAATACAGTGTAGACGTATGTCATGAAAACTACAGTATATAAGACACGAATCAACTTGTGCTATGTGGCCAAAAGCACGAATACTATCTGAGTTAGTGTAGGAGTGCTTATGGGGAACCCCAGGGATAGCGAGCGTGTGCGTCCATAGGGAGCAGGCGCGTCAGCGATGGGGGTATAAGTATAGCCTATACGAAGAAACTAGAAAAGCACACTTACAAATACAATACATTGTATCTATTCAGTTGCTGCTTATGATGTTAATGCTTTATCATAGTAGAATTGAACTTCGGAGTTTTACCTTCAACATTTTTGACAAAATTTTAGCCTTGCTCGAGGTGTGGCTAGACCAATCAGCCCTCAGTGTTAATCGTACCTGAGGGATCACTTTGGAAGCTTTATGCATTGCACAGTCAAGGGGAAGTTTTAGGTATCCCACAGGTACGGTTTGTCCAGGGAACCCCTACGTGGTCGACTATGCATATAGTCCAGGCGACTCTTGAATAGTGATGGGTAAATTCCCGGGAAGATACTTTTCGGGAATATTCCCTGGAAGATTCCCAAAATGGGAATTTTTTCTAGAATATATGTACAATCACAAAGAAAATTGCATTCTATTACTATATTATGGTTTCAAAATTATTTTTTTAATCACCGTATATTATTATAGTTCTCTCCAGAGGGTTCTTTAAAAATATATATTCTGAACGGCTGTATGTTACTTTATTATTAATAACTTTTTATTACATTTATAGTGTACGCATTCATTTATATTTAGTTACAGTATGTTCTATAAAAGTAAATATGAGGAAATAATGGTATATTAAGTGCATATATTTTTTTTGCCGCTAAACTGTTTAAATTTATAAGTAAACTTAAGTGAATTTTCTAAACTTCACTCTACAACAGATATTATAAACATATTAAACTTTTTAAATGTTATAAAGAAATTATATTGAGTACCAATATATTGCCAGAAGATACATGTCTCAGCAATTCATTAACATTTGCGCATACATATTTATGTTCACAAAATTTGCAAGATACTGACTTATCTTTATAATATAGCACGTAACATTGCCACACACGACCTTCTTCCTACTCATTTCTCAAAACTTGATGCGTCAAATCACATGTAAAAGAAGCCGGAGTACATCTTCAGAAATTCGAGTCAGTGACAGGAGACAGACCGATGTCTATTACTAACGGTGGATCTGTGAGTATGAATAGTACCTTATCTCTATTTCTACATAATGTCTACATTACTCTACAAACTGGTTCGTTTTCACCACTTGTAAATTAGTTCTTTGCTTCTTTTTATTGCAAATGGGAATGGAACTTTAAAAAATCATATGACTATTTATATGGAGTACAGTCAACGAATTTTAATTTTTTAAACTCCAAATTATTTAAAACCTAGAAGTATATCATAATAATTGAAAATATAGTATTTTGTCATACCTTTCCTATAATTTGAAAGATAAAATAAAGAAATGGAAATAAATTCCTTCCTGGAAATTGATATGCGAGTGAAAAACCAGGGAGTATTCCCGCTTTTAATTTTCCTTCCCATCGGAAATATTCCCACTGCCCATCAGTGCTCTTGAATGAGTTGACATTGGTAAAAGTTAACATTTTACGAATAAAATAAACGAAATAAATAACTGGTGGAATTTAACTTACGGTGGAAAACAATACTGATGTCAAAACAAAAGTACAAACAAAACAAACCAGCCACTTTTTGTTCATTATTACGCATATTATTATTATTATTATTATTATTATTATTATTATTATTATTATTATTATTATTATTATTATTATTATTATTAATGATAATAATATTAATATACAAGGTTAGTGGTAGCTCATGTTTTCAACAAGTATACACCAGTGGCTTTGAACATATTATAAATTTCCAATGGTCTTTGTTAGCTGGGGCTTTATACCTGTGAAGAAGAAGAAGAACTAATTTTTGTTTTTCAATAAGCAATTATTCTGTATCATATTAAGACCTGATCGTATATTTGATTGTAAGTAGCGTCTATAATTGCCGGGAGAGTATCCTTGAAATATCGAGTAGAGTGGCCATTATGGCGAGTGCATGGTTTTGTGTGGGCCCTGTGATGACAGTTGTGTGGAGTTTTCTTTATATATTTACTACACTTACTCTCTTATTTCCCTTTACACGTTCATATATTTCCTTCTTTTTCTACACTTTTTCTCATTCATTTTACACTCCTCATTTTTCTCTACCTTTTGCCCTGTCCAACTTGGCAGTAGTATGGGCCCCACCCAGCCTAACTCTCTATTATCCAATTTTGGGGCCACATGGACCATAGTGAATGAATCAGGGATGCTTTCGCCCGGGAATGCGTCACCTATTGAAATTTTGCTTATGCTCATTCACGGGCCGCAAGCTGGTATGAATGAGTCAGAGGTACCTTATGACGTCATTGAATTGGGAGGTTTGGATCAGAGGTAATGATCATTTTTTTTAAATTTACTAAAAATATGGTTTTGATGATTCATTACGTTATGAAATAGTACAGGTTTACGAATGCTTTTTATTTTTTTTGTTCCCTTTTATGGCATAAGATTTGGAGATTGTTATATCTTTGATGAGATGAACTAACAATGAAATTTTAGTTTTACGTCCCACGATTATGCAGTTTAGGCTAAAGGAGACGGTGGCGATGAGAAATGAATGAAAGTGTGGGAGAAAATTGGAGCATAATGTTGTCCACCACAAAACTATTTTGCGGGGTTTGAACCAGGGACTCCATACAGCAGAGGTGAACGTTCTACCACTGAGCCACCGCACCTCTACTGGTATGAATGAATTAGAGGTAGTTGGTTCGAGCTAATATGTTCGTTTGACGTCACTGAACTGGGATTTTTAGCTTGGAGCTTAGGATGGCTTGTTTCGTTCCCTTTTATGGGTATAAAATTACCAAAACAAGGTTTGATCTCTTTCTTGATGACCTATTACATTATGAATTAGTAGACTACAGTAATAGTATAAATCAGTATTAGTATTAATATGAAAGTCGAAAACTTTGGAGTTCCTTTGTGGCTAACCGGTTAGCATATGCGCCTTTAACGTGGGAGACCAGAGTTCGATTCCCGGAAGGAGCTCATGCGGTTCGGATTTTACGTTAAATAGTAGGTTCTATTTTCGCTGCTGAACTTTGGGAGGAATACTTGATTTTTGGTTATTATCCCTTTGATGAGATGGACTAACACTGGTGCAAGTGAAATCTTTAGTTTTACGTCCCACGTATATGCCGGTTAGGCTAAAGGAGACGGTGACGATGAGAAATGAATGAAAGTATGGGAGAAAATTGGAGTATCCCGAGCATAATGTTGTCCACCACAAAACTATCTTCGCGGAATTTGAACCAGGGACTCCAGCGTTTGTTGATCAGTAAGCGCTTCATTGATGGAAGCAATGTTGCCAGATTTTGAAAATCTAAACTGCTCCGATTCTTTTTCGAAACGGTTCCGCTGAGTGCAAGAATTTTCAAAACAAAAAATTTTCGAACTAAAAATTTCAAATCAAAAAAATTTAAACAAAAAATTGTAAACAAAAATTTCAAACTAAGAGATTTCAAAAAAAAAATTGAAACAAATTTTGAAAATCTAAAAATTTTAAAACAAAAAATAAAATCAAACTTTCTGGAACGAATTTTTTTAAACTTAAAATTTTTCAACTTAAGATTTCAAACCGAATTTGAGAACTAAAAACTTTTCGAACCAAATTTTCAAACAAATTTTTTCCAACTCAGAAAGTTTCAAACTTAAAACTTGCAAATCAAAATTTCAAACTAAAAGTTTTCGATCTAAAATTTTGAACTAAAAAATTGGAACAAAGTTCTCACTAAAAATTTTTGAACTCAGAAAGTTTTAAAATCAAAATTTGAAACGTTTCGAATTAAAAATATTTTCGAACTACAATTATCAAACTCAAGCATTTCGAAAATATTAACAGAGATTGAAAGTGATCACCTAAACACATTACATCGTAGATTGTGAATTGTTACTAAAGTTGAAAGTGCAGTCAGTTTATTGACTTTTATTTTACTGATTTGAATTTAAATTATCTTGGAGAAGTATTCAGGATTAAATTTGATATATGATGATGAACCGTTTGGCTAGTCATTGCTAGTCATTTATTTTGTAACGGAACATTGAAATGAAGTCTCAAGCTCATCTCATAAGACAAACTATCTAGTCAACCCTAACTCACAAATCGTTTCGCGAGCCAAAGACCGTTGGTAATTCGTAACTTTTAGTAACGTAACATAGTTTATGGTTTAAGATTTATATTGTCTTGAGAACGATTTAGTTCGTTTATGTAATGAACCCGTTGGCCAGCCATAGCCTGATTTCACATCGTAGCTCATGAAAGCAATCTTGTTGTAGCTGTTTTAGCCGTGACCATTTTTTCTGGACATAGTCTGTACGATCACCAGGAATGAAATACTACTTAGTTTAGCGACAATTAAGACGTGATTTAATAAATATTAGCCACATTAACACTTGAACTTGTATGAAACGAATAACAGCTTACTTATCAAAGCATAGAACGAACAAAATGCTAAGATGGACAGAATTTCATTCATGTGATGTCAAGCACGGAAGTATTTCCTTACCTCTCACTCCTTTCACTTGAAGGACAAGGTGCTAATCAGCATTTTCCAGGTTGAATGCATTACAATAAAAAAATCTTTCTTTAAGCCCATTTGAGATTTCAGTGGCTAAGTCCAGGTTCGATTTTTTGGCGTTATTATTACGGGTTTAAGAACACAACCCACAGAAGTACGTTGAAGTCTTATACAGCCTAAGGTCATAAAAGCTTTCCATCTTATACGTAAAATAGAAACAAATATTTGGTGTTTATAGCTACATTTATGATGATTCGAATTTCACTTTGAACTGTAGGTCCACGTCCTGTACAGTCTCGATATTGTTAACACAACATAAAACATTTATGGTGGTTCAGATTTTATCGTACACGTCTTATGCAGACTAGGAACACAAGATTTACGTCCTCGGTACTGTCAAGAGAACAAAAAACACTCGTGGTGGTTCAGAGAAATGAAATTAAATCTTTGAGTTTTACGTCTTACGGTTATGCTAACTAGGCTAAAGAAGACGATGATGATGAGAAATAAATGTAATGGTGGATTAAATATAGTGAAGAGAACCCTGAGAAAACTCACGCACACGGCTTTTTTGTTCACTACAAAGCAACTTGGCGTTAGCTAAGATCAAACCAGCGACCTTACACACCTCTGTCATTGAGTCATCACGACGTAAAACAGATAATGATATACTTAACATGAAACAAGCAAGGTCACTGAGTTGAGGAAGATCATTTTGCAGGCCTCAGCTTTTCTCGGGAAGCAGATACCACAACAATAATTTAAAAACCATTCATATAAAAGACTGTTGTTTAGACTAACATCACGCGCGCGCACACACACACACACGACACACACACATAAACACACAATGTTGTTTATTACAGTACATACTGATTACATTTTTTTTAAATACAAATGTATAACTTGTATAGATTTCAATGAATTAAGTTTTAGCAGTAGGCACAGACTGTTCGTGCAGTACTTTTATCGTATAAAACTTCACTTAAAATAGTGAACGTCAGCAGGATCAAACTAGAATAGTTTTCGCATTAGATGCACTTGTTCACTTTTATGAAATTGTTTTCCAGCCGGAATCGATCTTCTTATGAATATTATTTAATACAAATCACTCGTATTACAGCACCACGGTACAAAACAATATGAGATCAAAACGATAAATCGTTCATTCCTTTTACACAAGGAAAGCCGAACCATGGTATCGTAACAGCTTTTTTTTTCTTTCTTCATTTACAATCTTATGAGGGAAGCTCTTCCACCATAGTAAATTGAATTCAATGTATAATCATTTACTACTGGCAAGATCTTTCATGAAATGAGTAACATGATTTCCCTGATAATCTTATGAGAACGACGGGAAGCACTCTAAAGGAATCGAACTGAAAACCTCTTGCACCAGAAAAAAATGTATTCAATGCAACATTATAGCATCACTAGGTAACACGGTAATCACTATTGCAGTAAATGACAAGTTCAATGTAAACAAACACAGGGCTGATATCTTAGTAACTAAGCACCAGTAACACAATTTAAAGAGGGAGAATGCAATACCGGTATGACAGAGCTGAATGATGTCATAAAGAAAACTGCAAATTCTGCATTCTTCATCTATGACAAAGAAACTATGATACTGAAGTAATGAAATTCATTTCGTTACGAAACTTGTGCAAGAAGCCGCTCCACTCTTTCATCATCTTCGCATTCGCATGTGATTTTTTTATGCAATTTCAATACGACAGAAGCTGACTTAATATTTTAAAGTGTTTGGCAATAAATGGAAAATTGGTTCATTGCTTTTAACAACTAAGCAGACGTTGATTTTGAGGCCCGAGTTCCCAGCTCATAAGATATGAATCGCTGTGCTAAACGAAATATGTCCTTTTCTTAAAGTTCTAATCGATCCGGGGTTCACTCCAGGTAACGAAACACACATTTTTGTTTCTTCTATCGCAGAATGTCTTAACATTTGATGGTTCAGATTTCATCTTATTTCGCTAAACTAAGTAGTATTTCATTCCTGGTGATCGTACCGGCTATGTCCAGAAAAAATGGTCACTGCTGAAACAACTACAACAAGATTGCTTTCATGAGCTACGATGTGAAATCAGGCTATGACCGGCCAACGGGTTCATTACATAAACGAACTCAATCGTTCCCAAGACAATATAAATCTTAAACCATAAACTATGTTACATTACTAGAAGTTACGGCTTACCAACGGTCTTTGGCTCGCGAAACGATTTGTGAGTTAGGGCTGACTAGATAGTTTGTCTTATGAGATGAGCATGAGACTTCATTTCAATGTTCTGTTACAAAATAAATGACTAGCGATGACTAGCCAAACGGTTCATCATCATATATCAAATTTAATCCTGAATACTTCTCCAAGATAATTTAAATTCAAATCAGTAAAATAAAAGTCATTAAACTGACTGCACTTTCAACTTTAGTAACAATTTACAATCTACGATGTAATGTGTTTAGGTGATCACTTTCAACCTCTGTTAAGATTTTCAAAAAGTTTGAGTTTGATAATTGTAATTCGAAAATATTTTTGATTTGAAACTTGTTTCAAATTTTGATTTTAAAACTTTCTGAGTTCAAAAACTTTTAGTGAGAACTTTGAGTTCGATGTTTTTTAGTTCAAAATTTTAGATCGAAAACTTTGTTTGAAATTTCGATTTGCAAGTTTTAAGTTTGAAACTTTCTGAGTTGGAAAAAATTTGTTTGAAAATTTGGTTCGAACAGTTTTTTATTTTCGAATTCGGTTTGAAATCTTGTTCGAAAATTTTAAGTTTAAAAAATTCGTTCCAGAAAGTTTGATTTTATTTTTTGTTTTAAAATTTTTAGACTTTCAAAATTTGTTTCAAAATTTTATTTGAAATCTTTTCGTTTGAAATTTTTGTTTAATTTTTTTTTGAAATTTTTAGTTCGAAAAATTTTTTGTTTTGAAAAGTTTAAAATTTTTTGTTTGAAAATTTTTAGTTTTTCAAAATTTTTAGTTTTGAAAATTCTTGCACTCAGCGGAACCGTTTCGAAAAAGAATCGGAGCAGTTTAGATTTTCAAAATCTGGCAACATTGTTTCCATCAATGAAGCGCTTACTGGTCAACAAACGCTGAGCGTTTAAAAAATCGCTCGAACAATGAACTAATCAGATTTAAGCAGAGTCATCTTTTTATTTAATCCACGAGCGGATACGAAAGGTACTAACTAGGTCCAAAATCACATCATCCCATCCCTTTTATTCATCTCAAAATAAATATATCCTTTCAAAGTAAACCATTGACCATTAAATACTGTATATGTTCAATATGCAATGATACTGACAACAAATACGTAAGCACATGTAACACGATATAGCTAACGTTTGCTTCTAAACATATGGTTATAAGCCAATGCACGAAAAGCTTTCTTTTGCGTCATTTTTATTTAATCTGCGAACAAAAAACGATATAAATTAGTGTTATTAACCAGGGCCGGAATCGTTCCTCCTTTACACTTCTTAGAGATACTCAATAAACGAACTGATATTATACTCTTCGTGAAAGCAGATTCTGCAATTTCACAACAAACTCGTATGCGTAACAACGAGCAGAAATGTTTAATGTAATATAACATGTCCATGTTTCTGTTCATACGTAAAATTGCTCACACGAAAGAGGGCACGGTGGCTCAGCGCTTGTCTCTAATGTGTAAGATCTCTGCTTCAATTCACAACCAAGTAAGGTTATGAAGTTTTTTCTTGTTTTCATCCTACCATTTCTCATCACCATCGTTTTGCGGGGCGTTAAACTTAAAGTTTCCTAAAACTAGCACCAAGAATCGAACCCAGGACGATTGCAATGTCTATAACATAGTAATCAGCATATGTAAGATATCCATGTTCATCCCTAAGATGAAACGAAATGGATCCCGAAGTACATATCAAATTTAAGGAATAATCTTAAGTACGCCTCCAAATGATCATATAACGTAATAAGGCTCCAAAATCAATCATTGATACTCATCACAGGAAACGGACTAACTCAATAACTTAACACATGGTTGTACTACTTTGTACGCATGAAAGGACCACCGAAATTTATCATGATACATATTGAGGTACTATAAATGCTAAAATTGAAGGGGGTGGGGGGTGGATGCCTCTCAAATTTTAAAAGGATGCATCAATATACCCATGTCTTATGATATGAAATGAACTCCTGTATCTTTCCAAAGTAAACCATTACACACTATTTGACAATTAAACATCGTACTTGTTCGAACAAACAATGCCAACGATACTGTGACAACGAATACGTAAGCATATGTAACACGATATAGTTGACGTTTCCTTTTCAACATATGATTATAAGTCAATGCAGAAAGAATCTTTTTAAATCTTTCCACCAGTTTTATTTAATCCACAAACGAATACAATATAACTACCTCTAATTCATCCGCACCAGTAGAGAGCGCTGCGGCTCAGTGGTAGAGCGTTCACCTCTGCTGTATGGGGTCCCTGTTTCAAACACCGCAAAGCAGTTTTGTGGTGGGCAACATTATAATCGGGATACTCCAATTTTCTCCCATACTTTCATTCATTTCTCATCGTCACCGTCTCCTTTAGCCTAAACTGCATAATCGTGGGAAGTAAAACTAAAATTTCATTTGCATCCGTGTTAGTTCATCTCATCAAAGATATAACAATCTCCAAATCTTATGCCATAAAAGGGAACAAAAAAAATAAAAAGCATTCGTAAACCTGTACTATTTCATAACGTAATGAATCATCAAAACCATATTTTTTAGTAAATTTAAAGAATCATCATGACCTCTGATCCAAAACTCCCAATTCAATGACGTCATAGCAGGGCCAAGGTACCCAAGGGTGGATAACTTAACGAAATGTGCAATATTTACAATTTGTTATCTGTTACGGTTACTATTTTGTAACCCATTTCTGCACCTAGTTAATAACGTTATTGGCCAGTGTAACTTTTAAAATGGTACGCTCTGAATTATGTTACGCTGAGTAACGTTACTCAATGGAACATTCTGCATTTTGGTATTGTAGTTACGGTCACCAAGGGATTAGCGTTACTCGAAATACCCACGTATGTCGTACCTGCTTGAGATTGTTAAGATAAAACTGGTTCCACTGAATACCAGTTCTCTCTCGAACCCAAAGGGTTTTGTTCCTTAATTTTAGCGATATGAAACGTATTGAAATTCTGCAGAACATTTTTGTGTAAGTAGACATATTTTTGTTATGATGAGTACCATTTCTATGTTTCTCTTTTCTTTATCGGTTACCTTTTGTACCTGTATTTCATCTTCTTCAATTCTGATGGTCTTGGAGTTACGCTTGAGTAACGTTTAAACATCCTTGGCGACAGGGAGTCTAAGGTTGGCTTTAAAAGAATCTCCATTATACTAGTAAATAAATTCCACGTTTTTCAGTCTGTTTTCTTTTTCCTCATACTTAAGATTCAGTAAACACCTTAGGCCAGATTTTCCCAACCGGTCTGCCGCGGCACACTGATGTGCCGCGAATGGGCCGCTGGTGTGCCGCGAAAAAATCAAAACAAATTATTAATTCTATACGAACCAAATTGCAAGACAGGGGAAAATGTATATTTATATTTCACATTACTATGAACCTCTACTATAAATCTACAATTTTAAATTTCATATTGTGTTACTTTTCTGTACATTTTTAATGTTGAAAAACGTATTTATCATTGTCATGACCATTATTACTTCTTTATTGTTGCAAACTATTTCGTAACTTGAAATTTTAACATATCATTCAATAAATTCAACAAAGCAAGCATGCATACAAATTACCTACATTTGTGTTTTAAAAGTATAGGAGATTTGTTTATTTGTTCGTTATTTAGTGATCTTCCCTTTTAGTTAGAGGTTAGATACAGTTTTCGAAAGAGAAAGTGGATTTTTAAAAACCTGAGTCCTATATTTCATTGCCATTGTTTTCTATTTTAAAATTAGAATGAAAAATAAGTATAATGATTTAGCACGGGGGAAAATCAGTGATCGAGCTTTCTTCTCTGTAAGAAGGAAATTAGTAATCACATTAAAATACCACGGTAATTATATATATATATATATATATATATATATATATATATATATATATATATATATATATATATATATATATGGGTGTGCCGCGAGAATTCAAGTTACACCTGTAGTGTGCCGCAAGTTGAAAAAGGTTGGGAAACGCTGCCTTAAGCCCTCAGGTGCATGTTTTTTGAGAATAGCATTACTTTGATTGCTCTGTATTTAAAAAGAGGAAAAAGAGAAATGATCAAAGAGTGAAGTTTTTAATGTAAGCTTATTGATAAGATTTTTACTTCTTGTGATGACACTGCCGATAGTTGAGTTGATTTGGAGTTTAACGTCCTTTTCGGCAGCGAGGCTTTATGAGACGGGACCTACTGATTAACATGGAATCGAAACCACATGTGCTCACGCCGGGAATCGAACCCTGGTCTTCCAGGCGAAAGGCGCGTACGCTAAGCGCTTAGGCATGAAGGAGTTCACTGCCGGTAGTCAGCATATATGTTTATTTTACAACAGTCTTGCACTGACCAATGTGGTTGAAGCTCGAGCTCACTTCCCAACAAGGATCGAACCCGGAGCTACATTCACCAAAGTTAAACATATACTGACCCCCAGGGAAGCAGGAAGGACATTTCATTTGCTTGAAAGCAATTTAGTTTATAAATCAAATACATATCAGACATTAGTGGCGTAGCGAGAAAATCATCAAGGGGGACCAACACACAAGATTTGGTAGAAAGGATCTTCTGAGGGGTGCACCAATAACTACCAGTAGGCCTACATTTGAATTGAATTGGATTTTTTAAAATGCCTTTAGGCACCTGTGGTGTGAATGAGGAAATGCCCTGGATATCCTAAGTATCTGTTCTCGGTGAATCCTTTTGTTGAACTTTTAGAAAATTGACAAACTATCGATTTTGCAAAACTTCCCTTTGATTTAAGCCCAAATCGAAACATGACAGAGGAAAATTTCGGAAAGTGTTGCTATTTTCACTCCTAGCTTCTCACTTTAGGTAGTGTATATTTACAAGGAAGGGGGTGCACGTGCACCTTTGCACCTTTAAACATATTTCTATTTTATCTTATTTTTGTAAAAAAAAAAAAAAAAAAAAAAAATCTGCCAGAGAAAGAAAATTGTCAAAAAGTGCTACCCATTCAGAAGACTGTTTTCTTCTCATGTGAATGTTTTGACTTCTCGTGGCAATATGGTAATCTACAGTTTATTTTGTCTCTTTTTCTCCCTTTGATTTTTAATGTTCATTGTATTGTTTAAATGCTTATAAGTTAACTTGCGAGAAAGTATCATAGTCGAAGGTTGTACTACTTGTAGAACTGATATTAAAAAGTAAATAAAAGAATTATCATGGAAACAATTTTTTCATGTTGTATTCAGAAAACAAACATAGGGTTCTTGCGGTTCTAAATTGCGGTTCTGAAATTAATATATCGCAGGCATTCGTTGATATAGTAGCCTATATGTTGGTTTTCACCAGGTACATTCGTGAAGTGTCCCCTCGAGATTCGTGTAAAATTGATTTAAATACAAAGTTCTCTGCTGTCTAATGTGTATTGTACTAAATTTAGCTGCCCATGCCGGTAATTGGCATATTTATGGGCCTTCATATATCCGGAATTCTATCATACACTACCATAACGCTCGGACACAAAATTCATTTTAGTTTCTTTAGATGTTACTCACTGGACATGAATATGGGCATATGAAAAGCAAATTGGATCAAGTACTGCTTCTGACACATGTTACCCATCCCGGCCGCCATCTTAGATTTTACTTTTGGTTTTTCAAATGGAAATAGGTGCAAGTATTACATCGGACATTTACGTTTACATTCACTGGTGTAATGTATTTTACCGTAGCTTGTACCATTTGGAAGGTATTACATGTTCATTCCCTCCAGCCATTTTGCGAATAGACATTGCAGGTTAATATCAGTTACGCTTACGTTTTTGGTGTTGACAAATCAAAACAATTTCTAACTGGTAAACTCCTTACAACATAGGTGTCATAATCTTATTACATTTCCATGAGTGATTGTTATTACTTCCATGTTATACTATAATAAGGAAGTATTGTATTACTGTCAAAATGCCTAATGTAGATCCAGATACGGCCAGATTTGGGTGAAGACCTACCATTTCCGTATTGACATCTTTGTGTCTGCATGTATATAAGTTCAGAGAATATTTCATCAACGATAACACATAAAAGATTGCATATACACACGGGGCCCTGCACAACTTTCTATTTGGTTCAATATGAAGTGCTTGACATTTAATGGTATATACAAGCTACGATAAAACTCAGTACACCAATGAAATTCCGAGAAAAGTTTACATTAATTTGATGTATAATTTGAACCTATTGCCATTTGAAAAACCGAAAGTTAAATCCAAGATGGCGGCCAAGGTGGGTAACATATGTCAGAGAAGGAGTACTTGATTCAATTTGTTCTGCATATGCCCATATTCATGTCCAGTGAAATCTAAAGAAACTAAAAGCAACTTTGTGTCCGAGTGTTATAGTAGTGTATGATTGAATTCCGGATATATGAAGGCCCATAAATATGGAAATTACCGGTATGGGCCGCTTAAATTAGTACAATACACATTGGGCCACGGAGAACTTTGCATTTGAACCAATGTTACACGAATTCCGAGGGGACACTTCGCGAATGTACCTTGTCAGTCTCCGTACAACTTGGAATCGCTTAACATTAGTTTTACGGGAAGAAAAAAACATCATTTGGAACAACTTTCCAGTTTTGATCATCTGTATTTCCTCCTTATTTATTCGGTGTAAGGACCTCAAACTTATTTTGTTGGATCTTGCTTATCGAAAGGTTTTTAAAACTGCCTTACTGCCCCCAAAGTCTGAAATTCAGGGTGGGGTGGGGGCGGATGCCCTCCTGCCCCATTAACGCCCCTATCTAGCGGCTGTCATATGAAACTATCCCACGGCCTTTAACGTGCTTTTAGTTATACTTATTGCGGACTCTTGACTGCGAAAATATTACGTTTGGAAATAGAATTCATTTGCTGAGCAAACCTGAACCTTATTGAAAATGGACTTGGATCCATAGTGCTCTCAACGCCTCATATATTACTTTTCTTCAATGAATTATTGACTTAAAAAACAACCAATTACATAGGCTTGCAGAAAATATTCTAAAGTTAGCACAACATGAAGTGTGCTTCAAACTATCATTACTTTTCGAAAATTTATTATTTTAAGATAATTTCATTAGTATGAGTGTTCTGAAATAGTAATCAAATTTTTGCAATTAAAAATCACACCCGCCTCCATGAAACACAATCTTAGCCCCTAAGAGCATAATTAGGAAATTTTCAGAAGCAGTAACTCCGAAATGACTTGTTTTAAGGCTAAAGTAACCGCACAAGCGTATTTCTGGTAAAGTTCTAGCCTAAAAACCCGTAACATGACTCCATTTGTATTTGAAATTTTGAATTCCAATCAAAAATGACAGCCATGCTGCTTGATAGCACTATCTGATGTGTCAGACCACTTAAAAGTTTCATCATTCTCCCTCAACCCGTTCTTAACGCACAAGGGTGGTGAGGACTTTTGTTTCACCATGCATATTGATAGATTGTGTGAAATCTCCACAGTAGGTAGATTTTAAAATCTACCTAAAAAGCTAATTACAACCAAGAAAGTACTTACGAGAATCACTGGCAAGAAGGTGTAATAAAAAGGGGTTGGAATATGAAATAAGTTGAGAATTACTAATCTGTACTGAAATATTCTGTACCCAGCACAGTGTTATTAATCAGGATAAAATAAATGAAAAGGTCGGTTGCTAGTAAAGAGCAAAAAGTCCTAAGAAATAAGTTATACATGATTTTGAAACATGTTAAAAATCGTGTTTTAAACTGTTCAAAATGTTTGACATGTTTTTTTGTCTGTGTTTTAAAACATGTTTAAAACGTTTTGAACATTTTTTTAATGTTTTAAACACATGTTTTGTTCTTTTTTTAAAAAAAATAAAACTATTTTTTCCAACCCTTGTCTGGTGCCTAAGTAATATAAAACAAAACCATGTACCAAATTGGTCGCCAGGTTGGAATTTTCGATCGCCAGATCGCCAATGATGACTGAATATTTCAGTTTGGCGATAGACATTTGCATAAATTATATCTTGAAAAAAAAAGAAAGAAAGAAAAGGAAAAAGAAAAAAAGAAAAAAACTAAATGATCTTGTTGCTGGATTCAGACGAGGTTTCGTGGCGTGCCTGTAATATATAGCAAATCAATATATAGAAGTCATTACATATGCCGGCATGAAAAGGTAAGAAATATGGCGTTTGAAGCGAATAACTGACAATGTACAGGGCCAAATGAACACATTCTCACACGCAAGATTATACTTCAGCCCCTTCACCTTCCATCAAACAAAATATATTCGTAGTTCTTTTGTTGTTGTAAAGGCGAACCTGTCCTTTGCCCTGTCGCTTTGTAAAGTATAGCGATCTTTATTCTTTGGACAATGGGCTATCTGCACACCATATTTCGATTATATTCAGCCAGTAGTTACGGAGAAATAAAATAGAACATACAAGGCAAGCCGAGCCGAGCCTATCGCCGGCCGAGCTCGGCCATCACATGTAGTGATCTTTATTCCTTAGATGATTGGGTATTTTCGCATCAAGTTTGGTTTAAATTTAGCTGATAGTTACCGAGGAATAAAGTACTACATATGCACACACATAATTACAGTACATCTGGAGTAAAAGTACAACATCCGGTCAGCTTACGCCGGGAACTAAAAAGAAAAGTCCTAACATCAGGATCACAAATAGAACATACTATATGTAAGCGGAATCCACTTTCAACATCGCAATATTAATGGAGGGGGGGGCTTGAGCCGGGTGATCCTCCCTGACTACGCCACTGCCAGACATGACCTACAGCTTAAGGGGATGTCTTCCCATCATCAGAGGCTTCAGAATCTTCATAAGATAACATGTAAAATTTAATTCATAAATATCTTAGAAAATACTAGGAACTGATAATTTTGTTGCCAAAGAGTAATACAATTCAGATGACTGTCACAATTTTGCACCTAATTACTTGGATTAATTGTAATGCATTCTTCCGTATTGAGTTACTCCAGGTAAAGAGTCAAAAGACCACTTGCAAATCTCATGAATTACTATGGATGACATTCTTTGAAGAACAAATGCTGAGGAGGGATGTATTATGACAATTTGAAAAGTGAAACCCGTGTCTACCCCTCCAGTTTCATAATCATTTATGCCTTGAGCAGTCTCCCTTTCCACTCCCACCTCCCACTTCCCACTGATTTCCCTCAACTTTACGACACAACTATCTGAATGTGCTTTTTCGGCGTAAGTTGGTAGGATTCAGGTGTCAACAAAATACTTCGTAGAACAAAGATAATGATCTTTGAAACCTCAGTATGGAATGTCTTTCCAATTGCTTTTCTACATCTTTTGTTGGTTGAAACGGATGGATTCTCCTTCGAAGCAGTAGCTTTAATCTCTTCCACTCACAAATGTAAACCAAAAAAAGTCTAAATGTTTCTTATATATTTGCCTATTTCTTTTGTTTTCTGGAAGGATAGATTTCTTTTCATTTTATAATATTTATCACAAAAACGCACACAGTGCGATGTTTCTGTGGTTAGAACGGATTAATTGTGTGCAGGGATGACAAAAATCAAGTTTTCGTTGTAAGTTTTTTTTTTAATAACTAGAGTTTGGTTTATCAAAACTCCATTATATATTTACCTTATTCGCGTGTGTTAGTGTGTGACAAAAATAAATAAATAAATAAAGTATTTCATGGATCATCACCAAATTTGGTAAAAATACAAAGAGTCAAGAATTAGGAAGTGAGTTTGTTATTAAAATAGTCTTCTCAAACCGAAAGTGGTTTAAAGAAACCATTTCCGGTTTGATCATTGATCATCATAGATCGAAAAACGTAATACGTATTAAGATCCGGGTTTCAGTTTCGTAAGAACATATTTAATCTCTATTATTAACTCTCTAATAAAATCGGAAGTGGTTCATTCAACTATAATTTCTCGTTTCAATAAATATTGGTCTACATAGAGCAAGAGCGGTAGATGAAAGCAGTTTTCTCCATTACGGATAGCTCTCAAGTGTCTCAAAAGTGCAGTGGCGTAGTCAGGGGAGCTCACCCGCCTCAAGCTCTCCCCATTAGTGTTGTAATGTTGAAAGTGGATTCTGCTTACATGAAGTATGTTCCATTTGTAATGTTAGAACTTTTCTTTTTAGTTTCCTTAGTAAGCATAAGGGAGCTTGTAGTTTTACTGCAGATGTAATTAAGTATGTGTGTATGTAGCACTTTATTCCTCGGTAACTACCAGCTAAATTTAAACCAAATTAGATGTACAAGTACCCAATCATCTAAGGAATAAAGATCACTACATGTGATGGCCGAGCTTGGTCGGCGATAGGTTCGGCTCGGCTTGCCTTGTATGTTCTATTTTATTTCTCCGTAACTACTGGCCAAATATCATCGAAATTTGGTGTGCAGATAGCCCATTATCCAAAGAATAAACATCTCTATACTTGGTGGCCGACTCGGCAAAGGACAGGCTCGGTTCGGCTCTGTTTGTATGTTGTACTTTATTTCTCGGTAACTATTGGTCAGATTTAAATCAAATTTCGTTTCCAAGTATCGCTTAAGGAATAAAGATCATTATATATTATGTCTGGGCTCGGTCGCCGACAGTCTCGACTCGACTTGTCTTGTACGTTGTATCTTCTTTTTCAGTAACTACTGGCCGAAATATTTTAAACAGGGACGCAAGTGGAATGCAGGACAAAAATGTCCTTCTCTCCTCTTGCCTTATGTTTTCTTACTTGCTTGACAAAAGTTATATTATTTTGCTTGGTGAATTCTTTTCCTTCAACCTTCAGAAAATCATGCTTTTGCAAAGCTCTGCTTTCTTTTAAGCCCCAAACAGATACATGATGGCAAAAAGTTTCGGAATGTGTTGCTATTTTCACTGCTCGCTTCTCATTTTAGATAGTGTATATTTACAACAAAGGGGGGAAGTGCACCTTTGCAGTCCCTAAATCCGGCCATATATATAGATATATAGATAGATAGATAGATAAATAGATACAGTGGCGGTTCCAGGATATGAACAAGGGAGGGGCTAAACCATAGCTTGCAGCTTTATCCAGTGTAAAGCAGAATTGAAGCCCATTTTAACCAGTGTATACCTGATCGTTAAGGGGGGACTATAGCTCCTGGGAGCAGGAAAATTCGGTGTAGGAAATTTCGGTGTAGGAAAATTCGGTGTAAGAAAACTCGGTGTAGGAAAATTCGGTGTACAGAAAATTCGGTGTACGGAAAACTCGGTGTGGGGAATGTTCGGTGTAAAGATTCGTTGTAGTAGACAGTAGTATTTATTAAAAACTTAACTTTGAGCATAAATGAGCGTATTAGTTTTAAGTTCAAACTTTGTGTAGAACGTACTTTTACTGTCTGCTATACCAAATTTTGAAAAGTTGTGATTGTGAAATAATTTGAATTCTAGATTTCGACGGATTTTAGCATTTCATGGCCCTTACATGACGAGAAATTTGTTTATTGATGTCCGTTTGTGTGATTTAGCGAAGCGATCATCGATACCAATCGACATTTCATTTAAAACTTAAGTTTTTATGCTGTTTTGGAGGATGTCTCCTAGAATTTTATATTTCAAAAAAAAAAAAAAAAAAGTAGGTTACTAGACGGGTAAAGTTGAAAATTGTAGATTTTTCAAAAATGTTCTGACGATTTTATGTATATTTTATAAATAAATATTTAAATTTAAATTCTTCAAAAACGACATAGTTTATTTATGTTACTCAAAGGTGTAAAAATAAATGCCTCAACTAAAGTATCTACGCCTGATTGGAGGAGAAGTCAATAAGGAGTCAATAGGGTTGCAGTACCTGTTTACCTTAAGGCAAACAAACTAAAGTGTCTGATTGGAGGAGAATTAAACTATTTGTACAAATATTATATGATAAAACCATCCTGCTTTATATTGCCCTTTCCACTAAGACTTTTTTGATCAATATATTTTTGCATCTTACATATGTATATGCAGAGTGATACTCCCGGATTCATTGGGCTCTAGAATTTCCAACTAAAGTCCGGTTTTCATGCGGTTTGTTGCAAATTATCAAGGGAGAATGGGAGGTTTATGGGACTATGTTTACTGGTTTAAATTCATCCGGGGTAATATCGAGCAGGCCGCAAGAAAAACAGCAAATATTCGCCATTGTACGTTACAGTTCGAATGAGATATTGGATATTTGAAGCGAAATTGAAGAATACAAATTAAGTGTTAGTGAAATGAAACGAAATCTTTAAGTTTTATGTCCAACAACATCCGCTAGCGGTGTCCGATGCTTTCCTGCCTTACTCAGAAGAGATCCTGTTTCCTGCAATTTATTCACTAGCGACCATATTATGTTCCTGTTTGGGGCAGAACGTGAGGCAAAGTTGCGTGTAGCTGCCCTTTGCGTAGCAACAACAGATCCCGGCCTCTAAAATCTTTTTAACGATAAAATCACGTTGCTCCAAAGAGTACATTATTGTAACTGCGTCCTGATCATATTGGTACAGTAGCACAGCATAATTCTCAATACGAAGGCCCAGTTTCCTGTTTCTTATTGACCGTCGCGAGGTTGTCATCTAACGAAGAAACTCAAATCTCCATACCGCACCTCACCTAATTCCAATTCGGTACAGTGGCGAATATTTGCTGCTTTTCTAGAGGCGCGGCCTATATTACCCCAAATGAATGTAAACCAGTAAGCATAGTTCCATAAATCTTCCAACGTTCCTTGATCATTTGCCACAAACCGGATGAAAATCGGACTTCAGTTAGAAAATCTAGACCCCCAAATGAAATCCGTGAGTTTTAAAAGAATCACCTTGTATATGTTCTATGAAGTACTATATAGGAAAGGTGTTTTTAGTTGTTCCTATAACTATTCTCTGAACTTATAGTTGTAATTGTTTTATTTCTGACAAAAAGTGTCAGCTTCATTGTGTGATGAAAAGTAGTTTATAGTAATACCCCGCAAAAGACATGCAAGAGGTATTGGACTCAAGGCAGAAAAATAAATTTGCTTTTCTTGAAATAGGTAATAACATTTTATTCGTTACATTATATGGTTTCCGTTTTCACAATATGAAATGTCGTAAATTATTGTAAGTAGTAATATTCAATATGTATTACACCGAATCTACCGTACACCAAAATTTCCCCACACCGAGTTTTCCGTACACCGAAGTTTCTGTACACCGAATTTTCCTACACCGAGTTTTCTTACACCGAATTTTCTTACACCGAATTTTCCTACACCGAATTTTCCTAGACCCATAGCTCCTATAGCCTTCCCTCGGATCCGTGCCTGTATACAAGGGCGCCGATTTCTCTGTACAATGGGGGGCCTCATTTAGATGGAGAAGCCATATATGAGGATTTTAAAACAAATTGCATTCAAATTATCCCAAATATTATATATTCTTAAATACAATAAGGGGTCCCACATGTGCTTTGGGGGGGTGGTCCCGGGTCCCCTTGGTCCCCCAGGAACGGCGCCCATGCCTTTAAACGGATGGATTCTTCTTCCAAGCAGTAGCTTTCACCTCTCTGCCACTCAAAACTATACAACGAAGAAAAGTCTAAATGTTTCTTATTTACCTATCTTTTGTTTTCTGGAAGGATAGGTTTCATTTCATTTTATATTATTTATCATAGAAAACAGACAGTGCAACGTTTCTGTGGTTAGAATGGATTAATTGTATGCAGGGTTGGCAAAAACCAAGTTTTCCTTGTTTGGTTTTTGAATAACTAGAATTTGGTTTACCTACTCCTTTATATATTTACCATACCTGTGTGTGCACGTGTGTGAAAAAAAAGAAAGAAAAAGTAAAAGAAAAAACTAAAGAACTGCTTGATGGATCATCACCAAATTTGCTCAAAATATAGTCAAGAGTAAGGAATTTTATTTGTCATTAAAACCACCTACCCAAACGGGAAGTGATTTAAATAAACCATTTCTGGTTTGATCTTTGATCACCATAGATCGAAAACGGCAATATGTAGTGAGATCCGGTATTCTGCTTCGTAAGAATATATTATTAACTCTACTACAACCTACAATGGTACAAATCAACTATAATTTCTGCTTTCAATAAATATTGATCTATATATAGCAAAAACGGTAAAAAATAGATGAAAATGGTTTCTTCCAATGGAGCAGCTCTCAAGCGTCTCAGGTGTACCTTTCATCTCTTCTTGTGATCTTCAATTGAAAGCTCGGTTTCAATAGTGATCTCCATAGAACAGGAATGAAGCGGGTTTTTGCTTTCTATTCAGCTTTCTAAAAATAACTACTATACTCTGTCTTCCAAAAGATGTGGAAATCAACTACTACCGATTTTAACTTTGATGGCTATAGAATAAAAACTGTAATAGATAAGAAGCGGTTTCTGCAATTTATTAGGCGTTCCAAGAATATATTTCGTCTCTAGTCTAATCTCTCTACCAAAACCGGAAGTGGTAAAAATCTACTACAATCTATTACAGTTTCAATATTAATTGTGAAAATATCGTACCACAGACACCAAACTCTTCTGCGTGATGTACACGTGGCACTGCTACTTGTTTTTGAACCATTTTCTTTATCTTGTGGATAATCGTGGCCTCTATTTTTTAAATAATAAAATAAGTCAAACTCGAGGTCATATGTAAACTAGTTTTACAAATGATTTACCAGTAGAGCACAAATTATTTACTAGTCTGCCCATTCATTACTGTTCAAGATTGAATAAGCCAAACCGAGTAGCGTGTCTGAACAAAGAAGTGAGTTAGGGAAGCTAATACATAAGATTATTTGCATGAATAAAACCTACTTTAGATTTGTAATAAGAGATAAAAAATCTTAAACATCTGAGAGGTTATTTGGTTCACACAGTTACAGTTAAGAAATTGATAAGAGAATAAGATAGATTGGGCTAGAGCCTAAGTTGGGATAAAGCGGGAAGTATAAAACACATTTTTGTAATGAAAGTCTTGATTCTGAGCGAAAACAGCTAGTTGATCTTTGACCTCGAGTTGGACCGGTTTGCGGTCACTTCTTAAGATTGAGACCGAGATCAGTCGAATTAGCACCCTCAAGTTGCAGTTATTCATTTTTTTTAAAGAAGGGGCCATGGCTACAAAACTTTTATTTAGATTACATATGGATAGAAATAAGTATTTTCTAGCCCGTTCTTATGTAACAGGGGGGTTATGAAGGACGGGACCTACAGTTTAAAGTGGGTTACAAACCATTACTCGGTTTGAATCGGAGAGAAATTGTCCTCTAGCTGGGCTCAAACCTGGGACCCCTGCCTGATTACAAAAGTGACAATTCTACAGACTCATCCACGGAGAACACCTGATAAAGATATATTGTACTGATATTGCATGTACTGTACTTGTGAATATTTTAAGAATCGCTTTACAAGAAGAGAAAAAAAAACTGCACAAGTTAAATCAGTACAAAGTACAGAAGATATACTTTATTCCCCCAAGTTAGTTCACAGAGTCAAAAATTTAGCGACCTAATTTAATTTGCATATAAATATAAGAAGTGAATAAAGATATGAATCAATTGAGTTCACTCTGGTTCTGAACCATTTATATTATTTTATTGGTTTAAATCAATTGTTTGTTTAACATACACATACAAATTCTATGAACTTCAATAGGAAAATAATTTTGGATCTTTGGATAATTTTAATAATAATAATAATAATAATAATAATAATAATAATAATATAGTTTGATTCAATATAGTGAACAAATTGGGGATGTGCCTGGATTAAGAATCAGCAAACAACGGTGAAATATTCCAAAAATATTGCAGATTGATAGCCAATGACGTGGCCATGCATCACACAATTTCCTAGCTATTTTGTGGGCTTTGTTTTAATAATAATAATAATATGATTTTCACAGGCTTGCGCCCACTATTCATGGAACAGTTCTAACATAATTTAATCCTACTCTTGTTGTGGACAGCTAAGAGCGCTATGAAAACAAAGCAAGATGAAGAATGAAAGAGATTGTCTATTTTCCCTCCCCTTTGCTACTTTTGTCTCACTCTGTGCTTCCCCCTGACCCTGCTATCCCCTTCCACCTGCCTTTTTCCTTGTATGTGACTGACTTCCTCCTATGATATTCACAGAAATCGATCTCTTTTTTTTCTCCCTGTCTCTACTTCATATTTGCAATAACAACATATGAAAGTGAAATATTCATTCTGCTTCACCACCTGAAGAACGAAATTCAATGTGACCCTCTGAAGAACAATACAATAGATACCATGTCCGAGGAACTCTCCAAAGATCTGATAAGATCTGTAACTGATGAACACAATACCTTTACCAAACCTGTCTGGTCAACTGTGTTACTCATGTGGCAAATAGTATTTGTAACGAAATAGCTTCTGTTCCACGCATTTGCGTTCCATTAGATACCCGCAGAGAAAAGAATCTCATTCAGCTGGTACCAGTTGTTGATTTTCTCCCACCAAGCGTGAAAGGAATACCCGAAACAGATTTGTTCCTTCAATTAGTTACGGTACAATAACGTTACATGCTCGAATAACGTTACGGTGTCGTAACAAAAATTGGTGGTATACCTTGTACCTACCTACATTAAATAACCAATAATTTTGTTACAGAGAACTATTTTCGTTACGTTACAGTTACGTTAAGTTATCCACCCCTGAAGGTACCTCTGACTCATTCGTACCAGCGTGCGGCCCCTGAATAAGCATAAGGAAAATTTCAATAGGTGACGAAGTCCCGGGCCAAAGCATCCCTAATTCATTCACTATGGTCCATGTGGCCCCAAAATTGGATAGTCGAGAGTTAGGTAGGGTGGTGGGGCCCATACTACTTTGGCCTTCAGCCCCCTTTAACTGTTCGAACTTCTCTCCTTATTTTGACCTTTTCCTTTTGTATCATACTTCTCTCCAAATTTGACTTTTTCCCGATTGCGACACTACTTTTTTGCGTATTTTTTATTAATTTTGGTTATTGTTTAGCATTGGTGGGTCAGCTTTTGCACCTACTTTTTTGCGATATTCTATTCCGATGAGATTGTTTTATGGTTTCATACGTTAAATTACGTTACCAACATTAAATTCAGACAGCACAGCAGAGCAAGCGTTAGCGAGTGAAGGAGGGTCAGAGTCCCGCATGGCACGTTGTTTTCTATCTTCCTTACCAACAATTCACTTTCTTTTCTCACATAAATCACTTCCATTTACCCTTACGGTTTGTCTAAGTCCTCTACTGCCCTAAAAAAAAATGTGTCCGATTGTTTGTTGACTACTTGAACACCACTATCAATTCATTTCCTCCGTAAATCAAACTACTTTTTGCTAGTTTTTGTCCCAATATTAGTATTATTATTACAATTACCTGACTTTTTAGTGCAAATGGAAATGGAACTTAAAAAATCATATTATTAGTTATATAAGTATTGTCAAAGAATTTTAAATTTTTTAACCTCCAAATTCTTTAAAACCTAGAAGTAAATCATAATATATTAAAATAAAGTAATTTGTCATATGGTTATTATAATTTGGAAGATAAAGGAAACAAAGGGAAATAAATTCCTTCCCGGGAATTTATAGGCCAGGGAAAAACCCGGGAATATTCCCATTTTTTAAATTCCTTCACCGGGAATATTCCCACTGCCCATCACTAATAATGGTATTATGCACAACTTTTGTTATGCAGGGGGCTCTCTTGCGTGATGCGCACGTCCATTTATTTTTTTTTTTCTCTGCACATGACGTAACGATAGCAGGAAGTCAGTATACTTCGTTCGCGCGGGGAAAAAATCAAGCGGGTATGCAAGCGCTCCCCACGTTTATCTTTTTGGTCATGTGTGTATATTAAAGTTTTTACAATAATTTATTTTATTTATTGCGTTTTTCAAAAGAATATTCATGGTTTAAATAATATTTTTATTGTATTTTCATCTTTCTTTATTGATGTGTTTTCCTTGTCCGTGCATGTATTATGTAGGCATCAGTGTTTTATTTAAGCATTATCACATCTCAGTTTGCTGCACAAAATCGAGAGTATTGAGATATAAACGTAAATTACATGGCCAAATATGATGCCTATGATAATAATTTATTACCGATGTGACCTACTATTGAAAGAAAAAAAAGAAAGAAATATGGTTATCTTTAGATTTCACATATAGTTGAAGTTCAGTGATAAATATTTGTTCAATTCATTAGATGCCTTTTATATTCTCAATAACATTAACCACTGAACTAGAGAATACACATAATAGCTATTATAAAAGATCAACCATAGAACGTTGACAAAGAAACACCACCGTCACTTGTGACATTTTATTTCGTCTGAAAATAAAGCCCCACAGTAGTTTTTCCATATATAACCGCCAAGGTTACGTTTCGGGAATATCACTAGCAAAAGATAATGGGATTCTAGCTATAGCTTTTTTCATAATGTAATGAGTGGTTGATTATTAATACATAGTTGATTCATAGAATTGAACCTTAAATATTTTTCACTTAAATGGCGAAAGAAGTGACCCGTTTAGGACGTTAACATAAACAGTTCTGAGTTGTTCTTGGTTATTAAAGACAAAGTTGTATTATTATTATTATTATTATTATTATTATTATTATTATTATTATTATTATTATTATTATTATCCACTGTTGAAACCGTCATACATAACATAAATTGCTATGCAAATTTAGATGCTTTGTAATAAACGAAGTTGAGTATTTGATTATTACACCGTCTGCGTAGGTTTTCTCGGGGTCCTCCAGTTTCGTCTTACTTCCCTCATTCCACTACTATCACCAATCTCTTTAGCTTATTTGCTTGATTTTAAATTCCCACTCAGCAGCGAGGCTATACAGCGCCGGCGCAAGGGGGGTCGAGCCGTGCTACTGCCCAGGGTGGCAAAATTTGAAAAAGAAAATAAAGGGGCGGCATGTGAAAATACCGCCCAGGGCGGCATGTGAAAATACCGCCCAGGGCGGCAAAACTTCTAACGCCGGCCCTGAGGCTATATGAGACGTGGACATACTGATTAATTTTGGAATCTCAACCACATGAGCCTTACTGGGAATCGAACCCGTGTCTCCCACGCCAAAGGCGCGTACGCTAACCAGTTAACCACGAAAGAGCTCTAATCTCGTTTAGCAATGAAAACCAGGCTATATATATATGATGTGGTTCTACAACAGTTTGCTCGTACTACAAGCAGCAGTGTCATTTCAAATTTGCCAGATGAGGAGCAAAATTCTCCACCATAAAACTTCCACGCTTTTTTAAACCTTTTAGTTTTACGTCTTACGTTTATGGCGAGTAGGCTAAAGGAGGCGATGAGGATGAATGAAATGTTAGAATGAAGGAAGGGGAAGGAAATGGGAGTACTCCGAGTAAACCTACACACACGTTTTCGTCCACCACAAAATCCACTTAATGCTAACTAGGATCGAAGAAGGGAGCTCACGTAACAGAGAGTTATTAGTATATTAGAAAACAATTTAAAATGATAATTACCCTTCCTCCCCCCTCCAAATAACGTCCCTGACTACCAAATCCATAATATACTATTTTCATTTAGGTTCTTTCCTACTTTAAAAAGAGAAAGAACTTAGAAAGAACACGAAAGGAAAAGTGCGGCGACAAGAAACCTAACAATTATCCATTTCCCTTCTACGAATACGCCCCAACGCTGAGTTTGGGGACATAGTCCATCACCTATAGCAGACGCGGGAAAATTATCTTGTTCACATTTCTCTTAGTTATTGAACTATTAAGCTGCTTGTTTCGGAGATCCTTCTACGAATACGCCCCAACGCTGAGTTTGGGGACATAGTCCATCACCTATAGCAGACGCGGGAAAATTATCTTGTTCACATTTCTCTTAGTTATTGAACTATTAAGCTGCTTGTTTCGGAGATCTGGTGTTAGTGCCTTAGGAATTCAGTTTTCTTATTGTTGTTCCTCCACTTCCCTTCTACGAAAACGCCCCAACGCTGAGTTTGGGGACATAGTCCATCACCTATAGCAGACGCGGGAAAATTATCTTGTTCACATTTCTCTTAGTTATTGAACTATTAAGCTGCTTGTTTCGGAGATCCTTCTACGAATACGCCCCAACGCTGAGTTTGGGGACATAGTCCATCACCTATAGCAGACGCGGGAAAATTATCTTGTTCACATTTCTCTTAGTTATTCAACTATTAAGCTGCTTGTTTCGGAGATCTGGTGTTAGTGTCTTAGGAATTCAGTTTTCTTATTGTTGTTCCTCCACTTCCCTTCTACGAAAACGCCCCAACGCTGAGTTTGGGGACATAGTCCATCACCTATAGCAGATGCGGGAAAATTATCTTGTTCACATTTCTCTTAGTTATTGAACTATTAAGCTGCTTGTTTCGGAGATCTGGTGTTAGTGCCTTAGGAATTCAGTTTTCTTATTGTTGTTCCTCCACTTCCCTTCTACGAAAACGCCCCAACGCTGAGTTTGGGGACATAGTCCATCACCTATAGCAGACGCGGGAAAATTATCTTGTTCACATTTCTCTTAGTTATTGAACTATTAAGCTGCTTGTTTCGGAGATTCTTCTACGAATACGCCCCAACGCTGAGTTTGGGGACATAGTCCATCACCTATAGCAGACGCGGGAAAATTATCTTGTTCACATTTCTCTTAGTTATTGAACTATTAAGCTGCTTGTTTCGGAGATCCTTCTACGAATACGCCCCAACGCTGAGTTTGGAGACATAGTCCATCACCTATAGCAGATGCGGGAAAATTATCTTGTTCACATTTCTCTTAGTTATTGAACTATTAAGCTGCTTGTTTCGGAGATCTGGTGTTAGTGCCTTAGGAATTCAGTTTTCTTATTGTTGTTCCTCCACTTCCCTTCTACGAAAACGCCCCAATGCTGAGTTTGGGGACATAGTCCATCACCTATAGCAGACGCGGGAAAATTATCTTGTTCACATTTCTCTTAGTTATTGAACTATTAAGCTGCTTGTTTCGGAGATTCTTCTACGAATACGCCCCAACGCTGAGTTTGGGGACATAGTCCATCACCTATAGCAGACGCGGGAAAATTATCTTGTTCACATTTCTCTTAGTTATTGAACTATTAAGCTGCTTGTTTCGGAGATCCTTCTACGAATACGCCCCAACGCTGAGTTTGGGGACATAGTCCATCACCTATAGCAGATGCGGGAAAATTATCTTGTTCACATTTCTCTTAGTTATTGAACTATTAAGCTGCTTGTTTCGGAGATCTGGTGTTAGTGCCTTAGGAATTCAGTTTTCTTATTGTTGTTCCATTGCTGTATATTTTTGTGTGTGAATGGGCGTGTGGTACTCTCTATGTTGATGTTAAATTTAAGTGGAATTTTCTTATTGTTTTTGTTTTGTAAGTGTTATTTCTTATTGTTTTGAGTGCGTTCTATATAGAGCAAGTATACATTTAAAAAATGCCTGGTTGCGCGGTCGCCGCTTGTGCTCCGTACAGTAGGAAAACAAAAGGTACAAATATAGTGTATCATTCATTTCCGAAAGACCCTCTTTTACACACACACACACACACACACACAAACACACACAAAAAAAAACGTGGATTTTGAATGCTCCCAACATTTTCAACCTAATGATTACGTTCGTGATCTGCGAGCAGAACTACTTAACCTTCCTCCTAAGAAAGTTCTGAAACCAGATGGGATATTTTTAGCCCAAAAATCCCGTTTGTCGTCATTTTCCCGCCTCACATACATGATAGGACCACGGGAGTCATACCGTCTGAAAGGCCGTTCCATTCTGTAAAGAATGACTGTCGAATTATTATTCTAGAGTAATTAGGGATGTCTCAGTGATTTTTTTTATCCAAATATACTTCTGTATAGGGTTAAAGTGGGGCATGGTAGGGAATTTTTTTTCTGGCGGGCCTATTTTTTCACGTAGAAGATTGAAATTTTGCACAAACATTCAGTCCACCGAGTAGTATTTACCGGAAGTTTTTTTTCGATTTCTGCGTAAAAACAGGGGAGTCCTGAGGGGCAAATGTTGAAAAAAGGGAAATTTTGCCCGAAAAATCCCTTTTTCAGGAATTTTCCGCCTTAGATACATGATGGAGACATGTGAAAGGTACCGCCTGAAAGAAAGTTCTATTCTGAAGAAAATGATTGGCGGATTATAGTCCTAGGGTAATTAGGGATGTCTCAGGATTTTTTTCCCTGAGATCATAGTGTTTTATGGTGATTTGGGGCATTGTGGGAATTTTTGATAAAAATTCTCCCGCGGCTACGATCACATAGGGGGGTCCAAGGGGGGGGGGCAAAATTTGAGAAAAAAATTCCCTCCGAAATTTTCACTTTGACATTTTTTCCCGCTTCTGGTGTATGGTATGAGCATGCAAGTGGTACCATTTGAAAGCCAGCTCTATTCTGAAGAGAATGAAGTATGAACCATGATCATAGGATAAATAGTGACGATGCAGTAGCTGCTTGACTGAAAGTCTCAAAATAGCCCAAAAAGCCAAGATCTCCTAAGGGCTAATACTACCAGTTCGGATTTACTTCAAATTCACATCGCAAATATCAGAAAGATAACAGACAGAACTGATAGGTCTCATGCCAGAGATGTTAGAAAGAGAGCAATTGAAACTCTAAATAATTTATCTCCCAAGAAGAGAAAAATATACCAGTGTACGTCTACAGAAAATGACTTCGTCTCTGAAGAAGTTAAAACTCTTACAAACCAAGTAAAACAATTGCAGGAGAAAAATCGAAGATTAAATGAACAGTTTTCAAATTTGAAACTAAAAACTAAGTGCCTTTCTAAGAAACTTACAGCCGTACAACAAAATCTTAATAAGCGTTCCCAAAATGTAAAAAAGAAAGTTGAATCTGAGGTACACCGAATTTTAGGGACTGTTTTCTCCGAAAATCAAATCAAATGCTTAGTGAATGGCAGGAAAAGAACTAAGTGGAGCACAGAAGATATATGTAGAGCGATTACGCTGCGTGCTATTAGCAAAAAGCGTTATTTATTCTTAAGGAGTAAGTTGGGGATTCCATTACCTAAAATTTCTACTTTAAAGAAATTGATTTCCCGTTCATTTCGTTGTCGCCCTGGTGTATTATCAGAAGTGATTCATTTAATGAAAACAGAGGCGGAAAGATCGAACGTATATGCGTAATTTCATTCGATGAAATGAATATTGACAGCAGGGTTACGTACGATCAAATGGAAGAAACCAGCATGTGAAGGTTGGATCGAGTTTCTGTCGCGTGGTGGTCTCCTCGTTCCATCAGAGGAATGGATGTCAAAAATGAAGGGTTTTGAACTTATTTTCAATGACATTAATGGTACCAGCACAATGTCCGGTGAAAAAAAAAATTGTAAAAAGACTAACCTCGAAAATAAGTGAAAAGTATCCTGGTGTGAATGAACAGTTAATGAAGATATATGTAAGAACTAGGATGTTCATTCGCATAAAATACATGAATAATAGAAATAAATTTCTAAAATCAACAAATGCCCCAAAAATAAAATCTCGACATTGACATCCTTCAGCCACAGTGAGGCCTACAACAAACAACTAAGCAGAGAAAGGTACGTAGAATTATTATTTAAAATTATTTATTATTGTTTATTTGCTGTGCAAACCTTGTCTTGCGTTGCTTCTGGCTGTGCGCTTCTCTTGTCTGCTCCTCGAGACTTTCTCGTCAGCCTAGCTGCTCCTCGAGGCTGGCGAGAAAAACAGGCTACGGCGCTGGAAGATGACGTCACAATCTTAGTCCGATCATGGCTGTTAGTGCATTATGAGCTAATGGAAGTGCGCTTGATTTGAATTGTGTTTAAGTTAATTGTAATTAAAACATTTTCAATTTTTGACTGCAAGAAACATTCTTGAAGATTAGGAAACATTCTTGAAGAACTTGAAGATATGGTAAGTTTCAAATTGTAATTTAATAATAATTTTTTGTAGGCCGTTAAGTTGATACCTGACGACTATTGAGGTTTCGGTTGTGTTCACATGTTTACTTATTTGATATTAATAAGATTTTATAGACGACTATTTGGTACTCTATTTAATACTTAAGCAATCTTAAATTTCTTCCAAATCGTGAGTTTTACATAGTGTTATTTGGGGTTTAGATAATATTGTGTAATACGAAAATTGTATACAATAATTAGTCACTCCTTGTACTTTTGATAGTATATTGAAAGGCCTGGTATTTAAGCAGATTACTACTGTTCTTAAACTAGAATTCCTAAATGAATCTTACGAAAACTTGTATCAAAAATCAGTCTTATGACTTTATTATTATTTTAAAATCGTGTTTTGGTGAAGATTTGAAACTCGTTTTCATTAAGCAGTCCTTACAGAAAACCACTGCAATATAAATGTATATTTTTTAAACTCAATATTAGTTTTCGTTCTCGCTAATTCATAGTGAAAACGTTGCTTTATTGTGCAAGTGAAACAATAAAGAAAATGAAATTTTGGTCAAATGAGATGAAAATAAAAGGGGGTTGTGTCTCGTTGAGTAGGTCCAGCAAAACCCGACAGCATTACAGGAAACAAGTGAGGCAGTGAATATATGAATTTTAATGGTAATTGTTGGTTAGAATTAGTTTTAAAATATATTGTTTGGAAGTTAAAAATGATTAGAGTTGTTGATACTATTGAAGTGTTCGCCTAGTTACGCATGGAAGTAGTCACTATAGTACAAGTGGCATTATTTGTTGTACGAGTACAAGGGAGCAAAGTCACAAGTTTGAAGGCCTTTAAAAGTTGGACCTACTCAACGAGAAATGGGCCATAAAAGTAATAACAGTAGTATGGAAAAATCTGCAGAAATAGTTTCGAAGTCATGGATTCAAATGATCAAAACGTACGTGGTGCCTGGAAAATTTGGCCTTCAAGTAGTTGTAGGTGGTCAGGCTTTTTCTAAGAAATGTTACAATTTTGCTAATTTCTCTTTATATCTTAAAGTTGAATGGAGTTTACGATACTGCGTTAAGTTATGGTAAGGTCTGGGCTAGTTTAGTTTGTGTTAGGTTAATTGAGGTTATGGTTAAATTTTATAACTTCGCTATTTTTTGTTATTATTAGGTTAGATAAAGTTAGGTTATGGCGGATTAGATTACGGGGTATTACTTTAGCAGACGGCTCTACCTAACTTATATTTATGGACGGATTTTTTTCTATTTTTTTTCACTAGATTTTGGCCACAACTGCTACGAAACGTAGCTGAGCGAGCGAAGGGGGTTAGAAGTCCCGCAGGGTTAGTTTTTCCCTGCCTTTAAGTTACACACAATTGGCGTTGCGACCATTGCAGACGGCCATTTTCCAAAGCTTAACATACACTTACTTGTATTTCGTTCCTTGCTTGTATTCAGCGGCCTTTCGCCTTGTCAGGTAGTTCCACCATCACGTACTTACTTTCCCATGTGTATTCACTCAAAGATACGATTTATTGATTTTAAACACGGCTTAACTTTAGTTACTCCTCTCCACTATCAGACCTAGAAAAAAAATGCTTAATTCACACTACCGAGTTTGCAAATTAACTGCATTTGTATACTAAGGTAACGTACACTAAGCTAATATAATGTGCCTAGCTAAATGCAAGTTACTGTCCTTTTAACATTTCAATAGCTACAAAATGATACAAAAATGAAAATTTTGGTGTAGATATTTTTTTCGTTCCTCTGTGGCATAGTCCTGTTATGCTAGTCCACCTTACCAATATGGGTTTTTTCGATACAAGTAATTAGTGCTAAGGGTGATTAAAAACATCAAACCAGAGTTAATAATTCAACGAATATTGGTAGAATTCCGTAGGCTACTGTCCATTCATTAATTCTAAATTCTAGTTTGATTATTCATTCATATCAGTAAGTTGAACGGAAGCAATTAACGCAAAAACTAAGGACGATGGTACTTATCGCAACTCAGGAGGCGCGAAGAGATTGTGGGAATGCGCATGAAACTAAAATCCACCGATACAAGTTACGTGTTAAGATCTTGCCTTGAAACAGACACGCCTTTCGTGCACATAGGATGTAAGTTACCTCTTCCTGTAAGCTATGACAATACTTCATATTATTGCACACAAGTTTTCCACACTAATAAATACGTTATTCCTTCTTTACCCACTAACAGTTTCCGTAAATTTAGTACTACCTGGATACTTTGTCGCTGCGCCATTATATATATTCAGTTTTTAAAAACTAAAAATCAGTTCCAATCATGTGATAATTAATTAATTAATTTCACGTCACGAGTTGATGCAAACGTAAATTAATTCCTTATATTTACAAGGTCTATTTCTGAATGTAGCAAATCGTTCTTAAATTTCATACTACGTTATGTTGTAGAAACTTATCAGCCAGAGTTAGCTGGTTTAAACCTTGGTTTGAACCAGCTGAAAAAAAAATAGTTTAGCCCAAAAAACGAAAAATTTGTAAAAGTGTAAGTGTTCGTAAAATCTTGATGAACACACATATGTGGGTTATCACGTTTCACTCCCGTATATTACTCGTATTATATTCAGACCCTTTCATTACTGAAATAGATTATACTACAAAACCAACTTTTGTTTCATTTATATGTTATGAATGTTTCTTTTGTAATTTTTATAGTTTGTTATTATTGTTATGCAATTGCAATTAAAGAAAAAATCTAAATATTGTTTCGTTTTAATAATGTTTACAACTGATAAAATACATCGAAATGCTGTACTTTTCTGGGGGAAGGGGGTCTTACAAACCCTCAAGAGGCATTTACTGAAAACAGAAGTATATTTGGTATCTATTTATGCATAAATGAGTCAGAGCCAAAGTGGGCTCAAATAATGCGTATCCTGATTCACTTTTCTTACTGATATGCAAATTAAGCCATTGTATTTCCTTAACTTCGACTAATAAAAGTCGTAGTGAACTAACGTGGACTAAATTTGTTTTTCTGTACTCTGCAGTACTTTGAAATTGGCCATATGCAATTCTGTATAATGGTTTAACTTGTGTTCTGAGTTTCTGAAATGACTCTTGACAGTTATATTAACAAATATGTAAAGAATAGTACAACATATTTTTTAATCAGGAGTCCTTTGCGAGTGAGTCGGCAGGCGTATCGCATTTGTGGCCAGTTAGTCGCGGTTTCAAGTTCAAATGGAGGACAATTTCCCTCGGATGTAAGCCGAGAAGCGGTTTGGATTCCGCCTTAAGCTTGCATGACCCCTTCCAGCATAGCCCGGTTGTTGCATAATAACGCCAAGGCGAAGCAAATCTATTTTTGTCCATATGGGATATAAATACATAGAGCAAATTATTTAAACAAAAAAAAGCCTGGTTTAAACCAAAAAACGGGTTTTTTGTTTTTTTAAAATAAAAACCTGTTTTTTTTTTCAACCTTTATATCAGCATATGTATCAGAAAAGCGCAACTGTTTAAAATAACTCATGGCTCAGTTCTTGGTATTATATTCCAATGTATGACTAATATATATGTATAGGGTGTCCCAGATAACATGTTACACAGCTTGTGGATAGATTCTTTGGAACAAATTGATCTTCTTCAAATTGATTTAGTGTCACTGATGTTTCATGTATTCATTGCACTAATTGTATACACAGCACCTTGCTGGAATATATTATCACCATTGTTGCCCACTTTTCAATTGTAATTACTATTTTTGATAGTCAATAGTGCCTCGCAATTGGCAACCCTGTATCTTACAAACGAAGTCGTAGTCTAGAAAATGGTATTAAGAAAACTAAACCAGTTTGGTCCAAAGAATCTACCCACAAGCTGTGTAGCATGTTGTCTGGGAGACCCTACATATGTATATCATTGACAATTGATCTGGCATCGAGAAGGTTGTGTGGTTACCGGTCATGTAATCTATCACTAATTATTTTTACTGCCATTTATAACACAAGAGCCTTTTTTCTTCTTCAAAAAACTGATTTACTTAGTAAATATGTATGTTCATGTGATGTTAATAATATTCCTTTTTAAAATGTAGTAAATACACAAGTTTAAATCGTATTTAGATGTTTCACTGACGCCTGTTTAATTTTATTTATAGATTGAACGAAGAATTTGAGTGGGCTAACTGCTTCCCATCATAATGCCTCGTCACTGTAGCGTGAGTCGATGCAAGTCTAATTATAAAAGTGAGCAAAGTGATTCCACAGTTACCACACTTTTGCTTCCAAAATCAGAGCCATTAAAAAGTCAATGGATTAGGAAAATACCTACCGATTTCACCAGGATAAAAACCCAGTGATATGTATAAAACATTTTCATGACTCTAACATAATTCGTCACGATACATTTGTTGTGGGTGGTGAAGTGAAAGTGTTTCCATTCCATTGAAATCTCTTCTTCCAGTTGAGAATTTTGAAGATGTTGAAGTTGATATTGGTGCGTTCGTTGGTGCTCTTGAGCATGATTTCGTATTAGAACAAATACCACGAAATGTGATCCCCATTCTAACTTACATATCTGGTTATGTAGTTAGAAATGAATCGGAACGTAAGAATTGTGTAGAGTGTGAATTATGCGTAGAATCTGGAAAAGAAGTTGATGTCGAAGTTCCCATTGATCTTATTAATGAAATGGATTGCGGAAAACTAATAGTCCCAATAGAATGTGCGCTTTCTGCAACTGCTATTGCATGGCATGTTCTACAAAACTCCTTGAGTATCACGAGGTTATATTTCTGTCTACACGGAATCAATTGTCTGTGTTCCATCAATTGTCACCAAACTATTATAAAGCAGCTATGTCACATCTTTCAAACTAGAGGATGTGTTCCAATGCAAACAAACTTTGTGAGATGTGTTATCAAATATATGTTTACGTACTAGTGAAATAATGCTTGGAAATTTGATAAAGACACTTTCAAAGGAACTCACATGTTTCCGGTAAGAAAATTGAGTAAATAATTTGTAAATTGTGTGTGGTGTACTTTATACTAGTTCAAAATCGTTCAGCTGTTGCATAACTGTATTTGTTCTCGATCTTGTAATTTTTATTGTAATTTAATATTGGTTAATACATTTATGAATAATCCTGACTTTTGAGTTTCTTGCTACCTGACATAGTATGTACAATTTTTCCATAAATTGCTGGAGTATATGTATTGTATCTCCCCTCTTTTTTTCGTACACGCCAGTCCGAACTAGCAAAACCACTGTTTTTTTTTATAAAAATCAGGGCACTTTTAGTTATTATATTAATTATTCGGTTAGGTTTATTAGTTTAAGGTACTTGTTACCCATAAACTGCAAATAATATAGAATCTATTGTTTGTCAGAAATATTTCCTGTAAACTAAAACAGACAGAAAATTCAGCGATACAATCTTGTCTCTTAAAAAAAAAAAAAAAGTCGGCGAAATTGTATCGCCGCAATTCTTTATTACTAAAAATTATTAATTTTATGGTTGCGCTGTAGACGGAACGAGACAGCTCTTCAAATAGGAACTCATGTACTTTTCTAGGTGAGACATTACTTTCAATACATATTTTCCAGACGAGATATTCTCAACTCTTATCTCGTACGCAGGCCTAATTATTTTCTACTCATTATTTACCATGAAACCAAATGCTACATCCACTGGGCCAACTTTGCGAGATACTAATTTGAAACCCAGATTTTGTATTGCATCCGAGTAAGCACTGAGAATGGTGATGCGTGACACAGCTCAGTGGGCGCTAAGAGATGGTGGGAATGTGTATAAAACTAACGTTAACCCAACGAACATGCCTTTCTTGCACTTACTATGATGTGTTACTTGTTCCTGTAGGCTAAGACAATAATTTGTATTTCTGCCTTATAATTGCACTTAGTTTTCCACACCAATAAAATGTTACATAATTCTTTCTTTTATCTACTAACAGTTCCCATAAATTGAGTACTTCCCGAATACTCTGTAGCTTCACCATGGATAATGCCTATATATGCACATGTTTCGTAATAAAAGTTATTTCCTAGCACGCAATTTTTTTTACGTAACGTATAATTTTGTAGGTTAACACACAGTAAGTTATTACATAAGTCAAGTGAATAAGAAAATAGTTTTTGTAATGAGTTATGCTTATAATGCATATTTTAGCAGTGTCAACCCGTTAACCGACACCATTGGGTTAACTTGTACAAGTTGTTATAATATGCGGCTACGGCAGGTTAAAGCTTGTGGAAAAGCGCAGCAACTGTGTAGGCTATTTGAAAGGCGTTAAGCAGCGTGTGAATTCAGATACAGAATCTTTTACAGCATATTTAACAAAAAATGCAATAAGAAGATAACTTTTGATTACTTTTATCCACCAAATTTGTTAGTATTACTCGATTGTTATTCACGGCACGAGGGTTGACGCAGACGTAAATTAATTCCTTATACTCAGCATTCTTTTGTGAAAATAACTCGTCTTTCATAACTTCTGTAAGATTCCTTAACCTGTAGAAAAATATCATGGAAAAAAATGAGTGGAGCAGAATACCGTATCCTCAGTTTTTGCCATGGTAAGTTCATCCTCAGTCTCAATCTATATGATTGCTTACATATTGTACATCCATCACTTATTTAGTGTGTCAGTAGTAGAATTAACATAGTCTTTTGTGATTTTTTTACTTTCTTTTATTTAAACTGTTTTTTTTTTTAAATTTATTTCTATCCCAGCTCGGAGGCCTCGGCTTGTGGTGGACAAGAACATGTCCGTGGGTGTTCTCAGAGTCTCTCATCTCCTCCCACATTATCATTTCACCATTAAAAAAATATATCTATGTCTTACTTCGTACGAGGGAGATATGAGAAAATAATTAAAATTCCAGATAATTATGATTAAGAGTAATTGTGTTTTTTTCTCTTCTAAAATATAATGGCTCAGAAGTGAGTGCAAAGATAATGCTTTCTGCATGGGCGTCTCTGACGGGAGGGACACGTCCCACAATATTTTGAAGTACAAAGTATTCAATATTTTATTCTAATATTGTTTACTAACAATAGGATAACATATAAATAACAATTTTTTTATTTGGAATATAATATTCAGGCTGTGAAGCGATTATGACAAAGTTCTTGATATACCTCAGGGGATCCGTGAAGGTAAGCAAAAGGGTAAAAATGGAATCGAAGATAAACAGGTTGGACTAGGAAATACCACTTAAATCAATTTATTTGATGTCCCCCCAAATTTTACATGCCCGAGACACCAGTGACTTCCTGTATCAATTTACTTCTAATCAGGGTTGGCTGGTTTAAACCAAAAAAAAAAAAAAAAAAAAACGAAAAATGCTTTAAATCGTGTGAACTTCATGGTGACGTTTCCACATATCAAACCATTCGCATTATGTTTATCTACTTTTCACTTTTTAATCAGGGGGCCCCATGTTCAATTCTCGGTCGAGCCACAACCCATCTTTCAAGTGTAAACCAAGTAGCGATTCGAGGTGTGCCTCTAAGCGAAAGTCTTCTCCGTGATAACTGTGGTATTTCATAAGGATGTTAAGCCTTAACATACGAAATGAAACCAAATTATATATTTCTACTTGAATGAATGCCTGTTGTTTTGTAAAGAAGTCAAGGTTGCTTAAATATACTGATAGAAATTGGCAAAATTTATCGATTGCCTATGTAGCTTCCAATATTAGCTTGGATTTGACTTAATTTTTATTTTATTGAATGATATCTACATACCAAGTACATACCCAGTTTTAGCGTAGTGATTATGATACGTTGACCTTAAAATTTTACATACATATACATTTAAAGTAATCAGGATTTACCCAATGGCTAAGGCGGGAATTTCCGATTTGTATACAATTTTGTGTAATGTTTTTACTTGTGTAACTGTTTATCTTTTTGTCCTTCTGAAATGACTCTTGACAATATTTTAACAAGGAGGCCTATGTAAAGATCAGTACAACGTATATTTATCAGGATTCCTTCGTGAGTGAATCGGCAATCGCATTTGTGACCAATTAGTCCCGGTTTCGTGTCTAAATGGACAATTTCTTTTGGATGTAAGCCGAGAAATTGTTTGGATTCTGCTTTAAGTTTATGTGACCCCTTCCAGCATAACCTTGTTGTTGCATAATAACAGCAAGACGAAACAAACTAATTTCTTTCCATATCTAATATAAATACATGGAGTAAATTATTTAAACCAAAAAACCTGGCTTAAACCAAAAAACCTGTTTTTTGTTGTTTTTTTTTTCAATAAAAACCATGGTTTTTGCCAACCCTGCTTCTAATTCACAGGGACAGCGGACTTTGATATACAATGGCTGGCAGAAATTGCTGTTATTGCACGAATGTTTTCTCATACACAAACGTCCATAGATTTACAATAATTCATCGAATTAAAACAAGAAATTGTACTTCAGTTTCCTTGCCTGAAACGCTCGTGTAACGTATATAATAAAAGGGGGGGGGGATTCTGCAAACTTACTTGCCTATGGTGCATGTCCAAATAATTGCGCAGAGATTCATTATGTGTGTGGAAATTAATTTGCCGTAAAAACATTTTCCATGTAGAAAACACACACCAACCTATGCTTGGTGACCACTAAAACATAGAAATGCATGTATTCCGTGCCAGGGCAGGCTGAAATTTATGGGCACACGCGCACATGCGTTCGTAGCGAGCAGGTAAGAAGCGATGGTAAACTATTTAGTGCTTAAATTTTTACTCTCTAGTGTGTGGGATCTCTGATTCTATTCCAGCTCGCGCCAAGAGAATTTTCTGGAGACTCGAGGTTCTACCGTTTCCTCCCACTTCTTCATTAACCAATTCGTTCATTTCTCATCATCACTGTCTCTCGTAGCCTCAGTAATAAACGTAGGATCTTAAATTAGCTATTTCATTTCATATTTCACTAACGTTCTGCTATAAATGTATTCTATCCTTCCTGTAATATTTTACTACTTTTTTGCCACCCCGAAGTAATACAGGCACTGAAATTCTATGCAGGCTCTCTCAGCTGATATATTAATTATTCTGTTAGGTTTGTTACTTTAACTTGGTTTCTACCTACAGACTGGAAATGATACAAGATCTATAATTTGACCCAAATATTCCCTGTATTAAATCGCTTCGCTCGTGTAACGTATATAATAAAAGGGGGTGGTTATGTATGTGTTCGAATATAGCCTGAAATTATTTTGATTCTAAATAGAATTCTCATAAATAGGTTATTACTCCAGTTACATTAAGAAATTAACCTGTGGTAGAACCGGGGTTCTATAGTTAAAATTCTGCTATTCAGCTAGAAAATCGAATCGGACTAAGTTGATGACGTCATACTCGTGTTGTTATGTAGCGCCGTAGCCTGTCTTTCTCGCCAGCCTCGGCTGCTCCTATAGTGACGTCATGTCACCAGCCAATCAGCGTCCCGTTTCTGATATAACCCAACCTTATTCATTCTAATAATCTTGTTTGCAGTGTGACCACTGTTAGTACTTTCGTACTAGATGTAGCACTTTTCCTATATTTTAGTGTTCTAGTACGTTCACCAACAAATCTAGTACTTTTCTCCTATTCTTTTCTCTTAAATACATTTGGGAGAGAAAAACAAATATCATGGATATTTGGCAATGTACAACTTCACTGTTTCTGGTAACATTTTCTGCATATCTTTTTCAACAGTGGTATTTACGAGAGCTGAAGCGTTGTCCAGTCGCCTCCTTAACTAATAAATGAAATGAAATTTTTGAGTTTTACGTGTCACGGTCATGCCGGTTAGGCTAAAGGAGACGGTGTTTATGAGAAATGAATGAAATGGTGGAATCAAGAAAGTGGCTAGAAACGGGAGAACCCCGAGAAAACACACGTACACGGTTTTTGTCCACCACAAAATTCACTCAACTAATAAATTACCACACAGTAAACAGTATTACATATTTGCTTATCCGTTTAAACAGTAGACTATTAATGAATTAAAATTCGATTTTCTCAGTAAGACCATTTTATGATTTTTTTTCTCTCGACATCCCCTATATTTGTCATACCTGCGTTACTATAGTGGTTTTACAGTGAGTTCTAGTACGACAATTAAGCAGGATTTCCACCAGGATTGTTAGTTTGGGGGATGTAAAGACAAAACTTGGAGTGTGTACGTGGTTTGCACGCTTTGTATCAAATTTTGACTAAAAACTAAGTTGGGGTTCTTGCAAGAATGTGGGGGGGGGATTCTTCTACCCACAAGAAGCGTAAAATGTAATAAATAGGGTGAAACGGGAGCAGATAAAATTTTAGCACTTTTCCCTCAGATCTAGTACTTTTTTCTGCATAGGTTAGTGCGAAATATTTTTACTGGGTGGTCACTCTGCTTGTTTGTTATGCTTACTAGAAACAAACAAGCGTCGTGGCTAAGGAAATAAGCAAGTTGTCAGATGACGGGAAATTTCCCGCTAAATTGGAAATTCTTAGCATTGGCGGGAATTCGGGAAATTCTGGTTGAAAATAGGAAATTCTGTCAACTTTTCTTCCTTTTCAAGCGTTTTTGTAGGTAAACAGAACCAGAACAGGAAGAGAGGTTTATAAATTGAAGCAAATGGAACTGATAGTTAATCACGCCAATACCCGTTTTCTGCGGAAGAAAGAAGGGAGGGAGGGTTTATGGCCCTTTGCTTATTATTTTGTTATGGCCGTTCATTCACGGAATTTTAGGGTGAAGTGAGGCTAAGGAGGGAAGAATATAATGCTTGGAAGTACCTAGCACACTCTACCACACACACACAAATGTATATTTATTTCTATAGGCTACCAAATAAACCACAGATAGGAAATAGAAGGATGGTAGTATAATAGATTTCTCGTCGCACAGGAAAAGATGTACTTCTGATTGATTGTTCAGAGTTGTTTGATTTTTATTTGAAGTTAATTATATAATGATTAATTAATTAAAATTAATTAATTAACTAATGACATTTTTCTTGCCGGGAAATTTTGCAAGCAATCGGGAAATTTGAGGGCTTTGAGCGGGAAATCTGTTGTTCTGAATCTGACAACATCAGTGATGCCAATTGAAGGGAAATTTCCCTTGGCGCAGGGAAATTTTGAGTAAATTTTGAAGAAAAGGGAAATTGCTTGCAACCTCTCAATATTGCAGGGAAATTTGAATCTCTCTTCAATCATTTATAGATTGAATGTATTTACGTATCTGATTAATCTCATTAAAATTCAGTATAAATTCAACATCCTATAATAATCCGTTGCAAATATTTCACATAAATTCTTACAAGTTATCTTCCTTTGCATTCGTTAATATTTATCAACATTACACATCAATCAACATATTCAGTGAAATTCGAAACATTACAACCATGCTTGTTTAAAATCTTTTATCAAAATTAATCTTCCCATTGTTGAATTAAATGCAATGCAATAAGATGAAATATTTCTCAATTAAATTATCACTCCAACTATTATAACAGTTTGGTTTTCCCAATCAGATGTTTTTCCCAACCAGAAAATTGATTGTGAAGAGGATTAATCGATGTAAGAGAAGAAAATCTGCGTGTCGTGAATGTAAATATGTATATGTGGGCGAATACTGGGTCATTAGTGTATGTGTGTTTGTGTAAGTTTACAAATTTTCTGGTGACTGTACGCACTGAATTATAAATTCTTAAATTTTCCGCATCTCTAAACTTTGTATTGCGCTTACGAACATTCCTCGTGTACAGGCAAAGACAGTAGGAGCTAGAGTTTTCTTTGTAACTCTTCGTATTCGTTTCAGTAAATATGGGAGTGCTTTTCTTATGTAAGTACATACCAAATATATACTTAATATTTTCTTTGTACCTAAGGTTACATTAATATTAAAATCTATCATGATATCTAGGATAAAAATTAAATTTACATATTTATTTTATATTTTTTTATGATTTATTTGGGTTGTCCGTCCTGACCGAGGTATTTATAGGGTTTTTCCTCAGTCACACCAGGCAAATGCAGAGATTGCACCTTTAACATAGGTCCTGGCCTACACCTTTCCATATCCTTTCCCCTCCTCTATAGCGACGCCTTAGATACCTAAACAATAAATCAAGTTCAAATTCTGCGTAAGCTCAAAGGAAAGCTTTCAGGTATCTGCTTGTGTGTGGTTATAAGATAGGTGTGAGGGGGTGAAAGCGAAAACGATTAAAAATACGTTTACTAAATACAGTACTTGAACGGTTTGGATGAAGGGAAATTTTGTCCGGGAAAGGGAAATTCTGAAGCTTGTGAAGGGAAAACGGCTCTGAAGGAATTGGCATCACTGGAGAACACTGTAAGCAACTGCAGAAGAAGATTGGAAATATGAAGTTGCTTTGTGAACGTTCTTATAAATCATTTCATTAACACTGGCAACATAAAATATAAGGGGAGTGTAAGAACAGTGTTGAATCTTATTATATTTCAATTCACAATGGCTGATGAGGCGTCTGTTAAGTTGGAATTCATGTGCAAAGAAGAAATAGCTTATGACTTACCTCAGGAGGATCCATTCCAAGGGGAAGAGTGGACATTGGAACTGATGACAGACAACAAAGAGTTAATATTATCTACAACGGAAGGAGAGGAAACAATGGACAAGGATACAGCTATGTGTTCTTTGGATGTGAAACTAAACGTTGACAGGGTGAAATCAGAATTACCAGTAGAAGAAGATCCTGAATTTGAAAGGAATATAGAAACGCCTAGAAAAATAGAGGTTCAGGAGACTTGCGCGTCGTATTCTAAAGACTCCCAACAATTAACAACAAAAAGTTTAAATTCAGTTCGGCCAGAAAGGTAATGTTAAATTTTACATGTACTAATTGGCTCAGATTGATAATACAGTTACATGCGTTCGGAAACTTTGTTGGTTAAAAGCAATGCTTCACGAGAAATTTTTTGGTATGGGAGATATCTCGAACGTAACTTGGTAACCTACAATTTGGAAATAGCATGACACACAAAGACTAGCTGTATACCAAATAAAAATAATAATAAGATCGATACCACTCATACAAATCTTATGTAGTTCATATCTTGATAAAATAATTTGTTTATTATTGATTACAAATTTCTCACTAATTGTTGCACATATATAAAATATGGGTGCTCGACGATATTGTTTTATTTATATAGAGACTTATGTAAAATAACAAATCGTGAGAATGGTAATTTTCTTAAAATTTTCCAAATTTAAACGTGGATTGTATTATATTGAAAAAAAAACTATGGACGTTTGTGTTTTTACTTAGGATTTAGCTCAAATGGGTCTAGCCTCATTTTTCCGGAGGGCTTCGAAAGACATAAGCGAAATACAAGATAAAGAATATTTTAACCAACAGTGGATTTTCATTAATTATAGAGGTCCATACATCAATCCATTTCATAGCTGCACTCATTTCTTTCAAAGAAATCGACTTTTTACATTCCCAGGAATCATTTCTGAAGTATGGACCTCCATTTCTCAATATAGGGTCACTTAGGGGCTTAGTGAACGTACATGATTTATGAATTATTGTAAAAACAACGCTAACCAGCATGTGCTGGATGGCCGGTAAAAAGAAGTTTGCTATACAGATTAGGGATAACGCAAAATTCTGTATTTAGGATAACTTATATGTCTTACGTGTTGAATGTGTTCTTGTACGTTCCTAAGTATTTTATAGGTAACATCCTGAAATGCTTTCTTTGCTTGTATATTTGTGTTCCAGAGTAACACAATATATTACGGACGTAACTTCTTAATTATATGGATTCCTTCATTCCCAAACATTTTTCTAGTTCCGTGTTATGATTTGCCACATTGAATTTCGATACTTCATTTCGCTTACAGTGGTTACTCGCTACCGTAACAAGGGGATTCTTTGCACATGGAGCATTACTTTCCACAAGATATGAAAAGAGTTTCACAATCCTCTGTCGGTAAAACCATTAACTGTAAACACGAAGTTTCAACTACCCTGTACGATAGAGCATGTAACTGTATTTTGGCGTTTATGCTGGGGGTCAGCATCAGTTCTAATTACCGGGAGGGTTTGTTGTCGTACTGGTATGGAAAGCAGTGACTGTAAAGACCGCCAAATTTTAAAATAATTTCTGTCAATGTTAAGTCAGTTTCGTAGAATACTAGTGTGCATAATGGGACTGTGATGTAATTGTTCAAATTGAAATGTGAAACGTTTCGTAGGTGGGGTTATTTGCACAATATACAAAAAAGTATGTTGAATATACGTTCCTGTGCAATGTTTCTCCTTCAGTATCTAAACATTTTACTTTCTACAGAAAACTACATGCATTTTATTAATATTGATATTAAAATGATGGTACCGGTATCAGTACTTACTTTGAATTATCGATATTTGTAAACAAAATTATGTATTTTCTGGTATCGATTCAGGAACCACATTCTAAAAGTTTAGCATATGTTCTACAAAAGTGCCAACCCACGAACAGAAAAATTGATCCTCGTGAACTGATTTGGTTTGCTTATTCCTTTTGTCCAAGGTTATCATTCGAACCGTAATCAGTAGAAGATTTACGGGGTTTGAAACTTTCACGCTGAAGCCCACCCAAAATAGCATGATTTTTTTTAAAGGAAAGTACTTAATTATACTCGAACAGTGACTTTAATCGGTTCAGTCACTTCCTTGAACTGTTTCTTCCTGAGTCACTTGTTGGAACTGTTCGTGCCTTTTGTGTGAGGTCCTTTTGAAAAATTGGCGGTAGTTCATATTTTTATCACTAGGTGTTTACAGTCATATGGTAGTTTGTTACTGTGACGTTACATGTTCTATCTGATTGAATGTGTGGAATGGAGTGAGCGGGTAATTGAATTTTCGTTTCATGGCGAAGATCGAGGTAGCAAGTGCGATTGAGAAACCGTAAAATGAATTTAATACAAAGAATTGGAACTTGTCGTTTTTAAATAAGTTTGTATTAGATTCGGATTTTATATCATACCGCTTTGCAGCACAGTATGGTTTAATTGAGTTAGAGAAAACCTGTCATGGTTGTGGTCGAAGGCTGAAGATATTTCCGACGCATGGTAAAAGTGGGCGTTCATTGGTTAGTCTTGTTTGTAATAATAGCAAGTGTACTCGCTTTAATAAATCGACGTATGTGCGGAAAGGAACATTTTTCAGTAATGTGAACTTGAGTATTGCGCATGTGTTTTCGCTGTCTTATTGTTTCGTGAATCATCAATTATGAGTTTATTACTCATGAGTGTTCTGGTATGGCGAAACGGTGAGTGCTTTCCATTTTTAATTGATATTATTTTTATTCTTGATTTGCTTTGGATTTGGGTATTTGGCAAAGTATTTGTTTTGCTGTTGGTGGTTCATTATCTTGGTGAGATGCAATTTATTTTTCCTTGTCATGCTGCACTGATTTATAATTAGTGATGAGTATTTTTTTTTTTTTTAAATTTTTCCTTACGTTAGCTTTATAGTACTGGTTTGACTAAATATTGTTTTTGGGATGCTTTTTTGGTACTTGATTGCGGGTTTGGGGGAGCGGTAGCCCCCATTTAGATACCAATATTGATAATCACCGCTTCACCTGGATTGATTAGGTATAGTATTTAGTAAAATTTTGGCCCTTGTACTTATAGCATAATTCTTAACATTCTACATTACTTTGACTCGGAGCGTAACTGTAATCGATTCGTCTGATCCGGTTCCGGGAGCAGTTTAGGAATGATTCGTAAACTGCTCCGGTAACCGGATCAGATGAATTGGATGCAGTTACTATTTGACTGAAAATAAAGAATTGCCTAAAAATATGTTGTTAGTGATTCCTACATGTATAAGCTGCAAGCCCACTTCCAAAGTCTAGTGATTTTTTTTTAAAGAAACAGTCTTTTAGAATCACGGCCCTGTCAAACTACTTTTATGGATACGCCATTGTTCATAGTTTATTTTCTAAAAGAAATTCATTCCGGCGTGTAGGTAAATAGGAAATTTACCTAAATTTAAAACACACGAGGCTCCAGTGATAATAATTTCCTATCTAAGCGTTATTTTGGACCGGTGCAAAGTAGCCGCGAGTAGAGGCTGAAACGTCTTCTCGCAGTTTTACGTTTTTTATGATTTTAAAACGTTACACATTTCAATTTCAACGTTACGCTACTGCCTCAAAGTCCCATGGTAGTATTCTATGAAACTAATTTAACTTAGACGCAAATTCGTATAGATGATATCTTTCAAATTTTATAAGCCTTTACCGTGTCTGCTTTCAATACCTCTACAAGAAAAGACTCTCCCGGTAATTGGAACTGCAGTTAACCGCCTACATTATAGTCAAAATACAGTTATATGTTCTATTTTACGGTGGCAGTTGAAACTTCCTCTTTACTGCTCGTGGTATTCTCGACAAGAAACTATGAAACTCTCGAAATTTTGTGCAAAGTAACACCGTCTTATGGTACTTCAAAGTAGTTTTATGCAATACATCATAGTCTAGAATAGACAGTAGGTTATTTGGTTAACCTTAACTGGGGAAGAGGAAGTGCTAACAAGATGTTATTAATTTACTCTTTCTCTCTCTCTGTCATCACGTTAGGAGTATAAAGCTCGATTCGTATACTAATTTATAACAGTAAGTTAATGTACACTTGTAACTAACATTATGGAGAAGGGTACTATAGATGTGTAAGACCCCAAAATATTTGGAAGAGTAGAGATGAGAAAATGATCAAATAGGGCCGCTATCAGTATGGAATCCATACTCTTCTGGCGCAGAAGGTATTGTTCATTGGTATTTATTTTGCTTTATTTTTATAATAATAGTTATTATTATAATTATGATAAGGAATTGCAAATGTACCTGGAATAGACATGAAAGGCGCAAGAATGTGTTTTTTTTATTCATTCTCATCACTTTCTTATTTCAAAATTCTTTGTATATCCAATTTTTCCTTAAGTTATGATATTTCGCCTGGCATCTGGTAAAATACACGTTTGTACAGTATTATAATAAGAATTTTCACCTAATACCGAGCAAAAATTGGTATTGTGTATCATTTCTTTAATATAGCATACAAAAGATATAACCGAAAAATATATATTAATTATCACAATCTAATGAGTAATCGAGGACAATACATAATGATTCCAATGATGTATAAAAATATTTATAACGATTTTTAAAACATCACCACTCGAAATCGAAAATGGCATCAATAATGACTACAGTTTGGAAACACGTAACAAATAAATAAAAATAAGTAAGAAATTGTTTGTGATTCATATCTAGGCCCATTCGTTCTGTAAGATCCTTGAAAATTTTAAGTCATTTCACTTGTCTTTTAAATTGTGTGATTTCAAATTATAGACCGTATGGTGGAAAGCTGATCGAACGCCATTGATACATCCTAATTCAAAGCATATTACAAATAAAACGATTGGGCATATTTCTATAGTTCTTACCTAGGATATTCTTATCTTTTCCTAGATTGTAGAAAATAACTAATTATTTCACTCATCAGATAGCGATAACGTGATCTGAAGTGAAACTCTTTCACCTCAGTTCTTCAGAGGGCGTAAATGAAAGGTTAAATTTATAGTAGGTAAAGAATAGGAGAAATGGATAATTTTAGTTTCTGTTGTCTACGGACATACTTGTATCTTTTATATTGTATCATATAGCAACAAATGCCTTTCCCTCAGTTATTACGGATAAGACAACTTCAAATTATATCTTTTGAGTTGAAAAGCGGAAAAACTGTTGTTACCTACCACAAGTTTGATAATATTTCAAGAACAAGGATTGGAAATATTTTCCTAACTTGTTTCGTATTTGTACCTTTTACTTGCAACTATTCTCAAACAGCTTTACAGAACGAACCATTTATTTCTTTTCATTTTTAGTAGTTAAGTTTAACAAATTAAAAGTTTGTGCTTTCTACAATTTAGAAATTTGTAAACATATCCCTAGCTGGAAACTACAAAGAAAGTTTCAATTCGTTCTATTTCAAGGGCTTTCCAATTCAAATTTTTGTTTGCGCTGCTCTGAGCGTATCGTAGAAGTATATATTTGGCATCTTGCTATTCCTTGTAGAAGAGGTAACTAACCCGCGAGTATTTTCTTTTAATGAAGAAGGAAGTATTAATGTCTGTACTGGCAAACAATGAAAGAAATTTTGATCGTAGCATTAAACTTGTTTCAAACTTGGTGATCAGAACGGCTACTACTCTGCGGATGGTATAATTTGAGATCATTTCATTTCTTTTAGGCGAGTGAAATGAATTGAAATCTTATTTGAAAATATAAAGAAATGTAAGAATATCTCAAGTACAAACCGTAAAAAAGTTTCCCGACCATTCTATTTGAAACACGTTTCGAACTTTAACAGCTATTGCCAGTTATTTTGCTTCTAACTGCAGAGATTGTAATTTGAGATCACGTCCTTCTTATTAGGTGAGCGAAATGCATTTTGTTACTCTGCTTTTAGATTTTAGACAGAAGTAAGAATGGCCATAGATACAAGTCCCGCAGGATTTTCTATTTTTTATTTAAGAAAAGCTTTGGAATAGAAGATTAAGAATAAATTTATCAATACAAAATAAATATGCAAAGTATCTTTTTTTTTTTTTTTTTACAAAAAAGAATCTTAATATCTTTAAAAAATTGTGCCCGACGTCGGTTTCTTCTTCTTGGGTTTCCTTTAAAGGGGTATGGTCATTATAACTACAAATCGATTTCTAAGTAACGTTAGTTTCAATTTTTCCTATGGGGCAGTAGCATTTTGTCAGACAATTTTCTCGTTGTACCTTCGAAAACGGTATTTTATAAAGGATTTTCGTTCTTCTGTATAGAACTCTTGTAGGCTGACATCATCATTATTATTCAAAAATTATTTCAGAGCGATGTTAAGTCAAATTTCATTGTGGGTTAATGAGATGTACTCATAAAATGCCAATGAAGCGTTACTTATTTGTTTATAAATTAGCCCTGTACTGTCCAGATTAAGAATATTATCGTAAATACGATATTATTAAGTACATCCCGCCTTTCGAACAAAATTTCTTAGTAGCAAAGAAAACTACACCGTCTAAGCTGGATTTCATTCTTGAATGCAGGTTTCCATTAGGAAAGTATAGCAGCAGAGTTTTCGGAAATAAACATTCAAGAGAGAAAAGACGAACAATCTGCATACTATACCTCAGAACAAAAAATCTGACATCCATCTAATCTGGTGTTAGTTACAGAAGTAGCTGAATCGATTGAAATTAAATTTTACATTTCTGCAATTAGACAGACATGTTTCTCATTTAGAAACCTTTTTATCTTTTCTTATGTTAGTGTCACTAGAGTGAAGATCCTACGAGCAAGAGAACAGATTTAAATTTGAAGCTAAAAGTTGTAAGTGGATTATGCTTAGGAGGTGTCTTTACGCTATACAAATGAGCAAGTGATCTACGACTTACGAGATGAAAATGGGGAATTTCCGCAGACTTCATAATACATAAATTTACCATATGATATAAAATAAATGTGATTGTACAGAACTTAACCACGCATTGCCTGATGCACTCAAGTGATCACAATTTTGCTAGCATAGAAAGAATTGAAGAAAAACTACGTTTTCAATGGGATATTGTGAAATTAAGCTGTAAACTTCAAATCAACTTATAGACTTCTTTAGATGTTTTAACAAGTGCTACGTCAAAAACAGCAAAAAGGCTTATAGTATACGACCTAAAAAAAATATTTACTGCTATATGCAATATGTAATTTAAGTTTCTCCATGTTATTTTGCTCCCTATACTGTATATTAATTTCTATTTGTGTTTTTGAAGTGTTTAACTATTTTTTTTTTACTTAAGTATACTAAACGCAATGTTAACTTGAGAGCCGCATCACAAGCGCATTAATACATGTCGGCGCGCGAACCTTTTCACAGGGAAGCCTTTGTATGTGTGTGTGTGTGTTTTGGTTTGGCTCTCAATCGCCAGGGTTTCAACTGGCGCTGTTCTGAGTTTCAGCTGATATGCGCGGAGCGATGATTTCTCGTCCTTTTCCTTCCGCTTACGAAAAATATGTTTCTTCGTCTATTTGTTTTAATAATTCATGAAGACACGACAATAGTAATAAATGTATTGGGAATTCGCACGTCATGTATTTGCAATCCTCACAATTAAAACCCGAGAGCATGAAAACTATTTTGCTTATTCATTTCAATTGATTAAGTTAAGAAAGGATAAGAAATGAAGTTATTCTCATATATCTACCTGGAAAAGGTCAATCATAAACAAAACATACGAGCAGCCACCCTCCCACACAATAAATTAAAAATACGATTTTTTTTTTCTAAAAGCACAGCAACTCTACATTGGCACTGAGTAAACCACAGCGAACCGGCAACAATCATATTAACAATTTCTTCAATAGTTTTGTCTGCATATTTTTCTCTTAGTCGAGCGTACAAATTGTTGGCAATTTACTTTGCTTGACTTTAAAGAGGTTTCCCTTCCTCGTGTTTGCGATAATACTGAGAAGATGATAATTCGGATTCATTCATATTTTCAACTTCGCGCTTAACACTCTTCATGGTTTCAGTTTCAGTACACCCACGTACCCACTCTAACGCACGCGCGAAGACGATATTTGGCAGCGCAGTGTTACTCTCTGCACAAGAATTGCAGAAGTTATATGTGAGTTCCGTTATTTCTTTTGTTTCATTTATCAGCAGGCAATGAAGTTTCTTACGGGGTAGTTACTCTATTTAATTTATATATCATATAAAAATATTAAGCCATTTCCTATCCATTGTGGAGGGTTTCTAACATTGACCAATCAAGTAATTTTACTGGTCCTCTGCTTTTGTTATAAGATTTTTCAAGTTTATAATCTTGCAACACTTGCAAGAGACTCGCATCTTAGCTGCCGGCTTTTCACTCCTTTCTTTCCTTCTCTCTTTCCGATTCTGAGTCGTGACGTCATTTTCATAACCCTTTACTAATAAATGTAGTATCATTTATTTTAAGTATTGTTTCTGTATTGACATTTTTATATACTTGAACTCAATTAGCTCTTTGAATTGATCTTCTAAGTAATGTTTTACTTGTGTGACGGGAGGAACTATGTAATGTGCGCGGAGTCGCCTGAATTGAAGGTGCGTATCTCGGCTATCAGGATAAGGTCGCGGCAAGTATAGTATATTCCTTTTTTATGTGGTTCAATATTTTTCTTTTGTAATTGTTAATATTTTCTACATATTGGTGCTTTTTTTTAAAAAAAAAAAGAATGTATGCACGTGATTAAGTGCTCGGAAAAGGCTGCAGAGCCTTAACTTTGCCAAGTAAAAGAAGTCATAAATAAATAAATAAATATTAAATTATATATTTCAAACCGTTCAGCTCCCTGTATTTTATAATGTGATGCATAACATATTTCTTCATTTTTTCGGTATTCAGTGTGTAGCATTTATCTTCGCACGCCCTTTTCACTTTTAACGTAAAAAAAAACAATAATGACTCGAGTGTGTGACTATGCTAATAACACTCGAAGGGTATTGTTTCCAAAAATCCTGTAATAGCAGGATTCCAAACCTAGTATATATATATATTTCGATTTCTGCGAATAGCATTAAAACAGGTTATGTTAAATTCTATGTTGAGAGCACAAACATAAAAGCACTAGTAATAATCTAAAAGTAACGAAGGTGCTAATGGTTGTCCATATTAACTTAACGTGAAATTCTGGAATCATTATATCATGCATTTCAAATAAGTACATAAAGATTACAAGAAATTGAAAACTATGCTTCTCAAAAGTATATATTTTATTAGAATGTATCAGATGTAACTACGTAGCTACATATCAATATACGCAAATTTTACTATCTCAAGGTATCAGACTATATAAAAACGCAACTATAAATTGGTATACTTAATGAAACCACGTATCTTGTGTAAAATTTTAGATGCTGTTATATCGTCACTTTGTTTCTTTGTAATCATAGTGACAGATTCTTTTAGCTGCAATTGCAAAAATCTCTTCTGATTTTTAAATTTTCTGACACAAAAAGTAATGATATATAAAAAATGTTAGTGACAACGGGCCTCTACTTTCACTTATAATAATGAAATGTTTATTCCACATAGCACAATATAAGTTTTTTTGTATGTACCTGAGTTAACTCTGATATCGTATGTATCGTGATGGACATAAGTCTTTGACCAGGTAATGGCGAATGCTTTGAAACAAATGCAGACTATGAGAATTAAATCTGTCCTATATGTTATTTCGTGTGCAGAAAATACATACTTCTGGTTCATGATCGCAGTGGGTCATGGTGGTGGTGGGTCGCAGTAGGTCGCGTGCTGTTGACCGACGATCGACTGACCCACCGACTCAATGACTAACTCCAATTGTGGCACTTTTCAGAATATCCGTACAGATTTTGGAAAAGTTCCAAACGATATATAATGGTTACATTGAAGGCTAAGGTATTGCTAGTCTGTTGTTTCATTTTTGAATGCAATTACGATTCGCCATGACTTTTTCTACATACTGTTTTTGTGAAAAAACTTTAAAGAGCAATAGAAAATACAACTGTTTTTGATTTGGATTGGTTTGTTTTAACAGCATGGAAATGAAATCGCTTAATGTCCAACGATTATGTCTGTTAGGTTAAGGAAGACTATGACTGAAGCAAGTGAATTATGATGTACGAATTAGTGGAATGAGGAATTGGAAGTGTCCCGAGAAATCTCGCGAGCACTATGTTGCCCGTCTCAACCTTACTTGCCCTGGGAACGAATCAGGCACCCCACCAATCAGATTCTTAGTAGGAAGCGTCACACTTTCGATTCCCGATGGGAAAGCCTTTGAAATATAAAAAGCCCTCGATGTATCTGCGTTCGTGTCCCTGTCGTTCAAGGTTATTGAAATTACCTGTAAAACTAGAATAACCGAATATAATAGAGATAAGTTACAGAGATATTTCCGTCTTTTAAAAATTTAATCTTGAATTCTCTGGACAGCACTATTTTATCATGACCAAAATCAGTGATTCATGGTTAATAAAACATTGGAATCGTAAGCGTTTGGAATTTCGTATATAGACGAGTGAGTCTTGACTCTTACTTAAAAGAGCGGGTAGTGGCTTAAGCATTCGCTTCGTGTGTTAGGGGCCGCGGTTCGATCCTCCGAGGATATTCAGAAAAAAATTATAATTTAGAATTTTCATATTTCTGATGTATAATAAAATGAAGAAATGTCAATTTATCTCGTTCTTACAAGTTAGAGTTGAAACGACTTCCTTCAAAAAGTAATTACATGACTTCATAGTCTACAATCTCGATTTCTGCTGTCTGAAAATTTCACTTGTTTCGCAAACAATTCATTAATACAAACGGGTCATTCTTCAGGCCTAGTAAGTGTCATAAATTTGCCTGAAACGTTATTGTGTAATTGTTACTTAGTGTTCTTCCACTGTTACTAGAAATAATAATAGTGTTTTCGTTCGGCATTTACAACAAGTTCCATACATTCGTTGAAGAAAAATTGATTAATAATAACTATTCTTTTTTGTATATTTTGAGAATATATCAATTTAACGCATACATAGTCCAATGTCTTTTATTCAAATTAAAGGTGTTACTTCGAAAGGGTATTGTGATGAAGACAAATCCTACTTAGCTTCTTTTAAGGCATCCGAATTTTCCATTTTCACATTAGGGGCGCGGTAGTTCAGTGGTAGCGCGTTCACTTCCGGTGCTTAGGCTCCCTGGTTCTATCCCAGCTCGCGCCGTATGGACTTTGTGATGGACAAGCACCGTGTTCGTCGGTTTTCTCGGGGTTCTCCCGTTTCCTCCCACTTTCTTCATTCCACCCTTTCACTCATCTCTCATCATCTCCATCTCCTTTAGCCTAACCGACATAATCGTGGGACGTAAAACTTAAAAATTTCATTTCATTTTATTTTTCGGTTTTCACATTATCCAGTAACAGGCCCCTTTTTCCTATCTTTTCTTTGCATAGTATCTCATAACTCAATTCATTTTTATATAAAGTCCAAAGAATTTATTTTCAATTTCGTAACTTCAGTATGTTTATTTGCATTGCAGTAGGACGTAATATTGAGGTCTCAAATATTCAGTAATAATAATAATAATAATAATAATAACAAATTTCGTATGAGGACACATTGTATTAAAGCCTGTTGAATCGCCCGTAGCGTAAGCCAGAAGTTACAAAATAGTCGGGATTGGAGAGAAGTGTCAGGACCAACAGGACATACCCTCTCCATATATTGCTACAACGAGCTAAATGTTATAACGGAAAGTTTCCCTACAACTAGCTAAATGTTATAACGGAAAGTTTCTTTACAACTAGTTAAATGTTATAATGGAATGCTTCAAGGCAAATTTCGCGTAGAAAGTAGGGTTTCTGAACTCTCAAGAGCCGTAAAAAATTTGTTTTCAAGTAATGGTTATGCCGGCAAAGCTACTGAAGACGTCGATGATGAGAATGAAAGAAATGTTGGAATAAAGAAAGTGGGAGAAGGCAGAACACGGAGAAAACCTGTGAACACGTTTGTTCAGCACAATGCCCACTAGGCGGTAGCTGGGTGGAACAGGCTGTACCATTAAATTTACAACACTTCAGTAATAATAATAATAATGCAATTAAAAGTTTTAAAGTTGCCGTAAAATTTGGCAAAACCTACTTAAACGTAGGGGTATCGGGGAAGGGGTTCCGTACCTTCATGAGACACCTCTACAGCTACTCAAATTAAACGGAAGCTTTCCGCTAATATTTCGTGTAGAAAATATTCTACTGTACGTTTTCAGGAAAATAACTGTAATAAAAAGAACTGAATACAATTGAACACTAAAGCTTGTAATAAACTAACTTGTGGAGTTTGCAGATGTACTTATAAAAGATTTGCTACAAAAATATATACACAGACCATAATTCAGTGAGCTCTGAAATACAAAGTAACAAAATAATGTATAAGATTCAGTCTACAGAGCAATTGTTGCTTAAAGAGTGGCATACACTATTTCGAGAATCGAGATAAGACGAGAAATGTGTACGACACTTTTCGTCTCGTCTCGATTCTCATTTCCAAAGCATGACGATAGTGTGAGTTAAAATGTTATGTCTCATCCCGATTTTTTTTTTTTTTTTGGTTTGTTTTAGAATCGAGATGATGAAATCGTCTTTTCATAGGCAACATTAAACAAAACCGAAATATTTTTCTCCCTAATATCACGTTTCTGCTTGTAATGGTATGACCTGAGCAATAATATGTTTTTAATTTTTACGCTTCGAGATAATTGTTTGTAGTATTAGTCCTGAAAATTGGATAGTTCGAGTGTTGAAAAAACGAGTATTCAAATATTTGAATGTAATAAAGCGTGTGTTATCGCCGATCAATCGCCATCAAGATTCCTAAAGTAATACAAAAAAAAATGCTCGACGTGCACTCGATCGAAGAACTTCCAAATTACTGGTCAAGCGCCAAGGCCACTGAACCACGATCACTATGCTGTAAATGATTCGGCTTTAGTCTGGTTACGTTAACTTTCTCTGCCTCACCTTGGAAAGTTGTATGTTATTTTTTTTCTTCGTTTCAAAAAGCCTTTCTTGTTCCTCTTATGATGATGTAAGTGAATGATATTCGGTACACTTTATATTAATAAGTTGAGTAGTTGTTCTTAAACTTTTGGTTCGCAAGTTTGTTCTTTCTCCACCGGAAACTACAGATAAGACATTTAATTCTCATACTGTGCATTTGTTTCAAAGCAGCCGCCATTACCTGGTCAAAGACTTATGACCACCACGATATAAATGATTGTTCAATTTGATATAGTGAAACAAACTACAGCCTCCTATTTTGAGAATAGAGAGATATGGAGACATCTCTCTGGTACTCCACTTCATATTTCTACAATATTTCATGTAATGAAACAAATTAAGCTTAATTTTATCATGAAATATATCGCGTATGATTACATTTTTTTGTTGCTACTTAATCATTATCTCTATTCACATTCTTTATTTGTTGAATTTGTTACAGGCGCGATAACGTATTAGCTTTCCACAGTGAAGAAGATGCGTTTATTACATTAAAGAATGCCATTTCTCATTCTTATGAGGAATCTCATACTTCCCTGCAGTTTGGCAAAGGATTTCATCGATCACGTTTTTCAATACATATCCTGACACAGGAAAGTGAAAAGCGTCATACGTACCAAAAGAGTGATAAATGTTTTAGGCAAAATTACACTTTGTCTAGCGGTAAGGTAGTTCATACAGGTGAGAAATCCCACATCTGCGAAGTATGTGGAATGGAATTTAGTGGATGGTCATGTTTGGCTAGACACATGTCAGTCCACACAGGAGAAAAATGTTACACATGCCAAGAGTGTTGTAAGGAATTTAAATATCGGTCAAGTTTGGCTGCGCACATGTTAATTCACACAGGAGGAAAACAACACACATGCCAAGAGTGTGGTAGGGGATTTAATCGACCTTCACGTTTGGCTACACACATGTTAATCCACACAGGAGAAAAAGCTCACATATGCCAACAGTGTGGTAAGGCGTTTCATCTACGTTCAACTTTAGCTATACACATGTTAATTCACACAGGAGAAAAAGCTCACATGTGCCAAGACTGTGGTAAGGTATTTAGTCAACGTTCAACTTTAGCTACACACACGTTAATTCATACAGGAGTTAAAGATCACACATGCCAAGAGTGTGGTAAAGCATTTAATGGACGTCCAAGTTTGGTTAAACACATGTTAATCCACACAGGAGAAAAGCCTTACACATGCCAGGAGTGTGGTAAGGCATTTAGTCAGCGTTCAAGTTTGCCTAGACACATGATGATCCACACAGGAGTAAAATCTCACATGTGCCAAGAGTGTGGTAAGGCATTTAGTCAACGTTCAACTTTAGCTACACACATGTTAATTCACACAGAAGTTAAAGATCACACATGCCAAGAGTGTGGTAAAGCACTTAATGGACGTCCAAGTTTGGTTAAACACATGTTAATCCACACAGAAGCAAAGCACCACACTTGCCAAGAGTGTGGTAAGGCATTTAAACAACGTTCAAGTTTGGCTAGACACATGTTAATCCACACACGAGAAAAATCTCACACGTGCAAAGATCCTGGAATAGAATTTATTTAGCGTTCATACGCCCTGAGCCACACAGGACAAAAACTTCACACGTGATAGATGTGGGAAAGGATATTGTCTACAATCAAACCTAGCAAGGAATTTCAATACCCAAGTGAAAAATTAAAGAGATGCAGAAACGTAGCATGGCATTTACTCATGGTTGACATATAACAAATTAAATATTAATCCACAAAGGACGAAAATCTCTCACGCGCGGAGAGTGTAGAAAGATTACTGGCAGTTCACGTGCAAATCGCACGTCAAAGCACACAGTTCAATAATCAAACACCAAGTGAAAAGTGTTCCATAGGATATAGTTTGGGATCAGCTTTGGCAAGACACACGCAGTCACAATTTGTTAAGTCAGTGTTTGGAAGAAATGTTAAGTGCACGTTAAATACCCTGCTAAAAAGGCCTAATTGGTAATTAAATGTTAAAGGTAGCAGACCACATTAAACCTTTGAAATGTCCTACCTGCCCTTTGTAATGGAATGTGAGTTTTGGAAGACAAGTTGTCATGTCTGTATTTTGGGGGCATATGTTACGGGAAATTGGTTCCGCATCTGCTCTACGAACGGCGCTCCTGCTTTGCCGCCACACGGATTGCTGCATAGTGAAAAGATGACTGATGCCCAGGAAGGTTCGAGTGACGATTTCACAAGCGAATGTTTATCTAAAGATAAGAACTCCAAATATACCCCTCTGAGACTTCTTATATGTAAGGGAGCTAGGGACACCGATAATGAGGGTGCACCCTCCTCGTCAGCTACAAGTGAAGATCCATCGTAGAAACATGTTCCATGTCTATTCCAACACTAAAACTTTCTGGACCATCTGCGTTTTGGCTGCATCTTGCTAGCCGATACATGGTTGCACAGTTTCGTTTTCACCGCATATATTTATATTTCCTGTTTCCAGGAAATTCTTTTATTCTCATTGACAGAAACTTTGTACAAACTGAAGATAAGAAGCGGTGAAAAAATCAAGTCCGTCCCTTCCAAATCAGTTAAACTAATCAGACAAACCTTAGGTTAAAATTGTATTAAGGTAGTATGTGTCTAAAAGTAACTCACTAATAATCCTATGGATTGCACTCCAGTTGTTGACGTCTTTGATTTCAAAGCGACATTAACGGCACTCTTATCCAAAGTGTTAATGACTCTTATCGGAATTCGTCCTGTATGTTCGGAAAGAGGGAGTGTACCAAAGTTCGCCACACAGTATATTCTATTCTTTCTCGCTCACAGTCGTTTCTGAAGCTCGGGATGATGATGTAAAGTGAATGTGCATGTGGGTTGTTAAAAATAAAGTTCATGCTTATGTTTCGTATTTATCACCTTTTCTTTATTGTGTACTCGGAAGTTGTTGAGTATACTCACCAACTTTTCACTCGTTTTATAAGAAAAGTTGTTAAATCTGGTTTTAAGTTTTATTCAAAAACGTTCTGTTTTCGTTATAAGTATCTGGTACTGTAAGACAATGTCACACCTGTCGAAGCGCACCAGCAAACAAAATTTTAGATCACTGTATTAATATGTCGGTATTTCAACACATTTCTATAAAACTTAAAGCGCGATCCTGTAAAATCTAGCAATAATGAGTTAGCAACTTCTGATTCTAGTACGACATTTTATTCGCGTTCAAGCTTGGCAAGACAAATTTTAATATACGCAAGGGGAAAACTTCACACATACGACGAGTGTGGAAAAGTATTTGGTCTATGTTCACGTTCGACAGGACATTTCAATACACAGATGAAACTCTCACACATATGACAACACACAGGTGAAAAAAGATTTATATAGAGCTCACGTTTTACAATGTACGTGTGAAAACACACAGGAAATATTATTTAATACTAAGGAACAAACTAAAGCGTTTTAATTGCGCAGAAAGGACTTAATTAAAGTTTATATTTCGCAACAGATGTATTAATACAGATGAGGAGGAACTATTTGTGTCAAGACTATGAAGAATGGTATATTCGAAGATCAATTTTGGGGAAACATGCTATCACATACACGTAAAAGATGCCTGTGCATAATTGTGAAAAGCGTTTACATGAAGTCCATATTTTGTTAGTGGAAAGACATTGTAAGATATGTAAAACTAGTTACTGAAAAATCATGTTTGTTCATAAATAGTTATATTCAAGGTACACACGTGATAAAATAAACGAATGCTAAACATCTTAGTTGTCAAAAGTGCGATATAATTCGTTCAATATCTCGTATCAATCTCATGTACTGCCAATTCACGTTTCCGCTCGCGACGATGACAATTCGGCCGTGATCGATTATTCACATTTTTCAGCATTGTGCATGATGCAAAGTGTATGTTTGGAGCATTTAGGTTTAGTAAATTAAGACAAATCATTGTTGACCAAAAGTATGCGTTTAAATTAGATTACCACACTGCTAAATATGAGTGAACACACTGAACAAAACACAAAAGAACAGAATTTAACCTAATCAATATCCATGTCACTGAGCTTGTGATAATGCTGATATTTATTGCAGGGAGCACTAATGATTGGGTACTTTTTGCAAATATGCTTTTCCGCAATATGTAGACTCAAGGCGGTTCAAAGTTAATCAACATCCACGTCACTGCCTTCATTCTGTCATTGCTGGCATGTATTGCATGTAGCGATAATTGTTGACTGCTTTCTGAACACGTTTTTTCCACAATTATTACATTCCAGGCGAGTTCTGTTTTTTTCCCTTGACCTGCAGATGTAACAAATATCTCGAATTGGTTAGACTGGTTTATCATCGGTAGTTTGTTTTCTGTATTGTCCCAAGCACACCAGCATTTTTTTTTTTTTTTTTTTTTTGATAGGTTGATATTTTAGGAGGAGCTTTCAGGTTTCCATTTATTAGTTCTAATGTTAACTCGTACAGATACGTTCTATTATTTTTGATGTTAGGGCAGTTAAAAATGGAACAGCGGCCAAAAAATAATGAAACTTTTATTTACATTTTTATGTAAATGCGAAAGAAAAGAATCACGTTTTGGCTCGCTCTGTAGGCAGATTGGCTGTCCACCCTCCACTACCAACGTTGGAATTTTATTGAACAGGAAGTAATGTCTTTGATAATTTTCTCGCAGAGGATTGATATGTTTCAGAGTAGCAAGATATTGCTGTTACCTTATATATGGTATAATGTAACATGGCCCGGAAGTTTTGGGCAACCAGTGTATATATAGGAATGTTATATTTATTGAACTTTTGCAAAAAAAATATAATTAGTCGTTTACTCAATTTTAGGTAGATCGCAAATTTTGCGTTAAGTTACTTGAAATGATTATTTTAGTGTATTTAGATGAAAATATATGGTTAAATATCTATATTGGACAATATTCATATATTTATCCCAAAATTTAATGTTATTTTAGAAAATATTGTCATATCCGGTCGTTTTGAATTTTTCCAGTTTATTTTCATGGATACTTTTGGCTTAGGGGATCCTCAAAAGAAATCAAAATTTTTATTTAAAAAATCTCCTAGATTTTACATTTGTAAAGTCAGCCATAATAGCTTCTTGAAGCATCTCTTTGTTTAATCTAAATCACCTATGACTGGATCTTCCGCAATCACAGTTGTGGTTGAGATTTTCGGCTTTCTTTCATCTCGAGAGATAAACCTAACATCATATATTTACGTCAGAATAATCCTCCGATTAGGGATCTTCTTCCCGTTATCTTTGTCTTTTATCGGAAGCAGTGTTAAGAGATGGACGTAAAGTTATCTTTGTAGCCATAAAACGTAGAAAACAGAAATTTTAAAGTAACTACACAATAGTTGAAGCTTACCATGTCTCTGGACAGAATATGAATGCAGTGAGTTGGTTGCTATGCTCAATAGACTATAAAGTTGTGACAGTGAGAGCAAACTAATACGTCAGAGCGTTTGTGACTGACGTAAGCCATCTTGGTGAAGCCTCGTTGTCCGGAGTCGAAGCAGCTTCCAGAAAATGCTAGTTTTGGGATCACCTGGGACCTACTGAGCCGAGTAGGGGTGAAAAAACTTTTCTTCGAGAAGTCTGGCAAGGACTGACAGACCAGGAAGTAAACATTTGTTTCTTGTATATGGAAGATTACAACAAGTAAGTGTGGTAGAAGGTAAATCCAAATTATTATTGTTTTGGCCGAACTAAACCTGGTAAATCTTATCGTTGGAGGGAAGATGATTATTTTGGTGTTGTGATGTTTAACATAATATGCTAACTTTGCGTCGTTTTTCCCTAAGTTACATACTATATAAAAGCGAGATGTGACAGGAACAGCTCGTTCAATGGGATGGTTTTCTTTCTTTAAGTTTCAGTGTTGACGATTGTCATAAACAGTCCATGAAATGTGTGTACTTTTCGAGTACATACATTTTTCCCAAAATTATATTTTAGATGTGTAAACCTCGAAATTTTCCGTACTGCTAGATACTACAATGTAAATCCATTCTCTGGTTTTCGGCTCATGTTTACGAAAAGTTTCGGCTCACATTGATGACAAGGGTGCCACGTACGGCTATTGATAATGGGAGAAGTTCATCAACGGTGAAATATTCGCTTTGTATTTTGAATTCGCATCACTAGTAAACACAGCTCAGATTTTAAGAACATATTTGGATATTTCTTTTTAATTAGAGAGAATTTAAAACTAAACGATAGGCGTTCTATACGTCCTTAGTAAAGACTGCATGCAATATACTACAATATATGTCTGAGAGAAGTGATTTTTATATGTGTTAGGTTAAGTTAGGTTAGGGATTTAGGTTAAGTATACATTTCATTTGAATTTTCTAGTGTATATTTTCTCTGTGTCTCAAAAATTTAGTTGTGAAAGGTGAATGTGGATAGGCCTAAGCTTATACAAAGAGGTCACCTTAGGGGATAAATCCTCTGTGCTGGCCCCACTTGCACAACATCGACCAGAGAGAAATACGAAAGAAAGGAAGTCTAGTATATAGCACACAGACACGACTAGTAATACATGTACGTAGTATAGAGTTTATGTGATTAGTCTGTTTCCTTGTAGCAAATGTGATAATATACATGTTGTTTCACAGTCGACAGAAATTGAATACATGTAAAAGTTATTCACGAGATGTGAAGAGAGAATGTGATTCTATTCAATTTTGTATGCACACTTACCCATTAAGCTGTGTTAAAGTTTCCATCACATTTCCAACTACTGCGACTTCTTTATTATTATTATTATTATTATTTTTGTTTGTTTGTTTCTTGTCATACAGAAAATTAGTGTAAATAAGAGGTACGAGCCGAAACAAAATCTTTTCTTTTCCAATGCAAAAATTATTATTCAGAATTATGTAGTAAATTCAATTCAGCGGTATTGTTAGTATGTAGTATACAGTTTTGAAAAGCAGTACGTGAACAGTGTGAAAAAATCAAAGTTTAGTGTTTCAAAACATACGAAATTGATTTCACTTAGTGTGACTGGGGTTGAAATAACAGATCTCACAGAAAATTCACTTCGCTAAGATCAACTAAATTCATTTTAGGCATTCAGTGTACAAAATTCAATTCCGTTGCGCTATTCAGAATTCAGGTTGAGATTTTTTTTTCTTTCTTTATCTGGGTTAGTAAATACAAACATTCAGATCTCCGAAGCACTCATTGTCAGTTTCACTCTTGGGTCAGTGTCTTGTATCGGTTAGATTGTGGTTTGCTACCTACCTCGCGATGAGGGGCAGATGATGAACTGCAGATCTGGATACTGGACTGTGAGTGAGAATGAAGGAGGCTTGGAAATCTTCACATTTTAGGTCAATCTGAGTTCGATTTTCCGGAAATGATTGGTTTGGTGGATGGGTCAGTGAGTGTTAACAGCTTACCCGTCTGGGCCCGGTGGGCTCGCGGTCACCAGTAAGTGATACATTCACGCAACCATAGTCTTAAGGAAAGTGAACACCATACAGGAAAACACATCATCATCATCATTTTTATTTATATTTTTATTTTTATGATTTTTTTAATTGTAAAATTGCTTTAGGATGATACAGAACTTTCTAATCCACATTTATAAATGGCAAGAAACGGGCTGTTTTCCAAGAACAGGAAAAACAGGTTTTCCTGAAGCATCTATTAAAAAAGAGCGAAAGTGGAAGAGAAATAATAGATGATATCGAACGAAGGGAGGTCTAGCTTATATTGTCCTGGCCGGAGAGAAAATAAGAGTAACTGATCCTCATAATAGATAAATAAGGTATAGTGGACGAGTAAACGGATTGAACAGGTAAGTACGTTGAGTATGTAGTTGAGAATTTATTACAAAAGAATTCATTCAAATTTTTTGTTCTTCCTTCAACTTGTGCACCTGATACACCATTGTACTTTACAAGAGGTATGCTAGAAGTTTTAGACCTAGATCTGATAAAATACCACAATTGTTTAGTGTTGTTGATGCTGGTGTCTGATTTTTTAGAAATATAGTCTAGATATTTGCTGCATCTCAATAGATTTTCTATATTAAGTCCTACATCAGATATTCGTCTTAAGATATGTATTCATTTGGAAATGCACACCACAGTTCCCAAAGCTTTTTTTTATTTCGTAATGGGTGGTGATTCTGTTCACAGTGCCTTGTTGGATATTTCATTGTTTTTACTTTTTTGAACAGTACAAAGTATTTATTGCTGCATTAGGAACATGAGCGAAAGAAACCAGTGCCTCATCTATTGTTCCATCTAGTAAAAGTGTCCACTGTAACACCTGTTGTACTTCAAAAATTTTACCCAAAGGGACCTTCCTTTAGTCAGGTACAAAGTTCTTTTTAAGTTGCATTGCTGGCTTCTGGGGTTGGGAGTAATGGTGGGCAGTAGGAATATTCCTGGTGGGAAGCAATTTAAAAAATGGGAGTATTCCCGGGTTTTTTCCCTGGCCTATAAATTCCCGGGAAGGAATTTATTTCCATTTCTTTACTTTATCTTCTAAATTATAAGAACCATATGACTAATTACTTTATTTTAACACACTATGATTTACTTCTAGGTTTTAGAGAACTTGGAGGTTAAAAAATTTAAAGTTCTTTGACTGTAGTTTATAAAACTAATAATACGATTTTTTAAGTTCCATTTCCATTTTTTCAAAGTAGGGTAATTGTTTAATATTGGCTGCCCAAAACTAGCAAAAAGTAGGATGATTTATGGAAGAAATGAGTTGATAGTGGTGTCCAAGTAGTCAAGAAGAATCGAACACATTTTTTTAGGACAGTATGGAATTTGTACAAACCGTACAGCTAAGTAGAAGTGATTTATGTCAGAAAAGAGAGTGAATTGTTGGTAACGAAGATAGAAAACAACGTGCCCTGCGGTGCTCTAACCCGCCTTCACTCGCTAACGTTCGCTCGGCAATGCTATCTGAATTTAATGCTGGTAACGTAATTTAACGTATGAAATCTTAAACAACCCCATCGGAATAGAATATCGCAAAAAAGTAGGTGCAAAATCTGGCCCCAAAGCTAAACAATAACCAAAAGTTGCAAGGTACTAATTTACAAACAATGAAAAGGATCCATTTTGTAAAGTAATCTAGAATTATGTAGAAATAGAGATGAACTGCTATTAATATACCCTAAACCACCGTTAGTACTAGACGTCGGTGTGTCTCCTCTCTCTGACTCGAATTTCTGAAGAGGTACTAGGACTTCTTTTACATGTGAATTAACCCATGAAATTTCGAGAAATGGGCAGGAAGAAAGGTCGTGTATGGCAATGTTACATGCAAAATTATAAAGATAGGAAAGTATCTTCCAAATATTGTGAACATACATATTTATGCAAACGTTGATAAAATCGTGGGACATATGTCTTCTGGCAGTTACCCAACATAGTTGGTTATAACACCTAAAAATTTAATACGTTTATAATATCAGTAGTAGAGTCAAGTTTAGAAAATCCACTTACATGTATATTTAAACTGTTTAGCGGTTTAAAAGTATGTGGGCTTACTATACCATTTTTTAAACTCATTTTAACATATTGTAAATAAATATCCATTTATGCGTACTCTCTAAATATAATAAAATAATAATAAATTAACATAACAACGTTCAGAATATATTTTAAAGACTCCTCTTAGGACAACAGTAATAATATACTGTGATATAGAAACGAATTTAACTTTGAAATTATAATATAGTAATAGAAAGCAATTTCTTTGTGATTGTACATAAATTCCCGGAAAATTCCCATTTTTGGGAATATTCCCGAAAAATATCTTCCCGGGAATTTACCCATCATTACATATAACCATATTGGGTAATAACACCTCATCAATTGCGATAAATTAGGTCAAAAATCTCCGAAATTTAAATTTTTGGTAATTTTTTACCCATGAAATGGAACGACATAGACCCGCAATACTACTAGAGGTGCATACTATGGTCCTAGGCTACCATGCCCAATTTTTAGATTTAGCAATTTCCAAAATTTAAGAGGGATGATCCTATGTACCCCTGGCAAAGTTTAGGGGGTGGGCCAAGTTACCCCTGCCAAAATCTAGAGGGCGTGGTCGTAAGTACCCCTAGGTCATTGACCCCGGGCCAGGGACCATGGGTCCTGAGGCAGGTACCCAGGGCCAAAAGTGTCCTCAGGCAACCCCTTACTACTACTACTATTATTATTATTAGTACGTATTATTGATAATTTTGAAACAGAATCACGTGCTTATGAGGATTCGTGTTTTACCCCTTCCGATAAGAAAACCTAAATACGTGCCTGCACTGAATGATAGACGTATGAGTCATGGTGTAGACGGGCGTGCTAGGCGATAGAGTCCAGAGCATCAAAAACAGACTAACAAGGAGAAGGCACACTTTGGTAAGTGAACTTCAGGAACATTTTGTGCGAGGTTTTAGTGCACATTTGAAGAGCTAATATTACAAACTGAGAGAGCGCAATGGCAAAAATTACGGAGAAAAACCGTCTTTAAGTTTCGTATTCGCCGCATATATCGTACGACACGCAAACTTATCGAGTGACGGCGTGGCAGAGTCAGAAGAATCAGCGACTCAAGTGCGCGAGGTTCCCGGGTTCGATTCTCGTTTGAGTCAAACCTTTTTTCTTGTTTTTGCTTCAACCAATAAAGTAACTATAAGTAAAATATTAACTGCATTTGTAACTATAAGTAAAATATTAATTCAACATATGTTTATAATGAATAAAACAATAGAAATTTTCAATCACTTCTAAATTCTTTTGATGTTTCATGTTAACTAATAAGAAAATTCAATATCTTCCGTAAGTATTATTGTTACTGCAATCGTTGTGTAAAAAATGTTCTTGAAGCTTCGTGTCTACATCTGTTGACAGTGTGAGAATTACAACGGGAATGAGGGGGAAATCTGCTTTGGTTATAGCAACATCCAGTATTAGCAATGAGGATTTCCCCCTTAACTCCTTAGTAAATCGCACACTGTCAACAGATGTAGACACGAAGCCTCAAAAACATTTATTACATAAGGACTGTCGTCAAGGGCGCCGATCATGGGAGGCTGGAAGGCCCGCCGCCCCAAGTACATGTGAGCCCCATGTGTTTTTATGAATATGTACGTATTTTCATATGTATTTTTATTTTTACATGTATTGTTGTATGTATTTTTTATGAATGCCCCCCCAAAATTTACAGACAAATCAGCGCCGTTAACTGTCGTAACAATAACTCGTGATATCAGTATATTTACGGAATAGATTAAATTTTCTTGCTAGTTAACAGGGAACATTGAAAGATTTTACAAGTGATTTTAAAATCTCTATTGTTTTATTCATTATAAACACACATATAGTGAATAAATATTTTGCTAATAGTTACAAATGCCCACTTTATTGCTTGAAGCAAAAAAAAGATTTGACTCAAACGAGAATCGAACTCGGGACCCTTTTCACTTGAGTCGCTGTTTTTTCTCACTTTTTTAATTTTTTTATTTCACATGAATGTTAATAGTACATTGAATAACACAACAAATCAGGAGGAACAAAAATTTAAATACTACATTATTGTTGGACAAGCAAGATGCGTAAGAAATTTGGAAACTAATTTGTCTCTATTTGAGAAGCTGCATTAAACAAATGCAATCTCCGACTTTATAAGTACCAAATAAAATCCAAATATGACAACTTGGTAGGATATTATAACATAATACATATAATGTCCATTCAACCAATTAATCGCATTTAGTTTGGTCTGCGGGTACCAGTGATAGTCTGGAAATCGTAAGATGGAGGGAGAGAATGTAAATGGCGGTTGTCGACAAATAAGTCCCAGCATCCGACACAATGCATCCCAAATTTGTCTGTGGAAATACAGGACGTGATGCGATGTAGTAAAGTATGAAGTTGACCATATAAAAAACACACCTCTTTCACTACACGATGGATAGCAAATAATTTCTCATTTGTAGGCAATAAGTCATAAATAAGGCAATACCATGCACTTCTAACAACTGTGAGACACTCTGAATTACAGTTTTTCCATATACGTGGCCATTTGTACTGCGGAAATCTTTTATACACTATTGTACTAGTACCCGCATGAACTGGTTTCATTAACAGTGAATATAGTTGTTTGGAAGACAAATCACTGGGATTATCTTGAATACCGTTGTAAACCCAGTATTGAATAAGAGTACGCGCATAATCTGAGATCAATTTATAAAAACGAATTAAAGGCGAATTATTCGGAAATATATTTTTCTGCCCAAAAGTGGAACTACAGATACGTATGAGTCCTCTGGTCCATGTAATAGCGGTAAGTTGTTCTCATATACAGTGTCTGACATTTTTTCTAATATTCACTAAATTGAATCCCCCCGCAGAACATGGAAGATATAGAGTATTTCTATGAATTCGAAAGAACATGTTTGACCACATAAACAATCCTCTTTTTTTTGCATACATTTCTGGTAACGGGTATATGTGTGCGACATACCAAAGTTCAGAGTAAATATACATATTCAGTAACCAAGTTTTCTGCAGTAAGTTCAGTCGACGATACTTATGTTATTTAGTTAATAAGCGAATCTGCTGTACGATTGGATCCCATATTAAATTGTAAGAGCACCGTAAATCACAATAGAAAGGTATTCCCAATATTTTAACACTATCGGCTATAGTATAAGTATCCATTAAAGGAAAATAGCCCAGGTGGGCAGCCACATAATAGAACATAACCGTTGATTTCATATAATTAATGTTAGCTCCACTCACATTTTGGTAGTCGCGTAAACAGTCTTGGAGATAACAAAATTGCTTCGGTGTCGTGCCCATTAAACTCACATCGTTGGCAAAAGTTTGCACATTGAGTACTTGAAAGTCATGTAACTGAGGTTCATGGAGTAGCATCAGTTTCCGTAGTAAAGCGTCTACAGCAAGACAATATAATCCCATAGATAACGGAGATCCTTGTTGTATGCCACAATTGATATCGAGAGGGAATGTGAGATGCCCATTTATTTGAACCTTTGCTGTAGCATGTGTATACATTGACTGTACAAGCTGGACAAATGAATGAGGAAAGCCATATGCACGAAGGACCGCAAATAAGTAGTCATGAGATAGACAATCAAAAGCCTGTTTAAAATCAACGGATAAGAGAAAAGCAGGATTCTGTTTAGACTTATAGTATGCTGAGATATCACGAATTTTACTAAGCGCTGCAAAAAAATTATACTTCGGATTTAATGCGGCTTGGTAGTCACTAATAAGCAAAGGGTAGATCGCTTTAAGGCGACTATCAAGAACTTTTTGGAATATTTTGATATCTGTGTTAAGTAGCGTGATGGGACAATAATCGTGAATAGTAATTGCTTTCCCTTTCTTTGGAATTAGTATTATTATTCCTGAATTATCGTGTATGTTACGTTGACGGAGCATTTCATCATATAATTTGCATAAAATATGATGTAAAATCCCCCAATATTGCTTGTAAAGTTCATAAGGGATGTCATTAGGCCCTGCGCATTTTCAATCTTCGCAAGTTTGAAGCACACAATAAATCTTCTTTCTCTATAGGTGACATAAGGGTATTACATAAATGTGCAGGTACTTGAGGGAGCGACACTTGGAAATATTCACTAATAGTCCGCTGATCCTTGGTAATTGTTCCATACATGTCGCTAAAATGATTAAAATAGTCTGGTGAATATGATGAGTGTCTGTGAAAAGCTTACCATCTATTGTCTGAAGAGAGTTCACATATTGAGAAAGTCGTTGTTTTTGGTGACGCACATAATGGTAAAGGGACGGTTAATCATTGGGAATTACCATTATTATGATCATCATCCATGACACTCGAATCAAGTACAGGGCAAATGCAAGAGCGAAAGAACTCGGTGGTATTCCGAATTTCATAGCAAGTATCCGCTGGATTCAAAGATTCAGGCGCACCTACAACTTGACATCACGTAAAATCATGATAATCATCACACGTTCAAAGTTGGTCAAAGGACCTAAACAAACCGAGGAATTGGAAGCATTCCGAGTGCAGGTCAATGGCAAGATCGAGCGGTACGGTGTCGATAGCGTTTTCAACATGGATCAGTCTGGTTTTCAACTGGAAATGCACACAGGGCGTACTTTGGCAATCAAAGGTTCACGGCACATCGAAGTCGGTGTCCAAAACGTTGATTCTACAAAGCACAGTTACACAATTCAACCGATTCTGTGTGCTAACGGAACTTTACATCCAATGTTATTCATCGTACTCAAGGAAACATCTGGCAAAATTCCTGCCAATCCAAGACCACCCCCCGCAACACTTGCAAATCTTTACGTTGTCGCCTCAAAATCCGGGAAAATGACCAAGAAACTCCTGGAAAAGTGGTGCAAAGATGTTTACCCCAAGGCAGCACCTCGAGATCGAGTGTCGTGTCTGAACATGGACTCCAGGAAGCCATACGCGAACATTGATATTCATGTTTCCGACTGGAATGACTGTTGACATCTAACAAGTTCCCGAAGGATGTACGGACGAAGGACAACCGCTTGATGTTCGCCACTTCCGTCAACGTAAAGTTTTCCAACGACACATCGAGGACCACATCTTGTGCGACGAGCCTGACATTGATTTGAAACAGCGGAATCAGATAATGAAACGGCAATCTTTAATACATCATCAACTGTGCTCTCCTATATTTCGTGAAATGAATCGATCGGTTTGGACAAAGGCTGGCTTCGACGTCGGCGATGCTGGGGAATTCATCACTCGCAAAAAGTTCTGCTTTGATCAAATTACAGGTGAATGTTTCACTTGTGATGTAGCTACTTTTATTGTATGTGCTTGGTGTAAAAAGAACTTGTGTTTCAGACATTTTTATTATGATCATCATTACCATGACAATCTTGAGGATTATGTCGAGTAGAATTACTGGATGAAATCCTGTACTCATTTTCTTTGCAACCGAAATTATATGGCTTAAGTTAGGCCCAGAGTAACCATAATGATCGTGTTGTTTAGCTATAGTGTACTACATCCTATGAAACCTACAATGTTAACTTGCGCCTTCTAGGGGTCGAGAAGGAAGGGTTAGAACTTTTCCGCATTTATTCTTGCTCCACCTGAACCGGATGTCGGACGGGTCAAATTGGGGGTTACAATACTGTACTCATAAGAGTATTATTTGCGGATATATAGAAATGAACCCTAACCACCCTGGGGCGGTCAGAATCGAACAGATCTACAAAAGTTCCAACGACGTTTACTCCTAAACCAGGCTTTATTGTGGCGAATACCAACCCATTCCGCACATCGGGAGTCAAGGTCTACAATGTACACTAGGTTTAGTCCCAAAAGGGGCGGGACAACAGTGTCGCGAACCTTGTCAGTCTGAGCTGAGACTCGACCACAGAATCCTTAGAACGACAGTCACACACGGTACCCACTTATCTACACAGGCTTTTTCAAGTATGTTTATAAATCAACCATTACACGCGCTGTTATCAAACATGTTAAATCAGCTATTGTCGGTGAGTTACCCCAGTTACACTTGAAGTTTGAATTTTATTTGCGGCCTTTAGCCATCTACGGCAACAGGCAGGTAAAATGTAGGATCAATCGGCAAGAAGAACTGCAAGTTGTGGTCTTACAAGGAGAAGGCACACTTTGGTAAGTGAACTTCAGGGCCATTTTTTGCGATGTGGTAGTGCACATTTAAAGAGTTAACATTACAAACTCGGAGAGCGCAATGGGCAAAAATGACGGAGAAAAAACGTCTTAAAGTTTTCTACTCGCCTCATTTATCGTACGACGCCCGAACTTATGAAGTGACAGCGTTGCAGAGTTGAGTTCACCGGTGGTCGTCGAAAGGTGTGGAAATGCTTTCGACCTGCTCCTGTGGTGTTACGATAAGTGACTAACGCTTGTGTGATTTACAAGCCTTTTTTTTTTAGTGTGGATTGTGGTTATTGAAAAAAAACATGCTTTCAATTCGTAAGAGTACCGTGAAGTTTGAATTCGACCCCACTATGCGATATATAAAACCTAGTCCAAGTGACATACATATTTGGTTATCTGAGATCTTCAGTGACGTTATGAACCAAGCAGTCGCTTTACAGCTGCATAATGAGGACTTTGCAATGTATGTGAAATTTGAAAATTACATCGTATTTAATGAAGTCTTTTCTTTTTTTCTTGTTTTTTAAGTTTTACGTCCCACGGTTATGCCGGTTAGGCTAAAGGAGACGGTGATAATGAGAGATGAGTGAAGTGGTGGAATGAAGAAAGTGGGAGGAAACGGGAGAACCCCGAGAGAACCAATGAGCACGGTGTTTGTCCACCACAAAGTTTACACGGCGCGAGCTGGGATCCAACCAGGGACTCCAAGCACCGGAGCTGAACGCTCTACCACTGAGCCACCGCGCCCCCGTATTTAATGAAGTGCTGACTCAGTTACCTGAAACTGTTCTCTATGTGCATTCAAATGGAGTACGCAGCACTGTTCGTATTTCGAATGCTGAACTCAATTACATCAAATTTCGGGTATTTGATTTACCTCTTGAAGTCGAGAATAGTTTTCTTCAAGATGTCTTGAGTGAATGTGGTGAAATCAAGCAAATTATTAACGAAAAGTGGAGTGCTACGTATAAATATGCCATTTTGAATGGGATTCGCTCTGTATATATGATTCTAAAAAAAAATCCTTCAAAACTTAAAGTGATGTCATACTCTGCATACGTTGCTTACTCTAATCAACCTAAAACGTATTTCCGATGTCTGGGGACTGATCATTACTCTCTCAGTGTAAAGTACCCTCCCGTGCTTCATCTCGACCAGTGTCTAGACCGAGTGCCTTACAAATGACTGATTTATCCACTGGCGGATTACCTACACAACGAAAAATAGGAACGCATGCTTTCGGGGATTCTTCTAACCATTTTTGTCTCTTTACATCTACCAATCATGACTCTCATAGTATTCTGCCTGCAATTGCCGATCTTAATGCCTTTCCTGCTCTCAAACCGCTGTCATGTGAAGAAACTGACCCAGAACCTCAGTTGCCGGCTTCGAACCCAGACCCTTTAGTGCATATATCAGATATTGAACCGAAGGCTGCCCTATCACTTAGTGAAAATACATATGCCATGTCAGTAGGGGATACATGTATGTTTTAGGACACTTTCCCCCCTTCCACCCCGTAACTTTCAAAAAAAAAATATGAACCCACCCCTGACTATTGTACTTTAACACAGAAGGATACCCCAAAGTGAGATTGAATATGCTTTTATGACATTTAAAATCAAAAAAACTTACATTTAAAAGAAATAATTTGTTTAGAACACTGTTCCTTTAATGAAAAAAAAACAAAATTTTATATTTTTTTTTGGTGAATGTCGCCCCAACCATCGCGACATCCTGTGAGCACCATCCATATATTTGTGCCCTCCGATTTCAAAAAATAAAAAAAAATGCATTTATCTTAGGTCCATACGATTCATTTCCTCATTTTCATTTCTTTTTATTTTTTCTAGATTTAAGATTTGCAAATCTATATTATCAGATTCTTCTTCGCACATTTGTAGCTTTTCAGTTTGTTGTCTTATTCGTTTTCGTAATTGTCTAATGCTATCATTTAAACGCCTCTTTCTTAACTTTAATTGAGATATTTTCACTTCTATAGCATCATTGTTCGATGTATTAGCTAAGGAGTCTAAGAAATTACACATTCTCTGTTGTGAAGAACTCATCAGAATGAAAGCAGCTTAGATATACATATTGTTTTATAGAATAAGAAATAAGTTGCATTAAAGCCAAGGTTAACTACTTCCATTGTAATTCAGAAACCCATATGAGGAAGATTTTGCATGCAAGTTGCGTACGTGACATCCATATGAACATAGCTGTAGTAACAATGTAAAGGAGAACTTGTTTCTTTTTAAGTCACAAGTTCCATTCCCTCAGGCAGTCATTCTTTTCTTTCTTTTTAGTAATCAAGCAGTATATGGAAGTGTAGTAATAACAACACCAAAACTGTCACGTTACAACTAAAACTAAGAAGTTTAAAACTTTTTCGATTGTGAAGAGAGAGAAATTGTAGCTATATAACGTGACAATGTAACGTGATCATTTTTACCTTCACGTGACAAACAGGGTTGGAAACACTCTTTTTATCATGTTTTCCAGAATTGTTAAAATTATGAATTAAGCTCTGAAACTTACAAATGAACTAGTACTAAATAAGGTAAACATGATAATTTTTTGGAAACGATAATCAACCCTAACATCAATGGCGGCTCATGAGGGAAAATATCTTCAGATCCTTATACCTTCGTTGTTTATTAACCGATTTTCAAAATTCAAACGACAATCGATAAAGAAAAAAAGTGGCTATTTTTCGATTGTATTGCGGGTTACATAACTCTCAGGATACTATTTTGAACTTGCTGTAACTTCGTCAAATATTAACCGATTTTCAAAATTCAAACGACATTCAATAGAGAAATAAATTTACTATCTATTAAATGTCTTATAAATTGCATAACTCTAAGGATATAATTACAAAAATCTCAAATAAATCCTTATTTATACATGTATCTTTAAAATTCAAATGACATTGTGTTCTGTATATTCAAAGGCCTTAGTTTTTATAGTTTGATACTATAAAAACACTTATACACTTAAAATTACAAGTTCGGATATTGATAATGAAATCATAAAAACACTTATACACTTAAAATTGCAAGTTTTATTTTTTGGATTCATTTCTAAAGTAAAACTGATGTATTTTATAACCATTATCTAAATCTTTCAAACCTTCATACTTAACAAACAGCTTATACTTTTTCAAATCTTTCAATACTTGCTCAGTTTCATCATTATATCTTTGTGGTAATAACGTCTTATATTTCTCATCTAAATGTACTAAAACTCTTTGACCATAACGCTGTGTTTGAATCAATTTCCATAAAGTTATCTCGTACGCTTTACCTTTTTCTAACTCATCTATGCGAAGGAATCTCAATGCTTTAACATCATTTTTTTATTCAAATAATTAGCCATAGTTTATTTATTATAAGGAAAATGCCCGTTTTATGAGAAATTCATAAAACCAATCCTCATTTACATACAGAAAAAATTTACATAAAAATTTTACATACAGAACTTAACAGTTGGATAATTATCTTTTAAACCAGTGTATTTGATTTTTATTCCATCTTTAATGATCTCATCAATCATTTTATCTGTTAAGTGTTTTGTAAATCTAGGTGGAAGAAATACCTTGAACTCCTCACACTCAGCTAAAATGCTCTTCCCAAACTTAGTTTTAATCTTTTCCATTTTCACAATCTTATATTCTGTATTTAATTCTAATTCTCTTAATCCAATAACTTGTTTTTGTTCAAGACTTCCAAGTTTATTTAAAAGCTCAATATGACTTGACATCGTATTTATTATATAGAAAATCAATGAACACTCTTCACCAAAAAATATTTAATCATTTTTTATCAATTTTGTTTATGGAAAAACTTTAATACATTTAACTATCTAAAACTCTTCTACTACTTTCTCATTCTTAGGGTCATATGTAAAGTTCTTTTGTCCAATTAAAATCGCATAACATATAGTATTAGCAGCCACAGCTTCTGCAAAGTCTACTACAATCTTTATGTTTGTTCTCTCATTTACCGATACATTTTTCCTCTTAATACAATTAATCACATACATTGGTCTGTTATCTATAAATTCTTTAGGATCATATTTCGATATTGCCACATGTTATTCTCTTAAATGCAGTATAATCTTCGTACATCTTAAAATAATCCTTGTTGGCAATATCTAAGTTTCTTGATTATTTTGGAAATACCTCATTCCTTCCATTCTTAAGATAGATATTCTTTACCTTACAATGATCAAACTTACTTGCATCTGCTGTTTGTTTGCCACTTCTATCAGTTTGGAACATTACAACTACGAAATCAGGCATATCAAATTGTCTAGAATTAAATTGAGTAGTAACATCAAACTCCAAGAAAGAACCTACAACAGTCTTTTGAACACATTGATAAGTATGGAATGAAAACATGATTTTAGGTTCTTTAAGAATATTCAACTTTAACTTGTTTTCATAATTAGATTCGTATTCAACAATAGGCATTCTTATCTCCATACTTTTTATTGTTATTTTTCCATCATGAGGAGCTGCTGCACCTGCTCCTGATCCAGTCCATTTATACAAGACATCGTTATTGTTGTTAGCTTTTGTAAATGTTATTCTCAATCCACCTTTCCTCATAACCTTTTTATAATCACTTAAAAAGCCAGGAATTAATCTTAATGGATATAAAACACTAAAGTCCTTTCTTAGACCAAGTTTATCATCTGTTTCAAATCCTGCTTGTTTTAGATATTCAACTTCTGGTTTGGAAATCTTTAATGTCCCGATAGCTGTAGATGTTATTCCTGGTAGCTCAATCTTGTCTATAACAACACCATGCTTTCTAACCTCAATTTGAGAAAAGAAGAATGGTAAGAAGTTATCTACAAGTTTTATAGTATCATTTGCACCAAATGTTCCTCCGACTGATGCACCAACAACTTCAAAAGTCATATGTCAATCTGCTTTGTGTGGATGTATAATGCCATCCCCCACATCGAAATCAAACTCAATATCTTTGTTAGCTTCATTCAAATTATTAAATGTTCTTGTGTTAGATTTAAAGCTTTGTAACTCGTAATTCTCAACACTATCCATTTATTATAAAGAAAATCTTGAAACAACGCTTTTATGGGTATACCCCATAAAAGAATCATACATAATAACAATTAAAAACTTATAATCCCCATCCTAACTTAACCTTAGCATTCATAGCAGTACCAACCCCAAAAGCAGCTAATCGTTCACCAATTGACGCATCACTACTAAATGCTCTTTTCCATGCTTTACTTTCTAGTTCCTTATCTGCAATATGTCTTGACTCTGTATCTTTATTGTCTCTGTAGTATATATCGTGTTCTTTACAAGCCTCACCTTCATCACCTCTCTCTAACCTTTCTTGAAGCTTCGTAAAAGGCCCGCAAAATCTGAAGCCTGGTATATGTAACTCCGGTATTCCCTTCATGTTTAAAATCTTATTCATTAGTCCTTTCCCAAGCTTCTCATCATTCCAGAATCGTGGTGGTAATGTATTTAAGATCTTAATCAAATAACCTATACCTTTTGGATCATTAGGAATAAATTGTGAAAGCTTATTATTAATCATACTCACTATACCTACTTTCTCATTATAAAAGTTATTATTACCAGCCTTTTCTTCTCCATCTATAACTATTAACCGATCAATTAACTTTCTCACATCATCCATCCATATATATTCTTTAGGTATCTCTGTATATTGTTTAATTCCTTCACCAGTCCTTTTAGGAGTTGGAGGTAAAGATGGTTTAATATAATTATCCCAAATATGCTTGATAATATTAATGTACTTAGAACCTCTATCAGATGTTACTTTTTTATCTCGATTATATTTTTGGAAGGCAGCATCTGATTCTATTATTATTTCCTTGTACTGTTCAAAATCATCATCATCATAATCTTCAATGGTTTTATTAGTATTCATCGTTAACAATTCCCATAGACCTTCTGTTCCCTTATAAATTTTACCATTAATTATCAAATCATCAGCATTCACTTTAACTTCAGAATTTCCTATCTTATTTATTATTTTTCCATCTTCTTCTACAGTTCTTATTCCAAACACACTATCATTTCTTTTACTATAATATTTCGTTGCAATCTTACCAAATGATTGTGCTGTTGTTAAAGGCTCTACTCCTTCAACTTTGTCTTTAATTTGTTTTCTCATTTGTTTTATTTCTCCCGTTATAGGCGTATCACTACTACTTGGGGAACTATCATAAGTTATCTTTTTAGGTGTTTCTAGTAGACTAGGATCTATTGAAACCGTCTTATGTACAACTGGAACAAGTCAGTTATTAGATTTTTATTTTGTTCTGCTACTTCTTTGATCTCACTTCCTAAGTTTTGAATAGCATCAATTACAGGTTGTTTTTGTGTCTTAAATTTATCATATATACCTGCTCTTTCTTTCTTCCAAGATTTAAAGCCCTTTATCAAGAACTCCTTTAACTTGATATTCTTATTAATATCTTTCTCATCCATTTATTATATAGAAAACGAACAAACGTCAATAAACGTAAAAGAACATAAATAAACGTCAATAATCGTCAAACGTTCAAGAAGTGTTTTATCTTGTTCCTATACTTACCATTGTTTACCTTCCTTGTCATATCAATTACTATGAAACCATAATCATCTTGCCAACATTTTGAACATATCTCTTTAAATTTATCATAAGACATACCTCCTCCAACAAACTCATTATACACCTGTTTAAGATTAGTATCATCTTGTCTGAATATGCATAGGAAGTTAACGTTATCTCTTATAAGCTGTTTAGGTACTTTTGAATATGTTTGTGCAAGATAGAAACAGTCTAAATGTATATGCCTACCTCTTGTAAAGTAATTTCTAACAGTATCTTGATTCTCCAAAATGTAATCGTCAAACACAACAACAGAGTATTTTTCACATTCATCAATAGGTACAATAGAATCATTACCGCTTAAGAACGTTGCTATTTGCTTCTTAAACTTTAGTTCTGCCTTTTCAAATCGATCTTTTAACTGCTCATACTTTGGTTGATTCATGCTTTTAGAATATATATAGAAGTAATTATTGTTTAACCAACCTGGCTGTAATAAAAAATTAAATAACAAAAAAGTTTTACCACACGCCGACGGACCCACGATAAGACAACGAACATCATCAGGTATAAGCTCTCCATTTCTTTTCTTAGCTGTTGTTTCTTTTATCATCTCTTTTACATCCCAATTAATAGTTTTCTTACTCATTTATTATAGAGAAAATCGACTTTTTTATGATCTTATATCTTTAAGTTGTTCTCTGATCTTAAGCAACGTATCTTTTATATATTCGTTATCCATTTCACCATTTAATGTTATTATCATCTCTAACTGTTCTTTAAATGAGTTAATACAAGTGACAATGGTTTTATATTCGTCTTTTCTTTTGCTTATGTTTAACTTAGAAGACAAACCTGTTGTTATAGCACTTCCAGTTGCAAGAGATGTTGTTAATATTGAGTAAATTGTTACAGGTATAAAAATATTAATAAATCCAGTTGTTGCAGAAAGTATGACTGATAACGTGATCAAAGTGTAGAATGCATATTTAACAATTCGTAGTTTTCTCTTTTTCTTCTTTAAACTGTATTCTAACTTTTGAATAACATCTTCTATTAACTTGATTACTTTCTCTCTTGGAATATTTCTAGGTAAATCAAACTCATTCATTTATTATATAATAAATGGCTAAGGTATTTAAGTTAACGAGTGATACTTCTGTTTTAAAGAATAAACTCCATTACGAATTAGACAACAGTAGCAACTATTTAAGTATAGGACTAGTTGGGTTTTACAGCACATATCTAACACCAAATATAAACAGTGAAAAAAACAGTTTCTCATATGGTAATAGACAAGTTTTTATACCAGAAGGGCAATATAATTTAAAATCACTTAATGAGTATTTAAAATCTCAATCCATCAACATAACATTATCAGAAGATCATTTAAGAAATAGAGTTAAAATTGAAACTGATAGTAATGATGTTACAATTGGGAGTATAGGTACTGTCCTCGGGTTTAATGTTTTTGAAGTTTTAGAAAAGAACAAAACACATATTGGAAGTAAGTTGCCAAAGTTTCATCCGTTTGATACTATAAATGTTCACTGTAATATAGCAGATGGCATGTTTGTGAAAGATACAGAATATACACATAGGGAAACAGGAATTTTAGCATCATTCAAAACAGATGCTGAGTTCAAACATAGTATTATTTACGAGCCTACTTATCCATTATTTTTCCCTATATCCAAAGACAAGGTTGACAATTTTGAGATAAGGATAAAAGATGAGAATGATTCCTTAATTGATTTTGGTGGAGCAACAACAACTGTATTTTTACAAACTAAGATTTTCTCTTAAATAAATAGGAAGATGTGTTCTATTAAAGGTTGTATGTTTAGTGTTCCTTATAACGAACAAAAGGATTTAAATATTGATCATGTATTAACAAAGAAACAACTTAACGATAAATCTAAGAAAATTAAAGAAGGTAAAGGAATGGATTTAACTTTAACTACTGCACAAATGAAAAAGATTAAGAAAGAGCATATGGGTGGTTTTATCTTTACAATTCCAGCCATTTTAGCAGCTTTAGGAGCAGTTGGCTCATTAGCAGGTGGTACAGCAGCGATTACTAAAACTGTACTGGATGCTAAGAAGAATAAACAAGAACTTGAAGAACAAAAAAGACACAATATGGCTATGGAAGAAAAGCAGGGGGCAGGTAAACCAAAGAAGTCAAAAAACTGAAACCATTGACCAACTTCGATATAGAGAGGTTGGTTAAAGAATTAAAGATAAAACAATTTAGAGGCGTATTTATGAGTGATGAACTTCCACTCCTATATAAAACCCTATATAAATGAATGTGGTGTAGTTAACTTTGATAAATCAGAAAACATTGGTACTCATTGGATATGCTATTGGAAAGATAACAACATAAAGTACGTGTTCGATTCTTATGGTGGTGTTCCTCCTAAACAACTAGTACAATATCTTGGTACCGAAAACTTATTTTACAATGACGAACGAATACAAAACTTTAGTTCAGTTATATGTGGTCATCTTTGTGTTAAGGTTTTAAATCTTCTAAATCAAGGGTATTCTTTTAGTGATGTTATGTATATGATTAAATATTATTAAGTTTAAGTACTTTTATGGTTTATATTCATAAAAGTTTTGTTTTAAGATAAATATGGAAGCTATACACAATAGATTTTTAGATTATTTTGAGAAAAATGAGGATGAACTAGATGCACTAGTTAGATTTAATTTTAATTGGTATTTTCGGGATGTTAGTAAGATAGACTTAAAAGATAAAAACAACGCATATACAGTTGTTCAGTTATGGAAAATGTTAATACCTAAATTTTTGTATACGGAAGAAGAGTTGGTAAAGTTATATCCAATAATTACCTTAAAGGATATGTTATCAAATTATAGCACCGCACCATTAAAATGCAGTAATTGTGGTAGTAAGTCATTAACAAAAGGTAGGGGTACATACATTTGTGATGATTGTTTCGTAGCGAATGGTTGTGTTTACAGTACTTGTGAAGGAATGAGAGCTTGCGTAAGAAAACCATGGTATGATACTATAAAAAGATTTAAGTTACAGTTATCTCGTTTACAAGCTTTACAGTATAGAATTATTCCTGAAGATGTGTTCAAGGTGTTAAACGATGAATTCAGAGATATATCAAAACATTTAATATCAACAAAAGATGTTCTAGAAGTATTAAAGAAAAACAAATACACAAAATATTATGATGATGTTTATTTAATACACTATAACCTTACCGATCAAAAACCATTAAACTTACAACATATGGAAGAAACACTTATAACCGACTTCGAAAACTTATACAAAACCTTTAAAGAACTGTATCCGAAAAGAGTATTGTTTATTAACTTAAAATGTGTATTGTACTATGTGTTGAAAAAGCACGATGTTCATGTTGATATTGATTTTAAACACTCATCTAAACAAATAGAGATGTTAAAGAAATGTTTTGAAAAATTAGGATGGACATTTTCTGTATAATAAATGAGTATGGACATATTTGGTAATGTTAAAGATAGAGAAGATTATGTTGATATTAGTGAAGAAAAATTAAAATTGTTGGAGAATTTAAATGATGTTGTTAGCGTAAGTCAACTTAGATCAATAGAAAGCCAATTAGAGAACGATAGAAAACGATTTGAAGATGCATTAGAAACGTTACAAGACACATAAATAAAGAAAGAAGATTTTCAAAAGATTAGGATGGATTCTACTAAATTGGTTATGCAGAAAGAAACTGTACCTCTACTATATCGATTAAGAGCTAAAAACGTTAAGGAGCCAATCTTTAGAATATTTAATCTCTCTAACGGTTACAAATTTCTCTATAATGGGAAAATAATGCAGATGGAATTAAGTTTGGATAAATATTTTTAGACATATATTTAGGTGATACTTTGATTGAAAATATACCTTTTGGTTTTAAGAAGAATGATATAATAACGATTAAACCAACTAAAAATTCGGCTATGGAAGAAGGTCAATTATTGTTTGTTGTGATGTACACCTTGTCTCAAAAAGGTTGAGCGCATTCTTTATTGGTGTTTTGAGGCAAAAATTTTCTAAGTCCAGCTTCGGGTATCTTCGGGAAAAAGTAAGCCAGGTTCGAACCTCCAAGCCAGCCTTTGCAATCGGGAAAAAGTTTGCAGATGTGTTTTTCTTTTTTTAAATATAATAAGACTTGTTACCAAGTGTTTAAAAAAGCAACATTGATTGAAATACTTAATGATACAATATTTCGAAACCTTGCACATGCTTGTTTGTCATTTAGCTCTCTATACGTAATGGAGCATTTAAATACGTTAAAGAATCTTTCCATATGTAAAAGAATGCTCAAAGTTAAGAAATAGAACATAATTATCGCCTGAGTACTAAAATAAAAGTCAAAGTAGAACAGAAACAGCGTTTGTCATGGATATGAATGTCATAATTATCTTGAGATCCGTTATACATCGCTAGAAGCTTAGTTCTAGAAGTCCTTGTGTTAGCTCATTGGTAAGCTGTCGGATTTCAAATCATAAGGTTGTGAGTTCGAATCCAATTTGGGTCAATACTTTTTTTAAAATTATATTTTCCGCAATGCATGAAAAATTATATAAAATAATTACATTAAAATACATAAGTTGTTTATATATAACATAATAATTGCAGAACATAGTAATTATTATGTTTAAAATATAACATCTGAGATAATTTTCACAGTAGGTCGTTATTATATATGAGAATGTTAAATACAAGTTAGGAAAATCGTTTAATAGCAATAAATAAGTTATGTAGTGTATTTATTTGCAGCTATTTGTCATACAGATTTAACTTCTCAATATTCTCATTACAGTATGTTATTTATATTCGTGAAATACAGTATATTCCTACGGATATAGAAAGTGTATAAACAGAGTATCCAAAGTCGTATCCTGCTTCAAGACACATAGCTTTTCCCGATCCCCTTAACGTCACGGGAAGAAACACAAATTCTCTTTAGAACGGAATGTCGTTACTTAGAGTCTCATTCGAATACATTGAATATGCTTTTGTGTATTCATTTCTCTCTCTCTCTCTCTCTCTCTCTCTCTCTCTCTCTCTCTCTCTTTCGCTTTGTTTATGTGTGTGTGTGTGTGTTACAGAATATCCCAAGTTGAATACAACATTTGCAAAGTATATGAGCATCATTGTCATCGAATACCAGAAATTGAAAGTCGTGTTTCTTCAGGTTAGGTTTGCGTGTTCATGTTAGCTCACTGGTAGATTACGGACTTGCCACTGAAGAGGTCTTGAGTTCAAAGCCTACAGCTAATTATCATTCTTTTGTTAGTAGGATTGCACAGAAATCGGATACAAGAAGTGGTTTACTTCTAGAAATATTTTCAGAAGCTTTTAGGTAGCCCTGAAAAGGGCTGTTTTCGGGAGTTAAGGCGGGGTCATTAATATTGTGTCCAAGACCCTTCTGAATTTATTACACGCTCCATTCTTCTGGGCATGGAATCTATTACATGGGTGACAAATCTATCTCCTTCCCCTACCTCCAGCCATGCTTCGGAAACAAGATGCCACAGGTCATCCTGAGTTCTTGGTGGATGTGCCTCAGGCCAACTTTCCCTTAGAGTACGCTTCACTTCTGCTCACATATTTTCCATGAGATTGAGGTCTGCTCCACGAGGCGGCCAGTCGATTAAATCAATCTCAGGGTGCCCTGCGAACCATTCCTGAACCACACGGGAATTATGTATTGGCGACTGGTATTGCTGGAACTGAATTACACCATCAGGCTGAAACAGATGGCACCATGATATTACTGATAATGTCTAAGTACTGAGAATTGTCCAGATGTCCTTCAATTCTATGAAGCTGTCCTGCTCCACGACTGGAAATCCAACCCCAACATAAAATAGATACATGGCCACTGCGATTGCAAGCAACCACATATCCATGGTCATATCGGGTGCCTCTCGGGCGATACACAAAACGGCGTCCCTCCTTTGATGTTGTGAATATGGATTCATCTGAGAAAACTACGTTTTCCCAATTGAGACCCACATTCGCCTGTGCAAACGCGAGACGGTAATTTTGTGGTCGTCTGAGAGTTTTTCCTTCACGGCAGCAACACGGCCACGTAACCCAGCATGACGAAGCCTTCGCAGAGCTGTATGCTTACTACCAGGAAAGAGAGAAGCTTCCCTTATCTGTCTAGACGTCCTTAGTGGGTCTAACCGGGCTTCGTTTACTAATCTCGCATCTTGGGCTTCGGTTGACACATGCGGACGACCAGGAGATCGCAAATTACCAGTCTGACCTGTAGCACCATATTTCCGAATCCATTGCCTTCCTGTAGAGGCCGGGACACCTACTCGCCTGCTAGCTGCAGTTGCAGAATAACCTTCCAACTCCCATAAAGTAATTACTGCTGTACGTCTATCCATAGTTACCAATGTTCTGAGCTGTGAGAAGAAAGCAATAGGTAAAAGCAAGTACCTGACGTGTGATTGGTTACTTGCACGACACGCCTATTGTGGGGATCTAGCATAATTTGCATGTCTCTAGCACCTAGCATCCTGCCCAAATCTAGCACAATTTCAGCAAGTTATCAAAAAGCCGTAAAACCTGGAGAAGTTGGTCGTGGGAAGAAAAAGAACGGCAGAAATGTATCCTCTTCCATTGATTCATACACTCGGTAAACCATACAGGCAGTCTTATTTTCCTAAGTAAGTTCGGAACGGCTTTGGGCTTTTTGTGTGTGTGTGTGTGTGGCTCCACCCAGGGTTTTCTAATCCTTTAACTCCGAGGCATGGGCGGAGCTATGGGGGCCATTCTCCCCCCAACTTTTTGACAACTTCACCATCTTTACTTCTGACTTCATGATCATATTTATTCCTGAAATGACAGCTCCGAGACCGACCAAAAATCTGCCCCCTCCCCCAGCAGACGATTCCCAACTCCGCTTATGCTGCGAAGTAATTTTCTTTCAAAATATGTAAACAAAAACTTTGCATTCATTTATACGATATATACGCCATTGAGTTTGGCAACGACTGCAGTAATTTAGTTGAGTTAAAATTTTGGTGCGTGAAGTATTGAGTTCTATCCATGCATTCTTGCCCTCTGTGTATTTTAAGTTACGTTATCGTATCTCAACTTTGTTTGTTTGTTTTTTTTTTTTAACTCCTGAATTAGTAATTATGAGGATCTAGCATAATTTGACCGAATCTAGCATAAGTTCGATCAGGTTTTGGAATAATTTCCGAGCTGTGAGTCTGGCAACGCTGGTGGCGAACGACTTGGTCAACGACTCGCGAAAGAAATCTGAAAATGGTGCGCCGTAATAATAATAATAAAAACAGTTTTTATAAAGGAATATTAATACATACGAAAAGCTGTTTAAAGAATGAATTGTTATACTGACTTTACACGTATAAAAACATATACCATATACCAAACAGATTGAGCGATATGATTATAGCTGTTTTGAGACGAACACTTTCGAAGTCCAACTTCGGGTGTCTTCGGAAAACAGTAAACTAAAGCTGCTGGTTCGAACCTCCAAAGCCAACCTTAGTAATCGGGAAAAGATGTACAGATATGTTTTTCCTTTTGTTAAATATAATAAGACATGTTGAAATGGTATTAAGTGTAGAAAAAAGTAACATTGATTGAAATACTTAATGATACAATATTTCGAGACTATGTATTCACACTCTCGTTTCGTCATTGTGATTTCCATACGGAAAAGAGCATTTACGTATGAGCTCAGTTATATTTCAGAAGCAGCTTCCGAAAAGCGGTCATATTAGCTCAGTGGTACACCACCGAGCGTTTAAATCGTGAGTTCGATACCCGTTCAGATGAGATTCCTTTATGATATTCTACTTTCCTCAATGCATGAAAATTATGTAAAATAGTTACATTACAATTCATCAGTTGTATATATATTTTCATATCATCAGTTGTATATATGAGTTGAATATATATATTCATATCATCAGTTGTATATATCAGTTGAATATATATATTCATATCATTTCACGACATAAGTAATTCTTATCTTTAAAATATAACATCTGAGGTATTCACAGAACGTCGGTGTGTTATGTGTGAATATTGATTACAAATTTAAAAAAATCGTGTAATAGCAATAAATAAGTTATGTAATATATTTATTTGCAGCTACTTTCATCGCAGATAACTTCTCAATATTCGCATTACAGCATTTAGGTAGAGCATATCGAAAATCGGATCGTGGTTCAAGACAAAAAACTAGTTAGCCCCAAACTGTCACGTAAGAAATTCACGAATCGCAAAAGTAAAGGGAAGAGATTGAGAGCGGTAATTCCTTAATCGCTCTCTCTTAACTCTCTCTTATCTGCATTTATACATATAAAAGTGTATGTATGTATGTTCCATCATAACTCATGTATGCCTAGAGCAGGGTATCTCAACCTGGGAGTCGCGGCCCCTAGGGGATCGCGAAGATAGGCGGAAGAGACAAATATAGTTAGAATCTAATACCAGAAATTATTTTTAAATATTATTTTTAATTTTGTTCTGATAGGCATACTTTTATTTTTTATACACACTGTAAAGAACAATAAAAAATAAGTCTACTGAACATTTTCAAAGGGTGTAGAATTCGTGTTACTATTCGGTTCAAAGTCTCTTGTCGTCGCGAATTCTGTCGAGAAATTTGAAGCTTAAAATATACAAAACGATAATCATGCCTGTTGTTCTGTATGGTTGCGAAACATGGTCGCTTACTCTGAGGGAAGAACATAGACTGAAAGTATTTGAGAACAAGATCCTTAGACGAATATTCGGACCCAAGAGGAACGGGAATGGGGAATGGCGAAAACTTCATAACGAGGAACTACATAATTTATACGGTTACCCAACATTGTTAGGGTCGTCAAGTCTAGGAGGCTTAGGTGGGCAGGTCAGGTAGCTAGAATGGAAGAAAGTAGAAACGCTTTCAAAGTCTTGACTGGAAGACCAAACGGAAAACGACCATTAGGAAGACCTAGGGGCAGATGGGAGGACAATATTAAGATGGATCTCGCTGAGATAAGAATACAAAGTAGAAACTGGATCCAATTGGCTAAGGATAGAAGTCAGTGTAGAGCTTTTGTGAACGCGGCATTGAACCTCCGGGTTCCATAGGCCATAGAGTTAGTTAGTTAGTAGATTTGTTTAAAACTGAATTTAAATCAAAGAGGTATGATATAAAACTAATGAGAACTGTATATAGAAATACTAGAAAAATACACATGAAACAAAACCTGCACATTGAAATACAATTAAAATTAAAACCTAATGAGATACCTAAGCTTGGTGTAATTTCACTAGTGCAGCAATGCCCGGTTCAATCTTCATGACGAATATTATCAAGCCGTTTTCAACTGATAAGCGATTTCTTATCTTTGTTTTAATGTTTACCATAAAAAAAAACACTTTCGCACAAGTACGATATAGCAAATGGAATTATTACTTTTAAAGCAGCAATCACCAGACCAGGATATTCTTCTCTCCTCATCAGGCAGAACTTGTCCAAGTCTTCGTTACAGAAAACCAGTTGCAAAGACTTGTCGCATGATCATTCTATTATTTGGTCAAGAAGTTGTGGGCTTAGATCGAATACGTTAATGGCCTCTTCAATGAAGGAGTTTAACATCCATCTTGAACCAGCACCTTCGTCGTTGGGAATATAGATATTACAGTTACTGTATCCACTGTCAGTGCCGGGCGCCGAAAAGAGGGGCCACACATTTCGGAGGAAGTGTGTTACTCAAGTTAGGAAAGTGCATGTGCACATGTGTAAAATAGAAGGAAAAACGTAATAAAATGTGCTCAAAATTAAGGAAAGGTAGGGTTTATTTTGAAAATGTTATTGAGCTTCGTGCCAACCATGGTGGCGCTTCGTAGCTAGTCTGTCGACGTCACTCATATATACGGTGACATCGTACTATACTCTCGCCCCGGGCAATGATTTTCCATGGCACTGTTCACTATAAACAAAAAAAATGGATTCTACTATTATAGAAATAGGTATGTTAAAAATCCCACACAAGCTTATTATAAAACAAATTATAAAAGGGTCGCTGGCAAGAGCGTGTGATAAAAGGGGATCGTGATAGGAATTAGATTGAGAACCACTGGCCTAGAGTAATTTTAACCACATTTCTTATAGTTTCAAAAAGAGTGCTGTCGGGTTACCTATGGTGAATGGGAGGGGGATACATATAAAAGATTGCTAGAAAATGATCGATATTAGATTCATAGTTTTCGGGGTCGCTTAGATAAATAGTGAGACTTTCAATTTCGCTTAACTCCGATTAAGCTCTCATTAATAGGGATGGGCACGAAGGACTTTTCTTTGAAACTCGACTCGACTCGAAACAGACATCTTTGAGGTCTACTCTTGGACTCGGCCCAAAAAATATCTTCCAACTCGACTCGGATTAGAGTCAAGTCGAACCAAAACGAGCCAAATCCTGTGTGTAGTCCTACCTAGACAATACATAGACAATAATTATTCTATCATCAATTATACTACTGTTACTACAAATAATAATAATAATAATAATTATTATTATTATTATTATTATTATTATGACAACACCGTGTACAAACATGAACGATAGATGGTTAGTAAAGGAATACTAAAAGCTAGTTGACTGCCGACGTCGGTAGTCATGAAGTCTACAAGGCAAGGACATCGTTCATTACCCTAAGCTGTAAGCGTCGGTGGACTACAGATGGTCAACTATTAACCTCTCGCCAGAAATTGGTGGCCCCGCAGCGACGATCCGTGATGGCCCAAGTTCCATATTGAAAACTTTACTACCAGCGGCAGAGACGCGATGAAACGCCAACGAAACACAAAATTACTCTCCCAAAATATGTTAAAATGCCTATATGTGTGATTTGTTTATATTTAGGTGAAACAAAAAAACACAAAACAAATACCCCGGGGTGGACGCGAACTATCAATATTACGATTACTAGGCACGTGTTCTTCTGACTTCCCCACGGAAACGATCAAAAAAGGCTTGGTTGTTGAAGGATAAATCATTGACGTCTTAATTTAGCCAATCAGACAAACCCCTACATCTCGAGTTCTAGGAGGTCATACCGTGAACCGTTTCAGATTTGTTGCTATCTGGTGGAGTACTATCCATGCGCAAAATTTGAGCATAATAGCCGACATGCATCTTCGGTGCCTCTTATCTTTAGTACAATTTTAACCAGAGATGGTGTGGGTCAATGAAAAGTTGATCCACGACCCACCATGACCCACTATGACCCACCACCCAAATGACCCATTGGCCCACTCTGACCCATCAACCATCGTGATCCACTCTGACCCACCACCAACTATGAACCACTCTGAACCATTGCGACCAACTCCGACCCACCAAAACCCATCGACATCAACTCTGACCGATGACCCACTTCCTCCTCTCCATTGACTAAAGAGATTACACTTGTAATAAAACAAGACTGTGAAATTATCACTTATCGGAGTTTGAATTTCTACCGTCATTGGCTCAAGCACCTCTTTGTTACAATACTGGTGGGTCTGACCTTTACGATATATAATGGCAAAGTGTTTCTCATCTTCCGAATTAAAATGAATTTAAATTTATCATATGTAATTATTTCTTTGTTGCCTTACAGACACATTTCAGTAGAAAATAGGGTGAAATTTAAAAGTTTCGAATCAAGGAAAAGTAGACCAACGTAAAAAAAAAAAAAAAAAAAAAAAAAAGAGAGAGAGAGAGAGAGAGACTAATTTTCTATATAATTAAGCATGCCGTACTAATTGGAAATGCCCATGTAATTAAGTTTAGAATACAAATTTTATGGCCATTTTTCTCTAACTTTATGGCTTGATTGCCTTATGCTCGGGACGCTCCATATATTAAACACCAGCTTCAGCAATTATAAATAGAAAGCAGTGGGTATAAAATTCAAAAAGAACTTTAGTTTGCATTACTCAATTTTTTTCTCAACTAATATCAATCGTTTTCGATTATTTTTACAAATCAACCCACTACCAATTTCCAATATATAGAAAATGCACCCCCGTCCCCCCGCTCATAAAAGACAATTTTAAAAAATGCCAGGGCATATTCTCTTTATTTTTAATAAAGAGTTATATGCTGAATTTCAGCTCTCAGTTGAACGGCTTGTGAGATACTAAATTTTTCGCAAAAATTCGGACTTCTACTCCCCCTAAGGATATGTATTATAATGAAAGTGACACGCGTATGATAACTCCCCAGTTGGGATTGGAGCCTGATTATATACCAAACGTCAATTCATTTGACTTTGCAATTTGACCGTGATGATTACGCAGACATAGTTACTTTCAATTTTTTATGATACATATCCTTATTTCATATGTTACAGATGATTCAAAAATATTTTTTCAAGCAGTTAGCTCCTCTAGAATCTCACAGGCTGCATCCCAAAATCCAACTCCTACTATCCTATGACAATCCAAAAGTGACTGAACTTTTTTTATTAGGAACAAATGACAAAAGAAAAGTGGAGATCTTGAAAATAAAATGTAGAAAAGCTCGGTGCCCCCAATAACTCCATATTTCTCCGCCCCTTCATTCCGAACTTAAAAATAAAACTTAATTCGAATATGGTTAATTAGTGAATTTATTACAGTTAAATTCCACTCAATACATGCTACAGCTACAACTATGTAAGAAAAAATAACAACTGTGAAACATGTTCTGAATTACTATTACATTTCTTACGCTATTATTAAACATATTAGAATAGTAAAAGAGGATTGTTCGTGAAATAGTATATTTGCTCATGATTTTTAACTTTTTCATACGGAAAAAATTAAAATATTATTCAAGTTTTAAAATTTGCACTCTGCAAATATGTTGCCCTCTAGGCAATGGGACTAATGTGGACTAATGGGAAATGCTGCACTGTTAGCGGCGCTGAAAACTTTATGATTCGATTCTAATATCGGTTGATTTCGATATCTTTATGTCGCTACGTAACCACCCTGGGTGCTAATGGGAGCTTAATTGGACTTGAACTGAAAGTAGAGCTATTCACCTAAGCGACCACGAAACTATGGATTCAATAATAATATCGACCCGTTTCTAGCAATTTTGATATGTATCCCGACAGTACTCTTTTTCCAGACTGTAAGAAATATAGTTAAAATTGCTCTAGATATATCAGAATTATGTTGAAACACACACATAAATCCACTTTTATATTCTGTATAAATAGAGAGAGAGTGAGCGAGCGAGCGAGCGAGCGAGAGAGGGCGACTCAAGGCATCACCACTTCCACATTGCAAAAGCATATATCAGGAATTGAATTGAAAATTTATGTAAAGACTTTCTGCTGTGGCATGCTTCATAAGGACAATTCCAGTCTGCTCACGTGACCTTTGGGGTTCATGAATTTTTTTGCGAGCGTTCCGACTTTGGATTCTCTGTTTATACCCTCTGTTTATGCATCGAATAACTTTTCAAGAACATAAATGACATTCTATATTATGAATGTTGAGAATTACTCTCTATATGACAAATAGCTGCAAATAAATACACTACATGATTTATTTATTGCTATTGAACGATTTTCTTAACTTGTATTTACATCCTCATATATAATACCGACCTACTGTGAAAACTATCTCAGATGTTATATTTTAAACATAATAATTACTATGTTCTGCAATTATTATGTTATATATAAACAACTTATGTATTTTAATGTAATTATTTTATATAATTTTTCATGCATTGCGGAAAATATAATTTAAAAAAAAGTATTGACCCAAATTGGATTCGAACTCACAACCTTATGATTTGAAATCCGACAGCTTACCAATGAGCTAACACAAGGACTTCTAGAACTAAGCTTCTAGCGATGTATAACGGATCTCAAGATAATTATGACATTCATATCCATGGCAAACGCTGTTTCTGTTCTACTTTGACTTTTATTTTAGTACTCAGGCGATAATTATGTTCTATTTCTTAACTTTGAGCATTCTTTTACATATGGAAAGATTCTTTAACGTATTTAAATGCTCCATTACGTATAGAGAGCTAAATGACAAACAAGCATGTGCAAGGTTTCGAAATATTGTATCATTAAGTATTTCAATCAATGTTGCTTTTTTAAACACTTGGTAACAAGTCTTATTATATTTAAAAGAAGAAAAACACATCTGCAAACTTTTTCCCGATTGCAAAGGCTGGCTTGGAGGTTCGAACCTGGCTTACTTTTTCCCGAAGATACCCGAAGCTGGACTTAGAAAATTTTTGCCTCAAAACACCAATAAAGAATGCGCTCAACCTTTTTGAGACAAGGTGTACATAGAAAGAGAGCTTTCCTAAAGACGTTTGCTATATAATAAATATGGATATTTTTGGTAATGTATCTAATGCTATTGATAAACAAGATGTTGTAACATTAGAACAGCTTGAATCAGTGAAAAAAGAGTTTAATTTACTTACAAGAAAAGAAATTTTTGAAGTTCCATGTCGATTGGCAGAAGATGATCTTGGGAAACCAGTCTTTTTTGTACATAATTTAGCTGCTGCCTATAAATTTCTTTATAGAGGTAGGTTAATGCATATAGAATCGAGTTTTAATAAACATCTTATAGACTTAATTTTAAATGACGTTTTAGTTGAAAGTTTTCCATTACACTTTAATATAAATGATCAGTTAGCAATTAGACCATCTAAAGATTCTGAATTGAAAGAAGGTAAGTTATTATTGATTATTATGTATGTAGAAATAGAAGATGAAAACGAATCAAGTGATGATGATGATAATGTTAAAAGTATAGTATTAGGTAATGATAAATTTTAAATTTTTTTTGTTGATTTTCTATACAATAAATAATGATGATGTATTGTGTTAAGTGTAAGAAGTTAACAGATACGGAGAAAGATACCATTAGAATTGAACAAACAAAGAATGGAAGATATCTAAAGAAAGGTATTTGTTCTGTATGTGGTGTTACTAAAACAATTCGTTAAAAAGCCTGATTGACTAGAAGAAGGTAAAGGTGTTAGAGAAGACATTGTAGAAGAAATTCACAAACCATCTAGAAAACACTTTGACAGATTAAGTGTAGTTATAAAAGGTATCGATGATCTTTGGCAGGCTGATCTTGTAGAAATGGATAGCGGAGTATTAAAAGGTGTCTCCAAATTAAATAAAGGTTATAAGCATCTGCTAACGATTATAGATGTGTTATCGAAATATGCGTTTGCTGTTCCTGTTAAAGATAAAAGTGGGAAGAATGTTACAGAAGCATTCGAATCCATATTAAGAACGAGAAAACCTAGCAACTTACAAACAGATCAAGGTAAAGAGTTTTATAATAAAGAATTTAAGAAGTTAATGAATGAAAATAAGATTAATCATTACTCAACCTATAGTGATAAGAAAGCTTCTGTTGTTGAGAGATTTAATAGAACACTTAAACAAAACATGTGGAAAAGGTTCACAACACAAGGAAATTATAAATGGGTAGAGATATTACCAACACTGGTTAGTGAGTATAATAATAGAGTACATAGAACAATTGGTTTAAAGCCTATAGAAGTTAATAAGAAGAATGAGCGAACAATATTGGAAAAAGTGTATCAAAAAGAATATAAGCGTGTTAAACCTAAATACAAATTAGGTGATCATGTTCGTATAAGTAAGTCGAAAGGGTTATTTGAGAAAGGATATACACCTAATTGGTCAACAGAAGTATTTGTTCTTAGTGAAGTTATTCCATCTAATCCACCTACCTATAGAATTAAAGATTTAGAAGAAGAGGATGTACAAGGTAGATTTTATGAACCAGAACTATTAAAGACGAAACATAAAGATGAATACTTGGTGGAAAAGGTGTTGAGAAAGAAAGGTGATAGAGTATATGTTAAATGGCTAGGTTTTGATGATTCACATAATAGTTGGATAGATAAGAGTAATGTTGTAGTGCAAATATAAATGTTTGTCTTTTATGGAATAATAACCATAAAAGATAATTAAGTTAAAACTTTATCGATAACTAAAATCATGGTGATAAGAATCTATTTGTATGGGAAAAAACTCTGAAAATGATTAAAATTAACATTTTCTATATAATAAATATAAGTACTATGGATAACTCGTATAGTTTAAATGATATTTGCTATGAACAGATTAAAGGTAATTATTGGTATGGTATTTTTGGTGATTTTAAACTGATTATAGATAAGAGTACAGGATATTTCAATGCTACTAAACTGTGTCAAGATGGTGGAAAAGAATTTAAACATTGGTTAGAAAATAAAGAATCGAAAGAACTCATAACATATATTTCCAGGGTCGGTAATCCGGCTGTGGAAATTATTAAAAAAGTAGCAGGTGGTAAAGGAGAAATATGGAATGAATTAAGAGGAACATATGTTTGTAAAGAATTGATTCTAGATATATCACGATGGTTATCTCCAGAGTTTTATCTCAAATGTAATCAAATCATTATCAATTACTTCGTTAAAGACTTTCAACAGCTATACCTTACTAACAATGATCAACTTCAAACAAGACTACAAGAAATAGAACAACAAATGAATGAATTACGTATAAACAATGAGAAACAAGAAAAAGAAATAAATCATCTTAAAACAATCGCAGCACCATATACAAACGATAATTCAAAAGATAATTGTCTAATCATATATAAGAAGAACAAACCTAATGATCCTTTCCCTTATTATGCTATCAGATGTCAAAAGAGAAGTCTATATAAGCCTCTTAATGAAGCAGAAGAAAAATATCCGAATCATGTAATAATATATGAAAAGTTTAGAGATCCTAACAGTATTAAGTTATTCAATCTAATGCAGCAAGAACTAGATATTCGTAAAGGTAAGGGTAATGAGTTTTGGACGCCACTATCAGAAGAAGAATTGATTAAAGAAATTGATTGTTTATATGATAGGTTATTATCTGATAATTAAGGTTAATATTAAATAATTAAAGTTAAAACTTTTATGATATAATAATCATAAAAGATAATTAAGGTTACGACTTTTATGATATAATAGTCATAAAAGGTAATTAGTTAAACATTAAACAAACCATCTGCTGTAACATCGAATGCTAAATTCAATATACCACCTAAATCAGGATTATTACGGTATTTTCTTATTATAACTCTCCAATCTACATAATGTCTAAATAAATATATAAACTCTACAGAGAGGTGTTGAAAAATTGAAACGTTATGCCAATGAACTCTGTCTTTGAACTCTGCAATAAATCCTTCTGTTATATTTTGAAATATTGAAATTATTTCCCAATCTACTTTGTCAGCGTAATGTCTTATAAGGTTTTCTGATAAATGTTGAGTTCCAGATAAGCGTCCCCAAGAAACTTTATCTGCATGTTCTCGTATAAAGGCTTCAGAGAGTTTGCCTCCGTAAGATATAGCATCAAAATCAACTTTATCTATAAACTCATTAATAAATTCTTCAGATAGCTTTTGGTTATACGATACTTCTTTCCAATCAACTCTATCTGCAAATTCTCTTATAAAGTCTTCTGATAAGTCTTGGCTTCCTAAAATAATCTCCCAATCAACTTTATCAGCTAATTCTCTTATAAACTCTTCCGATAACTTTTTCCATAAACATATTTCGTTCAAATTAACTTTCTGCAGATATTTACGTATGAAGTCTTCTGTAATGTGATCATAGTTATATTCCCCCTCATAATCATCATAACCTATAGATAACCATTATTCATTAGTCAGTGAATCTAATATCTCATCTGACAAATTCATAACATTTGCATAGAGAATGTTTTGTGTAAGAAATGAGTTGTTTTCTTTAGTAGCTTTCTTGAACAAATGATCTAACATACCTATGGACACGCTAAAATTTATTTTGTCTTCATCATTATAACCACCAATATCTAAATATTTACATACACAATCAAATATAGGTTTGTAAGATAATATTTCCTTAGCACTAGTCATGTTTGATTTTATTCTTAGATTTTAAATTTATTTCATTTTTGTTGGTTTTCTATATAACAAATATGGAGAAAGAATTTGATTTATTACATGATGGACTTAAACTTATTCATCATGATGTTAAACTCTTAGCAGCACTAGTAGAGAAGCAAATACTGTTAAAGGAAAAAGAATTATTAATAATGCAACAAAAAACATCTGATTTGAATAGTGATGATGAATATAAATATGGTAGTGATGATTATGATGATGATGATGATGATGAGTAAGCTTACAAAATGATTTAATTTTAATATGTGTATATGTGACTTTGATGGGGTATTCTCATCAAAGTCGTGTTCTAATACAACGCGTAATATGTAGACAATAGCAGGAGTGTACAATGTTAAGCGTTGTATTAGTATATATGGAACTAAAAATAGTACAAAAAATGAATAGGAATAATCCGGCGAAGATAAAAATTGAGTAGTAGAATTTTTTATATAATAATTAAGATGAGTGATTATAGTAAATTTACTGTAATAGAGTTAAGGCGACAATGTAAAGAAAAGGGAATCAAAAAATATTCCCGATTAAGAAAAGCAGAACTAATAAACCTTCTTAAACAATATGATGATGAACAAAGCAGAAGACAGATTAGAAATATATTTCCATTTAAAGAAGAAGTAATTGAAGAACCGAAACCAGCACGTATACCTATAAAAGTAGAATTAGAAGAAACAGCATTCAAGAAGCGCTTACAAACCGTTAAAGTTGAAAACACAGCAGGATATAAAAACCCAATAAAATTTTTAGATACAAGTGGAAGAGTTGCTATTAACAAAATCAAAGAGGAATTAAAATTTCATCCAGTTAAAGTAAACCTTGTTCTCATTTGTGATTATATTGAAGGTAAAGAAATACAAGAGCGAAATTTCAAAACATCAAACGAGAGAATATTAGAATCAACTGACTTAAGTGAATATATACATCATGCCAAACAAAAACTTCGTAGAGAAATGGAAGAATTTCAAGGCCGAGGATCAGGATGGACGTTACATCAAATTAAACACCTAGAAATCAGATTAAATAAGTATGTACCATTAAGAGCTTCTTCCTATATTGAACTTCCAAAGCAGATTAAAGATAAGAAAGCAGTGATTAATGTTAAAAATAAAGACAATAAATGTTTCTTATATTCTATTGCAAGTTACTTAAAACCTGTTGAAATACATCCTGAAAGACCTTCACACTATAAACAGCCTGTTAATGAGTTGCAAAAGAAGTATTGTGATAACATTGAATTTCCTGTACAATTAAAAGATATTCCAAAATTTGAAAGAAGAAGTAATATTTCTATCAATGTTTACAGCTATGACAAAAACTATAATGTATATCCACTTCAAATCACAAAAAATAAGCAGGAAACTCATATCAATTTATTATATGTAAAAGATGAAAAAAACTCATTTTTGTTGGATAAAAGACTTATCACGATTAATAAGAAGTCAAGTGACAAAACATACTGAGAAGTTATACTTTTGTGATAGATGTTTAACAAGACACTTTCGAAATAAGAAGCAGTTGCAAAACCATGAGCTATATTGTAAAGAGCATGAGGCTGTTAGAATAGAACTTCCTAAACCATATGACAATCAAATAAAGTTTCAAAACTATATTCGATCATTAAGAGTTCCATTTACGATAATTGCTGACTTTGAATGCATCTTATGTAAGTTAAAAATAGAGCATAATTGTAGTAAAACAGTAAAATATCAAAAGCATGAACCAATGAGTTTTTGTTACTATGTCAAATATTCAAATGGAGACTACAAAGCCCCTGTTAGTTATATAGGTCCAGATGCTGCAAAAGTATTTATTGAAATGTTACAAAAAGAAGCAATAGAAATTATGGAAATATATAACAGGGTAGTTCATATGACCCCGCTTAGTGAGGAGGAAATAAAAGCTTATAACAGTTCAGATACTTGTCATATATGTGAGAAAATCTTGAATGACCTACCACCAGCTGTTGAGAAAAAAATAAATATATTAAAGGAGAAAATACAGTTCTATAAGGATAGAGATGATATGAGTGAAAAAATAAAAGAATGGAAGCATGACTTAAAAAAGTGTTTGTATAAGATAAATAAAAATAAAGCAAAAGTAAGAGATCATGATCATTTAACTGGAAAGTTTAGAGGTTCAGCTCACAGTTATTGCAATTTAAACTATAAAAATCCCAACTTTGTTCCTGTATTTCTTCACAATTTAACTGGCTATGATACGCATTTGTTTATTAAGGAGTTAGCTTATGATACGCAGAAAATTAAACTGATTGCAAACAATGAAGAAAGGTACATAACATATGAAAAATATGTAAAAGCAGGACCAAAAAAAGATGGAATAAATTTAAGATTTGTTGATTCATTTAGATTTATGTCAAAGAGTTTAGCAGAGTTAACAAAGAATTTAAAGCCAGAACAATTTCGAGAAACATTAAAGTTTTTCCCGATTGATAAACTTGATCTAGTTAATACTAAAGGTGATTATCCATTTGATTATGTTGATTCATTTGAAAAATTGAAAGAACCTGTTCCATTATCTCCAGACAAATTTACAAACAGATTAACAGGAGAAAAAATGAGTCCTGAACGTCATAAGCTTCATGTACGAGTTTGTAAAGAATTCAATCTAGAGTTATTGGAGGACTTAACTGAACATTATAACAAAACAGATGTCCTTCAATTAACAGATATATTTTAAAACTTTAGAGATGTGTGTTTAAAGGCATATGGATTAGATCCTGCTTGGTATTATACAGCACCAGGTCTATCGTGGGATGCAATGTTAAAGATGACTAAAATTAACTTAGAAATGTTGACTGATTATGATAAAATACTAATGTTAGAAAAGGGTATACGAGGAGGAATCTCACAATGCAGTAAAAGATATGTAAAAGCTAACAACAAATATATGCAAGATTATAATAAAGATGAGTGTTCAACATACCTAGCATATTTAGACGCAAACAATTTATATGGATGGGCAATGAGTCAATACATGCCCTATAAAGGCTTTAAGTGGGTTAAACCTTGCATAGATATAATGAACATTCCAGATGATTCAGAAACTGGCTACATATTAGAAGTAGATTTAGAATATCCAAAGCATTTACATAACAAGCATTCTGATTTACCATTAGCTCCAGAGAACATGTGTCCACCCGGCTCAAAACAATCGAAACTATTAACAACACTTTACAATAAGGAAAGATATGTAATTCACTATAGAAACTTAAAACTATATATGTCACTTGGAATGAAATTAAAGAAAGTGCATAGAACATTAGAATTCAAACAATCAGACTGGTTAAAGAAATACATTGATTTAAATACAAATATGAGAACGCAAGCTAAAAACAAGTTTGAAGAAGATTTTTATAAGCCCATGAATAACTCGGTATTTGGAAAAACAATGGAAAATATTAGAAAGAGGCAGCCCATACAATTAGAATGTGATCCTGAAAGAGTAGAAAAATTAATTGCAAAACCTAATTTTGATTACAGAACAATATTTACAGAGAATCTATGTGCTATACATATGAAAAAAGAGCGATTGACATTTAATAAACCAATATATGTTGGTATGAGTGTATTAGAACTATCAAAACTATTAATGTATGATTTTCATTATAACACTATGAAGCCAAAATATGGAAACAATATAAATTTATGTTATATGGATACTGATAGCTTTATATATGAGATTGAAACTGATGACTTTTATAAAGATATAGCAGATATAATTGATCAATTCGACACGAGTGAATACAAGGAAAATAATATATATGGACTACCACTAATAAACAAAAAAGTAATAGGTAAGATGAAAGATGAGAATAAAGGTAAGATAATGACAGAGTTTATTGGATTGAGATCAAAGATGTATGCTTATAGAGTAGAAAATAAAGAAGAGAAAAAAGCTAAAGGAGTAACTAAATGCGTAGTTGCCAAGGAGTTGCAGTTTAATGATTATAAAGAAAGTTTATTTAAAAATGTTAAAACGTATAAAGACATTAACCTCATTAGAAGTTATAAGCACGATATATATAGCATAACCGTTCATAAACTAGCATTAGATTCTTCGGACGATAAAAGATATATATTAAGAGATGGTGTAAATACATTAGCTTGGGGTCATTATGGGATAGAAGAGGAGTAGTTGTAGTTTTAGTTATAAATTTTAGATGTAAGTTAGTTATAAGTTTTTACATGTAAGTTTTTATGATTTTTAAAATGTCATAAAAGCATATTCAATCTCACTTTGGGGTATCCTTCTGTGTTAAAGTACAATAGTCAGGGGTGGGTTCATAATTTTTTTTTTGACAGTTACGGGGTGGAAGGGGGGAAAGTGTCCTAAAACATACATGTATCCCCTACTCATGTCACTCCAACAAACGAAGAATCAAAAATCTACTTCGGCTTCCCTTGATATTAATGATATCTCCCCTCGTTCCGAGAAACAATCGAAGCTGAGTTCTTTTCAACTACCTAGACGTTCTTTAAGGAAGAAGAGGAAAGTGTTGTCCAAGGACAGCAGTACAGTTACAGACAGTGGAAGTGAAATCGAGTCATTGACTAAGAATAGCGACGTTGAACCCAGTTTGGAACACAACAAGACTTCGTCAGGCGATACACAACACGTTCAAGCAACGAAGCAGTCTGTTACCTAACCAGCTTTGGAGTGTTTCCCTCCAATTTTTGTGCGTGTCTTTTAGAGGTGTTTTGCTCCCATCCTTTTGTTTACAACCATGGAATGCATTTCTGTGAAACAGTGTTTTTCTCTATCTTGTATTTACTATTATTGATTTTTCTGTTATGTCGATTTGGAGGGAATTACGTTTCGATAATGTCAATTATGATTGTTCTACCGAAGTTTACATCCGATATGATGTTCCTCAGTTCAATCCTGCGGTGATGTCAGACTCTCCCCCTTTCCTTCACACAAATGCAAGACAATTTTGTTCTTTAAATATAAATGGTATAAAGTCTGACTGTTATAAGCAGAACCTTAAACTATTTATTCAACAATATAATTTTGAATATATTTTACTACAAGAAGTCAGTTTTTCTGACTTCAGTTTTCTTCCCACATACAGTGCGATTTTAAATGTAAGCACCAATGCCCATAGAACTGCGATCGTAGTGAAAGAAGGTATTGACTACTCTCAGGTGAAAAGAATTCCATCGGGACGTGGTTACACTGATGGCATCTATGTGTTTAATATGTATGGTCCATCAGGCAATAACAAACGTGCTGAACGTGAACGTTTTTAAAATGAAGACATATTGTCCCTATTACTGGCAGATTCTAGTTTCGTTCTTGTGGGTGGTGACATACACACGTTGGAACAACAGCGGGACACTTCTCACTTCCGTCCTAGCATGGCATTTCAGAATTTTGTTAAATCTTTATCGCTTCGAGATGTATGGTGGTTTCATTGGCAGTTTCCTAAATTCACGTACAAAAATTCGGAAATGATGTCCAGGCTCGATAGGTTGTATACCACGGATACACAGATGTATAAGGTCATCGAAATTGATATTCTTGTTCCACCGTTCAGTGATCATGCTGTCCTTTATTGTACTATAAAATTTCAGAAGTATATTAGACCACCATACGGATCATGCTTTTGGAAATTAAATACTACCCTTTTACAACATAGTGATGTGTGCACAGACTTTCATATGCGTTAGGCATATTGGCAAAATCAGACAAAATATTTTTCAAATATCATCCAATGGTGGAATCGTTATGTTAAACCGAAAATAGGTGTTTTTTTCAGGTCTAAAGGTCGTGAAGGAAAGCAGGATACACACAATACACTGGAATATTATTGTCGTCTTTTAAATGACTTCTGAAATCATCCTAGTAGCCCTACTAATCGTCAACAGATCAATCATATTAAAGCACGCATTCCTAGTGTACAATCACAATTACTTCAGAAATATTATGGCACAATGGACAAAAATGATGTCATTCCTAATGATCAACCGTCCCTTTACCATTATGTACGTCACCAAAAACAACGACTTTCTCAATATGTGAACTCTCTTCAGACAGAAGATGGTAAGCTTTTCACAGACACTCATCATATTCACCAGACTATTTTAATCATTTTAGCGACATGTATGGAACAATTACCAAGGATCAGCGGACTATTAGTGAATATTTCCAAGTGTCGCTCCCTCAAGTACCTGCACATTTATGTAATACCCTTATGTCACCTATAGAGAAAGAAGATTTATTGTGTGCTTCAAACTTGCGAAGATTGAAAATGCGCAGGGCCTAATGACATCCCTTATGAACTTTACAAGCAATATTGGGGGATTTTACATCATATTTTATGCAAATTATATGATGAAATGCTCCGTCAACGTAACATACACGATAATTCAGGAATAATAATACTAATTCCAAAGAAAGGGAAAGCAATTACTATTCACGATTATCGTCCCATCACGCTACTTAACACAGATATCAAAATATTCCAAAAAGTTCTTGATAATCGCCTTAAAGCGATCTACCCTTTGCTTATTAGTGACTACCAAGCCGCATTAAATCCGAAGTATAATGTTTTTGCAGCGCTTAGTAAAATTCGAGATCTCTCAGCATACTATAAGTTTAAACAGAATTATGTTTTTCTCTTATCCGTTGATTTTAAACAGGCTTTTGATTGTCTATCTCATGACTACTTATTTGCGGTCCTTCGTGCATATGGCTTTCCTCATTCATTTGTCCAGCTTGTACAGTCAATGTATACACATGCTACAGCAAAGGTTCAAATAAATGGGCATCTCACATTCCCTCTCGATATCAATTGTGGCATACAACAAGGATCTCCGTTATCTATGGGATTATATTGTCTTGCTGTAGACGCTTTACTACGGAAACTGATGCTACTCCATGAACCTCAGTTACATGACTTTCAAGTACTCAATGTGCAAACTTTTGCCAACGATGTGAGTTTAATGGGCACGACACCGAAGCAATTTTGTTATCTCCAAGACTGTTTACGCGACTACCAAAATGTGAGTGGAGCTAACATTAATTATATGAAATCAACGGTTATGTTCTATTATGTGGCTGCCCACCTGGGCTATTTTCCTGTAATGGATACTTATACTATAGCCGATAGTGTTAAAATATTGGGAATACCTTTCTATTGTGATTTACGGTGCTCTTACAATTTAATATGGGATCCAATCGTACAGCAGATTCGCTTATTAACTAAATAACAAGTATCGTCGACTGAACTTACTGCAGAAAACTTGGTTACTGAATATGTATATTTACTCTGAACTTTGGTATGTCGCACACATATACCCGTTACCAGAAATGTATGCAAAAAAAAGAGGATTGTTTATGTGGTCAAACATGTTCTTTTCGAATTCATAGAAATACTCTATATCTTCCATGTTCTGCGGGGGGATTCAATTTAGTGAATATTAGAAAAAATGTCAGACACTGTATATGAGAACAACCTACCGCTATTACATGTACCAAAGGACTCATACGTATCTGTAGTTCCACTTTTGGGCAGAAAAATATATTTCCGAATAATTCGCCTTTAATTCGTTTTTATAAATTGATCTCAGATTATGCGCGTACTCTTATTCAATACTGGGCTTACAACGGTATTCAAGATAATCCCAGTGATTTTTCTTCCAAACAACTATATTCGCTGTTAATGAAACCAGTTCATGCGGGTACTAGTCCAATAGTGTATAAAAGATTTCCGCAGTACAATTGGCCACGCATATGGAAAAACTGTAATTCAGAGTGTCTCACAGTTGTTAGAAGTGTATGGTATTGCCTTATTTATGACTTATTGCCTACAAATGAGAAATTATTTGCTATCCATCGTGTAGTGAAAGAGGTGTGTTTTTTATATGGTCAACTTCATACTTTACTACATCGCATCACGTCCTGTATTTCCACAGACAAATTTGGGATGCCTTGTGTCGGATGCTGGGACTTATTTGTCGACAACCGCCATTTACATTCTCTCCCTCCATCTTACGATTTCCAGACTATCACTGGTACCCGCAGACCAAACAAAATGCGATTAATTGGTTGAATGGACATTATATGTAGGGGAAAGTGTCGTACCTATGGACATTTTTTGAATTTTATTTCTTATTTGTTAAACAAATAACACGAAGAGAATCAGATTGCTTTAAAAACCTTTATACATTCGTTCTTTATTACACAAAAAATGGTCAGTTCCTGAATGCTTTTTAAAACCAAGCAATAACCAATTTTTGAAACCCATATTTCGTATCCTGAGGTACAACGGGGGCATGTACCTATGGACATGGGGTGATGTACCTGAGGACAAAAGGCATAGAAGACAACTAATAATAGAAAACACATCTATTGCGTTTTTTCTGGTTTTTATTCGTTGCAAAGTTTGATTCATTAATAAGAAAAAACACGGTTGTGTAGAAATGTAAGAAGGTTGGTTCATATAATTGGCAAATACAAGCCTAAAACTACGAGTCTTAAAATATAACCAAATGTTATGGTAATCAAAGAGAAACTGATTATCTAAATAAGAAAACGTTGTTCAAAAAATACTCTAAGTCGGGAAAATGAACAAAACACTTTTAGGTCTACTTTTAGATTTCGTAGCTTCTATAAAGTGACTCAACCAAGGTTGTACCCATAAATGAAATTGGAAATACAATTGCCTTGATTTCCTTTCAGAATCACCTACGATATTAGGATTAGGTAGTTTCAATTTTATTTCATCTAAGACATCATAAATGTTGGGGTCTTTCTCAATTCTGAATTTTGGTGAATCGTCGCTTGAACACTTTTTAAGATATTCCACTGCACACAAATCATCTCCCGATTTTTCTCTTATTCTAGCCACAAAATGCTTCGAATGTTTTTTACCTGTCACTTCAACTGGGATATAATCGCCAGGTTTAAGTTCTTGTGGATTGAAACCATCCTCGAGGTCCATGGCTAAGCCTTGATGTTCAGTTAATAAGTCAACAAGTTCTCCTTCATTACTTTCTTCATAGAGTTGAAGTAAATCTTCAAGGTTTTCCTCTTCTGAAGAGCTGTTATTAAGTAGTACTTTAAGATTTGACTTCACTCTTTCCTGTACGGATTTACAACTTCTATATCCATGTTGCTTACCTTTCCTCTTCATTTCTTCAATTTCCATTTTCTCTGGCGTATCTGTTAAAATCCTTGATCTTTCTTTGCGACGTTTAATGGTCGCTACAGTTTTACGTACTCTAGCCTTCGGGAAAGGATGTATCTGTTCCGGCGTGACAACTGGGTGCTTTTCAATGGTTCCGGAAGGTACTGGATTTGTGACAGTATTCGATGTTGAAGGTTCATTTACAGTAGAGAAATCTGTAGATGCAGAGACTGAACCTGAAACAGTCGAAAACTCAGCACCTTCAGCAGACTCTGTGAGATTCGTTGATGGTTCTGGGCGATCAGTCACTGACAAAGGTAAACATTCGTGATACAGAAAAATATGCCGATTAAGTGGATGAAGTCCCGTCACTCGAAAACCACTCGTTATATTTGATGGAGTAAACGCTAAGCCTTTCCCGGGCCTTTCTGGGTATGCCTCTCCCGGGAACTCAGCTACTTCATATATGGATACTGGCCTACCTGATGTTTTATCATCTAGATTTGACCCACAGCTTGATGACATCCAATCTGCTACTGCTCGATTATAGTACGATTTAAAGGACTGAAAACTGTCCTATCTAGAGGCTGGAGCTTGTGTGAACAATGAGGATGGAAGGTGACCATAACCACTCCTGTCTCTTTAGCACGACAGACTGTCTTGAAAAACATGTGTCTTTCGTGAATTGTCGTGTAGTACAAGTACAGGATCTTCATGGTTTTGTATGGGTTATGAAGTGATTCAAAAAGTTAAGAAACATGTCTTCATTAGGCCATCCTGACTGTGTTGCATCACCAATAGAACCAGGGGAGCACCTTTCAGCATGTGGGATTTGAAATACACTTTTGGAAATATAAACATAGGAGGCACACTATTTCCTATTGCACTTACAGCTGAAATCATTGTTACATTTTCGCCCCTTTCTCCCGACGTCATTCCCCCGATAGTCTTTACACGTTTTAGAGCGAGAACTTTTGGCTGAACATGAGCCGTTGATATACCACATTCATCTATGTTCCAACATTTTGAGGGATCGAAATGATAGCGTTCCATTACACTTATATAATTTTCAAAGAATTTGGACATATTTTCTTTGTTAAAGGATGTAGCTCTTGAAAGATTGGTAGCTTCCGGTGTTCGAAGTGAGATATCAGCCGCATGACGAGCCCTGAACCACTTGACCCATCGTTCACCAGCTGTTTGATCCCTGTCCCAAGTAGAAGGATAATGAATTTTTATCTCCTTCGCAAAGAGATATGCAAATTTTTTAATGTCTTTTAGTGTAAGACCATACTGCATAAAGGCACACTGCTTTATGTAGTCAACTAGTATAACACACCATGATTATTATGACGTGGTGAGTAAGCATATGTTTTCGCTGAGGATTCCTTAAATTGAACAACATGGAAAGCTAAACAACTTTTTGAAATATTGAATTTCTTGGTCGATTCACGGATACTAATCTTGTTCTTTATTACGACCATCACAGCACTAAATATAATTTCATTGGACGGTTGTTTTATTTTCTTCTTTTCCTTGCTACGTGACATCTGTAAAGAGACATAAAAGCTTTTTAAAATCTAAGTATGTACCAACGGACGTCCATAGGTACATCATAAGATTTGTCCACAGGTACATTTCAAGCTACATTTTCCAGAAATGGCTACCCTTGGTTCTACAATAAGTATTACTGAAAACAATCTTAGTGTATAAGTAGCCAAATAATTACTGATATAGCTTAACAACCCAATAGATTAAAATTGTATATAATAAAAGTAATATTAATGAGAAAAATTGCCTCAAAAAATTACTTTCAACTCCAAAAACTTTCAAATTGGTCCCACAGAGAAAAATTACTAAACACCAGTGTCGTCGTAAGCCTATACTGACACTGTGAGAAAAGCAATGTTCCGAGGCAACCAAACCCAAATTAGTCACAAATCTTCCTATTAAAAACACTATTGTCCACAGGTACAACTGTCCTTAGGTACGACACTTTCCCCTACTATATGTTACAATATCCTACCAAGTTGTCATATTTGGATTTTATTTGGTACTTATAAAGTCGGAGATTGCATTTGTTTAATGCAGCTTCTCAAATAGAGACAAAATAGTTTGCAAATTTCTTACGCATCTTGCTTGTCCAACAATAATGTAGTATTTTAATTTTTGTTTCTCCTGATTTGTTGTGTTATCCAATGTACTATTAACATTCATGGGAAATAAAAAAATTAAAAAAGTGAGAAAAAACAGCGACTCAAGTGAACAGCGTCCCGAGTTCTATTCTCGTTTGAGTCAAATCTTTTTTTATTTTTTTGCTTCAAGCAATAAAGTAGGCATTTGTAAATATTAGCAAAATATTTATTCACTATATGTTTGTTTATAATGAATGAAACAATAGAGATTTTAAAATCACTTGTAAAATCTTTCAATGTTCCATGTTAACTAGCAAGAAAATTTAATCTATTCCGTAAATATACTGATATCACTAGTTATGGTTACGACAGTTAACGGCGCTGATTTCTCTGTAAATTTTAGGGGGGGGCATTCATAAAAAATACATACAACAATACATGTAAAAATAAAAATACATATGAAAATATGTACACCTTGTCTCAAAAAGGTTGAGCGCATTCTTTATTGGTGTTTTGAGGCAAAAATTTTCTAAGTCCAGCTTCGGGTATCTTCGGGAAAAAGTAAGCCAGGTTCGAACCTCCAAGCCAGCCTTTGCAATCGGGAAAAAGTTTGCAGATTTGTTTTTCTTCTTTTAAATATAATAAGACTTGTTACCAAGTGTTTAAAAAAGCAACATTGATTGAAATACTTAATGATACAATATTTCGAAACCTTTTATTAATATGAGCACATTCTTGTTTGTCATTTAGCTTTCTATACGTAATGGAACATTTAAATACGTTAAAGAATCTTTCCATATGTAAAAGAATGCTCAAAGTTAAGAAATAGAACATAATTATCGCCTGAGTACTAAAATAAAAGTCAAAGTAGAACAGAAACAGCGTTTGTAATGGATATGAATGTCATAATTATCTTGAGATCCGTTATACATCGCTAGAAGCTTAGTTCTAGAAGTCCTTGTGTTATCTCATTGGTAAGCTGTCGGATTTCAAATCATAAGGTTGTGAGTTCGAATCCCATCTGGGCCAATACTTTTTTTTAATTATATTTTCCGCAATGCATGAAAAATTATATAAAATAATTACATTAAAATACATAAGTTGTTTATATATAACATAATAATTGCAGAACATAGTAATTATTATGTTTAAAATATAACATCTGAGATAATTTTCACAGTAGGTCGGTATTATATATGAGGATGTAAATACAAGTTAAGAAACTCGTTCAATAGCAATAAATAAATCATGTAGTGTATTTATTTGCAGCTATTTGTCATATAGAGAGTAATTCTCAACATTCATAATATAGAATGTCATTTATGTTCTTGAAAAGTTATTCGATGCATAAACAGAGGGTATAAACTGAGAATCCAAAGTCGGAACGCTCGCAAAAAAATTCATGAACCCCAAAGGTCACGTGAGCAGACTGGAATTGTCCTTATGAAGCATGCCACAGCAGAAAGTCTTTACATAGATTTTCAATTCAATTCCTGATATATGCTTTTGCAATGTGGAAGTGGTGATGCCTTGAGTCGCCCCCTCTCGCTCGCTCGCTCGCTCGCTCGCTCACTCTCTCTCTATTTATACAGAATATAAAAGTGGATTTATGTGTGTGTTTCAACATAATTCTGATATATCTAGAGCAATTTTAACTATATTTCTTACAGTCTGGAAAAAGAGTACTGTCGGGATACATATCAAAAATGCTAGAAACGGGTCGATATTATTATTGAATCCATAGTTTCGTGGTCGCTTAGGTGAATAGCTCTACTTTCAATTCAAGTCCAATTAAGCTCCCATTAGCAACCAGGGTGGTTACGTAGCGACATAAAGATATCGAAATCAACCGATATTAGAATCGAATCATAAGTTTTCAGCGCCGCTAAGAGTGCAGCATTTCCCATTAGTCCACATTAGTCCCATTGCCTAGAGGGCAACATATTTGCAGAGTGCAAATTTTAAAACTTGAATAATATTTTAATTTTTTCCGTATGAAAAAGTTAAAAATCATGAGCAAATATACTATTTCACGAACAATCCTCTTTTACTATTCTAATATGTTTAATAATAGCGTAAGAAATGTAATAGTAATTCAGAACATGTTTCACAGTTGTTATTTTTTCTTACATAGTTGTAGCTGTAGCATGTAGTGAGTGGAATTTAACTGTAATAAATTCACTAATTAACCATATTCGAATTAAGTTTTATTTTTAAGTTCGGAATGAAGGGGTGGAGAAATATGGAGTTATTGGGGGCACCGAGCTTTTCTACATTTTACTTTCAAGATCTCCATTTTTCTTTTGTCATTTGTTCCTAATAAAAAAAGTTCAGTCACTTTTGGATTGTCATAGGATAGTAGGAGTTGGATTTTGGGATGCAGCCTGTGAGATTCTAGAGGAGCTAACTGCTTGAAAAAATATTTTTGAATCATCTGTAACATATGAAATAAGGATATGTATCATAAAAAATTGAAAGTAACTATGTCTGCGTAATCATCACGGTCAAATTGCAAAGTCAAATGAATTGACGTTTGGTATATAATCAGGCTCCAATCCCAACTGGGAAGTTATCATACGCGTGTCACTTTCATTATAATACATATCCTTAGGGGGAGTAGAAGTCCGAATTTTTGCGAAAAATTTAGTATCTCACAAGCCGTTCAACTGAGAGCTGAAATTCAGCATATAACTCTTTATTAAAAATAAAGAGAATATGCCCTGGCATTTTTTAAAATTGTCTTTCATGAGCGGGGGGACGGGAGTGCATTTTCTATATATTGGAAATTGGTAGTGGGTTGATTTGTAAAAATAATCGAAAACGATTGATATTAGTTGAGAAAAAAATCGAGTAATGCAAACTAAAGTTCTTTTTGAATTTTATACCCACTGCTTTCTATTTATAATTGCTGAAGCTGGTGTTTAATATATGGAGCGTTCCGAGCATAAGGCAATCAAGCCATAAAGTTAGAGAAAAATGGCCATATACTAAAATTTGTATTCTAAACTTAATTACATAGGCATTTCCAATTAGTACGGCATGCTTAATTATATAGAAAATTAGTTTCTCTCTTTCTCTCTCTCTCTCTCTTTTTTTTTTTTTTTTTTTACGTTGGTCTACTTTTCCTTGATTCGAAACTTTTAAATTTCACCCTATTTTCTACTGAAATGTGTCTGTAAGGCAACAAAGAAATAATTACATATGATAAATTTAAATTCATTTTAATTCGGAAGATGAGAAACACTTTGCCATTATATATCGTAAAGGTCAGACCCACCAGTATTGTAACAAAGATGTGCTTGAGCCAATTACGGTAGAAATTCAAACTCCGATAAGTGATAATTTCACAGTCTTGTTTTATTACAAGTGTAATCTCTTTAGTCAATGGAGAGGAGGACGTGGGTCATCGGTCAGAGTTGATGTCGATGGGTTTTGGTGGGTCGGAGTTGGTCGCAATGGTTCAGAGTGGTTCATAGTTGGTGGTGGGTCAGAGTGGATCACGATGGTTGATGGGTCAGAGTGGGCCAATGGGTCATTTGGGTGGTGGGTCATAGTGGGTCATGGTGGGTCGTGGATCAAATTTTCATTGACCCACACCATCTCTGGTAAAAAATTGTACTAAAGATAAGAGGCACCGAAGATGCATGTCGGCTATTATGCTCAAATTTTGCAGATGGATAGTACTCCACCAGAAAGCAATAAATCTGAAACGGTTCACGGTATGACCTCCTAGAACTCGAGATGTAGGGGTTTGTCTGATTGGCTAAATTAAGACGTCAATGATTTATCCTTCAACAACCAAGCTTTTTATGATCGTTTCCGTGGGGAAGTCAGAAGAACACGTGCCTAGTAATCGTAATATTGATAGTTCGCGTCCACCCCGGGGTATTTGTTTTGTGTTTTTTTGTTTCACCTAAATATAAACAAATCACACATATAGGCATTTTAACATATTTTGGGAGAGTAATTTTGTGGTTAGTTGGCGTTTCATCGCGTCTCTGCCGCTGGTAGTAAAGTTTTCAATATGGAACTTGGGCCATCACGGATCGTCGCTGCGGGGCCACCAATTTCTGGCGAGAGGTTAATAGTTGACCATCTGTAGTCCACCGACGCTTACAGCTTAGGGTAATGAACGATGTCCTTGCCTTGTAGACTTCATGACTACCGACGTCGGCAGTCAACTAGCTTTTAGTATTCCTTTACTAACCATCTATCGTTCATGTTTGTACACGGTGTTGTCATAATAATAATAATAATAATAATAATAATAATAATAATAATAATAATAATAATAATTATTATTATTATTATTATTATTATTATTATTATTATTATTATTATTATTATTATTATTTGTAGTAACAGTAGTATAATTGGTGATAGAATAATTATTGTCTATGTATTGTCTAGGTAGGACTACACACAGGATTTGGCTCGTTTTGGTTCGACTTGACTGTAATCCGAGTCGAGTTGGAAGATATTTTTTGGGCCGAGTCCAAGAGTAGACCTCAAAGATGTCTGTTTCGAGTCGAGTCGAGTTTCAAAGAAAAGTCCTTCGTGCCCATCCCTACTAATGAGAGCTTAATCGGAGTTAAGCGAAATTGAAAGTCTCACTATTTATCTAAGCGACCCCGAAAACTATGAATCTAATATCGATCATTTTCTAGCAATCTTTTATATGTATCCCCCTCCCATTCACCATAGGTAACCCGACAGCACTCTTTTTGAAACTATAAGAAATGTGGTTAAAATTACTCTAGGCCAGTGGTTCTCAATCTAATTCCTATCACGATCCCCTTTTATCACACGCTCTTGCCAGCGACCCTTTTATAATTTGTTTTATAATAAGCTTGTGTGGGATTTTTAACATACCTATTTCTATAATAGTAGAATCCATTTTTTTGTTTATAGTGAACAGTGCCATGGAAAATCATTGCCCGGGGCGAGAGTATAGTACGATGTCACCGTATATATGAGTGACGTCGACAGACTAGCTACGAAGCGCCACCATGGTTGGTACGAAGCTCAATAACATTTTCAAAATAAACCCTACCTTTCCTTAATTTTGAGCACATTTTATTACGTTTTTCCTTCTATTTTACACATGTGCACATGCACTTTCCTAACATGAGTAACACACTTCCTCCGAAATGTGTGGCCCCTTTTTTCGGCGCCCGGCACTGACAGTGGATACAGTAACTGTAATATCTATATTCCCAACGACGAAGGTGCTGGTTCAAGATGGATGTTAAACTCCTTCATTGAAGAGGCCATTAACGTATCCGATCTAAGCCCACACCTTCTTGACCAAATAATAGAATGATCATGCGACAAGTCTTTGCAACTGGTTTTCTGTAACGAAGACTTGGACAAGTTCTGCCTGATGAGGAGAGAAGAATATCCTGGTCTGGTGATTGCTGCTTTAAAAGTAATAATTCCATTTGCTATATAGTACTTGTGCGAAAGTGTTTTTTTTTTTTTATGGTAAACATTAAAACAAAGATAAGAAATCGCTTATCAGTTGAAAACGGCTTGATAATATTCGTCATGAAGATTGAACCGGGCATTGCTGCACTAGTGAAATTACACCATGCTTAGGTATCTCATTAGGTTTTAAATTTAATTGTATTTCAATGTGCAGGTTTTGTTTCATGTGTATTTTTCTAGTATTTCTATATACAGTTCTCATTAGTTTTATATCATACCTCTTTGATTTAAATTCATTTTTAAACAACTCTACTAACTAACTAACTCTATGGCCTATGGAACCCGGAGGTTCAATGCCGCGTTCACAAAAGCTCTACACTGACTTCTATCCTTAGCCAATTGGATCCAGTTTCTACTTTGTATTCTTATCTCAGCGAGATCCATCTTAATATTGTCCTCCCATCTGCCCCTAGGTCTTCCTAATGGTCGTTTTCCGTTTGGTCTTCCAGTCAAGACTTTGAAAGCGTTTCTACTTTCTTCCATTCTAGCTACCTGACCTGCCCACCTAAGCCTCCTAGACTTGACGACCCTAACAATGTTGGGTAACCGTATAAATTATGTAGTTCCTCGTTATGAAGTTTCCGACATTCCCCATTCCCGTTCCTCTTGGGTCCGAATATTCGTCTAAGGATCTTGTTCACAAATACTTTCAGTCTATGTTCTTCCCTCAAAGTAAAGGACTATGTTTCGCAACCATACAGAACAACAGGCATGATTATCGTTTTGTATATTTTAAGCTTCAAATTTCTCGACAGAATTCGCGACGACAAGACTTTGAACCGAATAGTAACACGAATTCTACACCCTTTGAAAATGTTCAGTAGACTTATTTTTTATTGTTCTTCACAGTGTGTATAAAAAACAAAAGTATGCCTATCAGAACAAAATTAAAAATAATATTTAAAAATAATTTCTGGTATTAGATTCTAACTATATTTATCTCTTCCGCCTATCTTCGCGATCGCCTAGGGGCCGCGACTCCCAGGTTGAGAAACCCTGCCCTAGGCATACATGAGTTATGTTGGAACATACATACATACACTTTTATGTGTATAAATGCAGATAAGAGAGAGTTGAGAGAGAGCGATTAAGGAATTACCGCTCTCAATCTCTTCACTTTACTTTTGCGATTCGCGAATTTCTTACGTGACAGTTTGGGGCTAGCTAGTTTTTTGTCTTGGACCACGATCCGATTTTCGGTATGCTCTACCTAAATGCTGTAATGCGAATATTGAGAAGTTATCTGCAATGAAAGTAGCTGCAAATAAATACATTACATAACTTATTTATTGCTATTACACGATTTTTTAAATTTGTATTCAATATTCACACATAACACACCGACGTTCTGTCCATACCTCAGATGTTATATTTTAAAGATAAGAATTACTTATGTCGTGAAATGATATGAATATATATATATTCAACTGATATATACAACTGATGATATGAATATATATATTCAACTGATATATACAACTGATGAATTGTAATGTAACTATTTTACATAATTTTCATGCATTGAGGAAAGTAGAATATCATAAAAGAATTTCACCTGAACGGGTATCGAACTCACGATTTAAACGCTCGGTGGTGTACCACTGAGCTAACATGACCGCTTTTCGGAAGCTGCTTCTGAAATATAACTGAGCTCATACGTAAATGCTCTTTTCCGTATGGAAATCACAATGACGAAACGAGAGTGTGAATACATAGTCTCGAAATATTGTATCATTAAGTATTTCAATGTTACTTTTTTCTACACTTAATACCATTTCAACATGTCTTATTATATTTAAAAGAAGGAAAAACATATCTGTACATCGTTTCCCGATTACTAAGGTTGGCTTTGGAGCTTCGAACCAGCAGCTTTAGTTTTCCGAAGATACCCGAAGTTGGACTTCGAAAGAGTTTGTCTCAAAACAGCTATCATCATATCGCTCAATCTGTTTGGTATATGGTATATGTTTTTATACGTGTAAACAATTCAACAACAATTCATTCTTTAAACAGCTTTTCGTATGTATTAATATTCCTTTATAAAAACTGTTTTTGATATTATTATTACGGCACACCATTTTCAGATTTCTTTCGCGAGTCGTTGACCAAGTCGTTCCCCACCAGCGTTGCCAGACTCACAGCTCGGAATTATTCCAAAACCTGATCGAACTTATGCTAGATTCGGTCAAATTATGCTAGATCCTCATAATTACTAATTCAGGAGTTTAAAAAAAACGAAGTTGAGATACGATAACGTAACTTAAAATACACAGAGAGCAAGAATGCAATACTTCACGCACCAAAATTTTAACTCAGCTAAATTAATGCAGTCGTTGCCAGACTCAATGGCGTATATATCGTATAAATGAATGCAAAGTTTTTGTTTACATATTTTGAAAGAAAATTACTTCGCAGCATAAGGGGAGTTGGGAATCGTCTGCTGGGGGGGGGGAGGCGGCAGATTTTTGGTCGGTCTCGGAGCTGTCATTTCAGGAATAAATATGATCATGAAGTCAGAAATAAAGATGGTGAAGTTGTCAAAAAGTTGGGGGGAGAATGACCGCCATAGCTCCGCCCATGCCTCGGAGTTAAAGGATTAGAAAACCCTGGGTGGAGCCACAAAAAATCCCAAAGACGTTTCGAACTTACTTCGGAAAATAAGACTGCCTGTATGGTTTACCGACTGTATGAATCAGTGGAAGAGGATACATTTCTGCCGTTCTTTTTCTTTCCACGACCAACTTCTTTCTCATCTCCAGGTTTTACGGCTTTCTGATAAACTTGCTGAAATTGTGCTAGATTTGGGCAGGATGCTAAAAGCAAGATGCTAGATGCTAGAGACATGCAAATTATGCTAGATCTAGCATCATTATGCTAGATCTGGCAACGCTGTTCCCCACAATAGGCGTGTCGTGCAAGTAACCAATCACACGTCAGGTACTAGCTTTTACCTATTGCTTCCTTCTCACAGCTCAGAACATTGGTAACTATGGATAGACGTACAGCAGTAATTACTTTATGGGAGTTGGAAGGTTATTCTGCAACTGCAGCTAGCAGGCGAGTAGGTGTCCCGGCCTCTACAGGAAGGCGATGGATTCGGAAATATGGTGCTACAGGTCAGACTGATAATTTACGATCTCCTGGTCGCCCGCATGTGTCAACCGAAGCCCAAGATGCGAGATTAGTAAACGAAGCCCGGTTAGACCCACTAAGGACGTCTAGACAGCTAAGGGAAGTTTCTCTCTTTCCTGGTAGAAAGCATACAGCTCTGCGAAGGCTTCGTCATGCTGGGTTACGTGGCCGTGTTGCTGCCGTGAAGGAAAATCTCTCAGACGACCACAAAATTTACCGTCTCGCGTTTGCACAGGCGAATGTGGGTCTCAATTGGGAAAACGTAGTTTTCTCAGATGAATCCATATTCACAACATCAAAGGAGGGACGCCGTTTTGTGTATCGTCCGAGAGGCACCCGATATGACCATGGATATGTGGCTGCTTGCAATCGCAGTGGCCATGTATCTATTTTATGTTGGGGTTGGATTTCCAGTCGCGGAGCAGGACAGCTTCATAGAATTGAAGGACATCTGGACAATGCTCAGTACTTAGACATTATCAGTAATATCATGGTGCTATCTGTACGAGTATTTCAGCCTGATGGTGTAATTCAGTTCCAGCAATACCAGTCGCCAATACATACTTCCCGTGTGATTCAGGAATGGTTCGCAGGGCACCCTGAGATTGATTTAATCGACTGGCCGCTCGTGGAGCAGACCTCAATCTCATGGAAAATATGTGGGCAGAAGTGAAGCGTACTCTAAGGGAAAGTTGGCCTGAGGCAGATCCACCAAGAACTCAGGATGACCTGTGGCATCTTGTTTCCGAAGCATGGCTGGAGGTAGGGGAAGGAGATAGATTTGTCACCCATGTAATAGATTCCATGCCCAGAAGAATGGAGCGTGTAATAAATTCAGAAGGGTCTTGGACACAATATTAATGTCCCCGCCTTAACTCCCGAAAACAGCCCTTTTCAGGGCTACCTAAACGCTTCTGAAAATATTTCTAGAAATAAACCACTCCTTGTATCCGATTTCTGTGCAATCCTACTAACAAAAGAATGATAATTAGCTGTAGGCTTTGAACTCAAGACCTCTTTATTGGCAAGTCCGTACTCTACCAGTGAGCTAACATGAACACGTAAACCCAACCTGAAGAAACACGACTTTCAATTTCTGGTATTCGATGACAATGATGCTCATATACTTGGCAAATGTTGTATTCAACTTGGGATATTCCGCAACACACACACACACACACATAAACAAAGCGAAAGAGAGAGAGAGAGAGAGAGAGAGAGATGAATATACAAAAGCATATTCAACGTATTCGAATGAGACTCTAAGTAACAACATTCTGTTCAAAAGAGAATTTGTGTTTCTTCCCGTGACGTTAAGGGGATCGGGAAAAGTTATGTGTCTTGAAGCAGGATACGACTTTGGATACTCTGTTTATACACTTTCTATATCCGTAGGAATATATTATATTTCACGAATGTAAATGACATGCTGTAATGAGAATAATGAGAAGTTACATCTGTATGACAAATAGATGCAAATAAATACACTACATAACTTATTTATTGCTATTGAACGAGTTTCTTAAGTTGTATTTACATCCTCATATATAATACCGACCTACTGTGAAAATTATCTCAGATGTTATATTTTAAACATAATAATTACTATGTTCTGCAATGATTATGTTATATATACACAACTTATGTATTCTAATGTAATTATTTTATATAATTTTTCATGCATTGCGGAAAATATAATTTAAAAAAAAGACTAACCTAGACGGGATTCGAACTCTCAACCTTAAGATTTGAAATCCGACAGCTTACCAATGAGATAACACAAGGACTTCTAGAACTAAGCTTCTAGCGATGTATAACGGATCTCAAGATAATTATGACATTCATATCCATTACAAACGCTGTTTCTGTTCTACTTTGACTTTTATTTTAGTACTCAGGCGATAATTATGTTCTATTTCTTAACTTTGAGCATTCTTTTACATATGGAAAGATTCTTTAACGTATTTAAATGTTCCATTACGTATGGAGAGCTAAATGACAAACAAGCATGTGCTGACATTAAAAAAAAAAAAAAAAAAAAGGTTTCGAAATATTGTATCATTAAGTATTTCAATCAATGTTGCTTTTTTAAACACTTGGTAACAAGTCTTATTATATTTAAAAGAAGAAAAACAAATCTGCAAACTTTTTCCCGATTGCAAAGGCTGGCTTGGAGGTTCGAACCTGGCTTACTTTTTCCCGAAGATACCCGAAGCTGGACTTAGAAAATTTTTGCCTCAAAACACCAATAAAGAATGCGCTCAACCTTTTTGAGACAAGGTGTACATATTCATAAAACACATGGGGCTCACATGAACTTGGAGCGGCGGGCCTTCCAGCCTCCCATGATCGGCGCCCTTGACGACAGTCCTTATGTAATAAATGTTTTTGAGGCCTCGTGTTTACATCTGTTGACAGTGTGCGATTTACAAAGGAGTTAAGGGGGGAAATCCTCATTGCTAATACTGGATGTTGCTATAACCAAAGCAGATTTCCCCCTCATTCCCGTTGTAATTCTCACACTGTCAACAGATGTAGACACGAAGTTTCAAGAACATTTTTTACACAACGACTGCAGTAACAATAATACTTACGGAAGATATTGAATTTTCTTATTAGTTAACATGAAACATCAAAAGAATTTAGAAGTGATTGAAAATTTCTATTGTTTTATTCATTATAAACATATGTTGAATTAATATTTTACTTATAGTTACAAATGCAGTTAATATTTTACTTATAGTTACTTTATTGGTTGAAGCAAAAACAAGAAAAAAGGTTTGACTCAAACGAGAATCGAACCCGGGAACCTCGCGCACTTCAGTCGCTGATTCTTCTGACTCTGCCACGCCGTCACTCGATAAGTTTGCGTGTCGTACGATATATGCGGCGAATACGAAACTTAAAGACGGTTTTTCTCCGTAATTTTTGCCATTGCGCTCTCTCAGTTTGTAATATTAGCTCTTCAAATGTGCACTAAAACCTCGCACAAAATGTTCCTGAAGTTCACTTACCAAAGTGTGCCTTCTCCTTGTTAGTCTGTTTTTGATGCTCTGGACTCTATCGCCTAGCACGCCCGTCTACACCATGACTCATACGTCTATCATTCAGTGCAGGCACGTATTTAGGTTTTCTTTTCGGAAGGGGTAAAACACAAATCCTCATAAGCACGTGACTCTAATGTTTCAAAATTATCAATAATACGTAATAATAATAATAATAATAGTAGTAGTAAGGAGTTACCTGAGGACACTTTTGGCCCTGGGTCCCTGCCTCTTGACCCATGGTCCCTGGCCCGGGGTCAATGACCTAGGAGTACTTAGGACCACGCCCTCTAGATTTTGGCAGGGGTACCTTGGCCCACCCCCTAAACTTTGGCAGGGGTTCATAGGATCATCCCTCTAAAATTTTGGAAATTGGGTAAAAGCAAACAATTCAGGACATTGAAGGGCAAAAACCATAATGCTTCCACCATAACATGCTATACATCAATTGAAAAAGAATAAAACGTAGTTACATGGTTTGCACAATTTGTTATGAACTCGTTGTTTATTGTAAAGTAATCAGCTTCTTTGTAACAGAAAGTGTATTAATGTGCTGTTGTGAAATGAAAGGGAAGTGCATAGTTTAGTTATTGTTCCACTGAGCATCTGTGCAATACTTTCACTATTCTTCATAGAATTGTCGTCTATGGAACGTTACCTTCCATTCCAAAACAGAAATTATCAGCTCTATGTAGGTAGGCATTGCTAGTAGCAATGAAATCGAGAAGACTCGTGGTATTATGTTACGTACGTCACGGAAAAGTGGGTTAAGTTTATCCTGTAAAATGAAAAGCGCGTGGACAACTTTCGTTCGTTAAACTATTCAAACAGATCATACCTTCTAACAGAAGGAATTTACCGCAAACGCTTGTGACATCTGGTTAGCCAATAAAGCACGTGACTAACGAACTGAATGCGTGACGTACGTAACATAACGGTATTTGTTACGTACGTCATTGCAAATAATGTCTAGTCATGCCTGATATTAGCCTTCTTTAGCAGTGGAAACAATATATATTAATTGTTCCTGAATCGAGTAGTATTGTTAGTACAAATGGTAGCACTGCATCTAGTGCTGCGTGATTATTAGAGACAGGATTGTATTAGCGTTGATTTCAGTTATGGTGTGTGTTCAAAGTGCACCATTGTCATTTCTTTTCTGCAACTTCAATATATAAATATGGCATCAGTTAGCCCCAGAAGTCCACAACGAAAAACGCTAGAGAAGCTAAATGAAGAAGAAAAAAGCAGCAAATCATGAGAAAGAAAAGCATAGAATGCAGCAGTACCGAAAGACAATGTCAGCATCGAAGGCATAAAGTACGCCGACAGACAAAAATACGCATGCAGAAGTCTGCAGCGAAAGGAACCGAGAAGAATATGTCCTATTTGGATCGAGTACGGGTTATCAGAATGCTGCATCATTAGCAAAAGCACGTGGACAGAGTGAGAAAAACCCTCCCCAGTAGCCCTAGAAGAAAACTCAGAGTGGTTAAGTGGAGCAGTTTGGCGTAGCACAAAAGAAAACAACAATGTAAAAGCATCGTACTAAGAAGCAACGCAAAAGCAACCGTAATTAATTTCTACAAAAGTGACAATATATTCCGAATGCTCCCTGGGAAAAGGATACCGTTTTCATGTACAGCAATGATGGGAAAAAGGAAAGATACAAAAGAGACTCATGATGTTTTACATCAGCGAGACTCATCAGCTCTTCATTACCGAATTTGCAAAAATATACCTATGAGTTAAACTAGTTTCCTAAACCTTCACCCCAAAGAATGCATTACTGTCTCTAAGTAGGATCACTTGTCTTGCTTGTCCATACTGTCAGAACATTCAAAAAATGATTGACGCCAAAGTGAAATGGAACCAGCTACCAATGACAAAGAACGTGCTTGTTCAGGAAAGTGTAGGCGTTACAGATAGTGAGATATGTATGAAGAATAAGTCCATGACATGTACTAACGTAAAACATACATCCAAGGTCTGTTGTGTGAACCGCAAGATCGTGAGGAATTGGTTGAAGTTTATCAGTGGAAGAGAGGCACCCTAGAAATTGTTCATTTTGACTTTCAATATGTGACAGAAATGGAGAAACAGTTACTAGTGTATCGGTGTCACATACACAACATAAGACAAAACCAGGAGCTGAGCATCTTCAAAGAAGAAATGAAATTAGGGCTCCATATAGATGAAGTGGTTTTGAAGACAGACTTCGCAGAAAATTACGCAATTAAGCGTCAATACGAAGTTATGGCCGCCCACTGGCCAAACGCAGCCGATTCTACTGTCACTATTTACATCACAGTAGCATACTTCAGCAATGGAGAGCGAAGTTTCGGAGTTATATCTTACACGAAAAACCATGGTACTTTCCAAGTAGCCGTCTTCAATGATTTAAGATTTTGCTGGAAGTGCCCATTAAAAAATACACCTGTGGACAGACAGAGCGAGCCAACATTTTAAGAACCAGAAATCCATTGTCTATCTAAAGCTAAATGAAATTGTACCAACAGAGTGGAACTTTCACGAAAGCTATCATGGAAGATGGGCACATGATGGAGTTGGAGCCAAGATGAAAAGAGAGGTTTGGTTCCGTGTTCTTCAAGGTAAAATAATAATGAAAAACGCTAGTAATTTCCATTCCGTCGCTCTCCAAAATACCAAACAAATTGAATACCTTTTTATATTGCATCAAGACATAGCCAACTACGATTTTCCCTTTGTTATACACTTCATTTACGTGAACTTACAACAACTAAAAACAATCAAGGCCGGAAGATACGTTGTGCCTGCTAAAAGGTTAGTTGTTGTGATATATGAAACACAAGTGCCGATCTTGAAAAAAACTCATACCAATTGCACATTGCAATTTACAGCACCAGTGGAAGTGATACATATTCAGAACGAGATGAACCTGAGAAAAATATTTCGCAAAGTGTCAGAGACAAATTCCTTCCCTCCCAAAATGTTGACATCAAAATCGGAAGTTATATTGCAGTGGTGTATGTAGTCGGACCGAGACATAAAACATGTGGGACACGTAACTGCTGTCGAAAGTGATGGAATGCACCGAGTGAAATACATGCGTGAAAGTGATCAGGGAAAAGACACATTCTTTTGTCATCCACGTGTAGATGACTGATTCTGTGGAACGAAATCGCATCCAGGAAGTTCTTCCAAAACCCCATGAGAAACGAGATCGCTACACTTTTGCCCACGAGTACCTGAAGGACTTGAACATTACTAATTAAAATGCACATTGTACATTTGTATACACATTTTTATATTGTTCATACTATGTTGAATTTTGCGATGTCTGCTACTTCCAAACGACTGTGCCTTATCATCAAAAAATATCATTAACTAATATTTGTTCTGTGGCTTTCCAATCGATCTCTCTTCGAGACTTTTAATTTTGAGTGTCCACTCCACAATTGTTTATCCTAGTCAAAGTGCACACTGTTATGTACGTCACGAAATATGTGCGTACGTCACGTTAGTTATGATTCTTTTGCTAAGATACCGATGCATCGAAAACTCCGGTTACAATGCAGAAATAGCATAGCAGTAGTCTCCTATTCACGCAATTTTCTTCGAGCATATACATGCAACAGCAGAGCAGAACCTACCGTTTTCATCCCGATGTCTGACTTCATTGTCCATTTCATTGTGCGTACGTCACGACGTTTTGCACATTTATGCAATTTGTTTTTGGTAATTGATTGATGCATATTTTATACCACCTCAAAGCTGCATTTCCTATCTGTCCAACAAAAAAAGAAGTAAAGCGATATCTTCATTATGAAGGCCGCTACACTCAAAGAAAGTCCAGAAAAGGAAGTCAACATGTTACGTACGTCACGTTGCTTTCACCAAATTGCCAAATCTAAAAATTGGGCATGGTAGCCTAGGACCATAGTATGTACCTCTAGTAGTAGGGGTCTATGTCGTTCCATTCATGAGTAAAAAAATACCAAAAATTTAAATTTCGGAGGTTTTTGACCTAATGTATCGCCATTGATGAGGTGTTATTACCCAATATGGTTATATGTAATGATGGGTAAATTCCCGGGAAGATATTTTTCGGGAATATTCCCAAAAATGGGAATTTATGTACAATCACAAAGAAAATTGCTTTCTATTACTATATAATAATTCCAAAGTTAAGTTCGTTTTTATATCACAGTATATTATTACTGTTGTCCTACGAGTAGTCTTTAAAATGTATATTCTGAACCATGTTATGTTAATTTATTATTATTTTATTATATTTAGAGAGTACGCATAAATGGATATTTATTTACAATATGTTCTATGAAAGTAAATGTGTTTCAAAAATGGTATAGTAAGCCCACATACTTTTAAACCGCTAAACAGTTTAAATATACATGTAAGTGGATTTTCTAAATTTGACTCTACTACTGATATTATAAACATATTAAATTTTTAAATGTTATAACAAACTAGGTTAGGTAACTGCCAGAAGACATATGTCCCACGATTTTATCAACGTTTGCATAAATATGTATGTTCACAATATTTGCAAAATACTTTCCTATCTTTATAATTTTGCATGTAACATTGCCATACACGACCTTTCTTCCTGCCCATTTCTCGAAATTTCATGGGTTAATTCACATGTAAAAGAAGTCCGAGTACCTCTTCAGAAATTCGAGTCAGAGAGAGGAGACAGACCGACGTCTAGTACTAACGGTGGTTTAGGGTATATTAATAGCAGTTCATCTCTATTTCTACATAATTCTAGATTACTTTACAAAATGGATCCTTTTCGTTGTTTGTAAATTAGTGCTTTGCTACTTTTGGCTATTGTTTAGCTTTGGGGGCCAGATTTTGCACCTACTTTTTTGCGATATTCTATTCCGATGGGGTTGTTTAAGATTTCATACGTTAAATTACGTTACCAGCATTAAATTCGGATAGCATTGCCGAGCCAACGTTAGCGAGTGAAGACGGGTTAGAGCCCCGCAGGGCACGTTGTTTTCTATCTTCGTTACCAACAATTCACTCTCTTTTCTGACATAAATCACTTCTACTTAGCTGTACGGTTTGTACAAATTCCATACTGTTCTAAAAAATGTGTTCGATACTTCTTGACTACTTGAAAACCACTATCAACTCATTTCTTCCATAAATCATCCTACTTTTTGCTAGTTTTGGGCCCCCAATATTAAACAATTACCCTACTTTGAAAAAATGGAAATGGAACTTAAAAAATCGTATTATTAGTTTTATAAACTACAGTCAAAGAACTTTAAATTTTTTAACCTCCAAATTCTCTAAAACCTAGAAGTAAATCATAGTATGTTAAAATAAAGTAATTAGTCATATGGTTCTTATAATTTAGAAGATAAAGTAAAGAAATGGAAATAAATTCCTTCCCGGGAATTTATAGGCCAGGGAAAAAACCCGGGAATACTCCCATTTTTTAAATTGCTTCCCCCCAGGAATATTCCTACTGCCCACCACTACTCCCAACCCCAGAAGCCAGCAATGCAACTCAAAAAGGAACTTTGTACCTGACTAAAGGAAGGTCCATTTGGGTAAAATTTTTGAAGTACAACAGGTGTTACAGTGGACAATTTGACTAGATGGAACAATAGATGAGGCACTGGTTTCTTTCGCTCATGTTCTTAATGCAGCAATAAATACTTTGTACTGTTCAAGAAAGTAAAAACAATGAAATTTCCAACAAGGCACGGCGAACCGAATCACCACCCAATACGAAATAAAAAAAGCTTTGGGAACTGTGGTGTGCATTTCCAAATGAATACATATCTTAAAACGAATATCTGATGTAGGACTTAATGTCTAATGTGGTGATATTGTTGACATGCGTGGCCGTAAGTGTGAACACGAATGTGGTGAATCTTATTGTAAAACGTGTTATATTCATGTGAACGATGACTCCATTTGACTTTTCCAGGCTGCTACGGTGCAGCATGTAGATACCTTTTTGTACATCATTTTTGATGAAGAAACGATGTTGGTTCCTAAAAATGAACGGGGAGAATAACATCACGTGAATTTCGTGAATTGTATTCATGCCTGCTACCAGTTTAAAAACACGAAGATGGATGATCCTTGCTTTGTATGCGGAGATAAAAATGGGTTCCGTTCGTTATATTTCCATGACATTGATGGATTTCTTAATCATGAATTAATAAGTTGACCAATGTTTAAAAACATCATGTACTTTCCCATAATGGGAGTAATTATATACAGTTCTGTGCTAAAACTTTGATAATGACTCATCATCATACACCTCAATCAAGGCAAAAAATTGTCGAACTGCGTTTAAGACAAAATATTTACTTCCGTAACACGTATTTATATATGGGAGTTAATCTGTCAAAACTCCAGAGAGCTTTAGGGCTGTCTGGAAATTTGAAGAAGGGAGATTTCCCATATTTATTTAACACTTTAGAAAATCAAAATTACGAGGATCATTCAATAAGTAAAGAGACAGTCTATATTTTAAACACTAATCAATTCTTTTTTGTTTCAGGGGTGTTAGCTGGCAACCTTGGAATATGCTCTGATCTGCTGATCCGTAATTTTATGTGAACATAACCTCAAAAATATCAATTCATCATGGCAAGTCCTCTAGAAGATTGCACCTTAGAAGAACAGCGCTCAGTCATTAGGTTTTTAGTCGCAGAAGGTGTAATACCAAGTGAATTTTTTTCTCGAATGTTGAGACAGTACGGTAACAATTGTATGAACCGTGCGAATGTGTACAAGTGGGTTGATCGGTTTAAAAGTGGCCGAACAAGTGTAGGTGATGAACCCCGATGTGGACGTCCAGTGGAAGTTTCTGGTTCTTCGTTGGAATCGAGGATTGACGGACTTATTCATGATAACAGAAGAATTACTGTTGAAATTATAGCTGAGGAAGTTCAAGTAAGTGTTGGAACTGTTCACAATGTCATTAAGAACATTTTAAAGTACAGAAAAAGTGTGCCAGATGGGTTCCCAGACAGCTTACTGACACTCATAAAGAATCAAGGCTTTCCATTTGTCAAGCCTTAACGCAACGAAGTTTGATTGAAGGAGACGCTTTTTTTGAAAGAATAGTGACTTGCGACGAGGCCTGGATCCATCACTACGACCCTGAGACCAAAAGGCAGAGTATGGAGTGGAAAAACACTAGCTCTCCAGTTCGCAAAAAAATTCAAGGTTCAACCTTCCGCTGGTAAAGAGCTGTTGACCATCTTTTGGGACTCACAGTTTCCAATCTATTGCGATTTCCTTGAAGATCAGCGAACTATCAATAGCATATACTATTCTGAGATGCTAGAACACAAAGTTAAACCAGCTATCAGGAGCAAACGCCGTGGACTCTTGTCAAAAGGAGTCATTCTTCAGCACGATAACGCCCGCCCTCATACAGCCCAGCTTACCCGAGATAAGCTTCAAGAATTGGGTTGGGAGGTCTTACCTCATCCTGCCTACAGCCCACACCTCGCTCCATCTGATTTTTACCTGTTTGGACCACTCAAAGACGCCCTACGTGGAAAAAGATTTGCTAACAATGAGGAAGTTAAGGCAGCGGTGCAAAGGTGGCTTCGGGGTAAATCGAAAGATTTCTTTGCCAAGGGAATTAGTAAGCTGCAAGAAAGATGGGAAAAATGCATAACTGTAAAGGGTGATTATATTGAAAAATAGCCTTAGTTTTGAAAGATTGAAGTAAATCTTTATTGAGCTATAGCAATTTGTCTCTTTACTTATTGAATGTCCCTCGTATATAGGTCCGGTTCCCGATTTTAAATATTTTGCCGACTCGCAAAGCACGGAAGACAGACAGTAGCCTATCGCCTGACACCAAGAACGTGCTGCAGCTAGCGAGCAGTACGATCTGCAGGAGATGGTGGCGTATTGTCAAAATTTTGGCTGAACCTGTAATTAACTTTTCAAACTTAATTGAGGGAAAAACGAATGGTCTAATGTTTTATCGTCACGCCCAATATTTCTAGTTTGGATATACTGACCTATCGTACCTTACATTTACCTAAATAAATTATTCCAACTATTCCACCCTATGGGTCTGACCACCGTAATCAGGAAAACCTGAAGGCATTGTACTGCTTACGGTATTTAGAACGTACCAGGGGTAATGGAATTCGCCATTCCAGGAATGGATTGGAAAAACTATTTAGAAGGTATACGGTCGATGGGTTTCAACCCCGAACGAATACAGTTTTCGAATTTCATGGGTGTTATTTCCACGGGAGCCTGAACTGCTATCCTGCACTTCGACACTTGTAATTGAATTCCACCTCTAAGGTACATCCCTATAAGACCCACCACGAAAATAAAATTCCTGAAAAAATTAAATCTTAACGTCATTGAGATGTGGGAATGCGAATGGGACCATTGGGTACAGACTGAGAAGACTTCGCAGGAGTTTATTGAAACTCTGTGTAGGGATTTTGTTGACCACCTGATACCCAAGGATAGTTTTCATGGTGGACGTACCGAATGTTTTAATGCTTTGTACGAATGTATCGGCGAAGAGACCGTGGCATATTATGATGTAACATTTATATGCTTGGGTGATGGCACGTAAACTGATGCCTGTACGTAATCAAAATTATACAAGGGGACGGACTCTCCAGAAGTGGAAAGTATTGAAGGGTTAGTAAACTGTACCATTTTGCCCCCGAAATATCTTTATTTTCTGGTCTTACCGTATACATGCAATGACCGACCTATGTTTGGGTTGTGTCGTACGTGTATAGAGGGAAGTATTGACAATTCTGAGCGTGTCTTAACGGACACGTACTGTACTCCTGAACTTGATGTGGCTTTACAGCATGAATATAAAATTCTGCAAGTGATTAAAATTTGGGAATTTGAACTTGTGGATCCTAAAGAAGGGGATCCAGATGGTCTGTTTAAAGACCATGTGAATTTCTTTCTTCAATTGATGCAGGAATCTTCAGGAGTACCTGCTTCTTGCAAAAGCGAAGAAGACAGAAAAACGTACAGTGAAGATGATTATGCCTATCAAATCATACAGTTAACAGAAGAAAACACTGAATTGAACCCGAGATTGAGCTATATTTCTAAAATATTCCTCAATTCGTTGTATGGAAAATAGGGACAGCGAACGGATCTATGGGCATCGCAATACGAGATGCAAACTGTATTGCCCATGGGAGAGCGGCATCTCATTGTAACGTATAAAAATATCGATAAGAAAAACAACCCGTAGAAGTTCTCGAATATTGTCCTTGCCGAATTCATCACCTCGTGGGCACATCTACAATTTTAAGAAGTATTGACAAGAGTAGGCCCTGACCGCGTGCTGTACTGCGACACTGATAGTATAATGTTTATACAGCCGCGTAATGAGAAACCTCCGCTTACTTTGGGTTACTTCCTGGGTGAACTAACTAACCATTGGGACCATTGGGTACAGTCTGAGAAGACTTCGCAGGAGTTTATTGAAACTCTGTGTAGGGATTTTGTTGACCACCTGATACCCAAGGATAGTTTTCATGGTGGACGTACCGAATGTTTTAATGCTTTGTACGAATGTATCGGCGAAGAGACCGTGGCATATTATGATGTAACATTTATATGCTTGGGTGATGGCACGTAAACTGATGCCTGTACGTAATCAAAATTATACAGGAGGAAGTTCCGGAGGTTTGGGAAATTAATGCATTTATAGGATTAGACCGAAAAATTATACGTCCCGTTTGAAAGAAATTGAGACGGAGAAAGATGATTATGTGTTTAAAATTAGGGGAATAACTTTAAATCATCGGACGTGGCAGGAAATTAATTTTGATCATTTTTATAATCTAGTTCGGGATAAAGTTCACAAAAACAGTTAAACAACTTAGGGAGGATTGTTCGACAGCTGGAGTTTGTCATTGTGTCTAGGCCCGAAACTAAGACATACCAAAAGGTTGCCAATAAAAGATGACGACTTGATCCTGACAGTTTGATTGAGTTTAGGAGATTGCCATACGGCTCTCAAAATATTAAGTGTGCTGAATGATTGGCATTACTTGTATGAGTGTGTTGTAAATATTTGTTTATATTATGTAATAACGAATATGTGAATGTGGAAGGAAACTGTTGCAATCATTCCTCGGGGGTCCTAACATACTAAATAGTCATGGTATTCTCGGATACGTTACACTGGCGTATTTCATAAATATTTTCACGATCCTTCACACCCGTTGGTTGGCACTTTCCCTACGTGTATATAATGTAAATATTGTAAATATCAACTACATATTATAGTTCTACAATATTGTAAATAGTGTTATTGTAAATATTGTAAATAATGTAAATATTGTAAAGTCTTACTTAAAGAATACTGTAAATAAATAATTATTTTACTATATTCAATACTTAGAAATATCTCAATCACCTAAATATATGTAAATAATATCAGTAATAAATAACATAGCATGCATATCATAGAATAAGAATTACTGCTAATAAACAATTGAGACAAATTTCGATTAGATGTTTTATTCCTATACCTGTATACAACAATTATTGAGTATCATATCATTAAATATATGTATTCTGTATTAGATAAAGGAAGAATACATATACTGCGTCGTGTGTTTACCGATCATACAATTAAATTTATTTACGGGCAGTAATAAGGTTTTGTGTGACGCTCTTACCTTTTTAAATTGAGTATTATGCATATATATTTATTAAGCATCAGATTTTATCAAATAAGTATGTGTATTCTATATAAGATAAAGGAAGAATGCATGTACTTCTTATCCGCAAAAAAGAATATTACTAATAACTGTCGCGTAACAGGAATGTACTACGTAATATTGTATGTTTTAAAATTTTTACTATTCTTTCTAATATATCAAATTCATATTATGTTTCACTAAACTATTATATTATTACACAACCGATATTCTTAAAAGTTAAGTGTACATAGTTTATAAATATATTCTTTGAAACAGTATTTATTCGTTCACTCCAAATTAATTCTCTACGTTTAAATGCACGTGAAACAACTTCTGATCCACGTAGATGAAAGTGACCGCAAGTAAAAAAAGCGTGTACCACTCCTTTGATGGTGTTGGTCAACAAAACAAAAGGACAATAAGTGAAGAAACCCGTAGCCGGATCTTTTCAACAGCTGTGATGTGCAGCACAATAAACGAAAAAGATTATCATATGCCTTTACAGGTATAAGAAGAAACGTAAATAATCTTTGTATTCTTCAGCGGTCAGTTCTACCTGCTGATACATAACGTTAAACTCATAAATTAGCTTCTTCTAAGAACACCTCTCCACATGAAACCCTATAAAGATCTCCCCTGTTTTCGCTCCAGATGCGACACGTGTTACCCTATGCTTTAAATCCTTCAACAAAAGAAAGAAGTGAATCCAACAGTTTAGTATTTCACACATAGGCAGTTTAATATCGTAAGATATAATATCCCGTTCAATTAAAATCATTAAGAGGTTAATATCAAAGTATATCAACAAAATGTTTCCTAACAATTTCCTTTTGTTAGCAACACTGATAATCCCTTAATTGTGGTAAAACCATTATAAAATACTAGAAAAACAATATAAATCATCATAAAATAATATAAAAGCGCCATAAAAGGATATGAAATGTGCCCAAAATAGCGTAAAAGGCTATGAAATACCCAAAAATATGGAATAAAAAGGAATAAAAGACATAAAAGTCCTTAAAAGAGACCGAAAATATACGATAAAAGAGATTAAAAGATATAAAAGTCCCTCAAACAGATAATTTTAACCACAGGGATTTCGCAGCACTTTTCTTGACGTATGCGGTTTCCCCTACTAGGCCTAACCTCCTTCCCTCTTTGTCGCGTTACGAAATATGTGGACGACCAAAAAGAAAAAAGGTGGAAAATTTTCCATGCAATTACGTATACAGTCCAAACTTAAAAGGTTTCCGTGTAATTAAAGTTACAGTACCAATTTTTATGTCTAGTTTTCTCACAACTTTATAGGTTGATTGTCCTATGCTGCAAGCACTCCATATATAAAAACGAAAGCTTCACTAATTATTATAGTAGAAAGCAACGGATATATGAAGCGAAGCGCTGTATTTTTTGTTTGCCTATTAACCCTTTTACATTTTATGGCTTATATATCTATCATGGCGCCAGACTTCGAAATTTCCTTTATAAATCTCTAGTAAAGTTTTTTACATCGGGGTTTTTTGCATTCATTTAAGCGTGCAAGCATTAAAGAACATGTTTCAAGGGCACTTTGCAGTCACGCGTGGGATGCCTGGGAACAGTGACGTCACAAACATGACACAAAGAAAAAGGGGTGAATTTTAGAACATTTTAAAAAGAAGTTCTTGACATATCCCTATTTATCATAGGATCACGATTCGTACCTCGTTGTGTTCGCAATGAACAATGTTTCCAATTGTACCACACAAATTTCCCTATTATTTAATAGAAGCGAAGAAATCTCGTCAAAATTGAAAAAGGGGACACTTCAGGAGAAGGAGAACATTTCATTTTTCGAGTATTTCTCCCCTCAGGTACACGATAGGGACATGCAAGTGGTACCGTTTGAAACCTAGCCTCATTTGAAACAAAACGAGGTAGTAATCATGATCCAAGGATTCTAGGATGTCAAAAAATTTTGAAATATTTAAATTTATCCCCTACTTACAAATTTTTAGTCAATTAGTTTAGTAACTATAGGATGACTATTTATCTTAAAATCATGAACCGAACCTTGTTTACTTCGGAATGAATCAGCCTTTCAAACGTTACCACTAGCATGTTATAACTTTATATCATTATATATCTCAATCAACCCTCGTATACGAAGAGGTTTTCTTGGAACCGGTGCGTATAGGACAAAATTCTTAGAAACCGAAATGCTGCGAACTCTTCTGCTCATAAGATTCAATGTGTGCGTGCATGCGCCCACCTACTCTTCACTTCGTATGACCAAATACGGATGAAAAATTCAACTCAGCTTAATTCTCTTCTCCCTCCTACCCAAAGCTGAATTTCTAAGCTAAAAGGCAGAGGTGGACTATACGCCATAATGTGCATTTTCACAATAACAACTTATTACTTATATTATTATGTCTTTAAATGTGATCAATCTGTTCACAATGAAACAACATTCAATTAATCAACTTTTATTAGGGAAGAAAATACTTAAAAACTAAGTATTGTGTGGGAACTATCTTTTATTCCACTAGTGTATTCATACGCCTTCAGACCGACTGAATGAGGCGTAACGCGCAAAAGGGTCGCCAGGAGTAACACCCTGGAAAAAGACGATACAACATTTAACTCCTCGACTGTCTCTTAAATTGTTAATATTTCAAGTTGTGGCATATAAATTAGTGAGATTTTCAAAATATTGAAACTACATGTGCAAAGTGTAGAAATATATACCGTACTCTAAGTTAAAATTCGAAAATTTTAATATCAAATGCATATACAAAATATGATTACGGAATTATCAGCAAGTAAAAGAATTAGTGGATGAATTATTCTTTTCGAGACGTTGAAAGCTATGGAACAAGGAAAGAGCATCCAAGGACCATCTTGAAGGAATTGATTCGCCATATGGTCACAAAAGAAGAATACGTGTCTTGTCTTCAAGAACTATTGCGTATTTCAATAAATTACTGAAATTGTGATATTCGTGCGTCTTAACCGGTATCGTTTTAGTAGACATTAAAAATTGGAATCTTGGGCTACTATTTCCTTTACGAGAATATATTGTTATTTGTGTTAAACAAATGTGTTTGTGATTTCCTAAAGGTTAAAATATATGCATTAAAATATTGATTGTGAGTGTTAATCTCTAAATGAAGTGACAGCAAGAGAGTAGTGCAATTGTACGTATATCATAGTGGTATTTTTTCTTATTTGACAGCAGGGGCGTCATTTAGGGAGGGCAGGAGGGGGCAATTGCCCCCCCCAAGAGTTTGAGGAATACATAAACATTAATAGATTGTTTACTAATATACTAGTACGAATTGTGAAAGCCCTATGTCTGTGGTGCTCTTGCCCCCCTCAAGCGAAGTCTGAAATGACGCCCCTGTTTGACAGGATAAGTATTGTCGTATATTGCAAGAATGTTTTAATATTTCGCTATAGTGATAATGTATTTAATGTGGCGCAGTGCAAGGGTACATTAATCCTCTCTGCAACCAGCTGGTGCTCATATTATCTCTTGTGTTCCTCATGAGTTTTGTTTCTGAGGTTATAGGATACATTCAGAAATATTAATATAATTCATATGAGACTGTTAATGAGAAAAGTTCTACCCCTACTTTTGCAGTATGATTGGCCCGTCAGCAGCGGTGGGCATACGATCAAGTGTCTTTTTATTAATCTAATAGCACCCGAACCTAGAGACCGTGATAGTGTGTTGTTTCCTCACAGGAACATGAACCCCGATACAGTCTTGGAGTGGCTTATCTCGAACGAGAACACACAGTAATCGAACCACACACTGTCATAATGTCAGTACCATGTACCTGAGCAAAGACTCTTTCCTGCTTTGAAAAAAGGGATAGTCTTACAAAAAGTTTCCTTTTTAGTGATTTTTCTCTTCTTAAGTACACGGCACCGACATGCAAGTGGTATCATTCGTAAGGCTGATTCATTCCGAACAGAACGAGGTACGATTCATTGTTCTATGGTAATTACGAATCTCTCAGAAAGTTTTTATATATGTTTGTTCTCTGTCATGATAAAAAGGGACGTGTTATATTCCTTACAAATAGGAAAATATTTTTCCCACTCAGTTTTCAAGATATAAGATTAAAATTTTGCACAGCTATTATATATATTACATGGTATGTTTCTGGTGATTTTGGAGTCTGAGCGGGGAACGCCGAGAGGGGAACAAAATTTGGAAAATGGATTATTTTCTCAAAAGTACCCTTTTTAGGCAATTTTCTCTCCTGGAGTATATGGTATCGACATGGGACTGGTACAGCTCGAAAGGCTAATTCACTCTGAAGAAAACGAGGTACGATTCATGTTCTTACAGTGAATAGTCTTTGCTGAAGCTGGTTGAATAAAAATATACCGAAACCGTATTACTCACGAAAAATTGGTAAATCGGCTGGAACATCAAGCCTATTTCTCCTCGGACCATTTTTTGTACCTCATTCTCTTCACAATGGAGCAAAGTTTCTCTTTTTGTACCACTCGCATGTTCGTGTTATGTACCTGAGGGGAAAAATTCGCGATAAACGGGAACTTATTTTTTTTAAAAAAAATCCCATTTTCCCAATTTTGGGCTGGAATTTCCCGCGTTAGGTACATAACAGGCAAATTTCACCGATACAGTTGGAAACACTGCTTCAATCCGAACACAACGCGGTAGGAATCATGATCTCATTATAAATAGCCTTGACGCAATAGCTAATAAAGTGAAAGTCTAAAAATGCCTCAAAAACCCCAAAATTTAAAAGGGTTAATAATTGTTTCTGAAAATGTTTCTCAACTAATATCGATCATTTTCGAGTATTCACTACCAACTTTCCATATATAGAAAGTGCCGCCCCCTTTAGGGATGCGCACGAGACAAGATTTGCGTCTGTCTCGTCTCAAAAATTTGCTGTAAAAGTGATGTCTCGACTCAAAAAATGTATATTTCACTATTGGAAGAGCTGTGTCTCGACTCGAATTTTGACAGGAAAATCCTGTCTCGACTCTCGTCTCGTGCGCATCCCTATCCCCCTTAATAAAGGAGAATTTTTTAAAAAGGATAGGACACGTTCTGTTCATTTTCAATATTTTATATAGTTAATTTCAGCTCCGTAACTTTAACGGCTTGCGAGATATTCATTTTTTTTCGCAAAAATTTCGATCTCCGCTACCCCTTTAGTATATGTATTATAATGAAAGCAATATGATAACATCCCAGTTTGGATTAAAACTTAACTATACACCAAAAGTCATTTCATTTGACTTTGCAATTTAGCCGTGATGATCAGGCACACATAGTTACATTCAACTTTTTATATGATAATTTATACAAGGGTCATTCAAGCTTGACCGGGACTTTTATTTCTTCAGAGGAAACAGATAGCACAAGAAGCACCAAACTATGTGGGCTTTTCAGAGTATTCTCCGTGCGTTCAAATAAATGGGTTGCAACACGTCTTTTAAAGTTCATTTTCTAGACTCCGACTTGGATTTCTTTCCTTAAATCCTTGGTGCTGTTAGTGATGAGCATGGGGAACGTTTTCATCAGGACATTTCTTCCATGGAGACTAGATACCAGGGACAGTGAAGTTCAGAAATGCTAGCTGATTACTGTTAGACACTCAAAAGAGATGTTCGAGAAGCCAAACACAGAAGAAAGTCAACAACTAAAACATATTAGTTGAGGTAAGTAAGTGTTCATTTATTAACAAGATACCACTCACTTTTTTGTATTATTTATTAAGTAGACACGGTGTATCATTGAAAATATGTTTTATTTGTAATCCAATGAGGTATAAACCGTGCTTATTTTGTAAGTTATACTTGATTTTATCTGCACCACTTACATATTTACGATTTTCCTTCAGGGAGGGCTTTCCTAACTTTCGGGGGGTGGCTTTGCCTGAAAATGTAAAATATTCTGCAAGATATTTCATATGCTTTACTATAGTAAGTAAGTTTTCGGGGAGGGGCTTTAGCCCGGAAGCCCCCCTAAATACACCACTGATCTGCACTAATGAATATGGTAAAATGAACAGTACACATGGCATATTTTTATATAAATATGTTTATTTCTCTAGAAAGAATATTGCGATTCTTATGAAAGATACAGGACTTACTAAGTATACATCAAACTAACATACAATATAATTTGTGTGTTTATATACCTAAGGGTACTTGAGCTACAGGTATGAAAATGGTAAAAAAAAAAGAAAGAAAAGAAAGAAAGAAAATTTGAGGGGATATTTCCCGAAAATCCCTCAGTGAGGGGAAAACTGAGGTTGATGGGGAAAAACTGATTGCAGATTCGAATTCCACTTGTAAAGTTCTATTAGAAACAGGTATTTTTTCCGTGTGCCAGAGAAAAAGGTTTTTTTTTTTTTTTTTTTTTTGTCGAGTAGTGTTGGTTTAAGACAATAGACAATATTATCTACTCACGAACCAATATGCATTTCTTGGAAAAGTCGTCAGAACGAACCTTCAATTTACGGTACCCGAAGAAAACTTTTTATTTGCAGCTATAACGCCTACAGGTAATCTAGGACTGGAATCCGGGGCTGAATTCACGACGGGACTTCTGGGAGTGGGGTAAGAGACAGTGCAAGGTTTCTCTGATGATCTGAAACTGCCGCTGGGGGGAGGTGCAAACATTACTTCGTGCTGTGCTGATGCAGAAATTTCTTTGAATTTAGTAGAGGTGTCTTCCTCATCACCTTAGTAAAAATAGAAACTAACTTCTACACACAAAAGTAACGTTAAAAAATGGATCAATGATTTTTGGGCATAAAAAATATGTACCACATATTACAAAGGGTGTTATTGCTGGAATTGTAAACAAAATTCATCAAACTAATTTCGTGCAAATAACAAACTCAATTTTTTACGTAAATCTTATATGTATCTCCTTATGTGTTAATAATTAGAAGAAACTATATGTTGGAAACAAGACTTTTTAAATCTCATCACCGTTATCACTCTTATAATTTACACTACGAGACAAGACGAGAATTTTTTCGATTCTTGTGGGCAACACTAGTTCACCAAGTCTTAGGTGTCAAACACTATTTTAGTGCTATTTGATCCGTTTGAAAACCCTATTAATTGATAAAAGTAATCATAATGAAGAGCATGTATAAACGTTTAAAGATACTCAAATTATTGCACAATATACTCCAATAAGTAATATGGTTTAAATGTTCTTAAATTACACCGTTCTTACACCTCTTGTGACGCAGAAGGATTCTGATAACTTCTAGATAATGGAATACATTTTGTACGTAAATTTACAGAAAGTGACGAGAAGTGAGACGTCGAGAATCGAGACAATAAAGAAGTTTCCGAAAATTGAGACGAGACGTACGAGACGATATTTTAAACCTTATTTCTCGTCTCGTCTCGTCTTGTCCATTTTAGGTGATCCGGAGTAAGTTATACCATGGTATTTTTAGTTTTCTTTGTTTAGGACGTATGTTAAGTAGTGATGAGCAAATGCAAGACCAAGACCAACACCCGGGTGCTCTTGGTCTTGGTCTTGCACTGGAACCCTTGATCTTTGTCTTGGTCTTGCTTGCAAGAGTCTTGCAAGTTTTGCTTTTAAAAAATCTTATGCTTTTCATAGGTAAAATTTACTCTCGATATAAGGGATAACAATATCTACAATTTGTCAAATAGTAATGGAAATACAATGTATATTTCTAAATGTAATATAGTTTATCTTCACGTAAGTATGAAGATAGTGTACAACATAGGCGATAACTTCTTATTTTTATGTTTTCAATGGGTGCCCACGCTTCACTACTTATGAGATAAATCACAATCACACAAGTGAAAAGGGCACACATTACTGAAATATAAAAATTGCAAAATTATTTTTACACTCTAAAGGCGTCAGATTTTTTTTCTTTTCAACCGCGACTAGCTAATCTTCGTATACAACAAACTTTCAACTTTCAATTAAGTCTAAATATTTAGATTTTCTTTTACTGATTCCAATATGTACTCTATGGGGCAGAAACATGGACATTACGCAAAAACAATGAAAAAAATTGCGTGGGCAAAATTGCTGTCGACGTGGGCTTTCGAAACGTCGGCATGGAGAAAAAAAGGAGAGAATTAGCTGGGTTGAATAGAAAACGAATGGGGTGTTAGAAATAGTAGCAGTAAGGGAAAAAAAGAACAATTTTAGGTATTGTTAAGAGAACGAAGAGGAACTGGTTGCGATGTTGGCTGAGGAGGGACTGTATTATGAGGGAAGTGCTAAAGGGTATGGTGGAAGAAAAGAGAAAGAAAGAGGGAGAAGGAGACTGTAGTCGAAGGAAAGTATTGAAACATAAAATTGCTACATCAAGACGAACTGACTAGCTGAGGACCAACATATATCGAAGCTGCCATTAATGACAATAGCTCTATATATTTACCAATATTGTCCAAAATAAGGGAGAAAAAATTAAATTAATAATCATTATAATCTAACATCCTAACATTTTAGAACAATTTGAGTGAAAGCTGAAAACGAGTCAATTGTCTATGTCTTTTGCCTAAACTCAGTTCATATAAATACTTTTGACCTACATGTATATTAGAAATACATCAAACTCCAAATTATTTGAAATAACTGTACAAAATCACTCTCACTTGTGAATATGGATTATTTATTGTTGCATAATGTTATATCGTTCAATCCTCGATGTGCTGTATACCTAAGGAGGCTAAAAGTTATATTGGTAAACAATTATTAAACATAGAAGCATCGGCCATGATTTGAAGCTTGCGGTCACATGCACTAAGTTTTTGTCAATGTCATGAATATGTTATTTTGATATTGATTTTATGAGAACACATTAAAAATTTCCAACGGATGCTTGAGCCTCGGAGTCAAGGCCATACTCATGTAGTCAGCACTTATGGTGTACGGAATAACCGGTGTTCAATACTACATTTCTCTTTAGTTTTGGAAGAAAAACACCAGATGTTTTGGAATGAAATTAAATATCTAGTTTTACGTCACACGATTATGCACAGAGGCTAACTGAGACGGTGTTGATGAGAAATGAATGAAATGGTGGAATAAAGAAAGTAGGAGCTAACGGGAAAACCCCGACAAAACCCACGCACACGGTGTTTGTCCACCAAAATGCTGACATCTCGCAAGCTGGGATCAAACCAGGGAGCCCATGCACCACAGGAGAACGCTATTCCACTGAGTCGCTATTTGTGCAAGAGTCTTGTGCAAGAATCTTGGTCTTGGTCGTGCACCCCTTGGTCCTTGTCTTCGTCTTGCATGCAAGACTCTTGCACAAACTGAAAGACCAAGACTCTTGCGCTCATCACTAACATTAAGGAAATAATTCCGCAAATAGGCTGTAAAATTGAGGATCTGATTCTCGCAAGGGGGCCCTCGCGACGGCTTCGTTACCCTCAATGATATGAGGGCGAGGGCTAGTGAAGGCGATGGACAACTCCTATCGCGAGGGCGAGGGTGAATGAACGCGAGAGCCAACTGCCACTGTGACAGCGAGGGTGAGTGAGGTCGGAGTAAAATGAACATCTATGATCCCATCAGGAAAGTGCCATATTTCGAGGATTTATATTATGAATCATGAGAAGCAAGTGGTCGAGATATAGATGAAAAGGCTACTTTATTATGTACACATTGCTTGGAGGGCACATATCTCCAAAACTAAAGAAGACATCGCAGTTATTCAAAAACAGTAGCTAGCACACGTAATAGGCATTAGATATGTACCACATTAAACTCACAGATTCCAGTATCCTGGAATTCATGTTCAAATTTATATTTGCTCATTCAGATTTCTGTCTGCCCATTGAATTGAAACAATTGAAAGTTGATTGTTTTCACAATACAAGCGAGCGAGGAAAAGTACAAAGGTGTTTTCACAAGTTTGGCTTATTTCTTTCACTTTTGGCTAGGTCATGCGTATGCGTATGTGTGTTTACGTCTGGGTATAACAAACAGTTCTGGGAAATATTTTAACAATCGGTTCTAGGGAACCGGTACGAATCGGCTGAATAGCAGCACTGGATATAGATTAAATGACTTTCAAAGTCCACAGAGCTTCTTCTATGGATGGCCGGAACCTGTTCCTGGTAGAACCGATTTTCGGCTCTGCACGGATCCGGTCCTAGAAGATTCGGTTCCGGAACCGGGTTTCTTGGATCCAGGTCTGGAACCGGTTCCGAAAACCGGATCTATAAGAACCGGTTAAGCCGGTACCGAAAATTTGTGGCTATCCCTAAGCTAAACCCGAGCTGATGGCAGGCTGTGAACAGTGTGCTAGATGAAATGGTGGAAGCGATAGACAGGCGCCCAGGCAGCGGCCGCTTGTCTCCTTTGGCTAAACAAACTGAGTAACTGGCAAACTCATTGGCTAAACACCCACTGGTGGACTATAAATCTTGTTCTGGGATGCACAAGCGGGTCTGGGTGTGGAGAACCCAAGCGCGTGGTCCTCTTTTCAGTGTTTTGAAGGTGTACTTTGTGCCTCCTTTACGGGCCTTTGGGAGGCCTTTTTATCTAGGTCTGGAACCGGTTGCTAAGATCAGGTTCCGGAACCGGATTCTTCGGATCCAGATCTAGAACCAGTTCTGAAAACCGGATATCCAAGAACCGGTTCCTCCGCCGGAACCGGAACTTTCTGGCCATCCCTAGCTTGTTCTGGAAGATCGAGGATTATTTTGTCTTTCAGTTTCACTACGTTTGTCGCGCCCACTTCGTTTAGCATTCACTCCTTGCTTCACGCAAAGCAGTGTGCTTTTATAAAACTATCTTTAACAGGCCACAACCACTCTGTGAGTACCCATGTATATGTATATGTAATGACGTATGAGGGGATGTAGCTGGGTTTCAACCCCGATTTCCCGCACACTTTTTTCTTTAGGCGTTTCAGCTTGCGTACTCTTCATATTGATATGAAGACTGACTTGTGAGTGACTTCAAACACCAAATACTCCACTTCAGAGAAAATTTAAGACACAAGTGTTTTACTTCTCTTTCAGGGTCTTCCTTGAGCAAAAGGGTTGTTTCTCTGTACTGGAAAGAGGAAAGAAAGGAAGGAATATATATATTTTATGAATAGATAGCATTGTAAGCAATACGTAGGCTTAGGTCTACAATACTTGCCGCTTCCGACACAGCATTTAAGAATTTCTTTTAGCAGTATATTCCCTAGTAGAAAAAAAAAGCTTTCGGCTATTTGGTTCATGCTTGGCTTTTGGCTTTCTATGCTTGCACTTCAAACGCATGCTTTCATACAATCTGCGTTTCGTTGTACTTCCAAGCGATGCTTCAGACCCTTCGCAGAGCAGGGGCGGTCACTCAATGGAATGAAGGAAATGAGTCATTCCCCTGTGATATAGGAATAAAATAATATTATAAAGTACTGAAATAGTTTACTCAAACTGCAAATTATTTATGTTAAAACCTTTTTATTTTATTTATTTCTAAGTTTAAATACACCAGAAGCTAACGTAGATACAGTCATTCCAACGCACAGCTCTTTCGATGCGTTTTGCGCAGCGCGACCTAGTCGGAACGAGCCGGCTCAATTGCCTTGCCGTGCCGTGGTGTTGCGAGTGGGAATGCATTTTTGTAAGCATTCCGTAGAAACAAGTGTATGCGGGTGTTGTGCGATATTTTTTTCATTTCGAACTGCAAATTGAAATAGCCTAAAATGTTTCGCGGAGTTAATATTTATTTTAATGAGTTAAAATTTGGGTGTTCAGGATTATATTTGGTTTCAAGAAAAACTTGGATTATTTCGCAGGTTTGTAAAGTGCATCTCTTTCCTAATACTTGTGGCGGCTATGCTAGGAAGGGAATGACTGTCCAGTTTGCATTCCATCAGCTTTAACCTATGGCAGCGTCGACGCAAGCCAGTGAGGAGAGCGGGATGGGGGAAATACAAGATTGTGCATGCGTGTTAGAAACTTTAAAAGGGCGGTCATTTAATTCCTTTCGTTTTCAAGATAAAAAAATAATTTCACAAGGACGATATACACCCGATCTGTCACATATACAAACAAAAACTAAACGCTGTATTCGTCATTTTAATAAGCAACAGTATGAAAAGACAGATTGGATATTTGGTTGTAGGAAAACTTCAAAATTGTACTGCTGGCCTTGCCTGTTATTTTCAAACGAAAAAGGCATTTGGAATCAGTCAGGGTTTGATGACATGAACAATTTATTGAAAGCCACGCAACGTCATCAGCAATCACAAAATCATATTCGATCGCAAATCTGTTTCACAACTTTTGGCTCAGTACGAATAGGCTTTCAGCTAGACCAGCAACTTAAGCAAGAGACTATTGAGTACAACGAGCAAGTGAAAAATGATAGGAAAGTTGTACGATGAATGATTGATGTAGTTATATTCTTGGCTTGTCAAGAACTTAGTTTCAGAGGCCACGTGGAAGATAAAGACTCGGTTAACAGGGAGAACTATATTGAATTACTTCAGTTATTAAGAAAATATGATGAAGTTTTAGACAATCATTTTCAAACAGCTACAGTATTTTCGGGACTGTCAAAACATATAAAAAATGACCTGATTCAAAGCGTTGCCACTGTCATAATAAAGAAATTAAAAATGAAATAGCTGATTCATCTTTCATTTCTGTGATACTAGACGAAACGAGTATATATAATCACATTCTCAACTCTCAACACTTGTAAGGTACATTCTTCCCGATGGAGATGTTCAACGATTTCTGGGCTTTACAGGTGTCAGATCAAATCCCACTGCAAGCGCTTTAGCACAACACGTTTTCCAAACCCTCGAGAAGTATGATAGTGGTTTCCAACTAGTCGCTCAGTGTTATAACGGTGCTGCAGTCATGTCTGGCGAAATTCTGGCCCTTCAGAAGAAAGTTAGGGATAAATATCCTGATGCATTGTTTATTCATTGTTTAGCATACCGGCTTAATTTAGTACTCTCCCAGTCAGTGTCGGCTATCAAAGAATGTAATTTTTTTTCACGACAGTAGTTTTGCCTCTTTCTTTTCAAATTCCACAAAACGGATGGCATCTTTAGATTCAGAAGTTAAGAAGAGATTTCCTAAAGTATGTCCTACTAGATGGAATTACAATTCAAAGCTTATTGAAACAATAGTAGAGTACAGAAATGAGTTGACGAATCTGTTCTATACTATTTTAGATAATCCACAAGAATGGGTTAAAGACACATATCATGAAGCCCGGCGATTTGATTCTGTGCTTTCTGACTCTGAGTTTAACTTCTTGCTACTAACGTTCATGCTACGAAATATTTTGTTTAACGGGCTCCCTCTACGACGTACTCCAGACCAAGTCACTTGATATAAATTACTGCATTAAAAAAAATGAAGGAAACAGGAAATTCTGAAAGTCAAAAGAAATAATTTTAATTCAGTATGGAACAATTGTGTCGCAAATGCAGGCCCTTCCAGGAAAAGACGTTGCACAAATGACGGTAGTGATATGAAAACACATTATCGTCGTTTATATTGTGAAATATATGATGACATATGCAGCAGCCAGATTGAGCTTAGATTCAGTAATTTAGGAAAATTGACATTTCTTCAGTTACTTGATGAAAAGAACATACAGAAACCATTCCCAGATGCAGAATTTTCTTTACTGAAAGAAAGTTATGGCCAATACTTCGATTTTGCCCGGCTCAGGAGCGAACTCTGCGTTGCATATTCTACAAATGAATATTTACCAATGGGTGTTCCAAAACTACTTATTTATTTGAAAAGGACTGGATTGTCATCGTCTGCTTTCAAAGAACTCTATAAACTTTGTATTATGATTGCCACAATACCAGTTACAAGTTCTACTGCTGAACGGTATTTTTCTGCACTTAGACGAATTCACACATTCTGCAGAAACACTCAAGATCAAGAGAGACTGTCTGATCTATCCTTGATATCTATTGAAAAAAAGCTGGTGAAATTGCAACAAGCTGAAAGTGATGATGAGCTTTATAATCGAGTAATTGAAGAGTTTGACAAGAAAGGGAGGAGAATAGATTTAAAATTTAAGTGAGGTAGTGGATTTTATAATAGGTTGATTCAAGAGTTTTTCATAAAAGAAATAATAGACCTAAAATTTAAGTTACATAGTGAATTTTATGATCGGGTAATTGAACAATTTGACAAGAAAGGAAGAAAAATAAACTTAACATTTAAATGAAGTGCTAAACAGTGGTGACTTCTTTTTAGCGATTGATTGAAGAATTTGACAGAAAAGGAAGACGAATAGACTTAAAATTTAGGTGACATGGTGAATTTTATAATCGAGTAATTAACGAAGAATTTGTCAGGAAACGATGGAAAACTTTAAGTGACAAGCGAGTAATATTATAAAATATTTCAGTTATTTGTAGTATTAGGTACCATAACAATTGCTTCCCTCATTCCATAAGTCACCGACCGCCACTGTCGCAGAGTATCATAGCATCATTGGTCGTTCATTGGCTATTGACTTCACTTGACTTGTAAAACGCTGGCTTCAAGTTTGAATGGAACACTGAATGCAAGGTTGTCCCCATGTAACTTCGTTACTGGAATCCAGCTTATTGCATAGTTGCACGTTTTCCAATCAAGCTGGATGCAAGCTTAGCCGACTTGCAATTCAAGCTTACAGTAAGCAGTTTGCAAGTCGTCTCTCCTACTAGGGTTTTAAATTCTGGTCTGACCTTCCGTCTCCGCAGTGGCGCAGCCAGGTTTCTATTTCGGGAGGGACCAATACTACGTAGTACAGTAGTATGGAAACGACGTGCTGCACCATCTGATATGGACAAAATTGAAAGTTTGAATTCTGCACATTACAAAAAAATTAATTATAGCCACTATTAACATGTTAAAAGACCTTAAAATAAAAATTCGAATTCACAGATTCCCTACTATTAACGATTGCAATTTTTGAAACTGAAATTTAAGTTATTTTTTCCACATCTTTAGTTTTACATATGATTACGCAATCTTTCCTGACGTTTATTACTCTAAGAAATTAATTTAGGATTTTCACTTGTTTTTTCTTTTGTACAGTGCTTTGACTTATACATTGATCTGCATTATTTATTGTTATATTACAAGCATTGCAATACTATTGAGTAAAATGTACAAGACATATAGTTTATAATTTATAACGAGGGACTTATAAATGTAGTCGTGAACTAATTGACATTGTAGCTCCTACTCTTTCTACGTATCTATGTTATCTACAGATAATCAGAAGATAATAGTTCAAGCTCGTTTAGCCGAGTATGAAATTCCTTGAACGGAGTACAGCAAGAAATATTTGATATCATAGAAATAAATCTCTTATTTGAACTGTTTATTAGTCTGAAGTAATTACGGTATATCAAGACATAGATATGATCATACATAAATTCACGTTTGATGTTTTTAGAACACTATATTCACTCACCTTCTTTGAGCTTACGCAGAGTTACATGAAATACTTCTCAGTCTAGAATTACGAGTGTTGTCCACAAAAAGCAACATATGATTTTCTTTTACAACTGCTTTCATATTTATCTGCCGTAACTGTCTTTGCTTTGAGAAAAAAAATACACACCTTCACCATAATACCAAGATTACAAGCTTGAAATGTTGAATACTGATATTATTAATCTTCTTTCTTTCCTTCTAGTAAAGATCAACAACGAAATAATTATCAGTACTATATCACTTCACCAAATAAAATAATGACAAAATAAAATGTTGCTAGTTAAAAGAGATTGTAAATGCTTTGTACAGTTCAAATTCTTAAAACGAGCAGCGAGAATTCTGTTGAGCTACTCCCGAAACATCCCGTTTACATAATAAAACTAAAATAACCATATACATGCAAAGATTATCGTTCCTGTACATAAGTATTTAGAAAATTATGAAAGAAAAAGAAAGGAATACGCTAACATGACTAAATATGACCAATGAATATAATCAAAAGGTAGTTACTAAACTATTCAAATAGTTGGCTAGGAAAAGTTCCCTTTTATAGCACTACGACACTCTTTACTTCGTATGTTTTGTTTGTTTAATTAGAAAGGACTTCGATATTCCAATCAACAGATAGCTTCATAATTAACTAATATATTAAATGGGAAATACCACAAAGTAGCAACTGTTCCACTATCTCAACTTGACAGTAAATCATGCACTAGCAAACCTGTATGATACGAAGATAATCTGCATTTAGTCCTCTTATACATAACATGCTCCACTATACTTCATCTGTGCCGGAATTCACCATTAACAAATTGTAGATAATACGACTACGAATTCTGTTGAAGGGATGAAAATTTGTATTATTCCATGTGTCAAGTTATTCTGGAGATAACCAGTATTACTTTACGTCATTCAACCTATTCAGCTCCAGGAATTGACTCACAAAATCAAACTCTTCACCAACAATCTCCTTTGTTCATCGAACGTACACTGCAGCTTCTATAAACTGGTTCTGGAATGATCCCATTTGAGAATCAAAATACTTCACTTTCACTTTATCTGATGCAATACTAGCAATACTTTGTACTACAGTAATTCGTACAAATTATAAATGTAACTTTTCTCAATGAGTAATAATATTCTTCCTTTATCCAAGGTATATAATGCACACGTGACCAAGTTGCGAAATATGTCAACGGAATATTTTTATAGTACGTCGCAAGAATTTCAACTTCGCAATTCTTTCAGCATTACTACAGCTTAAAAACAAACTGTATATAACAATTCTATAATGGTCACACACAAAAAACTTTCATAATCAAAATTAAAATTTGCACTTAAACAATAACTTCCTTTTGCGTTTATTTTCTTCCCATCAGTGCACAGAATAACGTGCGCCAATTACCCATTACCAAATAGAAGAAGAAGATAATGAAAGCTAAATAACTAGCAGCAGCAAAGAATGCTGAAATGTCCTTAATTAAGGATTAATATAAGTATATAAACTTACTGTTATTTTTGCATCATATTTACCTGCAACTAAAAGTTAAACAAAATGAATGTGACAAGTAAATAAATATACATACATGGAGTAACCAAAATAGGGTTACTACAACATTTTCAAACCCTATGATACAGGTGCAGGTGTTTTTCAAGATCCAAAAGCTATGAAAATACAGTTAAATGCTGCGACATTATGAACAACGTATAGGCTATCCATTTCAATTACTGTTCTTGTACAAAACTTCACAAAATTATGCGAGAAAGATTAATTATGTAATTCTCTGTACGTTCCAACCATACCACCGTTGTTACGAAACTAAATTTAACCAAACGAAAAGAACTTTTGTCTCTGACTGCTTACAACTTGCCTAACTACACCTAGAGTGCAAGGACGGATCATGGCACAAAACCGGTTGCAATTCAGAAAAATATTCAGAAAGTCAGAAACACGAAAACATTGTCTTTTGTCTGTGGAGGATTGTTGGCTAGAGAGGTGAAGCAATTATTCGAAAAAATCTCAAGGACAGCATTAAACCATCTCAAGACAATATTTCGCACGTGATATCTCATGCCTCAATCCAGATATAAATGCACTTTTCACGCACGGTGCATTGTCCGTGTGTGTGAGTTTACATATTTTTAAAGATACTGGACAAATGACATGCAGTTATGATTTTATTTTATTTTTTTTTCTTTTGGAAATTTCAGCAAGATTTTTCTTCAGCGCTGCTGTATAAAATAGACCAGGTTAGTTTCGGGTAGGGGCTGGTCCCCCCTGAACTCATAGCTGGTTGCACCACTGCAACTCCGGTTATAAAGAGGAAAGGGACAGCCACATTTAACTTAACCACACACATACACAGGATTCAACTGATGACACTGTTAAAAGTGCATCTGAAAAGGTAGGGGGACGCATGAAGTCACACGCTTCTCCGTCCCTATCTTTACCCATTGTACTTTTTTTTCTTTAGGAAATGGAGGGATGCCACAGATATTTTTTGAAAGCGAGAGGATGATGTCTCCTCACTTTTACCCCTATTGCTTATAATAAAAATAGTGGGTTAGTAAATATTATTTCTAGGATCATTTCTACTTCAATTTATTTCAAAACATTTCTGTGAATTCAACAACACAACGCAGTGGAAATATGGATTGGTTTTATTACTCCAACCATCACTATCATGCAAATGTTGGATTTTTCTTTTTGTTATCCAAAGAAAAGGATGAAATTAAGTTAATTTGGCCAAGATGAAATCGTAATGTGTGTATTATAGGGAGCTGGCTTTAATGCGAGGCTGAGGAATTCAGAGTTGATTGACAGGTGCCCCGCCCCGTCACCAAGAAACGGTCACTCGACGGTCCTGGGCAGGGTTGCCACTGCGTTGTCAAAAAAAATTCAGCTAATACTCACTTAATTCAAAGAGTTTATGCAGTTATGCAATCCCTATCGAAGATCCCTGTATACGTGGACACACGCAAATTATGCTGTGATAAATGCTTTAGTTTTTTCTCCCTCGATTCTTCGTCGCATTGCACTATGGCCTTCCTTATTACTTCTCTAGCTTCGCTATGTATAGTTTGCCCTCTCTTACGCTGTGAAGCCATTGTCAAATTAATAATAAGCAACAAAACACAACAGATAACCAACTCACACTAACTCTTTAGAATGACATTCATCTGACAATTTTTTAACCCTGGTAACTCTGACATATAGAAGGAGAGTAAGGGAGTATTGCAAGAGTCAGGCAGAAAAATTGTTGAAATTTTTTCCCTTTTACCTCGGCCCTCGCTGGTAAACAAGCTAGCTTCCTATAAAACATTATGCCAGATTTAGCACCAAATGGCTTCGATGTTCCTTTAAAATCACGGAACTTGTTTCACAATCTCTTAAGGGGACATTTGCCATTTTGAGATTTACTAATATTAATGCATTAATCATGTTCTGTCTGCATGAAAACACGATTACATTGACTATATGTATGATTAAAAGTGATTTTATACAAAATTAATTAATTAATTGCTGCATAATTAATTATTAATTATGTATTTTTATTACATGTCTTTCTCTGTTATCAATTGTCAGAAACATTTTCTTAAAAAAGTATATGATTCTTTACACATTTCTCATTGACATAAAATAATAATACACGTAAATATCGTGACAGATGTTAAATTATTATTAATTGAAAATGGAAAAGTGCATTGCTGATACTACTGAATTCCGTATGAGGAACAAACTTTCAGTTTTGAGCACTATTTTTGTGAAAAATACTTTATTTATTCCTATATATTGCATATCAGGCAAATCCCTATATATTTGTCTTTTGATTGGTACCACAGTTTTGGATATAGACATATGCATTTCAAAAGAAGACATGAAACAATTTCGTAATATGTAAAATGCCACCTTCTTGGTTTGTGAGGTGGCGCCTCCCACTTTAGGCGACGTTTTTTTTTTGGAACTTCTTGCAGTCTGGATAAGTCTTGACAGAGTTACCAACGCACAATTTTATTCAGCTAGTATTTTAGAAATGGGTCGTACGCGGCGATGTCCTTCCAGAAGTAGGAAGAGAAATAAGCTTTCTAAGGCTATTCGTTTATCTTGGATAAAAAGGCGTTAAATAGAAGATAGCTCTAAGTGTGACACTTCTGTTTGTGTATCTTTGGAAGAAACAAGTGAAAGTTCTATGGAGGTTCCAATTGCAAGGGATGAATCAGATGATAAAGAAAGGTGAGATTTATTTTACTTTCCATCCTGATTATTAATTACTTTGAACCAACATAAAATGATTCTTTTATAAAATTGTTATCATTCTATCTAAATGTATACAGGGAAAGAACATTGTAAATCCAGTTTTGTGGATTTTACTCCAAAACTATTTTTGTATTCTGACTGAGCGTGTTCTTTACGCAAATAGCTGCTTTTAACATCCAATTTACAGAGGAATGATCATTTTTTTTTTTTTACTACTTTGAGTAGTCCAAAACATCTTGTGCAATGCATACTTTTACGGTTGGGTGCAATCTCAAAATTGAAGAAAAAAATGTACTTACCATGTTCTTTCCCTGTACCCTTCCATGTTTCACTAATCTTTTAGTGGATTATTATAATATTGCTAGGTGTATTATTTTTTTAAAAATACAATTACTGAAACATTTGCGTGTTTAATTTTATACAGCGATACATATAATAATAGTATTATGCGCAATGTTATATATGAAGGGCTTGGAACAATATGTCACATTAAACAAAAAGTCACTATTTTTACGATCCTTGCATATCTTACGACCTGCAGTAGTCGATTTGGCTTTAAAGAAGTGGGGGAACACTCTCTAGGTATTAATATAAAATGCTCTAATAGATTGAATAACAAAATTATTATCTAAGATTTCGGGATAACGCAGGGGAACGGATATTCGATTTTTTGGTAAATGGAGAACGACGTTCTCCGTATTCCCTCCAAATCGACCACTGATAACCCGTTTATCTTGAAAAGTTTGCAAAAATCGAAATTAGGATCAGTAGATATCATAAGTATTCTTGTTTAAATTACTTTTTTATGAAGCAATGGCAAATTTCACTTTTCTCTCCGATCATAAATATATATTAGTTCAGCGTCCCTTGTCAGCAGCGAAGCTACATGAAACATGGTCCTACTAGTTAACATGGAATCCGAACCACAATCGTTCTATGCTCTCCCTTCGGGACTCGAACCCAGGACCCCTTGCACAGAGGCGCACGTGCTAGCCACTAGACCAACGACATATATATACACGTTGTTCACTAACTTATACTTAAAAGTTTTTTTTTCGTGCGATTTATTTCTCTTATTTAATTTCAACAATAAATATTTTCTTTATGTATCGAAATGTTACTTTAAAAAAAAAAAGGTTTGAAATTCAAACTTTAAATCTATACGTAATTTATTAGTGGAAAGCATTTAAAAAATCATACTTAATTTACAGATTATTCCTACTAAGTAATTTTTAGAACTACTTGGTCAACTCACACACTTGAAGGGGACTCAGCCTCCTACAACAATATTCAGTTGTTTGTGTACATCAAAGCTTCCGGCAGCATGATTTTCGCCCGCAACGTGGAGTTTTTTTTTTCGTCGTGGCTTTTGCTCCACATGATTTTCTACTCTTGGTTATTCCCCGAAAAGTCATGAAACCGAGTCTAAAATTGAACTGTTTTAATCTATCTGAATTGCAAACGAAAGAACAAAACCAGTTTCACATTTGAACTTCAAGTAAAAGTTACTTTTTTGGTTTAATTTTCGAGCGACAATAGGAGATAATATAATAGTCATAGAGAAGAAAATCTAATTCGAATTTTTAAAAAGATAAACACATTTCGTAGCCCTACATACAGGAAAAAAGTAATTTTTCACCATCTGTCCTTCAATTATTCACCCTATTCACACTCTCGTGGATGCCATACCGTCCAACATATAAGCACCAAATTTCTATAAATTTCATTTTCATTTCTATAAATTCTTTATATTATTATTATTTTATGTCATTTCAGCTCTGACACTGAGTCTCTTCCATCTCTTGTAGTGGAGCCCGAAACAGAGATTGTTAGTCGCAATGACTTTCCAAATGGCTATCGAATTGTAAATTTGGGACACATTCTCAAGTGGTCCATCAAGCTCCAAGAAAACAACAAAGATATGTGTCTTAGGAAAAATGGATTTTCATAGAGAGAGACGTTCAGGACTAGTGTCTTACCTCTATTTCAAGTGCCGCGTGTGCAAACGCGAAGTATGTCACTCTACGGAGGAGGAACAACAGTCTAAAAGATCTGTAATCAATACTGCAGCTGTTTGGGGCACTGTTTCTATTGGAAGTGGGTATTCTCATCTAGAAGAATTCCTCAGTATTATGGATATCCCATGTATGAACTTCAAACTATTCAACAAGATTGAACAAGATCTGGAACCTGTAAGTAATAATTGACAAATCCGTTTGATCTTTCCAGGAAAAAAAAAACTGAAAAATAAACTTTCCTACTTATCAACAATATCACAAGTGGCTAATATAATAGTTGCATTGATATAATTCTGTATAGAAGATTTTATCACAATAGAACTTGCGCTATGAAAGTAATCTTAGTTACAAACAGGCCCGCAACCAGCCATAGAAGTCTGGGGGTGCCATAAACATGTTAGGGGGGCCCAAGTCATAAAATAATTGTTACAAATATATAAATTCATGATTTTTTGTGTTAATATAGTATATGATGCATTGAGATCTGCGAGCCATGAAAAATTTAGGGAGGTCTGGCCCCTTGCCCCCTTCTAGTTGCTGACCTGGTTACAAGGGCAACGTAATAGTTTCAATTGCCAAAAATGTGGAAAATTCGAACAACTTAAGAACATAAATCGGTGATTTCAGCTTTGATAGCGATCAAATATGACGTATTTGCAATAAATTACTTTTGCTTTTGAGGAAATCTTTTTTTCTTTTTTTTTATGCACCGCGACTAAGGAAGGCTGTAATGATGAAATAAGCGATAATGGTGGAATGAAGGAAGTGGAAGGAAATTAGAGAAATCTAAGGGAAACACTTACGCGGTGTTTGTCCACCATAAAGTCCACATTGGTGGGACCGAGATCGAAGCAGGGACGCCCTCCGCTATAGGTGAGCGCTCCACTACTGAACTACCGCGATCTCATAAGAAGAAATATATTGATGGGTCTCCGAAGCGGCTAATTTTGAATTGTAAATAAATTAATGACAAGTAAATTCATTACTACTTCATATTGAACGGGGGAGTGTGAAAGAAAGCATGAATTCACCGCCTAACTGCGAATATTTGAGTCGTGGTGGATGGTAGAGCTTTCACCTGGTACGTGGGTTTCCTGATTTGATCCCATCTCGCGCCAAACGGACAGATATCATTGTGTGCGTTTACTTGGGGGTTCTTTTCTTTCCTCCACTTTCTTCATTCAACCATTTCATTCATTATCATCAACGTCTCCTTCAGGATCGGTGCATAAATTTCATATCTAAATGCGAATGCGGGATAAATTTGGGTTCAACAAAATGGGGTCAACATGAGCAGCTGTTGAAGGGTGGGGTGTAGTGAGATTTTGAACTCAGCAAACTTTTAATTTTGCAATTTCAACTGAAAATAATGGAAAAAATATGTTATAAATCAGAGCTGTCCAAATGGCGGCCCGCCAAACCATTTTCTGCGACCCAGAAAGCTCTCACGATTTACAATTGTTATTACTGATAATATTTTCATTTATATTTATTCATTCTTTTAATGTTTCCACACTTCTTTCTGAATAAGGCATCCATTTAGCGCTTCTGTACAACAAAAAGGCGCGGGCATCCACAGCAACACTGCAGTTGGTAATGTAACTACAGGGAAAATATCGTTGATGAAAGGGATGATTACTTCAATAACCAATACATCTGGTCTAGCTTAGAAAAGGAGACCCTTTCTTCCTCGAACTCTGCCTAGAAGCCATAAGGAGCCAGAAATACACCACTTCCTTTCACAAACACATAATAATAATAATAATAATAATAATAATAATAATAATAATAATAATAATAATAATAATAATAATAATAATAATAATAGTTGTGACCCGCCACCTTACTAGTAAAGACGGCTATGGCCCTCAGGCTCATTATAATTGGACACCACTGTTATAAATGGTTCAATAATATATTAACAAGCAAATTTTATTACAATTAACGTACATAGTTAAACTCTACTTATTTTCAGTCGCTTACTCCATTGGAGAAAATGATAAAATAACTTTAATCACAAGGAAATTGAGCGAGCGAGACCTTGATGTGAGGAGTTCGGCACTTAGATAATATATATATATATATATATATATATATATATATATATATATATATATATATAGCCAGTATATGCATCTGACTCACAAAACCGGGTTCCTAATGGTTAAAATAATAATCTAACCCATCTATTTGGAGACGTATCAAAGTTGAAACTTCGATTTAGGGGTTTTTGATTACGTTTTCGGAGTTTGCACCACTCTGCGACCCAAACATAGTCTCGTTATGATCCTCAACCTACGTAAACCGCCATATAACGAATTGTAGATCACATTCGTTTTGCTGCTCTAGTGGAATTTTCATATTGATGTTGTCAAGAATACTTTATGGTGTGTGTGATGAGATGGTTGCGCACCGGAGCCATACGAGACTTTAATCTAAATTAACGTGAAATCTAAACCATTGATCTTTCACGAAATATTACCCGAATCTCCCACACAGCAAGCGAGAACGCTATTTGGCCACAAGGAAATAGTTTTAGAAACCGTTGGTATTTCGACTGTAATTCAGCACTCTTGCAGGGACATAAGGTGCGGGGCCGTAGGCTAACCAAACATTGATGATTGTATATTTATTAGATGCGAGATCGTAGAGTGAGCATATGTGGGAGTCAAGAGGTGAAGCCTCAGTCGCTATCACATTTTATACAAAGTAAAATTCAAACTGATATTTTCTGAACGTTGCTAGTCTTTACAATACATACCAAAGCATACAGAGACAAAAAATAACTATTTATCCGTATAGTTTCTGCACAATCATAGAGAAACTGAGTCACATTCTTGATGACTAGGGAAATTTATCTTGTTCGTTATTGACATCACTCAAAGTAGAAAGTAAATGGGTAATGAGATTTGTAATGAATCAAAATTAGAACAAAATAACGATATGTCATGTTTTCTAAACCAATGTATATCTTTTGTAGGTGTGGACAGATTCTCTTTGGAGTCAGATGAAAAAAGCTGGAGAGGAAGAAAGAAGATTAGCGATTGAAAAGGGCCATGTAGATCCAGATGGTATACCATGGATAACTGTATACGTGGACGGAGGGTGGAGCAAAAGAACTTATGGGCATGGATACAATGCAGCTTCTGGAGTGGTGAACAAATTTAGTGACTTATATAGGAAGGAAATAAAAACTAAACCATACAGAAGTCAAAATATATATATATATATAAAAAAAATAGGACAATATATAGGATTTGTAACGTAGAGTACCACTAAGCAATGATTTTTGGAAGTACGACAGGGAAAAAGGGGAAATGGTGTGGGAAATATTTTAATAAAATGGAAATATTACCGAATCTCGTGACGTTAGATACTTTAAATTTGATATTGGCATTTCTCATTGAAAATCATTTGACATGTTTTTAGCGTTTTGTGATGTTTAGATGGGGCGGAGAGGAGGGAAGAAAAGGAAAATGGCGGAAGGGAAAGGAAAATAGGAAGGGGAGAAAAGGAAAATCGAATGGGAGCTTCAATTCGTATCTTGCCAATATCTCGGAAACTCTGAGGGTTAGAAACATAGAATTTCGTATTTGAACTTCTCATTTAAAATAATGTAGTACGTATTTCAGTGTTTTTTTTAAATATAGCCCAGAAGGAAGAAAAAGGGCGGCAAGAAAAATGGACGTGGATTACAATTACTATAATAAGATGTTCACTCCGGGTTAGAGACTTGAAATTTGGTATTGGGATTTCCCATTTAAAATAAATTAATACATGTTTCAGCATTTTTTGATATTTTAGTGAAAGTAGAAGAAAAGAGCTACATTGTAATTCTTATAATAAGATGTCGATATCTTGGAATCTTTGAAGGTTAGGAACATGGAATGTGGTATTTAGACTTTTCAATGGAGGTTATTAGATACTTATTAAGCGTTTTTATGTATATCCTAGAAGGAAAGAAAAGAGACAAGAAGAAAAGATGCTCAAATCTCGGAACCCCGGCATGTTAGAGACATGAAACTTGGAATTTGAACGAAAATTCGGGAAATGTGCAGTTGTATGATATGAAGCACCATAGGCAGAGCAAATGTAGGGGATCTGAGCAGTGGCGTAACTAAAGGCTTGGGGGGCCCTCCCGCAGACAGGGTGGAGTGGGCCCCCTTCCCTACTTCCCACTTCGTGATTTGGGGGCCCCTGATGGCTTGAGACCGCCCGCAATGCAGGGTCTACGGGGCCCTTATTTACGCCCCTGGATCTGAGGGCGAAGCCCCCACGTACTCAACATGACTCAACCTGCAAACCTGGGTTGGAGCTAATCCTTTGGCAACTACAACTGAAATTTAATATGCTTGCAGGATTATGAGGTCGAGTAAACGCCTAATGAGATGCGAGGCCGTACACGGAGCGAATTTCCGGATCTGAAATGAAATTCAGTGTGCTTGCAAGTTTATCAGATGCAAGGCCGTTGGCCGATCAAAAGGGATAAGGGAGGCTGAGGGCGAAGCCCCAAAGGAAAGCCCCAAATGAAATTAAATATGGTTCTAGGTTCATGAACTGAGAGGCTGTAAACCGAGCAAACTGGGAGATCTAGGGGTGAAGCCGACGAATATTTTATCTATATATTCAACTAACCACATTCTTTTTAAAATAATGTTTGTAAGTTGTTATTTCACCCTACTAATCATTGTGAAGATGGGAAATGAATCGTTTTGTTTGCTATCCACGTTCTATTTGGGGTCTAATGGCTATTATGTGCGATGTGAACGGGATCCCGTGTTCGATTCCCGGTGGGAGTACATTGAACGATAATCTTCGGATTTCAGGAGTTGTATATCTACGTCTCATGTAGCCTCGCTGCTCAAAGGGACGCTAAACATAAAATCAAAAGTTCAACTTGGCATTCTTTTATGAGCACAAGTAATATAATTTTTGTTAGTATACATTCTGTGGAGATTGGGAACACCTCCCGCCAACAGGGCTTTCAATAGTTTCCGCTTCCACTCCTGGCTGTGTGAATTTTTCGCGAAATATGTTCATATGAAACACCCAAATGAGCTCCGAAACATTCCTGAAAGCTTTCACAGATGAATGGACAAAGCAACCAATAATTTTCTTCTGAAGCAGAAATAGTCTTTCGTGAAGGTCACTGCAAATGGGGGTGGGGGTTTATTGACCACGGAAGAGAAGATCGAAGAGCTGTTCCCATTTGCAGACTTCCTTCTGCGAACTCGATATTATCTCATGGCCAAAAGCAACAGCTGAAGTGAAGGGATGAAATTTTATAACCACAATACCTTTTCCTTTTCCAGTACATTTCTTGTACTAGCTGATTCACAATTTAGACTAGCGGCAATTATCTTAGCCAAGATTCCAAACACCTCGGTCTCCAACCCAACTGGGATAGGTGGGGGAGAATGACATTCTCTTGTTTCTGACCCTGCCAGCACAAACTATTTTTATATTCTTACACTGGTGATCTCTAGTTGGTACAAATTGCTACTTAGGTACACTGTTGTGTGGTAGGAAAGGGGGAGGAGAAAAACCCTTTCCCTGAATTCATTTATAAATAGTACTTTATACATCTAAAAAATATTTACCTTCAGACTTACTCGGACACAGACGCGCATCCAGAATTTTTTGTATTGAGAGGTGTCCAGTACTACAAGACAGTGCTTGTATATAATATTGAAACGATTCTGCACTTGAAAAAACTATACATATTTAAAATTTTATCAAACTTCCCTATGATAGAATTAGATTATTTTTTTTTTAAATAGGATTTATAGTACAGATGAAATGTAAAATCAAATTATGAGAATACACCAACAATTTATCTGCTAAGGAAGTGTGGTTTTATTACGGAAGTGTACGGAATCTTTTGAGTTATTGTTTTTGAGGGTCTGGTGTATGCGAAGTAACCCGTGGGTGCGCTCGTGCTCAGAAATAAGCTTAGTGGCTAAGACATAAGATTCTACAAGGCAGTTAGTGACCAGTTGGGATAATCTTTTTTAAATTAAAAATCAAGGAAATCAGTATTTTTAAATTTTAACGCTTTACTCTTATTCTATGGTGGCTGCAGGAGATCTACTGCCTTTAGCGGTATCTGAACATTTTTTTGTTCTACTATACCCTATCTCTTACCGGAATTGAACCCTGGATAGCGAGCTCCGAAGGCAAGTGTGCTAGATACTAGACCAAGTAGAAGACCTTAAAATCAAATTAATCTCTAGTAGACTGTTACCTTGAATAGTATCAAATTAACATCTCTAGAACTGCTTTATATCCTTGTGCCAAGCAAAGGGGGTCTATGTACCCTCATGTCCAAAATTATTGTCGCATATCTATAAATACCTTCTTGTAAGAATATAATTTGATAATGATTTTGCAGGTTGCTTTAAATACTGATACTATGTGCATAATCGGGAAATGTATGTTTGTGGTAAATTTCATAGGAAAAGAATTATAAATATGAGAATTATAATGAGTAAAATAAAATGTTGCTAAATGGACAAGGCAATTTTATTTTCGTTTTACTGTTCCTATTTACTGCTCTTTTGACATGAAATTTGCCACATGTCATTTGAAATTTGCCACATATACACATACTAACATTGTAAGAAATACTGGACGGATTTGTTAGCAAATTTTATTCCTAGAACAACATATTTATAGACATGCGACAATAATTTTGGACATGAGTGTACATTAGAAATTCTGATTTTTGATACCGTTCAGGAACGTAGTTAGAGTTCTGATTTTGGGAAGCCATATTAGCAAATGGGCTCCATATAAATAATTTTAAATAAATATTTGGAGGGCTAAGCCAACTTTTTGGGGGTCCGTGGGCCCCCCTGTTCTCTCCTAGCTACGTTCCTGGCACCGTTGTAAGCATGCGACAAATGTACAATTTTTAACAGTAGGCTATGACATAAATGAACATTCTTTAGGGCTTAACGAAGCGATCAACATAAAATATGTGCAACATTTCCATTAGAACAATAAATAACGCGAAAACACTGAAAACATATTCCTTAACCTATTGCCTAGAATCGAGCAGAAAACTTCAATATCATGAAATCCTTTCACTTAAAAGCGAATTTTTTACAATAAATTAAAAAAAATGAACAGACGCCACTTGGAAATGTCATCGACGAAAGACAGGGGAAAAAGTCGATAACGCCGATGTTAATAAATCTGAAGAAATCTACAAAGTGAAAAAAAAAAACAAAAAAAAAACTGGCCTGTTCCAATTTCAGGGTGATTTACCCTGTACTTTAATGAAACTAAACGAAACCAAACCATTTGGTATGTTGAGATGGAAACACTTTGAGATGCAAGAACCAACTGAGTTCACTACAGGCGATAGAAGCGACCTACGCAGGTGACCTCTCTTGACACTGATACAAACTACGTAGTGGATCCGCCCGCTTTAATAATCAAAAGTAGATATACAGCACGGGCATAAAAAACCCATTTGTGCTGCTCCAAAAAAATATATTGGTGTCTTATGCACACGCGATCGAGTACTGAACGTTGCTCTCAAGTACGTATATGTACCTAAAATAAAATGTCGAACCATTGACTATTGTCCTTATTCAATTTCTTACAATAAAATAGTAGTAAAAACTTAATATTTTTTGACACGTCCCGGAACTAATATTAACTGTAAACTATTTACTTCACTTATTTATAGAGTGTTTACCAATCACTGATAAATCTTTCCAAGCAATGTCTTTGTGTACGTTCTGCCATCTATCATTGTTATATGTACTATTACATTCGTCATCATTTTGTGACCTCTTTCCTCTTCGAATTTGTTGTGCATCTTGTGAGACCAGTGTCAATTGCAGAGCTCTATTGCAAAAAGGAAAGGAAGACACCACCAGCAGCAGAGGATTTGGCCTCCTCCTTGCGGCCCTATGGCCCTTTTCATTACAATGCATTCTATATAACAATATTATATCTACTACTCGTCTTACATAATAATTCAATTTCATTTATCTACTACTCGTCTTACATAATAATTCAATTTCATTTATCTACTACTCGTCTTACATACGGAAAAATTGAATTTCATTTTAAAAACTTGTTAACTTACTGTATTCCGGAAGTGGAAAATAATTGATATTACGTAAACTGTTTAACATCTTGCGTAATTTTAATTTCTCCATTGTTGGGATACACACATTGATGAAAAGCTAAAACTTTGTTAGATATACGATCGCTAATTTTTAAATGTAGCTTTAATTTATACAAGCCCCATATTCGGTAGTTGTTTGATAATTTTAGATGATACGCAGAACTAGTCTTGTATTAAACGAAGGCTAGGCCTACACGCAAGAAGAGTCCTATCGTAATCTTTGCGAAAAAAGCCGATTTAGCGCCACCTGTTGACGCTAGTTTGTACTTCTAAATGCACTATGAATATTGTGAAAAAAAAAAGACTCGTTGCAGAGAAAAGAAGCCTTACATAGAAAGACAGGGAACATAACATTTTCAATTGCTTTCCCTGAAACAATTGAAAAAAGTTGATTAGTCCCTCCTTTCCTTGTACACTTAAGTGGTACAGCTAAAGCACTAAACTTTCGTATATACACATTACAATTCTTCGTTATCATACGCTTTAACCAGTGGCGTATTTACGATTTTGTTTAGAGGAGCTTTGCTAACTTTCGGGGGCTTTGCCTGAAAATGTGAAAATTCTGCAAGATATTTCATATACTTTACTATAGTAAGTAAGATTTCGGGGGGGGGGAGGCTTAAGCCCGGAAGCCCCTCCTTAAATACGCAACTGAACATAACCCATATATTTATTAAAAATGGGATTTGAAATAGATAACAAGAACTTTAGGAGTGATCTAAAAATGCATGAAAAGTAGCGATCTTGGTTAATAATTAGCTTTAGGATCAGAGGCCATAAAATTTTGGAACGACCCCTCAATCTAGTTTTCGTGTTTTTTTCTTTTCTTTTATAGAACAAGCACATCATACTGAGTTAAGCCTAACTGATAGTTTGTGTTTGGCCACTCTCCAAATATAAGAGCTACAAGAAAATTTTTGGTTAAAATAGGTTATATTGGATCTCTTAAAAAAACTAAATCATGCTGAATGGTTTGTCTTGTATATGTATATTACATATTGAGAAGTAAAATAGGGATATGATAATGTTTTCATGATATATTAAAATTTAAGCATGCATTCGTTCGATTACCTACTTCTAATATATATATATATATATGTAATTCATTGGCTTATTGCTTTTAGCAACGAAATGTAGACCCATTTTTCAAAGTAGAATCGTTCGTTCTCGAATCGAACGTTCTCATGCCGGAAATCGATCTTTGGAGAGCATTTCCTAACCATATATATCCGAAAAAAAAACTTTTAAGTATGCATGTAGTTTCGAAAGTCTAGCAGGAATCGAATTTGCTGACATCATTTTGAGTACTCCCTATACCGTAAACGTCGCCGACACCTTATGGCCCACTTGGTGGTAAATGTCGATCATCAATATAGCGACGCGTAGAAAGATTGCCGTTAGTGTGCCACTGGTAGCAGGATTTTGTCGAGTCGAAACAGATATCTAGAGACGGGGTGTTGAAATTACCAGCGCGCAGCAGCGAGGACTTTATTTTGGTCCGCGCTCCTTCGATTCGTCGCGGTGAATCGCGAACAGAGCAACACGAATTATCACCAGTCATGTGCATGTGGTTATTATTATAAATTATGTTTTCCTGACGAATTGTTCCTAAAGTGAGCTCCGGGAATCAAGAGTAACCCCTGCCTCTACATCATGATGTGAAAAATCTTGAGATGAGTGCGTATAATTGTAAGAATTTATATGGCAACTGTCACCGATCATTAGAAAGTGAATATGGGTGAACTATGAAATAAAGTAAATAGACGCGCGTCATCTTGTAATAGATTACATAGGGAACGCATTTTATCTGATCCCAAGCGCTTATCATTGAATATACACAGTTAAAGAAGCACTCTTATAGTCAAATTAAAAAGACCTCAAGGATTTATCCCTCTACAAGCTAGGTAATCTGTATCGCCTCCGTGGCAAAGTCGGAAGAATACATGCCTCTCAGGCCCGGACTGGCCCAGGTGGCTAGGCGGCGATTGCCGCTCAGACAGGGGCCAATTCAAAAGGGTGCCAAATGAAAATTTTAATAAACAGAAAGACCAGGACGAACAGAAAAATGTGGGAAATGTGTGCGACAACTAATATTCTTGTGAACAGTCACGGCGGCAGGGCCGGCCTTAAGACGATAGGACCGATTGCTCCCAATCGGGCCCTGCGCTAATGCTATCTCCTTTACTATCCAGTGTAATGTACTACAGTGCCGTTTAACAGTATATTAAGCTCCAGAGCAAACGAGTGTGTTGTGGCCCCTATGACTAAATTTTGCTCCTAATACATGTAATTAATACATGCCATTCTGCTCGTGGGGTTCTCGACCAAGTGGCTATGGTACCGTTAAGATGACTCTGCTACTCTCTGTTGTCAAGTACACACAACAACGTGTTGCAATATAGGTACATCCATGGACTCCACAGCGGAGGGTATGGGCTCCCCCCTAATAAGTAAATGTATAGTTTCTATTAAGTTTCCGGGCATAAGTAAATATTTTCTGAATTTAATGCTGCAGTAGTTTTTTTTTTCAATTTTTATACGTCTACAACTTCTGTTGTAAAGATAGATAGGCCTATTATGTCGGGGGAGTATTTTGACACACCCAACACACCTAATACTCCCCCAAATTTCCTTACACACACCCCTGGACATAAAAATATGATTTTTTTTAGTTTATGTAAAGATGTAGGTATATCATTATTATGGGTGAACACTTCTTTTATTTGGAACACTTGGCATTCTTAGGATGGCGAGCACCAAACTAGTGTACTTACTCTCGTAGTAACTCTTACTTCTTTAGTCTGGACTACTTTAGTAAATTACTTCCGAAGTAATATACTATTTTAGTAACTTGGCGAGTTCAATTTCTATTTACTTCTTTAGTTGTAACTAAAGTAGTAACGTCTTTTTACTAAAGAAGTAAGCCATTTCTGCCCACTGCTGGCACGTGCATTTCGTTTCCTATTGGGAGCTGAAGCTCATCAGAAATGCCCATGAAAAAATCTCAAAGAACATGCGGTTGCAGTGAAGAACAGCAAGGTGTTGGAAAAAGCAGACGAGCTTCATTCGTTAAAAATGTGTTTAATACGAGAGGAATATAATACAAAAATGATATTAATTGAAAGACAAAGAGAAATCGTGCAAGATCATAACCCTAAAATGGAAGTTATGAATAAGAACGAATTCAAGAACAAAATGGAACAGACTTCAGGTTCCGGTTCTTCAGGAAAAGTGCTCCAGAAATTTATGTTTTTATAAATGAATGTGAATATATTTTATATGTATGAAACACATTCTGTTTGCATGAGATATTTTCCAATGGTTAATATGTTCTTGTTTTTCACATGTCATAATATTTTTTGATTAAGCATCAGTACATTTAATTTTTCTAATTACCACATTCTAATATTTATTTGTATCAGCGAAGTTATAAAATAGACATCTTATTTTTCTTAGAAATAATCAAAACATCTTTATTTTATAACTCTGTGTACTGAAGAGATAAATAAGATGAAAATCTTAATCTCCTAATTGCAAAATAAAGAAGAAAGAAAGAAAAGAAAGAAAAAGAGAGAAACAACTAAAATTATACATAAATAAAATGGGTGACATTTCACCATAGTAATGACGATCCAGTGCTTTATTTATTCATTTAAGAAGGAAAAGTATTTATACTAATTTATTATTTTACTAGCAAATTAGGTACAATTTTTCTGACAGCTTGTCCTGCAGCATCTGCTTCTGGCTGAAGTGCATATTGGTTCATGCCATTCACATCCACAACACCAGTGTTTCTCCTAGACGTTTTTTTTTTTGGGGGGGGGAGGGGATTGCCCCTCGCAAGCACGGAGAGTGTTCTCCGGCAGGAGACGAAAATAATACTTCTATAATACAATAAGAAATAGAATAATACCATGTAAAAATAATATGATCCCCTTCGAATACTAAGTGTTCCCTCCGGGACATTTTTTTCTGAAAGAAACTCTGCACAGCATCAGGGTGAAACACACCTACTTCTGTTCCAAAGTTCTGCAGAACTGCAATATCCTCAATAACATTCCCACACATGTTTTGTTTACATCTCATTGTTTTAGTGAGAATTTGGAAACGGTTCTTCTAACCACCGAATGTACGTTCTATTACACATCTTGTAACAACATGGGCTTTATTGTAGCGCCCTACGGCTCCTGTCTGAGGTCGAAACATAGGACTCATAAGATGTTTGGAGAGAGCATATCCACTATCTCCAACAAGCAACCCATTATATTGTTCGTTTTTCAATTCTGGAGGAATTCTACTATTGTCTCAAATACGTGTATCATGCGTGGAACTCAGCCAATGACTTACCACGTTCAAAATCTTCATATTGGTATCAGAAATGATTTGTGTATTGGTAAAAAAGGAATTCTTGGAATTTCTGTATAGTTCTGCTTGTGCTCCAAAAGGACAAAGTATGGGTATAGGTACCCAATCTCTCACCCCTATGACATTCAGGAATCAACCAATTCGATAGAATTTACTTTTTTCCTTTATATATATACAGTAGAGCATCGATTATCCGAACGTCGGTCAACCGAACGACCGCTTAACCGAACTGTGTACTCGCTCGCACCTGTTACTCTCCCACCCTACCGTCCATGATCCCCCTCACTCCCAAACCAAGTTTCCCACAGTAGTCGCCGCACTGAGCCACCGCTGGCGGAACATTGCTTCTAATGGGGCCTTCATAAGGCGCTGCTGACCGGCCAAGCTGCCAGTCGCTGTGTTTCAACAATCAGCACACTTCCTTTTATGAATAAATTTACTGTACAGTACTTCTTTTTGGAAAATAAACATGTACAGTTCGATTATCCGAACAAACCAGTTTTCCGAACACCCATGTCCTCCAATTACTTCGGATAATCGACGCTCTACTGTATATATATATATATATATATATATATATATATATATATATATATATATATATAGTGGCGGATCCAGGATATGATCAAGGGAGGGGTTAAACCATAGTTTGCCGTTTTATCCAGTGTAAAGCAGGATTGAAGCCCATTTTATCCAGTGTAAACCTGAGCGTCAAGGGAGGCTATAGCCCCTATAGCTCCCCCTTGGATCCGCCACTATATATATATATATATATATATATATATATATATATATATATATATATATATATATATATAGATAGATAGATAGATAGATAGATAGATAGATAGATAGATATATGGTGATCTGAAAAATGGAAACACCTGAACGAAATTGCAACTTACCAGATTAATATGGTGTCGGGCCACCTTTCGCCTTCAGAACAGCCTTGATGCGACGTGGGATGGAGGCATAGAGGTCGTGAATGGCAGCAAGTGGAATTTTACACCATTCCTCGTGCAGGGCATCGGCCAGTTCTGTGAGAGATGATGGAGGTGGAAATCGTCGCCGGAGTCGTGTTTCCAACACGGACCACAGATGTTCAATTATGTTGAGATCTGTGGTTTAGGCGGGCCAGGGGAGGTGTTGAACTTCATCCCGATGTTCCTCAAACCACGCTGCAAGAATGCCAGCTGTGTGAATTGGTGCATTATCATCCTGGAAGATGGCTTCATTGTCCGGGAAGAACATCCGGACCATAGGATGCAAGTGGTCTCCTAAAATTGCGACATAATCATTGGCAGTGATTCGTCCGCTAAGTGTGACCACAGGACCCATTGAAAACCATGATATGGCGGCCCACAGCATCACCGAGCCGCCGCCATGTTTCACAGTTGGGCGGAGACACTGATGATCATAAGCTTCTTTGGGCGTTCTCCACACATAAACACGGCCCGTGGTTGGGAATAGGGTGAAGAATGACTCATGCGACCATATCACACGTTTCCAGTCCTCAACGGTCCAAGTTGCATGGTCGCGGCACCATTTGCGGCGTGCGAAAGCGTTATGGTCCCTGATGAGTGGTTTGGCCCGTGCAACACGATCCCGTAAGTTCATGTCATGTAATTCGCGGCGGACTGTGATTGTCGAAACAGGGTAGGGGGAGGTGCTGATTGAGTTCCTCCGTCACTTGCTCCGCAGTGGCACGATGGTTTTGCGTGACAATGCGCTTTAATACCCGGCGTAACCTGTCACTCATGTTTTTCTTCCGCCCACTGTTCCGCTTCCCCGATGTGGTTTTCCCGTGTGTTGTGTAGGCCGTCGCCACCTTCGACACTGTCCCACGCAATACACTTAACACAGTAGCCACTGCCGTCACACTCACTTCACATAACCGCGCACCAACAATTTGCCCTCTTTGAAAATATGAGAGGTCTCCCATTTTACACTACCTCCGTCTGCTGCAGCCACTGGACACTGCTGTTCCACTGCGCCTGACGTAGTATGGAGACCAACCTAACACACCACCACCAGCGGTCCGGCGCTGCGGGCGCCACGGCACCACTGCCAACCCATACATCTGACGTGTTGCCAACTACAGGTGTTTCCATTTTTCTGACCACCATCTGTAGGTTTTGTCTGTTGAGCATTTAATAAAAAGAGCGTCCGGAATCGACTCCCACTACCAGTTTCATTATAAAAATTCATCTATAAAAGTATTTTCACAAAATACTATACAAATTAATCTCTAGAATCAAAGGTTAGTTATAGGTGGTCTTTGACCGTAAGGCCGCAGACAGGATCTCCAACAGAGCCCCGTAGCAAATTAAGTAGAGGGGAATTAAGGAACCAATGCTCCGTACCAAGCAGAGGCGGGTTAAGTGGCGAACAGAGCCCCGTAGCAGGCTAAGCGGCTGAGGTTAGGATTCCCAGACGGACTCCCGTAGCAGGCTAAGCCAGGAGATAGGATAGGCGTAGTCCCGTAGCAGACTAGAGGCCAGGGGTTAGGTTACTCCAAGAGTCCCGTAGCAGACTAGAGAAGGGTCACCAAAAAACTGGTACTGAATTTCCTTTGTCCATTCAATTTATAGGGTCCTTTGGGTGGCAGTGGCGCTGCTGCTCCGATGTCGTCTTTTGCTCCGTGGGACGGGCCAGAAGCCGTCGTCTGCATGTGACTGTAGATCCATCTGGTGGGGGATCCTCTTGCCGAACCACGTGGTGGTGTTTGTAAACACTGATGCGTGGAATTGTTTATTTACATCACATAGGATATTACTATATATATATATATATATATATATATATATATATATATGTGTATATATACAGCCGCGGATACATCATATGATCAAGGTGGGGGCTAGACTGTATATAGTCTTCAAATTGTCCAATAAAGGATAAAATCAACTGGCATTTATGCCGCGTAAATTGAGGTAAAGGGGGAGCGTACTATAGCCTCTATAGTTCCCTTGGATCCGCCTGTATGTGTATATATGCATATATACGATATATCAATCACTCATATTTGTAAAACACATATTTAAATACAGAACTTATACGTTGCGCGCAAGAAAAGGAATGTATTAATTAGATAGCATGAGAACTCGTATAGGAAACGACTTGCCGAAACCCCCGTGCGAAAAGTGGGTGAGCCCATACCTACGTCACACTACTTCTGCTACGGTTCTTCTCGTCATCCATTAGCTGTAGCTGAGGACCTTCCGGGAAATTGTTTATATGGGGTCAATTCCCTATGATCAACCCTGTGCCCTCCAGAAGTGACCAAAGGTTACACATCGGGTGTTGGTAGAACTGGTTCAAACTTGGCATAAAAAAAATAGTTGTGTGTTATACTGAGCTACGGCAAATGAGGATAGTCCGCGTAATGGTGTGACTTTTGGTGACCTCCGAAGGTCACAGTGTTCGTCATAGGGAGTTGTCCATATATGAACAATTGTCCGGGAGATCCTCAGCTACATATCCAAAAATCACCCAAATCGGACAGACGAGGAAATGCAATGATTTTTGCACGGTGTACTTTTCAAACTTGAACATTGTTATGTCTTATTCTGATCAATCAGGCTTTTGGCCACTGCGGTTGTCTTTGCGGACGGAAGCACTTTAAATTTTGCTCGCAATTGCCTCTTGATATTCCACACTTCACTGCCACGTTTGATCAAGAAACTAGATTTTGACATCGATAGGTTTACTTGTAAGGGAAGAAAACTATGAAAAGCTAGTACAGAACCTTCTTGAAAAATTGTGAGGCATAAGGGTGGAATATGTATTTTAAAACCATTCACTGGATGCATTTCCATTTGGGTTATTTCTCTTAAAAATTAGCTGCCATAAGCAATGGATAGGATGAGTGTTTTCAGCAGAACATTTTGCAGATGGAAAAATGTTATAAAGGGAAATGGATATACCAGCTACCACAAAACCAGCAGGGAGAGCAATATTTATATATTTTGTATATATATATATATATATATATATATATATATATATATACTAGCAGCGTTCATCCCGCTTCGCTGCGGTCACCCCGGAACGCAATAAACTTTGTTACTTAGATAATTTTTACTTTTTCGCTTTCAAGTGATATGATAAAAACCATAGAAGATTGCAGTAAATGTTAACATTATATCGCCTGTCATTTATGTTAACCCGCCCCGCTTCGCTGCGGTCACCCCGGAACGCAATAAACTTTGTTACTTAGATAATTTTTACTTTTTCGCTTTCAAATTGCAGTAAATGTTAACATTATAGCGCCTGTCATTTATTTTAACCCGCCGAGTCACATGGTCATGCGGGTTGCATATAAATACGTTTATTTTTACCTATGATGAACTAATAACAAAGGATTTGTACGTATGGACACTTGAATGGTCAATTATCTCAAGACACTGGTAATTAAAAATTAAAGTGATATGATAAAAACCATCTAGGGTCCAAATCATAATAACCCCCCAAAAATGAAAGAAATTGGTTCAGCCGTATTAGCGTGATGAGGTAACAAAGGATTTGTGCGTTCTCTTTTATATATATAGATATTGGTTGTACAGATCTTGGTGCAAGTTGGTTGTAAACCTGGGGCCCCGCAAAATGTTCCCAATCGGGCCCCACACCACCTAAGGTCGACCCTGCTAGGGCCGGCCTTAAGCCGATTGCTCGCAATCGGGCCCCGTGCTAGTGCCGTCTACTCTACTCTCTACTGCCGTTTTAACAGCATATTAGGCCCAGAGCAAACAAATTGTGTTTTAGTCCCCATGACTAACTTTTGATCCTAATACATGTAATTAATACATGCCATTCTACTCGCGGGACCCCCAATGCTTGTGTGGCCCCCGGCCAAGTTGTGCCGTTAAAATGACTCCTACTCTCGGTCGTCAAGTACACGTAACATTGCAATACAGGTATATCCATGGACTCAACAAGGGAGGGTATGGACTCTCCCTAACAAGTAAATGAATAGCTTGTATTGAGTTTCCGGGCATAAGCAAAAATTTTCTGAATTTAATGTTGCAGTAGTTTCTTTATTTTATTATTATTAACGTTTACAACTTCTGTTATAAAAATAAATATTATATCCAGGGAGTATTCTGCACACCCCCAACACCCCTAATGCTTCCCTAACACAGCCCTATGATGAATTCATTTTCTCATTCATTCATGCGTGGCCCCGCGTGGCGTTGTCGCTAACATTCTCGCTTTCGGTGCGAGCGGTCCCGGGTTCAATTCCCGGTGGGGACACTCGATCGAAAAAGTGTAACCTCTTGAACGAAGTTTTTCCTGGATTTCCAGTAACGCGTTGTTTGCATTACGTTACTTCCCAAGACTGGTGGCGACCTTCTTCTTTATATAACTGAATTTTCAAGGCAATGACATTCATCCAGTTGCATATGATGTATTCTTCTTTTCAAATTCTACTATGGATGGGAGAACTATATTCACTGTCTTTTCTTTCAGTGGAAATGTTATTTTACGTATGGTAACGTAAATGACGAAAGCAGCATGTTCTCACATCTATACATAATTAGGAATACTCTACGTATGTCAATGAATGCTTTTTTTCTTTACACTTCAGAACATTTCAACATGTCTTGTTACACTTAAAAGAAGAAAACCACATCTTCACATTTCTTCCTGATTGCGAGGGTTGGGTTGGGGGTTCGAATCTGGCTTGTTTGGTTTACTGTATCCGAAGATACCCGAAGTTGGACTTAAAACAGCAATAATCAATTCTTCCAGTTCTATACTTACCATACCAAATTTTTACACTTGGGAATCTACAAAATTAAGGTTGGTGGTCCTATATACCCCTCCCAAAATTTGGGAGTGGACCAAGGAATCTCTGTCAAAATTTAGAGGGCATTGACCCTTATGACGTCATACCACGTGATCAAGTCACATGAAATTTCTCAGCTAATCAGAGCTGAGTTCGGGTCAAATGACGGGCATACCACTGCTTCCTTCCTGATCCCGTATTTTGCTCGTAAAGTTCAAAACATTACCACAACAAAATAGTTCCTACGTATACTTTTCAAAATTCCACATAAATGTTTTTAGTTTTCCATCGTCAAACCTGTTCACTTCTCCTTTTCTTATGAGCTATACTTTTCAATAGGATTCCATTTCTTTGAAGATTGTGACATGACAACTTTCCCGTTTCTTCCATGCTACCTACACTCGTAGATCATTTGCTACAAATGTGATATTTTCCATACACAAAGGTCACTAGGTAAGCTTTTTGTCATCACAGCAATTATATGTGTCAATACTATCCATTTTTGTAATCTCTCTCTCTCTCTCTCTCTCTCTCTCTCTATATATATATATATATATATATATATATATATACCTCTTATTTAACTTCCATCATACCACGACAATCACAAGATAAGTTTCATACAGTGCGTAAAAGCGGTACCTAGGGAATATTTGAGTCTTGTATTTGTTGTTGTTCAATTTAAAAGCGGTACATCAGGAATATTTGAGTCTTGTGTTTGTTGTTCCGTTATATCAATTGTCACAGGAAGGAAATGGACGACGCATTGTCACTTGCAGATGTTCCAATCTACTGCTAGGTAATATTTGTTCTTCGTTGAGTGAGAAATTGCCCTCTACGATGCCATTCTGTGTTCAGGAACGTGCCTTCATTGTTGAACAATATTTCAGAACAAATTCATTTTTAAAAAGAAGCAGTAAATTTACAGAAAATTTTCGGTAAGAGTGCTCCAATTAAGAGTATAACTGTAGGAGTCCTCTATTATGTTGCACGGAATATGGAAAAACGTGTTAACATGTGTAGTCAAAAACAAGGTCATCATTTTCAACATTTGCTCTAACCAAGAATCTTACTTGTACAGGATATCTACTAAAATTCCAAAATGAATTTCGTGACTTTTTCTTTCCCAAGACATACAATTTCGTAACATTCTCGAGAGTTAATTTGGGTGCGAATTAGAACGAATTTTCATGCATGCGATAGAAGTGTGCTTTGCTTGCGATTTGGTAGCGCCTAAAGTCGACCATAAACATTTTTGGTGGTGAATTTTGACGTTTTATAGAATTTTCCAGTCTGCACTTATATTTGTACAGATAAAAAAGATCGTGACTTTTTGTTGACTTTCCTGACTGTTTTCTGATTTCAGGACTTTTGTGACTGATATACACCCTGTTGTGTATATTGTATATTAGTACTCCATAACGCTTTTAGATTGAACGCACGGTATAAGTAGTGTGTTGAAAACAGATTTTATGAAAAAATAAATTAAAAAAATAAAACAAGCACACACTAAAAAGCGTTGTTCAGATTATGTACACTTTCATTATGGGGGCGTCTTCAAAAGAGATTTTATGAAAAAATAAAAAAAGAGGAATAAATGGATATCATAATTTGTAAAAAAGAAAAAAGTTATAGTGCTTAAGTGAATTATAAGAGAAAAGCCTTAAAAAGTAATCAAGAGCAACCATTAATATGTTTTTCCTTTGTTATAATAACTTGTCTTAACAGAGAGCGGTGATAGAAACTAATGAAACTTTTTAATTGCAAAAAAATCATAAAGCACTTAATTTAAAATTAAAGACTGATAAAAGTTTGGTAATAAAATGGGGATTCAGGCTGGAAGAGGGGGAGAGTGAAAACTTAGGCAACAGAGACGACGTTTTTTTAGCTATGTGCAAAAAGACTAACGTTGGACTTCGAGTGAAAGGTTACCATATACTCATGTGAGTTTCAATTAGTGCTGTTGAATTTTTGTGACATTTGCGGTTTTCGGTTTTTGAGAAAACCGGTTTTCTGAAAACCGAAAACCGCAAATGCGGTTTTCGAAACCGAAACCGCAAATGCGGTTTTCAAAACCGAAACCGCAAAAGCGGTTTTCAAAACCGAAACCGCAAAAGCGGTTTTCAAAACCGAAGCCGCAAATGCGGTTTTCAAAACCGAAACCGCAGAAGCTCTTTTTGAAAGCGAAAGCCGCCCGAAACCGTGTTTGCGGTTTTATGAACGAAACCTTGTTTGTCCTTTTCAATGCAGAAACAATGTTTGATGTTTTTAATTACACCTTTTAACAATTGTGAAAGCATTTATCGATCGAGACAATTGTATTGATTTATGTCAGTGTTTTAACTTTTTTTTATTTGCTCCAAGACTATTATGGTAATATATGCAGCACTGTGCGAAAGGGATTGTTCGATGGTTGTACAAGTCACAGCTAAATTAGGGTTGCAATATTTTAAAGTCAGAAAAGTGGGGAGTTCTAAACCGTAAGTACTGATGTAAACTTGTGTGTTACAAATACTGACCTTGGATCCTTCGCTTGTGTTACAAATACTGACCTTGGATCCTTCGCACTTTTTTTTTTTAAGTTACTTCTTTGATGACACTTCCAATGTACATTTCGGCTGCAGGGAAGCAAAATCGACCCCACCTGATTTTCATATATTTTGTAAATTAGACCACGAGGAACACGAATCTGAAGGAATTTTGACATTCCGAATTTCGGAACTCGAGATATTCGAACTTAAAGTGACCACGGAAGCAAACTGGACCAAAACTAATTTTTATATATTTTGTAAACTAGACTATGAGGAACACGAATCTGAAGGAATTTTGACATTCCGAATTTCGGAACTCGAGATATTCGAACATAAAGTGACCACGGAAGCAAACTAGACCCCACCTTATTTTTATATATTTTGTAAACTAGACCACGAGGAACACGAATCTGAAGGAATTTTGACATTCCGACTTCCCGAACTCGATATACTAGAACTTATACAGTAGTTTTACATAGTATGTATAAAATAACGAAGAAAGTTCTGTCGCTTTTTGACCTATCACCTTAGAGCATCGATATGTCACCTAAGACCAGGGGTGTAGCCAGCAGGTTTCTGTAGGAGGGGCTTGTCGTTTTTGAAGGGGGGCGAGCTACAATCTAAAAAAAAAAGATGTGTTGCAGCTAGTGTTTTTGAAGCCTGAAAAAAACTGGAAAATTTTGGTTTTCTTCCAGAAAACTAAAAACACTGTTTTTAGCTTCTTCTTCTTCTTCTTCTTCTTCTTACTATTATTATTAAACAAAACAAAATAATAATAATAATAATTTCATAAATTATATTACAGATAGTTTGTATTATGTTTAACCAAGAACTACTGCCCCGACCAAACATTATACCTTTGTTCATAACTATTTCAATACACAGAACCGATCTATAAAGGTAAACAAGAAAGTTCTATCGCTTTCTCACCCACCACCATTCATATGCCACCTAACACGTATCTGGAAGATTAAGAATACATCGACAACCTTCTGCAAACGTTCTGGAAGGCCATTTATTCCATCGCGGTAGAGGTTGGTGTTCCGTGAAGCGAAGGAGGTATCAAGTGCATTTTGCACCTCTACTTGGGATTTGAGTTGGCATCCTTTAAAGGTGATTGTCCAAGGAAGGGAACAGATGATAATCGGACGGTGCAATGTCCAGTGAGTATGGCGTATACAATAGTGTTTCCTATCCAAGGCGTAAAATGGTGTCCCGGGTAATCCTAGCCACGAGGAGCTTAGCGTTGTCCTGTAACATAAGGACCCCTTTGGGATTCAGAAGTGCTGGCTCCAGAGTTTTGAGTTTCTCTTGAACACTGCTCAACTGCTGACAGTACACAGTTGATTGATGCGATGACCAGCTGGTAGCAGTTCCCGATGCACGATGCCGCGAGCAGTTCATAAACACACAGGAGGACTTTCTTCTGGTGTAGTGCTGGTTTCGGCTGTCTTGGAACCGTTCATGGGATGCTAACCAATTATGACGGCGCCGTGGAACTTCGTACAGGACCCATTTCTCATCACATGGCAACACCTTGTCCAGAAATGGCTCCTTCCTCAGACGAGACAGCAAAGAAACACAAGTGTCTGCTTGCGTTGCCTTTTGACCCGGAATCAAGTTATGTGGGACCCATCGACCTAACTTCTAGTGTTTTCTCAGTTGATGAAGGTGCTGTTGAATGGTTTCGCCACTCACACTGAATTGTCCCCATGCCGTAAGCGTCGGTGGACCACAAATGGGCAATTAGCGACATCTCGCCAAACATTGGCGGCGCCGCAGCGACGATTCCCGGTGGCCCCTCTACCGTTTTGAAAATTATACCACCAGCGGCAGAGACGCGACAAAGCGCCAACGAACCACAAAATTACTCCCCCAAACGTTAAATGTTAAATCGGCTATATGTGTGATTTAGTTACATTAAGGTGAGTCTAAAAAACACTTTAAAAAGTATCAAAAAATTACCCCGCAGGGGACTCAAACCAACAACCTTATGATTACTAGGCAAGTGTTCTTCCTACTTCGCTACGAAGGCGATGAAGGAAACGTCGCTTGTAAAGGGATAAATCGTTAAGATCTTTTTAATTGGGTCAATCACAGTGCTCCTTTAACCGTGTATATTCGACGATAACTGTTTGGAATTAGATAAAATGTGTGTAATTTTGTAACAAAATCACGCGTGTCTATCTACTTTATTGCGTACCGGTAGTTCTCCCATACTCACTTTCTAATGATCGACGACAGTTGCCATCTAAATTCATGCAATTATCGCACTTATCTCAAGATTTTTCACTTCATGATGTTGAGGCAGAGGTTATTCTTGACCCCCGGAGCTCACTTTAGGAACAATTCTCCAGGAAAAAATAATATATAATAATAACCGCATGCACATGACTGGCGATAGTTCGTGTTGGTTCCTTCACGATTCTCCGCAAAGAATCTAAGAAGTGCGGACCAAAACAAAGTTTTCGTTGGTCGCTGCTACGCGGTGGTAACTTCAACACCCCGACACGAGATATATGTTTAGACTCGACGAAACCCTGCCGCCAGTGAGGGCCAATTATCGCAGACCTCCACAAAAAGCGACAGAACTTTCTTGGTTACTTTTATACATAAGACTGATTTTCTTTGAAATTGCACTTAATTTATTTAAGATTTTCTGACAAAAGTGTTATTTATTATTCGTGACGAAAAAGACAATTATTTTATTAACAGCTATATCTCACTTACTGTTTTACACGAAATAGCATTTAAAAAAGCGAATTAATTCCAAACTGAAAAACTGAATAAAAACGTTGCTTTTCACCAAATTTTCTATCTGATAAAAAGTTTTCTTAAAACACTAATTACAGCATATAAATAATATAATGTACTTACGCAGGCACGTAGCCAAGGGGGAGGTCCGGGGGGTCCGGACCTCCCCCCCTTTGAGACCAGAAATGAAAAAATTAAGGAAGGATGAAACAAAATGAAATGAGAAAAAGAAGGATCAGCGTTAAAAATAAACTACAGGAAGCTTTTGGTTACTCTTTCTTATGAGGAAATTTGTATTACTTGCAATACATGGTTGCGAGGTGAGCGATATATCCTGGATGAGTCAGGGAATTTGAAATTTGTAGAAAAGTTGCGGAATTCTCAGAATTTCTGCTACTAGTCAGGGAGATTTCAAGCTTCAGAAACCGTAGTGCCGTTGTGTAACAGCGTGGACATTTTTTATCATAATTTTCGTCATCGCATCCTTGCAATATCAAAAATGTTATTTCAAACAATTTTCAACTGCTCCTTTAACCTGTCATTTGAAACCGACAGTAGTTGACGGAATAATAAAAACAAAAATATATGTGGAAAAAAGTTCTTTTAACATTTGATTCAACAGAAAAAGAAACGCAGATATTGTAAAAATATTTTACAAGATATTATTGAGTATGTACTTTTTATAATAGTGAATATGTACTTTTTATAATAGTTGAGGTCATAATGAAAGGAAAGTTGTTATATTTGAATAAACAGAGGAAGGATGTAAATATTGCAAAAATCTTTTCCAATAAGTTTTTTTTTTTTTAAATTTTACTCGAGATTTCTTCATAGTTCATTAAAACACTTACAAACATATCCTCACAAACCAAAATATGTTGATAGTAAAGTAGTTTAGATTGATCGAGGTCCTGGGCCTTCAGAATTTCCTGTCTCACCCCCCCCCCCCCCGTTACGAAATCCTGGCTAAACGAACCAATATATGTTCCAGTAAAATAGTTTAGAATGATCGAGCCCCTGGTGTGATGACCACAGTATTTTATGTCACGGACCCCCCCTTTCACGAAATCCTGGCTACGTGCCTGACTTACGATTTAGTACCATTATTTTATGATAGAATTTATAGTACCTTGTCAAAACGTTTGTCTTCAAACTGTCAAATACAAATCGCCGTAAATTGTGTAATCTGCTGTCACAAAAAGTATACCATACTATTTTCGGATGGCTATAAGGAAGAAATACCATACTATTTTGTGATCGGTATGGTAAAATACTATTTTTCCATACTATTTTATCGTAAATTATTAATTATATGTAAACTTTGTTATTTTAAAATGACTGAAGCGAAGTAATCTCACGATGATGTTTTAACATCTGGCCATTAGGAGTGCCAGGAAATCATTTGGGAGAGCTGGCCCCGATGGGCCCCCCGTGGCTACATCCCTGCCTAAGACGTACCTGGAAGATCAAAAATAGTACCCATCAGTATCAACGACCTTCTCCCAACGTTCGGGGTGGGCATGGATTCCTTCGCGGTAGAACTTGGTTTACCGTGAAGCGAAGAAGGTATCAAGTGTATTTTGCACTTTTACTACGGAGTTGAACTGGAGTTCTCTAAGGTGAGTGTGCAAGGAATGGAACAGGTGATATTCGGACGGTGCAATGTCCGGGGAGTATGGCGGTTGCAATAGTGTTTCCCATCCAAGGCGTAGGATGGTGTCCCGGGTCAATCTAGCCATGTGGGGCTTAGCGTTGTCCCGTAACGAGAGAACCCCTTAGCGATTGAGAAGTGCTGGCTCCAGGGTTTTGAGTTTTTCTTGAACACGGCTCAACTGCTGACAGTAAACAGTTGCATTAATGTTCTGCTCTGACTAGCCGGTAACAGTTCCCGATGCACGATGTCGCGAGCAGTCCACCAAACACACAGCAGGACTTTCTGCTGCATTACTGGTTTCAGCTGTTTTGGAACCAGTTCATGGAATTTTAACCAATGATGACGACGCCATGGAGCTTCTCATCACATGTCAACATCCTGTCCAGAAATGGCTCCTTTCTCAGACGAGAGAGCATAGAAACACAGGTGTCTGCTCGCGTAGCCTTCTGGCCCAGAGTTAATTCATGTGGGACCAATAGACTCAAATTGTACTGCTTCCCAAGTTGATGGAAGTGCTGCCGGATGGTTTCTCCACTCACATTGAATGTTAGCCCCAGTTTCTCACAGGTCCCTCCGCTGTTCGCCTCAATTGCTACCTGAAGATTTTCATTTTGTACATGTGTTGGTCTTCCGGCACGTGGTGCGTCTTTCGTGAGTATTTTGTCACCGTCCTTAAACTTTCTAAATCACCTTTGCACTGTCTGCGTAATCACGACACCCTCACGAAAGGCCTGAGATATCTTCCGCCCCGCTGCAGTGGCGTTTGACCCAAGTTTGAACTCGTACAGCATACACGCCCTTATGACGCTCTGTGGAGGTTCCATATTCACTCTGTCCTTACACAAGTTCACGTTGTAACTGAGCTGCCACAAGCAGGTAGAGTGTTGGATATACCCACACCAACATCTGACCTTCGCCTTTTCTCCATTCGCATTCAACTCACGGTGTGAGGATCAATTGAACACAGACCTCCACAAAAAGCGACAGAACTTTCTTGGTTACCTTTATATATCTCACAGGACATAATATTTTTCGTATAGAGAATATATCTATATTAAACTTAAAGTTTTAATATCTCGAGTTCCGGAAGTCGGAATGTCAAAAATCCTTCAGATTCGTGTTCCTTGTGATCTAGTTTACGAAATATATAAAAATAAGAGATGTAGCGGTTAAGATTGTCAGAGTTGTAGCGGTTTACGTTGAATATGCCAAGACTTTATCCATTAAGTCGTCTTAGATTTTTCTTCAATCCCAAAATGCGAGTGGTTTTTCGTGATTAAGATACGTTTAAGCGAGGGACGAATATAGAACCTGAAAATCGGGTGGTACCCGCAAAAATCGGGTAATATGACAACACTAAGCTAAATAGAAAATAAGGTATATCCCTATTTAAGATCACTACACCTGCAACTCATGAAATCCAACTTGAAATCTCATGCACTTAGACTGAGATCTTTTATATTATCATTACTCTTTCACCTTGTTTTTAAATAGTACTGCCACTCTTTCTTATGTTAACAAAAAAACACCACCTCCATTTCTTAAAAAAAAAAGAAAAGAAAAAATAGATCGCAATACAGAATTTTATTGTTGATTTGTTGCCACTCCGATAAATGTGAATGTTATGGTTTTGCATGTGTTGACTGGTTTCTTATCGCAAGTCCCAGACACCTGCAATAGTTCATACGTGAAGGGAACGCCGATCATATTTTATTCTACTGTATATCATTTTACTTCCCAATAACGATAGCCGTGCCTCTTTGTGAGAAACTGCAACTTATTTTTTTTATTCTGCCAATTGTAAAAGTATACTAAACAAGAATTTCCCTACACATTAAGACATTTTAGGAAAAAATATCTTCTTTCCCCTCTGCAAATTTTGAGCATTTTTTTCCTCCATCTGGCAACTGTGAGTCGAAGATGGGAAAGATTCTTTGCTGTTTTCTCGTCATTACTTGACATTAGTGCTGTCGATTTTTTGAGACTTTAGCAGTTTTCGTTTTTTGAGAAAACCGGTTTTCTGAAAACCGAAAACCGCAAGTGCGGTTTTCAAAACCGAAACCGCAAAAACGGTTTTCAAAACCGAAATCGCAAAAACGGTTTTCAAAACTGAAACCGCAAAAACGGTTTTCAAAACCGAAACCGCAAAAGCGGTTTTCAAAACCGACAATTTCGGTTTTATGAAATTTCACTTTTTTCAAAAACCGGTTTTCGGTTTTTTCAAAAACCGATTTCGACAGCACTAGTTTCAATTGCTACCACTAGTAAAAGTTAGCTAAAAAAGACAGTCTGAACTTTTGGGTAGACAAGAGATTTTTTTTTTGCATATAAATACTGAAGAACTGATTTTATAATTTTTTGAACTTTTATATTTTTCACCTGCGGAAAGATGTAAATTGTTTGGCCCAAATTGCTTTAGGAATTTGTTTTTAAGTGCATTTTATAGCAGGGTGGAAAGCGAATTGGTACAAAAGTACCAATATAGAGGAATGTATGCGAGACATAACGGGAAGAGGACGCATTTTGCTTTCATTCCAACCTGCAATTTTGGCTGTGCGCTCAAAGTTAGTAGTGAATAGGTTTGCTTGTTTTAAAGAGATAGTCGAAAATATGCTGAGTGAGTTTGGATGAATTTTTTGTATGGGTGGGGAGGTAGCCGACAATGTTAGTCCTGTACCCTGAGTGAGGGGATTAAGAGCAGACGGATTTCGGATGTTGGTTACGGCTGACCCACTAACTTGATTATTTGGAATAACATTGTTAATTTGGTGAGAGAAAAGCTGCGAGTGGCGGCTGGGGGGGTGGAATGTAACCAGGAATTAATAAGATTGTTAGTAACAGGCTGTATCTTGATGATGTTTACTCCTAAATTCTCTAATTGAACTTCACTACGCGTTAACGGCATACGGAATCATGTATTCAAACAAGAACCTCGTGATTAGGCCAGTAACTCACACATTCTCACAACGTCGAAGAGAACATACGTGTCTTGGATTAGCTCTGAGTGATCAGTGTTTCCATCCCAATGGGCATTACAATTCAGCAGTGGCGCGCTGCTATAGGCAGGTTCAGTGCAGCATTCGAAATGAAAGTTTCGAAGGAAGAACTTGTAACAACGGAGAAATATAGAAGTGTGAAGGCGATCTGCCTAGCAATTGTGCTGATAGCGCTGTTGATAGGTAACATTGAAACAAATCCAGGGCCAGTGAGCAAAGCTCTTGAACAAAAAGTAGAAGACATCCTTCTAAAATTAAACAGCATGGAACCGAACGTGAACAAGATTGGATTAATTGATGCAAAAATAGACAAATTACAGTCGAAGTTTGATGACCTTTCAAAGGAAGTGAAAGATCTAGAAGCAAAAGTGGCTCACTTGCAGGACGAGAACAGTGATTTGCGACAGAAAATTGATGAACTTGAAATGAAGTGTGACTACAACGAAAATCAGAGCAAGAGAAACAATCTTATCTTCCGAAATGTGCAGGTCAAAAGTGAAGGCTTACGACCATCATGGAAAGACTGTGAGGCGGTTATGAAAGATATAGGAAAAAAGTTGGGGATTAACATAGAACATGATGACATAGAACGTGCACATCTCTTAGGTAGGGGGCGTAACAGTCGGATATAGTTGTGAAATTTCTGCGGTACAAAAAGAAAGCAGAAATTTTGGAGGCGAAATCCAAGTTGCAGGGATCCCATGTGTATATTCATGAGCAGTTTTCAGAAAAAGTGCTTGCTGAAAGACGATTATTGTCTGAAAAACTACAAGAGGCAAGGAAGGAAGGAAGGTACGTAGTGTTAGTGTTTAATAAACTGAAGATTGAAGGGGATATCTATCGTGCTGACACAACAAGTAACAGTGTTTAAAATTTTCCGCGAAAGTCGTAGCAGTGATGAAAATAACAAGAGAAGTGAATTTAGTGCTAGTGTTTCTAATAATTCTGTGGTGTGTACCAGTAACGAAGATAAAGGCGAGAGTGTGGATAGAGAAAAAGTGCGTGTGGTTAGCAACACTGAAAACAGCTTTCAAGAGAAATCCAAAGGCAGAAAAACACGGAAGGTGGATGACCCCTCGGGTACAAAAGGAAGACAGTGTTAGGCGGGGCAGGGAAACAACAGGACCCTCTCACTAGGAGTACAGCTCAAGCGCCAAAATAAATGGCCGGGAAAACTGCCATCAGAGACAACAGAGGCCAACATTTCCAGTAAGTAACTATTCTTTTGGTAGAATCAGTGACCCATCAAAATCAAAACAGCAAAATCAAACATTTTCTTTGTGCTTTCAAAATGTCAATGGCCTGCGTACTAAAGCCAGTTGTTTTCATAATGCTATTTTATCTAACTCTTATGACTTTATTAGCTTGGCAGAAACTTCTTTAACGACAAATTATTCTGACTCAGAATTCTTTGATGATAGGTATGTGGTCTGAAGGCAAGACAGAAATACTGAACTACAAAAAAAAGTTAAGGGTGGGGGAGTATTGTTTGCTGCGCTTAAAAAATATAATATTCAAAAAGTAAATAGCCGGGAAACTAACTTTGAAAGTGTAATTGTCAAACTGGTTTTGAACTCAATTCCCGTGTATATTTGTACTGTTTACATATAGCCTGATTCACCACTTCATTTATATGAACAGTTTTTTGAATTTGTAGAATCAAATTGTCCTGTGGGTTGCACAATTCTTTGTATCGGGGATCTGAATCTACGACAAATAACTAGTTCAAATTTTGATTTAATGACGTTATCAGCTAAATGTAAAAGTCTTTAATTTGTCCCTCTTTAATTTTATGTCCCTCTTTAATTTGGTTTCAACTAATAATATTCCTAAGAGCAATGGCCGAACCTTAGATCTTGTTCTCACAAATCTCTTAAAAGTAACAGTTCAAAGAGAATGCGATCCACTGGTAATAGAAGATAAACATCATCCTCCCCTTCTTATTCAGTTTACAGCATTGTATTCAACCAAACTTAAACAGTGCCTAAAACAGTAGGTTATAATTTTGGGAAAGCAGATTTTGAAAAACTTTACCGAAACCTATTAGCTGTGGATTGGGGTGGGGGATGCTGCAGAATATTAAGGATTTCAATCAAGCTGTGGATTTATTTTATGAAGTGTTGTATCAAATATTTGGTGATTGCATTCCTCGTAAAAGAGTTGATGATTTTGAGTTTAACGTCCCGTTCAGCAGCGAGACTATATGAGACGTGGACCTACTGATTAACGTGGAATCCGAACCACATGAGCTCCCGCCGGGAATCGAACCCGGACCTCCCACGTCAAAGGCGCGTACGCTAACCACTTAACCACGGAGGAGCTCCTCCTCGTAAAAGAGTAACTAATAAAATTTACCCTACATGGTTTACCCCGAATATTATTAATAAAATTAAACGTAAAACGTATAATCGTAAAAAAAAAGTCATCTAAGTGTAGGCAACACTAGGTACCATGAAGAGCAATTCCGTCAACTGCGTAGGAAAATTAAAGCAGAAATAACTGCTACTTATAAAGAGTTTTCAAGCAGCACAGAAGATAAATTAAGGAATGATCCGAAATTATTATGGTCCTTCATTAAAAATAAATCGCGTCACTTGTCTTCTGATCGCATACAGTACAATGGTCATGACCTTACTGATGATAGGAACATAGCTAAAGCATTCGGGCAACATTTTAGTTCAGTCTATGGCTCCTTAAGAGCGGACTATGACGTATCGAGCATGTCTCTAAATGATCGTTCCAGTACTCTTCTTGATACATTTTCACTACCTCTCATATCCGAAAAAGAAATAAAAGAAGCGGTAAGGAAGTTGAAATCGAAAACAGCAAGTGGCCCAGATATGATCCCAACGTACATTGTGAAAGGCTGTTCAGATATATTCTTACAACCTCTGAATATTATATTTAATTTATCTATAAAAACATGTACCTTTCCTGAAAAATGGAAGGAGTCAGTTGTGTGTCCAATACCCAAAACAAACTCAGCTAGTAACATTGAACAGTTCCGACCAATTTCTATCTTATCTGCGTTTGCCAAGGTGTATGAATATATACTGCATAAGCGAATAATGGATCATGTTAAGCCTGCATTATCTGTCAGTCAACATGGATTTCTGAAGGGCAGATCTACAGTTTCAAATCTAGCACTAATAGCAGACTACATTTCGAAGGAACTTGACAAGCAAGGACAAGTAGATGTCATGTATACTGATTTTTCTAAGGCATTTGACGTCATTGACCATGACATTCTCTTAAACAAACTGGCATCCTTTAACTTCTTGAAATCAACTCTGCAATATTTTGCTTCCTACCTTCAAAATCGTAAACAAACTGTAGTATATCGTAATCATAAATCTCAAATCTTTCATGCAACATCTGGAGTCCCTCAAGGCTCGAATCTGGGACCTCTACTTTTTATTTTGGCGGTAAATGATCTACCTGAGTGCTTTCAATTTTCTAAAGATCTACTCTTTGCTTGAAACAATTCAGGACTGTTTAGAACTTCAGAGTGACTTACAAAATCTTGAAATTTGGTGTAAAAAAATAAATTTAAATTAAATGTTCGTAAATGCAGTTATTTAACATTCACTAGAAAAGAAAAATATATTCAATATAATTATTCAATATTAGGGAAAAAACTGAAAAAGCTTGATTTTATAAGGGATTTGGGAGTTATTTTTGATTCGAAATTATCCTTTATTCAACATATTGAAACTATTTGCAAAGAAGCCTACAAAAATCTGGGATATATTTATCGAGTCAGTAAAGATTTTCAAAATGATCAAACTTTAATTGTGCTGTATTATGCATACGTCAGGTCGAAATTAGAATATTGTAGTAATATATGGAACCCTAATATACAGAAATACTCATTCTTGATTGAGCGTACTCAAAATAAGTTTTAAAGGCTTCTTACCCTTAAGAAAACAAAATTCTATTCAAAATTTGAAAGCTACATTAACCTTGTTGAAAATTTTAAATTTGAAACATTAGAACTCAGGAGAAGAAATATTGATTTATTGTTTTTACACAAACTCTTTCATGGCAAAATAGACTATCCTGATCTTACCGAAAATAAATATGTAACCAAGCACCATCCATTAAATTGCGCTCTGCTTCGAAAAATACATTTTTTGTATGATAGCGAAAACAAACGTTTTAAGCAGATCTCCTATATGGAGAGTTAGTGCAACCTACAACAGGTTAGTTAAAGAAAATTTCAACCTGGATGTACTGGCAACGGATGTAAGTAGTTTTAAGAAGTCTATTAATTTTGTAAGAAAAATGTAATTATTACCAATAGTTTTATTAACCTATATAATCTGTATAACGATATACTATGTAACACTATAATTAGGCCTGTGCCTGTTGTGTTATATGTCAATAAATCAAATCAAATCAAACTATCTATTAATTGGAACATATTTGACATTTCTTTTACAGAAAGATAAACATCAAATTCTGAACAGTTAGTTATAAAAGAAAAACTTCTAATAATTTTCCAGGAGGTAATGTACCTAAAATGGAAACCACATTTTCTTGCTGAACTGCTATGCTGATACGTTGTATCAGAAAAGTAGTAGCCCGCTTGTCACCAGTAAGGTATGCAATACGTTTTTAGGTTATATTTTCATAATAAACCTTCATTTTCTTTTAGCACCCAACATTTGACTTTCGAATATGAAGATGTCTCCTCTTTTCAAACTAACTTACCATCGTTCAGAGAGTTCTGCAGAGATCCAAACAAGCTTTGAAAGAAAGTGTTCAAGACACAGTAATCGTGCAAAGTGTTTTTCACGAGGAAGTAAAATTTGTGAAAGTTAAGAAACTAGTAGTTGAAGCGACAGAAAGCACTGCATATGTGAAAGTGTTTCAAGCCATTACGAGTAGTGATGTCGGAAACATGTAAAAGAAGGGAAATCGCTACCATGTAAGAAGGTCGAAAGGACTAATAAAATACTAATAATAAAAAAAATCATCATTAACAGTACATTGTGCTGTCTGACGATTTTCAAGTTGATCGAAATTCAGATATAAAACATTCAGAGAAAAAAAATTGATAAACTACAATATTATGATTTATGTGAACGAAATCTGAACAGGTAAACGCTTCCCTATATACTGGTTGGCGTACGAATAAGTGGTTCATTTGAAATTCAGACTGCAAATTAATCTTTAAATATTACATGTGCACAACATTATCTATACAATAGTTTTTTCCCTGTATCACATGTTCAATATGATCTCTATTTTGCCAAACAACCTCTTTAAGGCGCGTGCGCATGTTTCATACCACTCTGCGCCAAATGTTTTCGTGAATATCACAAAAAAAGTAGATGACCTCGTATTTCCATTTGTTGGGTTGTACGAAAAAAAGCTTTGCTTTCATACAACCTTTGAAAAAGGGTTTAAAGGTGGCAAAAACATTCGTCCATTGTGTTGGGACAGATTACAATTGGAAAAATGAAATCTTTAACTTTTACGTTCCACGATTATGCTGGTTAGGCTAAAGGAGACGGTGATTATAAGAAATGAATTAAATGGTGAAATGAATAATAGTGAGAGGAAACGGGAGAACCCCAAGAAAACCCACGAACACGGTGTTTGTCCACCACAAAGTCTACTTGGCGCGATCTGAGATCAAACCAAGGACTCCACGCACCAGAGGTGGACAATCTACCACTGAGCCACCATGCCCCACATAACGTTGGAAATCACACGATCACCAGAATGTGGTCAAAAAATCCAATACAACATCAGCAGAGTAGTAGTTTCCATCTTGCACAACCCATTGATTGTCTATCGAAAAATCAGTTAGGAAAGACATTTCGAAACATTCAAATATCGGTGAAACTTGAGTGTATCGTCTAAAAACACTGGCTTTATTAGTCTATGACTGGACATAATTACCCATATACAAGGGTCGTTCAAGGCTGACTTGGACTTTATTTCTTCAGAGGAAACAGCACAAGAAGCACCAAACTATGTCAGCTCTTGAAAGTATTCTCCGTGCGTGTCGAGGCACCGTTGCCATCGTTGTGGCAGCTCCCTGTTTCCTTTGGCATAGAAAGAACTTGGTTGTTGTCGTAGCCACTGGAGGACACCGTTCCGCAGTGCTTCATCTGTCGTGAATTTCTTCCCTCCCAGACGGTTTTCAATGGGTGCAAAGAAATAATAATCACTGGGGGGCCAAATCTGGGCTCGAAACCGATTTAGAAGCTGTTCACAGACCGACATGCGTGTCCACTTCTGATCAAATGTCAGCTGGCAGAGAACCCACCTTGCAGATTTTGCGAAAGCGTAAGTGGTCGTGAATGATTGTGTCAACACGCCCGACACTAATATTCACCTCGGAAGCAATATCCCGCACTGTTACTCGCCGGTTCTCAAGAATTATTTGCTCAACATGTGCGATATTCACTGATGTGACTGCAGTCGGACGAATGTGTCCATGCGCTTCATTTGTCACCAGCTCCCGTTCTTCGCGAAACTGTTCACAACATTCGTGCACTCTTGTCCGTTACATCGTTTGTTCACCGTACTGTGCTTGCAATCTTCTGAAAATCTCAGCTTGTTTAACTTACTCCTTCACAAGATATTTGATTACACACCGCTGTTCCACAGACACAGACACACTGCTTGCCACCATGTTCACTGCAACTGCTGCGCATGCGCCAAATACATCATGCCGGGCCCTAGTTACTCGAAAAGAAAGACATTACGTCACTCGCAAATTTAATCATGATCCGGCTATTCATCGATTACTTACTTACGAAAATCCCGGTCAACCTTGAACGACCCTTGTAGTAATCTTATCTCCACGCTGATTTGTTTCGCGGTCTCAAATGTTTTTCGGAGCTCTAACTGAAGGAACGCAAAGTCATGTCTATTCTTCTAAACTGGCTTCTTCCTTAAACGTACTGTACAACGGAATCCATAGAGCCCATTTCTTCGCGGACCTCATCGTGTTTTGAAATAAGCTCAAAATTTCCGTTGAATTTTCATTTCTGCATATAACAGGACAACTAGAGGGTGCTGCAATGTAGACCAAACGACCGAGGCTATTCACAACCTGGGAAGGTAATTGATACATTTACTTGACCATGTTTTGTGATAGAACTCCCACCTGTTATTTTCAAAAAACTACAAAAGGTGTTTGTGTATTATACAGCGTAATGTATTATGTTCATTTTTTTCTTTCATCTAAACTTTAAGTGTATCAACTGTTCGTGCACTATTCTTTCTAGTTGGTTTAACTTGTAATTTCTGTCATAAAATGAATAATGAAGTCAAATTTTAACTTTTAAAAATACAAGGTGTGATTAGAAAGTATGGTGCACAGTGCTATCTACTTATGTTGTACCCATCTCAACTAGTAACCCGGCAGGAGTGTAGCCACGGGGGGCATCGGGACCAGCCTCCCCAAATAATTTCGTGGACCCCCGAAATGACCAGCTTTTAAAACATCATCGTAAGATCACCTCGCTTTGGTGATTTAAAATAACAAAGTTTACATATAATTAATAATTTACGTTAAATTATTAAATCGATTCTTACCGATCGAAAAATAATATGGTATCATTTCCGTGTAACGAATAACCAAATGTACAGCTTGCTACTACATCTGCTACAATCTGTTGATATAGTGCTTCTGTGCTGATCACGTTCAATATGAATATATTGTTTTTTTTTTAAGTCACGAATAATAAATACATATTTTTTGTCACGAAATCTTAAAGAAATTTAGGGAAGTTAAAAAGATCGGCTGTGTACAGAGACTTAAATTGAAATAGTTGTGCACAAAGGTGTAACGTTGGATCCGGGGCAGTAGTTCTTGGTTAAGCATAATAAATACTACGTGGTACATATTAAATATACTCCATAGTTCTGGATAATCACAATAACATTTTAAAACACATTTTTCTGACCAGAACAAAATGAATTCTTTAAGAACTATACGATTTTTGTTACAGTTTCAAGGACCTAACGTCCTCTTCATCAGATATTTACAAAAAACAGATGACAGCAAACCTTATATCTTCCTCAGCCGTTAGTTAGCATTTTCATTTGTATAATTTTAATTGTTGTTTTTATATTTATAAAATTTAAATTTGTAATATGTAACAATATCATATAATTACATTGTTAATACATGTTAATTGTCAATGCAATTTTACAATTCTATTGATCTTTATATATTTTACAAACATGTGAAAGAAACGGGACATAGGATAGATTGGGAAGGGGCTAGAGGTTTAGAAAGAGAAAAAAGAAAGATTATTAGGAATTGGAAGGAAGCGAGAAGAATAAAGAAAGAACAAGAGGAGAACGTAATAAACTGGACAAGTGGTATAAATATACATGAGCAATGGGAGAAATTATTAGAAGTGATAGAAAATAAAAATGCATAAGACTATTAGTGCAATTTTAATATTTTCAAATTTCTGTTATTTTATTTTATATAAAGATCAATAGAATTGTAAAACTGCATTGACAATTAACATGTATTAACAATGTAATTATATGATATTGTTACATATTACAAATTTAAGTTGTATATATATAAAAACAACAATTAAAATTATATAAATGAAAATGCTAACTAACGGCTGAGGAAGATATAACATTTGCTGTCATCTGTCTTTTCTCAATGTTCTGGTCAGAAAAATGTGTTTTAAAAGTGGTACATAATATTTATGGAGAAAAAAAGCTAAAAGACAGTGTTTTTAGTTTTCCGGACAGAAATCAAAATTTTTCGTTTTTTTTCAGACCTCAAAATCACTACCTGTAACACAATTTTTTTATGGACTTTGTACATTGTAGCTGCCCCCCTCAAAAACGACGGCCAGCTCCTAGACAAACCTGCTGGCTACACCCCTGAAGCCCGGTAGAATAAACTTCTGGTACAGTCAGTGTCGAGTTTGAACCAGATGTGACATGTTAGTTGTCTTCTAGAGGCAGAAGAGTGAGGACGTATTAAGAGTGTCTGTTGTGGCGTGTCAGCACTTGAATTTTGTTCTAAACTGCAACAAAAGTGCCAAAGAAGCTCACGAAATGTCAAAATCAATGTATGACGATGAAGCGGTGGCACTAAAGACTGTTTACGAGTGGTTTGAGCGATTCAAAAGCGGCAAGGTGGTGGTTGAACACAAGCAACAATCGAGACATTCCTCGATGTCCTTTAGACACAATTTCTGACATTGGCGGGGTCACGACAAAGCACTTGAACCTCCTTCCAAAAGAAGCCTTTCAGAAATGCTTCCAGTCATGGTTGAACGTTGTGATAAGTGCATTGCTAGTTATGGACAGTACTTTGAAGAAGATTAAAGCAAATTTATTGTAAGATTATTATTTTGTTTCAAATAAAATAATTCACCATATTTGTGATGATACCTCGTAGTTATAAGAGCTTCTACCACCTTAGATTTGCCTGATTTGATTAAACACTTTTCTAAATAATAACATTATCAAATTCTTCGTACTTAAGAGGGAAGCCTGATGACCTCTTTTTGAGCTGACGAAATTCGTTGCCCACTTCAGTATTTTAATTTTAATAATTTAAGGGAATATTGAGGAGTACTATAAAGGTAACCAAGAAAGTTCTGTCGCCTTTGAACATCGATATGTCACCTAAGACCAAAAATAATCCCCATCAGCATCAACGACCTTCTGCCAACATTCTGGAAGGCCATGGATTCCATCGAGGGAGAACTTGGTAGGCCGCGAAGCTAAGAAGGTATCAAGTGCATTTTGCACCACCTCTAATGTTACTGTCCAAGGAATGGAACAAGTGATAATAGGACGGTGTAATGTCCCGGGAGTATGGCGGATGCAATAGTGTTTCCCATCCAAGGCACAGAATGGTGTCCCGGGTCATCCTAGCCACGTGGAGCTTAGAGTTGCCTGTAACAGGAGGATCTCTTTGCGATTCAGAAGTGCTGGCTCCAGAGTTTTGAATTTTTCTTGAACACGGTTCAACTGCTGATAGTACACAATTGCATTGATCCTCTGACCAGCTGGTAGCAGTTCCCGATGCACGGTGCCGCGAGCAGTCCACCAAACACACAGGAGAACCTTCTTGTGGTACGATGCTGGTTTCTGCTGTTTTGAAACCGGTTCATGGGATGCTCAGCAATGATGACGGCGCCGTGCAGCTTCGTACAGGACCCACTTCTCATCCTATGTGAACACCCTATCAAGAAATGACTCCTCTCTTAGACGAGACAGCAAAGAAACACGGGTGTCTTCTCGCGTTACCTTCTGGCCCGGAGTCAAATCATGTGGGACCCATCGACCCAACATGTAGTGCTTCCCAAGTTGATGAAGGTGCTTTCGAATGATTTCTCCACTCACACTGAATTGTAGTCCCAGTTTCTCACATGTCTGGCCACTGTTCGCCTCAATTGCTGCCTGCAGATCTTTATTTTGTAATGTGTTGGTCTTCCGGCACGTGGTGCGTCTTTGAGTGTTTCGTCACGGTCCTTAAACTTGTTAAACCACCGCTGCACTGTCCGCGTTGTGACGACACCCTCACCAAAGACCTGGCATATCTTCCGCCCTGCTGAAGCGGCGTTTGACCCCAGTTTGAACTCTTCAGCATACACGCTGTTACGATGCTCTGTGGAGGTCCGATGTTCTCTTTGTCCTTACCCAAGTTCACGGTATATCTGAAATGCCCAGAAGCAGGTAGTATGTTGGATATACCCACTCCGACGATTGACCTTTACCTTATCTCCATTCGCATTCAGCTCACGGTGTGAGGGCCAACGGAACACAGACCTCCACGAAAAGCGAAATAACTTTCTTGGTTACCTGTATATATAAACAGTCAGACGAGTTTCATGTTTTTTATTTCTCTTTGAAAGATTTCCCTTTCTTAATATTAGGTGGAAGGTCTTTCATGCGATTATTTCTTATTAGTAATGCTAGCTCTGAGGTTTAATAAGGTATAAAACCTTCACCCTGTGACTGACTGTGTATCATAATAAAGGTTAAAGTCATAGCTGTATAAGTAGAAAGTATTATCAATATGTTATTCCAATAATGTTTTAATGGCATTTGGGTGGTATCGGCAAACACCTGAAATCTTGCCTTAAAAACTTCTACAGATTCTGTACAATAAAGGAATTTCATCACTATTTTTCAGCATTAAGTTCATTAATCTGGACATTCATTTGAAGCTAAAGTTAATTTTGTATCTATATAACTACGACTTTACTTGTAATAACAACGCTTGGATTTTATTCAAAATTAACTTTATAGATTTTATAAAGAACTGTAATTACGGAAGGCAAGTCTTTCCTGTTAATATATTTGTATATAAATTTGACTCCTAAATTTCAGGAACTTCGGTTGAACGTACATTGCTTTTTAAAACTACGATAAAACTTAACTCCTTTCTTTTAAAAAAGTACAGCAATATATATAAAAGGTTGAAATCAATATACTTTCTGTATATTTTACAAATATTTCTCAGGAGTTTAGCTAATTTAATTTGCGAAAAAACAAAATAAAATAAAACCATCTGCTGGCTTGAATTTTCTAGAAGGCAAAGCATTGTTAGTATTTACTAAGGAACATACTCAACACTTACAAGGGATTCCTCCAAACATATTTTACAATCCTATTACATAAAATTAACACTAGAATTTTGAAATTTTCAGATACATACTTCATTTCTTCTGCAATGATTCGACTACACGCATTTGGCAAGCAGAGGCCCCTTTAAACTAGACGAAGTCATTTTAGAAACGGACTTACAGGGCAGGCCGTGCAATTGATATATGTAAATCAACTTGATAGCTTACACTGTATACTAAAACAACTATGTATACTAAAACAACTTATAGCTTACACTTAAGGAAGAAAAGACCAGTTCTACACGTGAAAATGTTTTGAACAATATGTGATGTCAGTTCTGATGTTCAAATCTTCCGTAGGGCTGAATCTAAATCTGAACATAATACGTTTGACAAAAAATAACTCGCGGACTGACTACACTTAAAAAAATGTGCTTGGAAAATAAAATAGTCAAATATAACGGAAAATAATCTCCTTAACGTCCCACAATTATACTCAGTTGGGTCAATATGCCGAAAAATAAGTGAAAGAACCAGAGAATAAAGTGAAAAAAAAACAGAAGATCCCATGAATATTATTTTATTCATCATAAGCTCTATTGTACTGGGAGTAAGTATATGATCGCTCCTATTAGACGTAAGTGTCGTATCAACACCAACCCCAGAAAACATGTGCCTTTATTTGCTGTCTGAAAATTTGACGATATATTAGCTTTATATATTTGATTAATCATTAATATATAAACAAACCAAAGTATCAGTTACGAAAATAACAAAGGGCATAACTCTTAGACCGGATGTTCCGAATGACCGAGTCTCTCTGAGTCTGAAGGGCATAATCGAGGGACGTTAACTACATATTTATATTCACTTCCACTACTGGGATTTTATTATGGAAAATGGAATTCAATCTTAACAGTTCCCATTAGGTCGTTTACACTTACAGTCTACACACTGAATAAACAATATTACCTTGTGATCGAAAGAGAAAATTTCCACCATTATTTGTGGTTTCGTTCAGGTATCTCTATCAACAGAAAAGAGTAAGGATATAAGTTGGAAGGTAAAACGTTGTATAATGGATTTTAGTTTTTGAGATAATTTTTTCTCATATCAATAACTATGTAGGTTGGTCTACAGATTATATATACAGGGTGTTTTAAAATAACACCGACAACCCTCGGGAGGTGACTCCTGACACTAAGGTAAGACAAAAAGTATAGACCAACCTGGGTGCATAAATGCTTCCTTTCGGAGTTATATACTACCGAAAACAAGAAAAAAATGAACTTTAAAGATCCATAGCTTAAAATCTATTACCTACCGTAGTCGGGTCAAGACTTCACTTAGGGACTAATATGTGCACTATCCAAAATTACATAGAATCCTTATGTACTCACGCAACAATTTTTATATAGGGAGTTTGGCTACGGGTATTTTCATTTGAAGTACTCACGAATTATCTCTATAACAAATTGTTGCGGAAGTACCGCAGGATTCTGAAAGTTGGGTGTTTGGATAGGGCCCATACTAGTTCTTAAGGGAAGTCTTGGCCCAACTATGGTAGGTCCCATAGTATTGGAGCTATGGATCCTTGAAATTCATGTTTTAGGCAGGTTATAACTCCGAAATGACGGATTTCTGCACCCAGGTTGGTCTATACTTTTTGTATTATCTTGGTGTCACGAATCACCTCCTAAACGTTGTCGGTGTTGTTTTGAAACACCCTATATTATATATATATTTATTGAACGCTACCATTTTTATTAGTTTTGTGACTATTATTCTTATCTGTTGTGGGATTTAATATAGTTTTCTCATAAAAACCATTTCTTACTCAAATTGTTTTGATTATATATACCTTCCATTATACTCAAAGATCTTTTTCGTGGTATCTTTGAGCAAGAAAAAAAAAAAACTTGGACATGTAAAAGAGGCTAAGTGTGTTTTAATGCTTCATCTACAGTCTCTTATATACTTTGGAATTAATTTCAATATTACTGTACTTTCTATCAATATCTAGCATTCGAGTTGTTGGTTATGCTTGGGTATGCAAGTAGTGGTTCCCCTACTAAGACAATATATCCTTGTGACATGGGTAACAATCTGCAACATGATCTTTTACCTTCCTGTTTTTATCCTTACTTTATTTGTTTTAACTATCTGTACGAATGATTCATGAACAACATAAAAGACACACAGAGAAGTGTTTAAGTGAATATCACAGAAAATTGAAGGATAAAAATTCACTCTAGCATTTCTAGTGCGTTCAAAAATAAACCACTGCACTAACACCATCTGCACGAATGTGTTTCGCTGCTGGATTTCAAGTTTTCACGGTTTGAGCTTCTTTTTTTCTTCAAATTTATAGGTTTTAATTTTATAGATTTAAACATCATAGGTTTTAATTTTGGAACTGAACTCAAAGCTCGTCTGTTATTTTTCTGAGTTTGAGGCATATTACTTAACATTCTCTCTAGAGCCTTTATCTTTTCGGAATTTTTACGCACTGCTATCATCAATGACTTACACGCACATTGCCTACCACATGTGCTTCCACTGCTAGCGCTATTGTCCTCGCAGCTATTATTTCCTTCTTCCGTGGCCTGTGGAACGTTCGAAGGCAGCAAAGAAACGGACGAAGATTCAAGTGTAACTGGATTTTCTTGTGTATTGTCATATAATGACTGCATGATTATTTTATGTTCCGCACGCAACACTTCACGTATCTCATTCGCGTACTGTACAGGTTCAACATCAATGTTTCCTGCTTCTCTTTTGAGTGCGTTGTATTTCATATAATTACATCTTAGAGTCCTCCACTTTGTTTGACAACTGGCACCTGCTGACATTTGGTTCATTTCGGGTACACCTCTTTCGTTCATTTCACTGGCTACTGCCTGCCACACTTCCTCCGATGATTCGTTTGTATTCATTAACAGCTGAATCCTCTCCTCTTTTAGAATACTTAATAATATTGCAGACGGTGTTTGTCCTCCGTAGATTGGAGAGTTCCAGAAGGTTTCTGACGAGAGTGAGTCGGATATATCTTCCCAGTTCCCTGCAACACAAACACTCAGTTACATTATTTAAAAATCTTTATACACATATATAAAACAGGATTTCGGAATTATTTAATTACAAAAGTATGTACTCATCTTATATTTTATATACATTAGTAGAAAAAATTAATGTTCACAAACTATCTCTGTCTGCGCAACTGCCTAATGTACCATTTTGTTGATGTTCATAGCATCACAAATCACTTCCCGCAGTCTGTGTATATCTTTTTGTTCCGTTGCAATTGTCAGGATTCGAATGTCGACTCCAAGTTGGCACCCCGATCACTCGTATCCAACGAGGAATTCGACAACATGCAAGAGGACTTTTTGTTTTCTATTGATGTCAGGAATCACATTCCGGAGTTTGTGCACATTTTTGAGGTTCACGATATATATATATATATATATATATATATATATATATATATATATGTGTGTGTGTGTGTGTGTGTGTGTGTGTAATTTGCCGTTTCGGAATTCTTTTTCTCTAATCCTATATTATATGTATTTGTTTATCAGTAACTGTCAAATAGATATAGGACATTCCATGTCAAATCAACAAGTCATCAGACTTGACCATCTCAGATTTGTGTAAAAATTGGTCTACAACTTTATTACAGTGGAAGATGAAACATTCCCAAATATTACCTCTTCCCCCTGAAAGTGTCTCCATACAGGGTGTTTAAAAATGTCAAAAAATTGCTTTTTTTTAAGTTACAGTGATTATTAAAAATTATTATAAAATGATTAATATGTGCACTACAGTCGTGAAACAAACACCATTGAAAAGCTTAAAGATTGCCCTACAAGTTGTACTATATTAAAAAAACCTATAAAATAAAAAATAACACTTCGAAAATTCAAATTAAGATTTGAATTTTGAATTTCGCATAGAAATGTCCCTCTGAATTTGTTCAAAATTGTTCAGATTGTAGTCTCATATGTGTACTAAAACACCACAAAGTTGTATTTTGGGCACTCAATGGGATCTGACTCAAAATTCAACATAAAGCAAGCATTGCACGATATTGACCATGTGAATATCTGTGTTCAGATCGATAACCATTTGCCTGGAGTTATTTACCTGCAGCATAAAAGGAATTTATATTCAATTTGATTTGTTTCTTGATGTAGTCATTTGAATTTACACAATTATCCACCTTTCGAGTTATTTAGAGAGGTGTTACGTTTCCGAACAGTAGTCAATACAAGTCATTATTCTTGTTAGTCAGTACGGATGTTTCTAAATTTATATTGGCTACATTGATACATGTTATTTTCATTCCTTTGTTTCAGGATTGCTGTCACAGATATGTGGAAGTGGATAATTGGAATAGGAAAAAGAATTTATTGACTAATTGTTTGTGCTGAAAGTGTGTGAAAGGATTGTGAGCACTGTCATTGTGTTTCGTAACACATTTGATACAAATATTGTGAAAGGGAGGAAAATATATCCCTCCCTTTCATAATATGTTCTGTAATAGCAATCCTGAAACAAAGGAATGAAACTAACATGTATCAATGTAGCCAACATAAATTTAGAAACATCCATACTAACTAACAGTACCTGCATTAAGTACTGTTTGGAAACGTAATACCTCTCTAAATAACTCAAAAAGTGGATAATTGTGTAAATTCATATGAATACATCAAGAGACAAATGAAAATGAATATAAATTCCTTTGATGCTGCAGGTACTGTTTACCCTCGGACATTAGGTCCCTCGACACTTCTGCGCATCACAGAAGTAGAAGAGTCCATTACGAAAAATGGGTATGTGTGTGTATGTGTTCGTTTTCTCCTCTGGGAGCGAGAGAAAGAAGATTGGAAGTTTAAACATAGTTGCCGGCTTACGTAAATTGGTCCCAGGTCAGCAATACATTCTGGTCAGGTGATGATGTCACGCAGTGAACAGAGCGCGCGCATTGTAAATGCAGTCTAGCATTGTGTTTTAGGCGCTTCGACATTCGGTTGATCGCGCCAACAACCCGCTGGAGAACTTCAGATATTGTCTTTCTCTATAGTACATATACGATTGTGCCTGTGCAGTTTACTGTATTTTTCTAGTTCTTTCTCTTACCTGTTTCGTGGTTATGCTTGCGTAAGCGTGTGTGTGCGTCGTTTTGTTATTTTTATTATGATGGAGCCAATACCGTCAACCAGTAAAGTCAAAATATTGTGCCTATCCCCTCCTGGAAATTTTGGATTCTTCTATTTTTTTGTTCATCTTGCACCGTAGATCCCCAGTCATGCCCAACGGACAATAATAATCAGTTATCGTGCTTTCAGTGCCGTAGGCCCACTTTGATTTCATTCTCATATTATTATTTATAAAATCTTACCAGGTATAGATTTACTGTGCCGGGTTGGTAACACTGCAAACAATACCTTTACTGCTGACCCGAATAACCAACGCCTTCCTTTCTTTTCTTTTTCTTTTACAGTCCATTCCTTTCATTAAGATAGACTCTCCTTGGCACTCTGTCAACTGGAGGTCTCAGCCGAATGGGTAAACAGTAAATAGCTCCAGGTAAATGGTTATCGATCTGAACAAGTATATTCACATGGTCAATATCGTGCAATGCTTGGTTATGTTGAATTTTGAATCAGATCGCATTGAGTGCCCAAAATACAACTTTGTGGTGTTTTAGTACACATATGAGACTACAATCTGGACAATTTTGAACAAATTCAGAGGGACATTTCTATGCGAAATTCAAATCTTAATTTGAACTTTAAAGTGTTATTTTTTATTTTATAGGTTTTTCAATGTAGTACAACTTGTAGAGCAATCTTTATCCTTCCCAATGGTGTTTGTTCCACGTCTCTAGTGCACACATTAACCATTTTATAACAATTTCTAATAATCACTGTAACTGAAAAAATGCCGTTTTGGGGCATTTTTGAACACCCTGTATGGGGACACTTTCAGGAGGAGAGAGGTAATATTTGGGATTTTTTCATCTCCCACTGTAATAAAGTTGTGCACCAAGTTTTACAAAAATCTAAGATGGTCAGGTCAGATTTTGCCATTTGTTTGGTTGCCACTTGACATGGAATGTTCCATATACCGACTTGAGTAGAGTTCTAGGGTTTCTTAGATTTAGTGAAGTTAATTGCGGAATTAGGGATGAGTTTAAAAAAAATAGTGAATTTGTTTTAATCTTACTGAGGGAATATATAAGGGATAAGTGTGCTGAATTAGTAACTGTAACCTTAGCAACTATAGATTTGCTTATCATTAAGAACAGCAAGTTTGAAAAAAAAGAAAAAAACACGAAATTGACTTTAAAAAAATGTTAACTCGTAAACATGTCAAGTTTCATAGTTCGTCAATCTATTTTTTTTCTTGTTTTTTTCTTTATTGTCTGGAATAAAATGGGTACGTGTTTTATTGTACGGAACAATTTTCGTTTTTTTCATGTTAACCTTTTTAAACGTTTTCTACTGAGTTGCTTAACTTCTAAGTACCTTTATTTCATTTCTTTTATTATTTTAACCTTTTCACACGTTTTTTTACTAACATGCCTAACTACTGAGTACCTTTATTTAATTTATTTTGTTATTTTAACCTTTTCAAACGATTTTTACTAATATGCTTAACTACTAAGTACCTTTATTTCATTTCTTTTGTTATTTTAACCTTTCCAAACGTCTTTCACAAGGTGGGTCAAAGCCATTTTCTACACACGCGTATTCTCTTTTATTGCATTAGTTCAATTTAGTCCTTAGATACAGTGTTGTTTCTCTTACCGTTTTTAATTGTAAGGAAATTGCGTTTCCGCTAATGAGCCTTATAAGCAACAAAAACATTGAAAAACGGCTTACTTAATAATGGACTATTTTCTTCGGCCGCATGGATGTTCCAAGGCAGTTTTACCAAAATGAAACAATCACCACGTGTATTTGTTTACATGCGGTACTGAACGTTTCTTGAATAAATTATACTACTAATCTTTATTATTATTATTATTGCTCGTATTGCCAAATGTAATATCTGCGAAAAATCTACAAATTAGTAAGACAAATAAATATAAAATGGCAAAATACACATATCAAAGAAGAATTTATACTTACTTGGCGAGTCTTCCATTTCACATTTTATAAATTCAATAGGAATTGGATCAATACTGACATCAGCCGGATCCACATTTCGTTCAGCTACTGTCGGCAATGTTTCACTGGAAGTTTGAGAGCGTGAAGCTACCTTTTCCTCCACTGAAAGAATTTGAGCGATTTGGTCCGCATACTCTGGTTGGGTATCGTAGCTTCCGCCTCCTTCTGCCACACTGTTTTTAAAGTACAAGTAGTCCTGTTTCAGGATTTCCCATTGTGAACAAATTAGATCCTTTTGAGAATCCTTGATCCCCCTTTTAATCATTTCTACGTTGATCCTTTTCCATCTTTCGTTCTTGGGAATACTCTCATTCGTCAGGATTTCTTGGAACGTCTCTTCCTTGAGGATTTGAAGAAGGACTTGAGTGGCACGCTGGCCAATGTCGTGTTTCACCATCCGAATGCCATATGTAATTGGACGCTTTCTTTTGGCCTGGAACTCAGCACCCATTAAAAATAAAAGAAATGGAACGATGAGTGACATTCACAGAGTTGCAGTTGGAGCATTTCGTGTAGGCTAAATAAAAGTGCGAGAAGAATATATACTGACGTGCGACAACAAGCTACAAGGGGTAAAGAGCGCCGAAACGTCATTAATTCTTTATTTGTGAAACCACTAGTTGGCGCAGTGCGACAAGGATTGGATCTTGTGATGCAGCTATCCTTGTTTTGTTTGACAAAGGACGTTGTTCTTCATAGGAGCTGCACTTGTAAAACCAACAGAAAACATCTTTAAGTTTCATTCACGATATGTAATTTTCATGCTCTTTAAAATTTCAAAATTTGATACAATGGTGTCGTAGCATATTATGTAATATGATCAGATACTGATATGTACATGGTTGTACATACACGACTTTGTTTTATAATTTAGTAGCAACCTATTGACTGGCTAACTACAGTATTGCCAGTAACAAGGGAAAGAAAAATTGTGTTGGTCTCGGGACAAAGAGCGACAACTTTTGAAACTTTGAGTATTAATATTCTAATACGTAGATAGGCGTTCCGCTGTCACTAACTGTAAGAGGGGAAGGGGGCTAGAGGGGGGACTCGTTTCATTATACCAACGGTACCTTTCTTCCTCCCAATTTCTTACCTTAATCATAAACTTTACTGAAGAGACGTAGGTTCTTGTTTCAAAATCCAGAGGTCACGTGTTCGAATCCGATATTCTTCCATTCTGAGATTTCCCACGGCAAACCCAAGTTAACAAGCGAATATTACGATTGTATAGGGTAATTCAAAGAAACGGGAAATACGAAAAGCTGTGTTGGCAACAATGGGAGTTCGGTAACACTGAATATCATATGCCAGCCTGTTAACGACACCCTGCCATTTAGTTATCATGAATTCTTTGAGTGGTGCGCAACGTGCTTTCGTGATCAAAGCGTTTTACAAGAACAATGACAGTGTGGAGGGGACACGTAGAAAATTCCGCCGTCACGCGCAGAACACAGTCCTAGAGAGCTACACCAGCACCAGAGCACAACAAAAGAGTTATTGTGTGGTGTGCTATGTCATCATACGGTGTGATGGGTCTTTATTGTTTTGAGGACGAGAATGGCCATGCGCTTACAGTCACATAGATTCGTTAAGTGGCCATGCTTGAAATTTTTGTTGTGCAACAAATAAACAGAATTCCACACATTATTGACACAGTCTGGTTTCAACAAGATGGATCAACGTCCTACAAAGCATGAATATCGATGGCTGCTGTATGCCAATTGTTTGGGAAACGTGTAATTTCGAAAAATGGTAACATTCAACGGCCTTCCAGATCCCCTGATTTGGCAGCTTGTGATTTTTTTGTGTGTGTATTCTAAAATGGCATTATTTTCACTATTAAAAGATTAAAAAATTTAAAAAATGTTTTTATAAATTTATTTATTTTTCAAAATGACCTCGTTTTTTTCACCCTGTACATGTAAAACTTCGTCGATTTCCTAAACTTCCTCTACCATTTTATTGTTGATTCAAACGCAAACTGTATCAAGAATTGTGTTAAATAAATAAATAAAGCTTGAGAAGGACTGCCCTAATATTTTAATACAAAAGGAAAGAGAAAGTCCAAACAATACTCTGGTGGAAACACACTTAAGAAGGAATGAACGAATTTCTCTCCAAGTTGGTTTACAGGGAAGGTAATGACAGTGATTCCAACACAACGCTCGTAGGACATCTCGAATATATTAGATCAAATTTTCAAGAACATACAATATTTATCTTAATAGAAATGTGTGATTTTTTTTTCCTCAGTGAACGAAGCACGAAGATTCCATTAGTAGGCGTGACAGAGATTCCATTAGTTTCAACGCTACACGAATATACGCTGACATCTTTCGATTTTTCAGGTATACAGTTTGATTACCCTATTTCTTAAAATAAAATTGACATGACAATGCTGCTGGTACAGAGGAAAGTTTGATCCTTCGTAAAATATTTCCGTCTTCGATAGTATTGTAGACAAATGTAAGGAAAGGCTTTATTCGGATAAAAGCCTTATTATTAACGAAGAAATTTGTCAATTTTAAGGTTTCTTTTCTTTCACGATATCTAAATAAAATAAACCGAAGAAACATGGGTTATGTTCTATCAGACGCTGAAACATGATATTTGATGAAGTGCGAGATGTACACAGGAATTTCCTAGGAAATATACGTAGCGAGTAGGATCAATTTTGTTGAGGTTATCTCTAAAAGAAACATGTGTTGTACATGGATTGATACTACAATAGTATTGTTATCATTCTCAAATTATGAGGACATAAAATGCTTGCTATTGGGACAGTTTCGAAGAACAGAAAGGGTTTGCTGAAAAGTGAAATTAAGAAAAGGAAAATACGTAAGTGTTCGGAGAAGGCCTGTAATTACTGTGAAATGGAGGAACTGATATATTTGCATCTTGCAAAAGTCACAAGAAAGGGATACAATCTTGAATGATGGTTGTTAACCGATTTCGAGTCGTGAGCAGGTGCTATATCATCATGTGAGCGTATGTATAGTAGACCCAGGAGGTCAAAATTTACAAGGAATAGACCGAGTACAATAAGTTGAGTTGCCCCGGTAGCAGGTGAACGTGCTTTGTCCTGCTGAAAGATGAGTCCCTGAAAGTGTTCAGATAAGGTCGGAGGATATGACTAACGACACCACGAGTGTATGACGCATAAGCCATAAAATAAAGACCAGATGTGACCGGGGTGTGTAGCTTCACCATCAAGTATGAGTATGGCTAGTGCGAGGAAATCATATCTTTCCGTTCCTTCGATACGCAAACGGCTGTTACTACCAGAGACAGATATGACGTTTACCGCTCAGCAACACCGTCTTTCACTCGTCTCTCCCAACAGTTCTCTGCAATCAGGAGGTGTTAGAGATAACCGTGCGAAAGAAACAAGGAAACTCATACCTCTCTCGAATAATCAACTATTTAATGTTTGTGCGCTCACATGGTTGGTCCACAGTAGGTTTGATTACGCTGACGGTTGCTGGTTGAAGTCCTGCTACTTAGAATGACTCGGACGATCCTTTTGTCCAGGTGGTATTCGGGAGAACACCTGCGTAAATCAACTCCCTCCTGTCGTATCACTAATGCACCACAAACATGACCCGTGTGGGCTGCAATCTTGAGGAACGATCACCCGGCCTCTCGCAGCCCCAATATATATCAGACTCAAATCAATAAACTGCAAGATGGGAGTTAGTTGGCGTCGTCCTGGTATGATAGATTATGATACACAAACATACACATGCACACAACGAATTTGCTTACAACTACAATCATCATGTTACCGACGATCTTCAAACTACTAGACACACGCCCTCTCTTTATACACACAACCAGTATGCCCTTGTGTTCGTCAGTGTCCTATAACCTTCAAATTAATTACAGCCTATCCCCTACATACACTCATTCTGTAGTGCGAATATCATTGGAATCGAACAATATGCACGTTGTGTACGTAATGTGTTTCCACAAATGTTAATTTTTCTTGCGAGATGGTCAATACATTTTTATTAATACCATTTTACTCTTTAAAATCGAGGTAAGCTAAACTTTAACCTAAAGAAAAACAAGAAAATGTTTTATTACAAATCAAAAATCAAGAGACTTTGCAGGTTTATGCCTTTAAGAGTAAAATAAACTTTAATCCTCTAACTTATCATTTATTTTTCAGATGTCGAAAAAATTCAATTTATTATTATTATTATTATTCGTAAAATTTTAATGCTCGTTGTCAATTAATGTTATTGCCTATTGTAATTCTTAAGATAACGCCCATGAATGCTAGTTCAAATAGTTCATGAAAAGTAAATCAATTTAAAATCCCGAATGTATTCGTTTCGTCAAAATGGGAATACACAGATTGCAAAATAATTTCTGAAGTGGAAATATACAAGTAAATTACCATCGAAAACTCTTGAAAACTATGCACGAAAATACATGCGATTTACAATGCTTTCTGATAAGTCACTTTACAATTTCCAGAATATCCATTTTCTCCCTGCTGCTGACAGTAATAGACTTTCTGATCTATTGAATTGGTAAGTGTTTGCGTTTTTTCTTCTCTTTTTTTTCAGTGAAAATTTTCCATAAAAAATAAAATGTGGCAGCGCGTCTTATGATATTCGATAGGGCATTATGTGTCTACAAAATTGTATGTTCAGGTTTTTTTGCTAATGTACTTTCTGTTCTTTTCAGGTCATTAGAATGGAGTGTCACGTCGACAGAAAAGAGCATTTTCGACATCTGTTGCTGTTTGGGTTTAATCGAGGTGCCAAAGAGACAGAGGTTGTTGGAAAGATTTCTGAAGTTTACAGGGAAGAAGCGATGCCTCTTAGGACGGCTCAATATTGGTTTAGGCGATTCAAAAACGGCAATTTCGACCTTAAAGACGTGCATCCCACCGGACGCCCCGTTCAGTTCGATAAGAAACGACTGAATCAGCTTATTCACGAAGATCCACGCCAAGCAACAAGGGAATTGGCAGAGATAATAGACTGCTCCCACAGTAGATAGACCGTCACCTTCATTCGATCGGAACGGCTTAAAAGTTGGGCGCATGGGTTCAACGTGCTTTCTTCAACTACAAAAATCAACGCGCCACGATCACCGCCGGTTTCCTTCGCCATCATTGGTCAACAAGTGGAGACAAGCAGTGATTTGTCGCCATAAACTTCACCAATTTCTCAAACAACTTCTGTGGCTTTAGCACCTTGATTAAACCCAAACAGCAGCAAGTGTTGAAAATGCTCTTTTCTGTCGACTTGACACCCCATTTTGTAGTACACATAATGCTCTATCGAATAACATAACACACATTGCCACATTTTATTTTTCATACAAAATTTTCACTGAAAAAAAAAACGCAAACATTTATGGGTCAACCCAATACCGCTCTAGGTTTAATTCATTAAAATAAACAATCAATAAAAATAAATAAAGCTAACAATGAGCTCTCAAAAATTTGCTTTCCACTTTTAACATTTGGACTTAGTCTGTAGTTACAGCCACTTCACTGTGAAACTGACATTGTCAGCGTGGGACTATGCTACCATCTTGCAACTATAAACGTAACTAATGGTATCATATAACAAAACGTGTAAATACGTGCTGTAAATACAATGTACAGAATATTGTAAGATACTCGTATATTCTCATGATTTTAATTTTTGTGAGAATTAAAAGCCCGAGACGATTCGGGATTTTAACTTAAGGAATTAAGAAGGGTAATACCAACGCCCATTGCATGGACTGAATTCAAACCCAGCAACAGATATATCTTGCATCACTAGCTTAATCTGTTATATTTCGACCATACCAGCCGGCGTGATCAGTATACAATTAAAGTGAACTTACCGTTTGCATAGCTCTCTTTGGAGACTGGAGAAGGTACTGAACCATCATTGTTAGTAAATGCAATTCCACTATCATCGGCTTCCAAACATGAGCTTTCATTTAAATGTAATACATGCTTCCGTTTCATTCTTCTAACAGGAAACGACAGTTTAGAAGCTACAGTCATTACTTCCATCACATCATCGTAGTACCTGAGAGCATGAATCTTATTCTTGGCTATAGGAATACCTTTGCTGTGTTTCAAACACGTGCATTTCATTGTATTCCACTTCCAGGAACATTTAGTTAGAGCTTGTTCCTTTTTTCCTGGTATTCGAGCACCCCTCTTAGTCATTTCATGGAGAATCATTTTCCATGTTTCTGACTTTGGTTTGTCACTACGTAGAAGACAAAGATATTTTTCTTCCTTTAAAATGTCTAACAGAATCTGTGTGTAATTTTTGCCATTTGCAACTTTTTGATCCCAATAGTTTTCTTTCTTACGCACGGTAGTTTTGGGCTCAAATGAAGAATCTGGAAAAGAATAAGAATATACAACGTGAATAAATTTAATTCATATTTAGATATTCGTATGTGAAATTGTTGCTATTTTTCGTAAACTCTTCGCTAGATGATTGCTTTCTGTATGAAATACTGCAAGTTAAATCTTTGAGGTCTTCAACTCCTCGGACTCAAACGCGAGTAGAATGATGTAACGCACAACTAATGATTGAATACTCGGAATTTCAACAATTTGTATGCCCACGGATGGACTATGTGTTCTCTATAACCGTTTGTGTTCTTATCTATACATACACTTCGAGGAGAGGTTGTAATTGGTTTCTATGATGCCTGTTGTCTCTCTGTCTTTCCCTCACAATACTAGCAAAGCATTGACATAATTAGGGGTAATGGGGTCTGTTAAGAGATAATATTACAGGGTGTCTACTAGATGTTTGTTTTTAAATTCCAACCTTTTTGCAGGTCTATTTATATTATTTTCCAAGTCTCTATTTTTTTTAAAGAAAGAAAAGTTGTTCCTGTTAATATCCCCTACCAGAAGGCCAGTTGAGAAAAATCTGAAGTAACTGAAAAAAGCAATCAGAGTTCTCACCTTTAACTAACGTGTGAATCATAAACCTTGATAATATCCCTCTCGTGTTTCAATTATCGGCTTTTCTTAACAAATAGGCAAAACGTAAAAGAATGTTTCACTTCCTAAGCAAAAATCCCCAATTTTCCTTGATTTCCAATTTATGTACCATTTTCCCTGACTGGTCCCTTACCTTTTTCGTAAAATTTCCTAAAGGAAAAAGTTTCCAGTATTTCCCTTGTTTGCAGATTTGTTAACGTAGCAAAAAATGTTTTCGAACTTCCACATAAAATATGGATAGAAATTCTACCTGAAGACTTTCTAGGTTTATGGGAACTCTGACACAGGAAGAAAAAAAAAGTATGTCACAAGCAAGTGGAAGCAGTGACAGAACTCAGATCAGGTATTCCCGTGGTCGCCATCAATACACTCACAAAACATAAGCCTTTAAGAGGAGTGAGGATTTTTCTATTATATGCATGAAAAAGGTAATATTAAAAAAAATCCAGGTTTGTTGTTCAATTCCAGGCTTTTTCCAGGTACAGAAACAAATTCCAGGTTTTCCAGGACAGTAGATACCCTGTATTATATAGCTCATACTTATTAAACTAAATATTAGGAAGCTTTCCACTTACCCCAAACACAGTATTTAGCTATGCTTGTAATTGTAACTGCCAAAAGTAAAATAACATAAGAACTCCCTCATGGCTATAAGGTTAGCGTATGCGCGTGATACCTGGGTTCGATTTCGTTGGGAGCTTATGTAGTTCGAATCCTACATTAACTAGAGGTCAACGCCTCATGAAGTCTCGTTGCTGAAGGGGTGCTATATTCCGAATTAACCTATCAACGAACTTTGGAAATCAGCTTATATAAAACGTATGTTTTCCACATTAAAAGAATATTTTCCACATATAAATCAAATACTGAAATACAGAGTCACCTTGATATTCAAGAACTTTAAGCAATAAAGTATATCGCTGAAAATTTTGACTTCAAAATACGCACGTTTAAAACTGATAGAATCACACCATAATCAATACGCTAGGGGTGTTCAAATGAAAAGGTACAAAACGACACTGTGAGTATAATCGAAGTCTTCATTCAAAAGGAATCACCAGAGGCCTGAGTACAACTATCCCACTCTTTCCCTGTTCCCTCCACTGTGTTCTTCACTTCATTGTCCGAGTTGAAGCGCTTCTTTGAGATGTTTTTTCTAGCGGACCAAACAGATAGATGTCGCACGGCGACATGTCCGGAATGTAGGGCGGATGCTCAAGCTCCCACTTGAACTTGTCCACTTTGTGAGACCTGGGAGGCGTGTGGTGGAGCGTTATTGTGGAGCAGAATCACTCCTTTCGTGAACAGGCCATGCAGTTTGCTCTTGATGGACTTGCGTAAGCTACGGAGTTTCTCACAATACACGTCACTGTTAATGTTTTTTAACATAGTTGAGTAATTCCATGAATATCGGACCTCGGACGTTGAAAAAGACGGTGAGCATCACCTCGCCTGCTGAGGGCCTAGCTTTGAATTTTTTAGGGGGAGGTCACGACGCATGCTGGCTTGCTTTGTCCCTGGCTCGAAGTTATGGGACCAGCTTTCGTCACCGGCGACGATCCGCTCCAGGAATGCGGGATCTTCATGATACCGGAACAGGTGTTGGAGTGCTACCTCCATACGCAGTTCCTTTTGCGGTTCACTGAGCATCTTTGGAACCCATTGCGCACACACCTTCCGGTAACCCAAACTGTCGTGCACAATTGTCCACACTGTCCCAACGCTGGTCCCATCATCGCTGCCAAGATTCGCATTGTGACATGCCGACCACTTCTCATCAGGCCATTTATCTTGTTGATGAGTTCTGCCGTCATTATCATGTTTGCCTGGCCTGATCTGAGGTCATCACTCAAACTCTCCCGGCTTTCACAAAAACGGGCACTTCACTTTCTCATTGATTTATCGATACACAATCTCCCCGTATACGACCACCATCTGGCGATAAATAGCAGCTACTTTCACCCCTTCTGCAGTCAGAAATCTGATAATACCTTGCTGCTCCTTAATCGTCGAATTTTTCATTATGAAGACCATGATTTCCTCACACGCACTGCCACATCAATTGGAGGGGATACACAACTGTCTGATTCTGTCCTTCGTCATGTGAGAGGCGTCCGCGCATGCGCACAACCACGCCGGAACTATATTCTCTTCCCTAGATGTCACACTACGTTATTCCTAAGCGGCATATTCTTATTTCGACCACTTTAGTTTGTACGATGTTTCGTACCTTTTTATTTGAACACTCCTTATAAATTATATTATGTTATTTTTGAGTTTTACATTACAGGTTTCTTCCCCTAGGCTAAAGGAAACTATGAAAAATGAGAAATGAAAAGACAATACTTAATGTTCATATCGTGGATAGAATTCGAACCCGCAATCACCAGCTTTATACCATAGACCTCTTGAGCGTGCTACCAGTATAATCAAAATAAAATTAAAGTGTACTTACGCTTTACATAGTTCTCTCTGGAGATTACAGAAGGTACTGAGCCACTACTATTAGCACTCGTAATTGCACTATCATCAGCTTCTAAACGTGAATTCTGATTCACCTTAACCGTACTATTCAAATGTAATAGGGGCTTTCCTTTCTTTCTTTTAAGAGGCAGCGACAGTTTAGAAGCTAGAACTATTACTTCCATCACACGATCGTAGTACGGGAGATTATGCATTTTATTCTTGGCTATAGGAATACCTCTGCTGTGTCTCAAACACGTCGATTTTAGGTTATACCACTTGCTGGAACATTTAGACAAAGCTTCTTCCGTGTTTCCTGGTATCGGAGCACCCCGTTTGGCCATTTCATGTACAATCTCTCCCCATGTTTCTGACTTCGGTTTGTCACTATATAAAAGATGTAGAAATTCTTCTTCCTGTAGAATGTCTAACAGAATCTGTGTGTAAGTTTTGCCATTTGCAACTTTTCGATCCCAGTTTATTCCTTTCTCACGCATGGTGGTTTTGTACTCAAATACATCATCTGGGAAAGAATAAAAATATACATCGTGAATATAAAATTTCATACATATTTTAATATTCATATGTGAAACTGTCGCTGGTTTCGCACCCTCTTGGCTAGATGCTGGCGTTCTGTACGAAATATTGCATGTTAAAAAAGCGTGTCCATAAAAGTACTATCATACTTTAAAAGTGGTATTACATCAAATGAAATTGGTCACATTTGAAAGAAAAACTCAAATATATTCCCATTTACGCCACGTGCTCCAACATATTTGATGAAATGCTCTGGATGGCAGCACGAGGGTACAAGTCACAGACTTCAAGTCAGGCGACCTCGGCGGCCACTTGTAGAAGACATTATCCTAATTCCTTGAAATCTGAAATCTTTAAGTTTTACGTTCAACGGTTATGCCGGTAAGGCTAAAGGAGACGGTGATGATGACAGAAGAGTGAAATGAAGAAAGTGGGAGAAAACGGGAGAACTCCGAGAAAACCCACGAGTACGGTGTTTGTCCACCACAAAGACCAAAGGCGCGAGCTGGGATCGAACCAGGACCCCAACTACCGGAGGTGAACGCTCTACCACTGAGCCACCGCGCCCCTCCCAATTTCTGGCACGTCCAATCCATCTTCCTGGAAGCTGCTTATTCAGTTGTTCCCGAACATGTAAATGCTCCATCTTGTTCGAAAATAAAGCCATTGCCTTCTTCTTCCAATTGGGGAAATAATCAAGCAGCAACTGCTCCTAAATATCCAACAATGAACCCATATCGACTTATTACAAAATAAATATGAGTGAATTAACTTTTTCTGTTTGATCCCGTCCATTGTTGTACACTGTCGTTCATTGTTCACATGCACAAAAATATGTGAGTTTTACTTTCAAATGTAACCAGTTTCATTTAAATATGATTATTCAAAGCGACAAAATACCACTTCAAAATATGATAGTATTTATATGGACACAGTGTATTGCATTTTCACGATATGCAAGTCCTCGGATTCAAACCCGAGTAGAATGACGTAAATTAAATACAATTAACAACTGAGGAACCGTTATTTTAACAACTTACACAACTACGAAGGTCGATCTGTAATTGGTTTGTGTAGGGACTGGTGTCTCTCTCACCACATTCGCCAAGCATTTACATAATCAAGAGGGATAACGGAACCTATTAAGATATAGTATTGTACAATTCATACTTATTACACTGAATTTAGATAAACACAAGTTCTACCTCTTATATCGAAACACAGGTTCTAGCCACGGTACAAACTGTAACCACCAAAACTAAAATTACACAAGAACTCCCTGATTGCTATATAGATGCGTACACGTCTTTTGCGCGAAGACCTTGGTTCGATTCCCGCTGGAAGCTCATGTGTGGTTTGGTTGAGTTGAGTTGACTTTGAGTTTAACGTTCCGTTCAGCAGCGAGGCTATATGAGACGTGGACCTACTGATTAACGTGGAATCCGAACCACGTGAGCTCCCGCCGGGAATCGAACCCGGGTCTCCCACGCCAAAGGCACGTATGCTAACCGCTTAGCCACGAATCATGTGGTTTGGGTCCTACATTAAGCTGTAGTAGGTCCACGTCTCATAGCATCAGTATTGAACGGGACGATAAACTTCAATTTAACCAATACAATTACATAATGAATATCCACAGTAATAACGAAAATAAATAATTAAAATTTTATATTATTACTACTGAAGCTTAGAATATATAAAACGATAATCACGCCTTGTGTTCTGTATGGATGCGAAACATACTCGCTTACTCTGAGAGAATAACGTAGACAAAGTATTTGAAAACAAAATCCTGAGACGAATATTCGAAATGGGAATGGGAGGTGACGGAAATATTAAAACGACGAACTACGTAATTTATACCGTTTACCAAGCATTGTTAGGATCATGAAATCTAGAAGGCTCAGGTCATGTAGCCAGAATGGAAAAAAGTAGGAGCCCTTTGAAAGATTTAACTGGAAATCCAATCGGAAAACGACCATCAGGAAGACCTAGGCGTAGATGAGAGGACAATATTATGATGAATCTTGCAGAAATAGGAATACAAAGTAGAAACTGGATCCAGTTGGCTAAGGATAGAAGTCAATGGAGAGCTTCTGTGAACGCGGCACTGCATTTCCGGGTTCCATAGGCCACAGAGTTAGTTAATTATTATTATTATTATTATTTTCGGTGTATTGTTAGCTCTTACAAGAAATTTTCTAAGTGATCTAAATGATATTCTGCAAAATGCAAATATTATATATGATTGTCACGAATATCGCATACAACAATATGGTCCTCCTCAATACAATTTTTTCACCCTTTATCTGTTCTCTGCACAATCAAAACAGAAAGCTTTGTTATATGTACACAAATGTTTCAAATCATCTTTACGCACACGTTGCAAGAATGTTTTGTGTTGATCTTTTTATATCGTCTTCCTATCTTTCACACCTTATGATTTGAGGTTTGCTCCTTGTGATAGGTGGCGGAATTACGTGTTTGCTGTTTTTGATTCAAGTTTATTAACACGAAACTTTTCTGCTGATTTCTAAATAGAAAGGTTTTCAACCCTATTTCAGAGGTGTACATGATAACTGCGTTGCTAGTAATTTAATCAAGGACATTGGAAGAATCCATGTACTGACTGTCGGCGTTGTTGGGAGTTGCTATTTAGCTTAATATGTTGATGGGTTTTCTTAATGGCGACTGAACACTAAACCTTGATAGTCTGTGAAAAATAGTTGAATATCTGGGTTGGTTTTAGAAACAAATTATGGTGGTTAGATTTAATATTGATGATTCTGAATGTACAATGTGGAGTGATAGTTAAATACTTGTAAGATTCTATGAGAACTTAGCTTTAGAATAAAAGAACTTGAATAACGCAAGTATCTTCAACATTAATTCAGTAGAGAATTATACCTCAGCTTAAAACAAAAACATTGCTGTAACGTTTATTAAAGTGAACTTACGCTTCAAATTGAACTGTAACGGACAGTTATCATTGTTTAAGAGGCCTAATCACTGCGAAATTAAAATACCGCTAATTTTACAGGACTTACGTGATATCTTAAAATGGATAAAATATAATGAAAATGTGAAACAAGAGAGCGCTAAAGAATATTATTTTGCATGAGAGACCATTATCACGAGTCACCTAGTAGCTTTCCGTGTGCAGCCATTTAAAAACATGAAAATAAATTTCGATTTTCTAAATGGCTGGAAATCGAAAACAGATAAGTGAGTCGTGATAACGGTATCACATGTAAAATAATATTGTCTAGTGAGCTCTTGTTCCACTTTTCAATTATCTTTGATCTATTTGAAGATATCAAATAATTACTGTAAAATTAGCGGTATTTTAATTTCGCCGTCATGGGGGCTCTTAAACCTTTTGATATAGATACAAGTAACATCAAAGTTACCTTAAGAAATTTGAACAATTATGGGAAAAAAGATAGCTGCTTCGGCAGAAAAAGAAAAACAGGCCCCAACGTTATTGGCAGCAATGGGCAATACGGCATTTGAACAGTTGACGGATATTCCTTGGCCAGATTCCCCACAAAAGAAATCATACGAAGATCTCAATGATATATGGACTAAAAAAAGTATGAGCCAATAGCTCAACGTATTCAGTTATATAATATGGACCAAATAGAATCACAATCTATTATACAATTCGGTACAAAGTAAAGGAAACAAGTATATTTTTGTGACCACTGTACTATGGTTTTTTCGAACCCATCAACATATTAAACTAAATAGCAACTCCCATCAGGCGTGATGCAGCTTTTGCAGAATATTCTGTACCTGTTTCGTCAACAATGTCAACTCCATATTTAATATCACTGTAATAATCACAGTTCCCAGGATTTTCTTCTCATTACTGTTCATATGGACGTATACACTTACGCTTCTTTCTTTCATAAACTATAAGTGTGAAGTTGTCGTTCTTTAAAATCCATGAATTATGTGAACTTTCTTTCGAAGGAAATTTCTCTAAAACACATATTCATAGTGCCTACCGCCTAAGTTAGTTTTCTTCTAGTTCTAAAAGAAGATAAGGAACATTTGTTTACATTAAGTTCTACTTTACTAACCTGCATGTTCCTAGGTGTGTAAATTAGTTTGATTATTGGTAGTATTTAAAATGTCTAATTTTTGTGTTTGTTTTATATAGTAGACGTAGCATGGTATTTCAATTAATTTCTATTTGTATGTTAGAACTATGTATGTTTATCTATTTTTATACCCTGACGAGTCTTATTCATACGCACGAATTCGTGCAATATGTATGATCATAAAGACGAAATAAAATGAATATGAATATGAATATATATTAGGGTAGGTGGGGGCAAAGATCCGCAGTTTTCACGTTTTTTCTTTTCTCGATTTATGGTCTTTAATTTCGAAACTCGAAATGCCACAAATTGATACTTTATTTATTCAGCTACATTGAACATCAATTTTAGAACCTGCAAAGTTACTGTGTTTGAGTGGGAATTTGATTTTATGGACCCATGCAATTTCGGACCTTTGCCCCATTGCATGGGGTAAAAATCCGCAAGTGAATTATAATGCGGATTGTTTCCCCACACAGAAAAAACAAAATTGTTACAAAACTTTTTGGTATTTTTACTGTATTAAACTGTGTTATAGTTACCATAATACATAAAATAGTTTTATTCGTGTATTTTAAATTGACAAGTAGGTCTCGATACTTAAATAACATTAGAAATTGAACAAAAAACTTTAGAACAGAAACAAATCACTCAGATCAGTCTTAAAACCTATCATATCTTTGAAACGAGTTGAAGTGCTTTCAATCGGTTTGGACAATTTCCTCACAACGTCGTCTTTATGAAAGAATGATTGTTCAACCGTTTCCTTGAATCGCATGGTGCGAGAAACCCTTTTATAGAAGACACCTATGTAGCCATCAACGTCAACTTCTATTATTTTAGCCACGTATAAACGGAATGATTTCGCTTTTCCATACACTTTGACCACAACAAAGTCACCGACTGCAAGCTCAGCTGGAATATTGTCGTTCTCAATTTCCGATTCACCACTGGATAGGGTTAGTGAAAATTCATAGTCGTCACTGCTCTCGTGAAGAGAAAATTGAGATTCTGATTCAGATGATGACAGTTCTTCACCAATTTTCTTTTTCGGATTACCAGTATTTTGAAAGAGTCTCTTTTTGGATTGTTTTGGTTTGTAGACATTTTTCTCTTGATCTACCTTCCTCTGTCGTAGTTCTTCAAGTCGTTCCTTGTGTGGTGTTGAAGTGAGAAGAGTCGATTTTAGACTTCTTCCTGTACGGTTTCTTTTAACACTTAGGCCTATTTTCGGAAGTGGAATAATATCATAGGGAGACACGGGTGACTGATCAGAATTAGAAGTTCCAGGCTCAAAGTGTTGCAGTGCAGCTCTGTTACTTGTTCTATCAACGGAAGATGGTCCAGGGATAGAATTACCGGGAGCAGTCACCTTATCGGAAGTTGAAGCCTCAAATGTTGCATTGTCCAGGGCAGACTTTTGTATGCTTCCATCAGAAGAAGCGGAAAGCAGAGTTGTAGGATGTTTCAAAGGAGCCGTGGAACGTATTCCATCTGAGGAGCTGGAAGAGACAGGATTAGGATTTCCTGGAATAGTTGCGTTGGTGGCTTCATTACCCATTGTTTCTGAAAGAGGAAGTTGAAAGTTTTCCAGCGATCTGTCTTCAAAACAGATTATTCCACGCAGGTCAGGATCTTCAAGATCAACCGTGTCAATTTCAATTTCTTGTTCTGTTACTGAAGCTGGTAAAAAGTCTTCATCAGTGAAAATATTGATATCCAGCGGATGAATTCCCGTTACTCGAAATCCATGAGTAGCTTTCTCTACTGTGGCTGTCTTCTCGAACGCTCGACTAAATATACCTGCTACATAATACTCCGTCAATACTTGACCAGGATTTGATGTGATCCAATTGTCGCACAAATCATCATAATAAGCTTTCAATGGTCTAAAGAAAGCACGGTCCAAAGGTTGGGTTCGGTGACTGCTATGAGGAGGAATACTAACCATGTGTATGTTGTTTTTCTTGGCCAAAGTAATAGCCTGGAGTGAAACATGCGATATATGATTATCTAAAATAAGCAAAACTGGGCTTTCTGCAGAAGGTTGAGTGTGTTTTTTGAAATGATCTAGATAAACTAAAAATGTCTCCACATTCATGTAACCAGAGTCGGTCACAGCCATTGCAGAACCGATTGGCCCATCTTTCAGAAGAAGTGGATTGTTCCTTTTTCGTGAAAATATGAAAAAAGGTGGAACATAATGTCCTGTAGCACTCATCGCACAAGCAACTGTCACTGTTTTTCCTTTGTCAGCAGACACATTTTTTGACACTTCTCGTTTACCTTTTGGAGCAACATGTTTAGGTAATTTATTCGGGACGGTTTGGAAACCACTTTCGTCCATGTTATAGATACGATTTGGCGGGAAGTGATACTTCTCCTGAATTTGTACCAAATTTTGAAAATACTGAGTCATCTGTTGCCTGTTGAATCCCATTGTTCTAGCAACACTTGTCTTTCTCGGAGTCCGCAGAGAGAGATGATTCCTCTTCATAAACTCCCTTGTCCAGTCCCTGCCAGCTAATTTCGATTCCTTTGAGAAGGAATGTGTGATTCCATTTCTTTCTGCATATTCGTAAGCAAGGAACCGTAGAGACTTCAATGTAAGTCCATAAAAACGGGCATCTAAATCTTTAAGATGTTGCACTATTTCCTTTTCTTGCTCTGGGGTGAACACACGTTTGAAACGTCCAAGTGACTTAACTCCGTTACCAACTTTTAATCTTTTACGAACTGTTGACTCATCAAATCCCAGAACTCTGCCGATTTCTCTTACAGACATACCATCTGCTTTCATTTGCTGCGCTTGTTGAAGAAGAGCATCGGTCAGCGGTCTTAAATCTTGTCTCTTTCTTTTGTAGTTCCTGCAACGAGAACGTGAAATTTGTATGAGAATTTCTAGCATTAGAAAATATTCTTTTTCAGAGATATTATAAACATTTGACAATAGTTCAGTGTATTCTCACGATTGCATGCGGTGTTGCCAAGAGACGATACGAGAAGAGACTTTGAGGCTGTCTCGTCTCGTCAAAACGCTGTATCGTCTCGTGTCTCGTCTCAAAAATAATTGGCCCGTCTCTTCTCGTTTTTGATCAAGATGAGACGAGACACGAAAAAGTCTCGTCTCGTGGCAATATTAAAGCATATATGATACCAGTCGAGACGAGAGTTTAAAGCTGTGTCGTCTCTTCTTATGAAAACACTGTCTCGTCTCGTTTTCGAGACGAGACAGGAGACGAAAAATGTCTCGTTTCCTGGCAACACTAATTACATATTACTGTTAGATCAAAATTTTATGGCTGAAAAGTAGGTCTACACTATGCTCTATTTTAGTTCAGTACTATAATTAATTCAGAAGGTATCAACATAAAAGGTCTAAATTTCCTTTTAGTTTCACACGATTCGACAAAGGAACAAACAGGAAAATTTTAAAAACATAATAGAGGTTGTATTCAATACATCGATATTCAAAACACAGGAAACTACCAAAATTTAAAACATTGACACTTCCAAAATTCAGCTAACGTCATGTTAGGTTAGACTTCCTTAGAAATAAGATTTTCGCTATATCGGTGTTTTGAGTGTCGCTCTCTTAATAGACACCCACTTAATGAAGTATATAAAGTCTGATATAGCCTATATGCAATTATAAAGTATGCCTAAGACAGAATTAATTTTTGAACAGAAGAAATTATTTAGTAATTCAATTTTTCCCAACCACAATTTCCCCAACCACAAGCCAAATTTGGTATTGATTTAACTTAGTCCGTTAGTCTGTAGCCTCGAATATTAGTCTTCTTTTACACAGCACTTGCACAGCATAGTCACCGACATATGTATCGATATGGCCTATGTATATAGGTAGTAAGGTAGATTTTTCGAAGAATATATAACTTTTTATTTAAAAAACGTTCGAACGGGGTAAAGGTCCGCAGCGGATTTTTACCCCACTCTCTCCGCGGATTTTTACCCCATTTTGCCATTGTGGAAAACTCTGCTAATTCCCGCCAAACAACAATAGAGCTCGATGAACTGCCTCCATTAAAAAAATAATAAATCTTTAGGTATATCAAAAGAAACATAATAATACATAAATCTATAATAACACCGGCGTCAAAGAAGTGCATTGTTTATTCTAAATTACATCAAACTATGCGAAAACGTAACTTACCTCATAGCTTTAAAGGTTTTAGTTGTAAAGCAACAAGACTTCGTATGTCACCTCTCCTTGATGATAACTCGTGATCTGAAAAGCAGTGGTGCCAGTTCAATTCTAAACTAACCTGCAAACGCCCTGCGGATCTTTGCCCTCCGCGGATCTTTGCCCCCAAATACCCTAAATATTTCGAATATTTTTCATCACTAAGTCTACACTGTTTACTGCATCAAGTGAAAGAAATTTGTCACATTTTACGTTGCTTCAACTTTCAGTGGAATTATGTAACCAAATAAGTATTAAAAATGAAGATACTAACATATACACTGCTTAATGTCATGACGAAATTACTAATTAAAATGAAAAACTATGCTAACTTATATTATCATTATTTTTGAGCTTCTCGTACGCGCCTTTGGCGTGGGAGACCCGGGTTCATTTCCAGGCGGTAGCTGATGTGGTTTTGTTTCCACGTCAGTCCATTCTCGTATAGCCTCGCTGCTGAACGGGACGTTAAACTTAAAATCAACTCTATTATTATTATTATTATTATTAAGGATTTTGACGGTTGGCAGGTCCTGGGACTAATGAGTTTTTTTAGTTTCATTCTTAGGTTCGGGGTCTGGAAAGGTTTCTTCCACGTTTCTCGATCTTCAGCCACCTCTTTTAACTCTTCGTATTTTTCAAATAATCGATTAGTTGTACTCTTTATCGCTTTCTCTTTCTTATTCCTCGCTTTTCTTCTGTCATTCCTCCTATGAGGATATGAAGAAGACAATTTCTTCGCAAGATCTGTTCGATCCAATTTGCCTTTCTACCAAGAATGCTGCCTAAACCCTCCTCTCTCCTACCTGTTTTAAAACATTTTTATTTATTACACTATCTCTGGACTTTATTTTCTCCATTTTCCTCCAACACCACATTCCGAAGCTCTCTAAATATTTCTTCTCTAACTTGCATAATGTCCAAATCTCTGAACCATACAGTCCAATACTCCTTATATAGTACCTGACCAGCTTTTTCCTTAGTCCTATATTAAGTTTGATAGTTAAGACTGATCTTTTCTTGTTGAATGATTGTTTGGCTTTGGCAATTCTTGACTTTATCTCTTTGTGACGTAAGCGTCTCTCGTCAAAATACTTCCTAGATATTTGAAATAGTCTGCCTCTTCAAGTTCCACTTGTTCTACTCTCAACTGTAAGACCGGCGGTTTCCACGGAATATTCTCATGGCTTTCGATTTTTCAACACTGATTTCCATTCCATATTATTTCCAGTGTCAACCATTTTGTCCATCACCTCCTGTAATCCTTCTTCGGTTCTAGCTATAATAACCGTACCTGATCTTGTTAACGATCCGCCTTTGAATCTTGAAATCTCCAATTCCCATTAGTGCTTCCTTCATTAGCCACTCTCACTGTAAATGTTGAATAATTGGGGTGACGTACTACATCCTTGTTTAACTCTTCTTCCAATCTCCTCATTATTGATTCCTTCCTCGTTCAAGCGCAACTTCACTCGTTGTTCTATGTACAGGTTGCAAATGAGTCACCGGTTTCTCCAGTTGACCCTGATTTCTTTAGGTATTTTCTGAAGTTTGGTCCAATGTCCCGGCCCAAAGCTTCTTGCCAGTTGATGATGTAGACACACATTTCTTCCTTTAGGTCAAGAACTCGTTTTGATATAATTCTCATTAACCCAATAGCATCTCTGGTGCCTTCGCTGGGAGATGTGTTTATATACGTATGTACTATAAAATGCTTATGATGATTATGTTAAGTTATAAATTTACAAAAGTCCTTTAATTCACTTACGCACTGTTTAAAGAAAAAAGTAACCGAATGAGAACATGCAATATTAGTGTCAAAACTGAGAACGTAAACAGAACTAACCAATGTTGACGGTTTATGAATTTGTTGGGAGAAAGTCTTCAAGAGTTGTCTCCCGTACAATCCTGCAGACCTAGTTTCTGATAAGAATTTGCTTCTAACTGCTGGATCAATTGAAAGGATCAATAGAAGACTTACTTTCAAATTGCAGAAATTATTTTCTGTGCTAAATGAACTGGGAGTAATTCCAGTCCGTTATGAATAAGTAACTAAAATCTTGGGGGGTGGGGGGTGGGGTGAATAAAGACTGTTTGTGTTTCTACCTAAAAGTGTCCGTAAAAATGAGTGTTTTCTCGCGTAAAAATACAGACATTTTTGGCGGGACAAAGAATTTTGTCCGCTTTATAGAAATGTGTGCTATTGACAGGCGTCCGTTGAGGGAGATTTCATTGTATATACACTTCGGTAAATATTGTCTTGAGGAATTCCCATGATACACTCTTGTTAACAAGACTATAGTATATTTTATTCGTAGTTCATACGGGTATCAGAATTATTTAAGGCGACAGCACTTGATACAAAACATTTTCTTGATTCTCCTTTTCCGTCGCTACCATTATAATGTAGGACACAAACTACATATCAAGTATCTCAGAAAATAATGTTACAACTTCTCGAACTACGAATACTCAATGTCTTCATTAGAATATCAAGTGACAGGATACAAATAGACCATCCAAAACATTATTATAGAAGTTGTGCTAAAATTAACTGTATATATTTCATTCAGGATTATCTAGTTGTAAGTTGACACTCAAATATTTGTAAATCACTAATCCGTTAGTTCAAATTTCCGGCATGGATTTCGGAGAGCATTTTCAAATTTACCGCGATGGCATGCAACTATTCTATTGAAGCGCAGTTTATGTTTTGATGGCGCTGTAGTCGATAATCAGTTGTTGGATATTGCTGCGTCTACTAAGAGAGATTTCTGGCCATTCCTTTTCATACTGTCATTTATCTGCTGCTTTATAGCTCCATTATGAATTCCGCAAAGAGGTGGCATACGACGTAAACATAACGCGTTGTCAGTCTTTCATGAAAATTAGAATTTTATTTGACTTTCATTTAGTGTTCCTGTAGGTAGCCATTATCAGTTAAAGATATATAGCATTTACAACTATACAAAATTCGGCATTTCTCAGGTCCGAAGGTTGCCGGATTATTGAAAATGAAATATTTGAGTTTTACGTCCTACGATTATGCCGGGTAGGCTAAAGGAGACAATGATGACGAGAAATGAGTGAAATTAATAAAGTGGGAGGAAACAGGAGAACCCCGGGGAAACCCACGCGTACGTGCGCACCACGTAGTTCACTCGGCGTGAGCTGGGATCGAACCGGGGACCCCATGTACCAGCGCTGAACGCTCTATCACCGCGGCCCGGCCGGATTATTGAATGCCAACCTGTACACAGTTTCGAAAAGTAAGTTTATTTAGGCTAGGTAGCTTAGAGGTGAAACTTAAATAAATACGAATGCGAATCCGAAAATAAATTTCTCCTCTAGTTTTCTCCAGGAAAACGAACAACAATGGAGGAAACAAGACAGCGGTTGTACGCACAACACACCTAGACACAAGTGGGTATCGTTTGCCCACTATCCTACAAATGATGCCTTCGCAAAGCGGAGACGGGTCTCAGCCTGACAAATAAACCTTACGTTTGGGTGAATCGAGTTGCTGACTGAGACACATATGAGAAAGTAGTACTAAATGTGGTCAGTATTTCAGTGAAGTTGTAGGTGCGAAGCTCCAGGGGTTTAGGGGATACAGCTACCAGAACATCACATGGAAGTACAGAATAGTCTTCATACAGTTGGAGGTAAAAGCTCTGTAAGACCTCTTGTAACGACAAAAGGTGAATAACAAATATATGGGTACATATTAGGAGCAGGGGGAAGTCATATAGTAAGGGTATACCTGATGGGGGGCCATCTTGAAGTCCGCCATTTTGAATTAAGTTTTTAAAATAGGAACAGGGTCATGTAATACATGACGTAAGGCGCAAATTTAATCAGAAGAACAATGGTGACGCTAATTTTGATTTACGCGCAATTGGTAAAAACTTACAAGGAAATTAAATATTGTTGCAGCATATGTATTAGTCCTTTACCCCACCTTGTAAATTTTATGTTAATGATAATAATTAAATAAAAAGCAGCTGGATAAATATTAGGTCTATGGTAAGAGTTGCCTTGATGGCGGCCATGTTAAAATCCGCCATTTTGAATGTGTCAAGTGTAACTCGATTGCCTTTGTCAGGTGTGCTCACTTTGAGCAGAGCATTTGTGCAAGTCATGCACTCTTTTCTGAACTACATATTGATTGTACTAATTGAGGACTTTTCTGGAAGAAAGACCCAAGTTCGATTACGACTCAATTCCACTTTGGTCATTTTCCTTACAATTAGCAACTTGTTTATGCGATAACAAATGCTGGTTAATGATAAAGCAAAAATGGTTATACCGTCGGATTTATGGTAAAATTTGCTATTAATAAGGTGTCAATGTTATGCGTTTTGTTTAAAACTTTTGTCTGTTTCAAAATGGCGGATTTGAACATGGCTGCCATCAAGGCAACTCTTACCATAGACCTAATATTTATCCAGCTGTTTTTTATTTTATTATTATCATTAACACAAAATTTACAAGGTGGGGTAAAGGACTAATACATATGCTGCAACAATATTTAATTTCCCTGTAACTTTTTACCAATTGCGCGTAAATCAAAACTAACGTCACCATTGTTTTTCTGATTAAATTTGCGCCTTACATCATGTATCACATGACCCTATTCCTATTTTAAAAACTTAACCTTAATTCAAAATGGCGGATTTCAAGATGGCCGCCGTCAGGTATACCTTTACTATATGACTTCCCCCTGCTCCTAATATGTACCCATATATTTGTTATTCACCTTTAGTCGTTACAAGAGGTCTTACAGGGCTTTTACCTCCAAGTGAATGAAGACTATTCTGTACTTCCATGTGATGTTCTGGTAGCTGTATCTCCTAAACCCCTGGAGCTTCGCACCTACAACTTCACTGAAATACTAACTACATTTAGTGCTACTTTTTCATATGTGTCTCAGTCAGCAACTCGATTCACCCAAACGTAAGGTTTACTTGTGAGCCTGGTGACTATGGAGAGAACGCGCGTTTTGACGTTGTGGTTAAAGAAGGAAGTACGAGCGGTTGTCCGCTATGAATGGGCACGAGCGTATTGGGAGCACAAATCCATAACCTTAAAGTGTTCTGTTGTTGGATGACAATGTGAGACCACACTCCAGTCCTGATCTCGTACCGAGTGACTTCCATCTGTTTCCGGCTTTAAAGAAGACTTTCGGCAGCAGGTGCTTTGGAAGCAATGCTAAAGTCACAGAAGCTGTTCGACGCTTCTTCCGATGCACTGCTCTGAATTTTTCCTGGAAGGGTTTTGAAGCTTATAGACCGGTATGACAAATGTCTCAATGTACAATGGTATTTATGTGGAAAAATAAAACTGTATCCGGTCTCAATGTACAATGGTATTTATGTGGAAAAATAAAGGTCCGTCTAATCTTTAATGTCACATACTAGTTTTGGTCTTGTATCCCCACCTTTGTCTACAGTCGCCTGGGTGAACTTATTTCCGGACTCCCTCCCGTACATTTTAAAAATCCTGATATCAATGATACTACAAAGAACACATTGATATTCAACAAGCTTAGGTACAAAGGTATATAATCTTAAAGCTGATAGAACTTAAATACTGTCGAATATTCCCTAAATCGGGTACTGGGCGATGAGGATATGACGAGTGTTCATCGACTGTGTCTCATTACTATTTATTTTTTGAGAGAAACAGAATGCCGACTTGGTTACAAGATAATCCACTTCTGTATGAGTAAGAGATTCACGAACACGAGAAACTGAAGTACCTTTCGATTTTACAACTATTAAGGAATGAGGAAGATTTGTTTATGTAATCTCCTTCTCAACATAAATTATTTCTGAAATGCTGGCGAGTGTGGAACTTGTATCAAAGAGTTATTTATACTACTTCCCTGAGACATACCATGATTTAGAGAATTAAAAAACAAAACAAAACAAAATAAAATTGAGCTAGAACTTACCTTTTATATATCCTTTATGAAAGAGTGGAGGCACTACTGCGCGACCACTATTAGTAAATGTAGTTATACTATCATCGGCTTCTAAACATGATCCTTCATTCAACTGGACTGTGTCCTTCAAATGTGATAGATGCTTTTGTTTTATATTCTTGTCTGACACTTTACAAGTTACATTGATTACTTCCATTACCTCATCATAATACTTCAGCATACTAGTTTTAATGTTTCCGCCTTTGTTGTATTTCAAACATATATTCTTTAGTTGAGCCCACTTGAAATAACATTTATACTTAGCTTGCATCTTGTTTGCTGGTATTGAAGCACCTCTTTTAGCCATTTCATCTAAAATCAATTCCCATGCTTCAGGTCTCGTTTTGCCACTACGTAAACGTTGAAATCTTTCTTCTTTCAAAATTTGTAATAGAACTTGTGTGTAAGTCTGGCCAGTTGCAACTTTCCGTTCCCAATAGCTGTCTTTATAACTCTTGGTGGTTATGTGCTCTAGTGAAGGACCTACAAAAGATAAGAATATATCGTATCAGTTTAACTCTATATTTTGATATTGTATGTGAAATTCCTGTTACTTTCCGTGGTCTCACGGCTACAGTAGTTGTACTGAATGGTCAAACTTGTGTCTTGTTGAGGTGCACAACGCCTTAGATGACAACAGGAGTTAGAAAGACCTATACCACGAGCAACTATTTAGCTACCCTCTTTTGCCGTACAATATTCTGATATTTCGTTTTTTTTTTCTATTTTGCGTCCATTCAAATTAATATTTCCAAATGGATGAAATATATTCTGAGCTATTTAAATGTTGAAATTACGAATATAGGCCGTACCTGAACTTTCGACACAAGATTATAGAAAAAGTGTATCTCGAATATAGGCCGCAGTACTAAATTTACGAGAAAGTTCAATTAGAAAGTACTTTGAGATGCATCTCTCTCTTTCCCCTTCTATAACTCCCGCAAAACAACGTGATTCATGAAGATGACTTTTGTGATAGTGACTGAGTAGCATTCTGGATCGTTTAGCGAGGGTAAAGAAAAGTGAAATGAAATCTTTAAGTTTTACGTCCCACGCTTATGGCGGTAAGGGTAAAGGAGACGGTGATAATAAGAAATGTGTGAAATGGTGGAATAAAGAAAGTGGAAGGAAACGGAAGAACACCGAGAAAACCCACGAGCACGGTGTTTGTCCACCACGAAGTCCACACGGCGCGAGCTGGGATCGAACCAGGGACCCCAAGCACCGGAAGTGAACGCTCTATCACTGAGCCACCGCACCCCTAGCCCGAGGGTAAAGAATCAGACGCGGGTCATCTGAAATGGTGGGAAGTGATTATCCTTGATTTGGGTGAGTACAACAATTTGACAGTTTTGCGAAACAAACTTGCTTTTCTTTTTTTCCAAGAACAGTTACTGTATATAAATATTTAGTATACATTATATACTGTGTAAGAAAGATACGTATTCCTGTTAACAAAAGTATTAAGTGTACAAGTGTCATCTGTGCCAGTGCTAGGTGTTGCCGGTAATGGATGAAGTGGCAATTTTGGGAACAAGATATGTTTTTCTGTTATTTTTTTATTAAGTCTTTTAATGCTTTACAAAAGTAACTTGTAATGGTATTCATTTCAACCCACAAGATATATATATATATATATATATATATATATATATATATATATATATATATATATATATATATATATATATATATATCTACGTGTCATTTTGAAATTGACGATATATGATCTGAGGGAGAAAATCTCGATTATAGGCCGCACCATGATTTTTCAAGCTAAAATTTACGAAAAAAGTGAGGTCTATATTCGCGCAAATACCATATATAACTTTCTCTAGATATCTTGGTGCTTTGCTGGTGAATTGTAGGAACCCAATGACCAAGCGTCTTAGTGTGACAGGAATCAAGGCTGTTGCGGGCAAGGAGTAATTAGGTACCTCTCAGACACCAACCGTTTTAGAGAGGGATATACAACCGGAAACCAGGCATCCAAGGGAGTGGTGAAGTGCTTTTAGAGACCAAGCATCCTAGAGAGTGATGAAGTATTTGCAGAGACCAGGCGTCCTAGGGAGTGGTGAAGTGCTTGCAGAGACCAGGCGTCCTAGGGAGTGGTGAAGTGCTTGCAGAGACCAGGCGTCCTAGGGAGTGGTGAAATACTTGCAGAGACCAGGCGTCCTAGGGAGTGGTGAAGTCCTTGCAGAGACCAGGCGTCCTAGGGAGTGGTGAAGTACTTGCAGAGACCAGGCGTCCTAGGGAGTGGTGAAGTCCTTGCAGAGACCAGGCGTCCTAGGGAGTGGTGAAGTGCTTGCAGAGACCAGGCGTCCTAGGGAGTAGTGAAGTGCTTGCAGAGACCAGGCGTCCTAGGGAGTGGTGAAGTGCTTGCAGAGACCAGGCGTCCTAGGGAGTGGTGAAGTGCTTGCAGAGACCAGGCGTCGTAGGGAGTAGTGAAGTGCATGCAGAGACCAGGCGTCCTAGGGAGTGGTGAAGTGCTTGCAGGAACCAGGCGTCCTAAGGAGTGGTGAAGTACTTGCAGAGACCAGGCGTCCTACGGAGTGGTGAAGTATTTGCAGAGACGAGGCATCCAAGGGAGTGGTGAAGTACTTGCAGGAACCAGGCGTCCTAGGGAATGGTGAAGTACTTGCAGAGACCAGGCGTCCTAGAGAGTGGTGAAGTATTTGCAGAGACGAGGCACCCAAGGGAGTGGTGCAGTACTTGCAGGAACCAGGCGTCCTAGAGAGTGATGAAGTACTTGCATAAACCAGGCTTCCTAGGGAGTAGGGAATATGGAGATCTCAGAACAGGCAATCTAGAGAGTGGTGGATAATCGATCAGTATAGACTGATGCCTTTTGCAATGCTCCAACTCCTTTTGTCCAGAAATGTTGCTGACTGCTTGAATCCACGTCACTTGTCTATCGTTAATGACGTGTTTCTCGTGGCTGTCGTCTGAAGTGTGTTTATACCCAGCACGTAGTGTTGGCAGTACATGTGAAATTTTGCAATATACAGCATGTCCATAAAAATACTGTCATAATTTAAAATGATATTACGTCGCTTTGGATAATTTTATTTAAATGAAATTGGTCACATACTATACCTTATGAACATTGAATGGGGTCCCCACGAGTGGCGATGCACACATCAAGATGATATTCCCATTCACGACACATACGCTCCAACATATCTGATGAAATGGACTGGATGGCAGCACTGATACGAATTTCTTGCAGGTTTGGAGACAATGGGGGTCATAGACGCAATCCTTTACGTAACTCCATAAAAAGAAGTCACAGACTCGCAAGTCAGGTGACTGCGGCGGTCAACTGTAGAAGACATTATCATCATTTCCGGCACGTCCAATCTATCTTCCTGGAAGCCGCTCATGCAGATGTTCCCCAACATGAAAATGCCAGTGAGTAGGTGTTTCACCTTGGAAAATAATCACTGGCTTCTTCCAATTGTGGAAATAACCAGTTATTGAGCATGTAAATACAAGTGTGCTCACCGATTAGTGAGCACAAAGTAAACATGAATAAATTTATTTTTTCTGTGTTTGATCCCTTCATTACTGACATTGTTATCCATTGTCGACATGCACGAAAATATTTGAATTTTTCTTTCAAATGTGAACAATTTAATTTAAAGACGATTATCGAAAGCGACATAATACCACTATAAAATATGATATTATTTTTATGGATACACTGTATACACATAGTGCAAGATACACCTTCTTTTCTATTACTATTCACATACATTTTTATTTATGTATACATGATTGTGGGCATCTATGCTTTAATCCCGTTACATATGAGAAATGACGGCCCACAACGAGCACAGTCTCTGGGAAAGGGAGAAGGAAGGAAGTGGTCTGGGACCTGTAATTTAAGTACCTGGAGATGGTACATAATAGTGCTATTGGAGAAAGTTCACTCAGAGTGGCTGGCTTCATAAGCTGTTACACCTTTCCGACCGAGTGTCCCTGCAGGAAATCAAACCCGGGATAGCTCGCACCAAAGGCGACAGAATTAGCGACTATGATACGCGTGGCCAGGAAATTAAACCCGGGACCGCTCACACCGAAGACGAGAGCGTTAGCGACTACGGTACGCGGGGCCACTCTGTTCAAGTAAACAAGTGTATTCATAACTTTAACGTGAAATTCATACCTGCTTAATTGCATACAGATGGCGGTTAAAGAATACTAACTATTCTATTATTTATATATAAAGTTGTGTAAATACACAAAAATAAACTTGCAATACGGTTAAAAGTGATATTTATATTACAATCAAAGCAAATTGTATTGCAACTTACGCTTTGTAGAGTTCTCTTCAGAGACAGCAGAAGTTCCTGCACTATCATTGGCATTATTATCGCCTTCTAAACCTGGGTTCTCCTTCACGTGAGTTGTACCATCTAAATGTGATAGAGGTATTCTTCCTCTTTTCTTGACTTGCAAAGACAGTTTACGAGTCACTGCATTCACTTCCATTACTTCATCGTAGTATTTTGGGGCATTAACTTTATTTTTGTCTAAACCAAAGGCTTTGGTGTAATAATCACATGCCCATTTTAATATACTCCACTTGTTGTAACATCTAGACACTGCTTTTTTCGTATTTCGTAGCATTTGTGCGCCTCTTTTAACCATTTCATGTACAATCGTTTTCCAAGCTTCTGATCCCGGTTTGTGACTATGTACAAGTCGCTGGAATTGTTCCTTCTTCAAAATCTCCAACATAATCTGCGTATATGTCTTGCCATTTCCAACTTTTCGTTCCCAAAGGCTTCTTAGACAACGTTTTGTAATTTTACGCTCTGAAGAAGCTGGAAAAAAGAAATGAAGGTCAAATTTCCACTAATATTATCATACTCAAATGTGAAGATTTTGCTACATCCCGTAGTCTCGTCGCTAAGACGCTAGCCTTTCGCGGGTATTTTCACATGAAGAAGTCCAAACGGAAATTTTCCAAAACGCTGGGACACAAGTCCACTTATTTTTAATGAGGAGCTTACATGCCTAGTTATTTGACTAACTTAGAGTTTCCTGTGTTACTCTATTCCGGGCAAAACATTGGAATCTGTTTTACCTTCATTAGTGTATGCATTTACAACTTGAGGACTTAAATAGTATGGTATTCTGGGATGTATCAACATAATACTCACATTACAGTGTTTGCAGTCCTGTATAAGACCCTATACCCATCAAACGTTTGCTCCCTTTCCCTATGGAACCAAGAAAATTTTGCATCCATCCTCCTTATTCGTTGGTATTCAGTATAAGCCTAAACAATATGAACACATCCGCTTAAACTGATCCACCAGGAATAGAATGGGTTGTACACAATCAAATGCATGGATTACGCTGCAGCCAAGATAAAGTAACCTTTGCTCCTTCTATCGCTGGTAGCGTCCTAGCGAGAAACCTAAGTTAGGCGCTGGTAGCAAACTGTTTTCATTATAGATTGCCTCAAATCTTTCTCTTGTGGACACTATTTCCCCGCATACGAAACTTCAATACCGATTTTCTTAATATGCCGCTCGCGGCTCGTGCGTAAATCTTATGAGTTTTCATGTGGCATTCTAACTAACTAACTCTGTGGCCTATGGAACCCAGATTTTCAATGCATGTTCACAAAAGCTCTCTACTAAATTCTATCCTTAGCTAATTAGATCCACTTTCTACTTTGTATTCCTATTTCTGCGGGATCCATCTTAATATTCGACTTCCATCAGCGCCTAGATCTTCTTACTGGTCGTTTTCCGATTGTATATTTTTTACTTTCGACTTTGAAAGGGTTCCTGCTTTCTTCCATCCTGGCTACATGACCTGCCCACCTGAGCCTCCCATATTTGTTGACCATAACAATGTTTCGCAAATCGTATAAATTATGTAGTTCCTCGTTATGAAGTTTCCGCCATTCCCCATTCCCATAATTCTTGGGCCAGAATATTCGTCTCAGGATCTTATTCTCAAATATTTTCAGTCTACGTTCTTCTGTCAGTGTAAGCGGTCATGTTTGGCAGCCATATAGAATAACAGGCATGATTATCGTTTTATATATTTTAAGTTTCAGATTCTTCGACAGAATTTGCGACAAGAAATTTTGATGTGAATAATAATACGAATTCCCCGCTTTTAGTCGACATTTAATTTCTTCATGAATATAGTTTTGGTCTGCTGATTTGGCACTCTATGTTTAACAATAGATATGAGTAAAACTAGTGATAAGATGTTATATATGCATTTGAGTAAGTAAATCCTATTCCGAATTAGAAGAGACAAGAAGTTTCAACTTTCTCTTTTTGTACCGTTTAAGAACCTCCGAAGTTTATGCATGCGTACAATTGGCGAGTATGGTACGCCTTGGAAATAAAATTCAGTTGCCCTTCTGGTAGGACAGAAAGCTTTGAGAACGTTTAACAAAAACATTCAATAATTAGGGATCTAACAAATCCCATAACCGTAGAATTAGGTAATACTCAAAACTAGTGTTCTCCCAAGAAGTGGAAGATCATCAACTACTTCTGAGATTACTGTGAATGACATTTTGAGAGAGGATAGACGAAAAACGTGAGGAAATTGTATATGAGTATAGAATCATACTGAAAAGTTACAGATGAGAAAACTCGCTGCCAGATGGGTTCCGCATGATATGAGTGAAGAGCAGAAGGCATATCTTAAAAGAATCGCAGACTTGCTTCAACGTTACCGAACAGAAGGAGATCAGTTTCTACGAAGAATTGTTGCAAAGGATTGAGCCGACCAGACTTTGATTTGTTTCCCAAATTGAAGGAACCACTCCGTGGAAAAAGTTTTGATACCGTTGACGAAGCTTCAAGTGAGGTGACCCGAGTGATCAACAGGTCAATAATGAAGGTGCCCTATTCGGAATACAGAATTTACCATAACGTTGAGAAACTGTACTTCTACCGTCATTATTTTAATGACATAACTTTGCAACGAATTTTGGGGAGAAGTACGGTCTATACTATTACGTAATGTTTCGTATATGTCCCATGTTTGTATTTTTATTTTTCCCTTCTGTATTTTGGATTGCAACATTGTTTTTAATTTTGTTTCTGCACTTTTTATTTTAGTTTCCATATTTATATTAAACTTCTACTTTTAATTTTGCTTCTGCATTTTTTATTTTCAGTTTTGCCTTTTTTATTTCTTAACTTGTAATTTTATTTTGTTTCGGAATTTGAAATGTAACATTGTGCTTTAAAGTTGTACTTTTAATATTCTTTTTGCAATTTGGAGTGCAAGAGTGTGTTTTAACTTTTGTTTCTGTATCTTTTTATTTTTAGTTTTGCATGTTTCAATTTTTAAACTTGTAATTTTTATTTTCCTTTTTACAATTTGGATTGCAACATTGTGTTTTTAACTATTTGTTTCTCTATTTTTTATTTTCAGTTTTGCAATTTTCTGTCTTGTAGTTTTAATTTTATTTCTGCATTTTTATTTTTTACTAACTGTATTTTGGATTGCAACATTGTTTATAATTTTGTTTTTGTATTTTTTATTTCCAGTTTTACATTTTTAATATTGAAGTTGTTCTTTTAATTTTCTTTGCAATTTGGATTGCAACGTTGATTTTAATTTTTTTCTGTGTTTTCATTTCAGTTTTTACGTTTTTAAATTTGATTCTTCACTTTCTTTTTTAGTTTGCATATTATATTTAAACTTGCAGTTTTAATCTTGCTTCTGCAATTTTTATTTTCAGTTTTACATTTTGTAACTTCTATTATTAATTTTCTTTTTTCGTATGGATTGCAACATTGTTTTAATTTTGTTTCTGCATTTTTATTTTTACTTTTGCATGTTTGAAATTTTAAAATTGTTCTTTAATTTTCTTTTTGCAATTTGGATTGCAATATTGTTTAAACTTTACTTCTGCATATTTTTTATTTTTAGTTTTACCTTTCTAATATTAAAAGTTGTACTTTTAATTTTCTTTTTGCAATTTGAATTGCAACACTGTGTTTTAAGTTTTGGTTCTGTGTTTTTATTTTTAGCTTTGCATGTTTCAATTTTTAAAATTGTACTTTTAATTTTTCTTTTTTGTAATTTGGATTGCAACATTGTTTTTAATTTTCTTTCTGTATTTTTTATTTTCAGTTTTACATTTTTATTTCTTAACTTGTAATTTTAATTTTGTTTCTGCATTTTTATTTTTATTTCTGCATTTTGAATTTCAACATTAAGTTTTAAAATTTTGTTTCTGCATTTCCTATTTTCACTTTTACGTTTTTTGTTTCGGAATTTGGATTGCAACATTGTGTTTTAAGTTTTGTTTCTGCATTTTTTATTTTGAGTTGTACATTTTATTTCTTAACTTGTCCTTTTACTGAATTCCAACGCTGACTTAAATTTTACTTCTCCATTCAGCAATCAAAGAGTTTCATGTAATAAATTGTTTAACTTACGAGTGCTGTGTTAAAGAAATAACTTTCTTATGTTGAAGCTTATGTTTTCTCAACTAGTATTTCGAATTATTTTACAGTTTGCAACTATGCTACTTTGTGTTTCTATCGGAAAACGTATTATTCTAGGTTCACACTGAACGAGTGTTAAGAAAAAATAATTTTATTATGTTTCACCTTGTTTGTCAATTAGTATTCCGAATTATTTTACAGTTTACAACTATGTTACTTTGAGTTTCTATCGAAAAACCCATTATTGTAGGTTCACACTGAACGAGTGTTAAGAAAAATAATTTTCTTATGTTTCAACTTGTTTGTCAATTTTAGTATTTCTGATTATTTAACAGTTTGCAGTTTTAGTATTTTCGGAATTATTTGTAGGTTCACAATGTAGCTGTTCTTAGGAATTTTTACTATTCAAGAATTTTATTCTTCGGAGTTTCGTAGAAAACGATTTATTTATAAGATCACAGCAATTTTAATATGATCACACTCTATGAGTGTTCTGTCAAGAAAAATAAGCAGAGCTTCCACAGGAAGCGAAAGAGTGAAAAAAGATACGAACCAACTAAAATTGTTTGAAGTGTTACAACATATTATGTAACGTTGCCGAATGTTCATTAAATGACTTTGTTTATTACAATATAATTAACACATTTCGTAATATTACTGATACGAATTAAAAATATTTTTATGTATTTTCAAACACCTGAGTACGAGACTTCAAACTAAATGTATCTTTGTACGAGATTAAATTTTGAAAGTAAAGATTTCGCGCAAAAATTTGCACCACATCCTATACAACAAGTAGTGTTAAAGTAAAGCCGTTCATCGTTATACTCTGTGTTGTTACTGCAATTATTTTAAAACAACAATTTTGTTACGAAGTTACAATTATTGCAAAGTACACGTACATCTAACAATAAACTTTCAAGTATATCTTTTGTGATCTTTAAAGTTACAAGTTTGGGAAGTTACATTTACCAAACGTGTACAGGAATTTTAGATAAAATCTTATGTTTATCTTCGGTAAAGTTTGGCAATCTTCGGAAACATTCGTGTGGAATTCTTGGAATTTCCAATTATGTGTGTTAATAATAAGACAATACATTGTTTGTAGTTCAGTATTGAAGAATCATTAAAAAAGTAAACACGTCTCTTGCTTGTACGCTGCGTGCTGTAATTAGTCTAAAGAAAATTTCATTACGACAATTTGTAAACTATAATTATCGGAAAAGTGTGAAGGATTAACCGATAAACTTAGAAGTATATATTCGGTGAACAAAAAATATTGTTAGTGAGTGGCAAGTGCTAGTGCATCGTTACTAAACTGAAAACGTTACGGGAAGTTTTATTATTATAGTTAACGGCAAGTACTAGTGCAATTGCCGATAAGCTTTCAAGTGTATTGTCGGTAAACTTAACTTAATCTGTCGTGAATTAAATCTGTCGTGAACTGATAAAGATACGGAACATTGTGATTTATAGTTACTGGGAAGTGTGAAAGAATTCTTAAAAGTGTATCTTTGGTGAACACATTTTGGATCATATCATAAAAGTCTAGCTATGGAACCTTGTCATTTGAAAACTACGAAAAGAATTATCAAAACTTGTGTGTGCACTATTAATTTATTTATAATACACCGTCGTGTCAATTATTTACTGTTTTAAGAAACAATAATTCAAACTGCAATTACATATTTTGTGCAACAGTAATACAATGGAAGGACACTCTGTGATCTGCACCATTGTGTCAGCATAAGAAGCGCGCGGATATGAAAATCCAAATGAAGTTTTATTTACGTGGGAAGTGTTAACACAATACCATGCTACGGGTGCGAAAGTAAGCAATGAAGCTTATTTCAAGCTATTGCAAGCGTTGTTTATGCATTTTGACTGTGATCCTCATGTTGTTTTGAAAAATTGTAAGTCTGCAAAGGACATTATTGATTTATATCATGTAGGCTTCTTTCGCCAAGATAATATAAGGAATTTAGCTCGTGAAAAGTTTATGGAACTTGTGTCTGAAGGAAAAACTAATGGTTTAACTACAGATGACTTTAGCGTGTTCAAGGAAAATTCTATAAACTTTCCAAGTCCTAATACTAATTCTGTATCACAACCTAACATATATGGGAGGGTAAAACAAATGAATATTTTCGTATTAATAATACAACCAAACATACTTATTTTGGACTTACGGGAAAGGACGTTACAATTGAACATATGCAAACTAGCGGAATTGATGATCCTGAAAAATATATTCAGTTGTAATTTGAATTTGTAAAGGAGGATATGTTAAATGATGCCGACGATGATATGTATGTTGGTATAACAATAGAAAGTTCTGTTTTCACGATTAATAAACCAATATACATTTCGTAGCGTCAAAAATTAGATTTAAGCTCTGACATTCTATTTCGTAATATTGAAAATGTTTTAAATACTAACGAAAATTATTTATTAGGTGATAAAGTAGATTTCAAAATTTACATTGTTGATTCACGTAAAGGTAGGGGACGAACTATGGGTTCAGCAAAATATGTTGATATTGTAACAAATGCAACAATGTACTATTCCTGTACAAAAGGATGTGTATTGTCTTCCCAAAAGTATTATTCTTGGAATGGCTAGGACTGATCATCGTTATAACTACTTACATACATTGAAAAACAATTCTGAACGTTTGTTAAATGAGGCAAAGGAATTCTGTGTCAATGCTAAAGTTGACATTGAAATCCAAGATGGATGTACTATTGATGATGTAAAAAGTTTCAAAATAAACTAGTACCTCATTATCAAATTGTTGTTTACGAAAAAAAAATATTTTAACTCGAAACTACAATGTAATTTATCCTGGAATACATAGACCAAAGAAAGTTTTCATTTTGTATACTGAAGAACACTATGAATTAATTACTAGTATTACAACGCTATTAAACAAGAAAAATTTTTGCCAGTATTGTTTGGAAGGTTATCATCATACAGAAAATCATAAGTGTAAGTTCAAATGCACAAAGTGTGAAAAGTATCACAATGTTTGTAATAATAATAATAATATTAAACTCGAGTGCATTGTTATAGAGTGTTTTCTAGGGATGAATGCTTTGCCAATCATAAAGCAGTATTTGTTTGCGGAAAGAGTTTATGCGAAACAAAGAGAATCTGTGTCCAATGCGGTGATATGATTGACATGTGTTCACGTAAGTCTGAACATGAATGTGGTGAACGTTACTGTAAAACATGTTATACATATGTAAGCGATTACTATATTTGTTTTGTTCAAACCGCTACGATGTAACATGTAGATACCTTTTTGTACATCATATTTGATGTAGAAACAATGCTGCTTCCTAAAAATGAACAAGGACAACAAGAACATCACGTGAATTTTGTGAAATGTATTCATGCGTGCTACAAGTGTAAGGACATGAAACTTGATGATACATGCTTTGTATGCTTAGATAAAAATGGATTCCGTTCGTTTGATTTCCACAACATTGATGGATTTGTTAATCATGCATTAATAACTCGGTCAATCTTTATAAAAATCATTGTACTTTCCCATAATGGCAGTAATTATGATATGCAATTCTGTGCTAAAACTTTGATAATAAACAATCATTTTACACCTGAAGTAATAATGTCGGGGCAAAAGTTTTGAAATGCGTTTAGGACAAAAGATTTACTTCCGTGGCACATATTTGTATATGAGAGTTAAATTATCAAAAGTACCTAAAACGTTACGTCCTTCTGCAAATTAACGAAAGGGAGATTTCCCAAACTTGTTTAATACATTACACAGCCAAAATTATATAGGCAAAATTCCTGAGCTAAAGTATTTTGATCCTGATTCAAGGAGCACTGAAGATCGAAACCAACTTGTCGCCTGGCACGAAAAACGTGCTGCAAGTGGCGAGGAGTATAACCTCCAAAAGGAAATGATGGAATATTGTAGAAATGATGTCAAAATTTTAGCAGAGGCTGTGATTAAATTTTCAAACTTAATTGAAGACAAAACTGACGGTATCCAATGTTTTATCGTCGCGCCAACTATTGCGTTTGGCAATACTGACATATCGTACCTTATATTTACCCAAAGAAATTATTCCAATTATTCCACCCTATGGGTTTGATCATCGTGATCGTCAAAGCCTAAAGGCATTGTACTGGTTGCGGTACTAAGAACGTACTACTGGTAATAAAATCCGCCATTCCAGAAATGGCTTGAAACGCGATTTAGGAGGAATAAGGTCGATGGATTTGAAAGTAAAACGAATACAGTTTATTAATTTCATGGGTGTTACTATCACGGGTGCTTGAACTGTTATCCTACACGACGTCACGTATCTTTAAATTCCACCTCTAAGCAAGGTACATCACTACAAGATCGGTACGAAGAAAACACCACAAAAATAGCATTTCTTAAAAAAATAACTCTTAATGTTCTTGAAATGTGGGAATGCGAATGGGACCACATGGTAAAAAATGACAAAAAATTACAACAGTTTATTCAAACACAGTATCATGATCTTGTCGATCATCTGGTACCTAAAGATAGTTTTCATGGTGGACGTACCGAATATTTCAATGCATTGTACGAATGTACCAGCGAAGAGTTTGTGACAAATTATGATGTAACTTCGTTATATCCTTGGGTGATGGCACGCAAGCCATTTTCTATAGGTAAACCCAAAATATACAAGGAGCCACACTTTCCACAAGTTAAAAGTATTCATGGATTAGTCAAATGCACCATCTTACCAACAAAAGACTTATATTTTCCAATTTTACCATATACGTGTAATGGTCGCCTTTTGTTTGGGTTATGTCGTACGTTTATGGAACAAAGTAATAGCAATTGCATTCATAATGATACCGAGCGTGTCATTACTGGTACATACTCTACTCCTAAACTTCATGTAGCTTAAGACCTCGGATACAAAATTCTACAAATTATCGAAATTTGGGAATTCAAATTATCCGGATCGGAAGATAATCTGTTTAAAGTTTATGTCAATTCCTTCCTAGAAATGAAACAATAGTCTTCAGGGTTTCCCAGCTGGTGCAAAATTAAAAAAGACCAAGAGAAATATATTGCAGACTATTATGTCCATGAATGCATTCAGTTAACGGAAAACAGCATTCAATGAAATCCTGGTCTGAGGTATATATCCAAAATATTCCTCAATTCCTTATATGGAAAATGGGGACAGCGAACAATTTTATCTCAACCTATAATTGTAGATACTCGAGAAAAAAATTTTAAGTTATCTATGGGCACCGCAATATAAGGTACAAACTGTATTACCTATTGGAGAGTAACATCTCATTGTATCATATAAAACATTGAAAACAAAAACAAACCATTGAAATTTTCAAATGTTGTCCTTGCAGCATTCATCACCTCGTGGGCACGTCTAAAACTTTACGAGTTATTAACATCCTGATCGTGTATTGTACTGTGACACTGATAGTATTACGTTTGTACAGCAACGTAATGCAATGCCTCCACTTTCTTTGGGTTCCTGCCTGGGTGAACTAACTAATGAAGTTCCTGATGGCTGGGAAATTAATGCATTTATAGGCTTAGGGCCAAAAAATTATGCCTGTAGAATGAAAGAAGTTGAAACGGGAAAAGTAGATTATTTATTTAAAATTAGAGTAATAACTTTAAATCATCCTACAGGACACGAAATTTACTTTGAACATTTTTATCAACTAGTTCGGGATAAAGTTGACAAAAAACAGTTAAACAATCCAGGAAGAATTGTACGAAAACTAGGGTTTAACATCGTATCCAAGTCTGAAACTAAAGCACATCAAAAAGTTGAAAATAAAAGACGACGATTATATCATAACAGTATTTCTGACTATAGGACATTGCCATATGGTTATCAAAGTATTAAGTGTGTTAAATAATTGATATTGAGTATATATATATAAGTAAATATGTAAATAGTAAACTGTTTTAAGGTAATATGGTGTCGTACCATAGTCATAATATCATCAGATATGTTCATAAGTTTTTCACAACACCCGTCAGTTGGTACTTCTACGCATATATAATGTAAATATGGGAATGAGTTATTATAGAATATTGTAAGTATAGTAAATATCTTATTTAAAAATATAGAAATATATATATATGCCAATATTGGAAATAGAATATTGTAAACTATATAAATACAATAAATCGTTACAATTTACGATATTATGTTTTATTCCTATACCTATATGCAAACAAATATTGATATATTACGAAGTATGTGTATTCTATATAAGATAAAGGAAGAATACTTATGCTTCGTATAAGGTTATTTATATGTATTTAAAATATTTTGTTCCTACAATAAATCATCCTAAGTTGGAAACCATGTTGACGTCATAATGTCTTCTACAAGATGAATCGTCTTAGAAGTAGGTAAACGTACCAATATTTTCATTAGAAGACTTTAGTTAAAAGATATAAATAAGTAAATTGATTATACTACAGTGATATCATTTGTGATTAAAATACAACTAGGTTATGCCTAACCTACATATGTAAAAATCACAATATATATCCCAACATTGCATTGAAGGTAATGTTAAAACACTTACACACATAAGGAGTCACAATATATAACCCTACAATACAATTCAAAATTTGGAGGTTACGCAACCCAATTATATATTAAAGGCATACTTAAAACCCTTACATGCATAAAAAGTCGCAATATATAACTCTACAATACAAACCAAAAGGTACAAGCTATCCATCCTACAATTATATCAAAAAGGTTATGCAATTCATCAACACATGGTTAAAACACTTGCATGCAAACGTAAGATAATGTGCCTACAATATGGTACATATATTCCTGTCCACATATCAGAAACAATATCCATACATACACCTATTCACAAACTATTCATGTATATATATATGTACATCTAATTTGTCATTCATCTGACTTTCGTACACCAATATACCCAAACATCATTCAAAAGATGATACTCTATGCTAAAATCCCATATCAGCTAGTGAAAATACCATATAAATACATAAAATACATTTCTTAGAGTTTCCTCCCACAATATCTGATACATTTATGTACAATATGTAGTAGTCTATACGATATATATATCACAATATACCTCTAAAATAAACGTTAAACTCGGAAAATGCGTTCTTTCTAACCCTTTCATTACCAATTAATTAATATTCATAAATAATTAATTCGTTAATCTACTTTTTTAAAAAATAAGCTAATTTATGCAAAAATATCTTAAAGAAATCTTGTTTGAAGCCTTCTTGCAAAAGCATAAAAGGAAGACTCACCTTAGGTAAAGATTTTATTCTTTCTTTAATCTATTCAAACTCAGGTAAAGAAGGGTCGCTCTTCTCTACCCTCAGGTAGCAGGGTCATTAACAAACTGGTTGAGAAGTGACAAGCCAATTAAAGAGGGTTCCTTTACTCAAGAAAGGACTTCACACTTCACCCCAACCATCTAGACCACCAACATTCATACCACATGGCACTCTTCCTTTCTTTACATGCCGTCAAAGGATTCTCTACATCTTCTCAGCCTCCCACCCCTTACTTATCATCCTATGTCATTTAACAATACTGTATTCTTCACATTTACACTTCTTTTAAAAATACAAGCAACAGATTTACGCGACAAATACATAATAAGGTATTCTGCTTCCAACAACTACAGCATACTCCCAAAGCAATCTGTCAATTTCAAATGTCTATAACTTCTATTCTTTTAAACCCACAAATATCAAATTTATGTGAAACGAAGATAATACTGTATTCTTTCGAATTCTAAGCTTCTGTATCTCCCACCCCCTATTTCCGGGACCCTAGCTGTGAATTTTGAGATGATTTTGGTATATCAACTACTCCCTCCCCCCTTCCTGCTCCCTTCTCCCACTGGTTACCTGACCTTAGGACCCAACATTCTTTCGCCATATGTGTCTCCTTCCTTCAACCATTACCAATTAGTTTATTGAATACAAAACCCAGTTCTATTTAAGATTAACCGAAACCTCTTTTGGCATCCCCTCAAGTTCATTGAGCTATTCTTCAACACTTTAGGGAGGAATAAGAAAGGAAAGGAACAAGTTTCTTAGAGTCTTGGGAAGAACGGTAAGTAACCTTTGTATTCTTAACCATTTGTGTGTTTCCATCAAGTGTTACCCTTTTAGATTTCAAAGTATATTATCAAAAATATTTTACAATAATTTTTTGGTTTATGGCAACAATGGAAATCACTATAAAAATGGCAAAATGTAAGGAAAATCAATAAAAATTGTATAAAATTATCATAATATCACCATAAATTTTATAAAATCACCATAAATTGTACCAAAAATAGGATAAAATTCGTAAAAATTTAATAAAACAGTATAAAAACAGATAATTTAATTTTAGGGTGTTGGCAACGAATTACGGGGGGAAGTAGGTTTATTCTACTCTATCCTAAAATCATTGTTACGTTTCATAATTATTATTTTCTATCAATCAGAGCACAAAATTATAGTATGTTTTGATAATTATCATACACTCTGACAACACTATATGTGTTAATACCAGTGTTGTCAGATTCAGTAAAACAGACTTTCCGCTCAAAGCCTTGAAATTTCCCGATCTTTTGCAAAATTTCCGACAAAGAAAGAATATTAATCACTAATTAATTAATTAATCATTATATTAATAACTTCAAATTAAAATTAAATAACTCTGAACAATCAATCAGAAGTACATCCCTTCCTGCAGGAGAAGAAATCTATTATAGGGCTATCCTTCTATTTTGTATGTATTTTTGGTATATGTATATTTATTTTTGGTATAAATATACATATTTGTGTGTGTGCGCTACTTTCAAGTATTATATCCTTCCATCTTTCCCCTCACCCAGGCCCGTATCCGAGGGGTCAAGGGGGGCAGTCCCCCTAAATTTATCTTGGCCACCCCTAAAATTTTCATGGAAGGCTTGCAAAAAATCTCGATTAATTCTATGTGTAAACACTAAGAATAAAACGCAACATAAAAGACATTATTCCAAGAACTTTTCCATTTTAACTATTTGACGAACACTTCTAAATATATTTTAAAGGAGTTAAAGTAAAGTTTATCAGTCTTCTCGAATCTCGATATGAAATGACACAATATATATTGAAACAAGTTTTTACGAAAAGAAGGAATATGTTCATAATACTTCATACCACAGTTGTAATAGCGATGTGGGAGGTAGGAAACGAAGTGTGAAGTGCTTGCTGCAAGCCAAATCATAAAAACATGAGCAGGAACTAAGCTTTTATCTTTTATCGATTGCAGTGACGGCGGTAGGTTGTTGTTATTCTATTGTGTAGTTGTAGTACATACATGCATTGCAAAATCCTCGTCAACAGCAAATCTTAGATTAACTGTGGAACAATTAGTTGTGAATTGAATTAAGAGCTCCGAGTTCCGTTATAGGCGATTGATTCTAGTAGGGTCCAAATCATTGTGGTGTTATATGTAAAACAAGAACTGTGGTGGAACATTCACGGAAAAAGTAATGGTTGCAGAGACTTTCATATATTTGTTTTCGTAGAAGAATAAAGTTAAGCTAAACTACCCAATTAGATGAGTAATTGAGCAGGTGAGCATATTTAACGTTTAAGGATTAAATTCCGGGTTGTGGAGCCAGGAGGAGTAAAATTGGCAAGATTTAGAGGATAAATTAACTAGCAAAATGTTTTGTATTCTGCTTGGGGTGGGGGATCCTGTGGAAGTAGCTAATTTTCATATGAAAACGTTGTAAATTGGAACTATTTCTTAGTCGCAAATGCGTAATAATGTTGTAATTCAACAGGAAAGAAGCAGTGATGCTTTTACTAGATACTAGATGGGTGTAGCGTTTTACTTACATTGAGAAAAAATCGTTCTCCGGACAGTGGTATATTGTACAAACATAAGGAATCCTCTTGCTTACTACAAAAATCAGAACAGAGCATCATACGTTATCCATATGCTACATAGACACTGCCCATCCGTATTACATCATGCCGTTACAATATGTCTGATGTCTAATAGTCTTCTCTATATTACATACATATATATATGCTACCTTCGTCATCTATATGTTATATACGTCCATTTGTATGTGAGATCCTGACCGCCTATATTGTTTCATACGGAAAGTATGTATAGATGGAACACTTATAGAGAAAGTGTTTTAAAAAAGCGTTTTCAGTTACCAGGTATACGCTTGCTGTACGTCAAGTCCAAAAATACAGGATTTACAAATGTAACATACGATATTACGTATGCCACATATATTTTTTCTCAATGTAGCTTTGAATAACATTATAGTATCTTTTTTAGCTGTTTTGGTATGTGCCTTTTTGGTGTAGTGTGCAGGTGGTTCATTTACATAAAACAAGTTTAAGATTTTAAATAAGAACTTAGTATAAATATTTTTAAAAAAATACAACTGCAATTGTAAACAAGGGAATTACTTCAAAGTTACCCGTCACCTAATTTTCAACAGAAACCATAATACAATCTACAACCATATATTTCTACTCATTTTATGTTCTGTTACGTTGCCTCGAAGGTGTGAGTACGGGGGAGGAACCACACTTACATATGGAAGTGCATTATTAAGCTAAAGGGGAGACTGGCAGGCCGCGCGGAGCACGGTTGTGGGTAGTTAATGGTGTGTGCGGAGTTGAGAGGGAAAACGAGCGAAGCGGGAAGCCGAAGTAAGGTGGGATAACGCACTACTTGGTTACTTAGATTAGGTTATGTCTACTTCGCACTTACCTTAGTACGTACTTAGGTTTGTAGAGCTCTCCTTTCTCAAGCAGCAACTCGTGAACGATTGTTGGTTGTCTTTGTTCTTTCATTCTTTAAGCCATGAATATTCAAAAGATTAACCTTATTATCAACATCATGTTTTACAAATGTTAGTACTGTCAATTCATATCCAGCGCAAAGACCCTGTACACTTGCAGGCGTGTTTACTCGAAAAGTATCCACAATCCAACCGTCCTGAACCTAAAGACAAGTAGTCCCCTCTACTTGCGAATTAGTCCCGTCTTTATAACCACTTATCAAAAGATATTACACATAAATTATGCTTCACTTACATGTTATCAAGCACACAAGCAATCAAATTATCAATTTCTTCTAGGTAAATTTCCAAAAATTTGATAAAAGCGGAAATCTACTTCGCAATTTCACCGTAAACAAGAGTCTAAGTAAAGTTGAATTTCCTTATTTCACAGTCAGAGCCGTAGCTAGAGATTTCTGCGCCCGGAGCGAAATTAGAATTTGGCGCCCCCTACACTCATCTCACCAAGTTTTTTTTTACGGAGCAACATTTGTTGTTATGCTGCGCTAAAATAATGTCTTTCGCCGCAAATAGAAAAATCAATATTATAAAAAATACTTAAAAATAAAACTTATAAATACAAAGTACTTTACCGTATGAACAGTATATATTTCTTTGGCAGTAGAAAAATATAAGTAAAATCATTAATGTAATACAGTGTTTTTATTCACATAACACTACTTCAAATACACTGGAACATTATTACACAAATCTGATGAAATCAACAAACAATAAAAATTTAAACTGAAATGGTTTTAAAACATGAACACAGTGAACAATTATTTTAGAACGAAAAGGTTTCTCGTGTGAGAACAAAGCTACAGGTTAACTTTTCTTGCCTTCCGAGCAGCAAAATCATTTATAACGTCGTCGAACACAAGTGACTGAACACGAAGCTTTTCAACAGATAAAATAGCGAGGTTAGTAAGTTTTTCTTGACATATGGAAGAGCGCAAGTATTTCTTTATAAGCTTTAGCTTGCTAAAACTCCTTTCAAAAAATGCGGGGCGATTTTATTTCCAGTAGCTAGCCACTCCTGGATGAAACAAATTCAACGCGATCAAAACTATATTATTACGACCACTCACTCCATTGAAACGATGAAAAAAAAGTGTCACTTTCGACGCTTCGTGCTGCCTTGTCAGATGCCATCTTGGTAAAAAAAAAAGTCATTTTGCGAAAGTACGTTTTCCGACTTTCCTCCGTCCGGGGATTGGACGATTTTACAGCATGGATAGAAATGCCATAAAATGCTATATATGTAAACTGTCATGAAATGGTTATAATATATTGGTAACTGTTTCAAGTGGAGGCTCTGCTCTCCTAAAGCCCCGTCTATATTTTGTGCTTTGTCACGACTTAGATCTCATCTAGTTCTTTAATTTAAAATTAATTTCTTCGAAATCGGTTGAGAAATGGGTGAGTTCTAGTGGAACAAACAAAAACTTTTTGACTGCTAAGAGACCTTCGCTCTGCTCCACTCTGAAAATATTAAGTTTTATGCAGGAAATATGAAAGTGGTAATAAAGCTATTACTATACTATACATACTATACTAGCTTAAAACATAAGGTAGAATATGTCATGATCCTGAAGTGTACGGTTTCAAAAATTTTGCATGTTAATTAATTATCATAATTTCAGAGAATTATCCAAATTTCTCAGAAGATACAGACACTAATGATAATTGTTTAATAAACATGAAGATTTGATGCATATCGTTGGAACAAGTTTTCAGTTTTTACAAAATACTCATATGCTAACTGTTTTCAATCGAAATAATTAATTATGTTGATGAATTGAGTTATTTAATGTCTTTGCACACCGACTGGATGATTTGTGACAATGTGAATGAGTGGATGAATATGAAAGGCATGAAGAGACACACAAACATCAGTGCCTTACCAAGGATTCGAATCTACGAACCCTGCTATCGTAGCTCGTACTCTCACCGTCGAAATAATTAAATCAAATAATTAACGTTAATGATAATTTTAATTAGCGATTTCGTAAAAAGCAAAAACATTCTCGCTACATACATATCACATTTTCATGTTTACCTAAAAAATATTTTGTGTGTGTCTATCTTTGGGGAAAATTTGGATTATTCGTTGAAATTATGATATTTAAAAACAAAACCTATTAAATAATTTTGAAACTTAACACTGCAGGAAGTGTATCTTGTTGCGATCATGAACCTATTCAATAGTAATGTAGTAATAATATTTCTTTGACCCTGACAATTTAGTAAACAAGAAGTGCCTTTATTATAAATATTCATTATTACAATTGAAAAGTAATATTGGTTGTTATTTTGTTTCTAACACATGATGCAACATGCTTTTACGTTTCTACCTCCTGGCCTCGACTGGACTGAGGTAGCGATTGATGAGTGGCTTGGTCTTTATATAATATAGCTTACTGATAATTCAAAGCATATATAGAAGTAGTAGGCCCCCCCGTATATCTCGCCGAGTCAGCAAAAATTTTCTCGATTCTGATTGGCTGAGAGAGGTCACGTGACTTTAGGCCCCGCCCACGCGGGAAATTCAAATTTCCAGGTCACGTGGTATGACGTCATGAGTCACCCTGCAGGGAAATCCCTCATTCTCTTTTATTACCGGGATTTTTGAAATTCGTTCCCTTTTACGGGTAAGATGAGTGCTTTGATACTTGATTCTGATTGGTTGACAAATGTCACGTGATCTTAGACCCGGGATATTTGAAATTCGTTCCCTTTTATGGGTAACATGAATGCTTTGGTACCAAGCTGATGATTGGCTGACAGAGGTCACGTGATCTTAGGCTCTGGGATTTAAAAAAAAATTCGTTCCCTTTTATGGGTAAGATGAGTGCTCTGATACCTGATTCTGATTGGTTGACAGATGTTACGTGATCTTAGACCCTGAGATATTTGAAATTCGTTCCCTTTTATGGATAACATAAATGCTTTGGTACCACGATGCTGATGGGTTGATAGAGGTCACGTGATCTTAGGCTCTGGGTTTGGTATTACGATACTGATTGGAAGATAGAAGTCGCATGATTTTAGACCCAGCACACGGTGAACAGATTACATGGTATAACGTGGGGGAAATCCCTCACTCATTTGTTTCATTTTATGGATAAGATGAATGTTTTGGTACCTCAATTTTGATCGGAGGATATAAGACACATAATCTTTCCCTCACCCAATGCTAGAAATTCAATTTTTTTTTAGATTACGTGATATGACAGTGATCACACTCGACCGGGATTTTTTTTAATGGTTATCCTTTTTGGTACCTTAAAGTTCCCGTGGAGGGTTCAACCCATCCTTAAATAACCCTTTTATGGTATCATGATATTGTACTGAAGTTTACATTAAATATTATCGTTCTCTTTGACAGATAAGATGATTACCAGCTTTTTTTTTACCTTGATGGAGATCCTGTCCTTGAATTAGTAGCCTATGTCTCTGGAAGTAACAATGGTGAAAGAGGGGTCCATCCTTGTCGCTTGTAGATTTCTTATAACACATTGTTGTGAGTTTAAGCGATTTTTTAAAACGCTCAGTAAGCGCTTCATTAATGGAAACCGTGTTGCCAGATTTTTCTTGCCTAAACTGCTCCGATTCTTTTCGAAACGGTTCCGCAGAGTACAAGAAATTTTAAACTAAAAATTTTTCGAACTAAAAAAAAATTGTAACAAAAAATTTTAAACAAAAATTTTCAAACAAAAAATTTTCGAACTAAAAATTTTGAAACAAAAAAGTTTCAACAAAAAAATTTCGAACTAAAAAATTTAAACAAATTTTTCGAACAAAAAATTTTAAACTAAAAACTTTCGAACCAAATTTTCAAATCAAAAATTTTTCGAACTAATTTTTTTTAAATTTTCGAACCCAAAAAAATTTTGAACTAAAAAAATTAAAAATTTTTCGAACGAAAAAATATTTTAAACTAAAAACTTTCGAACTAAATTTTCAATTCAAAATTTTTCGAACTAAAAAATTTTTTTAAAAAATTTCGAACCAATTTTTAAAACAAGTTTCGAACTAAAGATGTAAACCACATTTAAAAATTTTCAAATCATTTTTTTCAACTAAATTAAAAACCAAATTTTGGACACTAAAAATTCTTTAATTAATTTTTTCGAACAAAATCATGTAAACCAAATCTTGGATATATTTTCCACCTTAAATTTTCAAGATTACCATGATTTGAAAACAAGTGTTCAGGATTTCAAGAAATAATAAAACAATTTTTTTTTCAACTTGTTGTATTTTAACGAAAGGTATGTGCTTTTCTCATACAAGTTTATTAACATAATAAATACAGGATCTAGTTTAATGAATATGTTAAACGTGTCATCATCTTCGAATCTTGTAGACGTATCCTGTAAAGAAAAAGAAGAAACAACGGATTACTTTATGAATTTCTTTTTTTCTGAAACAATAAAAACGAGTCAATATTGATAAGAGAGAAATAAAACTTACTCGTAAAAGATGGATCTGTTTAGGCTCATCTTCCTCCTCGGGTACGAGATGACAGCATTTTTTTTCACTGATGGTGGTTTATGAACACTTCTGGGTACTGCATTTTTCTTGGTGTTGCAGCTTTATGGTCAAGGTTCCCCCTTAGGTACGAGATGACTACATTTCTTCCACTGATGGTGGTGTTGGTGGTTTATGAACTTTTCTTGGTACTGCTTTTTTTTTTCTTGGTGTTGCTGCTTTGTGGTTAAGGAGGGAAAAAAAGGAAAAAGGAAAAAAGAAATGGCGGCCTCATTGGGTATTTACAGTTTTTTCTTCATCTTCTTCTTTTTCCTGTTCCAACTTCAGTTTTTTTTAACGTACCCGTACGGAACCGTATCATAGGAATTGAGTTCTTTAAATCGACGTTTTGTGTATCGGATGCTGTACATTTTTCTTCCTTTCGTGTGACGATGGTATGGTCTTTGGTCCTGCATATTTTATGGGGGATAGTGATGGTGACTTGTCCACGGCATTGATTTGTAATCATTTCTTTTAGCGTGTTGAAATTTAATTGTTGTCCTGCATTGTAGCTTAATGTAAATCCTCTAATTTTACATATGTAGCTGGTGACGTTGGTATCTGGATTGTATATTTCTAAGCTGTAATTTTTCGGCCCTCCCTGACAAATGTCTTGATGTATGCTCGTGGTCCATAAGACTCCATCTCATCCGATAAGCATCCCAAGTACGTTGAAGGTTCAATGGTTGGCTCTCCGGGCTTCTCCGTAAATATCACAGAATCCGTGTCGAAATATAAAACACGTTCCTGCAACATTTCCAGGTACTTGTACAGTTCCAGACGTGCCTGACATGTTGTAAATGCACCTAACACGACATTGGTGTTTCGGTTTTGAACAGGCACATGTTCATTGTACTCCCAGAACGCATATAACATTGTATCATTGATGGGTACAATTTGATGGAGTTTAATGTCGGGGGAAGTGAGTTTTTCATAAAATTCTTCCGGCCGATCAATAATTGTGGTCTGGCTAAAGTTTGAACGTTGCGAAAGTTTTCCCCAAAGAGCGTTAACACAAAGCTTAGATAAACTTCTTCGTGCAGGATTATTTTCAATTTTGGTCGGATCCAATGCAATACCTTCACGCTCCAGGACGGTTTGTATGAATTTTGTTTTGTCTTCTTCGGTCACACAGGAACTGGGCCAGCCAGAAGCTTCCATTTTCGATTTTAAAAACGTATTGATATATTCCGTGAACAAGCCACCTGTTTTCGTGATGGGATCATATTGTTCAATGTCATAATCCCAAATTTCAAAAATTTCCACCGGTTGATATCCTAATTCTATTGCTTTCTGTATTTCATATGATACCCATGTTCCAGTGAGGCATCGCTCCTGGTCATTGTGCGTACACGTTGCTGTAGGGTCTGGGTTCATTTCTTCGGCACACGCAGCACACAGTGGAAACAGTAGTTTCTTGTTGCATCGGTAAGGCAGGAGACCATGATATAGATGTTGACTTGGTAATATCGTCATTTTGATCAGACCATTGACTTTATTTATTGGTGGTATATTTTCATCACCCTGTAGATAAATTCTAGGATGGCCTACAGGGTATTTAGCACACTTATTTATGTAAGGATAAAGCGTGACAATATCGAAATATTTTATTACTTCCCCTGCTTTTTCGTCGACTTGGTGGTATAATTTCACACAATTGGTCCTTCCTCCAAAAAAGCTATCTCTTGGATTTAATGGTCTACGGTTCATGTACGGGTGATTCTTCAGATACGTCGCCATTGCAGGATTTTGTTTCAAGAACTGATTAAATTCGCACTCCCACATTTCATGTACAACGTACCCCAATTCACGCAGTCTTGCATTTTTGCGTTGCGTTCGTTCATAACGGAATTCCATGGTGTCTTCTGGATTGCCATAGATGGGCTGATCACGGCCTGTAGTAATACATACTTTACACCCGTGGTAAAAGCAGCCAGCATGCTCGTAGATGTGCTCCTCTAACGTCTCAGGATCTTGGTAGTAGCCATCAACATGAAATCCCGCAATAAACACTTCTTTTTGTCGGGCCGCATGTAAGATTTGTTTTCCTTCGCTTTTTTCAATGTAGGCCAGCCATTGCATTGCAGCGATCGATTGGGTACTTCTCCATCGATAGCCATGTGCCGGTAGAATTCCAATAGTGTTGGGTTTGAGGAAATTCCGGCGGAATACTAAATTGGAAGCACTGGCAATCGTGATCGTCTCCAAGAAGGGATTCACTTTGGTTTCTGTTTCAAATGACGTACATGCTTGTCGCAGTACATTGACATCTTGAATACAATACTTGATAATTTCCTTCTGGAAATCAAACGTGTCATTACGATGATCGTTGTACCACTGCAGGAACTTGTTCCTGTCTTCGACGGCCATTTCATCTGCACCATAATACTTCGTTTCTGGAAGTGGTCCAATATACGATTGATTTTCTTTGGTGTTGAAGAAATGCGGGAAGTAGCCTTTGGTTGCGGGTAAATTGAACGCTTTTGACAATTTGCTTAATGCCATAGGTAGGAAGTTCAAAGAGTCAATGAACGTCAGATTATTCAAGGTTAAACTCAGTATCTTGGTCCCATTTAATATGACGTCAGGTCTCCATTGGCATTGTTCTACCATGGTCTTTAGGATGAAATGTCCATCGTATCCCTTCGAGTTGTGAGCGAGACAGAAAATCCTATTTATATAGGGACGACGTTCCCGCAAGTACTGGAGAAAATCATAAACTGGATCCTCTCCTTGGAAAATATGCTGGCGCTGACCACACGTACTGCAAGACTGCTGGATATTATCGTTTTCAACACATGCGTAACATACTTGTTGTGCAACCAATAAATTTGGAACGTGTACATACGTATTATCACCAATATTCTTGTCTTGCATAGATTCTATATCGTAAAAAATCAATAATGCTTTGTTTGCATGCATGAGCGAAGGAACACCAGGTTTCAAGCATTGGCGATCGGGAAGCATAAAACATTGATGTGATCCCGGAACAATCTTCTTACATACATTGCAAAAGATCTCATTACAATCATGAATGCGTTGTCCACTTCGTACAAAAGAATATACTCTGTAGCATCTAGTACATTGCTTCACCATTTTGCATATAGGTTCCCCTTGATGATATACAATATTACGATGATTGTTAAAACATTCTTCGCCATAAAATTGACGATTGCAGTCGTTGCACAGCACTAGCGTTTGATTCTTGTCGCATAGAGGTCTCTGTAAACATTTGGAGCACGTTACAGGACAATTTTTCACATGTTCATTGCGTTTACTATACTTTTTATGGCACGCTTCACAGTAGAACTTGGTTGCAAAACAAGCAGTTAAAGATTGGATGATGTCAAAATGGCCAGCCAAACAAATCAAATTTATGGGAGTGCGATTTTCATCATTGGGCCCCTCGTACATGATGTCATGGCCTGAGAAACTGGTATACACAGTAATTTTATATTCTTTGAGGTATGACTGGAATTGTCGAATTTCATTTACACTGGCACCATGATCCAAATTGACTCCTGCATTTGAACATAACGCATCGACTTCTTGGTCCACAATACATTTTCTCTGATACTGCTTATGTCGTTTCACATCTACATTCTTGTATTTTTTCAGGCCAATAGCAATAACAAGGGCGTACGCTAGACACCTTGAATCTTGATTTTGTACACGTACAATACCTCGCTTGCAACGTAACAATTCTTCATTTTGAAGTATTCCTTGCCGCAAACCACCGTAGCCACGTGGAATATCCACACGATGAAAATGAACGGTGAATGGTTCGTGCAGGAGAAATGCATTGTTACTTTGTAAAACTCTTTCAAACGAGGCCCACATCGTTTCCAGTGTCAAGTTTCGTGCTTGGCGAAAACTCACCCAAAATGGTTTATTCGTGTTGCGTGGCGATATTACTGATAAACCAACCATCGCCTCATCGTCGACATTGGCTAATAAATGGTCTAGCATTGCTTGGAAACTGTTATGTACATACTGTATGATATCGGTTCCTACGGGCGGTGCGTTGAATTGAATTTCGAGCATTCTGCCCTCAATGTTAAATCGTCTATAATGACGAGTGATTTCATTGCGAACAGTAAAACCTGATTCGGCCATGGTTAATAAAAGGAGATAACAAACAAACAGGTACAATTACGATAAATGTGTAAGGGAAAAAGGAATTGAGCAGCGTGAATTTACTACAAAAGAAAAGAAGAAAGAAAAATCTTAATCACCTGATAAACAGGAAATCATAACATTCATGATAAATAATTAACTAAGTAATTCATGTAAAGGTCCTGAGTTTGATTCCCTAGCGGTGACGTTCAGAATCTCATTATGAAAGCACGTGTACTAGAAATCAAAGTTTTTTTTTAAATAATTATGTTACTGAAATGAGTGTTTTATTGTCGTCAAACTCGAGACCATTACATCAGCATGTAACTGACCTATCATTCTATAGTGATAAAAAGAATGCACGAAATGAATGAATGTTTCATCAGTACTGAGATGTGACAAAGTACGCGTAAGCATTTTTTTCCCCTCACAACGACCTTTAAATGATGCGTTTGCAAGTTGAAGAGACTCATCGAACATTAACGTTACGCATACGTAATTGTCGAAACAAAATCTGTATAGTGTATTTTTTTTATTATTGTGACTAAGCGGTTAGCGTACATGGTTCGGACGTGGAAGTCCCTGGTTCAATCCTCGGTGGGTTTGCTTTCCACGTCGGGGACATGTCAAGCCTTTTCTGTAATTTAATATTCTCACGCGTTATCATACATTCTTTTCAAAACTAAGCTAAATGGCTGACGTACACACCTCATAATACATAAACGTACATAAATCGTCTATAATGACGAGTGATTTCATTACAAACAGTAAAACCCGATTCGGCCATGGTAAAAAATGAAAACAAACAAACAGGTACAATTACGGTAAAACAAATATGTAATGGGAAAAAAGGAATTGTGCAGCGTGAATTTACTACAAAAGAAAAGAAGAAAGAAAAATCTTAATCACCTGATAAACAGGAAAGCATAACATTCATGATAAATTCTTAACTAAGTAATTCATGTAAAGGTCCTGAGTTTGATTCCTGGCGGTGACGTTCAGAATCTCATTATGAAAGCACGTGTACTAGAAATCAAAGTTTTTTTAAAAATAATTATGTTACTGAAATGTGTGTTTTATTGCTGTCAAACTCGAGACCATTACATCAGCATGTAACTGACCTACCATTCTATAGTGATAGAAAGAATGCATGAATGAATGTTTCAACAGTGCTGAGACGTGACAAAATACGCGTCAGCATTTTTTTTTCTACTCACAACGACCTTTAAATGATGCGTTTGCAAGTTGAAGAGATTCACCAAACATTAACGATACACATACGTAATTGTCAAAACAAAATCTGTATAGCGTAAAACTTTTTAACCATATATTCATGCACTCGTGGCTAAGTGGTTAGCGTACATGCTTCTAACATGGAAGTCCCTGGTTCAATCTGCGGTGAGGTTTGCTTTCCACGTCGGATCGCTGTCAAGCATTTTTTGAAATTTAATATTCTCATGCGTTATCATACATTCTTTCAAAACTAAGCTAAATGGTTGACGTACACAACTCTGGCCCTGGTTCAGTCCCGGGCGGTTGTTCGAATATCACGTTAAGCTGAAGGGGACGCTAAACTAAAATAATGCTTTCTATGGGAATCGAACCATATTATTCTCAGGTGTTGTTTTCGAAATTTTGTAATGCATTCTTTTCAAAACTAAGCGCACACATCTTTGACCATGGTTCAATTCCCGACGGACGCTCAGATTCAACATTAAGCTGAAGGGACGCTAAACCATATCATTTATCGTGCTTACTTCTAATGTGTGGAGGTTCCTGATTCGTACTCCCACTTTCCCATTCCACTAATTCCTTCATAGCATAAATATTTCGTACTAAAAGTAAAACACTGTATTCGTGATCCGCCCACAAATATAAAATAAAAATGATTTTGGAATCTTGTGTGAAAAATAAAATCTCACTAAACTTACCTCAAATTCAATGAACAAAAAGTCGGTGCAGTAAAACTTCTTAAATGAAGACACTTTTAAAAAACAGACCTTCTCACTTGACAGTTGAGAGCGATGTAAATTTGAAAAATGAAATTTAGATTTTTATTTAGGTCGCTGCGAAAACGATGTCATCATCAACCAATCAGAAACGAGGAAATTTATAAAATGACATCACAACGAACCAATCAAAACGCTCGCTGCTTTTGTCATGAATCACGAACCAAAACGATGTGTAACAATCGATCGTGACGTCATTCACGTTTCTCAATAGTATCGCAATTCCGATCCCAAATGATTTCTACATGTCACTACTTGTCGTAACTGTGACGACATTTCATTTTCATCATATTCCATACGAGAATGTCAATGTTTGCTTTTTTCATGAATCATGCTGACACGTTCGTAGTAAAACAAAAGTAATGCGATCCGCTGACGTTTGCATTTTCAATCATATGTACTTCTATGTCTACACACAAAGAAGTCTATCAGCATTTTATTTTAATCCATGAACGGAAGCGTTACACTGTCAGATTTATTTTCTTAAAGTATATGTGTATCCTTTTCAAGAACCATGGTTCGAAACCCACCAAGCACGATTAAAACCGAATTCATTCATAGCTAAACGGTTAGCATACACATCTTTGGTTTGAAAGACCTGAGTTCGATTCCTGGAGAAACATTTCTTAGGATTTTTCTAAAACTTGGTTTAAATTTCTAGTTCGAAAATTTTAAAAGTTTAGTTCGATAAAAAGTTTGATTTGAAAATTTTTAGATGTGATTTACATCTTTAGTTCGAAACTTTTGTTTTTAAAAAATGTTTTAGTTCGACAAAATTTTGTTTCAATTTTTTTTAGTTCGAAATTTTTTTTGGGTTCGAAAATTTTTTGTTTGAAACTTTTTTTGTTTCAAAATTTTTAGTTCGAAAATTTTTTGTTTGAAAATTTTTCTTTAAAATTTTTTGTTTTGAAATTTTTTTAGTTCGAAAAAATTTTAGTTTAAAATTTTTTGCACTCTGCGGAACCATTTCGAAAAGAACCGGAGCAGTTTAGGTAAGAAAAATCTGGCAACACTGTTTTTATTAATGAAGCGCTTACTGAGCGTTTAAAAAATCGCTTAAACTCACAACAATGTGTTATAAGAAATCTACAAGCGACACCCCTCTTTCACCATTGTTACTTCCAGAGACATAGGCTACTAATTCAAGGACAGGATCTCCATCAAGGTAAGAAAGCTGGTAATCATGTTATCTGTCAAAGAGAACGATAATATTTAATGTAAACTTCAGTACAATATCATGATACCAAAAAGTGTTATTTAAGGAGGAGGTTGAACCCTCCATGGGAACTTTAAGGATAACCATAAAAGGGAACAAAATTCTAAAATACAGGTCTAGGGTGGATCGCCGTCATAGCACTCTGAATGTCTAGCATTGGGGTGGGGATGTAAGATTATGCGATTTCTATCAACCAATCAACATCGTGGTACCAAAGCAACCATCTTACCCGTAAAATGGAAACAAATGAGTGAGGGGTTTTCCCACGTATTCTGTTCACCGAGTGGCGGGTCTAAGATCATGTGACCTCTGTCGGCCAATCAGAATCGAGGTACCAAAACACTCATCTTACTCGTAAAAAGGGAACGAATTTCAAAAGTCACAGGGCTTAAGATCACGTGACCTCTATCAACCAATCAGCATTGTGGTACCAAAGGATTCATCTTACCCGTAAAAGGGAACGAATTTCAAATATCGCAGGGTCTAAAATCACGTGACATTTGTCAACCAATCATAAACACTCATCTTACCCGTAAAAGGGAACAAATTTCAAAAATCCCGGTCATAAAAGAGAATGAGGGATTTCCCCGCAGGGTGACTCATGACGTCATACCACGTGACCTGAAAATTTGAATTTCCCGCGTGGGCGGGGCCTAAAGTCACGTGACCTCTCTCAGCCAATCAGAATCGAGAAAATTTTTGCTGACTCGGCGAGATATACGGGGGGGCCTACTACTATAGATTATAAAATGAATATATCTATTACCACTTTGATCAACATTTGTGACACAATGTTGCAAAAAATTGTATTATTAATGTTGTTGCTTCTCAAAGTATTGGCTAGGCTACAGGTCATACATTTGAATATTTATATCGAACAAGCAATAAATAAATAAATAAACGAGCCACGAAAATACGTGTCTGAATTTATGTCTACAATGTAGGTTGCAGCTAGGGTAGCTAAATGGTTACAATCGTTTGGTTGATAATCAGAAACTCTGTTGGAGCTAATTGAAAGCCTTAGATTCCTGTTAGTCTCGTTGCATGAAGTGGGTCTTAAATAATCTGAAGTTTATTCTACCCGCACCTAACTGATGCAGCTGATCTGATATTCTTTTAAAAGAGTGTAACATTCAAATCTTGTTTTATCATCAAAAGTCATGGCAAGTGATGTATCTCATAGATCTAAAAATATAGAATATGAAACTTTATACAAATATATTACTTACTTCTTCCTGTTGTGTTCTTTGAGTTTCTGGCGAATCTGAACGTGAATCGGAAGAATCTTCGTTGTCATCAGTGGATATCTTCTTCATAAACGTCTTCAGAAGCTTTGCACTTCTCATGTCTTCGTTGGCCTGCATCTTCTTTCTTTTTCTGTTTTGAGCACCAGAAAGTTTTTTAGGAGGCATGATTAAGTATATACTATAACAGTCTAAGTATTAATTAAAAATTCAAAAAATAACTTTGAAAACAAAGACAGACGAAAAATACAACGATAGAAAGCTCGGTTTCGTAAACACACCTACATAAAAAGTGACTTAACAATACTCCTTCCTTGCAAACTGTGTGTCTGCTCTGTTGTAGCTAAATTTAAAAATAAAATAGCACGGACTCTTTGTGCAGGAGCGGGAAACAAACAATTCTGTTTGTATTAATCATAGCGCTCTCTTCGAATTTCATGTTTATCCTAAGGTTCTGGATAGATATAGCAACAAGCAAAAACACACACACTATTGAAAAAGATTAAAGAAATTCGAATAGCGTTATAACTGGACAAAACTGCCATGAACAGTTTTCCCTTGCCTTGAGGCATGCTAAACAGAAACAATGATAAAGCGCACATTGCACTTTTCTTGGACAGACTTGCAACAGCCAAAACCGATCATTATACATTCTTTTACAAATAAGAGCAGTTTTCAAGACGCTTATTTCGTACTTTTCGTTAAACTTAGCAAAATTACCTTTGGTTGGTATACAGGTCAACTTTGAGAACAGTTATGGAAATTTACAATTATTTACATTTCACACTATCGATAAGAAATGAAATTTTAATACATCAGAAGTTCTGTGCTTTTAAAATCTTTCAAATGAGTAACATCATTAATTTCCAACAAAAATTGTAAACTTTTGAAATTATATTCTGTATGTGACCACACAAATAGCATTTTAATTTCGATTATTTTACATTAAAAAAAAATATTTTGTGAAATGTAACACTAGATCGCACCTTGTATATCACATCATCATTAACAAATACTATATAATAACTTCCTTTAAGTAATAAGTAAAAGCTTGTGACTCTTATGGAAATATTTTGTTTGGGTTGCGAGCGAAGCGAGCAAGATTTTTTTTTTTTTTACCAAATCCATTTCTTTCTAAACCAACAACAATATTGATTTATTAGGGCGCCAACACTTTCACGAGGCGCCCCGTTGTTTACTATCGTCTAAAATTTTTCCTTTCTTCTTGCTCGTTCGGCGCCCCCTTGCTGTCAGCGCCCGGGCCACCGCCCCGCTGCCCCCCCTAGCTATAGCTCTGTATATGACTGGAATCCAGGACGGGCTTCTGGGAGGGTGGCAGTGAAACATTTCTCCGATTATTATCTGAAGCTGCCGCAAAATGTTGTCGCCAGTGGGGAGGGATCAATAACCCTTCGTCCTGTAATGACGCAGAAATTTCTTTGAATTTAGTGCAGGTGTCTTCTGTGATGCGTAAAAATAATAACTTCTACACATTTGTCTTCAAACTTTAAAAAGTGGGTCAAAGATTTTTCCACATACGAAATATATACCACATAGACCTATTACAAAGGGTATTTTTGCTGGAAATTCTAACGAAATTCACTAAACTAATTTCGTGCAAATAACTAAATTCTTTATATAAATCTTATATATCTCCTTATATGTTAATAATTATAAGAAAAAATATGTTAAAAGTTACTGTCAAAAACAACGCTTTCTGAACCTTGTCACCATTATCACTCCTATAATTTGCATTACGAGACGAGAATTTTTTCGAGTCTTGTGAGCAACACTAATTCACCCAAGTCTTAGATCTCAAACATCATTTCAGTGCTAAACGATCCGTATATAAAACCTATAAATTATAAAAGTAATTATACGACCACAATGAAGAGAAACGCATTTATGAACGTTTCAAGATACTCAAATCAATACACAATATACTCCAATAAGTAATATGGTTTAAATGTTGTTAGATTATACCCTTCTTAGATTTCTCGTGACGTAGAAGGAATCTGAGAACTTCTAAATTAGGGAATACATTTTGTACATAAATTTACAGATCTAGGAGGGAAGTGAGTCCTTGAGAATCGAGACAAGACAAGACGAGACTTCTACAAAATTTACGAAACGAAATCGAAAGATGGGGCCTAGGAAAATTCGGTGTAAGAAAACTCGATGTAGGAAAATTCGATGTATAGAAAATTCGGTGTACAGAAAATTCGGTGAATGGAAAACTCGGTGTGGGGAAATTTAGGTGTAAGGTAGATTTGGTGTAATACATATTGAATATTACCACTTACAATAATTTACGACACTTCATATTGTGAAAACGAAAACCATAAAATGTAACGAATAAAATGTTATTTCCTATTTCAAGAAAAGCAAATTTATGTCTTTGCCTTCAGTCCACTACCTCTTGCATGTCTTTCGCGGGGTATCACTATAAACTACTTTTCATCACAGAATGAAGCTGACACTTTTTGTCAGAAATAAAACAATTGTCTGTTCAGAGAATAGTTATAGGAACAACTAAAAACACATTTCCTTTAGTACATCATAGAACATATACAAGGTGATTCTTTTAAAACTCAGGGATTTCATTTGAGTCTAGAATTTCTAACTTATGTCCGATTTTTATGCGGTTTGTGGCAAATGATCAAGGAACGTTGGGAGATGTGTGGAACTGGTTTAAATTCAGTTGAGGTAATATCGGCCACGCCTCTAGAAAAACAGCAAATATTCGCCACTGTATCGAATTAGAATTAGGAGAAGTGCGGTGTGGAGAGTTGAGTTTCTTCGTTAGATGTCAACCTCGCGACGGTCAATAAGAAACAAGAAACTGGGCCGTTGTATTGAGAATTATGCTGTGCTACTGTATCAATATGATCAGGACACAGTTATAATAATGTACTCTTTGAAGCAACGTGATTTTAGCGTTAAAATGTTTTTGGAGAACGGGATCTGTTGTTGGTACGCAAAGGGCATTTACACGCAACTTTGCCTCACGTTCTGCCTCAGACAAGAACATAATATGGTCGTTAGTGAATAAATTGCAGGAAACAGGATCGCTTCTGAGGAAGACAGGGAAGCATCCGACCTCGCTGGCGGATGTTGTGAAAGATGTCAGGTACCGACTCTAAGTCACCCAAGAAATCTCTATTCAACATGTGATTTCGCTTCAAATATCCAATATCTCATTCGAACTGTAACATGCAATTGCGAATATTTGCTGTTTTTCTTGCGACCTGCTCTATATTACCCCGGATGAATTTAAAGCAGTAAACATAGTCTCATAAATCTCTCATCCCTCCTTGATGATTTGCAGCAAACCGCATGAAAATCTGACTTCAGTTAGAAATTGTAGAGCCAAATGAAATCCGTGAGTTTCAAAGAATCACTCTGTATATACATACGTAAGATGCAAAAATATATTGATCAAAAAAGTCTTAGTGGAAAGGGCAATATAAAGCAGGATGGTTTTATCAGATAATAGTTGTACAAATAGTTGACTTCTCCTCCAATCAGACACTTTAATTTGTTTGCCTTAAGATAAACCAACTAAGTGTCTGATTGGAGGACTTTGAGGACTAAAGTGTCTGATTGGAGGACAAATTTCTCGTCATGTAAGGGCCATAAAATGTTAAAATCCCTCGAAATCTAGAATTCCAATAATTTCAGGAACACAATTCAATATAAAGCAATATTAAGTAGACAGTAAACAGTAAAAATGATAGTAGACAGTAAAAGTACGTTCTACACAAAATTTGAACTTCAAACTAATACACCCATTTATCCTCAAAATTGACTTTTTAATAAATCCTACGGTCTACTTCAGTTTGAACTTAAAACTAATACGCTCATTTATCCTCAAAGTTGAGTTTTTAATAAATCCTACGACCTACTACAACGAATCTTTCTTTACACCTAACATTCCCTACACCGAGTTTTTCGTACATCGAATTTTCTTACACCGAATTTTCCTACACTGAAATTTCCTACACCGAATTTTCCTACTCCCATAAAGATGTAAAGGAATCTCTATTCAAATTTTATCTGAACATATTTATGGTAATATTAAGCGTGGATTAGCCAATGATTTCAGTAAATAGTAGTGGGCGTGGGGGATGACTACGAATTTTTACTCATAGGTTTTTAATTTAGAAACCGGTAGCGCATTCAAAACTATGAAACTCATATTTTTCTTTCCAATTCCAGCCTCTTTATCTACATGGTGGTGTATCAGAGTGGAATAAGTTTGTTAGTTCTTCCTTTATGTTTCCTGAACTCCCAGTGCTACTCACGTAAGTGTTTCTTCCAGTGTTCCAGATACACATCGCGGGTGGGGTTGGGACAAAGTCCCCGGAGCTAAGATAAATTATAAATTGCGAACATATGTTACTTTTGTGAACGTTGTTTTAGGAAATATTGTCCCAGTGTAGCCCTTAACATTTTGATGTTGCCCCCTCCAAATTCTCTTGAAGAAAGACTGATCCTACTAAAATAGGATATTTGTATCATACTCAATGTCTCGTACATTCACAGATAAATTAGATAGTAAGACTATTCATGGCTTTGGATTAATTTAAAATAAAGTTTTAAGCTTTGGTCAGTGTCTCTTTTGTTAAAATAAATTAGATATTTCACATTTGCACACTCGCTTTTATCCAAAAGTTTGAATTATTTTTTTTCCCTCGATGTTAACTTGTTTACGGCAGATTATGCTTTGAGATTCCTAATCAACAACAGGGTGATAGTTAGGTGTTTTTAAAAATTATTCCTCACCACATGAGGTAAAATCTCAAAGAAGGCAGCTGGTATTAAACATGGTTATTTTCTTCAAATTTCCTAAATACTGATTAGATTCTGACTTCCATCATGCCTACTACACAAAACTCGATAAAGTTACTGGTATGAAGCCATATCTCCTTTTTGTACTGAAAAATATTATTTTCGAGCATCCTCTTTTTCGGAAATCAGAAACATGTTATATTTATCATTAAATGCCACAGCAGTAGATAGGAAAACTCTTTCCAAATTGGGTGGGAGCGGTGGCTCAGTGGTAGATCATTCACTTCCGGTGCATGGGGTCCCCGACTCGAACCCAGCTCGCTACGTGTGGACTTTGTGGTGGACAAACACCGTGCTCGGGGTTTTCCAGGGGTTTTCCCGTTTCCTCCCACTTTCTTCATTCCACCATTTCATTCATTTCTCATCATCACCGTCTTTTTTAGCCTAACCGGCATATCCGGTGGACTGTAAAACTCAAAGATTTTCTTTCCAAATTAGGTGCTTTGACCCGGTAAGGGGCGTCACTTCAAACTATCGCTTTCCTCATCGAGACTTATAGTTCAATCTGGAGTAGAAACTTATTTTAGGATCTAGTTTCCATGATTTTCACCCGAAAGACGAAGATGATTATGTAGAAAATTATAAGTACCGGTACTTCTTGTTCATTATCGTATTAAGTTTATCTAATCTCTTCTTTCTTATAACATTCAAAGTAATTTTTCTTAAGAGAAAAGTAAAATATCAAACTTAAATATTTAATAATAAATTTATAAGAAATAGCAATGCTTCTAAGTAATACAAACTTATCTTCAAACTAAATTATTTTTCCTTGTTCAGAAGAAGTGGTGTGATCACCAGTGGGAAGTCATCTGATTCAGATTATAAATTAATATTGGTTCTCCATTCATAAACCTCGTTCAACTTAATCAACTAAGCTTTATTAAGCTCAACTAATGTAACTTATGCATCCACTGTAAACGTTTATTCACAGATATTTCTCTCGAAAATGGTTTGAATTATGTTGAACAAACTTAGTGCGATCACAATGATTGTGCATTTCGTTTCAAACTTAAGGGGGCAGACTACTAAATATTTTTGAAAAGCCAACAATTTTTCTTTTGCCCGTTTTTCATAAGTGGAAAGAGATAATGAAATGTAACTTACCACAATAATATCTAATGTTATTCTACACCCGAGAACACGAATTGGAAGAATTATCAGTGTTGCCATCCATAGAAATTACTACATGTCCGGAATTTGAATTACGCAAAAATCTAGGTTAAGGCAGCGACTAAAAAAATGAACTCAATGGTAGTTGATTACTTATCATGTTGTCTTAGTTCTTTGTCAACTACTTTTTAAATAAATAAGTTATCAAAATAAATACAAATATTATTTAAAAAGTAGTTAACAACATGACAACAAGACATGATAATGACATTTACGTGAATAAAAATATACTTTACAAAAAAATTAAGCTAGCGTCAAATGCGTTCCTGCATAACATTAGACTCAGTTTAAAATATATATAATTCTTTCTTCGATCGATCTCTTCGTTTCTAAAAACGTTTTGACTACACCCTTCTAACGTCCGTCCGTTGATACACCACTTGTAGAAGAGGCTCGAAACCAGCCACAGAGCTTTGGGCTGCCATGAATATGTTAGAAGGGACCAAGTCATTAAAAATTATCTTACAAATATTTAAATTGTGCATTTTGTATTGAGGTCTGGAGGGGACATGAAAAATTTAGGGAAGGGCAGGCCCTCCCTAGCCCCCCTCTGATTGCGAGCCTGTTGCAGAGTAGCACTTACGAACATATTCTGAAATAGACTTATTACTATATTGTCACATTTTTCCTTATTGAGGAGAAGGTAGGTGAATGACCGCTCAAGACGTTGCCAATTTCAGTCGTCTGCATCTGTCCATCAATCTCTTTTCTAGGAAACGACCGCGGAGTCGAGGAGGGTAGATATGAGTGGGTCTGTTTTGTCAATTCTTTTGATCGAAACACCGCCCGAAACAATGAGGGCATGTGGTTCTCGAAGCCGTACATGAGAACGAGGTCGCTTCGGATTTTGAAGTGAAATAAATAAATAAAAATGTTGCCTTCTTTCCTAAACGCTAAACCTTTTTTAACTTGATGTAATAAATAACCTATATGATACTGATTGATACAATTGGATTGGATTATTCTTTTTCCATCCAGGGGTGTGTGTAAAGAAATTTGGAAGGGTGTTAGGGGGGTATTGGGGGGTGTAGATTACTGCCTGGTAACATGTGCAAATGCACTTTTGTGAATGCCCAGTTGTTTTGAATAAATCACTTGGATCAGTTGAAGACAACCTACCAGTTTTTCCGCTTCCAATCTTTGTATTGTCCTCAATACCGAGACCACCGTATTTATTTGTTTCCGCTGGGATGTTTCCTTTTGGCAAGTACGGTACATAACTTTTTCTTGGAAATTTGTTACCAAAGATTTCTTGCAGATTGACGCATGGTTGAGTGCTGGGGACGGATCAATTCTTGCCTTTCGCTGTAGTTCTATCAACACTACGAGGAAGATTAGGAGACTTCGGGAGGGCAGCTATGAGGCTGTGTTTTTGTCACCAGCTGCGCATTCAGAAAAGTTCGTTTTTTTCTTAAAGAGACTCTTGCTTCTTGGAATTCGTCCCAGGCGAATTATTTAGACTTGTTCCTTGCATACCAACATCTGAAAGGGGGAGTTGATAAGCATCCGTTCTTTTCCAGTTTTTCCAAAGTGAATCTACATATTTGAAATTAAGTTAGCAAGTTTTCCATCCTGACGTGGTTCTTGCGTGTAGTGGCGGATCGTGGACATAAGCTCACCTATATTGATGCAGAAGCGGACAAAAGCTAACCGGACATAAACTCACAGTAAATAATACAATTATGTTACTACAAACTATGTTATAACAATGATAAAAATTATCTTTGTAATAACTTAATAATAATCAGCGCCGTTGCTACAGAGGGTCTGAACCTCTAAACCCTCTGAAAAATCTATCGTGGTGGCAAATCTCAGCACGTCATAGAAAACAGCATGCCAAACAAACGCACTAGTGTTTTTTTTAATATTATTAATTTACAATAAAATGATAGAGAGTACACACTCCACAATATGGGTATACATTATTTTGTATTGTACACAGTTCAAAATACATTATTGCCATTAAATATATTAAAATACTCAATTGCAGCAGCTTTGTCGAAGTACTGCATAATACATATTTTCTATTAAACCGTTTGAGACTTACGCTTTTTAAGGTAAATATTAGACTTTTAGTCAAGCAACTATTTCGTCGAGACTATTTATCGCAGGATCATGGTCCATACCAGAGATGGGCATTTTTGCTAACCCTCACTCACCCTTATCCTCAATCAACTCCCTCACACTCACCCTCAACCACCCTCACCCTCAGTCACTCTGGTCACCCTCAGCCACCTTCACTATCAATCGACTCCCTTACACTCACAGTTATCACTCTACATGCACTTACTAAACAATAAGTAAGGGTAAAAATCATTCTCATTCAAGTAAAGTAAAAAAAAAAAACAGATTTTACTATTTTTAGGATTTTTGGATATCATATGACCCGTTGCTGTTGACAAGTTTTAAAAAAAGGAGACAAGATGCCAATAAATACCATAAGTGCTGTTCTTGCCTTCATTAATTAGTATGGTAGTGCAGTTGAAATTTTTCCTTTTTTCTGGGAACAATATGTGGCTTCGCACTATATTTCACCAAGCCTTCCTTATATATATCGAGCAGGAAACTTCGGTGTACGGAAAACTCAGTGTGGGGAATGTTAGGTGTCAAGAAAGATTCGTTGTAGTAGACCGTAGGATTTATTAAAAACTCAACTTTGAGGATAAATGAGCGTATTAGTTTCAAGGATGTAATGGAGGGTATACGCGGGTATACGGCGTATACCCATCTCTAACTTTTGGAAACTATTGCATAGCTACCTAAAATTTAGGAAGTACGCCGGTATACGCTACATTCGATCCATAGTATACTCCCTTCATTGGAACAAACAACAACTGCTTTTCAGGAAATTTTCAAAACAAAAATATCTCACTAAACAGCTGGTCGTCAGGCTGTTACCGCGAATGATGTCTAAATTCTTTTAAAATATTTGCGTTTTCGGGGTGTGGGAATCAAATTTTCTCAGAATCTCTTCTATAATGGAAAGTAGCGCTCTGAACATTCAGTGTTTTTTCCACAAGATGTCACATGCGTTGTTCCTACCTTCCAAATTCCAAATTCAATTCAAAGTCTGTCGATTGGATACAATTTGAGCAAGGCAATATGGAATAGAAAAAGTTCCTTTCTTAACGGGGAAGGAGGTTCCGAAAAAAATGTGGTCTTTACTTTAAGAGTTAAGAGGAAATTTAATGAATGTATTTGCGCCAAGAAATCGTTGGCCTCCACAAAAATAACAAAACATCTGACCTATCGTTGGTCTAGTTCAGCGTTTTCCAACCTTTTTCAACTTGCGGCACACTATTGGTGTTACTTGGATTCTCGCGGCACACTTAGAGATATTATTACTTGCAAATATAAAACTGGTATTTGTTCTGTGATTATTGGTCTCCTACTCACAGAGAAGAAAGCTCGATCATTGTTTTTTTCCCCCGTGGTAAATCATTATGCTTAATTTTCATTCTAATTTAAAAATAGAAAACAATTGCAATGAAATATTAGACTCAAGTTTTTAAAAATACGCTTTCTTTTTAAAAACTGTATTCAACCTTTTACTAAGAAGGAAGATCACTAAATAACGAACGAACAAACAAATCTCATTTACTTTTAAAACACAAATGTAGGTACTTTGTCGAAAGGATTGAATGATATTTTAAATTTTTAAGTTAGGAAATAGTCTGCAACAATAAAGAAGCAATAATGGTCATAACAATGATAACCATTGTTTTTTCAACATTAGAAATGTACAGAACAGTAACCCGGTATGAAACTTAAAGTTGTAGATTCACAGTAGAGTTTCATAGTAATGTGAAATACAAATATACATTTTCCCCTACCTTTTGCAATTTGATTGCTATAAAATTAATAATTGTTTCGATTCCTCGCGGCACACCAGCGGCCCATTCACGGCACACCAGTGTGCCGCGGCACACCGGTTGGGAAACGCTGGTCTAGTTTGAAGCATTCACCGTCGTTCCGAATACCACCGAATACAACAGCGAACCTCGGATTAGTACCGTTCATTTGTAGCCACACTTGACATCAAAGAAAGGAGGGATTGATTTCGATAAATACTCAGCAGCTAGTACTAGTAGTAGTTTTTCCTCAACCTACTGAAGAAAAAAAAGGGACGGGGTAAAAGTAAACACATTTCTTCGTTATTTCATATTCTTTCAGATAAAAAAGAATATTGAAGAAAATTTGTTAACAGGAAGAGGTAGAGGTATTATTTTCTATCAACCGGAGCACAAAATTATCGTATGTTTTGATAATTATCGTACACTCTGGCAACGCTGGGAGATGTCACAAAGACTGGTTTTATAAAAACATCACTGACTCGTTTGGAAAAACAAAAGAAACAGGTACCGATTCAATTTGACCCACCAACTGTATCTAAAGGTTAACTAAACGAATAGAATACCAGAAAGAAATCAGAATTCCAACCACTAATATAAAGTAAATATACAGCACGAGTATAAAAAACCTATTTGTGCTGCTTCAAAAAGTAGTCTTAGATTTACCTAGTTCCTTGATTAGTCAGAGATGAACAGTGCGTACGAACGACATTTTTTTTTAACAAGAGTTTCATTCCCATCCAATGGATGGGTGGGCCGTAGAAGGCAACACCTTCTCTGTGGCCAGAGATATTTTCAACTTTTTGAAGTAGATGACATGGAGAATGATTTCAGGCTATAGAATAATGTGGATTGAAGTAAGGAACTAATAGCAAATCAAGTTGACGAGGATCTGTAAGAGGTGGCTATTGTGTTAAAATGTTTCTTGGGTACATGTGCAGAGGTTATGATCAATATATATGTGGATTTCGGTGGTAGATACGGCGGTCAGGATTATACTGATCTATGGCTTCGGTGTATTCGTATATTGCTAACAGATGATCCAGTGGTGGGTAGGCATAGCGTGGGACAGCAGGAACTTGGTCTAACAGCTCATGGACAATGGGATGTGCCAATTGGATTCGTGTCGCTATGTAGCGTTGGCGTAAATGGTAGAGGTGTGGCAAAATAGTTGGAAATTGCGCACGACGATATATTTCAGCAGTGGGAGTATCGAAAGCGAGAGAGTAGGCCAGACGTAAGGCATGTCTTTCGAGAACTTTCAGACGTTCATAGTAAGTTGGTGCTGCTGATAACCAGGCAAGATGTCCATACGTGAGTGCTGGGCGTACGAAGACTTTATATGTTAGCAGTAGAAGTTTTTTATTAAGACCCCACGTGGTGCCTTTAAGGTTTCGTAAAAGGTTCAAACGGCGCCGGATATTAGCTTCCAATTGTTTTGGATGAGGCTTCCAAGTAAGATGTTTGTCGAATATTACTCCCAGATATTTGAGACTGTTTTGAATTGGGATTGGAGAGTCAAAAATGGTTAAATGTAGACGTTCCGGATTGCGACTGTTACAGTATTTATTGCGTTTGAGCCCAAAGAGAGTCATTTGAGTCTTAGTGGAATTCAACTTTAGCTTCCATTTCAGGCACCATGTAACTAGTTTGTCCAAAGCTGGTTGTAGGAGTTGATTAATGCGATCCACAGAAGATCCCAATGCGACATAAGCGGTATCACCAGCAAATTGTAAGGCATATAGTGGGGGCTGAGGTTGAGGCATGTCGGTTACATAAAGAATGTATAATAGAGGAGATAAAACAGATCCTTGGGGCACACCGGCGCGGAGTTGAAAGATGCGTGACTTTGCACTGTTGATCTGAACGAAAGCCTGGCGCTGATTACGAAAGACATTTTTTTTAAGGGTTAAGCCGGTCAAAGGGTTATGCCCTTTCTTCGGGACGAGAGTTATAGGTATGGGGAATTTTCTTTATTTATAGGGGGGCATTGAGGGTTAGGAGCATTATTTTATTTTATTTCATTTCATTCTTATTTGTGGGCATCTTTTTTTATTTTTTATTATTTTTTATTTATTTATTTATTTATTTTTTTTTTATTTTATTTTTTTTTATGAGAGATGAGGTGAAGTGCTGATGGACGTCACAAACACGAGGGTAATGTTAGTATGGACGAGTGAATGGTTATCTTCTGCCCTGGGGCGTCACAGGGCTGATGAGGACAGATGAAGCCCGCTGCTAGCAACATTGATGGAACACTAGTGCAGAGATGGATAAATGCATGGACTAAGATGAGGTGGACGGTATATAGCAAAATCGGCCTTGTGGGGGTCATTATCGTCTAAAGTCGTATGGTACAGAGTAAGAAGATGTTGAAGAGGTGTGGCTTGATGTTGAGGAGGGGTATCATGAATGATGTCCTGGTGAAAGGTGTCGAGGAAGAGCGGATTACCTTCGGCAATGACTTTTGTTATGTATTTTGTGCGGAGTGTTTCCAAGTGTTGTAAGATGGTGGGAAAGTTGATACGGCGATAGAGATCGGCAGTTGGTGCTGGTAGTCTTATGCGATAGGCAAGGCGGAGAGCATGACGTTCGGATATTGCAAGTCTAGTATATAGTGTGTCAGGGGCAGAGATCCAGCATATATGGCCATGTGTGAGAGCAGGTCGAAGGAAAACCTTATAAGTCTTAATAACAGTGTCGGTATGTAAGCCCCAAGTGGTGTCCACTAGCCGCCGGAGAAGGTTTAATCGATTTGTAGCCTGTGATCGGATTTTCTGTAAGTGAGGTTTCCAGCTGAGTTTTGAGTCAAAGATGATTCCGAGGTATGTTGCTTGTGATGATGGGCGTATGAAAGTGCCATTGACGTGAATATGAAGAAGAGCAGGATTTAGATGAATTCGTGATCGGCAGCGAGGTGGAAGAAAAATGATAGCCTGTGTTTTGAGGGGATTTATTGTTAGGCGCCACTTGTCACACCAGGAAGTGAAGGCATCAATTGCTTGTTGAAGTGTTCGATTTATCTGTTGAACAGTGTTGGCTGTGGTGAAAAAAGCTGTATCGTCGGCATATTGATATAATGAGACATTTGGTGGTAGAGGGGGCATGTCTGCTACGTATAATACATAAAGAAGGGGTGAAAGAACAGAGCCTTGAGGAACACCACAGTGAAGAAAGATCGGATGTGAAAGTGATTGGTTGACGGTAATGTAAGTCATACGATTTGAAAGGAAAGAATGGATACATCTGATGTAGGAGAAAGGAAGATGAAAAGAGAGAAGTTTTGCGATGAGGCCGGCATGCCAAACTTTGTCAAAAGCCTTTTCAAGATCGAACAGTAACAGGCAGGAAGGTTTGGAGGTATTGTAATGATTAGTTATAGCAGTCGTGAGGCGTAAGAGTTGATCGGAAATACTGATGTTTGGGCGAAAACCAGCTTGATGACGAAAGACATTTTTTTTTTTTGCCAGCTAGCCGACGCTAGCTACTGCCCGAAGAGGGTTACGCCCTCTGTAGGGGAAGAGATTTTTAAATAGATTGTGCTGTTCAGGAAGCCGTGGTTGCGATATGGGTTGATACATAAACTTTATTGTTCAATTGTGATGGTCATTATGGCCTTTAACCATAATCATGAGGTAAAGGAAATACATAAGCTTCAGTGAAGGAAAAGCATAACTGTAAAATGATATGAGATGAGAAGATGAAATGAAGTGCGAAACTCACTACAACACATAGGTTCTGTTAGTGGAACAAATGCAGGTTATCTTCTCGCCTAGGGGCGGCGCTAGGCATCAATGAAGACAGAGGAGCCCTGTTAGTACAGAAGGTATTACTGTGCATATGATGGCCATATGTGAGGTAGATGAGCGTCTGTAGAGTATGGTTCGTAATACGCGGTGTCAGGGTGGTCTGGAGGTACAGTGTAACGGTATAGAGTAAACAGTAATGAGAGCGGCGGGAAAAGAGCAGCAGTAGGGGAGATGCTTCGGGCGTGGTCTTCAAACGTTTTCTGGAGAAGTGGATGATTGCTGTGCAGGCGCTGGGTGATGTATTTGGTTCGGAGTGTTTCTAAATGATACAAGATGTGTGGAAACGTAAGTCTGTCATACAGATCTTGAGTGGGACTTGGTAATTTGATACGGAAAGCGATTCGCAAAGCATGACGTTCCAGGATGCGTAATTTCTCATAGTAGAGGATCGGAGCAGATATCCAAGCCGTAAATCCGTACGTGAGAATAGGACGGAGAAAGACCTTGTATGTGTTGAGAATTGTATGAGCATTGAGTCCCCAAGTAGTTCCAGCAAGACGTTTCAGGAGATTGAGGCGAGAGTAAGCCTTCTTGGAGATATCTTTTAGGTGTGCTGTCCAGGTTAGATGCTGATCGAAAGTGACTCCAAGATATTTGACACTGCGAGTAGGGTTGAGCAATACATCTTGCACTGTGAGGTGCAGAAGTCTTGGATTTCTGTGGACACGGGAACGATGCTTCGGAGCAAGAAAGAGAATTACTTGAGTTTTTCCAGCGTTTATTTTTAGTCTCCAGTGAGAGCACCAATCAACAAACGCATTGATAGAATCCTATAGAGCGAGATTGAGTTGGTGAATGGTTTTCCCTGTCGCAAAGAAAGCAGTGTCATCGGCATACTGGAAGAGTTTAACTGTAGCTGGAACAGGTGGAAAGTCGGAAACAAAGAGAATATATAATAACGGCGACAAAGCCGATCCTTGGGGAACTCCGGAATGGAGAAAAATGGGAAATGAAAAACTGGAGTTGATACAGACGTATGCCAGTCGACATGAGAGAAAATTAAAAATGAATCTGATGTAAGCAATAGGCAATCGGAGCTGTTTGAGTTTATAAATGAGAGCGGGATGCCAGACCTTGTCGAATGCCTTTTCGAGGTCAAACAGGACCAAACATGATGGATTGCCTGTGTTAAAGTGATTATAGATGGAATTGGAAAGGCGAAGCAACTGATCATTTATGCTGAAAGAAGGTCTGAAACCAGCTTGTTCGAGTGGAATGACGTTGTGTAGTGCCAGGTACGGATGAAGACGTTTAACAATGATGCGTTCCAGTATTTTACTAAAGGTTGACGTTAGTTGAATAGGGCGGTACGAGCTAACAGAGGCAACAGGTTTATGTGGTTTGAGGAACATTAGGGTTTTTGAAGTTTTCCAATCAGCAGGTATAAAGCCAGTTCTAAGAATAAAGGTATAGATGAGACAAAGAAGATATAAGACTACGTACGGACTTTCTTTAATGTGTCGATATGTAATAGAGTCCATGCCAGGGGCTGTGTTACGTCTATGAGCTACCACTGAGGTTATTTCAGAAATCGAGATAGGTGCAGTAAGTGGATTGTTTTCGGGTAAAGTGTGATGAACATTAGCCTGCAGATGAGGCGAATCCAGATTGAGGTTGTCGACTGGATGAGATCGATGGGGATATTCAGGTGCGAGAGGTGTAAAGATGTCCTGGAGATACCTGGCGAAAGCATTGGCTTTATCTGTATCAGTATGAAGCGGAGTATTGTTGTCGATGAGAGGATATGTTGTGTGAGTATTGAGACCAGTGAGTTGCCGGAAACGTTTCCAATACTGAGTAGGATGTGAAAGAGAGCCGAGATTATTGCATGTTTTGACCCAGCATCGCAACTTGTAAGCTTTAAGATAGTTGTGAACTGTTCGTTGCAATTGTCTGTGATGCTGAAGAGAGTCAATGTTGCCAGTTGCAGCATAATCTCTATAAAACTGTCGGGATCGTTTTATCAGCGGTAAGTATTGAGGAGGTAATGAGGGTCGAAAATTTGAAACTGTTGATTTGGGGATGTATTTTTCTGTGGCGTTTTGCATAACAGTGACGATAGAGTCCAGAGCATGAGATAGGTCGGATTCAGTGGTCGGTGAAGAAAGATCATTAAGATGATTCTCAAGGTATGATCGGTAGGCATTCCAATCTGCTTTATCATAGCGGTAGGTAATACGGGGCGGCGGCGTTTGAGAAGTGGTATTGCTATGAGTCTGAATAACTAATTTGATTGGAGCATGATCACTACCAATGAGGTCAAGAACATTAACAGAACTACGTTGTGATAGGTTGCTCGAAACAATGACTATATCGGGAGTAGTCTGACTCGTGGGGCGAGTCGGCTTGGGTAGTGGCAAAATCACTCCGGTGGTATGACTGATAATGTAATTGAGGAAACAATCCCGCTGCGTAACTGTCCGGCTATGTAAATTTACGTCTGCCATGATTATGTAAGTACGGAAGTTGTTGGAGATATATTGAAAGAAGCTGAATGGAATATCATGACCCGGACGAACGTAAATGGTTGCCACAGTTACGTACAGTGCTTGATAATATAGAGATGTAATAAGGTATTCAGGAAGATTTGGAAGAACTGGAGAATGGCTTCGAAATGGAATAGAGGGCGAAAACCCAATCGCTACTCCCCCATTGGCTCGTCTAGCTGGCATCGTGCTATCTTGGCGTAACAATTGGAAGCGAGATATGCGGCAGGGCAGTCTATGGGTGAGATGAGTCTCATTTAGGATGAAGGTATTTATGTGTTCTTCTAGTAAAAGCGCTTCAAAAAGCGGCTTATGCTGTAGTAAAGAGCGGATGTTTAGAACTAAGAAAGAGAGCGCCATAATGCAATGCAGAATAATACGGATTGTGACTGGATAGCGGTTAGACTTCAGTTTCAAGGACATTTGAATGATAATATACACTATTGCCTGAATATGTTGGACAGATGTTGGCATGGAAAATTGCCTTGGCCGCGGATTGAATTTGTTGAGCGATGTGATCTCGTAGAAAGGGGTGGATGTTTTGTAGCGAGAGAGTTAGAAACGTCAGTAACTGATGAACAGTGACAGGTTGTTGTAAAGCAGGATTGGTCGGGGGTTGAATTTGTTCTGGTATGCGTAATGGTGCCACAGTCTCCGGTTTCGATGGCTCTGGAGCTGGCTTGGAACGACATTTATAACTGTATGTTGGGTGAGAGTGATCTTGACATGTGGAGCAGGTCGGAGGTAGTTTGAGATTTGTACAGCTGCGTGTAGGATGTGGTCCTGAGCAGTAACCACATTTAAACGGGTTTTTGCACTGTGAAGTAGAGTGCTGGCCATAAACCTGACACCGCTCGCAGCGAAGAGGTAAAGGAGCAGAGGTGCGTGATGGTTCAACGCGATGACGTTGTTTGTATATGTATGCGCCACGAGTTAGTAACTCATCGATAGTCTGTTGAGAGTTAGTTAGTACCCGCACCATGTATGTCAAACCATGGTCGTTTTTGATCCTGAGGCATTTAATGACATTATGACCTTCTAGTTTTAGTTCTTCAAAAACTTCCTCGTCAGTGTAACTCGGATCTACCCCTCGTATCACAACAGACAGTGTGGGTGTTTTTCTCGGTGGCGGCGGCTGTTTTGTGCGTTGATCACTGAGCTTGGTCATAGTTGATTTAGATCCAAAGATCTCAAAACTGAATTTGTTCCTGGTCGTACGCAGAAATTCCGGATCCGGCGTCTTAATAATCATGCCGTTCCGTGTTCTGACAATTTCAGTAATATTAGCCCGAGGCATATACTTGGTAATCTGCACCAAAAGAAGCTTAGGATTCGAAAATTTAGGGTCAAAGTTCTGGAGTAAGAAAGAATAAATTGGTGGTCGATTCGGAGGAGGCAGGTTGGGAAACTGGCGATCATCCTGTATGTCTATAATCATTGATGCTTCAGAGCTTGCATCGCTTAACTTATGCTGGCGTTTAGCAGGCGGTAGCTTGGTTGATGCGATAGGAGAACGTTGACGAGAAGAAGAGCCCTGGCTGGTAGAAATTCGTTCCAGAGAATGGCATCTCCGTCTAATCGGTTTCCCGGAGGAGCAAGAAGGTTCCGGTGCTATAGGCGGTAAGCCAGAATGTTGTCCAATGATAGGTTGGGACGCCATAAGTCACGGTGAAGATAATGAATGAAATAGTGTGACGAAATGAAAGATGAAAAGAATGAATGAAGCTAAGCTTCCAAAAATATGTACACTAATGTGTACGGTAACGCAGTCTCCACTCGAGTGAAACCCTTAATCTCTCCCACTCTCTCGCCCGTTGCTGAGACTTGCCGTACTTGCGTCCACAAATACGTAATAATCACAGCCTGGACTTGACACTGAAAGCCAATGCCTCCAATGGGAAAGCTGGAAACCAGCGAAGTATGACGAAAGACACCATCATGCAAATATATGTACCAAATGTCATATAGGTTATCAATGAGTGTTGTCATGATTACAAACTTTTCCAATAAAATAATTGTAAAAACTAATATTTATGATATATCTGCATATTAATACTATTTACATACTATTTCAGAAACTTATTTCTGAACTGTTTAACAATCATTAAAGACTCTTCTTAAACTACCATCTGTACGTATGTGCTGCCATCTATTATTATCAATTATACTATTCTCTCTCTCTCTCTCTCTCTCTCTCTCTCTCTCTCTCTATATATATATATATATATATATATATATATATATATATATATATATATATTTATTTATTTCACTTTCCTTTGGCCCCAACGAGCTAATGCTCACATTAAGGGGCAGTACAATCCAATACGTACATACTTCAATAATAATATAACATGACAATATATGTTCGTCATAGACTAAAAAGAGACAAATAAAATAAAGAAAAAATAAACAATAATGGAAATAAAGTACATTATATATATATATATATATATATATATATATATATATATATATATATATATATATATATATATATATATATATATATATATAAGAAAAGGAAATACATGGTAACTACTAATACCCGGAACAATAATAGAAATTCAAAATATTGCATAAGATGTTAACTTGAATAACAATATATGAAATACATGAACAGAAACTTTTATAGTTATGGATTATATATGAAATTTACATTAACAACAAATTTAGGGAAATATCATATAGCTGACAGTTATTTACAATGAGCTATAAACTGCTCCCAGTAATGCTGTGTCACCTGTTTCTTAAATATATACTCACTACAACAATTTTTAAGTTTATCTGGAAGGCCGTTATACGTTTTGAGTAGACTGTATTTGACACTCTTTGTGCCATAGTTAGTTGAGTTCATTCTTCTTATATGTAGTGCATTTCTACGTCTAGTATTGTGTTCGTGAATATCGTTATTTTTTTGAAGCCTGAGATTAATATGTGTCTGGGAATTTATAATTTTATAGATTAAAATACTTGTTTGAACTTTTGTAATTAAATTTAGTGGTAATATTCCTGAGGCCATGTACAAACTATTGCTGGAATATCTGGGAGGTAATCCATACATTGACTTTATTGCTTTCTTTTGGAGAATTGCTAATCTCTTTATATCTGATTGCCTACCATTCTGCCAGATTACCGATAAGTAAGATAGGTGGGATTGAATGAGTGAATAGTATACTGCTCTAACACTTGAATTTGGTACGATATTACGTAAACGACTGAGAACTCACACAACTGGTGATATCTTCTGTGTTAACATTAATATATGTTTGTCCCATTTCATATTTTCATCCAGTACCAGACCTAAGTATTTTACAGTACGTGCTCTGAGTATAGTCAATTCATCTACCTGTAGTTTGTCAGTGATCCGTGTTTTAAATGAAGGCTTATGAAACACTAGAAACACTGTTTTGGAGGGATTAAGCACCAATTTGTTTTCGCAAAGCCACCGAATTAAAATGTTTAAATCGTATTTTATATTACACAATAGTTCTTGGACAGAGTTTTCAACATAAAGTATTGTTTTGTCATCTGCAAATAAGGCAACTTTACCTTTGAGGTTTAACTCCTTTATGTCATTTATATAAATCAAAATAGTGGACCTAAAACTGACCCTTGTGGCACACCATGAAGAACTGGTAATGCAATGTTCTCTTGACCATTAACATACACATATTGTGTTCTATTGTTCAGGTAACTTTTAAACCATTTCAGAGTCACTCCTCTTATTCCATTTTTTTCCAATTTTTTAAGCAAGATTGCATGGTCAACTGTATCGAAGGCCTTTTTTAAGTCAATAAATAACCCTGCTGCTAGTTTATTGTTGTCTAAAGCCTCTTCTACTTCAATTACTAAATCAACAGTTGCATTTAATGTACTGCACTTTTTCCTGAATCCATATTGGTGTTCGTAAAAGAAGTTAAATGACTCCAGATACCTAATTACCTTATTGTATACACACTTTTCTATTATTTTTGACATAGAGTTTAGAATGGAAATAGGTCTGTAGTTACCTGGTTGTAATTTATCACCCCCTTTAAAAACTGGTACAACTTTTGCTACTTTACACAAAGCCGGAAATGAACCAAGCTCAAAAGAAAGATTAATGAAATCAGCTAAACAGTACTTTAATGTATTTTTACATTTTTTTAAAATTTCGTTGGTAAGATTATCTTTTACCGTATTTCTTTTCATCTTTAGTGAGTTAATAACAGCTAAAACTTCATCAGCAGTCACAGGCTCGAAGTAAAACGAATTAACTTTGCTTTGATTGCCGTACTCTTGGTCATGTACTTTAGAGATTTGAGATACCAAGTCTATTCCTACATTTGTGAAATATTTGTTAAGTGCGTTAGGTACTTCTTGGTCAACTATTTCTGTTTCACCAACACGTAATTTAGCCACTTCTGATTTTTTATGCTGGGTTGTGTTTGTTAAAATCTCATTAACTACTAACCAAAATTTTCGAGGATCATTTATATTATTCATAATTTGTTCGTGATAAAACGCATTTTCTAGATTTCGTTTCTCTTTCGTAACTAAATTTCTCACGTTCTTGTACTCTTCACGTATGAAATTATTTCCAGGATATTTTTTTTTGTAAGAACAAAATATTTATCTCTTCTACGTATTAGTGATAATAAATGTTCAGTCATCCAACTATTTTTGTAATACTTACGAGTTTTAACTATATTTTTGCGATTAATTGTAGCTTTTTGAATTCCAACATTTATATACGAAATTAATTGATTATAGCATTCATCGATGTTATTCCCATCAAAAGTTAACTAATTTCTTAAAAAATAATCATTTGCTTTCTTAAAATCAATTTTATCACAACTGTTTTGAACCTCTAGCTTAGTCGCTAAAGACTGGACCTAAGTTAAGCTAGTGTTCATAATTAAGATATTATGATCGCTAAGATCTATTGCTATATTATTAATTTGCACCTCATGTTCCAGTTTGTTAATAATGACATGGTCAAGTAAAGATTCACTTTTATCAGTAACCCTTGTTGGGTATTTTACATTAGCCTGACATAAACCATTTGAATTAATAAACAAATTATAATATATAGTTTCGTTCTCTTTTGGTTTTAATGTATCGACATTGAAATCACCTAATATGTACATTATACTGTTACTAAAACAATGAGTTATTTCTTCAAGGTCTCCTAAAAGGTTTTCAATATTACTTCTGTGTGGATTATAAACGCCTACCAATGTAATTAATTTGGAACCTACACAGAGTTGAATAGCAAGAATATTATGAATGTTATTAATTGATTTTACAATACTACCAGTCCAATCGTTTTGGAGATAAATAGCAACTCCACCCCCTCTTTTACAATTTAGATTCACATGAAAGCCTGTATAATTCTGTATATTATAATAATCACTTTCTCCAGAATATAGCCATGTTTTGACAATAACGATAACATCAATTTTGGGTATTCTTAACAACAACAATTCAATTTTATCCCATGTTTCTTATACTTCTCGCGTTAATATACAATACAGAAAATTTCTTTGTTTTCGAATGTAAGCTTAACTGGACATTTACATTATCATCTATACTGTCAAAAGTGTTTTCACTTATGTTTATTCTAAATGTTGAAGTATCGTTATCTAAATTGTAATCCATAAACTGCCTTAAACTATAACGTGGTTACTTAACATGGTTTTCAATTGCGGAACTTTTTAATATCATCATCATCCCTTATCCACACCGCTGGGGAATTTTCATGTTGTCTTACGTACACTTTACAGTCCTTCACCCACACGTATTTGACCTCAGGTCGGAGGTCCCTTGCCATCTTGTGCAGAGTTTTGTTGTACGCTGTAAGATGTTCATTAATATATATCTTTTTTGGGGCCTTCTTAATGCCAATATCTGCACTTGTTAAGTTTGGTTTGGATTTCCTCGCTGCTAGCACCGCTTCTTTCTTCCATCTAATATATATTCCATCTAATTTTCTCTTCGAATGTGCTCTGTAGCTACTAATAACACCAGTGCAAGTGTAGCAATGGCTAACTAAAAAAGTGAAGTGCAGTATTTCTTATCTCCGCCCTTCTGGAGGCGGCATTGAGGAATGCCATGTTGTTCAATACCAGAGAATCCAGGATTACCATGAACTGGAAACGTATACATTATTCGCAATGAGTGGAGAATGCACTAAGATTCTTCCTTTTGAGAGAAATAAGAACAAAAAATCACAGCCTTTTAACAAGCTCTTCATTAGGGACTAATTTATATATTTCACTCCTCATGGAGTGGCGCGCGCGGGGCTTTCTGGATCCCCACTGGGCGATACCTGGACGATCGTTATTGGAGTGTTTGTCTAGCTAGCTATTTAGTGAAAGTTCTGCATAATGATTCATTGCAATAAGCGCGCCGCGGCCCTTCCGGGGTTCCGCCCCCACCCGGAAATAAAACGAAAGTTGGGCCTGTTCAAACCTAGTTACCACTTATAAAACTATTCTGTACTCCCTACTTATATTATGAATTATAACCAATGACATCATTCTACCTTTAAAATATAAAAGTAGCAGTAAAAAAAACACTCTTTCCGTCTCAACCACCTTGATTAAACTAATATGAACATAGTTGATATTAAGTATGTAGTGAAAGCTTAGGAAAAAGATAAGTAAAAACTTTAGGTTTCTTAACGAAGATAACTTTGTATACTACCTCGTATTTAAAAAAAACAGCTTTATAGAGAAGAAAAAAGTCGGAAAAATGTTGGAGATTAGTTAAAAGTCAACGACTTTTCTGACGCGGAAGTCAATTTGTTATATTCATTGAGTTCTCCATCAAAAAATTTCCTGACTTTCAACTAATTTCCAACTTCTTAAATCTTTTTTCGTTCTTCTGTAAAGTTGTGTTTTGTTTTTGAGGTAAGAGGTAGGTGCAAAGTACCGTATATATATCAGTCTTGGGAAGTAACGTAACGCAAGTAACGCGTTACTTTTTAAGTAACGTTTCCTAGTAACGCGTTACATTTTTCCAAATTAACTGTAACGGTAACTTGTTACAAATTTTTAAGTAACATGTCTAGTTCGCGTTACTTTTTTTCGCGTTACATTTCGGATAGGTAACTATAATAGGACCTATACGTATTTTTTTTCGGAAACAAATGTTTCTTTCCTGTTAGTGAATTTTTCAGAATGGAACAATGGAGCAAGAACTACGTACGTCAGTGGCCGATAGTCACCGTCACTCAGAGAAACAGATAAGATCTTAGTGTCACTTGCTGTTTTTGGAAGATGAAGACAGCCTCAGGAAATCAAGTGTACTGATTGCAAGCACCTGGAAGATTTTGTCATAGATTTAGACAGCTCCAAATCAATACATTCAGAAAGTGAACTACAACTGTAATGCGACCGGTAGTCTATTTTACTTTGATTGATGTTTCTATACCGATGGAGAATGAAAATATTTAACCGCTCCAACATTTGAAAAAATACCGTACTTTTTCTTAAAACCTGAGGATGATGGTGGACAGAATTTAAAAGTAAAGTGTCTGAAATGCAGCGGCGGGAAATATTTATCAACAACTAGGGTATCATAATTAACGATATACAGTAGGGGAGACCGGGGCTGGTTGGCAGCAGGGTCTGGTTGACGAGCTGCACATAACTTCTTTATCAACTAACATAATGAGCTGTTGCTTTTGTCATAAGAGAGCGACCTATTAATGCAGCTGCCACCTTCATATGGAATTTGTAACATGCGAATAATGGCGCCTATTAGAAAAAAGTGTTTTTCCCAGTCTAAAGCATTTTTTTCAGTTCTCCGTTACAACATCACAGAATCGTCACTATTTGGAGTACAGAGGTAAGTAATATAGCATTAGTTAGATCTGAGCTTTGTTTTTATCGATATTTAAACAATAAAACATAAATGCCAAACAATTACTGAGTAATTACGACTTTGTTGCACAACATGGGCTTGGGGTTGGTTGGCGTATAGTATTTAGGGTTAGTTGGCATGTGCGGCAAACAACCTGATGTGGAATTTTATTTCATTTTACTTTTATGTTACATTGTTTGTTTTATTGTTATTTCGTTTACAGTTCTATCAACCTTTTACTTCAATGCTATAGAATAACATGCACGTATTGGATTACTGTCAAAATTTAGAAATCGAGATAGACTGGATGTCGGACTCTGAATTTTCGGAATAGGCCTAATTCTCAGAAACAAGAATATTTTGTATGAGCCCTTTTGTTATAAAAATATAGCCCTACCTTTCCTTTTTCTCTCTTTGTAGAAAGTAAGAAATAAATTGCGTTTCTTTATAATTTAGCTAAACCATAGCTATCTTAGTTTCTCTTAGCTACTTTATGAACAGCAGGAAATAAACTACGTTCTTGATAGTTCAGTTATTTTAATTACATTTTCAACTAATATGAAGAATTAACCTACATCAAATCCTATTAAAACTGTTGTAGTTTGATAATCTTGTAGCTTTCAATGTCATGGCAATCAAGCTAGAATGAAAGAAAGAAGTTTTCATATTTCATAATGCTGATTATTTTAAATGTTGTGAACAAAAGTCATTTCTAACTTCAAATAGCCTACTTCATTGCAATATATATAATATAAAATTTAGAAAAATCACGTTTATTACTAATAAATCCAATTTTTCTTTGTATTTGGCTATATTTAAAAAGTATGCCAATTAGTCACACAATATCAGCCAACCAGCCCCTTACTAAGAGTCGGTTCGCATACTCCATTTTAAAACAGAGAAAAATTTATTTCTCGAAAACTGTAAGCAACAAAACAAAAATTGAATTTATTAGAGGAAACATTGGTCTGTGTGTACACATCCAATCCATTGCAATACAGTGTATTATCTGCTTATAAAAAAAATAAAGAATGAAAAGTTCGCCAACCAGTCCCGGTTTCCCGCAAGGGGTTAATATGATTAAACTGTGTTCTGAAGAGCAGCTTACTTCATTACAAGAAATAGTTTGTTGATTGTATGTAATATTGGAGTTCTATCAGATCAGTTTGCATATCTTAGAATCCCGTTGATTATAGTTTGAAACAACTAGATTTAAAAAACAGGTATTGATTTTAGTTACTGGCAAGTTTTGATTCACTCCCAGTTCAGGTGTTCTTATTTTATTAGATGTAGTGTAATGCTACTCTATATTCTGTATTCTTAATTTTACATAACAATACTGTTATTATGTAATTAGTTTGACATAATAATAATAAGCTGCCATTTTTTCTAACGCATAGGGATAGGCACGAGTCGAGCTAAAGCTGGACTCGACTTGAATTCAATTCTAGTTTCGACTAGAGTCAAAGGTAATTTTCTCGAGTCGAGTTCTGAGCCGATTCACTGTTTTTGACGTTGAGTTGAGTTTGATAAATGGCTCGCTCGTTCAGCTTGTTTTAACTCGTTTCTAAATCATAGCCTGAATACACTGGAAAACGAAATTCATGAGAAATGTAAGCAGTAATGTGTAATACTTTTAGTGTTGCTCACGAGAGGGGACAGTACTCGCATCTCGTCTCATCTCCATAATGAGACCACAAGAGATTTTTATAACAAGGTCAGTTCGGCTCGACTCAACTTAGCCGATGGCTCGAGCCGGCTCGCTTGGAATGAACCATCGTCTACAACCGGCTCGGCTCGGCTGACTTCTCGGTTCGGTTCGATAGTGAATGAGCTGCGAGAAGAGCTGCTCGAGTGGTTGACAATTCTAAACCCGGGCCGAGCAGTTTTGAACATATTTAGCCAGCGCCCTATAACTTTTAACAATTTTAGCTCGAGCCCGAATACTCAAAACCTAAACCCTCAATCCAAATTCAGAAGCTCACGAACAATGTCCTTGACTCCTAGACAAACCGTCTATCTTTCATGTTTATACACAGTGTTGTTATAAATAATGATAATAAGTTGTAGTAGTAGTATCATTGATAATAATTATATTGCCTATGTAGGATACTTGAAGAGATCAGTTGAAACTGCACACAAAATTTGGCTCAATTTAGCTCGGCCTGACTCGAAACTCGACCCGAATTCAAGTCGAGTTGGAGGAAATTTTTCGAGCCGAGCTCAAAGACGTCTGTTTCGAGTAGAGCAAGTTTCAAAGAAAACTCGTTCGTGCCCATCACTACGAGTAAGGCAGTATGGCATTTTAGTCAGTCTTACATTTTATGAAAGTGTTCATATAGCTATCAAGTAAGAATTTGTTCTTCGTTCTTGCATCTGCATAAATCGATTTAGAACGTGTAATAATAATAATAATAATAATAATAATAATAATAATAATAATAATATGGAAAATTGAAGAAATAAGATTTTCTTTACATATTGAGTTTCGTCCCTAAAAGTAACGCGTTACATTTCTTCAAGTAACTTACCCAACAGTGATATATATATATATATATATATATATATATATATATATATATATATATATATATATATATATATATATATATATATATATATGCTTGAATGGACGAAGGAACAAAGTTACAAGAAACGGAAAATTTAAGTGTTTCTAAAGACTTTACTTCGAAAACGCGCTGACATATCACGTCTCATCATGTAGATGCTTCCAAAAGACTTAAATACTTATAACGCCATTTACAACAATTGTTAATAAATTTTTATAATCACTATTGCTTTCCTTTGCTTCTATAGCATTACAACAAAATTTTTTGGTGCTTTTAATTACAACAAGTCGCAGTTACATTATTTTAAGCAGTTTTGCCCACTTAAATTAATTCCTAAATATTATTCTAAATATGTGCAAATAGCGTAGATAAACTGCAAAATATTTTAAAATTACTCGTAATTTGTTTTATGGTACAAGAATGTTTTCAAGAGACGACGTTTCTCATAGTCTTTGGGCTACTTATAATGTTAATGTTTAAGTCTTTGTTGCAGCAATACATGTAAATGCAAATTGTAACTGAAATTAAATGTAACTGATACATTTCTAGTAACACTAGTTGTTCCCCCTATGCCTTAGCCTTGGTGTACAGTGGGTCACATTAATTCTTGATATACAAAGTCCGCGAGAAAGGCAACCCAACTAACGCCTGTTCCAAGATTAATTACGCCTGGTAGTGCCTAGCACAGCAGCATGAAGTTGCCCTCAACTGTTGAAAGCACAAATCGTAAAGAGTGCTTTTGTGCAGAAGTGAGCCGAAACGCTGGCTGACAAAATGACAAAGGGAGTCTTTGGATACTTGTACTCACAGTACTTCTTGTTTGTATGATACACACGTAACACTATACACAGCCACTTGAAAAAATATACGGATAACAGAGGCGCTGATGAGTAGATAACAGTCGGGAGACTTTGTTAATCTTATAATTAACTCAAATTAGGATTATATAAACAAGTTTACTTAGTTAAAATAACTATACACATCCGCGTATCAAATAATTTACGGATAGATTATGCGGTACATATCGTAGGTCATTTTTCAACTAACTCGAAGCTTTGCACTGAGTTTTGTAGCTATTAACAATAGTCCTACCTGCAAATCAATTAAAAGTGTGGAAGAATAATTTTTGGGGAAGAACACAACCCCCAATGAAAATTTTCGGGTTCTAACAGGGCGTGAGCTCCTAGGTTTCGGTGCTACTGATTCATACGTAATACTACTTCGAAAAAAACAATTCTTGGTTTCATTATTTGTTAAATAATTTTTGAAAATGCTAACTATTGGTAATTTATTTGTAATGGAGAACTTACACGTATCAAAGTAGGCCTATTTCCCGTTAACTTGCAAATATAACTTAGGGTTCATCATTTGTATAATATTTGTGAAATTTTACACATTGAGACACAAAGAGAAAAGGGGAGGATATAGTGTCAATATACAACAACTTAAAATGCACGAAATTACCGGATAATATCAAATATAGAACCAGTGATAGAATTAACTCTGCAACTCGTTTCCTCCATTCATTTTTTGCTTTATTTTCAAGATCACTGAAAACTAGAGATTAACTTTCATTTAGCAGCATTCAACTGGAGCTCAGCCTTGTAAACGAAATATTTTAGAAAGGGTAAACAGCGAAGCCGGACCGCCAGATTAGAAAACTAAAACTCTAACCACTCATCCAAAGCGTCACTTCTTCCGGCTCACCTAAATAAAGAGCCTTTTCGATTCGTTCAAAACAGTAGCTTGTTAATAGATTCATTGATAAAACACAAGAATATGTAATTGACTCGAAGGGCATTATACCACTGTATTCACTATATCATCAACATTGCAAATTTTTTAAAAACAACATACAAAACTCCTTTATTTTGAATTAAATACGGCGCGTGTATTATACTCATAAATAAACTAAAGACGAATCAACTGCTGCGTAGTAATCGTGGTTAAGTGGGTTGACCAGTACTTTGAAGGTGGTCGAATCATCCACGAATGACCAGTACATTTTTTTTACTTTAGAATTTTTGGTGGCGATTGATCGACGTTGACATGCGTTTTCTTCTTCTGATATTTGAATACTCGAATGTTTCAATACTTGAACTATCAAATCTTTAGGAATAAAAGTAGTAATAGTAATTATTATATTTATCCCATAGAAGATTAAAAGTTAAGAGCTTATTATTGTTCAGAGCATAACATTACAACCAGAAATGTAACATTTGGCAAGGATATTTCGGTTGTTTAGTGTTGCTCACGAGAAGAGGAATTTCGCATCTCGTTTCTGATACGAAATGAACAAAATTGAGACGAGAGTTAACATTTTATATTTAAGACAGGACAAGGCTAACTCAAATTATCGTCTCGCTTTGGAGATGGAAATTGAGACGAGACGAAAAGTATCGTAAACATTTCTCGTTTTATATCGATTCTCAAAATACTGTGTGTGTTCATTCTTTAAGTAACAATTGCTCTGTAGACTGAATTTATATGCTATTTCGGAGCTCATTAAATTTATTATAGTCTGTGCAAGTATTTTTGTAGCAAAGCTTTCATAATTACTTCTGCATATCCTAAAAGTTAGTTTATTATATGCTTTACTGTTTAGTGATATTAAGTTATTTTTATTACAGTTATCTCCCTCAAAATGTACAGTAGAATACTTTCTACGTGAAACTTCAGTGGAACGCTTTAGTTTAAAATTTTGGTAGTTGGAGAGGTGTGTCCTGGAGATCCAGACACCCTCCCGAAATCCCGATTTATCTGTAAGTTGTGCCTAATTTTAGGGCAAATTAAAAAAATTTTAATACCACTATTATTATTGTTATTATTATTGTTATTATTATTATTATTATTATTATTATTATTATTATTATTATTATTATTATTATTATTATTACTGAAAATTTAAGACCTCAATATTACGTCCTATTGAAATGTAAATAAGCGTACTAAAGTTGATATGAAAAGAGAAAGAAAGGATAAGAGATAGTGATAGAGAAAGGATAAGAGAGATTAGTGTCCGAAAGGAAATTAGAAGGTGTCAGCTCCTGGTCAAAGTTAATATCGAAACTTAGGACGCCTTAACAGAAATTAAGTACCATTTATCTTCACCACGATACATAGTAACACGCTTTCTTAAGTTAAAATACTTTGAGTTATGTATGCGTTATATTGATATTTTTTAAAAAAATATACCTTCAAATATAAGAAAGAATAGTTCCTGTTTACAAATTTTGGTTGAACGGATATATGGAACGTGTTGGAAATGGCAAACGAAAATATTATTATTTCTAGCAGTAGGAGTATTAGTGAAAGACGTTCAAAATAATTGGCCGGAAACAATATCGTTTCAGACACATTTATGACTCATACTAGGCCCTATGCATGACCCTTAGGAGTCGTATTCATTAATTGTTTGCTAAACACGTTGCGTTTTCCACCACAGTACGAATCAAGGTTGTAGACAGACATGTTACGTCAGTTTGCTAGTATTTCCCCTGTGAAGAAAGCAGTCTCCACTCTAACTTGTAAGACCGAAAGAAATTGTGCATTTTTCACTTTATTACACATCAGAAGTATGAAAATTATAGTTCATAGAAACAACTTACCGCAGCGAGAATCGGACCCGGGACCCTTGAATTACGAAACGAATGCTCATACCACTACGCTAAGACTTCTCTCTTCAATAAGAGTCTAGAAACACTCGTTTTTCAAGTAAATTGCACACATTTACGAGAACGACGAAACACACTGATTTCTGTCATGATAAAATACTATAGTCGAGAGACTTCAAATCTAAATTAAAAACAAAAATAAACATATAGTGCCTCAGATCACCTTCTTTTTTGATTCACCGAAAGTATCTCTGTATCTTGGTATTATTGCAATTACAAATATCAATATCACAAAATGCCTCAAGTTCTTTTCTCACTTGCAAGGAAAAAGCAGACTTTGGTAAATTTACATCGGACCCATTTTTTGCAAGGTGATTGTGAACATTTAAAGTGTTTATATCAGAAATTGGGAGAGCGCAATGACCTAATATAGTATAGGAAAAGCGTCTTAAAGTTTTCGACTCGACGCATATGTCGTATGTTTCGCAAATTTATTAAGTGATGGATTGGCAGTGTTAGAAACATTTGTGACTCACGTTCCAAGGGTTACGGGTTCGGTTCCAGCTGGTGTCAACTTATTTGTTTCTTTTTTTTTGCTTCAACCAATAAAGCAGCCACTTTAGCTACAAGTAAAATATTAAGTTTATATATTTTTATAATGAATTAAAACAAATGAAATATTCAAATCAGTTATAAAATTTTTCAATATTTCATGGTAACTGGCAACAAAATATAATCTATTACGTAAATATATTGATATCAGGTGTTATATTATGGTTATCACAGTCGTTGTGTAAAAAATGTTCTAATGCTTCGTTTCTACATCTGTTGACAGTGTATGTATTATAAGCACTGGCACAAATGCCACGGGGGATGAAGGGGACATGCCTCCTCCGATCTTGGAAATGAGCGATTGTGCCCGCAATAATCCGATTTGAAATGTGTTTTGAGGAGAAATGTGATGAATTGTGTCCGATTGCCACAAAGGAAAACGAGATGAAATTGATATCCTTCAGAATAAGCCTCAAATCTGCCCGTCTCACAATGTTGAAGATAACTCTCCTGCCCTGATCCTCCACAGTATCGTTTCTCAACTTCATAAATATTTTGAACATCGCTCTAAAAGAATGTGGGAACGGTCTTACGCGTCCTCACCAATATTTGAGACAAATTTTCGATGTTTAATAGAAGTGGAATAAGGGGTAATCTCTTTTTGTTATAGTAACATTCTTCGAGATTATCGTCTATGTTAAGTTTACTCATAAGACCAGTTAGGCCTACATTGTTACAACGTAATATGACACTTTCCGCTGAAAATACTTTTTAGGGATTCTGACATGTTCAAATCACGAACATTTTGAGATCTTCAGAATAAGCTACCTACTTCTTGAGCTTGGATGCCGGCAGTTCTGCACTACTTTTGACAACCCCAGGTAATTTAACCCATTTGGGACCAAATTATTATTTTTGTGATTTCTTTCACTTTAAGAAGTTAATTTAGTTTATTATTGGGTAAATATCACAAAAATATAACATTTTGATTTTTCCTGCGCATCAGATGTGACTTACGCCCTGTCCTATAAATAGGACGCTGGTCCTTTCTGATATACTAGAAAGGACATATATTTAACTAATTGCATTTTATTGTTTTAGTGAAGTAATTCAAATTTGTATCGCTAAGTGTCTCAAGGCATTGAGTGATAACAGCCAGTGTATCAAAGCATGAAGTTTTCCTTTATATATATATATATATATATATATATATATATATATATATATATATATATATATATATATATATATATATATATATATGTGTGTGTGTATGTGCGTTTTCAAAAACATTTATTTACGGAAATTATACAAAATACTATATATGGTACATAACTAAACAGAACATACAAATACCAGTATTTAGAACACCCAACCGTTATGTTTAAAGTACAGATAATTGCTATTTTGTAATTTCGATCTACCTGTGCTAGTTTGTTACACGTATTCGATTTTGATTCAAGCTTTATTTTTCTTTGCCTTCGTTGTATTTCACGGAACACTTTCAAACAAAATGTGACATTACACTTTCCAAAGTACGATGATGGTTTTGAAGTGCATTCATTATCACGGCATCTTTACGTCTTCCTTTCCGTAATGAAGTAGCGTACATCCCTTAGAGCGAAGCGTACATCGTTGAATACATTTGAACAGGTGACTACCAAGTTTGATATATTTGACAGAAATGTTGCTCCTAAATGTCAGAAGATCGACTTTGGACTGAGTTGGTTTCGTAAAAAAATCATGAATGTACGATCATTATTTTAATAATTCGTGTAAATATCACCCGATACCACTTCTTGCCTCTTGTATCAATTCTAAGTTTTTGATCCAGCAAATCGAGATGGTCGAACCTACCATGTGGTTATTGTAGGATGTTATAACGTGAGGATGCTCAATTCAAATATGTTCATCATGTAGTCGGCTCCACCTCTTCGTTCGCGAAACAGGATGTACACTTTTAAAATTTGTGCCAATTACAACACGTCGATTGTCATGCCATTTGGAAATGAGAACTCACCTCCTTGTCGAATCTGTATTCATGTGAACTTCATACATATTTACTCAACTCTTTTGAATCAGTCAACGGATATACTGAGAGACACGATTGCTTTGCAGAGTACGGGTTGTTTTGAATTCCAATTCACGAAGTTGAGATTTAAAAAAAAGTCTTAGTATATTGTCTCTAGCACTCTCCTTTATCTTCATATCATTTCGATAGCAGAGATCAAATTTTTATAACAAGTTTTATAATCACACAAGAGAAAATGATCAATCTTTATCTCCGCACCATACCGACCTGTTTGTCTCCATTGTGTCACTATTGAAAATACAAAAAAATATCTCTCTAGGTGATTTGTTTACAACATTTCTCTTTCAGTTCGCTCAAGTTTTTGTCAGTATGTACACCAACTTGGGCAAGCTTTGTGTATGATGCGTCCATTTCTCTCCAAATTTAAACATTATTATAAAGCAATTTTCTGTCTCTTCCATTTACTTCTATACTGTAACTATACTAAAGGTTAGATATAAATTGCATTCAATTGACAAAAGCAAAAAATTGATGTTATCAAGCGTTAAACAATGAATGATAAGCGTAAGAACTCGAAAAAATCAAGGGCGTTGGTCTATCTATACATTCCCTTTTATTACTTGGTAATATATTGCTTTGGACCAGCGTCCTATTTATATGACACTAATGTTTCAACATCTATAGCACTGAAAGTTATAACAAAAGTAAAATAACTTTCCTATAGCGTGATTGCCGCATACCTATTGCTACCTAATACATATAAACCAAATGCATTGTTTCCATTAAAAACAAAAAAAAATAACGTTATCCGAATCATACCCAAGTAAAGAAACTTACACGGGTAAATTTAAGTGTCCTTTTATATACAGAGGGAAAGGTAAAATATATCAAAAAATTACAGTGCATTAGGACAGGTCTCCAGTTGCTCCCTGTAATTAGCAGAACTCGAAAACTTTATTCTTCTTTGTTACAAAAAATAAAATATCAAGTGTCCTAAAAATAGGACGCTGGCTCCAAATGGGTTAATTCAGGTTGAGTATCATATGGTGAATAGATAACGATATTTTGGTTTAGTTAAGTTAGGATCGGTGGAAGACGATGAATCTGTAGGAAAATTTGACAATGTGGGTCGACATTGTTCGCCTTTTGTTCTTCATTGGGTGAAACACTGGAGCAAGGAACGGGAAGTTGCGGCACCTTTAGTTCGTCAGAGTGTGGTACACTGACGAACATTTCAAGAAATATTTGGATAAGTAGCAGTCCACTTTTTTCTTTTTTCGATAGACCTTTAATTGGAAGAACTATGCAAAAATAGCAGTTTGGAGTATAATCTGTCGGCTCCCTCCATATCATTGCAACTTAAAATGGCAAGCATGGCTTTTTTCCGTGTAGCCACTCCAGCAAATTTGTAGAACAAGTATTACAACATATATGTGGTGCTCACTTCTTGTCCACATCTCCCACTTTACAGCCAAAGTACAAGTGATAGGCCTTCTTTATGATAGGAGCGAAATTCCAGTTTTTGCTTCACTTCGTAAACAACAACAATTTGCTCTGCACTGCAAACACATTTATGCGACATGGTTCTGCTTAGTATAGTCATAGAATGATAAATAATAATAGCAGCACCCACCCACCCACTCAATATCTCACCACGACTACGTCCGAGATAGCAAATTGTAACTACAAAAGAACGTTACACAACATGTTTTCTTTGGCAAATTCTTCAATACAATCTAAACCGTGAAGTGGTTGATATTTCTTTGTTAGCGATGAAGTGCGAGTAATATGGATAGCCAGAGACTACGCAGGAATTTATTTCGGTAGGGGTCCTAAGCTTTACGGGGGTCCAAATACAACATGAAGCTAAATAAAAATTTGTAAAATTGCACCTGAAATTAGACTAAATTTACAAACAAGTCGGGGTGTCAAGACCCACAGGACCCACCCCTGTGTATGTCAATGAGGATACAAATGAAACTAATCGTCAAACAATGGAAGTTTGTTGAAATAAGTAGACAGCTCCTGTTGCCACGAGCCCTTAATTTGCCCAGCAGAGCACATCGGGTGATAACGTATTTCTTTGAAACACGAACCAATATTCAAAAACTAATTTCATATTCGTTATCAGAACCCTAAAATTAATAAGAATTGTTTAGTTTTATCTCCGAATCATTTTCACTTGCCCTGTGTAGTTGGTAATTTATAAATAAATAAATAAATAAATAGTTTGTCTTTTAAATAAACCTTAAATTCTGTTACTTTTCATATTCTTTGTTTTATTAGCAATGTCGTACACATTTGAAAAACATGCATCGTATCTTTCGCTAAGCCGTTTCCCTAGTGAGTGGCGCAGACCTTTTCCACTGTACCGACCGATGGCATATTTGCGGATCCCAAACGTTTCAGAGATTCTCTGATCTGATTAGCTGATACAGATAGGATATCACGAGTCATGACCTACATATAGCACAAAGTAAACATCAGACGCAGTTGGCCCTCGTAGCCGAGTGAGCTAGCACAACATGCAAGTAACGAAAATCGTTTTTGGCGTGGGTTCAAACCCTGTCTAGGTAGTTTTCTTTCTTATTTCTAAAAAAGATTATAACACTACTTTCTTTAAAATAAGATTAAAAATAATATTCAAATAGTGATTTAACGATTATTTTTTAAAATTTTCATTAAACATCTTTCATTAAAATAAGTTTGACTTTGTACTATACAGATCCATAGCAAAGTAGTATTAGTATTAGTATTAGTATTAGTAGTAGTAGTAGTAGTAGTAGGAACGGGTTAGAAGCCCGGCAGGTGTTTGTTGGGTTCTGTTCTCGACATCAAATTGGCAAGAGTAATGAAACGTTTGGCATTGGCAAAAATACCGACCGGTGACATAGAAACATGGTGGTCTTTGTTTTAAGCACACGAGTAGTAGACTAAAATTCAATCAAAAATTTCGATAGTTAGAATCGTCGCATGAGCGAATGGAAGTGTTCCCCGTAATCAGCTAGCTTTGAGGTTGTTTCTAGAGCAATAAGAAAATCATTTGAAATGTCCATTGATGACTCAGAGTGTATCACTAAATTATCAACATTACAGATTTCTTAAAAACAAAATACAAAAGTCTTTTATTTTGAATCAAATAGAGCGCGTCTATTATACTCGTACCAAATTTCAAATAACTGAGTCCCCACGTTAAGAGGTTTATATATCCAGACTCATAACTATGAAAACATTTATGATCACTCCAGTTGCAATCATTTCACAGATTCAACCTGTTGTATATAAGTTATTGGGACTTAAAGACGAATGTAATTTATAAGAAAAAAAGTTTTATACATTGCATGACCTGTAACGTCCAAATATCCACCACAAACTCATAATCGTACGACATAAACAAAAAGGAGTGGGGAGGAGAAAACCACTTTATACAAAAGTCAAAAGAGACACTGTGAAGGGATGTGAAATGGTTGGGCGGTTTGAGTGAATAATCTATCAGTCAGAAGTTTATGTGTTCAAACCCTGTAAGTAGAAATCGTCTTTTTTTAAGTGTATTCCTACTTTCATCAGAGGATTGAGAACATTTCTTTGAATAAGTCTGTGGGAACTACTGTCCTTTCAAACTTGATTAGAACGGAACATTATGTGAATTGCAAATCTAAAATCTATAGCTGAAAGCAAAATATTAAGTAGGGCCTATGTTCAATATTTCATTATTACCCTTTGATTTGTAATGAAAAACTATTTATAATCATTGGTGATTTCAGAAGATTCTTTCCGGGGAATTGTAAATATATGAAGGACGGAAAACCGGTAAAACAGCTATTAGTCCACTTTCAGCATGATCGAAGATATGGCATCGAAGGGGGAAATTTTTTATATCGACAGTGTCTCAAATTCTCCCTCAGGTCACCCCATGAAATCATCACTGTTTCAAAGGTTTTGTTAACAAATTGAATATAAGAGAATTAAAGAGAAAGAGAATTATAATACGTACAAGAATAAAGAATTATAGAAATATTGAAGTAAATATTATCGTGTAAGTTATCGATTTCTAGTCGGATTAAAACTCGAATATTGGTGTTGATTGAAACTTAATCCTTATCCGGGCAACCGAGGCCTCCCAGGCCCAGTAGCTTCATTTTTCTAAAATTTCTCAATAACCATACATATTTCGAAGACATAAAATACTGAATTATTCTATCTTTCGTCGAAGTTAAAATCATGAACATATCGAGTTGGTAAAGTTTTTTTTTTATTTTGAAAATCTTTTCCTGACGTAAGCGGACAACCGGGGCCTAGGAGGCCCCGTATAACTTTAGTGAAATTCCTGTCAAATATTAGATCAAATTGTCACATATTTATATATTGAACACGTGACTATTGTAACCTTTAGTCGGAACAGTATGCGGCAACAGACATTGAATTTTGAGTGTTCTGCACTTAAAATATATACTGGGCCTGACAGGCCCCGGTTGCCCGTTTACGTCACAAAAATATCTGGACCGGATTTGCTATTCTGCTTGGTCGGCTTACAAAAGCGTGACACGAAGTTTCGCTACTTGACAAAAATATATACCGGTACATTCTAGACTAGTCTAAACAGTAAGTGACAATAATCATTGATTTTGTGTATTCTGCACTTAAAATATGTACTGGGCCTCACAGGCCCCGGTTGCCCGTTTACGTTACAAAAATGTCTTGCCCGGATAAGGGTTAAAACAAATCCTCTCTATAATTCTTACTGGAAAGGCATGTTTAACTCCAATTACTTAATCAATATCTTTAATAATATATTTTTATTGTTATATTTTTACTATTCAGTGATGTATACACTTCATTTCCCAAGAAAACTCTCGCAAATGTATGGTGGACTAGTGAATATTATCAAATAAATTATCATTTAGTTTACGTAAATGCTGCATCGCCTCATTTTTAATTTCGTACTTTAACTAATAATAATAATAATAATAATAATAATAATAATAATAATAATAATAATAATAATAATAATAATAATAATAATAGTAATAATAAAATCATAGTCGTTATCTTTATTAGAATTTCTGGCTTAGACGATAAATGAATTCCAAAACGTCTCTATAAGTTCTATTTAATCGAATCCGATAGAAACACATAGTGAAACTTCGATAACAGGTAAAAACAAATCTTACTTTGATGAAACTCAAACTAACCTTTAAGAGTGATCTACGCGCAAGCGCATAGACCATTTTTTCTTTTCTTTAAGTTAACTGATTCACCGAACGTATCTCAGTAACTTCTCTATTTTCTACTCGGTATTCACATTTTACAGTTATTTTCCATAATCATGAACGACAGGGAAACAAACACAAAAACATTAAAGTTCTCCGAGCGGGAATCAAACCCGGGATGCCGTACACCAAATGCACACGTGGTAGCCTCTAGACCGGAAGGGAGAGCAAATGAAATGTATTTTCTAATATCTGAAGTTTAAGCCTATTTCACCCTGACGTGAAATGTCCATATCATATGTTTATGTTCACCGTATTTGTTACTTTGAGGAATGATGTATATTATTGTTACGATACTATTCGTCTGAGTTCCCTGGTTAGATTCCATTGACGGACTTTTGGATTCACATCTACTTCGCTGGATTGTTTTATTTTTTCTTTCTTCGCAAAGTTCAATTATGTTGTCTTAAGCTTCCTAGAAGCATTTTTGAATACCTTTGTGTTTATTAAAGATAAGTGCAATAGCAGATTCCTTTAACCTCATATATAGTCAATATCCTTGTTTATTTCTTTACCTTTGTGCAATATATCTATTTTCTACTTGTGTCTGGCTGCGTTTTCTTTTCCTGGCCGCGTCACTAGTCTGTGTTTGAGGACATTGCTCACATTCTACTAATTTGTAAATATTTCGAGCGCCTAGTTAGCTCTTCTCTAGCTAATTCATTGGATTGTCTCAACTAAATGTTATTGTCTGGTAACTACGTCAACGATTATTGTTAAGTGTGTATTTTGTGTTTTCTTTTTTGCTGAGGTTTAGCTTCTCACTTGGAATTCCTCAGAAAGTACAACTTAGGACTAGGAGGTGAATTCTCCAGCTTGTGAGTTCTTCAACTTTTAAACGTTTTGACTTATGTGACGTCACGAACACAATGATATGAGAAGGTGGGTTATGGATTGACCATATTTGGTATTGAGGAATTCAGGAGGTGTGGTTTTAGGCCTCAGTCCGGAAAACAAAACTGAATGGTGAGTGCTTCTCGGTGTACTTCGTTTGGAGTTGGGAGAAGAGCAACCAACTAGAGAGAGGGCAAGAATGGAGTATCAACCATTGATGAAGGTACAGTAAGTACGTCGAAACTTCAAGTGACTACGCCAGACTTTACATTAATAATCTAACTTTACCTTTCCCAATCTGCTGCGCTTTTGAAAATGCAAATTTGTGTAAGAGTTATAATTACTAAATACCTATGAGCTACATTACCCTTATGCTTTATTTGTTGAGTTGTCTTTCAGATGAAATTAACTTTCATATTCCAGCGTAAGTTGATGGTGGTGGAGAAACAACCCCAAAATCTAGTCATCTACCGGTCTCACGGTGACGAAAGGGAAAGATGAGATTAAGTTAAACATAACTGCTATTTAGGCATTTTTCAGGTAGGAGATGCTTTAGGTATGATCTCTGAAGTGCTTGTGCAGCTGGGTAAAAAGAAAATAGGAATTTGGCATTTTCACTTTACTGTTCTGACAACATTTATTTGATGATAATTTTTATATGTTGCGCTACTTTGCTTAGGATAATGAGTTTTTATCTGATTTTTGTGATGATTTAGATACTACTGAATTTTTTGAACCGATTATTACATCATCTCCGGGTCACATACATTTTACACGAATTTGTTTTGATAAGATTAAAAAGCAATTACAGTTTACGCATTCACTTTCGAGTATTGACATTGTACCTTCGTTAGATTCTGACAGGTTTGAGATTGAAAATGAAATGAAATCTTTGGTTTTTACGTCTCACGGTTATGCCGGTTAGGCTAAAGGAGACGGTGATGATGAGTAATGAATGAAATGGTGGAATGAAGAAAGTGGGAGGAAACGGGAGAACCCCGAGAAAACCCACGCACACGGTGTTTGTCCACCACAAAGTTCACTTGGCGGGGGCTGGGATCGAACCCGGGACCCCAAGCACCAGAGGTGAACGCTCTACCACTGAGCCACCGCGGCCCCTAGGTTTGAGTTTACTGTAGACATGGCTGTTGGGGGAAATCAGGATAATATTGGTATTTTGAGTCATATCCTTCGGCCAGAACCTTTTTTGGACGTATGGGCAATGATATTGCACGCTATATCAATCAATTTGAAGTATTGGCCCAAGTTAATAATTGTACAGACTAGAAGAAAAAATGGATTCCGGGTTCGCTTTTAAAGGGGTCAGAAGCCTATTGGTTTGCACTACGTCAAAACAAGCATATTTTAAGGAGTTGTAATACGAACAGTTTAAACAGAAGTTAACAGCTGCTTTCAAGGACGCGCTTTTGCCTCAACTAACAGAACAGGAAATGCGGACACGAGAACAAATTTAATGATGGAGAGAGTATTTTATCATACGTTTACGCCAAGCGCAATTTAATTTTACGCAACGACAAGGACGCGCCAGTAGCTAAGCAAGTGCAGTTATCAATCAATAGCTTAACTCCGGAGTATATGAGATTGGCAATAAAAAAGCAATATCATACGGTTGAAGCTTTTGTGCAACATTTTTATTAGTTAAGAAGAAAAATGGATGTTGGGGGTTCGTGGCAGATATGAGATTTACGAATATTAAGATAAGGCCTATTAACTTTCCTGTACCACCAATTCAGGACATATTAGTGCGTTGTAGTGGTAAAAACTTTATGTGTACTACAGATCTCTCGCAAGGATTGTTTGAATTGCCTTTGAAAAAAAGCCAATTAGTAACTGCCTACGATACGATAGATGGTATTATTAATACAACACGTGAACTATTTGAACGACTAATACGTAAAGGTTTGAAAATATCTCCTGAAAAAAATAAATTAGGATATTTTTTATTGGAAATATTGGGTCACCGCATTTCTAAGCGTGGTATATATATTTTTCTGAACGTATTACTGAATTGATTCAAAATTATAGAAGTCCAAGAACACAAAAACAATTAAAAAGTTTTTAGGGTTGCGTTCATTTGTCAGAAATCATGTTTCCAACTTTCCGTTTATAGCGTAGCCTTTACAGCGTCTCTTGGAAAAGAATGTTCCGTACAAATGGACGAGTGAACAACAACAAACTTTTGAGAAGCTCAAAGAAGTTATCTTGTCTGTGCCTACTCTTATGAAATTTCATCCAGAAAGAGATGTGCACGTCGTTTACTCGGTTTAGCTATGCAGTTCTGCAACCAAAAAGTGATTAAAAAGACAATCCTCTGCTCCCGATAGCTTACTGTTCTCGTGCTGAAGGGCCACACGAACGTTCGTGTCACCAATTTCATCTAGAACTGGACGCTTTGATTTTTACGTTAAGACGCTTTAGATATTTTTATTAGGACGTCACTTTTATTTGCGTACAGACTGTCACTCGTTAGTTTATTTACATCAAACTAAGAATGTGGCTAAGTTTTCTCGAACTCTTGCGGAGTTGGAGACCTATAATTACACTATTTCTCATATCTCGGGTGCTTCCAATAGTCTTATAGATAGAAGTAGTCGCCATGTAGATTTTACAAGAGACGAAGCGGATGAACAGAAAAATCTAGAAGTTCCCCGGGTCTTTGCTATAGAAGATGATAAACTAAAGGAAGAACAGCGAAAGGGTACCTGTTACAAGGATATCATTCTCTTTTTGAATGGAAAATACCGCAAAATTACGATATTGAACGACAGGCACTTCGATATGAAATGAAGGATGGGTTGTTGTACCGAAAACATAGTCGTCCAACTGGTACATAGTTGTTGGTAGCTATTTCTGCCTCCTTACGAGATAAAGTGTTTCAGTCAGCCCATAGTTCTGCTTTAGATAGTTCACATTCAGGATTCAGAAAAACGTATAATTTGTTGTTAAATTCAGTATATTTTCCATACATGAAAAAGTTCGTCATCGAGCGATGTAAAAGTTTGTCAAGTGTGCCAGCGTCTCAATAAGGCACCGGGTTCGCCTCCAGGTGTTTTACAAACTATGCCTAGCGTGCCTCCTTTCTTTCGTATTGGTGTTGATGTTGCGGGGAGATGAATGATGAATGATGCTAACATTCTGCGGCACAAATATTTAGCAATCGCGATAGACTACAATACTCGTTATGTAGTAACGGCTACGTTGGGTGTACAGACAGCCGCTGCTTTGTTAGATTTTTTTGTACAATCGTGTAATTTTACGTTTTGGTCTGTACAAGGAAGAGATTTTAGATAGAACTACGGCATTTATTACTTCTTTGTTTCAAGAACTATGTAATATTTTAGATATTAGAATGAACTTTGTTAATCCTTACTTTCACTAGACCAATGGTCTTGTCGAGCCTCTTTCCGTCATATTGAACTTCTATTGAAGAGGAAAGTGGATCCTAACAATCATGGTAGTTGGGTGGATATATTTAGGCATGTTTTATTATTGATAAAAGTTCTATTACATATTCGTCAATAAATATTCTATAAAGTATAAGAATTATTCATGATTTTGTCATGCAAATTCACTAGTGAATGCACAGTAGACTCGACAGCGATGATATCTTTCGCCGATATTATTTAATATCTATCTAAAAGAGATAGCGATGAGGAGTCTACACAATGGAGATATTATTTCGTTAGGAGGTAAAATAATTAGTTGTATACGGTTTCGGAATGATATGGCTGTTGTTACAGAATATAAAAAGAAAGTCAATAAGATGTTCAAAACTTCAGAAGAGTTTGTGAAGAAGATAGGATGAAAATAAATGTTAAAAAGACAATATCCATGGTGAATGGAACGAAGTGATCAGTGTCAAATATAGAAGTAGGAGCGGAGGAAATACAAGAAGTGACTAGTTTTTTCTGACAAGTAACACTTCGCAAAAGTAAAAGTCCGATTTTGATAAAATATGCCAGGTAGATACTACACGTAAAATAAAGGAATATGTGTTTTTTATATCCTGCAGAAAACGGTTTTAGAGGCAAATGCCCGCATCCAAAATTTTGGAAGTTTGCGCCCAAAAATCGAGAAGAACATCGCCGAAGTGGATGAAATTGTGCACAGATATTGTAGACCTAAACTGAGAGAATACGTGTTTCGTGTTCTCCTAAAAAAACGGTTGGGTTCGGCACGGATACATCCAAATTTTGATCATGAAATATCAGAAATGCTAATAATAGTATGTCAGAAGTACTTAAAGGACATGAAAAACGAACAAAATTTTTTTGTAATGACAATACGCAAAAATTTAACGATTACGGATTTTTTATTTTCTGCAGAACAGCGGTTTTAAGGGCAATTGGGCGGGACACAGACCTAAACCGTTGATTACGAAATATCAAATGTGCAATTCGAAGTGGCCATGGCCCAAATAGTGTTTTGGGGGCCAAGACCCCATCCGGAAAAAGTAAATTTTACCGTAGTAGGGCAGGAAGGAGTGGACCGAAGTAAATGAAATTGTGTGTAGGTATTATATATGTTAAATAAGGTCTATCGTGTTTCCCAAGTGTCCGCATCACATTTGCTTCAAATTTTGCACATCAACAGTAAATAGGCAATAAATCGACACGTCTTTCTCTTTATGCGGAAAAACATTGTAAAGGTTAACGGTGCATCCCGAAATACTATAAAATACGCTATACTGTTTGTGTTTACTATTGATGTACCAAATTTGAAGAAATCGGATGAGGACACATGTTGAACACGAAAGGCCTTATTTTACATATATAATATCTACACACAATTTCGTTCACTTCGGCCACCTCTTCTTGCCTTTCGGACATCAACTTTCAAAATTTTGGGTGGGTGCTTTTGCCCCCTAAAACGCAAAAAAATAAAAAAAACGTATTCGTTTGTCTGTAGTATCTACCTGCTAAATTTTATTAAAATAGGAGTGTTACACTTGGAAATATTACATGTTAGACATGTAGGGCCGTCATTTTCACGTATGATTAGCTCAATACTAAGGGTTTGACTAAGGTATTTTAATCAGAAGTGTATTCAGAGTCTCTGATTAGCACATAGTAGAGGACTCAGTTAGTCCCACGTTATTAATTAATTTAGAGTAGTCTAGACACCGTTTAGCATGGTTAATTGTATTCAAAATGGCGTGTGAAGTTGTGATGCGTGTATAGAGCGGGAGCTGATGCAGAACAATTATACAAAATTTTAATTGATTTTTATGGTCAAGTGCTTGAAGAATTAATAAAAATGTTCAGTTGCGCTGGTGGCAAAATGTATATATATAGGTTTCCCTGAAACAAACCACTAGATTGTAAAGAAACGAGTTAGAACAATTTGCCCGTTTGTTGTGACATAGTCTACCAGATGTTAGCAATTTGTAATGATGGTAGTGTTTTCTAGAAGGTGCTGGTCAGTTTTAGGCACATCACATCTTGCAAAACTTAGAGATTTGGTTTAGGTACATCACATTTTCCAAATGTGCAGGTGATGTTGAACACTGAACGGGTAGAGGAACAATTTCAGCAAATGACATGTAAATAATACAATTGATTTTAAGTTCGGAAGTTTATGCCACATGGTAACTTTACTTTGCGCAAGGCAGTGCATAATATTGCCGAACGAGCGTTAGCGAGTGAAGGTGGGTTAGAGCCCCGCAGGGCACGTTGTTTTCTGTCTTTCTTTCTTGGGAACTGTAACTATAATTGCGAGAACCGGTTCAGATGACTTGGTTATTGTCACTGCCTTGCCTAAAGTAAAGTCTTGCCTGTAGCATTACTAGTGTAAAATTAAAGTGCGGTGCAGTTTTACTATACGTATCCACAGATTGTAAAATGTGCAGAGAAATTTGGGGAAGTCTTTAACTTGCCCATTTTATGACGAGAACAGAATCCAAAGACCCCTGCGGGGCTTCTAATCCGTTCCTAATCCTACTCCTATTACTACTTATACTACGGTATGGATTCGTATAGGAAAACTACACATAAAGTGCTGTAGTACGGTTAAAATAAGTAAGTGCATATAAAAAGGACGCCATTACTTGAGGAGACGGTTCTACCTAATTTTAACATATTTCGTACATTTTAACGTTAGGTTTGAACTTTTATTTCTTTTAGCCAAGCATGAGCTGTATGAGAAACTCCATTAATACTTGGAGATTGTTTTCAGGAGGGCTCAAAGTGTGGACGTAAGTAGTAAGGGCCTAACTTGGCCTAACTCTCCATTATCCAAACCAGGGTCCCTATGGACCATAGTGAATGAATCAGGGATGCTTTGGCCCGGGATTGCGTCACCTATTGAAATTTTGCTGATGCTTATTCAGGGGCCATGCACGCTATTACGAATGAGTCAAAGGTACCTTGGCCAGGCTATGACGTCATTGAATTGGGAGTATTGGATCAGAGGTCATGATGATTCTTTAAAATTACTAAAAATATGGTCTTGATGATTCATTACGTTATGAAATAGTACAGGTTTACAAATGCTTTTTAGTTTTCGTTCCCTTTTATGGCATAGAATTTGGAGATTGTTATATCTTTGATGAGATGGACTAACACGGGTGCAAATGAAATCTTTAGTTTTACGTCCCACGCTTATGCCATTTAGGCTAAAGGAGACGGTGACGATAAGAAATGAATGAAAGTGTGGGAGAAAATTGGAGCATAACGTTGCCCACCACAAAACTATTTCGTGGAGTTTGAACCAGGGACCCCATACAGCAGAGGTGAACGCTCTACCACTGAGCCACCACGTCCCTTATTGGGGCGAATGAAGTAGAGGTAGTTGGTTTGAGCTAATATGTTCGTTTAACGTCACTGAACTGGGACTTTTAGCTTGTATGTTATGATGGCTTTTTCGTTCCCTTTTATGGGTATAAAATTACTAAAACAAGGTTTGATCTCTTTCTTGATGACCTATTACATTATGAATTAGTAGACCCCAGTAATAGTATAAATTAATATTAGTATTAATATGAAACTCGAAAACTTTGGAGTTCCTTTGTGGCTAACCGGTTAGCGTATGCGCATTTAACGTGGGAGACCAGAGTTCGATTCCGGAAGGAGCACATGCGGTTCGGATTTTACGTTAATTAGTAGGTTTTATCCTCGCTGCTGAAAGGGACGTTAAACTCAAAATGAACTTAATTCGAAAACTTTGGGAGGAATACTTGAATTTTATTAAGGTATAGTTTTCATTCACGGGACTTATGGGACTCGAACTACAATATTCAATTGTCAAAAAGTGTGTCCAGGAAAGCATACATTTATTGAGACGCATAAAAGAGGGGGAGAGACGATCCCGGACCTGGTTACAACAATAATTTATATCGTATTCGTTTGTGGGTTAAATAAAACTGTTGGAAAGATTTAAAAAGTTTCTTCGTGTATTGACTTATAATCATATGTTGAAAAGGAAACGTCAGCTATATCGAGTTACCTATGCTTACGTATTTGTTGTCACAGTATCGTTGGCATTGTTTGTCCGAACAAATACGGTGTTTAGTTGTCAAATAGTGTGTAATGGTTTACTTTAAAAGGATATATTTATTCTTTGAGAAGGATAAAAGGAATGGGATGATGTGATTTTGGACCTCGTTAGTACTTCTCGTTTTCGTTTATGACGTCACATTTACTTTTCGCTTAAATCTGATTGGTTCATTGTAATAACGATTAATCTACTTATGTAACGAGATAACATTGAGGAGTTATTTCTTATGACAAAACAAGAACATATAGGGTGAATGCGCCTATTCTCGTCATACCCCCAATGGTCGTCATGGTCAAATTAATTCGTTCATAAGATGGCGTAAGTCATGGTTATACGAATACAAGTTGGCTAATCTCTAACGTCTATGGCTTTAGTTTTTAGCCCGCCTTGCGTTAACACCGAGTCGGGCGTCTTTTGTTTTCTGTTTTCAGTTGAAGTGCAAAGGCTGTTGTTTTGTGTGCTAATTGCAGTTTTTGGAAAATTAAAAAACTTGTTGCTACTGGTTGAAAAACAGCAGAGGACGGCGCAGTTGAAGCTCTAAAAGGTAAGATAATTATTTATTTTTATCAACCTAAGTCTCTTTTAAATGTTTACCATGCAATTGTCTTTGAAATTCATATTTGAACAAAAAACAGTGGGGTGACGACTATAGGTTTAAGAAAATTTGTGATTTTCCTTACTTCGTCAGATATGCCGAAGACTGGGTTTTTTAACGAACATATTAATAGAAGCTTCAAAATCACTTTAAATTTTTTGTTGGGGTGAAAGGTATCAGCTACAAAATTTTGGCGCCAATATCTTGTATCCTTCCAAAGGGCGTCATAGGGGTGACGAACACTGGTTGACTGGTTGACGACTACAGGGTAATTAGGAATAATTTATTTCTTTTGGATAATTTTGCCTCCTTTCCTCTCCGGGGTGACTAAACTATAGAAGTTTCATATCTGTAACTGATTTTCAAATGTATAAATTTAAAATTGACTTATAACGAGATAGTATTTTAAGAAAAGCAAATTAACTTTCATTTTGCCATGTTTTCATTAGTACCAGAATTTTGAATTTAACTCCCGTTTTATTTAAAGATCTTACCTCGCTTATTTATGAGCTATTGGCAGGTGGTGAAACGTCTTAGAACCTGACTTTTTCTTACCTACGATATTAATATTCTCTTTTCTATATTTTCAGGTGCTGTAACTATGAACGAAAATACCAAAAGACGGAAGATTTTACAATATTCTGAAGATGCGATGCACAAAGCCATTTCTGAAGTACGGTCAAAGTCTATGAGTATCAAGAAGGCTGCTGCAATTTTTGGTGTTCCTCGAATGACGTTATCAGATAAAGTTAGTGGAAAAGTGCCTGAACAAAGAAATATGGGACCAAAAACTGTACTCTCACCACAAGAAGAGGTCATTGTTGTTAAATTGTTGGTAGATCTTGCAAAGAAAGGATTTCCAAGGAAAAAGCACGATCTCCTGGATACCGTGCAGAAAATAATTAAATCAGATGGCCGGAAGTCACCTTTTGCAGAGGGGAGACCTGGTGAAAAATGCTACAAAGTAAGTAATGCCAGGTTTTATTTCTATTCTTGATTAACTAATTGCAAATCTGATGAAATTTGCAAACTTAATGCTGCTCACTTTATTAGTAAACAGTATGACTGGCAGAAGCTTAATCCAAATCGAACAGTGACCAAAGCAGACTTTGCACCAATTATAGTGGACGTTGTAAAAACCAAAGCCACACCGGAGACGATAAACAATAGCTTTCGGGTGTGTGGACTTGCCCATTTAAATGTAGATGCAGTTGTTATTCGAAATGTCTGGATCACCACACACGGGGAGAAACTATCGAACATCAAAGCACCATCTCAAAGAAATATAATATCGAAGAATATCACATGGCTCTTAATGTTTTACACAATGAAATCGGTCATGATACAGTTGTTAAATTCAACGACATCTTGGGAGGAAAATCTACTATCGACCCTGAAGACCAAAATCTCTACAATATCTGGGAATCAATTAAGAAGAAAGCAGAAATAAGCGATCATCTGCTCAAAGATTCTGTGTCTGCGAGTGTGGGAAGTGAGCCAATATTAACTAAACCGTCGCAAACTCCCGTGAAGGAAGGCAGTTCTAATGGAGATTCTCTTGTCAAATCACAAGTCGCTGTTCCTTCTCCGTTTAAGAAACATCTCTGGTGGCCAAGAGAAGTGGAACGCAAGAAAACCAGAAGATCAACTCAGAAGTTCCCATCAGCTGTTTCGTTTGGTGAAAGGAAGCAATTCTATGAGAATAAGGAAGGTGAGAAGAGAGAAAAATCTCTCTCTCAAGAAGCAAAAAAAACGAAAAAGACTCGAAGCTGAAACAAGAAAGAAAACAACAATTACAAAGCCACGAAATGAATCTCAGTTATGTGCCAAGTGTAATGAGTTAGTAATACTTACTGATAACCCTACATGTATCAAATGCAACAAAATCTTTCACGCTAATTGTATTAGCAAATCACACAAAAAAATTTTCCCGGGTGTGGATGATTCTGATTCAGATGTGGAATCATGTGCGAAAATTGTTTCGATGTCCGTGATAGTGATGATGATATTGACCGTCTTTTACATGCTAGCCACTCATCTTAAGCGTTAATACTTGCATAAGCTTGAACTATAAGAATTTGTAAGAGTGACGAACACTGGAAGTTTAAGGTGACGACTTTGAGAATTTTTGTGACGACTATAGGCATTTTCCGCATGTTTGGATTGTTTTAATTGTAAACTTTGTTCTATGTGTTTTATATCAAAGGTAACGATCCTGTATCACACAATAAGCTACAAATATTAGAATCAATGTACAATTTAAGCATTCACCTGTATCTGTTAAAAGTTATGAAGTAAAAGGTAAAGTTGCAATCAAAAAGTGACGACTATTGGCACATTCACCCTATGTGTAATGGTTTACTTTGAAAGAATATAATCATTCCTAGAGAAGGTAAAAGAGGGAAGTGATGAGCTGACTTTGAACCTAGTTACTACCTTTTCGTTTCCGTTTGTGGATAAATAATAATGACGTTACATTTACTCTTGGCTTAAATCTGATTAGTTCATTGTAATAACTCTTACAAAACATTGTTATTGGTTTGAACGATTTAAACGTTCAGAGTTTGTGTTTAGTTTAATTAGCAAGGGCTTAGCTGACGGAAAACTGTTCCGACAGCACTTGTTATATGCTTGTTATATGTTGTTTATGTTCATGATTAAAATGTTCTCAATATTGTGTAATATTTCTAAGCTTGATTGGTTCTTTATTACAGTATATGGATGCGTATAGGCTTTTATAGAGCAAGGGTACATGGACGAACGTGATTGGTACCAACTTTTTGTGGGTTAATTTGGCAGAACCAAAGTCATGGTCCCCAGAACTAATGTTAGTATTTGATCACCTAAAATTGCTAAATATATAATTGGGAAGCTTTCTAGCCTCATGTATTCTCTTTATTACGCTATAGCCATGCACGGTCTATATTTAGTCTCCGAAGGTCATGAGTTTATTTCTCGATGAGAATTTATATGACTTTGATATTAACTTACATTCTTGTGCTGTTTAGGATTTATGCTCTACATAGACGTTGTCTGAAAGTAGAGTTTGCTGTTACTTTATTTACATATAATGAGGATATGCGTACCAAAATGCACTCCGCTTAAGCTTTTTGATGAGAGAACCACGATACTTTAAGGTCACCTTCTTGGTCCTGGTGTTAGTTCGTGTAATTTATATCTTAAATAAAATTGACTGTTTAGTTTAAATCATCATTTCAAAAATATTTTAGTATGTGCCAAAAATTTCCAGTGAATGCAAAGAGGGAATAGTTTCACGGTTAACCGCCAAACGTTATCCGGTTTTTAAATATTCGATTAAAAATTATCGGTTTTTAACTATTCGGTTAACAAATAGACGGTTTTTAACTATTCGATTAAATTTTGAGTCTACTAATTTCCAGTTATTACAAAAGCTCAAGTAAAAATTTGAAACTAATTTTTTCGAACTCAAATTTTTCCAATCAAAAATATTCAAACTGAAATTTTCGAATTAAAAACATCAAACTAAACTTTTCGAACAAAAAAGTTGAAATCAATATTTTCAAATTCAATTTCGAATTATAAACATCAAACCAAAATTTAAAATAAAACTTTTCGAATTCAACTTTTCAAACCAAACAATTTCACACTGAAATATTTTCAACTAGAAATTCTAAACTCAAATTTTCGAATCGAAACATTTCAAACCAATTTTAGAACTTGAAAGTTGAAACTAAAATTTTCGAACAAAAAAAATTGATATAAAACTTTTCGGATTCAAATTTTTTCAAACCACACAATTTCACACTGAACTTTTTGAACTGGAAATCTTAAATTAAAATTTTCGAAAAATGAAATCAACAATTTCGAACCAAAACATTTCAGTCCAAATTTTTGAACTAGAAAGTTGAAACTAAAATTTTCGAATTCAAATTTTTGAAACCAAACAGTTTCGCACTGAAATTTTTGAACTAGAAATTTTAAGCTAAAATTTTTCGAAAAAACGGAATCAAAATTTTCGAACCAAAACATTTTACTCCAAATTTTAGAACTAGAAAGTGGAAACTAAAATTTTCGAATTAAAAGTTTCAACCTGTTTTCAAACTAAAAATTTTTATAACGAATTTTTCAAATCAAATTTTTGGACCTAAAATTTCAAACCAAAATTGTCGAACTGAAAGTTGAAGTTTCGAACAAAAGAAATAATTCGAAATTTTCAAACAAACTTCTTGAAAATATTTAACCATAGCCGTCTACTGATTTTAAAATTTTAATTGTCTTGTAGAAATATTTGGGACTAAGTTTTGAGAGATGAACCGTTTGGTAAGCCATAGCCAGACCGAGACATTGATATTGCTTGAAATGAAGTTTAATAGTAGTATGTATACCTCACTTCTGGCGCATTTCCCCTCCGCCCCTGACTACCAAAAATTATGAAGCCACCCCTGACTATTGTACTTTAACACATAAGGATAGCGCAAAGTATCCCCGTAACTACAATGTTAAATTGGGATTGAATATGCTTTTATGACATTTAAAATCATAAAAACTTACATCTAAAATATTACAATGAAATCCCACACAAAATATATTTATTGCATCTTATTCTCCAGTTTATAAGCTTTCATTTGACACTTAAATCATGAAAATCCGTTAATAATTAGCTTTAAAAACTCAATGAGAAGGAATACATACAAAGAATACATACAACTCCGAAATAGGTGATCTGTCACTGATTCATTTGAACGATTCCAGTACCAGCACAGGACTGTCTAATCCGATTCTCTTTCCTTGTTCTCATATCAACATACATATATATGCATTAGCCTCTTCCTTCAACAGAGCTTCTAGCTAGCGGTGGACCGAGGGAGCTGTACAATGACGTAGTCTCCTTCGGGGAGAATACATCATACATGACGTCATTGAATCCGTGACGTAGTCTCCTTCGGGGAGAATACATCATACAATCCTTTAGAGAGAACACGAGTATAGAAGCGGTAAATTCAAAATATATAACAATAAGATTATCTATATCTTGGTTCCTATTGAATATTTTGGCAATCGGATTGCATTTTTGGATAGCCCATACACGTATTGCGGGTTGCATACTTTACAGGAGTAATTATTGCGGGATGCATAACTTCTGAAATTTCAGGGGCAAAACGAAAAATGCTTATACTATCCTTATTTATTAACCGATTTTCAAAATTCAAACGACTATCAATAGAGACGTAAAAGTACTATTTTATTCATGTATAACTGGTTACCTACCTTTAAGGATGCGATTCTAAGTCTTAATAATTTCACTAATTATTGTTGCTTTTGAAAAATAAAAAATACTACCATAATCTTCACAAAATTCTAAGACTTTTTTAAAGAATAACATTTTTCCGAAAACTCAAAAATAAACCCGTAAAAAATTCCCGAAATTTCGAATTGACTATAACTTCTTCAAATATTAACCGATTTTCAAAATTCAAACGGCAATCAATAGACAAATAAATTTCCTATCTACACCAAAATTTCAGAGTAGACTTGAAGACCTGGAAACTACAAGTGTCCAAAATACTGACACATTATTATATGTTCTGTATACCCAAAGGCCTTAGTTTTTATAGTCTTGATACTATAAAAACACTTATACACTTAAAACATACTTAAAATTACAAGTTCGGATATTGATAATGGAATCTTCTGTTAACCTCGTTCTCTATAAGAAACAATTTCTTAAACTCTGTCCACTGATCATAATTCAAGCTGAATACACAGCCGTTAATATCAAAAACAACTTGAACTTCGGTTTGCACATTTTTTACAATTACATTGAAATTATTAGTAGGAATGAACTTCTTTTGGGGATCCATTTCTAACCACTCCATTTTTTACTTCTGACAACATATTTTTGTTCATTTTTGTTAATTTTTTGGATTTACATACAGAACTCAACAGTTGGATAATTATCTTTTAAACCAGTGTATTTGATTTTTATTCCATCTTTAACGATCTCATCAATCATTTTATCTGTTAAGTGTTTTGTAAATCTAGGTGGAAGAAAAACCTTAAACTCCTCACACTCAACTAAAATGCTCTTTCCATACTTAGTTTTAATCTTTTCCATTTTCACAATCTTATATTCTGTATTTAATTCTAATTCTCTTAATCCAATAACTTGTTTTTGTTCAAGACTTCCAAGCTTGTTTAAAAGTTCAATATGACTCGCCATCGTATTTATTATATAGAAAATCAACTCTTCAATTTTTATCTTCACCCAAAAATATTTAATCATTTTTGTTAATTTCGTTAATGAAAATTGTATGTGGCTGAAGGGTTAACGAATCGTTACCCCCACATATATTTGTATATGTTTGTTGGTATTTCTCTCTTACATGATCTCCGATAGCTTTGTTTGTGTTCTCATACTCTAAAATTTTAGCAACGTCCTTACCTTCCTAATGATCGTCCATTCGTCAATAAACATCAAACGTTTAAGAAGTGTTTTATCTTGTTCCTATACTTACCATTGTTTACCTTGCTTGTCATATCGATTACTATAAAACCATAATCTTCTTGCCAACATTTTGAACATATCTCTTTAACTTTATCATAAGACATATCTCCTCCAACAAACTCATTATACACATGTTTGAGATTAGTATCATCTTGCCTGAATATACATAGGAAGTTAACGTTATCTCTTATAAGCTGTTTAGGTACTTTTGAATATGTTTGTGCAAGATAAAAACAGTCTAAATATCTATGCCTACCTCTTGTAAAGTAATTTCTAACAGTATCTTGATTCTCCAAAATCTAATCGTCAAACACAACAACAGAGTATTTTTCACATTCATCAATAGGTACAATAGAATCATTACCGCTTAAGAACGTTGCTATTTGCTTCTTAAACTTTAGTTCTGCCTTTTCAAATCGATATTTTAACTGCTCATACTTTGGGTGATTCATGCTTTTAGAATATATGTAGAAGTAATTATTGTTTAACCAACCTGGCTGTAATAAGAAGTTAAATAACAAAAAAGTTTTACCACACGCCGACGGACCCACTATAAGACAACGAATATCATCAGGTATAAGTTCTCCATTTCTTTTCTTAGCTGTTGTTTCTTTTATCATCTCTTTTACATCCCAATTAATAGTTTTCTTACTCATTTATTATAGAGAAAATCGTCACCTTTTATGATCTTATTTGTCTTAGAGTATTCACAAACTAGAAACGCCATCCAAGATCATGTAGACGAAAAAGATAAGAAAAATTTTTCAGAAGTTAGGGGCATTGAATCAATGCCCCACGTTAGGGTCCACCAGCACTGGCCCTCTTTCAAACAGTTTGAGGATGAACCGTAAGGTGAGCGTTTTGTTCACCTTTAAAATCTCTACATGCCCGTTTGACCCTTCACATGTGAAGGGCCTGAAAGTCTTGTAAACGTTTCAACTGTTTCCTCCGCATATTGTAATCTTTTTCCAGTTAAATAGATCCTTTCCCCCATCTTTACAAAGTTTAGTTGCGTTCATGAACCCGTTGCGGTAATCGTCGCTCTTAATCATGATAACGACAAAGTCACCGTAAAGAGCCTTGTGGAACTCTATACCATCTTTTGACTTGATGAATTGAAACGCCGTGTCAGTGATGTCTATGGCTATGATGTCTTTAATAAGTGAGTCCATGGTGAACGTATTGGTTTTGTTAGTTTGCTGTGTTCATTTTTCGTTGGGTTGATCTAGTTTGTATTGACCTGTTCGTCTGATTGATGGTAGTACTTCGGTTTCGGTTGTTATCCATCTCTTAAACTCTTTAGCTTTGGGCTTCTTTGATGATAACACTAAGGAATACAGACCAGATTCGTTGATGAAGATTGTATGAGGCTGTGAATTGACAGGTAGCGTTTCCTGCACAACCCCCTTTAGATGTGACAGTTGTGTTTTATCATCTTCGTCTATGTGTTTAGTCAGTGCTTGTTTTGTATCTGTATACTCTAAAATTGTGGCAACGTCTTTACCTTTGAACCATACATTGCCTTCTTCGTCTGATAGTGTTAACAACTCTTGATCGTCAAGCTTAAATATCGACATCTTTCAGGATGTTTCTATGTGGGGCTTTGTGCTTCATTTTTCAGTAACAGTTCAGTTCATAGTCTATTGATGATGTGAGTTATTCTTCATCGCTACGGTCTTGGACACTGTCTTCAACTTGATTAAGCTTGTCCTTGTGAACTTTAAGCATCTCCATCATTAGGTCTGACAATTCTAGTTGTTCTTCAGTTAGATTCTTTTTGATTACGACAAGTCTATGGATCTTGTCTGGGTTTTCTGTGTATGGCGCTGCAATGAGTTTGAGTGATGCGACTTGAGTTGTTAGGTCTTTGTTTTGTGATTCTAGTTGGGCAACTTGCTCTTCGTACTTATTGTTTGCTTCTTGTAAGCGGTCTGTCTGTCCTTGGTAGTGTTGGATGAAGCGGTTGGCTATGTAACTGTTGACGATCTTAGAAACATTCAGAGCAAAACATTTTGAAACCCAAGAAGCAATGTGAACTATGAAGTCTGGGTGGTAATATGTGCCTGAGATAAGTTTGTCTTCCGTTGTTTTGTTTTGTGTCATGATGGTGTATTTTGCAACCGGAAAATCTTCCGTTCGGGAGTTTGTTTGTGTTTCTTCGTTAAACGCGTGTATTAGGGCCTTTGAGTCTTTCGTTTTTGACCAATCATGAAGGTCTTTACCACCATCTTTACAAAGTTTAGTTGCGTTCATGAACCCGTTGCGGTAGTCGTCGCTCTTAATCATGATAACGACAAAGTCGCCGTAAAGCATAGCGAAACTAAACTTCTTTATACAAACACAAGACATTTTGGACCTCCGAATGCAGCGGGGCACCTTTTATGATCTTATATTTTTAAGTTGTTCTCTGATCTTAAGCAACGTATCTTTTATATATTCGTTGTCCATTTCACCATTTAGTGTTATTATCATCTCTAACTGTTCTTTAAATGAGTTAATACAAGTGACAATGGTTTTATACTCGTCTTTTCTTTTGCTTATGTTTAACTTAGAAGACAAACCTGTTATTATAGCACTTCCAGTTGCAAGAGACCTTGTTAATATCGAGTAAATTGTTAGAGGTATAAAAATATTAATAAACCCAGTTGTTGCAGAAAGTATAACCGACAGCGTAATCAAAGTGTAGTATGCATATTTAACAATTCGTAGTTTTCTCTTTTTCTTCATTAAACTGTATTCTAACTTTTGAATGACATCTTCTATTAGCTTGATTACTTTCTCTCTTGGAATATCTCTAGGTAAATCAAACTCATTCATTTATTATATAATAAATGGCTAAGGTATTTAAGTTAACGAGTGATACTTCTGTTTTAAAGAATAAACTCCATTACGAATTAGACAACAGTAGCAACTATTTAAGTATAGGACTAGTTGGGTTTTACACTACATATCTAACTCCAAACATAACAACAGAAAAAAACAGTTTCTCATATGGTGATAGACAAGTTTTTATACCAGAAGGACAAAACAGCTTAAACAGTCTTAATGAGTATTTAAAATCTCAGTCAATCAACATAGCATTATCAGAAGATCATTTAAGAAACAGAGTGAAAATAGAAACTGATGATAATGATATTACAATTAGAGGTATAGGTACTGTCCTTAGGTTTAATCCTTTTGAAGTTTTAGAGAAGAACAAAACACATATTGGAAGTAGGTTGCCAAAGTTTCATCCGTTTGATACTATAAATGTTCACTGTAATATAGCAGATGGCATGTTTGTTAAAGATACAGAATACACACATAGAGAAACAGGAACTATAGCATCATTTAAAACCGATGCCGAGTTTAAACATAGTATCATTTACGAGCCTACTTATCCATTATTTTTCCCTATATCCAAAGACAAGTTTGACAATTTTGAGATAAGGATAACAGATGAGAATGATTCCTTAATTGATTTTGGTGGAGCTACAACAACTGTACTTTTACAAACCAAGATTTTCTCTTAAATAAATAGGAAGATGTGTTCTATTAAAGGTTGTATGTTTAGTGTTCCTTACAGTGAATTAAGGATTTAAATATTGATCATGTATTAACCAAGAAACAACTTAACGATAAATTTAAGAAAATTAAAGAAGGTAAAGGAATGGATTTAACTCTAACTACTGCATAAATGAAAAAGATTAAGAAAGAGCATATGGGCGGTTTTATCTTTACAATTCCAGCCATTCTAGCAGCTTTAGGTGCAGTCGGCTCATTAGCAGGTGGTGCAGCAGCGATTACTAAAACGGTACTTGATGCTAAGAAGAATAAACAAGAACTTGAAGAACAAAATAGGCACAATATGGCTATGGAAGAAAAGCAGGGAGCAGGTAAACCAAAGAAGTCAAAAAACTAAAACCATTGACCAACTTCGATATAGAGAGGTTGGCTAAAGAATTAAAGATAAAACGATTTAGAGGTATATTTATGAGTGATGAACTTCCACAAAAACCTTACGTAAATGAGTGTGGTGTAGTTAACCTTGATAAATCAGAAAACATTGGTACTCATTGGATATGCTATAGGAAAGATAACAACATAAAGTACGTGTTCGATTCTTATGGTGGTGTTCCTCCTAAACAACTAGTACAATATCTTGGTGCCGAAAACTTATTTTACAATGACGAACGAATACAAGACTTTAATTCAGTTATATGTGGTCATCTTTGTGTTAAGGTTTTAAATCTTCTAAATCAATGTATTCTTTTAGTGATGTTATGTATATGATTAAAAATGATTAAGTTTAAGTGCTTTTATGGTTTGTATCCATAAAAGTTTTGTTTAAGATAAATATGGAAGCTATACACAATAGATTTTTAGATTATTTTGAGAAGCATGAGGATGAACTCGACGCACTAGATAGATATAATTTTTATCAGTATTTTCAGGATGTTAGCGAGATAGACTTAAAAGATAAAAACAACGTATATAATGTTATTGATTTATGGAAAATGTTAATACCAAAATTTTTGTACACAAAAGAAGAGTTGGAAAAGTTACGCCCAATAACTACCTTAAAGGACTTGTTGTCAAATTATAGCTCTAGGCCATTACAATGCAGTAATTGTGGTAGTAAGTCATTAACAAAAGGAATGAGTAGATACATTTGTGATGATTGTTCTGTAGAGAGTGGTTGGGTTTACAGTACTTGTGAAGAAACGAAAGCTGCTTGCGTACGAAAACCATGGTATGATACTATAAAAAGACTTAAGTTACAGCTGTCTCGTTTGCAAGCTTTACAGTATAGAATTATTCCCGAAGAAGCGCTCAAGGTGTTAAGTGATGAATTTAAAGATACACCAAAAGATTTAATATCAACAAAAGATGTTCTAGAAGTACTAAAGAAAAACAAATACACAAAATATTATGATGATGTCTATTTAATACACTATCACCTTACCGATCAAAAACCATTAAACTTACGACATATGGAAGAAACACTTATAAATGAGTTCGAAAACTTACACGAGGTCTTTAGGAAGCTGTATCCGGAAAGAGCATTGATTATTAACCTAAAATGTGTATTGTACTATCTGTTGAAAAAGCATGATGTTCATGGTGATATTGATTTTAAACACTCACCTAGACAAATAGAGATGTTAAAGAAATGTTTTGAAAAATTAAGATAGGCATTTTCTGTATAATAAATGAGTATGGATATATTTGGTAATGTTAAAGATAGAAAAGATAATGTTGATATTAGTGAAGAAAAATTAAAATTGTTGGAGAATTTAAATGATGTTGTTAGCGTAAGTCAACTTAGGTCAATAGAAGCCCAATTAGAGAACGATAGAAAACGATTTGAAGATACATTAGAAACGTTACAAGGCACATACATAAAGAAAGAAGATTTTCAAAAGATTAGGATGGATACTACTAAATTGATTATGCAGAAAGAAACTGTACCTCTACTATATCGACTAAGAGCTAAAAACGTTAAGGAACCAATCTTTAGAATATTTAATCTCTCTAACGGTTACAAATTTCTGTATAATGGGAAAATAATGCACATGGAATTAAGTTTGGATGAATACTTTCTGGATATATATTTGGGTGATACTTTGATTAAAGAGATACCTTTTGACTTTAAAAAGAACGATATAATTACGATTAAACCAAATAAAAATTCTGCTATGGAAGAAGGGCAATTATTGTTTGCTGTAATGTACATAGAAAGAGAGCTTTCATAAAAACATTTGCTATACAATAAATATGGATATCTTTGGTAATGTTAAAATGACATCAGAGTTAGATAATACAGTTGTGAGAAAAGATGTTACCATGTTAAAAGAAGAGCTTAACTTCATCAAACGGAGTTATGTTATAGAGCTTCCAAGTCGATTGATATCAGAAAATGTTGAAAATCCGTTCTTTTTAATACATAATCTATCTACCGCATACAAATTTCTTTATAAAGGTAGGATAATGCATATAGAATCATCTTATAATACGTATTATATAGATATATATTTAAATGGTTCTCTAGTTGAAACTTTTCCATTACACTTTAATATAAATGATCTATTAGCAGCTAGGCCATCTAAAGATTCTGATCTGAAACATGGTAAATTACTATTGCTTTTTATGCATGTAGAAAGAGAAGATGAAGATAGTGATGATGACGATGAGAATGTTGATAGCCTAAAATTAAACAGCGATAGTTATTGATTTTCTATATAATAAACAGGATGTATTGTGTTAAGTGTAAGAAATCGACAGATACGAAGAAAGATACTATTAGAATTGAGCAAACAAAGAATGGAAGATATCTAAAGAAAGGTATTTGTTCTGCATGCGGTGTTACTAAAACTCAATTCGTTAAAAAGCCTGATTGACTAGAAGAAGTTAAAGGTGTTAGAGAAGACATTATAGAAGAAATTCACAAACCATCTAGAAAAAACTTTGACAGATCAAGTGTGGTTATAAAAGGTATCGATGATCTTTGGCAATCTGATCTTGTAGAAATGGATAGTGGAGTATTAAAAGGTGTTTCCAAATAAAACAAAGGTTATAAGTATTTGCTAACGGTTATAGATGTGTTCTCGAAATACGCGTTTGCTGTTCCTGTTAAAGATAAGAGTGGAAAGAATGTTACAGAAGCATTCGAATCCATATTAAGAACGAGAAAACCTAGTAACTTACAAACTGATCAATGTAAAGAGTTTTACAATAAAGAATTTAAGAAGTTAATGGAGGAAAATAAGATTAATCATTACTCAATCTATAGTGGTAAGAAAGCTTCTGTTGTTGAGAGATTCAATAGAACACTTAAACAGAACATGTGGAAAAGGTTCACAACACAAGGGAATTACAAATGGATAGAGATATTACCAACATTGGTTAGCGAGTATAATGATAGAATGCATAGAACAATTGGTTTAAAGCCTGTAGAAGTTAATAAGAAAAATGAGCAAACAATATTGGAGAAAGTGTATCAAAAAGAATATAAGCGTGTTAAGCTCAAATACAAGTTAGGTGATCATGTTCGTATAAGTAAGTCGAAAGGGTTATTTGAGAAAGGATATACGCCTAATTGGTCAACAGAAGTATTTGTTATTAGCGAAGTTATTCCATCTAATCCGCCTACCTATAGAATTAAAGATTTAGAAGAAGAGGATGTGCAAGGTAGATTTTACGAACCAGAACTATTAAAGACGAAACATAAGGATGAATACTTGGTAGAAAAGGTGTTAAGAAAGAAAGGTGATAAAGTATATGTCAAATGGCTAGGGTTTGATGATTCGCATAATAGTTGGATAGATAAGAGTAATGTTGTAGTGTAAATATAAATGATTGTCTTTTATGGAATAATAGCCATAAAAGGATAGTTTGAATGAGATAAGGGTATCGAAACGATACCCCCCATAACATATATTTCCAGGGTCGGTATTCCGGCTGTGGAAATTATCAAAAATTAACAACATAACAAACTTCGAAGTTCCTCCGAATCTAGGAAATTCAGAAACTAATCTTATAATGAAAATATAAGCGGTCTAGATATATACCATTTCAAAGAAGCGACGTATGAAGTAAGACTTGCTGGTAACGAAAATGAAGTTAAAAATAAAGATTTTCTATATAATAAATATGAGTACTATGGATAGTTCACTTAGTCTAAATGATATTTGCTATGAACAGATTAAAGACAATTATTGGTATGGTATTTTTGGTGATTTCAAGTTGATTATAGATAAGAGTACAGGATACTTCAATGCTACCAAGTTGTGTCAGAGTGGTGGTAAGAGGTTTGACAACTGGCTGAAAAATAAAGATTCTAAAGAATTATTGGAATACTACAATGAAAAATTAGCTTCCTATAATTGTAGGAAGCAAAATTTAACGTATTATATAGAACCAAAAAGTACAAACGAAAAAGATTTATTAATTTCTGGCACATATGTATACAAAAGAATTTTCCTAGCTATTGCTTTTTGGACATCACATGACTTTTACGAAAAATGTTCTGTAATTATCGAAGACTATTTTATTTCTAATTTTAAACAGATTCAAGAAGACCAAGAAGAGTTACAATCAAGAGTAGAAGAGATAGAACAACAAATGGAGCAATTACGATTGTACAATCAAGAACTAGAAAGCAAAGTTGATAATCTTAAAACAGTTGCAGCACCATATACAGAAGATCCGGGAAAGATACATAGGCTATTCGTTATCAAGAAAAACGTTACTAAAGAACAACTTGAAAATATACTCCTTTACTGTGACGAAGAAGAACGAGATCAAAAACAAAGAATAGAACGATATAAGTATTGGGTTGGAAGAGTACAAACATGCAATTACGAAAGTAGGATTAAACAACTCAAACTTAAGTATCCAAGTATGAGTATTCTGCTTAACGTCGACGATCCAAACTCTATCAACTTATACAACAGAGCTAAAGAAAGATATGATGATAGAATAACTTGGCACGGTTCGCATATGAACACAGATTTAAGTGATATAGATCTTGTTGACAGGTTTATTCAGTTAAGAGACATTTAAGTATAAAAAATACGAGAAACTAAATATACTATTGCTTTTATGGTTTAAACCATCAAAGTACAATTTAAGTGTTATACATTACCCTCTGCTGCAACAGCGAATGCTAAATTCAACATATCACCTAAATTGGGATTATTATGATATTTTCTTATTATAGCTCTCCAATCCACAAAATATTTATATGCATATATAAACTCTATAGATAGGTCTTGATAAGTTGAAATGTTAGTCCAATGAACTCTGCTTTCGAACTCTGCAATAAATTCTTCTGTTAAATTTTGAGACATTGAAATCATTTCCCAATCTACTTTGTCAGCGTAATCTCTTATAAGGTTTTCTGATAATTGTTTAGTTCCAGATATGTACCACCAATTAACTCTATCTGCATGTTCTCGTATAAAGGCTTCAGAGAGTTCGGTTTTGTAAGATATAGCATCAAAATCAACTTTATCTATAAACTCATTAATAAATTCTTCAGATAGCTTTTGGTTATACGATACTTCTTTCCAATCAACTCTATCTGCAAATTCTCTTATAAAGTCTTCTGATAAGTCTTGGCTTCCTGAAATAATCTCCCAATCAGCTAATTCTCTTATAAACTCTTCCGATAACTTTTTCCATAAACATATTTCACTCAAATTAACTTTCTGCAGATATTTACGTATGAAATCTTCTGTAATGTGATCATAGTTATATTCCTCCTCATAATCATCATAGCCTATAGATAGCCATTGTTCATCAGTCAGTGAATCTAATATCTCATGAGACAAATTCATAACGTTCGCATAGAGAATGTTTTGTGTAAGAAATGAGTTGTTTTCTTTAGTGGCCTTCTTGAACAAGTGATCTAACATACCTATGGACACGCTAAAATTTATTTTGTCTTCATCATTATAACCACCAATATCTAGATGTTTACATACACAATCAAATATAGGTTTGTAAGATAATATTTCCTTAGCACTAGTCATGTTCGCTTTTATTCTTAGATTTTTAAATTTATTTCATTTTTGTTGGTTTTCTATATAACAAATATGGAAGCACATTTTGATTTATTACATGATAGACTTAAACTAATTCATCATGATCATAAACTCTTAGCAACACTACTAGAGAAGCAAATACTGTTAAAGGAAAAAGAAATATTAATAATGCAACAAAAACACATCTGATTTGAGTAGTGATGATGAATGTAAATATGGTAGTGATGATTATGATAATGATGATGAGTAAGTTTACAAAAATGATTCAGTTTTAAATGTGTATAAGTAACTTTGATGGGTCTTCCCATGGAAGTTCTAGACTAACACGCAGTTTAAACATATGTAGGCACATGCAGATGTTTGAACGATGTGTTAAAAAATGGACGAAAATGAAGTAAAAAATTTTGGTGTAGGTAAAAATTGAAGAGTATAAAGATTTTCTATAGTATAAATAAGATGAGTAATTATAGCAAGTTTACTGTAATAGAGTTAAGACGACAATGTAAAGAGAGGGGAATCAGAAGATATTCCCGATTAAGAAAAGCAGAACTGATAGACCTTCTTAAACAATATGACGATGAACAAAGCAGGAGACAGATTAGAAATATATACCCATTTCAACAAGAAGTATTTGAAGAACCAAGAATCAAAGTTGAATCACAACCAATTGATGTAAAGCTGAAAGAAACGGCAATGAAATCAAGATTAGAAACATGGAGATTTACAACAGATTACAAAGAACATGATCCTCTAGAACAATATATCACCTCAACATCGAAAGCTTTAATAAATAAAATAAACATCAGCTTAGAGAAACATAATTCATTGAAAGTTAATCTTTTGATAAACTGTGAATATAAGAAAGGAAAAGAAATACAGACCTTCTATTTCAACACTAATAATAGAGAAGTGCATCAATCAACCAACTTAAAAGAATTTATAACTACTGCAAAACAAATATTAAGAACAGGAATGGATGAGTTCCAAGCTAGAGGTTCTGGTTGGGCTCTTATCAATATTAACTTTTTAGAATTAGCACTTAATAAATACACACCATATAAAGGATCATCATACATAGAACTGCCAGATACAATTAAAACGAAAAAAGCTGTTATCAATGTAAAGAACACGGATGAAAAATGTTTCTTATATGCGATTTCTTCTGCATTACGTCCTGTTGAGAAAGACCCCCAAAGACCATCAAAATATAAGCACGTGTTCATAGATTTAGAATCTAAACTAAAAGATATTCATTTTCCAGTAAAACTAAGTGATATTCCAAAAATTGAAAGAATACTTGATATATCCATTAACGTTTATACCTGCAACGAGCAATACATGGTCTACATTTTATATCACACTCAAAACAAAAAAGAAACACATGTTAATTTATTATATGTAAAAGAAGAAAATAAAACACACTACTGTTGGATAAAAGACTTGAGTAGGTTAGTTAGCAGTCAAATGACTAAATGGAGAGCCCGAAAATATTTATGTGATAGATGTTTGTTATATTTCTACTCACAAGATGCATTAAATAGACATGAGAAAGATTGTTCTAGTCATGAAGCTGTTAAAATAGAAATGCCACCAAAAAATACATACGTTGAATTTAAGAACTACCAATATACGATGAAGATGCCATTTGTGATTTATGCTGACTTTGAGTGTCTACTACACAAGGTTATGGGTTGTAATGAATGCTATCCACAAAATAAATCATATACTAAGAAATATCAAGAACATAAACCATCTGGATTCTGCTACTATATTGTAAAGAGCGATGGAACTAAAACAAATCCTGTTGTGTATAGAGGTAAAGATGCAGCTAAGAAGTTCATATGTATGTTAAAGAAAGAAGCCAAAAAGATATCAAATATATATAAACAGAATAACGAAGTACCTTTAACAAGTAAGGAAAAAAAGAATTCAATAACTCTACACACTGTTCTTACTGTAAGCAGGAGTATACTACAAATAATCATAAAGTTAAACATGATCACATAACTGGAAAGTTTGTAGCTGCATTATGTAATAGTTGTAATCTAAAAGTGAAAGTACCTAAGTTTGTACCAGTGATTATACATAATCTAACAGGATATGATTCCCATTTGTTTATTAAAGAGCTAGGATGTAATAAAGAGCAAATAGATTTAATTCCTAATAACGAAGAACGATATATATCATTCAGTAAAAATGTTGGAACCATCAAATTAAAATTTATAGACTCATTTAGATTTATGGCTTGCAGTTTAAATAAACTATCGTCAAACCTAACAAGAGAACAAATGATTCATACACAACACTTCTACGCTAGTGAAAAACAATTCAGACTTGTAATAAGAAAAGGTGTTTACCCTTATGATTATGTTAGTGACTGAAATAAGTTTAGACAGAGAAAGTTACCATCAAAGGAAGCATTCTTCAACAAGCTTATGAACACACATATAAGTGATGAAGATTATGAACATGCAAAGAAAGTATGGAAAACATTTGACATTAAGAATCTCAGACAATACCATGATTTATATCTAAAAACTGATGTCTTGTTATTAGCAGATGTGTTTGAAAACTTTAGAGAGACATGTCTTAAGGCTTATGGTCTTGATCCAGCATGGTATATGACAGCACCAGGTTTAGCTTGGGATGCAATGTTAAAGATGACAAATATAAAACTAGAGTTACTAACCGATTATGATATGGTATTGATGATAGAGAAAGGTATAAGAGGTGGGATTAGTCAATGCTAAAAAGATATGTAAAAGCAAACAATAAGTATATGGAAGATTATGATAAGAACAAAAATGATTCTTACCTAATGTACTTAGACGCAAACAATCTATATGGATGGGCAATGAATCAGTATCTGCCGTATAAGGAATTTAGATGGTTAAATGAGGAAGAGATAAATGAAACCGATTTCGCAAGCATACCTGATAATTATACTACTGGTTACATACTAGAAGTTGATCTTGAATATCCAAAAGAGCTACACGACTATCATAAAGACTACCCATTAGCTCCTCAAAATATATGCCCACCTGGTTCAAAACAATCAAAGCTATTAACAACTCTATATGATAAAGAGAAATATGTGATTCACTATCGAAACTTAAAACAGTGTCTATCACTTGGATTAAAACTTAAGAAGATACATCGAGTAATAGAGTTTGAGCAATCAGATTGGTTAAAGAACTATATAGATTTAAACACACAAATGAGAACAAAAGCAACAAATGACTTTGAGAAAGACTTCTATAAGCTGATGAACAACAGTGTATTCGGGAAGACAATGGAAAATATTAGAAAGAGATGTAAGCCTATAAAAGTAGAATGTGATCCAGCTAGAGTAGAGAAACTAATTGCTCAACCAAACTTTAAAAGTAGAACTATTTACACAGAAAACTTATGTGCGATAGTATTGAATAAAACCAAACTAACCTTTAACAAACCGATATATGTTGGAATGAGTATATTAGATCTTTCAAAGTATTTAATATATGACTTTCATTATAATGTGATGAAGCCAAAGTATCAAGACAAGATAGAAATATGTTACACAGACACAGATAGTTACATTTACCACATTCAAACAAAAGATGTGTACAAAGATATGAAAGATTATATTGATTACTTCGATACAAGTGATTACCCTCAAAACAATAGATACAACATACCACAAATCAATAAAAAATACTTGGTAAGATGAAGGATGAGATTAAAGGTACAATCATAGAAGAGTTTGTAGGTTTAAGAAGTAAGATGTACAGTATAAAAGCACCTCAAATAGATTTAACAGATAAAGCCTTTAAAGGTAAGTTCGATAAAGAAAAGTGTTGTAAGAAAGCTAAAGGCGTTAATAAGAGTATTGTGTATAAAGAACTCACATTTAACGAATATAAGGACTGCTTGATTAGTCAAACGGAGTATTATAAGAAGATGAATTTAATTAGAAGTTATAAACACGATTTGTACATTATAGAAGTAAATAAGTTAGCTTTAAGTTGTGTAGACGATAAAAGATGTGTTCTAAAAGACGGGATCAATACCCTACCATGGGGTCATTATAAGATAGAAGAGTTGTAGATTTAGATGTAAGTTTTTAGATTGTAAGTTTTTAGATGTAAGTTTTTATAATTTTAAATGTCATAAAAGCATATTCAATCTCACTTTAACATTGTAGTTATGGGAATACTCTGCGCTATCCTTCTGTGTTAAAGTGTAATGGTTAGTGGCGGCTTCATAATTTTTTGGTAGTTAGGAGGCGGAGGGGAAATGCGCCAGAAGTGAGGTATACATACTACTTTTAATCAAACTTTATTTCATCAGATAGTACTAACTTAGGATCCGTTTTAGTGCATTTTTTGTTTCAGATCAATGGCCAGCCATAATCGGACTTTTCTTTTTTCGTAACATCATGAAAGCACGCAAAGCTTCTTCTGGTCATAGCCGCTACGCTACGACAAACCCGAATCCCTACCACAGAACAAACATAAACGCATATTTCAAGACCTTTAATCGAACCTGGGACCATTTTAAGAAAAGGTTACACCACAGCGATTCCCCTCTGATGTTATCAATCGACCCAGCGAATCTCTTGAAACAATATTATACTGTAAACTGATCGATTTTCAATTTAAAGAAATCTTGATTTTGCACTTGAAATCACTCAGTTTCGTCATAGGTAAAGAATGCAGCATTTGCAGTTTTGTTTTGCGATATCACTCAAAGCTCAGTTTGCTTCGTGCTCTGCAATAGGATTTCTTGAAAACATGTTTGTGATGTTAGTTTGATTTCTTCCCTCAGATACGATACCAGTGTTGTGCCGTTCGCGATAAGTGTTCGCTGTTCCTATTAAGGTTCGCTGTTTCACAACAGTGCGTAAACTTCATTCGTCAGTCTTTCCATGAAATGTTATCCATGGACTTCTTTTACATGTGAATTAACGTATAGAATTTCGAGAAATAGGTAGAATGAAAGACCCTGTATGGCAATGTTACGTGCTAAAATATAAAGATAAGTAAGTATCTTGCAAATTTTGTGAACATAAATATGTATGCGCAAATGTTGATAAATTGGTGAGACATGTATCTTCTAGTATTTACCCAATCTAATTGGTTTATATCATTTATAAATTTAATGTGTTTATAATATCAGTAATAGAGTCAAGTTGAGCAAATCCACTAACATATAAATTTAAACTGTTACTATATAATTTACTATATAATTTTTTCACACATATTTAATTGAGAGAACATATTGTAAATAAATATACATTTACGCGTACTCTCTAAATATAATAAAGTGTTAATAAAGTAACATAGTACCATTCAGAATATACATTTCAAAGAATTCTCTGGAGACAACAGTACTAATAAGCTGTGATATAAAAATTAATTCAACTTTAAAATCATAATATAGTAATAGAATGCAATTTTCTTTCTGATTGTACATAAATTCCCGGATAAATTCCCATTTTGGGAATATTCCCGAAAAATATCTTCCCGGGAATTTACCCATCACTAATCGGAATGCTATCCTTTGCGTCTCGCCACAACCGCTCGATATTTTGCGTATGAACGCCAGTAACGGGATCTACGAAATTGAGGCTATGATTCACTGTAAAGTACTGAAACCCCACATCAGCCAACCTATCATATAACTTCCAGCAGTGACTTTGAATGATTTATTTATTTATTTATTTTGCGTTCAAAAGACCATAGTTTTGTACATTTGTGCATGTGGTATAGAACATGTCAAATCCTATTATTGTCTATATAATAAGCTACTACCATAGTTCCTTATACATTACATTAGTCTTAGAACATGATACATATTTAAACATAGAAATACCATACCTTATCTATTCATCTACCTGGTTTTATTCATAGTGCGAGAATCTAAATTTTTTTCTTTACATTATACTATCTTCATTTAGTATTTAGGAAACACGTATTCAAGATATTTGCTTATAATAGTATATAAATAAATATGACTACTCATGTAATAATAAAATAAAATAAATACCTTACTATTGATTCATACAACTACAAGTTTCTAGCTTGATCATGTTCATAAAATTCCAAGACAGTATAAAAGCAGTGCTCTTGTAGGTACTTTGTTAGTCTTTGTTTAAAGAGGTGATCAGATTCTGAGTTTTTTATGTTGATGGGTAAGCTATTATAAATTTGTATTCCTGTATATTTTGGACCTTCTTGGTAAAGTGCTGTATTATGAATGGGAATTGCAAGATCGCTTTTGTTTCTGGTATTGTATGTGTGAATGTCACTGTTGCATTTAAGAGACGGTTTCAGGAATTTTCTTATAAAGATTGCCGTTCGTAATATATAAAGGCAAGGCAGTGGGAGAATTTTAATCTCACGAAATATTCTTTTGCATGATACTGTTGATTATGTACCTTTCATTGTTCTCAGTACCCTTTTTTGAATCTTAAAACTGTTTTGGAATTTTAAAATTGTCTGCTGCATTTCCCCAGATGATAAATTACTTTTAATGCTGATATGTTGAATGATGTCTTCACACTTTTTAAGGCATAATGCACTTTACAAAGTTTCTTTCGGAGTACAGATACGTGCCTGTCCCATGTTAGTGTATCACTTACCCAGAGTCCTAGAAATTTCTTTGCTTTAACGTTATCTATAAATTTATTTTTAATATATATAATTGGATTATTTACATTTGCATTTCGAGAGTGATGAAAGTTTATTACTTTAGTTTTATCGGAATTTAATTTTAATTTATTATCTTCAATTATTTTATTGTTTGTTCGATACTACTTTCATTTTACAGTCAGTGTATTCAGTAATGGCTAGACTTGTATCGTAAGCAAACATGGTTGTTTTGGCTGTTGTTAAGCAAGCGGGAAAATCATTGATGAAAATTATAAAGAGAGTAGAGCCTAAAATCGAGCCTTGTGGCACCACGCATTGTATTGGTTTAATGTCAGAGGTATATTTGAAACTTGTACCCCGCTGATCCATGTAATCAATTTGTACGCCTTGATTTCTATCTTCTAAATAGCTTTGGAACCATTTATTTACAACTCCTCTTACACCAATATTGTTTAGTTTTCCGAGGAGAATTTAATGCGAAACAAGATCGAATGCCCTAGTTAAATCAAGAAAAGTGCGAGTACTTTGTTTCTTTCGCCTAGTGGATCCCGAATATAATCGAGAAAATTAAATATCACCATCTCAGTTGACTTTTGCGTTGGAAACCATTTTGAGCAATGTCTATTATATTATATTTTTCCAAGAAGCTTATTATACGTTTTTGCATACTTGATTCGATGATTTTTGAGATGGGCGAAAGTGAGGCAATGGGTCTATAGTTTTCTACCTTATACCTATCATCTTTTTTATGAATGGTTTAATTCGTGCTAGTTTTCATTTTTGAGGAAATTGTCCTGATGAAAAGGAAAGATTTATAAGATATGTCAAAGGTTCCTCTATATAAGCGGAACTTTTCTTCACTATTGTCATTGGAATGTTATCAAAACCTACGGACCATTTTTTTTTGCTTTGGAATTATTTGAGTAACTTCGTTAGGTATTGCTGGCTGAAGGAACATGTTTTTTTGTTGCCTATCTTCCGTAGATTTTATTTCGAATTTAGTACCCGTTACACTTTTATTTCCGATTTCAGTAAAATAGTTGTTCATAATATTAGCAACTAATACTGGGTCAGTTATTTTAGTATCTACATGATTCAATTCAATGTTTCCTACCTCCCTAGAAGATGCTTTACTATTTGTTTCCCTTTTTACTATTTTCCAAAGTGTTTTTGATTTATTTTTTGAACGCTCAATTTGTTTGTCATATTCCATTCTTTAATCCATGCCAATTTACATTTGTTTCAGATTCAAATGTATTCATAAAGGAAATACACGCTTGTCGTAAAACTTCAACATCCTGTACACAATATTTGATGAGTTCTTCTTTCATTTTAAAGGTGCAGTTTCGATGTTAGTATACCATTGCGGAAACTTGCGTCTTTCGTCTACTTTCATGGTATCTGCTCCATAGTATCTAATGTCTGGAAATGTGCCTTCATGTGTTTGGTTTTCATGTCGATTGAAAAAGTGTGGGAAATATATTTTGTAGGATTGAAGACCAAACGCACCACTGAATTTACTTAAGGGCATAGGAAGAAAACAGTGAATCAATAAAGGTTACGTTCTCTACTTTAAGAGATAGAATTTTCGTCCCATTCATGATTTCTTCTGGAGTCCAATTAATCTTCTCAACCATGGTTTAAATGATTAAATGTGCATGATAGCCCTTAGAATTATGGGCCACACATGTTACTGATTTAATGTTTGGACGTCGTTATTGAAGATGTTTAAGAAATTCTTCTATTACATTTTCTCCGTCAAATATATTATCTCGTTTTCCACAAACGATACAATCATTTTTTATGTTGTTTTCTTCATAACATCGGTAACATGCATGCTGACTAACCAAGACATTAGCTATATGCTCATATATGTTTGCATCCTCATCTTCCATTTTCGTATCTTGTATACATTCAATATCATAAAATACAATCATAGCTCTTTTCTCCATGATAATTTTTTCATTGGTTTTTTTTATTTTCTTCTTTCATTCACTTTTATGTAACATTCATGATTAGGTGGTACTGTAGTATAGCAAATATTGCAATACGTTTCTCTACATATGTGAGATCCTTTTTCTTTTACTACATAAATTTTCAAACACTGGGCATATTTCACAATAGAACATAAAGGCTTTTCATGTTGATAAGGAGCTGACTTGTGATAATCATAGCATGACTGGCCATAAAATTCTCGATTACAATCATTGCAGGTAATATGGGCTTCTTTAAAGTCACATGGTGGCTTCTGATGGCAACGATAACATACAGCTGTACAATGTTTCAAATGTTCATGCTTTGTTGTATATTTCTTATGACAGCTTTCGCAATAATACCCACAGCTAAAACATGCTGTTAAGTTTTAATGACATTGTAATGGTTATCTATGTAAAGTAAATTTAAAGATGTTCTCTCATTATCACTTGGTGGAGCTTCGAACATAACATCACTTCCTGAAAAGTCCCTATACACCGTGATTTTACAATCCTTTAAATATTCCTGAAATTTACGAATTTCAGGAATTCCACCACCATGACTGAGATCCACATCATCTGCTTCACACAGGTCTTCTGCTTCTTCTTCTTCTATTATATATTTATATTGATTTTTATATCTTCTGTATTCGGTTTGATTTGTTTCCTTGTGTATTCTCAGTCCTATGGCAACGACGATTGCATGCGCTAAACATCTTGTACCTTTGTTCTTAATTGTGATAATACCACGCTTTGCCTTTACGTAGTCCTCAGTATTCATAATATGTTGCTTCAAACGACCTTGACCTCTCTGCATGCGTACATGATGAAAATTCATGATACAATCTTCATCTATAAGAAAAGCCGCATTACTTTGCATTACTTTCTCATGACTTGTCCATAGAACTTCTGCTGAGAGATTTCTGGCTTCTCTGAACGATAACCAAAAAGGGCGATGTCCTTCTCTTTCATTTGTGATTGTTATTCCTACGTAATCATGCTGGTCCACATTACGTAGCAAATAATCTATTAAAGCCCGTAGATTTGTTTCAATTGCAGTAAAAGGATTTTCATGTGCACGCACGGAGGCTAAACGGATTCTTAATATTGTACCCACCATATTGTATCTTCTGTATTGTCTTCTACGTTCTTCTATTATATGAAATCTATTGTTTTCATGATTAAGCCTGTTATTTCCAAATCCAACTTGTACATTTGTGTTTCGTTCTGCTTCAAATACGGATAGCAATTCATTCATTTTTTTTCTATTTCTTATAAATCGATTTCTATTTCTGTATGTTCTGTATTATCCTCTGTTAATATTTCCAAAATTGATGGATATATTACTTCTTTTTCTTCTTTTTCAGATTAGGAAATAAATTGTTAATCCATTTTTCTAGCTCAGTCTCGTAGAACTCATCTTCTTCTGTCTTCTTCTCTTCCACATTGTAAGTCTCTCCTATTATTTGGGAGAACGTTAGATTCAGCAACTCTTCTTCTTCTTTCCCATTTGTCCTTTCTTCAACGTCTTCTTTTGCTCCTTCTTGTAACCATTTTTTTAATTTTTTTCAATACGGTCGAATGCTTCTTCTTCTTCTTCTGTTATCATTTAATTACCTGCACTTTCCAATATTTCTAATAGTTGTTCTTCCTCATCTTCTTTTTCTTCTGCAATTTGAATTTCGTTAACTGCATATCTCTTTCTCCTTCTTCGGTATTGATGATCATCTCTTCTTTTTCTTCTGCAATTTGAATTTCATTAACTGCATATCTCTTTCTCCTTCTTCGGTATTGATGATCATTTCTTCTTCTTTTTCTTCTTCTTCTATGTGTTCTTCCTTTTTGTCCCTTTCTTCGTTTCATCTTCTTCCTTCCTTTTATGATGGTCTTCTTCTTCTTCTATTCCGATTAGGCACCTATTTCTCTTAGAAAAACTTCCGTCTCTTTATTTACTACGATCTCCTCTTCTTATTATTGTTCTATGTCATTAATAAATTCGGTAATCTCTTTTAATAATTCTTGTGTAAACTTGTTTCCCATTTCACCCCCCCAGATGTATATACGTAATACAAAATTATATATGTTTTACAATATGTATATGTAAATAGTAAATAGAGGATATATAAGTATTATGCAAAATGGAATATAAATAAAAGTGTTTTAAAAGAATATACGAATAAATAAAAAAGTGCTATATATAAGTAATTAACAAAGGAATAATAATATCAGTAAGGATAAGGAAAGTACTGTACACGTATGTTTATTTGTATTCAACCTAAAAGAAACAGAAATGCATTTCGGTTACTTATAAACATATTCCAAATAAATATAAGCAGTATATATACATATAGATTTTAATTCGTTATACGGAAAAAGCAGAAATTTCAAGGGAAAAAAATAGCATACCTTTTAAGTAGTTAAAATGATTTGTAATTTATTTTCCTATTCCATGGGAGTGAAACAAATGTATGTTCACAGTTTGCTTAAAGTGTGTTGCCTAATGTATAAACGTTCTGTTCGTGAATTTTATACTTATTCTTTCAGAGTTTCAACGACCACGAAAACTATGCATTTGACACTAATATCGTCCGTTTTACAACGTAAGGAGCATATCTGTGGTACGCTAAACTGAAATGTTTCTCTCTCTCTCTGACGAGGGTATGATGTCTGAATGATTATGAAAGCTATTACTTAACTCAGTATGATATTTTTATTCCGTAGCAAATACGGAAACTCAATTTCTCACTTGTCTGATCCCCAGAACACATACAAACAGATATGCATTTTTATTTATATTTCATACGTATAGAAACGAATGTTCTTTGTTAAAACATTCATCGAGTGCCAAAACAATTATTGCATGAGTGTTGTGATTTGACCATTCTCTCTCTCCCTCGTTCTATGAGTCTCCGTTGCTCGGTGGTAGAGCGTTTACCTTTGGTGTATGGGGGTCACAGGTTCAAAATCCTGTTCCCACCAAGTGAACTTTATGGTGGACAAACACCGTGTACCTAGAGGGTCCCAGGTTCAAAATCCTGTTCCCACCAATTGAACTTTGTTGTGGACAAACACCATGTACGTGGATTTCCTCGAGGTTCTCCCGTTTCCTTCCACTTTCTCCATTCCAACATTTCATTCATTTCTCATCATCACCGTCTACATTAGCCTAACCGGCATAACTGGGACGTAAAACTCAAAGATTTCATTTCATTGTTTCTCGTTCGATCTTAGCTCGGGGGCACGTTTCTGTCCATATTTTGATACTTATTAATCAGGGGGACTCGGTGGCTCAGTGGTAGTGTTCACTTCTGGTGCCCACCAAGTGAACTTTGTGGTGGACAAACACCGTGTACGTGGAAGGTCCCAGGTTCAAATCCTGTTCCCAACAAGTAAACTTTGTGGTGGACAAACACCGTGTACGTGGATTTCCTCGCACTTTCTTTGTTCCAACGTTTCATTCATTTCTCATCATCACCGTCTCCATTAGCTTAGCCGACATAACTGTGGGACGTAAACTTAAAGATTTCCCATTGACATAATCGTGATAGGCGTTGGACGTAAAACTCAAAGATTTCATTTCATTGTTTCTCTCGTTCCACATTTTTTTACTCTATCATCATTCACTTAGGGGGACACGATAGCTCAATACTTGGGGGTCCTTGATTCGATCTTACCTCGGGAGCCGCGTTTCTGACCATATTTCGATACCTTTTCATCAGGAGGTCTCGGTGGATACGTGGTAGAACGTTCACTTCTGGTGCATGGGGTCATAGGTTCAAAATCCTGTTCCCACCAAGTGAATTTTGTGGTGGACAAACACCGTGTACGTGGATTTCCTCTGGGTTCTCCCGTTTCTGAAGGTTCCACTTTCTTCATTCCAACATTTCATTCATTTCTCATCAGCATGGTCTCCATTAGCCTAGCCTGCATTCCTGTGGAACGTAAAACTTAAAGTTTTCCCATTAGTCTAATCGTTATATGCGTGGGACGTAAAACTCAAAAATTTCATTTCATTGTTTCTGATCATATGTTGATACCTTTTCATCAGGGGTGTCGGTGGCTCCGTGGTAGAGCGTTCACCTATGATTTATGGGTCCCGGGTTGAACTCCACAAAACGCCACGTCTTTGTCTAATAGCATGACTAAATTTTGATAACTTTTTGGCAGCTTGTCTGACCCCCACCAGATCACAGACAGACAGATATACATTTTTTTTAAAACTATCATATGATATTATCAATGGCTAATACACACATATCTTCGTTTCGACTTGTTCTGAGATCTTGGCCAAATTTTGATACCTTTTCGGCAGGGGGCCTCAGTGGCTCAGTGGTAAAGCGTTCACCTATGGTGCCTGGGGCCCAAGGTTCAAAATCCTGTTTCCACCAAGTGAACTTTGTTGTGGACAAACACCATATGCGTGGATTTCCTCGGAGTTCTCCCGTTTCCTTCCACTTTCTTCATTCCAACATTTCATTCATTTATCATCATCACCGTCTTCATTAACCTAGCTGGTATAGCTGTTGGAGGTAAACCTCAAGATTTCCAACCGTGCGACGTAAAACTCAAAGATCTCCCATTAGCCTAGCTGGCATAAGAGTGGGACGTAAAACTCAAAGATTTCATTTCATTGCTCGCGCCTTTAATGTTTGCTGGCCCCGAGCACATACTACAGACAGAAAGACAGACAGGTATGCATGATATTATCAAAATTAAAACACATAATATACCTCTTCCTTTTATTATATTTTAACGTTAAATTTTAAGTGATACGACTTTACATTCACTATCTGCTTTATACAAGTCTCCAGATATTTATTACGTTAGCTGTAATCTACTTGCAATGTGAGTCAGAAAACATTCAAGAATTTCATCTTACCATTTTCTCAGAATTCAACGTGCAACGAGCAGAAGCATCATACAGAGGATACATCTACATACAGAAGCAGAAACAGAACTATGTATATGTTTTTTAACGTTAGAATTTCATCTCATTATCAAATACGGAAACTCAAAATAAATACACTGGCTGAGTGCATTTATAGTTAAATGAAGACATAACATACTGTTTTATTCTTTCAGGGATAAACATAGATCGTAATATTTTTAATAATATATTTTTACTTACCTATTTTAATAAAAACTTCTGATGATAACACTTATTAACAGCTCCAGACTTCCAACGGATCAAGCACACACAAACACACACACACTATTACAAATAAGAAGTGAAAAACAATGAAAAATAATTACAGCTTCTCTCTGTTAACTCTAACTTACAACTATTCTTTTTTCAGGTCTACACACACACACACACGCACACACACGCACACACACACACACACACACACACACACACACACACACATACATACATGATTACCTTTGACAAACATGTCATAACGCGTTCACACACGTCTTCAATAATTGGATTCGCATATTAGTAATCGAAAACATATCTCGTCACGGTTTCAATACAGACATGTGATAATACCTTTCACATCAAGGCTTGGGGAAGTCATTTCGTTCATGTGAATCTTCATTTTTTTACATGCAATACAAGTATCCCCTGTCGAGTATGAATATACAGATTTCATCCTACGTTGTGAAAACATTATCAAATGATGTGGGAAGCTTCCGTTATTAGATTATGTTCAATCAGTGTAATCCAATACGTTTCAAATCATTCATATTAGCAACCCAGGGAACGTTCCCAGAGTGAACATTTTCTTACACGTGATCCTAACACTTGGCAACACGATTTTTTATGAGTATGTGTTTCGTTATGAGACTCATATATTGTTTTTCATCCCACGATTACAAAAAAATCGTGAAATAGAATAATTACCTTAGCAACTAAGACCAATTTCATACAATCTGCTGAGAAGGTTCGATCGTCAATATCACGCCTTCAGTTCATACCTACAGGCATTTCGTGGAAATAGGACCAAGGGCTAAATCGCTTATGCTCTTCGGCTCGGCTTTCCAGGAGCAGCGGGGGTTCAAATAACTAGCCAGTACACGCCGAGAACACTTATGTTTCATCTTGGTTCTACAGCCGGTAGGCGTCCAAGAATATACTTCCTTACTCTAGCATAGCAACATACTGGTTTAGATCGGTTTAGGGCCCCCTCATGGCGGATTTAGTGTCAAAATTTTCCCACGCTTCCCAAGTGAATTATTTACTACTGTTGCTAACTGCACCCACGTGATTGTAATCTTCCTTAGTGTCCCAAATTCTGTTTTTATGTGCAAATATGTAAGAAATACTAGCAGCCTAAATAGTTGTAAATACATTTAAAAACAATTTGTATATAACTAGAGAATAGACGGCACCACACTTCTCTTTATTACTTTGTTGTTTGTTCGCGTGTATGGCTAAGGCCGTAGATTCTGACGGCTGCATGTTAAAAGTTGCAATGCCGTGAGAAAGGGCAGAGAAACAGTTTAGCTTCGTCGTCCTCTTTGCGAATCGTGCATAAGAGTGAAGAGGAGAGAGCACTCAACAAGCGGAAGAATCAAGCAATGAAGTTTTTTTTTTAACGCATGGGCACTATAATAGCCATATGCTTCCATCATGTCTTTTTGTCTGTTTCATGTGAGTAGTCGTTACTAATTCTTGTCAATCTCTCCAATGCAGGCGCAGATTGGTTCCAGGAATCATATATCTATCTTTAAATCCGAATCCAAATGAATAATTTGAGTCCTTGGATTCAATAGATTCCGAAATGAATCCGAATCCATTGAGTTGTTTTTAGTATTCGTTCCTTTGAGTACTCAAGAAGAGTGGTTACTTTGTAACGACTCCAGAAGTAACGACCCATCTTTATTCTGATTCGTGTAACTGCGTGGGAATTGGTAAAAACTAGCGTTGCCAATGTGTGTGTAATTACACAAAATGTGTGTAATTTTGTCCTGTGTGTGCATTTTCTGTGTAATGCCAATCTGTGTGCATGTTGTGTGTAGTTTGGCACAATTCAAAATTTTGATCATTGATGATTTTTGTGCAGTTTCTTTCATTCAAACATTCATTATTTCCATTTTTTCTGAAAATTGCTTTCTAAAAACTAGGAGCACCAACGCCTGACTTCAGGGCGACGCAATAAAACCTATCTTTCTTCATTTGTACCTAACTAGTTTTTCAGTTTGTACCGTTGGCCCTCATCCCCAAGGAAGGCCGCTTTGTTCAAGCAAAGCAATATGAATGAATGTTGACCGTGGATGTTGGCCAAAATATGAGGCGGAGGGGGATAAGAAATCTGTTTTTGTTTTCTTACCTTGAGACCTGATAATTTGTTAAAGTGCACCATCGGAATACAGTGGAGTCCGTCAAGGTTATGGGCATAAATAAATGTTAATACGGTGGAGTTCCGTCTACACAGGTTACATTTCAGATGTATGAGAGGTGAGTGACGGTTGCTGAGTAAACTGCACGTATCACCAGTGAATATATTTGGGTGACGGTTGCTGAATAAATCGCACGTCCCGCTGTCAGAGTAATACTGACTTGTTTTGTATTTTAAAAGTGTAATCCCGTTTGTAGTGGTTCGGAACTAATTTTTGATAGTATTACTATTTATTGTAAGTCACGACGGTTGCGCTGATACATTAATAGTAAAGCAAAGAAGTAAACGTTATCACTCTTACTGCTAATTGTGTAATTAGAACAAATTTGTAGGTGTATGGTTTCACGCTCTTACCAGAGAAAACAAAGGTGTGTAAGGAAAATCATTAATATGTTCAAATTTGATAATTGAAGGATGTAAAGCAGTATACTTGGCCGGTGCTATTATGTACGTCGTCCTTGTCTTCTGTCCCTGAGAGTAGGTTAGTGCGTCGTTTTCTGAAGTTGGCTAGAGCTGCATATCATTTCCCAGGTGTCAAATGTAGTTATTCATCACCTTGGATATAACAGACTTATCAGTTACAATTACGTGGAAGAAGATTAAAGGAAACTCAAAGTCTGAATACTGAGTTGATGTTTATGGACTGTTTTTTTAATAGTGTAAATTGACATTTTTCCTTTTCTTCATTTTATTTTCCTGTTTCTCCAGACATAACCTTGTATTATCGAAGATTTGTGAATAATAAACATATTCCAATTGATATATATATATATATATATATATATATATATATATATATATATATATATATATATATATATATATATATATATATATATCCAAAAATACCGATAGAATTGATAGACTGACAACATACTATCGAGGAATTAAGTAGTAAGGTAAGATTGGTTACAATTTTTTATGATATTGTTTATTATAAGTTAGTAATTTCATTTGGTTGCACCAGAATGCAAGAGCCTTAAAAGGTTATCAGGTTTAATTTAAATAAAATCCGGTGCGCGTGTGTTAAAAAGTTTCCAAATCAGCCTGATTCTTGTTAGAAAGTTATCCAAGTCAAACATAACTTGTAGAACGTAAGAGAGTAAGTTACAAAGTGGCGACCCAGAATCAGGATTAATTGCATCTGGCTTGCAAACTGAAAATAAAACTATTGAAGGTAATATTCGTTAATTATTAATGGTTGAGAGGACAAAATGCGGAATGAAGAATTTTCAGAGTTGTTGGAATGTTTCTGTGGGAAAAACATTTTCTATGATTTTGAAGTTTATTGTGTGTTATATCTAGATATATCTATTTTACTGTGTGTTACATATATTTAACTGTGAAGTTACATAGAGAAAAACAAAAATAGGCAAAATGTCAAATAGTTTCGAAAATAGTCGTAATAGGTCTGACACGGGAGAGCGTGCATATGCTTGTTGCCAGCATAGCGTATCAGAGGAAGTGTTTGAACTTTCCGAGAAAATTAAATCAGTCATGTGCGGGAAATGTTTGCGCTGGTACCATTTTCGTTGTGTAGGCTTGAAGGAATCACCTAGCACGTATGATTTGGTCAGTGCTGAGACCTATCTTTGGTATTGTAAGGAATGCGAATCCCAAAAGATTTCTGATGATGGTGACAAAATCCCTGAACTTGAGAAGGATCGGGAAATTACGAAAATGTGAACAATTCTGGAGTCTTTCGAGATCCAGTTGTCACTTCTTCGCCGCTTGCGGCTGCACAGGGTACCATAACGATTGAGATGATGTTCGCTCAATTACTAAAAATGATTAAATGTATTGAGCAAATAAGCATTGACCAAAAGAAAATAAGTGAGGATCAAAGAAGCATAGGAATCGAACAGTCAAAATTAAGGGCTGTTCAAAACGAACAAAAGGCTGAAGTTACAGCAGGTTTCAAGGAAGTTGCTGCAACTGTACAGAATGTCACTAAGCAACTCGAGAGTTTTAAACTGGAAGTAAGGGAAGAGTTAAACGTGGAGGCGTCGCGACTAGACGAACGTATAGATATGGTAACCGCCATTGTTATGAAACATGATCACAGGATTAAAACCCTTGACGAAAGTGTCAGAGAACTTCATGAAAAGGAGAACTCGAAGCGAGGCATTGAGAAGTTTGCCAGAAACGTTGAGGAAGCAGAATCACGAGATCACATCCCTTCATGAATACGAGGATTCTAATAATGATGTCCTTAATTCGTTGCAAGTTCAAACCAATGATATCAGTAACCGTATTACGGTACTACAACAGCAGATCCACGCAAATCATAGTGAAGTAGTCAAGGATATCTCGCTCTTGAACCATGAACTTGATAATCTTAAATCATCTTCGGTTTACTCTGATTGTGAGAGTGTATGTAGTGATAAAGTAGTTCCGCCGAAGCAAGCTTTTGTGAGTTCTGAACCAGTTGAGAATGGACATGCTCTTAAAGGTCCAATATGGATTTTTGAAGTAAATAGGGAACCTCCCCTAAATTCCTATTGTACTTCTTATTCTTTTGTGAGCCATAATTGTAATGATGTTCCTATCTACAGCTCCAATGCTAGTAATTCCTTTGGTTCTGGACAAAATATTAATGATAAAGTGATATTTACTAGGAACGGTACTAATGACTTACCTGAAGTATCCTGAAGTTCATATAGGATAACTTCTTCCGTCCAACCTAGCGGTTTTCCACCCTGGACGATGTTTAACTGTAGTTATACTATACCAACAACGACTACTACTACGGTGTCATGGAGTATGACAACGACAGTGGAGAGCAAAAACTCGGTTCAGTGTTGTATGGTTGAAGATAATTATCCTCATGTTTCTTTTGATTGTCCCAGGTCGAAAGTTTGTGAAAATTACAAACCTTCAGTTGGAGATTCTTTTTATGGTATTAATACTGTATCGCAACCAGTGTCTGCTTTTCCATCTGTGTTCAGATTAAAAGATCTCAAAGATTTCCCAAGATTTTCAGGTGATAATCAACCAGGGGTAGCTCGCAGATTCCTTCGTGATTTTCAACGATGTATTGAAATATACTCAGTCTCGGATGCTGAGAAAATTAGGGTAGCTAAAAATTGTTTGGTATACACAGCTTATATTTGGTTTCACACGGTTGCTGGTGAAATAAGATGCTACGAGGACTTCATTCGACTTTTTAAGAAACAATATTGTTCGCAAGAGATGGAACATATTCAGAAACGACAATTACAAAATCTCAAGTATGATAAAACGAAATTCTCGTCTTTACTTGAATTCTCGTGGGCTTTGATCGAGAAGTATTTCGATGTGACTGAAGTTTCTAACTATACGGAACTAATGAACCTCATCCTTGGATGTATTCCGGAAGATGATGTGAGGTGGCTGACTGTCAATCCTTGTCATGATTTCGACGAATTTATGAGTAGAATCGCTACTCTATCCAGCCACTTTGCGACATCCCAAGTTGATTCGGCAAGTCTTTCTCAGAAACGCCTGTTTGCTAGGCAGGCCAAAATTGTTTCAAACAGAGGCAAACAGGTAAGTGTGAGTAGTCAAACTGATTCAAACCAATTTGGATATTCCCACAATAATTGTAGTTGGCAGGATCGAACTCACATAAGTAATAGGAACAATAGGAATGGAAGTCCTTCGCGAGGTATTAGTAGGAATCGAAGATTTCGAGGACATGGAAATCGGAGATCCCATAATGATAGCCAGAATCCTTCTGGTGGAAACAACAGGGCGCGAACCGATAGGAATGGAGATAGTGAGAATGTTTCTTCTACAGATAGAGATCAGTCTCGAGCATTTAATCGAAATGGTACCGATCATGACCATTGCTCGTCAGGTACGGAAAACCCATTTCGCAGCAACCTGTAGTCATGGGGGAAGATTGCTGCCGAGGGAGTTCAAACCCCATTACTCAAAAGTCTAATTCAGATGTAACTATCAAACCTTTTCTTCACCAAATCGAACCTAGTGTTATTTCAGACCCGAAATTCGATCATTTTATTGAATTTAATGTCAGTTTTGTAGTCGAAGATGACCAATTCTCGTCTCGTACAGAATATTATTTTTCTTCATCTTCAGTAGTAAGAGGAACTGTAGGAGGTATTGATTTGAACTGCACGATAGACAGTAGTGCCGAGCTTAATCTCATGGACTGGGAAATTTGGAAGCGTATTAAACTTGCTTTCCCATCGGCCAAGTTACGACCCTATACAGGATTATCACTTGGAGCATTTGCAGGGAAAGAAAAGTTTCTTGTACAAGGTGTACAAACTTTTAACTTAAATTTACAAGGCCATCTATTTGAAGTCCCAATCTTCATAATCAAATACTTGCGTACAGATTTGATTCTTGGATGCCATTTCTTGGACAAATTTCAGGGTATAATTGATGGACGCACCAAAGAAATTAAATTGAAGGATCAATCTGGTACGGAAGTTATCCTGCAGACATATGAACCCAACTTGCTATTGGTAGCTGTCAATACCAAGGAGAAGGAGGTGAATTCTCACGAAGACTTCAAAATTATACCTGTGGCAACTGAAACGATGCCTGACCATTCTTTTACGTGTCAGCCGTTAGCTATAAATAAAGTGTCAACCTCCACTACATCATTATTGGCGGATGTTCCTATTGAAGAGCCTGAACCTAACATCTCTGAAGAGGATATACGAAATTATATAGAAACAAGAACGGACTTGGATTCGTCTGCAACAGCTTCTTCTGAAGTATAGACCTTTATTCTGAGAATATCCCCGAAGAGTGCGTGCTCCTCTGCATAAGATTCAATTGAGTGACGAGATTCCCATCGTTGGACCATATCATCCTGTTCCACAGGCTATGCAGGAGGATTTTGAACGTGAATTGCGTACGTGGATCAGATTGAGAATAGCCAAGGAACAACCCTCTCCATACCGTAACCCTGTTCACTGTGTGCGTAAGGCGTCAGGAGGAGTGCGGCCTGTTCTGGACTTGCGTGCCCTTAATAAGAAGGTAATAGCTCTCAAAGTACAAGTTGAGCCCATCAATGATATACTGAATAAAGTAAGTAAAGCAAACTTCTTTAGTAGCTTCGACTGCTCAGTCGGATATTATGGAATAGTGTTGGATCCTTCGTGATATCAATACACTATTTTTGTGTACATGGGGAGGCAATTTGTAATGTGTTCGCTACCAATGGGAATCAAGAGTGCACCAGCTATCTTTCAAAATTGTATGTACAACTTTTTTGACAAGACTACGAGAGCATTTGCAACTATTTACTTGGATGATGTACTTGTCTCAAGTTCTTCATTAGAAGATCATTTCCAGCATCTGGAGCGTGTCTTTGAAACGTTTCACAGTGCAAATTTCTCGCTCAATTTCAAGAAATGTGACTTTATCCGGCGTGAAATAAATTTCCTTGGTCATGTTATAAGTGGAAGTGCTGTGAAACCAGATCCCAAGCATAATGAACCGATCCGGTGCTGTCCAGTTCCCAAAGATAAGATAGCATTGAGAGCCTTTTTAGGTTTAGTTGGATGGAGACGACGTTTCGTGCCAAATTTTGCAGGTCTCACGGGACCATTGTATGACCTTCTTAAGAAAGACAAGAAAATTGTACTTACACAAGAGTTATTGGAAAATTTCAAGAGACTTAGGGAACTTGTAAGCCAACCTCCTGCTTTAGGGCAACCTGGTTTCTCTTTAACATTCCATCTGTATTCAGATGCCTGTGTAGAAAATTTGGCTGGCTAGCTTCCTCAGTGGCAATCAGGGGACACAGATCCAAATGTTATAGCATATGCGAGTCGTAGGGTTCGACCCCACGAACTCTCTCTTTCAATCTTCCAACTGGAATTGCTTTCAGTGTTATTCCTCTGTGAACACTTTTCACAGTATATTCTCGGCAGGACTACTGTAATCCACTGTGATAATGCAGCTGTAACTCATGCTTTTACTTTGAAGAATTTGGATCCAAGAACAACCCGAATGCTGTTAAAACTCCAGAGATTTGATCTGATTTTCGAACATCTTCCTGGAAAAAGTAATCACGTAGCAGACGTGCTGAGTCGATACCCACCGCAAGTACCATCTAAATCCGAGGAAAAATTTGTGAACTTTCTTTCAGTGAAGAATACATCTCCCTTCGACTTAGAAGAAATTAAAGAAAAACAAGGATCTGATGAGTTTTGCCGAATGACCAAATCCTCTCTCGGAGAAGCTACTGAATCGGAACGTTTTCTTCTGCACCAAGGCATTCTGTATTCGAAGAATCCGAAAACATTGCAGTGGCTGCTTGTTATCCCACAGTAGCTAACTTTAAAAGTAGTTAATTCTATCCATACGACAGGCCATTTTGGAGTCCATAATTGTTTCTCTTTCTGTAGAAATCTCTTCTACTGGCGACATATGAAAATCAAACATCAAGAAGTACGTTAGGGGCTGTATTCGCTGTGCTGAAACGAAGTACGCTAATCGTGTCATCTCGAAGGAAGATTGTGTGATTGAGGCAGACTCGCCTCATAATAAACTAGGCATTGACATAGTTGGAAAATTGCCGTGCAGTCACGGATATTATTACATTCTATCTACAATAGATATTTAGTTGAGATTTGTGGTGTACTATCCAATGAAAACTGCACATGTGAAAGAGATTCTTGTTCTTCTTGAAAATAGATATTTTTATCTATCACCCTATCCTCGTTTTGTTATCACAGATAGAGGTCCTCAGTTCCTTTCGAAAGCCTGGAAAGAGTACTGCCAGAAACATGCTATCAAACATTTGTTGACGTCTAGCTACAGTCCAAACAGTAACGGAACGACTGAACGTTCCCACAAGGAACTTAATCGTTTAATAAGACCACAGTGTAGTCAGAAGCAAACCGATTGGAGCAGTCTTGAAAACATCGCAAGACTTGTTAAATTACTCTATCTGCACGAGTATTAACTGTACACCAGCAGAATTGTTTATGTCCTACTCATCCGCGGAGGCATATAAACGTTTTTTCCCATGGCCACAATGTCTAGAGAAGATTAATGAGAAGGATCGTCACCTCCTAGTGGACGATAACTTGCCCTAGAAGAAGAAACAGCAAGTAAAGAATTCAGGACGTGAAATTGTTCTTAAAGTAGGCGATCTCGTCATGGTACGGACGCATTATTTGTCATCAGCTTCCCAGAAGGAAACGTCTAAATATTTAAATTGCTTTGTTGGTCCATACGTCATAGTGAACATTTTACGAAATAGTGTTGTTTTACACAACCTTATTGGATAAGCTATCGGAACACATAATTTCCAAAACATGAAATTGTTCGGTTGCTCAGCAGAAAAGAGACAGGAACTTTTATCTCATTTTCCTCACAAACTGAGTTTCACGATGTAAATAGATTTGATTAGTTGTGTTTCTTATGTTTAGATTTTAGTGGTAAATATTTAAAAAAATAAATTCACTCAAAATGTTCATTTATTTTCTTTTTGGCCTAGAGCGAGGCTGAGACGGACTGATTTTCCGCCTCAGTTAATTATATATTATTGTTCTCTGTACGGAAGAATGCATAAATATTTTAGTAACTTTTACACCGAAATTTCCGAAGCTTGTAAATTCCATTGCAAATATTGCGATTTGCGTTATTCAGAATGTGGGAAAGCACCCGGCGCGAGGCTAGCTTGCGTTAGTTAGAACTTGCGAAAGCGCACCTGGCGCGAGGCTAGCTTATCAAGGAAGACGTAACAATATGAGTTTTGTACAATATATTAGTCACAAAATATATGCAAAATTAGCATTAAATAGATTTAATGTGAAGAAACAATAACAGAACAAAATTCAGAAGCCATACAGTGTTTAGTGTGTGTTAAAGGAACTTCGTTATTTATATAAACACAACAATACCATAAAATATAGAAAGCCGTGTAACATCAACTTGCAGATACACGTGTTTATAATTGCTGAAGTAACGTATAAGTGGGAGTTTGAGTTCTTGGTGGCTTGTTTTACATTCTCTGCTTCTGCTTCATATGCAGGTAAAGTTTAGTTACTAAGTGTATTCATATATATCCAAGATGTTTTGGAAGAAACTCGTTTTATTTGCATGACCAGTGGGACGAACTGCATGGAAACACATTTCTAATTATATTTGAAATACTGTGGTCTTCATAGAAGTATAAACAAGAAAATTCATTATCTAATATTCAGAAAGTGATAGTTTGTAGTGCGTTTCATCACCTGGAAATTCTTAAACCAAAAGCCAGCTCTCAGGGGGCTTGTGATTAAACAAAAATGTAAGGTCCGGGTACTGCTGATTGTTTTTTCATATTAATCCAACGACTTCTTATTGGTGTATTGAGGTAATCTATTGCATGAATCACTGTAATTTAACAAGGGATGCATTTATATTTGAGCAGTCTCGTGGCAAAATATTACAATGAGTGCTTAATTATAAACGTGTTTGCCCGCAGTGAGCTCCCACAACTTCGATAATCTTCATTCCTAATAGCTTAAACGTCCGTCCTCAACCATTAAAAATTTAACAACCAAAAGTATTTGGAAGAAATTTATGTATGTTTCTTGGTTGTGTATTGTAAGAATTTCTATATGTTTATTGCTACTTATTGCTATTATTAGTATTTAATACAGTATATAATTTGCTTCGAAATATTCACGCTTTTATGCTAACAACGTTCTTTTGATTTGATGTTTATCATCATTATTCCATAAACAAAGTGGGTTATGTTATTGGAGATGATATCGAAGAGCAGTTTTTTATCAGATAATTTGTCAGGTTCATTCTACGTATTTCAGTGCATTTTAATCAGAATTGGCTTCTAAAGAAGAACATACATCTCGACAATCTCTGGTCAAAAAGGAAAGTAAGCGTTTACCATCAGTTTCGGCGAAACTACCTACTCAGATTTGAGAAGTTATTACGAAATATTTCTATCACACCTGATAATTTGTTAAAGTGTACCATCAGAATACAGTGGAGTCCGTCAAGGTTATGGGCATAAATAGATGTTAATACAGTGGAGTTCCGTCTACACAGGTTACATTTCAGATGTATGAGAGGTGAGCGACGATTGCTGAGTAAATTGCACGTATTACCAGTGAATATATTTGGGTGACGGTTGCTGAATAAATCGCACGTCCCGCTGACAGAGTAATACTGACTTGTTTTGTATTTTAAAAGTGTAATCCCGTTTGTAGTGGTTCGGAACTAATTTTTGATAGTATTACTATTTATTGTAAGTCACGACGGTTGCGCTGATACATTAATAGTAAAGCAAAGAAGTAAACGTTATCACTCTTACTGCTAATTGTGTAATTAGAACAAATTTGTAGGTGTATGGTTTCACGCTCTTACCAGAGAAAACAAAGGTGTGTAAGGAAAATCATTAATATGTTCAAATTTGATAATTGAAGGATGTAAAGCAGTATACTTGGCCGGTGCTATTATGTACGTCGTCCTTGTCTTCTGTCCCTGAGAGTAGGTTAGTGCGTCGTTTTCTGAAGTTGGCTAGAGCTGCATATCATTTCCCAGGTGTCAAATGTAGTTATTCATCACCTTGGATATAACAGACTTATCAGTTACAATTACGTGGAAGAAGATTAAAGGAAACTCAAAGTCTGAATACTGAGTTGATGTTTATGGACTGTTTTTTTAATAGTGTAAATTGACATTTTTCCTTTTCTTCATTTTATTTTCCTGTTTCTCCAGACATAACCTTGTATTATCGAAGATTTGTGAATAATAAACATATTCCAATTGATATATATATATATATATATATATATATATATATATATATATATATATATATATATATATTTCCAAAAATACCGATAGAATTGATAGACTGACAACATACTATTGAGGAATTAAGTAGTAATGTAAGATTGGTTACAATTTTTTATGATATTGTTTATTATAAGTTAGTAATTTCATTTGGTTGCACCAGAATGCAAGAGCCTTAAAAGGTTATCAGGTTTAATTTAAATAAAATCCGGTGCGCGTGTGTTATAAAGTTTCCAAATCAGCCTGATTCTTGTTAGAAAGTTATCCAAGTCAAACATAACTTGTAGAACGTAAGAGAGTAAGTTACAACCTCTTTTGTCAAGAAAAATACATTTTGCAAACAGATGAACGACAGAGTGAACGAGAAGGATGGGAAGCCATTCACTGAACGAAGGACAAAAATAGAAAAGAAAGAGAGAGAGAAAATTTACCTCAAAGATTCAACCAAGTTTTCGTACTGAATCAGCTGGTGTGGCTTGGTTAAGGTAAAAACTTGTTAGGATGACTGGCCGATGTCCAATTAAAAACATTAAGTACATTAAAAGTAAAAAGAAACTGGCAATGGGCGGGAAGAAGATGACGGTTTTACTATAGTAATAATAATAATAATAATAATAATAATAATAATAATAAAATAATAATAATAATAATAATAATAATAATAATAATAGTTCGCTGAATCTTTGAACAATGACTGGTCGATATCTTCAAACATAATGTACACTTACAGTGGCGTGGCGTGACGGTACTGACTTTCACGATTGGTAGTGGTTGTTGATATTACAAGTATCTTTAGTTTTTCAATATCAGAAAATCTAGTACTTTTTTTAGCGTTTCAATCATTTCATACTACACTGAGAAAAAAATATAGGTGGCGTACTTAAAAAGATAGGTTACATGCGTAATTCTTGTAGTTTTGGATTCAACGTACAGCAGACGTATAACTGAAAACGCATGTTTTATAATACATTCTGTTAAAGTGTTCCATCTATACGTACCTTCCGTATGAAACAATGTAGGCGGTCAGGATCTTACATACAAATGGACGTATGTAACACATAGCTGATGAAGGTAACATAAGTATATGCATGTGATATACGGAAAACTGTTAGGTGTCAGACATCCTGCAACGGTATGATGTAACATCTAAGGGCAGTGCCTATGTAGCATACGGATAACGTATGCTCCGTACTGATTTCTATAGTAAGCAAGAGGATACCGTTTATTTGTACAATATACCGCTGTCCGGAGAACGGATTTTTCTCTGTGTATAGGCAGTGGCAACGATTTTTTTGGGGGGGGGGAGTAAAATCCCACTTCATTTGCCTTGATCTTTTTTAAAAGTGTGGCTCTTCAGGTTCTTCCATTTTTTACTAAATATAATCGAAACAGTCTCTCAATGATCTTAGATATTCTTCATAGTCATCTTTATCTTTTCTGCAAAAACTTACATCATTAACTTCCTTCTGTAAGATATTGAACAAGATTTCTTATCTTGATCCTATAATATAAAACAAAAGTAAAAAATTGAAGTCAAAACTTTAAAGGATTTGATAGAATTTTGCTGCACGAACTCTGGTTTCAGAATCTCATTCGTCGATGTTTTCGTCATGGGTTTAAAGAGTCCTAACAGTTCATCTTTAAAGCTATACAGCACATCATTTATCCTACTTCTATGGTTTCACCTTATGTTTGAGGCTGTTTGGATATTTTAGTTGATACACAGGCCGGTAGCTAGCCCAATAATGTAGGGGGGCCCCGATCCAACCCGAGTTCATCACCATATTATAGTTCATTTGCAAACCTACCGTGAAAATTTTAGGGGGCAGCAAAAATTTATGGTTAGCCTGCCCGCTACACACCCCTGGATATGGGCCTGTGACTACATAGTCCAAAGCATTTGTTCTTTTTGAAGACTTCGAGAAAAAAGAAGCAAGTCACGACATAGTTTTAGAAAAAAAACTTACACCCTTTTGTATAGTCAGCGGACTTTTCTAACACTAAATTAAGCCTATGGACACACACATATATATATATATATATATATATATATATATATATATATATATATATATATATATATATATATATATATATACTTCTTTATATCTTTGTTTAACAAGAGACTGCTGCTTCCTACCTCACCAACCATAACCGAAGCTCCATCGTATGTTTGAGTAACAAGTTTTCCGTATTGAAAACTAGTCAGACTGTCAAACACAATTTGGGACAGTCAAACTACCGTATGATGAAGACGATTGCATAGTTCTTTTTCAACACATGAAACTGCATCAACGTGCAAATTCACCTAGTAGGCTAGAGGCTAGAGCTCGAAATTTGCTGAATCGAAAGTATTCTATACTAAATTAAAAGCAAAATATTTTCAATTTAATTAGCATAAATCCTAAATAATAACTATTCGAATTAGGAGCGCCGGGAAACATTTGTTATCTCTAATTATCATTACTATGAAATTGTATACTGTTAAGACAATGAAATAACTTTAAGAATACGGAAATTACAGCCAGGTTTCCATACTTTGATTAGGAAGCAAACGAAACAGTATAGTTGAATCACACTGCCAGCTCGATCCTCTATAGCGAGAGGAGAGCGAGTAGAATAAACACGCTGATGATATTCTAGATTCTCCTTGTTTTGATAGGGAACGTTCCTATTTTTTCCTGTTCCACTCAGCCGAACGGTAACATAAGGGCCATTCCGAACGTCCAAATACGAGCGCGCAGGATGCTTCTGGCTGCCAAGCTGAAAGGTGTTTCTAGAGTGAATGACCGCTATCGGGGTTCGCATTACCTCTGAAATCTACGGTATCAACAACAGTATGTTCCTAATTGGCGCTGGCAGTGTAAATGCGGCCTAGGCCGTCCGAACTTAAAAAAAAGAAAAAAAGAAAAAGAAAAGAAAAGAAAGAAAGAAAGAAAAGGAAAATATGTAAACATCTTCCCATGTTGATGATGAAACTTATAGAGACATATGAAAACAACGAAAAACTGTCATATTTTTACCGTTACCGCCGGTAACAGCGGTAATATTCACTACACGCCTCTGTACACTCATATCCAAAATGATTGTCGCATATCTATAACTATCTTCTTGTAACAATATAATTTGATAATGATCCTGCAGGGCACTTTTAATACTGATACTATGAGTATAATCGGGAAATGTATATTTGTGGTAAATTTCATACGGAAAATATTATAAATACGAAAATTAGAATGAATAAAACAAAATCTTGATAAATGGACAAAAATTTTTTTTCGTTTCATTGTTCTTATTTACTGTTCTTTTGACATGAAATTTGCCACATACATGTCTTTGCCTATTATACAGATACTAACATTATAATAAATACCGGGCGAATTCGTTACCACATTATATTCCTAGAACAACATATTTATAGACATGCGACAATAATTTTGGACATGAGTGTACATATAGATAGGTTGTTATTTATTGTACAATTTTCTGTGCACTGTCTTCCAGTTTGAGTGTAAAATTGTGCAATTTGGCGGAAGGTGTGTGTAATTTCTCTTGCTGTGTCTGGCAACACTGGTAAAAACTCTCATCCCACACTTATTTGCTCTATAATTAAAAACCCTTTGTTATATAACACGCTTTTATGAATTTATTATAGGATTAATATTTTTAATAACTAACTAATAATTGTCTTTGTTACTTGAAGTATTAAACTTGAGAGGAAGAAGAAGAACTATTGTATTCAAAATTCAATTATACAGTACTTTAATAAAACCTGATCGTTTGTTTGATTGGAAGTATTAAGTTGCTTCTGTGAACGTTCTTGTAAATCATTTCCTTAACACTGGCAGCATAAAATATAAGGGAAGTATAAAAACAGGGTCAAATTCTAATTAAATTTTAAGTCATAATGGCTGACGAAGAGTCTGTTAAGTTGGAATTGATGTGCAAAGAAGAAATTGATTATGACTTACCACAGGATGATCCACTCGAGGGGAAAGGGTGGACATACGAACTGATGACTGACAACAAAGAATTCATATTATCTACAACGGAAGGAGAGCAAACAATTGAGAAGAATACAGCTAAGTTTTCTTTGGATACGAAACTAAATGTTGGTATGCTGAAATCAGAATCTGCAGCACAAGATCATCCTGCAATTGAAAGTAATATAGAAACGCTAAGAAAAATAGTGGTTCAAGAGACTTGCGCGTCGTACTCTGAGGACTCCCAACAATTAACAGCAAAAAGTTCAAGTTCAGTTCGGCCAGAAAGGTAATGTTCAATTTTTCATAAAGTAATTAGCTCAGATTGCGAATATGGTTCAGAAAGTTTATAGGTTAAAAGCAATACTTCATGGTAAATATGTATTTATGGCAGATGTAGATTCATAATCTTCAATTTGGAAACGGAATGGCACACATAGACTAGCTGTAGCCTATACCAAATAATAATAAAATAATAGTAAGATCGATAACATCCATACGAATCTTAAGTAGTGCGTATCTTCATGAAATAGTGATTATTATTGATTACACATTTCTCACCAATTCTTGTATATATTTTCAATATGGGTGATCCATGATGGTGTTTTATTTATATAGAGGCTTATGGAAAAAAAAATCTTGAGAATGAAATTTAACCTAAAATTTTGAACATTGGGTGATATCAATAAAAATAAGTAACTACTCCTGAGAAGTCCTGCTCGAGAATCGGAGTAATTACACCTGGAGTAATCTCATCCCTCAATTTCGTATCAATAAAACAAGCCACTACTCAGGTCTAGTCTGCTCCAGATTTATGAACGTTTACTCGCGCTTCCTCTGCACGTAGCACTGAGATGTATCAATAAAAGAAGTGATTACTCATTTCTCCCATTCATCGCGCATTGTTTTTAACATATGGCGTAGTATCTTAAAAGCCATGAAACGGGCAAGTAGCAACGATAGCTTCAATCAAAGTGGATATTGTAAAAGAGTTTCCAGTGTTACTTTCAAAGTCACAGCTAACAGAAAGTAAACGAAGGAAAGCCGAAACTTAGAAGGTAATTACAGTGAAATGCAACGAAATATCAAATGCATCTACGACTGAGACACAAATTCAAAAGAGAATCTTTAATATTGGAGCGAGAATAAAACAAAAATAAAAATGAAGAAAAAAATGAAATGAAATCTGTAAGTTTTACTTCCCGCGGTTATGCCGGTTAGGCTAAAGGAGACGGTGATTATGAGAGATGAGTGAAATGGTGGAATGAAGAAAGGGGGAGGAAACGGGAGAACCCCGAGAAAACCCACGACCACGGATGAAGAAAAAATAAAAAAAACGGGAAAGAAGAAAGTAATACTGAAACCATGGGACTGAACCTATTTGAGCTGATGGATGTTGATTGGAATCCAACAATATCAAGATTAACACGACAAGCGCATATCACGTGTTGTCCAAGGTCTTTGTAGATTGTTTGGCTTTAAGAACGAAATCAGACACTTGGCTCCTTTGTTTTCTTTTTAAAAAAGTCCAGCCACCCACGTCATAAATCACGGCCATCTGATTGCGTTTTCCACACCATAAGTGTCCCCTTTCACCTTGTCATAAACAAAATACATTCTCATGTATACATCCTTTCTATCAACGTTGAGTTTATTATTAGTTTAACGTCCTTTTCAGTAGCGTGCCTATATGAGACAGAACCCACTGATTAACGTGGAATCCAAACCACATGAGCTCCTGCCGGGAATCGAACGCGGGTCTCCTATGCCAAAGGCATGTACACTAACTGCTTAGCCACGAAATAGCTCTTCCTATTAACGTATTTACTCTCCAAAATACTAGGTTTCTTTAATGCCACTTGTGTATAGTCAGGTGCTCCGATAGCACCCTGAAATGTGTATTGTTCTTGCCACTCTGCCTTTGCTGTTTGTATATTACGCACACTTCCGGAAACAATCCATTTTCAGGTAGTCATAGACAGTACTTTGAGCTACACCAGAATCCCCTGACATTCCGACCTGGAATCCCGGATCACTCACGTAACGCAAGAAAACCAAGGGCACCGATTTCTCTGTAAATTTGTGGGGGAGGGCATTCAGATGCGGAAGGTATATATATATCAGGATTTTAAGAAAAATTGCACTCTAATTATGCCAAATATTGTATATTCATAAATACAATAGGGGGCCCACATGAGCTTTGGGGCCCCCCACAGGATCGGCACCCTTGAAGAAAACCCGCATCTTTTCATCATTACGTAGTCCACCACCCCGAATTTCGGTTGATCCTCGTTAAAAAATGTGCTAATCACTACATTTTCTTTCATAAACTTATAATGCTTTTTGTAATCTCCATTTCTATGCAGCTTATAAGTTTTTCTACGTAGTAAAACAATCATATACTCTGCCATATTTCGCACGGAGTTACCTATTTAGCTTGCTCCACAAATTTGGAGAAGTTACTAGCATCACAGATGAGTCTTTGATTTTTATTGATATCAAACGCGGAGTAGTTACTTGGCTCGAGAATAGAGGTGTGGTTACTTCAAAAGGGCGGGGCTTCACCAATGTGAGTAATTAGTTCAAAATTGGGCGTAATTAGTAACTTCTCCGTTTTATTGATATCACCCATTTAAACGTAAAATGTGTTATTTTGGAACAAAAACTAAGGACGTTTGTGGTTTTACTCAGGATCTAGGTCGAATGAGTCTAGCCTCACTTTTCCAGAGAGTTTCGAAAGACATTAATAAAATACAACATAAAAGTAAAATTCAAACCAACAATGGATGTTCAGTAATTGTACAGGTCCATACATAAATTCATTTTATGCTCATTTTTTTATAAAGAAAGTAGTCGTTTGGATTTTCAGCAATCATTTCCAGGGTATGGACGTCCATTTCTCCATACAGGTTCAGTTTAGGTGCTTAGAGCACGTACACGATAGAAGGATTGTTGTACAAATGACATGTGCTAGATGGCCGTTAGAACAACAAGATTGCTACATAACTTAGGGAAGGGTGGAGGATGTTGGTCGGACTGGAAGCAAAGGAACACGATGGTTACGATAAAGCGTGTCACCGAAGGTAAACAAGGATAGCGCAAAACACTGTATATAGTATAGACATACATATCTTGCGTGTTGAATATATATTTGTACGTTCCTAAATATTTTTCAAGTAACTTCCTGAAATGTTTTCATTGCTTGCATTGCTTTTTTAAAACGGAACAAGAAAAATTAGTTTGTTTAACTTAATTTTTTTTGTTTAAACTATGGTTTTTGGTTTTAAAAATTTGCTCTAGGTATTTATATGACATATGGACAGAAATGTGTGTGTTTCGATTTGGTGTAGAGATAAGTAAATTCCCGGGATGATTTCCAAATGGGAATTTTTCCGGGAATTTATGTACAATCACAAAGAAAAGTGCAATCAATTACTATATTAAGATTTCGAAGTTAAATTCGTTTTTTATCACAGTATATTAACTTGTCTTCAGGGAATTCTTTAAAATATATATATTCTGAGCGGTACTTTCTTGCTTTATTAATATTTTATTTTGTTTAGATAATACGCATACATGTATATTTACTTACAATGTGCTGTATGAAAGTAAACATGTGTAAAAAATGGTATAGCAACTCCACATATCTTTACACTGCTAAACAGTTTAAATTTATATGTAAGTGGATTTTCTATACTTGACTCTACTACTGATATTATAAATTAAATTTTTAAATGTTATATACATATTAGATTGGGTAACTGCCTTAAGATACATGTCTCACCAATTTATCAACATTTGGGCATACGCATTTATGTTTACAAAATTTGCAAGACACTATTTATCTTTATAATTTAGCACGTAACATTGCCATACACGACTTTTCTTCCTACCTATTTCTCGAAATTTCATGCATTTATTCACATGTAACAGAAGTCCGAATACCTCTTCAGAAATTCGAGCCAGAGGGAAGTGACAGTCCAAGGTCTATTATTAACGGTGGTTCAGGGTTTATTAATAGTAGTTCATCTCTATTTCTACATAATTCTACTTTAATGTTGAAAATGGTTTCTCTTCATCATTTTTAAATTAGTACTTTACTAATTATGGCTATTGTTTAGCATTGGGGGGTCAGCTTTTGCACCGACTTTATTGCGATATTCTATTCCGAAGCGGTTGTTTTATGGCTTCAAACGTTAGTTTCAGCTTCCTGTCTCTTATAATGTGATCCATAACTTTTTTTCTTATTTTTTTTCAGTTTTTGGTATTGAGATTGTAGCATTTATCTTCACACGCCACTTTTCACTTTTAACCTTAGAAAACAATAATGACGGACAATGCTAATAATACTTGAGGAACATTGTTTGGAAAAAATCATGTAAAACTAGATTTCAAACCTAGTAGAGAATTTTGATTTCTCCGAATGGCATTACACCAGGTTATGAGAAATTTAAATACCATGGTTTTAGCACAAAGGTACATTTACTAGTAATATTCTAAGGGTGACGAAGGTGCAAATGCTTGTCCACATTACTCTAACGTGAAATTCTTGTCTCATGATATCATGTTTAAAAAAAAAAAAAAAAAAAAAAAAAAATTACAAAAAATTGAAAGCTCTCTGCTTCTCAAATGTATTTATTTAGTAAGTAGGATTAAATATTGTCAGCTGTAACCATGTAGCTATATATTAATAAACGCAAAGATTGTAATATCTATTAAACTATTAGTCTATAATAGAAACGCAGCTAAATTTTTTAGACTGATTGAAATGATGTATTTTTTTTTCTTGGAAAAATTCAAAAGTTGTTATACCCTTCGTTTGTTTCTTTGTCGTGATAGTGAGGATTTTTTGTAGCTGTAATTGCTACAACTTGTTGCGATTGTTACATTTTCTGACACAAAAATTGAGGATATATAAATATTTTTAGTGACAACGGATCACTAATTTCATTTATATAATGAAATGTTTATTCGACAAAGCACAAAATATGTATGTTTGTATGTACTTGAGTTAACTCTGATATCGTGTATAGAAGTGATTGTACAAATTGACATGTTAAAAGGAAATTACGTTCTTTTATTTTGAGCATAGGGAGATATTGAAACTCCTCGATAGTTCTCGATTACATATTTGTACAAAATTTCATGTAAATAGAAGAAAAATATGAAATACAGAGAACAATTCATTTCTTAGTTTGTCCTTATTAATTACCTTCATTCACACTTGTTTATTGAATTTGTTACAGGCGCTATAACGAATTTGCTCTTCACAGAGAAGCGAACACTTTTATTACATTAGTAGAAACTTTTTCTCATTCCGATGAGAAATCTCATACTTCGAAACAGTTTGGCAATAGAGCTACTCGATCACCTTTGTCAATACGGATGCTAACACATAAAAGTGGAAAGCGTCTTACGTACCCAAAGAGAGATAAACGTTATAGTCAAAGATCAACTTTGGCAAGCGGTAAGTCAATACATACAGCTGAGGAATCTCACATCCGCGGAGAGTTTGGAAAGTTCTTTAGTGTACGTTCAAGTTTGGATACACATATGTTAACCCAAACAAAAGCAATACTGCTCACATGTGAAGAGTGTGGTAAGGCATTTCATAAACGCTCAAATTTGGCTAAACACATGGTAATCCATAATGGAGATAAATCTCTCACATGCCAGGAGTGTGGTAGGGCATTTATTCAACGTTCTCACCTTGCAAAACACACGTTAATACATACAGGTGAAAAACCCCATATTTGCACAGAGTGTGGAAGAGGGTTTGTGTTACGTTCAAATTTAACTAGACACAATCTAGTCCATACAGGAGAAAAACCTCATACATGCCTAGAGTGTGGAAAGAGATTTGGTCGACGTTCAAATTTGGCTATACACATGTTAATCCACACAGGGGAAAAAACTAAAAAATGCCAAGAGTGTGGGAAGGGATTTACTCAACGTTCACATTTGGCTGCACACATGTTAATACATACAAGAGAAAAGCCTCACGCATGCCAAGAGTGTGAAAAGAGGTTTACTCAAAGTTCACATTTAACTGCACACATGTTAATCCATACAAGAGCAAAACCTCACACATGCCAAGAGTGTAGGAAGGGATTTACTCACCGTACAGCTTTGTCTAGACACATGTTAATCCACACAGGAGAAAAAGCTTACAACTGCCATGAGTGTGGTAAGGGATTTACACAACGTTCACATTTGGCTGCACATATGTTAAGCCATGCAGGAGAAAAACCTCTGACATGCCGAGAGTGTGGAAAGGGATTTGGTCGACGTTCAAATTTGGCTACACACATGTTAATCCACACAGGGGAAAAAACTAAAAAATGCCAAGAGTGTGGGAAGGAATTTTCTCGACGTTCATATCTCGCTGTACACATGTTAATTCATACAAGAGAAAAACCTCACGCATGCCAAGAGTGTGGAAAAAGATTTACTCAATGTTCAAATTTGGCTGCACACATGTTAATCCATACAGGAGCAAAACCTCACACATGCCAAGAGTGTAGGAAGGGATTTACTCGACGTTCAGATTTGTCTAGACACATGTTAATCCACACAGGGGAAAAACCTTACAAATGCCATGAGTGTGGAAAGGGATTTACTCAACGTTCACATTTGGCTGCACATATGTTAATCCATGCTGGAGAAAAATCTCTGACATGCCTAGAGTGTAAGAAGGGATTTACTCTTCGTTCTAATTTGACTAGACACATGCTAATCCACACACGGAAAAATGCTCACAAATTCTGAGAATGTGGTAAGCGCTTCTGTGTACGTCAAAATTTACTACGCGCACGTTAATCCAGACAAAAAAACTTCTCACATGCCAACAGTGGGACTGGTATTTAGTGTAGGGTTAAGTATGCTGCTGACATGTTAGTCCATACTGGACAAAAACCTCATGCATGCGATGAGTGTGGAAAGGGATTTAGTCTACTACAGTCGGCGAGAACTATTTGGTAGTGACGTCAGCGCTCTCAGTTGCAAGCCTACCAACTTACGCTTTCACAAATCTTGCTTATATGGCACACTAAACGCTTCACACGTCACGTCGTAACTGCAGTTTAAAATAATGCTGGTAGCAAACTAGGGAGAATTTAGATAACAATGTATTTGTATTTATATAATACTAGTAAATGCGTATATTGTTATGACAAAGAAAGAAAAAATAAGATTACGCTAATAATTATTAGAATATTTTAAAATGTACACAAGAAATTATAACAATAAACGTAGAAACATTTTACTCCGAATTTTAGTCTATGATTGGTGAGCACTCGAAATCGTCTGAATAGTCACTATTAGTTCCAGGTCCGTCTTCTCAATCACGATCTGTTAAAGAACTATCGAGTTCTGAATGGCTTCCAACATTTACAGTTAAATTGTCAACCTCTCCGTCCATAAGACAGTCCCATTCCCAGTAAAACTTCCCATTTACGCGAATTTTCAACAGCCATCTTAGGCCCGTATCCAGGGGGGTCTAGGGGGACCGCCCCTTAATTTTTGCGGCCCCTAAAATTTTCACGGTAGGCTTGCAAATGAACTATAATATGGTTGGATCGTGCTCCCCCTAACTTCAGCCGGCATATCTACCGGGGGTCTAGAATCTACATTTCTTTGTCTTTTTTTTTGTATATTTGGTTTTGCTTTACCGGGTGTTACGATGAGTTGTCCTGTATTTACACTTTTCTCCTCTTTGACAATTTGCCACACGGATCTCTCACTGACACATGTTGCTCGGGAGGTTTTACGAAGACTCAGATTTATTTTTGTTTGCTGCAAACAAGTTGTAAACATTAAAAATAATGTCTCTTCAATCACTATGCAACGGCTTGTCCTTCTTTATGGGACTATCACCCATTCTTATACATAAAATTTCAAGAAATAAAACCAAACAAAGAATTGGCAACTCTCAAGTCACCACACACTGTATAGCCCTATACAAAGAAGAGACATGCTTTTCAGTTCATTTCATTTCGCTTTTGTTTTCTGGTTTGTTTGTGTGTGTTCCTGGAAGCAATGTTCTTGTGTCCTATCGGTAAATGTTATATTCTACGAAGATATTCACTATCCCCCACGCTCTGTTTCCGCGACCAGGAAACACGTTCACATATCATCCTCTAACTCAAAGACCGTGATAGGTAGAGATATGGAAATTTCTTTAAAATAAACGTTGGACTTCCCTTCCCACTTCGTCCACAGCATGCTTGTGTCTATCTTCAACAAAACAAAATTTGTAGCATGTTGAAAAATGAATGTTGTAAGAACAGAATAAGGCATAAATGGCTATCATTTAAAATTATTTTCCACATATTTATAATATAATATTCAAATATAAAATAACCATATTCTTCATGAAAGTTATATAAATATAATAGCAAAAAATGTGGCATTTATGTCTCCTCGAACTCCAGTTATCGTTATACAAAGGTGACAAGTATATTTGTTAGAAACGAATCTGCCATATTCAGTTCATTTCCTTTCGCTTTCTTGTTGTAGAGAACGGAGCATGCTTTTAAGTTGGTATTGCTGTTCGCGCATTTTCTCTTCCCTGCGATTGGACGTAGGACGAAGCGTCTGCTTTAACCAGTGGGATGGCATTTGAGCAATACCGGTGTCAATGTCACTGCCAGGATAATTCTCGGGACTGTATCAAGATTCGCTACGTACATGTAAATCCATAGAAGAGCAGATACTCACGTGTGCTAAGAATGCGTAGAAAGATTTAGTCAACTTACACACCTTGTAACACACATGTTATCGCAAGTGATGGACAAATTTTCGGGAATATTCCCAAAAATGAGGATTTTCCAGGAATTTATTATCAAAAAGACAATTGCATTCTATTACTACGTTATGATTTCAAAATTAAATTTGTTTTTATCTCACAGTGTTTTATTACTGTTGTCTCCAGAGGAGTCTTTAAAATGTATATTCTTAACGACGTTTTGTTATTTTACTAATATTTTATTGTATTAATTGAGTACGCAAAAAGGGATATTTATTTACAATATGTTCTATGAAAGCAAATATGTTTAAAAAATGGTGTAGTAAGTCCACATACTTTTAAACCGCTAAACAGATTAGATGTACATCTAAGGTGATTTTCTAAACTTGGCTCTACTACTGATATTATAAACATATAAAATTTTAAATGCTATACACAAATAAGTTTAGGTAAGAAGACACATTCCCAACATTTTTTCAACGTTTGCACATAAATATGTATGTTCACAGAGTTGCAATGTTTATATGTAAGAGAAGTTCGAGTATCTCTCCAGAAATTCAAGTGTAAGAGAGGAGACAGACGTTTATTACTAACGGTGGTTCAGGGTTTATTAATAGTACTTCATCTCTATTTGTACATAATTGTACTCGGGGCTGAGCGCTAACCACCATCCCTTTGATTATTGGACTCATGCGCTTCCAAATTGGCCGCGGGGACGATGAATAAATCGTCGCTATTAGAGAGATATATTCTTGGGGTCTTTCTAATTTGGCTAATTTCGGTGCTCTTCTAACTTTATATATTCGACAATAACCATTTAGGATCAGACACTATCCGCTCGCCATTTAATTTTATAACAAAATGATGCATGTCTCTACGTTCTTAAATATTCACTTTCAAATGATCGGCGACAACGACACCTAAAAAATACAATTCTTTATCCCTAACTATGCAAATAATTAACTATTCACAAATGTGTGAAAAGTTCATCTGAATTTGTATTCATCAGTTATGTCATTTCTTTCTTCTAATTTTATTTTCCAAATTTGAAGCATTTTTTTTTCAAACCGATTGTGTACTAGGACAGAAATTGGAGTACAAAGCGCGATAAACCGTTGCATGTTACTGCGCATGAGCAAATGCAAACAGCTGACTGCCATTCGTGCGTCGCAGCAGATATCAATTATTTGCCATATATATGCGAAAAAGTCTGCACCTAAAGAAAGTAACTCCAAACATGAAAAATATATGTTCCAACTAACGACATAAAAACAAATTATTACAGTGCGAAATTAAGCCAGGTAAATAAATGCAACACTTGTGGTACATATTTTCAAATACCAAGTAGGTGAAACAAACACCTAAAACTATAGGTAACTGAACAACATATGTAGCTTATGAATACCATATGTACCAAGTGTCCGACACCTAAAAAGTAGATGAGAGATCTAAATGTCACATGTCTAGCACATTTTGTGCTGTGACGGTTGTAGCAGAACACTCGCCTCCAGCAGGAAAACCTTTGCGGTCAGGGCTATATAATTTGTTATACTAAATATTAATTACAAAAATATGCCATGGTCTTATAAAAATCTTTAATGTAAGATGTCAAAAGTTGCCATTTTTGCCATATTACATAGGGGTTGAAAGGTGTGAAATTCAACCACTCTCTCTTTTTTTTATAGCTCTGCAATGGTTAAAAAAGTGTGCTAGTAGCTTCTAATAATAGTCTGATATAGTTTTGTTAAATATGTTCGCAGTCTGTTCATGTGCAATTGGAACCGGAACTGGCATTGCAACCGAAATTAGAACTATACATACGCCTCCAATTGCTCCGTAAACCATGTATGCAATTTTTTGGGTATGCAAAAAAGGGTAAATAAGGCGGTAATACTTAAAAGTGGGAATAAGACCCACGCATACCCCAGTGAGTTGAAGTGCAATTGAAACCAGAAGTGGTCCTGGAACCGGATTAGGAATTGGGAGTGAACCACTGAGCCAACGTTCTGCCCCAGATTTATGGCGTTATTATTATTTTATTTCTGCTTCATTATGTTAAATAAGGTTCCATAGTCTCTTTTTTCACACCAAAACAAGTGATCGTAAATTGTGAACGACATTGTACGTTATTTTTTCATAGTATTTTATAAAAATTGAAAAACTCAGCCGTTGATATCTTACTCGTTCTTATATGTTCGTATTCTGCTGCTGGTCCTGTGTGTTATCGGAACCGGAACTGAAACAGGAGTCGGAATTGGAACTTTACTTTTTCTGTACATATGTGTAACTTCTACTAAATTGAAACTAATTTTACTGCGCATCCACCATCAAGTGTTCCGTAAACTGTATATATGTGTGTGTTAATCTCTGATTCACTATTTTCTTACTAGAAGAGTGAACGAGTAATACGGGCAAATAATGGATGTAATTTAGGTCATAGTCTTTTATAATGATTGAAAAAATTGATCGTGACAGGTTACAAATATGTCACCGCTTCTAAATTGGTTGTAATTTCTGCATTTTCTGGTATCCTTTCTAGATCGGATGTAGGAATATGTGTTTATTGTATCCATCTCTAGGGTTGCGAAATATGTCATAGGTTTCTGCACGTTGTCATAGCTGCTGCTGCTACTGTATTCAACTGGAACCGGAGGTTTGAGTTGGAACTACATTTTTTTTAGCATCCGAGTAATTTCTACTAAATTGGAACTGCGCATTCGCCACCCAGTGCTCCGTAAACCATGTGTTTGTGTGTGACCCTAATTGCAATTTTTAAATTTTACGTTCCACGTTTATGCCCGATAACTAATAGGACGACACGCGAAGTGAGAGCGAACCGCTGACAAACCGCAGATATTATATTTTAAAATCTCTGCTATTATGTTCCCATAGTTTTTTTCCACACCAAAAACGAGTAATATATATAGGCATTGTATGTGATTTAGCGAATGAAAAAGTTATCGTAAAAGGCTATAAAGATTAAATGTGTTATAAAAGTGTGTATGCCTCGTAAACTATAATGTCTAGATAAAAATAAGTATGATATTCATAGTCAGCATGATCGAAAACCCCTATATGACGAGCTTCATCTAAATCCGTTAAGAGTGTCATAAAGAAGACGTATTTTACGTAAACTACAAGACCTAGGTAAAATTAAAATGATATTCATAATCAGAATGTTTGAAAAACTTTATATATCTAGTTTCATCGAACCCTAGGTTAAAATTGGAATAACAAGAGTGTATCCCACATAACTGTAAGACCTATGTAAAAATGAATATATTCGTAATCAGCATGTTCTAAAACCTCTATATGCAGAGATCCATCCAAATCGGTTAAATTAGTTACAAAAGGGTGTATTTCACTTAACTGTAAGAACTAGAGGAAAAAACTAATCAGCATGTTAGAAAAACCCTATATATTGAGTTTATGCAAATTGGTTAACTTCGGAAATCTGTATATACCGAGTTTTATACTAATAGTTTAAAATTGTTATAAAAGTGCGTATTCCACACAAACTTTAAGGTACAATAATATCTACTCCGCCGTAAATATCATTTACCGGAACTGGAACAGTAGTCGAAATCAGAACTGTAACGTTTCTGCCCTTGCGTGTTATTTTTTTTTACAAAATCGGAACTTCAATTTTATTAGCCAAACGCTACCAACTGCTCCGGGAACCATGTGTGTGAGTGTGTGTGTGTTTGTTTGTTTGTTTTAATGTCTGCTTCACTCTTCTCGTAAAAATTGAATGAGTAAAACGGATAGGATTTTCTATGTTATTTAGGGGCCGGTTCTGCATATGGTATTAGCCTTTCTAGACTAAAAGTTGGAATATGTGTTTCGTAATCTGTTGTTGATCTGCCCTAAACTTTCTTGCGTAATCTTAAAAAGGTTGTTGTGCTCTTAGACGGGTGCAGCTTCTCCTGTGTTGTCTATTCGGACCCGGAACTTGTAGTCCAGCTTGAGTCGGAACAGTTCGCTCATGCATTTCCAAGTGCTCCGTATACCAAGTATGTGTGTGTGTGTGATCTGGAAAGGAAAACACAAGCAAGCAGGGAGCGCACCACTGCTCTAATGTGTTCATTAGGAGTTGGAATATGTGTTCATAGTTCTATGTTGTAGACTTTGTAGTCTGCTGCTGCTGCTGTGTTCCATAAGATCAAGGAGTGGGAGTTGGAACTGTATGCCTACTTTTTCTCCGCATGCGTGTAATTGCTACTAAATTGGAAGTGCGCATGCGTAATCAAGTGCGTGTGGGGGGGTGATTGTATGTAAGAATGAAATATAGGTCAGAGTCTTTTATAATGGTTCAAAAAAGTGATCGTAACAGACTATTCGTTGCGTAGTCTGCTCCGGAAAAACCGGTACCAGTACTGGAACTTAAGGCGGAAGCAAAGTCGGCACAGGAACCGGAACAGTTTGTCCATCGCTGCCAATTTCTCCCTGAACCAACTATGTATGTGTTCATGAGCTGGAAAGGAAACCACACGCAAGCGGAGTGCGAACCGCTGCTCTACTATGTTCAATAGAAGTTGTAATATGTGTTCATAGTCCTATGTAGTAGCCTTTGTAGTCTGTGATCATAGTCTTCTATGTCTGTGTTCAATCAGAACCGGAAGTGCATGATGGAACTTAATTTCTACTACATTAGAAGTGCGCATGAGCAACCAATGTGTGTACTTTGTTATTTAGGGAAAGAAAAATAAGTCAGCCTTTTATAAGGGTTGAAAAAAGTGGTCGTAAGGGTCCATTTGTTACGCGTAGTCTGCTCCGGAACAGGAACTGATGTTGGAACAGGATCCGGAACAGTTTGCGCATGCGCTACCAAGTGCTCCAAAAACCAAGTGTGTTGCGTATGTGACAGAAAGAGAGAGCTGGAACGTTATGCCGGCAAGGCTAAAGGCAAATCGCACGCAGGTAGGGAGCGATTCACTGCTCTATTATGTTCAATAGGAGTTGGAATATGTGTTCATTATCTTACGCTGTAGCTTTTGTAGTCTGCTGCTGCTGCTGTGTTCAATCGGAACCGGAAGTTGAGACTGTATTTTTTCCTTGCATGTGTGTAATGTCTACTAAGTTGGGAATGCGCATGCGCAACCAAGTAGGTGTACTATTTCTTTAGGGAAGGAAAAATAGGTCATAGTCTTCAGTGTCGAAAGGGTTGAAAAAAGGTGGTCGTAACAGGCTACTGGTACTAGAACTTGAGTCGGAAAAGGTGTCGGAGCAGGGATCGGAACCGGAATAGTTTAAATATGCGCAGTAGGTCAAAAAACATTACTAAGTGTGACCACAATCCAAAGTTTCTCGAATTCGAAATAGGGCCTTTTGAAATTTGGGTTTCTCGCGAACGTAAACATCTCTAGCTTGAAGTTATGCACTTTTCCCCACAGGTCTATATGAACTTTTTTCTCTTATTTTGATATGATGAATTACCTCTTACAATTTGTCGGTATAGTTTACTAACAGCCTCTGAGTGTATATATATACCGAAGTTATAACTATATGAAGTGATGTGAGTGAGAAGAAAGGCAACATACAATCAGGACAGTGGCTGATAATCGTGACAGACCAAGAATGATTTTTACTTTGCAGTGAATAACAAATGTTTATTGCATTTTGACTTACGGCGAATACGGTGTTTAAGTAAGTGCAATACAGCACCATGAATGCCATTTCACACTTATTCGTTATAGCTGAAAAATGCAAGTTGACACTGAGAAAGCCCAAGGAATGTTAGTAGATATTTACGGTTACTTATATATTATGATGAATATGTAAAGGATGAAAATTTATGTGGTTTGTGATTTAAAAAAAATTATATAGGCCTACACTATAGCATCATCGAAGTGCGAAATGAATAGTGTCATCAAGGTTTACAGGGTGTTAGGACGTAAGATGATAGTGCGTCGTGACCTCGGTCGTATGGTACGATATCTAATAACGTAGAATGACCCTTATAAATGCGCGTTCAATTCTACGGATTAAGAAACTTCGAGATGACACAATAGGAGTGTAAATCAACTAGATCTTTGTCTAACCATATTGGATGTGTAAACTCATACGATGTGATAAGCTAGGAACGTGCCTCTCCAAGGCAGCGAATTTCTGATAGAATATTGACTGTGTGCATCTTCAGGCAGTGTGTCATACATTAAGATACTTCGTATGAATACCATATACGTACAACGTATTGTCAATTTTTTTAGCCCGACTTACACAAACTAAGAGCTTGAGTATGTGGATCCGATCTTTCCAGTTGGACTAGTTTCTTAATGAGATGTGGAGTCCAGGTGACGCAAAGGTATTTGATGCCAGGACAGGTGTACGATCTACGTGAAGGTTTCATCAATTTTGATTTTTGTATGAGTACATGCCCTACTGGGTAGGAAAATAATAGCCTGTGTTTTCGTATGATCAATTCCTAATCACCATATGTTAGGGTAGAGAACGAATGCGTCATTTGTTTTTTGTTTTATTTTTCATGGTCTTGTGATGGACTGCGCTATATGACCATTGGAAAATGGCAGGTATCGTCAGCGTTCTGAAATATGGTTGTGGTTGGTGAGTGTGGTAAGGCTGACTACGTACAATAGGTATGAAATTGTAGGCAGTGAGATGTGCCAGATTGTGGGAAGAATTGAAGAAAGAGGGTTCAGTTAATAAGGATAGAAGCTAAGTGGCCTAACAAGTAAGAATAGATGAGTCGAATATAGAAAGATGATAGATGATATTTACGGAGTTTACAGAGTAAACCAGGCTACTAGACTTTTTAAAAGTACCTCCTAGACCAAAGACTGCCAGATAGGAAGTAAAACCTTTATATTACTGAATACAAACAGTTACGACTAGTCATCATTATTGATTCAATATACTAAAATGAGGCCAGGAAATTTCTTGATGAATATGAGTAGGTTATGAATTTAAACTGAGTATGCATCTGGACTACTAGGAATCGTTCAATATTTTTCAAAGTAAATTGGTGAGTTGAACAGGACTGGTGTATTAGACGAAAGTTTGTTAGGTTTAGGAAATGGAATAACTTTTGAGTATTCATTTGGGAAATATTATTTTCCCATGATAAAATATATATATATGGTGCAGAAAAGAAGTAGAAATGGAAGTGATGCCTGCATGACGAGAACCTACGTAACAGATTCAAACAACGAGGCAATGGTGCGTATACTGAATAATATCTGATGAATTTCGTCTCATTGGATAGGAGTGGTAAGTTAATTATTGTTTACTAAAGATTGGTTACTAGATGACAGATATGTAGATTCAGGTTTATTGAATATTGTAAGCGCTGCAATGCTTTATCCATGTCAGTGATGACACTGTATTATAATGATAATGAACAAAGGATATGGCATGGCGGAATCTGTGCGGGTAAGCTGATGGAATTTTCGAAATTATTTACTAAGATGTGTTCACTTCTAAGTATGGCAAAAGTTTGAATACAATAGTGTTTCTTATATGCAACAATATAATTATGTATAATCCTAAGATATTGACAATGGATCCGAAGAGCTTATTTATGCCGGTACATACTTGTGATATGCCCTACGAGATGCGAATAAGAAATGTGTGTAATGTGGGGGAATTTTAATTTATTCAACTAAATTTATGTTGCTGCAATAGAATGCTTTACAGCACCTTGAATGGATTCAGTATAAGCAGTGATAATGTGACCAAGATCGTAGTATGTAGTACGAATTAGCAGTGATTCAACTGCAGTATCAAGATCAATACGATATTGCTCCCAATTAGCTCCTTTGTGACAGAAAATTTTCTATGGAGGTAGCTTAGGTTGAGGCTCAGGAAAATAATTAAATGCATATTTAATAGGTCCATTATCACTACCTAGAAATTATGTATACTCTACGCGAGAGATTTCGATGTGTGATAAGATTAGGGGTAGTATTGATGACGGAGCGTATAGGCTTTTGAGGAACTCTCCTACCACTCCAATGTGAAGAAAGACGGGAAAGCTATTTTGTCACCTGTGACTGGTTACGAATATTTGGGTCCACATTGTAGAGGAGACCGGGGCTTGTTGTGACAGGGGCAGGTTGTGACAGTTATACACGATCTGACGACGCTGATTGACGCCTACAGTCACGAATTCACAGTCTATTGTTTCCCATCAGTGAGAGTCGCGCCGAGCCAGAGCAAAGAAGAATGTTGGTTTTGTAGAGGTCTTGATCTATATTTGAAAGTAAGTTTGATTTCTGTTTTCTTCAATTTAAAATAGTTGGAAATATTAATGGTATTTTCTAAAAACTAAGGCAACTATAATACGCATTTAAACGGTTTTGTTTCTTAGTAAATTAAAACTGAGATACTAAATTGCCAATAAAAGGCAAAAAAATACCCATTGGGGTTAGTTGTGACAAACTGCTAGGGGTAAATTGTGACAAATGTCACAACTGACCCCGCAGAAAACCAGACAATGGAAGTTTATTGTCTAATTAATTTTATTAATTTTACATAAGGGATATTATTAAGGTTTTGTTAGGAAGTAAATACGTTATTAGTATTGGGAAGAAATTTCCGATTTCTAACGCATAAAATCATTAGCACAATGTTGATTGTATATGCATCAATGTTTGCAGATTTAGACTGGTTTCTTTTGCATATGTCTCTTGTGGATGAGTGTACTCAAGGGATCCCGGGTTAGATTCCCGGTGGAGAGACAAAAGGTTCGGATCCCACCTTAGTTTTAGATCCCTCCTTAGGACGTCATCACCATCCCATGGAAAAGAAAGGCAAACCGCCATGGGTTCACCATGCCCAGATACTATGAATCAAAGACTGGCCTTTGGACAGAACATCACATCATCATTAACAATAACATCCTTTTGCATGTAATTTGCAGCAATTAGAATTTGCATTTTAATGTTTGCTTCAATCTTTCAGGTTGCAGATGGTACGAACATATAAGAGAAGGAGAAAGACCAGATACCAATTGAAGTGCACATAGATGCAGCACGAGCATACCACGAAAACAAGGGATCTTCAAGACAAGTGCAGCACAATATGAGGACAGTCATTGTACAGATTCTACAAGAAGCAGTTTGTTGCAGGTAATTACAACCTAGGACTAAGCTTAATTTGCATGGAGAAGAGATTCGACCGACCTAGATTTCATGGTAAAGGTCCTACTGGAAGTATTGCAGGAAATAATCCATCAGGTTGGATGGCAGGAGACCTGTTTGTGCAATTCATGGAGCATTTTGTAAAACATACAGGCAGTTCTCTTCAACATCGTGTCCTTTTGTTGTTTGATAACCATGAATCTCATATCTCAGTGCAGGTAATCAATTATGCGAAGAAAAATGGTGTTATTCTTCTGTCATACCCACCTGAAACGTCCCATAAGCTGCAACCCTGGACAGAGGAGTATATTCTTCATTTAAAAAGTTAGTTGCAAATGGAATGGATGCATGGATGGAAAACAATCCTGGGTGTGGATTTAGTATTTATGACATTCCGACTATTGTGAAAACGGCATTTCCTCTTAGTGTTAATACATTCAGAATAACTGGTATATATCCCTTTAATAGAGACATTTTTACAGATGATGAGTTTTTGGAACCGCAGGTAACTGATCGTTACATTGAAGATGATGATCACATTATAAAGTTAGCACTAGGACGTACTTCGCTATCACATCACTCAAGTTCAACAACATCCTCATCCTCAACGAACTTTTCAGGTCATAATGAAGAACAAGGACCAACTAACATTAAACAACCAAAAGGGAAAACATCATTAAAAAGACAAGAATACTTTTATCCAAGATGTGAAATACAGTAATTAATGAACTGAAATGAAAGTAATATTGGGCATGATATACGAGTAAGAAAAAAAGACATAAATGTGTTCTTAGAAATGTTCAAAGTAAATTTACAAATACTTATTGAAGATATACTACTCTTCCTTTACGTTTTAACGAACTAATAAGTAAATAAACAAAAGAAATGAATGAAGAACGAATGTCTTGCTCTCGAAAAAAATATAACAAATAAATGAAAAATAAATGTTTACACAAAAATAACACACTAGTACTTCATGTAGTCACCTCCAGAGTCAATAACTTCTTGAAGTCTGGAGGGAATACTAGATACAAGTCTCGAGCAATATGACGGTGTGTCAGGTAAGTGTTGCCACAGTTCCGTAAGTTGATTTTGAAGAAACGTTTTGCCTCTGTCGTCACTTCTCTCTTTCCATTCTTGCACCGTCTAGGCCCACAAATGTTCAATTGGGTTCAAGTCTGGGGATAGAGGGGTCCACTCTATACAAATTAACTCCGGATGTTCACTTAGCCGGGAAGTGCAAACAACACTGTTGTTATGCATAAATATATACTCTTCCTGTTCGGGGAAGTTTCTTTCTAAGGACGGTAACAATGTATTTTCGAAGATATTAACGTAAACAGTGCTTTTCATTCTCTCGGGCACTGCAACCAAATCTACAGGACCAGCAGCCATCATGTATCCACAAAAGTGTGCTAATATTCGTTCTGAACAAGAAGTACTGATATTTTGTTCAGCATTCCTGGTTCAGCGTGGTCTATACAATATAACTCTGCCTTGCTGGTTAGACTTGAAAACATTCTCGTCGGTCCAGATGACTAAGTCTCAATATGACAGAGGTTGGGTTGTGTTCTCCCTCCCATTCCATTCGTCTGGTCTTTTGTGTTTCAGTCAGAAGAGTCTTCCTAGCGGGTCTTGAACAGTGGAGAGCTGCCCCCAATAATCTTCTTATTGTTTCGTGAGAACAATTATATTCCATGGCTTTGTCCAAAAGGATCGACGCGTGGCGTAGAGGTTTATTGATTGCTTCTGTAACTAACGTTTGCTCTTGAGCTGCAGTTGTCGCTTTAGGCCTGTCACTTCTTGACCGAGACCTGAACCATTCACCACCTTCTTTATGTCTATGAATCCATTTCTTGGCTGTTTTCTTGTCACAGCCCAGATTCCAAGCGATGTGAGGCAGAGTTTGTCCCACTGTTGCTTGGTCTATGATTTCTCCTCGCAGAGCAACGGACAGTTCTCCACAGCCCTTGTAACGAGGCATTTTGACAACCTGTTAGAAATTTGAATTCTGACTTGTATAAATAATGTCGGTAAAGTGTATCTTTCTGTTTCTACTGCACATGCACCAGTGAATTTTTATGAAAGCTCATAAATAATCCTGATAATTGCTTAATATTAATGAACTAATACGTAATAGAGCCTATATAAACAATACATATCATTCGTCAAAGTAAAGAATACAGTTAACACAAAAAAATTTCAATAGACATTATGCACCAGGCCAAAATAGGCTTAAACTTCAGGTAGTACAAAGTAAAGTTCATACTGTAATGAAAGGTGTAACATGAAACACGCTTACTAAAATCGTAACTGCTTACAATAGTCGAGTGGATGCCCTCCCCGCTGATCTAGTGGCTTGCACTTGCCACTTTGGTTTAAGGGCTCCCGGGTTTGATTCCCAGTGGGAGAGCCTTTGAAATTTTAACTTTCCTCGATGTTTCTGTGCTAATGTCCCTGTCGTTTTAGGTTACTGGTAAAGCAAATTAAACAAGTAAAAAGTGAATAAAATTAAGAAGTAACTAGTAACAAGTAGATAAAAAAAAATGGATTAAGACATTGGACTGTAGATTTTCGAGGCACCACTCAAGGGTGTTTCGAATCTCACCAGACTAAAATTTTCGTTTTATTTCTTCTTGACGTTTCTGTTTGTGTTCCTGTTGGAATCGATTAAATATAATTTCGTAATACGCTAAAATATACGTAATATTTCGAATTCTTAACCTCTTATTATTACATTTAACCTTAGCTGGGAAGGAGGAAAAATGAAAGTACAAACATTTACAATAAATTACTTAACATTTAGTGACATTGTAATAGTGGGTATTTCTGAAAACGTATAGTGAACCAAAAATATATTTAGTAGGTCATATGTCTATATTATTCTATTCTAACTTGAAAGTTACAGTTCAGGCAGTGACGTATCGAAGTCATGGGACTAAGGTGTTGCAAGCCCTCTCATTGCAACTTTTGTATTCTATTGAGATAAAAAAATATTTCAGTTTTTAATTTTGGAATATCAACAAGCACCGTGTGTGGAGGACGGTTAATTTATACTACGATTTATCAATTCCAAATGTGTAGAAGATGTGGCTGGATATTGTATATTATCATTCAAGAGATATAACAAAACGAAGGGACTTCGTAAAACCTTCACGCCTCCCCAGAAGGAGGAAGCGCGCCTCCAAGTTGAGAACTACTGCTTGCAAGCGAAACATTCTAACAATCTGTTAGCATTTCCTTCTTCGCCTTCTCTCTGTACTGCGCATGCACAAGTCAATTTTCATGAAAGATAATACATAGCCTTGATACTTTCTATAGAATTTATGAAAGAACGTGTAATAGAATCTATACCAACAACATACATCATTCGTCAAAGTAATCAATAACGTGTTCATAAAACAAATTAATGGACATATTACATAAAAGTAAATTAGGCTTAAATTTTAACCAATAGAAAATACATGCTATTCTGTAACAAGAACTGCTACTCAAAGCCATTGCTACAATCACTAGTTCTATCATGGCCAAGTGGTCTAAGGCGATCCTTTTTGTAAAACACCCTAAGAGCTTAGTTCGAGTCCCAGAGAGTCCAACGCATTTTTTCTTTCTCTTTTTACGGGTTCTCAATGTTTCTGTCTGTATTCCTGTCAGATTCGATTAAATAGAATTTGGAATAGAGACCAGTATGTATGATAAATGATAATTTATTTGTGAGTCTCCACTCGTCTAATATACATTTTCGAGAGTTTTATTTTGGAAGTGTATATAATATGGAATAGTGAAAATAGTAAAGTAAAAAAATATTCTTATAAATATAGGTTAATTAATTGGAGTTGACCATGGCTTTCATTTTAGAATTATATAGAGTTGAGTTACTTTCAAGTGCAAAGCGAAAAAAAGTGAGTTTTAATCAAACACAAAATTGTAACTTACAGGATAACTTTTACGTGATTACTATTATATTTTTTATGTTTTTATTATAATTCTGTATAAGTTATGATACTACTATTTCAAAATGTAGAACGAGAAAGAAGTGTAATATTATATTTGGTTAACTAACTAACTAACTCTATGGCCTATGGAACCCGGAGGTTCAGTGCCGCGTTCACAAAAGCTCTCCACTGACTTCTATCCTTAGCTAATTGCATCCAGTTTCTACTTTGTATTCCTATCTCTGCGAGATCCATCTTAATATTATCCTCCCATCTGCGCCTAGGTCTTCCTAATGGTCGTTTTCCTATGGGTCTACCAGTCAAGACTTTGAAAGCGTTTCTACTTTCTTCCATTCTAGCTACATGACCTGCCCACCTAAGCCTCCTAGACTTGACGACCCTAACAATGTTGGGTAAACCGTATAAACTATGTAGTTCCTCGTTATGAAGCTTCCGCCATTCCCCATTCTCGTTCCTCTTGGGTCCGAATAGTCTTCTCAGGATCCTGTTCTCAAATACTTTCAGACTGTGTTCTTCCCTCAGAGTAAGCGACCATGTTTCGCAACCATACAGAACAACAGGCATGATTATCGTTTTATATATTTTAAGCTTCAAATTCCACGACAGAATTCGCGACGACAAGAGATTTTGAACCGAATAGTAACACGAATTCCCTGCTTTTAGTCGACATTTAATTTCTTCGTGAATATGATTTTCGTCTGTTATTATTGATCCTAAATATTTGAAAGTATCCACTTTATCAAAAGTATTATTTAATATTTTAACGCCTCCACAATTTGCAGTGTTACGGTCCCGACGCACTTCCATGTATTTAGTTTTCTCTGCATTTACTTCTAAACCCATGTCCCTGCAAGCGTTTAATAAGATCTCTGCATTTATTTCTACTGTTCTGCTATCATCCCCTATTAAATTTACATCATCAGCATATGCCATAACCTGGTGAATACCGTTCAACTCTAGGCCCTGGTTGCTGTCTTTGATTTTTTTTATGGTGTATTCCAGCACAAAGTTAAATAATAATGGCGACAACGCATCTCCTTGTTTCAGGCCATTTTCGACATGGAAGCTCGTGGACAAAAATTTTCCTACCCGGACTTTGCTTTGGGATTCACTTAAACATATCTTAATTAATCTAATTAGCTTTCTCGGTATTCGAAGTTCTGTAAGAACGTTGTATAATGTTTCTCTCCTAACCGAGTCGTAAGCCTTTCTAAAATCAATAAATAGTTGATGTACCGGGGTATTGTATTCCCACTTCTTTTCAAGTATTTGTCGAATGGTAAATATTTGGTCGATAGTTGATCGATTTCGTCTAAATCCGCACTGATAATCTCCATTCTTTCATCTGCGTGTGGGGTCAATCTTGCTAACAGAATATTTGAAAGGATTTTATAGGATGTTGACAGAAGAGAAATGCCTCGATAATTATTACAGTCAGTTTTGTCGCCTTTCTTGTGAATTGGAACAATGATTGACTCTTTCCACTCTTGTGGCAACTCTTCCTTGTTCCAGATAAGGAGAATGAGTTTGTGTATCTTGTTCCACAATTTTTCGCCTCCCGCTAAAATTAACTCAGCCGGAATTTCATCTACACCCGGAGATTTGTGTTTCCTTAATTTCTTTATAGCGGCTTCCACTTCTATTCGATTGGGTTCTGGAATATACGGTTCTGCGGTGTGTATCTCCTTTTCTCCACGCACATTAGCTTTTGGCTGCGTGTTCAGCAAATCATCAAAGAAATCTTTCCATCTATTTAAGAGGCTATCCGTATCAGTGAGAACTGTTCCGTCAGATTTCTTTAAAATATAAGCACGAGGTTGATAGCCTTTCTTAAATTCGCTGATCCCCTAATACATGTCCCGAATATTTTTATTTTTACTATTATCTTCAAGTTCCTTAATTTTAGCTTTCAAAAATTCCGTTTCTTTGTTCTAAAAGTTTTGGAAGTTTCCCGCCTGATATCTGCGAAATTTTGTGTAATTATTTCATTCGGATTTTGTAGCCACCGTAATTTTGCCTGTTTTCTCTTCTCTGCAAGTTTAATGCATTCTTGGTCGAACCATGGTTTTTTCCTACGTATTTCCGCGTGTCCCAATTTTTCTATTGCTGAACTTTTAATGCTATCTCTAATTGCAATCCAAGTATCCTCAACACTAGTGCACTCCGAGTCTTCTAAAACCGAGAATCTATTCGAAACTTCAATCTGGTATTCCTCTCTTACCTGGTTCTCTTCTAATTTCTTTAAATTGAATCTCTCCGTTTTCGGACAATGAATATTACCTTTATTCAACGATAATCTCTCCCGTATTATCGCTGCTACCAGGTAGTGATCAGTGTCACAATCAGCACCTCTAAACGACCGGACGTCAATTATGCTAGATTGTCTTCTTCTATATACTAAAACGTGATCAATTTGATTATGTGTTTTTCCGTCTGGTGATGTCCAAGTGTATTTATGAACGTCGCGATGTGGGAATTTTGTACTCTTCACGATTAGGTTTTTGGATGTTGCAAAGTCCACGAGTCTAACACCGTTGTCATTACTTTCCTTATGCAAACTTTCGTTCCCTATAATCGGTTTGAAAATATCCTCTCGTCCTACCTTCGCATTGAAATCCCCTAATAGAATCTTCATATGGTATCGCGGGAGTTGGTCAAATATCCGTTCCACTTCTTCGTAAAAACTATCTTTTATATCGTCACCCTTATCTTTAGTTGGAGCATGTACATTTAAAACAATAATATCACACCACCGTCCCTTAAGAGTAATAAAAGAAAGTCTGTCAGTAACAAATTCAACCCGTTTAATTGCTGGTAATATTCGTTTGTGAACGAAAAACCCTGTTCCTAACTGGTGATTTTTATTTCCTTCTCCGTAAAAGAACGTAAAATTTCCGGAATTCTCAGATCCATTTCCTTCCCACGTAACTTCCTGAACTCTTACTAAGTCCATCCTGTATTTCTCTAACTCACTCGTTACAGATTTTAACGCGCCTGCCCTATAAAGACTTCTAATTTTCCATGTTCCAAATCTCATGTTTATTTTCTTTTGCTGATGTCGTGCCAAGTTATCAGTCCTTGTCCGAGGCTTTTGTGAATGTTTCTGAACAAGTACCTTTTTTTACAGGATGAGGGTGTTAGCCTTACCCAAACCCCCAAGCTGGAGGACCACTCCTAGTCGTCTGTCCGCGACTGCTTATTCAGTATATTCGCAGCTAACCTCTATATCTAGAGGCCTTCTCCTCGATCCGCAACCTGAGGACGCGCCATGCCGTGGTGACAGGAACCCACGTTACACGTGGGTTATTATATTTGGTTACGAAAAGCTTTTAAGCTGTGATAATTTCAGGGAGTAATCTGAGGAAGAATTTAAGGCCCTTCTGAAGCTAAGAAATTTCTGCCTTCGAGACCTATCTTCGATCATGCTTAATGTGGATTACCAGTGAGTATACCCATCACCCTATTAAAATTCCCCCGAGGATAATTTTCTCAAATCACCACTGTTTATAATTAGTTTTTTGTTACAAATCAGAGGATAATAATGGGAAAGCATACTTTATATTTTGTTTTCAGATATGGATTTTAGTTTTGCAATTAATATATTGTTCCGTCTTAACCGAATTTGAAACAAAAGAAGTTTCCAATGAGTTACTCAAATAAATGTTTTCCGCCTCCAAATGAAAATAGGAAGGCACTTAGAAAAACTTATTATCGGGTTTTAACACACAAACATATGATTGCTAGAGTATCGACCTAAACCACTCGACCATTTTGCATGCTTTTGCAGGCTTTCTTTTAACTTTTGTGAAAGAAGTTTACTGTTCCATACTCGCTTTTGTTTATTGCGATACGACTATGAGTTCTCAGTGAATATTTGGACGTCACAGCTCTTGTAATGTATAAAAGTGTTTGTAGAATAAATCACATTCAATTTTACGTCCTAGTAACATACGTAAAATCAGATTGAATTCATGAAATGATTGAGGTTGAAGTGAGCGTCTTACCTCAGGTAACTGCAGTTAGTGTCTGATGAAGACAACGTTATGTTTTCGAAACTGTTACACTGGAATTTAGTTTTTAATAAACAAGTGTTTATACTCTGGTCAGAAGTGTTTATTATATCTTGAAGTTCTTAACAGTGCTTCTTATATTGGAGTCTTTGTAGATAGACTGCTCCAGAATTTTTATTTTCTTAACATATTGAATAAGATTGTAATACGAGTGATATCAATTTTTTTATACTTGTTTGTATAACAATTATTGTTGTGATTATAAAAGGCATTATAAAAGCATAATACTTTTACTAAAATAAATACTTTAAAAAATAAGATTATTTTAACCTAGTGGAAGAAAATATATACTGAACCTATTTAGTTTACATAGATATATGAGCAAATAATATTTAACCATTATATTACATTACACCCAATGATTGAGTGACACCTCATGAACTTCTTTCTTCCTGCGCTCCACTTTTCTTTTCTCTGAATTTAAGAAAATGGGAAAATTAATTCTAGGTATAACCAACATCACAACGATAAATTAAAATCAGATTATGAGCTTGCTGCTAAGTTTCTTTATGTATAATTTTAAAGAGTAAAAATTACGTGACTGGGACCGGAATCGAACCTAGGACCTTCTGACTTTAAACTGTACAAACGAAACTCAAAGCTTTACAAAGTTAAAATTCCAAATTCCAAATTGAATTACAAATTACAAAATGTATTATTATTGCAATATGTTTACTTAAGCATAATGAAAGATTAAAAACTTAAAATAGCATGTTTGAAAAAAAGCCATTTCTTCTATACAATATGAAGAATGTGTTGACATAAATAAATATACAACTTTATAAAATCATGCCAGGTGAGTGAAAAAAAAAAAGAAAAATAAACCGTACCATGAAAAACAGTTGAAGAACGCCTGATCTTAAGTTTTTCCTCTTCTGACAAACTAGAATTAGATATTATAGTTGTTGGAAGAGAGGTGAAAAATATGTATAAAACCAAGAAGAGATTCGAAGTTTTCTACCGTCAAATAAAAAACGAGCCACCAGGAAGGGAAAAATACCCTCTGAAACGTATCATAAGTTGGTGCAACACTGCATGCTTTCCACTAATCTAATATCTTCAGTGTTCTTGCAGTAATCAACCTCCAAAGCACCCATGAAATCATTCTAATTATAATGTTTATATGTAATTCCTAGACTTTGGATTACATTAGAATTTTAGAGAAGTGCTTTTGAGGGAGTTATTTTAACACTTCGTAAGAAATTGCACAATTCAAACTTTGCCTTTCCAGAATTTCTTAATGAATTTCAAGCTAACAATTATTATAAGGAATGAAAAAAATCGTTATATCGTTAATGGTAGGTGAAATCTGGTGCAGCATAAAAGCCTATTTACTAGCCTATAAAGCTTAGCCTATTTACTTTTCTAGAACTACATGGAATATATTTTTATTGAAAAAGTCCTATATTTGATATAGTGTAGATCGTGACATCATCATTTCACGGTCTGAAATGGCACTGAGAAAGAAATATTTTGACTTCTGTTTATTGACCAAACCCACCACAAATTACAAAGTAACATAACGCTTGGAGGGAGTGTTATCATTGTGATGTGGAAAACAGATTTACCATAAAAGTTTACGATTCTTATTTAGTGTGTTAAGAAATAATTTCGACCTCAAAAGCATTTAAGCCATTTAGAAACGTGAAGGATTTTAAAATCAAATTTAGGATATTTTAGATCCTAATAGCCAAATTAGTACGTTTTATGTTTAGAAAATTAGTATATTTTTATTCATATGAATTTTAAATGTAAAGAAAATACAAAATTTTTATATTAACTATAAAGGAATAAAAATAGAACCAAATTTAATAACCAAAACCCCATCTGCATTTTTCAAACCTTTTTCAGTTTCTTCTGGTTTCCCTGCCTGAAACCCATTTCCTTGACTTTCCAGAATATGGACACCATACATTTTAAGAACTCGTATTTCCCAAAATTATCAACATATCGGAACCAAATTTTACAAAACATGGGTATTCGCAACACCTTATTTCGGTGAAAATCAAAATCATCTATTAAAAAAGTTCAAAATGGTGGCCGTTAAATCTTTTCGATTCGCAATCCCGAACAAATCAAAATCTAATTTAGAACAAAAGTGAGTATTACCAATACCTTAGTTTACTATCAACATCAGCATTCTGAAAAAAAAAAAAAAAAAACAGCAGCAGTTTCAGGCTTTCTGAAAAATCTGTTTCCGGTAGCCTTGGGCCACAAAATGTACTTTCTTTTCATACTTTATTTAGTTCAAGCAGATCACTTCAGATATATATAGTTGTACTAGTTTCAAGACAATTGCTGCAAATTGTGATTAAGATATGTAGAAAAATTCTGAAACTAGTGAGGTACAAGTCAGAATATAAACTGCTTGGGATTTAAAGACTATTAAAGCATACGAAACACAATGTCTCATTCCGATTACATTTAGGCAGAACCTGGAAATAACAATGCAAAACATCTTCTAAACGTCACAGGTGATCACTCCATGAATGCAACCGGAGTGGTAGATTGTGTTTTCTGTTTTAATAATATTAAATCGCAAGCAGTTAATATTTTGACCTTACCTCGATCACTAGTTTCAGAATTTTGATACATATTTTAGCCTTATACCAAATTTGCAACAAACAATACCTTCTAAATTTGCTACAAACATTACCTTCTAAATTTGCTACAAACATTACCTTCTAAATTTGCTACAAACATTACTTTCTAAATTTGCTACAAACATTACTTTCTAAATTTGCTACAAACATTACCTTCTAAATTTGAAACAAACATCACCTTATAAATTTGCAACAAATCTTACTTTAAGTTTGCGGCAAACATTACCTGATACATTTGCAGCAAACATGATCTTGCGATCGTGAAAACACTTTCTGCAATATTGCTGCAAACCTTTTAATATTTTCACCAAATTTATCAGCTCATTTTCGGAAATTTTGTCAAAGAAAATTTGCACAAAATATTTGCAGCAAAGTCCTGGCAAACTTTCTTGCTGTGCAGTCGCAAACATTTCGTTTGTATTGGCAAATGTTTTCGTTTTCTGAGGCAACTTTGCTGCAAACTCAGCCAGCGTCAACTTCGTTATTTGCATTGAACTTTCGGCAAATTTTCCCATTTGAAAAGGCAAGTTTTTTGCAAACTTTTTAGTTTGACTTTGCAAATTTTTAAACATTTTTAAAACATTTTCTGTGCTATCTGGGTAGGTACCCACTCGGCATTTGTCGGGTATGATAGCCACCTGGGATTGATCTCAGGCCCGCCTGAACGTAACGAGATCGTACTCCTGGGTGTTTCCAGGGTTTTTCCTCATTGAGACCAAGATTGTTGGGATGATAGCTTCAAAATGTAGGCCCTGGACGCTATCGTCCCTCATCATTAACTTCGTTACTTCGGAATTCTCTATTTCATCCATTAATTTGCTATTCTGTACATCTTCCTTCTGTTACATAACATCCTGCCAACGTTGTTTCCGAATTTACTTTCGTCATGAATTTAGTCAAGTTCTACTTACGATATGTCTCACCATCAGTATGAGCTTGTGATCCATACTACAGTTCTTCCTGTCAGCTCATTACATATCATATTTCTCTCCCAGCAACTCAGCTTACGTAGCAGCCATGTTACCAAATGTCATTAACTGTTGCCTAAGAACGTGGTTGAATATTGAGCACTTATTTCAACTCAAGCAAAATCGAACCTTTTTACTATTTCGCATTATGAACCTGCCACTCAATAGAAGAATGCCCGAGACACCACTGATTTTGAAAATTGCATTTGGTTTCCGTATATGCACTTTTGTGTGTTGCTGTAACTTCAATTATTTAAACACCTCTGGTTCAATCCCAGCTCGCACCGAGTGAACATTGTGGTGGACAAACATCGTGTGAGTGGGTTTTCTCGGAGTCCTCCCGTTTTACCCCGCTTTCTTGATTCTAGCATTCCATTCATTTCTCATTATCACCGTCTCCTTTAGCCTAGCCGGAATAATAGTGGGACGCAAAGCTTAAAGATTATATTTCATTTCGATTGTTTACTTTTTGAGTTGCACGTGCGTAAAACATCGTATTAACCTATTCATGAGCTGTAGCTGTCAAACGGGAAGAAATATGCCAAAGTGTTTCCTCTGAAAGTTGTTCAAAATGTAGCGATTGTTTCGATGAAGGCAAAATCAACTGCTGTTTTCATTTAGAGTTCTGAAGATGCCCCCGGTAGAAATATCCCTAGACGCCCCTGATACGTATGTATAATTAAACCTCCACTAACTTATAGTTCCATAGTATTATGGGTCAGATCCTGGACGAAAGACGAACTAAATTCACAGACACTCAGATGGGTATGGACCCCCTCCGTAACACGATACTAAGATGCTATATTACTCTTCACAACGTACAGGAACTATTCTAAATTCAGATATACTTAACACAGAAAACTTCGCGTTTCTACAAAACTTGACAGACAATTTCGATTTGGGTGTGTTTTTTTTCTGACAGAAAACATAACTGGTTTGTTTCACTTCCAGTGGCATAAGAAGGCACTCCACTATCAGTTTGGAATGCAGTGTAAAGCAAAAAAGAAAAGAATCTTGATAGTAAAACATAATTGTATCTGATAAGGAGGAAAATGCACAGTTTACAGTTTGTATTGTGTATGATTATTTCATGGCAAAAATAAGTACGTAATAGAAAATCACAAGTATTTGTTTTGTTACGTTATTGCAGTTTAAAAAACGATATTTCTCTTTTCATGGAAACTCTGACAAATTTTGATTAAGTCTGCCATACCTTCCGTAAAAACGGGACGTACCGATTTTGGATCTAGTGTCCTGCTTCCCCGGGACGGGCAAATATTCCGCAATTTAGTTTCTGCTCTCAATCAGTGTTTCAATGATGAAGAATAAAGATTGTGGTTATGGTTTCCACACAGACACCTGAATAGTTTTAAGACTAGTATACGATAAGTTGAAAAACAGCAGGCATATATTGCTGAAGCTTTAGTATGTTCTGAACTTTCCACAATAAAGGTGAAAAGTAGGTAACTTCATAATATATTGAGTTTAAAAATTAAATCTCTATTGAAGGATATGTATGGATCTGACGAACCACCTAAAGATAGTTTTTTGTTCTTATGCCGACACTTTGTACAGTGTATCGTATGATTATCTAATTTCATGGGGAAATCAGTTTTCAGATCTTGGAACATTAACTTGATCTATTTTGAAATCAGAGTTTGAATGGCCAAGATCAAATATTGAAGCAAGTCTTGATAATTAATAGAAAACGTAGATAGTATGGAAATTGATAGTACAATACTCTTTAACAAGTTTTCTATTAAAGGTATTGTAGCAAAAGAGTTAAATAAGTGGATTAGCTCAAATGTCAAAGCACACGATTCATAGGTGGCTGTGTTCAGTATCCCTAAGGAAAGATTTATAACAGTTCCCTTAAAAGTGTCGAGTTTTTTCTCTGCATTCTAGAGTCAAATGCAGGACTAAAACAAAAAAAAAAAAGTATTTTTTCTAAACTGAACCACTTCTCGTCAAGTGAGAAAACAAATATTTTAGAATCCATCACAGCAAATGCTTTAATTTTGAAGCAAAACTTGCACTTTGCATGCACTAAAATATATGATCAATTCCTCTGCAATAAAAATCTATGAAGAGGTCTATTCTAGTGATAAATACAAGTACGTTGAAGGATTCCTTGTTTCTTATATAAACAATATGTGCTAAAAAAATCATTTTACATACAATTGAAACTTCCATGTTACTTTTACTCTTCTTAGTAAATTACATTGAAATATGGTACGTTATCAAAATCGATATTCTTATATTTCTTGATTGTTGTCATGAATATTTGATACAACAAGATCTCACGTTCAGTGTTTAAGAAAATAATATTACATTTCGTACAATATATGAATACAAATCCATGTACTAGACCTTATTTTCTTTCTGTGTATACCCTATTTTTACTTTTTCTTATTTATTTTTGTAATAACAACACTTAATTTTGTTGCGTCATTGTAGAATGCACATGATTAGGTCTGTGTGGGACATTGAAGGTGCATGTTTTTCTTTCGTCTGCTAAATTCTTCAATAACATTATTTGAATAGCATTTCCAGATGAAGAAATCTCACGTAAATGCAAATCATTCACAGGAGTTCCGCAGAAATGTAAAGTTTCCGAGAACAGTACAGATTATTCGTTACTTCCTTGTATCTATTTCAAATTATGCAGTCAAAATGTTTCCAAAAAATGTAGTGTTGAAAAATTGAGGAGATGGGTCAAAGGTGTCCCGTATTCTTCTGGAGAAAAATATGGTAGGCTTAATTTTGATCCATGTTGCTCTTTTCCTAGTTTTGCCTCTGTATTCTTCTGTAGCTGTATTCCAAATTTTTGAATTTTTTAAAAATATCTCCGATAAATAATTCTACATCGAATTATTCAGCCACGCTTCCTGGAGCCAGATTGTCGCTCACCTGCATTCAACAATGGCAGCCTGTGTACCATCAAGCGCAAAAATCTGCAGCAGTACTGGGGATCAACTTGCGATATTGGAGCGAACATTTGTGTCCTTCTGTGACCAGTATCTCTCATGTATATCGCACAAAGCTACTTAATGTCCCGTCTAATGACTTACGCATTGTGTTGAGCTGAAGGTTTGGAATTTAAATCTTTCCTTAAGCAAGAAATTGGGAAAACTTAATATTTCTGGATATTATACCTAAGTTACCCTTTTCCTAAAAGGAAATGAAATTGACTTCAGGACTAAAACATGAAGTCCGTCCTTCCTTTCTTCCTTGACAAAACACTTACAATCTAGTACAATAATTCTGCACGACACATATTGAAATTATGGTTGAGCACAGTGTGAGTAAGTGGAAGCTAGTGCAGTTTTTGATTGACCATAGCATGGTAGAAAATCACACAATATATCTCAAACAATTGGCAATTCTATTATAAACATTTACAAATAAGGACCTCGATGTTTTATTTTCGTGTAATGTTATTGCCTGTGATGAGCTATTGGACAAACGAAGGACACATACATTTTTAGAGGGTCGGCTGTTTTTCATACAATAAATGATAGTTTTATTATGTTTGACTTATATTACAGCACAATGTGTGTTTTGTTGCTGTTTTCGTACAAATAAAACTTATTTCAAGTAAAAATTACAACTAACAAGTAAAGTTTTACCTTTCTTTTTTTTTTCTAACTAATGTTGATCCAACGCAAAGCAAACAGGTCGACTAACTCTACTATTATTGTTTGCTAGACACAATGAAAGTTCTCTTTTCTGTTGAATTGGATCTACAATGTTGCTAACTCTTCAAAAAACAACGTTGCCTATTCTTACTGTTTAAAATTAACAATCATAACAAAGAACTAGCCTATAACTAAAATTTAGCGGGAAAAGCGCTAAATTGGAAAACAGAATATACTTGCATACCCAGACGCTCAAAGAAGAAAGCTTGAGCCACATAGCAAATGTATGCAATAATACAATTTTCTGACATGATATTGGTTATGATACTGACGTATAAAATTTCATATACAGGATGCTTTAAGATTATAGGAGTTTGAGTAGAGAGCCTTGATGACAATCAGGGGGCAGGAGTAGTCACCAGGTGCGCTCGTCTCCTTGCCCCTCTGGCGTCGTCCCTCCTGCAAGTTGCAGTTATACTGATTTAACCCCTTCGGTTCCTACGGCTACATTTGTGGAAGCACATTAACCTTCCGTGGTCACTCTGGGGTCTGACAGACCCCAGATGAATTATTTTTTATTCTGATTTTTTCTGTTGTTTTTTTGAAAAGTTTTCCATCCAAGTAAATTCAATTGGTAACACTGCCTGTTGCTATGGCTTGTAAACTGCGTCCATTGCGAGCTTTGTGCTATACAAGACGCTTGTAAAGAGTGTTTGGGATCCAACGCACCCCAGTGTGACCGGCGCGTAAACGTTTCCTTCTTTTATTCGCTTTTTAATTCCACCTGTTTTCCTTTATTTCTGACATTTCTATTCATGAAATATGGCTCAGAGTAACTTTAAAATAGATGAAATACTTGAACTTTCGCTTGACAATAATGACAGTGGTATACAAGATTTTTGTATTTTTTTTTGAAGTACAAAGGCCAAAGCGTTGACCTCTTCAGGACCAATTGCTCGAATGCTGAGCCAGCAATTTAAACCTCCGTAGTTCGGCTCCTCATTAACGTAGAAGGATAATTTAGGTGTCTGTCTCTTCAGGAAGGATAACCCTTTCCAATGGCGTGCGTTTCATTCACATAAAGGTTTCACTATAAAGAGGTAGGGGAACAAATTGAATGCTTTTGTTCCCCTCTCCCTCAGCATTTAGAGGAGAAACTCTCTCCCCAAAGGAGATACAAGCATAAAAAGTGGCATCAAAAAAGATAAATGAACATACTAACTAGTGATACCATGTGTATAGCCGTTCGGCTTGCGAGGGGGAATCAGAGGCATATTGAATTTAACCTTTTTTCAGTATATATTTTTATAAAAGTAAAACATATTACCTGAAAATTGTGGGACGCTGCCAACACTATTATTTGCAATACTCCAAAGAATAATATCACATGTACGCCAGACATACGGAACAATCATATAAAAAATAAAAAGATGAAGATACAATAGCAAGGGATAAAAAATTCGGAACAACGTACCTATGAGAATCATCCTGTATATATTTATATATTGTCATCTACCCTGACTTTGGCAACCCTAGCGACGTCCCTAATTGTCACAGAGAAAAGAAGAATACCTCGTTGAAAAACTTATGGGACACAGATTCTAACGAGGTAACTTTTGTGCCTCCCGTGCCCAACCCGTGAATGAAGAAGAATGTAAAAATCGAAAAAAATACACTTTTTCGAAGTTTGTACAGCTATGGCAACACCAGGGTCCGAAATCCCGGGGGGACGGGAGGAATTCCCCCCCTACCAAAATTGTTATGCTTGCATTTCCCACCACCAAAATCTGTAGGGGGGACACCTTAATAGTAGACTAGAGGGAGAGATGGAAAGCAAATTTCATAAATGAATAAAAATTTTAAAAAATATAATCATGGTCACAGCTTCTAAAATAAATCTGTAGCTTATCTATGAAACAGATTTAACTGTCTTATAGGCTGTAAGGGGTTTGTTGCTTGCAATTAAGATATACACATAAAACTGTGGCAACTGTGGCTAGGTTTATTGCTGATCAGTTGCGTACAGAATTGGTAAAACTTCTCAAACAAACAGATTGTTTTTCAATTTCAGTGGATGAATCCACACACAGGTTTGCAGATAAGCACTTGCTGTTATATGTGGCATATGTGGGTGAAGAAAAAAATCCTTGTTTTATTTATTTATTTATAAATTAGTGCCATTTGAAAATGCCGATGCAAAATTCTTGAAAAGAAAATTATTCAAGTATTTTCCGAAGGTAGCATAGATTTTTTAAATCTTAAAGAAACGTTTGTTGGATTTGCTTCGCAAGGGCTGCAACGTTCACCGGGAGAAATGAAGTGTTGCCGCTTGAATTAGAAGAAGTGTCAATCCATGCCTAATTAGCGTACACTGCATAGCTTATCGAATGGATCTTGTTTCTGAAAGAGATTGCGGTGTTGCGAATGCTGTTCACAACTTTTAATATTTGTTAGACGAACTTTACAAAGTGTTCAGTAAGCCAACTGCAGCTGAAAAAAACTTTTTAAGTATCGCATTAGTCACAGATGCTGCAAGACTGCTAACAATAAAAAGAAATATGTTTTACATACGTAGGATTTCAAATGAAAGGGACGCATTACTGACAGTCTTGACAGATTTTTCTTGTACAATGTAATTTCTACTTTCGAAGCGTGAAAATATTGACCACTTCATTAAAGACCGCTCTAAACTTTGTGGTATTTGAAAAAAAAAAAACTTTCGGAGAAAAAAAATATATTCCTAGGTATCCTGGATATTGCGTTCATTCTGTCTATTATTAGTAAAACGATGCAAAAGGAGTCAGTTTCGTACAATGAAATAGAGAAAATAAATTCAATTAACAATCTCAGCTCTGAGAGAAATGCATGTGAAAGATTATGTCTACCTCAGTCTTTGTAAAGGAAAGCATTTAGTGCACTGCTGAAACCATCTGATACAAGGAGTGATAATAGTGAGTTTGATCAAATAAGGAGTCAGGGTTTAGTAGACAAAGTGGAAAGCATATTTCCTTCAAATAATGTACTAAATGTTTAATAGTGTTTGAAAATAAAGATCGTAATAGCATGAGTTGTTCACACGGTAACGTAGACGTATATAAAGCAGCTCAACTGTTGGAATTGTTGCAGTATCAGAATGGAAAGAGTACAAGTCAAGTTCTACGTTGGTAAATGACTTTCCAGTTCTTAAAACCTTAACGCCAAAGTTCGCTCAGTGCCTTTATCAACTGCTGCCTGTGAATGTGGATTCAGTGATGGTGATAATATTAAAAAGAAACCGTATGTTGGCGAGTACCTTCCAATCTTTATTGACAATAATTAAACTTAATGGATCTGGTTTGAAATTCTGGGATGCTGTTATTGTGATTGATACGTGGCTTTCACCTGGATAACAAATGTCCAACTCACGTTACACACGGAAACAAAAAGTGAAGAGAAGTTTAATTATTCTCTAACGTAAGATCACTGGCGCAAAATCCCGGAGGGATAAGGGGGACATGTTCCCTCCAATCTTGGAGCTGGGCGACTGTCCCACAATAAACCGATTTGAAATGTCCTTTTTGCGAAAAACATGTATTTTTGTGTCTGATTCCCACAAAGGAAAGTGAGATGAAATTGATGTCCCTCCAGAATAAGCCTCAAATCTGCCCGCCTCCCAATGTTGAAGACACCTCTGCTCTCTGATCTTCCACAGGACTGCTTTTCAACTTCACAAATATTTCGAGCATTGCTTAACAATAAAAGAAAAAGAAACGTTCTTACTTGTTTCCCCCAACGTTGAAGACAGTTTTGCGCCGCTGCGTGAGATACGTTATTGCAAACTATATTTTACGTTTATAAATACATTACCACAATCAATCAATACTCGTATTATTGTGGCTCTCCCCGCTGGTCTAGTGGCTAGCACGTGCGACTTACAAAATCTTGAACGACTACGGTGTTTAGAATTCCACATCTAATAGCGTCGCTGCTGAAAAGGGAAGTTAAACTTATATCAGCAAATCAATCATATTATTGTGCTTGTGTTTTCATCTTATAAGTTAACGATCTACAAATACCCGCCAAGGCTAAGCAAGACGGTCACGATGAGGAGGGTTAAGAACGTGGAAGGAAAAAGGAGGACCCCGAGAAACCCCACACACAGTATTGATATACCACAAGCAGAGCCTGGCGCGAGCTAGGACCCATCCAGGTATGCCACACAACTGAAGTGAGCGCTATACCGCTGAGGAAACCCGGCTTTTCGTTGTGCTTTCAAGTACTTGTATTGAAATCATATCTGTTATTTATAATATAGTCTATTGTTGTTAATAATACAATATAGATACGTAGTATTATTTGGACTTACATAGGTGACTGGATATCTGAACGATCAAACTGAAACACTAAATACTTAGGGAAGAAACAGTAATTTCATAAAAGTAATAAAAACTTTACTCCGGCTCTATAGCTCATGGGGATATATGACTCGCAAGGTGGAGAATTTCAACTATGTAAGTCTAATGATTGGTTAGCACATCAATTCTCAGGTGTTATTATTTCTGAATTTAGATCTCATATTGCTATTTTCGTGAATGAGGTCCTCAATATATGGTAAACACAAGGGGACTGTACTGCCACGGGAGTCTAATCCTGCACCATCCGCACCGAAGTGCAGTAGATAAGTTTACCAATTAGGTGAAAAGAATAAATAACATTATGAAAGTATTTTAAATAACAATAACGACTTGTTCGAACATTTATTATTATTATCATTATTACTATTAGTAATAATAATAATAAAAATAATAAATATAATAATAACAATAATAATCATAATCATATAATGACAATAGCAATAATAATTAAAAAAACAACTTGTAAATAATAACAAGAAAGGTAGGCAATAGCTGACTAAATTTATCCACTAAAATGACGTCGTAGTGCAGAGTTATATGCAGATTGAGAATTAAATAAGTCAATGGGTGTATGCGACATCTCGTTGTATTAGTTTAGGAAGCCGGTAGAACAGAGAACGTTGAACTATTGAAAGTCTAGATCGTATTATGTGTTACGGTTTTCTCTGAAGGGAATTCGGAAATACGTCTATAACATAATAATAAATAGAATACCACCAGCAGTGCACCCCGGAATATTTTTCTGAAGAAACGACTGATCTGCATTCGTATGGTGAATTGAACATCAATACATCCCACCGCCGTAACTTAGATTTTTTTCGGGAGGAGGGTGGTAAGCATTAATATTTGTGCCCACTAGAAAAACATCGCGTGGGCCCTCCCTCAAAATTCGAAAATAGCCCCTTTTTTCATCTTTCTCTTCTTCTTTGTGGGCATCCCGGAGCCTGTGGACCCTCCTGCACGGCAAGGTCTGCGGGGCCGATAGTTATCCCTCTGGGCCTGTTCCATACATGACAAATTAATTCAGGGGCAAAATTGACATATCTCAAAGACGTACGAATAAATATAACTTCTAGGGCTACTACTAATAGGGAGTATTTTTAACTGAAATTGTCCCACGATTCATTTTTGTTTGTGCTGTTTTGTTTATGTAATATAGTGAACCTGTTTGATACTTCATTTATAATTTCATGTTCGTATCGTATATGGATTAAAAATATTTGTCTTCAATTGGATCCCCCTCGAACGGCGGGAAGCTACCCTGGGGAGAAATTGCCCTCCTGCCCCCCACAGGTTAAGACCCTAATAGAATCCACTATTTATGAACATTGTTTCTAGCATTTTCATTTTATTTAGTGAAGGTATAACTAACACTACAATTTTTCTCCTTCTACATTACTCAAACATTATTTCTTGCTTTTCACATGAGTGAAAAAAGTTTCCTGATAAATGTTGTGTGCTGCTGCGAAGACTACATTTAAGGTGTTTGTGTCGGTTTATATGTGGCGCAAGCACGTACGTTGAACAATAATCACGTTGCTGTGAGGGCGGACAGGCTATTGTATACAAGATCAAACTTCTGAATTCCATTTCATAGTTATATAAAAAGGAAGAAAAGCAACACCTACAGGTTTCTTTCTTTTGTTTTTCCTATCTCTGCGTAGCATTTAATCATGACTGAATCAGTGAAAGACTTCAGCGTCTTTTAAGGCAAGATCTGCATACAGAGGCCAATTAACCAGAATAAACACCTTTGTTGAGGCTTTTGATCCAAATGAAGGGAGAAGCCGCGGGTGCTCAGAGATAGAATGGGGTCCCTGGTTCGATCCCAACTCGCACCATATAAACTTTGTGGTGGACAAACACCGTGTGCATGTTTCTCTCGGGGTTCTTCCACTTTCTTCATTCCACCATTTCATTCATTTCTCACCATCATCGTCTCCTTTAGCCTAACCGGCATAAGCGTAGGACGTAAAACTCAAAGATTTCCAAATGAAGGCACTATCGAAGAAATGTGTGCACGCTTAAAACATCTAAATAGCATCTTGTCAAAACAGGAGGAGGTGCAAGATACTGTTGAGACTAATCAAATTGAACCCGGAGCACAAGAAAACGTCCATGCAGTGATTGAAAATACTGTTCTTTAGAGACCTCAATACAAGCACTTGTTTAAAAGCATGAAAATAAATTCCACTGTTCCGCAAAATTTGATCCGCCATATTGGATCCACTATTTTGAAGATTTCAGTTTTGATAAGAAGTACGTGATCAGTGAGGTCAAAAACAACAGCATGCCCATTTTTGTACACTCTGAAAGTGATTTTGAATTTTGGGCACGTTTTTAGCATTTCGTAGCACTGTGCGTTTTCGCAACACAAGGACAGCTCTTTAAAAACAGTACTGTACTGCGAAAATTAGTACGTCTGGTCACCCTATGCTAGTCAGACCAATTTCGTAACAGAGAATTTGGTGCAATAATTGAAATTCAAACAGTATAGACAATATACTCCAATTCGAGGTATAAATCAAGCAATATCTAATAGAAAGTCCTCTGTGACATTCATATGTTAACACATTTTCATTGAATATAAATTGTTCAGTTTTCCTTCATATTAGCGGTAGTAAAGTTGGGGTGAATGCCGTAGTAAAGTGGAGGTGAACATAGGTTTATAGAATTTTAACAACGGCAAAAAAAAAAAAAAAAAAAAAAAACGCAATTACAAACACATGGCGACCATGACAGCACAAAATAATCAATCTTCGGATGTAATTGTGCCCGAAGATACTACTAATTTACTTGGTAAACCCGACAGTATTTAGAACATATATTGTAGTGTTTGCGTATAGAATCCAGAGTTTGAGTCACGTAGTATATGTAGCAGACTAGTTAAATTTAATTTCCTTGGAAATTGTTCAAACTTGTGAAAAAGGAAAGAGAAAATAATAAGCAGGCTTTAAATAACATAAAGTAAATTTAATTACTATAGAAATATTACTAGTATAAGTTTTTCGTAAGACATTAAAATATAACATTTTTATCTTTGTTCGCAAAACTTTTCTCCCGTCAACTTCCAATATTACGCAGAGATGAATACACACCAATCAGCTGATCACAGCCGAACACACACCAATATAGACATAACCTTCTGTTTGCACCTTTATTTATACTTATGCTAAGAATATTGTGAGGAAATAATTATAGGATACGTGTTAAGATATGTTAAAATAATTTAATAAGATTTGAGAAGTGTCAAAAAAGAGAAGGTTTTGTGCAATTGAAATAATGACACATTAGTTTCAGAAAGTTGTTTGTTTACACTTTGTTGTTGAAGTTAGGCGTTCGTATTTTTCACTTTTATATTGTGAATTAGTTGTTTGTAACTTAAAGAAATATAGAGAGTAGAATTACATTAGAACAAATTCAAGCATTGTTAGAGAAACAGTCTGCTAAATTAGAGCAGAAACTAGAAAATAACAGTGAACCTTTAGAACATAAAATTGAAAGCAATAGAGAATGAGTAGATGAATTAATAGGTGATGCAAACAGTCAATAACAGAATCAGCAAATGAATGTAAACAGTGCATAACCAAATTAGCGAAAGAGTGGACGTAGAATTGAGTTGAATTAGAAAGTAGACTTGATGAGTACGAAAGTATTGTAGTACGATTACTGATTACTGAATTCAATGATACGATTACTGAAATACGTTTGGAATTAGCTAGATTAACCAAACGCGTTGTATCACTTAGCGAAGAATATAGTAAAAGTGTTGGGCAATTACAGGCATCCATACAAGCGGTAGAGATAGAGTGTAGGCAGACCACCGAGGCCCAACAGCGTGATATTGATACTTTGAAAGAGGAAGTGCAAAAGGTAAAATGCCAATTAGAGAAAATAGAAGGACACCAGGTACTCACAGACAGAAAATGCGAGATTGTTAGTTTTTGTATGAATAGACAGGAAAGTGCCGTACGCGAATTAAACGGATATGTAAAGGAACTCAAGGAAAAGACAGGTGAGATAGGTGAAGAAGTACAAGGGCAACGGCAAATTCTAAAACTTAACAGTGAACGGTCAGATGGAACCGAACAAACCTTAGAAAGTTTCAGTGAACACCATAAAGCTACTGTTGAAATGATAATGGAGCATTTTGAGAAATTGCCCGCTGTTATCGTAAAATCCGAACATGATCAAGATATTACTCAGGAAATGCTATAGATTAGAGAGAGTAAATCGTGAATTATTAGTACGACAGGAACATATTGATAAATTGCGACAATTGGATATTGATACACGTACGTCAACACGTAATGAGAATCAGTTCGATCATGAGTACCACGGCTCACAATATCAAAGTGAAGGTTTCGAATCCGACGGCCTCTAGTGTGTTTATGAATATGTAATATTTGGCATAATTTCAATGAAATTAGTCGTAACATCCTCATATATATATATATATATATATATATATATATATATATATATATATATATATATATATATATACAGTGTGCGAATTAGATAATCTATATTGGGGGGATAAAATTAGGCCAACAGGACAAAGTCTGAAGGTTCAAATTTCAAAATCAGACAATAAATGCCTTACCCCCCATATATATATATATATATATATATATATATATATATATATATATATATATATATATATATATATATATATATATATATATATGTGTGTGTGTGTGTGTGACATCTGTAATAAATAAGAGATTTATTAATTTAATAAATCTACCGACAATAACTATGCACACATATATTGTCTGACATACACACACCCCACTAAACCGTTCAGGATGTGTTTAAATGGTGTACTCCCTCCTGTGCCCGTAGCTCTCTAAGGTTTATTTAGTTAATAATTCGGCCCGAGCGATAGCCATGATCACAAGCATATGTTAATTTTTCCACTCATATTGAAAGCTTCCCCTTTGCGTTATTACATACAGGTTGCGAAAAAAAATCTACTTCAGTCTTTCGAAAACCACTAAAATTATCAGTTAAACCGGACATTTTTTTTTTAAAAAAAGAACATCTAGATATTAACTTATCAAATAAGAAATGTATTGTTAGTGGTCCTGATTTCTGACATCAAGGTCAAATCGAAGGCCAAATATTTAAAATCTTTGAATTCAAATTTGTGCTTCTACTTCCTAAAGCTGTGCTCATCACGACTTTTTTCTCCAAATATCGATTCCGTGATGGGGCACAGGATGTCAACACTTAAAATTATGTTACTGTTAGGTTGCAGATGAGTTGATTCACTATGGGCTACGTTATTCAAATAAAGTAAAACATTACATTGAAGTTTTTCAGATAACATTATTAGTGTGGACAGCAAACTGTACAATGAAAAGATGAAAAATGAAGGGTTAACTCGCTCCAGTTGAAATGCTTATACAGGCACGGACAATGACACGGAGAACCAGTAGTATTAACAAATGCTGAAACAAATCTTCAATTATGCGCTTATTCACCTAAAAATCACCTTCACTAACATGTCTGCTCACTAGGAGCGTATCCCCAGGGGTACGTTAACATATACTTACGAGAGAATACCTATATCGCAGATTTTGAGTACAGTTTCAACAGTTCATTTCCGTAAACTGTAAAAGGCAGTGATTACTATGCTAATTATCACAAATTAAATGCAACTCTTGAGTTGCATACACACAACCTACTAGGGAATGAAGACCATGTGCTAACAAAGCGTACACTGGAAATTGAAATAACATGTTATAACAAAAATTAAAATAAGATGGTGGAAGAAGGTATTTGTTTACTTCTTCTTGGCGAACCGCTAAAAACATTTATAAATTGATATGTAGCTTTCTTATACGCAATTAGTACATTCAAATTCACAAACGATGACGAACTGAAAGGTACGAAGGTACAGTTGCAATTAACAACCGTAGTCATAATAATATAGTTCAACTAAACAACGTTGAAAATAGTGGGTAATTAGGTGGTAAGTAGAAATTACCAAAACTGAATAGTTTACATCGATCATTTCGAAATACAGCTAGAAGATTAAACTTACAAGAAATGACAAAATCAGTGAAATTTGGAGTTATACTGAGCATAGTTTGGGGGGGGAAGCGAGCATCCCCGGTGGGGATACTTCAGCTGACTTCTTTGGAAGGGATCAAAATGTGATTGAGGTGGAGAATCCCCCTTATCCCCCCCGGTAATTTGCACCCTGTATATATATACCTTCTGCGTGTGAGTGCCCCCTCCAAATATACAGAAAAATGGGCGCCCTTGCGTAGTACTATATTCTTGGGTACTTGCTAGAAATTACAGAAGGTTATTCGTTTTATACCCACCCATTTTCGATTGGGTGCTGCCACCTGGCGTATCACCTGGCATATCTTATGGTCACCTTACAAGGGCAGTGTTTGTCTGACCTGGAATACTGGCATACACAGTTAAAGATGCTTTTATCATGGAATCTGAAAAGTCTTCAAAACTTTCCCTTCTGTTCTTTGAGATATTTGTTAGAGATTTATGACCCCGTTACCTGAAAATCAACGTTGCTACTTCCCTCTATTGTCCTTTTCTTTTATCTACCATTCATTGTTTTTTTCTTTTTTTAATGCTGAATTTGGTTGTTTATGAAAGGTTACGGAAGTACGGCAACATTGAAGAGAATGACAGCGCATGTGCTGCTTAAGATCAGCCCTGGGTTGTGTGGGGGGAAATGTGTAGTGTTTGGGGCAAGAGATCTCCAATAGTTACAGTAGGTGCGTGAGTGATGGTAGTGACTGTTATCAAATGGCACCGAAAAATCAACGTCTTATTCCAAGAGATGCTTACACATACACACACAAAAGCCACAACCAGTTATTATTCTCAAATGAAAAAAATTGTGTTAAAATATTAAATTGTTCGCACTAACTATCTTAAGTCGCGGCACAAGTCACAACCAAAAGTAGCATTTGAAGCAATAATAGCACGTGTATTAAATAAAATTAGTACCGGTATACGCAACGGGAGATTGACAGTCAATCAAACCGCAATGGCATACAGAAATACAGGATTTGCTATTCCCGCTAAAACGATAAAGATGGATGGATACCTTCTGAAACACGAGAATAGCGGTATGTAAGAGTGAACCTCACTAGCGACAAAAGGTCTGACTTGAACGAAATATGAACTAAAGAAGTATACATCCGGGTTCCTTTTCACTTTCCTCCGGCTGCTACAAACAAACAAACAATTGCCTAGAGAGCGATCGTGGCTAAGGAAATAAGGATCTGCAGAAGAAGATGATTTTAAATATAAAGTTGCTTTTGTGAACGTTCTTGTAAATCATTTCATTAAGACTGGTAACATAAAATATAAGGGAAGTATAAGAACAGTCTTTATATTCTTATTATATTTCAATTCACAATGGCTGGTGAGGCGTCTGTTAAGTTGGAATTGATGTGCAAAGAAGAAATTGCTTTTGATTTACCTCAGAAAGATCCACTCGAAGGGAAAGGGTGGACATACGAACTGATGACTGACAAGAAAGAGTTAATATTATCCACAACGGAAGGACAGGAAACAATGGACAAGGATACAGCTATGTGTTCTTTGGATGTGAAACTAAACGTTGATAAGGTGAAATCAGAATTACCAGTAGAAGATGATCCTAAATTTGAAAGGAATATAGAAACGCCTAGAAAAATAGTGGTTCAGGAGACTTGCGCGTCGTACTCTAATGACTTCCAACAATTAACAACAAAAAGTTTAAATTCACTTCGCCCAGAAAGGTAATGTTCAATTTTTCATATACTAATTGGCTCAGATTGATAATACTGTTACATGCGTTCGGAAAGTTTGTTGGCTAAAAGCAATACTTCACGAGAAATATTTAGATATGGGAGATATCTCGAACGTAAGTTAGTAACCTACAATTAGGAAATTGCAAGGCACAGATAGATAAGCTGTATACCAAATAAAAATAAGATCGATACGACTAATACAAATCTTATGCAGTGTAGATCTTGATAAACTAATTATTTCTTTATTATTGATCACACACTTCTCAATAATTGTTGCACATATATGGATGCTCGACAATATTGTTTTATTTATATAGAGACTTATGTAAAATAAGAAATCGTGAGAATGGTATATATCCTAATATTTTGCAAATTTAAACGTGGAATGTATTAATTGGAACAAGAACTATGGACGTTTGTGTTTCTAGTTAGAATTTAGCTCAAATGTGTCTAGCCTCATTTTTCCGGAGGGCTTCGATAGACAGTAAAATACAAGAGAAAGAATATTTTAACCATCAATGGATGTTCATTAATTGTAGAGGTCCATACATCAAACCATTTCATAGCTGCACTCATTTCTTTCAAGGAAGTCGACTTTTTACATTCCCAGGAATCATTTCTAGAGTATGGACCTAAATTTCTCAATGTATAATCACTTTAGTGTCTTAGTGAACGTACATGATGTGTGAATTATTGTACAAACAACGCTAACCAGCATGTGGTAGATGGCCGGTAAAAATAAGATTGCTATGCAGATTAGTTCATTACGCAGAATGTTGGTAAACGAGGACAGCGCAAAATTCTGTATTTAGGATAAACTTACATGTCTTACGTGTTGAATGTGTTCTTTACGTTCCTAAGTATTTTATAGGTATCATCCTGAAATGCTTTCTTTGCTCGTATATTTGTGTTCCAAATTAACACAATATATTAGGGACGTAATTCCTTAGTTATATGAATTCCTTCCTTCCCAAACGTTTTTCTAGTTTTGTGTCATGATTTGCCACATTGAATTTTGATATTTCATTTCGCTTACAGTGGTAACTAGCTACTGTAACACCGGGTTACTTTGCACATTAGGCATTACTTCCCACAAAATATGAAAAGAGATTCAGTCATCTGTTAGTAAAACCCTGAACTGTAAACAGATTGGTGGTAGTTCATATTTTTCTCACTGGGTGTCTCTGTACAGTCATATAGTACTATGTTACTGTGGCGCCACATATTCTGCCTGTTTGTATGTGTGGAATGCGGTGAGCGGGTATTTGAATTTTGGTTTCATGGCGACGATCGTGGCAACTATTCTACAACCAACTTTACTGAATAAATAACCTAGTTCTTTTCATTTTTAGTAGTTTAAGAAATTTGGATTTGTGTTTTTTACAATTTAGAAATTTATAAGAACATCCCTAGGTGGCGACAACAAAGAAAGTTTGAATTCTATTTCAAGCGCTTTCCAATTCGATTTTTTTTTTGTTTGCTCTGCTCTGAGCCTATCGTAGAAGTATGTATTTGACATCTAGCTATTCCTAGTAGAAGAGGCAAGTAGCTCGCGAGTTTTTTTTTTTTATTTTAATGAATAAGGAAGTATTAGTGTTTGTACTGACAAACAATGAAAAACAAGCTTTAAAGTTGTTCCAAACTTCGTGATCAGAACGGCTCCTACTCTGCGGATGGTATAATTTGAGAATGTTTCATTTCTTTTAGCCGAGTGAAATAAATTGAGATCTTATTTGAATATATAAAGGAAAGTAAGAATATCTCAAGTACAAACCATGAAAAATTTCCCAACCATTCTATTTTTAACATCTTTGAAACTTTAACAGCTATTGCCAGTTATTTCGCTTCTAACTGCAGTGAATGTAATTTGAGATAACGTCTTTCTTATTAGGTGAGTTAAATAAATTTTGTTACTCTGCTTTTAGATTTTAGATAGAGTGAGAATGGCCATAGATACAAGTCCCTCAGGATTTTGTGTTTTTTTTTATTTAAGAACAGTTTTGGAATAGAAGATTAAGAATAGATTTATCAATACAAAATAACTATGCAAAGTATCGATTTTGACAAAATAGAATCTTAATATGTTTTAAAAATGTGCCCGACGTGGGTTTCTTTTTTTTGGGTTCCCTTTAAAGGGGGGTGGTCATTATGACTACAAGTCGAATTCTAAGTAACGTTAGTTTTAATTTTTGTTGTGGGGCAGCAACATTTTATCAGATAATGTTCTCGTTGTACTGTTGAAAAGGGTATTTTATAAACAACTTTTTGTTCTTCTACATAGAGATGTAGAACTTCTCTATAGATCATCATTATTATTTAAATTCATTTCAGAACGATGTTAAAGCAAATTTCATTGTGGGTTACTGAGTTATACTCATAAAATACCAGGGAAGCGTTATTTATTTATTTATAAATTAGCCTTTTTAGAGTCCAGATTAAGAATATCATTAATACGATATTATTAAGTACATCCCGCCTTTCGTACAAAATTTCTTAGTATGATAGAAAACTGCACCGTCTAAGCTGCATTTCATTCTTGAATGTAGGTTTACATTAGTAAAGCACGATGATGGTTGAGTCCAAGTTTTTATGAGACAAAGATTTAAACTGCTTTAAGAAAAATTATTTTCCACTTTTATTATATTTCTTACACGGGGGAATATATTCTATGATCCAATCGAAAGTGCAAGAACGTGAGAGTAAAACTAACCAAGACAGACGAAAAGATTATGGAGCTAATGGTTTATAGTTTACTTGTGTATCAGTTTTCTTATATATTTTGTGTTTCCACGTATTTTTCCTTTCTTTAATTTGCATTTTTCTCAATTTTTAAGATTTTTTCACACCATTTTAGACTAAATTCCACCAAGATATGAGTTTTCTATCATTTTGTCAGTACTTGTGTGTATTGATAGCTTTTCCCATAGTTCATACTGCCTTTTTGGACAGGTCTATATTTTTGCTCTTAAAGTCGAAACACTGAGCTATTCCATATAAAATTAGGAAGTTCACGAGTGAAGCCTTAAAAATTAAAGTTAGAGTTTATGTTTCAAATGAAATTGACGTTTGTTTGATTTGCACTTGCTGATGGCTCAAAGCTCATAGGATACAGGCTTGGGTGTCGTTTCTAAGCTTGTGCATCACCCTTTACAAGAATTTCCATTAACAAACCTGGATTTCTTTAATTTGTACTATTGTTTTCTTTTGAGATTTTAGCCTGCATTCTCCGTTTTTTGTTGACTACTTACAGCTTTATCTCGGGCACTTGCGTAATCCTTTTTCATCCTTGTAAGTGTCTATTTCCTTTGTTTTTTTTCTGGTTAGTTATAACTCAGTAGTTTACGAAAATGCATTTTAAATTTTGCATCGTCCCTGAATTTTAAACTCAATCTTTTTCTCCTTCGTTTCCTTCTGCTTTTTAACCTTTAAGAGGAAATATTTGTATGTCAGACACATATGGTTTTTCTTTGTATTACATTGGCAACACTGATTCACTCAATGTATCGGTTCTCTCAGTACCTTCCAATTATTTAGTTGTATGTGTTTCGCAGTAGTCCATTTTTGGCGTAATGTCTGAGTGAACATTTATCGATGGTTTTAGAAAGAGGCACACATTTCCATTATTGTTTATACTTTTGCGTGATTATTTGACCCATATTTCCTGAAGAGAGTTTTGCTTTCAAAAATTTTTGTGGTTTACTTTTATTTACCATGAAATAGAAGCTATTGAGCTCTTGAAAAATACTATTTTGTTTGTATGAGATTTTATGTATTTGCAAAATATAGACCTAGTACCTCGAGAATGAAATTTAAGAATGAAACCGTAAGTACAGCAGATCCTTATTTCACGGTAAAAATTCCAAAAATGTTGAAAGTACAGAAGTAATTTATATTATTGTCTTCAATAGATTCTGACTGAGACGCGTAATTTTTTCCTCAAAGTCAAGAATTACCTAGTGACAGTGAGGGCGATACCAATTCTGATACAGTGCCAGGTGTCAGCTCAAGTAATAACAGAACTGTCAATGTGAGCAGCCCTAGTGAAGTTTCATATGATAACGAAGGCCTTAGATACAGACGTAAGAACAGGTTTGTTTGGAATTGATATGAACCACTAAGAAACCGAAGGGTTCTTCATTAAAACATAGATGGATGCCTGGTATAGTCACCCATGTAAAAAATCTGGGAAAAAAAATCCTGTCTAACTTATGTGATGATGATATAAATCAGGAGATTTCAATATGAAGTTGGAAGAAAATCGAAACAAATTTGAAGTAAATTAGAGCAAAGTCAAAAAACAGATCTACTGACCTATCTGAAAGTAAAACCCCTATTTCTCTCCTAATATTGTGTTCTATTTGTAAATCAGGCAACGAAGACATGTATTAACCATTTTCAAGACACTTTCGGACGACCTCTATTTATAGCTACCATGTTCGTTAAACGTTTCCAAGCTCTTGGACTAATAGAACATTTGAACAGGGCAGCTACATGTGGACAAATAGCATATTTGCAGGGTAGTAATATGTAGAATTATACTAACTTAAAATTTTCTGTTTTTAAATTTATGTACTATTTTTATTTAGATATTGAATTATTTTCCGAATTTATATTCCAATAAAACCGAATTAATATATGTAATTCTTGTTTATCATATTTTGCTCGAAGTACAACATATAAAGTTTCATTATTCTACATTACACATACGTTTTTAAAGAAAGATATTACTTTATACATGTCCGTGTCCCAGAGACACGCATTTCCTGTAAGCGAACAAAAATAACGTTCCCTATTAAGGGTTAAGATATTTTCTGACTTTAAAAATTACTCTAATAGCATACATTTTACAAAAATGGAGATCCTAAAAGAGCTGGGAGTGAATCAAAAAACTACTCTCTCTTCTTTGTCTTCAGTTAAATATAATGTTACTATTTGGATGAATCCTTCGCGATTAATTCCAATCAGTATTTTCCTAAAATCGATAAGATAAAGGGCAAGTAAAATGGAATTAAAACAAGAAGAAACAGCTGGCAGTCAACAAGGATATCATCTTAAAGTTTGTTCTTCGCTTTCTTTACATTCTTCCGAATACCTCTTTTCCATTTTGTCTATTGCAAAACAACATCTGGAATTACAAACATGTATTATAACGAACATTAACAAAACGGAAGTGATGTTCACCTGTTCCACGTTATTTCGAGAGAAGATAATTTTTTTATAACAAGTTTTCGTCTTCGTTTATAATGAGTTATAATTTGTGCTGAAGGAATGTATGATTTTTTCTTGCTTTCCTTGTTTTTTTCTTCTCCCTATATTCTTTACTATATATTGAGCTAAGTTCTGAAAATAATTTTCTATCTTACCATTTGATGTTATCCCATGTATCTCCATTAGCTTTTTCTAATATCAATATTGTTCTCGTTTCTACCAGGGTCATAATGAGAAGCTATGAGGGGCGTAGACATAAAATCATAAATAAGGCGCACTGACTGTAACATAGGGACGTTATTTCATATGCGTATTTTTTATTAAACAGGCTTATCAACAGTTGTATATTCAGTATTATTACAAACTATCCTCGCAGACCGTTTAAACGATCAAAATTGTAAATAAGTAAAACGCAGCGAAATGATAACTATTTCATAATAAGTTACTAGGTTTAGAAACACCTGCTCGACACACAGGTACCGTAGTGAGTCATCAAAATTGCCAGAAGGCCATTTTATAACATTTTATAACTTTCTCGTTTGTATAAAAAAGTTTAATCGAATATTTCTGATTCAGGCCTACACATCCGGGATAACAATGCTACCAACTTGAAATGTACAAAATATTGTTAGAGGACCAAATATTTAAACATGTACACCTTGTCTCAAAAAGGTTGAGCGCATTCTTTATTGGTGTTTTGAGGCAAAAATTTTCTAAGTCCAGCTTCGGGTATCTTCGGGAAAAAGTAAGCCAGGTTCGAACCTCCAAGCCAGCCTTTGCAATCGGGAAAAAGTTTGCAGATATGTTTTTCTTCTTTTAAATATGATAAGACTTGTTACTAAATGTTTAAAAAAGCAACATTGATTGAAATACTTAATGATACAATATTTCGAAATCTTTTATTAATGTCACCATATGCTTGTTTGTCATTTAGCTCTCCATACGTAATGGAACATTTAAATACATTAAAGAATCTTTCAATATGTAAAAGAATGCTCAAAGTTAAGAAATAGAACATAATTATCGCCTGAGTACTAAAATAAAAGTCAAAATAGAACAGAAACAGCGTTTGTAATGGATATGAATGTCATTATTATCTTGAGATCCGTTATACATCGCTAGAAGGATGGCTCCAGAAGTCCTTGTGTTAGCTCATTGGTAAGCTGTAGGATTTCAAATCATAAGGTTGAGAGTTCGATTGTCGTCTAGGTTAATGCTTTTTTTAAAATTATATTTTCCGCAATGCATGAAAAATTATATAAAATAATTACATTAAAATACATAAGTTGTGTATATATAACATAATCATTGCAGAACATAGTAATTATTATGTTTAAAATATAACATCTGAGTTAATTTTCACAGTAGGTCGGTATTATATATGAGGATGTAAATACAAGTTAAGAAACTCGTTCCATAGCAATAAATAAATCATGTATGTATTTATTTGCCGCTATTTGTCATATAGAGGGTAATTCTCAACATTCATAATACAGAATGTCATTTATGTTCTTGAAAAGTGACTCGATGCATAAACAGAGGGTATAAACAGAGAATCCAAAGTCGGAACGCTCACAAAAAAAATCATGAACCCCAAAGGTCACGTGAGCAGACTGGAATTGTCCTTATGAAGCATGCCACAGCAGAAAGTCTTTACATAGATTTTCAATTCAATTCCTGATATATGCTTTTGCAATGTGGAAGTAGTGATGCTTTGAGTCGCCCTCTCTCTCTCGCTCGCTCGCTCACTCTCTATTTATACAGAATATAAAAGTTAATTTATGTGTGTGTTTCAACATAATTCTGATATATCTAGAGCAATTTTAACTATATTTCTTACTGTCTGGAAAAAGAGTACTGTGGGGATACATATCAAAAATGCTAGAAACGGGTCGATATTAGTATCGAATCCATAGTTTCGTGGTCGCTTAGGTGAATAGCTCTACTTTCAATTCAAGTCCAGTTAAGCTCCCATTAGCACCCAGGGTGGTTACGTAGCGACATAAAGATATCGAAATCAACCGATATTAGAATCGAACCGTAAGTTTTCAGCGCCGCTAACAGTGCAGCATTTCCCATTAGTGCACATTAGTCCACATTTCACATTAGTCCTATTGCCTAGAGGGCAACATATTTGCAGAGTGCAAAGTTTAAAACTTGAATAAAATTTTATTTTTTTTCCGTATGAAAAAGTTAAAAAATCAAGAGCAAATATACTATTTATATTTCACGAACAATCCTCTTTTACTATTCTAATATGTTTAATAATAGCGTAAGAAATCTAATAGTAATTCAGAACATGTTTCACAGTTGCAGTGGTGCCCACCCCCCCTTATGTCCATGACGCACCCCCCAATTGTCTACCCGTAGGTGTTCTTCCATGAAAAAATCTTCTTTTCGATTAATTTTTACACTCCCTCAAACATATTTATACAGATATTTTAACCCCCCAAATATTTCAATGACGCACTTTGCGTCATAGCCCCCCTTGTGGGCACCTCTGCACAGTTGTTATTTTTTGTTACATAGTTGTAGCTGTAGCATGTAGTGAGTGGAATTTAACTGTAATAAATTCACTAATTAACCATATTCGAATTAAGTTTTATTTTTAAGTTCGGGATGAAGGGGCGGAGAAATATGTAGTTATTGGGGGCACTGAGCTTTTCTACATTTTACTTTCAAAATCTCCATTTTTCTTTTGTCATTTGTTCCTAATAAAAAAAGTTCAGTCACTTTTGGATTGTCATAGGATAGTAGGAGTTGGATTTTGGGATGCAGCCTGTGAGATTCTAGATGAGCTAACTGCTTGAAAAAATATTTTTGAATCATCTGTAACATATGAAATGAGGATATGTATCATAAAAAATTGAAAGTAACTATGTCTGCGTAATCATCACGGTCAAATTACAAAGTCAAATGAATTGACGTTTGGTATATACCAGGCTCCAATCCCAACTGGGAAGTTATCATACGCGTGTCACTTTCATTATAATACATATCCTTAGGGGGAGTAGAAGTCCGAATTTTTGCGAAAAATTTAGTATCTCACAAGCCGTTCAACTGAGAGCTGAAATTCAGCATATAACTCTTTATTAAAAATAAAGAGAATATGTCCTGGCATTTTTAAAATTGTCTTTTATGAGCGGGGGGACGGGGGTGCATTTTCTATATATTGGAAATTGGTAGTGGGTTGATTTGTAAAAATAATCGAAAACGATTGATATTAGTTGAGAAAAAAATTGAGTAATGCAAGCTAAAGTTCTTTTTGAATTTTATACCCACTGCTTTCTATTTATAATTGCTGAAGCTGGTGTTTAATATATGGAGCGTTCCGAGCATAAGACAATCAAGCCATAAAGTTAGAGAAAAATGGCCATAAAATTTGTATTCTAAACTTAATTACATGGGCATTTCCAATTAGTAAGGTATGATTAATTATATAGAAAATTAGTTTCTCTCTCTCTCTTTTTTTTTAACGTTGGTCTACTTTTCCTTGATTCGAAACTTTCAATTTTCACCCTATTTTCTACTGAAATGTGTCTGTAAGGCAACAAAGAAATAATTATATATGATAAATTTAAATTCATTTTAATTCGGAAGATGAGAAACACTTTGCCATTATATATCGTAAAGTTCAGACCCACCAGTATTGTAACAGAGAGGTGCTTGAGCCACTGACGGTAGAAATTCAAACTCCGGTAAGTGATAATTTCACAGTCTTGTTTTATTAGAAGTGTAACCTCTTTAGTCAATGGAGAGGAGGATGTGGGTCATCGGTCAGAATTGATGTCGATGGGTTTTGGTAGGTCGGAGTTGGTCGCAATGGTTCAGAGTGGTTCATAGTTGGTGGTGGGTCAGAGTGGATCACGATGGTTGATGGGTCAGAGTTGGCCAATGGGGTGGGTGATAGTGGGTGGTGGGTGATAGTGGGTCATGGTGGGTCGTGGATCAAATTTACATTTACCCACACCATCTCTGGTTAAAATTGTAATAAAGATAAGAGGCACCGAAGATGCATGTCGGCTATTATGCTCAAATTTTGCCCATGGATAGTACTCCACCAGGAAGCAATAAATCTGAAACGGTTCACGGTATCACCTCCTAGAACTCGAGATGTAGTGGCTAAATTAAGACGTCAATGATTTATCCTTCCACAACCAAGCTTTTTATGATCGTTTCCGTGGGGAAGTCAGAAGAACACGTGCCTAGTTATCGTAATATTGATAGTTCACGTCCATCCCGGGGTATTTGTTTTGTGTTTTTTTGATTCACCTAAATATAAATAAATTACACATATAGGCATTTTAACATATTTTGGGAGAGTAATTTTGTGGTTCGTTGGCGTTTCATCGCGTCTCTGCCGCTGGTAGTAAAGTTTTCAAAATCGAGCTGGGGCCACCACGGATCGTCGCTGTGGGGCCACCAATTTCTGGCGAGAGGTCAATAGTTGACCATCTGTAGTCCACCGACGCTTACAACTTAGGATAATGAACGATGTCTTTGCCTTGTAGACTTCATGACTACCGACGTCGGCAGTCAACTAGCTTTTAGTATTCCTTTACTAACCATCTATCGTTCATGTTTGTACACGGTGTTGTCATAATAATAATAATAATAATAATAATAATAATAATAATAATAATAATTATTATTATTATTATTATTATTATTATTTGTAGTAATAGTAGTATAATTGATGATAGAATAATTATGGTCTATGTATTGTCTAGGTAGGACTACACACAGGATTTTGCTCGTTTTGGTTCGATTTGACTTTAATCCGAGTCGAGTTGGAAGATATTTTTCGCGCCGAGTCCAAGAGTAGACTTCAAAGATGTCTGTTTCGAGTCGAGTCGAGTTTCAAAGAAAAGTCGTTCGTGCCCATCCCTACTAATGAGAGCTTAATCGGAGTTAAGCGAAATTGAAAGTCTCACTATTTATCTAAGCGACCCCGAAAACTATGAATCTAATATCGATCATCTTCTAGCAATCTTTTATATGTATCCCCCTCCCATTCACCATAGGTAACCCGACAGCACTCTTTTTGAAATTACAAGAAATGTGGTTAAAATTACTCTAGGCCAGTAGTTCTCAATCTAATTCCTATCACGATCCCCTTTTATCACATGCTCTTGCCAGCGACCCTTTTATAATTTGTTTTATAATAAGCTTGTGTGGGATTTTTAACATACCTATTTCTATAATAGTAGTATCCATTTTTTGTTTATAGTGAACAGTGCCATGGAAAATCAGCGCCCGGGGCGATAGTATAGTACGATGTCACCGTATATATGAGTGACGTCGACAGACTAGCTACGAAGCGCCGCCATGGTTGGCACGAAGCTCAATAACATTTTCAAAGTAAACCCTACCTTTCCTTAATTTTGAGCACATTTTACTACGTTTTTCCTTCTATTTTACACATGTGCACATGCACTTTCCTAACATGAGTAACACACTTCCTCCGAAATGTGTGGCCCCTTTTTTCGGCGCCCGGCACTGACAGTGGATACAGAACTGTAATATATATATTCCCAACGACGAAGGTGCTGGTTCAAGATGGATGTTAAACTCCTTCATTAAAGAGGCCATTAATGTATCCGATCTAAGCCCACAACTTCTTGACCAAATAATACAATGATCATGCGACAAGTCTTTGCAACTGGTTTTCTGTAACGAATACTTGGACAAGTTCTGCCTGATGAGGAGAGAAGAGTATCCTGGTCTGGTGATTGCTGCTTTAAAAGTAATAATTCCATTTGCTATATCGTACTTGTGCGAAAGTGTGTTTTTTATGGTAAACATTAAAACAAAGATAATAAATCGCTTATCATTTGAAAATGGCTTGATAATGTTTGTCATGAAGATTGAACCTGGAATTGCTGCACTAGTGAAATTACACCATGCTTAGGTATCTCATTAGGTTTTAATTTTAATTGTATTTCAATGTGCAGGTTTAGTTGCATGTGTATTTTTCTAGTATTTCTATATACTGTTCTCATTAGTTTTATATCATACCTCTTTGATTTAAATTCATTTTTAAACAACTCTACTAACTAACTAACTCTATGGCCTATGGAACCCGGAGGTTCAATGCCGCATTCACAAAAGCTCTCCACTGGCTTCTATCCTTACCCAATTGGATTCAGTTTCTACTTTGTATTCTTATCTCAGCGAGATCCATCTTAATATTGCCCTAAGATCTGCGCCTAGGTCTTCCTAATGGTCGTTTTCCGATTGGTCCTCCAGTCAAGACTTTGAAAGCGTTTCTACTTTCTTCCATTCTAGACACATGACTTGCCCACCTAAGCCTCCTAGACTTGACGACCCTAACAATGTTGGGTAAACCGTATAAATTATGTAGTTCCTCGTTATGAAGTTTCCGCCATTCCCCATTCCCGTTCCTCTTGGGTCCGAATATTCGTCTAAGGATCTTGTTCTCAAATACTTTCAGTCTATGTTCTTCCCTCAGAGTAAGCGACCATCGACCATGTTTCGCAACCATACAGAACAACAGGCATGATTATCGTTTTGTATATTTTAAGCTTCAAATTTCTCGACAGAATTCGCGAAAAGAGACTTTGAACCGAATAGTAACACGAATTCTACACCCTTTGGAAATGTTCAGACTTATTTTTTTATTGTTCTTTACAGTGTGTATAAAAAATAAAAGTATGCCTATCAGAACAAAATTAAAAATAATATTTAAAAATAATTTCTGGTATTAGATTCTAATTATATTTATCTCTTCTGCCTATCTTCGCGATTCCCTAGGGGCCGCGACTCCCAGGTTGAGAAACCCTGCTCTAGGCATACATGAGTTATGTTGGAACATACATACATACACTTTTATATGTATAAATGCAGATAAGAGAGAGTTGAGAGAGAGCGATTAAGGAATTACCGCTCTCAATCTCTTCACTTTACTTTTGCGATTCGTGAATTTCTTACGTGACAGTTTGGGGTTAGCTAGTTTTTTGTCTTGAACCACGATCCGATTTTCGATATGCTCTACCTAAATGCTGTAATGCAAATATTGAGAAGTTATCTGCGATGAAAGTAGCTGCAAATAAATACATTACATAACTTATTTATTGCTATTACACGATTTTTTAAATTTGTATTCAATATTCACACATAACACACCGACGTTCTGTCAATACCTCAGATGTTATATTTTAAAGATAAGAATTACTTATGTCGTGAAATGATATGAATATATATATTCAACTGATATATACAACTGATGATACGAATATATATATTCAACTCATATATACAACTGATGATATGAAAATATATATACAACTGATGAATTGTAATGTAACTATTTTACATAATTTTCATGCATTGAGGAAAGTAGAATATCATAAAAGAATCTCACCTGAACGGGTGTCGAACTCACGATTTAAACGCTCGGTGGTGTACCACTGAGCTAACATGACAGCTTTTCGGAAGCTGCTTCTGAAATATAACTGAGCTCATATGTATGGAAATCACAATGACGAAACGAGAGTGTGAATACATAGTCTCGAAATATTTTATCATTAAGTATTTCAATCAATGTTACTTTTTTCTACACTTAATACCATTTCAACATGTCTTATTATATTTAACAGAAGGAAAAACATATCTGTACATCTTTTCCCGATTACTAAGGTTGGCTTTGGAGGTTCGAACCAGCAGCTTTAGTTTACTGTTTTCCGAAGATACCCGAAGTTGGACTTCGAAAGTGTTCGTCTCAAAACAGCTATCATCATATCGCTCAATCTGTTTGGTATATGTTATATGTTTTTATACGTGTAAAGTCAGTATAACAATTCATTCTTTAAACAGCTTTTCGTATGTATTAATATTCCTTTATAAAAACTGTTTTTAATATTATTATTACGGCGCACCATTTCAGATTTCTTTCACGAGTCGTTGAATGCTCGGAATTATTCCAAAACCTGATCGAACTTATGCTAGATTCGGTCAAATTATGCTAGATTCTCATAATTACTAATTCAGGAGTTTAAAAAAACGAAGTTGAGATACGATAACGTAACTTAAAATACACAGAGAGCAAGAATGCATGGATAGAACTCAATACTTCACGCACCAAAATTTTAACTCAACTAAATTACTGGAGTCGTAGCCAGACTCAATGGCGTATATATCGTATAAATGATTGCAAAGTTTTTGTTTACATACTTTGAAAGAAAATTACTTCGCAGCATAAGCGGAGTTGGGAATCGTCTGCTGGGGGGGGACGGACTTTTGGTCGGTCTCGGAGCTGTCATTTAAGGAATAAATATGATCATGAAGTCAGAGACAAAGATGGTGAAGTTGTCAAAAAGTTGGGGGGGAATGGCCCCCATAGCTCCGCCCATGCCTCGGAGTTAAAGGATTAGAAAACCCTGGGTGGAGCCACAAAAAAAAAAGCCCAAAGCCGTTTCGAACTTACTTCGGAAAATAAGACTGCCTGTATGGTTTACCGACTGTATGAATCAATGGAAGAGGATACATTTCTGCCGTTCTTTTTCTTCCCACGACCAACTTCTTTCTCATCTCCAGGTTTTACGGCTTTTTGATAAACTTGCTGAAATTGTGCTAGATTTGGGCAAGATGCTAAAAGCACGATCCTAGATGCTAGAGACATGCAAATTATGCTAGATCTAGCATCATTATGCTAGATCTGGCAACGCTGTTCCCCCCAATAGGCGTGTCGTGCAAGTAACCAATCACACGTCAGGTACTAGCTTTTACCTATTGCTTCCTTCTCACAGCTCAGAACATTGGTAACTATGGATAGACGTACAGCCGTAATTGCTTTATGGGAGTTGGAAGGTTATTCTGCAACTGCAGCTAGCAAGCGAGTAGGTGTCCCGGCCTCTACAGGAAGGCGATGGATTCCGAAATATGGTGCTACAGGTCAGACTGGTAATTTACGATCTCCTGGTCGTCCGCATGTGTCAACCGAAGCCGAAGATGCGAGATTAGTAAACGAAGCCCGGTTAGACCCACTAAGGACGTCTAGACAGCTAACGGAAGCTTCTCTCTTTCCTGGTAGTAAGCATACAGCTCTGCGAAGGCTTCGTCATGCTGGGTTACGTGGCCGTGTTGCTGCCGTGAAGGAAAACTCTCAGACGACCACAAAATTTACCGTCTCGCGTTTGCACAGGCGAATGTGGGTCTCAATTGGGAAACGTAGTTTTCTCAGATGAATCCATATTCACAACATCAAAGGAGGGACGACGTTTTGTGTGTCGTCCGAGAGGCACCCGATATGACCATGGATATATGGCTGCTTGCAATCGCAGTGGCCATGTATCTATTTTATGTTGGGGTTGGATTTCCAGTCTCGGAGCAGGACAGCTCCATAGAATTGAAGGACAATGCTCAGTACTTAGACATTATCAGTAATATCATGGTGCCATCTGTACGAGTATTTCAGCCTGATGGTGTAATTCAGTTCCAGCAATACCAGTCGCCAATACATACTTCCCGTGTGGTTCAGGAATGGTTCGCAGGGCACCCTGAGATTGATTTAATCGACTGGCCGCCTCGTGGAGCAGACCTCAATCTCATGGAAAATATGTGCGCAGAAGTGAAGAGTACTCTAAGGGAAAGTTGGCCTGAGGCAGATCCACCAAGAACTCAGGATGACCTGTGGCATCTTGTTTCCGAAGCATGGCTGGAGGTAGGTGAAGGAGATAGATTTGTCACCCATATAATAGATTCCATGCCCAGAAGAATGGAGCGTGTAATAAATTCAGAAGGGTCTTGGACACAATATTAATGTCCCCGCCTTAACTCTCGAAAACACCCCTTTTCAGGTCTACCTAAACGCTTCTGCAAATATTTCTAGAAATAAACCACTCCTTTTATCCGATTTCTGTGCAATTCTACTAACAAAAGACTGATAATTATTTGTAGGCTTTGAACTCAAGACCTTTTCATTGGCAAGTCCGTACTCTACCAGTGAGCTAACATGAACACGCAAACCCAATCTGAAGAAACACGACTTTCAATTTCTGGTATTCGATGACAATGATGCTCATATACTTTGCAAATGTTGTATTCAACTTGGGATATTCCGCAACACACACACACACACACACATAAACAAAGCGAAAGAGGGAGAGAGAGAGAGAGAGAGAGAGAGATGAATATACAAAAGCATATTCAACGTATTCGAATGAGACTCTAAGTAACGACATTCCGTTCTAAAGAGAATTTGTGTTTCTTCCCGTGACGTAAAGGGGATCGGGAAAAGTTATGTGTCTTGAAGCAGGATACGACTTTGGATACTCTGTTTATACACTTTCTATATCCGTAGGAATATACTGTATTTCACGAATGTAAATGACATGCTGTAATGAGAATATTGAGAAGTTGCATCTGTATGACAAATAGCTGCAAATAAATACACTACATAGTTTATTTATTGCTATTAAACGATTTTCCTAACTTGCATTTAACATTCTGATATATAATACCAACCTATTTTGAAAATTATCTCAGATGTTATATATTAAACATGATAATTACTATGTTCTGCAATGATTATGTTATTTATACACAACTTATGTATTTTAATGTAATTATTTTATATAATTTTTCATGCATTGCGGAAAATGTAATTTTAAAAAAGAAGCATTAATCTAGACGAGAATCGAACTCTCAACCTTATGATTTGAAATCCTACAGCTTACCAATGAGCTAACACAAGGACTTCTGGAGCCATGCTTCTAGCAATGTATAACGGATCTCAAGATAATTATGACATTCATATCCATTACAAACGCTGTTTCTGTTCTATTTTGACTTTTATTTTAGTACTCAGGCGATAATTATGTTCTATTTCTTAACTTTGAGCATTCTTTTACATATGGAAAGATTCTTTAACGTATTTAAATGTTCCATTACGTATGGAGAGCTAAATGACAAGCAAGCATGTGGTGACATTAATAAAAGGTTTCGAAATATTGTATCATTAAGTATTTCAATCAATGTTGCTTTTTTAAACACTTGGTAACAAGTCTTATTATATTTAAAAGAAGAGAAACACATCTGCAAACTTTTTCCCGATTGCAAAGGCTGGCTTGGAGGTTCGAACCTGGCTTACTTTTTCCCGAAGATACCCGAAGCTGGACTTAGAAAATTTTTGCCTCAAAACACCAATAAAGAATGCGCTCAACCTTTTTGAGACAAGGTGTACAAATTTTGCCCTGAAATCCAAATTGAAAAATTGAATATAATACAACTCAAAGATATGGTAGTCACATAGATTGATTATTTGATCTCTGTGGATTCAAACTTCAGAAAAACAATCATATGACATTTCACTATATTTGACCCAAAAGCCGTTGCTTGTAGGCAGCGCAAACCGTTGACCGCTAGGTTAGTCCGACGGTGATTTCTTCCGTCGTTTTGTCTACCATGCAGTAACATGTTTAATCACATTAGGTATTTAATCTTCTAGAATAAGAATTACAGGAACCCTGACCTGTAAACATTTTCATTGTCTCTTTGTTTAATTCCCTTTTCTTTTTTTTAGTTTTAATAGTCGGTATATTTTTTTTTCAATTTGTCATCTCTTCGTTTTTTTTACCGTGATATGCATTTTCTGTTGATGATTGCTTTTTGCTACATAATAGGAATTGTTCCAAATATTTCTTAAATGTTCACTTATTTCTCTTTAATCCAATTTTTTATCACTTTTCCATGTCAGCTAACCACTAATATTTAAGGGGACTGGCGTTCTAAGAAATAGTAGCTCCTTCCTCCAGTTTAATTCTTTCAGTTTATGTCTGATAGCTGGACATCGTACATGGCAACACGCATGCCCCGAAATATGACATGCCAGTATATTTCTCCAATTGGAGCAAGAAAGAGTGAATATTTCGCCATCACTTAGAGACGCACTAGATAGATTTGATAAACTACATTCACTTTGAATTCTAAGGTATGAAAATTAATGCAAACAAAATGAATATAACAATATGCATCATGCTAAGACAGAAAGCATGGACAGGACAATGAAATTTTAACTTTTAAGAATAGAAAGTCTGCATTTCCCATCTTTTTGTTTTTGGTTTTTCTCTTTCCTTTAAGGAATATACCGCTTTTAGTTTCAATAGCGAACATAGCTTACCATACTTAACTCCCTGAAAAGCAAACTGTAGTTCCAGGCTGCCATTCGAACGAAGATTAATTAGAACGAGTCTTAGACGCTGTTGAATTGGGTGCACAATCTAAGGCGTATGCTCAAATCAGCCATAAAACTCCACACTGCCATATATTGCCCCCGGTTCCATTTTAATTTTTAGTTTATTTACGGTTTATAATTGTTTATGGGTTAACATCTGGCCTCAGAAAAAAAAATTGCATTTCTAGATCAAGGTCAGGCAAATTTAATCCACTATCTTCAGAAGTTACTGTTAAGTCTAAATATATGTGGGATCAATCGAGGATTTCCATTGAGAAAAGCTAAAATATCTAAGCTAGAAGCACTTTGAATGTGGTCTTCGCGCACAATGTTGCGTATATCATGGACCGAAAGAAAAAGAAATGAACAAGCACTAAGGGTTGCTAATGAAGGACAACAGATCATGAAAATAATAGGAAAAAGAAGAAACATTATGCTTCGCCATCTTATTCGGCACTCCGATGTGATCACCATGCTGATAGCGGGAAATGCAATAGAAATACCAGAAACAAGAATACCAAGGATTCAATATATAGACAGTTACGAAGAAGAGACGTTTTCAAGTTTTAAAACATATCTCTCACGGTAGAGAAGAATTTCAAAATTTCCATGTTGCCCACCTATCTATGGTTGGGGTGAACAGGATGGAATCGACGATTTAAAGATTGGTTTCCCTAATTTACTGTATTCACACTAGTTCTTGAAGGATAATTAGAACGTTGATTTCATAAATCTACGAAGCCAGTTGTACCTCTTGAAGGAGGTGTACTCACCAATAATCCATGCGGGAATGACATTTCTTAGCTTTGTTATGTAATGCTCGGGCAGCGTAAATAAAACTTCGAAAATAATATTCGCAACCTCTCGCATGAATACGTCGGAACGTTATTTTTTGAAATAAACCGCGTTCAAATATCGGCTGGTACAAGCTATATTTTGCTCTGAGAACACATTATTTTGTTAATAATAATATGTTTTCTGCGTTTCTTGTAGATATCTTAAATTTTATTGGCCAGTGGTTAGTGTAGGCTAGTGTTGGCGAAATATCTTCACACTTCTATTTCTTTCTTTTAACTGCGTGGATTATTCCTGTGGCCATGAAATCCTGTTTCCTGTCGTTGTTAGAATTTTGTAAATATATTCGGGAAGTTCATATAGATTTTCGCTTTTTTCCCAAAAGTTCACACATCCTTCTCTCTCTCTGTCACTTGTTTATTGCGTTTATCCCAACTTTGCTACGGCAAATCACGATTTCTTTCGTACCTACATTGTGTCATAAACCGAAGCTGGGAAGAACGGTAGACAAAACATAGATACCGTAAAAATGGAAAAGTGAACAAATGAAAAAATTAAGCTCAGGTGTTAACAAACTAAAATTATCATGTGCAAATCACAAAACCTGGTTAAACTTTACAGAAAATATGATAATACCAAATATAATTCATATAAATTAAAGAACATCAAAAGGTTACAAATGATAAAGTAGCTTTTACGGTATATATTTTCCGCCGTTTTAACTTGTTTTATTTCCCCTTTTATCTTTTATTGCTTTCGGTATTATCGAAATATCTTGTTATTTTTTTCGGGTTTGTCACACAAAACTGAGATTAGAAACGATTGGTAGGATTAAACAGTGGAGTGCATTGTTCTAAAGTAAACTCATGTTATACTCTTATGAGAGCTCCAATTGTACGGATTGAGCTTCGAAAGCTAAATCACCGTTTGAATACTTGAGATCCAATTTTTTGTTTGTTTATCATCAGTGGTTGTACGATATTTTCATACGCCTCCGTGTAAAATATTTTTTTCTAATATTGTGCAGAAATCAGCAGTGAAGTGACTAGTACATATGTTTTAGCACCCTAACATTCGTTTGTAATCTCAGTTTTGTGACAAATTCTGGCTCCATATCATTGAAAAGGAAGGAGTAATTGTGCCTGCTTGAACGATCGCTTATTACTGTCTGCAGAGGACTCCAGCGGACCCTTGGGATAATCCGACGTGGAACGCCTGAGATCCTATTAACTGCAACGCCTCTGAAGGAGTTGACCGGTCGAAGATTATTCTGATTAAGTGAAATCTTAATTTATCAATTGTGCCCCACAGTACAGTATTAAAAGAAAATAAAATAAGATAAAAGTGGAAATAAAAAAAGTTAACACGGCCGAAAATATATACAGTAAAAGCTACTTTTTCATTTGTAACTTTTCGATGTTCTTTTAAATTGTGTAAATTACATTCAGTATTATCACATTTTCTGCACAGTTTAACCAGGTTTTATGATTTGCACCAGAAGATAATTTTAGTTTGTTAATATCTGAGGTTAATTTGATCATTTGCACACTTTTCCATTTTTACGGTATCTATGTTTTTTCTGCAGTTCTCCCCAGCTTTGGTTTATGACACAACGTATGTACGGAAGCAATCGTGATTTGCCGTAGCAAAGCTGGGATAAACGCAACACACAAATGAGAGAGAGAAAGGATGTGTAAACTTTTGGAAAAACAGCGAAAATCATTATATTATTTTGATCCGTCGCGGTTATCCTCCCAGCTTATATACAGATGGTGATAAGAAAAATGAAAAATCCTGTTGTAGGCAACACGTCAGATGTATGGGTTGGCAGTGATGTGGCACGTGCAGCGCCGGATCGATGGTGGTGGTGTGTTAGGTCGGTCTCCATACTACGTCAGGCGCAGTGGAACAGCAGTGTCCAGTGGCTGCCTCAGACGGAGGTAGTGTAAAATGGGACACCTATCAGATTTTCAAAGAGGGCAAATTGTTGGTGCGCGGTTATTTGGAGTGAGTGTGACGGCAGTGGCCACTATGTTGGGTGTGCCCCGTGGGACAGTGTCGAAGGTGATGACGGCCTACACGACACACGGGAAAACCACATCGGGGAAGCGGAATAAAATCATGATTGACAGGTCACGCCCGGTATTAAAGCGCATTGTAACCCAGAACCGTCGTGCCACTGCGGAGCAAGTGGCGGAGGAACTCAACCAGCACTCCCCACCGTGTTTCGACAATCACAGTCCGCTGCGAAATACATGACTTGAATTTAAAGGGTCGTGTTGCACGTGCCAAACCGCTCATCAGGGACCATTACGCTTTCACACGCCGCAAATGGTGCCGCGACCATGCAGCTTGGACCGTTGAGGACTGGAAACGTGTGATATGGTCAAATGAGTCATCCTTCACCCTACTCGCAACCACGGGCCGTGTTTATGTGTGGAGAACACCCAAAGAAGCTTATGATCTGCAGTGTCTCCGCCCAACTGTGAAACATCTCGGCGGCTTGATGATGTTGTGGGCCTATGGTCAAACTTAGCGGACGAATAACTGCCAACGATTATGTCGCAATTTTGGAGACCACTTGCATCCTAATGTCCGGATTTTGTTCCCGGACAATGACGCCGTCTTCCAGGTTGATAATACACCCATTCACACAACTGGAGTTGTTGCAGAGTGGTTTGAGGAACATCGGGATGACGTTCAACACCTTCCCTGGCCCGCCCAATCACCAGATTTCAACATAATCGAACATCTGTGGTCCGTCTTGGAAACAAGATTCCGGCGACGATTTCCACCTCCATCCTCTCTCACAGAACTGGCCGATGCCCTGCACGAGGAGTGGTGTAAAATTCCACTTGCTACCATTCACGACCTCTATGCCTCCATCCCACGTCGCATCAAGGCTGTACTGAAGGCGAAAGGTGGCCCGACACCATACTAATCTGGTAAGTTGCAATTTCGTTCTTGTGTTTCCATTTTTCTGATCACCATCTGTATTTCACTATGGAGAGTCAATTTCCTAGACATAAATTTATCTACTTCAAAAGTCACTTCCCTTGCCCTCCAAGGTCTTCACCTTATGTTTGATGTAGATGTATTATCGAGTGTAAAGGAATAACATTATGTGGTTTTGAAACTTACAATTTTGGGCGTTTAAACGGTGTGCGAGGATAGTTTGTAATAATACTCCACATACAACTGTTTATCAGCAAGTTAAATAAAAAATACGCATATGTTATAACGTCGATATTTTACATTCAGTGCGCCTTGTTAATGATTTTAAGTCTACACCCCTCACAGCTTCTCAATATGACCCTGGTAGAAATAAGAACACTATTGATATTAGAAAAATCCAGAGGCCAGACTAATCCAGAGGCATGGGATAACATCAAGTGGTAAAATAGAAAATTAATTTGAGAACTTAGCTCAATATATAGTAAAGAATATCGCGAGAAGAAAGAACAACGAAAACAAGAGAAAAATCATACGTTACTTTAGCACAAATTATAAATATTTACAAACGAAGCCGAAAACTTGTTATAAACAAAATTAATTTCTCTCGAAATAACCTGAAACAGGCGAAGATCACTTCCGTTTTGTTAATGTTCGTTGTAATACATGTTTGTAATTCCAGATATTGTTTGGCAATAGACAAAATAGAAGAGGTAAACAAACCATAACAAAATGATACTCGGAAGAATGAAAAGAAAGCCAAGAACAAACTTTTAGATGATATCCCTGTTGATTGCCAGCAGTTTCTTCTTGTTTCAATTCCATTTTACTCGCGCTTTATCCTATCGATTTTATGACAATACTGATGAGAATTAATCGGGAAGGATTCACCCAAATAGTAACATCATATTTAACTGAATACAAAGAAGAGAAAGTAGCTTTTTGATTCACTCCCTGCTCTTTTAGGATTTCTATTTTTGTAAGGTATATGCTATTAGAGTAATTTTTAAATTCAGAAAATATTTTAAAAAGCAGAACGAAACGAAGGAGAAAAGGATTAAGTTTAAACTTCAGAGACGATGCAATATTTAAAATGCATAATCGTAACCTACTGAGTTACAACCAACGAGAAAAGAGAGGCAACGAAAATAGACAATTACAAGGAAGAAAAAGGTATGAGACAAGTGTCCTAGATAAGACTGTAAGTAGTCTACAAAAAACGGAGAATGCAGGCTATAATCTTAAAAGAAAACAATAGTACAAATTAAAGAAATCTATGTTTGATAATGGAAATTGTTGTGAAGTGTAATTCATAAGCTTGGAAACGACACCCAAGCTTGTATTCTCTAAGCTTTGAGTCATCAGCCAGTTCTACTCGAACAAACGTCAATTTCACTTGAAATTAAAATCTAACTTTAATTTTTAAGGCTTCTCTCGTGGACTTCCTGATTTTGTATGGAATAACTCCGCGTTTACAGCTTCAAATGCAAAAAAAAAAAAAAAAAAAAAAAAAAAAGGACCTGTCCAAAAAGGCAGTATGAAGTATGGGAAAATCTATGAACACACACAAGTACTGACAAAATGATAGAAAACTCATATTTTGTTGGAATTCAATCGAAAATAGTGTCTTAAAAATTAAGAAAAGTGCAAATTAAAGAAAGGGAAAAATACGTGGGAACACAAAATATATCAGAAAACTGATACACAAGTAAACTATAAACCATTAGTTCCATAACCTTTTCGTCTGTCTTGGTTCGTTGTACTCTCACGTTCCTGCACTTTCGATCGGATCATAGAATATATTCCCCCGTGTAAGAAATATAATAAAAGTGGAATATAATTTTTCTTAAAGCAGTTTAAATCTTTGTCTCATAAAAACTTGGATTCACCCATCATCGTGCTCTACTAATGTAAACCTACATTCAAGAATGAAATGCGGCTTAGACGGTGCAGTTTTCTATCCTACTAAGAAATTTTGTTCGAAAATCGGGATGTACTTAATAAATTCGTATTTAAGATTATATTCTTAATGTTGACTTTACAGGGCTAATTTATAAATAAATAAATAACACTTGGCTGGCATTATATGCGTACATCTCAGTAACCCACAAAGAAATTTGACTTAACATCGCTCTGAAATGAACTTAATTAATAATGATGATCTACAGGAGTTCTATATAGAAGAACAAAAAGTCGCTTATAAAAAACCCTTTCTAAAAGTACAACGAGAACATTATCTGTTAAAATGCTGCTGCCCCATAACAGAAACTGAAACTAACGTTACTTAGAAATCGATTTGTAGTCATAATAACCACCCCCCTTTAAAGGGAACCCAAAAGGAAGAAACCGTCGGGCACATTTTTTTAAATATATTAAGATTCTATTTTGTCAAAAAAGATACTTTGCATAGTTATTTTGTATTGATAAATCTATTCTTAATCTTCTATCCTAAAGCTGTTCTTAAATAAAAAATACAAAAACTCTGCGGGACTTGTATCTATGGCCATTCTCACTTATGTCTAAAATCTAAAAGCACAGTCACAAAATTTATTTCACTCACCTAATAAAAAAGACGTGATCTCAAATTACATTCTCTCCAGCTAGAATCAAAGTAACTGGCAATAGCTCTTAAAGTTCCAAACATGTTTCAAATAGAATGGTTGGGAAATTTTCATGGTTTGTACCCGGGATATTCTTTCATTCTTTTATATTCTCAAATATGATCTCAATTCATTTCACTTGCCTAAAAGAAATGAAACGGTCCCAAATTATACCATCCGCAGAGTAGGAGCCGTTCTGATCACGAAGTTTGAAACAAGTTTAATACTACGACCAAAATTTCTTTCATTGTTTGTCAGCACGGTCATTAATACTTCCTTTTTAATAAAAAAAAATACTTACAAGTTAGTTGCCTCTTCTACCAGGAATAGCAGGATGTCAAGTATGCATTCTCTTACGATAGGATCAGAGCAGCGTAAACAAATATTCGAATTCGAAAGGGCTTAAAATAGAACGAATTGAAACTTTCTTTGTAGTTTCAAGCTAGGGATATTCTTATAAATTTCTAAATTGTATAAAGCACAAACTCCTTATTTGTTAAACTTAACTACTAAAAATGAAAAGAAATAAGTCATTTATTCCGTAGTGTATGTTGTAGAATAGTTGCAAGTAAAGGGTACAAATCCGATACAAGTTAGGAAAATATTTCCAATCCTTATTGTTGAAATATTATCAAACTTGTGGTTGGTAATAACTGTTTTTCCGCTTCTCAACACAAAGGATATAAATTGAATTTGTCTTATCCGTAATAAGTGAGGGAAACACATTTGTTACTATGTGATACAATATAAAATATACAACTATGTCCGTAGATAACAAACTAAAATTATCCGTTTCTTCTATTCTTTACGTACTCTAAATTTTGGCCCCTCATTTACGCTCTCTAAGGAACTAACGTGGAAGTGTTTCACTTCAAATCACGTTATCGCTATTCGATGAGTGAAATAATTAGTTATTTTCTAAAATCCATTAAAGGATAAGAATATATGGTAAGGTAATATGGTCAACCACTTGCACCTTCGTTACTTTCTGATTATTGCTAGTGCTCCTATGTTTGTGCTCTCAACATAGAGCTTATCATAACCTGCTCTAATGCTAATCGCAAAAATCGAAATATATAGCCTACTAGGTTTGGAATTTTGCTTTTACAGAATTTTTGCAAATAATGCCTCTCGTGTGTTATTAGCATCGTGAAACACTCTTCATTATTGTTTTTTACGCTGAAAGTAAAAAGGGCATGCGAAGATAAATACTACAATCTGAGTATCGAAAAATTGAAGAAATATGTTATGCATCACATTCTAAAATACAGGGAGCTGAACTGTTTGAAATAAATATTTAATATGTTGAGCGTGTTCATTTAAGTGGCATTTTATTGCGTTACGTTCATTCAAATGGGTATCATAAAGACGGGAACAGGATTAAAACTGTACGTCAAATATTATAATGTGAGTGGTCTCTCTTGTTAGAGAAAGGACAGTTGGCACACTAGCCTTTTTTACTTTTAAAAAAGTGTCGCCTGCAGCAGTGTTTTCGGAAATAAACATTCAAGAGAGAGAAGACGAACAATCTGCATACTATACTTCAGTAGAAAAAATTGACATCAACCTAATCTGGTATTAGCTCGAGCAATGGCTGATCGATTGATATTAAATTTTTCGTGTCAGCAGTTAGCCAGACATGTAACTCATTTAGAAAACTTTTTATTTTTTCTTACGTTACTCTCACTAGAATGAAGACCCTACGAGTAGAAGAACAGATTTAAATTTTATGCTAAAAATGGTGAGTGGATTATGCTTAGGAGGTTTCTTTACGCTATACCAGTGAGCAAGTGATCTACGACTTACGAGATGAAAACGGGCAAATTCCGCAGATTCCGCCTTACTATGCATTTATGAATAACAGACAATGTTTTCTATATGGTACTAGTTTATATCTGTGGTTATTTTATATTGAAGCACTTCGCAAAGTGTAATCTGAGCTGTGAATAAAACAAGGATTGGTTGCTAATGGTCGTAATATCAAAATTCTTAGTGTTTCGTGTTTTAAGTGCATGTTTCTTATTTTCGTCACAAACTGATACATTTATATTTTTGTACTTTGAAATAGTTGCTTTTAACTCATATCAATATGGAGGCTAGTGTTTTAGAACAATTTGAAGCAATGCTGACAGAGGAATTATAGAAACAATTAGAAACCATTGCTCAGAAAATGGAATTGAATATTGGACGTCTAGGACAAAAATAGATGAATCTGTAAGTGATTCAATTGTGAAGAGAACCGCGGCTGCCAGAGGGTTAATGGTCTTTGTTAAGTATCACTGAAGAAATTACTATATTGTGGAACATCCTGTATATAGGTTCAATTCACTGGAAGTTCACCATGGAAATCGGTATGTTGGTACATCACTGTACATAATGGATCACTTTTCGCTTGTTAACTATAAGGTTATTCAACCTATAAGACGATAAGCCACCTGTTGTTAAAGCCACCTGTTATATTTATAATCCCTCATTTAAGCCACTATTATACCACCATTAATAAAAATGTACATATTATTCATTTAAATTTGCAGTTTATAAGTCCTTTTCTTTCATTCACTTATTTATTTATTTATCTATTTATTTTTTCAACTGTAGGTTTCTTACCATGATTGGATGTTTCAATTGATTTTCCAATCTTTTTCACTGAACATATAATATATTTGAAATCATAGTAAACACCTGAAACTAAATGAATATACTGGTAGACATTAACACAAAAATACTTAATTACTAAACCATAATAGAAAATGTGTATATTTCGGAAGTGTTGCCTAACAACGGTGCAAACGCTAAAGGCGAAATTCCTAATATGTGTATTTAGTGTAGTGTAATGTGTGTATATGCACCTTTTTTTTTTTTTTACAACAAACTTGTTCAATACTCAAACCTTTTTATTCAAAAATATTTTGTAATATTCAACTACTAAATATAAACACATAATGTAGCATTAAAATTATAATATAAATTAATATATATATTCATACACAAAAAACATTAATAAAACAAGACAATTTTCAAAACAAGCATTTCGCAAAATAGTTATAACATTACTTGTATATTGATTATTTAAAATACTGTATCACAACTTACTAAATAACAAAAATTCTAAAGGAATGCAAAAACATTTAAAGTCTCAAGTTTCAATAATCATATTACTCATACGGCAAAACGAAAGACTCATTAAAATGTTTCAAATAAATTTAGAATAGCAGGTCAACTCACAAAACAATCCCTCTTGTCTTGCTGTTATTTAAATACATATATATGAAAACTTACATTTTTTTTTTAATTATCAGTAGTACTCGCAAACAAACTTCTATTTTTACCAAATCATCAACTATAACAGGTACATAGGCATCAATACTAATGCACGGATCTTTACAACATTAGCGAGCACGCGATTTTTAGCTGATAGAATCATTACTTAATCTTATTTTCAACAAACATCTTATTGGCTACGGCAAAGTAAAACTCTACTAGCACATGCACAGCAAACGGTTCCTACTCATCTATCATTCACAAGCTAGGCATTCGGGAAGCAAGATGGAGTAACTATCTACGGAGTGATCCGCCCTATAATAGCCATTGGCATCACGTTAAAATACGCATTCATTATAACCGTAAATTCAAGTAAGGATGCCACTCTAAATCAGCCTTTTGGCATCTTGAAAATAGCCCTAAATCATTTATAATGCTCAATTGCCATTTAGTTGAACTCAAACGTGGACAGCTCTAAAACACTTTATATGCAATCATTTTGTTCGCTTGACAAACGTTATCAATTTTCACGTGCTTAGTTGGGTCATGCATTACTCCCTCAACATACCATGAACAACGGGACCTACCAATCACTAGATTCCTCAACGAATCAAAAAAAAATTCTTATGTCGTTTTTTTAATATCAGAAATCTCCAATTCAATTTAAAATCCGCTACATATTATTACTGTTGCGTGAATCATTCGAACCGTAATCAGTGAAAGATTTATGGGGTTTGTAATTTTCAGGCTGAAGGCCACCCAAAATTGCATGATTGCTTCTTTTTTTTTTAAAAAAAAAAAGGGAAAATAATTATACTCAAACAGTGACTTTAGACGGTTCTTATTGTTTCAATCACTTCTCGGAACAGTTTCTGCGTGAGTCACTTGCTGGAAGTGTTCGTGCCTTTTGAGTGATGTCCTTTTTGAAAGATTGGTGGTAGTTCATATTTTTCTCACTATATGTATCTGTACAGTCATATGGTAGTTTGTTACTGTGACGTCACATGTTCTTTCTGTTTGTATGTGTGGAATGCGGTGAGCGGGTAATTAAATTTTCGTATCATAGTGACAATCGAGTTAGCAAGTGCGAATGAGAAACCGTAACATGAATTTAATACAAAGAATCTGAACTTGTCGTTTTTAAATAAGTTTGAATTAGATTCGGATATTAACTCATCGCTTTGCAGCAGCAGTAATTGTGTGGTTTCATTGAGTTAGAGAAATCCTAATATGGTTGTGGTCGAAGGCTGAAGATATTTCCGACGTATGGTAAAAGTTGGCGTTTATTGGTTAGTCTTGTTTGTAATAATAACAAGTGTCCTCGCTTTAGTAATTCGACGTCTGTGCGGAAAGGAACATTTTCAGTAATGTGAAATTGAGTATTGCGCATGTGTTCTTGCTATCTTATTTTTTCGTGAATCATCACTTGTGAGTTCATTATTCATGAATGTTCTGGTATGTCGAAACGGTGAGTGCTTTCGTTATTAATTGATATTAATTTTATTCTTGATTTGCTTTGAATTTGAGTTTTTAGCAAAGTATTTGTTTGGCTGCTGGTGGTTCCATTATCTTGGTGAGATGTAATTTATTTTTCCTCGTCATGCTGCACTAACTTATAATTAGCGATGATTCTATTTTCTAAATGTTTCGTTCTTACGTCAGCTTTATAGTACTGGTTTGAATAAATATTGTTTTTGGGATATTTTTACGATACTTGAGTGGGGCTTTAAGGAGCGGTAATCCCCATTTAGATATCAATATTGATAGTCATCGCTTCACCTGGATTGATTAGGTATAGTGTTTAGTAACATTTTGGCCCTTGTACTTATAGCAACATTCTTTACATTGTACATTACTTTGACTCGGAAAGTGACTGTAACCGATTCATCTGATCTGGTTCCGGGAGCAATTGAGGAATGATTCCTAAGCTGCTCTGGTAACCGGATCAGATGAATTGCTTGCAGTCACTGTTTGACCGAAAGTGAAGATTTGCCGAAAAATCTATTATTAGTGATTCCAACATGTATAAGCTACAAACCTCCTCACAAAAATCTAGTGATTTCTAAAATTAAAAAAAATGCTTTTTGAATGAAGGTCCTGTCAAACTAGTTTTCTGGATTCGCCGCTGTTCATAATTTTTTTCTAACAAGAAATTCATTCCGGCATCTACCTAAATAGGAAATTTACCTAACGTTAAAACACAGGAGGCTCCAGTGGTAATAATTTTCTATCTAAGCATTATTTTGGACCAGTTCAAAATAACCGCTAGTATAGGCTGAAACCCCTTCTCTCAGTTTTACGTTTTTTATGACTAATACGTTAGACATTTCAATTTCAACTACTGCATTAAAGTTCCACTATACATGGTAGTCTACGAAAGTAATGTAACCTTCACGGAAATTCTTATAGATGATATCTTTCAAATTTTATCAGCCTTTACAGTGACTGCTTTCAGTACCTCTACAAAAATAAACTTTGCCGGTAAGTAGAACTGAATTTAACCACCAACATTACAGCCAAAATACAGTTACATGTTCTATCTTACGGTGGAAGTTGAAACTTCCGGTTTACTGCTCCCGACAGAAAACTGTGAAACTCTTTTCGAATTTTGTGCAAAGTAACGGCCGATGTGCCAAGTAACCCCGTCTTATGGTACTTCAAAGCAGTTTTATGCAAGACATCATAGTTTTCAATAAAGAGTAGGTTATATATCATTATTTGGTTTAGCTTAACTGGGGAAAAGGAATTCCTATGATGATGTTATTAATTTATTTTTTCTCTCTCTCTCTGTCATCACGTTAGGAATATAAAGCTCGATTCGTATACTAATTTATAACAGCAAGTTAATATACATTTATAACTAACATTATGGAGAAGAGCACTATAGATGTGAAAGACCCCAAAATATTATGAAGAGTAGAGATGAGAAAATGATCAAATTGGGCCGCTATCAGTATCGAATCCATAGTCTTCTGGCGCAGTAAATGTTGCTCCTTGGTATTTATTTTGCTTAATTTTTATAATAATAGTTATTATTATAATTACGATAAGGAATTGCAAATGTACCAGTAATGGACATTGAGATCGCAAGAATGTGCTTTTTATTCTCATCAGTTTCTTATTTCAAAATTCTTTCTATATGCGTTTTTTTCCTAAAGCTAGTGCTATTTCGCCAGGCACCGGTAAAATACAAGTTTGTACATTATTATAATAAGAATTTTTACCTAATACTACGCAAAAAATTCGTATTGTGTATCATTTGTTTAATATAGCATACAAAAGATATAACAGAAAAATATATATTAATAATCAGTACCTGTTGAGTAATCGAGGACAGTACATAGTGATTCCAATAATGTGTAAAAATATTTATAACAATCTTTGAAAGATTCACCACTCGAAATCGAAAATGGAATTAATAATCACTACAGTTTGGAAATACGTCTCAAATAAATAAAAAGCTAAGAAATTGTGTGTGATTCATATCTAGTCCCATTCGTTTTGTAAGATCCTCGAAAATTTTAGGTCATTTCACTTGTCTTTTAAATGGTGTGATTTCAAATTATAACTCCTATGTTGAAAAGATGAACGCACATCATTAATAGATCCAAATTCAAAACATGTTACAAATAAAACGATTGAGCATATATTTATAGCTCTTACCTACGATATTCTTATCCTTTCCTAGATTGTAGAAAATAATTATTTCACTCATCGGATAGCGATGGCGTGATCTGAAGTGAAACGCTTCTACGTCAGTTCCTCAGAGTGCTCTAATCAATGGAATAAATTTAGCTGTTAGAATATACGTATCTCGCAGCTACAGTTTCACTTTCAATCGATCAGGAAGGAGAAAATATCTGTTGACCGGCTTTACAAAATTTCATCTGAACTGTGAACAATTCTACAGGAAGACCAGATTGAGAAATGGATGATCATTTTTTTTATCTCAAAAAATAGAAAGAAATAATAGTGGTTTCGATAATCTAGTTTGATCTACTAATCCTCCTAAACATGATTTTTTTTTAAACTATTAACTTTCGGAAAAAATTAACCTGCACAATGATGCATGTTCGGCTGGTATTGTATATATTGCTGATTCTATCTACCTGCACAGTTGTGTAGGTCAGGCTGAAAGGGTAGAAATGGTTATTAGCAATCAGCAAAAAGACGTTACATCTTCAATAACTTACTTAGCGTGAGATGAAGGAAAGAAAGTTTACATGTTATATATATATAGTTAACACTTACAGTAGAAACCGATATGTCTACTATAGACGGGTCGCGTCGCTTGCGTCAGTAATATGCATGTGAACTGTAAAACTTTCGTGAAAGGTTGGTGTATCAAAAACGATAAGATAATATTATACAATACGATAAACTGAGAATGGGCTATAATAATAAAAGTTGGCATGGTTTTGTATAGTATGATATCCAGTTGAGAAGTTAAATGTATGAGATGTGGGACTTCGGTTATGGTTAATTACTGAGTGAATGAGTTCCGTATATTTTTGAATGTATACGAAACTTTAAAGTGAAGTATATATTTTATTTTTAAGATTTTAATTTTTACTGCTAAAATTACACAAGGAAAATTACTATGAAAACTTCAAATGAAGGTCATGTTTGTTGCAATCAATTGACTCTTTCGGCCTTCATTCATAATTTCTCGAACGTATGCTCAGTGCGTTGTACTTTCTTGTAACCAGCGAAACAAACATCTGATCACGAGGGTGCTACCTCTGCAAAAGAATGTGCAGAAAACCAATGCTTAATCTCAACTTTTAAATTTCACACATACTACAGTAAATACAACCAGGACCAAGCTTATGCTTATTGTCCCAGGTTCGATATTTTCCCCTAGAATTATGTAGATATACTTCCCCGTATAAGTAGATTGCTCCACATAAGTAAAGAAGCACATTCGGAAGGAATAAATGCGTAGTTTGAAAGAGAAATGACGAAAATACTTTGTTTCCTAGTAAACAATTTTTAAGTCGTATACTACAAGCCTTTTTGCTGTTTTTGACGTTGCTCTTGTTAAAACATCTAAAGAAGTCTATAAGTTTATTTGAGGTTTACAGCTTAATTTCACAATATCTTCTTGAAAACGTAGTTCTTCTATAATTCTTTTTATGCTAGCAAATTTGTGATCACTTGAGTGCATCAACCAATGAGTGATGAAGTTCTGTACATTGCATATTAATGTTATATCATATGGTAAATTTATGTATTATGAAACCTGCGGAAATTGCCCGTTTTCTTCTTGTAAGTCTTAGATCACTTGCTCACTGGTATAGCATAAAGACACCTCTCAAGCATAATCCACTCACCATTTTTAGCGTAAAATTTAAATCTGTTCTTTTACTCGTAGGATCTTCATTCTAGTGGCAGTAACGTAAGAAAAGATAAAAAAAATTCTAAATGAGTTACATGTGTGGCTAACTGCAGACATGTAAAATTTCATTTCAAACGGTTCAGCTATTTCTGTAGCTAATAGCAGATAAGGTTGATGTCAAATTTTTTGTACTTAGGTGTAGTATGCAGATTGTTCGTCTTCTGTCTCTTGAATATTTATTTCCGAAAACTGCTGCACGTGACACTTTTTTAAAAGTAAAAAAGCTAGTGTGCCAGCTGTCCTTTCTCTAACAAGAGAGACCACTCAGATTATAATATTTGACGTACAGTTTTAATCCTGTTCCCATCTTTATGATACCCATTTGAATGAACGTAACTTTATAAAATGCCACTTAAATGAACACGGTCAACATATTAAATATTTATTTCAAACAGTTCAGCTCCCTGTATTTTATAATGTGATGTATAACATATTTCTTCAATTTTTCGGTATTCAGAGTCTAGCATTTATCTTGGCACTCCCTTTTTACTTTTAGCATAAAAAAGCAATAACGACTAGAGTGTTTCACGATGCTAATAACACTCGAGGACATTGTTTGCAAAAGTCCTGTAACAGCAGAATTTCAAACCTATTATATATTTCGATTTTTGCTAATGGCAATGCAGCAGATTGTGATAAATTCTATGTTGAGAGCACAAACATAAAAGCACTAGTAATAATGTAAGAGTAACGAATTAGCTGTTGGGTGTCCATATTACCTTAACGTTGGATTCTGGAATCATTATATCATGTATTTCAAATAAGTACATAATAATAACAATAATTTACAAACTCTATGCTTCTCAAATGTATTTGTTTATTTAGAATGTATGAGATGTAACTACGTCGCTACATATCAATATAAACAAAATTTTACTATCTCAAGGTATCAGATTATATAAAGCGCAACCTTAAATTGGTATGCTTAATGAAATCACGTATCTTGTGCAAAAATTTTAAAAGTTGTTATATCGTCCCTTTGTTTCTTTGTAATCATAGTGACAGTTTCTTGTAGCGGCAATGGCAAAAACCTCTTCCGATTTTTAAATTTTCTGACACAAAAAGTAATAATGCTAGTGACAACGGATCTCTATTTTCACTTATAATAAATGTTTATTCCATATAGCACAAAATAAGTATTTTGGTATGTACCTGAGTTAACTCTGATATCGTATGTGTCGTGTCGTTCATAAGTCATTGACCAGGTAATGGCGTCTGCTTTGAAATAAATGCAGAGCGTGAGAATTAAATCTGCCATGTCTGTAGTTTCGTGTGCAGAAAATACATACTTCTGGGTCATTATCGCAGTGGGTCATGGTGAGTGGTGAGTTGTCAAGGGTCGCGTGCTGTTGACCCAGTATCGACTGCCCCACCTACTCAATGACCAACTCTAGCTGTGGCACTTTCCAGAATATCCGTCAGATTTTGGAAAAGTTCTAAAGGATATGTAATTGTTACATTTTAATTTAAGGTATTGCTAGTCTGCTGTTTTATTTTTGAATGGAATTACGAATCGCCATGACTTTTCTACATATTCATTTTGTGAGAAAACCTTAATGAGCAATAGAAAATAGAACTGTTTTTCGATTCGGATTGGTTTGGGTTAACAGCTTGAAAATGAAATCACTTAATGTCCAACGCTTATGCCTGTTAGGCTAAGGAAAACTATGATTGAAGCAGGTGATGATGGATGAATTGGTGGAATGAGGCATTGCGAGTGTCCCGAGAAAACCCACGACCATTATTTTGTCCGTCTCAACCTTACTTGCCTTGGAAACGAACCAGGCACCCCACCCATCTGATTGATTAGTAGGCGGGGTCTCACTTTCGATTCTCGATGGGAAAACCTTTGAAATATACGATGCCCTTGGTGTATCCCTGCATTTCCAGGTTATTGAAATTACCTGTAGAAGGAGAATAACCGAACAGAATAGAGACAAATTTCAGAGATACTTCCAGTCTTTTTAAAATTTAATCTTGAATTCTCTGGACTGCACTATTTTATCATGACCAAAATCAGTGACTCATGGTTAATAAAACATTGCATTTGTAAACGTTTGCATTTCCTACATAGACGAGTGAGTCTTCACTCTTACTGAAAAGAGCATTATTATGGTAGTGGCTTGAGTATTCGTTTTGTGTATTAGGGATCCGCGGTTCGATTCTCCGTGGATATTCAGAAAAGAAAATATAATTTAGAATCATCATATTTCTGATTTGTAATAAAATGCAGAATTGTCGATTTCTCTCGTTCTTACAAAAATAAAGTTGAAACGACTTCCTTCACAGGGAAAAAGTAATTACATGACGTCACAGCCTACAATCTCGATTTCTACTGTCTGAAAACTTCGCTTGTTTCGCAAACAATTCATGAATAGAAACAGGTCATTTTTCAGGCCTAGTTTGATTCATAAATTTTCCTGGAACGTCATTGTGTAATTGTTACTAAGTGTTCTTGTACTTTTACTAGAAATAATAATAATATTTTCGTTCTGCATTTACAAAATGTTCCGTATATTCCTTCAAGAAAAATTGATAAATTATAATTATTCCTTTTTATATATTTTGATGATATAACAATATTGCGCATACATAATCCAATGTCTTTAGTATTGTAATAACCTAACTTCTGGGCCAAAACTCTGGCCAACCCATTTTGGAAATATCTTTTACCGGCACAGATTGAGTAGGGTGAGATTGAGCAGGTTGCTTTGCGCATAGGCTTTTATGCCATTTAAAATCATAAAAAACTTACATCTTAAACTGTATTACACTATACATAATTACATTTTTACTCTATCGCATAATGTCCTCCTGATTGTTTATAACTTCTAGACTATTTTTTGAGTTTCTATAACTTTCAGCACACCCGTTATCGCAATGCTTTGATCAGTATATAAGAATAGCGTGAAGTATTTAATAATTAGAATGCTAAAGTGCTTTGAGTTTAGAGCTAAATACTGTACATTGCGTCTATAACTCATAATTAAAGTTATTGTTTGCTTTTACATATCTTTTACTACATTGTCAAATTCCTCCTCTTATACCTTTCACTATCATCAGCGCCATATCATTATCTGTTAATAATTCTAATTCTGTATTTGTCATCTTTAACATTGCATCCCAAGCTAACCTGGTGCTGTCATATACCAAGCTGTATCAAGACCATAAGCTTTATGACATGTTTCTCTAAAGTTCTCAAACACATCTGCTAATAACAAAACATCAGTTTTCCATATAGGTCATGGTACTGTCCGAGATTATTAATTTTAAATGTTTTCCACACTTTCTTCGCATGCGTATAATTCTCATAACTTATATGTGTGTTGGTAAGCTTGTTTAAGAATGCTTTCTTTGGGCTTAATTGTCTCTGTTTAAACTTTTTCCAGTCACTAACATAATCGTACGGGTAAACACCTTTTCTTGTTACAAGGTTAAATTGTTCTTCATTAGGGTAGAAGTGTTGTGTGTGAGTCATTTGTTCTCTTGTTAGGTTTGATGATAATTTGTCTAAACACTTCATAAATCTAAACGAATATATGAATTTTTATTTGATAGTTCCAACCTTTTTCTGAATGAAATGTAGCGTTCTCTTTTATTAGGTATAAATCAATTGTTTCTTTATTACATCCAAGTTCTTTAATGAATAAATGTGAGTCGTATCCTGTTATGTATAATGATTGGCACAAACTTTTTGAATTATAACTTTAAATTACAATTATTACAGAAAGGATCATGATCATGATGTTTAACTTTATAATTCTTTTTAGTGTATTTTTCTTTACAGTAATAACCAAATTCGGATCTATTAAACTCTCTTCTCTGTTTCTTTCTTAAAGGTAACTCATTATTTTGCTTATAAATGTTAGATATCATTTTAGCTTCTTTCTGTAATTTATTTATGTACCTTTTATCTGCATTTTTACCTCTAAACAAATAGGTTCGGTTTTAGTTCCATCGCTTTTTACAATGTAATACAAAATCCAGAAGGTTTATGTTGTTGATATTTTTTTGTATATGGTTTATTTTCTAGATAACATTCTTCACATCCCAAAACCTTATGCAATAAGCATTCAAAATCGGCATAGATTACAAAGGCCATTCTCATTTTATACTGATAATTCTTAAATTTAGCATGTGTGTTTTCTTCAGGCATTATTATTTTTACTGGTTTATTAGACGAACAATCTTGCTCATGTTTATCTAATGCACTTTGTTATTAAAAGTATAACAAACATCGATCACACAAATTTTCGAGCTCTCCATTTACTTATTTGAGTACTAATTAATTTACTTATTTCTTTAATCCAACAATAATGTGTTTTAACATTTTCTTCAACAAGTTTTTATATATCTGACAAATTCACATGTTTTTCTTTTTTGGTCTGTGTGTGATGTATTATATAGATTGAATAGTCTTTATCATACTTTAGAAGTAAATTGAGAGAAAACTTAATACATGGAAGTGCGTCGGGACCGAAATACAGCAAATTATGGATGCGTTAAAATATTAAATAATACTTTTGATAAAGTGGATAGTTTCAAATATCTAGGATCAATATTAACAGAGGAAAATCATATTCACGGAGAATTTAAATGTCGACTAAACGCAGGGAATTCGTGTTACTATTCGGTTCAAAATCTCTTGTCGTCGCGAATTCTGTCGAGGAATTTGAAACTTAAAATATACAAAACGATAATATTGGCTGTTGTTCTGTATGGCTGCAAAACATGTTCGCTTACTCTGAGGGAAGAACATAGTCCGAAAGTATTTGAGAACAAGATCCTGAGACGAATATTCGGACCCAAGGGAACGAGAATGGGGAATGGCGGAAACTTCATAACGAGGAACTACATAATTTATATGGTTCACCCAACATTGTGAGGGTTGTCAAGTCTAGGAGCCTTAGATGGGCGGGTCATGCAGCTAGAATGGAAGAAAGTAGAGACGCTTTCAAAGTCTTGACTGGAAGACCAATCGGAAAACGACCATTAGGAAAAGCTAGGCGCAGGTGGGAGGACAATATTAGGATGGATCTCGCAGAGATTGTAATACAGAGTAGAAACTGGATGCAGTTAGCTAAGGATAGAAGACAGTGGAGAGCTTTTGTGAACGCGGCATTGAACCTCCGGGTTCCATAGGCTATACATAGAGAGAGAGAGAGTCTTTATCATTCGCATATACATTTATAGAAATATTAAGTAATTTTTCGACTTTTGGAATATCGCTTAGTTTTACAGGAAAATGAATATTTTTTTAGTATGGATTCTAAGTTTGACAATAGTACATCATCTTTTGGTACTCGTTCAGGATGTGAATTTGTAGGATATAAGGCACTGTATAATGAGTATAAGAAGCATTTTTCGTCTTCAGTTTTACATTAATTACTGCCTTTTTGTTTGAATCTGTTTAGGTAATTCTATGTATGATGATCCTCTGTATGGTATATATTTAACAATTGCTAGTTCAAAAAAGTTAATGTTTATAAGAGCCCAGCCAGAACTTCAAGCTTGAAACTCATCCATTCTTGTTCTTAATGCTTGTTTCATATTAGTTAGTGGTTCCTTGACATTGGTTTTTGATATATTACTCGGTTCTCAGTATTAAAATAAAAGTCTTGCATTTCTTTTCCTTTCTTTTATTTAGGACAAACATAGATTAATTTTCAATGAGCCATGGTTTTGTATGCTGAGTTGAATTATTAATTTCCAATGAGCCATGTTTTTGTAAGCTGAGTTGTAATCTGTTTAATATAGCTTTAGATGTTGTTTTAATATTATGTTCTAATGGACCTTCTGGTTTGTATTGTGTTGTGAATCTCCATGTTTCTAATTTTGATTTAAATGTAGTATTTTGACGATTTACATCGATTGGTATTGATTCAGATTTCATTTTTGGTTCTTCAAATACTTCTTTTTTAAATGGAAACAGTTTTAAAGCTCTCTTCGTACCTAATCTCTTAGGTTTTTGTTTTTCCAATATGCCTTTTTTAAATGGAAAAGTTTTGTTAAAGTTTAATCTGTTTTGTTCATCTTCATATACTTTAATACGGTCTATGAGTTCTGTTTTTCCTTAATCGGGAATAACTTTTGATCCCCTTTCCTTTACATAAGTTTTTTTTTTAATTCCACTACTGTGCGCTTAATTAAATTCATAATTACTCTCTTGTTTTTGTTATAAAAAATAATTTTTAATCATTTTCGTTATCTAATACAACAGCTGATATTCATGTGACGTAGGAAATCTCGATGTCTATTAGCATATTGTATTAGAAGATGGCTTTTATGGAAATAACCCATGAAAGTTACTAATGATCTAATGAAAACTAATTCATTTTTATTATTATTTTTTCAAATCTACCTCATCATGTTCATCACTATCATTTGTAGGCTCAAGTTCTTTGTCACTATCATTTGTGGGCTAAAGTTTTTTGTCGCTATCCCAATTTGATTCTGGTGTATATCTTTCTAATACTCCATTCTGTTTTTCTTTTAATAGCATTTCTTGTTCTTTTAATATTTGTTTTTCTAGTAGTACTGTTATGAGTTGAAGATCTTGATGAATAAGGTTAAGTTTATTCTGTATCCATTCATACTGCTTATCCATATTTATTAAATACAGAAATGAAAAAAAAATGAATACCTACTTTCTCATTATTATAAAAAAGGAGGTTATGGAAAGGAAAACTATCCCCCAACTTAAGCAATAATGTAGAGAGAACGGAGCACATGGTTATTCAAAACTTAGAAAAGCAGAAATAATAGCCTTAATCAACGAGCACAGAAATAAGTCTCTAGCAATAACTGCTGCAAATTCACAACAACCAAGTGAACAAGATAAAACAATGATGAATAAAGATGAGCTTATAAAAGACACGATTCAAAGGTTAAACCGTGAGCATATTGTAAACTACTTTCAGAATCCGGTTTGTAGAAATATAGTTATAAATGCACTTAGTAGTCGAAAATTCAAAGAATGGAAACAAATTTTAGAAATAAAGAACTTACCCGATAATTTTCTACATATCTTCAAAAACAAGATACATTGGTGTTCAGTTACATCAACCCATAAACTGTCACTTTCTTTTATAGAACGTTATGAAGAACACATCAATTGGGTCAGATTATCAAACAGGAGAGACTTAGTTAGATACGAAAACATTATTAATAAGTATAGTGATAAACTTTTCTGAGACAAATTGTGTGAACGAAGGTATGGTTCATGTTGTTATCATAATTTAAAACCAGATTTCGTACGAAACCATAAAGAACACACAAGACGACATATTCATTGGGAAATGAGTGAAGATTATGTTAATGAATTTAAAGAAAAAGTTGATTTGCTCGTGTTTGGTGAAGAAAATAACTGGAGAAATATTCGCAGAAACAAGCTATTGAGGTTTGCACACAATTCCAAGAATACTTACTTTGGAGCATACTCTCTTGCAAAACAGATTTGCTTAAACTTACATTCCTAAAAACCTTTAAAGACAAACTCTGTTGGGATATAGTTTCTAAAAATTGTCGCATCTCAGGAAAAAAACTAACATCCTTCTTGAGAGAATTCGATTCTATTATCGATTTGCACGATATTACACCACTGCTAGATGAAGCATATGTGAGAAATAACAAAATAAAGTTTACTGGTCAAGTGTTAGTTTACACGATAAAAGCAAAAAATTTGTTCTCGAGTTCGAAAGGAAAGGTTTGGAGTAAAAACAGCATAATACGCACTTGTTGCGATGGGAAGTTCTCAGAAAACTTTCTAATGAAAATCACAGGTAAGATCGATATGTTTAAATTCTTAAGAGTAAATAAGCATGTCACGAGTCCCTCAGAAACAAACTAATGCTACTCTTAACAGGTTTACATTTAATAGAGAACTCAGAAGAATGCTCAATATGCAAAGAAACAAAAACTGAATTATGTAAAATGACGTGTAAGCTTGTGTTCTGTGTTGAATATATGCTTACCTAGATAAGAATTAATAACACTTGTCCTTTCTGTAGAACAGTTATTATACTTAACAACAACAACAATGAATATCCTGAAGAAAATCCTGATTTTGATAATCCGTTTTATTTTCTGTGGAAGATTGGAAATAATAACATCGAATATTGATGTTAAGTTTTTATGAAATGATAATCACAAAAGTTATATCGAAAGTTTTTACATAGGACTCGATGTTAACCGATAATAGAAACAATCAATTTTTTTAATTTCTTTAACCAAATTTTCATCTGATAGGGACGTCCAAAACTCATTACCCTTACCTTTACGAATATCTAATTCTTTTTGCACTACGTTGAATATCTTAATACTGTTAAGATCTCGAAACTTTTCGTATATTATCTCATGATCTGGATATTTTTCTTGTGCCTCATTAAGAGGCTTATATAGACTTCTCTTTTGGCATCTGATAGCATAATAAGGGAAAGGATAATTAAGTTTGTTCTTCTTGTATATGATTAGGCAATTATCTTTTGAATCATCGTCTGTATATGGTGCTGCTATTTTTTTAAGCCCTTGTTCTTAAGACCTAACTTTTCCGTCTGTATTTCTATATCTTGCATTCGTGTTTGGAGTAATTCGTTGTTAACTCTATATTGCTTAAAGTCTTGGATGAAATAGTCTTCGATAATATCATAACACTTATTGTAAAAATCTTTAGATAACAAAAAGGCAACAGCTAGAAATATTTCTTGTGTACATAAGTTCCACATATGATTAAGGTTGCTTCTTTGTCTCCTCCTTTTATTAGGTATGTGGAAGAGCAATTCCTATAATTAGAGGAGTTGGTTAATTCTAGCTCATAGTATCTTATTAATTCTTGTGACTTTATTTTTTAACCAATTATCAAACCTCTTACCCCCATCTTGACACAACTTAGTAGCAATGAAGTATCTTGTACTCTTATCCACAATCAATTTAAAATCTCCAAAAATAGCATACCAATAAATGTCTTTAATCTGTTCGTAACAAATAACGTTTAAACTATCCATGGTACTCGTATTTATTGTTTAGAAAATATTTTTTAACATTATTTCGTTACTAGCTAGTTTTACTGTATAAGGTGAGTTTTTGAAGTGGCCCGAATTCGGTCCACTTAGTTTGTTATTGTAATATTCTAATATTTCATTTGAACCTTTATTTTCTAACTTTTTAAAAATCTTCTACCTCCCATTGCACACAATTTAGTAGCATTGAAGTAACCTGTGTTCTTATCTATAATCAGTTTAAAATCACCAAAGATACCATACCAATATCTTTAGTCTGTTCGTAACATATCTCATTCAAACTTTGATCCATACTAACCTATTATGGTTATTATTCCATAAAAATAATATTTAAATTTATACTACAACATTACTTTTATCTATCCAGCTATTATGTGAATCATCAAATACTAACCATTTAACGTATGCTTTGTCAGCTTTCTTTCTCAACACCTCCACTAAGTATTCATCTTTATGTTTCGTCTTTAATAGTTCTGGTTCGTAAAATCTACCTTGCATATCCTCTTCTTCTAAAGCTTTAATTCTATACGTAGGTGCATTAGATGGTATAACTTCGCTAATAACCAGTGTTGGGCAAAATCAATTGAAATCAATTGCAATTGATCAATCAATTGAAAGTAATTGCTCTGAAAATCAATTGCAATTGATTTCAATTGCAATTGATTTCAATTGCAATTGATTTCAATTTGTAATTGACAATTAATTTCAATTGCAATTAAATTCAATCATAAAATTTGCAATTAAATTTTCGTCAATTGTTAATTGTTAATTGGTCACCAGGCAATTGAAACCTTTAATTGTTAATTGTCAATTGCAAATGGTGCAATTGAAACATTTAATTGTTAATTGCAATTGACAATTGAAACTTGTAATTGTTAATTGTAATTGTTAATTGCAATTGAAATCAGCAATTAAAACTGAAGATAAGAAGATGTGTGTGTATTGTGTTGTCCACTTGTTACTGTTTTACATATTTCAAATAAGGTACTTATAAGAAATGCTGGATACCTACCATCCCTTTCCCCCCCATGGGAAGAAAGCCGGGAAACTAAGTATTTTTTAAAATATATTATATTTATGGTTCTATCCCCCTCGAAAGAACTCTATATGCCCGTCATGCATACAATAGGAATGGGCACCAACGAGTTCGAGCGAGTTTTCTTTAAAACTCGACTCGACTCGAAGAAGACATCTTTGAGCTCGACTTGAGATCTCGGCTCGAAAAAATTCCCCCAACTCGACTCGAATTCGGATCGAGTTTCCAGTCGAGTCGAGCCAATTCGAGCTAAATTCTTTGTGTAGTTCCAAGTACTACTATCTTCAAGTATCCTATATAGACAATATAATTATCAATGATACTACTACTACTACTATAATTAATTATCATTATAACACCGTGTACCTGTATAAACATGGAATATAGGCGGTTTGTATCGGAATACTAAAAATTAGTTGACTGTTGATCTCGGTCGTCAAGAAATCTTCAGGAGGCAAGGACATCGGTCACGAAGTTCTTAGTTTGAGTTCAGGAGGAGCAAGTATTCGGGCTCAAGCCAAAAATTATTAAAAGTTATGGGACTCCAGCCAAACACGTTCAAAACTGCTCGACCCGGGTTTAGGGTTCTCAACAGTTCAAGTGGCTCGCTCACAGCTTATTCACTTATCGAGCCGAACCGAGAAGTGAGCCGAACCAACAGCTCATCCAACCGAGCCAGCTCGAGCCGATGGCTCACAGGAGCCGAGCCGAACCGAGCTGATTGCTTACCCCAACCGAGCCGGTTCGAGCCATGGGCTCAGTTAAGCTGACTCGAACCCAGCCTATGGACTCGTTTCAACGGAGCCGGTTGAAGCCATTGGCTCAATTGAGCCCAGTCGATAACTCGTCTTTACCGAGCCGGTTCAAGCCATTGGCTCAATTGAGCCCAGTCGATGGATAATCCCAACCAAGCCAGCTCAAGCTGTACGCTCAGTTGAACCGAGCCAGGCCGGTTGACATCACTATTTCGGTTGGGCTTCTACTTTGGCTAAAAAATTGGACCGTGCAGTTCTCAGCCTTGATGGTAAGAACTGCAAAAAATGATATGAAGTCTTTAGTTTTACGTCCCACGCTTATGCCGGTTAGGCTAAAGGAGACAGTGATGATGGGAAATGAATGAAATGAAGAAACTGGGAGGAAACGAGAGAACCCCGAGAAAATCCACGAGCACGGTGTTTGTCCACCACAAAGTCCAAACTGCGCGAGCTGGGATCTAACCAGGGACCTCAAGCACCGGAGGTGAACACTGTACCACTGACCCTCCGCGCCCCCTGGTAAGAACTACAGTATATACTTATATTGGTACTGACGGCATCATTAACTTGTTCCACCACCAACGAATTTCGAGGTACTTTGTTTTGCATCTTTTGTGCGTGTTTTGTGTCGCTTTGTGTGCCTATTCCCACATTTTGTGCATCACCGGAAGTGGATCAAAATGGGCCTACAAATATGGCGGAACACATTATTGCTCTTCCGCCACCAATTAATTTCGAGATCGTTTCCTTGACATCGTTTTGTGCCGTTTTGTGCGTCTACTTCCGTTTTGTACGTCGTGGGATGTGGGTTAAAATGAGTCCCCAAGGTGGGACGAAAACGATCAAGAGTTCCGCCACTATTAAATCTCGAGGTCGTTAATTTCACATCGCGTACCCTTTTGTACGTCTATTTCGATGTTTTGTGCGTCACTGGAAAATGGTCAAAATGGGCCTCGAAGGTGGGACGAAAATGACCCACTGCTCCGCCACTACCGAATTTCGAGGTCCTTCCTTTCGTATCGACTACTGAATTTTCGTGTTGTTTCGTGCCCCCATTTCCACGTTTCGTGCGTCACCAGAAGTGGGTCAAAATGGGCTTCCAAGATAGGACGAAAATGACCCACTGTTCCGCCACTATCGAATTTCGAGGTCGTTAATTTCACATCGCGTACCCTTTTGTGCGCCTATTTCGACATTTTGTGCGTCACTGGAAGACGGTCAAAATGGGCCTCGAAAGTGGGATGAAAATGACCAAGAGTTCCGCCACTACTGAATTTCGATATCCTTCCTTTTGCATCGACTAGTTGATTTTCGTGCCGTTTCGTGCCCTTATTTCCACGTTTTATGCGTCACCTGAAGTGGGTCAAAATGGTCTTCCAAGATGGGACGAAAATGACCAAGAGTTCCGCTACTATCGAATTTCGAGGTCGTTAATTTCACATTGCATACCGTTTTGTGCGCGTATTTCGACGTTTTGTGCGTCACTGGAAGACGGTCAAAATGGGCCTCGAAGGTGGGACGAAAATGACCCACTGCTCCGCCACTATACCTACCGAATTTCGTGGTCCTTCCTTTCGCGTCGACTAGTGAATGTTTCGTGCCCTTTATTTTCACGTTTTGCGCGTCTCCAGAAGTGTGTGAAAATGGACCTCCAAAGTGTGACCAAAATGACCCATTGTTCCGACACTGTTGAATTTCTAGGTCGTTTCTTTCGCATCGTTTAGTGATTATTTTTTAAAAAGTTTTCTGTGTCTACTTCCTCGTCTTGTGCGTCACCGGAAATGAGTTAAACGGGCCTTTAAAGTGGGAGTTAAATGGCTCACTACTCCGCCACCACTATTCGGAGTTGGTTCTTTCGCATCATTTAGTGTGTATTTTGTACCGTTCTGTTCGCCTACTTCCACGTTTTGAGCATCACCAGAAATGCGTCAAAATGGTCCATCAATGTGTGAGAAAATAGAGCCATTGTTCCGCCACTATCGAATTTGGGGGGTCGTTTCTTTCGCATCGTACAGTGCCTGCTTTGTACCGTTTTGTGCTCCTATTTCCACTTTAGTGCGACAACAAAAATGGGTCAAAATGGCCTACAAGTATAGCGGAATAACTTAATGCTGTTCCGTCACCATCAAATGAGGTCGTTTCCTTCACATTTTTTATACATGATTTGTGTCGCTTTGTGCATCAGTGGGAGAGGGTCAAAATGGACCTTGAAAGTGGAATGAATAAGTCTTTCTCTGCCATATTTGTAGGTCGCCTTTGACCCACTTTCATTGGCCTACAAAACGTGAAAGTATGTGCAGAAACGGTATAAATATGCACTAAACAATGCGAAAAAAGCGGCCTTGAAATTCGATACTGGTGGGAGAGTGGATCAGTTTTCTTCCCACACTGAATGCCCATTTTGACCCACTACCATTGAATCAGAAAACGTGGAAATAGGCTTACAAAACGGTAGAAAATACGCACAAGACTATGTGAAGGAAACGACCTCGAAATCGTTCCTGACGGAACAGCATTAACTTGTTCCGCCATATTTGTAGGATAACATTGACCCATTTCCGGTGACGCAGAAAACGAGGAAATAGGCGCACAAAACGACACAAAAATGGAAATTTAGCTTAATTATATGGAAATTTTAAGTTTGTAAGCCTAATTATTTGGAAAATTTTATACATTTTTCCTTTATGTTGGTCTACTTTACGTTGATTTGGGACTTTTAAATTTTATTCATTTTTCCACTGAAAAGTATGTATAATTCAACAAGTTGATTTGATTTTGAGTCGATTTGGGGGTTTAATGTCCCGGTCAGCAGCGAGGCTATATGAGACATGGACCTACTGATTAACGTGGAATCCGAACCACATGAGCTCCCGCCGGGAATCCAACCCGGGTCTTCCACGCCAAAGGCGCGTACGCTAACCGCCTAGCCACGGAGGAGCTCTATAATTCAACAACGAAATAATTATTAGTTATAATTATAATAATTATCTATATAATTGAATTCGTTGTAATTTGGTCCATAACAAACACTTTACCATTTCGTACTAGCTGTTATGCCCGTTCTTCGAACGGATCAGATAAAATATCAATGTATCTATAAACAAACTGAACAACGGGAGAACAATTAAGAAACATTTCTAACATTGGATATATTTTGTGTGAATACATATCCAACAACGTATATGTGTTTTCATTGGGAAGGCCGATGGGGGATGAATTTGAACCTAAACGCTATCGGGGGTTTCACTATAGGTCTGAGCAACCCCGATAAATATGGATTCGACACAAATTCTAGTACTTTTACATGTCCCGGTGAACGCCTCCTCAGACCCCCTTGGTTCGTATTGTGAAAAAATCTCCTCTGGCCCCCACTAACCCCCAACTAATACCGCGAAAACTATGAATGTGACACTAACATCTGCCATTTTCTACTATTTTTTACATATGCCGGTAAAAGTCCCTATAATCCTCTGGTTCCAATTTTGAAAAAAAAAACAATGCCTCTGGCCCGCAGCCGATTGGGGCTGTATTTGGAAGTCAACGCCTGTGGAAGTATCACCATTCATCTCAGCGACAGCGAAAACTATGGATTTGACACTAATATCGGTAACTTTCCATTATTTTTACATGTCTCGCAATTCCCCAGCCCCGGTGACTCCCGGCCCGCATACAATGGTAGCTAAATTTGAAAATCATCGCTAACGAAAGTATCACCATTGATCTCAGCCTCCGCGAAAACTACGGATTTGACATCGGTCATTGTGGATTATTTTTACATGTCTCATGATCCCCGTTATAATGCCCCCGTTTCTTATCTGATGGGGGCTAAATGTGAAAGTAAACGCGGTCTTGAGTTTCACCAATGAGCTCAGCTACCCCGAAAACTATGAATTTGACATTAATATCGGTCATTTTCGATTATTTTTTTTACATGTCTCGTAATTCCCCCCTCTGGTGACCCAAGGCCCGCATACAACGGTGGATGAATTTGAAAGTCATTGCTAATGGTAGTGTCACCATTGATATCAGCAACCGCGAAAACTATGGATTTGACACTAATATCGGCATTTTGGATTACTTGTACGTTTCGGCATACCCCCCTTCCCCCGTTGACCCACGGCCCGTAGCCGAATACGGTGAATTTGGAAGTTAATGCGATCGGAGTTTCACCATTGATCTCAGCGACCGCGAAAACTATGAAATCGACACTGATATCGGTCATTTTCTACTACTTTTACATGTCCCGGTAAACGCCCCCCTGAGACCCCTGGTTCGATTTTTTTCGAAAAAGCTTTGCCTTGGTGTGGGACCTGGACAAAAGTATCTTTGACCAAAATTTGGTAACTCTCGGTCTACTTGTCTGGTCCCCAGGCCGGTCCCGGTAAACGTCCCCTGGAGACCCCCTAGTAAGGAATTTAAAAAAAACTCTTCGTCTTGGTCTTGGGCCTAGACCAATCTACCCGTGACCAAATTTTGAAAAGTTTCGGTCCACTCGTCTCGTCCACAGGTCGCACAAAGATAGACACACGAACAAACTCTATTTTATTTATATTAGAAAGGTCAGATCCGCCGTTATTGTATTAGTGCGGTGCTTGAGCTATTGATCGTAAAAATTCAAACTCCGATGAGTGATAATTTTATATGCTTGTTTTATTACAAGTTTAAACTCTTTAGTCAGTAGAGAAGAGGGCGTGAATCATGGGTCAGAGTTGATGACAATGGGTTTTGGTGGGTCTGTGGGTCACAGTGGGTAAGAGTGGTTTATGGTGGGTGGTGGGTCAGAGTGGGTCACGGTGGGTCGTGGGTCACGACGGGTGGTGAGTCAGTTGGTCATGGCTAAAGTTTTCATTGCCCCACGCCCTCTCTGAACTACAGTGTTGAAAATTAATCAGTAAAAATCAATTGCAATTGATCAATCAATTGAAAGTAATTGCTGTGGAAATCAATTGCAATTGAATCAATTGCCAATTAATTTCAATTGCAATTGAATTACAGAATTCAATTGCAATTACTTTCCACTGCAATTACTTTCAATCAATTGATCAATTGCAATTGATTCTCCTTTTTTAATGGCCAACTGCAATTAACAATTAACCATTACTTATTTCAATTGTTAATTGCAATTAACAATTAAATTTACAGATTAATTGTTAATTGTTAATTCAATTGAAATTTGCCCAACACTGCTAATAACAAATACTTCTGTTGACCAATTAGGTGTATATCCTTTTTCAAATAACCCTTACGATTTACTTATTTGCTTATTCTTTTTATTCACTTCTATAGGCTTTAAACCAATGGTTCTATGCATACGATTATTATACTTGTTAACTAGTGTTGGTAATATTTCTATCCATTTATAATCTCCTTGTGTTGTAAATTTTTCCACATGTTTTGTTTAAGAGTTCTATTGAATCTCTCAACAACAGAAGCTTTCTTACCCCTATAGGTTGAGTAATGATTAATCTTATTTTCCTCCATCACCTTCTTAAATTCTTTATTGTAAAACTCTTTGCCTTGATCAGTTTGTAAGTTACTAGGTTTTCCCGTTCTTAATATGGATTCAAATGCTTCTGTAACATTTTTACCGCTCTTATCTTTAACAGGAACAGCAAAAGCATATTTCGTAAACACATCTATAATCGTTAGCAAATACTTATACCCTTTGTTTAACTTGGAGATACCTTTTCACATGCCACTATGCATTTCCACAAGATCTGCTTGCCATAAATCATCTATACCTTTAACAATAACATTTAACCTAGGATAATTCTTTCCGGAACGTTTGTGAATTTCTTCTATAATGTCTTCTCTAATACCTTTACCTTGTTCGAGTCAATCTTTCTTTTTAACGAATTACGATTTAGTAACACCACATACTGAACCAATACCTTTCTTACTATATCTTCCATTCTGTTTTTTTCTATTCTAATAGTGTTTTTCTTCGTATCTGTTGATTTCTTACACTTAACACAATACATCCTGTTTATTATATAGAAATTTAAAATTCATCATTACCTAATACTACCCTCCTAACATTATCATTATCACTTGATTCGTTTTCGTATTCATCTTCATCCTCTCTTTCTACATACATAATAAGCATTAATGATTTGCCTTGTTTCAAATCAGAATTTTTGGATGGTCTAATTGTTAACTGATCATTGATATTAAAGTGTAATGGAAAAATTTCAAATAGAATGTCATTTAAAAATGTGTCTATAAGTTATGAATTGAAACTTGATTCTGTATGTATTAACTACTTCTATAAAGAAATTTGTAGGCAGCAGCTAAATTATATACACAAATGACTGGTTTCTCAACATCATCTTTTGCCAATCGACATGGTAATTCTACAGTTTCTTTTTGTGTAAACTCTTCGTTTGCTTATTCAAGCTGCTCTAATGTTACAAGATCTTGTTTATCGATAGCATTAGATACATTAGCCAATCATTTATTCTTAAAATCAACCCAGGATGTATAATTTGACGTAAAAACTTCTTTTTTACTTTTAATGTTAGGTGTAAGTTTTAGATGTAAGTATTTTATGATTTTAAATGTCATTAAAGCCTACGCGCAAAGCACCCTGCCCAATCTCACCCTACTGAATCTGTGCTGGTCAAAGATATTTCCAAAATGGGTTGGCGTAGAGTTTGGCCCAGGAGTTAGGTTATTACACTACTGTTCTTTACCCAAAGAAAGGGTGTAACTTCGAAAGGGTGTTGTGATAAAGACACACTCTACTTAGGTTCTGTTCGATTTTCACATTATCCAGTAGCTGACACCTTTTTCCTGTCTTTTCTTTGCATAGTATCTCATAACTCAATTCGTCCTTATATAGGGTTAAAAGAATTTATTTTCATTTCCGTAACTTCAGTATGTTTATTTACATTGCTGTAGGACGTAATATTGAGGTCTGAAATATTCAATAATAATAATAATAATAATAATAATAATATAGGTAACAATTTCCGTATGAGGACACATTGTATTAAAATCTGTAAAATCGCCCGTAGCGTTAACCAGAAGTTACAAAATAGTCGGGATTAGAGAGAAGTGTCAGGATCAACAGGACATACCCTCTCAAACGTCCCTACAACTAGCTAAATGTTATAACGGAAAGTTTCCCTAGTACTAGTTAAACGTTATAACGGAAAGTTTCAAGGCAAATTTCGTTTAGAAAGTATGGATTCTGAACTCATAAGAGCCGTAAGAAAATTTGTTTTTTAGTAATTGTTATGCCGGCTAAGCTACAGAACACGTCGATGATGAGAATGAAAGAAATATTGAAATAAAGAAAGTTCGAGGAAGCAGAACACGGAGGAAACCTATACACACGTTGTTTGTTCAGCACAATGCATACTAGGCGGGAGCTAGGTGGAACAGGTTGTACCATTAAATTTACAACACTTCAATGATAATAATAATAATAATGCTATTAAAAGTTTATAGTTGCACTAAAATTCGACAAAACTTACTTAAACGTAGGGGTTTCGAGGAAGGGGTACAGCTACTCTAATTTAAACGAAAGCTTTCTGCTAATATTTCGTGTAGAAAATATTCTACTTTACGTTTCCAGGAAAATAACTGTAATAGAAAGACCTGAATATAATTGAACACTAAAGCTTGCAATAAACTAACGTGTGGAGTTTGCAGATGTAATTATAAAAGCCTTGCTACAAAAATATATACACAGACCATAAATCAGTGAGCTCTGAAGTACAAAGTAGCAAAATAATATATAAGATTCAGTCTACATAGCAATTGTTGCTTAAAGAGTGGCATATACTATTTCTAGAATCGAGATAAGACGAGAAATGTTTACGATACTTTTCGTCTCGTCTCGATTCTCATCTCCAAAGCATGACGATAGAGTGAGTTAGCCTTGTCCCGTCTGGAATTAAAATGTTATGTCTCACCCCGAATTTGTTTGGTTTATTTTTAGAATCGAGATGAGAAATTCATCTTTTCATGGGCAACGTTACACAAAACCAATTTTTTTTTTATTTCTGCTTGTAATGGTATGACCTGAGCGATAACAAATTTTTAATTTTTAAATATTTTTCAGGATAATATTTATTATCACTATTATTATTCCTGAAAATTTGATAGTTGAAGTGTGGAAACAAACGAGTATTTATTTATTTATTTATTTATGTATTTATGACTTCTTTTACGTGGCGAAGTTAAGGATCTGCAGCCTTCTCCGAGCACTTAACCACGTGAATACATTATATATATTTAAAAAAAACACAAATATATAGAAAATATTAACAATTACAAAAGAAAAGTATTGAATCACATAAAAAAACAATATACTACTTAATTTAAAAAAATGGTTAAGCACTTCAAAAAACAAAAATTGAAAAATAATATTCAATAGGGGAAACAAAAATAACATGGAGAAACCAAAAATTGCATATTGCATATAGCAGTACTAGAGGTATGAATAAGCTGTACAAATTAACATAGGTTACCTATTGGTTGTGTGTTCATATGTGTGTTATTAATAATCTGGTAAAACGAAGATGACTCATGTGCTACCAGTGTCCTTATCTTTACTTAAGAGAAGGGAATATACCGATTTTTTTTAAATTTGGCGACTGTGGAAACCTTGTGTATTAATTGAGGTAAACTGTTCCAGAGGCGTGTAGTACTTACTGTGAAGGATTTTGAGTATGAATCAGAATTGTGACTGGGGATGGAGAGCAAGAAATTATCTTGTGATCTTGTGCTTCTAGTATGAAAATCTCATAAATATAAAAATCTACGGGCTAGATACGATCGTTCTGACGTAGTAAGTATTTTGTACAATAGGGTAAGATTATGTAAATTTCTTCTTCCGACTAACGTCAGCCATGACAGTTTTTTATAAAAAGATGTGAGATGTTCCCTGTAAGTTATATTGAAAATAAATCTATTGCAGGCATTTTGCACTCTTTGCAAGCGCTTTGATTGATTTTCTGTTAGATCAGAATAGACTGAGTCGCAATAGTCAAGATGTAGGAACACCAGTGCCTTGACAAGTTTGATCTTCAAAGATATTGGTAAGAAAATTCTTAGTCGATTTAACGTATGTAGGGCACCAAACGCTCTCTTACACACTCCATTTATTTGATCTGACCAGGAGAGATTTTGATTTATTATGACTCCGAAATTTTTGGCAGCTTTAGAGAATGGAATAGCAGTATTGGACAATATTATATTTGGGAGCTGATAGATATTAATAGAAGAAAGAATTCTTGGGGAGCCAATTAAGATGCACTGCGATTTTGTTGTATTTAATTTTAACCCATGAGCCGTAGACCAGTCGCTGATTTTGTTTAGCTCAGTATTTATTTTCTCAATCGCATTATTAATATCTTGTTGGAGAAAAGAAGCATATAACTGAAAATCATCAGCGTAAATATGGTATTTACAATAGGTGAGAATTTCAGGGAGATCATTAATGTAAAGGGCAAAGAGAAGGAGACATAGTACGCTACCCTGCGACACTCTACTGTTGATACAATGCCATGCCGATATGTGATCCTGATTGATCACTACTCTTTGTTTACGTTCGTGAAGGTAAGAATGAAACCATTTAAGCACTGATTCAGAAAAATTAAACAATAATGAAAATTTCTTAAGTAATATGTCAAAATCAAAGGTATGAAATGCCTTACTATAGTCAAGTAGAGTAAGGAGCGTCAGTTTTCTGTTATAAATAGCCGATCTTATATCCTCCGTTATGTTTACTAGTACAGTGCATGTGCTATGATTACTTCGAAAACCAGATTGAATTGTATCCAATAAATTATTTGTTGTTAAGTATTCCCGAATTTGATCATTTACAATATATTCAAAAACTGTTGAAAGCTCGGGAAGGACACTGATTGGACGATAGTCTGCAATATTATCAGCGTTGTTCTTTTTTGGAAGTGGGGGGACCTTAGCAAGTTTCCATACTGTGGGAAAAGTACTGTTGCAAGAGAGTAATTAAAAATGTCAGTGATAGGATTAAGTACATGCAGTAGGATTTTCCTGACCGTGGTTATTGAAATATCTATACCAGTGGCTTTAGATTTAATTCTTTGGATCGCTTTTAATACATGTGCAGACTGTACATGAGAAGACGAGAACAGAGAGTTAATTTCCGAAGCTACAATATTATTCATTGTTTGCAGTTTCGTGGAGGCTGGTACCATACAGGTTTGACAGAAAAAAAGTGTTCAATTCATCTGGCGTATCGTTAACAGCGTTCTTGGCTATGTTTCTCCCAACACCTAATATTTTAGCCATTTCCAAAGAACTGCTCCATTATTTTGGAATTGAAGTATTTAATAGGCAAAGCGCCGTTTTGCCTTCCTTACTTCTTGAGTGCAACGGTTTCTTAACCTCCTATTGTTTTCGAATTTCGTATTAGGATTTATGGTGCTATCACTGGAAGGATCACTATTTTTAACATATCTCCTGTATGCTCTATAAGCTTTATCTCCGCACCATTAACGAACGTAATTCATCGGTTTAGCATGGTGATGGGTGTTGCGAAACACGTTTCTTAACTACAGGGGCGTGTCTATCATAGAAATTTATTATTAAAGAATTATTATAGAAGTATTCAAATATTTGAATGTGATAATGCGTGTGTTATCGCTGGTCAACCGGCATCAACATTCCTAAAGTACAAAAAAAAAAAAAAATGCTCGACGTGTATTCGATCGAAAAAGTTCCAGATTACTTGCCAATCGCCTAGACCACTGAACTACAATCACTACGCTGTAAATGATTCGTCTTTAGTCTGGTTACTTTAAGTTTCTCTGCCTCACCTTGGAAAGTTGTATATTATTTTTTTTTCTTCGTTTCAAAATGTCTTTCGTATTCCTCTTATGATGATATAAGTGAATGATTTTCGGTAGGATTTATTTTAATAAGTTCAGTTGTTCTTAAACCTTTGATACGCAAGTTTGTTTTTTCTCCACATGAAACTAAAAATAAGACAGATTTAATTCTCGTACTGTGTATTTGTTTCAAAGCAGCCACGGTCAAGGAGTTATGACAGCCACGGTATAAACGATGGCTCAATTTGATATATTGAAACAAACTACAGCCTCTTATTATGAGAATAGAAAGATATGGAAACTACTCAGTGGTACTCCATTTCATATTTGTACAATATTTCATGTAATAAAAAAATTTGAGTGTAATTTTATCATGAATTAAAGAGAATGATTATTTTTTTGTTGCTACTTAATCATTATCTCCATTCACATTTCCTTATTTGTTGAATTTGTTACAGGCGCGATAACGTATTACCATTCCACGGAGAAGACGATACGTGTATTACTTTAAAGGAAACCATTTCTCATTCAGATGAGGAATCTCATACTTCGATGCAGTTTGGCAAGGGGTTTCATCCATCACTTTTGTCAAGGCATATTCTTGCTCAGGAGAGTGAAAAGCGTCATACCTACCGAGAGAGTGAAAAACATTTTAGTCAAAGTTCAACTTTGTCAAGCAATAACTTAGTGCACACAGGTCAAAAATCCCACATCTGCCGCGTATGTGGAATGGAATTTAGTGTATGTTCATGTTTGGCTACGCACATGTTAAATCGTACAGGAGTAAGGTTACACACATGCCAAGAGTGTGGTAAGTCATTTACTCGACGTTCATATATGGCTAGACACATGTTAATCCACACAGGAGAAAAACCTCACTCGTGCGAAGAGTGTGGTAAGGCATTTAAACAACGTTCCAATTTGTCTTCTCACCTGTTGATTCACTCGGGACAAACTCCTCACGCGTGCCAAGAGTGTGGTAAGGGATTTAAACGACGTTCTGATTTGGCAAAACACACGTTAATCCACACAGGAGAAAAACCTCACACGTGCGAAAAGTGTGGTAAATCATTTAAACAACGTTCCAAATTGTCTTCACACCTGTTGATTCACTCGGGACAAAAACCTTACACGTGCCAAGAGTGTGGTAAGGCATTTAATCGACGTTCCAATTTGTCTTCACACCTGTCAATCCACACAGGAGAAAAACCTCACACGTGCCACGAGTGTGGTAAGGGATTTACTGTACGTTCACATTTGGCTACACACCTGTCCTTCCACACAGGAGAAAAACCTCACACGTGCCACGAGTGTGGTAAGGGATTTAGTGTACGTTCAAATTTGGCTACACACCTGTCAATCCACACAGGAGAAAAACCTCACACGTGCTACGAGTGTGGTAAGGGATTTAGTGTACGTTCACATTTGGCTAGACACATGTTAATCCACACAGGGGAAACACCATACACGTGCCAAGAGTGTGGTAAGGGATTTAGTGTACGTTCACTTTTGGCTATACACATGTTAATCCACACAGGAGAAAGACCATACACGTGCCTAGAGTGTGGTAAGGGATTTAGTGTACGTTCACGTTTGGCCACCCACACCTTAATACACGCAGGAGAAAAAGCTTACACATGCAACGAGTGTGGTAAATCATTTACTAGACGTTGCAGTTTGGCTAGACACATGTTAATCCACACAGGAGAAAGACCATACACGTGCCAAGAGTGTGGTAAGGGATTTAGTGTACGTTCACGTTTGGCTACACACACGTTAATCCACACTGGGGAAAAACCTTACACTTGTAACGAGTGTGGTAAATCATTTAATCAACGCTCCAGTTTGTCTACACACCTGTCAATCCACACAGGAGAAAGACCTCACACGTGCAGAGAGTGTGGTAAGCGATTTAGCGTACGTTCACATATGGCTACACACATGTTAATCCACACAGTACAAAGACCATACACATGCCAAGAGTGTGGTAAGGGATTTAGTGTACGTTCACGTTTGGCTAAACACACGTTAATCCACACTGGGGAAAAACCTTACACGTGTAACGAGTGTGGTAAATCATTTAATCAACGCTCCAGTTTGTCTACACACCTGTCAATCCACACAGGAGAAAGACCTCACACGTGCAGAGGGTGTGGTAAGCGATTTAGCGTACGTTCACATATGGCTACACACATGTTAATACACGCAGGAGAAAAACCTTAGACATGCAACGAGTGTTGTAAATCATTTAATCGACGTTCCAGTTTGGCTTCACGCATATTAATCCACACTGGAGAAAGACCACACACGTGCCAAGAGTGTGGTAAGGGCTTTTGTGTACGTTCACATTTGGCTAGACACATGTTAATCCACACATGAGATAAAACCTTACACATGCAGCGAGTGTGGTAAGTCATTTAATCGACGTTCCAGTTTGGCCTCACACAGTAGTAAAGCATCACACGTACCAAGAGTGTGGTGAGGGATTTAAACATCGTGCAACTTTTGTTACACACGTTAATTCACAAAAGATATAAAGCTCACACTTGCCAAAGTGTGGTTAAGTATTTAAATGAAATTCATAGTTGGCTACACGCATGTTAATCCACACCCGATCCAAAATCTCACACGTGCCAAAACCCTGGAATGGAATTTATTCAACGTTCATACGTGCTAAGCCAAATAGGACGTAAATCTCACACATGGAAAATGTTGTAGATGATTTAGTCTACGCTCTTTCCTTGCAAGGCATTTCAATACACAAGTGACAAACCAAAGAGATGCATAGAACGTAGCCTCCTAGTTACTCAAGGTTCACATTGAGCAAGAAATTGTTAATCCACACAAGACAAGAGACTCACACGCGCGGAGTGTAGAAATACATTTACTGGCTAATCGTATCTTAAAACACATAGTTCACTAACGACAGATATGCGAAGGAAGTTCAATATGATTTAGTTTAGAATCAGCTTTGGCAAGACATGTAAATAGACATGGCATATAGAAAAAAATTAGCTGCTCTCACAAGTTAAGTTTTGGCAGAAATATTATATGCACGATAAATACACTGCTAAAGAGGTCTCAACAGAATTAAATATGAAAGGAGTCAGACCACATTAAGCCCTTCAAATGTACCTGCCCTTTGGAATGGAATGTAAGTTGTGAAGGACAAATTGTTAAGTCCGTATTTTGGGGACAGATGTTAAAGGAAATTGGTTCCGCCTCTACTCCACGAATAGCTCTTCTGCTTTGCCGCCACAGTGATTGCTGCATAGTGTAAAGGTGCCTGACGCCGACGAAGATTCAAATGACGATTTCGCAAAGGAACATTCATGTAGAGATAAGAATTCCAAATATAGTCCATGAGAGTTCTTGTATGTAAGGGAGTTAAAGGCAACAAGTTTAAGCGACATCCATAGTGTGGGCGCACCTTCCTCATCAGCTACAAGTGTAGATCCTTTCTGGACTACTTCTGAACACTAGGACTTTCTGGACCATCTGCATTTTGCTGCATCTTGCTTGTCGATACATGGTTGCGCAGTTCCCGCTTTTACGACAATCTTTCATGCACTTGGCAGAAAGTTTTATGCAATTTGAAGATAAGAAGCGATCATAAACTCAAGTCTTTGTCCCTTTTACAGGGGTTAAATTTTGCGTTAAAATCGTATTAAGGTTGTATGTGTCAAAAAAAGACTGACTAATAATACTGAAAACGATTACATTCCATTTGTTGTCGTCTTTGATTTCAAAGCGAGATTAATAGCATTTTTATCCAACGTGTTAATGACTTTACCGGAATTCGTGGTGTTTTGCGAAAAGAGGGTCTGTACCAAAATTTCGACGCAAATATCTTCTACTCTTTTCCGTCCACAGTCGTTTCTCAAGCGCGGGATGATGATATAAGGTGAATGTGCATGTGGGTTGATAAAAATGAAGTTCGAAGCTATGCTTCGCATTCCTTACTTATTCTCTTGTATACTTAGAAGTTTTTGAGTATACTGACTAACCAACTTTTCACTCGTTTTATAAGAAAAGTTGTATATCAGGTTTTAAGTTTTATTCAAAAACGTTCAGTTTACCTTATAAAAATCTGGTACTGTAAGACAACGTCACACCTGTCAAAACGAACCAGCATAGAAAGTTTTACACCATTGTATTAATATATCGGTATTTCAACACTTTTCAATAAATTTTAAAGCGTGATCGTGTAAAATCAAGCAATAATGAGTTAGCAACTTCTGATTTGAGTGCTTCATATAGTTCGCGTTCAAGCTTGCAAGACAAATTTTAATATACACAAGTGGAAAACTTCACATATACGAAGAGTTTGGAATACTACTTGGTCTATACTCAAGTTCTGGAAGGATATTTTAATACACAGATGAAACTCTCACACATATGACAACACACAGGCGAAAAGAAGATTTATATGGAGCTCACGTTTTACAATGCACAAGAGAAAACATACTATTAAATACTAAGGAAAAAACTAAAGCGTTCTACGTGTGTAGAAAGGGCTTAATTAAAGTTTCTATTTCGCAACAGATATATTAATACAGATGGGGAGTAACTGCTCAGTCAAGACTATGAAGAACGGTATAATCGAAGTTCAATTTTGAGGAAACATGCTATCTCATACAGGTCAAAGATGTCTGTGCATAATTGTGAAAAGCGTTTACATGAAGTTTATATTTTGTTAGTGGAAAGACATTGTAAGATATGTGAAACTAATTACTAAAACATCATGTTTGTACATAAAAAGTATATTCAATTTACACACGTGATAAAATATACAAATGCGAAACATCTTAGTTATCAAGAGTGCGATAAAATTCGTTCAATATTACGTATCAATCTCACGTACTGCCAATTCAGGTTTCCGCTCGCGACGACGGTAATTCGGCCGTGATTGATTATTCACATTTTTCAGCATTGTGCATGATGCAAAAAGTATGTTTTGGAGCATTTAGGTTTAGTAAATCAAGACAAATCATTGTTGACCAAACGTATAAGTTTAATTAAACTATAATACTGTTAAATATGAGTGAAAACACTGTACAAAACACAAAATAACAGATTCGAACCTAACCAATATCCATGTCACTGAGCTTGTTGTGCTCATGCTGATATTTATTGCAGAGAGCAGTAATGATTGAATGCTTTTTGCATATGTTTTTCCACAATATGTAGACTCAAGGCGGGTTCAAAGTTAATCAACATCCACTTCACTGCTCTCTTTCTGAGGTTGCTTGCATGTATTGCAAGTAGTGATAATTGTTGACTGCAATCTGAACATGTATTTTCCACAATCATTACATTCAAGGCGAGTTCTGTTGCTTTCCCTTGACCTGCAGATGTAACAAATATCTCTTCGGATTGGTTACACTGCTTCATCATCGGTAGTTAGTTTTCTGTATTATGCTAAGCACACCAGATATTTTTTTTTTTAAAGTTGATATTTTACGATGAGCTTTCAGGTTTTCGTTTATTAATTCTAATGCTAACACGTATAGATATGGGTTTGTAATATTTTTTAGGTTAGGGCAGTTAAAAATGAAACAGCGGATGAAAAATAATGAAACTTTTAATTACAATTTTATGTAAATGCGAAACAAAAAATCACGTTTTGGCTCCCTCTGACGGCAGATTGGCCGTCCACCCTCCACTACCAACTTTGGGATTGTACTGAACGGGAAGTAATGCATTTGATAATTTTCTCGCAGAGGATTGATATGTTTAGAGTAGCGAGATATTGCTTTTGCATGACACATTACTTTCTAATCCACATTTACAAATGGAAGAGAATCGGGCTGTTTTCCAAGAACAGGGAAAACAGGTTTCCCTGAAACATCTATTAAAAATGAGCGAAAGTGGAAAAGAAATAATATATGTTTTCGAATACAGAAAGGTCCAGCTTATATTGTCCTGGCCAGAGGCTTTCAGGCCGGAGTGAAAATAAGAGTAACTCATACTCTGGGGGAGTGATAGATAAATGAGATAAGGTGGACGAGTAAACGGATTGAACAGGGAGGTACGTGGATTATGCAGTTGAGAATTTATTAAAATTTTCTGTTCTTCCCTCAATTTGTGCACCTGATATAACATTGTACTATAAAAGACTTATGCTAGAAGTTTTAGATCTAGGTCTGATAAGATACCAAAGTTGTTTAGTGTTGCTGATGCTGGTGTCTTTTTTTTAAGATATAATCTAGGTGTTTGCTGCATCTCAATAGCTTTTTTGTATTAAGTGGTATATTAGAAATTATTTTAAGATATGTATTCATTTGGAAATGCACACCACAATTCCCAAAGTTTTTTTTTTATTTGGTAATGTGTAGCGACACTGTTCGCCGTGCCTCATTGGAAATTTCATTGCTTTTACTTTTTTGAACAGTAGAAAGTATTTATTGTTGCATTAAAAACATGAGGGAAAGAATCCTGTGCCTCGTCTATAGTTCAATTTAGTAAAAGTGTCCACTGTATCACCTATTGCACTTTACAAATTTCTCCCAAAGGGGCCTTCCTTCAATCAGGTACAAACATTCTTTTTGAGTTGGATTGGTGGCTTCTGGGATTGGGGTAAGATAGGGAACGGGCAACTCGCGGTCTCGGAGAAGGAACTCTTTATATGAGATGACAGATTATATCAGAAAAATAGACATGACATAATTTAAGCTGCTATTTTTACGCGCGTTATGAAAATCGTACAATCCCAAGTCGAGTGCTTGAGTAGAATGTTCGACAAAGGAATGTCATTTGTGTGATGTTATCCCATGTTTACTGTAGTTCCATATGTAAGCCCAAGATATATTCACCAAAATGAAGAATTTTGTCACCTTGTGACATTTGGAAATGATTCGTGGCATGTTTCAATTAAACTTGAGGACTGTTCGTATATTGTCTCCAGAAACACCGGACGAAGTTTGTTTTGGATAGACTTACTTGGGCTCAAATAATTTCACACTCACGTACGAGATCATTCTGTGCTCTGTTGCCCTATTTATTTTAATACTACAAACCACCCGCCCCTGTGGTCTTGCGGTCGTTTATCTATGTAGAGAATTGGTTGAGAAAAGGCATTCCACTGTTCCTTACCAATACTTTCAGACACGTTTCAATTGCCACTAGACACCCATATTCCAGCAACTAACTAATATTCATACCACAGTCCGTAAAATTGATTATAATGCATTGTACATTTAGATAGTATAGTTTAAACGTGGTTTTGTTCACTGCACTTTTGATCAGCATTCTTCTGTACATCACCACATTAAACGCAGAATATGGAGCACCTGACGGCACACTTCTCTAGCGTGGGATCACGTTGTTCTAGTCACTCTCATTCTTTTCTTGCCATCTGGGTTGAACATTGTAAATTATATTATTTCAGTGTCCTGTAGCAATAAGTGAAAACGGTATATCACTGCATTGCCAGCTGGAGATATTGTCAAACGCAGACTCTAGCCGTAACCTTACTACTGGGTTCACAATGGAAATGAAAAAGCACAGAAATAGCACAAATATTTTTCCCGAAGCAGGAGCACGAACTTTAACTTTCTACGGTTTGATGCCATTTTTTTTAACTTTATGCATAGACTATCCTAAGTACATACAAAGATTTCGTATTGCAAAATTTAATACACAGATTTACGGTGCGGATAGCCGCATGATCCATAATTTATCAAAATCTTTTGATCCTCTAACCAAAAGTTTTCCAAAGAGCTTTCCTTTTTCGATTACCTAGTCCTACTCTGGAGCTATACCAGTGCATAACTTTCCCCATATTACAGTACGATATCGAAAAACTAAATCTCACCTATATCAGCAAACGCTTCCAAACTCAGCACCCTTTATTCATACAATATCTATTACCTCACTTTAGATCCTAGACGAAATCGCTATCAGCATACCCCTTGTCCCTAATGTTTACGCCCTGTTAGTACATTTTACCCTCGTGACATTCATTGTTCTTAACCCTACAGTGGTAACGTGAAAGAAAATTTCATGAATGGTAACACTTTGCTTTCTGGACCCAGGACCATTTTTACTTGATAAGATATGAACTAGGATTTAAATTTCTATTATATTTACAATATTAAATACAAACACCAGATAGTGGATACGCTTTAAGCGAAACTGTACATTCACTTTATTGAAGCAATATCTTTCTTGTTATAATTAAGTTCGATACCTATGTGACTATTTTATTGCTTAAATACCAGCACTCAAAATAAAATATTTATTAACTAGAAAGACGTAAACAAGGATTTCTCCTAATAGGGGTGTATTACACATAAGTAAACTCATTATGTTCACTGTTAACTCATTATATTCCATATCGAAAAGGCGAGACGTCACGAGAAACTAATCAATTTCTTTATATTCATAAACTATTAGCATTTGGCAACCACACTCTTCAAAACGTTCATCTTTTGCACAACCATGAATATTATACGTTAGCACGCAGCTCGCAACATTCTTCACTACGATTTTCACGCCACTTACAATGGTTCGTACGTGCAATTTCATGTATCTTCACTCGAAATATATATTTAACTTCATAGTGATCATATATACCTAGATATTTGACTATGACTTTTATTTCTATTCCTCAACATTCTCTTCTACTTACTTCATAAACTCATATTTGAACAATTATTATACGAGGAAAAATTTCACACATTGCTTATCAGTAAAACGCATCACACTTCCAAATTTAATTGCAATTTTACCGGCTATCAACTCATTCGACACGGTAAGAAGCTTCCGACTCGACGCGCCACCAGCGCCGTGATAATAGTATTTTATCCTTACACATGGTATGGTATTGACTCTCCATCTAATATTACAGAACATCTAATCATAACTATTTATTACAGATCTTTATGTGTCACAATGACAGTCATCTATGTTCGACCAGGTCGTCCTGTTCCCCTCCCATTCCAATATATTTCAAATAATTTCCGACATTACCTGATCTCTTCCAATATTAACATCCATAGCCGCTCAGACCGAGAAAAAACAGCTTTTAACAATTTTATCCCTGCCTCCACTACATGCTTCATTCACCCATTACTAAAACCAATCCGTTCCTGATCTAACACTACTCCTGACATAGTGATCACATGGTCTCTCGCCCACAGTATTTTCATCTACATTCTAGATCCTCTGAGTAGTTATCATGTGCCCATTACACTCACTCAAAAAGTTTCCACTACTTCTTCTTCCGTCTGAGCACGTCCTCTGCTAATATTTCGCTACTAAACTTACTAAACTCATACACTGTCAGCGACCTATCCTCCTTTTACTAAAGTGAATTCAACCCTTTGAATACAAAAACTGGGTCAATTTGGCCCAGATGATCTTTTATAAAGAATATCAAAAAGAGATAGTGGGCTAATATTTTTGGTATTCTTCCATTAGCAACCATTTTTACTTTTGGAAATCATTTCAGTAGAATTCATATATAAAAAAATACCCCCAAAAATGGCAGAAAGTGTAGCTGGGTCATTTTCACCCAGTTTTGGATACCCCGCGGCACGGCCCACAAAATATATCGTTTTATTATTATTATTATTATTATTATTATTATTATTATTATTATTATTTTGCCAATTGAAATGAAACCTGGAATAATCACTTCTCCGTTCTACCGAGCTTTGATTCGGGTAAGAGTAATAGTAAATATTATTTTATGAAACTCCTTTTTTCCCCACTCTTTCCCACGTCCACACGTTACTACATATTTCCTTCTCAGCAATTGTTATATTTTGGTTCAGTTCCCTAAAATATCTGGTTTTATTTTTAGCAAGACACGTGATTCTTCACCCCTTAAAAGTACATAGGTTGGATAAAAAGTACTGGCAACCCTGCCGGCACGCGCCAGTCTAGTGACGGAGAACCACGAGGTGGCAGCACCGGAGAAGACAATCTCAGTTGAGGAACTTAGGTGAGTGGGAACGCTGTTGAGTCAGTCAGTCAACGAGAGCAGTGGCGTCAAATTGGTATCGCGAGTGGAAGCGCTCTAAACACAATGTTCACTAAACGTGAACAGCGTTCGTGGATCAAAATTGAAGTGGCACGTGGTCGTAGTGCACGAGAATGTTTTCAGGGACTGCGGAAAGCCTGTGGTGATACAGCGTTGACATACCTCACCGTAGCTCGATGGGTTAAAGTGTTTCGCGAAGGCAGACAGAACGTGTAAGACCGACAATGTTCTGGACGACCTCCAGTGGACAACATGACAATTCAGCTCCTTGCATCCTTGCTGGACGTGGATAGACGGTGGACTGCGCGTGAGTTATCGGCAGAGGTTGGGGTGTGCCATAAAACTGTGCTTCACATTTTGAACGACATCCTGGGTTTTCGCAAATTTGCAGCACATTGGGTTCGACATGTCATTACCGAGGTGCAGAAATGGTATCGATATGCACTGGCACAAGAATTGCTCGACCGCCACCAGAGAGAGGGTGACAATTGCTTGGGCAGGATCGTTACCATTGATGAAACCTGGGTTCGATCCTAGGAACCATATTTGAAGCGCCAATCCAACGAATGGAAGCATCCCGGTCCCCCTCGGCCAAAGACTGTGCGCCCTAGTCAGGGACTAGTGAAGGTGATGTTGATAGTGGCGTATGATGTCCAAGGGGTTATCCTGCACCATGCTGTACCAACAGGGCAGACTGTGAATGCGCCATATTACTGTACTTTCTTGCAACACCATCTGCGTCCCACACTTCGGAAAAAGAGACCTGGTCTTTTGGCATGGACATCAATCATTTTGCACGACAATGCACACTGTCACACAGCTACTGCCGTGGCGGACCTTTTATGTGCCTGGAACTGGGAGATTCTGGAACTTCCACCATATTCGCCGGATATGAGTCCGTGCGACTATGACCTGTTTTCCAAGATGAAGCAACCACTTCGCGGACAACGATACAACACCAGACAGGCCATCCTCAATGCCGTAGGGCGGTCGCTGCGAGACATAGCCAGAGTACAACGTGCTGACGGAGTACGGCGCCTTCCATACGTGTGGCAGAAGGTTGTGGACATGGGAGTGATTACATTGAAGGAATGTAGAACGTATTTTCCCTTCTAATACAGTCATTTGTAAATTATAACAATTGTGTCATTACTTTTTATCCATCCCTTGTATGTAATCTGTCACAAGCTTGTCTGCAAAGCGCATTGCACCAGCAAACCGCTCTGTAAGGACTGTCAGGTGTAATCAAAATACAGTGTGTGACAGAATTTATTCCTAACAAAGCGTATTTCTATGTATAAATCTCTAATGTTACAGTACTATAATTCAGGTATTGTTTGAAAGAATCAAAAGCCGCCACTGACAGTGTATACAGCGTATGAAATTTACTGTAAAAAGCACGAATGTGTCAAAATAACCCACGCTTAGTACTTTTCCTAACATTTTAGGTTTGGTTCTCTAAGGGTTAATCCACTCTAATCTCTACCACCAATCATTCAACTCGCAATTGAGTTTTCATCCCTCAAACCGCATATATATCACCACATCATCCTAAAATAACTCCCACAAAATATTCAGTTATTTCCATACGCTGATGATACAGCATTTTTTGCAATTTGCAGTATTATACACTAAGTAAACAACGCCTTACAACCAATAATACAGACGTTTGGTCTGTGGTGCAATAAATGGCTACTAAAATCCAATGCTGCTAAAACCCAAACTACAGCATTTCTGGCCCCTAAGAAACGCTCCAGATTTCACAGTAATTCACTTTCATCACTGTTAATGACAACTGTTTTACAATCTCCAAAACTGTTAATACGTAAGACTCACCATAGATAGACACCTCAGATGGAAGACTTATGTCCAGGACATCAATAGAAAAGCATACATTTGACTCAATCTATTAAAACGACTTCCAGGCACAATCTGGAGTAGTTCTACAAACCTACTCTTAAACACTTATGTAGTCTTCCTTCGACCTGTGATTAGTTACGGCCATACCGTTAGGTCTCGGCAGCTACCCCTTTTTTTTATCAAAAACTTAAGGTTCTCGAACATCGCACACTCATAATTCTATACATCAATCTCCTGAGCTCTATGCTCGCGTGACTTTTCCATACATATGTTTCCATGTAGAAAAGCTTTGCCTCAAATACTTCCGGAACGCTCCATCCTCATCGTCCACTCCTCTGTGATACCATCAACGCTCATATTTATTTTTATATCGTTCACAGCATCAGTCATTCTACCTCTTCCTCCTCTTTACAATGTATCATTATTCCTTACCACCGAATCATCAAGATCTTCCCCTCATCAGAAAGTTTCTTCTCTATCACCCTCCGCACAATATCATACAATCATATTCTACACAATAATTCCTTTGTCACTAACAGAGCTACCCATCCCTTTGAATAATGCTTGAAGAAGTCCCCGAGGGATAAGAATATCCTATATTCGTCATTTTACAATATATTATAGTTTCTCTCGTCCAAACGCACCTCGTCTCATAGATTTCACTCAACAACGTAATATGATGAAATGTAAATCCAAATATGTTCATCATGATGTCCATAATTCATTGTACAATTTCCTTTCTCCACCATCATTATAATTACGATTATAAAGATCGTAATGTCCTATTTACTCACGTTGTTTATGACATAAAATTACAAAATTTTGAAAATCCCTTAGAACATCTTTAACTCCTTTCTCGAAATACCCTTCACTTCTCTTTCCCCCATGGAGGGCATAACCCTTGAGCAGGTGGTTATCTAAAACAAACGTGCGCCATACCTTTACATTATAATTTCAATTATTATGTTATTTCTAAAGGGTGTCTTATAGGTAATTTATGTCTTGAAGCAAAGTAAAGTTCTTTGTTTATAACTTTATCACAAGACTGAAGTCGCTGTAAGACCGTCAGTAAAATTTTGTCCAAATATGTACCCCGTTGGCACTTTCAGATAATGCATTTTTTTAAAAAAATTCCGTATCAGGGAGTCAACACAAATATAGGGAATAAGTGTGAGGTTTAGGACAGTTGGAGATGTGGGACAGTGATATACCTCTCTGGTGATTTGTGTTAAGTGCGGGATATGGCTGGCTTAATGGTTTTATGGAGCATCCCCCTCAGTTATCTCTACGATCCCTTGAATCAAAAGTTTATCAAAAAGTACCAGCTTCAATAAGCAGAACGTGGACGACTTTTTCAACAATTTGAAATCAGCATATGAGAAATGAAACTTCACTCTGAAGTCTACTTTCAACTTTGATCAAACTGGATTTAGTACCATACACACAACGCCACCTGTGATAGCTTCACGAGGACAGAATCAATTCCGACAGGTAACTTGAGCGGAACGTGCTGAACAAGTGACAGTCCTATGTACCTTCAATGCAGTTGGAATAGCATTCCTCCAGTTTTTCTATATTCGAGCGTAGGGTACAAGAATTTCTTTCTGACGAAAATACCACCTCATAGCTTGGTATTAACAAGGATCACTGGATGGAATATTGCTGAGGTACTTTCAACTGTGATCAAACTGGATTTAGTACCATAAACACTACGCCACTTGTGATAGCTTCACGAGGACAGAATCAATTCGGACAGGTAACTTGAGCGGAACGTGCTGAACAAGTGACAGTCCTATGTACCTTCAATGCAGTTAGGAATAGCATTCCTCCAGTTTTTCTATATTCGAGCGTAGGGTACAAGAATTTCTTTCTGAAGAAAATACCACCTCATAGCTTGGTATTAACAAGGATCACTGGATGGAATATTGCTGAGGTATTTGGTGTTTGTTTAGAACACATTAACCGAATTTCAAAATATTCGAAAGAAAATCCAATCATATTGCTCCTCGAACACCACGAAAACCTCGTAAACATCATTGTGGTAGAGAATGCTTACCAAAATGGCGTGTTATGAACATTTTAACCCGCATTGCAGTCAAACTGCAACTGGTGGATGTTTCACTTTATGGACCTCTGAAGACCTATTACAATCGTGTGTGCAATGACTGGCTGATTAATAACCAAGGAGAAACTATTTCTCCTCATTCTATTGATGAGTATATAGGACGGGTATCCACAATATGACACAATAGAATATCATATCTCGATTTAAAAAGACTGTAATATACCCTTTCAACAGTGCTTCTTTTACAGAAGACTAATTTCTGATATCTTTAGTAAATGACCGTCCAAATCCCTCGTTGAACAGAAACGCACCGTTTCACCAGCAAAATCTATAGGCAACTTTACCACGCAGAATGTTGCTGTCATATTTGAGGGTATGGACCATGGTTCATCAGAGCTTCTGCCTCAAAGCTCGCTTATATTAGCTATCCAAGAAACTACATATTATATTTTGCAGCAATATCTTCCACTGCGTTAGTATTCACTCAGAATATCCGTCCTTATCCGAAGGATGCCTACCCCTCTTAATAAAACCAACCGTGAGAAAAAGAGGAGTGGTCGAACAAGAATACTAACAGCAACTCTAGGAAAGATGAAACCAAAGAAGAAGGCTTTGCACAGCAAAAGCGAAAGAGATGTCGGTATTAGAATTCATTTACAACAAGTAAGAGGAAGGTTGATCAACTCAGAGTCCTCAATCGAAGACAGTATTTTCTCTCAAGAACAGTGTTTTGATATATCCTTTAGTAGTTTTGTTAGTGATGTAGGTTTATCAATGAACGAAATAGGATGGGAAAACACTAATGTCAATGTTGAAAACAGTAATATTATACTTCTTAAATTTTACATCAATAATGCGTACAGTTTCTGCCAGGTTTTCCAGACCAATTACTAATGGTTTAGGTCACTCAATGGTAATGGTTACTTCTTCTTTTCAAATTAAATAATATGTTTCAGAGTAACTTCCGAATTTCTTTTCATGAAGTGAGTAGTGTGTTTTCTTGAAATGTAAATAATTATTAAGTGGAAGTTATTATGTATATTGTTGAAATTATTAATATGTCAGGCGATGTAATTGTAAACTTAATAAAAAAATAAGAAATAGCTCAACTCTGCGCTGCACAGCATTATTAGTTTGATAGAGATTATTATTATTATTATAGTTCGATGTATCTAATTCTGCTCTGAGTTTATGCGAGTAGGTGATGGTGATGATGGACGACATAGTAGACTGAAGAACGTGAGATGAAACGGGTTCGGGACAACCCTGAGAAGTAACGCGGATAGGATGTTTATCTACCTAAATGCCCACTTAACGAGAGCTAGGATCAAAACAGGAATTCTACATATCAGAACTGATCGGTCTACTACTGAGCCACTTCGAGAACCGGTAACATTCATGTTGGAAATGAACGTAATTCTTTCTACTCCATATCTTATCCCGAATTGCATCCAAAGCACCGAGAGTTATCAAAAACCCTAAAGAAAGTACACATACTTCATATTATGTGAAATCAAATGTACATTCTAGTTATCCATATTCTTCTCCACATCCACATTTCAAAAGCCTGCAATCTTTTATCGTCCCTTTTGCTTAAGTCCGTGTTTCTGACCCATTGAGAGAAAATGTATAAAGCAATCTAAACATCTGAAAAGAAAACAGGCTCGCAATTATAGTATCGGTGTATAAACATATGAACAAGTACTATGACTACGGGCTTTCTGGAAGCAAATGTGATTAAGAGGTTTGGATAGTTTATCTATTCATGTTACAATGTTCAATATTAATGTTTACAGCGTTGAATATTAATGAAAAACGCAAGCAGAACTCTGCAAAAACTAAGTCACTCACAACATACTATAATAATGCTGAAATATAGTTAGTGATGCCCACGAGACAAGATTTGAGGGTGTATCGTCTCGAATTTTTTTTCGAAAGTTCTCTCTCGTCTCGAAAATCGTATGTATATTCTATTGAAATAGATCTGTCTCGTCTCGAATCTTGTAACGAAAATTCCGTGCGTATCACTAAGTATAGTGCGTGACGTAACAAAAAAGCAAAATCACGAACCTTAATCCTTCAATAAATCTCAAGTTTTAATTAGCCTTTAGTCTAATTTTTGAATAGATTTTACAAATGTTAAAATAACTTATTCGTATGTTTAGTTTGGACCCTCAAAAGCTTTGGATTCCTTCCGAAATAAGTTCCTGCGCACGTGACTGAATATTAGATATCCATGATGTTTGTATATACGTAGTTGGACTTCCGTCCTTGTTCAGTTTCATCCCTTAGTAATTATAATACTTCAATATGAACGACTCGATTATGTTATATACAGAAACAGTATCAATCAATATTTGATACGCTTAGTTAACTATCTACTCTCTGTATTTCGCGATTCATCGCCATATTTAATCTCACTCTATTAATAGAAAAACTCCAATTTAATCTTTTCAGGTGGCTAAAGCGCGTAGCTCCATGGTAGATTCATAATAATTAGCGACTAGCTTTTCGAAGTGACTGAAAATCTTACCTGGTGAGGGATAACGTGCTCTTTAGTGTCCGAATTCTCGTTTATATTCGCGAGATCAGACTAGTTAAAATTCTTTGCGGTGTTACCTCTTACGAGAGAACCTATCCAAGTGAAACTCTGACTTCGAGTCGAGACTATGGCCGTTGGATACCTTGTCCCAAAAGAACATAACACGAAAAGGGATATCCTCGATCGCAACCATTGCGGAGATAAAACGTGAAAAGTTAGATATTGAGCTCCATACTATACATAACAAAGTCGGATTCCGGGTCAAATTTTTCGGGAACGGTCCCGTAAGGAAACGTAGCCTATACATATCAAATTAGTGTGGGGAGCCCAGCACCTTTTGAATGAAAAATTTCTGTCCCCGGGGCACTCGCAGGGTCCCAGGCGAAGTCCAACTCAAAATTTGCAAATCGAACCTGGGGTCAAGTAGCATACTGTATAAGAGCTATTGTTAAATAAAATAAGATAGAGCAAATCTCAACTCTCTACGATAACGCTGTGCAAACGGGCAAGTGGTCAAAATGTCAATACAACCTACATCAGAAAATCTGTGGCCAAGCTTCTAAATCCGTTAAGTTGCGACTATAACAAAACAGAAAAATACGTTTAAAAGTGCAAGGTATTGAAGTCAAACAAATTCCTGCAGTATCTCACAGAGTTGCACAACGGACCTTATCCAGGTATAAGTGTGACATCGAATGACCAATGAACCATAGAATGACCATGGCCATTGGATTTCGTGTCCTAGAAGAGAAAGGTTACATTGTTAACCGCAACCGTCGTGGAGGGTGAGAAGGTCAAAAGCCAACGGTATATGCGTCGCACATCGGGACCCCAAATTCACAGATTCCACCGTGGAATTTCTATTATAAGGTTGGAGAAAACTGGAATAATGGTACAGAAATAAAATATATCGGAGGATGCTTTTAAGAGAGTGGCTCTGCAGAAATTTCCTTTACTTCAATACCTTGCACTTTTAAACTTGTTTTTCTGTTTTGTTATTGTCGCAACTTAACGGATTTAGAAGCTTGGCCATAGATTTTCTGATGTAGGTTGTATTGTCATTTTGACCACTTGCCCGTTTGCACAGGGTTATCTTAGAGAGTTGAGATTTGTTCTATCTTATTTTATTAAAATTAGCTCTCATACAGTATGCTACTTGACCCCAGCATCTATTTTCAAATTTTGAGTTGGACTTCACCTGGGACCCTGCAAGGGCCCCGGGGACAGAAATTTTTCATTCAAAAGGTGCTGGGCTCCCCACACTAATTTGATATGTATTCGCTGAGTTTCCTTAGCAGACCGTTTCCGAAAAATCTGACCCGGAATCCGACTTTGTTATGTATAGTATGGAGCTCAATTTCTAAATTTTCACGCTTATATCTTCACAAAGGTTGCGATAGAGGATGTATTCCTTTTCATGTTATGTTCTTTTGGGAGAAGGTATCCAATGGCCATAGTCTCGACTCGAAGTCAGAGATACACTTAGATAGGTTCCCTCGTTGGGGTTTATTTTTTAGTTACTTTGTTGTTAAGCGTTTTATATTTTCTAATTTAATCTATATATATATCTATTTTTACTCTATTATTTTGTCGAGCTTATATCTAAACATCAATTTTCTCTAGAAGTCTTTGCTTTGAACAAGATGCATGTTTTGGGCATTGGCCTTATCGTAACGGGAATTAATAGCTTCGATGCTGACATCACATTAAACTTTAATGAATTAATCAGTCAATTGTAGATATCGTGCCACATAGGATCGGTGTTAAAGAGGGACGTTAAATTTCCATCCATCAATCAATATAACATAATAATGAAAACAGCGAAACATATTTCATTTTATACTCTTATACAAACAGTTCTTGTGAATTGAATGATGTTAATTACTGAGTGGCTGGTCACAAAGCAATTCAGCCACTAGATGTCAATGTAGGAAAATCCATTCACAAGGAGATGATAATAAACCATTCCCATTGTATTAGGGAATTATAAGTACTTGCGAACTACCAATTCCAAAGATTTTCATCAAATATTGTACATTTGCCATTTCCATCAAGTAGAAATCGCTTTAGCTTTGGAGGAAAGTCATTTACACTTAGTGATCTGCATGGACCAGGCTCAGTCTGAGACCCGCAATCCGCTTCGGCCTACAGGTCGCACTTGGGAGGACCAGCTCATTTCCTTCTTTGGATCGGGTCTGGCTCGGGCGGGTTCGATACTGCTCTCTTCAGGGCAGGACGGGCTCCAGACGATTAATTGCAGTTCTTTAATAATGTTTCTTATTAAATGATATCTGGAATATAGCTAAGCGTTAAAGTCTGTTTGCACGGCTGCACGTGTACTGAAAGACATTGCAAACAATGCAATTTGTACAGTTAGTGATCCTAAGCTGTAGGACCAGGCTCGGGCCAAGATCATTTAAAACTTAATGGCCAGGTTGGTTTCGAGCCAAAAACCTCCTAATCTTTGCGGGTCCGAGTTGGACTGGAGTTAGCTACGTTAGCGATGGATTGGGCTTGGGGCGAAAAGTTCGGCTCATGTATTTCTCTAGTACAACTTCAGCAACTCTAGTTCATTAAGTAAAAAGAAGGGGGTATAGAAAGAAAAATCTGCAAACCAATTATTTTAATGAAATAAGACTTGTTTGTCAATTTATAATATCAAGGTATGGCAGATCGCTTTAGCTTGGTTTCAAATTATATGAATGCCAAATTGAAATCTTATTTGTAGAACGGATATGTATCCACATGTGCAAAAAATTGCGCGTATACTGCCACTCACGATTTTCCGCGTTTATTTCATTTTCCGTACGTTTATGGGTAATATTTAGTTATTAGTATGTGGTAATAATAGAAAGCAATCTATCTAAGGAGATATTTTCAAAAAAATATAATAAAATAATAAAAATATGAGCAAAAGCAAAATTATGCTCGGTTCTGTCTTTACTTGCAACGATGATTTCTATGGATTTTTCAGTAGCAGAGCACGATTGCGGAGGGGATTCAGTAGGGGAGTCAAGGAGTTGCATCAAGGAACTGGACAATGTAGCAAAATGTTGCATTCATTGGTTAAAACCTAGTGTGTAGGTTGGCTGCCAAATATAAATTAGCTTCTGTAACTAAGATGTCTTTCGAAAATATAGAATTAAACAGAAAAACTCTTATCTTAAGGTTCGAAGCGATACGAACCATGGTTATTAAGATTATTTCTTAAGAAAAAAGAGCAAACACAGCGTTGCCTCCGTGGTTAGGTGGATAGAGTGGCGGACTCGTTGTTATTTTATTATTTTGACATCACAACGAATCCCATCCCATCCCATATATTTTTTTACAAAACATTATAGGAAGTGTATAATTGATATATCCTTTAATCGATGTATTTATTCAGTATTAGAATACGTGTACTATTGGAAACAGTTATTGTTTTCACTTTATGTTCTTGTATGTTACACCTCCCCTACCCGTTCTTAAACAGCAGACAACTCACTTCGGATTTGTGTGTCAGGAACAGGAAAAAGAGCATACGCGACCTTGACAGTCTTTCCAGTGTTACCCATTGTTATATCGACATGACGTTATATCGAATGACGCTTGTTGTCATGAAAAAAGATTGAAAGGAAAAAAAGCTGATGTCAAATTATCGTTTGTGTGTGTGCTTGTGTTTTTTTCTTTTTAGAGTATTGACTTTCTCTCTATCTTTCCTTTTTAATATCCAAAAGTGCAAGAAATGCAATCAAAGTCTGTGTAAGGAATGTTTTTGTTGAACGAAACTAAATTATAAAGATCTATGTATGCAGAACACGAATACTTCCAAAAGATAGAATGATAATGAACGATAATCATACCATATTTCAACATTATATAGTAGCGGGAAAAACTGATATTAAAATTAAATAACAAACAGGTATAAGTTTTTTTTCTAGCATGGCAACACATTAAACGTAACTCATTAAATTTTAGGAATTGCAAGTTATCACTTTACGTGTCATTGTATTCCTATTAGTTTTCACGTTCGAGCGACGAAAGAAATTGTAGTAATAGTGATAAAAATCGAATTCGAGATTTCAATGAATTCACGTTTCACGCCCCCACATATCGAAAAAGTGATTTTGATGTATGTCCATCTGTTCGTCACGTTTTTACATGCAATCAAATAGAGGCCATACTGTTCGACGTATCTGGAGCGAGTTATAGACATGAAGTTTCAATAACACTTTATCGTTTCGAATTCTATATCTACCTAAAAATAAGGGCAGTTTACTGAAGGATGAAAATTTAAAATAATTAAATTGTCTCAAAAACAGCTGTAAAGATTTTCTTATTTTCTAGAAATATAGTATGAATCATTACTCTGAAAAAAATACGTAAGGTCTAATTTACTGTATGGGATGCGTTTTTTCGAACAATCTTCTCAATCACATTTCATAAATAAATGTATCATTAATAACGTAATAATATGATACAACTCGTTTGTCCAGAAAAGATACACAGGGGATATTTTATTCTTGGAAACGACTTTTTTGACGATTTTCTCAGAAAGTACTCAGACGCTTTTGCTCATAGTTCACATACAATTATTTCCTTAAGAATTCTAATATATGGCATAAGTTATTTCTAAGAGAAATATGACCACTCGGTACTTTAATTTTGGATTAAGTTGCTTCCAACAAAGTTTTCCAAGACACATTATTTTTTTCGCATTTCCCAAATAAATGTTTCAGTAATAGCTGCAGCCTAACACGAGTCAGTTTAAGAAATTCGAAGAAATTCGAGAAAATTCAGTGCGTTTCATCCGTACCCATTCTTAAATATATTTTTAAATGTTACACCTAATCACAATTTTCCTAACAAAATCGAAGGTTCTATTTAAATGTGCTTTGTTGTGGCCAAATGGTTCAATTGCATTGGTTCTGGATTTGATTCCCGGTGAGAACTAGTGTATTTTTATCGAACGTTAAGATATAGGTGCAAAGAGAAAAGTGTTTAAACAAGCCTAATCAAGCTAATGAATAATACAAAGAAATAATACAATATTACGAAATTATAGAAGAAACGTTGTTAACATTAGATATTTGCGTGTGAAATGTCCCACTGATGACAGTCAACTCCAAAGGTGAGAAAGTGAAACATCCAATATCATTTTAATCAGTGGTCTCTAGTTAAAGGTATCCTACTAGGAAGTGATTGAGATACCAAAAAATGTTGTAATTGCTGGGAGACATGTTAGGAGAATACATTGGGTGAGAGAATTTAACTCATGAATAGTCTGCACCTTCGTTGAGTATTGAAGTGCGTAGGTCTATATAGGTTTGTAATGAAATGAGTATTAATACACAATATCTGTTGAATATTACGGAGGCTTGTGGACAGGTTTGCAGTGCATTTCACGGAGTTTGATATTGTAAGGATCCTAGCGAACTCCTGAGCCTTCCCCACTGTAAACTATAACTTAAATTCGTGCTTAATTAAAAACTATTTGTTTAAATTTAACACTGTTAACCGTTATCACTTGTGCACTACGGGCAACAATCCGCTAGTACTTCTTCAGTTTTGCCCTTTGTTTTAGCGCCATAAATGTTTTTGTTCATAAATTTCTTTGTCTATGATTTTGCATATACGTAGCGTGGGCATTAGATTTTGACTTCTACTTCATATGCATCTAATTACAAACACACGTAAAGAATGAACACAATAAACTTGGAATATATAGTTTGTGTACAGAAAATCATACACGAGGCGCTGCACGGGAGAGCAGTGTGCATATTTTTGGCAGTCGACTTTCTAAGAAATTTATAATAATAATAATATTAATAAACAGAAAACGAAACAGTTATTTACATAATTTATTTATTTAAGTATGTAAGTGCAATGTACTTAAGTTTCTCTCTCTCTCTCTCTCTCTCTCTCTCTCTCTCTCTCTCTTTGAAGGCAACAACCCTTAGGGTACCAAGACGTAGGAAAGGACTTGTGGCACTCACGACTATAGGGTGGTGTGTGTTTGTTACATCGGCTAATCTTGTTGTTAGTCCCATTTTTTGGACCGGATGAGTTATTCACGGTTGAATATAAAAGAAAATATACCTTTCTTATACTTTTAAAGTAAATAATTACACTCATTCCCTCAATGTGATACTTGTTTGTTTAACTGTATACAGATAACTAATCCGTGGAAGAATCGTTGATAATAATAAATAAAATAAACTCGACAAATATTCTTGTAAATAACAAGTAAAAGTTTGCGTTACACTGTTCATTTTGCTGGGCACGCCAGTGTGCCTTGTTATCCGGTTGTGGCACACTGGAATATAGGGTATGGCTTTATATTTTTCCCAGCTATTTTAACTGCTTCAATGGAAATGAATCTATAATAATAAGAGAGTGAATTTAGTCTTCCTATCCTTCGATTTGAAAGTAAGGTCCACTAGAATTGTATATATAAAAGTAATAATACTCAGAATTCTATACAGTAGTTTGTTTTATTCGAAATGACATACTTCCTGCAACTGTTTGGGTTGGAATTATTTAAAATCAAATCTTTAAATTTTACGATCTACGGTTATACCGGCTAGGATAAAGGACACGGTGATGATGAGAAATGAATGAAATGGTGGAATGAAGAAAGTGGGAGAAAACGGGAGAACCCCGAGAAAATCCTTATTCATGGTGTTTCTCCACCACAAAATTCACTTGGTGCGAGCTGGGGTCGAACCAAGGATCAAATGCACCAAAGATGAACGCTTTATCACTGAGCCACCGCGGCCCCTCTGAAATTATTTATAGGAGAGATGACTACTTCATCGAAACTTGATATCGAACACATTTGTTTTAAAATACCAGCTTTTTGTGAAATATTGCTTAATATTCAAGAAAACCTAAGTCAATAATAATAATAATAATAATAATAATAATAATAATAATAAATTGAAAATTCTCTGGACCTAGTGCATTGGCACAATTCCAAAAATTAAAAAGAATTTGTTTCCTTCTCATGTAAATGTACAAGGACTTGATCACTGTTGCTTTCAATATACGAAGAAATTGTCCAACAGTCAAATGAGATGCTACATAAAATGCCCTATGCAACATAATGTAGTATAGAGCCATCATTTCAGGTTGTCTAAAGAACACTTTCGTTTTAGCAAGAAAAGATGAAAATAGGAAGTACTCAGTTTTAACCTAGAAGAAAGTTTGCAGACTTAAGGGAAAATGCACAGAGTTGTTGGATATTCTCTAAAACTCTAAAACTCTGAAATCACAGATCCACATTGACTGACTGCTAAGTAAAACTGCTAAATCTGACTAAAGCCAAAGAAAAAGTCTTAATGACCTTTGTTACAGTTTCAGACATATCATTCTCATATCAAAAGAACTATGAATAAAGTTGAATTTAGTTTTGGAATACCAACAAATGATTTTGCTAGATGTAAATTTTGGGAAAACTTTTTATAAGGCTTTAGACTTTGTTTATTGGTTTGTTTGTTTATTAGCTTCCCCATGCCGTAAAGGTCGCCAATACCTAGTGACTCACTTGACGGTAAACGGCGATCGTCGATATAGCGACGCGTCGAAGGATTGCCGCTAGTGTGCCAAGAGTGGCAGGGATTCGTCGAGTCGAAGGAAATATCGGGGGTATTGAAGTTACCACCACATAACAGCGAGAACTTCATTTTGATCCGCGCTCCTTTGATTTATCACGGAGAATGTCAAAGGGACAAACACGAACTATCGCCAGTCACGTGCATGCGGTTATTATTATACAATATTTTCCCTGACGAATTGTTATTATAAGGACAACACTTGAGCTCCGGGGGTCAAGAGTAACTCGTGCTTTTGCATCATGAAGTGAAAAATCTTGAGATGGGTGCGTATAATTGTATGAATTTGGTTGGCAACTGTCACCGATCCCTAGCAAGTGAACCGTATGGGAGAACTATGAAAAAAGTAAATAGACGCTTGTCATTTTGTTATAAAATTACATGACGAGTGCATTTCATCTGATTCCAAACAGTTATTGTCAAATACACACGGTTAAAGGAGCACTCTGATTAGAAATATTAAAACGACTTCAACGATTTATCACTCTACAAGCTGTCTTCGTAATCGCCTCCGTGGCGAATTCGGAAAAACACGCAACTAGTAACCCTAAGGCTGGTGTTTCATGCCGAGCTCAGGGCACTTCTTTTACTTTTTTGAAAGTGTGTTTAGACTCACCTTGATGCAAAGAAATTACGCATATAGGCGATTTAACGTATTTTAGGGGAATAATTTTGTGGTTCGTTGGCGTTACGTCGCTTCTCTGCCGGTAGTGGTATAATTTTCAAAACGGAAGTGGGACCAAATTTTGGCTGCGGGACCGCCAATTATTGCGGACGTGTCGCTAGTTGCTTATCGGTGGTCCACCGACGCTTACGGCATGGGGTTGTCCCCTCACAAGTGAGACAGATTGCAATCGACCAAAACTGTTCCGGCAGATTCCAGGTCACAGGAAGTTCTACAAAAACGAGAGGACCAGAGGTCACTGGAGCAGTTGGACAGTCGAGATCAGATCAGTCAGGAGTGATCAGTCGAGATCAGTCGGAGACGGAGATTTGGAGAAACGGAACAACGACTACAAGTCGGAGATCGACGTTAAAAGTTTTAACTAGTAGAATATCTAGAAACAGCTTTATTTAAGTTAAGCGAGTTAACGTTTCGCTAAGACGAACTCTGAAAGTATATCATACGTTACGGAGGAGATATTATTATGCTGACCGTTCGCAAAACTTCGGCATAATCAAATCATATCGCAGTCCGTTCTTAGTTCGAACCTCCGTTCCATCCTTTGGAGTGACCGCCAGCGAGATACCATCCAGCCTGTGGTTTAACGATCGGAAGGAGCTTTTGGTGGACCAGCATTTGCAGGAGCATAAGAACAGAACACCAAGAGGTATGTGTTACTTTCTAAACATTAGTCGAAGGCTCAATGTTTGGTATGCAGTGTTAGAACTGGCAATTTCTAATTACCCGAATGCATACACGACACCTTACACGTACTTACATAAAGTAATGAAAATACAACAGTAATTCAATTATCGAAATCTGGAGTTGTTATTTAATTACAGAAATTCCCATAATAACATGAACCGAAATATTATCTATCGCTTAGTTGTACATCATATTCCCACTCATTTCAGATAGTGAGTGGAAGGTGACTTCTCTGTGCTCACTCAAAACATCCCCAAGATTAGAAACGAACCAGGGAGGTTTATAAATTGTAATTTATTCTTGGAGTCAAAGTATTTTGCATAAAACATCGTTTTGTAAGATATGTATACGATTGTATACTATTAATTTCGAAAATTGTACTCATAATATAATTTCCCATCATGGATTTGAAAAACCAAAGTTCGAAGAAAGAAAGATCTCCGATCCACATATCTCTTCATGTTTGATATGGAAGTCTCATCTTCATTATTGACTCTTAATCTATTTTAGTCCTACGCAACGCGAATCAATGGGATGGCTCTAAGTGAAAATATTCATTTAAATGGTTAAGTAATCAGGAAATTCCTGCTGTTATTTCACGAAACACAATAGATCTTGAGGAAAAAACAATTTTGCTTATCAGGGGAAGGGAGTAAATCATTTGCTTACGTTTGCTTTACTTAACTAGGAAGAAGGCAAGGGCGCCGATCCTGGGGGCCGGGCGCACCAAAACTCATGTAGGCCCCCTTTGTATTTATGAATATACAATATTTGGCATAATTTGAGTGCAATTTATCTTAAAATCCTCATATATATATTCTGCATTTGAATGCCCCCCACCAAATTTACAGAGAAATCGGCGTCCTCGGAAAAAGGTCTAGTGAAATAAATAATGTTATAACGTAATACTTGAATAACTATCTAATGGTGGAAAGTAAATTAGTATTCAACACTTCTTCCAATTTTAAGCATTTCAAAGATTCTCGTAATTTAGTATCGTCCCGGATTTGCATTTCTGAAGTACGAGAACTCTATCTATATCTTAACGTCGGAATCCTTTTCGGACCATGCACTTATGCCGCTTTGCCACAAGATGCACATAGGATTTTTTTCTTTCGATTTCCTTAGGAATATTACGAATGGTATGAATTTTAAAACTATGTTTAAAAAATAATACACACCGACAAAATAAGATGATAATCTGAGACTAGGAAATATATTGAATTGTTTTGAATTTGTTCTCACGCTACCAAAGCAGTACTTATGCTTTTTTATTCCAGCCTTTTAATATAAGCATTTCCCACTATTGTCTGTTCTAGGACGATACAATTCTAGTTCATTTATATGCTAGCTTTAGAAATACAGTAGGCTATCGCTTATCCGACATAAACAGGCAGGCAGAACGCTGTATAATATGGATGTGTTAAGAAAACACCTATTAAAAATAAAACTTATGATATAATTTTACATATTACGCCTCTAATAATAATGTTTCATAACAAAAAACTGCAGTGCACTGAATCAGGGATGTATCCAGCGTGAGGGCCTGAGGGCTGCCTCCTCCGAAATTCAAGCACTTTTTAATAAACTTGTTTTTACCCTTTTGAGGTTCTTTTATATCAGTTTACTAGTAGTCAGTGTTCAAACTTTGGGCAATGTGCTGTTGTCTTGCTATAATTCTAAGAACATATCATCATGCCATTATACCACGTGGAATTAACCCGTAAGTACTATGGACCGTCTCTTACACCGCTGCTGCTTTTCGTATCATTATATTTTCTACAGTCTCACTACTAGAAGTGGATCTTTTCGTCTACATTCCTGTCTAGCATATGGTTACGTAGTGTGAAGTTCGTGTTATAATTGATCCCCTGTGCGCGGCGCTGGAGGGGTCGAACGGTCTCACAGACGTTCTATAGTAGTTACGTGAGTATTTTGCTGTTTATTTGTCTTTTGTTATCTACTGATTATTATCAGTATTGAGTCTTACCGTGTGGCACGTCTTACACCACACATCAAATAATGACCCAGAGACTAGAAAACCTGAAATAATCATATTTTATAACATGAGTAAAGGCGGAGTGGATACTCTAGACAAAAAATATACAGATTACACATCAAGTCGTCAAACAAGACGATAGCCATTGACAATTTTCTTTTTTCTGGTGGATGTTGAGTGTGGGGTCAATGTGTATGCCTTGCCTCAAGTCTACACTAAGTCCGCAGTGATGACAAGACTTGATTTCATGAAAAGGTTGGCAAAAGGACTTGTTAGGCCTCACATAGAACGTAGAATATTCATTGGACATCTGCCATGAGAGCTGAGTTTTTCAATCAAGAGCATACTATAACTTGAAAGTGAGTTTCGCACCATCGCGCACAAGGAGTTGAAGAGGAGAACATAGTCCGCTCTCCACTAAGTTGTAAGCGCAAAGCAATGATATTCGTGTCAGCGGTGTAGGGTACCGATTTCCATGCAGTGAAGAATAAAAAGATGTAAGTGCCTACTTGAAGAAAGTGCATGCAATTAGAACAGTTAGTGCGGTACTTTCTTTACCGGCAAAACGAATTTTCTTTACTCTCGCGATCATATAAAAACTAAAGATAGGTGTAACTCATTACCTTTTCACTACAAAAAATATAACAGTACAACTGTAACAGTGCTTTCTTGTAAGTTTTGAAAAGCTAATATTCCATGTTTCTCCTCCGTTTTTACTGTATTTTTTATTCTCAGTGCATCTATAAGAAGAGCGTATTTTAAATTAGTGTTATTTTTACTACATAGAAAGGAAGAAAAATTGAATATTTCAACAATTACAATTTTAGAATAACAATGAAAACATTGTGGCAAGTTTTAACTATATTCTTTTTCTCATTACTTTAAAAATATAAAACTTTTTCTACATCGTGAAATTACTATGTTTTATTTTTCTATAAGCAACTAAGATATGTAGGATAGCATTATAAGAAAATATGCAATAAAACTACTATTCAGAAAATGTAAAACAACAATGCGGTCTGACAGATTACGTGATTATTTTCGTCAATAGTACTTAAGGGTTAAAGAATAGTTTCAAATAGGATTAACATTTCGTTTCCGTTCTATTTTTAACTTTAGTATATTAGAACGATACACTCAATGTCTTCTTGCTATTTTTGTTATGTGATATACGTAATAGACAGTTTTCTTTAGTTACATTTCTCTCGAAAATATATTTCATTTTGTTTGTGCTTAATACAGTGTCCGAAGTAAACAGGTTTATAAATGAAAAGTAGGAAAAAGTTTAAGAGAAGTAGAGAACTGTTGCATTTTTATTATTATTATTATTATTATTATTATTATTATTATTATTATTTATATTTTAAAAACAGTAGAATTACGTCCTTACGAGGATTCGTGTTAGGCCCCCTCCGAATAGAAAATCTGGATACGTGTCTGCACAGCATGATAGACATATGAGTCAAGGTGTAGACTGACGCGATTGGCGATAGACTCCAGAGCATGAAAAATATATTAAGACCACAACTAGCAGTTCTTCTTGCCGATTGGTGCTATCTGGAATGATATATTGGATCATACAGTATGTGGAACAAAGGATGGTCGGATAAGCGAGACCATGGTGTATTGGTGTTTAACGCACCTAAACTTGTAAAATGTTTGTATAAACAATTATCTTTCACTCTTTACCTAAATTTGTGGGTACGATCGCACACCTTGCCTCATAAAGTATAGTGTTATAAAGAAAAACACTTTTTTTTTACCTAAAAGCTAAAGAGAAGAAAACTTCAATAATTTAGTTTTCTTTTTTTTTTTTAATAATGGCAAACTAGTCCATTTCATCACGATAAATCACGATTGGTACTAAGATGTCTTCTTCTGTTTGTATATATCCTTCACACTTTGTTGGAGACAAAATTGTTCTCTTCCCAAGAAAACAGGATGAGCGAAGCTATACAACAGCATGAACTGAAAACAATAGCTATTACCAATAGTACTCTAATCCTTGATAAATACGTCATTACAGCAAAATATCAATAAGTTGACCTTATTATATTGCTTCGGTTCTTATTAACATGAAAATTATAATGTTTTGTAAAAAAAAGAAAAAAAGGAATGGGATAGGATGGGATTCGTTGGTAAAATAACTACGAGTCCGCCACTCTATCCACCTAACCACGGAGGCAAAGCTGTGTTTGCTCTTTTTTCTTAAGAAATAATCTTCATAACCATGGTGCGTATCGCTTCGAACCGTAAGATAAGAGTTTTTCTGTTTAATTCTATATTTTCGTACGACATAGTAGTAGGGACCCCCGTATATCTAGTCGAGTCAGCAAAAATTTTTGTGACGTCATAGGTCAAAGGTCAATGACCTTGACCCGAGGTCAATGACCTAGGGGTACCTAGGACCAACCCCTGTAAATTTTGGCAGGGGTACCATGGCCCACCCCCTAAATTTTGGCAGGGGTACATAGGACCACCCCACTTAAATTTTGGAAATTGCCAAATCTAAAAATTTGGTATGGTAGCCTAGGACCATAGTATGTACCTCTGTCAGTATTGGGTGTCTATGTCGTTCCCTTTTATGGGTAAAAAAATTGCCAAAATTCAAATTTCGGGGGTTTTTCACCTAATTTATCCCCTTTGATGAGGTGTTATTACCCTATATGGTTATATGGGCGTATACAGGGGTCCATTACCTTTTATAAGACATGGGTATATTAATGCACCCCTTGAAAAATTTGGGAAGGGTACCTTGGCCCACCCCTTAAATTTTGGAAATTGCCCAACGGTTTTAAGGGACAAAATCCCCACCAAAAATTTTGAAATTTGAGGCCTAAAAGAATGGCACGGGTACATAGGACCACCCCACTTAAATTTTGGAAATTGCCAAATCTAAAAATTTGTTATGGTAGCCTAGGACCATAGTATGTACCTCTGTCAGTATTGGGTGTCTATGTCGTTCCCTTTCATGGGTAAAAAATTGCAAAAATTCAAATTTCGGGGGTTTTTGACCTAATTTATCCCCTTTGATGATGTGTTATTACCCTATATGGTTATATGGGCGTATACAGGGGTCCATTACCTTTTATAAGACATGGGTATATTAATGCACCCCTTGAAAAATTTGGGAGGGGTACCTTGGAAATTGCCCAATTTAAACATTTGGTATTATAGTATAGGACCCTAATATGTATTATGATAAATTTGGATGGTCCACTTCGTTCCCTTTTAGGGGTACCAAATTGCCAAAATATAAACGTAAGCAATACGTAGTACCACGTGTTTGTTTTTGACCTAAGTTATCCCCTTGGATGAGGTCCTATTACCTTATATGTTTATATGAGCGTATACAGGAGTCTATTACCTTTCATAAGACATGGGTATATTGGTGCACCCCTTTAAAAATTTGGGAAAGGTACCTTGGCCCACCCCTTAATTTTTAGAAATTGCCCAATGTAAACATTTGGTATAATAGTATAGAACCCTAGTATGTATCACTATAAATTTGGGTGGTCCACCTCATTCCCTTTCATGGGTACAAAATTACCAAATTTTAGTGCAACCACGTGTTTGGTCTTTTGACCTAATTTATCGCCTTTGATGAGGTGTTATTATCCTATATGGTTATATGGGCGTATACAGGGGTTCATTATCTTTTATAAAACATGGGTATATTAATGCACCCCTTGAAAAATTTGGGAGGGGTACCTTCGCTCATCCCTTAAAGTTTGGAAATTGCCCAATTTAAACATTTGGTATAATACTATAGCACCCTAATATATATTACTATAAACTCGTTCCCTTTTAGGGGTACAAAATTGCCAAAATATAAACGTAAGCAATACGTCGTACCACGTGTTTCGTTTTTTTTACCTAATTTATTCCATTGGATGAGGTCCTATTACCTTATATCGTTATATGGTCACGTATGGGGATTCATTTCCTATCATAAGACATAGGTACATTTGTGCACCCGTTTAAATTTTTGGGAGGGGTACTTTGGCCCACCCCTTTAATTTTGGAAATTGCCCCTTTTACATGTTTGGTATTATAGTATAGGACCCTAATATAGATTAGTATAAATTTGGGTGGTTCACCTCGTTTCCTTTCATGGGTACGAAATTGCCAAATTTTAGTACAACCACGTGTTTGGTTTTGGCTCAATTTATCCCCTTGGATGAGGTCCTATTACCTTATATGGTTATATGGTGATGTATATATTGATCCATTTCCTATTATAAGACATGGGTACATTGATGCACCCCGGGAGGGGACTCGGTATCATAGTACATGCCTCAACATGTATCATGATAAATTTGGATGGTCCATCTTGTTCCCTTTCATGGGTAAAAATTGCTAAAATATAAACATAAGCAATATGTTGTACCATGTGTTTGGTTTTGGCCCAATTTCTCCCCTTTGATGAGGTTCTATTACCTTATATGGTTATATGGTCATGTATATGGGTTCATTTCCTATCATAAGACATGAGTACATTGACGCACCCTTTAAAAATTTGGGAGGGGTATCTTGGCTCATCCACTCGGTTTTAGAAATTGTTTAATATAAGCATTTGGTATCATAGTACAGGACTTCAATATGTACCACTATAAATTTGGATGGTCCACATCGTTCCCTTTCATGGGTAAAGAACTACCAAAAATCAAATTTTGCAGGTTATTGACCCCGTCTGATAAGAATTTAACACGTTATATGGGTATGTTCAGAGGTTTATTACCTTCATATGTTTATGTTCCCTTTTAAATTTGGGAATTATCAAATAACAAAATTCGGTAAACGTTTTCTAGGACCCATTGTAGATGTTGGTGTTCCTCTTAGGGCCAAATATTCAAAAATTTAAAGGTTATTGACCGGTTTAATTATTATTTAAGTACAGGGTTTGTTACTTTTTCATAAGACACAGGTGTATTTGTGTACCAATCTTAAATTTTTGGAGGGGTACATTTCTTATTGTCATATCAATAATTGGTAATTGTTCATAAAATTGGATAGTATCTCATTCATTGGGTAAATCATTGTCAAATATGAGTATGATCACGTGATCAGTTATTGACCTATGATGGATTAGGAGTCCAGGACATTGGTACATTGAAACTTTGTAGGATAATTTGAGAATTGTCAAATGAAATTACGTCATTGGTTTTGATTATTCCCGCCAAATATAAACGTAAGCAAGACGTTGTACCACGTGATTGTCCTTGATGAGGTAGTGTACAGGGATTCATTTCCTTTGTTGTGGTACTTCTTATGTTTGAGTACACACTTCTAGAAAACAGTTGGTTCTACTCAGGTAAACAATTGACGGACATTATTAACCTTATTGAACATATAATGATATGATTAACTCTAAGACTTAGGTATATCAAGAGAAGTATTCTTTAAATTTGTTAATGGTGATAAACAGAATTTTAACATAAGGCGCGAAATTTGAAACAATACATTGAACTTTAGTCACAGCTCATAGTCTAAGATCATTGGTGGTGATTGATTTGACCTTGAGCTTTAGAAATCTGATAGCTAACCTTATTGAATCTTATGACACATAGACGAAAGCCAATACATGCTACAACAGTTTGAAATTTAATCATAAGGTAATGTAATCTGACACTAGCAAAGTTATTGTTAATGCAATTTGATTGGCTGATCACTATCTTTCCTGCAATATGATTGGTTGATCACTATCTTTCGTGCAATCTGATTGGTTGATGATTTTCAAATCTTTGCTGCATTCAGTTTTAAGTTTTGTTTAACATTTAAAAATCTTGGTTTCGTTCAACATTTTGCACTCACTGATAAATATGATCAAAACCGTTTATTTGTTAATCGAATAGTTAAAAAACCGGATAAAGTTTGACTGTTAACCGTGAAACGTAAAATTTTTAGTTTGAAATTTTTTGTTTGAAAATTCTTGCTTTCAAATTTTTGTTTGAAATTTTTGTTTCAGAAATTTGTTCGAAATTTTTTTGACAACTTTTGTTTCAAAATTTTTTGTTTAAAACTTTTTCGTTTGAAATTTTTAAAAATTTTTCGTTTCAAAATTTTGTTTTAAATTTTTTTGAAATTTTTCGTTTCCAAATTCTTTGTTTGAAATTTTTTGTTTCAAAATTTTGTTTGAAATTTTTTTTCGTTTCAAAATTTTGTTTCAATTACTTTTCGTTTGAATGTTTTTTGAAATTTTTTCGTTTCCAATTTTTTTCGTTTTAAATTTTTTTCAAAATTTTGTTTAAAAGATTTTTGTTCCAAATTTTTGTTTGTAACCTTTTTTGTTTGAAATTATTGTTTGGAAAATTTTGGTTTGACATTTTTTAAGTTTGTGCACTCATTAGTAAAGAACCGGAACTGTTTAGAACAAAAACCTTTGACAACATTGTTTTTTCATGATGCCATAGTACACGTCAGAACATGGGGCTGTACTTGAAATGAAAAGACACATATCGTTAAAATGGATCATTTTATTACATTGGACTGGTTAATTACATGCATCCATACCAGATATAGGATCTGGATATTGTCGATACAATGTATTTTGAACTTCTTGCACTAGTTTGTCTTTAGCGTATAATTTTAATTCCAGTTGAAGTCTTTTAAGGTCTATTGCAATATCAATTGGTGGAAACTCAATGTCCATTTGATCACAAATAAACTGTTTATCAATACAGGTATGCACCCACGAACGATGTTGACAACCATCACAACATCTAGATACAGGTTGTACAATATGCATGACACATTTTTCAAAATAGTACTTTTTCAGGAATATACTTGTTTTGTTGCACACTACCACTGCATGTTTAACACACTGGAATACGTTGATGAATTTGTTCCATTCCGTTTGCGTTAGATACACCATGTTGCGAGGGACATGCATTGTACTCTTTTTACGTAACAGCACCATGTTCTCTTTGAGGACTGTACGCAGCACCACTTGATGATTTGAGCCTAATGATTTGACTATGGTCACATTTAGCTCATCATGAAAATAATCATTCATTTGGCCGATTCGTGCCATTCTTCAAAGTTTAGTTGTACACCAAATTGTTCTGCTTTGCCCAATCGAATCAGTGGTTCAAATGTTCTAGCACTGATACCAATCATCACATGTTTTGTTTGAAATATATTTATTGGATAATAGCTTGCGAAGATGAATTCTTTATCGTTACAAGTACACATCTTTCCTGCTGAAACGCACTTGCTCAAATGATCTCGTGGGATGACAGTGTATTTGCTGGTTTATAGTTATTACTGACGTCATTGGAAAGAAATGTGCTGACGTTTGAATTCATGATTTCATCACAGTTGCTGACGTCATGCTGACCAACCAAATTCATAGATCGCATGCAGCATACAACTACGTCTGATGTCAAAAGAATGTGCTGACGTTTGAATTCATGATTTCATCACAATTACTGACGAATCCGGCTGTGTACTAAATTCAAATTGATGACTTCGACCCAAGAGTCTTTTATAGCATAAAGATACAGATCCAGTATTTAAGAAACGCAGCAGTTCTTGTTTTGATGCTTCCATGGGTAAATATCTTGCTGGTAAAATTATATTCTTATCATTTTCAAGCTTCACTACGATTCTTAATTCAAACTTTGTAGGGATTTTTTGCCTAGCTAAGATTCTATAAGGTACATTCTGTTGTAAATCAGTACTCTTGGTAAATGATTTCATCACATCACGTGTGTTTAGAAATTGAGAACCAGTAGCCATGATGATGTTATCATGAATACTAACGCGAACGATGATGACAAACTGATGACGTTGCATTATCATGTTCTGACGTGTACTAATGCATCATGAAAAAACAATGTTGTCAAAGGTTTTTGTTCTAAACAGTTCCGGTTCTTTACTAATGAGTGCACAAACTTAAAAAATGTCAAACCAAAATTTTCCAAACAATAATTTCAAACAAAAATTTCGAACAAAATTCTGAAACAGAAATTTCAAACAAAAATTTGAAAGCAATAATTTTCAAACAAAAAATTTCAAACTAAAAATTTTACGTTTCACGGTTAACAGTCAAACTTTATCCGGTTTTTTAACTATTCGATTACCAAATAAACGGTTTTGATCATATTTATCAGTGAGTGCAAAATGTTGAACGAAACCAAGATTTTTAAATGTTAAACAAAACTTAAAACTGAATGCAGCAAAGATTTGAAAATCATCAACCAATCAGATTGCACGAAAGATAGTGATCAACCAATCAGATTGCAGGAAAGATAGTGATCAGCCAATCAAATTGCATTAACAATAACTTTGCTAGTGTCAGATTACATTACCTTATGATTAAATTTCAAACTGTTGTAGCATGTATTGGCTTTCGTCTATGTGTCATAAGATTCAATAAGGTTAGCTATCAGATTTCTAAAGCTCAAGGTCAAATCAATCACCACCAATGATCTTAGACTATGAGCTGTGACTAAAGTTCAATGTATTGTTTCAAATTTCGCGCCTTATGTTAAAATTCTGTTTATCACCATTCCCAAATTTAAAGAATACTTCTCTTGATATACCTAAGTCTTAGAGTTAATCATATCATTATATGTTCAATAAGGTTAATAATGTCCGTCAATTGTTTACCTGAGTAGAACCAACTGTTTTCTAGAAGTGTGTACTCAAACATAAGAAGTACCACAACAAAGGAAATGAATCCCTGTACACTACCTCATTAAGGACAATCACGTGGTACAACGTCTTGCTTACGTTTATATTTGGCGGGAATAATCAAAACCAATGACGTAATTTCATTTGACAATTCTCAAATTATCCTACAAAGTTTCAATGTACCAATGTCCTGGACTCCTAATCCATCATAGGTCAATAACTGATCACGTGATCATACTCATATTTGACAATGATTTACCCAATGAATGAGATACTATCCAATTTTATGAACAATTACCAATTATTGATATGACAATAAGAAATGTACCCCTCCAAAAATTTAAGATTGGTACACAAATACACCTGTGTCTTATGAAAAAGTAATAAATCCTGTACTTAAATAATAATTAAACCGGTTAATAACCTTTAAATTTTTGAATATTTGGCCCTAAGAGGAACACCAACATCTACAATGGGTCCTAGAAAACGTTTACCGAATTTTGTTATTTGATAATTCCCAAATTTAAAAGGGAACATAAACATATGAAGGTAATAAACCTCTGAACATACCCATATAACGTGTTAAATTCTTATCAGACGGGGTCAATAACCTGCAAAATTTGATTTTTGGTAGTTCTTTACCCATGAAAGGGAACGATGTGGACCATCCAAATTTATAGTGGTACATATTGAAGTCCTGTACTATGATACCAAATGCTTATATTAAACAATTTCTAAAACCGAGTGGATGAGCCAAGATACCCCTCCCAAATTTTTAAAGGGTGCGTCAATGTACTCATGTCTTATGATAGGAAATGAACCCATATACATGACCATATAACCATATAAGGTAATAGAACCTCATCAAAGGGGAGAAATTGGGCCAAAACCAAACACATGGTACAACATATTGCTTATGTTTATATTTTAGCAATTTTTACCCATGAAAGGGAACAAGATGGACCATCCAAATTTATCATGATACATGTTGAGGCATGTACTATGATACCGAGTCCCCTCCCGGGGTGCATCAATGTACCCATGTCTTATAATAGGAAATGGACCAATATATACATGACCATATAACCATATAAGGTAATAGGACCTCATCCAAGGGGATAAATTGAGCCAAAACCAAACACGTGGTTGTACTAAAATTTGGCAATTTCGTACCCATGAAAGGAAACGAGGTGAACCACCCAAATTTATACTAATCTATATTAGGGTCCTATACTATAATACCAAACATGTAAAAGGGGCAATTTCCAAAATTAAAGGGGTGGGCCAAAGTACCCCTCCCAAAAATTTAAACGGGTGCACAAATGTACCTATGTCTTATGATACGAAATGAATCTCCATACGTGACCATATAACGATATAAGGTAATAGGACCTCATCCAATGGAATAAATTAGGTAAAAAAAACGAAACACGTGGTACGACGTATTGCTTACGTTTATATTTTGGCAATTTTGTACCCCTAAAAGGGAACGAGTTTATAGTAATATATATTAGGGTCCTATACTATTATACCAAATGTTTAAATTGGGCAATTTCCAAACTTTAAGGGGTGAGCCAAGGTACCCCTCCCAAATTTTTCAAGGGTGCTTTAATATACCCATGTTTTATAAAAGATAATGAACCCCTGTATACGCCCATATAACCATATAGGATAATAACACCTCATCAAAGACGATAAATTAGGTCAAAAGACCAAACACGTGGTTGTACTAAAATTTGGTAATTTTGTACCCATGAAAGGGAATGAGGTGGACCACCCAAATTTATAGTGATACATACTAGGGTTCTATACTATTATAGTTTAAATTGGGCAATTTCTAAAAATTAAGGGGTGGGCCAAGGTACCTTTCCCAAATTTTTAAAGGGGTGCACCAATATACCCATGTCTTATGAAAGGTAATAGACTCCTGTATACGCTCATATAAACATATAAGGTAATAGGACCACATTCAAGGGGATAACTTAGGTCAAAACCAAAGACGTGGTACTACGTATTGCTTACGTTTATATTTTGGCAATTTGGTACCCCTAAAAGGGAACGAAGTGGACCATCCAAATTTATCATAATACATATTAGGGTCCTATACTATAATACCAAATGTTTAAATTGGGCAATTTCCAAGGTACCCCTCCCAAATTTTTCAAGGGGTGCATTAATATACCCATGTCTTATAAAAGGAAGTGGACCCCTGTATACGCCCATATAACCATATAGGGTAATAACACCTCATCAAAGGGGATAAATTAGGTCAAAAACCCCCGAAATTTGAATTTTGGCAATTTTTTTACCCATAAAAGGGAACGACATAGACACCCAATACTGACAGAGGTACATACTATGGTCCTAGGCTACCATACCAAATTTTTAGATTTGGCAATTTCCAAAATTTAAGTGGGGTGGTCCTATGTACCCCTGCCAAAATTTAGGGGGTGGGCCATGGTACCCCTGCCAAAATTTACAGGGGGTGGTCCTAGGTACCAATAGGTCATTGACCTCGGGTCAAGGTCATTGACCTTTGACCTATGACGTCACAAAAATTTTTGCTGACTCGACTAGATATACGGGGGTCCCTACTACTGACATGCTAGTTACAGAATCTAATTTATATTTGGTAGGCAATCTACACACTAGGTTTTAACCAATAAATGCAATATTTTACTCCACTATCCAGTTCCTTGATCCAACTCCTTGACTTCCCTACTGAATTCCCTCTGCAAATGTGCTCTGCTACTGGAAAAATCCCTAGAAAGCATCGCTGCCAGTATACACAAAACCGAGCATAATTTTGTTTTTTGCTTATATATTTATTATTTTATTATACTTTTTGAAAATATCTCCTTAGATGGATTGGTTTCTATTATCTCCACATAGTAATTAGTGAATTTTACCCATAAAATGGAATATATGCGAAAAACGTGAGTTGCAGTATACGCGCAATTTTTATTTCGCATGGGAGTACGTCCATCTGTATGTCAACAGCAAAACGGCAAAAGCTGTCAAGGATCGATTTAGCGTTCAAAACATATAGACAAACGGCCAAGGGGGTGATAACTCTCCCCCCTAGGGAACTTTTGCCACTATATTAGGAATGTTCCTTAGTGTCCCTAGAAACAAAAATTGTTGTTTGTCAACATATAATTGTAATACCTGGGTCCTGAGGTCCTTAACCCTTTAGCACTCGTGTATGTATACAGACATCGATGGGACCTCTCTAAATAACCGTAGATCAAACCGTTAGGGCAACACTGGAACCCGTTATACCTCAATCGATTTATACGACTGTAGGCTTTCAGTTTACGTAATAAAATTGACATTTCTGTGTACAAAGCAAAACTAATGGAGGGATATTTAACAAAATTTCCCCTAAAAACGCCCCTTCTTGCCTTCTTGCCATACGTGGCAACACTGCAGACTACGTGAACAATAAAATGCATTTATGGATCCCATTTCATGCTTAACTTACACTGAAAATTTCATTTTGATCCAACAAACAACAGCAGAGAAAAGTTTGTTCTTTTTTTGTTTTCACAAAGTTCATAATAATAAATATTCATGGAAGTACGAGTACTACTTTGTGACAATATTCTGACCGTCGGTGCAACACTGGAACAAGTTATACCTCGATCGATTTGGAAGAGTGTAGGCCCTCAGTGTACGTAATAAACGACACATTTCTGCTTACAAAGATAAAATAATGGAGGGATATTTAAGCAAATTTCCCTTAAAAAGTCCCTTCTCGCGATTCTTTTAGTTATTACGTGGAAACATTGCAAATTGGGGAATAAAAAATGTATTTAGGTATTGTGTTTTATGTTCAACTTAAACTGAAAATTTCGTCTTGATCCATCAAATAGCAGCAGAGGACATATGTATTTTATATTCTTCACAGGGTTCATAATAATGGATTTTCATGGAAGTATGAGTATGACTTTGTGTCAATGTACAGTTATTACGTGACAACACTGCAAACTGCGTGAATAATAAAATGTAATTATGTGTTCTATTTTATGTTCAACTGAAACTGAAACTTTTGTCTTGATTCATCAAACAGCAGCAGAGGAAATATGTATTTTAAAGTCTTCACAATTTTCGTAATATTTGTTTTCCATTTAGGTATGAGTATGATTTTGTGTCAATGTTCCGTTTTATTTTTCTATAGAAAACAAGTGATACAAATTATTTTATTCGATTTTCTCATTAGTTATATTACGACATATCCCAGTACCGAGAAATCCCCCAGGAAGGTTTTATGGTATAATAGAAAACAATTTCAAAGCAATAATTTTACTGTTGTTCGATTACATTATGTTCCTTTGAAAATACTTGTTGTTCTGTTATTCTACAATGAATACACTTCTAAACATGTCTGCTGGTATGTGAAGTTATTAAACAGCTCTCGAACGTATTGCGTAGAGCATGTATCCTTATTGCATGTGCACATATATAATCGCACTTAATATAGTATGCAATATGTAGTTTTTTAACTGCCGTAATATTAAATAATTTGTTATATTCTTTGTGTTCTTGTCTATCTGTAAGTTGATAATAGTAGCACATTCGCCTTGAAATCACGTGTTCTCAGTTATTCTCAAAAGAATGAGAAACAAAAAGAAGCCAGTCAGACAGACGACAATTTCAACAAGAAAAATGATTACTGTAATGAAAAATTGAAAATCCTGTGTAATACACTACGCATAAAACGAAACTGACACGAGGACGATAAATTTCATTAAAAAACCTTCCGTATGAACTTTCAGGTCAAAGTACTGCGGCAAGAGACTGACACTGCAAAGCTGCATCGCTCAACATCAAATTGCATCCAAATTCCTACAGAACACGACACAAACAAACATGGTCTATCCCTGGGACTACCAAAACCATTCACTATCATGGATTATCGATCTCTTTTAACTTCTACAGGGCATACAGTAATCATGGTTCAGAAAAGTAGGAATTTAATTTTCTACAATAGAATCTACAATAATAAGTGAAAAATAAAAAGCCGAAACGACAGTGTGTAACTATTCCCACGCTTTCTATCCTCAGAATTTGTTTCGAAATTACCGAAACGATACCGAAAGAAGATCAAGAATAATATTCTGAACGAGACGCTTTTCGACTCGAGACGAGACTAAAACCGCTGTTGTTTTGACTTGTCATGTTTTGTTTTCATCCCTGGCTATTTACCTTCGCCTACTCGCTAGTCTTAATATTTTAAAAACAGTTGGAATGTAGGAAAATATTATTGTAAAATATCGTCTAGAATGTATGCTAATATGTGTAACTAATAACGTAGGCGTAGCTGTGGGGTGTGCTGAATGTGCCTTTACACACACACAAATAAAATGGTTTGAACCTATTATCTTCAAAGGTCATGTAAACTAAAACGCTTTTTGTAATTCGTCAATTCATTATTTTTTATTTTATTATTTCTAATACATTTAAAATTCAATAGAAATAGCACGTGAAAATGTTATGGTAAGATACGGTCGGGTTTAGTTACCTTTGTACAAATCCATTGAAAAAGTTATTTTAATTTCTTACGCGCATACCCATATGAAAAGTTATGTTTTGTCTTTGATACACTCATAAGAAAGATCCTGGTTTAATTACCTTTGGTAGACCCGTATAAAAATTCTGCTTTAATTAACTCTGCGGACACCCAAATAAAAAGTTCCGGCTACTCCTATGTAATAATGTAATTTATTAGAAGTTTCAGTACATACAAAACAAAGCAATTCAATTGATTTTGCGCACCAGTATATCCGTATTCCACAACTCAGAAACTTCAATGTCAACGTCCATTTACCAGCAGTGTATCGTTCTAATGTTTAGGTCTAATAACTCATACTTTTATTTCATGTGTCTACACACAAAACTCATTTACGGCTAGTGATACGTTAGTTTGTGTGAGATCGAGCTATTATATATTAAAATATTAAATACCACATAAAACAAACTAACTTCGATGCACTATAGGCGTTAAAGATTTGCAATTAAGATGTTTCTCGTTTGAATTCTGCGGTAAATGATCTCGAGTTCTATTTTCTGGTTTTACGCGGTTCCACAAGGGCTATTTAGGGACCTTAAATACATAACCACCACAAGAAGCGAATTTCCTCCACATACTGAATACTTAATATATAAATCAAGAAGAATGTACTAAAAATTCGGTGAAAACTAGAAATATCAACATATTTTCCTTTTCTTGCATTAATATATGCATCGCGGGTGCTTTATTTGAACCTGCCGTAGAACATCATATTGCTGTTATTATGTTTCATTACAGTTTAGCGTGATCCTTTTCAATACTGAGATTACATCAGATAAGATCTACCTAACGAGGGATCCGAATCATTACTCAAGATTCTATCTAAGTCAAGTACTATCACGAGAATCGAAACAGGAACAGTGTAGAAACATAAGCGCTAGCGACTTGGTCTATGTAGCACCGTCTTACTGTATTCAGAGTGAAAAGACATACGTGATCTTAAAAATATTTAGTATTAAGTTTTCTATATTTATTTTGGTTTACCCCAACTCCTTTATATATTTAACATATCCGCACGTGTGTGTGTGTGTGTGTGTGTGTGTTCGGGAAACAAAATTATCAAGAACGTTTTGATGGATCATCACCAAATTCGGTCAAATATAAAGGGTCAAAAATTAGGAGCTTGGTTTTTTATTATAGCCATCTACTCAAACCGGAAGTGGTTTAAATAATCTATTTTCGGTTTGATAATTGATCACCATAGATAAAAATAGTAATATATAACGAAATGCGGTTGTCTGCAATGGATTAAGCGTCGTAAGAACATATTTTGTCTTCATCCTTAACTCTTTACTGAAATAGTAAGTGGTTCAAATTAATTATAACTTCCGTCTTCAATAAATTTTCATCTATATAGAACAAAAACTGTTAAAGGTAGATGAAATTCTTTTTCTGCAATCGATGGCTTTCATTTCCTCCGTTAATCTTCAATTGAAACCAGAAGTCACGAAAATGAACCTCTTCCGGTTTGAATAGTGATCTTCAAAGAACACGAGAATGATAACAGTTAGCGAGAAGCGGTTTTTACATTCAATTTAGAGTTCTTAAAATACCTATCATATTCTGCCTTTTGATTTTGCATATTGGAACTGTGCATGAGGTGCGCAATCAATATTAATCTAAAAAAAGTAGTTTGATTTTGTTGTTACAGTTTCACATCGCTCGGATGACAGTACGATTTGTAGCTAGTGTCTATATAAAGAACGGCGGGAACATGCAATTCCCTGTGTATAGATCGGCGGGAATTGTGACGGATCTAGGCTCACTTTTTCGGACTTCGAAAAACAACTCGGTTGTTTACCTTCGCTACCACTGATTCACCCTCGCGGTCGACCTAGCTTTCCCCCTTAAAAAAAAAAATTTGTAACTAACAAACGTTCTGTGTCTGACATATGACTGCCTAGCGTTCATTGTGGCTTCGTGGATGAGTGAGTAGAGTCATTGCTTAGTAAGCAGAAGGTCCCTGGTTCGAGTCCTGCTGAGAGCAGTCCAATTTTTTCATTATTTGTTTTCTCCCCCTCCGTAATCAACTGATGCTCTCAACTGAGTGCTTCACTTGAATTTAACAATTGGTAGAGGGATGCTCTCAGGTTTGGGTGAGCTTTTACATGTCTACTTCCCAAATCAAAATTTTCGACAAAATATGGATGCTATCCGATCATTTTGTCTCAAATTCTAAATTTGCGCATGTGACTGTATCTCTCTTTCATCATATTTGCATCTCTCGTTTTCCAAGGTCATCAGCTATGACATAAGATGGCTTGGGAGCAAAGATTGAAATCATAAAAGTGCTATACCAATAGGCTCACTCTCACTAAGCATTTGATTAAATGTATGTGTTTCCACACTGATGGAAGGGTATCCGCTCTTCCTACCCTCCTGAAGTGACAGAATATTTATTCAGACTCTGCAAAGTCATTTCAGACCAAACGACAGAAAGAGTGTTCATTCCAACAACAACAGGATTGGACTTCAATTTTTTGTTTCAATTTATCTCTACTAATAGAACAAATATCAAGTAATATGTTTGCCATAAGAAGTAGATTCGTTTTATTTGGAGAAATGTTGCTGTAGACGATAGTGGGAACCGCCCAAGTGTAAGGGAATTTTCAGTGCCTGGTGTTAATGCCACCCGCCTTCTTTTAAAAGTTAATTCGGTTGCAATACTTCCCGGCAAATGCTTCGGACTCAACTGGTGGAGCACTTTAGCCGTACACCTCTATATGGCTGGGCTGTACCATTTAGAATTATCCCATGCTGTACCACATTCCATAGTCAATTGGATATCTACGACTTGAGGAATAAGAATCAGGTTTGATAAGGCTATACTATAAACCTGAGAAAACATATTATTCCCTCTTAAAACCTATAATGAATTCGACATTCAGTTCTCGAGTTATGTCTGTTTCCGCATTTCTCCGACAAGTTTTCTATTGGCCATAAAGGTTTAGCAGGGTCCGGTGGTGGATCTCACCCTGGGGCCGGGAGACCTAGGCGCATAATTTTTAGTGATAAAAACAATTTGGGGTATTATTTATATAGATTTTAAAGTGTATAGTAAACTCATGATATACCTATCATAGTTGCCCCTCCCCAGTTTTTACCTACTAGATCCTTCTCCTTCAAGGACGTACGGGAAGAAGATAAATATGCTTGACAATTTATGTGCAATTTGTCATTATTGTAAAAGAATGTTTTGATGTTTTTTTTTTGTTTTTTTAGAAAATCTAGGATCTAGTGTACATGAATATCGTCTGTCAGTGTACCGGATTGAGGATATAACTTCGTTGTTTTGGCTTCACTGAAATATAACCAAAGACTTTTACGTTTTTAAAAATCAAATTGAACATTCTCATAGCACAAAATCACAAACATAAGCCGCCAGCATATTTTCTGCACACTTAAAGCAAACCAGGTCGAAATAGAACACAAAATGACAATGGAAAATGTCGCAGGTACACCTTGTCTCAAAAAGGTTGAGCGCATTCTTATTGCTGTTTCGAGGCAAAAATTTTCAAAGTCCAACTTTGGGTATCTTCGGAAAAAAGTAAAGCAGGTTCGAACCTCGAAGCCAACCTTTGCAATCGGGAAAAAGTTTGCAGATGTGTTTTTCTTCTTTTAAATGTAATAAGACTTGTTACCAATTATATATAAAAAAGCAACATTGATTGAAATACTTAACGATACAGTATTTCGAAATTTTGTATTAATGTCAGTACATACTTTTTGTCATTTTGCTCTCCATACTTAAAAGAACATTTAGATACGTAAACGAATCTTTCCATATGTAAAAGAATGATGAAAATTAGGACAGAACATAATTATCGCCTGAGTACTAAAATAAAAGTCAAAGTAGAACAGAAACAGCGTTTCCAGTGGATATAAATGTCATAATTATATTAAATACAGCTATATATGGCTAGAAGTATTTTCCGACTAGCGCTTGTGTTAGCGCAGTGGTAAGCCGTTGCATTTCAAATTGCAGCGTTGTGAGTTCGATTCCCATCTGGATCAATGCCTTTTTTTAAGAAATTCTATTTTCCGCAATACATGAAAAATTATATAAAATAGTTACATTAAAATACATCAGTTGTATATATATATGACATATAATAATTGCAGAACATAGTGGTTATTGTGTTTAAAATATAACAGGTGTTCACAGTACGTTGGTATTCTATATCACTATATGTGAATGTTAAATACAAATTAAGAAAATAATATCATCGCAAGAAATAAAGTAGTGTATTTATTTGCAGCTATTTGTCATATAGAGGTTACTTCTCAACATTCGTATTACAATATATCATTGATGTTCTTGAAAAATTATCCGAGGCATTAAAAGAGGGTATAAACAGAGAATCCAAAGTCGGAATGCTGGCAAGAAATTCATGAACCCCATGAAATTCACGTGAGCAGACTGGAATTGTCCTTATGAAGCATGCCACATAAGAAGGTCTTTACATAGATTTTCAACTCAATACCTGATGTATGCTTTTGCAATGTTGAAGTGGTGATGCTTTTGGTCGCTCTCTTTCACTTTCTCCCTCGCTCACTCTGTATTTATATATATAAAAGTGGCTGTATGTGTGCATTTCAACATAACTCTGATATGTCTAGAGCAGTTTTAACCATATTTATTACAATCTGGAAAAGAGTACTGTTGGGATACATATCAAAAATGCTAGAAAAGGATCGATATTAGTATCGAATCCATAGTTTCGTGGTCGCTTAGGTAAACAATTGTACTTTTAATTAAAGTCCAATTAAGCTCCCATTATCATCCAGGGTGGTTACGTAGCGACATAAAGTATCGAAATCAACCAATATTAGAGTCGAATCGTTAGTTCTTAGTGCCGCTAACAGTGCCGCATTTCCCAATTAATCCAACTAGGCCCGTTTGAAGAGCGCAAAGTTTAAAATTTTAAATTTTTTTTCGTATGAAAAAGTGGAAAATCAAGAACAAATATACTATTTCATGAGCAATTCTCTTTTACTATCCTAATATATTTAATGATGGTGTAAGAAATCTAAAAATAATTCAGAACATGTTTCCCATTTATTTTTTGTTAGGCAGTTGTAGCTGTAGCATTTAGTCAGTGGTATTTAACTCAAATAAATTCACTAATTAAGCATATTCGAATTAAGTTTTATTTGTAAGTTAGGGATAAATGGCCAGAGAAATATGTAGTTATTGGGTGCGCCAAGAGTAAAAGTGCGTAAGGACGCCGAACTTCTAAATGCAACACTGGTCGCTAAATTAATTGGTAGAAATTTTAATGCCATTTAAGACCAAATTTAGTCCTAGTAGTGGCACTATCCGTTTGCTGTCCTATGAGGAATGAAAGAGGCTGACATCAAAATTATAAAAAAAGACCGACATTAGTGTCGAATCTATAATTTTGGAGGTTGCTTGGATAAAGAGTGGCACTCCGAATGCCATGTAAGTTAAGCCCCCATTAGCACCCTGAAGGAGTGTGTGGAATTTGTGACATGTAGAAGTAATTGAAAATGACCAATGTTAGTATTCAATCCATATCTTTCGTGGTCCCCAAGTTCATTGGGAGCAGTTCTGATGACCTTTAAGTTCAACTTCCAGTAGGAGTTAGATCCCCCAGCACATCTAATAAGGAGAGTCGAAGGGAGTAACATAAACAATAATTCAAAACGACCGATATTAGTGTAGAGTCCATAGTTTTGTTATCCCCGAGATAAATAGCAACACTTCTGAACGAACATGTCAGCTGGATTTTGAAGTTACAGGGGCAGCATCAATGGCATTGCTCGCACACCTCTAAGTATTTTAATGTTTCTGTACAAATGAATATTCCAGCGTATTTCGGGAATGTCTGGGACAACCTTTACCAAACTTGGGGGACATATTACTTTCAACCTAAGAAGAAAATGTTGTAGTAGTATGAAGTGATGGAAGTTGGGAGGTGTGACATGTAAACATAATGTAAAACGACTGATCTGAGTGTTTTATCCATAATTTTCTCGGTCGTTGAGTTGGATAGGGATGCCCCCAATGGAGTTTACATCCAAATTCATTCCCATCTTCACAGGATGATGGCCTGGGAGAGCTAAAAATAAAATCTCAAAAATTACTGAAATATTTGTCGAATTCATAGTTTGCGGAGTGAGAAAGCGTTTCTAATAACTTTGTACCTACTTCAAGTTGGGCTTTTTAATCATATCAATTTCTCATCTTAAGAAGAAATTACCATTTCAACTATGATATTAAGCCAACCTTCGCAATCAATGAAAAAATTGTGAGTAGATAGGGGTCACTTGCGGGTGTTTTTTTTCCTACTGCGCATGCGCAAACCCTCGACGCTGATTGGCTGGCGCAGGTCACGTGACCCCGCCACGCCCCTTGATGCTGATTGGCTGGCCACGCCCCTTCACGCTGATTGGTCGGCTCCGGCCACGCCCCTTGACGCTGATTGGTCGGCTCCGGCCACGCCCCTTGACGCTGATTGGTCACGCTCTTTTACGACCTCCGATTGGCTGGTACCGGACCCCACCCGTTCACGCCGATTGGCTGGCGCGGGACCTCCGCTGATTGGCCGGCACCGGACCCCGCCCCCTTAACGGCGATTGGTCACGCTTAGGAGTACCGCGCTGATTGGCCAGCTACGCGCACGGTCTGCGCAGATCGGTGACGCCGGATCACCGCACCTACCACATGCCACATAAGATTCGTTCCCTTTTATGAGCACTTTACGAACACATAACGCAGCAGATATTACACAGAGACTCGTTCCCTTTTATGAGCACTATTTTAAACAGCAAAGACTCGTTCCCTTTTATGAACACTTTACAACCCCATAGCAGAGCTAATAAAGAGTATGGCATATTTTCCAACTTTAATTTAAACATAGCAGAATTAATAAAAGAGTATGGCTTATTTTCAAGCCCATTCATTCAACATGAGAACAGAGGGTGGTGGAACACTTGAAAACTTGTTCTTTAAGCTGTATCGAAAATTGCGGTTTTCGAAAAAAAAAAGTTGAAAGTTGGCTGATGTTTACCAAACGTAGGCGGATGATACATTTGATGATCCTAAATCGAATACCGTTAAAATTTTATTTTTATCTCTCACTGTTTTCCAGATATAACGATTCGAATTTTTTTCAAAATTTCGACCCATTTGGTTTCTGAGCTTTTGAAACTCTGTATATGTGTACTCCACTGGAAAGACCGGTCAAACAATGGGGCTCTATCTCTCACCGTTTTCGAGATATGACGATCTGAAGTTTTTTTTTGGCAACTTGGCCCACCCTTGTCGTACAGGTTTGAAACATGGTTCCATGGGTTCTTCATGTGTAAAATCGGCAAAGGGATTTATAAAGGGGAGATTTTTTCGATTATTTTTTTGATATTTTTGACCGTTTTCGAGATATGGGCCATTTTATGATTTTTGGACACCCCAAGAAAAAAAATGGACTTAGACGATTTGTCTGGAGTATTTCTAGCAATGACACTATGGAAGACGAGAAACTGCACTTCGATGTGTTATGTTTTTTTGGACCCGCCGTGGCCCCCCACTCTTGGCGTACAAGATTGAAACATGGTTCCATGGGTTCTTCATGTCTAAAAACGCCAAGGGGTGAGGTACGGGGGGATTTTTTCGATTATTTTTTCGATATTTTTGACCGTTTTCGAGATATGGGCCATTTTATGATTTTTGGACATCCAAAATGGACTTAGAAAATATTTAGCACATTTCTTAGTCGTTTTTGTTTGGAGCCAATAGTAAATAGTTTTATTTTAGCCAATGAGATACTTAACTTGTAGATTTTGCTCCAATGAAAAAAAGTTTTATTTTAACCAATCAGAGGAAAGCAGAACACTATATAAGGGATGAGGTTCGAAGCAGTTCTCAGTCAGTTATTCGTCGGCGTGCAAGAAGATAACATCGTGTGCAGTGTGTGAGAACAGTGAAGTGAATTTTGTGTGAATTAAAGGTAAGTATTTTTTGAACTTTGTCAAAATTTTCGGTGCAAATTTTTAAGTGTTCCTCATAACCTCACCCCGGACAGATTATTTTTTGAAATATGCATTGTGTTGAATACGATCGTGAAAACCCTGTGTCACAGCGACCGAAAATAAGCCGAATATAGATTTTTTTAAAATAAGCATTTTTTAACTTTGTCAAAATTTTCGGTGATGGATTTTAGGTGTTCCTCCTAACCTCACCCAAGATAGATTATTTTTTGAAGAATTCGTTGTGTTGAATACGATCGTGAAAACCACGCGTCACAGCGGCAAAAAATAAGCCGAATATAGATTTTTTTAAAATAAGCATTTTTTAACTTTGTCAAAATTTTCGGTGCGGATTTTAAGTGTTCCTCATAAAACTCACCCAAGATAGATTATTTTTTGAAGAATTCGTTGTGTTGAATACGATCGTGAAAACCCGGTGTCACAGCGTCCAAAAATAAGCCGAATATAGATTTTTTAAAATAAGCATTTTTTAACTTTGTCAAAATTTTCGGTGGTGGATTTTAAGTGTTCCTCATAACCTCACCCGAGATAGATTATTTTTTCAAGAATTCGTTGTGTTGAATACGATCGTGAAAACCACGCGTCACAGCGTCCAAAAATAAGCCGAATATAGATTTTTTTTTTAAAATAAGCATTTTTTAACTTTGTCAAAATTTTCGGTGCGGATTTAAGTGTTCCTCATAACATCACCCAAGATAGATTATTTTTCAAGAATACGTTGTGCTGAATACGATCGTGAAAACCGCGCGTCACAGCGGCAAAAAATAAGCCGAATATAGATTTTTTAAGAATAAGCATTTTTTAACTTTGTCAAAATTTTCGGTGGTGGATCTGCAAAGTAAAATTCCGTTTTTTTCTATTTACAGGTTTAGAAAGAATACGTTATTGGGAAAAACATTAATTGGTGTTCTATAGTTGGAACAGTCCCAATTACTTTTTCTTGCAAATACCTGATTTTTGCGAGAAGAATTTTGCAAAAAAAAATATATTGCTTTACAGCGAATAATTGTTGAACGTTAAGAATAATAGGCTATTAGAAAAAACACTAATTGGAGTTCTATAGTTGGAACAGTCCCAATTACTTTTTTCTTGCAAATACCTGATTTTTCCGAGAAGAATTTTGCAAAAATATATTGCTTTACAGTGAATAATTGTTCAACGTTAAGAATAATAGGTTATTAGAAAAAACACTAATTGGTGTTCTATAGTTGGAAGACAACAATATTCTAAAAGTTAGATAAACAGCAAAAAAAATGGAGCGATTTAATATAATATCCGAATCTCAGCAATATTATAGACAGTTTAAAGATAATGGGAATTTACTGACAATTGAATTAACTCCTCCCCCAGAGGGAGAAAACCCCCTTGAATGGGTAGAAAACGGTATTAATGATTTGGTACGGTATGTAATGAGAGGTGTGCTCCCTCATCATCGTGTAGGGTTGACTTTTATAAACCAAAATCACCCAGATAAACCATTCTATTTGTCGTTTCGAACTGCTAATAATATGACTGCTGAAAATGTGTGGGGTGCGTTAGAAAAACTAATTCAATCCAATACTTCATTCTTATATCAAGATCGCTTTATTCTCTATTTTCACCACGTCGAATTACCTATTGGTATGGGACGAGTGAAACAGAATTTTTCTGACATAAACGAGTACATAAAACATAACAGAGGTATTATAGTCATTGAAAACCCTGAATACTATTGTTTGGGTCAAGCTCTGGTGGTGGCTATAGGGCTTATTGAACATAAAAATGATACAAAAGAAAGAGATAGATATCGAAATCAATACGCAAAACACATGTTTCAAAAGGTATCCGAACTAAGTGAAAAGGCTGGTGTTAGCCTAGAGAATGGCGGGGGGATACCGGAATTAAAAAAAATTTCAGGCATATTTAGCGGACTATAAAATCACCGTGTATGATGGGTTATCGGGAGAAAAAATATTTTTTGAGGGTCACGGTCATGGCAAACAGATTAATCTGTTATATATTAACAACCATTATAACGTGATCACTAGCCTAACAGCTGCCTTTTCATGTGTTTACTACTGCGAAGAATGTCACAAAAAATTTCAAACCAAAGACAGACACGTAGGGAAGTGTAAGGCTTTATGCAATAAATGCCAGAACAGACCACCATGCACAATTACGGAACGTGTAGTATACTGCCGGGAATGCAATAGATATTTTTATGGGCCTCAGTGTCTCAAAAACTATAAGGCTTCATTATGCGCTATTCTGAAAGTGTGCCCTCAATGCCGTAAAGCCTACGCCGTGAAAAAAGGGCGGAATCCACATGTCTGTGGGGAGGTATTCTGCACAGGGTGTAATAATATGATGCCGTCAGGGCATTTATGTTATATACAACCATGCCGAACGCGTACCCCACAGAAATGGCTATTAGTGTTTTACGACATTGAGTGCCGCCAAGATAAAAAAGTAGCCGGTGGTATTTTTGAGCATGAGCCCAACCTGTTAGTCAGCCAACAGGTGTGCTACCGTTGTAAAAACAGTGAGACTGAACGGTGTGGTGTATGCGGCGATAGAACACATGTATTTTACGGGGACAAATGCATCGGCGAATTTTTAGACTATTTAGCACAAAGACGTTCTGAAATAAATAAAATAGTCGTCGTGGCCCATAACGCAAAGGGCTACGACGCCCATTTTATTTTACGTGCAATGATGCTTCATAAAGAATGGACACCGCGAATAATTATGCGGGGGTGCAAAATTTTATCGATGGAGTATTTATACTTAAAATTTATCGATAGTCTAAATTTCTTGCCGATGCCTTTGGCCAAATTAGGCGACGCGATCGATCTGCCCGTCTCGAAGGGTCATTTCCCTCATCTGTTCAATGCAAAAGCTAATCAGGAGTATAGGGGTGCTTTACCGGCTATCGAGTATTACGATGTGGAGGGTTTGAAAAAGAAACAGAAAGAGAAGTTTTTGCGTTGGTACAATGAGGAAAAGGAAACACTTGGAGAGACGGGTTTCGTTTTAAAAGAACAACTTATAAAATACTGTACGAACGATGTGGACGTGCTGCGCAATGCTTGCGTAAAATTCATGAACGAGTTTGAGGCTATATCGGGCGTCAACCCGTTCGTGGAGACTATAAGCATTGCCAGCGCGTGCAACTTAATGTATCGAAAAAAGTTCCTATGCCAAGACACCATTGGTATTATCCCACATAGTGGCTACCGGTGGCGTGATAATCAATCTGTCGGCGCCGTTCAGTGGCTCGTGTACGAGGCCGACAGATTGAAAACACGAATCCAACATTCTGGTAACGGGCGAGAGGTTGTGGTGAGAGGAGGATATAAAGTGGATGGATATGCACACTATAACGGAGAAGAACACGTTTGGGAGTACCAAGGGTGTCTATTTCACGGGTGCCGGGAGTGTTACCCCACAGGCCGTGACAACCCCATATATAATGACGCGTACACTACTTTTAATATGCGTTATGAAAGTAGTGTAAATAAAATTATCCGATTAAAAGAGCTGGGGTATATAGTTCATGAAATATGGGAATGCCGGTGGCGTGAGTTTTTAAAAGGACACCCACCGGTGAGTATATTTGTAAAAAACCACATCATGACTAAAAAAACCCCAATTCACCCGCGGGATGCCCTGTATGGCGGAAGAGTCGACAACGTGAAACTCTACAGAAAGACGAAAGAGGGAGAACGTATCATGTATACGGATATAATCTCCCTCTATCCTTACTGTTGTAAGGTGAAAAAATATCCTGTGGGTCATCCGAAAGTTTATGTGGGCGATGACGAGTGTCCCGATATTTCAGCGTTTGAGGGAATAATAAAGTGTTCGGTTTTACCCCCGACCAATCTCTACCACCCGGTGCTGCCCTATCGGAGTGGTGGAAAATTATTATTCCCCTTATGCCGAACGTGCGCGGACACTCTGAATGAGGAAGAAGAATGCCGGCATTCGGAGGGGGAAAGAGCTTTGACTGGAGTGTGGGTTGTAGACGAAGTGCGGGTAGCTGTCGAGAAAGGATATAGAGTGCTAGAAAAACACGAAGTATGGAGCTATGAGGTTGTAATGTATGACGCTGAAAAGAAAGAGGGCGGTCTTTTCACGGAATACATTAACCTGTTTATGAAGATCAAGACTGAGTGTAACGGTTGGCCTGCAGGATGCGTCACCGAACAACAAAAAGACCAGTTCATACAGGAGTATTATGAGAAAGAGGGTATCCGATTAGACCGGGAAAAGATTATGCGCAACAAACCTAAGAAACGAATTTCAAAGCTAGGAGTAAACAGCCTGTGGGGTAAGTTCGCACAAAGAGAAAACATGGAGCAAATCGCTATCATTAAAACTCCCGAGGAGTATTTCGATAAATTAACAAATCCGAATATTGAGGTTAATTCGTGTATTCCAATCGGCGACAAATTCCGTGTGCTCAACTGGAGTGTTAATGAGAGCGTTATTGCTCCTGCTAAAAACATTAACGTGATAATCGCCGCATACACCACGACACACGCTCGCCTCGAGTTATTTCGTTATTTGGATTTACTTGGCGAGCGTGTGTTATATTATGATACCGATAGTATTATTTACACTCAATTGCCTGGCGAGCCACAGTTAAAAATAGGAGTGCATTTAGGGGAATGGAAGAATGAGTTGGCAGAATATGGTCCGGATGCATATATCGAAGAATTTTGTGCTGGTGGTCCCAAATGTTACGGCTATTCCGTTGTTAACACTCTTAATGGTAAAACAAAGACAATATGTAAAATCAAGGGAATCACACTGAATAATAAAACATTAAAATATGTTAACTTTGGACAGATGAAAGATATGATTTTAAATAATTCGCCTTCTATTAGCGTTCCTCTCGGTCGACAAATTGTACGTACTAAAGATTATAAATTGATTACTAAGCCGGAGGCGCATAAAATCTATCAGGTTACTGCTAGTAAAAGGAAACGAATAGAAAATTTTGATACACTTCCCTACGGGTATAAAAGAAATCGAATAGTGTAAATACAGTATTAGTAGAAACGATAGTTTTTAATTAAGTAGAGAGTAAAAAAATGGATAATCAAATTTTAAATCGTTATTATTTTTATTTCGATGAAATCGAGGTATGTGTCGGTCTAGCATACGATGGTGGGGGAGAATTTTCTGTTATTATCATTTTACATAATTACTATGATCGTATTCGTCTTTCACCTGATGAGTGGTATACTTTTCTATCATATTATTCATATATTGAAAACTACTTTAATGCTGATACAAATTCTTCATTGCCTACACAATTTTTCATTAGTGAAAATTATAAAATATCATTGTCAGATACTCTTAACGGTATTCGTCAGTGTTTTATTCAATCGTCAGATGACGATAGTAATGGTCAGGTAAATTTCAGTGTTTGTACATGGCGAAAACTCCAGCTTCATTTGCCGTGCATTCAGCGGAGCATAATTACTAGTTCTCAATTATGTAAAGTTGTAAACATGCCTGAATTTACTACTACTACTACTGCTACCAATCTACCGTCTGAATCGTAATAATAATATGTTATTATATCCATAATTATTTTGTGGTGTAACAGAATATGGAGTTTCAACACCCATTTACTTGTATTATAGCTGGTCCCACTGGGTGTGGTAAATCATATTTTGTAAAAGAGTTTTTAAAACATTATGCCGAAAAATGGAAAAATATAGTATGGTGTTATGGTGAGTGGCAACCTCTGTATGAAACTCTATCCTCAGGTTGTACATTTAAAGAAGGGCTCCCCAAAATAGATGATTTTCCAGCACAAGCCGGCCCCCATCTGGTAATTATTGACGATTTAATGCGAGAGTGATACACGAATTGTTGACTTTTTTACTAAAGGTAGCCACCACCGAGATTTAAGTGTTATTTTTATAACACAAAATTTGTTTCATCAAGCTAAAGGTATGCGAGACATATCATTAAATTGCCATTATATAATATGTTTTAAAAACCCCAGAGACCAGGCTCAAATTAATTATCTAGCACGCCAATTATATCCTGGTAACACAAAATTTGTACAGGAAGCCTATCAGGACGCAACACAAGATCCTCATAGTTATTTGTTTTTTGATTTAAAACAGGGCACTCCAGACGAACATCGTGTTCGAACAAAAATTTTCCCCTCAGATTCTTACAATTATGTTTATGTACCGGTAAAAAAAATAATCTCAATAACTGATATGTTCTAATACTCAATTTTAATATAATAGCTACAAAAAAATGATTAGCAAAGAGAGTGCACATTTACTAAAACTTTTAGCAAAGGCAAAACCCAAAGTACGCCAAGCAATTTTACAAAATGCTGATCCCGAATTAATTCGCTCTATTTGTGAATGTTCCTATAACGTATTACAAGGAAATGTTCCGTTAAATAAAAAAGAGAAAAATAGATTAAAAAGGTATAGAAAGGAATTGAGGTATTTAGCGAAAAAAGGTCCATCATTAAAACAGAAGAAAAAACGAATAATTGTACAAAAAGGTGGGTTTCTTACTGCTTTGCTTGCACCTATTATTGGAGGTATACTATCTACTTTAATTAAATAATTATGCAGCATGCACAAAAGCTTGTTTTAATTGCACCAGAAAAATTGCACCAATATCAAACTATATCTAATTTAGACGATGAGATGAAAAATATTTTAAATAATAAAAATATGAGTGTTGAAGAAAAATGGATACGCTATAAAGAGGTGTTACAAAAATATTTACACATTGTGCAAAAACCTACTGCAACAACATCAACTAGTGTTGGTACTAAGAAGGAGGAGGAGGAGGAGGGTGAGGACGATGAAATACTATCTACTCTTCCCGAAAATTGTCTGCGTAAAGCAAGACCTTTATTACGTAGATTAAAACAAAATTCCAACATTCATTGGGATGACAATGGTAATGTTAATATTTATAATAAATTAATTCCTGGAGCTAATATAGTAGATCTAATAGCAGATTTTGTCAGGTATCGCAAGAAAAATATTCCCCCTACAGGTTGGGAACCCTTTGCTGTACTGTTAGCAAAATCCAATATACCTTTAGAGTATATAGGCAACCCACAACGTATAGAATATATTCGTAAGCTGACATCATCTGCTGCTGATCCAAAACAGGAGGAAGAAGAGGAGGAGGAAGAGGAGCCACCACGTAAACGTAAAGTTGTCAACAGATGGTGTGATTATAAAATATGAAGAAGCTGGCCGCTATTTATTATAACCCTTCACACCCTGCCTCGTTTTCAACTGCTACGTCATTATGGAGAGCTGTGAAGAAATCTATTCCTTTACACAAAGTGCAACAGTGGGTAAAAGAACAGTCGACTTATACTCTGCATAAGCCAGTACGTAAAAAGTTTCCACGTAATCCCTATTTAGTGTTCAATATCGACGATCAGTGGCAAGCGGATTTAAACGATATGCACAGTCTGCAGAAGTATAATGATGGTAATAGGTATATTTTAACAGTGATTGATTTATTTAGTCGTTATGCCTGGGCTGTGCCTGTACGTACAAAAACTGGTGAAAACATTATAAAAGCATTTAAGCAAATATTTGCATCTACACGTCGTAGACCCTTACGTCTACAAACAGATAAAGGTACAGAGTTTGTTAATAGACCATTTCAGTTATACTTAAAAAAGCAAAATATTAAATTCTTCACAACACAAAACGCCGATATTAAAGCAAGTGTGGTGGAACGTTTTAATCGAACTCTTAAAGAACGAATGTGGAAATATTTTACAGCCAAGAAGACTTACCGATACATAGATGTGCTATCGAAACTTGTTCAGGCATATAATTCTAGGCCGCATAGAGCTCATCAATTACCACCCGCCAGTGTGAACCAGGACACTTTTCAACAAGTTTGGAATAAATTAATAAAACCAGTGCCACATACTAACATTGCAAAATATAAAAAAGGTGATACTGTGCGCATTACTAAAGCAAAACGGCATTTTGAAAAAGGGTACAAAGAAAAGTGGACTGTAGAAATATTTAAAATAAAACAGGTGATACATAAGGAAAAGAAAGTGGTTTATGTGTTGGAGGACTTAAATGGTGAAGTAATTGATGGTACATTTTACGAGGAGGAATTACAAGGAGTGCCTCTGCCTAAAGTTTATGAAATAGACGAAATTTTAGAAGTTAAAGGTAAACGTGTTCTTGTTCGTTGGCGGGGATATCCCCCTTCCTTTAATTCATGGATTCCTGTGTCACATTTAAAAAACATTTAGCCACAATACAATATTATAAACAACTGTTATATTTGTGTATATAGGAAAAAATAATAATAATAATGAATGATCCATACTTTAAATACTATACTCACCAAGCAGGAGGTGGTTATAACGTGTATAGAGGTGCACCATATCAAGAAGGTTATGGTATTGGAAGTTTTTTAGGTGGTTTATTTCGAAGTGTATTTCCGTTAATTAAACAAGGAGCAAAAACTGTTGGTAAAGAATTGTTACGTACAGGAATTAATGTAGCTGGAGATGTATTAGGTGATAATAGACCTATTGACGAAGCTTTAACATCACGTTGGCAAGAAGCTAAAAATAATTTAAAAACTAAAGCTCAAAATAAAATAAATCAAGTGTTGGTAGGATCTGGAAGAAGAAAACGGAGAAAAGTTCATTTTGCAAAGACGACTGGTGGTACAAAGAAAAGGAAGAGTGATATTTTTGATTAATATGGAACAGACTAGCTTTTATCTTACACTACCGAGTAACAGTTCTATGGAATATTTTCCTCAAAATACTTTGTCATGTTATACTACCAAATTATATCATCCATTGGTGCTAGAGAAAGGTGAGTGGGAGACGGCAGTTGTTGAAGTACATTATACAAATTCATTTCAGAATGTTTCCAAATATACTAATAATATTTATTACCGCCTCATGAATACAGAAAGCTGGAACATAACTAAAATCTTACCAGGACACTATTATAATGTTGATGATATTCTATCTCAAATTAATCATAAAAGTGATATATTAAATTTACAATTAAAAGTTAAAGCATCAGTAAAACGAATTGAAGTCAGTAGAGTAATAAAAGATCAAGAGAGGCGTATAGAAGTACGTCTATCTCCTGAACTAGCCAGAATACTAGGCTTTGATCACATACAACAAGAAGATATTGCGGTTGTGCATCATGCTCGTTATCCACCTGATTTACAGAAATCGCTACCTACACTTATGTATATTTACAGTGATATTGTAGAACCACAAATGGTGGGTGACACAGTAGCTCCATTGTTACGTATTATAAATACAAATATTACAGAGTATGGTATTAATAATGTACATATTTTTGACAATCCTCACTATGTCCCCGTGCAACGTAAACAATTTGATCAAATTATTATTGATTTAAGAGATAGTACAGGTAATCCGCTTCCTTTCCAACATGGTAGTGTATGTGTAAAATTACATTTTCGCAAACGTAATACGGTATTATAAATTTTACCATGTGTGAATATTAATAGAGAGAAAAGAGAGAAAATGCAGTGTGAGTGTATGAAATCAGAATTAGATTTATTTGCTGGTTTACCCACTCAAACCAGTATTATAGGTAATAAAATAGTTCCATATAAGCCTGTGGCTTCGATAGCTGATAATGCACCAATAGAATTTGTTGTCCCCGGTCATGGGGATGACTATATTGACTTACCGCACACAATGTTTTATATTAAAGGTAAAATTACTAAATCAGATGGTTCTAATTTAACTTCTGCCGATAAGAAAATCGGCCCTGTAAATGATTTTCTCAATGCAATGTTCAGTGAATTGCAATTATATTTAAATAATCAACTTATTTCCTACTCTTCACACACATATCCATATCGATCGTATATTGAAAAACTACTAAATTATAATGCTGAAGCTAAATCAACGCATCTTCAAACATCAATGTGGTTTAAAGATACTGCAGGACATATGGATAGTGTGGCCGATGCTAATGTAGGATTTAAACAACGTTTTCTTCTCACTACTTTAAGTCAGTCATTTGAACTATTGGGTTATATTCATGCTGATATATTTAATCAGGAGAAATTTTTACTGAATGGTGTACAACTACGCATTAAACTAATTCCAGCTAAACCTACATTCTGTCTAATGGGTGACGCAGATGCTGATGGAAAAGTTGTAATTACAGATGCAACATTGCTTGTGAAAAAGGTTGATGTATCACCAGCAGTTAAAATAGCGCATAATAAAGTATTACAAAATCCTAAATTTAGAGTAAAATATCCTATAACAAAAGTGCAAGTGAAGACTGAAACGCTGCCACAAGGAATTATGGATAGTACACTTCCAGATCTATTTTCCGGCCTAGTGCCTAAACGTATTATTATTGGTTTTGTTACTAATACTGCTTTTAATGGTACTTATCAGACAAATCCGTTCAATTTTCAGCATTTTAATATGTCATTTTTTACACTGTATGTTGATGGAACGCCTGTGCCTTCCAAACCATTACAACCTGATTTTGATAATAAGCTATATATACAAGCATATTCCACGTTATTTACAGGTTCAGGTATTTATTATTCTAATCAAGGTAATAATATTTCACTAGCCGAATATCCTAATGGTTATACTCTACTGGTGTTTGATTTAACTCCCGATTCTAGTGCTAGCGCTGGATTTCATACTAGCCCACAACGGCAAGGAAGTGTACGCCTAGAGGTTCATTTTAAAGAAGCACTGCCATCTCCTGTAACAGCAATTATTTATGCTGAATTCTCTTCAGAATTAGAAATTGATTTCCAGAGAAAAGTATATATTAATTAAAGATGTTAAATACAGTTGAGCTTTATGAAGCATTACAACAAAACTTGCCTAAAGATCATTTTATTGGAGTGTATGCCGCCGATGAGTTACCTTTGTTTATTCATACATTTCCATCCGCCATAATTATAAATACTGATTCTAGTGATAAGCCTGGTGAACATTGGGTTGCTGTTTATATATCTAATATTTCGATAGCTATGGTATACCTCCCTATATACAACATCATATAAGGTTTTTAAAACGAAACTGTCTGTATTATACATGGAATAATAGACGTATTCAAGGTGATTTATCTCGATTTTGTGGACATTACTGTTTTCTATATCTAGCATGTCGTGCATCTGGTTATTCACTGCACGATTTCTTAAACAAATTCTCACTCACCAATATTGATGCTAATGATGTTATGCTTTATTCATTTATGAGAGTATGCTGGTATTATTTTTTTAAACTCCGCCATTGCCGGTCCCAAGCCCCGGATGAGAAAGAAGGAGGGTTGGGGGTGTTGCTACCCCCGTAAAAGAAAATAAGCCATACTCTGCTATGCGCTAGGATAAAGAATGTGATATCTGCTCTGCTATGTGGTTGTAAAGTGTTCATAAAAGGGAACGAGTCTCTGTGTAATATGTGCTATGTTATGTGTTCGTAAAGTGCTCATAAAAGGGAACGGGTCTTATATGGCATGTGCGTGGACGGGGATCCGACACCGGACGATCAGTGTGGTACTCCTAAAAGACCGTGCGCGTGGTCCGCCAATCGACGTCAAGGGGCAGGGTCCGCTGCCAGCCAATCGGAGGTGGTCCGCTGCCGGCCAATCGGCGTGAACGGGGCGGGGTCCGGTGCCGGCCAATCAGCGGAGGTCCCGCGCCAGCCAGTCGGCGCAGTAGATAGGAGGTCGTAAAAGAGCATGACCAATCAACGTCAGGGGGTGTGGCAGGGGGCGTGGCCTGCGCCGACCAATCAGCGTGAAGGGGCGTGGACAGCCAATCAGCGTCAAGGGGCGTGGCGGGGTCACGTGACCTGCGCCAGCCAATCAGCGTCGAGGGTTTGCGCATGCGCAGTAGGAAAAAAAACACCCGCAAGTGACCCCTATCTACTATTGTGTGGATTGTGTTTCGTCTTTTAAATGAAACAAAACATGTTAAAATAAAAGATGGGATGGGTCAATGGGTCGGTTGGTAAGTGGGTGAAATGGGTCAAGATTTGTGAGTAAGTCAGTGCATCGTGGGTCAAAAGGACGAGACCTACTGCGAAACACACTCAGCATGACTCACATTGACCCACCAGGTCACAACCCTTTTCGTCCAAAGAACATTCGTCCAGAGACATTTAATCCAAAGACATTTGGTCCAGGGACATTTGGTCCAAAGGACAATTCGTCCAAATGACATTTCGTCCAAAAGACAATTGGTCCAAAGGGCATTTCGTCCAAAGGAAAATTGGTCCAAAGGACATTTCGTCCAAAATACAATTGGTCCAAAGTACATTTCGTCCGAAAGATAATTAGTCCAAAGGACATTTTGTTTCTATTAGAAGAGTAAAAGTGATGTATATAACATTAAGACTCAGTAGCTTCTTATTTCTAAAGGAAATTTGAAATAGAGATTTATTCCGCAATTTTCATTTCGATAGAAAAAATAGATGCTAAGATATTCAGAAAAACACGAATGCCTGAAACAAAATGGCCGAACAACAGGAATGAGGGAAAGGTTGCAGTGTGAAGTATGTTGCTGTAATAAGTGCTAACATGACATCTAAAATTTTCATGTTGTGAATGAAATTGTTCTGAAATAAGTACCGGTAACTAAAATTAATGGATTTTAAATTTGAGTAAGTAAAATACTAGGTATTTAAACCACTGTGTTAGAAAAAGTGAAAAATAATGTATCAAGTATCTGAAGAAATACTGAGAATAGAAAAATACACATGTGTGAAACATATTCTTAGTGACCAAATACAATACTCTTAAACAGTCACATTCTTGGCTGCAACATTGTGAAACGTGATTGACAAATATTTGATGAAAGTTGGAACATTTCGTGTAGATTATACGTATCTTTTCAGGATAACCACAAGTCTGGTTTCTATTCGTAGACTATTGATAGTGTGTTACTTCGGCAGACGTTTCTATATAATTAGTGAGTTGTATGACAAACTAGAATTGTTAACTTTTCTTGTATTTTTATTTCAGTGTTACTCCTTATGAAAATACAGTATATACTTTGGCTTTCATATTAATTTTCCCGGTACAGTACATTTAAGATATCCATTGCAAAGTCTCAAACCGAATATAAGATTCTCGTGATCATGCGGAGGCAATGTTGTCCTCAAATGAAAAGGGAGTTTGCTCTTCAAAGGGTTGTTTATTATTTCGGGTGGAGATGAATTCCTTAACCAACGAAGCTACAACTGTATTTTTGTAACATTATTAATGAAAACAAAGAAAGGTAGCCATTTAGTACAAATAGAAATGGAACTTAAAACTCATATTATTAGTTATATAAAGTACTGTCAAATAATTTTAAATTTTTTATCCTCCAAATTCTTTAAAACCTAGAAGTAAATCATAATATATTAAAATAAAGTAATTAGTCATATGGTTCTTATAATTTTGAAGATAAAGTAGAGAAATGGAAATAAATTCCTTCCCAGGAATTTATAGGCCAGGGGATAAAACCCGGAATCTTCCCATTTTTAAATTCCTTCCCACCTGGAATATTCCCAATGCCCATCACTAATTCCGCCCACTTGGTAACCTGCTTGGCCGTGTACTTAGTTAGAAAATTTGCAATTACAGAATTAAATTGCTCACATAGTCCGTTTGTTGACGGTGTGAATGCTGCAGTTCGGACATGTTTAATGTCAAATAAGTCATTTAGTTCGGCCATTATCGCTGATAAGAAGTTCGTTCCCCTATCCGTCAATACCTCTTTCGGGGGGCCAAACCGCGTGATTAACTCGTCCAACATGGCTCTAGCTACTGTCGGAGCTTTTATGTTTCGTAGCGGTACTAATATTGCGAAATGGCTAAGATATTCTATCATAACCAGGATGTAACTGTAGCCTGCACTACTATGTAGCGGGCCAAAAATATCCAAACTCCAACGGGAGAATAGTTCCTCTTTTACAGGTAAGGGGTGAAGAAAACCTTGTTTCTTTTCTCGAGGGATGTTCACTCTTTGACATTCGTCACACGAGCGCACGTATTCCTTAACTATTTTCCCCATGTTAGGAAAGTAGTAACGTTCGTTCACTTTAGAGTACGTGCGAGAAAATTTCGAATGGCCTCCACACAGCGGAGACGAATGGGCCTCTTGTCAGATGTCGGGGATAGCCTTTTCCGGTATCACTAGTTTCCTATCTTTGTTCATGACTCGATATAAAACATCGTCAACTACAACATAGGGTTTTAGAGCACGATTGGTAGGGTTATCTTTCTTCTTTTGTATTAGTTCTGTAATTTTATCGTCCTCTTTTTGCATTGCTCTTATATCTATTTTGCGACATAACACTAGGTTGCACACGTCTGCACAATCTTTTTCTTGCCCAAATTTGGAGGGTAACTCATCCTTCAACGGACACCTTGACAAAAAATCTGCGGTCACATTATTGCGGCCGTTTACATGTTCAATTGTAAATTGGTAAGGTTGTAAACGGATGGTCCAACGCATAAGTCGAGAATTTAGCATCTTATTATTTCTTGGGTAACAAATGCCGTGAGCATCAGTCCGAACAATAAAGGGACGATCTGCCAATAAGAAGTGGAAATGCAAAATTGTCTTAGTAACACCTAGCGCTTCAAGCTCAACCATGGAATAGTTTAGCTCCGCTGGAGACAACGATTTCGAAAAATAGGCTATTGGGTGTCTTTGTTATCTTCTTTAATTTGTGCGACGTATCCACCTATTCCGTCTCGACAGGCATCCGAATAGACTATGGCGTCCTGATTTGGGTCAAAGTGTGCAAGGACTGGAGCAGGTATGAGACAAGATTTCAAGGTATCCCATGCTTGTTTCTCGGTTTCCCCAAATTCGAATTTGACGTTTTTTTAGTCAATGAAATGAGTGGTTTTGCAATAGTAGAAAATCCTTGGACAAAAACTCTGTAAGATGAACAAAGTCCAATAAAACAACGTATTTCTTTGACTGTAGTGGTTTATGGTACCTTTGATATAGCTTCAGTTTTGGCGGGATCTACACAAATTCCTCGTCTACCGACGATGTGACCAAGCACCGAGGCTTCTTCGTAACCAAAGTAAAATTTCTTAGGGCTGAGTTTTAGGTTGGCCTCCAGGAGTCGAGATAAAATAATTCTCGTTCTTTCTATTAGAGCTGGGAAGGAAGGACTGGGGCAAACCAAATCGTCTAAATAACAGATTACATACTTCCACATGATGTCACCAAAGATAACATTCATCATGTTTTGAAAAAGGGCCGGGGCTGTGGTTAGGCCGAATGGTAGTCTCAAAAATTCGAATTTTCCCCGGATGCAGATGAATGCAGTCTTCTCTATATCGCACAGACGGATGAGTAATTGATGGTATCCATTTTGCATGTCCAAAGTATTTATGAATTTGGTACCATTTAGAAAGCTAGTACCTCATCTATGCGTGGCACTGGCACAAAATTTGGCCTTAAAATTATATTAATTCCTCTGAAGTCGATACATATACGTAGGGAGCCATCTTTTTTAGGTACTATCACAATTGGTGCCGAATATGGGCTCTTACTTTCCCGGTATATATTGCTGTCTAACATTTTCTGGATCTCTTCTGCGACTATCTCTCTCTGTTTTGGTGTTTCTCTATATGGGTTGAGAAACAGGAATATCTGTGATGACCTCTAAGGGGCACATAAACTTATCGGTAGCCGCAGTAAGACGAGACTTGTCCCAGGCTACAACATCCCTAAATTCCATCAATAAGTCTAGTAACTGGTTTCTTTCTTCGGGGTTTAAGTTTGGACCAATATTTAGTACTTGAGCTAATTCTTCCTTTGTTTGGGGGACTTTTTGGGGTTGTCCAGAGACTTCCACGTCGTCTGTTTCATCTTTGTTAGTAAGGTGTACGATCTGATTAACGGTCTCCACGTCATTGTCTGTCTCGTCATTTAAAGACTCAACCTGGGGAACAAGTTTCCCTAAATAAAGGTTTTTAGACAAAGATTTAGTTCGATCCGAACTATTAAAAATAGTCAGAGTAATATTTCCATTGCCAGTAAAAACTGGACCTCTGGGGATCAAACAGGAGTGCCAATACCGAATTCCTTTGGACGGTATGATGTCCCAAATATGCACGGTCCCGGTTGGTGCGGTAATTTCTATGTCATACGAAGCCTTGGACGGCAGGCGGACATTTGCTGGAAGTTGCACTTTATAGGTAGTATCCGGATAGATATCAAAAGTTTCGTCGCTCAACCCCAAGGGGTTTGGCACGACCTCTTCTTTAATATGATCCTTAGCAAAACTCTCTAGATCAGAGAGGGTTACTGGATCATTTACACTTCCTTGCGTTGTCAAAGGTTTTTCTAACGTTTCTAACTGTCCTCTATTTGATTTGTCCTTTACAGGCTCATAAGGCGTCTGTGAGGGCAGGGGTGGCTTTATAGAGTGTTGGTTCTTCTTGCTATATTTTACCGCAAAAAACGCTTTCTTTTTCTTTCTGGGAATAATTTCTGTACTCGAACTTTCTGTAGAACTAGCTACCAAAGTTCCACTAGGGCCTGGTTGAGGGTCAAGGCTGCATAGATTCTTTTCCTCTTTTTCTAAGTCAGGCGAATTGGTAGGTTCCAGCTCAGGAGCACTGGAAGATACCTTACTTTCTTAGTTCGTTTACGTCTTGCCTTTTGACGCCTATTGACTTTTCCATTCGTTCTATTCGTAGGCTCCGAGGGAAATTTTGTAGTTTCCCTGGAACACACGAATACTCGAGATGTAATTTCTTTAGCAGGGAGTCTTTTAACGTCTTTTATCAGCTACACTAGCAACGGGATTTATGGGATTTCCGGTGACCAACTTTGGAGACGATCCTTGCTTCTGAGTGGGAGGTTCCGTTTCCTATAAGTTTGGTTGTTTCTATGAGGAGGGTTAGAGAAGACCGTTTGTCTAGCATTATCATCTTGTGCCGATTGGGAATCGTTAAGCGATCCTTCTATTACTGACGGTGGGTACCGTTCAACATGTGTTAAGTCTAAGGTATGAATTACACCTTGACGATGCCCATTTGTACCTTTTGGGATTGTGAACCATAGGTCTTCAACATGATTCCCGTCTTTATCTGTTAGCTCCAAGTATTTGAAATAAATGGTTGTGACATACTTATGCTAAAATCTATGCTAAAATAACATCATAGGCGCAAAACTGTGGGTCAACTATAGCTACGTCTAGAAACCTTCGTATGGTTGTTTTCAAGTGATCCTTGAAGCAACACGCTATTCTCACCACAGGAATGTAATCTGTGGGGTGGGCACCTACGCCACGAAGCTTTACATAACCCTTCAGTCTCTCAGTTAGTGGAAATCTTGGGGATAAGAGGGTTTTCGAAGTCAGCGAAATTTCTGAGCCTGTGTCAATAAGAGCTTGCGCCCAGCGGTCTCCTATTTTTATCTTGACTGTACAAAGCTGCGCCCGCCCATGACCAAAGCCATAGGTATTTTGGTGAGTGTTCCTATACATTTTTAACCCGGTTCTGCTACTACTTCGTCTGAGTAACAAGAACTAACCTGTACAAATCCAGGTTGGGTAGTTTCTTTAATGCTTGACCAGTGCAAGCGGTCATTTTTCCATATTACGTCATTACTCATCCTCTGACTTACTAATCTTTGTGCTGTGTGAAATTTTCTAAGATATTGCAGGCACTGTACGAGATTATCACAATCATCCACTTCAAGCATCAGCTTATTTAGGATGTCTGGTAACAAACTCATTCTAAGCTTACTCATCAATTCACTTTCATTAACCCAACCTCGTAAGAATTTCAAATCCTTTATTAACTTATAAATGAACGCTAAAGTACTCTCATTGGGTAGTTGTTTTCTTGTATCAACGTCGTATTCTAATCTTGCAGTATACTCAATACTAGGAAATGCCTTTTTAAGTTTTTCCTTCATCTCGTTATAGTTTAAGGGTGAAAGGTTTGCTATGTCTACTAAATAGAAGGAGAGAGCTTCCCCTTTCAAACAATAAGGGAGGTAATTTACTATCTCTGCGGTTGACCATTCCTATATGCTAGCCACTAATTCATATTTTTGCAGGAAAATTTCCACGCACTCATGTCCATTACCAGAGAAGGAGGGAATTTCAACATTTGGATAAATCTTGAAGGCTTGTGGTTTAGCACTAATAGTAGAATTTTGATTGTCACCCTCGGGAGGAGGGTTGCTAACTTTGCCTGTTACAACAGTATCTGTAAATTTAGGTTTCTCAAAACTATATGGTATAGATGGCTCGGTAGCCGGACTAGTTTTAATTTCTTGCTCAGATTTTAAATTTATACAAGGCTTATCCTCAGGATCTACTTTTAAAAAGGGCGAAAAATTTGATTTTTGCTTGTCAGAGGTCTTATCTTCACTTGATGAATGTGAAACAGGCTCATCTTTCAGATCTAAGGACCTGTCTAATGAAGCCGAGGTGTTGAAATTTTCAGAAACGGACCTATAGTCGGTATCAGTTACGCTTCTATTTTCTAACTCGGAGGTTTGTTCTGGACTAAATTCTGATGTATAAGATCTATTTTGTTCGATAAGTACTGATTTTACTGACTTTTCCCCTTCGCTAAACTCGAATTTCTCCACTGGGGTCGTGGGTGTAACTACGCTACTAGGTGGCGAAACAAACACTATCTGTAAGGGATCTAACTTTTCCTCTTGTTGGTACTTTTTCATTTCCTTGGTCGCAGGTGATTCACCAGTTTCATTATAGGAACTAAATTTAGAATTAGCACTAGCCGAAGGTTGTAAACCAATTTCCTTAACACTATAAGTTTGTTTGTTAGATTCACTTTGGGTTGGAGGGGTTGAGGGATCGTCTCTATTTTCTACTTCATCTAAACAAATTACTGATGCAGCAAATTCCGCGTAATCAAATATTTTACCAATGTTTTCGTTTATTCTATTCTCGGACCAGGAATCCTTTTCTTCTTTTTCCTCAATTTGCTTCTGGTAGTCGGAATAAACTGAGGGAAAAACATCATCACTTTTCTTCTCATCGTCTAACATTCTCTCAATTAGAGCAGGGGCGACGAGGTCATTTCTCTGGTCAGCGTCCTCTGTGGGAGGGTCTTGGTTCGCTGCTCGGGGAGTAGAAACCGTAGGAGGATCCCAACGGTCATATCGGAGTTCTTCTTCGAAGTTCCAAGAAGGTTTTGACTCATCCTCCAGGGATGACGCAGGAGAAGACTCCGGGTTGTCTTCTTGAAATTGGGCTATTTCTTCGTTTTGTTATTTCTGTAGTTCGTATCCCAACCAATCGTCTTTCAAAGATTCACCCCATCTGAATCTGCACTACTAATATCTCCGTTTAACCACCTGACTTTAGTAACTACACTGAGTATGTTATCTATACTGTCCAAATATTGCAGTTTCTCTTGGAGGTTAAGGCTATTTTCAAACATAACAGGGTTGGTCTGAGTAGCTGTTGTCCGAATAACTTTAAGTTCACGATCTGTGTCAATACGGATCATTTTAGGAAACTTATATTCGGTCTGAACGCTAACATCTTTCTTTTGAAAAACGTCGGTCTGTATTTCCATATCAAAATTTCCAACTACATTTTCCTCAGGTAATAAGTCTTCAAAGGGGGCTGAGGGGTCAGCTTGAAATAGAATACCTAATTTCTATTCGTCGTCACCTTGGCGACGAACAACTGTGACCTGTACTTTCTTGTTCCGTAGTTGTTTAGTTAAAGGTCGAATTAAGTTTCCTACTGCAGGGGACAATTCTGTTTGTAATGAATGCTTAACCTGGTCTATTAATGCTTCATCGTTAGGCTGTGTCAGAGAGCGCAATTGACTTTCATTGTTCTCGTCACGGCTCTCAATTTTCGTTTCTCATGGTTCGGTTCCTATATTTGCATAAATTGGCTCTTTATTCGTTAAAGTCTGGGGTTCGAGACCAATATTTTCATAAATGTGCTCTTTACTCGTTGAAATTCGTGATTCAGTATTTAAGTTAGCATACATAGTTCTAAGACCGATCTCAGCATAAACTGTTTCATCACTACTACCAGCATAAAGCGATTGAAAGGTCGGTCTTTGCATTTCTAACGGCGTTGTAGGATCTGACAGTTCGTATTTAATAGGAAAATATAGCGCTACTGGGCTATCTGGTTCTTTTGATACATCAATATCTTTATTTCCTGAACTTAACACTAAGTTACTTAATCTATTTTCCTTATCAGCTAACTTATTATTATGTAAGGGTCTTTGGTTCGAGGGGACATCAGGTATTACACCTGCTGTTGATTCTATCTCAATTGTTGCTTGAGGGCATTCCTGACCTGCAGTTATTAGTTCTGCAATTTCTAGTTCATCTTTTAAATTTACTTCATTCACTAGAGTTTTTGGATCTACCCCCGGTGGGGTCTCGTCAGTATCTGAATTTACATATATCGTCCTAGGAGCTGGTGTTGGTTTATCACTCGAACCAGCACTTTGTATTTCTGTATCATTTCTAGTCGAGATAGGACTAGACGCGGCAAGCGGCGTTAGGTCGTAGCCACTCGCCGGCACATCAGGAGTTTGCGGACTAGCGGTCGTTGGTTCGAGATGTCTGGGCTTATTACACGTATCCAAGTAACTCGGTAACGGGTTCTTTTTCCAACGGCCAAATTGAGGAGGAGAATGCCCATGTACTTTTACTTTATTGCATTCAATACAATATTAATTATTCCACTGATCCAAAATATAACGATGCTTGCCCGTGGGGGTCCTAGCACAATGGGATTGCCCTAAATCTAATAGCTTTTCTTTTATTTTCTGCGCGAAACTCATTTTTGATGAATAAATCTGTTTTTCAAAGCAGTGGCCCCCTAAACCAGGGCAGTGTGTAATCAACCTATTTCCTCTGATATAATAGGAATAATCACTGATAGCTACTTCCCTCGGAAATGCTACGTCAAATTTTTACGTATTATGAGACTTATTATTATTTCAATATCTTTATTTAGCTTCCTTTGAACTTGAATACTCAACTTCCCTTTCTTTATAAATTTTGCTTTACTTTTTAGAACGGGAAACGGAAAGTGACTAGACAGCTGTTTATAAAAGAACATGTTTATTTGTTCACTTATGATGATTTTACATTTTACTTCTATTCTTTAACTTGTTTTCTTTTTTAAACTTTATTTCTTTAAACTATTTTTTTAATTCACACAGGGGGGGATTACGAACATCCAACCATTGGATCATGTACCTGCATTTTGATTTTTGGTTGGTTGCATTTGCATAAATGAGAGTTTTAGGCAGTTATTCCCAGGCAACCGTCGGACATGCACCCCTAGTGCAGGGGGTCCCTGTTGAACCAAGAGAATAAGATACCTGTGACCCCAAGCTTTGAATGGGAAAGGATTTTAGACACTTATCGCCGGACAGACCGTCGAACTTTCATCCTGTAAAACGGGCGGTTCTGTTGCCCAGAGTTAAAACTGACTGTGATCCCACCAAAGCTAGCATATTTAGGGTTTTGCAAGTACATGAGACAAAAGCTGAATTCTGTCTTAACACTCGCGTCCCGATTTTACATTTGCATCACTACAGAAGAAAACGTCGTGAGGTAAACTGAGTCTTGCTCTGCGGAACCTAGCAGCTATTTCGTTGACTTATAACAACTTAAAGCGAGAGAAGTTGAGAATAGAGAATTTTCGTCGCTACTTCACTCCTTGTAAAACGCACTACTTAGAGCAGAAGGAATATACTTGTATATCAGAGTCATAAGCTGAACACCGCCTAGGCCAAGTACGCCACTGAACTTTACTGACTTTACATAGTACAGATACACCACTTGACTAGTCAAAAGAAAAACTTCGCATACACTACACTTTTATATATTGAAAACTCTTCGATAAAAGAAAAATCACTCGCGATTTGCCCTGAAAGGCAACTGAGATTTTTGGTTCCCCTATAAAGTGAACGAGCACCAGAGACTTGTTTAGAGATTCAAGAACACACAGTTCATTACCCTTCGAACACCGATCACCATAAAACTGTTATGTGTTTTCTGAGATTGGCATTATATTTGTATACACTTCCTTTTGTGTAATCGTATTTGATATCACTCCTCTACACTACACTCAGTATGTCAAGGTTGGTTCTGAGTCCAACTCCCTTTAAGACTCAGTATCGAAGCGCCTTTGGCTTACTGATTCGAAGATGATGAGAGAGTGCACTAAAAGTCTCAATAGTGGGGGGGATACTCGTATTTCAGTGGTAGAGCTTGTACTGGAAATCGAAACCCAGGTAACATATGAAGACTGTGAACTGAATCTAGATAGAGAGGGATAGCTTGACTAAACTAAAGAGACCATTTCCATTGTACGGTTTATTTATAAGAATAAAAAAAATAGAAATTAAAATACAAAGAATCTCACAAATCGGTTACTTGGAACTACAACTTGAACTTATTATTACATACATCACATTTATGGGCACAACCCCTTCATTACCAAATGGGTGCTAGGAGGTTTTTATGCTAAGCCGCGATTTATTGAAAATAGTAAGTTTCATGATTTTTACTTACAACTTGCATTGGCCCAAAGGGGAAGTGATAATTCTTGAAGGGGGAACTTGGTTTCATGTTGGAATTACACTTTATATTAATCACTAACAAATCTCAAGGTGCTCATCCCGTATCGAGGGGGGGGGAAATAATCACATACCTGATATTACGACGAGCGTCCGGGTCGTAGAGCGAAACACACTGGACGAATGCTGGAAAGAAAAATCAACCGAGCTGGGCGACGGGCCTCGCTTATAAAGCGACATCGTCCCACGCATTTCTGCCAGTTCTGACGTCGCTCGAGAGCTACGTCACGAGCCTTGACCAGCTTGGAGAAGCTTCTTCACGCGCAAGCTCAATAGTGGCCAAGACTACTAGTGTTTCTATGATTTTTCCCCATCACGCCGGGGCTGAAGTATCTATTATACATTTACTACTACATTTTTATTTCACGCATAGCTCCAAATACATAATGTTTTTTCATGTACTTATCGCTTGCGTGGTGTTAACTAAATTTACATCCGCGACCCGGCACTGTGATTTGAGTAAATCAAAGCCAGGTTCATACCACTATTACATGCGTGTGGGTTGGTGTGAATGAGGTCTCAGGTTGCTAATACAATCAAAGCCTCACCTGACTCCGTTCTGCTGTTCCGTGAAGGCTCAGTGGAACAGCAGTGTCCAGTGGCTGCAGCAGACGGAGGTAGCGTAAAATGGGAGACCTCTCAGATTTTCAAAGAGGGCAAATTTTTGGTGCGCGGTTATGTGGAGTGAGTGTGACGGCAGTGGCTACTGTGTTAGGTTTGTCGCGTGGGACAGTGTCGAAGGTGATGACGGCCTACATAACACACGGGAAAACCACATCGGGGAAGCGGAACATTGGGCGTAAGAAAATCATGAGTGACTAGTCACGCCGAGTATTAAAGCGCATTGTCACGCAGAACCGTCGTGCCACTGCAGAGCAAGTGACGGAGGAACTCAATCAGCACCTCCCCCATCCTGTTTTGACAATCACAGTCCGCCTGGAATTAAATGACATGAACTTACGGGGTTGTGTTGCACGAGCCAAACCGCTCATCAGGGACCATGACGCTTTCGCACGCCGCAAATGGTGCCGCGACAATGCAACTTGGACCGTTGAGGACTGGAAACGTGTGATATGGTCGGATGAGTCATCCTTCACCCTATTCCCAACCAAGGGCCGTGTTTATGTGTGGAGAACCCCCAAAGAATCTTATGATCTGCAGTGTCTCTGCCCAACTGTGAAACATGGCGGCGGCGGGTCGGTGATGCTGTGGGCCGCCATATCATGGTTTTCATTGGGTCCTGTGGTCACACTTACCGGACGAATCACTGCCAACGATTATGTCGCGATTTTGGGAAACCACTTGCATCCTATTGTCCGGATGTTGTTCCCGGAATATGACGCCATCTTCCAGGATGATAATGCACCCATTCACACAGCTGGAGTTGTTGCAGCTGGTTTGAGGAACATCGGGGTGAAGTTCAACACCTCACCTGGCCCGCCCAATCCCCAGATCTCAACATAATTGAACATCTGTGGTCCGTTTTGGAAACACGACTCCGGCGACGATTTCCACCCCCATCCTCTCTCACAAAACTGGCCGATGCCCTCCACGATGAATGGTGTAAAATTCTACTTGCTACCATTCACGACCTCTATGCCTCCATCCCACGTCACATCAAGGCTGTTCTAAAGGGGAAAGTTGGCCCGACACCATATTAATCTGGTAAGTTTTAATTTCGTTTAGGTGTTTCCATTTTTCTGATCACCATCTGTTTATATCCACTGGAAACGCTGTTTCGGTTCTACTTTGACTTTTATTTTAGTACTCAGGCGATAATTATGTTCTATGTCCTAATTTTCATTATTCTTTTACATATGGAAAGATTCGTTTACGTATCTGAATATTACTTTAAGTATGGAGAGCAAAATGACAAACAAGCATGTACTGACATTAATACAAAATTTCGAAATACTGTATCGTTAAGTATTTCAAACAATGTTGCTTTTTTTAGACACTTGGTAACAAGTCTTATTACATTTAAAAGAAGAAAAACACATCTGCAAACTTTTTCCCGATTGCAAAGGTTGATTTCGAGGTTCGAACCTGGTTTACTTTTTGCCGAAGATACCCGAAAATTTTTGCCTCGAAACAGCAATAAAGAATGCGCTCAACCTTTTTGAGACAAAGTGTACCACGAAAGAAAAATTTTAATCACAAGTAATACTTTAAAAAGTTAAAATTCTAATAGATGACCTTTAAGTTTCAATATTGTTTACTTTATTTATAAAAAAAAGCGTATCTTTTCCCTACTTCTTACACAATAACCATATGATCCTACTTCCAGTGCAATAGCCTACTCGTATACTGCACACGTAAGGACGTCAGGAAATTGTTTACTATGGACATATGGTTGTAGTAAAAAACAAATGTCTCGCGAGGAATAAGAATTAGGTTGAATAAGGCTATACTATGAACCTAAGGAAACATATTATTTCTTCTTAAAAACAACACTTTTTGGCTCCATTGCCATTAATTGTTCAAAGATATTAATTTAAGTGTAAGACCGATAAAATGAACTTACTTTTATTCGGCATGTCCTCGTGAATGAGGAACACATTAATTAATTATATTTACTAAAGCCACTGTAAAAACCTTCTCCAACATATCTCTACGCTATGCTAATTCTGTTGTAAGTCATGTACATTGTTACTTGATTTTTGAAACAATTTATTTTAGGAATCTCCACAAGAAAAGATCGTATGGAGTGTGATCTGGCTACTTGGTGGCGATTCCACAATTCACCCCATAGTAATAAGTCGTCCTCCAAACTTGTCTTTTTAAAGATTTATAAGTTAGTCGTATTTGAGCGATGTAGTGGTGCTCCGTCTTGTATGAACCATAATTCATCATTTTGACCTAAATTTAAGGGATCTTGTGCGAAAAATATCTTCTCCCTTAGTAGCTTTTAGTATGATGCCTTTGTTACATTTTCATGAAAAAATAAAGGTCTTATCACCTCAGTAGCAGTTATGCCACACTAAAAAATGATTCCTCGTTTGTGCATTGACACTTCTGATCTCACGTTCGACAACACTGATGACCAATATCTTGCTTTTAATGAGGGCACGAAGAATTTGGCTTCCTCAGGAAACTTAAAACTAGAGCATAGGGTTTTCATTTAATTTGTCAATAAACCAGTTACAGAAATAAAATCGATCACCATAATCAGTTACACACAACTGAAACCGTGCTGTGGTTTTCACATTCAAGTTTCTTAAAATTCTTTGTAGCGTAGCGTTCTAATATTTAAGCTAAACTTCGACGAACAGGGGACTTCCACGATGAACTAGTGTCAGATAACAACACCTATCTTTTCTTTCTTATGAGGGGTCTAGTATCAAAACCTACCATTTCCATTTTTCACTACCATATCCTGTGTATATTGTCTAAAACGCGTTATTTATTGCTCAGTTCTTGATTTTGTGCGACCAAAAATTTTTGTGTAGACAACAATGAACAGATTCCAGTGTCGAGAGAACAGAATTAATGTCGCATGTCATTACAGAGAAACATGTTTTTTTTTCATTTTCTCAAAAAGTAAAAAAATGGATGGGGCAGGTGTTAATAATAGACCCCTCTTTTGTTAATACGCTCAGAGGTCTCCCTGCATTTTGCTAGATGCAAGATGGATACTGTGAAAACAATTGCTGCGGAACTGTTTGCACAAACGATGAATTTGCACATCCCGCACTGTTAGTCCGATTTCTTTAACTATATGAGATCTTGTTGCTTTTGCCGATTTTTTCTGATAAAATGTAATGTTAATAATACTAGTACGCTTATCCCCAGTTACAGACTTCATGATCAAAGAACACTACAGTATGAATGTACCCTAAAAGTGTAGTAGAAACGCAAGCATTCCACAAACGATTATGCCAGTCTACTCACCATATTCACGTGCTATGTTATGTGGATTTCCGAAGAAGTCGATCGGTTGCTGATTACTGACAAACTCCTACTGAACCGTCAAAGTAGGTCGTAAAGCATTGTTGTATTGCGAAAAGAAAAGGTCTGAAACTGTTGTCAGTTCAGATAAACAAGAAGTTGAGTCAACAATTAAAAAGGAGTTTACGAAACAAAGGATTGTTGACATTGATTGAAATGAATTTACAATGGAGCGCCAACGTATGTTTCGGACATAGAAATTGTGTGTTCCAATCCTTATTTAAATAAAATCAGTCTGTATTCCGAATGGGCCAAAACGAGCATGAAAGAAAGTGTAAGAAGGTGGTCTGGATATTTATTGTAATTTTAAAGTGATTTAGGGACAAAGAAAGGAAACTAGCCTCAAAATGACCACTGGAATATAGAAGTAGCTTCTGAGTGTTATTCTGTGATTTTTACGATCACACCAATAACGCAAATAACGAAAAGTTAAATTGTTCTTGTCGTTATTGTTGCCCAATAAGGAGGAATGGACGTAACAAAATTCCATTCGCATACACCAACATAGGTACAAGCAAGAGTGTTATTGTATTTTCTAACTAAAAATGCAGATTTACCAATAAGTTCTTACAAATAATTAGAACAGAGGTTCTCAGAGTGGGATCCACGGACCCCTGGGGTCCGCGGAACCGAGCCAGGAGTTCACGACACCTAAAAATTGAAATGTGTTGCAATAAAATGGAACTCACAGCTGTTATTCAACAACTATTTTTTTAAGATTAAGAAACTGCTGTTGTGGGCAGTACGAGTTCAAAACAATTACTACTCATCATTTCCAGTGCTCAAGGATTTCATTGGTTCTTCAGGTGAAAAATTCTCTGCGGAAATGCACATAACACTTGTAGGACACTTGAGCATGAGCATAAGTTTTTGAAGAATATTTCGCTGTTCCACAACCTGATAATGGTTGGATTGAAAATCCTTTAGCTAATGTAGTGTAATCGTGCTTTTTGCCGTTGTTAAAATTCTATAAACCTAAGCATTCATTTGCATTCACCCCAGCTTTACTACGGCAAATCACAATTACATCCACACTTATATTATTATGGGATGTAATGAGATGTTATTAGATGCTATGGTACTTGGTTCAATTCTTGGTAACGCTACGATACATTATGTTATTGAAAGTAATTTAATTAAATTTTATTTGCATAATCAATTATGCTTATTAAAATCATATTACTCGACAAAGAAAGGAGGAAATAGCGTTATGAAAATTATTTACATTGTTCATGAATTGTTGTCTTTTTTGCCAAAAGTAAAACTGCAACTTAGTAAGATTACGTTAAAGAGAATTTACATAATGAGGTTATTATATAACTGTTAAATAATCACTATTAAATCAGCATTTTACTTTCAGAATTGTGTACGGGAATGTTTGTTACACTGTAATAATTTCTATATTCATCTCTTCCAGAAATTTCTCAGATTGACAAAATTTAGATTATCCGGAAGATTGCGTTTGGAGATTTTACGGATTTTTGGTCAGCAGAATGTTCTTTCTCAACTGAGTTCTCTCAAGAGTTCCACGCGCTGGTTGGAATCATTGTTGTTCTGAAACATCTCTGAAATCTGCAATCTCATGTTTTCCATTACATAAAACTGTTTTCTTGGAAATAGACTAGTTAGGAAGAGATCGGCACCGAGTAGTAGAAGATTGAGAGTTGAGAGAACGCGGACTATTGAAAGAGACGCGAGGAACTAGTTAACGCGATGAGTCGTAAATTATAAACAAAACGAACGTCACTTTGTAATACCAAACTATACTTAAAGTAAGGAGATCGAATTAATCATTTCAGTTTAGGGTGTTTGAAATGCTCGTGCACAATTCTTATTCGAGAGTGTTTTATAATTACCAAGTTTCATCCTTCCAAGGACATTTTATAACATCCAAAGCCGAGCTGCAGAGGAGGATTCTTGACAACATGGATACAGAAGTACTCAAGGTATGACGTTCTCTTTGCCTAGATCTCCTTTCTTTTATTCCATACAATGTTTCAGACATTTAAACACGTCAAATCTGAGAACATTGAATTCTATGTCGAATAAACTGATTTAAGATGAACGCTAAGCTTTTCTCTAAATTAAACACCAACGTCATTAATTACAACTTGAATTAGTTTTGGTTTTCATTTCACAAAATTTTGCCTAACTTTTAGGGGCATGTTTACAAGAGAAATTTCAGATATTTCTCTAAGTTTAGTTTGGTCTTCTCCTTTAAGCTACCATCCCCACATTCACTTCAAGCTAGAGTAGACCAGGCTAACATGGTAGAAGATGCTGAAGGATCCCAAATATTTACATTATCTTATCAGAACATGGTTGCAGATGCTGAACGATCCAAAACGTCTAAATACTTTTACATTAGCCCACCAGAACATGGTAGAGATATGTTGTGAGGCTTACGCCTTAGTAAGGATCCCGAACGTCTAAATATTTTACATTGACCAACTAGCATGTCCGAGACACTTTAAGATTTACGTATTTTCTTTCGATCCCAAATTTTCTAAACATTTTTTATTAACTAGTTAAGTAGTTGCATGATAGTCATTAACTCACCCATCCGACCATGATTGTTGTGATTATTTTCTAGTTTATTATAACAACATACACATAAACACAAAATGCATACACCTTGCTCCGGGTTTTCATTTTAATATAATATGTTGATTTTCTGGAATAATGTGATGGCATAAAATCTTAAGGTGTTATATATATTATAAATATTTATTTATCTTATATTGGTAATGACTGAAGATATTTTGACTAGAAGTAAAAATGCTATAAAGGGCATTGATATTGGTATAGAAAATATTAGTAAAATATTAACTCCACGGCGACAAGAAAGTAAGAATTTTAGATTTTTAAAGTTCCCTAGCATAGAGTCTAAAGTAGAAAATATTTCGAATCAAGGCGGTAGTACATCGCAAGAACTGAAAATAGCAGTCACAGTATTTTAAGATTACGGCAGATTACACTGTTCAACAAATTTTGATCGGAAGTATGTAAATTGTTTAAATTTATGAGTTTTGCATTCATTTAAGCATAATATGAGAAAATGTAATAGTAGTGCACTATTCTTAGCTCTGGTTATGAAAAATAATTACTCTTGTACAACAATATCAATATATTTTAAATAGTGCTCTCAAACAGGTCGGGTCTGGTCAACTCGGGTCGGGTCAATCGGGTCAGCTCGGGTCGGGTTGTCGGGTCGAGTCAATCAGGTCAGCTTGGGTCGGGTTGTCGGGTCAGTTCACTTTGGTCAACTGAGTTTAGGTTCAGTTTAAACTCGGCTGGAGTCGGCTGGTTTTTCAGTAGCTTCCTAATTAAAAATAGCAATTTTCAATTGATTTTATAGAAACCATAAATATATTTTGAACACTTGCGGATGGTTTTACAGTGGTTTTATGGTAAATGCTTATTTGTGTACTTGTGTGTACTTTAATTCTTAAATGTGGAAGATTGATTTTACCAATCGACTGTAATATTAATATCTACGCCAATATGGAGTCTGGATTTAGAACAAAACTAGAAGTTGTTTAAGCAACGCCAAAAGAGATATTGGATATGGACGACCAAGCCCAAGCAGGGCCGCGGTGGCTCAATGGTAGAGAATTCATCTCTGGTACATGGCGTCCAGTAGCGTAGTTAGAGTTTTTTCAGGGGGGAGCAACGAAGGGCCAAGGAGCATTTTGAGGGGTCCATCTCCACTCCAATATATATATATGTGTGTGTGTGTGTGTGTGTATTCAAGGTGAATGTTTCCATCTTTATTGTTTATGATTTTACTGTTTGGAAAACAGTGAAAATATAAGAATTTAGTACCTCAAACAGCTAGGATTCATTAATGCAATTGATTTCTAATATAAGTAAATAGTTATTTAATCATGGCTTTTAAAATATGTGTAGCTGGTTGACTTAAGTGGAAGCAAACACACTTTTACAGGTAAAGAAAATAACTTATAGATTCATGCCTCTACTTGAAGAGGATCTTTATATTCGTGTGGGCAGCAGCAAACATATCCACAACTTGTTAAAGATCTAACAATTTAGCAATTTTCTTCTCAATATAAAGTAACACAAGTTTTTCAACTTATCATGAGTCATTGAATTGCGTATACAAGTCTCTAATCTTTTCAAAGAAGAGAATGACCTTTCACGTGTAGCACTAGAAACTGATATAATCACAGAGATGGTACCTATCTTGTAGGTTTCTAGTAATGCGTTTTTGTAGACTTAATTGTTAGAGCAACCCACATTATGCTTTATTTCTTGTTTAATTATGCTTCTTTTTTAAAAAAAATATGCTTTATTGTTAATTTCAATGATTATTTTACATTAATCATGTGTAATTTATATTTATTATACATTAAATATTCTAAATATTGATCTATTTATTGATATTTTTTGCAACTAGTTTCTCTCATATTTAATGAACTTTCTACTTAATTCATTGTAAAGAGATGTGCTTTGCTCGAAGAATGTTTTTCTATCATTTGTGTGCGCGTTACAGGTACATATATACAGAAAAAGAAAGTAAAAGATGCCACCAAAAAGTACAGAAAGTGCTTAAGTTCGAAAAGTAAATATAACAATATAGTATGGAGTTCTTGCATACTATTCATTGATGGCGGAAAAATTTCTTCTTTTACGTTTTTCTTTTCTCCACATCAAAAGATTACACCGAAAAGTTTACAGAAATGAAAATAAGCTTTTCATTGTTACATTGTTATGTTCTCAATGATTTTTCATTGTAAATATTGGCTTTAAAAATATTAACACAGTATGTTAAATTTTCAGTGAAAGAGAATTTTCCAAGAATTGTGCTATATATTTTAAATTATGCTTTGAGCTTTATTTTCTAAAAAATTATGCTTTTAAAACTAGTTTCTTCTGGACTCTTAGACAATCACAATCATGTTCAAGGTACCAACCATATGTGTAAATTGCTGTTATGCTTTATATGCTTTTTATGCTTTTGGGTTGCTCTATTAATTGTGTTTGGGAGGATTATGAATTCTCGCTTTAATGTTTGCAGATCACTCCATAGTGCTGGGTTATAGGCTCGACAATGTTGTAATTAGAAAAGTTTTTTACTTTTTGGATGTAGAGTGGTGATTGATCTGATGATTTTGCAACATGATACAAAGCGGTTTTCCATTTCAGTGATTGTCTGTAAACAGTAGAGAGAAAAATGTCTCTTGATAGATATATTATCTTTAGAAAATTCGTTTTCTGCATCCAATGAAGAAAAAGATTCATCCAAAATGAATTTGTGATATTTCGATGGCGGATGTCTAGTTCATTTCCACGAGGAACCCCGATATTCTATTTGTTTCCGGCTCTGGAATTCGAGACCATTTTCTTTGCACATCTCCAACCATTCTTGATAAATTTGTTGGAATATTGTTCGTTGAGAGTCATATTTACCAGACCTCAACTTGGACAGCGTTTGAACTAGTGTATCTACAAGGATCAAACCTTCTGACATGTCTGCATCTACTTGAGATAAGGCGAAACTCAAAGTTATAGCATGGCACCAGTAATCTTAATTTTAGCAGCCCGAAAACATTCTCTCGTGTACAAATCACACTAATTTTCCGGATGGTATGATGGAGGTAAATAAATATAAGAAGTTCCAGATTTTTTTTAAATGCCGCATGATAATATAATGTGTTGAAAACAGATTTTATGAAAATAAATAAATAAATGGATACGATAATTTGTAAAAAAAAAAAGTGATAGTGCTTAAGTGAATTATAAGAAAAAGCCTTGAAAAGTAATCAAGAGGAACCATTAATATGTTTTTCCTTTGTTATAATAACTTGTCCTAAAGGACAACGGTGATAGAAACTAATGAGACATTATAATTGCAAAAAATCATAAAGCACTTAATTTGAAATTAAAGATTGATAACATTTGGTAATATAATGGGGATTCAGGCTGGCACGCATATTTTCGAAATACACTCAGCCCTAGCCAGAAGGCATTAGGTTTGGCAACATCGCACGGAATGCTGAATTGCATTCTAACCCGTTCCTACTAGTACTACTACTATTGTTATTGTTATTATTATTATTATTATTAATATTATTACTTTGCTATGGATCTGTATAAGTACAAGGGCAAACTTATTTTAATGAAAGAAGTTTAATGAAAATTTTAAAAAATAATCGTTAAATCACTTTTTGAATATTATTTTAATCTTATTTTAACGAAAGAAGTATTATAAAAAATTTAAAAATAATAAGAAAATCATTCCTACGGCAGGTTTTGAGCCCACGCCAACAACAACTTTCCTTACTAGGATGTTGCGCTAACTTACTCGGCTATTAGGGCCGCCAGCATCTGACGTTTACTTTGTGCTATATGTAGGTCATGACTCGTAATCGCGATATAAACGTCATTCATTTTTCCTACATTGTTGCCAAGCGTAACCCCGTTCACAATGCCTTATGGCTAGAGTTCAGTGTATTTCGAAAATACGCGTCTGGCACAGGGGGAGAGTGAAAACGGAGGCAACAGATACGTTCTTTTTTTTAGCCATGTGCAAAGATATTAACCTTGGACTTCGGGTGAGAGGTTACCATATACTCATGTGAGTTTCAATTGCTACCACTTGTAAAAGTTAGTTACGAAAGACAGTCTGAGCATAGTTTTAGTTTCCTAGCGTAATTAGTTTTTGTGACAAGTAACTCGTATATGCAAATAGCATCGTTAATATCATCTTGTATGTTAGAATTGAATTTGTGTAAATAAAATTATAATTAAGCATTTAGAGGTAAAACAGGTTCTTTTACTTAACTTCTACAAAGAAAAGATTAGAAATTACCTCTTATGCACAGATACGACAGCGTGGGATACTGTCGGTCAGTAAATAATATAATCTGAAGTCATCTACCATACGTAACTAAATATAATTGATTAATCATTTTTATTAATCAAGAAATAGTCGTTTGGTAGATAAACTCATAATAATAATAATAATAATAATAATAATAATAATAATAATAATAATAATAATAGCAAATCATTTAATGGATGCTATGCATTTGTTCTATGTCGCCATAATCAATGGAAATCAATTACTTAGTGTACGAAGATTTTTTTCGTCCAACACAAGTGTAATATTTTACTGCAGTGCATGTTATTTGTGATATGCATATCATATTTTAGTATGACTTTCAACATTGAAGCGAATTAGAATGCCGACTGATTTTCTATTTTTCTGGTTGTTTGTCAAAACAAAGGAGATAACTAGATAATGGACAGAGGTTAAAATGAATGTCCAGGTGGCGAGGTCAATGCAAGCATCCCACAGATTTCCGTGAATTAGATCTTCCCGCAATACAAACTAAAACGAGTGGAGCAATTTTATCCGGAACGCAACGGTATTTTGCAGTTCGTAACTTTGTTCCCGAGAGATGTTTTGGAAGTAGTTTCACTTGTAGCCACTGGCAACTCACCGTTTTTCGACCTATAATAGCATCATCTGTGTGTGGGGGGCACTAGGGGGCCAAGAATTTGAGCAAAGGAGCCTGGCCCCCTTGGCTCCGCCATTGATGGTGTTCATGGTTCGATCCCAGCTTGTGCTAAGTGGGCTTTGTGGTGGAAAAATGCCGTGTAGTGGGTTTTCTCGGGGTTCTCCTTTTTCCTCCCACTTTCTTTGTAGCGCCCCAGAGGATGGCCCGGAACTTGTGAGTGCTACAGAGCGGAAGGCGTCTAACGTACTTAGAACACAGACTAAAGAAAATCCAGAAAACTGAGTATCAAGGGGTCGCCAGTCTGTGAAAGATGATACGGCAATGAAGTATAGGGCGCACAGACAACGTCCGACAACACGAGGCTTGCCCACACCAGCTCTACGAGAAGGCATGAACAAACCCCCCTTCCTCTCCTTGCTCCTGCATATACTATAATTTAGAAATAGCTAACCTTAAATTAAACTTATCTAACTACTAGGGACTTGCGCTTGAACAACAACATTTAAAATGGAAAAGATTATTTATTATTTGATCAAAAGTTGGTATTAGGGCCATGGACGCTTGATATAGAACAGGTACTTCATAACAGGTACATATGCTATCATGCACGAGAACATATATTCGTATATTTATAAAAACAATAAAAAAAAATCATGCGTGAAAATATTCAGTTACTGATGCATGATTACATCAAAATTCTTGCAGCTATAAACAATTGAGGAGGGACAACCATCTTCACCTCCCTCGTATAATGATTGAAACATTAACACACTTCATAATAATATGCAAGTTAGATTCTTACCAAATTCCAGAAGAATTGTCACTTCTGAAGATGATGAAAGAAATAGTTTAAATTTATTATGCAAAAGATAATATCGTATCATAATTGTTAATTGTTGTACACTGCAACTAGACTTCAAGGATAATAATATAGCTATAAGGTGCTAGCCAGCATATACTCACCATCGGGTGCGCGCCTACAAGTGCACTATCCAAACATAAGTGCAAAACTCGGTATTACAATTGTTACCACTAAGAAAAGGTATGCAATAAAATTATACACATTCATCTAATAACCCATTGAGACTGATTACCTGTTACTATGAGATTTACATTTATAGGCATTCTGTGCCCTTTTCTTGATTGAACTGGCAATATTATGCTCCACCCCGGTGAGAGTGAAGCTGCCGTGAACACATATAGCGTTAAGCTTGTTTATTCAGCATTGTGATTCTTACCTGAGGATATGCACAAAGCATACTCACTAATGAATGATGCATGTATTCAGGATTGATGCTCAATAAGATAAGATAAGATAAAGACACTTTTGTGTAAACAACACAACCGCACTAAAATGCGAGTGGCCAACATTATATGGAGATAATAAGGGACACCTAGCACCAGTGAGAACACAAAACATCTATTCGTGAAGTAGCACTGACAAAAAGTAGAGGATACAGCTTACTGCAGCTACGAAGCAACATAGAAACAGGATAATTAAGTAGTGCACCACACTGGTAAACACAGTTCTTCAAAGAACACCATTGAAATGAGCTTGGAGAGATAGCTGGGGGATTCACTATTATTATGAGAAAGCACTGGCTAATATGCCACTTTCACTCAACTCAGAGAGCACTGAACATTATAAACACTAAAGAGGGCTTAGAAAAAGTAAGCTTTCGAAGAGCTTATATGGGCCTGATAAATTAACAGGCTATATCAAAGATGAGCTTTAATACGCACAAACATGCTCAAACATAATTGAACATAACTAAAAATAACATACTCATCAAAAATGACGAATGTGGTTGCTACGAAGGCAACCTTTATCAGGAAAACACCTTTAAACTGCCCATCTTCATATACGAAACACTAACACAACAGCATCTCATCTCACCACCAGTTGATCTTGAGCCAAGGCTGGGCGGAGCTAAACCAAAGGGGGCTCCAAGGTAACTCCTTAATAATGGAAAAAAGTATGAAAAACTCCAGAGAACTGTATTGTGGTGTAAGATAACATGTCCCAGAACTGCATTGTCGCTCGACTAAACACTGAGCGAGCTGCGGCGAAAATAGCGGGTGGATTCTTCATGCTGCTCATTCACCTGGGCTATGGGCCACTAAAATGCCTCTAAATTATTCCAACTGAATATGCGTTTGGCATAAATTCTGCACCACTCTACAAGCTGCTTGTTAATACACTAACACTGCTCACTTAAGAGACTGCACTGGTTCACAACAACACATATGAAAGGATATTGGTTTGAAATAAACATGCTACTTGCTACTAAAATGCCATAAGTAGCTATAGAATCCAATACTTGGTACAGTAACAAGCACACTAGAATGTAAAGAAGCCATATTTTGTTGCAGTACATGTTTAAGTTCAATGAAGTAGTGTTGTAGCAAATATATGAATGGGAATCAGCATTTAAGTCGTTTGCACGTGAAAACCAAGTTACTTCCTGGGAAGGTACATTGCTGATTCGTTACAATCCTTGTAAAGATCTGGACTCTTGATGATTCTGTGCTAGAGGTTGAATACATTGCTTCCTTCACTGATATGATACCGGACAGAGCTTGCATGGGGCGGGTTCCCACAGAAGTTTTTAGTGCTTCATTATGATTTCATACATTATCACAACTAAGAAAAACTTCACGAAAATTGCTATTATAGTATTAAATGGAGAATGTCACTAGGACGATCACAGAAACTTAAAATATAATTAATGGAGAGGCACACACTGACAGACAAAACTTGTAGCTGTAACAGAACACGTGGGAGACCACTTGCTCTTCTTTATAAATTCCTCTTGGAAATTGCACACCAAAATAATGATGAAAAAGCAACCGTAAAGCTTCCCTTACACTCAATATTGCTCTGTCAAATCTGTTGATTACTAATGAAAGGAGGATGGCTACGAGAGGCCTAAATTAACTATAATTTTAGGCTTTATTTTTACAAATATCGAGAAGCCATGCGGTACACAATCTCTTTCTTCGTAGTACTGCGGAAGTCACCCACTCGTCTTCCCTCCACAGAAGCGGAAGTATCAATGTTGCCAGATCTTACAAAAGAGAGTTAACAATACTATTTAAAAATATTACCATTATAAAATAACACAATTACTAAGGGCACTACATCTTCATTCCACCATTTCATTCATTTCTCATGGTCACCATATCCCTTAGCCTCGGTGCAGAATCGAGGTACCTTAAACTGAATATTTCATTTTATTTCACCAAGCCCAAGGACACCGATACAAGAACAAGATAAAGATTGGATATTCAAGACGAAGTGCATAGTAATCTTGCTCTTGGCCTTGTTTTGGCAATCACCAAGTAGCAATGATCGTATTTTCTTGTTTTCCGTATAATATGAAAGACCATAATCAAAATCACACTTGGTCTTCATTTGTACCGATGAGACGAGCATTCTTGGCTCTTGTATAGCATGAAAGATAACCAAGACTACGAAAATGCAGGACCAAGACTTGACTGCAAGACAAAGGATAAGACGCAGTATTGATGACCAAGTCCCAGGGAGCGAATTGTTTGAATTTCATCGGGTCAGTTCGGGTCGGGTTACGGGTAGGGTCTTGTCGGGTCGGATCAGTCCGGGTCGGGTTGTCGGGTCAGCCCACTCGGGTCGGGTTGGTTCAGTCGGGTCAGCTCGGGTCGGGTTGTCGGGTCAGGTCAATCGGGTCGGGTTGTCGGGTCGGGTCGAGTCATCGGATCGGGTCAGTCAATTTGGGTCACGGGTCGGGTCAGGTCGGTCCTCAACCCGATTCGACCCGTTGAGAGCACTAATTTTAAATGTATTAAAATTTATGTAAACATTTAACCAAAGTAGTTGTAAATACGGAAATTAAGGTATTTTTATATTCATTTAACCTAATGTGGTAAGTTTGGATATAGAGTCAATCCATTCTAAGTGATCAGGCATGTGCCGCTCGACCATCTCCAAAAAATCTATTTTTTTCATGAATGTTTATCCTATATCAGGGTACTTCAAAACCACAATTAATTTTTTTCAACATCCCATGGCGACACAGGGGCTGGCGCCATTTTGCGTTTTTTTCGATTTTAGCCGCTTACGTTGTTTTGAATATCTTAGCATGCATTTGTCATAACAAATCGAAACTTGCTGGACGTCTCCTACTCGTGCAGAGATAAAACTTTGATCTCTTAACATTTTTGCCTAAAACCACTTGAATCTGCAGTAGCAACATTTTGGACATTGAAAACATGTTTGGGAAGAGGAAACAACTGACGTAGAGGTCTGAATTTGTGTGTGCATGTAGTCCGGGGACATAATACACAAAAATTTACAGACCTGTAGCTGCTCCCAAAGGCCTAAAAAAAACATTAAGTTGGGGAATTGTGCCAATTTAGCATACTTCACTGTCCAATATCTCCAATTGGCCTAAATAGAAAAATCTGAAATTTTGAGAATAGTTAGTCCTTTAGTATACGATAACACACAACAAAGCGCGTTCTTGTTTTTGAGCAGAAGGAGTCAAAGTACTGTGACGGACGCTCATCGATATCATCGTTAAACTTTGTCCGTGATTGTACTTTTAGTTCAATATTATTCAAAGGACATTCAGCGAACAGCAAAAGGAAATGATGGACATTTCAAAACTAAATTCTGATTAATTAACGAATTCTTTATCTGTAAAACTGCTATGTAATTCAGTCTTTAAAGTCGTTGTCAAGCACTGAAGTCATCTAGCTTTCACAATTCAACATGTAAGATCCATGCATGGACAAATATGATGACATAAGTGAATTTCAGAAGTTCACGTCTTTACGTATTTCACCACGAGTGCAGGAAGTTCCATAACTTCGTCTCGAGTCGAGTAAAAAAACTACTGGGCTTTTCCAAAGTCAGTAGTAGTAGCTTCGAAGACCTATCAGGAGGAACACTTAGTTACTAGTGTGTATCATATTGCTTATCTAGACTACATTAATAAGAAAATGTATGCACCTGTTTCATATTTGTCAATGCCTAGTCATGAGTTAGTGCTTGGGAAGTTTCAAATAGACGCTACTGATCAAAACTACACACATTGAAAAAATTCCCCACAGATTATTTTATTTCAACCGAAATGATTAATGACGAATTCATTGGTGTACAACTTACCGATGTCTAGATTATTAAGAAAGTTTTGGTTACTGCTATGACACCTATTGCGTACGTCCCGTTCTATGTAGATCATAGATAACTCATAGCATAACTGCAGTACTAAGTAATGACGTCATACTATAGGAGGTGTTTTGCTCATAAAATCTACTGGAAATTTGTCAGTGTTTATAGCGAGTAAGTGTTCACTTATTGAGAATGTAGATCAAAAGAAAGCACAACAGTCTCCTGCATGAGTTGACAGTTAAAACAAGAATAAACATGATTGAGTATCATTGATATAGCAAGCAGCAAGAGCAAAGAATACTTACGGACTTTTTTTTTTGTCAAGGGTGCATTTTGACTTTCCTCGCCTTCTGCTGATAGCGGCATTCTTCACCAGTGCTGCTGTGGGTCTGATAAGACAGTGAGTCACAACTAGAGGAAAGAAACGAGCTTAAGAGCCTTTACTGGACTAACCATTCATCCTACTTTATTTTACTTCACAACAACAAATATCCAGTAGATTTTATGAACAAAACACCTCCTAGAGTATGACGTCATTACTTAATACTTTGACTCCCTTCTGCTCAAAAACACAAAACGCGCTTCGTTGTGTGTTATGGTATACCAAAGGACTAACTACTCCCAAAATATCATTTTTTATCCAGACCATTGCAAATATTGGATAGTGAAATATGCTAAATTCCAATAATTCCCTAACTTTACAATTTTTTTCCAGACCTTTGGAAGCAGCTACAGTTCTGTAAAATTTTATGACCCCGGACTACATGCACACACAAATTCAGACCTCTACATCAGTTCTTGTCTCTTCCCAAACGTTTTCAATATCCAAAAATGTTGCTACTGTAGGCCCTGATTTCACCCCCTTCAAATGGTTTTAGGCAAAAATGTTAAGAGATCAAAGTTTTAGCTCTGCACGAGTGGGAGACGTCCAGCAAGTTTCAATTTGTTAGGACAACTACATGCTGAGATATTCAAAACAACGTAAACACCTAAAAATCGAAAAAAAAAACGCAAAATGGTGGCAGTCGTTGCGTCGTCATGGCTAATAAATAGCGTGTCTAAAAATAATTAATTGTGGTTTTCAAGTACCGTGATACAGGATAAACATCCACGAAAAAATTAGATTTTTTTGAAAAGATCGAGCGGAAATATTTCTTTTTCTCGATCATTTTGCATGGATTGGCCCTATAATTAAGACATACACGAGCCCATAACTTTTATAACCTTTTACGTCCATACTTTAAAATGCGCAAATCAATGTTATATAACGAAGTAGTAGGGACCCCCGTATATCTAGTCGAGTCAGCAAAAATTTTTGTGACGTCATAGGTCAAAGGTCAATGACCTTGACCCGAGGTCAATGACCTAGGGGTACATAGGACCACCCCCTGTAAATTTTGGCAGGGGTACCATGGCCCACCCCCTAAATTTTGGCAGGTGTACATAGGACCACCCCACTTAAATTTTGGAAATTGCCAAATCTAAAAATTTGGTATAGTAGCCTAGGACCATAGTATGTACCTCTGTCAGTATTGGGTGTCTATGTCGTTCCCTTTTATAGGTAAAAATTGCAAAATTCAAATTTCGGGGGTTTTTGACCTAATTTATCCCCTTTGATGAGGTGTTATTACCCTATATGGTTATATGGGCGTATACAGGGGTCCATTACCTTTTATAAGACATGGGTATATTAATGCAGCCTTTGAAAAATTTGGGAGGGGTATCTTGGCCCACCCCTTAAATTTTGGAAATTGCCCAATTTAAACATTTGTTATTATAGTATAGGACCCTAATATGTATTATGATAAATTTGGATGGTCCACTTCGTTCCCTTTTAGGGGTACCAAATTGCCAAAATATAAACGTAAGCAATACAGTAGTAAGGGCCTGACTATAGGAAACTTTTTGGCCCCTGGGTCCCTGCCTCAGGACCCATGGTCCCTGGCCGGGGTCAATGACCTAGGGGTACCTAGGACCACCCCCTAAAATTTGGCAGGGGTACATAGGACCACCCCCCAGGACCCATGGTCCCTGGCCCGTGTCAATGACCTAGGGGTACTTAGGACCACCCCTCTAGATTTTGGCAGGGGTACATAGGACCACCCCTTAAATTTTGGAAATTGCCAAATCTAAAAAAAGGGTGTGGTAGCCTAGGACCACAGTATGTACCTCTATCAGTATTGGGTGTCTATGTCGTTCCCTTTTATGAGTAAAAAATTGCCAAAAATTCAAATTTCGGAGGTTTTTGACCTAATTTATCCCCTTGGATGAGGTATTATTACCCTATATGGTTATATGTGCATATACAGGGATTCATTCCCTTTTATAAGACATGGGTATATTAATGCACCCCTTGAAATTTTTGGGAGGGGTACTTTGGCCCACCCCTTCAATTTTGGAAATTGCCCAATTTAAACATTGTGTATTATAGTACAGGACCCTAATATGTATTATGATAAATTTGGGTGGTCCACCTCGTTCCCTTCTAGGGGTACAAAATTGCCAAAATATAAACGTAAGCAATACGTAGTACCACGTGTTTGGTTTTTGGTCGATTTTATCCCCTTTGATGAGGTTATTATCCTATATATATAGTTACATGGTCATGTATAGGGGTCCATTACCTTTCATAAGATATGGGTATATTTGTGCACTCCTTTAAAAATTTGGGAGGGGTACTTTTGGCCCACCCCCTTAAATTTTGGAAATTGCTCATTTTATATATTTGGTATTATAGTACGGGACCCTAACATGTATTATAATAAATTTGGGTGGTCCACTTCGTTCCCTTTTAGGGGTACAAAATTGCCAAATTTTAGTACAACCACGTGTTTGGTTTTTGGTTATTTTATTCCCTTGAATGAGGTCCTATTACCTTATATGGGTGTATACAGGTGTTTATTTCCTATTGTAAGACGTAGGTACATTTGTGCACCCCGGCAGGAGTGCCTTGGCCCACCCCTTAAATTTTGGAAATTGCCCAATTTAAACATTTGGTATAATAGTATAGAACCCTAATATAGATCACTATAAATTTCGGTGGTCTATCTCGTTCCCTTTTAAGGGTACAAAATTGCCAAAATATAAACGTAAGCATTACGTTGTACCACGTGTTTGGTTTTTGACCTAATTCATTTCCTTGGATGAGATCCTATTACCTTATATGGTTATATGACCATGTATAGGAGTCCATTCCCTATTATGAAACATAAGTACATATGTGCACCCCCGGGAATGGTACCTTGGCCCGCCCCTTAAGTTTTTAGAAATTGCCAAATTTAAACATTTGGTATCATAGTACTGGACCCTAATATATATTACTACAAAATTTGGGTGGTTCACCTCGTTCCCTTTTAGGGTGCATTTTGTTCCGCTTTAGGAGTGAACCTTGCAATCGTCCCGAGTTTGATTCTTGGAAATGTTGAATTTAACGTCCCCGCGAAAACGGTGAGAGATGATAGGACGAAACATGAACTTACTTGAGTGAGGATTGAAGCAGTGACCTCATACAGTAGAGAGACAAGCACTGAGCCATCGTACACGTGTGTTGATTACTATGCAATGGTCCCGAGTTTGATTCTTGGTGCTAGTGTTAGAAAAATTTAACGTCCCACTTGAAACGATTATGAGAAATGAGAAAACATCATAAACTTACTTGCTTGCGGATTGAAGCAGAGAACTCACACATCAGAAAAAAAACGCTGAGCCACCGTACTCCATTCAGTGCGAGCAGTTTTGCGTATGAAAAGAACATGAACAGATTATGTTACATTACTACACATTTCTGCTTGTTGTTACGCATAGAAGCTTGTTATTGTGAAATTGCAGAATCTGCTTTTACTACATCAGCATTTTTCTCAGCTGACGGACTTTTAAAGCTCAACTTTACATTTATGTCAAAGACAGTTTCGTAACATATCGATGAGTGTTACATTTTTTCAATCAAGTTTAAGGAAAATGAATCACATTTTAGATGTGTTAATTTGAATATCGTAAGAAACTAACGAGTCAACGGTATGATGTCATTATCAAAATTGCGATACTAGATGTCGTAACGATTGATGTGTAAGGAGAAAAAACGTGAATAATGTCACAACCAATCAGATTGCTTCTTACATCACGTTTCGGCTCATGATGAAAGCTGTGTTTTCATTGGTTCTCCGTGATGTCTTTGATTCATTTTCCTCGTTTCTGATTGGCTGATAGTGATGTCACTTTATAGTTGAACAGGTTTTAGACCTAAATAAATTTCTTAATTTCATTTTCAAATCCTACTTCCACGAAGATCTTGAATGAACGTAGGTGTACCTCTAGTGACAGCGTGATTTTACTCCGTTCCTTGAATTTGAGGTAAGTATCGACTGCGTTTTCTTAACATCAATGGAGTGTTTCTGCATGAGGATAACATTGTTATCATTGTTTTATTTTAACACGAAATATTTAGCAAATGGAAGAATAACTTGACCGGGGATCGAATTAGGAATTCCACACATTAGAAATAAGCACAAGAAATTGGTTGATTTTGGTTTAGCGTCCCTTCAGTAGTGGGGTGCTAGGAATACAGCTTAATGTTGAATCTGAGCGCATACTGGGTGTTGAACCCGGGCCACATCCCACACATTAGAAGTAAGCACGAGAAATTTGTTGATTTTGGTTTTAGCGTCCCTTCAGTAGTGGGGCTAGGAATACAGCTTAATGTTGAATCTGATCGCATACTGGGTGTTGAACGCGGGCCAGAGTTGCGTAACGCTAACCACTTAGCTCAGTTTCTGAAAGTAAACAAAGAAACTACGCACGAATTTGTTCCCTACAACGTGAGACGTGGACTTGCAGTTTAATGTGGGATCTGATCTCCCGCCGAGAAACGAATTCGAGTCTTTCTTGCCTTAGCTCGAGAAAAGCAAGCGCATGAGATTTTGTTTTCGTTTCATGTTCGTCATATGTTTTAAAGTTCAGTGTCAGAGGAAAAAATGCTTACTACAATGATTCTTTCAGCACAGTTAGAAAAACAATTTCATTCATTCTTTTTTATCACTACAGAAACTTAGGTCATTTACATGTTGATGTTGGTCCGGGTTTGATTTCCAGTATGACGACAATAAAACGTTTCAGTAGTAAAACTATTTGAGATATGATCATTCTTTTAGGATTAACCGTGTAGTCATTTTGATAATGTAGTGATCTCTGAATTCAATTTTAATTCGTGCTTTTTTTCTCTCTCGTTTTAGATATTTGTTTTCTTTGCCTATTCCTTTTTTGCTTACCTTACCTTTTTTCCCTATTTGAATATGGCTACTTCTGGCTTTACTGTCTTGCGAGAAATCAATAGACATTATCGGCGTTTTAATCTTGAAGGACGAATGCTGGAAATTCAAATTAATGCTCCGACCAGTGGCACCGATATTGTGGAGTGGGTTCAGGCCTCCTTTCAACAGATGTTGGATTACTTATTGGAAAACGTCGACGAATCATCGATGGTTGGATTATCGATTTTATCCCACGATGAGAAGAACAAGCCATTTTATTTATCTTTCCGGCATGCAAGTAATTTGACACTGGAGACTTTATGGGCTTCCTTTGATCGCATCCTTCAAAGTAACGATAGTTTTCTCATGAACGAACCGTTCATTGTCCATTTTCATCATGTGGATGTGCCCCGTGGATTTGGATTGGTGCGTCGAGGTCTTTTATCAAACGACGAATTATTAAAGTGCAAGAAAGGCATTTTACGTGTAAAAAACACCGACAAGAAATGTTTAGCGTATGCAATTGTGATTGCTATTGGCCTAAAGAAATATAAGGATACAAATAAAAAAGTTTACGATCAATATCGCAAACAGAGCAAGTGTGTCGTTCTCCCTGACGTACATGAACTTTTGTCCAGATCATCAGTGAATTTAGACCATGGGGGATCTGTGGAAGAATTACGACAATTGCAACGCTACTTAACCGATTATAAACTTACCGTATACACCAGTTTTTCCGGAGAAGATATTCTGTATGAAGGGCCGGGTGGCGAAGACAAGATTCCAATCAATTTAATGTGCATCAATTCTCATTATGACATCATCACGTCATTAACGGCCGTTTTTTCTACCAACTATTACTGTGCTGCATGCCACAAAAAATATGATCATCTTAATAGACACGTTAAGAACTGTTCGGCCATGTGTGAGAAATGTTTGCAGAAACCGCCATGCAGTAAGACCAATACGGAGAAGCAGTGCCTAGAATGCAATCGTGAATTTTATGGTGAAACATGTTATACAAATCATCTGACTGTACCATACCATAAAGGCCAACCAATATGCAAGATGGTGAAACAGTGTGCCAAATGTCTACGCATTTATTCGTTTGTCCGTACAGGGGAAAGAAAACATGATTGTACAGATTATTTTTGTAATGTGTGCCATAAACACGTTACGTCTACCCACCAATGCTACATGAAGCCTGATACGACTCAATTAAAACCTGGAGTTCCATCAGTGTTACATGCCAAGAAAGCTATGATTGTCTTCTATGATATCGAAGCCACACAGGATACTTTCTTCGATGAAGACACGTTCATTCATAAGCCCAATTTACTGGTGGCCCAACAAGTATGTTACAACTGTGTTCAAGATGAGGATATACATCATCCGTGTAAAGTTTGTGGACAGCGAGAACATATTTTTCAAGATGATCCGATCAATGCCTTTCTTGCGTATTTACGTCAACCACGACCCAACATCAAACTTATTGTATCTTTGGCACATAACTGTAAGGGATATGATGGTCATTTTATTCTTAAATCTTTAGTGGAAGAACATGAATTGAAACCTACTTTGACCTTGAACGGAGCAAAAATTTTAAGCATGAAAGTGAATCACTTATCGTTTATTGACTCCTTAAATTTCATGCCAATGGCTTTAAGTAAATTATCCAAGGCATTTCATTTACCAGCGACCAAAGGATATTTTCCACACTTTTTTAATACTGCTGCAAATCAAACGTATGTGGGAAAATTACCGGACATCCATTATTATGGTGCAGATGAAATGAAAGTGGATGAACGAGAAAAATTCATGACATGGTACAACGAACACCAGAACGATACGTTTATTTTCCAAGAAGAATTGGTAAACTATTGTGTCCAGGACGTCAACGTACTTCGAATGGCTTGTATATCTTTCATGACCACTTTTGAACAAGAAACTCACGTTAATCCTTTCCTGGAGGCTATCACTTTGGCGAGTGCGTGCAATTTAGTATTTCGACGAAATTTCTTAAAACCTAATACTATTAGCATTCTCCCTGCACGTGGATATCGTCACAGAAACAATCAGTCACGGATTGCTTTGCAGTGGCTTGCCTACATGGAAGAAAAAGAGGGCCATCCAATTCAACATGCTGCGAGAGGAAAAGAAGTTTATGTTGCTGGTTTTCATCTGGACGGTTACTACAAAGATCCCGACACTAAAGAGGAACACGTGTATGAATTTGAAGGGTGCAGATTCCACGGCTGTACTCTATGTGTCCCTACAGGCCGTGATCAACCCATTTATGAGAACTCCGAAGAAACAATGAACTATCGCTACGAGAGAACACAGCGTAAAATGAAATTATTACGATCCATGGGATATAAAGTACATGAAATGTGGGAATGTGAATTTCGTCAAGTGTTAAAATCCAATCCAGCATTGGCCTCTTCTTTAAGCACACATCCTTATACTAATAAGACACCATTAAATCCAAGAGACAGCTTCTATGGTGGCCGTGTTAATGCCATTAAATTGTATCACGTCGCAAATGAAAATGAAGGCGAAGAAATAAAATTCTTGGATATCGTTTCCCTGTATCCTTATGTGAATAAATGTGGACGGTATCCAATAGGGCACCCACGAATATATCTACAGGGAGATCCAGAAATGCCCGACATCCAAGATGTCAACGGATTGGTCAAGTTGAAGATTTTGCCTAGCAGAAATGTGTTTCATCCAGTGCTGCCATTTCGCTCAAATAAGAAGTTGTTGTTTCCACTTTGTGCTGCCTGTGCCACAGCATTAAATCAAGATTCTGAATGTACACATTCGGACAGTGAACGAAGTCTAACAGGAACATGGGTGTCCTATGAAATTCAAAAAGCCATTGAACTTGGGTATCAAGTCATTGAAATTTAGGAAATTTGGGATTACGACATCACCGTATATGATCCAGAAACCAAGACTGGTGGATTATTCAGCGAATACATTAACACATTTTTGAAATCTAAGCTGGAAGCTTCTGGATGGCCTGCCAATTGCGTCACCGAAGAAGAAAAGCAGCAGTATATTCAAGTGGTACAACAACGGGAAGGCATAACTTTAGATGCAGCAAATATAATGACAAATTCAGCACGTCGTAGTCTTGCAAAGCTCTGTTTGAATGCCTTCTGGGGACGACTCGCTATAAGAGACAATTTCAGCCAAACGACCATCATTAACGACCCCAAAGAACTGTATCAGAAATTAACTGCTCCAGATATAAAAGTCAACCAAATTTTACCTGTTAACGATTCGATGTTATACCTTTATTGGCAGTATGAAGATGATGTTCCAGTACAAAATCACAATGCTAATGTTGTCCTTGGAGCATTTACAACGTGTCAAGCTCGTCTGGAACTCTACAAATATTTAGAACTGCTGCAAGAAAGAGTACTATATTTCGATACAGATTCCGTAATATTCACGCAGCGACCATCACAGCCCACAATAGAACCAGAAGTATTTCTTGGTTCAATGTCAAATGAACTGGAATCAATTGGACCAAAAGCATACATTAAAAAATTCGTGTCTGGTGGCCCAAAACAGTACGCCTTGGAAATCTACAACCCCGACACGAAATCAACCAGTTATGTATGCAAAATTCGTGGATTCACACTCAATTATACTGCAAGTCAAAAGCTAAATTTCAATAGTCTGGAGCAAATGATCATAAATCAATCGAATGAAAAAATCTCCATTAGCACGCCGCACAAAATTTACAGAACCCACGATCATCATCTTGTCACAAAACCTGAAGAAAAGAAGTACAGTTTCAACTATAAAAAACGCCGATTAATACCAGACACATACGAGACATTACCCTATGGGTATAAAAAAGCCAGAACAGAATAACAGCCATATTTTTCCCTAATACCACCAACATCACCTCCCAAAGACGGGGCAAAGAATCAACGCAACACGGGACATGCTTCAACGAGGCCACAGCGGAAACAAAACTCAGATGACATCACCTTGCAGAAACCAGTGGAGAAAAAAAAAGGAATTCAAGTACGTCACATTTGCGTTTCTTTTCTCACCTCACTCTCTCTTGATCAGTTAGTTCGATGTTAATAAACTGTTTTTCTTCTTTCACAGGAAACAAAATAAATATTACAATGTATATTCATATGTTTTATTTTCTCTTTACAGAATTTGTACCCGTCACGGACACGTCTTCCTTTGAAGAAAAAAAATTCTGTATTCATTTTCACATGCTAAAAATAAATGTACAAAAACATGATTCTGTGTTTTATTTCCTGTACTGCGATTTCAATTTCTTTTTTCTGAATCAGTTTACCGGTAAAATAAATCAATGTTTTGCGGAAAAAAAATCAAACTAAATTTTTGTTTCAGAAAATTTTTTGTGTACGAAAAAAAAACTGATTCAGAAAATTTTGTGTGTACGAAAAAAAAATGTTTTCAGAAAAATTTTTTGTGTACGAAAACAAAATTCTGTTTCAGAAATTTTTTTGTGTGTACAAAACAAAAACTGTTTCAGAAAAATTTTTATGTACAAACAAAATTCTGTTTCAGAAAAAAAAATTTATGTACAAACAAAATTCTGTTTCAGAAAAAAAATTTGTGTGCAAAACAAAAATCAGTTTTCGTCACGAAACTGCTCCGACTAAATGAATCGATTCATTCTGATAGTGTTGGCAACCCTGGAAAAATTTCGGTAAGTATCGCTTAGGCACTGAGTTACAGCGAACACAACTAGATTCGAACCAGCAACCTTACATGTCTGATTCATCTCTAAATACAGCCAACTAAACAATAAGATTGTGTGTATACGTCAATGCTAGCACTGAGTCAACAAGGTTTTCTTCAAGGTCAAAGTTGCACACGAAGTAAAAAGATGACAACACAGATCTTCTATCTTTCTATATGAAACATAAACCTAGTATAATCTGCTCGCACTGAAATGTGTAATGTAACATAATCTGCTCGTCTTCTTTTCATACGCGAAACTGTTCGCACTGAATGGAGTACGGCGGCTCAGCGCTTCAATCCACAACGAAGTAAGTTCATGTTTCCTCCTATCATTTTTTCATCATCGTTTCAAGGGGACGTTAACATTTCCTGAAACTAGCACCAAGAATCAAACTCGGGAACATTGCATAGTAATCAACACACGTGTACGATGGCTCAGTGCTTGTCTCTCTACTGTATGAGGTCACTGCTTCAATCCTCACTCAAGTAAGTTCATGTTTCGTCCTATCATCTCTCACCGTTTTCGCGGGGACGTTAAATTCAACATTTCCAAGAATCAAACTCGGGACGATTGCAAGGTTCACTCCTAAAGCGGAACAAAATGCACCCAAAAAGGGAACGAGGTGGACCACCCAAATTTTGTAGTAATATATATTAGGGTCCAGTACTATGATACCAAATGTTTAAATTTGGCAATTTCTAAAAACTTAAGGGGCGGGCCAAGGTACCATTCCCGGGGGTGCACATATGTACTTATGTTTCATAATAGGGAATGGACTCCTATACATGGTCATATAACCATATAAGGTAATAGGATCTCATCCAAGGAAATGAATTAGGTCAAAAACCAAACACGTGGTACAACGTAATGCTTACGTTTATATTTTGGCAATTTTGTACCCCTAAAAGGGAACGAGATAGACCACCGAAATTTATAGTGATCTATATTAGGGTTCTATACTATTATACCAAATGTTTAAATTGGGCAATTTCCAAAATTTAAGGGGTGGGCCAAGGCACTCCTGCCGGGGTGCACAAATGTACCTACGTCTTACAATAGGAAATAAACACCTGTATACACCCATATAAGGTAATAGGACCTCATCCAAGGGAATAAAATAACCAAAAACCAAACACGTGGTTGTACTAAAATTTGGCAATTTTGTACCCCTAAAAGGGAACGAAGTGGACCACCCAAATTTATTATAATACATGTTAGGGTCCCGTACTATAATACCAAATATATAAAATGAGCAATTTCCAAAATTTAAGGGGGTGGGCCAAAAGTACCCCTCCCAAATTTTTAAAGGAGTGCACAAATATACCCATATCTTATGAAAGGTAATGGACCCCTATACATGACCATATAACTATATATATAGGATAATAACCTCATCAAAGGGGATAAAATCGACCAAAAACCAAACACGTGGTACTACGTATTGCTTACGTTTATATTTTGGCAATTTTGTACCCCTAGAAGGGAACGAGGTGGACCACCCAAATTTATCATAATACATATTAGGGTCCTGTACTATAATACCCAATGTTTAAATTGGACAATTTCCAAAATTGAAGGGGTGGGCCAAAGTACCCCTCCCAAAAATTTCAAGGGGTGCATTAATATACCCATGTCTTATAAAAGGGAATGAATCCCTGTATATGCACATATAACCATATAGGGTAATAATACCTCATCCAAGGGGATAAATTAGGTCAAAAACCTCCGAAATTTGAATTTTTGGCAAATTTTTACTCATAAAAGGGAACGACATAGACACCCAATACTGATACAGGTACATACTGTGGTCCTAGGCTACCACACCCAATTTTTAGATTTGGCAATTTCCAAAATTTAAGGGGTGGTCCTATGTACCCCTGCCAAAATCTAGAAAGGTGGTCCTAAGTACCCCTAGGTCATTGACACGGGCCAGGGACCATGGGTCCTGGGGGGTGGTCCTATGTACCCCTGCCAAATTATAGGGGGTGGTCCTAGGTACCCCTAGGTTATTGACCCCGGCCAGGAACCATGGGTCCTGAGGCAGGGACCCAGGGGCCAAAAAGTTTCCTATAGTCAGGCCCTTACTACTAATACGTAGTACCACGTGTTTGGTTTTGACCTAAGTTATCCCCTTGGATTAGGTCCTATTACCTTATATGTTTATATGAGCGTATACAGGAGTCTATTACCTTTCATAAGACATGGGTATATTGGTGCACCCCATTAAAAATTTGGGAAAGGTGCCTTGGCCCACCCCTTCATTTTTAGAAATTGCCCAATTTAAACATTTGGTATAATAGTATAGAACCCTAGTATGTATCACTATAAATTTGGGTGGTCCACCTCATTCCCTTTCATGGGTACAAAATTACCAAATTTTAGTTCAACCACGTGTTTGGTCTTTTGACCTAATTTATCGCCTTTGATGAGGTGTTATTATCCTATATGGTTATATGGGCGTATACAGGGGTTCATTATCTTTTATAAAACATGGGTATATTAAAGCACCCTTGAAAAATTTGGGAGGGGTACCTTGGCTCACCCCTTAAAGTTTGGAAATTGCCCAATTTAAACATTTGGTATAATAGTATAGGACGCTAATATATATTACTATAAACTCGTTCCCTTTTAGGGGTACAAAATTGCCAAAATATAAACGTAAGCAATACGTCGTACCACGTGTTTCGTTTTTTTACCTAATTTATTCCATTGGATGAGGTCCTATTACCTTATATCGTTATATGGTCACGTATGGAGATTCATTTCCTATCATAAGACATAGGTACATTTGTGCACCCGTTTAAATTTTTGGGAGGGGTACTTTGGCCCACCCCTTTAATTTTGGAAATTGCCCCTTTTACATGTTTCGTATTATAGAATAGGACCCTAATATAGATTAGTATAAATTTGGGTGGTTCACCTCGTTTCCTTTCATGGGTACGAAATTGCCAAATTTTAGTACAACCACGTGTTTGGTTTTGGCTCAATTTACCCCTTGGATGAGGTCCTATTACCTTATATGGTTATATGGTCATGTATATATTGGTCCATTTCCTATTATAAGACATGGGTACATTGATGCACCCCGGGAGGGGATTCGGTATCATAGTACATGCCTCAACATGTATCATGATAAATTTGGATGGTCCATCTTGTTCCCTTTCATGGGTAAAAATTGCTAAAATATAAACATAAGCAATATGTTGTACCATGTGTTTGGTTTTGGCACAATTTCTCCCCTTTGATGAGGTTCTATTACATTATATGGTTATATGGTCATGTATATGGGTTAATTTCCTATCATAAGACATGAGTACATTGACGCACCCTTTAAAAAATTGGGAGGGGTATCTTGCCTCATGCACTCGGTTTTAGAAATTGTTTAATATAAGCATTTGGTATCATAGTACAGGACTTCAATATGTACCACTATAAATTTGGATGGTCCACATCGTTCCCTTTCATGGGTAAAGAACTACCAAAAATCAAATTTTGGAGGTTATTGACCCCGTCTGATAAGGATTTAACACGTTATATGGGTATGTTCAGAGGTTTATTACCTTCATATGTTTATGTTCCCTTTTAAATTTGGGAATTATCAAATAACAAAATTCGGTAAACGTTTTCTAGGACCCATTGTAGATGTTGGTGTTCCTCTTATGGCCAAATATTCAAAAATTTAAAGGTTATTGACCGGTTTAATTATTATTTAAGTACAGGATTTATTACTTTTTCATAACACACAGGTGTATTTGTGTACCAATCTTAAATTTTTGGAGGGGTACATTTCTTATTGTCATATCAATAATTGGTAATTGTTCTTAAAATTGGATAGTATCTCATTCATTGGGTAAATCATTGTCAAATATGAGTATGATCACGTGATCAGTTATTGACCTATGATGGATTAGGAGTCCAGGACATTGGTACATTGAAACTTTGTAGGATAATTTGAGAATTGTCAAATGAAATTACGTCATTGGTTTTGATTATTCCCGCCAAATATAAACGTAAGCAAGACGTTGTACCACGTGATTGTCCTTGATGAGGTAGTGTACAGGGATTCATTTCCTTTGTTGTGGTACTTCTTATGTTTGAGTACACACTTCTAGAAAACAGTTGGTTCTACTCAGGTAAACAATTGACGGACATTATTGACCTTATTGAACATATAATGATATGATTAACTCTAAGACTTAGATATATCAAGAGAAGTATTGTTTAAATTTGTTAATGGTGATAAACAGAATTTTAACATAAGGCGCGAAATTTGAAACAATACATTGAACTTTAGTCACAGCTCATAGTCTAAGATCATTGGTGGTGATTGATTTGACCTTGAGCTTTAGAAATCTGATAGCTAACCTTATTGAATCTTATGACACATAGACGAAAGCCAATACATGCTACAACAGTTTGAAATTTAATCATAAGGTAATGTAATCTGACACTAGCAAAGTTATTGTTAATGCAATTCGATTGGCTGATCACTATCTTTCCTGCAATCTGATTGGTTGATCACTATCTTTCGTGAAATCTGATTGGTTGATGATTTTCAAATCTTTGCTGCATTCAGTTTTAAGTTTTGTTTAACATTTAAAAATCTTGTTTTCGTTCAACATTTTGCACTCACTGATAAATATGATCAAAACCGTTTATTTGTTAATCGAATAGTTAAAAAACCGGATAAAGTTTGACTGTTAACCGTGAAACGTAAAATTTTTAGTTTGAAATTTTTTGTTTGAAAATTCTTGCTTTCAAATTTTTGTTTGAATTTTTTGTTTCAGAATTTTGTTCGGAATTTTTTTGACAACTTTTGTTTCAAAATTTTTTGTTTAAAACTTTTTCGTTTGAAATTTTTAAAAATTTTTCGTTTCAAAATTTTGTTTTAAATTTTTTTAAAATTTTTCGTTTCCAAATTCTTTGTTTGAAATTTTTTTCAAAATTTTGTTTGAAGTTTTTTTCGTTTCAAAATTTTGTTTGAATTTTTTTCGTTTGAAATTTTTGTTTGAAATTTTTTCGTTTCCAATTTTTTTCGTTTCAAAAATTTTTTTCAAAATTTTGTTTCAAAGATTTTTGTTCCAAATTTTTGTTTGTAAACTTTTTTGTTTGAAATTATTGTATGGAAAATTTTGGTTTGACATTTTTTAAGTTTGTGCACTCATTAGTAAAGAACCGGAACTGTTTAGAACAAAAACCTTTGACAACATTGTTTTTTCATGATGCAATAGTACACGTCAAAACATGATAATGCAACGTCATCAGTTTTGCATCATCGTTCGAGGTAGTATTCAGAATTACATCATCATGGCTACTGGTCTGCAATTTCTAAACACACGTGATGTGATGAAATCATTTACCAAGAGTACTGATTTACAACAGAATGTACCTTATAGAATCTTAGCTAGCCAAAAAATCCCTACAAAGTTTGGATTAAGAATCGTAGTGAAGCTTGAAAATGATAATATAATTTTACCAGCAAGATATTTACCCATGGAAGCATCAAAACAAGAACTGCTGCGTTTCTTAAATACTGGATCTGTATCTTTATGTTACAAAGGATTTTTGGGTCGAAGTCATCAATTTGAATTTAGTACAAAGCCGGAAATTTTTTTGTTTCCAATTTTTTTTCGTTTCAAATTTTTTTTCAAAATTTTGTTTCAAAGATTTTTGTTCCAAATTTTTGTTTGTAAACTTTTTTGTTTGAAATTATTGTTTGGAAAATTTTGGTTTGACATTTTTTAAGTTTGTGCACTCATTAGTAAAGAACCGGAACTGTTTAGAACAAAACCCTTTGACAACATTGTTTTTTCATGATGCAATAGTACACGTCAGAACATGGGTTGTACTTGAAATGAAAAGACACATATCATTAAAATGGATCATTTTATTACATTGGACTGGTTAATTACATGCATCCATACCAGATATAGGATCTGGATATTGTCGATACAATGTATTTTGAACTTCTTGCACTAGTTTGTCTTTAGCGTATAATTTTAATTCCAGTTGAAGTCTTTTAAGGTCTATTGCAATATCAATTGGTGGAAACTCAATGTCCATTTGATCACAAATAAACTGTTTATCAATACAGGTATGCACCCACGAACGATGTTGACAACCATCACAACATCTAGATACATGTTGTACAATATGCATGACACATTTTTCAAAATAGTACTTTTTCAGGAATATACTTGTTTTGTTGCACACTTCCACTGCATGTTTCACACACGGAAATACGTTGATGAATTTGTTCCATTCCGTTTGCGTTAGATACACCATGTTGCGAGGGACATGCAATGTACTCTTTTTACGTAACAGCACCATCTTCGCTTCGAGGACTGTACGCAGCACCACTTGATGATTTGAGCCTAATGATTTGACTATGGTCACATTTAGCTCATCATGAAAATAATCATTCATTTGGCCGATTCGTGCCATTCTTCAAAGTTTAGTTGTACACCAAATTGTTCTGCTTTGCCCAATCGAATCAGTGGTTCAAATGTTCTAGCACTGATACCAATCATCACATGTTTTGTTTGAAATATATTTATTGGATAATAGCTTGCGAAGATGAATTCTTTATCGTTACAAGTACACATCTTTCCTGCTGAAACGCACTTGCTCAAATGATCTCGTGGGATGACAGTGTATTTGCTGGTTTATAGTTATTACTGACGTCATTGGAAAGAAATGTGCTGACGTTTGAATTCATGATTTCATCACAGTTGCTGACGTCATGCTGACCAACCAAATTCATAGATCGCATGCAGCATACAACTACGTCTGATGTCAAAAGAATGTGCTGACGTTTGAATTCATGATTTCAACACAATTACTGACGAATCCGGCTTTGTACTAAATTCAAATTGATGACTTCGACCCAAAAATCCTTTGTAACATAAAGATACAGATCCAGTATTTAAGAAACGCAGCAGTTCTTGTTTTGATGCTTCCATGGGTAAATATCTTGCTGGTAAAATTATATTCTTATCATTTTCAAGCTTCACTACGATTCTTAATCCAAACTTTGTAGGGATTTTTTGGCTAGCTAAGATTCTATAAGGTACATTCTGTTGTAAATCAGTACTCTTGGTAAATGATTTCATCACATCACGTGTGTTTAGAAATTGCAGACCAGTAGCCATGATGATGTAATTCTGAATACTACCTCGAACGATGATGCAAAACTGATGACGTTGCATTATCATGTTTTGACGTGTACTATTGCATCATGAAAAAACAATGTTGTCAAAGGTTTTTGTTCTAAACAGTTCCGGTTCTTTACTAATGAGTGCACAAACTTAAAAAATGTCAAACCAAAATTTTCCATACAATAATTTCAAACAAAAAAGTTTACAAACAAAAATTTGGAACAAAAATCTTTGAAACAAAATTTTGAAAAAAATTTTTGAAACGAAAAAAATTGGAAACGAAAAAATTTCAAACGAAAAAAATTCAAACAAAGTTTTGAAACGAAAAAAATTTCAAACAAAATTTTGAAAAAAAATTTCAAACAAAGAATTTGGAAACGAAAAATTTTAAAAAAATTTAAAACAAAATTTTGAAACGAAAAATTTTTAAAAATTTCAAACGAAAAAGTTTTAAACAAAATTTTGAAACAAAAGTTGTCAAAAAAATTCCGAACAAAATTCTGAAACAAAAAATTCAAACAAAAATTTGAAAGCAAGAATTTTCAAACAAAAAATTTCAAACTAAAAATTTTACGTTTCACGGTTAACAGTCAAACTTTATCCGGTTTTTTAACTATTCGATTAACAAATAAACGGTTTTGATCATATTTATCAGTGAGTGCAAAATGTTGAACGAAAACAAGATTTTTAAATGTTAAACAAAACTTAAAACTGAATGCAGCAAAGATTTGAAAATCATCAACCAATCAGATTTCACGAAAGATAGTGATCAACCAATCAGATTGCAGGAAAGATAGTGATCAGCCAATCAAATTGCATTAACAATAACTTTGCTAGTGTCAGATTACATTACCTTATGATTAAATTTCAAACTGTTGTAGCATGTATTGGCTTTCGTCTATGTGTCATAAGATTCAAAAGGTTAGCTATCAGATTTCTAAAGCTCAAGGTCAAATCAATCACCACCAATGATCTTAGACTATGAGCTGTGACTAAAGTTCAATGTATTGTTTCAAATTTCGCGCCTTATGTTAAAATTCTGTTTATCACCATTAACAAATTTAAACAATACTTCTCTTGATATATCTAAGTCTTAGAGTTAATCATATCATTATATGTTCAATAAGGTCAATAATGTCCGTCAATTGTTTACCTGAGTAGAACCAACTGTTTTCTAGAAGTGTGTACTCAAACATAAGAAGTACCACAACAAAGGAAATGAATCCCTGTACACTACCTCATCAAGGACAATCACGTGGTACAACGTCTTGCTTACGTTTATATTTGGCGGGAATAATCAAAACCAATGACGTAATTTCATTTGACAATTCTCAAATTATCCTACAAAGTTTCAATGTACCAATGTCCTGGACTCCTAATCCATCATAGGTCAATAACTGATCACGTGATCATACTCATATTTGACAATGATTTACCCAATGAATGAGATACTATCCAATTTTAAGAACAATTACCAATTATTGATATGACAATAAGAAATGTACCCCTCCAAAAATTTAAGATTGGTACACAAATACACCTGTGTGTTATGAAAAAGTAATAAATCCTGTACTTAAATAATAATTAAACCGGTCAATAACCTTTAAATTTTTGAATATTTGGCCATAAGAGGAACACCAACATCTACAATGGGTCCTAGAAAACGTTTACCGAATTTTGTTATTTGATAATTCCCAAATTTAAAAGGGAACATAAACATATGAAGGTAATAAACCTCTGAACATACCCATATAACGTGTTAAATCCTTATCAGACGGGGTCAATAACCTCCAAAATTTGATTTTTGGTAGTTCTTTACCCATGAAAGGGAACGATGTGGACCATCCAAATTTATAGTGGTACATATTGAAGTCCTGTACTATGATACCAAATGCTTATATTAAACAATTTCTAAAACCGAGTGGATGAGGCAAGATACCCCTCCCAATTTTTAAAGGGTGCGTCAATGTACTCATGTCTTATGATAGGAAATGAACCCATATACATGACCATATAACCATATAAGGTAATAGAACCTCATCAAAGGGGAGAAATTGTGCCAAAACCAAACACATGGTACAACATATTGCTTATGTTTATATTTTAGCAATTTTTACCCATGAAAGGGAACAAGATGGACCATCCAAATTTATCATGATACATGTTGAGGCATGTACTATGATACCGAATCCTCTCCCGGGGTGCATCAATGTACCCATGTCTTATAATAGGAAATGGACCAATATATACATGACCATATAACCATATAAGGTAATAGGACCTCATCCAAGGGGTAAATTGAGCCAAAACCAAACACGTGGTTGTACTAAAATTTGGCAATTTCGTACCCATGAAAGGAAACGAGGTGAACCACCCAAATTTATACTAATCTATATTAGGGTCCTATACTATAATACGAAACATGTAAAAGGGGCAATTTCCAAAATTAAAGGGGTGGGCCAAAGTACCCCTCCCAAAAATTTAAACGGGTGCACAAATGTACCTATGTCTTATGATAGGAAATGAATCTCCATACGTGACCATATAACGATATAAGGTAATAGGACCTCATCCAATGGAATAAATTAGGTAAAAAAACGAAACACGTGGTACGACGTATTGCTTACGTTTATATTTTGGCAATTTTGTACCCCTAAAAGGGAACGAGTTTATAGTAATATATATTAGGGTCCTATACTATTATACCAAATGTTTAAATTGGGCAATTTCCAAACTTTAAGGGGTGAGCCAAGGTACCCCTCCCAAATTTTTCAAGGGGTGCATTAATATACCCATGTTTTATAAAAGATAATGAACCCCTGTATACGCCCATATAACCATATAGGATAATAACACCTCATCAAAGGCGATAAATTAGGTCAAAAGACCAAACACGTGGTTGTACTAAAATTTGGTAATTTTGTACCCATGAAAGGGAATGAGGTGGACCACCCAAATTTATAGTGGTACATACTAGGGTTCTATACTATTATACCAAATGTTTAAATTGGGCAATTTCTAAAAATGAAGGGGTGGGCCAAGGTACCTTTCCCAAATTTTTAATGGGGTGCACCAACATACCCATGTCTTATGAAAGGTAATAGACTCCTGTATACGCTCATATAAACATATAAGGTAATAGGACCTAATCCAAGGGGATAACTTAGGTCAAAACCAAACACGTGGTACTACGTATTGCTTACGTTTATATTTTGGCAATTTGGTACCCCTAAAAGGGAACGAAGTGGACCATCCAAATTTATCATAATACATATTAGGGTCCTATACTATAATACCAAATGTTTAAATTGGGCAATTTCCAAAATTTAAGGGGTGGGCCAAGATACCCCTCCCAAATTTTTCAAAGGCTGCATTAATATACCCATGTCTTATAAAAGGTAATGGACCCGTGTATACGCCCATATAACCATATAGGGTAATAACACCTCATCAAAGGGGATAAATTAGGTCACAAACCCCCGAAATTTGAATTTTGCAATTTTTTACCCATAAAAGGGAACGACATAGACACCCAATACTGACAGAGGTACATACTATGGTCCTAGGCTACCATACCAAATTTTTAGATTTGGCAATTTCCAAAATTTAAGTGGGGTGGTCCTATTTACCCCTGCCAAAATTTAGGGGGTGGGCCATGGTACCCCTGCCAAAATTTACAGGGGGTGGTCCTATGTACCCCTAGGTCATTGACCTCGGGTCAAGGTCATTGACCTTTGACCTATGACGTCACAAAAATTTTTGCTGACTCGACTAGATATACGGGGGTCCCTACTACTAACGAGCTTCAAATTGTGGTAGAACAAATTTGTACAAATATGTTTTGCTACATCAAGTAAACTCCGCACGAAGTAGTCCTAATTTCTTTATAGTTGAATAAGAATTCACAATTAGTATAGACAAAATCTAACATTTCCAAAAGAAGCAAAGTAAAGTACAATGTAAATATTCAAACCAACACCTATACCACAATATAGAAAAAAGTTTCGTGAGATCCCTTCTACAAAATAAATTCCTATCGAATTCATTTTGAGCGTCTTCGCTTGGTCTACCTTTTATACAGTACATCTAGAGCGTTCCTTGCAATAGACCAACAGTAGTTTACTAACATGTTAGAACTCCACTTGCCCTCATATCTCTTCTCCATGGTTGCAATATCTTGATAAAAACACTCACCACGTTCGTCCCTTACTGCTCCACAATCCTCAGGAAAAAGTCGAGATGGCAATGAAGAAAGTAGAGTTTCAGAGGCATATTGCAACCAAGTTTCTCGTAGCATAACAACAACGCAGTCATTATTTCTCTGAAATTTGTTGCTCGGTGTCTTCCCAAGAACTGTGAACAAACACTTTTCAAGCTTTCCACGCAGCTTTTTCCTTACCTTGTAAAATTTTAGCGAACTGATTATCTCTGAATAGCTGTCGAATCTGTGGTTCTGTAAATACGCCTTCTTTAACTTTGGCGTCACTTAAGCGAGAGAATTTTCCTCTTAAGTACTTATAGGCCTCACCCTCTTGGTTCATGCTTTTAACAAAACTTTTCATGACATCTAATTTAATATGAAACGGGAGAAGCAAAATTCGCTTGCAATCTACAAGAGTTCATGTGGCACATTTTTCACCCTTGGCTGAAGAGTATCTCTTTGGCGTCACTTAAGCGAGAGAATTTTCCTCTTAAGTACTTATAGGCCTCACCCTCTTGGTTCATGCTCTTAACAAAACTTTCCATGAGATCTAATTTCATATGAAGCGGGAGAAGCAAAATTCGCTTGCAATCTACAAGAGTTCATGCGGCACATTTTTCACCCCTGGCTGAAGAGTATCTCTTGTACTCCAGTCACTTTTGCCGTAGTGAGATGCACGATCCCTGCTGCCCCACTCACAAATAAAGGAACAATATTTTGTATACCCTAACTGCATACCTAACCACAGCGCTATCACTTTGAGGTTACCACAAATGAGCCACTGAAAATCACAATATTTAATGGCTTGAAGTGAACGTTTCAAATTTTCATAAGATTCTTTCAAATGAACTGCATAACCTACAGGAATTGAAGGAAGTTCATTTTCAATATGTAAAAGCACTGTCTTTAAACTCACCTTTGACGAATCTATGAAGAGCGTCCACTCCGTAGGATCGTGACTAATTTTGAGAGCCTTCATGAGACCACTTATATCTATGCATGCCACAAGTGTGTCTTGCATAGTAAAAAAATGAGGTGAACTTTCTTTCCCTATTTCTATACACTGAAACTTTTACTTTTTCCTTCAATAAATTCCATTGTTGTAACAATGACGTTAAAATTTCTGCTTTGCTTTTTGGTAGGTCTAAATCCCTGATTAGATCACTTAGCTCTTCTTGAGTGAGTCTATATGGTTCACTTGAGGAGTCGTTTACCACAAAGTCAGGGTCGTTCTAAGTACTTGGTTCAGGAGCTACAACTTGTTTATCATCATCGGAAGAAAAGTCGTATTCTTTGGGTAGGTCAGGAACTGGTAGTAATTCTCCATGTGGAACTGGGCGCATCGCAGAAGGAATATAAGGATATACCAAGGTCTGCTTCTTCTTCCTGAAAATTCAATTCTGGACAGAAGGAACAATATAAAAGTAACAATCTTTGATGTAGTCGCTTGGCTCCCTCCAAATCATAGGCACTGCAAAAGGCATTGAACGTCTCTTCCCATTAATATAGTTTCTCAGATTGCTTGCACAAATGTTACAAAGAGTGTGGGGTACCCAAGCCTTATCCTGGTCTCCAAGTTTACAATCATATTAAAGTTCATAAGCTTTTCTTATTAATGGTGTTATATGCTGCTTTTATGAAGAAATTGTTACTTTTCCACATACGTAGCAAAAATTGTCCGCTCTATTCACACAATGTCGTAGCATATTCATCTATTCAAACACTCAAAATGTCATTTCAAGCAACCCAGAGGAACTGTCCAAAAATATGCTTGTAAAACTATGTCATTTTATACAGTATGTACCACATCAACAACTCTGATAACTGCAATAGCGTTGTTGTTTCGAACAATAGCAGAACACACAACTGTGATAAGGAACAGAAAGAAACAAAGCGTTTGTATAGTTCCTCCAGTTGCCAGATCAGGGGCATTTTTACCCCAAATAAGGCGAATATATTAACTATTATAACGTTATTTTTAGACATGGATGTAAAACAAAACCAGAGCTAATATTCGATTTTCGCTTTCACATTCGTGATCAGCACCACAAAATCAATAAGAATTAGGTGATTTTGTTCAATTTACATTTTCATTGTTGAACAGTGTTACCGAGATTTGATTTAACAAATGATAGAGACTTAGTGTCATTCTTTCAGGAATTTGACGATGCTTGTGATATAGCAGGTTATAACGATAATAAACGTAAAGCGTTATTACCGTCAGTATACAAAGGAATCGGCCGTCAATGGGTCAAATTGTTTTTGAAAAGGAAGAATAATGATGCCACATCTTACGCGACACTGAGAAAACAGTTAATAGACGAATTTACAGGATCGGCATTTAATATAGACATTGAAGATCGGATTAGAGATAGACTTCAAAGAGAAGATGAACCAGTAATTAACTTTACATACGATATTTTAACCTTAGCCGAAAGATTAGATGAGAAAATGTCGGATAAGAAAAAAATAGGCCCTATAGCATCAGGTTTGTTACCGTATTCCATCGATGAAGTCAGAACGACATCCTATGCTAACTTAGATGAATTTCTGAATGACTTAGAGAAATGAGAGAAAAATAAGGTAAAAATAGTTAGAAGACAGATTCGTAAAAATAGCGAACCAAAGAAAACTGTTAGGGAGATGTTAAGTAAATTAAGAAAGCACGACAGTGAGGACGAATAAGATTTAGAAGAATTAGTAGCAAAAATTGCAAAGAAAAGGAAAGAAAAGCAGATCAAACAAGAACCGGTGAGCTTATCTCAAATAGCTAATTTAGAAAAGAAATTGTAAGAATTGCAAGTAGCATTAGCTGATTCAAAGAACGATGGTAGTTATAGTCAGAAAAATAATCGAGGGAGTAATCAAAATCAATACAATAATAATAGAGGAAACAATAACAATAGGAGACAGTCAAGAAGTAGATAATTAAGAAATCAAAGGAATAGAAATTATAATCCAAAAACACCGGAAACAACTTTGGTAATAGAAATTCTAGGCAGAGGATATAACAGAAGTTTCCAAACAGGTAGATACTTTAAAGGCAATAGGCCGGCATACAACATCTACCAAAATCAGCAATGTAATAATTAGAATTTTCATACATCAAGTTGTAATCACCAACAATGTAGTGCATGTCAAGAAAGTTCAAACAGCCAATTAAATCTAAATGCAAATCCATTTGTTCCAAATAATACATATCAACAACATCAATGTTCTTGTAATATTTCTTTAAACTTAATTCTACAGTAAATGGCAGAGACACTTTTACTGAAAACAGAAATAGTAGGAGTAGAGAAATTTTAGCCTCTATTTGTTGTGAAATTAATTTGGTACTTTTACCTGTTAATATATATGGAACGTCAGTAAAATCTGTTATTGAGTCTGGGTCACAAATATGAATTGTTTCTAATGAACTTGTTCCACCAACGGCCAAAATAATTAATAAGGAAACGAGGATAAAAGAAATAACACAAAATTTACTTACAATAGTTAAAGTCACAATCATAAAATTCGGTATAGCTGGTAAAAACTTTCACAATTTATTTCTTATTATTAACGGGTTTCCCAACAGATTATTGATAGGAAACGATTTCCCAAGCACGCAGAAAGCTCAAATTGATTATGACAGAAAAATCATGACTATACGAAAGTTTGGTCGTCCACCATTAGCATTAGTTAAGACAAAAGGATCACTCAAGAATTTGGCACAAGTAGAAAATTACGACGAACCCACGAGCGTGTCAAATGAAACAGCAAACATTTTGAAAACGTGTTTAATTCCTTTTTTTATCACGCCGCGGAAATGTTTTATTTGGCCTAAATCAACTGTAACTATCCCAATAAAACTTAGAAATTCTTGTCCTGGAAGTGAGATGATGTTGGAACCTGATTTAGAACTTCAAGCGATGAAAGGAATTATTTTCCCTCGCATTTTATTTGAGGAGAAGGATGACGTCGTACAAGTGACAAATTTTACGTGCGAAAAAGTTGTATTAAAACAAGGCACCGTTCTAGGGAGAGCAGAAACCTGTATCCCAAGAAAAGATTTACAAGAACAGGGCTTGGCAGAAGAAGAAATTGAAGAAAAAGTAAAACGCAAGGAAAGAATTTGATAAATCTCGATTAGTAATATAGTATAGGAAAATTAGTTCGAAGTGCGGAAAAATAGTATAACAAGCTGAAAATTGGTGGATGTGTTCTTTGGATACCCCTGATTAACATACTCAAAATCCCAAAAAAATCCCACCTGGGCAACATGCCGCCATCTTGGAAAATGGCCGCCATTGAATTTTTTAGGTTCCTTTTGAAGGCCATAACATAGGACACAAGAGAGATATTGATGTGCGGTTTGCGCGAGGTTATCGCAGACACTCCAGACTATTCACTGAAAATAACATTTAAACCTTTAATTGGAAATCTATGTAAACAAAGTATATAAAAATTACAACTGCGAAAATTTTTCGATACATATTTTCAATACAACTCGATTTTCGCTCTTTTCCGTCCGTTTTATCAAAAAAATAATGAAGCAAATGTTGTAGAGCACACAAAAATACACAAGAATATATCCTAGTTTTCTCCAAAAACTCAAGTCTGAATGGTTTAATAGAGCGCGCAGTAAACGCAGTGTCACTTGCTTAGCCTTAGTTAGTTGCTGCACAAGAATGTAACAAAACAACTTCCAGATGGGCAATACTTCCAAATATTTTACTTCGAGCATTTTCTTTTGAAGGAACCTACGGATTTAGAGCATCCGCGTCGCTTGCTTGCGGTTGATATCAGGTTCGGCATTTCGTTATCGGTCAGGTCTTCATGTTCTTCTTCATAGATCATTGAATCTGCAGTATCCTCTTGATTTGTACATCCCTCAATTGCACAGTTGCTGCAAAATGGTGAGCATCGAAGTCCATCTTTCCGACAACCACAATATTTTTCACACCCTACGTGGCAATTGCAGCTTACAAGGTTCATCAGCATATCTGAAGCTGGAGGTTGAGTGCTACGTACAGGTATTAACTCACCATTACTGTTTTTCTTCCAGCCCCATTCGACTGGAAGAAGGGACACACCACGCCATTCCTGAACCTGATGATACACTCTTAAGCAATGTTGCTTCGCTGCTGCTGATGTTGGAGGAAGGGTTGCTAAATCGAATGTTGCACCTATTTTCTGTTTAGCAACAGTCCTGACGTAGCACTTATATCGAGTTTTGTTAAGCCCATCGGAAATTTTTCCACCGTACATAGCGACAAGAAATTCTTCACCAGCCGTCACGATCTCATCAACTGCTGCATTCTCCTTATTAAAAATGTCCACTTTCTTGCGAAGGTTTGGAGATGCTTCCAGTGTCTTAAAGGCGAGTATTTTTCCTCTTTTGAAAGGTGCCGATGTGGTGTCACAGCCAGATATTGCGTGAAGGAAAAGCATATGATTATACATGTCACCCAGTGCCAGCTGCAATTTCGTAGACTCGAACAATTTTGGGGGGTGCGACTTCGAGCCCGGTATAAGCAACCGAATGTTATTATTTGTTGGTGCAAGTGCCGTAAGAAGTACTAGCAAGTCGGTGTCTGTGCCCACAATGACAGGGTTTTCCTCACTTTTTCCCAGTTCGATAGCAGTAACTACTATGAGACGGTCAGCATCACCCGAAGCGTTGATCACAGTAATTCCATTTTCTTTTAATTGTGATCCTAGAAGCGCTATGAAGCTTGCCTTGTTCGCCTCATTTCCTAAAAATTTATGCTGTGAAGTACTTGCTTCAGTTTGCAGCTCTACCAGCACTTCTGAAGACGAAAGTTGTGATCTTCGTCGCATGCGCTCTGTGGCTTTTGTTGTACATTCCGTATAACCATCAAAAACTATCGTAACCTGTCCTTTATAATTTGCTTTGATGAATGAAACATAGCTCTGACATACATCACGGAAAGTCCCTGGTCTTGGCCAGTGAACTCGATGCAGTAAATCTCCTCCGTCTAGAACAAAGCTTGAAGTTTCAGGAAAGGTTTCAGATGGGGGGCATATTTTCTCCATAACACCTCTTAAAGTTGACTTTGTGCCTTTCCTAAGCATAGTTGCGTCGAAGAGTGCTGGTGGCATCGATGCCAGTTCGTAGTTCATACAACCTTCCAGTTCCTCTTCACTTCGAACAACGCATGCCATTCGATGGAACAGCTGATTAGGATTCACAGGAATCAATTCACCCCGAACAACCATGGCATTCGTCATTGCTGCAAGAGTGACTACCTTGTCCTTCCGTTGAAGCTTGATGTCCGCAAAAGATTTCCCATCAAGCTTCTTTAAGGTCTTAATTCCCTGCTCGTAAGCTGAATCACAGTTCACTGTTTCGTCTGCTATAACACCACTGTGCAAAGAAACTAGAAGATCGGGAGGTTTCTCAAAAGGAGAATGCGTTCGTAACCACATAGCGAATATTTCTATGTGCCTTAAGTCCCTTTTTTGGCAGGCTTGTCCAAGTTCTACATGCTGTTGTGATATTGCGATAGCTACACCTGCGAAATCTTCCAAAGCATCCAGTACCTTCATTGATGCCGGCATAGAATGTATCCAGCGTGCGAGAACAGAGTCGGATATATCACGACCACGAGTTAAACCTCCGGTCGTCTTTATATTCTTCATCTAAACCTGCTCAATGGTCAAGTCTGACCAAACTCCACTCCAGAATTTCGATTTCCGTCGTACAGTGAAAAATCCGTTCTTCACGAATTCTTCATAGTCGGAAGATGACAAATATGATTTCAGCTTTGTCATCTGCTGCAAATACATGTGAGCAGATTTCGCATAATTAATATGGCCACCGGCATGCAAATAGGGAAGCATTTTTTGTACGCTGAATAAGTGCAGTGCCCAATCCCCTGTGCGTTCTGCTCTAACAAAATTACGCATGATTTCTACCTGCTCAAAGTACTGAACCCATAGTTTGCCTGTCCTACTTTTCAGAGCTTCTACTTCTAAAGCTGTTTTAATCGATGAAATAAGCTTTCTCACTGCATCGGTGCGTAGAACATCATCTACTTTCTTCTTCCCCTGGAATAAAAGTTCATAATCTTCTTTAACTTCTTTCAGTCGTTCTTCACACAGCACTTCATCGTTAATGATTTTGGTCACAAGCAATAAGCAGAGAGCATTTTGAGTTAAGAAGTGAGCTCGTAGTGCTCTAGCGTAAGAATGTCCTGTCAACATATGTACTACAGAGTTTTTCGCAAATAGTTGCTGCCAAAGCTCTTGTAAGCCACTGCCTTCCATAATTTTTCCAACGGCACCCATGAACGACATTAACAAATGGAATCCTCCAAGACGTACAATCACTTTTGAGAGCGGGCTGTCAACATTTGCTGCTAAAACGATGTCCATAGCTTTAACGTAAAGTGGCTGGTCAAATGTTACGATACATGATGACTGATTTTGTTTCTTGCACTGCTCCGATGCCAACTCCAAACAGGAGTATATAGTCGACATGTTACTGGGCTCGAGGTTCACTATTGGAAGTGGTAGTACATCAGATATTTCCACACACTCCTCGGATTGCATTATTGTTTCCATGAATCCACTCCATCCTACAAAATTTGACACTTTACAACTTGGTCCAGACATCCATAATAAGTCGATATTTCTAGCGAATTCAGCATTCTGTGGCTTAATGTTAAGTATGCTAACATCCTCCATAGAAAAATGCTTGAGTCCACTTTTGTAGTGCTTGTTATACGTCCTGATCTTTGTGTAACCAAACCTCCCGATATTGTTGGAAGAAGGCACTGACGCTGGACGAAGAACCTCATTTTCAACTTTCACGAAAGAAGCTGGCGTTGCACAGACGATTCCACCCATTACATGAAAATTACCATATCCGTCAACACTGCTAACGTTGTGATCTATGTTATCGAACACATACTGAACGAAAGCTCTGTTGTCTATTAATGTCGGGGCATGTTCCGTTACTGAAGATTCATACTTAATCGCTTCACTGTAAGATGAACACAGTCCCATGGCATGGAAAAGGTCGATAATTGAGCGGCACCGAAACCTTCTATGGAAATAAACTGATACACCCAATTGAATTGGTAACACGAATGATCTTGGCCGTACTGCTGATATAATTGCATGGGCTATGGTCAGTGTTGTTTGTGATTTGCAGTAATGTTTCTTCTTGGTTACTGTTTCCAAAAACAGTTTTAAATTTTCTGGAACCATGTCAGCACCCCCTTTTCGAATGTCTTCAGCTGATGGATATGTATCAGTCGTGTATACAACAGAACAAATATCTTCTTTGATAATCTCTGCTGCCATTTGCACTATTCTCTTCTTTTCATTCGAAAGATTGATTTCCACTCTTTTAAACCATTCGTCCGTTAGTACACGGCTCACTACACTTCTAAATGACACTACGATACCCGATTTGCCTTTGATGTGTGTGAAAATTACTCTTGGGCCAAAATGTTGCTGCAGTCTTTCTTTAAGGCGCCTTTCACTGTACAGTTCTACACCAGGAGACAACTCACTCATTACCTGATGAAGATCGGCTAAACGATATTGGCACTCATCATCATTTTCCATGAATTCACACAGTTTTGCAAACGCTGTATCCTTTTCCAACTCAGGCCCCCTGCTATGATAACCCACAGATGGACGATTTTGATTTTTCGCTGCAAACGTAGAAAAACATTTTCGGTGATACTTAGCTTCAACTGCAACAAGGTCAATCACAGAGCAGACCCGTAGAAGAACTTCGCTTCCCCATTCGTCATTTCTTCTTTTTGCCTGTGCAATGATAGTTTCTTTAAATGGCAATGTAGTAACACAACTAACTGCGGGAAAACGTTCGGGATGTTTTCTCGATTCGGCAAACTGGGTTGGTTTTCCACACTGCAAGCAGTGTGCCTTGAAATCAAACGCATCGACACTTTTACGTAAGTTTATGCTAAAATCTTGTCCCTTATCTGTAACTTTCTTAATTCGACGGGTGTAGTCTTTCCTACATTTATTATGCACTGTCACTTTTTCTTTGTCCACTGAACTCTTATGCAAGTCATCTCCTCGAATTAAGCTTATGGAGCGAATAGTTTCTAACCCTCTAGTCACGATCACAGCCTCATTTTCAGATATCGGGTCTTTGCATATAACACATACACACTCTCCATCATATCCATTGTAAACCCTATTCAACACGAAAATTAGCACAGTTTGGTACTCATTTTCAAGCCAAAACCACTGATCCCACCAAACACTGTTCACTAGTCAAGTTTTTTTCTTTTCTTTTTTTAAACGCTGTCGAAACTGCATATAAAGACAGAGTTACAAACAAAAACTTCGAACCGCTGTAGATATAACAACGCTAACATGTGTTACCGCTGTTGCCAAATTTACGTGTTGCCAGGTATGCACTATTAAAGAACCTAGCTTATCAAATTTTCTTTTCCATATTTGGGGAAATAAATATACTCGCATACTTGGTTTTCTCGTACGTAAGAAACTAACGAACTTATAATTTGTGAAGATATAGTTTTGTACTTTCAAGTGCAAATATTTTGATTGTTTTTCATATAAATGAAAAAGGCACATAACAACCGGAGAAAAAAAATACTGCACTACACATGGTGCCGCGTTTACTGCGCGCTCTATTAAACCATTCAGACTTGAGTTTTTGGAGAAAACTAGGATATATTCTTGTGTATTTTTGTGTGCTCTACAACATTTGCTTCATTACTTTTTTTGATAAAACGGACGGAAAAGAGCGAAAATCGAGTTGTATTGAAAATATGTATCGAAAAATTTTCGCAGTTGTAATTTTTATATACTTTGTTTACATAGATTTCCAATTAAAGGTTTAAATGTTGTACTCAGTGAATAGTCTGGAGTGTCTGCGATAACCTCGCGCAAACCGCACATCAATATCTCTCTTGTGTCCGATGTTATGGCCTTCAAAAGGAACGTAAGTAAAAAATTTCAATGGCGGCCATTTTCCAAGATGGCGGCATGTTGCCCAGGTGGGATTTTTTGGGATTTTGAGTATGTTAATCAGGGGTATCCAAAGAACACATCCACCAATTTTCAGCTTGTTATACTATTTTTCCGCACTTTCCTATATTAATAAGAGACAATGCCGAACACGCAATTAAGAAACAGCTAGAAGATCTGTTTCGAATTCGCGGATGTGTTCGCTCGGAACAAGAACACAATTGGGAAAGTTAAAAATTATGAACATCACATTGAATTGAAAACGAGAGTACCATTTCACGGGCCACAATATCAAATTGCTGCTGCTCTTCGCCCTTTAGTACGGAAACAGATAAATATTTTACTGGACCAACATTATTGAGAGATCGAAGAGCCCTTTTAGCAATCCGATGTTCTTTATTCAAGAGACTGATGGTTCTCTGAGATGTTGTTTGGTGTCGAGAGTTTCAAACAAGTTTGCTGAGTTCCATACAATTTCATTACCACCAATACACCAAATATTAACAACAATGAGTGGACATAAATGGTTTTCAGTTCTCGATATAAAATCGGCATATTTTACCATTCCAATTACACCAGAATCAAGACCATGTACAGCTTTTAATATTCCGAATTTGGGAAGTTTCCAATTCCAGCAACTCCCACAGTGTTTTGTATCTGCAGGAACAATATATTCCAGAATTATGGCCATGACCTTAGCAAATGTGCACCCAGAAATTGTTAACTGTTACATGGATGATATTTTTTATGGTCAGACTCGCAACACCATATGATAGACATATTAAAAGCAATTTTCGTTCGTTTGCGTACCGACGGACTCAAACTTTCAGTAGAAAAGTGCACATTTATACAGGAAAAAGCTTTAGTATTAGGACTCATTGTTTCAAATAGTGGATACCAAATTAGTGATAAAAACATTAAATCAAAACACCATTCCAACCACCAAAATTCCAGAAAGAATTACGATCTTTTTTAGGTCTCACAAATTATGTGAGCCGATTTTGTAAAGACTATGCAGAATTAGTGGCTCCATTACAGCGCATGACAAGAAAAAACTAAATTTATTTGGGATGAAGGAAAACAAAAAGTATTTGAGAAATTAAAACAAGTACTTTTAGACATCCCTCTTTTAGCGCCATGTGTTCCCGGAAAGCTTCTATGTTTATGCACAGATGCCTGTACCAAATCCATTGGAACGATTCTCCTACAACACTCAGATGGTTCATGGTCTCCTCTGGGCTACTACAGGAGATTATTAAGACCGGAGGAGACGCGACGCCATATTGTGGAGATAGAACTTTTGACAATTTTGTCTGCTCTCAGAGCATTTAATTTCTTTTTGGCATGTAATGAATTTGAACTTTTGGCGGACTGTAAGAGTTTAACATACTTGAAATCATCGCCAAAATTATAACCAAAATTACTTCGTTGGACTCTTGAATTAGAAAATTACCGTTACATTCCTGTACACATAGCTGGGAAAAATAATCTTGCCGATATTTTGAGTAGAAACTCAGACATCGAGAAGACAAAAGATGATTTTGATCCCAAACAACGAGACGTCTTTTCAACATTTCAACAGGGATTAGATGTTGCTAGATTACAAAAATAAGATAAATTTTTGGACCACTTTCAGAAACGATCCAAGACCCCGAAAAATGTTCCCCCGCTTTAGAAAGAGCGAAGAAATTGTACGAAATTCAAAATGACCGTTTACATAGGATCCATAGTTTCGCAAATGGGAAGAAACTTCTTCTATGCATAACATTTAGTATGAGGGATGTAGTTTTTAATTAAGCTCATAATGACCCCATGGGCGGAGGTAACTTTGGATATAGTAAAATGTACAATGCTTTATATTTACATCCCGAATTTCAAAGGTATCATATATGAGAAATGTGATACATGCATAACATGCCAGATAAATAAACGGAAACAGGGAAAAATAACGTTACACCCTCAAACATATCCTCAATATATACCAATGGAATCGGTCGTTCTCAACGATATTTGCCCTCTCCCATTGTCTGGAACCCATAGACATAAGTACATATTAGTAATGACTAACATGGCTACCCGCTATATTATTGCCAAGTCAATTTCTAACGCTTGTGCAGAACAAATCATACACGAATTATTAATCTTAAAGTTTGGGATTCCAAAGCAATTAGTTAGACCGTTTGTCTGCCCATAAGAGTAAAATAATGGAAGAAATGAGAGAAAGATTCGGAATAACGTTAAACTTCGCAGATACTGGAGCTCATTTTTCAATAGGACAGGTGGAAAGATTAAACGCAATATTGCAGGATACACCCAAACACTATGTAGGTAAAAAGATAAATTCATGGGTCATTTTTCTTCCGAGCATAGTATTTACGTTAAATACTCATGTACACGAAGCGACAAAATTCTCTCCATATCTCCTTCTCCATGGTTATGACGCGAGAATTAAAATAGATCACATGTTTGATTTACCTTGCAATCATCAAGAAAACAAGGAACGGTTTACAGCAATAAGGGAAGCTCGTGATATTGCATACAAATACTTCCAAAAAAATTCAAGCAACATAGACGACACATAGAAAACAAATATAAACAAGAAAATTACGTTCCAGGTCAAAGAGTACTAATTAGGGAATTAGGACAGAAGCCCGGAACGCCAGCTTGTTTTTCGAACAAATATAAACTAACAGGTGAAATATTAGAAAAAGTAAATGATAATTTATAGAAAATAAGATATATGAACGAGAAAAAAACAAACTAAAATAGATATCTTTGACATCCGAAGATTAAAATTATATAATGAAGCATGTGAAAACTAAGTTTTAAAAAATATTGATTATCATATGGTATTATTATTGTCTTCTTTTCCCTTGCGAGTCGGTGCGCAGGGCTAAGATATCTTCTCAAAAATATAACACCTTTTAAGACATTCAGGAAATGGGATGTCTTTCGAAGAAAATATATCTAATATTAAAATCTAACATTAAAAAAATCTAATCTAATATTAAAAAATGGCTTAAAAATATTAACATAAAAATTAATTAACAAAACAATTAAATCTAGGTATCGGAAAACCGAAGCTGTGCACATAAGAATGATAAAACATAAGTACCGTAAAATAGAAATATGTGTAAATGATTAACTTTAACACAAATATTAACGAATAAAGAAAAGAAATCACTCTTCGATACAAATCAAGAAAACCTACTTAAACTTTTCAAAATATATGTTGCTGAATAACAATTACACACATTGAAAGAACATTAAAAGATTACAAGCGGTCAAGTAACTTTTGTTCGATATTCTTTGATTGTTCCATCCTTCCATTTCATTTCTATTTGCTTTTTTTCAATAAAAAAGTGGCTAGGTGGCTCGAATAACCAATGTTTCACTTACGATAAATCTTCGACCGGTCACTTGTTCCACTGCTGATATAACTCGGGTCCTGGCGTCGAATCCGCTGGATGTAAACAAGATCCATAAAAGTTCCTGTACTAGAGCCGTAATAAGCTCGTCGCTGGGTCAACTAGTCTTGAAGGTTCAATATAATTCCCTACTGGCAGGAATAAAACGACAATCCGAGCTGAGGCCACAATCGAATGTTAAAGTGTTAACACGTATTACAAGTCACTTTACATGAGATTTCTACACACTGTTAGAATTACCTTTTTTGCACAGATGCGTCACATATCACTGTTGATAAACTCTGAAAATTAACTCTCACATATGCCAACGGCGATTGAATGTGCGAAGCTCAACCCATACAATAGGAGCGCGTATTATCTTTACAATACGGCACCCCACTCACATTGGTGTGTGCTCTTCGAAGTAACAAACAAGCAAGCGTACTAAACACACAGTGACAGTTCTATTTAGCATACTAAATCTTGTATATAGTCAACGGGAAAATGCAGATTTTCGCTGCTAGCGTCGGGATCAGAATTATTGTCCAATGATATTTTGGCTATAAAAATGCGTAGGTGGAAAGTGGTTGTCCCGAAAATCAACCCAAAGGGACTTGCCAAGCATCTAACTATCACGTGAACAGTCCTTGTTCCTCGGCCATATATGGCCGTAAGAATCAAAGTGAGACCTACTAACACATATGGAAGAAATTCCAAAATGATGAAGAACGCTTCGTGATTGTTCCTTTTTTATACTAGGGTTGGTTAATGAAGTTTGAAGGTATGTCTGTTTCTTCCAAATGTCTTTTTTAAATTTGAAAAAAATGAGCTTCGGGTTGGTGATATCCTATTGGCATCCCAACAGCGACTGAACAAATTGATCCAATTTGTAAAGAGGACTATGGCCCTCAAAGGGTTATGCTCTGTATTGAGGTGCCACTGCAAAAATCACTATATTGTGGAACATCCTCTATATAAATCCAATGTCACTGGGGACTCACTATGGAAATCGGTATATTGGACTTCACTGTACATATCACACTTCATTTGTTAACTATAAGTTTGTTCAACCTGTATGACAATAAGCCACTTTTGGTTAAAGCCACCTGTTATATCTACAATGCCACCTTTGATTTCTGAGTAAGCCATCTTTTGTTAAAGCCACCTGTTATATCTATAGTGCCAACTTTGAGTTCTGAGTAAGCCATCTTTTGTTAAAGCCAGCTGTAAATAAAACGTTTATTATTATTTCATTCATTTGTATATGCAATTCATAGTTCCTTTTCTTTCTTTTATTTCATTATTTTTTACAATTATCGGTTTCCCACCGTAATTATGTGTGTTTCAATTTACTTTTCAACCTTTTTCACTAAACATATAACATATTTAAATATATTAGACCAAATGAATATGCAAATAAACATTAACATAAAATTAATTAACTAATAAAATAATTGCAAAAAACGTGTACCGATTTCGGAAGGGTGTCCTGACGACGGCCCAAACGACAAAGTTGAAATTCCTAATATGTGTATCTGATGTAGTGTAATGTGTGTATGCACCTTTTTACAACAAACTTAATCAATACTTAAAGTTTCTATTCAACATATTTTGTAAAATTCGATTACCAAATATAAACATCAGTAGATAGCGGACACTTGGCGCAGTATATTTTCCTACTGCGCATGCGCAAACCCTTGATGCTGATTGGCTGGTGCAGGCCACGTGACCCCGCCCCTTTGGCCACTCCCCTTGACGCTGATTGGCTCTCCATTCCCCCTGCAACGCCCCTTCACGCTGATTGGCTGGAGCCGGACCCCGCCCCCTTGTCTCTGATTGGTTGGCGCCGGACCCATGACTCCGCCCACCTTGAACCGTCCAACCACGCTTTTTACGACCTCTATTTTAGGAGTATCTACTGCGCTGACTGGCTGGCGCCGGACCCGTCCCCTTCACGCTGATTGTCTGGCGTAGGACCCCGCTAATTGGCCGGCCATGCCCCCGGCCCCGCCCACCGACCAACCACGGTTTTTTAGGAGTGCCGCGCTGCCTAACTCGAAAACGGAGCCACACATTGAGATGGTGTTTCAACACTTAATAAAAGTTCATAAACTACTACAAGTTCCAAAATAATGACCATCGAGGTCAAAGGTCAAAATACTTAAAACCTAATAACTCGAAAAGGAAGCCACATATCGAGATGGTGTTTCCACATTTAGTAATTGGTTATCAACCACTGCAAGTTCCAAAATAATGATCATCGAGATCAAAGGTCAATATACTTAAAACCTAATAACTCGGAAACGGAGCCACATATTGAGATGGTGTTTCCACATTTAGTAATACTTCAACAACTGCTACAAGTTGCAAAATAATGACTCTCGAGGTCAAAGGTAAAAATACTTAAAACCGAATAACTCGGAAACGGAGCCAAATATTGAAATGCTGTTTCCACATTTAGTAATTCGTCATCAACAACTGCAAGTTCCAAAATAATGACCATCGAGGTCAAAAGTTAATATATTTAAAACCTAGTAACTCGAAAACGGAGCCACATATTGAGATGGTGTTTCAATACTTAGTAATAGTTCATAAACTACTACAAGTTCCAAAATAATGACCATCGAGGTGAAAGGTCAAAATATTTAAAACCTAATAACTCAAAAACGAAGCCAAATATTAAGATGGTGTTTGCACATTTAGTAATTGGTCATAAACCACTGCAAGTTCCCAAATAATGACCATCGAGGTCAAAGGCCAAAATACTTGAAACCTAATAACTCGGAAACGGAGCCAAATATTGAGCTGCTGTTTCCACTTTTAGTAATTCATCAACCACTGCAAGTTGCAAAATAATGACCATCGAGGTCAAAGGTTAAAATACTTAAAAGCTAATAACTCAAAAACGAAGCCAAATATTGAGATGGTGTTTGCACTTTTGGTAATTGGTCATCAATCGCTGCAAGTTCCAAAAATAATAACCATCGACGTCAAAAATTTAAAACGCGAATAACTCTTAAACAGAGCAACGTATTTAGGAGCTGTTTCCAAATCTAGTAAAACTTCATCAACTATTACATGTTTCAAAAGTACTGACTATCGAGGTCAAAGGTCAAATATTTAAGCTTTAATAACTTTAAACAAAGCCTGTGTGGCCTATTCAGTTTTGTACCAAGCAGAGAGAAGTGAAGAATGAATAAATATGACCGACCTACTTCGAGAAAGAAAGCAAATATATACCGTTTTAACTAACTGAGAATTTTAAATCATCTTTTACTATTTAAACAAACGAAAGAATAAATTTGAATGACCTATTCAATTTTGTACCAACGAGAAATGCCATTTTATCTAGCTCAGGATTTTTTATCATTTTGTACTACTCCAATAAACGAAGGAATAGAGTATTTAGTTTTGTACGAACCAGAAAAAAGAAGTGAAGAATGAATAAAATTTAGGTGGATTGTTTTCTTCTGTACCAACTGGAAAAGAGAAGAAGAGCTACTTTAACCAACTTAGAATTTTATATCAATATATATTGTTTAAACAAACGAAAATTGACCATTTTAACTACCTCAGACTTTATGTAACTTTTGAACTACTGAAATGTTCTATTTTTTTATCAATCAGAAAAGCCGAAGAAGGATCATTCTAACAAGTTCATAATTTCTGTAACGGAAGAATAATTTCGATGTTCTATTTTTTATACCAACGAGAAAAAACGAACTAGCTGAATATTTTATATCATCTTGTACTAGCTAAATATACAAACAATACATTTAAGTGACCTATTGAATTTTGTACCAATGAGAAATGCCATTTTAACTGGCTCAGAATGTGAGTGGTCTATTTAGTTTTGTACTAACTTTAAGAAAGGCGAAAAAGGGTTATTTTATGTAATCTTACTACTCAAATAAGCAAGGGCGTATATAGTTTTGTACCACCGAGACAAACAAAGAGATTGCATCATTTTGGAGTATTCAAATAAACAAATTAATAAATTAGAGTGACTTATAATTTCTGTCAACTCAAAATCAATTAAGCGAAGTAGTGCATTTGAGTGAGCTATTTAATTTGAAACACCGAAGCAGGATCATCTTAACTAGCTGAGTATTTTATACCGTTTTATATTAACCAGAAATAGGACCATTTTAACTAGCTGTGAATTTTATATCATTTTAAACTAGACTAATAAACGAAGGCGAAATATGAGTGAGCTATTTAATTTTCTAGTAACAAGAGAAATACCGAAGAAGGCCCATTTTAACTAGTTCAATATTTCTGTACGATTTTGTACTACCCAAATAATAAATTTGGATAATCAATATTATTTTTGTACCAATCAGAAGAAAATCAGAGAATGGCAATTTTATACCTTTGTACCATTAAAAAACTGAGGATAACTTGAGTAGTCTAAGTTTTTGTACTGATTCGAAGAACCATTTTATGTAGCTCAGCTTTTTCATACCTAATGTTGCCATGCCTATAAGGAAAGGAATAAATAAATAATGGTGTCCTAACCATTTATAACAGGCTTAGATTTTTATGCCTTTTTTGTAATATTTGTACCAAGCAGAAAAAGCTACACAAATAAACAAATTAATAAATTTGTAATAACCGCAAAAAGCTCAGCTCAGCTTAATATACCATTTGAGTGCCCTATTGAATTTTGTACCAACGAGAAATCTCATTTCCAGGCCATGTTTTCCTATTTAAACAAACCAAGGGCTAAATTTGAGAAAGCGAACATGGACTCAGAATTTTATTTCAGTTTGTAATACTCAAATTTCGGTGGATTATTTAGTTTGTATCAAGCAGAAAAAAGGAATAAATTAGTACTGATCAGAAAAGCGAAGAAGGATCAGCATTCTATACTTTTTGTGCTATTTAAAAAGATAAATAAATTTATTTGGTGTCCTATTTCCTTTTATAGCAACGAGACCATTTTTAACTGCCTTAGAATTTTATACCTTTTTGTAAAATTTGTATCAAACCGAAAAAAGCAAGGAAATACCATTTAACTAACTAATAATTTTTGTGCTAACGAAAAAGCAAAGAAAGACCATTAACTAGCTCAGCATGTTATAACTTTTTGTGCTACACATTTGAGTGGTCTACCCAATTTCTTGACCATGTTTACTATTTAAACAAAAAAAGGAATAAATTGGTACTAACCAGATTCAAAATTTTATATCAGTTCGTAATACTCAAACGGAAGAAGGAATAAATTTGTGTGGCCTATTTGTTCTGTAGCAAGCAGAAAAGGAAAGAACTAACATTTTGTACTAATCAAATAACCGAAGGAATACATTTGAGTGACTTAAACAAAGGTCAATTTGTACAGTTTCGTGCTATTAAAATATACGAAGTGTTAAATTTCAGTGACCTATTCAATTTTGTACCAAGTAGAAAAAATTGAAGAATGAATAAATTTGGTATCCGTTTAAAAAAGCGGAGAAGATCTATTTTAAATAGTTCAGTATTAATGTACAGTTTCTACTACTCAAATTCTTCTTTCTGTACCAACCAGAGAAAAACAAAGAAAGACAATATTCTGCTACTCAAACAAACGAAGGAATAAGCGCAGAATTTCTATACATTTTGGTGCTGTTCAAACAAACGAAGGAATAAATTTGTTGGGTTTATTCACTTTTATAGCAAGCAGAAAAAGCCCGAAAAAAGGGAAGAAGGCCCATTATAACAAGTTCGGTATTTTTATACTATTTTGTATTACCCTAATAAATTTGCATGGTCTATTTCATTTTTGTAACAATCAGAAGAAAAGTAAACATGATAATTTTATACCTTTGTGAGGGATTAAAATAAACGAGTGGTTCATTTAGTTGTGGTGCTACATTTTGTATATTTTTGTGTTATCCAGATCAGTTTATTTATTTCTTTTAAAGAAACCAATACATTACTCTCACTGACAAATCAGTTGCCAGTAATTCAGTAATTTAGCTCTAACTATTATTTACAAGTGTTATTCCAATGTTTGTAATCTATGAAATTCTTAATATTACAATACTACAAATTATTCCATTTATAAAATAATATAGTTAACAGTTCAATCCCTTGTAACCTTTTGTAATTTCTCAACTAACATCAAATTATTTAGCCCTAATATGTTTTTCTACTCATACACAATCAAACGCATATGCTACAATGTCTCAGTGTTCATTTTCATAATTAAATAAATGTTTATCTTTCTCTAAAAACATTTCTACTATTTCTTTGATATAATAATCACACTCTGTAATGTATTCATATACCAGATTAAATTTTTTCTCCAAAGTATAAGTGTTCTTAATATTACAACCTTTAAAATGCTTCTTGAAATAAAGTTTATAGATTTTCTCTCTCATTTCACTTTTAATTAAGGTCGTCCACGCCTTTTGTAATAATTTGTAATCATACTGCATCAAACAGCTGTGATCTTTTTCATTTTCATTATGTTCAGAACATGCTTCACATAATAATACTGAATTTGGTGTGTACTCATTAAATAACTGTATAACACATTTATCACTAATACTTTCACTAGTACACTCGCACTCATTTGCTTCCACTTCAAAACTGTTAATATTTGAAACACTATCATCATCACATTCCGGGGTATTTCATCGTTATGTCTATTATAGTGTCTAAAATAATACACTTCTTCTATTTCTTTTGATGGATATATGATTCTCACTTTATCACGTAATTCATCTGGCAAATCGGGGTCAGACGGGTGAATTAACAATATAGGTTTTTCGTTTTCACGCTAAACTTCTTTTTCTCTAGGTGAAACATAAACGTTCACCATGCTAGTCATTTTTTCTGCTCTTCAGCAAAACCAAATCGAATAAATAATTTTTTCAAGTGTGATACATCTATTTATATACCTACAATAAAAGCATTCTATGCATTCTCCGTCTTATATTACAATCAAATAATATTTTATTCGAATTCTCTGTTTAATAATATGTTTCAAGGCAATACAAAATAAATCTTTTCCAAGAAACAATTCGTTAATATAACATCATGATGTATGTTCTATTATTTCCAAATATATTCCATAATCTTATATTCCATTATAATAAAATACATAAATGCAAAAATATATATTTGTCTTTATGGACTTAATAAATTTCATAGAATTTACCTTAGACAAGGAAAGAAAGTTTAAAAAAATAATTCCAGTAAGCAAATATACTTGAAACGTTGAGCAATAGGCAGTACCTTAGGACCCTCACTATAACCCTCACTATACTAGCAATATACCTGTTAGGTAACGCATTCGTAACGTTGCTTAAATATCTGCAGCAACAGAATGAATAATTCAGCACTCTTTATAGATGGTGTGCAACATGGAACTTTCAAAAGTTTTCTTTTCCTTGGTGAGCTGATTCTTACTTTGATATGATCTTCTCTTTGTCTACTTTTTCTTCTGCTGTGATTCAAAATTACCGAGTATGCTGTTTCTTCTTTATTAATTGCCATGATTCGTCGTCATTCATCAGTTTTCTTTAGAACGCTAATTGCTATGGCGTCTGTTCTACATAATTAAGTTAAGATTGAATTATAGCGCAACTCTGGTTTGTTAAATCTCACGTTAAAATATTTAACACACGCCAATACCCATATAACTATGAGCCTTACTTAGTGACGAGAGAGGCGATTTAAATTGTTCTCTGGATGACACAAAAAGTACAAAATGTAGCACCCCAACTAAATGAACCAATCGTTTATTTTGATCCCTCACAAAGGTATAAAATGTATCATCTTTACTTTTCTTCTGATTGTTACAAAAACGAAATAGACCATGCAAATTTATTACAGTAACACAAAATGGTATAAAAATACCGGAATTGTTATAATGGGCCTTCTTCCCTTTTTTCGGTTTTTTTCTGCTTGCTATAAAAGTGAATAGGCCCAACAAATTTATTCCTTCGTTTATTTGAATAGCACCAAAAGGTATAGAAATTCTGAGCTTATTCCTTCGTTTGTTTGAGTAGCAGAATATGGTCTTTCTTTATTTTTCTCTCGTTGGTACAGAAAGTAGAATTTGAGTAGTACAAAATGTACATAAATACTGAACTATTTAAAAATAGACCTTCTCCGCTTTTTTAACCGGAAACCGAATTTATTCATTCTTCAATTTTTTCTACTTGGTACAAAATTGAATAGGTCACTGAAATTTAACACTTCGTTTATTTTAATAGCACAAAAAGGTACAAATAGACCTTTGATTAAGCCACTCAAATTTATTCCTTCGCTTATTTGATAAGTACAAAATGTTAGTTCTTTCCTTTTTCTGGTTGCTACAAAACAAAATAGGCCACACAAATTTATTCCTTTGTCCGTTTGAGTATTACAAAATGATATAAAATTTTGAATCTGGTTAGTACAAATTTATTCCTTTGTTTGTTTAAATAGTACAATATGGTCAAGAAATTGGGTAGACCACTTAAATGTGTAGCAAAAAAGTTATAACATACTGAGCTAGTTAAAATGGTCTTTCTTCGCTTTATGTTTAGCACAAAAATTATTAGTTAGTTAAATGGTATTTCCTTGCTTTTTTGGTTTGCTACAAATTTGGTTTGCTACAAAATTATAAGCCACTCAAATTTATTCCTTTGTTTATTTGAATACTCGAAAATGATGCAATTTCTTTGCTTTTCTCGGTGGTATAAAACTATATACTCCATTGCTTATTTGAGTAGTAAAATTATATAAAATAATCCTTCTTCGCCTTTTTTAAGGTTGGTACAAAACTAAATAGACCACTCAAATTATGAGCCAGTTTAAATGGCATTTCTCATTGGTACAAAATTCAAAGGGTCACTTAAATTTATTGTTTCGTATATGTAGATAGTACAAGATGATATAAAATATTCAGCTAGTTCATTTTTTCTCGTTGGTATAAAAATTAGAACATCAAAATTATTCTTCCGTTACAGAAATTATGAACTTGTTAAGATGATCCTTCTTTGGTTTTTTTCTGATTGATACCAAAATAGAACATTTCAGTAGTTCAAAACTTACATAAATTCTGAGCTAGTTAAAATGGTCAATTTTCGTTTGTTTAAACAGTACATAATGATATAAAATTCTAAGCTAGTTAAAGTATCACTTCTTCTCTTTTCCAGTTGGTACAGAGGAAAATAATCCACCTAAATTTTATTCATTCTTCACTTCTGTTTTTCTGGTTGGTACAAAACTAAATACTCTATTCCTTCGTTTATTGAAGTAGTACAAAATGATATAAAATTCTGAGCTAGATAAAATGGCATTTCTCGTTGGTACATAATGGAATAGGTAATTCAAATTTATCCTTTCGTTTGCTTAAATAGTAAAAGATGATTTAAAATTCTCAGTTAGTTAAAATGGTATATATTTGCTTTCTTTCTCGAAGTAAGCAGGTCGATTTTTTCATTCTTCACTTCTCTCTGCTTGGTACAAAACTGAATAGGTCACACAGGCTTTGTTTAAAGTTATTAAAGCTTACATATTTGACCTTTGACTTCGATAGTCAGTACTTTTGGAAATATGTAGTAGCTGATGACGTATTACTAGATTTGGAAACAGCTCCTCAATACGTTGCTATGTTTAAGAGTTATTCGCGTTTTAAATTTTTGACGTCGATGGTCATGGTCATTATTTTCGAACTTGTAGTAGTTGATGAAATATTACTAAATGTGGAAACACCATCTCAATATGTAGCACCGTTTCCGAATTATTAGGTTTTAAGTTATTTGACCTTTGACCTCGATGGTCATTATTTTGGAACTTGCAGTGGTTGATGACGAATTACTAAATGTGAAAACGGCACCTCAATATTTGGCTCCGTTTTCGAGTTATTAGGTTTTAAGTATTTTGACCTTTGACATCGATGGTCATTATTTTGGAACTTGCAGTTTTTGATGACGAATTACTAAATATGAAAACGGCACCTCAATATTTGGCTCCGTTTTCGAGTTATTAGGTTTTAAGTATTTTGGCCTTTGACCTCGATAGTCGGTATTTTGGAACTTGCAGTGGTTGATGATGAATTACTAAATCTGGAAACAGCACCACAATATTTGACTCCGTTTTCGAGTTATTAGGGTTTAAGTATTTTGACCTTTCACCTCGAAGGTCATTATTTTTGAATATTTAGTGGTTGATGATGAATTACTAAATGTAAAAACAGCACCTCAATATTTGGCTCCGTTTTCGAGTTATTAGGGTTTAAGTATTTTGGCCTTTGACCTCGATGGTCGTTATTTTGGAACTTGCAGTGGTTGATGTTGAATTGCTGATTCTGGAAACAGGACCTCAATATTTGGCTCCGTTTTCTACTTATTAGGTTATAATTATTTTGACCCTTAGCCTCGATGGTCATTATTTTGGAACTTGTAGTAGTTGATGAACTATTACTAAATGTGGAAACACCATCTCAATATGTGGCACCGTTTCCGAATTATTAGGTTTTAAGTATTATAACCTTTGACCTCGATGGTCATTATTTAGGAACTTGCAATGGTTGATGACCAATTACTAAATGTGGAAGCATCATCTCGATATGTGGCTCCGTTTTTGAGTTATTTTGTTTTAAGTATTTTAACCTTTGACATCCATGGTCATTATTTTTGAACTTGTAATAGTTGATGACCAATTATTAAATGTGGAAACACCATCTCAATACGTTGCTTCGATTTCGAGTTATTAGGTTTTAAGTATATTGACCTTTGACCTCGATGGTCAGTATTTTGTTGGTAGTCTCAGCGTAATTCTCCTATGTTAAAAGTGTTCATAATAGGGAAAGAGTACACCCCCTGAAAGATTATCTGCTCTGCTATGTGTTCGTAGTCTCCGTGCTCTTTTATTGACTCCGCTATGTTATATGTGCTCTGTTAAATAGGTGGATGAAAAATGTGTTATCGTTCTGCTATGTTAAAAGTGCTCATAAAAGGGAACGAATACATCCCTTAAAGATTATCTGCTCTACTATTTGTTCGTAGTCTCCACTTGATAATAAGCCATGTGTTATCGATCTGCTATGATATATGTTAAAATATGGGGTAAGAAAAGTGCTCATAAAAAAACGGAATGAGTACACCCCCTGCTATGTTATATAGTCTTATGTAATGTGTGCTATGTTAAATAGGTGGATGAAGAATGTGTTATCGATCTGCTATGTTCATAGTCTCTGTGTAATTTCTGCTATGTTAAAAGTGCTCATATAAGGGAATGAGTACACTCTTGCTATGTTATGCAGTCTTATGTTATATGTGCTATGTTAAATAGGCGGTTGGAGAATGTGTTATCTGCTCTGCTATGTGTTCGTAAAGTGCTCATAAAAGGGAACGAATCTTATGTATTATCTGCTATGGTATGTGTTCGTAGTCTCCAGTGCAATGTGGCATGTGGGCAGTACGTGAGACCAGTGGGCGGGGGTCCGGCGCCAGCCAATCAGCGCGGCACTCCTAAGAGACCGTGGTTGGACGGTGGGTGGGGCCGGGGGGCATGGCCGGCCAATCAGCGGCTTCCTGCGCCATCCAATCGGCATGAAGGGGACGGAAACGGCGCCAGCCAGTCAGCGCCGTAGATACTCCTAAAATGGAGGTCGTAAAAGAGCGTGGTTGGACGGTTCAAGGTGGGCGGAGTCATGGGTCCGGCGCCAACAAATCAGCGTCAAGGGGGCGGGGTCCGGCGCCAGCAAGTCAGCGTGAAGGGGCGTGGCCGGGGCCGGGGCCAGCTAATCAGCGTCAAAGGGGCGGGGTCCAGCTCCAGCTAATCAGAGTGACGGTGCGTGGCCAGCCAATCAGCGTGAAGGGGCGTGACAGGTTGAGGAGACAGCCAATCAGCGTCAAGGGGCGTGGCCAAGTGGGCGGGGTCACGTGACCTGCGCCAGCCAATCAGCATCAAGGATTTGCGCATGCGCGGTAGGAAAAAACTGCGCCAAGTGTCCCGTATCTACTAACATCTAATATAGCATCAAAATATAGCATCAACTAATATATATATTCATGCTCATAAAAACATTAATAAAGCAAAGTTAATTTCAGCAAGCTATTAGTGAAGGAGGAAGAGATTTTTTTGGCAGTCATTCGCAAATTTTCCTGCAAAATGACTCTTTTCGTTGCCATATGATTTCGAAGCATCGTAACAAAACTACATAGTGCCATAGCATCTTCATCAATGTCTTTCTCCAGCTCACTTATTATGCCAGATCCTTCTGAAAGTAAAACGTATTTTTTGCCCGACAGATGAATGTTAGCTCTGGCCTACAATGTAGAATCCTTTCAAAAATCTTGTACTTTTTCTTCTGATTCAGGTTTCTTCCTAATCGTCATTAACCGTGTTTTGTACAGTTTAAAAAGACCGCTCATTTTGAAAAAAGGAATCCTTTCTAATCGCTTTCTCGAATAAATTCAGTAATATATGTAAGTACATCGGCAAAAGCAAAATTTTCACGCAATGTCCGATCGTTCTCTTGTTCATGTTCTGTTTGTTTTCTTTCTGCGTAATTATAAATCTAGACAAACAGTTTCCGTGAAGCTTGCCTCTTGAACAATCAAATCCCCGGCACTACAAATTCCTATAATTCTTTCATCTTCTAACTTTTCAGCACACTCTGCTATACCAATAGAAATATGAGGTCAGTTGACTCAACGTGAATCTTTAAATTGTCATAACTTCGTTGTTTATTAACCAATCTGAATAAACTATACAACAAAACGAAACTAATTTAACACTCTTTAAACAGTTATATACTTTTTTTCGATAATTCTAGTCCCTTACTTGTTATTTTTAAAAATATAAGTAAAATCCATCAAAAGTAATGCGAACTTCCAAATTAAATAGTTTAAAACCTTTTGCTAATTTATTAGACATTGGTATTTTCTACGTCGTTTAGTTTTCAAATCGTAAAGATTTGACTATTAGTGAAGGCAATATAGGGCCCTGAAACGAACACTATGAATTCACAGAGGCGGCGATCTTTGATAGCAGCCATATTGGATTATGTTCACCTCTAGGCGACGTGGCACTTCAATTCCTGCTTAGTTGGATCAGAGGAGCAACATTTCCGAGTGGCACCTTTTTAACACAAAGTGCTGGGTTTGACCGTTCTTCTTGCCTTATGCTCCCCTACTAGTAAATGAACGAACACTTTAAAATTTCGAGATTGGTGGGTTAATTTGGCAGAACCAAAGTCAAGGTCTCCAGAACTAACTTTAGTATTTGATCACCTAAAACTGCTAAAGATTTAATTCGGGAAGGTTCCTTACCTCTTGTATTTTCTTTATTACGTTATTGGCATGCACTGTCTACATTTAGTCTCGTAAGGTCAAGACTGATTCTCGATGAGAGCTTATATAACTTTAATATTAACAAAAAATTCCTGTGCTGTTTAGGATTTATGCTCTGCATAGACGTTGTGTGAGCTCTTCAAATTAGAGTTTGCAGTTACTTTATTTACACATAATGAGGATATGCGTACCTTAATGCACACCTCTTAAGCTTTTAGATAAGAGAGAACCACCGAAGCAATATGTCACTTCTTTGTCCTGCTGTTAGCTCGTGTGATTTATGTCTTAAATAACCTTGACGGTTTAGTTTAAATCATCATCTAAAAATATTTTAGCACATGTCAAAAATTTACAGAGAGTGCAAAAAGAGAATTGTTTTACGTTTAGCCGTCAAATCTTATCAGGTTTTTAACCATTGGATTAACACTTTACCGGGTTTTAACTACTCGATTAACCAATAAACGGTTTTTAACTATTCGATAAAAAAATTTGAGTCTTAACTAATTTCGAGTTATTACAAAAGTCCAAGTAAAAATTTGAAATTAAAATTATTTCGAACTCAAAAGTTTCAAGCCAAAAAATATTCAAACTGAAATTTTCAAATTAAAATATCAAACTTAAATTTTGTTATTCAAACTTAAGAAAAAAAAACGAAATCAAATTTATCGAAATCAATTTTTCAAACCAAAAAGTAATTCAAACTGAAATTTTTGATATAAAAATTTACGGAACAAATTTTTAAAAACTGTTTTCGAACAAGAAATTTGAATAAATAATTTCGAGTTCAATTTTTTTAAAACCAATTAATTTCTTATTAAAATTCCCGAACTAAAAATTTAAAACTAAAATTCGAAAAATGAAATCAATATTTTCGGATAAAACTTACACCAAACGAAGATCAAACAAAATTTTAGAACGAGAAAGTTGAAACTAAGTTTCGAACTGAAATTTCAAACGAAAAATTTCAATGTTCTCGAACTAAAAATGCTATAAAGTTAAATTTTCAAATGAGATTTTTGAACCTAAAATTTCAAACAAAAATTTTGGAAATGAAAGTTTGAAGTTTCGACGAAAATAATTTGAAATTTTCTAACAAACTTTTTGGAAAAATTAAACAGAAGATTCAGAGTGATCATTTAATCAAATTACATCTTAGAATTAAACGGTTTTCAGCAAATGAGCATTATCGACTACATTTATAATTTTAAAATTCAAATGTAAAATGAATTGATGGATTTCAAGCTCGAACTAGAAGTTAGAGGTAGGGATTAACAAATTTTGGGCAAATGTAGCTTTTCAAAAATAACTACTCTATATTCAAGTATTGTGGTCAAAAAAGTTCACCATTCCAGATGCGGAGAAACCCGCATAAAATTTTTAAAAAATTGGCAATGATCTATTTGGTCATAACTCGGTCATAATTCGTTTCATAAGACAAAACCATAGCCGTTTACAGATTTTAAAATTTAAATTGTGTTGAAGAAGTATTCTGGACTAAGTTTTTGAAACGAGCTGAGGAAAGTCAATTTTATCATATAGGTCAGTATTGTGATAAGGAAGTTTGATCCAGATAATTGTTACAATTACAAATTTCTTCAATATATAATAATTCAGTCTTCCTGTGAGTATTAAAGGAAAATGGCAAAATTAAACCTAATTAACTGTGGATGAATCATGACCAAAGTTCCAGTTTTAATAATTTATATATTTTTTATTAAATAAGCACAGGAAACAACTAAAATGTATACCTAAGATGTATTTTGACAAATATAGTTGAAACATAAAAGTCGAAATAGAATAAAACTCATGAGCTTCAAGTCTAAGATTATCACAAGTTTGATTTTGACAAAGAGATATCCTCTTACACTTCATTAAAAGCATATTTAAATAGTGTTTTCTAGTGATAGAAATATGGTAATTAGCTTAATTTCTCGTTTTCTTTGTTACTGAAAAGTTCGTGTTATAAAGACACTTTTCTGGCTTTCAATTTGGCAAAATCTCTTATTATTGCATCAATGTCAATTTCATTCAGAATGTAATTTTCAATGGCCATCAAAGCTAGTCCATTTAATCGTTCTTGAGATATACTTGATTTAAATTATTCTTTATTAATTTTAGTTAAACTAGTTCAATACACAACAAATGACAAAAGTGTCTGTCTTAATTGATATTTAATTTGTCCTCGATCCAGGGGCAGAACTTTAAAATCAGGTTCCTTCGCAAAAATTCTTTTCAGGGCCCCTTAGTCCTATAGAACAATTCAATTCTTTCATGTTTCTTTCCAACATAGACGTACGAAATCAGGCAGTAACACAATGTAAACACAAGCAAAGATGCACCCAAGATTTATCTTTGGGGTCCGAAGATTTTTCGGAATAGCCTATAAATGCAAATAATTTTGTGTATCTGCCCCTGACATTGTCCTAATTGGAGGATCCAGACTCTCAGACTACCTGTGTAGTGTTTCGTCCACACATATTTTTTGGGGGGACACCTTCCCCCGGGAGATCAAAATAATACATCTGTAATATAATAATAAATAAAAGAGTTGCAGCAGTAGCCCTCTGAATACTAAGTGTACCCCCCCGGAAGATTTTTTCTCAAAGGAACACTGCACCTATTAGGGATGCCCACGAGACAAGATGTGTAGCTGTCTCGTCTCGAAAATGTGCTATAAAATTGATGTCTCGAGTCGGAAAATGTATATTTCTCTATTGGAAGAACCGTGTCTCGACTCGAATTTTGTCTGGAAAATCCTGTCTCGACTCGTCTCGTGCGCATCCCTTGCACCTATTTCGGTGCATCCCTGAACGCAAGTAACTAATAATCAAAACTCTACTTTCCATTAGAATTATTACTAATTTAAAATATCACTCCATCTAAATTTAATACCAGAGAATGGATTAATAATTATTGTTATACTGTTATAATTTAAAAAAGCATTGTATACGCTGCTGTGATTGGAAGTGAGAGTACTGAAAAAAAACTACTTGTCATCCAAATGACCTTTCATCGCTTTCAATTATATCCTTTCAAGTTATATACTTATATGCCGCGTGAAAACTAATTATATTCAAATATATTTTGAAATACATGAAATTTAATTCAGTCCCTTAACCGAAATGATCGTGTCGTTTCATTTTAATTCATCAATTAAATTACTGCAATCAGGTAAAATAACCTTACAGTTTCAAAAGAATGTCGACATGCAAATGCTTCGTTAACAGTGACTGGTATTGACAACTCCCCACCTCAACATTTGTATTATTTTGTCCAGAACGCGAAAAAACCTTTTAGAGCCTTCGGTTGCATCTTATCTTCTTTCACGTTTTGTAGCTTTCTTTTCCGATAAAACGCTCACTTGGTTTTATATCGTTGCTCATTATTATTACATGAAAAACAAAGTACTATTAAAAAGTGAAAGCACACATCATTATAAATTAAAAAAATAAAACAAAAACGAAACGACTTAGGATAGAAATGAAAATCTTGACGGATGACAAATGAACCAATAGATATTAACAAAGTGAGCATTAAGCAGTGGAAAGCGATTTGAGCCATTAGGAACTTAAGTTAAAATTTCCCTCAGAAATGATTTTTAAACAATCCATTTGTACCGCCCGTCTTTTCTTAGTATTCGCTCCACTCCCTGGGCGAATGGATAAGAAAAGCCTACTTGCTTGCATGGGGGCCAGAAGAATTTTTTAGGGGGGTCATCTCCCTGGTTGGTATATTACGTTTGGTATTTTTATTTGTATTAAGAAAATCTTAAGAAATTATACATATACATTATACTTATCGTAAGGCAGGTGGAGCCCGGCCCCCTCGACCCCTTTGGGGCGCCCATGCTTGCTTCAACTTTGATAATGTGAATTTCATTTACGGTTATGTTTCTCAACCCTTAACTGTGGTCATTGAACCAAAATACTATGCGAAGACACTGTTTAAGACAAGATGGAGGAGCACCCTTGGAGACATTTCTTTCTACTGTGATAATGCCACCCAATCCATAAACAAGACTTGCGGTTGAATTCCCTTCGTTTGTTGATCCATTTGGATTTTAAAGACATACTTAAAGATAATTTTAGTTTATTAATATCTGAGCTTAATTTGATCATTTGCTCACTTTTCCATTCTTATGGTATCTATGTTTTGTCTACCGTTCTCCCCAAATTCGGTTTATGACAAAACGTAGATACGGAAGAAAACGTGATTTGCCGTAAAAAAGCTGCGATATACGCAATAAACAAGTGACAGAAAGAGAGAGAGAGATGTGTAAACTTTTGGGAAAAAAGATATGAACGTTACGATTATATTTACAAGATTCAACAACTAGCAAAAAACACGATTTCTACCACATGGTGACCGTTTTCTGGATTAAATTATAGCAGCCTTCCTACAACTGCTTTTAAAATACCATTAGTTATACAGATAACGTGTTGAGTTTCGAATCTGATTAGCCTAGTGTCGACAGTCAATTTCCATCAGCTCATGCGCGAACAAAATTAATCAAAAATAAAGAACAGGGATAGATAAACACAAAAAGTAAGTAATGTAGATTTTTCATGTAAGTTAAATATATAGGTGTTGACTTTGAGAGCGACAGAGATTAATGTAGCTTATAAAAAATTTTCTTGTTGATTTTTAATGCTATGTAGATGTGAGTGGGTACCAAACAGCTGATTGAGTATAAACACACACATTAAGCACCTTCATATGCATTTATGAATAAAAGACAATGTTTTGAATATGGTACCAGTTTATATCGGTGTTAATTTTATATTGAAGCACTTCGCAAAGTGAAACCTGAGTTGTGAAAAGAAGGATTGGTTGTTAATGTTCGTAATATCAAAATTCTTTTTGTTTCATGTTTTAAGTGCATATTTCTTATTTTCCTATTAAACTTAGATATTTATATCTTTGTACTTTAATTTAGTTGGTCGTAATTCATATCAATATGGAGGCTAGTGTTTTAGAACAATTTTAAGCAATGTTGACAGAGGAATTAAGGAAACAATTAGAAACCATTGCTCAGAAATGGAAATGAATATTGGACGTGTAGGAGAAAAGAGCTGAATCAGTAGGTAAATTTCAAGAGTCTGTAACAGATGCGATTTGGGAGCGTAGGAAATAGCGAATTGAATGTCAAAGCAGAAAGTTTACGTAATAATATCAAAGTAAGCCAATAACTCAATAACTGAGGTACGCTCTGAATTAGTTAACGCGGCCAATCATATTTATTCAGTAACTGCCGAGTTTAAAAATAGTGTAGTGAAATGAAAGAAATGTCTCACTGAATTCTGTGAATATATGCGAACGGCACAGGTTGAGTGTACAAAATACAACAGTGCAAGGAAGTGCAAGGCGGAAAAGAAACCGTAAATACTCTTGAATTCGAGCCCTCCCACGGTGTGGAAGATATGTGCCAAATAAACCGGAAAGTCGATTACAGTCAGGAAAAGGAAATATGCATTGTAGGGATAGCGAAAAAGGTAGAATCGTTACGTGTACCTGTAGACAATTATGTTTCTAATGTAATTGTTTTGCCGGCAGGGGATGCCGATGTTTCACACATGATAAGTTGTAAGCGTTGAGGTTGCGCGTACCCATCCTCTCGAAGAAGCCAGGGAAGGCTTGAGCATTCAATTGTTAGGTTTGTGTGATAACGAAGTTGTAGTGTTGTCGTTTATGTGTCGCAGGCAAATGCTTTGCGCGATTCAACAAATTCAAATTTCTCTTCGTAACCATGAATGTCTAACGTGATTTGCATTTTAGTGCTGCAAATCCATTCCGACTTTATCAACTTTGAGTATTGTACAAGAAAACGACTTCAAATTAACAGTTTAGAGTGTAGGCCCACGAAGAGAATTGTGTTTTACGTAGTGAACATCTAGTACATAATCAATCGGTCGGAAATGTTTACCGTAAACAAGCGTAAAAGTAACACTTCCAATAAAGCACACGCAGTCAAACTAATATTTCCGTTATAGAGCTGAAATCTAGCACCAAGGATAAGAAGAAAAATAAGATAGCCAATGAAACCCACTCGAGTTTTGTCATACGTCAGTTAACGTAAACTCTATTTCGAGGAGCATAATCAACAGAATTAAAATGAGCAGACATAATAGTATTATCAGTACATTAGATGCAATATTTATTAATTTTTAGTTGCCGAAAGGAGTTAATTTTCAAGCTAGTATTTCACTATTGCGAAAAAGTAAAGAGCAAAAATTTAAGTGTGGAGCTGCTCAAAATGTAGAACAGTTGATTGCTCGTGATGACAACAATGTTCGTCGACCTCCACGTACAGCATACTCTCAGCGCGGAACCATGTATTAGGCGTGCAGTAGGAAATAAGTTGAGAATAAAAGAAAAGTGCTTTGGTAAGCATAATACGGAACGAACTAAACCCAGTCTCAGATGAACTAGATGCAAATTAAAGTCGAGCTGTAGGCGATCTTATTTTGCGTCAAACATGCGGAAAAAAGTATACATCGACTCCGAAGACTACTAAAAATAATAAGCGAAAACACGTACGAACATTGAATAGTAAACTACATGGGAAATATAGTAATAGTACGAGCAAACATAAGAATAAATTTATCACAGGTATCGCAGTGCAGCGTAAATCTAATTGTCGTAAACTAAAACGTGTCATTAGGCGAAATTTTGTAAATGTACTGTAAAAAGGAGAAAAGTTCCGCAAATTAAAGAAACTAACTGGAAAAGTACCCGTGCTAAATTACAGCTTACAAGCGTAACCGGCATAGATGGAATATTAAAATTTTAGCGCAAAATAGCGTGAACTTCACCCGAACTTAGACTAAACCCCGGAAGAGATGAGAAATTAGAAATACCGAATTTGACCTTTTAAACTTTTAGGGAGAATTAAAAAAAATGATTATTGAAATTTATTTGATTATTCCCCTCGTATTTCGAAGAATAGGGTTTTTACTTTTCATATTCAAAATGTGTGCACACCGCCATTGACGCGCCAGTCCAAAAAAACCTCAATATCGCTCTACAGTCAGGTACATTCACTTAGATGTCATGTTTTATGGTTTCCTTAAAGCTTTTGGAGATGAAAGATGAATGTGGAAAGCAGAGCAAGGCAGCATTGGAAATTTTAAACAGGAAATTTATTTAGAACGCAATTTGGAACTTTCAAATAGTAATAATAACCCACCACTGTTGTAAAGTATGGCTATCCCGTTTTGGATGCGGACTTTCTGTGTTGAATTCTTGTTAGAATGTTCAAGTTTTATATATTTTTTAAAGGTGTTTCCAGTTTTGGGAACAAGACTTCATAATAAAATTTTATTATGAAATTTTGTTTTGAGTTTTTATTCATTCTCCTTTATGTTTGCATTAACATTTAGCTGTCCCCATACAATCAATCATTTAGGGAAATGTTAGACAATTAGAGATATTTACGACCATAATTAGAAAAGCACTAGTAATAACTACAATAATTGTAGTCTGAAGAGCACACTTTTCTAATTACTCAAAATTTTAACTTTATCATTAATTATTAATGATAAAGTTAAAATTTTGAGTAATTAGAAAAGTGTGCTCTTCAGATAATGAATTTTTTCATCTTATGTGATTCTATAATGAAAAAAATATGCTAAATTTGTTAAATAAGAGATTAAGTCGCTCTCAAAATACTGTAAATTAAACACAATTTAGTATAATATTGAAAATAATTGAAAATTACGTTGATTTTCATAAAGCTGTGTGTTTTGTTCGTCGTTCGAATTATATATGCCGTCTATTATGGAAAGTCTATTATGCATTCATTGCGACTAATGAGACCTGAAGTTAATTGAGTTCAGAGAAAGCGATATTATAAGTTAAGAGTTGAAAGTTAAAATATAATTCATCCCCTAGGGACATCACTACTTTCCTTACAAAATTAAAGTTATGAAACCAGTACGGCGCCTGGTTGGCACCCAGCTAGTGCGTAGATTCGGCAATTGACTACACATTTCAGAATTTGTAATATTAACTTTTAATGTTTGGCATATTTAGAGAAAAGTATAATAGTAATAAAATTGATGTTCGGATTTTCAATTTTGATATAATACTTAGTTTTGATTTGATTTAGAGAAAGTAAATTAGAAGTTATTCTTTTCGATTTTTGAAAATAACTCTTGTTTTCTTGTTCCAGGAATCATAAACCGTCTCGAGAAAAATAAAAATGGAAACCTGTTTACGATTTCACGGTACCTTTTACTACGATAAACACCGGATACTATGATATATCGATAGTACTGAGTGCCTACGACAGTTTGGCAGTATATTGTAAAATTAAAGGTTATGTTATGAGAATATATTAAGATTGTTACGTACGAGTAGACCCTGAACGACATTAATGTTTAATGAACAAGTTAATATTACTGTTATCTTATATTTCACGATTATGACAAATGTTTTCGGATGTGATTTTATTCTCGATAAAGGTAAGTGCAGTTGCTAGTAAGCCTCACGTAAGTATTGGCTAGCGCTCTTTAAAAAGTTACATTTGTAAACCTACCAATTTTGTAGATATGAGCAGGCCTGAAGTAATACTAATGATTAAATGATTGATGAATTGAAATGCGGGGCTGTAGCGTTAAATATCCTCCCAGCAGTGGCGGATTAAGCTTCGTCGGCGCCCTAGGCACAAACTTAATGTGCGCCCTTCTCAAAAGAAAAATAGTATTTGAAGTATTTTAAGGCTAATATAAAATTAGTGAAATAAGAAGCGAAGTATAAAAATCAATAATAAAAGCAATAGTCCTAGTACAAACAATTCATTTTATGTATGTGCTATACCTAAAATTATGTAATGTATTGAAAAATTAAATTCACGAGTAATAAATGAAGGTGCTTCTGCCTCACTTTGATTGCTACAAACTCGTGTATAAGTTCTTCAAAGTTGATGTGTCCATCAGTCAAGATGTGTGCTTCGATATGAGGAATAGATAACTTACATCGTTGAACGGAGATAAGTCTTCAGTCTTTTTAGAGCCGAAAACGAACGTTCAGCTGAACAGTTTGTTACAGTAGTACAGTAGTACGCAAATTATTCTTAATGCAATCTCCATATTTGGAAACACAGATTACAACATTTCTTTCCATATAAATGCTAGCATTTCTGCTGGTGCGTCACAGATTTCTCTCGTTTTCAAAAGTCCCGCAAAATATACACATTCATTGCATAACGTTGATTCGAGATCAGTTTTATATACAGCCTGAAGGTTGGCTGCGGGTTCCGAAATGACACAAGAACTTTGCAGAAACTTACTTAGAAACATGAAGTGGTCAGACATTATTTTATAGTTTTCCTTTCTTCTAATTAATTCAACGTGCAATTTATCAAGAATAGGAAGAAACACCTCAACTTTAAATGTTTGTCTTCCTGCTAGAACAATCTCATTGTCTCTTACTTCGTAGGATTGAATGTTACGTTTTCTAAACCTTTTATAACTACGCTCGTAATCCATATCAGTTTTCTCCATGGATTTTTGCTCATAAGAGTCGAACATGTCACGAAGAGAAGTTATAAAGTTTACAAGTGATTGAACATGTACTATTGTTAAATCTATGTTGACACTTTGTAATTTCACGGTGACACTCTGGAATCTCTTCAGTATATCATTCCAAAGTGATCATGAAAACAGTTTCCACCCTATTTAGTTGTTTCAAGAGGGATAAGGCCTAATTTCGAACTAGAGTTTTCTCAAAAGGATCATCGCTTACATGAGTAAAGGTCTGAATTACACTATCCCAGTTTTCATCCTCCTCTCGTGCTGACCAACATGTCTGTGATAAAGATTTTTAGTGTTTTCGTTCCTGGATATATATGAAAGAAGCAAGTAAGTTCCAGCCTTTTGTTGAACTAAAAAATGTAAATATTTTGAAGCATATTGAAAAAAGCACATGCTTCCCTACAACTGCTTGCTGCACTACTTCCGACCAAATTCAAAGAATAAGCTGAGCAGGGCACATAATACGCTTTAGAATTGATTGCTTTAATTCGAGCCTGTAAACCTGTATATGTTCCTGACATATTGCTGGCATTGTCGTACGACTGACCTCAGCAATTAGTAAGGTCAATAGAATGTCTGGTCAAAATATCTATTACAGCTTCGGCTAGATTTTCAGATTTGTGACTTGGATTTGACAGAAACGAAAGAAACCGTTTAACAAGTTTACCCTCTTTATTCACGTATCTTAACACAAGAGATAACTGATCAGTATGCGAAATATCTGGAGTTGAATCAATTATTACGGAGAAATATTTTTTTTTGTTTTATGTCTTTAATAATTTCTTTTCTCACTCTATCAGCAAGTAGTTCAATAACTACATCAAAAATTGTTGAAGACAAGTAGCTTTTATAACCTTTCCCCGGACTTCCATACCATTCAATGTCTTCTGCTAGAAATGGATCAAACTCGGAAATAAGCTCTAAAGACATCATGTATTGCCCGTTGTGCAGAGAATTGAATTTTTCTTCGTGACTACGTAAAGGAATCCCGCGACTTGTCAACTTCTTTACGACAGGAAAAACTCTTCTTACACTGTGACTTCTGAATATGTGATTGAAGATGGTTCTCCAAGGTCCCAACAGGTTTCTGCATTTCTGCATTGTTCGCAGTTTTTTTGTCCAGAATTTTCGTGTGATGCTAGAATATTTGAAATGTTTTTCCAGTCTGAAATGCCCTGAGCTTCTATCTTTGTTTTGTCTTTGAACAACCTACATGATGCACAGTATACGGCGCCAGTGCAACACGAATATACCACATAATTCCGCAAAATCGATTCGCAATTCACAAGTTTACGAAAACAAAACAAACAAACAAACAAATCACTCCTATTTAAGAATCTTGTCTAGCCTAATATCAATCTCTGCAATTTAGAAATATCGTTTTCAGTATTCTGATTAATTCCATGTCTTAGAAGAATGTCAATTGTAGACTATTTCAGACACCACTCGGCACGATCGTCACTAACGAAATTTGCACTCTCACTGTCACAATCACTAATTCCTACGAACTGAGGAGACACTACTTTAAGTGAACTTTCTTCATACACTAAACCCACAATATTGTCAACATTTTTCGTTTCACAGAGTTCACCCGATGTAACCGCTTCCACATCAGTTACTGAGCTGCTTTCGGAAATCACTTGTTCAGTTCGCCTAAAAAATGTATCCAGTGTAAAAAGCATTTTCTGTAAGGTTGCTTCTCCTTCACGCTGAAAAAAAAAAACACCAAATCGCAAACGCACTAACAACCAACAGAATGCACCAGAAAATACGGTAAGGCAAAAACTAGTTACATGGAATTAGATATCTGTGTAATTATTTATTGCAAAGCGCCAATACTCGTCTGCATATAAAAGAAGTATCTCCGAGTAGATTAATAACACGGTTAAAAAAAAACAACCACTTTTTAGGCCCATGCGAAAGATGCACTAACTCACTTAACAGCAATTTAAAAAATGACCGACTGTATTTTCTTTCGCTCTGTCTTTTATATATATATATATTTTTAAAAAAGACTGACATTGTACAGGCAATGCGACTATGCGAGTTTCAAACAATCAGTCTTCTTTGTCGCCTGGCCATTCGTTTCACAAGGGTGGTGACAAATCAACGGTTTATTTACAAAAACAAAATAGCAAGATTGGGTGGGCGGCTTGCATTATTGTCATTGCAAGCGATAAAAGTCACAGCACAGATTAAAAAACAAAGTGATTGACACTTCAATTCGAATCTGAAGGAAGCAGAGCAGACGGAACATCTCGATAACACATATGATATATACAATACACCAAGGTTTCTTCCGTATGAAGCGAAAGTGTTACAAACCATTGATTTGAAACATTTGTTTCAAAGGTCTAAATTGTTACTGCGTACGTAAGACATTTTTTATATTCTGGAGAAACGATTTGCCGCCCCTAGGCACGTGCCTAGTGGGCCTATTTGGTAATCCGCCACTGCCTCCCAGGGTATGTTTCTTGTCGTATTTTTCATTAAATTTATTTTCCTAAAATACCTCCTAAAGGCCTGAATGTTGACAGCCCAATTGGGGTTGGGAAATTAACCCGGATATGTCCTGATTTGAATGCCGAAAGCATGCAGCCAGAGTGGTATATAAGGTCTTAGTGTAGAAGAGATTCATTTTAATCGTCAGGGAGTTTAGCGACCCTGCAAGCTTCAACTGTAGGAGATTAAGTCAGCGCTGTTGCTTTTAGGAACCAACTCATTAACATATGTATTTTTTAAGAATGACTTACAACCTGGCTTGTCAATTAATGGCGCTCCGTAGGGTTTAACCATCGTTTAACTCATTTATTCGTTTTAAAATGTTCAAACGTATATTAGTTACGTTGTATGATATATATCGATATTTTAATTATTTTATGTGTAGTGATATGTATGTAGATTTTGTTTAGTTTTGAATTTTACTAATTTCATGAATAGATTATATATATTTAGTATGATAGTTTTGCTCGTATATTATATACGAATATACGTATTTACGTATTATGTTAGAACATTTTAATTATTTTTTAAAAAAATGAGTGTTTGAAACGAAAATAGTAAGTTTAGTGCTGAAAACATAATTAAAAAACTTTGTTTTCATAATTTTTTTACGAGATTATATATTGCTCAACGACTCACACAAATGAAAGAATACCTAATTTATGTTTCCTCTTCTGTTAAATATTCATACAGGTGGAATAATTTGGTTAATTTACTTTACTGAATTTTTTATTCACCTCAACACAAATGAAGCCATAGTTAAAACATTCGGTATATGGTTAATATAAATAGAATAGTCATACCTAACGAATCAATTTGATGTTTAGCTGATTGTTTTTGTGTTGATTAGTTTAAAAGGAGAGAAAATATTGTATTAAACTAGCACTTATCAATAAACTCACACAATAGTAACACTATGTAACAAAATTTAAATTGAATTTGAGAATTCTGATAAAAAAAATACGACATAAGAAAATTGTTTGATTCGTTGTGTAATCTAGTGATGGGTAGGTCCCATTGTTCATGGTATGTTGAGGGAGCAATGCATGAGCCAACTAGGCACGTGAAAATTGATAACGTTCGTCAAGCGAACATAATGATCGCGTATAAAGTATTTTAGAGCTGTGTACGTTTGAGTTCAACTAAATGGCAATTGAGCATTATAAATGATTTAGGGCTATTTTCAAGATGCCAAAAGCCTGATTTAGAGCGGCATCTTTACATGAATTTACTCTTATAATGTCTGCGTATTTTAACGTGATGCCAAAGGCCATTAGAGGGCGGCTCACTCCGTAGATAGTTACCCCTTCTAACTTCCCGAATGCCTAGCTTGTGAATGCTAGATGAGTAGGAACCGTTTGTTGTGCATATTTAATATTTTGGAATTGGATAGAATATCCCTTGTGATGTATATTTGTGATCAATGTCCATAAATGTGCTAGTAGAGTTTTACTTTGCCGTTGCCAATAAGATGTTTGTTGAAAATAAGATTAAGTAATGATTGTATCAGCCAAAAATCGCGTGTTCACTAATGTTGTAAAGATCCGTGCATTAGTGTTGATGCCTATGTAAATGTTATAGTTGATGATTTGGTAAAAATAGAAGTTTGTTTGCGAGTACTACTGATAATTTTTTTAAAAAAGTTTTTGTATGTGTGTTTAAATAACAGCAAGGCAAGAGAGATTGTTTTGTGAGTTGACCTACGATTGTTTTGTGAGTCTAAATTTATTTGAAACATTTTAATGAATCTTTCGTTTTGCCGTATGAGCAATATCATTATTGAAACTTGAGACTTTAAATGATTTTGTATTGCTTTAGAACTTTTGATATTTAGTAAGTTGTAATACAGTATTTTAAATAATCAGTATACAAGTAATGCTATAACTACTTTACGAAATGCTGCTTTTGAAAATTTTCTTGCTTTATTCATGTTTTCATGTGTATGAATATATATATATATATATATATATATATATATATATATATATATATATATATATATATATATATATATATATATTAATTTATATAATAATTTTAATGCTACATTGTATCTTTATATTTAGTAGTTGAATATTACAAAATACTTTTGAATAAAAAGATTTGGGTATTGAATAAGTTTGTTGTAAAGAAAAAAAGGTGCATATACACGCATTCCACTACACTAGATACACGTATTATGAGTTTCGGCTTTAGTGTTTACACCGTTGTTAGGCAACACTTCCGAAATATACACATTTTCTATTATTGTTTAGTAAATAAGTATTTTTGTATTAATGTCTACCTGTATATTCATTTAGTTTCAAGTGTCTACTATGATTTCAAATATGTTATACTCTTTGGATGAATCCTTCGCGATTAATTCTCATCAGAATTGTCTTACAATCGATAGGATAAAGCGGGAGTAAAATGGAATTAAAAGAAGAAGAAAGTGCTGGCAATCAATAGGGATACCATCTAAAAGTTTGTTCTTGGCTTTCTTTTCATTCTTCCAAATATCATTTTGTTATGGTTTATTTGTCTTTTCCATTTGGTCTATTGCCAAACAACATCTGGAATTACAAACATGTATTATAACGAACATTAACAAAACGGAAGTGATGTTCCAGGTTATTTCGAGAGAAGTTAATTTCGTTTATAACAAGTTTTCTTCTTCGTTTATAAAGATTTATAATTTGTGCTAAAGTAATGTATGATTTTTTTCTTGTTTTCGTTGTTTTTTCTTCTCGCGATATTCTTTACTATATATTGAGCTAAGTTCTGAAATTTATTTTCTATTTTACCATTTGATGTTATTCCATGCCTCTGGATTAGTTTTTTTCTAATATCAATAGTGTTCTAATTTCTACCGGGGTCACAATGAGAAGCTGTGAGGGGCGTAGACTTAAAATCGTTAATAAGGCGCACTGAATTTAACATAGGGACGTTATAACATATGCGTATTTTTTATTTAACTACGCATATGTGGAGTATTATTACATATGTGGAGTATTATTCTTGTATGTGGAGTATTATTACAAACTATCCTCGCAGACCGTCTAAACGCTCAAAATTGTAACTATCAAAAACAACATAGTTTTATTCCGTTACACTCAATAAAACATCTATATCATATAAAGATATAAAGAGATTGAGTGGTTCAAACTTTACCTGTTCCAATTCATGAGATTACCTATGATATTATCGGGATCCGAACCTTCGATCTCTTTAGAAATCTTCATTATAACATCATTCCATTGCAAAAATTAATGGGATCCAGTAAGGAACTGGTGATAAAACAAATAACTCCACTCCCACGGTCTTAGGATTCGGGCGTTATAAATACCAGAGGCATATGCCGTGTGCACACCGTCACTGTTGCGCCAACCCAAAGGTATACTCCTTAATACCTGTAAAAGAATATAAGATGGAACGGACATGCACGGTCAACACCAGACGAGTAGTGGGAGACGAAAGTAAACATTTGCACTCCACTGCCTTGAAGATACCTTACCTCATGACGTTCTACTTTAAGCTGCACACATATTTAGAATTTGATATCCACCATTCACTAAGAAAAAAAATGTAAAATCACACACTTTGATGCTATTAAATATTGCTTTCAACGAATATTATAAAGAAAAAGAAATAGTTTGCAAAACACTTATATTTTGAATTTGACTTCTATGAAAATGAAATATTTACATATAAGCATCAGCACAAGAACACCTTAGAATCATTATCAAAATTTTCACTTTTAATCACACTCGCCCATTTATTTTACGGGACGATACCGTTAACACGCACGAAATTCGCGAGCGGCGGATGCGGTGGTTCGTACGATAATGAAAGTTCACTGTAGATATTTAACTTCCATTAGGTTGCGTAAAGATGAGCTTATTTGACATCTCATTATCTGGATTGTAGTACCACTCTTCTATGAGTTTCTTCATTCATTTTAAATTTAAAAGATGTTAACTGAGGGTGTGCGATGAAAACACATTGTTTATATCACAAGATCACGCCATATTAAAAATGTACAAATTTGTCGTTGCACTATTAGAAAAAATATTTAGCTCAATTTAAACTAATTTTACAAATATTTTCACTTTCTGTTCTCTGGTGCATTTTTCTGTTGCGAGAGCAAGACTCCTTTACGTTTCAGCCTTTTGGAGTTTTAAAAGCGCTCTGACGAATGGATTGAGGCGTCACATCGTCGCCAGTTAAATAGCGTAAGAATACACTAACAAATGAAAATACAGCAAATTTAGCAACACTAAGTTTTTGCTTTATTGTTTTACTAATAATGTATAATGGATAATCCATAGGTTAATTGAAACCATATTGAAAACACTGATACTCTCAATAAAATAGGAAGTTAATGATTACAACTAAATTTTACATTATCACGTAAAATTTGTCGTCATCACATGAGTCTTTACTGCGTGGGTGTGGAGAATGAGAGTAGCGAAATCCCTCACCTAAAATAGGCTGACGGGAGGAAGCAAGACTGTCTGGAAAAGTGAGGCACCTTTTGGGTGACAAATTCCTTAGCATTGTTCTCCTCCAAATGTTAACTGGTTGCGTTTCATTTCTACGAATCGAAGTTGAGAAATACGAGGGTTGATTTAAAAGTTCATGTCTGTCCATATCGTCATAATCAAACATAAGGTGAATACCTTGGAGGTCAAGGGAACTGACTTTTGAAGTAGGTATACTTATGCCTAGGAAATTGACTCTCCATAGTGAAATATATAAGCTGGGAAGAGAACCACGACGCAATTCACTCATTGGTAGACCCTCGAGTGGAGTGCGAAGTGGTTCTTGTAGCTTGCATTTTGTGATCCGGAGAGTAGCTTTCCGAATATAAATAAACCTTGTTGGAAACGTCATGTATAACTTGGATCCCTTTTATTATGGCAACCTCAATTGAGCTGTCTTAAAACAATGAACTAAATGGATTTTCGAACTATCAGTAACCAGATTAAATTTTGTAGTTTTTCATAATTTGGAATAAATTATCACTTTTAGAAATAGTAGTCTATAAACTCACATGAAAAGGTGATGTAACAATGTGGCAATCTACCTTTTTTTGTGGTATTTGACATCCTGGGTTTCCAGTTTTACCCATACTCTTTGATGGCAGCTCGAAAATGGAGTTATGATAGTTCACTTTGGTTTCAGACAGCTTAATTACTATTGATGCATTGCCACATTATATATATATATAAATATAATGCATCATATAGGCTATATATAGCATTTAACTTTTATTACTTTGATCTGTTTACATGACAAGAAGCAAGGACATTTTTACCTTATATCAGAAATCTTCAATTCTGAATTAACATGTCAGAATTTATTAATTAAGACATCTTTATTCACTTTAAGTAGTATATCCCTTTCATACTGCATTACCATAAAAGATTGAAGGTTGTCTTGCCCGAGGTTCGCCCTTAATCTTTATTTAATAATATTGAGTTTCAAAAGAGGCTTGTTTACGACTTTCTTTTCACATGTGTAAGAGGGAGGAACTTGTACATTTTAAAGAGGTATGTAAGGTATACATGTGATATTCATATATAATTTTTAATTCACACGTAAGGCAGGACTTGCAAGTTTACTCTGATTTCCTACATCCCTGGTTCAATATCGCTTCACCATGCTTCCTCTTCATACTCACTAATTATATATTCAATATCATATTCACTCACATCTTGCGATGACTTGGATTAAATATCTGCATAAAATTTTAGTTCTTCGATAGTTTTCCCTTTCTCTAGGCCACAGATTTTGTTCATAGCATTTGTGGGTAGTTCGTCTTTTAAATCAGAAATCCGCCTTGAATCGAACCACACCAAGTCGTGGAAAAAGTTTTCATGTTTCGAAACCCGGTTGGTCACACTTTGAATGATTTTGTTAAGGACATCTCTGAAATCACACAGTCTGAGACTTTTCTCTTCTGTATTCCCTGATTTCGTAACATGCCAATTCAGGTCATGCAACGATATTATATATTTGTGAATTACTTCCATTTTCCTTGTAGCTATTTTGGGCAAAAGTGCAACTTAAAAGTGCACATCTGTTGTTAAGAACAAGAAAAAAAAATATATAGAATATATGTTAATTTTTGATAGATAATCTGTAATTGTGGTTACAGTATAACACAGAATTTTTGTTTCGGTTTGCTATGGCAACTGGTAATTATTAATGGAGATTACAGAATAAAAAGTAGTTGTGGTGAATATGATGTGTCTAATTTGAAATTTATGCAATCACTAGTTATTACAAATATACGTATAAATTGAGGGTGCCTGATAGTAGTAACTTATCTTAGTATTCGAACTGGGCTAATGTGATGAAAAATACGTTTAATTTAATTATAATGTTACAATCGAACGATTACATTCTACGAAAAGAAAAGTTTTACACTATCTCAGGGAAAGATAGGCACAGTTTATATGATTTGATCACAGCAAAACGCAGATTGATCACATCATGGGTTTTTGTAAAGACTATGCAGAATTAGTGGCTCCATTACAGCGCATGACGAGAAAAAACTAAATATATTTGGGATGAAAAAAACAAAATGTTTTTGAGAAATTAAAACAAGTACTTTTAGACGCCCCACTTTTAGCGCCATATGTTCCAGGAAAGCCTCTATGTTTATGAACAGATGCCTGTACAAATCCATTGGAGCCGTTCTCCTACAACAATCAGATGGTTCATGGTGTCCTTTGGGCTAATACAGCATATTATTAAGACCGGAGGAGACACGACGCCATATTGTGGAGATAGAACTTTTGGCAATTTTGTCTGCTTGCAGAGCATTTAATTTCTTTTTGGCATGTAATGAATTTGAACTCTTGACGGACTGTAAGAGTTTAACATACTTGAAATCATCTCCAAAATTATCAACAAAATTACTTCGTGGGGCTCTTGAATTAGAAACTTACCGTTACATTTCTGTACACATAACTGGGAAAAATAATCTTGCCGATATTTTGAGTAGAAACACAGACATCGAGAAGACAAAAGAAGATTTTGATCCCGAACAACTAGATGTCTTTTCTACATTTCAACAGGAATTGGATGTCGCTGGATTACTAAAAGAAGATAATTTTTTTGATCGAAGACCACGAAAAAATGTTGTCATAACCGGAAGGGAAAAATTATAAAAAGTTGAAATAACTTAGTAGACGTAGAAAATCGATAGAAATAATGAACACCAACTATTAGTTGACTGTTAGAAGTATAGTAGATATAGTTCTCAACCCAAGTAGAAGATGCACTCTTTGCTTCATGAAAATAATAAACATTTTTGAAAAATAATTACAGAAAAGTAATTTGATGAAGTTTAGTGAGCGAACGTAGGTTAGTGGTTAGTGTTGACGCTTCGTAATTGAGTCTCCCCGTTCCAATTTCGATACGAAGCATCCTGACTAGTGATTTTGCAGTACCACTGGGCGAATACCGGGATACTTTTAATACATAAGCTTTGGCAAATTTTCTTGAAATCTTTGTTCTTATGTTGTTAATGTTTCAGTGTGAAATGGCATTTTGCTGCATGGAAAATATTTTTAGTAAACAAAACATAGTAGATGAATGGTTAGTGTAAGGGACTCCTACTTGTATGGCTTAGTTTCAAATCCCGACTGTTCTTATTGATTTTTTCTTTTAGCTACGCTCATATGTTGCACTCCAGAAGTTCAATTTTCAATTAAATATAGTCGCAGCTAGTTTAAACTGAAATTATTTTCAAAACTATTTGCTATTACGTGCTTTTGTTTTACTTGCGATGTTTCAACTTTGCTATTAGATCTTAGAACCCTAATGTAACTCATTTCCCTACGTCATATCATGAGGAATGTTTTCACAACAACGATAGTCGGGCGGTAATACAGAATTCCATTGTTACTGCAGGGCCGGATCTTGAATCCTGCGAACTAAGCGTTCGCAGGAGGCGCCAGGTGAAATGGGAGGCAAATTAGAAAAATGAATTTTGTTTTAAATGTAAATATTTATTTAAAAAATGTTATGATGAAACATTTTCCTCATATAGCTTCAAATAAATATTGTACAGACTGAGATACAGATAAAATACATCAAAAGTACAATAAAGTCGAATCTTTGCGTGGTTGGCTGTAAAACACCCCTTTACAAATGAAATGGGCTCGTACATCAATTGATGCCAATGCCACACTGACAAGTAATGCTAGTTTGAGGAAAATTTCCACGGCACAGGATAGACGTTTTTAAAGAGGGAAAAGGGATATTTTATGAATATGAGATAAAATGAAGGTAAATTTAGCTTTCCAATAGATGTTGTATTAATCACTATGACCGTAGAGCTAAAGACAGTGGTATTCTTTCCACGATCCCACCATATGCACAAAATGCAAATATAACAGACTCTTCATTCCTCCCTCAACAATCCTTCCGACACCTTGCTAGAGAATATCATTGCCAAGTATGTCTTTAAAATCCGAATGGATCAACAAACGAAAGGAATTCAACCGCAAGTCTTGTTTATGGATTGGGTGGCATTATCACAGTAGAAAGAAATGTCTCCAAGGGTGCTCCTCCATCTTGTCTTAAACAGTGTCTTCGCATAGTATTTTGGTTCAATGACCACAGTTAAGGGTTGAGAAACATAACCGTAAATGAAATTCACATTATCAAAGTTGAAGCAAGCATGGGCGCCCCAAAGGGGTCGAGGGGGCCGGGCTCCACCTGGCTTACGATAAGTATAATGTATATGTATAATTTCTTAAGATTTTCTTAATACAAATAAAAATACAAAACGTAATATACCAACCAGGGAGATGACCCCCCTAAAAAATTCTTCGGGCCCCCATGCAAGCAAGTAGGCTTTTCTTATCCATTCGCCCAGGGAGTGGAGCGAATACTAAGAAAAGACGGGCGGTACAAATGGATTGTTTAAAAATCATTTCTGAGGGAAATTTTAACTTAAGTTCCTAATGGCTCAAATCGCTTTCCACTGCTTAATGCTCTCTTTGTTAATATCTATTGGTTCATTTGTCATCCGTCAAGATTTTCATTTCTATCCTAAGTCGTTTCGTTTTTGTTTTATTTTTTTAATTTATAATGATGTGTGCTTTCACTTTTTAATAGTACTTTGTTTTTCATGTAATAATAATGAGCAACGATATAAAACCAAGTGAGCATTTTATCGGAAAAGAAAGCTACAAAACGTGAAAGAAGATAAGATGCAACCGAAGGCTCTAAAAGGTTTTTTCGCGTTCTGGACAAAATAATACAAATGTTGAGGTGGGGAGTTGTCAATACCAGTCACTGTAAACGAAGCATTTGCATGTCGACATTCTTTTGAAACTGTAAGGTTATTTTACCTGATTGCAGTAATTTAATTGATGAATTAAAATGAAACGACACGATCATTTCGGTTAAGAGCCTGCCTTACTAAAAAAATAATACAAAATATACCATTTTTCTCTTGCTTGTTTATTCATCAGTGAAAGAAGATAATGAAATGCAAGTCACCACAATCACAGACAATACTATTCTACAACAAAAAATATGAACCTAAAGAATGTTCAGTGTTGCCATCCATAGAAATTACAGTGTTGCCAGAAAAACAATTTCCCTAAAATCTAAGTTAAGGCAGCGAGTAGAGGAACAAACTCAACTGCACTTGGTTACGTATCATATTGTTTTGGTTTCCTGTGAACTACTTTTTAAATAATAGTTGTATTTAGTTTGTAATAAACAAAATAGTTTTAACATACAATTATTAAAACTAAATAATAATGTTAATTAAAATGTAGTTCACAAGAAAGCAAAACAACACGATACGTAATCAAATGCGGTTGAGTTCATTCCTCTATTCACTGTCTTAACTTAGATTTTAGGGAAATTGTTTTTCTGGCAACACTGTAATTTCTATGGATGGCAACACTGAACAGTCTTCAGGATCATATTTTCTGTTGTAGAATAGCATTATCTATGATTGTGATGACTTTCATTTCATTATCTCCTTTCACTGATGAATAATCAAGCAAAGAAAAATGGTAAATTTTGTATTATTTTTAGTAAGGCAGGCTCTTAAGGGTCTGAATTAAATTTCATGTATTTCAAAATATATTTGAATACAATTAGTTTTCACGCGGCATATAAGTATATAACTTGAAAAGATATAATTGAAAGCGATGAAAGGTCATTTGGATGACAAGTAGTTTTTTTTCAGTACTCTCACTTCCAATCACAGCAGCGTATACAATGCTTTTTTAATTATAACAGTATAACAATAATTATTAATCCATTCTCTGGTATTAAATTTAGATGGAGTGATATTTTCAATTAGTAATAATTCTAATGCAAAGTAGAGTTTTGATTATTAGTTACTTGTGTTCAGGGATGCACCGAAATAGGTGCAAGGGATGCGCACGAGACGAGTCGAGACAGGATTTTCCAGACAAAATTCGAGTCGAGACACGGTTCTTCCAATAGAGAAATATACATTTTCCGAGTCGAGACATCAATTTTATAGCACATTTTCGAGACGAGACAGCTACACATCTTGTCTCATGGGCATCCCTAATAGGTGCAGTGTTCCTTTCAGAAAAAATCTACCGGGGGGTACACTTAGTATTCAGAGGGCTACTGCTGCAACTCTTTTATTTATTATTATATTACAGATGTATTATTTTGATCTCCCGGGGAAAGATGTCCCCCCAAAAAATATGTGTGGACGAAACACTACGCAGGTAGTCTGAAAGTCTGGATCCTCCAATTAGGACAATGTCAGGGGCAGATACACAAAATTATTTGCATTTATAGGCTATTCCGAAAAATCTTCGGACCCCAAAGATAAACCTTGGGTGCATCTTTGCTTGTGTTTACATTGTGTTACTGCCTGATTTCGTACGTCTATGTTGGAAAGAAACATGAAAGAATTGAATTGTTCTATAGGACTAAAGGGCCCTGAAAAGAATTTTTGCGAAGGAACCTGATTTTAAAGTTCTGCCACTGGATCGAGGACAAATTAAATATCAATTAAGACAGACACTTTTGTCATTTGTTGTGTATTGAACTAGTTTAACTAATATTAATAAAGAAATATTTGAAATCAAGTATATCTCAAGAACGATTAAATGGACTAGCTTTGATGGCCATTGAAAATTACATTCTGAATGAAATTGATATTGATGCAATAATAAGAGATTTTGCCAAATTGAAAGCCAGAAAGTGTCTCTATAACATGAACGTTTCAGTAACAAAGAAAACGAGAAATTAAGCTAATTACCATATTTGTATCACTAGAAAACACTATTTAAATATGCTTTTAATGAAGTGTAAGAGGATATCTCTTTGTCAAAATCAAACTTGTGATAATCTTAGACTTGAAGCTCATGAGTTTTATTCTATTTCGACTTTTATGTTTCAACTATATTTGTCAAAATACATCTTATGTATACAGTTTAGTTGTTTCCTGTGCTTATTTAATAAAAAAATATATACATTATTAAAACTGGAACTTTGGTCATGATTCATCCACAGTTAATTAGGTTTAATTTCGCCATTTTCCTTTAATACTCACAGGAAGACTGAATTATTATATATTGAAGAAATTTGTAATTGTAACAATTATCTGGATCATACTTCCTTATCACAATACTGACCTATATGATAAAATTGACTTTCCTCCGCTCGTTAACCATATTGCCAATTTGCGTGAGAAATTTATAGCCAAGAATCTCCAGAATCGTAAAGATATATTTCTTGATACAATATTTACAGACTTACAGCAGGAATCCGCATATAAATACTGTTATACACCACTCAGCGTGCTGGTTACAATATATCTCCGCAATATTCTAGCAGATCATCATCACACAGCATTCTTTCGTCACCAACTTATCGAGCAACATAGTCCTCATCTTTTCCCATCATAGCACTGTTTCTCAACACCACTAATAAGGGCTATCCATATGTCTTTCATCAGTCCTGAGCCGCCCCAGGACAGAAGATTAATATGCATTTGTTTGTTCTAACATCCATCTACTGTGTTGTGACGTCCAGAGCACCTCGCTCATCACTATTCATTTGTCCTATATATGTACTATAATTTCTTTCAACAGTTCCTTGTATACATATCACAAAATGTTATTTGCTCTACTTCTATTATAACTTTTTTGCACATATGTTATTTTTTCTGCACTCGCACCTTTGTTTACTAGTTTCATACTTTGTTTAATATTGTTTTGTTTAATAACTTTTTGTTCTCATATTTCGTTTTGTTTATGATGTTGATATATAAAATCTTTGTATTTTGATTTTTTTACTGACAAAAAAAATAATTCTTTCACAGCTCCCTGACCGACCATAATATGAATAAAGAATAATTGATGATCTCACACCCCAGGCCAAGAGAGAGGGCGAAACCCTCTAGTGGCAGATTATATACAACTAATGTTTTATTCCAATTACCAATAAAATAAAGATAGTTCCACTCATAATAAGTTGCCCTCATAATTCCGTATAGAGAAAGAAAGTGTTAGTTCCAACCACTACCCTCAAAAAAAATATATCTGAAGAATGTTTGTCCGTTACAGCATTCTATTCTTTTATTATCATTTAGGCGGGGGCGACTAAATATTGTTTATTTACACTTACAAAATGTCTACAACCGATCCTGTTACTGTTTTATATATATATAAAAGAGAGAGAGAGAGAGAGAGAGAGAAAGTTTTGACTCAGAGAAAAGTACAGAGAGATTTTAAACGAATAATACTTATACATTATCATCTGAACAATTTAACCCTAAAAATGCTTTCGATCACTGAAATAAATTCCTGCCTACGCTCCTGTAAAGCAGTAAGAATTTTAGGGACTGATCATGGGGTAATGCCTCCCTGGAGCAACGACAGTTCCCCAGAAATCATACCTCTGATAGGTCCGTACGTGAGTTGAGTTGAGTTGATTTTGAGTTTATCGTCCCGTTCAGCAGCGAGGCTATATGAGACGTGGACCTACTGATTAACGTGGAATCCGAACCACATGAGCTCCCGCCGGGAATCGAACCCGGGTCTCCCGCGCCAAAGGTGCGTACGCTAACCGCTTAGCCACGGAGGAGCTCAGGTCTGTACGTGACAACAGTATTTGTGTATTACCGCTCCTCACTCTCAGTGTATTGAAACTTAATTCAAAGGAACTGTTCTGAAATCTTCACCGGTTCTCTCCTCTGAAACTGCATGCGAATGGGGCCAATCTTGGTTATATACCACATCTGGAATATTACCGTTTATGTCAGAGATCCCAAAAAATATATATTCGACACAAATAAAGGATGTTTTCGATTTTATTTATTTATTTATTTAGCCTGTCAACCTCCCACTCTGACCTCCATGCCAACCAAGGCTTAACTTGAACTTAAGCAGCATCGACAGCGTCACTATTCATCTGCGACCACGAAAACTAATACCATAACGATTTCGATATTAATATTGTTCATATTGAGTACTTTTACATGCCACTTCCCCTCTTATTACCGATGGCTTCCGTGTCTCGCCCCCACAACTATGGAGCAATTTCAACAAACTTACGTATAGCTATAAACCACCATCTGTAAAATAAATGTGCGGTTGATCTTTTTCGGGGAGGAATTCATTAGCTACTTTTCCAATATCAATGTGGTGGCTTTTTTCGCTTTCCATGCTAAGATTGACAAAGAGCTCAACTGCATTTGCACTGCTGTCCTGTGAATATAGATTTTAATGGCATTTACTTTACTGAGTGCTTGCTTAGGTGTTACAGGAAAAGTGAGATTCTGTTATAAATGAGTAGGGGTCTTAACAAACACGGAAAACTATTAGCAATAACACTACTCGAAATGAGTTTTCGCAATATAATGGAACAGTATTTTATTCGAATGTGAAGGAAATAATTGCATAAATTGACCCTTTCCTTCCTTAGAAGTCTAAGCTATTTATACAATACGTATATAATAATTTTGAATTAGAAATACATGCATCGAGTTTCATATCTTTAACTTTAAGGTCTCCTGAGTTAAGTAAATGAATAGCCTTCCTGCTAACGAAAGAGTAAAGCTTTGAGCTTGAATGGTATCGGGAGTGTAATTATTAATTTCATGTAAATAAAGTAACTGCAAACTCTAATTTGAAGAGCTCATACAACGTCTATGCAGAGCATAAATCCTAAACAGCACAAGAATTTAAGTTAATGTCAAAGTTATATAAGCTCTCATCGAGAATCAGTCCTGACCTTCCGAGACTAAATGTAGACAGTGCATGCCTATAACGTAATAAAGAAAATACAAGAGGTAAGTAACCTTCCCGAATTAAATCTTTAGCAATTTTAGGTGATCAAATACTAAAGTTAGTTCTGGGGACCTTGACTTTGGTTCTGCCAAATTAACCCACCAATCTCGAAATTTTAAAGTGTTCGTTCATTTACTAGTAGGGGAGCATAAGGCAAGAAGAACGGTCAAATCCTGCACTTTGTGTTAAAAAGGTGCCACTCGGAAATGTTGCTCCTCTGATCGAACTAAGCAGGAATTGAAGTGCCACGTCGCACAGTGCGTCGAGCGTATGGGAATAATGGACAAAAATAAAACAAATCATACTGAAGCTTTTATCACATGTTTATTGTGTTGCAAGGCGTTCTTTGCTCACTTAGACTGAAGCAAAGTTGTTCTTGAAGTTATCGAACTTGATAACTGTACTTATATAGAAAATAATGTCCCGTTCAGGGACGTAAAAAAACTATGTTAGACATTTAAGGCCTTATGCAGAGTAGTTCTGACGCGTGATTAGTGTCACACTAAAAAGTTCGACTAACATATGTTTCCTGCAGTAGTCAGGCTTTTGGTATGACGCTAAACATATGTCAAAACGACTCTGCATATGGCCCTTACTGTTTACGGCACTCGTAAACACGAACCCATACGACTCAAAACTACATAACACTAAAATATAATGAAAAGCAGTGCATGAAATGACTGAAACAGTTCTAACAGTTCTAGAGTTTTTTTTAGATTAGTCAGTACCATCACTGTCTAAGTTATCAAATTCCATAGCGACAGAATTTATGAAGCTGGACAGCGTCAGTTTTGAAATAACTTTCCAGATCCGTATCTGTCCTCCTTTTCTTTGCGTGAATCTGTATCTTGGAGGAGACAATAGGGTCAGATAGAATAAGCATATGCTTCATCAGGTCTAAATAAGTATTGAAGAGAGAAGTTTTCCGTATAAGATGTAGCCTAGTGTGATAGAAGACTTTGTGGAGAGCTTCTAAAACTTCTTCCGCATAACCGACAATCCTTTGGACCATTCGTCATTTTTTGGTGTATTTAATTTCGCCACTGCTTCTTTGGCAGCAAAAGCAAGCTCCTCTGCCGATTTAGTCGCTACAAGAGGATCTAAGCGCCTTTTCTTTGTTTTTACTGAACACTCTGCAAACTGTTTACTGGTTATACCGCGAGTAGAGCAAGCTACATCGGTCTTCACGTTGCTGATACCGAGTAGTTATCACTGTTGAGACAGAGTCCGGAAGTGTACATGCACGATCAAACCACTCTTTATTTTTAGCTAGGTAAACCGACCAAACTCTGTGCGACATCCTCCATTTTTTTGCTCAAGGTCATATTAATAACTTACTAAATTTCTCTAAACTGTTGTACACATCTTCCGTGGTGTCTTCAATTTTATAACGACTACAAATAGCCTGCATGGCTTCCGCTTTCTTCCGACTAGCACTGGTGGTTGTTATTCATCTTTCAAAAATGTCCTTGTTTTTCATGGCGTCTTCTTTCGCAATTTCACTAATTACAGTCGATATTGCGGACACTTGCACACACATTATTGCTGAATCCAAAGGAAATCATTAAAGGAAGATATTCCTGCAGACATCCCAAGACATGTTTAGGCTTTTTTGAGATATTCCAAATATACCAGTAAAAAATGATTACCAATCGTTCGTCGTAAACGAAAGAACGTACCTATGCTATGACTGCCCACTAGTGACAAAATGTCTCACCTTTCGCTTTGATCTGAAGCACCAGTGCGATCTCTGTAGAGATAATGACTCAGGTCAGTTTAATATAGTAGTTGTGTATGCGAATTGTTATCTGTAAGTGTCATCTCCACTCGGGTCGGTCTAATGTGGTAACTTTGCGCGCGCCCCCTGTGGGCTGACGGGTTGTCATCAGTTTGTGGCTAGAGATTTCTGTCTTGTGAATCATTTGTGCTTCGTTCCGTGCTATTTGCAAGTCCGAAAAAAAATTGTTTCTTTTCTCATTTTTGTCCATTGGTCGACGCACTGTGCGCGTCGCCTAGAGGTGAACAGAATCCAATATGGCTGCTATCAAAGATGGCCGCCTCTGTGAATTCATGGTGTTCATTTCAGGGCCCTATATCGCCTTCACTAACAGTCAAATCTTTACGATTTGAAAACTAAACGACGTAGAAAATACCAATGTCTAATAAATTAGCAAAAGGTTTTAAACTATTTAATTTGGAAGTTCGCATTTCTTTTGATGGATTTTACTCATATTTTTAAAAATAACAAGTAAGGTACTAGAATTATCGAAAAAAGGTATATAACTGTTTAAAGAGTGTTAAATTAGTTTCGTTTTGTTGTATAGTTTATTCAGATTGGTTAATAAACAACGAACTTATGACAATTTAAAGATTCACGTTGAGTCAACGGACCTTCTCAAATTTCTATTCGTGTAGCAGAGTGTGCTGAAAAGTTAGAAGATGAAAGAATTATAGGAATTTGTAGTGCCTGGGATTTGATTGTTTAAGAGGCAAGTTACACGCAAACTGTTTGTCTAGATTTATAATTACGCAGAAAGAAAACACACAGAACATGAACTAGAGAACGATCGGACATTGTGTGAAAGTTTTGCTTTTGCCGATGTACTTACATATATTACTGAATCTATTCGAGAAAGCGATTTCAAAGCATCCAAAATCCAAGCGATTCCAAAGGATTCATGTTTTCAAAATGAGCGATCTTTTTAAACTGTACAAAACACGGTTAATGGCGATTATGAAGAAACCTGAATCAGAAGAAATAGTACAAGATTTTTGAAAGGATTCTACGTTATAGGCCAGAGCTAACATTCATCTCTCGGGCAAGAAATACGTTTTACTTTCAGAATGATCTGGCATAATAAGTGAGCTGGAGAAAGACATTGATGAAGATGCTATGGCACCATGTCGTTTTGTTAAGATGCTTCGAAAGCATATGGCAACGAAAAGAGTCATTTTGCAGGAAAATTTGCGAATCACTGCCAAAAAAATTTGTTCCTCCTTCACTAATAGCTTGCTGAAAATTACTTTGCTTTATTAATGTTTTTATGAGCATGAATATATATATTAGTTGATGCTCTATTTTGATGCTATATTAGATGTTAGTAGATAGGTGACACTTGGCGCAGTTTTTTCCTACCGCGCATATCCTTGATGCTGATTGGTTGGCACAGGTCACGTGACCCCGCCCTCTTGGCCACACCCCTTGACGCTGATTGGCTGGCCCCTCCCCCTGCCACGACCCTTCACGGCTATTGGCTGGCCACGCCCCGTCACTTTGATTGGCTGGAGCCGGACCCCGCCCCTTTGACGCTGATTCGCTGGCCACACCCCTTCACGCTGATTGGCTGGCGTCGGACTCCCGCCCACTGGACTCACGTACTGCGCACATGCCACATTGCACTGGAGACTACGAACACATAGCATAGCAGATAATACATAAGATTCGTTCTCTTTTATGAGCACTTTACGAACACATAGCAGAGCAGATAACACATTCTCCAACCGCCTATTTAACATAGCACATATAACATAAGACTGTATAATATAGCAAGGGTGTACTCATTCCCTTATATGAGAACTTTTAACATAGCAGAAATTACACAGAGACTATGAACATAGCAGATCGATAACACATTTCCCATCCACCTATTTAACATAGCACATTTTACATAAGACTATATAACATAGCAGGGGGTGCACTCATTCCGTTTTCTTATGATCACTTTTCTCTACCCATATTTTAACATATAGCAGATCGATAACACATGGCTTATTATCAAGTGGAGACTACGAACACATAGTAGAGCAGATAATCTTTACGGGGGTGTACTCGTTTCCTTTTATGAGCACTTTTAACATAGCAGAAATTACACTGAGACTACGAACAAAATAATAACCATCGAGGTCAAAGGTCAATATACTTAAAACCCAATAACTCGAAAACGAAGCAACATATTGAGATGGTGTTTCCACATTTAATAATTGGTCATCAACTACTACAAGTTCCAAAATAATGACCATCGATGTCAAAGGTTAAAATACTTAAAACCTAATAACTCGAAAACGGAGCCAAATATCGAGATGGTGTTTCCAAAATTAGTAATTGGTCATCAACCACTGCAAGTTCCTAAATAATGACCATCGAGGTCAAAGGTTAAAATACTTAAAACCTAATAACTGGGAAACGGTGCCACATATTGAGATGGTGTTTCCACATTAAGTAATAGTTCATCAACAACTACAAGTTCCAAAATAATGACCATCGAGGTTAGGGGTCAAAATAATTAAAACCCAATAACTCAAAAACAAAGTCAAATATTGAGGTGCTGTTTCCACATTTACTAATTCGTCATCAACCACTGCAAGTTCCAAAATAATGACCATCGAGGTCAAAGATCAAAATACTTTAAACCTAATAACTCGAAAACGGAGTCAAATATTGAGGTCGTGTTTCCACATTTAGTAACTGGCCCTCAACTACTACAAGTTCCAAAATAATGACCATCGAGGTCAAAGGTTAATATACTTTAATCCTAGTAACTCGAAAACGGAGCCACATATTGAGGTAGTGTTTCAACACTAAGTAATAGTTCAACAACTACTACAAGTTCCAAAATAATGACCATCGAGGTCAAAGGTCAAAATACTTAAAACCTAATAACTCGAAAACGAAGTCAAATATTGAGGTGCTGTTTCCACATTTAGTAATTCGTCATCAACTACTACAAGTTCCAAAATAACGAACATCGAGATCAAAGGCCAAATTACTTAAAACCTAATAACTCGAAAACGGAATCAAATATTGAGGTGGTGTTTCCACATTTAGTAATTGGCTCTCAACTACTAAAAGTTCCAAAATAATGACCATCGAGGTCAAAGGTTAATATACTTAAATCCTAGTAACTCGAAAACGGAGCCACATATTGAGGTGGTGTTTCAACACTAAGTAATAGTTCATCAACTACTACAAGTTCCAAAATAATGACCATCGAGGTCAAAGGTCAAAATACTTAAAACCTAATAACTCGAAAACGAAGTCAAATATTGAGGTGCTGTTTCCACATTTAGTAATTCGTCATCAACCACTGCAAGTTCCAAAATAATGACCATCGAGGTCAAAGTTAAAATACTTAAAACCTAGTAACTCGAAAACTGAGCCAAATATTGAGGTGCTGTTGCCACATTTAGTAATAGTTCATCAACTATTACAAGTTCCAAAAGTAACGACCATCGGCGTCAAAGATTTAAAACGCGATTAACTCTTAAACAGCAACGTATTGAGGAGCTGTTTCCAAATCTAGTAATACGTCATAAGCTACTACATATTTCCAAAAGTACTGACTAACAAAGTCAGAGGTCAAATATTTAAGCTTTAATAACTTTAAACAAAGCCTGTGTGACCTATTCAGCTTTGTACCAAGCATAGAGAAGTTAAGAATGAATAAATATGACCGGCTTACTTCGAGAAAGAAAGCTAATATATACAATTTTAACTAGCTGAGAATTTTAAATCATCTTTTACTATTTAAACAAACGAAAAGATAAATTTGAATGACCTATTCAATTTTTTACCAACGAGAAATGCAATTTTATCTAGCTCAGAATTTTATATCACTTTGTACTACTCCAGTAAACGAAGGAATATTGTATTTAGTTTTGTACCAACCAGAAAAAAAGAAGTAAAGAATGAATAAAATTTAGGTGGATTATTTTCTTCTGTACCAACTGGAAAAGAGAAGAAGAGCTACTATAACTAGCTTAGAATTTTATATCATTATGTACTGTTTAAACAAACGAAAATTGACCATTTTTACTAGCTCAGAATTTATGTAACTTTTGTACTACGTAAATGTTCTATTTTTGTGTCAATCAGAAAAACCGAAGAAGGATCATTTTAACAAGTTCATAATTTCTGTAACAGAAGAATAATTTTGATGTTCTACTTTTTATACCAACGAGAAAAAATGAACTAGCTGAATATTTTATATCATCTTGTACTAGTTAAACATACGAAACAATAAATTTAAGTGACCTTTGATATTTGTTCCAATGAGAAATGCCATTTTAACTGGCTCAGAATTTGAGTGGTCTATTTAGTTTTGTAACAACCTTAAAAAAGGCGAAGAAGCGTTATTTTATGTAATTTTACTACTCAAATAAGCAATGGGGTATATAGTTTAGTAGCACCGAGAAAAACAAAGAAATTGCATCATTTTGGAGTATTCAAATAAACAAAGGAATAAATTTGAGTGGCTTATAATTTGTGTCAACTCAAAATCAATTAAACGAAGTAATGCATTTGAGTGAGCTATTTAATTTGAAACACCGAAGCAGGATCATCTTAACTAGCTGAGTATTTTATACCGTTTTATATTAACCAGAAATAGGACCATTTTAACTAGCTGCGAATTTTATATCATTTTAAACTAGACTAATAAACGAAGGCAAGATATGAGTGAGCTATTTAATTTTGTAGTAACCAGAGAAAAACCGAAGAAGGCCCATTTTAACTAGTTCAATATTTCTGTACGATTTTGTACTGCCCAAATAAACGACAGAATAAATTTGGATAATTTCTTTAATTTTTGTACCAATCAGAAGAACACCAAAGTACAATTTTGTACTTTTTGTACCATTAAATAACTGAGGATAACTTGAGTAGTCTATGTTTTGTACTCATTCGAAGAACCATTTTATGTAGCTCAGCTTTTTCATACCTAATGTTTGCCATGCCTATAAAGAAAGGAATAAATAAATAAATGGTGTCCAAACCATTTATAACAGGCTTAGATTTTTATGCCTGTTTTGTAATATTTGTACCAAACAGAAAAAGCTACAAAAAATAAACAAAGGAATAAATTTGTAATAACCGCAAAAAGCGAAGCTCAGCTTGATATACCATTTGAGTGGCCTATTGAAATTTGTACCAACGAGAAATCTCATTTCCAGGCCATGTTTCCTATTTAAACAAACCAAGGGCTAAATTTGAGATAGCGAATATGGACTCAGAATTTTATATCATTTTGTAATACTCAAATTTCGGTGGATTATTTAATTTGTACCAAGCAGAAAAAATGAATAAATTAGTACTGATCAGAAAAGCGAAGAAGGATCAGCATTCTATACATTTTGGGCCATTTAAAAAGATAAATAAATTTATTTGGTGTTCTGTTTCCTTTTGTAGCAACGAGATCATTTTTTAACTGCCTTAGAATTTTATACCTTTTTGTGAAATTTGTACCAAACCGAAAAAAGCAAGGATATAAAATTTAACTAACTAATAATTTTTGTGCTAAACAAAAAGCGAAGGAAGACCATTTCAACTAGCTCAGCATGTTATAACTTTTTGTGCTACACATTTGAGTGGTCTAGCCAATTTCTTGACCATGTTGTACTATTTAAACAAACAAAGCAATAAATTTGTACTAACCAGATTCAAAATTTTATATCATTTTGTAATACTCAAACGGACGAAGGAATAAATTTGTTTGGCCTATTTTCTTTTGTAGGAAGCAGAAAAAAGAAAGTACTAACATTTGTACTAATGAAATAAGCGAAGGAATAAATTTGAGTGGCTTAAGCAAAGGTCAATTTGTACCTTTTGTGCTATTAAAATAATCGAATTGTAAATTTGCATGACCTATTCTATTTTGTACCAAGTAGAAAAAAATGAAGAATGAATCAATTTGGTTTGCGGTTAAAAAACGGAGGTCTATTTTTAAATAGTTCAGTATTTATGTACATTTTGTACTACTCTAATTCTACTTTCTGTACCAAGCAGAGAAAAGCAAAGAAAGATCATATTCTGCTACTCAAACAAACGAAGGAGTAAGCTCAGAATTTCTATACCTTTTGGTGCTATTCAAATAAACGAAGGAATAAATTTGTTGGGCCTATTCACTTTTATAGCAAGCAGAAAAAACCGAAAAAAGGGGAGAAGACCCATTATAACAAGCTCGGTATTTTTATACCATTTTGTGTTACTCTAATAAATTTGCATGGTCTATTTCATTTTTGTAACAATCAGAAGAAAAGTAAAGATGATACATTTCTTACCTTTGTGACTGATCAAAATAAACGATTGGTTCATTTAGTTGTGGTGCTACATTTTGTATTTTTTGTGTCATCCAGAGAATAATTTAAATCGCCTCTCCCGTCACTAAGTAGGGCTCATAGTTATATGGGTATTGGCGTGTGTTAAATATTTTAACGTGAGATTTAACAAACCAGAGTTGCGCTATAATTGAACGTTAACTTAATTGTGTAGAAGAGACTCCATAGCAATTAGCGTTCTAAAGAAAACTGATGAATGACGACGAATCATGGCAATTAATAAAGAAGAAACAGCATACTCGGTAATTTTGGATCACAGCAGAAGAAAAAGTAGACAAAGAAAAGATCATATCAAAGTAAGAATCAGCTCACCAAGGAAAAGAAAACTTTTGAAAGTTCCATGTTGCACACCATCTATAAAGAGTGCTGAATTATTCATTCTGTTGCTGGAGATATTTAAGTAACGTTATGAATGCGTTACCTAACAGGTGAATTGCTAGTATAGTGAGGGTCCTAAGGTACTGCCTATTGCTCAACGTTTCAATTATATTTGCTTACTGGAATTATTTTTTTAAACTTTCTTTCCTTGTCTAAGGTAAATTCTATGAAAGTTATTAAGTCCAAAAAGACAAATATATATATTTTGCATTTATGTATTTTATTATAATGGAATATAAGATTATGGAATATATTTGGAAATAATAGAACACACATCATGATGTTATATTAACGAATTGTTTATTGGAAAATATTTATTTTGTATTGCCTGGGAACATATTATTAAACAGAGAATTCGAATAAAATATTATTTGATTGTAATATAAGACGGAGAATGCATAGAATGCTTTTATTGTAAGTATATAAATAGATGTATCACACTTGAAAAAAATTATTTATTTGATTTGTTTTTGCTGAAAAGCAGAAAAAATGACTAGCATGGTGAACGTTTATGTTTCACCTAGAGAAAAAGAAGTTTAGCGTGAAAACGAAAAAACTATATTGTTAATTCACCCGTCTGACCCCGATTTGCCAGATGAATTACGTGATAAAGTGAGAATCATATATCTATCACAAGAAATAGAAGAAGTGTATTATTTAAGACGCTATAATAGATATAATGATGAAATACCCTGGCATGTGATGATGATAGTGTCTCAAATATTAACTGTTTTGAAGTGGAAGCAAATGAGTGCGAGTGTACTAGTGAAAGTATTAGTGATAAATGTGTTATACAGTTATTTAATGAGTACACACCAAATTCAGTATTATTATGTGAAGCATGTTCTGAACATAATGAAAATGAAAATGATCACAGCTGTTTGCTGCAGTATGATTACAAATTATTACAAAAGATGTGGACGACCTTAATTAAACGTGAAATGGGAGAAAATCTATAAACTTTATTTAAAAAAGCATTTTAAAGGTTGTAATATTAAGAACACTTATACTTTGGAGAAAAAAATTAATCTGGTATGTGAATACATTAGAGTGTGTGATTATTATATCAAAGAAATAGTAGAAATGGTTTTAAAGAAAGATAAACATTTATTTAATTATGTAAATGAACACTGAGACATTGTAGCATATGCATTTGATTGTGTATGAATAGAAGAACATATTAGGGCTAAATAATTTTATGTTGAGAAATTACAAAGGGTTACAGAGAATTGAACTGTTAACTATATTATTTTATAAATAGAATAATTTGTAGTATTGTAATATTAAGAAGTTAATAGATTACAAACATTGGACAAACACATGTAAATAATAGTTAGAGCTAAAATATTGAATTACTGGCAACTGAATTGTCAGTGAGACTAATGTATTGTTTTCTTTAAAAGAAATAAATAAACAGATCTGGATGACACAAAAATATACAAAATGTAGCACCACAACTAAACGAACCACTCGTTTATTTTAATCCCTCACAAAGGTATAAAATGTATCTTTTTACTTTTCTTCTGATTGTTATAAAAATGAAATAGACCACCCAAATTTATTAGAATAATACAAAATGGTATAAAATTACCGAGCTTGTTATAATGGGCCTTCTCCCCTTTTTTCGGTTTTTTTCTGCTTGCTATAAAAGTGAATAAACCCAACAAATTTATTCCTTCGTTTATTTGAATAGCACAGAAAGGTAAACATATTCTGAGCTTATTCCTTCGTTTGTTTGAGTAACAGAATATGGTCTTTCTTTGTTTTTCTCTGGTTGGTACACAAAGTAGAATTTGAGTAGTACGAAATATACATAAACACTGAACTATTTAAAAATAGACCTTCTCCGCTTTTTTAACCGCAAACCAAATTTGTTCATTCTTCAATTTTTTCTACTTGGTACAAAATTGAATAAATCACTGAAATTTAACACTTCGTTTATTTTGATAGCACAAAAAGGTACAAATTGACCTTCTTCGCTTAAGCCAGTCCCATTTATTCCTTCGCTTATTTGATTAGTACAAAAATTTATTAGTTAGTTAAATCGTATTTCCTTGCTTTTTTGGTTTGGTACAAATTTTACAAAAAAGGCATAAAATCTAAACCTGTTATAAATGGTTAGGACACCAATATTTATTTATTCCTTTCCTTATAGGCATGGCAACATTAGGTATGAAAAATATGAGCTACATAAAATGGCTCTTCGAATGAGTACAAAAACTTAGACTACTCAAGTTATCCTTAGCTTTTAATGGTACAAAAAGTATAAAATTGCCCTTTGTTTTCTTCTGATTGGTACAAAAAAATAGATTATCCAAATTTATTCTTTCGTTTATTTGGGTAGTACAAAATCGTACAGAAATATTGGTCTAGTTACAATGGGCCTTCTTCGGTTTTTCTCTGGTTACTACAAAAATAAATAGCTCAGTCATATTTTGCATTCGTTTATTAGTCTAGTTTAAAATGATATAAAATTCGCAGCTAGTTAAAATGGTCCTGTATCTGGTTAATATAAAACGGTATAAAATACTCAGCTAGTTAAGATGATCCTGCTTCGGTGTTTCAAATTAAATAGCTCACTCAAATGCATTACTTCGTTAAATTGATTTTCAGTTGACACAAATTATAAGCCACTCAAATTTATTCCTTTGTTCATTTGAATACTCCAAAATGATGCAATTTCTTTGTTTTTCTCGGTGGTACAAAACTATAAACTCCATTGCTTATTTGAGTAGTAAAATTATATAAAATAACCCTTCTTCGCCTTTTTTAAGGTTGGTACAAAACTAAATAGACCACTCAAATTCTGAGCCAGTTAAGATGGCATTTTTCATTGGTACAAAATTCAGAGGTCACTTAAATGTATTGTTTCGTATATTTAAGTAGTACAAGAATATAAAATATTCAGCTAGTTCATTTTTTCTCGTTGGTATAAAAAGTAGAACATCTTAATTATTTTTCCGTTACAGAAATTTTGAACTTTTTAAAATGATCGTTCTTCGGTTTTTCTGATTGATACAAAAATAGAACATTTCAGTAGTTCAAAAGTTACATAAATTCTGAGCTAGTTAAAATGGTCAATTTTCGTTTTTTTAAACAGTACATAATGATATAAAATTCTAAGCTAGTTAAAGTAGCTCTTCTTCTCTTTTCCAGTTGGTAGAGAAGAAAACAATCCACCTAAATTTTATTCATTCTTCACTTCATTTTTTCTGGTTAGTACAAAACTAAATACTCTATTCCTTCGTTTATTGGAGTAGCAAAAAATGATATAAAATTCTGAGCTAGATAAAATTGCATTTCTCGTTGGTACAAAATTGAATAGGTCATTTAAATTTATCCTTTCGTTTGTTTAAATAGTAAATGATTTAAATTCTCAGCTACTTAAAATGTTACATATTTGCTTTCTTTCTCGAAGTAAGCCGGTCATATTTATTCATTCTTCACTTCTCTATGCTTGGTATAAAATTGAATAGGTCACACAGGCTTTGTTTAAAGTTATTAAAGCTTAAATATTTGACCTTTGACTTCGATAGTCAGTACTTTTGGAACATGTAGCAGTTGATGACATATTACTAGATTTGGAAACAGCTCCTCAATACGTTGCTCTGTTTAAGAGTTATTCGCGTTTTAAATTTTTGACGTCGATGGACTTTATTTTTGGAACTTGTAATAGTCGATAAAATTACTAAATGTGGCAACAGCACCTCAATATGAGGATCCGTTTTCGAGTTATTAGGTTTTTAAGTATTTTGACCTTTGACCTCGATGGTCATTATTTTGGAACTTGTAGTGGTTGATGATCAATTACCAAATGTGGAAACTACATCTCAATATTTGGCTCCGTTTTGGTTTTATTAGGTTTTAAGTATTTTAACTTTGACCTCGATGGTCATTATTTTGGAACTTGCAGTGGTTGATGACGAATTACTAAATGTGGAAACAGCACCTCAATATTTGGCTCCGTTTTCGAGTTATTAGGTTGTAAGTATTTTGACCTTTGATCTCGATGGTCAATATTTTGGAACTTGTAGTAGTTGATGACTAATTACTAAATGTGGAAACAGCACCTCAATATTTGGCTCCATTTTCGATTTAATAGGTTTTAAGTATTTTGACCTATGACCTCGATGCTCATTACTTTGGAACTTGTAGTAGTTGATGAACTATTACTAAATGTGGAAACACCATTTCAATATGTGGCTCTGTTTCCGAGTTATTAGGTTTTAAGTATTTTAAACTTTGACCTCGATGGTTATTATTTTGCAACTTGTAGTAGTTGATGACCAATTACTAAATGTTGAAACACCATCTCAATATGTTGCTTCGTTTACGAGTTATTAGGTTTTAAGTATGTTGACCTTTGACCTCGATGATCATTATTTTGAAACTTGTAGCAGTTGATATCCAATTACTAAATGTGGAAACATCATCTCAATATGTGGCGCCGTTTACGAGTGCTTGGGTTTTTAGTGTTATACACAGTTAATATTCAACATAAACTATAAGACCCAGGTAGAAGTCAGCAAGTCAGAAGACTTCCATATACCTTGTTTTATCCAAATCGGTTCAAAGGGCGTATCGAATCGGAAATGTAAATGTTTCTGCGCATGCGTGTTATTTCTACTAAATCGGATTTGGCATACGCAACCAAGTGTGTGTGTGTGTTTGTGTGTGAGTTTAGTCAGAATTTAGGTGACGAAAAGTAGGTCATAGTTTTTTTCACCTACTCATTGCACGTAGTCTGCTCCGAGGGTGCAAACAGTACCTCAATATGCGGCTTCGTTTAGCACGATGGACAGTACTTTTGGGACTTGCAGTAATTCACGAATGCTATGTTACGAGTACGCGGCCTTATATTTTTGCTATGCGCAAACAGGAGTTGATAAATGAACGATACTCTTTTATTAGCCATGCTATGTTCAAATAGGGGTGGAAAGAATCTTCTACGCTCTGCTATGTGTTCGTAGTCTCAGTGTAATTTCTGCTAAGTTAAAAGTGCTCATAAAAGGGAAGGAGTACACCCCCTTAAAGATTATCTGCTTTACTATGTGTTCGTAGTCTCCATGCTCTTTTATTAGCTCTCCTATGTTATATGTGCTATGTTAAATAGGTGGATGAAAAATGTGTTATCGTTCTGCTATGTTAAAAGTGCTAATAAAAGGGAACGAGTACATCCTTTAAACATTATCTGCTCTACTATGTGTTCGTAGTCTCCACTTGATAATAAGCCATGCGTTGTCGATCTGGTAAGTTATATGTTAAAATATGGGTTGAGAAAAGTGCTCATAAAAGGGAAGGAGTACACCCCTGCTATGTTATATAGTCTTATGTAATATGTGCTATGTTAAATTGGTGGATGGAGAATGTCTTATCGATCTGCTATGTTCATAGTCTCGGTGTAATTTCTGCTATGTTAAAAGTGCTCATAAAAGGGAATGAGTACACCATTGCTATGTTATACAGTCTTATGTTATATGTGCAATGTTAAATAGGCGGTTAGAGAATCTCGTCTGCTGTGTGTTCGTAAAGTGCTCATAAAAGGAAACGAATCTTATGTATTATCTACTATGGTATGTGTTCGTAGTCTCCAGTGCAATGTGGCATGTGCACAGTACGTGAGTCCAGTGGGCGGGAGTCCGGCGCCAGCCAATCAGCGCAGCACTCCTAAAAGACCGTGGTTAGACGGTGGGCGGGGCCGGGGGGCATAGCTGGTCAATCAGCAGGGTCCTGCGCCAGCCAATCGGCGTGAAGGGGACGGGTCCGGCGCAAGCCAGTCAGCGCAGTAGATACTCGTTAAATGGACGTCGTAAATGAGCGAGGTTGGACGGTTCGAAATGGGCGGAATCACGGGTCCGGCGCCAACCAATCAGCGTCAAGGGGGCGGGGTCGGGCGCCAGCCAATCAGCGTGACTGTGCGAGGCCAGCCAATCAGCGTGAAGGGGCGTTGCAGGGGGAGGGGCCAGCATATCAGCGTCAAGGTGCGTGGCCAAGGGGGCGGGTTCACGTGACCTGCGCCAGCCAATCAGCATCAAGGGTTTGCGCATGCGCAGTAGGAAAATAAACTGCGCCAAGTGTCCCCTATCTACTGATGTTTATATTTGGTAATCGAATATTATAAAATATGTTGAATAAAAAGTTTAAGTATTGATTAAGCTTGTTGTAAAAAGGTTCATATACACATATTACACTACATCAGATACACATATTAGGAATTTCAACTTTGCGCCGTCGTCAGGACACACTTCCGAAATCGGTACACATTTTTTGCAATTATTTTATTAGTTAAGTAATTTTGTGTTAATGTTTATTTGCATATTCATTTGGTCTAATATATTTAAATATGTTATATGTTTAGTGAAAAAGGTTGAAAAGTAAATTGAAACACACATAATTACGGTGGGAAACCGATAATTGAAAAAAAATATATAAATAAAAGAAAGAAAAGGAACTATGATTTGCATATACAAATGATGGAAATAAAAATAAACGTTTTATTTACAGCTGGCTTTAACAAAAGATGGCTTACTCAGAACTCAGAGGTGTCATTATAGATATAACAGGTGGCTTATTGTCATACAGGTTGAACAAACTTATAGTTAACAAATGAAGTGTGATATGTACAGTGAAGTCCCAATATACCGATTTCCATAGTGAGTCCCCAGTGACATTCGATTTATATAGAGGGTGTTCCACAATATAGTGATTTTTGCAGTGGCACTTCAATACAGACCATTAACCCTTTGAGGGCCATACTCCTTTTTACAAATTGGATCAATTTGTTCAGTCGCTGTTGGGATGCCAATAGGATATCACCAACCCGAAGCTCATTTTTTTCAAATTTAAAAAAGACATTTGGAAGAAACAGACATACCTTCAAACTTCATTAACCAACCCTAGTATATAAAAGGAACAATCACGAAGCGTTCTTCATCATTTTGGAATTTCTTCCATATGTGTTAGTAGGTCTCACTTTGATTCTTACGGCCATATATGGCCGAGGAACAAGGACTGTTCACGTGATAGTTAGATGCTTGGCAAGTCCCTTTGGGTTGATTTTCGGGACAACCACTTTCCACCTACGCATTTTTATAGCAAAAATCACATTGGACAATAATTCTGATCCCGACGCTAGGAGCGAAAATCTGCATTTTCCCGTTGACTATATACAAGATTTAGTATGCTAAATAGAACTGTCACTGTGTGTTTAATACGCTTGCTTGTTTGTTACTTCGAAGAGCACCCACCAAGGTGAGTGGGGTGCCGTATTGTAAAGATAATACGCACTCCTCTTGTATGGGTTGAGCTTCGCACATTCAATCGCCGTTGGCATATGTGAGAGTTAATTTTCAGAGCTTATCAACAGTGATATGTGATGCATCTGTGCAAAAAAGGTAATTCTAACAGTGTGTAGGAATCTCATGTAAAGTGATTCGTAATACGTGTTAACAGTTTAACATTCGATTGTTGCCTCAGCTCGGATTGTCGTTTTATTCCTGCCAGTAGGGAATTAGATTGAAAATTCAAGACTAGTTGACGCAGCGCCGAGCTTATTTCGGCTCTAGTACACGAACTTTTGTGGATCTTGTTTACATCCAGTGGATTCGACGCCAGGACCCGAGTTGTATCAGCAGTGGAAAGTGACCGGTCGAAGATTTATCGTCAGTAAGTGAAACATTAGTTATTCGAGCCACCTAGCCCCTTTTTTTGAAAGAAAGCAAATAGAAATGAAATGGAAGAATGAAGCAATCAAAGAATAACGAACAAAAGTTACTTGACTGCTTGTAATCTTTTAATGTTCTTTTAATTTGTGTAATTCTTATTCAGCAACATATATTTTGAAAAGTTTAAGTAGGTTTTTTTGATTTGTATCGAAGGGTGATTTATTTTTTTATTCGTTAGTATTTTTGTTGATGTTAATCATTTACACAAATTTCTATTTTGCGGTACTTATGTTTTATCAACCATATTTGCACAGCTTCGGTTTTCCGATACCTAGATTTAATTGTTTTGTTAATTAATTTTTATGTTAATATTTTTAAGCATTTTTTTAAATATTTGATTACCAATAACACTATATTTTCTTCGAACAGACATCCCATTACCTGAATGTCTTAAAAGGTGTTATATTTTTGAGAAGATATCTTAGCCCTGCGCACCGGCTCGCTCGGGAAAAGAAGACAATAATAATACCATATGATAATCTATATTTTTTAAAACTTAGTTTTCACATGCTTTATTATATAATTTTAATCTTCGGATGTCAAAGGTGTCTATTTTAGTTATGTTTTTTTCTCGGTCACATACCTTAATTTGTATGAATTATCATTTACTCTTTCTAATATTTCACCAGTTAGTTTATATTTGTTCGAAAAACAAGCTGGCATTCGGGCTTCTGTCCTAATTCCTTAATTAGTACTCTTTGAACTGGAACGTAATTTTCCTCTTTATATTTCTTTTCTATGTATCGTATCTGTTGCTTGTATTCTTTTTTATAAGTTTTTGTATGCAATATCGCGAGCTTCCCTTAGTGCTGTAAACCGTACCTCGTTTTCTTGATGATTGCAAGGTAAATCAAACATGTGATCTATTTTCATTCTCGCATAATAACCATGGAGAAGGAGAAATGGAGAGAATTTTGTCCCTTCGTGTACATGAGTATTTAACGTAAATACTATGCTCGGAAGAAAAATGACCCATGAATCTATCTTTTTACCTACATAGTGTTTGAGTGTATCATTCAATATTGCGTTTACTCTTTCCACCTGTCCTATTGAAAAATGAGCTCCAGTATCGGCGAAGTTTAAAGTTATTCCGAATCTTTCTGCCATTTCTTCCATTTTTTTACTCTTATGGGCAGACAAACAGTCTAACAAATTCGCTTTGGAATCCCAAACTTTAAGATTAATTCTTCGTATATGATTTGCGAAATTTCTTCTGCACAAACGTTAGAAATTGACTTGGCAAAAATATAGCGGGTAGCCATGTCAGTCATTACTAATATGTACTTATGTCTATGGGTTCTCGACAATGGGAGAGGGCCAATTTCGTCGAGAACGATCGATTCCATTGGTCCATATTGAGGATATGTTTAAGGGTGTAACGTTATTTTTCCCTGTTTCCGTTTATTTATCTGACATGTTATGCATGTATCACATTTCAAATGTACGAAACCTTTTAAATTCGGGATGTAAATCTTGTTATATAAAGCGTTGTACATTTTACTACATCCAAAATTACCTCCGCCCATGGGGTCATTATGAGCTTGATTAAAAACTGCATCCCCCATACTAAATGGTATGCATAGAAGAAGTTTCTTCCCATTTGCGAAACTATGGATCCTATATAAACGGTCATCTTCAATTTTGTACATTCTCTTCGATCTTTCTAAAGCGGGGGAACATTTTTCGGGGTCTTGGATCGTTTCTGAATGTGGTCCAAAAATTTATCTTCTTTTTGTAATCCAGCGACATCTAATCCGTGTTGAAATGTTGATAAAACGTCTAGTTGTTCGGGATCAAAATCTTCTTTTGTCTTCTCGATGTTTGTGTTTCTACTCAAAATATCGGCAAGATTATTTTTCCCAGCTATGTGTACAGGAATGTAACGGTAATTTTCTAATTCAAGAGCCCAACGAAGTAATTTTGGTGATAATTTTGGCGATGATTTCAAGTATGTTAAACTCTTACACTCCGCCAAAAGTTCAACTTCATTACATGCCAAAAAGAAATTAAATGCTCTGCATCAGACAAAATTGCCAAAAGTTCTATATCCACAATATGGCGTCGTGTCTCCTCCGGTCTTAATAATCTCCTGTAGTAGCCCAAAGGAGACCATGAACCATCTGATTGTTGTTTAAGAACCGCTCCAATGGATTTGTACAAGCATCTGTTCATAAACATAGAGGCTTTCCTGGAACATATGGCGCTAAAAGTGGGGCGTCTAAAAGTACTTGTTTTAATTTCTCAAACACTTTTTGTTTTTTTTCATCCCAAATATATTTAGTTTTTTCTTGTCATGCGCTGTAATGGAGCCACTAATTCTGCATAGTCTTCACATAATAGTCTGCACATAATTTGTGAAACCTAAGAAAGATCGTAACTCTCTGAAATTTTGGTGGTTGGAATGATGTTTTGATTTAATGTTTTTATCACTAATTTGGTATCCACTATTTCAAACAATGAGTCCTAATACTAAAGCTTTTTCCTGTATAAATGTGCACTTTTCTACTGAAAGTTTGAGTCCGGCGGTACGCAAACGAACGAAAATTGCTTTTAATATGTCTATCATATGGTGTTGCGAGTCTGACTATAAAAAATATCATCCATGTAACAGTTAACAATTTCTGGGTGCACATTTGCTAAGGTCATGGCCATAATTCTGGAATATATTGTTCCTGCAGATACAAAACACTGTGGGAGTTGCTGGAATTGGAAACTTCCCAAATTTGGAATATTAAAAGCTGTACATGGTCTTGATTCTGGTGTAATTGGAATGGTAAAATATGCCGATTTTATATCGAGAACTGAAAACCATTTATGTCCACTCATTGTTGTTAATATTTGATGTATTGGTGGTAATGAAATTGTATGGAACTCAGCAAACTTGTTTAAAACTCTCGACACCAAACAACATCTCAGAGAACCATCAGTCTCATGAATAAAGAACATCGGATTGCTAAAAGGGCTCTTCGATCTCTCAATAATGTTGGTCCAGTAAAATATTTATCTGTTTCCGTACTTAAGGGCGAAGAGCAGCAGCAACTTGATATTGTGGCCCGTGAAATGGTACTCTCGTTTTCAATTCAATGTGATGTTCATAATTTTTAACTTTCCCAATTGTGTTCTTGTTCCAAGCGAATACGTCTGCGAATTCAAAACAAAGAACTTCTTGCTGTTTCTTAATTGTGGATTTGGCATTGTCTCCTATTACTAATCGAGATTTATCAAAGTCTTTCCTTGCGTTTTACTTTTTCTTCAATTTCTTCTTCTGCCAAATCCTGTTCTTGTAAATCTTTTCTTGGGATACAGGTTTCTGCTCTCCCTAGAACGGTGCCTTGTTTTAATACAACTTTTTCGCACGTAAAATTTGTCACTTGTACGACGTCATCCTTCTCCTCAAATAAAATGCGAGGGAAAATAATTCCTTTCTTTGCTTGAAGTTCTAAATCAGGTTCCAACATCATCTCACTTCCAGGCCAAGTTTTATTGGGATAGTTACAGTTGATTTAGGCCAAATAAAACTTTAACTATTGTAAATTTTGTGTTATTTCTTTTATCCTCGTTTCCTTATTAATTATTTTGGCCGTTGGTGGAACAAGTTCATTAGAAATAATTCATATTTGCGACCCAAACTCAATAACAGATTTTACTAGCGTTCCATGTATCTTAACAGGTAAATGTACCAAATTATTTTCACAACAAATAGAGGCTAAAAGATCTCTACTCCTACTATTTCTGTTGCCAGTAAATGTGTCTCTGCCATTTACAGTAGAATCAACTTTAAAAAATATTACAAGAACATTGATGTTGTTGATATGTATTATTTGGAACAAATGGATTTGCATTTAATTGGCTGTTTGAACTTCCTTGACATGCACTACATTGTTGGTGATTACAACTTGATGTATGAAAATTCTGATTATTACATTGCTGATTTTGGTAGTTGTTGTATGCTGGCCTATTGCCTCTAAAGTATCTACCTGTTTGGAAACCTCTGTTATTTCCTTTGCCTAGAATTTCTATTACCAAAGTTATTTCCGGTGTTTTTGGATTATCATTTCTATTCCTTTGTTTTCTTAATTATCTACTTCTAGACTGTCTCCTATTGTTATTGTTTCCTCTATTATTATTATATTGATTTTGATTACTCCCTCGATTATTTTTCTGACTATAATTACCATCGTTCTTTGAATCAGCTAATGCTACTCTCAATTCTTCTAATTTTTTTTCTAAATTAGCTATTTGAGATAAACTCACCGGTTCCTGTTTGATTTGCTTTTCTTCCCTTTTCTTTGCAATTTTTGCTACTAATTCTTCTAACCCTTTCCGCATCCTGGCTTTTTGGACTATTTTTTAGACTTTCAGTCAAGCAAGTACTGTATCGTCACTATTTACCCTAGGATCATGGTTAATACCTCATTCTCTTCAGAATAAAGCACGCTTGCAAATGGTATCACTTCTATGCCCATACCATATACCAGGAGAGGGAAAATTGATGTCAAAGGGAAAATTTTGATGGGGAATTTTTTTGTCCAACTTTGAGCCCTCTGGTCCCCCTCCCTGTGTGAACGTAGAGACCTCCAAAAAAATCTGATGAATAGTAATTGGTAAACTAAATGTGTGCACCAAATTTCAAGTTTCTATCTTGAATAGTAAGGGCGCGAGAAATTTTATCAGGAATTCACACCATGCCCAAAACGACCCCAAAACACCATGATCTCAGGGAAAAAATTTCGTGAGACATCCCTAATTACCCTAGAGTCATATTTCGCCCATCATTCTCTTCGGAACAGAACTGCCTTTCAGACGGTATGACTCACGTGTCTCTATCATGTGAGTAAAGGGGGAAAATCCCGAAAAAAGGATTTTTTGGGTCTAGAAATCCCTTTTTTCAAATTTTGCCCCTCTAGACCGCCCCTGTTTTTACGCAGAAATCGAAAAAACTTCTGGTAAATACTACTCGGTGGACTGAATGTTTGTGCAAAATTTCAATCTTATACGTGAAAAAATAGGCCCGCCAGAAAAAATTTCACTACCATGCCCCACTTTTACCCTATACAGAAGTATATTTCGATAAAAATTCACTGAGACAGCCTTAATTACCCTAGAATATAAATTCGACCATCGTTCTCTTCAGAATAGAACTGCCTTTCAGACCGCATGACTCACGTGTCCCCACCGTGTATGTGAGGCGGGAAAATGACGAAAAACGGGATTTTGGGGGTAAAAAATATCCCTTTTTTAACCTTTTGCCCCTCTGTTTCACCCCCTGTTTTAACACTGACATCGGAACAAAAAATCAGGTAAATACTACTCGGTGGACTAAATGTTTCTGCAAAATTTCAATCTTCTACGTTCAAAAATAAGCCCTCCAAAAGAAATATACCCCCCATGTCCCATTTTTCCCTATATAGAAGTATATTTTTTAAAAATTTCCTGAGACATCCCTAATTACCCTAGAGTCATATTTCGCCCATCATTCTCTTCGGAACAGAACTGCCTTTCAGACGGTATGACTCACGTGTCTCTATCATGTATGTAAAGGGGAAAAATCCCGAAAAAAAGGATTTTTGGGGTCTAAAAATCCCTTTTTTCAAATTTTGCCCCTCTGGACCGCCCCTGTTTTTACGCAGAAATCGAAAAAAACTTCTGGCAAATACTACTCGGTGGACTGAATGTTTGTGCAAAATTTCAATCTTATACGTGAAAAAATAGGCCCGCCAGAAAAAATTTCACTACCATGCCCCACTTTTACCCTATACAGAAGTATATTTCGATAAAAATTCACTGAGACGGCCTTAATTACCCTAAAATAATAATTCGAACGTCGTTCTCTTCAGAATAGAACTGCCTTTCAGACCGTATGACTCACGTGTCCCCATCGTGTATGTTAGGCGGGAAAATGACGAAAAACAGGATTTTTGGTATAAAAATATCCCTTTTTTAACATTTTCCCTTCTGGTTCACCCCCTGTTTTAACAATGACACCGGAACAAAAATCTGGTAAATACTACTCGGTGGCCTAAATGTTTGTGCAAAATTTCAATCTTCTACGTTCAAAAATAAGCTCGTTAAAAGAAATATACCCACCATGTACCATTTTTCCCTATATAGAAGTATATTTTTTAAAAAATTCCTGAGACATCCCTAATTACCCTAGAATAATTATTCGACCGTCATTCTCTTCAGAATGGAACTGCCTTTCAGACGGTATGACTTTCATGTCTCCATCGTGTATGTAAGGCGGGAAAATGACGAAAAACGGGATTTTGGGGGTAAAAAATATCCCTTTTTTAACCTTTTGCCCCTCTGGTTCACCCCCTGTTTTAACACTGACATCGGAAAAAAATCTGGTATATACTACTCGGTGGACTAAATGTTTGTGCAAAATTTCAGTCTTATACGTTCAAAAATAAGCCCGCCAAAAGAAATATACCCACCATGTCCCATTTTTCCCTATATAGAAGTATATTTTTTAAAAATTCCCTGAGACATCCCTAATTACCCTAGAATAACAATTCGACCGTCATTCTCTTCAGAATGGAACTGCCTTTCAGACGGTATGACTCACTTGTCCCCATCGTGTATGTAAGGCGGGAAAATGACGAAAAACGGGATTTTGGGGGTAATAAAATATCCCTTTTTTAACCTTTTGCCTCTCTGGTTCCCCCCTCTTTTAGTAATGACATCGGAAGAAAAAATCTGGTAAATACTACTCGGTGGACTAAATGTTTGTGCAAAATTTCAATCTTCGACGTAGAAAAATAAGCCCGCCAAAAATATTGAAGATAGGCTTAGAAAATGAGTAAAGAAATTTTTGATTTATGACGTCATCACCTCCTATGTCTGGACGCAGGACGGTCTGAAACCATACGTAATGTCTTCTACAAGGCCTCTGGACTTGGAAAACAAAAAAAAAACGGACGAAAAAGCTCAAATAGAAGAGAAATAACGCAATGTACCATGAAAAACCCGTATGGTACAAAATTGTACCATAGGATCCCCAAAGGGCTAAATCTGATTCGTCCTCACTGTCTTGTTTTCTTAATTTACTTAACATCTCCCTAACAGTTTTCTTTGGTTCGCTATTTGTACGATTCTGTCTTCTAACTATTTTTACCTTATTTTTCTCTAATTTCTCTAAGTCATTCAGAGATTCATCTAAGTTAGCATAGGATTTCGTTCCGACTTCATCGATGGAATACGGTAACAAACCTGATGCTATAGGGCCTATTTTTTTCTTATCCGACATTTTCTCATCTGGTCTTTCGCCTAACGTTAAAATATCGTATGCAAAGTTAATTACTGATTCATCTTCTCTTTGAAGTCTATCAGTAATCCGATCTTCAATGTCTATATTAAATGCCGATCCTGTAAATTCGTCTATTAACTGTTTCCTCAGTGTCGCGTAAGATGTGGCATCAATATTCTTCCTTTTCAAAAACAATTTGACCCACTGACGGCCGATTCCTTTGAATACTGACGGTAATAACGATTTACTTTTATTATCGTCATAACCTGCTATATCACAAGCATCGTCAAATTCCTGAAAGAATGACACTATGTCTCTATCATTTGTTAAATCAAATCTCGGTAACACTGTTCAACAATGAAAATGTAAATTGAACAAAATCACCTAATTCTTATTGATTTTGTGGTGCTGATCACGAATGTGAAAGCGAAAATCGAATATTAGCTCTAGTTTTTGTTTTACATCCATGTCTAAAAATAACGTTATAATAGTTATCAGTGGCGTATTTAAGGGGGGGGGGCTTCCGGGCTTAAGCCCTCCCCGAAATCTTACTTACTATAGTAAATATATGAAATATCTTGCAGAATTTTCACATTATCAGGCAAAGCCCCCCCCCCGAAAGTTAGCAAAGCCCCTCCCGAAACAAAATCGTAAATACGCCACTGATAGTTATATATTCGCCTTATTTGGGGTAAAAATGTCCCTGATCTGGTAACTGGAGGAACTATACAAACGCTTTGTTTCTTTCTGTTCCTTATCACAGTTGTGTGTTCTGCTATTGTTCGAAACAACAACGCTATTGCAGTTATCAGAGTTGTTGATGTGCTACATACTGTATAAAATGACATAGTTTTACAAGCATATTTTTGGACAGTTCCTCTGGGTTGCTTGAAATGACATTTTGAGTGTTTGAATAGATGAATATGCTACGACATTGTGTGAATAGAGCGGACAATTTCTGCTACGTATGTGGAAAAGTAACAATTTCTTCATAAAAGCAGCATATAACACCATTAATAAGAAAAGCTTATGAACTTTATTATGATTGTAAAATTGGAGACCAGGATAAGGCTTGGGCACCCCACATTGTTTGTAACATTTGTGCAAGCAATCTCAGAAACATATTAATGGGAAGAGACGTTCAATGCCTTTTGCAGTGCCTATGATTTGGAGGGAGCCAAGCGACTACATCAAAGATTGTTACTTATATATGGTTCCTTCTGTCCAGAATTGAATTTCCAGGAAGAAGAAGCAGACCTTGGTATATCCTAATATTCCTTCTGCGATGCGCCCTGTTCCACATGGAGAATTACTACCTGTTCCTGACCTACCCAAAGAATACGACTTTTCTTCCGATGATGATAAAGAAGTTGTAGCTCCTGAACCAAGTACTTAGAAAGACCCTGACTTTGTGGTAAACGACTCCCCAAGTGAACCATATAGACTCACTCAAGAAGAGCTAAGTGATCTAATCAGGGATTTAGACCTACCAAAAAGCAAAGCAGAAATTTTAACGTCATTGTTACAACAATGGAATTTATTGAAGGAAAAAGTAAATGTTTCAGTGTATAGAAATAGGGAAAGAAAGTTCACCTCATTTTTTACTATGCAAGACACACTTGTGGCATGTATAGATATAAGTGGTCTCATGAAGGCTCTCAAAATTAGTAACGATCCTACGGAGTGGACGCTCTTCATAGATTCGTCAAAGGTGAGTTTAAAGACAGTGCTTTTACATATTGAAAATGAACTTCCTTCAATTCCTGTAGGTTATGCAGTTCATTTGAAAGAATCTTATGAAAATTTGAGACGTTCACTTCAAGCCATTAAATATTGTAATTTTCAGTGGCTCATTTGTGGTAACCTCAAAGTGATAGCGCTGTGGTTAGGTATGCAGTTAGCGTATAGAAAATATTGTTCCTTTATTTGTGAGTGGGGCAGCAGGGATCGTGCATCTCACTACGGCAAAAGTGACTGGAGTACAAGAAATATTCTTCAGCCACGGGTGAAAAATGTGCCACATGAACTCTTGTAGATTGGAAGCGAATTTTGCTTCTCCCGCTTCATATTAAATTAGATGTCATGAAAAGTTTTGTTAAGAGTATGAACCAAGAGGGTGAGGGCTATAAGTACTTAAGAGGAAAATTATCTCGCTTAAGTGACGCCAAAGTTAAAGAAGGCGTATTTACAGAACCACAGATTCGACAGCTATTCAGAGATAATCAGTTCACTGAAATTTTACAAGGTAAGGAAAAAGCTGCGTGGAAAGCTTGAAAAGTGTTTGTTCACAGTTCTTGGGAAGACACCGAGCAACAAACTACAGAGAAATAGTGACTGAGTTGTTGTTATGCTACGAGAAACTTGGTTGCAATATGTCTCTGAAACTCTACTTTCTTCATTGCTATCTCGACTTTTTCCTGAGGATTGTGGAGCAGTAATTGACGAACATGGTGAGTGTTTTTATCAAGATATTGCAACCATGGAGAAGAGATATGAGGGCAAGTGGAGTTCTAACGTGTTAGTAAACTACTGTTGGTCTATTGCAAGGAACGCTATAGGTGTACTGTATAAAAGGCAGACCAAGCGAAGACGCTCAAAATGAATTCGACAGGAATTTATTTTGTACAAGGGATCTCACGAAACTTTTCCCTATATTGTGGTATAGGTGTTGGTTTGAAAATTTACATTGTACTTTACTTTGCTTCTTTTGGAAATGTTAGATTTTGTCTATCCTAATTGTGAATTCTTATTCAACTATAAAGAAATTAGGACTACTTCGTGCGGAGTTTAGTTGATGTAGCAAAACATATTTGTACAAATTTGTTCTACCACAATTTGAAGCTCGTTATATAACATTGATTTGCGCATTTTAAAGTATGGACGTAAAAGGTTATAAAAGTTATGGGCTAGTGTATGTCTTAATTATAGGGCCAATCCATGCAAAATGATCGAGAAAAAAGCAAAATTTCCGCTCGACCTTTTCAAAAAAATCTAATTTTTTCATGGATGTTTATCCTTTATCACGGTACTTGAAAACCACAATTAATTATTTTTAGACACGCTATTTATTAGCCATGACGACGCAACGACTGCCGCCATTTTGCGTTTTTTTCGATTTTCAGGTGTTTACGTTGTTTTGAATATCTCAGCATGTAGTTGTCCTAACAAATTGAAACTTGCTGGACGTCTCCCACTCGTGCAGAGCTAAAACTTTGATCTCTTAACATTTTTGCCTAAAACCATTTGAAGGGGGTGAAATCAGGGCCTACAGTAGCAACATTTTTGGATATTGAAAACATGTTTGGAAAGAGGAAAGAACTGATGTACAGGTCTGAATTTGTGTGTGCATGTAGTCCGGGGTCATAAAATTTTACAGAACTGTAGCTGTTTCCAAAGGTCTGGGGAAAAAATCGTAAAGTTGGGGAATTATGCCAATTTAGCATATTTCACTATCCAATGCAATGGTCTGGATAAAAAAATGATATTTTGGGACTAGTTAGTCCTTTAGTATACCATAACACACAACGAAGCGCGTTTTGTGTTTTTGAGCAGAAGGGAGTCAAAGAATTAAGTAATGACGTCATACTCTAGGAGGTGTTTTGTTCATAAAATCTACTGGATATTTGTTGTTGTGAAGTAAAATAAAGTAGTATGAATGGTTAGTCCAGTAAAGGCTCTTAAGCTCGTTTCTTTCCTCTACTTGTGACTCACTGTCTTATCAGACTCACAGCAGCACTGGTGAAGAATGCCGCTATCAGCAGAAGGCGAGGAAAGTCAAAATGCACCCTTGACAAAAAAAAGTCCGTAAGTATTCTTTGCTCTTGCTGCTTGCTATATCAATGATACTCAATCATGTTTATTCTTGTTTTAACTGTCAACTCATGCAGGAGACTGTTGTGCTTTCTTTTGATCTACATTCTCAATAAGTGAACACTTACTCGCTATAAACACTGACAAATTTCCAGTAGATTTTATGAACAAAACACCTCCTATAGTATGACGTCATTACTTAGTACTGCGGTTATGCTATGAGTTATCTATGATCTATTAAATACATAGAACGGGACGTACGCAAGAGGTGTCATAGCAGTAACCAAAACTTTCTTATTAATCTAGAGATCGATAAGTTGTTCACCAATGTATTCGTCATTAATCATTTCGGTTGAAATGAAAGAATCTGTGGGGAATGTTTCTAATGTGTGTAGTTTTGATCAGTAGCATCTATTTGAAACTTCCCAAGCACTGACTCATGACTAGGCATTGACAAATATGAAACAGGTGCATACATTTTCTTATTGATGTAGTCTAGATAAGCAATATGATCCACACTAGTAACTAAGTGTTCCTCCTGATAGGTCTTCGAAGCTACTACTACTGACTTTGGAAAAGCCCAGTAGTTTTGTTACTCGACTCGAGACGAAGATATGGAACTTCCTGCACTCGTGGTGAAATACGTAAAGACGTGAACTTCTGAAATTCACTTATGTCATCATATTTGTCCATGCATGGATCTTACATGTTGAATTGTGAAAGCTAGATGACTTCAGTGCTTGACAACGACTTTAAAGACTGAATTACATAGCAGTTTTACAGATAAAGAATTCGTTAATTAATCAGAATTTAGTTTTGAAATATCCATCATTTGCTTTGAAGAATATTGAACTAAAAGTACAACCACGGACAAAGTTTAACGATGATATCAATGAACGTCCGTGACAGTACTTTGACTCCTTCTGCTCAAAAACACAGAACGCGCTTTGTTGTGTGTTATCGTATACTAAAGGACTAACTATTCTCAAAATTTCAGATTTTTCTATTTAGGCCCATTGGAGATATTGGACAGTGAAGTATGCTAAATTGGCATAATTCCCCAACTTAATGTTTTTTTTCAGGCCTTTGGGAGCAGCTACAGGTCTGTAAATTTTTGTGTATTATGTCCCCGGACTACATGCACACACAAATTCAGACCTCTACGTCAGTTGTTTCCTCTTCCCAAACATGTTTTCAATGTCCAAAATGTTGCTACTGCAGATTCAAGTGGTTTTAGGCAAAAATGTTAAGATATCAAAGTTTTATCTCTGCACGAGTTGGAGACGTCCAGCAAGTTTCGATTTGTTAGGACAAATGCATGCTAAGATATTCAAAACAATGTAAGCGGCTAAAATCGAAAAAAACGCAAAATGGCGCCAGCCCCTGTGTCGCCATGGGATGTTGTAAAAAATTAATTGTGGTTTTTGAAGTACCCTGATATAGGATAAACATTCATGAAAAAAATAGATTTTTTGGAGATGGTCGAGTGGCACATGCTTGATCACTTAGAATGGATTGACTCTATATCCAAACTTACCGCATTAGGTTAAATGAATATAAAAATACCTTAATCTCGGTATTTACAACTACTTTGGTTAAACGTTTTCATAAATTTTAATACATTTAAAATTAGTGCTCTCAACGGGTCGGGTTGGGTCGGGTTGAGGGACCCGACCCGTGACCCGAATTGACTGACCCGACCAGACCCGTCCCGATTGACCCGACCCGAAAACTTGACAACCCGACCCGAGCTGACCCGACTGAACCAACCCGACCCGAGTGGTCTGACCCGACAACCCGACCCGGACTGATCCGACCCGACAAGACCCGAACCGACCCGACCCGAACTGACCCGATCCATTCGGTTCGGGTCTTGTCGGGTCACGGGTGAGGTCGGGTCAATCCGACCCGTTTGAGAGCACTATGGTCACGACACTGGGTGAACGCCAAAATGCACTCACATTGGGAATTAAACCCGGACCACGTGTACCGAAGTCTTACACGTTAACCACTAGCTAGATCAAGCGGGGGATTTGTATATGCATCTTAATGAATATTTGGCACTTTTGAGGTTTAGTTATTTCTTTTTATAACTGATACCAATGTCCGACGTGGGAGAATTTTTTTTTTGCTTTAGTTCTGTGTGACGAAATTTTTCTTCAAGGTCAGTGTTCTCACCTGCTCGGACGGCAGCGGGTCTTCTCGGAAGGCAGTAGCAAGAGTATCTTGGCGGAGGCAAAAGGAAAGAGTTGAGGAAACGGGAGAACAGCTGTGATTTTTTCCAACCCTTCAACTTTCATTCCAAAATAGTTTCCTATGATTCCGAGACCCGTGCCACTTTGATTTTTCTTTCTTGGTAATTAAAACGTATTTTACAGTATATATAGTTGCACGTAAGAAGATGCATAATATGAATTTTGTAATTTAAAATTTAAAATGATAATTAATTATAAAGTAGTAATTTTATTTCATCACTTTCAGCCCAAAAAATGAAATTCAAACAATTCGCTTCCTGGGACTTGGTCATCAATACTGCGTCTTATCCTTTGTCTTGCAGTCAAGTCTTGGTCCTGCATTGTCGTAGTCTTGGTTATCTTTCATACTATACAAGAGCCAAGAATGCTCGCCTCATCGGTACAAATGAAGACCAAGTGTGATTTTGATTATGGTCTTTCATATTATACGGAAAGCAAGAAAATACGATCATTGCTACTTGGTGATCACCAAAACAAGGCCAAGAGTAAGATTACTATGCACTTTGTCTTCAATATCCAATCTTTATCTTGTTCTTGTATCGGTGTCCTTGGGCTTGGTGAAATAAAATGAAATATTCAATTTAAGGTACCTCGATTCTGCAACGAGGCTAAGGGATATGGTGACCATGAGAAATGAATGAAATGGTGGAATGAAGAAAGTAGGAGGAAACAGGAGAACCACGAGAAAACCCACAACACGGCGTTTCTCCACCACAAAGCCCACCTAGCACAAGCTGGGATCGAACCATGAACACCATCAGTGGCGGAGCCAAGGGAAGGCCAAGGGGGGCCAGGCTCCCTTGCTCAATTTCTTGTCCCCCTAGTGCTTCCCCCCACACAGATGATGCTATTATAGGTCGACAAACGGTGAGTTGCCAGTGGCTACAAGTGCAACTATTTCCAAAACATCTCTCGAGAACAAAGTTACGAACTGCAAAATACCGTTGCGTTAAGGATAAAATAGCTCCACTCGTTTTAGTTTGTATTACGGGAAGATCTAATTCACGGAAATCTGTGGTATGCTTGCATTGACCTCGCCACTTGGACATTCATTTTAACCTCTCTCCATTATCTGGTTTTCTCCTTTGTTTTGACAAACAACCAGAAAAATAGAAAATCAGTGGGCATTCTCATTCGCTTCAATGTTGAAAGTCATACTAAAATATGATATGCATATTACAAATAACATGTACTGCAGTAAAATATTACACTTGTGTTGGACGAAAAAAGTCTTCGTACACTAATTAATTGATTTCCATTGATTATGGCGACATAGAACGAATGCATAGCATCCATTAAATGATTTGGTATTATTATTATTATTATTATTATTATTATTATTATTATTATGAGTTTATCTACCAAACGACTATTTATTGATTAATAAAACTCATTAATCAATTATATTTAGTTACGTATGGTAGATGACTTCAGATTATATTATTTACTGACCGACAGTATCTCACGCTGTCGTATCTGTGCATAAGAGGTAATTTCTAATCTTTTCTTTGTAGAAGTTAAGTAAAAGAACCTGTTTTACCTCGAAATGCTTAATTACAATTTTATTTACACAAATTCAATTCTAACATACAAGATGATATTAACGATGCTATTTGCATATACGAGTTACTTGTCACAAAAACTAATTACGCTAGGAAACTAAAACTATGCTCAGACTGTCTTTCTTAACTAACTTTTACAAGTGGTAGCAATTGAAACTCACATGAGTATATGGTAAGCTCTCACCCGAAGTCCAAGGTTAATATCTTTGCACATGGCTAAAAAAGAAAAAAAAAAGAAAACAAAGAACGTCTCTGTGGCCTCCGTTTTCACTCTCCCCCTGTGCCAGCCGCGTATTTTCGAAATACACTGAACTCTAGCCATAAGGCATTGTGAACGGGGTTACGCTTGGCAACAATGTAGGAAAAATGAATGACGTTTATATCGCGATTACGAGTCATGACCTACATATAGCACAAAGTAAACGTCAGATGCTGGCGGCCCTAATAGCCGAGTAAGTTAGCGCAACATCCTAGTAAGGAAAGTTGTTGTTAGCGTGGGTTCAAAACCTGCCGTAGGAATGATTTTCTTATTATTTTTAATTTTTTTATAATACTTCTTTCGTTAAAATAAGACTAAAATAATATTCAAAAAGTGATTTAACGATTATTTTTTAAAATTTTCATTAAACTTCTTTCATTAAAATAAGTTTGCTCTTGTACTTATACAGATCCATAGCAAAAGTAATAATAATAATAATAATAATAATAATAATAATAATAATAATAATAATAATAATAATAATAATAATAATAATAGTAGTAGTAGGAACGGGTTAGAATGCAATTCAGCATTCCGTGCGATGTTGCCAAACCTAATACCTTCTGGCTAGGGCTGAGTGTATTTCGAAAATATGCGTGCCGCCCTGAATCCCCATTATATTACCAAATGTTATTAATCTTTAATTTCAAATTAAGTGCTTTATGATTTTTTTGCAATTATAATGTCTCATTAGTTTCTATCATCGTTGTGCTTTAGGACAAGCTATTATAACAAAGGAAAAACATATTAATGGTTCCTCTTGATTAGTTTTCAAGGCTTTTTCTTATAATTCACTTAAGCACTCTCACTTTTTTTTTTTTTTTTTTTACAAATTATCATATCCATTTATTTATTTATTTGCATAAAATCTGTTTTCAACACATTATATTATCATGCGGCATTAAAACAAATCTGGAACTTCTTATATTTATTTACCTCCATCATTCCATCCGGAAAATTAGTGTGATTTGTACACGAGGGAATGTTTTCGGGCTGCTAAAATTAAGATTACTGGTGCCATGCTATAACTTTGAGTTTCGCCTTATCTCAAGTAGATGCAGACATGTCAGAAGGTTTGATCCTTGTAGATACACTAGTTCAAACGCTGTCCAAGATGAGGTCTGGTAAATATGACTCTCAACGAACAATATTCGAACAAATTTATCAAGAATGTTTGGGGATGTCCAAAGAAAATGATCTCGAATTCCAGAACGGAAACAAATAGAATATAGGGATTCCTCGTGGAAATGAACTAGACATCCGCCATCGAAATATCAAAAATTCATTTTGGATGAATCTTTTCCTTCATTGGATGCAGAAAACGAAATTTCTAAAGATAATATATATATCAAGAGGCATTTTTCTCCCTACTATTTATAGACAATCACTGAAATGGAAAACCGCTTTGTATCATGTTGCAAAATCATCAGATCAATCACCACTCTACATCCAAAAAGTAAAAACTTTTTTAAATTACAACATTGTCGAGCCTATAACCCAGCACTATAAAGTGATCTGCAAACATTAAAGTGAGAATTCAATATCCTCCTAAACACAATTAATAGAGCAACCCAAAAGCATAAAAAGCATATAAAGCATAACAGCAATTTACACATATGGTTGGTACATTGAACATGATTGTGATTGTCTAAGAATCCAGAAGAAACTAGTTTTAAAAGCATAATTTTAGAAAATAAAACATAAAGCATAATTTAAAATATGTAGCAAAATTCTTGGAAAATTCTCTTTCACTGAAAATTTAACATACTGTGTTAATATTTTTTTAAAGCCAATATTTACAATGCAAAATCATTGAGAACATAACAATGCAACAATGAAAAGCTTATTTTCATTTCTGTAAACTTTTCGGTGTAATCCTTTGATGTGGAGAAAAGAAAATAGTAAAAGAAGAATTTTTTCCGCCAACAATGAATAGTATGCAAGAACTCCATACTATATTGTTATGTTTACTTTTTGAACTTAAGCACTTTCTGTACTTTTTGGTGGCATCTTTTACTTTCTTTTTCTGTATATATGTACCTGTAACGCGCACACAAATGATAGAAAAAAATTGTTCGAGTAAAGCACATCTCTTTACAATGAATTAAGTAGAAAGTTCATTAAATATGAGAGAAACTAGTTGCAAAAAAAAAATCAATAAATAGATCGAGATATTTAGAATATATAATGTATAATAAATATAAATTATACACGATTAATGTAAAATAATCATTGAAATTAACAATAAAGCATATTTTTTTAAAAAAAAGCATAATTAAACAAGAAATAAAGCATAATGTGGGTTGCTCTAACAATTAAGTCTAAAAAACGCATTCCTAGAAAGCTACAAGCTAGGTATCATCTCTGTGATTATATCAGTTTCTAGTGCTACATGTGAAAGGGCATTCTCTTCTTTGAAAAGATTAAAGACTTGTATACGCAATTCAATGACTCATGATAGGTTGAAAAACTTAGTGTTACTTTATATTGAGGAGAAAATTGCTAAATCGTTAGATCTTTAACAAGTTGTGGATATGTTTGCTGCTGCCCACACGAATATAAAGATCCTCTTCAAGTAGAGGCATGAACGTATAAGTTATTTTCTTTACCTGTAAAAGTGTGTTTGCTTCCACTTAAGTCAACCAGCAACACATATTTTAAACGCCATGATTAAATAACTATTTACTTATATTTGAAATCAAGTGCATTAATGAATCCTAGCTGTTTGAGGTACTAAATTCTTATATTTTCACTGTTTTCCAAAGAGTAAAATCATGAACAATAAAGAAGAAACATTCACCCTGAACACACACACACACACACACACATATTATATTGGAGATGGCCCCCTCAAAATCCTCTTTGGCCCTTCGTTGCTCCCCCCTGAAAAACTCTAACTAAGCTACTGGACGCCATGTACCAGAGATGAATTCTCTACCATTGAGCCACCGCGGCCCTGCTTGGGCTTGGTCGTCCATATCCAATATCTCTTTTGGCGTTGCTTAAACAACTTCTAGTTTTGTTCTAAATCCAGACTCCATATTGGCGTAGATATTAATATTACAGTCGATTGGTAAAATCAATCTTCCACATTTAAGAATTAAAGTACACACAAGTACAAAAATAAGCATTTACCATAAAAACACTAGCTGCAAGTGTTCAAAATAGATTTATGGTTTCTATAAAATCAATTGAAAATTGCTATTTTTAATTAGGCAGCTACTGAAAAACCAGCCGACTCCAGCCGAGTTTAAACTGAACCTAAACTCAGTTGACCAAAGTGTACTGACCCGACAACCGGACCTAAGCTGACCTGATTGACTAGACCCGACAACCCGACCCGACAACCCGACCCGACCTGACCCGACAATCCGACCCGAGTTGACCTGACCCGACCTGTTTAAGAGCACTATTTAAAATATACTGATATTGTTGTACAAGAGTAACTTTTTTCATAACCAGAGCTAAGAATAGTGCACTACTATTACATTTTCTCATATTATGCTTAAACGAATGCAAAACCCATAAATTTAAACAATTTACATACTCCCGATCAAAATTTGTTGAACAGTGTAATCTGCCGTAATCTGAAAATACTGTGACTGCTATTTTCTGTTCTTGCGATGTACTACCGCCTTGATTCGCCATATTTTCTACTTTAGACTCTATGCTAGGGAACTTTAAAAATCTAAAATTTTTACTTTCTTGTCGCCGTGGAGTTAATATTTTACTAATATTTTCTATACCAATATCAATGTCCTTTATAGCCTTTTTACTTCTAGTCAAAATATCTTCAGTCATTACCAATCTAAGATAAATAAATATTTATAATATATATAACACCTTAAGATTTTATGCCATCACATTATTCCAGAAAATCAACATATTATATTAAAATGAAAACCCGGAGCAAAATGTATGTATTTTGTGTGTATGTGTATGTTGTTATAATAAACTAGAAAATAATCACAACAATCGTGGTCGGATGGGTGAGTTAATGACTATCATGCAACTACTTAACTAGTTAATAAAAAATGTTTAGGAAATTTGGGATCGAAAGAAAATACGTAAATCTTAAAGTGTCTCGGACATGCTAGTTGGTCAATGTAAAATATTTAGACATTCGGGATCGTTACTAAGGCGTAAGCCTCACAACATATCTCTACCATGTTCTGGTAGGCTAATGTAAAAGTATTTAGACGTTTAGGATCGTTCAGCATCTCCAACCATGTTCTGATAAGCTAATGTAAATATTTGGGATCCTTCAGCATCTTCTACCATGTTAGCCTGGTCTACTCTAGCTTGAAATGAATGTGGGGATTGTTGCTTAAAGGAGAAGACCAAACTAAACTTAGAGAAATATCTGAAATTTCTCTTGTAAACATGCCCCTAAAAGTTAGACAAAATTTTGTGCAATGAAAACCAAAACTAATTCAAGTTGTAATTAATGACGTTGGTGTTTAATTTAGAGAAAAGCTTAGCGTTCATCTTAAATCAGTTTATTCGACATAGAATTAAATGTTCTCAGATTTGACGTGTTTAAATGTCTGAAAGATTGTATGGAATAAAAGAAAGGAGATCTAGGCAAAGAGAACCTCATACCTTGAGTACTTCTGGATCCATGTTGTCAAGAATCCTCCTCTGCAGATCGGCTTTGGATGTTATAAAATGTCCTTGGAAGGATGAAACTTGGTAATTGTAAAACACACTCAAATAAGAATTGTGCACGAGCTTTTCAAACACCCTAAACTAAAATGATTAATTCGATCTCGTTACTTTAAGACTAGTTTCGTATCACAAAGTGACGTTCGTTTTGTTTATAATTTATGACTCATCGCGTTAACTAGTTCGTCGCGTCTCTTTCAATAGTCCGCGTTCTCTCAACTCTCAATCTTCTACTACTCGGTTCCGATCTCTTCCTAACTACTCAATTTCCAAGGAAACAGTTTTATGTAATGGAAAACATGAGATTCCAGATTTCAGAGATGTTTCAGAACAACAATGATTCCAGCCAGCACGTGAAACTCTTGAGAAAACTCAGTTGAGAAAGAACATTCTGCTGACCAAAAATCCTTAAAATCTCCAAACGCAATATTCCAGATAATCTAAATTTTGTCAATTTGAGAAATTTCTGGAAGAGATGAATACAAAAATTCTTACAGTGTAACAAACATCCCCGTACACAATTCTGAAAGTAAAATGCTGATTTAATAGTGATTATTTAACAGTTATATAATAACCTCATTATGTAAATTCTCTTTAACGTAATCTTACTAAGTTGCCGTTTTACTTTTCGTAACAAAGATAACAATTCATGAACAATGTAAATAATATTCATAACGCTATTTCCTCCTTTCTCTGTCGAGTAACATGATTTTAATAAGCACAAGTGATTATGCAAATAAAATTTAATTAAATTACTTTCAATAACACAATGTATCGTAGCGTTACCAAGAATTGAACCAAGTTCCATATCATCTAATAGCAACTCATAACATTCCATAACAATATATATGTGCGGATGTAATTGTGATTTGCCGCAGTAAAGCTGGGGTGAATGCAAATGAATGCTTAGGTTTATAGATTTTTAACAACGGCAAAAAACACGATTTCTTGTGGAACAGGGAAATATTCTCGAAAACCTTCCGCTCATGCTCAAGTGTCCTACAAGTGTTATGTGCATTTCCGCAGAGAATTTTTCACCTGAAGAACCAATGAAATCCTTGAGCACTGGAAATGATGAGTAGTTATTGTTTTGAACTCGTACTTCCCACAACAGCAGTTTCTTAATCTTAAAAAAATAGTTGTTGAATAACAGCTGTGAGTTCCATTTTATTGCAACACATTTCAATTTTTAGGTGTCGTGAACTCCTGGCTAGGTCCCGCGGACCCCAGGGGTCCGTGGATCCCACTCTGAGAACCTCTGTTCTAATTACTTGTAAGAACTTATTGATAAATTTGAATTTTTTGTTAGAAAATATAACACTCTTGCTTGTACCTTTGTTGGTGCATGCACCTGGAATTTTGTTACGTCCCTTCCTCCTTTTTGGGCAACAATAACGGCAAGAACAATTTAACTTTTCGTTATTTGCGTTATTGGTGTGAGCGTAAAAATCACAGGATTAAACTCAGAAGTTACTTCTATATGCCAGTGGTCATTGTGAGGCTACAGGTTTCCCTTCTTTGTCCCAAAATCACTTTTAAAAGTACAATAAAAATCCAGACCACCTTCTTACACTTTCTTTCATGCTCGTTTTGGCCCATTCGGAATACAGACTGATTTTATTTGAAGAAAGTTGTAACACACAATTTCCATGTCCGAACCATACGTTGGCGCTCCATTGTAAATTCATTTCAAGCAATGTCAACAATCCTTCGTTTCGTAAACTACTTTTTAATTGTTGACTCAACTTTTTGTTTATCTGAACTGACAACAGTTTCAGACCTTTCCTTTTCGCAATACAACAATGCTTTACGACCTACTTTGACGGTTCAGTAGGAGTTTGTCAGTAATCAGCAACCGATCGACTTTTTCGGAAATCCACATAACATAGCACGTGAATATGGTGAGTAGACTGGCATAATCGTTTGTGGAATGCTTCCGTTCCTACTACATTTTTAGGGTATGTTCATACTGTAGTGTTCTTTGATCGTGAAGTCTGTAACTGGGGATAAGCGTACTAATATTATTAACATTACATTTTATCAGAAAAAAATCGGCTAAAGCAACAAGATCTCATATAATTAAAGAAATCGGACTAACGGTACAGGGTGTGCAAATTCATCGTTTGTGCAAACAGTTCCGCAGCAATTGTTTTCACAGTATCCATCTTACATCTAGCAAAATGCAGGGAGACCTCTGAGCGTATTTACAAAAGAGGGGTCTATTATTAAAACCTGCCACATCCATTTTTTACTTTTTGAGAAAATAAAAAAAAACATTTATCTCTGTATATTGTCTAATAAATGCGTATTTATTGCTCAGTTCTTGATTTTGTGCGACCCGAACATTTGTGTAGACAAAAAATCTGTTCATTTTTGTCTACACAAATGTTCGGTCGCACAAAATCAAGAACTGAGCAATAAATAACGCTTTTTAGACAATATACACAGGATATGGTAGTGGAAGTGAAAAATGGAAATGGTAGGTTTTGATACTAGACCCCTCATAAGAAAGAAAAGATAGATGTTGTTATCTGACACTAGTTCATCGTGGAAATCCCTTGTTCGTCGAAGTTTAGCTTAAATATTAGAACGCTACGCTACAAAGAATTTTAAGAAACTTGAATGTGAAAACCACAGCACGGTTTCAGTTGTGTGTAAGTGATTATGGTGATCGATTTTATTTCTGTAACTGGTTTATTGACAAATTAAATGATAACCCTATGCTCTTGCTTTAAGTTTCCTGAGGAAGCCAAATTCTTCGTACCCTCATTAAAAGCAAGATATTGGTCATCAGTACTGTCGAACGTGAGATCAGAAGTGTCAATGCACAAACGAGGAATCATTTTTTGGTGTGGCATAACTGCTAATGAGGTGATAAGACCTTTATATTTTCATGAAAATGTAACAAAGGCATGATACTAAAAGCTACTAAGGGAGAAGATATTTGTCGCACAAGATCCCTTAAATTTAGGTCAAAATGATGAATTATGGTTCATACAAGACGGAGCACCACTACAACGCTCAAATACGACTAACTTATAAATCTTTAAAAAGACAAGTTTGGGGGACGACTTATTGCTATGGGGTGAACTGTCGAATCGCCACCAAGTAGTCCAGATCTCACTCCATACGATCTTTTCTTGTGGACATTCCTAAAACAAATTGTTTCAAAAATCACGTAACAATGTACATGACTTACAACAGAATTAGCATACGTAGAGGTATGTTGGAAAAGGTGTTTACAGTGGCTTTAGTAAATAGAATTAACTAATGTCTTGCTCATTCACGAGGACATGCCGAATAAAAGTAAGTTCATCTTATCGGTCTTACACTTAAATTAATATCTCTAAACAATTAATGGCAATGGAGCCAAAAATGTTGTTTTTAAGAAGGAATAATATGTTTTCTTAGGTTCATAGTATAGCCTTATTCAATCTGATTCTTATTGCTCGCGAGACATTTGTTTTTTACTGCAACCATGTGTCCATAGTAAACAATTTCCTGACGACCTTACGTGTGCAGTATACGAGTAGGCTATTGCGCTGGAAGTGGGATCATATGGTTATTGTGTAAGAAGTAGGGAAAAGATACGCTTTTTTATAAATAAAGTAAACAATATTGAAACTTAAAGGTCATCTATTAGAATTTTATCTTTTTAAAGTATTACTTGTGATTAAGATTTTTCTTTCGTGGTACACCTTGTCTCAAAAAGGTTGAGCGCATTCTTTATTGCTGTTTCGAGGCAAAAATTTTCTAAGTCCAACTTCGGGTATCTTCGGAAAAAAGTAAACCAGGTTCGAACCTCGAAGTAAACTTTTGCAATCGGGAAAAACATTGCAGATGTGTTTTTCTTCTTTTAAATGTAATAAGACTTGAAGACTTGTTACCAAGTGTATAAAAAAGCAACATTGTTTGAAATACTTAACGATACAGTATTTCGAAATTTTGTATTAATGTCAGTACATGCTTGTTTGTCATTTTGCTCTCCATACATAAGGAACATTCAGATACGTAAACGAATCTTTCCATATGTAAAAGAATGGTGAAAATTAGGACATTGAACATAATTATCGCCTGAGTACTAAAATAAAAGTCAAAGTAGAACAGAAACAGCGTTTCCAGTGGATATAAACAGATGGTGATCAGAGAAATGGAAACACCTAAACGAAATTGCAACTTACCAGATTAATATGGTGTCGGGCCAACTTTCCCCTTTAGAACAGCCTTGATGTGACGTGGGATGGAGGCATAGAGGTCGTGAATGGTAGCAAGTAGAATTTTACACCATTCCTCGTGCAGGGCATCAGCCACTTTTGTGAGGGAGTATGGGGTGGAAATCGTCGCCGGAGTCGTGTTTCCAAAACGGACCACAGATGTTCAATTATGTTGAGATCTGGGGAATGGGCGGGCCAGGGGAGGTGTTGAACTTCATCCCGATGTTCCTCAAACCAGCTGCAACAAATCCAGCTGTGTGAATGGGTGCATTATCATCCTGGAAGATGGCGTCATTGTCCGGGAACAACATCCGGACCATAGGATGCAAGTAGTTTTCCAAAATTGCGACATAATCGTTGGCAGTGATTCGTCCGGTAAGGTTGACCACAGGACCCAATGAAAACCATGATATGGCGGCCCACAGCATCACCGACCTGCCGCCGCCATGTTTCACAGTTGGGCAGAGACACTGCAGATCATAAGATTCTTTGGGTGTTCTGCACACATAAACACGGCCCTTGGTTGGGAATAGGGTGAAGGATGACTCATCCGACCATATCACACGTTTCCAGTCCTCAACGGTCCAAGTTGCATTGTCGCGGCACCATTTGCGGCGTGCGAAAGCGTCATGGTCCCTGATGAGCGGTTTGGCCCGTGCAACACAACCCCGCAAGTTCATGTCATGTAATTCGAGGCGGACTGTGATTGTCAAAACAGGATGGGGGAGGTGCTGATTGAGTTCCTCCGTCACTTGCTCTGCAGTGGCACGACGGTTCTGCGTGACAATGCGCTTAATACTCGGCGTGACTAGTCACTCATGATTTTCTTCCGCCCAATGTTCCGCTTCACCGATGTGGTTTTCCCGTGTGTTGTGTAGGCCGTCATCAACTTCGACACTGTCCTACGCGACACACCTAACACAGTAGCCACTGCCGTCACACTCGCTCCACATAACCGTGCACCAACAATTTGCCCTCTGAAAATCTGAGAGGTCTCCCATTTTACGCTACCTCCGTCTGCTGCAGCCACTGGACACTGCTGTTCCACTGCGCCTGACGTAGTATGGAGACCGATCTAACACACCACCACCAGCGGTCCTGCTCTGCGGGCGCCACGATACCACTGCCAACCCATACATCTGACGTGTTGCCAACTAGAGGTGTTTCCATTTTTCTGATCACTATCTGAATGTCATAATTATCTTAAATACAGCTATATATGGCTAGAAGTATTTTTCGACTAGCGCTTGTGTTAGCTCAGTGGTAAGCCGTTGGATTTCAAATTGCTGCGTTGTGAGTTCGATTCCCACCTGGGTCAATGCTTTTTTTATGAAATTCTATTTTCCGCAATACATGAAAAATTATATAAAATAATTACATTAAAATACATCAGTTGTATATATATATATATATATATATATATATATATATATATATATATATATATATATATATATGACATATAATAATTGCAGAACATAGTGGTTATTATGTTTAAAGTATAACAGGTGTTCACAGTACGTTGGTATTCTATATCACTATATGTAAATGTTAAATACAAATTAAGAAAATAATATCATCTCAAGAAATAAAGTAGTGTATTTATTTGCAGTTATTTGTCATACGGAAGTTACTTCTCAATTTTCTCATTACAGCAAGTGATTTACGCTTTCTGAAAGGTAAACAGACTTGCGGGTATAAACAGAAATTATTATACAAACTCCAATCTTGAGTACAGACACAAAATTCACGATCCCCAAAACCATGCAAAGAGGATATCTAGGAACACGAAGTCATGTCGAAGAGACTTGTTATAGTTTCGAAAGAAGGCAGAATAGGATTTCTTTCCAAAGGATGACCCTAGATATCCTCTTTGCATGGTTTCAGTTCAATAATCTACAATGCTTTTGTATATGGATGTGGTCCCTTTCTCTCCGCCTCTTATATATATATATATATATATATATATATATATATATATATATATATATATATATATATTGTTACACAGTTAAACCTCGAAGTCCTAAGCCGGACTCAAATTATAGGGCGAGACGCCCGCGCTTTTCTAATTGTGTGTGTTGCAAAGAAAAGAGAAAAAGGGAGAACGGAGTCAGGTGAGGCTTTGATTGTATTAGCAACCTGAGACCTCATTGACACCAACCCACACGCATGTAATAGTGGTATGACCCTGGCTTTGATTTACTCAAATCACAGTGGCGGGTCGAGGATGTAAATTTAGTTAATACCACGCAAGCGATAAGTACATGAAAAAACATTATGTATTTGGAGCTATGCGTGAAATAAAAATGGAGTAGTAAATGTAAAATAGGTAATTCAGCCCCGGCGTCATGGGGAAAAATCATAGAAACACTAGAAGTCTTGGCCACTATTGAGCATGCGCGTGAAGAAGCTTCTCCAAGCTCGTCAGGGCTCGTGACGGGCTCGTCAGGGCAGCTATCCCTCCCTATCTAGATTCTGTTCACAGTCTTTATATGTTACCTGGGTTTCGATTTCCAGTACAAGCTCTACCACTGAAATACGAGTCTCCCCCCCCCACTATTGAGACTTTTAGTGCACTTTCTCATCATCTTCGAACCAGTAACCCAAAGACGTTTCGATACTGAGGCTTAAAAGGAGTTGAACTCAGAACCAACCTTGACATACTGGGTGGAGAGTAGAGGAGTGATATCAAATACGATTACACAAAAGAAAGTGTATACAAATATAATGTCAATCTCAGAAAACACATAACAGTTTTATGGTGTTCGGTGTTCGCCGGGTAACGAACTGTGTGTTCTTGAATCTCTAAACAAGTCTCATGTGCTCGTTCACTTTATAGGGGAACCAAAAGTCTCAGTTGCGTTTCAGGGCAAATCGCGAGTGATTTTTTTTTATCGAAGAGTTTTCAATATATAAAAGTGTAAAGTGTATGCGAAGTGTTTCTTTTGACTAGTCAAGTGGTGTATCTGGACTATGTAAAGTTAGTAAAGTTCAGTGGGGTACTTGGCCTAGGCGGTGTTCAGCTTATGACTCTGATATACAAGTATATTCCTCCTGCTCTAAGTAGTGCGGTTTACAAGGAGTGAAGTAGCGACGAAAATTTTCTATTCTCAACTTCTCTCGCTTTAAGTTTTTATAGGTCAGCGGAATAGCTGCTAGGTTCCGCAGAGCAAGACTCAGTTTACCTCACGACGTTTTCTTGTGTAGTGATGCAAATGTAAAATCGGGACGCGAGCGTTAAGACAGAATTCAGCTTTTATCTCATGTACTTGCAAAACCCTAACTCTGCTTATGCTTCTGCTAGCTTTGGTGGGATCACTGTCAGTTTTATCTCTGGGCAACAGAACCGCCCGTTTTACGGGATGAAAGTTCGACTCGTTTGTCCGGCGATAAGTGGCTAAAATCCCTACCACTTAATTGGGGAGGATCACAGGCAGTTTATATCTGGACAGCAGAACCGCCCGTTTTACGGGATGAAAGTTCGACGGTCTGTCCGGCGATAAGTGTCTAAAATCCTTTCCCATGCAAAGCTTGGGGGTCACAGGTATCTTATTCTCTTGGTTCAACAAGGCCCCCCTGCACTAGGGGTGCATGTCCGACGGTTGCCTGGGAATAACTGCCTAAAACTCTCATTTATGCAAATGCAACAAACCAAAAATCAAAATGCAGGTACATGATCCAATGGTTGGATGTTCGTAACCCCCCCCCTGTGTGAATTAAAAAATAGTTTAAAAAATGAAGTTTAAAAAAGAATAGAATAGAAAGTTAAAGAATAGAAGTAAAAAGTAAAATCATCATAAGGGAACAAATAAACATGTTCTTTTATAAACAGCTGTCTAGTCACTTTCCGTTTCCCGTTCTAAAAAGTAAAGCAATATTTATAAAGAAAGGGAAATTGAGTATTCAAGTTCAAAGGAAGCTATTTAAAGATATTGAAATAATAATAAGTCTCATAATACGTAAAAATTTGACGTAGCATTTCCGAGGGAAGTAGTTATCAGTGATTAAATTCCTATTATATCAGAGGAAATAGGTTGATTACACACTGCCCTGGTTTAGGAGGCCACTGATTTGAAAAACAGATTTATTCATCAAAAATGAGTTTCGCGCAGAAAATAAAAGAAAAGCAGATTTAGAGCAATCCCATTGTCCTAAGACCCCCACTGCAAGCACCGTTATATTTTGGATCGGTGGAATAATTATTATTGTATTGAATGCAATAAAGTAAAAGTACATGGACATTCTCCTCCTCAATTTGGCCGTTGAAAAAAGAACCCGTTACCGAGTTACTTGGATACGTGGAGTCAGCCCAGACATCTCGAACCAACGACCGCTAGTCCGCAAATTCCTGATGCGCTGGCGAGTGGCTACGACCTAACGCCGCTTGCCGCGTCTAGTCCTATCTCGACTAGAAATGATACAGAAATATAAAGTGCTGGTTCGAGTGATAAACCAACACCAGCTCCTAGGACGATATATGTAAATTCAGATACTGACGAGACCCCACCTGGGGTAGATCCAAAAACTCTAGTGAATGAAGTAAATTCAAAAGATGAACTAGAAATTGCAGAACTAATAACTGCAGGTCAGGAATGCCCTCAAGCAACAATTGAGATAGAAACAGCAGCAGGTGTAATACCTGATGTCCCCTCGAACCAAAGATCCTTAGATAATAATAAGTTAGCTGATAAGGAAAATAGATTAAGTAACTTAGTGTTAAGTTCAGGAAATAAAGATATTGATGTATCAAAAGAACCAGATAGCCCAGTAGCGCTATATTTTCCTATTAAATACGAACTGTCAGATCCTACAACGCCGTTAGAAATGCAAAGACCGACCTTTCAATCTTTTTATGCTGGTAGTAGTGATGAAACAGTTTATGCTGAGATCGGTCCTAGAACTATATATGCTAACTTAAATACTGAATCACGAATTTCAACGAGTAAAGAGCACATTTATGAAAATATTGGTCTCGAACCCCAGACTTTAACGAATAAAGAGCCAATTTATGCAAATATAGGAACCGAACCAAGGGAAAGGAAAATTGAGAGCCCTGACGAGAACAATGAAAGTCAATTGCGCTCCCTGACACAGCCTAACGATGAAGCATTAATAGACCAGATTAAGCATTCATTACAAACAGAACTGTCCCCTGCAGTAGGAAACTTAATTCGAACTTTAACTAAACAACTACGGAACATGAAAGTACAGGTCACAGTTGTTCATCGCCAAGGTGACGACGAAGAGAAAATAGGTATTCTATTTCAAGCTGACCCCTCAGCCCCCTTTGAAGACTTATTACCTGAGGAAAATGTAGTTGGAAATTTTGATATGGAAATACAGACCGACGTTTTTCAAAAGAAAGATGTTAGCGTTCAGACCGAATATAAGTTTCCTAAAATGATCCGGATTGACACAGATCGTGAACTTAAAGTTATTCGGGCGACAGCTACGCAGACCAACCCTGTTATGTTTGAAAATAGCCTTACCCTCCAAGGGAAACTGCAATATTTGGACAGTATAGATAACATACTCAATGTAGTTACTAAAGTCAGGTGGTCAAACGGAGATATTAGTAGTGCAGATTCAAACGGGGGTTAATCTTTGAAAGACGATTGGTTGGGATACGAACTACAGAAATTACAAAACGAAGAAATAGCCCAATTTCAAGAAGACAACCCGGAGTCTTCTCCTGCGTCATCCCTGGAGGATGAGTCAAAACCTTCTTGGAACTTCGAAGAAGAACTCCGATATGACCGTTGGGATCCTCCTACGGTTTCTACTCCCCGAGCAGCGAACCAACACCTTCCCACAGAGGACGCTGACCAGAGAAATGACCTCGTCGCCCCTGCTCTAGTTGAGAGGATGTTAGGCGATGAGAAGAAAAGTGATGATGTTTTTCCCTCAGTTTATTCCGACCACCAGAAGAAAATTGAAGGAGAACGAGAAGACATCGATTCCTGGTCTGAGAGTAGAATAAACGAAAACATTGGTAAAATATTTGATTACGCGGAATTTGGTGCATCAGTAATTTGTTTAGATGAAGTACAAAATAGAGACGATCCCTCAACCTCTCCAACCCAAAGTGAATCTAGCAAACAAACTGATAGTGTTAAGAATATTGGTTTACAACCTTCAGCTAGTGCTAGTTCTAAATTTAGTTCCTATAATGAAACTGGTGAATCACCTGCGACCAAGGAAATGAAAATGTACCAACAAGAGGAAAAGTTATCTCCCTTACAGATATTGTTTGTTTCGCCACCTAGTAGCGTAGTTACACCCACGACCCCAGTGGAGAAATTCGAGTTTAGCGAAGGGGAAAAGTCAGAAAAATCAGTACTTAGCGAACAAAATAGATCTTATACATCAGAATTTAGTCCAGAACAAACCTCCGAGTTAGAAAATAGAAGCGTAACTGATACCGACTATAGGTCCGTTTCTGAAAATTTCAACACCTCGGCTTCTTTAGACAGGTCCTTAGGTCTGAAAGATGAGCCGGTTTCACATTCATCAAGTGAAGATAAGACCTCTGACAAGCAAAAATCAAATTTTTCGCCCTTTTTAAACGTAGATCCTGAAGATAAGCCTTGTGTAAATTTAAAATCTGAGCAAGAAATTAAAACTAGTCCGGCTACCGAGCCATCTATACCATATAGTTTTGAGAAACCTAAATTTACAGATACTGTTGTAACAGGCAAAGTTAGCAACCCTCCTCCCGAGGGTGACAATCAAAATTCTACTATTAGTGCTAAACCACAAGCCTTCAAGATTTATCCAAATGTTGAAATTCCCTCCTTCTCTGGTAATAGACATGAGTCCGTGGAAATTTTCCTGCAAGAATATGAATTAGTGGCTAGCATATACGAACGGTCAACCCCAGAGATAGTAAATTACCTCCCTTATTGTAAGAAGGCTCTCTCCTTCTATTTAGTAGACATAGCAAACCTTTCATCCTTAAACTATAACGAGATGAAGGAAAAACTTAAAAAGGCATTTCCTAGAATTGAGTATACTGCAAGATTAGAATACGACGTTGATACAAGAAAACAACAACCCAATGGGAGTACTTTAGCGTTCATTTATAAGTTAATAAAGGATTTGAAATTCTTACGAGGTTGGGTTAATGAAAGTGAATTGATGAGTAAGCTTAGAATGAGTTTGTTACCAGACATCCTAAATAAGCTGATACTTCAAGTGGATGATTGTGATAATCTCGTACAGTGCCTGCAATATCTTAGAAAACTTCACACAGCACAAAGATTAGTTAGTCAGAGGATGAGTTATGACGTAACATGAGAAAATGACCGCTTGGACTTGTCAAGCATTAAAGAAACTACCCAACCTGGATTTGTACAGGTTAGTTCTTGTTACTCAGACGAAGTAGTAGCAGAACCGGGTTAAAAATGTATAGGAACACTCACCAAAATACCTATGGCTTTGGCCATGGGCGGGCGCAGCTTTGTACAGTCAAGATAAAAATAGGAGACCGCTGGGCGCAAGTTCTTATTGACACAGGCTCAGAAATTTTGCTGGCTTCGAAAACCCTCTTACCCCCAAGATTTCCACTAACTGAGAGATTGAAGGGTTATGTAAAGCTTCGTGGCGTAGGTGCCCACCCCACAGATTACATTCCTGTGGTGAGAATAGCGTGTTGCTTCAAGGATCACTTGAAAACAACCAAACGAAGGTTTCTAGACGTAGCTATAGTTGAGCCACAGTTTTGCACCTATGATGTTATTTTAGGGATAGATTTTTTGCATAAGTATGTCACAACCATTCATTCCAAATACTTGGAGCTAGCAGATAAAGACGGGAATCATGTTGAAGACCTTTGGTTCTCAATCCAAAAAGGTACAAATGGGCATCGTCAAGGTGTAATTCATACCTTAGACTTAACACATGTTGAACGATACCCACCCTCAGTAGTAAAAGGATCCCATCCTCAGTAGTAGTAGTAGACAAACGGTCTTCTCTAACCCTCCTCATGGAAACAACCAAACTTATAGGAAACGAAACCTCCCACTCAGGAGTAAGGATCCGTCTCCAAAGTTGGTCACCGGAAATCCCATAAATCCCGTTGGTAGTGTAGCTGATAAAAGACAAAAACTCCCTGCTAAAGAAATTACATCTCGAGTATTCGTGTGTTCCAGGGAAACTACAAAATTTCCCTCGGAGCCTACGAATAGAACGAATGGAAAAGTCAGTAGGCGTGAAGAGGCAAGACGTAAACGAGCTAAGAAAGGCAAGGTATCTTCCAGTGCTGCTGAGCTGGAACCTACCAATTCGCCTGACTTAGAAAAAGAGGAAAAGAATCTATGGAGCCTTGACCCTCAACCAGGCCCTAGTGGAACTTTATTAGCTAGTTCTACAGAAAGTTCGAGTACAGAGATTATTCCCAGAAAGAAAAAAAAAAGCGTTTTATGCGGTATAATATAGCAAGAAGAACCAACACTCTGTAAAGCCACCCCTGCCCTCACAGGCGCCTTATGAGCCTGTAAAGGACAAATGAAATAGAGGACAGTTAGAAACGTTAGAAAAACCTTTGACAACGCAAGGAAGTGTAAATGATCCAGTAACCCTCTCTGATCTAGAGAGTTTTGCTCAGGATCATATTAAGGAAGAGGTCGTGCCAAACCCCTTGGGGTTGAGCGACGAAATTTTTGATATCTATCCGGATACTACCTATAAAGTGCACCTTCCAGCAAATGTACGCGTGCCGTCCAAGGCTTCGTATGACATAGAAATTACCGCACCAACCGGGACCGTGCATATTTGGGACATCATACCTTCCAAAGGAATTCGGTATTGGCACTCCTGTTTGATCCCCAGAGGTCCAGTTTTTACTGACAATGGAAATATTACTCTGACTATTTTTAATAGTTCGGATCGAACTAGATCTTTGTCTAAAAACCTTTATTTAGGGAAACTTGTTCCCCAGGTTGAGTCTTTAAATGACGAGACAGACAATGACGTGCAGACCGTTAATCAGATCGTACACCTTACTAACAAAGATGAAACAGACGACGTGGAAGTCTCTGGACAACCCTAAAAAGCCCCCCAAACAAAGGAAGAATTAGCTTAAGTATAAATGGACTTATTGATGGAATTTAGGGATGTTGTAGCCTGGGACAAGTCTCGTCTTACTGCGGCTACCGATAAGTTTATGTGCCCCTTAGAGGTCATCACAGATATTCCTCTTTCTCACCCCCCATATAGAGAAACACCAAAACAGAGAGAGATAGTCGCAGAAGAGATCCAGGAAATGTTAGACAGCAATATTATCCGGGAAAGTAAGAGCCCATATTCGGCACCAATTGTGATAGTACCTAAAAAAGATGGCTCCCCACGTATATGTATTGACTTCAGAGGAATTAATAAAATTTTAAGGCCAAATTTTGTGCCAGTGCCACGCATAGATGAGGTACTAGCTTTCTTAAATGGTACCAAATTCATAAATACTTTGGACATGCAAAATGGATACCATGAATTACTCATCCGTCCCACAGTGGTTCAATTGTCACATCTAGCTGGACAAAATTCATAACCAAAGAAAACACGGCAGATCACGTACAAAACCATGCACAGAGCGACCAGAAGCGGTAAGCAGTCACATATCCTCACTGGAAGAACTAGTATTGTGTTCAATAGTATGATCATCTGAAACGTATGCTTGACACGTAGGAGGAACTTGTAACAATAGACGTATTTCTTCGGGAAGATGTTCACTGTGTTTGAGAGTGAATTTGCTAAGGTTTGTTATGCAGGGATCCGACGTGATTAACAACATGTGCATTAAATCTTCCATGTTGTTTTGACGAGAACTTTTCCTGGCGTGATGTTCGCGGAACCTTCGACAATCTTTATTCCGAGCTTCTTGTGCCTCCTCGGAAAGCTGTCCAATAGGAACCAGCGCAGATTTGACGATGTCCTTACCATGTATCAATAATTTATGCACAGATGCCGGCATGTAATACCAGTTATACAGGTCCACATATAATCGTGCAGTTTGCAGAGAATACATACCAAATGCGTCACAGTTAATTGCATAACCACTAGCAACGGTACGTAAGAGAACTGCAAATCGTTTAATCAACTCTTCATTGATGCCAGTAATGGACGCTGATAATGATGGATTCAAGAAAAACTTGCGGGCAGTATTACCATCATTGCTTGTTCCGTAGCCTGGTTTCGGCACATCGACCAGGAGACCCATTTCCTCACGAAATCGCTTCTGAAGTAATTTCTTTCGTTGATCAACAATTGGTTGATCCTTCTTTCTCACTTGCCAGGTTTTTATGTCAAGTCTATATGCAATGTGCAACAGACACTCAAAGCATCTTATCCAGGAATGCAGACTTGACAATCCGAATTCAAATGTGGTTGTGTCAGGTGGTAATGCTGTAGTCTTGTCTAGATCGTTCATTTGCTTTGGAGATGCACCACAGATGTAACATCGTTGATATGATTGTTTTGTGATATCACTACAGACCTTCCCATCTACCATTGTCAGCAATAATCTGTGTTTCACTACTATTTGCTGATCATTATAAGTGATAGTTGTTGGGGAGAGAGCTTGTATTTGCTGCTGTATCTCTGTAATTTCTGAACGTGTTAATTCTGCTGTTTCTTTCATGAACAATAGCTTGATTGGCCGACAATAGCGTGTTGACGATGGCCGTGGATTTTGCCAGAGTGTCTCTTCACCATATTGTAATTTCAGAGGCATTAACGAAATAACAAACAAATATGTATCGTCATGTATATCTTCTTCTGTGTCTGAACTATACCGTTGTTTGTATGCGCTCTGACCTGACGAGCCATCACAACCCCACTTGAAGAACATGGTCATTTCTACTCCCTGATTGATATCTCGCAGTATAGTACTGTTGCTGGTGATCAACCGGTCGATAGTATGATCAACTAATGCTTGCAGTTGCACTTCCGCATATACGTCTGTGATAATAATATCAGCTGGGTAACACGCTTTCTTTGCTTCTAACAGTTTATGGTATGAAGGATATATATTTGCATTGTGAACTTTTGCCTGGCTACGAATTAACTGGTATTGTTTCTTTGTCAATTTCGCGTCAACATATAATGCTAATGCCTCATCGTTTGTCATCTTAATTGGTACCGTTGTCTCTGGACTCTTGTACGCCTTTTTGATTCGCGACCCCCTCCTGGGTGACACATCAATCTCTTTCACAATATAAGAAGCATCACGCTTTCCTTTTGCACGTAAACCCATGTGCGCTGCATACACCAACTCTTCAGCCGTCGTTTGTTGTACTAACGACTGCAACCGTCTTTTCCTTGTTTTATCACTTGCTTCTTGAAACAGTTTTCTTGGACGCCCTACAGGTGTTCTCAGTGTCGCAGCTATACTAGATGATCCTGGTCGTCCTAATGCCGCTGCATTCCATACGTTTGCAGGAAACTCCACTGCACTGTCGACCCACTTACCATATTTGGTCACAAAGTTATTCATTGCACGATGACATTTTTGCCATTTCTCTTTGACATGTATACAAAAACTATCTGTAACTTTTCTGACGCACTCTGCTACATCCTCATCACAGTCTTGTAACCTTAATTTCTCTATTACACAGGTGTAAACACTATTGGTTCTCTTGCAGTTATTGGGTTCACCTCTCCAGGCGTCGAACAAGACTCGTTGTGTCAGCGTACCCTCCATTTCTGAAAGTACAAGAAGCAACAATTATGCAAACATATGCACGTCATAGTTATTATGCACACACTACAATCATTACTCTACAAATCTATAGTCATTAGAAGCTGGAGACTGGTGGAGAATTGTTTCTACGCGTCAATTCATTACACCTACTCCTAAATACAGTGTACGTTCTTATTCGCTAGTGTTTCCCATCACGCCATAGCTCACCCATAATCCCACGGCACTCCTCATTCATGTCACATGCACATCATACCTTCATCTATAGTTGTCACACCACATACCTGGCATTGACCAACAGCTGTCTGTGTCATATCCTGCAGACGTAAGATCTAGCACGGAAACTGTCAATCAGCTGATTCTACATTGCATATAATTCATCTTATTCGTCCGACCCGACACACTTCCCCATGTGTAATTGGACCCCTTGCTGGTCTTTTCCCACCACTTGGGACCTTGCCCCAGGGATTCCCATCGTTTTCTTACTGTTTCTCGGAACTCACTTTTTTGCATTTTGTCCAGCTAGATGTGGCAATTGAACCACTGTGCGTCCGTGCGATATAGAGAAGACTGCATTCATCTGCAGCCGGGGAAAATTCAAATTTTTGAGACTACCATTCGGCCTAACCACAGCCCCGGCCCTTTTACAAAATATGATGAATGTTATCTTTGGTGACATCATGTGGAAGTATGTAATCTGTTATTTAGACGATTTGGTTTGCCCCAGTCCTTCCTTCCCAGCTCTAATAGAAAGAACGAGAATTATTTTATCTCGACGCCGGGAGCCCAACCTTAAACTCAACCCTAAGAAATGTTACTTTGGTTACGAAGAAGCCTCGGTGCTTGGTCACATCGTCGGTAGACGAGGAATTTGTGTAGATCCCGCCAAAACTGAAGCTATATCAAAGGTACCATACCCCACCACAGTCAAAGAAACACGTAGTTTTATCGGACTTTGTTCATCTTACAGAGCTTTTGTCCAAGGATTTTCTACTATTGCAAAACCACTCATTTCATTGACTAAAAAGAACGCCAAATTCGAATTTGGGGAAACCGAGAAACAAGCATGGGATACCTTGAAATCTTGTCTCATATCTGCTCCAGTCCTTGCACACTTTGACCCAAATCAGGACGCCATAGTCTATTCGGATGCCTGTCGAGACGGAATAGGTGGATATGTCGCACAAATTAAAGAAGATAACAAAGAACACCCAATAGCCTATTTTTCGAAATCTTTGTCTCCAGCGGAGGTCAACTATTCCACGGTTGAGCTTGAAGCGCTGGGTGTTACTAAGACAATTTTGCATTTCCACTTCTTATTGGCAGATCGTCCCTTTATTGTTCGGACTGATGCTCACGGCATCTGTTACCTAAGAAATAATAAGATGCTAAATTCTCGACTTATGCGTTGGGCCATCCGTTTACAAGCTTACCAATTTACAATTGAACATGTAAAATGCCGCAATAATGTGACCGCAGATTTTTTTATCAAGGTGTCCGTTGAAGGATGAGTTATCCTCCAAATTTGGGCAAGAAGAAGATTGTGCAGACGTGTGCAACCTAGTGTTATGTCCCAAAATAGATATAAGAGCAATGCAAAAAAGGACGATAAAATTAGGGAACTAATACAAAAGAAGAAAGATAACCCTACCGATCGTGCTCTAAAAACCTTATGTTGTAGTTGACGATGTTTTATATCGAGTCATGAACAAAGATAGGAAACTAGTGATACCGGAAAAGGCTATCCCCGACATCTTACAAGAGGCCCATTCGTCTCCGCTGTGTGGAGGCCATACGGGATTTTCTCGCACGTACTCTAAAGTGAACGAACGTTACTACTTTCCTAACATGGGGAAAATAGTTAAGCAATACGTGCGCTCGTGTGACGAATGTCAAAGGGTGAACATCCCTCGAGAAAAGAAACAAGGTTTTCTTCACCCCTTATAGTCTGGAGGAAATCCACCGGAACTAAAAATTTCAGTATGTCCAATGTTTCTCGGTGGCTTTTACCTAATTTGAGGGTGCTGAATCTGAATCTGCCGGGTGTACAAATGTACACCTTGAGCGTTTTGAGTAATTCAAGATGGCGGCCAAAATGGCGGCTGTAAAATTGATAGGAATATTTTTGTATATTTTATCAAGTTGGGTATCAAATTATATGTTTTTTGGGTTGCAGATTCCAATAATAATGTCAAAAATGTTATGAAATTTATACAAATCGAGATATTCAATATGGCACCCAATATGGCACCGTAAAATTGACAAGAATATTTTTGGAATATTGTATCGACATGGGTATCGAATTATATGTTTTTTGGGTTGCAGATTTCAATAGTTACTTCAAAAATCTTATGAAATTGATAGAAATCAATATATTCAATATGGAATATTCAGATTCGTGACCCTCGAGTTAGGTACATACTTAGAACAATATCTGATACACTGAAATTTTGGATTGGGTGTTGATGCTTTCTCCGTCACTGCAATTCACCTTGTTTGCGCTCCAGGCCATTTTTTCCACATTTTGGGCTTCTCTATATTTATTTACAAAACAATTACTTTCTGTGTGCAAAAGAAAACAAACAACATAAGCTTAGGTTTGAAGATTTTCTTATATTTTTTCCTGGACGTTTTCTTAATCAAGAATTATGTTGCTAGCCACATTAATGCGAAATATGTACATTTACAATACAAAATGCTGATGTTTCTATGTTACTCCGCAACAAAATAATAAATATCAACAGATCAGTCACTTGTCAGTTTTCGTCAGAAGAGTATCCATGTTTTCGTCTTCTAGATTCCTAGTATTTTGATGTGTGAAGATATTCTGGCACCGTTTAGAGGCTTCACAATTGCAGAAGTCAGTGTAGCTATTATGATTTGCCACACAGCCACAACGTCCTTTGCACATGTTTTCAGAAGAACAGCCGCAACTCACCATCTTCAAGATGTCCTTCGGTGCCATCCCAGTTCCCGGCGGTAGAGTAACTGGTTTCAATGTTTTGTTCAGCTCATCACGATACCACCCAAAATGTGTCGGATCCAGTGTCTGGTGGGTCTGGTTTATCTGCTTGTTTCCAAATACAAGCCTGGAAATAATCTCTTTTTACATTTTCAGAGAACGCCTCTAGTTGTTGGCAAGCTCTTATATTTCGGCATATCTACGGCAGTCTTCTTTGACAATTTCTTTAGCCAGACATTTCTTCTGACATCAGACATTGTAGGGCCAGTTATCCTACTACCATAGCAAGAAGCTGTAAACTCAGTTGCCTCCTGAATCACATCTTCAAGTAGTGATGTCTTATTTCCAAGCTTTTGAAGCTCCTTATCACTTTGTAGTACTTTCATTGCCTTCTGCTTTTCAGTGCCATATAGAGTAGGAACTGTATCGCAGCCAGAAAGTGAATGAAGTGCTAGTAAGTTTGAAACAATATCACGGTGTTTGGACACAGACAATCCAATGCCAATAACTCCTCTTTGACTTTGAGTTGCCTCCATAAGAATGTCACAAGTAAGTTTTTGTGTGTGGTGCATCAGGAGGAGAAGAATATCCGTGTCACCACTAATTACATTTATTGTACAATTTCTGGCCAGCTGATTACCTACCATCACTACTTGTGTGATAATTATGACATCAGGCTCTTCGTGAGTGTTTTTCATATCTGAACGTTCCTTGATACAATAAGCAGTTATTTCTGTTGTAACGTCTTCCGGTCTCGTGATGAATAGGCTTTTGGTGGAATCTGATGGCAACCCTTCTGTCATTAAGTACTTGCAGATCAGCTGCACTAGCTGTACCTTATTCTTCGTAACATTAAGCACAACTTGTTGGGAGGGCAAGGACGTGTTGAAAGACAATTTATGATACCTGCTACATGTTGATCCTGTTCTGACGCTTCTTATTCCTCCTTTGGTGTTGTACTCCTTGTATTTGTTAAATATCAGGTACACGTTGCATTTATTCAATTTTTCAAGCACATATGACCGATACAATTTTATGAAGTCAAGAACAGTTCTGCTAGATGGCCAGTTGATCACCCACAAAATAGCACACCCAAGTATGATAGCATCTTCGTGCTTGTACGATCTCATCGACTTCTCTACCTGTAATATTTGTTTCAGTTTTGACTTACTTTTGCAGAACCTGGAAGTCCCACATTCATCAAACAAAGATGTGGGGACAGCGGCAAGCTCATATGAAATCACTCCTCTAGCATCAATATCTCTTGTAGATGCGAGACACATTGCACGCAAGTACAAGAGTTCTGTGTCAATGACACCAATACTAGCTGTTCTTTTGACTGTTCTTTTGACGTCATCGTAGGAAACATTACGAATCGTTGTTGAGATTGGATCGTGAAAACCAGTTGATAGATTTTCTTCGTAAGAACACAACGCCTTCTCACCTATCTCAACAGCATTATCAACATTCACTTTCTGGGAACAAATTTTCCCTGTCACAATATTCACAATAGTTTTTGGGTGATCATCGGTCTTCAGAGGATCTATACAATATGACAGCTTCTACTTTAAATTAATTCGGTCTGCAGCATCTCCTTTTACTCGAGATGGCATTTCTTCCTTATGCTTAGTTATTTCCGTATCTCGTCCAGCATCTCTCATGTCATACATGTCATTTACGAAACGACTGCAGGTGTGAAGGCTGAAAGCCCATCGCTTCACTACTGATGGATTTAGAGTAAGTTCGATTATTCCCCCTGGTCCATGGACATAACGCATAAATGTATTCTCAATGAACATGTCTGACCATATAGCATTCCAGATACCTGGTTTGTGACGCAAAACATGTTCGCCTTTCATAAATCACTCTTGTATTTCACTTGGAAGTCGCTCCACTGACCGCAGATAAAGAAGACCATATCTAACGTGTATCAAATATTGTTCTAATTTAAACATAAAATTTCAGTGTATCAGATATTGTTCTAAGTATGTACCTAACTCGAGGGTCGCGAATCTGAATATTCCATATTGAATATATTGATTTCTATCAATTTCATAAGATTTTTGAAGTAACTATTGAAATCTGCAACCCAAAAAACATATAATTCGATACCCATGTCGATACAATATTCCAAAAATATTCTTGTCAATTTTACGGCCGCCATATTGGGTGCCATATTGAATATCTCGATTTGTATAAATTTCATAACATTTTTGACATTATTATTTGAATCTGCAACTCAAAAAACATATAATTTGATACCCATCTTGATAAAATATACAAAAAATATTCCTATCAATTTTACAGCCGCCATTTTGGCCGCCATCTTGAATTACTCAAAACGCTCAAGGTGTACATTTGTACATCCGGCAGATTCAGATTCAGCACCCTCAAATGAGGTAAAAACCGTTGAAAAACATTAGACATACTGAAATTTTTGGTTTGGTCGAAAAGTAGGGTTTTTCTTCCAGACTATTACCTGTAAAAGAGGAACTATTCTGCCGTTGGAGTTTGGATATTTTTTGCCCGCTACATAGTAGTGCAGGCTATAGTTATATACTGGTTATGAAAGAATATCTTAGCCATTTCGCAATATTAGTACCGCTGCGAAACATACAAGCTCCGACAGTGGCTAGAGCCATGTTGGACGAGTTAATCACGCGGTTTGGCCCCCCAAAAGAGGTATTGACGGATAGGGGAACGAACTTCTTATCAGCGATAATGGCCGAACTAAATGACTTATTTGACATTAAACATGTTCGAACTGCAGCATTCAAACCATCAACAAACGGACTATGTGTGCAATTTAACTCTGTAATTACAAATTTTCTAACTAAGTACACGGCCAAGCAGCCTATCAAGTGGGCGGAATATGTCCGATTGTGTGCATATGCTTACAATATATCAACCTCCCCAATTAGAAAATACTCCCCATACGAGATTGTCTTTGGTCAAAAGGCAAGATTCCCCACTCAGTTGGACACCCAGTATCAATTTACGAAAATACAGGAACATCAGAAACAACTAAAGTTAATCCGTAAGTTAGCTCAGCAGGCTATGACGCATGCACAGCAGCAGACTAAATTACGAGTTGATCGCACTAGACAACCTATTAAGCTAAAAGTTGGTGACTTAGTATTGTGTAGAGATTATCTGCCAAAGAAGGATATTTCTCCTAAATTGACACCCAAGTTTATGGGACCGTATTACTTAAGGAGTATTTCTCCCACAAATGCCTGTAAAATCGAATTAGTGGCAAACCCTAACCACACTCAGATTGTAACCATTGAAAGGTTAAAGAAGTATTTCCCCCGAAACAAATCACGCGAGTTGGAAGTTTCTAGCGATAGTGAGGACGATGAATGTTAAGTGTAACGTATAGGTTGACCATGAAGCCCAGTCGCCTCAATTTAGACGGACTTAAAAAAAAGGGAAAACTTGGAGTATATTATTTAGTGAGTGTGTTGAATATCTTCTATATCGCATAGACCTCTAAAAAGTGGAGTACACGTAGTTAAGCATGACCTCTGGTATACCGGAACACGTGCATACAGGGCTATAGATAGAGCCTAAAGGTATACATTGTGAAATTGCGAAAAAAAATAATAAAAATAAAAAGAAACAAACTGTTTAGTATACTCTTCAGCAATCAGAAACAAAAAGTTGATTCTCTTTTTACTTCCTGGGATCCATTCCCCTCTCCCCTCGATGCTGTAAAAGGCATTAGTAGGCCATGGGTAATAGGCACTCATCTTAGTCGGCGGCGCTAAAAACTGATCTGAGGATCAAATAAGTCATTTTTAGAATTAGGGCCCTACCATATCTAGCATACCAAGACGCGTCACAGGAAAAGTTATGTCGAGTTGATACCAAAATGAATGTTTTGCCTACATATTGGGATGAATATTTTTTTTTGTTCTTTGTGTGAATGTGGCCGGCCACGACTGAGTTACCCTTCTTCTTCTCCTATAAGACTCCCAATATGCTGACAAACACAGAGAACATATAAGGAAAACAAGTGTTGACATAGCTGAAAGTGAAATTACTATTAGTGATCCCGAACATTTATACATACATGCGTAAATCCCTGTACTACCGCGTATACTCAACTCCGGTTTTAAGTATACTTCGTTGCAGCTGCAAACTCCTCATTCACATTACAGGGATCCATCCGTTGCCGACGCCTGATTACTTTATTTCTTTCTCTCCAGGAAACTCGCCGCTCTCCCTCTTCGTGTCTAGGAATGCATTACCCTGAAAAATAAAACAGAGTCAATATTGCTTGTTTTGGTTGCTCAGTTACAAACTTATTCCTACTCATGATAAACGCGTTAATGTTTAGGTGTCGCTTTCTTTTGACCTGGGTTATCTACCCGTGTTAAAAAAAGGGAGCTTGATTATCCCCACCAGATATTTACATAGGCTACTCCACACAATGCCTTCCCCGTTTGTTTTTCTTTGAGCGATTATTATTTTTTATTTTATTTTTTTCCGCGTAGTTCAGGCGGGAAGCATATTGGTAATTTAAAAAAAAGTAAAATAAAATAAAATAAAATAAAATAAAATAAAAAATAAAATAAAATAAAAACAAAAATAAGGAGAAATACGCCTTCGTCTCTTTTATGCTTTTCTGCTGCTGATGTGGACACCATATATATATATATATACGTGCAGTTTTCCTGCGACCCTTCTGGGTGAACACAAGTGAACTTCTGCTGCTGTAAAATGGCAAATCTCTTAGCAATGGCCAAAAGATTGGCAAACTACGGCAATGTACTAGTATACTGCGCATATTGTACATAATGCATTTACAATTATATATGTATCGGCCATTCATTTGCTTTTAAAGAATGTAAATAACTACCTGTGTACTATACTTTGCTACCTTTAATTATTAAGATTACATTACCTTTAGCTATATTCATGTTGAATTATGATCAAGTATTTACAGTTATGCTTACTAAAGCTGATGGTCATTCTAGAATAATGTTTTCAGTTATAGACATTAATGATATTTATCAAAATACTAGGTAGTATCATATTGTGTCACTATTTCTTGTTTTTAAGGTTACTATGTGTATTTTGTAAGGACATTAGGTGTAGATCGAGCCCCCATTTGTTTTTTTATGTCCTCCCATCATTGGGAAACGGGCTAGAACCCGCTTATTGTAACTAACTTGATTATAATACTACCGACATGTTATGTAAAGTACCGGTTACATAAATAACATCATTGTGAGCTATAGTAACTTCCTAGATGTGGTCTTACCACTACACCACTATACTCGTGTTTTTTAATCATCCCTGTGTAACTGCCTTGGTACAGGCTAAAATGTTCGCTTGGTTTGATTAAAAGGCACAAAACGCTGATAATACAACGCAGAGTGGTATTAAATCACGCTATCACTTGTACATTAAAATAATAATAATAATAATAATAATAATAATAATAATAATAATAATAATAGAACAGAATCATTACGTGTATAACATGTCGTAATGAGGTTCAATACTCGAATAGTAGACTCCTTCATAATTTACATGACACAAATTAAGGCACTCGAGCTCTGTCAACTTGGTTTTAATAAATGCGGTATAAACTAACTTAATTCTAGTTAGAATAAAACTTCTGATTAAACCAAACAAAGAACTCAAAAACTATACGTCATGAGACTTTCAAATTTGGTGGCCCCCACCATAAGCGGCCCTGCTGGATAGATGGGAAGCATCACATCACAACAGCGCACAGCTGAACGTTAGGATATAAATATAAGAACTGGACGTTAATTATCAATTCAAGCGAAATACGTTCAATGTCAAAATAAACAAACAAAAGTAGTACTCTTTCAAACTTAAAAGTTAATTGAATATTCCTTTGTTTAATGCAATTTCTTAAAATGTTCGCGGATACTTCCTCAAAACCCGCCTTTCATTCAGCGTTAAAACTAAAGCAAATCACCTCTTATCAGGTGACGGAAGTGAATCCAGCTGCTAACAAGGACTCAGGATGATGTTGCGCGTAGCGTCAACATCGAAGAACACACCAACATTTATAACGGGAAAATAGATAAATAATTAAAAACCGGGGAATGAAACTACAACAAAACGAATAATATTAATAATGTCGCCCAATAAATCATCACGATTGGGATACACCGTCGTCTCTGTTAAGCAATTGGTTCTTAACGACCTCTGGTTCAATCCCCCGATGAATCACTTCTGTTTTCTGATATCTAAATTATCGCTCCGCGCGAGTTCAAGTTATAATCGAATTGGTTATGTGTAGGTAGGTTAGAATCAAATACTTTCAATAGAAACTTAGTTTGCCACATATCATCACTTGCTACATTAGGGGTCCCGAGTTCGAGACCCGGAATGTTGCTGTCAAAATTAATATCGTTGTCAAAATGATCCCAGTTTCCGGTGATTATTGGCACTTACACAGATAAGTCTGAGATCGAAACCCGACTCACGCACTTTCTGTATGCGTGACACGCTCCCAAACTATAGTAAACATCGTTTTTTTCTTTCGTTTTTGTTTTTCCTTAGGGAAACACTTACTAAATTCACAGGTAATGAAAAACGCACTTCCTATAATCACTGTTAAACTGCAACTTCGGACGCTATCTTTCGTTGTGGCTTTCACTTAATTCAGTAATAATAAAAATCGGTATGGGATACTCCCAGGATACGAACTTCGACTTCGTTGCATACTAGAGTTCAGCACTAAACTATGTTAACATTCAACGGCTAAACGAATTGGTAACTTGAAGTGAAGTCATTGAAAATGCATGCTTCTAGGATAATACACTAACAATTCAGGGAGATAGTACTTACCCCTTTTCTTTATTTATTCTCGTTCAATAAATTCTTCTTGTAACGGGAGACCTCCCCACATTGTCTTAGGAAACGTAAGTCTCCCCTTCTCTTTCCTTTGCGTCTTTCGAGCAAAGATTGATACGTATACCCCAACAAGCTGAAAAATATGAACCACAAAGTTAAGAACTTATTTAACCTCGTTTGTTATCATACCTAATAATTAGCATAGTGTAGAAAAAGATAAAAGTTAACTATTAATTAAATCCAGTAAATTTTTAACTAACAAGTTCTTTAAATTTCGACTAATAAGTAGTCGGGATACTACGGACACATTCGAGTCCCCAGGTTCAATCTATAATACTATTTTTGTGTGTGAGAATTTTTCGTTTCAGAACTTTCATTTCAGAAGCCTTTCCGCAGATGCCTGCCCAGGTGAGAGAAGTGAATGAACCTGCGCATTGGAGATAACTGAGTATTCATTTTCCTTTTTATGTTTTGTTAAAAGTTATTAATTTTTAACCACTTGATTATCAATTTATTTCGAAAAAGAAATTTGACATTTTCCTTTGTTATTCTTACTAAGTTACCTACAAAAGTATGCAAATATAATGAACAAATCATAATGTGCACAAGATAAGACTGCCTCCTCGGAGGGCCTCATTTGTCAATAATTAACTTTATAGGGCTGCACCAAAGCTCAAAACCCTCCAATTTTAATTCAAGAAATCTATAAAAATTGAGACAACATATCATCAAGGATTTAGTGAGACACTATTGTGAATTTCTCAAATGCTTGTTATACCCTCTTGTGGAATATGTCTTATCTTAAACACTATAGGTACACAAGTTGTAATAAAGCGTAAAACTAGAAATGAATTTCAATTATGAAATATTACATGTTTAAAATTTATATCAGTTTGCTTGAGATGTTTTAAATTATTAGTTTAATTAATTGACATAAATTTTGAAGATACTTTGGAACTAATTCTCCTAACTGGCATACTTGCAAAGGTATAAAGAAATTTAATTAAATCTTGTTGAATCTAAGATCTGCTTATTAGTCCTATGGTTCACGAAGTTACTTAAAAGCTTTGCATCAACTCCTTAAGTTTTATTTTTGTGAGAATTAAAATTGAAAGAAAAATGTGGATAATGTTAACATTTCAAGGTATAAAATACCGTATACAACACACTTTTTGTACGCATGCATAGCAATCCAAACGACTGACCACTCCTATCCTCTAATTTAGAAATAAATGCAAATATACTTATCTGACAATGTTAAGATGTCCCAGGTCTGAAGCCGGCGTCTGTAACAGTATACTAGATATTTTCTCTCAGTTGCGATGCAAAAACCCCCTTTTTTCCTCTCTCCGAACATTCGTCAACTGAGCTGATAATTTACAAGCCACATATCATTATACCAAGCTGTATAATTAGCTAACTTCCGCCACGCTGACTCAATTCAAACTTCCTCTTAACTCTCTATTCCTCAACCTGACTACATCTGAAAACAAAATATACGGCAAATGTACGTCAATAAGGCAATTATGTTCCGACGTTTTAATAACAGACAAGGTATTGCCCATCTTGTAAAGTACCTTGGATTCACTCACCATATGATTCATCACCCATTAATCACTGCAGTAAATGAACAGTATATTTGATAATCCACTTTCCTCCATCATTATTATTCCACTCACGAAGAAACAGACCAAGTTAGTTAAATCAATCATCTTATGAAGGACTTGTTCTACCATGGTGTTATCTTTATCTTCGCACCATCACAGCTCAAACACAAGAGACATTCTAACAATAATGTGTGGTCAGCGTACATACACTTACTTCCAGGCTTCCGGTTTAATTTGTTCATGGTACAAAATTGATTCTTAATATCATAGTGATATTAATACAGTCACATACATTATTTAAGACAGGTATCTATACTTAGACTCTGATGATGTGTGGACAGCACACTCAGGACATCTGAATGAAAAACATTTACCTATTCGCTTCACATCCTTAGATAGCTTCAATATTGGCAACCTTTGCAGGTTCCATTGATCACTATATCTTTCCTAAACTGATGTGTGGTCAGCCCCATTTAAAAAAAACATAATGAACAATTACGAGAAGGATACAGTGGACCATCCTATATAAACAAGCACTCCGCATAAGCCAAGGTTATTATGTAAACCATTAATGATAATGTAGTCTAATAGTCTCTTTGATTGCAGATCTCTATCCATTGCCTTCCCAGTGTGATGCCTAGGGTAAGGCCCTTTCAGTCCTTGTATCTGGAGATACCCAAGGATCCAGATCACAGCTTGTCGGCCCCATCCAGGGCTGATCCAGAGGGACGATATGGAAATCGATTATTTTTATTGTTCGATCCATCACTTTTTGTTAGTGGACAACAGTTATCTAAAATCTGAACTTCCATCCGGATACAGAACTTTCTCTGTGCCACAAAATTTATAAACTTCTGCAGTGACAAGGAAATCTCTTTTATCTACAGACAAACTCCCATTTACCTACATCAGTTCGTTGCTTACAGGTGAAAAACTCTTCTTGTACCAGTACAAACACAGAATCTGGACAAGTGATAATACTCAAAGCAAAATAAATAAAAACTCTTTCCAATCGACGTTGTGATAAATCATAAGAAGATTGTAATAACCAAACATGCAAGCGTCAAGAGACTTTAAAACTTTCTCAATATATGAAATAACTCAATTTCATTGTAATAACCACGGTCCCTGGCCATTGTACCAAAACCATTGAAAGTTGTTGTCTGAATATATAATTTAAATTCCTATTATTTGATCGAATGTAAGCACAAGATTCGTTTCAGACAATTAAAGAAGCCTATATGTGAGTATAGTAATCGACTCTCCACATTCTCATTCCACTACGTTAAAACCCGTAATTTTTGGAACCCCTGTATATTTATCTTTTGTCAAAAACCAAAGCGAAAAAGAACAAGGAAGTATTTTATTAAATTATCCATTGCACATTGAAATTAATCATATCTGCATTCAACTGTTGCTAAACAACAGGATGTATATATATATCCATGTATATAGTATCTATGTAGAATTATTCTCTGAATAACTAAATCACTTACGATTATGCGTTTGCAGTTTAAAACAGAAAAGTTCAAAACAGACGGAAACATATGGTTGTTATCAGTCAAGGTTAGTTGAATTAAAAGAAAGCACGGAGCATACTTCCGGTGTTTAAAAAAAATCCTCTAGCTCAACCATAGCTTTCGTTGTGGTTAACTTTTGTGTTTAAAATCTATCCTATAAAACAACAAGAACCACCAACATGATGGAACATGATGTAACTTTACTTCGTAAATTTCCTTTTTTTTTTACAAAGAAATCCCTTTCTATTTTTGTTTGTATATAAAACAATATAGATACAAATGCTAGTACCAATACTACTTTTAATAATAATAAGAGTAGGAATACTAACAATACTAACCTATAGTCCCTCCAAACATCGCCCCTGATTACGAAGAAACTTTAAAGCGTTTCCTTGTACAGTCCCCTTCAAAACATGTACTCTAGTATGGTAAATGTAACTGTATCCCTGATTATTATAATTTGTATCCGTTATTGCCGTAGGCCATTAGGGCATAAACTAACACACTAACCATAGGGTAAATTCTTCAACTATTCAGTCTCCCTCTTGCTGACAGAACCTCTCATAGAAAGGAAATCCATAATTGTTTGTATTTCATCCCTAGGTGCGCTAAAGTGCGCTCATTAGTTTGTAATTTCTGTAATTTGCCAGTATACGTAAATGTCAATGTGTCTGGCGTGATGCATACCACACAGGATGAGAAAGAACCAAATCAAAAAAAAACCGAAATGAGTAGAAATTAATAAAAAATATATATGCTTTGATCACTAGTATAGGACAGAGTTATGCAGTAAGATTGTAATATATTACACTTATTGCAACCAATATTGATAGTAATAGCTAATAATGTTAGTTATATTCTTCGCCAAAAATTGGGATCAGTTTTAAATATCAAATGTTTATAGACACACTTGAAAATATTTATTAAGCATTGTGTATTAATCGTTAGTTGCTCATTATTCAAGTTATATTACATACACGATTTAAGCATTTAGTATGCAATCGCTTCTGTATTACAAGAAATATATTACAGGATACGTAACATTGTACTCAAATACTTTCCAAGTTATATTTTTCCTTATATGCCATAAATATTCAACATTCACTTGATTCTTGTTTTATAGGAAAATAGAGTATCGCCTATGCTTTATTAATTATAAATGGTATATTGAAACAACATAATGAATTTTGTTCACAAATTGTAAGGCACAACCCCGCAAGGTTTAGAGAAATAAGGCAAAAACGATCGAGTGTACTATTCTATATCATTATGTGTTTCCCATTTGGTTTATACTATAAACAAGGAATATTGCTCTTGTAATTTTATTGTTCATTTCAATCAAACTTTAAAGCGCTTCACGCTATTTGTTTTTGAGTGTACTTAATTCTACTACTAGATTAAAATCTACTAGATTGATTTCACACGAAACCTCTTAGTAATTATAGGCTAGAAGGATACCATGATTGTAAGGTTTCATCCAACAAATTTCAACTCATAAAGCTTCGTACTAAACATGGTAATACTAAACATGGTTCTTTAATCTACTATTTTGTTAGTGGAACTGTTGTAGCATTTAAATGTAGTATAGTCAAAACACATGAAATCTTACAATCCCGCTCTCTTGCAAATCATTCGTTCATAATCTCCAAATTCTCAGGAAAGTTTGTTTTTAGTTCCTTAGCGCCTTACGTAAGGCCCGTTCTATATTAACCCTTTAAACTCCAGCAACTTGCCTTGGACAACCGTTTCCGTATTTGGTTATTTTATTAGGAAGATAACTTTCGACATTTTTTTTATTTATTTCTTTTACTGAGGTCAGCGGATAACTGTTACGCAGTTAAGCCTCGAAGTCCTAAGCCGGACTCAAATTATAGGGCGAGACGCCCGCGCTTTTCTAATTGTGTGTGTTGCAAAGAAAAGAGAAAAAGGGAGAACGGAGTCAGGTGAGGCTTTGATTGTATTAGCAACCTGAGACCTCATTGACACCAACCCACACGCATGTAATAGTGGTATGACCCTGGCTTTGATTTACTCAAATCACAGTGCCGGGTCGCGGATGTAAATTTAGTTAACACCACGGAAGCGATAAGTACATGAAAAAACATTATGTATTTGGAGCTATGTGTGAAATAAAAATGTAGTAGTAAATGTAAAATAGATACTTCAGCCCAGGCGTGATGGGGAAAAATCATAGAAACACTAGAAGTCTTGGCCACTATTGAGCATGCGCGTGAAGAAGCTTTTCCAAGCTCGTCGAGGCTCGTGACGTAGCTCTCAAGCGACGTCATCACTGGCAGAAATGCGTGGGACGAAGTCGCTTTATAAGCGAGGCCCGTCGCCCAGCTCGGTTGATTTTTCTTTCCAGCATTCGTCCAGTGTGTTTCGCTCTTCGACCCGGACGCTCGTCGTAAAATCAGGTATGTGATTATTTTTCTAAGTCTCCCCTCGATACGGGATGAGCACCTTGAGATTTGTCAGTGATTAATATAAAGTTTAATTCCAACATGAAACCAAGTTCCCCCTTCAAGAATTATCACTTCCCCTTTGGGCCAATGCAAGTTGCAAGTAAAAATCATCAAACTTACTATTTTCAATAAATCGCGGCTTAGCATAAAAACCTCCTAGCACCCATTTGGTAATGAAGGGGTTGTGCCCATAAATGTGATGTATGTAATAATAAGTTCAAGTTGTAGTTCCAAGTAACCGATTTGTGAGATTCTTTGTATTTTCATTTTTATTTTTTTTATTCTTATAAATAAACCGTACAATGGAAATAGTCTCTTTAATTTAGTCAAGCTATCCCTCCCTATCTAGATTCAGTTCACAGTCTTCATATGTTACCTGGGTTTCGATTTCCAGTACAAGCTCTATCACTGAAATACGAGTCTCCCCCCCCCCCACTATTGAGACTTTTAGTGCACTTTCTCATCATCTTCGAACCAGTAAGCCAAAGACGTTTCGATACTGAGGTTTAAAGGGAGTTGGACTCAGAACCAACCTTGGCATACTGGGTGGAGAGTAGAGGAGTGATATCAAATACGATTACGCAAAAGAAAGTGTATAACAATATAACACATAACAATATATATATATATTGGGTGTGTATGTTCCATCATGTAAATAAACTTCATACATGTAGTACTTACAGTCTACAAAAGAGTACTCTCGGGGTAAGCTATTGGCAGTTGGAAGGGGGATATACATAAATTAAATGCGTTCGATATTAGTGTCTAATAAATAGTTCGCGTTGTTGCAAATATTAATAATTACAACTCCGATAGCGTTAAAGTCCAAATATAACTCTCATCGTAAAGCTCCGGTGTGGGATAACCAGATTCGGCCCTCAAGCGAGAGCTCATGTAGTTCGGATTCTACGTTAATTAGTAGGTCTACGTCTCATATAGCCTCACTGCTGAACGGGACGTTAAACTCAAAATCAACTCAATCGATTCAAAACCCATAATCATGGCAGGTGATAAAGGATGAAAAATAAAATGACTCAAGTAACTGAGATTAGTGTCAAATCCATAGTTTGAGTTCGTGAGTTATTACAAACACAATGTTTTTTAATGTCACGTTTTGGAATGAGCGATTATGCCACCTGGATTTTGAATTTACAGGAGCAACATCGAAAGCGTTACTCACACAGCTCTCAATGTTTTGATGTAAGTATACGTGTATATTCCATCGAAACTCCAGAATGTCTGGCGCAACTTTTACTTAACATGGGAGACATATTACTTTCAATCTAAGAAAAAAAAATATTGTGGAAGTCAGATACCTCAAGGGATGGAAGTTGGGAGGAGTGACATGTAAAAATAGTGTAAAACGACTGATTGTAGAGTGTTATCCATTGTTTTCTGGGTCGTTGAGATGAGTAGTGAGGCACTCAATGACGTTATATCCAAATGCATCCCCATCTTCACAGGATAAGGGGCTTGGAGATATGATTAATAAAATGTAAAAACTTAAAATTGTGTAGATGTATGTTTCATCTTTTAAATGATATACTACATGTTAAATCAGAGATTGAGTGGGGCGGTGGGTCAAATGGGTCAAAATTTGTGAGTGGGTCAGTGGATTGTAGGTCAACAAGGCGTGACCCACTGCAAAACACCACTTACCGTGACTCATACTGACCCATTGACTCACCGACCCATTCTGCTAAGTGCCTTCTAGATATCATATTCTGAACACCTGTAAGTTTGTCTGCGTTTTACTTTCAAGACCTCCATTTTTCTTCTTTTCATTTGGTTGTAACAAAGAAAGAAGTTCAGGCTCTTTTGGATTTTGATATTTCCAATTGTAACAATGGCAATAGGACTTACTAGTTGGTTTTTGAGATGCAGGCTGTGAGTTTTTAGAGGAGCTAACTACTGGAAAAAATCGGATTATTACAAATGTAACCTCTTGTAAAGATGATGGCGTGGATCATGGATCAAGTTAATGACGATGTATTTTAGTAGGTCGGAATTGGTAAGAATGATTGAGAGTTGTTTATAGTTGGTGGTGGGTCAGAGTGGGTCATGGTTAGTGATGTGCATTGGGAATATTCCCGGTGGGAAGGAATTTAAAAATGGGAATATTCCCGTTTTTTTTCCCTGACCTATAAATTCCCGGGAAGGAATTTATTTCCATTTCTCTACTTTATCTTCAAAATTATAAGAACCATATAACTAATTACTTTATTTTAATATATTATGATTTACTTCTAGGTTTTAAAGAATTTGGAGGATAAAAAATTTAAAATTATTTGACGGTACTTTATATAACTAATAATATGAGTTTTTTAGTTCCATTTCCATTTGTACTAAAAAGTAAGATAATTGTTTAGTATTGGGAGGCCAAAACTAGCAAAAAGTAAAATGATTTACGGAAGAAATGAGTTGATAGTGATGTTCAAGTAGTCAAAAAAGTATCGAACACAATTTGTTTAGAGCAGTAGGGGATTTATACAAAACGGAAAGGTAAGTAGAAGTGATTTATGTGAGAAAAGAAAGTGAATTAAAGGTAAAGAAGATAGAAAACAACGTGCCATGCGGGGCTCTAACCCGCCTTCATTCGCTAACGCTCGCTCTGCAATGCTGTCTGAATTTAATGTTGGTAACGTAATTTAACGTATGAAACCAGAAAACAACCGCATCGGAATAGAATATCGCAAAAAAAAAAAAAGTAGGTGCAAAAGCTGATTCCCAATGCTAAAGAACAGCCAAAATTAGCAAAGTACTAATTTACAAATGATGAAAAGGAACCATTTTGTAAAGTAATTTAGAATTATGTAGAAATAGAGATGAAGTACTATTAATAAACCCTGAACCACCATTAGTAATAGACCTCTTTGTGTCTCCTCTCCCTGACCCGAATTTCTGAAGAGGTACCCGGACTTCTTTTACATGTGAATTAACGTATGGAATTTCGAGAAATAAGTAGAATGAACAGTCGTGTTTGGCAACGTTACGTGCTAAAATATAAAGACAAGGTAGTATCTTGAAACTTTTGTGAACATAAATCTGTATGCACAAATGTTGATAAATTCATAAGACATGTAACTTCTAGCATTTACCCAATTTAATTTGTTTATAACATTTATAAATTTAATGTGTTTATAATATCAGTAATAAACTCAAGTTGAGCAAATCCACTTACATATAAATTTAAACTGTTTAGTGGTTTAAAAGTATTAATTTTTCACACATAATTAATTGATAGAACACATTGTAAATAAATATACATTTATGCGTACCCTCTAAATATAATAAAGTGTTAATAAAGTAACATAGTACCGTTCAGATTATATATTTTAAAGAATACTCTGTGGACAAAAGTAATAATATGCTGTGATATAAAAATTAATTCACCTTTGAAATCATAATATAGTAATAGAATGCAATTTTCTTTCTGATTGAACATAAATTCCCGGATAAATTCCAATTTTGGGAATCTTACCGGGAATATTCCAAGGGAATATTCCCGAAAAATATCTTCCCGGGAATTTATCCATCACTAGTCATGGTGGGTGAATGGGTCTCGTTGGGTCCTTAGTCATTTTGATTCACGGTGGCCGTCGGTCACGATGTGTGGTGAGTCAGTATAATGTGGATCAAGATTTCATTGACCCGCACCATCTCTGGGCAACATTGCATTAAAGAGAAGACGCTCCGAAGGAGAGCGTCGGCGATTTTCTCAAATTTTGCACATAGATAGTACCCCACCAGAAAGCAATAAATCTCGAAACGGTTCACAATACCATCTTACAGAACTCGAGATAGAGGGTTTTGTTTGATTACCTAAATTAAGACCTCAATAATTTATCCTTCTACAAGCGAGATTTTCTTCATCGTTTCCGTGGCGAAGTCAGAAGAATATGCGGCAAGTAAACTTAAGGTTGAAAGTTCGCCCACCTCGGGATACTTGTTTTTTCCCTAGTGTTTTTTACACTGACCTGAATATAAACGAACCAGGCATATAGACGATTTAACATATTTTGGGGGAGGTACTTGGCTTTTCGTCGAGTCTCTGAAGCTGGTAGTATAATTTTCAAAACGGAAGTGGGACCACCACGGATCGTAGCTACGGGATCACCAACTTTTGGCAAAAGGTTGCCAGTTGCTCATCGGTGGTCCACTGACGCTTACGGCATGGGGGCTTGTATCTGAAAACTAAGAGAATAAAGAAGCATGGTATCCACGAAGCCCGTTGGCAATAATAAAAATTTGAAACGATAAAACAGATGTCAAAACCGGAAAACACTTATTTTATAATTTCAAAGGTACCCCGTGTCAAGGAAAAAGATTTCCTCCAAGCTTCCCCGGAGGGTCTCAGGAGGGGTGCAACTCAAAATTTGAAAGTGGCAAGAGGAATCAAGTAGTGTGTCATTTAAAACTATTGCTAAACTTTAAAAAAATGGTAAGAGTCTCGAGTCTTTATGCTAACTTGTGCAAAATAGCGAGCGTTCAAGATGGTAATAAGTCCTTCATTGAAAACTTCGTGACCACCTCTAGAAATGTAAAACTGTGAAACTACCCAGAAGAGGTAAACATTTGTCTTACCATTGCAAAAGTATAATGCACCAAGGTAAAACAAGAAGTGCCCCATTATGGGTTTATTACATCACTAATGTTAAATTCTTCGTTCCACGATTGTGTCTTTAAGCTAAAGGACAGGGTGATTATGAATTATGAAATTAATGGTAGAATACAGAATGGACCCACCACCAATTATGAACCACTATGAACCATTGTGACAAACTCCGACCGGTCCAACTCCGACTCCGACATATATATTGGGTGTGTATGTTCCATCATGTAAACAAACTTTCTACATGTAGTACTTACATTCTAAAAAAGAGTACTCTCGGGGTAAGCTACTGGCTGTTGGAAGGGGGATATATATAAAGTATAAGTGATCGATATTAGTGTCGAATCCATAGTTCTCGTTCTTGCAAATATTAATAATTACAACTCCGATAGCGTTAAAGTCCAAATTTAACTCTCATCGTAAAGTTCCGGTGTGGGATAACCAGATTCGGCCCTCAAGCGAGAGCTCATGTAGTTCGGATTCTACGTTAATTAGTAGGTCTACGTCTCATATAGCCTCACTGCTGAACGGGACGTTAAACTCAAAATCAACTCAATCGATTCAAAACCCACAATCATGGCAGGTGATAAAGGATGAAAAATAAAATGCCTCAAGTAACTGAGATTAGTGTCAAATCCATAGTTTGAGTTCGTGAGTTATTACAAACACAATGTATTTAATGTCACGTTTTGAGATGAGCGATTATGCCACCTGGATTTTGAATTTACAGGAGCAACATCGAAAGCGTTACTCACACAGCTCTCAATGTTTTCATGTATGTATACGTGTATATTCCAGCGAAACTCCAGAATGTCTGGCGCAACTTTTACCTAACATGGGAGACATATTACTTTCAATCTAAGAAAAAAAAATATTGTGGAAGTCAGATACCTCAAGGGATGGAAGTTGGGAGGAGTGACATGTAAAAACAGTGTAAAACGACTGATTGTAGAGTGTTATCCATTGTTTTCTGGGTCGTTGAGATGAGTAGTGAGGCACTCAATGACGTTATATCCAAATTCATCCCCATCTTCACAGGATAAGGGGCTTGGAGATATGATTAATAAAATGTAAAAACTTACTTAAATATTTGTCGAAGTAATAGTTTTCTGGGGTCGCGAAAGCGTTTCTAATAACTTCAAAGTGTAGTTTGTACCCACTTCAAGATGGTCTTTTTAATCGTATCAATTTCTCACCTCAACCAAGAAGAAATTACCATCTCAACTAGTATATGTATCAAGCTAGCCTTCGCAATTCTAGAAAAAATTGTGTAGATGTATGTTTCGTCTTTTTAATTATATACTACATGTTAAATCAGAGATTGAGTGGGTCGGTGGGTCAAATGGGTCAAGATTTGTGAGTGGGTCAGTGGATTGTAGGTCAACAAGGCGTGACCCACTGCAAAACACCACTTACCGTGACTCATACTGACCCATTGACTCACCGACCCATTCTGCTAAGTGCCTTCTAGATATCATATTCTGAACACCTGTAAGTTTGTCTACGTTTTACTTTCAAGACCTCCATTTTTCTTCTTTTTTTCATTTGGTTGTAATGAAGAAAGAAGTTCAGGCTCTTTTGGATTTTGATATTTCCAATTGTAACAATGGCAATAGGACTTACTAGTTGGTTTTTGAGATGCAGGCTGTGAGATTTTAGAGGAGCTAACTACTGGTAAAAATCGGTTTATTACAAATGTAACCTCTTGTAGAGAGAATGGCGTGGATCATGGATCAAGTTAATGACGATGTATTTTAGTAGGTCGGAATTGGTAAGAATGATTGTGAGTTGTTTATAGTTGGTTGTGGGTTAGAGTGGGTCATGGTGGGTGAATGGGTCTCGTTGGGTCCTTAGTCATTTTGGGTCACGGTGGCCGTCGGTCACGATGTGTGGTGGGACAGTATAATGTGGATCAAGATTTCATTGACCCGCACCATCTCTGGGCAACATTGCATTAAAGAGGAGACGCTCCGAAGGTGCGCGTCGGCGATTTTCTCAAATTTTGCACATAGATAGTACCCCACCAGAAAACAATAAATCTCGAAACGGTTCACAATACCATCTCACAGAACTCGAGATAGAGGGATTTTTTGATTGGCTAAATTAAGACCTCAATAATTTATCCTTCTACAAGCGAGATTTTCTTCATCGTTTCCGTGGCGAGGTCACAAGAATATGCGGCAAGTAAACTTAAGGTTGAAAGTTCGCCCAACTCGGGATACTTGTTTTTTTCCTAGTGTTTTTTGCACTGACCTGAATATAAACAAATCAGGCATATAGGCGATTTAACATATTTTGGGGGAGGTACTTGGCATTTCGTCGAGTCTCTGAAGCTGGTAGTATAATTTTCAAAACGGAAGTGGGACCACCACGGATCGTAGCTACGGGATCACCAACTTTTCGCGAAAGGTTGCCAGTTGCTCATCGGTGGTCCAATGACGTTTACGGCTTGGGGGCTTGTATCTGAAAACTAAGAGAATAAAGAAGCATGGTATCCACGAAGTCCGTTGGCACTAATAAAAGTTTGAAACGATAAAACAGATGTCAAAACCGGAAAACACGTATTTTATAATTTCAAAAGTACTCCGTGTCAAGGAAAAAGATTTCTCCAAGGTTCCCCGGAGGGTCTCCGGAGGGGTGCAACTCAAAATTTGAAAGTGGCAAGAGGAATCAAGTAGTGTGTCATTTAAAACTATTGCTAAACTTTAAAAAAATGGTAAGAGTCTCGAGTCTTTATGCTAACTTGTGCAAAATAGCGAGCGTTCAAGATGGTAATAAGTCCTTCATTGAAAACTTCGTGACCACCTCTAGAAATGTAAAACTGTGAAACTACCCAGAAGAGGTAAACATTTGTCTTACCACTGCAAAAGTATAATGCGCCAGGGTAAAACAAGAAGTTCCCCATTATGGGTTTATTACATCACTAATGTTAAAGTCTTCGTTCCACGATTGTGTCTTTAAGCTAAAGGACAGGGTGATTGTGAATTATGAAATTAATGGTAGAATACAGAATGGACCCACTACCAACTATGAACCACTCTGAACCATTGTGACCAACTCCAACCCACCAAAACTCATCGTCATCAACTCTGACCCATGATCCACGTCTTTCTCTCCATTGACTAAAGTGGTTACACTTGAAATAAAACAAGACTGTGATATTATCACTTATCGTAGTTTGAGTTCCTACCGTCAATCGCTCAAGCACCACTTAGTTACAACACCGGTGGATCTGACCTTTAGGATATACAATGGTAAAGTGTTTCTCATCTTGCAAATTAAGTTGAATTTAAATTTATCATATATAATTATTTCTTTGTTGGCTTACAGATACATTTCAGTAGAAAACATGATAAAATTTGAAAGCCTCAAATCAAGATAAAGTAGATCAACGTAAAAAAAGCTAAATCGTTTTTGATTATTTTTACAAATCAACCCACTACCAATTTCCAATAATAGACAATTCCCCCGTTCATAAATGACATTTTAAAAAATGCCAGGACACCTTGTGTTTATTTTTAATAAAGAGCTATATCCTGAATTTCAGCTCTCTAAGTTGAACGGTTTGTAAGATACTACATTTTTCGCAAAAATTCGGACCCACACACTCCCTAAGGATATGTGTTATAATGAAAGTGATACGCCTATGAAAACTTCCCAGTTGGGATTGGGGCCTGATTATATACCATATGTCATTTCATTTGACTTTGTAATTTGACATTTCGATGACCGCGACATTTCGTCCAAAACACAATTGATCCAAAGGACTTTTCATCCAAAAGACATTTGGTCCAAAGGATATTTCGTCCAAAAGAGAATTGGTCCAAAGGACATTTCGTTCAAAAGAGAATTGGTCCAAAGGACATTTCGTCCAGAAGACATTTGGTCGAGAGAACATTTCGTCCAAAAGACAATTGGTCCAAGGGACATTTCGTCCAGGGATGTTTAGTTCAAAGCAAATTTCGTCCAAAGAACATTTGGTCCGGGAATGCTTGGGGGTCCGGGGTTTGTTCCTATTAGAAGAGTAAAAGTGATGCATATAACATTATGACTCACGAGTAATACTTCCCAAGTGTAACACTCCAATTTTGATAAAATTTGGCAGGTTGATACTACACATAAAATAAACGAATATATATTTCTTTCTGCAGAAAAATGGTTTTAGGATTGCAAAAGTTCCCACTCAAAATTTTGAAAGTTGGCACCAGAAAGGGAAGAAGTGGACCAAGTGAACGAAATTGTGCACAGATACTGCAGACGTAAAATGAGGGAATACATGTTTCGTATTTTCCTGGGAAAAATGGTTACGTGGGGCACGGGCCCCTCCAAACCTTTGATCGCGAAATATCAAAAGTGCTAATAACTATGTCAGATGTGTGTAAAGGACATGAAGAATTGCAACGAAACTTTGAGTAGGGACAATACGCAAAAATTAACAAATACGGGTTTTTTATTTTCTGCGGAAGAACGGTTTTAAGGGGCAAAATCCCCCATTCAAAATTTTGAAATTTGAGGCCTAAAAGGCAAGAAGAAGTGCACAGAATTTAACGAAACTGTGCACAGATATTGTAGACGTAAATTGAGGTAATTGGGTTTGGTAGTTTCCTGAAAAAAGCGGTTGTGTATATCACGGACCTTTTAAACCGTTGATTACGAAATGTCAAATGTGCAAATAATTATACATCAGAAGTTCTTAAAGAGTATGGAGAACTGCAACGAAACTTCGTATAAAGACAATTCGCAAAACAATAAACGAAACGTGTTTAATTTGGGAGGAAAATAAGTGTTGGGGCCTAAGCCTCCCCCGAAAGAAAGTAAATATTACCGTAATAGCGCAGGAAGTAGTGGATCAAAGCAAATGAAATTATGGGTAGATATTTTAGAGATTCTATGTAAAATAACGCCTTTCTTGTTTCTCAAGTGCCCCTATTCGTTTTGCTTCAAATTTTGCACATCAACAGCAAACAGGAAATTAATCGACACTTGTTTTTGTTTATGCGGAAAAACATTGTAAGGGTTAAAGGTGCCTCCAGAAATGCTATAAAATACACTATATTGTTTGTGCTTTTTGTTGATATGCCAAATTTGAAGAAATCGGATGGAGACACTTGTGAAACACGAAAGGCCTTATTTTACGTATCAATATCTAAATACAATTTCATTCGCTTCTGTCCACACCTTCCGCCACTGAACACCTCGGTCCGCTCAACAGTTTTTTTTCTTTTCCAGAAAGAAAAGAAGTGTTACTTATCAGTAGCTTCTTATTTCTAAAGGAAATTTTGAAATAGAGATTTATTCCGCAATTTTCATTTCAATAGAACAAATATATGCTGAGATATTCAGAAGAACGTAAACGCTGAAAACTAAATGGCTACCTTTCTTTGTTTTCATTAATAATTTTACAAAAATACAGTTGTAGCTTCGTTGGTTAAGGAAATCATCTCCACCCGAAATAATAAATAACCCTTTGAAGAGCAAACTCCCTTTTCATTTGAGGACAACATTGCCTCCGAATGATCATGAGAATCTTATATTTGGTTTTAGACTTTGCAATGGATATCTTAAATGTACTGTACTGTACCGGGAAAGTCAATATGAAAGCCAAAGTATATACTGTATTTTCATAAGGAGTAACACTGAAATAAAAATACAAGAAAAGTTAACAATTCTAGTTTGTCATACAACTCACTAATTATATAGAAACGTCTGCCGAAGTTACACACTATCAATAGTCTACGAATAGAAACAAGACTTCTGGTTATCCTGAAAAGATACGTATAATCTACACGAAATGTTCCAAATTTCATCTTATATTTGTCCATCACGTTTCCCAATGTTGCAGCCAAGAATGTGACTGTTTAAGAGTATTGTATTTGGTCACTAAGAATATGTTTCACACATGTGTATTTTTCTATTCTCAGTATTTCTTCAGATACTTGATACATTATTTTTCACTTTTTCTAACACAGGGGTTTAAATGCCTAATATTTTACTTGCTCAAATTTAAACTCCATTAATTTTAGTTACCGGTACTTATTTTAAAACTATTTCATTCACAACATGAAAATTTTAGATGTCAGGTTAGCACTTATTACAGCAACATACTTCACACTGCAACCTTTCCCTCATTCCTGTTGTTCGGCCATTTTGTTTTCAGGCATTCGTGTTTTTCTAAATATCTTAGCAAAAAATTATTATTGTAGAACTTTAGACTTAGTGTTTGGTAATATTTCGAATGGTATTGTTGTACAAAGAAGTGAATTGCCGATTATAAATGAAGATAACCATCATCCTGCACTAGAAATCACTATTCCGTTTAAAGGGCAAAATTATCCACTAAAAAATGAAACAAAATTGTATTCAACTTCCAGAAAGCTAATTTTTTTAAAACTATATCAATTAATTCGAGAAGTTGACTGGTCGGTTTTAAAACAATTTAGTAATGTTGATGATGCAACTAACTCATTTTATGATATAATAAATAAAATAATCATTGATACAGTACCTAAAACACGAAAATGTAGTCTGAGAAAATATCCGTGCTGGTTTACAAAAGAAATAATAAACAAGTTAAAATTAAAAGAACATTATAGGAAGCACATGAAAGATTCAGAATATAATAAACATATGTATAAGGAGATAAGAAAGGATAGAAAGAAAATTATTCGTAAGGCGTATGAACACTATATTAGGGAAAGCGAAATTGAGGTTAAAAGGATGTAAAATCTTTCTGGTCATATATAAAATGTAAACAGAAGAACAATAATAGTGAAAGTGGTAGTATGACGTTAAACGGTAATACATTGAACATAAACAAACTAATTGTTGATGGTTTTGCAAATTATTTTAAATCAGTATATGATAAAAATATATCATCATACAACCCTCCTGAGGAAGAACATATGGAGGTAAGCAACTGTTTAGAAATTGATTGAGTGTCGAATGAAGAGTATAGTAAAGCTATTAAGAAGTTAAAACCTAAAAAAGCATGTGGACCAGATGGTATTCCTCCATATGTGATAAAAGCATGCTCGGAAATACTACTAGAACCACTGTCTATACTTTTCAATTTAAAACTTAAAACCCAAAGGTTTCCTGAAATCTGGAAAATTACTAAAGTATCACCAATCTTTAAAAATGGGGATAAGAGTAAAATAGAACATTATAGACCGATAGCCATAATTTGTGCACCAGTAAAAGTTTTCGAACAAATATTATATGATCGTGTTTTTAACCATGTAAAGAACTATATTTGTGAAAACCAGCATGGATTTTACCCTGGACGATCGACGGTAACAAATTTGCTTAATTTCACTCAATTCGTTCATGAAGCTATTCATGATCGCAAACGAGTAGACACAATATATATTGATTTTGCAAAGGAATTTGACACAATTAATCATGACATACTACTTAGAAAACTCTCAAGGTTTGGATTTTCATCAAATTTACTAAAATTGTCTAATGTTACCTGTATCAGAGAAAACAGTATGTATACTTCAGTCACACAAGATCATTCAGTTATAATATTAATTCCGGTGTCCCGCAGGGCTCAAACTTAGGACCCTTATTGTTTCTACTTTTTATAAATGACCTCCCAAAATACGTTAAATATTCCAAATGTTTATTATATGCTGACGATTTAAAATTATACAAAGATATACAGGAAAATCAGGATGTATTAAAACTCAATGAGGATCTAAATAACATATATCAGTGGAGTGTAGAAAATAAATTATATTTTAATACTAACAAGTGTAAATTCGTGATGTTTTCAAAGCAAAGAAGGTTAACTAAGATTAATCCCTATAAGATAGATAACAAAGTATTAGAACGTGTATATAAAGATTTGGGTATTACTTTCAGTTGTGATATGCCTTTAATAAACATACATTGTTGCTAACACCTAACGCTTTTAACCAATTAGGATTTATAATAAGAAACACGAAAATGTTTACTAACATTGATGTTATAGGAACTATTTTTAAAAGTATTGTAAGATCAAAGATGGAATACGCCTTGGTGATCTGGACTACGAAATACGTAACTCAAAACAATCAATTAGAAGCAATTCAGAAAAGGTTTTTAAGGTATCTTTACTACAAGAAAACTGAACAATCTGCAATTACTAATAAAATTTCGTATTCCAGACTACCAGGTGAATTTAATTACTCAACTTTTTCGGATAGATCAGTTATTCTACAAGAAATGTGTTTATTTAAAATAGTAAATGGTAAATTCGATAACAGTGAGTTTTTGCAGTATATCAAATTCAATATAAAATGAAGAACTTTAAGAACGAGGAAATTATTATGGTATGCAACTGCGAAAACCAACACATACAACAACTCACCTTTAATAAGATTATGTTCATTATATAATAATATAGCTGAGAGTATCGATGACATTGACTTAAGTTAGAAAGAAAAAATATTTAAAAAATTATTGAACAGATATTTGTGTGAAATTAAGTTAAATGGAAAACGTAATTAATATGATATTACTATATTAACTACGGTAATGAAATTTGATTATTTTCTATTTTCATGTTATTGTAATGTACAATATCAATGGTGAGCACATGAATGTGAGCATGTGAAATGTGCGAGATATGTATGTGTGTTCGTCCATATATATTTGCATGTATAAATATTGGTGTATGTATATGTATATGTAAGTGTATATATGTATTATGTAAGTATGCCTATTTCTAGAATGAGAGCATGAGTTCGTGCTTCATAAAATGTATGCATTGATCTGTGGAATGTTCGTATACAAAGTTATATATTGTATTTGCTTATTGCTATCTTAATATTCTTAATATTTTCATTTTTACTATTTTCATTTATAAATTTGTTTTACTTATTATTATTATTATATAATAATGTAATCAATTGTGTACACCTCCTATAATTGGAGAGATCTCTCTGTTGGAGGAAATAAATAAATAAATAAATAAATAAATTTGTTCTATCGAAATGAAAATTGCGGAATAAACCTCTATTTCAAATTTCCTTTAGAAATAAGAAGATACTGAGTCACAATGTTATATACATCACTTTTACTCTTCTAATAGAAACAAAATGTCCTTTGGACCAATTATCTTTTGGACGAAATGTCCTTTGGACCAATTGTATTTTGGACGAAATGTCCTTTGGACCAATTTTTCTTTGGACGACATGCCCTTTGGACCAATTGTCTTTTGGACGAAATCTCATTTGGACGAATTGTCCTTTCAACCAAATGTACCTGGACCAAATGTATTTGGATTAAATGTCTCTGGACGAATCTTCTTTGGACGAAAAGGGTGGTGACCTGGTGGGTCAATGTGAGTCACGGTGAGTGGTATTTCGCAGTAGGTCACGTCCTTTTGACCCACGATCCACTGACTTACTCACAAATCTTGACCCATTTCACCCACTTACCAACCGACCCATTGGCCCATCCCATCTTTTATTTTAACATGTTTTATTTCATTTAAAAGACGAAACATACATCCACACAATTTTTTCATTAATTGCGAAGGTTGGCTTAATATCATAGTTGAAATGGTAATTTCTTCTTAAGATGAGAAATTGATAGGATTAAAAAGCCCATCTCGAAGTGGGTACAAATTACCTTCCAAAGTTATTAGAAACGCTTTCTCACTCCGAAAACTATGAATTCGACAAATATTTCAGTATTTTTTTAGATTTTATTTTTAGCTCTCCCAGGCCATCATCCTGTGAAGATGGGGATGAATTTGGATGTAAACTCCATTCGGGGCATCACTATCCATCTCAACGACCGAGAAAATTATGGATAAAACACTCAGATCAGTCGTTTTACATTATGTTTACATGTCACACCTCCCAACTTCCATCACTTCATACTACTACAATATTTTCTTCTTAGGTTGAAAGTAATATGTCTCCCAAGTTTGGTAAAGGTGGTCCCAGACATTCCAGAAATACGCTGGAATATCCATTTATACAGAAACATTAAAATACTTAGAGGTGTGCGAGCAATGCCATTGATGCTGCCCATGTAACTTCAAAATCCAGCTGGCATGTTCGTTCAGAAGTGTTGCTATTTATCTCGGGGATAACAAAACTATGGATTCTACACTAATATCGGTCGTTTTGAATCATTGTTTATGTTACTCCCTTCGACTCTCCTTATTAGATGTACTGGGGGATCTTATTTCTACTGGAAGTTGAACTTAAACTTAAAGGTCATCAGAACTGCTCCCAATGAACTTGGGGACCACGAAAGATATGGATTGAATACTAACATTGGTCATTTTCAATTACTTCTACATGTCACAAATTTCACACACTCATTCAGGGTGCTAATGGGGGCTTAACTTACATGGCATCCGGAGTGCCACTCTTTATCTAAGCAACCTCCAAAGTTATAGATTCGACACTAATGTCGGTCTTTTTTTTATAATTTTGATGTCAGCCCCTTTCATTCCTCATAGGACAGCAAACGGATAGTGCCACTACTAGGACTAAATTTGGTCTTAAATGGCATTAAAATTTCTACCAATTAATTCAGCGACCAGTGCTGCATTTAGAAGCTCGGCGTCCTTACGCACTTTTACTCTCGGCGCACCCAATAACTACATATTTCTCTGGCCCTTTATCCCTTACTTACAAATAAAACTTAATTCGAATATGCATAATTAGTGAATTTATTGGAGTTAAATACCACTGACTAGACGCTACAGCTACAACTGCCTAACAAAAAATAAATGGGAAACATGTTCTGAATTATTTTTAGATTTCTTACACCATCATTAAATATATTAGGATAGTAAAAGAGAATTGCTCATGAAATAGTATATTTGTTCTTGATTTTTCACTTTTTCATACGAAAAAAAATTAAAATTTTAAACTTTGCGCTCTTCAAACGGGCCTAGTTGGAGTAATGGGAAATGCGGCACTGTTAGCGGCACTGAAAACTAACGATTCGACTCTAATATTGGTTGATTTCGATGTTTTTATGTCGCTACGTAACCACCCTGGGTGCTAATGGGAGCTTAATTGGACTTGAATTAAAAGTAGAATTGTTTATCTAAGCGACCACGAAACTAAGGATTCGATACTAGTATCGATCCTTTTCTAGCATTTTTGATATGTATCCCAACAGTTCTCTTTTCCAGATTGTAAGAAATATGGTTAAAATTGCTCTAGACATATCAGAATTATGTTGAAACGCACACATACATCCACTTTTATATATATAAATACAGAGTGAGCGAGCGAGAAAGTGAAAGAGACCGACCAAAATCATCACCACTTCAACATTGCAAAAGCATACATCAGGTATTGAGTTGAAAATCTATGTAAAGACTTTCTTACGTGGCATGCTTCATAAGGACAATTCCAGTCTGCTCACGTGACCTTCATGGGGTTCATGAATTTCTTGCGAGCGTTCCCACTTTGGATTCTCTGTTTATACCCTCTTTTAATGCCTCGGATAATTTTTCAAGAACATCAATGACATATTGTAATACGAATGTTGAGAAGTAACCTCTATATGACAAATAGCTCCAAATAAATACACTACTTTATTTCTTGCGATGATATTATTTTCTTAATTTGTATTTAACATTCACATATAGTGATATAGAATACCAACGTACTGTGAACACCTGTTATATTTTAAACATAATAATCATTATGTTCTGGATTGATTATATGTTATATATATATACAACTGATGTATTTTAATGTAATTATTTTATATAATTTTTCATGCATTGCGGAAAATAGAATTTCGTAAAAAATGGCATTGACCCAGATGGGAATCGAACTCACAACGCTGCAATTTGAAATGCAACGGCTTACCACTGAGCTAACACAAGCGCTAGTCGAAAAATACTTCTAGCCATATATAGCTGTATTTAAGATAATTATGACATTTATATCCACTGGAAACGCTGTTTCTGTTCTACTTTGACTTTTATTTTAGTACTCAGGCGATAATTATGTTCTATGTCCTAATTTTCACCATTCTTTTACATATGGAAAGATTCGTTTACGTATCTAAATGTTCTTCTAAGTATGGAAAGCAAAATGACAAACAAGCATGTACTGACATTAATACAAAATTTCGAAATACTGTATCGTTAAGTATTTCAATGAATGTTGCTTTTTTATATATAATTGGTAACAAGTCTTATTACATTTAAAAGAATAAAAACACATCTGCGAACTTTTTCCCGATTGCAAAGGTTGGCTTCGAGGTTCGAACCTGGTTTACTTTTTTCCGAAGATACCCGAAGTTGGACTTAGAAAATTTTTGCATGGAAACAGCAATAAAGAATGCGCTCAACCTTTTTGAAACAAGGTGTACCTGCGACATTTTCCATTGTCATTTTGTGTTCTATTTCGACCTGGTTTGCTTTAAGTGTGCAGAAAATATGCTGGTGGCTTATGTATGTGATTTTGTGCCATGAGAAGTGTTGAATTTGATTTTTAAAAACGTAAAAGTCTTTGGTTATATTTCAGTGAAGCCAAAACAACGAAGCTATATCCTTAATCCGGTACACTGACAGACGATATTCATGTACACTAAATTTGTCAGATTTTCTAAAAAAAAAAAAAAAAAAAAAACATCAAAACATTCTTCTACAATAATGACAAATTGCACATAAATTGTCAAGCATATTTATCTTCTTCCCGTACGTCCTTGAAGGAGAAGGATCTAGTAGGTACAAACTGGGGAGGGGCAACCAGATCTCAGACTATGATAGGTATATCATGAGTTTACTATACACTTTAAAATCTATATAAATAATACCTTAAATTGTTTTTATCACTAAAAACTAAGCGCCTAGGTCTCCCGGCCCCAGGGTGAGGTCCACCACCGGACCCCGCTAAACCTTTATGGCCAATAGAAAACTTGTCGGAGAAATGCGGAAACAGACATAACTCGAGAACTGAATGTCGAATTCATTATAGGTTTTAAGAGGGAATAATATGTTTTCTCAGGTTTATAGTATAGCCTTATCCAACCTGATTTTTATTCCTCAAGTCGTAGATATCCAATTGACTATGGAATGTGGTACAGCATGGGACAATTCTAAATGGAGGTGTACGGCTAAAGTGCTCCACCAGTTGAGTCCGAAGCATTTGCCGGGAAGTATTGCAACCGAATTAACTTTTAAAAGAAGGCGGGTGGCATTAACACCAGGCACTGAAAATTCCCGTACACTTGGGCGAAGTTCCCACTATCGTGTACAGCATCATTTCTCCAAATAAAACGAATCTACTTCTTATGGCAAACATATTACTTGATATTTGTTCTATTTGTGGAGATAAATTGAAACAAAAAATTGAAGTCCAATCCTGTTGCTGTTGGAATGTACACTCTTTCTGTCCTTTGATCTGAAATGACTTTGCAGAGTCTGAATAAATATTCTGTCATTTCAGGAGGGTAGGAAGAGCGGATACCCCCCTCCTCCATCAGTGTGAAAACACATACATTTAATCAAATGTTTAGTGAGAGTGAGCCCATTGGTATAGCACTTTTATGATTTCAATCTATGCTCCCAAGCCATCTTATGTCATAGCTGATTACCTTGGAAAACGAGAGATGCAAATATGATGAAAGAGAGATACAGTCACATGCGCAAATTTAGAATTTGAGACAAAATTATCAGATAGCTTCCATATTTTGTCGAAAATTTTGATTTGGGAAGTAGACATGTAAAAGCTCACCCAAACCTGAGAGCATCCCACTACCAATTGTTAAATTCAAGTGAAGCATTCAGTTGAGAGCATCAGATGATTACGGAGGGGGAGAAACATCTTCAGATATAGGAAACAAATAATGAAAAATTGGACTGCTCTGAGCAGGACTCGAACCAGGGACCGTCTGATTACTAAGCAACGACTCTACTCACTCATCCACGAAGCCACACTGAACACTAGGTAGTCATATATCAGACACAGAACGTTTGTTACTTACAAAACTTTTTTGTAAGGGGGAAAGCTAGGTCGACCGCGAGGGTGAATCAGTGGTCGCGAAGATAAACAACCTAATTTGTTTTTCGAAGTCCGAAAAAGTGAGCCTAGATCCGTCACAATTTCCGCCGATCTATACACAGGGAATTTCATGTTCCCGCCTTTCTTTATATAGACACTAGCTACAAATCGTACTGTCATCCGAGCGATGTGAAACTGTAACAACAAAATCAAACTACTTTTTTTTTAGATTAATATTGATTGCGCACCTCATGCACAGTTGCAATATGCAAAATCAAAAGGCAGAATATGATAGGTATTTTAAGAACTCTAAATTCAATGTAAAAACTGCTTTTCGCTGTTATCATTCTCCTGTTCTATGAAGATCACTATTCAAACCGGAAGAGGTTAATTTTCGTGACTTCTGGTTTCGATTGAAGATTAACGGAGGAAATGAAAGCCATCGATTGCAGAATAAGAATTTCATCTACCTTTAACAGTTTTTGTTCTATATAGATGAAAATTTATTGAAGACGGAAGTTATAATTAATTTGAACCACTTACTATTTCAGTAAAGAGTTAAGGATGAAGACAAAATATGTTCTTAGGACGCTTAATCCATTGCAGACAACCGCATTTCGTTATATATTACTATTTTTTATCTATGGTGATCAATGATCAAACAGAAAATAGATTATTTAAACCACTTCCGGTTTGAGTAGATGGCTATAATAAAAAAACAAACTCCTAATTTTTGACCCTTTATATTTTGACCAAATTTGGTGATGATCCATCAAAAAGTTCTTGATAATTTTGTTTCCCGAACACACAAACACACACACACACACAGAGATATGGTAAATATATAAAGACGTTTAGGTAAACCAAAACAAATATAGAAAACTTAATACTAAATATTTATTAAGATCACGTATGTCTTTTCATTCTGAATACACTAAGACGGTGGTACATAGGCCAAGTCCCTAGCGCTTATGTTTCTACATCGTTCCAGTTTCGATTCTCGTGAGAGTACTTGACTTAGATAGAATCTTGAGTAATGATTCGGATCCCTCTTTATGTAGATCTTATCTGATGTGATCTCAGTATTGAAAAGGATCACGCTAAACTGTAATGAAACATAATAACAGCAATATGATGTTCTACGGCAGGTTCAAATAAAGCACCCGCGATTCATATATTAATGCAAGAAAAGGAAAATATGTTGATATTTCCAGTTTTCACCGAATTTTTAGTACATTCTTCTTGATTTATATATTAAGTATTCAGTATGTGGAGGAAAGTCGCTTCTTCTGGTGGCTATGTATTTAAGGTCCCTAAATAGCCCTTGTGGAACCGCGTAAAACCAGAAAATAGAACTCGGGATGATTTACCGCAGAATTCAAACCAGAAACATCTTAATTGCAAATCTTTAACGCCTATAGTGCATCGAAGTTAGTTTGTTTTATGTGGTATTTAATATTTTAATATATAATAGCTCGATCTCACACAAACTAACGTATCACTAGCGGTAAATGAGTTTTGTGTGTAGACACATTAGTTATTAGACCTAAACGTTAGAACGATACACTGCTGGTAAATGGACGTTGACATTGAAGATTCTGAGTTGTGGAATACGAATATAGTGGTGCGCAAAATCAATTGAAGTGCTTTGTTTTGTATGTACTGAAACTTCTAATAAATTACATTATTACATAGGAGTAGCCGGAATTTTTTATTTGGGTGTGCGCAGAGTTAATTGAAGCAGAATTTTTATACGGGTCTACCAAAGGTAATTAAACCAAGATCTTTCATACGGGTGTATCAAAGACAAAACATAATTTTTCATATGCGTGTGCGCGTAAGAAATTAAAATAACTTTTTCAATGGATTTGTCCAAAGGTAGTTAAGCTCGACCGCATCTTACCATAACATTTCCACGTGCTAATTTTATTGGATTTTAAATGTATTACAAATAATAAAATAACAAATAATGAATTGACGAATTACAAAAGAGCGTTTTAGTTTACATGACCTTTGAAGATAATAGGTTCAAACCATTTTATTTGTGTGTGTGTAAAGGCACATTCAGCACACCCCATAGCTACGCCTATGATTATTAGTTACACATATTAGCATACATTCTAGACGATATTTTAGAATAATATTTTCCTACATTCCAACTGTTTTTAAAATAATAAGACTAGCTAGTAGGCGAATGTAAATAGCAAGGGATGAAAACAAAACAAAACAAGTCAAAACAACAGTGGTTTTAGTCTCGTCTCGAGTCGAAAAGCGTCTCGTTCAGAATATTATTCTTGATCTTCTTTCGGTATCGTTTCGGTAATCTCGAAACAAATTCTGAGGGAAAAAATAATGGGAATAGTTATACACTTTCGTTTCGGCTTTTTGTTTTTCACTTATTATTGTAGATTCTATTGTAGAAAATTAAATACCTACTTTTATGAACCATGATTACTGTATGCCCTGTAGAAGTTAAAAGAGATCGATAATCCATGATAGTGAATGGTTTTCAATGACATCATGAAATAAGAATATGAAAGGAAATAGGAAAACCCAGATAAAACACAAAAACGTAATGTTGATCATCACAAATTCACATGGCGTGGAATCGAACCAGGGGCACTTACCCTTCCTGCGTACGTGCGTGCCTCACATGATTTCTGTTGAAGAAAAATTTAAATAATTTCAGTTTCCACAGAATCACCAAATTTACAATTAAACATAGAAAGCAGGTTTCTTTAACAAAGTAGTTTCACAATAAAGTTTGTGTTTCTGAAAATGTTGCTCAGCTTCTTTGAAACGCAGGTGTATATTTTGTTTGCTCTGATTTCATGTTCATCATTGCTTGATTTCATTCGAATAGCATAAAGAGATCTCCCTCTTAGCACTGCGTCTTCAATGAATTTATCATTAGGAATGTTTCTTCCATGAACACTTTCAGCTCGACGATCTGGTACAAGTTACGGTACATCATTTCGGCTGCTATGAAATCCACTTCTTGAATCTGTAACACTAATGATTCGTCTTCTTATCGAATAGGTGTTTCTTTAATGACACATTCAACTATTCTAGTAACACATGTCAACAGAGTTTCCCATGAAACATCCTTTCTCTCTTTTCGTCATTACCATTTTAGCTCTAGTTCTGGCCAAATACGCACTGCTCCTCGTTAAACACGATGTCTGCTACATATTGCCGTATAGCAGTACTCTATAAATATGGTGAATTATCCACTAAGAGTGTACAACTTTTCGCTACACAGGATTCAGCAGACTGACTTAGCAATCGTGGTAATTTTGTGAAATTTTGGTAGTCCCAAGGATAGACCATGTTTGTTTGTGTCGTGTTCTGTAGGAATTTGGATGCAATTTGATGTTGAGCGATGCAGCTTTGCAGTGTCAGTCTCTTGCCGCAGTACTTTGACCTGAAAGATCATACGGAAGGTTTTTTAATGAAATTTATCGTCCTCGTGTCAGTTTCGTTTTATGCGTATTACACAGGATTTTCAATTCTTCATTACAGTAATCATTTTTCTTTTTGCAATTGTCGTCTGTCGGACTGCCTTCGTTTTGTTTGTCATTCTTTTCCAGAATAACTGAGAACACGTGATTTCAGGGCGAATGTTCTACTATTATCAACTTACAGACAGACAAGAACACAAAGAATATAACAAATTATTTAATATTACGGCAGTTAAAAAACTACATATTGCATACTATATTAAGTGCGATTATATATGTGCACATGCAATAAGGATACATGTCCTACGCAATACGTTCGAGAGCTGTTTAATAACTTCACATACCAGCAGACATGTTTAGAAGTGTTTCCGTTGTAGAATAGCAGAACAACAAGTATTTTCAAAGGAACATAATGTAATCGAGCAACAGTAAAATTATTGCTTTGAAATTTTTTTCTATTATACCACGAACCAACAAACCATTAAACCTTCCTGGGTGATTTCTCGGTACTGGGGAATGTCGTAATACAACTAATGAGAAAATCGAATAGAATAATTTGTATCACTTGTTTTCTATAGAAAAATAAAACGGAACATTGACACAAAGTCATACTCATACCTAAATGGAAATCAATTATTACGAAAATTGTAAAGACTTTAAAATACATATTTCCTCTGCTGCTGTTTGATGAATCAAGACAAAAGTTTCAGTTTCAGTTGAACATGAAATAGAATACATAATTACATTTTATTATTCACGCAGTTTGCAGTGTTGCCACGTAATAACTGTACATTGACACAAAGTCATACTCATACTTCCATGAAAATCCATTATTATGAACCCTGTGAAGAATATAAAATACATATCTCCTCTGCTGCTATTTGAAGGAGGAAGACGAAATTTTCAGTTTAAGTTGAACATAAAACAGAATACCTAAATTAATTTTTATTCCCCAATTTGCAATGTTGCCACGTAATAACTAAAAGAATCGCGAGGAGGGACTTTTTAAGGGAAATTTGCTTAAATATCCCTCCATTATTTAATCTTTGTTAGCAGAAATGTCTCGTTGGTTACGTACACTGAGAGCCTACACTCTTCCAAATCGATCGAGGTATAACTTGTTCCAGTGTTGCACCGACGGTCAGAATATTGACACAAAGTAATACTCGTACTTTCGTGAATATCTATTGTTATGAACTTTGTGAAAACTATAAAAAGAACAAACTTTCCTCTGCTGCTATTTGTTGGATCAAGATGAAATTTTCAGTGTAAGTTAAGCATGAAATTGAATCCATAAATGCATTTTATTGTTCCCATAATTTGCAGTGTTGCCACGTAGTAACTAAAAGAATGGCAAGAAGGGACGTTTTAGGGGAAATTTTGTTAAATATCCCTCCATTAGTTTTCCTTTGTACACAGGAATGTCAATTTTATTACGTAAACTGAAAACCTACAGTCGTATAAATCGATTGAGGAATAACGTGTTCCTGTGTTGCCCTAACGGTTTGATCTACGGTTATTTAGAGAGATCCCATCGATGTCTGTATAGATACACGGGTGCTAAAGGGTTAAGGGACCCAGGTGTTACAATTTTTATGTTGACAAACAACTCTTTTTTGATTCTAGGGACACTAAGGAACATTCCTAATATAGTGGCAAAAGTTCCCTAGGGCGGAGAGTTATCACCCCCTTGGCCGTTGGTCTATATGTTTTGAACGCTGAATCGATCCTTGAAAACGGCTTGTCGACAGGTTTTGCCGTTTTGCTGTTGACAGACAGATGGACGTACTCCCATGCGAAATAAAAATTGCGCGTATACTGCAATTCACGTTTTTCGCATATATTCCATTTTATGGGTAAAATTCACTAATTACTATGTGGAGATAATAGAAAGCAATCCATCTAAAGAAATATTTTCAAAAAGTATAATAAAATAATACAAATATAAACAAAAAACAAAATTATGCTCGGTTTTGTGTATACTGGCAGCGATACTTTCTAGGGATTTTTTCAGTAGCAGAGCATATTTGCGGAGGGAATTCAGTAGGGGAGTCAAGGAGTTGGATCAAGGAACTGGATAGTGGAGTAAAATGTTGCATTTATTGGTTAAAACCTAGTGTGTAGATTGCCTGCCAAATATAAATTAGATTCTGTAACTAAGATGTCGTACGAAAATATAGAATTAAACAGAAAAACTCTTATCTTACGGTTCGAAGCGATACGCACCATGGTTAAGAAGATTATTTCTTAAGAAAAAAGAGCAAACACAGCGTTGCCCCCGCGGTTAGGTGGATAGAGTGGCGGACTCCTAGTTATCTTACCAACGAATCCCATCCTATCCCATTCTTTTCTTTTTTTTTTACAAAACATTATAATTTTCATGTTAATAAGAACCGAAGCAATATAATAAGGTCAACTTATTGATATTTTGCTGTAATGACGTATTTATCAAGGATTAGAGTACTATTGGTAATAGCTATTGTTTTCAGTTCATGCTGTTGTATAGCTTCTCTCATCCTGTTTTCTTGGGAAGAGAACAATTTTGTCTCCAACAAAGTGTCAAGGATATATACGGACAGAAGAAGACATCTTAGTACCAATCCTGATTTATCGTGATGAAATGGACTAGTTTGCCATTATTAAAAAAAAAAGAAAACAAAATTATTGAAGTTGGCTTCTCTTTAGCTTTTAGGTAAAAAAAAAGTTTTTTTCTTTATAAGACTATACTTTATGAGGCAAGATCTGTGATCGTACCCACAAATTTAGCTAAAGAGTGAAAGATAATTGTTTATACAAACATTTACAAGTTTAGGTGCGTTAAACACCAATACACCATGTTCTCGCTTATCCGACCATCCTTTGTTCCACATACTGTATGATCCAATATATCATTGCAGATAGCACCAATCGGGAAGAAGAACTGCTAGTTGTGATCTTAATCTATTTTTCATGCTCTGGAGTCTATCGCCTATCGCGTCTGTCTACACCTTGACTCATACATCTATCATGCTGTGCAGACACGTATCCAGGTTTTCTATTCGGAGGGGGCCTAACACGAATCCTCGTAAGCACGTTATTCTAATGTTTTAAAAATATCAATAATAATAATAATAATAATAATAATAATAATAATAATAATAATAGTAATAATATTAATAATAATAATATTGGTACAGTTCTGTACTTCTCTTAAACTTTTTCCTACTTTTCATTTATAAACCGGTTTACTTTGGAAACTGCATTAAGCACAAACAAAATGAAATATATTTTCGAGAGAAATGTAAATAAAGAAAACTGTCTATTACGTATATCACATAACAAAAATAGCAAGAAGACATTGAGTGTATCGTTCTAATATACTAAAGTTAAAAATAGAACGGAAACGAAATGTTAATCCTATTTGAAACTATTCTTTAACTCTTAAGTACTATTGACGAAAATAATCACGTAATCTGTCAGACCGCATTGTGGTTTTACATTTTCTGAATAGTAGTTTTATTGCATATTTTCTTATAATGCTATCCTACATATCTTAGTTGCTTATAGAAAAATAAAACATAGTAATTTCACGATGTAGAAAAAGTTTTATATTTTTAAAGTAATGAGAAAAAGAATATAGTTAAAATTTGCAACAATGTTTTCATTGTTATTCTAAAATTGTAATTGTTGAAATATTCAATGTTTTCTTCGTTTCTATGTAGTAAAAATAACACTAATTTAAAATACGCTCTTCTTATAGATGCACTGAGAATAAAAAATACAGTAAAAACGGAGGAAAAACATGGAATATTAGCTTTTCAAAACTTACAAGAAAGCACTGTTACAGTTGTACTGTTATATTTTTTGTAGTAAAAAGGTAATGAATAAAACCTATCTTTAGTTTTTATATGATCGCGAGAGTAAAGAAAATTCGTTTTGCCGGTAAAGTACCGCACTAACTGTTCTGATTGCATTAACTTTCTTCAAGTAGGCACTTACATCTCTTTATTCTTCACTGCATGGAAATCGGTACCCTACACCGCTGACACGAATATCATTGCTTTGCGCTTACAACTTAGTGGAGAGCGGACTATGTTCTCCTCTTCAACTCCTTGTGCGCGATGGTGGGAAACTCACTTTCAAGTTATAGTATGCTCTTGATTGAAAAACTCAGCTTTCATGGCAGATGTCCAATGAATATTCTACGTTCTATGTGAGGCCTAACAAGTCCTTTTGCAAACCTTTTCATGAAATCAAGTCTTGTCATCACTGCGGACTTAGCATAGACTTGAGGCAAGGCATACACATTGACACCACACTCAACATCCACCAGAAAAAAGAAAATTGTCAATGGCTATCGTCTTGTTTGACGACTTGATGTGTAATCTGTACATTTTTTGTCTAGAGTATCCACTCCGCCTTTACTCATGTTATAAAATATGATTATTTCAGGTTTTCTAGTCTCTGGGTCATTATTTGATGTGTGGTGTAAGACGTGCCACACGGTAAGACTCAATACTGATAATAATCAGTAAATAACAAAAGACAACTGAACAGCAAAATACTCAAGTAACTACTATAGTACGTCTGTGAGACCGTTCAACCCCTCCAGCGCCGCGCACAGGGGATCAATTATAACACGAACTTCACACTACGTAACCATATGCTAGACAGGAATGTAGACGAAAAGATCCACTTGTAGTAGTGAGACTGTAGAAAATATAATGATAAGAAAAGCACCAGCGGTCTGAGAGACGGTCCATAGTACTTAAGGGTTAATTCCACCTGGTATAATGGCATTATGATTTGTTCTTAGAATTATAACAAGACAACAGCACATTGCCCAAAGTTTGAACACTGACTACTAGTAAACTGATATAAAAGAACCTGAAAGGGTAAAAACAAGTTTATTAAAAATTGCTTGAATTTCGGAGGAGCCAGCCCTCAGGCCCTCACGCTGGATACATCCCTGATTCAGTGCACTGAAGTTTTTTGTTATGAAACATTATTATTAGAGGCGTAATATGTAAAATTATATCATAAGTTTTATTTTTAATAGGTCTTTCCTTAACACATCCATATTATCCAGCGTTCTGCCTGCCTGTTTATGTGGGATAAGCGAAAGCCTACTGTATTTCTAAAGCTAGCACATAAATGAACTAGAATTGTATCGTCCTAGAACAGACAATAGTGGGAAATGCTTATATTAAAAGGCTGGAATAAAAAAGCATAAGTACTGCTTTGGTAGCGTGGAACAAATTCAAAACAATTCAATATATTTTCTAGTATCAGATTATCATCTTATTGTGTCGGTGTGTATTCTTTTTTAAACATAGTTTTAAAAGTCATACCATTCGTAATATTCGTAAGGAAATCGAAAGAAAAAACTCCTATGTGCATCTTGTGGCAAAGCGGCATAAGTACATGGTCCGAAACCGATTCCCACGTTAAGATATAGATAGAGTTCTCGTACTTCAGAAATGCAATTCCGGGACGATACTAAATTACGAGAATATTTGAAATGCTTAAAATTGAAAGAAGTGTTGAATACTAATTTACTTTCCACCATTAGATAGTGTTATTCAAGTATTACGTTATAACATTTTTTATTTATTTCACTAGAACTTTTTCCAAGGACGCCGATTTCTCTGTAAATTTGGTGGGGGGTATTCAAATGCAGAAGATATATATGAGGATTTTAAGATAAATTGCACTCAAATTATGCCAAATATTGTATATTCATAAATACAAAGGGGGCCTACATGAGTTTTGGTGCGCCCGGCCCCCAGGATCGGCGCACTTGCCTTCTTCCTAGTTAAGTAAAGCAAACGTAAGCAAATGATTTACTCCCTTCCCCTGATAAGCAAAATTGTTTTTTCCTCAAGATCTATTGTGTTTCGTGAAATAACAGCAGGAATTTCCTGATTACTTAACCATTTAAATGAATATTTTCACTTAGAGCCATCCCATTGATTCGCGTTGCGTAGGACTAAAATAGATTAAGAGTCAATAATGAAGATGAGACTTCCATATCAAACATGAAGAGATATGTGGATCGGAGATCTTTCTTTCTTCGAACTTTGTTTTTTCAAATCCATGATGGGAAATTATATTATGAGTACAATTTTCGAAATTAATAGTATACAATCGTATACATATCTTACGAAACGATGTTTTATGCAAAATACTTTGACTCAAAGAATAAATTACAATTTCTGAACCTCCCTGGTTCGTTTCTAATCTTGGGGATGTTTTGAGTGAACACAGACAAGTTACCTTCCACTCACTATCTGAAATGAGTGGGAATATGATGTACAACTAAGCGAGAGATAATATTTCGGTTCATGTTATTATGGGGATTTCTGTAATTAAATAACAACTCCAGATTTCGATAATTGAATTACTGTTGTATTTTCATTACTTTGTGTAAGTACGTGTAAGGTGTCGTGTATGAATTCGGGTAATTAGAAATTGCCAGTACTAACACTGCATACCAAACATTGAGCCTTCGACTAATGTTTAGAAAGTAGCACATACCTCTTGGTGTTCTGTTCTGCTGCTCCTGCAAATGCTGGTCCACCAAAAGCTCCTTCCGATCGTCAAACCACAGGCTGGATGGTATCTCGCTGGCGGTCACTCCAAAGGATGGAACGGAGGTTCGAACTAAGAACGGGCTGCGATATGATTTGATTACGCCGAAGTTTTGCGAACGGTCAGCATAATAATATCTCCTCCGTAACGTATGATAAACTTTCATAGTTCGCCTTAGCGAAACGTTAACTCGCTTAACTTAAATAAAGCTGTTTCTAGACATTCTACTAGTTAGAACTTTTAACGTCAATCTCCGACTTGTAGTCGTTGTTCCGTTTCTCCAACTCTCCGTCTCCGACTGATCTCGACTGATCACTGCTGACTGATATGATCTCAACTGTCCAGCTGCTCCAGTTACCTCTGGTCCTCTCGTTTTTGTTGAACTTTCTGTGACCTGGAATCTGCCGCATCTGCATGACGTCAGAAGCGTGTGCTTTTTCTTGTCTAGGAAACGCAATGTTTCCTCATTGTGGTCGAAGACTGGCAATGCTTGGAATGAATCGACTCACAATTCCTGGCAATTCTAACATACCCGAGAAGAGTCTTGTGTTCACAAACATATTACAAATTTACTTACAACGAATTCTGCCAATTCTTTTCAATCAGACATTAATTGAATTCTGATTTTAATTTCCTGTAATGAAACAATTTGCTAGAGAAAGCGTACATCATACCATCGTTGCATAAGTATTTCTACATTAAAAAGCAATAACTACAATGTTTATGTAATTTGTTTTTCGTGGATTATTATTTCCTGACACTTTGCTGTTTTTATGAATCTAATACTCAAAATCAAAATCTTGAGTATTAGTAATAAAGTAATAAACTTGTTACTTTCCCTGAAGAGTCTAAGTCTTCAATGAGACGGAGGCTCAAGAGCGTAGTGCTTGGAGCGATTGCCTCACTTGTTCTACCTTCCCGTGGCGCAGCCTTGATTCGAGTTGATCCTAAACGAATCATTCGGAAGTCGAAGTCGGAAGATGTTTCCCATTTTTCCAAAACAGTTTTGGTCGATTGCAAACTAGTGAGGGGACAACCTCATGCCGTAAGCGTCGGTGGACCACCGATAAGCAACTAGCGACACGTCCGCAATAATTGGCGGTCCCGCAGCCAAAATTTGATCCCACTTCCGTTTTGAAAATTATACCACTACCGGCAGAGAAGCGACGGAACGCCAACGAACCACAAAATTATTCCCCTAAAATACGTTAAATCGCCTATATGCGTAATTTCTTTGCATCAAGTGAGTCTAAAAACACTTTTAAAAAAGTAAAAGACGTGCCCTGAGCTCGGCATGAAACACCAGCCTTAGGGTTACTAGTTGCGTGTTTTTCCGAATTCGCCACGGAGGCGATTACTAAGACAGCTTGTAGAGTGATAAATCGTTGAAGTCGTTTTAATGTTTCTAATCAGAGTGCTCCCTTAACCGTGTGTATTTGACAATAACTGTTTGGAATCAGATGAAATGCACTCGTCATGTAATTTTATAACAAAATGACAAGCGTCTATTTACTTTTTTCATAGTTCCCCCATATTCACTTCCTAGTGATCGGTGACAGTTCCCAACCAAATTCATACAATTATACGCACTCATCTCAAGATTTTTCACTTCATGATGCAAAAGCAGGAGTTACTCTTGACCCCCGGAGTTCAAGTGTTGTCCTTATAATAACAATTCGTCAGGGAAAATATTATATAGTAATAACCGTATGCACGTGACTGGCGATAGTTCGTGTTTGTCCCTTTCCCATTCTCCGTGACAAATCAAAGGATCGCGGATCAAAATGAAGTTCTCGCTGTTATGTGGTGGTAACTTCAATACCCCCGATATTTCCTTCGACTCGACGAATCCCTGCCACTCTTGGCACACTAGCGGCAATCCTTCGACGCGTTGCTATATAGACGATCGCCGTTTACCGTCAAGTGAGCCACTAGGTATTGGCGACGTTTACGGCATGGGGAAGCTAATAAACAAACAAACCAATAAACAAAATCTAAAGCCTTATAAAAAGTTTTCCCAAAATTTACATCTAGCAAAATCATTTGTTGGTATTCCAAAACTAAATTCACCTTTATTCATAGTTTACTTCTATCGTACTTTTGATATGAGAATGATATATCTGAAATTGTAACAAAGGTCATTAAGACTTTTTCTTTGGCTTTAGTCAGATTTAGCAGTTTTACTTAGCAGTCAGTCAATGTGGATCTGTGATTTCAGAGTTTTAGAGATTTCCTTAAATTTTTCATTTCTACAATAGTTTGAAACTAACACCATTAACGTATCTCTTTCGATATTTCCGTAAGTAATGGCTTGGTCACTCCCAGTATATGTCAAACAATAAACTACTTACGATGTCTTACTCCATCAATCCGAACTACATTTAATATCCAACAACTCTGTGCATTTACCCTTAAATCTGAAAACTTTCTACTAGGTTAAAAGTAAATACTTCCTATTTTCATCTTTTCTTGCTAAAACGAAAGTGTTCTTTAGACAACCTGAAATGATGGCTTTGTACTACATTATGTTGCATAGGGCATTTTATGTAGCATCTCATTTGACAGTTGGACAATTTCTTCGTATATTGAAAGCAACAGGGATCAAGTCGTTGTACACTTACATGAGAAGGAAACAAATTCTTTTTAATTGTTGGAATTGTGCCAATGCACTAGGTCCAGAGAGTTTTCAATTTATTAATATTATTATTATTATTATTATTATTATTGACTTAGGTTTTCTTCAATATTAAGCAATATTTCACAAAAAGCTGGTATTTTTAAACAAATGTGTTCGATATCAAGTTTTCATAAAGTAGTCATCTCTCCTATAAATAATTTCAGAGGGGCCGCGGTGGCTCAGTGATAAAGCGTTCATCTTTGGTGCATGGGATCCTTGGTTCGACCCCAGCTCGCACCAAGTGAATTTTGTGGTGGAGAAACACCATGAACAAGGGTTTTCTCGGGGTTCTCCCGTTTTCTCCCACTTTCTTCATTCCACCATTTCATTCATTTCTCATCATCACCGTGTCCTTTAGCCTAGCCGGTATAACCGTAGGTCGTAAAATTTAAAGATTTGATTTCAAATAATTCCAACCCAACAGTTGCAGGGAGTATGTCATTTCGAATAAAACAAACTACTGTATAGAATTTTGAGTATTATTATTTTTATATATACAATTCTAGTGGACCTTACTTTCAAATCGAAGGATTGGAAGACTAAATACACTCTCTTTTTATTGTAGATTCATTTCAATTGAAGCAGTTAAAATAACTGGGAAAAAATAGAAAGCCATACCCTATATTCCAGTGTGCCACAACCGGATAAAACGGCACACTGGCGTGCCCAGCAAAATGAAGAGTGTAACGCAAACTTTTTCTTATTATTTACAAGAATATTTGTCGAGTTTATTTTATTTATTATTATCAACGATTCTTCCACGGATACAGTTATATGTATACAGTTAAACAAACAAGTATCACATTGAGGGAATGAGTGTAATTATTTACTTTAAAAGTAAAAGAAAGGTATTTTGTCTAGGAATTAATTCGTGCGGTTGATACGCACACATTGAAGCTGTAGTACAAACACAAAATACATAAATACCTTAAGAAAAATATTGTCCATCGCTAGCCACCACTTTGGCCCATCTGTCAGGCAATGTACGGATTCCGTGGCGAAAGAAGTCCTCATCCTTGGAAGCGATCCAGTCAGAGACCCATGTTTCGATATCTTCTGAAGAAGTAAACCGCTGTCCAATCAAATCGTTGTTCATGCAATCGAACAAGTAGTAGTCCGAAGGAGCAACGTCTGGTGAATACGGCGGGTGGGGTAAAACTTCCCATCCGACATTTTCTAAATAGGTTTTGACCGGTTTTGCGACATGTGGGCGAGCGTTATCATGTTGAACAATAAGTTTATCATGTCTGTTCTCCCATTCTGGTCGTGTTCTGGCCAGAGCTTGCTTCAAACGCATTAATTGTCGTCGATAACATTATCCATTCATAGTTTCACCCGGTTGCAGCAGCTCATAGTACACCACACCTTTCATATCCCACCATATGCACAGCATAACCTTTGCACAATGAATATCTCGTTTTGGTTGTGATGGACCTGGTTCACCTGGTTTCACCCAGGCCTTTTTTCGTTTAGGGTTCTCGTAATGGATCCACTTCTCATCACCCGTAAAAATTCGATGCAGAAACCCCTTTCTGCTCTGTCGTTGAAGCAGCAAGTCGCAAATGGTTTTTCGTCTTTCAACGTCTCTGTCTTTCAATCCATGTGGAACCCAATGTGACATCTTTTGAATCATTCCCATGGCTTTCAAGCGTTTGGAGACTGTTGTTTGATCAACGCCTAATGCTGCTGCAAGTTGTTCCTGCGTTTGATACGAATCCTGCTCGAGCAATGCTGTCAATTCTTCGTCTTGAAATTTTTTTGGCTGTCCAGCTCGCTCTTGGTCTGCCAAGCCGAAATCACCACTTCTAAACCGTGCAAACAACTTCTGACACGTTCGCTCAGCTAGAGCATGGTCACCATACACTTCCACCAAAATATGATGACTTTCAGTCGCACTTTTCTGCATGTTAAAGTAATGCAGCAGGACACCCCGCAAAAACACTTTATCAGGCACAAATTGCGCCATGTTCACTTAATTACAAACTGGTGTTGCTGACGCTTTAATCCACTGCCCTATACTACGAACGATACGCGATGACAGGGGTTTGCAACACATGTGTGGATACACGGAACTGTGGGACGCTCCGTTCGTTGCGCCATCTCTTGTCCACCCGCACGAATTAATTCCTAGACCAAATATATTTTCTTGTATATTCTACCGTGAATAACTCATCCGGTCCAAAAATGGGACTAACAACAAGATTAGCCGATGTGCCAAACACACACCACCCTATAGTCGTAAGTGCCTTAAGTTCTTTTCTACGTCTTGGTACCCTAAGGGTTGTTGCCTTCAAAGAGAGAGAGACAGAGAGAAATAACTTAAGTACATTGCACTTACATACATAAATAAATAAATTATGTAAATAACTGTTTCGTTTTCTGTTTATTATTATTATTATTATTATAAATTTCTTAGGAAGTCGACTGCCAAAAGTATGCACACTGCTCTCCCGTGCAGCGCCTCGTGTATGATTTTCAGTACACAAACTATATATTCCAAGTTTACTGTGTTCATTCTATAAGTGTGTTTGTAATTAGATGCATATGAAGTAGAAGTCAAAATATAATGCCCACGCTACGTATATGCAAAATCATAGACAAAGAAATTTATGAGCAAAAAAATTTATGGCGATAAAACAAAGGGCAAAACTGAAGAAGTACTAGTGGATTGTTGCCCGTAGTGCACAGGTGATAACGGTTCACAGTGTTAAATTTAAACAAATAGTTTTTAATTAAGCACGAATTTAACTTATAGTGTACAGTGGGGAAGGCTCAGGAGTTCGCTAGGATCCTTACAATATCGAACTCCGTGAAATGCACTGCAAACCTGTCCGCAAGCCTCCGTAATATTCAACAGATATTGTGTATTAATACTCATTTCAATGCAAACCTATATAGACCTACGCACTTCAATACTCAACGAAGGTGCAGACTATTCATGAGTTAAACTCTCTCACCCAATGTATTCTCCTAACATGCCTCCCAGCAATCACAACATTTTTTGGTATCTCAATCACTTCCTAGTAGGATATCTTTAACTAGAGACCACTGATTAACCTTATATTGGTTGTTTCACTTTCTTACCTTTGGAGTTGACTGTCATCGGTTGGACATTTCACACGCAAATATCTGATATTAACAACGTTTCTTCTATAAATTCGTAATATTGTATTATTTCTTTGTATTATTCATGAGCTTGGTTAGGCTTGTTTAAACACTTTTCTCTTTGCACCTATATCTTAACGTTGGAGAAAAATACACTAGCTCTCACCGGGAATCCAGAACCAATGCACTTGAACCATTTTGCCACAACAAAGCACATTTAAAAAGAAGCTTCGATTTTGTTAGGAAAATTGTGATTAGGTGTAACATTTAAAAATATATTTAAGAATGGGTACGGATGAAACGCACTGAATTTTCTCGCTCGAATTTCTTAAACTGACTCGTGTTAGGCTGCAGCTATTACTGAAACATTTATTTGGGAAATGCGAAGAAAATAATGTGTCTTGGAAAACTTTGTTGGAAGCAACTTACGTCCAAAATTAAAGTACCGAGTGGTCATATTTCTCTTAGAAATAACTTATGCCATATATTAGAATTCTTAAGGAAATAATTGTATGTGAACTATGAGCAAAACGTCTGAGTACTTTCTGAGAAAATCGTCAAAAAAGTCGTCCCCAAGAATAAAATATCCCTTGTGTATCTTTTCTGGACAAACGAGTTGTGTCATATTATTTGGTTATTAATGATACATTTATTTATGAAATGTGATTGAGAAGATTGTTCGAAAAAACGCATCCCATACAGTAAATTAGACCTTACGTATTTTTTCAGAGCAATGACTCATACTATATTTGTAGAAAATAAGCAAAATCTTTACAGCTGTTTTTGAGACAATTTAATTATTTTAAATTTTCATCCTTCAGTAAACTGCCCTTATTTTTAGGTGTCGGGGATATAGAATTCGAAACGAAAAAGTGTTATTGAAACTTCATGTCTAGAACTCGGTCCAGATACGTCGAACAATATGGCCTCTATTTGAATGCATGTAAAAACGTGACGAACCGACAGACGAACAAATGGACATATATCAAAATCACTTTTCCGATAGGTGGGGGCGTGAAACGTGAATTCATTGAAATCTCGAATTCGATTTTTATCACTATTACTAGAATTTCTTTCGTTGCTCGAACGTGAAAACTAATAGGAATACAATGACACATAAGTGATAACTTGCAATTCCCAAAATTTAATGAGTTACGTTTAATATGTTGCCATGCTAGAAAAAAACTTATGCCTGTTTGTTATATAATTTTAATATCAGTTTTTCACGCTACTATATAATGTTGAAATATGGTATGATTATCGTTCATTATCATTCTCTCTTTTGGAAGTATTCGTGTTCAGCATAGATAGATCTTTATAATTTAGTTTCGTTCAACAAAAACATTCCTTACACAGACTTTGATTGCATTTCTTGCACTTTTGGATATTAAAAAGGAAAGATAGAGAGAAAGTCAATACTCTAAAAAGAAAAAACACAAGCACACACACAAACGATAATTTGACATCAGCTTTTTTTCCTTTCAATCTTTTTTCATGACAACAAGCGTCATTCGATATAACGTCATGTCGATATAACAATGGGTAACACTGGAAAGACTGTCAAGGTCGCGTATGCTCTTTTTCCTGTTCCTGACACACAAATCCGAAGTGAGTTGTCTGCTGTTTAAGAACGGGTAGGGGAGGTGTAACATACAAGAACATAAAGTGAAAACAATAACTGTTTCCAATAGTACACGTATTCTAATACTGAATAAATACGTCGATTAAAGGATATATCAATTATACACTTCCTATAATGTTTTGTAAAAAAATATATGGGATGGGATGGGATTCGTTGTGATGTCAAAATAATAAAGAAACAACGAGTCCGCCACTCTGTCCACCTAACCACGAAGGCAATGCTGTGTTTGCTCTTTTTTCTTAAGAAATAATCTTAATAACCATGGTTCGTATCGCTTCGAACTTTAAGATAAGAGTTTTTCTGTTTAATTTTCGAACGACATCTTAGTTACAGTAGCTAATTTATATTTGGCAGGCAATCTACACACTAGGTTTTAACCAATAAATGCAACATTTTACTACAGTATCCAGTTCCTTGATCCAACTCCTTGACTCCCCTACTGAATTCCCTCCGCAATCGTGCTCTGCTACTGAAAAATTCTTAGAAATCATCGTTGCAAGTAAAGACAAAACCGAGCATAATTTTGTTTTTGCTCATGTTTTAATTATTTTATTATATTTTTTTTGAAAATATCTCCTTAGATGGATTGCTTTCTATTATTACCACATACTAATAACTAAATTTTACCCATAAACGTACGGAAAATGAAATAAACGCGGAAAATCGTGAGTGGCAGTATACGCGCAATTTTTTGCACATGTGGATACATATCCGTTCTACAAATAAGATTTAAATTTAGCATTCATATAATTTGAAACCAAGCTAAAGCGATCTGCCATACCCTGATATTAAAAATTGACAAACAAGTCTTATTTCATTAAAATTATTGATTTGCAGATTTTTCTTTCTATACCCCCTTCTTTTTACTTCATGAACTAGAGTTGCTGAATTTGTACTAGAGAAATACATGAGCCGAACTTTTCGCCCCAAGCCCAATCCATCGCTAACGTAGCTAACTCCAGTCCAACTCGGACCCGCAAAGATTTGAAGGTTTTTAGCTCGAACCCAACCTGGCCATTAAGTTTTAAAACGTCTTGGCCCGAGCCTGGTCCTATAGCTAAGGATCACTAACTGTACAAATTGCATTGTTTGCAATGTCTTTCAGTACACAAGCATCCGTGCAAACAGACTTCAACGCTTAGCTATATTCCAACTATCATTTAATAAGAAACATTATTAAAGAACTGCAATTAATCGTCTCGAGCCCGTCCTGCCCTGAAGAGAAAGCAGTATCGAACCCGCCCGAGCCAGACCCGATCCAAAGAAGGAAATGAGCTGGTCCTCCCAAGTGCGACCTGTAGGCCGAAGCGGATTGCGGGTCTCAGACTGAGCCTGGTCCATGCAGATCACTAAGTGTAAATGACTTTCCTCCAAAGCTAAAGCGATTTCTAACTTGATGGAAATGGCAAATGTACAATATCTGATGAAAGTCTTTCGAATTGGTAGTTCGCATGTACCTATAATTCCCTAATACAATGGGAATGGTTTATTATCATCTCCTTGTGAATGGATTTTCCTACATTGACATCTAGTGGCTGAATCGCTTTGTGACCAGCCACTCAGTAATTAACATCATTCAATTCACAAGAACTGTTTGTTTAAGAGTAGAAAATGAAATATGTTTCGCTGTTTTCATTATTATGTTATGTTGATTGATGGATGGAAATTTAACGTCCCTCTTTAACACCGATCCTATGTGGCACGATATCTACAATTGACTGATTAATTCATTAAGGTTTAATGTGATGAAAGCATCGAAGCTATTAATTCCCGTTACGATAAGGCCAATGCCCAAAACATGCATCTTGTTCAAAGCAAAGACTTCTAGAGAAAATTGATGTTTAGATATAAGCTCGACAAGATAATAGAGTAAAAATAGATATATAAGAAGATTAAATTAGAAAATATAAAACGCTTAACAACAAAGTAACTAAAAAATAAACTCCAACGAGGGAACCTATCTAAGTGTATCTCTGACTTCGAGTCGAGACTATGGCCGTTGGATACCTTCTCCCAAAAGAACATAACATGAAAAGGAATACATCCTCTATCGCAACCTTTGTGAAGATATAAGCGTGAAAATTTAGAAATTGAGCTCCATACTATACATAACAAAGTCGGATTCCGGGTCAGATTTTTCGGAAACGATCTGCTAAGGAAACTCAGCGAATACATATCAAATTAGTGTGGGGAGAATAGCACCTTTTGAATTAAAAATTTGTGTCCCCGGGGCCTTGCAGGGTCCCAGGCGAAGTCCAACTCAAAATTTGCAAATAGATGCTGGGGTCAAGTAGCATACTGTATGAGAGCTAATGTTAAATAAAATAAGATAGAACAAATCTCAACTCTCTAAGATAACCCTGTGCAAACGGGCAAGTGGCCAAAATGACAATACAACCTACATCAGAAAATCTATGGCCAAGCTTCTAAATCCGTTAAGTTGCGACAATAACAAAACAGAAAAACAAGTTTAAAAGTGCAAGGTATTGAAGTAAAAGAAATTTCTGCAGAGAAACTCTCTTAAAAGCATCCTCCGATATATTTTATTTCTGCACCATTATTCCAGTTTTCTCCAACCTTATAATACAAATTCCACGGTGGAATCTATGAATTTGGGGTCCCGATGTGCGACGCATATACCGTTGGCTTTTGACCTTCTCACCCTCCACCACGGTTGCGGTTAACAATGTAACCTTTCTCTTCTAGGACACGAAATCCAATGGCCATGGTCATTCTATGGTCCATTGGTCATTCGAAGTCACACTTATACCTGGATAAGGTCCGTTGTGCAACTCTGTGAGAGACTGCAGCAATTTGTTTGACTTCAATACCTTGCACTTTTAAACGTATTTTTCTGTTTTGTTATAGTCGCAACTTAACGGATTTAGAAGCTTGGCCATAGATTTTCTGATGTAGGTTGTATTGACATTTTGACCACTTGCCCGTTTGCACAGCGTTATCGTAGAGAGTTGAGATTTGCTCTATCTTATTTTATTTAACAATAGCTCTTATACAGTATGCTACTTGACCCCAGGTTCGATTTGCAAATTTTGAGTTGGATTTCGCCTGGGACCCTGCGAGTGCCCCGGGGACGCAAACTTTTCATTCAAAAGGTGCTGGGCTCCCCACACTAATTTGATATGTATAGGCTACGTTTCCTTACGGGACCGTTCCCGAAAAATTTGACCCGGAATCCGACTTTGTTATGTATAGTATGGAGCTCAATATTTAACTTTTCACGTTTTATCTCCGCAATGGTTGCGATCGAGGATATCCCTTTTCGTGTTATGTTATTTTGGGACAAGGTATCCAACGGCCATAGTCTCGACTCGAAGTCAGAGTTTCACTTGGATAGGTTCTCTCTTAAGAGGTAACACCGCAAAGAATTTTAAATAGTCTGATCTCGCGAATATAAACGAGAATTCGGACACTAAAGAGCGCGTTATCCCTCACCAGGTAAGATTTTCAGTCACTTCGAAAAACAAGTCGCTCATTATTATGAATCTACCATGGAGTTACGCGCTTTAGCCACCTGAAAAGATTAAATTGGAGTTTTTCTATTAATAGGGTGAGATTAAATATGGCGATGAATCGCGAAATACAGAGAGTAGATAGTTAACTAAGCGTATCAAATATTGATTGATACTGTTTCTGTATATAACATAATCGAGTCGTTCATATTGAAGTATTGTAATTACTAAGGGATGAAACTGAACAAGGACGGAAGTCCAACTATGTATATACAAACATCATGAATATCTAATATTCAGTCACGTGCGCAGGAACTTATTTCGGAAGGAATCCAAAGCTTTTGAGGGTCCAAACTAAACATACGAATAAGTTATTTTAACATTTGTAAAATCTATTCAAAAATTAGACTAAAGGCTAATTAAAATTTGGGATTTATTGAAGGATTAAGGTTCGTGATTTTGATTTTTTGTTACGTCACGCACTATACTTAGTGATACGCACGAGATGATACGGAATTATCGTTACAAGATTCGAGACGAGACAGATCTATTTCAATAGAATATACATACGGTTTTCGAGACGAGAGAGAACTTTCGAAAAAAAAATTCGAGACGAGACACCCTCAAATCTTGTCTCGTGGGCATCACTAACTATATTTAAGCATTATTATAATATGTTGTGAGTGACTTAGTTTTTGCAGAGTTACACTTTCGTTTTTCATTAAAATTCAACGCTGTAAACATTAATATTGAACATTGTAACATGAATAGATAAAATATCCAAACCTCTTAATCACATTTGCTTCTAGATAGCCCGTAGTCATAGTACTTGTTCATACGTTTAGACACCGATACTATAATTGCGAGCCTGTTTTCTTTTCAGATGTTTAGATTGCTTTATACATTTTCTCTCAATGGGGCAGAAACATGGACTTAAGCAAAAGGGACGATAAAAGATTGCAGGTTTTTGAAATGTGGATGTGGAGAAGAATATGGATAATTAGAATGTACATTTGATTTCACATAATATGAAGTATGTGTATTTTCTTTAGGGTTTTTGATAATTCTCGGTGCTTTGGATGCAATTCGGGATAAGATATGGAGTAGAAAGAAATACGTTCATTTCCAACATGAATGTTACCGGTTCTCGAAGTGGCTCAGTAGTAGACCGATCAGTTCTGATATGTAGGATACTTGTTTTGATCCTAGCTCTCGTTAAGTGGGCATTTAGGTAGATAAACATCCTATCCGCGTTACTTCTCAGGGTTGTCCCGAACCCGATTCATCTCACGTTCTTCAGTCTACTATGTCGTCCATCATCACCATCACCTACTCCCATAAACTCAGAGCAGAATTAGATACATCGAACTATAATAATAATAATAATCTCTATCAAACTAATAATGCTGTGCAGCGCAGAGTTGAGCTATTTCTTATTTTTTTTATTAAGTTTACAATTACATCCCCTGACATATTAATAATTTCAACAATATACATAATAACTTCCACTTAATAATTATTTACATTTCAAGAAAACACACTACTCACTTCATGAAAAGAAATTCGGAAGTTACTCTGAAGCATATTATTTAATTTGAAAAGAAGAAGTAACCATTACCATTGAGTGATCTCAACCATTAGTAATTGGTCTGGAAAACCTGGCAGAAACTGTACGCATTATTGATGTAAAATTTAAGAAGTATAATATTACTGTTTTCAACATTGACATTAGTGTCTTCCCATCCTATTTCGTTCATTGACAAACCTACATCACTAACAGAAGTACTAAAGGATATATCAAAACACTATTCTTGAGAGAAAATACTGTCTTCGATTGAGGACTCTGAGTTCGTATCAACCTTCCTCTTACTTGTTGTAAATGAATTCTAATACCGACATCTCTTTCGCTTTTGCTGTGCAAAGCCTTCTTCTCTGGTTTCATCTTTCCTGGAGTTGCTGTTAGTATTCTTGTTCGACCACTCCTCTTTTTCTCACGGTTGGTTTTATTAAGAGGGGTAGGCAGCCTTCGGATAAGGACGGATATTCTGAGTGAATAGTAACGCAGTGGAAGATATTGTTGCAAAATATAACATATGTAGTTTCTTGGATAGCTAATATAAGCGAGCTTTGAGGCAGAAGCTCTGATGAACCATGGTCCATACCCTCAAATACGACAGCCACATTCTGCGTGGTAAGGTTGCCTATAGATTTTGCTGGTGAAACGGTGCGTTTCTGTTCAACGAGGGATTTGGACGGTCATTTCCTAAAGATATCAGAAATTAGTCTTCTGTAAAAGAAGCACTGTTGAAAGGGTATATTACAGTCTTTTTAAATCGAGATATGATATTCTATTGTGTCATATTGTGGTATACCCGTCCTATATACTCATCAATAGAATGAGGAGAAATAGTTTCTCCTTGGTTATTAATCAGCCAGTCATTGCACACACGATTGTAATAGGTCTTCAGAGGTCCATAAAGTGAAACATCCACCAGTTGCAATTTGACTGCAATGCGGGTTAAAATGTTCATAACACGCGATTTTGGTAAGCATTCTCTACCACAATGATGTTTACGAGGTTTTCGTGGTGTTCGAGGAGCAATATGATTGGATTTTCTTTTGAATATTTTGAAATTCGGTTAATGTGTTCTAAACAAACACCAAATACCTCAGCAATATTCCATCCAGTGATCCTTGTTAATACCAAGCTATGAGGTGGTATTTTCGTCAGAAAGAAATTCTTGTACCCTACGCTCGAATATAGAAAAACTGGAGGAATGCTATTCCTAACTGCATTGAAGGTACATAGGACTGTCACTTGTTCAGCACGTTCCACTCAAGTTACCTGTCCGAATTGATTCTGTCCTCGTGAAGCTATCACAGGTGGCGTTGTGTGTATGATACTAAATCCAGTTTGATCACAGTTAAAAGTACACTTCAGAGTGAAGTTTCATTTCTCATATGCTGATTTCAAATTGTTGAAAAAGTCGTCCACGTTCTGTTTATTGAAGCTGGTACTTTTTGATAAACTTTTGATTCCAGGGATCGCAGAGATAACTGAGGGGGATGCTCCATAAAACCATTAAGCCAGCCATATCCCGCACTTTTCTGCACGGTTTAAAATTCTGGCATATTCTTCTTCAAGGCATTTTCATATGCGTAAGTCAAAGTTCGTCCGGGCCTCGTTCTAAACCCATAGTTCGTCTTACTTGCGCTAACGAGAGTTTCTCACAAAGAGATTTCCTTGAAATATTACAGCATCTCTATTTGAGTCTTGCTTGTACTTTTCAATATGTTGTGTTCTCTTGCTACCTCTCAAATACTCTTCTTTTTCTCTACTATCTTTACGGCTTGCAGAATATCACTGTTTGCTGTTTGTATTTAGTCTATGTTTATCTTCTTCCACTTCCTTGGCATTTTTCTGAAACACTGATGAGAAAAAGTACTAAATAAATATAGCGTTAGCCAAGCGGAAACACAGGAATTATAATAAATGTACCCAACGTTTTCACACTTGTGAGCAGATAGGAGTGGGACAGTGTCCCAATCCTCCTCAACTAATTATGTTATAATCCTCCCTGTATACCCATTTTAACTACTATCACTATAAAGCTACGCACTGTGGTATTAGAATCATAAAAAAATGTTCTAAATGTACTTTCAATACCTAACTCTCCAATTTTATATCAAATCCTCTACTACCTCTTCATATTGTGAAATATGTTTATAATATACATCTGATATAATAGTTATCAGCGGTGAAGGAAAATCTGTCTTTGCTTCTAAAACCTTGTGCACGTTCTGAACCTGGTAGCAATGCTCTTTAAACGTAGCCGCCACATCTGCTAGTAACCACTATGGCTTAACACAAATCACCAGAGAGGTATATCACTGTCCCACATCTCCAACTGTCCTAAACCTCACACTTATTCCCTATATTTGTGATGACTCCCTGATACGGATTTTTTAAAAAAAATGCATTATCTGAAAGTGCCAACGGGGTACATATTTGGGCAAAATTTTACTTACGGTCTTACAGTGACTTCAGTCTTGTGATAAAGTTATAAACAAAGAACTTTACTTTGCTTCAAGACATAAATTACCTATAAGACACCCTTTAGAAATAACATAATAATTGAAATTATAAAGTAAAGGTATGGCGCACGTTTGTTTTAGATAACCACCCGCTCAAGTGTTATGCCCTCCATGGGAGAAAGAGAAGTGAAGGGTATTTCGAGAAAGGAGTTAAAGATGTTCTAAGGGATTTTCAAAATTTTGTATTTTATGTTATAAACAACGTGAGTAAATAGGACATGAAGATCTTTACAATCGAAATTATAATGATGGTGGAGAAAGGAAATTGTACAATGAATTATGGACATCATGACGAAAATATTTGGATTTACATTTCATCATATTACGTTGTTGAGTGAAATCTATGAGACGAAGTGCGTTTGGACGAGAGAAACTATAATATATTGTAAAATGACGGATATTCTTATCCCTCGGGGACTTCATCAAGCATTATTCAAAGGGATGGGTAGCTCTGTTAGTGACAAAGGAATTATTGTGTAGAATATGATTGTATGATATTGTGCGGAGGGTGATAGAGAAGAAATTTTCTGATGAGGGAAAGATCTTGATGATTCGGTGGTAAGGAATAATGATACATTGTAAAGAGGAGGAAGAGGTAGAATGACTGATGCTGTGAACGATATAAAAATAAATATGAGCGTTGATGGAATCACAGAGGAGTGGACGATGAGGATGGAGCGTTCCGGAAGTATTTGAGGCAAAGCTTTTCTACATGGAACCATATGTATGGAAAAGTCACGCGAGCATAGAGCTCAGGAGATTGATGTGGTATAGAATTATGAGTGTGCGATGTTCGAGAACCTTAAGTTTTTTATAAAAAAGGGGTAGCTGCCGAGACCCAGCGGTATGGCCGTAACTAATCACAGGTCGAAGGAAGACTACATAAGTGTTTAAGAGTAGGTTTGTAGAACTACTCCAGATTGTGCCAGGAAGTCGTTTTAATAGATTGAGTCAAATGTATGCCTTTCTATTGATGTCCTGGACATAAGTCTTCCATCTGAAGTGTCTATCTATGGTGAGTCTTAAGTATTAACAGTTTTGGAGATTGTAAAACAGTTGTCGTTAACAGTGATGAAAGTGAATTACTGTGAAATCTGGAGCGTTTCTTAGGGGCCAGAAATGCTGTAGTTTGGGTTTTAGCAGCATTGGATTTCAGTAGCCATTTATTGCACCACAGACCAAACGTCTGTATTATTGGTTGTAAGGCGTCGTTTACTTAGTGTATAATACTGCTAATTGCAAAAAAGCTGTATCATCAGCGTATGGAAATAACTGAATATTTTGTGGGGAAAGAGGCATGTCAACAACATAAAAAAGATATTATAAGGGTGACAGTGAAGAGCCTTAAATACGGCTGAGTGCATAAATATCATTTGATATGACTGTTGATTAAGGTATTCGTAAGTACGGTGGCCAGACAAGAAATTGTAAATAAAACGGATAAATGCGATAAGGCGAAAGTGTAGCAGGTTTGAATGCAAACCCTAACGCTACACGTCATTAAATGCCTTTTCTAATTTAAAGAGTACCAGGCACGATGGCTTGGTGGTATTATTTGCTTATGGATGCAGCTGAGGAGACGCAGAAGCTGATCGTTGATGGTGATTTGTGGGCGGGAGCCGGCTTGATGGTGTGGTAAAGATAGTAATGAGAAACATGAGCATGAAGTCATTTGACGATATTTTTTCCATAGAATTTTGGTGAAGATTCTGTTGAGCTGTATCGGACGGTATTGTTGATTTTAAAAAACAAGAAAAATTTGGATGATTTATAAGATTTAGCAGTATTCGTGGACTTTGTGTTACATGTCGATAGATGTTATTGATTTTCAGGTCATTATAACATTTATAATAGATGAAATTAGTGATTTCAGTGGTAGAAATGAAGGTAGTGAGTGCTTTGTGAGTATATATGTTGGGTTAAAGATGGATATGTGGTGAATTGAAGTTGAAATGCCTACAGGATGATAATTAGGCCTACAATGCTAAGTGAATAATAGAAGTGTAAAAATAATATAATATAATTAGGAAACAAAGGTTTTAGCTTTTCCTTGGTCTCTGTACAATTCCTAATCGTGATGTAAGAGAGGATAAGAGGTTTAGGTAATTTTACCAGCTAATGCGTTGAAACGCATCTAATATTGCGAAGGGTGTGATAAGGCAGAAATTGTGTTTCAGGAATTAATCCACTGTCGTAATTTATACACTGTTCGGTGGAGGGTTCTATGTTGCTGAATGAGCTTCGTGGTTGCCAGTGTAAACATATTCTGTATAGATTTGAGGTGAGTGTTTAACTAGACGAAAGTAGCGCGGAGGAATTTTAGGATTATTAGATGATATATATGCGGTTTGAGGGATGAAAAGCTCAATTGCGAGTTGAATGATTGGTGGTAGAGATTAGAGTGGATTAACCCTTAGAGAACCAAACCTAAAATGTTAGGTAAAGTACTAAGCGTGGGTTATTTTGACCCATTCGTGCTTCTTACAGTAAATTTCATACGCTGTATACACTGTCAGTGGCGGCTTTTGATTCTTTCAAACAATACCTGAATTATAGTACTGTAACATTAGAAATTTATACATAGAAATACGCTTTGTTAGGAATAAATTCTGTCACACATTGTATTTTCATTACACCTGACAGTCCTTACAGAGCGGTTTGCTGGTGCAATGCGCTTTGCAAACAAGCTTGTGACAGATTACATACAAGGGATGGATAAAAAGTAATGACACAATTGTTATAATTTACAAATGACTGTATTAGAAGGGAAAATACGTTCTACATTCCTTCAATGTAATCACTCCCATGTCCACAACCTTCTGCCACACGTATGGAAGGCGCCCTACTCAGTCAGCACGTTGTGCTCTGGCTATGTCTCGCAGCGACCGCCCTACAGCATTGAGGATGGCCTGTCTGGTGTTGTATCGTTGTCCACAAAGTGGTTGCTTCATCTTGGAAAACAGGCCATAATCGCACGGACTCATATCCGGCGAATATGGTGGAAGCTCCAGAATCTCCCAGTTCCAGGCACGTAAAAGGTCCGTCACGGCAGTAGCTGTGTGACAGCGTGCATTGTCGTCCAAAATGATTGATGTCCATGCCAAAAGACCAGGTCGCTTTCTCCGAAGTGTGGGACGCAGATGGTGTTGCAAGAACGTACAGTAATATGGCGCATTCACAGTCTGCCCTGCTGGTACAGCATGGTGCAGGATAACCCCTTGGACATCATACGCCACTATCAACATCACCTTTACTACTCCCTGACTAGGGCGCACAGTCTTTGGCCGAGGGGAACCGGGATGCTTCCATTCGTTGGATTGGCGCTTCAAACATGGTTCCTAGGATCGAACCCAGGTTTCATCAATGGTAACGATCCTGCCCAAGCAATTGTCACCCTCCCTCTGGTGGCGGTCGAGCAATTCTTGTGCTAGTACATATCGGTACCATTTCTGCACCTCGGTAATGACATGTCGAACCCAATGTGCTGCAAATTTGCGAAAACCCAGGATGTCGTTCAAAATGTGAAGCACAGTTTTATGGCACACCCAAACCTCTGCCGATAACTCACGCGCAGTCCACCGTCTATCCACGTCCAGCAAGGATGCAAGGAGCTGAATTGTCATGTTGTCCACTGGAGGTCGTCCAGAACATTGTCGGTCTTCCACGTTCTGTCTGCCTTCACGAAACACTTTAACCCATCGAGCTACGGTGAGGTATGTAAACGCTGCATCACCACAGGCTTCCCGCAGTCCCTGAAATATTCTCGTGCACTACGACCACGTGCCAATTCAATTTTGATCCACGAACGCTGTTCATGTTTAGTGAAGATTGTGTTTAGAGCGCTTCCACTCGCGATACCAATTTGACGCCACTGCTCTCGTTGACTGACTGACTCAACAGCGTTCCCACTCACCTAAGTTCCTCAACTGAGATTGTCTTCTCCGGTGCTGCCACCTCGTGGTTCTCCGTCACAAGACTGGCGCGTGCCGGCAGGGTTGCCAGTACTTTTTATCCAACCTATGTACTTTTAAGGGGTGAAGAATCACGTGTCTTGCTAAAAATAAAACCAGATATTTTAGGGAACTGAACCAAAATATAACAATTGCTGAGAAGGAAATATGTAGTGACGTGTGGACGTGGGAAAGAGTGGGGAAAAAAGGAGTTTCATAAAATAATATTTACTATTACTTTTACCCGAGTCAAAGCTCGGTAGAACGGAGAATTGATTATTCCAGGTTTCATTTCAATTGGCAAAATAATAATATTATTAATAATAAAACGATATTTTTGTGGGCCGTGCCGCGAGGTATCCAAAACTGGGTGAAAATGACCTAGCTAAACTTTCTGCCATTTTGGGGGGTATTTTTTTTATATATGAATTCTACTGAAATGATTTCCAAAAGTAAAAATGGTTGCTAATGGAAGAATACCAAAAATATTAGCCCACTATCTCTTTTTGATATTCTTTATAAAAGATCATCTGGTCCAAATTGACCCAGTTTTTGTATTCAAAGGGTTGAATTCACTTTAGTAAAAGGAGGATAGGTCGCTGACAGTGTATGAGTTTAGTAAGTTTAGTAGCGAAATATTAGCAGATGAGGTGCTCAGACGGAAGAAGAAGTAGTGGAAACTTTTTGAGTGAGTGTAATGGGCACATGTTAACTACCCAGAGGATCTAGAATGTAGATGAAAATACTGTGGGCGAGAGACCATGTGATCACTATGTCAGGAGTAGTGTTAGATCAGGAACGGATTGGTTTTGGTAATGGGTGAATGAAGCATGTAGTGGAGGCAGGGATAAAATTGTTAAAAGCTGTTTTTTCTCGGTCTGAGCGGCTATGGATGTTAATATTGGAAGAGATCAGGTAATGTCGGAAATTATTTGAAATATATTGGAATGGGAGGGGAATAGGACGACCTGGTCGAACATAGATGACTGTCATTGTGACACATAAAGATCTGTAATAAATAGTTATGATTAGATGTTCTGGAATATTAGATGGAGAGTCAATACTTTACCATGTGTTAGAATAAAATACTATTGTCACGGCGCTGGTGGCGCGTCGAGTCGGAAGCTTCTTATCGTGTCGAATGAGTTGATAGCCGGTAAATTTGCAATTAAATTTGGAAGTGAGATGCGTTTTACTGATAAGCAATGTGTGAAATTTTTCCTCGTATAATAATTGTTCAAATATGAGTTTATGAAGTAAGTAGAAGAGATTGTTGAGAAATAGAAATAAAAGTCATAGTCAAATACCTAGTTATATATGATCACTATGAAGTTAAATATTTGTTTCGAGTGAAGATACATGAAATTGCTCGTACGAACCATTGTAAGTGGCATGAAAATCGAAGTGAAGAATGTTGCGAGCTGCCTGCTGAACGTGTAATATTCATGGTTGTGCAAAAGATGAACGTTTTGAAGAGTGTGGTTGCCAAATGCTAATAGTTTATGAGTATAAAGAAATTGATTAGTTTCTCGTGAAGTCTCGCCTTTTCGATATGGAATATAATGAGTTAACAGTGAACATAATGAGTTTCTTTATGTGTAATACACCCCTATTAGGAGAAATCCTTGTTTACTTCTTTCTAGTTAATAAATATGTTATTTTGAGTGCTGGTATTTAAGCAATAAAATAGTCACATAGGTATCGAACTTAATTATAACAAGAAAGATATTGCTTCAATAAAGTGAATGTACAGTTTCGCTTAAAGCGTATCCACTATCTGGTGTTTGTATTTAATATTGTAAATATAATAGAAATTTAAATCCTAGTTCATATCTTATCAAGTGAAAATGGTCCTGGGTCCAGGAAGCAAAGTGTTACCATTCATGACATTTTCTTTCACGTTACCATTGTAGGGTTAAGAACAATGAATGTCACGAGGGTAAAGTGTACTAACAGGGCGTAAACATTAGGGACAAGGGGTATGCTGATAGCGATTTCGTCTAGGATCTAGAGTGAGGTAATAGATATTGTATGAATAAAGGGTGCTGAGTTTGGAAGCGTTTGCTGATATACGTGAGATTTAGTTTTTCGATATCGTACTGTAATATGGGGAAAGTTATGCATAGGTATAGCTAAAGAGTAGGACTAGGTAATCGAAAAAGGAAAGCTCTTTGGAAAACTTTTGGTTAGAGGATCAAAAGATTTTCATAAATTATGGATGATGCGGCTATCCGCACCGTAAATCTGTGTATTAAATTTTGCAAATCGAAATCTTTGTATGTACTTAGGATAGTCTATGCATAAAGTTAAAAAAAATGTCATCAAACCGTAGAAAAGTTAAAGTTCGTGTTCCTGCTTCGGGAAAATATTTGTGCTATTTCTGTGCTTTTTCATTTCCATTGTGAACCCAGTAGTAAGGTTAGGGCTTGAGTGCGTTTGACAATATCTCCAGCTGGCAATGCTGTGATATACCGTTTTCACTTATTGCTAAAGAACACTGAATTAATATAATTTACAATATTCAACCCAGATGGCAAGAAAAGAATGAGAGTGACTAGAACAACGTGATCCCACGCTAGAGAAGTGTGCCGTCAGGTGCTCCATATTCTGCGTTTAATGTGGTGATGTACAGAAGAATACTGATCAAAAGTGCAGTGAACAAAACCACGTTTAAACTATACTATCTAAATGTGCAATGCATTATAATCAATTTTACGGACTGTGGTATGAATATTAGTTAGTTGCTGGAATATGGCTGTCTAGTGGTAATTGAAACGTGTCTGAAAGTATTGGTAAGGAACAGTGGAATTCCTTTTCTCAACCAATTCTCTACATAGATAAACGACCGCAAGACCACAGGGGAGGATTGTTTGTAGTATTAAAATAAATAGGGCAGCAGAGCACAGAATGATCTCGTACGTGAGTGTGAAATTATTTGAGCCCAAGTAAGTCTATCCAAAACAAACTTCGTCCGGTGTTTCTGCAGATAATATACGAACAGTCCTCAAGTTTAATTGAAACATGACACGAATCATTTCCAAATGTTGTCACAAGGTGACAAAATTCTTCATTTTGGTGAATATATCTTGGGCTTACATATGGAACTACAGTAAACATGGGATAACATCACACAAATGACATTCTTTGTCGAACATTCTACTCAAGCACTCGACTTGGGATTGTACGATTTTCATAACGCGCGTAAAAATAGCAGCTTAAATTATGTCATGTCTATTTTTCTGATATAATCCGTCATCTCATATAGAGTTCCTTCTCCGAGACCGCGAGTTGCCCGTTCCCTATCTTACCCCAATCCCGGAAGCCAGCAATCCAACTCAAAAAGAATGTTTGTACCTGATTGAAGGAAGGCCCCTTTGGGTGAAATTTGCAAAGTGCAACAGGTGATACAGTGGACACTTTTACTAAATTGAACTATAGACGAGGCACTGGATTCTTTCCCTCATGTTTTTAATGCAACAATAAATACTTTCTACTGTTCAAAAAAGTAAAAACAATGAAATTTCCAATGAGGCACGGCGAACAGATTCGCTACACATTACCAAATAAAAAAAACAACTTTGGGAATTGTGGTGTGCATTTCCAAATGAATACATATCTTAAAATAATTTCTGATATTCGACTTAATACAAAAAAGCTATTGAGATGCAGCAAACACCTAGATTATATCTTAAAAAAAAAGACACCAGCATCAGCAACACTAAACAACTTTGGTATCTTATCAGACCTAGATCTAAAACTTCTAGCATAAGTCTTTTAAAGTACAATGTTATAACCAGGTGCACAAATTGAGGGAAAAACAGAAAATTTTAATAAATTCTCAACTGCATAATCGACGTACCTCCCTGTTCAATCCGTTTACTCGTCCACCTTATCTCATTTATCTATCACTCCCTCAGAGTATGAGTTACTCTTATTTTCACTCCGGCCTGAAAGCCTCTGGCCAGGACAATATAAGCTGGACCTCTCTGTATTCGAAATCATATATTATTTCTTTTCCACTTTCGCTCATTTTTAATAGATGTTTCAGGGAAACCTGTTTTCCCTGTTCTTGGAAAACAGCCCGATTCTCTTCCATTTGTAAATGTGGATTAGAAAGTAATGTGTAATGCAAAAGCAATATCTCGCTACTCTAAACATATCAATCCTCTGCGAGAAAATTATCAAATGCATTACTTCCCGTTCAGTACAATCACAAAGTTGGTAGTGGAGGGTGGACAGCCAATCTGCCGTCAGAGGGAGCCAAATTGTGATTTTTTGTTTCGCATTTGCATAAAATTGTAAATAAAAGTTTCATTATTTTTCATCCGCTGTTTCATTTTTAACTGCCCTAACCTAAAAAATATTACAAAACCATATCTATACGTGCTAGCATTAGAATTAATAAACGAAAACCTGAAAGCCCATAGTAAAATATCAACTTTGAAAAAAAAAAAAAAAATTGGTGGTGTGCTTAGCATAATACAGAAAACTAACTACCGATGATGAAGCAGTGTAACCAATCCGAAGAGATATTTGCTACATCTGCGGGTCAAGGGAAAGCAACAGAACTCGCCTTGAATGTAATGATTGTGGAAAATACATGTTCAGATTGCAGTCAACAATTATCACTACTTGCAATACATGCAAGCAAACTCAGAAAGAGAGCAGTGAAGTAGATGTTGATTAACTTTGAACCCGCCTTGAGTCTACATATTGTGGAAAAACATATGCAAAAAGCATTCAATGATTACTGCTCTCTGCACTAAATATCAGCATTAGAACAACAAGCTCAATGACATGGATATTGGTTAGGTTCGAATCTGTTAATTTGTGTTTTGTACAGTGTTTTCACCCATATTTAACAGTATTATAGTTTAATTAAACTTATACGTTTGTTCAACAATGATTTGTCTTGATTTACTAAACCTAAATGCTCCAAAACATACTTTTTGCATCATGCACAATGCTGAAAAATGTGAATAATCAATCACGGCCGAATTACCGTCGTCGCGAGCGGAAACGTGAATTGGCAGTACGTGAGATTGATACGTAATATTGAATGAATTTTATCGCACTTTTGATAACTAAGATGTTTCGCATTTGTATATTTTATCACGTGTGTAAATTGAATATACTTTTTATGTACAAACATGATTTTTTAGTAATTAGTTTCACATATCTTACAATGTCTTCCTACTAACAAAATATGGACTTCATGTAAACGCTTTTCACAATTATACACAGTCATCTTTTACCTGTATGATATAGCATGTTTCCTCAAAATTGTTCTTCATAGTCTTGACTGAGCAGTTACTCCCCATCTGTATTAATATATCTGTTGGGAAATAGAAACTTTAATTAAGCCCTTTCTACACACGTAGAACGCTTAATTTTTTTCCTTAGTATTTAATAGTATGTTTTCTCTTGTGCATTGTAAAACGTGAGCTCCATATAAATCTTCTTTTCGCCTGTGTGTTGTCATATGTGTGAGAGTTTCATCTGTGTATTAAAATATCCTTCCAGACTTGAGTATAGACCAAGTAGTATTCCAAACTCTTCGTATATGTGAAGTTTTCCACTTGTGTATATTAAAATTTGTCTTGCCAAGCTTGAAGGCGAACTATATGAAGCACTCAAATCAGAAGTTGCTAACTAATTATTGCTTGATTTTACAGGATCACGCTTTAAAATTTATAGAAATGTGTTGAAATACCGATATATTTATACAATGGTGTAAAACTTTGTATGCTGGTTCGTTTTGACAGGTGTGACGTCTTACAGTACCAGATTTTTATAAGGTAAACAGAACGTTTTTGAATAAAATTTAAAACCTGATTTAACAACTTTTCTTATAAAACGAGTGAAAAGTTAGTAAGTCAGTATACTCAAAAACTTCTAAGTATACAAGAGAATAAGTAAGGAATGCGAAACATAGCTTGGAACTTCATTTTTATCAACCCACATGCACATTCACTTTATATCATCATCCCGCGCTTGAGAAACGACTGTGGACGAAAAAGAGTAGAAGATATTTGCGTCGAAATTTTGGTACAGAGCCTCTTTTCGCACAAACACCACGAATTCCGGTAAAGTCATTAACACTTTGGATAAATATGCTATTAATCTCGCTTTGAAATCAAAGACGACAACAAATGGAATGCAATCGTTTTCAATATTATTAGTCAGTCATTTTTTGACATATACAACCTTAATACGATTTTAACGCAAAATTTAACCCCTGTAAAAGGGACGAAGACTTGAGTTTATGATCGCTTCTTATCTTCAAATTGCATAAAATTTTCTGTCAAGTGCATGAAAGATTGTCGTAAAAGCGGGAAATATAAATGTTTGCGGTGAAAATAGAACTGCGCAACCATGTATCGACAAGCAAGATGCAGCTAAAATGGAGATGGTCCAGAAAGTTCTAGTGTTGGAATTGACATGTTTTTCCGCTATATCTACATTTGTAGCTGATGAGGAAGGTGCGCCCTCACTATGGATGTCGCTTAAACTTGTAGCCTTTAACTCCCTTACATACAAGAACTCTCATGGACTACATTTAAAATTTTTCTCTATACATAAATGTTCCTTTGCAAAATCGTCATTTGAATCTTCGTCGGCGTCAGCCACCTTTACATTATGCAGCAATCACTGTGGCGGCAATGCAGAAGAGCTATTCGTGGAGTAGATGCGGAACCAATTTCCTGTAACATCTGCCAGCTAAATACCGAATTAACAATTTGTCCTTCACAACTTACATTCCATTCCAAAGGGCAGGTACATTTGAAGGGCTTAATGTGGTCTGACTTTTTTAATATTTAATTCTGTTGTAGTCCTCTTTAGCAGTGTATTTATCGTGCATATAATATTTCTGCCAAAACTTAACTTGTGAGAGCGGCAAATTCTTTTCTATATGCCTTGTCTATTTACATGTCTTGCCAAAGCTGATTCTAAACTAAATCATATTGAACTTCCTTCGCATATCTGTCGTTATTGAACTATGTGTTTTAAGATACGATTTGCCAGTAAATGTATTTCTACACTCCGCGCGTGTGACTCTTGTCTTGTGTGGATTAACAATTTCTTGCTCAATATGAACCTTGAGTAAATAGAAGGCTACGTTCTATGCATCTCTTTGGTTTGTCACTTGTGTATTGAAATGCCTTGCAAGGATTGAGCGTAGACTAAATGATTTTCAACATTTTCCATGTGTGAGATTTACGTCCTAGTTGGCTTAATACGTATGAACGTTGAATAAATTCCATTCCAGGGTTTTGGCACGTGTGAGATTTTGGATCGGGTGTGGATTAACATGCGTGTAGCCAACTCTGAATTTCATTTAAATACTTAACCACACTTTGGGAAGTGTGAGCTTTATATCTTTTGTGAAATAACGTGTGTAGCAAAAGTTGCACGATGTTTAAATTCTTCACCACACTCTTGGTATGTGTTATGCTTTACTACTGTGTGAAGCCAAACTGGAACGTCGATTAAATAATTTAGCACACTCGTTGCATTTCTAAGGTTTTTCTCCTGCATGTTTTAACGTGTGTAGCCATATGTGAACGTACACTAAATCCCTTACCACACTCTCTGCACTTGCGAGGTCTTTCTCCTGTGAGGATTTACAGGTGTGAAAACAAATCGTAACGTCGATTAAATCCTCTACCACACTCTTCGCATGTGTGAGGTTTTTCTCCTGCGTGTATTTACATGTGTGTAGCCAAATGTGAACGTACACTAAATCTCTTACCACACTCTCTGCACGTGTGTGGTCTTACTCCTATGTTGATTAACATGTGTATAGCAAAATCTGAACGTGCACTAAGTCCCTTACCACACTCTTAGCACGTGTGTGGTTTTTCTCTTGTGTGGATTATCAGATGTCTAACTAAAACTGAACGATGTTTAAATCCCTTACCACACTCGTGGCATGTGTAGCATATTTCTCCTGTGTGGATTGACAGGTGTGAAGACAAATTGGAACGTCGACTAAATGCCTTACCACACTCTTGGCACGTGTGAGGTTTTTCTCCCGAATGGATCAACAAGTGTGAAGACAAATTGGAACGTTCTTTAAATGCCTTACCACACTCTTCGCATGTGTGTGGTCTTTCTCCTGTGTGGATTAATGTGTGTGAAACCAAACTGGAACGTCGATTAAATGATTTACCACACTCGTTGCATTTGTAAGCTTTTTCTCCTGCGTGTATTAACATGTGTGTAGACAAACGTGAACGTACACTAAATCCCCTACCACACTCTTCGCATGTGTGAGGTTTTTCTCCTGCGTGTATTTACATGTGTGTAGCCAAATGTGAACGTACACTAAATCTCTTACCACACTCTCTGCACGTGTGTGGTCTTACTCCTATGTTGATTAACATGTGTATAGTCAAATCTGAACGTGCACTAAGTCCCTTACCACACTCTTAGCACGTGTGTGGTTTTTCTCTTGTGTGGATTATCAGATGTCTAACTAAAACTGAACGATGTTTAAATCCCTTACCACACTCGTGGCATGTGTAGCATATTTCTCCTGTGTAGATTGACAGGTGTGAAGACAAATTGGAACGTTCTTTAAATGCCTTACCACACTCTTGGCACGTGTGAGGTTTTTCTCCCGAGTGGATCAACAAGTGTGAAGACAAATTGGAACGTTCTTTAAATGCCTTACCACACTCTTCGCATGTGTGTGGTCTTTCTCCTGTGTGGATTAATGTGTGTGAAACCAAACTGGAACGTCGATTAAATGATTTACCACACTCGTTGCATTTGTAAGCTTTTTCTCCTGCGTGTATTAACATGTGTGTAGACAAACGTGAACGTACACTGAATCTCCTACCACACTCTTCACACGTGTGAGGTTTTTCTCCTTTGTGGATTGACAGGTGTGAAGACAAATTGGAACGTCGATTAAATGCCTTACCACACTCTTGGCACGTGTGAGGTTTTTCTCCCGAGTGGATCAACAGGTGTGGAGACAAATTGGAACGTTGTTTAAATGCCTTACCACACTCTTGGCACGTGTGAGGTTTTTCTCCTGTGTGTATCATCACGTGTCTAGTCAAATGTGAGCGTGAACTAAATCCCTTACCACACTCATGGCATGTGTGTAACCTTGCACTTGTATGATTTAACATATGCGTAGCCAAACATGAACATACACTAAATTCCATTCCACATACTCCGCAGATGTGGGATTTTTGACCTGTGTACACTAAGTTATTGCTTGACAAAGTTGAACTTTGACTAAAGTGTTTTTCACTCTTTCGGTAGGTATGACGCTTTTCACTCTCCTGAGCTAGAATATGCCACAAAAGTGATGGATGAAACCCCTTGCCAAACTGCATCGAAGTATGAGATTCCTCATCTGAATGAGAAATGGTTTCCTTTAAAGTAATACACGTATCGTCTTCTCCGTGGAATGGTAATACGTTATCGCGCCTGTAACAAATTCAACAAATAAGGAAATGTGAATGGAGATGATTAAGTAGCAACAAAAAAATAATCATTCTCTTTATTTCATGATAAAATTACACTCATTTTTTTTTATTACATGAAATATTGTACAAATATGAAATGGAGTACGACTGAGTAGTTTCCAAATCCTTCGATTCTCATAATAAGAGGCTGTAGTTTGTTTCAATATATCAAATTGAGCCATCGTTTATACCGTGGCTGTCATAAGTCTTTGACCGTGGCTGCTTTCAAACAAATGCACAGTATGTGAATTAAAAATGTCTTATCCGTAGTTTCGGGTGGAGAAAAAACAAACTTGTGATCCAAAGTTTTAAGAACAACTACACTTATTAATATAAACTGTACCGAATATCATTCACTTATATCATTATAAGAGGAACACGAAAGGCTTTTTGAAACGAAAAAAAAAAAAAAAATAACATACAACTTTCCAAGCTGAGGCAGAGAAACTTAACGTAACCAGACTAAAGACGAATCATTTACAGCGTAGTGATTGTAGTTCAGTGGTCTAGGCGATTGGCCAGTAATCTGGAACTTTTTCGATCGAATACACGTCGAGCATTATTTTTTTTTTTACTTTAGGAATGTTGATGGCGGTTGACAAGCGACAACACACGCATTATCACATTCAAATATTTGAATACTTCTATAATAATTCTTTAATAATAAATTTCTATGATAGACACGCCCCTGTAGTTAAGAAACGTGTTTCGCAACACCCATCACCATGCGAAACCGATGAATTACGTTCGTTAATGGCGCGGAGATAAAGCTTATAGAGCATACAGGAGATATGTTAAAAATAGTGATCCTTCCAGTGATAGCACCATAAATCCTAATACGAAATTCGAAAACAATAGGATGTTAAGAAACCGTTGCACTCAAGAAGGAAGGAAGGCAAAACGGCGCTTTGCCTATTAAATACTTGAATTCCAAAATAATGGAGCAGTTCTTTGGAAATGGCTAAAGTATTAGGTGTTGGCAGAAACATAGCCAAGAACGCTGTTAACTATACGCCAGATGAATTGAACACTTTTTTTCTGTCAAACCTGTATGGTACCAGCCTCCATGAAACTGCAAACAATGAATAATATTGTAGCTTCGGAAATTAACTCTCTGTTCTCGTCTTCTCACGTACAGCCTGCACATGCATTAAAAGCGATCCAAAGAATTAAATCTAAAGCCACTGGTACAGATATTTCAATAACCATGGTCAGGAAAATCCTACTGCATGTACTTAATCCTATCACTGACATTTTTAATTACTCTCTTGCAACAGGTACTTTTCCCACAGTATGGAAACTTGCTAAGGTTCCCCCACTTCCAAAAAAGAACAACGCTGATAATATTGCAGACTATCGTCCAATCAGTGTCCTTCCCGAGCTTTCAACTGTTTTTGAATATATTGTAAATGATCAAATTCGGGAATACTTAACAACAAAGAATTTATTGGATACATTTCAATCTGGTTTTCGAAGTAATCATAGCACATGCACTGTACTAGTAAACATAACGGAGGATATAAGATCGGCTATTTATAACAGAAAACTGACGCTCCTTACTCTACTTGACTATAGTAAGGCATTTCAAACCTTTGATTTTGACATATTACTTAAGAAATTTTCATCATTGTTTATTTTTTCTGAATCAGTGGTTAAATGGTTTCATTCTTACCGTCACGAACGTAAACAAAGAGTAGTGATCAATCAGGATCACACATCGGCATGGCATTGTATCAACAGTGGAGTGTCGCAGGGTAGCGTACTAGGTCCCATTCTCTTTGCCCTTTACATTAATGATCTCCCTAAAATTCTCACCTATTGTAAATACCATATTTACGCTGATGATTTTCAGTTATATGCTTCTTTTCTCCAACAAGATATTAATAATGCGATTGAGAAAATAAATACTGAGTTAAACAAAATCAGCGACTGGTCTACGGCTCATGGGTTAAAATTAAATGCAACAAAGTCGCAGTGCATCTTAATTGGCTCCCCAAGAATTCTTTCTTCTATTAATATCTATCAGCTCCCAAATATAATATTGTCCAATACTGTTATTCCATTCTCTACAGCTGCCAAAAATTTCCGAGTCATAATAAATCAAAATCTCTCCTGGTCAGATCAAATAAATAGAGTTTGTAAGAGAGCGTTTGGTGCCCTACATACGTTAAATCGACTAAGAATTTTCTTACCAATATCTTTGAAGATCAAACTTGTCAAGGTACTGGTGTTCCTACATCTTGAATATTGCGACTCAGTCTATTCTGATCTAACAGAAAATCAATCAAAGCGCTTGCAAAGAGTGCAAAATGCCTGCAATAGATTTATTTTCAATATAACTTACAGGGAACATCTCACATCTTTTTATAAAAAACTGTCATGGCTGACGTTAGTCGGAAGAAGAAATTTACATAATCTTACCCTATTGTACAAAATACTTACTACGTCAGAACCATCGTATCTAGCCCGTAGATTTTTATATTTTTGAGATTTTCATACTAGAAGCACAAGATCACAAGATAATTTCTTGCTCTCCATCCCCAGTCACAATTCTGATTCATACTCAAAATCCTTCACAGTAAGTACTACACGCCTCTGGAACAGTTTACCTCAATTAATACACAAGGTTTCCACAGTCACCAAATTTAAAAAAAATCGGTATATTCCCTTCTCTTAAGTAAAAATAAGGACACTGGTAGCACATGAGGCATCTTCGTTTTACCAGATTATTAATAACCCACATATGAACACACAACCAATGGGTAACCTAAGTTAATTTGTACAGCTTATTCATACCTTTAGTACTGCTATATGCAATATGCAATTTTTGGTTTCTCCATGTTATTTTTGTTTCCCGTATTGAATATTATTTTTCAATTTTTGTTCTTTGAAGTGCTTAACCATTTTTTTAAATTAAGTAGTATATTGTTTTCTTATGTGGTTCAATACTTTTCTTTTGTAATTGTTAATATTTCCTGTATATTTGTGTTTTTTTAAATATATATAATATATGCACGTGGTTAAGTGCTCGGAGAAGGCTGCAGATCCTTAACTTCGCCACGTAAAAGAAGTCATAAATACATAAATAAATACTCGTTTGTTTCCACACTTCAACTATCAAATTTTCAGGAATAATACTAGTGATAATAAATATTATCCGGAAAAATATTTAAAAATTAAAAATTTATTATCGCTCAGGTCATACCATTACAAACAGAAATTTAAAAAAAATGGTTTTGTGTAACGTTGCCCATGAAAAGACGAATTTCTCATCTCGATTCTAAAAACAAACCAAACAAATTCGGGATGAGACATAACATTTTAATTCCAGACGGAACAAGGCTAACTCACTCTATCGTCATGCTTTGGAGATGAGAATCGAGACGAGACGAAAAGTATCGTAAACATTTCTCGTCTTATCTCGATTCTAGAAATAGTATATGCCACTCTTTAAGCAACAATTGCTATGTAGACTGAATCTTATATATTATTTTGCTACTTTGTACTTCTACTACTATGCTACTTTGAGCTCACTGATTTATGGTCTGTGTATATACTTTTGTAGCAAGACTTTTATAATTACATCTGCAAACTCCACACGTTAGTTTATTACAAGCTTTAGTGTTCAATTATATTCAGGTCTTTCTATTACAGTTATTTTCCTGGAAACGTAAAGTAGAATATTTTCTACACGAAATATTAGCAGAAAGCTTTCGTTTAAATTAGAGTAGCTGTACCCCTTCCTCGAAACCCCTACGTTTAAGTAAGTTTTGTCGAATTTTAGTGCAACTATAAACTTTTAATAGTATTATTATTATTATTATTATTATTATTATTGAAGTGTTGTAAATTTAATGGTACAACCTGTTCTACCTAGCTCCCGCCTAGTATGAATTGTGCTGAACAAACAACGTGTGTATAAGTTTCCTCCGTGTTCTGCTTCCTCGAACTTTCTTTATTTCATTCTTTCTTTCATTCTCATCATCGACGTGTTCTGTAGCTTAGCCGGCATAACCATTACTTAAGAACAAATTTTCTTACGGTTCTTGTGAGGTCAGAATCCATACTTTCTAAACGAAATTTGCCTCGAAACTTTCCGTTATAACATTTAACTAGTACTAGGGAAACTTTCCGTTATAACATTTAGCTAGTTGTAGGGACGTTTGAGAGGGTATGTCCTGTTGATCCTGACACTTCTCTCTAATCCCGACTATTTTGTAACTTCTGGGTAACGCTACGGGCGATTTTAAAGATTTTAATACAATGTGTCCTCATACGGAAATTGTTACATATATTATTATTATTATTATTATTATTGAATATTTCAGACCTCAATATTACGTCCTACAGCAATGTAAATAAACATACTGAACTTACAGAAATGAAAATAAATTCTTTTAACCCTATATAAGGACGAATTGAGTTATGAGATACTATGCAAAGAAACGATAGGAAAAAGGTGTCAGCTACTGGATAATGTGAAAATCGAACAGAACCTAAGTAGAGTGTGTCTTTATCACAACACCCTTTCGAAGTTACAGCCTTTCCTTGGGTAAAGGACAGTAGTGTAATAACCTAACTCCCGGGCCAAACTCTAGGCCAACCCATTTTGGAAATATCTTTGACCAGCACAGATTCAGTGGGGTGAGATTGGGCAGGGTGCTTTGCGCATAGGCTTTAATGACATTTAAAATCATAAAATACTTACATCTAAAACTTACATCTAACATTAAAAGTAAAAAAGAAGTTTTTACGTCAAATTTTACATCCTGGGTTGATTTTAAGAATAAAAAGATTGGTTAATGTATCTAATGCTATCGATAAACAAGATCTTGTAACATTAGAGCAGCTTGAATAAGCAAACGATGATTTTACACAAAAAGAAACTGTAGAATTACCATGTCGATTGGCAAAAGATGATGTTGAGAAACCAGTCATTTTTGTATATAATTTAGCTGCTGCCTACAAATTTCTTTATGGAAGTAGTTAATGCATACAGAATCAAGTTTCAATTCATAACTTATAGACACATTTTAAATGACATTCTATTTGAAATTTTTCCATTACACTTTAATATCAATAATCAGTTAACAATTAGACCATCCCAAAATTCTGATTTGAAACAAGGCAAATCATTAATGCTTATTATGTATGTAGAAAGAGAGGATGAAGATGAATACGAAAACGAATCAAGTGATAATGATAATGTTAGGAGGGTTGTATTAGATAATGATGAGTTTTAAATTTCTATATAATAAACAGGATGTATTGTGTTAAGTGTAAGAAATCAACAGATACGAAGGAAAACACTATTAGAATAGAAATAAACAGAATGGAAGATATAGTAAGAAAGGTATTGGTTCAGTATGTGGTGTTACTAAATCGTAATTCGTTAAAAAGAAAGATTGACTAGAACAAGGTAAAGGTATTAGAGAAGACTTTATAGAAGAAATTCACAAACGTTCCGAAAAGAATTATCCTAGGTTAAATGTTATTGTTAAAGGTATCGATGATTTATGGCAAGCAGATCTTGTGGAAATGCATAGTGGCATGTTAAAAGGTAACTCCAAGTTAAAAAAAAAGGCTATAAGTATTTGCTAACGATTATAGATGTGTTTTCGAAATATGCTTTTACTGTTCCTGTTAAAGATAAGAGCGGTAAAAATGTTACAGAAGCATTTGAATCCATATTAAGAACGGGAAAACCTAGTAACTTACAAACTGATCATGGCAAAGAGTTTTACAATAAAGAATTTAAGAAGGTGATGGAGGAAAATAAGATTAATCATTACTCAACCTATAGGGGTAAGAAAGCTTCTGTTGTTGAGAGATTCAATAGAACTCTTAAACAAAACATGTGGAAAAATTTACAACACAAGAAGATTATAAATGGATAGAAATATTACCAACACTAGTTAACAAGTATAATAATCGTATGCATAGAACCATTGGTTTAAAGCCTATAGAAGTGAATAAAAAGAATAAGCAAATAAGTAAATCGAAAGGGTTATTTGAAAAAGGATATACACCTAATTGGTCAACACAAGTATTTGTTATTAGCGAAGTTATACCATCTAATGCACCTACGTATAGAATTAAAGCTTTAGAAGAAGAGGATGTGCAAGGTAGATTTTACGAACCAGAACTATTAAAGACGAAACATAAAGATGAATACTTAGTGGAGGTGTTGAGAAAGAAAGGTGACAAAGCATACGTTAAATGGTTAGTATTTGATGATTCACATAATAGCTGCATAGATAAAAGTAATGATGTAGTATAAATTTAAATATTATTTTTATGGAATAATAATAAGCATAATAGGTTAGTATGGATCAAAGTTTGAATGAGATATGTTACGAACAGACTTAAGATATTGGTATGGTATCTTTGGTGATTCTAAACTGATTATAGATAAGAACACAGGTTACTTCAATGCTACTAAATTGTGAGCAATGGGAGGTAGAAGATTTTTTTAAAAAAGTTAGAAAATAAAGGTTCAAATGAAATATTAGAATATTACAATAACAAACTAAGTGGACCGAATTCGGGCCACTTCAGAAACTCACCTTATACAGTAAAACTAGCTGGTAACGAAATAATGTTAAAAAATATTTTCTAAACAATAAATACGAGTACTATGGATAGTTTAAACGTTATTTGTTACGAACAGATTAAAGACATTTATTGGTATGCTATATTTGGAGATTTTAAATTTATTGTGGATAAGAGTAAAAGATACTTCATTGCTACTAAGTTGTGTCAAGATGGTGGTAAGAGGTTTGATAATTGGTTAAAAAATAAAGTCACAAGAATTAATAAGATACTGTGAGCTAGAATTAACCAACTACTCTAATTATAGGAATTGCTCTTCCACATACCTAATAAAAGGAGGAGACAAAGAAGCAACCTTAATCATATGTGGAACTTATGTACACAAGAAATATTTATAGCTGTTGCCTTTTTGTTAACTAAAGATTTTTACAATAAGTGTTATGATATTATCGAAGACTATTTCATCCAAGACTTTAAGCAAAATAGAGTTAACAACGAATTACTCCAAACACGAATGCAAGATATAGAAATACAGACGGAAAAGTTAAGTCTTAAGAACAAGGGCTTAAAAAAATAGCAGCACCACATACAGACGATGATTCAAAAGATAATTTCCTAATCATATACAAGAAGAACAAACTTAATTATCCTTTCCCTTATTATGCTATCAGATGCCAAAAGAGAAGTCTATATAAGCCTCTTAATGAGGCAGAAGAGAAATATCCAGATCATGAGATAATATACGAAAAGTTTCGAGATCTTAACAGTATTAAGATATTCAACCTAGTGCAAAAAGCATTAGATATTCGTAAAGGTAAGGGTAATGAGTTTTGGACGTCCCTATCAGATGAAGATTTGGTTAAAGAAATTTAAAAAATTGATTGTTTCTATTATCGGTTAACATCGAGTCCTATGAAAAACTTTCGATATAACTTTTATGATTATCATTTCATAAAAACTTAACATCAATATTCGATGTTATTATTTCCAATCTTCCACAGAAAATAAAACGGATTATCAAAATCAGGATTTTCTTCAGGATATTCATTGTTTTTGTTGTTAAGTATAATAACTGTTCTAATGAAACAACATGAACCGTACCTTCGTTCACACAATTTGTCTCAGAAAAGTTTATCACTATATTATTAATAATGTTTTCGTATCTAACTAAGTCTCTCCTGTTTGATAATCTGACCCGATTGATGTGTTCTTCATAACGTTCTATAAAAGAAAGTGACAGTTTATGGGTTGATGTAACTGAACACCAATGTATCTTGTTTTTGAAAATATGTAGAAAGTTATCGGGTAAGTTCTTTATTTCTAAAGTTTGTTTCCATTCTTCGAATTTTCGACTACTAAGTGCATTTATAACTATATTTCTACAAAGCGGATTCTGAAAGTAGTTTACAATATGCTCAGGGTTTAAACTTTGAATCGTGTCTTTTATAAGCTCATCTTTATTCATCATTGTTTTATCTTGTTTACTTGGTTGTTGTGAATTTGCAGCAGTTGTTGCTAGAGACTTATTTCTGTGCTTGTTGATTAAGGCTATTACTTCTGCTTTTCTAAGTTTTGAATAAGCATGTACTCCGTTCTCTCTACATTATTGCTCAAGTTGGGGGATAGTTTTCCTTTCCGTAACCTCCTTTTTTATAATAATAAGAAAGTAGGTATTCATCTTTGTTCATTTCTGTATTTAATAAATATGGATAAGCAGTATGAATGGATACAGAATAAACTTAACCTTATTCATCAAGATCTTCAACTCATAACAGTACTACTAGAAAAACAAATATCAAAAGAACAAGAAATGCTATTAAAAGAAAAAGAGAATGGAGTATTAGAAAGATATACACTAGAATCAAATTGAGATAGCGACAAAAAACTTTAGCCCACAAATGATAGTGACAAAGAACTTGAGCCTACAAATGATAGTGATGAACAAGATGAGGTAGATTTGAAAAAATAATCATAAAAATGAATTAGTTTTCATTAGATCATTAGTAACTTTCATGGGTTATTTCCATAAAAGCCATGTTCTAATACAATATGCTAATAGGCATCGAGATTTCCTACGTCACATGAATATCAGCTGTTGTATTAGATAACGAAAATGATTAAAAATTATTTTTTGTATAATAAAAACAAGAGAGTAATTATGAATTTAAGTAAGCGCACAGTAGTGGAATTAAAAAAAAACTTATGTAAAGGAAAGGGGATCAAAAGTTATTCCCGACTAAGGAAAAACAGAACTCATAGACCGTATTAAAGTATATGAAGATGAACAAAACAGATTAAACTTTAACAAAACTTTTCCATTTAAAAAAGACATATTGGAAAAACAAAACCCTAAGAGATTAGGTAGGAAGAGAGCTTTAAAACTGTTTCCATTTAAAAAAGAAGTATTTGAAGAACCAAAAATCAAATCTGAATCAATACCAATCGATGTAAATACTACATTTAAATCAAAATTAGAAACATGGAGATTCACAACACAATACAAACCAGAAGGTCCATTAGAACATAATATTAAAACAACATCTAAAGCTATATTAAACAGAATACAACTCAGCTTACAAAAACATGGCTCATTGAAAATTAATAATTCAACTCAGCTTACAAAAACATGGCTCATTGAAAATTAATCTATGTTTGTCCTAAATAGAAGAAAGGAAAAGAAATGCAAGACTATTATTTTAATACTGAGAACCGAGTAATATATCAAAAACCAATGTCAAGGAACCACTAACTAATATGAAACAAGCATTAAGAACAAGAATGGATGAGTTTCAAGCTTGAAGTTCTGGCTGGGCTCTTATAAACATTAACTTTTTTGAACTAGCACTTGTTAAATATATACCATACAGAGGATCATCATACATAGAATTACCTAAACAGATTCAAACAAAAAGGCAGTAATTAATGTAAAAATGAAGACGAAAAATGCTTCTTATACTCATTATACAGTGCCTTATATCCTACAAATTCACATCCTGAACGAGTACCAAAAGATGATGAACTATTGTCAAACTTAGAATCCATACTAAAAAATATTCATTTTCCTGTAAAACTAAGCGATATTTCAAAAGTCGAAAAATTACTTAATATTTCTATAAATGTCTATGCGAATGATAAAGACTCTCTCTCTCTCTCTCTATGGCCTATCGAACCCGGAGGTTCAATGCCGCGTTCACAAAAGCTCTCCACTGTCTTCTATCCTTAGCTAACTGCATCCAGTTTCTACTCTGTATTCCAATCTCTGCGAGATCCATCTTAATATTGTCCTCCCACCTGCGCCTAGCTTTTCCTAATGGTCGTTTTCCGATTGGTCTTCCAGTCAAGACTTTCAAAGCGTCTCTTCTTTCTTCCATTCTAGCTGCATGACCCGCCCATCTAAGCCTCCTAGACTTGACAACCCTCACAATGTTGGGTAAACCATATAAAATATGTAGTTCCTCGTTATGAAGTTTCCACCATTCTCCATACTCGTTCCCTTGGGTCCGCATATTCGTCTCAGGATCTTGTTCTCAAATACTTTCAGACTATGTTCTTCCCTCAGAATAAGCGAAAATGTTTTGCAGCCATACAGAACAACAGCCAATATTATCGTTTTGTATATTTTAAGTTTCAAATTCCTCGGCAGAATTCGCGACGACAAGAGATTTTGAACCGAATAGTAACACGAATTCCCTGCGTTTAGTCGACATTTAATTTCTCCGTGAATATGATTTTCCTCTGTTAATATTGATCCTAGATATTTGAAAGTATCCACTTTACCAAAAGTATTATTTAATATTTTAACGCATCCATAATTTGCTGTATTTCGGTCCCGACGCACTTCCATGTATTTAGTTTTCTCTCCATTTTCTTCTAAAGTATGATAAAGACTATTCAATCTATATAATACATCACACACAGACCAAAAAAGAAAAACATGTGAATTTGTCAGATATATAAAAACTTGTTGAAGAAAATGTTAAAACACATTATTGTTGGATTAAAGACCTAAGTAAATTAGTTAGTACTGAAATAAGTAAATGGAGAGCTCGAAAATTTGTGTGATAGATGTTTGTTATACTTTTAATAACAAAGTGCATTAGATAAACATGAGCAAGATTGTTCATCGAATAAAGCAGTAAAAATAATAATGCCTGAAGAAAACACACATGCTAAATTTAAGAATTATAAGTATAAAATGAGAATGGCCTTTGTAATCTATGCCGATTTTGAATGCTTATTGCATAAGGTTTTCGGATGTGAAGAATGTTATCTAGAAAATAAACCATATACAAAAAAAAAAAATATCAACAACATAAACCTTCTGGATTTTGTATTACATTGTAAAAAGCGATGGAACTAAAACCGAACCTATTTGTTTAGAGGTAAAAATGCAGATAAAAGGTACATAAATAAATTACAGAAAGAAGCTAAAATGATATCTAACATTTATAAGCAAAATAATGAATTACCTTTAAGAAAGAAACAGAGAAGAGAGTTTAATAGATCCGAATTTGGTTATTACTGTAAAGAAAAATACATTAAAAAGAATTATAAAGTTAAACATCATGATCATGTAACAGGAGAGTTTATAGCTCCTTTCTGTAATAATTGTAATTTAAAGTTATAATTCAAAAAGTTTGTGCCAATCATTATACATAACAGGATACGACTCACATTTATTCCTTAAAGAACTTGGATGTAATAAGGAAACAATTGATTTATACCTAATAAAAAAGAACGCTACATTTCATTCAGCAAAAAGGTTGGAACTATCAAATTAAAATTCATATATTCGTTTAGATTTATGGAGTGTTTAGAGAAATTATCATCAAACCTAACAAGAGAACAAATGACTCACACACAACACTTCTACCCTAATGAAGAACAATTTAACCTTGTAACAAGAAAAGGTGTTTACCCGTACGATTATGATAGTGACTGGAAAAAGTTTAAACAGAGACAATTAAGCCCAAAGAAAGCATTCTTAAACAAGCTTATCAACACACATATAAGTTATGAGAATTATACGCATGCGAAGAAAGTGTGGAAAACATTTAAAATTAATAATCTCGGACAGTACAATGACCTATATGGAAAACTGATGTGTTGTTATTAGCAGATGTGTTTGAGAACTTTAGAGAAACATGTCATAAGGCTTATGGTCTTGATACAGCTTGGTATATGACAGCACCAGGTTTAGCTTGGGATGCAATGTTAAAGATGACAAATATAGATTTAGAATTATTAACAGATAATGATATGGCACTGATGATAGAGAAAGGTATAAGAGGAGGAATTTCACAATGTAGTAAAAGATATGTAAAAGCAAACAATAACTATATGGAATATTACGATGAGAATAAAGAAGATTTATACATAATGTGCTTGGATGTTAACAACTTGTATGGATGGGCAATACTTGCCATTTAAGGGATTATGATGGTTAAATGAAGACGAGATAAAAGAAACTGATTTCACAAATATACCTGATGATTCTGATGCGTGTAACATATTAGAAGTTGATCTTGAATATCCTAAAGAATTGCATTCAAGAAAACTGGCCTGTTATTAATGGTAGAACATTGAGGAGGAGGAGGAGGAAGACGAGAAGGAGGACGAGGATAATTATACTACAAATAAAGCCGAAACAATGTTTATGCATACGAATTGACCAGCATTTTTTTCTGGTGGCAGCTTTGTAAGGTTCTAGTTCTCTTAAACTAGTTTGATTGTAAGATCAGGTCAAGCGTGTGCCATCTGTGAACCAATTTGAACGAAACTAAAACTGTTTAGCTAATCAAAGGGAGCAATATAATAAGATAAATTTAATTATGAATTATAGACGCAATGTACAGTATTTAGCTCTAAACAAGTAACAGACAGAGAGAAGGATGTGTGAACTTTTGGGAAAAAAGCGAAAATCTATATGAACTTTCCGAATATATTTACAAAATTCTAACAACGACAGGAAACAGGATTTCATGGTCACAGGAATAATCCACGTAGTTAAGAGAAAGAAATAGAAGTGTAAAGATATTTCACATACACTAGCCTACACTAACCACTGGCAAATAAAATTTAAGATATCTACAAGAAATGCAGAAAACATATTATTATTAACAAAATAATGTGTTTTGAGAGCAAAATATAGCTTGTACCAGCCGATATTTGAACGCGGTTTATTTCAAAAATAACACGACCTAGTTCCGACATATTCATGCGAGAGGTTGCGAATATTATTTTCGAAGTTTTATTTACGCTGCCCGAACATTACATAACAAAGCTAAGAAATGTCATTCCCGCATGGATTATTGGTGAGTACACCTCCTTCAAGAGGTACAACTGGCTTCGTAGATTTATGAAATCAACGTTCTAATTATCCTTAAAGAACTAGTGTGAATATAGTAAATTAGGGAAACCAATCTTTAAATCGTCGATTCCATCCTGTTCACCCCAACCATAGATAGGTGGGCAACATGGAAATTTTGAAACTCTTCTCTACCGTGGGAGATCAGTTTTAAAACTTGATAACGTCTCTTCTTTGTAACTGTCTATATATTGTATCCTTGGTATTCTTCTTCCTGGTATTTCTATTGCATTTCCCGCTATCAGCATGGTGATCACATCGGAGTGCCGAATAAGATGGCAAAGCATAATGTTTCTTCTTTTTCCCATTATTTTCATGATCTGTTGTCCTTCATTAGCAACCCTTAGTGCTTGTTCATTTCTTTTTCTTTCGGTCCATGATATACGCAACATTGTGCGCGAAGACCACATTCAAAGTGCTTCTAGCTTAGATATTTTAGCTTTTCTCAATGGAAATCCTCGATTGATCCTACATATATTTAGACTTAACAGTAACTTCTGAAGATAGTGGATTAAATTTGCCTGACCTTGATCTAGAAATACAATGTTTTTTTCTGAGGCTAGATGTTAACCCATAAACATTTAAAAACCGTAAATAAACTAAAAATTGAAATGGAACCGGGGACAACTATATGGCAGTGTGGAGCTTTATGGCTGATTTGAGCATACGCCTTAGATTGTGCACCCAATTCGACAGCGTGTAAGACTCGTTCTCATTAATCTTCGTTCGAATGGCAGCCTGGAACTACAGTTTGCTTTTCAGGGAGTTAAGCATGGTAAGCTATGTTCGCTATTGAAACTAAAAGCGGTATATTCCGTAAAGGAAAGAAAAAAACAAAAACAAAAAGATGGGAAATGCAGATTTTCTATTCTTAAAAGTTAAAATTTCGTTGTCCTGTCCATGCTTTCTGTCTTAGCATGATGCATATTGTTATATTCATTTTGTTTGCATTAATTTTCATACCTTAGAATTCAAAGTGAATGTAGTTTATCAAATCTATCTAGTGCGTCTCTAAGTGATGGCGAAATATTCACTCTTTCTTGCTCCAATTGGAGAAATATACTGGCATGTCATATTTCGGGGCATGCGTGTTGCCATGTTCGGTGTCCAGCTATTAGACATAAACTGAAAGAATTAAACTGGAGGAAGGAGCTACTATTTCTTAGAACGCCAGTCCCCTTAAATGTTAGTGGTTAGCTGACATGGAAAAGTGATAAAAAATTGGATTAGAGAGAAATAAGTGAACGTTTAAGAAATATTTGGAACAATTCCTATTAAGTAGCAAAAAGCAATCATCAACAGAAAATGCATATCATGGTAAAAATTAACCAAGAGATGACAAATTGAAAAAAATATACCGACTATTAAAACTAAAAAAGGGAATTAAACGAAGAGACGATGAAAATGTTTACAAGTCAGAATTCCTGTAATTCTTATACTAGAAGATTAAATACCTAATGTGATTAAACATGTTACTGCATGGTAAACCAAACGTCGGAAGAAATCGGTCAACGGTTTGCGCTGCCTACAAGCAACGGCTTTTGGGTCAAATATAGTAAAATGCCATATGCTTTTTCTGAAGTTTGAATCCACAGAGATCAAATAATCAATCTATGTGACTACCATATCTTTGAGTTGTATTATATTCAACTTTTCAATTTGGATTTCAGGGCAAAATTTGTACATGTTTAAATATTTGGTCCTCTAGCTATATTTTGTACATTTCAAGTTGGTAGCATTGTTATCCCGGATGTGTAGGCCTGAATCAGAAATATTCGATTAAACTTTTTATACAAACGAAAAAGTTATAAAATGTTATAAAATGGCCTTCTGGCAATTTTGATGACTCACTACGGTACCTGTGTGTCGAGCAGGTGTTTCTAAACCTAGTAACTTATTATGAAATAGTTATCATTTCGCTGCGTTTTACTTATTTACAATTTTGAGCGTTTAAACGGTCTGCGAGGATAGTTTGTAATAATACTGCATATACAACTGTTGATCAGCCTGTTTAATAAAAAATACACATATGAAATAACGTCCCTATGTTACAGTCAGTGCGCCTTATTTATGATTGTATGTCTACGCCTCTCACAGCTTCTCATTATGACCCTGGTAGAAACGAGAACAATATTGATATTAGAAAAAGCTAATGGAGATACATGGGATAACATCAAATGGTAAGATAAAAAAAATATTTTCAGAACTTAGCTCAGTATATAGTAAAGAATATCGGGAGAAGAAAAAAACAAGGAAAGCAAGAAAAAATCATACATTCCTTCAGCACAAATTATAAATCTTTATAAACGAAGACGAAAACTTGTTATAAACAAAATTATCTTCTCTCGAAATAACGAGGAACAGGTGAACATCACTTCCGTTTTGTTAATGTTCGTTATAATACATGTTTGTAATTCCAGATGATGTATTACAATAGACAAAATGGAAAAGAGATATTCGGAAGAATGAAAAGAAAGCCATGAACAAACTTTAAGATTATATCCTCGTTGATTGCCAGCTGTTTCTTCTTGTTTTAATTCCATTTTACTTGCGTTTTATCTTATCGATTTTATGACAATACTGATTCGAATTAATCGCGAAGGATTCATCCAAATAGTATCATTATATTTAACTGAAAGCAAAGAAGAGAGAGTAGTTTTTTGATTCACTCCCAGCTCTTTTAGGATCTCCATTTTTGTAAAATGTATGCTATTAGAGTAATTTTTAAAGTCAGAAAATATCTTAACCCTTAACAGGGAACGTTATTTTTTTTCGCTTAAAGGAAATGCGTGTCTCTGGGATACGGACATGTATAAAGTAATATCTTTCTTTAAAAACGTATGTGTAATGTAGAATAATGAAACTTTATATTTTGTACTTCGAGCAAAATATGATAAACAAGAATTCATATATTAATTCGGTTTTATTGGAATATAAATTCGGAAAATATTTCAATATCTAAATAAAAATAGTACATACATTTTAAAAACTGAAAATTTTAAGTTAGTATAATTCTACATATTAATACCCTGCAAATATGCTATTTATCCACATGCCCTGTTCAAATGTTCTATTTGTCCAAGAGCTTGGAAACGTTTAACGAAGATGGTAGCTTTAAATAGAGGTCGTCCCAAAGTGTCTTGAAAATGGTGAATACATGTCTTCGTTGCCTGATTTACAAATAGAACACAATATTAGGAGAGCAATAAGGGCTTTATTTTCAGATAGGTCAGTAGATCTGTAGTTTGACTTTGCTCTAATTTACTTCAAATTTGTTTCGATTTTCTTCCCACTTCATATTGAAATCTCCTGAATTATATCATCATCACATAAGGTAGACAGGATTTCTTTTCCCAGATTTCTTACATGGGTGACTATACCAGGCATCCCTCTGACTATGTTTTGATGAAGAACCCTTCGGTTTCTTAGTGGTTCATTTCAATTCCAAACAAACCTGTTTTTACCTCTGTATCTAAGGCCTTCGTTATCACATGAAAATTCACTAGGGCTGCTCACATTGACAGTTCTGTTACTACTTGAGCTGACACCTGGCACTGTATCAGAATTGGTATCGCCCTCACTGTCAGTAGATAATTCTTGATTTTGAGGAAAAAATTATGCGTCTCAGTCAGAATCTGCTGAAGACAATAATATAAATTACTTCTTTACTTTCAACATTTTTGGAATTTTTGCCGTGAAATAAGGATCTGCTGTACTTACAGTTTCATTCTTAAATTTCTTTCTCGAGGTACTAGGTCTATATTTTGCAAATACATAAAATCTCATACAAACAAAATAGTATGTTTCAAGAGCTCAATAGCTTCTATTTCATGGTAAATAAAAGTAAACCAAAAAAATTTTTGAAAGCAAAACTCTCTTCAGGAAATGTGTGTCCAATAATCACGCAAAAATATAAACATTAATGGAAATGTGTGCTTCTTTCTAAAATCATCGATAAATGTTCACTCAGACATTACGCCAACAATAGACTACTGCGAAACACATACAACTAAATAATTGGAAGGTACTGAAAGAACCGATACATTGAGTGAATCAGTGTTGCCAATGTAATACAAAGAAAAACCATAGGTGTCTGACATACACATATTTCCTCTTAAGGGTTAAAAAGCAGAAGGAAATGAAGGAGAAAAAGATTGAGTTTAAAATTCAGGGACGATGCAAATTTTAAAATGCATTTTCGTAAACTACTGAGTTATAACTAACCAGAAAAAAAACAAAGGAAATAGACACTTACAAGGATGAAAAAGCAATACGCAAGTGCCCGAGATAAAGCTGTAAGTAGTCAACAAAAAACGGGGAATGCAAGCTAAAATCTCAAAAGAAAACAATAATACAAATTAAAGAAATCTAGGTTTGTTAATGGAAATTCTTGTAAAGGGTGATGCACAAGCTTAGAAACGACACCCAAGTCTGTATCCTATGAGGTTTGAGCCATCAGCAAGTGCAAATCAAACAAACGTCAATTTCATTTGAAACATAAGATCTAACTTTAATTTTTAAGGCTTCACTCGTGAACTTCCTGATTTTATATGGAATAGCTCAGCGTTTACAACTTTAAGAGCAAAAATATAGACCTGTCCAAAAAGGCAGTTTGAACTATGGGAAAAGCTATCAATTCACACAAGTACTGACAAAATGATAGAAAACTCATATCTTGGTGGAATTTAGTCTAAAATGGTGTGAAAAAATCTTAAAAATTGAGAAAAATGCAAATTAATGAAAGAAAAAATGCGTGAAAACACAAAATATATCAGAAAACTAATACACAAGTAAACCATAAACCATTAGCTCCATAACCTTTTCGTCTGTATTGGTTAGATTTACTCTCACTTTCGATTGGATCATAGAATATATTCTCCCGTGTAAGAAATATAATAAAGTGGAAAATATTTTTTTAAAGCAATTTAAATCTTTGTCTCATAAAAACTTGGACTCAGCCATCATCGTGCTTTACTAATGCAAAACCTACATTCAAGAATGAAATGCAGCTTATACTATGTAGTTTTCTATCATAATAAGAAATTTTGTTCGAAAGGCGGGATGTACTTAATAGTATCGTATTTATGATATTCTTAATCTGGACTCTAAAAGGGCTAATTTACAAATAAATAAATAACGCTTCGCTGGCATTTTATGAGTACATCTCATTAACCCACAATAAAATTTGATTTAGCATCGTTCTGAAATGAAGTTAAATAATAATGATGATCTATACAGAAGTTCTACATTTCTATGTAGAAGAACGAAAAGGCGGGATGTACTTAATAGTATCGTATTTATGATATTCTTAATCTGGACTCTAAAAGGGCTAATTTACAAATAAATAAATAACGCTTCGCTGGCATTTCATGAGTACATCTCATTAACCCACAATAAAATTTGATTTAGCATCGTTCTGAAATGAAGTTAAATAATAATGATGATCTATACAGAAGTTCTACATTTCTATGTAGAAGAACGAAAAGTCGTTTATAAAATACCCTTTTCAACAGTACAACGAGAACATTATCTGATAAAATGTTGCTGCCCCATAACAAAAATTGAAACTAACGTCACTTAGAATTCGATTTGTAGTCATAATGACAACCGCCCTTTAAAGGGAACCCAAAAAGAAGAAACCGAAGTCGGACACATTTTTAAAACATATTAAGATTCTCTATTGTCAAAAGAGATACTTTGCATAGTTATTTTGTATTGATAAATCTATTCTTAATCGTCTATTCCAAAAATGTTCTTAAATATAAAAACACAAAATCCTGCGGGAATTGTATCTATGGCCATTCTCACTTCCAACTGAAATCTAAAAGCAGAGTAACAAAATATATTTAACTCACCTAATAAGAAAGACGTTAAATCAAATTACATTCACTGCAGTTAGAAGCGAAATAACTGGCAATAGCTGTTAAAGTTTAAAGATGTTAAAAATATAATGGTTGGAAAATTTTTCATGGTTTGTATTTGAGATATTCTTACTTTCCTTTATATATTCAAATAAGATCTCAATTTATTTCACTCGGCTAAAAGAAATGAAACGTTCTCAAATTATACCATCCGCAGAGTAGGAGCCGTTCTGATCACGAAGTTTGAAACAACTTTAAAGCTAGGATCAAAATGTCTTTCATTGTTTGTCAGTACACACATTAATACTTCCTTCTTCATTACAAAAAAAAAAAAAAAAAAAAAAAAAAACTCGCGAGCTACTTGCCACTTCTACTAGGAACACCTAGATGTCAAATACATACTTCTACGATAGGCTCAGAGCAGCGAAAAAAAAATCGACTTGGAAAGCGCTTGAAATAGAACGAATTCAAACTTTCTTTGTATTCGCCACCTAGGGATGTTCTTATAAATTTCTAAATTGTAAAAAGCACATATCCAAATTCGTTAAACTTAACTATTAAAAATGAAAAGAACTAAGTTTTTTATTCAGTAAAGTTGGTTGTAGAATAGTTACCACGATCGTCGCCATGAAACCAAAATTCAATTACCCGCTCACCGCATTCCACACATACAAGCAGACAGAATATGTGGCGCCACAGTAACATAGTACCATATGACTGTACAGACACCCAGTGAGAAAACTATGTACTACCACCAATCTGTTTACAGTTCAGGGTTTTACTAACAGATGACTGAATCTCTTTTCATATTTTGTGGGAAGTAATGCCCAATGTGCAAAGTAACCCCGTGTTACGGTAGCTAGTTACCACTGTAAGCGAAATGAAATATCAACATTCAATGTGGCAAATCATGACACAAAACTAGAAAAACCTTTGGGAAGGAAGGAATTCATATAACTAAGGAATTACGTCCCTAATATATTGCGTTAGTTTGGAACACAAATATACAAGCAAAGAAAGCATTTCAAGATGTTACCTATAAAATACTTATGAACGTACAAGAACACATTCAACACGTAAGACATGTAAGTTTATCCTAAATACAGAATTTTCCGCTATCCTCGTTTACCAACATTCTGCCTAATGCCCTAATCTGCATAGCAATCTTATTTTTTACAGCCATCTAGCACATGCTGGTTAGCGTTGTCTGTACAATAATTTACACATCATGTACGTTCACTAAGCCCCTACAGTGATTATACATTGAGAAATTTAGGTCCATAATCTAGAAATGATTCCTGGGAATGTAAAAAGTCGACTTCCTTGAAAGAAATGAGTGCAGCTATGAAATGGCTTGATGTATGGACCTCAAAAATTAACGAACATCCATTGATGGTTAAAATATTCTTTCTCTTGTATTTTACTAATGTCTTTCGAAGCCCTCCGGAAAAATGAGGCTAGACACATTTGAGCTAAATTCTAAGTAAAAACACAAACGTCCATAGTTCTTGTTCCAATATAATATATTCCACGCTTAAATTTCCAAAATATTAGGATATATACCATTCTCACGATTTCTTATTTTACATAAGTCTCTATATAAATAAAACAATATTGTCGAGCACCCATATTTTAAATATGTGCAACAATTAGTGAGAAGTGTGTGATCAATTATAAAGAAATAATTAGTTTATCAAGATCTAAACTACACAAGATTTGTATTAGTCGTATCTATCTTATTTTTATTTGGTATACAGATTATCTACCTGTGCCTTCCAATTTCCTAATTGTAGGTTACTAACTTACGTTCGAGATATCTCTCATATCTAAATATTTCTCGTGAAGTATTGCTTTTAGCCAACAAACTTTCCGAACGCATGTAACCGTATTATCAATCTGAGCCAATTAGTATATGAAAAATTGAACATTACCTTTGTGGGCGAAGTGAATTTAAACTTTTTGTTGTTAATCGTTGGAAGTCATTAGAGTACGACGCGGAAGTCTCCTGAACTACTATTTTTCGAGGCGTTTCTATATTCCTTTCAAATTCAGGATCATCTTCTACTGCTAATTCTGATTTCACCCTATCAACGTTTAGTTTCACATCCAAAGAACACATAGCTGTATCCTTGTCCATTGTTTCCTCTCCTTTCGTTGTGGATAATATTAACTCTTTCTTGTCAGTCATCAGTTCGTAAGTCCACCCTTTCCCTTCGAGTGGATCTTCCTGAGGTAAGTCAAAAGCAGTTTCTTCTTTGCACATCAATTCCAACTTAACAGACGCCTCACCAGCCATTGTGAATTGAAATATAATAAGAATATAACACTGTTCTTATACTTCCCTTATATTTTATGTTGCCAGTCTTAATGAAATGATTTACAAGAACGTTCACAAAAGCAACTTTATATTTAAAATCATCTTCTTCTGCAGATCCTTCTTTCCTTAGCCACGATCGCTCTCTAGGCAATTATTTGTTTGTTTGTAGCAGCCGGAGGAAAAAGAAAAGGAACCCGGATGTATACTTCTTTAGTTCATATTTCGTTCAAGTGAGATCTTTTGTCGCTAGTGTAGCTCACTCTCACATACCGCTATTCTCGTGTTTCATAAGGTATCCATCCATCTTTATCGTTTTAGCGGGAATAGCAAATAATGTATTTCTGTATGTCATTGCGGTTTGATTGACTGTCGATCTCCCGTTGCGTATACCGGTACTAATTTTATTTAATACACGTGCTATTATTGCTTTAAACGCTACTTTTGATTGTGACTTGTGCCGCGACTTAAGATAGTTAGTGCGAACAATTTAATATTTTAACACAATTTTTTCACTTCAGAACAATAACTGGTTGTGGCTTTTGTGTGTAAGCGTCTCGTGGAATAAGACGTTGATTTTCGGTGCCATTTGATAACAGTCACTACCATCACTCACGCACCTACTGTAACTATTGGAGACAAACTTAGAGATCTCTTGCCCCAAACACTACACATTTCCCCCCACACAACCCAGGGCTGATCTTAAACAGCACGTGCGCTGTCATTCTCTTCAATGTTGCCGTACTTCCGTAACCTTTCATAAACAACAAAATTCATCATTAAAAAAAAAAAAAACAATGAATGGTAGATAAAAGAAAGGGACAATAGACGGAAGTAGCAACGTTGATTTTCACGTAAGGGGGTCATAAATCTCTAACAAATATCTCAAAGAACAGAAGGGAAAGTTTTGAGGACTTTCCAGATTCCATGATAAAAGCATCTTTAAATGTGTCTCCTAGTATTCCAGGTCAGACAAACACTGCCCTTGTAAGGTGACCATAATTCCATTATGATACGCCAGGTGGCAGCACCGAACCGAAAATGGGAGGGTATAAAACGAATAACCTTCTGTAATTCCTAGCAAGTACCCAGGTATATAGTACTACGCAAGGGCGCCCATTTCTCTGCATATTTGGGGAGGCACACACACGCAGAAGGCACATATATATATATATATATATATATATATATATATATATATATATATATATATATATATATATATATATATATATATATATGAGGATGTCACGACTAGTGATGGGAAAATTCCCGGAAAGATATTTTTCGGGAATATTCTCGGGAAGATTCCCAAAATGGGAATTTATATAAAATCAGAAAGAAAATTGCATTATATTACTATATTATGATTTCGAAGTTCAATTAATTATTATATCACAATATATTATTATTGTTGTCCTCAGAGGATTCTTTAAAATGTACATTCTGAACGGTTTATGTTACCTTATTACCACTTGATTATTTTCAGACAGTACACATAAATGTATATTTATTTACAATACGTTCTATCAATTAAATATGTGTGAAAAAATTATATAGTAACAGTTTAAATTTATATGTAAGTGGATTTACTCAACCTGATTCCATACACGACCCTTCATTCTATCTATTTCTTGAAATTCCATACGTTAATTCACATGTAAAAGAAGTCCAAGTAGCCTACCTCTTCAGAAATTCGAGTCAGAGAGAGCAGACAGATCGACGTCTATTATTAATGGTGGTTCAAGGTTTATTAAGAGCACTTAATCTCTAATTATACATAATTCTAAATTATTTTACAAAATGGTTAATTTTCTTCATTTGTAAATTAGTACTTTGCTAATTTTGGCTGTTCTTTAACATTGGGAGCCAGCTTATGCACCTACTTTTTTGCGATATTCTATTCCGATGCGGTTGTTTTATGGTTTCATACGTTAAATTACGTTACCAACATTAAATTCAGACAGCATTGTAGAGCGAGCGTTAGCGAATGAAGGCGGGTTAGAACCCCCCATGGCACGTTGTTTTTTATCTTCGTTACCGACAATTCACTTTCTTTTTTCACATAAATCACTTCCACTTACCTTTCCGTTTTGTATAAATCCGTTACTGCCCTAAACAAATGTGTTCGATACTCTCTTGACTACTTGAACATCACTATCAACTCATTTCTTCCCTAAATCATCCTACTTTTTGCTAGTTTTGGCCCCACCAATACTAAACAATTACCTTACGTTTTACTGCAAATGGAAATGGAACTTAAAAAATCATCCCCAATAGCAGAAGTAGTCCACGGGACGTCCCATATGACCCACAACGATCCTAAAAAATCCAGGATATAAATAGGTCATCCCAGGGAAGTCCCGCTTGAGACAGGCATGGGTCTATATGGATGGGAATCCCACGGTTGTCCCGCAGGATGGCCACTAGCAACGGGAAATAGAAATTCACAAAATTATACGTATTTCTCTCATAATAAAAGAATATGTTTAAAAATCAGCAGAAAAGAAAATATAAACCATAAAATTTCGCCTGGTCCTCAGTGCTGTGGTGCGCGTTCGGAACCGTGATTTGTTTGTCACAATTGCATTGTGGTTTGTGGTATTGGAAGGAATACGTGAGGTTCAGCGGTGACGCAGTGGTAGATGTTAGTGGAATATTTTGTGTTCCAACAGATTTTAGTCTGCAGTATAATTGATTTCGGTAAGTGTGTGAAATGAAAATTTTAGTGATTTAAAAAAAAAAAAAGAGTTGTTGTTATTCTAGTTGTAAAAAAAGAGATGAAATGGTGATCGTACAGCCGTAGTACTCAATGTTTAAAGTTCAACAGAGCAGGAATGCTATGAACAATGGATTAATATGGGCAGATTTACAATAGGTCGGAATCTTTTAAAATATTTTTCACTTTTTATGTTTCAAATAATTATCTAAAACCTTCTTATTCTTATTTCACACTGTTATTTCATGCTGAAAATATGGCGTTCAGTTTAAGAATAAGCACGCAAACTGATTTACCATAAAACCTGCATTGTACCTGATGTACCAAACTGATAAGCAGCCATTTAGTGTCCAGCACCAGCCTCTGGGATTTTGTTAAGATATGTGTGGTAAAGCGAAGATGAGCAAATATTGTCTAGTTATTTTTTACTAGATTTGGAGCACTAGTGTTACAAAACGCTCCTCAAAACTTATAGCTGATCGACTGAAGGGGCTTAGAAGCCCCGCAGGGCAAGTTGTTTTCTTCCTTTGAAGTGACACATGATTTGCATGGGGAAGGTTCTAGATTACTGGTCCCCGATGTGGATTAGTAGATGGGTAGATTTCTTTCTGTACTAAAGTTTGTACAATTAAATGATACAGTATTGCCGAGCGAGCGTTAGCGAGTGAAGGCGGATTAGAGCCCCGCAGGGCACGTTGTTTTCTGTTTTTATTACTGCTCAATGGGAAGGGGGACCAGTAATCTAGAACCTTGCCTTTGCACTGCAACCATTGTTTCTAACCATTTCCCAAATCTTCAGATACACCACTTACCATCTCGTTCCTAACTTGTATTCAGCCGCCTTCTGCCTTAGCAAATAGTTCCACCATAACATACTTTCCTATGTTACTTACTACCACATATGGTTTATGAAATTGAATGAAATGAAATATCTAGTTTAACGTCTCACGAATGTGCACCGAGGCTAAGGGAAACGGTGATGATCAGAAATGAATGAAATGGTGGAATGAAGAAAGAGGTAGGAGACGGTGTTTGTCCACCACAGAGTTCACTTGGCGCGAGCTGGGATCGAACCTGGGACCCCAAGCACCAGAGATAAACGCTCTACCTCTGAGCCACCGCGGCCCCATATGGTTTATGAGTTTAAACAATTATATTACCGTTTTACTATTTTACTACTAATATTTTTCGACCTATAAATTTTTCTTTTGGTAGAGCCGTCTGCTAAAGTTAACCCGCCAAGGTATTAACGAAATTGATGAACATTGATTATTTTCAATTAAAACTGCTTTCATCATATGTTTTGTGTTTCTTTTCTGTTGTGAAGTGACTTAAGCAAACACAACAGTGTTGCACTTAAAAGCAGCGCAGCAGAATCTGCCTTTTTACAAATTTTAACCTGACGTATCTCATGCAAATTTCATCATAGTGTTGAAACTTGCAAAGACGATGCAATGAAACAGTTTAAAGGGTACGGTGGAGGCTTTTTTTTTTTACGTAGCTTGAGTTACATCTCTCCACTATATTAATGTTTCAATTAAAAGTGGTTTATTTACTTTACGAAATGTAGGTCTACCTGAGCGAGCGAACGGTGTTAGAAGCCCCCCGAACATATTTGCGAATTACAACTACAAATAATAGTCGAACCCCTTCAAAACGTAACGGAGGTTGAAAGGTTAGAATTTTCAAATATCGAGACTGTGAAGCGTGATACGGGTTATCAGGCACCAGTGACGAAAGATTTTATGCGAAGAACTAAGGTCTTAATGAAATTCAATTAGGGGGTTGCTTTTTGTTTCTCCTCCAGTCTTTTACGGTAGTGATATTGATTAAAAAAAGCAGGGTTGGCTGGTTTAAACCAGCTGTTTTATTCATTCATTACTCAAAAAGATTACACTACAAAAGCAACTCCTTTTTTTTTGTGAGTTTATAAATGTTTGTTTTGTGATTTTTTGTAGTTATTATTGTTATGTAATTGCAATCAAAGATACATTCTAAATGTTGTTTTGTTTCAATGTTTACTATTGATAAAATGCATCGAAATTCCGTACTTTGTGTGTGAGGGGGAGGGTCACACAGACCCCACGAGAGGCATTTAGTGAAATGAGAAGTATCTTCGATATCTATTTATGTATAAATGAGTCTGAGCCAAAGTGGACCCAAAAATTCGTATCTTTGTGATATGCAAATTAAATCGTTGTATTTCTTTAATTTGGACCAATATAAGTCGTTGTTAACTAACTTGAATTAAATTAGTTCTTCTGTACTCCGTTGTACTTTGAAATTGTCCATATGTAATTCAGTATAATGTTTTCACTTGTGCAACTGTTTATCTTTTTGTCCTTCTGAAATGACTCTTGAGAGCTATATTAAGAAGCATGTAAAGATCAGTACAACGTATTTTTATCAGGATTCCTTCGTGAGTGAGTCGGCAGACGTATCGCATTTGTGGCCAATTAGTCCTGGTTCCGAGTTCAAATGGAGGACAATTTCTCTCGGATGTAACTCGAGAAGCACTTTTTATTCCGCTTTAAGCTTATGTGACCCCTTCCAGCATAACCAGGCTGTTGCATAATAACATCAAGGCGAAACAAACTTATTTCTGTCCATATATGATATGAATATATAGAGCAAATAATTTTAAACAAATAAACCTGGTTTAAACCCCAAAAAACGTTTTTTTTTAGTTTTTTCAATAAAAACCATGGTTTTTGCCTTCACTGAAAAACAGTGACTTAGTTGCGTTACGAAATATAGCTGAACGAGCGAAAAGGGTGAGAAACCCCGCAGTTTTTTTTTTCTTTCATTAGCACAATGGTTCACTGAGCTGCAGTACCAGTTCCGAAGTCATGGATCGAGTTGGGGGAGATACTAAATGCCATCCCAGTTAGGCAACTGCACTCTTCACGCACTTTATTGGATTTTATTCGCAAAATACGCAAACTTAATTTAATGCTAATATATTAAAATATACTAGTTTAGATTTTTTTATGACAACGATTTGTAATATAAGAAAAGATAAAAGTACTGCAGTAACTCAAATTGTAAAAGCTGAGCGAGGGTTGTATTCTGAAAAGAGGAGGAAAATAGAAAAACAATATTTGTGAAGGGTAATATTGGATGGAACAGGTTACCTCATTCTTAATCTGCACGGTGTGATTTACGTAAAAGTGGTAATTCGCAAATATAATCGAAAAATATGGATGACTATCCGAGTCATATGTTTCTTTTATTTATATGTTTAGTCAGCTTAGACAAAAGGTCTAGTGAGCTTTTGTCCTACACCGGCCAGTGAGTGATGGAAGGCGGTGTTGGATGTAAAAGTAATGGAAAGCTAGAACGTATTGTGCTTACTGTTCATAAATCCATCTTATTGCCAGGGTTGGCAGAAACCATGTTTTGTCGAAAGAAAAGAATTTGATTAAACCATATTTTTTTTTACATTGTTACTTTTTGTTCAAATTGATTTCTTTATTCATTTAGTTTACATATAACTAAGTTTGTGTAGCGTTAACATCCTTATGCAACAGGAGGTTGGTGAGCCCTTTCACAACATAAAAGGCTGTTCCGAAAGTAGACATCGATAAAAATGATGTAATGAAGATAAGGCATGCGCTTAAAATACAAGTTTTCGTAAAAAGCACCTTGTTTGGTTTGGTGCAATCAGTACCTTAGCATAATTACAATCTGATTTTTTACTAGGGAACAACAGAATTTGGGCTTCGCCCACTTCACTTTATTCTAATGCGGATAGTATTCTGTGAATCGGGATTGTGCAGTTTCAGTACAGAGCTGAGCGGTATATATATATTTTTTACATCGAAAAGCTCCCGCTTTAATCGTGCCGGTGTGATTTTTCATAAGCAGATATTTTTCATACTAATTTTCCTAGGGTTATGCCCTAGGCTAAATTAGACTGATGATAATAATAAGTGAAATGGTGAAATGAAAGAAATGTAAGGAAATGGGAAAACCCCGAGGAAATCAACGCACATGGTGTTAAAATTTATTTTATTGTCACTGTATAATAGCCAGTTCGCTAAAAGCGACGTTTGTTTCTTAAAAAAGTCTGGAACTTTAAAATTAAAACTGAAAAGTCCAATTGATAAGATGTGGATGTAGCCAATAAGGTTTCGCAACTTCTAGTTCTGAAACTTAGTCGGCTATTATCCTGCCAAGTTCGGTCACCAAATACCTGGGACTAGTTCTGTTTTTTAAAAAAAAGGCTCGCTCACCTCAATAATCTGTACAGTGATTTCACTTGTGCAGTTGTCTTTCTAAAGTAACTTTAAATATTCACAAGTACGCAAGATCAATATAACACATTTCTTTCAGGTCTCCTCTGTACATGAGTCTACAGAGGGTCGAGCTAGGTCTTGGGTTCCAGGCCAGACGGAGGACAGTTTTTCTTGGGTGAAACTGGGTAAGTGATTTGATCCCACTTTAACCATTAGGTTCCATCCTTCATAAGGTCTCCGCTGTTACATAAAGATGTTAAGGACAATCTGGGCTTGGAGTGGAGGGTCTCTCAGTAGCAGTGCAACTACAGCTTAACGTGGAATCTGAGTCACATGAGCACCCATCGCGAATCCAAGTCTCCCGCATCAAAGGCGCGTACGCTAACCATACAGCAATGAGGGAGCTAAGGTCAAACGAAATTAGTTCTATTCACATGTAATCTAAATAATTAAAGCAAATCAATTTAAACCAAAAAACCTGGTTTAAACACTAACAAAAAAAGTCTGGTTTTAAACTCAAAGCTGTTTCTGTTTTCAAACATGGCTTTTGCGAGCCCTGCTGAAATTTCAAGCATTGATTTTTTTCACTAATTCTAGGAAATGGAAAGAAAGAGAAAATCCGCAGATTGCATATCTTCGAGGCATTTACGAAGACGGATAAAAGAAGTGACAGATGAATTAATGTTATCTATCTGTGAGAAGACTGTATCATCAGATAAGGAAGTTAATATTGAATCAAACAATGGAACGTCCCCGATCACTGGTTACGTGTCAGCAAATGTTCGAGGTAATACTTTAGATGTGGAGGAGCCCCTATATTCTTCACAGAGGCTAACATATGATGAAAGCATATCGGGAAGTGGATTGTCTTCAGAAGAAAAGTTAGACACTATTAGAACGTTCAAGACGAATGATAACCAACGAGTAGAGGAATATAACGGAAGATCGCCGCTGGAGAATTTCCCTCTTCAAACGCTGGACGACCTCTATGAGTGTGAGAGGAGGATTGCAAATGATCCAGCATTTAGGAGACGTTTGGTATGTTTAGCTCCGTATCTGTTGAATATATTTAGTTACGAGAAGAAAATGTATGTTTTCTTACAAACGACAAATATAGGGTTGCCACCTACCGCGAAAAGCCACTGAATTTGAAGATTCTGGAAAAGTCAGGGATTTCTTTTTTAAAAAAACGGGAAATTTGAGCTTAACTGAAAACATAAGAATCACTGCAAAACCAGTTTGTTTCTGTATGACTTATTGTAAAGGAACCCCTACTGTTCTTATGGGTGAGACAGATAGTATCTCCATTTCTGTTGGCTGAGCACTAAAAGAAGTAAACTATTACGTGATTAAAAGAAGAGCGGTAGTTCGGTTCTCCTATGTTATACATATAAATTATAGGTAACAGGACATGTGCGAGTCATGTACATTTGTCAAATCGAAGTATTTTAACTTACAATTGTGCAGTTTTTTACTACTCATTTTTTGTTATGCTGGTGATCACTTTTAAATGTATAAGGAACGTTTGTGGCGTAACTTGCTTGCAGTTTTAGGTCCCATGCTGTGAAGTTTTAAATTTAAATTAGAGTAGTATCAATCAGTTTTTCAGTTCTTGTTTTTGATAATCATCTTGAAATTTACGTTTTCCTTTTAGTTTAGGTTTCTTGTAATGTAAACGTGCATACAGAGGTAGACTACTGTATTTTTGTGGTGCACTAATGGTAATGTAAATTGTGCTAAGCTTCAGACTGAAAGTTGCCAAATAGAGATACATATTTATAACTTCTGTAACATTTAAAATATTCTTATGCTTCTACAATTCCTTACTTAGCTCTTCTTATCCACTATAGTATAGCTGAAGTGTGTTATTTATTTTCAAAATTCGAAAGTACCCATTTGAGTAACTTAGTGTAAAATTTTGTGAGAAAACTTGGAGTAAGGGAGTTTTGAAATCCCAAAAGAGTAGCCAGCCTCAAATATGTTTCTAATTCAGTTTTATTCAGTTTTATGTGTATGTTTAAGATGTAGCAGGCCCGTTGCCACAGGAGACTACGAAGAGCTAAGACCCTTCTAGAACATTTTTTAAAAACGTTGATCATGGTTACATATGTGCTCAGCCAATATGTTCTTAAAAAAAACCTACATACGGAAAAAAATCATCAATAAAACAGGCATTTACCATACCTACAACAGACAAATCAATCAACATTTTTCAAAAAACAAACCACAAGAGACACCAAATGAAACTAATAAATCTACACAACCAGACAACCGGCTTGAATGTGTCAGATACACCTTGAGTGCCTAAAAAATTTGCTTTATTTCTTTCTTTTTTATCTTGATTTAATTTCTTTTTTTTTCTTGTCCACACCGTCGGAGACAAACATTTAGCTGAAGCCCAGTCTTCGAAAATTTTTTGTTGTGCGATAAATCTTAGTATGTATCGTGAATATAATGGTATATGTTCTCGCTATGTGTACAATATATTGAGTATTTTTTTGGTGTTTCTTAATGTCCGAGAAATATTTTTAACTGAAACATTGAAAACAACCAACTTCGATAAGAATGAAGTATGGTATAGTACACAAATATTTCTCATGTTTTGAAAAACCTCTAAACTTAGTTATAAGGTAGAATTACAAGCTACCACGTGTCTGAAATGCTTCGTGATTTTAAATAAAATTAGGATGTTGTTTTTGAAATACACTAAAGTCCTACAAGTTATGGGATAGCGGTATAGAACCACTTCATGTGTTGCGGAAAACAAATATAAATGCACATAGCACTCGACTTCTGTTACTTGAACTTCTGTAAAAGGTCATTGACCGTGATGTTGCTTCTACGACGAAAACTATCAATGTGTGTGTTGCTCTTGATAACTGCCAATATGCCGGATAGCCATACTGATCATGATCCCAGTTGATACGAACTGATGGTAGAGCGCGTATGTGGCGGAGACTCTAGACGCCGTAGACTCAAGTTGTCAACAAGGCAGTTACAAGCTTGTGGCCTGTAATTATGTGGTGCGTGTTTATATGGCATTCTTGGATCCTCCAGTCCGATTGACCTAGAAAATATCAGCAAGCCAAAATTATTCGCGATTGATTTGCAGAGCATTCTAAACAATGAATCGGCCAACTATACTGCTAGACATAAAGTTAATAGAAACATGTACGATATCATCGTACGAACCATTTGTGCACACGTTTTACTTGCAACAATCACGTCATAATAGCCAACAACCAAGACTTTATGAAGGATTTCCACCGACTTGTCGAGTCCATGCCATTCCAAGTTGCTGCACTCGCCATGCTCGAGAAGGCATAGCACGATAGCCCTATTATCTTTGTATCCCATAACTTTTGGAACCTCATTTCACCTATTGAAATGCATGTCGAATATTTCATATTCCTTCTTGTTATCACACATATCTATTGCAGAAATTTGCCAGTTTTTCTCATTCAGCAATGTTATATTTCCAGAGACAGTGAGGCAACACGCGTCCAGCAAATTTGCTACAGATGCTGAGATCAAAAGACCAGTTCAATGCTTGCTTCGTCACGCTACGGAAAGAATGAAAAGAGAGAAACGTAAGTAACATATTGACACTTTTAGGTTTGTAAATTGCTTGCTCTTGCTTAGTCGACGTGGTGAACGGAAGCTTCAAGCAATCAATTATAATACAGAAAATTATTCTGTATTATAATGTATTGTTGATGTCGCACCAAAGACACCATTGTGCGATCCTACTTAATAGTCCAGAAAAGTCGTTGTAAAATTAATAATACACTCTCTTTGCATGTGTAACGCACCCGCGATAGGCATGGAAACCCATTTACGAAGTGGGATGTGTCGCTACTAAATACGTTTTATGACCAACGCGCGCCAGTGTAGGTGGCTATTGTAATTATTATAGTTCTGTATTTTTATCTCCATACAGGCCAGGCAGTCTTCGTTTTTAATGTTGTTTTGCCATGTCCCAAGAAATCCTACACGATATACTTTCACATAAACTATAAACATGCCAAAAGACTGCTTGGGGGCGATCGTCCTTCGGGATTCTACAGGGTGTTTACTGGAGTTGACGTCTAGACTTGCAAATTTTCAAAACACCAGCCTGGATTTAAAAAAAAAGGTCATACTATGATATTCAAGAAGCTCTAAAATGTGTTGATAAAGCTAGTTCTTCAATATTCTGATGGAAAGAATGCATAGAAACTAGTGGGTTAAAAAAAAGGAAACACTATTGATTTTCTTTCTCGAATTACCAAGTTCTTTCAATGTTTGACCAATTCATTTTATCATCACCGACACCCAGATAATGGGACTGCCATCTTGAAGGGTCTCAAAGGAAATCTTTACATTTCTCCAGTATTAGACAATAATTTCCAGTACATTCCAATATTTCCAGTAAGAAAATCAAATACCAGTAGATTACCAGTATTTCAAGTACCAGTAGACACCCTTTTCTACACCACAGTTGATTCACATTATCTTCATTGTGTGTGTGTGTCCAGCGGAAATCTTGTTCTTTTTTGTACGGTTCGGGTAATTTTTGGTCATCCCATTGCAAATACTTGTATCAATATTGTATTTTGTTTATTACTTAGTTGCTCCTTTCTAACTTCTATCTCAAGGTTTGTAACAAAGTAATGCTAGTAATTTGGCTTCATATGTTCCGTTTTCCACTTTTTACATGACATCTGATACAAAAGAAAGTAAATGAATTCAATGGATAGTTTTTTTTCTTTCGTTGAAACAATTTTTTACTTACCTCAAGGGACAGTAATGTTCAACAATGAATAAAAGAGACAAACGTCATTATCCAAAGCTCGAACTGGAATGTGTGTGTGCCTCGATTGGCCTGGACAGTTAGCTATGTTGCTTGTCTTTGCCTTTTGGCTTGATTACTGATTTAAAGGCTAACTTTATATATTCATCGCTATGCGAACTAAATCCAAACTTCGTGTGCTTTCTCTGCTTTTTAAAGTTCGTTGTTGGTTTATAATTAATACTTAGTATTATATTCACTTCTTGTCAGAAGCGCGACTGATTCGCAGCATCACATGTACTTACATATTTCTAGCGAAAAGATTTTTCAATTCAAGCAAAACAGGTCTCATTGTCTTATGACTGGATCATAATAATAAAGCGAGTAATTCCAACAAGTGTCATCTCCCTACTACTTTCCATACATCCATACTTATTTAACGTAATTATTAGATTTTTCTGTGGCTATTTTTTTATGAATATTTGCATTCACTTCGTCTTTTAACAGAATTTTTTTCCTTTTCCATTTTGTAGGGAAAAGGGATGAACAAAGCGCGATGTTGACAGGCAAATGAACACACATAAAGTGCGATGTGACTGAAGCTGAAATGAACATGCAAATGCTCACATTATAAAACCCTAGAGGTATATTTTGAAAGGGTGAAAAAATCCCTTCATGTATGATAGCTTTTGAATAAAAGATTGTACGTGTGTAACCCATTTGTTTTATTAAGCATATCTTTCTTTGCTACACAGATGCTAGATAACTACGATCCAAACGTGACGTTCGGTTATTAATGATTAATTAGGTTCATGTTTCAGAAAAGGCAGTTTTTTTTCCTAGTTGAATCATGTTCTATTCTTATTTTCTTTCTATCCCTTGAGGAGAAATTTACAGCTGAACAACACTAAGTTAGTTATTATTACAAGTAATGTGGAAAAATACTATATGCAGATAACTTATATATTGTAAATAGCTACATCTTCGTTCTTATTTCGCATAGTCCCATATATGACTATGTTGAATCGTACAGATCACTTTGTCACAAGGAAGACGTCTGAAGGATTTGATTGATGATGATACAATGATTAAAGTATATGTATTCCTCAAACTCTTGGGGGGGGGGGGCAATTGCCCCCTCCCCTGCTTAACACGTATCCTATAATTATTTTCTCACAATATTCTTAGCATAAGTATAAATAAAGGTGTAAACAGAAGGTTATGTCTATATTGGTGTGTGTTTGGCTGTGATCTGCTGATTAGTGTTTATTCATCTGTGCGTAATATTGGAAGTTGACGGTTGGAAAACTTTGCGAACAAAGATAAAAATGTTATATTTTAATGTCTTACGAAAAACTTATACTAGTAATATTTCTATAGTAATTAAATTTATTTTATGTTATTTAAAGCCTGCTTATTATTTTCTCTTTCCTTTTTCACAAGTTTGAACTATTTCCAAGGAAATTAAATTTAACTAGTTTGCTACATATACTACGTGACTCAAACTCTGGAATCTATACGCAAACACTACAATACCTGTTCTAAATACTTTCGTGTTTACCAAGTAAATCAGTAGTATCTTCGGGCACAATTACATCCGAAGATTGATCATTTTGTCCTATCATGGTCACTATGTGTTTGTAATCGTGTTTTTTTTTTTTTTTTTTTTTGCCGTTGTTAAAACTCTATAAACCTAAGCATTCACCCGAGCTTTACTACGGCAAATCACAATTACATCCGAACTTATATCTTATCGAAAACCCGAAGCTTGGCACATACGGTTGACCGTAAAATAGAAATATATGAAAATTATTAATTTCAAGACAAATATTAACGAATAACAAAGAAACCACTTTACGATACAACTCAAAAAAAAACTAATTAAACTGTGCAAAGAATGTGTTGCTGAATCTGAATTACACAAATTAAGAGAACATTAAGAGATTACAAGCGGTCAAGTAGATTTTTTCAATTTTATTTGATGGTTTCAACCTTTCATTTCATTTCTATTTGCTTTCCTTCAATAAAAAGGTGGCTAGGTGGCTCGAATAATTAATTATTCACTTACTCACGATAAATCTTCCACCGGTCAGTTGTTCCACTGCTGATACACTCTAAAAACAGTACTCATGATTTTGCACAATTACCCATGAAATAGAAGGAACTTTGCTGATGTACCTATGAGAATTCAATGTACCGAAGACTTTAGTGGGTACACAACGCATCTCAGCCCTTACCCATGAACTAGTGGGTACATGGAAGATTTATGGGTACAGTAAATTTGTACCGAAGAATGTATCCATGACAATAAGGTAACATGAACATACGCCATATTGTGTGTTTTCGGTTGATGTGTTGTCTGTGCATTATTTGAATGAAGATTGAAAAGATTCCAGCAACCAATCAAACGAGTCACATATAAAAGTAAATGGAATATTTTGTATTTATAATAGTATCTGGATATTTTAAATGAATTAACTTGTCTAAAATGTATATTATATTTCAGTAGTCAAACAGTAATTTATGCCATAGTTCCTTTGAAACAATTTTTCATGGTTAAGCTGATTACAAAATGTACATTTTAAATCTAGTTTTTTTAAAAAAAAAACATGCACAACATGCTAATTTTCGTGACTTTATCTGAATAATATTCCGACTGTTCCCTGGGTGCCATTAACGTATGTAGGAAAATCAAGAGTATGGAATTGAAAGTGCAAGGGTAAGTATTCCATACACATGGTTATGTGCACCTTGCACTACACTGGTTTGTATAGGTTGTGTTTACGGCTTCTGGTGCTTACGTTCAAGGTAACGTTTACTAAATCCCTGTACGTTGTGCTTGTGCAAGGACTTTACCGTGTAAGTGTTGTATCGCCGGACCAATTTTTGGAAATTTACAGGGTGAATTGGAGAATTTATTTTGGTTTGAGTGGAAGAGTAAGGGAAAATCAGGTGAAGGGAATAGAGATTTCTGTAGGCTGTGTTTGATATTGTAAGGGATATTATATGCGGAGGCGGAAGTGACTGTTTGGCGGAGAAGTACAGTTGCTATGATTTAGTGGTGGAAAAGACAGTGTGGTAATAGCGCGTATATGTCAAGATTCTGACATACCTTGTTTGCGTTTTATAGAATTACACGAAAATAACGAATGTCAGTTGTTGAAATTCTGTAAAAGACACAGTATACTGTTTACAAGTGGAGCTTTACTAATATGAAGTCCTATTAAAGCTAATATCATTGCCAAAAACCATTTGTTTCACTACCAACTCGCATACCCACCATCGCTGACACGCCTGCTTCCTCTGGACGCACCCAGCACTGTAGCATACATCCGTACGCCGTGTTTGTACGCAATAGTAATTTTTTTATGCCATATAAATCCTAAAAGTTTACATGGCTCTGTTTTGAAGGTAAGAATCTGACCTAGCCTCAAGTAACGTAATGTAATCTAACCAAGTGTTTTACACTTTGGTACTTTTTTGTGTTTTCATGTAGTCCTCGATATAACGCTAGAGAAGCAAGGGCTCGGAAAAAACCGGCGTTTTTGGGGAAAAAAACTCGGATTTTTCTGCTTCTCTTTTTTGCTTGGGAAATTTTGAGCTCTTTTTCTCAAAATTCTGCTTTAAATTGATAAAGGAGACTTTGTTTCGCTTCTCTATAACACAAAAAGTCATTTAATTAGTGGTTGGTGCTGATAATAATATAAAATCTCGAAAATAAACTATGAATTTCGAAAAGATATTTCAAACCATTTTTCTTCAACATATTTACATTATGAATTACACAGGATTAACCAATGTATATAATAAAAAATTTTTAACCTTCTATATACAAAAGTAAGCAGAGTTGACAAGAACCATGGTTGTTTTTGAAAATGCCAAAAACCCGTTTTGGGGGGGATGTTTAAACCAGTTTTTTATTTAGATTTTTTGCTTTATGTATTTATATTACATATTCACAGAAATAAGTTTGCTTCGCCTTTGTGTTATTATGCAACAGCGAGAATTTGCCGGAAGAACTCCCATACGCTTAAAGAAGCCCGGTCAGTAAATTTCTTAAATTGAGAATCTCCCGCCCTAGCCATCGGGAAAATCCCGTCATTACTTGAAATGTAAGACAATAACGGGAAATCCCTGTTATTGCTTTGCATGTAAAATTTAAAGGTCAACGTATCATAATCAGTACGCTAAAACTGAGGTATTAAATTATAAATTTAATACATAGATATCATTGAAAGTGCAATCCAATCTAATGCTGGAAGCTACGTAGGCAATCGATAAATGTTGCCAATTTCTATCAATATATTTAAGCAATTTTGGATTCTTTATAAAACAACAGGCATTCAGGCAAGGAAAAATATACAATTTGTATCGTTTTGTACGTTTAGGCTGAACATCCTTACGTAATACCGAGGTTATCAAGGAGAAGACTTTTTCTTAAAGTTACATCCAAACCGCTACTTGGTTTGTTCGACCGAGAATTGATCATGAGACACCTTGATTAAAAGGTGAAAAGGAAATAAAACTATTGCAGGTGGTTTGATATCTGGAAGGGTCACCATGACGTTCACACGATTCGCATTTTTCATTCTTTTTATTTTTACGGTTTAAACCAGTTATTAAAAAAAAGTTGGTTAAACCAGCCCACCCTAAAAGTAAACACTTCTTTTTTTTAAAAAAATACACAAATAACTAGCAAAATAGTATGTAGTATTTTTACTTCAAAATATTCCAAACCCTTTTTTTGAAACAAGATAAAATTAGAATAAAACATAAGTAGTTAGAGGTGGTATTAGAATAAAACTCCTAGCTAACACATTTTGTATATATTTTTAGTCAACACAGAATGACCCAAGAAACCGCCACTGTGCACTTTAATACAGAGGGATACCCCAAAGTGAGATTGAATATACTTTTATGACATTTAAAATCATAATAACTTACATCTAAAAACTTACAATGGGATCCTACACAAAATATATTTATTGCATCTTAATCTCCAGTTTATAAGCTTTCATTTGACACTTGAATCATGAAAATCCGTTAATAATTAGCTTTAAAAACTCAATGAGAAGGAATACATACAAAGAATACATACAACTCTGGAATAGGTGATCTGTCACTGATTCATTTGAACGATTTCAGTACCAGCGCAGGATTGGCTAATCCGATTCTCTTTCTTTGTTCTCATATTAACATACATATATATGCATTAGCCTCTTCCTTCAACAGAGCTTCTAGCTAGCAGTGGACACCAGATGGCGCTGTAATGACGTAATCCCACGAGATGAGACTACGCAATAACTATGACGAAATCCCACGGCATGGGATTACGTAATTGATATACGTCATATATCCTTCTACCTCCAACAAGAGAGAGAATGACTTACATATAGCTCAACATGATTTCCTCATCATCATTTCCTCAAATAAAAGAAAGAAATTGTCAATTCTCAAATTGTACATGCTGTTCTCACTAGGACTCTTTTTAGAATCAGTGTCTCCAACCCAATATTTTTTTTCGGAATGTTCCAGGATTTTAATTTTTCAAGATATCGCTTTAAAACATATAGGGATGAATTCACCCCATTACTAATAAATATGATAATTGTTAAAAATGAGTTGCCAACACTGATAGTTTTACCCCCAAATAACGTTATTATTTAATACATCGGCCCCTAATTAACCGATTTTCAAAATTCAAACGACATTCGACAGAGAAATAAATTTGCATCTTCTGAATGTATTGTGGGTTGCATACCTCTATAGATAATATTCCGAATTTGTTATATTTCCGTTGTTTATTAACCGTTTTTCAAAATTCAAACGGCAATCAATAGACAAATAAATTTTCTATCTATCGAATGTCTTATAAATTGCATAACTTTAAGAATATAATTACAAAAAACTCAAATAAATCTCTTATTTATGTATGAATATTTAAAATTCGAATGACATTCAAAAGTACTGCTTCTCCTTATGCATTGTGTATGTTTAAAGATGTCAGTTTTATGGCTTTATAACCATAAAACACTTAGAACATACTTAAAATTACAAGTTCAGATACTGATAATGGAATCTTCTGTTAACCTCGTTCTCTATGGGAAACAATGACTTCTTAAACTCTGTCCACTGATCATAATTCAAGCTGAATAGACAGCCGTTAATATCAAAAACAACTTGAACTTCGGTTTGCACATTTTTCACAATTACATTGAAATCGTTAGTCAGTATAAACTTCTTTTGGGGATCCATTCTAATCACTCCATTTTTTACTTTTGATGACATATTTTTGTTCATTTCCGTTCATTTTTTGGATTTACATACAGAACTTAACAGTTGGATAGTTTTCTTTTAGACCAGTGTATTTGATTTTTATCCCATCTTTAACGATCTCATCAATCATTTTATCTGTTAAGTGTTTTGTAAATCTAGGTGGAAGAAAAAACTTGGACTCCTCACACTCGACCAAAATGCTCTTTCCAAACTTAGTTTTAATCTTTTCCATTTTCACAATCTTATATTCCGTATTTAATTCTAATTCTCTTAATCCAACAACTTGTTTCTGCTTAAGACTTCTAAGGTTGTTTAAAAAATCAACGTGTTTTGCCATCGTATTTATTATATAGAAAATCAATGAACACTTTTCAATTTTTATCTTCACCAAAAAAAATATTTAATCATTTTCGTCAATTTCGTTTGATGGAAAAACTTCCATAAAACAATCGTTAATGAAAACAGTTTGAGGATGCAAGGGTATCTTTTCGATACCCTTTAAAGTCGTCTATGGCTAACTGATAAAGGTCCAGTGATACTGACCCTTAGATCCTTGAATTGTTTTTGATATTTTGTTAACTATCTAAAACTCTTCTACCACTTTCTCATTCTTGGGGTCATATGTAAAGTTCTTTCGCCCAATTAAAATCGCATAACATATAGTATCAGCAGCCACAGCTTCTGCAAAGTCTACAACAATCTTTATGTTTGTTCTCTCATTTACCGATACATTCTTCCTCTTACTACAATTAATCACATACATTGGCCAGTTATCTATAAACTCTTTAGGGTCATAGTACATTTCAGTGTTGCCACACGTTATTCTCTTAAACGCAGTATAATCTTCATACATCTTAAAATAATCCTTGTTAGCAATATCTAAGTTTCTTGATTCTTTTGGAAATACCTCATTCCTCCCATTCTTAAGATAGATATTCTTTACCTTACAATGATCAAATTTACTTGCATCTGCTGTTTGTTTACCACTTCTATCAGTTTGGAACATTACAACTACGAAATCAGGCATATCAAATTATCTAGAATTAAGTTGAGTAGTAACATCAAACTCCAAGAAAGAACCTACAACAGTCTTTTGAACACATTGATAGGTATGGAATGAAAACATGATTTTGGGTTCTTTAAGAATATTCAACTTTAACTTGTTTTCGTAATTAGATTCGTATTCAACAATAGGCATTCTTATCTCCATACTCTTTATTGTTATTTTTCCATCATGAGGAGCTGCTCCTGATCCAGTCCATTTGTACAAGATATCGTCATTGTTGTTAGCCTTTGTAAATGTTATTCTCCATCCACCTTTCCACATAACCTCTTTATAATCACTTAAGAAGCCTGGAATTAATCTTAATGGGTACAAAACACTAAAGTCCTTCCTTAGACCAAGTTTATCATCTGTTTCAAATCCTGCTTGTTTTAGATATTCAACTTCTGGCTTGGAAATCTTTAATGTTCCGACAGCTGTAGATGTTATTCCTGGTAGTTCAATCTTATCTATAACAACACCATGCTTTCTAACCTCAATTTGAGAAAAGAAGAATGGGAAGAAGTTATCTACAAGTTTTATAGTATCGTTTGCACCAAATGTTCCTACAACTGATGCACCAACAACTTCAAAAGTCATATGACAATCTGCTTTGTGTGGATGTACGAACCCATCCCCCACATTGAAATCGAACTCAATATCTTTGTTAGCTTCATTCAAATTATTAAATGTTCTTGTGTTAGCTTTAAAACTCTGTAACTCGTAACTCTCAACACTATCCATTTATTATAAAGAAAATCTTGAAACAACACTTTTATGGGACGTATCCATAAAAGACTCATGCATATTAACAATCAAAAACTTATAATCCCCATCCCAACTTAACCTTAGCATTCATAGCAGTACCAACCCCAAAAGCAGCTAATCGTTCACCAATTGATGCGTCACTACTCAATGCTCTTTTCCATGCTTTAGTTTCCAGTTCTTTATCTGCAATATGTCTCGACTCTGTATCTTTATTGTCTCTGTAGTATATATCGTGTTCTTTACAAGCCTCATCTAATGGGTTAATACCTTTATCACCTCTTTCTAATCTTTCTTGTAGCTTAGTTCCCGGACCACAGTACGAAAATCCTGGAATATGTAATTCAAATGGGAGTTTATTAATCAAGTCATTTACTAATCCTTTTCCAAGCTTCTCGTCATTCCAGAATCGTGGTGGTAACGTATTTAAGATCTTAATCAAATACCCTATACCTTTTGGATCATTAGGAATAAACTGTGAAAGCTTACTATTAATCATACTCACTATACCTACTTTCTCATTGTAAAAGTTATCATTTCCAGCATTTTCTTCTCCATCTATAACAATTAGCCTATCTATAAGCTTTCTCACGTCATCCATCCATACATATTCTTTAGGTATCTCGGTATATTGTTTAATTCCTTCACCAGTCCTTTTAGGTGTCGTGTTCTTTTTTAGGAGTTGGGGGTAAAGTTGGTTTAATATAATTATCCCAAATAGGCTTGATAATATTAATGTACTTTGAACCTCTAGTAGATGCTACCTTTTTATCTCGATTATATTTTTGGAAGGCGGCATCTGATTCTATTATTATTTCCTTGTACTGTTCAAAATCATCATCATCATAATCTTCAATGGTTTTACTAGTTTTCGTCGTTAACAATTCCCATAGACCTTCTGTTCCTTTATAAGTTTTACCATTAATTATCAAATCATCACCATTCACTTTAACTTCAGAATTTCCTATCTTATTTATTATTTTTCCATCTTCTTCTACAGTTCTTATTCCAAACAGTATAATTTCTTTTACTATAATATTTCGTTGCAATCTTACCAAATGACTGTGCTGTTGTTAAAGGTTCTACTCCTTCCACTTTGCCTTTAATTTGTTTTCTCATTTGTTTTATTTCTCCCGTTATAGGCGTATCACTACTACTTGGAGAACTATCATAAGTTATCTTTTTAGGTGTTTCTAGTAGACTGGGATCTATTGAAGCCGTCTTATGTGCAACTGGAAGAAGTTCAGTTATTATATTTTTATTTTGTTCTGCTACTTCTTTGATCTCACTTCCCAAGTTTTGAATAGCATCAATTACAGGTTGCTCTTGTGTCTTAAATTTATCGTATATACCTGCTCTTTCTTTCTTCCAAGATTTGAAGCCCTTTATTAAGAACTCCTTCAACTTAATATTCTTATCAATTTCTTTCTCATCCATTTATTGTATAGCAAACGAACAAACGTCAATGAACGTCAATGAACGTCAAAGAACGTCAATAAACGTCAAACGTTAAAACGTAAAACGTCAATAAACATCAAACGTTTAAGAAGTGTTTTATCTTGTTCCTATACTTACCATTGTTTACCTTCCTTGTCATATCAATTACTATAAAACCATAATCTTCTTGCCAACAGTTTGAACATATCTCTTTAAACTTATCATAAGACATATCTCCTCCAACAAACTCATTATACACATGTTTGAGATTAGTATCATCTTGTCTGAATATGCATAGGAAGTTGACGTTATATCTTATAAGCTGTTTAGGTACTTTTGAATATGTTTGTGCAACATAGAAACAGTCTAAATGTCTATGCCTACCTATTGTAAAGTAATTTCTAACAGTATCTTGATTCTCCAAAATGTAATCGTCAAACACAACAACAGAGTATTCTTCACATTCATCAATAGGTACAATAGAGTCATTACTGCTTAAGAACGTTGCTATTTGCTTCTTAAACTTTAGTTCTGCCTTTTCAAATCGATCTTTTAACTGCTCATACTTTGGCTGATTCATGCTTTTAGAATATATGTAGAAGTAATTATTGTTTAACCAACCTGGCTGTAATAAGAAGTTAAATAGCAAAAACGTTTTACCAGACCCCGACGAACCTACGATAAGACAACGAATATCATCAGGTATAAGTTCTCCATTTCTTTTCTTAGCTGTTGTTTCTTTTATCATGTCTTTCACATCCCGATTAATAGTTTTCTTACTCATTTATTATAGAGAAAATCATCACCTTTTATGATCTTATTTGTCTTAGAGTATTCACAACCTAGAAACACCATCCAAGATCATGTAGACGAAGAAGTTAAGAGCGGCAATTCACCGCCCCACGTTGGGGTCCACCAGCACTGGACCCCTTTCAAACAATTTGAGGATGAACTGTAGGGTGAGCGTTTTGCTCACCCTTAAAATCTCTATATACCCGTTGATGAAGGTTGTGTTAGGTTGTTCATTTGGAAGGGTGTCCGTAATACTTAACAGATAGGGAGCTCCGATCGGTGCTACCAAAAATATACACGTTGAAGTCTTGGACTTTTTGGACCTCCGAATACAGCGGGGCAAATTTTATGATCTTATATCTTTAAGTTGTTCTCTGATCTTAAGCAACGTATCTTTTATATATTCGCTATCCATCTCACCATTCAATGTTATTATCATCTCTAACTGTTCTTTAAATGAGTTAATACAAGTGACAATGGTTTTATATTCGTCTTTTCTTTTGCTTATGTTTAACTTCGAAGACAAGCCTGTTATCATAGCACTTCCAGTTGCAAGAGACGTTGTTAATATCGAGTAAATTGTTACAGGTATAATAATATTAATAAACCCAGTTGTTGCAGAAAGAATAACCGACAACGCGATCAAAGTGTAGTATGCATATTTAACAATTTGTAGTTTTCTCTTTTTCTTCTTTAAACTGTATTCTAACTTTCGAATGACATCTTCTATTAACTTGATTACTTTCTCTCTTGGAATATCTCTAGGTAAATCGAACTCGTTCATTTATTATATAATAAATGGCTAAGGTATTCAAGTTAACGAGTGATACTTCTGTTTTAAAGAAGAAACTCCATTACGAATTAGACAACAGTGACAACTACTTAAGCATAGGACTAGTTGGGTTTTACAGTACATATCTGACACCAAACATAACAACACAAAAAAAACAGTTTCTCATATGGTGATAGACAAGTTTTTATACCAGAAGGGCAATACAGCTTAAACAGTCTTAATGAATATTTAAAATCTCAATCCATCAACATAACATTATTAGAAGATCATTTAAGAAATAGAGTTAAAATTGAAACTGATAGTAATGATGTTACAATTGGGAGTATAGGCACTGTCCTCGGGTTTAATGTTTTTGAAGTTTTAGAAAAGAACAAAACACATATTGGAAGTAAGTTGCCAAAGTTTCATCCGTTTGATACTATAAATGTTCACTGTAATATAGCAGATGGCATGTTTGTTAAAGATACAGAATACACACATAGAGAAACAGGAATTATACCATCATTCAAAACGGATGCTGAGTTCAAACATAGTATTATTTACGAGCCTACTTATCCATTATTTTTCCCTATATGCAAAGACAAGGTTGACAATTTTGAGATAAGGATAGCAGATGAGAATGATTCCTTAATTGATTTTGGTGAAGCTACAACAACAGTACTTTTACAAACCAAGATTTTCTCTTAAATAAATAGGAAGATGTGTTCTATTAAAGGTTGTATGTTTAGTGTTCCTTATAACGAACTAAAGGATCTAAATATTGATCATGTATTAACAAAGAAACAACTTAACGATAAATCTAAGAAAATTAAAGAAGGTAAAGGAATGGATTTAACTTTAACTACTGCACAAATGAAAAATATTAAGAAAGAGCATATTGGCGGTTTTATCTTTACAATTCCAGCCATTCTAGCAGCTTTAGGAGCAGTTGGCTCATTAGCAGGTGGTGCAGCAGCGATTACTAAAACTGTACTTGATGCTAAGAAGAATAAACAAGAACTTGAAGAACAAAAAAGACACAATATAGCTATGGAAGAAAAGCAGGGAGCAGGTAAACCAAAGAAGTCAAAAAACTAAAACCATTGACCAATTTCGATATAGAGAGGTTGGCTAAAGAACTAAAGATAAAACGATTTAGAGGTGTATTTATGAGTGAAGAACTTCCACAAAAGCCTTATGTAAATGAGTGTGGTATAGTTAACCTTGATAAATCAGAAAACATTGGTACTCATTGGATATGCTATTGGAAAGATAACAACATAAAATACGTGTTCGATTCTTATGGTGGTGTTCCTCCTAAACAACTGGTACAATATCTTGGTACCGAAAACTTACTTTACAATGACGAACGAATACAAGACTTTAATTCAGTTATATGTGGTCATCTTTGTGTTAAGGTTTTAAATCTTCTAAATCAAGGGTATTCTTTTAGTGATGTTATGTATATGATTAAAAATGATTAAGTGCTTTTATGGTTTACATCCATAAAAGTTTCTCTTTAAGATAAATATGGAAGCTATACACAATAGATTTTTAGATTATTTTGAGAAGCATGAGGATGAACTAGATGCATTAGATAGATATAATTTTTATCAGTATTTTCAGCATGTTAGTGAGATAGACTTAAAAGATAAAAACAACGTATATAATGCTATTGATCTATGGAAAATGCTAATACCAAAATGTTTGTACACGGAAGAAGAGTTGGAAAAGTTACGCCCAATAATTACCTTAAAGGAGTTGTTGTCAAATTATAGCTCTAGACCATTAGAGTGCAGTAATTGTGGTAGTAAGTCATTAACAAAAGGTATGAGCGGATACATTTGTGATGATTGTTCTGTAGAGAGTGGTTGGGTTTACAGTACTTGTGAAGAAACGAAAGCTGCTTGCGTAAGAAAACCATGGTACGATACTACAAAAAGATTTAAGTTACAGATATCTCGTTTGCAAGCTTTACAGGATAGAATTATTCCCGAAGAGGTGCCCAAGGTGTTAAATGATGAACTTAGAGATATACCAAGAGATTTAAAATCAACAAAAGATGTTCTAGAAGTACTAAAGAAAAACAAATACACAAAATATTATGATGATGTCTATTTAATACACTATCACCTAACCGATCAAAAACCATTAAAATTACAACATATGGAGGAAACACTTATAAATGAGTTCGAAAACTTACACAAGGTCTTTAGGGAGCTGTATCCGAAAAGAGTATTGTTTATTAACTTGAAATGTGTATTGTACCATCTGTTGAAAAAGCACGGTGTTCATGTTGATATTGATTTTAAACACTCACCTAAACAAATAGAGATGTTAAAGAAATGTTTTGAAAAATTAGGATGGGCATTTTCTGTATAATAAATGAGTATAGATATATTTGGTAATGTTAAAGATAGAAAAGGTGATGTTGATATTAGTGAAGAAAAATTAAAATTGTTGGAAAATTTAAATGATGTTGTTAGCGTAAGTCAACTTAGGTCAATAGAAACTCAGTTAGAGAACGATAGAAAACGATTTGAAGATGCATTAGAAACGTTACAAGACACATACGTCAAGAAAGAAGATATTCAAAAGATTAGGATGGATACTACTAAATTGGTTATGCAAAAGGAAACCATGCCCCTACTATATCGATTAAGAGCTAAAAACGTTAAGGAGCCAATCTTTAGAATATTTAATCTTTCTAATGGTTACAAATTTCTCTATAATGGGAAAATAATGCACATGGAATTAAGTTTGGATAAATATTTTCTAGATATATATTTGGGTGATACTTTGATTAAAGAGATACCTTTTGACTTTAAGAAGAACGATACAATTACGATTAAACCAAATAAAAATTCTGCTATGGAAGAAGGACAATTATTGTTTGTTGTAATGTACATAGAAAGAGAGCTTTCTTAAAGACGTTTGCTATATAATAAATATGGATATCTTTGGTAATGTTAAAATGACATCAGATAATACAGTTTTGAGAAAAGATATTGCTATGTTGAAAGAAGAGCTTAACTTCATCAAACGGAGTTATGTTATAGAGCTTCATAGTCGATTGATATCAGAAAATGTTGAAACTCCGTTCTTTTTAATACATAATCTATCTATCACATACAAATTTCTTTATAAAGGTAGGTTAATGCATATAGAATCATCTTACAATACGTATTATATAGATATATATTTAAATGATTCTCTAGTTGAAACTTTTCCATTGCACTTTAATGCAAATGATAAAATAGCAGTTAGACCATCTAAAGGTTCTGACCTGAAACATGGTAAATTACTATTGCTTCTTATGCATGTAGAAAGAGAAGACGAAGATAGTGATGATGATGGTGAGAATGTTGATAGCATAATATTAAACAGCGATAGTTATTGATTTTCTATATAATAAACAGGATGTATTGTGTTAAGTGTAAGAAATCGACAGATACGAAGAAAGATACTATTAGAATTGAACAAACAAAGAATGGAAGATATCTAAAGAAAGGCATTTGTTCTGTATGTGGTGTTACTAAAACTCAATTCGTTAAAAAGCCTGATTGACTAGAAGAAGGTAAAGGTGTTAGAGAAGACATTATAGAAGAAATTCACAAACCATCTAGAAAAAACTTTGACAGATTAAGTGTAGTTATAAAAGGTATCGATGATCTTTGGCAAGCTGATCTTGTAGAAATGGATAGTGGAGTATTAAAAGGTGTTTCCAAAATCAATAAAGGTTATAAGTATTTGCTAACGATTATAGATGTGTTTTCGAAATATGCGTTTGCTGTTCCTGTTAAAGATAAAAGTGGTAAGAATGTTACAGAAGCATTCGAATCCATATTAAGAACGAGAAAACCTAGTAACTTACAAACTGATCAAGGTAAAGAGTTTTACAATAAAGAGTTTAAGAAGTTGATGGATGAAAATAAGATTAATCACTACTCAACCTATAGTGGTAAGAAAGCTTCTGTTGTTGAGAGATTTAATCGAACACTTAAGCAGAACATGTGGAAAAGGTTTACAACACAAGGGAATTATAAATGGATAGAGATATTACCAACACTAGTTAAAGAGTATAATCATCAAATTCATAGAACAATTGGTTTAAAACCTATAGAAGTTACCAAGAAGAATGAGAGAACAATATTGGAGAAAGTGTATTAAAAAGAATATAAGCGTGTTAAGCCCAAATACAAGTTAGGTGATCATGTTCGTATAAGTAAGTCGAAAGGGTTATTTGAGAATGGATATACACCTAATTGGTCAACAGAAGTATTTGTTATTAGTGAAGTTATTCCATCTAATCCGCCTACATATAGAATTAAAGATTTAGAAGAAGAGGATGTGCAAGGTAGATTTTACGAACCAGAGCTATTAAAGACGAAACATAAAGATGAATACTTGGTGGAGAAAGTGTTGAGAAAGAAAGGTGACAAAGTATATGTTAAATGGCTAGGGTTTGATGATTCGCATAATAGTTGGGTAGATAAAAGTAATGTTGTAGTGTAAATATAAATGTTTGTCTTTTATGGTTATTATGCCATAAAAGGCTGGTTTAAATGAGATAAGGGGTAACGATACGATACCCCCATAACATATATTTCCAGCGCTGGAATTCGTAGGGATGACTTTAAGATTAGTAAGAAACTACTTGAATATTTTGATAAAAATTAGCTGGCCTACATCCCGGCCAGCAAAACTCAACGTATTATATAGAGCCAAAAAAGGTACAAACAGTGATCAAAGATTTACAATAACAAACTAAGTGGACCGAATTCGGGCTACTTTGAAAATTCATCTTACACACTAATGAAACGTTACTCTCATAACATATTTCCAGGGTCGGTATTCCGGCTGTGGAAATTATCAAAAATTAGCAACACAACAAACTTCGAAGTCCCCGGGATTCCGGCCACTTCAGAAACTCATCTTACACAGTAAAACTAGCTGGATAACGAAATAAACAATCTAAAGAGTTAATTTCTTATATAAAGCCATCGCACTAGATACACGCATTTAACAAAGAAACACAAAGAAACTCCCGAACGGAAGATTTTCCAGTTGCAAAATATACCATCATGACACAACATTAAACATCAGAAGACAAGCTCATTTCAGAAAAGATAAGCGGTCTAGATATAGACCACTTCAAAATTCCTCCAAAGCTAGGAACTTCAGAAACTCATCTTACACAGTAAAACTAGCTGGCAACGAAAATGAAGTTAAAAATAAAGATTTTCTATATAATAAATATGGGTACTATGGATAGTCCTCTTAGTTTAAATGATATTTGCTATGAACAGATTAAAGATTATTACTGGTATGGTCTGTTTGGTGATTTCAAGTTGATTATAGACAAATCAACAGGATACTTCAATGCTACTAAGTTGTGTCAAGATGGTGGGAAAGATTTGATAATTGGTTAAGGAACAAAGAATCAACAACACTAATAAAAATATTAGAAGAAGAGCATCAATCTCAAAAAATATATTACGTGGTTAGTGGAGGAAGAATAACAATGATCAGGGGTACATATGTTCATCCAGACTTGTTCCAAGAAATAAAAAGATGGTCTCAATTGAAAAAAAAATAATGATAAGTCAGGTTTTGTTTATATAGCAACTACCAAACAGCACCAAGACAAGAGTATATATAAAGTGGGTTATACAAAAAACCTTGAACAACGCCTAGGTCAGTTTAATGAGTTTAGACTTGACTTCGAGCTATTTTATTATGAAGAAACGTATAAGACAAATGATGCTAAAAAGTTAGAGTCACTTGTACATAAACAATTAGATGAATTTAAATATAAAGGTGAATTTTTCAAGTGTGAACTAAACACGATCAAAGAAGTTATAGAAAAAATTCAAGATGATGAAGTAATCGAAAAGTTAAAAGGATTGGAGTTAAAAGATGAATAGGTGTAAAAAGGTAAGGATAATGAGTTTTGAACATCCCTGACATACTTGGTTATGAGAAGACTGCAAACGCCATTGAAAGACGCGTAGGTGAAGAAGACAAAGTTACATACAAACAAATCAAGGTCCCGTTTTCCGGGACCTTGTCAAGTGTACATCCTCATACAATCTTCATCAACGAGATAAGCGGTCTAGATATAGACCACTTCAAAGAAGCGACGTATGCATGTTTGAAAGGGGTCCAGTGCTGGTGGACCCCACGAAAATGAAGTTAAAAATCAACATTTTCTATATAATAAATATGAGTACTATGGATAGTTCTCTTAGTTTAAACGATATTTGCTACGAACAGATTAAAGACAATTATTGGTATGGTATTTTTGGTGATTTCAAGTTGATTATAGATAAGAGTACAGGCTACTTCAATGCTACTAAGTTGTGTCAGAGTGGTGGTAAGAGGTTTGACAACTGGCTGAAAAATAAAGATTCTAAAGAATTATTGGAATACTACAATGAAAAATTAGCTTCCTATAATTGTAGGAGGCTAAATTTAACGTATTATATAGAACCAAAAGGTACAAACGAGAAAGATTTATTAATTTCTGGCACATATGTATACAAAAGAATTTTCCTAGCTATTGCTTTTTGGACATCACATGACTTTTACGAAAAATGTTCTGTAATCATCGAAGACTATTTCGTTTCTAATTTTAAACAGATTCAAGAAGACCAAGAAGAGTTACAATCAAGAGTAGAAGAGATAGAACAACAAATGGATGAATTACGTTTGCACAATCAAGAACTAGAAAGCAAAGTTGATTATCTTAAAACAGTTGCAGCACCATATACAGATGATGTTTCAAAAGATAATTGCATAATCATATATAAGAAGAACAAACCTAATGATCTTTTCCCTTATTATGCTATCAGATGCCAAAAGAGAAGTCTATATAAGCCTCTTAATGAAGCAGAAGAAAAATATCAGAATCATGTAATAATATACGAAAAGTTTAGAGATCCTAAAAGTATTAAGCTATTCAACCTAATGCAGTAAGAACTAGATATTCGTAAAGGTAAGGGTAATGAGTTTTGGACATCACTATCAGAAGAAGAATTGATTAAAGAAATTGATTGTTTATATGAAGTTATTATCTGATAATTAAGGTTGGTTATCTATATAACAAATATGGAAGCACATTTTGATTTATTACATGATAGACTTGAACTAATTCATCATGATCTTAAACACTTAGCAACACTACTAGAGAAGCAAATACTGTTAAAGGAAAAAGAATTATTAATAATGCAACAGAAAACATCTGATTTGAGTAGTGATGATGAATATAAATATGGTAGTGATGATTATGATGATGATGATGATGAGTAAGTTTACAAAAATGATTTAATTTTAATATGTGTATATGTGACTTTGATGGGTTATTCCCATGAAAGCCGTGTTCTAATACAACGCGTAATATGTAGACAATGGCAGGGGTGTACAATGTTGTGTTGTATTAGGACAAATGAAAATGAACTGAAATAATCCAACGAAGGTAAAAATTGAAGAGTATAAAGATTTTCTATAGTATAAATAAGATGAATAATTATAGTAAATTCACTGTAGTAGAGTTAAGACGACAATGCAAAGAGAGGGGAATCAGAAGATATTCCCGATTAAGAAAAGCAGAACTGATAGACCTTCTTAAACAACATGATGATGAACAAAGCAGAAGACAGATTAGGGATATATTCCCCTTTAAACAAGAAGTATTTGAAGAACCAAGAATCAAAGTTGAACCACAACCAATCGATGTAAAACGCCAGAACATTGCATTAAAATCAAGATTAGAAACATGGAGATTTACAACAGATTACAAACCACAAGATCCACTTGAACAATATATTACTGCAACATCTAAAGCTATATCAAACAGATTACAAATTAGCTTAAGTAAACATAGTTCATTAAAAGCTAATCTTTATATAAGTTGTACATATAAAAAAAATGAAGAAACTCAAAACTTCTATTTTAACACTGAAAACCAGGAAATATACCGATCAAGTAATCTAAAGGAAGAAATAACTAAGATGAAACAAAGATTAAGAACCAGAATGGATGAGTTCCAAGCTAGAGGTTCTGGTTGGGCTCTTATAAACATTAACTTTTTACAACTTGCAATCGCCAAATATACACCATATAGAGGATCAACATATATAGAAATATCTAAACAAATTCAAAACAAAAAAGCAGTAATTAATGTAAAGAATGAAGATGAGAAATGTTTCTTATATTCATTATACAGAGCCCTATATCCTGCAAATTCACATCCTGAGCGAGTACCAAAAAATAATGAGCTTTTGTTAAACTTAGAATCTAAATTAAAAAATATTCATTTTCCTGTAAAACTATGCGATATTCCAAAAGCTGAAAAATTACTTGATATTTCTATAAATGTTTATGCATATGATCAAGACTATTCAATCTATATACTACATCACACACAAAACAAGCAAGAAAATCATGTCAATTTATTATATGTAAAAGAACAAAATGAAGACCAAGTTAAAACACACTATTGTTGGATTAAGGATTTAAGCAGACTAGTATATACACAGTCAAGTAAAAAGAGAGCTCGAAAATATTTATGTGATAGATGTTTGTTATACTTTTACTCTCAAAACGCTTTAAATAAACATGAGCAAGATTGTTCGTTAAATGAGCCAGTAAAAATAATAATGCCTGAAGAAGGTAAATGTGTTGAATTTAAAAACTACCAATACATAATGAAAATGCCATTTGTGATTTATGCCGATTTTGAATGCTTGTTACATAAAGTTATGGGTTGTAAAGAATGTTATCCGGATGACGAGCCATATACGAAAAAATATCAACAACATAAGCCATCTGGATTTTGTTATTATGTAGTAAAGAGCGATGGAAGTAAAACTAATCCTGTTTTGTATAGAGGTAAGAACGCTGCTAAAAAAATTATGACTGTTAACAAAAGAAGCTAAACACATATCGAACATATACGAACAAAATAACGAATTACCATTAACAAAAAGTCAGAGAAAAGAGTTCAATGAATCTAAATGTTGTTATTACTGTAAGCAGGAGTATACTAAAGAAAATCATAAAGTTCGATCATATAACAGGAAAATTTGTAGCACCTCTATGTAATAACTGCAATTTAAAAGTCAAAGTACCAAAGTTTCTACCAGTGATCATACATAACTTGACAGGATATGACTCACACTTGTTTATAAAAGAGCTTAGATGTAATAAAGAAGAAATAGATCTAATACCCAATAACGAGGAAAGTTACATATCATTCAGTAAAAAGGTTGGAAGTATTAAATTGAAATTTGTAGATTCATTTAGATTTATGGCTTCTAGTCTAGACAAATTGTCATCGAATTTGAAACGCGAACAAATGATACATACCCAACACTTTTATCCTAATCAAGAACAGTTTCGACTTGTAATAAGAAAAGGTGTTTACCCATATGATTATGTTAACAATTGGGATAAGTTTAGAGAAAGAAAATTACCGCTAAAGGAAGCATTCTTCAACAAGCTTATGAACACACATATAAGTGATGAGGATTATGAACATGCAAAGAAAGTATGGAAAACATTTGACATTAAGAATCTCGGACAATACCATGATTTATATTTGCAAACAGATGTATTATTGTTAGCAGATGTGTTTGAGAACTTTAGAGAAACATGTCTTAAAGCTTATGATCTTGATCCTGCTTGGTATATGACGGCACCAGGTTTAGCTTGGGATGCAATGTTAAAGATGACGAATATAAAGTTAGAATTGTTGTGGGATTATGATATGGTATTAATGGTAGAGAAAGGTATAAGAGGTGGAATTAGTCAATGCTCAAAAAGGTATGTAAAAGCAAACAATAAGTATATGGAAGATTATGATAAGAACAAAGAAGATTCTTACTTAATGTATCTAGATGCCAATAACTTGTATGGATGGGCAATGAGTCAATATCTGCCGTATAAGGGATTTAGACGGTTAAGTGAAGATGAGATTGAAGAAATAGATTTCACAAATATACCTGATGATTCTGATACTGGTTACATATTAGAAGTTGATCTTGAATATCCTAAAGAATTACATGACTATCACAAAGACTACCCATTAGCTCTTCAAAACATATGTCCTCCTGGTTCATCACAATCAAAGCTATTAACAACTCTATATGATAAAGAGAAATATGTGATTCACTATTGAAATTTAAAACAGTGTCTATCACTTGGATTAAAACTTAAGAAGATACATCGAGTAATAGAGTTCGAGCAATCAGATTGGTTAAAGAACTATATAGATTTAAACACGCAGATGAGAACTAGAGCAACAAATGACTTTGAGAAAGACTTCTACAAGCTCATGAACAATTGAGTTTTTGGAAAGACTATGGAGAATATTAGAAAGAGAGTTAATATCAAACTTGTAAGTGATGAGAAAAAATACGAGAAACTTGTAGCAAAACCGAATTATAAGAGTACTACAGTTTTTACGGAAAATTTAGTAGCAGTTCATATGAACAAGGTCAAAGTGCAATTTAACAAACCGATTTATGTTGGTATGTCAATTCTAGATTTGTCAAAATATTTAATGTACGATTTCCATTATAATGTGATGAAATCAAAATATCAAGACAAAATAGAAGTATGTTATACAGATACCGATAGTTATATATACCATATTCAAACAGAAGATGTGTACAAAGACATGAAAAATTACATTGATTACTTCGATACGAGTGATTACCCTAAAGATAACAAATATAGGATACCACAAATCAATAAAAGAATACTTGGTAAGATGAAGGATGAAATTAAAGGTACAATCATAGAAGAGTTTGTGGGTTTAAGAAGTAAGATGTACAGTATAAAAGCACCTCAAATAGATTTAACAGATAAAGACTTTAAAGGCAAGTTCGATAAAGAAAAATGTTGTAAGAAAGCTAAAGGTGTTAAGAAGTGTGTTGTGTATAAAGAACTTTCATTTAACGAATATAAGGACTGTTTGATTAGCCAAAAAGAATATTATAAGAAGATGAATTTGATTAGAAGTTATAAGCACGATTTGTACAGTATAGAAGTAAATAAGTTAGCTTTAAGTTGTGTAGATGATAAGAGATGTGTTTTAAAGGATGGAATCAATACCATACCATGGGGTCATTATAAGTTAGAAGAGTTGTAGTTTTAGATGTAAGATTTTAGATTATAAGTTTTAGATGTAAGTTCTTATGATTTTAAATGTCATAAAAGCATATTCAATCTCACTTTAAGGTATCCCTCTGTGTTAAAGTGCACAGTGGCGGTTTCTTGGGTCATTCTGTGTTGACTAAAAATATATACAAAATGTGTTAGCTAGGAGTTTTGGCCCAGAAGTAACCACCCCTAACTACTAACATAAGAGAAATACTTAGTTTTATATGATACACTTAAAGGCTGCACATCTAGAGCTTTTGGTTTTGTATATTCTTGAAATTCTACAGTTACGTTTTATATAACCACCATCACGGTTTACCCAATCCTCAAGTTTACTGAATTTTTAACAAGGGGGATTCAACATATCATTACGGAATCCTCCCCCCCAAAAAGAAGGACTACGGAATATATTTAAGTTAAGCTAAATACAACTGCACGACAGACATGACTGAGTGATTAACTTTTACGCTTCTATCGGGAAGTCCGGGATTCAACCAGCATACGACCATTCTGACAATGCTTTTCTTCATTCCATCTGTGAATGTAGAAATAGTGCGTGTACCGTGAGTTGGCCGACTTCCTTTCTTATTGTTTATAAATCGTTATTATTACTAATTATCAGCAATGACGGTTTTGCGAAGGTTAGGGGGCGGTCTTTCGGACCTAAGCCCGTTCCCCCAAGTTACGGAATGTTTGCAACAAACAAAATATCAATTAGTTATGCTTTTACTCATAAACTTTAAGCTCTCGTCAAATAAAAATTACGATTGTTTAGAAAACTAAACATTAGTAAGAAAAACCCTTCCCAAAATACTTTTCTAAGTCCGCCTCTGATTCTCAGTATAAAATTATTTCTAAGGTTGTATCCGGAAGATTATTGCTAAACATATAAACGAAACGAAATATTAGTTATGCCTGTACTCATAAACTTCAAGCACCTCCCAAATAAAATTAGGACTTTTTAGAAAATGAAACAATCAGAAAAAAACCTCCTAAAGTACTTTTCTAAATTCGCTACTGATTATTTGTATAAATTGGTATTCAAGATTGTGTTCGGAAAATTATTGCTAAATCACTTCACAGCTACAGTTTAACAGAAATGTGGAAGTACGGTTTGACGGGTATATTGAAAAACGTATGCTTTGACGGATAAATAGAAAAACGGGCAAGTTTAACTTTTGTGCTAGAAGCTAGAGTACTAAGCTCTTAGAAATGAAACATGGATGACAAACTAAAATGATCTAGAGAAGAAAAAAATGTCGATAACTCAAAAGTTAAAATAAAGTTAAATAGCCTCTAAAATTGCCATCAAATACTACATTCTTCATGTTAGCTTTAATTCGTAAAACATGTGCTCCATCCATCTTGATGGTGAATTTCAGAGCGAAATATTGCATTCAGGTCATGGAATTCTTAACTAACTATAGAATATACTATAAGAAATAACGTGGGTTCCTGTCACCACGGCATGGCGCGTCCTCAGGTTGCGGATCGAGGAGAAGGCCTCTAGATATGGAGGTTAGCTGCGAATATACTGAATAAGCAGTTGCGGACAGACGACTAGGAGTTGTCCTCCAGCTTGGGGGTTTGGGTAAGGCTAACACCCTCATCCTGTAAAAAAAGGTACTTGTTCAGAAACATTCACAAAAGCCTCGGACAAGGACTGATAACTTGGCACGACATCAGCAAAAGAAAATGGACATGAGGTTTGGAACATGAAATATTAGAAGTCTTTATAGGGCAGGCGCGTTAAAATCTGTAACGAGTGAGTTAGAGAAATACAGGATGGACTTAGTAGGAGTTCAGGAAGTTAGGTGGGAAGGAAATGGATCTGATACTTCCGGAAATTTTACTTTATTTTACGGGGAAGGAAATAAAAATCACCAGTTAGGAACAGGGTTTTTCGTTCACAAACGAATATTACCAGCAATTAAACGGGTTGAATTCGTTACTGACAGACTTTCTTTTATTACTCTTAAGGGACGGTGGTGTGATATTATTGTTTTAAATGTACATGCTCCAACTGAAGATAAGGGTGACGATATAAAAGATAGTTTTTACGAAGAAGTGGAACGGATATTTGACCAACTCCCGCGATGCCATATGAAGATTCTATTAGGGAATTTCAATGCGAAGGTAGGACGAGAGGAGATTTTCAAACCGATTATAGGGAACGAAAGTTTACATAAGGAAAGTAACGACAACGGTGTTACACTCGTGAACTTTGCAACATCCAAAAACCTAATTGTGAAGAGTACAAAATTCCCACATCGCGACGTTCATAAATACACTTGGACATCACCAGACGGAAAAACACATAATCAAATCGATCACGTTTTAGTAGATAGAAGAAAACAATCTAGCATAATTGACGTCCGGTCGTTTAGAGGGGCTGATTGTGACACTGATCACTACCTGGTAGCAGCGATAATACGGGAGAGATTATCGTTGAATAAAGGTAATACTCAATGTCCGAAAACGGAGAGATTTAATTTAAAGAAATTAGAAGAGAGCCAGGTAAGAGAGAAATACCAGATTGAAGTTTCGAATAGATTCTCGGTTTTAGAAGTCTCGGAGTGCACTAGTGTTGAGGATACTTGGATTGCAATTAGAGATAGCATTAAAAGTTCAGCAATAGAAAAATTGAGACACGCGGAAATACGTAGGAACAAACCATGGTTCGACCAAGAATGCATTAAACTAGCAGAGAAGAGAAAACAAGCAAAATTACGGTGGCTACAAAATCCGAATGAAATAACTACACAAAATTTCGCAGATATCAGGCGGAAAACTTCCAAAACTTTTAGAACAAAGAAACGCGATTTTCTGAAAGCTAAAATTAAGGAACTTGAAGATAATAGTAAAAATAAAAATATTCGGGACATGTATAAAGGGATCAGCGAATTTAAGAAAGGCTATCAACCTCGTGCTTATATATTAAAGAAATCTGACGGAACAGTTCTCACTGATACGGATAGCCTCTTAAATAGATGGAAAGATTTCTTTAACGATTTGCTGAACACGCAGCCAAAAACTAATGTGCGTGGAGAAAAGGAGATACACACCGCAGAACCGTATATTCCAAAACCCAATCGAATAGAAGTGGAAGTGTAAATTTAATAGGGGATGATAGGAGAACAGTAGAAATAAATGCAGAGATTTTATTAAACGCTTGCAGGGACATGGGTTTAGAAGTAAATGCAGAGAAAACTAAATACATGGAAGTGCGTCGCGACCGTAGTACTGCAAATTGTGGAGGCGTTAAAATATTAAATAATACTTTTGATAAAGTGGATACTTTCAAATATTTATTATCAATATTAACAGACGAAAATCATATTCACGAAGAAATTAAATGTCGACTAAACACAGGGAATTCGTGTTACCATTTGGTTCAAAATCTCTTGTCGTCACGAATTCTGTCGAGGAATTTGAAGCTTAAAATATATAAAACGATAATCATGCCTGTTGTCCTGTATGGTTGCGAAACATGGTCGCTTACTCTGAGGGAAGAACATAGACTGAAAGTATTTGAGAACAGGATCCTGAGAAGAATATTGGGACCCAAGAGGAACGAGAATGGGGAATGGCGGAAGATCATAACGAGGAACTACACAGTTTATACGGTTTACCCAACATTGTTAGGGTCGTCAAGTCTAGGAGGCTTAGGTGGGCAGGTCATGTAGCTAGAATGGAAGAAAGTAGAAACGCTTTCAAAGTCTTGACTGGTAGACCCATAGGAAAACGACCATTAGGAAGACCTAGGCGCAGATGGGAGGATAATATTAAGATGGATCTCGCAGAGATAGGAATACAAAGTAGAAACTGGATGCAATTAGCTAAGAATACAAGTCAGTGGACAGCTTTTGTAAACGCGGCACTGAACCTCCGGGTTCCATGCGCCATAGAGTTAGTTCGTTAGTTAGTATACTATAAGAAAGCTATTTAGATAGAAAAATCATGAAAATGAAAAAAAGCCAAAATTTCAAAAATTCTCGTTTTTTCCCCCAAAAAGCCGGCTATTTATGTGAAAAAACCATCGATTCAAAAAAAACGGGTTTTTTACATCTCTATATAACACAAATTCCCCCTTCTCCCTCGGACACCAGTCACAACGTTGCACCCCTCTACCTTCTACGAATACCTCGAAGTCCTTGTACAAGTACATGACAAAAAACATACACAATGTGCACACAGAGAAGGCGGTTTTATCAAAATGCGACAAATAAAACTCGCAATGTCGTGGGGGAGGGGTTATCCTTTCCCTCACCTCATAGGCCTATATCACGAAAGTAACGACGAAAACTGAAAGGACTTAAATTAACCTGGCCCTAGCTGATATTCCACAAGAGTTCGTAGGAAAAAAAAACGTAAAAGCGATCGAAGGAAAATTTAGCAACTCGGCCTACAACTTACACAGTTCTCTCTGTCTTTTTTTATGAACGGTGATAGCTTAAACTTGGCCAAACAAAAATAAAATATACGGTTCCTTCGAAATTTCAGTGTTTCTTGCTCAGTATCGCAAACTCAAATAGGGAATGCAATATCTCAAACTAAACAAACAAACAAATATAATTTCGTTAAACTTTCCTGACCCACTCAACAATTTGTCTGTAAATACTGTGATTCTACTCGTGTGTAATTTATAAGTCCCCCAAAATTACTTACGCTACTAACATATAATATTACTCGATACAGCTGGTGGGAAATATTTTGTTGGGTGCCAGTATCTGTCTGCTACACATGGTCAGCCAATATATATATATATATATATATATATATATATATATATATATATATATATATATATATATATATATATATATATATATATATATATTTCTTTTCAAGCGGTGTTTTGGATTAAATAAATTTCTTAATTTATTTAGATTACATATGGATTTAAATAGTTTTATTTGGCCTTAACGTCCTTATGCAACACAGTGATATGAAAGTAGATCTTTTTCCGAAAGTAGACATCGATTACTAGGAAAATGTTTAGCTGTCTGATGCAATAGGAATAAATAGCGCGATTATAATACAAATGTGTTGCTTCATATTTAAAGCACACTAACATTTATTTTGATTTATAATTATGAATTAGCTTATTATTGATAAAATAAAAGTGACAGTTCTCTCCTCTTCTTCTTCGTAAGGTATTTTCATAAGAAGATTGACAGAGGAAGAAAGAAGCAAAAACTGTTGTCAAAAGAGAAGCAACAAACCCGTGTCGTTCCAAATGAACTTGAGTTAGGGGTAATTATATTTAAGTTTTGCTTTATATTAGCGAGTGAGCGTAGGGCAGTTGAGTAGAGCGTTGGCTTCGTTTTAGGAAGTTCCTGGGTTCGCGCTCAGCAACCGCTTATCCCTGGTTTATCTCAGTCGTACTAGGCAAATGCTGTAATGGTGCATTAAATACGGCCAGTGTCGACTTTTTAAACCCTTTAACATAGGTAATAGTATTGTACGAAATTTTAACCATTTATTTTTATCTTTTGCAATTTTTTATTATTTTGAAAATAAATTTATTAGAAATCGCAACATCAATGTTTCGGATGTCTTTAAGATCGTGATCAGTAATTACAGTAAATTGGAGAAGGAATTTTGAATAGCCTGTTTATGCAATACTCATGCATTGTAGTAAAATCTGGTAATATGGCAGTAGGATACAGAAGGATATTCTTCATTTTTTTTTTTTTTTTTTGAATAGAAGTGCTTGGAATTGGGACCGCAATTTGATTAATCTTCGCCTTTGCGTTGTGATCTCAATAAGTAATTCGTTATTTTATGAGACATAGATAGCAGCAAAATCGAAGTATGGTTTAATAAATAATCGCTTTGATATTTTAAAAATCAAGTAAATGTTCTCTTACCATTAAAATGGTAATGTGTTGCTATCTTTAAAGAGCAATAATAATTATAGGTACCTGTATACATTTATTACATTTAGTAAAGTTCCAATTATTTAATTACTGTACCAATGCCGTTAATCACGTGTACTAGTTTTGTTTTCCAATCACACATCACTTTTGAAGAAATTGCTGGAATTGCTCTATCAGTGAATGCTCAACATAAAATTCATTGTATATTGATTCAAAAATTCTAAATTTAACACATGAATGTGTTAACACATGAAACCATATTTATCTAAAGTTACATAGATCTTTCCGCGATCTGCCGCTCTTTTCCCACGGAATCACTGTAGTTTTTTAATATATTTTAATTGTATACATTTTTTCTTTTCCTTCTGACATCCTTCTACGACCAACAGATTACATCTACTGCACATAAGAATTTAAAAGTACTTTGAAACCAATTTTGCAGTTCAGAAAGAAGTCTTGTAGCACCATTTGCTTGATTTCGTAAATGAGAACGAGAGTTGACCGCAGTAGCCGTGCGCTTTTAAGTATCATTCCGCTTACTTCAATGTTCCAGGTTCGATTCTCACTGGAGAATGGTTGTTTGTGGATTTTAGGAACTTAACAGCTAATAGCATCGTACCCAGACAAAGTCGAGAGGTACTAAAATCAGGGTTTAAAAAAACAACCCACCTACGCCTGTATCGGTTTTCTCGGACTTAATTTATTTTTCAAAATATCTAAATGTAAGTGGGTAAAAGTGTTAAAATGTGATTTATATTTCAAGATTCTCATTGTCATAATTTGCAACAAGGGGGCGCGGTGGATCAGTGGTAGAGCGTTCACCTCCGGTTCTTGGGGTCCCTGGTTCGATCCCAGCTCGCGCCATGTGGACTTTGTGGAGGACAATCACCGTTTCTCCGAGTTCTCCCGTTTCCTCCCTCTTTCTTCATTTCACCATTTCGTCTATTTCTCTTCATCACAGCCTCCGTTAGCCCTCAAACCATAACCATGGGACGTAAAACTCAATGACTTCATGTTTTTCAAATATAAGCATAATCTGTGCATTAATTTGTATAATTATCTCAATTAATTCCATAATTATCTCAAGCTGAGTGTTTAAAAATTCATTCAGTACTTTACAAAGGTCCTAGAAAAGACTTAATTAGTATATATTGAATAATGTAGTATGCCTAAAAGTCCAAATTTTGTAAAAATCACTTTCAATGTGATCCGCTTAGTTGTATGACTAATATACTCATCAAAAGCTCAATAACCAGGTGGGTTTTTTCAGGTGTTTCCAACCCGAAAAAAAAACAACTTGGCTGAGCTGCGCCCACATGGACAAACTCTGACGAAAATACAGAATTTTACCAAGAACAATCGAATTTCAAAGTAAAGTTATAAGTTTTTGTAGTATCTTACCACTAAAACAACGTACCAAAGTATAACATATTTCCTTTTTTAAAATTAATATTGTTAAACATTCTAAGGAGTACTTCTATTTTTTTGTTGTCTTTATAGAGAATTAACGTGTCGTCTACATAACGATAGTCTGTAAACAACTTTTCAATTTAGATGTAGCTACACTTGATAAGATAATTATTGCATATTTTGCACAGCATTGTTATTTCGTGATTTTATTTCTTTATTTAAATATGTACTGTGATCTTTATATTTTATTAAACATATCTAAACTCATTCCTTTGGATATACATATTACAGGCGTTGTTTCCAGAAACCTTGAAGCCTCAAGGACCAACCCTATTCTATACTGCCGAGTCCAAAATGCTGTGGAAAGGAAATGGAGAAACAGCCGTGATATCGAAGATACATCCCTGCTGCTCTTATGTATTTATTACGTTAAGAATTTATTATACCCAACATGGTTTGGACAATTTCTGGGACTTGCAAAAAAATTTTGACATGTGACAAAGAAATATTAAACGCAGCGTACTGCAGAAACCATATAAAATACTAAATATTATAACGAAAACAACTGCAAGAATAACAATTAAACAATAGCAATAAACTTGTTTTGTATTACTTGAATTATGTTCCTCTATATCAAGTATTTTTAGCACTTCATTTTAAAATAAGAATGTTTATTTATTATTTAATAAGGTTATATAATGTAGCAGCAAAAATTGTGAACAAAAGGTTAAAACATCAAATTTGCATTATCAGCGCCCCCTCCCCCAATTCAACAAAACAGTCTGGTCCTTAGTTGTTCTTCAAATTTTTCGCGTAAATTTCGGATCTGCTTTATTCAATTTCGGATGCTTTAATCGGTGTGAGTCCGCACGCGCAAACTGAAGTATTCTTTCTTCATTTTTTCCTAATCCACAGCTTGAAGAAGAATATGTGGCATTTTGCCCCAAGTAAATTTTATAAGTTTTATCAAAAGCTAAAAGCTTAGCTTTTAATGGAAGGTATTTCCATTGCTCAGCTGTTATGTTGTTTTATTTGGGTTGATAAAAGCAAAGCTTTGATGTCGAAAATATAATCGATGGTATTTTTAAGTATTTTCATTACTTTCATCAGAAAACTTGTAACTTAAACATCCTTCAGGAAGGACTGAACGTCCAAAAGGTACTACAATATTTTCCCACAGTTAAGAGGACTTTGTATATTTGTGCCAGCATAGAAAGCATCACTAAGAAAAAAGAGAAGTCTCAGTTCTGTATGGCATCTAATCTTAAAAAAAAAAGTTACGATTGTTCGTTCACTAAAAGTGAGATGCTTTCCGAAGGTGATGTTTGATGGATAATATAACACTGATATTCGTTCTTTTGCAGAATACCTCTTATAGGAGTTTCATATTCTTCCGGGAGGACAGATTCTCCATTTTTAAATCAGGAGGCACGTCCTTCCAGTAGGACGAATGGCCGTACTTTAGTATTAATATAAAATGTATTCAAACATTTCAAATCGAATAAATATTTGTGTTTATAATAAGGAACAAAGTACAAGGTATATTCATATATGATACGGTACAAAGTAAGTCAAAGTTAGAGTCACCCTGATTACTGTATATTCTGAAGTGAAAGAGGAATAATTGTAAATTGGTTTAGTCGGATGCGGAAAATTTCTAGCAATATAATGTGTTCTGTAGGCCATTTTGGAGGCAGCCCTGTTGAATTTGTCTGAAAATAATCTTAAATGGAAAATGGAGCCCACCTCATTTTGTGATAGTATATCATGAGAACTTTATTGAAAAAATGAGTTTTCATTATTACTGTTTATGTAACCAGTTTCATATTGTTCCTAATTTCAATATCATTAATAATGTCATCTCTGAAAAGTAGCAGGGCACAAATACTGAAAATCTGACTTTGCCTTTGAATTTCTATTGAAATCTAGTCTTAACACTACGATGGTAACGTTGGGTCTGTGAGACCCAAGCCTTTACAAAAAATAATATAACTTTAGTTGACAACACTCGAACTGCTACACCCTCCCCCTACCTTCCGCTCTTAAGTTGTAGTTTGATCATACGTAGGCTGTTTTAGTTTTCGCTTGGTCATTGTTGTGTGCCGCGTGCTTTTTCATAGAGTGGGCCAGACAGACCCAACGTTACCAGTGATGTTATTTTTACTAGCACGATTAAATAATATTAAGTAGCGATTTTAGAAGAGAAAACTTCATATTTCCGTGTGTTGATTTGCATGTTTTTTAAGCACTTGTCGTATAGTTTATATATATATATATATATATATATATATATATATATATATATATATTCAAGTGAAGCATGGCCGAAAGCTATGAGGCATATGTTCAAAGAATAAGGGATATGTTAGAGCAAGAACTAAGTGATGTAGCTTGCAAAGAAGATGATGAAGATTGTTATCCTGACTTTTGTTTGCCTAGTGATCATTATACTAGTGATGAAGGAGGAAACTGTGATGGAAGTTTTGATTTTGAAGTAACTGTGCACAAATATTTTGTAGGTAGAGACAAGGACCCGAAATGGAGTAAGAAAAAAGGAAATATGAATATTCGTAGTAACATCGTGACTGCTCGTATACCGATATCTAAAGAATTGTCTCAAGAATTGATACAGAGGCAGTTGATGCAGAGAGCACAAAATAAACGCAATCCTACTGATCTTCGAAAATCAGCTGCAAGATTATGTGGATTAACCCTTGAAGAGCATGCTCCTATGCAGCGAGAATTGAAACGAGGACGTTGCAACATGTGTAAAGACCAGGTACTTTTGCCAAAATTGTGGTAAATGGATTTGCCTGGGTCAGGCAAGAATGTTGTGTGGTGAATGTTCAGTTCATTACATGTAAAGATGCCAATAAGAGTGGCTGCAGTTTTTCATAAATTGAAAGTTAGTGCAAAGAAAAATTGAAATTAAAAGACAACTTTTCCTTCAGTTTCAAGTAATATCGTCATTACCTAACACTTTTCATTTTTTGTAACATGACTGGAATATTGCTTTACGTATTGAATACTGTGTTTAAGCCAAACCTAACAAAATAATAGTTGAATGAAAAATGTTTGTTAAATACTTTCATAACAATAAAAGACATATATTAATTTTGAATTTGGCATTCAAAATAAATTACTGTACTCTTTCGTTTAATGTAACTAAAGATAATTTCGTCAATGTAAGCTCGAAGTTATAAAATATTCTTTTTTAATTGATTTCAGTGCGTAAAAACTTGTATGGGTCCCGTAGACCCAACGTTACCATTTATGAAAGTTTCCTGAACGTTACCACTGTAGTGTTAAAGGTGATGCATCACATGACCCTTGTTTCCATTATTTTTTTAAATAGATTAAACCAATATTTCTACTTGTGAAATGGGCAACAGACTCACGTTACGAAAGTTTTCACTAGCCCACCTAAGTTTTATACAGAACCATCACATTTCTTTTTTAGCATATTTATGTTAATCAGAGTGATTGCGACTTTTAATGTTGACTGAAAATGCTTAGATTACGACCTATAATAGCAAATGTTGTTAAGGGTTGTAATCTAGATATTGATTGAGTCAACTTATGTTTATCAATAAAACAGGTACAAAATGAAATGAAATCTTTGAGTTTTACGTTCCACGCTTATGCTGGTTAGGCTAAAGAAGACGGCAATGATGATGAATGAATGAAATTGTAGAATAAAGAAAGTGAGAGGAAATGGTAGAACTCCGAGGAAACCCACGCACACGGTGTTTGCTTACCACAAAGTTCACTTGGCGCGACCTGGAGTCGAACCAGGGACCCCAGAGGTGAACGCTCTACCACTGAGCCACTGCAGCTCCATGTAATAGGCACAGTCAGAAACAATATTAACTTAAGTATAGGTTGAAAGTATATGAATTTATAGCTCCAACCTATACTTAATATTGTTTCTGACTATACATGTACCCATGAAATTAGGTTTTGTACCCATGAAATTACGAGCTTTAGTACCTATGAAGAATATTTGTAGCTAAGAAATCAGACGTACATTGTACCTGCTACTTCTTGGGTACCATGTACCTGCTAAATTCATGGGTACAGAAAGGCCGTTTTGTACCTCTGAAATAGTGGGTACTGTATTTAGAGTGTACAACTCGGGTCCTGGCGTCAAATCCCCTAGATGTAAACAAGATCCACAAAAGTTCCTGTACTAGAGCCGAAATAAGCTCGGCGCTGCGTCAATTAGTCTTGAAGGTTCAATGTAGCCTAATTCCCTACTGGCAGAAATAAAACGACCATCCGAGCTGAGGCCACAAACGAATGTTAAAGTGTTAACACGTATTACGAGTCACTTTATATGAGAGTTCGACACACTGTTAGAATGACCTTTTTTGTACAGATGCGTAACATATCACTGTTGATAAACTCTGAAAATTAACTCTCACATATGCCAACGGCGATTCAACGTGCGAAGCTCAACCCATACAAGGAGATCGCGTATTATCTTTAGAACACGGCACCCCACACGCCTTGGTGGGTGCTCTTCGAAGTAACAAACAGGCACGCGTACTAAACACACAGTGAGAGTTCTATTTAGCAAACCAAAGCTTGTATATGGTCAACGGGGAAATCCCGATTTTTGCTCCTAGCGTCGGGATCAGAATTATTGTCCAATGAGCTTTTGGTATTAAAAGTGTGTAGGTTGAAAGTGATTGTCCCAAAATCAGACCCAAAAGGACATTTACCAAGCATGTAACTCTCACGTGAACAGTCCTTGTTCCTCGACCATATATGACCGTAAGAATCAAAATGAGACCTACCAACACAGATGCACGAAATACAAAACTGATGAAGAAAGCTTCGAGATTGTTCCTTTTATATACGAGGGTTAATTAATAAAGTTTGATATTATGTCTGTCTCTTTCAAATGTCTTTTTTAAAATTTTCAAAATGAGCTTCGGGTCGGTGATAGTAGAAATACATGACGTACAAATTATAAATGTTTCGAACAGAAAAGAACAGCTATTGGAACTATCTTGGGAATTCATGGATAAACTTTTAAAAAATGAACTTTGTAACTTTTGGTTGCTTGTGCGCTGTGAGTATAAAGAGTTGTATGAAAAGGCATCACAACATTTGATGGCTTCCCCTACCACTAACTTAAGTGAGCATAAATTTTCTGCTCTTTGCAGTATTAAAACTTAGAAATGAAATCGTCTTGGTGTGGAATCGGACCTAAGATTGATCGTGACAAAACCTATTCCAGATTTCAACGCAATTATGAGAAAAATCATTCTTCACATTAGTGATCGCACATTTGAGAACATTGTTTACGAAGTGGTATCCTTTAAGAGAAAAGACTGATTTTCAGTCTTGAAGATTACTGTATTTTCAATTCAAATTTCGTTAAATAGGAAACAATCATGTATATTTAGAATAAACTAATTATTGCATTATTTTTCTTGATCTTTTTCTTCTCAGTGGTAATTCCAAATATTCCAAATAGCGTTGCAAGGGGACCTACAGACCACTTTCCGAACGAACAAGGGGTCCCCGTTATTGAAAAGTTTGGGAACCACTGAATTAGAGAAAACTACTTTCAACGTTTCATATTGGCACTCGCATTAGGCAAAAGAAATTCTGAGTCCGTGCCCCTGAAAGGAGAACAACACAGGGGTATTATCCTATTGTTACTAAGACTCTTTTCTAAATAAACATTTTCTTTAAAAAATAATGACAAATTTCATATTAACTATAAAAAATATTTAGCTCCTGCCAGTAAATCCTTGCGTAAGAACAATCATATTGAATTTATTATGCTCTTCGAAGGGGGCTGTAGTCCCATATTAGTCATTGGTACATAAAATAGTATGGATCATTAATTCTGCGCATCTTGCAAGTAATTTGAAACTCATGAGCACTCCCAAAATAAAATTTGGAATTTTTATTTCCCCTCCCCCTGTGATTCCCGAAGGTATCTCTACTAATTTACCCTGCGTACTGTGTGCCCCCTGTTACCAAAATAACATTCCAGATATTTACTATCATAACGACAAATTTCATATTAATTGACAACCAATAGCTTCTTGCGCATATCCCTGCTTAGGATATTTATCATGAATTTTAATGTGATTTTTGAAGGGGGCTGTAGCCCAATATCACTCACTGGCTCATGAAAGGAGCATCAGAATGTTAATTTCGTATCATTTGTGATTAACTTGACACTCACTGGATTTCCAAAATAAAATTTATTTTTTTATATAAAGATCCAGTAACATACGCTTCGCCCCCACTGTCCCCCTAAGGCGTTGCGTTACCGACATAACATTCAAGATTTGATAAGCACATCCTTTTTGTTACAATGACGCTAAATTTCACATCAATTGACAAGAAATACATTCTTCTCGTATGTTCGTACTAAGGATATTTATGGTGACTCTTTTATTTCTGAAAGGGGGCTATAGCCCCACATAAATCACTGGCACAGGAAGGAGCATTCAAATATTAATTATATGATATTTGTGGATAATCTGACGCTCACTTGCATTTCGGGAACTAAATTTTGAATTTTTATAAAGATCCATCTTCTGAGCTTCGCCCCTAAGACGGTGTATTACCAAAATAACATTTCAGATTTGAAAAGCACATAGTCTTTTGCTACAATTACGCCAAATTTCACATTAATTAACAGAACATAGTTCAATCTTGCATGTCCCTACTGAGGACACCGGCGTTTTTCCGCGCGATTTTCGAACGCGACGAGCAAAAAGAGATTCGTTGACCAAAAGAAACAAAGAGAGTTAGAAGGTAATCTGTAGCTTTAAAATACGAATTAGGGCTTATATTTCCCTCGTATAAAGCTTTCTCGAAACAGTCGGCAGCCAGTAGGATGACGACTGCAAAAAGACACTGCCGGCAATTTCTTTTAAAAATACACGTCGGAGAATGTTTCAATATTGCGTAAAAGTGGCAACGAGTCGAATTTTGGAAAATGAATAAAGCCTGTATCTTCTTTAGCCTCTACGGACCCCAGTGCTCACTTGAGTACATTCATTTTAATATTACGTAAACGTATGTCGTTTCATGTCAATTGCATCGTTACAAGTTTTGCTACTCAAGTACTCATTCGAGAATACATTTAGTGCACTCTGGGTCCATCATATGGCAGCTTTGAGTATACAGTGTACTAACTAGAAAATATTCAGAAATAATTTTTTCGAGCACTGAAAAATGCTGGTCCGTAGATGTTAAAGATGAAGTAAAAAATGAAACTGTCCGAAGGTTTTTCCCTTGAGTGGGCACTAATTCCATAAAATATGAATTGTGAAAACGGAGTCTGCAGATAGTCGGCATACAGCGAACGGAACGACCACTACAAATGATGGTTGTAAAGACGTCGAAACGTTGACGGCGTGCCGACCATAAAAAAGGTAAATGTATGAAAAGAAATGTAGTAAAGGGACTGCACGTAAACGGTATATGAGAAGTAAATTTTTAAAATTAAATTACAAGTACGAGAGGATCCTTGACAAACATTTTGGAATAAGACGGCAAACATCGGACGGGCGATCTCGGCAAATGTTGTCGGAAAGGCGCCGAAACGCTGTCGGCGTGCCGTCATGTAAAGGAGTCGAAAGAAGGTCTGAAAAAAGCGGACGGACCGACCTTGGAAAGGTGCTTGGGCAGACGCCGAGCCGCCTTTGCCGATGAAGAGCCTCATTGGAGAAATCGTAGTCTGGTCTCGCTGCATGTATGTTCGGTTCGCGTCCTTCATTTGTCATATGGTGATGCAATGTGGAATAAGTTCGTTGATTCTTATAGTCAAGTGAAGGTGAGTTTACAAGTGGGGAAAATGTTTGTGATAAAAATATTCATTAATTGGCAACTGTACCAAGTTGCTAGTACAGTTGCAAATATCACGAAAACATGATTTGTAAGTGTCCATGGTGGGGAAGACGACGAATAAACTAAATATTAACCAGCTAATAGTATTCCATGTGCAACATGAAGAATCGTGGCCTTAGAAGCGGAAGAGCTATATACATGTGGTGAGTTAATATAATACTATTCATATACATTTCAAATTGTCATAAATTCTATATGTTGTGTTACATATGTTAATTGTTGCTGCGCACGAAAAAGATGCGGTTATAGTATGTTCCCGCGCACTGGCGTCTCCGGCATGCAAAATTTGGAGGGGGGCATCAAAGAAAGTGATTTAAATGGTACTACCTAGCCCAACCTGTTTATTAACTTCGATTCTATTTGTTACCCTTCTGCTTACTTTCACCGACCCCCTAATGTATATCAAGAACTCGATTACGATTGTAGGGAGCGCAGTGGCTTAGTGGTAGAGGTCTCTGGTTCGATATATCTTCACTAAATAAAATGAAAATGCTAGAAACAATGTTCATAAGTAGTGGATTCTATTAGGGTCTTAACTTGTGGAGGACAGGAGGGCAACTTCTCCCCAGGGTAGCACCCCGCCGTTCGAGGGGGATCCAATTGAAGACAATATATTTTTCAACCATATACGATACGAACATGAAATTATAAATGAAGTATCAAACAGGTTCATTATATTACATAAACAAAACAGCACAAACAAAAATGAGTCGTGGGCCAATTTCAGTTTTAAAAAACTCCGTATTAGTAGTTGCCCTAGAAGTTATATTTATTCGTACGGCTTTGAGATATGTCAATATTGTCCATTAATTAACTTGTCATGTATGGAACAGGCCCAGAGGCATAACTATCGGACCCCACCTCTTGAGCTTGGGGTCCCTGGTTCGATCCCAGCCATCGCCATGTGAACTTTGTGATGGACAAGCCCTGATTATCTTTGCCCATTGTAATTTTTTAGGAATTTGGGGGACGCCGTACATATTTTTTGGAAGTTGGGGACGGCGTCCTCCTGTGTTCCAGCACACTTTTACCGCTAATATGAGGGAAAACTGAACAATTTATATTCAATGAAAATGTGTTAACATATGAATGTCACAGAGGACTTTCTATTAGATATTGCTTGATTTATACCTCGAATTGGAATATATTGTCTATACATTTGATTTTCAATTATTGCATCAAATTCTCTGTTACGAAATTCGTCTGACTAGCATAGGGTGACCAGACCTACTAATTTTCGCAATACAGTACTGTTTTTAAAGAGCTGTCCTGTGTGTTGCGAAGACGCACAGTGCTACGAAATGCTAAAAACGTGGCCAAAATTCAAAATCACTTTCAGAGTGTGCAAAAATGGGCATGCTGTGGTTTTTGACTTCACTGATCACGAACTTGATATCCTAATTGAAATCTTCAAAATAGTGGATCCAATATGGCGGATCAAATTTTGCAAAACAGTAGAATTTATTTTTATGCTTTGAAACAAGTGCTTGTATTGGAGTCTCTAAATAAAGATACAATATATACAGTGTTTTGAATCACTGCACGGACGTTTTCTTCTGCTTCGGGTTCAATTTGATTAGTCTCAATAGTATCTTGCACCTCCTCCTGCTTTGACCAGATGCTATTTAGATGTTTTAAGCGTGCACACATTTCTTCGATAGTGCCTTCATTTGGAAATCTTTGAGTTTTACGTCCTACGGTTATGCCGGTTAGGCTAAAGGAGACGATGATGATGAGAAATGAATGAAATGGTGGAATGAAGAAAGTGGAAGAACCCCGAGAAAAACATGCACACTGTGTTTGTCCACCACAAAGTTCATATGGCGCAAGTTGGGATCGAACCAGGGACCCCATTCACCAGAGGTGAACGCTCTATCTCTGAGCACCCGCGGCTTCTCCCTTCATTTGAATCAAAAGCCTGAACAAAGGTGTTTATTCTGGTTAATTGGCCTCTGTATGCAGAACTTGCCTTAAAAGACACTGAAGTCTTGAAATGATTACTTGTTCTGCATTGCTTGGTATATAATGTGTTTCTATGGAGTATCTGTTACGTTTTATTATTATTATTATTATTATTATTATTATTATTATTATTATTATTATTATTATTATTATATTATTATTATTATTATTATTATTATTATTATTATTATTATTATTATTATTATTATTATTATTATTATTCCGTGTGCACGAAAACGCGTATCAATAAGCGTAATACGTTATTTTTATTTTTATTTTTATTTTTGTAAGTAACCCTTTAACTTCTTCCTTCTGTTTCCAATATTTATATATTTTCAACCCATCAAGTCTTTTCTTCTGTTACGAAATAAAATACTAAAGTATTTAAAAACAGATTTTGTTCGATTTAGAGATGGAAATTGTACAGTAACTTGGCTGTCCGCAGATGTACATCTAAACCCGATTACCGTACGGATAATATAATAATTATATTAACGGATAATAATTATATTAAACTTTGTAAATTTGCCCCTAAAATTAGACTAAATTTACAAAAATGTCGGGAGATTGGGGGCTCCGGACCCCCAGGACCCACTCCCTGCGTACGCCCCTTATCTTCACAATCCTGAGTTTGTCAAGTGATGTGAAATTGGTCATCTCAAAATTTTATCTTGTAGAACACGTTATGCTCTCCTGGTCTGTAGTTTGAATACATGTATCCATGTATCAAGGTCAGATACATGAGAACTTATTTGATTTGATGGGAATTTAATCACTATATATTAAGCACTTATCTAGGTTTTCTTTTCGCGGGGGGGGGGGCTGACAAGGGTAAGTCTCGTAAGCACGTAATTCTAATGTTTTGAAATATCAATTTGTTTTCAAAATAATAATAATAATAATAATAATAATAATAATAATAATAATAATAATAATAATAATAATAATAATAATAATATAATGCAAGAGTTCTATTCTTTTCCTTACTTTTCATTATAAGAACCAGTTTAGTTTGAAGGAACTGTATTGTGGCACAAAGAAAGTCAAACAAATATTTCCGAGAGATATGTAACTAAGGAAAATGTCTGCTATAGCATATAACAATAATAAGAAAACACTGAGTGTATAGTTCCATTACATTTAAATTTGTAAACAGAACAGAAACGAAATTTTAATCCTATTTACGTGTTTTTTTTATTCCACCAAGGGGTTATGGCATCACGGTATGTTCTTAGACTTAAAAGAAGACGAAACACATTGCCCAAAATTTTGACAGACTCGAAGTAATTTGAAACAAAAGAATCTCAAAAGCGTAAAACTATGTTTATTAAAAACGTGCTTCAGTTTCGGAGGGGACATGAGCCCCCAGGTCCCCCCTGGATACGTGCCTGCTATATATGCTTCCTATGGTGGAAGCTTCACGTTGATCTCTTTCAATAGTTTCAACGGTTGTTGCCATAATTCATCGATGGATACAGAGAAAAATATATAACCTTTTATATCACCCTTAAAGATAAATTATCTGTATTTGCTAATGTTTTGGCCTCAGAGACGTACTACCATGAGCAAAATAAATGACGCGTCTCTTTATTCTGAAGTTTTTTGAAAATATCTCCATTTTCTTTATATGTTCGAAATTTCGGAAGGTTTCTCCAGCAGGACAGGTTAATAACAAACCCGTTTTTAATATTTGTGTTAGATATTAGCTTAAAATAAATAAATTAGAAGTAAAAAACATTAAATCGACAGAAATCTCGAGAATTACCAACTCTGCTAAAGTGGAAAATTTTCAAGAACGCGAGGGAATTTTGCAGTTCAACACGAAGCAACGACATCTATGTCATTGAGAGAGACGTGGATTAGATCTACAAACGAAACTTTTAACGAAACATTTCTAATGTGTCTTATTACATGCATTATCAGCGAACTCCAAATATATGAATCTATGCTAAGTATTAACGTATAGATAGAGCAAATAGTGGAAATTACCTATGGAAAAAGACGAATTCTTAGCACAATCGTAATGAAAAATCGTCTTTACCGTAGAACAGGTTCAGTTCACGTAAGAAAACAAGTAGCTCAATTAGTTAAAGCAACTAGTCTGTATGCCGAAGGTGTTGGGTTCGAACCCGATGGAAGTGCCGTTGTAATTTTTATTACTGTGGTTATTTTATTTATTTTTTATGTGGGAAAAAAATCAAATTGTAACATATGTGTAAAACTCATGACGATACAAAAAATGCCGTTCTCGCCCTTGCATTAGTGTCTCTAATTTTTGTTTGCAAACAGTTTCGTAATAATTTCCCCTGTGCTCACTACTCACTACATGCTCACTGGTGCATAACGAATGTTTTCCAGTAAATGTTAATTCTAATTTGGAGAATTTTATAAAGTTTCACAATGTTTCTCGCTTGATAGTCTTCTATCTACTTTTTTGGACATTTTGATAACAGATTTCATTATTAAATGTTTAATTTCCCCTATATATATTTAATTACAGAAAAGTTTTACATGTATTTGTCTTAAATTGAAATAGTTTTGAATTTACCACATGAGGTAAGTAGCCCGAAGGAGGAGAACTGAAGTAACTGATATTCTACGTAAACGCAACCTATTGTAGAATTATTATGCTTCTTAACTTCAGCACATAATCTTTACGTTGGTCAGACAGAGAACAACCCTGTTTTTCCTCTCCTATGACCACTCATCTTAAAGCTCTACATATAATGATTCGTGTCACATAATTTCGGCTCTCCAAAGACATTTATTATTATTATTAATTTTATTATTATTATTATTATTATTATTATTATTATTATTATTATTATTATTATTATTATTATTATTATTATTATTATTCCTGAATATGCCACCCTTACATAATGTAACTTTAGATATCTTGGTTTAAAGTGCTTTCTTTAGTAATAATTTGAGCAACCATGTAACAAAATTTAAAATGTATGAGGGGGCACGAAGTTTTATTCCCCCCTCTCTTTTCAGCACCGTCCCAACAGAAAGTATATAATTTCTGACAAGCAGAGCAGACAAAATGAAAAAGAAATATATCTAAAGTAACCTTTCCTCCTTCGTGAATGGAATATCACGTAACATTTTTTATTCTACTGAAGACGACCCTAGGCCGTTATGGTTAGGTAACAAAAGTTGCTGTGACCAACTGAGCTTCGATTTCTTACGCGAAAGAAGTCTGTTATATTACGAAGCATGCTTTTCATTAGCAAAACTGTTCGAAGTAATACGAACATGGATCAAGAACAGAGACGGAACTGAATTACCACTCGATTGACCTTGAGGCCAAATCACCAAAGAGTAGCTATAAACGTAAGTTCAGCATGCATTTCTGTGGAGTTCTGTTCAATATTCCTATCTGCCAATCACGCTTGTTTGTAAGAGTAATATTTTACAAACCTAACCTTTCGATAGAGCACAGTAGCAAAAGAATAAAAGGGAAGGAATTCTTGCCCTTGGGAACGTTGGATGCCACCATGTGCAATAAAACTGTCGCATCTCCTTGAAGTGATATTTTATCGAAAATAACTCTTTTCCCTTTATATATCCGAAGTTTTTGAGGGTTTCAAAATGAGGAAACGTTACTGACAAACAAGGACGCATTTAGGGGTGGGTACAGGGGGTCCGGACCCCCTCTGAAATCCCAACTTTTCTGTAAATTTAGCCTAATTTTTGGGATTATCTTTTAAAATTTTATTATAATTTATCCTAATATTGAAGTCGGGCCCCTTCCGAAATAAGTTACTGTATACGTGCCTGCTGACAATTTTCAATATATTCGTTAAATAATAAAGTAAAATAATTAAATTAGGAGCAAAAAGCTTCAACACGGGCTAACTTTTGTCCACTGCCAATATTGTTAGAAGGGATATTAATAGCAAAAACTGCTAGTCAATGCTGAACCTTGAAACTTCACCCCGAACAGCAAGCCTATTATTGAGAACTACATATGAAACATTTTATCAAAACTTATCTAGCTTTTATCTGGCATGAAATTATTATATACACTAAAATGCACTATCCTAAAATGTGTATCTAAATATTGCTCTACGTATCTACGAAGCAATGAAAATTTTTTATCGAAATATTTGGGCAGGAAACTCTAACAGCCAGCCATTTTATTTAAATCGTAATAAACCCTGTAACCGTGCGTTAACGTGAAGACAAAGCTTGGTCCATTGGTAATGTTGGAAGAATGAAAACTCAATGTTCGTAGATTCGAATTTATCCACTTACCAGAACATTTTATTCTTATGTGTAACGATGAAATAAGAAAGAAAAATGTATAACCGTTAAGACAAAACTTCAACCAAGTCTGAAGAAAACAATACTAAAATAGTAACACAATGACGTCAACCAAGAATTATTTCATATAGCGTTTGGACGAAATTACAACTGTCAACAAGTAAAAACAGGCTGATAGGCGTAATGTAGTCTAGACTTCTGAATGCATTTACTTCCTCAAAACTTCCGTCTCGTCATTGGTATGCCGTTAGTCATGGTAAAACCTTTCAATTGGAAGTGAAATGACAAACTAAAAGAGTTTTAAATTAATAAATGTCTATGTGTAAAAGTAGGTGTCTCTTATCTGTAGTTCTGAGTTCCTTTTACTTTGAAGTGACAAATGAGAGAAGAAAGTATGGTGATCGAAAAAAAATCAAATTTGAGATTTCAACGAATTTACACGTATTATAGCCCCTAATACCGAAAAAGTTATTTTTTGATACATGCTCATCTGTTCGTCCGTCCTTTCGCTACACTTTTCTGCGCACTCGCCTAAAGGCCAACCGTTAAACTTATCTGCACCAAATTTTAGTTTAAGATTTTCATAGTATTTCCTATAGTTTCTTTTATTTCCCTCCTACTCCCAAAACAAGGATAGTTTCCTGTACGATGAAAATAGAAAAAATATATTTTCTAATAACTGGCTCTAACGATCTTGTTTTCTTTTTTTTATAAATCAATATTTAATTAGCAACCCTATTTTGTGGTATAAGGCATTTATCTGAGAAAAATCTACAAGGGGTAGTTTATACTCAGGGGTAAGTTTTTTCTCAGTGATTTTCTCAAAATGGACTCAAGAGTTTTCGTTCATATTTCATAAATAAATATTTCATTAATAACTTTGAAATAAATAACTCGTTTGTCCTAAAAAAATGCGAGGGGTAGTTTATTCTTGGTGGAGTGTGTTGTCTGGGTGATTTTCTCAAAAATGACTCAAAAGAGTTTATTCGTATTTCAAAAATACATATTTCGTTAATAACCGAACAATATGGCAAAACTCCTTTGTCCTGAAAAAAATATACGAGGGGTAGTTTACTCTTGGGGGTGTTTTTCCTCCACGGTTTTCTCTAAAATGAATCAAGCAATTTTGTTCGTACTCAGAAATAAATATTTCATTAAAAACCTAATAATATGGAATAACTCGCTTGCCCTGAAAGAATCCTCAAGAGATAGTTTATTCGGGGAGTTATTTTTCCCTCACGATTTTCTCAAAACTTACGTGGACAATTTTATTGATAATTCATAAATAAATATTTCATTAATAACCCTATATTTTAGTATAAGTCATTTCTATGAAAAACAATTACGACGGATAGATTATTTTGGGGGTCAAGGTTTTTCCCAACAATTTTCTCGAACGACAGGCGATTTTGTTCAAATTTCGCAAATAAATATTTCATTAATAAGCAAAAGTATATCTTAAGTCATTGTTCGAAACAATTCACAAGAGATAGGTTACTTCTGACGTGTTCTCTTTGAACGACTTTCTCGAAAATGACTCATTTGATTTTTTTCATATTTCATAAACAATTATTGCATTAATTGCTCTATTATATGTCTAATGAAAATGTGCTAAAAGTGTGAGTTAGTTTTGTAGTGTGGATTTTCTTCAATCGAAGTTTTTTATTCGATAATCTGGCATTCGATGTATTTGAATAACACGATATTTTTTTTCGTATTATCCAAATACACACTTCAGTAACAACTGCGGTCTAACACAGTTAAGAAATTGAATTGAAAAAGTTTAGTGCGGTGGCCCTGTAATTGAACATTTTTTGGTAAACACCCTAGCTTTTTGTGGTAAACTGAGGCTTTTCTTTTTCGAGTGACAAAAGAGAGAAGAAAATATGGTGATTGTGAAAATAGTATATCAAATTCGTATTTCAACGGATTTACATACTTCATGGCGTCTACATACTGGAAGTGTGATTTTTCGATACCCGTCCTTCCGGTCCGTCCGTTCGGTACACTTTTCTGTGCACGCGCCTAGAGGCCATACCGTTCAACGTATCTACACCAAATTTTAAACTTAGGGTTTACATAGTATTCCTACAGAAGATTTTCCCATTTTTTTTCCTTCCCCCCTCAAATAAATGTGGTTTACTAACAGCCGAAAATCGAAAAAAGCTATTTTCTCCAAAATGGTTTTAACAATTTTGTTTATTTTTCATTAATCAATATTTAGTTAACAACCCTATATTGCAGTATCAGATATTTCTCTTAAAAAAATTTACGAGGGGTAGTTTATTCTTGGAGGTGACTTTTTCTCGACGATGTTCTCAGAAAGGACACTGGCAAATTTTGTACACACTTCATAAACAAATATTTAACCTTGCAGCATGGTATAAGTCAATTGACCTGTAGTAGCTTATTCTTGGAGTTGAATTTATTTCCAGTGAGTTTCTCAAACACGACCAGTTGGCAACCCTGTATCTCGACAACGAAGCTGAACTCGAGAACTGCAAGAGGGCTATTTGTCTCCTTTTGATGTCACGAATCATCTCCCGAAGTTTGTGGACATGTTTCAGGTTCACCCTTAATGAAGCTTCTTTTCGAAAAGTTAACTATTAACTTTAGACATTGTTTATTTTTAAAAAAAATCACAAATGCCGTTATTAATTTTAAGGCAGAGAGCTACTTTTGAGAGAATAGATCTTTAAAAATAATTTTAAAACTTAGACTTTTGTTTTCGAGACATTAAAGACAAGACGAGACATTTTAAAAGCTATCTAGTGTCCAAAACATTTGTTACGTCTTCTTTCGGATGTCACAAAGCGCGTCTCGTCTCTTTCTCGAGACATGTCTTATTTCGTGCGCATTCGTGAACACTTGGGAAGGATTATCTTTCTACTCAAAGCATTCTTTTTATAATGGTTGCATATTTATGATAATTGCCGTCAACATAAATTACAGTTCTTTCAGTTGAATTAATTGTTTATTATTATTATTGAAATTAAAATTAAATGGAATATCTAGTTTAACGTTGCACGATTATGCACCTACGCTAAGGGAGAATGATGATGAATGAAATGATGAAATGAAGAAAGTGGGAAGAAAATGGAAAATTCCAAGAAAACCCATACCCATGCACACGGTATTTGTCTACCTCAAATTTCACTTGGCGGGAAGTGGAGTCGAGCCACGGACCCCATGAATGCTCTATTATTATTATTATTAATTATAATATAATAATAATAATAATAATAATAATAATAATAATAATAATAATAATAATAATAATAATAATAATAATAATAATAATAATAGAAGTGAGCTTAACGAGTTTCAACCGTCCGACTCAACCAATGTTTGGGTGCCTGTTCGTTCGTCTACTCCATGACAACTTTTCATAAAAGACATTTCCTTTTAATGAAACTAGTAAGTGCCTTTTAGCTTTGAGAAGTAACTATGCTTGGAATTTGAAATCTGCAAAATATAAGAGGTAAAATTAACCAAATGGTGCATGTTTACACTAATGTATACAAAACAATTTTGCAATATCAATTACGTGAATCTTGTCCCATAAAGAAGCCGAAACCCCTACACCAAAGAGCCCTGCGAGATTTGATAATTGTCCACAAGGACTGAAATTGTCATTTGAAGCCAAGACGTTAATATGAAGCCAATAATTTCTTTAAAATAGACGAAAAATTCGAAAGTTATAAGCATTTTCATATTTTTGCCTTTTCCCATAATGGAGCCGTAGCACACTATACTGATGAGCCCCCCCGACTCCAGGATTTGATCATTCTCCATCGGACTGAAATTGCCATTTGGAACCAACACTTTAATACGAAGCCCAACAATTCTTTAAAATAGACGAAAAATTCGAACGTTAGAAACATTTTAATATTTTTGCCTTTTCTTATAAGGGGCCCGTATTAGCCTACACTGAAGAGCCCCACGAGATTTGATCCTTGACCACTGGGACTGAAATTTTCATTTGAAACCAAAACTTTAATATGAAGCCAAAAATTAAACTTTTACATCAATTTAAACTGACTGGGTTCCAGTTCACCCCACTATTATGTTTAGTTTAGTTAAGTGGTAATTTGTGACAGCTTCACATCATCAAAAGAATCTTTCACTACCCTCCCTCCCAGAAGTTTGTGCTGGATCCACCACTGGATTCAATAGACATTTTTCCTATTCTTTTTATCACCTTGTTGGGGCTCCCTCGTACAAATAAAGAAGCGGTAATATTACAATGAAGGGGCGCTATATATTAGGTATTTCTTTAGTTACCTACCCCTAACCGCACAGGGCCATCTTCGGTATAATAAAAAAATGCTACGTGATATTCCAATCATGAAAGGGGAGAGGATGCTGTAAATATATTTCTTATTCATTTTGTCTACCCTGCTTATGAGAAATTACTTTCTCTTGGAAGGGTACTGAAATGAGAGGGGCAAAATAAAACGCCGTACCCCCTCCTACATGGTTGTTCAAATAATTACTAAAGAAAGCACTTTAGACTAAGATATCTAAGATTTAAACTAAGAAACTAAGATATCCTTACATTATGTAAGGATGGCATATTCAGGATTATTATTATTATTATTATTATTATTATTATTATTATTATTATTATTATTATTATTATTATTATTATTATTATTATTATTATTATATGAATGTTTTTGGAGCACCGAAATTTTGTGAGACGAACAATGGAATGTAGCGGTTTAAGATGGGTGGTCATAGGGAGGAAAAACCAGAATTTTTTTTCTGTCTGACTCTCTAACGTGAAGATTATGTGCTGATGGCAAGAAGTATCATCATTCTACAATAGGTAGCTTTTACGTAGAATATCAATTACTTGAGTTTTCCTCCTTCGAGCTACTTATCTCACGTGGTAAATTCAAAACAATTTCAATTTAATACAAATACATTGTAAAACTTTTCCGTAATTAAACATCTAGGGAAAATTAAACATTTAATAGGGAAATCTGTTATCAAAATATCGAAACAAGTAGATAGAAGCCTATCTAGTGAGAAATATTGTGAATCTTTATAAAATTCTCCACATTAGGATTAACATTTACTGGGAAACAACGCGCCAGCGAGCATTACGTATAGTGAGCAGTGAGCACAGGGGAAATAATTACTAAACTTTTTGCAAACAAAATTAGGGATGCTAATGCAAGTGCGACGACATTTTTTCTTTTTTTGGTATCGTCATGAATTTTACACATATGTTACAATTTGATTCTTTCCCACATAAAAAAATAAATAAAATAACCACACTAATAAAAATGACAACGTCACTTCCATCTGGATTCGAACCCGCTACCTTCGGCATACAGACTACTTGCTTTAACTAACTGAGCTATTTGTTTCCTTACGTGAATTGACCCTGTTCTCCGATAAAGACGATTTTTCATTACGGTCGCGCTACCAATTCGTCCTTTTCCATAGACAATTTCCACTTTTTGCTCTATCTTTACGTTAATACTTGGCATATATTCATATATTTGGAGTTTGCAGATAATGCACGAAATAAGACACATTAGAAATATTTCGTTAAAAGTTTCGTTTGTAGATTTTATCCACATTTCTCTCAGTGACATAGGTGTCGCTGCTTCGTGTTGAACTGCAGAATTCCCTCGCGTTCTTGAAAATTTCCCACTTTAGCAGAGTTGGTAATTCTCGAGATTTCTGTCGATTTAATGTTTTTTGCTTCTAACTTATTTATTTTAAGCTAATATCTAACACAAATATTAAAAACGGGTTTGTTATTAACCTGTCCTGCTGGGGAAACCTTCCGAAATTTCGAACATATAAAGAAAACAGAGATATTTTCAAAAAATTTTAAAATAAAGAAACGCGTCATTTATTTTGCTCATGGTAGTACGCAGGAATTTATTTTCGGAGAGGTCCAAACCATTTCGGGAGGTCCGAGGTTAAATTGTATTAAAATGTGTAAAATTGCCCCTAAAGTTAGACTAAATTTAGAAAAAAGACAGAATTTCGAGGGGAAGGCGGACCCCCAGAACCCACCCCCTGCGTGCGTCCCTGGGTAAATGTTTGAAGAAATATTAGAAACTTTAATTGAAAACTACAGGGGTACCGTGTAGAGATAGTCAATTCTGAAATAGCCCTCGATCACGCCATGAAAAGTATTTTTGGAGAAGGTTTACTTGTTAGAGATTTTTTGGCCTTATTTTATCACACATGTAATTTCGTTTACGTTATGTTGTTGCTACATGCATCAATATCCAAACTCCCCCAGCAAAAATACAGAATCCCAGACAAAATTCTGAGAAAACCCATGGTTGGGGCCGGTGCAGGGCCATACACCGTCGTCTGGTTACTCTGGTTTTATATATATTATTTGTTATTATTTATCAAATTTAATAAAATTTTAAAACAATATAAAAAAAGCCATAGGAACCTCTTCCATCACCTTGAAATACAAAAGCATCAAATACGAATTGAAAGGATGGGATTTCAGGGAAAAAGAATGGCCCGAAAACTTGTCTTTCGAACCAAGTAATTAGAAGAATACGTTTTGTAGCAGCAGCAGTCTATATCTATAGCACTAACCCCTGCGGGGGAGTTCTTTCAATGGTGATTCACCCATCCTTCTGTTCAACACGCGGTCCCTCCCCGTGTAGAAGCTGTCACTCACTCCAGAAAACTCGTCCTATAGAGCGGAGATGTTCATTCTTCCTTGACGTACGTACCTCGCGCTCACTTCTACCCTTCTATCCTCTCTACTTAAAGATATACACAAAATACAAATGACAGGAAAAGCAATCGGCAACTGTCCCTCAGCATTCACCGGGCTTGTGACCGTCAAGAATGTGTAACACAGTGATTCTCAAACAATTTACCTCTAGATCCTCTTTAGAAGTCAGTAAAAGTTACGACGTCTCCTCTTTGTATAACACTAATGTCACAAAGTCATTTACGAATGAATATTTTTAAACTTACAAAATCCTTGATATTTTACCGATTTTGGGAGTTGTTACCACACAGTTTGAGAAACACTGGTACAATGTCATCTTGGCTGCATTTCCAGACTTGCTTGGGGCTGGTCAGACTAGCGATTTCTTTATTTATGCTAAAATACAAATAATGTTATGATTGTTTGGTTATTCAGCGCAAGAATACTGTTACTACATTATAAACTACATTTAAAAACTTGGAACTTGGAAATTTAAGTAATGTAAAGTAGTTATTTGAGTGTAACATAAGTACATAAGAATCTATATGAATAAAAAATATGTAACAGAATATTTGAGTAAAAATAAAGTATTGCAATGGTAATTTTCATTTTATAAATTATTTACACTATTTAGATCATTCTTAGTTCTCTATTTTGAGTCTTTATATCATATAATAATACCCTAAGTTACTTTATTCAATATTAACAAGTACATCAACATGAACAAATTCAAATACATACACAGCGCAACTATAATACAAAGAACAACAAATAAACACAATACAAGTTTACATTATTAAGAAAATATTTACAATATTTATATATTTCCTAACCATGATCCAATAAATCATGGCATTTTCCAGCATTTCGAGTAACACGAAAGAAGCAGTATTATAAAACATTACAACAGTAATTAACGAACTGCAAATATACAATAATAGTAACAATAATCATATACACATGCTGAACACGATTATTTAGAACACAAATTCGTTGCAGTAAGTATGTACATTATTACACCTATTTCATCTTTGCTCATCATTGTCTTTTTTCTTGGCGATCTTGCTTTGAGCACTTAGGATATATTCCGGGTCTCTATAGGGCATCCCACGTTGTACCATAGAATCTACTATCTCAGGAAGCGTATTCTCTTTAAAAAACCTATAAGTTTCGGTAGCATAACCTTTCCCCATAATTCTTCATCTCTTCTTACTTCCACAATGTGTAAAGGTGATTTATCATCAATGTATACAACTAAAAAGCATTTGTCTAATTTGGTAATATTTAACTGGCCCTGAATTTGGTAGTAGTAGTCGCTGTTAGTATTTAGTCCTATAGTTCCGTCTGGAATGGCTCTAAGAAAAAATGCCCCTGTCTTTTTCTTTCTCTTCAGTGACATCCTTATTTCTGAGTGAAGGAACACACTTTACTTCCACTAACGCATTATCTACTACATATCCTGAAATATGATTAGAAGATAATTAATTGATAGACAAGAATGAAAATATATTTTTTTTAAAAAAAAGTAATATAATAATCTGTCTGTCCCTTTTCCAAAAGGAAGTGGTTTGGTTTCGTTCTGATTCAGTCCTCTAATTATAGCACACTTAACAAACAGCACTTATTAGACTTAAACACTTATTATATTATATCAACAAAGAAGTTGAAAAATATATCTTACCATCTGGACTAGTAGCTATACTTAGAATCAATATATAATCCTCATTTCTCTACTGTCACATTCTTCTCCTCCGCAAACTTTCGTGGAGCAACATCTTCATGATTTCTTCCCTATTCTATTGATGGTGTCGATAGATTTCTCTTGTGTAAAATGTCTTACACCAACACATGGCACGAAGTGTGATCTTTACATTTCACAACTTTATGGAAGATGGATGGCGTTAGACGGTTTCGGCGATGTTCTTCATAAGTCGAATTTCCATGCTGTCCGCGGGAGGATACTTCAATTAAAGTTCTTTCATCTGAACTGACCTAATACGAAAAATAATGTAAAGCATTCTTGAAACAGGACAGGGTGAACTGAAATTTGTAAGCACAAATAGCTACTTTTCCTACAAACATTAAAAGGAATGTTCATTAAACATATCCTTCAAAATTATCTTTGTCGAGGTATATGTTTGCGAAATATGTAAAAACGAAGTTTCAAGACAACCTGGAATCGTAGAGTTGAAACATATTTTATAATTACATGAATCCACAGAAGTGATAGCCTCCCAGAAATTCTCGTAATTTTCTCTACTTACTCAATGTGTATACATCCACACATAAATTATAAGAATTTTAAAAGAATTTAGCTTGATTTCAATTAGTGGAACATGACATATCAATTCTGCGATTCATGATCGTCCCTGAAAAAGAAGAAACAAGTGAGTATCGTTCCACAGTGTGAAACTACGGTAGACTTCCAAACTATACAAATTACTTAGTAAAACTGGAAATAGTAGAGACCGGAAGTAGTTAATTTCTACCACTTCTGGTTTAAATAGAAGATTGTCGAAGGAGATTGTACCTATTCTTGGAACGATGAATCGATTCTTAGAAACCTCTTGTCGATACCTCTAACCGTTTTTGAGTTATGACAAATACTATTGAAACCGGAAGTGGCCGATTTGTATAGCTTCCGGTTTAACTTGAAGATTGGTGAAGGAGATAGGACATATTCTTAGGATGCTGAATCGATTTCTGAAAACTGCTTGTCGATAACTCACAGTTTTATATCCATGAAAATCAATATTGAAACCGGAAGTAGTAGTGAATTTCTACCACTTCCGGTTTAGTGGAAATACAGAAGTCGAAGTGTTTTTGTTTCCTTTACACCTTGAATCGATTTCTGAGAACCAATTGACGCTAGCTATTATCGTTTCTGGGTTATGACTATTACTGTTGAAACAGGAAGTGGTAAAAATCGACCACTTCCGGATTAAGTAGGAGGTTGTTGAAGGAGATGGAATCTGTTCATGGGATGCTGAATCGATTTCCGAAAACCACTTATCGATAGATTTTACCGCTTAAATTGTATGAAAATAGCTCTTACCGTTTTTGCTATGATACCTGTTGACAGGCAGACATATAGACAGACGGACGGACACAGCCATTCTAAAGGACTTCAATTTCTTATGCATAACATAGTTTGGAAGTCTAAAATTAATCCAGAAGTTTCAGAGGCATCACTGTGATACAATGATAGCTACGTGATATATATAGAGACGTGCAGATGGACGGGGGTCTTTGGGTTCATACCCAACCAATCCCAGAAAATTCTGAGCAAATGAAAAAAAATACTCCTATGGAAAAATAAATAGCAAATTCCACATTTTAGAAGTTGGAAAAGTCGGATCCCACTGAGAAATGAATTTTTTCTTCTATTATACCACTTTTGTGATACAATTATCATCAGAGCTGGTAACTGCGCGTCAAAAGTTTTTTTTTTTTTTTTTTTTTTTTTTTGTGAATCACGTTTTCGGACGTTCAAAATGCTCAGCAATTACACTTTTTTTAGTTTCTACCAGGAACGAAGCCAGAGTTCTGATTTGAGTGGGGAGCATATATACTAAACTAGTAGTATAATTAGCAAACTAGTATTTATGTAATAGTTTAAATATTTGGAAGGCAAGTCAAGATTTGGACACGTGCTCCCCCTAGCTACATCCTTGGTTTCTACACAACTTTTTTCCGCTAGAAAGTACCCAAGTGAATTAAATAGCTGCATAAATTGTTTGCTATAGTACAATATGTGCAGAAATGTGCAGCCGAAATTTTTGTTTGTACACAATTAGGGCAGTAGCGTCATTTAGGAGGGGCAGAGAGGGGCATTTGCCCCCCCCCCGAGATTGGGATGTATTTAGATTTTATCAATAGAATAGTAGTAAATCAGTGAAAAACGCGAAATTTTACTTATATCGAGTGGTTTTGGCCCCCGCAAGCAAAATCAGAAATGACGCTCTTGAATTAGGGGCGCCGACAGAACTAAAAACAAAGTTGGGGCCCTCCAAATGGTAGCCCGCCTACATGTACAATTCAATCATATATTGTCGTATTCGTTTGTACATCGTTTGTACAGAAATGTGGAGGCGAAATTTTTGTTTGTACACAATTAAGAGCGCCGCCAGAATGAAAACTATCCGGGGACTCTTTAAATGGTAGAAACATTAAAAAAAATGTGTCACATTCTTTGGAGTATTTACTAACAAGACTTTGTACCCACTATTGTGTCGATTGGTATGTTCACACTATCATGTGATTCACTAAATGGATCTTATTTTAACGATGGTGGAATCTAAAGTTTTTTTCTTTTTATATTTATATTTATTCTTACAATCATTATTTGTGAATTAGTTTATCACTCCTCAGCTCTTATTATTAAACTTATTCATTATTTCTTACGTGAGCTGAATCCTTATGAGAAAAATGCAATTTTTAATTTCTAACTTGAGCAGAAACCTCTATCCTCATCTCGTACAGAAAATTGGTAATTGGAAAATATAACAAATTCACAAAGTAGACTTTTAAAGAGAAAATTATAAGACAGTGTCTTGTTTTATTTGAACATCTTGATTAAACTCATTTTGCAAAAACTATAGAATGCATGGTGAAGTATTTTGGTGCATTCAGCATTCTGATTTACGAGTACGGTTGCCAACTGGCCGGTATTTCACCCGCCTAGCCGGGAATATTGCTGTGATTTTGATTAAGGGCGTTGGCACTCTACTCAGAATTACTAAAGAACGCAATTTAACGAAATGGTTTGAGTATATAACATTATAGCAATATATTTAGTAGCAGTAATGATAAATTTTATGTTTATATAATCAATATGCGCTTATATAATTAATTAAAGTTTGTTCTAATATAGTGAAATAATTAATAAAAATTTCGTTCCGAAACTTGAATATGTTATTCCCTTATTATTATTGATTAGAATCAAATGGTATTAAATTTTTCTTGAAGCTTGATTTGTTTTTAATTATCTTAAGAACTAGATTTTGGAATGCTAAATTCCACTAAACTGCACACCACAGCGCAAATCCATCTTTTGATTACTTATATTTGTCGAAAGACGCCAGCGATCTTCAACATCTATATATCATTCTAAACACTGAAATGTCTTCTTCCTTTCGATATTATACATCGTCATGTATTAAAAACGTACTTTATGTATTTCGAGAATAAATGCGCAAAGTGTTAACATTTTAAAAGAAACATCTGTACGCTAGCGCCACTCGCATTTTCGACGGGATGTTCTACAACTACAAGGTTCTATTATCACCTATTTCGCAGTGTAGCTAACAAGTTGAGGGTGTTACCAATCAGGCATGAGCTAATATACTGCAAATACATAATGGCTCGTAAATGACCTTTATCAAAAAACAGAAAACGAAATAAGCGCTCAAAATCTGCTCGAGGCGCCGCTAAACGTCGCAAAACTGAAATTGTTGTTTCTGTTGATGATTCTTCTCCATGTTATCAAGAACAAGGAACTGCTGAAGATTCAAGACAGCATGATGAAAGGTAAGATTATGTGTATATATATAAGCTTCGTGTTACTGGAGTATGTTAGTAGATAACTCTTTATATTCGTTTCACTTATTATTTAATGTACGTATATTTACATTATTTTTGTCTCTCTTGTTTTTTAATTATGTTTTGTTTTCGTTGTTTAGCATCTGTTCTCAGTACCTACCAGTTTCTATATACAATCTGTAATATATTGACTCACTATTTAGACTGGGACGGAATATTGTACTACATTTAATACTCTCTCACTGCAAACCAAACAAGGGTACCAGTGTATTGTAAGTTATTTCAATAAATTAGAGTGCTAAGAACAGTGGCTCGCAAGGATACCCGTGAACCGTAAGTCATACCAGGGGGGTCCATGGTTTATCTTCGAAATCTTGGTTTACGTAGGTACAATATTTGTCAATTGGGATCGGACAGTAAGCAAGATATAAATAATGTTGACGATTAAATAATATAATAATATTCACATGTGAGAATCATTTTCGTTCGGAAATATTCCATGGTACGTATAAAATTTGTGTGTGTCATTTTGTTCGATCTTTAGCACAATATAATAATAATTTAATGTTAATGGACTATAGATTATGTGGAATTAATTATGATGATGATACATATCATGACAAAGAGCGATGTATATGAATATCATGTTGATTACAGAGAAGAAGTACGATTATAATTACTAGACACTTGGTCCTCAAACATATTTGTCAAATAAAATATTTACTTTTGCAAAACTGAGATAGGCAGCTTCAGAACTGCGTAAACTGACGAGCAACTAGTTATATAATGCAGTATAAGTGTATGGATATTGCTCATGGGTGAACAACTTGACACTATCCCTCCTCTCCCTAATTTATTTCTAGTATAAAAGAACTATTTCGAAAATAATAATTTTAACAACTAACCTAAACTAACGGTTTGAGGTGAAAAATCTTAAAATCGGACGGGTAAGTGTGAAGTTGTCCCGCCCCTTATTCCATTAGTTTGCATAACTAAAAGTATGTTTATTAGAGGCAAACAGCAATACAAGTGCCCCTTACAAGAAAGAAAAAAAATTACATAGGGCGCATGCAAATAGAACAACAAAATACAACTGATTGTACAAAAATGAATAAAAAAGAAAATATTTATTCAAAACAAAACATAAAACATGCAGTATCTGTTACAAACTGGAAATACAAAAAAAAAAACAGTAATGAGAAAAGAAGCATGATTAGCATGCATATATATAAAAAAGGTATAGCATATAGGATTATACAAAGTAAAATTCAAAATTGGATTATTATTATTAACCATGTAGTTGTAGCTGTTTACAAAATAATAAAAGAAAAAATAAAAATACACTTTGTAGCTGTTAATACAATATGAAAATAAATATTTCTAAATTAAACGCTTTGGTAAAATGCATAGATTAACACGACTAATAATAATAATAATGACGAAAAAAGCATAAAAATCATATGACACAAATACAAAATCCATGATCAAGTTTATTTATTATTATTATTTCATATAATATACGTAGTAAAGAAGGAATTAAACATAGAAGAAAAGAAAAGATGATAGGGAAATGAAAACGAGAAAACAAAAAAAAAACTTACAAAAATAAATTAAAAAAATATTTCAAATGGCACCTACAAACTTACTGAATGACATCCAGAAATATAAAAAATACGAATCGTGGCTATCTGTTCATACTTAAAAAATTCTTACAATTTGGCTTTAAAAAATACAACATATATATATATATATATATATATATATATATATATATATATATATATAAATCAAATCCATACAATATTTAAAAGAATACAAAACCGAATTAACCCTTTCACAGAGGAAGTCGACTTTTGTCGACAGAACCAAATTTCCTTAACATGCGAATGTCGACTATAGTCGACGTGTTAAAATTTGTTTGTCCGTATCTTGGCTTTGTCGAGAGTAGTCGCCAAGGTTGTACCGTTCATTTTTGTTTGTGTTCTATTGTTTTCGATAAACAATAGAAATCACACAGAAATCCTTTGGCGACTACAATCGACAAACCCAAGATACAGACAAATTTTAACACGTCGACTATAATCGACATTCGCAGGTTAGGGATTTTTTTTTCCGTCGCCTTCCACAGTGAAAGGGTTAAGAGAATTAGTTGCAAGCCTAAAGACGTTAAGACATTTCATAATTTATTTAAAAAATTAAAAAATAATTCGCGCACCTTCTTGAATTTCTTATGAAACAAATCTAGAACTGGATAAAAGTTATTAGCTGTTTCTATACTTTTATATATAGAAGACCTAGTTAGATATTTACTAGTAAACGGAACAAATTTCCTAATATTTCTGTGAGCAGGGCCGCTCACAGGGGGGATGTATGGCGCAAGCTGCGCCATTGAGAAACATTTTTTGGGGGGGATTTTACTCTACTTTCGAACTAGCAATTTTACTGTTGGAATAGCATTAATACACGATTTTGAGAAGCTAATTTTCAAAAATTTTCCGGGGTAAACCCCCGTACTCCCTGCTTCGATACTCGATGAATGAAGTACCGCGCAAGTAGCCGTATGAAAGGAAAGGTTGGTTCGTTTTAAGGTTACTGTGCCCACCCCCTTGTCCGAGCACTTCGCCTTTTCGCCACCAGATGCTCACTTTTTCATTTAGCAATCACTGCTGGCACCTCTACTGGGAAGAACTGAAAGATCGTACCGCTCAGTTTAAATGTGTCCAGGATATCCACAATTGAAGTGGGCGGGGAGAGGAATCCAACAGTTTTTTTTTTCCTTCGTGCACCTGCAGTCAGTCAGCAAGCCGTGTTGTTCAGCCGCAGGGCAAAATCTCTACCATTGACGGGTAACAGAAATCTTTTCTTTTTGCAGGTAGGAATAGAGTTTTTGTACGAAAAACGTGAATTAGGTTGCAAAGAGCGTCATTCGCATCGCGTTGACAAATTTTCTTTCGTCCGTTTATCACATGAAGCTCTTTTCTTTTTTTTTCGATTATTACCAGAATATGAGATAAGAAACCTAAATGGTTCTTTGTATACAGAAAACAAACAATACCAATATTTTCTTACATATCAGTATTATATGATTTTTTTTTCATTAAGTGTATGATGCTTGAAAAATGGACAGAATGAATTTTGATTTTTCTATTTGTCCCTATCCTTCTGAGTATATAGAATGCTGTGGCGCAACTAAAGGGCCTGCAGGGCCCGCAACATTGAGAGGCCCAGAACAGAAAGAGGCCCATTTCAGTTTCGAACTTAAACTTTATAATGTTAGGATGTTAAAAATTATGTGATGTTTCAACTATATATCATTTTTACCTGTGAAGACGGTAACACCTGAGCGATTATTTAGTAAATTAAATGCCAACAAAAGTTATACTGACCAGCGAAAACATTATGACCACTCGCTACTTTTTGAACGAAATCTTCGGGCTGAGATAAGAGCTACAAGGCATATCACAACCGCGCGCCAAACACAAGAATCTCACTCGATTAGTTTGTGTGGTGCTTGTGCCTTGAATGGGGAAGGACGACGATATATCAGGGTGACTAAATGGCTGGGAGCTTCATTTCGGAAACAGCGCGACTTGTCGAGTTTTCGCGATCTGCAGTGCTTATGTATTTCAAAGATGGGAAAAGGACAGTGAAACCAGCATCGAACCAAACAACAAAAAGTGGGGCGACTACATCTCATTAAAAATGTCGTAGACTCTCGAGGTTGGTACAGAAGAATAGACGAAAACTATAGCACAATAATAATAATAATAATAATAATAATAATAATAATAATAATAATAATAATAATAATAATAATAATAATAATAATAATAATGTGCTTTTTTTGCATATGAGTAAGTTGTGACTCACTGATACAACATAGAAAGTCAAAACTGTCCTCTGTAAACTTTCCGTGACTCATGGATGTGGATAGAGGGGGTCCGTTTAACATTTTTGCGGGGAGACCCATTCTTCCTTACTTACGCTACTGAGAGGTAAGGTAAAATAATTACACCAATATATACATATATATAAACTCCTGGCGCAACAGTCCCTTGTGATCTGAGTCTGCAGCGGGTTTATGTTAGTGGTCAGCACAACTACACCCAACGTAGCCGGCTGTCTAGATTGAAGTCCGCTATCTTTTAGTTTCCCAACTTTTCTCTCGATGTTTGGTCAACACAGCAATGTTTGAGTGCCACACCGGGAATTAAACCCTGGACGACGCACACCGTATCACTTTCGCTAATCTTTTGGTAAAATTCAGGTTAGGGTGGTACTGAATTATTTTTGGAATATGCCATTTCTTATAAGGTAAAGTTCAAAAGTATTGTGACATAATTAAAAAGCTCATTATCAACCACGTATTCTTGCCTCTAATATCACTAAAAGTTTTCGAGATATGTGTCAAAAATGGTTGAAACACTTGAAGTTAGTTTAGTAACTTGAAGAAGATAGTGGCCTTATACATACACAATTGCTCCAATTTTTATTTTTATTCTTCTCTCTCGTAAAGAAATACAAAATCATAATTTCAACCATTTTGGTACATTTTTCATAATTTGAAGGGCGAACAGCCGGTTTCTTTCCTTACGTTTTGAACTTGGGATTTATATACTTCTTGTCACTTATCGTGAAAGTCATATAATGACATAGGTCCCAAAGCTAGAATATATTATGCGACAGAGATAATGACAATTTCATCTCTAAGATCTATTAAATTTGACATTTATTGAACGATAGCGGTTTTATAATACGAATAAATTTTTCGCAATAAGGTGCATATAGTGGTCGTAAGAAATGACAAAAGCTACCATTGACCTTTATAGTTTGACTGATGCTTTTTCGATCATGGTCTTCCCCTTAAATTTTGTAAAGGACAGTATCATTTTAATTATCTTGGCCTAATTTCCTAAAGCCTCTCATTCGTACGCTAAAAGAAAGATTTCTATTTTTTATGTATAAGAATTCAGGGAATGCAAATTTATTCAAAATTCGTTTACAATTAAAGTCGGCTAAACAGATATTCCTTTGAGATTTCTGTATTTTGAAAACAAATTCACGATTTCAGTTCTTTGTCTTTACTTGTTTCCATGTTGTTGTTTTTTATATCAATACTGTATGATCAATTCCAAGAATTATTTTAGTTCTCCGGTACATCCATTTATAACAAGCTCCAAATACTGCTACAATTTTAATGTGGTTTCAGGAGAATCTGCATATCTCATCCTTTTGTTACTCTCTATATATTCATCTACTATGTAAACAAACATCAGTGAAAGAAAGAGGCTGAGAGCTAACACGTGCTCCGTGAGGAACGTTGTCATTCCTTTCACTGACATATCTAGAGAGTCTAGTGTTGCCAGGAGACAAGACGAGATTTCTGGCTGTGTGGTCTCGTCTCATATCGAATGGTTCTGTCTCGTCTCGTGGCAACACCAGAAAGGCTGAGGCCCGCAAAAAGAGCTGTTATACCAAGTGGTTAAAATTACAACTTTTAACCAAGTTTTGTTTGGTAGCACAACACACAACACGACTGCAATCTTCCAGCAACGGCTGCTTAGATTCGACTGAACCAGTAATTACTTTGATAGGAACATTTGTCAATACCGTCAGTACAGACGAAAGGCAAGATTTCCCCATTTATTCTGATATCCTTTTTTCAGAACCCCTGGCGCCACTTCAACAAATAAGGAGGCCTATGTAACTTTCCCATTTAAAAAATGGTTTAGCTTCGAATAACATCATAAAACAATAAAAAAGATAAATTTTGTTGTCAAATCAGCATCTTTTCAAAACTCAGTATCGAGAAAGGCTGACACGTTTCTGTCTTGGTTCGGAACGAGAAAGACAATGAAACAATAGTTAGTTACTGATAAAATTGCCACTTCTACTTGTACTTCTATAACAGGATTTTTATACGTAGATATCTCCACCAGCCCCCGGAATAAAATCTTCTGAAACACTGATCTCAATGAACGCTTTACATTTGTATTTGAATCTAGAGCACTATCACAAAATAATTAAACTTGAATCGATTGAAAAATGGAAGTGAAAGCTGTTTGTAAGAATCATTTTTAAAAAATTCTTTAGGTATTCCCTGTTCTTTGTAGGATTTGAAACATTGAATCATTTGGATCATTTGAAATAATAAAAGATGGTATACATTTCGAAGGCAAATAATTTATTCCGATTTAATAAATTTTTAAGCAAATTCAGAAACTGTGTTTGTATTTTTCGAGACACGAGACGAGACATTTCACAAAAAGTTTCGTATTGTATCGTGTCTCGCTTCAAAGAGTCGAATCCTGTCTCGTTGGAACACTAAGAGAGTCTTACGCATTCTCTTTCCAAGAAAGTGAAACTTGAAAAGCACATTCAGTCAATTGTTATCATAGAATATACTATGGGCATAGCCACTGATGTGTAGAAGGTGACACAGGCGGAATTTGTTCTTATGGAGCCCTTGGCGAGTTGGAGCCGTGGGGCTCTATTATTTGGATTAGAAACATTGGTTCAAAAATATTTTACATTTAGCATACATATATACACACATATATATATATATACATACACACACGTACATGTGTGTTACATATACTTTAATTAATGTGTGGACCTGCGGACAAGGTATAGTTCGCCCGCCCGAAAAACCGCCTCTGGGGGGTGGGTTCGAAGCGCACTCCTGAAACATAGAATTATGCTAATCGTAATTTTCTGAGATAGACTACCCCCCGAGGAATAAGTAAATAAATAAATAAATAAAAATAGTTTCGTAATGTTTATCTTCCGTATACGAGTAATTGAAAAATTTTAGTGTTTCAACAATGAGAGCTGTATACAGGTGATTCTGGCCCAAAATTTCGCCTCTCTCCCCCACGGTTGTTTTAAGAATTTTTATCTATTATCTACTCCCTTGGAGTAACTCTTGCTCTGTATTTTCATGGGCTTGCAACCGTCAGAATGAATATCCTGGCTGCTTTCCCAGCTACCCATTCAGCATGCAATAGATACATGCAATAACAATCAAATCCCACACAAACTACTCTACCCATCAAATATTTTAACATGGAAAATTCTTTTACGCAACGTATTTCGTTTGTTTAAAATGGAATAGACCTAAATACAACTTTTTTAAATGTTCTTCTGGAAATTCGATAGCGAGATCGCTCACATCAAAAAATGAGATAATTAGTGCTCTGACAATCTGGTAGAAATACAACATGCCATATATACACATTACTGTGATTACATTGCTATTTATTCAATGATTATTTTGCTTAGAGCTTTCTTACTCTCCAGGGTACTCTTCAAGGGTATATAATTACTCTTCACTTATGTCGCGAAAAAATATTCAGCTTGCAAATTTATTTCGAGAATTTCTCATTCCCTAATACATGTTTATTCTCTGAATTTGTACGTACAGCCGACAAACTTACATAGAATCTCAACAGAGTTCAAATGTGAGGTGTCTGCTGGGAAGCACAGGTCAGTTGTATGGGAGGGGCTTTTAGAGTGCAATTCTAGGAACATTGTGGGCTTTTAGAGTGTAATTCTAGGAACGCTGTAGGGGGCCATCCCGCTCCACCTGAGACAAAAAAAAATCTGGAAGCACACAACTAGTTCACACTGGCTATAAACAAGTTCTGGCGCAACAAAGTTCTGAATGAAATATATATATATATATATATATATATATATATATATATATATATATATATATATATATATATATATATATTTACTATTCCTTTTCCAAACAATAACATTTACCGATGACCTGTTAGCCCCTCCACCACAGCCACCATGAAAACAAATTCAATCGGAATTTGTCCAGCTCGTTTGATCACGAATAATTATCGTTTGATCCCAACGCATACTGATGTATTACACACAATTTGGGTAGAGCTTGTTAGCCCTTGATAATCGACATGTATCATTCCATAGATATTTCAATCGTAAATAGGTAAGCAAAGTTTGCTTAGTTTCTGGTAGCAAGTATGGAAAATAGTTTACTGTTTATTTAAAAATGGAGGCCTCCAACAATGAAACTAACAACAATATGAGAAATCGACATGTACCACTCTAGATATCTGAATTGTAAATATGACAAGTTTGGTCAGCTTCTGGTAAAAAGTATGGAAAATAAAGTGAATCGTTTATTTAACAATGGTAGTCTCCAACAACGCAACTAAAACAATATGTGAAATCGACATGAACCATAGGATAGATATTTCAATCTTACATAGGTACGCAAAGTTTGGTCAGTTTCTCGTAGAAAGTATGACAGATAAAGTTTATTGTTTATTTAACAATGGTGGCCTCTAACAATGCAACTAACAACAACAAGTGAAATCGACAAGTACCATTTCATAGATATCTAAATCGTAAAGGAGTGTGCTAAGTTTGGTTAATCTGTGGTAAAAAGTATGGCAGATAAAGTTTATTGTTTATTTAACAATGGAGAAATCCAACAATTATTTATTGAACAATTGTGGCCTTAAACGATAAAACTAACAATAATATGTGAAATCGACAAGTATCATTCCCTAGATATCTCAGTGGTAATCCGATTGGTGTGCCAAGTTTGGTCAGTTTCTGGTACAAAATATAGCAAATAAAGTTGATTCTTTATTTTAAAATGGTGGCCTCCAACAATGAAACTAAGAACAATATGTGAAATCAACACGTACTATTTCCTACATATTTCAATCTTAAATGGGTGTGCAAAGTTTGGTTAGTCTGTGGTAGAAAGTATGGCAGATAAAGTTGATCGTTTATTTCACAATGTAGAAATCCAAGGATTGTGTATTTAAAAATGGTGGTCTTCAACAATGAAAGAACAACAATATGTGAAATCGACACATATCTTTCCCTAGATATTTCAATCTTAAATGAGTGTGTAAGGTTTGGTCAGTTTCTGCTAGAAGGTATGGCATATAATGTTGATTCTTTATTTAATAATGGTGTCCTCTAACAATGAAATTAACAACAATAAGTGAAATCGACACGTACTGTTCCATAGATGTCTCAATTGTAAATGAGTGCGCCAAATTTGGTTAGTTGTGGTAGAAAGAGTGTAAGATAAAGTTGATTGTTTAGGTAACAATTTAGAAATTCAACGATTGTTTATTTAACAATGGTGGCCTTCAACAATGAAAGAACAACAATATGTGAAATCGACACATACCATTCCATAGATATCTCAATCGTTCATGAGTGTGCAAAGTTTGCTTAGTTTGTGGTAGAAAGTATGGCAGATAAAGTTGATCGTTTATTTAACAATAGAGAAATCCAACGAATGTTTATTTAACAATGGTGATCTTTACAATGAAACTAACAACAATATGAGAAATCGACACATATGTTTCCCTACATATTTCAACTTAAATGTGTGTGCAAGGTTTGGCCAATTTCTGGTAGAAAGTATGGCACATATAGTTGATTGTTCATTTAAGAAACCTGGCCTCTAACAATGAAACTAACAACAATAAGTAAAATCGACACGTACCATTCCATAGATATCTCAATCCTAAATGAGTGTGCCAAGTTTGGTTAGTTTGTGGTTGAAAGTGTGGCAGATAAAGTTGATTGTTTATTTAACCATGGGGAAATCCAACGATTGTTTATTTAATATTGGTGGCCTCGAACAATGAAACTAAAAACAATATGTGAAATCGACTAGTAGATATCTCTGTGCAAATCCGATGGGTGTGCCAAATTTGGTCAGTTTGTTTTAGAAAGTATGGCAGATAAAGTTGATTGTTTATTTAAGAATAGTGGCCTTCAACAATGAAACTAACAACAATATGTGGAATCCACACGTACCATTCCCTAGATACTGCAATCTTAAATGGGTGTGCAAAGTTTCTTCATTTTCTCGTAGAAAGTACGAAAGATAAAGTTGATTGTTTACTTAACAACGGTGGCCTTCGACAATGAAACTAACAACAATATGTGAAATCGGCACGAACCATTCCATTGATATCTCAATCGTAAATGAGTGTGCCACGTTTGGTTAGTTTCTGGTAGAAAATATGGCAGACAAAAGTTGACTGCATACTTAACACTGGAGAAATCCAACGATTCTGTATTTAAAAATGGTGGCCATCAATAATGAAACTAACAACAACATGTGAAATCGACACATAGCATTCCGTAGATATTTCAACTTTCAAGGGGTATGCAAAATTTGGTCAGTTTCTGGTAGAAAGTATGGCAGATATAGTTGATTGTTTATTTAAAAATGGCGGTCTCTAACAATAAAACTAACAACAATAAATGAAATCGACACGTACCATTCCATAGATATCTCAATCGTAAATAAGTATGCCACGTTTGGTTAGTTTGTAGTATAAAGTATGGCAGATAAAGTTGATAGTTTATTTAATAATGGAGAAATCCAACGATTGTTTTAAAATGCTGGCCTCGAACAGTGAAACTAACAACATGTGAAATCGATTGGTACCATTCAGTAGATATCTCTGAGGTAATCCGATGGGTGTGCCAAGTTTGATCAGTTTGTGTTAGAAAGTGTGTTAGATAAAGTTGACTGTTTACTTAACAATGTAGGAGTTCAGTAATGAAACTAACAAGAATATGTGGAATCGACACGTACTATTCTTTAGATATCTCAATCTTAAATGGATGTATAAAGTTTGGTCAGTTTGTGGTAGAAAGTACGGCAGAAAAAGTTGATTCTTTACTTAAAATTGTGTCCTCTAACAATGAAACTAACAACAATATGTGAAATCGACCCATACCATTCCATAGATATCTCAATCGTAAATGATTGTGCAAGCTTGGTTAGTTTGTGGAAGAAAGTGTGGCAGAAAAACTTGATTGTTTATTTAACAATGGTGGCATCTAACAATGAAAGAACAATATGTGAAATCGACACGTACCATTCCCTAAATATTTCAATCTTAAATGCGTGTGCAAAGTTTGGATAGTTTCTGGTAGAACGTGTGGCAGACAAAGTTGATTGTTTTTTTAAAAATGGTGGCCTCTAAGAATGAAAGTAACAACAATAAGTGAAATCGGCACGTACCGTTCCATCGACATCTCAATCGTAAATGATTGTGCAAGTTTGGTCAGTTTGTGGTAGAAAATATGGCAGATAAAGTTGATTGTTGTTTAATAATGAAGAAATCCAACGATTATGTATTTAACAATAGTATCTTACAACAATGAAACTAAAAACAATATGTGAAATCGACACATAGCATTCTGTAGATATTTCAAATTTAAATGGGTGTGCAAAGTTTGGTCAGTTTCTGGTAGAACGTATGGCCATTAATGTTGATTGTTTGTTTAACGATAGTGGCCTCTAACAATGAAACAAACAACAATATGTGAAATCGACCCATACCATTCCATAGATATCTTAATCTTAAATGATTCTGCAAACTTTGGTTAGTTTGTAGTAGAAAGTGTGGCAGAAAAACTTCATTGTTTATTTAACAATGGTGGCATCTAACAATGAAAGAACAACAATATGTGAAATCGACACGTACCATTCCCTAGATACTTCAATCTTAAATGCGTGTGCAAAATTTGGTCAGTTTCTGGTAGAAAGTGTGGCAGATAAAGTTGATTGTTTTTTAAAAATGGTGGCCTCTAAGAATGAAACTAACAACAATAAGTGAAATCGCACGTACCGTTCCATCGACATCTCAATCGTAAATGATTGTGCAAGTTTGGTCAGTTTGCGGTAGAAAGTATGGCAGATAAAGTTGATTGTTTATTTAACCCGTTTTTGGCCGAATATTTTTACTTTCGAATTTTTCTGAAAATTTGTGTTTTTCTGAATGAGAGGCTTCTATCTGTATGATTAATGTTAAATTCTGCCACTTTTCGTAATTTCGGCTGTTTGGGCATGTTCCAATATTGGAACACCAGGAACGAACGGGACCAGTAGTATTTGTTCCAATATTGGAACACCAGGAACGAACGGCACTAGTAAGATTTTTTCCTAAACTCTGACATTACAAACGAACGTGACAGTAATGTTTGTTGTATATGTTATTTATCCTACAAATAGGACACCCCTCTATACCTCTACTTTTTCTAGAAAGAAATATCGTTATAAAACAACCGATCAATTTGCATATTTTTATTTTGCAAATATACTTTGTACGAAATACAGGACGAACAGTATAAAATATAAATGTTTACTACAGAATATGAATATAAATATTTTTTAATTATTCTAAACTATTTATCCTATAGTTCTTATGAGGAGGTATAGGAATAAAATATTAAAACGTTAAATTTTCAGATATATGCAAAATCAATATAGGCATATCTTTTGGAATTCAATTTGTCAACTGTATTGCAATGTATTCTCCCAAGCCAGTGTCTTTAGGTGTAATTACATCTCATCCAATGTATGACTGAAACTGTACCAGGTATCCTCGAGGTTCACACATACACAGCGCAAATAAAAAATGAATTCTTACATAATAATAATAATAATAATAATAATAATAATAATAATAATAATAATAATAATAATAATAATAATAATAATAATAATAATAATAATAATCTCTTATGACTACATGGTTAATGTTCTCGCATTTGGTGCAAGATACCCAAATTCGATTCCCAGCAAAAGCATAAGTGATTCAAATCCCATGTTAAGGTCTAAGTCTAGTGTTGAAGGGAAGTTTCTTTTTGTTAAATTAAAAAAATCATAAAACCATCAGGTAACTCTGTAGAATGTACAATCCTACTACAAAGGGAATTGAACCTCGGAATCAGTGCACCAAATGCATGCGTGATGCTAACTAGTTCAGTGAAGAATTATACATCCAGCATACATCAATACTCCATACCTTTTCAGAAAATAATTTATAATATGTATATAGTGCAAACAGTATAAAATTAAAACCAAATAATATTATGAGATATTTTCGATACTTTTAGAATGATATGAGTGGTTGCGCCGTAACTGGAAATAAAGTAAATATAAGCAGAGAAATTGTACGGAAAGCAAAAATCATTTATATTTTAATAAAAGGATAATATACATTCCAAGTTGTGAGACAGAAATGAAATTTTACAATAATGAAAATAATGGACCCATTCGTTCCTGGTGTTCCATTATTGGAACATTGTACTTTAGATTACACTGTACAAGTTATAATTATTACTTTCTTTATAAATCTTTAATATGACGTGAACCAATTATTAATCAAGGTATCTGAGGCAATAAACGGACAAAATTATAAAACTAAAAGAATATTTTCTTACTTTCTTTCCTCCATGGTGTATGTAAAAATTTCTTTGACAATGACGTCACCACCTCGAGGTGCAAAAGCTAATAGAGCAGGAAACAAGTACATCACCTCTTCATTATATCCCTTGTGAATGCAGTTGGTACGTTTCCAACTAATCGCGGTACATTGTAGCCAGCTGATCAAGTATTTGCGTTATCTCTAAAAATGTTCCAATATTGGAACACCGGGAAAAAACGGGTTAATAATGGAGAAACCCAACGATTGTTTAACAATGGTGGCCTCGAAGAATGAAGCTAACAACAATATGAGAAATTGATTGGAACCATTCAGTATATATCTCTGTGGTAATCCGATGGGTGCGCCAAGTTTGGTCAGTTTGTGTTAGAAAGTATGGCAGATGAAGATGATCGTTTATTTAACAATGTAGAAATCCAACGCTTGTGTATTTAACAATGATGGTCTTGAACAATGAAACTAACAACAATATGAGAAACCGACACATATCTTTCCCTAGATATTTCAATCTTAAATGAGTGTGCAAGGTTTTGTCAGTTTCTGGTAGAAAGTGTGGCAGATAAAGTTGATTCTTTATTTACCAATGATGTCCCCTAACAATGAAACTAACAACAATAAGTGAAATAGACACGTACGGTTCCATAGATGTCTCAATTGTAAATGAGTATGCCAACTTTGGTTAGTTTGTAGTATAAAGTATGGCAGATAAAGTTAATTGTTCGACAGGTACCATTGCTAGATGTATCTGTGCTAATCGGATGGGTGTGCCAAGTTTGGTCAGTTTGTTTTAGAAAGTGTGGCACATAAAGTTGATTGTTTATTTAACAATGGTGGTCTTCAACAGTGAAACTAACAACAATATGTGAAATCGACACGTACCATTCCCTAGATATTTCAATCTTAAATGGGCGTGTAAAGTTTGGTCAGTTTCTGGTAAAAAGTACGGCAGATAAAGTTGATTGTTTACTTAACAATGGTGGCGTCTAACAATGAAACTAATAACAATAAGTGAAATCGACACGTACCATTCCCTAGATTTTGTAACGTCCATTAACCAGATTATATCCGTTTTTGCTTAATTTTTGAATTGTTCATTTTATTTTTGATTGTTTTAATTTTATTAGTTGCATATGTTAACATTGGTGACGGTGGCGCCATCTACCGTTTTAGACACAAACTATTTGGACGTAATGAATAACCTTAAGAGAGAAGGGCCGCCCACAGGTTTGTTGAATATGTCTGGTTTTCCATACCTAACAATATTATACCAGATACTTCTGTCATTACAAGCAACGAGTTGCTCAGCAGAGAGGATTATGAGTAAAGTAAAGATTGTAAAAAAAATAGACTAAGAAGCAGCATGGGAGATGTATGGCTCTCCTACATGCTTGTTCTTTCTTCCGAAAAAGACATTTTAGAATGCATTCCCAACAGCGATATTATAGACAAATTTGCTTTGTCGAGTGAGGAAAGAAAAAAAATATTACTCTATAAAGGACATCAGGGGTAGGTTAATGTCACCACCACGATCAGTAATAATTTAATTTAACAAAATCATTCCTGTAAAAAAACAAGTATGAGCGGCCTCGAAAAGAAGTGAAATCACAAAAATGAGCGCCAAGTTCTGGTGAACAACAGTTACAAACACTCAAGGAATCACTTTAAAATTTAGATTTGAAACTTGCCTATGTTGTCTGTTGAAAATTATAAAATAGTTTGACATAATTGTGAGCTAGTGGTAACCATACAGACAACAGCCAAGTTTCAAATCTAAATTAGAAGTGAGCCAGTGAGTGTTTGTAACTGTTGTCCACCAGAACTTGGCGCCTATTTTTGTGATTTTAATTCTTTTTAAGGCCACTCGTACTTGGCTCTTTTACAGGAATGTTTTTTGTTGGATATCACTTCTTTTTGTAGGCTAATTTCGAGGATAACATTTTCTTTTGGTATCAAACACAATAACTTGTAACCTGCGTCTTACTTTTCATGTACAAGGGAATTATATCAATATTTTGTAAAGAAAAAAATAATACTACTAATTGTAAAAAAATACCTGTGCCATACACAGTGTGTAGAAGTTTTTATACCCTTCAATATCCTTATAGAACATATTTAGTATTGTACACTACCGACACTACTAATAAAAGTAATGCCATTTTTATAATTACTACTACCCCTACTACTACTACAAGCATTTTATAATACTACTATAGGAAATAAAAACAACAACAAAAATAACAATTACTAGTACTATAAAAACTACTGCTACACTGGGCAATTGTTTTTAGAGGACTTGAGTTTTAAGGAGGGAAGAGATTATTAGTTTTGGGGGGAGTGCGCCATCAGCTTTGAGGGGGATGGGCACCCCTGTCTGTGAGGAATTTGTAAAGAAAAAATTCTCCAGAACAAAATCTCCATGCAGAATTACATGAATATAATAATAATAATAATAATAATAATAATAATAATAATAATAATAATAATAATAATAATAATAATCTCATCTATCAGTTATGAGTAAATCCTATCTCGCAAAACGGTGGGGCAAGCAGATGAACCAAGAATGTCTCTGCTTTGCACATCACGTGACTGACAAGCTTCGGGTTAGGATTCCAAGAATTGAGAAGAAGCAAGCAAACGAGGGGATCTGATAAGCCTTTTTTTTATTTGTGTTTCACAGAGGGTTTTCACATTGGAATTGGCATGTCATTTCTACTCCCCCTCCTGCCGGATTGGTTTTCCTCATTCTTGCTCCGCCAAAATGTTTCTAAGTATTGACTCAGCCGCGGGCATTTCAGGTGCCATAGTAGGGTATCTGTTTCATTCTTTCAAGGCATGCTAAAAACGCCAGAGTCACCACGAAAAGTAGTGCATTTCATATATTGTAGCTACAAATGAGTGTATTCTCCATGTTAGCACGCGTCTCTATCCTCTCATCTGGTTTATAGTTTTAGTCGCCTTGATCCACCATTTTATTTTCAACGTCGACCAAGTGTTTACATCGGGAATCATATTCGCAAGACCCCGCATCGTAGGCTATCACTTGAATGATTTTTTTTCCTAAAATTTATTTACATGTTGTACTATAGCAAACAATTTATGCAGCTATTTAATTCACTTGGGTACTTTCTAGCGGAAAAAAGTTGTGTAGAAACCAAGGATGTAGCTAGGGGGAGCACGGGTCCAAATCTTGACTTGCCTTCCAAATATTTAAACTAGTACATAAATACTAGTTTGCTAATTATACTACTAGTTTAGTATATATGCCCCCCACCCAAATCAGAACTCTGGCTTCGTTCCTGGTAGAAACTAAAAAAAATGTAATTGCTGAGCATTTTGAACGTCCGAAAACGTGATTCACAAAAACAAAAAAACTTTTGATTCGCAGTTACCAGCTCTGATGATAATTGTATCACAAAAGTGGTATAATAGAAGAAAAAATTCATTTCTCAGTGGGATCCGACTTTTCCAACTTCTAAAACGTGGAATTTGCTATTTATTTTTCCATAGGAGTATTTTTTTTTCATTTGCTCAGAATTTTCTGGGATTGGTTGGTAGGGATGCGCACGAGACAAGATTTGAGACTGTCTCGACTCGAAAATGTGCTGTAAAACTGATGTCTCGACTCGAAAAATATATATTTTTCTATTGGAAGAGCTGTGTCTCGACTCGAATTTTGTCAGGAAAATTCTGTCTCGACTCGACTCGAACGCATCCCTATTGGTTGGGTATGAACCCAAAGATCCCCGTCCATCTGCACGTCTCTATATATATCACGTAGCTATCATTGTATCACAGTGATGCCTCTGAAACTTCTGGATTAATTTTAGACTTCCAAATTATGTTATGCATAAGAAATTGAAGTCCTATAGAATGGCTGTGTCCGTCCGTCTGTCTATATGTCTGCCTGTCAACAGGTATCATAGCAAAAACGGTAAGAGCTATTTTCATACAATTTAAGCGGTAAAATCTATCGATAAGTGGTTTTCGGAAATCGATTCAGCATCCCATGAACAGATTCCATCTCCTTCAACAACCTCCTACTTAATCCGGAAGTGGTCGATTTTTACCACTTCCTGTTTCAACAGTAATAGTCATAACCCAGAAACGATAATAGCTAGCGTCAAATGGTTCTTAGAAATCAATTCAAGGTGTAAAGGAAACAAAAACACTTCGACTTCTGTATTTCCACTAAAACCGGAAGTGGTAGAAATTCACTACTACTTCCGGTTTCAATATTGATTTTCATTGATATAAAACTGTGAGTTATCGACAAGCAGTTTTCAGAAATCGATTCAGCATCCTAAGAATATGTCCTATCTCCTTCACCAATCTTCAAGTTAAACCGGAAGCTATACAAATCGGCCACTTCCGGTTTCAATAGTATTTGTCATAACTCAAAAACGGTTAGAGGTATCGACAAGAGGTTTCTAAGAATCGATTCATCGTTCCAAGAATAGGTACAATCTCCTTCGACAATCTTCTATTTAAACCAGAAGTGGTAGAAATTAACTACTTCCGGTCTCTACTATTTCCAGTTTTACTAAGTAATTTGTATAGTTTGGAAGTCTACCGTAGTTTCACACTGTGGAACGATACTCACTTGTTTCTTCTTTTTCAGGGACGATCATGAATCGCAGAATTGATATGTCATGTTCCACTAATTGAAATCAAGCTAAATTCTTTTAAAATTCTTATAATTTATGTGTGGATGTATACACATTGAGTAAGTAGAGAAAAATACGAGAATTTCTGGGAGGCTATCAGTTCTGTGGATTCATGTAATTATAAAATATGTTTCAACTCTACGATTCCAGGTTGTCTTGAAACTTCGTTTTTACATATTTCGCAAACATATACCTCGACAAAGATAATTTTGAAGGATATGTTTAATGAACATTCCTTTTAATGTTTGTAGGAAAAGTAGCTGTTTGTGCTTACAAATTTCAGTTCACCCTGTCCTGTTTCAAGAATGCTTTACATTATTTTTCGTATTAGGTCAGTTCAGATGAAAGAACTTTAATTGAAGTATCCTCCCGCGGACAGCATGGAAATTCGACTTATGAAGAACATCGCCGAAACCGTCTAACGCCATCCATCTTCCATAAAGTTGTGAAATGTAAAGATCACACTTCGTGCCATGTGTTGGTGTAAGACATTTTACACAAGAGAAATCTATCGACACCATCAATTGAATACGGAAGAAATCATGAAGATGTTGCTCCACGAAAGTTTGCGGAGGAGAAGAATGTGACAGTAGAGAAATGAGGATTATATATTGATTCTAAGTTTAGCTACTAGTCCAGATGGTAAGATATATTTTTCAACTTCTTTGTTGATATAATATAATAAGTGTTTAAGTCTAATAAGTGCTGTTTGTTAAGTGTGCTATAATTAGAGGACTGAATCTGAACGAAACCAAACCACTTCCTTTTGGAAAAGGGACAGACAGATTATTATATTACTTTTTTTAAAAAAATATATATTTTCATTCTTGTCTATCAATTAATTATCTTCTAATCATATTTCAGGATATGTAGTAGATAATGCGTTAGTGGAAGTAAAGTGTGTTCCTTCACTCAGAAATAAGGATGTCACTGAAGAGAAAGAAAAAGACAGGGGCATTTTTTCTTAGAGCCATTCCAGACGGAGTTAGGACTAAATACTAACAGTGACTACTACTACCAAATTCAGGGCCAGTTAATTATTACCAAATTAGACAAATGCTTTTTAGTTGTATACATTGATGATAAATCACCTTTACACATTGTGGAAGTAAGAAGAGATGAAGAATTATGGGGAAATGTTATGCCACCGAAACTTATAGGTTTTTTAAAGAGAATATGCTTCCTGAGATAGTAGATTCTATAGTACAACGTCATTTCTGTCATTTCTGATTTTGCTTGCCTGGGCCAAAACCACTCGATATAAGTAAAATTTCGCGTTTTTCACTTATTTACTACTATTCTATTGATAAAATCTATATTCATCTCAATCTCGGGGGGGGGCAAATGCCCCTCCCTGCCCCTCCTAAATGACGCTCCTGCCCTAATTGTGTACAAACAAAAATTTCCGCTGCACATTTCTGTACAAACAATGTAGAAACGATTACGAAAATTTGGGATTGAATTGGACATGGTGGGCTGGCTACCATGTAGACAGCCCCTCTCTTTGTTTTACTTCTGGTGGCGCCCCTAATTGTGTACAAACTAAAGAAAAAAATTAGATTCCATCATCATTAAAATAAGATCCATTAGTGAATCACACGATAGTGTAAACATACCAATCGACACAATAGTGTGTACAAAGTCTTGTTAGTAAATACTCCAAAGAATGTGACACATTTTTTTAATGTTTCTACCATTTAAACAGTCCCCGGATTGTTTTCATTCTGGCGCCGCTCCTAATTGTGTACAAACGAAACTTTCGCCTGCACATTTCTGTACAAACGATGTACAAACGATTGTGACAATTTGTGATTGAATTGGACATGGCGAGGGAGCTACCATTCAGACAGCCACCCACTTTGTTTTCGTTCTGGCAATATTCAAGTAGTGTTCAAGTAGTGAAGAAAATATCGAACACAATTATTTTTAGGGCAGTAGGGAATTTGTACAAACCATAAAGGTAAGGGGAAATGATTTATGTGAGAAAAGAACTTGAATTGTTGGTAACGTGCCCTGTGGGGCTCTAACCCGCCTTCACTTTCTTACGCTCGCTGTCTGAATTTAATGTTGGTGACGTAATTTAACGTATGAAACCATACAACCGCATCGGAAAAGAATATCGCAAACAAGTCGGTGCAAAATCTAGAGCCCCAAAGCTAAACGTAAATGTTGACAAAATGGTGGGACATGTGTCTTCTGGCAGTTACCCAACCTAATTTGTTTATAATATTTAAAAATTTAATATGTTTATAATATCATTAATAGAGTCAAGTATAGAAAATCCACTTACATACAAATTTAAACCTTTTAGTGGGTTAAAAGTATGTGAACTTACTATACCATTTTTGAAACAAAATTACCTTCATAGATCATATTGTAAATAAATATCCATATATGAGTACTATATAAATGTAATAAAATATTAATAAAATAGCATAACTTCGTTCAGAATATACATTTTAAAGGCTCCTCTGGGGACAACAATAATAATAGACTGTTATATAAAAACGAATTCAACTTTGAAATTATAATGTAGTAATAAATTCCCAGAACATTCCCATTTTGGGAATCTTCCCGAATTTTTCCGATAATTTTCCCGAAAAATATCTTCCCGGGAATTTACCCATCACTAGGCCATACGCCGAGCAAACACGGGGATCTGGGGACAGTCCGGTAGCCAGCCCAAAAATGTTGGGGGGCGGTAGAAGTTAGGGGGCCGATACAACTTTATTACAGTTTATCACCATGTTATAGTTCATTTACAAGTCTACCGTGAAAATTTTTTGGGGGGGCAGCAAAAATGTAGGGGAGTCGGGCTCCAAGACACCCCTTCGATACGCGCCTGTCTTGGGGTGAAGGCCCCAGCTAGCCGAAGGCTAATTCTCAATAAATATAATTATTAACTTAATCATTATGAATGTTGTTTAAGTAAACATATGATGTGGATTAAAAAATATCTTATCCTTTTAATTAAGACCTCTACTATGAATAAAGGCAATGACTGTAGCTAGAATTGCGGTTTCGAGAAGAAAGAAGAGGTGGTATGGGACGAGATTAGAAAAGTGTAAGGCGAGAGGTTGGAAGGCACAAAAACTTAGAATTTATGCTATGTGAATTAAGTAAATTCTATGAATCAATAATGCGAAAAAGATAGCTGAAAAATTAAGGACAGGCATTTTGAAGCTAGTCATTGAGTATTAATTACTTCTGTATAAAATGAAATGAAGGTTAAAGTTTCGAAATACAATTAAATCAAGAGGAAAATAGAAAAGGAAATTCGTCTCTTTTAAATTAAATGGATGGTCTATGAGTGGAAAAATATCTCAGAATCTTGCAATTCCTTTAAAGTTTTTGGAATCGGATATCAAGAAAAATCACTGCAACTGTTTCACGAAAGATAAATGAGATCCTCGTTGGTATATAAAATAAGATATGTGGCCTTGGTACGCAAGGTCCCAGTTCGATTCCAGCACGTAAAGCATTATAGTGATTCAGACTTCACTTTAACTTTAAAGTCTCGTGTTAGATATCATCGTTAGTGACAAAAGACGTAAATACAAATCAGACTCAGATATGCGTAGATCAATGAAACATTGGCCCACGACTCACTGAGCAACCACTCTTTGTAATCCACGACCCACCGTGACCCACTGACCCCACCAACCGTGACCCACTCTGATCACCATCACCTATTATGACCCAGCACCCACCATGACCCAATTTCATTTCATTTGATTTCATTTATTTGCCTGTTTCATTAGCTTACAAAGCATGAGAAATTCTCATGTAAGCATTACAGTTGTGAGAAAGAAAGAAAGAAAAAACATACAATATTGTCAAGTACCAGAGGTATACATCATGTATCTTTCTAAAATACAAAACCACATAATAGAATATATTAAGTATAAAAACATGACAATTTACATCTAATTAGGTAACTGTTTGTACCACACCAGGCATGTACTCACGGGTACTCACGGGTATCTGTTACCAACTCTTCAGTTAATGAGTCAATTAAATATTCTTTAATTGTATAATAGCACTTTTCAGTGAGTAGATTATATAAAGTCTTACCAAGAATGGAAACATTGGTCATACAAGTACAGAGGAAGTTTATTATACAATCTGACACAATTCATTTACACGGTTTTGCTTATATGAGCATATTTTTGATGCATCCCAAATATGTCACTACCTTGTCTTGTATTATGGCTATGAACATTTTTGTTAAAGATAAAATGATGCTTGTTTTTCACAGTAAAAAGAATAGATTTATAGATGTATAAGCTGGGGAGTGTTAAAATTTTTGCTTCTCTGAAAACCTTTTTACATGTCGATTTTGTGGGTAACCCAAAATTTATTCTAATCGCTTTTTTTTTTGGAATCGGAAAGTGCTTAAACTATTTTCAGCAGATCCCCAGTGTATTATGCCGAAGTTAATTAATGAATTAAACTTGGCGTAGTAAAAGCTAAGAAGTGCTTTTCTCGATACAGTATTTTGAAGTTTGTATAAGGCAAAACACACGCTACTTAGTTTCTTGTTTAAAGTGGAGATATGAGCAGACCATGAAAGATCATCACTTATGATTACACCTAAAAGCTTTGTTATGCAAGAATATTGGAGTAAGTTAGAAGATATTTTTATTCTAAGTGATATACGCGATTTTCCTGGAAAATGAAAATGTAAGAGAATCGACTTATCATGATTTATAATTAACTTATTCGCTGTTAACCATTTTACTAATTTGTCTGTAAAAATGTCAGATTTCCTCTCAACTTCTTCTATTGATTTTCCTGATATTATCATACTGATGTCATCAGCATATAGAATACATTTTGCTGGATGCATAAATTCTAACAAGTCATTTCTATATATCAGGAAGAGAATAGGACCCAAAATGGAACCTTGAGGAACACCTCTGATTACAGTCGATAAAGACGAACAAGTTGTTTGAAAACCATCTGCAGCTAATTTTGATATTTGTACCGCTTGTTGCCTACTGGATAAATAAGAGAGAAACCAGTTGTGAGCTACTCCTCTAATACCATAAGCATACAACTTGCTTAAAAGAATAGCATGATCAATTGTATCAAAAGCTTTGGATAAGTCGATGAATAGGCCAACAACATATTTACTGTTTTTTAATTCAAGAGCTATATTGGACATGTAATCAAACAAGGCTGTTTCAATACTTTTCTTATTTTGGAAGCCTTGTTGTGATGGTGATAGTAAGTTACATGACTTCAAAAAATTGCAGAGTCGTGACTTATCACATATTCAAAAATTTTTGAAAACGTGGAAAGAATGGAGACTGGGAGATAATTTCTTACATCATGCATACTCCCCTTTTTATGGAGAGGAATTACTTTTGCCACTTTTAACACGGACGGAAAATATCCTTTCTCAAGAGATAGGTTTACTAAATAACAGAGATGATTTACAATGAAAGGAAAACAAAATTTAATAACAGTCACTGGAACTTCATCAAAACCTGAAGATCCCGAATTAGACATCCTACTCAATATTTTCCATAACTCCTCTACTGTTGCTGGAATTAAAAAACTCGTATGTGAATGCATTGGAAATTTCATCGAGTCGTCATAAGTCGCTTGTATGGGGTCAGGTAATGGTACACTATCTAGAAAATAATCATGGAAGACATCTGCTATCCGCTTAGGTTCTTTAATAATTTCGTCCCCAACTTTAACATACTCAAAGTCGCTCTTTTTGTTGTTTGTTCCACCATTTAAGATTTTCCACATAGTTTTAGCTTTATTAGTAGAATTAAGTATTGTGGAGCTATTTGATAGTAATTGAGCTGTTTTAATTACTCTTCTGTATATTTTCCTGTACTTAAAATATAATTTCGAAACTTGTGAGGAAGTGATGTATTTATTTTGAGTAAGCTATTATATCTAAATAGGTCACTTTTAGAAATTTTAATGCCTTTAGTTAACCACGATTTAGTGGAAGACGTCCGAATTTTACGAGTAACTTTTGGAAACGCCATATTGAAGTAATGTAAGAATGTTTCAAAGAAGTATTTAAAGTTACATTCAGTGTCAGACGTATTATATATGCCATTCCAAGACTCGTGAGAAAGCAAGAAATTTAGATATTCCATATTATGACTGGAGAAAATTCTCTTTGTAACTATGTATACTTTAGACTTAAGAACAGTGGTATTGTTTAAAGTGATTTTTAAAATAATCGCATCATGATCAGAGAAACCGGGATCAAATACTTCAAGGTTATAGGAAAATTGGTTTTTACTAATGATGAACTGATCTAGCGCACTTTTATTATGACGTGTCGGTACATCCACTAGCGCTTGGAGATTGTACACATTCAGCAGATCTCGTAGATCGGACTTCTTTTTTGCTTCCACTATCCAATTTACATTAATATCACCACAGATGATGATTTTTTCAAAGTCTTTTAGTATGAAGTGCAAAAGACTTTCGAGTTTCTTTAAGAAAACAGTAAATATGCCGGATGGCGACCTATAAATGCATATAATACAAATGTTAACACTTGGTAATGTAATGGCTACAGCTTCAAAGTCAAATTCACAGGTGAATTTTGTAATATCTATTTCAGAAGCTTTTAGACTATTGTGAACAAAGATGCATACACCTCCACGTTCGTGTGAAACGCGAGAGAATTTAGTGATAAGATTAAAGTTTTCAAAATTGACCTCCTTAATAAGTGTATCATTTAGCCAATGTTCACCAAGACAAATAACCTTACATTCTTTCAAATCATCAGCTAAAAGCACATCAAAGTATTCAAGTTTATTCTGGATCCCTTGTACATTCTGATGAAAAATACTTATTGTATTAGCTATCTTGGGTTCGGATTTTTCATCTGGTGTGCTAAAAGTTATATATTTTTCGTTATTTTGTCCGGCTGCAAACGATACTGTATTATCATTGCTAAGACCTGTACGGGGGAAAGTAAGAGGAATGGGATCCCTGTTCCTGTTCTGAGCCTTAATCATATTACTTAAATTTTCACATACATGACGGTTTCCTAGATTATTCAAATGTAAACCATGATGGGTATGAAATTCTCGTGGAAGACTACATACATCCAATAACTGTACATTTTTAAATCGACTACAAACTTTACTAATGATGCTATTTGTTTTATGTACTTCTGAGTTAACACAAGAACTCTTCGATATATCATGCCGCTATGGTAGATTAACTACTATTACATTTGTATGAGTAAGAGTGCTGAGTGTAGTCTTCAAAACACGGACAGCATCTTCAGACTCATTTTTTGACACATCATTAGTGCCTCCTATAAGTACAACAGTATCAGTATCTGAGAATGATTTCTGGTCCACACATGAATTTACAACGTTATTTAGTTTTTAAATTTTAAAATAATGTTTTAGTAAAAATAATCCCTTGCTTTTTAGCACAACACAGTATTGATGCATCTCTTAAAAAATCATGTCAAAAAACTGAAAGAAAGAGAGAGAAACACACATCCAGTGGCAAATAGCGTTGCCACTGGATCCATTAGCATTGAGCATACGGCAGAGTTCCTATTTCTTAACATTGGAAAGCATATTTATTCTTGCATCGCTCCTATCCTGTTGTACGGTCTCCATCCAGTTGCGGAGACCTTGGCAACTGCCACTCAGCTTCTGTAATAGTTATGAATTTCTTCACTCACCAGCGATGAAGGCGTGGGTGTTGCGTGGGTCGAGGAAGTTTGGAAGAACAAACCAAAGAACAACAACAACAACAACAACAACAACAATAATAATAATAATAATAATAATAATAATAATAATAATAATAATAATAATAATAATAATAATAATAATAAAATAGAATAGAGGGAGTGATATGTAGAGTGTGTCCGAGGTTTTGCTCATAATATTGTTACAATTGAAAATCCTATTGTGCTGTTTTATTGTAAGTGTGTGTTTGAAGAATGTGATGGTGTTTTTGTTCTTAGCCTGTGAGTGATATTATTAATATTAAAATATAACGCTAGTAACAGAAAACTCAAAATGAATTCAGTTTGCAGTCTTCTCAGGACCCCGTTTTCTCGGAGGCCGATGGAGGAGAAGGTTGAAATAAAAAGGTTAGGGCGTCCAACACCAATTTTAACAATCAATCAAACAGTCAAAACAGGTAAAAGACAGTTTCAGCGCTCTTTTAAAATCGAGTATTATAACAACACAGATTGGCTTTGTGGTTGTGAGGGAAAAAATGCTTTATTTTGTTTACTTTTTGGGGGTGAACGTGCTTGGACTGAAATAGGCATAAAAGATATTAATCATTTGAGTGAACGAATTAAGGGACACAAAGCTACAAATATCCATATGAAAAATGTATTACAGTTAGCTTTATTTGGTACAGCCAATATAGCTCAGCAGTTAGACAGTGAGTATAGGCGAAATATAGCTTTGCATAAGGAAAGAGTGAGACATAATCGTTATATTCTAAATATTATAATTAATTGTGTACGTTTTTGTGGTGCATTTGAATTAGCGTTGCGGGGTCATGACAAGACAGAAGGATCTTCAAACCCAGGTGTTTTCCGTGGCCTCATTGATTTCAGTGCAGAACTTGACACAGCCATGAAAACTCATTTGGAGAAACCTACTGTCTTTAAGGGAACGTCTAAAACGATTCAAAATGAACTTTTAAATATAATGTTAGAAGTTTGCCAGAGCAAAATCTCACAAGAAGTAAAAGAATCAGAATTTTTAGCTGTGATTGCAGACGAAACTAGTGATGTGGCTAATACTTTTCAAATGGCCATCATTTATCGACATTTAGTGTGTGGAAAACCAGTTGAAAGATTTTGGACTTTCCTCGAACCTCCTAAACACGTTGCAAAAACTTTGGCGTCATGCCTGTTAAAAGAACTTGAAAAACATATGTTAGAGGAGACCCCACAGAAATTAATCGCGCAGACGTACGATGGCGCGTCAGTAATGTCCGGAACGTCTGGAGGAGTACAAGCAATTATTAAACAACAGTTTCCAAACGCCGAGTACGTTCATTGTTATGCCCACCAGCTGAATCTAATTATGCTCAATGCTGCTTCAGTGGTAAGAAATGTTAGAGTATTTTTTTACACTTTGCAGGGAGTTTGTTCCTTCTTCTCAACAAGTCCACAGCGTACAAAATTACTTGATGATATCGTAAAGAAAAGACTTCCCGGTCTGTTCCTACGAAATGGAATTTCCAATCACGCGGCGTTAATACAATTTATCTGTACAGAAAAGAAATAATTCAATGTTTGAAACATATTCTAAATAATGAACATATTAAAAATTCGAGCACAATCGAGAAGGCAAGAGCGCACATTGACACGCTTACTAGACACAGCTTTGTGTTTTGGCTAACTCTGTTCCACAAAATTTTACCTCATGTTGACATCTTGTATGGACAGTTCCAAAGAAAGGACATTGATGTGGTAAGTGTAGAAAGTGTTGAAAAAATAAGAAACGAAGAGATAGACATTGAGCCTTTAGTTTCGTCGGAGACATCGAAAAGAAGAAAAACTGATAACACACAACTAAACATGGAAGCGAAGGAAGTGTGTGATGCGATTATTAGTAACGTTAAACAAAGATTTAGTTTTACTGGCCATTTTGTGGCGGGCACTTTATTCTGTAATGAAAAGTTTGGAGAATACAGGAAGGAATTTCCAGAAGAAATTGTTCAAAACGTTTGCAACTTCTATGCAAAGCAGCTTCATTTCGAACTTTCCATAATATATAACACTGCCGAGTTTTCATCAATATCTGCACCAGTTAGTTTATTAGAATTTTTCCAGCACAATAACATTGAGAGAACCTTTTCTTAAATAAGCAAACTTCTGAAGGTTTTGCTCGTTATTCCAATGACTTCATCGGAGGCAGAGAGATGCTTCTCTACCTTAAAGAGAATAAGGACTTTCCTATGGAATACTATGACACAAGAGAGACTATCTGCCCTGGCAATGTTATCTATTGAGAGAGACTTGGTGAACAGCATTCCAGATTTTGACCAACAAGTAATAGAAAAATTTGCAGCTCGAAAACAACGTAGGATGGACTTCCTTTTCAAATAAGGTACCATTTATTTAATTAAATAATTTTGTTTAGCTTTACATATATTCATATTCTTTTTCTTCAATGTTTCCTTAATGCTTTCATGCTGTTTATATTTCCGTGCCTTACAACACATGCTACATTATATTTATCTCTTGTTTAAAAGTGTCGTATATGCATAACGTATAAATGTGCAATGACAGTGATTGTTTACCTTGTTCGGAAGGAAACAGAAAAGATAGGTTAGTTCAGTAATTGTTAATATACAGGTTGGCCCTAAAGTACGTATACACCCCTGCATTGATCAAGTGTAACATTCCAGTTTATGGATTTATTTGCTTCGACTATTCTGGGCTTAAGTTATAAGTAAAAAGACGTTAAGAACAAATAATAAAGGAAACTGAGTCTACCTGTTTGATAACAATAAGAAATGTAATAAAATTCAGTACGGGTCTGTATACCTACTTTTGGGCCACCCTGTACTTAAATCAATAAACATAGCAGTAGAGCTTGGAGGCAAAGACACAAGAGAAGGAAGGTTGGGGGTGGAGTGGAAGTCGCGCGTAAACATGTACCTTTTGATATTGCAACTGCTGGTTTTACAGACCACGAACCGCTACTGAAATTCCGGACTGACACTATTCATTTTGGGAACTCCAAAAACTACAGCGTGGCCCGGAGGCGGGCGTATCCCTAATTGGCATTTTCTAATAGTTTTAGGATTTACCCACATTTGTTCGTTAACATTGCTTGGCATAGTCTGGTAACATTGCTTGGCATTGGCAGGCAATATTGCTATCCATGTGAGCACCGGCGCACTTCGTGATTCACGTGCGCAATTACCTGTATTAGACGTTTCCTGGCCGCTGGATTGGAAGAGGTTTTGCATCTGTACACCAACTCCCTTTGCCTGGCCTCCAAGAAGAACCGATCTGACGACAGACTATGTTCTCTGGGGTTTCATAAAACAACAAATAAGAAACATTCGATATCACCCAACACAGGAATTACGAGTAGCTCTTGAACACGCCTTCAACCTCGTGACTATGGAGTATTTCCGTAAAACATCTCCGAGAACTTGCCGCAGAATTCAGGTGTGTTACGACATGGATGGTGGTCATACCGATGTTTATAACTCTTAAGACGCTTAAAACTTATGGTAACTGTGTACAGACTTTCTACCATAACTAACACTATACTGTTGAATATAAAGAGGGGTACGCCCACTTCCGGACTACCCTGTATGAATTGAACAATAATATCGGTTAATTTGGATAGTTTACTTTTCACTTGAAGTGGGCTGAACTTGAACTCCAACAGCTTCGAGATTGTCACTATTCATCTCAGCGTCCCCGAAAACTATCATTCGACCTAATCTAAGTCAATTTAGACATATTGAGCTTTATGCAGAGTCGTTTGGGCGTATAATTAGCATCATACTAAAGGCCTGACTGCTGCGGAAAATGTAGACAAACTCTTTAGTATGGCACTAATCACGCGTGAGAACGACTCTGCATAAGGTCTATTAATTTTATTCCTCTCCCTTCCGAGATGTTGATCGGACCTACCCGTTTTTTCCGGTGTCCTATATTGGAACATTTTTAAGTATGACGCAAATACCGGCTAATTTGGCTACACCGTATCGCAATTAATAATAATAATAATAATAATAATAATAATAATAATAATAATAATAATAATAATAATAATAATAATAATAATAATAATAATAATAAATTTTATTGCAGAAACATCTGAGAACATCAGATGTATTACAATCGTCAGAAATAGAAGTTGAAAATTTTAGTTACATATATAACACACCACAATATAAACAAAGATCACTACCTAACAGAAGCGAATATTTTAACTATCAATTTTGAGTTCAAAAAATTCTTCAACACTATATATACAATTATTAATAAGTAATTTCTGTACTTCTTTTTTAAAAGCCAAAAATGGAAGTTCTCTTACAGATATAGGTAGAAAATTATAAAATTTAACTGACATATAGTAAAAGGTCTTTTGTGTCTTACTATATTCACATCTAAATAATCCTAAACAGTTCCTGTTTCTAGTTTGATAAGTATGAAAGTACCCTAACTCATTGTAGATATGTTTGTTTTCCTTAATGTAAAGCAAACATTGGTATATGAAAATTGCAGGTACTGTCATAATTCCTAATTTAACGAAGCTTGACCTACAATGTGCACGACTAGGGAGACCGAGCATTAATCTTACACATATCTTTTGTATTTTCAATAGGCTTTTAATGGAGGACTGATGACCCCAAAGTATCGTTCCATAACTTAAATGACTGTGAATTTAAGCATAATAAACAGTTTTAAGTACCTTTAAACTTACGCACAATCTCAATCTACGAATAAGATAAACTCCTTTACTAGCTCTAGATTCCACCATAAGGATATGATCGTCCCAGTTCAAATGATTATCAATTAAAAAACCCAAAAAAGAAGCGGAATATTTTTTAAGTTCTGCATTCGAATTTTTGTTATTGTAAGTAAGCACCAAGTCTTTGATCGTATCAGAGTTAATACAAAGCAAGTTGGAAGTACACCAGTCTTTAATAATATCTGAGGTGTTGTTTAATATAGACTGAACTGAGTCTTTTTGTCGTGAGTTAACACAAAATATTGAGATCATCAGCAAATAAATAACTATTAAGGAAGGGTGAAGCGACGTTGTATGGGAGGTCATTGATATAAATAATAAAAAGAGTCGGACCAAGAATAGATCCCTGAGGTACTCCGTATCTGACAGGCAGCAGATTAGACTATTCCCCTTCATAAACAACTCTTTGATATCGTCTATTTAAATACGAATGAAGAAGTGACAGAGCTGCATTATCAAAACCATATAATTCTAGTTCTTGCAACAAAATATCATGAGACACCGTATCAAATGCTTTCGATAGATCATATAGTTTTACATGAACAAAGTTTTTACTGTCCAACTCAGAAATACAATTTACCAAAAATGAGACAGTAGCCTTAACAGTTCCTAGTCCAGATCTATAACCAAATTGAGAATTACTAAATAAATTATTATGTTCAAAATAGTCAACAATCTGCTCATTCAAAACAATCTCAAAAACTTTAGATATAACTGGAACCAGTGAAATTGGTCTATAGTTATCAAGAGAAGACTTATTTCCTTTCTTCATTATAGGTACTACTTTCACTAATTTAAAGCATTCAGGAAAATAACAGTCTAATATACAAGAGTTTATAATGTGAGTTAAAGGTTCCTTTATAAAATGTACTCCATATTTTAACATAATAGGACTCAGATTATAAATATCCTCACATCTACTGCTACTCATTTTAATAATCGCTTTCTCAACATCTTTTACTTCAATTGGATGAAAATTAAATGTAGTGATAGGTTTAGACAATTTATTTAAATAAAAACCTGAATCATTATTATGAGGATATGATGAAACTTCCCTCAGTATCTCTTCAATTTTGTTAACAAAAAAGTTATTAAATTCAGAGGCATCCAGCTGGTTATCAGAGATTTTTATGTTATTGTATATAGGATAACTTTCTTTTTTTACGATATTCCACATTGCTTTAGACTTATTGCCAGAGTTGTTGATGGTTTTATCATTAACCTTAATTCTAGTTTCTCTCACTAGTTTATATAACTTTTTCTTACTAATTTTATATAAATTCTTTATGACACTTGAGCCAGTACTACTATAATAGTCATAATAAAATTTACATTTTGCTTTGAGACTATCAATTTCTTTACTCTTAACTCTAGTAGCTTTCGGTTTAGTCGGCTTGCCAATAACGTATTTTACAGGAAACGCACTTTCAGTTGAGAACGACATTACAGACATAAAAAATTCTAGTTTATCCTTAACATCTTGCAAGGAGGTATACATAAAGTTCCAATCAACTGATGATAGTACCTCTTGAAATCTTGTTATGTTTTCTTCTCTCATTAAGCCAACCCTTAACCTGCATTTATTGTTACTAGTCTTACCTGTTACATTGAGAAAATTCACCTCAGATTTAAGTAAAACCGCCCAGTGATCAGAGACAGCAGTTTTTACGATTGAACTATCAATAGACCTGTCGATTACAGTGATTATATTGTCAATACAACTACCACCTCCAAATTTAGGCCTGGTAATATCAGTAGTAACAATAGCTAGATTGAATGAAGAGAACACATTATTTAACGTAATACTTTCTATGTTGTTTTCCAACTTAAAATCAACATTAAAATCCCCACATAAAATAATATTGGAGTAAAAAGTATTTAAATGCTCTAGAAGATTGTTCATTCTGTCAATAAATAACTTTAAATCTTTACATTCAACATTTGGTCTGTATACAGCTGCAACAATAGTGTTAATATCAGGCAAGTATGATGCTGTAACCTCAAAGACCATTTCAATAGACATGGTATTTACACTAAGGATAGGCCTATGAGAATATATATTTTTAATAAAGATAGCATATCCCCCATGTTTCCTTATGGGTCTATAGTAGCTGTTACTCAATTCATATCCCTTGAGGACATAAAAAATTAATTTCTCTAGGATGAAGCCAATGCCCAACAAGACATGCAAAATCAACATTCAGATTAGAAACATAATCTTCAACTATAGCGAATTTATTAGCTAATCCTTGGATATTCCATGAAAAAGTTACTGCTTCATTAGGCCTACATTGATTAATAATATTACTACTTTCTATATGTACAGACGTATTGAATGAGTTAACATTTTGATCTAGATCTATCCTAAAAAAGAATTGGTTTTAACATTCAGAGGAATAGGGTCAGATTCACATTAGGCAATTTTGTTAACTGCCTCTAAAATCTTATCACTAACAAATCTTTTACCCAATCTATTAAGATGAAATCCGTGGACAGTATGAAATTTGCTCCCCAAGTTACTAATATCTATGTAGGTGACATTTCTAAAGTGTTTACAAATTTTATACATTTCATTATTTGCTTTGTCTACCTCTTTATTGATTATGGACCACGACGGTAAATCGTGCCGTCGAGGCACAGAAAAGACACACACTAGCCTGGCATTTCTAAGTTCATACAATTTCCTTCTCAAAGAAGACAAAAGATCCTTAGTTTCATTTTTAGCAACGTCGTTGGTTCCTGCAAGTAGAACTGGAATATCCGTTACATTCTGTACCAACACATCTGCTGTCACATCGGAGAATTTAGCCCCGGTTGATGACTATGTGTTAAGATATTGGAGTAAACACCTCTTCCCTGACTGTCAGAATATAAACAGATTTTCATAGGTCGAGTTTTGCAGTTTGACTACATCTTCTTTATCTCACTACTTGGCCGTCGTACCGTATTTCCATCTTCTTCTGCTTCAGTAGGCAAATCTGATAATGGGTCAAATCTATTTTTTAAGGGTGGGAAGTTGACACTATTAACCTTAAATTTAGTGTTTTTTGAGGCTTTGTAAGGGACAGTTTCCCATCGTCTAGGGTTTACTGACTTTTGGTGTGCATTCATGTTTTCACTCCTTTCTTGAGATATACATATTGTATTCTTCCTTAACTCTTCATTCTCATCTTTCAGAACTCTTATGTAATTTTCTAATATCTCAATAATTTTCAGGAGAGATGCTTCACTATTCTTATTAGTATCGTCCGTCACCAACCCATAATTTTGAGCTTCCGTCTTACACTTTGGACAAAACCACTGCTCATTTTCAGCTGGTAAATCATTTCCATCAACTCCGGCACAACGAAAATGATTCCATTTATCACAGTTATCACAAATGATACCATTCCTTACTATTCCACAACACTTCGCACACTTAATATCTAAAACAATTCGACTCTAAGGAGATAGTGAACAAGACGTGTCTTGACTAATGGGGGCCATATTAGTAGGTTCTGGCTACCTGTATTCACTGTAAACTAGGCAAAAAGGATAACAGTACACATTTAACATTTAAACTGGGCCGGTCCACAACGTAGTTTGTATCAGTGTCAAGAGAGGTCACCTGCGTAGGTCGCTTCTAGCATCTGTAGTGAACTCAGTTGGAACTAGCTTCTCACAGTGTTTCCATCTCAACATACCAAATGGTTCCGTTCCGTTTCGTTTCGTTTCATTAAAGTACAGGGTAAATCACCTTGAAATTGGCACAGGCCATTTTTTTTTGGCACTTTGTAGATTTTTTCAGATATATTAACATCGGCGTTATCTACTTTTTCCCCTGTCTTTCGTCGATGACATTTCCAAGTGGCGTCTGTTTTTTTTTTAAATTATTGTAAAAAATTCGCTTTTAAGTGAAAGGCTTTCATGATATTGAAGTTTTCTGCTCGATTCTAGGCAATAGGTTAAGGAATATGTTTTCAGTGTTTTCGCGTTATTTATTGTTCTAATGGAAATGTTGCACATATTTTATGTTGATCGCTTCGTTAAGCCCTAAAGAATGTGCATTTATGTCATACTGTTAAAAATTGTACATTCGTCGCATGCTTACAACGGTGCCAGGAACGTAGCTAGGAGAGGACATGGGCGGCCACGGACCCCCTAAAAGTTGGCTTAGCCCTTTAAATATTTATTTAAAGTTATTTATATGGAGCCCATTTGCTAATATGGCTTCCCAAAATCAGAACTCTAGCTACGTTCCTGAACGCTATCAAAAATTAGAATTTCTAATGTACACTCATGTCCAAAATTATTGTCGCATGTCTATAAATATGTTGTTCTAGGAATAAAATTTGATAACAAATCCGCCCAGTATTTCTTACAATGTTAGTATGTGTATATGTGGCAAATTTCAAATGGCATGTGGCAAATTTCATGTCAAAAGAGCAGTAAATAGGAACAGTGAAACGAAAATAAAATTGCCTTGACCATTTAGTAACATTTTATTTTACTCATAATTCTCGTATTTATAATTCTTTTCCTATGAAATTTACCACAAACATACATTTCCCGATTATACACATAGTATCAGTATTTAAAGCAACCTGCAAAATCATTATCAAATTATATTCTTACAAGAAGACAATTATAGATATATGCAACAATAATTTTGGACATGATGTACATAGACCCCCTTTGCTTGGCACAAGAATATAAAGCAGTTCTAGAGATGTTAATTTGATACTATTCAAGGTAACAGTCTACTAGAGATTAATTTGATTTTAAGGTCTTCTACTTGGTCTAGTATCTAGCACACTTGCCTTCGGAGCTCGCTATTCAGGGTTCAATTCCGGTAAGAGATAGGGTACAGTAGAACAAAAAAAAATGTTCAGATACCACTAAAGGCAGTAGATCTCCTGCAGCCACCATGGAATAAGAGTAAAGCGTTAAAATAAAAAAAATACTGATTTTCTTGATTTTTAATTTAAAAAAGATTATCCCAACTGGTCACTAACTGTCTTGTAGAATCTTACGCCTTAGCCACTAAGCTTATTTCTGAGCACGAGCGTACCCACGGGTTACTCCGCTTACACCAGACCCTCAAAAACAATAACTCAAAATATTCCGTACACTTCCGTAATAAAACCAGACTTCCTTAGCAGATAAATTTCATCTGTACTATAAATCCTATTTTTTAAAAATAATCTAATTCTATCATAGGGAAGTTTGATAAAATTTTAAATGTGTATAGTTTTTTCAAGTGCAGAATCGTTTTAATATTACATACAAGCACTGTCTTGTAGTACTGGACACCTCTCAATACAAAAAAATTCTGGCTGCGCGTCTGTGTCCGAGTAAGTCTGAAGGTAAATATTTTTTAGATGTATAAAGTACTATTTATAAATGAATTCAGGGAAAGGGTTGTTCTCCTCCCCCTTTCCTACCACACAACAGTGTACCTAAGTAGCAATTTGTACGAACTACAGATCACCAGTGGAATATTTTACCGCCACAAACCCGACTGTTCCCCTCTCGCCCCTCCCGTTAAAGTCCGTCCTGGATCCACCCCGGAACTATTTTACAGGATGTTTTAAAACAATACCGACAACGTTTCAGAGGTAATCAAAATAAAAGTTATATACCAACCGACGGTCAAAAGTGCACAGTTTTGGAGTTACAAGCTGCCGAAAACTTGAAATAAAAATAAATTTAAAGGTCAATCTCAATCCCTCCACTGCTTTGGGACCGATTGGAGTCGGGCCAAAACATCACTTAGACAGTAGCACGTGTTTTATCCAAATATCCATTTTCAGAATCTCCCGGAATTTGCACAAGAATTTTTGGAGAAGCAGCTGAACAGTACTCAAAAGGTTTGAAGTACTTTCCAACTACCTCTGTAAAAACTGTTGCGCAAGTACCGGGGAATTCTACCCAACTCCGATCAGTCTCATAGCAGTTTAGCAATGGACCTTTTAAGTTAATTTTATCACGTTTCCAGCAGCCTGTAACTCCCAAACTATGCACTTTTGACCATAGGCTGGTCAATACTTTTTGTCTTATTTTGGTGTTAGGAATCACCTCTCAAACGTTGCCGGTCTTGTTCTAAAACACCCTGTATAACACAGTTACTCCTTACCAAAGCATTTGGTAAAATCTGAAAATTGGTTTATTTCTTCATGATATTTCGCAAAAATTTTAGGGTGGGAGAAATATCCATTTTATTCCGCACACAAATTTGTATATTGGTAGGAAAGTTAAATATAAAGTGCAAATAATTAGGCAAAATGACTATAAAGTGCAAATAATTAGGCAAATATAAAGTGCAAAATGACTATTTAGTAAGTACCAACAACTAGTCATTTTCCGGTTCTCATTAAAAGATAAATAAATAAATACATTCTGATTTTACTATGTCTAAATAGACTTCCTTTCAGGAAAAAAATATTTGTTCATGAAATATATATATATATATATATATATATATATATATATATATATATATATATATAGGAAACTCGATTTTCTCTCTCTCTCTTTTGTGTGTGTGCGAAGGGAACATGTGTAGCATTGTTCTTTCCTGTACCTCTGCACAAGTGTAGTACTGTATGTTGTGACCTGCTAGGAGTAAGATTGTAATTCCTGGAATAAACTAGACGATGGAACATGACAGCTATTGTCACGGTCGAGATGTAAGAATATAAAAATAGTTCGTGCCGGCAGGGTCAGAAACAAGAGAATGTCATTTTCCCCCCCACCAATCCCAGTTGGGAAGGAGACTGAGGTGTTTGGAATATTGGCTAAGATAATTGCCGCTAGTCTAAATTGTGAATCAGCTAGTACAAAAAATGTACTGGAAAAGGTATTGTGGTTATAAAATTTCATCCCTTCACTTCAGCTGTTGCTTTTGGCAATGAGATAATATCGAGTTCGCAGAAGGAAGTCTGCAAATGGGAACAGCTCTTCAATCTTCTCTTCCGTGGTCAATAAACCCCCACCCCCATTTGCAGTGACCTTCACAAAAGACTATTTCTGCTTCAGAAGAAAAATAATATTGGTTGCTTTGTCCATTCATCTGTGAAAGCTTTCAGGAATGTTTCGGAGCTCATTTGGGTGTTTCATATGAACATATTTCGCGAAAAATTCACACAGCCAGGAGTGGAAGCGGAAACTATTGAAAGCTCTGTTGTTGGCGGGAGGTGTTCCCAATCTCCACAGAATGTATACTAACAAAAATTATATTACTTGTGCTCATAAAAGAATGCCAAGTTGAACTTTTGATTTTATGTTTAGCGTCCCTTTGAACAGCGAGGCTACATGAGACGTTATCGTTCAATGCACTCCCACCGGGAATCGAACACGGGATCCCGTTCACGTCGCGCATAATAGCCATTAGACCAGCAGGGAGGGTCACCCCAAATAGAACGTGGATAGCAAACAAAACGATTCATTTCCCATCTTTACAATGATTAGTAGGGTGAAATAACAACTTACAAACATTATTTTAAAAAGAATGTGGTTAGTTGAATATATAGATAAAGTATTCGTCGGCTTCACCCCTAGATCTCCCAATTTGCTCGGTTTACGGCCTCTCAGTTCATGAACCTAGAACCATATTAATTTCATTTGGGGCTTTCCTTTGGGGCTTCGCCCTCGGGCGGCGGTAATTTTGTAACCGGAAACTTCGTCACCGGAAAGTTCATCACAGTAATTTCGTCACCAAAATATTACCATATAGGTAATTTCGTCACCGAAAATTTTGTCATGATAATTTCATCACCAGTGTCTTTTAGAACATAATAAAAGTACAATGAATGAATCGAAAAAGTTTTTGAAATTGCTTTCTTTAAACTTCAACTGAAGCAAATCAAAATATAGTTAATAATAATAATAATAATAATAATAATAATAATAATAATAAGTTTCCAGTAATTCTGTCAGAAATAATATCGTATAGGAAATTTTGTTACGGTTATTTTTTTTACTTTTCTTGAACTAAGTAGAAGCAAAGTAAATGTCCTAAACGGGATATGGCTGTTTCGGTGTAGGATGTTTAGGTGTAGGACGTTTCGGTGCACGGATGTCTCGCTGTAAGGACGTTTAGGTGTGAGGCTGGTTCGGTGTAAAAGTTCCAATGTTTACACCGAAACGTCCACTCTTCAAAATGAAAATTATTCGTTAGGGAGAAATAAATTCAAGAAATAGAAAATATAATTTAATAAATAAAATAAAAATTAAATACTGCTATAATTGGAAGGGGTTACTGCGAGAATGTTGCAGACCGATTTGAAACCCCTTTGTGTATTTATTTTAATGGAATGCTTGATTAAAGTGTCTCTACCTCCCACTATTCGAGGTGCTTATTTATAGTGAGTCCCCTCGCCTCAATCTATGTCAGAACTTCATATATCCTCAAAAGTTATAATTATGAATTAATTGAGAAAACGTTTTACGGTAATGATATTCCGTTAAAAAAAAAAAAAAAAAAGCATGTGATGCATAAACCTTGTTTACACCACACACGCCTTATTACGGCAATAACTGTGCACGAATCGCAAATTGGGAAACTCCCGCTTTAGCCATCGGGAAAATCCCGTCATTACTCTAAATGTAAAACTAAGCTCTTAGAAATGAAACACGGATTACAAACGGAAATGATCTCGAGAAAAAAAATGTCGATAACTCAAAAGTTAAAATAAAGTTAAATAGCCTCTGAAATTGCCCTCAAATACTACATTCTTCATGTTAGCTTTAATTCGTAAAACATGTGCTCCATCCATCTTTATAGTGAATTTTAGAGCGAAATATTGCATTTAAATCATGGAATTCTTATATAACTATAGAATATACTATAAGATAGAAAATTCATCAAAATGAAAAAAGCCAAAATTTCCAAAATTCTTGTTTTTTTCACAAAAAGCCGGCTTTTTATGTGAAAAAAGCATCGATTCAAAAAAGCCGGCTTTTTTGCATCTCTACTGTAAACACCTTTGAATCGAAATTATTGTTACAAATGCATTTTTGTTGTATTATCATCCTCTAATTGACTCAATAATAATGTTAATCAGTTTACACTATTGCAGAGTAGCTACAGTATGAAAATTCATGACTGTTCATTACGAGCACATGATTAATGCAATCAAATATTAGGCTATACACCGAAACGTCCTTTACAGCCAAGCGTCCTTACACCGAAACGCCCGAACACCGTAACGTTCGTACACCCAAACATCCGTACACCAAAACGTCCTACACCAAAACATCATACACCGAAACGCCATACACCGAAACATCCTACGGTGTAGACCCGTCCTAAACAGCTTACGTTATTTTAATCAAACTTGGAAAACAATTCCGTTGGTGTTGAACTCTGCGGGTACTCGATGCAGGAGCAAGCACCAGTACAAGAAAATAGTTCCAGCTTCAGCAAATGTTAAAAGCAAAGGCAACGTGGGGAATAATGGGTTTATATATATATATATATATATATATATATATATATATATATATATATACAGCGTGTTTCAAAAGTCCGGGAACACTTTTAATATTTTATTGTAGGCAAACTAGTAACAATGGAAAGTAACGAAATGCATAATTGTAAAGGGTAAACTGTAAAGTTTGTTTTGAACAATGCTTATTTCACAGACACTCTATGTGGGAACCACGTGTGATCCAACAAATGTCTGCGCGATAATCCAACTCTTGCCACACACGATCCAACATGTCTTCCGAGTCTGTTGCTGTTCCTTGCTCAATTTTCCTTTTCAATTTTCTAACATCACCTGTCAAAGGAGGGACGAATACAAGGTCATTCACGTATCCCCACAAACAGAAATCGCAAGGGGTGATATCTGGAGACCTCCAATCCTCTTTGTTCTGCAATGCACAACAAAACTGGAATCGCTCCTCTTTGTCTTTTGGGTATAACTTTTGAACTAACTATAGTCAGTATGGTTTCATGTTTAATTTTTTACGCAAAACACGCCACACACACGTTGCTGACATTTGCAATTCAAGTGAAGCACTGCGTAACGATTTTCTCGGGCTCCTTGTGAAAGCTTCGCTCACTCGTTCAACGTCATTTGCACTCACGCTTGGCCTACCACTTCTCTTCTTGGCACACAGACACCCTGTTTCAACGAACTTCTCATGCCAATTGTTTTCTAAGCTAGACCAGATGTATTGGTTATTGAAGTAATCGTCCCTTTCATCAACGACATTTTCCCTGTAGTTACATTACCAACTGCAGTGTTGCTGTGGATGCTCGCGCCTTTTTGTTGTACAGAAGCGCTAAATGGATGCCTTATTCAGAAAGAAGTGTGGAAACATTAAAAGAATGAATAAATATAAATGAAAATATTATCAGTAATAACAATTGTAAATCGTGAGAGCTTTGTGGGTCGCAGAAAATGGTTTGGCGGGCCGCCATTTGGGCAGCTCTGATTTATAACATCTTTTTTTTTCATTATTTTCAGTTGAAATTGCAAAATTAAAAGTATGCTGAGTTCAAAAATCTCACTACACCCCACCCTTCAACAGCTGCTCATGTTGACCCCATTTTGTTTAACCCAAATTTATCCCGCATTCGCATTTAGATATGAAATTTATGCACCGATCCTGAAGGAGACGTTGATGATGACAATGAATGAAATGGTTGAATGAAGAAAGTGGAGGAAAGAAAATAACTCTTCAAGTAAACCCACGCAATGATATCTGTCCGTTTGGCGCGAGATGGGATCAAATCAGGAAACCCACGTACCAGGTGAACGGTCTACCATCCACTACGACTCAAATAATCGCCGTTAGGCGGCGAATTCATTCTTTCTTTCTGACTCCCCCGTTCAATATGAAGTAGTAATGAATTTACTTGTCATTAATTTATTTACAATTCAAAATTAGCCGCTTCGGAGACCCATCAATATATTTCTTCTTATGAGATATATTGAACGGGGTGGTAGTTCAGTGGTGGAGCGCTCACCTATAGCGGAGGGCATCCCTGCTTCGATCTCGGTCCCACCAATGTAGACTTTATGGTGGACAAACACCGCGTAAGTGTTTCCCTTAGATTTCTCTAATTTCCTTCCACTTCCTTCATTCCACCATTATCGCTTATTTCATCATTACAGCATTCCTTAGTCGCAGTGCATAAGAAAAAAAAAAGATTTTCTCAAAAGCAAAAGTAATTTATTATAAATCCGTCATATTTGATCGCCATCAAAGCTGAAATCACCGATTTATGTGCTTCAGTTTTTCGAATTTTCCACATTTTTGGCAATTGAAACTATTACGTTGCCCTTGTAACCAGGTCAGCAACTAGAAGGGGGCAAGGGGCCAGACCTCCCTAAATTTTTCATGGCTCGCAGATCTCAATGCATCATATACTATATTAACACAAAGCTCATGAATTTATATATTTGTAACAATTATTTTATGACTTGGGCCCCCCTAACATGTTTATGGCACCCACAGACTTCTATGGCTGGTTGTAACTATTATTACTTTCATCGCGCAAGTTCTATTGTGATAAAATCTTCTATACAGAATTATATCAATGCAACTATTATATTAGCCACTTGTTATATTGTTGATAAGTAGGAAAGTCTATTTTTCAGTTTTTTTTTTTCTGGAAAGATCAAACGGATTTGTCAATTATTACTTACAGGGTCATGAGCTTGTTCAATCTTGTTGAATAGTTTGAAGTTCATACATGGGATATCCATAATACTGAGGAATTCTTCTAGATGAGAATACCCACTTCCAATAGAAACAGTGCCCCAATCATCTGCAGTATTGATTACAGATCTTTTAGACTGTTGTTCCTCCTTCGTAGAGTGACATAATTCGCGTTTGCACACGCGGCACTTGAAATAGAGGTAAGACACTAGTCCTGAACGTCTCTCTCTATGAAAATCCATTTTTCCTAAGACACATATCTTTCTGTGGTTTTCTTGGAATTTTATGGACCACTTGAGAATGTGTCCCAAATTTACAATTCGATAGCCATTTGGAAAGTCATTGCGACTAACAATCTCTGTTTCGGGCTCCACTACAAGAGATGGTAGAGACTCAGTGTCAGAGCTGAAATGACATAATAATAATAATAATAATAATAATAATAATAATAATAATAATAATAATAATAATAATAATAATAATAATAATAATAATAATAATAATAATAAAATAATAATAATAATAATAATAATAATAATAATAATAATAATAATAATAATAATATAAAGAATTTATAGAAATTTGGTGCTTATATGTTGAACGGTATGGCATCCACGAGAGTGTGAATAGGGTGAATAATTGAAGGACAGATGGTGAAAAATTACTTCTTTCCTGTATGTAGGGCTACGAAATGTGTTTATCTTTTTAAAAATTCGAATTAGATTTTCTTCTCTATGACTATTATATTATCTCCTATTGTTGCTCGAAAATTAAACCAAAAAAGTAACTTTTATGTCAAGTTCAAATGTGAAACTGGTTTTGTTCTTTCGTTTGCAACTCAGATAGATTAAAACAGTTCAATTTTAGACTCGGTTTCATGATTTTTCGGGGAATAACCAAGAGTAGAAAATCATGTGGAGCAAAAGCCACGACGAAAAAAAAAATACGTTGCGGGCGAAAATCATGCTGCCGGAAGCTTTGATGTAAACAAACAACTGAATGTTGTTGTAGGAGGCTGAGTCCCCTTCAGGTGTGTGAGTTGATCAAGTATTTCTAAAAATTACTTAGTAGGAATAATCTGTAAATTAAGTATGATTTTTAAATGCTTTCCACTAATAAATTACGTATAGATTTAGTTTGAATTTCAGATTTTTTTTAAAAAAAGTAACATTTCGATACATAAAGAAAATATTTATTGTAGAAATTAAATAAGAGAAATAAATCGCACGAAAAAAAAAAAAGACTTTTAAGTATAAGTTAGTGAACAACGTCCTTATATATATGTCGTTGGTCTAGTGACTAGCACGTGCGCTTCTGTGCAGGGGGTCCTGGGTTCGAGTCCCGAAGGGAGAGCATAGAACGATTGTGGTTCGGATTCCATGTTAACCAGTAGGTCCATGTTTCATATAGCCTCGCTGCTGACAAGGGACGCTGAACTAATATATATTTAAGATCGGAGAGAAAAGTGAAATTTGCTATTGCATCATAAAAAAGTAATTTAAACAAGAATACTTACTATATCTACTGATCCTAATTTCGATTTTTGCAAACTTGTCAAGATCAACGGGTTATCAGTGGTCGATTTGGAGGGAATACGGAGAACGTCGTTCTCCATTTACCAGAAAATCCAATATCCGTTCCCCTACTTTATTTCGTTCTCGGACGCGTTACCTCGAAATCTTAGATAATAATTTTGTTATTCAATCTATTAGAGCATTTTATATTAATACCTAGAGAGTGTTCCCCCACTTCTTTAAAGCCAAATCGACTACTGCAGGTCGTAAGATATGCAAGGATCGTAAAAATAGTGACTTTTTGTTTAATGTGGCATATTGTTCCAAGCCCTTCATATATAACATTGCGCATAATACTATTATTATGTGTATCGTTGTATAAAATTAAACACGCAAATGTTTCACGTAATTGTATTTTTTAAAAAATAATACACCTAGTAATATTATAATAATCCACTAAAAGATTAGAGAAACATGTGAAGGGTACAGGGAAAGAATGGTAAGTACATTTTTTCTTCAATTTTAAGATTGCACCCAACCGTAAAAGTATGCGTTGCACACGATGTTTTGGACTACTCAAAGTAGTAAAGAATTTTGATCATTCCTCTGTAAATTGGATGTTAAAAGCAGCTATATGCGTAAACAACACGCTCAGTCAGACTACAAAAATAGTTTTGGTGTAAAATCAACAAAACTGGATTTACAATGTTCTTTTCCTGTATACATTTAGATAGAATGATAACAATTTTATAAAAAAATCATTTTATGTTGGTTTAAAGTAATTAATAATCAGGATGGAAAGTAAAATAAATCTCACCTTTCTTTATCATCTGATTCATCCCTTGCAATTGGAACCTCCATAGAACTTCCACTTGTTTCTTCCAAAGATACACAAACAGAAGTGTCACACTTGGAGCTATCTTCTATTTAACGCTTTTTTATCCAAGATAAACGAATAGCCTTAGAAAGCTTATTTCTCTTCCTACTTCTGGAAGGACATCGCCGCGTACGACCCATTTCTAAAATACTAGCTGAATAAAATTGTGCGTTGGTAACTCTGTCAAGACTTATCCAGACTGCAAGAAGTTCCGAAAGAAAACGTCGCCTAAAGTGGGAGGCGCCACCTGACAAACCAAGAGGGTGCATTTTACATATTACGAAATTGTTTCATGTCTTATTTTGAAATGCATATGTCTATATCCAAAACTGTGGTACCAATCAAAAGAGAAATATATAGGGATTTGCCTGATATGCAATATATAGGAATAAATAAAGTATTTTTCACAAAAATAGTGCTCAAAACTGAAAGTTTGTTCCTCATACGGAATTCAGTAGTATCAGCAATGCACTTTTCCATTTTCAATTAATAATAATTTAACACCTGTCACGATACTGACGTGTATCATTATTTTATGTCAATGAGAAATGTGTAAATAATCATATACTTTTAAAAAAAATGTTTCTGACAATTAATTACAGAGAAAGACACGTAATAAAAATGCATAATTAATAATTAATTATGCAGCAATTAATTATATAATTTTGTATAAAATCACTTTTAATCAACATATAGTCAATGAAATCGTGTTTTCATGCAGACAGAACATGAGTAATGCATTAATATTACTAAATCTCAAAATGGCAAATGTACCCTTAAGAGATCTGAAAGCATTACTATAAGGTGCAATGAACAGTACACACAGTATACATACAAACATATTTATTTCTCTAGAAAGAATAAAGCGATTATTACGAAACTTGGAGGGTTTGTTAACTATGAATCAAAGTATACTTAGGTATAATTTCTATGTTAGTATATGCAAGGGGACAAGATCTTGGGGTGTAAAATAAACGAAAAGGGAAATTTTTGAGGGATTTTCCCGAAAATCCCTCTGTTACGGGAAAATCGTACGTGATGGAGAAAAACCGAGTGCATATTCGAATTCAGCGCAAAAAGTTCCTTTAAGAACAGGTATTTCCTTTTATGTAACAAAACCTTTCTTAACTAATGTAATATACTGTTATATAAAAACGAATTCAACTTTGAAATTATAATATAGTAATAAAATGCAATTTTCTTTGTGATTGTACATAAATTCCCACTTTGGGAACTTTCCAGAAATATTCCCAGGGAATTTCCCCGAAAAATATCTTCCCGAAAATTTACCCATCACTAGGCCATACTAGTGATGGGCAGTGGGAATATTCCCGGGTTTTTTCCCTGGCCTATAAATTCCCGGGAAGGAATTTATTTTCATTTCTTAATTTTATCTTCCAAATTATAAGAACCATATGACTAATTACTTTATTTTAATATATTATGGTTTACTTCTAGGCAGGGCCGGATTTCCCAATAGGCCCGGGCCTGTGGGCGCAAGCTCCCAGGGGGCGCACGGCCGAGAGAAAAAAAATAAAATAACTAGAAATAAAAATAAATTGCCATAACTTAACATATTTTTTGAATTGATTTTAAAATATCAGGCTAATAAAGCATTCTGATTTTGAAGTTCATTGGAACAAATAATTGTTGGTAAAGTTAAACTATTTGCATCGTGGAGTGGTGTTTAAGCAATTGACATATAGACCTGATATATTTTTAATAAAGGTTTTTAGGAAAGTAACTTTAACCAGACTAGGGGGCGGAAAAAAATTATTGGGCCTAGGGGCGCCAAAATATTAAATCCGGCCCTGCTTGTAGGTTTTAAAGAATTTGCAGGTTAAAAAATTTAAAATTATTTGAAGGTACTTTATATAACTAATAATATGATTTTTAAGTTCCATTTCATTTGCACTAAAAAGTAAGGTAATTGTTTAGAATTGAGGGGGGCAAAACTAGCAAAAGGTAGGATGATTTACGGAAGAAATGAATTGATAGTGATGTTCAAGTAGTCAAGAATGTATCGAACACATTTTTTTAGGGCAGTAGGGGATTTATACAAAACGGAAAGGTAACTGGAAGTGTTTTATATGAGAAAAGAAAGTGAATTGCTGGTAACGAAGATAGAAAACAACGTGCCATGGGGGGCTCTCACCCGCCTTCATTCGCTAACGCTCGCTCTGCAACGCTATCTGAACTTAATGTTGGTAACGTAACTTAACGTATGAAACCATAAAACAACAGCATCGGAATAGAATATCGCAAAAAGTAGGTGCAAAAGCTGCTCTCCAATGCTAAAGAACAGCCAAATTAGCAAAATACTAACTTACAAATGATGAAAAGGAACCATTTTGTAAAGTAATTTAGAATTATGTAGAAATAGAGATGGAAGTACTGTTAATAAACCCTGAACCACCATTAGTAATGGACGTCTGTCTGTCTCCTCTCTCTGACTCGAATTTCTAAAGAGGTACTCGGACTTCTTTTACATGTGAATTAACTCATGGAATTTCGAGAAATGGGTAAAATAAAAGGTTGTGTATGGCATAGTTTCGTGCTAAAATATAAAGATAAGTAAGTATCTTGGAAATTTTGTGACCATAAATATGTATGAGCAAATGTTGATAAATTGGTGAGACATGTATCTTCTACCATTTACCCAATCAAATTGGTTTATAACATTTATAAATTTAACATGTTTATAATATCAGTAATAGAGTCAAGTTGAGCAAAAATACTTAGATATAAATTTAAACTGTTAGTATATAATTTTTTCAAACATATTTAATTGATAGAACATATTGTAAATAAATATACATTTATGCGTACTCTCTAAATGTAATAAAGTGTTAATAAAGTAACATTTTACCGTTCAGAATATACATTTTAAAGAATGCTCTGTGGACAACAGTAATCATATGCTGTGATATAAAAATTAATTCAACTTTGAAATCGTAATATAATAATAAAATGCAATGTTCTTTCTGATTGGACATAAATTCCCGGATAAATTCCCACTTTGGTAATCTTCCCGGGAATATTCCCGAAAAATATCTTCCCGGGAATTTACCCATCACTAGGCCATACGCCGAGCAAATCCGGGGATCTGGGGGCAGTCCGGCAGCCAGCCCAAAAATGTTGGGGGGCGGTAGAAGTTAGGGGGCCGATACAACCATATTACAGTTTATCACCATATTATAGTTCATTTGCAAGTCTACCGTGAAAATTTTAGGGGTGCAGCAAAAATGTAGGGGAGTTCGGGCTCCAAGACACCCCGTCGATACGGGCTTGTCTGTGGTGAAGGTCCTTAGCTAGCTGAAGGATAGTTCTCAATAAATATAATTATTCTGAAAGTTGTTTAAGTAAACATATTAATATGATGGAGATTAAAAGGATATCTTATCCTTTTAATTAAGACCTCTACTATGAATAAAGGCAATGACTGTAGCTAGAATTGCCGTTTCGAGAAGAAAGAAGAGGTGGTATGGGACGAGATTAGAAAAGTGTAAGGCGAGAGGTTGGAAGGCACAAAAACTTAGAATTTATGCTATGTGAATTAAGTAAATTCTATGAATCAATAATGCGAAAAAGATAGCTGAAAAATTAAGGACAGGCATTTTGAAGCTAGTCATTGAGTATTAATTACTTCTATATAAAATGAAATGAAGGTTAAAGTTTCGAAATACAATTAAATCAAGAGGAAAATAGAAAAGGAAATTCGTCTCTTTTCAATTAAATGGATGGTCTATAAGTGGAAAAATATCTCAGAATCCTGCAATTTCTTTAAGGTTTTTGGAATCGGATATCAAGAAAAATCACTGCAACTGTTTCACGAAAGATAAATTAGATCCACGTATGTATATAAATTAGATATGTGGTCTTGGTACGCAAGGTCCCGCTTCTATTCCAGCACGTAAACCATTATAGTGATTCAGACTTCACTTTAACTTTAAAGTCTCGTGTTAGATATCATCGTCAGTGACAAAAGACGTAAATACAAATCAGAATCAGAGGTGCGTAGATCAATGAAACATTTTCCCACCACCCACTGAGCACCCGCTCATTGTGACCCACGACCCACTTGCCCCGCGACCCACCGTCACCCACTGACTCACCCCCAAACGTGACTCACTGACTCACCACCAACCGTGACCCACTCTGATCACCATCACCTACTCTGACCCATCACCCAATTCTCTCCACTGACTAAAGAGTTTACGCTTTAATAAAGCATGGCTATGAAATTATCATTTGACGGAGTTTGAATTTCTGCGGTCAGTCGTTCAAACACCCTTTGTTACAATACCGGTGGATGAGACCTTTACGATAAAAAAAATGATAAAGTGGTTTTCACGGACCAAATTATTCAATTTAATTATCACACGTAATTATTTCTATGTTGAATTGCAAAACTTTTCAGTGGAAAAAAGGATGAAGTTTGAAAGTTCCAAATTAACGTAAACTACCCCAACATAAAGGGAAGGAAACTGTAAAATATTCATTTCATAAAGGGAAACGAACAAACTTAAAACTTCTAAGTAATGAAGCTTACAGTACAAATTATATCTCTATTTTTTGGGAACTCTATGGCTTGGTGCTTTGTGTTCTGAACGTTCCACGTAATAAACACAAGCTTCAGCAATTATTATAAAAGAAAATAGTGGATGAAATGCGATGCACTGTAGTTTCAGTTTCTCAATTAATTTTCTTTCAATTGTGGCTGACCCGGACCACCCAACCTAGTTATCCACTTAATTGGTAGATGATATTTCAGATCAGCAAATAAAACTGAAAGTTTTCGTCAATAAATTCTCTAAATTCTGACCAATCTTTTAAGAGTGATACGAAAATGTTCCATAATTCAATCAGGATGTTTGTTGCAAAACACTAAGGGTAACTCAGGATAGATAGAAAAAAGTAGGCATTAGATAAAAATACTAACTTCCTACCATGTTGAAAATACTAATACTAGGTGATCTCGAAAAATAGTTTTGACCTTCAATTAAATTAATATGTAGTAGATCCAGGGATCACGAACTTAACCGGCTATTTAACGCTGTTAGTAAACCAGAATATTTGTCACTTGATCACTGAAAAACCAGAGACGGTATATCTTCATTAATGAAAAACCAGAGGCGATATGGCATACCACTGCATACCTTCTCCCTTCGACCACTGGTTTTAAAGACAAACAAATAACATTAAATTAAACGAAACAGTATGAGAGTTAAATGACTGAACAAATTCGGGACTGACACTATTCATTTTAGGGACTCCAAAAACTACAGCGTAGTCCGGAGGTGGGCTTATCCCTAATTGGTCTTTTCTAATAGTTTTAGGATTTACCCACATTTGTTCGTTAACATTGCTTGGCATTGTCTAGCAACATTGCTATCCATGTGAGCACGAGCGGACTTCGTGATCCACGTGCGCAATTACCTGTATCAGATGTTTCCTTGCCGCTGGATTGGAAGAGGTTTTGCATCCGTACACCAACTCCCTTTGCCTGGCCTCCAAGAAGTACCGATCTGTTCGACACCAGACAATGTTCTCTGGGGTTCACAAAGCAACAAGCAAGAAACACTCGATATCACACAACGCAGGAATTACGAGCAGCTCTTGAATACGTCTTCACCCTCGTGACTACGGAGTATCTCTGCAAAACATCCCCAAGAACTTGGCGCAGAATTCAGGTGTGTTACGACATGGATGGTGGTCATACCGATGTTTATAACTCTTAAGACGCTTAAAACTTATGGTAACTGTGTACAGACATTCTACCATAACTAACGCTATACTGTTGAATCTAAAGAGAGGGTACGCCCACTTCCGGACTACCCTGTATGAATTGAACAATAATATCGGTTAATTTGGATATTTTACTTTTCGCTTGGAGTGGGCTGAACTTGAACTCCAACAGCTCGAGATTGTCATTATTCATCTCAGCGTCCCCGAAAACTATCATTCGACCTAATCTAAGTCAATTTAGACATATTGAGCTTTATGCAGAGTCGTTTGGGCGTATAATTAGCAACATACTAAAGGCCTGACTGCTGCAGAAAACGTAGACAAACTCTTTAGTATGGCACTAATCACGCGTGAGAACAACTCTGCATAAGGCCTATTAATTTTATTCCTCTCCCTTCCGAGACGTTGATCGGACCTACCCGTTTTTTCCCGGTGTTCCTGTATTGGAACAATTTTCAGTATGTCGCAAATACCGGATGATCTGGCTACACCGTATCACAATTAGTTCAGAAAGGGTCAACTGCATTCAGAAGGGATGTAATGAAAAGGTGATTGTTTCCTGCTCTATTAGTTTTTGCATCTGGCGATGGTGACGTCATTCTCAAAGAAATTTTTACATGCACCATGGAGGAAATAAATTAAATAAAATATTCATTATTTTTATATTTTTGTTTGTTTGTTGCCTTAAATAACTTGATTAATAGTTGCTTCCAGTCATATTGAAAGCTATAAGGAAAGTATTAATAATAGTTATAACTTGTACAGTGTAATCTAAATTACAATGTTCAAATAATGGAACACCAGGAGAGAATGGGTCCATTAATTTCATTATTGTAAAATTTTATTTCTGTATCAACTAGGAATGTATTTTACTGTTTTACTCAAATATAAATACCTTTGTTTCCTTGCTTTATGTACGGTTTCTCAGTTTATATTAATTTGCTTCCAATGTACAGCGGCGCAAACACTGATATCTTTCTAAGAGTATTAAGCTGGATCGCTAGACACCTTTAGGGTAAAACTTTCTCACTAGATGGCAAAGCTCATTGCGATACATGCGATGTTGCCACATGAGTTACGGATAGAAAAGTGTTTAGACACGGCCGCATTTTATACATGATTTACAACAAAGAGAAATGAGAGCTTTTATTTCCATTTTACTCAATACTGCCTCCTTTAAAATATGAATTAATTATATTCTTTGATAAAAAGTGATTTTTAACTTATGAAACGTTATGTGTATCTCTCAAACTAGATGTCTTTACGGTGCAGATTAAGAATGCCTATACTAATACAAAATCATTACATAAATTTCATATTTTGGACAAAACAGACTCTCAGTACGCTCAAAAATGGTGTTTTATAAGCCTAGTTGTGATCCTTGGTGTAAAACATTTCTCTACTTTAGAGATTTAATATATCATGGCTAAAATCCTCTTGTTTTTTTGGTCAAAGAGCATCTCAGTTTGCATTTAGGGGGAAATCATATCATTTCTATGGTAATAGTTTCTTAAAAAACGGCAGTTAAACGTTATACATTTATTTGTAATTAGATGCCTTTACGGTGCAGATTAAGGATACGTGTACAAATACAAAATCATTACCTAGGTAGATAGGACAAAACATATTCTTAGTAGGTTCAAAAATGTTATTTTATAGGCGAAGTTGCAATCCTTAGAGCAGTTTTACTTTAAGGGCTTAAATATCATGGCTAACATTCCAGCGTTTTTTGGGCAAAATTCGACTCAAACTGCATTTAGGGTAACGAAAACTACTTGCATGGTAAAATTTTCTTTGCAAATTACAAAGATATACGTTTATCTATAACTAGATGTCCACATACAATAATAAGTATCCAAATACAAAACCATTAAACAAATCCGATATTTTCAACAAAACAGACTTAGTTCCTTCAAGCGTGGTATTTTGTCAGTTGTATTCCCGTGCAAGCATTTTGTAAGTTGTGTTCCCCAGGACATATATTTTGTAAGTTGAATGCCTTAGTGTAACTTTACTTTAGATGACATAATCATCAGGCCCGTATCCAGGGGGGTCTAGGCGGACCGGGCTCCCCTAACATTTTCACCGTAGGCTTGCAAATGAATTATAATATTGATGGATCGAGCACCCTTTAGCTTTAGCCGAGCCCCTCTACAATTTTGGAGTGGCTACCGGATTATGGATAAACTTCCAGAGTTTTCTGGACTAAACATGGCCACATTAAATGAAAACTATCACCAACTTTTACTAGGTTGCTTACTTACATACAGATATGTTCCACAATCCAGGTGGAATGAGGAAACTGAGGTAGGGCTAAAATTCCAGAGTTTTCTGGACCAAACATGGCTATGTTAAATGAAAACTATCACCAACTTTTACTAGGTTGCTTACTTACATACAGATTTGTTCCACAATCCAGGTGGAATAAGGAAACTGAGATAGGGCTTTATGCAGAGTCGTTTTGATGTATGATTAGCGTCATACTAAAGGCCTGACTACTGTACGAAACATATGTTAGTCGAACTCTTTAGTAATCACGCGTCAGAATGACTCTGCATAAGTTCTCGCAGCGAGTAAAACTACGCGATTAGTACGGGTGTTAGGGTGCCGAAGGCGCTATTTGAAATTTTCTAGTTTAATATTCCACGATTATATATAGTCTGAATCTAAAAGGAGCAGTGATGATGATTATCGAAATGGTGGACTGAAGGAAGTGGGAAAACACCGAGAAAATCCACGCACACTATGGGTCCTACAGAAAGTCTTCCTGGCGAAAAGTGGGATCGAACCAGCGATCTTGTGCGCCAGAGGTGATCTACCTACGAAGCTATTTACAGCTAATTTTATTAAAATCTACTAGTATATTTAACCTACTTCATTTCTCCATGTGTTTTGCAAGTATTTGCTTTTAAACCTTGATTGCTGTACTTCATATATCACATGATCTTCAACAATAATAAGCTCAAGTATGAATTCTGTGATTCTTGTTTATAGTGGCATATATTCAAAACAATTTCACGCTATCTTTTAGTACTGGTTCATACTTGATACTATGCACACCTGAAGATAATAACAGTCTAGAATAAGAACACTTTTATCTAGAAACACCCGCAGGATTTTCCCAAGGCCGGGAAAGGGGCAAAAGATCAATATACATTGATGCGCATAACGAATGATGCAAAACAGTTATTATTCAGGCATATTGCATATCTTTGTGGACTACAATAAATAGGTCTATATTAAATATTCTAGCAGGTGTAACCAAATATAATGTTCCTTCATGTGTGTTTCTGGGTAAAAGCGTTTTGAAACAACCAAACACCTTTCGAAAATTCAGGGTAAAGCGATGGTCCCCTTGCCTCCACTGCGGACGCTCATAGCCTGATCGTTGATAGAGCGTACGGGTCTATTGTTTTACTCAATGGTGTCATTCACCTAGTTCGCCCGAACCGGTTATTAAAATTTCTCAGGTTCTTGGAACCGGTTGTTAAAATCGTATCTCCACTTTCATATCCGGTACTTACGGAAACAACAATTTTCTAGTGTTACGAGGTGTCAAAAAACCTTTAAAATTTTTTTTAAAAAATGAAAATACTGAGAGAGCATGGAACAAATGAATTTTATTTTTCTACATAATCCACTCTACGCTCAATATAAGTTTCCCATTACTTCCAAAGTGTCCCAATGCCTCTAAATCTTTTTTTTTTTTTTTTTTTTTTTTTGATTGGATACGCAATCAGTCATACACCATTAGTTGCACCTCTTCATCAGATTGCAACTTCTTTACCTTTAGTGCCTTTCACCACTGAGGCGAGATTCCGTACGAAAGAGGATGAAATGAATATTTTCAATGATCGCAGCCATTGCACAGGCAGTAGTATGAGGCCGAGTATTGTTATGTTATAGAGGAAATTTTTTTCAGAAGTCCGTATTACTTCGTATAATAAGTTTAGGACCTTTTTGGAGATCGGAATAAAGGATATTATTGACTATGCGTTCCCTATGCTGTAACGCTCCAAAATGTCACCTGTTTGGTTCCAGAAGAAAGTACTAACTTCCCTGTAGATGGTTGTGTCCGATAATGGATACTGCCATTGCATGCTCGCTTTCTTACTTCCGTAGTAGTGTAGTAGTGCACCCATGTTTCATACCCAGTAACGAATCTCTTCTGAAAGTCACTACCTTCTCGTTTACCTCGTAGCAAAATATCGTGACACATCAACACATCGCTGCTTGAGTTCGTCTATCAACTGGCGTGATACCATCCTGGCACATACATTCCGAAATCTGAGTACAGCGTGGATAATATTACAGATTGAACAGTGACTTATGCCAATGATTGTAGCTACTTCATCCAGTCATTCTGCATTGCTCCTTATCACACATCCAATTTAGATAGAGCAAAACGGTAAGCGATAACAAGAAATTATTTGTTGATATAGATTCAGCGTTCCAAGCATGGGTTCCATCTCCGCTCCTTATTCTTATGTTGAAACCGCAAGCGGTAAACGTATCACTTACAAATCGGAATTCACGGACAATATTCGTCAGAATATTGGATCAATTCCTCACTGCAGCTCCGGAGTAGAGAAAGGATTTTTACATAAGCCAGACATAGATCACACACTTCTGGTAGGTCAGGTTTTTGGCTGGATCCCAGCTCACGCCAAGTGAGCTTTGTGGTGAGCAAACCATGAGTGGAGTTTCTTCCGGGTCCCTCCCTTTCTTTCATTCAAAAATTTCATTCGTTGTCATCATCACCTTCTATCTTTCCTTCGAAGCACAATGATAGGACGTTACAGTAAAAAACATTCATGTCTCTCGGTTATGCCATATAGGTTAAACGAGACTGTGATGATAAGAATGAATTAAATGGTAGAATGAGACAGTAGGAGCACAAAGAGAAACTCTGAGAAAATCCACACACACACATGGTGTGTGTCCACCAAAAAGCTCACCTGGCTAAGCTGGGGTCGAACCAGTGACCCCGCATACAAGATGTCAATGCTCTACCACAGAGTCACTGCAGCTCCGGAGTAGAAAAAGGATTTCTACATGAGTGATTGCGTTTCTCAAGTGAATCTATAGGGTCTGAATACTTTCTTTTCATTATAGAAAAAAATTCAAGGTTTACGGTTTTATGAATTTTTAAGTACTAATTAGAGAAGGTCGCGGGATATTACTCTGACTTCGTTTCGATATTACGCTCAGTCGACGCCTTTTTACATATGAAACAGTAAGCAACCGGAGAAATCCTCGATCGCAAGCGTGTTCGAAATGTGAGCGTTAAAAGTTCAAAATTGAACAGATTTAGCAGAAAGTTTGAAGAACCATTTCTTGAGATAAACGCTTCAGTTTTCGTAGCAGGGGATTTTCTTGGGCGTCCAACACAGTAGTAAGTTCAAAACGTATGTATTTTGCAAGGTAAGGGCAATTATTTGGAATGGTGTGAAGGGTAATGGCGTCTTACACCATGCAAATTGCCTCCCATTTGATATACTGGGCCAACCAGTGGTAAAAGTGGATCTGAAAGGATGGGAGGACGGGTGGTAACGGCATGGCGCCACGCCGTTCTCCTGCCTATCTATAACCATTTTAGTTCTTTCGGAACTGGGGGACGCCTTAACTTTTTTTCGAGATGGGGGTACAGCGTCCGCGCATTCTCCTTCACTTTAACCTCTGGGGCTAATAGGCTAATAAAATATATATGATACTCCTATTCGACTATGTTGTTACTCAAATATCACTCTCCTGTGTGGCCACCTTCAAATTGAACAATCACATTTGTCTTGGGAACGGTTTACCAGGCGTGCAAAATTCAATGAAGAAAGACGTGATATTCATAATTAAACTTGTAAAGATCTATATTGTTGTTCTTCCCAGGCCCGTATCCCTGGGGGTATAGGGGGCCGGGCTCCCCTAAATTTTTACTTCTCCCCTAAAATTTTCACGATAAGCTTGCAAATGAACAATAATATAATATGGTGATGAACTATAATGTGATGATGAACTATAATATGGTTGGATCGGCCCCCCTAACTTCTACCGCTCCCCCGCATTTTTGTACTGACTAGTAGCCTGGTTCTTCCCCTTCTGTAGCTAGGTCCAAACAGCTCGAGCAGCGCCAGACAGGATTGCCCTGTCGCGGTACTCCGAATCCTGTCGGCCTATGCTTATGCATCGCAGAATACGGTGTTCTAATACATCATCGCTAGCCATGTGCTTAGTTTTCAGCAATTGGAATGTCGATTATGGGGAAATATTGGTCAAACTCCAGGAAATATTTTAAGATATTCAACGAGAAAATAGATCAAAAAATTTAAATAAGAAGAAATGATTAGCGGGAATGTGCGCTCGAAGTTGTGAACTAGATGACTTTTATTCTCGAGTAAACCGCTGTTTCAATACAGCACCTCTAGCCGATTGTTTATTTTTCTGTCACATTTCTCACGAAATACCGTAAAATATTGTCTGAAGTTTGGCCACTATTTTCAAACAATCGCCATTGAAATCCGTTGAAATTTTTAAAAAATGGCTAACGATGAAATATTGAAACACCGTCTTCCACAATGGATACCATCATGTCCATGGGTTTTCTCGAAGTGCTCCTGTTTCCTCCCTTCTTCTCATTCCATCAATTCTTCCATCATCATTCACTTGCCTTAATCATCGTCTTCCTTAGCCTAAAGGGTATAATCATCGGATGTTAAACTGAAATATTTCATTTTTTCCACAATGCACAGAGGCCGTATGGGTTGAGTGTCGCGTTGAAGTTAGTCCCACGGCAAAGCGTTTCGGAGACACATGCTATTGTTTAATGTTTAGATGGCCACACAGAATGTGACATTTGAATGACAATACAGTTGGTTTCAAATAAATTTTATTAGCCTATTTATCCGGTGTACCAAATAGGATGCAATTTGTAAGTTGTAAGACGCCATTACCCTTCATCCCTTCCCGAATAACTTCAATTATCTTGCAAAATGCATACGTTTTGACCTCATCATTACGTCGAGTACCCAAGAAAACACCCCAGTACCAAAAATGAAGCTTGTATCTTAAAAAATGGTTTCTTCAAACTTTTTTTCAAAATCTCTTCAATTTTGAAATTTTAACGTCCATAATTCGAACAAGCTTGCGATCGAGGATTTCTCCGGTTGTCTAATTGTTTCATATGTAAAAAGGGGTCGAATGAGCATAGTATCAAAATGAAGTCAGAGTAACACCCCACGACCTTCCTTAGTAAGTGGAATTAATTACTATTTTCCACTAACGGGTTCAGACACTAACGGGTATGTATGAGAGCTCAAAAGCATATATAAGTTATTTTCTAGAAGATATAATATTTTACCTAAGCAAAATGAGTTTCAGAAAAAATAAAGAAAGAAAAGAAAAGAAGAAAACGAAAGAACACATATTACATATTTAACGTTCAAAATGATCGTCGAAATAAACTATCTTCGTATTACACATGTGTATAATATTTACGTGGAAACAAACAGTTAAAAATTGAAAAGCGCTTAGCTGTTTCTTCGAATTATTCTCCCTTTCTCTTTGCTTCCCTTGGCTCTTCGATCTTTTACTTTGAGTTGGATTCTTCTTTTTTGTGTATGATTCCTTCCGTTTCCCCATTTTCCTGTTTTATTATTTGTAACAGTTTTGTCACAATTCACAGGTTCCGCCTCTGGACTTGAAACGCTAACAAGAAATTGCCCTACTACTGTGACTGCAATAGTACACATGTAAGTTTGGCAACGAAGCATTATGGCGTCCTGCGTAAGCATGAGATTCAGCCCCTAAAACCATTTCCGTAAACACAAAATAATATTTGGATAAAATGTAAAATATAACACGAAAAACGGTAATATAATATTCATGTTCCGTAATGAGACAACTACTTGTAAAATAATTCATGCTTGTAAGTAAAAATTTCGTAAAACTGAGCACAGGAGTAGCAAAATCTAACAGCAAGCGCCATCTTGCGTACTCATCCTAAAACTGATCAAGTTTTCCTCTTATATTTTACTTTTTTAGCTAACAGAATACATAAACACAGAAAATAGTATCTCATGTTGTAGCTGACGCATAACTCTATTTTATAGTGTAATACTTATGATATGTGTCGTTCCTTTGCGCGTTGGTTAAGGCAGTAAACTAATGCTTATACTGACTTCCGGGTGGTGATCCACCTTACAAATAGTTCATAATACTATTTGGTTGTAATTCCTTGCTATTTGCACTATATACATGTTATAAATTATTTAGTGAAAAGGTATGGAGCACTGACGTAAGCTGTATGTACCACGCATGTAATTGGTGCACTGAGTCTGGGGTTCAATTACCTTTAAAGTATACTATGGAATTGCCTATAGGATTGTACATACTACAGAGGTATTCGATGGTTTTATGAACCTCTGTATGATACCTGGCACAATTTCAGCAATACGTTGGACGAGAATTAAATAGACCTAAGACTGTAATGACTTACATGTTTAAAAAATCTTCGATTAGCTGCGGTTAGTTAGATATTAGTTTACTAACTAACCACAGCGTACCATTAGCGGCGTTGCACCGTACTATTGGTTCGCGTACCTGAGTACGAATGGCAAGCGCCAGAATGGTTAAGTATTGTCAACTGGGAACATCAGAAATAACTGTGGCACAACTGTTAAAATCTTGTTCGTAAAACCTGGTCGTACTTTCGACTCTACGTCTTCTCTAAGAGATATATGGAAATGGAAAGTTAAATATCTATATATGGAAGGAGTGAAAAAGTTAAGTGTAATTGTTATTTCGATTATGTTGCCCCCTTCTAGAAGATGAAACTGTCTTATTTTATATATAAATAAAACCTATCTCAGAGTTTGGCGCTCTTAAAAGTAGCTCAAAGTAGCGTCCGTCCTGGATCTGCCCCTCACTCCCCATATTATAGGTTTGAATAAAATTTTTCAGTCATCGAGGATCAAAAAGATGTCCATGTTATAATGTTATCTAACATATCCGTTCAATAATCCGAAGGTGGAAATGATAATCAAAAAAGGCGTTGCGATAGCTGTTTGTATTTCAAACATCAACACAAGTCATTGGAACATGCTTAATGTTCAGTACGCCTTCCCCTCTGGTGACCTCATTCTAGACATTTCACTTTTGGCGCGTATTTACAGTCTACTAACGAGGAAGACGCAAGCATAATCTTGCATGCATAAAATAAATATATTTTTGTTTCTTGGTTATGGCTACACTGTGTAATTTTCCCTCTCTATGTCCCTTTGTCCGTTCTTAAACGTTGCCAAGTTTCGGATGCTGGGTTGTCAGTAAACCTGTTCGGGTAAAATTGCAATATACACTGAAAAGTATACACGAGCGACACTAGAGCACCTAGCGTGAAAATCGAGCTACGTATTTGAATATTTTTTTTTCACATTTCCACACTTCTAGCCTCCAGTCGATTTTTTTGAACGTGCTCTAAAATTTTACACATAACATTAGTCGTTGTTTTCTATTTTGTTCTCATCTAGGAGTATTAAATGAACCGCAATCAGAAAAAAAATATATATTTGTAAAGATTTTATAAGGCTTTGGCATCCGATATGCGTTAGTTGAAAACTGTTGGAGGTCCAATGTAATGATGCTGGATTGTAGCAAATATATATTGTGGCAGAGCCCATATTTCATGGTCATTTTTAAGTATATTTAATTAAGTTCATTTTTATTAAAGATTTTTATTTTTGGTTAAGGTTTGTAGAATAATAAAAGAATACGGAAACGATTATTATCAGCATAATATATTACATAAATGTAACAGTCAATAATTTCATAATCTTATGTAACCAGTTATTTAGATCATCATTTTAGCAAATTGTTTCTTGTCTGGGAATTAAGGAATAGAATCTCATAAATGTTTGAATGAGAAGAATTAATAAAATCCAATGTAAGTGCATTTGTAAAACGATTGTCAACATCAGACACATTCACGGGTATGTTGGAATTGCCAAGAATCGTGAGACGAAGCATTCCAAGGATTGCCAGTTGTTGATCACAATGAGAAAACATCCTCGTTTCCGGGAGAAAAGAGAACACATGCCTCTGACGTCGTGCAGCAGCGGCGAATTCCGACCAAGAGGAAATTGAACAAAACCTGACAGACGAGAGGTCTCGGGGGTGAATGAGAGTTGTAGAAGTCGAGAAGTAGAGAGTTGGAGAGAGAATTCGATAGAGAGTGTTTGGAGAGAGTTCTCGGAAGGAGGAGTTGGATGGTCATCATTGGTTTAGTGTGACTAGTCTTGTGTCACATGAATTCTTCGTATAACAGACGAACATTATAAGTTAAAAACGACACGTAACTTAGTGGTTAGGCTCGCCTATAGTAGAACCACAGATGTATACGACATAGCCTTTCTCGTTCCAGATACGAACCATCAACCCCCATCGTAGAGATACCAACATCGGCGATACTTCTCAGCCTGCAGCCTGTCAAGGAGAGAGACCATTGAGAGCCAGCATTGGAAGACAAGCAGACCTGAATCCAAGATGTATGTGTTGATTTCAATTCATTGATCAACAGCTCAATGCTTGGTATGCGATGCGTGGTCTGGCAAAATATCTAATTTCCCGTTTTTGAGTACACGACATTTACACGTGCACACATTTTACTATGAAAATATACACATCATTCATTATCGAATTACTGAGTTGTTATTTCAATACTAGAATCCCCATAAGGTTATGTATCGTAAGTTTACCCAGCATCCACCATGACAACCTCCTCAGCTCGTGTCTGAAACTCGGGGATGCTGAAGTGAACTGAAGAAGTCACCTTCCACTCACTATCTGAAATGAGTGGGAATGTGTCTGACTAATAAGCGAAAGGTAAACTTACGATACATAACCTTATGGGGATTCTAGTATTGAAATAACAACTCAGTAATTCTATAATGAATGATGTGTGTATTTTCATAGTAAAATGTGTGCACTTGTAAATGTCGTGTATTCAAAAACTCAATTCATTGATCAACAGCTCAATGCTTGGTATGCGATGCGTGGTCTGGCAAAACATCTAATTACCCGTTTTTGAAGACACGACCTTTACACGTGCACACATTTTACTATGAAAATACACACATCATTCATTATCGAATTACTGAGTTGTTATTTCAATACTTGAATCCCCATAAGGTTATGTATCGTAAGTTTACCTTTCGCTTATTAGTCAGACACATTCCCACTCATTTCAGATAGTGAGTGGAAGGTGACTTCTTCAGTTCACTTCAACATCCCCGAGTTTCAGACACGAACTGAGCAGGTTGTCAATACATACATATATATATATATATATATATATATATATATATATATATATATATATATATATATATATATATGTGTGTGTGTGTGTGTGTGTGTATGTGTGTGTGTGTGTGTGAGTGTGTGTTTTTGGAGGGCCTTGAAAAATCATGAGTGCCAGGCCATCAGGCAAATAGAAATTCACTTTTGGGGTCTTCCTAATTTAAGGCCAAATCATGAACGCCCATGTATCAAATTAGTCTCCAGATCGGAATTTCGGTACGCCAATATTTTAGGTTGGCGATAGACATTCGCACAAATTAGATCTTGCAACAAAACTTTATAATGTTGCTACTGTATTAAGATTTCATTTTTCGTGTCGTGCCCGTAATATGTACCAAAACATATTATATAAGTCATTATACCAGCATGGGAAAGTCAGAAATATGTCGTTTGAAGCGAACAACTGACCTCGCATAAGGTCAATTTAACACATTCTCACACCCAAAGCTATACTTCATCCCTCCCCGTTATCAGTGTTTGCGCCGCTGTACATTGAAAGGAAATTAATTAGTGATGGGTAAATTCCCGGGAAGATATTTTTCAGGAATATTCCCTGGGAATATTCCTGGGAAGATTCCCAAAATGGGAACTTATTCGGGAATTTATGTGTAATCAGAAAGAAAATTGCATTCTATTACTATATTGATTTCAAAGTGGAATTAATTTTTATATCACAGCATATTATTACTATTGTCCACAGAGGATTCTTTAAAATGTGTATTCTAAACCGTACTATGTTACTTTATTAACACTTTATTATATTTAGAGAGTACGCATAAATGTATATTTATTTACAATATGTTCTATCAATTAAATATGTGTGAAAAACTTATATGGTAAGTCCTAATACTTTTAAACCGCTAAACAGTTTAAATTTATATCTAAGTGGATTTGCTAAACTTGACTCTACTACTGATATTATAAACATATTAAATTTTTAAATGCTATAAACAATTTGGTCAACATTTGCGCATAAATATGTATGTTCACAATATTTGCAAGATGCTTTCTTATCTTTATAGTTTTGCATGTTACATTACCACACACGACCTTTCCTCCTGCCCATTTCTCGAAATTCCGTGCGTTAATTCACATGTAAGAGAAGTCCGAGTACCTCTTCAGAAATTCGAGTCAGAGAGAGGAGACAGACCGACGTCTATTACTAACGGTGGTTCAGGGTTTATTAATAGTACTTCATCTCTATTTCTACATAAGTTTACTTAATTCTAAGTTTACTTAATGGTTCCTTTTCATCATTTGTAAATTAGTACTTTGCTGATTTTGGCTATTGTCTAGCATTAAGGGCCAGCTTTTGCACCTACTTTTTTGCGATATTCTATTCCGATGCGGTTCTTTTATGGTTTCGTACGTTAAATTAACTTACCAACATTAAATTCAGACGGCATTACAGAGCGAGCGTTGGCGAGTGAAGGCGGGTTAGAGCTCCGCACGGCACGTTGTTTTATATCTTTGTAACCAACAATGCACTTTCTTTTCTCACTAAATCACTTGCACTTATCTTTACGGTTTGTACTATTTGCTAGTTTTGGCCCCACAATATTAACAATTAGCTTACTTTTTAGTGCAAATTCAAATGGAACTTAAAAAATCATATTATTAGTTATATAAAGTACAGTCAAAGAATGTTAAATTTTTAACCTACGAATTCTTTAAAACCTAGAAGTAAATAATCATATAGTAAAGTAAAGTAATTAGTCATATGGTTCTTATAATTTGGAAGATAAAGTAAAAAGTTCGAAATAAATTCCTTCCCGGGAATTTATAGGTCAAGGAAAAAACCCGGGAATATTCCCATTTCTAAATTCCTTCCCACCAGAAATATTCCCACTGCCCATCACTAAAATTAATATAAATTAAGAAACCGTACATAAAGCAAGAAAACAAAGGCTTTTATATTTGAATAAAACAGTAAAATACATTCCTAGTTGATACAGAAATAAAATTTTACAATAATGAAATTAATGGACACATTCTCTCCTGGTGTTCCATTATGTGAACATTGTAATTTAGATTACACTGTAGAAGTTATAACTATTACTTTCCTTATAGCTTTCAATATGACTGGAAGCAACTATTAATCAAGTTATTTAAGGCAACAAACATACAAAAATATAAAAATAATGAATATTTTATTTACTTTATTTCCCCCATGGTGCATGTAAAAATTTCTTTGAGAATGACGTCACCATCGCCAAATGCAAAAACTAATAGAGCAGGAAACAATTACATCACCTCTTCATTATATCCCTTGTGAATGCAGTTGGCGCTTTCCCAACTAATGGCGGCCAGTATGTGAAGGTGTGGTGCTTCGGTGTAGTAATTAAGCTGATTGGGTGGATGACGCAGACCCATTGTTTACATTTGTGAGCGGTGATTTTTTTTAAGTTAACTGAATATGAATCGAAATGAAAACTTGATATATTGTGTACGAGCACTCAGTGGATATTATCCGCAATTTTGGAAAGAAACGACATTGTTTCCTATAAATACGGTATAATTTTGTTGATAAGTGTTTATCTCGTAAGAATAACATTATAATTTTTGAAGTGTTACAGTACTAAAAGTTTACTATTGAAAAAATATGGGAAAAATTGAGTGAAGTCTGCCGCTTTTAAACTCCAAAATAAAAGAGGTTTCATTAAAATCCAATTTAGTGGTTCCCAAGATAAAGGATCTTAAATCTTAAATGTGTACTGTTATGCTTTTTGCCTAGTTTACAGTGAATACAGGTAGCCAGAACCTACTAATATGGCCCCTATTAGTCAAGACACGTCTTGTTCACTATCTCCTAAGAGTCGAATTGTTTTAGATATTAAGTGTGCGAAGTGTTGTAGAATAGTAAGGAATGGTATCATTTGTGATAACTGTGATAAATGGAATCATTTTCGTTGTGCCAGAGTTGATGAAAATGATTTACCAGCTGAAAATGAGCAGTGGTTTTGTCCAAAGTGTAAGACGGAAGCTCAAAATTATGGGTTGGTGGCGGACGATACTAATAAGAATAGTGAAGCATCTCTCCTGAAAATTATTGAGATATTAGAAAATGACATAAGAGTTCTGAAAAATGAGAATGAAGAGTTAAGGAAGAATACAATATGTATATCTGAAGAAAGGAGTGAAAACATGACATCACACCAAAAGTCAGTAAACCCTAGACGATGGGAAACTGTCCCTTAGAAAGCCTCAAAAAACACTAAATTTAAGGTTAATAGTGTCAACTTCCCACCCTTAAAAAATAGATTTGACCCATTATCAGATTTGCCTACTGAAGCAGAAGAAGATGGAAATACGGTACGACGGCCAAGTAGTGAGATAAAGAAGATGTAGTCAAACTGCAAAACTCGACCTATGAAAATCTGTTTATATTCTGACAGTCAGGGAAGAGGTGTTTACTCCAATATCTTAACACATAGTCATCAACCGGGGCTAAATTCTCCGATGTGACAGCAGATGTGTTGGTACAGAATGTAACGGATATTCCAGTTCTACTTGCAGGAACCAACGACGTTGCTAAAAATGAAACTAAGGATCTTTTGTCTTCTTTGAGAAGGAAATTGTATGAACTTAGAAATGCCAGGCTAGTGTGTGTCTTTTCTGTGCCTCGACGGCACGATTTACCGTCGTGGTCCATAATCAATAAAGAGGGAGACAAAGCAAATAATGAAATGTATAAAATTTGTAAACACTTTAGAAATGTCACCTACATAGATATTAGTAACTTGGGGAGCAAATTTCATACTGTCCACGGATTTCATCTTAATAGATTGGGTAAAAGATTTGTTAGTGATAAGATCTTAGAGGCAGTTAGCAAAATTGCCAAATGTGAATCTGACCCTATTCCTCTGAATGTTAAAACCAATTCTTTTTTAGGATAGATCTAGATCAAAATGTTAACTCATTCAATACGTCTGTACATATAGAAAGTAGTAATATTATTAATCAATGTAGGCCTAATGAAGCAGTAACTTTTTCATGGAATATCCAAGGATTAGCTAATAAATTCGCTATAGTTGAAGATTATGTTTCTAATCTGAATGTTGATTTTGTATGTCTTGTTGAGCATTGGCTTCATCCTAGGGAAATTAATTTTTATGTCCTCAACGGATATGAATTGAGTAACAGCTACTGTAGACCCATAAGGAAACATGGGGGATATGCTATCTTTATTAAAAATATATATTCTCATAGGCCTATCCTTAGTGTAAATACCATGTCTATTGAAATGGTCTTTGAGGTTACAGCATCATACTTGCCTGATATTAACACTATTGTTGCAGCTGTATACAGACCAAATGTTGAATGTAAAGATTTAAAGTTATTTATTGACAGAATGAACAATCTTCTAGAGCATTTAAATACTTTTAACTCCAATATTATTTTATGTGGGGATTTTAATGTTGATTTTAAGTTGGAAAACAACATAGAAAGTATTACGTTAAATAATGTGTTCTCTTCATTCAATCTAGCTATTGTTACTACTGATATTACCAGGCCTAAATTTGGAGGTGGTAGTTGTATTGACAATATAATCACTGTAATCGACAGGTCTATTGATAGTTCAATCGTAAAAAACTGCTGTCTCTGATCACTGCGCGGTTTTACTTAAATCTGAGGTGAATTTTCTCAATGTAACAGGTAAGACTAGTAACAATAAATGCAGGTTAAGGGTTGGCTTAATGAGAGAAGAAAACATAACAAGATTTCAAGAGGTACTATCATCAGTTGACTGGAACTTTATGTATAGCTCCTTGCAAGATGTTAAGGATAAACTAGAATTTTTTATGTCTGTAATGTCGTTCTCAACTGAAAGTGCGTTTCCTGTAAAATACGTTATTGGCAAGCCGACTAAACCGAAAGCTACTAGAGTTAAGAGTAAAGAAATTGATAGTCTCAAAGCAAACTGTAAATTTTATTATGACTATTATAGTAGTACTGGCTCAAGTGTCATAAAGAATTTATATAAAATTAGTAAGAAAAAATTATATAAACTAGTGAGAGAAACTAGAATTAAGGTTAATGATAAAACCATCAACAACTCTGGCAATAAGTCTAAAGCAATGTGGAATATCGTAAAAAAAGAAATTTATCCTATATACAGTAACATAAAAATCTCTGATAACCAGCTGAATGCCTCTGAATTTAATAACTTTTTTGTTAACAAAATTGAAGAGATACTGAGGGAAGTTTCATCATATCCTCATAATAATGATTCAGGGTTTTATTTAAATAAATTGTCTAAACCTATCACTACGTTTAATTTTCATCCAATTGAAGTAAAAGATGTTGAGAAAGCGATTATTAAAATGAGTAGCAGTAGATGTGAGGATATTTATAATCTGAGTCCTATTATGTTAAAATATGGAGTACATTTTATAAAGGAACCTTTAACTCACATTATAAACTCTTGTATATTAGACTGTTATTTTCCTGAATGCTTTAAATTAGTGAAAGTAGTACCTATAATGAAGAAAGGAAATAAGTCTTCTCTTGATAACTATAGACCAATTTCACTGGCTCCAGTTATATCTAAAGTTTTTGAGATTGTTTTGAATGAGCAGATTGTTGACTATTTTGAACATAATAATTTATTTAGTAATTCTCAATTTGGTTATAGATCTGGACTAGGAACTGTTAAGGCTGCTGTCTCATTTTTGGTAAATTGTATTTCTGGGTTGGACAGTAAAAACTTTGTTCATGTAAAACTATATGATCTATCAAAAGCATTTGATACGGTGTCTCATGATATTTTGTTGGAAAAACTAGAATTCTATGGTTTTGATAATGCAGCTCTGTCACTTCTTCATTCGTATTTAAATGGACGATATCAAAGAGTTGTTTATGAAGGGGAAGAGTCTAATCTGCTGCCTGTCAGATACGGAGTACCTCAGGGATCTATTCTTGGTCCGATTCTTTTTATTATTTATATCAATGACCTCCCATACAACGTCGCTTCACCCTTCGTTAATAGTTATTTATTTGCTGATGATCTCAATATTTTGTGTTAACTCACGACAAAAAGACTCAGTTCAGTCTATATTAAACAACACCTCAGATATTATTAAAGACTGGTGTACTTCCAACTTGCTTTGTATTAACTCTGATACGATCAAACACTTGGTGCTTACTTACAATAACAAAAATTCGAATGCAGAACTTAAAAAATATTCCGCTTCTTTTTTGGGTTTTTTAATTGATAATCATTTGAACTGGGACGATCATATCCTTATGGTGGAATCTAGAGCTAGTAAAGGAGTTTATCTTATTCGTAGATTGAGATTGTGCGTAAGTTTAAAGGTACTTAAAACTGTTTATTATGCTTAAATTCACAGTCATTTAAGTTATGGAACGATACGTTGGGGTCTTCAGTCCTCCATTAAAAGCCTATTGAAAATACAAAAGATATGTGTAAGATTAATGCTCGGTCTCCCTAGTCGTGCACATTGTAGGTCAAGCTTCGTTAAATTAGGAATTATGACAGTACTTGCAATTTTCATATACCAATGTTTGCTTTACATTAAGGAAAACAAACATATCTACAATGAGTTAGGGTACTCTCATACTTATCAAACTAGAAACAGGAACTGTTTAGGATTATTTAGATGTGAATATAGTAAGACACAAAAGACCTTTTACTATATGTCAGTTAAATTTTATAATTTTCTACCTATATCTGTAAGAGAACTTCCATTCTGGGCTTTTAAAAAAGAAGTACAGAAATTACTTATTAATAATTGTATATATAGTGTTGAAGAATTTTTTGAACTCAAAATTGATAGTTAAAATATTCGCTTCTGTTAGGTAGTGATCTTTGTTTATATTGTGGTATGTTATATATGTAACTAAAATTTTCAACTTCTATTTCTGACGATTGTAATACATCTGATGTTCTCAGATGTTTCTGCAATAAAATTTATTATTATTATTATTATTATTATTATTATTATTATTATTATTATTATTATTATTATTATTAATTGCGATACGGTGTAGCCAAATTAGCCGGTATTTGCGTCATACTTAAAATTGTTCCAATATAGGACACCGGAAAAAACGGGTAGGTCCGATCAACATCTCGGAAGGGAGAGGAATAAAATTAATAGACCTTATGCAAAGTCGTTCTCACGCGTGATTAGTGCCATACTAAAGAGTTTGTCTACATTTTCCGCAGCAGTCAGGCCTTTAGTATGATGCTAATTATACGCCCAAACGACTCTGCATAAAGCTCAATATGTCTAAATTGACTTAGATTAGGTCGAATGATAGTTTTCGGGGACGCTGAGATGAATAGTGACAATCTCGAAGCTGTTGGATTTCAAGTTCAGCCCACACCAAATGAAAAGTAAAATATCTAAATTAACCGATATTATTGTTCCATTCATACAGGGTAGTCCGGAAGTGGGCGTACCCCATCTTTAGATTCAACAGTATAGTTTTAGTTATGGTAGAACGTCCGTACACAGTTACCGTTAGTCTTAAGATTCTTAAGAGTCATAAACAATGGTATGATCACCATCCATGTCGTAACACACCTGAATTCTGCGGCAAGTTCTCGGAGATGTTTTACGGAAATACTCCGTTGTCACAAGGTTGAAGGCGTGTTCAAGAGCTACTCGTAATTCCTGTGCTGGGTGATATCGAATGTTTCTTACTTGTTGTTTTATGAAACCCCAGAGAACATAGTCTGTCGTCAGATCGGTTCTTCTTGGAGGCCAGGCAAAGGAGTTGGTGTACAGATGCAAAACCTCTTCCAATCCAGCGGCCAGGAAACGTCTAATACAGGTAATTGTGCACGTGAATCACGAAGTGCGCCGGTGCTCACATGGATAGCAATATTGCCTGCCAATGCCAAGCAATGTTACCAGACTATTGCAAGCAATGTTAACGAACAAATGTGGCTAAATCCTAAAACTATTAGAAAATGCCAATTAGGGATACGCCCGCCTCCGGGCCACGCTGTAGTTTTTGGAGTTCCTAAAATGAATAGTGTCAGTCCGGAATTTCAGTAGCGGTTCGTGGTCTGTAAAACCAGCAGTTGCAATATCAAAAGGTACATGTTTACGCGCGACTTCCACTCCACCCCCAACCTTCCTTCTCTTGTGTCTTTGCCTCCAAGCTCTACTGCTATGTTTATTGATTTAAGTACAGGGTGGCCCAAAAGTAGGTATACAGACCCGTACTGAATTTTATTACATTTCTTATTGTTATCAAACAGGTAGACTTAGTTTCCTTTATTATTTGTTCTTAACGTCTTTTTACTTATAACTTAATCCCAGAATAGTCGAAGCAAATAAATCCCATAAACTGGAATGTTACACTTGATCAATGCAGGGGTGTATACGTACTTTAGGGCCAACCTGTATATTAACAATTACTGAACTAACCTATCTTTTCTGTTTCCTTCCGAACAAGGTAAACAATCACTGTCATTGCACATTTATGCGTTATGCATATACGACACTTTTAAACAAGAGATAAATATAATTAGCATGTGTTGTAAGGCACGGAAATATAAACAGCATGAAAGCATTACGGAAACATTGAAGAAAAAGAATATGAATATATGTAAAGCTAAACAAAACTATTTAATTAAATAAATCGTACCTTATTTGAAAAGGAAGTCCATCCTACGTTGTTTTCGAGCTGCAAATTTCTCTATTACTTGTTGGTCAAAATCTGGAATGCTGTTCACCAAGTCTCTCTCAATAGATAACATTGCTAGGGCAGATAGTCTCTCTTGTGTCATAGTATTCCGTAGAAAAGTCCTTATTCTCTTTAAGGTAGAGAAGCATCTCTCTGCCTCCGATGAAGTCATTGGAATAACGAGCAAAACCTTCAGAAGTTTGGTTATTTCAGAAAAGTTTCTCTCAATCTTATTGTGCTGGAAAAATTCTAATAAACTAACTGGTGCAGATATTGATGAAAACTCGGCAGTGTTATATATTATTGAAAGTTCGAAATGAAGCTGCTTTGCGTTGACAAATGGATAGAAGTTGCAAACGTTTTGAACAATTTCTTCTGGAAATTCCTTCCTGTATTCTCCAAACTTTTCATTACAGAATAAAGTGCCCGCCACAAGATGGCCAGTAAAACTAAATCTTTGTTTAACGTTACTAATAATCGCATCACACACTTCCTTCGCTTCCATGTTTAGTTGTGTGTTATCAGTTTCTCTTCTTTTCGATGTCTCCGCCGAAACTAAAGGCTCAATATCTATTTCTTCGTTTCTTATTTTTTCAACACTTTCTACAAAAACTGACACATACTTTTGAGCACTTACCACATCAATGTCCTTTCTTTGGAACTGTCCATACAAGATGTCAACATGAGGTAAAATTTTGTGGAACAGAGTTAGCCAAAACACAAAGCTGTGTCTAGTAAGCGTGTCAATGTGCGCTCTTGCCTTCTCGATTGTGCTCGAATTTTTAATATGTTCATTATTTAGAATATCTTTCAAACATTGAATTATTTCTTTTCTGTACAGATAAATTGTATTAACGCCGCGTGATTGGAAATTCCATCTCGTAGGAACAGACCGCGGAAGTCTTTTCTTTACGATATCATCAAGTAATTTTGTACGCTGTGGACTTGTTGAGAAGAAGGAACAAACTCCCTGCAAAGTGTAAAAAAATACTCTAACATTTCTTACCATTGAAGCAGCATTGAGCATAATTAGATTCAGCTGGTGGGCATAACAATGAACGACTCGGCGTTTGGAAACTGTTGTTTAATAATTGCTTGTACTCCTCCAGACGTTCCGGACATTACTGACGCGCCATCGTACGTCTGCGCGATTAATTTCTGTGGGGTGTCCTCTAACATATGTTTTTCAAGTTCTTTTAACAGGCATGACGCCAAAGTTTTTGCAACGTGTTTAGGAGGTTCGAGGAAAGTCCAAAATCTTTCAACTGGTTTTCCACACACTAAATGTCGATAAATGACGGCCATTTGAAAAGTATTAGCCACATCACTAGTTTCGTCTGCAATCACAGCTAAAAATTCTGATTCTTTTACTTCTTGTGAGATTTTGCTCTGGCAAACTTCTAACATTATATTTAAAAGTTCATTTTGAATCGTTTTAGACGTTCCCTTAGAGACAGTAGGTTTCTCCAAATGAGTTTTCATGGCTGTGTCAAGTTCTGCACTGAAATCAATGAGGCCACGGAAAACACCTGGGTTTGAAGATCCTTCTGTCTCGTCATGACCCCGCAACGCTAATTCAAATGCACCACAAAAACGTACACAATTAATTATAATATTTAGAATATAAAGATTATGTCTCACTCTTTCGTTATGCAAAGCTATATTTCGCCTATACTCACTGTCTAACTGCTGAGCTATATTGGCAGTACCAAATAAAGCTAACTGTAATACATTTTTCATATGGATATTTGTAGCTTTGTGTCCCTTAATTCGTTCACTCAAATGATTAATATATTTTATGCCTATTTCAGTCCAAGCACGTTCACCCCCAAAAAGTAAACAAGGAAAACAAAATAAAGCATTTTTTCCCTCACAACCACAAAGCCAGTCTGTGTTGTTATAATACTCGATTTTAAAAGAGCGCTGAAACTGTCTTTTACCTGTTTTGACTGTTTGATTGATTGTTAAAATTGGTGTTGGACGCCCTAACCTTTTTATTTCAACCTTCTCCTCCATCGGCCTCCGAGAAAACGGGGTCCTGAGAAGACTGCAAACTGAATTCATTTTGCGTTTTCTGTTACTAGCGTTATATTTTAATATTAATAATATCACTCACAGGCTAAGAACAAAAACACCATCACATTCTTCAAACACACACTTACAATAAAACAGCACAATAGGATTTTCAATTGTAACAATATTATGAGCAAAACCTCGGACACACTCTACATATCACTCCCTCTATTCTATTTTATTATTATTATTATTATTATTATTATTATTATTATTATTATTATTATTATTATTATTATTATTATTATTATTGTTGTTGTTGTTGTTCTTTGGTTTGTTCTTCCAAACTTCCTCGACCCACGCAACACCCACGCCTTCATCGCTGGTGAGTGAAGGAATTCATAACTATTACAGAAGCTGAGTGGCAGTTGCCAAGGTCTCCGCAACTGGATGGAGACCGTACAACAGGATAGGAGCGATGCAAGAATAAATATGCTTTCCAATGTTAAGAAATAGGAACTCTGCCGTATGCTCAATGCTAATGGATCCAGTGGCAACGCTATTTGCCACTGGATGTGTGTTTCTCTCTCTTTCTTTCAGTTTTTTGACATGATTTTTTAAGAGATGCATCAATACTGTGTTGTGCTAAAAAGCAAGGGATTATTTTTACTAAAACATTATTTTAAAATTTAAAAACTAAATAACGATGTAAATTCATGTGTGGACCAGAAATCATTCTCAGATACTGATACTGTTGTACTTATAGGAGGCACTAATGATGTGTCAAAAAATGAGTCTGAAGTTGATGTCCGTGTTTTGAAGACTACACTCAGCACTCTTACTCATACAAATGTAATAGTAGTTAATCTACCATACCGGCATGATATATCGAAGAGTTCTTGTGTTAACTCAGAAGTACAGAAAACAAATAGCATCATTAGTAAAGTTTGTAGTCGATTTAAAAATGTACAGTTATTAGATGTATGTAGTCTTCCACGAGAATTTCATACCCATCATGGTTTACATTTGAATAATCTAGGAAACCGTCATGTATGTGAAAATTTAAGTAATATGATTAAGGCTCAGAACAGGAACAGGGATCCCATTCCTCTTACTTTCCCCCGTACAGGTCTTAGCAATATCGTTTGCAGCCGGACAAAATAACGAAAAATATATAACTTTTTAGCACACCAGATGAAAAATCCGAACCCAAGATAGCTAATACAATAAGTATTTTTCATCAGAATGTACAAGGAATCCAAAATAAACTCGAATACTTTGATGTGATTTTAGCTGATGATTTGAAAGAATGTAAGGTTATTTGTCTTGGTGAACATTGGCTAAATGATACACTTATTAAGGAGGTCAATTTTGAAAACTTTAATCTAATCACTAAATTCTCTCGCGTTTCACACGAACGTGGAGGTGTATACATCTTTGTTCACAATAGTCTAAAAGCTCCTGAAATAGATATTACAAAATTCACCTGTGAATTTGACTTTGAAGCTGTAGCCATTACATTACCAAGTGTTAACACTTGTATTATATGCATTTATAGGTCGCCATCTGGCATATTTACTGTTTTCTTAAAGAAACTCGAAAGTCTTTTGCACTTCATACTAAAAGACTTTGAAAAAATGATCATCTGTGGTGATATTAATGTAAATTGGATAGTGGAAGCAAAAAAGAAGTCCGATCTACGAGATCTGCTGAATGTGTACAATCTCCAAGCGCTAGTGGATGTACCGACACGTCATAATAAAAGTGCGCTAGATCAGTTCATCATTAGTAAAAACCAATTTGCCTATAACCTTGAAGTATTTGATCCCGGTTTTTCTGATTATGATGCGATTATTTTAAAAATCACTTTAAACAATACCACTGTTCTTAAGTTTAAAGTATACATAGTTACAAAGAGAATTTTCTAAAGTCATAATATGGAATATCTAAATTTCTTGCTTTCTCACGAGTCTTGGAATGGCATATATAATACGTCTGACACTGAATGTAAGTTTAAATACTTCTTTGAAACTTTCTTACATTACTTCAATATGGCGTTTCCAAAAGTTACTCGTAAAATCCGGACGTCTTCCACTAAATCGTGGTTAACTAAAGGCATTAAAATTTCTAAAAGTAACCTATTTAGATATAATAGATTACTCAAAATAAATACATCACTTCCTCACAAGTTTCGAAATTATATTTTTAAGTACAGGGAAATATACAGAAGAGTAATTAAAACAGCTCAATTACTATCAAATAGCTCCACAATACTTAATTCTACTAATAAAGCTAAAACTATGTGGAAAATCTTAAACGGTGGAACAAACAACAAAAAGAGCGACTTTGAGTATGTTAAAGTTGGGGACGAAATTATTAAAGAACCTAAGCGGATTGCAGATGTCTTCCATGATTATTTTCTAGATAGTGTACCATTACCTGACCCCATACAAGCGACTTATGACGACTCGATGAAATTTCCAATGCATTCACATACGAGTTTTTTAATTCCAGCAACAGTAGAGGAGTTATGGAAAATATTGAGTAGGATGTCTAATTCGGGATCTTCAGGTTTTGATGAAGTTGCAGTGACTGTTATTAAATTTTGTTTTCCTTTCATTGTAAATCATCTCTGTTATTTAGTAAACCTATGTCTTGAGAAAGGATATTTTCCGTCCGTGTTAAAAGTGGCAAAAGTAATTCCTCTCCATAAAAAGTGGAGTATGCATGATGTAAGAAATTATCGCCCAGTCTCCATTCTTTAAACGTTTTCAAAAATTTTTGAATATGTGATAAGTCACGACTCTGCAATTTTTTGAAGTCATGTAACTTACTATCACCATCACAACAAGGCTTCCAAAATAAGAAAAGTATTGAAACAGCCTTGTTTGATTACATGTCCAATATAGCTCTTGAATTAAAAAACAGTAAATATGTTGTTGGCCTATTCATCGACTTATCCAAAGCTTTTGATACAATTGATCATGCTATTCTTTTAAGCAAGTTGTATGCTTATGGTATTAGAGGAGTAGCTCACAACTGGTTTCTCTCTTATTTATCCAGTAGGCAACAAGCGGTACAAATATCAAAATTAGCTGCAGATGGTTTTCAAACAACTTGTTCGTCTTTATCGACTGTAATCAGAGGTGTTCCTCAAGGTTCCATTTTGGGTCCTATTCTCTTCCTGATATATAGAAATGACTTGTTAGAATTTATGCATCCAGCAAAATGTATTCTATATGCTGATGACATCAGTATGATAATATCAGGAAAATCAATAGAAGAAGTTGAGAGGAAATCTGACATTTTTACAGACAAATTAGTAAAATGGTTAACAGCGAATAAGTTAATTATAAATCATGATAAGTCGATTCTCTTACATTTTCATTTTCCAGGAAAACCGCGTATATCACTTAGAATAAAAATATCTTCTAACTTACTCCAATATTCTTGCATAACAAAGCTTTTAGGTGTAATCATAAGTGATGATCTTTCATGGTCTGCTCATATCTCCACTTTAAACAAGAAACTAAGTAGCGTGTGTTTTGCCTTATACAAACTTCAAAATACTGTATCGAGAAAAGCACTTCTTAGCTTTTACTACGCCAAGTTTAATTCATTAATTAACTTCGGCATAATACACTGGGGATCTGCTGAAAATAGTTTAAGCAGTTTCCGATTCCAAAAAAAAAAAAAAAAAAGCGATTAGAATAAATTTTGGGTTACCCACAAAATCGACATGTAAAAAGGTTTTCAGAGAAGCAAAAATTTTAACACTCCCCAGCTTATACATCTATAAATCTATTCTTTTTACTGTGAAAAACAAGCATCATTTTATCTTTAACAAAAATGTTCATAGCCATAATACAAGACAAGGTAGTGACATATTTGGGATGCATCAAAAATATGCTCATATAAGCAAAACCGTGTAAATGAATTGTGTCAGATTGTATAATAAACTTCCTCTGTACTTGTATGACCAATGTTTCCATTCTTGGTAAGACTTTATATAATCTATAATGAAAAGTGCTATTATACATTAAAGAATATTTAAATGACTCATTAACTGAAGAGTTGGTAACAGATACCCGTGAGTACCCGTGAGTACATGCCTGGTGTGGTACAAACAGTTACCTAATTAGATGTAAATTGTCATGTTTTTATACTTAATATATTCTATTATGTGGTTTTGTATTTTAGAAAGATACATGATGTATACCTCTGGTACTTGACAATATTGTATGTTTTTTTCTTTCTTTCTCACAACTGTAATGCTTACATGAGAATTTCTCATGCTTTGTAAGCTAATGAAACAGGCAAATAAATGAAATCAAATGAAATGAAATTGGGTCATGGTGGGTGCTGGGTCATAGTAGGTGATGGTGATCAGAGTGGGTCACGGTTGGTGGGGTCAGTGGGTCACGGTGGGTCGTGGATTACAAAGAGTGGTTGCTCAGTGAGTCGAGGGCCAATGTTTCATTGATCTACGCATATCTGAGTCTGATTTGTATTTACGTCTTTTGTCACTAACGATGATATCTAACACGAGACTTTAAAGTTAAAGTGAAGTCTGAATCACTATAATGCTTTACGTGCTGGAATCGAACTGGGACCTTGCGTACCAAGACCACATATCTTATTTTATATACCAACGAGGATCTCATTTATCTTTCGTGAAACAGTTGCAGTGATTTTTCTTGATATCCGATTCCAAAAACTTTTAAAGGAATTGCAAGATTCTGAGATATTTTTCCACTCATAGACCATCCATTTAATTTAAAAGAGACGAATTTCCTTTTCTATTTTCCTCTTGATTTCGAAACTTTAACCTTCATTTCATTTTATACAGAAGTAATTAATACTCAATGACTAGCTTCAAAATACCTGTCCTTAATTTTTCAGCTATCTTTTTCGCATTATTGATTCATAGAATTTACTTAATTCACATAGCATAAATTCTAAGTTTTTGTGCCTTCCAACCTCTCGCCTTACACTTTTCTAATCTCGTCCCATACCACCTCTTCTTTCTTCTCGAAACCGCAATTCTAGCTACAGTCATTGCCTTTATTCATAGTAGAGGTCTTAATTAAAAGGATAAGATATTTTTTTAATCCCCATCATATTAATATGTTTACTTAAACAACATTCATAATGATTAAGTTAATAATTATATTTATTGAGAATTAGCCTTCGGCTAGCTGGGGCCTTCACCCCAAGACAGGCCCGTATCGAAGGGGTGTCTTGGAGCCCGGACTCCCCTACATTTTTGCTGCCCCCCTAAAATTTTCACGGTAGACTTGTAAATGAACTATAACATGGTGATAAACTGTAATAAAGTTGTATCGGCCCCCTAACTTCTACCGCCCCCCAACATTTTTGGGCTGGCTACCGGACTGTCCCCAGATCCCCGCATTTGCTCGGCGTATGGCCTAGTGATGGGTAAATTCCCGGGAAGATATTTTTCGGGAAAATTATCGGAAAAATTCGGGAAGATTCCCAAAATGGGAATGTTCTGGGAATTTATTACTACATTATAATTTCAAAGTTGAATTCGTTTTTATATAACAGTATATTATTATTGTTGTCCCCAGAGGAGCCTTTAAAATGTATATTCTGAACGAAGTTATGCTATTTTATTAATATTTTATTACATTTATATAGTACTCATATATGGATATTTATTTACAATATGTTCTATGAAGGTAATTTTGTTTCAAAAATGGTATAGTAAGTTCACATACTTTTAACCCACTAAAAGGTTTAAGTTTATATGTAAGTGGATTTTCTATACTTGACTCTATTAATGATATTATAAACATATTAAATTTTTAAATGTTATAAACAAATTAGGTTGGGTAACTGCCAGAAGACACATGTCCCACCATTTTGTCAACATTTACGTTTAGCTTTGGGGCTCTAGATTTTGCACCGACTTTTTAGCGATATTCTTTTCCGATGCGGTTGTATGGTTTCATACGTTAAATTACGTCACCAACATTAAATTCAGACAGCGAGCGTAAGAAAGTGAAGGCGGGTTAGAGCCCCACAGGGCACGTTACCAACAATTCACGTTCTTTTCTCACATAAATCATTTCCCCTTCCTTTATGGTTTGTACAAATTCCCTACTGCCCTAAAAATAATTGTGTTCGATATTTTCTTCACTACTTGAACACTACTCTCGACTCATTTCTTCCGTAAATCATCCTACTTTTTGCTAGTTTCCCCTTCCCCAATACTAAACAATTACCCTAGTTTAGTGCAAATGGAAATGGAATTTAAAAAATCTTATTATTAGTTATATAAGTATACTCAAAGAATTATAAATTTTTTAACCTCCAAATTCTTTAAAGCCTAGAAGTAAATCATAATATATTAAAATAAGATAATTAGTCATATGGTTCTTATACTTTGGAAGATAACATGAAGAAATGAAAATAAATACCTTCCCGGGAATTTATAGGCCAGGAAAAAACACAGGAATATTCTCATTTTTTAAATTTTTCTTCCCATCGGGAATATTTCTAGTGCCCATCACTAATATGGCCTAGCTCCTATTAACTCTATCATTTCTCTAATTTTAAAGGAATTTGAAACAAGGCCATATTGTTATTACAATATCAATCTCCACCCATATTTCACACTTTTCACTAACATGTCTCTACCCTTAAGTGTTTTCGAGATATGGCCGGGTTATTTTGACAGTTACAACTCTCATCTTTCTTCTACCCGCCTTTTTCTTCCCTTGTAAGGGAAATGATGGAACACGTCTTTAATTATTTCAGCCTTAATACCTGCGCCATATTATACTAATTAATAGTAATTTTAGCTGCTTTAATTGCTACTTAACTATTAAAAAGCTATAATTGCGTTGTGAACTTAAATTTGTTTACTAGTCAATCTATCGTCCATTTAGACAGCCACCCACCTTTTCAGACTCAATCAGAAATGATCTCATTTTTTTTCTTACATCGTTTGTACAGAAATATGTAGGCAAAAGTTTTGTTTGTACACAATTAGGGGCGCTGCCAGAACGAAAACAAAGTGGGTGGCTGTCTGAATGGTAGCTCCCTCGCCATGTCCAATTCAATCACAAATTGTCACAATCGTTTGTACATCGTTTGTACAGAAATGTGCAGGCGAAAGTTTCGTTTGTACACAATTAGGAGCGGCGCCAGAATGAGAACAATCCGGGGACTGTTTAAATGGTAGAAACATTAAAAAAATGTGTCACATTCTTTGGAGTATTTACTAACAAGACTTTGTACACACTATTGTGTCGATTGGTATGTTTACACTATCGTGTGATTCACTAATGGATCTTATTTTAATGATGATGGAATCTAATTTTTTTCTTTAGTTTGTACACAATTAGGGGCGCCCCCAGAAGTAAAACAAAGAGAGGGGCTGTCTAAAAGGTAGCCAGCCCACCATGTCCAATTCAATCCCAAATTTTCGTAATCGTTTCTACATTGTTTGTACAGAAATGTGCAGCCGAAATTTTTGTTTGTACACAATTAGGGCAGGAGCGTCATTTAGGAGGGGCAGGGAGGGGCATTTACCCCCCCCCCGAGATTGAGATGTATATAGATTTTATCAATAGAATAGTAGTAAATCAGTGAAAAACGCGAAATTTTACTTATATCGAGTGGTTTTGGCCCAGGCAAGCAAAATCAGAAATGACAGAAATGACGTTGTACTATAGAATCTACTATCTCAGGAAGCATATTCTCTTTAAAAAACCTATAAGTTTCGGTAGCATAACATTTCCCCATAATTCTTCATCTCTTCTTACTTCCACAGTGTGTAAAGGTGATTTATCATCAATGTATACAACTAAACAGCATTTGTCTAATTTGGTAATATTTAACTGGCCCTGAATTTGGTAGTAGTAGTCGCTGTTAGTATTTAGTCCTATAATTCCGTCTGGAATGGCTCTAAGAAAAAATGCCCCTGTCTTTTTCTTTCTCTTCAGTGACATCCTTATTTCTGAGTGAAGGAACACACTTTACTTCCACTCACGCATCATCTTCTACTACATATCCTAAAATATGATTAGAAGAGAATTAATTGATAGACAAGAATGAAAATAGATTTTTAAAAAAAAAAGTAATATAATAATCTGTCTGTCCCTTTTCCGGAAGGAAGTGGTTTGGTTTCGTTCAGATTCAGTCCTCTAATTATAGCACACTGAACAAACAGCACTTATTAGACTTAAACACTTATTATATTATATCAACAAAGAAGTTGAAAAATATTTCTTGCCATCTGGACTAGAAGCTAAGAAACTATACTTAGAATCAATATATAATCCTCATTTCTCTACTGTCACATTCTTCTCATCCGCAAACTTTCGTGGAGCAACATCTTCATGATTTCTTCCGTATTCTATTGATGGTGTCGATAAATTTCTCTTGTGTAAAATGTCTTACACCAACACATGGCACGAAGTGTGATCTTTACATTTCACAACTTTATGGAAGATGGATGGCGTTAGACGGTTGCGGCGATGTTCTTCATAAGTCGAATTTCCATGCTGTCCGCGGGAGGATACTTCAATTAAAGTTCTTTCATCTGAACTGACCTAATACGAAAAATAATGTAAAGCATTCCTGAAACAGGACAGGGTGAACTGAAATTTGTAAGCACAAATAGCTACTTTTCCTACAAACATTAAAAGGAATGTTCATTAAACATATCCTTCAAAATTATCTTTGTCGAGGTATATGTTTGCGAAATATGTAAAAACGAAGTTTCAAGACAACCTGGAATCGTAGAGTTGAAACATATTTTATAATTACATGAATCCACAGAACTGATAGCCTCCCAGAAATTCTCGTAATTTTCTCTACTTACTCAATGTGTATACATCCACACATAAATTATAAGAATTTTAAAAGAATTTAGCTTGATTTCAATTAGTGGAACATGACATATCAATTCTGCGATTCATGACCGTCCCTGAAAAAGAAGAAACAAGTGAGTATCGTTCCACAGTGTGAAACTACGGTAGACTTCCAAACTATACAAATTACATAGTAAAACTGGAAATAGTAGAGACCGGAAGTAGTTAATTTCTACCACTTCTGGTTCAAATAGAAGATTGTCGAAGGAGATTGTACCTATTCTTGGAACGATGAATCGATTCTTAGAAACCTCTTGTCGATACCTCTAACCGTTTTTGAGTTATGACAAATACTATTGAAACCGGAAGTGGCCGATTTGTATAGCTTCCGGTTTAACTTGAAGATTGGTGAAGGAGATAGGACATATTCTTAGGATGCTGAATCGATTTCTGAAAACTGCTTGTCGATAACTCACAGTTTTATATCCATGAAAATCAATATTGAAACCGGAAGTAGTAGTGAATTTCTACCACTTCCGGTTTTAGTGGAAATACAGAAGTCGAAGTGTTTTTGTTTCCTTTACACCTTGAATTGATTTCTAAAAACCATTTGACGCTAGCTATTATCGTTTCTGGGTTATGACTATTACTGTTGAAACAGGAAGTGGTAAAAATCGACCACTTCCGGATTAAGTAGGAGGTTGTTGAAGGAGATAGAATCTGTTCATGGGATGCTGAATCGATTTCCGAAAACCACTTATCGATAGATTTTACCGCTTAAATTGTATGAAAATAGCTCTTACCGTTTTTGCTATGATACCTGTTGACAGGCAGACATATAGACAGACGGACGGACACAGCCATTCTAAAGGACTTCAATTTCTTATGCATAACATAGTTTGGAAGTCTAAAATTAATCCAGAAGTTTCAGAGGCATCACTGTGATACAATGATAGCTACGTGATATATATAGAGACGTGCAGATGGACGAGGGTCTTTGGGTTCATACCCAACCAATCCCAGAAAATTCTGAGCAAATGAAAAAAAATACTTCTATGGAAAAATAAATAGCAAATTCCACGTTTTAGAAGTTGGAAAAGTCGGATCCCACTGAGAAATGAATTTTTTCTTCTATTATACCACTTTTGTGATACAATTATCATCAGAGCTGGTAACTGCGAATCAAAAGTTTTTTTTTTTTTTTTTGGTGAATCACGTTTTCGGACGTTCAAAATGCTCAGCAATTACATTTTTTTTTAGTTTCTACCAGGAACGAAGCCAGAGTTCTGATTTGGGTGGGGGGCATATATACTAAACTAGTAGTATAATTAGCAAACTAGTATTTATGTACTAGTTTAAATATTTGGAAGGCAAGTCAAGATTTGGACCCGTGCTCCCCCTAGCTACATCCTTGGTTTCTACACAACTTTTTTCCGCTAGAAAGTACCCAAGTGAATTAAATAGCTGCATAAATTGTTTGCTATAGTACAACATGTAAATAAATTTTAGGAAAAAAAATCATTCAATCATTCAAGCCTACGATGCGGGGTCTTGCGAATATGATTCCCGATGTAAACACTTGGTCGACGTTGAAATTAAAATGGTGGATCAAGGCGACTAAAACTATAAACCAGATGAGAGGATAGAGACGCATGCTAACATGGAGAATACACTCATTTGTAGCTACAATATATGAAATGCACTACTTTTCGTGGTGACTCTGGCGTTTTTAGCATGTCTTGAAAGAAAGAAAGAAAGCGAAACAGATACCCTACTATGGCACCTGAAATGCCCGCGGCTGAGTCAATACTTAGAAACATTTTGGCGGAGCAAGAATGAGGAAAACCAATCCGGCAGGAGGGGGAGTAGAAATGACATGCCAATTCTAATGTGAAAACCCTCTGTGAAACACAAATAAAAAAAAAGGCTTATCAGATCCCCTCGTTTGCTTGCTTCTTCTCAATTCTTGGAATCCTAACCCGAAGCTTGTCAGTCACGTGATGTGCAAAGCAGAGACATTCTTGGTTCATCTGCTTGCCCCACCGTTTTGCGAGATAGGATGTACTCATAACTGATAGATGAGATTATTATTATTATTATTATTATTATTATTATTATTATTATTATTATTATTATTATTATATTCATGTAATTCTGCATGGAGATTTTGTTCTGGAGAATTTTTTCTTTAAAAATTCCTCACAGACAGGGGTGCCCATCCCCCTCAAAGCTGATGGCGCACTCCCCCCAAAACTAATAATCTCTTCCCTCCTTAAAACTCAAGTCCTCTAAAAACAATTGTCCAGTGTAGCAGTAGTTTTTATAGTACTAGTAATTGTTATTTTTGTTGTTGTTTTTATTTCCTGTAGTAGTATTATAAAATGCTTGTAGTAGTAGTAGGGGTAGTAGTAATTATAAAAATGGCATTACTTTTATTAGTAGTGTCGGTAGTGTACAATACTAAATATGTTCTATAAGGATATTGAAGGGTATAAAAACTTCTACACACTGTGTATGGCACAGGTATTTTTTTACAATTAGTAGTATTATTTTTTTCTTTACAAAATATTGATATAATTCCCTTGTACATGAAAAGTAAGACGCAAGTTACAAGTTATTGTGTTTGATACCAAAAGAAAATGTTATCCTCGAAATTAGCCTACAAAAAGAAGTGATATCCAACAAAAAACATTCCTGTAAAAGAGCCAAGTACGAGTGGCCTTAAAAAGAATTAAAATCACAAAAATAGGCGCCAAGTTCTGGTGGACAACAGTTACAAACACTCACTGGCTCACTTCTAATTTAGATTTGAAACTTGGCTGTTGTCTGTATGGTTACCACTAGCTTACAATTATGTCAAACTACTTTATAATTTTGAACAGACAACATAGGCAAGTTTCAAATCTAAATTTTAAAGTGATTCCTTGAGTGTTTGTAACTGTTGTTCACCAGAACTTGGCGCTCATTTTTGTGATTTCACTTCTTTTCGAGGCTGCTTATACTTGGTTTTTTTACAGCAATGATTTTATTAAATTAAATTATTACTGGTCGTGGTGGTGACATTAACCTACCCCTGATGTCCTTTATAGAGTAATATTTTTTTTCTTTCCTCACTCGACAAAGGAAATTTGTCTATAATAACGCTGTTGGGAATGCATTCTAAAATGTCTTTTTCGGAAGAAAGGACAAGCATGTCGGAGAGCCATACATCTCCCATGCTGCTTCTTAGTCTATTTTTTTACAATCTTTACTTTACTCATAATCCTCTCTGCTGAGCAACTCGTTGCTGGTAATGACAGAAGTATCTGGTATAATATTGTTAGGTATGGAAAACCAGACATATTCAACAAACCTGTGGGCGGCCCTTCTCTCTTAAGGTTATTCATTACGTCCAAATAGTTTGTGTCTAAAACGGTAGATGGCGCCACCGTCACCAATGATAACATATGCAACTAATAAAATTAAAACAATCAAAAATAAAATGAACAATTCAAAAATTAAGCAAAAACGGATATAATCTGGTTAATGGACGTTACAAAATCTAGGGAATGGTACGTGACGATTTCACTTATTGTTATTAGTTTCATTGTTAGACGCCACCATTGTTAAGTAAACAATCAACTTTATCTGCCGTACTTTTTACCAGAAACTGACCAAACTTTACACGCCCATTTAAGATTGAAATATCTAGGGAATGGTACGTGTCGATTTCACATATTGTTGTTAGTTTCACTGTTGAAGACCACCATTGTTAAATAAACAATCAACTTTATGTGCCACACTTTCTAAAACAAACTGGCCAAACTTGGCACACCCATCCGATTAGCACAGATACATCTAGCAAATGGTACCTGTCGAATGTTCGACAGGTTTCATTCTTCGAGGAAACCATTGTTAAACAAACAATTGCTGGATTTTTCCATTGTTAAATAAACAATTAACTTTATCTGCCATACTTTATACTACAAACTAACCAAAGTTGGCATACTCATTTACAATTGAGACATCTATGGAACCGTACGTGTCTATTTCACTTATTGTTGTTAGTTTCATTGTTAGAGGACATCATTGTTAAATAAAGAATCAACTTTATCTGCCACACTTTCTACCAGAAACTGACAAAACCTTGCACACTCATTTAAGATTGAAATATCTAGAGAAAGATATGTGTCGGTTTCTCATATTGTTGTTAGTTTCATTGTTCAAGACCATCATTGTTAAATACACAAGCGTTGGATTTCTACATTGTTAAATAAACGATCATCTTCATCTGCCATACTTTCTAACACAAACTGACCAAACTTGGCGCACCCATCGGATTACCACAGAGATATATACTGAATGGTACCAATCAATTTCTCATATTGTTGTTAGCTTCATTCTTCGAGGCCACCATTGTTAAACAATCGTTGGATTTCTCCATTATTAAATAAACAATCAACTTTAACCGCCATACTTTCTACCACAAACTGACCAAACTTGCACAATCATTTACGATTGAGATGTCGATGGAACGGTACGTGCGATTTCACTTATTGTTGTTAGTTTCATTCTTAGAGGCCACCATTTTTAAAAAAACAATCAACTTTATCTGCCACACTTTCTACCAGAAACTGACCAAATTTTGCACACGCATTTAAGATTGAAGTATCTAGGGAATGGTACGTGTCGATTTCACATATTGTTGTTCTTTCATTGTTAGATGCCACCATTGTTAAATAAACAATGAAGTTTTTCTGCCACACTTTCTACTACAAACTAACCAAAATTTGCAGAATCATTTAAGATTAAGATATCTATGGAATGGTATGGGTCGATTTCACATATTGTTGTTTGTTTCATTGTTAGAGGCCACTATTGTTAAACAAACAATCAACATTAATGGCCATACGTTCTACCAGAAACTGACCAAACTTTGCACACCCATTTAAAGTTGAAATATCTACGAAATGCTATGTGTCGATTTCACATATTGTTGTTAGTTTCATTGTTGTAAGATACTATTGTTAAATACATAATCGTTGGATTTCTTCATTATTAAGCAACAATCAACTTTTTCTGCCATATTTTCTACCACAAACTGACCAAACTTGCACAATCATTTACGATTGAGATGTCGATGGAACGGTACGTGCCGATTTCACTTATTGTTGTTACTTTCATTCTTAGAGGCCACCATTTTTAAAAAACAATCAACTTTGTCTGCCACACGTTCTACCAGAAACTATCCAAACTTTGCACACGCATTTAAGATTGAAATATTTAGGGAATGGTACGTGTCGATTTCACATACTGTTCTTTCATTGTTAGATGCCACCATTGTTAAATAAACAATCAAGTTTTTCTGCCACACTTTCTTCCACAAACTAACCAAGCTTGCACAATCATTTACGATTGAGATATCTATGGAATGGTATGGGTCGATTTCACATATTGTTGTTAGTTTCATTGTTAGAGGACACAATTTTAAGTAAAGAATCAACTTTTTCTGCCGTACTTTCTACCACAAACTGACCAAACTTTATACATCCATTTAAGATTGAGATATCTAAAGAATAGTACGTGTCGATTCCACATATTCTTGTTAGTTTCATTACTGAACTCCTACATTGTTAAGTAAAGAGTCAACTTTATCTAACACACTTTCTAACACAAACTGATCAAACTTGGCACACCCATCGGATTACCTCAGAGATATCTACTGAATGGTACCAATCGATTTCACATGTTGTTAGTTTCACTGTTCGAGGCCAGCATTTTAAAACAATCGTTGGATTTCTCCATTATTAAATAAACTATCAACTTTATCTGCCATACTTTATACTACAAACTAACCAAACGTGGCATAATTATTTACGATTGAGATATCTATGGAATGGTACGTGTCGATTTCATTTATTGTTGTTAGTTTTATTGTTAGAGACCGCCATTTTTAAATAAACAATCAACTATATCTGCCATACTTTCTACCAGAAACTGACCAAATTTTGCATACCCCTTGAAAGTTGAAATATCTACGGAATGCTATGTGTCGATTTCACATGTTGTTGTTAGTTTCATTATTGATGGCCACCATTTTTAAATACAGAATCGTTGGATTTCTCCAGTGTTAAGTATGCAGTCAACTTTTGTCTGCCATATTTTCTACCAGAAACTAACCAAACGTGGCACACTCATTTACGATTGAGATATCAATGGAATGGTTCGTGCCGATTTCACATATTGTTGTTAGTTTCATTGTTGAAGGCCACCGTTGTTAAGTAAACAATCAACTTTATCTTTCGTACTTTCTACGAGAAAATGAAGAAACTTTGCACACCCATTTAAGATTGCAGTATCTAGGGAATGGTATGTGTGGATTCCACATATTGTTGTTAGTTTCACTGTTGAAGGCCACTATTCTTAAATAAACAATCAACTTTATCTGCCATACTTTCTAAAACAAACTGACCAAATTTGGCACACCCATCGGATTTGCACAGAGATATCTACTAGTCGATTTCACATATTGTTTTTAGTTTCATTGTTCGAGGCCACCAATATTAAATAAACAATCGTTGGATTTCCCCATGGTTAAATAAACAATCAACTTTATCTGCCACACTTTCAACCACAAACTAACCAAACTTGGCACACTCATTTAGGATTGAGATATCTATGGAATGGTACGTGTCGATTTTACTTATTGTTGTTAGTTTCATTGTTAGAGGCCAGGTTTCTTAAATGAACAATCAACTATATGTGCCATACTTTCTACCAGAAATTGGCCAAACCTTGCACACACATTTAAATTGAAATATCTAGGGAAACATATGTGTCGATTTCTCATATTGTTGTTAGTTTCATTGTAAAGATCACCATTGTTAAATAAACATTCGTTGGATTTCTCTATTGTTAAATAAACGATCAACTTTATCTGCCATACTTTCTACCACAAACTAAGCAAACTTTGCACACTCATGAACGATTGAGATATCTATGGAATGGTATGTGTCGATTTCACATATTGTTGTTCTTTCATTGTTGAAGGCCACCATTGTTAAATAAACAATCGTTGAATTTCTAAATTGTTACCTAAACAATCAACTTTATCTTACACTCTTTCTACCACAACTAACCAAATTTGGCGCACTCATTTACAATTGAGACATCTATGGAACAGTACGTGTCGATTTCACTTATTGTTGTTAATTTCATTGTTAGAGGACACCATTATTAAATAAAGAATCAACTTTATATGCCATACCTTCTAGCAGAAACTGACCAAACCTTACACACTCATTTAAGATTGAAATATCTAGGGAAAGATATGTGTCGATTTCACATATTGTTGTTCTTTCATTGTTGAAGGCCACCATTTTTAAATACACAATCCTTGGATTTCTACATTGTGAAATAAACGATCAACTTTATCTGCCATACTTTCTACCACAGACTAACCAAACTTTGCACACCCATTTAAGATTGAAATATGTAGGAAATAGTACGTGTTGATTTCACATATTGTTCTTAGTTTCATTGTTGGAGGCCACCATTGTTAAATAAAGAATCAACTTTATTTGCTATATTTTGTACCAGAAACTGACCAAACTTGGCACACCAATCGGATTACCACTGAGATATCTAGGGAATGGTACTTGTCGATTTCACATATTATTGTTAGTTTTATCGTTTAAGGCCACAATTGTTCAATAAATAATTGTTGGATTTCTCCATTGTTAAATAAACAATCAACTTTATCTGCCATACTTTTTACCACAGATTAACCAAACTTAGCACACTCCTTTACGATTTAGATATCTATGAAATGGTACTTGTCGATTTCACTTGTTGTTGTTAGTTGCATTGTTAGAGGCCACCATTGTTAAATAAACAATAAACTTTATCTGTCATACTTTCTACGAGAAACTGACCAAACTTTGCGTACCTATGTAAGATTGAAATATCTATCCTATGGTTCATGTCGATTTCACATATTGTTTTAGTTGCGTTGTTGGAGACTACCATTGTTAAATAAACGATTCACTTTATTTTCCATACTTTTTACCAGAAGCTGACCAAACTTGTCATATTTACAATTCAGATATCTAGAGTGGTACATGTCGATTTCTCATATTGTTGTTAGTTTCATTGTTGGAGGCCTCCATTTTTAAATAAACAGTAAACTATTTTCCATACTTGCTACCAGAAACTAAGCAAACTTTGCTTACCTATTTACGATTGAAATATCTATGGAATGATACATGTCGATTATCAAGGGCTAACAAGCTCTACCCAAATTGTGTGTAATACATCAGTATGCGTTGGGATCAAACGATAATTATTCGTGATCAAACGAGCTGGACAAATTCCGATTGAATTTGTTTTCATGGTGGCTGTGGTGGAGGGGCTAACAGGTCATCGGTAAATGTTATTGTTCGGAAAAGGAATAGTAAATATATATATATATATATATATATATATATATATATATATATTTCATTCAGAACTTTGTTGCGCCAGAACTTGTTTATAGCCAGTGTGAACTAGTTGTGTGCTTCCAGATTTTTTTTTGTCTCAGGTGGAGCGGGATGGCCCCCTACAGCGTTCCTAGAATTACACTCTAAAAGCCCACAGTGTTCCTAGAATTGCACTTTAAAAGCCCCTCCCATACAACTGACCTGTGCTTCCCAGCAGACACCTCACATTTGAACTCTGTTGAGATTCTATGTAAGTTTGTCGGCTGTACGTACAAATTCAGAGAATAAACATGTATTAGGGAATGAGAAATTCTCGAAATAAATTTGCAAGCTGAATATTTTTTCGCGACATAAGTGAAGAGTAATTATATACCCTTGAAGAGTACCCTGGAGAGTAAGAAAGCTCTAAGCAAAATAATCATTGAATAAATAGCAATGTAATCACAGTAATGTGTATATATGGCATGTTGTATTTCTACCAGATTGTCAGAGCACTAATTATCTCATTTTTTGATGTGAGCGATCTCGCTATCGAATTTCCAGAAGAACATTTAAAAAATTTGTATTTAGGTCTATTCCATTTTAAACAAACGAAATACGTTGCGTAAAAGAATTTTCCATGTTAAAATATTTGATGGGTAGAGTAGTTTGTGTGGGATTTGATTGTTATTGCATGTATCTATTGCATGCTGAATGGGTAGCTGGGAAAGCAGCCAGGATATTCATTCTGACGGTTGCAAGCCCATGAAAATACAGAGCAAGAGTTACTCCAAGGGAGTAGATAATAGATAAAAATTCTTAAAACAACCGTGGGGGAGAGAGCCGAAATTTTGGGCCAGAATCACCTGTATACAGCTCTCATTGTTGAAACACTAAAATTTTTCAATTACTCGTATACGGAAGATAAACATTACGAAACTATTTTTATTTATTTATTTATTTACTTATTCCTCGGGGGGTAGTCTATCTCAGAAAATGACGATTAGCATAATTCTATGTTTCAGGAGTGCGCTTCGAACCCACCCCCCAGAGGCGGTTTTTCGGGCGGGCGAACTATACCTTGTCCGCAGGTCCACACATTAATTAAAGTATATGTAACACACATGTACGTGTGTGTATGTATATATATATGTGTGTGTATATATGTATGCTAAATGTAAAATATTTTTGAACCAATGTTTCTAATCCAAATAATAGAGCCCCACGGCTCCAACTCGCCAAGGGCTCCATAAGAACAAATTCCGCCTGTGTCACCTTCTACACATCAGTGGCTATGCCCATAGTATATTCTATGATAACAATTGACTGAATGTGCTTTTCAAGTTTCACTTTCTTGGAAAGAGAATGCGTAAGACTCTCTTAGTGTTCCGAGACAGGATTCGACTCTTTGAAGCGAGACACGATACAATACGAAACTTTTTGTGAAATGTCTCGTCTCGTGTCTCGAAAAATACAAACACAGTTTCTGAATTTGCTTAAAAATTTATTAACTCGGAATAAATTATTTGCCTTCGAAATGTATACCATCTTTTATTATTTCAAATGATCCAAATGATTCAATGTTTCAAATCCTACAAAGAACAGGGAATACCTAAAGAATTTTTTAAAAAATGATTCTTACAAACAGCTTTCACTTCCATTTTTCAATCGATTCAAGTTTAATTACTTTGTGATAGTGCTCCAGATTCAAATACAAATGTAAAGCGTTCATTGAGATCAGTGTTTCAGAAGATTTTATTCCGGAGGCTGGTGGAGATATCTACGTATAAAAATCCTGTTATAGAAGTACAAGTAGAAGTGGCAATTTTATCAGTAACTAACTATTGTTTCATTGTCTTTCTCGTTCCGAACCAAGACAGAAACGTGTCAGCCTTTCTCGATACTGAGTTTTGAAAAGATGCTGATTTGACAACAAAATTTATCTTTTTTATTGTTTTATGATGTTATTCGAAGCTAAACCATTTTTTAAATGGGAAAGTTACATAGGCCTCCTTATTTGTTGAAGTGGCGCCAGGGGTTCTGAAAAAAGGATATCAGAATAAATGGGGAAATCTTGCCTTTCGTCTGTACTGACGGTATTGACAAATGTTCCTATCAAAGTAATTACTGGTTCAGTCGAATCTAAGCAGCCGTTGCTGGAAGATTGCAGTCGTGTTGTGTGTTGTGCTACCAAACAAAACTTGGTTAAAAGTTGTAATTTTAACCACTTGGTATAACAGCTCTTTTTGTGGGCCTCAGCCTTTCTGGTGTTGCCACGAGACGAGACAGAACCATTCGATATGAGACGAGACCACACAGCCAGAAATCTCGTCTTGTCTCCTGGCAACACTAGACTCTCTAGATATGTCAGTGAAAGGAATGACAACGTTCCTCACGGAGCACGTGTTAGCTCTCAGCCTCTTTCTTTCACTGATGTTTGTTTACATAGTAGATGAATATATAGAGAGTAACAAAAGGATGAGATATGCAGATTCTCCTGAAACCACATTAAAATTGTAGCAGTATTTGGAGCTTGTTATAAATGGATGTACCGGAGAACTAAAATAATTCTTGGAATTGATCATACAGTATTGATATAAAAAAAACAACAACATGGAAACAAGTAAAGACAAAGAACTGAAATCGTGAATTTGTTTTCAAAATACAGAAATCTCAAAGGAATGTCTGTTTAGCCGACTTTAATTGTAAACGAATTTTGAATAAATTTGCATTCCCTGAATTCTTATACATAAAAAATAGAAATCTTTCTTTTAGCGTACGAATGAGAGGTTTTAGGAAATTAGGCCAAGATAATTAAAATGATACTGTCCTTTACAAAATTTAAGGGGAAGACCATGATCGAAAAAGCATCAGTCAAACTATAAAGGTCAATGGTAGCTTTTGTCATTTCTTACGACCACTATATGCACCTTATTGCGAAAAATTTATTCGTATTATAAAACCGCTATCGTTCAATAAATGTCAAATTTAATAGATCTTAGAGATGAAATTGTCATTACCTCTGTCGCATAATATATTCTAGCTTTGGGACCTATGTCATTATATGACTTTCACGATAAGTGACAAGAAGTATATAAATCCCAAGTTCAAAACGTAAGGAAAGAAACCGGCTGTTCGCCCTTCAAATTATGAAAAATGTACCAAAATGGTTGAAATTATGATTTTGTATTTCTTTACGAGAGAGAAGAATAAAAATAAAAATTGGAGCAATTGTGTATGTATAAGGCCACTATCTTCTTCAAGTTACTAAACTAACTTCAAGTGTTTCAACCATTTTTGACACATATCTCGAAAACTTTTAGTGATATTAGAGGCAAGAATACGTGGTTGAGAATGAGCTTTTTAATTATGTCACAATACTTTTGAACTTTACCTTATGAGAAATGGCATATTCCAAAAATAATTCAGTACCACCCTAACCTGAATTTTACCAAAAGATTAGCGAAAGTGATACGGTGTGCGTCGTCCAGGGTTTAATTCCCGGTGTGGCACTCAAACATTGCTGTGTTGACCAAACATCGAGAGAAAAGTTGGGAAACTAAAAGATAGCGGACTTCAATCTAGACAGCCGGCTAAGTTGGGTGTAGTTGTGCTGACCACTAACATAAGCCCGCTGCAGACTCAGATCACAAGGGACTGTTGCGCCAGGAGTTTATATATATGTATATATTGGTGTAATTATTTTACCTTACCTCTCAGTAGCGTAAGTAAGGACGAAGGGGTCTCCCCGCAAAAATGTTAAACGGACCCCCTCTATCCACATCCATGAGTCACGGAAAGTTTACAGAGGACAGTTTTGACTTTCTATGTTGTATCAGTGAGTCACAACTTACTCATATGCAAAAAAAGCACATTATTATTATTATTATTATTATTATTATTATTATTATTATTATTATTATTATTATTATTATTATTATTATTATTATTATTATTATTATTATTATTATTATTATTGTGCTATAGTTTTCGTCTATTCTTCTGTACCAACCTCGAGAGTCTACGACATTTTTAATGAGATGTAGTCGCCCCACTTTTTGTTGTTTGGTTCGATGCTGGTTTCACTGTCCTTTTCCCATCTTTGAAATACATAAGCACTGCAGATCGCGAAAACTCGACAAGTCGCGCTGTTTCCGAAATGAAGCTCCCAGTCATTTAGTCACACTGATATATCGTCGTCCTTCCCCATTCAAGGCACAAGCACCACACTGACTAATCGAGTGAGATTCTTGTCGTGTTTGGCGCGCGGTTGTGATATGCCTTGTAGCTCTTATCTCAGCCCGAAGATTTCGTTCAAAAAGTAGCGAGTGGTCATAATGTTTTCGCTGGTCAGTATAAGTTTTGTTGGCATTTAATTTACTAAATAATCGCTCAGGTGTTACCGTCTTCACAGGTAAAAATGATATATAGTTGAAACATCACATAATTTTTAACATCCCAACATTATAAAGTTTAAGTTCGAAACTGAAATGGGCCTCTTTCTGTTCTGGGCCTATCAATGTTGCGGGCCCTGCAGGCCCTTTAGTTGCGCCACAGCATTCTATATACTCAGAAGGATAGGGACAAATAGAAAAATCAAAATTCATTCTGTCCATTTTTCAAGCATCATACACTTAATGAAAAAAAAAAATCATATAATACTGATATGTAAGAAAATATTGGTATTGTTTGTTTTCTGTATACAAAGAACCATTTAGGTTTCTTATCTCATATTCTGGTAATAATCGAAAAAAAAGAAAAGAGCTTCATGTGATAAACGGACGAAAGAAAATTTGTCAACGCGATGCGAATGACGCTCTTTGCAACCTAATTCACATTTTTCGTACAAAAACTCTATTCCTACCTGCAAAAAGAAAAGATTTCTGTTACCCGTCAATGGTTGAGATTTTGCCCTGCGGCTGAACAACACGGCTTGCTGACTGACTGCAGGTGCACGAAGGAAAAAAAAACTGTTGGATTCTTCTCCCCGCCCACTTCAATTGTGGATATCCTGGACACATTTAAACTGAGCGGTACGATCTTTCAGTTCTTCCCAGTAGAGGTGCCAGCAGTGATTGCTAAATGAAAAAGTGAGCATCTGGTGGCGAAAAGGCGAAGTGCTCGGACAAGGGGGTGGGCACAGTAACCTTAAAACGAACCAACCTTTCCTTTCATACGGCTACTTGCGCGGTACTTCATTCATCTAGTATCGAAGCAGGGAGTACGGGGGTTTACCCCGGAAAATTTTTGAAAATTAGCTTCTCAAAATCGTGTATTAATGCTATTCCGACAGTAAAATTGCTAGTTCGAAACTAGAGTAAAATTCCCCCCAAAAATGTTTCTCAATGGCGCAGCTTGCGCCATACATCCCCCCTGTGAGCGGCCCTGCTCACAGAAATATTAGGAAGTTTGTTCCGTTTACTAGTAAATATCTAACTAGGTCTTCTATATATAAAAGTATAGAAACAGCTAATAACTTTTATCCAGTTCTAGATTTGTTTCATAAGAAATTCAAGGTGCGCGAATTATTTTTTTAATTTTTTAAATAAATTATGAAATGTCTTAACGTCTTTAGGCTTGCAACTAATTCTCTTAACCCTTTCACTGTGGAAGGCGACGGAAAAAAATTTCCCTAACCTGCGAATGTCGATTATAGTCGACGTGTTAAAATTTGTCTGTATCTTGGGTTTGTCGATTGTAGTCGCCAAAGGATTTCTGTGTGATTTCTATTGTTTATCGAAAACAATAGAACACAAACAAAAATGAACGGTACAACCTTGGCGACTACTCTCGACAAAGCCAAGATACGGACAAACAAATTTTAACACGTCGACTATAGTCGACATTCGCATGTTTAGGAAATTTGGTTCTGTCGACAAAAGTCGACTTCCTCTGTGAAACGGTTAATTCGGTTTTGTATTCTTTTAAATATTGTATGGATTTGATTATATATATATATATATATATATATATATATATATATATATATATATATATATATATATATATTGTATTTTTTAAAGCCAAATTGTAAGAATTTTTTAAGTATGAACAGATAGACACGATTCGTATTTTTTATATTTCTGGATGTCATTCAGTAAGTTTGTAGGTGCCATTTGAAATATTTTTTTTATTTATTTTTGTAAGTTTTTTTTTGTTTTCTCGTTTTCATTTCCCTATCATCTTTTCTTTTCTTCTATGTTTAATTCCTTCTTTACTACGTATATTATATGAAATAATAATAATAAATAAACTTGATCATGGATTTTGTATTTGTGTCATATGATTTTTATGCTTTTTTCGTCATTATTATTATTATTAGTCGTGTTAATCTATGCATTTTACCAAAGCGTTTAATTTAGAAATATTTATTTTCATATTGTATTAACAGCTACAAAGTGTATTTTTATTTTTTCTTTTATTATTTTGTAAACAGCTACAACTACATGGTTAATAATAATCCAATTTTGAATTTTACTTTGTATAATCCTATATGCTATACCTTTTTTATATATATGCATGTTAATCATGCTTCTTTTTTCATTACTGTTTTTTTTTGTATTTCCAGTTTGTAACAGATACTGCATGTTTTATGTTTTGTTTTGAATAAATATTTTCTTTTTTATTCATTTTTGTACAATCAGTTGTATTATGTTGTTCTATTTGCATGCGCCCTATGTAATTTTTTTTCTTTCTTGTAAGGGGCACTTGTGGCTGTATTGCTGTTTGCCTCTAATAAACATACTTTTAGTTATGCAAACTAATGGAATAAGGGGCGGGACAACTTCACACTTACCCGTCCGATTTTAAGATTTTTCACCTCAAACCGTTAGTTTAGGTTAGTTGTTAAAATTATTATTTTCGAAAGAGTTCTTTTATACTAGAAATAAATTAGGGAGAGGAGGGATAGTGTCAAGTTGTTCACCCATGAGCAATATCCATACACTTATACTGCATTATATAACTAGTTGCTCGTCAGTTTACGCAGTTCTGAAGCTGCCTATCTCAGTTTTGCAAAAGTAAATATTTTATTTGACAAATATGTTTGAGGACCAAGTGTCTAGTAATTATAATCGTACTTCTTCTCTTTAATCAACATCATATTCGTATACATTGCTCTTTGTCATGATATGTATCATCATCATAATTAATTCCACATAATCTATAGTCCATTAACATTAAATTATTATTATATTGTGCTAAAGATCGAACAAAATGACACACGCAAATTTTATACGTACCATGGAATATTTCCGAACGAAAATGATTCTCTCATGTGAATATTATTATATTATTTAATCGTCAACATTATTTATATCTTGCTTACTGTCCGATCCCAATTGACAAATATTGTACCTACGTAAACCAAGATTTCGAAGATAAACCATGGACCCCCCTGGTATGACTTACAGTTCACGGGTATCCTTGCGAGCCACTGTTCTTAGCACTCTAATTTATTGAAATAACTTACAATACACTGGTACCCTGGTTTGGTTTGCAGTGAGAGAGTATTAAATGTAGTACAATATTCCGTCCCAGTCTAAATAGTGAGTCAATATATTACAGATTGTATATAGAAACTGGTAGGTACTGAGAACAGATGCTAAACAACGAAAACAAAACATAATTAAAAAACAAGAGAGACAAAAACAATGTAAATATACGTACATTAAATAATAAGTGAAACGAATATAAAGAGTTATCTACTAACATACTCCAGTAACACGAAGCTTATATATATACACATAATCTTACCTTTCATCATGCTGTCTTGAATCTTCAGCAGTTCCTTGTTCTTGATAACATGGAGAAGAATCATCAAAAGAAACAACAATTTCAGTTTTGCGACGTTTAGCGGCGCCTCGAGCAGATTTTGAGCGCTTATTTCGTTTTCTGTTTTTTGATAAAGGTAATTTACGAGCCATTATGTATTTGCAGTATATTAGCTCATGCCTGATTGGTAACACCCTCAACTTGTTAGCTACACTGCGAAATACGTGATAATAGGACCTTGTAGTTGTAGAACATCCCGTCGAAAATGCGAGTGGCGCTAGCGTACAGATGTTTCTTTTAAAATGTTAACACTTTGCACATTTATTCTCGAAATACATAAAGTACGTTGGTAATACATGACGATGTATAATATCGAAAGGAAGAAGACATTTCAGTGTTTAGAATGATATATAGATGTTGAAGATCGCTGGCGTCTTTCGACAAATATAAGTAATCAAAAAATGGATTTGCGCTGTGGTGTGCAGTTTAGTGGAATTTAGCATTCCAAAATCTAGTTCTTAAGGTAATTAAAAACAAATCAAGCTTCAAGAAAAATTTAATACCATTTGATTCTAATCAATAATAATAAGGGAATAACATATTCAAGTTTCGGAACGAAATTTTTATTAATTATTTCACTATATTAGAACAAACTTTAATTAATTATATAAGCGCATATTGATTATATAAACATAAAATTTATCATTACTGCTACTAAATATATTGCTATAATGTTATATACTCAAACCATTTCGTTAAATTGCGTTCTTTAGTAATTCTGAGTAGAGTGCCAACGCCCTTAATCAAAATCACAGCAATATTCCCGGCTAGGCGGGTGAAATACCGGCCAGTTGGCAACCGTACTCGTAAATCAGAATGCTGAATGCACCAAAATACTTCACCATGCATTCTATAGTTTTTGCAAAATGAGTTTAATCAAGATGTTCAAATAAAACAAGACACTGTCTTATAATTTTCTCTTTAAAAGTCTACTTTGTGAATTTGTTATATCTTCCAATTACCAATTTTCTGTACGAGATGAGGATAGAGGTTTCTGCTCAAGTTAGAAATTAAAAATTGCATTTTTTCTCATAAGGATTCAGCTCACGTAAGAAATAATGAATAAGTTTAATAATAAGAGCTGAGGAGTGATAAACTAATTCACAAATAATGATTGTAAGAATAAATATAAATATAAAAAGAAAAAACTTTAGATTCCACCATCGTTAAAATAAGATCCATTTAGTGAATCACACGATAGTGTGAACATACCAATCGACACAATAGCGGGTACAAAGTCTTGTTAGTAAATACTCCAAAGAATGTGACACATTTTTTTTTTTTAATGTTTCTACCATTTAAAGAGTCCCCGGATAGTTTTCATTCTGGCGGCTCTCTTAATTGTGTACAAACGAAAATTTCGCCTCCACATTTCTGTACAAACGATGTACAAACGAATACGACAATATATGATTGAATTGTACATGTAGGCGGGCTACCACTTGGAGGGCCCCAACTTTGTTTTTAGTTCTGTCGGCGCCCCTAATTCAGGAGCGTCATTTCTGATTTTGCTTGCGGGGGCCAAAACCACTCGATATAAGTAAAATTTCGCGTTTTTCACTGATTTACTACTATTCTATTGATAAAATCTAAATACATCTCAATCTCGATGGGGGGGGCAAATGCCCCTCTCTGCCCCTCCTAAATGACGCTACTGCCCTAATTGTGTACAAACAAAAATTTCGGCTGCACATTTCTGCACATGTTGTACTATAGCAAACAATTTATGCAGCTATTTAATTCACTTGGGTACTTTCTAGCGGAAAAAAGTTGTGTAGAAACCAAGGATGTAGCTAGGGGGAGCACGGGTCCAAATCTTAACTTGCCTTCCAAATATTTAAACTAGTACATAAATACTAGTTTGCTAATTATACTACTAGTTTAGTATATATCCCCCCACCCAAATCAGAACTCTGGCTTCGTTCCTGGTAGAAACTAAAAAGAGTGTAATTGCTGAGCATTTTGAACGTCCGAAAACGTGATTCACAAAAAAAGAAAAAAAAAACTTTTGACGCGCAGTTACCAGCTCTGATGATAATTGTATCACAAAAGTGGTATAATAGAAGAAAAAATTCATTTCTCAGTGGGATCCGACTTTTCCAACTTCTAAAACGTGGAATTTGCTATTTATTTTTCCATAGGAGTATTTTTTTTCATTTGCTCAGAATTTTCTGGGATTGGTTGGGTATGAACCCAAAGACCCCCGTCCATCTGCACGTCTCTATATATATCACGTAGCTATCATTGTATCACAGTGATGCCTCTGAAACTTCTGGATTAATTTTAGACTTCCAAACTATGTTATGCATAAGAAATTGAAGTCCTTTAGAATGGCTGTGTCCGTCCGTCTGTCTATATGTCTGCCTGTCAACAGGTATCATAGCAAAAACGGTAAGAGCTATTTTCATACAATTTAAGCGGTAAAATCTATCGATAAGTGGTTTTCGGAAATCGATTCAGCATCCCATGAACAGATTCCATCTCCTTCAACAACCTCCTACTTAATCCGAAAGTGGTCGATTTTTACCACTTCCTGTTTCAACAGTAATAGTCATAACCCAGAAACGATAATAGCTAGCGTCAATTGGTTCTCAGAAATCAATTCAAGGTGTAAAGGAAACAAAAACACTTCGACTTCTGTATTTCCACTAAAACCGGAAGTGGTAGAAATTCACTACTACTTCCGGTTTCAATATTGATTTTCATGGATATAAAACTGTGAGTTATCGACAAGCAGTTTTTAGAAATCGATTCAGCATCCTAAGAATATGTCCTATCTCCTTCACCAATCTTCAAGTTAAACCGGAAGCTATACAAATCGGCCACTTCCGGTTTCAATAGTATTTGTCATAACTCAAAAACGGTTAGAGGTATCGACAAGAGGTTTCTAAGAATCGATTCATCGTTCCAAGAATAGGTACAATCTCCTTCGACAATCTTCTATTTGAACCAGAAGTGGTAGAAATTAACTACTTCCGGTCTCTACTATTTCCAGTTTTACTATGTAATTTGTATAGTTTGGAAGTCTACCGTAGTTTCACACTGTGGAACGATACTCACTTGTTTCTTCTTTTTCAGGGACGATCATGAATCGCAGAATTGATATGTCATGTTCCACTAATTGAAATCAAGCTAAATTCTTTTAAAATTCTTATAATTTATGTGTGGATGTATACACATTGAGTAAGTAGAGAAAATTACGAGAATTTCTGGGAGGCTATCAGTTCTGTGGATTCATGTAATTATAAAATATGTTTCAACTCTACGATTCCAGGTTGTCTTGAAACTTCGTTTTTACATATTTCGCAAACATATACCTCGACAAAGATAATTTTGAAGGATATGTTTAATGAACATTCCTTTTAATGTTTGTAGGAAAAGTAGCTATTTGTGCTTACAAATTTCAGTTCACCCTGTCCTGTTTCAAGAATGCTTTACATTATTTTTCGTATTAGGTCAGTTCAGATGAAAGAACTTTAATTGAAGTATCCTCCCGCGGACAGCATGGAAATTCGACTTATGAAGAACATCGCCGCAACCGTCTAATGCCATCCATCTTCCATAAAGTTGTGAAATGTAAAGATCACACTTAGTGCCATGTGTTGGTGTAAGACATTTTACACAAGAGAAATTTATCGACACCATCAATCGAATACGGAAGAAATCATGAAGATGTTGCTCCACGAAAGTTTGCGGAGGAGAAGAATGTGACAGTAGAGAAATGAGGATTATATATTGATTCTAAGTATAGCTACTAGTCCAGATGGTAAGATATATTTTTCAACTTCTTTGTTGATATAATATAATAAGTGTTTAAGTCTAATAAGTGCTGTTTGTTAAGTGTGCTATAATTAGAGGACTGAATCTGAACGAAACCAAACCACTTCCTTTTGGAAAAGGGACAGACAGATTATTATATTTAAAAATATATATATATATATATATATATATATATATATATATATATATATATATATATATATATATATATTCATTCTTGTCTATCAATTAATTATCTTCTAATCATATTTCAGGATATGTAGTAGATAATGCGTTAGTGGAAGTAAAGTGTGTTCCTTCACTCAGAAATAAGGATGTCACTGAAGAGAAAGAAAAAGACAGGGGCATTTTTTCTTAGAGCCATTCCAGACGGAACTATAGGACTAAATACTAACAGCGACTACTACTACCAAATTCAGGGCCAGTTAAATATTACCAAATTAGACAAATGCTTTTTAGTTGTATACATTGATGATAAATCACCTTTACACATTGTGGAAGTAAGAAGAGATGAAGAATTATGGGGAAATGTTATGCTACCGAAACTTATAGGTTTTTTAAAGAGAATACGCTTCCTGAGATAGTAGATTCTATGGTACAACGTGGGATGCCCTATAGAGACCCGGAATATATCCTAAGTGCTCAAAGCAAGATCGCCAAGAAAAAAGACAATGATCGAGCAAAGATGAAATAGGTGTAATAATGTACATACTTACTGCAACGAATTTGTGTTCTAAATAATCGTGTTCAGCATGTGTATATGATTATTGTTACTATTATTGTATATTTGCAGTTCGTTAATTACTATTGTAATGTTTTATAATACTGCTTCTATCGTGTTACTCGAAATGCTGGAAAATGCCATGATTTATTGGATCATGGTTAGGAAATATATAAATATTGTAAATATTTTCTTAATAACGTAAACTTGTATTGTGTTTATTTGTTGTTCTTTGTATTATAGTTGCGCTGTGTATGTATTTGAATTTGTTCATGTTGATGTACTTGTTAATATTGAATAAAGTAACTTAGGGTATTATTATATGATATAAAGACTCAAAATAGAGAACTAAGAATGATCTAAATAGTGTAAATAATTTATAAAATGAAAATTACCATTGCAATACTTTATTTTTACTCAAATATTCTGTTACATATTTTTTATTCATATAGATTCTTATGTACTTATGTTACACTCAAATAACTACTTTACATTACTTAAATTTCCAAGTTCCAAGTTTTTAAATGTAGTTTATAATGTAGTAACAGTATTCTTGCGCTGAATAACCAAACAATCATAACAGTAGTAGTGGTCCCGTTATATTGCGCCGAGTCAGCAAAAATTTTCTCGATTCTGATTGGCTGAGAGAGGTCACGTGACGTTAGGCCCCGCCCACGCGGGAAATTCAAATTTTCAGGTCACGTGGTATGACGTCATGAGTCACCCCGCGGGGAAATCCCTCACTAATTTGTTCCCTTTTACGGGTAAAATGTGTGTTTCTGATTGGTTGATAGCTGTCACGTGATTTTAGACCCTGCGATATTTGAAATTCGTTCCCTTTTACGGGTAAGATGAGTGTTTATGATTGGCTGATAGAGGTCACGTGATCTTAGGCTCTGGGATTTTTTAAAATTCGTTGTCTTTTATGGGTAAGATGAGTGGTTTGGTACCTTGAATTTGATTGGTTGATAGCGGTCACATGATCTTAGACCCTGGGATTTTGAAATTTGGGTATCCTCTTTGATGAGTACTTTGGTACTATGATACTGATTGGCTGATAGAGGTTACATGATCTTAAGCCCTGTGACTTTTGAAATTCGTTCCCTTTTTACGAGTAAGATGAGTGCTTTGGTACCTCGATTCTGATTGGTTGATAGAGGTCACATGATCTTAGACCCGCCACACGGTGAACAGAATACGTGGGAAAACCCCATCACTCATTTGTTTCCATGTTACGGGTAAGATGAATGTTTTGGTACCTCAATTTTGATTGGAGGATAGAAGTCACATAATCTTACCCTCACCCCAATGCTAGACATTCAGAGTGGTATGACAGTGATCACCCTCGACCTGGATTTTTTTAATGGTTATCCTTTTTGGTACCTTAAAGTTCCCGTGGAGGGTTCAACCCATCCTTAAATAACCCTTTTTTGGTATCATGATATTGTACTGAAGTTTACATTAAATATTATCATTCTCTTTGACAGATAAGATGATTACCAGCTTTTTTACCTTGATGGAGATCCTGTCCTTGAATTAGTAGCCTATGTCTCTGGAAGTAACAATGGTGAAAGAGGGATGTTGCTTGTAGATTTCTTATAACACATTGTTGTGAGTTTAAGCGATTTTTTAAACGCTCAGTAAGCGCTTCATTAATGGAAACAGTGTTGCCAGATTTTTTCTTACCTAAACTGCTCCGATTCTTTTCGAAACGGTTCCGCAGAGTGCAAGAAATTTTAAACTAAAAATTTTTCGAACTAAAAAAAAAAAATGTAACTAAAAAATTTTAAACAAAAATTTTCAAACAAAAAAATTTTCGAACTAAAAATTTTGAAACAAAAATTTCAAAAAAATTCGAACTAAAAAATTTAAACTAAAAACTTTCGAACTAAATTTTCAAATCAAAAAATTTTCGAACTAAAAGGAATTTAAAAAATTTTCGAACCCAAAAAGAATTCGAACTAAAAAAATTAAAAATTTTTCGAAAAAATATTTTAAACTAAAAACTTTCGAACTAAATTTTCAAATCAAAATTTTTCGAACTAAAAATTTAAACAAAAAATTTCGAACCAATTTTTAAAAATAAGTTTCGTACTAAAGATGTAAACCACATTTGAAAATTTTCAAATCCAAATTTTTTCGAACTAAATTAAAAATCAAATTTTGGACACTAAAAAAATTCTTTAATTATTTTTTCGAACAAAATCATGTAAACCAAATCTTGAATATATTTTCCACCTTAAATTTTCAAGATTACCATTTATTTGAAAACAAGTGTTCAGGGTTTCAAGAAATAATAAAACATGTTTTTTTTTCAACTTGTTGTATTTTAACGAAAAGTATGTGCTCTTCTCATACATGTTTATTAAAATAATAAATACAGGATCTTGTTTAATGAATATGTTGGACGCGTCATCATCTTCGAATGTTGCAGACGTATCCTGTAAAGAAAAAGAAGAAACGACGGATTACTTTATGAATTTCTTTTTTCTGAAACAATAAAAATGAGTCAATATTGATAAGAGAGAAATAAAACTTACTCGTAAATGATGGATCTGTTTAGGCTCATCTTCCTCCTCGGGTACGAGATAACACCATTTCATCCACTGATGGATGTTTACGAACTTTTTCTGGGTACTGCATTTTTCTAGCTGTTGCACCTTTATGGTCAAGGTTCCCCCTTGGGTACGAGATTCTGCATTTCTTCCACTGATGGTGTTGTTGATGATTTATGAACTCTTGTGGGTACTTCATTTTCTTCTTGGTGTTGCTGCTTTGTGGTTAAGGAAGGGAAAGAAGAAAAGGAAAAGGAAAAAAGAAATGGCGGCCTTATTGGGTATTTACAGTTTTTTTTTCTTCATCTTCTTTTTCCAGTTCCATCTTCTGTTTTTTACAATACCCGTACGGAACCGTATCGTAGGAATTGAGTTCTTTAAATCGACGTTTTGTGTATCGGATACTGTACATTTTTTCTTCCTTTCGTGTGACGATGGTATGGTCTTTAGTCCTGCATATCTTATGGGGGATAGTGATGGTGACTTGTCCACGGCATTGATTTGTAATCATTTCTTTTAGCGTATTGAAATTTAATTGTTGTCCTGCATTGTAGTTTAATGTAAATCCTCTAATTTTACATATGTAGCTGGTGACGTTGGTATCCGGATTGTATATTTCTAGGCTGTAATTTTTTGGTCCTCCACTGACAAATGTCTTGATGTATGCTCGTGGTCCGTAAGACTCCATCTCATCCGATAAGCATCCCAAGTACGTAGAAGGTTCAATGGTTGGCTCCCCGGGCTTCTCCGTAAATATTACAGAATCCGTGTCGAAATATAAAACACGTTCCTGCAACATTTCCAGGTACTTGTACAGTTCCAGACGTGCCTGACATGTTGTAAATGCACCTAACACGACATTGGTGTTTCGGTTTTGAACAGGCACATGTTCATTGTACTCCCAGAACGCATACAACATCGTATCATTGATGGGTACAATTTGATGGAGTTTAATGTCGGGGGAAGTGAGTTTTTCATAAAATTCTTCCGGCCGATCAATAATTGTGGTCTGGCTAAAGTTTGTACGCTGGCAAAGCTTTCCCCATAGAGAGTTCCCACAAAGCTTAGATAAACTTCTTCGTGCAGGATTATTTTCAATTTTGGACGGATCCAATGCAATACCTTCACGCTCCAGGACGGTTTGTATGAATTTTGATTTGTCTTCTTCGGTCACACAGGAACTAGGCCAGCCAGACGCTTCCATTTTTGATTTTAAAAATGTATTGATATATTCCGTGAACAAGCCACCTGTTTTCGTGATGGGATCATATTGTTCAATGTCATAATCCCAAATTTCAAAAATTTCCACTGGTTGATATCCTAATTCTACTGCTTTCTGTATTTCATATGATACCCATGTTCCAGTGAGGCACCGCTCCTGGTCGTTGTGTGTACACGTTGCTGTAGGGTCTGGGTTCATTTCTTCGGCACACGCAGCACACAGTGGAAAGAGTAGTTTCTTGTTACATCGGTAAGGCAGGAGACCATGATAAAGATGGCGACTTGGTAATATCGACATTTTGATTAGACCATTGACTTTATTTATTGATGGTATATTTTCATCACCCTGTAGATAAATTCGTGGATGGCCTACAGGGTATTTAGCACACTTATTTATGTAAGGATAAAGCGACAAAATATCGTAATATTTTATTACTTCTCCTGCTTTTTCGTCGACTTGGTGGTACAATTTCACGCAATTGGTCCTTCCTCCAAAAAAGCTATCTCTTGGATTTAATGGTCTGCGGTTCATGTACGGGTGATTCTTCAGATACGTCGCCATTGCAGGATTTTGTTTTAAGAACTGATTAAATTCGCACTCCCACATTTCATGTACAATGTACCCCAATTCACGCAGTCTTGCATTTTTGCGTTGCGTTCGTTCATAGCGGAATTCCATGGTGTCTTCTGGATTGCTGTAGATGGGCTGATTACGGCCTGTAGTAAAACATACTTTACACCCGTGATAAAAGCAGCCGGCATGCTCGTAGACGTGCTCCTCTAACGTCTCAGGATCTTGGTAGTAGCCATCAACATGGAATCCCGCAATAAACACTTCTTTTTGTCGGGCCGCATGTAAGATTTGTTTTTCTTCGGTTTTTTCAATGTAGGCCAGCCATTGCATTGCAGCGATCGATTGGGTACTTCTCCATCGATAGCCATGTGCCGGTAGAATTCCAATGGTATTGGGTTTAAGGAAATTCCGGCGGAATACTAAATTGGAAGCACTGGCAATCGTGATCGTCTCCAAGAAGGGATTCACTTTGGTTTCTGTTTCAAATGACGTCATAAACGAAACGCATGCTTGTCGCAGTACATTGACATCTTGAATACAATACTTGAGAATTTCTTTCTGAAAATCAAACGTGTCATTACGATGATCGTTGTACCACTGCATGAACTTGTTCCTGTCTTCGACGGCCATTTCATCTGCACCATAATACTTTGTTTCTGGAAGTGGTCCAATATACGATTGATTCTCCTTGGTGTTGAAGAAATGCGGGAAGTAGCCTTTGGTTGCGGGTAAATTGAACGCTTTTGACAATTTACTTAATGCCATAGGTAGGAAGTTCAACGAGTCAATGAACGTCAGATTATTCAACGTTAAACTCAGTATCTTGGTCCCATTTAATATGACGTCAGGTCTCCATTGGCATTGTTCTACCATGGTCTTTAGGATAAAATGCCCATCGTATCCCTTAGCGTTGTGCGCGACACAGAAAATCCTATTTATATTGGGACGACGTTCCCGCAAGTACTGGAGAAAATTATAAACTGGATCCTCTCCTTGGAAAATATGCTGGCGCTGACCACACGTACTGCAAGACTGCTGGATATTATTGTTTTCAACACATGCATAACATACTTGTTGTGCAACCAATAAATTTGGAATGTGTACATACGTATTATCATCAATATTCGTGTCCTGCATAGATTCTATATCATAGAATATCAACAAGGCTTTCTTTGCGTGCATGAGTGAAGGAACACCAGGTTTCAAGCATTGGCGATCAGGAAGCATAAAACATTGATGGGATCCTGGAACAATCTTCTTACAAACATTGCAAAAGATCTCATTGCAATCATGAATGCGCTGTCCTGTATGCACAAAGGAATATACTCTGTAGCATTTAGTACATTGCTTCACCATTCTGCATACAGGTTCCCCACGATGATATACAATATTACGATGATTGTTAAAACATTCTTCGCCATAAAATTGACGATCGCAGTCCTTGCATAATATCAGCGTTTGGTTCTTGTCGCATAGAGGTCTCTGTAAACATTTGGAGCATGTTACAGGACAATTTTTCACATGTCTGTTACGTTCACTGTATTTTTTATGGCACGCTTCACAGTAGAACTTGGTTGCAAAACAAGCAGTTAAGGATTGGATGATGTCAAAATGGCCAGCCAAACAAATCAAATTTATGGGAGTGCGATTTTCATCGTTGGGCCCCTCGTACATGATATCATGGCCTGTGAAACTGGTATACACAGTAATTTTATATTCTTTGAGGTATGCCTGGAATTGTCGTATTTCATTTACACTGGCACCATGATCCAAATTCACTCCTGCATTTGAACATAACGCATCGACTTCTTGGTCCACAATACATTTTCTCTGATGTTGATACTGTGTATATCGTTTCACATCTACATTCTTGTATTTTCTCAGGCCAATAGCAATAACAAGGGCGAACGCCAAACACCTTGAATCTTGATTTTTTACTCGTACAATCCCTCGCTTGCAACGTAATAATTCTTCATTTTGAAGTATTCCTTGTGCTAAACGATCTCCATATCCGTATCCTCTTGGAATATCCACACGATGAAAATGAACGGTGAATGGCTCGTGCAGGAGAAATGCATTGTTACTTTGTAACACTCTTTCGAACGAGGCCCACATCGTTTCCACTGTCAAGTTTCGTGCTTGGCGAAAACTCACGCAAAATGGTTTATTGGTATTGCGTGGTGATATTACAGATAAACCAACCATCGCCTCATCGTCGACATTGGCTAACAAATGGTCCAGCATTGCTTGGAAACTATTATGTACATACTGTATGATATCGGTTCCTACGGGCGGTGCGTTGAATTGAATTTCGAGCATTCTGCCCTCGATGTTAAATCGTCTATAATGACGAGTGATTTCATTGCGAACAGTAAAACCCGATTCGGCCATGGTTAATAAAAGGAGAAAACAAACAAACAGGTACGGTAAAACAAATATGTAATGTGGGGAAAAAAGGAATTGAGCAGTGTGAATTTACTACAAAAGAAAAGAAGAAAGAAAAATCTTAATCACCTGATAAACAGGAAATCATAACGTTTATGATAAATTCTTAACTAAACAATTCATGTAAAGGTCCTGAGTTTGATTCCCTGGCGGTGACGTTCAGAATCTCATTATGAAAGCACACGTACTAGAAATCAGTTTTTTTTAAAAAATAATTATGTTACTGAAATGAGTGTTTTATTGCTGTCAAACTCGAGACCATTACATCAGCATTTAACTGACCTATCATTCTATAGTGATAAAAAGAATGCATGAAATGAATGAATGTTTCATCAGTACTGAGATGTTAGAAAGTACGCGTAAGCATTTTTTCTACTCACAACGACCTTTAAATGATGCGCTTGCAAGTTGAAGAGATTCATCAAACATTAACGATACACATACGTAATTGTCGAAACAAAATCTGTATAGCGTATTTTTTTTATTATTGTGACTAAGCGGTTAGCGTACATGGTTCGGACGTGGAAGGTCCTGGTTCAAGCCTCGGTGGGTTTGCTTTCCACGTCGGGGCATGTCAAGCCTATTCTGAAATTTAATATTCTCATGCGTTATCATACATTCTTTTCAAAACTAAGCTAAATGACTGACGTGCACACCTCATAATACATAAACGTACATAAATCGTCTATAATGTCGAGTGATTTCATTGCGAACAGTAAAACCCGATTCGGCCATGGTTAAAAAATACAAACAACAAACAGGTACGGTAAAACAAATATGTAATGGGAAAAAAGGAATTGAGCAGCGTGAATTTGAGTTGATTTTTTGATTTTTTAGTTTAACGTCCCTTTCAGCAGCGAGGCTATATGAGACGTGGACCTACTGATTAACGTGGAATCCGAACCACATGAGCTCCCCGCCGTGAATCGAACCCTGGTCTCCCACGCCAAAGGCGCGTATGCTAACCGCTTAGCCCAGGAAATCATAACATTCATGATAAATTCTTAACTAAGCAATTCATGTAAAGGTCCTGAGTTTGATTCCTGGCGGTGACGTTCAGAATCTCCTTATGAAAGCACGTGTACTAGAAATCAAAGTTTTTTTTAAATAATTATGTTACTGAAATGTGTGTTTTATTGCTGTCAAACTCGAGACCATTACATCAGCATGTAACTGACCTACCATTCTATAGTGATAAAAAAAAGAATGCATGAAATGAATGAATGTTTCAACAGTACTGAGATGTGATAAAGCATGCGTAAGCATTTTTTTTCTACTCACAACGACCTTTAAATGATGCGTTTGCAAGTTGAAGAGATTCACCAACCATTAACGTTACACATACGTAATTGTCAAAACAAAATCTGTATAGCGTAAATCTTTTAACCAAATATTCATGCACTCTTTTTTTATTTAAGCGGTTAGCGTACATGCTTCTAACGTGGAAGGCTCTGGTTCAATCCTCGGTGGGGTTTGCTTTCCCACATCGGATCGCTGTCAAGTCTTTTCTGAAATTTAATATTCTCATGCGTTATCATACATTCTTTTCAAAACTAAGCTAAATGGTTGACGTACACGCCTCTGGCCTTGGTTCAATCCCAGGTGATTGCTCGAATATCACGTTAAGCTGAAGGGGCCGCTAATGCTTTCAAAGGGAATCGAACCATATTATTCTCAGGCATAGTTTCTGAAATTTTGTAATGCATTCTTTTCAAAACTAAGCGCACACATTTTTTTGGCCATGGTTCAATTCCCGACGGGAGTTCACATTCAACATTAAGCTGAAGGGACGCTAAACCATATCGTTTATCGTGCTTACTTTTAATGTGTGGAGGTTCCTGATTCGTACTCCCACTTTCCCATTCCACTAATTTCTTCATAGTCTAAATATTTCGTACTAAAAGTAAAACAGTGTATTCGTGATCCGCCCACAAATATAAAATAAAAATGATTTTCGAATCTTGTGGGAAAAATAAAATCTCACTGAACTTACCTCAAATTCAATGAACAAAAAGTCGGTGTAGTAAAGCTTCTTAAATAAAGACACTTTTAAAAAACAAACCTTCTCACACGATAGTTGAGAGCGGTGTAGGATTTGAAAAATGAAATTTAGATTTTTATTTAGGTCGCTGCGAAAACGATGTCACCGTCAGCCAATCAGAAACGAGGAAATTTATAAAATGACATCACAACGAACCAATCAAAACGCTCGCTGCTTTTGTCATGAATCACGAACCAAAACGATGTGTAACAACCGATCGTGACGTCATTCACGTTTCTCAATAGTTACAACATCTAGTATCGCAATTCCGATGCCAATTCCCTTCTGCCAGGATCATGTCACTACTTGTCGTAACTGTGACGACATTTCATTTTCCTCATATTCCATACGAGAATGTCAATGTTTGCTTTTTTTCCATGAATCATGCTGACACGTTCGTAGTAAAACAAAAAGTAATGCGATCCGCTGACGTTTGCATTTTTTCAATCATATGTGCTTCTATGTCGTCACACAAAGAAGTCTATCAGCATTTTATTTTAATCCACGAACGAAAGCGTTACACTGTCAGATTTATTTTCTTAAAGTATATGTGTATCCTTTTCAAGGACCATGGTTCGAAACCCACCAAGCATAATTAAATCCGAATTCATTCATAGCTAAGCGGTTAGGATACACATCTTTGGTTTGAAAGACCTGAGTTCGATTCCTGGAGAAACATTTCTTAGGATTTTTCTAAACTTGGTTTAAATTTCTAGTTCGAAAATTTTAAAAGTTTAGTTCGATAAAAAGTTTGATTTGAGAAGCGTTACACTGTCAGATTTATTTTCTTAAAGTATATGTGTATCCTTTTCAAGGACCATGGTTCGAAACCCACCAAGATCGATTAAAACCGAATTCATTTAAGCGGTTAGCATACACATCTTTGGTTTGAAAGACCTGAGTTCGATTCCTGAAAAAACATTTCTTAGGATTTTTTCTTAAACTTGGTTTAAATTTCTAGTTCGAAAATTTTAAAAGTTTAGTTCGATAAAAAGTTTGATTTGAAAATTTTTAGATGTGATTTACATCTTTAGTTCGAAACTTTTGTTTTTAAAAATGTTTTAGTTCGACAAAATTTTGTTTCAATTTTTTTAGTTCGAAATTTTTTTTGGGTTCGAAAATTTTTTGTTTGAAACTTTTTTTTTGTTTCAAAATTTTTAGTTCGAAAATTTTTTTGTTTGAAAATTTTTGTTTAAAATTTTTTAGTTTTGAAATTTTTTAGTTCGAAAAATTTTTAGTTTAAAATTTCTTGAACTCTGCGGAACCGTTTCGAAAAGAATCGGAGCAGTTTAGGTAAGAAAAAATCTGGCAACACTGTTTCCATTAATGAAGCGTTTACTGAGCGTTTAAAAAATCGCTTAAACTCACAACAATGTGTTATAAGAAATCTACAAGCAACACCCCTCTTTCACCATTGTTACTTCCAGAGACATAGGCTACTAATTCAAGGACAGGATCTCCATCAAGGTAAAAAAGCTGGTAATCATCTTATCTGTCAAAGAGAATGATAATATTTAATGTAAACTTCAGTACAATATCATGATACCAAAAAAGGGTTATTTAAGGATGGGTTGAACCCTCCACGGGAACTTTAAGGTACCAAAAAGGATAACCATTAAAAAAAATCCAGGTCGAGGGTGATCACTGTCATACCACTCTGAATGTCTAGCATTGGGGTGAGGGTAAGATTATGTGACTTCTATCCTCCAATCAAAATTGAGGTACCAAAACATTCATCTTACCCGTAACATGGAAACAAATGGGTGATGGGGTTTTCCCACGTATTCTGTTCACCGTGTGATGGGTCTAAAATCATGTGACTTCTATCTTCCAATCAGTATCGTAATACCAAAGTATACATCAGAAAGGACACCCTAATTCCAAAAATCCTAGGACCTAAAATCACGTGATCTCTATCATCCAATCAGAATCAAGGTACCAAAGCACTTATCTTACCCGTAAAAGGAAATGAATTAGTGATGGATTTCCCCGCAAGGGTAAAACATGACGTCATACCATGTGACCTGTTCACCGTGTAGCGGGTCTAAGATCATGTAACCTCTATCAGCCAATCAGTATCGTAGTACCAAAGTACTCATCAAAGAGGATACCCAAATTTCAAAATCCCAGGGTCTAAGATCATGTGACCGCTATCAACCAATCAAATTCAAGGTACCAAACCACTCATCTTACCCATAAAAGGCAACGAATTTTAAAAAATCCCTGAGCCTAAGATCACGTGACCTCTATCAGCCAATCATAAACACTCATCTTACCCGTAAAAGGGAACGAATTTCAAATATCGCAGGGTCTAAAATCACGTGACAGCTATCAACCAATCAGAAACACACATTTTACCCGTAAAAGGGAACAAATTAGTGAGGGATTTCCCCGCGGGGTGACTCATGACGTCATACCACGTGACCTGAAAATTTGAATTTCCCGCGTGGGCGGGGCCTAACGTCACGTGACCTCTCTCAGCCAATCAGAATCGAGAAAATTTTTGCTGACTCGGTGCAATATAACGGGACCACTACTACTATAACATTATTTGTATTTTAGCATAAATAAAGAAATCGCTAGTCTGACCAGCCCCAAGCAAGTCTGGAAATGCAGCCAAGATGACATTGTACCAGTGTTTCTCAAACTGTGTGGTAACAACTCCCAAAATCGGTAAAATGTCAAGGATTTTGTAAGTTTAAAAATATTCATTCGTAAATGACTTTGTGACATTAGTGTTATACAAAGAGGAGACGTCGTAACTTTTACTGACTTCTAAAGAGGATCTAGAGATAAATTGTTTGAGAATCACTGTGTTACACATTCTTGACGGTCACAAGCCTCGTGAATGCTGAGGGACAGTTGCCGATTGCTTTTCCTGTCATTTGTATTTTGTGTATATCTTTATGTAGAGAGGATAGAAGGGTAGTAGTGAGCGCGAGGTACGTACGTCAATGAAGAATGAACATCTCCGCTCTATAGGACGAGTTTTCTGGAGTGAGTGACAGCTTCTACAGGAGGAGGGATCGCGTGTTGAACAGAAGGATGGGTAGATCACCATTGAAAGAACTCCCCCGCAGGGGTTAGTGCTATAGATATAGACTGCTGCTGCTACAAAACGTATTCTTTTAATTATTTGGTACGAAAGACAAGTTTTTGGGCCATTCTTTTTCCCTGAAATCCCATCCTTTCAATTCGTATTTGATGCTTTTGTATTTCAAGGCGATGGAAGAGGTTCCTATGGCTTTTATTATATTGTTTTAAAATTTTATTAAATTTGATAAATAATAACAAATAATATATATAAAACCAGAGTAACCAGACGACGGTGTATGGCCCTGCACCGGCCCCAACCATGGGTTTTCTCAGAATTTTGTCTGGGATTCTGTATTTTTGCTGCGGGAGTTTGGATATTGATGCATGTAGCAACAACATAACGTAAACGAAATTACATGTGTGATAAAATAAGGCCAAAAAATCTCTAACAAGTAAACCTTCTCCAAAAAATACTTTTCATGGCGTGATCGAGGGCTATTTCAGAATTGACTATCTCTACAGGGTACCCCTGTAGTTTTCAATTAAAGTTTCTAATATTTCTTCATACATTTACCCAGGGACGCACGCAGGGGGTGGGTTCTGGGGGTCCGCCTTCCCCCCGAAATTCTGTCTTTTTTCTAAATTTACTCTAACTTTAGGGGCAATTTTACACATTTTAATACAATTTAACCTCGGACCTCCCGAAATGGTTTGGACCCCTCCGAAAATAAATTCCTGCGTACTACAATGAGCAAAATAAATGACGCGTTTCTTTATTTTGAAATTTTTTGAAAATATCTCTGTTTTCTTTATATGTTCGAAATTTCGGAAGGTTTCCCCAGCAGGACAGGTTAATAACAAACCCGTTTTTAATATTTGTGTTAGATATTAGCTTAAAATAAATAAGTTAGAAGCAAAAAACATTAAATCGACAGAAATCTCGAGAATTACCAACTCTGCTAAAGTGGGAAATTTTTAAGAACGCGAGGGAATTCTGCAGTTCAACACGAAGCAGCGACACCTATGTCACTGAGAGAAATGTGGATAAAATCTACAAACGAAACTTTTAACGAAATATTTCTAATATGTCTTATTTCGTGCATTATCTGCAAACTCCATATATATGAATATATGCCAAGTATTAACGTAAAGATAGAGCAAAAAGTGGAAATTGTCTATGGAAAAGGACGAATTGGTAGCGCGACCGTAATGAAAAATCGTCTTTACCGGAGAACAGGGTCAGTTCACGTAAGGAAACAAATAGCTCAGTTAGTTAAAGCAACTAGTCTGTATGTCGAAGGTAGCGGGTTCGAATCCAGATGGAAGTGACGTTGTCATTTTTATTACTGTGGTTATTTTATTTATTTTTTTATGTGGGAAAGAATCAAATTGTAACATATGTGTAAAATTCATGACGATACCAAAAAAAGAAAAAATGTCGTTGTCGCACTTGCATTAGCATCCCTAATTTTGTTTGCAAAAAGTTTAGTAATTATTTCCCCTGTGCTCACTGCTCACTATACGTAATGCTCGCTGGCGCGTTGTTTCCCAGTAAATGTTAATCCTAATTTGGAGAATTTTATAAAGTTTCACAATATTTCTCACTAGATAGGCTTCTATCTACTTGTTTCGATATTTTGATAACAGATTTCCCTATTAAATGTTTAATTTTCCCTAGATGTTTAATTACGGAAAAGTTTTACAATGTATTTGTATTAAATTGAAATTGTTTTGAATTTACCACATGAGATAAGTAGCTCGAAGGAGGAAAACTCAAGTAATTGATATTCTACGTAAAAGCTACCTATTGTAGAATGATGATACTTCTTGCCATCAGCACATAATCTTCACGTTAGAGAGTCAGACAGAAAAAAAATTCTGGTTTTTCCTCCCTATGACCACCCATCTTAAACCGCTACATTCCATTGTTCGTCTCACAAAATTTCGGTGCTCCAAAAACATTCATATAATAATAATAATAATAATAATAATAATAATAATAATAATAATAATAATAATAATAATAATAATAATAATAATCCTGAATATGCCATCCTTACATAATGTAAGGATAACTTAGTTTCTTAGTTTAAATCTTAGATATTTTAGTCTAAAGTGCTTTCTTTAGTAATTATTTGAACAACCATGTAGGAGGGGGTACGGCGTTTTATTTTGCCCCTCTCATTTCAGTACCCTTCCAAGAGAAAGTAATTTCTCATAAGCAGGGTAGACAAAATGAATAAGAAATATATTTACAGCATCCTCTCCCCTTTCATGATTGGAATATCACGTAGCATTTTTTTATTATACCAAAGATGGCCCTGTGCGGTTAGGGGTAGGTAACTAAAGAAATACCTAATATATAGCGCCCCTTCATTGTAATATTACCGCTTCTTTATTTGTACGAGGGAGCCCCAACAAGGTGATAAAAAGAATAGGAAAAATGTCTATTGAATCCAGTGGTGGATCCAGCACAAACTTCTGGGAGGGAGGGTAGTGAAAGATTCTTTTGATGATGTGAAGCTGTCACAAATTACCACTTAACTAAACTAAACATAATAGTGGGGTGAACTGGAACCCAGTCAGTTTAAATTGATGTAAAAGTTTAATTTTTGGCTTCATATTAAAGTTTTGGTTTCAAATGAAAATTTCACTCCCAGTGGTCAAGGATCAAATCGCGTGTGGCTCTTCAGTGTAGGCTAATACGGGCCCCTTATAAGAAAAGGCAAAAATATTAAAATGTTTCTAACGTTCGAATTTTTCGTCTATTTTAAAGAATTGTTGGGCTTCGTATTAAAGTGTTGGTTCCAAATGGCAATTTCAGTCCGATGGAGAATGATCAAATCCTGGAGTCGGGGGGGCTCATCAGTATAGTGTGCTACGGCTCCATTATGGGAAAAGGCAAAAATATGAAAATGCTTATAACTTTCGAATTTTTCGTCTATTTTAAAGAAATTATTGGCTTCATATTAAAGTCTTGGCTTCAAATGACAATTTCAGTCCTTGTGGACAATTATCAAATCTCGGAGGGCTCTTTGGTGTAGGGGTTTCGGCTTCTTTATGGGACAAGATTCACGTAATTGATATTGCAAAATTGTTTTGTATACATTAGTGTAAACTTGCACCATTTGGTTAATTTTACCTCTTATATTTTGCAGATTTCAAATAACAAGCATAGTTACTTCTCAAAGCTAAAAGACACTTACTAGTTTCATTAAAAGGAAATGTCTTTTATGAAAAGTTGTCATGGAGTAGACGAACGAACAGGCACCCAAACATTGGTTGAGTCGGACGGTTGAAACTCGTTAAGCTCACTTCTATTATTATTATTATTATTATTATTATTATTATTATTATTATTATTATTATTATTATTATTATTATTATTATTATTATTATTATTATATTATTATTATTAATAATAATAATAATAATAATAATAATAATAGAGCATTCATGGGGTCCGTGGCTCGACTCCACTTCCCGCCAAGTGAAATTTGAGGTAGACAAATACCGTGTGCATGGGTATGGGTTTTCTTGGAATTTTCCATTTTCTTCCCACTTTCTTCATTTCATCATTTCATTCATCATCATTCTCCCTTAGCGTAGGTGCATAATCGTGCAACGTTAAACTAGATATTCCATTTAATTTTAATTTCAATAATAATAATAAACAATTAATTCAACTGAAAGAACTGTAATTTATGTTGACGGAATTATCATAAATATGCAACCATTATAAAAAGAATGCTTTGAGTAGAAAGATAATCCTTCCCAAGTGTTCACGAATGCGCACGAAATAAGACATGTCTCGAGAAAGAGACGAGACGCGCTTTGTGACATCCGAAAGAAGACGTAACAAATGTTTTGGACACTAGATAGCTTTTAAAATGTCTCGTCTTGTCTGGAATGTCTCGAAAACAAAAGTCTAAGTATTAAAATTATTTTTAAAGATCTATTCTCTCAAAAGTAGCTCTCTGCCTTAAAATTAATAACGGCATTTGTGATTTTTTTTAAAAATAAACAATGTCTAAAGTTAATAGTTAACTTTTCGAAAAGAAGCTTCATTAAGGGTGAACCTGAAAGATGTCCACAAACTTCGGGAGATGATTCGTGACATCAAAAGGAGACAAATAGCCCTCTTGCAGTTTTCGAGTTCAGCTTCGTTGTCGAGATACAGGGTTGCCAACTGGTCGTGTTTGAGAAACTCACTGGAAATAAATTCAACTCCAAGAATAAGCTACTACAGGTCAATTGACTTATACCATGCTGCAAGGTTAAATATTTGTTTATGAAGTGTGTACAAAATTTGCCAGTGTCCTTTCTGAGAACATCGTCGAGAAAAAGTCACCTCCAAGAATAAACTACCCCTCGTAAATTTTTCTAAGAGAAATATCTGATACTGCAATATAGGGTTGTTAACTAAATATTGATTAATGAAAAATAAACAAAATTGTTAAAACCATTTTGGAGAAAATAGCTTTTTTCGATTTTCGGCTGTTAGTAAACCACATTTATTTTAGGGGGGAAGGAGAAAATGGGAAAATCTTCTGTAGGAATACTATGTAAACCCTAAGTTTAAAATTTGGTGTAGATACGTTGAACGGTATGGCCTCTAGGCGCGTGCACAGTGTCACCGCCTTACAGCTCATTTTTTGCGATTTAAAAGAAACATTGAGAAAATAGATTTATTCTGAACTTTATTAACCAACCCTCGTATAAACCCAAATGTTCTAGAAACTCTTTGTCATCGCTTTGGAATGTCTGTTCATCTGTGTTAGTAGACTTCCGTTAGATTTCGTAACCATGTATGGACATACGTTGCAGAGACAGTGATTTCCTTTGTGAACGCTCTCAGTCCCGAAAGGAACGGGAAAGTCGCAAAAACACTTTACTTCTTGTCATTGCTCAACACTGATTTGATTATTTAAAATGTCCGCACTTCTTCAGCCAAAGAGTGTGAACTTGGTAGTATACGTCATCATCGGGGCGCTCTAGCACCAAGAACTTATACACAATAGCTGACTGGACAAAGGGTCAGTTGCTCGGCGTACGATCGACGAAAGACTCGTCGACACTTACTCGCGCACGGCGCGCCTTCTTTTTTTCTAAGAGCAGCGCTTCAGCTGCCTACAACTATAATACTACTAAAAAAAAAAGTTGTATACGCATAAATATTTTGTCGACGCGCTCAGTGTTAAGCCAGAATAAACGAAGTTTTCTGAATATGACAGTGATAGTTCGTATTTTCGTGCAGTAATATTCGCATGAGTGAGATTGTCCGATGCAATAGTTATATGAGTGAAGTTGTCTGATATAACATTTACATGAGTGAAATTGTCTGATGGTCGATAACTACCTTAGGAAACAGGACTCACAATCATCACATCTGTTTGGAACTCTCACCGAGGAAGCAGCGGTCAAGAGTCAACCTTAGGACTTCAACTTCAAAACTACGCATATATTCGAATACAGGACAGCGGAGGAGCGACATCGACAGGCTAGCCGAAGAAACACGTTAGTCGATTAACATTTTATGCCACCACGTCGTTTATTATTAAAATAAAGCCACCATCGTATCAATAGGATTAAATTGTTAATGGTGAATATATTGGAAATATAAAAGCATGTAATATTTGTGCTCTCATAGTAACATTATATTTCTTTTATCGAAAAGTGACTTTATCATTTGTTACATGTTTAATGTTTAATTTTCTTTATACGTGTAGCTTAACAATAATCCTTACGTTGCTTGCATTTTCATTTACCTTGTTCCCAGTCATCGTAAGTGAAACTGTAGGCATGGGAAAATAATCGTTTACGTCATGGCGTAACTGGGAGACATAACTAAGGAAAAGGGGAATGTATGATAAATAAAAGTTGTTCCGAACCACGACGTAAATAACGATTACACCCGAAATGGCTAAACCGTGACAGACCCTACTTTAATCTTCGGATAGAACTGCATTTAATTATTTTAGAGTTCATTTACTAAAATACAAAAATAGTAAACATTTGAACCACGTAGTTACAGATAGCTAACTCAGTACAAAATCATGCGTAGATTGTTTTAACTCGTGAAAAGAAAAGAGCAAGAGGAAAGAAAATAATAGGTAGTGTTTGAAAACAGAAAGTAAATTCAATTACCACAGAAATATTAGCAGCATAACTTGTTTCGTGCGAGATTAAAACGTTTTGTCCATTCGCGAACTTTTCTTCCGCTAACTTTTCACAATACGAAAGCACAGAACAGCTGATACTAGCCGAACACACAAACACGTATATGTACACCCGTATGTATGCACCTTCTTTTTTTTATTATTTATCATGATGAATGAGTAACAATTCGTTTGTTTATGTTAATTGTCTATCGAAACACTTTTACAAAATGAAATTTTGAAGCAAAATAAAAATTTTGTGTAACTGACATGATGTAATAGTTTGAGAAAGGTGTTTGTTTACATTGTTATTTACTTCAAGTGTTTGTTGCTGCATGTTTTGTATTGTGATTTGGTTCGTTTTAAGTTAAGTAAATATGGAAGCGAATATTTTAGAACAATTTCAGGCAATGTTAACAGAACAATTAGAGAAACAGTCTGAGAAATTAGAGCATAAAATTGATAGTACTAACGAGCGAATAAAGGAATTGGCAAACGAGTGCACGAACAATAAGTTAGAGTTAGAAAATAAGTTTGATTGCAAATTCGATCAACTAAGTACCGATATTATAACCACCAATAACTCCATTACAGAGGTTCGCGTTACATTAGCTAACTTAACCAAACGCGTCGAGACAGACAACGCGGAACATAAGAAAAGCATTGATGAGTTACGAGAAGTTGTTCGAACGGTACAGGTTGAGTGTAGGCAAGCCACCGAAAAACAACAATGCGAAATTAATGTTATTAAAGAGGAAGTGCAAGGGGTAAAAAATCAAGTGGATGAAATCGAAAAATGTCAAGTACTTATGAATGGGAAATGTGAGGTTATTGGTTTCCGTGTAAATAAGCATGAAAGTACCATACAGGACTTGAACGGGTATGTTAAAGAACTCGCGGAAAAAACAAGTGAGATAGGTGAAGAAGTGCATGCGCACCGGCAAATTTTGAAATTGAATAGTGAGCGATCAGATGGAATCGAACAGACCCTAGAAAGCTTTAGACAACATCATCAAGCCACTGTAGAAATGATAATTGAGCATTTTGAAAAACAACTCGCTGTCATTGTAAAATCCGAACATGATCGTGACTTTACTCATGAAATGCATAAGTTACAAAAGGTAAACCGTGAATTGTTGGCGCGACAAGAGCACATTGAAAACAAACTACAACAACTACATATTAATGCACGCGGGTCTCCACGTAAGGAAAGTCAATCTAATCATGAGTACCACGATTCAGACTATCAAAGTGAGGGATTCGAATCCGATGGATCTGATAGTAGTGTGAAACGAGTATATTCACGCAGAGTTTCTAAGCCCAAACGCGTCATTCAAGTCAGAGATTTACAGTACTTACCGAAATATACCGGACTTCCGGATGGCACAACTGCACGCTCATATATTCAGGATTTGAAAGAAAAGGCCCGAATTGTAGGGATATACGAAGATGATTTAGTTAACCTCATCCCCTGTCTCGTTGAACAAGTTGCTAAAGAATGGGTCACAAATTACCCTCGAGAATTTGAAACTTTGTCAGTTCGAAAGAGCATTAATCGATACATTTGATTCAAACACCATTGTTGCTAGCCAAATTGCTTCGTGCAGAAGCAAAAGATTTGATCCCAAGACCCACGACAGTACCAACAATTGAGAGATTTGAACCCGGAAAGCTCACCTGCGAAGATCATTGCAAGCATTATCGATACTTTACCGCGCAGATATCGCGAAGAACTGACGTTACATCCGTGTACTTCTTTTCAACAGTTCTTAGCAAGCATTGCCAGAATTGAATCATTACGACTTACTGAAAACGGTAACATGAAGAGAAATTACAATACGTATAATAGTAATAATTATAAAGATAATCGTACATTTCGCGTGCAACAAGCTCGAACGACAAATAATTCATCCAATGCTCAACAAAGGAATAACAGGCGAAACAATCAGGGAGACGGTACTCGACAAAACTCGCGTGATACGAACAGTCAGGATGCTGAAAATGCACAAATGAACAACGAACAGAATCGAACCCAAGAACTCCGCAGTGACAGGGACAATAATTGGCGTGATAATAATAATCGAAGACTAGGACAATGTCGCGGAAATAATAGAGGACGGGGATATTATAGACACAATTGGAGGGCCCAAAATAATAATAGGTCAAACCAGAATCGAACCCAAGGCCAGTCACGCGAAGAATCGGAAAACTGAATGAAGACGGGTTTCAAGGGGGGACATCCGTCGAAACAGCCACTAATCGAATCCCCATTAAGGTATTCCGTGTTCGAAATTTCACATTCGAATCTGATTCAGATTTAGATCAGGATGCTAGGAGTGACGCTGAAGACGATAAATTCGAAGAAAAAATAGTCAAAGCGTATGGTAGGCAATATTCCGCTTACATTAATACACGTGTGAATGGAATTGAAGTAAAAACACTGTGCGATACGGGAGCAGAGACTTCGTTAGCCTCTTACGACCTGTGGAAAGAAATTACAAAAGAAATCTCATTTCCTAAATTACAACCAGCTGATGATGTTCTTATTGTAGATTATAGTGGAAAGTTTAAGAAAAAGTGCAAGGGTAGGACTGTTATACCAGTTGAAATAGATTCACTTACATTTACATTGGAAGTCTTTGTGGTGGCAGACTTAAATGAGAAATTTATAATGGGCTTGAATGCATTAGAACAATTACAAAGCATCATCAATCTTAGTCAAGGTAATATTTCATTAGAATATGAAAACATTAGGGTGGTTGTCTCCCTTTTGCCCATCGAATCACCAGACCGTGACGATGACAGTGAGTCTTGTGTTGGATCAGCTGACGAAGAAGATGTCAGCGTAAGACAACCTTGTATAAATAATGTTAATTGTGGTCAGGAAGAAACTGTTCTTAAACGGGTAGCAACATCACAAGAATTGAAAGCTGCTGTTGATCGTGCTAGTACATTAGGCCCCCATCAAAAGGAACAACTCTTGGATTTATTGTTTCGATATAGAGAAATTTTCACGAATTATCCAGGTAGATGTAAAGGTTTTCAGTATGAAATGGAGATTGACACTAATGAACCCTTGGTTCGTAAACAGTATCCCATAGCATACAAGCATTTACCGTTTGTACGAGGAGAGGTTAAAAAGTTGTTACAACTGGGAATAATCACTAACAGTCAATCTATTCATAGCAACCCCATTCTAGTCGTCCCGAAAAAGAACAATAAACAAAGATTATGCATTGATTTGAGGGCTGTTAATGAACATTCAGTTTTAAGGCAAGTCAAACCAGAGCGCATAGAAGATTTGTTAGCCAAATTACAGGGAAAACCTTTTACTAGCGTCTTGGATTTAAATTCTTCGTATCATCATTGTCCTTTACATCCAAAATCTCAACCGTATACGGCATTCAATTTTGAGGGACAGTGCTATCAATATCAGCGAGTACCTTTTGGGTATAGGAATGGTGGGCAAGCTTTAAATGCTATGATGTCTCATGTATTAGGCCCAGAGTTACACAGCAAAATCATTCGGTACATCGATGATAATTTGATCACAAATGACAGTTTCCAGGAGCATTTACAGTTGTTAGATCAGATTTTTGCCAAGTTTAAACAGTATAATATAACATTGAATATCGATAAGTGCTTGTTCTGTGCACCAGAAGTATCATTTTTAGGGTACATCATCAGTCCCGAAGGAATAAAGAAAGATGAACGGACCATAAAAGCAGTTAGGGAATTGCCAGTACCCACCAACATTAAAAGTTTGCAATCTGCGCTAGGATTATTTAATTGGTGTCAAAATTTCGTACCGGACTATGCTACAAAAGCCGTTCCGTTGTATGCATTGGAACAGAAGGGTAAAAAATGGCAGTGGACTGAAGAATGTGAGAAAGCTTTCAATCAAATTAAAGATGACATTTGCGCAAACATTTTGCTGTCACATCCTGACTTTACAAAACCCTTTCATGTCCAGGTAGATGCTTCGACCGTCGGATTGGGATGTAAATTATGGCAAGAACAAGACGGGAAACCACGAATCATTCAGTGTATTAGCCGTACCTTGACATCATGCGAACGTCGGTACTCGATCTCGGAACTTGAATGCCTAGCAGTCATATACACTTTGAGAAAATGGAGACCCATGTTGTTAGGAAGACGAATTATTATTGTCACTGACCACCATGCTCTTTTATTTCTTAAACGTGTGAAATCTTGGAACAATAGGCTATCGCGCTGGAGTGCAGAAATCAGCGAATTTCAACATGACATAGAATTTGTAAAGGGAGAGACTAATAAATTTTGTGATGCCCTTAGCAGATTATTTCCGTCGCATGAACACAGGTTGCTTAAGGTGCATTCCTTCCAAGTATTACAAGACGAAGTTCTTAATATCTCTCCTCAGCGATTAGCAGATCTTCAAAGAGAATGTCCAGACTACAGAAATGTCATACGTGTTTTAGAAGGAACAGTGGACGAAATCGAATTTCGAAACAGTAGGTCATGGAAACAAAATTACAAGTTAGAAAATGATATCTTGCTAATTCGAGACTTTCACCATCCTAATAAGTGGAAAATTTGTATACCACCAGTTTTAGTTCACAACATACTCACCGCGTACCATTCTGATGTAGGCCACCCAGGCACTGATAGAACTATTGCAATCATTTCCAAAGAATTTCATTGGAAAGGATTAAGAGCTTCGGTCAAAAACTTCGTGAGAGATTGTATTACTTGTGCTCGAATGAAACCAGATCAACACCCACCAGCCAAGTTGTTAAGTACCATCCCGTCACGCCGACTGCGAGATTGCATCTCCATTGACATGTTAGGAGCGTATCCAATTGGAAAATCACAGAAGCGTTTTGCTCTTGTTATTATGGATTTGTACACACGGTATTGTACAGCATTTGCATTAAGGAGCTCTACAGCCAAAGCGATTGTTAGATGTTTTGAAGAATATTACTTTCCTATGCTTGGACTGCCTCGATTTATTCTTTCAGATAATGCGCCAGTTTTCCACTCTAAATGTTTCGTTCAAGCTATGAAAAAATACAATGTGGTCGTGAAGTATTGTACCGTCTATCACGCTCAAAGTTCTTTGGTAGAGAGAGTGAACAAAGAACTAGTTCAAACGTTAAGAACCTTATGCTCACAATCACATACGGAATGGGCTGAAAATTTGACACAGGCTGTACTTTTGTATAATTACTCTATTTCACAAAACCTAGGAGTTTCACCAGCTAGTTTACACCTGAACATAGATTCTTCACGTCCCATATTTTTGCATTTTGGTGTTAATGTTAAGAAAGATGTATCTGACGAGGATGGGATAAATTGGAGCAATAAATTAGTTTTGGCCAATACGAAACGAACTGAAAAATCAAAAAGAGGAATAAAAGGTGGAATGAAACCCAAACACACAGACGTCTAGTGCGCGTGGGAGACTTTGTATTTGTGCGACAGCATAATGTGAGCAGCCTTATAAAGAAACAAATCGCAAAGTTTTTTGAACTTTTCCGTGGGCCATATATATGCACTAGTGTGTCAAGTAACGACAGGGCAGTTGAGTTACGGGACCCTTTGAGCGGTGAAAGTATAGGATATCAATCTATGGATAGGTTCAAGATCTGGACGCCTACACCACAAACGTATAATACTTGGTTACTGTTGGCCAAGAAACACTTACCTGAAGATGAAATTGGTAAATTGCAGAACCTTCCCCATCGACTTGAGACAATCGATGATCCGTTACCTCTGTTGCAACCTGAGTGTGAAATTCATAACCATCAAGAACCCGTGAGTGAAGACAGTAACAAAACACAGCTTAAACAACGTTCTGTACGATTAGAAAATATGCATAAGATAAATCATTTCCTGTATAAAACACGTGATTTGTATCTCACCGATTATTGTATGCGCTCGCCAGAGTGGACCAGTGAATGTCTTAAGGTGATTATGCCTAACTACTCCAGCGGACTCCAATTATGGCATTGAGAAAAAAAAGAGAGAGAGTGAGTGAAATTAAAAAGTAAGGAGTCATACCTTTCTTTTTTTAGAGACAACTATAGAAACATAAAGATTGTTACTTCCTGTAGTTAATTATTTCCCACCGAATTTCGAAAGTTAGGAATTTGCTTTTCAGTTTCAAGTGTGTGCACACGGTCACCGACGCGCTCAGCCAGAGGAACCACCAGTATCCATTCATAATCAGGTACGTTCATTTAAATACCATGTTTTATTGTTTCTTTACAGTTTTTGGAGATGAAAGATGAACGGGAAAAGCAGAGGAAGGACGTTATTGGAAATTTTAATAGGTAATCAATTTAGATCGCGATTTCGGGCTTTGAAATTTTAATAATACCCCTCCACTTTTGGAAACTTTGATTATCCCGCTTTGGATACAGAACTTCTGTATTGAATTCTGTTAGGATGTTTATGTTTTGTATGTTTTATTCTTTTTCAGGTGCCTCCAGTCTTGGGAACCAAATGTCATTAATAAAATTTTACTACTTCATTTTCTTTCGAGTTTTTATTCATTTACCTTGTATGATTATAAACATTTAGCTGTCCCCATACCATCATGCATTTAGAGAGATGTTAGGCAATTAGAGATACTTAAAATTTAATTAGAGAAATACTGTCGAATGTTACAATTAATTATGAAATTTGGATATTTTTTTAAAAAAAGTGTGTGTTTTTCAGTTAATGAATCTTTTCATCCAACTTTGTTATTAAAAGCATGCGTAAAAGCATATTGAATTTGTAATATAAGTCTGGTTAGGTGTTGGAACATCGAAAATTAAATAATACCTAGTATGGTTTTGTAAGTAATTGGAAATAATGTTGAATTTAAGAAATCTGTTTACGAATTTATTCACGTATAATGTTCGTTATGTAAAGTCAGTGGGTATTTGTTACGACACTAATGAAATTTGAAACTTAATTGAATTTAATTACAAAAACTGTTTTACAAGTTAAGAAGAGGCAAAAGGTTGAAAAATATGATTCAACCCTTAGAGGCGTCACTACTATTTTCTTTCAAAATTACAGTGACGAAATCGGGGTAGCGTCCGGTTGGGCCTCAGCTAGTGTGTGAATTTGGCCTTTAGACACACACTTCTAAATTCCATTTCGGCTTGTGACATTCTGAATCTATTTATTTAATAACAAGATATTTAATTTGACGCTTAAAATTTCACATTTTATTAGATATTCATTTTTAATTGACGAAAAAGAGATCATAAATTGCGTTTATTTGGGTTTTTGGCAAATAACTTTTCTCTTCTTTTCCTCCTGTAGTACGCTTTTCAAGAAACGTTACGTATAGATATAATAATGTGTCTTGAGAATTGTACTACCAATGATCACCGACACAATTTGGTATCGATATATAAAGTGTTTGTTTTAATTCAGTAACAATCACTTATAATAAAATTGGCTTATAAAAATGGGAAATATGTATAATATAAATTGGTTGCAAAATATTATGGAAATCAGATAATCAAAACTATCATCAGCCTTGAATTCATTGATGTTGGTGAGTCTGAAAAAAAAAAGGTTTGATAAATATTGCTTTAAGTTTTGAAATAAATCCATTTTGGAAATAGAACATGCGAATAATAAATCAAAAATGATATCTGTCGGATGTGACGATTAATTCAGGATGTGAAAATTTTCCAATTTGAGTTCTTTTAACTTCTCTTGTATGAAAAGAGTCTGTCGGTTCTCAAGTGAACATTGTATAATTTTCAACCCACTGATTATCATGGTCGGACTCGTAGTATTGACCTTATTTTCTTGTTTCGTTAAGGTCATTACAACTCTGTTATTTATTACTCATATGAAGGAAAATATAAGGATGACATGTTTGTGCTGGATGCCGATTAGCGTTCCCTTACGCACTCATAATTCTATCAGTCTGCTGGAAAATTGTCATCTTGGATTGTAGATAATCATAATCTCAAATGTGTAAGCTAGTATTCTCGATTGTGACTCTAATCTCTGCTATGACTTATTCCCGGATGTGACGATATTACTGATGTTGATAAGTGCAATTTGCTAGTAAAGCCGCACAATTCTATTGTACCGGCTGGCGCTCTCTGATAGAATACTTTGTAAACCTACTAATTTTGTAGGTATGAGTGGGCCGAAAATTATTAATAATTAATAAATGGTTGATGATATTGAGATGCAGGGCTGTAGTATCGAACTTCCCCTCCCCCAGGGTATTCTTCTTGTCCTTTTCATATTTTTTTTAATACCTTCTGCAGGTCTAGATACTGGCAGCCCAATTGGGGTTGGAAAATTTTACCCGATTATGACATAGCTACAATGCGTGAAGCATCTAGCTGGGAGGGATTAGGATTTCGTGCAGAAGCGATTTTATCCAAATCGTCGGGAAGGTTGGTGATCCCGCATACTTCGAGCTGTAAGAAAATAGTAAGTCAGCGCTCATTGATCTTCGGGATCAACTCATTAACCTATATTTTTGTTTAATTCATGACTTACGACCTGCTTTGTCAATCAATGGCACGCAGGAAGGCGCTTCGAAAGGCCTAACCGCCGTTTAACTTATGTATATATTAAAATGTTTTAAAGTTTATCAGTTAGGTTATGCAATGCAAATATATAGATTGATATTTTAACTATTTTGCATATTATAATATAATACGTAAAAATGTCAGTATATAGGCAGATTTTGTTTAGTGTTGAACTTTACTAGTTTATGAATAGAGTTTGCATATTTAGTGAAAAAATATAATCAGAATTTGAATTTCGTTCATATATCATATTACGTTTATATATTATGTTCGTATATTCGTATCATTATTCTGGAAAACAGATATTTAGAAATGAAGAAGTAATCTTAATGTGAAAAGCATATTTAAAAAAAGTTTTGTTTTCGTAATTTTACAAATTTATTTATTGCTCAACGACTCACATAAAGGAGAGAATACCTAATTATGTTTTGTTTGTTTTAAATAATTCATCCAGGTGGAAAAATTTAATTTAATTCACTTTATTAGAGTTTTATTCATTTCGATATGAGAAAAGTATCAGTTGGAACTTTCGCTACATAGTTCATTTGAACAGAGTGATCATGATTAACGAATTACTTTGTTGTTTATCTGATTATTTTCATGTTCAAAAGTTCGAAAGGAGAGAACATCGTTTTGAATCAGCACTTGTCAATAAACTCACACGACTATAACAACTTTTAGATTGAATTTGAGAATTTTGAGAATGGAGAATTTGAAAAAATAAATAAATAAATAGATAAATAAATAACAGAAAGAAATTGGTTTATTGTACAATTTAATAGTAATTAACAGATTCCATTGCTTATAGTATGTTAAGGCAATCAGATTTAAATCTATTTGGCACGTTGATATTGATAATGGTCATCGAGCGAACATAATCATTGTGTGTAAAGGATTTGAGCTGTATACGTTTGAGTTCAACTGAATGGCAATTGAGCAGTACGAATGAATTAGGGCTATATTTAAGATGCCAAAGGCTGTATAGAGCGGCATTCTTATATGAATTTATTGTTACTACGTACGTGTATTTTGACGTGATGTCAAAGGCCATTAAAGGGCGACTCACGTTCGGAGATGGATACTCCTTATTATTTCCCGAATACCTAGTTTGTTCCTAGACGAGTAGGGAATGTCTTTTCTAAGTGTTTAATGCGTTTAGAGGTGGATTGTAAATCCCTCTTGTTATATGTGTTTGCGTTTAATGCCCGTAAAATGGAGTTGTATTTTGCGTTTGCCAATGAGATGTTTGTTGAAAATGAGATTCGGAAATGATTGTATCAGCCAAAAGTCGTATGTTCGCTAATGTTATACGAGATCCAAACACTAGTATTGATGTCTACATACTACTTGCAATTAATAAATAAATGAAGGAATAAAATAAAAGTTTACATTTGTTGTTAGCAATACTGACAATTAAAAAAAAGTGAGTTGACATGTGAATCCAAATTTATTTGAAACAATTTGATGAATCTCTTGTTTGTTGTTTGAGCAATACGATTACTGAAACTTGATAGTTTAGTTGATTTTAAATTCTTTTTTTTTTAGTATTTTGATGTTTAATAAGCTGAAATATAGTATTTTGAATGATTAGTATGTGACTTACAGTATATCTATTTTGTGAATTCTTGTTTTGAAAATTCTTTTGGAATATTAATATTTTATATGTATGAATATATATTAGTTGATATAATCATTTGATGTTATATTAGATTTTTATGTTTGATAATCGAATATTATGAAAATTTTGAATAAGAAAATTTAAGTATCAATCTTGTTGTAAGAAGGTGCATATACACACATTACACTACACAAGCTACATATTAGGAATTTCAATATTACCGTTCGTTACGTTGTGAGGCTACACTTTCGAAATCGGTATACACATTTTGCTATTGTTTAGTAGTTAAGTATTTTCTATATTAATGTTCATTTGTACATTTATTTGGATTGACATGTTTAAGTATATCATGTGTTTTGCAAAAGATGATTGAAAAGTGAATTAAGATACATTTAATTATGGTGAGAAACCAATATTGGAAAAATAAATAAATGAACAAACGGAAGGAACTATAAATTGGAAATATAAATAAATTAACAATGAACAATTTACTAATGGTGGCATAAAGGTGGCTTTGTTTAAACAAAAGGTGGCTTAATTAAAACTTAAAAGTGGCTTAATTCGGACTTAAAGGTGGCTTCATATAAATAAAAAGTGGCTTTAAAGAACATAATAGGTGGCTTGAACAAGGGTGGCTTGTTGTCATACAGGGTGAACAATCTCACAGTTAATAAGTGAAGTGCAAAATATACAGTGCAGTCCCAATATGTCAAATTTTCATAGTGAGTCCCCAACGATTTTCAATTTATATACAGAGTGTTCCATAATATAGTGATTTTCTATTAACACTTCGTGAACCAGTAAAGTTTATTGTACACAGTGTAGTCCCGATATACTGAATCTTTATGGAGAATTTCCAGTAACAGTTGATTTATATACAGGACGTCCCCAAAGTACAATGACCATTAAGTGACATTCCAGAATGGACTATTAACCCTTCAACGGCCAGGGTTCTCTTCACAAATTGAAACAATTTGCTCGGACACTGCTCGGGCCCCAATAGGTTGTCACCGCCTTACAGCTCATTTTTTGCGATTTAAAAGAAACATTGAGAAAATAGATTTATTCTGAACTTTATTAACCAACCCTCGTATAAACCCAAATGTTCTAGAAACTCTTTGTCATCGCTTTGGAATGTCTGTTCATCTGTGTTAGTAGACTTCCGTTAGATTTCGTAACCATGTATGGACATACGTTGCAGAGACAGTGATTTCCTTTGTGAACGCTCTCAGTCCCGAAAGGAACGGGAAAGTCGCAAAAACACTTTACTTCTTGTCATTGCTCAACACTGATTTGATTATTTAAAATGTCCGCACTTCTTCAGCCAAAGAGTGTGAACTTGGTAGTATACGTCATCATCGGGGCGCTCTAGCACCAAGAACTTATACACAATAGCTGACTGGACAAAGGGTCAGTTGCTCGGCGTACGATCGACGAAAGACTCGTCGACACTTACTCGCGCACGGCGCGCCTTTTTTTCTAAGAGCAGCGCTTCAGCTGCCTACAACTATAATACTACTAAAAAAAAGTTGTATACGCATAAATATTTTGTCGACGCGCTCAGTGTTAAGCCAGAATAAACGAAGTTTTCTGAATATGACAGTGATAGTTCGTATTTTCGTGCAGTAATATTCGCATGAGTGAAATTGTCCGATGCAATAGTTATATGAGTGAAGTTGTCTGATATAACATTTACATGAGTGAAATTGTCTGATGGTCGATAACTACCTTAGGAAACAGGACTCACAATCATCACATCTGTTTGGAACTCTCACCGAGGAAGCAGCGGTCAAGAGTCAACCTTAGGACTTCAACTTCAAAACTACGCATATATTCGAATACAGGACAGCGGAGGAGCGACATCGACAGGCTAGCCGAAGAAACACGTGAGTCGATTAACATTTTATGCCACCACGTCGTTCATTATTAAAATAAAGCCACCATCGTATCAATAGGATTAAATTGTTAATGGTGAATATATTGGAAATATAAAAGCATGTAATATTTGTGCTCTCATAGTAACATTATATTTCTTTTATCGAAAAGTGACTTTATCATTTGTTACATGTTTAATGTTTAATTTTCTTTATACGTGTAGCTTAACAATAATCCTTACGTTGCTTGCATTTTCATTTACCATGTTCCCAGTCATCGTAAGTGAAACTGTAGGCATGGGAAAATAATCGTTTACGTCATGGCGTAACTGGGAGACATAACTAAGGAAAAGGGGAATGTATGATAAATAAAAGTTGTTCCGAACCACGACGTAAATAACGATTACAACAGAAAAGTGTACCGGACGGACGGACCGGAAGGACGGGTATCGAAAAATCACATTTCCAGTATGTAGACGCCATGAAGTATGTAAATCCGTTGAAATCTGAATTTGATATACTATTTCACAATCACCATTTTTTCTTCTCTCTTTTGTCGCTCGAAAAAGAAAAGTTTGAGTTTACCACAAAAAGCTAGGGTGTTTACCAAAAAATGTTCAATTACAGGGCCACCGCACTAAACTTTTTCAATTCAATTTCTTAACTGTGTTAGACCGCAGTTGTTACTGAAGTGTGTATTTGGATAATACGAAAAAAATATCGTATTATTCAAATACATCGAATGTCAGATTATCGAATAAAAAACTTCGATTGAAGAAAATACACACTACAAAACTAACTCACACTTTGAGCACATTTTCATTAGACATATAATAGAGCAATTAATGCAATAATTGTTTATGAAATATGAAAAAATCAAATGAGTAATTTTCGAGAAAGTCGTTCAAAAAGAACACGTGAGAAGTAACCTATCTCTTGTGAATTGTTTCGAACAATGAGTTAAGATATACTTTTGCTTATTAATGAAATATTTATTTGCGAAATTTGAACAAAATCGCCTGTCGTTCGAGAAAATTGTTGGGAAAAACCTTGACCCCCAAAATAATCTATCCGTCGTAATTGTTTTTCATAGAAATGACTTATACTAAAATATAGGGTTATTAATGAAATATTTATTTATGAATTATCAATAAAATTGTCCACGTAAGTTTTGAGAAAATCGTGAGGGAAAAATAACTCCCCGAATAAACTATCTCTTGAGGATTCTTTCAGGGCAAGCGAGTTATTCCATATTATTAGGTTTTTAATGAAATATTTATTTCTGAGTAGGAACAAAATTGCTTGATTCATTTTAGAGAAAACCGTGGAGGAAAAACACCCCCAAGAGTAAACTACCCCTCGTATATTTTTTTCAGGACAAACGAGTTTTGCCATATTGTTCGGTTATTAACGAAATATGTATTTTTGAAATACGAATAAACTCTTTTGAGTCATTTTTGAGAAAATCACCCAGACAACACACTCCACCAAGAATAAACTACCCCTCGCATTTTTTTAGGACAAACGAGTTATTTATTTCAAAGTTATTAATGAAATATTTATTTATGAAATATGAACGAAAACACTTGAGTCCATTTTGAGAAAATCACTGAGAAAAAACTCACCCCTAAGTATAAACTACCCCTTGTAGATTTTTCTCAGATAAATGCCTTATACCACAAAATAGGGTTGCTAATTAAATATTGATTTATATAAAAAAAGAAAACAAGATCGTTAGAGCCAGTTATTAGAAAATATATTTTTTCTATTTTCATCGTACAGGAAACTATCCTTGTTTTGGGAGTAGGAGGGAAATAAAAGAAACTATAGGAAATACTATGAAAATCTTAAACTAAAATTTGGTGCAGATAAGTTTAACGGTTGGCCTCTAGGCGAGTGCGCAGAAAAGTGTAGCGAACGGATGGACGAACAGATGTACATGTATCAAAAAATAACTTTTTCGGTATTAGGGGCTATAATACGTGTAAATTCGTTGAAATCTCAAATTTGATTTTTTTTTTGATCACCATATTTTCTTCTCTCATTTGTCACTTCAAAGTAAAAGGAACTCAGAACTACAGATAAGAGACACCTACGTTTACACATAGACATTTATTAATTTAAAACTGTTTTAGTTTGTCATTTCACTTCCAATTGAAATGTTTTACCATGACTAACGGCATACCAATGACGAGACGGAAGTTTTGAGGAAGTAAATGCATTCAGAAGTCTAGACTACATTACGCCTATCAGCCTGTTTTTACTTGTTGACAGTTGTAATTTCGTCCAAACGCTACATGAAATAATTCTTGGTTGACGTCATTGTGTTACTATTTTAGTATTGTTTTCTTCAGACTTGGTTGAAGTTTTGTCTTAACGGTTATACATTTTTTCTTTCTTATTTCATCGTTACACATAAGAATAAAATGTTCTGGTGAGTGGATAAATTCGAATCTACGAACATTGAGTTTTCATTCTTCCAACATTACCAATGGACCAAGCTTTGTCTTCACGTTAACGCGCGGTTACAGGGTTTATTACGATTTAAATAAAATGGCTGGCTGTTAGAGTTTCCTGCCCAAATATTTCGATAAAAAATTTTCATTGCTTCGTAGATTCTTAGAGCAATATTTAGATACACATTTTAGGATAGTGCATTTTAGTGTATATAATAATTTCATGCCAGATAAAAGCTAGATAAGTTTTGATAAAATGTTTCATATGTAGTTCTCAATAATAGGCTTGCTGTTCGGGGTGAAGTTTCAAGGTTCAGCATTGACTAGCAGTTTTTGCTATTAATATCCCTTCTAACAATATTGGCAGTGGACAAAAGTTAGCCCGTGTTGAAGCTTTTTGCTCCTAATTTAATTATTTTACTTTATTATTTAATGAATATATTGAAAATTGTCAGCAGGCACGTATACAGTAACTTATTTCGGAAGGGGCCCGACTTCAATATTAGGATAAATTATAATAAAATTTTAAAAGATAATCCCAAAAATTAGGCTAAATTTACAGAAAAGTTGGGATTTCAGAGGGGGTCCGGACTCCCTGTACCCACCCCTAAATGCGTCCTTGTTTGTCAGTAACGTTTCCTCATTTTGAAACCCTCAAAAACTTCGGATATATAAAGGGAAAAGAGTTATTTTCGATAAAATATCACTTCAAGGAGATGCGACAGTTTTATTGCACATGGTGGTATCCAACGTTCCCAAGGGCAAGAATTCCTTCCCTTTTATTCTTTTGCTATTGTGCTCTATCGAAAGGTTAGGTTTGTAAAATATTACTCTTACAAACAAGCGTGATTGGCAGATAGGAATATTGAACAGAACTCCACAGAAATGCATGCTGAACTTACGTTTATAGCTACTCTTTGGTGATTTGGCCTCAAGGTCAATCGAGTGGTAATTCAGTTCCGTCTCTGTTCTTGATCCATGTTCGTATTACTTCGAACAGTTTTGCTAATGAAAAGCATGCTTCGTAATATAACAGACTTCTTTCGCGTAAGAAATCGAAGCTCAGTTGGTCACAGCAACTTTTGTTACCTAACCATAACGGCCTAGGGTCGTCTTCAGTAGAATAAAAAATGTTACGTGATATTCCATTCACGAAGGAGGAAAGGTTACTTTAGATATATTTCTTTTTCATTTTGTCTGCTCTGCTTGTCAGAAATTATATACTTTCTGTTGGGACGGTGCTGAAAAGAGAGGGGGGGAATAAAACTTCGTGCACCCTCATACATTTTAAATTTTGTTACATGGTTGCTCAAATTATTACTAAAGAAAGCACTTTAAACCAAGATATCTAAAGTTACATTATGTAAGGGTGGCATATTTAGGAATAATAATAATAATAATAATAATAATAATAATAATAATAATAATAATAATAATAATAATAATAAATGTCTTTGGAGAGCCGAAATTATGTGACACGAATCATTACATGTAGAGCTTTAAGATGAGTGGTCATAGCAGAGGAAAAAACAGGGTTGTTCTCAGTCTGACCAACGTAAAGATTATGTGCTGAAGTTAAGAAGCATAATAATTCTACAATAGGTTGCGTTTACGTAGAATATCAGTTACTTCAGTTCTCCTCCTTCGGGCTACTTACCTCATGTGGTAAATTCAAAACGATTTCAATTTAAGACAAATACATGTAAAACTTTTCTGTAATTAAATATATATAGGGGAAATTAAACATTTAATAGGGAAATCTGTTATCAAAATGTCCAAAAAAGTATATAGAAGACTATCAAGCGAGAAACATTGTGAAACTTTATAAAATTCTCCAAATTAGAATTAACATTTACTGGAAAACATTCGTTATGCACCAGTGAGCATGTAGTGAGTAGTGAGCACAGGGGAAATTATTACGAAACTGTTTGCAAACAAAAATTAGAGACACTAATGCAAGTGCGAGAACGGCATTTTTTTGTATCGTCATGAGTTTTACACATATGTTACAATTTGATTTTTTCCCACATAAAAAATAAATAAAATAACCACAGTAATAAAAATTACAACGGCACTTCCATGGGGTTCGAACCCAACACCTTCGGCATACAGACTAGTTGCTTTAACTAACTGAGCTACTTGTTTTCTTACGTGAACTGAACCTGTTCTACGGTAAAGACGATTTTTCATTACGATTGTGCTAAGAATTCGTCTTTTTCCATAGGTAATTTCCACTATTTGCTCTATCTATACGTTAATACTTAGCATAGATTCATATATTTGGAGTTCGCTGATAATGCATGTAATAAGACACATTAGAAATGTTTCGTGAAAAGTTTCGTTTGTAGATCTAATCCACGTCTCTCTCAATGAAATAGATGTCGTTGCTTTGTGTTGAACTGCAGAATTCCCTCGCGTTCTTGAAAATTTCCCACTTTAGCACAGTTGGTAATTCTCGAGATTTCTGTCGATTTAATGTTTTTTGCTTCTAATTTATTTATTTTAAGCTAATATCTAACACAAATATTAAAAACGGGTTTGTTATTAACCTGTCCTGCTGGAGAAACCTTCCGAAATTTCGAACATATAAAGAAAATGGAGATATTTCAAAAAACTTCAGAATAAAGAGACGCGTCATTTATTTTGCTCATGGTAGTACGTCTCTGAGGCCAAAACATTAGCAAATACAGATAATTTATCTTTAAGGGTGATATAAAAGATTATATATTTTTCTCTGTATCCATCGATGAATTATGGCAACAACCGTTGTAACTATTGAAAGAGATCAACGTGAAGCTTCCACCATAGGAAGCATATATAGCAGGCACGTATCCAGGGGGGACCTGGGGGCTCATGTCCCCTCCGAAACTGAAGCACGTTTTTAATAAACATAGTTTTACGCTTTTGAGATTATTTTGTTTCAAATTACTTCGAGTCTGTCAAAATTTTGGGCAATGTGTTTCGTCTTCTTTTAAGTCTAAGAACATACCGTGATGCCATAACCCCTTGGTGGAATAAAAAAAACACTTAAATAGGATTAAAATTTCGTTTCTGTTCTGTTTACAAATTTAAATGTAATGGAACTATACACTCAGTGTTTTCTTATTATTGTTATATGCTATAGCAGACATTTTCCTTAGTTACATATCTCTCGGAAATATTTGTTTGACTTTCTTTGTGCCACAATACAGTTCCTTCAAACTAAACTGGTTCTTATAATGAAAAGTAAGGAAAAGTTTAAGCAAGAATAGAACTCTTGCATTATATTATTATTATTATTATTATTAATATTATTATTTTGAAAACAAATTGATATTTCAAAACATTAGAATTACGTGCTTACAAGACTTACCCTTGTCAGCCCCCCCCCCCCCGCGAAAAGAAAACCTAGATAAGTGCTTAATATATAGTGATTAAATTCCCATCAAATCAAATAAGTTCTCATGTATCTGACCTTGATACATGGATACATGTATTCATACTACAGACCAGGAGAGCATAACGTGTTCTACAAGATAAAATTTTGAGATGACCAATTTCACATCACATGACAAACTCAGGATTGTGAAGACAAGGGGCGTACGCAGGGAGTGGGTCCTGGGGGTCCGGAGCCCCCAATATCCCGACATTTTTGTAAATTTAGTCTAATTTTAGGGGCAAATTTACAAAGTTTTTATAATTATTATCCGTTAATATAATTATTATATTATCCGTACGGTAATCGGGTATAGATGTACATCTGCGGACAGCCAAGTTACTGTACAATTTCCATCTCTAAATGGAACAAAATCTGTTTTTAAATACTTTAGTATTTTATTTCGTAACAGAAGAAAAGACTTGATGGGTTGAAAATATATAAATATTGGAAACAGAAGGAAGAAGTTAAAGGGTTACTTACAAAAATAAAAATAAAAATAACGTATTACGCTTATTGGTACGCGTTTTCGTGCACACAGAAATAATAATAATAATAATAATAATAATAATAAAACGTAACAGATACTCCACAAGCAATGCAGAACAAGTAATCATTTCAAGACTTCAGTGTCTTTTAAGGCAAGTTCTGCATACAGAGGCCAATTAACCAGAATAAACACCTTTGTTCAGGCTTTTGATTCAAATGAAGGGAGAAGCCGCGGGTGCTCAGAGATAGAGCGTTCACCTCTGGTGAATGGGGTCCCTGGTTCGATCCCAACTTGCGCCATATGAACTTTGTGGTGGACAAACACAGTGTGCATGTTTTTCTCGGGGTTCTTCCACTTTCTTCATTCCACCATTTCATTCATTTCTCATCATCATCGTCTCCTTTAGCCTAACCGGCATAACCGTAGGACGTAAAACTCAAAGATTTCCAAATGAAGGCACTATCGAAGAAATGTGTGCACGCTTAAAACATCTAAATAGCATCTTGTCAAAGCAGGAGGAGGTGCAAGATACTATTGAGACTAATCAAATTGAACCCGAAGCAGAAGAAAACGTCCGTGCAGTGATTGAAAACACTGTATATATTGTATTTTTCTTTAGAGACTCCAATACAAGCACTTGTTTCAAAGCATAAAAATAAATTCTACTGTTTTGCAAAATTTGATCCGCCATATTGGATCCACTATTTTGAAGATTTCAATTAGGATATCAAGTTCGTGATCAGTGAAGTCAAAAACCACAGCATGCCCATTTTTGCACACTCTGAAAGTGATTTTGAATTTTGGCCACGTTTTTAGCATTTCGTAGCACTGTGCGTCTTCGCAACACACAGGACAGCTTTTTAAAAACAGTACTGTATTGCGAAAATTAGTACGTCTGGTCACCCTATGCTAGTCAGACGATATTCGTAACAGAGAATTTGATGCAATAATTGAAAATCAAATGTATAGACAATATATTCCAATTCGAGGTATAAATCAAGCAATATCTAATAGAAAGTCCTCTGTGACATTCATATGTTAACACATTTTCATTGAATATAAATTGTTCAGTTTTCCCTCATATTAGCGGTAAAAGTGTGCTGGAACACAGGAGGACGCCGTCCCCAACCTCCAAAAAATATGTACGGCGTCCCCCAAATTCCTAAAAAATTACAATGGGCAAAGATAATCAGGGCTTGTCCATCACAAAGTTCACATGGCGATGGCTGGGATCGAACCAGGGACCCCAAGCTCAAGAGGTGGGGTCCGATAGTTATGCCTCTGGGCCTGTTCCATACATGACAAGTTAATTAAGGGACAATATTGACATATCTCAAAGCCGTACGAATAAATATAACTTCTAGGGCAACTACTAATACGGAGTTTTTTTAAACTGAAATTGGCCCACGACTCATTTTTGTTTGTGCTGTTTTGTTTATGTAATATAATGAACCTGTTTGATACTTCATTTATAATTTCATGTTCGTATCGTATATGGTTGAAAAATATATTGTCTTCAATTGGATCCCCCTCGAACGGCGGGGTGCTACCCTGGGGAGAAGTTGCCCTCCTGTCCTCCACAAGTTAAGACCCTAAAAGAATCCACTACTTATGAACATTGTTTCTAGCATTTTCATTTTATTTAGTGAAGATATATCGAACCAGAGACCTCTACCACTAAGCCACTGCGCTCCCTACAATCGTAATCGAGTTCTTGATATACATTAGGGGGTCGGTGAAAGTAAGCAGAACGGTAACAAATAGAATCGAAATTAATAAACAGGTTGGGCTAGGTAGTACCATTTCAATCACTTTCTTTGATGCCCCCCTCCAAATTTTGCATGCCGGAGACGCCAGTGCGCGGGAACATACTATAACCGCATCTTTTTCGTGCGCAGCAACAATTAACATATGTAACACAACATATAGAATTTATGACAATTTGAAATGTATATGAATAATATTATATTAACTCACCACATGTATATAGCTCTTCCACTTCTAAGGCCACGATTCTTCGTGTTGCACATGGAATACTATTAGCTGGTTAATATTTAGTTTATTCGTCGTCTTCCCCACCATGGACACTTACAAATCATGTTTTCGTGATATTTGCAACTGTACTAGCAACTTGGTACAGTTGCCAATTAATGAATATTTTTATCACAAACATTTTCCCCACTTGTAAACTCACCTTCACTTGACTATAAGAATCAACGAACTTATTCCACATTGCATCACCATATGACAAATGAAGGACGCGAACCGAACATACATGCAGCGAGACCAGACTACGATTTCTCCAATGAGGCTCTTCATCGGCAAAGGCGGCTCGGCGTCTGCCCAAGCACCTTTCCAAGGTCGGTCCGTCCGCTTTTTTCAGACCTTCTTTCGACTCCTTTACATGTCGGCACGCCGGCAGCGTTTCGGCGCCTTTCCGACAACATTTGCCGAGATCGCCCGTCCGATGTTTGCCGTCTTATTCCAAAATGTTTGTCAAGGATCCTCTGGTACTTGTAATTTAATTTTAAAAATTTACTTCTCATATACCGTTTACGTGCAGTCCCTTTACTACATTTCTTTTCATACATTTACTTTTTTTATGGTCGGCACGCCGTCAACGTTTCGACGTCTTTACACCATCATTTGTAGTGGTCGTTCCGTTCGCTGTATGCCGACTATCTGCAGACTCCGTTTTCACAATTCATATTTTATGGAATTAGTGCCCACTCAAGGGAAAAACCTTCGGACAGTTTCATTTTTTACTTCATCTTTAACATCTACGGACCAGCATTTTTCAGTGCTCGAAAAAATTATTTCTGAATATTTTCTAGTTAGTACACTGTATACTCAAAGCTGCCATATGATGGTCCCAGAGTGCACTAAATGTATTCTCGAATGAGTACTTGAGTAGCAAAACTTGTAACGATGCAATTGACATGAAACGACATACGTTTACGTAATATTAAAATGAATGTACTCAAGTGAGCACTGGGGTCCGTAGAGGCTAAAGAAGATACAGGCTTTATTCATTTTCCAAAATTCGACTCGTTGCCACTTTTACGCGATATTGAAACATTCTCCGACGTCTATTTTTAAAAGAAATTGCCGGCAGTGCCTTTTTGCAGTCGTCATCCTACTGGCTGCCGACTGTTTCGAGAAAGCTTTATACGAGGGAAATATAAGCCCTAATTCGTATTTTAAAGCTACAGATTACCTTCTAACTCTCTTTGTTTCTTTTGGTCAACGAATCTCTTTTTGCTCGTCGCGTTCGAAAATCGCGCGGAAAAACGCCGGTGTCCTCAGTAGGGACATGCAAGATTGAACTATGTTCTGTTAATTAATGTGAAATTTGGCGTAATTGTAGCAAAAGACTATGTGCTTTTCAAATCTGAAATGTTATTTTGGTAATACACCGTCTTAGGGGCGAAGCTCAGAAGATGGATCTTTATAAAAATTCAAAATTTAGTTCCCGAAATGCAAGTGAGCGTCAGATTATCCACAAATATCATATAATTAATATTTGAATGCTCCTTCCTGTGCCAGTGATTTATGTGGGGCTATAGCCCCCTTTCAGAAATAAAAGAGTCACCATAATTATCCTTAGTACGAACATACGAGAAGAATGTATTTCTTGTCAATTGATGTGAAATTTAGCGTCATTGTAACAAAAAGGATGTGCTTATCAAATCTTGAATGTTATGTCGGTAACGCACCGCCTTAGGGGGACACTGCGGGCGAAGCGTATGTTACTGGATCTTTATATAAAAAAAATAAATTTTATTTTGGAAATCCAGTGAGTGTCAAGTTAATCACAAATGATACGAAATTAACATTCTGATGCTCCTTTCATGAGCCAGTGAGTGATATTGGGCTACAGCCACCTTCTAAAATCACATTAAAATTCATGATAAATATCCTAAGCAGGGAGATGCGCAAGAAGCTATTGGTTGTCAATTAACATGAAATTTGTCGTTATGTTAGTAAATATCTGGAATGTTATTTTGGTAACAGGGGGCACACAGTACGCAGGATAAATTAGTAGAGATACCTTCGGGAATCACAGGGGGAGGGGAAATAAAAATTCCAAATTTTATTTTGGGAGTGCTCATGAGTTTCAAATTACTTGCAAGATGCGCAGAATTAATGATCCATAGTATTTTATGTACCAATGACTAATATGGGACTACAGCCCCCTTCGAAGAGCATAATAAATTCAATATGATTGTTCTTACGCAAGGATTTAGTGGCAGGAGCTAAATATTTTTTATAGTTAATAGGAAATTTGTCATTATTTTTTAAAGAAAATGTTTATTTAGAAAAGAGTCTTAGTAACAATAGGATAATACCCCTGTGTTGTTCTCCTTTCAGGGGCACGGACTCAGAATTTCTTTTGCCTAATGCGAGTGCCAATATGAAACGTTGAAAGTAGTTTTCTCTAATTCAGTGGTTCCCAAACTTTCCAATAACGGGGACCCCTTGTTCGTTCGGAAAGTGGTCTGTAGGTCCCCTTGCAACGCTATTTGGAATAGATGGAATTACCACTGAGAAGAAAAAGATCAAGAAAAATAATGCAATAATTAGTTTATTCTAAATATACATGATTGTTTCCTATTTAACGAAATTTGAATTGAAAATACAGTAATCTTCAAGACTGAAAATCAGTCTTTTCTCTTAAAGGATACCACTTCGTAAACAATGTTCTCAAATGTGCGATCACTAATGTGAAGAATGATTTTTTTTTTCATAATTGCGTTGAAATCTGGAATAGGTTTTGTCACCATCAATCTTAGGTCCGATTCCACACCTAGACGATTTCATTTCTAAGTTTTAATACTGCAAAGAGCAGAAAATTTATGCTCACTTAAGTAAGTGGTAGGGGAAGCCATCAAATGTTGTGATGCCTTTTCATACAACTCTTTATACTCACAGCGCACAAGCAACCAAAAGTTACAAAGTTCATTTTTTTAAAGTTTAGCCATGAATTCCCAAGATAGTTCCAATAGCTGTTCTTTTCTGTTCGAAACATTCATAATTTGTACGTCATGTATTTCTACTATCACCGACCCGAAGCTCATTTTGAAAATTTTAAAAAAGACATTTGGAAGAGACAGACATAATATCAAACTTTATTAACCAACCCTCGTATATAAAAGAAACAATCTCGAAGCTTTCTTCATCAGTTTTGTATTTCGTGCATCTGTGTTGGTAGGTCTCATTTTGATTCTTACGGTCATATATGGTCGAGGAACAAGGACTGTTCACGTGAGAGTTACATGCTTGGTAAATGTCTTTTGGGTCTGATTTTGGGACAATCACTTTCAACCTACACACTTTTAATACCAAAAGCTCATTGGACAATAATTCTGATCCCGACGCTAGGAGCGAAAATCGGGATTTCCCCGTTGAACATATACAAGCGTTGGTTTGCTAAATAGAACTCTCACTGTGTGTTTAGTACGCGTGCCTGTTTGTTACTTCGAAGAGCACCCACCAAGGCGTGTGGGGTGCCGTGTTCTAAAGATAATACGCGCTCTCCTTGTATGGGTTGAGCTTCGCACGTTGAATCGCCGTTGGCATATGTGAGAGTTAATTTTCAGAGTTTATCAACAGTGATATGTTACGCATCTGTACAAAAAAGGTCATTCTAACAGCGTGTCGAACTCTCATATAAAGTGACTCGTAATACGTGTTAACACTTTAACATTCGTTTGTGGCCTCAGCTCGGATGGTCGTTTTATTTCTGCCAGTAGGGAATTAGCCTACATTGAACCTTCAAGACTAATTGACGGAGCGCCGAGCTTATTTCGGCTCTAGTACAGGAACTTTTGTGGATCTTGTTTACATCTAGGGGATTTGACGCCAGGACCCGAGTTGTACACTCTAAATACAGTACCCACTATTTCAGAGGTACAAAACGGCCTTTCTGTACCCATGAATTTAGCAGGTACATGGTACCCAAGAAGTAGCAGGTACAATGTACGTCTGATTTCTTAGCTACAAATATTCTTCATAGGTACTAAAGCTCGTAATTTCATGGGTACAAAACCTAATTTCATGGGTACATGTATAGTCAGAAACAATATTAAGTATAGGTTGGAGCTATAATTTCATATACTTTCAACCTATACTTAAGTTAATATTGTTTCTGACTGTGCCTATTACATGGAGCTGCAGTGGCTCAGTGGTAGAGCGTTCACCTCTGGGGTCCCTGGTTCGACTCCAGGTCGCGCCAAGTGAACTTTGTGGTAAGCAAACACCGTGTGCGTGGGTTTCCTCGGAGTTCTACCATTTCCTCTCACTTTCTTTATTCTACAATTTCATTCATTTATCATCATTGCCGTCTTCTTTAGCCTAACCAGCATAACCGTGGAACGTAAAACTCAAAGATTTCATTTCATTTTGTACCTGTTTTATTGATAAACATAAGTTGACTCAATCAATATCTAGATTACAACCCTTAACAACATTTGCTATTATAGGTCGTAATCTAAGCATTTTCAGTCAACATTAAAAGTCGCAATCACTCTGATTAACATAAATATGCTAAAAAAGAAATGTGATGGTTCTGTATAAAACTTAGGTGGGCTAGTGAAAACTTTCGTAACGTGAGTCTGTTGCCCATTTCACAAGTAGAAATATTGGTTTAATCTATTTAAAAAAATAATGGAAACAAGGGTCATGTGATGCATCACCTTTAAGACTAGATTTCAATAGAAATTCAAAGGCAAAGTCAGATTTTCAGTATTTGTACCCTGCTACTTTTCAGAGATGACATTATTAATGATATTGAAATTAGGAACAATATGAAACTGGTTACATAAACAGTAATAATGAAAACTCATTTTTTCAATAAAGTTCTCATGATATACTATCACAAAATGAGGTGGGCTCCATTTTCCATTTAAGATTATTTTCAGACAAATTCAACAGGGCTGCCTCCAAAATGGCCTACAGAACACATTATATTGCTAGAAATTTTCCGCATCCGACTAAACCAATTTACAATTATTCCTCTTTCACTTCAGAATATACAGTAATCAGGGTGGCTCTAACTTTGACTTACTTTGTACCGTATCATATATGAATAAACCTTGTACTTTGTTCCTTATTATAAACACAAATATTTATTCGATTTGAAATGTTTGAATACATTTTATATTAATACTAAAGTACGGCCATTCGTCCTACTGGAAGGACGCGCCTCCTGATTTAAAAATGGAGAATCTGTCCTCCCGGAAGAATGTGAAACTCCTATAAGAGGTATTCTGCAAAAGAACGAATATCAGTGTTATATTATCCATCAAACATCACCTTCGGAAAGCATCTCACTTTTAGTGAACGAACAATCGTAACTTTTTTTTTTTTTTAAAGATTAGATGCCATACAGAACTGAGACTTGTCTTTTTTCTTAGTGATGCTTTCTATGCTGCCACAAATATACAAAGTCCTCTTAACTGTGGGAAAATATTGTAGTACCTTTTGGACGTTCAGTCCTTCCTGAAGGATGTTTAAGTTACAAGTTTTCTGATGAAAGTAATGAAAATACTTAAAAATACCATCGATTATATTTTCGACATCAAAGCTTTGTTTTTATCAACCCAAATAAAACAACATAACAGCTGAGCAATGGAAATACCTTCCATTAAAAGCTAAGCTTTTAGCTTTTGATAAAACTTATAAAATTTACTTGGGGCAAAATGCCACATATTCTTCTTCAAGCTGTGGATTAGCAAAAAATGAAGAAAGAATACTTCAGTTTGCGCGTGCGGACTCACACCGATTAAAGCATCCGAAATTGAATAAAGCAGATCCGAAAGCTACACGAAAAATTTGAAGAACAACTAAGGACCAGACTGTTTTGTTGAATTAGGGGATGGGGCGCTGATAATGCAAATTTGATGTTTTAACCTTTTGTTCACAATTTTTGCTGCTACATTATATAACCTTATTAAATAATAAATAAACATTCTTATTTTAAAATGAAGTGCTAAAAATACTTGATATACAGGAACATAATTCAAGTAATACAAAACAAGTTTATTGCTATTGTTTAATTGTTATTCTTGCAGTTGTTTTCGTTATAATATTTAGTATTTTATATGGTTTCTGCAGTACGCTGCGTTTAATATTTCTTTGTCACATGTCAAAATTTTTTTGCAAGTCCCAGAAATTGTCCAAACCATGTTGGGTATAATAAATTCTTAACGTAATAAATACATAAGAGCAGCAGGGATGTCTCTTCGATATCACGGCTGTTTCTTCATTTCCTTTCCACAGCATTTTGGACTCGGCAGTATAGAATAGGGTTGGTCCTTGAGGCTTTCAAGGTTTCTGGAAACGATGCCTGTAATATATATATCCAAAGGAATGAGTTTAGATATGTTTAATAAAATATAAAAAACACAGTACATATTTAAATAAAGAAATAAAATCACGAAATAACAATGCTGTGCAAAATATGCAATAATTATCTTATCAAGTGTAGCTACATCTAAATTGAAAAGTTGTTTACATACTATCGTTATATAGACGACACGTTAATTCTCTATAAAGACAACAAAAAAATAGAAGTACTCCTTAGAATGTTTAACAATATTAATTTTAAAAATGAAATATGTTATACTTTGGTACGTTGTTTTAGTGGTAACATACTACAAAAACTTATAACTTTACTTTGAAATGCGATTGTTCTTGATAAAATTCTGTATTTTCGTCAGAGTTTCTCCATGTGGGTGCCGCTCAGCCAAAAAACGTGCTTTTTTTTTCGGGTTGGAAACACCTGAAAAAACCCACCTGGTTATTGAGCTTTTGATGAGTATATTAGTCATACAACTAAGCGGATCACATTGAAAGTGATTTTTACAAAATTTGGACTTTTAGGCATACTACATTATTCAATATATACTAATTAAGTCTTTTCTAGGACCTTTGTAAAGTACTGAATGAATTTTTAAAAACTCAGCTTGAGATAATTATGGAATTAATTGAGATAATTATACAAATTAATGCACAGATTATGCTTATATTTGAAATAAATGAAGTCTTTGAGTTTTACGTCCCATGGTTACGGTTTGGGGGCTAACGGAGGCTGTGATGAAGAGAAATAAACGAAATGGTGAAATGAAGAAAGAGGGAGGAAACGGGAGAACTCGGAGAAACGGTGATTGTCCTCCACAAAGTCCACATGGCGCGAGCTGGGATCGAACCAGGGACCCCAAGAACCGGAGGTGAACGCTCTACCACTGATCCACCGCGCCCCCTAGTTGCAAATTATGACAATGAGAATCTTGAAATATAAATCACATTTTAACACTTTTACCCACTTACATTTAGATATTTTAAAAAATAAATTAAGTCCGAGAAAACCGATACAGGCGTAGGTGGGTTGTTTTTTTAAACCCTGATTTTAGTAGCTCTCGACTTTGTCTGGGTACGATGCTATTAGCTGTTAAGTTCCTAAAATCCACAAACAACCATGCTCCAGTGAGAATCGAACCTGGAACATTGAAGTAAGCGGAATGATACTTAAAAGCGCACGGCTACTGCGGTCAACTCTCGTTCTCATTTACAAAATCAAGTAAAAGGTGCTACAAGACTTCTTTCTGAATTGCAAAATTGGTTTCAAAGTACTTTTAAATTCCTATGTGCAATAGATGTAATCTGTTGGTCGTAGAAGGATGTCAGAAGGAAAAGAAAACATGTATACAATTAAAATATATTAAAAAACTACAGTAATTCCGTGGGAAAAGAGCGACAGATCGCGGATAGATCTATGTAACTTTAGATAAGTATGGTTTCATGTGTTAAATTTAGAATTTTTGAATCAATATACAATGAATTTTATGTCGAGCATTCACTGATAGAGCAATTCCAGCAATTTCTTCAAAAGTGATGTGTGATTGGAAAACAAAACTAGTACACTTGATTAAACGCATTGGTACAGTAATTAAATAATTGGAAGTTTACTAAATGTAATAATGTATACAGGTACCTATAATTATTATTGCTCTTTAAATATAGCAACACATTACCATTTTAATGGTAAGAGAACATTTACTTGATTTTTAAAATATCAAAGCGATTATTTATTAAAACATACTTCGATTTTGCTGCTATCTATGTCTCATAAAATAACGAATTACTTATTGAGATCACAACGCAAAGGCGAAGATTAATCAAATTGCGGTCCCAATTCCAAGCACTTCTATTCAAAAAAAAAAAAAAAAAAAAAAAAAAAAATGAAGAATATTCTTCTGTATCTTACTGCCATATTACCAGATTTTACTACAATGCATGAGTATTGCATAAACAGGCTATTCAAAATTCCTTCTCCAATTTACTGTAATTACTGATGACGATCTTAAAGACATCCGAAACATTGATGTTGCGATTTCTAATAAATTTATTTTCAAAATAATAAAAAATTGCAAAAGATAAAAATAAATGGTTAAATTTCGTACAATACTATTACCTATGTTAAAGGGTTTAAAAAGTCGACACTGGCCGTATTTAAGGCACCATTACAGCATTTGCCTAGTACGACTGAGATAAACCAGGGATAAGCGGTTGCTGAGCGCGAACCCAGGAACTTCCTAAAACGAAGCCAACGCTCTACTCAACTGCCCTACGCTCACTCGCTAATATAAAGCAAAACTTAAATATAATTACCCCTAACTCAAGTTCATTTGGAACGACACGGGTTTGTTGCTTCTCTTTTGACAACAGTTTTTGCTTCTTTCTTCCTCTGTCAATCTTCTTATGAAAATACCTTACGAAGAAGAAGAGGAGAGAACTGTCACTTTTATTTTACCAATAATAAGCTAATTCATAATTATAAATCAAAATAAAATTAGTGTGCTTTAAATATGAAGCAACACATTTGTATTATAATCGCGCTATTTATTCCTATTGCATCAGACAGCTAAACATTTTCCTAGTAATCGATGTCTACTTTCGGAAAAAGATCTACTTTCATATCACTGTGTTGCATAAGGAAGTAAGGCCAAATAAAATTATTTATATCCATATGTAATCTAAATAAATTAAGAAATTTATTTAATCCAAAACACCGCTTGAAAAGAAATATGTTTTTTTTTTGCTGACTCTCTGTAGCAGACAGATACTGGCACCCAACAAAATATTTCCCCCCAGCTGTATCGAGTAATATTATACGTTAGTAGCGTAAGTAATTTTGGGGGTCTTATAAATTACACACGAGTAGAATCACAGTATTTACAGACAAATTGTTGAGTGGGTCAGGAAAGTTTAACGAAATTATATTTGTCTGTTTGTTTAGTTTGAGATATTGCATTCCCTATTTGAGTTTGCGATACTGAGCAAGAAACACTGAAATTTCGAAGGAACCGTCTATTTTATTTTTGTTTGGCCAAGTTTAAGCTATCACCGTTCATAAAAAAAAAGACAGAGAGAACTGTGTAAGTTGTAGGCCCAGTTGCTAAATTTTCCTTCGATCGCTTTTACGTTTTTTTCTACGAACTCTTGTGGAATATCAGCTAGGGCCAGGTTAATTTAAGTCCTTTCAGTTTTCGTCGTTACTTTCGTGATATAGGCCTATGAGGTGAGGGAAAGGATAACCCCTCCCCCATGATATTGCGAGTTTTATTTGCCGCATTTTGATAAAACCGCCTTCTCTGTGTTTTCACATTGTGTATGTTTTTTGTCATGTACTTGTACAAGGACTTCGAGGTATTCGTAGAAGGTAGAGGGGTGCAACGTTGTGACTGGTGTCCTAGGGAGAAGGGGGAATTAGTGTTATATAGAGATGTAAAAAACCCGTTTTTTTTGAATCGATGGTTTTTTCACATAAATAGCCGGCTTTTTGGGGGGAAAACGAGAATTTTGGAAATTTTGGGTTTTTTCATTTTCATGATTTTTCTATCTAAATAGCTTTCTTATAGTATACTAACTAACTAACTAACTCTATGGCCTATGGAACCCGGAGGTTCAGTGCCGCGTTCACAAAAGCTCTCCACTGACTTCTATTCTTAGCTAATTGCTTCCAGTTTCTACTTTGTATTCCTATCTCTCCGAGATCCATCTTAATATTATCCTCCCATCTGCGCCTAGGTCTTCCTAATGGTCGTTTTCCTATGGGTCTACCAGTCAAGACTTTGAAAGCGTTTCTACTTTCTTCCATTCTAGCTACATGACCTGCCCACCTAAGCCTCCTAGACTTGACGACCCTAACAATGTTGGGTAAACCGTATAAACTGTGTAGTTCCTCGTTATGATCTTCCGCCATTCCCCATTCTCGTTCCTCTTGGGTCCCAATATTCTTCTCAGGATCCTGTTCTCAAATACTTTCAGTCTATGTTCTTCCCTCAGAGTAAGCGACCATGTTTCGCAACCATACAGAACAACAGGCATGATTATCGTTTTATATATTTTAAGCTTCAAATTTCTCGACAGAATTCGCGACGACAAGAGATTTTGAACCGAATAGTAACACGAATTCCCTGCTTTTAGTCGACATTTAATTTCTTCGTGAATATGATTTTCGTCTGTTAATATTGATCCTAAATATTTGAAAGTATCCACTTTATCAAAAGTATTATTTAATATTTTAACGCCTCCACAATTTGCAGTACTACGGTCGCGACTCACTTCCATGTATTTAGTTTTCTCTACATTTACTTCTAAACCCATGTCCCTGCAAGCGTTTAATAAAATCCCTGCATTTATTTCTACTGTTCTCCTATCATCCCCTATTAAATTTACACTTCCACTTCTATTCGATTGAGTTCTGGAATATACGGTTCTGCGGTGTGTATCTCCTTTTCTCCACGCACATTAGTTTTTGGCTGCTTGTTCAGCAAATCGTCAAAGAAATCTTTCCATCTATTTAAGAGGCTATACGTATCAGTGAGAACTGTTCCGTCAGATTTCTTTAATATATAAGCACGAGGTTGATAGCCTTTCTTAAATTCGCTGATCCCTTTATACATGTCCCGAACATTTTTATTTTTACTATTATCTTCAAGTTCCTTAATTTTAGCTTTCAGAAAATCGCGTTTCTTTGTTCTAAAAGTTTTGGAAGTTTTCCGCCTGATATCTGCGAAATTTTGTGTAGTTATTTCATTCGGATTTTGTAGCCACCGTAATTTTGGTTGTTTTCTTTTCTCTGCTAGTTTAATGCATTCTTGGTCGAACCATGGTTTGTTCCTACGTATTTCCGCGTGTCTCAATTTTTCTATTGCTGAACTTTTAATGCTATCTCTAATTGCAATCCAAGTATCCTCAACACTAGTGCACTCCGAGACTTCTAAAACCGAGAATCTATTCGAAACTTCAATCTGGTATTTCTCTCTTACCTGGCTCTCTTCTAATTTCTTTAAATTAAATCTCTCCGTTTTCGGACATTTTGTATTACCTTTATTCAACGATAATCTCTCCCGTATTATCGCTGCTACCAGGTAGTGATCAGTGTCACAATCAGCCCCTCTAAACGACCGGACGTCAATTATGCTAGATTGTCTTCTTCTATCTACTAAAACGTGATCAATTTGATTATGTGTTTTTCCGTCTGGTGATGTCCAAGTGTATTTATGAACGTCGCGATGTGGGAATTTTGTACTCTTCACAATTAGGTTTTTGGATGTTGCAAAGTTCACGAGTCTAACACCGTTGTCATTACTTTCCTTATGTAAACTTTCGTTCCTTATAATCGGTTTGAAAATATCCTCTCGTCCTACCTTCGCATTGAAATTCCCTAATAGAATCTTCATATGGTATCGCGGGAGTTGGTCAAATATCCGTTCCACTTCTTCGTAAAAACTATCTTTTATATCGTCACCCTTATCTTCAGTTGGAGAATGTACATTTAAAACAATAATATCACACCACCTTCCCTTAAGAGTTATAAAAGAAAGTCTGTCAGTAACGAATTCAACCCGTTTAATTGCTGGTAATATTCGTTTGTGAACGAAAAACCCTGTTCCTAACTGGTGATTTTTATTTCCTTCCCCGTAAAATAAAGTAAAATTTCCGGAATTATCAGATCCATTTCCTTCCCACCTAACTTCCTGAACTCCTACTAAGTCCATCCTGTATTTCTCTAACTCACTCGTTACAGATTTTAACGCGCCTGCCCTATAAAGACTTCTAATATTTCATGTTCCAAACCTCATGTCCATTTTCTTTTGCTGATGTCGTGCCAAGTTATCAGTCCTTGTCCGAGGCTTTTGTAAATGTTTCTGAACAAGTACCATTTTTTACAGGATGAGGGTGTTAGCCTTGCCCAAACCCCCAAGCTGGAGGACAACTCCTAGTCGTCTGTCCGCGACTGCTTATTCAGTATATTCGCAGCTAACCTCTATATCTAGAGGCCTTCTCCTCGATCCGCAACCTGAGGACGCGCCATGCCGTGGTGACAGGAACCCACGTTATTTCTTATAGTATATTCTATAGTTAAGAATTCCATGACCTGAATGCAATATTTCGCTCTGAAATTCACCATCAAGATGGATGGAGCACATGTTTTACGAATTAAAGCTAACATGAAGAATGTAGTATTTGAGGGCAATTTTAGAGGCTATTTAACTTTATTTTAACTTTTGAGTTATCGACATCTTTTTTCTTCTCTAGATCATTTTAGTTTGTCATCCATGTTTCATTTCTAAGAGCTTAGTACTCTAGCTTCTAGCACAAAAGTTAAACTTGCCCGTTTTTCTACGTATTTATCCGTCAAAGCATACGTTTTTCAATATACCCGTCAAACCGTACTTCCACATTTCTGTTAAACTGTAGCTGTGAAGTGATTTAGCAATAATTTTCCGAACACAATCTTGAATACCAATTTATACAAATAATCAGTAGCGAATTTAGAAAAGTACTTTAGGAGGGGTTTTTCTGATTGTTTCGTTTTCTAAAAAGTCCTAATTTTATTTGGGAGGTGCTTGAAGTTTATGAGTACAGGCATAACTAATATTTCGTTTCGTTTATATGTTTAGCAATAATCTTCCGGATACAACCTTAAAAATAATTTTATACTGAGAATCAGAGGCGGACTTAGAAAAGTATTTTGGGAAGGGTTTTTCATACTAATGTTTAGTTTTCTAAACAATCGTAATTTTTATTTGACGAGAGCTTAAAGTTTATGAGTAAAAGCATAACTAATAGATATTTTGTTTGTTGCACACATTCCGTAACTTTGGGGAACGGGCTTCGGTCCGAAAGACCGCCCCATAACCTTCGCAAAACCGTCATTGCTGATAATTAGTAATAATAACGATTTATAAACAATAAGAAAGGAAGTCGGCCAACTCACGGTACACGCACTATTTCTACATTCACAGATGGAATGAAGAAAAGCATTGTCAGAATGGTCGAATGCTGGTTGAATCCCTGACTTCCCGATAGAAGCGTAAAAGTTAATCACTCAGTCATGTCTGTCGTGCAGTTGTATTTAGCTTAACTTAAATATATTCCGTAGTCCTTTTTTTGGGGGGGGGGGATTCCGTAATGATATGTTGAATCCCTCTTGTTAAAAATTCAGAAAACTTGAGGATTGGGTAAACCGTGATGGTGGTTATATAAAACTTAACTGTAGAATTTCAAGAATATACAAAACCAAAAGCTCTAGATGTGCAGCCTTTAAGTGTATCATATAAAACTAAGTATTTCTCTTATCTTTTATTCTAATTTTATCTTGTTTCAGAAAGAGGGTTTGGAATATTTTGAAGTAAAAATACTACATACTATTTTGCTAGTTATTTGTGTATTTTTTTTTTTAAAAAAAGAAGTGTTTACTTTTAGGGTGGGCTGGTTTAACCAACTTTTTTTTTTAATAACTGGTTTAAACCATAAAATTAAAAAGAATGAAAAATGCGAATCGTGTGAACATCATGGTGACCCTTCCAGATATCAAACCACCTGCAATAGTTTTATTTCCTTTTCACCTTTTTTCAAGGTGTCTCATGATCAATTCTCGGTCGAACAAACCAAGTAGCGGTTTGGATGTCACTTTAAGCGAAAGTCTTCTCCTTGATAACCTCGGTATTACGTAAGGATGTTCAGCCTAAACGTACAAAACGATACCAAATTGTATATTTTTCCTTGCCTGAATGCCTGTTGTTTTATAAAGAATCCAAAATTGCTTAAATATATTGATAGAAATTGGCAAAATTTATCGATTGCCTACGTAGCTTCCAGCATTAGATTGGATTGCACTTTCAATGATATCTATGTATTAAATTTATAATACCTCAGTTTTAGCGTACTGATTATGATACGTTGACCTTTAAATTTTACATGCAAAGCAATAACAGGGATTTCCCGTTATTGTCTTACATTTCAAGTAATGACGGGATTTTCCCGATGGCTAGGGCGAGAGATTCTCAATTTAAGAAATTTACTGACCGGGCTTCTTTAAGCGTATGGGAGTTCTTCCGGCAAAATCTCGCTGTTGCATAATAACACAAAGGCGAAGCAAACTTATTTCTGTGAATATGTAATATAAATACATAAAGCAAAAAATCTAAATAAAAAACTGGTTTAAACATCCCCCCAAAAACGGGTTTTTGGCATTTTCAAAAACAACCATGGTTCTTGTCAACTCTGCTTACTTTTGTATATAGAAGGTTAAAAAAATTTTATTATATACATTGGTTAATCCTGTGGAATTCATAATGTAAATATGTTGAAGAAAAATGGTTTGAAATATCTTTTCGAAATTCATAGTTTATTTTCGAGATTTTATATTATTATCAGCACCAACCGCTAATTAAATGACTTTTTGTGTTATAGAGAAGCGAAACAAAGTCTCCTTTATCAATTTAAAGCAGAATTTTGAGAAAAAGCCCAAAATTTCCCAAGCAAAAAAGAGAAGCAGAAAAAACTGAGTTTTTTTTTCAAAAACGCCGGTTTTTTCCGAGCCCTTGCTTCTCTAGCGTTATATCGAGGACTACATGAAAACACAAAAAAGTACCAAAGTGTAAAGCACTTGGTTAGATTACATTACGATACTTGAGGCTAGGTCAGGTTGTTACCTTCAAAACAGAGCCATGTAAACTTTTAGGATTTACATGGCATAAAAAAATTACTATTGCGTACAAACACGGCGTACGGATGTATGCTACAGTGCTGGGTGCGTCCAGAGGAAGCAGGCGTGTCAGCGATGGTGGGTATGCGAGTTGGTAGTGAAACAAATGGTTTTTGGCAATGATACTAGCTTCAATAGGACTTCATATTAGTAAAGCTCCACTTGTAAACAGTACACTGTGTCTTTTACAGAATTTCAACAACTGACATTCGTTATTTTTGTGTAATTCTATAAAACGCAAACAAGGTATGTCAGAATCTTGACATATACGCGCTATTAGCACACTGTCTTTTCCACCACTAAATCATAGCAAATGTACTTCTCCGCCAAACAGTCACTTCCGCCTCCGCATACAATATCCCTTACAATATAAAACACAGCCTACAGAAATCGCTATTCCCTTCACCTGACTTTCCCTTACTCTTCCACTCAAACCAAAATAAATTCTTCAATTCACCGTGTAAATTTCCAAAAATTGGTCCGGCGATACAACACTTACACGGTAAAGTCCTTGCACAAGCACAAGGTACAGGGATTTAGTAAACGTTACCTTGAACGTAAGCACCAGAAGCCATAAACACAACCTATACAAACCAGTGTAGTGCAAGGTGCACGTAACCATGTGTATGGAATACTTACCCTTGCACTTTCAATTCCATACTCTTGATTTTCCTACATACGTTAATGGCACCCATGAACAGTCGGAATATTATTCAGATAAAGTCACGAAAATTAGCATGTTGTGAATGTTTTTTTTTTTTTTAAAAAACTAGATTTAAAATGTACATTTTGTAATCAGCTTAACCATGAAAAATTGTTTCAAAGGAACTATGGCATAAATTACTGTTTGACTACTGAAATATAATATACATTTTAGACAAGTTAATGCATTTAAAATATCCAGATACAATTATAAATACAAAATATTCCATTCACTTTTATATGTGACTCGTTTGATTGGTTGCTGGAATCTTTTCAATCTTCATTCAGATAATGCACAGACAACACATCAACCGAAAACACACAATATGGCGTATGTTCATGTTACTTTATTGTCATGGATACATTCTTCGGTACAAATTTACTGTACCCATAAATCTTCCATGTACCCACTAATTCATGGGTAAGAGGCTGAGATGCGTTGTGTACCCACTAAAGTCTTCGGTACATTGAATTCTCATAGGTACATCAGCGAAATTCCTTCTATTTCATGGGTAATTGTGCAAAATCATGAGTACTGTTTTTAGAGTGTATCAGCAGTGGAACAACTGACCGGTGGAAGATTTATCGTGAGTAAGTGAATAATTAATTATTCGAGCCACCTTTTTATTGAAGGAAAGCAAATAGAAATGAAATGAAAGGTTGAAACCATCAAATAAAATTGAAAAAATCTACTTGACCGCTTGTAATCTCTTAATGTTCTCTTAATTTGTGTAATTCAGATTCAGCAACACATTCTTTGCACAGTTTTATTAGGTTTTTTTTGAGTTGTATCGTAAAGTGGTTTCTTTATTATTCGTTAATATTTGTGTTGAAATTAATCTTTTTCACATATTTCTATTTTACGGTCAACCGTATGTGCCCAGCTTCGGGTTTTCGATAAGATATAAGTTCGGATGTAATTGTGATTTGCCGTAGTAAAGCTGGGGTGAATGCTTAGGTTTATAGAGTTTTAACAACGGCAAAAAAAAAAAAAAAAAAATTACAAACACATAGTGATCACGACAGGACAAAATCATCAATCTTCGGATGTAATTGTGCCCGAAGATACTACTGATTTACTTGGTAAACACGACAGTATTTAGAACAGGTATTGTAGTGTTTGCGTATAGAATCCAGAGTTTGAGTCACGTAGTATATGTAGCAAACTAGTTAAATTTAATTTCCTTGGAATTTGTTCAGACTTTTGAAAAAGGAAAGAGAAAATAATAAGCAGGGTTTAAATAACATAAAGTAAATTTAATTACTATAGAAATATTAGGTTTTTCGTAAGACATTAAAATATAACATTTTTATCTTTGTTCGCAAAGTTTTCCAAAAGTCAACTTCCAATATTACGCACATATGAATAAAGACCAATCAGCTGATCACAGCCGAACACACACCAATATAGACATAACCTTCTGTTTGCACCTTTATTTATACTTATGCTAAGAATATTGTAAGAAAATAATTATAGAATACGTGTTAAGATATGTTAAAATAAATTAATAAGTTTTGAGAAATGTCAAAAAAGAGAAAAGGTTTTGTGCAATTGAAATAATGACACATTAGTTTCAGAAAGTTGTTTGTTTACACTTTGTTGTTGAAGTTAGGCGTTCGTATTTTTCACTTTTATATTGTGAATTAGTTGTTTGTAACTTAAATAAATATAGAGAGTAGAATTACATTAGAACAAATTCAAGCATTGTTAGAGAAACAGTCTGCTAAATTAGAGCAGAAACTAGAAAATAACAGTGAACGTTTACAACATAAAATTGAAAGCAATAGAGAAAGAGTAGATGAATTAACAGGCGAATGCAAACAGTCAATAACAGAATCAGCAAATGAATGTAAACAGTGCATAACCAAATTAGCGAAAGAGTGGACGTAGAATTGAGTTGAATTAGAAAGTAGACTTGATGGTTTGAGTTGTACGATTACTGACTACTGAATTCAATAATACGATTACTGAAATACGTTTGGAATTAACTAGCCTAACCAAACGCGTTGAATCACTTAGCGAAGAATATAGGAAAAGTGTTGGGCAATTACAGGCATCCATACAAGCGGTAGAGATTGAGTGTAGGCAGACCACCGAGGACAAACAGCGTGATATTGATACTTTGAAAGTGGAAGTGCAAATGGTAAAAGGCCAAGTAGAGAAAATAGAAGAACACCAGGTGCTCACAGACAGAAAATGCGAGATTGTTAGTTTTTGTATGAATAGACAGGAAAGTGCCGTACGCGAATTTAACGGATATGTAAAGGAACTCGCGGAAAAGAGAGGTGAGATAGGTGAAGAAGTACAAGGGCAACGGCAAATTCTAAAACTTAACAGTGAACGGTCAGATGGAACTGAACAAACCTTAGAAAGTTTTAGTGAACACCATAAAGCTACTGTTGAAATGATAATGGAGCATTTTGAGAAATTGCCCGCTGTTACCGTAAAATCCGAACATGATCAAAATATTACTCAGGAAATGCATAGATTAGAGAGAGTAGATCGTGAATTATTAGTACGTCAGGAACATTTTGATAAATTGCGGCAATTGCATATTGATACACGTACGTCACCACGTAAAGAGAATCAGTTCGATCATGAGTACCACGGCTCACATTATCAAAGTGAAGGATTCAAATCCGACGGTCCCCTAGTGTATTTATGAATATGTAATATTTGGCATAATTTGAATGAAATTTGTCGTGACTAGTGATGGGCAGTGGGAATATTCCCGGTGGGAAGGAATTTAAAAATGGGAATATTCCCGTTTTTTTTCCCTGGCCTATAAATTCCCGGGAAGGAATTTATTTCCACTTCTTTAAATTATCTTCCAAATTATAAGAACCATATGACTAATTACTTTATTTTAATATATTATGATGTACTTCTAGGTTTTAAAGAATTTGGAGGTTAAAAAATTTAAAATTGACGGTACTTTATATAACTAATAATATCCCTAATAGCACAAAATCTTCCCTAGGATGTCCTATGGCCCTCCCGCCCGGGAAAACGGGACTATCCCGGGACGCTCCCATAGGACTCCTGCGACATCCATGGGACTGACACGGGAATTCCAGATGTCCGCGTTTGTCCCGGGAAACGGGACGACCCGTGGGACTCCAGCGGGAGTCATGCAGGAAGAACCCCGTAGGAAACCAGAGGATAGTCAGGGAGAACCACGTACGCGAATGGGATAATCCCGGGACGATCCCGTGGGACTCCTGAGGTATCCATGCAATCCTGATGAGAATCCTACGGGACTTCAAACGGAAGCTCATGTGTAACCGTGTAGCATTGCACCAGAAAAGATGATGTGAATCTATTGACTGTTTTCAGGCTCTGGTTTCAGATTTGCAAACACAATGTACAGTGCAAATCAAACGGAATATGCGTTATTTCACGTGTAGCTACTTGAGAGGCGCCTTTGAAAAGCCAGAGCCTAAAAATAACCAATAGCTTCACTCTGTAATAACCGATAGAGCTATCGTGCAATACCACATGGTGGCCTGTACATGAACTTCCGCTTCAAAGTCCCAGTGAGTCTCTTCAGGTACATATTTATAGGCTATAGGCAGTGGCGTATTTACGATTTTGTTTCTTGAGGGGCTTTGCTATCTTTCGGGGGGGGGGGAGCTTTCCCTGGAAATGTGAAAATTCTGCAAGATATTTCATTTACATTACTATACTAAGTAAGATTTCGGAGGGGGGCTTAAGCCCGGAAGCCACCCCCCTAAATACGCCACTGGCTATAGGTAAACATTTAAAAAGCAAATGTTTGACTCGTTGACTTGCACTCTCTATTACCGCAGTAAAGTTTCCAATGATATTAGCTATGGTTAGGTAAATTTAAATTTCGTGAGAAAATATATCAATTGGTGCCTTTGGACAATCTCCTTGTTGGCGGAATAAACTGCAAAATGTAGCCAGTGGATGCTTGACGCCACATTGTATCATCATCAAATCCTTCAGACGTCTTCCTTGTGACAAAGTGATCTGTACGATTCAACATAGTCATATATGGGACTATGCGAAATAAGAGCGAAGATGTAGCTATTTACAATATATAAGTTATCTGCATATTGTATTTTTCCACATTACTTGTAATAATAACTAACTTAGTGTTGTTCAGCTGTAAATTTCTCCTCAAGGGATAGAAAGAAAATAAGAATGGAACATGATTCAACTAGGAAAAAAAAACTGCCTTTTCTGAAACATGAACCTAATTAATCATTAATAACCGAACGTCACGTTTGGATCGTAGTTATCTAGCATCTGTGTAGCAAAGAAAGATATGCTTAATAAAACAAATGGGTTACACACGTACAATCTTTTATTCAAAAGCTATCATACATGAAGGGATTTTTTCACCCTTTCAAAATATACATCTAGGGTTTTATAATGTGAGCATTTGCATGTTCATTTCAGCTTCAGTCACATCGCACTTTATGTGTGTTCATTTGCCTGTCAACATCGCGCTTTGTTCATCCCTTTTCCCTACAAAATGGAAAAGGAAAAAAATTCTGTTAAAAGACGAAGTGAGTGCAAATATTCATAAAAAATTAGCCACAGAAAAATCTAATAATTACGTTAAATACGTATGGATGTATGGAAAGTAGTAGGGGGATGACACTTGTTGGAATTACTCGCTTTATTATTATGATCCAGTCATAAGACAATGAGACCTGTTTTGCTTGAATTGAAAAATCTTTTCGCTAGAAATATGTAAGTACATGTGATGCTGCGAATCAGTCGCGCTTCTGACAAGAAGTGAATATAATACTTAGTATTAATTATAAACCAACAACGAACTTTAAAAAGCAGAGAAAGCACACCAAGTTTGGATTTAGTTCGCATAGCGATGAATATATAAAGTTAGCCTTTAAATCAGTAATCAAGCCAAAAGGCAAAGACAAGCAACATAGCTAACTGTCCAGGCCAATCGAGGCACACACACATTCCAGTTCGAGCTTTGGATAATGACGTTTGTCTCTTTTATTCATTGTTGAACATTACTATCCCTTGACGTAAGTAAAAAATTGTTTCAACGAAAGAAAAAAAAACTGTATCCATTGAATTCATTTACTTTCTTTTGTATCAGATGTCATGTAAAAAGTGGAAAACGGAACATATGAAGCCAAATTACTAGCATTACTTTGTTACAAACCTTGAGATAGAAGTTAGAAAGGAGCAACTAAGTAATAAACAAAATACAATATTGATACAAGTATTTGCAATGGGATGACCAAAAATTACCCGAACCGTACAAAAAAGAACAAGATTTCCGCTGGACACACACACACACACACACACACACACACAATGAAGATAATGTGAATCAACTGTGGTGTAGAAAAGGGTGTCTACTGGTACTTGAAATACTGGTAATCTACTGGTATTTGATTTTCTTACTGGAAATATTGGAATGTACTGGAAATTATTGTCTAATACTGGAGAAATGTAAAGATTTCCTTTGAGACCCTTAGAGATGGCAGTCCCATTATCTGGGTGTAGGTGATGATAAAATGAATTGGTCAAACATTGAAAGAACTTGGTAATTCGAGAAAGAAAATCAATAGTGTTTCCTTTTTTTTTTAACCCACTAGTTTCTATGCATTCTTTCCATCAGAATATTGAAGAACTAGCTTTATCAACACATTTTAGAGCTTCTTGAATATCATAGTATGACTTTTTTTTTTTAAATCCAGGCTGGTGTTTTGAAAATTTGTAAGTCTAGACTTCAACTCCAGTAAACACCCTGTAGAATCCCGAAGGACGATCGCCCCCAAGCAGTCTTTTGGCATGTTTATAGTTTATGTGAAAGTATATCGTGTAGGATTTCTTGGGAAATGGCAAAACAACATTAAAAACGAAGACTGCCTGACCTGTATGGAGATAAAAATACAGAACTATAATAATTACAATAGCCATCTACACTGGCGCGCGTTAGTCATAAAACGTATTTAGTAGACACATCCCACTTCGTAAATGGGTTTCCATGCCTATCGCGGGTGCGTTACACATGCAAAGAGAGTGTATTATTAATTTTTCAACAACTTTTCTGAACTATTAAGTAGGGTCGCACAATGGTGTCTTTGGTGCGACATCAACAATACATTATAATACAGAATAATTTTCTGTACTATAATGGATTGCTTGAAGCTTCCGTTCACCACGTTGACTAAGCAAGAGCAAGCAATTTACAAACCTAAAAGTGTCAATATCTTACTTACGTTTCTCTCTTTTCATTCTTTCCGTTGCGTGACGAAGCCAGCTTTGAACTGGTCTTTTGATCTCAACATCTGTAGCAAATTTGCTGGACGCGTGTTGCCTCACTGTCTCTGGAAATATAATATTGCTGAATGAGAAAAACTGGCAAATTTCTGCAATAGATATGTGTGATAACAAGAAGGAATATGAAATATTCGACATGCATTTCAATAGGTGAAATGAGGTTCCAAAAGTTATGGGATACAAAGATAATAGGGCTATCGTGCTATGCCTTCTCGAGCATGGCGAGTGCAGCAACTTGGAATGGCATGGACTCGACAAGACGGTGGAAATCCTTCATAAAGTCTTGGTTGTTGGCTATTATGACGTGATTGTTGCAAGTAAAACGTGTGCACAAATGGTTCGTACGATGATATCGTACATGTTTCTATTAACTTTATGTCTAGCAGTATAGTTGGCCGATTCATTGTTTAGAATGCTCTGCAAATCAATCGCGAATAATTTTGGCTTGCTGATATTTTCTAGGTCAATCGGACTCGAGGATCCAAGAATGCCATATAAACACGCACCACATAATTACAGGCCACAAGCTTGTAACTGCCTTGTTGATAACTTGAGTCTACGGCGTCTAGAGTCTCCGCCACATACGCACTCTACCATCAGTTCGTATCAACTGGGATCATGATCAGTATGGCTATCCGGCATATTGGCAGTTATCAAGAGCAACACACACATTGATAGTTTTCGTCGTAGAAGCAACATCACGGTCAATGACCTTTTACAGAAGTTCAAGTAACAGAAGTCGAGTGCTATGTGCATTTATATTTGTTTTCCGCAACACATGAAGTGGTTCTATACCGCTATCCCATAACTTGTAGGACTTTAGTGTATTTCAAAAACAACATCCTAATTTTATTTAAAATCACGAAGCATTTCAGACACGTGGTAGCTTGTAATTCTACCTTATAACTAAGTTTAGAGGTTTTTCAAAACATGAGAAATATTTGTGTACTATACCATGATTAAAAAAAAAATCTCCTGGATAACGCAATCTGCTCAACATTATAAAAAAATCTACCATCCATTCTTCTTTCTCAAAAATAAATTTTAAAATAGAATGAAACAACAGTTCACGATCATTAAATTTTAAGAAAAGTCAATTATGATATTAAACAAGTATCAAGAAACTAAGAGAATAATTTTATGTAAGCTGGTATAAAATACTAAATTCACAATCCTCAATTTAAATTCTCGAAACATATCGACATTTATTTTCTCATACAAATTCTTTGGAAAAACTGAGTTCTGTGAACAAATTACTTCGGAGAGTTGTCTTACAATACTAACCTCTGGATAATTTCTGTGGTGGATGGTCGAATCGAGTGGAAACACATACAAATTCTAGTTAATCGTATTAAATAATAATAAAAGAAAATATATAATAAATCATAATATATTACCTGTAAGAACATCACAAAGTGCAAGGGCTGAGAATGATGTCTTCGTCTTTCCGCCTGTCCAACTTATTTCCGCTGCTAACATGTTGGTTAGAATTCGCTTCATTATATTCGTAACAATACTGTAAATATTAGTACCCCCTATCTTACGGAGCTCTGCAATCTGAAATATAACATTTAACATTAAATTACGCACCAAATTTATCAGAGTACAAATATAAAATTCTATTGATTGCAAACTTGGTAATTTCAGGAATTATCAGGTCTTAGCACTTTAAACGTTATGAACTTCATAAATTTTTTAGAGGTATTCTTTGTAATTATTTTTGAAAAAAGTATTTAAATTACAATAGCGATACTAACACATTAAAGTATACTTCATTCTTATCGAAGTTGGTTGTTTTCAATGTTTCAGTTAAAAATATTTCTCGGACAGTAAGAAACACCAAAAAAATACTCAATATATTGTACACATAGCGAGAACATATACCATTATATTCACGATACATACTAAGATTTATCGCACAACAAAAAATTTTCGAAGACTGGGCTTCGGCTAAATGTTTGTCTCCGACGGTGTGGACAAGAAAAAAATAAAAGAAATTAAATCAAGATAAAAAAGAAAGAAAGAAAGCAAATTTTTTAGGCACTCAAGGTGTATCTGACACATTCAAGCCGGTTGTCTGGTTGTGTAGATTTATTAGTTTCATTTTGTGTCTCTTGTGGTTTGTTTTTTGAGAAATGTTGATTGATTTGTCTGTTGTAGGTATGGTAAATGCCTCTTTTATTGATGATTTTTTTCCGTATGTAGGTTTTTTTTTAAGAACATATTGGCTGAGCACATATGTAACCATGATCAACGTTTTTAAAAAAATGTTCTAGAAGGGTCTTAGCTCTTCGTAGTCTCCTGTGGCAACGGGCCTGCTACATCTTAAACATACACATATTGTTAATAAAACTGAATAAGAAACATATTTGAGGCTGGCTACTCTTTTGGGATTTCAAAACTCCCTTACTCCAAGTTTTCTCACAAAATTTTACACTAAGTTACTCAAATGGGTACTTTCGAATTTTGAAAATAAATAACACACTTCAGCTATACTATAGTGGATAAGAAAAGCTAAGTAAGGAATTGTAGAAGCATAAGAATATTTTAAATGTTACAGAAGTTATAAATATGTATCTCTATTTGGCAACTTTCTGTCTGAAGCTTAGCACAATTTACATTACCATTAGTGCACCACAAAAATACAGTAGTCTACCTCTGTATGCACGTTTACATTACAAGAAACCTAAACTAAAAGGAAAACGTAAATTTCAAGATGATGATCAAAAACAAGAACTGAAAAACTGATTGTTACTACTCTAATTTAAATTTAAAATTTCAAAGCATGGGACCTAAAACTGCAAGCAAGTTACGCCACAAACGTTCCTTATACATTTAAAAGTGATCACCAGCATAACAAAAACGAGTCGTAAAAAACTGCACAGTTGTAAGTTAAAATACTTCGATTTGACAAATGTACATGACTCGCACATGTCCTGTTACCTATAATTTATATGTATAACATAGGAGAACCGAACTACCGCTCTTCTTTTAATCACGTAATAGTTTACTTCTTTTAGTGCTCAGCCAACAGAAATGGAGATACTATCTGTCTCACCCATAAGAACAGTAGGGGTTCCTTTACAATAAGACATACAGAAACAAACTGGTTTGGCAGTGATTCTTATGTTTTCAGTTAAGCTCAAATTTCCCGTTTTTTAAAAAAAAATTCCTGACTTTTCCAGAATCTTCAAATTCAGTGGCTTTTCGCGGTAGGTGGCAACCCTATATATGTCGTTTTTAAGAAAACATACATTTTCTTCTCGTAACTAAATATATTCAACAAATACGGAGCTAAACATACCAAACGTCTCCTAAATGCTGGATCATTTGCAATCCTCCTCTCACACTCATAGAGGTCGTCCAGCGTTTGAAGAGGGAAATTCTCCAGCGGCGATCTTCCGTTATATTCCTCTACTCGTTGGTTATCATTCGTCTTGAACGTTCTAATAGTGTCTAACTTTTCTTCTGAAGACAATCCACTTCCCGATATGCTTTCATCATATGTTAGCCTCTGTGAAGAATATAGGAGTTCCTTCACATCTAAAGTATTACCTCGAACATTTGCTGACACGTAACCAGTGATCGGGGACGTTCCATTGTTTGATTCAATATTAACTTCCTTATCTGATGATACAGTCTTCTCACAGATAGTTAACATTAATTCATCTGTCACTTCTTTTATCCGTCTTCGTAAATGCCTCGAAGATATGCAATCTGCGGATTTTCTCTTTCTTTCCATTTCCTAGAATTAGTGAAAAAAATCAATGCTTGAAATTTCAGCAGGGCTCGCAAAAGCCATGTTTGAAAACAGAAACAGCTTTGAGTTTAAAATCAGACTTTTTTTGTTAGTGTTTAAACAAGGTTTTTTGGTTTAAATTGATTTGCTCTCATTATTTAGATTACATGTGAATAGAACTAATTTCGTTTGACCTTAGCAAGCTCCCTCATGGCTGTGTGGTTAGCGTACGCGCCTTTAATGCGGGAGACTCGGATTCGCGATGGGTGCTCATGTGACTCAGATTCCACGTTAAGCTGTAGTTGCACGTCTCATATAGCCATGCTACTGAGAGACCCTCCACTCCAAGCCCAGTTTGTCCTTAACATCTTTATGTAACAGCGGAGACCTTATGAAGGATGGAACCTAAAGCTTAAAGTGGGATCAAATCACTTACCCAGTTTCACCCAAGAGAAACTGTCCTCCGCCTGGCCTCGAACCCAAGACCTAGCTCGACCCTCTGTAGGCTCATGTACAGAGGAGACCTGAAAGAAATGTGTTATATTGATCTTGCGTACTTGTGAATATTTTAAGTTATTTTAGAAAGACAACTGCACAAGTGAAATCACTGTACAGATTATTGAGGTGAGCGAGCTTTTTTTTTTTTTTTTTTTTTTTTTTTTAACAGAACTAGTCGCAGGTATTTGGTGACCGAACTTGGCAGGATCATAGCCGACTAAGTTTCAGAACTAGAAGTTGCGAAACCTTATTGGCTACATCCACATCTTATCAATTGGACTTTTCAGTTTTAATTTTAAAGTTCCAGACTTTTTTAAGAAATAAACGTCGCTTTTAGCGAACTGGCTATTATACAGTGACAATAAAATAAATTTTAACACCATGTGCGTTGATTTCCTCGGGGTTTTCCCATTTCCTTATATTTCTTTCATTTCACCATTTAACTTATTATTATCATCAGTCTCCTTTAGCCTAGGGCATAACCCTAGAAAAATTAGTATGCAAAATATCTGCTTATGAAAAATAACACCGGCACGATTAAAGCGAGAGCATTTCGATGTAAAATATATATATACCGCTCAGCTCTGTACTGAAACTGCACAATCCCGATTCACAGAATACTATCCGCATTAGAATAAAGTGAAGTGGGCGAAGCCCAAATTCTGTTGTTCCCTAGTAAAAAATCAGATTGTAATTATGCTAAGGTACTGATTGCACCAAACCGAACAAGGTGCTTTTTACGAAAACTTGTATTTTAAACGCATGACTTATCTTCATTACGTCATTTTTATCGATGTCTACTTTCGGAACAGCCTTTTATGTTGTGAAAGGGCTCATCAACCTCCTGTTGCATAAGAATGTTAACGCTACACAAACTTAGTTATATGTAACCTAAATGAATAAAGAAATCAATTTGAACAAAAAGTAGCAACGTAAAAAAAATATGGTTTAATCAAATTTTTTTCTTTCGACAAAACATGGTTTCTGCCAACCCTGGCAATAAGAAGGATTTATGAACAGTAAGCACAATACGTTGTAGCTTTCCATTACTTTTACATCCAACATCGCCTTCCATCACTCACTGGCCGGTGTAGGACAAAAGCTCACTAGACCTTTTGTCTAAGCTGACTAAACATATAAATAAAAGAAACATATGACTCGGATAGTCATCCATAATTTTCGATTATATTTGCGAATTACCACTTTTACGTAAATCACACCGTGCAGATTAGGAATAAGGTAACCTGTTGCATCCAATATTACCCTTCACAAATATTGTTTTTCTATTTTCCTCCTCTTTTCAGAATACAACCCTCGTTCAGCTTTTACAATTTGAGTTACTGCAGTACTTTTATCTTTTCTTATATTACAAATCGTTGTCATAAAAAAATCTAAACTAGTATACTTTAATATATTAGCATTAAATTAGGTTTGCGTATTTTGCGAATAAAATACAATAAAGTGCGTGAAGAGTGCAGTTGCCTAACTGGGATGGCATTTAGTATCTCCCCCAACTCGATCCATGACTTCGGAACTGGTACTGCAGCTCAGTGAACCATTGTGCTAATGAAAAAAAGAAAAAAAAAACTGCGGGGTTTCTCACCCCTTTCGCTCGTTCAGCTATATTTCGTAACGCAACTAAGTCACTGTTTTTCAGGGTAGGCAAAAACCATGGTTTTTATTGAAAAAAAATTAAAAAAAAACGTTTTTTGGGGTTTAAACCAGGTTTATTTGGTTAAAATTATTTGCTCTATATATTCATATCATATATGGACAGAAATAAGTTTGTTTCGCCTTGATGTTATTATGCAACAGCCGGGTTATGCTGGAAGGGGTCACATAAGCTTAAAGCGGAATAAAAAGTGCTTCTCGAGTTACATCCGAGAGAAATTGTCCTCCATTTGAACTCGGAACCAGGACTAATTGGCCACAAATGCGATACGTCTGCCGACTCACTCACGAAGAAATCCTGATAAAAATACGTTGTACTGATCTTTACATGCTTCTTAATATAGCTCTCAAGAGTCATTTCAGAAGGACAAAAAGATAAACAGTTGCACAAGTGAAAACATTATACTGAATTACATATGGACTACGGAGTATTTCAAAGTACTACGGAGTACAGAAGAACTAATTTAATTCAAGTTAGTTAACAACGACTTATATTGGTCCAAATTAAAGAAATACAATGATTTAATTTGCATATTACAAAGATACGAATTTTTGGGTCCACTTTGGCTCAGACTCATTTATACATAAATAGATATCGAAGATACTTCTCATTTCACTAAATGCCTCTCGTGGGGTCCGTATGAACCTCCCCCCCACACACAAAGTACGGAATTTCGATGCATTTTATCAATAGTAAACATTGAAACAAAACAACATTTAGAATGTTTCTTTGATTGCAATTACATAACAATAATAACTACAAAAAAAAAAAATCACAAAACAAACATTTATAAACTTACATAAAAAGAGTTGCTTTTGTAGTATAATCTTTTTGAGTAATGAATGAAAAAAACAGCTGGTTTAAAACAGCCAACCCTGCTTTTTTTAAATCAATATCACTACCGTAAAAGACTGGAGGAGAAACAAAAAGCAACCCCCTAATTGAATTTCATTAAGACTTTAGTTCTTCGCATAAAATCTTTCGTCACTGGTGCCTGATAACCCGTATCACGCTTCACAGTCTCGATATTTGGAAATTCTAACCTTTCAACCTCCGTTACGTTTTGAAGGGGTTCGACTATTATTTGTAGTTGTAATTCGCAAATATGTTCGGGGGGCTTCTAACACCGTTCGCTTGCTCAGGTAGACCTACATTTCGTAAAGTAAATAAACTACTTTTAATTGAAACATTAATATAGTGGAGAGATGTAACTCAAGCTACGTAAAAAAAAAAAAAAAAAAAAAGCCTCCACCGTACCCTTTAAATGGTTTCATTGCATCGTCTTTGCAAGTTTCAACACTATGATGAAATTTGCATGAGAAACGTCAGGTTAAAATTTTTTAAAAAGGCAGATTCTGCTGCGCTGCTTTTAAGTGCAACACTGTTGTGTTTGCTTAAGTCACTTCACAACAGAAAAGAAACACAAAACATATGATGAAAGCAGTTTTAATTGAAAATAATCAATGTTCATCAATTTCGCTAACACCTTGGCGGGTTAACTTTAGCAGACGGCTCTACCAAAAGAAAAATTTATAGGTCGAGAAATATTAGTAGTAAAATAGTGAAACGGTAATATAATTGTTTAAACTCATAAACCATATGGGGCCGCGGTGGCTCAGAGGTAGATCGTTTACCTCTGGTGCTTGGGGTCCCAGGTTCGATCCCAGCTCGCGCCAAGTAAACTCTGTGGTGGACAAACACCGTCTCCTCCCACTTTCTTCATTCCACCATTTCATTCATTTCTGATCATCACCGTTTCCCTTAGCCTCGGTGCACAATCGTGAGACGTTAAACTAGATATTTCATTTCATTCAATTTCATAAACCATATGTGGGAGTAAGTAACATAGGAAAGTATGTTCTGGTGGAACTATTTGCTAATGCAGACGGCGGCTGAATACAAATTAGGAACGAGATGGTAAGTGTTGTATCTGAAGATTTGGGAAATGGTTAGAAACAATGGTTGCAGTGCAAAGGCAAGGTTCTAGATTACTGGTCCCCCTTCCCATTGAGCAGTAATAAAGACAGAAAACAACGTGCCCTGCGGGGCTCTAACCCGCCTTCGCTCGCTCGGCAATACTGTATCAGTTAAATGTATAAACTTTAGTACAGAAAGAAATCTACCCATCTACTAATCCACATCGGGGACCAGTAATCTAGAACCTTCCCCATGCAAATCATGTGTCACTTCAAAGGTAGAAAACAACTTGCCCTGCGGGGCTTCTAAGCCCCTTCAGTCGATCAGCTATAAGTTTTGAGGAGCGTTTTGTAACACTAGTGCTCCAAATCTAGTAAAAAATAACTAGACAATATTTGCTCATCTTCGCTTTACCATACCCCACACAGCAATGAAATATTTTCAAAACGTTTCTAAAACGTGCCGTCATTTTCCTTCAGAAAATGTATCCTACTTCCCTTAAGGAAATATATTCCATATGTTGTTGAAAACATTTTCCACATAATACTGGAAATATTCTCTGAATACACTCAAAAACGTTGTAGAAATATTTTATACGCCGTTAGAAAAGTTTTCCTAAAAATGTTTCCTGTATGATTTCCAAACATTACTGAAAAAGTATTTGAAACGTTTTATACAATGTTAACGGAATGGTTTTTAAAATGTTTCTCATGGAATATTTTAAAATTATTTACCAATAACGCAGACAATATTTTCCTGCATATGCCAAAATATTTTCTTTACATGACAAAATATATTTAGTGAATATTTTTTGTACATCACAGAAAATATTTAAAGAATAGTTTCTGTGCATGACAAAATATTTAGGGAATATTTTCTGTACATGATAGAACCCAAAGCCCATAGACCAACTCGGTTACTACTACAGATACGAAAACAAGGTAAGATACAGAAGGAAATTTTAAAATGCAGCAAGTTTTGTTTTTATATTAGTATACCGCCCAATAATAACGAAAAGTACAACGCTGCCACTGTTGAACAACACCGAATGAAAGAAAGTGTGGTTTGAAATTATTTGGACCAAAGGGAACGGAAAGACACAATGAAAAATATCTGCTCCCCCCCCAACACCGTGGTTGCTACGCCTCTGGCGTGGATGTTGCATTTGCATGTTTATCCTTCACTGTGTCTCCTTTCAATTCTTCTCGGTGTAGCTAATTGCAAACCACACATTCTTTCATTCGTGTAGCCCGACATGATGTATGGTAACGCATTTTCTTTATTGAGCGGTACACTAGTACAAAAACAAAAGTGTTGCTGGAATTTAAAAGAGTCCTTACATATCTTACCGTGTTTCCATACCTGCAATAGTAACCGAGTTGGCCTATGGGCTCCGGACTTTTGCGTCACTCTGCATATACGGTATAACGGCTTGTTGCTGGGAACAAATAGTGGGTTGAAAACAAGGCGGCCAGGCTGTGACATAGCAGCTGGAAGAAAACATAAGATTCCTCTGTACAATTTTACCTGCTTAGACGTCTTTGCCTCACTCTGTCTTCATGACGAGGAACCATTGCGGCCCACAGACTCAGACCCCCCCCCAAAAAAAAATAAAATAAAAAAAAACAAAATAAAAATAAAATACTACTACTACTACTACTACTAATAATAATAATAATAATAATAATAATAAATAATAATACACAGTGTAAATTATAACTACATAATGTTAACTTGCTCTCATAATTTTAAGCATTTTTTTTAACTCAAAATCTTATTTACACACAAAATGTTTCTGGGTGTTTCACTGGTACTACTGGTATGTGGACACGCCGTGCATATATGTTGGGGTGTCTTATGTGACTTACGACATTCAAACTGCACATCAGTGTGTTCACAATCGTCGCCTGCCAGTTTTGAAAGCGGCTGTATTGGATTTTTTTTTTTAATACGAAAAGGATTGAAGTTTAGACATCCATTTCAAGAAACAATTGTTGGCAATCCTTTTCCTATCTTAAAAATAATAAATCCAATATAGCCGCTTTGTAAACTGGCACGCGATGATTGTGAAGGCTCTAATTTGCAGTCTCAACCTCGCAACATCACATAAGACACCCTAACATACATAGACGGCGTGGCCACATACCAGTAGTAGCAGTGGAACACCCAGAAGGATTCTGAGTGTAAATAAGATTTTGAGTTAATAATAATAATAATAATAATAATAAAAGCAGCTTAAAATTATGAGAGCAAGCTAACATTATGTAGTTATAACTTACACTGTACACTATAATAAATATACATCTATATAAGTTTATATCGGTTAGTAGTTAAATAAAAATATAAATGTACACTATTCTGGCATTATTTATTTAAATACTCTTCAGCAGCATCTTCATGCTGCTCGTATTATTTGTTTCTATACATTAAGAACAATCTTCTCAAATATCAGAAATTCACATTTTAACTTGTAAACACTTGTTCTAGAAAATTGTCACTGACACTAATTAAAAAAAAATCAACAACAATATTTACGTATAATGCTGAAAATATGTTCTACAAATCTACGGCGCATGGGGAATAGATCTTTTCACGAAATGTCACTTGTTTCCTACTTTCAAGAAATACCACATTGCTGAATAACCAGAAATTAGTATTTGCTTCTTTATAATGTCACTTTTGATTACCACAACTAACTATAATTTCGACGCTGCGAATTGTTAGTTAAAGTTCTGTGGAACTCCAGCTGAATTCTTAACTGATCTTCTTGTTCGTCTCTGTATGACATGTTGAAGCCAAATCCCAATAATCTACGCGATCTCATCGTTAGTTGCGTTTCTCTTGTGTTACAGTTACTGAAAATAAAAATAATAGGCAGCGTTTAATAACATAATAACAGCAGGGAATGATTAAAGATCAATTATTACATCTTAAACTTACAAAAATATTTAAAATGTTTGTGTAGGACCTACAGCAGCTTGTGAAGACAATATTGTGTTACAAAAGTAACATCCTGAAGAAAATGTAAATGGCAAGGAAGACAACAGCTACAGCTGAAAGTGACATACCTTAGACTATAGCTTAATTACGGACGTTGTAACATGTTGAAGCGGTCACACATTTATTTTTAAAAAGTATAGCATCTTATAAATATTAAACCTAATATTAAAAAAAAAATTGAAAACATGTGGCAGCATTTGAGTTGATGAAGAACTAGCGTCTCATTCCGAATGCTCTGATCTCAAATCTGGGCCCGATCATCCTTTTTCCCTCAGTCGTACCAGGTGAATGCCGAGGTGGTTACTAAGGCCTTGATGACCACTACCTTGCTTGATTTCTTTCCCCACGGAGCAGGCCATACATATTACTTTGCCTTATACAAATGAATAATTTTGATAACGTTGCATTGCAAAGAATACAAAAAATCGCGAATATAGGAATGAATCATGAAATGCTCAAGAAAACTACCAACATGACAGAACAATTCAGTAAAAGGATGAAATGAAAGGTAAGGGGAAAAAACAAGGAATGTCCATGTGTGTGCTCTATTGGGTACTTTGTCCTATGTGATGGTGACTTTTGGTACTATTTGCCTGTATATATATGCATCCGTAGATGTAAAAATATCTATGTAAGAACAGGCAAAAGATTTGATTAAGCCTATGCCTTTTTACGATGTTTTCGATATTAAAACACCGTTTTCTCTAAAATACAATTTTGTGACATTCCTTCTATTTTCCCCTTACCCTTCAAATATACTCTATACATGTTCAACTCTCTCTTCCACGGACACTTAAATGGAACATGTCACTTGAAGATGGGAAAATTGCGCATTTTGCTAAAATAAGGATTTTCAAAGTGATTTAAATGTTATAACAGCGCTTGTAGTACATGCTTTTGGAAAATAAAGTTTACAGGAAGATGATTCTGAGAAGTATTCATGGCACAATAGTATGTATTTAAAGCGAAGAAAAAATAAAAAGTGCGCCAGAGTTTTTTTTTTACAAGAATTTAAACATAGTGTATCCCTCTTCAAATGATTCTTTCCACTTCTATGATTCTTTTCACTCTGAATCTAAGGTACGGCTTTTTTAATGCATTCAGTGCATCCAGAACTTTATAAAGGTCTTACGTGGAAAAAAATGGAATCTTTAAGTTTAACGTCCCACGGTTATGCGGTTAGGCTAAAGGAGATGGTGATAATGAGAAATGAGTGAAATGGTGGAATGAAGAAAGTGGGAGGAAACGGAAGAACCCCGAGAAAACCAACGAGCACGGTGTTTGCCACCACAAAGTCCACACGGCACGAGCTGGGATCGAACCAGGGATCCCAAGCACTGGAGGTGAACGCTCTACCACTGAGCCACCGCGCCCCCGGGTCTTACGTTGAATGTTGTATATCTTAGCGCGAAAGCAAGTAATTCGCCCAAGGAAAGTCCAAAATCTAATAAGAACCACTTCCAATCACTTGATCACCTTAATTGCACCAATAATATACCAACGAAAAGCTCAAAAACCCAGGTGGGTTTTTCCGGGCTGAGCCCAATTGGGCAAACCCTGAATACAATACAATACACACACACACACACACACATCGCAAAAGAATAATTATAATCTTTCGGCAAATCTAGTCTGATGGCCCCCTTTAATTTTATATATGCCAGGTGAAATATTTACATGTCGCCTGCCACAAACCATTTAAGAGACAATAAGAAATTTAGCGAAAGAATTATTATTTTTCAACAATTATTTCGAGCGGCACGCCAATAGTAAACCTGCACGCAGAAGTAGGTAATACTCAAGCAGACTCTTTTACCAAATTTTGACTCATTTCTTGCATCTTCCGGTTTCTTTTTTCAGAACATGCACTAAACGAAAAGAAATACTTAAGTTTAATATCCCACGGTTATGCCGGTTAGGCTAAAGGAGACGGTGATAATGAGAAATGAAGAAAGTGGGAGGAAACGGGAGAACCTCGAGAAAACCCACGAGTAAGTCCACACGGCGCGAGCTGGGATCGAACCAGGGACCCCAAGCACCGGACGTGAACGCTCTATCACTGAGCAACCGCGCCCCCCTATGTACTAAATGAGGAGCTCTAAAAGAAAAAGCGAAACAACTTCTGTTAGGTGGCCAGTAAAAAAGCACGCATGCTATCTGAGTCACGGGGGCCCGAGCGACAGCGTAGCGAGCAGGCACGTCAGCGACAAGGCAGGGGGTACGCATAAACGAGGATGGCGCAAAAACATTTACAATATTTGTAAATATTCTTATCTTCAAAAACACTTAATTTCTATCGTTAAAAAGAAAATACCTTTCACAGCTAATACACGAGTGTCACACCGCTTTTCTTTCTTACCTTTACGATAGAAAATAGCGTATGTAGGGCTATTGCCTCTGTTCTGAATTTTTCTTCTTGAATAAATCTTTTCCACACTTTGCGCAGTTGATTTTACGCGCTTCACCATACCATGCCTCTGTAGAAACTTTATAATCCTTCTCTCTTCATTACACAATTCTTAAAAAAAAAGTTTACATTACGGCCATCGCAGATGTTCACAACTGACGTATGAACCGGAAATTCCCGCCGCTTACTTCTACCATATTTGCATTCAAAATCCATTTCAATAAGCTGTGCAATGACAGAAATAACTTACATTAACACTCTCATTCCTTCACGAAAAATATTTCACATCATATTTTATCTATAGAATTTGTTCTCGGCGTAAACGTCTGCTCGAGAGAACCCAAGAATTATTATAACCCAGTGGTGTATTTAAGGGGGGCTTCCGGGCTTAAGCCCCTTGAAATTGTACTTACTATATTAAAGTAAATGGATTATCTTGGAGAACGTTAGCCAAGCCCTTCTCCCCTGAAAAAAAATCGTAAATACGTCATTAAAATGGTAATATACGCGCAATTATCCCGTCACCAAAATAGAAATGTACGTGCCTACTCCCTTCAGGAGCATTTCCTCGGCCCCCCTGCCTTCACCCTCCCTGACTCGGTTAGATGGCATTCGTGCTTTTTAGTAGCCCCGTAACACAGATTGGTTTGTATTTTTTAGACTTCTTATCCACACATCAGGAATCAGTATAAATACGCAAATCGTAAAAGAATTGTAATTTTTCGGCAATTAATTCTGACGGTCCCCTTGAATTTATAAGTGAAAAATTTATACGTCGCCTGGCGAAAATCATTAAATAGACAACAAGAAGGAAAGTAGCGAAAGAATTATATTTCACTAAGTATTTCGAGCAGTGCTTCTTCCAGACTTGTCTTTGGGAGGGCAGTGGCTCCCCGGAGCAGACCAAAATAATACGTTTATAATAATAACTAGAATAGCACGAGCAATGCCCCCGGAACATTACTTTTGAAAGAAACACTGCTTTCGAGTGGCACACCAGAAGTAAAACTGCACGCAGAATTATTATAACCTGTCCTAAAAATGGTAATATACGCATCTTTTTAAACTCTTTAGCAAGGCAGTGATATTATGTCAGTACATAGTATTGCCGAATGAGCATTAGCGAGTGAAGGCGGGTTAGAACCCCGCAGGGCACGTTGTTTTCTCTTTCCTTCTTGGGAACTGTAACTGCAGAAACCGGTTCAGATCAATTGGTCATTGTCACTGCCTTGCCTAAAGTAAAGACTTGCCCGCATATTTTCCCTTTGGAAGCATCCCCTCGCTCCTGCTGACCTCCAACTTCGCAATGCTCTGAGACAGTATTGGTGCGGGAAGCTTCTAGAACACAGGTCCCCCATATAGGTTAATAGATGTTTCTTTTCTGTACCAAAGTAAAATATTTAATTCACTTAGTATTGCCGAGCGAGCGTTAGCAAGTGAAGGCGGGTTAGAGCCCCGCAGGGCACGTTGATTTCTGTCTTTATTACAGATAAATTGGAAGAGGAACCTGTGTTCTACAACCCTGCCTGTTGGTGCTTTTTAGTGGCCACGTAGTACAGGCTGATTTATATTTTTTGCACTGTATTTTTTACGTCATACATCCGGCAATGTATATATATACGCAAATCATAAAAGAATAACTATACTTTTTCGACAATTACTTCTGACGCTCCTTTTGAATTTTATCTATTCCATGTGACGTATTTCAAATCGCCTAGCGCAAATCATTTAGGAGACAATAAGGTTTGTGTATAGCCCGCTTCCCCAGTTCTTTGTCACCGGAACTGGAAGAGTCAGTACTACTACTACTTATATCGAGAACAGAACCCAACCAACCCCTGCGGGGCTTCTAACCCGTTCCTACTACTATTGCTACTAACTACCACTACTACTACTACTATTGCTACTAACTACTACTACTACTGCTACTATTACTACTACCGCTACTAAAGCTACTACTACTACTTATACTAAAGCTTCCTTACCGCAAGATTTACATCTTAAATCTTTATAACATGCGATTCCGGCTCATTATGAACTAGTATGAATCGTTAGAATCACTATGATTCGTTAAAAATCACTAGGGGGAGCGGGCTATATACTCAATCCGACAATAAAAAGAAAATTATTAAAAGATTCTATTTTTCAGCAAATATTTCGACTGGTGAGCCAAAAGTAAACCTTCACGGTATTTTACGTATAGAGATGAAAAATAGAAATCTAGCATCCCATACCTTTATTAATTTGTAAACATAAATTTCTCGATAATACATAGTATACATGAGAACCTCCTGATCTGCGTTTCTTCTGTGTTCTATTACCATTTCTACATGAAATACCATAAATTTTCTACGTAGTGCAATATAAGAAGTACCCATGTGCACAAGACATGCGATATGCGTTAAATCCCCCCCTCCACACACACATAGTCATAGATAAAGTACAAGGGCACTACACATGCAGATATAAAGTACAGGTACGTTCTTTTTTTATTTTCGTATCAGTCGATAAGTACATAAAAGTCACTTTGTTACCCCCTTTGTAAGTTCGTACATACTCAATGAATAATCCCTAAAAGTATGAGCGTCCTGCTTATTCGGGAACTGATGCAGCTTCATGTACACTATACAGACACTCAATCACTTATACAGACAATAAAACTAAATTATTTTATGTAATCGTTATACTTACCGACTTTTCTTGTCTTTCTTTCTTTTTTCTTCACTATTAACAGTGTTTAGGTGTGCCTCCTATTTCGGAAAAGTCTTCTTTTAGGCTATGTGTTGTATTTGGTAGTTAAACTCAGCTGATTATTTCCGTAATTCCCATATATCTTCTTCAGTTAAAGGAATATTGCGAGCAATATACATAATCATCGTCTTAAATAATAGTCTACTTTTTCTATATAAAGATATCTTCTTGAATATACTGAGATTTATTTTATTTTATTTATTTATTTTTTAAATATTCCTTCTTGTCTCTCTCTCTCTCTCTCAATGTTTTGATGCTCCAGGAACTCGTCAGCTGAGCAATACAGACGGTTAAATGGGTATCTATACTTGTAGAGATGAATGGTCCAGGATCAATTTGGGCACAAAATAAACAAACACAATAGAAACAATCACTTCATGTGGAACACTAACTATGTCGAAGAAACTATATGTAACAGACTGCGATGAATAACATAAGCACTGCACTGTTGATCACTTTGACACCATTACAAGTCGTAGTTGTTCACTATGTAATATTGAAGCAGATGATACAGAACAAGGTGGTTTTTGTTAGCTAGTAAGAAAGACACTGTTACGGGGCTTGTGAAATAAACAGAATGAATGACTGTGTTGAGTATCGGACGGTAGCCAGGCGTTAGAGAGCACTGAAAGGTCAGGTGGTCAATAGAACCCTCATTTATGCCACAATAACACAATCGTGAGGGGCGCTGCTGTTGTTTATATTGCTGGATGGGAGTCTGAGCAGTATTAAGACGCAGGCGAGAATATAAACAATGATGTTTTCTTGTCCAATTATGAGGGGCCTCCCATTTTCTCGTGGTGGGAGTCGGTTCTAGTTGCCAATAATAAATTCCTGGTCCTGATCGTTGTTGTTGTTGGTAGGTTCGCCATTCGGTTTGCCGTTTCTGTAGCAGCATCTCGTCGAAAGAAGATGCTGGGAGCCGGAGATCTATCGGTGTGCCATGTTGTGTTGCATATCTGCTCAGGATATCGCTAACTTCGTTCCCGGGGATGTCGCAGTGTGCGGGCGTATGAATTAACGTAACCACTTGTTGATTATTATGTAATATTCGAAGCTGTTGGCGAATATTGATGTGTAACCATGTATTGGAAGATGCCCATGGGGTTCTACATATTCCTTGTAACGCACTAAGGCTATCACTACAAATTCCCACGTTAGGTAGTTTTCGTTGTAGGGCGACTTTCAATGCCGTGCGAATTGCCCAGCTTTCTGCTAAATAGATGGATGTATTCGGTGGAAGTCTGTGAGTCTCTGCGTAATTAAGCGCTGGTATATAAATTCCTGCTCCAACCACAGATCCATGTTCGGTATGCTGTTTAGAAGCATCCGTGTAAATTAAAATGGTATTTGAGTGATGAGATTGAATGTGGTGTTCCCAGAGAGGGCGCACTATCTGAGGCTGATTGGATCGAAGACGTTTGAAAGAGACCACCGGTTGCTCAAGTGTGGGAGAAAATAGAAGAGTATTGTATTGTGCAGTATAACATGGTAATTTCGGTCCTCGATGTAATTGATTGAGCCAGTTATGAATACTAACGAATGCTCGATATATCCAAGGTAGCTGTTTATAATATGGAAGTCTGGTATGAAGGTTGCTATTGTATAGGAATTGTAATTTTGGTAATAATAGGGAGGAGGTGCAGCATATGCGTTGCAGGAGGAATTTTTTAGCCATAAAATATGTTTTCACAGGGAAAGGAATTATTCCAGCTTCTTCTAAAAGTGCGGAGGAAGGTGCCGTCTTTGGTTGTCGGAATATAATTCGCTGTGTTGTGGCTTGAAGGCGGATGTGATGTTCGCTGATCCGTTTGGGTAATGGAGAAAGTAATATTCCGCCATATTGAAGTTTTGCATCCACACATTGAGTACTGACTTGTTGCAGGGAGGATATATCTGTTCCCCAACCCTTGTGGCTGATGCAAGACAGCAACTTAAAATAAGGTTGGGCTTTAAGTGCTATTGTTTTGAGATGATGCTTCCAATTTAGTTTAGAATCGAGATGAAAACCAAGATATTGTAAAGTAGGTGTAACTGGTAAAGGAGTGTTATTTACCGTGAGATGGATGGGAAGTTGAAAACGTTTACGGGTGAAGAGAGTGCAGGAAGACTTCGCCCAGTTGACTGACATGCCGTTTTCAGAGGTCCAGGAGTGAAGTTCTAAGAGAGCGTCGTGCAAAATGCGTATCCCGTCCACTATGTTGGAAGTTTTGACATATAACAACATGTCGTCACAGTATTGTTGAATACGAACCAGTTGTCTGAGTCGTTGATGGAGAGAGAGTGTGTATATATTAAATAAAGTGGGACAGAGACTAGAGCCTTGAGGAATACCCAATGATGTTGAACGATAAGAAGAATATCTGTTATGGTATTTGACGCAGATGCGACGTTGTACCAACCAATTATGAGTATATCGGAGAAAAGGTGTAGGAAGGTGGAGTTGTGCCATGTGAGTGATGAGGCGATCGAGAATGATAGAGTCATATGCATGTTCCAGATCAAGTTTAACGGCAATCAAATACTGTCGATGTTGGAATGTGTTCCAGATATCGAGAAGAAGAGCAGCAACCGAGTCCAAAGATGACATGCCTTTCCGGTAACCAGTTATCGTGGGTGGGAAGACTGAATAATATTCCAAGTGCCAGTTCAATTTAGAGAGGATGATCTTCTCAAAAACTTTCACGACGCATGAAATAAGAGTAATCGGACGATAACTCTGAGCCAACCCGATAGGTTTGTGTGGTTTAAGTATAGGGACTACCGCTAAATCTTTCCATGAAGATGGATTATGTCCTGTCCTCCATATCTGAGAGTAGATTTGAAGAAGTACAGATCGACCATATGGAGACAGGTCGTACAAGTGTTGATATCTAATCTGATCTCTCCCAGGAGCTGTGGATCGCCGAACAGTTAACACCAGATTCAATTCTTGGATGGTGATATTCTTGTAGATTGGTGAATCACACTCCGGATCAAGAAGAGGTTGTATAGTTCGTCTGTCATTCAGTGGTTCTGGTGGCGTGAGAAGGCGATGAAATTCATCAATCCAAGGCGGTAGACTGTCAGTAGGAACTGCGCGTGGAGGAGATCCTGAAATTTGGTTCCGTATAAACGTCCAGATAGAAGACGAAGTAGCCTGTGGGTGGAGCGTGGCACAAAATTGTTGCCAGTGTTGTTTGCGACATTGCTGGATGTATCGTTTATACATCGCTTGGGACTGGCGATAGAGTACATATGTTTGTTGACTCTTTTCGTTAAAAAATGCCTTTTGCTTCTGTTTACAATCATTTAGGAGTTGTTGGCAACGTCTGTTCCACCAAGGAAAATGGGAACGGGATGCTTGGGTTCGAGTCTGGCCAGGAATTTGAGAAGTAGATGGGGAGGCTTCTGATGCTGCTGCTTCTATAATATGTATGAAAGAAGAGGTGTTGATAGGAGTGACTTGCACTGAAAAATTACGGAAAAGTTCGTCGGTCGCATTCTGGTATGTTGTACGATTGTATGATTGAAGAATGCGAGAAACGGTTGGAGCATATGGCGAGAGGTGAGCCTTGGGCGTTCTCGGAAAAGTAACTCCTTCAAGTGTAGTTATAATAGGAAAATGATCGCTGCCACCTGTATATCCATATACACTCCAACTATGGGTTGCATACAGAGCAGAACTGAGGATGGTGATGTCAGGCGCATTGGGATAACCATTAAGGTTCGGGAGACGAGTAGCAGTCCCATCATTTGCAATGAGGTGAGTTGTATGGTCCATAGCAGCGAGAAGGTTCCGAGCAGCTACGTTGGTGTAACGATTGCCCCATTTTACACTTTTACAGTTCGGATCACCCCCAATAACACAGGGACCTTGGATTGAAGTAAATAATTGTTGCCAGTAATGAGTTGTAGGAGGGCTGTCTGGTGGGGCGTAGATGTTGATAAAAGTGAGTCCAGCACACAGCACTCCGAGCACTTGTATTTTGGTTGAGCCGGTTGGTGGAAGTGTTGATATAACACGAGCCGGTAAGGAGGTGTGGATACCCAAGGCGATCCCTCCGTAGTGGTCATCCCGAGGACGGTGATAAACTCGGTATCCAGGAATTCTTAAGTTGTCTTCAAGGCGGGTCCAGGTTTCTTGTAACAGTATGATAGCCGGAGTAAAAAAGCGGCATATTTGCGATAAAAACACCTCCTTGCCACGAAATTGTTGGAGATTCCATTGTAGTATTCTTAACTGCTGCAACTGAGTCATTCTTGGATATGTTCCAGAAAGCGAATAATTCGTAGTAGTAGCGCCTGTAAATCTAATGCGGTAAGTGGCTGGGTGTCGGACTGAAGTTTGGGAGTTAACTGATGCAATTCCTGTAATAGTTCTTGTTTCTTGGCATGACTAGTATCACGTTCTTGGTTCCAAACTGGCTTCGAAGAGCTGGTGTACAAGGTATCTCCTCTGAACGTGCGAGTTCGTCTAACCGGAGAGGATCCTGTAGAATCTAGTAAGGCACGTTCTTCTGAGGAAGAGTAATTGGTTGAGGTTGGAATAAACGATTGTTTCTGTGAAGCCGGTTGGATAGAATCATGTCCAGTAGGTCGTCGTCGTTTTGGAGAAAGAACGTGGCGATGTTCGTCGGGGAGTTCTATTTCTTTACGAGAAGGAGGTCGTTGGGGTTTGGGAGAATGGTGGTAAGAAAGGTTGTTAACTTTCGTGGAAGAGGAAGGAATTGGCTGGCGCTCGGGTGTGAGCTGCTGAGGTAATGCAAGGAGTGGGGAGTAGAAATTAGAGGTAGGGACACCCGAAGAAAGGTTAGGAGTAGGGGTGTTCCGGATTCCGGAATTCCGGAATATTTCGGAATGAAAATCTTAATTCCGGAATCGGAATTAAAAATTTTCTCATTCCGGAATTCCGAGATTACGGAATTCCGGAATTTCGGAATTCCGGAATCTCGGAATTTCGGAATTCCGGAATCTCGGAATTTCGGAATTCCGGAATCTCGGAATTTTGGAATTCCGGAATCTCGGAATTTTGGAATTCCGGAATTCTGTAAGTTCACTCCGAAAAATTCGAAATCTCGGAATTGCGGAATCTCGGAATTCCGGAACTTCATCCCGAAATTTCAGAATGCATGAATCTCGGAATTCCGGAACTTCAGTCCGAAATTTCGGAATTTCGAAAACTCGTAATTCCGGAATTTCTATCAGAATCTCGGAATGTTGAAATTTCTGAGTCATGGCAATCGAAATTGTAGAACCAAGTAACTGGATTTTGAAATTTTAGAGTTCCTTGATTTCATAATTACAAAAGTTCAGAAACTGGAATCTTCAAATAACATGACTATGAGATAGACATCAACTCAGGCAGATATAATGATGAAACTTACTTCCTTTCACACGTTGTCAGTGGTGGCTATACTCCGTCCTTCTGCGGAGCGGAAAGTTCTTAGCCATGGTACTCATTGAACAAAATTTAAACACTTCATTTATTGGTTCTTGTCTTTTTAATGTTCCCCAAAGGCAGGTTCTATGACATTTATACATGGTTGCTAGCTGGGCCACCAGTGCAATACGGAAAGAGTATCAACTAGTTCCTTCCCTGTCTGGCTTCAAAATGCCATATAGAAAATGGAAAATTTAGAACCACGGTGAATACATAAGTTGCGAGTTTCATGTTCGTTACCCACATATTTACTTGCACACTTAAACTGACATTCCTCTGCTATTATTCCAACCTCGTACTCCTTGATGTTTAGAAGCCAGGTTTTCAAAACATAGCTGAAATGCTCGTTCTTCGCACGGTCAGAGTAAGTTTATGAAAAATAATTGAACCCCCAATTCCCCTTACGATACACATTTCAACGATTGTTTACACGGTTTACCACGAAAACTATGGATTCGACACTAATATCGGTAGTTTCCGGTTATTTTTACATGTCACCTCTTGCCACTCCAACCATAGGGGTGTTAGGGGGTCTTGAGGGCTTAACTGAAATTTAAACGACATCGAGTGTCAATGTTCAACTCAGCGACCTAAAATAACTATGAATTCGACAGTAATACCGGTCGTTTCTCATTATTTTTGCATTTAACGCTCTTTCAACTCGCCTCCTTGGGAAGCTAGGGGGTCTCTCTTGTTTCCAGGTTGTAAAGTTATATGTTTAATTTAATAATTGAAATTGCGAAGTTTAATTGAAATTGCTTCGGGCGTTCCAGAGTTATGTTGGAACAAACATACATACATACATTTTCATAAGATAAAGCATGTAGTTCTTCTCCCTCATAACTTTCTTAGTTTTTAATTTCTTGTATTTGGAAAATGGAAACTTTTCAATAAAAACGTGGTTCGGAGGTCACATACATAGTTGATTCCGTAACTAGCTGATAGTAAATAGTTTTTCATAACGTAAGCCTTGCATAATGCTATTACACACAAATATTAACTGTTATGCCATGCTATCTTTTTTTAATACATAAAAAATAAACTTTCCTTAGTGTTAAATGTATTTTGTATTACTATAAAGAAGAAATAAAAATATAATAGAGCTAAATTAATGGAGAATTGAAAATAGAATATAAGAAACATTCATATATTTATAATAATTGTAATTAATATTTGTAAAAAACAGTGGAGAAATAGACAATCTAGGTTTCAACACAAAGTAATAATGAAATGCCATATCAATAGAATTTTAATCCTCTCATGTTTCTTTAATTTAATTTTAAAAAACCCTTAATTTTAGTTTCTACATTTAAAAAAAAAAACTATCATAATCGCATAGTAGCGGACTGTTACCCTTATAATCTACCTGTTCATATGATCAATAAAACAAATAAACAAACAAAAAAAAACCTTATTCTGTTTAAAGATATTGGTCAATGCTACTTAAATTTCGTATAAATTTCCATTGATTAGAATATACATTATTACAATTAATTTACAAAAATTAAAAAATATGCATTACCTCAAATCCTATACTATCATTATTGATTCAAATATACATTATTACAATTAATTTACAAAAAGGTAAAAAAAAAATATGCATTACCTCAAATCCAATACTATCATTGTACACCTTGTTTAATGCTTTTCGGAACATGGTACTCAGTTATAGAACGAAATAATATCGTATATATTTGATGGTTGCCATTAAATCTGATTGTATGTGTAAATTAGTTCTACTACAAAATTCTACTTTTGAAAATAAAAATAAATTCAAATAGCATTTTTCAGTCTGGTTATTTTACTTGGATATACATAAAAGATAGAATGAAAATGTACGTTAACTACAAATTAAAATAAAAACTACTTATCACTATTAAACATAAGGAAATTTTATACAAATAACATAATAATAATAATATACATTACACATATTTAACATGTAACATTAGAAAACTAAGGGAATGTTATACTGTACAAACGACATTTTAAATACGAAATATTATGAATCTTATGAACTATATCAATTGAAACATTTGTTCAAATAATGTATTAGTTGAAACATTTTTGTATTATTAACGTTATGAAACCTAAAAAAATGTTATTTTAACAATATGTAGATACATCTATACAGTTATGACACTAGTAACTATACCTTTCTCAGTAGCTTAACTCTTTTAAGATTTATAGCGACTTCTGTTACTATGGCGTAGTATCGCCTTTGACCGTTTATTTAGGTTCTATAATAAGTATTTAAGCCGTTTTCTTATTGGTCAAGTCAATGATGGCCCTAAGAACACCCCAGATGCGTTTTGGAACCGGATGATCAACTTGGCGGCGCCAAGTGGGGGCGGAGGGGCGTTTTTCCTTTTTTCTTAAGGCAAGTTAAAAAAAATCACGTCTTTATTTTTCAAGATATCAGATTGAAACTTTACATATGAATTATGTGTACCTCTGCAAATTTCTTCTGAATATATATATTTTTTGAGATCCCTACGTGAAACCGGGCCTGGGGCCGAGGGAAGCAAGTGTTCCGAGAGGGCGATTTTTTAATGAAAAATTTCCGGTTTTCCCCGATTTTTCCGGTTCAGGTGTATGATACGGACATGTAAATCGTACCGTTGGAAAGGGCTCGATATACCAAAGAAAATGAGCCATGACTGTTGCACAATATATATATATATATGTGTGTGTGTGTGTGTGTGTGTAAATATAGGCCTATATAGGGCCTAAATTCAGACTTTCAACAATTTTTTCCGCCCTTTGTTTTCAAGATACAAGATTGAACTTTTGCACACGTATTATGTATATACATAAGAAAAAAGCTTCAGATCTCTACATAAACGCAGGCCCGGTTCCGAGGGGCAAAGTGTTTTGGCTGGATTTTTCAAAAAAAAAAAAAAAAAAAAAAATTGCGGGTTTTTCCCGAATTTTACGGTTCAGGTGTATGATACGAACATGTGAGTAGTACCGTTGGAAAGGGCTCATTATACTGAAGAAAATGGCGTTTGAACCATGACTCTTGGTCAAGTAGTAATAAACAGTATATTTTTGAAGTACAGTATATATATATATATATATACTGTATATATATATATATATATATATATATATATATATATATATATATATATATATATATATACGAAAAGAATGGATTACCTTCAGACTTTCAAAATTTTCTCCTGACCTTAGTTTTCAAGATACAAGATTGAAATTTTGCACACGTATTATGAACACAACAACGTATTTTATAAAATAATAATTCAGATCCCTACGTGAACCCAGGCTTGCGCCAGAGGGGCGCAAAAATTTTTTTTCGAAAAGTCTCCCGCTTTTTCCGTTTCCGGTGTATAATACGCACAATCGAGTGGTACCGTTGGAAAGTATGCTTTATCCTAAAACAGAAAACGAGGTATGAACCATGATCCTACGATAAATAATAAGGAAGCAGTAGCTGTAAAAGTATAAAATAAAGTATAAAGTATAAAATTTACCTGAGAAAGGGGAAATCCTAAAAGAGTTAAATTTATCGCACCTTTAAAAGTCAGGTATTGATTTATGAATCCCCTGTTATACTAAGTCAATAATGTGAAACAATGAGAACATTTAGCTTATATTAAATAGCATTTTAAAATTATTTTGGGACAATAGCTTTGTTCATGGACAGAAATATTAACTGTTCAGCATGCTCAGCGGTAAGAGATGCTCTATAATCTGTCACTACATTGCCACCACAGTTGAAAACTCTCTCACTTGGCACGCTCGTAGCAGGAATACACAAATATTTTCTCGCTAATTTTGTTAATCTTGGAAGATGGTGGGAATGGCTATTCCACCAAACTAGTTTCTCTTCCTCCAAATCTGCATCCCCAAGACTTAGGTATCGGTTTAATTCTTCTATTTGACTGTCTTCTTTATCGTTCCTGTCACCAAATTTCCTTCGTTTTAGGTAACTGTCAAATCCTTTAGTACCAACATTCCCTCGATCATGTTTTTTAGGACTTCCTGCTGGAATAAATCTCAACTCATTCAGTACTCTACCTTTTATTATCTCAGTATCTTCACCCAAATGATCTTTAAACCTGGGATCTAAGAATGTACACATTTTCAACAGTATTCTGCTTTCTTCATCCTCCTCGTATCGGGATTGCAACGGAGATAAAATTTTCATTTTCATGCTTCTTTCAATTTCTTTGAGTGCTGCTTCTAACATCTGTTCACTATCTTCTTTTTCAGTCAAAGAGTCATACAGCGAAAAATGTGTTTCCTGTTTACTTGCTTCGTCTTGTTGTGATGTATCTTCTATCTGTTGAGATTCTTCGATTTGAAAATCTTTTAAGATTTGTTCATATAATGGCCATATGCCCGACGCTGTAACCGATGTTTCAGCTGACATACTGTCACAAAGCATTTGTAAGGGCGATAATAGGGTCATGATCATATTTAATAATTCTATTTCTTTGTTCTGAAGGATAAGGTTTTTATGTTTTGTTCGGGACAGAAATTTTGCTATTGCTTCTTGATTTGTTAAAGCTACCTGTATCAAAGGAAGAGTAGACCACCACCTTGTTGGCGTGCATGACGGAAGTACTTTGCGCGGGAGGCCTAATGCATCTTGCTCTTCTTGCAGCGCACGTCTCATTTTGCTGCTGCGACTCGTAATTTGTCTAACAAGTAAGTTTACGAAGTTACCTAATAACTTCATTGACTGGATGTAGCTCAAGGGCTTTGTTCACTCCAATATTTAAAGTATGACCGAAACAGCTCAAATGTTGGAAATCACTCAAGTCAACAATGGCCTTTACAATATTGGCACTACTGTTGTTACACAACGAACATTTTCAGTTGGTATTTCCGACATATCTATACTAAAATATAAAGCCTCTAATAGATTAGATTTCGGAAAATCGGAATTCCGGAACTTTATCGCAAATATCGGAAGTTCGGAATTCCGGAATCTTGGAACACGATCCGAAATTTCGGAAGATCGGAATTCCGGAATCTCGAAACAAGATCTGTAATTTCGGAAGATCGGAATTCCGGAATCCAGAACACGATACTAAATTTCGGAAGGTCGGAATTCCGGAATTTTTAAACTCCATCGGAAATTTCTAAAGATCGGAATTCCGGAATTTTCGGAATTCCGGGATCTCGGAATTTCGAAATTCCGGAATTCCGAGATTCCGAAAATTCCGGAATTCCGAGATTCCGAAAATTCCGGAATTCCGAGATTCCGAAAATTCCGAAATTCCGAGATTCCGAAAAACGGAATTCCGAAAAATTCCGGAATTATCGACATTCCGAATTCCGGAATTGAAATCTCAATTCCGAACACCCCTAGTTAGGAGATGAGCGCTGCAATGGAGGTACTCGTTTTTGCGCTTCGTTATAAGATAATTTTTCCAATACCATGAGTTGATTAATGCGCTCATGTCGTTTCCGGGCCGGGCAGGTGCGTTCAGTGGCTGCATGCGGTCCGTGACAATTGATGCAGCAAAGTGGCTTGGTGCAATTGTTAGTATCATGTGAATCTCCACATTTAGCGCATATTGTTTGTTTGGAGCGGCACCCAACTTTACGGTGTCCCAGGCGGAAACAACCCCCCCCAGCACTGTTTGACTGAGGGAATATACGTTGCTACTCGAAATTTCGAATAATAGAGCGAGCATTCCTCTGGCAGATTTTGAGAGACAAAAGTAAGTACCACTGTGGTGGTGGGGACGAACTCATTATCGTGCCGGCGATGAATGCGGCGGATATGCGTTATTTCTGCCCTACTTTTTATATCTGTTTTGAGTTCGGCATCCGTTATGTCAGTGTCCACCCCTGTGATCACGCCAACGGAATGTGTGGCGTAGGTTGGTATGTATGCTTTCCATCCGTTTCCTCTTAGAATCGGGTTAGTCAGAAAGTCATTAGCTTGCTGTCCGGTATAAAAAAGCACTTTAATTAGATTTCGTCCCGTAGGTTGAAAGGATTTTATTCCTGGAACCTTATTGTGAAATAGTAATCTACCCAGACTTAAGGGGTGTTTTCGCCCAATATTTGGATTGGTATTAGAAGAATGATCAGATGTCACATGCACTACGAAATCAGGAAAGTGATGGTTTTGGTACAGATTCACCGGTGGTATAGTTTCAACGGTGACCTCTGTCGCTATAGGGATTGCAGAATCAGCAAATGTAGTGTCTGAGGGAGGGTCCGTGACCATGGAATGTGCAGGAGGAGGGTCTCCTCCCGATTGTTCAGCCATAATTAACACTTCCCTATATCATATAATGTGTAATATGAATGATATGTATCACTGTCACAAATAGAACAAATTAAGGAAACACGTCAATTAATAACACTCAGCACTTCACTCGCGATTATGTAATCACTCGACTACACAGTACCACGCGCGAAAAACAACTTCCTTCTAGTCTTGACTTGTGAATTCAACATAGCGAGCAAGGAATGCTGGTACCTTTGATAAACAAATGACGGTTGATGTAGCGATGCTAATAAGCAATCTCACACACTGGACATCATAAATTTCAAATTTTTAACAAATATATTTCTTTGGTGCTGCTATAATTAGTATAATGATTGGTAATAATGCTACTACGATACTCTCGTGAGAGAATTTATTCAACATTCGATAAAATATTCTGGAAATAATTCTAAAATATTGCATGAAAACATTTCATTTAAGTTACAGGACAAGATAACAAACACATTTCCATACAAAATTAATAAGAGTTTTAAAAATATTTCTTATATTACAAACGAATTTATTTTTAAAATATTAGAAATATTTTAAAAATTATATTTCATATGTTTTCTTGTAACAATAGAAAAGAATGTAAATGACATGTTGGAAAACATTTTGTTCTGTTTATAGGCCTATTCTGTTTCCTTTATCATGTATGTAAAACATTTTTTGTGTTACTTCGAAAACATTTTCTCTCTCAACTAGGGGTAAAATTACGGGGGGACGCCGCCCCCACCTCGAGAAAATATATACGGCGTCTACCCAGTTCCTAAAAAAATTGCAATGGGCAAAGATAGGCAGGGGGAACGGCGTGACGTCATCCGCTACCTACCGTCCCCCAACCTTTTCAGATCCACTTTTACCCCTGCTCTCAACATTGAAAACATATTACATTACATTCAACACAATATTTCTATTACAATTTGTGAAAATTTTCCATACATTATTTTCCTACTAACGTTCTAAAAATGCACATCCTGTTCAGTGGCATATTTACGATTTTGTTTCGTGGAGGGAATCTTTGCTAACTTTATTCCTGAAAATGTGAAAATTGTGCAGGATGTTTCATTTACTTTAATATAGTAAAACAATTTCGGGGGGAGGCTTAAGCCCGGAAAGCTTATTTAACGCCACGGCTTCCCGTAGTTCATTAAATGTTCTCGAAACACATTTTAAAAAATAGTTCCGGTATATATTTGGGATACTTCTCAGATATAACAAGGAATATGTTTTCTCCAGTAACGGAAGAGTATATTCTGAATTCATGTAAAAATGTTTCTATAATAGACCTATATCAGAAAATGTTGTTCACTAAAGACACAAAATATCTTCCAAAACACAATGGAAAACATTTTCTATTCACTGTTACCTGTTTTAAAGTTTTATATTCAAAATTCCATAAAATATTCTGGAAATAATACTAAAATATCATACGAAAATATTTAGTTTAAGTTATAGGAGAAGATTACCAAAATACTTTTGTAAAAATTAAGTAAACCTTTTTAAAACATTTCTGAAAAATATTTCTTATATTACGAAATAATTTATTTTTAAAATATTCTAAATGTTTTTAAAAATATATATTTAATACGTTTTCTCGTAAAAATAGAAAATATTACAAATAACGTATTAGAAAACATTTTTTAAATATGTGGAATATATTTCGTTTGATTGTTTTCCGTATCATATATGGAAAACATTTTTAGTATCATTTCGAAAATATTTCCCTTCTCAACAGTGAAAACATATTAAATTAGATCCAAAACAATATTTCTAATATATTTTGTGAATATTTTCCTGGTTTTACTTTCCGGCAAACATTCTCAAAATGTACTCCAGGTAATTTCTAAAATGGTTTACAAACGTTTTTGGGAAAATATTTTCGGGAAATATTCGGAATACATTGGGGAAACCAGCATGGAGTAGTAATGGCCCCACTTGGTCTCACTTTGGACTTTGACCCCGACCTTGGTGACGTCATAGGTCAAAGGTCAATGACCTTGGCCCGGGGTCAATGACATAGGGGTACCTAGGAACACCCCCTCTAAATTTTGGCAGGGGTACCTTGGCCCACCCCCTAAATTTTGGCAGGGGTACATAGGACCACCCCCCTTAAATTTTGGAAATTGCCAAATCTAAAAATTTGGTATTGTAGCCTAGGACCATAGTATGTACCTTTATCAGTATTGGATGTCTATGTCGTTCCCTTTCATGGGTAAAAAATTGCCAAAAATTCAAATTTCGGGGGTTTTTGACCTAATTTATCCCCTTTGATGAGAACATATGGGTATATTAATGCACCCCTTGAAAAATTTGGGAGGGGTATTTTGGCCCACCACTTAAATTTTGCAAATTGACCAATTTAAACATTGGGTATTATAGTACAGGACCCTAATATGTATTATGATAAATTTGGGTGGTCCACCTCATTTCCTTCTAGGGGTACAAAATTGCCAAAAATATAAACGTAAGCAATACGTTATACCACGTGTTTGGTTTTTGGTCGATTTTATCCCCTTTGATGAGGTGTTATTATCCTATATAGTTATATGGTCATGTATAGGGGTCCATTCCCTTTCATAAGATATGGGTATATTTGTGCATCCCTTTAAAAATTTGGGAGGGGTACGTTGGCCCACCACCTTAAATTTTGGAAATTGCCCAATTTCAACATTTGGTATTATAGTACTGGACCCTAACATGTATTATGATAAATTTGGGTGGATCACCTCGTTCCCTTTTAGGGGTACAAAATTGCCAAAATTTTAGTACAACCACGTGTTTGGTATTTGGTACATTTTATCCCCCTTTGATGAGGTCCTATTACCTTATATGGTTATATGGTCATGTATAGAGGTCCATTATCTATCATAAGACATGGGTACATTGGTGCACCCCGGGAGGGGTACCTTGGCCCACCCCTTAAATTTTGGAAAATGCTCAATTTAAACATTTGGTATTATAGTACAGGTCCTCAATATGTATCATGATAAATTTTGGATGGTCCACATCGTTCCCTTTTAGGGGTACAAAAATTGCCAAAATATAAACGTTGTACCACGTGTTTTGTTTTTGGTCCATTTTATCCCCTTTGATGAGATCCTATGATTACAAGGGGTCCATATCCTATCATAAGACATGGATATATTGTTGCACCCTTCTTAAATTTTGGCAATGGGGGTCCACTGAAATTGTCCAATTTAAGCATAGTACAGGACCTCAATATGTTTCGGTGGTCCTATTGTCCAAATTTTAAGTACAACCACGTGTTCGGTTACTGACTCAATTTATCCTATTTGATAAGGTATGGACGGTATCTCATTTCAATTTGGTAGTACCCTTCGGGTGTAGTACGGTCACGTGATCAATGATTTGGTTTTGATGCGCGACGAGGTCCCTGGTCAATGTTCTCTAGGAATTAGCTGGAAACTTTGAACAAGATTCTTGGCATTTAAAACTTTCTTTTTTTCAACTTTTCAAACTAAAAAAATCAAAACAAAAAATTGAAAACAAAAATTTCCAAACAAAAATGTTCAAACAAAAAATTTTAAACAAAAAATTCGAACATTTTTTAAACTTAAATTTCAAACAAAAAGTTTTTTAGTTTGAAACGAAAAAATTTTAAACAAAATTACAAACGAAAAATTTTAAAAATTTAAAAAAAAAATTACAAACAGAAAATTTCAAACAAAATATTTTGAAACAAAAATTTTGAAACAAAAATTTGAAACAAATTTCGAAACGAAAAATTTTCAACAAAAAAAAATTGAAACGAAACATTTTGAAACAAAAAAATTTTTGAAACAATAAATTTACAAACAAAAAATTTGAAAAAAAATTGAAAACAAAAAATTTTCAAACAAAAATTTTTGAAACAATTTTCAAAACAAATTTGAAACGAAAAATTTTTCAAATAGAATTTAAATCAAACAGTGATCAGCTTTCACGGTTAACCGTTAAACTTTATCCGGTTTTTAACTATTCGATTAACAAATAAACGGTTTTCAACTATTCGATTAACAAATAAACGGTTTTCAATTATTCGATAAACAAATGAACTGTTTCTTTCCTTTTCACACCAGTGAGTGCAGGAATTTACAAACTAAAACAAAAAGAAAATTTGTACTCTCTTTAAATACGCATCATTTTTGAAACAAGGTGTTAGTGTTCATCATGGATACACAATGGAAACATCCATTTACCTGTATTCTCGCAGGGCCTAGTGGGTGTGGAAAAACGTATTTTGTGAAGCGATTACTGTCACATCTCCCAACCATGATCAATGCAAAATTTCGTAAGATATATTGGTATTATGCAGAATGGCAAGACGTGTATGCAACAATGCCAGTTCCAGTAGAATTTCACGAAGGACTTCCACGAATGAAAGATTTTCAGCCTCAAGATGGACCACATTTGATTATTATTGATGACCATATGCGAGAAGTGAATAGTGATATTGTTGATATGTTCACAAAAGGATTACATCATCGAAATATTAGTGTGATTTTTATAACACAAAATGTATTTCATCAAAGTAAAGCAAATAGAAATATGAGTTTAAATTGTTCGTATTTGGTGTTGTTTAAAAATCCACGTGACAAGTCACAAATCAAGCATATGAGTTATCAAATCATGCCTGAGCATCCACTGTTTCTACAAGAAAGTTATGCAGACGCAACAAGAAATCCACATGGTTATTTACTGATGGATCTTAAACAAGATACACCCGATGAAATGCGATTTCGTACAAATATTTTTCCCGACGATTTGCATCATTATGTTTACGTACCAACAAAACATGTTTAAATTATTGTGCATGTGAAAAGAATGATTTAGTCTGTCACGATGTCTCCTACAGTGAAACACGCTGATCTGCTACGTGCTCTGCACAAAGCTAAACCAAGATTGCGTAAAGCTATTATTGCCAATACAGACGCTTCATTAATTCATAGTATTTGTGAATGTTGTTATAATGTCTTAAAAGGCAATGTTCCACTGACAAGTGCGCAGAAGTCAAGATTAAAGCGTTACAAGAACACGCTCCGCTATCTGGTGGACAATACAAAATCATTGGATAAAAAGAAGAAACATTTAGCCGTACAACAAGGAGGATTCTTACCTGCATTACTTGCACCTATTGTAGGAAGTGTGTTATCCAGTATTTTGTTTAAACAATAAACATCATGGAACATAGCAAGAAGATGGTTTTAGTGCCACCAGAAATGCTTCAACGAATGCATGCATCATCATCCCGTGCGAGTGAAAATCGAGAATCTAATCTCGATCGTGAAATGCAATCCATATTGAATACATCGTATCCAAGTGATGAAGAAAAATGGAATCAGTACAATAGAATATTACAGAAATATCTTTATGTGATACGTAAACAAGAAGAACCAATACCACTTACAATTACATCAATGAAACCTGATGGTGACGTCCCGAATGTTGACGATAGCACGAAACAAGAAATTTTAGCCGCAATACCACAAATGTATCGTAAGAAAGCCGAACTACTATTCCGTCGTTTAAAACAAGATGACGCAATTACGTGGGATCATAAAGGAACAGTGTACATCAACGATAATAAACTACAAGGATCCAATATTGTAGATTTAATGTGCCCTGTGACTCGACCGAGGAAACATTCTAATCCTCAAGGCTGGGAATTGTTTTGCAACTACCTTGCATCGTCAAACACACCTCAAGAATTGATTGGTAATCCACGAAGATTAAACTATATTGTCAAGCATAATAGTACAACAGCATCTGAAGGATCTGCACCACCAAAACCGGCACCTGAATTATTTTCTTCCGGAGAAGAAGAAGAAGAAGAAGATGATGATGATGTTTTAGAAGTCCGACCAAAAAGAAAACGTATCATTCCACAATGGTCAACGTACAAACCATGAACAAAAAGTTGAAATCCATTTATTACAATCCAGCACATCCTGCATCGTTTTCTACTGCAAAGAAATTATGGCAAGCCACAGGAAAATCTATACCTCTAGCCAAAATAAAACTTTGGTTAAACAAACAACCTACCTACACGTTACATCGTCCTGTACGTCGTCGTTTCCGTAGAGATTTTTATCTTGTCAACAATATTGATGATCAATGGGAATGTGATTTAAATGATTTACAATCACTTCAAAACTATAATGACAATTACCGCTATATTCTTACAGTGATTGATGTGTTTAGTCGGTACGGGTGGGCTGTACCACTAAAATCAAAAAGTGCCAAGGATATAGTGAATGCATTTGAAATGATTTTCCAGGACAGGAAACCAATTGTGCTACGTAGTGATCAAGGAACTGAATTTACCAACAAGACAGTACAAAAGTTTCTCAGGAAACACAACGTGCAACATGTTACAACAAAGGATCCAGATATTAAAGCCAGCATCGCAGAAAGATTTAATCAGACATTGAAACATCGTATGTGGAAATACTTTACCAAATATCAAACATTCAATTACATCAAAGTATTGCCTTTACTTGTAAAAGCATACAATGAAAGTCGGCATTCCAGTATTAAAATGGCACCTGCAAACGTTTCTCAGGACAATTTACTGGAGGTGTGTCATAACTTATACGACAAAAAGCTACAACGTTCAAAACAAGATACGGATTTATCTGTTGGTGATACTGTTCGTATAAGTAAAACAAAACGTATCTTTGACAAGGGATACCTCGAGAACTGGACTTGGGAAATATTCAGAGTAAAAGCCATTGTACCAAGAAACCCACCAGTGTATCGACTAGAGGATTTAAATCATCAACTCATCGATGGTGTTTTCTACAGAGAAGAATTACAACCAGTACCGCTCCCTTCGACGTTCCTCATCGATAAAATATTACGTACAAGAACAAAAGGTCGCAGAAAGGAGTATCTCGTCCAGTGGAAAGGATATCCTTCCTCATTCAATTCGTGGATCCCTGCAACTTCATTGAAGAAGAAGAAGAATGGAACCTGATCAAGATTTTTACGTTACACTTCCCAGTAATAGTTCCATGGATTATTTTCCAGAAAATACATTGACTTCATATATTACGAAATTACAACGACGTGTAGAGTTTCGCCAGAAATGGAATGTGGCAATTGTAGAGATTCATTATCCACATTCTTTGCTGAACATTAACAGTGAAAACAATAAAATATATTACAAATCATCAAGTAGTAATGATCAAGAACCGTGGAAGGTTGTAACGATCCCTGTACGCTATTATAACAATATACGGGATCTTATTCATGCAATTAATATACATCATAAAGAAACCAATTTATTTATATCTCATGACGCAACTAATAATATATGCCTCATAAGACATCCCAAAAAGGAAATCCATACTTCTGTACAATTGTCACCAAGTGTTAGTTTAATGCTTGGATTTGAACCGAAAAGTGATTTAAAAGATATGGAGAAGGGACAATATACACCGAATGTACGATTAGGCTTACCATCACAAATGTACGTCTATTGTGACATTATTGAATCTGTCATTGTTGGAGATACAATGGTACCCTTGCTACGAATTGTCAACATGGATCCTGTGAATCATACTTTTGGAAGTCATGCAGTACAAATCTTTAATCCTGCACATTATGTTCCGGTGGAAAAAATGAATTTTGAGCAAATACAAATCGATATAAGGGATAGCACAGGTCATCGGATGCCATTCACCTTTGGAACGGTGTGTACAAAACTACATTTCCGTCGTCGTCGTCATGACTGATCCGTGTTTGCAATACTACCAAAAACAAGCGTTGTCCGGTATCGGCAACGTCTATGTGGGAAGTCCCTATCAAGCAGGACATGGCATTGGAAGTTTCCTTGGTGGCTTATTTCGTTCAGTGTTACCACTTGTGAAACAAGGCGCTAAAACTGTGGGAAAAGAATTATTAAAATCAGGTGCCAATATGATTAATGATGTTGTGATCTCGAATCAACCGTTGGAAGAATCGTTTCATCAACGGATGCAAGAGGCAAAATCAAATTTACAAGAAAAAGTTAAAAATAAGTTGAAAACTATGCTGGGAAGTGGATATCATAAACGAAAATGGGATGACTGCTCTCAGTTTGAGGTTGACCTTCCAACGATCAACAACACCATCAATCCTACAAAGAGACGTAAATTATCACATAAGAAGAAGAAGAAATCATTGGCATCGTCACCAGATATTTTTGATTAATTCAACGATGGCTTTCTTACATCATCAATCCTGTGAATGTGTAAAAAGTGAATTGGACATTTTTTCAACGTTGCCCACGCAAACCAGTGTTCTGGACAATCGTATTATTGGCTACAAACCAATTAGTTCAATAGCTGAAAATTCACCAATAGAATTTGTAGTGAGTGGTAGCAGTGATGAATACATTGATTTACCACAAACCTTATTGTACATCCAAGCACAAATTGTGAAACCAGATGGTTCCTCCTTCACCAATACGGATAAAGCAATTGCACCTGTCAATGATTTTCTAAATGCTATGTTTAGTGAAGTACAAATCTACTTGAACAATAAACTGATTTCATTTCCGTCACATAATCATCCATATCGTTCGTACATGGAAAAACTGCTCAATTATAGTGATGGAGCTAAAAATACACATTTACAAACAGCAATGTGGTTTCAAGATACGGCTGGTCATATGAACGCAACCACAAGTGAGAACAAAGGATTTCAACAACGCTATGAACTGACAAAACAAAGTATGAAATTCGATATGATTGGACATCTTCACTGTGACATTTTTAATCAAGATAAATTTTTAATTCATGGAGTGGAATTACGTGTGAAACTTATTCCTGCAAAACCAAACTTTTGTCTCATGGCCGGTGAAAGTGGTGTCAATGCAAAAATCAATATTCTAGATGCATCGTTGCAGGTGAAAAAAGTCAGCATCAGCCCTAGTGTTAAATTGGCACACAATAAAATTTTACAATCTACACCGGCAAAGTATCCTCTGACAAGGGTTCAAATGAAATCATTTACCATCCCGAAGGATATACAATCCAAAACTATTGATAACCTGTTTATGGGAACATTGCCAAATCGTATTATTGTAGGATTTACATCGAATGAAGCATCCAGTGGAACTATTACCACCAATCCATTTGAATTTCAACATCTAAACATTAATTTCTTTACATTGTACGTGGATGGAAAAGCTGTACCTTCAAAACCATTGCAACCCAACTTTGAAGAAAATCTCTACATTTCATCGTACCACACATTGTTCTCAGGCTCTGGCATACATTTTACCAATACTGGAAATACAATTTCAAGAGCCGACTACAAGAATGGATATACACTGTTTGTATTTGACATAACTCCCGATTCTTCTGCTGGAGATTGTCACTATTGGAATTTACAACGACATGGAGCCATCCGATTGGAAGTTCATTTCCAAGAGAAATTAGCAGCACCTGCAAACTGTATTGTGTATGGAGAGTTTTCCTCACTCCTAGAGATCGACCACCAGCGCAACATTATCCTGGACTTTTAAATTACAAGGTACGTATACGTTATGTATCATTTCCATTCACGATGTTGAATACATTACAATTAGCTAGTGCTTTACACGGTAGTCCATTATTCAGAAATCATTTTACCGGGGTATTTGCAAGCGATGAGTTGCCCTCACGGATTTCTCTTCCTCTGGCAATCATTGTAAATACAGATCCATCCACAAAACTAGGAAGTCATTGGATTGCAATTTATATTGATCATCGCGGTGTTGGAGAATATTTTGACAGCTATGGCCTTCCTCCTTACGTACCACAACATGTTGCATTCTTAAAACTTCATTGTATGTACTATAAATATAATAATAGCCAAATGCAAAGTCTTGGTTCATCCGTATGTGGCTATTATGCTTATTTTTATTTGTGCTGTAAAGCCCAAGGAAAATCTCTGCGTGAAATTCAATACTTGTTCACAACGGTACTCACGGTTAATGATCGTAGACTGCTGCAATATACCTTCCAGGTAATTTTATCATATTTATCATTGCAAATGTATTGTTTAATCATCATCTATTTCTATACTAATCATCTTTTTCCTCGTTCTTTTTACAGTATTCACAATACGAAGCTTTGCAAACGGGTGCTATGCTGCAAAACATGGAAACAAATCATTACAATCAAGAAGAGGAGGCGGTCTAATGAAGAAACATTGTCAATAAGAAAGAAAAAGAAGAAACCAGAAAAATGAATAAAATACAATGTATACTTATTTATGTGTTTTTATTGTCCATTCCATATACAACGTTATCAGATTCTCCTAAAGAACTGTGCGATATAAGACGAGAACCCTGGACAAAGTTTCCACCTAATTCCTAGAGAACATTGACCAGGGACCTCGTCGCGCATCAAAACCAAATCATTGATCACGTGACCGTACTACACCCGAAGGGTACTACCAAATTGAAATGAGATACCGTCCATACCTTATCAAATAGGATAAATTGAGTCAGTAACCGAACACGTGGTTGTACTTAAAATTTGGACAATAGGACCAACGAAACATATTGAGGTCCTGTACTATGCTTAAATTGGACAATTTCAGTGGACCCCCATTGCCAAAATTTAAGAAGGGTGCAACAATATATCCATGTCTTATGATAGGATATGGACCCCTTGTAATCATAGGATCTCATCAAAGGGGATAAAATGGACCAAAAACAAAACACGTGGTACAACGTTTATATTTTGGCAATTTTTGTACCCCTAAAAGGGAACGATGTGGACCATCCAAAATTTATCATGATACATATTGAGGACCTGTACTATAATACCAAATGTTTAAATTGAGCATTTTCCAAAATTTAAGGGGTGGGCCAAGGTACCCCTCCCGGGGTGCACCAATGTACCCATGTCTTATGATAGATAATGGACCTCTATACATGACCATATAACCATATAAGGTAATAGGACCTCATCAAAGGGGGATAAAATGTACCAAATACCAAACACGTGGTTGTACTAAAATTTTGGCAATTTTGTACCCCTAAAAGGGAACGAGGTGATCCACCCAAATTTATCATAATACATGTTAGGGTCCAGTACTATAATACTAAATGTTGAAATTGGGCAATTTCCAAAATTTAAGGTGGTGGGCCAACGTACCCCTCCCAAATTTTTAAAGGGATGCACAAATATACCCATATCTTATGAAAGGGAATGGACCCCTATACATGACCATATAACTATATAGGATAATAACACCTCATCAAAGGGGATAAAATCGACCAAAAACCAAACACGTGGTATAACGTATTGCTTACGTTTATATTTTTGGCAATTTTGTACCCCTAGAAGGAAATGAGGTGGACCACCCAAATTTATCATAATACATATTAGGGTCCTGTACTATAATACCCAATGTTTAAATTGGTCAATTTGCAAAATTTAAGTGGTGGGCCAAGGTACCCCTTCCAAATTTTTCAAGGGGTGCATTAATATACCCATATGTTATGAAAGGTAATGAACCCCTGTATACGCCCATATAACCATATAGGGTAATAATACCTCATCAAAGGGGATAAATTAGGTCAAAAACCCCCGAAATTTGAATTTTTTTCAATTTTTTACCCATGAAAGGGAACGACATAGACATCCAATACTGATAGAGGTACTACCATGAGCAAAATAAATGACGCGTCTCTTTATTTTGAAGTTTTTTGAAAATATCTCCGTTTTCTTTATATGTTCGAAATTTCGGAAGGTTTCCCCAGCAGGAAACGTTAATAACAAGCCAGTTTTAAATATTTGTGTTAGATATTAGCTTAAAATAAATAAATTAGAAGCAAAAAACATTAAATCGACCGAAATTACGAGAATTACCAACTCTGCTAAAGTGGGAAATTTTCAAGAACTCGAGGGAATTCTACAGTTCAACACGAAGCAACGACATCTATGTCATTGAGAGAAATGCGGATTAAATCTACAAACGAAACTTTCAACGAAACATTTCTAATATGTCTTATTAGATGCATTATCTGCAAACTTCAAATATATGAATCTATGCCAAGTATTAGCGTTTAGATAGAGCAAATAGTTGAAATTACCTATGGAAAAGGACGAATTGGTAGCACGATCGTAATGAAAAATCATCTTTACCGTATAACATGTTCAATTTGCGTAAGAAAACAAATAGCTCAGTTAGTTAATGCAACGAGTCTGTATGTCGAAGGTAGCTGGTTCGAACCCCTACAGAGGTGCAACTGTCATTTCTATTACTGTGGTTATTTTATTTATTTTTTATGTGGGAAAAAATCAAATTGTAACATATGTGTAAAACTCATGACAATACTAAAAAAGAAAAAATGTTGTCGCACTTGCATTAGTGTCCCTAATTTTTGTTTGCAAACAATTTCGTAATTATTTTCCCTTTGCTCACTGCTCACAATATGCTCGCTGGTGTATAACGAATGCTTTCCAGTAAACGTTAATTCTAATTTGGAGATTTTTATAAAGTTTCACAATGTTTATCATTAAATAATCTTCTATCTACTTGTTTGGACATTTTGATAACAGATTTCCCTATTAAATGTTTAATTTTCCCTAGATGTTTCATTACGGAAAAGTTTTACAATGTATTTGTTTTAAATTGAAATTGTTTTGAATTTACCCCATGAGGTAAGTAGCCCGAAGGAGGAAAACTGGAGTAGCTGATATTCTACGTAAAACTTTTACGTAAAAGCAACCTATTGTAGAATGATGATGCTTCTTACCTTCAGCACAAAATCTTTACATTAAAGAGTCAGAGAGAAAAATCCTGTTTTTTCCTCTCCTATGACCACCCATCTTAAACCACCTCTACATACCATGGTTCGTCTTACACAATTTCGGTGCTCCAAAGACATTCATATAATAATAATAATAATAATAATAATAATAATAATAATAATAATAATAATAATAATAATAATAATAATAATCCTGAATATGCCATACAGTGGCGGCGATTGGACGTTAAAAGTGGGGGGGCAAGACATGATCTGAATATTTGTATATCACTGTTAGTTTCCCTGGTTGTTTCCAACACTTTGTTTGACGAAAGGTTGTATAACTAATAGGATACTATCTTTTTCAGTTAAAATACCGTATATTGTATTTTTATATTTTATTAAATAAATTGACAAGAGCAACAGAAGTAGGCACTAGCCCTTTGTACTCTTAAACAACAAAGGTGTAAGAAGAGATTTGATTACTTGCTCATGAACATCTTAAAATTCTGGGGGTCGCGGTGGCTCAGTGGTAGATCGTTCACCTCTGGTGCATGGGGTTCCTGGTCCAAACCCTGCTCCCGCCAAGTGGATCTTGTGGCGGACAAACACCTTGTGCGTAGGTTTTCTCGGGTTCTCCCGTTTCCTCCCACTTTCTTCATTCCACCATTTCATTTACAGTATTTCTCATCTTCACCGTCTCCTTTAGCCTAGCCGGCATAAGCGTGGGACATAAAACTCAAAACTTTCATTTCATTTCTTTCTCTTAACATTCTGTCTAGAAAATTGTGTAATCAGATTATTTAATAACATATTTACAAAACAAATGAATAGAAAGGATAATATTAATCATAGTAATGAATAATGAGGTATGCTATGTAGAAGTAATATTGAAACTGGGGATTAATGAACAACTTAATTTTTAATTCCACATATGCTTTTAAATGAATGTTATTACTCTTGGAAAATGAAAGCCAGTAAATACAACAAACATTTGCTACGACATTTAAAGCAATACATGTATTTGCTTGTGCAGTTTCTTGAAACACGTTCGTTGCCATTAGGTGCAGTTTTAACTCACTTGGAATACATCAAAACACAACCACACTTAGAATCATTTCACACTCCAGTTATACAAAATAATTCTAAAACGTAGAATTATGTTGAATTTACTAAATCTAATTGTGTATAAACTCGTACACCCCTAAACACACCACTTCACTCGCATATTACACTACAAATCAATGGAAAAGGTAGAAGTTGTTTCTTATTACGCTCTTTTTAATCAATATTCCTTACTTTAGAAAGAAGAAAAGACATTTTAGGAACTGTCAATTTTTGTGCAATTAAAGAATTCCTTGTGAAATACTTTTTTTTTCAAATGTTCTCTCAATTAGTTTCAAAGCGGCTGACTAACATATCGAGCCGTTGTAAGAAGGTTGTATAGAAGCAAAACCTTCTAAATTCGTTTTTGAATTTTGGCTGGGAACGAAGAAAAAGTTACGCTTTCATGTTTTCAGAATTTCTTAACAACTTTTTTGTTTAGTTGTTGATTTCACTCATTTGTATTATTGATCACTAAACAAAAATATGTTCAACAATTCTGAAGCATAAGGGCGTCACTTCTTCGTTTCCTGACAAAATTGAATAATGGATTTATCAGATTTTGCTTCTATACCACTGAATTGAAAGTATGCTGGAATTATTGTGCTTCAATAGGTTAATTTTGGGGATGTTTTCCGTGGCAATTAAAACGCAATTCCTGTTGCTTTCTTAACTTCACGGGAAAACAACCAATATATACTCACGCAATGACAAATATTATATGGCACCATTTTTTCTATGAGACAGTAATACATACAAAAACTTTACATTTCCAAATGAAACTATATACATTAATGGGTTACTTCAAAAAAGTGGGGAGGGGCAAATGCCCCCTTTGCCCCCCCTAATGCCGCCCATGATATCATACTTACCTAATGTAGTAACCTTAGACATCTTAGTTTAAAATGCTTTCTTTTGTAATAATTTGAGCAACCATGTGGGAGGCGGCACGACGGTTTTTTGCCCCTCTCATTTCAGTTTCCTCCCAACAGACAAGGACAACGTTACTGACAAACAGGGACAACGTTACGTTATTTCTGATAAGCAGGGCAGACAAAATGAATAAGAAAATATATTTATATCACCCTCTCCCCGTTCATGATTGGAATATCACGTAGCATTTTTAATTCTACTGAAGATAACCCTGTGCGGTTAGGGGTAAGTAACTAAAGAGATACCTAATACATAGCTCCCCTTGATTGTAATATTACCGCTTCTTTATTTGTTCGAGGGAGCTCCTTCACAACCAAGGGTGACAAAAAGAATAGAAAAAGTGTCTATTGATTCTAGTGGCTGATCCAGCACGGATTCCTGAGTGGGGGGGGGGAAGCTGTGAAGTGAAGGATTCCTTTGTTGACATGAAGCTGTCACAAATTACCACTTAACTAAACTAAACATAATGGTGTGGTTAACCGGAATCCAGTCAGTTCAAAATGATGTAAAAGTTTAATTTTTTACTTCATATTAAAGTTTTGGTTTCAAATGAGAATTTCAGTCCGAGTGGTCAATGATCAAATCTTGGGGGGCTTTTCGGTGTAGAGGCTATGACCCCCTTATGGGAAAAGGCAAAAATATTAAAATTCTTAAAACTTTCGAAGTTTTCGTCTATTTTGAAGGAACTTTTGGCTTCATATTCAAGTGTTTGTTCCAAATGACAATTCCAGTCCGAGTAGACAATGATCAATTCTCGGGGGACTCTGCAATGTAGGAAAAATAATGACGTCTATATCGTGATCCTGTTGGTGACATCACGAGTCATGACCTGAATATAGCACAAAGTAAACGCTGAATGCTGTCGGCTCTCGTAGCTGAGTGAGCTAGCGCAGCATGCTAGTAAGGTAGGTTGGTTTCGGCGTGGGTTCAAATCCTTCCTAAGGACAATTATTTTTTAAAAAGTTTATAACACTTCTTTCGTTAAAAGAAAGATTTAAAATAATATTCAAAAAGTGATTTAACAATTATTTTTTTTTAAAATTTTCATTAAAATAAGTTTGCCCTTGTACTATACAGATCCATAGCGAAGTTAGTAGTAAAAATAGTAGTAGTAGGAACGGGTTACAATGCAATTCAGCATTCATTTGTTTCCGTGCGATGTTTGCCAAACGTAACTCGCTTACAATGCTTTCTGACTAGGCCTTAGTGTGTTTCGAAAATATGCTTGTGTTCGGGATGAAGTTCCAAGGTTCAGCATTGACTATAAGTTTTTGCTATTAATATCCCTTCTAACAATATTGGCAGTGGACAAACGTTGGACCGTGTTGAAGCTTTTTGCTCCTAATTTAGTTATTTTACTTTATTATTTAACGAATATATTGAAAATATATTTGTCAGCAAGCACGTATGCAGGAATTTATTTCGGGAGGGGTCCAAAGTTATCTGGGGGTCCGACTTCAATATTAGGATAAATTATAATATTTTTTAAAAAAATAACCCCCAAAATTAGGTTAAATTTACAGAAAAGTTGGGATTTCAGAGGGGGTCTAGACCCCCTGAACCCACCCCTAAATGCGTCCTTGTTTTTCAGTAATGTTTCCTCATTTTGAAACCCTCAGAATATATAAAGGAAAACGAATTATTTTCGATAAAGTATCACTTCAAGGAGACGCGATATTTTTTATTGCACATGGTGGTACCCCAACTTAACAAGGGCAAGAATTCCTTTACTTTGGTTCTCTGCAATTGCGCTGTATCGAAAGGTTAGGTTTGTAATATATACTCCTAAGAACAAACGTGTTTGCCAGAGAACCGTGATACTGAACAGAGCTCCACAGAAATGCATTCTGAACTTTCGTTTATAGCTACCCTTTGGTGTTTTTTGCCCTCAAGGTCAATCGAGTGATGATTCAGTTCAGTCCCTGTTCTTAAGCTGTGTTGGTATTACTTCGGATAGTTTTGACGTGTGTTTTCCAACCACCATATGAACAGACAATCAGGGCAAATCATAGCATACAATACATTTAAGCAAGTATATTTGTCGCGAAATTATTTCACACATTACCCAAAGACACTTAATATATGAATCCATACATTTATTTATATAGGTAAAGCAAAGAGTGGAAATTACCTATCGAAAGAATAAATTAACAGCACAATCATAATGAAAAGCATGCCTCGTAATATAACAGACTTCTTTCGCGTAAGAAATCGAAACTCAGTTGGTCAGAGCAACTAGTCTGTACGAATTAGGTTGTTAGTTGGAACCTAATACGAGTAAGAGTTTTTTTTTACTATTGTTTTTCTCTTTTTTTATGTGAGGAAAAATCAAATTGTAACATCGCGATATAAAATGTATTTGGTTAGGTAACTTTGTCTTAGCTAAACTTTAAATATCAGTAACCGTCGAAATTATTTTACTAACCCATCAGTTACTGAACATTTCAAACACCAGTCGCATAACATGAAGGTTAACCTCACGTCCGCAGCCCTTAGTTATGCGTCCATACTTTCATGGCCGGACCTTGGGCGGGGCAAGAGTCAGAGGGACGCCAAAACGAGCCTCAAAAAGTAAATTTTATAATGTGTTTCCTACTGACTTTTTTGGTTTATATTCTTGTAAAGTAGCGGCAATTACATAATCTTTTTCCATTTCACCATGGAAGAAGAGTTTCATAGCACTAAGGGGACTGTATCGACAAATGGAGAGATGGCATGTAGAATAAAGAGTGGAGGGGGAGTAAGTATGTTTGTTTCTTTGCTTGAGTTTAGCGTTCCACAGTTATGCCTTAATGGCCAAAGGAGATGTGGATACTGATTATAGTGAAATCCGAACCACGTTTATCGTTCAACAGTAACCCACCGGGAATTGGACCCGGGACCACAGAAGGCAGGCGTGCTAGCCACTAGACCAAGCTGGGGGGGTGTTCGTATTGTTTATAGCAGGCCATATTTTTTGTGAAGTTTTCCTAGGTAATGAATGTTTTTTTGAAAAAATGGGTTTAAACTATTAAAAACACTAGGATAAAATGAAAAATATAGGCTAATACTAGGGGGGAGGGCGCCATAAAGTCACTTTGCCCAGGTGAAAATTTGGCCTGGTCCGTCCCTGCGTTCTTTCTATATATTTTTTGACTTGCAGCTTGTGCGGTCCCCACGCCACAGGGTTGTTAGGGGCACTAGGGACACTAATGCAAGTGCGACATTTTTTCTTTTTTGGTATTGTCATGAGTTTTACACATATGTTACAATTTGATTCTTTCCCACATAAAAAATAAATAAAGTAACCACAGTAATAAAAATGACAGTTGCACCTCTGTAGGGGTTCGAACCAGCTACCTTCGGCATACAGACTCGTTGCTTTAACTAACTGAGCTATTTGTTTTCTTACGCAAATTGAACATGTTATACGGTAAAGATGATTTTTCATTACGATCGTGCTACCAATTCGTCCTTTTCCATAGGCAATTTCCACTATATGCTCTATCTATACGTTAATACTTAGTATAGATTCATATATTTGGAGTTTGCAGATAATGCACGTAATAAGACATATTAGAAATGTTTCGTTAAAAGTTTTGTTTGTAGAATTAATCCACATTTCTCTCAATGACATAGATGTCGCTGCTTCGTGTTGAACTGCAGAATTCCCTCGCCTTCTTGAAAATTTCCCACTTTAGCAGAGTTGGTAATTCCCGTAATTTCAGTCGATTTAATGTTTTTCGCTTCTAATTTATTTATTTTAAGCTAATATCTAACACAAATATTTAAAACGGGCTTGTTATTAACGTTTCCTGCTGGGGAAACCTTCCGAAATTTCGAACATATAAAGAAAACGGAGATATTTTCAAAAAACTTCAAAATAAAGAGACGCGTCATTTATGGTACATACTATGGTCCTAGGCTACCATACCAAATTTTTAGATTTGGCAATTTCCAAAATTTAATGGGGGTGGTCCTATGTACCCCTGCCAAAATTTAGGGGGTGGGCCAAGGTACCCCTGCCAAAATTTAGAGGGGGTGGTCCTAGGTACCCCTAGGTCATTGACCCCGGGCCAAGGTCATTGACCTATGACCTATGACGTCACCAAGGTCGGGGTCAAAGTCCAAAGTGAGACCAAGTGGGGCCATTACTACTCATGGAAATCTTTAGAGAAGGAAAACCTTTTGGAAACCAAGGAAAATATTTTCTTTTGATTGAGGAAATATTCCTTCCTGTGTGGGACATATCTTAACAAAATCCCAGAGGCTGGTGCTGGACACTTAATGGCTGCTTATCAGTTTGGTACATCAGGTACGATGCAGGTTTTATGGTAAATCAGTTTGCGTGCTTATTCTTAAACTGAACGCCATAATTTCAGCATGAAATAACAGTGTGAAATAAGAGTAAGAAGGTTTTAGATAATTATTTGATGGGTGTGAGTTTATTCAACTAAGTAACTAAGCAAGTTGCTAAGTATAACATTGCAGGGTTATCTCAGAAAGTATTCACAATGGTAACTTCAGTATGATTTTGGTGTAATAATTGGTGAGATCCCGTATTCTAAATCTGTGAATGTTTTAAGTCAAATAAAATGTTGCAACACCCTACCATAAGTGTTATGTTTTGCGAAATTAACTCTGCAGCCTTGTATTTCAGCTTTGGCATTTTCATAAGCTTCAAATAGGTAAGGAAATCACAGCAGAAGGGAAGGGCTGTGTTCTGTGCATTCGTAGAGTGTACAGGGGGCAGTCGCGCACATGTTGGATTCGTTTTACCGTTGTACTAAAAGTTTTTTTTCTTTTCGTTTTTGTTATTAACGCATTAATTTAGCGCAATCTTATGCAGTGTTAGCATCTGTTGCTATTCTTCTCCTGTGTCATAGCATGCTCACAGGTGGCGACCCTTACCATATATTTATCATCTCAGTGCTCCGGCACTGGGCAATCAAGCTTAGCTGTAGCCTGTCAGGGATTGGGCCCTCTGGGGCGCTAGAGCGGTTTGTTTGTTCTTGGCGACCTGATCGCCAGGATATCAGCTGGTACCTTTTGATTTTTCTTGTGTTCTAGTGATTTCTATTTTTATTTCTCTATATAGAATTTTGTTGGCATCGTATTGCAATTTTGTTTATCAGTATTTTGTACATTTTGTATATTCCTTAGCTTCCGAAGTTGGATACCGTCATCTTTGAATTTTCCAAAACAAAAAAAAAAAGTCTTGCTGTCTTAAGTTAACTTTCATCGTAGGTGAGGTGCAGCGCTCTTTATTGACATTGTCGAATTGGGTTGGGGACCCGCATTATATATCAGTGAAGTAAAAGTCAATTGAGTGTTTAACGTCGAATAAACTATTTTTTCAGTGTATCCTTTTAATCTTAGTGCATGTGTTAAACTGTTGGTGCCAGAATGAACAAGTCTAAGAGGAAAACTCGTGAGTGTGGCCATTCAGGCACTTTATTAGAGTGTACATCCTGTAATACTTGGTACTGTAGACAGTGTGCAGGATTAAGTGAAGAAGCTTTTGCCGAGAAGGGCAAGCCTAACGTTTCGTGGGATTGTAATTCATGTTTGGTACAATCTCCTGATTTAGCAGATAATACTATTGAAATAGATGATGTAAACACTGGATCTTTAGTAGAGAAGTGTCAAAGTGGAAGTAGCAGTAGTGAAGTTGGTGTTGCTTCTAATTTTTTGGATCTCCTAGCGCAGCTCACCGCCCAAATAGATTCCATTAAGGTAGTTGTTACGGAAGAAGCCGTGCAACTGAAGTCAAAAGTCACAGAAGAAACCGCGCAGTTGAGGTTGGATGTAGCCAAAGAGACTTCGCAGTTAGGAAAGGAGATGTCAGGATTAAAGGACACCGTGGATCGTCATATCAAAGAGCAGGATGCTCGTATAGCAGCCTTGAGTAACCAATTGGAAAATAATACGGCAGAATTGAATCATCAGTTGGAAGTGGTAAATGAAAATTTAGCCTCTCAGGAAGAAACCCTGCTTAATTGCTTGAGGGACAATAGTATGTGTAAGCGTCAATTGGAAGCCTTGTCTACCCAAGTGAAAGAAATTCACCAGACCAGCAACTCTTGTTTAGGACTACGGGACGAACTTGAAGCCTTGAAGGAGAAGGTCGATAGCCTTTTTGATCAAGATTATGACGAAGAAGTGGAAGAGCAAAGTAACCAGCTTAATTCTGATGTTGTTAACGTGGAGCGTAGACACTTCACAGACTTTGAAAGATTCTTAGGTCTTGTTAATCCTAGTACTTGTGAGGGCAGTAGTCAGTCTGATATTCCAGTGGTTGTTTCTAGTCCTTTGATTGGAACTACTTCAGTAACCACTACCTCTTGTCTTCGCCCTGCCAAAGTCAATCTGTCCCAGGTACAGCATTTCTTTAACAATGCTAGTTGTGTTTCCACTGCTTCTGCTCATGGTATGCCGCATAGTCATTGCACTCATTCCCAGCCTGGTCATGACAAAGGTTTGAACGGTCGGAAAGCTGATGGTTTTCCTAGTTATGAGCGAAATAATTTATTCAACCCTTTTCTTTCTCAGCACGCTAAAGATAGGAATGATTTGCCTTGTGTTTCATCGGTTAGTGTTGGGCGAGGTGACTCTGCCTACCCAAGAACTTCCACCTTGGAGCCAGATGTCCCCTCTTTCTTGTCCAATGGTTATTCACTGTCTAACATTAACGGTAATAATAATAATAATGGTCACGGTTTAAAATCATTACGTTTGTCTGACTTAAGTCATTTCCCTGAGTTTACAGGTAATGTCTTGGAGATTTCCCCACTTGATTTCTTACAACAATTAGAACAGAATTTCAAGTTGTTGAATCTTGATCCCGAATAGCAAGTGTTAGTTGCTATGAGAGCTATGAAAGATTCTGCTGCTTGTTGGATCTCACAGGTCTCAGATCAAATTCACTCATATCATGACTTTAAACGTCTCTTCTTGTCACAGTTTCTCAATCCAAAAGTTTGTAGGGCTCAGTGGAGATATTTGCTGTCCACTAAGTATAATCCCAGCATTCACGGAAAAGCTTCTGAGTTTGTGTGGAAACTCTCTAAAGGTTTAAGAATGCTCAAGAATAACATGTCACAAATAGAATTAGTGGATTATTTAATTGATACACTACCTCCAGAGTATCAATTTACTTTAAGTCAAGTAGAAATCACTTCGGTTTCTGAACTCGCTGAGCGCCTAATGCGGCTAGAAGTACCTGATAAAACTAAGCTATTTAACAGTCCGCTAGTGTCTTTAGAGTCATTTAGTTCTAAACGTAAAGCAGGTAATGACAATGATCCTCCTAGTAAGAGTAAGAAACGCAATGTGCATTTTGATGTTAATCTCGCCACTACTATGATCAATGAAAACAATAATGAACAAGGTAGCTCTAGTGTAAATTCCAGTTCTGAAAATAAGGTAACTACTAAAGAGAAATGGGCTCAAGTAGGATATGCTAACGTAAAGGATTACCTAGGCAATAATCCTCCCGATAATAGCAATAACAATAGTAATAACAATAATGTCAATTTTAGGCGTAATAACCGAAGAAGGTTTGGTTTTGGTAACCGTAATAATAACAATAGTAGTAATAATTTCACTAATAGACAAGGTAATAATGGTTTTCAAGCTAGACAGAGTAATCGTAATGTTAGAAGGGTTAACATTGGAAATCGTAACATTAACAATGGTTTTGCTAGAAACACTAATAGTCAATCAGGAAACTCTTGTGAACAGGCTGAACCTATGTCATCTTGTAATTGTAATCATTGTCCTAATTTTAGGAATAATCATGAAAGTATGGGTGTAAATTCACAAACTGTCTCTGAGCCTTATGCTCAATGTAATGCAACTTTAAATTAATAGGGCAGACTCCTGATCGGTCGCCTGGAGCCCGCCAAGATTGTAGTAAGCGACCAGAAGCTATATTATCTAACCGAACTAACGGTACGTGGTTCACTCAGTCTCCTCTTCAAGTTTATTTTATTTTAAATGAAAATTCTCTTGACAGTGTTAATGAAAATAGTACTTTCGTAAAGTCACCTTATTTGTCAGGCCAGATAGCAGGTTTATCCCTATCCTGTATAATTGATAGTGGGTGCGAAGCTAACCTTTTGAGTTATGATAATTGGAAAAGGATTGTAGAAGTGTTACCCACCGCCAAGCTAGTGCCAGCCAAGCATGTAACTCTGCAAGCATTCGTGGGTGATAATAAACACCGAGTTAAAGGCCAAAAGACTTTATATCTAGAATTCTCTGGTCATGTTCTCGAAGTTTCTTTCTTCATTGTGGAAGGTATGAAGTCAGACGTTCTCTTAGGAACTCCTTTCTTGAGTAAATACAGCTGTGTTGTGGACTTTGCTAACCGCATTCTTTCCTTCAAAGATTTAGATGGCAAGCCAGCCAAATTGAACCTGAACTCCTTATGGATAAGTTCAATGGAACCAGAACCTTTAATAGAAGAAGTGAACCAAGACGATGATTATTTGGTGCCCGTGAGCGAAATTCAAGATACTATTTTGTCCAGAACTGATTTAACGGAGGATGTTAAGTCAAGATTAGTAGATTTATTAATTCGGTACCGAGAATTATTCTCTGAGAGGCCTAGGCCAGTGAAAATAAAGCCGCTGAAGATCGAACTTACAGATAATGAGCCAGTGGTGTGCAAGCCATACCCGATAGCCTACTCAATGCGAGAACCATTTAGAAAACTCTTGCAAAAATGGTTAGAATGGGGAGTCATTGAAGAGCGATTGTCACCGTATTTAAATCCGGTGCACTGTGTATATAAGGCAGACAAGCAGTCTATTAGACCCACATTGGATTTAAGGCACCTGAATAGAAAGGTAATATCTGCTAATGTGCGAGTGGAGCCCATACAAGATATATTAGCTCGTCTCAAAGGTTCTATGGTGTTTTCTTCATTTGATTGTAAAGATGGATATTATTGTCTACCCTTAGAAGAAGAATCTTATGAGAAGACAGCTTTCTTATTTGAAGGAAGACAATACTGTTTTCGTTACCTAGTGATGGGACTGAAATCTGCTACAAGTCTGTTTCAGTTCGTTATGAACAGTATCTTCGACTTGTCCACAAAACATTTTGTCTCTTGTTATTTAGACGACCTTCTTTGTTTTTCACCTTCTATAGAACAGCATCTCAAGCATTTAGAATTTATTCTATATACGCTAAATAAGTTAAATTTTTCTTTAAACTTTCGTAAATGTAGATTTCTGTTTCCTGAACTGTTATTCCTAAGACATGTCATATCTGGCCGAGAAGTTAAAGTCAACTCCAAGCTGAATGAAACTATTAGAAATTTTCCCGTGCCAAGAACTCGTAAGCAGTTACGTCAATTTTTGGGCATAGCCAATTGGCGTCGCAAATTCATTAACAATTACGCCGAATTAACCGAAGATTTAGTGCATCTTCTACGCAAGGAAGTGAAATTTCATTTCGGCCCAAGACAGTTGAAAGCTTTTGAACTATTAAAGCAAGAGTTAATTTCTCCTCCTGCCTTAGCATTGCCTGACATGAGTCAAACTTTTCACATCTTCTCAGATTCCTCTGCTATAGCTATTGGAGGATATATTGGTCAGTACGAAGGTGACGAATTTAGAGTTATCTCTTATGCCAGTAGACGTATTAAGCCCACTGAAATGTCATTGTCTATTTTCCAGACAGAATTATTAGCAGTAGTATTTCTGTGTGAGAGATTCGCAGACTATATTCTTGGTAGAGAAACGGTGGTCCATACAGACAACAAGGCCATAACGCATCTTAAAACTATACGTAATCTAGATACTAGAACCACTAGGTTATTGCTAAAGCTTCAGGATTATAACTTGCAATTTGAACACCTGTCTTCTGGTGAGAATTATATTGCTGATGTTATTTCGCGTAACCCTCCTGAGGAGGATGAGTCTGGTAGTGCTATGTACATGGTGAATGTTGTGTTTAGAAATTTAACTCAATCTTCTTTCTTACAGCTAATGTCTAAAGAACAACAGAATGATGCTTTTGTTAGTAAATGTTTAACTAAATTGGAAGAAGGCAATTCAAATTATTGTAAACATTTAAACTTAGTGTATGTTAAGCAATCTAATGTTTGGAAATTAATTATTCCTAAAAGTTTAGTTCACGTAGTAATAGACGAAATTCATAAGGAAGCCCATTTTGGTTCCAGGAAATGTTATTTACATTGTAGAAAACTTTTCTATTGGCCGAATATGAAGCGTGATATTGCTAAATTTATAAATGATTGTGAAATTTGTGCAACAACTAAACCATGTTCACAGGCCAAGGTACATCAAATTTGCCATGTGGAGGCTGACCGCCCACATTGTAAATTAAGTGTAGATCTTATAGGGCGTTTACCAAAGAGTAACTCTTATTCTTACATATTATCTGTTTTAGACGTCTATAGTAAATTTCTTGTGTTGTACCCAGTAAGGAATGCTAATGCTAAAGAGATCACTTCCATTTTTACTAAAAGGTATTTTTACCATTATCCTATTCCCCAGGAACTCATTACGGACAGGGGAGCACAGTTTGTTTGTTGCCTGTGGCGTCGTTTCTGTCGCGGAAATAGCATTCAACATTTGTTGTTGAGCCCGTATAATCCAAAATCTAATCCTGTAGAAAGATATCATTCAGAAGTTTCTCGTTTGTTAAGAGTATTTATTAACAAAGACCATACTCAATGGAGTCAAAAATTATCAGAGATTCAGTCACTGTTAAATAATTCTATATCTCTCACTACTGGTTACGCTCCTTCAGAGCTTTTTCTTAATTTCTCAGCTCCAGATAATTTCAAGAAAGAATTAGATTGGCCTTCAGAGTTTGGTGAAGTAGACTATAAGTTTAGACATCAGTCAGTATTGTTAAATACAAAGAAAAGTCTCAAGAAAAATGATTCCAAAGTGAAAACGAAAGGTGTCGAAATTAAAATTGGTGATCTTGTTTTCGTAAAAAATGAGAAGCATAGCTCTATGATGGATAAGACCATTAGCAAGTTTTTCTTGAAGTATTTGGGTCCATTTTTGGTCATAGGTGTAGAAAATAACGCAGTAAGTTTGGTTAATTTAAACAATGAATGGATTGGCACTTATAATTTAGATAATGTTAAGTTGTTTAACTGTTCTCTGGAGAAGCGCCAGGAATTGTTGGTGAATACGTATTTATAAAAAAAACTATTTGGTCAAAGTTTTTTTTTCTTCAACCAGGGCGAGGTTGTAACGCCCCATTGTAAACGATTCTACAATTGTATTATTAGTACAAGTTATTACTTACCTCTTGTAATCCTCTTGTATTTGGCAACCCTGCCGAAGCATCATGTTCGCGGGTTCGCGCAAGGGATTCTGGGTACTCGAAGTCGAACATGAAGACATCATGGTATGATTAATTTGGTGCGCGTTGATAAACTATGTCGAATATCCAATTTACCGCCGCCATCGTCACGTTTAATAGTTTGTGTGCTTCACTTTATGCCTCAAGGAACTGTTTCACAGGTTTTGGCAAGTGTGCCACTATTTAGCATAGTATGAAATTCCGAATGTAGTTGGGAAGTACTTATTAGCCCAGGCTGCCACGTGAGTCATCTTTGTGTAGGTGTATGTTTTAAGTTGGCTCTGTTTGGTTGTTTCTGCATATTCAAATATCTAGTGAATAACATTCTCAGAGCGGACTACTCATCATGTTTTCAGTGAACCATATTTTTACTTGCAGTCAGAAATGATGTATCTAATGTCCAACTAAATCTTTAGCAGCGGGGCCCCCCAACTCATTCGCCATGTCCGTGAAGCGCATCAGAAGTAAGTACTTTCCTCATCAGTCCTATTCAGAAATATCCGTGCCTTTATGTAATATGGAAGCATCAGGAGTTTATGGTAAATTTGCCAGTGAAAATGTGACATTCCGGAAGTGGGATCCAGAACATTGTCATCACTGTGATTTATTCGAGTGGCAAGTACGGATACAGGTTTATCACTTGTTCCTGCTAATCTTGCTTGTGCTGTTTAACCATTTAATCGTAATCGTTTAACCTGGTGACTTATGTGATCCAGTTCTCCCGAGTGATGATTTAAGAAGTCAAGAATTCAGCATTCTCCCAAGAAATTGGAATGGAACTTTGTACATAGGCTTACAGTTTGAAGTGTCTATCCATAAGAGTTAATATCTACACGTTTAAGTTTCATCAATACACTATTTGTGTCTCTTACGAAGCGTTCAATTAATATGTCCTCAGTACTATGTTATATTAGCGCCACTTATTAGTCAAATCTCCGTTGACATTCATAATATATACTGTATCTTCATTGTCTGTTATATTGTCCAGTGAACGTCATGGATTGTCAGCATCAGGATCGGTGTATTTACTTTTGGCGATGGTGCCCACCTGCTCTCGCCTGCCCAGATCGGGTTGTGTGCAAGACGAAGAATTCTCTTCATGTCCGATCTTCTACACGTTATAGCTTAAGGGAAGTTCTCCACTACAGTGATCAGTTATTCTGTCTCAGTTTCTGTGCATCGTATGCGTTTTGAATAGCAGTTAGTGTGTATTTCTTTGTGTCCAGTTGGAAATGTGTTCCGTTAATAGTGCAAGTGCATTTATGAAAGGTATAGCAGTCTCTGCTTGTTTACACCTGTCAGAATTGTAAGTACCCTGTGTTGTGAGTGCCCGCCTTCGCAGCAGGCTCACCATAATTCTGCTTTGTACAGAATTATCCTTTTTTTGTTGCTGATTCATTGGAATCGTAATTGCATAGCGCCCGTATGTGGATTTGCTGATGCCCGCCTTAAGAATGTGATTTCGACGATTGTCTGTTTGCACTTATCAATGCTGTAGTAAGCTATAGGAACACCACTACCTATATGATTGTCTAGTTAACTGCTGTGTATTGAATTTATCACTGTCGGAAGCAGGAGTGTGCTTTCAGTATTTAGGAGACACCTGGCCGTCTAGCACAAGTTGATTCAATATGTTGTCCTTTTGTTTTTCCACTTAAAGCTAGTGTGACTTTTACTGTTGTCAGTCTATATGGATCGAGTTACCGTCACTTCCTTTTAAGTTCTGTCCAAATACGCCACTACTTGACGATTACATGGGTTTTATTAGTCAGAGCATTACGTTTGTATAATCATGATGCTCACTTGTACCGGACTTCCTGATCAGCACTGGCGTTCAGTAATACATTGTCTGTTTTACTTATAAGGTTTAATATTTACACTTGTCTAATTTGTCTACCTTTTATTTACATTCATGTCCGTATTCATTTGGGACGAGTCACTTGTCTTATGTTTACATACTATGTATCGAGAACCTATCTAGCATGATGTTTCTTTGGGGTTCCCTACTGCTATGGTGGTTACTAGTAAGTGCATCATATTATACTTCTGAGTATTACATAATTAGTGTAAACCCGACTAGTCGTGGTAAGTAAATCTACGTTTGCTCGAGCCATTTATCCTATTATTTGTTAGTGTCATATTGCTCTTTATGCAAGTTTATAAAACTATATATAGGTACATGTTCCAATATTTTGTTTCATATGAGTGTTGAATCCCATATCATTATTTTCAATTATAGTATAGCAATATGATGGGTGTGTGTTTATTCAACTAAGTAACTAAGCAAGTTGCTAAGTATAACATTGCAGGGTTATCTCAGAAAGTATTCACAATGGTAACTTCGGTATGATTTTGGTGTAATAATTGGTGAGATCCCGTATTCTAAATCTGTGAATGTTTTAAGTCAAATAAAATGTTGCAACACCCTACCATAAGTGTTATGTTTTGCGAAATTAACTCTGCAGCCTTTTATTTCAGCTTTGGCATTTTCATAAGCTTCAAATAGGTAAGGAAATCACAGCACAAGGGAAGGGCTGTGTTCTGTGCATTCGTAGAGTGTACAGGGGGCAGTCGCGCACATGTTGGATTCGTTTTACCGTTGTACTAAAAGTTTTTTTTCTTTTCGTTTTTGTTATTAACGCATTAATTTAGCGCAATCTTATGCAGTGTTAGCATCTGTTGCTATTCTTCTCCTGTGTCATAGCATGCTCACAGGTGGCGACCCTTACCATATATTTATCATCTCAGTGCTCCGGCACTGGGCAATCAAGCTTAGCTGTAGCCTGTCAGGGATTGGGCCCTCTGGGGCGCTAGAGCGGTTTGTTTGTTCTTGGCGACCTGATCGCCAGGATATCAGCTGGTACCTTTTGATTTTTCTTGTGTTCTAGTGATTTCTATTTTTATTTCTCTATATAGAATTTTGTTGGCATCGTATTGCAATTTTGTTTATCAGTATTTTGTACATTTTGTATATTCCTTAGCTTCCGAAGTTGGATACCGTCATCTTTGAATTTTCCATACAAAAAAAAAAAGTCTTGCTGTCTTAAGTTAACTTTCATCGTAGGTGAGGTGCAGCGCTCTTTATTGACATTGTCGAATTGGGTTGGGGACCCGCATTATATATCAGTGAAGTAAAAGTCAATTGAGTGTTTAACGTCGAATAAACTATTTTTTCAGTGTATCCTTTTAATCTTAGTGCATGTGTTAAACTGTTGGTGCCAGAATGAACAAGTCTAAGAGGAAAACTCGTGAGTGTGGCCATTCAGGCACTTTATTAGAGTGTACATCCTGTAATACTTGGTACTGTAGACAGTGTGCAGGATTAAGTGAAGAAGCTTTTGCCGAGAAGGGCAAGCCTAACGTTTCGTGGGATTGTAATTCATGTTTGGTACAATCTCCTGATTTAGCAGATAATACTATTGAAATAGATGATGTAAACACTGGATCTTTAGTAGAGAAGTGTCAAAGTGGAAGTAGCAGTAGTGAAGTTGGTGTTGCTTCTAATTTTTTGGATCTCCTAGCGCAGCTCACCGCCCAAATAGATTCCATTAAGGTAGTTGTTACGGAAGAAGCCGTGCAACTGAAGTCAAAAGTCACAGAAGAAACCGCGCAGTTGAGGTTGGATGTAGCCAAAGAGACTTCGCAGTTAGGAAAGGAGATGTCAGGATTAAAGGACACCGTGGATCGTCATATCAAAGAGCAGGATGCTCGTATAGCAGCCTTGAGTAACCAATTGGAAAATAATACGGCAGAATTGAATCATCAGTTGGAAGTGGTAAATGAAAATTTAGCCTCTCAGGAAGAAACCCTGCTTAATTGCTTGAGGGACAATAGTATGTGTAAGCGTCAATTGGAAGCCTTGTCTACCCAAGTGAAAGAAATTCACCAGACCAGCAACTCTTGTTTAGGACTACGGGACGAACTTGAAGCCTTGAAGGAGAAGGTCGATAGCCTTTTTGATCAAGATTATGACGAAGAAGTGGAAGAGCAAAGTAACCAGCTTAATTCTGATGTTGTTAACGTGGAGCGTAGACACTTCACAGACTTTGAAAGATTCTTAGGTCTTGTTAATCCTAGTACTTGTGAGGGCAGTAGTCAGTCTGATATTCCAGTGGTTGTTTCTAGTCCTTTGATTGGAACTACTTCAGTAACCACTACCTCTTGTCTTCGCCCTGCCAAAGTCAATCTGTCCCAGGTACAGCATTTCTTTAACAATGCTAGTTGTGTTTCCACTGCTTCTGCTCATGGTATGCCGCATAGTCATTGCACTCATTCCCAGCCTGGTCATGACAAAGGTTTGAACGGTCGGAAAGCTGATGGTTTTCCTAGTTATGAGCGAAATAATTTATTCAACCCTTTTCTTTCTCAGCACGCTAAAGATAGGAATGATTTGCCTTGTGTTTCATCGGTTAGTGTTGGGCGAGGTGACTCTGCCTACCCAAGAACTTCCACCTTGGAGCCAGATGTCCCCTCTTTCTTGTCCAATGGTTATTCACTGTCTAACATTAACGGTAATAATAATAATAATGGTCACGGTTTAAAATCATTACGTTTGTCTGACTTAAGTCATTTCCCTGAGTTTACAGGTAATGTCTTGGAGATTTCCCCACTTGATTTCTTACAACAATTAGAACAGAATTTCAAGTTGTTGAATCTTGATCCCGAATAGCAAGTGTTAGTTGCTATGAGAGCTATGAAAGATTCTGCTGCTTGTTGGATCTCACAGGTCTCAGATCAAATTCACTCATATCATGACTTTAAACGTCTCTTCTTGTCACAGTTTCTCAATCCAAAAGTTTGTAGGGCTCAGTGGAGATATTTGCTGTCCACTAAGTATAATCCCAGCATTCACGGAAAAGCTTCTGAGTTTGTGTGGAAACTCTCTAAAGGTTTAAGAATGCTCAAGAATAACATGTCACAAATAGAATTAGTGGATTATTTAATTGATACACTACCTCCAGAGTATCAATTTACTTTAAGTCAAGTAGAAATCACTTCGGTTTCTGAACTCGCTGAGCGCCTAATGCGGCTAGAAGTACCTGATAAAACTAAGCTATTTAACAGTCCGCTAGTGTCTTTAGAGTCATTTAGTTCTAAACGTAAAGCAGGTAATGACAATGATCCTCCTAGTAAGAGTAAGAAACGCAATGTGCATTTTGATGTTAATCTCGCCACTACTATGATCAATGAAAACAATAATGAACAAGGTAGCTCTAGTGTAAATTCCAGTTCTGAAAATAAGGTAACTACTAAAGAGAAATGGGCTCAAGTAGGATATGCTAACGTAAAGGATTACCTAGGCAATAATCCTCCCGATAATAGCAATAACAATAGTAATAACAATAATGTCAATTTTAGGCGTAATAACCGAAGAAGGTTTGGTTTTGGTAACCGTAATAATAACAATAGTAGTAATAATTTCACTAATAGACAAGGTAATAATGGTTTTCAAGCTAGACAGAGTAATCGTAATGTTAGAAGGGTTAACATTGGAAATCGTAACATTAACAATGGTTTTGCTAGAAACACTAATAGTCAATCAGGAAACTCTTGTGAACAGGCTGAACCTATGTCATCTTGTTGTAATTGTAATCATTGTCCTAATTTTAGGAATAATCATGAAAGTATGGGTGTAAATTCACAAACTGTCTCTGAGCCTTATGCTCAATGTAATGCAACTTTAAATTAATAGGGCAGACTCCTGATCGGTCGCCTGGAGCCCGCCAAGATTGTAGTAAGCGACCAGAAGCTATATTATCTAACCGAACTAACGGTACGTGGTTCACTCAGTCTCCTCTTCAAGTTTATTTTATTTTAAATGAAAATTCTCTTGACAGTGTTAATGAAAATAGTACTTTCGTAAAGTCACCTTATTTGTCAGGCCAGATAGCAGGTTTATCCCTATCCTGTATAATTGATAGTGGGTGCGAAGCTAACCTTTTGAGTTATGATAATTGGAAAAGGATTGTAGAAGTGTTACCCACCGCCAAGCTAGTGCCAGCCAAGCATGTAACTCTGCAAGCATTCGTGGGTGATAATAAACACCGAGTTAAAGGCCAAAAGACTTTATATCTAGAATTCTCTGGTCATGTTCTCGAAGTTTCTTTCTTCATTGTGGAAGGTATGAAGTCAGACGTTCTCTTAGGAACTCCTTTCTTGAGTAAATACAGCTGTGTTGTGGACTTTGCTAACCGCATTCTTTCCTTCAAAGATTTAGATGGCAAGCCAGCCAAATTGAACCTGAACTCCTTATGGATAAGTTCAATGGAACCAGAACCTTTAATAGAAGAAGTGAACCAAGACGATGATTATTTGGTGCCCGTGAGCGAAATTCAAGATACTATTTTGTCCAGAACTGATTTAACGGAGGATGTTAAGTCAAGATTAGTAGATTTATTAATTCGGTACCGAGAATTATTCTCTGAGAGGCCTAGGCCAGTGAAAATAAAGCCGCTGAAGATCGAACTTACAGATAATGAGCCAGTGGTGTGCAAGCCATACCCGATAGCCTACTCAATGCGAGAACCATTTAGAAAACTCTTGCAAAAATGGTTAGAATGGGGAGTCATTGAAGAGCGATTGTCACCGTATTTAAATCCGGTGCACTGTGTATATAAGGCAGACAAGCAGTCTATTAGACCCACATTGGATTTAAGGCACCTGAATAGAAAGGTAATATCTGCTAATGTGCGAGTGGAGCCCATACAAGATATATTAGCTCGTCTCAAAGGTTCTATGGTGTTTTCTTCATTTGATTGTAAAGATGGATATTATTGTCTACCCTTAGAAGAAGAATCTTATGAGAAGACAGCTTTCTTATTTGAAGGAAGACAATACTGTTTTCGTTACCTAGTGATGGGACTGAAATCTGCTACAAGTCTGTTTCAGTTCGTTATGAACAGTATCTTCGACTTGTCCACAAAACATTTTGTCTCTTGTTATTTAGACGACCTTCTTTGTTTTTCACCTTCTATAGAACAGCATCTCAAGCATTTAGAATTTATTCTATATACGCTAAATAAGTTAAATTTTTCTTTAAATTTTCGTAAATGTAGATTTCTGTTTCCTGAACTGTTATTCCTAAGACATGTCATATCTGGCCGAGAAGTTAAAGTCAACTCCAAGCTGAATGAAACTATTAGAAATTTTCCCGTGCCAAGAACTCGTAAGCAGTTACGTCAATTTTTGGGCATAGCCAATTGGCGTCGCAAATTCATTAACAATTACGCCGAATTAACCGAAGATTTAGTGCATCTTCTACGCAAGGAAGTGAAATTTCATTTCGGCCCAAGACAGTTGAAAGCTTTTGAACTATTAAAGCAAGAGTTAATTTCTCCTCCTGCCTTAGCATTGCCTGACATGAGTCAAACTTTTCACATCTTCTCAGATTCCTCTGCTATAGCTATTGGAGGATATATTGGTCAGTACGAAGGTGACGAATTTAGAGTTATCTCTTATGCCAGTAGACGTATTAAGCCCACTGAAATGTCATTGTCTATTTTCCAGACAGAATTATTAGCAGTAGTATTTCTGTGTGAGAGATTCGCAGACTATATTCTTGGTAGAGAAACGGTGGTCCATACAGACAACAAGGCCATAACGCATCTTAAAACTGTACGTAATCTAGATACTAGAACCACTAGGTTATTGCTAAAGCTTCAGGATTATAACTTGCAATTTGAACACCTGTCTTCTGGTGAGAATTATATTGCTGATGTTATTTCGCGTAACCCTCCTGAGGAGGATGAGTCTGGTAGTGCTATGTACATGGTGAATGTTGTGTTTAAAAATTTAACTCAATCTTCTTTCTTACAGCTAATGTCTAAAGAACAACAGAATGATGCTTTTGTTAGTAAATGTTTAACTAAATTGGAAGAAGGCAATTCAAATTATTGTAAACATTTAAACTTAGTGTATGTTAAGCAATCTAATGTTTGGAAATTAATTATTCCTAAAAGTTTAGTTCATGTAGTAATAGACGAAATTCATAAGGAAGCCCATTTTGGTTCCAGGAAATGTTATTTACATTGTAGAAAACTTTTCTATTGGCCGAATATGAAGCGTGATATTGCTAAATTTATAAATGATTGTGAAATTTGTGCAACAACTAAACCATGTTCACAGGCCAAGGTACATCAAATTTGCCATGTGGAGGCTGACCGCCCACATTGTAAATTAAGTGTAGATCTTATAGGGCGTTTACCAAAGAGTAACTCTTATTCTTACATATTATCTGTCTTAGACGTCTATAGTAAATTTCTTGTGTTGTACCCAGTAAGGAATGCTAATGCTAAAGAGATCACTTCCATTTTTACTAAAAGGTATTTTTACCATTATCCTATTCCCCAGGAACTCATTACGGACAGGGGAGCACAGTTTGTTTGTTGCCTGTGGCGTCGTTTCTGTCGCGGAAATGGCATTCAACATTTGTTGTTGAGCCCGTATAATCCAAAATCTAATCCTGTAGAAAGATATCATTCAGAAGTTTCTCGTTTGTTAAGAGTATTTATTAACAAAGACCATACTCAATGGAGTCAAAAATTATCAGAGATTCAGTCACTGTTAAATAATTCTATATCTCTCACTACTGGTTACGCTCCTTCAGAGCTTTTTCTTAATTTCTCAGCTCCAGATAATTTCAAGAAAGAATTAGATTGGCCTTCAGAGTTTGGTGAAGTAGACTATAAGTTTAGACATCAGTCAGTATTGTTAAATACAAAGAAAAGTCTCAAGAAAAATGATTCCAAAGTGAAAACGAAAGGTGTCGAAATTAAAATTGGTGATCTTGTTTTCGTAAAAAATGAGAAGCATAGCTCTATGATGGATAAGACCATTAGCAAGTTTTTCTTGAAGTATTTGGGTCCATTTTTGGTCATAGATGTAGAAAATAACGCAGTAAGTTTGGTTAATTTAAACAATGAATGGATTGGCACTTATAATTTAGATAATGTTAAGTTGTTTAACTGTTCTCTGGAGAAGCGCCAGGAATTGTTGGTGAATACGTATTTATAAAAAAAAAACTATTTGGTCAAAGTTTTTTTTTTCTTCACCCAGGGCGAGGTTGTAACGCCCCATTGTAAACGATTCTACAATTGTATTATTAGTACAAGTTATTACTTACCTCTTGTAATCCTCTTGTATTTGGCAACCCTGCCGAAGCATCATGTTCGCGGGTTCGCGCAAGGGATTCTGGGTACTCGAAGTCGAACATGAAGACATCATGGTATGATTAATTTGGTGCGCGTTGATAAACTATGTCGAATCTCCAATTTACCGCCGCCATCGTCACGTTTAATAGTTTGTGTGCTTCACTTTATGCCTCAAGGAACTGTTTCACAGGTTTTGGCAAGTGTGCCACTATTTAGCATAGTATGAAATTCCGAATGTAGTTGGGAAGTACTTATTAGCCCAGGCTGCCACGTGAGTCATCTTTGTGTAGGTGTATGTTTTAAGTTGGCTCTGTTTGGTTGTTTCTGCATATTCAAATATCTAGTGAATAACATTCTCAGAGCGGACTACTCATCATGTTTTCAGTGAACCATATTTTTACTTGCAGTCAGAAATGATGTATCTAATGTCCAACTAAATCTTTAGCAGCGGGGCCCCCCAACTCATTCGCCATGTCCGTGAAGCGCATCAGAAGTAAGTACTTTCCTCATCAGTCCTATTCAGAAATATCCGTGCCTTTATGTAATATGGAAGCATCAGGAGTTTATGGTAAATTTGCCAGTGAAAATGTGACATTCCGGAAGTGGGATCCAGAACATTGTCATCACTGTGATTTATTCGAGTGGCAAGTACGGATACAGGTTTATCACTTGTTCCTGCTAATCTTGCTTGTGCTGTTTAACCATTTAATCGTAATCGTTTAACCTGGTGACTTATGTGATCCAGTTCTCCCGAGTGATGATTTAAGAAGTCAAGAATTCAGCATTCTCCCAAGAAATTGGAATGGAACTTTGTACATAGGCTTACAGTTTGAAGTGTCTATCCATAAGAGTTAATATCTACACGTTTAAGTTTCATCAATACACTATTTGTGTCTCTTACGAAGCGTTCAATTAATATGTCCTCAGTACTATGTTATATTAGCGCCACTTATTAGTCAAATCTCCGTTGACATTCATAATATATACTGTATCTTCATTGTCTGTTATATTGTCCAGTGAACGTCATGGATTGTCAGCATCAGGATCGGTGTATTTACTTTTGGCGATGGTGCCCACCTGCTCTCGCCTGCCCAGATCGGGTTGTGTGCAAGACGAAGAATTCTCTTCATGTCCGATCTTCTACACGTTATAGCTTAAGGGAAGTTCTCCACTACAGTGATCAGTTATTCTGTCTCAGTTTCTGTGCATCGTATGCGTTTTGAATAGCAGTTAGTGTGTATTTCTTTGTGTCCAGTTGGAAATGTGTTCCGTTAATAGTGCAAGTGCATTTATGAAAGGTATAGCAGTCTCTGCTTGTTTACACCTGTCAGAATTGTAAGTACCCTGTGTTGTGAGTGCCCGCCTTCGCAGCAGGCTCACCATAATTCTGCTTTGTACAGAATTATCCTTTTTTTGTTGCTGATTCATTGGAATCGTAATTGCATAGCGCCCGTATGTGGATTTGCTGATGCCCGCCTTAAGAATGTGATTTCGACGATTGTCTGTTTGCACTTATCAATGCTGTAGTAAGCTATAGGAACACCACTACCTATATGATTGTCTAGTTAACTGCTGTGTATTGAATTTATCACTGTCGGAAGCAGGAGTGTGCTTTCAGTATTTAGGAGACACCTGGCCGTCTAGCACAAGTTGATTCAATATGTTGTCCTTTTGTTTTTCCACTTAAAGCTAGTGTGACTTTTACTGTTGTCAGTCTATATGGATCGAGTTACCGTCACTTCCTTTTAAGTTCTGTCCAAATACGCCACTACTTGACGATTACATGGGTTTTATTAGTCAGAGCATTACGTTTGTATAATCATGATGCTCACTTGTACCGGACTTCCTGATCAGCACTGGCGTTCAGTAATACATTGTCTGTTTTACTTATAAGGTTTAATATTTACACTTGTCTAATTTGTCTACCTTTTATTTACATTCATGTCCGTATTCATTTGGGACGAGTCACTTGTCTTATGTTTACATACTATGTATCGAGAACCTATCTAGCATGATGTTTCTTTGGGGTTCCCTACTGCTATGGTGGTTACTAGTAAGTGCATCATATTATACTTCTGAGTATTACATAATTAGTGTAAACCCGACTAGTCGTGGTAAGTAAATCTACGTTTGCTCGAGCCATTTATCCTATTATTTGTTAGTGTCATATTGCTCTTTATGCAAGTTTATAAAACTATATATAGGTACATGTTCCAATATTTTGTTTCATATGAGTGTTGAATCCCATATCATTATTTTCAATTATAGTATAGCAATATGATGGGTGTGTGTTTATTCAACTAAGTAACTAAGCAAGTTGCTAAGTATAACATTGCAGGGTTATCTCAGAAAGTATTCACAATGGTAACTTCGGTATGATTTTGGTGTAATAATTGGTGAGATCCCGTATTCTAAATCTGTGAATGTTTTAAGTCAAATAAAATGTTGCAACACCCTACCATAAGTGTTATGTTTTGCGAAATTAACTCTGCAGCCTTGTATTTCAGCTTTGGCATTTTCATAAGCTTCAAATAGGTAAGGAAATCACAGCACAAGGGAAGGGCTGTGTTCTGTGCATTCGTAGAGTGTACAGGGGGCAGTCGCGCACATGTTGGATTCGTTTTACCGTTGTACTAAAAGTTTTTTTTTTCTTTTCGTTTTTGTTATTAACGCATTAATTTAGCGCAATCTTATGCAGTGTTAGCATCTGTTGCTATTCTTCTCCTGTGTCATAGCATGCTCACAGGTGGCGACCCTTACCATATATTTATCATCTCAGTGCTCCGGCACTGGGCAATCAAGCTTAGCTGTAGCCTGTCAGGGATTGGGCCCTCTGGGGCGCTAGAGCGGTTTGTTTGTTCTTGGCGACCTGATCGCCAGGATATCAGCTGGTACCTTTTGATTTTTCTTGTGTTCTAGTGATTTCTATTTTTATTTCTCTATATAGAATTTTGTTGGCATCGTATTGCAATTTTGTTTATCAGTATTTTGTACATTTTGTATATTCCTTAGCTTCCGAAGTTGGATACCGTCATCTTTGAATTTTCCATACAAAAAAAAAAAAAGTCTTGCTGTCTTAAGTTAACTTTCATCGTAGGTGAGGTGCAGCGCTCTTTATAGACATTGTCGAATTGGGTTGGGGACCCGCATTATATATCAGTGAAGTAAAAGTCAATTGAGTGTTTAACGTCGAATAAACTATTTTTTCAGTGTATCCTTTTAATCTTAGTGCATGTGTTAAACTGTTGGTGCCAGAATGAACAAGTCTAAGAGGAAAACTCGTGAGTGTGGCCATTCAGGCACTTTATTAGAGTGTACATCCTGTAATACTTGGTACTGTAGACAGTGTGCAGGATTAAGTGAAGAAGCTTTTGCCGAGAAGGGCAAGCCTAACGTTTCGTGGGATTGTAATTCATGTTTGGTACAATCTCCTGATTTAGCAGATAATACTATTGAAATAGATGATGTAAACACTGGATCTTTAGTAGAGAAGTGTCAAAGTGGAAGTAGCAGTAGTGAAGTTGGTGTTGCTTCTAATTTTTTGGATCTCCTAGCGCAGCTCACCGCCCAAATAGATTCCATTAAGGTAGTTGTTACGGAAGAAGCCGTGCAACTGAAGTCAAAAGTCACAGAAGAAACCGCGCAGTTGAGGTTGGATGTAGCCAAAGAGACTTCGCAGTTAGGAAAGGAGATGTCAGGATTAAAGGACACCGTGGATCGTCATATCAAAGAGCAGGATGCTCGTATAGCAGCCTTGAGTAACCAATTGGAAAATAATACGGCAGAATTGAATCATCAGTTGGAAGTGGTAAATGAAAATTTAGCCTCTCAGGAAGAAACCCTGCTTAATTGCTTGAGGGACAATAGTATGTGTAAGCGTCAATTGGAAGCCTTGTCTACCCAAGTGAAAGAAATTCACCAGACCAGCAACTCTTGTTTAGGACTACGGGACGAACTTGAAGCCTTGAAGGAGAAGGTCGATAGCCTTTTTGATCAAGATTATGACGAAGAAGTGGAAGAGCAAAGTAACCAGCTTAATTCTGATGTTGTTAACGTGGAGCGTAGACACTTCACAGACTTTGAAAGATTCTTAGGTCTTGTTAATCCTAGTACTTGTGAGGGCAGTAGTCAGTCTGATATTCCAGTGGTTGTTTCTAGTCCTTTGATTGGAACTACTTCAGTAACCACTACCTCTTGTCTTCGCCCTGCCAAAGTCAATCTGTCCCAGGTACAGCATTTCTTTAACAATGCTAGTTGTGTTTCCACTGCTTCTGCTCATGGTATGCCGCATAGTCATTGCACTCATTCCCAGCCTGGTCATGACAAAGGTTTGAACGGTCGGAAAGCTGATGGTTTTCCTAGTTATGAGCGAAATAATTTATTCAACCCTTTTCTTTCTCAGCACGCTAAAGATAGGAATGATTTGCCTTGTGTTTCATCGGTTAGTGTTGGGCGAGGTGACTCTGCCTACCCAAGAACTTCCACCTTGGAGCCAGATGTCCCCTCTTTCTTGTCCAATGGTTATTCACTGTCTAACATTAACGGTAATAATAATAATAATGGTCACGGTTTAAAATCATTACGTTTGTCTGACTTAAGTCATTTCCCTGAGTTTACAGGTAATGTCTTGGAGATTTCCCCACTTGATTTCTTACAACAATTAGAACAGAATTTCAAGTTGTTGAATCTTGATCCCGAATAGCAAGTGTTAGTTGCTATGAGAGCTATGAAAGATTCTGCTGCTTGTTGGATCTCACAGGTCTCAGATCAAATTCACTCATATCATGACTTTAAACGTCTCTTCTTGTCACAGTTTCTCAATCCAAAAGTTTGTAGGGCTCAGTGGAGATATTTGCTGTCCACTAAGTATAATCCCAGCATTCACGGAAAAGCTTCTGAGTTTGTGTGGAAACTCTCTAAAGGTTTAAGAATGCTCAAGAATAACATGTCACAAATAGAATTAGTGGATTATTTAATTGATACACTACCTCCAGAGTATCAATTTACTTTAAGTCAAGTAGAAATCACTTCGGTTTCTGAACTCGCTGAGCGCCTAATGCGGCTAGAAGTACCTGATAAAACTAAGCTATTTAACAGTCCGCTAGTGTCTTTAGAGTCATTTAGTTCTAAACGTAAAGCAGGTAATGACAATGATCCTCCTAGTAAGAGTAAGAAACGCAATGTGCATTTTGATGTTAATCTCGCCACTACTATGATCAATGAAAACAATAATGAACAAGGTAGCTCTAGTGTAAATTCCAGTTCTGAAAATAAGGTAACTACTAAAGAGAAATGGGCTCAAGTAGGATATGCTAACGTAAAGGATTACCTAGGCAATAATCCTCCCGATAATAGCAATAACAATAGTAATAACAATAATGTCAATTTTAGGCGTAATAACCGAAGAAGGTTTGGTTTTGGTAACCGTAATAATAACAATAGTAGTAATAATTTCACTAATAGACAAGGTAATAATGGTTTTCAAGCTAGACAGAGTAATCGTAATGTTAGAAGGGTTAACATTGGAAATCGTAACATTAACAATGGTTTTGCTAGAAACACTAATAGTCAATCAGGAAACTCTTGTGAACAGGCTGAACCTATGTCATCTTGTTGTAATTGTAATCATTGTCCTAATTTTAGGAATAATCATGAAAGTATGGGTGTAAATTCACAAACTGTCTCTGAGCCTTATGCTCAATGTAATGCAACTTTAAATTAATAGGGCAGACTCCTGATCGGTCGCCTGGAGCCCGCCAAGATTGTAGTAAGCGACCAGAAGCTATATTATCTAACCGAACTAACGGTACGTGGTTCACTCAGTCTCCTCTTCAAGTTTATTTTATTTTAAATGAAAATTCTCTTGACAGTGTTAATGAAAATAGTACTTTCGTAAAGTCACCTTATTTGTCAGGCCAGATAGCAGGTTTATCCCTATCCTGTATAATTGATAGTGGGTGCGAAGCTAACCTTTTGAGTTATGATAATTGGAAAAGGATTGTAGAAGTGTTACCCACCGCCAAGCTAGTGCCAGCCAAGCATGTAACTCTGCAAGCATTCGTGGGTGATAATAAACACCGAGTTAAAGGCCAAAAGACTTTATATCTAGAATTCTCTGGTCATGTTCTCGAAGTTTCTTTCTTCATTGTGGAAGGTATGAAGTCAGACGTTCTCTTAGGAACTCCTTTCTTGAGTAAATACAGCTGTGTTGTGGACTTTGCTAACCGCATTCTTTCCTTCAAAGATTTAGATGGCAAGCCAGCCAAATTGAACCTGAACTCCTTATGGATAAGTTCAATGGAACCAGAACCTTTAATAGAAGAAGTGAACCAAGACGATGATTATTTGGTGCCCGTGAGCGAAATTCAAGATACTATTTTGTCCAGAACTGATTTAACGGAGGATGTTAAGTCAAGATTAGTAGATTTATTAATTCGGTACCGAGAATTATTCTCTGAGAGGCCTAGGCCAGTGAAAATAAAGCCGCTGAAGATCGAACTTACAGATAATGAGCCAGTGGTGTGCAAGCCATACCCGATAGCCTACTCAATGCGAGAACCATTTAGAAAACTCTTGCAAAAATGGTTAGAATGGGGAGTCATTGAAGAGCGATTGTCACCGTATTTAAATCCGGTGCACTGTGTATATAAGGCAGACAAGCAGTCTATTAGACCCACATTGGATTTAAGGCACCTGAATAGAAAGGTAATATCTGCTAATGTGCGAGTGGAGCCCATACAAGATATATTAGCTCGTCTCAAAGGTTCTATGGTGTTTTCTTCATTTGATTGTAAAGATGGATATTATTGTCTACCCTTAGAAGAAGAATCTTATGAGAAGACAGCTTTCTTATTTGAAGGAAGACAATACTGTTTTCGTTACCTAGTGATGGGACTGAAATCTGCTACAAGTCTGTTTCAGTTCGTTATGAACAGTATCTTCGACTTGTCCACAAAACATTTTGTCTCTTGTTATTTAGACGACCTTCTTTGTTTTTCACCTTCTATAGAACAGCATCTCAAGCATTTAGAATTTATTCTATATACGCTAAATAAGTTAAATTTTTCTTTAAATTTTCGTAAATGTAGATTTCTGTTTCCTGAACTGTTATTCCTAAGACATGTCATATCTGGCCGAGAAGTTAAAGTCAACTCCAAGCTGAATGAAACTATTAGAAATTTTCCCGTGCCAAGAACTCGTAAGCAGTTACGTCAATTTTTGGGCATAGCCAATTGGCGTCGCAAATTCATTAACAATTACGCCGAATTAACCGAAGATTTAGTGCATCTTCTACGCAAGGAAGTGAAATTTCATTTCGGCCCAAGACAGTTGAAAGCTTTTGAACTATTAAAGCAAGAGTTAATTTCTCCTCCTGCCTTAGCATTGCCTGACATGAGTCAAACTTTTCACATCTTCTCAGATTCCTCTGCTATAGCTATTGGAGGATATATTGGTCAGTACGAAGGTGACGAATTTAGAGTTATCTCTTATGCCAGTAGACGTATTAAGCCCACTGAAATGTCATTGTCTATTTTCCAGACAGAATTATTAGCAGTAGTATTTCTGTGTGAGAGATTCGCAGACTATATTCTTGGTAGAGAAACGGTGGTCCATACAGACAACAAGGCCATAACGCATCTTAAAACTGTACGTAATCTAGATACTAGAACCACTAGGTTATTGCTAAAGCTTCAGGATTATAACTTGCAATTTGAACACCTGTCTTCTGGTGAGAATTATATTGCTGATGTTATTTCGCGTAACCCTCCTGAGGAGGATGAGTCTGGTAGTGCTATGTACATGGTGAATGTTGTGTTTAAAAATTTAACTCAATCTTCTTTCTTACAGCTAATGTCTAAAGAACAACAGAATGATGCTTTTGTTAGTAAATGTTTAACTAAATTGGAAGAAGGCAATTCAAATTATTGTAAACATTTAAACTTAGTGTATGTTAAGCAATCTAATGTTTGGAAATTAATTATTCCTAAAAGTTTAGTTCATGTAGTAATAGACGAAATTCATAAGGAAGCCCATTTTGGTTCCAGGAAATGTTATTTACATTGTAGAAAACTTTTCTATTGGCCGAATATGAAGCGTGATATTGCTAAATTTATAAATGATTGTGAAATTTGTGCAACAACTAAACCATGTTCACAGGCCAAGGTACATCAAATTTGCCATGTGGAGGCTGACCGCCCACATTGTAAATTAAGTGTAGATCTTATAGGGCGTTTACCAAAGAGTAACTCTTATTCTTACATATTATCTGTCTTAGACGTCTATAGTAAATTTCTTGTGTTGTACCCAGTAAGGAATGCTAATGCTAAAGAGATCACTTCCATTTTTACTAAAAGGTATTTTTACCATTATCCTATTCCCCAGGAACTCATTACGGACAGGGGAGCACAGTTTGTTTGTTGCCTGTGGCGTCGTTTCTGTCGCGGAAATGGCATTCAACATTTGTTGTTGAGCCCGTATAATCCAAAATCTAATCCTGTAGAAAGATATCATTCAGAAGTTTCTCGTTTGTTAAGAGTATTTATTAACAAAGACCATACTCAATGGAGTCAAAAATTATCAGAGATTCAGTCACTGTTAAATAATTCTATATCTCTCACTACTGGTTACGCTCCTTCAGAGCTTTTTCTTAATTTCTCAGCTCCAGATAATTTCAAGAAAGAATTAGATTGGCCTTCAGAGTTTGGTGAAGTAGACTATAAGTTTAGACATCAGTCAGTATTGTTAAATACAAAGAAAAGTCTCAAGAAAAATGATTCCAAAGTGAAAACGAAAGGTGTCGAAATTAAAATTGGTGATCTTGTTTTCGTAAAAAATGAGAAGCATAGCTCTATGATTTATAAGACCATTAGCAAGTTTTTCTTGAAGTATTTGGGTCCATTTTTGGTCATAGGTGTAGAAAATAACGCAGTAAGTTTGGTTAATTTAAACAATGAATGGATTGGCACTTATAATTTAGATAATGTTAAGTTGTTTAACTGTTCTCTGGAGAAGCGCCAGGAATTGTTGGTGAATACGTATTTATAAAAAAAAACTATTTGGTCAAAGTTTTTTTTTCTTCAACCAGGGCGAGGTTGTAACGCCCCATTGTAAACGATTCTACAATTGTATTATTAGTACAAGTTATTACTTACCTCTTGTAATCCTCTTGTATTTGGCAACCCTGCCGAAGCATCATGTTCGCGGGTTCGCGCAAGGGATTCTGGGTACTCGAAGTCGAACATGAAGACATCATGGTATGATTAATTTGGTGCGCGTTGATAAACTATGTCGAATCTCCAATTTACCGCCGCCATCGTCACGTTTAATAGTTTGTGTGCTTCACTTTATGCCTCAAGGAACTGTTTCACAGGTTTTGGCAAGTGTGCCACTATTTAGCATAGTATGAAATTCCGAATGTAGTTGGGAAGTACTTATTAGCCCAGGCTGCCACGTGAGTCATCTTTGTGTAGGTGTATGTTTTAAGTTGGCTCTGTTTGGTTGTTTCTGCATATTCAAATATCTAGTGAATAACATTCTCAGAGCGGACTACTCATCATGTTTTCAGTGAACCATATTTTTACTTGCAGTCAGAAATGATGTATCTAATGTCCAACTAAATCTTTAGCAGCGGGGCCCCCCAACTCATTCGCCATGTCCGTGAAGCGCATCAGAAGTAAGTACTTTCCTCATCAGTCCTATTCAGAAATATCCGTGCCTTTATGTAATATGGAAGCATCAGGAGTTTATGGTAAATTTGCCAGTGAAAATGTGACATTCCGGAAGTGGGATCCAGAACATTGTCATCACTGTGATTTATTCGAGTGGCAAGTACGGATACAGGTTTATCACTTGTTCCTGCTAATCTTGCTTGTGCTGTTTAACCATTTAATCGTAATCGTTTAACCTGGTGACTTATGTGATCCAGTTCTCCCGAGTGATGATTTAAGAAGTCAAGAATTCAGCATTCTCCCAAGAAATTGGAATGGAACTTTGTACATAGGCTTACAGTTTGAAGTGTCTATCCATAAGAGTTAATATCTACACGTTTAAGTTTCATCAATACACTATTTGTGTCTCTTACGAAGCGTTCAATTAATATGTCCTCAGTACTATGTTATATTAGCGCCACTTATTAGTCAAATCTCCGTTGACATTCATAATATATACTGTATCTTCATTGTCTGTTATATTGTCCAGTGAACGTCATGGATTGTCAGCATCAGGATCGGTGTATTTACTTTTGGCGATGGTGCCCACCTGCTCTCGCCTGCCCAGATCGGGTTGTGTGCAAGACGAAGAATTCTCTTCATGTCCGATCTTCTAGACGTTATAGCTTAAGGGAAGTTCTCCACTACAGTGATCAGTTATTCTGTCTCAGTTTCTGTGCATCGTATGCGTTTTGAATAGCAGTTAGTGTGTATTTCTTTGTGTCCAGTTGGAAATGTGTTCCGTTAATAGTGCAAGTGCATTTATGAAAGGTATAGCAGTCTGCTTGTTTACACCTGTCAGAATTGTAAGTACCCTGTGTTGTGAGTGCCCGCCTTCGCAGCAGGCTCACCATAATTCTGCTTTGTACAGAATTATCCTTTTTTTGTTGCTGATTCATTGGAATCGTAATTGCATAGCGCCCGTATGTGGATTTGCTGATGCCCGCCTTAAGAATGTGATTTCGACGATTGTCTGTTTGCACTTATCAATGCTGTAGTAAGCTATAGGAACACCACTACCTATATGATTGTCTAGTTAACTGCTGTGTATTGAATTTATCACTGTCGGAAGCAGGAGTGTGCTTTCAGTATTTAGGAGACACCTGGCCGTCTAGCACAAGTTGATTCAATATGTTGTCCTTTTGTTTTTCCACTTAAAGCTAGTGTGACTTTTACTGTTGTCAGTCTATATGGATCGAGTTACCGTCACTTCCTTGTAAGTTCTGTCCAAATACGCCACTACTTGACGATTACATGGGTTTTATTAGTCAGAGCATTACGTTTGTATAATCATGATGCTCACTTGTACCGGACTTCCTGATCAGCACTGGCGTTCAGTAATACATTGTCTGTTTTACTTATAAGGTTTAATATTTACACTTGTCTAATTTGTCTACCTTTTATTTACATTCATGTCCGTATTCATTTGGGACGAGTCACTTGTCTTATGTTTACATACTATGTATCGAGAACCTATCTAGCATGATGTTTCTTTGGGGTTCCCTACTGCTATGGTGGTTACTAGTAAGTGCATCATATTATACTTCTGAGTATTACATAATTAGTGTAAACCCGACTAGTCGTGGTAAGTAAATCTACGTTTGCTCGAGCCATTTATCCTATTATTTGTTAGTGTCATATTACTCTTTATGCAAGTTTATAAAACTATATATAGGTACATGTTCCAATATTTTGTTTCATATGAGTGTTGAATCCCATATCATTATTTTCAATTATAGTATAGCAATATGATGGGTGTGTGTTTATTCAACTAAGTAACTAAGCAAGTTGCTAAGTATAACATTGCAGGGTTATCTCAGAAAGTATTCACAATGGTAACTTCGGTATGATTTTGGTGTAATAATTGGTGAGATCCCGTATTCTAAATCTGTGAATGTTTTAAGTCAAATAAAATGTTGCAACACCCTACCATAAGTGTTATGTTTTGCGAAATTAACTCTGCAGCCTTGTATTTCAGCTTTGGCATTTTCATAAGCTTCAAATAGGTAAGGAAATCACAGCACAAGGGAAGGGCTGTGTTCTGTGCATTCGTAGAGTGTACAGGGGGCAATCTCGCACATGTTGGATTCGTTTTACCGTTGTACTAAAAGTTTTTTTTTTCTTTTCGTTTTTGTTATTAACGCATTAATTTAGCGCAATCTTATGCAGTGTTAGCATCTGTTGCTATTCTTCTCCTGTGTCATAGCATGCTCACAGGTGGCGACCCTTACCATATATTTATCATTTCAGTGCTCCGGCACTGGGCAATCAAGCTTAGCTGTAGCCTGTCAGGGATTGGGCCCTCTGGGGCGCTACACTATTCCCGCTAAAACGATAAAGATGAATGGATACCTTCTCAAACACGAGAATAGCGGTATGTCAGAGTGAGCTACACTAGCGACAAAAGATCTCACTTGAACGAAATATGAACTAAAGAAGTATACATCTGGGTTTTTTCATTTTCCTCCGGCTGCTACAAACAAACAAACAATTGCCTAGAGAGCGATCGTGGCTAAGGAAATAAGGATTTGCTTAAGAAGCTGATTTTAAATATAAAGTTGCTTTTGTGAACGTTCTTGTAAATCATTTCATTAAGACTGGCAACATAAAATATAAGGGAAGTATAAGAACAGTGTTATATTCTTATTATATTTCATTTCACAATGGCTGGTGAGGCGTCTGTTAAGTTGGAATTGATGTGCAAAGAAGAAACTGCTTTTGACTTACCTCAGGAAGATCCACTCGAAGGGAAAGGGTGGACATACGAACTGATGACTGACAAGGAAGAGTTAATATTATCCACAACGGAAGGAGAGGAAACAATGGACAAGGATACAGCTATGTGTACTTTGGATGTGAAACTAAACGTTGATAGGGTGAAATCAGAATTAGCAGTAGAAGATGATCCTGAATTTGAAAGGAATATAGAAACGCCTAGAAAAATAGTAGTTCAGGAGACTTGCGCGTCGTACTCTAATGACTTCCAACAATTAACAACAAAAAGTTTAAATTCACTTCGCCCAGAAAGGTAATGTTCAAATTTTCATATACTAATTGGCTCAGATTGATAATAAGGTTACATGCGTTCGGAAAGTTTGTTGGCTAAAAGCAATACTTCACGAGAAATATTTAGATATGGGAGATATCTCGAACGTAAGTTAGTAACCTACAATTAGGAAATTGGAAGACACAGGTAGATAAGCTGTATACCAAATAAAAATAAGATCGATACGACTAATACAAATCTTATGTAGTTTAGATCTTGATAAACTAATTATTTCTTTATTATTTATCACACACTTCTCACTAATTGTTGCACATATTTAAAATATGGGTGCTCGACAATATTGTTTTATTTATATAGAGACTTATGTAAAATAACAAATCGTGAGAATGGTATATATCCTAATATTTTGCAAATTTAAACGTGGAATATATTATATTGGAACAAGAACTATGGACGTTTGTGTTTTTACTTAGAATTTAGCTCAAATGTGTCTAGCCTCATTTTTCCGGAGGGCTTCGAAAGACATTAGTAAAATACAAGAGAAAGAATATTTTAACCATCAATGAATGTTCGTTAATTGTAGAGGTCCATACATCAAACCATTTCATAGCTGCACTCATTTCTTTCAAGGAAGTCGACTTTTTACATTCCCAGGAATCATTTCTAGAGTATGAACCTAAATTTCTCAATGTATAATCACTGTGGGGGCTTAGTGAACGTACATGATGTGTGTATTATTGTACAGACAACGCTAACCAGCATGTGCTAGATGGCCGGTAAAAATAAGATTGCTATGCAGATTAGAGCATTACGCAGAATGTTGGTAAACCAGGATAGCGCAAAATTCTGTATTTAGGATAAACTTACGTGTTGAATGTGTTCTTGTACGTTCCTAAGTATTTTATAGGTAACATCTTGAAATGCTTTCTTTGCTTGTATATTTGTATTCCAAACTAACGCAATATATTAGGGACGTAATTCCTTAGTTATATGAATTCCTTCCTTCCCAAAGGTAGTTCTAGATTTGTGTCATGATTTGCCACATTGAATGTTGATATTTCATTTCGCTTACAGTGGCAACTAGCTACCGTAACACGGGGTTACATTGCACATTGGGCATTACTTCCCACAAAATACGAAAAGAGATTCAGTCATCTGTTAGTAAAACCCTGAACTGTAAACAGATTGGTGGTAGTTCCTAGTTTTCTCACTGGGTGTCTTTACAGTCATATGGTACTATGTTACTGTGACGCCACATATTCTGTCTGCTTGTATGTGTGGAATGTGGTGAGCGGGTAATTGAATTTTGGTTTCATGGCGACGATCGTGGTAACTATTCTACAACCAACTTTACTGAATAAATAACTTAGTTCTTTTCATTTTTAGTAGTTAAGTTTAACAAATTTGGATTTGTGCTTTTTACAATTTAGAAATTTATAAGAACATCCCTAGGTGGCGTATACAAAGAAAGTTTGAATTCGTTCTATTTCAAGCGCTTTCCAATTCGATTTTTTTTTTTGCGCTGCTCTGAGCCTATCGTAAAAGTATGTATTTGACATCTAGATATTCCTAGTAGAAGTGGCAAGTAGCTCGCGAGTTTTTTTTTTTTTTTTTTTTTTTTGAATGAAGAAGGAAGTATTAATGTTTGTACTGACAAACAATAAAGACATTTTGATCGTAGCTTTAAAGTTGTTTCAAACTTCGTGATCAGAACGGCTCCTACTCTGCGGATGGTATAATTTGAGAACGTTTCATTTCTTTTAGCCCAGTGAAATAAATTGAGATCTTATTTGAACATATAAAGGAAAGTAAGAATATCTCAGATACAAACCATGAAAAATTTCCCAACCATTCTATTTTTAACATCTTTTAAACTTTAACAGTTATTGCCAGTTATTTTGCTTCTAACTGCAGTGAAAGTAATTTGAGATCACGTCTTTCTTATTAGGTGAGTTAAATAAATTTTGTCACTCTGCTTTTAGATTTTAGATAGAAGTGAGAATGGCCATAGATACAAGTCCCGCAGGATTTTGTGGTTTTTTTATTTAAGAACAGTTTTGGAATAGAAGATTAAGAATAGATTTATCAATACAAAATAACTATGCAAAGTATCTCATTTGACACTAGAGAATCTTAATATGTTTTAAAATGTGCCCGACGTCGGTTTCTTCTTTTTGGGTTCCCTTTAAAGGGCGGTTGTCATTATGACTACGAATCGAATTCTAAGTGACGTTAGTTTCAATTTTTGTTATGGGGCAGCAATATTTTATCAGATAATGTTCTCGTTGTACTGTTGAAAAGGGTATTTTATAAACGACTTTTCGTTCTTCTATAAATAAATGTAGTACTTCTGTATAGATCATCATTATTATTTAAATTCATTTCAGAACGATGTTAAATCAAATTTTATTGTGGGTTAATGAGATGTACTCATAAAATGCCAGCGAAGCGTTATTTATTTATTTGTAAATTAGCCCTTTTAGAGTCCAGATTAAGAATATCATAAATACGATATTATTAAGTACATCCCGCCTTTCGAACAAAATTTCTTAGTATGACAGAAAACTACATAGTATAAACTGCATTTCATTCTTGAATGTAGGTTTTGCATTAGTAAAGCACGATGATGGTTGAGTCCAAGTTTTTATGAGACAAAGATTTAAATTGCTTTAAGAAAAATTATTTTCCACTTTATTATATTTCTTACACGGGGGAATATATTCTATGATCCAATCGAAAGTGCAGGAACGTGAGAGTAAAACTAACCAAGACAGACGAAAAGATTATGGAGCTAATGGTTTATGGTTTACTTGTGTATCAGTTTTCTGATATATTTTGTGTTTCCACGTATTTTTCCTTTCTTTAATTTGCATTTTTCTCCATTTTTAAGATTTTTTCACACCATTTTAGACTAAATTCCACCAAGATATGAGTTTTCTATCATTTTGTCAGTACTTGTGTGAATTGATAGCTTTTCCCATAGTTCATACTGCCTTTTTGGACAGGTCTATATTTTTGCTCATATAGTTGTAAACGCTGAGCTATTCCATATAAAATCAGGAAGTTCATGAGTGAAGCCTTAAAAATTAGTTAGATTTTATGTTTCTAATGAAATTGACGTTTGTTTGATTTGCACTTGCTGATGGCTCAAAGCTCATAGGATACAGGCTTGGGTGTCGTTTCTAAGCTTGTGCATCACCCTTTACAAGAATTTCCATTAACAAACCTGGATTTCTTTAATTTGTATTATTGTTTTCTTTTGAGATTTTAGCTTGCATTCTCCGTTTTTTGTTGACTACTTACACCTTTATCTCGGGCACTTGCGTAATGCTTTTTTATCCTTGTAAGTGTCTATTTCCTTTGTTTTTTTTTTTGGTTAGTTATAACTCAGTAGTTTACGAAAATGCATTTTAAAATTTGCATCGTCCCTGTATTTTAAACTCAATCTTTTTCTCCTTCGTTTCCTTCTGCTTTTTAACCCTTAAGAGGAAATATGTGTATGTCAGACACCTATGGTTTTTCTTTGTATTACATTGGCAACACTGATTCACTCAATGTATCGGTTCTCTCAGTACCTTCTTATTATTTAGTTGTATGTCTGTCGCAGTAGTCCATTGTTGGCGTAATGTCTGAGTGATCATTTATCGATGATTTTAGAAAGAGGCACACATTTCCATTATTGTTTATATTTTCGCGTGATTATTGGACACACATTTCCTGAAGAGAGTTTTGCTTTCAAAAATTTTTGTGGTTTACTTTTATTTACCATGAAATAGAAGCTACTGAGCTCTTGAAACATACTATTTTGTTTGTGTGAGATTTATGGATTTGCAAAATATAGACCTAGTACCTCGAGAAAGAAATTTAAGAATGAAACTGTAAGTACAGCAGATCCTTATTTCACGGGAAAAATTCCAAAAATGTTGAAAGTACAGAAGTAATTTATATTATTGTCTTCAGTAGATTCTGACTGAGACGCCTAATTTTTTCCTCAAATCAAGAATTACCTACTAAAAGTGAGGACGATACCAATTCTGATACAGTGCCAGGTGTGAGCTCAAGTAGTAACAGAACTGTCAATGTGAGCAGCCCTAGTGAAGTTTCATGTGATAACGAAGGCCTTAGATACAGAGGTAAAAACAGGTTTGTTTGGAATTGAAATGAACCTCTAAGAAACCGAAGGGTTCTTCATCAAAACATAGTCAGAGGGATTCCTGGTATAGTCACCCATGTAAGAAATCTGGGAAAAAATCCTGTCTAACTTATGTAATGATGATATAATTCAGGAGATTTCAATATGAAGTTGGAAGAAAATCGAAACAAATTTGAAGTAAATTAGAGCAAAGTCAAACTACAGATCTACTGACCTATCTGAAAATAAAGCCCTTATTGCTCTCCTAATATTGTGTTATATTTGTAAATCAGGCAACGAAGACATGTATTCACCATTTTCAAGACACTTTGGGACGACCTCTATTTAAAGCTACCATGTTCGTTAAACGTTTCCAAGCTCTTCGACAAATAGAACATTTGAACAGGGCAGCTACATGTGGACAAATAACATATTTGCGGGGTAGTAATATGTAGAATTATACTAATTTAGAATTTGGCAGTTTTTAAATTTATATTCTATTTTTATTTAGATATTGAAATATTTTCCGAATTTGTATTCCAATAAAACCGAATTAATATATGTAATTCTTGTTTATCATATTTTGCTCGAAGTACAAAATATAAAGTTTCATTATTCTACATTACACATACGTTTTTTTAAAAAAGATATTACTTTATACATGTCCGTGTCCCAGAGACACGCATTTCCTGTAAGCGAACAAAAATAACGTTCCCTGTTAAGGGTTAAGATATTTTCTGACTTTAAAAATTACTCTAATAGAATACATTTTACAAAAATGGAGATCCTAAAAGAGCTGGGAGTGAATCAAAAAACTACTCTCTCTTCTTTGTCTTCAGTTAAATATAATGTTACTATTTGGATGAATCCTTCGCGATTAATTCCAATCAGTATTGTCCTAAAATCGATAAGATAAAGCGCAAGTAAAATGGAATTAAAACAAGAAGAAACAGCTGGCAATCAACAAGGATATCATCTTAAAGTTTGTTCTTGGCTTTCTTTACATTTTTCCGAATATCTCTTTTCCATTTTGTCTATTGCCAAGCATCTGGAATTACAAACATGTATTATAACGAACATTATCAAAACGGAAGTGATGTTCACCTGTTCCACGTTATTTCGAGAGAAGATAATTTTGTTTATAACAAGTTTTCGTCTTCGTTTATAAAGATTTATAATTTGTGCTGAAGGAATGTATGATTTTTTCTGCTTTCCTTGTTTTTATCTTCTCCCGATATTCTTTACCATATATTGAGCTAAGTTCTTAAATTAATTTTCTTTCTTACCATTTGATGTTATCCCATGTATCTCCATTAGCTTTTTCTAATAACAATGTTGTTCTCGTTTCTACCAGGGTCATAATGAGAAGCTGTGAGGGGCGTAGACATAAAATCATTAATAAGGCCCGCTGACTGTAACATAGGGACGTTATTTCATATGCGTATTTTTTATTAAACAGGCTTATCAACAGTTGTATATGCAGTATTATTACAAACTATCCTCGCAGACCGTTTGAACGCTCAAAATTGTAAATAAGTAAAATGCAGCGAAATGATAACTATTTCATAATAAGTTACTAGGTTTGGAAACACCTGCTCGAAACACAGGTACCGTAGTGAGTCATCAAAATTGCCAGAATTCCATTTTATTAAATTTTATAACTTTTTCGTTTGTATAAAAAAGTTAAATCGATTATTTCTGATTCAGGCCTACACATCAAGGATAACACTGCTACCAACTTGAAATGTACAAAATATAGCTAGTTGACCAAATATTTAAACATGTACAAATTTTGCCGTGTAATCCAAATTGAAAAGTTGAATATAATACAACTCAAAGATATGGTAGTCAAATAGATTGATTATTTGATCTCTGTGGATTCAAACTTCAGAAAAACGATCATATGGCCTTTCACTATATTTGACCCAAAAGCCGTTGCTTGTAGGAAGCGCAAACCGTTGACCGCTAAGTTAGTCCGACGGTGATTTGTTCCGACTTTTGGTCTACTATGCAGTAACATGTTAAATCACATTAGGTATTTAATCTTCTAGTATAAGAATTACAGGAACCCTGACCTGTAAACATTTTCATCGTCTCTTTGTTTAATTCCCTTTTCCCTTTTATTAATTTTAATAGTCGGTATATTTTTTTTCCATTTGTCATCTCTTGGTTAATTTTTACTATGATATGCATTTTCTGTTGATGATTGCTTTTTGCTGCATAACAGGAATTGTTTCAAATATTTCTTAAATGTTCACTTATTTCTCTTTAATCCAATTTTTTATCACTTTTCCATGTCAGCTAACCACTAACATTTAAGGGGACTGGCGTTCTAAGAAATAGTATCTCCTTCCTCCAGTTTAATTCTTTCAGTTTATGTCTGATAGCTGGACACCGAACATGGCAACACGTATGCCCCGAAATATGACATGCCAGTATATTTCTCCAATTGGAGCAAGAAAGAGTGAATATTTCGCCATCACTTAGAGACGCACTAGATAGATTTGATAAACTACATTCACTTTGAATTCTAAGGTATGAAAATTAATGCAAGCAAAATGAATATTACAATATGCATCATGCTAAGACAGAAAGCATGGACAGGACAACGAACTTTCAACTTTTAAGAATAGCAAGTCTGCATTTCCCATCTTTTTGTTTTTGGTTTTTCTCTTTCCTTTAAGGAATATACCGCTTTTAGTTTCAATAGCGAACATAGCTTACCATGCTTAACTCCCTGAAAAACAAACTGTAGTTCCAGGCTGCCATTCGAACGAAGATTAATTAGAACGAGTCTTACACGCTGTCGAATTGGGTGCACGATCTAAGGCGTATGCTCAAATCAGCCATAAAACTCCACACTGCCACATATTGCCCCCGGTTCCATTTCAACTTTTAGTTTATTTACGGTTTATAAATGTTTATGGGTTAACATCTGGCCTCAAAAAAAAAAAAAGATGCATTTCTAGATCAAGGTCAGGCAAATTTAATCCACTATCTTCAGAAGTTACTGTTAAGTCTAAATATATGTAGGATCAATCGAGGATTTCCATTGAGAAAAGCTAAAATATCTAAGCTAGAAGCACTTTGAATGTGGTCTTGGCGCACAATGTTGCATATATCATGGACCGAAAGAAAAAGAAATGAACAAGCACTAAGGGTTGCTAATGAAGGACAACAGATCATGAAAATAATAGGAAAAAGAAGAAACACTGTGCTTTGCCATCTTATTCGGCACTCCGATGTGATCACCATGCTGATAGCGGGAAATGCAATAGAAATACCAGGAAGAAGAATACCAAGGATACAATATATAGACACTTACGAAGAAGAAAAGTTATCAAGTTTTAAAACTGATCTCCCACGGTAGAGAAGGTTTTCAAAATTTCCATGTTGCCCACCTATCTATGGTTGGGGTGAACAGGATGGAATCGACGATTTAAGGTTTGGTTTCCCTAATTTACTATATTCACACTAGCTCTTTAAGTATAATTAGAACGTTGATTTCATAAATCTACGAAGCCAGTTGTACCTCTTGAAGGAGGTGTACTCACCAATAATGCATGCGGGAATGACATTTCTTAGCTTTGTTATGTAATGTTCGGGCAGCGTAAATAAAACTTCGAAAATAATATTCGCAACCTCTCGCATGAATACGTCGGAACCAGGTCGTGTTATTTTTTGAAATAAACCGCGTCCAATTATCGGCTGGTACAAGCTATATTTTGCTCTCAAAACACATTATTTTGTTAATAATAATATGTTTTCTGCATTTCTTGTAGATATCTTAAATTTTATTGGCCAGTGGTTAGTGGAGGTTAGTGATGGTGAAATATCTTTACACTTCTATTTCTTTCTTTTAACTGCGTGGATTATTCCAGTGGCCATGAAATCCTGTTTCCTGTCGTTGTTAGAATTTTGTAAATATATTCGGAAAGTTCATATAGATCTTCGTTTTTTTCCCAAAACTTTACACATCCTTCTCTCTCTCTGTCACTTGTTTATTGCTTTTATCCCAACTTTGCTACGGCAAATCACGATTTCTTTCGTACCTACATTGTGTCATAAACCGAAGCTGGGGAGAACGGCAGACAAAACATAGATACCGTAAAAATGGAAAAGTGAACAAATGATCAAATTAAGCTCAGGTATTAACAAACTAAAATTATGATGTGCAAATCACAAAACCTGTTTAAACTTTACAGAAAATATGATAATACCAAATATAATTCATACAAATTAAAGAACATCAAAAGGTTACAAATGATAAAGTAGCTTTTACTGTATATATTTACGGCCGTTTTAGCTTGTTTTATTTCCCCTTTTATCTTTTATTATTTTCGGTATTTTCGAAATATCTTGTTATTTTATTTTCGGGTTTGTCACACAAAACTGAGATTAGAAACGATTGTTAGGATTAAACAGTGGAGTGCATTGTTCTAAAGTAAACTCATGTTATACTCTTATGAGTGCTCCAATTGTACGGATTGAGCTTCGCAATCTAAATCGCCGTTTGCATACGTGAGATCCAATTTTTTGTTTGTTTATCATCAGTGGCTGTACGATATTTTCATACGCCTCCGTGTAAAATAATTTTTTCAAATATTGTGCAGAAATCAGCAGTGAAGTGACTAGTACATATGTGTTAGCACCCTAACATTCGTTTGTAATCTCAGTTTTGTGACAAATTCTGGCTCCATATCATTGAAAAGAAGGAGTAATTGTGCCTGCTTGAACGATCGCTTATTACTATCTGCAGAGGACTCCAGCGGACCCTTGGGATAATCCGACGTGGAACGCCTGAGATTCTATTAACTGCAACGCCTCTGAAGGAGTTGACCGGTCGAAGATTATTGTGATTAAGTGAAATCTTAATTTATCAATTGTGCCACACAGTACAGTATTAAAAGAAAATAAAATAAGATAAAAGTGGAAATAAAAAAAGGTAACACGGCCGAAAATATATACAGTAAAAGCTACTTTTTCATTTGTAACTTTTTGATGTTCTTTTAATTTGTGTAAATTACATTCAGTATTATCACATTTTCTGCACAGTTTAACCAGGTTTTATGATTTGCACCAGAAGATAATTTTAGTTTGTTAATATCTAAGGTTAATTTGATCATTTGCTCACTTTTCAATTTTATACGGTATCTACAGTGAGTCCATAAAGTATTCGTACACCTCGTAATTTTGTAAAAATCGCGCCAGTGAAGCGCTATTTCATATGAAATGCCTGCAGAAAATAACACTGTTGCTGCAGTATGGCCCAGACAATTTATTCCATACAAAAAATCCACAACAAAAGTATAACATTTGCTAGAAAAAAATATAAAACAACAATAAACAATTTTAAGGTCCCAAACAAGTATTCGTACACCCAGCATTTCCTTGGAAGTGTGCTTGTTTTTGGACGAATCTCGGTTCGCTGGCTACGCGGGGAAGGAAAGGGTAGATGTGAATGACGATAGATGTCTCGTCACTTCGGCCACAACGGTCTTGGTGCACTCACTGAACTGCTGAGTGAGTACTACAGTCAACCCTGTCAACATGGGCCGCAAAGGAAAGGAAACATCACTGGAGGAGCGGAGACTAATTCTACGCCTCCACAACAAGTGCAAATCGCTGCGGGAGATATCGGAGCTAGTCGATAGGCCACGGTCAACAGTACAAAGTGTGATAGACCGTTTCTGTGTGACAAAATCTGTGCGCAATAGGAGGAGGACTGGACGACCCCATCTCTCAGCGAGCAAGACAAGCGTGTCATAGTCCGCACGATCAAGGAAAACCCCCGAACTAGTGCCCCTAAAGTTGCTGCAGAGTTAGAGCGACTCGGTACCAAGGTGTGCAACGAAACAGTCCGCTAACAGCTACGGGCCGCGGGGTACAATGGACGGACTCCCCGTAGGAAGTTTCGGGTGAACGAGAAGAACCGGAAGAAACGCCTCGCTTTCGCGAAGGAACACTTGGCAGACACCCCAAAGCAGTGGGAGCGCGTTATCTTCTCGGATGAAAATAAATTTAACATTTTTGGATCAGACGGTAGCCAGAAAGTGTGGCGGCAAAAAAATGCAGAAGTTGAACCTCGCAATCTATTGCCAACAGTGAAGTATGGTGGTGGTAGTGTGCTTGTGTGGGGGTGCATGAGTGCCGCTGGGGTTGGAAACCTACACTTCATTGATGGAATCATGGACCACAAGATGTATATAGACATATTGAAACAAAATTTGGATGCTAGTGTTGCAAAACTAGGACTAGGCAAAAATTATGTATTTCAACAGGACAATGATCCCAAGCACACAGCTCAAACTACTAAGCTGTGGCTTCTGTACAATTGCCCTAAAGAACTACATACACCTCCCCAATCTCCTGACATGAACCCAATTGAACATTTGTGGAGTTATCTTGAGAAGCAGATTAGAAAAAGAGTGATTTCAAATGCGTGTGACCTGAAAAATGCTTTGGCAGAGGAGTGGGATAAAATTCCATCCTCAGTGACTGCTAAGTGTGTTAAAAACGTCCCCAAGAGGCTGCAAGCAATTATCAAGGCCAACGGTTATCCCACCAAATATTAGAATAGTGAAAACGGCTGTAATAGTGATGATATGTGGAAAAAAACCTGACTGTACGAATGCTTGTTTGTGATCTTAAAAATGATTTATTTTTGTTTTGTAATTTTTTCTACCAGAAATTTTATTTTTGTTGTGGATTTTTTGTATGGAATAAATTGTCTGGGCTTTACTGCAGCAACAGTGTTATTTTCTGCTTCCGTTTCATATGAAATAGCGCTTCACTGGCGCGATCTTTACAAAATTACGAGGTGTACCAATACTTTATGGACTCACTGTATGTTTTGTCTACCGTTCTATCCAGCTTCCGTTTATAACACAACGTATGTACGGAAGAAATCGTGATTTGCCGTAGCAAAGCTGGGATAAACGTAACACACAAGTGAGAGAGAGAAAGGATGTGTAAACTTATGGAAAAACAGCGAAAATCATTATGAACGTTACGATTATATTTACAAGGTTCTAACAACGACAAAAATCACGATTTTGTGGCCACAGGAATAACACACGCAGTTAAAAGAAAAAAATAGAAGTGTAATGATATTTCACCAACACTAGCCTCCACTAAGCACTGGCCATTTAAATTTAAGATATCTACAAGAAAAGCAGAAAACAAATTATTATTAACAAAATAATGTGTTTTGAGAGAAAAATATAGCTTGAGTAGTATGGGCCTGACTATAGGACACTTTTTGGCCCCTGGGTCCCTGCCTCAGGACCCATGGTCCCTGGCCCGGGGTCAATGACCTAGGGGTACATAGGACCACCCCCTCTAAATTTTGGCAGGGGTACCTTGGCCCACCCCCAAAATTTTGGCAGGGGTACATAGGACCACCCCCCTTAAATTTTGGAAATTGACAAATCTAAAAATTTGGTATGGTAGCATAGGACCACAGTATGTACCTCTATCAGTATTGGGTGTCTATGTCGTTCCCTTTCATGGGTAAAAAATTGCCAAAAATTGAAATTTCGGAGGTTTTTGACCTAATTTATCCCCTTTGATGAGGTGTTATTACCCTATATGGTTATATGGGCGTATACAGGGGTCCATTACCTTTCATAAGACATGGATATATTAACGCACCCATTGAAAAATTTGGGAGGGGTACCTTGGCCCACCCCTTAAATTTTGGAACTTGCCCAATTTAAACATTTGATATTATAGTATAGGACCCTAATATGTATTATGATAAATTTGGGTGGTCCACCTCGTTCCCTTTTAGGGGTACCAAATTGCCAAAATATAAACGTAAGCAATACGTAGTACCACGTGTTTGGTTTTTGACCTAATTTATCCCCTTGGATGAGGTCCTATTACCTTATATGTTTATATGAGCGTATACAGGAGTCTATTGCCTTTCATAAGACATGGGTATATATAGTGCACCCCGGGAGGGGTACCTTGGCCCACCCCTTCAATTTTAGAAATTGCCCAATTTAAACATTTGGTATAATAGTATAGAGCCCTAGTATGTATCACTATAAATTTGGGTGGTCCACCTCGTTCCCTTTCATGGGTACACAATTGCCAAATTTTAGTACAACCACGTGTTTGGTCTTTTGACCTAATTTATCACCTTTGATGAGGTGTTATTATCCTATATCGTTATATGGGCGTATACAGGGGTTCATTACCTTTCATAAGACAAGGGTATATTAATGCACCCCTTGAAAAATTTGGGAGGGGTACCTTGGACCACCCTTTAATTTTGGAAATTGCCCAATTTAAACATTTGGTATAATAGTATAGGACCCTAATATATATTACTGTTACTTCGTTCCCTTTTAGGGCTACAAAATTGCCAAAATATAAACGTAAGCAATACGTTGTACCACGTGTTTCGTTTTTTACCTAATCTATTCCATTGGATGAGGTCCTATTACCATATACGTTATATGGTCACGTATGGGGATTCATTTCCTATCATAAGACATAGGTACATTTGTGCACCCGGGAGGGGTACTTTGACCCACCCCTTTAATTTTGGAAATTGTCCCTTTTATATGTTTGGTATTATAGTATAGGACCCTAATATAAATTACTATAAATTTTGGTGGTTCACCTCGTTTCCTTTCATGGGTACGAAATTGCCAAATTTTGTACAACAACGTGTTTGGTTTTGGCTCAATTTATCCCCTTGGATGAGATCCTATTACCTTATATGATTATATGGTCATGTATATATTGGTCCATTTCCTATTATAAGACATGGGTACATTGATGCACCCTTTAAATTTTTGGAAGGGGTACCATGGCCAACCCCCTTAAATTTTGGAAATTTTCCAATTTGAGCATTCGGTATCATAGTACAGGCCTCAACATGTATCATGATAAATTTGGGTGGTCCATCTTGTTCCCTTTCATGGGTAAAAATTGCTAAAATATAAACATAAGCAATATGTTGTACCATGTGTTTGGTTTTTGGCCCAATTTCTCCCCTTTGATGAGGTTCTATTACCTTATATGGTTATATGGTCATGTATATGGGTTCATTTCCTATCATAAGACATGGGTACATTGACGCACCCTTTAAAAATTTGGGAGGGGTATCTTGGCTCATCCACTCGGTTTTAGAAATTGTTTAATATAAGCATTTGGTATCATAGTACAGGACTTCAATATGTATCACTATGAATTTGGGTGGTCCACATCGTTCCTTTTCATGGGTAAAGAACTACCAAAAAATCAAATTTCGGAAGTTATAGACCCCTATTTAGCACGTTATATGGTTTATTACCTTTATATATTTATGTTCCCTTTTAAGTTTGGGAATTATCAAATAACAAAATTCGGTAAACGTTTTCTAGTACCCATTGGTGTTCCTCTTATGACCAAATATTCAAAATTTAAAGGTTATTGACCGGCTTTATTATTGAATAAGTACAGGATTTATTACTTTTTCATAAGACACATGTGTATTTGTGTACCAATCTTAAATTTTGGGAGGGGTACATTTCTTATTGTCATATCAATAATTGGTAATTGGATAGTATCTCATTCATTGGGTAAATCATTGTCAAATATGAGTATGATCACGTGATCAGTTATTAACCTATGATTTGATTAGGAGTCCAGAACAATGGTACATTGAAACTTTGTAGGATAATTTGAGAATGCGTCATTGGTTTTGATTATTCCCGCCAAATATAAACGTAAGCAAGACGTTGTACCACGTGATTGTCCTTGATGAGGTAGTGTACAGGGATTCATTTCCTTTGTTGTGGTACTTCTTAAGTTTGAGTACACACACTTCTAGAAAACAGTTGGTTCTACTCAGGTAAACAATTGACGGACATTATTGACCTTATTGAACATATAATGATATGATTAACTCTAAGACTTAGGTATATCAAGAGAAGTATTCTTTAAATTTGGGAATGGTGATAAACAGAATTTTAACATGAGGTGCGAAATTTGAAACAATACATTGAACTTTAGTCACAGCTCATAGTCTAAGATCATTGGTGGTGATTGATTTGACCTTGAGCTTTAGAAATCTGATAGCTAACCTTATTGAATCTTATGACTCACAGACGAAAGGCAATACATGCTACAACAGTTTGAAATTTAATCATAAGGTGATGTAATCTGACACTAGCAAAGTTATTGTTAATGCAATTTGATTGGCTGATCACTATCTTTCGTACAATCTGATTGGCTGATCACTATCTTTCGTGCAATCTGATTGGTTGATGATTTTCAAATCTTTGCTGTATTCAGTTTTAAGTTTTGTTTAACATTTAAAAATCTTGGTTTCGTTCAACATTTTGCACTCACTGATAAATATGATCAAAACCGTTTATTTGTTAATCGAATAGTTAAAAACCGGATAAAGTTTCACGGTTAACCATGAACGTAAAATTTTTAGTTTGAAATTTTTTTTGTTTGAAACTTTTCGTTTCGAAATTTTTTGAATTTTTTTTGACAACTTTTGTTTCAAATTTTTTTTGTTTAAAAATTTTTCGTTAAAATTTTTAAAAATTTTTCGTTTCAAAATTTGTTTAAAATTTTTGTTTGAAATTTTTCGTTTCCAAATTTTTTGTTTGAAATTTTTTGTTTCAAAATTTTGTTTGAAAAAATTTTTCGCTTCAAAATTTTGTTTGAATTTTTTAAAAGTTTGTGCACTCATTAGTAAAGAACCGGATCTGTTTAGAACAAAAACCTCTGGCAACATTGTGGTGCAATAGTACACGTCAGAACATGATGATGCAACGTCATCAGTTTTGAATCATATAAGTATCGTTCGAGGTAGTATTCATGATAACATCATCATGGCTACTTGTCTGCAGTTTCTAAACACACGTGATGTGATGAAATCATTTACCAAGATTACTGATTTACAACAGAATGTACCTTATAGAATCTTAGCTAGCCAAATGATCCCTACAAAGTTTGGATTAAGAATCGTAGTGAAGCTTGAAAATGATAAGAATATAATTTTACCAGCAAGATATTTTGCCATGGAAGCATCAAAACAAGAAGAACTGCTGCGTTTCTTAAATACTGGATCTGTATCTTTATGTTATAAAGGATTCTTGGGTCGAAGTCATCAATTTGAATTTAGTACACAGCCAGATTCGTCAGCAATTGTGATGAAATCATGAATTCAAACGTCAGCACATTTCTTTCCAATGACGTCAGCCGTAGTTGTATGAATTTGGTTGGTCGGCATGACGTCAGCAACTGTGATGAAATCATGAATTCAAACGTCAGCACATTCGTTTCCAATGACGTCAGCAATAACTATAAACCAGCAAATACAGTGTCATCCCACGAAATCATTTGAGCAAGTGCTTTTCAGGAGGAAAGATGTGTACTTCTAACGATAAAGAGTTCATCTTCGCAAGCTATTATCCAATAAATATATTTCAAACAAAACATGTGATGATTGGTATCAGTGCTAGAACATTTGAACCTGTGATTCGATTGGGCAAAGCAGAACAATTTGGTGTACAACTGACCTGTGAAGAATGGCAAATATTATGTTCACGAATCGACCAAATGAACGATTATTTTCATGATGAGCTAAATGTGACCATAGTCAAATCATTAGGCTCAAATCATGAAGTGGTGCTGCGTACAGTCCTCGAAGAGAAGATGGTGCTGTTACGTAAAAAGAGTACATTTCATGTCCCTCGCAATATGGTGTATCTAACACAAACGGAATGGAACAAATTCTTCAGCGTATTTCAGTGTGTGAAACATGCAGTGGAAGTGTGCAACAAAACTAGTATATTCCTGAAAAAGTACTATTTTGAAAAATGTGTTATGCATATTGTACAACATGTATCTAGATATTGTGATGGTTGTCAACATCGTTCGTGGGTGCATACCTGTATTGATAAACAGTTTATTTGTGATCAAATGGACATTGAGTTTCCACCAATTGATATTGCAATAGACCTTAAAAGACTTCAACTGGAATTAAAATTATATGCTAAAGACAAACTAGTGCAAGAAGTTCAAAATACATTGTATCGACAATATCCAGAACCACTATCTGGTATGGATGTATGTGAAGTGTAATAAAATGATCCATTTCAATGAATTGTGTTTTTTCATTTCAAGTACAACCCCAGGTTCTGACGTGTACTATTGCACCACAATGTTGTCAAAGGTTTTTGCTCTAAACAGTTTCAGTTCTTTACTAATTGGTGCACAAACTTTTAAAAATGTCAAACCAAACATTCAAACAAAAATCTTTGAAACAAAATTTTGAAACGAAAAAAATTCAAACGAAAAATCTCAAACAAAATTTTGAAACAAAAAAATTTGGAAACGAAAAAATTTTCAAACCAAAAATTTAAAGCAAAAAAATTCCAAACTAAAAAAAAAAAACGTTTCACGGTTAACCGTCAACCTTTATCCGGTTTTTAACTATTCGATTAACAAATAAACGGTTTTGATCATATTTATCAGTGAGTGCAAAATGTTGAACGAAACCAAGATTTTTAAATGTTAAACAAAACTTAAAACTGAATACAGCAAAGATTTGAAAATCATCAACCAATCAGATTGCACGAAAGATAGTGATCAACCAATCAAATTGCATTAACAATAACTTTGCCAGTGTTGTAGCATGTATTGCCTTTCGTCTATGAGTCATAAGATTCAATAAGGTTAGCTATCAGATTTCAAATCAATCACCACCAATGATCTTAGACTATGAGCTGTGACTAAAGTTCAATGTATTGTTTCAAATTTCGCACCTTATGTTAAAATTCTGTTTATCACCATTCCCAAATTTAAAGAATACTTCTCTTGATATACCTAAGTCTTAGAGTTAATCATATCATTATATGTTCAATAATGTCAATAATGTCCGTCAATTGTTTACCTGAGTAGAACCAACTGTTTTCTAGAAGTGTGTGTGTACTCAAACTTAAGAAGTACCACAACAAAGGAAATGAATCCCTGTACACTACCTCATCAAGGACAATCACGTGGTACAACGTCTTGCTTACGTTTATATTTGGCGGGAATAACCAAAACCAATAACGCAATTCTCAAATTATCCTACAAAGTATCAATGTTCCAATGTCCTGGACTCCTAATTCCATCATAGGTCAATCACTGATTACGTGATCATACTCATATTTCACAATGATTTACCCAATGAATGAGATACTATCCAATTTTAAGAACCATTACCAATTATTGATATGACAATAAGAAATGTACCCCTCCCAAAATTTAAGATTGGTACACAAATACACCTGTGTGTTATGAAAAAGTAATAAATCTTGTACTTATTCAATAATAAAGCCGGTCAATAACCTTTAAATTTTGAATATTTGGCCATAAGAGGAACACCAATGGGTCCTAGAAAAAGGTTTACCGAATTTTGTTATTTGATAATTCTCCAAATTTAAAAGGGAACATAAACATATAAAGGTAATAAACCTCTGTACATACCCATATAACATGTACCCATGAAAGAGAAACGAAGTAAACCACCCAAATTTATCATAATATATGTTAGGGTCCAGTACTATAATACCAAATATATAAAATGAGCAATTTCTAAAATTTAAGGGATGGGCAAAGGTACCCCTAACAAATTTTAAAGGGGTGCACAAATGTACCTATGTCTTATGATAGGGAATAGACCCCTATACATAACCATATAAACATATAAGGTAATAGGACCTCATCCAAGAGATAAATTGGGTCAAAATGTCAAACACGTGGTACAACGTATTGCTTACGTTCATATTTTGGCAATTTCGTACCCATGAAATTGGACGATGTGGACCATCCAAATTTATCATAATACATATTAAGGTCCTGTACTATAATACCGAATGCTTAAATCAAAAAAATTCCAAAATTTAAGGGGCGGGCCAAGGTACGTACCTCTCCTAAAATTGAAAGGGATGCACCAATGTACCTATGTCTTATGATAGGAAATGAACACCTATACATTACAATATAACCATATAAGGTAATAGGACCTCATCCAAGGAGATAAATTAGGTCAAAACCAAACACGTGGTACAACGTATTGCTTACGTTTATATTTTGGCAATTTTGTACCCCTAAAAAGGGAACGAGGTGGACCATCCAAATTTATAGTGATCCATATTAGGGTCCTATACTGTAATACCAAATGTTTAAATTGAACAATTTCCAAAATTAAAGGGGTGGGCCATTGTACCCCTCCCGGGGGTGCAAAAATGTACCTATGTCTTATGATAGGAAATGGACCCCTATACATGACCATATAACCATATAAGGTAATAGGACCTCATCCAAGGGAATAAATTAAATCAAAAACCAAACACGTGGTTGTACCTAAATTTGGCAATTTCGTACCCATGAAAGGGAACGAGATGGACCATCCAAATTTATCATGATACATAATGAGGTCCTGTACTATAATATCAAATGCTTAAATTGGAGAATTTCTGAAATTGAAGGGGTGGGCCAGGGTACCCCCTCCTAAAAATTTAAAGAGGTGCACCAATGTACCTATGTCTTATGATAGGGAATGAACACCTATACATGACCATATAACCATATAAGGTAATAGGACCTCATCCAAGGAGATAAATTAGGTTAAAAAACCAAACACGTGGTTGTACTAAAATTTGGCAATTTTGTACCCCTAAAAGGGAACGAGGTGGACCACCCAAATTTATAGTGATCCATATTAGCGTCCTATACTATAATACCAAATGTTTAAATTGGGCAATTTCTAAAAATGAAGGGGTGGGCCAAGGTACCCCTCCCAAATTTTTAAAGGGGTGCATTAATATACCAATGTCTTATGAAAGGTAATGGACCCCTGTATACGCCCATATAACCATATAGGGTAATAACACCTCATCCAAGGGGATAAATTAGGTCAAAACCAAACCCGTGGTACTACGTATTGCTTACGTTTATATTTTGGCAATTTGGTACCCCTAAAAGGGAACGAGGTGGACCATCCAAATTTATCATAATACATATTAGGGTCCTATACTATAATACCAAATGTTTAAATTGGGCAATTTCTAAAAATGAAGCGGTGGGCCAAGGTACCCCTCCCAAATTTTTCAAGGGGTGCATTAATATACCCATGTCTTATGAAAGGTAATGGACCCCTGTATAGGCCCATATAACTATATAGGGTAATAACACCTCATTCAAGGGGATAAATTAGGTCAAAAACCTCCGAAATGTGAATTTTTGGCAATTTTTTACCCATGAAAGGGAACGACATTGACCCCCAATACTGATAGAGGTACATACTGTGGTCTTAGGCTACCATACCAAATTTTTAGATTTGTCAATTTCCAAAATTTAAGGGGTGGGCCAAGGTACTCCTCCCAAATTTTTCAAGGGGTGCATTAATATACCCATGTCTTATGAAAGGGAATGGACCCCTGTATACGTCCATATAACCATATAGGGTAATAACACCTCATCCAAGGGGATAAATTAGGTCAAAAACCACCGAAATTTGACTTTTTGGCAATTTTTTACCCATGAAAGGGAACGACATAGACACCCAATACTGATAGAGGTACATACTATCGTCCTAGGCTACCATACCAAATTTTTAGATTTGGCAATTTCCAAAATTTAAGGGGGGTGGTCCTATGTACCCCTGCCAAAATTTAGGGGGTGGGCCATGGTACCCCTGCCAAAATTTAGAGGGGGTGGTCCTATGTACCCCTAGGTCATTGACCCCGGGCCAAGGTCATTGACCTTTGACCTATGACGTCATAAAGGTCGGGGTCAAAGTCCAAAGTGAGACCAAGTCAGGCCCTTACTAGTGCTTGTACACCTTAGCCGTAAATCTCCATATGGCTGTACCATTTAGAAGTGTCCCCCGCTGTACCAGCCGATACTTGAACGCGTGTTCATGCGAGAGCTTGTAAATATTATTTTCGAAGATTTATTTACGCTGTCAAAATTTACATAACAAAACTAAAAAGTCATTCCCGCCATGCTTTCTCTGTCTCAGCATGATGCATATAATTATATTAATTTTGTTTGTATTAATTTTCCTCTCTTAGAATTCAACGTGAATGTAGTTTATCAAATCTATCTAGTGCGTCTCTAAGCTATTCGGTTCAAAATCTCTTGTCGTCGCGAATTCTGTCGAGGAATTTGAAACTTAAAATATACAAAACGATAATATTGCCTGTTGTTCTGTATGGCTGCGAAACATGGTCGCTTACTCTGAGGGAAGAACATAGTCTGAAAGTATTTGAGAACAAGATCCTGAGACGAATATTTGGACCCAAGAGGAACGAGAATGGGGAATGGCGGAAACTTCATAACGAGGAACTACATAATTTATATGGTTTACCCAACATTGTGAGGGTTGTCAAGTGTAGGAGGCTTAGATGGACGGGTCATACAGCTAGAATGGAAGAAAGTAGAGACGCTTTCAAAGTCTTGACTGGAAGACCAATCGGAAAACGACCATTAGGAAGAGCTAGGCGCAGGTAAGAGGACAATATTAAGATGGATCTCGCAGAGATTGGAATAAGAGTAGAAACTGGATGCAGTTAGCTAAGGATAGAAAACAGTAGAGAGCTTTTGTGAACGCGGCATTGAACCTCCGGGTTCCATAGGCCATAGAGAGAGAGAGAGAGAGAGAGATAGAGAGAGTCTTTATCATTCGCATAGACATTTATAGAAATATTAAGTAATTTTTCGATTTTTGGAATATCGCTTAATTTTACAGGAAAATGAATATTTTTTAGTATGGATTCTAAGTTTGACAATAGTTCATCATCTTTTGGTACTCGTTCAGGATGTGAATTTGTAGGATATAAGGCACTGTATAATGAGTATAAGAAGCATTTTTCGTCTTCATTTTTACATTAATTACTGCCTTTTTGTTTGAATCTGTTTAGGTAATGTATGATGATCCTCTGTTTGGTATATATTTAACGATTGCTAGTTCAAAAAAGTTAATGTTTATAAGAGCCCAGCCAGAACTTCAAGCTTGAAACTCATCTATTCTTGTTCTTAATGCTTGTTTCATATTAGTTAGTGGTTCCTTTACATTGGTTGATTGATATATTACTCGGTTTTCAGTATTAAAATAAAACTCTTGCATTTCTTTTCCTTTCTTATATTCAGAACAAACATAGATTAATTTTCAATGAGCCATGTTTTTGTAAGCTGAGTTGTATTCTGTTTAATATAGCTTTAGATGTTTTAATATTATGTTCTAATGGATCTTCTGGTTTGTATTGTGTTGTGAATCTCTATGTTTCTAATTTTTATTTAAATGTAGTATTTTGACGTTTTACATCGATTGGTATTGATTCAGATTTGATTTTTGGTTCTCCAAATGCTTCTTTTTTAAATGGAAGCAGTTTTAAAACTCTCTTCCTACCTAATATCTTAGGTTTTTGTTTTTCCAATATGTTTTTTTTTAAATGGGAAAGTTTTGCTAAAGTTTAATCTGTTTTGTTCATCTTCATATTCTTTAATACGGTCTATGAGTTCTGTTTTTCCTTAATCGGGAATAACTTTTGATCCCGTTTCCTTTACATAAGTTTTTTTTTTTTAATTCCACTACTGTGCGCTTAATTAAATTCATAATTACCCTCTTGTTTTTATTATACAAAAAATAATTTTTAATCATTTTCGTTATCTAATACAACAGCTAATATTCATGTGACGTAGGAAATCTCGATGTCTATTAGCATATTGTGTTAGAACATGGCCTTTATGGGAATAACCCATGAAAGTTACTAATGATCTAATGAAAACTAATTCATTTTTATTATTATTTTTTCAAATCTACCTCACCTATCATTTGTAGGCTCAAGTTCTTTGACACTATCATTTGTGGGCTAAAGTATTTTGTCGCTATCCCAATTTGATTCTGGTGTATATCTTTCTAATACTCCATTCTCTTTTTCTTTTAATAGCATTTCTTGTTCTTTTAATATTTGTTTTTCTAGTAGTACTGTTATGAGTTGGAGATCTTGATGAATAAGGTTAAGTTTATTCTGTATCCATTCATACTGCTTATCCATATTTATTAAATACAGAAATGAACAAAAATGAATACCTACTTTCTTATTATTATAAAAAAGGAGGTTATGGAAAGGAAAACTATCCCCCAACTTAAGCAATAATGTAGAGAGAACGGAGTACATGGTTATTCAAAGCTTAGAAAAGCAGAAATAATAGCCTTAATCAACGAGCACAGAAATAAGTCTCTAGCAACAACTGCTGCAAATTCACAACAACCAAGTAAACAAGATAAAACAATGATGAATAAAGATGAGCTTATAAAAGACACGATTCAAAGGTTAAACCCTGAGCATATTGTAAACTACTTTCAGAATCCGCTTTGTAGAAATATAGTTATAAATGCACTTAGTAGTCGAAAATTCAAAGAATGGAAACAAATTTTAGAAATAAAGAACTTACCCGATAACTTTCTACATATCTTCAAGAACAAGATACATTGGTGTTCAGTTACATCAACCCATAAACTGTCACTTTCTTTTATAGAACGTTATGAAGAACACATCAATTGGGTCAGATTATCAAACAGGAGAGACTTAGTTAGATACGAAAACATTATTAATAAGTATAGTGATAAACTTTTCTAAGACAACTTGTGTGAGCGAAGGTATGGTTCATGTTGTTATCATCATTTAAAACCAGATTTCGTACGAAACCACAAAGAACATAAAAGATGACATATTAATTGGGAAGACTACACGTATGAATACGCTCAACAAATGAGTGAAAATTATGTTAATGAATTTAAAGAAAAAGTTGATTGGCTCGTGTTTGGTGAAGAAAATGACTGGAAAAATATTCGCAAAAACAAGCTATTGATGTTTGCACACACTTCCAAGAATACTTACTTTGGAGCATACTCTCTTGCAAAACAGATTTGCTTAAACTTACATTCCTAAAAACCTTTAAAGACAAACTCTGTTGGGATATAGTTTCTAAAAATTGTCGCATCTCAGGAAAAGAACTAACAGCCTTCTTGAGAGAATTTGATTCTCTTATCGATTTGCACGATATTACACCACTGCTAGATGAAGCACATGTGAGAAATAACAAAATAAAGTTTACTGGTCAAATGTTAGTTTACACGATAAAAGCGAAAAATTCGTTCTCGAGTTCGAAAGCAAAGGTTTAGAGTAAAAACAGCATAATACGCACTTGTTGCGATAGGAAGTTCTCGGAAAACTTTCTAATGAAAATCACAGGTAAGATCGATACGTTTAAATTCTTAAAAGTAAATAAGCATGTCATGAGTCCCTCAGAAACAAACTAGTGCTACTCTGAACAGGTTTACATTTAATAGAGAACTCAGAAGAATGCTCAATATGCAAAGAAACAAAAACTGAATTATGTAAAATGACGTGTTCTGTGTTGAATATATGCTTACCTAGTTAAGAATTAATAACACTTGTCCTTTCTGTAGAACAGTTATTATACTTAACAACAACAACAATGAATATCCTGAAGAAAATCCTGATTTTGATAATCCGTTTTATTTTCTGTGGAAGATTGGAAATAATAACATCGAATATTGATGTTAAGTTTTTATGAAATGATAATCATAAAAGTTATATCGAAAGTTTTTTAATAGGACTCGATGTTAAACGATAATAGAAACAACCATTTTTTAAATTTCTTTAAGCAAATCTTCTTCTGATAGGGACGTCCAAAACTCATTACTCTTACCTTTACGAATATCTAATTCTTTTTGCACTAGGTTGAATAACTTAATACTGTTAGGATCTCGAAACTTTTCGTATATTATCTCATGATCTGGATATTTTTCTTCTGCCTCATTAAGAGGCTTATATAGACTTCTCTTTTGGCATCTGATAGCATAATAAGGGAAAGGATAATTAAGTTTGTTCTTCTTGTATATGATTAGGCAATTATCTTTTGAATCATCGTCTGTATATGGTGCTGCTCTTTTTTTAAGCCCTTGTTCTTAAGACTTATCTTTTCCGTCTGTATTTCTATATCCTGCATTCGTGTTTGGAGTAATTCGTTGTTAACTCTATATTGCTTAAAGTCTTGGATGAAATAGTCTTCGATAATATCATAACACTTATTGTAAAAATCTTTAGATAACGAAAAGGCAACAGCTAGAAATATTTCTTGTGTACATAAGTTCCACATATGATTAAGGTTGCTTCTTTGTCTCCTCCTTTTATTAGGTATAAGGAAGAGCAATTCCTATAATTAGAGGAGTTGGTTAATTCTAGCTCATAGTATCTTATTAACTCTTGTGACTTTATTTTTTAACCAATTATCTAACCTCTTACCAGCATCTTGACACAACTTAGTAGCAATGAAAAATCTTGTACTCTTATCCACAATCAATTTAAAATCTCCAAAAATAGCATACCAATAATTGTCTTTAATCTGTTCGTAACAAATAACGTTTAAACTATCCATAGTACTCGTATTTATTGTTTAGAAAATATTTTTTAACATTATTTCGTTACCAGCTAGTTTTACTGTATAAGGTGAGTTTTTGAAGTGGCCCGAATTTGGTCCACTTAGTTTGTTATTGTAATATTCTAATATTTCATTTGAACCTTTATTTTCTTAACTTTTTTTTAACTCTTGTATCTCCCATTGCACACAATTTAGTAGCATTGAAGTAACCTGTGTTCTTATCTATAACCAGTTTAAAATCACCAAAGATACCATACCAATATCTTTAGTCTGTTCGTAACATATCTCATTCAAACATTGATCCATACTAACCTATTATGGTTATTATTCCATAAAAATAATATTTAAATTTATACTACAACATTACTTTTATCTATCCAGCTATTATGTGAATCATCAAATACTAACCATTTAACGTATGCTTTGTCACCTTTCTTTCTCAACACCTCCACTAAGTATTCATCTTTATGTTTCGTCTTTAATAGTTCTGGTTCGTAAAATCTACCTTGCACATCCTCTTTTTCTAAAGCTTTAATTCTATACGTAGGTGCATTAGATGGTATAACTTCGCTAATAACAAATAGTTCTGTTGACCAATTAGGTGTATATCCTTTTTCAAATAACCCTTTCGATTTACTTATTTGCTTATTCTTTTTATTCACTTCTATAGGCTTTAAACCAATGGTTCTATGCATACGATTATTATACTTGTTAACTAGTGTTGGTAATATTTCTATCCATTTATAATCTCCTTGTGTTGTAAATTTCTCCACATGTTTTGTTTAAGAGTTCTATTGAATCTCTCAACAACAGAAGCTTTCTTGCCCCTATGGGTTGAGTAATGATTAATCTTATTTTCCTCCATCACCTTCTTAAATTCTTTATTGTAAAACTCTTTGCCTTGATCAGTTTGTAAGTTACTAGGTTTTCCCGTTCTTAATATGGATTCAAATGCTTCTGTAACATTTTTACCGCTCTTATCTTTAACAGGAACAGCAAAAGCATATTTCGAAAACACATCTATAATCGTTAGCAAATACTTATAGCCTTTGTTTAACTTGGAGATACCTTTTAACATGCCACTATGCATTTCCACAAGATCTGCTTGCCATAAATCATCGATACCTTTAACAATAACATTTAACCTAGGATAATTCTTACGGAACGTTTGTGAATTTCTTCTATAATTTCTTCTCTAATACCTTTACCTTGTTCTAGTCAATCTTTCTTTTTAACGAATTACGATTTAGTAACACCAAATACTGAACCAATACCTTTCTTACTATATCTTCCATTCTGTTTTTTCTATTCTAATAGTGTTTTTCTTCGTATCTGTTGATTTCTTACACTTAACGCAATACAGCCTGTTTATTATATAGAAATTTAAAATTCATAATTACCTAATACTACCCTCCTAACATTATCATTATCACTTGATTCGTTTTCGTATTCATCTTCATCCTCTCTTTCTACATACATAATAAGCATTAAGGATTTGCCTTGTTTCAAATCAGAATTTTTGGATGGTCTAATTGTTAACTAATCATTTATATTAAAGTGTAATGGAAAACTTTCAAATAGAATGTCATTTAAAAATGTGTCTATAAGTTATGAATTGAAACTTGATTCTGTATGCATTAACTACTTCTATAAAGAAATTTGTAGGCAGCAGCTAAATTATATTCAAAAATGACTGGTTTCTCAACATCATCTTTTGCCAATCAACATGGTAATTCTACAGTTTCTTTTTGTGTAAACTTTGCTTATTCAAGCTGCTCTAATGTTACAAAATCTTGTTTATCGATAGCATTAGATACATTAACCAATCTTTTATTCTTAAAATCAACCCAGGATGTTTAATTTGACGTAAAAACTTCTTTATTACTTTTAATGTTAGATGTAAGTTTTAGATGTTAGTATTTTATGATTTTAAATGTCATTAAAGCCTATGCGCAAAGCACCTTGCTCAATCTCACCCTACTCAATCTGAGCTGGTCAAAGATATTTTCAAAATGGGTTGGCCTAGAGTTTGGCCCAGGAGTTAGGTTATTACACTACTGTCCTTTACCCAAAGAAAGGGTGTTACTTCGAAAGGGTGTTGTGATAAAGACACATCCTACTTAGGTTCTGTTCGATTTTCTTCATTATCCAGTAGCTGACACCTTTTTCCTATCTTTTCTTTGCATAGTATCTCATAACTCAATTCATCCTTATATAGGGTTAAAAGAATTTATTTTCATTTCCGTAACTTCAGTATGTTTATTTACATTGCTGTAGGACGTAATATTGAGGTCTCAAATATTCAATAATAATAATAATAATAATAATAATAATAATAATATAGGTAACAATTTCCGTATGAGGACACATTGTATTAAAATCTGTAAAATCGCCCGTAGCGTTAGCCAGAAGTTACAAAATAGTCGGGATTAGAGAGAAGTGTCAGGATCAACAGGACATACCCTCACAAACGTCCCTACAACTAGCTAAATGTTATAACGGAAAGTTTCGAGGGAAATTTCGTTTAGAAAGTATGGATTCTGAACTCACAAGAGCCGTAAGAAAATTTGTTTTCAAGTAAAGGTTATGCCGGCTAAGACACAGAACACGTCGATGATGAGAATGAAAGAAATATTGAAATAAAGATAGTACGAGGAAGCAGAACACGGAGGAAACCTATAAACCCGTTGTTTGTTCAGCACAATGCATACTAGGCGGGAGCTAGGTGGAACAGGTTGTACCATTAAATTTACAACACTTGAATAATAATAATAATAATAATAATAATAATAATAATAATAATAATAATAATGCTATTAAAAGTTTATAGTTGCACTAACATTCGGCAAAACATACTTAAACGTAGGGGTTTCGAGGAAGGGGTACAGCTACTCTAATTTAAACGAAAGCTTTCTGCTAATATTTCGTGTAGAAAATATTCTACTTTACGTTTCCAGGAAAATAACTGTAATAGAAAGACCTGAATATAATTGACACTAAAGCTTGTAATAAACTAACGTGTGGAATTTGCAGATGTAATTATAAGAGCCTTGCTACAAAAATATATACACAGACCATAAATCAGTGAACTCTGAAGTACAAAGTAGCAAAATAATATATAAGATTCAGTCTGCATAGCAATTGTTGCTTAAAGTGTGGCACATACTATTTCTAGAATTGAGATAAGACGAGAAATGTTTACGATACTTTTCGTCTCGTCTCGATTCTCATCTCCAAAGTATGACGATAGAGTGAGTTAGCCTTGTCCCGTCTGGAATTAAAATGTTAAGTCTCATCCCGATTTTGTTTGGTTTGTTTTTAGAATCGAGATGAGAAATTCGTCTTTTCGTGCGCAACGTTACACAAAACCAATTTTTTTTTTTATTTCTGCTTGTAATGGTATGACCTGAGCGATAACAAATTTTTAATTTTTAAATATTTTTCCGGATAATATTTATTATCCCTAGTATTATTCCTGAAAATTTGATAGTTGAAGTGTTGAAACAAACGAGTATTTATTTATTTATGTATTTATGACTTCTTTTACGTGCGGAAGTTAAGGATCTGCAGCCTTCTCCGAGCACTTAACCACGTGCATACATTATATATATTTAAAAAAACACCAACATAGAAAATATTAACAATTACAAAAGAAAAGTATTGAACCATATAAGAAAACAATATACTACTTAATTTTAAAAAAATGGTTAAGCACTTCAAAAAACAAAAATTGAAAAATAATATTCAATAGGGGAAACAAAAATAACATGGAGAAACCAAAAGTTGCATATTGCATATAGCAGTACTAGAGGTATGAATAAGCTGTACAAATTAACATAGGTTACCTATTGGTTGTGTGTCCATATGTGGGTTATTAATAATCTGGTAAAACGAAGATGCCTCATGTGCTACCAGTGTCCTTATCTTTACTTAAGAGAAGGGAATATATCGATTTTTTTTAAATTTGGCGACTGTGGAAACCTTGTGTATTGATTGAGGTAAACTGTTCCAGAGGCGTGTAGTACTTACTGTGAAGGATTTTGAGTATGAATCAGAATTGTGACTGGGGATGGAGAGCAAGAAATTATCTTGTGATCTTGTGCTTCTAGTATGAAAATCTCATAAATATAAAAATCTACGGGCTAGATACGATGGTTCTGACGTAGTAAGTATTTTGTACAATAGGGTAAGATTATATAAATTTCTTCTTCCGACTAACGCCAGCCATGACAGTTTTTTATAAAAAGATGTGAGGTGTTCCCTGTAAGTTATATTGAAAATAAATCTATTGGAGGCATTTTGCACTCTTCGCAAGTGCTTTGATTGATTTTCTGTTAGATCAGAATAGACTGAGTCGCAGTAGTCAAGATGTAGGAACACCAGTATCTTGACAATTTTGATCTTCTAAGATATTGGTAAAAAAAAATCCTTAGTCGATTTAACGTATGTAGGGCACCAAATGCTCTCTAACAAACTCCTTTTTTTTTTGATCTGACCAGGAGAGATTTTGATTTATTACGACTCCAAAATTTTTGGCAGCCGTAGAAAATGGAATAACAGTATTGGACAATATTATATTTGGGAGCTGATAGATATTAATAGAAGAAAGAATTCTTGGGGAGCCAATTAAGATGCACTGCGATTTTGGTGCATTTAATTTTAACCCATGAGCCGTAGACCAGTCTCTGATTTTGTTTAACTCAGTATTTATTTTCTCAATCGCATTTTTAATATCTTGTTGGGGAAAAGAAGCATATAACTGAAAATCATCAGCGTTAATATGGTATTTACAATAGGTGAGAATTTTAGGGAGATCATTAATGTAAAGGGCAAAGAGGAGGGGACCTAGTACGCTACCCTGCGGCACTCCACTGTTGATACAATGCCATGTCGATATGTGATCCTGATTGATCACTACTTTTTGTTTACGTTCGTGAAGGTAAGAATGAAACCATTTAACCACTGATTCAGAAAAATTAAACAATAATGATAATTTCTGAAGTAATATATCAAAATGAAAGGTTTGAAATGCCTACTATAGTCAAGTAGAGTAAGGAGCGTCAGTTTTCTGCTATAAATAGCCAATCTTATATCCTCCGTTATGTTTACTAGTACAGTTCATGTGCTATGATTACTTCGAAAACCAGATTGAAATGTATCCAATAAATTATTTGTTGTTAAGTATTCCCGAATTTGACCATTTACAATATATTCAAAAAATTTTGAAAGCTCGGGAAGGACACTGATAGGACGATAGTCTGCAATATTATCAGCGTTGTTCTTTTTTGGAAGTGGGGGGACCTTAGCGAGTTTCCATACTGTGGGAAAAGTACCTGTGGCAAGAGAGTAATTAAAAATGTCAGTGATAGGATTAAGTACATGCAGTAAGATTTTCCTGATCATGGTTATTGAAATATCATCTGTACCAGTGACTTTATATTTAATTCTTTGGATCGCTTTTAATACATGTGCAGGCTGTACGTGAGAAGAGGAGAACAGAGAGTTAATTTTCGAAGCTACAATATTATTCATTGTTTGCAGTTTCATGGAGGCTGGTACCATACAGGTTTGACAGAAAAATGTGTTCAATTCGTCTGGCGTATAGTTAACATCGTTCTTGGCTATGTTTCTCCCAACACCCAATACTTTAGCCATTTCCAAAGAACTGCTCCATTATTTTGGAATTCAAGTATTTAATAGGCAAAGCGCCGTTTTGCTTTCGTTACTTCTTGAGTGCAACGGTTTCTTAACATCCTATTGTTTTCGAATTTCGTATTAGGATTTATTGTGCTATCACTGGAAGGATCGCTATTTTAAACATGTCTCCTGTATGCTCTATAAGCTTTATCTGTCCGAGCCATTAACGAACGTAATACATCGGTTTAGCATGGTGATAGTTGTTGCGAAACACGTTTCTTAACTACACGGGCGTGTCTATCATAGAAATTTATTATTAAAGAATTATTAAAGAAGTATTCAAATATTTGAATGTAATAAAGCGTGTGTTATCGCTGGTCAATCGCTATCAACATTCCTAAAGTAAAAAAAAAAAAAAAGAAAAAAGAAAAAATGCTCGACGTGTATTCGATCGAAAAAAGTTCCAGATTACTCGCCAATCGCCTAGACCACTGAACTACAATCACTACGCTTTAAATGATTCGTCTTTAGTCTGGTTACTTTAAGTTTCTCTGCCTCACCTTGGAAATTGTATATATTTTTTTTCTTCGTTTCAAAATGTCTCATATACGAAATTCCTCTTATGATGATATAAGTGAATGATTTTCGATAGAGTTTATTTTAATAAGTTCAGTTGTTCTTAAACCTTTGATACGCAAATTTGTTTTTTCTCCACATGAAACTACAGATAAGACAGATTTAATTCTCGTACTGTGCATTTGTTTCAAAGCAGCCACGGTTAAAGACTTAGGACAGCCACGGTATAAACGATGGCTCAATTTGATATATTGAAACAAGCTACAGCCTCTTATTTTGAGAATAGAAAGATATGGAAACTACTCAGTGTTTCATATTTGTACAATATTTCATGTAATAAAAAAATTGAGTGTAATTTTATCATGAAATTAAGAGAATGATTATTTTCTTGTTGCTACTTAATCATTATCTCCATTCACATTTCCTTATTTGTTGAATTTGTTACAGGCGCGATAACGTATTACCATTCCACGGAGAAGACGACTCGGGTATTACTTTAAAGGAAACCATTTTTCATTCACATGAGGAATCTCATACTTCGATGCAGATTGGCAAGGGGTTTCATCCATCATTTTTGTCAAGGCATATTCTAGTTCAGGAAAGTGAAAAGCGTAATATCTACCGAAAGAGTGAAAAACACTTTAGTCAAAGTACAACTTTGTCAAGCAATAGCTTAGTGCACACAGGTCAAAAATCCCGCAAATGCGGAGTATGTGGAATGGAATTTAGTGTATGTTCATGTTTGGCTACGCACATGTTAAATCGTACAGGAGCAAGGTTATACACATGCCAAGAGTGTGGTAAGTCATTTACTCGACGTTCATATTTGGCTAGACACATGTTAATCCACACAGGAGATAAACCTCACGCATGCCAAGAGTGTGGTAAGGGCTTCAAACGACGTTCTGATTTGGCTGCACACACGTTAATCCACACGGGAGAAAAACCTCACACGTGCCAAGAGTGTGGTAAGGCATTTAAACAACGTTCCCATTTGTCTTCACACCTGTCGCTCCACACAGGAGAAAAACCTCATACGTGCCAAGAGTGTGGTAAGACATTTTATCGACGTTCCAATTTGTCTTCACACCTGTCAATCCATACAGGAGAAAAACCTCACACCTGCCAAGAGTGTGGTAAGGGATTTAGTGTACGTTCACATTTGGCTCGACACCTGATAATCCACACAGGAGAAAAACCACACACGTGCCAAGAGTGTGGTAAGAGATTTAGTGTTCGTTCACATTTGGCTACACACATGTTAATTCACATAGGAGAAAAGCCTCACACGTGCCAACAGTGTGGTAAGGGATTTAGTGTACGTTCACATTTGGCTACACACATGTTAATCCACACACAAGAAAAACTTTACACATGCAACGAGTGTGGTAAGGTATTTAATTATCGTTCAGCTTTGGTTAGACACTCGTTAATCCACACAGGACAAAAAAGACACACGTGCAAAGAGTGTGGTAAGGGATTTAGTGCACGATCAGATTTGGCTAAACACATGTTAATCCACACAGGAGAAAAACCACACACGTGCCAAGAGTGTGGTAAGGGATTTAGTGTACGTTCACATTTAGCTACACACATATTAATCCACACAGGAGAAAAAGCTTACACATGCAACGAGTGTGGTAAGGGATTTAATCAGCGTTCAGCTTTGGTTAGACACTTCTTAATCCACACAGGAGAAAAAACACACACGTGCCAAGAGTGTGGTAAGGGATTTAATCGACGTTCCAATTTGTCTTCACACCTGTCAATCCACACAGGAGAAAAACCTCACACGTGCCAAGAGTGTGGTAAGGGATTTAGTGTACGTTCACGTTTGGCTAGACACCTGATAATCCACACAGGAGAAAAACCACACGCGTGCCAAGAGTGGGGTAAGATTTAGTGTACGTTCACATTTGGCTACACACATGTCAATCCACACATTAGTAAAGCATCACACGTGCCAAGAGTATGGTGAGGGATTTAAACATTGTGCAACTTTGGTTACACTCGTTAATTAATAAAAGATATAAAGCTCACACTTGCCAAAGTGTGGTTAAGTATTTGAATGAAATTCAGAGTTGGCTACACACCTGTTAAGCCACACAGGAGAAAAACCTTACACAGGCAATGGGTGTGGTAAAGCATTTAATCGACGTTCCAGTTTGGCTTCAAAAATGTCAATCCACACAGTAGTAAAGCATCATACGTGCCAACAGTGTGCTGAGGGATTTAAACATCGTGCAACTTTGGTTACACACGTTAATTCACAAAAGATATAAAGCTCACACTTGCCAAAGTGTGGTTAAGTATTTAAATGAAATTCAGAGTTTTCTACACTCATGTTAATCCACATCCGATCCAAAATCTCACACGTGCCAAAACCCTGGAATGGAATTTATTCAACGTTCATACGTGTTAAGCCAAATAGGACGTAAATCTCTCAGATGGAAAATGATGAAAATGATTTAGTCTACGTTCAATGCTTGCAAGGCATTTCAGTACACAAGTGACAAATCAAAGAGATGCATAGAACGTAGCCTCCTATTTACTCAAAGTTCACATTGAGAAAGTTAATTGTTAATCCACACAAGACAAGAGTCTCACACGCGCGGAGTGTAGAAATACATTTACTGGCAGTTCTTATTTGGCAAATCGTATGGTAAAACACATAGTTCAATAACGACAGATATGCGAAGGAAGTTCAATAGGATTTAGTTTAGAATCAGCTTGGCAAGACACGTAAATAGACATGGCATATAGAAAAGAATTTGCCGCTCTCACAAGTTAACTTTTGGCAGAAATATTATGTGCACGATAAATACACTGCTAAAGAGGACTACAAAAGAATTAAATATTAAAGGAGTCAGACCACATTAAGCCCTTGAAATGTAACTGCCCTTTGGCATGGAATGTAAGTTGTGAAGGACAAATTGTTAAGTCCGTATTTTGGGGGCAGATGTTAGAGGAAATTGGTTCCGCATCTACTCCACGAATAGCTCTTCTGCTTTGCCGCCACAGCGATTGCTGGATAGTGTAAAGGTGGCTGACGCCGACGAAGATTCAAATGACGATTTTGCAAAGGAACATTTATCTAGAGATAAAAATTTTATATATAGTCCATGAGAGTTCTTGTATGTAAGGGAGTTGAGGGCAACAAGTTTCAGCGACATCCATAGTGAGGGCGCACTTTCCTCATCAGCTACAAGTGTTGATCCAGCGGAAAAACACGTCAATTCCAACACTAGAACTTTCTGGACCATCTGCATTTTAGCTGCATCTTGCTTGTCGATACATGGTTGCGCAGTTCCATTTTCACCGCAAATATTTATATTTCCCGTTTTTACAACATTCTTTTATGCTCTTTGACAGAAAATTTTATGCAATTTGAAGATAAGAAGCGATCATAAACTCAAGTCTTTGTCCCTTCCACATGGGTTAAACTGATCAGATAAACTTTACGTTAAAATTGTATTAAGGTTGTATGTGCCGAAAGATGACTGACTAATATTGAAAACGATTGCATTCCAGTTGTTGTCGTCTTTGATTTCAAATCGAGATTAATAGCATTTTTATCCAAAGTGTTAATGACCTTAACGGAATTCGTGGTGTTTGTGCGAAAAGAGGGTCTGTACCAAAATTTCGACGCAAATATCTTCTACTCTTTTTCGCCCACAGTCGCTTCTCAAGCGCGGGATGATGATATAAGGTGAATGTGCATGTGGGTTGATGAAAATGAAGTTCGAAGCTATGTTTCGCATTCCTTACTTATTCTCTTGTATACTTAGAAGTTTTGGAGTATACTGACTTAACAACTTTTCACTCGTTTTATAAGAAAAGTTGTTAAATCAGGTTTTAAATTTTATTCAAAAACGTTCTGTTTACCTTTTAAAAATCTGGTACTGTAAGACAACGTCACACCTGTCAAAACGAACCAGCATACAAAGTTTTACACTATTGTATTAATATATCGGTATTTCAACACATTTCTATAAATTTTAAAGCGTGATCCTGTAAAATCAAGCAATAATGAGTTAGCAACTTCTGATTTGAGTGCTTCATATAGTTCGCGTTCAAGCTTGGCAAGACAAATTTAAATATACACAAGTGGAAAACTTCACATATACGAAGAGTTTGGAACACTACTTAGTCTATACTCAAGTTTGGAAGGATATTTTAATACACATATGAAACTCTCACACATATGACAACACACAGGCGAAAAGAAGATTTATATGGAGCTCACGTTTTACAATGCACAGGAGAAAACATACTATTAAATACTAAGGAAAAAACTAAAGCGTTCTACGTGTGTAGAAAGGGCTTAATTAAAGTTTCTATTTGCCAACAGATATATTAATACAGATGGGGAGTAACTGTTCAGTCAAGACTATGAAGAACGGTATAATCGAAGTTCAATTTTGATGAAACATGCTATCTCATACGGGTGAAAGATGGTTGTGCATAATTGTGAAAAGCATTTACATGAAGTCCATATTTTGTTAGTGGAAAGACATTGTAAGATATGTGAAACTAATTATTAAAAAATCATGTTTGTACATAAAAAGTATATTCAATTTACACACGTGATAAAATATACAAATGCGAAACATCTTATTTATCAAAAGTGCTATAAAATTCGTTCAATATTACGTATCAATCTCACGTACTGCCAATTCACGTTTCCGCTCGCGACGATGGTAATTCGGCCGTGATTGATTATTCAGCATTGCGCATGATGCAAAAAGTATGTTTTGGAGCATTTAGGTTTAGTAAATCAAGACAAATCATTGTTGACCAAACGTATAAGTTTAATTAAACTATAATACTGCTAAATATGAGTAAAACACTGTACAAAACACAAAATAACAGATTCGAACCTAACCAATATCCATGTCACTGAGCTTGTTGTTATAATGCTGATATTTATTGCAGAGAGCAGTAATGATTGAATGCTTTTTGCAAGTTTTTCCACAATATGTAGACTCAAGGCGGGTTCAAAGTTAATCAACATCCACTTCACTGCTTTCTTTCTGAGATTGCTTGCATGTATTGCAAGTAGTGATAATTGTTGACTGCAATCTGAACATGTATTTTCCACAAACATTACATTCAAGGCGAGTTCTGTTGCTTTCCCTTGACCAGCAGATGTAGGAAATATTTCTTCGGATTGGTTACACTGCTTCATCATCGGTAGTTATTTTTCTGTATTGTGCCAAGCACACCAGCATTTTTTTTTTCCTTTTTTTTTTTTTTTTTTTTTTTGCAAAGATGATATTTTACGATGAGCTTTCAGGTTTTCGTTTATTAATTCTAATGCTAACGCGTATAGATATGGGTTTGTAATATTTTTTTATGTTAGGGCAGTAAAAAATGAAACAGCGGATGAAAAATAATGAAACTTTTATTTACAATTTTATGTAAATGCGAAACAAAAAATCACGTTTTGGCTCCCTCTGACGGCGGATTGGCCGTCCACCCTCCACTACCAACTTTGGGATTGTACTGAACGGGAAGTAATGCATTTGATAATTTTCTCGCAGAGGGTTGATATGTTTAGAGTAGCGAGATATTGCTTTTGCGTGACACATTACTTTCTAATCCACATTTACAAATGGAAGAGAATCGGGCTGTTTTCCAAGAACAGGGAAAACAGGTTTCCCTGAAACATCTATTAAAAATGAGCGAAAGTGGAAAATAAATAATATATGATTTCGAACACAAAAAGGTCCAGTTTATATTGTCCTGGCCAGATGCTCTCAATCCGGAGTGAGAATAAGAGTAACTCATCCTCTGGGGGAGTGATAGATAAATGAGATAAATTGGACGAGTAAACGGATTGAACAGGGAGGTACGTCGATTATTCAGTTGAGAATTTATTACAAAAGAATTCATTAAAATTTTCTGTTGTTCCCTCAATTTGTGCACCTGATATAACATTGTACTTTAAAAGACATGCTAGAACTTTTAGATCTAGATCTGATAAGATACCAAAGTTGTTTAGTGTTGTTGATGCTTGTCTGTTTTTTTTTTTAGATATAATCTAGGTGTTTGCTGCATCTCAATAGCTTTTTCGTATTAAGTCGTATATCAGAAATTATTTTAAGATATGTATTCATTTGGAAATGCACACCATAATTCCCAAAAGTTTTTTTTTTTTATTTGGTAAAGTGTAGCGACTCTGTTCGCCGTGCCTCATTGGAAATTTCATTGATTTTACTTTTTTGAACAGTACAAAGTATTTATTGTTGCATTAAAAACATGAGAGAAAGAATCCAGTGCCTCGTCTATAGTTCAATTTAGTAAAAGTGTCCACTGTATCACCTGTTGCACTTTGCAAATTTCACCCAAAGGGGCTTTCCTTCAGTAAGGTACAAACTTTCTTTTTGAGTTGGATTGCTGGCTTCTGAGATTGGGAGTAAGATAGGCAACGGGCAACTCGCGGTCTGGGAGAAGGAACTCTTTATATGAGATGACGGATTATATCAGAAAAATAGACATGACATAATCTAAGCTGCTATTTTTACGTGCGTTATGAAAATCCTACAATCCCAAGTCGAGTGCTTGAGTAGAATGTTCGACAAAGCAATGTGTGATGTTATCCCATGTTTACTGTAGATCCATATGTAAGCCCAAGATATATTCACCAAAATGAAGAATTTTGTCACCTTGTGACAACATTTGGAAATGATTCGTGGCATGTTTCAATTAAACTTGAGGACTTTTCGTATATGGTCAGCAGAAACACCGGACGAAGTTTGCTTTGGATAGACTTACTTGGGCTAAAATAATTTCACACTCACGTACGAGATCATTCTGTGTTCTGCTGCCCTATTTATTTTAATACTACAAACAATCCGACCCTGTGGTCTTGCGGTCGTTTATCTATGTAGAGAATTGGTTGAAAAAAGGCATTCCACTGTTCCTTACCAATACTTTCAGACACGTTTCAATTACCACCAGACATCAATATTCCAGCAACTAACTAATATTCATACCGCAGTCCGTAAAATTGATTATAATGCATTGTACATTTAGATAGTATAGTTTAAACGTGGTTTTGTTCACTGCACTTTTGATCAGCATTCTTCTGTACATCACCACATTAAACGCAGAATATAGAGCACCTGACGGCACACTTCTCTAGCGTGGGATCACGTTGTTCTAGTCACTCTCACTCTTTTCTTGCCATCTGGGTTGAACATTGAAAATTATATCAATTGAGTGTTCTGTAGCAATAAGTGAAAACGGTATATCACTGCATTTCCAGCTGGAGATACTGCCAAACGCAGACTCTAGCCGTAACCTTACTACTGGCTAGAGCGTATGTTCACAATGGAAATGAAAAACACAGAAATAGCACAAATATTTTCCCGAAGTAGGAGCACGAACTTTAACTTTTCATACCCCTTGTCCCTAATGTTTACGCCTTGTTAGTACACTTTACCCTCGTGACATTCATTGTTCTTAACCCTACAGTGGTAAGGTGAAAGAAAATTTCATGAATGGTAAACTGTGCTTCCTGGACCAAGGACCATTTTTGCCTGATAAGATGTGAACTAGGATTTAAATTTCTATTATATTTACAATATTAAATATAAACACCAGATAGTGGATACGATTTAAGCGAAACTGTACATTCACTTTATTCAAGCAATATCTTTCTTGTTATAATTAAGTTCCATACCTATGTGACTATTTTATTGCTTAAATACCAGCACTCAAAATAAAATATTTATTAACTAGAAAGAAGTAAACAAGGATTTCTCTTAATAGGGGTGTATTACAAATAAGGAAACTCATTATGTTCACTGTTGACTCATTATGTTCCATACCGAAAAGGCGAAATTTCACGAGAAACTAATCAATTTTTTATATTCATAAACTATTAGCATTTGGCAACCACACTCTTCAAAACGTTCATCTTTTGCACAACCATGAATATTACACGTTCAGCTCGCAGCTCGCAAGATTCTTCACTTCGAATTTCATGCCACTTACAATGGTTCGTACGTGCAATTTCATGTATCTTCACTCGAAACAAATATTTAACTTCATAGTGATTATATATACCTAGGTATTTGAATATGACTTTTATTTCTATTTCTCAACATTCTCTTCTACTTACTTCATAAACTCATATTTGAACAATTATTATACGAGGAACAATTTCACACATTGCTTATCAGTAAAACGCATCTTACTTCCAAATTTAATTGCAAATTTACCGGCTATCAACTCATTCGACACAATAAGAAGGTTCCGGCTCGACGCGCCACCAGCGCCGTGACAATAGTATTTTATCCTTACACATGGTATAGTATTGACTCTCCATCTAATATTCCAGAACATCTAATCATAACTATTTATTACAGATTTTTATGTGTCACAATGACAGTCATCTATGTTCGACCAGGTCGTCCTATTCCCCTCCCATTCCAATATATTTCAAGTAATTTCCATCATTACCTGATCTCTTCCAATATTAACATCCATAGCCGCTCAGACCGAGAGAAACAGCTTATAACAATTTTATCCCTGCCTCCACTACCTGCTTCATTCACCCATTACCAAAACCAATCCGTTCCTGATCTAACACTACTCCTGATCACATGATCTCTCGCCCACAGTATTTTCATCTACATTCTAGATCCTCTGGGTAGTTAACATGTGCCTATTACACTCACTCAAAAAGTTTCCATTACTTCTTCCTCCGTCTGAGCACCTTCTCGGCTAATACTTCGCTACTAAACTTACTAAACTCATATACTGTCAGCGGCTTATCCTCCTTTTACTAAAAATGAATTACACCTTTGAATGCCAAAACTGGGTCAATTTGGCTCAGATGATCTTTTTATAAAGAAATGCCACAATATCAAAAAGAGGTAGTGGGCTAATATTTTTGGTATTCTTCCATTAGCAACCATTTTTACTTTTGGAAATCATTTCAGTAGAATTCATATTAAAAAAACAAAATACCCCCGCGGCACGGCCCCCAAGAATATCATTTTATTATTATTATTATTATTATTATTATTTCGCCGACTGAAATGAAACCTGAACTAATCACTTCTCCGTTGTACCGAGCTTTGATTCAGGTAAGAGTAATAGTAAATATTATTTCATGAAACTCCTTTTCTCCCCACTCTTTCCCACGTCCACACATCACTACATATTTCCTTCTCAGCAATTGTTATATTTTGGTTCAGTTCCCTAAAATATCTTGTTTTATTTTTAGCAAGACACGTGATTCTTCACCCCTTAAAAGTACATAAGTTGGATAAAAAGTTCTCGCAACCCTGCCGGCACGCGCCAGTCTAGTGACGGAGAAGCGCGGGGTGGCAGCACCGGAGAAGACAATCTCAGTTGAGGAACTTAGGTGAGTGGAAACGCTGTTGAGTCAATCAGTCAACGAGAGCAGTGGCGTCAAATTGGTATCGCGAGTGGAAGCGCTCTAAACACAATGTTCACTAAACATGAACAGCGTTCGTGGATCAAAATTGAAGTGGCACGTGGTCGTAGTGCACGAGAATGTTTTCAGAGACTGCGGAAAGCCTGTGGTGATGCAGCATTGCCATACCGCACCGTAGCTCGATGGGTTAAAGTGTTTCGGGAAGGCAGACAACGTGGAAGACCGCCAATGTTCTGGACGACCTCCAGTGGACAACTTGACAATCCGGCTCCTTGCATCCTTGCTGGACGTGGATAGACGGTGGACTGCGCGTGAGTTATCGGCAGAGGTTGGGGTGTGCCATAATACTGCGCTTCACATTTTGAACATCCTGGATTTTCGCAAATTTGCAGCACGTTGGGTTCTACATGCCATTACGGAGGTGCAGAAATGGTACCGATATGCACTGGCACAAGAATTGCTCGACCGCCACCAGAAAGAGGGTGACTATTGCTTGGGCAGGATCGTTACCATTGATGAAACCTGGGTTCTATCCTACGAACCATGTTTGAAGCGCCAATCCAACGAATGGAAGCATCCCGGTTCCCCTCGACCAAAGACTGTGCGCCCTAGTCAGGGAGTAGTGAAGGTGATGCTGATAGTGGCGTACGATGTCCAAGGGGTTATCCTGCTCCATGCTGTACCAGCAGGGCAGACTGTGAATGTGCCATATTACTGTACGTTCTTGCAACACCATCTGCGTCCCACACTGCGGAGAAAGCGAGCTGATCTTTTGGCACGGACCCCAATCATTTTGCACGACAATGCACGCTGTTACACAGCTACCGCCGTGACGGACCTTTTACGTGCCTGGAACTGGGAGATACTGGAACTTCGACCATATTCGCCGGATATGAGTCCGTGCGATTATGACCTGTTTTCCAAGATGAAGCAACCACTTCGCGGACAACGATACAACACCAGACAGGCCATCCTCAATGCCGTAGGGCGGTCGCTGCGAGACATAGCCAGAGAACAACGTGCTGACGCAGTACGGCGCCTTCCATACGTGTGGCAGAAGGTTGTGGACATGGGGGTGATTACATTGAAGGAATGTAGAACGTATACAGTCATTTGTAAATTATAACAATTGTGCCATTACTTTTTATCCATCCCTTGTCTGTAATCTGTCACAAGCTTGTTTGCAAAGCGCATTGCACCAGCAAACTGCTCTGCAAGGACTGTCAGGTGTAATCAAAATACAATGTGTGACAGAATTTATTCCTAACAAAGCGTATTTCTATGTATAAATTTCTAATGTTACAGTACTATAATTCAGGTATTGTTTGAAAGAATCAAAAGCCGCCACTGACAGTGTATACAGCGTATGAAATTTACTGTAAGAAGCACGAATGGGTCAAAATAACCCACGCTTAATACTTGACCTAACATTTTAGGTTTGGTTCTCTAAGGGTTAATCCACTCTAATCTCTACCACCAATCATTCAACTCGCAATTGAGCTTTTCATCCCTCAAACCGCATATATATCACCTCATCATCCAAAATTCCTCCGCGCTACTTTCGTCTACTTAAATACTCACGTCAAATCTATACAGAATATGTTTGCACTGGCAACCACGAAGCTCTTCAGCAACATAGAACCCTCCACAGAACAGTGTATAAATTACGACAGTGGATTAAAACCTGAAACACAATTTCTGCCTTATCACACCCTTCGCAATATTAGATGCGTTTCAACGCATTAGCTGGTAAATTTACCCAAACCTCTTATCCTCTCTTACATCACGATTAGGAATTGTACAGAGACCAAGGAAAAGCTAAAACCTTTGCTTCCTAATTATATTATATTATTTTTACACTTCTATTATTCACTTAGCATTGTAGGCCTAATTATCATCCTGTAGGCATTTCAACTTCAATTCACCACATATCCATCTTCAACCCAACATATATACTCACAAAGCACTCACTACCTTCATTTCTACCACTGAAATAACTAATTTTGTCTATCATAAATGTTACAATGACCCGAAAATCAATAACATCTATCGACATGTAAGACAAAGTCCACGAATACTGCTAAGTTTTACAAATCATCCAAATTTCTCTTGTTTTTAAAAATAAACCATACCTTCCGATACAGCTCAACAGAATCTTCAACCAAATTCTAGGGAAAAATATAGTCAAATGACTTCATGTTCATGTTTCTCATTACTAGGCCTATCTTTACCACACCATCAAGCAGTCTCCCGCCCACAAATTACCATCAACGATCAGCTTCTGCGTCTCCTCAGCTGCATCCATAAGCAGTATAATACCACCAAGCCATCCTGCCTGGTACTCTTTAATTTAGAAAAGGCATTTAATGACGTGTAGCGTTAGGGTTTGCCTTCAAACCTGCTACACATTAGCTTTATCGCATATATTCGTCTTATTTACAATTTCTTGTCTGGCCACCGTACTTACGAATACCGTAATCAACAGTCATATCAAATGATATTTATGCACTCAGGCGTATTTAAGACTCTTTACTATCACCCTTATTATATCTGTTTTATGTTGTTGACATGCCTCTTTCCCCACAAAATATTCAGGTATTTCCATACGCTGATGATACAGCTTTTTTGCAATTTGCAGTATTATACACTAAGTAAACAACGCCTTACAACCAATAATACAGACGTTTGGTCTGTGGTGCAATAAATGGCTACTGAAATCCAATGCTGCTAAAACCCAAACTACAGCATTTCTGGCCCCTAAGAAACGCTCCAGATTTCTCAGTAATTCACTTCCATCACTGTTAACGACAACTGTCTTAGAATCCCCAAAACTGTTAATACTTAAGACTCACCATAGATAGACACCTCAGATGGAAGACTTATGTCCAGGACATCAATAGAAAGGCATACATTTGACTCAATCTATTAAAACTACTTACTGTCACAATCTGGAGTTGTTCTACAAACCTACTCTTAAACACTTATGTAGTCTTCCTTCGACCTGTGATTAGTTACGGCCATACCGTTAGGTCTCGGTAGCTACCCCCCCTTTTTTTTTATCAAAAACTTAAGGTTCTCGAACATCGCACACTCAGAATTCTATACCACATCAATCTCCTGAGCTCTATTCTCGCGTGACTTTTCTACTTTTCCATGTAGGAAAGCTTTGCCTCAAATACTTCCGGAACGCTCCATCCTCATCCTCCACTCCTCTCTAATTCCATCAAGCTCATATTTAATATTATATCGTTCACAGCATCAGCCATTCTACCTCTTCCTCCTCTTTACAATGTATCATTATTCCTTACCACCGAATCATCAAGATCTTCCCCTCATCAGAAAGTTTCTTCTCTATCACCCTCCGCACAATATCATACAATTATATTCTACACAATAATTCCTTTGTCACTAACAGAGCTACCCATCCCTTTAAATAATGCTTGAAGAAGTCCCCGAGAGAGAAGAATATCCTATATCCGTCATTTTACAATATATTATAGTTTTTCTCGTCCAAACGCAGCTCGTCTCATGGATTTCACTCAACAACGCAATATGATGAAATGTAAATCCAAATATTTTCATCATGATGTCCATAATTCATTGTACAATTTCCTTTCTCCACCATCATTATAATTACGATTGTAAAGATCATAATGTCCTATTTACTCACGTTGTTTATGACAAAATTACAGAATTTTGAAAATCCCATAGACCATCTTTAACTCCTTTCTCGAAATACCCTTCACTTCTCTTTCCCCCATGGAGGGCATAACCCTTGAGTGGGTGGTTATCTAAAACAAACGTGCGCCATACCTTTACGTTATAATTTCAATTATTATTTTATTTCTAAAGGGTGTCTTATAGGTAATTTATGTCTTGAAGCAAAGTAAAGTTCTTTGTTTATACCTTTATCACAAGACTAAAGTCGCTGTAAGACCGTAAGTAAAATTTTGCCCAAATATGTATCCCGTTGGCACTTTCAGATAATGATTAAAAAAAAAACATATCAGGGTGCCAACACAAATATAGGGAATAATTGTGAGGTTTAGGACAGTTGGAGATGTGGGACAGTGATATACCTCTCTGGTGATTTGTGTTAAGCCATAGTGGTTGCTAGCGGATGTGGCGGCTACGTTTAAAGAGCATTGCTACCATGTTCTGAACGTGCACAAGGTTTTAGAAGCAAAGACAGATTTTCCTTCACCGCTGATAACTATTATATCAGATGTATATTATAAACATATTTCACAATATGAAGAGGTAGTAGAGCATTTGATATAAAAGTAGAGAGTTAGGTATTGAAAGTATATTTAGAACATTTTTGTATGATTCTAATACCAGAGTTCGTGGCTTTATAGTGACAGTAGTAAAAGTGGGTATACAGGGAGGATTATGACATGATGAGTTGAGGAAGATTGGGACACTGTTCCACTCCTTTCTGCTCACTAGTGTGAAAACGTTGGGTACATTTATTATAATTCCTGTGTTTCCGCTTGGCTAACGCTATATTTATTTAGTACTTTTTCACATCAGTGTTTCAGAAAAATGCCAAGCAAGTGGAAGAAGATAAACATAGACTAAATACAAACAGCAAACAGTGATATTCTGCTAGCCGTAAAGATAGTAATATAGAAAAAGCAGAGTATTTGAGAGGTAGCAAGAGAACACAACATATTGAAAAGTACAAGCAAGACCCAAATGGAGATGCTGTAATATTTCAAGGAAATCTCTTTGTGAGAAACTCTCGTTAGCGCAAGTAAGACGAACTATGGGCTTAGAACGAGGCACGGACGAACTTTGATTTACGCATATGAAAATGCCTTGAAGAAGAATGTGCCAGAATTTTAAACTGTGCAGAAAAGTGCGGGATATGGCTGGCTTAATGGTTTTATGAAGCATCCCCCTCAGTTATCTCTGCGATCCCTGGAATCAAAAGTTTATCAAAAAGTACCAGCTTCAATAAGCAGAACGTGGGCGACTTTTTGAACAATTTGAAATCAGCATATGAGAAATGAAACTTCACTCTGAAGTGTACTTTTAACTGTGATCAAACTGGATTTAGTACCATACACACAACGCCACCTGTGATAGCTTCACGAGGACAGAATTAATTCGGACAGGTAACTTGAGCGGAACGTGCTGAACAAGTGACAGTCCTATGTACCTTCAATGCAGTTAGGAATAGCATTCCTCCAGTTTTTCTATATTCGAGCGTAGGGTACAAGAATTTCTTCCTGAAGAAAATGCCACCTCATAGCTTGGTATTAACAAGGATCACTGCATGGAATATTGCTGAGGTATTTGGTGTTTGTTTAGAACACATTAACCAAATTTCAAAATATTCGAAAGAAAATCCAATGATATTGCTCCTCGAACACCACGAAAACCTCGTAAACATCATTGTGGTAGAGAATGCTTACCAAAATGGCGTGTTATGAACATTTTAACCCACATTGCAATCAAACTGCAACTGGTGGATGTTTCGCTTTATGGACCTCTGAAGACGCATTACAATCGGGTGTGCAATGACTGGCTGATTAATAACCAAGGAGAAACTATTTCTCCTCATTCTATTGATGAGTATATAGGACGGGTATACCCCTGTGCTATGACACAATAGAATATCAGATCTCGATTTTTTTTTAAAAAAAAATGTAATATACCCTTTCAACAGTGCTTCTTTTACAGAAGACTAATTTCTGATATCTTTAGTAAATGACCGTCCAAATCCCTCGTTGAACAGAAACGCACCGTTTCACAAGCAAAATCTATAGACAACCTTACCACGCAGAATGTTGCTGTCATATCTGAGGGTATGGACCATGGTTCATCAGAGCTTCTGCCTCAAAGCTCGCTTATATTAGCTATCCAAGAAACTACATATGTTATATTTTGCAGCAATATCTTCCACTGCGTTAGTATTCACTCAGAATATCCGTCCTTATCCGAAGGCTGCCTACCCCTCTTAATAAAACCAACCGTGAGAAAAAGAGGAGTGGTCGAACAAGAATACTAACAGCAACTCCAGGAAAGATGAAACCAAAGAAGAGGGCTTTGCACAGCAAAAGCGAAAGAGATGTCGGTATTAGAATTCATTTACAACAAGTAATAGGAAGTTTGATACGAACTCAGAGTCCTCAATCGAAGACAGTATTTTCTCTCAAGAACAGTGTGTTGATATATCCTTTAGTAGTTCTGTTAGTATGTAGGTCTTTCAATGAACGAAATAGGATCGGAAAACACTAATGTCAATGTTGAAAACAGTAATATTATACTTCTTAAATTTTACATCAATAATGCGTACAGTTTCTGCCAGGTTTTCCAGACCAATTACTAATGGTTGAGATCACTCAATGGTAATGGTTACTTCTTCTTTTCAAATTAAATAATATGTTTCAGAGTAACTTCCGAATTTCTTTTCATGAAGTGAGTAGTGTGTTTTCTTAGAATGTAAATAATTATAAAATGGAAGTTATTATGTATATTGTTGAAATTATTAATATGTCAGGCGATTTAATTGTAAACTTAATAAAAAAAATAAGAAATAGTTCAACTCTGCGCTGCACAGCATTATTAGTTTGATAGAGATTATTATTATTATTATAGTTCGATGTGTCCAATTCTGCTCTGAGTTTATGGGAGTAGGTGATGGTGATGATGGACGACATAGTAGACTGAAGAACGTGAGATGAATTGCGTTCGGGACAAACCTGAGAAGTCACACGGATAGGATGTTTATCTTCCTAAATGCCCACTTAACGAGAGCTAGGATCAAAACAGGAATCCTACATATCAGAACTGATCGGTCTACTACTGAGCCTCTTCGCGAACCGGGAACATTCATGTTGGAAATAAACGTAATTCTTTCTACTCCATATCTTATCCCGAATTGCATCCAAAACACCGAGAATTATCAAAAACCGTAAAGAAAATATACATACTTCATATTATGTAAAATCAAATATACATTCTAATTATCCATATTCTCCACACCCACATTTCAAAAGCCTGCAATCTTTTATCGTCCCTTTTGCTCAAGTCCATGTTTCAGCCCGATTGAGAGAAAATGTATAAAGCAATCTAAACATCTGAGAAGAAAACAGGTTCGGAATTCTATTATCGGTGTCTAAACATATGAACAAGTACTATGACTACGGGCTATGTAGAAGCAAATGTGATTAAGGGATTTGGATAGTTTATTTATTCAATGTTCAATATTAATATTAATGAAAATATTAATGAAAAACGCGTTGAATATTAATGAAAAACGCAAGTGCAACTCTGCAAAAATTGAGTCATACACAACATATTACAGTAATGCTTAAATATAGTTAGTGATGCCCACCAGATAAGATTTGAGAATGTTTCGTCTCAAAAAAGTTTCGAAAGTTCTGTCTCGTCTCGAAAACCATATATATTTTCTGTTGAAATAGATCTATCTCGTCTCGAATCTTGTAACGAAAATTCTGTATCATCTCGTGCGTATCACTAAGTATAGTGTGTGAAGTAACAAAAAATCAAAATCACGAACCTTAATCCTTCAATAAATCCCAAGTTTTAATTAACCTTTAGTCTAATTTTTGAATAGGTTTTACAAATGTTAAAATTACTTATTCGTATGTTTAGTTTGGACCCTCAAAAGCTTTGGATCTCTTCCGAAATAAGTTCCTGCGCACGTGACTGAATATTAGATATTCATGATGTTTGTATATACATAGTTGGACTTCCGTCCTTGTTCAGTTTCATCCCTTAGTAATTATAATACTTCAATATGAACGATTTGATTATGTTATATACAGAAACAGTATCAATCAATAATGTATACAATCATCAATATCATACAATATATCAATATTGTATCAATATTGTAATATTGATTATATATACAGAAACAGTATCAATCTATATTGTATACGCTTAGTTAACTATCTACTCTCTGTATTTCGCGATTCATCGCCATATTTAATCTCACTCTATTAATAGAAAAACTCCAATTTAATCTTTTCAGGTGGCTAAAGCGCGTAGCTCCATGGTAGATTCATAATAATTAGCAACTTGCTTTTCGAACTGACTGAAAATCTTACCTGATGAGGGATAACGCGCTCTTTAGTGTCCGAATTTATATTTTCTAATTTAATCTGTATATATATATATATATATATATATATATATATATATATATATATATATATGGCTATTTTTACTCTATTATTTTGTCGAGCTTGTATCTAAACATCAATTTTCTCTAGAAGTCTTTGCTTTGAACAAGATGCATGTTTTGGGCATTGGCCTTATCGTAACGGGAATGAATAGCTTCGATGCTGATATCACATTAAACCTTAATGAATTAATCAGTCAATTGTAGATATCGTGCCACATAGGATCGGTGTTAAAGAGGGACGTTAAATTTCCATCCATCAATCAATATAACATAATAATGAAAACAGCGAAACATATTTCATTTTATACTCTTAAACAAACAGTTCTTGTGAATTGAATGATGTTAATTACTGAGTGGCTGGTCACAAAGCGATTAAGCCACTAGATGTCAATGTAGGAAAATCCATTCACAAGGAGATGATAATATACCATTCCCATTGTATTAGGGAATTATAGGAACATGCGAACTACCAATTCGAAAGACTTTCATCAAATATTGTATATTTGCCATTCCATCAAGTTAGAAATCGCTTTAGCTTTGGAGGAAAGTCATTTGCACTTAGTGATCTGCATAGACCAGGCTCAGTCTGAGACCCGCAATCCGCTTCGGCCTACAGATCGCACTTGGGAGGACCAGCTCATTTCCTTCTTTGGATCGGGTCTGGCTCGGGCGGGTTCGATACTGCTTTCTCTTGAGGGCAGGATGGGCTCGAGACGATAAATTGCAGTTCTTTAATAATGTTTCTTATTAAATGATATTTGGAATATAGCTAAGCGTTGAAGTCTGTTTTCAAGGCTGCACGTGTACTGAAAGACATTGCAAACAATGCAATTTGTACAGTTAGTGATCCTTAGCTGTAGGACCAGGCTCCGGCCAAAACCTTTTAAAACTTAATGGCCAGGTTGGGTTCGAGCCGAAAACCTCCAAATCTTTGCGGGTCCGAGTTGGACTGGAGTTAGCTACGTTAGCGATGGATTGGGCTTGGGGCGAAAAGTTCAGCTCATGTACTTCTCTAGTACAACTTCAGCAACTCTAGTTCATGAAGTAAAAAGAAGGGGGTATAGAAAGAAAAATCTGCAAATCAATAATTTTGATGAAATAAGTTAAGACTTGTTTGTCAATTATAATATCAGGGTATGGCAGATCGCTTTAGCTTGGTTTCAAATTATATGAATGTCAAATTGAAATCTTATTTGTAGAACGGATATGTATCCACATGTGCAAAAAATTGCGCGTATACTGCCACTCACGATTTTCCGCGTTTATTTCATTTTCCGTACGTTTATGGGTAAAATTTAGTTATTAGTATGTGGTAATAATAGAAAGCAATCTAAGGAGATATTTTCAAAAAAATATAATAAAATAATAAAAATATGAGCAAAAACAAAATTATGCTCGGTTCTGTCTTTACTTGCAACGATGATCTCTATGGATTTTTCAGTAGCAGAGCACGATTGCGGAGGGAATTCAGTAGGGGAGTCAAGGAGTTGGATCAATGAACTGGACACTGTAGTTAAATGTTCCATTTATTGGTTAAAACCTAATGTGTAGATTGCCTGCCAAATATAAATTAGCTTCTGTAAGTAAGATGTCGTTCGAAAATATTGAATTAAACAGAAAAACTGTTATCTTAAGGTTCGAAGCGATACGAACCATGGTTATTAAGATTATTTCTTAAGAAAAAAGAGCAAACACAGCGTTGCCTCCGTGGTTAGGTGGATAGAGTGGCGGACTCGTTGTTATTTTATTATTTTGACATCACAACGAATCCCATCCCATCCCATATATCTTTTTACAAAACATTATAGAAAGTTTATAATTGATATATCCTTTAATCGACGTATTTATTTAGTATTAGAATACGTGTACTATTGGAAACAGTTATTGTTTTCAGTTTATGGTCTTGTATGTTACACCTCCCCTACCCATTCTTGAACAGCAGACAACTCACTTGGGATTTGTGTGTCAGGAACAGGAAAAAGGGCATACGCGACCTTGACAGTCTTTCCAGTGTTACCCATTGTTATATCGACATGACGTCATATCGAATGACGCTTGTTGTCATGAAATAAGATTGAAAGGAAAAAAGCTGATGTCAAATTATCGTTTGTGTGTGTGCTTGTGTTTTTTCTTTTTAGAGTATTGACTTTCTCTCTATCTTTCCTTTTTAATATCCAAAAGTGCAAGAAATGCAATCAAAGTCTGTGTAAGGAATGTTTTTCTTGAACGAAACTAAATTATAAAGATCTATGTATGCTGAACACGAATACTTCCAAAAGATAGAATAATGATGAACGATAATCATACCATATTTCAACATTATATAGTAGCGTGAAAAACTGATATTAAAATTATATAACAAACAGGCATAAGGTTTTTATTCTAGCATGGCAACACATTAAACGTAACTCATTAAATTTTGGGAATTGCAAGTTATCACTTTACGTGTCATTGTATTTCTAGTAGTTTTCACGTTCGAGCGACGAAAGAAATTCTAGTAATAGTAATAAAAATCGAATTCGAGATTTCAATGAATTCACGTTTCACGCCCCCACATTCCGAAAAAGTGATTTTGATGTATGTCCATCTGTTCGTCTGTCGGTTCGTCACGTTTTTACATGCATTCAAATAGAGGCCATACTGTTTGACGTATCTGGACCGAGTTATAGACATGAAGTTTCAATAACACTTTATCGTTTCAAATTCTATATCCCCCGACACCTAAAAATAAGGGCAGTTTACTGAAGGATGAAAATTTAAAATAATTAAATTGTCTCAAAAACAGTTGTGAAGATTTTGTTTATTTTCTAGAAATATAGTATGAATCATTGCTCTGAAAAAATACGTAAGGTCTAATTTACTGTATGGGATGCGTTTTTTCGAACAATCTTCTCAATCACATTTCATAAATAAATGTATCGTTAATAACCTAATAATATGACACAACTCGTTTGTCCAGAAAAGATACACAAGGGATATTTTATTCTTGGGGACGACTTTTTTCCACGATTTTCTCAGAAAGTACTCAGACGCTTTTGCTCATAGTTCACATACAATTATTTCCTTAAGAATTCTAATATATGGCATAAGTTATTTCTAAGAGAAATATGACCACTCGGTACTTTAATTTTGGACGTAAGTTGCTTCCAACAAATTTTTCCAATACACATTATTTTTTCGCATTTCCCAAATAAATGTTTCAGTAATAGCTGCAGTCTAACACGAGTCAGTTTAACACTAGAAGCACGAAGCAGTCATTTTGACTGCTTCGAGAAATATAATTTCGTATCACTTTTGTAATGTTTCCGCTAAGGCTCTGAAATTCATTGACTTTTAATATTTTTGTGCCTGCTTGTTGATAGTATTAATAGTAAGTTTGTGTCCCTTTCTACAGGCGCGCTAGTGTCAATTATACCTAGAAGCACGAAGCACTCATTTTGACTGCCTTATAAAGAATATTGAAATATAGCGTATCTGTTTCTTATTTACAAATGGCAGCTTAAAAACACTTCTAGTTTCTGGAGAAAAGAAAAATTGAAACCTTTATTAATTGTAGTTTGAGGAAGAAAAAATATGATAACTTATAATTTTATTGTGATATCTAGTTCCAATAATAACCTTATAGAAGTTTTTCAATTCCCTTAGAAGATATCTTGAAGTGATTTATCGTCGAAAAACAAATTATTTCAGGTACATGTGCCCAATATCTGCACGTTAGTTTGTACGAGTGGTTGGTTGAGGTGAACTGTGTACATGTGACATTTCACGATGAGACCTCAAGAAATATTTCGTGTTTTACATGATCTCTCAGAAGATAAGTCTGAAGAAAATAATGACAATTTGCAGGATTCGAGTAAAGAAGATGGAAACTGAATTGATTTTCAATCTAAAGAAAACATTTTGTATTCAAGTGATGAAGAATTGGAAGACAGTGATGGGAAGACAACGCCAGTAGTGGTGACAGTTTTATTGCTCCAGATGGTACAATGTGTACAAGATTGCATTTGGGACAAGGTGACGTTTGCCGCATATCTAAGCAGAATATTGTTCACGAAGCTCCAGGACTTACAAATTTTGCCAAGCGACGAGTGTCGGAGGAAGAATGTTGTAGTGCTTTTCGTTTACTATTTCATGAATCAATGATGAGTCATATCCTAAAGGGTACCATTCCTGAATCAAATAGACAACTGAAGTCAACAACATGGACACTAGCTCTTTCAGAACTACAATCTTATTTGGGCATTTTTATTTATCCAAGTGCTACTGGTGCGTCAGCAATACCCATTACGGTCTTGGGGAGAAGAACCGGATCACCAAGTTATAGGAAAAGAATGAATAGAGATAGGTTCTGTGAAATAAGACGGTACTTGAGATTTGATAAAAAGATGACAAGATTTCTAAGACTTCAAACGGACAAATTCGCAACCGCATCCGAACTGTGGGATTCCTTTCTTGAGAACTACATAAAATGTTACAAACCACATGACAACGTGACTGTTGACAAGCAACTCTATTCTACGAAAGTCAGATGTCGAATTCTGCAATATATGCCAAATAAACCCGTTAAATTTGGCATCAAGTTCTGGTTACTGCCGACATACAATCAAAGTATGTCCTGAATGGCTTTCCATATCTGGGGAATGATTTGGGATAGAGTAAGGTGAATTTGTAGTGCCTAGTTTGATAAATCCTTTTACTAAAATAAAGAATAAATGTGACATGCGATAACTTCTTTACAAGGAAACTAGCTGAATCTCTTAGGGCTAAAAGTTAAGCTCTACTAGTTTGGTTGCGACAATAAAGCAAAACTGAAGAAAGAAAAAAAACAGATCTACTTCATTGTGATGTTTACTGCGATCAGAGTGGTAGTACATTAACTGTCTACAAATGTAAGCGGAACAAAAGCGTTTCTGTGTTGAGTTCCGTGCATAATTCAGTGTCAATTTCTGTGACACCATAGAAAGACCCGAAACTATAACATATTACAATTAGACACAGTTTGGGGTAGCCATCGTGGATCAAATAGTGAAGAAACATGAGCATGTAGGCGGTTGCTAATGTACGTTTTCTTCAACATGGTTGATTTGCCATGTTTTAATTAATGGATGATATACAGAGAAGCTACCGGAAAGAAAGTCAGTAGGGACAATATCTCCAACGTTTGGCCGAGGAGTAGATGGTCAATGTCGCTGATGATAATTACAGTGTCTCTGAAGACAATGAAGTTCCTTCCACACACACGTGACAATGTCAAGTACAATTGTGTGAAACAACAAAACAATTAGATATGCTTCAAATGTCGAAACTATGTTTGTGGAATGTGTACTGCAGAGACCTGAAAGAGAGTTATCTGCGCCAAGTGTAGGTGACTTTGTAATGATCTCCTCCTGAGAAGATTATTAGAAAGATACCATAGGAGATATTATTTTACAATAAACATTTAATATCTAAGAGTTGAGAGTAATCTTTGATTATTTTTTCATTATTTTAAAAATACTGATATCGAACATATTTTATTCATAAATATTTTAATATATCATATTGATGCACTTCATGCTCATAAATAAAAATAATAAAATAAATGATATACTTCCTAGCCTTCCTTGTGAATGTGACTCATTACGAATGTCATTAGAAACGTTCATCCTGTGTCACTAATACTTTATATTTTAGTCAGAAATCGAAAGCAGTCAATTTGACTGCTTCGTGCTTCTAGGGGGTTCAAAATTTCCGTGCTTCTAGTGTTAAGAAATTCGAGCGAGAAAATTCATTGCGTTTCATCCGTACCCATTCTTAAATATATTTTTAAATGTTACACCTAATCACAATTTCCCTAACAAAATCGAAGGTTCTGTTTAAATGTGCTTTGTTGTGGCCAAATGGTTCAAATGCATTGGTTCTGGATTTGGTTCCCGGTGAGAGCTAGTGTATTTTTATCCAACGTTAAGATATAGGTGCAAAGAGAAAAGTGTTTAAACAAGCCTAATCAATCTAATGAGTAATACAAGGAAATAACACAATATTACGAAATTATAGAAGAAACGTTGTTAATATTAGATATTTGCGTGTGAAATGTCCAACCGATGACAGTCAACTCCAAAGGTAAGAAAGTGAAACATCCAATATCAATTAATCAGTGGTCTCTAGTTAAAGCTATCCTACTAGGAAGTGATTGAGATACCAAAAAATGTTTTAATCGCTGGGAGACATGTTAGGAGAATACATTGGGTGAGATAGTTTATCTCATGAATAGTCTGCACCTTCGTTGAGTATTGAAGTACGTAGGTCTATATAGGTTTGCATTGAAATGAGTATTAATACACAATATCTGTTGAATATTACGGAGGCTTGCGGACAGGTTTGCAGTGCATTTCACGGAGTTCGATATTGTAAGGATCCTAGCGAACTCCTGAGCCTTCCCCACTGTACACTATCAGTTAAATTTGTGCTTAATTAAAAACTATTTGTTTAAACTTAACACTGTTAACCGTTATCACCTGTGCACTACGGGCAACAATCCGCTAGTACTTCTTCGTTTTTGCCCTTTGTTTTAGCGCCATAAATGTTTTCGTTCATAAATTTCTTTGTCTATGATTTGCATATAAGTAGCGCGGGCATTAGATTTTGACTTCTACTTCATATGCATCTAATTACAAACACACGTATAGAATGAACACAATAAACTTGGAATATATAGTTTGTCTACAGAAAATCATACACAAGGCGCTGCACGGGAGAGCAGTTTGCATACTTTTGGCAGTCAACTTCCTAAGAAATATTATAATAATAATAATAATAATAATAATAATAATAATAATAATAATAATAATAATAATAATAATAATAATAAACAGAAAACGAAACAGTTATTTACATAATTTATTTATTTAAGTATGTAAGTGCAATATACTTAAGTTTTTCTCTCTCTCTCTCTCTGTCTCTCTTTGAAGGCAACAACCCTTAGGGTACCAAGACGTAGAAAAGGACTTGTGGCACTCACGACTATAGGGTGGTGTGTGTTTGGCACATCGGCTAATCTTGTTGTTAGTCCCATTTTTTGGACCGGATGAGTTATTCACTGTAGAATATACAAGAAAATATATCTTTCTTTTACTTTTAAAGTAAATAATTACACTCATTCACTCAATGTGATACTTGTTTAACTGTATAAAGATAACTGATCCGTGGAAGAATCGTTGATAATAATAAATAAAATAAACTCGACAAATATTCTTGTAAATAATAAGTAAAAGTTTGAGTTACACTATTCACGTGTTATCCAGTTGTGGCACACTGGAATATAGGGGACGCCTTTCTATTTTTCCCAGTTATTTTAACTGCTTCAATTGAAATGAATCTATAATAATAAGAGAGTGAATTTAGTCTTCTTATCCTTCGATTTGAAAGTAAGGTCCACTAGAATTGTATACATAAAAATAATAATACTCAGAATTCTATACAGTAGTTTGTTTTATTCGAAATGACATACTTTCTGCAAATGTTTGGGTTGGAATTATTTGAAATCAAATCTTTAAATTTTACGACCTACGGTTATACCGGCTAGGCTAAGGGACACGGTGATGACGAGAAATAAATGAAATGGTGGAATGAAGAAAGTGGGAGAAAACGGGAGAACCCCGTGAAAACCCTAGTTCAAGGTGTTTCTCCACCACAAAATTCACTTGGTGCGAGCTGGGGTCGAAAGATGAACGCTTTATCACTGAGCCACCGCGGCCCCTCTGAAATTATTTATAGGAGAGATGACTACTTTATGAAAACTTGATATCGAACACATTTGTTTAAAAATACCAGCTTTTTGTGAAATATTGCTTAATATTCAAGAAAACCTAAGTCAATAATAATAATAATAATAATAATAAATTGAAAACTCTCTGGACCTAGTGCATTGGCACAATTCCAACAATTAAAAAAAATTGGTTTCCTTCTCTTGTAAGTGTACAAGGACTTGATCCCTGTTGCTTTCAATATACGAAGAAATTGTCCAACTGTCAAATGAGATGCTACATAAAATGTCCTATGCAACATAATGTAGTATAGAGCCATCATTTCAGGTGTCTAAAGAACACTTTCGTTTTAGCAAGAAAAGATGAAAATAGGAAGGACTCAGTTTTAACCTAGTAGAAAGTTTTCAGATTTAAGGGAAAGTGCACAGAGTTGTTGGATATTAAATGTTGTTCGGATTGATGGAGTAAGACATCGTAAGTAGTTTATTGTTTGACATATACTGGGAGTGACCAAGCCATTACTTATGCAAATATCGAAAGAGATACGTTAATGGTGTTAGTTTCAAACTATTGTAGAAATGAAAAATTTAAGGAAATCTCTAAAACTCTGAAATCACAGATCCACATTGACTGACTGCTAAGTAAAACTGCTAAATCTGACTAAAGCCAAAGAAAAAGTCTTAATGACCTTTGCTACAGTTTCAGACATATCATTCTCATATCAAAAGTACAATAGAAGTAAACTATGAATAAAGGTGAATTTAGTTTTGGAATACCAACAAATGATTTTGCTAGATGTAAATTTTGGGAAAACTTTTTATAAGAACTTAGATTTTGTTTGTTGGTTTGTTTGTTTATTAGCTTCCCCATTTCGTAAACGTCGTCAATACCTAGTGGCTCACTTTACGGTAAACGGCGATTGTCGATATAGCGACGCGTCGAAGGATTGCCGCTAGTGTGTCACTAGTGGCAGGGATTCGTCGAGTCGAAGGAAATATCGGGGGTATTGAAGTTACCACCACGTAACAGCGAGAACTTCATTTTGATCCGCGCTCATTTGATTTGTCACGGAGAATGGCAAAGGGACAAACACGAACTATCGCCAGTCACGTGCATGCGGTTATTATTATATAATATTTTCCCTGACGAATTGTTATTATAAGGACAACACTTGAACTCCGGGGGTCAAGAGTAACTCCTGCTTTTGCATCATGAAGTGAAAAATCTTGAGATGGGTGCGTATAATTGTATGAATTTGGTTGGCAACTGTCACCGATCACTAGCAAGTGAATATGGGAGAACTATGAAAAAAGTAAATAGACGCTTGTCATTTTGTTATAAAATTACATGACGAGTGCATTTCATCTGATTCCAAACAGTTATTGTCAAACACACACGGTTAAAGGAGCACTCTGATTAGAAATATTAAAACGACTTCAACGATTTATCACTCTACAAGCTGTCTTCGTAATCGCCTCCGTGGCGAATTCGGAAAAACACGCAACTAGTAACCCTAAGGCTGGTGTTTCATGCCGAGCTTGGGGCACTTCTTTTACTTTTTTAAAAATGTTTTTTGACTCACCTTGATGCAAAGAAATTACGCATTTAGGCGATTTAACGTATTTTAGTGGAATAATTTTGTGGTTCGTTGGCGTTCCGTCGCTTCTCTGACGGTAGTGGTATAATTTTTAAAATTGAAGTGGGACCAAATTTTGGCTGCGGGACCGACAATTTTTGCGGACGTGCCGCTAGTTGCTTATCGGTGGTCTACCGACGCTTACGGCATGGGGTTGTCCCCTCACACGTGAGACAGATTGCAATCGACCAAAACTGTTTTGGAAAAATGGAAAACATCTTCCGACTTCGACTTCCGAAGGATTCGTTAAGATCAACTCGAATCAAGGCTGCGCCACTGGAAGGTAGAACGAGTGAGGCAATCGCTCCAAGCAGTGCGCTCGAGAGCCTCCGTCTCATTGAAGACTTAGACTCTTTAGGAGAAGTAACAAGTTTATTACTTTGTGGGCAGAGCCCGTATATTTTATTTATTTTATGTTTATTTTCAGTTAATCATATTTTAATAAAGATTTAGATTTTGAGTATTAGATTCATAAAAACAGCAAAGTGTCAGGAAATAATAATCCACGAAAAAAAATACATAAACATTGTAGTCATTGCTTTTAAAACTTATGCAACGATGGTATGATGTACGCTTTCTCTAGCAAATTGTTTCATTACAGGAAATTAAAATCAGAATTCAATTAATGTCCGATTGAAAAGAATTGGCAGAATTCGTTGTAAGTAAATTTGTAAGATGTTTGTGAAAACAAGACACTCTTCTCGGATATGTTAGAATTGCCAGGAATTGTGAGTCGAAGCATTCCAAGCATTGCCAGTCCTCGACCACAATGAGGAAACCATTGCGTTTCCTAGACAAGAAAGAGAACACGCCTCTGACGTCATGCAGAAGCGGCAGATTCCAGGTCACAGGAAGTTCAACAAAAACGAAAGGACCAGAGGTCACTGGAGCAGTTGGACAGTAGAGATCAGATCAGTCAGGAGTGATCAGTCGAGATCAGTCGAAGACGGAGAGTTGGAGAAACGGAACAACGACTACAAGTCGGAGATTGACGTTAAAAGTTCTAACTAGTAGAATGTCTAGAAATAGTTTTTTTTAAGTTAAACGAGTTAACGTTTCGCTAAGACGAACTCTGAAAGTTTATCATACGTTACGGAGGAGATATTATTATGCTGACCCGTCACAAAACTTCGGCGTAATCAAATCATATCGCAGCCCGTTCTTAGTTCGAAACTCCGTTCCATCCTTTGGAGTCACCGCCAGCGAGATACCATCCAGCCTGTGGTTTGACGATCGGAAGGAGCTTTTGGTGGACCAGCATTTGCAGGAGCATAAGAACAGAACACCAAGAGGTATGTGCTACTTTCTAAACATTAGTCGAAGGCTCAATATTTGGTATGTAGTGTTAGAACTGGCAATTGCTAATTACCCGAATTCATACACGACACCTTACACGTACTTACACAAAGTAATGAAAATACAACAGTAATTCAATTATCGAAATCTGGAGTTGTTATTTAATTACAGAAATCCCCATAATAACATGAACCGAAATATTATCTCTCGCTTAGTTGCATATCATATTCCCACTCATTTCAGATAGTGAGTGGAAGGTAACTTTTCTGCGTTCACTCAAAACATCCCCAAGATCAGAAACGAACCAGGGAGGTTCACATGGCGGAGATGTTCTGGGTTCGAGCCTAGTCAAAACTGATCACCATTGTCATTAGTTCTATTGTTCGATTCCCGGTTAATGCATACTTTATCACGGCTGAGATGCTAGAAGTTCCAGTCCTTCGATATTAGTTTAGATTAACCATCATTGTTTTCATATTACATTATATTACACCGTATTGTCATAGTGGAGTACTTAAGTTTAAGCCCCGTTGAGGTTAATTTTCTATTGTTATAGTACAGATTGTCATACTATTCTTATAATCAATTCTAGTTTACATTAACCAGCCTAGTGTAAATTAAGAAATTCACCCACCCACCCACCCTTGCTTCATTTTTCTGTTGTTTTGATTTTATCATAAATACTGTACAAAATGCTGACGCTGAAAAACAATCACCGAATTGACTATCCTGTGATAAAAAGCAGTGGCAAGCCGGCCACAATGTTTTCAAAATCCAGGTATTACTATTTAGACTTGGGTGTACTGAAGCATTTCGTAGAGTATAGCCCGACTTACGGGGAAAAGAATGAAACCATTATACGGGATAATTTGTTAGGTCTAAGGTACAAAAGATATTTCATGGTGCAGTTCATCGATAAGAATTTTAATTTAGAAGACCTTATCGATCTAAGATTCAGGAGGCATTTCTTGTCTATTATAACTGGAATTGCAGAGACAAATACTGTTTTGCGAGAATCCATTTTCTTCGCATTAAAATCCGAACAACACAATTGCACATTATGTGCCTTATTCAAGTCGAGAGCAGACCAGGTTACTGTTAAGAATTGGTTTGATCGCTTCCGTAATAGGTTCAATTGCTCTCAAGCGATTCAAATAGCGGAATTTATATCAACAGTCGCAAAATACGAAAAAGAGGCGAAATTGGTTATAGCGAGCGACAAATTATTGGTAGATTTGGTAGCATTCGCGAATCTCTTCAGAGAGAGAAATTCTTGGTCATGTAGGTAGAGAAGTGAAACGGTGGTAAATGTAAATAGTTGTTAATATAAGGATTTTAGATATTAGTTATATTTTATTCCGCATTGATATATATACCGTAGCATTTAAGTTTAGATTATAATAGAATTAGATTAGTATTGTTGTTAGTGGTATTATTATTATCATTATTATTTGACTATTAGATTAGGTAAGAAGTATAGGTTTAAGGATTATAAGTTAGATAACACAACTGTTTTGGTGATTAGGATTACATATATATTATTATTAGTAAATATTACGTTGAAAAGTTAAAAAGAATAAAATTTAGAAAATGGAAATATGTCTCGAGGACATATATAAAGACTAGACAAATAAATAAACATGACTAATAGAAAGATAGAAAGTAGTAAATAGAGAAATGTTTAGTTAACATCTGTATTAAGAAGAGTGAACAGTAAAAGAGAATTTAAAAAGTAATTATGTATATATGATAAGTAACAAATGTGACTGTGAAGAAGAATGAAAAAATATATAATAATTGCTATCTAAAAGGAACATCTAGGTTAATATTAATATTAAAAGGCAAGAAAGAACGGAATATTAAAATGAATGATGTAAATTAATGTTAATGAGTTAACTAGCAGAATATTTGAAAAAAAAGAATTGGTTAAAATAACAAAATTTTGGAGAACCTTTCAGAAGGTCAGAGTACTAGATAAGAGGGAAGTCCCATTCTCGTTGAGTTCAAAGTGGGCGATTATCCAAAACGTCAATGAGAATATTTTATGTATTACGTCACATAAGTCTTCAGTGATAAAGAATGAAGAGACACAGAGTTGCCTCGTTTATCACTCGAAAGCAGTGAATATTTCTTTTTTAGGTGAATCCGACTTATTTAGCAGAAGACCCGACGAATACAAAAGTAAAATTTAAATTAAATAAATGAATAATGTTAATGTGATTAACATATTAGAGTATAGGGGTAAGATAAACATAAGTGTTTTTTAAGATAATAGTAACTTGGATTAAGATAGCACTATAGAATATAAATTTTATATCTAGTGGAGTGCTTGTTTAGGAAAATATATTTAAGAGTCTAGCTGATCATTTGCATTTATTTGAATATGGAATGAGAGAAGAGATGTAATAGAGAGTGGATCCGAATAGAAAGAAAAGACTGAAAAGAATAGGAAGAATAGACTGAAAAGAAGGAGAAAAGCAGTAGATAAATAGAGATAGCATAGAGATAGATTAAGAGAATATTGACTACAACAATATGGATACGATATTGACATTTATATAACAAGATTTAGACAAATAAGATAAGAGTATAATCGCTAAAATAAAATAAATATAGTTATAGAGAAGAATAGAAAAATAGAGATATAGATAAAAGTAGAAATGAATAAAAATAGAGATATATAGAAATAAATAGAAATAAATAATAATAGAAATAAGTGAAGTTAGCATGGTATAGAATAAATAGTGAAGATCATAAGATATTATAAATAGAAGAAAAAGAAAGAAAGAAAATAGTTTTAGGGAATTAAAAAGACATAAGTGTTTTACTAGTCTAAAGATAGCCCTAAACAAGTAAGAAATGTTTCGAGACGGTAAAGAATATCTAATTCATAGTGACAGATTTAAAAGTCACCGTTTCACAAGCTAGGCCATTTGGCAATAAGATAAGATAATATAAGATTAAAGAAGTAATTATAAGATTATTACCCCGGGATATTTTGTTTACTCTACTTGGACATGAGATAAGACATATAGGATTAAGACGAAGGCGAAAGATATTTTGTTGTTGGTTGGCTTCCGACGCAAAAGACTTAAGTAGTAATGGCCTGACTTGGCTTAACTTTGGACTTTGACCCCGACATTTGTGACGTCATAGGTCAAGGGTCAATGACCTTGGCCCGGGGTCAAGGACCTAGGGGTACATAAGGCCACCCCCTCTAAATTTCGGCAGTGGTATCAAAGCCCACCCCTTAAATTTTGGCAGGGGTACATAAGACCACCCCCTTAAATTTTGGAAATTGCCAAATCTAAAAATTGGGTTTGGTAGCCTAGGACCATAGTATGTACCTCTATCAGTATTGGGTGTCTATGTCGTTCCCTTTCATGAGTAAAAAATTGCCAAAAATTAAAATTTCGGGGGTTTTTGACCTAATTTATCCCCTTTGATGAGATATTATTACCTTATATAATTATATGGGCGTATACAGGGGTCCATTACCTTTCATAAGACATGGAAACATTAATGCACCCCTTTAAAAATTTGGGAGGGGTACCTTGGTCCACCCCTTAAATTTTGGAAATTGACCAACTTAAACATTGGGTATTATAGTATAGGACACTAATATGTATTATGATAAATTAGGATGCTCCACCTCGTTCCCTTTTAGGAGTACAACATTGCCAAAAATATAAACGTAAGCAATACGTACTACCACGTGTTTGGATTTTTGGTCGATTTTATCCCCTTTGATGACGTGTTATTATCCTATATAGTTATATGGTCATGCATAGGGGTCTATTTCCTATCATAAGACATAGGTACATTTGTGCACCCCTTTAAAAATTTGGGAGGGGTACCTTGGGCCACCCCTTCATTTTTAGAAATTGCCCATTTTACACATTTGGTATAATAGTATAGAACCCTAATATATATTACTATAAATTTGGGTGGTCCACCTCGTTCCCTTTCATGGGTACGAAATTGCCAAATTTTTAGTACAACCACGTGTTTCGTTTTGACCTAATTTATTCCCTTGGATGATGTCCTATTACCTTATATGGTTGTATGGTTATGTATAGGGGTCCATTACCTACCATAAGACATAGGTACATTTGTGCACCCATTTAATTTTTTGGGAGGGGTACCTTGGCCCACCCCCTTTAATTTTGGAGATTACCCATTTTATATATTTGGTATTATAGTGTAGGACCCTAATAGAGATTACTATAAATTTGGTTGGTTCACCTCGTTCCCTTTCATGGGTACGAAATTGCCAAATTTTAATACATTCACGTGTTTGGTTTTTGGCTCAATTTATCCCCTTGGATGAGGTCCTATTACCTTATATGATTATATGGTCATGTATAGGGGTCCATTTCCTATCATAAGACATAGGTACATTGATGCACCCCGGGAGGGGTACCATAGCCAATCCCTTAAATTTTGGAAATTTTCCAATTTAAGCATTCGGTATTATAGTACATGACCTCAATATGTATCATGATAAATTTGGGTGGTCCACCTTATTCCCTTTCATGGGTAAAAAAATTGCCAAAATATAAAGATAAGCAATATGTTGTACCACGTGTTTGGTGTTTGGCCCAATTTCTCCCCTTTGATGAGGTTTTATTACCTTATATGGTTATATGGTCATGTATATAGGTTCATTTCCTATCATAAAACATGGGTACATTGATGCACCCGTTAAAAATTTGTGAGGGGTATCTTGGCTCATCCACTCAGGTTTAGAAATTGTTTAATATAAGCATTTGGTATCTTCGTACAGGTCTTCAATATGTACCACTATAAATTTGGATGGTCCACCTCGTTCCCTTTCATGGGTAAAGAACTACCAAAAATCAAATTTCGGAGGTTATTGACCCCTATTTAACACGTTATATGGTTTAGTACTTTCATATGTTTATGTTCCCTTTTAAATTTGGGAATTATCAAATAACAAAATTCGGTAAACGTTTTCTAGGACCCATTGATATTCCTCTTATGGCCAAATATTCAAAATTTAAAGGTGATTGACCGGCTTTATTATTGAATAAATACAGGATTTATTACTTTTTTCATAAGACAGGTATGTTTGTGTACCAATCTTAAATTTTGGGAGTGGTACATTTCTTATTGTCATATCAATAATTGGTAATTGTTCTTAGAATTGGGTGGTATCTCTTTCTTTGGGTAAATCATTGTCAAATATCAGTATGATCACGTGATCAGTTATTGACCTATGATGGGATTAGGAGTCCAGGACATTGGTACATTAGGATAATTTGAGATACCTTTCTAGGATAATTTGAGATACTTTTATTTATATAATTTTTATGCAATTATTAAACCCTAACCATTTAATAAACAATTTATACCTTTTATGAAACAATCATAAAAGATAACATTTATAATATTATATTACTTTTATTTATTTAATTATTATGCAAATTATTAAACCCTAACCATTTAATAAACTATTTATACCTTTTATGAAATAATCATAAAATATAACATTTATAATATTACATTACTCTTATCTATCCAACTATTATGTGAATCATCAAACCCTAACCATTTAACAAACACTTTATTACCTTTCTTTCCCAATATTTTTTCAACCAAATACTCATCCTTATATTTAGTTTTCAATAATTCTGGTTCATAAAATCTTCCTTTAACTTCTTCATTGTTTAAATCTTTAATTTTATATGTAGGTGGATTAGATGGAATAACTTCACTAATAACAAACACTTCTGCTGACCAATTAGGTGTATATCCTTTTTCAAACAAACCTTTAATTTTACTTATACGAACATAATCACCAATCTTATACTTTAACTTAACAGACTTATATTCCTTCTTATACACTTTTTTCAATATCCCATGCTCATTTTTCTTATTCACTTCTACAGGTTTCATACCAATTGTTCTATGTACTTTGTTATTATATTCATCAACCAAACCTTGCAATATTTTAACCACTAATAATTACCTTGAACAGTGAATTTCTTCCACATATTTTGTTTAAGTGTTTTGTTAAATCTTTCAACAACAGAAGCTTTTTTACCGCTATATGTTGAGTAATGATTGATATTGTTTTTTCCCATCAAATCTTCAAATTCTTTAATATAAAACTCTTTACCTTGATCAGTTTGTAAATTATTAGGTTTTCTTACTTTTAACACTGATTCAAATGCTTCTGTAACATTCTTCCCACTCTTATCTTTAACAGGAACAGCAAATGCATATTTTGAAAACACATCTATAATCGTTAGCAAATACTTATAACCTTTATTTAATTTTGAAACACCTTTTAACACACCACTATCCATTTCCACAAGATCTGCTTGCCATAAATCATCTATACCTTTAACAATAACACTTAACCTAGGATAATTTTTTCTACATGGTTTATGAATTTCTTCTATAATATCTTCTCTAATACCTTCACCTTCATATAGTCAATCGCGCTTTTTAATGAATTGGGATTTATTAGTACCACATACAACACATATACCTTTCTTAACATATCTCTCATTCTTTGTCTGTTCTATTCTAATGTTATCTATTTTTGTATCTGTTGATTTCTTACACTTAACACAATACATCATTATTTATTAAAAGAAAATAATTAAGGTTCTCTTTCTATATACATAATAACTTCCAATAATTTTCCTTCTTCCATAGCTGATTTTTTTTGTGCTTGAAACATAATTTTAGCACCCTTTTTAATGTTTAATGGCAAATTTACCACTAAAGTATTGTTCAAAAATATATCTAAAAAGTATCTATCCAAACTTAATTCCATATGCATTATTTTTCCATTGTAGAGAAACTCATAATCATTAGATAAATTAAATATTCTGAAGATTGGATTTGGAACATTTCTAGTTCTCAATCGACATAATAAATTTATAGTTTCTTTTCGCATAATTAGATTAAAAGTTTCCTTTTTCATCATTTGGAAATCTTGATTTGTTGTAAGAGTATTTAATTGGGTGATATTTCTGACTTATATTGATTAAATTCTGAAACAGGAACTTTTCCTTTAAATAGAATAGTAACATTATTATTGGTCTTTTTAAATTCTTCCATATATTCACCTTTTAAAACCTCAATATCATCTTTCTTTATATGTGTGTCTTGTAATGATTTTAATACATCTTCAAATTTGTTTTTATCACTTTCTAATTGGTTGTTAATATCGCTTTTCACTGACTCGAGCTGGTTTAACGTAATAGCATCTTGTTGATCAATACCATTAGTTATATTAACTAATCTTTTTTGTGTAAAATCAATCCACGATCTATAATTTGTTGTGAAAATTTTATTTAGTTCAGATTTAAAATTTGTACGACTCATTAAATTTTCATGTGTGTCTCTTTTATATTTTTCAAATTCTTCATTCTTAACAACATTATCTAAATTCCTTAACTGCTCTTCACTAATATCACTTACCTTACTTTTAATAGTACCAAAAATATCCATATTTATTATATAATAATTTGAGTTATTTAACAGCAAGTAAAACAGTTATACGAGCTCTACCAAAATCAATCAAATCACCATTCTCACCTTTAATTGAAACTTTGAAATTATTAAATTTATTGTGATGTATTGGGAAAAATATCTTTTCATTAGGTTCATATATAATTGGTTCTCTAAATTCTGCATTTGTTCTAAATGTTGCAATTAAGTCTGTTTCGTTGTGTGTTGTATCATTGTGTTTTAAAATCACACCTTCTGCTAAATCACAGTGAATATTTATAGTATCAAACGGATGAAACCTTGGTGGTTTATCTCCAATATGTTCTATATTTTCAGCCAAGTTCTTTTCACTAAAACCTAATACAGTATTAATTGTATCTAAGGTTATATCACATTGCTGGCTAAATATTTTAACTCTATTTTTCCTTCTATCCTCAGTAAATTGAATATTTTTAAAAGGATCGTTGGTATATGGAAGGTTTGATTTAATATATTCTTCTAATTCTTGTAAACTATATTGACCAGGCTGAATTATGAGTTGTTTTGTAAATTTTGAGTTACTATTACAAAATGTTAATTTGTTGTTCTTTTCTGTAATGTTTGGAGTTAAGTATGTTATGTAAAATCCTGCAACAGCTACTTCTAAATCGTTTTCAAATGGGTAATGCAAAGGCATGTTTAATACAGATGAATAACCATTTAAATTAAATACCTTCATTTATTATATAACAAATAACTAATATGGATAATTGGGATATTAAAGTAAGGTCAACAGAAGAAACGGCGAAGAGAAAGAGGAATGGTGAGTTGTTACCTGATGATATCAGATGTTTAGTAGTTGGGCCTAGTGGTTGTGTTAAAACGACGTTAATGATTTATAATTTTTTGTTGGCACCTAAATGGTTAAAATATGCAAATGTTTATATCTATTCTAAAAGTTTAAATCAACCTAAATACCAACACTTAATACAACTTTTTCGAGATATAGAACGTAATATTAAAGATACAATAGCAATAATAAAAGGAAACAATGAAGAGATTATTTCATTAGATGAATGTGAGGACTATTCTCTGGTAGTATTTGATGATTTCATATTAGAAGAACAAAATCACGTTATAGAATATTTTACTCGAGGGCGTCATAAGGGTTTGAACTGTTTCTATCTTGGACAAACATATTCTAAAGTGCCAAAACAATTAATTAGGGACAACTTAAACTTCCTTTGCATATTTAGACAGGACAATGTAAATTTAAAACATATATATGATGAATTTGTTGCATCTGATATGTCGTTTGAAAAATTACAATCATTATGTAGCAAGTGTTGGAGTGAAGAACATGGTTTCTTAACAATAGATATGACTAGGAAGGTGAATAATGGTAAATATAGAAATAAAATTAAAGATTTTCTAAAAGTGTAAACTAAACGTATATGAATGCAGGTGAACGTATATATTATGTTATGTTATGTTATGTTATGTTTTTATTTTTTTCTTTATATAATAAATGGATGTTAATAAAGCTAAGAAGTATATTAAGTTAAAAGAAGAACTTATTAAAAGATTTAAGGAAATTAAACAAAGTAATCGAAGTAAGTATGAAAAATTTAAAGAACAAGATCAGCCTGTTATTGATGCAATTAAAGATTTAGGGCAAGATATATCAAAAGTAGCAGAAGAAAATAAAAATCTAATTCAAGAGTTAGTTCCAGTTGCGTATAAAAGTGCTAGAGTGGATTCAAGCTTATTAGAAACACCACCTATGTATGATAGTTCTATAAATGAAAGTGATACGCCTATAACAGAAGAAATAAAACACATGAAAAAACAAATTAAATATAAAGTAGAAGGAATAGAATCTTTAGCAATAACTCATTTTGGTAATATTGCTTCAAGATATTATGCAACTAGAGATGATAAAAGTTTTGGAATACAGCCATATGATGAAGATGGGAAAGTTATACATATGATAGGAAATGCGGAAGTTAAAATTCATGGTGACGATTTAGTTATTAATAATCGACATTATACAGGAACAGAAGGTTTATGGGAATTATTGACAAAACATAATCCAACAAATTATAATGATGATGATCTAGAAAAATATAAACAAATAGTAATTGATTCTAGTGTTGCATTTCATAATAATGATCCAAGTACAAGAAAACAAAAATCTAGTAAAGGTAAAAAATATAAAGAAATTATCAAACCTATTTGGGATGAATATATAAAACCAACAACACCTTAAAAAAAGACACCAAAATCTGGAGAAGGAATAAAGGTATATAACGAATTATCAAAAGAATACATATGGATGGATGATGTGAGAAAACTGATTGATCGTTTGATTGTTATTGATGGGGAAGAAAAGTCTGGAAATGATAACTTTTATAATGAGAAAGTAGGTATTATGGATATGATTAATTCTAAACTTGCACAATTTATTCCTAATGATCCAAAAGGTATAGGTTATTTGATTAAGATATTGAATACGCTGCCACCAAAATTTTGGAATAGTGAAAAGTATGGAAAAGGATTAGTAAATGATTTGATTAATAAACTTCCATTTGAGTTGTATATTCCAGGATTTAGATTTTGCGGTCCGGGAACAAAACTTCAAGAAAGATTAGAAAGAGGTGATGAAGATATTAACAAATTAGATGAGGCTTGTAAAGAACATGATATATACTATAGGGATAATAAAGATACAGAATCAAGACATATTGCAGATAAGGAATTAGAAAATAAAGCTTGGGAAAGAGTTTTTGTGAAAGATGCTAATTTAATAACTGAAAAACTACCTGCTCTTGGAACTGCTTTAGTGATGAATACAAAAGTAAGATTTGGTTTAGGTTTATAAGTAATGAAAGTAAGATTAGGTTTATAAGTATTTTTAGATTTAGGTTTATATATGTACTTTTTATGGAAATTTTTCATAAAAAGCTTTTAATTATATAATAAATATGCAGTTAAAAGGTTTTACATTTACGATTCCTAATCAGGAACTTAAACAATTAAATATAGATCACATTTTAACTAACAAACAACTCAAACAAAAGGAAGCAAAACTAAGTAAAGGACAATGTATGTCTCTATCTCTTTCTATACCACAACTTAAGAAAATAAACAAAGAAATGAAGGCAAATGATAATAAAGTTCATTATGGTGGTTTTATATTTACTATTCCAACGATTTTAGCTTTAATAGGTGCTCTAGGTTCTGTTGCTGGATGTGCGGCTGCTATTGCTAAGACTGTAGATGATGCAAAAAAGAATAAAATGGAATTAGAGGAACAAAAGCGACATAACTTAGCAATGGAAGAAAAACAAGGTGGTAAGCTTTCAGAAAACGTAAACTCCAAAACAGTAAAGAAAAAGAAGAAATTCAACCATTAAGTAATTTAGACCTAATACAACTTGTTAAAAAACATAAGATAAGAAACTTTAGAGGTGTATTTATGAGTGATGAATTGCCTAAACAACCATGGAAGAATGAGTGTGGTATTGTTAATTTTGATACGTCTAAAAATATAGGAACGCATTGGATTTGTTATTGGAAAAAAGGAAATAGAAAGTATGTGTTTGATTCATTTGGAGGTAATCCGCCAAAAACACTCGTAAAATATCTTGGTCATAATATAGAGTACAATAGCAGCCGTATACAACATTTTAGCGAGGTAATTTGTGGACATTTATGCATTACAGTGTTAAAAATGTTTACAGATGGGTATAGTTTTTCAGAAATTATTAGTCAGGTGAATAGGAATAAGGATATTTGGAGAAGTTATATTTAAGTTTTATGGGTTTAATTTATGGGCTTAATTCATAAAAGGATTACAAATATTTTTTTTATAATAAATATGGATAAGATAGAATCATATGAATTACAATCCTTTAAACCTAATCAAAAAACAATCGAGAATTTAAATAAGCCAAACAGGTCTATTGAATTCGATATTGACGTGGGTGATGGCTTCATACATCCTTATTATGCTGATATTTATGTAACTTTTGAAATTAGAGGTAGGGATGCTGATGGAGAATATACTACTGGTCAAAATATTAGACTTATTAATAATTTCTTCCCACATTTGTTTTCTCAAATTCAAGTTAGTAAGCATGGACAGATATTAGATATTATAGATTATCCTGGTTTAACTTCAACAGCTGTAAACACATGTACGATTTCAAAACCAGAGGCAAATCACTATGATGAATGTGGATGGGAAGGAATTACGTGGGCAAGAACAGATGAAGAAATAGTGTTTTTGCTAAGACTTTTGCCAGGATTTTGTTCAAATTTTAAAGATATTATGTGGAAAGGAGGATTGAAATATACATTTAAAAGAAGTGGTTCTGATGATAATGCATTTGCTATTTGGAAAACAAAAAAGCAGGATGGAACATATGAGAATGATCAACCACATCCAGGTAAAATTAAGATTACAAATATGGAGTTAAGAATGCCTATTGTTAATTATGAACCTAACTATGCCACCTTGTTAAGATCTAATATGTTAAAAGAAGGTAAGATTCCTATTTCATTTAACACGTATTAATGTTTACAGAAATCAGTTAGTGGTAAATATTTAGAATTCGATTTAACCACACAATTTAACTCAAGTGAATTTGATATGCCTAATTTTGTGATTGCCTTTTTCCAAACTGATAGAAATGATAATCAAGAAAGAGATTCAAGCTATTTTGATCATTGTAAAGTTCAGTATATCCATTTTCGTAATTCTAGAAATGAATCTTTCCCATTAGAATCTTTAAACTTAGATTTTGCAAAACATAAGTATTTGAAAGTTTATGAAATGTGTACGGTATATAAGCGAGCTACAATTGGAAATACTGAGATGTTTTATTACCCGAAGGAGTTTTTAGAAAATAGGCCGATGTTCGTAATTAACACAAGCAAGCATAAATCAGTAACTGTAAGTGATAGAACTAATTTGAAACTGACTGTTAATTACTGACTGTTAATTACTGTTGAAACTGACTGAAAAGTGATGGTCCAGATATAACAATTTGCTATGTTGTTATGATTGGTAAGAAAAATTTAGAGTATGATGTTGAGAAAGAAAAAATAATTGAGAAAATGTAAATCAATTATATGTTTATTAGATTTGTTTAGTTTGTAAGTGTTTTTATGATATTATCATAAAAACTTATTTAATAAAATGACTATTCCAGATAACATTCCACGTAAGAATTTAATTGTGTTAATTGAAGATACTATATTAAATCTTGAGAAGTTATTAATGAAAAACAAAAGGAATTTTAAGAGAATAAAATGTGTTTATATTACTCTTATTACGTTATCAATTCTATTATCAGCTTCTACAGGGTTCATCAATGTATTTATTCCTGTTACAGTATATTCAATTATTACAACTGCATTTGCTTCGGCTTCTCCTGTTATCACTGGTCTATCAACACGGTTTAATATAGCTTCAAAGAAAGAATATTATAAAAGTATGGTGAATCGAATTGGGATGTTTAAAGATGAGCTTAATGTAATTAAGCTCATGAATGGTGAATTAACAGATGAAAATGTAAGAGATATTGTTAACAGAATCAATGACATACTTAACGAAATTCGAGGCTATTAGAAACTGATTTTTAAAAAATTTAATATAATAAATACGATGGCGAGTCATATTGAACTTTTAAATAAACTTGGAAGCCTTGAACAAAAACAGGTTATTGGATTAAGAGAATTAGAATTAAATACAGAATATAAGATTGTGAAAATGGAAAAGATTAAAACTAAGTTTGGAAAAAGCATTTTAGTTGAATGTGAAGAGTTTAAGATATTTGTTCCACCTAGATTTACAAAACACTTAACAGATAAAATGATTGATGAGATCGTTAAAGATGGAATAAAAATCAAATACACTGGTTTAAAAGATAATTATCCAACTATTGAGTTCTGTATGTAAATTTCAAATAATGATTGGTTTTGTGAATCCAAAAATAATAAAAATGACCAAAAATATGTCGTCAGAAGTAAAAAATGGAGTGAATACAATGGATCCTCAAAAGAAATTTATACTTACTAATAACTTTAATGTAATTGTGAAAAATGTACAAACCGAAGTTCAAGTTGTTTTTGATATTAACGGCTGTCTATTCAGCTTGAATTATGATCAGCGGACAGAGTTAAAGAAGTCATTGTTTCCTATAGAGAACGAGATTAGCAGAAGATTCCATTATAAGTATCCGAACTTGTAACAATCAATATACTAATTTGTAAGTATTATGTAATTATGTAGAATTTAGTTAACTTTTATGGTAAAATCATAAAAGTGTTTTGTAATTTTATTTTACTAAATTTAGTGATTTTTATAACTAGATTTAGTGATTTTTTTGTTTTTGTAACTAGATTTAGTGATTTTTTTAACCAGATTTAGTGATTTTTGTAACTAGATTTAGTGATTGAATGCATTGTAAGTTATTATGAGTAAGATAGAAGTTATTTGAGATGTGATAGAAATTATTTGGGGGATAAAAAGTGTTAACAAATTATTAGGGGTAGATTAGAAGATATTTGGAAGCAGGGGTGTGCTATGTTATTGAGGGTGGGGGTGAAAGTGCGCTAGAACATACATTTATCCCCTACTACTATTGCACCACAATGTTGCCAGAGGTTTTAGTTCTAAACAGTTCCGGTTCTTTACTAATGAGTGCTCAAACTTTTAAAAATGTCAAACCAAACTTTGAAACAAAAATTTCAAACAAAACTTTTGAAACAAAAATTTTCAAACCAAATTTTCTTGTACGCAGTTCTGGTTCTTCACTTATGAGTGCACAAACATAAAAATTTGAAACCAAAATTTTCCAAACAAAACTTTCGAAGCAAAAATGTTCAAACAAAAAATTTTAAACAGAAAAAAATTCGAACAGTTATTAAACTAAAATTTTAAACAAAAATTTTTTTTGTTTTGAAACGAAAAAAAATTAAAAATTTCAAACGAAAAAATTTAAAACAAAATTTTGATACAAAAATTTCAAAACAAAAAATTTCAAACAAAAAATTTTGAAACAAAAATTTCAAACAAAATTTTTTAATCTAAACTTTAGAAACAAAATTTTCAAACTAAAAATTTCAAACGAAAAAAATTCAAACTAAAGTTTCAAACAAAAAAATTTTGAAACAAAAATTTCGAAACAAAAATTTTCAAACTAAAAGTATCAAACGAAAAAAAATGTCAAACCAAACTTTAAACAAACAAAAATTTCTAAAACATTTTTAAATGTTAAAGAAAACTTAAAACTGAATGCAGCAAAGATTTGAAAATCAGCAACCAATCAGACTTCACGAAAGATAGTGATCAACCAATCAAATTGCATCAACAATAACTTGGCCAGTGTTGTAGCATGTATTTCCTTAAGACTATGTGTTATAAGATTCAATAAGGTTAACTATGTATCCCTGTACACTACCTCATCAAGGTCAATCACATGGTACATTGTATTGCTTACGTTTATATTTGGCTGTAATAATCAAAACCAATGACGCATTCTCAAATTATCTTAGAAAGTTTAAATGTACCAATGTCCTGGACTCCTAATCCCATCATAGGTCAATAACTGATCACGTGATCATACTCATATTTGACAATGATTTACCCAAAGAAAGAGATACCACCCAATTCTAAGAACAATTACCAATTGTTGATATGACAATAAGAAATGTACCCCTCCCAAAATTTAAGATTGGTACACAAACACACCTGTGTCTTATGAAAAAAGTAACAAATCCTGTACTTATTCAATAATAAAGCCGGTCAATAACCTTTAAATTTTGAATATTTGGCCATAAGAGGAATACCAATGGGTCCTAGAAAACGTTTACCGAATTTTGTTATTTGATAATTCCCAAATTTAAAAGGGAACATAAACATATGAAAGTACTAAACCATATAACGTGTTAAATAGGGGTCAATAACCTCCGAAATTTGATTTTTGGTAGTTCTTTACCCATGAAAGGGAACGAGGTGGACCATCCAAATTTATAGTGGTACATATTGAAGACCTGTACGAAGATACCAAATGCTTATATTAAACAATTTCTAAACCTGAGTGGATGAGCCAAGATACCCCTCACAAATTTTTAAAGGGTGCATCAATGTACCCATGTTTTATGATAGGAAATGAACCTATATACATGACCATACAACCATATAAGGTAATAAAACCTCATCAAAGGGGAGAAATTGGGCCAAACAGCAAACACGTGGTACAACATATTGCTTATCTTTATATTTTGGCAATTTTTTTTACCCATGAAAGGGAATAAGGTGGACCACCCAAATTTATCATGATACATATTGAGGTCATGTACTATAATACCGAACGCTTAAGTTGGAAAATTTCCAAAATTTAAGGGATTGGCTATGGTACCCCTCCCGGGGTGCATCAATGTACCTATGTCTTATGATAGGAAATGGACCCCTATACATGACCATATAATCATATAAGGTAATAGGACCTCATCCAAGGGAATAAATTAGGTCAAAAACGAAACACGTGGTTGTACTAAAATTTGGCAATTTCGTACCCCTACAACGGAACGAGGTGGACCATCCAAATTTATAGTAATATATATATATATATATATATATATATATATATATATATATATATATATATATATATATATATATATATATATATATATATTAGGTCCTATACTATTATACCAAATGTTTAAATTGGGCAATTTCCAAAATTAAAGGGGTGGGCCAGGGTACCCCTCCCGGGGTGCACAATTGTACCAATGTCTTATGATGGAAAATGGACCAATATACATGACCATATAACCATATAAGGTAATAGGACATCATCCAAGGGATAAATTGAGCCAAAAACCAAACACGTGAATGTATTAAAATTTGGCAATTTCGTACCCATGAAAGGGAACGAGGTGAACCAACCAAATTTATAGTAATCTCTATTAGGGTTCTATACTACAATACCAAATATATAAAATGGGTAATTTCCAAAATTAAAGGGGGTGGGCCAAAGTACTTCTCCCAAAAATTTAAATGGGTGCACAAATTTACCTATGTCTTATGATAGGTAATGGACCCCTATACATAACCATACAACCATATAAGGTAACAGGACATCATCCAAGGGAATAAATTAGGTCAAAACGAAACACGTGGTTGTACTAAAAATTTGGCAATTTCGTACCCATGAAAGGGAACGAGGTGGACCACCCAAATTTATAGTAATATATATTAGGGTCCTATACTATTATACCAAATGTGTAAAATGGGCAATTTCTAAAAATGAAGGGGTGGGCCAAGGTACCCCTCCCAAATTTTTAAAGGGGTGCACAAATGTACCTATGTCTTATGATAGGAAATAGACCCCTAAACATAACCATATAACTATATAAGTAATAGGACCTCATCAAAAGGAATAAAATGGGCCAAAAGAACAAACACATGGTACAACGTATTGCTTACGTTTATATTTTGGCAATTTTTACCCTTAAAACGGAATGAGGTGGACCACCCAAATTTATCATAATACATGTTAGGGTCCAGTACTATAATACCAAATGTTTAAATTGGGCAATTTCTAAAATTTAAGGAGTGGGCCAAGGTACCCCTCCCAAATTTTTAAAGGGGTGCACAAATATACCCATATCTTATGAAAGGGAATGGACCCCTATACATGACCATATAACTATATAGGATAATAACACCTCATCAAAGGGGATAAAATCGACCAAAAAACCAAACACGTGGTACAACGTATTGCTTACGTTTATATTTTTAGCAATGTTGTACTCCTAAAAGGGAACGAGGTGGAATATCCTAATTTATCATAATACATATTAGGGTCCTATACTATAATACCCAATGATTAAATTGGTCAATTTCCAAAATTTAAGGGGTGGGCCAAGGTACCCCTCCCAAATTTTTAAAGGGGTGCATTAAAGTTCCCATGTTCTATGAAAGGTAATGGACTCCTATATACGCCCATATAATTATATAAGGTAATAATACCTTATCAAAGGGGATAAATTAGGTCAAAAACTCCCGAAAATTGAATTTTCGGCAATTTTTTACCCATGAAAGGGAACGACATAGACACCCAATACTGATAGAGGTACGTGCTATGGTCCTAGGCTACCAAACCCAATTTTTAGATTTGGCAATTTCCTAAATTTAAGGGGGGTGGTCCTATGTACTCCTGCCAAAATTTAGGGGGTGGGCCAAAATACCCCTGCCAAAATTTAGAGGGGTGGTCTTATGTACCCCTAGGTCATTGACCCCGGGCCAAGGTCATTGACCTTTGACTTATGACGTCACAAATTTCGGGGTCAAAGTCCAAAGTTAGGCCATTCAGGGCATTACTACTACTTAGCTACTGTACCTATTAAGGATAATGAATATACGGATTGGACAGGCATGTGGCAGAGCCTGTATATTTTATTTATTTTATGTTTATTTTCAGTTAATCATATTTTAAAAAAGATTTAGATTTTGAGTATTAGATTCATAAAACAGCAAAGTGTCAGGAAATAATAATGCACGAAAAAAAATTACATAAACATTGTAGTCATTGCTTTTTAATGTAGAAATACTTATGCAACGATGGTATGATGTACGCTTTGTCTAGCAAATTGTTTCATTACAGGAAATTAAAAGCAGAATTCAATTAATGTCTGATTGAAAAGAATTGGCAGAATTCGTTGTAAGTAAATTTGTAAGATGTTTGTGAACACAAGACACTCTTTTCGGGTATGTTAGAATTGCCAGGAATTGTGAGTCGAAGCATTCCAAGCATTGCCAGTCGTCGACCACAATGAGGAAACCATTGCGTTTCCTAAACAAGAAAGAGCACACGCCTCTGACGTCATGCAGAAGCGGCAGATTCCAGGTCACAGGAAGTTCAACAAAAACGAGAGGACCAGAAGTCACTGGAGCAGTTGGACAGTAGAGATCAGATCAGTCAGGAGTGATCAGTCGAGATCAGTCGAAGACGGAGAGTTGGAGAAATGGAACAACGACTACAAGTCGGAGATTGACGTTTAAAGTTCTAACTAGTAGAATGTCTAGAAATAGCTTTCTTTAAGTTAAGCGAGTTAACGTTTCGCTAAGACGAACTCTGAAAGTTTATCATACGTTACGGAGGAGATATTATTATGCTGACCGTTCGCAAAACTTCGGCGTAATCAAATCATTTGCAGCCCGTTCTTAGTTCGAAACTCCGTTCCATCCTTTGGAGTCACCGCCAGCGAGATACCATCCAGCCTGTGGTTTGACGATCGGAAGGAGCTTTTGGTGGACCAGCATTTGCAGGAGCATAAGAACAGAACTCCAAGAGGTATGTGCTACTTTCTAAACATTAGTCGAAGGCTCAATATTTGGTATGTAGTGTTAGAACTGGCAATTTCTAATTACCCGAATTCATACACGACACCTTACACGTACTTACACAAAGTAATGAAAATACAACAGTAATTCAATTATCGAAATCTGGAGTTGTTATTTAATTACAGAAATCCCCATAATAACATGAACCGAAATATTATCTCTCGCTTAGTTGTACATCATATTCCCACTCATTTCAGATAGTGAGTGGAAGGTAACTTCTTTGTGTTCACTCAAAACATCCCCAAGATTAGAAACGAACCAGGGAAGTTCACAACTTGTAATTTATTCTTTGAGTCAAAGTATTTTGCATAAAACATCGTTTCGTAAAATATGTATACGATTGTATACTATTAATTTCGAAAATTGTACTCATAATATTATTTTCCATCATGGATTTGAAGAAACAAAGTTCGAAGAAAGAAAGATCTCCGATCCACTTATCTCTTCATGTTTGATATGTAAGTCTCATCTTCGTTATTGACCCTTAATCTATTTTAGTCCTACGCAACGCGAATCAATGGGATGGCTCTAAGTGAAAACATTCATTTAAATGGTTAAGTAATCAGGAAATTCCTGCTGTTATTTCACGAAACACAATAGATCTTGAGGAAAAAACAATTTTGATTACCAGAGGGAGAGAGTAAATCATTTGCTTACGTTTGCTTAACTAGGAAGAAGGCAAGGGCGCCGATCCTGGGGTCCAGGCCCACCAAAGCTCATGTAGGCCTCCTTTGTATTTATGAATATACAATATTTGGCATAATTTGAGGGCAATTTATCTTAAAAGCCTCATATATATCTTCTGCATTTGAATGCCCCCCACCAAATTTACAGAGAAATCGGCGTTCTTGGAAAAATGTCTAGTGAAATAAATAAAAATGTTATAACGTAATACTTGAACAACTCTATCTAATGGTGGAAAGTAAATTAGTATTCAACACTTCTTTCAATTTTAAGCATTTCAAAGATTCTTGTAATTTAGTATCGTCCCGGATTTGCATTTTTGAAGTACGAGAACTCTATCTATATCTTAACGTGGGAATTGGTTTCGGACCATGCACTTATGCCGCTTTGCCACAAGATGCACATAGGAGTTTTTCTTTCGATTTCCTTAGGAATATTGCGAATGGTATGACTTTTAAAACTATGTTCAAAAAAGAATACATACCGACACAATAAGATGATAATCTGATACTATTAAATATAATGAATTGTTTTGAATTTGTTCTCACGCTACCAAAGCAGTACTTATGCTTTTTTATTCCAGCCTTTTAATATAAGCATTTCCCACTATTGTCTGTTCTAGGACGATACAATTCTATTTCATGTATATGCTAGCTTTAGAAATACAGTAGGCTTTTGCTTATCCGACTTATACAGGCAGGCAGAACGCTGGATAATATAGATGTGTTAAGAAAAGACCTATTAAAAATAAAACTTATGATATAATTTTACATATTACGCCTCTAATAATAATATTTCATAACAAAAACTGCAGTGCACTGAATCAGGGGTGTATCCAGTGTGAGGGCCTGAGGGCTGTCCCCTCCGAAATTCAAGCACCTTTTAATAAACTTGCTTTTACCCTTTTGAGGTTCTTTTATATCTGTTTACTAGTAGTCAGTGTCCAAACTTTGGGCAATGCGCTGTTGTCTTGTTATAATTCTAAGAACATACCATAATGCCATTGTACCAGGTGGAATTAACCCGTAAGTACTATTGACCGTCTCTCAGACCGCTGCTGCTTTTCGTATCATTATATTTTCTACAGTCTCACTACTAGAAGTGGATCTTTTCGTCTACCTTCCTGTCTAGCATATGGTTACGTAGTGTCAAGTTCGTGTTATAATTGATCCCCTGTGCGCGGCGCTGGAGGGGTCGAACGGTCTCACAGACGTACTATAGTAGTTACGTGAGTATTTTGCTGTTCTGTTGTCTTTTGTTAACCACTGATTATTATCAGTATTGAGTCTTACCGTGTGGCACGTCTTACACCACACATCAAATAATGACCCAGAGATAGAAAACCTGAAATAATCAAATTTTATAACATGAGTAAAGGCGGAGTGGATACTCTAGACAAAAATGTACAGATTACACATCAAGTCGTCAAACAAGACGATAGCCATTGACAATTTTCTTTTTTCTGCTGGATGTTGATTGTGGTGTCAATGCGTATGCCTTGCGTCAAGTCTATGCTAAGTCCGCAGTGATAACAAGACTTGATTTCATGAAAAGGTTGGCAAAAGGACTTGTTAGGCCTCACATAGAACGTAGAATGTTCATTGGACATCTACCATGAGAGCTGAGTTTTTCAATCAAGAGCATACTATAACTTGAAAGTGAGTTTCCCACCATCGCGCACAAGGAGTTGAAGAGGAGAACATAGTCCGCTCTCCACTAAGTTGTAAGCGCAAAGCAATGATATTCGTGTCAGCGGTGTAGGGTACCGATTTCCTTGCAATGCAGAATAAAAAGATGTAAGTGCCTACTTGAAGAATGTGCATGCTATCAGAACAGTTAGTGCGGTACTTTCTTTACCGCCAAAACGAATTTTCTCTACTCCGGCGATCATATAAAAACTAAAAATAAGTTTTATTCATAACCTTTTTACTACAAAAAATATAAAAATACAACTGTAACAGTGCTTTCTTGTAAGTTTTGAAAAGCTATTTATAATATTCCATGTTTTTCCTCCGTTTTTACTGTATTTTTTATTCTCAGTGCATCTATAAGTAGAGTGTATTTTAAATTAGTGTTAATTTGACTACATAGAAACGGATAAAAAAATTGAATATTTCAACAATTACAATTTTAGAATAACAATGAAAACATTGTTACAAATTTTAACCATACTCTTTTTCTCATTGCTTTAAAAATATAAAACTTTTTCTACATCGTGAAATTACTATGTTTTATTTTTCTATAAGCAACTAAGATATGTAGGATAACATTATAAGAAAATATGCAATAAAACTACTATTCAGAAAATGTGAAACAACAATGCGGTCTGACAGATTACGTGATTACTTTCGTCAATAGTACTTAAGGGTTAAAGAACAGTTTCAAATAGGATTAACATTTCGTTTCCGTTCTATTTTTAACTTTAGTATATTAGAACGATACACTCAATGTCTTCTTGCTATTTTTGTTATGTGATATACGTAATAGACAGTTTTCTTTAGTTACATTTCTCTCGAAAATATATTTCATTTTGTTTGTGCTTAATGCAGTTTCCAAAGTGAACCGGTTTATAAATGGAAAATAGGAAAAACTTTAAGAGAAGTACAGAACTGTTGCATTATTATTATTATTATTATTATTATTATTATTATTATTATTATTATTATTATTATTATTATTATTATTATTATTATTATTATTATTGCTATTTTTAAAACATTAGAATTACGTGCTTACGAGGATTCGTGTTAGGCCCCCTACGAATAGAAAACCTGGATACGTGTCTGCACAGCATGATAGACGTATGAGTCAAGGTGTAGACAGACGCGATAGGCGATAGACTCCAGAGCATGAAAAATAGATTAAGACCACAACTAGCAGTTCTTCTTGCCGATTGGTGCTATCTGCAATGATATATCGGATCACACAGTATGTGGAACAAAGGATGGTCGGATAAGCAAGACCATAATGTATTGGTGTTTAACGCACCTAAACTTGTAAAATGTTTGTATAAACAATTATCTTTCACTATTTAGCTAAATTTGTGGGCACGATCGCAGACCTTGCCTCATAAAGTATAGTCTTATAAAGAAAAAATACTTTTTTTTACCTAAAAGCTAAAGAGAAGCCAACTTCAATAATTTAATTTTCTTTTTTTTTTAATAATGGAAAACTAGTCCATTTTATCACGAAAAATCAGGCTGGTACTAAGATGTCTTCTTCCGTCCGTATATATCCTTCACACTTTGTTGGAGACAAAATTGTTCTTTCCAAGAAAACAGGATGAGAGAAGCATTACAACAGCATGAACTGAAAACAATAGCTATTACCAATAGTACTCTAATCCTTAATAAATACGTCAGTACAGCAAAATATCAATAAGTTGACCTTATTATATTCCTTCGGTTCTTATTAACATGAAAATTATAATGTTTTGTAAAAAAAAAAAAAAAAAAAAGAATGGGATAGGATGGGATTCGTTGGTAAAATAACTACGAGTCCGCCACTCTATCCACCTAACCACGGAGGCAACGCTGTGTTTGCTTTTTTTTCTTAAGAAATAATCTTCATAACCATGGTGCGTATCGCTTCGAACCTTGAGATAAGAGTTTTTCTTTTTAATTCTATATTATCGTACGACATCTTAGTTACAGAATCTAATTTATATTTGGCAGGCAATCTACACACTATGTTTTAACCAATAAATGCATCATTTTACTCCACTATCCAGTTCTTTGATCCAACTCCTTGACTCCCCTACTGAATTCCCTCCGCAAATGTGCTCTGCTACTGAAAAAATCCCTAGAAAGCGTCGCTGCCAGTATACACAAAACCGAGCATAATTTTGTTTTTTTCTTATATTTTTATTATTTTGTTATACTTTTTGAAAATATCTCCTTAGGTGGATTGCTTTATATTATCTCCACATAGTAATTAGTGAATTTTACCCACAAATTGGAATATATGCGAAAAAACGTGAGTTGCAGTAAACGCGCAATTTTTATTTCGCATGGGAGTACGTCCATCTGTCTGTCAACAGCAAAACGGCAAAAGCTGTCGACAAGCCGTTTTCAAGGATCGATTCAGCGTTCAAAACATATAGACCAACGGCCAAGGGGGTGATAACTCTCGCATCTAGGAAACTTTTGCCACTATATTAGGAATGTTCCTTGTGTCCTTAGAATCGAAAAATAGTTGTTAGTCAACATATAATTGTAACACCTGGGTCCTGAGGTCCTTAAACCTTTAGCACCCGTGTATCTATACAGACATCGATGGGACCTCTCTAAATAACCGTAGATCAGACCGTTAGGGCAACACTGGAATACATTATACCTCAATCCATTTATACGACTGTAGGCTTTCAGTTTACGTAATAAAATTGACATTTCTGTGTACAAAGGAAAACTAATGGAGGGATATTTAACAAAATTTCCCCTAAAAACGTCCCTTCTTGCCATTCTTTTAGTTACTACGTGGCAGCACTGCAAACTACGTGAACAATAAAACGCATTTATGGATCCCATTTCTTGCTTAACTTACACTGAAAATTTCATCTTGATCCAACAAATAGCAGCAGAGGAAAGTTTGTTCTTTTTATAGTTTTCACAAAGTTCATAACAATAGATATTCATGGAAGTACGAGTATTACTTTGTGTCAATATTCTGACCGTCGGTGCAACACTGGAACAAGTTATACCTCGACCGATTTGGAAAAGTGTAGGCTCTCAGTGTACGTAGCCAACGAGACATTTCTGCTTACAAAGATAAAATAATGGAGGGATATTTAAGCAAGTTCCCTTAAAAAGTCCCTTCTCGCGATTCTTTTAGTTATTACGTAGCAACATTGCAAATCGGGGAATAAAAAATGTATTTAGGTATTCTGTTTTATGTTCAACTTAAACTGAAAATTTCGTCTTGATCCATCAAATAGCAGCAGAGGACATATGTATTTTATATTCTTCACAGGGTTCATAATAATGGATTTTCATGGAAGTATGAGTATGACTTTGTGTCAATGTACAGTTATTACGTGACAACACTGCAAACTGCGTGAATAATAAAATGTAATTATGTGTTCTATTTTATGTTCAACTGAAACTGAAACTTTTGTCTTGATTCATCAAACAGCAGCAGAGGAAATATGAATTTAAAGTCTTCACAATTTTCGTAATAATTGATTTCCATTTAGGTATGAGTATGAATTTGTGTCAATGTTCCGTTTTATTTTTCTATAGAAAACAAGTGATACAAATTATTCTATTCGATTTTCTCATTAGTTGTATTACGACATATCCCAGTACCGAGAAATCCCCCAGGAAGGTTTTATGGTTTGTTGGTCCATGGTATAATAGAAAAAATTTCAAAGCAATAATTTTACTGTTGTTCGATTACATTATGTTCCTTTGAAAATACTTGTTGTTCTGCTATTCTACAATGAATACACTTCTAAACATGTCTGCTGGTATGTGAAGTTATTAAACAGCTCTCGAACGTATTGCGTAGAGTATGTATCCTTATTGCATGTGCACATATATAATCGCACTTAATATTGTATGCAATATGTAGTTTTTTAACTGCCGTAATATTAAATAATTTGTTATATTCTTTGTGTTCTTGTCTGTCTGTAAGTTGATAATAGTAGCACATTCGCCTTGAAATCACGTGTTCTCAGTTATTCTGAAAAGAATGACAAACAAAAAGAAGCCAGTCCGACAGACGACAATTTCAACAAGAAAAATGATTACTGTAATGAAAAATTGAAAATCCTGTGTAATACACTACGCATAAAACGAAACTGACACGAGGACGATAAATTTCATTAAAAAACCTTCCGTATGAACTTTCAGGTCAAAGTACTGCGGCAAGAGACTGACACTGCAAAGCTGCATCGCTCAACATCAAGTTGCATCCAAATTCCTACAGAACACGACACAAACAAACATGGTCTATCCCTGGGACTACCAAAATTTAACAAAATTACCACGATTGCTAAGTCAGTCTGCTGAATACTGTGTAGCGAAAAGTTGTACACTCTTAGTGGATAATTCAGCATATTTATAGAGTACTGCTATACGGCAATATGTAGCAGACATCGTGTTTAACGGAGAGCAGTGCGTATTTGGCCAGAATTAGAGCTAAAATGGTAATGACGAAAAAAGAGAAAGGATGTTTCATGGGAAACTCTGTTGACATGTGTTACTAGAATAGTTGAATGTGTCATTAAAGAAACACCTATTCGATAGGAAGACGAATCATTAGTGTTACAGATTCAAGAAGTGGATTTCATAGCAGCCGAAATGATGTACCGTAACTTATACCAGATCGTAGAGCTGAAAGTGCTCATGGAAGAAACATTCCTAAGGATAAATTCATTGAATACGCAGTGCTAAGAGGGAGATCTCTTTATGCTATTCGAATGAAACTATCAATGATAAACATTAAATCAGAGCAAACAAAATATACACCTGCGTTTCAAATAATCTGAGCAACATTTTCAGAAACACAAACTTTATTGTGAAACTACTTTGCTAAAGAAACTTGCATTCAATGTTTAATTGTAAATTTGGTGATTCTGTGGAAACTGAAATTGTTTAAATTTTTCTTCAACAGAAATCATGTGAGGCACGCACGCACGCAGAAAGGGAAAGTGCCCCTGGTTCGATTCCACGCCATGTGAATTTGTGATGATCAACATTACCTTTTTGTGTTTTTTCTGGGTCTTCCTATTTCCTTTCATATTCTTATTTCACGATGTCATTGAAAACCATTCACTATCATGGATTATCGATCTCTTTTAACTTCTACAGGGCATACAGAAATCATTGTTTCATCAAAGTAGGAATTTAATTTTCTACAATAGAATCTACAATAATAAGTGAAAAATAAAAAGCCGAAACGAAAGTGTATAACTATTCCCACGATTTTTTCCCTCAGAATTTGTTTCAAGATTACCGAAACGATACCGAAAGAAGATGAAGAATAATATTCTGAACGAGACGCTTTTCGACTCGAGACGAGACTAAAACCGCTGTTGTTTAGACTTGTCTTGTTTTGTTTTCATCCCTGGCTATTTACCTTTGCCTACTCGCTAGTCTTATTATTTTAAAAACAGTTGGAATGTAGGAAAATATTATTGTAAAATATCGTCTAGAATATATGCTAATATGTGTAACTAATAATCATAGGATTAGCTGTGGGGTGTGCTTAATGTGCCTTTACACACACACAAATAAAATGGTTTGAACCTATTATCTTCAAAGGTCATGTAAACTAAACGCTTTTTGTAATTCGTCAATTCATTATTTTTTATTTTATTATTTCTAATGCATTTAAAATTCAATAAAAATAGCACGTGGAAATGTTATGGTAAGATACGGTCAAGTTTAGTAACCTTTGTACAAATCCATTGAAAAAGTTATTTTAATTTCTTACGCGCACACCCATATGAAAAGTTATGTTTTGTCTTTGATACACTCATATGAAAAATCCTGGTTTAATTACGTTTGGTAGACCCGTATAAAAATTCTGCTTTAATTAACTCTGCGCACACCCAAATAAAAATTTCCGGCTACTCCTATGTAATAATGTAATTTATTAGAAGTTTCAGTACATACAAAACAAAGCACTTCAATTGATTTTGCGCACCAGTATATCCATATTCCACAACTCAGAAACTTCAATGTCAACGTCCATTTACAAGCAGTGTATCGTACTAATGTTTAGGTCTAACAACTCATACTTTTACTTCATGTGTCTACACACAAAACTCATTTACGGCTAGTGATACGTTAGTTTGTGTGAGATCGAGTTATTATATATTAAAATATTAAATACCACATAAAACAAACTAACTTCGATGTACTATAGGCGTTAAAGATTTGCAATTAAGATGTTTCTGGTTTGAATTCTGCGATAAATCATCTCGAGTTCTATTTTCTGGTTTTATGCGGTTCCACAAGGGCTATTTATGGACCTTAAATACACAGCCACCAGAAGAAGCAACTTTCCTCCACATACTGAATACTTAATATATAAATCAAGAAGAATGTAGTGAAAAAATTCGGTGAAAACCGGAAATATCAAAATATTTTCCTTCTCTTGCATTAATATATGCATCGCGGTTGCTTTATTTGAACCTGCCGTAGAACATCATATTGCTGTTATTATGTTTCATTACAGTTTAGCGTGATCCTTTTCAATAGTGAGATTACATCAGATAAGATCTACATAAAGAGAGATCCGAATCATTACTCAAGATTCTATCTAAGTAAAGTACTCTCACGAGAATCGAACTGGAACGATGTAGAAACATAAGCGCTAGCGACTTGGCCTATGTAGCACCGTCTTACTGTATTCAGAATGAAAAGACATACGTGATCTTAATAAATATTTAGTATTAAGTTTTCTATATTTTTTTGGTTTACCAAAACTCCTTTATATATTTACCATATCCGTGTGTGTGTGTTCGGGAAACAAAATTATCAAGAACTTTTTGATAGTTCATCACCAAATTTGGTCAAAATACAAATGGGTCAAAAACTAGGAGTTTGGTTTGTGATTATAGCCATCTACTCAAACCGGAAGTGGTTTAAATAATCTATTTTCGGTTTGATCATTGATCACCATAGATAAAAAATAGTAATATATAACGAAATGCGGTTGTCTGCAATGGATTAAGCGTCCTAAGAACATATTTTGACTTCATCCTTAACTCTTTACTGAAATAGTAAGTGGTTCAAATTAATTATAACTTCCGTCTTAAATAAATGTTCATCTATATAGAACAAAAACTGTTAAAGGTAGATGAAATTCTTTTTCTGCAATCGATTAAGCATCTCAAAAATAGCTTCCATTTTCTCCGTTAATTTCAATTGAAACCAGAAGTCACGAAAATTAACCTCTTCCGGTTTGAATAGTGATCTTCATAGAACAGGGGAATGGAAAAAGTTAGCGAGAAGGGGTTTTTACATTCAATTTAGAGTTCTCGTGTTCTGCCTTAAGCCTTTATTCAAACCGGAATTGGTAGAAACCAACCACTTCCAGTTTTAACATTGATGGCTACAGAGTAAAACCTGCAATATAACAAAAAGCGATTTCCAGCAATCAATTAAGCGTCATAACAATAAAGCCTACTTCTTCTCTCGTCTAATCTCTCCACTAAAATAGGAAGTAGTAGAAATTTCTACCCTTGTCGGTTTCAATATTAATTGTGAAAATACCGCACCACACAAATCAAATTCCTTGGCACTTTCTTTTCTTCGAAACAAAGATTACCAGACAGTCTCTGATAATTAATTAGCAAAAGCTACCCAATGAGTTGAGTTGACTTCAGTTCAGCGTCTCCTTCACCACCAAGGCTATGTGAGACGAGAATCATAGTTTAACGTAAGAGCCGATCCACATGAGCTCCCAGCGAGGATGAACTTAGGTTAGTCGCACCAAAGGCAAATAGTAACAATATAACACATAGCTAGAATATTAAGCATCACATATTATAATTTATATTATTATGAAGATAAGTTTAGTTTTTCAAATTCAAGAATTGAATCCAGTAATTGACTCTGAAGACACGACAGCGTAAAAGCAGTAAAAATGTTGATGTAGATATGAAAACCATCCCTGTTACGTGAGTCTAAATACAGTAAAACCTGTTAACTCGGCCACCTCTTTAAGTTAGCCATCTCTGTAACTTGACACTGTCTTTAAGGAACCAGCATTTTACATAACATTACTTGTTACTCTGCAAGTTAGCCACCTGTCTAAGTTGAACGTTTTTGATATACGACTTGTTTTTGATATACGATATACGGCGTGTAATATACGAATTAAAAAAATATTTACTGGGAAACAAAGTATTTACATCATTTCTCTTTCAAACAACGTCTTTATCCTTTCGAAACGTGCTTTTTTACGTATATGGTGAAGTATATCTACGTACTTCTTGTTAAAAAATATCGAAGAATTACTATTTGCTCCTCCGTAATTCACATTATATTACCTGTTTCATTTCCGCGTTACTGCAATGCAATACTCACGGAAGAACACTTACGGACACTCTTCACTAAGTGTATCTACGTACCTTTAATGGCGCCATACATCATATACATCCTTTAAACACAAACTTGGAGGAATAAAATCATGTATTACTATATGTCTAATGTTGTACTGAACACTAGACGCATATAAACACTTACAACGTAAAAACTACATATTAATAATAATTATAATAATAATAATAATAATAATAATAATAATAATAATAATAATAATAATAATAATAATAATAATAATAATAAACATTTGAAATAAATTTTCAAGAAAACCTTTCTTCCGATTTTACCATCGCATTTCGAAGAAAGTATATATTTTATTTATCTATGTCAGACAAAGTGTATTTTCTTCACATAAATGTGTCTTGGAACTAGTCCACATCTCATTAAAGTACGAGTTTAGATGAAGATCCTACACCAATCCTGAACCAGGGACAATAAGCATAAGCTTGGTCCTGGTTGTATTTACTGTACTATCTCTGAAATTTAAAAGTTGAAATTAAGGATTGGTTTTCTTTACATTCTTTTACAGAGGTAGCACACTCGTGATCAGATGCTAGTCTCTCTGCTTACAAGAATGTACAACATACTGAACATACGTTCGCGAAATTGTGAATGAAGCCTGAAAGAGTCAATTAACTGCAACAAACGTGATCTTCATTTGAGGTTTTCATAGTAATTAAAAATTCAAATCTTAAAAATAAAATATATACTCCACTTTAAACTTTAGTATACATTCAAGAATATACGAAACTCATTCACCCAGTGATTAACCAAACTAGAAGTCCCACACCTCATAAATTTAACTCCTCAACTGAATATCATTCTACACTAAACCATGCCAACTTGGACTGTTATAGCTCATTCTTAGAGTATCGTATTGTATAATATTATCTTGTCGTTTTTGACACACTAACCTTTTACAAAGATTTTACAGTTCACATGCATATTACTGACGCAAGAGACGTGACCCGCCTATCGTAGGCATATCGATTTCATTATTTGTGTAAAAATGTGTGATGTCTTTCTACTGTAAATGTTTACTATATATATAGCATGTAAGCTTTCTTTCTTTCATCTCACGATAAGTAAGTTATTCAAAATTTAACGTCCTTTTGCTGATTGTTAATAACCTTTTTTTTATCCCTTTCAGCCCTGACCTGCACAATTGTGCAGGTAGATAGATTCACCAATATATACAATACCGGCCGAACATGCACAATAGTGCAGGCTAATTTTTGCGAAACCTAATAATTTAAAAAAAAATCATGTTTATGATCATTAGTAGATTAAACTAGATTATGGAAAACAAGATCCTTTCTTTCTATTTTTTGGGATAAAAGAAATGATCATTCATTTCTCAATCTGGTCTTGAATTGTTCTTAGTTCAAATGAGATTTTGTAAAGCCAGTCAACAGATATTTTCTCCTTCCTGATCGATTGTATGTAAAACTGTAGCTAGGTGATACGTCTACTCTAACAACTAAATTTATTTCATTGATTAGAGCAACAGCCAACAATTACAAAAATTATTATACATCAAAGCAAATTTCTCCTGCAAAGTATTACTACTGGTTATTACCTTTAGAATTTTACAAACCAGTAAGCTTTGGGGACACACATATCAACTGAAGTCTGCCGAACCGGACGAAACTTCACTGACATAATTATTCATGCACTAAGGGATATATCATTATATACCAAAAAATTGACTCAAACTGGAATCAAAGACATGACTTAAGGTTTTGTAAGTTCTGAGTTGTACCAGAGAGCTTATATCTTGAGATTTTATTTATATGGTACTTAGTAGTGGGAAAAAAGTGGGATAATATTGCATACAAATGCAAAAAGGAAATAAAGAAGAGTTTAAAAATTTCTCAGAAATATTAAGTTTCTAAGATAACTACAATGAACAAGTTCAAAAAGTCACAAAATTCGTAAAATATTTGCATTTACGAACAACTGATACGGAGTTAGCGGAATGTGTGAAATAACCGACGTAAATGTCGGAATTGTAAAATCTGTTGTGGTTAAAACATACATCATTTGCTGGAAAACGCACAAAACCACACAAAACACACAAAATAACAGCCTTGCCCAGTACTAAAATAATATTTTAAATCAGGATAAAGGTTAAAATTAATGGCAGTGAAAAAGAAAGTGTGAAAGCGGCATATTTTTTATTAACCATTCACATAACTTCTGCCAAATATCTGTTACATAGCTACAACTCTTTTATGCATGACTAAAGGTTTCAACTTGGTGGGGTTTATTAAAAATGTTATACAATACCCAAATTAAACAACTGAATATCGTTTCCGAGTGTGAATCTAAGACATGCGAATGCGAATTCTATACTCAAACTTGAGGTAGTACATCTGTAACAATTTCTTCCGATATAGTAAGAAGATTAGAGAAGGAATCTGTTCCTTGGACGCGGGATCTATCTCAAAAAATCTCTTGCTAGTTATACGTTACTCCTTCACTTCTATAGAGATAAATGTTGAAAAAATCGTTAACTTGAAGCATTTCTAATTTGAATAGAAAGTTAAGGAAGAAGATAGAAGGTATCGTTGGGACGCTGAACCGATCGCAGAAGAGCTGCTCGATATCTTATACAGTTTTCCTCTATGAAAATTAGATAACAGTATTACTAATCACTTACTAAACAACAGCTACTACATACCTGTTACCATTTTCGTTTTGTGGCGATAAATGTTCAAACCGGAGATGGATAATTTTAACCAAGACCACTTTGAATTGAATTTCAACAGAAAAAATAAACATACTATTTGAATGTAGAATCGATTACAAGAAACTGCAACGTGATAGATTTTAGCATTCTATCTCTAAGAAAACAAATGTTGAAATTGGATGTAATAGTAAATTTGAACTACTTCCGTATTTGACATTGTCATGAATAGTCATTATATATTGTATTCAGACGCTCAATCGCTTGCAGAAAACTGATTCTGCTTATCTCCTTGTTCTACGGCAACCAAAGTTCAAAACTATATCGAATCGGATGCAACAGTAAATTTGAAAACCGTTCCTTTTTGGGAGAGCTCTGTGGTAATCACGATATGTACAATTTAAAGGTTGAAATATTTCCAGAAAGCCGCACCTCGCTGTCTGTTACATTCTCAGTTCTGTAGGGATAATGTTGAAATCAGAAATGGCTAATTTGAAACGCTCACGGTTTGAATAGAGAGTGGACGAAGGAGATGGACCTATTCTTGAGAAGATCAATCGGTTGTACGAAACCGTATCTCGATATCTCTAATCGCTCTGACTCTACAGAAATTAATATTGAAATTACCAGTGTAGAAAATTTCAACAACTTCCGATTTCGTAACGTACTGTTGGTTGTGGTATGTCCACTACAGACCCTCAATCAGTACACAAATCGTTTGTTAATGTCTGTTAAACTTTGCATCCTATGATGACAAATATTAACACCACAAATGGTTAATTTAAATCGCTCCGCTTTGAATAGGGCTTAGTGGAAAATGTGGAACCTTATCTTAGAACGCTCAGCTGATTGCAAAAACGCACCTCCATAACTCTTACCGCGATTATCATACAGAAATAATTATTGAAACCTAAGTTAATATTAAATTTGAGTCATTTCTTCTTTGTTCGAAGCTCAATTGTTTTTTGAAAGACGTCTCCTTGCTATGTTTCCGTAGTATGGCGATAGAAGATCAAATTGTAAGTCGCTAGTATAACCTGGTTTGCTTTGATTAGGATTTCAGCACAGATGGAACCTATGCTTGCGATGCTTCATCCCATGCAAAAAGTCGCTTTCTGATAGCTTTTACAGTCTTCAACGGAGATCAATTTTGAAACCAGTAGTACTAGTAATATCCAGGATAGTAGCGATATGTTGTTTTGAAACGCTGAATTATTGGCAGCAAACCGCTTCTCATTTCCTGTTACCGTGCTCGTTCTACAGCAATATAGGATGATACCGGTACTGAAACTGGCAACAATACAGAATTGGGAAAGAGCCCATTTTGACAGAGCGTCTACCCAGTCGTTATGTGTTGAGTATAGACACAGGATCATTTGAAAGAATCACTTCTCGTTATCGTTTACCGTTCTGTTCCAAGGTTTCATTAGTAAGTCTGAAACTAATGGCTAGTCTGAAGAAATTTCGGTTTCAGTTAACCGAAAAAATTGAATCTACTCGAGGGACGCTGAAAAAGTTATAAGAAACAGCATCATGAAAGCATTTACTGTTTATTCTACACAAAACTTACTTTTGAAATTAGAAGCAACAGTAAATTTGAACCATATTCGTTTTTCTGTAAGGCACATTGGATAGTAGTGAAATTGTGTTTAGACGCTGAATCGTCTGCAAACAAATACTTCTCGCTATATTACAATATTCGCTGTACAGCGATAAACGTTGAAATTTTAAATGGTTAAAAAGAACAAATTCAGGTTTGAATAGATAGTTAAGGAAGAACGAACCTATTACAATATAGTTAAAAATAGTCGTGATATAACGCTAGACTCGACACCAGTTTTGGAATAAAAGATAATGTAAAAATGTGTGCTAGTCCAAATAAAACCAATACAAGTTTAACACAGATACTTTCTATATTTCATCGGAATAATAATCCATACGTCATTTTTGAAGAAAAAGAAATATTTGACAATGCGTGTACGTCCGGAAAACTGATGCCACCGGCACTAACAGTGAAGTGAGTGGAAGGTTTAGCTGCATAGCACACACTCGGAGTAACTTTCGGAATAAAGGAAAAATAACGCATTGGTGTAAAAAAAAATGTGCTTTGGCATCGTTCTATATTTTCTGAAAACATATCCTTACCTAATCACCGCTAACCTATGAACACTAAATTTGAAATATATAAGTAATTTTTAACAAATATGAACATATAGAAATCCATCTTGAAGAAAATATAGGAACTGTAAGTATATATAACGAAACCTGGTTTAAACTACCCTTATCCATGAACACATGATCTAAGATAACATACACGAAATGAAAGAAAAGAAATATTCATAATATATGTGAAGATATAGAAACAGAAAGAAAAATGTTACAACTGCTGTGACTTGAACCCCCGACTATTTATTCCAGACAGCAACGCCTTAACCATCTGACCACCGAATCAACCCTGTAAGTATTGGTTTGTCCGTTTTATTTACTGTGCAAAAATGCAAAACTAAATCAAGATGTAAATTGTTTCGTAAAAACATTAAGTACTATACACAACATAACTCCTTAAAGACAACGTTTCGGTTATCACCGACCTGAGGTTCGTTTTTAGGAATTTAAAAGAAATAGGACCATTTTAATTTTAAACTTTATTAATCAAGCCTCGTATATAGAGAAGCAATCTTGAATCTTTTTCCAGCGGTTTGGTACTTTGTACATTTGTGTTAGTAGGCATAGCTCCGGGCTTACGGCCATATATGGTCAAGAAACAGGAACCCTGATCACGTGACTCCTGCATTTCTGGTGACTGTTTCTTTATATTTGGCTTTCGGGACAATCATCCTCAGTTTACGCACTGTTATAGCTAAAAGCTGATTGGACGATAATTCTGGTCCCGATGCTACGGGTGAAAATCGGGATTTTCCCAGCTGACCATATACAAGTTTTGATTTGTTAAAAGAACCTTCAGCGCTTTGTACGAACGCCTGGTCATCACTCGGAAGGGCACCCACGAAGGTGAGTGTGGTGCATAGTTCTATACACACGTTATACTCTTATGAGTGCTCCGATTGTATGGATTGAGATTCGCAAGCTAAATCGCAGTTTGCATACGTGAGAGCCAATTTTTTTAGTTTATCATCAGTGATTGTACGATATTTGCATACGCATCCGGGTAAAATATTTTTTCTAATATTGTGCAGAAATCAGCACTGAAGTGACTAGTACATATGTGTTAGCACCCTAACATTCGTTTGCAATCTCAGTTTTGTGTTAAACTCTAGCTCCAAATCATTGAAAAGGAAGGAATAATTGTGCCGACTTGGACGATCGCTAATTACTATAAGCAGAAGACTCCAGCTGACCCTTCAGATTATCCGTTGTGGAACGCCTGAGATCCTTATAACTGCAACTCCTCTAAAGCAATTGACCGGTCGAAGATTATTGTAAGTAACTGAAGTCTTAATTTATCAATTGTGCCACACAGATGCATGTATAAAAAGAAAATAAGATAAAAAGGGAAACAAAACAAGTCAGAAGAGCCGTTAACATATACAGTAAAAGCTACTTGTTCATTTGTAACCTTTTGATTTTATTTTAATTTGTATGAATTACATTCAGTATTATTACATTTTCTATACAGTTTAACCAGGTTTTGTGATTTGCACCGCAAGATAATTTTAGTTTATTAATATCTGAGCTTAATTTGATCATTTGCTCACTTTTCCATTCTTATGGTATCTATGTTGTGTCTACCGTTCTCCCCAAATTCGGTTTATGACAAAACGTAGATACGGAAGAAAACGTGATTTGCCGTAGCAAAGCTGCGATATACGCAATAAACAAGTGACAGAAAGAGAGAGAGAGAGATGTGTAAACTTTCGGGAGAAAAGGCAAAAATCGATGTGAACGTTGCGATTATATTTACAAGATTCAACAACTAGCAAAAAACACGATTTCTACTACATGGCGACCGTTTTCTGGGTTAAATTATAGTAGTCTTCTTACAACTGCTTTTAAAATACCATTAGTTAATCAGATAACGTGTTGAGTTTCGAATCTGATTAGCCTAGTGTCAACAGTCAATTTCCATCAGCTCATGCGCGAACACAATTAATTAAAATTAAGAACAGGGATAGATAAACACAAAAAGCACGTAATGTAGATTTTTCATGTAAGTTAAGTATATAGGTTTCGACTTTGAGAGCGACAGAGATTAATGTAGCTTATAAAAAAATTTCTTGTTGATTTTTAATGCTATGTAGATGTGAGTGGATACCAAACAGCTGATTGAGTATAAACACACACATTAAGCACCTTCATATGAATTTATGAATAAGAGACAATGTTTTGAATATGGTACTAGTTTATATCTGTGTTAATTTTATATTGAAGCACTTCGCAAAGTGAAACCTGAGTTGTGAAAGGAAGGATTGGTTGTTAATGGTCGTAATATCAAAATTCTTCTTGTTTCATGTTTTAAGTGCATATTTCTTATTTTCCTATAAAACTTAGACATTTATATCTTTGTACTTTAATTTAGTTGCTCGTAATTCATATCAATATGGAGGCTAGTATTTTAGAACAATTTCAAGCAATGTTGACAGAGGAATTAAGGAAACAACTAGAAACCATTGCTCAGAAAATGGAATTGAATATTGGACGTGTAGGAAAAAAAGCTGAATCAGTAGGTAAATTTCAAGAGTCTGTAACAGATGCGATTTGGGAGCGTAGGAAATAGCGAATTGAATGCCAAAGCAGAAAGTTTACGTAATAATATCAAAGTAAGCCAATAACTCAATAACTGAGGTACGCTCTGAATTAGTTAACGCGGCCAATCATATTTATTCAGTAACTGCCGAGTTTAAAAATAGTGTAGTGGAATGAAAGAAATGTCTCACTGAATTCTGTGTATATATGCGAACGGCACAGGTTGAGTGTACAAAATACAACAGTGCAAGGAAGTGCAAGGCAGAAAAGAAACTGTAAATACTCTTGAATTCGAGCCCTCCCACGGTGTGAAAGATATGTGCCAAATAAAGCGGAAAGTCGATTACAGTCAGGAAAAGGAACTATGCAATGTAGGGATAGCGAAAATGGTAGAATCGTTACGTGTACCTGTAGACAATTATGTTTCTAATTTAATTGTTTTGCCGGCAGGGGATGCCGATGTTTCACACATGATAAGTTGTAAGCGTTGAGGTTGCGCGTACCCATCCTCTCGAAGAAGCCAGGGAAGGCTTGAGCATTCAATTGTTATTTTTGTGTGATAACGAAGTTGTAGTGTTGTCGTTTGTGTGTCGCAGGCAAATGCTTTGCGCGACTCAACAAATTCAAATTTCTCTTCGTAACCGTGAATGTCTAACGTGAGTTGCATTTTAGTGCTGCAAATCCATTCCACTTTATCAACTTTGAGTATTGTACAAGAAAACGACTTCAAATTCACAGTTTAGAGTGTAGGCCCACGAAGAGAATTGTGTTTTACGTAGTGAACGTCTCGTACATAATCAATCGGTCGGAAATGTTTACCGTAAACAAGCGTAAAAGTAACACTTCCAATAAAGCACACGCCGTCGAACTTATATTTCCGTTATAGAGCTGAAATGTAGCCCCAAGGATAAGAAGAAAAATAAGATAGCAAATGAAACCCACTCGAGTTTTGTCATACGTCAGTTAACGTAAACTCTATTTCGAGGAGCATAATCAACAGAATTAAAATGAATAGACGTAATAATATTATCAGTACATTAGATGCAATATTTATTAATTTTCAGTTGCCGAAAGGAGTTAATTTTCAAGCTAGTATTTCCCTATTGCGAAAAAGTAAAGAGCAAAAATTTAAGGTTGGGGCTGCTCAAAATGTAGAACAGTTGATTGCTCGTGATGACGACAATGTTCGTCGACCTCCACGTACAGCATACTCTCAGCGCGGAACCATGCATTAGGAAATAAGTTGAGAATAAAAGAAAAGTGCTTTGGTAAGCGTAATACGGAACGAACTAAACCCAGTCTCAGACGAACTAGATGCAAATTAAAGTCGAGCTGTAGGCGATCTTATTTTGCGTCAAACACGCGGAAAAAAGTATACATCGACTCCGAAGACTACTAAAAATAATAATAAGCGAAAACACATACGAACATTGTATAGTAAACTACATGAGAAATATAGTAATAGTACGAGCAAACATAAGAAGAAATTTATACCAGGCATAGCAATGCAGCGTAAATCTAATTGTCGTAAACTAAAGCGTGTCATTAGGTGAAATTTTGTAAATGCGCCGTAAAAAGGAGAAAAGTTCCGCAAATTAAAGAAACTAACTGGAAAAGTACACGTAAACGTGCTAAATTACAGCTTATAAGCGTAACCGGCATATATGGAATATTAAAATCATAGCGCAAAAAAGCGTGAACTTCACCCGAACTTGGACTAAACCCCGGAAGAGATGAGAAATTAGAAATACCGAATGTGACTTTTTAAACTTTTAGGGAGAATTAAAAAATGATTATTGATAATTTATTTGATTATTCCCCTCGTATTTCGAACGATAGGGTTTTTACTTTTCATATTCAAAATGTGTGCACACCGCCACTGACGCGCCAGTCCAAAAAAACATCAATATCGCTCTACAGTCAGGTACATTCACTTAGATGTCATGTTTTATGGTTTCCTTAAAGCTTTTGGAGATGAATGATGAATGTGGAAAGCAGAGCAAAGGAAGCATTGGAAATTCTAAACAAAAAATTTATTTAGAACGCAATTTGGAACTTTCAAATAGTAATAATAACCCACCACTGTTGTAAAGTATGGCTATCCCGTTTTGGATGCGGACTTTCTGTGTTGAATTCTTGTTAGAATGTTCAAGTTTTATATATTTTTAAAGGTGTTTCCAATTTGGGAACAAGACTTCATAATAAAATTTTATTATGAAATTTTGTTTTGTGTTTTTATTCATTCTCCTTTATGTTTGCATTAACATTTAGCTGTCCCCATACAATCAATCATTTAGGGAAATGTTAGACAATTAGAGATATTTACGACCATAATTAGAAAAGCACTAGTAATAACTACAATTAATGATAAAGTTAAAATTTTGAGTAATTAGAAAAGTGTGCTCTTCAGATAATGAATTTATTAATCTTATGCGATTCTATAATGGGAAAATATGCTAAATTTGTAATATAAGATTAAGTCGCTGTCAAAATACTGTAAATGAAACACAATTTAGTATAATATTGAAAATAATTGAAAATTACGTTGATTTTCATAAAGCTGTTTGTTTTGTTCGTCGTTCGAATTATATATGCCGTCTATTATGGCAAGTCAATGTGAATTCATTGCGACTAATGAGACCTGAAGTTAATTGAGTTCAGAGAAAGCGATATTATAAGTTAAGAGTTGAAAATTAAAATATAATTAATCCCCTAGGAACATCACTACTTTCCTTACAAAATTAAAGTTATGAAACCAGTACGGCGCCTGGTTGGCACCCAGCTAATGCGTAGATTCGGCAATCGACTACACATTTCAAAATTTGTAATATTAACTTTTAATGTTTGGCATATTTAGAGAAAAGCGTAGTAGTAACAAAATTGATGTTCTGATTTTCGATTTTGATATAATACTTAGTTTTCATTTAGATTTAGAGAAAGTAACTTAGATGTTATTCTTTTCGATTTTTGAAAATAACTCTTTGTTTTATTGTGCCGGGAATAATAAACCGGTCTCGAGAAAAAGAAAAATGGAAACCCGTTTACGATTCCACGGTACCCTTTACTACGATAAATACCGGATACTATGATGTATCGATAGTACGGAGTGCCTACGACAGTTTGGCAGTATATTGTAAAATTAAAGGTTATGTTATGAGAATATATTAAGATAGTTACGTACGAGTAGACCCTGAACAACATTAATGTTTAATGAACAAGTTAATATTACTGTTATCTTGTATTTCACGATTGTGACAAATGTTCTTCGATGTGACATTATTCTCGATAAAGGTAAGTGCAATTGCTAGTAAGCCACACACAAGTATTGGCTTGCGCTCTTTACAAGGTTACATTTGTAAACCTACAAATTTTGTAGATATGAGCAGGCCTGAAGTAATACTAATGATTAAATGATTGATGAATTGAAATGCGGGGCTGTAGCGTTAAATATCCTCCCAGCAGTGGCGGATTAAGCTTCGTCGGCGCCCTAGGCACAAACTTAATGTGCGCCCTTCTCAAAAGAAAAATAGTATTTGAAGTATTTTAACCCGCGTCAGGTACCATGGGGTCAAATTTGACCCCAGTGTTCTTTCCAGTAACTTCTAATTCATTTGAACTTAACTAATTCATTTGAGTGCTGTAACTTCTAATTCATTTGAAATAGCTTCAAGCCCTTTTTTGTATTTTACCTTTGCTTTCAGACAGCAATTATGCTTACCACACACTTCACCTCGGGTTTACGTAATGACAGGTATTTGTTAGTATAAGTGTTTGGGGTCAAAATTGACCCCATGGTACCTCTTGTGTTCTAAATTATGTAATATGTTAGATTCATTTTTTTATGACTTAGACCCTATGTATTAATTTTTCCTACCAAATAAATAGCAGATAATAATAATAATAATAATAATAATAATAATAATAATAATAATAATAATAGTTATAATTATTACAATCGCAAAGTGAACAGTTCTTTGAATATGGGATTATATTGATTCTAATATATTTTCCTGGAATATGAGCTATTTTCTTCCTAGACTTGGCTACATTACACCACCTGTCGTTGGCAACGCTAACATCAGTAGACACATTGTTATCAAGCAGAGGTAAACAAAACAACACTATGGCGAGACGAAAGCTATCTGTTGAAGAAACATTGGCCTATTTGGAGGAGATCAGTGACAAAGAAGACTATTCAGGACAGTTTGGAATGAGACTGACAAAGAATTCAACGAAGCGATTGATTCCAGAGTGAGCAAAGTGCAAGTAATTTTGAGTGCGATGAAGAAAATGATAGTGGTATGATGCTTGGGAAGAACAGATACGTCTGGCAAACAAAGACAAAACGATCAAGATCACCCGCAAGAAACTTGGTAAGCGGAAAACCAGGTCCTAAAGGAGCTGGAAATGAAGCCGACACTCTTCTGAAAGCATTTTCGCTGTTCAAGCGATAGCGAATGATATCTGCGATAGTGAAATGTACAAACCAGAAAATAGAAGCTGTGAAAACCACCTACAAGGGTAGATGCTGTTTCACCTATAAGACTGATGAGGATGAACTAAAGAACTTTTGGGAGTATGACTCTTTCTCGGTGTTACTAAAGCTTCAAGGTAAAGTTTGTGAAGCATTTGGGCAATGGACGGTATTGGAAAACTGCTGTGTATTGCAGCTATGAGTCCGAAGCGGTTCTTATTTCTTCTTTATTTATTTATTTATTTATTTATTTAACAATCACCAGATACAGCTCAGAGGCCATTTTACACTGGATATCCAACAACAACAATAACAATGGAAAGGATTTGGGAAGGTATCGGCCAGGGCCTGTTTAGTAGGTACCATCTCGGCATTTGCCTGGTAGGACTGAGGGAAACCCTGGAAAACCTCAGTCAGGATGGTCGGCAGCGGGATTCGAACCCGCGACCTCCCGAATGCGAAGCCAACGCTCTACCACTTGAGCTACTTTACTGCTTGAGATTCGATGATAGGAGTATACGAGACCAGCGTAGGGCTGTTGACAAATTGGCACAATCGGGGAAGTTTTTGAGATGTTTCTGGACTCCTGCAAAGCAAACTACATGCCTTGAAGTGGGTGTACCGTGGATGAATCTCTGTTAGGGTTTCGAGGAAGATGCGGTTTCAAACAGTATATGCCGAAAAAGCCCAGCAAATATGCGATAAAAATGTACGTGTTACCTGATAGCATGACTTTCTATTCGTTGTGTTCCAAAGTGTATATAGGTACAGGTACTCACGATCCTGGTTTGCCAGTTCCTACTCAAGCTGTATTCGACTCGATAGGAGCACTCACTGTGATCAATCGCTACATTACAACGGTCAATTATTATATACAGCCAATCAACTCAAGTCATGGGGCCTGACACTGGTCGAAACCATGAAGAAAAACAAGAGATGCATACCACCTTCTTTCCTTGCAAAATCTAAAGAATTCTGCACCAAGTGTATCAATTTTGTATGCAAACAGCAAACGATTAAACAGAACTACAAATGAGCAATTACAGAAATAACGAATACTCTTACGTAAATGCAATGTGCAATGTGCTAAAGATGAGTGTACACAAATAACACATTGGTATTGAAGCATAATGAAAATGTTCTTCACATTTTTTAATAAAGATGTCTGGATAAAAAAATATAATTCTAGTTTTAATATTATTTGTATAGTTGTGTTTTGTAAGTGGGGTCAAATTTGACCCCATGGTACCTTTAGTGTAATTTTTTTCGTGGTACCAGACGGGGGTAAGGCTAATATAAAATTAGTGAAATAAGAAGCGAAGTATAAAAATCAATAATAAAAGTAATAGTCCTAATACAAACAATTCATTTTATGTATGTGCTATACCTAAAATTATGTAATGTATTGAAAAATTAAATTCACGAGTCATAAATGAAGGTGCTTCTGCCTCACTTTGATCGCTACAAACTCGTATATAAGTTCTTCAAAGTTGATGTATCCATCAGTCAAGATGTGTGCTTCGATATGAGGAATAGATAACTTACATCGTTGAACGGACATAAGTCTTCAGTCTTTTTAGAGCCGAAAACGAACGTTCAGCTGAACAGTTTGTTACAGTAGTACAGTAGTACGCAAATTATTCTTAATGCAATCTCCATATTTGAAAACACAGATTGCAACATTTCTTTCCATATAAATGCTAGCATTTCTGCTGGTGCGTCACAGATTTCTCTCGTTTTCAAATGTCCCGCAAAATGTACACATTCATTTGATAACGTTGATTCGAGATCAGTTTTATATACAGCCTGAAGGTTGGCTGCGGGCTCCGAAATGACACAAGAACTTTGGAGAAACTTACTTAAAAACATGAAGTGGTCAGACATTATTTTATAGTTTTCCTTTCTTCTAATTAATTCAACGTGCAATTTATCAAGAATAGGAAGAAACACCTCAACTTTAAATGTCTGTCTTCCTGCTAGAACAACCTCATTGTCTCTTACTTCGTAGGCTTGAATGTTACGTTTTCTAAACCTTTTATAACTACGCTCGTAATCCATATATTTTTTTTCCCATGGATTTTTGCTCATAAGAGTCGAACATGTCACGAAGAGAAGTTATAAAGTTTACAAGTGATTGAACATGTACTATTGTTAAATCTATGTTGACACTTTGTAATTTCACCGTGACACTCTGGAATCTCTTCAGTATATCATTCCAAAGTGATCATGAAAACTGTTTCCACCCTATTTAGTTGTTTCAAGAGGGATAAGGCCTTATTTCGAACTAGAGTTTTCTCAAAAGGATCATCGCTTACATGAGTAAGGGTCTGAATTACACTATCACAGTTTTCATCCTCCTTTCGTGCTGAGCAACATGTCTGTGATAAAGATTTTTAGTGTTTTCGTTCCTGGATATATATGAAAGAAGCAAGTAAGTTCCAGCCTTTTGTTGAACTAAAAATTGTAAATATTTTGAAGCATATTGAAAAAAGCACATGCTTCCCCACAACTGCTTGCTGCACTACTTCCGACCAAATTCAAAGAATGAGCTGCGCAGGGCACATAATACGCTTTAGAATTGATTGCTTTAATTCGAGCCTGTAAACCTGTATATGCCCCTGACATATTGCTGGCATTGTCGTACGACTGACCTCAGCAATTAGTAAGGTCAATAGAATGTCTGGTCAAAATATCTATTACAGCTTCGGCTAGATTTTCAGATTTGTGACTTGGATTTGACAGAAACGAAAGAAACCGTTTAACAAGTTTACCCTCTTTATTCACGTATCTTAACACAAGAGATAACTGATCAGTATGCGAAATATCTGGAGTTGAACCAATTATTACGGAGAAATATTTACTTTGTTTTATGTCTTTAATAATTTCTTTTCTCACTCTATCAGCAAGTAGTTCAATAACTACATCAAAAATTGTTGAAGACAGGTAGCTTTTATAACCTTTCCCCGGACTTCCATACCATTCAATGTCTTCTGCTAGAAATGGATCAAACTCGGAAATAAGCTCTAAAGACATCATGTATTGCCCGTTGTGCAGAGAATTGAATTTTTCTTCGTGACTACGTAAAGGAAGCCCGCGACTTGTCAACTTCTTTACGACAGGAAAAACTCTTCTTACACTGTGACTTCTGAATATGTGATTGAAGATGGTTCTCCAAGGTCCCAACAGGTTTCTGCATTTCTGCATTGTTCGCAGCTTTTGTGTCCAGAATTTTCGTGTGATGCTAGAATATTTGAAATGTTTTCCCAGTCTGAAATGCCCTGAGTTTCTATCTTTGTTTTGCCTTTGAACAACCTACATGATGCACAGTACACGGCGCCAGTGCAACACGAATATACCACATAATTCCGCAAAATCGATTCGCAATTCACAAGTTTACGAAAACAAAACAAACAAACAAACAAATCGCTCCTATTTAAGAATCTTGTCTGGCCTAATATGAATCTCTGCAATTTAGAAATATCGTTTTCAGTATTCTGATTAATTCCATGTCTTAGAAGAATGTCAATTGTAGACTATTTCAGACACCACTCGGCACGATCGTCACTAACGAAATTTGCACTCTCACTGTCACAATCACTAATTCCTACGAACTGAGGAGACACTACTTTAAGTGAACTTTCTTCATACACTAAACCCACAATATTGTCAACATTTTTCGTTTCACAGAGTTCACCCGATGTAACCGCTTCCACATCAGTTACTGAGCTGCTTTCGGAAATCACTTGTTCAGTTCGCCTAAAAAATGTATCCAGTGTAAAAAGCATTTTCTGTAAGGTTGCTTCTCTTTCACGCTGAAAAAAAACACCAAATCGCAAACGCACTAACAACCAACTGAATGCACCAGAAAATACGGTAAGGCAAAAACTAGTTACATCGAATTAGATATCTGCGTAATTATTTATTGCAAAGCGCCAATACTCGTCTGCATATAAAAGAAGTATCTCCGAGTAGATTAATAACACGGTTTAAAAAAACAACCACTTTTTAGGCCCATGCGAAAGATGCACTAACTCACTTAACAGCAATTTAAAAAATGAACGACTGTATTTTCTTTCGCTCTGTCTTTTATATATATATATTTTTAAAAAAGACTGACATTGTACAGGCAATGCGACTATGCGAGTTTCAAACAATCAGTCTTCTTTGTCACCTGGCCATTGGTTTCACAAGGGTGGTGACAAATCAACGATTTATTTACAAAAACAAAATAGCAAGATTGGGTGGGCGGCTTGCATTATTGTCATTGCAAGCGATTAAAGTCACAGCACAGATTAAAAAACAAAGGGATTGACACTTCAATTCGAATCTGAAGGAAGAAGAGCAGACGGAACATCTCGATAACACATATGATATATACAATACACCAAGGTTTCTTCCGTATGAAGCGAAAGTGTTACAAACCATTGATTTGAAACATTTGTTTCAAAGGTCTAAATTGTTACTGCGTACGTAAGACATTTTTTATATTCTGGAGAAACGATTTGCCGCCCTCAAGAGTTGCCGCCCCTAGGCACGTGCCTAGTGGGCCTATTTGGTAATCCGCCACTGCCTCCCAGGGTATGTTTCTTGTCGTATTTTTCATTAAATTTATTTTCCTAAAATACCTCCTAAAGGCCTGAATGTTGACAGCCCAATTGGGATCGGGAAATTAACCCGGATATGTCATGATTTGAATGCCGAAAGCATGCAGCCAGAGTGGTATATAAGGTCTTAGTGTAGAAGAGATTCTTTCGAATCGTCAGGGAGTTTAGCGACCCTGCAAGCTTCAACTGTAGGAGATTAAGTCAGCGCTGTTGGCTTTAGGAACCAACTCATTAACCTATGTTTTTTTTTATGAATGACTTACAACCTGACTTGTCAATTAATGGCGCTCCGTAGGGTTTAACCGTCGTTTAACTCATTTATTCGTTTTAAAATGTTCAAACGTATATTAGTTACGTTGTATGATATATATCGATATTTTAATTATTTTATGTGTAATGATATGTATGTAGATTTTGTTTAGTTTTGAATTTTACTAATTCCATGAATACATTATATATATTTAGTATGATAGTTTTGCTCGTATATTATATACAAATATACGTATTTACGTACTATGTTAGAACATTTTAATTATTTTTTAAAAAAATGAGTGTTTGAAACGAAAATAGTAAGTTTAGTGCGGAAAACATAATTAAAAAACTTTGTTTTCATAATTTTTTTACGAGATTATATATTGCTCAACGACTCACACAAATGAAAGAATACCTAATTTATGTTTCCTTTTCTGTTAAATATTCATACAGGTGGAATAATTTGGTTAATTTACTTTACTGAATTTTTTATTCACCTCAACACAAATGAAGCCATAGTTAAAACATTCGGTATATGGTTAATATAAATAGAATAGTCATACCTAACGAATCAATTTGATGTTTAGCTGATTGTTTTTGTGTTGATTAGTTTAAAAGGAGAGAAAATATTGTATTAAACTAGTACTTATCAATAAACTCACACAATAGTAACACTATGTAACAAAATTTAAATTGAATTTGAGAATTCTGATAAAAAAAAATACGACATAAGAAAATTTTTTGATTCGTTGTGTAATCTAGTGATGGGTAGGTCCCATTGTTCATGGTATGTTGAGGGAGTAATGCATGAGCCAACTAGGCACGTGAAAATTGATAACGTTCGTCAAGCGAACATAATGATCGCGTATAAAGTATTTTAGAGCTGTGTACGTTTGAGTTCAACTAAATGGCAATTGAGCATTATAAATGATTTAGGGCTATTTTCAAGATGCCAAAAGCCTGATTTAGAGCGGCATCTTTACATGAATTTACTCTTATAATGTATGCGTATTTTAACGTGATGCCAAAGGCCATTAGAGGGCGGCTCACTACGTAGATAGTTACTCCTTCTTGCTCCCCGAATGCCTAGCTTGTGAATGATAGATGAGTAGGAACCGTTTGTTGTGCATCTTTATAATTTTGGAGGTGGATAGAATATCCCTCTTGTGTTGTATATTTGTGATCAATGCCCATAAATGTGCTAGTAGAGTTTTACTTTGCCGTTGCCAATAAGATGTTTGTAGAAAATAAGATTAAGTAATGATTGTATCAGCCAAAAATCGCGTGTTCACTAATGTTGTAAAGATCCGTGTATTAGTGTTGATGCCTATGTAAATGTTATAGTTGGTGATTTGGTAAAAATAGAAGTTTGTTTGCGAGTACTACTGATAATTTTTTAAAAAAAAGTTTTTGTATGTGTGTTTAAATAACAGCAAGACAAGATAGATTGTTTTGTGAGTTGACCTACGATTGTTTTGTGAGTCTAAATTTATTTGAAACATTTTAATGAATCTTTCGTTTTGCCGTATGAGCAATATCATTATTGAAACTTGAGACTTTAAATGATTTTGTATTGCTTTAGAATTTTTGATATTTAGTAAGTTGTAATACAGTATTTTAAATAATCAGTATACAAGTAATGCTATAACTACTTTACGAAATGCTGCTTTTGAAAATTTTCTTGCTTTATTCATGTTTTCATGTGTATGAATATATATATATATATATATATATATATATATATATATATATATATATATATATATATATATATATATATATATATTAATTTATATAATAATTTTAATGCTACATTGTATCTTTATATTTAGTAGTTGAATAAAAAGGTTTGGGTATTGAATAAGTTTGTTGTAAAGAAAAAAAGGTGCATATACACGCATTCCACTACACTAGATACACGTATTAGGAGTTTCGGCTTTAGTGTTTACACCGTTGTTAGGCAACACTTCCGAAATATACACATTTTCTATTATTGTTTAGTAAATAAGTATTTTTGTATTAATGTCTACCTGTATATTCATTTAGTTTCAAGTGTCTACTATGATTTCAAATATGTTATACTCTTTGGATGAATCCTTCGCGATTAATTCTCATCAGAATTGTCTTAAAGTCGATGGGATAAAGCGGGAGTAAAATGTAATTAAAAGAAGAAGAAAGTGCTGGCAATCAACAGGGATACCATCTAAAAGTTTGTTCTTGGCTTTCTTTTCATTCTTCCGAATATCATTTTGTTATGGTTTGTTTGTCTTTTCCATTTGGTCTATTGCCATACAACATCTGGAATTACAAACATGTATTATAACGAACATTAACAAAACGGAAGTGATGTTCCAGATTATTTTGAGAGAAGTTAATTTCGTTTATAACAAGTTTTTTTCTTCGTCTATAAAGATTTATAATTTGTGCTAAAGTAATGTATGATTTTTTTCTTGTTTTCGTTGTTTTTTCTTCTCGCGATATTCTTTACTATATATTGAGCTAAGTTCTGAAATTTATTTTCTATTTTACCATTTGATGTTATTCCACGCCTCTGGATTAGTTTTTTTCTAATATCAATAGTGTTCTAATTTCTACCGGGGTCACAATGAGAAGCTGTGAGGGGCGTAGACTTAAAATCGTTAATAAGGCGCACTGAATGTAACATAGGGACGTTATAACATATGCCTATTTTTTATTTAACTACGCATATGTGGAGTATTATTACATATGTGGAGTATTATTCTTGTATGTGGAGTATTATTACAAACTATCCTCGCAGACCGTCTAAACGCTCAAAATTGTAACTATCAAAAACAACATAGTTTTATTCCGTTACACTCAATAAAACATCTATATCATATAAAGATATAAAGAGATTGAGTGGTTCAAACTTTACCTGTTCCAATTCATGAGACTGCCTATGATATTATCGGATCCGAACCTTGGATCTCTTTAGAAATCTTCATTATAACATCATTCCATTGCAAAAATTAATGGGATCCAGTAAGGAACCGGTGATAAAACAAATAACTCCACTCCCACGGTCTTAGGATTCGGGTGTTATAAATACCAGAGGCATATGCCGTGTGCACACCGTCACTGTTGCGCCAACCCAAAGGTATACTCCTTAATACCTGTAAAAGAATACAAGATGGAACGGACATGCACGGTCAACACCAGACGAGTAGTGGGAGACGAAAGTAAACATTTGCACTCCACTGCCTTGAAGATACCTTACCTCATGACGTCCTACTTTAAGCTGCACACAAATTTAGAATTTGATATCCACCATTCACTAAGAAAAAAAATGTAAAATCACACACTTTGATGCTATTAAATATTGCTTTCAACGAATATTATAAAGAAAAAGAAATAGTTTGCAAAACACTTATATTTTGAATGTGACTTCTATGAAAATGAAATATTTACATATAAGCATCAGCACAAGAACACCTTAGAATCATTATCAAAATTTTCATTTTTAATCACACTCGCCCATTTATTTTACGGGACGATACCGTTAACACGCACGAAATTCGCGATCGGCGGATGCGGTGGTTCGTACGATAATGAAAGTTCACTGTAGATATTTAACTTCCATTAGGTTGCGTAAAGATGAGCTTATTTGACATCTCATTATCTGGATTGTAGTACCACTCTTCTATGAGTTTCTTCATTCATTTTAAATTTAAAAGATGTTAACTGAGGGTGTGCGATGAAAGCACATTGTTTATGTCACAAGATCACGCCATATTAAAAATGTACAAATTTGTCGTTGCACTATTAGAAAAAATATTTAGCTGAATTTAAACTAATTTTACAAATATTTTCACTTTCTGTTCTCTTGTGCTTTTTTCTGTTGCGAGAGCAAGACTCCTTTACGTTTCAGCCTTTTGGAGTTTTAAAAGCGCTCTGACGAATGGATTAAGGCGTCACATCGTCGCCAGTTAAATAGCGTAAGAATACACTAACAAATGAAAATATAGCAAATTTAGCAACACTAAGTTTTTGCTTTATTGTTTTACTAATAATGTATAATGGATAATCCATAGGTTAATTGAAACCATATTGAAAACACTGATACTCTCAATAAAATAGGAAGTTAATGATTACAACTAAATTTTACATTATCACGTAAAATTTGTCGTCATCACATGAGTCTTTACTGCGTGGGTGTGGAGAATGACAGCGTTTGCACACGTCCCCGGCAATGCCGGATCCGGTTCCGACAATGCCGGCGATGGAGTCGGCGGCAATGTAATCAAATGGTAGCTGGCACACGCTTTCCGACCCGGCAAAAAAGCCGGTGGAACTCCCGGCTCCGGCAAATGCAGCCGGACTAGCCGCCGACATGTCTGTGCCGGCTCCGGCTCCGGTTTTGTCGGCGGCAATGTTTTATTATGCGTAGATGCACACGCAGCCGGTAAAGACGGAGCCGGCTTGTTGATAGGTTTCTTCAATCTAGCTACAGTGAGTGAGTGGCTAGGCGTTGTGTATTCTTGTTTCTTTTCCTGTGTTTGGATTTTTTGTCTACTTCAGGTTTATTGTTATTTTCTTTTCTTCACATCATATGAATATATAATGAAGAATGAAATAATCAAAATGGCTGTGAGGTACCACAAATATAGTGGCTTGCTATTTACATAAATTCTCAGCAAGGAAAATTCGGATCTTGTTTGAATTATCCAACTACGGCAACGCGGAAAGTGAGTTTCACACATGTATGTATGTATATTAATTTGTTATCTTCTACAGCTGAAACTTACTTAAACGATTTAAACAAAGGGGTCGTTGGATTCGTTTTGATAGGGAATATGTCTTAGCATATATGAAGTCATATTTTTTAAAAAAATCAACATGGCGGAAATGAACAAAATGGAGATACGAAGAAATTATGAATCTAGAATAGTTGTCCAGTGCGTATCCTGTTAATTATGCAACCCAGTATGTAATTATGCAACACGGTATAAATATCCATCATAATCGTAGAAGTAGGCATGCCCAAGCATAACAAAGATTGTAAATAAAATTAAAGTAAATAAAAACTACAACACAACTACAGAAAGAAATGAAAATGCACAAACAGAACAAGAAAATTTCTATTCTTGTGGTTGCATACTGTTTTACCTTATAGATCATAATAAAAATATGTACTCTGTCTTGTCTGGTATTTGTTCCATAGAACGATTGTATACTGAGTGAATAGGCAGCCGCAATGTTGCCTTTCCAGAACTTATTATTATTATTATTATTATTATTATTATTATTATTATTATTATTATTATTATTATTATTATTATTATTATTATTATTATTATTTTAAATAGCTTGATCTCAGCCTGTTTCAATTATGAGAAATTTAAATAGATGTTAAAATTATGGCAACAAAAGTGAAAAAAGAGAAAGAAACCAAAAGAAGGCCATATACCTCGTGCGCACACATCCACACACACAAAGAGCAAATAACCTTGTTTTTTCGATCTTCTGTTAAGTCTCCCCCGAGGGGGAAAATATAGAAAAATAATAGTTTGCAAGACTCCTTCCATCAATCATTGATAGCGATTAGGTTTCTCCTAAGCATTTTCCTTTTGTGTGGATTGTCTTTCTTGGCTCCTGCAAGATCATAGTACGTAATTTGGAAGGAAGGGGGGTGTTTGTTGAAAGAGGGAAAGGAATGCATAAAGAAGAATATCTTGTATAACAGTATGATTTGATTTAATCAACACAACAGGCTACAGCCGAAATTGCCTATGTTTTTGTTTTACAAGATGCAAGATGCATTGCAAAACGTTATCTATGAATGTTATATCGGACATACTACATATGTAGACCTATCTAGAACAAAATCTTCCCTGGAAAAAATCCTCCTATGCTGAAGAAAATTATAATTTAGTTCCGTTTCCTCCGTTCGATTCCAGGAATGTACTCGATTCGTCTATCTGTATGCAAGTATGCAAGCCCACAGGGGATCAAGGACAGAAGTAGGTCAATTTGACAGGAAGTGGATTAAACTGACGTTTATCATTTATATGAAACTATTCTGGAGTGCCATACTTTCTGCGTGAGTGTCGCTATATGTTACTTATTTCCGCTTGAAGTAGCTTTTTGATTTAGTGGATTGTTTCCTGCAGTGCACTGAAGTCTTGCTTCAGTGACAATTCATTTCATCGTTCATCGAGTGACAATGATTAAAGTGTTTCAGTACAATGTTTTGAATTTCATTGAATTAGTGGAAATGAGACCTTGTCTATGGGACAAGACTACAGACTACAAGGTCGAAAAGCAGAAAGCCTGGAAAGAAGTATATGCAAATCTCGCACAAGACTTCGACACTATGGACAAAAAGAAACGAGAAGCGACAGGTATGTATAGGATAATATAAAACAATAGTGATTCAAACGCTTTCTGTTTACTTACAGTTGATACATAAAATGTAGATTATATGTAAATGAAAATAAAATGTACACTCATGTCCAAAATGATTGTCGCATATCTATAACTGTCTTCTTGTAAGAATATACTTTGATAATGATTTTGCAGAGTACTTTTAATACTGATACTGTGTGTATAATCGGGAAATGTATATTTGTGGTAAATTTCATAGGAAAACAATTATAAATACGAAAATTAGAATGAGTAAAACAAAATGTTGCTAAATGGACAAGAAAGTTTTATTTTCGTTGTATTGTTCTTATTTGTTGCTCTTTTGACATGAAATTCACCACATAAATGTCTTTGCCGATTATACACATACTAACATTATAAGAAATGCCGGGCGAATTCGTTATCAAATTATATTAATAGAACAACATATTTATAAACATGCGACAATAATTTTGGACCACGATTGTACAATCGAAGACATAAAAATGGGCCATTTCGATGTTCGGGGTACGGACAATTTACCAGCTGTCAATTTGCCACCAAAATTCGACAAAGCGGACAATTTGCCACCAGTTTTCGCAAATTCTTGACAATTTGACACTATTGGATTGTGGGTTTAAGTATAGGGTTACTACCTATTGTAACTTGTCAAAATTATTAATTTAGCCATGTTTTTCTGCGAATGCTTTTGATTAGGAGTATATACGGACCAATTTACAATATACCTTTGTATACTAAAGAAAAGATATTTGGGGATTTAGACGTTAATGCTCCTACGTCACTTGACTGACGTAATACAATTAACCTTGTTCTTTGCATTGAGCTATTTCTCAGATATTGAACGACCCTTCCATTTATTCAAGTCAGTCTGTAATATTACACGGCTCTTGCAAAAAAAAAAAAAAAAAATCTGAACAGCGCTGAATGTGATTATTAATTCGTTGTACTAAGAAATCGAACGTCTGTTTGGACATGCGAAAGTAATTAATTAAAACATTTCGAATCATATGTACGCAGCTTTTCATATAATGTATAAAACGGACTCATGTTCTCTCCTTCACGTTCAAACTCAAACTACCTTTCGGCACCGGCATTACCGGGATGTGTGTGCAAAGCAGCGCCGGCACCGACATTGCCGGAGCCGGCTCCGGTTTTGCCGGCTGCGTGTGCAAAGCAGCCCCGGTTCCGGTTCCGGCATTGTCGGTGCCGGATCCGGCATTGCCGGGGACGTGTGCAAATGCTCTGAGAGTAGCGAAATTCCTCACCTAAAATAGGCTGACGGGAGGAAGCAAGACTGTCTGGAAAAGTGAGGCACCTTTTGGATGACAAATTCCTTAGCATTGTTAGCGTTTCATTTCTACGAATCGAAGTTGAGAAATACGAGGGTTGATTTAAAAGTTCATGTCTGTCCATATCGTCATAATCAAACATAAGATGAAGACCTTGGAGGTCAAGGGAACTGACTTTTGAAGTAGGTATACTTATGCCTAGGAAATTGACTCTCCATAGTGAAATATATAAGCTGGGAAGAGAACCACGACGCAATTCACTCATTGGTAGACCCTCGAGTGGAGTGCGATGCGGTTCTTGTAGCTTGCATATTGTGATCCGGAGAGTAGCTTTCCGAATATAAATAAACCTTGTTGGAAACGTCATGTATAACTTGGATCCCTTTTATTATGGCAACCTCAATTGAGCTGTCTTAAAACAGTGAACTAAATGGATTTTCGAACTATCAGTAACCAGATTAAATTTTGTAGTTTTTCATAATTTGGAATAAATTATCACTTTTGGAAACTGTGTGTGGTGGATAAACTCACATGAAAAGGTGATGTAAAAATGTGGCAATGTACAATTTTTGTGGTATTTGACATCCCGGGTTTCCAGTTTTACACATACTTGTTGACAGCTCGAAAATGGAGTTATGATAGTTATCTTTGGTTTCAGACAGTTTAATTACTATTGATGCATTGCCACATTATATATAAATATAATGCATCATATAGGCTATATATAGCATTTAACTTTTATTACTTTGATCTGTTTACATGACAAGAAGCAAGGGTATCCTTACCTCATATCAGAAATCTTTTCAATTCTAAATTAACATGTCAGAATTTATTAATTAAAACATCTTTATTCACTTTAAGTAGTATATCCCTTTCATACTGCATTACCATAAAAGATTGAAGGTTGCCTTGCCCGAGGTTCGCCCTTAATCTTTATTTAATAATATTGAGTTTCAAAAGAGGCTTGTTTACGACTTTCTTTTCACATGTGTAAGAGGGAGGAACTTGTACATTTTAAAGAGGTATGTATAACATAAGGTATACATGTGATATTCATATATAATTTTTAATTCACACGTAAGGCAGGACTTGCAAGTTTACTTTGATTTCCTACATCCCTGGTTCAATATCGCTTCACCATGCTTCCTCTTCATACTCACTAATTATATATTCAATATCATATTCACTCACATCTTGCGATGACTTGGATTAAATATCTGCATAAAATTTTAGTTCTTCGATAGTTTTCCCTTTGTCTATGCCACAGATTTTGTTCATAGCATTTGTGGGTAGTTCGTCTTTTAAATCAGAAATCCGCCTTGAATCGAACCACACCAAGTCGTGGAAAAAGTTTTCATGTTTCGAAACCCGGTTAGTCACACTTTGAATGATTTTGTTAAGGACATCTCTGAAATCACACAGTCTGAGACTTTTCTCTTCTGTATTCCCTGATTTCGTAACATGCCAATTCAGGTCATGCAACGATATTATATATTTGTGAATTACTTCCATTTTTCTTGTAGCTATTTTGGGCAAAAGTGCAACTTAAAAGTGCACATCTGTTGTTAAGAACAAGAAAAAAAATATATAGAATATATGTTAATTTTTGATAGATAATCTGTAATTGTGGTTACAGTATAACACAGAATTTTTGTTTCGGTTTGCTATGGCAACTGGTAATTATTAATGGAGATTACAGAATAAAAAGTAGTTGTGGTGAATATGATGTGTCTAATTTGAAATTTATGCAATCACTAGTTATTACAAATATACGTATAAATTGAGGGTGCCTGATAGTAGTAACTTATCTTAGTATTCGAACTGGGCTAATGTGATGAAAAATACGTTTAATTTAATTATAATGTTACAATCGAACGATTACATTCTACGAAAAGAAAAGTTTTACACTATCTCAGGGAAAGATAGGCACAGTTTATATGATTTGATCACAGCAAAACGCAGATTGATCACATCATGGGTTTTTGTAAAGACTATGCAGAATTAGTGGCTCCATTACAGCGCATGACGAGAAAAAACTAAATATATTTGGGATGAAAAAAACAAAATGTTTTTGAGAAATTAAAACAAGTACTTTTAGACGCCCCACTTTTAGCGCCATATGTTCCAGGAAAGCCTCTATGTTTATGAACAGATGTCTGTACAAATCCATTGGAGCCGTTCTCCTACAACAATCAGATGGTTCATGGTGTCCTTTGGGCTAATACAGCATATTATTAAGACCGGAGGAGACACGACGCCATATTGTGGAGATAGAACTTTTGGGAATTTTGTCTGCTTGCAGAGCATTTAATTTCTTTTTGGCATGTAATGAATTTGAACTCTTGACGGACTGTAAGAGTTTAACATACTTGAAATCATCTCCAAAATTATCAACAAAATTACTTCGTGGGGCTCTTGAATTAGAAACTTACCGTTACATTTCTGTACACATAACTGGGAAAAATAATCTTGCCGATATTTTGAGTAGAAACACAGACATCGAGAAGACAAAAGAAGATTTTGATCTCGAACAACTAGATGTCTTTTCTACATTTCAACAGGAATTGGATGTCGCTGGATTACTAAAAGAAGATAATTTTTTTGATCGAAGACCACGAAAAATGTTGTCATAACCGGAAGGGAAAAATTATAAAAAGTTGAAATAACTTAGTAGACGTAGAAAATCGATAGAAATAATGAACACCAACTATTAGTTGACTGTTAGAAGTATAGTAGATATAGTTCTCAACCCAAGTAGAAGATACACTCTTTGCTTCATGAAAATAATAAACATTTTTGAAAAATAATTACAGAAAAGTAATTTGATGAAGTTTAGTGAGCGAACGTAGGTTACTGGTTAGTGTTGACGCTTCGTAATTGAGTCTCCCCGTTCCAATTTCGATACGAAGCATCCTGACTAGTGATTTTGCAGTACCACTGGGCGAATACCGGGATACTTTTAATACATAAGCTTTGGCAAATTTTCTTGAAATCTTTGTTCTTATGTTGTTAATGTTTCAGTGTGAAATGGCATTTTGCTGCATGGAAAATATTTTTAGTAAACAAAACATAGTAGATGAATGGTTAGTGTAAGGGACTCCTACTTGTATGGCTTAGTTTCAAATCCCGACTGTTCTTATTGATTTTTTCTTTTAGCTACGCTCATATGTTGCACTCCAGAAGTTCAATTTTCAATTAAATATAGTCGCAGCTAGTTTAAACTGAAATTATTTTCAAAACTATTTGCTATTACGTGTTTTTGTTTTACTTGCGATGTTTCAACTTTGATATTAGATCTTAGAACCCTAATGTAACTCATTTCCCTACGTCATATCATGAGGAATGTTTTCACAACAACGATAGTCGGGCGGTAATACATAATTCCATTGTTACTGCAGGGCCGGATCTTGAATCCTGCGAACTAAGCGTTCGCAGGAGGCGCCAGGTGAAATGGGAGCCAAATTAGAAAAAATGAATTTTGTTTTAAATGTAAATATTTATTTAAAAAATGTTATGATGAAACATTTTCCTCATATAGCTTCAAATAAATATTGTACAGACTGAGATACAGATAAAATACATCAAAAGTACAATAAAGTCGAATCTTTGCGTGGTTGGCTGTATAACACCCCTTTACAAATGAAATGGGCTCGTACATCAATTGATGCCAATGCCACACTGACAAGTAATGCTAGTTTGAGGAAAATTTCCACGGCACAGGATAGACGTTTTTAAAGAGGGAAAAGGGATATTTTATGAATATGAGATAAAATGAAGGTAAATTTAGCTTTCCAATAGATGTTGTATTAATCACTATGACCGTAGAGCTAAAGACAGTGGTATTCTTTCCACGATCCCACCATATGCACAAAATGCAAATATAACAGACTCTTCATTCCTCCCTCAACAATCCTTCCGACACCTTGCTAGAGAATATCATTGCCAAGTATGTCTTTAAAATCCGAATGGATCAACAAACGAAAGGAATTCAACCGCAAGTCTTGTTTATGGATTGGGTGGCATTATCACAGTAGAAAGAAATGTCTCCAAGGGTGCTCCTCCATCTTCTCTTAAACAGTGTCTTCGCATAGTATTTTGGTTCAATGACCACAGTTAAGGGTTGAGAAAGATAACCGTAAATGAAATTCACATTATCAAAGTTGAAGCAAGCATGGGCGCCCCAAAGGGGTCGAGGGGGCCGGGCTCCACCTGGCTTACGATAAGTATAATGTATATGTATAATTTCTTAAGATTTTCTTAATACAAATAAAAATACCAAACGTAATATACCAACCAGGGAGATGACCCCCCTAAAAAATTCTTCGGGCCCCCATGCAAGCAAGTAGGCTTTTCTTATCCATTCGCCCAGGGAGTGGAGCGAATACTAAGAAAAGACGGGCGGTACAAATGGATTGTTTAAAAATCATTTCTGAGGGAAATTTTAACTTAAGTTCCTAATGGCTCAAATCGCTTTCCACTGCTTAATGCTCACTTTGTTAATATCTATTGGTTCATTTGTCATCCGTCAAGATTTTCATTTCTATCCTAAGTCGTTTCGTTTTTGTTTTATTTTTTTAATTTATAATGATGTGTGCTTTCACTTTTTAATAGTACTTTGTTTTTCATGTAATAATGATGAGCAACGATATAAAACCAAGTGAGCATTTTATCGGAAAAGAAAGCTACAAAACGTGAAAGAAGATAAGATGCAACCGAAGGCTCTAAAAGGTTTTTTTCGCGTTCTGGACAAAATCATACAAATGTTGAGGTGGGGAGTTGTCAATACCAGTCACTGTTAACGAAGCATTTGCATGTCGACATTCTTTTGAAACTGTAAGGTTATTTTACCTGATTGCAGTAATTTAATTGATGAATTAAAATGAAACGACACGATCATTTCGGTTAAGAGCCTGCCTTACTAAAAAAATAATACAAAATATACCATTTTTCTCTTGCTTGTTTATTCATCAGTGAAAGAAGATAATGAAATGCAAGTCACCACAATCACAGACAATACTATTCTACAACAAAAAATATGAACCTAAAGAATGTTCAGTGTTGCCATCCATAGAAATTACAGTGTTGCCAGAAAAACAATTTCCCTAAAATCTAAGTTAAGGCAGCGAGTAGAGGAACAAACTCAACTGCACTTGGTTACGTATCATATTGTTTTGGTTTCCTGTGAACTACTTTTTAAATAATAGTTGTATTTAGTTTGTAATAAACAACATAGTTTTAACATACAATTATTAAAACTAAATAATAATGTTAATTAAAATGTAGTTCACAAGAAACCAAAACAACACCATACGTAATCAAATGCGGTTGAGTTCATTCCTCTATTCACTGTCTTAACTTAGATTTTAGGGAAATTGTTTTTCTGGCAACACTGTAATTTCTATGGATGGCAACACTGAACATTCTTCAGGATCATATTTTCTGTTGTAGAATAGCATTATCTATGATTGTGATGACTTTCATTTCATTATCTCTTTTCACTGATGAATAATCAAGCAAAAGAAAAATGGTAAATTTTGTATTATTTTTAGTAAGGCAGGCTCTTAAGGGTCTGAATTAAATTTCATGTATTTCAAAATATATTTGAATATAATTAGTTTTCACGCGGCATATAAGTATATAACTTGAAAAGATATAATTGAAAGCGATGAAAGGTCATTTGGATGACAAGTATTTTTTTTCCAGTACTCTCACTTCCAATCACAGCAGCGTATACAATGCTTTTTTAATTATAACAGTATAACAATAATTATTAATCCATTCTCTGGTATTAAATTTAGATGGAGTGATATTTTAAATTAGTAATAATTCTAATGCAAAGTAGAGTTTTGATTATTAGTTACTTGTGTTCAGGAATGCACCGAAATAGGTGCAAGGGATGCGCACGAGACGAGTCGAGACAGGATTTTCCAGACAAAATTCGAGTCGAGACACGGTTCTTCCAATAGAGAAATATACATTTTCCGAGTCGAGACATCAATTTTATAGCACATTTTCGAGACGAGACAGCTACACATCTTGTCTCATGGTCATCCCTAATAGGTGCAGTGTTCCTTTCAGAAAAAATCTACCGGGGGGTACACTTAGTATTCAGAGGGCAAATGCTGCAACTCTTTTATTTATTATTATATTACAGATGTATTATTTTGATCTCCCGGGGAAAGGTGTCCCCCCAAAAAATATGTGTGGACGAAACACTACACAGGTAGTCTGAGAGTCTGGATCCCCCAATTAGGACAATGTCAGGGGCAGATACACAAAATTATTTGCATTTATAGGCTATTCCGAAAAATCTTCGGACCCCAAAGATAAATCTTGGGTGCATCTTTGCTTGTGTTTACATTGTGTTACTGCCTGATTTCGTACGTCTATGTTGGAAAGAAACATGAAAGAATTGAATTGTTCTATAGGACTAAAGGGCCCTGAAAAGAATTTTTGCGAAGGAACCTGATTTTAAAGTTCTGCCACTGGATCGAGGACAAATTAAATATCAATTAAGACAGACACTTTTGTCATTTGTTGTGTATTGAACTAGTTTAACTAAAATAAATAAAGAATTATTTGAAATCAAGTATATCTCAAGAACGATTAAATGGACTAGCTTTGATGGCCATTGAAAATTACATTCTGAATGAAATTGATATTGATGCAATAATAAGAGATTTTGCCAAATTGAAAGCCAGAAAGTGTCTTTATAACATGAACTTTTCAGTAACAAAGAAAACGAGAAATTAAGCTAATTACCATATTTGTACCACTAGAAAACACTATTTAAATATGCTTTTAATGAAGTGTAAGAGGATATCTCTTTGTCAAAATCAAACTTATGATAATCTTAGACTTGAAACTCATGAGTTTTATTCTATTTCGACTTTTATGTTTCAACTATATTTGTCAAAATACATCTTAGGTATACATTTTAGTTGTTTCCTGTGCTTATTTAATAAAAAAATATATACATTATTAAAACTGGAACTTTGGTCATGATTCATCCACAGTTAATTAGGTTTAATTTCGCCATTTTCCTTTAATACTCACAGGAAGACTGAATTATTATATATTGAAGAAATTTGTAATTGTAACAATTATCTGGATCAAACTTCCTTATCACAATACTGACCTATATGATAAAATTGACTTTCCTCCGCTCGTTAACCATATTGCCAATTTGCGTGAGAAATTTATAGCCAAGAATCTCCAGAATCGTAAAGATATATTTCTTGATACAATATTTACAGACTTACAGCAAGAATCCGCATATAAATACTGTTATACACCACTCAGCGTGCTGGTTACAATATATCTCCGCAATATTCTAGCAGATCATCATCACACAGCATTCTTTCGTCACCAACTTATCGAGCAACATATTCCTCATCTTTTCCCATCATAGCACTGTTTCTCCACACCACTAATAAGGGCTATCCATATGTCTTTCATCAGTCCTGAACCGCCCCAGGACAGAAGATTAATATGCATTTGTTTGTTCTAACATCCATCTACTGTGTTGTGACGTCCAGAGCACCTCACTCATCACTATTCATTTGTCCTATATATGTACTATAATTTCTTTCAACAGTATCTTGTATACATATCACAAAATTTTATTTGCTCTACTTCTATTATAACTTTTTTGCACATATGTTATTTTTTCTGCACTCGCACCTTTGTTTACTAGTTTCATACTTTGTTTAATATTGTTTTGTTTAATAACTTTTTGTTTTCATATTTCGTTTTGTTTATGATGTTGATATTTAATTTGATCATGATCTTTATGATCGTTATGATCGTTATGATCTTTGTATTTTGATTTTGTTACTGACAAAAAAAAATGATTCTTTCACAGCTCCCTGACCGACCATAATATGAATAAAGAATAATTGATGATCTCACACACCAGGCCAAGAGAGAGGGCGAAACCCTCTAGTTGCAGATTATATACAACTAATGTTTTATTCCATATACCAATAAAATAAAGATAGATCCACTCATAATAAGATGCCCTCATAATTCCGTATAGAGAAAGAAAGTGTTAGTTCCAACCAGTACCCTCAAAAAAAAATACATCTGAAGAATGTTTGTCCGTTACAGCATTCTATTCTTTTATTATCATTTAGGCGGGCGACTAAATATTGTTTATTTACACTTACAAAATGTCTACAACCGATCCTGTTACTGTTTTATATATATATATATATATATATATATATATATAAAGAGAGAGAGAGAGAGAAAGTTTTGACTCAGAGAAAAGTACAGAGAGATTTCAAACGAATAATACGTATACATTATCATCTGAACAATTTAACCCTAAAAATGCTTTCGATCACTGAAATAAATTCCTGCCTACGCTCCTGTAAAGCAGTAAGAATTTTAGGGACTGATCATGGGGTAATGCCTCCCTGGAGCAACGACAGTTCCCCAGAAATCATACCTCTGATAGTTCCGTACGTGACAACAGTATTTGTGTATTACCACTCCTCACTCTTAGTGTATTGAAACTTAAGTCAAAGGAACTGTTCTGAAATCTTCACCGGTTTTCTCCTCTGAAACCGCATGCGAATGGGGCCAATCTTGGTTATATACCACATCTGGAATATTACCGTTTATGTCAGAGATCCCAAAAAAATATATATTCGACACAAATAAAGGATGTTTTCGATTTTATTTATTTATTTATTTAGCCTGTCAACCTCCCACTCTGACCTCCATGCCAACCAAGGCTTAACTTGAACTTAAGCAGCATCGACAGCGTCACTATTCATCTGCGACCACGAAAACTAATACCATAACGATTTCGATATTAATATTGTTCATATTGAATACTTTTACATGCCACTTCCCCTCTTATTACCGATGGCTTCCGTGTCTCGCCCCCACAACTATGGAGCAATTTCAACAAACTTACGTATAGCTATAAACCACCATCTGTAAAATAAATGTGCGGGTGATCTTTTTCGGGGAGGAATTCATTAGCTACTTTTCCAATATCAATGTGGTGGCTTTTTTCGCTTTCCATGCTAAGATTGACAAAGAGCTCAACTGCATTTGCACTGCTGTCCTGTGAATATAGATTTTAATGGCATTTACTTTACTGAGTGCTTGCTTAGGTGTTACAGGAAAAGTGTGATTCTGTTATAAATGAGTAGGGGTCTTAACAAACACGGAAAACTATTAGCAATAACACTACTCGAAATGAGTTTTCGCAATATAATGGAACAGTATTTTATTCGAATGTGAAGGAAATAATTGCATAAATTGACCCTTTCCTTCCTTAGAAGTCTAAGCTATTTATACAATACGTATATAATAATTTTGAATTAGAAATACATGCATCGAGTTTCATATCTTTAACTTTAAGGTCTCCTGAGTTAAGTAAATGAATAACCTTCCTGCTAACGAAAGAGTAAAGCTTTGAGCTTGAATGGTATCGGGAGTGTAATTATTAATTTCATGTAAATAAAGTAACTGCAAACTCTAATTTGAAGAGCTCATACAACGTCTATGCAGAGCATAAATCCTAAACAGCACAAGAATTTAAGTTAATGTCAAAGTTATATAAGCTCTCATCGAGAATCAGTCCTGACCTTCCGAGACTAAATGTAGACAGTGCATGCCTATAACGTAATAAAGAAAATACAAGAGGTAAGGAACCTTCCCGAATTAAATCTTTAGCAATTTTAGGTGATCAAATACTAAAGTTAGTTCTGGGGACCTTGACTTTGGTTCTGCCAAATTAACCCACCAATCTCGAAATTTTAAAGTGTTCGTTCATTTACTAGTAGGGGAGCATAAGGCAAGAAGAACGGTCAAATCCTGCACTTTGTGTTAAAAAGGTGCCACTCGGAAATGTTGCTCCTCTGATCGAACTAAGCAGGAATTGAAGTGCCACGTCGCCTAGAGGTGAACAGAATCCAATATGGCTGCTATCACAGATGGCCGCCTCTGTGAATTCATGGTGTTCGTTTCAGGGCCCTATATCGCCTTCACTAACAGTCAAATCTTTACGATTTGAAAACTAAACGACGTAGAAAATACCAATGTCTAATAAATTAGCAAAAGGTTTTAAACTATTTAATTTGGAAGTTCGCATTTCTTTTGATGGATTTTACTCATATTTTTAAAAATAACAAGTAAGGTACTAGAATTATCGAAAAAAGGTATATAACTGTTTAAAGAGTGTTAAATTAGTTTCGTTTTGTTGTATAGTTTATTCAGATTGGTTAATAAACAACGAACTTATGACAATTTAAAGATTCACGTTGAGTCAACTGACCTTCTCAAATTTCTATTCGTGTAGCAGAGTGTGCTGAAAAGTTAGAAGATGAAAGAATTATAGGAATTTGTAGTGCCTGGGATTTGATTGTTTAAGAGGCAAGTTACACGCAAACTGTTTGTCTAGATTTATAATTACGCAGAAAGAAAACACACAGAACATGAACTAGAGAACGATCGGACATTGTGTGAAAGTTTTGCTTTTGCCGATGTACTTACATATATTACTGAATCTATTCGAGAAAGCGATTCCAGAGCATCCAAAATCCAAGCGATTCCAAAGGATTCATGTTTTCAAAATGAGCGATCTTTTTAAACTGTACAAAACACGGTTAATGGCGATTATGAAGAAACCTGAATCAGAAGAAATAGTACAAGATTTTTGAAAGGATTCTACGTTATAGGCCAGAGCTAACATTCATCTCTCGGGCAAAAAATACGTTTTACTTTCAGAATGATCTGGCATAATAAGTGAGCTGGAGAAAGACATTGATGAAGATGCTATGGCACCATGTCGTTTTGTTAAGATGCTTCGAAAGCATATGGCAACGAAAAGAGTCATTTTGCAGGAAAATTTGCGAATCACTGCCAAAAAAATTTGTTCCTCCTTCACTAATAGCTTGCTGAAAATTACTTTGCTTTATTAATGTTTTTATGAGCATGAATATATATATTAATTGATGCTATATTTTGATGCTATATTAGATGTTAGTAGATAGGTGACACTTGGCGCAGTTTTTTCCTACCGCACATGCGCAAATCCTTGATGCTGATTGGTTGGCGCAGGTCACGTGACCCCGCCCTCTTGGCCACGCCCCTTGACGCTGATTGGCTGGCCCCTCCCCCTGCCACGACTCTTCACGCTGATTGGCTGGCCACGCCCCGTCACTTTGATTGGCTGGAGCCGGACCCCGCCCCTTTGACGCTGATTCGCTGGCCACGCCCCTTCACGCTGATTGGCTGGCGTCGGACCCCCGCCCACTGGACTCACGTACTGCGCACATGCCACATTGCACTGGAGACTACGAACACATACCATAGCAGATAATACATAAGATTCGTTCCCTTTTATGAGCACTTTACGAACACATAGCAGAGCCGATAACACATTCTCCAACCGCCTATTTAACATAGCACATATAACATAAGACTGTATAACATAGCAAGGGTGTACTCATTCCCTTATATGAGAACTTTTAACATAGCAGAAATTACACAGAGACTATGAACATAGCAGATCGATAACACATTTCCCATCCACCTATTTAACATAGCACACTTTACATAAGACTATATAACATAGCAGGGGGTGCACTCATTCCGTTTTCTTATGAGCACTTTTCTCAACCCATATTTTAACATATAGCAGATCGATAACACATGGCTTATTATCAAGTGGAGACTACGAACACATAGTAGAGCAGATAATCTTTAAGGGATGTATTCGTTCCCTTTTATGAGCACTTTTAACATAGCAGAACGATAACACATTTTTCATCCACCTATTTAACAGAGCACATATAACATAACAGAGTTAATAAAATAGCATGGATACTACGAACACATAGTAGAGCAGATATTCTTTACGGGGGTGTACTCGTTTCCCGTTATGAGCACTTTTAACATAGCAGAAATTACACTGAGACTACGAACAAAATAATAACCATCGAGGTCAAAGGTCAATATACTTAAAACCCAATAACTCGAAAACGAAGCAACATATTGAGATGGTGTTTCCACATTTAATAATTGGTCATCAACTACTACAAGTTCCAAAATAATGACCATCGATGTCAAAGGTTAAAATACTTAAAACCTAATAACTCGAAAACGGAGCCACATATCGAGATGGTGTTTCCAAAATTAGTAATTGGTCATCAACCACTGCAAGTTCCTAAATAATGACCATCGAGGTCAAAGGTTAAAATACTTAAAACCTAATAACTGGGAAACGGTGCCACATATTGAGATGGTGTTTCCACATTTAGTAATAGTTCATCAACAACTACAAGTTCCAAAATAATGACCATCGAGGTTAGGGGTCAAAATAATTAAAACCCAATAACTCAAAAACAAAGCCAAATATTGAGGGGCTGTTTCCACATTTAGTAATTGGCTCTCAACTACTAGAAGTTCCAAAATAATGACCATCGAAGTCAAAGGTTAATATACTTAAATCCTAGTAACTCGAAAACGGAGCCACATATTGAGGTGGTGTTTCAACACTAAGTAATAGTTCATCAACTACTACAAGTTCCAAAATAATGACCATCGAGGTCAAAGGTCAAAATACTTAAAACCTAATAACTCGAAAACGAAGTCAAATATTGAGGTGCTGTTTCCACATTTAGTAATTCGTCATCAACCGCTGCAAGTTCCAAAATAATGACCATCGAGGTCAAAGATCAAAATACTTTAAACCTAATAACTCGAAAACGGAGTCAAATATTGAGGTCGTGTTTCCACATTTAGTAACTGGCCCTCAACTACTACAAGTTCCAAAATAATGACCATCGAGGTCAAAGGTTAATATACTTTAATCCTAGTAACTCGAGAACGGAGCCACATATTGAGGTAGTGTTTCAACACTAAGTAATAGTTCATCAACTACTACAAGTTCCAAAATAATGACCATCGAGGTCAAAGGTCAAAATACTTAAAACCTAATAACTCGAAAACGAAGTCAAATATTGAGGTGCTGTTTCCACATTTAGTAATTCTTCATCAACCACTGCAAGTTCCAAAATAATGACCATCGAGGTCAAAGTTAAAATACTAAAAACCTAATAACTCGAAAACGGAGTCAAATATTGAGGTCGTGTTTCCACATTTTGTAACTGGCCCTCAACTACTACAAGTTCCAAAATAATGACCATCGAGGTCAAAGGTTAATATACTTAAATCCTAGTAACTCGAAAACTGAGCCAAATATTGAGGTGCTGTTGCCACATTTAGTAATAGTTCATCAAATATTACAAGTTCCAAAAGTAACGACCATCGACGTCAAAAATTTAAAACGCGATTAACGCTTAAACAGCAACGTATTGAGGAGCTGTTTCCAAATCTAGTAATACGTCATAAGCTGCTACATATTTCCAAAAGTACTGACTAACGAAGTCAGAGGTCAAATATTTAAGCTTTAATAACTTTAAACAAAGCCTGTGTGACCTATTCAGCTTTGTACCAAGCATAGAGAAGTTAAGAATGAATAAATATGACCGGCTTACTTCGAGAAAGAAAGCTAATATAAACAATTTTAACTAGCTGAGAATTTTAAATCATCTTTTACTATTTAAACAAACGAAAGGATAAATTTGAATGACCTATTCAATTTTTTACCAACGAGAAATGCAATTTTATCTAGCTCAGAATTTTATATCACTTTGTACTACTCCAGTAAACGAAGGAATAGTGTATTTAGTTTTGTACCAACCAGAAAAAAAGAAGTAAAGAATGAATAAAATTTAGGTGGATTATTTTCTTCTGTACCAACTGGAAAAGAGAAGAAGAGCTACTATAACTAGCTTAGAATTTTATATCATTATGTACTGTTTAAACAAACGAAAATTGACCATTTTAACTAGCTCAGAATTTATGTAACTTTTGTACTACGTAAATGTTCTATTTTTGTGTCAATCAAAAAAACCGAAGAAGGATCATTTTAACAAGTTCATAATTTCTGTAACAGAAGAATAATTTTGATGTTCTACTTTTTATACCAACGAGAAAAAATGAACTAGCTGAATATTTTATATCATCTTGTACTAGTTAAACATACGAAACAATAAATTTAAGTGACCCTTTGATATTTGTTCCAATGAGAAATGCCATTTTAACTGGCTCAGAATTTGAGTGGTCTATTTAGTTTTGTAACAACCTTAAAAAAGGCGAAAAAGCGTTATTTTATGTAATTTTACTACTCAAATAAGCAATGGGGTATATAGTTTTGTAGCACCGAGAAAAACAAAGAAATTGCATCATTTTGGAGTATTCAAATAAACAAAGGAATAAATTTGAGTGGCTTATCATTTGTGTCAACTCAAAATCAATTAAACGAAGTAATGCATTTGAGTGAGCTATTTAATTTGAAACACCGAAGCAGGATCATCTTAACTAGCTGAGTATTTTATACCGTTTTATATTAACCAGAAATAAGACCATTTTAACTAGCTGCGAATTTTATATCATTTTAAACTAGACTAATAAACGAAGGCAAGATATGAGTGAGCTATTTAATTTTGTAGTAACCAGAGAAAAACCGAAGAAGGCCCATTTTAACTAGTTCAATATTTCTGTACGATTTTGTACTGCCCAAATAAACGACAGAATAAATTTATATAATTTCTTTAATTTTTGTACCAATCAGAAGAACACCAAAGTACAATTTTGTACTTTTTGTACCATTAAATAACTGAGGATAACTTGAGTAGTCTATGTTTTGTACTCATTCGAATAACCATTTTATGTAGCTCAGCTTTTTCATACCTAATGTTTGCCATGCCTATAAAGAAAGGAATAAATAAATAAATGGTGTCCAAACCATTTATAACAGGCTTAGATTTTTATGCCTGTTTTGTAATATTTGTACCAAACAGAAAAAGCTACACAAATAAACAAAGGAATAAATTTGTAATAACAGCAAAAAGCGAAGCTCAGCTTGATATACCATTTGACTGGCCTATTGAAATTTGTACCAATGAGAAATCTCATTTCCTGGCCATGTTTCCTATTTAAACAAACCAAGGGCTAAATTTGAGATAGCGAATATGGACTCAGAATTTTATATCATTTTGTAATACTCAAATTTCGGTGGATTATTTAATTTGTACCAAGCAGAAAAAAGGAATAAATTAGTACTGATCAGAAAAGCGAAGAAGGATCAGCATTCTATACTTTTTGGGCCATTTAAAAAGATAAATAAATTTATTTGGTGTTCTGTTTCCTTTTGTAGCAACGAGATCATTTTTTAACTGCCTTAGAATTTTATACCTTTTTGTAAAATTTGTACCAAACCGAAAAAAGCAAGGATATAAAATTTAACTAACTAATAATTTTTGTGCTAAACAAAAAGCGAAGGAAGACCATTTCAACTAGCTCAGCATGTTATAACTTTTTGAGCTACACATTTGAGTGGTCTAGCCAATTTCTTGACCATGTTGTACTATTTAAACAATCAAAGCAATAAATTTGTACTAACCAGATTCAAAATTTTATATCATTTTGTAATACTCAAACAGACGAAGGAATAAATTTTTTGGCCTATTTTCTTTTGTAGCAAGCAGAAAAAGGTAAGTACTAACATTTTGTACTAATCAAATAAGCGAAGGAATAATTTTGATTGGCTTAAGCAAAGGTCAATTTGTACCTTTTTGTGCTATTAAAATAATCGAATTGTTAAATTTGCATGACCTATTCTATTTTGTGCCAAGTAGAAGAAATTGAAGAATGAATTACTTTGGTTTGCGGTTAAAAAAGCGGAGACGGTCTATTTTTTAAATAGTTCAGTATTTATGTACATTTTGTACTACTCTAATTCTACTTTCTGTACCAACCAGAGAAAAGCAAAGAAAGACCATATTCTGCTACTCAAACAAACGAAGGAATAAGCTCAGAATTTCTATACCTTTTGGTGCTATTCAAATAAACGAAGGAATAAATTTGTTGGGCCTATTCAATTTTATAGCAAGCAGAAAAAACCGAAAAAAGGGGAGAAGGCCCATTATAACAAGCTCGGTATTTTTATACCATTTTGTGTTACTCTAATAAATTTGCATGGTCTATTTCATTTTTGTAACAATCAGAAGAAAAGTAAAGATGATACATTTCTTACCTTTGTGACTGATCAAAATAAACGATTGGTTCATTTAGTTGTGGTGCTACATTTTGTATTTTTTGTGTCATCCAGAGAATAATTTAAATCGCCTCTCCCGTCACTAAGTAGGGCTGATTGTTATATGGGTATTGGCGTGCGTTAAATATTTTAACGTGAGATTTAACAAACCAGAGTTGCGCTATAATTGAACGTTAACTTAATTGTGTAGAAGAGACTCCATAGCAATTAGCGTTCTAAAGAAAACTGATGAATGACGACGAATCATGGCAATTAATAAAGAAGAAACAGCATACTCGGTAATTTTGGATCACAGCAGAAGAAAAACTAGACAAAGAAAAGATCATATCAAAGTAAGAATCAGCTCACCAAGGAAAAGAAAACTTTTGAAAGTTCCATGTTGCACACCATCTATAAAGAGTGCTGAATTATTCATTCTGTTGCTGGAGATAGTTAAGCAACGTTATGAATGCGTTACCTAACAGGTGTATTGCTAGTATAGTGAGGGTTATAGTGAGGGTCCTAAGGTACTGCCTATTGCTCAACGTTTCAATTATATTTGTTTACTGGAATTATTTTTTTAAACTTTCTTTCCTTGTCTAAGGTAAATTCTATGAAAGTTATTAAGTCCAAAAAGACAAATATATATTTTTGCATTTATGTATTTTATTATAATGGAATATAAGATTATGGAATATATTTGGAAATAATAGAACACACATCATGATGCTATATTAACGAATTGTTTATTGGAAAATATTTATTTTGTATTGCCTGGGAACATATTATTAAACAGAGAATTCGAATAAAATATTATTTGATTGTAATATAAGACGGAGAATGCATAGAATGCTTTTATTCTAGGTATATAAATAGATGTATCACACTTGAAAAAAAATTTTTATTTGATTTGTTTTTGCTGAAAAGCAGAAAAAATGACTAGCATGGTGAACGTTTATGTTTCACCTAGAGAAAAAGAAGTTTAGCGTGAAAACGAAAAAACTATATTGTTAATTCACGCGTCTGACCCCGATTTGCCAGATGAATTATGTGATAAAGTGAGAATCATATATCTATCACAAGAAATAGAAGAAGTGTATTATTTTAGATGCTATAATAGATAAATGATGAAATACCCCGGAATGTGATGATGATAGTGTCTCAAATATTAACTGTTTTGAAGTGGAAGCAAATGAGTGCGAGTGTACTAGTAAAAGTATTAGTGATAAATGTGTTATACAGTTATTTAATGAGTACACACCAAATTCAGTATTATTATGTGAAGCATGTTCTGAACATAATGAAAATGAAAATGATCACAGCTGTTTGCTGCAGTATGATTACAAATTATTACAAAAGATGTGGACGACCTTAATTAAACGTGAAATGAGAGAGAAAATCTATAAACTTTATTTAAAGAAGCATTTTAAAGGTTGTAATATTAAGAACACTTATACTTTGGAGAAAAAAATTAATTTGGTATGTGAATACATTAGAGAGTGTGATTATTATATCAAAGAAATAGTAGAAATGGTTTTAAAGAAAGATAAACATTTATTTAATTATGTAAATGAACACTGAGACATTGTAGCATATGCATTTGATTGTGTATGAATAGCAGAACATATTAGGGCTAAATAATTTTATGTTGAGAAATTACAAAGGGTTACAGAGAATTGAACTGTTAACTATATTATTTTATAAATGGAATAATTTGTAGTATTGTAATATTAAGAAGTTAATAGATTACAAACATTGGACAAACACATGTAAATAATAGTTAGAGCTAAAATATTGAATTACTGGCAACTGAATTGTCAGTGAGACTAATGTATTGTTTTCTTTAAAAGAAATAAATAATCAGATCTGGATGACACAAAAATATACAAAATGTAGCACCACAACTAAACGAACCACTCGTTTATTTTAATCCCTCAAAAAGCTATAAAATGTATCATTTTTACTTTTCTTCTGATTGTTACAAAAATGAAATAGACCACCCAAATTTATTAGAATAATACAAAATGGTACAAAATTACCGAGCTTGTTATAATGGGCCTTCTCCCCTTTTTTCGGTTTTTTTCTGCTTGCTATAAAAGTGAATAAACCCAACAAATTTATTCCTTCGTTTATTTGAATAGCACAGAAAGGTAAACAAATTGTGAGCTTATTCCTTCGTTTGTTTGAGTAACATAATATGGTCTTTCTTTGTTTTTCTCTGGTTGGTACACAAAGTAGAATTTGAGTAGTACGAAATGTACATAAACACTGAACTATTTAAAAATAGACCTTCTCCGCTTTTTTAACCGCAAACCAAATTTGTTCATTCTTCAATTTTTCTACTTGGTACAAAATTGAATAAATCACTGAAATTTAACACTTCGTTTATTTTGATAGCACAAAAAGGTACAAATTGACCTTCTTCGCTTAAGCCAGTCAAATTTATTCCTTCGCTTATTTGATTAGTACAAAAATTTATTAGTTAGTTAAATCGTATTTCCTTGCTTTTTTGGTTTGGTACAAATTTTACAAAAAAGGCATAAAATCTAAACCTGTTATAAATGGTTAGGGCACCAATATTTATTTATTCCTTTCCTTATAGGCATGGCAACATTAGGTATGAAAAATATGAGCTACATAAAATGGCTCTTCGAATGAGTACAAAAACTTAGACTACTCAAGTTATCCTTAGCTTTTAATGGTACAAAAAGTATAAAATTGCCCTTTGTTTTCTTCTGATTGGTACAAAAATAAAATAGATTATCCAAATTTATTCTTTCGTTTATTTGGGTAGTACAAAATCGTACAGAAATATTGGTCTAGTTACAATGGGCCTTCTTCGGTTTTTCTCTGGTTACTACAAAAATAAATAGCTCACTCATATTTTGCCTTCGTTTATTAGTCTAGTTTAAAATGATATAAAATTCGCAGCTAGTTAAAATGGTCCTATTTCTGGTTAATATAAAACGGTATAAAATACTCAGCTAGTTAAGATGATCCTGCTTCGGTGTTTCAAATTAAATAGCTCACTCAAATGCATTACTTCGTTAAATTGATTTTGAGTTGACACAAATTATAAGCCACTCAAATTTATTCCTTTGTTTATTTGAATACTCCAAAATGATGCAATTTCTTTGTTTTTCTCGGTGGTACAAAACTATATACTCCATTGCTTATTTGAGTAGTAAAATTATATAAAATAACCCTTCTTCGCCTATTTTAAGGTTGGTACAAAACTAAATAGACCACTCAAATTCTGAGCCAGTTAAGATGGCATTTTTCATTGGTACAAAATTCAGAGGTCACTTAAATTTATTGTTTCGTATATTTAAGTAGTACAAGAATATAAAATATTCAGCTAGTTCATTTTTTCTCGTTGGTATAAAAAGTAGAACATCTTAATTATTTTTCCGTTACAGAAATTTTGAACTTTTTAAAATGATCGTTCTTCGGTTTTTCTGATACAAAAATAGAACATTTCAGTAGTTCAAAAGTTACATAAATTCTGAGCTAGTTAAAATGGTCAATTTTCGTTTGTTTAAACAGTACATAATGATATAAAATTCTAAGCTAGTTAAAGTAGCTCTTCTTCTCTTTTCCAGTTGGTACAGAAGAAAATAATCCACCTAAATTTTATTCATTCTTCACTTCATTTTTTCTGGTTGGTACAAAACTAAATACTCTATTCCTTCGTTTATTGGAGTAGTAAAAAATGATATAAAATTCTGAGCTAGATAAAATGGAATTTCTCGTTGGTACAAAATTGAATAGGTCATTTAAATTTATCCTTTCGTTTGTTTAAATAGTAAAAGATGATTTAAATTCTCAGCTAGTTAAAATTGTATATATTAGCTTTCTTTCTCGAAGTAAGCCGGTCATATTTATTCATTCTTCACTTCTCTCTGCTTGGTATAAAACTGAATAGGTCACACAGGCTTTGTTTAAAGTTATTAAAGCTTAAATATTTGACCTTTGACTTCGATAGTCAGTACTTTTGGAACATGTAGCAGTTGATGACATATTACTAGATTTGGAAACAGCTCCTCAATACGTTGCTCTGTTTAAGAGTTATTCGCGTTTTAAATTTTTGACATCGATGGACTTTATTTTTGGAACTTGTAACAGTCGATCAACTATTACTAAATGTGGCAACAACACCTCAATATGAGGATCCGTTTTCGAGTTATTAGGTTTTTAAGTATTTTGACCTTTGACCTCGATGGTCATTATTTTGGAACTTGTAGTGGTTGATGACCAATTACCAAATGTGGAAACTACATCTCAATATTTGGCTCCGTTTTGGTTTTATTAGGTTTTAAGTATTTTAACTTTGACCTCGATGGTCATTATTTTGGAACTTGCAGTGGTTGATGACGAATTACTAAATGTGGAAACAGCACCTCAATATTTGGCTCCGTTTTCGAGTTATTAGGTTGTAAGTATTTTGACCTTTGATCTCGATGGTCAATATTTTGGAACTTGTACTAGTTGATGACCAATTACTAAATGTGGAAACAGCACCTCAATATTTGGCTCCATTCTCGATTTAATAGGTTTTAAGTATTTTGAACTATGACCTCGATGCTCATTACTTTGGAACTTGTAGTAGTTGATGAACTATTACTAAATGTGGAAACACCATTTCAATATGTTGCTCTGTTTCCGAGTTATTAGGTTTTAAGTATTTTAACCTTTGACCTCGATGGTTATTATTTTGCAACTTGTAGTAGTTGATGACCAATTACTAAATGTTGAAACACCATCTCAATATGTTGCTTCGTTTACGAGTTATTAGGTTTTAAGTATGTTGACCTTTGACCTCGATGATCATTATTTTGAAACTTGTAGCAGTTGATATCCAATTACTAAATGTGGAAACATCATCTCAATATGTGGCGCCGTTTACGAGTGCTTGGGTTTTTAGTGTTATACAAGGTAATATCCAACATAAACTATAAGACCCAGGTAGAAGTCAGCAAGTCAGAAGACTCCCATATACCTTGTTTTATCCAAATCGGTTCAAAGGGCGTATCGAATCGGAAATGTAAATGTTTCTGCGCATGCGTGTTATTTCTACTAAATCGGATTTGGCATACGCAACCAAGTGTGTGTGTGTGTTTGTGTGTGAGTTTAATCAGAATTTAGGTGACGAAAAGTAGGTCATAGTTTTTTTGACCTACTCATTGCACGTAGTCTGCTCCGAGGGTGCAAAAAGTACCTCAATATGCGGCTTCGTTTAGCACGATGGACAGTACTTTTGGGACTTGCAGTAATTCACGAATGCTATGTTACGAGTACGCGGCCTTATATTTTTGCTATGCGCAAACAGGAGTTGATAAATGAACGATACTCTTTTATTAGCCATGCTATGTTCAAATAGGGATGGAAAGAATCTTCTACGCTCTGCTATGTGTTCGTAGTCTCAGTGTAATTTCTGCTAAGTTAAAAGTGCTCATAAAAGGGAAGGAGTACACCCCCTTAAAGATTATCTGCTTTACTATGTGTTCGTAGTCTCCATGCTCTTTTATTAGCTCTCCTATGTTATATGTGCTATGTTAAATAGGTGGATGAAAAATGTGTTATCGTTCTGCTATGTTAAAAGTGCTAATAAAAGGGAACGAATACATCCTTTAAACATTATCTGCTCTACTATGTGTTCGTAGTCTCCACTTGATAATAAGCCATGCGTTGTCGATCTGGTATGTTATATGTTAAAATATGGGTTGAGAAAAGTGCTCATAAAAGGGAAGGAGTACACCCCTGCTATGTTATATTGTCTTATGTAATATGTGCTATGTTAAATAGGTGGATGGAGAATGTCTTATCGATCTGCTATGTTCATAGTCTCGGTGTAATTTCTGCTATGTTAAAAGTGCTCATAAAAGGGAATGAGTACACCATTGCTATGTTATACAGTCTTATGTTATATGTGCAATGTTAAATAGGCGGTTAGAGAATCTGCTCTGCTGTGTGTTCGTAAAGTGCTCATAAAAGAGAACGAATCTTATGTATTTTCTACTATGGTATGTGTTCGTAGTCTCCAGTGCAATGTGGCATGTGCACAGTACGTGAGTCCAGTGGGCGGGAGTCCGGCGCCAGCCAATCAGCGCAGCACTCCTAAAAGACCGTGGTTAGACGGTGGGCGGGGCCGGGGGGCATAGCTGGTCAATCAGCGGGGTCCTGCGCCAGCCAATTGGCGTGAAGGGGACGGGTCCGGCGCCAGCCAGTCAGCGCAGTAGATACTCGTTAAATGGACGTCGTAAATGAGCGAGGTTGGACGGTTCAAAATGGGCGGAATCACGGGTCCGGCGCCAACCAATCAGCGTCAAGGGGGCGGGGTCGGGCGCCAGCCAATCAGCGTGACTGTGCGAGGCCAGCCAATCAGCGTGAAGGGGCGTTGTAGGGGGAGGGGCCAGCATATCAGCGTCAAGGTGCGTGGCCAAGGGGGCGGGTTCACGTGACCTGCGCCAGCCAATCAGCATCAAGGGTTTGCGCATGCGCAGTAGGAAAATAAACTGCGCCAAGTGTCCCCTATCTACTGATGTTTATATTTGGTAATCGAATATTATAAAATATGTTGAATAAAAAGTTTAAGTATTGATTAAGTTTGTTGTAAAAAGGTGCATATACACATATTACACTACATCAGATACACATATTAGGAATTTCAACTTTGCGCCGTCGTCAGGACACACTTCCGAAATCGGTACACATTTTTTGCAATTATTTTATTAGTTAAGTAATTTTGTGTTAATGTTTATTTGCATATTCATTTGGTCTAATATATTTAAATATGTTATATGTTTAGTGAAAAGGTTGAAAAGTAAATTGCAACACACATAATTACGGTGGGAAGCCGATAATTGAAAAAATAAATAAATAAAAGAAAGAAAAGGAACTATGATTTGCATATACAAATGATGGAAATAAAAACAAACGTTTTATTTATAGCTGGTTTTTACAAAAGATGGCTTACTCAGAACTCAGAGGTGGCATTATAGATATAACAGGTGGCTTTAACCAAAGGTGGCTTATTGTCATACAGGTTGAACAAACTTATAGTTAACAAATGAAGTGTGATATGTACAGTGAAGTCCCAATATACCGATTTCCATAGTGAGTCCCCAGTGACATTCGATTTATATAGAGGGTGTTCCACAATATAGTGATTTTTGCAGGGGCACTTCAATGCAGACCATTAACCCTTTGAGGGCCATAGTCCTCTTTACAAATTTGATCAATTTGTTCACTCGCTGTTGGGATGCCATTAGGAAATCACCGACCCGAAGCTCATTTTTTTCAACTTTAAGAAAGACATTTTATAAGAAACAGACATACTTTCAAACTTCATTAACCAACCCTAGTATATAAAAGGAACAACCACGAAGCGTTCTTCATCATTTTGGTAATTCTAGCATATGTGTTGGTAGGTCTCACTTTGATTCTTATGGCCATATATCGCCGAGGAACAAGGACTGTTCATGTAATAGTTACATGCTTGGCAAACGTCCCTTTGGGTTGATTTTCGAGACAATCACTTTCCAAATACGCATTTTTATAGCCAAAATCTCATTGGACAATAATTCTGATCCCGACGCTAGGAGCGAAAATTTGCATTTTCCCGTTGACTATATACAAGATTTAGTATGCTAAATAGAACTGTCACTGTGTGTTTAGTACGCTTGCTTGTATGTTACTTCGAAGAGCACCCACCATGTGAGTGGGGTGCCGTATTGTAAAGATAATACGCGATCCTCTTGTATGGGTTGAGCTTCGCACATTCAATCGCCGTTGGCATATGTGAGAGTTAATTTTCAGAGCTTATCAACAGTGATATGTGACGCATCTGTGCAAAAATGGTCATTCTAACAGTGTGTAGAAATCTCATGTAAAGTGATTCGTAATACGTGTTAACAGTTTAACATTCGATTGTTGCCTCAGCTCGGATTGTCGTTTTATTCCTGCCAGTAGGGAATTAGATTGAACCTTCAAGACTAGTTGAGGCAGCGCCGAGCTTATTTCGGCTCTAGTACACGAACTTTTGTGGATCTTGTTTACATCCAGCGGATTCGACGCCAGGACTCGAGTTGTATCAGCAGTGGAAAGTGACCGGTCGAAGATTTATCGTCAGTAAGTGAAACATTAGTTATTCGAGCCACCTAGCCCCCTTTTTTTTTAAAGAAAGCAAATAGAAATGAAATGGAAGAATGAAGCAATCAAAGAATTACGAACAAAAGTTACTTGACCGCTTGTAATCTTTTAATGTTCTTTTAATTTGTGTAATTCTTATTCAGCAACATATATTTTGAAAAGTTTAAGTAGGTTTTTTTGATTTGTATCGAAGGGTGGTTTCTTTTTTTATTCGTTAATATTTTTGTTGAAGTTAATCATTTACACATATTTCTATTTTGCGGTACTTATGTTTTATCAACCATATTTGCATAGCTTCGGTTTTCCGATACCTAGATTTAATTGTTTTGTTAATTAATTTTTATGTTAATATTTTTAAGCATTTTTTTTAAATATTAGATTACCAATAACACTATATTTTCTCCGAACAGACATCCCATTTGCTGAATGTCTTAAAAGGTGTTATATTTTTGAGAAGATATCTTAGCCCTGCGCACCGGCTCGCTCGGGAAAAGAAGACAATAATAATACCATATGATAATCTATATTTTTTTAAACTTAGTTTTCACATGCTTCATTATATAATTTTAAACTTCGGATGTCAAAGGTGTCTATTTTAGTTATGTTTTTTTCTCGGTCACATACCTTATTTTGTATGAATTATCATTTACTCTTTCTAATATTTCACCAGTTAGTTTATATTTGTTCGAAAAACAAGCTGGCATTCGGGCTTCTGTCCTAATTCCCTAATTAGTACTCTTTGACCTGGAACGTAATTTTCCTCTTTATATTTCTTTTCTATGTATCGTATCTGTTGCTTGTATTCTTTTTTATAAGTTTTTGTATGCAATATTTCTTAGGGTTTTTGTATGCAATATCCGAGCTTCCCTTAGGGCTGTAAACCGTACATCGTTTTCTTGATGATTGCAAGGTAAATCAAACATGTGATCTATTTTCATTCTCGCATCATAACCATGGAGAAGGAGAAATGGAGAGAATTTTGTCGCTTCGTGTACATGAGTATTTAACGTAAATACTATGCTCGGAAGAAAAATGACCCATGAATCTATCTTTTTACCTACATAGTGTTTGAGTGTATCATTCAATATTGCGTTTACTCTTTCCACCAGTCCTTTTGAAAAATGAGCTCCAGTATCGGCGAAGTTTAAAGTTATTCCGAATCTTTCTGCCATTTCTTCCATTTTTTTTACTCTTATGGGCAGACAAACGGTCTAACAAATTCGCTTTGGAATCCCAAACTTTAAGATTAATTCTTCGTATATGATTTGCGAAATTTCTTCTGCACAAACGTTAGAAATTGACTTGGCAAAAATATAGCGGGTAGCCATGTCAGTCATTACTAATATGTACTTATGTCTATGGGTTCTCGACAATGGGAGAGGGCCAATTTCGTCGAGAACGATCGATTCCATTGGTCCATATTGAGGATATGTTTAAGGGTGTAACGTTATTTTTCACTGTTTCCGTTTATTTATCTGACATGTTACGCATGTATCACATTTCAAATGTACGAAACCTTTTAAATTCGGGATGTAAATCTTGTTATATAAAGCGTTGTAAATTTTACTACATCCAAAATTACCTCCGCCCATGGGGTCATTATGAGCTTGATTAAAAACTGCATCCCTCACACTAAATGGTATGCATAGAAGAAGTTTCTTCCCATTTTCGAAACTATGGATCCTATATAAACGGTCATCTTCAATTTTGTACATTCTCTTCGATCTTTCTAAAGCGGGGGAACATTTTTCGCGGTCTTGGATCGTTTCTGAATGTGGTCCAAAAACTTATCTTCTTTTTGTAATCCAGCGACATCTAATCCCTGTTGAAATGTTGAAAAAACGTCTAGTTGTTCGGGATCAAAATCTTCTTTTGTCTTCTCGATGTTTGTGTTTCTACTCAAAATATCGGCAAGATTATTTTTCCCAACTATGTGTACAGGAATGTAACGGTAATTTTCTAATTCAAGCGCCCAACGAAGTAATTTTGGTGATAATTTTGGCGATGATTTCAAGTATGTTAAACTCTTACACTCCGCCAAAAGTTCAACTTCATTACATGCCAAAAAGAAATTAAATGCTCTGCATCAGACAAAATTGCCAAAAGTTCTATCTCCACAATATGGCGTCGTGTCTCCTCCGGTCTTAATAATCTCCTGTTGTAGCCCAAAGGAGACCATGAACCATCTGATTGTTGTAGGAGAACCGCTCCAATGGATTTGGTACAGGCATCTGTGCATAAACGTAGAAGCTTTCCGGGAACATATGGCGGTAAAAGGGGGACGTCTAAAAGTTTTTGTTTTAATTTCTCAAATCCTTTTTGTTTTCCTTCATCCTACATAAATTTAGTTTTTTCTTGTCATGCGCTGTAATGGAGCCACTAATTCTGCATAGTCTTTACATAATAGTCTGCGCATAATTTGTGAAACCTAAGAAAGATCGTAACTCTTTCTGAGATTTTGGTGGTTGGAAAGTTTTTTTTTTTTTGCTTTAACGGTTTTTCACTAATTGGTATCCACTATTTGAAACAATGTGTCCTAATGCTAAACCTTTTTCCTGTATAAATGTGTATTTTTTTGAGACTAAGTCCAGCGGTACGCAAACAAACGAAAATTGCTTTTAATATGCCTATCATATGCTGTTGCGAGTCTGATCATAAAAATATCATCCATGTAACAATTAACAATTTCTGGTTGTACATTTGCTAAGGTGATGGCCATAATTCTGGAATATAATGCCCCTGCAGATACAAAACCCTGTGGGAGTTGCTGGAATTGAAAACTTCCCAAATTCGGAAAATAGAAACTGTACATGGTCTTGATTCTGGTGTATTTGGAATGGTAAAATATGCCGATTTTATATCGAGAACTGAAAACCATTTATGTCCACTCATTGTTGTTAATATTTGGTGTGTTGGTGGTAAAGAAATTGTATGGAACTCAGCAAACTTGTTTAAAACTCTCGAGACCAAGCAACATCTCAGAGAACCATCAGGCTTTTGAATAAAGAACATCGGATTGTTAAAAGGACTCTCCGATCTCTCAATAATGTTGGTCCAGTAAAATACTTATCTGCTTCCGTACTAAAGGGCGAAGAGCAGCAGTAACTTGATATTGTGGCCCGTGAAATGGTACTCTCGTTTTCAATTCAATGTGATGTTCATAATTTTTAACTTTCCCAATTGTGTTCTTGTTCCAAGCGAACACATCCGCGAATTCGAAACAGATCTTCTAGCTGTTTCTAATTGCGGGGTCGGCATTGTCTCTTATTACTAATCGAGATTTATCAAAGTCTTTCCTTGCGTTTTACTTTTTCTTCAATTTCTTCTTCTGCCAAGTCCTGTTCTTGTAAATCTTTTCTTGGGATACAGGTTTCTGCTCTCCCTAGAACGGTGCCTTGTTTTAATACAACTTTTTCGCACGTAAAATTTGTCACTTGTACGACGTCATCCTTCTTCTCAAATAAAATGCGAGGGAAAATAATTCCTTTCTTTGCTTGAAGTTCTAAATCAGGTTTCAACATCATTTCACTTCCAGGCCAAGAACTTCTAAGTTTTATTGGGATAGAAACAGTTGATTTAGGCCAAATAAAACTTTAACTATTGTAAGTAAATTTTGTGTTATTTCTTTTATCCTCGTTTCCTTATTAATTATTTTGGCCGTTGGTGGAACAAGTTCATTAGAAATAATTCATATTTGCGACCCAAACTCAATAACAGATTTTACTAACGTTCCATGTATCTTAACAGGTAAATGTACCAAATTAATTTCACAACAAATAGAGGCTGAAATTCTCTACTCCTACTATTTCTATTTCGAGTAAATGTGTCTGCCATTTACAGTAGAATCAACTTTAAAAAATATTACAAGAACATTGATGTTGTTGATGTGTATTATTTGGAACAAATGGATTTGCATTTAATTGGCTGTTTGAACTTCCTTGACATGCACTACATTGTTGGTGATTACAACTTGATGTATGAAAATTCTGATTATTACATTGCTGATTTTGGTAGTTGTTGTATGCCGGCCTATTGCCTCTAAAGTATCTACCTGTTTGGAAACCTCTGTTATTTCCTTTGCCTAGAATTTCTATTACCAAAGTTATTTCCGGTGTTTTTGGATTATAATTTCTATTCCTTTGTTTTCTTAATTATCTACTTCTAGACTGTCTGCTATTGTTATTGTTTCCTCTATTATTATTGTATTGATTTTGATTACTCCCTCGATTATTTTTCTGACTATAATTACCATCGTTCTTTTAATCAGCTAATTCTACTTGCAATTCTTCTAATTTCTTTTCTAAATTAGCTATTTGAGATAAACTCACCGGTTCCTGTTTGATTTTCTTTTCGTCCCTTTTCTTTGCAATTTTTGCTACTAATTCTTCTAACCCTTTCCGCATCCTGGCTTTTTGGATTATTTTTTAGACTTTCAGTCAAGCAAGTACTGTATCGTCAGTATTTATCCTAGGATCATGGTTAATACCTCATTCTCTTCAGAATAAAGCACGCTTGCAAATGGTATCACTTCTATGCCCATACCATATACCAGGAGAATGAAAATTGATGTCAAAGGGAAAATTTTGATGGGGAATTTTTTTTGTCCAATTTTGAGCCCCCTGGTCCCCCCCCCTTTGTGAACGTAGAGACCTCCAAAAAAATCTGATGAATAGTACTTGGTAAACTAAATGTGTGCACCAAATTTCAAGTTTCTATCTTGAATAGTAAGGGCGGGAGAAATTTTATCAGGAATTCACACCATGCCCAAAACGACCCCCAAAACACCATGATCTCAGGGAAAAAATTTCCTGAGACATCCCTAATTACCCTAGAGTCATATTTCGCCCATCATTCTCTTCGGAACAGAACTGCCTTTCAGACGGTATGACTCACGTGTCTCTATCATGTGTGTAAAGGGGAAAAATCCCAAAAAAATGAATTTTTGGGTATAAAAATCCCTTTTTTCAAATTTTGCCCCTCTGGACCGCCCTGTTTTTACGCAGAATTCGAAAAAACTTCTGGTAAATACTACTCGGTGGACTGAATGTTTGTGCAAAATTTCAATCTTATACGTGAAAAAATAGGCCCGCCAGAAAAAATTTCACTACCATGCCCCACTTTTTCCCTATACAGAAGTATATTTCGATAAAAATTCACTGAGACGGCCTTAATTACCCTAGAATATAAATTCGACCATCGTTCTCTTCAGAATAGAACTGCCTTTCAGACCGCATGACTCACGTGTCCTCATCGTGTATGTGAGGTGGGAAAATGACAAAAAACGGGATTTTGGGGGTAAAAAAATCCCTTTTTTAACCCTTTGCCCCTCTGGTTCACCCCCTGTTTTAACACTGACATCGGAACAAAAAATCTGGTAAATACTACTCGGTGGACTAAATGTTTGTGCAAAATTTCAATCTTCTACGTTCAAAAATAAGCCCGTTAAAAGAAATATACCCACCATGTCCCATTTTTCCCTATATAGAAGTATATTTTTTAAAAATTCCCTGAGACATCCCTAATTACCCTAGAATAACAATTCGACCATCGTTCTCTTCAGAATAGAACTGCCTTTCAGACCGTATGACTCACGTGTCCCCATCGTGTATGTGAGGCGGGAAAATGACGAAAAACGGGAATTTGGGGGTAAAAATATCCCTTTTTTAAACTTTTGCCCCTCTGGTTCACCCCCTGTTTTATCACTGACATCGGAACAAAAAATCTGGTAAATACTGCTCTGTGGACTAAATGTTTGTGCAAAATTTCAATCTTCTACGTTCAAAAATAAGCCCGCCAAAAGAAATATACCCACCATGTCCCATTTTTCCCTATATAGAAGTATATTTTTTAAAAATTCCTTGAGACATCCCTAATTACCCTAGAATAACAATTCGACCATCGTTCTCTTCAGAATAGAACTGCCTTTCAGACCGTATGACTCACGTGTCCCCATCGTGTATGTGAGGCGGGAAAATGACGAAAAACGGGAATTTGGGGGTAAAAAATCCCTTTTTTAACCTTTTGCCCCTCTGGTTCACCCCCTGTTTTATCACTGACATCGGAACAAAAAATCTGGTAAATACTACTCGGTGGACTAAATGTTTGTGCAAAATTTCAATCTTCTACGTTCAAAAATAAGCCCGCCAAAAGAAATATACCCACCATGTCCCATTTTTCCCTATATAGAAGTATATTTTTTAAAAATTCCCTGAGACATTCCTAATTACCCTAGAATAATAATTCGACCGTCATTCTCTTCAGAATGGAACTGCCTTTCAGACGGTATGACTCACGTGTCCCCATCGTGTACTAAGGCGGGAAAATGACGAAAAACGGGATTTTGGGGGTAAAAAATATCCCTTTTTTAACCTTTTGCTCCTCTGGTTCACCCCCTGTTTTAACACTGACATCGGAACAAAAAATCTGGTAAATACTACTCGGTGGACTAAATGTTTGTGCAAAATTTCAATCTTCTACGTTCAAAATTAACCCGCCAAAAGAAATATACCCACCATGTCCCATTTTTCCCTATATAGAAGTATATTTTTAAAAAAATTTCCTCAGACATCCCTAATTACCCTAGAGTCATATTTCGCCCATCATTCTCTTCGGAACAGAACTGCCTTTCAGACGGTATGACTCACGTGTCTCTATCATATATGTAAAAGGGAAAAATCCCAAAAAGGGATTTTTGGGTCTAAAAATCCCTTTTTTCAAATTTTGCCCCTCTGGACCGCCCCTGTTTTTACGCAGAAATCGAAAAAAACTTCTGGTAAATACTACTCGGTGGACTGAATGTTTGTGCAAAATTTCATTCTTATACGTGAAAAAATAGGCCCGCCAGAAAAAATTTCACTACCATGCCCCACTTTTACCCTACGCAGAAGTATATTTCGATAAAAATTCACTGAGACGGCCTTAATTACCCTAGAATAATAATTCGAACGTCGTTCTCTTCAGAATAGAACTGCCTTTCAGACCGTATGACTCACGTGTCCCATCGTGTATGTGATGCGGGAAAATGACGAAAAACGAGATTTTTGGTTTGAAAATATCCCTTTTTTAACTTTTTTCCTTCTGGTTCACACCCTGTTTTAACAATGACATCGGAACAAATATCTGGTAAATACTACTCGGAGGACTAAATGTTTGTGCAAAATTTCAATCTTCTACGTTCAAAAATAAGCCCGTTAAAAGAAATATACCCACCATGTCCCATTTTTCCCTATATAGAAGTATATTTTTTAAAAATTCCCTAAGACATCCCTAATTACCCTAGAATAATAATTCGACCGTCATTCTCTTCAGAATGGAACTGCCTTTCAGACGTTATGACTCACGTGTCCCCATCGTGTATGTAAGGCGGGAAAATGACGAAAAACGGGATTTTGGGGGTAAAAAATCCCTTTTTTAACCTTTTGCCCCTCTGGTTCCCCCCTCTTTTAGTACTGACATCGGAAGAAAAAATCTGGTAAATACTACTCGGTGGACTAAATGTTTGTGCAAAATTTCAATCTTCTACGTAGAAAAAAAAGCCCGCCAAAAATATTGAACATAGGCTTAGAAAATGAGTAAAGAAATTTTTGATTTATGATGTCATCACCTCCTATGTCTGGACGCAGGACGGTCTGAAACCATACGTAATGTCTTCTACAAGGCCTCTGGACTTGGAAAACAAAAAAAAACGGACGAAAAAGCTCAAATAGAAGAGAAATAACGCAATGTACCATGAAAAACGCGTATGGTACAAAATTGTACCATAGGATCCCCAAAGGGCTAAATCTGATTCGTCCTCACTGTCTTGCTTTCTTAATTTACTTAACATCTCCCTAACAGTTTTCTTTGGTTCGCTATTTGTACGATTCTGTCTTCTAACTATTTTTACCTTATTTTTCTCTAATTTCTCTAAGTCATTCAGAGATTCATCTAAGTTAGCATAGGATTTCGTTCCGACTTCATCGATGGAATACGGTAACAAACCTGATGCTATAGGGCCTATTTTTTTCTTATCCGACATTTTCTCATCTAGTCTTTCGCCTAACGTTAAAATATCGTATGCAAAGTTAATTACTGATTCATCTTCTCTTTGAAGTCTATCAGTAATCCGATCTTCAATGTCTATATTAAATGCCGATCCTGTAAATTCGTCTATTAACTGTTTCCTCAGTGTCGCGTAAGATGTGGCATCAATATTCTTCCTTTTCAAAAGCAATTTGACCCACTGACGGCCGATTCCTTTGAATACTGACGGTAATAACGATTTACTTTTATTATCGTCATAACCTGCTATATCACAAGCATCGTCAAATTCCTGAAAGAATGACACTATGTCTCTATCATTTGTTAAATCTAATCTCGGTAACACTGTTAAACAATGAAAATGTAAATTGAACAAAATCACCTAATTCTTATTGATTTTGTGGTGCTGATCACGAATGTGAAAGCGAAAATCGAATATTAGCTCTGGTTTTTGTTTTACATCCATGTCTAAAACTAACGTTATAATAGTTATATATTCGCCTTATTTGAGGTAAAAATGTCCCTGATCTGGTAACTGGAGGAACTATACAAACGCTTTGTTTCTTTCTGTTCCTTATCACAGTTGTGTGTTCTGCTATTGTTCGAAACAACAACGCTATTGCAGTTATCAGAGTTGTTGATGTGCTACATACTGTATAAAATGACATAGTTTTACAAGCATATTTTTGGACAGTTCCTCTGGGTTGCTTGAAGTGACATTTTGAGTGTTTGAATAGATGAATATGCTACGACATTGTGTGAATAGAGCGGACAATTTCTGCTACGTATGTGGAAAAGTAACAATTTCTTCATAAAAGCATCATATAACACCATTAATAAGAAAAGCTTATGAACTTTATTATGATTGTAAAATTGGAGACAGTGATAAGGCTTGGGCACCCCACATTGTTTGTAACATTTTTGCAAGCAATCTGAGAAACATATTAATGGGAAGAGACGTTCAATGCCTTTTGCAGTGCCTATGATTTGGAGGGAGCCAAGCGACTACATCAAAGATTGTTACTTATATATGGTTCCTTCTGTCCAGAATTGAATTTCCAAGAAGAAGAAGCAGACCTTGGTATATCCTAATATTCCTTCTGCGATGCGCCCTGTTCCTGCGATGTGCGATGGAGAATTACTACCTGTTCCTGACCTACCCAAAGAATACGACTTTTCTTCCGATGATGATAAAGAAGTTGTAGCTCCTGAACCAAGTACTTAGAAAGACCCTGACTTTGTGGTAAACGACTCCCCAAGTGAACCATATAGAGTCACTCAAGAAGAGCTAAGTGATCTAATCAGGGATTTAGACCTACCAAAAAGCAAAGCAGAAATTTTAACGTCACTGTTACAACAATGGAATTTATTGAAGGAAAAAGTAAATATTTCAGTGTATAGAAATAGGGAAAGAAAGTTCACCTCATTTTTTAGTATGCAAGACACACTTGTGGCATGTATAGATATAAGTGGTCTCATGAAGGCTCTCAAAATTAGTAACGATCCTACGGAGTGGACGCTCTTCATAGATTCGTCAAAGGTGAGTTTAAAGACAGTGCTTTTACATATTGAAAATGAACTTCCTTCAATTCCTGTAGGTTATGCAGTTCATTTGAAAGAATCTTATGAAAATTTGAAACGTTCACTTCAAGCCATTAAATATTGTAATTTTCAGTGGCTCATTTGTGGTAACCTCAAAGTGATAGCGCTGTGGTTAGGTATGCAGTTAGCGTATAGAAAATATTGTTCCTTTATTTGTGAGTGGGGCAGCAGGGATCGTGCATCTCACTACGGCAAAGGCGACTGGAGTACAAGAGATACTCTTCAGCCAGGGGTGAAAAATGTGCCACATGAACTCTTGTAGATTGCAAGCGAATTTTGCTTCTCCCGCTTCATATTAAATTAGATGTCATGAAAAGTTTTGTTAAGAGTATGAACCAAGAGGTTGAGGCCTATAAGCACTTAAGAGGAAAATTCTCTCGCTTAAGTGAAGCCAAAGAGATACTCTTCAGCCAGGGGTGAAAAATGTGCCACATGAACTCTTGTAGACTGCAAGCGAATTTTGCTTCTCCCGCTTCATATTAAATTAGATGTCATGAAAAGTTTTGTTAAGAGTATGAACCAAGAGGGTGAGGCCTATAAGTACTTAAGAGGAAAATTCTCTCGCTTAAGTGACGCCAAAGTTAAAGAAGGCGTATTTACAGAACCACAGATTCGACAGCTATTCAGAGATAATCAGTTCGCTAAAATTTTACAAGGTAAGGAAAAAGCTGCGTGGAAAGCTTGAAAAGTGTTTGTTCACAGTTCTTGGGAAAACACCGAGCAACAAATTTCAGAGAAATAATGACTGCGTTGTTGTTATGCTACGAGAAACTTGGTTGCAATATGCCTCTGAAACTCTACTTTCTTCATTGCCATCTCGACTTTTTCCTGAGGATTGTGGAGCAGTAAGGGACGAACATGGTGAGTGTTTTTATCAAGATATTGCAACCATGGAGAAGAGATATGAGGGCAAGTGGAGTTCTAACATGTTAGTAAACTACTGTTGGTCTATTGCAAGGAACGCTCTAGATGTACTGTATAAAAGGTAGACCAAGCGAAGACGCTCAAAATGAATTCGACAGGAATTTATTTTGTACAAGGGACCTCACGAAACTTTCCCCTATATTGTGGTATAGGTGTTGGTTTGAAAATTTACATTGTACTTTACTTTGCTTCTTTTGGAAATGTTAGATTTTTTCTATACTAATTGTGAATTCTTATTCAACTATAAAGAAATTAGGACTACTTCGTGCGGAGTTTAGTTGATGTAGCAAAACATATTTGTACAAATTTGTTCTACCACAATTTGAAGCTCGTTATATAACATTGATTTGCGCATTTTAAAGTATGGACGTAAAAGGTTATAAAAGTTATGGGCTAGTGTATGTCTTAATTATAGGGCCAATCCATGCAAAATGATCGAGAAAAAAGCAAAATTTCCGCTCGACCTTTTCAAAAAAATCTAATTTTTTCATGGGTGTTTATCCTGTATCACGGTACTTGAAAACCACAATTAATTATTTTTAGACACGCTATTTATTAGCCATGACGACGCAACGACTGCCGCCATTTTGCGTTTTTTTCGATTTTCAGGTGTTTACGTTGTTTTGAATATCTCAGCATGTAGTTGTCCTAACAAATTGAAACTTGCTGGACGTCTCCCACTCGTGCAGAGCTAAAACTTTGATCTCTTAACATTTTTGCCTAAAACCATTTGAAGGGGGTGAAATCAGGGCCTACAGTAGCAACATTTTTGGATATTGAAAACATGTTTGGGAAGAGGAAAGAACTGATGTAGAGGTCTGAATTTGTGTGTGCATGTAGTCCGGGGTCATAAAATTTTACAGAACTGTAGCTGTTTCCAAAGGTCTGGGAAAAAAATCGTAAAGTTGGGGAATTATGCCAATTTAGCATATTTCACTATCCAATGCAATGGTCTGGATAAAAAAAATGATATTTTGGGACTAGTTAGTCCTTTAGTATACCATAACACACAACGAAGCACGTTTTGTGTTTTTGAGCAGAAGGGAGTCAAAGTATTAAGTAATGACGTCATACTCTAGGAGGTGTTTTGTTCATAAAATCTACTGGATATTTGTTGTTGTGAAGTAAAATAAAGTAGTATGAATGGTTAGTCCAGTAAAGGCTCTTAAGCTCGTTTCTTTCCTCTAGTTGTGACTCACTGTCTTATCAGACTCACAGCAGCACTGGTGAAGAATGCCGCTATCAGCAGAAGGCGAGGAAAGTCAAAATGCACCCTTGACAAAAAAAAGTCCGTAAGTATTCTTTGCTCTTGCTGCTTGCTATATCAATGATACTCAATCATGTTTATTCTTGTTTTAACTGTCAACTCATGCAGGAGACTGTTGTGCTTTCTTTTGATCTACATTCTCAATAAGTGAACACTTACTCGCTATAAACACTGACAAATTTCCAGTAGATTTTATGAACAAAACACCTCCTATATTATGACGTCATTACTTAGTACTGCGGTTATGCTATGAGTTATCTATGATCTACATAGAACGGGACGTACGCAAGAGGTGTCATAGCAGTAACCAAAACTTTCTTATTAATCTAGAGATCGATAAGTTGTTCACCAATGTATTCGTCATTAATCATTTCGGTTGAAATAAAAGAATCTGTGGGGAATGTTTCTAATGTGTGTAGTTTTGATCAGTAGCGTCTATTTGAAACTTCCCAAGTACTGACTCATGACTAGGCATTGACAAATATGAAACAGGTGCATACATTTTCTTATTGATGTAGTCTAGATAAGCAATATGATCCACACTAGTAACTAAGTGTTCCTCCTGATAGGTCTTCGAAGCTACTACTACTGACTTTGGAAAAGCCCAGTAGTTTTGTTACTCGACTCGAGACGAAGATATGGAACTTCCTGCACTCGTGGTGAAATACGTAAAGACGTGAACTTCTGAAATTCACTTCTGTCATCATATTTGTCCATGCATGGATCTTACATGTTGAATTGTGAAAGCTAGATGACTTCAGTGCTTGACAACGACTTTAAAGACTGAATTACATAGCAGTTTTACAGATAAAGAATTCGTTAATTAACCAGAATTTAGTTTTGAAATGTCCATCATTTCCTTTTGCTGTTCGCTGAATGTCCTTTGAATAATATTGAACTAAAAGTACAACCACGGACAAAGTTTAACGATGATATCAATGAACGTCCGTGACAGTACTTTGACTCCTTCTGCTCAAAAACACAGAACGCGCTTTGTTGTGTGTTATCGTATACTAAAGGACTAACTATTCTCAAAATTTCAGATTTTTCTATTTAGGCCCATTGGAGATATTGGACAGTGAAGTATGCTAAATTGGCATAATTCCCCAACTTAATGCTTTTTCAGGCCTTTGGGAGCAGCTACAGGTATGTAAATTTTTGTGTATTATGTCCCCGGACTACATGCACACACAAATTCAGACCTCTACGTCAGTTGTTTCCTCTTCCCAAACATGTTTTCAAAGTCCAAAATGTTGCTACTGCAGATTCAAGTGGTTTAGGCAAAAATGTTAAGAGATCAAAGTTTTATCTCTGCACGAGTTGGAGACGTCCAGCAAGTTTCGATTTGTTAGGACAAATGCATGCTAAGATATTCAAAACAATGTAAGCGGCTAAAATCGAAAAAAACGCAAAATGGCGCCAGCCCCTGTTTCGCCATGGGATGTTGTAAAAAATTAATTGTGGTTTTTGAAGTACCCTGATATAGGATAAACATTCATGAAAAAAATAGATTTTTTGGAGATGGTCGAGTGGCACATGCTTGATCACTTAGAATGGATTGACTCTATATCCAAACTTACCGCATTAGGTTAAATGAATATAAAAATACCTTAATCTCGGTATTTACAACTACTTTGGTTAAACGTTTTCATAAATTTTAATACATTTAAAATTAGTGCTCTCAACGGGTCGGGTTGGGTCGGGTTGAGGGACTCGACCCGTGACCCGAATTGACTGACCCGACCAGACCCGTCCCGATTGACCCGACCTGAAAACTTGACAACCCGACCCAAGCTGACCCGACTGAACCAACCCGACCCGAGTGGTCTGACCCGACAACCCGACCCGGACTGATCCGACCCTACAAGACCCGAACCGACCCGACCCGTAACCCGACCCGAACTGACCCGATCCATTCGGGTCGGGTCGGGTCGGGTCACGGGTGGGGTCGGGTCAATCCGACCCGTTTGAGAGCACTATGGTCACGACACTGGGTGAACGCCAAAATGCACTCACATTGGGAATTAAACCCGGACCACGTGTACCGAAGTCTTACACGTTAACCACTAGCTAGATCAAGCGGGGGATTTGTATATGCATCTTAATGAATATTTGGCACTTTTGAGGTTTAGTTATTTCTTTTTATAACTGATACCAATGTCCGACGTGGGAGAATTTTTTTCTTGCTTTAGTTCTGTGTGACGAAATTTTTCTTCAAGGTCAGTGTTCTCACCTGCTCGGACGGCAGCGGGTCTTCTCGGAAGGCAGTAGCAAGAGTATCTTGGCGGAGGCAAAAGGAAAGAGTTGAGGAAACGGGAGAACAGCTGTGATTTTTTCCAACCCTTCAACTTCCATTCCAAAATAGTTTCCTAATGATTCCGAGACCCGTGCCACTTTGATTTTTCTTTCTTAGTAATTAAAACGTATTTTACAGTATATATAGTTGCACGTAAGAAGATGCATAATATGAATTTTGTAATTTAAAATTTAAAATGATAATTAATTATAAAGTAGTAATTTTATTTCATCACTTTCAGCCCAACAAATGAAATTCAAACAATTCGCTCTCTGGGACTTGGTCATCAATACTGCGTCTTATCCTTTGTCTTGCAGTCAAGTCTTGGTCCTGCATTTTCGTAGTCTTGGTTATCTTTCATACTATACAAGAGCCAAGAATGTTCGCCTCATCGGTACAAATGAAGACCAAGTGTGATTTTGATTATGGTCTTTCATATTATACGGAAAGCAAGAAAATACGATCATTGCTACTTGGTGATCACCAAAACAAGGCCAAGAGCAAGATTACTATGCACTTTGTCTTCAATATCCAATCTTTATCTTGTTTTTGTATCGGTGTCCTTGGGCTTGGTGAAATAAAATGAAATATTCAATTTAAGGTACCTCGATTCTGCACCGAGGCTAAGGGATATGGTGACCATGAGAAATGAATGAAATGGTGGAATGAAGAAAGTGGGAGGAAACAGGAGAACCCCGATAAAACCCACAACACGGCGTTTCTCCACCACAAAGCCCACCTAGCACAAGCTGGGATCGAACCATGAACACCATCAGTGGTGGAGCCAAGGGAAGGCCAAGGGGGGCCAGGCTCCCTTGCTTAATTTCTTGTCCCCCTAGTGTTTCCCCCACACAGATTATGCTATTATAGGTCGACAAACGGTGAGTTGCCAGTGGCTACAAGTGCAACTATTTCCAAAACATCTCTCGAGAACAAAGTTACGAACTGCAAAATACCGTTGCGTTCCGGATAAAATTGCTCCACTTGTTTTAGTTTGTATTACGGGAAGATCTAATTCACGGAAATCTGTGGGATGCTTGCATTGACCTCGCCACCTGGACATTTATTTTAACCTCTGTCCATTATCTAGTTATCTCCTTTGTTTTGACAAACAACCAGAAAAATAGAAAATCAGTCGGCATTCTCATTCGCTTCAATGTTGAAAGTCATACTAAAATATGATATGCATATTACAAATAACATGCACTGCAGTAAAATATTACACTTGTGTTGGACGAAAAAAGTCTTCGTACACTAAGTAATTGATTTCCATTGATTATGGCGACATAGAACAAATGCATAGCATCCATTAAATGATTTGGTATTATTATTATTATTATTATTATTATTATTATTATTATTATTATTATTATTATTATTATTATTATTATTATTATGAGTTTATCTACCAAACGACTATTTATTGATTAATAAAACTGATTAATCAATTATATTTAGTTACGTATGGTAGATGACTTCAGATTATATTATTTACTGACCGACAGTATCCCACGCTGTCGTATCTGTGCATAAGAGGTAATTTCTAATCTTTTCTTTGTAGAAGTTAAGTAAAAGAACCTGTTTTACCTCGAAATGCTTAATTACAATTTTATTTACACAAATTCAATTCTAACATACAAGATGATATTAACGATGCTATTTGCATATACGAGTTACTTGTCACAAAAACTAATTACGCTAGGAAACAAACTATGCTCAGACTGTCTTTCTTAACTAACTTTTACAAGTGGTAGCAATTGAAACTCACATGAGTATATGGTAACCTCTCACCCGAAGTCCAAGGTTAATATCTTTGCACATGGCTAAAAAAAAAAAAAACAAAGAACGTCTCTGTGGCCTCCGTTTTCACTCTCCCCCTGTGCCAGCCGCGTATTTTCGAAATACACTGAACTCTAGCCATAAGGCATTGTGAACAGGGTTACGCTTGGCAACAATGTAGGAAAAATGAATGACGTTTATATCGCGATTACGAGTCATGACCTACGTATAGCACAAAGTGAACGTCAGATGCTGGCGGTCCTAATAGCCGAGTAAGTTAGCGCAACATCCTAGTAAGGAAAGTTGTTGTTAGCGTGGGTTCAAAACCTGCCGTAGGAATGATTTTCTTATTATTTTTAAATTTCTTTATAATACTTCTTTCGTTAAAATAAGATTAAAATAATATTCAAAAAGTGATGTACGATTTTTTTTTTAAATTTTCATTAAACTTCTTTCATTAAAATAAGTTTGCCCTTGTACTTATACAGATCCATAATAAAAGTAATAATAATAATAATAATAATAATAATAATAATAATAATAATAATAATAATAATAATAATAATAATAATAATAATAATAATAGTAATAGTAGTAGTAGGAACGGGTTAGAATGCAATTCAGCATTCCGTGCGATGTTGCCAAACCTAATGCCTTCTGGCTAGGGCTGAGTGTATTTAAAAAATATGCGTGCCGGCCTGAATCCCCATTATATTACCAAATGTTATTAATCTTTAATTTCAAATTAAGTGCTTTATGATTTTTTTGCAATTATAATGTCTCATTAGTTTCTATCACCGTTGTGCTTTAGGACAAGGAAAACGGATAAAATTGCTCCGTTATAGGAAAACATAGGAACAAAGGAAAAACATATTAATGGTTCCTCTTGATTAGTTTTTAAGGCTTTTTCTTATAATTCACTTAAGCACTCTCACTTTTTTTTTACAAATTATCATATCCATTTATTTATTTATTTGCATAAAATCTGTTTTCAACACATTATATTATCATGCGGCATTAAAACAAATCTGGAACTTCTTATATTTATTTACCTCCATCATTCCATCCGGAAAATTAGTGTGATTTGTACACGAGGGAATGTTTTCGGGCTGCTAAAATTAAGATTACTGGTGCCATGCTATAACTTTGAGTTTCGCCTTATCTCAAGTAGATGCAGACATGTCAGAAGGTTTGATCCTTGTAGATACACTAGTTCAAACGCTGTCCAAGATGAGGTCTGGTAAATATGACTCTCAACGAACAAATTTATCAAGAATGTTTGGGGATGTCCAAAGAAAATGATCTCAAATTCCAGAACGGAAACAAATAGAATATAGGGATTCCTCGTGGAAATGAACTAGACATCCGCCATCGAAATATCAAAAATTCATTTTGGATGAATCTTTTCCTTCATTGGATGCAGAAAACGAAATTTCTAAAGATAATATATATATCAAGAGGCATTTTTCTCCCAACTATTTATAGACAATCACTGAAATGGAAAACCGCTTTGTATCATGTTGCAAAATGTTACGTTTAGTCGAAAAATAAAAATATGTAAAATGTTTGTGAATAAAATCTCCGTTTTAAAATAGCAATAGTTTCGTGAGATACTCGTAATTGAGTGACCTTGGTGGTGCCTGTGGTGAAGTGCGCGAGCTTTCCGCTCTGTGTCGCTAGTTGTCGCTGCAGCCAGCTGCCTGCTGCTTAACTAGCGGACGGTGCAATTTAACATAGGTACTACTTGAGTGAAGTTCGTAAACTTGATAGTGGGAATTGTGAAATGGAGGTGTTAATATTTGAAGTTGATACGACAGGAACCAGTGGATTTTGGCTGCAAGGAGACCAATGGAATATCTAACCACTAAAAAGGCTCTGTAAGGGAAACAGGTTTGGAGACAGAAAAAAAAAGGGAAATGAAAATGAATGAAATAGTTTCTGGTTTGTATGTTAATGATTCTTATTTCCATTAGAAACTTCCATTTCATTTTTCTTATTGTCTTGTTTGAAAAAGGAAATAAGGAAAAGGAAAATAAATGAAAGAAACTTGGATTCTGTCAACTTACGTAACCATTAAATGCCTTGGTTAAGCTATTTGAATAAAACCCCTTTTGGATTTTGCTTTTAATTATAAATTAAGTTTCAGTAGCTAACCCTGGTCATTCTTATTGGGTAGAGAATTTCAATATCATTTAAAGTTTCGATAAACAGTGCTTTATTGCGTTTAAAGTGGGGATTTTATATCTAAATATTCTAGTGTTAAACAACTCCTGAAAAAAAAATTAATGAGTGTTACTTTCTCATTGGATGTTGTATCTGAAATTTAATTTAGTCCACTGCAAGACTTTCTTTATTACTTTTCGTTCAAGTTATGTGTTACAAATTTCACAAAATAAAGTTTGTTAGTTGTTATCTGAAATTGGGATTTGCAGTAATTTGAAACTGATACGAACCTATTCTACCCTTCTATCGTAACTATCGCGCTCACTCGATGTGTGGACGTTAATTGTCAGTACTGGTTGTTTTATTTTCAGGAATTATTTTGCAGTAAAGAATTTTAATACTATTTATATTCCTAGTGGGTAAAACAGCTAGAACTGGGAATTGGCGGATACATGAAATTATATATGTGTATTTCATTACGCAACACATATATAATTTAAATAAGGTACCTATGTTAAATTGCGAGAGCAAAAATAATTGAAGGGTTTTCATGAATAGGTTTTCTCTCTTTGAAAGTTTCTGTATAGCAGAGTTTCTGTGGAAGGATTTCCTGCTTAATGCTTTATTGGCAATTTGTTTATTGCAATTGGTACTGTTTGTATATAGACGTTAATGTGTTCGTACCTCTTGCATTGTTTATGGCAGGTTGCTAAATGCGTAAAACTGATAGTTATGGAAGTCGCATGCTAATGTGGGAGGAAACTTTATGGAAGTATATTACAGAAACATAATAGATATAAAATTCCCAATTTATATTGTAGTGTTTATTTGTATATATGTAATTCCTCTCTCCCCGTTATATTGTTTTGTATTTAAGAGTAATATGGCGCAGTTTAATGATATAAGGGCTGGTTTTGTACACGATAATGATCAATCTAGCTCTAGTGGCGATGAGTTAGTGGGGTATCAATATGAAAATCCCTTATTTGAAAATGGCCTGAGCGGAAGACAAATTCCTAATTACAATAGTGCTTCTCCTAATATGGGAAGGGGAGCCTCCAATGTGAGAGGGGGTGGTCGGACCGAAATGGTACCTCCACTAACCCGTCAATTTCAATTCAATTTTTCAAGGCATGCTTCGGATAGCATGTATAAAGTCTTAATGGAGGAAATTAATAGTTTACCAGTAATTGATGGAGGAAATACAGACTTGACTTTCAAGTTTTTGCTTCGTTTAGATAGTTTTCTCAGAGGACGGGATTTCCCGTTGGATTTGGTGCTAATCGCTTGTCTTTCTCGAACAAAAGGGGAAATTCAGGAGATGGTACAATCTCTGATTGGAAGTTCCCTCTCATGGGAGACTGTTTGTAGGCGAATAATGTTGCGTTTCATCTCTACTATTGCTAGAACTCAATATATGAAGTTATATTTTTACACTACTATGAGTGAAGAGGAAACACTCTATGACTTTATTGACTCTAAATTATCTATAATTAAGGTTTTGGATATGAATTTTGATGAGCATACTATTTGTAGTCTAATTGTAAATATGGTTACTCCTCGAACGCATGAATTTTTAGTTGAACACGGATTTCCTAACACTTTTGAAAACTTGTTAACTTTAGCTGCTAGGTTTGATGCTTTGTTCCGGTATAAAAGGGATTATTATAAGTTAAGTAAACGAACCTTAGGGGACAAACAAAATCTGGTCGCAACACAAAAGTCACCTAATATGTTGAAGGCTCGTGGCATGCGTAGCTCAGTGGTTCAGGTACCGTAACAAAAATGTTATATTAATCATCCTAGTGTTCACCAGTTAGGTTATGAAGACGACTCAATTAGTGGAATGCAAATGAGGGAGAATAGTCAGGCTACAAAAGTAAACAGATCTTTGGGTAATAATACCCTAAAATGTAAATGTCCTCATTCAGATTTAGATAAATTCAATAGAGTAAGGGGTGTTCAATCTCAACCACGGTCTAATGTGAAAATAAATGAATTTGGGGAATCTACTGAATCAAGTATAGCTCATACACCTGATAAAAGATTAATGAATTTAATTTTGGTGTTAATTTATATAAAAGGCGAAGCTGTACCTTGTGTAATAGACACTGGCAGTAGTAACAATTTCATTAGTCAGCGCTATTATCAACATCTAAGTAGTATGTGTCGTATAAAAAGTGAGAATGTGAACTTACGAACTACGGGTCTTGGAAATACTCAGATTCTCTTAAAACAGAGAGTTCGTATTTACTTCCGCATGGGACGTCAGCAGTTTTGTGAACTGTTTTATATCATCGAGTCGGATGACTTTGATATTCTTTTGGGTAACAGTTTTCATACAAAGTATAGTGCTGTTATAGACTTACCTAATAACTTATATAGAGTACAAAATCGAAGATTAAGCGTACCTATACAAGATGCCTCCCAGTTGTCGGCAGAAACTGTGCGCTCTTCCCTTTATACTTCTAGGGGAGAGGATCGTGGAAGGCAACCACCATGCAACCTAGGTTCGCTGGAAACATCTTCTACTCCTAGTACTTCTGCGAGTTTTCAACAACAGCATGGATTGCTGGAAGCTGCTGCATCCACGTCACATGGAGCTGTTCCAAAAGAACCAGACCCAGAGTTGGAGTTTTGCTATGATCATTCGGTTCTTCATCCAGAGAGGATTACCGAGGAAAATTTACAAGGTAATTATAAGGTTTCGCCTGAACTGTTACAAATAGATCCTAGTTTACAGAAATATGTTGATAAAATTTTAAACAATTATCAAGATGTGATATCGGATAAAATCGGTAGAGTCAAGAACTTTGAATATAAAATAGAAGTAACTGATAATACTCCCATTAGACAACAACCTTATCATCTCCCTATCTTTAAACAAAAAGAATTAGAACAATATATTGAACAACTTGAGAAAGATGATGTTGTAGAGAGGGTAGACTTTTCACCTTTTACTTCCCCATGCTTTCTTGTAAAAAACTCAGATAAAAGTAGTCGTTTGGTCGTAGCGTACGGAGAAATGAATAAGCGGGTGATTTGTAATAATTTTCCGTCTCCTAACATGGAGAACGTTATATCAAGTATTTCTAATCACTCTATATTTAGTAAACTGGATCTCCGATCCTCTTTTTTTCAGTTGACCTTGACGAAAGACAGTCGTCCTTATACTGCCTTTGTTAAAAAAAATAAAATTTATCAATTTAAGGTTTGTCCTATGGGTTTTCTAAATAGTCCATTTGTGTTAAGTAATTTAATGAATAAGGTACTTCATGGGTTAATTGGAAAGAATTTGGAAATATTCTATGATGATATTCTATTGTTTAGCTCTAATGTCGAAGAACATAAGAAATTGTTAGAGGATGTTCTCTCCCGTTTAAGAAAATGGGGTATAACAATTTCCCCTAAGAAAACATTCTTGTTTCAACAATCTATAAAGTACTTAGGGTTTCGTTTTGAAAAAGGAACTATGTGTATTGACTCCGACAGAATTAAGGCAATTCAGGATATTCCAAAACCTAAAAATCGAAAAGGAGTGAATAAAATATGCTCATTTTTTGCATTTTACTCTAAATTTGTAAGAAATTATTCGGAATTGATAGCTCCTCTACAGGAATTACGATCTCCCAAACGAGTATTTAAGTGGACCAAAGATCATGATATTGCACTTCAAAGATTGAAGGATGAATTTTGTTCTCATGTAATTTTGAAAGTTCCTGATATGAACTCAAGCTTTATTGTCCATTCGGATAGTAGTTTGCGTCATTATTCGGGAGTTTTGAGTCAATATGATGAAAATGGTAATTTGAGACCTGTTGCTATGTTCTCTAAAGCAATTCCCCCTACAGATTGGAGTAAAAATGTCTATGAGTTGGAACTTAAAGCCCTCACTCTTTGCTTAGAACGATTTGAATATTATCTATTCAATCCATTTGTTGTATACAGCGATAGTAAAAGCCTCTCTTGGCTTCTTACAAATCATAAAAGACAACGTCGGTATGGAACTCTTTTGGAGAAACTTGCACGTTTTAGGTTTAGAATAGTCCATATCCGCACTAAGGTAAATTGTATAGCTGATTTTCTCAGCCGTGTTGGCAATCATTTGGAATTTTATACGAAAGACGCAGATACTGTTGAAGTTGTCAAAGATCATGGTAAAAGTGTAAACGTGTCTTTTGTAAATTTTTGGAAGTATCCTGATTTCAGTATATCCTTGAAAGAACATCAAAGGAAAGACCCAGAGCTGCAAGAGATTATAACCAAACTCGAAAGTAAGCAAGAGGTAAGAGGTTACAAATTACAAAATAACATCTTGCTAAAACGAACAAAAGGTAAATCTGGTCAAGGTTTTAGAGCTGTCGTACCTTCTTCTTTAATTAATAGCATTCTAGAGTATGCTCATAATTCTTTAGTACCGGGAGGTCATATGGGAATTAAGAAAACGATACAAAAGGTTGCTTCTCGCTTTACATGGTCAACAATGTATTCAGATATAAAGAACTATGTGAATATTTGTGAAATATGTCAGAAATGTAAAGATAAAACTAAGAAACCTATGGGAAATTACTATACTAGAAATGTTAAACATCCGAATTACATTTGGCACATTGACGTAGCTGGGCGTCTTCCCAACAGTTCGGGATATGAGTTTATTTTGATTGTAACAGATTCTTTCAGTAGATTTGTGTTTTTAGAACCTTTTAGACAATTAAATTCTAAGACTATTTGTAATAAATTATTAGATCTTTGTCTGAGATTTGGATTTCCAGGTTCTATCTTGCACGACGGCGCGACATATTTTGTATCAGAGTACTTTTCTCAATTTTTGTACTCTTATGGTATTCAGGATGTAAAATTATCCCCTTATAACCCGTCGCCGAATAAGGCGGAAAGAACCATAAGGTCGGTGAAGAATTTAATTCGTGCATACGTTGATAAATCACAAAGAAAATGGGCCCAATTGTTATCTAAAATCGCGTTCACTATCAACATTAGCATGAATGAAAATACTGGTTATTCACCTAGTGAAATTTATATGGGAAGAAAGTTTTATCATCCTCTTGACATTAAATGGTTATTAGATCTAGAAATTTTGGACGATGACCTAAATAAAGATGAGAAATTTGCTATTATCTGTCATAATATTCAGAATTCCTGGAAACGTAGTGAAAAAATTTACTCTCAGAAACATATTCCCGTTAATATACATCTAGGAGATCTTGTCTTAGTAAAAAGAATGTTAAAATTATCAGTGGAAAAGCACTTTAACCCTAAAATTGCTCCTCCTTGGGATGGCCCATTTGAGGTGTTAAGTAAACCTACACAGAACACAGTGTGGTTAAGAAGTGTAGAGAATCCTAATATTAGGTTGAAACGCCATGTCTCCTTTTGTAAAATCTTTAACGTTCCTCCTAATGCTCAGGGTAATAATAATTAAGATACCTTTATATATATTTGAATTGCTTGGTATTTGTTTTGAGATTTATTGTTATATGTCTTGTTGGAATACTTGTTGTGTTTGTTTTATTCTGTTTTTCCTGCAGGAAAATCTTCATTATTGTTAAGGGCTAGGAGTTGTGGTGGTAGAGCCCATCATCATCATCCGTGTTCGTCGCGTGATTGTCGTTAATATGGAATGGAGTGGATAATCTAAGTTTGTAAGAGGATTAACCATATAATATTGATCTTGAAAGAAATTTGGTAATGTACAAATAATTTTTATTTTTCTCCTCTTGTTTTGTCTAATAGTATTGTTTGCCTTCTACAGGGGAGGGGGAAATTAATGTGTTACGTTTAGTCGAAAAATAAAAATATGTAAAATGTTTGTGAATAAAATCTCCGTTTTAAAATAGCAATAGTTTCGTGAGATACTCGTAATTGAGTGACCTTGGTGGTGTCTGTGGTGAAGTGCGCGAGCTTTCTGCTCTGTGTCGCTAGTTGTCGCTGCAGCCAGCTGCCTGCTGCTTAACTAGCGGACGGTGCAATTTAACATAGGTACTACTTGAGTGAAGTTCGTAAACTTGATAGTGGGAATTGTGAAATGGAGGTGTTAATATTTGAAGTTGATACGACAGGAACCAGTGGATTTTGGCTGCAAGGAGACCAATGGAATATCTAACCACTAAAAAGGCTCTGTAAGGGAAACAGGTTTGGAGACAGAAAAAAAAAGGGAAATGAAAATGAATGAAATAGTTTCTGGTTTGTATGTTAATGATTCTTATTTCCATTAGAAACTTCCATTTCATTTTTCTTATTGTCTTGTTTGAAAAAGGAAATAAGGAAAAGGAAAATAAATGAAAGAAACTTGGATTCTGTCAACTTACGTAACCATTAAATGCCTTGGTTAAGCTATTTGAATAAAACCCCTTTTGGATTTTGCTTTTAATTATAAATTAAGTTTCAGTAGCTAACCCTGGTCATTCTTATTGGGTAGAGAATTTCAATATCATTTAAAGTTTCGATAAACAGTGCTTTATTGCGTTTAAAGTGGGGATTTTATATCTAAAGATTCTAGTGTTAAACAACTCCTGGAAAAAAAATTAATGAGTGTTACTTTCTCATTGAATGTTGTATCTGAAATTTAATTTAGTCCACTGCAAGACTTTCTTTATTACTTTTCGTTCAAGTTATGTGTTACAAATTTCACAAAATAAAGTTTGTTAGTTGTTATCTGAAATTGGGATTTGCAGTAATTTGAAACTGATACGAACCTATTCTACCCTTCTATCGTAACTATCGCGCTCACTCGATGTGTGGACGTTAATTGTCAGTACTGGTTGTTTTATTTTCAGGAATTATTTTGCAGTAAAGAATTTTAATGCTATTTATATTCCTAGTGGGTAAAACAGCTAGAACTGGGAATTGGCGGATACATGAAATTATATATGTGTATTTCATTACGCAACAAAAATCATCAGATCAATCACCACTCTACATCCAAAAAGTAAAAACTTTTTTAAATTAGAACATTGTCGAGCCTATAACCCAGCACTATAAAGTGATCTGCAAACATTAAAGTGAGAATTCAATATCCTCCCAAACACAATTAATAGAGCAACCCAAAAGCATAAAAAGCATATAAAGCATAACAGCAATTTACACATATGGTTGGTACATTGAACATGATTGTGATTGTCTAAGAATCCAGAAGAAACTAGTTTTAAAAGCATAATTTTAGAAAATAAAATTTAAAGCATAATTTAAAATATATAGCAAACTTCTTGGAAAATTCTCTTTCACTGAAAATTTAACATACTGTGTTAATATTTTTTAAAGCCAATATTTACAATGCAAAATCATTGAGAACATAACAATGCAACAATGAAAAGCTTAACTTTTACAATGCAACTTTTCGGTGCAATCCTTTGATGTGGAGAAAAGAAAATAGTAAAAGAACAATTTTTTCCGCCAACAATGAATAGTATGCAAGAACTCCATACTATATTGTTATGTTTACTTTTTGAACTTAAGCACTTTCTGTACTTTTTGGTGGCATCTTTTACTTTCTTTTTCTGTATATATGTACCTGTAACGCGCACACAAATGATAGAAAAAAATTGTTCGAGCAAAGCACATCTCTTTACAATGAATTAAGTAGAAAGTTCATTAAATATGAGAGAAACTAGTTGCAAAAAAAATCAATAAATAGATCAAGATATTTAGAATATTTAATGTATAATAAATATAAATTATACACGATTAATGTAAAATAATCATTGAAATTAACAATAAAGCATATTTTTTTTAAAAAAAGCATAATTAAACAAGAAATAAAGCATAATGTGGGTTGCTCTAACAATTAAGTCTAAAAAACGCATTCCTAGAAAGCTACAAGCTAGGTATCATCTCTGTGATTATATCAGTTTCTAGTGCTACATGTGAAAGGGCATTCTCTTCTTTGAAAAGATTAAAGGCTTGTATACGCAATTCAATGACTCATGATAGGTTGAAAAACTTAGTGTTACTTTATATTGAGGAGAAAATTGCTAAATCGTTAGATCTTTAACAAGTTGTGGATATGTTTGCTGCTGCCCACACGAATATAAAGATCCTCTTCAAGTAGAGGCATGAACGTATAAGTTATTTTCTTTACCTGTAAAAGTGTGTTTGCTTCCACTTAAGTAAACCAGCAACACATATTTTAAACGCCATGATTAAATAACTATTTACTTATATTTGAAATCAAGTGCATTAATGAATCCTAGCTGTTTGAGGTACTAAATTCTTATATTTTCACTGTTTTCCAAAGAGTAAAATCATGAACAATAAAGAAGAAACATTCACCTTGAATACACACACACACACACACACATATTATATTGGAGATGGCCCCCTCAAAATCCTCTTTGGCCCTTCGTTGCTCCCCCCTGAAAAACTCTAACTAAGCTACTGGACGCCATGTACCAGAGATGAATTCTCTACCATTGAGCCACCGCGGCCCTGCTTGGGCTTGGTCGTCCATATCCAATATCTCTTTTGGCGTTGCTTAAACAACTTCTAGTTTTGTTCTAAATCCAGACTCCATATTGGCGTAGATATTAATATTACAGTCGATTGGTAAAATCAATCTTCCACATTTAAGAATTAAAGTACACACAAGTACAAAAATAAGCATTTACCATAAAAACACTAGCTGCAAGTGTTCAAAATAGATTTATGGTTTCTATAAAATCAATTGAAAATTGCTATTTTTAATTAGGCAGCTACTGAAAAACCAGCCGACTCCAGCCGAGTTTAAACTGAACCTAAACTCAGTTGACCAAAGTGTACTGACCCGACAACCGGACCCAAGCTCACCTGATTGACTAGACCCGACAACCCGACCCGACAACCCGACCCGAGCTGACCCGACAATCCGACCCGAGTTGACCTGACCCGACCTGTTTAAGAGCACTATTTAAAATATACTGATATTGTTGTACAAGAGTAACTTTTTTCATAACCAGAGCTAAGAATAGTGCACTACTATTACATTTTCTCATATTATGCTTAAATGAATGCTAAACTCATAAATTTAAACAATTTACATACTCCCGATCAAAATTTGTTGAACAGTGTAATCTGCCGTAATCTGAAAATACAGTGACTGCTATTTTCTGTTCTTGCGATGTACTACCGCCTTGATTCGCCATATTTTCTACTTTAGACTCTATGCTAGGGAACTTTAAAAATCTAAAATTTTTACTTTCTTGTCGCCGTGGAGTTAATATTTTACTAATATTTTCTATACCAATATCAATGTCCTTTATAGCCTTTTTACTTCTAGTCAAAATATCTTCAGTCATTACAAATATAAGATAAATAAATATTTATAATATATATAACACCATAAGATTTTATGCCATCACATTATTCCAGAAAATCAACATATTATATTAAAATGAAAACCCGGAGCAAGGTGTATGTATTTTGTGTGTATGTGTATGTTGTTATATTAAACTAGAAAATAATCACAACAATCGTGGTCGGATGGGTGAGTTAATGACTATCATGCAACTACTTAACTAGTTAATAAAAAATGTTTAGGAAATTTGGGATCGAAAGAAAATACGTAAATCTTAAAGTGTCTCGGACATGCTATTTGGTCAATGTAAAATATTTAGACATTCGGGATCGTTACTAAGGCGTAAGCCTCACAACATATCTCTACCATGTTCTGGTAGGCTAATGTAAAAGTATTTAGACGTTTAGGATCGTTCAGCATCTCCAACCATGTTCTGATAAGCTAATGTAAATATTTGGGATCCTTCAGCATCTTCTACCATGTTAGCCGGGTCTACTCTAGCTTGAAATGAATATGGGGATTGTAGCTTAAAGGAGAAGACCAAACTAAACTTAGAGAAATATCTGAAATTTCTCTTGTAAACATGCCCCTAAAAGTTAGACAAAATTTTGTGCAATGAAAACCAAAACTAATTCAAGTTGTAATTAATGACGTTGGTGTTTAATTTAGAGAAAAGCTTAGCGTTCATCTTAAATCAGTTTATTCGACATAGAATTAAATGTTCTCAGATTTGACGTGTTTAAATGTCTGAAAGATTGTATGGAATAAAAGAAAGGAGATCTAGGCAAAGAGAACGTCATACCTTGAGTACTTCTGGATCCATGTTGTCAAGAATCCTCCTCTGCAGCTCGGCTTTGGATGTTATAAAATGTCCTTGGAAGGATGAAACTTGGTAATTGTAAAACACACTCAAATAAGAATTGTGCACGAGCTTTTCAAACACCCTAAACTGAATTGATTAATTCGATCTCGTTACTTTAAGACTAGTTTCGTATCACAAAGTGACGTTCGTTTTGTTTATAATTTACGACTCATCGCGTTAACTAGTTCGTCGCGTCTCTTTCAATAGTCCGCGTTCTCTCAATCTTCTACTACTCGGTTCCGATCTCTTCCTAACTACTCAATTTCCAAGGAAACAGTTTTAGGTAATGGAAAACATGAGATTGCAGATTTCAGAGATGTTTCAGAACAACAATGATTCCAGCCAGCACGTGAAACTCTTGAGAAAACTCAGTTGAGAAAGAACATTCTGCTGACCAAAAATCCTTAAAATCTCCAAACGCAATATTCCAGATAATCTAAATTTTGTCAATTTGAGAAATTTCTGGAAGAGATGAATACAAAAATTCTTACAGTGTAACAAACATCCCCGTACACAATTCTGAAAGTAAAATGCTGATTTAATAGTGATTATTTAACAGTTATATAATAACCTCATTATGTAAATTCTCTTTAACGTAATCTTACTAAGTTGCAGTTTTACTTTTCGTAACAAAGATAACAATTCATGAACATCCTCCTTTCTTTGTGGAGTAACATGATTTTAATAAGCACAAGTGATTATGCAAATAAAATTTAATTAAATTACTTTCAATAACACAATGTATCTTAGCGTTACCAAGAATTGAACCAAGTTCCATATCATCTAATAGCAACTCATAACATTCCATAACAATATATATGTGCGGATGTAATTGTGATTTGCCGCAGTAAAGCTGCGGTGAATGCAAATGAATGCTTAGGTTTATAGAATTTTAACAACGGCAAAAAACACGATTTCTTGTGGAACAGGGAAATATTCTCGAAAACCTTCCGCTCATGCTCAAGTGTCCTACAAGTGTTATGTGCATTTCCGCAGAGAATTTTTCACCTGAAGAACCAATGAAATCCTTGAGCACTGGAAATGATGAGTAGTTATTGTTTTGAACTCGTACTTCCCACAACAGCAGTTTCCTAATCTTAAAAAAATAGTTGTTGAATAACAGCTGTGAGTTCCATTTTATTGCAACACATTTCAATTTTTAGGTGTCGTGAACTCCTGGCTAGGTCCCGCGGACCCCAGGGGTCCGTGGATCCCACTCTGAGAACCTCTGTTCTAATTATTTGTAAGAACTTATTGATAAATTTGCATTTTTTGTTAGAAAATATAACACTCTTGCTTGTACCTTTGTTGGTGCATGCACCTGGAATTTTGTTACGTCCCTTCCTCCTTTTTGGGCAACAATAACGACAAGAACAATTTAACTTTTCGTTATTTGCGTTATTGGTGTGAGCGTAAAAATCACAGGATTAAACTCAGAAGTTACTTCTATATGCCAGTGGTCATTGTGAGGCTACAGGTTTCCCTTCTTTGTCCCAAAATCACTTTTAAAAGTACAATAAAAATCCAGACCACCTTCTTACACTTTCTTTCATGCTTGTTTTGGCCCATTCGGAATACAGACTGATTTTATTTAAAGAAAAATTGTAACACACAATTTCCATGTCCGAACCATACGTTGGCGCTCCATTGTAAATTCATTTCAAGCAATGTCAACAATCCTTTGTTTCGTAAACTCCTTTTTAATTGTTGACTCAACTTTTTGTTTATCTGAACTGACAACAGTTTCAGACCTTTTCTTTTCGCAATACAACAATGCTTTACGACCTACTTTGACGGTTCAGTAGGAGTTTGTCAGTAATCAGCAACCGATCGACTTTTTCGGAAATCCACATAACATAGCACGTGAATATGGTGAGTAGACTGGCATAATCGTTTGTGGAATGCTTGCGTTCCTACTACATTTTTAGGGTATGTTCATACTGTAGTGTTCTTTGATCGTGAAGTCTGTAACTGGGGATAAGCGTACTAATATTATTAACATTACATTTTATCAGAAAAAAATCGGCTAAAGCAACAAGATCTCATATAATTAAAGAAATCGGACTAACAGTACAGGGTGTGCAAATTCATCGTTTGTGCAAACAGTTCCACAGCAATTGTTTTCACAGTATCCATCTTGCATCTAGCAAAATGAAGGGAGACCTCTGAGCGTATTTACAAAAGAGGGATCTATTATTAAAACCTGCCACATCCATTTTTTACTTTTTGAGAAAATAAAAAAAAACATTTATCTCTGTAATAACATGCGACTTTTGAGAAAATGTATCTCTGTAATAACATGCGACTTTAATTCTGTCCTCTCGACACTGGAATCTGTTCATTTTTGTCTACACAAATGTTCGGTCGCACAAAATCAAGAACTGAGCAATAAATAACGCGTTTTAGACAATATACACAGGATATGGTAGTGGAAGTGAAAAATGGAAATGGTAGGTTTTGATACTAGACCCCTCATAAGAAAGAAAAGATAGATGTTGTTATCTGACACTAGTTCATCGTGGAAATCCCTTGTTCGTCGAAGTTTAGCTTAAATATTAGAACGCTACGCTACAAAGAATTTTAAGAAACTTGAATGTGAAAACCACAGCACGGTTTCAGTTGTGTGTAAGTGATTATGGTGATCGATTTTATTTCTGTAACTGGTTTATTGACAAATTAAATGAAAACCCTATGCTCTTGTTTTAAGTTTCCTGAGGAAGCCAAATTCTTCGTACCCTCATTAAAAGCAAGATATTGGTCATCAGTACTGTCGAACGTGAGATCAGAAGTGTCAATGCACAAACGAGGAATCATTTTTTGGGGTGGCATAACTGCTAATGAGGTGATAAGACCTTTATATTTTCATGAAAATGTAACAAAGGCATCATACTAAAAGCTACTAAGGGAGAAGATATTTGTCGCACAAGATCCCTTAAATTTAGGTCAAAATGATGAATTATGGTTCATACAAGACGGAGCACCACTACAACGCTCAAATACGACTAACTTATAAATCTTTAAAAAGACAAGTTTGTAGGACGACTTATTGCTATGGGGTGAACTGTCGAATCGCCACCAAGTAGTCCAGATCTCACTCTTTTCTTGTGGAGATTCCTAATACAAATTGTTTCAAAAATCACGTAACAATGTACATGACTTACAACAGAATTAGCATACGTAGAGGTATGTTGGAAAAGGTGTTTACAGTGGCTTTAGTAAATAGAATTAACTAATGTCTTGCTCATTCACGAGGACATGCCGAATAAAAGTAAGTTCATCTTATCGGTCTTACACTTAAATTAATATCTCTAAACAATTAATGGCAATGGAGCCAAAAATGTTGTTTTTAAGAAGGAATAATATGTTTTCTTAGGTTCATAGTATAGCCTTATTCAATCTGATTCTTATTGCTCGCGAGACATTTGTTTTTTACTACAACCATGTGTCCATAGTAAACAATTTCCTGACGTCCTTACGTGTGCAGTATACGAGTAGGCTATTGCGCTGGAAGTGGGATCATGTGGTTATTGTGTAAGAAGTAGGGAAAAGATACGCTTTTTTATAAATAAAGTAAACAATATTGAAACTTAAAGGTCATCTATTAGAATTTTATCTTTTTAAAGTATTACTTGTGATTAAGATTTTTTCTTTCGTGGTACACCTTGTCTCAAAAAGGTTGAGCGCATTCTTTATTGCTGTTTCGAGGCAAAAATTTTCTAAGTCCAACTTCGGGTATCTTCGGAAAAAAGTAAACCAGGTTCGAACCTCGAAGTAAACCTTTGCAATCGGGAAAAAGATTGCAGATGTGTTTTTCTTCTTTTAAATGTAATAAGACTTGTTACCAAGTGTATAAAAAAGCAACATTGTTTGAAATACTTAACGATACAGTATTTCGAAATTTTGTATTAATGTCAGTACATGCTTGTTTGTCATTTTGCTCTCCATACATAAGGAACATTTAGATACGTAAACGAATCTTTCCATATGTAAAAGAATGGTGAAAATTAGGACATAGAACATAATTATCGCCAGAGTACTAAAATAAAAGTCAAAGTAGAACAGAAACAGCGTTTCCAGTGGATATAAACAGATGGTGATCAGAAAAATGGAAACACCTAAACGAAATTGCAACTTACCAGATTAATATGGTGTCGGGCCAACTTTCCCCTTTATAACAGCCTTGATGTGACGTGGGATGAAGGCATAGAGGTCGTAAATGGTAGCAAGTAGAATTTTAAACCATTCCTCGTGCAGGGCATCGGCCAGTTTTGTGAGAGAGGATGGGGGTAGAAATCGTCGCCGGAGTCGTGTTTCCAAAACGGACCACAGATGTTCAATTATGTTGAGATCTGGGGATTGGGCGGGCCAGGGGAGGTGTTGAAATTCATCCCGATGTTCCTCAAACCAGCTGTGTGAATGGGTGCATTATCATCCTGGAAGATGGCGTCATTGCCCGGGAATAACATCCGGACCATAGGATGCAAGTAGTTTCCCAAAATTGCGACATAATCGTTGGCAGTGATTCGTCCGGTAAGGTTGACCACAGGACCCAATGAAAACCATGATATGGCGGCCCACAGCATCACCGACCTGCCGCCGCCATGTTTCACAGTTGGGCAGAGACACTGCAGATCATAAGATTCTTTGGGTGTTCTGCACACATAAACACGGCCCTTGGTTGGAAATAGGGTGAAGGATGACTCATCCGACCATATCACACGTTTCCAGTCCTCAACGGTCCAAGTTGCATTGTCGCGGCACCATTTGCGGCGTGCGAAAGCGTCATGGTCCCTGATGAGCGGTTTGGCCCGTGCAACACAACCCCGCAAGTTCATGTCATGTAATTCGAGGCGGACTGTGATTGTCAAAACAGGATGGGGGAGGTGCTGATTGAGTTCCTCCGTCACTTGCTCTGCAGTGGCACGACGGTTCTGCGTGACAATGCGCTTAATACTCGGCGTGACTAGTCACTCATGATTTTCTTCCGCCCAATGTTCCGCTTCACCGATGTGGTTTTCCCGTGTGTTGTGTAGGCCGTCATCAACTTCGACACTGTCCCACGCGACACACCTAACACAGTAGCCACTGCCGTCACACTCGCTCCACATAACCGCGCACCAACAATTTGCCCTCTGAAAATCTGAGAGGTCTCCCATTTTACGCTACCTCCGTCTGCTGCAGCCACTGGACACTGCTGTTCCACTGCGCCTGACGTAGTATGGAGACCGATCTAACACACCACCACCAGCGGTCCTGATCTGCGGGCGCCACGATACCACTGCCAATCCATACATCTGACGTGTTGCCAACTAGAGGTGTTTCCATTTTTCTGATCACTATCTGAATGTCATAATTATCTTAAATACAGCTATATATGGCTAGAAGTATTTTTCGACTAGCGCTTGTGTTAGCTCAGTGGTAAGCCGTTGGATTTCAAATTGCAGCGTTGTGAGTTCGATTCCCATTTGGGTCAATGCTTTTTTTTATGAAATTCTATTTTCCGCAATACATGAAAAATTATATAAAATAATTACATTAAAATACATCAGTTGTATATATATATATATATATATATATATATATATATATATATATAACTGATGTATTTTAATGTAATTATTTTATATAATTTTTCATGACATATAATAATTGCAGAACATAGTGGTTATTATGTTTAAAGTATAACAGGTGTTCACAGTACGTTGGTATTCTATATCACTATATGTAAATGTTAAATACAAATTAAGAAAATAATATCATCTCAAGAAATAAAGTAGTGTATTTATTTGCAGTTATTTGTCATACGGAAGTTACTTCTCAATTTTCTGATTACAGCAAGTGATTTACGCTTTCTGAAAGGTAAACAGACTTGCGGGTATAAACAGAAATTATTATACAAACTCCAATCTTGAGTACAGACACAAAATTCACGATCCCCAAAACCATGCAAAGAGGATATCTAGGAACACGAAGTCATGTCTAAGAGACTTGTTTTAGTTTCGAAAGAAGGCAGAATAGGATTTCTTTCCAAAGGATGACCCTAGATATCCTCTTTGCATGGTTTCAGTTCAATAATCTACAATGCTTTTTTATATGGATGTGGTCCCTTTCTCTCCGCCTCTTATATATATATATATATATATATATATATATATATATATATATATATATATATATATATATATATTGTTACACAGTTAAACCTCGAAGTCCTAAGCCGGACTCAAATTATAGGGCGAGACGCCCGCGCTTTTCTAATTGTGTGTGTTGCAAAGAAAAGAGAAAAAGGGAGAACGGAGTCAGGTGAGGCTTTGATTGTATTAGCAACCTGAGACCTCATTGACACCAACCCACACGCATGTAATAGTGGTATGACCCTGGCTTTGATTTACTCAAATCACAGTGGCGGGTCGCGGATGTAAATTTAGTTAACACCACGGAAGCGATAAGTACATGAAAAAACATTATGTATTTGGAGCTATGCGTGAAATAAAAATGGAGTAGTAAATGTAAAATAGGTAATTCAGCCCCGGCGTCATGGGGAAAAATCATAGAAACACTAGAAGTCTTGGCCACTATTGAGCATGCGTGTGAAGAAGCTTCTCCAAGCTCGTCAGGGCTCGTGACGGGCTCGTCAGGGCAGCTATCCCTCCCTATCTAGATTCAGTTCACAGTCTTCATATGTTACCTGGGTTTCGATTTCCAGTACAAGCTCTACCACTGAAATACGAGTCTCCCCCCCCACTATTGAGACTTTTAGTGCACTTTCTCATCATCTTCGAACCAGTAAGCCAAAGACGTTTCGATACTGAGGCTTAAAAGGAGTTGAACTCAGAACCAACCTTGACATACTGGGTGGAGAGTAAAGGAGTGATATCAAATACGATTACACAAAAGAAAGTGTATACAAATATAATGTCAATCTCAGAAAACACATAACAGTTTTATAGTGTTCGGTGTTCGCCGGGTAACGAACTGTGTGTTCTTGAATCTCTAAACAAGTCTCATGTGCTCGTTCACTTTATAGGGGAACCAAAAGTCTCAGTTGCGTTTCAGGGCAAATCGCGAGTGATTTTTTTATCGAAGAGTTTTCAATATATAAAAGTGTAAAGTGTATGCGAAGTGTTTCTTTTGACTAGTCAAGTGGTGTATCTGTACTATGTAAAGTTAGTAAAGTTCAGTGGCGTACTTGGCCTAGGCGGTGTTCAGCTTATGACTCTGATATACAAGTATATTCCTTCTGCTCTAAGTAGTGCGGTTTACAAGGAGTGAAGTAGCGACGAAAATTTTATATTCTCAACTTCTCTCGCTTTAAGTTGTTATAGGTCAGCGGAATAGCTGCTAGGTTCCGCAGAGCAAGACTCAGTTTACCTCACGACGTTTTCTTGTGTAGTGATGCAAATGTAAAATCGGGACGCCAGTGTTAAGACAGAATTCAGCTTTTATCTCATGTACTTGCAAAACCCTAAATCTGCTTATGCTTCTGCTAGCTTTGGTGGGATCACTGTCAGTTTTATCTCTGGGCAACAGAACCGCCCGTTTTACGGGATGAAAGTTCGACTCGTTTGTCCGGCGATAAGTGGCTAAAATCCCTACCACTTAATTGGGGAGGATCACAGGCAGTTTATATCTAGACAGCAGAACCGCCCGTTTTACGGGATGAAAGTTCGACGGTCTGTCCGGCGATAAGTGTCTAAAATCCTTTCCCATGCAAAGCTTTGGGGTCACAGGTATCTTATTCTCTTGGTTCAGCAAGGCCCCCCTGCACTAGGGGTGCATGTCCGACGGTTGCCTGTGAATAACTGCCTAAAACTCTCATTTATGCAAATGCAACAAACCAAAAATCAAAATGCAGGTACATGATCCAATGGTTGGATGTTCGTATTCCCCCCCTGTGTGAATTAAAAAAAATAGTTTAAAAAATGAAGTTTAAAAAAGAAAACAAGTTAAAGAATAGAAGTAAAAAGTAAAATCATCATAAGTGAACAAATAAACATGTTCTTTTATAAACAGCTGTCTAGTCACTTTCCGTTTCCCGTTCTAAAAAGTAAAGCAAAATTTATAAAGAAAGGGAAATTGAGTATTCAAGTTCAAAGGAAGCTATATAAAGATATTGAAATAATAATAAGTCTCATAATACGTAAAAATTTGACGTAGCATTTCCGAGGGAAGTAGTTATCAGTGATTAAATTCCTATTATATCAGAGGAAATAGGTTGATTACACACTGCCCTGGTTTAGGAGGCCACTGATTTGAAAAACAGATTTATTCATCAAAAATGAGTTTCGCGCAGGAAATAAAAGAAAAGCTATTAGATTTAGGGCAATCCCATTGTCCTAAGACACCCACTGCAAGCACCGTTATATTTTGGATCGGTGGAATAATTATTATTGTATTGAATGCAATAAAGTAAAAGTACATGGACATTCTCCTCCTCAATTTGGCCGTTGAAAAAAGAACCCGTTACCGAGTTACTTGGATACGTGGAGTCAGCCCAGACATCTCGAACCAACGACCGCTAGTCCGCAAACTCCTGATGCGCCGGCGAGTGGCTACGACCTAACGCCGCTTGCCGCGTCTAGTCCTATCTCGACTAGAAATGATACAGAAATATAAAGTGCTGGTTCGAGTGATAAACCAACACCAGCTCCTAGGACGATATATGTAAATTCAGATACTGACGAGACCCCACCTGGGGTAGATCCAAAAACTCTAGTGAATGAAGTAAATTCAAAAGATGAACTAGAAATTGCAGAACTAATAACTGCAGGTCAGGAATGCCCTCAAGCAACAATTGAGATAGAATCAAAAGCAGGTGTAATACCTGATGTCCCCTCGAACCAAAGATCCTTAGATAATAATAAGTTAGCTGATAAGGAAAATAGATTAAGTAACTTAGTGTTAAGTTCAGGAAATAAAGATATTGATGTATCAAAAGAACCAGATAGCCCAGTAGCGCTATATTTTCCTATTAAATACGAACTGTCAGATCCTACAACGCCGTTAGAAATGCAAAGACCGACCTTTCAATCTTTTTATGCTGGTAGTAGTGATGAAACAGTTTATGCTGAGATCGGTCCTAGAACTATATATGCTAACTTAAATACTGAATCACGAATTTCAACGAGTAAAGAGCACATTTATGAAAATATTGGTCTCGAACCCCAGACTTTAACGAATAAAGAGCCAATTTATGCAAATATAGGAACCGAACCAAGGGAAAGGAAAATTGAGAGCCCTGACGAGAACAATGAAAGTCAATTGCGCTCCCTGACACAGCCTAACGATGAAGCATTAATAGACCAGATTAAGCATTCATTACAAACAGAACTGTCCCCTGCAGTAGGAAACTTAATTCGAACTTTAACTAAACAACTACGGAACATGAAAGTACAGGTCACAGTTGTTCGTCGCCAAGGTGAGGACGAAGAGAAAATAGGTATTCTATTTCAAGCTGACCCCTCAGCCCCCTTTGAAGACTTATTACCTGAGGAAAATGTAGTTGGAAATTTTGATATGGAAATACAGACCGACGTTTTTCAAAAGAAAGATGTTAGCGTTCAGACCGAATATAAGTTTCCTAAAATGATCCGGATTGACACAGATCGTGAACTTAAAGTTATTCGGACGACAGCTACGCAGACAAACCCTGTTATGTTTGAAAATAGCCTTACCCTCCAAGGGAAACTGCAATATTTGGACAGTATAAATAACATACTCAATGTAGTTACTAAAGTCAGGTGGTCAAACGGAGATATTAGTAGTGCAGATTCAAACGGGGGTTAATCTTTGAAAGACGATTGGTTGGGATACGAACTACAGAAATTACAAAACGAAGAAATAGCCCAATTTCAAGAAGACAACCCGGAGTCTTCTCCTGCGTCATCCCTGGAGGATGAGTCAAAACCTTCTTGGAACTTCGAAGAAGAACTCCGATATGACCGTTGGGATCCTCCTACGGTTTCTACTCCCCGAGCAGCGAACCAAGACCGTCCCACAGAGGACGCTGACCAGAGAAATGACCTCGTCGCCCCTGCTTTAGTTGAGAGGATGTTAGACGATGAGAAGAAAAGTGATGATGTTTTTCCCTCAGTTTATTCCGACCACCAGAAGCAAATTGAAGGAGAACGAGAAGACAACGATTCCTGGTCTGAGAGTAGAATAAACGAAAACATTGGTAAAATATTTGATTACGCGGAATTTGGTGCATGAGTAATTTGTTTAGATGAAGTACAAAATAGAGACGATCCCTCAACCTCTCCAACCGAAAGTGAATCTAGCAAACAAACTGATAGTGTTAAGGATATTGGTTTACAACCTTCAGCTAGTGCTAGTTCTAAATTTAGTTCCTATAATGAAACTGGTGAATCACCTGCGACCAAGGAAATGAAAAAGTACCAACTAGAGGAAAAGTTATATCCCTTACAGATAGTGTTTGTTTCGCCACCTAGTAGCGTAGTTACACCCACGACCCCAGTGGAGAAATTCGAGTTTAGCGAAGGGGAAAAGTCAGAAAAATCAGTACTTAGCGAACAAAATAGATCTTATACATCAGAATTTAGTCCAGATCAAACCTCCGAGTTAGAAAATAGAAGCGTAACTGATACCGACTACATGTCCGTTTCTGAAAATTTCAACACCTCGGCTTCTTTAGACAGGTCCTTAGGTCTGAAAGATGAGCCTGTTTCACATTCATCAAGTGAAGATAAGACCTCTGACAAGCAAAAAATCAAATTTTTCGCCCTTTTTAAACGTAGATCCTGAGGATAAGCCTTGTATAAATTTAAAATCTGAGCAAGAAATTAAAACTAGTCCGGCAACCGAGCCATCTATACCATATAGTTTTGAGAAACCTAAATTTACAGATACTGTTGTAACAGGCAAAGTTAGCAACCCTCCTCCCGAGGGTGACAATCAAAATTCTACTATTAGTGCTAAACCACAAGCCTTCAAGATTTATCCAAATGTTGAAATTCCCTCCTTCTCTGGTAATAGACATGAGTGCGTGGAAATTTTCCTGCAAGAATATGAATTAGTGGCTAGCATATACGAACGGTCAACCCCAGAGATAGTAAATTACCTCCCTTATTGTTTGAAAGGGGAAGCTCTTTCCTTCTATTTAGTAGACATAGCAAACCTTTCATCCTTAAACTATAACGAGATGAAGGAAAAACTTGAAAAGGCATTTCCTAGAATTGAGTATACTGCAAGATTAGAATACCACGTTGATACAAGAAAACAACAACCAAATGGGAGTACTTTAGCGTTCATTTATAAGTTAATAAAGGATTTGAAATTCTTACGAGGTTGGGTTAATGAAAGTGAATTGATGAGTAAGCTTAGAATGAGTTTGTTACCAGACATTCTAAATAAGCTGATAGTTCAAGTGGATGATTGTGATAATCTCGTACAGTGCCTGCAGTATCTTAGAAAACTTCACACAGCACAAAGATTAGTTAGTCAGAGGATGAGTTATGACGTAACATGGGAAAATGACCGCTTGGACTTGTCAAGCATTAAAGAAACTACCCAACCTGGATTTGTACAGGTTAGTTCTTGTTACTCAGACGAAGTAGTAGCAGAACCGGGTTACAAAATGTATAGGAACACTCACCAAAATACCTATGGCTTTGGCCATGGGCGGGCGCAGCTTTGTAAAGTCAAGATAAAAATAGGAGACCGCTGGGCGCAAGTTCTTATTGACACAGGATCAGAAATTTTGCTGGCTTCGAAAACCCTCTTACCCCCAAGATTTCCACTAACTGAGAGATTGAATTGTTATGTAAAGCTTCATGGCGTAGGTGCCCACCCCACAGATTACATTCCTGTAGTGAGAATAGCGTGTTGCTTCAAGGATCACTTGAAAACAACCAAACGAAGGTTTCTAGACGTAGCTATAGTTGAGCCACAGTTTTGCACCTATGATGTTATTTTAGGGGTAGATTTTTTGCATAAGTATGTCACAACCATTCATTCCAAATACTTGGAGCTAGCAGATAAAGACGGGAATCATGTTGAAGACCTTTGGTTCTCAATCCCAAAAGGTACAAATGGCCATCGTCAAGGTGTAATTCATACCTTAGACTTAACACATGTTGAACGATACCCACCCTCAGTAGTAAAAGGATCCCACCCTCAGTAGTAGTAGTAGACAAACGGTCTTCTCTAACCCTCCTCATGGAAACAACCAAACTTATAGGAAACGGAACCTCCCACTCAGGAGTAAGGATCCGTCTCCAAAGTTGGTCACCGGAAATCCCATAAATCCCGTTGGTAGTGTAGCTGATAAAAGACAAAAACTCCCTGCTAAAGAAATTACATCTCGAGTATTCGTGTGTTCCAGGGAAACTACAAAATTTCCCTCGGAGCCTACGAATAGAACGAATGGAAAAGTCAGTAGGCGTGAAAAGGCAAGACGTAAACGAGCTAAGAAAGGCAAGGTATCTTCCAGTGCTCCTGAGCTGGAACCTACCGATTCGCCTGACTTAGAAAAAGAGGAAAAGAATCTATGGAGCCTTGACCCTCAACCAGGCCCTAGTGGAACTTTATTAGCTAGTTCTACAGAAAGTTCGAGTACAGAGATTATTCCCAGAAAGAATAAAAGCGTTTTATGCGGTAAAATATAGCAAGAAGAACCAACACTCTGTAAAGCGACCCCTGCCCTCACAGGCGCCTTATGAGCCTGTAAAGGACAAATGAAATAGAGGACAGTTAGAAACGTTAGAAAAACCTTTGACAACGCAAGGAAGTGTAAATGATCCAGTAACCCTCTCTGATCTAGAGAGTTTTGCTCAGGATCATATTAAGGAAGAGGTCGTGCCAAACCCCTTGGGGTTGAGCGACGAAATTTTTGATATCTATCCGGATACTACCTATAAAGTGCACTTTCCAGCAAATGTCCGCGTGCCGTCCAAGGCTTCGTATGACATAGAAATTACCGCACCAACCGGGACCGTGCATATTTGGGACATCATACCTTCCAAAGGAATTCGGTATTGGCACTCCTGTTTGATCCCCAGAGGTCCAGTTTTTACTGACAATGGAAATATTACTCTGACTATTTTTAATAGTTCGGATCGAACTAGATCTTTGTCTAAAAACCTTTATTTAGGGAAACTTGTTCCCCAGGTTGAGTCTTTAAATGACGAGACAGACAATGACGTGCAGACCGTTAATCAGATCGTACACCTTACTAACAAAGATGAAACAGACGACGTGGAAGTCTCTGGACAACCCCAAAAAGCCCCCCAAACAAAGGAAGAATTAGCTCAAGTACTAAATATTGGCCCAAACTTAAACCCAGAAGAAAGAAACCAGTTACTGGACTTATTGATGGAATTTAGGGATGTTGTAGCCTGGGACAAGTCTCGTCTTACTGCGGCTACCGATAAGTGCCCCTTAGAGGTCATCACAGATATTCCTCTTTCTCACCCCCCATATAGAGAAACACCAAAACAGAGAGAGATAGTCGCAGAAGAGATCCAGAAAATGTTAGACAGCAATATTATCCGGGAAAGTAAGAGCCCATATTCGGCACCAATTGTGATAGTACCTAAAAAAGATGGCTCCCCACGTATATGTATCGACTTCAGAGGAATTAATAAAATTTTAAGGCCAAATTTTGTGCCAGTGCCATGCATAGATGAGGTACTAGCTTTCTTAAATGGTACCAAATTCATAAATACTTTGGACATGCAAAATGGATACCATGAATTACTCATCCGTCCGTGCGATATAGAGAAGACTGCATTCATCTGCAGCCGGGGAAAATTCAATTTTTTGAGACTACCATTCGGCCTAACCACAGCCCCGGCCCTTTTTCAAAATATGATGAATGTTATCTTTGGTGACATCATGTGGAAGTATGTAATCTGTTATTTAGACGATTTGGTTTGCCCCAGTCCTTCCTTCCCAGCTCTAATAGAAAGAACGAGAATTATTTTATCTCGACGCCGGGAGCCCAACCTTAAACTCAACCCTAAGACATGTTACTTTGGTTACGAAGAAGCCTCGGTGCTTGGTCACATCGTCGGTAGACGAGGAATTTGTGTAGATCCCACCAAAACTGAAGCTATATCAAAGGTACCATACCCCACCACAGTCAAAGAAACACGTAGTTTTATCGGACTTTGTTCATCTTACAGAGCTTTTGTCCAAGGATTTTCTACTATTGCAAAACCACTCATTTCATTGACTAAAAAGAACGCCAAATTCGAATTTGGGGAAACTGAGAAACAAGCATGGGATACCTTGAAATCTTGTCTCATATCTGCTCCAGTCCTTGCACACTTTGACCCAAATCAGGACGCCATAGTCTATTCGGATGCCTGTCGAGACGGAATAGGTGGATACGTCGCACAAATTAAAGAAGATAACAAAGAACACCCAATAGCCTATTTTTCGAAATCTTTGTCTCCAGCGGAGGTCAACTATTCCACGGTTGAGCTTGAAGCGCTGGGTGTTACTAAGACAATTTTGCATTTCCACTTCTTATTGGCAGATCGTCCCCTTATTGTTCGGACTGATGCTCACGGCATCTGTTACCTAAGAAATAATAAGATGCTAAATTCTCGACTTATGCGTTGGGCCATCCGTTTACAAGCTTACCAATTTACAATTGAACATGTAAAATGCCGCAATAATGTGACCGCAGATTTTTTTGTCAAGGTGTCCGTTGAAGGATGAGTTATCCTCCAAATTTGGGCAAGAAGAAGATTGTGCAGACGTGTGCAACCTAGTGTTATGTCCCAAAATAGATATAAGAGCAATGCAAAAAAAGGACGATAAAATTAGGGAACTAATAAAAAAGAAGAAAGATAACCCTACCGATCGTGCTCTAAAACCTTATGTTGTAGTTGACGATGTTTTATATCGAGTCATGAACAAAGATAGGAAACTGGTGATACCGGAAAAGGATATCCCCGACATCTTACAAGAGGCCCATTCGTCTCCGCTGTGTGGAGGCCATACGGGATTTTCTCGCACGTACTCTAAAGTGAACGAACGTTACTACTTTCCTAACATGGGGAAAATAGTTAAGCAATACGTGCGCTCGTGTGACGAATGTCAAAGGGTGAGCATCCCTCGAGAAAAGAAACAAGGTTTTCTTCACCCCTTACCTGTAAAAGAGGAACTATTCTGCCGTTGGAGTTTGGATATTTTTTGCCCGCTACATAGTAGTGCAGGCTATAGTTATATCCTGGTTATGAAAGAATATCTTAGCCATTTCGCAATATTAGTACCGCTGCGAAACATACAAGCTCCAACAGTGGCTAGAGCCATGTTGGACGAGTTAATCACGCGGTTTGGCCCCCCAAAAGAGGTATTGACGGATAGGGGAACGAACTTCTTATCAGCGATAATGGCCGAACTAATTAACTTATTTGACATTAAACATGTTCGAACTGCAGCATTCAAACCATCAACAAACGGACTATGTGAGCAATTTAACTCTGTAATTACAAATTTTCTAACTAAGTACACGGCCAAGCAGCCTATCAAGTGGGCGGAATATGTCCGATTGTGTGCATATGCTTACAATATATCAACCTCCCCAATTAGAAAATACTCCCCATACGAGATTGTCTTTGGTCAAAAGGCAAGATTCCCCACTCAGTTGGACACCCAGTATCAATTTACGAAAATACAGGAACATCAGAAACAACTAAAGTTAATCCGTAAGTTAGCTCAGCAGGCTATGACGCATGCACAGCAGCAGACTAAATTACGAGTTGATCGCACTAGACAACCTATTAAGCTAAACGTTGGTGACTTAGTATTGTGTAGAAATTATCTGCCAAAGAAGGATATTTCTCCTAAATTGACACCCAAGTTTATGGGACCGTATTACTTAAGGAGTATTTCTCCCACAAATGCCTGTAAAATCGAATTAATGGCAAACCCTAACCACACTCAGATTGTAACCATTGAAAGGTTAAAGAAGTATTTCCCCCGAAACAACTCACGCGAGTTGGAAGTTTCTAGCGATAGTGAGGACGATGAATGTTAAGTGTAACGTATAGGTTGACCATGAAGCCCAGTCGCCTCAATTTAGACGGACTTAAAAAAAAGGGAAAACTTGGAGTATATTATTTAGTGAGTGTGTTGAATATCTCATATATCGCATAGACCTCTAAAAAGTGGAGTACACGTAGTTAAGCATGACCTCTGGTATACCGGAACACGTGCATACAGGGCTATAGATAGAGCCTAAAGGTATACATTGTGAAATTGCGAAAAAAAATAATAAAAATAAAAAGAAACAAACTGTTTAGTATACTCTTCAGCAATCAGAAACAAAAAGTTGATTCTCTTTTTACTTCCTGGGATCCATTCCCCTCTCCCCTCGATGCTGTAAAAGGCATTAGTAGGCCATGGGTAATAGGCACTCATCTTAGTCGGCGGCGCTAAAAACTGATCTGAGGATCAAATAAGTCATTTTTAGAATTAGGGCCCTACCATATCTACAATACCAAGACGCGTCACAGGAAAAGTTATGTTGAGTTGATACCAAAATGAATGTTTTGCCTACATATTGGGATGAATATTTTTTTTTGTTCTTTGTGTGAATGTGGCCGGCCACGACTGAGTTACCCTTCTTCTTCTCCTATAAGACTCCCAATATGCTGACAAACACAGAGAACATATAAGGAAAACAAGTGTTGACATAGCTGAAAGTGAAATTACTATTAGTGATCCCGAACATTTATACATACATGCGTAAATCCCTGTACTACCGCGTATACTCAACTCCGGTTTTAAGTATACTTCGTTGCAGCTGCAAACTCCTCATTCACATTACAGGGATCCATCCGTTGCCGACGCCTGATTACTTTATTTCTTTCTCTCCAGGAAACTCGCCGCTCTCCCTCTTCGTGTCTAGGAATGCATTACCCTGAAAAATAAAACAGAGTCAATATTGCTTGTTTTGGTTGCTCAGTTACAAACTTATTCCTACTCATGATAAACGCGTTAATGTTTAGGTGTCGCTTTCTTTTGACCTGGGTTATCTACCCGTGTTAAAAAAAAGGGAGCTTGATTCTCCCCACCAGATATTTACATAGGCTACTCCACACAATGCCTTCCCCGTTTGTTTTTCTTTGAGCGATTATTATTTTTTATTTTATTTTTTTCCGCGTAGTTCGGGCGGGAAGCATATTGGTAATTTAAAAAAAAGTAAAATAAAATAAAATAAAATAAAATAAAATAAAAAATAAAATAAAATAAAAACAAAAATAAGGAGAAATACGCCTTCGTCTCTTTTATGCTTTTCTGCTGCTGATGTGGACACCATATATATATATATACGTGCAGTTTTCCTGCGACCCTTCTGGGTGAACACAAGTGAACTTCTGCTGCTGTAAAATGGCCAATCTCTTAGCAATGGCCAAACGATTGGTAAACTACGGCAATGTACTAGTATACTGCGCATATTGTACATAATGCATTTACAATTATATATGTATCGGCCATTCATTTGCTTTTAAAGAATGTAAATAACTACCTGTGTACTATACTTTGCTACCTTTAATTATTAAGATTACATTACCTTTAGCTATATTCATGTTGAATTATGATCAAGTATTTACAGTTATGCTTACTAAAGCTGATGCTCATTCTAGAATGATGTTTTCAATTATAAAGACATTAATGATATTTATCAAAATACTAGGTAGTATCATATTGTGTCACTATTTCTTGTTTTTAAGGTTACTATATGTATTTTGTAAGGACATTAGGTGTAGATCGAGCCCCCATTTGTTTTTTTATGTCCTCCCATCATTGGGAAACAAGCTAGAACCCGCTTATTGTAACTAACTTGATTATAATACTACCGACATGTTATGTAAAGTACCGGTTACATAAATAACATCATTGTGAGCTATAGTAGCTTCCTAGATGTGGTCTTACCACTACACCACTATACTCGTGTTTTTTAATCATCCCTGTGTAACTGCCTTGGTACAGGCTAAAATCTTCGCTTGGTTTGATTAAAAGGCACAAAACGCTGATAATACAACGCAGAGTAGTATTAAATCACGCTATCACTTGTACATTAAAATAATAATAATAATAATAATAATAATAATAATAATAATAATAATAATAATAATAATAATAATAATAATAGAACAGAATCATTACGTGTATAACATGTCGTAATGAGGTTCAATACTCGAATAATAGACTCCTTCATAATTTACATGACACAAATTAAGGCACTCGAGCTCTGGCAACTTGGTTTTAATAAATGCGGTATAAACTAACTTAATTCTAGTTAGAATAAAACTTCTGATTAAACCAAACAAAGAACTCAAAAACTATACGTCATGAGACTTTCAAATTTGGTGGCCCCCACCATAAGCGGCCCTGCTGGATAGATGGGAAGCATCACATCACAACAGCGCACAGCTGAACGTTAGGATATAAATATAAGAACTGGACGTTAATTATCAATTCAAGCGAAATACGTTCAATGTCAAAATAAACAAACAAAAGTAGTACTCTTTCAAACTTAAAAGTTAATTGAATATTCCTTTGTTTAATGCAATTTCTTAAAATGTTCGCGGATACTTCCTCAAAACCCGCCTTTCATTCAGCGTTAAAACTAAAGCAAATCACCTCTTATCAGGTGACGGAAGTGAATCCAGCTGCTAACAAGGACTCAGGATGATGTTGCGCGTAGCGTCAACATCGAAGAACACACCAACATTTATAACGGGAAAATAGATAAATAATTAAAAACCGGGGAATGAAACTACAACAAAACGAATAATATTAATAATGTCGCCCAATAAATCATCACGATTGGGATACACCGTCGTCTCTGTTAAGCAATTGGTTCTTAACGACCTCTGGTTCAATCCCCCGATGAATCACTTCTGTTTTCTGATATCTAAATTATCGCTCCGCACGAGTTCAAGTTATAATCGAATTGGTTATGTGTAGGTAGGTTAGAATCAAATACTTTCAATAGAAACTTAGTTTACCACATATCATCACTTGCTATATTAGGGGTCCCGAGTTCGAGACCCGGAATGTTGCTGTCAAAATTAATATCGTTGTCAAAATGATCCCAGTTTCCGGTGATTATTGGCACTTACACAGATAAGTCTGAGATCGAAACCCGACTCACGCACTTTCTGTATGCGTGACACGCTCCCAAACTATAGTAAACGTCGTTTTTTTCTTTCGTTTTTGTTTTTCCTTAGGGAAACACTTACTAAATTCACAGGTAATGAAAAACGCACTTTCTATAATCACTGTTAAACTGCAACTTCGGACGCTATCTTTCGTTGTGGCTTTCACTTAATTCAGTAATAATAAAAATCGGTATGGGATACTCCCAGGATACGAACTTCGACTTCGTTGCACACTAGAGTTCAGCACTAAACTATGTTAACATTCAACGGCTAAACGAATTGGTAACTTGAAGTGAAGTCATTGAAAATGTATGCTTCTAGGATAATACACTAACAATTCAGGGAGATAGTACTTACCCCTTTTCTTTATTTATTCTCGTTCAAGAAATTCTTCTTGTAACGGGAGACCTCCCCACATTGTCTTAGGAAACGTAAGTCTCCCCTTCTCTTTCCTTTGCGTCTCTCGAGCAAAGATTGATACGTATACCCCAACAAGCTGAAAAATATGAACCACAAAGTTAAGAACTTATTTAACCTCGTTTGTTATCATACCTAATAATTAGCATAGTGTAGAAAAAGATAAAAGTTAACTATTAATTAAATCCAGTAAATTTTTAACTAACAAGTTCTTTAAATTTCGACTAATAAGTAGTCGGGATACTACGAACACATTCGAGTCCCCGGGTTCAATCTATAATACTATTTTTGTGTGTGAGAATTTTTCGTTTCAGAACTTTCATTTCAGAAGCCTTTCCGCATATGCCTGCCCAGGTGAGAGAAGTGAATGAACCTGCGCATTGGAGATAACTGAGTATTCATTTTCCTTTTTATGTTTTGTTAAAAGTTATTAATTTTTAACCACTTGATTATCAATTTATTTCGAAAAAGAAATTTGACATTTTAATTTGTTATTCTTACTAAGTTACCTACAAAAGTATGCAAATATAATGAACAAATCATAATGTGCACAAGATAAGACTGCCTCCTCTGAGGGCCTCATTTGTCAATAATTAACTTTATAGGGCTGCACCAAAGCTCAAAACCCTCCAATTTTAATTCAAGAAATCTATAAAAATTGAGACAACATATCATCAAGGATTTAGTGAGACACTATTGTGAATTTCTCAAATGCTTGTTATACCCTCTTGTGGAATATGTCTTATCTTAAACACTATAGGTACACAAGTTGTAATAAAGCGTAAAACTAGAAATGAATTTCAATTATGAAATATTATATGTTTAAAATTTATATCAGTTTGCTTGAGATGTTTTAAATTATTAGTTTAATTAATTGACATAAATTTTGAAGATACTTTGGAACTAATTCTCCTAACTGGCATACTTGCAAAGGTATAAAGAAATGTAAATAAATCTTGTTGAATCTAAGATCTGCTTATTAATCCTATGGTTCACGAAGTTACTTAAAAGCTTTGCATCAACTCGTTAAGTTTTATTTTTGTGAGAATTAAAATTGAAAGAAAAATGTGGATAATGTTAACATTTCAAGGTATAAAATACCGTATACAACACACTTTTTGTACGCATGCATAGCAATCCAAACGACTGACCACTCCTATCCTCTAATTTAGAAATAAATGCAAATATACTTATCTGACAATGTTAAGATGTCCCTGGTCTGAAGCCGGCGTCTGTAACAGTATACTAGATATTTTCTCTCAGTTGCGATGCAAAAAAACCCCTTTTTTCCTCTCTCCGAACATTCGTCAGCTGAGCTGATAATTTACAAGCCACATATCATTATACCAAGCTGTATAATTTGCTAACTTCCGCCACGCTGACTCAATTCAAACTTCCTCTTAACTCTCTATTCCTCAACCTGACTACATCTGAAAACAAAATATACGGCAAATGTACGTCAATAAGGCAATTATGTTCCGACGTTTTAATAACAGACAAGGTATTGCCCATCTTGTAAAGTACCTTGGATTTACTCACCATATGATTCATCACCCATTAATCACTGCAGTAAATGAACAGTATATTTGATAATCCACTTTCCTCCATCATTATTATTCCACTCACGAAGAAACAGACCAAGTTAGTTAAATCAATCATCTTATGAAGGACTTGTTCTACCATGGTGTTATCTTTATCTTCGCACCATCACAGCTCAAACACAAGAGACATTCTAACAATAATGTGTGGTCAGCGTACATACACTTACTTCCAGGCTTCCGGTTTAATTTGTTCATGGTACAAAATTGATTCTTAATCTCATAGTGATATTAATACAGTCACATACATTATTTAAGACAGGTATCTATACTTAGACTCTGATGATGTGTGGACAGTACACTCAGGACATCTGAATGAAAAACATTTACCTATTCGCTTCACATCCTTAGATAGCTTCAATATTGGCAACCTTTGCAGGTTCCATTGATCACTATATCTTTCCTAAACTGATGTGTGGTGAGCCCCATTTAAAAAAAACATAATGAACAATTACGAGAAGGATACAGTGGACCATCCTATATAAACAAGCACTCCGCATAAGCCAAGGTTATTATGTAAACCATTAATGATAATGTAGTCTAATAGTCTCTTTGATTGCAGATCTCTATCCAGAGGGACGATATGGAAATCGATTATTTTTATTGTTCGATCCATCACTTTTTGTTAGTGGACAACAGTTATCTAAAATCTGAACTTCCATCCGGATACAGAACTGTGCCACAAAATTTATAAACTTCTGCAGTGACAAAGAAATCTCTTTTATCTACAGACAAACTCCCATTTACCTACATCAGTTCATTGCTTACAGGTGAAAAACTCTTCTTGTACCAGTACAAACACAGAATCTGGACAAGTGATAATACTCAAAGCAAAATAAATAAAAACTCTTTCCAATCGACGTTGTGATAAATCATAAGAAGATTGTAATAACCAAACAGGCAAGCGTCAAGAGACTTTAAAACTTTCTCAATATATGAAATAACTCAATTTCATTGTAATAACCACGGTCCCTGGCCATTGAACCAAAACCATTGAAAGTTGTTGTCTGAATATATAATTTAAATTCCTATTATTTGATCGAATGTAAGCACAAGATTCGTTTCAGACAATTAAAGAAGCCTATATGTGAGTATAGTAATCGACTCTCCACATTCTCATTCCACTACGTTAAAACCCGTAATTTTTGGAACCCCTGTATATTTATCTTTTGTCAAAAACCAAAGGGAAAAAGAACAAGGAAGTATTTTATTAAATTATCCATTGCACATTGAAATTAATCATATCTGCATTCAACTGTTGCTAAACAACAAGATGTATATATATATATCCATGTATATAGTATCTATGTAGAATTATTCTCTGAATAACTAAATCACTTACGATTATGCGTTTGCAGTTTAAAACAGAAAAGTTCACCACAGACGGAAACATATGGTTGTTATCAGTCAAGGTTAGTTGAATTAAAAGAAAGCACGGAGCATACTTCCGGTGTTTAAAAAAATCCTCTAGCTCAACCATGGCTTTCGTTGTGGTTAACTTTTGTGTTTAAAATCTATCCTATAAAACAACAAGAACCACCAACATGATGGAACATGATGTAACTTTACTTCGTAAATTTCCTTTTTTTTTTTTTTACAAAGAAATCCCTTTCTATTTTTGTTTGTATATAAAACAATATAGATACAAATGCTAGTACCAATACTACTTTTAATAATAATAAGAATAGGAATACTAACAATACTAACCTATAGTCCCTCCAAACATCGCCCCTGATTACGAAGAAACTTTAAAGCGTTTCCTTGTACAGTCCCCTTCAAAACATGTACTCTAGTATGGTAAATGTAACTGTATCCCTGATTATTATAATTTGTATCCGTTATTGCCGTAGGCCATTAGGGCATAAACTAACACACTAACCATAGGGTAAATTCTTCAACTATTCAGTCTCCCTCTTGCTGACAGAACCTCTCATAGAAAGGAAATCCATAATTGTTTGTATTTCATCCCTAGGTGCGCTAAAGTGCGCTCATTAGTTTGTAATTTCTGTAATTTGCCAGTATACGTAAATGTCAATGTGTCTGGCGTGATGCATACCACACAGGATGAGAAAGAACCAAATAAAAAAAACCGAAATGAGTAGAAATTAATAAAAAATATATATGCTTTGATCACTAGTATAGGACAGAGTTATGCAGTAAGATTGTAATATATTACACTTATTGCAACCAATATTGATAGTAATAGCTAATAATGTTAGTTATATTCTTCGCCAAAAATTGGGTTCAGTTTTAAATATCAAATGTTTATAGACACACTTGAAAATATTTATTAAGCATTGTGTATTAATCGTTAGTTGCTCATTATTCAAGTTATATTACATACACGATTTAAGCATTTAGTATGCAATCGCTTCTGTATTACAAGAAATATATTACAGGATACGTAACATTGTACTCAAATACTTTCCAAGTTATATTTTTCCTTATATGCCATAAATATTCAACATTCACTTGATTCTTGTTTTATAGGAAAATAGAGTATCGCCTATGCTTTATTAATAATAAATGGTATATTGAAACAACATAATGAATTTTGTTCACAAATTGTAAGGCACAACCCCGCAAGGTTTAGAGAAATAAGGCAAAAACGATCGAGTGTACTATTCTATATCATTATGTGTTTCCCATTTGGTTTATACTATAAACAAGGAATATTGCTCTTGTAATTTTATTGTTCATTTCAGTCAAACTTTAAAGCGCTTCACGCTATTTGTTTTTGAGTGTACTTAATTCTGCTACTAGATTAAAATCTACTAGATTGATTTCACACGAAACCTCTTAGTAATTATAGGCTAGAAGGATACCATGATTGTAAGGTTTCATCCAACAAATTTCAACTCATAAAGCTTCGTACTAAACATGGTTCTTTAATCTACTATTTTGTTAGTGGAACTGTTCTAGCATTTAAATGTAGTATAGTCAAAACACATGAAATCTTACAATCCCGCTCTCTTGCAAATCATTCGTTCATAATCTCCAAATTCTCAGGAAAGTTTGTTTTTAGTTCCTTAGCGCCTTACGTAAGGCCCGTTCTATATTAACCCTTTAAACTCCAGCAACTTGCCTTGGACAACCGTTTCCGTATTTGGTTATTTTATTAGGAAGATAACTTTCGACATTTTTTTATTTATTTCTTTTACTGAGGTCAGCGGATAACTGTTACGCAGTTAAGCCTCGAAGTCCTAAGCCGGACTCAAATTATAGGGCGAGACGCCCGCGCTTTTCTAATTGTGTGTGTTGCAAAGAAAAGAGAAAAAGGGAGAACGGAGTCAGGTGAGGCTTTGATTGTATTAGCAACCTGAGACCTCATTGACACCAACCCACCCGCATGTAATAGTGGTATGACCCTGGCTTTGATTTACTCAAATCACAGTGCCGGGTCGCGGATGTAAATTTAGTTAACACCACGGAAGCGATAAGTACATGAAAAAACATTATGTATTTGGAGCTATGTGTGAAATAAAAATGTAGTAGTAAATGTAAAATAGATACTTCAGCCCCGGCGTGATGGGGAAAAATCATAGAAACACTAGAAGTCTTGGCCACTATTGAGCATGCGCGTGAAGAAGCTTTTCCAAGCTCGTCGAGGCTCGTGACGTAGCTCTCGAGCGACGTCATCACTGGCAGAAATGCGTGGGACGAAGTCGCTTTATAAGCGAGGCCCGTCGCCCAGCTCGGTTGATTTTTCTTTCCAGCATTCGTCCAGTGTGTTTCGCTCTTCGACCCGGACGCTCGTCGTAAAATCAGGTATGTGATTATTTTTCTAAGTCCCCCCTCGATACGGGATGAGCACCTTGAGATTTGTCAGTGATTAATATAAAGTTTAATTCCAACATGAAACCAAGTTCCCCCTTCAAGAATTATCACTTCCCCTTTGGGCCAATGCAAGTTGCAAGTAAAAATCATCAAACTTACTATTTTCAATAAATCGCGGCTTAGCATAAAAACCTCCTAGCTCCCATTTGGTAATGAAGGGGTTGTGCCCATAAATGTGATGTATGTAATAATAAGTTCAAGTTGTAGTTCCAAGTAACCGATTTGTGAGATTCTTTGTATTTTCATTTTTATTTTTTTATTCTTATAAATAAACCGTACAATGGAAATAGTCTCTTTAATTTAGTCAAGCTATCCCTCCCTATCTAGATTCAGTTCACAATCTTCATATGTTACCTGGGTTTCGATTTCCAGTACAAGCTCTACCACTGAAATACGAGTCTCCCCCCACTATTGAGACTTTTAGTGCACTTTCTCATCATCTTCGAACCAGTAAGCCAAAGACGTTTCGATACTGAGGTTTAAAGGGAGTTGGACTCAGAACCAACCTTGACATACTGGGTGGAGAGTAGAGGAGTGATATCAAATACGATTACGCAAAAGAAAGTGTATAACAATATAACACATAACAAAAAACACATAACAATATATATATATATATATTGGGTGTGTATGTTCCATCATGTAAATAAACTTCCTACATGTAGTACTTACAGTCTACAAAAGAGTACTCTCGGGGTAAGCTATTGGCAGTTGGAAGGGGGATATACATAAATTAAATGCGTTCGATATTAGTGTCGAATCCATAGTTCGCGTTGTTGCAAATATTAATAATTACAACTCCGATAGCGTTAAAGTCCAAATATAACTCTCATCGTAAAGCTCCGGTGTGGGATAACCAGATTCGGCCCTCAAGCGAGAGCTCATGTAGTTCGGATTCTACGTTAATTAGTAGGTCTACGTCTCATATAGCCTCACTGCTGAACGGGACGTTAAACTCAAAATCAACTCAATCGATTCAAAACCCATAATCATGGCGGGCGATAAAGGATGAAAAATAAAATGCCTCAAGTAACTGAGATTATTGTCAAATCCATAGTTTGAGTTCGTGAGTTATTACAAACACAATGTTTTTTAATGTCAATTTTTGGAATGAGCGATTATGCCACCTGGATTTTGAATTTACAGGAGCAACATCGAAAGCGTTACTCACACAGCTCTCAATGTTTTGATGTAAGTATACGTGTATATTCCATCGAAACTCCAGAATGTCTGGCGCAACTTTTACCTAACATGGGAGACATATTACTTTCAATCTAAGAAAAAAAAATATTGTGGAAGTCAGATACCTCAAGGGATGGAAGTTGGGAGGAGTGACATGTAAAAATAGTGTAAAACGACTGATTGTAGAGTGTTATCCATTGTTTTCTGGGTCGTTGAGATGAGTAGTGAGGCACTCAATGACGTTATATCCAAATGCATCCCCATCTTCACAGGATAAGGGGCTTGGAGATATGATTAATAAAATGTAAAAACTTAAAATTGTGTAGATGTATGTTTCATCTTTTAAATGATATACTACATGTTAAATCAGAGATTGAGTGGGGCGGTGGGTCAAATGGGTCAAGATTTGTGAGTGGGTCAGTGGATTGTAGGTCAACAAGGCGTAACCCACTGCAAAACACCACTTACCGTGACTCATACTGACCCATTGACTCACCGACCCATTCTGCTAAGTGCCTTCTAGATATCATATTCTGAACACCTGTAAGTTTGTCTACGTTTTACTTTCAAGACCTCCATTTTTCTTCTTTTCATTTGGTTGTAATAAAGAAAGAAGTTCAGGCTCTTTTGGATTTTGATATTTCCAATTGTAACAATGGCAATAGGACTTACTAGTTGGTTTTTGAGATGCAGGCTGTGAGATTTTAGAGGAGCTAACTACTGGTAAAAATCGGTTTATTACAAATGTAACCTCTTGTAAAGAGGATGGCGTGGATCATGAATCAAGTTAATGACGATGTATTTTAGTAGGTCGGAATTGGTAAGAATGATTGAGAGTTGTTTATAGTTGGTGGTGGGTCAGAGTGGGTCATGGTTAGTGATGTGCATTGGGAATATTCCCGGTGGGAAGGAATTTAAAAATGGTAATATTCCCGGTTTTTTTCACTGACCTATAAATTCCCGGGAAGGAATTTATTTCCATTTCTCTACTTTATCTTCAAAATTATAAGAACCATATAACTAATTACTTTATTTTAATATATTATGATTTACTTCTAGGTTTTAAAGAATTTGGAGGATAAAAAATTTAAAATTATTTGACGGTACTTTATAAAACTAATAATATGAGTTTTTAAGTTCCATTTCCATTTGTACTAAAATGTAAGATAATTGTTTAGTATTGGGAGGCCAAAACTAGCAAAAAGTAAAATGATTTACGGAAGAAATGAGTTGATAGTGATGTTCAAGTAGTCAAGAAAGTATCGAACACAATTTGTTTAGAGCAGTAGGGGATTTATACAAAACGGAAAGGTAAGTAGAAGTGATTTATGTGAGAAAAGAAAGTGAATTAAAGGTAAAGAAGATAGAAAACAACGTGCCATGCGGGGCTCTAACCCGCCTTCATTCGCTAACGCTCGCTCTGCAATGCTGTCTGAATTTAATGTTGGTAACGTAATTTAACGTATGAAACCATAAAACAACCGCATCGGAATAGGATATCGCAAAAAAAAAAAGTAGGTGCAAAAGCTGATTCCCAATGCTAAAGAACAGCCAAAATTAGCAAAGTACTAATTTACAAATGATGAAAAGGAACCATTTTGTAAAGTAATTTAGAATTATGTAGAAATAGAGATGAAGTACTATTAATAAACCCTGAACCACCATTAGTAATAGACCTCTTTCTGTCTCCTCTCTCTGACTCGAATTTCTGAAGAGGTACCCGGACTTCTTTTACATGTGAATTAACGTATGGAATTTCGAGAAATAAGTAGAATGAAAAGTCGTGTTTGGCAACGTTACGTGCTAAAATATAAAGACAAGTTAGTATCTTGAAACTTTTGTGAACATAAATCTGTATGCACAAATGTTGATAAATTCATAAGACATGTAACTTCTAGCATTTACCCAATCTAATTTGTTTATAACATTTATAAATTTAATGTGTTTATAATATCAGTAATAAACTCAAGTTGAGCAAATCCACTTACATATAAATTTAAACTGTTTAGTGGTTTAAAAGTATTAATTTTTCACACATAATTAATTGATAGAACACATTGTAAATAAATATACATTTATGCGTACCCTCTAAATATAATAAAGTGTTAATAAAGTAACATAGTACCGTTCAGATTATATATTTTAAAGAATACTCTGTGGACAAAAGTAATAATATGCTGTGATATAAAAATTAATTCACCTTTGAAATCATAATATAGTAATAGAATGCAATTTTCTTTCTGATTGAACATAAATTCCCGGATAAACTCCAATTTTGGGAATCTTGCCGGGAATATTCCCAGGGAATATTCCCGAAAAATATCTTCCCGGGAATTTATCCATCACTAGTCATGGTGGGTGAATGGGTCTCGTTGGGTCCTTAGTCATTTTGGGTCACGGTGGCCGTCGGTCACGATGTGTGGTGAGTCAGTATAATGTGGATCAAGATTTCATTGACCCGCACCATCTCTGGGCAACATTGCATTAAAGAGGAGACGCTCCGAAGGTGAGCGTCGGCGATTTTCTCAAATTTTGCACATAGATAGTACCCCACCAGAAAGCAATAAATCTCGAAACGGTTCACAATACCATCTTACAGAACTCGAGATAGAGGGTTTTGTTTGATTGCCTAAATTAAGACCTCAATAATTTATCCTTCTACAAGCGAGATTTTCTTCATCGTTTCCGTGGCGAAGTCAGAAGAATATGCGGCAAGTAAACTTAAGGTTGAAAGTTCGCCCACCTCGGGATACTTCTTTTTTCACTAGTGTTTTTTACACTGACCTGAATATAAACGAATCAGGCATATAGACGATTTAACATATTTTGGGGGAGGTACTTGGCTTTTCGTCGAGTCTCTGAAGCTGGTAGTATAATTTTCAAAACGGAAGTGGGACCACCACGGATCGTAGCTACGGGATCACCAACTTTTGGCAAAAGGTTGCCAGTTGCTCATCGGTGGTCCACTGACGCTTACGGAATGGGGGCTTGTATCTGAAAACTAAGAGAATAAAGAAGCATGGTATCCACGAAGCCCGTTGGCACTAATAAAAATTTGAAACGATAAAACAGATGTCAAAACCGGCAAACACGTATTTTATAATTTCAAAGGTACCCCGTGTCAAGGAAAAAGATTTCCTCCAAGGTTCCCCGGAGGGTCTCAGGAGGGGTGCAACTCAAAATTTGAAAGTGGCAAGGGGAATCAAGTAGTGTGTCATTTAAAACTATTGCTAAACTTTAAAAAAATGGTAAGAGTCTCGAGTCTTTGTGCTAACTTGTGCAAAATAGCGAGCGTTCAAGATGGTAATAAGTGCTTCATTGAAAACTTCGTGACCACCTCTAGAAATGTAAAACTGTGAAACTACCCAGAAGAGGTAAACATTTGTCTTACCATTGCAAAAGTATAATGCACCAAGGTAAAACAAGAAGTTCCCCATTATTGGTTTACTACATCACTAATGTTAAATTCTTCGTTCCACGATTGTGCCTTTTAGCTAAAGGACAGGGTGATTATGAATTATGAAATTAATGGTAGAATACAGAATGGACCCACCACCAATTATGAACCACTCTGAACCATGGTGACCAACTCCGACCGGTCCAACTCCGACTCCGACATATATATTGGGTGTGTATGTTCCATCATGTAAACAAACTTTCTACATGTAGTAATTACAGTCTAAAAAAGAGTGCTCTCGGGGAAAGCTACTGGCAGTTGGAAGGGGGATATATATAAAGTATAAGTGATCGATATTAGTGTCGAATCCATAGTTCTCGTTGTTGCAAATATTAATAATTACAACTCCGATAGTGTTAAAGTCCAAATTTAACTCTCATCGTAAAGTTCCGGTGTGGGATAACCAGATTCGGCCCTCAAGCGAGAGCTCATGTAGTTCGGATTCTACGTTAATTAGTAGGTCTACGTCTCATATAGCCTCACTGCTGAACGGGACGTTAAACTCAAAATCAACTCAATCGATTCAAAACCCACAATCATGGCAGGTGATAAAGGATGAAAAACAAAATACCTCAAGTAACTGAGATTATTGTCAAATCCATAGTTTGAGTTCGTGAGTTATTACAAACACAATGTATTTAATGTCACGTTTTGGAATGAGCGATTATGCCACCTGGATTTTGAATTTACAGGAGCAACATCGAAAGCGTTACTCACACAGCTGTCAATGTTTTCATGTATGTATACGTGTATATTCCATCGAAACTCCAGAATGTCTGGCGCAACTTTTACCTAACATGGGAGACATATTACTTTCAATCTAAGAAAAAAAAAATATTGTGGAAGTCAGATACCTCAAGGGATGGAAGTTGGGAGGAGTGACATGTAAAAATAGTGTAAAACGACTGATTGTAGAGTGTTATCCATTGTTTTCTGGGTCGTTGAGATGAGTAGTGAGGCACTCAATGGCGTTATATCCAAATTCATCCCCATCTTCACAGAATAGGGGCTTGGAGATATGATTAATAAAATGTAAAAACTTACTTAAATATTTGTCGAAGTAATAGTTTTCTGGGGTCGCGAAAGCGTTTCTAATAACTTCAAAGTGTAATTTGTACCCACTTCAAGATGGTCTTTTTAATCGTATCAATTTCTCACCTCAACCAAGAAGAAATTACCATCTCAACTAGTATATGTATCAAGCTAGCCTTCGAAATTCTAGAAAAAATTGTGTAGATGTATGTTTCGTCTTTTTAATTATATACTACATGTTAAATCAGAGATTGAGTGGGGCGGTGGGTCAAATGGGTCAAGATTTGTGAGTGGGTCAGTGGATTGTAGGTCAACAAGGCGTGACCCACTGCAAAACACCACTTACCGTGACTCATACTGACCCATTGACTCACCGACCCATTCTGCTAAGTGCCTTCTAGATATCATATTCTGAACACCTGTAAGTTTGTCTACGTTTTACTTTCAAGACCTCCATTTTTCTTCTTTTTTTCATTTGGTTGTAATGAAGAAAGAAGTTCAGGCTCTTTTGGATTTTGATATTTCCAATTGTAACAATGGCAATAGGACTTACTAGTTGGTTTTTGAGATGCAGGCTGCGAGATTTTAGAGGAGCTAACTACTGGTAAAAATCGGTTTATTACAAATGTAATCTCTTGTAGAGAGAATGGCGTGGATCATGGATCAAGTTAATGACGATGTATTTTAGTAGGTCGGAATTGATAAGAATGATTGTGAGTTGTTTATAGTTGGTGGTGGGTTAGAGTGGGTCATGGTGGGTGAATGGGTCTCGTTGGGTCCTTAGTCATTTTTGGTCACGGTGGCCGTCGGTCACGATGTGTGGTGGGACAGTATAATGTGGATCAAGATTTCATTGGCCCGCACCATCTCTGGGCAACATTGCATTAAAGAGGAGACGCTCCGAAGGTGCGCGTCGGCGATTTTCTCAAATTTTGCACATAGATAGTACCCCACCAGAAAACAATAAATCTCGAAACGGTTCACAGTACCATCTCACAGAACTCGAGATAGAGGGATTTGTTTGATTGGCTAAATTAAGACCTCAATAATTTATCCTTCTACAAGCGAGATTTTCTTCATCGTTTCCGTGGCGAGGTCACAAGAATATGCGGCAAGTAAACTTAAGGTTGAAAGTTCGCCCACCTCGGGATACTTGTTTTTTTCCTAGTGTTTTTTGCACTGACCTGAATATAAACAAATAAGGCATATAGGCGATTTAACATATTTTGGGGGAGGTATTTTGTGCTTTGTTGGTTTTTCGTCGAGTCTCTGAAGCTGGTAGTATAATTTTCAAAACGGAAGTGGGACCACCACGGATCGTAGCTACGGGATCACCAACTTTTGGCAAAAGGTTGCCAGTTGCTCATCGGTGGTCCACTGACGTTTACGGCTTGGGGGCTTGTATCTGAAAACTAAGAGAATAAAGAAGCATGGTATCCACGAAGCCCGTTGGCACTAATAAAAGTTTGAAACGATAAAACAGATGTCAAAACCGGCAAACACGTATTTTATAATTTCAAAGGTACCCCGTGTCAAGGAAAAAGATTTCTCCAAGGTTCCCCGGAGGGTCTCCGGAGGGGTGCAACTCAAAATTTGAGAGTGGCAAGAGGAATCAAGTAGTGTGTCATTTAAAACTATTGCTAAACTTTAAAAAAATGGTAAGAGTCTCGAGTCTTTGTGCTAACTTGTGCAAAATAGCGAGCGTTCAAGATGGTAATAAGTGCTTCATTGAAAACTTCGTGACCACCTCTAGAAATGTAAAACTGTGAAACTACCCAGAAGAGGTAAACATTTGTCTTACCATTGCAAAAGTATAATGCACCAAGGTAAAACAAGAAGTTCCCCATTATGGGTTTACTACATCACTAATGTTAAATTCTTCGTTCCACGATTGTGCCTTTAAGCTAAAGGACAGGGTGATTATGAATTATGAAATTAATGGTAGAATACAGAATGGACCCACTACCAACTATGAACCACTCTGAACCATTGTGACCAACTCCAACCCACCAAAACTCATCGTCATCAACTCTGACCCATGATTCACGTCTTTCTCTCCATTGACTAAAGTGGTTACACTTGAAATAAGACAAGACTGTGATATTATCACTTATCGTAGTTTGAGTTCCTACCGTCAATCGCTCAAACACCGCTTAGTTACAACACCGGTGGATCTGACCTTTAGGATATACAATGGTAAAGTGTTTCTCATCTTGCAAATTAAGTTGAATTTAAATTTATCATATATAATTATTTCTTTGTTGGCTTACAGATACATTTCAGTAGAAAACATGATAAAATTTGAAAGCCTCAAATCAAGATAAAGTAGATCAACTTAAAAAAAAGCTAAATCGTTTTTGATTATTTTTGCAAATCAACCCACTACCAATTTCCAATAATAGACAATTCCCCCGTTCATAAATGACATTTTAAAAAATGCCAGGACACCTTGTGTTTATTTTTAATAAAGAGCTATATCCTGAATTTCAGCTCTCTAAGTTGAACGGTTTGTAAGATACTATATTTTTCGCAAAAATTCGGACCCCCCTAAGGATATGTGTTATAATGAAAGTGATACGTCTATGATAACTTCCCAGTTGGGATTGGGGCCTGATTATATACCATATGTCATTTCATTTGACTTTGTAATTTGACATTTCGATGACCGCGACATTTCGTCCAAAACACAATTGATCCAAAGAACTTTTCATCCAAAAGACATTTGGTCCAAAGGATATTTCGTCCAAAAGAGAATTGGTCCAAAGGACATTTCGTTCAAAAGAGAATTGGTCCAAAGGACATTTCGTCCAGAAGACATTTGGTCGAAAGGACATTTCGTCCAAAAGACAATTGGTCCAAGGGACATTTCGTCCAGGGATGTTTAGTTCAAAGCAAATTTCGTCCAAAGAACATTTGGTCCGGTAACGCTTGGAGGTCCGGGGTTTGTTTCTATTAGAAGAGTAAAAGTGATGCATATAACATTATGACTCACGAGTAATACTTCCGAAGTGTAACACTCCAATTTTGATAAAATTTGGCAGGTAGATACTACACATAAAATAAACGAATATATGTTTCTTTCTGCAGAAAAATGGTTTCAGGATTGCAAAATTCCCACTCAAAATTTTGAAAGTTGGCACCAGAAAGGCAAGAAGAAGTGGAGCAAGTGAACGAAATTGTGCACAGATATTGCAGACGTAAAATGAGGGAATACATGTTTCGTATTTTCCTGGAAAAAATGGTTACGTGGGGCACGGGCCCCTCCAAACCTTTGATCACGAAATATCAAAAGTGCTAATAACTATGTCAGATGTGTGTAAAGGACATGAAGAATTGCAACGAAATTTTGAGAAGGGACAATACGCAAAAAATAAACAAATACGGGTTTTTTATTTTCTGCGGAAGAACGGTTTTAAGGGGCAAAATCCCCCATTCAAAATTTTGAAATCTGAGGCCTAAAAGGCAAGAAGAAGTGCACAGAATTTAATGAAACTGTGCACAGATATTGTAGACGTAAATTGAGGTAATTGGGTTTGGTAGTTTCCTGAAAAAAGCGGTTGTGTATATCACGGACCTTTTAAACCGTTGATTACGAAATGTCAAAAGTGCAAATAATTATACATCAGAAGTTATTAAAGAGTATGGAGAACTGCAACGAAACTTCGTATAGGGACAATTCGCAAAACAATAAACGAAACGTGTTTTAATTTGGGAGGAAAAACAGTGTTGGGGCCTAAGCCTCCTCCGAAAAAAAGTAAATATTACCGTAATAGCGCAGGAAGTAATGGATCAAAGCAAATGAAATTATGGGTAGATATTTTAGAGATCCTATGTAAAATAACGCCTTTCTTGTTTCTCAAGTGTCCCTATCCGTTTTGCTTCAAATTTTGCACATCAACAGCAAACAGGAAATTAATCGACACTTGTTTTTGTTTTTGCGGAAAAACATTGTAAGGGTTAAAGGTGCCTCCTGAAACGCTATAAAATACACTATATTGTTTATGCTTTTTGTTGATATGCCAAATTTGAAGAAATCGGATGGAGACACTTGTGAAACACGAAAGGCCTTATTTTACGTATCAATATCTAAATACAATTTCATTCGCTTCGGTCCACACCTTCCGCCACTCAACACCTCGGTCCGCTCAACAGTTTTTTTCTTTTCTAGAAAGAAAAGAAGTGTTATTTGTCAGTAGCTTCTTATTTCTAAAGGAAATTTTGAAATAGAGATTTATTCCGCAATTTTCATTTCAATAGAACAAATATATGCTGAGATATTCAGAAGAACGTAAACGCTGAAAACTAAATGGCTACCTTTCTTTGTTTTCATTAATAATTTTACAAAAATACAGTTGTAGCTTCGTTGGTTAAGGAATTCATCTCCACCCGAAATAATAAACAACCCTTTGCAGAGCAAACTCCCTTTTCATTTGAGGACAACATTGCCTCCGCATGATCATGAGAATCTTGTATTTGGTTTGAGACTTTGCAATGGATATCTTAAATGTACTGTACTGTACCGGGAAAGTCAATATGAAAGCCAAAGTATATACTGTATTTTCATAAGGAGTAACACTGAAATACAAGAAAAGTTAACAATTCTAGTTTGTCATACAACTCACTAATTATATAGAAACGTCTGCCGAAGTTACACACTATCAATAGTGTACGAATAGAAACAGGACTTGTAGTTATCCTGAAAAGATACGTATAATCTACACGAAATGTTCCAACTTTCATCTTATATTTGTCCATCACGTTTCTCAATGTTGCAGCCAAGAATGTGACTGTTTAAGAGTATTGTATTTGGTCACTAAGAATATGTTTCACACATGTGTATTTTTCTATTCTCAGTATTTCTTCATATACTTGATACATTATTTTTCACTTTTTCTAACACAGAGGTTTAAATGCCTAATATTTTACTTACTCAAATTTAAACTCCATTAATTTTAGTTACCGGTACTTATTTTAGAACTATTTCATTCACAACATGAAAATTTTAGATGTCATGTTAGCACTTATTACAGCAACATACTTCACACTGCAACCTTTCCCTCATTCCTGTTGTTCGGCCGTTTTGTTTTCAGGCATTAGTGTTTTTCTGAATATCTTAGCAAAAAATTATTATTGTAGAACTTTAGACTTAGTGTTTAGTAATATTTCGAATGGTATTGTTGTACAAAGAAGTGAATTGCCGATTATAAATGAAGATAACCATCATCCTGCACTAGAAATCAATATTCCGTTTAAAGGGCAAAATTATCCACTAAAAAATGAAACAAAATTGTTTTCAACTTCCAGAAAGCTAATTTTTTAAAACTATATCAATTAATTCGAGAAGTTGACTGGTCGGTTTTAAAACAATTTAGTAATATTGATGATGCAACTAACGCATTTTATGATATAATAAATAAAATAATCATTGATACAGTACCTAAAACACGAAAATGTAGTCTGAGAAAATATCCGTGATGGTTTACAAAAGATATAATAAACAAGTTAAAATTAAAAGAACATTATAGGAAGCACACGAAATATTCAGAATATAATAAACATATGTATAAGGAGATAAGAAAGGATACAAAGAAAATTATTCGTAAGGCGTATGAACACTATATTAGGGAAAGCGAAATTGAGGTTAAAAAGGATGTAAAATCTTTCTGGTCATATATAAAATGTAAACAGAAGAACAATAATAGTGAAAGTGGTAGTATGACGTTAAACGGTAATACATTGAACATAAACAAACTAATTGTTGATGGTTTTGCAAATTATTTTAAATCAGTATATGATAAAAATATATCATCATACAACCCTCCTGAGGAAGAACATATGGAGGTAAGCAACTGTTTAGAAATTGATAGAGTGTCGAATGAAGAGTATAGGAAAGCTATTAAGAAGTTAAAACCTAAAAAAGCATGTGGACCGGATGGTATTCCTCCATATGTGATAAAAACATGCTCGGAAATACTACTAGAACCACTGTCTATACTTTTCAATTTAATACTTAAAACCCAAACGTTTCCTGAAATCTTGAAAATTACTAAAGTATCACCAATCTTTAAAAATAGGGATAAGAGTAAAATAGAACATTATAGACCGATAGCCATAATTTGTGCACCAGTAAAAGTTTTTGAACAAATATTATATGATCGTGTTTTTAACCATGTAAAGAACTATATTTGAGAAAACCAGCATGGATTTTACCCTGGACGATCGACGGTAACAAATTTGCTTAATTTCACTCAATTCGTTCATGAAGCTATTCATGATCGCAAACGAGTAGACACAATATATATTGATTTTGCAAAGGCATTTGACACAATTAATCATGACATACTACTTAGAAAACTCTCAAGGTTTGGATTCTCATCAAATTTACTAAAATTGTTTAAATGTTACCTGTATCATAGAAAACAGTATGTATACTTCAATCAACAAGATCATTCAGTTATAATATTAATTCCGGTGTCCCGCAGGGCTCAAACTTAGGACTCTTATTGTTTCTACATTTTATAAATGACCTCCCAACATACGTTAAATATTCCAAATGTTTATTATATGCTGACGATTTAAAATTATACAAAGATATACAGGAAAATCAGGATGTATTAAAACTGAATGAGGATCTAAATAACATATATCAGTGGAGTATAGAAAATAAATTATATTTTAATACTAACAAGTGTAAATTCATGATGTTTTCAAAGCAAAGAAGGTTAACTAAAATTAATCCCTATAAGATAGATAACAAAGTATTAGAACGTGTATATACATATAAAGATTTGGGTATTACTTTCAGTTGTGATATGTCTTTTAATAAACATACATTGTTGCTAACACATAACGCTTCTAAGCAATTAGGATTTATAATAAGAAAAACGAAAATGTTTACTAACATTGATGTTATAGGAACTATTTTTAAAAGTATTGTAAGATCAAAGATGGAGTACGCCTTGGTGATCTGGACTACGAAATACGTAACTCAAAACAATCAATTAGAAGCTATTCAGAAAAGGTTTCTAAGGTATCTATACTACAAGAAGACTGGACAATCTGCAATTACTAATAAAATTTCGTATTCCAGACTACTAGGTGAATTTAATTACTCAACTTTTTCGGATAGATCAGTTATTCTACAAGAAATGTGTTTATTTAAAATAGTAAATGGTAAATTCAATAACAGTGAGTTTTTGCAGTATATCAAATTCAATATAAAATCAAGAACTTTAAGAACGAGGAAATTATTATGGTATGCAACTGCGAAAACCAACACATACAACAACTCACCTTTAATAAGATTATGTTCATTATATAATAATATAGCTGAGAGTATCGATTACATTGACTTAAGTTTGAAAGAAAAAATATTTAAAAAATTATTGAACAGATATTTGTGTGAAATTAAGTTAAATGGAAAACGTAATTAATATGATATTACTATATTAACTACGGTAATGAAATTTGATTATTTTCTATTTTCATGTTGTTGTAATGTACAATATCAATGGTGAGCACATGAATGTGTGCATGTGAAATGTGCGAGATATGTGTGTGTGTTCGTCCATATATATTTGCATGTATAAATATTGGTGTATGTATATGTATATGCTAGTGTGTATTATGTAAGTATGCCTATTTCTAGAATGAGAGCATGAGTTCGTGCTTCATAAAATGTATGCATTGATCTGTGGAATGTTCCTATACAAAGTTATATATTGTATTTGCTTATTGCTATCTTAATATTCTTAATATTTTCATTTTTACTATTTTCATTTATAAATTTGATTTACTTATTATTATTATATAATAATATAATCAATTGTGTACACCTTCATTAATTGGAGAGATCTCTCTGTTGGAGGAAATAAATAAATAAATAAATAAATAAATAAATATATTTGTTCTATCGAAATGAAAATTGCGGAATAAATCTCTATTTCAAATTTCCTTTAGAAATAAGAAGCTACTGAGTCATAATGTTATATACATCAATTTTACTCTTCTAATAGAAACAAAATTCCTTTGGACCAATTATCTTTTGGACGAAATGTCCTTTGGACCAATTGTATTTTGGACGAAATGTCCTTTGGACAAATTTTCCTTTGGACGTAATGCCCTTTGGACCAATTGTCTTTTGGACGAAATGTCATTTGGACGAATTGTCCTTTGAACCAAATGTACCTGGACCAAATGTATTTGGATTAAATGTCTCTGAACGAATCTTCTTTGGACGAAAAGGGTGGTGAGCTGGTGGGTCAATGTGAGTCACGGTGAGTGGTATTTCGCAGTAGGTCACGTCCTTTTGACCCACGATCCACTGACTTACTCACAAATCTTGACCCATTTCACCCACTTACCAACCGACCCATTGACCCATCTCATCTTTTATTTTAACATGTTTTATTTCATTTAAAAGACGAAACATACATCCACACATTTTTTTCATTGAGTGCGAAGGTTGGCTTAATATCATAGTTGAAATGGTAATTTCTTCTTAAGATGAGAAATTGATATGATTAAAAAGCCCATCTTGAAGTGGGTACAAATTACCTTCCAAAGTTATTAGAAACGCTTTCTCACTCCGAAAACTATGAATTCGACAAATATTTCAGTAATTTTTTTATATTTTATTTTTAGCTCTCCCAGGCCATCATCCTGTGAAGATGGAGATGAATTTGGATGTAAACTCCATTTGGGGCATCACTATCCATCTCAACGACCGAGAAAATTATGGATAAAACACTCAGATCAGTCGTTTTACATTATGTTTATATGTCACATCTCCCAACTTCCATCACTTCATACTACTACAATATTTTCTTCTTAGGTTGAAAGTAATATGTCTTCCAAGTTTGGTAAAGGTGGTCCCAGACATTCCAGAAATACGCTGGAATATCCATTTATACAGAAACATTAAAATACTTAGAGGTGTGCGAGCAATGCCATTGATTCTGCCCCTGTAACTTCAAAATCCAGCTGACATGTTCGTTCAGAATTGTTGCTATTTATCTCGGGGATAACAAAACTATGGACTCTACACTAATATCGGTCGTTTTGAATCATTGTTTATGTTACTCCCTTCGACTCTCCTTATTAGATGTGCTGGGGGATCTTACTTCTACTGGAAGTTGAACTTAAACTTAAAGGTCATCAGAACTGCTCCCAATGAACTTGGGGACCACGAAAGATATGGATTGAATACTAACATTGGTCATTTTCAATTACTTCTACATGTCACAAATTTCACACACTCCTTCAGGGTGCTAACGGGGGCTTAAATTACATGGCATCCGGAGTGCCACTCTTTATCTAAGCAACCTCCAAAGTTATAGATTCGACACTAATGTCGGTCATTTTTTTATAATTTTGATGTCAGCCCCTTTCATTCCTCATAGGACAGCAAACGGATAGTGCCACTACTAGAACTAAATTTGGTCTTAAACGGCATTAAAATTTCTACTAATTAATTTAGCGACCAGTGCTGCATTTAGAAGCTCGGCGTCCTCACGCACTTTTACTCTCGGCGCACCCAATAACTACATATTTCTCTGGCCCTTTATCCCTAACTTACAAATAAAACTTAATTCGAATATGCTTAATTAGTGAATTTATTGGAGTTAAATACCACTGACTAGATGCTACACCTACAACTGCCTAACAAAAAATAAATGGGAAACATGTTCTGAATTATTTTTTGATTTCTCACACCATCATTAAATATATTAGGATAGTAAAAGAGAATTGCTCATGAAATAGTATATTTGTTCTTGATTTTTCACTTTTTCATACGAAAAAAAAATTAAAATTTTAAACTTTGCGCTCTTCAAACGGGCCTAGTTGGACTAATGGGAAATGCGGCACTGTTAGCGGCACTGAAAACTAACGATTCGACTCTAATATTGGTTGATTTTGATATTTTTATGTCACTACGTAACCACCCTGGGTGCTAATGGGAGCTTAATTGGACTTGAATTAAAAGTAGAATTGTTTACCTAAGCGACCACGAAACTATGGATTCGATACTAATATCGATCCTTTTCTAGCATTTTTGATATGTATCCCAAAAGTACTCTTTTCCAGATTGTAAGAAATATGGTTAAAATTGCTCTAGACATATCAGAATTATGTTGAAACGCACACATACATCCACTTTTATATATATAAATACAGAGTGAGCGAGCGAGAAAGTGAAAGAGACCGACCAAAAGCATCACCACTTTAATATTGCATCACCACTTCAGCATACATCACGTATTGAGTTGAAAATCTATGTAAAGACTTTCTTATGTGGCATGCTTCATAAGAACAATTCCAGTCTGCTCACGTGACCTTCATGGGGTTCATGAATTTCTTGCGAGCGTTCCGACTTTGGATTCTCTGTTTATACCCTCTTTTAATGCCTCGGATAATTTTTCAAGAACATCAATGACAAATTGTAATACGAATGTTGAGAAGTAACCTCTATATGTCAAATAGCTCCAAATAAATACACTACTTTATTTCTTGCGATGATATTATTTTCTTAATTTGTATTTAATATTCACATATAGTGATATAGAATACCAACGTACTGTGAACACCTGTTATATTTTAAACATAATAATCATTATGTTCTGGATTGATTATATGTTATATATATATACAACTGATGTATTTTAATGTAATTATTTTATATAATTTTTCATGCATTGCGGAAAATAGAATTTCATAAAAAATGGCATTCACCCAGATGGGAATCGAACTCACAACGCTGCAATTTGAAATGCAACGGCTTACCACTGAGCTAACACAAGCGCTAGTCGGAATATACTTCTAGCCATATATAGCTGTATTTAAGATAATTATGACATTTGTATCCACTGGAAACGCTGTTTCTGTACTACTTTGACTTTTATTTTAGTACTCAGGCGATAATTATGTTCTATGTCCTAATTTTCACCATTCTTTTACATATGGAAAGATTCGTTAACGTATCTAAATGTTCTTTTAAGTATGGAGAGCAAAATGACAAACAAGCATGTAATGACATTAATACAAAATTTCGAAATACTGTATCGTTAAGTATTTCAATCAATGTTGCTTTTATATATATAATTGATAACAAGTCTTATTACATTTAAAAGAAGAAAAACACATCTGCGAACTTTTTCCCGATTGCAAAGGTTGGCTTCGATGTTCGAACCTGGTTTACTTTTTTCCGAAGATACCCGAAGTTGGACTTAGAAAATTTTTGCCTCGAAACAGCAATAAAGAATTCGCTCAACCTTTTTGAGACAAGGTGTACCTGCGACATTTTCCATTGTCATTTTGTGTTCTATTTCGACCTGGTTTGCTTTAAATGTGCAGAAAATATGCTGGTGGCTTATGTATAAGATTTTGTGCCATGAGAAGTGTTGAATTTGATTTTTAAAAACGTAAAAGTCTTTGGTTATATTTCAGTGAAGCCAAAACAACGAGGCTATATCCTTAATCCGGTACACTGACAGACGATATTCATGTACACTAAATTTGTCAGATTTTCTAAAAAAAAAAAAAAAACAACAACATCAAAACATTCTTCTACAATAATGACAAATTGCACATAAATTGTCAAGCATATTTATCTTCTTCCCGTACGTCCTTGAAGGAGAAGGATCTAGTAGGTAAAAACTTGGGAGGGGCAACCAGATCTCAGACTATGATAGGTATATCATGAGTTTACTATACACTTTAAAATCTATATAAATAATACCTTAAATTGTTTTTATCACTAAAAACTATGCGCCTAGATCTCCCGGCCCAAGGGTGAGATCCACCACCGGACCCTGCTAAACCTTTATGGCCAATAGAAAACTTGTCGGAGAAATGCGGAAACAGACATAACTCGAGAACGGAATGTCGAATTCATTATAGGTTTTAAGAGGGAATAATATGTTTTCTCAGGTTTATAGTATAGCCTTATCCAACCTGATTTTTATTCCTCAAGTCGTAGATATCCAATTGATTATGGAATGTGGTACAGCATGGGACAATTCTAAATGGTACAGGCATATGGAGGTGTACGGCTAAAGTGCTCCACCAGTTGAGTCCGAAGCATTTGCCGGGAAGTATTGCAACCGAATTAACTTTTAAAAGAAGGCGGGTGGCATTAACACCAAGCACTGAACATTCCCGTACATTTGGGCGAAGTTCCCACTATCGTCTACAGCATCATTTCTCCAAATAAAACGAATCTACTTCTTATGGCAAACATTTGATATTTGTTCTATTTGTGAAGATAAATTGAAACAAAAAATTGAAGTCCAATCCTGTTGCTGTTGGAATGAACACTCTTTCTGTCGTTTGATCTGAAATGACTTTGCAGAGTCTGAATAAATATTCTGTCACTTCAGGAGGGTAGGAAGAGCGGATACTCCCCTCCATCAGTGTGAAAACACATACATTTAATCAAATGCTTAGTGAGAGTGAGCCCATTGGTATAGCACATTTATGATTTCAATCTATGCTCCCAAGCCATCTTATGTCATAGCTGATGACCTTGGAAAACGAGAGATGCAAATATGATGAAAGAGAGGTAGTCACATGCGCAAATTTAGAATTTGAGACAAAATTATCAGATAGCTTCCATATTTTGTCGAAAATTTTGATTTGGGAAGTAGACATGTAAAAGCTCACCCAAACCTGAGAGCATCCCACTACCAATTGTTAAATTCAAGTGAAGCACTCAGTTTAGAGCATCAGATGATTACGGAGGGGGAGAAACATCTTCTGATATAGGAAACAAATAATGAAAAAATTGGACTGCTCTGAGCAGGACTCGAACCAGGGACCGTCTGATTACTAAGCAACGACTCTACTCACTCATCCACGAAGCCACACTGAACACTAGGCAGTCATATGTCAGACACAGAACGTTTGTTACTTACAAAACTTTTTTGTAAGGGGGAAAGCTAGGTCGACCGCGAGGGTGAATCAGTGGTCGCGAAGATAAACAACCTAGTTTGTTTTTCGAAGTCCGAAAAAGTGAGCCTAGATCCGACACGATTCCCGCCGATCTATACACAGGGAATTTCATGTTCCCGCCTTTCCTTATATAGACACTAGCTACAAATCGTACTGTCATCCGAGCGATGTGAAACTGTAACCACAAAATCAAACTACTTTTTTTTAGATTAATATTGATTGCGCACCTCATGCACAGTTCCAATATGCAAAATCAAAAGGCAGAATATGATAGGTATTTTAAGAACTCTAAACTGAATGTAAAAACTGCTTCTCGCTAACTGTTATCATTCTCCTGTTCTATGAAGATCACTATTTAAACCGGAAGAGGTTAATTTTCGTGACTTCTGGTTTCAATTGAAGATTAACGGAGGAAATGAAAGCCATCGATTGCAGAAAAAGAATTTCATCTACCTTTAACAGTTTTTGTTCTATATAGATGAAAATTTATTGAAGACGGAAGTTATAATTAATTTGAACCACTTACTATTTCAGTAAAGAGTTAAGGATGAAGACAAAATATGTTCTTAGGACGCTTAATCCATTGCAGACAACCGCATTTCGTTATATATTACTATTTTTTATCTATGGTGATCAATGATCAAACCGAAAATAGATTATTTAAACCACTTCCGGTTTGAGTAGATGGCTACAATAAAAAAACGAACTCCTAATTTTTGACCCTTTATATTTTGACCAAATTTGGTGATGATCCATCAAAAAGTTCTTGATAATTTTGTTTCCCGAGCACACAAACACACACACACACAGACAGATATGGTAAATATATAAAGGAGTTTTGGTAAACCAAAACAAATATAGAAAATTTAATACTAAATATTTATTAAGATCACGTATGTCTTTTCATTCTGAATACAGTAAGACGGTGGTACATAGGTCAAGTCCCTAGCGCTTATGTTTCTACATCGTTCCAGTTTCGATTCTCGTGAGAGCACTTGACTTAGATAGAATCTTGAGTAATGATTCGGATCCCTCTTTATGTAGATCTTATCTGATGTGATCTCAGTATTGAAAAGGATCACGCTAAACTGTAATGAAACATAATAACAGCAATATGATGTTCTACGGCAGGTTCAAATAAAGCACCCGCGATGCATATATTAATGCAAGAAAAGGGAAATATGTTGATATGTTATATATTAAGTATTCAGTATGTGGAGGAAAGTTGCTTCTTCTGGTGGCTATGTATTTAAGGTCCCTAAATAGTCCTTGTGGAACCACGTAAAACCAGAAAATAGAACTCGAGATGATTTACCGCAGAATTCAAACCAGAAACATCTTAATTGCAAATCTTTAACGTCTATAGTGCATCGAAGTTAGTTTGTTTTATGTGGTATTTAATATTTTAATATATAATAGCTCGATCTCACACAAACTAACGTATCACTAGCCGTAAATGAGTTTTGTGTGTAGACACATGAAGTAAAAGTATGAGTTATTAGACCTAAACATTAGTACGATACACTGCTGGTAAATGGACGTTGACGTTGAAGTTTCTGAGTTGTGGAATACGGATATACTGGTGCGCAAAATCAATTGAAGTGCTTTGTTTTGTATGTACTGAAACTTCTAATAAATTACATTATTACATAGGAGTAGCCGGAAAGTTTTATTTGGGTGTCCGCAGAGTTAATTGAAGCAGAATTTTTATACGGGTCTACCAAAGGTAATTAAACCAAGATCTTTCATACGGGTGTATCAAAGACAAAACATAACTTTTCATATGCGTGTGCGCCTAAGAAATTAAAATAACTTTTTCAATGGATTTGTCCAAAGGTAATTAAGCTCGACCGTATCTTACCATAACATTTCCACGTGCTAATTTTATTGGATTTTAAATGTATTACAAATAATAAAATAACAAATAATAAATTGACGAATTACAAAAAAGTGTTTTAGTTTACACGACCTTTGAAGATAATAGGTTCAAACCATTTTATTTGTGTCTGTGTAAAGGCACATTCAGCACACCCCATAGCTACGACTATGATTATTAGTTACACATATTAGCATACATTCTAGACGATATTTTACAATAATATTTTCCTACATTCCAACTGTTTTTAAAATAATAAGACTAGCGAGTAGGCGAATTTAAATAGCAAGGGATGAAAACAAAACAAGACAAGTCAAAACAACAGCGGTTTTAGTCTCGTCTCGAGTCGAAAAGCGTCTCGTTCAGAATATTATTCTTGATATTCTTTCGGTATCGCTTCGGTAATCTCGAAACAAATTCTGAGGGAAAAAAGCGTGGGAATAGTTATACACTTTCGTTTCGGCTTTTTATTTTTCACTTATATTGTAGATTCTATTGTAGAAAATTAAATTCCTAGTTTTATGAACCATGATTACTGTATGCCCTGTAGAAGTTAAAAAGGATCGATAATCCATGATAGTGAATGGTTTTCAATGACATCGTGAAATAAGAATATGAAAGGAAATAGGAAAACCCAGAAAAAATACAAAAACGTAATGTTGATCATCACAAATTCACATGGCGTGGAATCGAACCAGGGACAGTTACCCTTCCTGCGTACGTGCATGCCTCACATGATTTCTGTTGAAGAAAAATTTAAATAATTTCAGTTTCCACAGAATCACCAAATTTACAATTAAACATAGAATGCAGGTTTCTTTAACAAAGTAGTTTCACAATAAAGTTTGTGTTTCTGAAAATGTTGCTCAGCTTCTTTGAAACGCAGGTGTATATTTTATTTGCTCTGATTTCATGTTCATCATTGATTGATTTCATTCGAATAGCATAAAGAGATCTCCCTCTTAGCACTGCGTCTTCAATGAATTTATCATTAGGAATGTTTCTTCCATGAACACTTTCAGCTCGACGATCTGGTACAAGTTACGGTTCATCATTTCTTCTACTATGATATCCACTTCTTGAATCTGTAACACTAATGATTCGTCTTCCTATCGAATAGGTGATTCTTTAATGACACATTCAACTATTCTAGTAACACATGTCAACAGAGTTTCCCATGAAACATCCTTTCTCTCTTTCCGTCATTACCATTTTAGCTCTAATTCTGGCCAAATACGCACTGCTCCTCGTTAAACACGATGTCTGCTACATATTGCCGTATAGCAGTACTCTATAAATATGGTGAATTATCCACTAAGAGTGTACAACTTTTCGCTACACAGGATTCAGCAGACTGACTTAGCAATCGTGGTAATTTTGTTAAATTTTGGTAGTCCCAGGGATAGACCATGTTTGTTTGTGTCGTGTTCTGTAGGAATTTGGATGCAATTTGATGTTGAGCGATGCAGCTTTGCAGTGTCAGTCTCTTGCCGCAGTACTTTGACCTGAAAGTTCATACGGAAGGTTTTTTAATGAAATTTATCGTCCTCGTGTCAGTTTCGTTTTATGCGTAGTGTATTACACAGGATTTTCAATTTTTCATTACAGTAATCCTTTTTCTTGTTGCAATTGTCGTCTGTCGGACTGGCTTCGTTTTGTTTGTCATTCTTTTCCAGAATAACTGAGAACACGTGATTTCAGGGCGAATGTTCTACTATTATCAACTTACAGATAGACAAGAACACAAAGAATATAACAAATTATTTAATATTACGGCAGTTAAAAAACTACATATTGCATACTATATTAAGTGCGATTATATATGTGCACATGCAATAAGGATACATGTCCTACGCAATACGTTCGAGAGCTGTTTACTAACTTCACATACCAGCAGACATGTTTAGAAGTGTATTCATTGTAGAATATCAGAACAACAAGTATTTTGAAAGGAACATAATGTAATCGAACAACAGTAAAATTATTGCTTTAAAATTTTTTTCTATTATACCACGAACCAACAAACCATTAAACCTTCCTGGGGGATTTCTCGGTACTGGGGTATGTCGTAATACAACTAATGAGAAAATAGAATAGAATAATTTGTATCACTTGTTTTCTATAGAAAAATAAAACGGAACATTGACACAAAGTCATACTCATACCTAAATGAAAATCAATTATTACGAAAATTGTAAAGACTTTAAAATACATATTTCCTCTGCTGCTGTTTGATGAATCAAGACAAAAGTTTCAGTTTCAGTTGAACATAAAATAGAACACATAATTACATTTTATTATTCACGCAGTTTGCAGTGTTGCCACGTAATAACTGTACATTGACACAAAGTCATACTCATACTTCCATGAAAATCCATTATTATGAACCCTGTGAAGAATATAAAATACATATGTCCTCTGCTGCTATTTGATGGAGGAAGACGAAATTTTCAGTTTAAGTTGAACATAAAACAGAATACCTAAATACATTTTTATTCCCCAATTTGCAATGTTGCCACGTAATAACTAAAAGAATCGCGAGAAGGGACTTTTTAAGGGAAATTTGCTTAAATATCCCTCCATTATTTAATTTTTGTAAGCAGAAATGTCTCGTTGGTTACGTACACTGAGAGCCTACACTCTTCCAAATCGATCGAGGTATAACTTGTTCCAGTGTGGCACCGACGGTCAGAATATTGACACAAAGTAATACTCGTACTTCCGTGAATATCTATTGTTATGAACTTTGTGAAAACTTTCCTCTGCTGCTATTTGTTGGATCAAGATGAAATTTTCAGCGTAAGTTAAGCATGAAATGAGATCCATAAATGCATTTTATTGTTTACGTAGTTTTCAGTGTTGCCACGTAGTAACTAAAAGAATGGCAAGAAGGGACGTTTTTAGGGGAAACTTTGTTAAATATCCCTCCATTAGTTTTCCTTTGTACACAGAAATGTCAATTTTATTACGTAAACTGAAAGCCTACAGTCGTATAAATCGATTGAGGTATAACGTGTTCCAGTGTTGCCCTAACGGTCTGATCTACGGTTGTTTAGAGAGGTCCCATCGATGTCTGTATACATACACGGGTGCTAAAGGGTTAAGGGACCCAGGTGTTACAATTATATGTTGACTAACAACTATTTTTCGATTCTAAGGACACTAAGGAACATTCCTAATACAGTGGCAAAAGTTCCCTAGGGGGGAGAGTTATCACCCCCTTGGCCGTTGGTCTATATGTTTTGAACGCTGAATCGATCCTTGAAAACGGCTTGTCGACAGCTTTTGCCGTTTTGCTGTTGACAGACAGACGGACGTACTCCCATGCGAAATAAAAATTGCGCGTATACTGCAACTCACGTTTTTTCGCATATATTCCATTTTATGGGTAAAATTCACTAATTACTATGTGGAGATAATTGAAAGCAATCCATCTAACGAGATATATTCAAAAAGTATAATAAAATAATAAAAATATAAGCAAAAAAATTATGCTCGGTTTTGTGTATACTGGCAGCGATGCTTTCTAGGGATTTTTTCAGTAGCAGAGCACATTTGCGGAGGGAATTCAGTAGGGGAGTCAAGGAGTTGGATCAAGAAACTGGATAGTGGAGTAAAATGTTGCATTTATTGGTTAAAACCTAGTGTGTAGATTGCCTGCCAAATATAAATTAGATTCTGTAACTAAGATGTCGTACGAAAATATAGAATTAAACAGAAAAACTCTTATCTTACGGTTCGAAGCGATACGAACCATGGTTATGAAGATTATTTCTTAAGAAAAAAGAGCAAACACAGCGTTGCCTCCGCGGTTAGGTGGATAGAGTGGCGGACTCGTAGTTATCTTACCAACGAATCCCATCCTATCCCATTCTTTTCTTTTTTTTTACAAAATATTATAATTTTCATGTTAATAAGAACCGAAGCAATATAATAAGGTCAACTTATTGATATTTTGCTGTAATGACGTATTTATCAAGGATTAGAGTACTATTGATAATAGCTATTGTTTTCAGTTCATGCTGTTGTATAGCTTCTCTCATCCTGTTTTCTTGGGAAGAGAACAATGTTGTCTCCAACAAAGTGTGAAGGATATATACGGACAGAAGAAGACATCTTAGTACCAAACCTGATTTCTCGTGATGAAATGGACTAGTTTGCCATTATTAAAAAAAGAAAACAAAATTATTGAAGTTGGCTTCTCTTTAGCTTTTAGGTAAAAAAAAAAGTTTTTTTCTTTATAAAACTATACTTTATGAGGCAAGGTCTGCGATCGTACCCACAAATTTAGCTAAAGAGTGAAAGATAATTGTTTATACAAACATTTTACAAGTTTAGGTGCGTTAAACACCAATACACCATGGTCTCGCTTATCCGACCATCCTTTGTTCCACATACTGTATGATCCAATATATCATTGCAGATAGCACCAATCGGCAAGAAGAACTGCCAGTTGTGGTCTTAATCTATTTTTCATGCTCTGGAGTCTATCGCCTATCGCGTCTGTCTACACCTTGACTCATACGTCTATCATGCTGTGCAGACACGTATCCAGGTTTTCGATTCGGAGGGGGCCTAACACGAATCCTCGTAAGCACGTAATTCTAATGTTTTAAAAATATCAATAATAATAATAATAATAATAATAATAATAATAATAATAATAATAATAATAATAATATTGCAACAGTTCTGTACTTCTCTTAAACTTTTTCCTACTTTTCATTTATAAACCGGTTTACTTTGGAAACTGCATTAAGCACAAACAAAATGAAATATATTTTCGAGAGAAATGTAACTAAAGAAAACTGTCTATTACGTATATCACATAACAAAAATAGCAAGAAGACATTGAGTGTATCGTTCTAATATACTAAAGTTAAAAATAGAACGGAAACGAAGTGTTAATCCTATTTGAAACTATTCTTTAACCCTTAAGTACTATTGACGAAAATAATCACATAATCTGTCAGACCGCATTGTTGTTTTACATTTTCTGAATAGTAGTTTTATTGCATATTTTCTTATAATGCTATCCTACATATCTTAGTTGCTTATAGAAAAATAAAACAGTAATTTCACGATGTAGAAAAAGTTTTATATTTTTAAAGTAATGAGAAAAAGAATATAGTTAAAATTTGCAACAATGTTTTCATTGTTATTCTAAAATTGTAATTGTTGAAATATTCAATTTTTTCTTCGTTTCTATGTAGTAAAAATAACACTAATTTAAAATACGCTCTTCTTATAGATGCACTGAGAATAAAAAATACAGTAAAAACGGAGGAAAAATATGGAATATTAGCTTTTCAAAACTTACAAGAAAGCACAGTTACAGTTGTACTGTTATATTTTTTGTAGTAAAAAGGTAATGAATAACACCTATCTTTAGCTTTTATATGATCGCGAGAGTAAAGAAAATTCGTTTTGCCGGTAAAGAAAGTACCGCACTAACTGTTCTGATTGCATGCACTTTCTTCAAGTAGGCACTTACATCTTTTTATTCTTCACTACATGGAAATCGGTACCCTACACCGCTGACACGAATATCATTGCTTTGCGGTTACAACTTAGTGTAGAGCGGACTATGTTCTCCTCTTCCACTCCTTGTGCGCGATGGTGGGAAACTCACTTTCAAGTTATAGTATGCTCTTGATTGAAAAACTCAGCTCTCATGGCAGATGTCCAATGAATATTCTACGTTCTATGTGAGGCCTAACATGTCCTTTTGCCAACCTTTTCATGAAATCAAGTCTTGTCATCACTTCGGACTTAGCATAGACTTGAGGCAAGGCATACACATTGACACCACACTCAACATCCACCAGAAAAAAGAAAATTGTCAATGGCTATCGTCTTGTTTGACGACTTGATGTGTAATCTGTACATTTTTTGTCTAGAGTATCCACTCCGCCTTTACTCATGTTATAAAATATGATAATTTCAGATTTTCTAGTCTCTGGGTCATTATTTGATGTGTGGTGTAAGACGTGCCACACGGTAAGACTCAATACTGATAATAATCAGTAGATAACAAAAGACAACTGAACAGCAAAATACTCACGTAACTACTATAGTACGTCTGTGAGACCGTCCAACCCCTCCAGCGCCGAGCACAGGGGATCAATTATAACACGAACTTCACACTACGTAACCATATGCTAGACAGGAATGTAGACGAAAGGATCCACTTGTAGTAGTGAGACTGTAGAAAATATATTGATACGAAAAGCAGCAGCGGTCTGAGAGACGGTCAATAGTACTTACGGGTTAATTCCACCTGGTATAATGGCATTATGGTATCTTCTTAGAATTATAACAAGACAACAGCACATTGCCCAAAGTTTGGACACTGACTACTAGTAAACTGATATAAAAGAACCTCAAAAGGGTAGAAACAAGTTTATTAAAAAGTGCTTGAATTTCAGAGGAGCCAGCCCTCAGGCCCTCACGCTGGATACATCCCTGATTCAGTGGACTGCAGTTTTTTGTTATGAAACATTATTATTAGAGGCGTAATATGTAAAATTATATCATAAGTTTTATTTTTAATAGGTCTTCTCTTAACACATCCATATTATCCAGCGTTCTGCCTGCCTGTTTATGTCGGATAAGCGAAAGCCTACTGTATTTCTAAAGCTAGCATATAAATGAACTAGAATTGTATTGTCCTAGAACAGACAATAGTGGGAAATGCTTATATTAAAAGGCTGGAATAAAAAAGCATAAGTACTGCTTTAGTGGCGTGAGAACAAATTAAAAACAATTCAATATATTTCCTAGTATCAGATTATCATCTTATTGTGTCGGCGTGTATTATTTTTTAAACATGGTTTTAAAAGTCATACCATTCGTAATATTCCTAAGGAAATCGAAAGAAAAAACTCCTATGTGCATCTTGTGGCAAAGCGGCATAAGTGCATGGTCCGAAACCGATTCCCACGTTAAGATATAGATAGAGTTCTCGTACTTCAGAAATGCAAATCCGGGACGATACTAAATTACGAGAATCTTTGAAATGCTTAAAATTGAAAGAAGTGTTGAATACTAATTTACTTTCCACCATTAGATAGAGTTATTCAAGAGTAGAGTACATATGTAGGTTCTAGGACACTTTTCCCCCTCCACCCCTAACTGCCAAAAAATTATGAACCCACCCCTGACTTTAACACAGAGGGATAACCCAAAGTGAGATTGAATATGCTTTTATGACATTTAAATCATAAAAACTTACATCTAAAACTTATAACTAACTTACATCTACTTCTTTTCTATCTTATAATGACCCCAAGCTAATGTATTTACCCCATCTCGTAATATATATCTCTTATCATCTGAAGAATCTAATGCTAGCTTATGAACGGTTATGCTATATATATCGTGCTTATAGCTCCTAATGAGGTTTATGTCTTTATACGTTTTAACATTTTAAATAAGCTTTCTTTATAATCACCAAACTGCAACTCCCTGGCAACTACACATTTAGTTACTCCTTTAGCTTTTTTCTCTTCTTTATTTTCTACTCTATAAGCATACATCTTTGATCTCAATTCAATAAACTCCGTCATTATTTTACCCTTATTCTCATCTTTCATCTTACCTATTACTTTTTTGTTTATTAGTGGCAGTCCATATATGTTATTTTCCCCGTATTCACTCGTATCAAACTGGTCAACTATTTCTGCTATATCCTTATAAAAGTCATCAGTCTCAATCTCATATATAAAGCTATCGGTATTCATATAACATAAATCTATATTGTTTCCATATTTCGGCTTCATCGTGTTATAGTGAAAATCATACATTAATAGCTTCGATAGTTCTAACACACTCATACCAACATATATTGGCTTATTAAATGTTAATCGTTCTTTTTTCATATGTATAGCACACAAATTCTCTGTAAATATTTTTCTGTAATCAAAATTAGGTTTTGCAATTAATTTTTCTACTCTTTCAGGATCACATTCTAATTGTATAGGTTGCCTCTTTCGAATATTTTCCATTGTTTTTCCGAATACCGAGTTATTCATGAGCTTATAAAAATCTTCTTCAAACTTGTTTTTAGCTTGCGTTCTCATATTTGTATTTAAATCAATGTATTTCTTTAACCAGTCTGATTGTTTGAATTCTAATACTCTATGCACTTTCTTTAATTTCATTCCAAGCGACATATATAGTTTTAAGTTCCTATAGTGAAGTATATATCTGTCCTTATTATAAAATGTTGTTAGTAGTTTCGATTGTTTTGATTCTGGTGGACACATGTTTTCTGGAGCTAATGGTAAATCAGAGTGTTTGTTGTGTAAATACTTCGGATATTCTAAATCTACTTCTAATATGTAGCCAGTTTCTGAATCATCTGTATTGTTCATTATATCTATGTAAGGTTTAACCCACTTAAAGTCTTTTTAAGGCATGTATTGACTCATAGCCCATCCATATAAGTTGTTTGCGTCTAGATATGCTAGGTATGTTGAACACTCATCCTTATTATAATCTTGCATATATTTGTTGTTAGCTTTTACATATCGTTTACTGCATTGTAAGATTCCTCCTCGTATACCCTTTTCTAGCATTAGTATTTTATCATAATCAGTCAACATTTCTAAGTTAATTTTAGTCATCTTTAACATTGCACCCCACGATAGACCTGGTGCTGTATAATACAAAGCAGGATCTAATCCATATGCCTTTAAACACACATCTCTAAAGTTTTCAAATATATCTGTTAATTGAAGGACATCTGTTTTGTTATAATGTTCAGTTAAGTCCTCCAATAACTCTAGATTGAATTCTTTACAAACTCGCACATGAAGCTTATGACGTTCAGGACTCATTTTTTCTCCTGTTCATCTGTTTGTAAATTTGTCTGGAGATAATAGAACAGGTTCTTTCAATTTTTCAAATGAATCAACATAATCAAATGGGTAATCACCTTTAGAATTAACTAAATCAAGTTTATCAATCGGGAAAAACTTTAATGTTTCTCGAAATTGGTCTGGCTTTAAATTCTTTGTTAGCTCTGCTAAACTCTTTGGCATAAATCTAAATGAATCAACAAATCTTAAATTTATTCCATCTTTTTCTGATCCTGCTTTTACATATTTTTCATATGTTATGTACCTTTCCTCATTATTAGCGATCAGTTTAATTTTCTGTGTATCATAAGCTAACTCCTTAATAAAGAAATGCGTATCATAACCAGTTAAGTTGTGAAGAAATACAGGAACAAAGTTTGGATTTTTATAGTTTAAATTGCAATAACTGTGAGCTGCACCTCTAAACTTTCCAGTTAAATGATCACGATCTCTTACTTTTGCTTTATTTTTATTTATCTTATACAAACACTTTTTTAAGTCATGCTTCCATTCTTTTATTTTTTCACTCATATCATCTCTATCCTTATAGAACTGTATTTTCTCCTTTAATATATTTATTTTTTTCTCAACAGCTGGTGGTAAGTCATTCAAGTTTTTCTCACATATATAACAAGTATCCGAACTGTTATAAGCTTCTATTTCCTTCTCACTAAGCGGGATCATATCAACTACCCTATTATATATTTCCATAATTTCTATTGCTTCTTTTGTAACATTTCAATAAATACTTTCGCAGCATCTGGACCTATATAACTAACAGGAGCTTTATAGTCCCCATTTGAATATTTGACATAGTAACAAAAACTCATTGGTTCATGCTTTTGATATTTTACTGTTTTACTACAATTATGCTCTATTTTTAACTTACATAAGATACATTCGAAGTCAGCCATTATCGTAAATGGAACTCTTAATGATCGATTATAGTTTTGAAACTTTATTTGATTGTCGTATGGTTTAGGAAGTTCTATTCTAACAGCCTCATGCTCTTTACAATATAGCTCATGGTTTTGCAACTGTTTCTCATTTCGAAAGTGTCTTGATAAACATCTGTCGCAGAAGTATAGTTTTTCCTCATGTTTTGTCACTTGACTTCTTATTAATCGTGATAGTTTTTTTATCCAACAAAAATGATTGTTTTTTTCATCTTTTACATATAATAAATTGACATGAGTTTCCTGCTTATTTTTTTTGTGATTTGAAGTGGATATACATTATAGTTCTTGTCATAGCTGTAAACATTGATGGAGATATTTCTTCTTCTTTCAAATTTTGGAATATCTTTTAATTGTACAGGAAATTCAATGTTATCACAATACTTCTTTTGCAATTCATTAACAAGCTGTTTATAATGTGAAGGTCTTTCAGGATGTATTTCAACAGGTTTTAAGCAACTTGCAATAGAATACAAAAAACATTTATTGTCTTTATTTTTAACATTAATCACTGCTTTCTTATCTTTAATTGGTTTAGGAAGTTCAATATATGAAGAAGCTCTTAATGGTACATATTTGTTTAATCTGATTTGTAAGTATTTAATTTGGTGTAATGTCCATCCTGATTCTCTACCTTCAAACTCTTCCATTTCTCTACGAAGTTTTTGTTTTGCATGATATATATATTCACTTAACTCAGTTGATTCTAATATTCTCTCGTTTGATGTTTTGAAATTGCGCTCTTGTATTTCTTTATCTTTAATATAGTCACAAATGAAAACAAGGTTAACTTTAACAGGGTGAAATTTTAATTCCTCTTTGATTTTGTTAATAGCAACTCTTCCACTTGTATCTAAAAATTTTATTGGGTCTTTATATCCTCCTGTCTTTTCAACTTTAATGGTTTGTAAACGCTTCTTGAATGCTGTTTCTTCTAATTCTATCTTAATTGGTATACGTGCTGGTTTCGGTTCTTCAATTATTTCTTGCTTAAATGGGAATATATTTCTAATCTGTCTTCTGCTTTGTTCATCATCATATTGTTTAAGAAGGTCTATCAGTTCTACTTTTCTTAATCGGGAATATCTTCTGATTCCCCTCTCTTTACATTGTCGTCTTAACTCTACTACGGTAAATGTATTATAATTATTCATCCTATTTATTATATAGAAAATCTTGCTATAACTCAATTTTTATCTTCACCGGATTATTTCAGTTCATTTTCGTGCTATTTTTAATTCCATATATCCTAATTCAACGCTTAACATTGTACACTCCTGCCATTGTCTACATATTACGCGCTGTATTAGAACACGGCTTTGATGAGAATACCTCATCAAAGTCACATATACACATATTAAAATTAAATCATTTTTGTAACTTACTCATCATCATCATAATCATCACTACCATATTTATATTCATCATCACTACTCAAATCAGATGTTTTTTGTTGCATTATTAATAATTCTTTTTCCTTCAACAGTATTTGCTTCTCTAGTAGTGTTGCTAAGAGTTTAAGATCATGATGAATTAGCTTAAGTCTATCATGTAATAAATCAAAATGTGCTTCCATATTTGTTATATAGAAAACCAAGAAAAAATGAAATAAATATAAAAAATCTAAGAATAAAAACAAACATGACCAGTGCTAAGGATATATTATCTTACAAACCTATATTTGATTGTGTATGTAAATATTTAGATATTGGTGGTTATAATGATGAAGACAAAATAAATTTTAGCGTGTCCATAGGTATGTTAGATCATTTGTTCAAGAAGGCCAGTAAAGAAAACAACTCATTTCTCATACAAACCATTCTCTATGCAAACGTTATGAATTTGTCTGATGAAATATTAGATTCACTGACTGATGAACAATGGTTATCTATAGGCTATGATCATTATGAGGGGGAATATAACTATGATCACATTACAGAAGATTTCATACGCAAATATCTGCTGAAAGTTAATTTGAGTGAAATATGTTTATGGAAAAAGTTATCGGAAGAGTTTATAAGAGAATTAGCTGATAAAGTTGATTGGGAGATTATTTCAGGAAGCCAAGACTTAACAGAAGACTTTATAAGAGAATTTGCAGATAGAGTTGATTGGAAAGAAGTATCGTATAATCAAAAGCTATCTGAAGAATTTATTAATGAGTTTATAGATAAAGTTGATTTTAATGCTATATCTTATAAAAACGAACTCTCTGAAGCCTTTATACGAGAACATGCAGATTAAGTTTCTTGGTGGTGCATATCTGCAACTCATCAATTATCAGAAAACCTTATAAGAGATTACGCTGACAAAGTAGATTGGGAAATGATTTCAATGTCTCAAAATTTAACAGAAGGATTTATTGCAGAGTTCGAAAACAGAGTTCATTGGCATAACATTTCAATTTATCAAGACCTCTCTGTAGAGTTTATATATGCATATAAATATTTTGTGGATATGAGAGCTATAATAAGAAAATATCATAATAATCCCGATTTAGGTGATATGTTGAATGTAGCATTCGCTGTTGCAGCAGATGGTTTTGTTTAACACTTAAATTGTACTTTGATGGGTTAACCCATAAAAACAATAGCATATTTAGTTTCTCGTTTTTATACTTAAATGTCTCTTAACTGAATAAACCTGTCAACAAGATCTATATCACTTAAATCTGTGTTCATATGCGAGCCGTGCCAAGTTATTCTATCATCATATCTTTCTTTAGCTCTGTTGTATAAGTTTATAGAGTTAGGATCATCAATGTTAAGCACAGTACTCATACTTGGGTATTTAAGTTTGAGTTGTTTAATTTTATTTTCGTAATTGCGTGTTTGTACTCTTCCAACCCAATACTTATATTGTTCTATTTTTTCTTTTTGGTCTTGTTCTTCTTCGTCATAGTAAAGGAGTATATTTTCAAGTTGTTCTTTACTAAGGTTCTTCTTGATAATAAGTAGCCTGTGTATCTTTCCTTGATCTTCTGTATATGGTGCTGCAACTGTTATAAGATAATCAACTTTGCTTTCTAGTTCTTGATTGTACAATCGTAATTGCTCCATTGTTTGTTCTATCTCCTCTACTCTTCTTTGCAACTCTTTTTGGTCTTCATGAATCTGTTTGAAGTCTTGTGTGAAGTAATCTTCGATTATATTGTAACACTTATCATAAAACTCATTTGAAATCCAAAACGAGATACTCAATATTAATTCTTTTCTTACATATGTTCCTGATACTAATAGATCTTGTTTATTTGTTCCTTTTGACTCAACTATGTAAATTGGGTTTTGGTGGTGCAGATCTGGCCCACCTAATTCCTTGTAATATCGCAGGAGATCTTTTGATTTATCTAACCTTGTCCAATGTTTAAATTGTTTTCCCCCATTTTGACACAACTTAGTAGCATTGAAATATCCTGTACTCTTATCTATAATCAACTTGAAATCACCAAAAATACCATACCAATAATTGCCTTTAATCTGTTCGTAGCAAATATCGTTTAAACTAAGAGAATTATCCTTAGTGCTCATATTTATTATATAGAAAATCTTTGATCACTGTTTGTACCTTTTGGCTCTATATAATACGTTGAGTTCTGCTGGCTTGGATGTAAGCCGGCTAATTTTTATCATAATGTTCAAGTAGTTTCTTACTTCTTACTAATCTTAAAGTCATCTTCTAACTCCAATCCTTTTAATTTTTCGATTACTTCATCATCTTGAATTTCTTCTATAACTTCTTTGATCGTGTTGAATTCGCACTTGAAAAATTCACTTTTATATTTAAAATCATCTAATTGTTTATGCACAACTGACTCTAACTTTTTAGCATCATTTGTCTTATACGTTTCTTCATAATAAAATAATTCAAAGTCAAGTCTAAACTCATTAAACTGACCTAGGCGTTGTTCAAGGTTTTTTGTAGAACCCACTTTATATATATTCTTCTCTTGGTGCTGTTTGGTAGTTGCTATATAAACAAAACCTGACTTATCATTATCTTTTTTCAATTGAGACTATCTTCTTATTTCTTGGAACAAGTCTGGATGAACATATGTACCCCTGATTATTTTTCGTCTTCCTCCTAAAATCAAGTAATATATTTTTTAGACTGATACTTTTCTTCTAATTTTTTATCAATTCCTTCGATTCTTTGTTCCTTAACCAATGATCAAACCTCTTTTCTCCATCTTGACACAGTTTAGTAGCATTGAAGTAATCAGCCTTCTTATCTATAATCAGTCTAAAGTCACCAAACAAACCATACCAGTAATCATCTTTAATCTGTTCGTAGCAAATATCGTTTAAACTAAATGAACTATTCATAGTACTCATATTTATTATATAGAAAATCTTTATTTTTAACTTCATTTTCGTTACCAGCTAATTTTACTGTGTAAGATGAGTTTTTGAAGTGGCCGGAATCCCGGCGACTTCGAATTTTCTTGTAGTCATAGCATTTGTCATAGAAGTCTTGTGAAATTCAAAAAGCAATAGCAAGAAATATTTTCCTGTAGACATATGTTCCTGAGATGATTGATGTTGTTTCTTGGTCTCTAAATTTCAGAAAATTTTTAGCCCCTCTGTATTCGGAGTTCCAAAATAGCTGATGATGGTCACCGGTATACCGGGAGCCATGCTTTTTCTCATAATATTCAACTCGTCTCTTAGATCGTTTATTTTCTAACCAATGATCAAGCCTTTCTCCATATTTTGATTGTGTATATAGAGCGGTTGGTAGAATCGTCCCCATCGCCTTTTTTTATAATTTCTATAGTCGGAATACCGTCCCCGGAAATATATGCTATGAGGGTTATCGTTTCCTTACCCGTATCTCATTTAAACTATCCTTTTATGGCTATTATTCCATAAAAGACAACATTTATATTTACACTACAACATTACTCTTATCTACCAAACTATTATGTGAATCATCAAACCCTAACCATTTAACATATACTTTGTCACCTTTCATTCTTAACACCTTTTCCACCAAGTATTCATCTTTATGTTTCGTCTTTAATAGTTCCGGTTCGTAAAATCTACCTTGCACATCCTCTTCTTCTAAATCTTTAATTCTATATGTAGGTGGATTGGATGGAATAACTTCACTAATAACAAATACTTCTGTTGACCAATTAGGCGTATATCCCTTCTCAAATAACCCTTTCGATTTACTTATACGAACATGATCACCTAACTTGTATTTGGGTTTAACACACTTATATTCTTTTTGATACACTTTCTCCAATATTGTTCGCTCATTCTTCTTATTAACTTCTATAGGCTTTAAACCAATTGTTCTATGAATTTGATAATTATACTCTTTAACTAGTGTTGGTAATATCTCTATCCATTTGTAATTCCCTTGTGTTGTGAACCTTTTCCACATGTTCTGTTTAAGTGTTCTATTGAATCTTTCAACAACAGAAGCTTTCTTGCAACTATAGGTTGAGTAGTGATTAATCTTATTTTCATCCATTAACTTCTGAAATTCTTTATTGTAAAACTCTTTACCTTGATCAGTTTGTAAGTTACTAGGTTTTCTTGTTCTTAATATGGATTCGAATGCTTCTGTAACATTCTTACCACTCTTATCTTTAACAGGAACAGCAAACGCATATTTAGAGAACACATCTATAACCGTTAGCAAATACTTATAAACTTTATTTAATTTGGAAACACCTTTTAATACTCCACTATCCATTTCTACAAGATCAGCTTGCCAAAGATCATCGATACCTTTTATAACTACACTTAATCTGTCAAAATTTTTTCTAGATGGTTTGTGAATTTCTTCTATAATGTCTTCTCTAACAGCTTTACCTTCTTCTAGTCAATCAGGCTCTTTAACTAATTGAGTTTTAGTAACACCACATACAGAACAAATACCTTTCTTTAGATATCTTCCATTCTTTGTTTGTTCAATTCTAATGGTATCTTTGTTCGTATCTGTCGATTTCTTACACTTAACACAATACATCCTGTTTATTATATAGAAAATCAATAACTATCGCTGTTTAATATTATGCTATCAACATTCTCACCATCATCATCACTATCTTCGTCTTCTCTTTCTTCATGCATAAGAAGCAATAGTAATTTACCATGATTCAGATCAGAATCTTTAGATGGTCTAACTGGTAATAGATCATTTATATTAAAGTGTAATGGAAAAGTTTCAACTAGAGAACCATTTAAATATATATCAAAAAATACGTATTATAAGATGATTCTATATACATTACCCTACCTTTATAAAGAAATTTGTATGCGGTAGATAGATTATGTATTAAAAAGAACGGATTTTCAACATTTTTTGATATCAATCGACTTGGAAGTTCTATAACATGACTCCGTTTGATGAAGTTAAGCTCTTCTTTTAACATGGCAATATCTTTTCTCACAACTGTATATTCTAACTCTGATGTCATTTTTACATTACCAAAGATATCCATATTTATTATATAGCAAACGTCCTTAGGAAAGCTCTCTTTCTATGTACATTACAACAAACAATAATTGCCCTTCTTCCATAGCTGAATTTTTAGTTGGTTTAATCGCAATTATATCGTTCTTGTTAAAGCTAAAAGGTATCTCTTTAATCAAAGTATCACCCAAATATATATCTAGAAAGTATTTATCCAAACTTAATTCCATGTGCATTATTTTCCCATTATAGAGAAATTTTTAACCATTAGAGAGATTAAATATTCTAAAGATTGGCTCCTTAACGTTTTTAGCTCTTAATCGATATAGTAGAGGCATGGTTTCTTTCTGCATAACCAATTTAGTAGTATCCATCCTAATCTTTTCAATATCTTCTTTCTTGACGTATGTGTCTTGTAACGTTTCTAATGCATTTTCAAATCGTTTTCTATCGTTCTCTAATTGGGCTTCTATCGATCTAAGTTGACTTACGCTAACAACATCATTTAAGTTCTCCAATAATTTTAATTTTTCTTCACTAATATCAACATCACCTTTCCTATCTTTAACATTACCGAATATATCCATACTCATTTATTATACAGAAAATGTCCATCCTAGTTTTTCAAAACATTTCTTTAACATCTCTATTTGTCTAGGTGAGTGTTTAAAATCAATATCAACATGAGCATCGTGCTTTTTCAACAGATGGTACAATACACATTTTAAGTTAATAAACAATGCTCTTTCCGGGTACAGCTCCCTAAAGACCTCGTGAAAGTTTTCGAACTCATTTATAAGTGTTTCCTCCATATGTTGTAATTTTAATGGTTTTTGATCGGTAAGGTGATAGTGTATTAAATAGACATCATCATAATATTTTGTGTATTTGTTTTTCTTTATTACTTTTAGAACATCTTTTGTTGATATTAAGTTTTTTGGTATATCTCTAAGTTCATCATGTAACACCTTGAGCACCTCTTCGGGAATAATTCTATCCTGTAAAGCTTGCAAACGAGATAACTGTAACTTAAATCTTTTTATAGTATCATACCATGGTTTTCGTACGCAAGCAGCTTTCGTTACTTCACAAGTACTGTAAACCCAACCACTCTCTACAGAACAATCATCACAAATGTATCTACTCATACCTTTTGTTAATGACTTACTACCACAATTACTGCATTCTAATGGTCTAGAGCTATAATTTGACAACAAGTCCTTTAAGCTAATTATTGGACGTAACTTTTCCAGCTCTTCTTCCATGTACAAAAATTATGGTATTAGCATTTTCCATAAATCAATAACATCATATACGTTGTTTTTATCTTTTAAGTCTATCTCGCTAACATACTCAAAATACTGATAAAAATTATATCTATCTAGCGCATCTAGCTCATCCTCATGCTTCTCAAAATAATCTAAAAATCAATTGTGTATAGCTTCCATATTTATCTTAAAGCAAAACTTTTATGGATATAAAACCATAAAAGCGCTTAATCATTTTTAATCATATACATAAATCGCTAAAAGAATACCCTTGTTTTAGAAGATGGTATATAGTATGTGTCTGAGATAAGAAGATCAAGCTTGTTTGTGCCTTTTGATTTGTTAAAGAACTCTAATCCTTGGCCCTTCACATGTGAAGGGCCTAAAAGTCTTGTAAACGTTTCAACTGTTTCCTTCGCATCTTGTAATTTTTTCCAGTTAAATAGATCCTTTTCCCCATCTTTACTTAGTTTAGTTGCGTTCATGAACCCGTTGCGGTAGTCGTCGCTCTTAATCATGATAACGACAAAACTTTTATGGATGTAAACCATAAAAGCACTTAATCATTTTTAATCATATACATATCATCACTAAAAGAATGCCCTTGATTTAGAAGATTTAAAACCTCAACACAAAGATGACCACATATAACTGAATTAAAGTCTTGTATTCGTTCGTCATTGTAAAATAAGTTTTCGGTACCAAGATATTGTACCAGCTGTTTAGGTGGAACACCACCATAAGAATCGAACACGTACTTTATGTTGTTATCTTTCCAATAGCATATCCAATGATTACCAATGTTTTCTAATTTATCAAGGTTAACTACACCACACTCATTTACATATGGTTTTTGTGGAAGTTCATCACTCATAAATACACCTCTAAATCGTTTTATGTTTAGTTCTTTAGCCAACCTCTCTATATCGAAGTTGGTCAATGGTTTTAGTTTTTTGACTTCTTCGGTTTACCTGCCCCCTGCTTTTCTTCCATAGCCATATTGTGTCTTTTTTGTTCTTCAAGTTCTTGTTTATTCTTCTTAGCATCCAATACAGTTTTAGTAATCGCTGCTGCACCACCTGCTAATGAGCCAACTTCTCCTAAAGCTGCTAAAATGGCTGGAATTGTAAAGATAAAACCACCCATATGCTCTTTCTTAATCTTTTTCATTTGTGCAGTAGTTAAAGTTAAATCCATTCCTTTACCTTCTTTAATTTTCTTAGATTTGTCGTTAAGTTGTTTCTTTGTTAATACATGATCAATATTTAAATCCTTTAGTTCACTGTAAGGAACACTAAACATACAACCTTTAATAGAACACATCTTCCTATTTATTTAAGAGAAAATCTTAGTTTGTAAAAATACAATTGTTGTTGCTCCACCAAAATCAATTAAGGAATCATTCTCATCTGTTACCCTTATCTCAAAATTGTCAACCTTGTCTTTGGATATAGGGTAAAATAATGGATAAGTAGGCTCGTAAATAATACTATGTTTGAACTCAGCATCTGTTTTGAATGATGCTATAATTCCTGTTTCTCTATGTGTGTACTCTGTATCTTTAACAAACATGCCATCTGCTATATTACAGTGAACATTTATAGTATCAAACGGATGAAACTTTGGCAACTTACTTCCAATGTGTGTTTTGTTCTTTTCTAAAACTTCAAAAACATTAAAAACCCGAGGACAGTGCCTATACTCCCAATTGTAACATCATAACTATCAGTTTCCATTTTAACTCTATTTCTTAAATGATCTTCTGATAATGTTATGTTGATGGATTGAGATTTTAAATATTCATTAAGACTGTTTAAGCTGTATTGCCCTTCTGGTATAAAAACTTGTCTATCACCATATGAGAAACTGTTTTTTTTTTGTTGTTATGTTTGGAGTTAGATATGTACTGTAAAACCCAACTAGTCCTATACTTAAATAGTTGCTCTTGTTGTCTAATTCGTAATGGAGTTTCTTCTTTAAAACAGAAGTATCACTCGTTAGCTTAAATACCTTAACCATTTATTATATAATAAATGAATGAGTTTGATTTACCTAGAGATATTCCAAGAGAGAAAGTAATCAAGCTAATAGAAGATGTCATTCGAAAGTTAGAATACAATTTAAAGAAGAAAAAGAGAAAACTGCGAATTGTTAAATATGCATACTACACTTTGATCACGTTGTCGGTTATACTTTCTGCAACAACTGGGTTTATTAATATTTTTATACCTGTAACAATTTACTCGATATTAACAAGGTCTCTTGCAACTGGAAGTGCTATAATAACAGGTTTGTCTTCTAAGTTAAACATAAGCAAAAGAAAAGACGAATATACAACCATTGTCACTTGTATTAACTCATTTAAAGAACAGTTAGAGATGATAATACCATTAAATGGCGAAATGGATAGCGAATATATAAAAGATACGTTGCTTAAGATCAGAGAACAACTTAAAGATATAAGATAGGCTATGTAAATACAAGTCAAGTCCTTAAAGACAACGTAAGGCCAAAGTTTCAGAGTAGATTTGAAGACCTGGAGGCTACAAATGGCGTCCTAGATTACTACAACAAACTTCGAAGTGGCCTGAATCCCGACCAGTTCAGAAAGCGTCCGTAATCCGGACACTCTTCCAAATGAACAACCTCACACAACCTTCATCAACGAACCGGGTCTGTACTCTCTAATCATAAAAGAGACGATTTTCTCTATAATAAATGAGTAAGAAAACTATTAATTGGGATGTAAAAGAGATTCTAAAAGAAACAACAGCTAAGAAAAGAAATGGAGAACTTATACCTGATGATATTCGTTGTGTTATAGTGGGTCCGTCGGCGTGTGGTAAAACTTTTTTGTTATTTAACTTCTTATTACAGCCAGATTGGTTAAACAATAATTACTTCTACATATATTCTAAAAGCATGAATCAGCCAAAGTATGAGCAGTTAAAAGATCGATTTGAAAAGGCAGAATTAAAGTTTAAGAAGCAAATAGCAACGTTCTTAAGCGGTAATGATTCTATTGTACCTATTGATGAATGTGAAAAATACTCTGTTGTGTTTGACGATTACATTTTGGAGGATCAAGATACTGTTAGAAATTACTTTACAAGAAGTAGGCATAGACATTTAGACTGTTTCAATTTTGCACAAACATATTCAAAAGTACCTAAACAGCTTATAAGAGATAACGTTAACTTCCTATGTATGTTCAGGCAAGATGATACTAATCTTAAACATGTGTATAATGAGTTTGTTGGAGGAGATATGTCTTATGATAAATTTAGAGATATGTTCAAAATGTTGGCAAGAAGATTATAGTTTTATAGTAATTGATATGACAAGGAATATAAACAATGGTAAGTATAGGAACAAGATAAAACACTTCTTAAACGTTTGATGTTTTTTCACGTTTTACGTTTTAACGTTTGACGTTCTTTGACGTTTATTGGCGTTTTTTCACGTTTATTGACGTTCTTTCACGTTTATTGACGTTTGTTCGTTTTCTATACAATAAATGGATGAGAAAGAAATTAATAAGAATATCAAGTTAAAGGAGTTCTTGATAAAGGGGTTCAAATCTTGGAAGAAAGAAAGAGCAGGTATATACGATAAATTTAAGACACAAGAACAACCTGTAATTGATGCTATTCAAAACTTGGGAAGTGAGATCAAAGAAGTAGCAGAACAAAATAAAAATCTAATAACTGAACTTGTTCCAGTTGCACCTAAGACGGCTTCAATATATCGTAGTCTACTAGAAACACCTAAAAAGATATGATAGTTTTCCAAGTAGTAGTGGTACGCCTATAACGGAAGAAATAAAACAAATGAGAAAACAAATTAAAGACAAAGTGGAAGGAGTAGAACCTTTAACAACAGCACAGTCATTTGGTAAGATTGCAACGAAATATTATAGTAAAAGAAATGATACTGTGTTTGGAATAAGAACTGTAGAAGAAAATGGAAAAATAATAAGTAAGATAGGAAATTTGGAAGTTAAAGTGAATGGTGATGATTTGATAATTAATGGTAAAACTTATAAAGGAACAGAAGGTCTATGGGAATTGTTAACGACGAATACTAATAAAACCATTGAAGATTATGATGATGATGATTTTGAACAGTACAAAGAAATAATAATAGAATCAGATGCTGCCTTCCAAAAATATAATCGAGATAAAAAGGTAGCATCTAGTAGAGGTTCTAAATACATTAATATTATCAAGCCTATTTGGGATAATTATATTAAACCAACTTTACCTCCAACTCCTAAAAAGAGCACGACACCTAAAAGTACTGGCGAAGGAATCAAACAATATACAGAGATACCTAAAGAATATATATGGATGGATGATGTGGGAAAGTTAATTGATCGGCTAATAGTTATAGATGGAGAAGAAAAGGCTGGCAATAATAACTTTTACAATGAGAAAGTAGGTATAGTGAGTATGATTAATAATAAGCTTTTACAGTTTATTCCTAATGATCCAAAAGGAATAGGGTATTTGATTAAGATCCTAAATACATTACCACCACGATTCTGGAATGATGAGAAGCTTGGGAAAGGATTAGTAAATGATTTGATTAATAAACTCCCATTTGAATTACATATTCCAGGATTTCGTACTGTGGTCCGGGAACTAAGCTACAAGAAAGATTAGAAAGAGGTGAAAAGGTATTAACCCATTAGATGAGGCTTGTAAAGAACACGTTATATACTACAGAGACAATAAAGATACAGAGTCAAGACATATTGCATATAAGGAACTAGAAACTAAAGCTTGGAAAAGAGCGTTTAGCAGCGATGCATCAATTGGTGAACAATTAGCTGCTTTTGGAGTTGGTACTGCTATGAATGCTAAGGTTAAGTTGGGATGGAGGTTATAAGTTTTTAAATGTTATTATGTATGATTCTTTTATGGGTATATCCCATCAAAGCGTTGTTTCAAGATTTTCTTTATAATAAATGGATAGTGTTGAGAGTTACGAGTTACAGAATTTTAAAGCTAACACAAGAACATTTAATAATTTGAATGAAGCTAACAAAGATATTGAGTTTGATTTCGATGTGGGCGATGGCTTTATACATCCACACAAAGCAGATTGCCATATGACTTTTGAAGTTGTTGGTGCATTAGTTGGAGGAACACTTGGTTGAGGTTAGAGAGCATGGAGTTGTTATAGATAAGATTGAACTACCTGGAATAACATCTACAGCTATCGGAACATTAAAGATTTCCAAACCAGAAATTAAATATCTAAAACAAGCAGGATTTGAAACAGATGATAAACTTGGTCTAAGAAAGGACTTTAGCGTTTTGTATTGATTAAGATTAATTCCAGGCTTTTTAAGTAATTATAAAGAGGTTATGTGGAAAGGTGGATTGAGAATAACATTTACAAAAGCTAACAACAATAACGATGTCTTGTACAAATGGGCTGGATCAGGAGCAGCTCCTCATGATGGAAAAATAACAATAAAAAGTATGTAGATAAGAATGCCTATTGTTGAATACGTATCTAATTATGAAAACAAGTTAAAGTTGAATATTCTTAAAGAACCTAAAATCATGTTTTCATTCCATACATATCAATTTAATTAGTAAAAAAACTGTTGCAGGTTCTTTCTTGGAGTTTGATGTTACTACTCAATTTAATTCTAGACAATTTGATATGCCTGATTTCGTAGTTGTAATGTTCCAAACTGATAGAAGTGTAAACAAACAGCAGATGCAAGTAAGTTTGATCATTGTAAGGTAAAGAATATCTATCTTAAGAATGGGAGGAATGAGGTATTTCCAAAAGAATCAAGAAACTTAGATATTGCTAACAAGGATTATTTTAAGATGTACGAAGATTATACTGCATTTAAGAGAATAACATGTGGCAATACCGAAATGTACTATGATCCTAAAGAGTTTATAGACAACAGACCAATGTATGTGATTAATTGTAGTAAGAGGAAGAATGTATCGGTAAATGAGAGAACAAACATAAAGATTGTAGAAGACTTTGCAGAAGCTGTGGTTGCTGATACTATATGCTATGCGATTTTAATTGGACGAAAGAACTTTACATATGACCCTAAGAATGAGAAAGTTGTAGAGGAGTTTTAGATAGTTACATGTATGTTGGCATTGTTTTATGGAAGTTTTTCCATTAAACGAAATCGATAAAAATGAGTAAAATATTTTGGTGAAGATAAAAATTGAAGAGTTTATTTTCTATATAATAAATACGATGGCGAGTCATATTGAACTTTTAAATAAACTTGGAAGTGTTGAGCAGAAACAAGTTGTTGGATTAAGAGAATTAGAATTAAATACAGAATAGAAGATTGTGAAAATGGAAAAGATTAAAACTAAGTTTGGAAAGAGCATTTTAGTTGAGTGTGAGGAGTTCAAGGTCTTTCTTCCACCTAGATTTACAAAACACATAACAGATAAAATGATTCACGAGATCGTTAAAGATGGAATAAAAATCAAATACACTGGTCTAAAAGATAACTATCCAACTGTTGAGTTCTGTATGTGAATCCAAAAAATAATAAAAATGAACAAAAATATGTCGCCAGAAGTAAAAAATGGAGTGGTTAGAAATGGATCCCCAAAAGAAGTTCATTCTTACTAATAATTTCAATGTAATTGTGAAAAATGTGCAAACCGAAGTTCAAGTAGTTTTTGATATTAACGGCTGTCTAGTCAGCTTGAATTATGATCAGTGGACAGAGTTTAAGAAGTCATTGTTTTTTATAGGTTAACAGAATATTTCATTATCAGTATCCGAACTTGTAATTTTAAGTATGTTTTAAGTGTATAAGTGTTTTTATAGTATCAGACTATAAAAAACTATGACTTTTGGGTATACAGAACACAGGATAGATAGGAAATTAAATTGTCTATTGATTACCGTTTGAATTTTGAAAATCGGTTAATATTTGATGAAGTTATAGCCAATTCGAAATTTCGGGAATTTTTTACGGGTTTATTTTTGAGTTTTCGGGGAAATGTTATTCTTAAAAAAGTCTTAGAATTCATTGTGATTATGGTAGTATTTTTATTTTTTCGATTTGTTGAAATTTTGTAGAGATATTGAAAAACGGGAAAATATCCTGTGGGTTATGCAACCATTTATGCATTTTAAAAAAATGGTTATATTATTGGTATTCATTTGCCGTTTGAATTTTGAAAATCGGTTAACAAATAAGGATGGTATAAGCATTTTTCGTTTTTGCCCCTGAAATTTCAGAAGTTACGCAATCCGCAACACTTGCCCCTATAAGTATGCAACCCGCAATACATATATGGGCTATCCAAAAATGCAATCAGATTGCCAAAATATTCAATAGTAACCAAGATATAGATAATCTTATTGTTATATATTTTGAATTTACCGCTTCTATACTCATGCTCTCTCTAAAGGATTGTATTACGTTTTCTCCCCGAAGGAGACTACGTCACTGATTCAATGACGTCATGTATTACGTTTTCTCCCCAAAGGAGACTACGTCATTGTACAGCTCCCTCTGTCCACTGCTAGCTAGAAGCTCTGTTGAAGGAAGAGGCTAATGCATATATATGTATGTTGATATGAGAACAAGGAAAGAGAATGGGATTAGACAGTCCTGCGCTGGTACTGGAATCGTTCAAATGAATCAGTGACATATCACCTGTTCCGAAGTTGTATGTATTCCTTCTTATTGAGTTTTTAAAGCTAATTACTAACGGATTTTCATGATTCAAGTGTCAAATGAAAGCTTATAAACTGGAGATTAAGATGCAATAAATATATTTTGTGTGGGATTCCATTGTAATATTTTAGATGCAAGTTTTTATGATTTTAAATGTCATAAAAGCATATTCAATCTCACTTTGGGTTATCCCTCTGTGTTAAAGTCAGTGGCGGCTTCATAATTTTTGGTAGTCAGGGGGTGGAGAGGGAAAAGTGTCCTAGAACCTACATATGTACTCTACTTTCAAGTATTACGTTATAACATTATTTATTTATTTCACTAGACCTTTTTCCAAGGACGCCGATTTCTCTGTAAATTTGGTGGGGGATATTCAAATGCAGAAGATATATATGAGGATTTTAAGATAAATTGTACTCAAATTATGCCAAATATTGTATATTCATAAATACAAAGGGGGCCTACATGAGCTTTGGTGCGCCCGGCCCCCAGGATCGGTGCCCTTGCCTTCTTCCTAGTTAAGCAAACGTAAGCAAATGATTTACTCCCTCCTCCTGATAAGCAAAATTGTTTTTTCCTCAAGATCTATTGTGTTTCGTGAAATAACAGCATGAATTTCCTGATTACTTAACCATTTAAATGAATGTTTTCACTTAGAGCCATCCCATTGATTCGCGTTGCGTAGGACTAAAATAGATTAAGAGTCAATAATGAAGATGAGACTTCCATATCAAACATGAAGAGATATGTGGATCGGAGATCTTTCTTTCTTCGAACTTTGGTTTTTCAAATCCATGATGGGAAATTATATTATGAGTACAATTTTCGAAATTAATAGTATACAATCGTATACATATCTTACAAAACGATGTTTTATGCAAAATACTTTGACTCCAAGAATACATTACAATTTGTGAACCTCCCTGGTTCGTTTCTAATCTTGGGGATGTTTTGAGTGAACACAGAGAAGTTACCTCCCACTCACTATCTGAAATGAGTGGGAATATGATGTACAACTAAGCGAGAGATAATATTTCGGTTCATGTTATTATGGGGATTTCTGTAATTAAATAACAACTCCAGATTTAGATAATTGAATTACTGTTGTATTTTCATTACTTTGTGTAAGTACGTGTAAGGTGTCGTGTATGAATTCGGGTAATTAGAAATTGTCAGTTATAACACTGCATACCAAACATTGAGCCTTCGACTAATGTTTAGAATGTAGCACATACCTCTTGGTGTTCTGTTCTGCTGCTCCTGCAAATGCTGGTACACCAAAATCTCCTTTCGATCGTCAAACCACAGGCTGGATGGTATCTCGCTGGCGGTCACTCCAAAGGATGGAACGGAGGTTCGAACTAAGAACGGGCTGCGATATGATTTGATTACGCCGAAGTTTTGCGAACGGTCAGCATAATAATATCTCCTCCGTAACGTATGATAAACTTTCAGAGTTCGTCTTAGCGAAACGTTAACTCGCTTAAGTTAAATAAAGCTGTTTCTAGACATTCTACTAGTTAGAAGTTTTAACGTCAATCTCCGACTTGTAGTCGTTGTTCCGTTTTTCCAAATCTCCGTCTCCGACTGATCTCGACTGATCACTCCTGACTGATCTGATCTCGACTGTCCAACTGCTCCAGTGACCTCTGGTCCTCTCGTTTTTGTTGAACTTCCTGTGACCTGGAATCTGCCGCTTCTGCATGACGTCAGAGGCGTGTGCTCTTGTCTAGGAAACGCAATGGTTTCCTCATTGTGGTCGACGACTGGCAATGCTTGGAATGCTTCGACTCACAATTCCTGGCAATTCTAACATACCCGACAAGAGTGTCTTGTGTTCACAAACATCTTACAAATTTACTTACAACGAATTCTGCCAATTCTTTTCAATCGGACATTAATTGAATTCTGATTTTAATTTCCTGTAATGAAACAATTTGCTAGAGAAAGCGTACATCATACCATCGTTGCATAAGTATTTCAACATTAAAATGCAGTGACTACAATGTTTATGTAATTTGTTTTTCGTGGATTATTATTTCCTGACAATTTGCTGTTTTTATGAATCTAATACTCAAAATCAAAATCATGAGTATTAGTAATAAAGTAATAAACTTGTTACTTTCCCTGAAGAGTCTAAGTCTTCAATGAGACGGAGGCTCAAGAGCGTAGTGCTTGGAGCGATTGCCTCACTTGTTCTACCTTCCCGTGGCGCGGCCTTGATTCGAGTTGATCCTAAACGAATCATTCGGAAGTCGAAGTCGGAAGATGTTTCCCATTTTTCCAAAACAATTTTGGTCGATTGCAATCTGTCTCACTTGTGAGGGGACAACCCCATGCCGTAAGCGTCGGTGGACCACCGATAAGCAACTAGCGACACGTCTACAATAATTGGCGGTCCCGCAGCCAAAATTTGGTCCCACTTCCGTTTTGAAAATTATACCACTACCGGCAGAGAAGCGACGGAACGCCAACGAACCACAAAATTATTCCCCTAAAGTACGTTAAATCGCCTATATGCGTAATTTCTTTGCATCAAGGTGAGTCTAAAACACTTTTAAAAAAGTAAAAGAAGTGCCCTGAGCTCGGCATGAAACACCAGCCTTAGGGTTACTAGTTGCGTGTTTTTCCGAATTCGCCACGGAGGCGATTACGAAGACAGCTTGTAGAGTGATATCGTTGAAGTCGTTTCAATATTTCTAATCAGAATGCTCCTTTAACCGTGTGTATTTGACAATAACTGTTTGGAATCAGATGAAATGCACTCGTCATGTAATTTTATAACAAAATGACAAGCTTCTATTTACTTTTTTCATAGTTCTCCCATATTCACTTGCTAGTGATCGGTGACAGTTGCCAACCAAATTCATACGATTATACGCACCCATCTCAAGATTTTTCACTTTATGATGCAAAAGCACGAGTTACTCTTGACCCCCGGAGCTCAAGTGTTGTCCTTATAATAACAATTCGTCAGGGAAAATATTATATAATAATAACCGCATGCACGTGACTGGCGATAGTTCGTGTTTGTCCCTTTGCCATTCTCCGTGACAAATGAAAGGAGCGCGGATCAAAATGAAGTTCTCGCTGTTATGTGGTGGTAACTTCAATACCTCCGATATTTCCTTCGACTCGACGAATCCCTGCCACTCTTGGCACACTAGCGGCAATCCTTCGACGCGTCGCTATATCGACAATCGCCGTTTACCGTCAAGTGAGCCACTAGGTATTGGCGACGTTTACGGCATGAGGAAGCTAATAAACAAACAAACCAATAAACAAAATCTAAAGCCTTATAAAAAGTTTTCCCAAAATTTACATGTAGCAAAATCATTTGTTGGTATTCCAAACCTAAATTCACCTTTATTCATAATTTACTTCTATCGAACTTTTGATATGAGAATGATATGTCTGAAACTGTAACAAAGGTCATTAAGACTTTTTCTTTGGCTTTAGTCAGATTTAGCAGTTTTACTTAGCAGTCAGTGAATGTGGATCTGTGATTTCAGAGTTTTAGAGATTTCCTTAAATTTTTCATTTCTACAATAGTTTGAAACTAACACCATTAACGTATCTCTTTCGATATTTCCATAAGTATTGGCTTGGTCACTTCCAGTATATATCAAACAATAAACTACTTACGATGTCTTACTCCATCAATCCGAACTACATTTAATATCCAACAACTCTGTGCATTTTCCCTTAAATCTGCAAACTTTCTACTAGGTTAAAACTGACTACTTCCTATTTTCATCTTTTCTTGCTAAAACGAAAGTGTTCTTTAGACAACCTGAAATGATGGCTCTATACTACATTATGTTGCATAGGGCATTTTATGTAGCATCTCATTTGACAGTTGGACAATTTCTTCGTATATTGAAAGCAACAGTGATCAAGTCCTTGTGCACTTACACGAGAAGGAAACAAATTCTTTTTAATTCTTGGAATTGTGCCAATGCACTAGGTCCAGAGAGTTTTCAAATTATTATTATTATTATTATTATTATTATTATTATTATTATTGACTTAGGTTTTCTTGAATATTAAGCAATATTTCACAAAAAGCTGGTATTTTTAAACAAATGTGTTCGATATCAAGTTTTCATAAAGTAGTCATCTCTCCTATAAATAATTTCAGAGGGGCCGCGGTGGCTCAGTGATAAAGCGTTCATCTTTGGTGCATGGGATTCTTGGTTCGACCCTAGCTCGCACCAAGTGAATTTTGTGGTGGAGAAGCACCATGAAGAAGGGTTTTCTCGGGGTTCTCCCGTTTTCTTCCACTTTCTTCATTCCACCATTTCATTCATTTCTCATCGACACCGTGTCCTTTAGCCTAGCCGGTATAACCGTAGGTCGTAAAATTTAAAGATTTGATTTCAAATAATTCCAACTCAAACAGTTGCAGGGAATATGTCATTTCGAATAAAACAATCTACTGTATAGAATTCTGAGTATTATTATTTTTATATATACAATTCTAGTGGACCTTACTTTCAAATCGAAGGATAAAAAGACTAAATTCACTCTCTTATTATTATAGATTCATTTCAATTGAAGCAGTTAAAATAGCTGGGAAAAATAGAAAGCCATACCCTATATTCCAGTGTGCCACAACCGGATAACACGGCACATTGGCGTGCCCAGCAAAATGAAGTGTAACGCAAACTTTTACTTATTATTTACAAGAATATTTGTCGAGTTTATTTTATTTATTATTATCAACGATTCTTCCACGGATCAGCTATCTGTATACAGTTAAACAAACAAGTATCACATTGAGGGAATGAGTGTATTTATTTACTTTAAAAGTAAAAGAAAAGTATATTTTCTTGTATATTCTACCGTGAATAACTCATCCGGTTTAAAAAATGGGACTAACAACAAGATTAGCCGATGTGCCAAACACACACCACCCTATAGTCGTGAGTGCCAAAAGTCCTTTTCTACGTCTTGGTACCCTAAAGGTTGTTGCCTTCAAAGAGAGAGAGAGAAAACTTAAGTACACTGCACTTACATACTTAAATAAATAAATTATGTAAATAACTGTTTCGTTTTCGGTTTATTATTATTATTATTATTATTATTATTATTATTATTATTATAAATTTCTTAGGAAGTCGACTGCCAAAAATATGCACACTGCTCTCCCGTGCAGCGCCTCGTGTATGATTTTCTGTACACAAACTATATATTCCAAGTTTACTGTGTTCATTCTATACGTGTGTTTGTAATTAGATGCATATGAAGTAGAAGTCAAAATCTAATGCCCACGTTACGTATATGCAAAATCATAGACAAAGAAATTTATGAACAAAAACATTTATGGCGCTAAAACAAAGGACAAAACTGAAGAAGTACTAGCGGATTGTTGCCCGTAGTGCACAGGTGACAACGGTTAACAGTGTTAAATTTAAACAAATAGTTTTTAATTAAGCACGAATTTAACTTACGGTGTACAGTGTGGAAGGCTCAGGAGTTCGCTGGGATCCTTACAATATCGAACTCCGTGAAATGCACTGCAAACCTGTCCGCAAGCCTCCGAAATATTCAACAGATATTGTGTATTAATACTCATTTCAATGCAAACCTATATAGACCTACGCACTTCAAGACTCAACGAAGGTGCAGACTATTCATGAGTTAAACACTCTCACCCAATGTATTCTCCTAACATGTAAATAAAACAAGATAGAGCAAATCTCAACTCTCTACGATAACCCTGTGCAAACGGGCAAGTGGTCAAAATGTCAATGCAACCTACATCAGAAAATCTATGGCCAAGCTTCTAAATCCGTTAAGTTGCGACAATAACAAAACAGAAAAACAAGTTTAAAAGTGCAAGGTATTGAAGTAAAGGAAATTTCTGCAGAGTCATTCTCTCAAAAGCATCCTCCGATATATTTTATTTCTGCACCATTATTCCAGGTTTCTCCAAACTTCCAATAGAAATTCCACGGTGGAATCTGTGAATTTGGGGTCCCGATGTGCGACGCATATACCGTTGGCTTTTGTCCTTCTCACCCTCCACGACGGTTGCGGCTAACAATGTTACCATTCTCTTCTAGGACACGAAATCCAATGGCCATTGTCATTCTGTGGTCCATTGGTCATTCGAAGTCACACTTATACCAGGATATGGTCCGTTGTGCAACTCTGTGAGAGACTGCAGCAATTTGTTTGACTTCAATACCTTGCACTTTTAAACTTGTTTTTCTGTTTTGTTATAGTCGCAACTTAACGGGTTTAGAAGCTTGGCCATAGATTTTCTGATGTAGGTTGTATTGACATTTTGACCACTTGCCCGTTTGCACAGCGTTATCGTAGAGAGTTGAGATTTGCTCTATCTTATTTTATTTAACAATAGCTCTTATACAGTATGCTACTTGACCCCAGGTTCGATTAGCAAATTTTGAGTTGGACTTCGCATGGGACCCTGCGAGTGCCCCGGTGACACAAATTTTTCATTCAAAAGGTGCTGGGCTCCCAACACTAATTTGAAAGTTATTGGCTACGTTTCCTTACGGGACCGTTCCCGAAAAATTTGACCCGGAATCCGAATTTGTAATATATAGTATGGAGCTCAATATTTAACTTTTCACGTTTTATCTCCGCAATGGTTGAGATCGAGGATATCCCTTTTCGTGTTATTTTCTTTTGGGACAAGGTATCTAACAGCCATAGTCTCGACTCGAAGTCAGAGTTTTACTTGGATAGGTTTTCTCGTAAGAGGTAACACCGCAAACAATTTTAACTAGTCTGATCTCGCGAATATAAACGAGAATTCGGACACTAAAGAGCGCGTTATCCCTCACCAGGTAAGATTTTCAGTCAGTTCGAAAAGCAAGTCTCTAATTATTATGAATCTACCATAGAGCTACGCGCTTTAGCCACCTGAAAAGATTAAATTGGAGTTTTTCTATTAATAGAGCGAGATTAAATATGGCGATGAATCGCGAAATACAGTGAGTAGATAGTTAACTAAGCGTATACAATATTGACGATACTGTTTCTGTATATAACATAATCGAGTCGTTCATATTGAACTATTATAATTACTAAGGGATGAAACTGAAGAAAAACGGAAGTCCAACTATGTATATACAATCATGAATATCTAATAATCAGTCACGTGTGCAGGAACTTATTTCGGAAGGGATCCAAAGCTTTCGAGGGTCCAAACTAAACATACGAATAAGTTATTTTAACATTTGTAAAATCTATTCAAAAATTAGACTAAAGATTAATTAAAACTTGGGATTTATTGAAGGATCAAGGTTCGTGATTTTGATTTTTTGTTACTTCACACACTATACTTAGTGATACGCACGAGATGATACAGAATTTTCGTTACAAGATTCGAGACGAGATAGATCTATTTCAATAGAAAATATATACGGTTTTCGAGACGAGACAAAACTTCGAAACTTTTTTGAGACGAGACATTCTCAAATCTTGTCTCGTGGGCATCACTGACTGTGTTTAAGCATTACTGTAATATGTTGTGTGTGACTCAATTTTTGCAGAGTTGCACTTGCGTTTTTCATTAATATTCAACGCTGTAAACATTAATAGATAAACTATCCAAACCTCTTAATCACATTTGCTTCTAGATAGCCCCCCATAGTCATAGTACTTGTTCATACGTTTAGACACCGATACTATAATTGCGAACCTGTTTTCTTTTCAGATGTTTAGATTGCTTTATACATTTTGTCTCAATGGGGCAGAAACATGGACTTAAGCAAAAGGGACGATAAAAGATTGCAGGCTTTTGAAATGTGGACGTGGAGAAGAATATGGATAATTAGAATGTACATTTGATTTCACATAATATGAAGTATGCGTATTTTCTTTAGGGTTTTTGATAATTCTCGGTGCTTTGGATGCAATTCGGGATAAGATATGGAGTAGAAAGGATTACGTTCATTTCCAACATGAATGTTTCCGGTTCTCGAAGTGGCTCAGTAGTAGACCGATCAGTTCTGATATGTAAGATTCCTGTTTGGATCCTAGCTCTTGTTAAGTGGGCATTTAGCTAGATAAACATCCTATCCGTGTGACTTCTCAGGTTTGTCCCGAAACCGATTTATCTCACGTTCTTCAGTCTACTTTGTCGTTCATCATCACCATCACCTACTCCCATAAACTCAGAGCAGAATTGGACACATCGAACTATAATAATAATAATAATAATAATCTCTATCAAACTAATAATGCTGTGCAGCGCAGAGTTGAGATATTTCTTATTTTTTTTATTAAGTTTACAATTACATCGCCTGACATATTAATAATTTCAACAATATACATAATAACTTCCACTTTATAATTATTTACATTCCAAGAAAACACACTACTCATTTCATGAAAAAAATTCGGAAGTTACTCTGAAACATATTATTTAATTTGAAAAGAAGAAGTAACCATTACCATTGAGTGATCTCAACCATTAGTAATTGGTCTGGAAAACCTGGCAGAAACTGTACGCATTATTGATGTAAAATTTAAGAAGTATAATATTACTGTTTTCAACATTGACATTAGTATTTTCCCATCCTATTTCGTTCATTGATAGACCTACATCACGAACAGAACTACTAAAGGATATATCAACCCACTGTTCTTGAGAGAAAATACTGTCTTCGATTGAGTACTCTGAGTTCGTATCAACCTTCCTATTACTTGTTGTAAATGAATTCTAATACCGACATCTCTTTCGCTTTTGCTGTGCAAAGCCTTCTTCTTTGGTTTCATCTTTCCTGGAGTTGCTGTTAGTATTCTTGTTCGACCACTCCTCTTTTTCTCACGGTTGGTTTTATTAAGAGGGGTAGGCAGCCTTCGGATAAGGACGGATATTCTGAGTGAATACTAACGCAGTGGAAGATATTGCTGCAAAATATAACATATGTAGTTTCTTGGATAGCTAATATAAGCGAGCTTTGAGGCAGAAGCTCTGATGAACCATGGTCCATACCCTCAGATATGACAGCAACATTCTGTGTGGTAAGGTTGCCTATAGATTTTGCTGGTGAAACGGTGCGTTTCTGTTCAACGAGGGATTTGGACGGTCATTTACTAAAGATATCAGAAATTAGTCTTCTGTAAAAGAAGCACTGTTGAAAGGGTATATTACAGTCTTTTTAAATCGAGATATGATATTCTATTGTGTCATAGCATATACCCGTCCTATATACTCATCAATAGAATGAGGAGAAATAGTTTCTCCTTGGTTATTAATCTGCCAGTCATTGCACACACGATTGTAATGGGTCTTCAGAGGTCCATAAAGCGAAACATCCACCAGATGCAGTTTGACTGCAATGCGGGTTAAAATGTTCATTACACGCTATTTTGGTAAGCATTCTCTACCACAATGATGTTTACGAAGTTTTCGTGGTGTTCGAGGAGCAATATGATTGGATTTTCTTTCGAATATTTTGAAATTCGGTTAATGTGTTCTAAACAAACACCAAATACCTCAGCAATATTCCATGCCTTGATCCTTGTTAATACCAAGCTATGAGGTGGTATTTTCGTCAGGAAGAATTTCTTGTACTGTCCTGGGTCCAGGAAGCAAAGTGTTACCATTCATGAAATTTTCTTTCACGTTACCACTGTAGGGTTAAGAACAATGAATGTCACGAGTGTGATGTAGAGAAGAATGCTGGTCAAAAGTGCAGTGAACAAAACCACGTTTAAACTATACTATCTAAATATACAATGCATTATAATCAATTTTACGGACTGTGGTATGAATATTAGTTAGTTGCTGGAATATGCTGTTTAGTGGTAATTGAAACGTGTCTGAAAGTATTGGTAAGGAAGAGTGGAATGCCTTTTCTCAACCAATTCTCTACATAGATAAACGACCGCAAGACCACAGGGGCGCATTGTTTGTAGTATTAAAATAAATAGGGCAGCACAGCACAGAATGATCTCGTAGGTGAGTGTAAAAGTATTTGAGCCCAAGTAAGTCTATCCAAAACAAATTTCGTCTGGTGTTTCTGCAGAGCATATACGAACAGTACTCAATTTTAGTTGAAACATGCCATGAATCATTTCCAAATGTTGTCACAAGGTGACAAAATTCTTCATTTTCGTGAATATATCTTGGGCTTACATATGAAACTACAGTAAACATGGGATAACATCGAACAAATGATATTCCTTTGTCGAACATTCTACTCAAGCACTCGACTTGGCATTGTACGATTTTCATAACGCGCGTAAAAATAGCAGCTGAAATTATGTCATGTCTTGGGACGTGTGATGCTTTACTACTGTGTGGATTGACATGTGTGAAGCCAAAGTGGAATGTCGATTAAATGACTTACCACACTCTTTGCATGTGTAAGGTTTTTCTCCTGTGTGGATTAACATGTGTATAGCAAAATCTGAACGTGTACTAAATCCCTTACCACACTCTTGGCACGTGTGTGGTTTTTCTCGTATGTGGATAAACACGTGTCTAACCAAAGATGAACGATGATTAAATCCCTTACCACACTCGTTGCATGTGTAGCATCTTTTTCCTGCGTGGATTAACATGTGTCTAGCCAAACGTGAACGTAAATTAAATCCCCTACCACACTCTTCGCACGTGTGAGGTTTTTCTTCTGTGTGGATTAACATATGTGTAGCCAAATCTGGACGTGCACTAAATCCCTTACCACACTCTTGGCACGTGTGTGCTTTTTCTCCTGTGTGGATTAACACGTGATTAACTAAAGCTGAACGATGAATAAATCCCTTACCACACTCGTGGCATGTGTAGCATCTTTCTCCTGCGTGGATTAACATGTGTCTAGCCAAACCTGAACGTGCAGTAAATGCCCTATCACACTCTTGGCACGTGTGTGGCTTTTCACCTGTGTGGATTAACTTGTGTGTAGCCAAATGATCACGATGTTTAAATCCCTGACCACACTTTTGGCACGCGTGAGGTTTTTCTCCTGTGTGGAATAACATGTGTCTAGCCAAATATGAACGTCGAGTAAATGACTTACCACACTCTTGGCACGTGTGAGGTTTTTCTCCTGTGTGAATCGATAGGTGTGAAGACAAATGGGAACGTTGATTAAATGCCTTACCACACTCTTGGCACGTGTGAGGTTTTTCTCCTGTGTGGATTAGCGTGTGTCTAGCCAAACCTGAACGTGCAGTAAATGCTCTATCACACTCTTGGCACGTGTGTGGCTTTTCTCCTGTGTGGATTAACTTGTGTGTAGCCAAATGAGCACGATTTCTAAATCCCTGACAACACTCTTGGCACGCGTGAGGTTTTTCTCCTGTGTGGAATAACATGTGTCTAGCCAAATATGAACATCGAGTAAATGACTTACCACACTCTTGGCACGTGTGAGGTTTTTCTCCTGTGTGAATCGACAGGTGTGAAGCCCAACCTGAACTTGCAGTAAATGCCTTACCACACTCTTTGCACGTGTGAGGTTTTTCTCCTGCGTGGATTAACGTGTGTGTAGCCAAATCAGAACGTCGTTTAAATCCCTCACCACACTCTTGGCACGCATGAGGTTTATCTCCTGTGTGGATTAATATGTGTCTAGCCAAATATGAACGTCGAGTAAATGCCTTACCACACTCTTGGCATGTGTGTAACCTTGCTCCTGTACGATTTAACATGTGCGTTGCCAAACATGAACATACACTAAATTCCATTCCACATACTCCGCATTTGTGGGATTTTTGACCTGTGTGCACTAAGTTATTGCTTGACAAAGTTGTACTTTGACTAAAGTGTTTTTCATTCTTTCGGTAGGTATTACGCTTTTGACTCTCCTGAGCTAGAATATGCCTTGACAAAAGTGATGGATGAAACCCCTTGCCAAACTGCATCGAAGTATGAGATTCCTCATGTCAATGAGAAATGGTTTCCTTTAAAGTAATACACGAGTCGTCTTCTCCGTGGAATGGTAATACGTTATCGCGCCTGTAACAAATTCAACAAATAAGGAAATGTGAATGGAGATAATGATTAAGTAGCAACAAAAAAATAATCATTCTCTTTATTTCATGATAAAATTACACTCAATTTTTTTATTACATGAAATATTGTACAAATGTGAAATGGAGTAACACTGAGTAGTTTCCATATCTTTCTATTCTCAAAATAAGAGGCTGTAGTTTGTTTCAATATATCAAATTGAGCCATCGTTTATACCGTGGCTGTCATAAGTCTTTGACCGTGGCTGCTTTGAAACAAATGCACAGTACGAGAATTAAAACGAACAGTACGAATCATTTACAGAGTAGTGATTGTAGTTCAGTGGTCTAGGCGATTGGCGAGTAATCTGGAACTTTTTCGATCGAATACACGTCGAGCATTTTTTTTTTTTACTTTAGGAATGTTGATGGCGGTTGACCAGCGATAACACACGCTTTATTACATTCAAATATTTGAATACTTCTTTAATAATTTTTTAATAATAGATTTCTATGATAGACACGCCCCTGTAGTTAAGAAACGTGTTTCGCAACACCCATCACCATGCTAAACCAATGAATTACTTCGTTAATGGCGCGGAGAGATAAAGCTTATCGAGCATACAGGAGACATGTTAAAAATAGTGATCCTTCCAATGATAGCACAATATCCTAATACGAAATTCAAAATAATAGGATGTTAAGAAACCGTTGCACTCAAGAAGTAAGGAAGGCAAAACGGCGCTTTGCCAATTAAATACTTGAATTCCAAAATAATGGAGCAGTTCTTTGGAAAAGGCTAAAGTATTAGGTGTTGGGAGAAACATAGCCAAGAATGCTGTTAACTATACGCCAGATGAATTGAACACTTTTTTCTGTCAAACCTGTATGGTACCAGCCTCCATGAAACTGCAAACAATGAATAATATTGTAGCTTCGGAAACTAACTCTCTGTTCTCGTCTTCTCACGTACAGCACATGTATTAAAAGCGATCCAAAGAATTAAATGTAAAGCCATTGGTACAGATGATATTTCAATAACCATGATCAGGAAAATCCTACTGCATGTACTTAATCCCATCACTGACATTTTTAATTACTCTCTTGAAACAGAGACTTTTCCCACAGTATTGAAACTCGCTAAGGTCCCCCCACTTCCAAAAAAGAACAACGCTGATAATATTGCAGACTATCGTCCTATCAGTGTCCTTCCCGAGCTTTCAAAATTTTTTGAATATATTGTAAATGATCAAATTCAGGAATACTTAACAACAAATAATTTATTGGATACATTTCAATCTGGTTTTCGAAGTAATAATAGCACATGCACTGTACTAGTAAACATAACGGAGGATATAAGGTTGGCTATTTATAAAAGAAACCTGACGCTCCTTACTCTACTTGACTATAGTAAGGCATTTCAAACCTTTGATTTTGACATATTAGTTCAGAAATTATCATTATTGTTTAATTTTTCTGAATCCGTGGTTAAATGGTTTCATTCTTACCTTCACGAACGTAAACAAAGAGTAGTTATCAATCAGGATCACATATCGACATGGCATTGTATCAACAGTGGAGTGCCGCAGGGTAGCGTACTAGGTCCCCTTCTCTTTGCCCTTTACATTAATGATCTCCCTAAATCTCTCACCTATTGTAAATACCATATTAACGCTGATGATTTTCAGTTATATGCTTCTTTTCCCCAACAAGATATTAATAATGCGATTGACAAAATAAATACTGAGTTAAACAAAATCAGCGACTGGTCTACGGCTCATGGGTTAAAATTAAATGCAACAAAATCGCAGTGCATCTTAATTGGCTCCCCAAGAATTCTTTCTTCTATTAATATCTATCAGCTCCCAAATATAATATTGTCCAATACTGTTATTCCATTCTCTACAGCTGCCAAAAATTGCGGAGTCATAAATCAAAATTTCTAATGGTCAGATCAAAAAAATGGAGTTTGTAAGAGAGCATTTGGTGCCCTACATACGTAAATTCACTATGAATTTTCTTACCAATATCTTTGAAGATCAACCTTGTCAAGGGGCTGGTGTTCCTACATCTTGACTATTACGACTCAGTCTATTCTGATCTAACAGAAAATCAATCAAAGCGCTTGCAAAGAGTGCAAAATGCCTGCAATGGATTTATTTTCAAAATAACTTACAGGGAACATCTCACATCTTTTTATAAAAAAAACTGTCATGGCTGACGTTAGTCGGAAGAAGAAATTTACATAATCTTACCCTATTGTACAAAATACTTACTACGTCAGAACCATCGTATCTAGCCCGTAGATTTTTATATTTATGAGATTTTCATACTAGAAGCACAAGATCACAAGAAAATTTCTTGCTCTCCATCCGCAGTCACAATTCTGATTCATACTCAAAATCGTTCACAGTAAGTATTACACGCCTCTGGAACAGTTTACTTCAATTAATACACAACGTTTCCACAGTCGCCAAATTAAAAAAAAAAATCGGTATATTCTCTTCTCTTAAGTAAAGATAAGGACACTGGTAACACATGAGGCATCTTCGTTTTACCAGATTATTAATAACCCACTTATGAACACACAACCAATAGGTAACCTATGTTAATTTGTACAGCTTATTCATACCTCTAGTACTGCTATATGCAATATGCAATTTTTGGTTTCTCCATGTTATTTTTGATTCCCCTATTGAATATTATTTTTCAATTTTTGTTTTTTGAAGTGCTTAACCATTTTTTAAATTAAGTAGTATATTGTTTTCTTATGTGGTTCAATACTTTTCTTTTGTAATTGTTAATATTTTCTATATAATGGTGTGTTTTTTAAATATATATAATGTATGCACGTGGTTAAGTGCTCGAAGAAGGCTGCAGATCCTTAACTTTGCCACGCAAAAGAAGTCATAAATACATAAATAAATAAATAAATAAATAAATAAATAAATAAATACTCGTTTGTTTCAACACTTCAACTATCAAATTTTCAGGAATAATACTAGTGATAATAAATATTATCCGGAAAAATATTTAAAAATTTATTATCGCTCAGGTCATACCATTACAAGCAGAAATAAAAAAAAAATGGTTTTGTGTAACGTTGCCCATGAAAAGACGAATTTCTCATCTCGATTCTAAAAACAAACAAAACAAAATCGGGATGAGACTTAACATTTTAATTCCAGACGGGACAAGGCTAATTCACTGTATCGTCATGCTTTGGAGATGAGAATCGAGACGAGACGAAAAGTATCGTAAACATTTCTCGTCTTATCTCGATTCTAGAAATAGTATATGCCACTCTTTAAGCAACAATTTCTATGTAGACTGAATCTTATATATTATTTTGTTAGTTTGTACTTCAGAGCTCACTGATTTATGGTCTGGGTATATATTTTTGTAGCAAGGCTTTTATAATTACATCTGCGAACTCCACACGTTAGTTTATTACAAGCTTTAGTGTTCAATTATATTCAGGTCTTTCTATTACAATTATTTTCCTGGAAACGTAAAGTAGAATATTTTCTACACGAAATATTAGCAGAAAGCTTTCGTTTAAATTAGAGTAGCTGTACCCCTTCCTCGAAACCCCTACGATTAAGTAAGTTTTGCCGAATTTTAGTGCAACTATAAACTTTTAATACCATTGCTATTATTATTATTATTATTATTATTATTATTGAAGTGTTGTAAATTTAATGGTACAACCTGTCCCACCTAGCTCCCGCGTAGTATGCATTGTGCTGAACAAACAACGTGTGCATAGGTTTCCTCTGTGTTCTGCTTCCTCCTACTTTCTTTATTTCAATATTTCTTTCATTCTCATCATCGACGTGTTCTGTAGCTTAGCCGGCATAACCACTACTTAAAAACAAATTTTCTTACGGCTCTTGTGAGTTCAGAATTCATACTTTCTAAACGAAATTTGCCTCGAAACTTTCCGTTATAACATTTAACTAGTACTAGGGAAAATTTCCGTTATAACGTTTAGCTAGTTGTAGGGACGTTTGTGAGGGTATGTCCTGTTCATCCTGACACTTCTCTCTAATCCCGACTATTTTGTAACTTCTGGCTAACGCTACGGTCGATTTTACAGATTTTAATACACTGTGTCCTCATACGGAAATTGTTACCTATATTATTATTATTATTATTATTATTATTATTATTATTGAATATTTGAGACCTCAATATTACGTCCTACAGCAATGTAAATAAACATACTGAAGATACGGAAATGAAAATAAATTCTTTTAACCCTATATAAGGATAAATTGAGTTATGAGATACTATGCAAAAAAAAAGATAGGAAAAAGGTGTCAGCTACTGGATAATGTGAAAATCGAACAGAACCTAAGTAGGATGTGTCTTAATCACAACACCCTTTCGAAGTAACACCTTTTCTTTGGGTAAAGGACAGTAGTGTAATAACCTAACTCCTGGGCCAAACTCTAGGCCAACCCATTTTGGAAATATCTTTGACCAGCACAGATTGAGTAGGGTGAGATTAGGCAGGGTGCTTTGCGCATAGGCTTTAATGACATTTAAAATCATAAAATATTTACATCTGAAACTTACATCTAATATTAAAAATAAAAAAGAAGTTTTTATGTCAAATTATACATGCTGGGTTGATTTTCAGAATAAAAGATTGGTTAATGTATCTAATGCTATCGATAAACAAGATCTTGTAACATTAGAGCAGCTTGAATAAGCAAACGAAGAGTTTACACAAAAAGAAACTGTAGAATTACGATGTCGATTGGCAAAAGATGATGTTGAGAAACCAGGCATTTTTGTATATAATTTAGCTGCTGCCTACAAATTTCTTTATAGAAGTAGTTAATGCATACAGAATCAAGTTTAAATTCATAACTTATAGACACATTTTTAAGTGACATTCTATTGGAAAGTTTTCCATTACATTTTAATATAAATGATCAGTTAAACATTAGACCATCCAAAAATTCTGATTTGAAACAAGGCAAATCGTTAATGCTTATTATGTATGTAGAAAAAGAGGATGAAGATGAATACGAAAACGAATCAAGTGATAATGATAATGTTAGGAGGGTAGTATTAGGTAATGATGAATTTTAAATTTCTATATAATAAACAGGATGTATTGTGTTAAGTGTAAGAAATCAACAGATAGGAAGAAAAACACTATTAGAATTGAAAAAAACAGAATGGAAGATATAGTAAGAAAGGTATTGGTTCATTATGTGGTGTTACTAAATCGTAATTCGTTAAAAAGAAAGATTGACTAGAACAAGGTAAAGGTATTAGAGAAGACATTATAGAAAAAAATTCACAAACGTTCCGGAAAGAATTATCTTAGGTTAAATGTTATTGTTAAAGGTATAGATGATTTATGGCTAGCAGATCTCTTGGAAATGCATAGTGGCATGTTAAAAGGTATCTCCAAGTTAAACAAAGGCTATAAGTATTTGCTAACGATTATAGATGTGTTTTCGAAATATGCTTTTGCAGTTCCTGTTAAAGATAAGAGCGGAAAAAATGTTACACAAGCATTTGAATCCATATTAAGAACGGGAAAACCTAGTAACTTACAAACTGATCAAGGCAAAGAGTTTTACAATAAAAAATTTAAGAAGGTGATGGAGGAAAATAAGATTAATCATTACTCAACCTATAGGGGTAAGAAAGCTTCTGTTGGTGAGAGATTCAATAGAACTCTTAAACAAAACATGTGGAAAAATTTACAACACAAGGAGATTATAAATGGATAGAAATATAACCAACACTAGTTAACAAGTATAATAATTCTATGCATAGAACCATTGGTTTAAAGCCTATAGAAGTGAATAAAAAAAATAAGCAAATAGGAAATCGAAAGGGTTATTTGAAAAAGGATATACACCTAATTGGTCAACAGAAGTATTTGTTATTAGCGAAGTTATACCATCTAATGCACCTACGTATAGAATTAAAGCTTTAGAAAAAGAGGATGTGCAAGGTAGATTTTACGAACCAGAACTATTAAAGACGAAACATAAAGATGAATACTTAGTGCAGGTGTTGAGAAAGAAAGGTGACAAAGCATAAGTAAAATGGTTAGTATTTGATGATTCACATAATAGCTGGATAGATAAAAGTAATGTTGTAGTATAAATTTAAATATTATTTTTATAGAATAATAACCATAATAGGTTAGTATGGATCAAAGTTTGAATGAGATATGTTACGAACAAACTAAAGATATTGGTATGGTATCTTTGGTGATTTTAAACTGATTATAGATAAGAACACAGGTTACTTCAATGCTACTAAATTGTGTGCAATTTTAGAATATTAGAATATTACAATAACAAACTAAGTGGACCGAATTCGGGCCACTTCAAAAACTCACCTTATACAGTAAAACTAGCTGGTTACGAAATAATGTTAAAAAATATTTTCTAAACAATAAATACGAGTACTATGGATAGTTTAAACGTTATTTGTTACGAACAGATTAAAGACATTTATTGGTATGCTATTTTTGGAGATTTTAAATTGATTGTGGATAAGAGTACAAGATACTTCATTGCTACTAAGTTGTGTCAAGATGGTGGTAAGAGGTTTGATAATTGGTTAAAAAATAAAGTCATAAGAGTTAATAAGATACTATGAGCTAGAATTAACCAACTCCTCTAATTATAGGAATTGCTCTTCCACATACCTAATAAAAGGAGACAAAGAAGCAACCTTAATCATATGTGGAACTTATGTACACAAGAAATATTTCTAGCTGTTGCCTTTTTGTTATCTAAAGATTTTTACAATAAGTGTTATGATATTATCGAAGACTATTTCATCCAAGACTTTAAGCAATATAAAGTTAACAACGAATTACTCCAAACACGAATGCAAGGAATAGAAATAAAGACGGAAAAGTTGTCTTAAGAACAAGGGCTTAAAAAAATAGCAGCACCATATACAGACGAAGATTCAAAAGATAATTGCCTAATCATATACAAGAAGAACAAACTTGCCCTATCCTTTCCCTTATTATGCTATCAGATGCCAAAAGAGAAGTCTATATAAGCCTCTTAATGAGGCAGAAGAAAAATATCCAGATCATGAGATAATATACGAAAAGTTTCGAGGTCCTAACAGTATTAAGTTATTCAACCTAGTGCAAAAAAATTAGATATTCGTAAAGGTAAGGGTAATGAGTTTTGGACGTCCCTATCAGAAGAAGATTTGGTTAAAGAAATTAAAAAAATTGATTGTTTCTATTATCGGTTAACATCTAGTCCTATGTAAAAACTTTCGATATAACTTTTATGACTATCATTTCAAAAAAACTTAACATCAATATTCGATGTTGATATTTCCAATCTTCCACAGAAAAAAAAACGGATTATCAAAATCAGGATTTTCTTCAGGATATTCATTGTTGTTGTTGTTATTGTTGTTAAGTATAATAACTGTTCTACAGAAAGGACAAGTGTTATTAATTCTTAGATAGGTAAGCATATATTCAACACAGAACACAAGCTTACACGTCATTTTGCATAATTCAGTTTTTGTTTCTTTGCATATTGAGCATTCTTCTGAGTTCTCTATTAACTGTAAACCTGTTAAGAGTAGCATTAGTTTGTTTCTGAGGGACTCGTGACATGCTTATTTACTCTTAACAATTTAAACATATCGATCTTACGTGTGATTTTCATTAGAAAGTTTTCTGAGAACTTCCTATCGCAACAAGTGCGTATTATGCTGTTTTTACTCTAAATCTTTGCTTTCGAACTCGAGAACGAATTTTTCGCTTTTATCGTGTAAACAAACATTTGACCAGTAAACTTTATTTTGTTGTTTCTCACATGTGCTTCATCTAGCAGTGGTGTAATATCGTTCAAATCGATAATAGAATCAAATTCTCTCAAGAAGGCTGTTAGTTCTTTTCCTGAGATGCGACAATTTTTAGAAACTATATCCCAACAGAGTTTGTCTTTAAAGGTCTTTAGGAATGTAAGTATAAGCAAATCTGTTCTGCAAGAGAGTATGCTCCAAAGTAAGTATTCTTGGAATTGTGTGCAAACCTCAATAGCTTGTTTTTGCGAATATTTCCCCAGTTATTTTCTTCACCAAACACGAGCCAATCAACTTTTTCTTTAAATTCATTAACATAATCTTCACTCATTTGTTGACCGTATTTATACGTGTAGTCTTCCCAATGAATATGTCGTCTTGTATGTTCTTTATGGTTTCGTACGAAATCTGGTTTTAAATGATGATAACAACATGAACCATACCTTCGTTCACACAATTTGTCTCAGAAAAGTTTATCACTATACTTATTAATAATGTTTTCGTATCTAACTAAGTCTCTCCTGTTTGATAATCTGACCCAATTGATGTGTTCTTCATAACGTTCTATAAAAGAAAGTGACAGTTTATGGGTTGATGTAACTCAACACAAGTGTATCTTGTTTTTGAAGATATGTAGAAAGTTATCGGGTAAGTTCTTTATTTCTAAACTTTGTTTCCATTCTTTGAATTTTCGACTACTAAGTTCATTTATAACTATATTTCTACAAATCGGATTCTGAAAGTAGTTTACAATATGCTCAGGGTTTAACCTTTGAATCGTGTCTTTTATAAGCTCATCTTTATTCATCATTGTTTTATCTTGTTTACTTGGTTGTTGTGAATTTGCAGCAGTTGTTCCTAGAGACTTATTTCTGTGCTCGTTGATTAAGGCTATTATTTCTGCTTTTCTAAGCTTTGAATAACCATGTACTCCGTTCTCTCTACATTATTGCTTAAGTTGGGGGATAGTTTTCCTTTCCATAACCTCCTTTTTTTATAATAATAAGAAAGTAGGTATTCATTTTTGTTCATTTCTGTATTTAATAAATATGGATAAGCAGTATGAATGGATACAGAATAAACTTAACCTTATTCATCAAGATCTTCAACTCATAACAGTACTACTAGAAAAACAAATATTAAAAGAACAAGAAATGCTATTAAAAGAAAAAGAGGATGGAGTATTAGAAAGATATACACCAGAATCAAATTGGGATAGCGACAAAAAACTTTACCCCACAAATGATACTGACAAAGAACTTGAGCCTACAAATGATAGTGATGAACATGATGAGGTAGATTTGAAAAAATAATAACAAAAATGAATTAGTTTTCATTAGATCGTTAGTAACATTCATGGGTTATTCCCATAAAAGCAATGTTCTAATACAATATGCTAATAGACATCGAGATTTCCTACGTCACATGAATATTAGCTGTTGTATTAAATAACGAAAATGATTAAAAATTATTTTTTGTATAATAAAAACAAGAGAGTAATTATGAATTTAATTAAGCGCACAGTAGTGGAATTAAAAAAAAAAACTTATGTAAAGGAAAGGGGACCAAAAGTTATTCCCGATTAAGGAAAAACAGAACTCATAGACCGTATTAAAGAATATGAAGGTGAGCAAAACAGATTAAAGTTTAGGAAAACTTTCCCATTAAAAAAAGGCATATTGGAAAAACCAAAACCTAAGAGATTAGGTAGGAAGAGAGCTTTAAAACTGTTTCCATTTAAAAAAAAAGTATTTGAAGAACCAAAAATCAAATCTGAATCAATACCAATCGATGTAAATCGTCAAAATACTACATTTAAATCAAAATTAGAAACATGGAGATTCACAACACAATACAAACCAGAAGATCCAATAGAACATAATATTAAAACAACATCTAAAGCTATATTAAGAAGAATACAACTCAGCTTACAAAAACATGGCTCATTGAAAATTAATAATTCAACTCAGCTTACAAAAACATGGCTCATTGAAAATTAATCTATGTTTGTTCTAAATATAAGAAAGGAAAAGAAATGCAAGAGTTTTATTTTAATACTGAAAACCGAGTAATATATCAATCAACCAATGTAAAGGAACCACTAACTAATATGAAACAAGCATTAAGAACAAGAATGGATGAGTTTCAAGCTTGAAGTTCTGGCTGGGCTCTTATAAACATTAACTTTTTTGAACTAGCAATCGTTAAATATATACCATACAGAGGATCATCATACATAGAATTACCTAAACAGATTCAAACAAAAAGGCAGTAATTAATGTAAAAATTAAGACGGAAAATGCTTCTTATACTCATTATACAGTGCCTTATATCCTACAAATTCACATCCTGAACGAGTACCAAAAGATGATGAACTATTGTCAAACTTAGAATCCATACTAAAAAATATTCATTTTCCTGTAAAACTAAGCGATATTCCAAAAGTCGAAAAATTACTTAATATTTCTATAAATGTCTATGTGAATGACAAAGACTCTCTCTCTCTCTCTCTATGGCCTATGAAACCCGGAGGTTCAATGCCGCGTTCACAAAAGCTCTCCACTGACTTCTATCGTTAGCCAATTGGATCCAGTTTCTAATTTGCATTCCTATCTCTGCGAGATAGATCTTAATATTGTCCTCCCATCTGCGCCTAGGTCTTCCTAATGGTCGTTTTCCGATTGGTCTTCCAGTCAAGACTTTGAAAGCGTTTCTACTTTCTTCCATTCTAGCTGCATGACCCGCCCATCTAAGCCTCCTCGACTTGACAACCCTCACAATGTTGGGTAAACCATATAAATTATGTAGTTCCTCGTTATGAAGTTTCCGCCATTCCCCATTCTCGTTCCTCTTGGGTCCGATTATTCGTCTCAGGATCTTGTTCTCAAATACTTTCAGGCTATGTTCTTCCCTCAGAGTAAGCGATCGTGTTTCGCAGCCATACAGAACAGCATGCAATATTATCGTTTTGTATATTTTAAGTTTCAATTTCCTCGACAGCATTCGCGACGACAAGAGATTTTGAACCGAATAGTATCACGAATTCCCTGCGTTTAGTCGACATTTAAATTCTCCGTGAATATGATTTTCCTCCGTTAATATTATTCCTAGATATTTGAAACTATCCACTTTATCAAAAGTATTATTTAATATTTTAACGCATCCATAATTTGCTGTATTCCGGTCCCGACGCACTTCCATGTATTTAGTTTTCTTTGCATTTACTTCTAAAGTATGATAAAGACTATTCAATTTATATAATACATCACATACAGACCAAAAACTTGTTGAAGAAAATGTCGAGGAAATTGAAGCTTAAAATATACAAAATGATAATTATGCCTGTTGTTTTGTATGGCTCCGAAACATGGTCACTTACTCTGAGGGAAGAACATAGACTGAAGGTATTTGAGAACAAGATCCTTAGACGAATATTCGGACCCAAGAGGAACGCGTATGGGGAATGGCGGAAACTTCATAATGAGGAACTACAAAAGTTATATGGTTTACCCAACATTGTTAGGGTCGTCAAGTCTAGAAGGCATAGGTGGGCGGGTCATGTAGCTAGAATGGAAGAAAGTAGAAACGCTTTTAAAGTCTTGACTGGAAGACCAATCGGAAAACGACCATTAGGAAGACCTAGGCGCAGATGGGAGGACAATATCAAGATGGATCTCGCAGAGATAGGAATGCAAAGTAGAAACTGGATCCAATTGGCTAAGGATAGAAGTCAGTGGAGAGCTTTCGTGAACGCGGCATTGAACCTCCGGGTTTCATAGGCCATAGAGTTAGTTAGTTAGTTAGTTGTAGACCAATGTACAGTATTTAGCTTTAACCTCAAAGCACTTTAGCATTCTAATTATTAAATACTTCACGCTATCTTATGTTCTGATCAAAGCCTTGCGATAACGGGTGTGCTGAAAGTTATAGACACTCAAAAAATGGTCTAGAAGTTATATACAATGAGGAGAACATTATGCGATAGAGTAAAAATATAATTATGTTTACTGTAATGCAGTTTTAGATGTAAGTTTTTTATGATTTTAAATGGCATAAAAGCCTATGCGCAAAGCAACCTGCTCAATCTCACCCTACTCAATCTGTGCTGGTAAAAGATATTTCCAAAATGGGTTGGCCAGAGCTTTGGCCCAGAAGTTAGGTTATTACAATACTAGACATTGGATTACGTATGCGCAATATTGATATATTATCAAAATATATAAAAAGGAATAATTTTAATTTATCAATTTTTCTTGAAGGAATATACGGAACTTCTTGCAAGTGCCGAAAGAAAATATTATTATTATTTCTAGTAAGAGTGCAAGACCACTTAGTAACAATTACACAATGACGTTCCAGGAAAATTTATGACTCAAACTAGGCCTGAAAAATGACCCGTTTCTATTCATGAATCGTTTGCGAAACAAGCGATTTTTTCAGACAGTAGAAATCGAGATTGTAGAATGTGACGTCATGTAATTACTTTTTCCCTGTGAAGGAAGTCGTTTCAACTTTAGTTTGTAAGAACGAGAGAAATCGACAATTCTACATTTTATTACAAATCAGAAATATGATCATTCTAAATTATAATTTCTTTTCTGAATATCCACGGAGAATCGAATCGCGGATCCCTAATACACAAAGCGAATACTCAAGCCACTACCATAATAATGCTCTTTTAAGTAAGTGTGAAGAATCACTCGTCTATGTAGGAAATGCAAACGTTTACAAATGCAATGTTTTATTAACCATGAATCACTGATTTTGGTCATGATAAAATAGTGCAGTCCAGAGAATTCAAGATTAAATTTTAAAATGACTGAAAGCATCTCTGAAATTTGTCTCTATTCTATTCGGTTATTCTCATTCTACAGGTAATTTCAATAACCTGGAAGGGCAGGGATACACCAAGGGCATCGTATATTTCAAAGGTTCTCCATCGAGAATCGAAAGTGAGACCCCGCCTACTAATCAATCAGATGGGTGGGGTGCCTGCTTCGTTTCCAAGGCAAGTAAGGTTGAGACGGACAAAATAGTGGTCGTGGGTTTTCTCGGGACACTCGCAATTCCTCATTACACCAATTAATCCATCATCACCTGCTTCAATCATAGTTTTCCTTAGGCTAACAGGCATAAGCGTTGGACATTGGGTGATTTCGTTTTCAAGCTGTTAACCCAGACCAATCCGAATCGAAAAACAGTTGTATTTTCTATTGCTCATTAAGGTTTTCTCACAAAAACAATATGTAGAAAAAGTCATGGCGAATCGTAATTCCATTCAAAAATAAAACAGCAGACTAGCAATACCTTAACCTAAAATGTAACAATTACATATCCTTTAGAACTTTTTCAAAATCTGTACGGATATTCTGGAAAGTGCCACAGCTGGAGTTGGTCATTGAGTCGGTGGGACAGTCAATACTGGGTCAACAGCACGCGACCCACTACAACTCACCACTCACCATGACCCACTGCGATAATGACCCAGAAGTATGTATCTTCTGCACACGAAACTACAGACATGGCAGACTTAATTCTTACACTCTGCATTTGTTTCAAAGCAGTCGCCATTATCTGGTCAAAGACTTATGTCCTTTCCTGCTCTCAAACCGCCGTCATGTGAAGAAACTGCCCCAGAACCTCTGTTGCCGGCTTCGAACCCAGACCGTTTAGTGCATATATCAGATATTGAACCGAAGGCTGCCTTATCACTTAGTGAAAATACATATGCCATGTCACTCCAACATACGAAGAATCAAAAATCTACTTCGGCTTCCCTTGATATTAATGATATCTCCCCTCGTTCCGAGAAACAATCGAAGCTGAGTTCTTTTCAACTACCTAGACGTTCTTTAAGGAAAAAGAGGAAAGTGTTGTCCAAGGACAGCAGTACAGTTACAGACAGTGGAAGTGAAATCGAGTCATTGACTCAGAATAGCGACGTTGAACCCAGTTTGGAAAACAACGAGACTTCGTCAGGCGATACACAACACGTCCAAGCAACGAAGCAGTCTGTTACCTAACCAGCTTTCGAGTGTTTCCCTCCCATTTTTGTGCGTGTCTGTTAGAGGTGTTTTGCTCCCATCCTTTTGTTTACAAACATGGAATGCATTTCTGTGAACCAGTGTTGTTTTCTATCTTGTATTTACTATTATTGATTTTTCTGTTATGTCGATTTGGAGGGAATTATGTTTCGATAATGTCAATTATGATTGTTCTACCGAAGTTTACATCCGATATGACTTTCCTCAGTTCAATCCTGCTGTGATGTCAGACTCTCCCCCTTTCCTTCACACAAATGCAAGACAATTTTGTTCTTTAAATATAAATGGTATAAAGTCTGACCGTTATAAGCAGAACCTTAAACTATTTATTCAACAATATAATTTTGAATACATTTTACTACAAGAAGTCAGTTTTTCTGACTTCAGTTTTCTTCCCACATACAGTGCGATTGTAAATGTAAGCACCAATGCCCATGGAACTGCAATCGTAGTGAAAGAAGGTATTGACTACTCTCAGGTGAAAAGAATTCCATCGGGACGTGGTTACACTGATGGCATCTATGTGTTTAATCTGTATGGTCCATCAGGCAATAACAAACGTGCTGAACGTGAACGTTTTTATAATGAAGACATATTGTCCCTATTACTGGCAGATTCTAGTTTCGTTCTTGTGGGTGGTGACATAAACCCGTTGGAACAACGACGGGACACGACTTCTCACTTCCGTCCTAGCATAGCATTTCAGAATTTTGTTAAATCTTTATCGCTTCGAGATGTATGGTAATTTCATTGGCAGTTTTTTAAATTCACGTACAAAAATTCGGAAATGATGTCCAGGCTCGATAGGTTGTATACCACGGATACACAGATGTATAAGGTCATCGAAATTGATATTCTTGTTCCACCGTTCAGTGATCATGCTGTCCTTTATTGTACTATAAAATTTCAGAAGTATATAAGACCACCATACGGATAATGCTTTTGAAAATTAAATACTACCCTTTTACAACATAATGATGTGCGCACAGACTTCCATATGCGTTTGACATCATCAAAGGAAATATTTTTCAAATATCATCCAATGGTGGAATCATTATGTTAAACCGAAAATAGGTGTTTTTTCAGGTCTAAAGGTCGTGAAGGAAAGCAGGATACACACAATACACTGGAATATTATTGTCGTGTTTTAAATGACTTCTGAAATCATCCTAGTAGCCTTACCAATCGTCAACAGATCAATCATATTAAAGCACGCATTCCTAGTGTACAATCACAATTACTTCAGAAATATTATGGCACAATGGACACAAATGATGTTATTCCCAATGATCAACCGTCCCTTTACCATTATGTGCGTCACCAAAAACAACGACTTTCTCAATATGTGAATTATCTTCAGACAGAAGATGGTAAGCTTTTCACAGACACTCATCATATTCACCAGACTATTTTTAATCATTTTAGCGACATGTATGGAACAATTACCAAGGATCAGCGGACTATTAGTGAATATTTCCAAGTGTCGCTCCCTCAAGTACCTGCACATTTATGTAATACCCTTATGTCAACTATAGAGAAAGAAGATTTATTATTTGCTTCAAACTTGCGAAGATTGAAAATGCGCAGGGCCTAATGACATCCCTTATGAACTTTACAAGCAATATTGGGGATTTTACATCATATTTTATGCGAATTATATGATGAAATGCTCCCTCAACGTAACATACACGATAATTCAGGAATAATAATACTAATTCCAAAGAAAGGGAAAGCAGTTACTATTCACGATTATCGTCCCATCACGCTACTTAACACAGATATCAAAATATTCCAAAAAGTTCTTGATAATCGCCTTAAAGCGATCTACTCTTTGCTTATTAGTGACTACCAAGCCGCATTAAATCCGAAGTATAATGTTTTTGCAGCGCTTAGTAAAATTCGCGATCTCTCAGCATACTATAAGTTTAAACAGAATCCTGCTTTTCTCTTATCCGTTGATTTTAAACAGGCTTTTGATTGTCTATCTCATGACTACTTATTTGCGGTCCTTCGTGCATATGGCTTTCCTCATTCATATGTCCAGATTGTACAGTCAATGTATACACATGCTACAGCAAAGGTTCAAATAAATGGGCATCTCACATTCCCTCTCGATATCAATTGTGGCATACAACAAGGATCTCCGTTATCTATGGGATTATATTGTCTTGCTGTAGACGTTTTACTACGAAAACTGATGCTACTCCATGAACCTCAGTTACATGACTTTCAAGTACTCAATGTGCAAACTTTTGCCAACGATGTGAGTTTAATGGGCACGACACCGAAGCAATTTTGTTATCTCCAAGGCTGTTTACGCGACTACCAAAATGTGAAGGAGCTAACATTAATTATATGAAATCAACGGTTATGTTCTATTATGTGGCTGCCCACCTGGGCTATTTTCCTTTAATGGATACTTATACTATAGCCGATAGTGTTAAAATATTGGGAATACCTTTCTCTTGTGATTTACGGTGCTCTTACAACTTAATATGGGATCCAATCGTACAGCAGATTTGCTTATTAACTAAATAACATAAGTATCGTCGACTGAACTTACTGCAGAAAACTTGGTTCCTGAATATGTATATTTACTCTGAACTTCGATATGTCGCACACATATACCCGTTACCAGAACTGTATGCAAAAAAAAAAAAAAAAAAAAAAGATTCTTTATGTGGTCAAACATGTTCTTTCGAATTCATAGAAATACTCTGTATCTTCCATGTTCTGCGGGGGGATTCAATTTAGTGAATATTAGAAAAAATGTCACTGTATATGAGAACAACTTACCGCTATTACATGGACCAAAGGACTCATACGTATCTGTAGTTCCACTTTTGGGCAGAAAAATATATTTGCGAATAATTCGCCTTTAATTCGTTTTTATAAATTGATCCCAGATTATGTGTGTACTTTTATTCAATACTGGGCTTACAACGGTATTCAAGATAATCCCAGTGATTTGTCTTCCAAACAACTATATTCGCTGTTAATGAAACCAGTTCATGCGGGTACTAGTCCAATAGTGTACAAAAGATTTCCGCAGTACAATTGGCCACGTATATGGAAAAACTGTAATTCAGAGTGTCTCACAGTTGTTAGAAGTGCATGGTATTGCCTTATTTATGACTTATTGCCTACAAATTAGAAGTCATTTGCTATTCATCGTGTAGTGAAAGAGGAGTGTTCTTTATGTGGTCAGCTTGATACTTTACTACATCGCATCACGTCCTGTATTTCCACTGACAAATTTGAAATGCCTTGTGTCGGATGCTGGGACTTGTTTGTCGACAGCCACCATCTACATTCTCTCCCTCCATCTTACGATTTCCAGACTATCACTGGTACACGCAGACCAAACTAAATGCGATTAATTGGTTGAATGGACATTATATGTACTGTATGTTACAATATCCTACCAAGTTGTCATATTTGGATTTTATTTGGTACTTACAAAGTCGCAGATTGCATTTGTTTAATGCAACTCTTCAAACAGAGACAAAATAGTTTGCAAATTTCTTACGCATCTTGCTTGTCCAACAATAATGTAGTATTTTAATTTTTCTCTCTATAGTGATTTGCTTTTCCTGATTTGTTGTGTTATCCAATGTACTATTAACATTCATATGAAATAAAAAAAATTAAAAAAGTGAGAAAAAACAGCGACTCAAGTGAGAAGGGTCCCGAGTTCGATTCTCGTTTGAGTCAAAAATTTTTTTTTTATTTTTTGCTTCAGGCAATAAATTAGGCATTTGTAACTATTAGCAAAATATTTATTCACTATATGTTTGTTTATAATGACTAAAACAAAAGAGATTTTAAAATCACTTGTAAAATCTTTCAATGTTCCATGTTAACTAGCAAGAAAATTTATCTATTCCGTAAATATACTGATATCACGAGTTATGGTTACGACAGTTAACGGCGCTGATTTCTCTGTAAATTTTGGGGGCGGGCATTCATAAAAAATACCTACAACAATACATGTAAAAATACGTACATATTCATAAAAACACATGGGGCTCAAATGAACATGGGGCGACGGGCCTTCCAGCCTCCCATGATCGGCGCCCTTGACGACAGTCCTTATGTAATAAATGTTTTTGAGGCTTCGTGTCTACATCTGTTGATAGTGTGCGATTTACAAAGGAGTTAAGGGGGAAAATCCTTATTGCTAATACTGGATGTTGCTATAGCCAAAGCAGATTTCCCCCTCATTCCCGTTGTATTTCTCACACTGTCAACAGATGTAGACACGAAGCTTCAAGAACATTTTTTACACAACGACTGCAGTAACAATAATACTTACGGAAGATATTAAATTTTCTTATTAGTTAACATGAAACATCAAAAGAATTTAGAAGTGATTGAAAATTTCTGTTTTATTCATTATAAACATGTTAAATTAATATTTTACTTATAGTTACTTTATTGGTTGAAGCAAAAACAAGAAAAAAAGGTTTGACTCAAACGAGAATCGAACCCGGGAACCTCTGCACTTCAGTCGCTGGTTCTTCTGACTCTGCCACGCCGTCACTCGATAAGTTTGCGTGTCGTACGATATATGCGGGGGGTACAAAACTTAAAGACGGTTTTTCTCCGTAATTTTTGCCATTGCGCTCTCTCAGTTTGTAATATTAACTCTTCAAATGTGCACTACCACCTCGCACAAAATGTCCCTGAAGTTCACTTACCAAAGTGTGCCTTCTCCTTGTTAGTCTGTTTTTGATGCTCTGGACTCTATCGCCTAGCACGCCAGTCTACACCATGACTCATACGTCTTTCACTCAGTGCAGGCACGTATTTAGGTTTTCTTTTCGGAAGGGGTAAAACACGAATCCTCATAAACACGTGATTCTAATATTTCAAAATTATCAATAATACGTAATAATAATAACAGTAGTAGTAGTAAGGGGTTACCTGACACTTTTGGCCCTGGGTCCCTGCCTCAGGACCCATGGTCCCTGTCCCGGAGTCAATGACCTAGGGGTACTTAGGAACACGCCCTCTAGATTTTGGCAGGGGTACCTTGGCCTACCCCTAAACTTTGGCAGGGGTACATAGGATCATCCCTCTTAAATTTTGGAAATTGCCAAATCTAAAAATTGGGCATGGTAGCCTAGAACCATAGTATGTACCTCTAGTAGTACTGGGAGTCTATGTCGTTCCATTTCATGGGTAAAAAATTACCAAAAATTTAAATTTCGGAGGTTTTTGACCAAATATATCGCCATTGATGAGGCGTTATTACTCAATATGTTTATATGTAATGATGGGTAAATTCCCGGGAAGATATTTTTCGGGAATATTCCCCAAAATGGGAATTTTCCGGGAATTTATGTACAATCACAAAGAAAATTGCTTTCTATTACTATATTATAATTTCAAAGTTAAATTCGTTTTTATATCACAGTATATTATTACTGTTGTCCTAAGAGGAGTCTTTAAAATGTATATTCTGAACGATGTTATGTTAATTTATTATTATTTTATTATATTTAGAGAGTACGCATAAATGGATATTTATTTACAATATGTTCTATGAAAGTAAATGTGTTTCAAAAATGGTATAGTAAGCCCACATACTTTTAAACCGCTAAAAAGTTTAAATATACATGTAACTGGATTTTCTAAACTTGACTCTACTACTGATATTATAAACATATTAAATTTTTAAATGTTATAACAAACTAGGTTGGGTAACTGCCAGAAGACATATGTCCCACCATTTTATCAACGTTTGCATAAATATGTATATTCACAATATTTGCAAGATACTTTCCTATCTTTATAATTTTGCATGTAACATTGCCATACATGACCTTTCTTCCTGCCCATTTCTCGAATTTCATGGGTTAATTCACATGTAAAAGAAGTCCGAGTACCTCTACAGAAATTTGAGTCAGAGAGAGAAGACAGACCGACGTCTAGTACTAACGGTGGTTTAGGGTATATTAATAGCAGTTCATCTCTATTTCTACATAATTCTAGATTACTTTACAAAATGGATCCTTTTCATTGTTTGTAAATTAGTACCTTGCTACTTTTGGCTATTGTTTAGCTTTGGGGGCCAGATTTTGCACTTACTTTTTTGCGATATTCTATTCCGATGGGGTTGTTTAAGATTTCATACGTTAAATTACGTTACCAGCATTAAATTCAGATAGCATTGCCGAGCGAACGTTAGCCAGTGAAGGCGGGTTAGAGCCCCGCAGGGCACGTTGTTTTCTATCTTCGTTACCAACAATTCACTCTCTTTTCTGACATAAATCACTTCTACTTAGCTGTACGGTTTGTACAAATTCCATACTGTCCTAAAAAAATGTGTTCGATACTTCTTGACTACTTGAGCACCACTATCAAATCATTTCTTCCAGAAATCATCCTACTTTTTGCTAGTTTTGGGCCCCCAACATTAAACAATTACCGTACTTTGAAAAAATGGAAATGGAACTTAAAAAATCGTATTATTAGTTTTATAAACTACAGTCAAAGAACTTTAAATTTTTTAACCTCCAAATTCTCTAAAACCTAGAAGTAAATCATAGTATATTAAAATAAAGTAATTAGTCATATGGATCTTATAATTTAGAAGATAAAGTAAAGAAATGGAAATAAATTCCTTCCCGGGAATTTATAGGCTAGGAAATATTCCCATTTTCTAAATTGCTTCCCACCAGGAATATTCCCACTGCCCACCACTACTCCCAACCCCAGAAGCCAGCAATGCAACTCAAAAAGGAACTTTGTACCTGACTAAAGGAAGGTCCCTTTGGGTAAAATTTTTGAAGTACAACAGGTGTTACAGTGGACACTTTTACTAGATGGAACAATAGATGAGGCACTGGTTTCTTTTGCTCATGTTCTTAATGCAGCAATAAATACTTTGTACTGTTCAAAATAGTAAAAACAATGAAATTTCCAACAAGGCACGGCGAACAGAATCACCACCCATTACGAAATTAAAAAAAAAGCTTTGGAAACTGTGGTGTGCATTTCCAAATGAATACATATCTTAAAACGAATATCTGATGTAGGACTTAATATAGAAAATCTATTGAGATGCAGCAAATATCTAGACTATATTTCTAAAAAATCAGACACCAGCATCAAGAACACTAAACAATTTATGTATTTTATCAGATCTAGGTTTAAAACTTCTAGCATACCTCTTGTAAGGTACAATGGTGTATCAGGTGCACAAGTTGAGAGAAGAACAGAAAATTTGAATGAATTCTTTTGTAATAAATTTTCAACTACATAATCAACGTACTTACCTGTTCAATCCGTTTACTCGTCCACTATATCTCATTTATCTATTATGAGAATGAGATACTCTTATTTTCTCTCCGGCCAGGACAATATAAGCTAGACCTCCCTTCGTTCGATATCATCTATTATTTCTTTTCCACTTTCGCTCATTTTTAATAGATGTTTCAGGAAAACCTGTCTTCCCTGTTCTTGGAAAACAGCCCGTTTCTCTGCCAGTTGTAAATGTGGATTAGAAAGTTCTGTATCATCCTAAAGCAATTTTATAATTAAAAAAATCATAAAAATAAAAATATAAATAAAAATGATGATGTGTTTTCCTGCATGGTGTTCACTTTCCTTAAGACTATGGTTGCGTGAATGTATCACTTACTGGTGACCGCGAACCCACCGGGCCCAGACGGGTAAGCTGTTAACACTCACTGACTTATCCACCAAACCAATCATCTCCGGAAAATCGAACTCAAATTGACTTAAATGTGAAGATATCCAAGCATCCTTCATTCTCACTCACAGTCCAGTATCCAGATCTGCAGTTCATCATCTGCCCCCCATCGCGAGATAGGTTGCAAATCACAATCTAACCGATACAAGACACTGACCCAAGAGTGAAACTGACAATGAGTACTTCGGAGATCTGAATGTTTGTATTTACTAACCCAGATAAAGAAAGAAAAAAATCTCAAACTGAATTCTGAATAGCGCAACGGAATTGAATTTTGTACACTGAATGCCTAAAATGAATTTAGTTGATCTTAACGAAGTGAATTTTCTGTGAGATCTGTTATTTGTACCCCAGTCACACTAAGTGAAATCAATTTCGTATGTTTTCAAATACTAAACTTTGATTTTGTCACACTGTTCACGTACTGCTTTTCAAAACTCTGTATACTACATACTAACAAATACCACTGAATTTAATTTACTACATAATTCTGAATAATGAGCTTTGCACTGGAAAAGAAAAGATTTTGTTTCGGCTCGTACCTTTTATTTACACTAATTTTCTGTATGACAAGAAACTAAACAAACAAAAAAATAATTAAAAAGAAGTCGCAGTAGTTGGAAATGTGAATGAAAACTTTAACACAGCCTAATGGGTAAGTGTGCATACAAAATTGAATAGAATCACATTATCTCTTCACATCTCGTGAGTAACTTTTACCTGTATTCAATTTCTGTCGACTGTGAAACACTTGTATATTATCACATTTGCTACAAGGAAACAGACTAATCACATAAACTCTATACTACGTACATGTATTACTAGTCGTGTCTGTGTGCTATATACTAGACTTTTTTCTTTCGTATTTCTCTCTGGTCGATGTTGTGCAAGTGGGGCCAGCACAGAGGATTTATACCCGTAGGGTGACCTCTTTGTATAAGCTTAGGCCTATCCACATTTACCTTTCACAACAAAATTTTTGAGATACAGAGAAAATACACATTAGGAAATTCAAATAAAATGTATACTTAACCTAACACATATAAAAATCACTTCTCTCAGACATATATTGTAGTATATTGCATGCAGTCTTTACTAAGGACGTATAGAACGCCTATCGTTTAGTTTTAAATTCTTTTTAAATTCTCTCTAATTAAAAAGAAATATCCATATATGTTCTTAAAATCTGAGCTTTGTTTACTAGTTATGCGAATTCAAAATACAAAGCGAATATTTCACCGTTGATGAACTTCTCCCATTATCAATAGCCGTACGTGGCACTCTTGTCATCAATGTGAGCCGAAACTTTTCGTAAACATTTGTCTCATTGTACCCAATCTAAAGTAAAGGTGAGCCGAAAAGCAGAGAATGGATTTGCATTGTAGTATCTAGCAGTACGGAAAATTTCGAGGTTTACACATCTAAAATATAATTTTGGGAAGAATATATGTACTCGAAAACTACACACATTTCATGGACTGTTTATGACAATCGTGAACACTGAAACTTAAAGAACGTAAACCCTCCCATTGAACGAGCTGTTCCTGTCACATCTCGTTTTTATATACTATGTAACTTAGGGAAAAACGACGCAAAGTTAGCACATTTTGTTAAACATCACAACACCAAAATAATGCATCTTCCCTCCAACGATAAGATTTACCAGGTTTAGTTCGCCCAAAACAATAATAATTTGGATTTACCTTCTACCACACTTACTTGTTGAAATCTTCCATATACAAGAAACAGATGTTTACTTCCTGGTCTGTCAGTCCTTGCCAGACTTCTCGAAGAAAATATTTTTCATCCCTACTCGGCTCAGTAGGTCCCAGGTGATCCCAAAAATAGCATTTTCTGGCCGCTGCTTGGACTCCGGACAACGAGGCTTCACCAAGATGGCTTACGTCAGTCACACACGCTCTGAAGTATTAGTTTGCTCTCACTGTCACAACTTTATAGTCCATTGAGCATAGCAACCAACTCACTGCATTCATATTTTGTCCACAGACATGGCAAGCTTCAACTATTGTGTAGTTACTTTAAAATTTATGTTTTCCACGTTTTATGGCTACAAAGATAACTTTACGTCCACCTCTTACCACTGCTTCCGATAAAAGACAAAGACAATGGGAAGAAGATCCCTAATTGGAGGATTATTCTGAGGTAACTATATGATGGTAGGTTTATCTCTCGAGATGAAAGAAAGCCGAAAATCTCAACCATAACTGTGATTGCGGAAGATCCGATCATAGATGATTTAGATTAAACAAAGAGATGCTTCAAGAAGCTATTATGGCTGGCTTTACAAATGTAAAATTTAGGAGAGTTTTTTAAATAAAAATTTTGATTTCTTTTGAAGATCTCCTAAGCCAAAAGTATCCATGAAAATAAACTGGAAAGGATTCAAAACGACCGGATATGACAATATTTTCTGAAATAACATTAGATTTTGGGCTAAATATATGAATATTGTCCAATATAGATATATAACCATATATTTTCATCTAAATACACTAAAATCATCATTTCAAGTAACTTAACGCAAAATTTGCGATCTACCTAAAATTGAGTAAACGACTAATTATATTTTTTTTTGCAAAAGTTCAATAAATACAACATTCCTATACATACACTGGTTGCCCAAAACTTCCGAATCATTTTACATTATACCATGTATAAGTTAACAGCAATATCTTGCTACTCTGAAACATATCAATCCTCTGCGAGAAAATTATAAAAGACATTACTTCCTATTCAGTAAAATCCCAAAGTTGGTAGTGAAGGGTGGACAGCCAATCTGCCTACAGAGCGAGCCAAAACGTGATTTTTTTTCTTTCGCATTTACATAAAAATGTAAATAAAAGTTTCATTATTTTGCGGCCGCTGTTTCATTTTTAACTGCCTTAATATCAAAAATAATAGAAGAAGAACATATCTGTACGAGTTAACATTAGAACTAATAAATGAAAACCTGAAAGCTCCTCCTAAAATATCAACTTATCAAAAAAAAAAAAAAAAAAAATGCTGGTGTGCTTGGGACAATACAGAAAACAAACTAGCGATGATGAACAAGTCTAACCAACTTGAGATATTTGTTACATCTGCAGGTCAAGGGAAAACAACAGAACTCGCCTGGAATGTAATAATTGTGGAAAAAACGTGTTCAAAAAACAGTCAACAATTATCGCTACATGCAATACATGCCAGCAATGACAGAAAGAAGGCAGTGACGTGGATGTTGATTAACTTTGAACCCTCCTTGAGTCTACATATTGCGGAAAAACATATTTGCAAAAAGTACTCAATCATTAGTGCTCTCTGCAATAAATATCAGCATTATCACAAGCTCAGTGACGTGGATATTGATTAGGTTAGATTCTGTTCTTTCGTGTTTTTTTCAGTGTGTTCACTCATATTTAGCTGTGTGGTAATTTAATTTAAACGTATACTTTTGGTCAACAATGATTTGTTTTAATTTACTAAACCTAAATGCTCCAAACATACAGTTTGCATGATGCACAATGCTGAAAAATGTGAATAATCGATCACGGCCGAATTGCCGCCGTCGCGAGCGGAAACGTGAATTGGCAGTACGTGAGATTTATAGGAGATATTGAACGAATTAAATCGCACTTTTGACAGCTAAGATGCTTAGCATTCGTATATTTTATCACGTGTGTACCTTGAATATAACTTTTTATGAACAAACATGATTTTTCAGTAACTAGTTTCACATATCTTACAATGTCTTTCCACTAACAAAATATGGACTTCATGTAAACGCTTTTCACAATTATGCACAGGCATCTTTTACGTGTATGAGATAGCATGTTTCCCCAAAATTGATCTTCGAATATACCATTCTTCATAGTCTTGATACGAATAGTTCCTTCCCATCTGTATTAATACATCTGTTGAGAAATATAAACTTTAATTAAGTTAGATTTGTAGCTTTCCTGGCGGCGTATATGATAAAGTTCTTCTCGGGCAATCAGCCAGGTGAAAACTGGTGAATAGGCCAACGTTTCGAGAGTTGTCATCGTTCTCGTCATCAGAGCAATTACGTAGGGATCAGCGGATATAAGTAATATATACTCTGGGCTGGAGAAAATGCTGGTTCCTGATTGGCTGAAAATGCTTGTTCCTGATTGGCTGGTTCAATCTGAAAAACTGGAGCTGTGATTGGCTGGCTATGTTCCGTAGTCCGTGCTATTGATTGGCTGAGGGTTATCTGAATGTTTGTGTGTCGTTTTCTTTGCTGTGGTACTGATGACCAGGTTCCACAGGGGGCTGAGTTGAAATCCAGTGTCTCTATTAACGTTGTTCGGTTCATGAACTACGGCGAGAGATTCGGCTAGTACCTTGATCCAGTAACTGGTGCTCTTGGTAATGATGGATGTGTCCTTAAATAAAACTTTATGGCCTCTGATAAACTGTGTTCAGCTAAACCTGATTTTTCTGGATGGAATAATCTAATGTAATTTTCATTTTCTCTGCAACGTTATTCAATGGTGCGTCCTGTTTGTCCTATATAAGCCTTTCCGCATTCACAGGGTATACGATACACGCCTGGTGTCTTTAAGCCCAAGTCATCTTTGATTGGGCGAAGTAAGTTCCTGATTTTTGGCTTGTGTATGGTCGTAATGTTGTGTTTTTTCGTGAATACACTAAAAACAATACGCACAGCTCCAGGAGACCTTCTAGTCAGCTTCGATGTGGTTTCATTTTTCACCAAGGTTCCAGTTCAAGATACGTTACTCCTACTTAGTGAACACTTCACACCGGAAATTGTGGAGTTATTCAGAATCACCTTAACTTCAACATACTTTCTATATGATGGACAGTACTATGAACAAACGGATGGAGTCGCCATGGGATCACCACTTTCACCAGCAGTTGCGAATTTCTTTATGGAAGGTTTTGAGCAAAAAGCATTAGAACTGACACCTTTCAAGCCGTCATGTTTTTATAGATTCGTAGATGATACGTTTGTCATCTGGCCTCACGGGGAGAAGACACTGCATTTGTTCCTCGAATTTCTTAATAAACAACATAGTAATATCAAGTTCACAATGGAGATTGAAAAGGACGGATGCTTGCCATTCTTGGACATTCTCATCCGCCGGAAGCCCGATGGTAGTCTCGGCCATAGCGTCTACAGGAAACCTACCCACACTGACCTCTATCTCAATGGCAACAGTTTTCATCATAAGTCACAGCGAAACACCGTCATCAGCACACTAGCACATAGAGCGAAAGACATCTCAGACGAAGAATCCCTCCCTCGGGAACTGGATCATCTCAAGAAGACGCTACTCCAGAATAATTACAAGAAGCATGATATCAGTTTGGCCCTGAAAAGGACCTTTTCTGAACAGAGGAAATCCAAAGAAGAAAAGGAAGAACCATTGAGTATAGCAGTTTTACCATAAACTGAACAACTTTCTGGAAAGATCTCCCGGATTCTGAAAAAACACAACATTAAGACCATACACAAGCCGCCACCAAAAATCAGGAACTTACTTCGCCCGATCAAAGATGACTTGGGCTTAAAGACACCAGGCGTGTATCGTATACCCTGTGAATGCGGAAAGGCTTATATAGGACAAACAGGACGCACCATTGAACAACGTTGCAGAGAACATGAAAATTACATTAGATTATTCCATCCAGAAAAATCAGGTTTTGCTGAACACAGTTTATCAGAAGGCCATAAATTTTTATTTAAGGACACATCCATCATTACCAAGAGCACCAGTTACTGGATCAGGGTACTAGCCGAATCTCTTGCCATAGTTCATGAACCGAACAACGTTAATAGAGACACTGGATTTCAACTCAGCCCCCTGTGGAACCCGGTCATCATTACCACAGCAAAGAAAACGACACACAAACATTCAGATAACCCTCAGCCAATCAATACCACGGACTACGGAACATAGCCAGCCAATCACAGCTCCAGTTTTTCAGATTGAACCAGCCAATCAGGAACCAGCATTTTCAGCCAATCAGGAACCAGCATTTTCTCCAGCCCAGAGTATATATTACTTATATCCGCTGATCTCTACATAATTGCCCTGATGACGAGAACGATGACAGCTCTGGAAACGTTTGCCTAGTCACCAGTTTTCACCTGGCTGATTGCCCGAGAAGAACTTTATCATTTAATTAAGTTGTTTCTGCGCACTTGGAACGCTTTAGTTTGTTCCTTAGTATTAAATAAGTTTTCTCCTGTGTGTTTTAACATGTACATTGTAAAACGTGAGCTCTATATAAATCTTCTTTTCACCTGTGTGTTGTTATGTGTGTGAGAGTTTCATCTGTGTATTAAAATGTCCTGCCAAACTTGAACATAGACCAAATACATTTCCACACTCGTCGTATGTGTGAAGTTTTCCACTTGTGTATATTAAAATTTTGTCTTGCCAAGCTTGAACGCGAATGAAATGTCGTACTAGAATTAGAAGTTGCTAACTCATTATTGCCAGATTTTACAGGATCGCGCTTTAAGTTTTATAGAAATGTGTTGAAATACCGACATATTAATACAGTGATCTAAAATTTTGTATGCTGGTGCGTTTCGCCAGGTGTGACATTGTCTTACAGTACCAGATACTTATAACGAAAACAGAACGTTTTTGAATAATTCTTAAAACCTGATTTAACAACTTTTCTTATAAAACGAGTGAAAAGTTGGCGAGTATACTCAACAACTTCTGAGTACACAATAAAGAATAAGTGATAAATACGAAACATAAGCACGAACTTTATTTTTAACAACCCACATGCACATTCACTTTACATCATCATCCCGAGCTTCAGAAACGATTGTGAGCGAGAAAGAATAGAATATACTGTGTGACGAACTTTTGGTACACACCCTCTTTCCGAACATAGAGGACGAATTCCGGTAAAGTCATTAACACTTCTGATAAGAGTTCCGTTAATGTCGCTTTGAAATCAAAGACGTCAGCAACTGGAGTGCAATCATGTTCCCTATTATTAGTGAGTTACTTTTAAACACATACAACCTTAATACGATTTTAACCTAAGGTTTGTCCGATTAGTTTAACCGATTTGGAAGGGACGGACTTGATTTTTTTCATCGCTTCTTTTCTTCAATTTGTCCAAAGTTTCTGTCAATGAGAATAAAAGAATTTCCTGGAAACAGGAAATATAAATATATGCGGTGAAAACGAAAATGTGCAACCATGTATCGACCAGCAAGATGCAGCCAAAACGCAGATAATCCAGAAAGTCTTAGTTTTGGAATAGACATGGAACATGTTTTTACGCTGGATCTTCACTTGTAGCTGACGAGGAGGGTGCACCCTCATTATTGGTGTCACTTGTGAAATCGTCACTCGAATTTTCCTGGGCGCCAGTCATCTTTTCACTATGCAGCAATCCGTGTGGCGGCAAAGCAGGAGCGCCATTCGTAGAGTAGATGCGGAACCAATTTGCCGTAACATATGCCCCCAAAATACGGACTTGACAACTTGTCTTCCAAAACTCACATTCCATTACAAAGTGCAGGTAGGACATTTCAGGGGTTTAATGTGGTCTGCTACCTTTAACATTTAATTCCCAATTAAGCCTTTTTAGCAGGATATTTATCGTGCACTTAACATTTCTTCCAAACACTGACTTAACAAATTGTGACTGCATCAAATTATTTTCTATATGCTATGTCTAGTTACGTGTCTTGCCAAAACTTATTTCAAACTATATCTTATGGAGCACCCTTTGCTTGGTGTTTGGTTATTGAACAGTGTGCTTTGACATGCAATTTGCTATATGTGAACCATGAGTAAATGCCATGCTAGGTTTGAGCGTAGACAATATCCTTTTCCACATCTATCACGTGTGAGGTTTGGGTCCTGTGTGGCTCAGCGCATATGAATCCTGAATAAATTGCATTCCAGGATCTTTCTGCGTGTGAGATTTTTCACCTGTATGAACTAACATGTGTGTACCCAAATTTGAACGTTGATTAAATGCCTAACCGCACTCTTGTCATGTGTGATGCTTTGCTTTTGTGTGGATTAACATGTGTTTTGTCAAACTTGAACTTCGATTAAATGCCTTACCACACTCTTGGCACATGTGAGATTTTTCTCCAGTGTGGATCGCCATGTGTCTAGGCAAACTTGAACGCTGACTAAATGACTCACCACACTCCTGGCACGTGTAAGCCTTTTCTCCTGTGTGGATTACCATGTGTTTAACCAAACTTTGACGTCCATTAAATGCTTTACCACACTCTTGGCATGTGTGATCTTTAACTCCTGTGTGAATTAACATGTGTGTAGCTAAAGATGAACGTTGACTAAATACCTTACCACAGTCTTGGCACATGTGAGCTTTTTCTCCTGTGTGAATTAACATGTGTATAGTTAAAGTTGAACGTAGATGAAATGCCTTACCACACTCTTGGCACATGTGAGCTCTTTCTCCTGAGTGGAATAACATGTGTGTAACCAAACTTGAACGATATTTAAATGCCTTACCACACTCTTGGCATGTGTAGTGTTTTTCTCCTGTGTGGACTGACATATGTCTAACCAAATGTGAACGTACACTAAATCCCTTACCGCACTCTTCGGACGTGTGAGGTTTTTCTCCTGTGTGGAATAACATGTGTGTAGTCAGAGTTGAACGTCGATTAAATGCCTTACCACACTCTTGGCATGTGTGAGCCTTTTCTCCTGTGTGGATTAACATGTGTGTAGCCAAACGTGAGGGTCGATTAAATCCCCTACCACACTCTTGGCATGTGTGTTGTTTTCCTTTTGTGTGAATTAACATGTGCGCAGCCAAACTTGTACGATATTTAAATGCCTTACAACACTCTTGGCATGTGTAACATTTTTCTCCTGTGTGGACAAAAACATGAATATCCTCTAAATTCCATTCCACATACTCCGCAGATGTGGGATTTCTCACCTGTATGAACTAACTTACCGCTAGACAAAGTGTAATTTTGCCTAAAATTTTTAGATTCCTCATAAGAATGAGAAATGGCATTCTTTAATGTAATAAACGCATCTTCTTCACCGTGGAAAGCTAGAACGTTATCGCGCCTGTAAGAAATTCAACAAATAAGGAAAAGTGAATGAAGATGATGATTAAGTAGCAACAATAAAATGTAATCATACGTGATATATTTCATGATAAAATTAAGCTTAATACGTTTTATTACATGAAATATTGTAGAATAATGAAATGGAGTACCACACAGATGTCTCCATATTTCTCTATTCTCAAAATAAGAGGCTGTAGTTTGTTTCACTATATCAAATTGAACCATTATTTATATCGTGGTGGTCATAAGTCTTTGACCAGGTAATGGCGGCTGCATTGAAACAAATGCACAGTATGAGAATTAAATGTCTTATCTGTAGTTTCGGGTGGAGAAAGAACAAACTTGCGATCCAAAGGTCTAAGAACAACTACTTAACTTATTAATATAAACTGTACCGAATATCATTCACTTATATCATCATAAGAGGAACAAGAAAGGCTTTTTGAAACGAAGAAAAAAAAACATACAACTTTCCAAGCTGAGGCAGAGAAATTTAACGCAACCAGACTAAAGCCGAATCATTTACAGCATAGTGATCGTGGTTCAGTGGCCTAGGCGCTTGACCAGTAATCTGGAAGTTCTTCGATCGAATGCACGTCGAGCAATTTTTTTTTTCTTTTACTTTAGGAATTTTGATGGCGATTGATCGGCGATAACACACGCTTTATTACATTCAAATATTTGAATACTCGTTGTTTCAACACTTGAACTATCCAATTTTCAGGACTAATACTACTAACAATTATCTCGAAGCGTAAAAATTAAAAACTTATTATCGCTCAGGTCATACCATTACAAGCAGAAACGTGATATTAGGGGAAAAAATACTTCGGTTTTGTTTAATGTTGCCTATGAAAAGACGATTTCATCATCTCGATTCTAAAACAAACCAAACAAAATCGGGATGAGACATAACATTTTAATGCTAGACGGGACAAGGTTAACCCACACTATCGTCATGCTTTGGAAATGAGAATCGAGACGAGACGAAAAGTGTCGTAAACATTTCTCGTCTTATCTCGATTCTCGAAATAGTGTATGCCACTCTTTAACCAACAATTGCTCTGTAGACTGAATCTTATACATTATTTTGTTACTTTGTATTTCAGAGCTCACTGAATTATGGTCTGTGTATATATTTTTGTAGCAAAGCTTTTATAATTATATCTGCAAACTCCACAAGTTAGTTTATTACAATCTTTAGTGTTCAATTGTATTCAGTTCCTTTTATTACAGTTATTTTCGTGAAAACGTACCGTAGAATATTTTCTACACGAAATATTAGCGGAAAGCTTACGTTTAAATTTGAGTAGCTGTAGAGGTGCCCCATGAAGGTACGGAACCCCTTCCCCGATTCCCCTACGTTTAAATAGGTTTTGCCAAATTTTACGGCAACTTTAAAACGTTTAATAGCATTATTATTATTATTATTACTGAAGTGTTGTAAATTTAATGGTACAACCTGTTGCACCCAGCTACCGCCTAGTGGGCATTGTGTTGAACAAACGTGTTCACAGGTTTTCTCCGTGTTTTGCCTCCTCTCACTTCCTTTATTCCAATATTTCTTTCATTCTCATCATTGACGTCTTCTGTAGTTTAGCCGGCATAACCATTTCTTGAAAACAAATTTTCTTACGGCTCTTGAGAGTTCAGAAACCCTACTTTCTACGCGAAATTTGCCTCGAAATATTCCGTTATAACATTTAGCTAGTTGTAGGGGAACTTTCCGTTATAACATTTAGCTCGTTGTAGCAACATATGGAGAGGGTATGTCCTGTTGGTCCTGACACTTTTCTCCAATCCCGACTATTTTGTAACTTCTGGCTTACGCTACGGGTGATTTTACAGGCTTTGATACAATGTGTCTTCCTACGGAATTTATCTATATTATTATTATTATTATTATTATTATTATTATTACTGAATATTTGAGACCTCAATATTACGTCCTACTGCAATGCAAATAAACATACTGAAGTTACGGAATTGAAAATAAATTCTTTGGACCCTATATAAGGATGAATTGAGTTATGAGAGATACTTTGCAAAGGAAAGATAGGAAAAATGTGTCAGCTTCTGGATAATGTGAAAACCGAAAAATGAAATGAAATGAAATTTTTAAGTTTTACATCCCACGATTATGCCGGTTAGGCTAAAGGAGATGGTGTTGATAAGAGATGAGTGGAATGAAGAAAGTGGGAGGAAACGGGAGAACCCCGAGAAAACCGACGAACACGGTGTTTGTCCATCACAAAGTCCACAGGGAGCGAGCTGGGACCCTAAGCACCGGAGGTAAACGCTCTACCACTGAACTACTGCGCCCCTAATGTGAAAATGGAAAATTCGGATGCCTTAAAAGAAGCTAAGTAGGATTTGTCTTCATCACAATACCCTTTCGAAGTAACACCCCTTCTTTGGATAAAAGACATTGGACTATGTATGCGTTAAATTGATATATTCTCAAAATATACAAAAAAGAATAGTTATTATCAATCAATTTTTTTTCAACGAATATATGGAACTTGTTGAATATGCCGAACGAAAGCACTATTATTATTTCTAGTAACAGTGGAAGAACACTTAGTAACAATTACACAATAACGTTTCAGGCAAATTTATGACTCATACTAGGCCTGAAGAAGGACCCGTTTGTATTAATGAATTGATTGCGAAACAAGCGAAGTTTTCAGACAGGAGAAATCGAGATTGTAGACTATGAAATCATGTAATTACTTTTTGAAGGAAGTCGTTTCAACTCTAACTTGTAAGAACGAGAGAAATTGGTATTTTTTCATTTTATTATACATCAGAAATATGAAAATTCTAAATTATAATTTTTTTCTGAATATCCTCGGAGGATCGAACCGCGGACCCCTAACACACGAAGCGAATGCTTAAGCCACTACACGCTCTTTTAAGTAAGAGTCAAGAATCACTCGTCTATAAACGAAATTCCAAACGCTTACGATTCCAGTGTTTTATTAACTATGAGTTACTGATTTTGGTCATGATAAAATAGTGCAGTCCAGAGAATTCAAGATTAAATTTTAAAAAGACGGAAAATATCTCTGTAACTTATCTCTATTATATTCGGTTATTCTAGTTTTACAGGTAATTTCAATAACCTTGAACGACAGGGACACCAACACAGATACATCGACGGCTTTTTATATTTCAAAGGCTTTCCCATCGGGAATCGAAAGTGTGACCCCTCCTACTAGACAATCTGATTGGTGGGGTGCCTGATTCGTTCCCAGGGCAAGTAAGATTGAGACGGGCAACATAGTGCTCGGGGAATTTCTCGGGACACTCCCAATTCCTCATTCCATCAATTCGTACATCATAATTCACTTGCTTCAGTCATAGTCTTCCTTAACCTAACAGATATAATCGTTGGACATTAAGCGATTTCATTTTCATGCTGTTAACCCAAACCAATCCGAATCAAAAGCAGTTGTATTTTCTATTGCTCTTTAACGTTTTTTCACAAAAACAGTATGTAGAAAAAGTCATGGCGCATCGTACTTGCATTCAAAAATGAAACAACAGACTAGCAATACTTTAGCGTACAATGTAACCATTACATATCGTTTGGAATTTTTCCAAAATCTGTACGGATATTCTGAAAAGTGCCACAATTGGAGTTAGTCATTGACTTGGTGGGTCAGTCGATCGTCGGTCAACAGCACGCGACCTACTGCGACCCACCACCACCATGACCCACTGCGATCATGAACCAGAAGTATGTATTTTTTGCACGCGAAATTACATATAGAACAGATTTAATTCTCATACTCTGCATTTGTTTCAAAGCATTCGCCATTACCTGGTCAAAGATTTATGTCCGTCATGATACATACGTTATCAGAGTTAACTCAGGTACATACAAAAATACTTATATTGTGCTATGTGGAATAAACATTTCATTATTATAAATGACAGTAGAGGCCCGTTGTCACTAACATATTTTATATATCATTACTTTTTGTGTCAAAAAATTTAAAAATCAGAAGAGATTTGTGCAACTGCAGCTAAAAGAATCTGTCACTATGATTACAAAGAAACAAAGGGGCGATATAACAACTTCTAAAATTTTACACAAGATACGTGGTTTCATTAAGTATACCAATTTATTGTTGCGTTTTTCTATAGTCTGATACCTTGAGATAGTAAAATTTGCGTATATTGATATGTAGCTACGTAGTTACATCTGATACATTCTAATAAAATATATACTTTTGAGAAGCATAGAGGTTTCAATTTCCTGTAATCTTTATGTACTTATTTGAAATGCATGATATAATGATTCCAGAATTTCACGTTAAGTTAATATGGACAACCATTACCACCTTCGTTACTCTTAGATTATTACTAGTGCTTTTATGTTTGTGCTCTGAACATAGAATTTATCACAACCTGTTGTAATGCTATTCGCAGAAATCAATATATATATATATATATACTAGGTTTGGAATCCTGCTATTACAGGATTTTTGTAAACAATATCCCTCGAGTTGTATTAGCATCGTCACACACTCGAGTCATTATTGCTTTTTTTACGTTAAAAGTGAAAAGGGCGTGCGAAGATAAATGCTACACACTGAATACCGAAAAACTGAAGAAATATGTTATGCATCACATTATAAAATACAAGGAGCTGAACTGTTTGAAATATATAATTTAATATTTATTTATTTATATGTTTATGACTTCTTTTACTTGGCGAAGTTAAGGCTCTGCAGCCTTCTCCAAGCACTCAACCACGTGCATACATTCTTTTTTTTTAAAAAAAAGCACCAATATGTATAAAATATTAACAATTACAAAAGAAAAGTATTGAACCACATAAAAAAGGAATATACTACTTAAGAAAAAATAGTTAAACACTTCCAAAACAAAAATTGAAAATAATATACAATATAGGAAGCAAAATAACATGGAGAAACTTAGATTGCATATTGCATATAGCGGTAAATATTTTTTTAGGTCGTATAATACAAGCATTTTTGCTGTTTTTGACGTAGCACTTGTTAAAGCATATAAAAAAGTATATAAGTTGATTTGAAGTTTACAGTTTAATTTCACAATATTCCATTGAAAACGTAGTTTTTCTATAATACTTTCTAAGTGATTTGAAGTTTACAGTTTAATTTCACAATATTCCATTGAAAACGTAGTTTTTCTATAATACTTTCTATGCTGGCAAAATTGTGATCACTTGAGTGCATCAGGCAATGCGTGGTGAAGTTCTGTAGATTCACATTAATTTTATATCACATGGTAAATTTATGTATTATGAAATCTGCGGAAAATGCCTATTTTCATCTCGTAAGTCGTGGATCACTTGCTCACTTGTATAGCGTAAAAACACCTCCTAAGCATAATCCACTTACAACTTTTAGCTTTAAATTTAAATCTGTTCCCTTACTCGTAGGATCTTCACTCTAGTGACAGTAACATAAGAAAAGATAAAAAGTTTTCTAAATGAGATACATGACTGGCTAATTTCAGACATGTAAAATTTAATTTCAAACGCTTCAGCCATTTCTGGAGCTAATACCAGATTAGGTTGATGTCAAATTTTTTGTACTGAGTATAGTATGCAGATTGTTCGTCTTCTCTCTCTTGAATGTTTATTTCCGAAAACTCTGCTGCACGCAATACTTTCTTAAAAGTAAAAAAGCTAGTGTGCCAGCTGTCCTTTCTCTAACAAGAGAGACCACTCAGATTATAATATTTGACGTACAATTTTAATCCTCTTCCCGTCTTTATGATACCCATTTGAATGAACGTAACGTAATAAAATGCCACTTAAATGAACACGCTCTGCGTCAGAACCATCGTATCTAGCCAGTAGAATTTTATATTTATCAGGCTTTCATACTAGAAGCACAAGATAATTTCTTGCTCTCCATACCCAGTCACAATTCTGATTCATACTCAAAATCCTTCACAGTAAGTACTACACGCCTCTGGAACAGTCTACCTCAATTAATACACAACGTTTTCACAGTTGCCAAATTTAAAAAAATCTGTAAAATCCCTTCTCTTAAGTAAAGATAAAGATACTGGTAGCTCATGAGTCATCTTCGTTTTACGACATTATTAATAACCCACTTATCAACACACAACCAATAGGTAACCTATGTCAATTTGTACAGCTTATATGCATAGTTCTAGACCTGAAGAATGCCCCATTTGTATTAATGAATTGTTTGCGAAACAAGCGAAGTTTTCAGACAGTAGAAATCGAGATTGTAGACTATGAAATCATGTAATTATTTTTTGAAGGAAGTCGTTTCAACTCTAACTTGTAAGAACGAGAGAAATTGACATTTCTTCATTTTATTATACATCAGAAATATGAAAATTCTAAATTTTCTCTGAATATCCTCGGAGGATCGAACCGCGGACCTTAACAGACAAAACGAATGCTCAGGCCACTACCCACTTTTTTAAGTAAGAGTCAAGAATCACTCGTATATATACGAAACTCCAAACGTTTACGATTCCAATGTTTTATTAACCATGAATCACTCATTTAGGTAATTATATAATAGCGCAGTCCAAAGAATTCAAGATTAAATTTTAAAAAGACGGAAAATATCTCTGTAACTTATCTCTATTATATTCGGTTATTCTAGTTTTACAGGTAATTTCAATAACCTTGAACGACAGGGACACCAACACAGATACATTGACGGCTTTTTATATTTCAAAGGCTTTCCCATCGGGAATCGAAAGTGTGACCCATCCTACTAGACAATCTGATTGGTGGGGTGCCTGATTCGTTCCCAGGGCAAGTAAGGTTGAGACGGGCAACATAGTGCTCCCGGAATTTCTCGGGACACTCCCAATTCCTCATTCCACCAATTCGTACATCATAATTCACTTGCTTCAGTCATAGTCTTCCTTAACCTAACAGATATAATCGTTGGACATTAAGCGATTTCATTTTCATGCTGTTAACCCAAACCAATCCGAATCAAAAGCAGTTGTATTTTCTATTGCTCTTTAACGTTTTTTCACAAAAACAGTATGTAGAAAAAGTCATGGCGAATCGTAATTGCATTCAAAAATGAATCAACTGACTAGCAATACTTTAGCCTACAATGTAACCATTACATATCGTTTGGAACTTTTCCAAAATCAGTACGGATATTCTGAAAAGTGCCACAATTGGAGTTAGTCATTGAGTCGGTGGGTCAGTCGATCGTCGGTCAACAGCATGCGACCTACTGCTACCCACCATCACCATGACGCACTGCGATCTTGAACCAGAAGTATGTATTTTCTTCACACCAAACAACATATAGAACAGATTGAATTCTCATACTCTGCATTTGTTTCAAAGCAGTCGCCATTACCTGGTCAAAGACTTATGTCCGCCATGATACATACGATATCAGAGTTAACTTAGGTACATACAAAAATACTTATATTGTGCTATGTGGAATCAATATTTCATTATTATAAGTGAAAGTAGAGGCCTGTTGTCACTAACATTTTTTATATATCATTACTTTTTGTGTCAGAAAATTTAAAAATCAGAAGAGATTTTTGCAATTGCAGCTAAAAGAATCTGTCACTATGATTACAAAGAAACAAAGGGGCGATATAAAAACTTCTCAAATTTTACACAAAAATAAAGGATACCAATTTTTTGTTGCGTTTTTCTATTGTCTGATACCTTGAGATAGTAAAATTTGCGTATATTGATATGTAGCTACGTAGTTACATCTGATACATTCTAATAAAATATATACTTTTGAGAAGCATAGAGTTTTCAATTTCTTGTAATCTTTATGTACTCTTTTGAAATACATGATATAACGATTCCAGAATTTCACATTAAGTTAATATGGACAACCATTACCACCTTCGTTACTCTTAGATTATTACTAGTGGCTTTATGTTTGTGCTCTGAACATAGAATTTATCATAACCTGTTGTAATGCTATTCGCAGAAATAAAAATATATATATACTAGGTTTGGAACCGTGCTGTTACAGGATTTTTGCAAACAATACCTCTGGAGTGTTATTAGGATCGTCACACACTCGAGCCATTATTTTTTTTACGTTAAAAGTAAAAAGGGCGTGCGAAGATAAATGCTACACTCTGAATACCGAAAAACTGAAGAAATACGTTATGCAGCACATTATAAAATACAGGGAGCTGAACTGTTTGAAATATATAATTTAATATTTATTTATGACTTCTTTTACTTGGCGAAGTTAGGGCTCTGCAGCCTTCTCCGAGAACTTAACCACGTGCATACGCTCTTTTTTTAAAAAAAGCACCAATATGTAGAAAATATTAACAATTACAAAAGAAAAGTATTGAACCACATAAAAAAGGAATATACTACTTAAATAAAAAAAATAGTTAAACACTTCAAAAATAAAAATTGAAAATAATATACAATATAGGGAACAAAATAACATGGAGAAACTGAAATTGCATATTGCATGTAGCGGTACCAGAACTATGCATATAAGCTGTACAAATTAAAATAGGTTACCAATTGGTTATGTGTTCATATTTAACGAAGATGACTCATGAGCTACCAGTATCTTTATCTTTACTTAAGAGAAGGGAAATTACAGATTTTTTTAAGTTTGGCAACTGTGAAAACGTTGTGTATTAATTGAGGTAGACTGTTCCAGAGGCGTGTAGTACTTACTGTGAAGGATTTTGAGTATGAATCAGAATTGTGACTGGGTATGGAGAGCAAGAAATTATCTTGTGCTTCTAGTATGAAAGTCTGATAAATATAAAATTCTACTGGCTAGATACGATGGTTCTGACGTAGAGCGTGTTCATTTAAGTGGCATTTTATTACGTTACGTTCATTCAAATGGGTATCATAAAGACGGGAAGAGGATTAAAATTGTACGTCAAATATTATAATCTGAGTGGTCTCTCTTGTTAGAGAAAGGACAGCTGGCACACTAGCTTTTTTACTTTTAAAAAAGTATTGCGTGTAGCAGAGTTTTCGGAAATAAACATTCAAGAGAGAAAAGACGAACAATCTGCATACTTTATCTCAGTACAAAAAATTTGTCATCAACGTAATCTGGTGTTAGTTACAGAAACAGCTGAATCGATTGAAATTAAATTTTACATGTCTGCAGTTAGCCAAGTGGGGTGCATTGTTATAAAGTGAACACACGTTATAGTATTATGAGTGCTCCAATTGTACAGATTGACCTTCGCAAGCAAAATCGCAGTTTGCATACGTGAGAACCAATATTTTTAGTTTATTCTTAGTGATTGTGTGATGTACTATATTTCAATACGCCTCCGTGTAAAATATTATTTCTAATATTGTCCAGAAATCAGCAATGAAGTGACTAGTACATATGTGTTAGCACCCTAACATTCGTTTGTAATCTCAGTTTTGTGTGACGAACTCTGTCTCCAAATCATTGAAGAGGAAGAAATAATTGTGCCGGCTTGGACGATCGCTTATTACTATCAGCAGAGGACTCCAGCGGACCCTTGGGATTATCCGACGTGGAACGCTTGAGATCTTTACAACTGCAACGTCCCTGAAAGAGTTGACCGGCCGAAGATTATTGTAAGTGAAATCTTAATTTATCAATTGTGCCACACATACAGTATTAAAAGAAAATAAAATAAGTTAAATGGGGAAATAAAAGGGGTTAAAACGGCCAAAGATATATACAATAAAATTTACTTTTTCATTTGTAACCTTTTGATGTTCTTTTAATTTTTATGAAATACATTCAGTATTATGACATTTTCTGTACAGTTTAACCAGGTTTTCTGATTTGCGCCGCAAGATAATTTTAGTGTTGTTAATATTTGATCTTAATTTGATCATTTGTTCACTTTTCCATTTTTAAGGTATGTATGTTTTGTCTACCGTTCTCCCCAACTTCGCTTTACGACAAAACGTATGTACAGAAGAAATCGTGATTTGCCGTAGCAAAGATGAGATAAACGCAATAAACAAGTGACAGAGAGAGAGAGGATGTGTAAACTTTTGGGTAAAAAGCGAAAATCAATGTGAAGGTTTCGATTATATTTACAAGATTCTAACAACAACAAAAAACAAGATTTCATGGCGACAGGAACCCACGCGGTCAAAAGAAAGAAATAGTAGTGTAAAGATATTTGATCAACACTAGCCTCCACTAACCACTGGCCAGTAAAATTCAAGATATCTACAAGAAATGTAGAAAACAAATTATTATTAACAAAATCATGTTTTGAGAGTATATAACTTGTACCAGCAGATACTTGAGCGCGGGTATTTCAAAAACACGACCTAGTTCCGACATATTCATGCGAGAGCTTGCAAATATTATTTTCGAAGTTTTATTTACGCTGCCCAAACATTACATAACAAAGCTAAGAAACGTCATTCCCGCATGGATTATTGGTGGGTACACCACTGCACGAGGTAGGACAGGCTTCGTTGGTTTATGAAATCAACTTTCTAATCATTCTTAAAGAACTAGTGTGAATACAGTAAATTTGCGAAATCACTCTGTAGTGCCGGAAGCGCCATGTCAATTGGCGCCAAAATTTTTGCCACACTCCACAATTAAATAAACAATTAACTACAATTATCTTTGCTAATTGCGTATACAATCTTATTTTCTTAAAATCTTAAAACCGGAAAAAGCAATAGAACAGAAAGGTGTTGGGCATTCCCTTCGCGCTGATTCACTTCCTTTCAGCTGCCTTTATTTTTTTGGATGAAATATTGTGTCTACCCCATCCGCTTTCACCAAGCTGACTGTCTGCTTCTAGAGGCAGTTAAACTATAACCTTTCTCGTCTGAGAAGATAATTTTTTTCTTTTAGGGGAAAAGTAACATATTCTTACTTTTGGTTCTCACTACCTTAAATAAATAGAAATGACAGGAATAATCTGAATTTAATTTAGTTAACTCAAAGGTTAAAAAGGTTATTTTACTAGCCAGCAATATATTCGATAACTCTGACACAAAGTCCCATTTCCTCGCAACACAACCACAAGTGTTCAAATTTAAATTTGATCACTCACTCTGTTTTTGGACGTTTTCGTAATACAAATTGTCATAGTGCTTAAGTTATTATTTTTACAGCACACTTGTAAAGTTTGAACTTTTAAACTCTTTAAATTTTATTGGAAATATAATGTCTCTCTCGAGTCATGGTATAATTTAACCTGTCTTAGTAAATTGTACTTTCTGTAACCAGACGTGACTCTTTGTACACATGAGGTCAAATGTCAACCTCCTAAGGTTATCAGGGTTTTGTATAAAGAAATTTTCCCATGTAAAGGAAACTTTTAGGATACGCCCTCCGCCTGCTTGCGCAGCCGCAGAAACTCAAATTCATTTCGTAAATAATTAAAAATTCAATCAGGTAACACCCTGGCTTACCCCTGTATTTACACGTCCCCACCCTGGTGCCGTGTGAAAATGAGAAAGGCAAACAAAAAGTGAGTACATCTCTGTTTTGGGGGGATTCCAACATAGTTTTTCGAGGAGGCACGAGCTTCGCGCTCGTTGCCCCCTTTGGGGGATTCCGATATAGCTTTTCGAAGAGGCACGAGCTCCGTGCTCGTTGTCTTCTTCGGGGGAGTTCTAACATAGTTTTACGAAGAGGCTCGAGCTACGTGCTCGTTGCCCCCTTCGGGGAAATACCATCATACTTCAAGACATGGATCTACCGTCCAGAGTCTAACTTAGAACTTACGCCGGAACATTGACATTGTTAGTGTTGGAAATAGAAAAAAAAAACGTTCGTATTTTTTAGAAATGTACGTTTTTTTTAGAAAAAAATTGCCTCTCGTTTTTTTCATATAGTCATTTCTAATGCATCTTACGTCTATTTAAGTGTGAAATATTCTTATGTAGGTGTAATCACCGTAAAATGCAACATAAATTAAACGCTAGATACTGATATGCTACAAATATTTTACAATTTACATGAATACCATGCCTATTAACAATTCGGGCTTCAACAGTTTTCATGAATATCAACTAAGAAATAAAAGTAGAAATGAAATTTTGTTTTTTCGTGAAAGCAGGTCTTTAATAAGTATGAAAATAATATCACGAACAGTATAAAATTAAAATAACTTGTCTAAAGGTAAAAACTAATACTAATTTGCCTAATAGTATTTTTCTAAATATCATATATAAATAATTTGTCAAGTAGCAAAATCGGCTCTACCATATATGCAACACGTGCATTTGCACGGAGCGGTAAATTTGGAGGGTTTGGCAAAATCTGTCTTAAGTATATTATTTAAATTAAATATTTCTTGTCGGAAACAGACTTCATGATGATGGTAGTTACATTTACTAAGCTGACCTATTTGAATACTACATTCATAAATTACGTTTAGGTTGCATTAGTTTAAGATCACATGGACAATCCTAAAGCAAATGGTCGAATAAATCCGAGCACAAATTGCTTGATTGTTGACAAATGCAAAAATTCAATTATCGAATAGCAGTGAATATCTATTGCATTTAGTAAGTTATCACAATTTTGATATGACAACTAGTCTTGTTTTTGTCAGAAACAAGTTCCTTATCATTGAAAATAGAAACAAATTTTTAAAGAAATGTTAACAGATGCACAATAAAAATCAAGAAATAAAGATAAAAGAGTTAGTTGCTCTGGAATTGCAAACTGATACATTGAGACTGAAGTTCGATATTGAATTCTATAAAAAGGATTACCGTCTTTCCTCTGCAGGTGTGTTTGCTTTATCTTTCACTAACATAATAGATTAATATTTAAAGAAAAAAAACAGACACAACGGGATTTCATTTTTAGCAAGTATTTAAGCCTTTCTGAGTGCAACTGCACTTACCCTCCCCTTTGTTGTTCATGCTAGAGTAGCATACTGAAAATCATAAATTTTAAGATTTGTTCTTTCTGGAGAAAGGGAGAGGCGCCAAATTATGCCATTGCACGGGGCGACAAATTGTCTAGGGCTGGCCCTGATGATATGTATATACAAAACATGAATATAGGATGACACAATTTCACGTAATGCAGAGTGTTTCAAAATTAATATTAGGGTTTTGAAACCTTGTAGTATTTTTCACAATTAATTTACAATTATAAATATTATGTTAAATGAAACAGCAACTCAAACAGTTTTGTACGCACGCATGTACATGCATTGTTTCTTCTGTCTGCCGTTAGAAGAGCAAGCAGCAAAAATGGAGACTAGAGAGCAGAAAGCTTTTGTGTTTTAATAAAGACTGAATCTGTACAGTGCAACCGTCTGTGTGAAGAATAGTAAGGAGACGCTTGCAACTACATCCTTATTAGGGACGCGCACGAGCAGGGACGTAATGGAGTGTGTACAAGAGTATACGACGTATACGCACCTAAACTTTTTATAGCCAAGCGTATGCTCACCTTAAATTTACGAAAGAAGGAGCATATATTGAGGTGTGTATACACCAAGTAGTTTTGCGTATACGCTATACTTTTGAAAACGATCGAGCGTATTCCTACCAAAAATTCTAGCATTACACCACTGCGCACGAGACAAGATTTGTGGCCGCTTCGCCTCGAAAATGCGCTGTAAATGTGATGTCTGGACTCGAAAAATGTATATTTCTCTATTGGAAGAGCGGTATCTCGACTTGAATTTTGTCAGGAAAATTCTGTGTGGACTCGTCTCGTGCGCATCCCTAGTCCTTATCGTTTGCAGTTGATACAGGTCTAAAGCCTACAGACTACGGTTTACGTCCCAATTTCGCAAGTGAAATATTGCTGCATAACAATGAAGATTTTCTGGATCGTGTCGTCTTCAGTGATAAATCGACATTTCACCTAAGAGCTAATGAGAACACTCATAATGATTGCATCTGGCCGTCAGCAAATCCTCAGGAGATGGTAGTTGAAACGGGACTCCCTTAAATTGAATGTGTTTTGTGCCATATGGCAGAAAGTTTATGGGCCTTTCTCGCCTATCGACTAGATCAGCGTTTCCCAACCTTTTTCACTTCCGGCACACTTCAGGGTAGCTTGAGTTCTCTCGGCACACATATTATTATTATTGTTATTATTATTTGAAAATATAAAATACTGTAGTATTTTTTCTGATTACTGACATCCTTCTCACGGAGAAGAAAGCTCGATCACTGGTGTTTCCCCGTAGTAAAACATCATGTTTATTTTTCATTTTAATTTAAAAATAGAAAACAATTGCAATCAGATATAGGACTCAAGTTGTTAAAAATACACTTTCTTTTTCGAAAACTGTATCCAACCTTTCATTAATAAGTAGGATCACTAAATAGCGAACGAACAAACAAATCTCTTTTACTTTTAAAACACAAATGTAGGTAATTCGTATGTATGTTTACTTTGCCGGAAGGATTGAATAATATTTTAAAATTTCAAGTTACGAAATAGTCTGCAACAATAAAGAAGCAATAATGGTCATAACAATGATAACAAATACTTTTTTTCAAAATTAGAAATGTACAGAACAGTGTTCTACAGAAAATTAAAAATGTTATACAGAAAAGTAACAGTATGAAACTTAAAATTTTAGATTCATAGTAGTAATGTAAAATACAAATATACCTTTTTCTCTATGTCTTGCAACTTGATTGCTATAGAATTAATAATTTTGTTTCGATTTCTTCCCGGCACACCGGTTGGGAAACGCTGGACTAGATGTATGCCGTGTGACGAATGACTCTCATATCGAACACTTGTAGCAAATGCTGTTTGAGGTGCTCTTTTACTTGATGCATTGCTTATAATTGTATGTAAAATGTAATAAGTACTACGAGGACTTAAAACCTCGATATTCATTTTGAAACACCCTGCATTTCTCAACAACAATATTGGAACTAATATGTAAAAAGAAAAGAAAATTTTCCTATAAAGTGCTTGTTTACAAGAACGATATTATTATTAGTCGAGACTATAACTACTACAACGAGTTATTAGTAAAGAAAAATGTAATCAAATGTACAATAACCTTTTTGGAACCAGATGGTCAAAGTGACACATACGGGTGTGTCACTTTTTTAATCCGCTTCTGTGTGGACACTAATTAAGATATCGAGATATTATTTTTGCCAAATATGGTTGGACCATAGTTTATCATATTAATTTATTTTTCTTCTCGGGGTCGAATTTTCTTTTCAAATTTCAGCCCAGTCAAAAATTCGCGAATTTTCGAATTTCCTTTACTTCTTTTTCCCTTGTAGCTTCCTTCGTTGTAGAAAGACCTCCTTGTAGACTTGCCAGGTAGACACGTCGGATGGATGCCTAACTGCTGACATCAATTGGATGGGCCTGTGCACAGTGTTGCCAATTAGGAAATATATAATGTACTGAATTTAGGCAAAAAATTCGAAATTTTTGTTTATAGATCCGTACCTATACGTCTGAGTGCAAGCCAACTTACGCCAATCGAACACTTATTCTAACTTAACAAACGCAAGTACAGATCGTTACAATGGGGTAATTAGGGGCGCACGAAAAATCCGTATTTAGCTTCTAACCCTTGACTTTTCTAGTTTTTCCCTACTTTTATGTTTACCGTAATATATTTTTGATAATTAGAAGGTTTGTTCCTTAAATATCGCCATAATACTTGTAGGTTATATTAGTGGTGTACCAATGTTTAATTTAAGATAGCTTGCGTCTATCTGGTAGCAGTGTTACCAGCTACAGAAAATTTTAATTCCAGATTTTAGGGGAAAATTTTGTGAAAATTATCTGTTTTCTCTATTATTTCCCTCCTGTTGGCTACATCGGAACAAACGTACCAGTATCTGGAAGTCTCGTCTTTGCCCTACACAACGCACTATAGAAAGTTTCAATAGGATAATTAGGGGAAGTACAATAGACCTTGTTCTCTAATTTGAAAGATAACTGTGATTTTTTAAAGGTAGAATGAGATTTTTTATTGACATGCTTACTTTATTAGATATCGTCACAATACTTGTAGGATATATTAGAGGAATACCAAATCTTATTTTAAGATAGTTTGTGTGTGTGTGTGTATCTCATAACATTGTTGCCAGCTACAGAAAATTTTAATTCCAGATTTTAGGGCAAATTTTGGAAAAAAATCCCTTTTTGTTTCTATTATTTCCCTCTTGTTGGCTACACTCAAAAAACTACCAGTGTCTAAAAGCCTCGTTTTTAGCCTACACAGCGTTCCATAAAAAGTTTCACTAGAATAATTAGGGGAAGTACAGTTGAGGTTTACAATAAACCATGTTCTGGAAATGGTAAGAAAATGGTGAATTTCTGAGGTAGATTGATATATATATATATATATATTTAATTTCATGCTTACTTTGTTAGACATCGCAGTGATACTTGTAGGATATATTCTTGGAGTAGTAAGGTTTATTTTCAGATAGTTTTTGTCTGTCTGATGGGAGTGTTTTTAGCCAAAACAATTAATTCCCGACATTAGGAGAAAAATTCGGAAAATTTCCCGTTCCCCCTCTATTATTACCCTCTTGCTGGCTACATTGAAACAAACGAACCACTATCTGAAAGCTTCTTCTTTTCCTACACAACGCGCCATAAAAAGTTTCAATAGGATAATAAAAGAAGCTGTAGCCCCGGCATATCTCTTGATTTTTGCTTCTGAGGCGTAAAAAGTGTAAAAATTTCATCTTATGATGACAGAGAATTTTTCTTTCTCTTTGAATGGAAGCCAGCGACTTCAGGATTTCACTCTACCTTGTCAACACACCAAAGACTTTTTTTAGGTGACCTGAACCCATATAGCAGCAGTGGTGCTAGATACAAAAAATTTTGAAATTCGATTAGGGACTTTTTAAAATTTTCACCAATAGGTTTCCCTCAATAATTTCCCACCTGTTGGCAACACTGCAATGCAACTTACACCAAAAAAAATAGGCACATCCATTTTCTAAAAAATAAGGCCTTAACCATGCCAATCGAATGAATGATTTTTGAGCAATAAATCACAAACTGAAAATTTAGGAAAACGCCAAAAATGACCTGGGTCCGAAAGAAATAATCACACAATTTTGCTCGCATAAGTACAAAGAAACAAACGATTTGTAAGTTACGAGGGCTTCGACTCAGGTTCTGTTGATTATTTCAATAATCTGCAACATAAATCAATAAGTAGTAGTTGCCAGAACAAAAACAGACATTTAAAAAAAAACATGAAAAAGAACGATGCTTTTTATTGAAAAAAAACTTCACACAAAAAACCGTTTTTTACAACACTAGACACTGTTATTCTAACCCGTTTTTCGGTCGGGAGAAACTTTGTTACATCCTTCACCGACCTGTGCTACTTTGTTATGTCGGCAGTGACTTTTAGTTCCATCATACGGCGTATGAACGGTACTCTTTCGCTACGGTTGCTTCATTAAGATTCATTATCTGAGACGAGCAGTGTGTATTATCGCCAATCCATTCCTAAGTGTTCACTTCAAGTGGACAGTACCACTTGTCTCATTGTGAGTTTCTGTCTATCTAATCTGAGAACTGGCTCTGCACGGATCTCTAAGATCTCGCATTAGCTCTAAATTTTTGTGCTCCTGAACGCTTCCTAATGCAATAGTAGTTAACCTACGCTAACGCTGATTTACGTATTCCTAGAAGACCTCATGTAAGAAGTCACTTCTCTTGTATCAAGTCCACAGACTTACTCGAGCCAGCCAATAAAACTCTTTATAACTCGAACTTGCGTCGTTTACGTCATTTAAACTTTCTCAATACTTCCTTTTGGTGAACGTTTCATAATCTTTCTTAAGAATTCTACTAACGCCTTAACATCGACGTGCCAATGTTGTAGTCTACTGGAGAAAGCAGATGACCTGTGGAATGAAATCCTCTGAGACATAGTTCTAATTGGGAACTGCGTTCTACCATTCGACTCACCTTTATTCCATCACAAATCCAGGAGAAGACCAGCCTGTGCGAAGTTCCAATTTTCCGAAGACTTCTAGTCCTGTACGAAGCTCAGTGACGACATCGGCTTACACGAAGTCCTGACCATCCTCCGTCTATCCTGCTCTTGTATTTCAGCTGCTCAAAGTACAATTGAGTAAAATTATCGCAATAGTGTTCTTGAGTGTTTTTAAGTGATTGTGCTACGTGGTGTGTACGAAGTGGCTACAGCAACGTCGAGGTAACCCCAGAGTCTTCCCATCTCGACTTCGAGTGCCTGGAGGTAGGACCACGGACCTCAGGTGGATTACCACTGTTTATTTAATATTTTCATGTATCTGTCATTTGCATTTCTTTTCCATCAAGTCGCTTAACTGTAAAGGGGATCACCTCCCAAGTAGTTACAAAATTACTTTCGAACCTTTTAGTTGTTTTAATATCGTTTGTGTGAATGTTGACAGAGCGAATCCTAATCGCTCCTCTCGTTTGGTAAATTGTTAATTACATTTGATTTCCAAGATCTCTTTTAATTCGAGCGGTAATCTCGTGTTTAATTATAACGATATAATATGTTTTGATATTATAATTTTTTAAGTATTCTAAACTGGCTGATAGCAGTGGTACTCCAACTCGCTGAAGCCTACTCACTCACATATGTGAATACTCGTAATCATTAAGTCTCTTGCGTACTGACTACCCCTCGTCCTCATTCTGACGAAAGCGCCATGCTTTTGTTATCTGTATTCCTGTGGGACCCTGAAGCTGTGCCCTTGACGAGTGGTCATTCGATAGCCTATTTGCTTGAGATGGACATCCGCGCCTTTGCGCCCTGACTCGGTTGTTATTGAAATTGTATGCTATTAAATCATTTCCCATCCGAGCTGCAGAGCTCGCCTTTGGTACGGACTAATATAAAGTCCCAATATAAACAGCCTTTTTCAAGGCTACCTTTTGCTCTTAATTATTATTATTGTGCTAATAACAACCCCCACCACCAAGACATAATTGGTGGCGGCCGGTGACATGCGATACCCCGCGTCACAGACATAATTTGGTAGCTACAATGAGATTCGAACCCTGGCCAATATAGATGGTGGCCCTGATGTGAATTATTCTTGTGCGATATTTATCATCTGGCGGTATATAAATACTTGTTGCTCTTGGCTATCGTTCTCTGTCGGTGTCTTCACACCTTGTTAGTACGCCCATAAATTAGTTAAGCGCTCGTGCATATAAAATCAATATTTTGAATTCTACCAGAGCTTACTTGGGAGCGTGAACAAACTATTCGTTGTACTTTGAATGCAAATGATAGAAGCGGTGCTTTTACAATTTCCTAACACTGAAAATCCTACCAGTCGACCACGAAGGTCAAGTGCCCCTTGAGACCGTTCGTGGGCGCGACAACTCTTTAAATTCTCGATTCCTTCCTGTTCACCCCAACCATAGGTAGGTGGGCAACATGGAAATTTGGAAACTCTCCTCTACCTTGGGAGATCAGTTTTAAAACTTGATAACGTCTCTTCTTCGTAACTCCCTATATATTGTGTCCCTGGTCTTCTTCTTCTTGGTATTCGTATTGGATTTCCCGCTATCAGCATGGTGATCCAATTGGAGTGCCGAATAAGATGGCAAAGCACGGTGTTTCTTCTTTTTCCTATTATTTTCATGATCTGTGGTCCTTCATTAGCGTCCCTTAGTCCTTGTTCATTTCTTTTTCTTTCGGTCCATGATATACACAACATTGTACGCCAATACCACGTTCAAAGTGCTTCTAGCTTGAATATTTTAGCTTTTCTCAATGGAAATCCTCAATTAATCCTACATATATGTAGACGCAACAGTAAGTTCTGAAGATTGTGAATTAACTTTTGCCTACCTTGATCTACACATGCAATGTTTTTTTTTTTTTTTTCTGAAGCCAGATGTTAACCCATAAATATCTAAAAGCCATAAATAAAATTAAAAATTGAAATGCAACTGGGGGCAACTATATGGCAGTGTGGAGTTTTATAGCTGATTTGAAAATATGCCTTAGATTGTGCACGTACTTAGACTCATTCTAAATATTCTCCGTTCGATTCGCAGAATGAAACTACAGTTTGTTTTTCAGGGAATTGAGCATTGTAAATTATGTTCATTATTGAAACTAAAAGCAGTCTATTCCTTAAAAGAAAAAGAAAAAACAAAAACAGAAAGATGGACAGGAGGGAAATGCAGACTTTCTATGCTTAAGAGTTAAAATTTTGTTGTTCTGTCTATGCTTTCTCTGTCTCAGCATGATGCATATTATTATATTCATTTTGTTTGCATTAAATTTCATCTCTTAGAAGTCAACGTGAATGCAATTTACCAAATCTATCTAGTGCGTCTCTAAGTGATGGCAAAATATTCCTTCTTTCTTGCTCCAATTAGATTAATTACTGTCATATCTCGAGGCATGCGTGTTGCCATGTTCGGTGTCCAGCTATCAGACATAAACTGAAACCATTCAACTGAGGAAGGAGCTACTAATTCTTAGAACGCCAGTCTTCTTAAATGTTAGTGGTTAGCTGACTAGAACAAGTAATAAAAAATTGGATTAAAGAGAAATAAGTGAACAGTTAAGACATATTGAAAAAAATTCCGAGTATGTAGCTAAACGCAATCATCAAATAGAAATGCATATCATGGTAAAACTTAACCATAAAAGAACAAATTGGAATAAAATATACCGGGAATTAAAACAAGGAAAGGGAAAAGAGAATTAAACAAAGAAACGAAGGAAATGTTTACAGGTCATGGTTTCTGTAATTCTTATACTAGAAGATTAAATACTGAATATGATTAAACATGTTACTGCATGGTAAAACAAACGCCGGAAGAAATCAACGTCGGACTAACCTAGCGGTCAACGGTTTGCGCTTCCTACAAGCAACGGATTTTGGGTCAAATATAGTGAAATGCCATATGATCGTTTTCCTGAAGTTTGAACCCCCATGGATAAAATAATCAATCTATGTGACTACTCTATCTTTGAGTTGTATTACATTCAACTTTTCAATTTAATTTCAGGATAAAATTTGTACATGTTTAAATATTTGTTCCTCTAGCTATATTTTGCACATTTCAAGTTGGTAAAATTGTTATCCCGGATGTGTAGGCCTGAATCAGAAATATTCGATTAAACTTTTCTTTACAAACGTAAAAGTTATAAAATGGTCCTGTGGCAATTTTGATGACTCACTACGGTACCTGTCTTTCGAGCAGATGTGTTTCCAAACCTAGTAACTTATTATGGAAGAGCTATCATTTCGCTGCGTTTTGTTTTGGAAGAAGCAGCTAAGATGAATACTGTGTAGAAGCTATACCGTATACTGTATGAATACTGTATAGAAGCTGTACTGTATAAGAGATGTAAAGAGTATTTACCAACCTTATCTCTCAAGATTTGTGTGTTTCTAATATTCGTGAAGGCAATGGTTTTATTGTAAATTCAAGGTCAAAAAATAATAGCGGCTGGAGAAAGGTAAGATTATTATGTCGTTTCATTAAGTTTCTGGTTTCAAGTTTGCTAAAGTTGAGTTCTGCGCTTAAATACAATTACTATTGATGCGAATACAGTTACTGTTCTCTGGACATTCCTGACTGGGTATATACTATTCATTTCACTTCATTTGCTTGTTTGGAAATAGTTCCACAGATGTGAGTTCGTTTTGCTAATGATTACACTAGGAAAGTAGTACCCGAATCATGTTCTGCCATATCATGATATTATTGCCACCTCGCATACTGTTTTGATATTTCGTGACTTTTCTCGTCATACTCAGTTAAAATATAAATTAATTGTTTAGCAAATTGTTCATTACCATAAACAAGTAACAAAAATTTCATTTAAATTACCTTGACGATTCTCACACTGCTTGGATACAACATTGAAAATATGTATGTTGCATCCGTTGTTGTATAATGCGCTCCAGTTTGAAACTGAAATGTTGATCATGCAGAATTTCCTTATGGGTCATCTCACACCAGGTGTTGACAATAAGGTAACACTGGTATAGCAAAAAGAATGTCGTTGTAAGCCACAAGGAGGTAAGAGATTGGGTGTCGCGCGTAGCGGAAGGTTGTAGAGGTAGGTGCCTAGGAAAACAGGAGGGGGATGCGTTTTGCTATGATATCATATAAAACGTGCCTACCTTTCCCTGAGATAGTGTAAAACTTTTCTTTCCATTGAATGTAATCGTTCTATTGTAACGTTATAATTAAATTTAACGTATTTTTCGTCACATTAGCCCAGCTCGAGTACTAAGATAAGTCACCACTATCAGGCACCTTTAATTTATACTTATATTTGCAATAACTAGTGATTGCATAACTTTCAAATTAGACACATCACATTCACCACAACTACTTTTTATTCTGTAATCTCCATTAATAATTACCAGTTGCCATAGCAAACCGAAACAAAAATTCTGTGTTATACTGTAACCACAATTACAGATTATCTATCAAAAATTAACATATATTCTATATATTTTTTTTTCTTGTTCTTAACAACAGATGTGCACTTTTGCCCAAAATAGCTACAAGGAAAATGGAAGTAATTCACAAATATATAATATCGTTGCATGATCTGAATTGGCATGTTACGAAATCAGGGAATACAGAAGAGAAAAGTTTCAGACTGTGTGATTTCAGAGATGTCCTTAACAAAATCATTCAAAGTGTGACTAACCGGGTTTCGAAACACGAAAAACTTTTCCACGACTTGGTGTGGTTCGATCCAAGGCGGATTTCTGATTTAAAAGACGAACTACCCTCAAACGCAATGAACAAAATCTGTGGCATAGACAATGGGAAAACTATCGAAGAACTAAAATTTTATGCAGATATTTAATCCAAGTCATCGCAAGATGTGAGTGAATATGATATTGAATATATAATTAGTGAGTATGAAGAGGAAGCATGGTGATATTGTACCAGGGATGTAGGAAATCAAAGTAAGCTTGCAAGTCTTGCCTCACGTGTGAATTAAAAATTATATATGAATATCACATGTATGCCTTATGTTACACATACATCTTTAAAATGTACAAGTTCCTCCTTACTATCCCTCTTACACAAGTAAAAAAAAAATGGTAAACGAGCGTTTTTGAAACTCAATATTATTAAATAAAGATCAAGGGCGAACCTCGGGCAAGACAACTTTGAATCGTTTGAGTTAATACAGTGTGAAATAGGTATACCAAATAAAGTGAATAAAGATGTCTTAATTAATGAATTATGTCATGATAATGCAGAATTGAAAAGATTTCTGATATAAGGTAAAAATGTCCTTGCTTCTTGTCATGTAACCAGATCAAAGTAATAAAAGTTAAATGCTATATATATATGATGCACTGCCACATTATATATATATATATATATATATATATATATATATATATATATATATAGTAGCAGTGCATCAATTGTAATTAAGCTGTCTGAAACCAAAGTTAACTATCATAACTTCCCTTTGTTAATGTTCGTTATAATACATGTTTGTAATTCCAGATGTTCTACAGCAATAGACCATATTGAAAAGAGAAACAAACCATACCAAAATGACATTCGGAAGAATGAAAAGAAAGCCAAGAACAACAAACTTTCAGATGATATCCCTGTTGATTGCCAGCAGTTTCTCCTTGTTTTAATTAAATTTTACTCGCGCTTTATAGTATCGATTTTAAGAAAATACTAATGAGAATTAATCGCGAAGGATTCATCCAAATAGTAACATTATATTTAACTGAAGACAAGAAGAGAAAGTAGTTTTTTGATTCACTCCCAGCTCTTTTAGGATTTTTATTTTTGTAAGGTATACCCTACTACAGTAATTTTTAAATATAGAAATTATTTTAAAGAATAGAAGGAAACGAAGGAGAAAGGGATTGAGTTTAAACTTCCGAGACGATGCAACATTTAAAATGGATAATCGTAACCTACTGAGTTATAACTATCCATAAAAGAGAGGCAACTGAAATAGAACATTACAAGGAAGAAAAAGGCAAAAGGCAAGTGCCCTAGATAAGACTGTAAATAGTCGAAAAAAAAAAGGGAGAATGCAGGCTATAACCTTAAAAGAAAACAATAGCACAAATTAAAGAAATCCAGGTTTGATAATGGAAATTCTTGTAAAGGGTAATGTATAAGCTTGAAAGCGATACCCAAGCGTGTATCCTATGAGCTTTGAGTAATCAGCAATTGCTAATCGAACAAACGTCAATTTCATTTGAAACATAAAACCTAAAATTAATTTTTAAGGCTTAACTCGCGACCTTCCTGATTCTATATGGAATAGCTCAGCGTTAGAAGCATCAAGTGCAAAAATATGGACCTGTCCAAAAAGACAGTATGAAGTACGGGAAAAGCTATCAATACACACAAGTGCTGACAAAATGATACAAAACTCATATCTTGGAGGAATTCAATTGAAAATAGTGCGAAAAAAATATTTAAAACTGAGAAAAGGTGCAAATTAAACAAACAAACAAAAAAGAAATATACGGAAACACAAAATATATCAAAAAACTGATACACAAGTAAACTATAAAACATTAGCTCCATATCCTTCTCATCAGTCTTGGTTCCTTGTACTCTCACGTTCCTGCACTTTCGACTGGATCATATAATATATTCCCCCGTCTAAAAAATATAATAAAAGTGGACAATAGTTTTCCTTAAAGGAGTTTATATCTTTCTCTCATAAAACCTTGGATTCATAGCCATTGTCATACTTTCCTAATGGAAACTTGCATTCAAGAATGAAATCGAGCTTAGACGGTGTAGTTTTCTATGCTACTAAGAAATTTTGTTCGAAAGGCGGGATGTACTTAATAATATCGTATTTATGATAATATTCTTAATCTGGACAGTACAGAGCTAATTTATAAACAAATAAATAACGCTCCATTGGCATTTTATGAGTAAATCTCATTAACCCACAATGAAATTTGACTGAACGTCGCTCTGAAATGAATTTTGAATAATATTGATGATGTCAGCCCACAGGAGTTCTATACAGAAGAACGAAAATCCTTTATAAAATACCGTTTTCGAAGGTACAACGAGAAAATTATCTGACAAAATGCTACTGCCCCATAACAAAAATTGAAACTAACGTTACTTAGAAATCGATTTGTAGTTATAATGACCATACCCCTTTAAAGGAAACCCAAGAAGAAGAAACCGACGTCGGGCGCAATTTTTTTTTAAGATATTAAGATTCTATTTTGTAAAAAAAAGATACTTTGCATAGTTATTTTGTATTGATAAATTTATTCTTAATCTTCTATTCCAAAGGTTTTTTTAAATAAAAAATACAAAATCCTGCGGGACTTGTATCTATGGCCATTCTCACTTCTGTCTAAAATCTAAAAGCAGAGTAACAAAATTCATTTCGCTCACCTAATAAGAAAGACGTGATCTCAAATTACAATCTCTGCAGTGAGAACCAAAATAACTGGCAATAGCTGTTAAATTCGAAACTTGTTTCAAATAGAATGGTCGGGAAACTTTTTTACGGTTTGTACTTGGGATATTCTTACATTCCTTTATATTCTCAAATAAGATTTCAATTCATTTCACTCGCCTAAAAGAAATGAAATGATCTCAAATTATACCATCCGCAGAGTAGGAGCCGTTCTGATCACCAAGTTTGAAACAAGGTTAATGCTACGATCAAAATTTCCTTCATTGTTTGCCAGTACAGACATTAATACTTCCTTCTTCATTAAAAGAAAATAAACAAGGGTTAGTTGCCTCTTCTACAAGGAATAGCAAGATGCCAAATATATACTTCTACGATACGCTGAGAGCAGCGCAAACAAAAATTTGAATTGGAAAGCCCTTGAAATAGAACGAATTGAAACTTTCTTTGTAGTTTCCAGCTAGGGATATTTTTACAAATTTCTAAATTGTAGAAAGCACAAACTCCTAATTTGTTAAACTTAACTACTAAAAATGAAAAGAAATAAATGATTTGTTCTGTAAAGTTGTTTGAGAATAGTTGCAAGTAAAGTGTACAAATACGAAACAAGTTAGGAAAATATTTCCAATCCTTGTTCTTGAAATATTATCAAACTTGTGGTAGGTAACAACAGTTTTTCCGCTTTTCAACTCAAAAGATATAATTTTAAGTTGTCTTATCCGTAATAACTGAGGGAAACGCATTTGTTGCTACATGATACAATATAAAAGATACAAGTATGTCCGTAGATAACAGAAACTAAAATTATCCATTTCTCCTATTCTTTACCTAGTATAAATTTTACCTTTCATTTACGCCCTCTGAAGAACTGAGGTGAAAGAGTTTCACTTCAGATCACGTTATCGCTATCTGATGAGTGAAATAGTTAGTTATTTTCTGCAACCCAGGAAAGGATAAGAATATCCTAGGTAAGAACTATAGAAATATGCCCAATCGTTTTAACATGCTTTGAATTTGGATGTATTAATGGCGAGCGTTCAGCTTTTCACCATACGGGCTATAATTTGAAATAACACCATTTAAAAGACAACCGAAATGACTTATAATTTTCGAGGATGTTACAGAACGAATGGGCCTAGATATGAATCACAAACAATTTTTTACTTTTTTATTTATTTGTGACGTGTTTCCAAACTGTAGTGATTATTGATGCCATTTTCGATTTCGAGTGGTGATGTTTTAAAGATCGTTATAAATATTTTTATACATCATTGGAATCATTATGTATTGTCCTCGATTACTCATTAGATTATGATTATTAATGTATATTTTTCGGTTATATTTTTTGTATATTAAACAAATGATACATAATACCAATTTTTGCTCGGTATTAGGTGAAAATTCTTATTATAATACTGTACAAACGTCTATTTTACCAGATGCCAGGCGAAATAGCATTAGCTTCAGGAAAAAATGGATATACAAAGAATTTTGAAATAAGAAAGTGATGAGAATGAATAAAAAAAAACACATTCTTGCGCCTTTCATGTCTATTCCAGGTACATTTGCAATTCCTTATCATAATTATAATAATAACTATTATTTTAAAAATGAAGCAAAATAAATACCAATGAACAATACCTTCTGCGCCCGAAGAGTATGGATTCGATACTGATACCGGCCCTATTTGATCATTTTCTCATCTCTACTCTTCCCAATATTTTGGGGTCTTTCACATCTATAGTACTCTTCTTCATAATGTTAGTTATAAGTGTATATTAACTTGCTGTTATAAATTAGTATACGAATCGAGCTTTATACTCCTAACGTGATGACGGAGAGAGAGAAAGAGTAAATTATTAACATCTTCTTAGCACTTCCTCTTCCCCAGTTAAGGTTAACCAAATAACCTACTGCCTATTTAAAACTATGATGTCTTGCATAAAACTACTTTGAAGTACACATAGACGGTGTTACTTTGCACAAAATTTCAAGAGTTTCACATTTTCCTGTCGGGAATACCAAGAGTAGTAAAGAGGAAGTTTCAACTGCCACCGTAAGATATTACATGTAACTGTATTTTGGGTATAATGTTGGCAGTTAACTGCAGTTCCAATTACCGGGAGAGTCTTTTCTTGTAGAGGTATTGAAAGCAATCACGTTAAACGCTGATAAAATTTGAAATATATCATCTATAAGAATTTGCATCAAAGTTAAATTAGTTTCGTAGAATACTACCATGTATAGTGGGACTTTGAGGCAGTAGTGTAACGTTGAAAATGAAATGTGTAACGTTTTAAAATCATAAAAAACGTAAAACTGGGAGAAGACGTTTCAGCCTCTACTCGCGGCTACTTTGCAACGGTCCAAAATGACGCTTAAATAGGAAATTATTATCACTGGAGCCTCGTGTGTTTTAAATTTAGGTAAATTTCTTATTTACCTACACGCCGGAATGAATTTCTTGTTAGAAAATAAATTATGAGAAGTGGCGTATCCATAAAAGTAGTTTGACAGGGTCGTGATTCTAAAAGACTGTTTCTTTAAAAAAAATCACTAGACTTTGGAAGTGGGCTTGCAGCTTATACATGTAGGAATCACTAACAATATAATTTTAGGCAAATCATTATTTTCAGTCAAACAGTAACTGCATCCGATTCATCTGATCCGGTTACCGGAGCAGTTTACGAATCATTCCTAAACTGCTCCCGGAACCGGATCAGACGAATCAGTTACAGTTACGGTCCGAGTCAAAGTAATGTAGAATGTTAAGAATTATGCTATAAGTACAAGGGCCAAAATTTTACTAAACACTATACCTAATCAATCCAAGTGAAACGGTGACTATCATTATTGGTATCTAAATTGGGGCTACTGCTCCCTCATGCCCGCAATCAAGTACCATAAAAACATCCCAAAAAACAATATTTAGTCAAACCAGTACTATAAAGCTAACGTAAGGAAAAAATTAAAAAAAATACTCATCACTAATTATAAATCAGTGCAGCATGACGAGGAAAAATAAATTACATCTCACCAAGATAATGGAACCACCAACAGCAAAACAAATATTTTGCCAAATACCCAAATCCAAAGCAAATCAAGAATAAAAATAATATCCATTAAAATTGGAAAGCACTCACCGTTTCGCCATACCAGAACACTCATGAGTAATGAACCCATAATTGATGATTCACGAAACAATAAGACAGCAAAAACACATGCGCAATACTCAACTTCACATTACCGAAAAATGTTCCTTTCCGCACATAAGTCGATTTATTAAAGCGAGTCCACTTGTTATTATTACAAACAAGACTAACCAATGAACGCCCACTTTTACCATACGTCGGAAATATCTTCAGTTTTCGACCACAACCATGACAGGTTTTCTCTAACTCACTTAAACCATACTGTGCTGAAAAGCGGTATGATATAAAATCCGAATCTAATACAAACTTATTTAAAAACGACAAGTTCCAATTCTTGTATTAAATTCATTACGGTTTCTCAATCGCACTTGCTACCTCGATCGTCGCCATGAAACGAAAATTCAATTACCCGCTCACTCCATTCCACACATACAATCAGACAGAACATGTGACGTCACAGTAATAAAACTACCATATGACTGTAGACACCTAGTGAGAAAAATATGAACTACCACCAATTTTTCAAAAAGGACGTCACACAAAAGGCACGAACAGTTCCAACAAGTCACTCAGGCAGAAACAGTTCAAGGAAGTGACTGAACCGATTAAAGTCACTGTTTGAGTCTAATTAAGTACTTGCCTTAAAAAAAAATCATGCTATTTTGGGTGGGCTTCAGCGTGAAAGTTACAAACCCCGTAAATCTTCCAGTGATTACGGTTCGAATGATAACCTTGGACAAAAGGAATAACCAAATCAAATCAGTTCACGAGGATCAATTTTTCTGTTCGTGAGTTGGCACTTTTGTAGGACATGCTAAACTATTAGAATGTGGTTCCTGAATCGATACCAGAAAATACATAATTTTGTTTACAAATATCGATAATTCAAAGTAAGTACTGATACCGGTACCATCATTTTAATATCAATATTAATAAAATGCATGCAGTTTTCTGTAGAAAGTAAAATGTTTAAATACTGAAGGAAAAACGTTGCACAGGAACGTATATTCAACATACTTTTTTCTATGTTGTGCAAAAGACCCCACCTATGAAACGTTTCACATTTCAATTTGAACAATTACATCACAGTCCCATTATGCACACTAGTATTCTACGAAACTGACTTAACATTGACAGAAATTATTTTAAAATTTGGCGGTCTTTACAGTGACTGCTTTCCATACCAGTACGACAACAAACCCTCCCGGTAATTAGAACTGATGTTGACCACCAACATAAACGCCAAAATACAGTTACATGCTCTATCGTACAGGGTAGTTGAAACTTCGTGTTTACAGTTCATGGTTTTACCGACAGAGGATTGTGAAACTCTTTTCATATCTTGTGGGAAGTAATGCTCCATGTGCAAAGAAACCCCTTGTTACGGTAGCTAGTAACCACTGTAAGCGAAATTAAGTATGAAGACATATAAGTTATCCTAAATACAGAATTTTGCGTTATCTCTAATCTGCATAGCAAACTTCTTTTTACCGGCCATCTAGCACATGCTGGTTAGCGTTGTTTTTACAATAATTCATATATCATGTACGTTCACTAAGCCTCTAAAGTGACCCTACATTGAGAAATGGAGGTCCATACTTCAGAAATGATTCCTGGGAATGTAAAAAGTCGACTTCCTTGAAAGAAATGAGTGCAGCTATGAAATGGATTGATGTACAGACCTCTACAATTAATGAAAATCCACTGTTGGTTAAAATATTCTGGCAAGTCTTTACTTTGACTCCAACTGTGACTTTAATCGGTTCTTATAGGTTCAGTGACTTCCCGGAACTGTTTGTGCGTGAGTCACTTGTTGGAACTGTTACTGCTTTTGGTGTGACGTCTTAGTTCATATTTTTCCCACTAGGTATCTCTGTAGTCATATGGTAGTTTGTTAGTGTGATGTCACATGTTCTTTGTGCATGTATGTGTGTGCTGCTCTTTGCGGCATGCGGGAAACGCGTAATTGAATTGGTTGAATTGAGTTAGAGAAAACCTATCATGGTTGTGGTCTAAAGCTGAAGATATTTTCGACGTATGGTAAAAGTGGACCTTTATTGGTTTTTCTTGTTTGTAATAATAGCAAGTGTGCTCGGTTTAATAAAACGACGTGTGTGCGGTAAGGAACATTTTTCAGTAATGTTGATTATTGCGCATATGTTCTTGGTATCTTATTTTTTCGCGTGTGGAATCAGTAGTTATGAGTTCATTATTCATGAGTGTTCTCCTATGGCGAAATGGTGAATGTTTTCTTTTTTAATTCATATTACTTTTATTCTTGATTTGTTTTGCATTTGAGTATTAGGCAAAGTATTTGGTTTGCAGCTGCTTGTCCCATTGTCTTGTTGAGATGTAATTTTTTTTCTTTGTCATGCACTGATTTATGATTAGAGACGAGTGTTTTTTTTTTAATTTTCCCTTCTTATCTTTGCTTTATAGTAGTGGTGTGATTATTTATTATTATTTTGGATGTTTTTATGGTACTTGAGCGGGTGGTTTGGAGGGCGGTAGCCCTCCATTTAGATCTCAAAATTCATAGTCACCGCTTCACCTGAATTGATGTTTAGTAACATTGTGGCCCTTGTACTTATAGTATAATTCTTAACATCGTACATTACTTTCACTGTGTTAGTAATTGTAATCGATTCATCTGATCCGGTTCCGGGAGCAGTTTAGGAATGATTACTAAACTGCTCCGGGAACCGGATCAGATTTTCTCTAAAAGTACACTTAGTTTGTTTTATTGTTACGTATATATTTTATATTATTACTTTATATATTGTATTATTATATATTATTTTTTTAATAATTGTAATACTAATTGTAGCGTATCTCTTGCAATTATTATTATTATAACTTGTAATAGTAACTGTATCTCTTGACGAAGCCATGAACGCTAAGTTCTTACGGCGGAAAATGAAATAAATAAATAAATAAATAAATAAATCGGTTGAAGTCAATGTTTGAGTCAAAGTAAAAATTCTTTATCTTGTATTTTGCTTTAGTCTTTCGAAGCCCTTCGGAAAAATAAGGCTAGACCCATTCGAGCTAAATCCTAAGTAAAAACACAAATGTCCATAATTTTTGTTCCAATATAATACATTCCACGTTTAAATTTGGAAAATTATAAAATAATTACCATTCTCACGATTTGTTATTTTACATAAGTCTGTATATAAATAAAACAATATCGTCGAGCAACCATATTTTAAATGTGTGCAACAATTAGTGAGAAATTTGTAATCAACAATAAACAAATTATTTTATCAAGATATGAACTACATAAGATTTGTATGAGTGGTATCGATCTTATTATTATTTTTATTTGGTATACAGCTAGTCTTTGTGTGCCATGCTATTTCCAAATTGTAGGCTACTAAGTTACGTTCGAGATATCTCCCATACCAAAAAAAAAAAATTCTCGTGAAGCATTGCTTTTAACCAACAAAGTTTCCGAACGCATGTAACTGTATTATCAATCTAAGCCAATTAGTACATGTAAAATTTAACATTACCTTTCTGGCCGAACTGAATTTAAACTTTTTGTTGTTAATTGTTGGGAGTCTTTAGAATACGACGCGCAAGTCTTCTGAACCACTATTCTTCTTAGCGTTTCTATATTACTTTCAAATGCAGGATCTTCTACTGCTAATTCTGATTTCACCCTGTCAACGTTTAGTTTCACATCCAAAGAACACATAGCTGTATCCTTGTCCATTGTTTCCTCTCCTTCCGTTGTAGATAATATTAACTCTTTGTTCTCTGTCATCAGTTCGAATGTCGACCCTTCCCATTGGAATGGATCTTCCTGAGGTAAGTCATAAGCTATTTCTTCTTTGCACATGAATTCCAACTTAACAGACGCCTCACCAGCCATTGTGAATTGAAATATAATAAGATTCAACACTGTTCTTACACTCCCCTTATATTTTATGTTGCCAGTGTTAATGAAATGATTTATAAGAACGTTCACAAAGCAACTTCATATTTCCAATCTTCTTCTGCAGTTGCTTTACAGTGTTGTCAGATTCAGAAGAACAGATTTCCCGCTCAAAGCCCTCAAATTTCCCGATCGCTTGCAAAATTTCCCGGCAAGAAAAATGTCATTAATTAATTAATTAATCTTAATTAATTAATCATTATATTAATAACTTCAAATAAAAATCAAATAACTCTGAACAATCAATCAGAAGTACATATTTTCCTGTGCGACGAGAAATCTATTATACTACCATCCTTTTATTTCCTATCTGTGGTTTATTTGGTAGCCTATAGAAATAAATATACGTTTGTGTGTGTGTGTGTGTGTGGTAGAGTGTGCTAGGTACTTCCAAGCATTATATTCTTCCCTCCTTAGCCTCACTTCACCCTAAAATTCCGTGAATGACTGGCCATAACAAAATAGTAAGCAACGGGCCATAAACCCTCCCAACCTTCTTTCTTCCCGCAGAAAACGGGTATTGGCGTTATTAACTATCAGTTCCATTTGCTTCAATTTATAAACCTCTCTTCCTGTTCTCGTTCTGTTTACCTACAAAAACGCTTGAAAAGGAAGAAAAGTTGACAGAATTTCCTATTTTCAACCAGAATTTTCCGAATACCCGCCAATGCTAAGAATTTCCCATTTAGCGGGAAATTTCCTGTCATCTGACAACTAGCTTATTTCCTTAGCCACGACGCTTGTTTGTTTGTAGTAAGCATAACAAACAAGCAGTGTGACCACCTAGTAAAATATTTCGCACTAACCAATGCAGAAAAAAGTACTAGATCTCAGGGAAAAGTGCTAAAATTTTATCTGCTCCCGTTTCACCCTATTTATGACACTTTACGCTTCTTGTGGGTAGGAGAATTCCCCCCCACATTCTTGCAAGAACCCCAACTTAGTTTTTAGTCAAAATTTGATACAAACCGTGCAAACCACGTACACACTCCGAGTTTTGATTTTACACCCCCAAACTAACAATCCTGGTGGAAATCCTGCTTAATTGTCGTACTAGAACTCACTGTAAAACCACTATAGTAACGCAAGTATGACAAATATAGGGGATGTCGAGAGAAAACAAAAATCATAAAATGGTCTTACTGAGAAAATCGAATTTTAATTCATTAATAGTCTACTGTTTAAACGGATAAGCAAATATGTAATACTGTTTACTGTGTGATTATTTATTAGTTTAGTGAACTTTGTGGTGGACAAACACCGTATACGTGTGTTTTCTCGGGGTTCTCCGCCATTTTCTTGATTCCACCATTTCATTCATTTCTCATAAACACCGTCTCCTTTAGCCTAACCGGCATGACCGTGGGACGTAAAACTCAAAAATTTCATTTCATTCATTTCATTTATTAGTTAAGGAGGCGACTGGACAACGCTTCAGCTCTCGTAAATACCACTGTTGAAAAAGATATGCAGAAAATGTTAACAGAAACAGTGAAGTTGTACATTGCCAAATTTTCATGATATTTGTTTTTATCTCTCAAATGTATTTAAGAGAAAAGAAGAGGAGAAAAGTACTAGATTTGTTGGTGAACGTACTAGAACACTAAAATATAGGTAAAGTGCTACATCTAGTACGAAAGTACTAACAGTGGTCACACTGCAAGCAAGGTTACTGGAATGAATAAGGTTGGGTTATATCAGAAACGGGACACTGATTGGCTGGTGACATGATGTCACTATAGGAGTAGCTAGGCTGACGAGAAAGTCTCGAGGAGCAGACAAGAGAAGCGCACAGCCAGAAGCAACGCAAGACAAGGTTTGCACAGGAAATAAACAATAATAAATAATTTTAAACAATAATTCTACGTACCTTTCTCTGCTTAGTTGTTTGTTGTAGGCCTCACTGTGGCTGAAGGATGTCATTGTCGAGATTTTATTTTTGGGGCACTTGTTGATTTTAGAATTTTATTTCTTTTATTTATGTATTTTATGCGAATGAACATCCTAGTTCTTACATATATCTTAATTAACTGTTCATTCACATCAGGATACTTTTCACTTATTTTCGAGGTTAGTCTTTTTACAATGTTTTTTTTTCGGACATTGTGCTGGTACCAGACAACGAAATGAACGGGAAATCAATTTCTTTAACCCGGGAAAGCCCGGTGTCCCCTACAGGGGACAGCAGTTTAAATGTCTCCTATTTTTCACGTGAAAGAAATATTTCGGTTATGTTTGGAGTTTTTGAAAGTATCTAGTCTGAAGATCACCTGGCACTACTGTGCGATTTCAGATCCACCTAGCGGCGGAGATAGGAAGTACAAAATTACGCATTCTGCGGCCTGAGACGACCCGCTCGGGAGAGTAATACTCCCGGAAGTACGTTTTTCCGCGCGCTACTCTAGACAGCTGTTTTACGCGCTATCCTAGCCAGTTGTTTTAAGTTGGTCACAAAATTTATATCATGAAGTACAAGGGGAACAAAACGACTCTATATCATTGAGTACAAGGACATAAGTACTACAACTACTTATCTACATAAAAATAAATAAATCACTTTTTTAAGTATTATTTTCATATTATTTTAATTTAATAAGTGTTCTAAAAATGTAAAAGAAAATAAAATAAAATAAAAAATCTTTCCTCGGGCGGGGTTTGAACTTGCGCCAAAAGAGGATTTTATTACTAGCATATAGCGCTAGCCCACTTTTTTTCCTATTTATTACTAATTTTACTCATTTTCAACTTGCTTTCTCCAATTAGAGCGACAGGGACACGAACACAGAAATATCGAGGACAGTTAAAATCACAAAGGCTCTCCCACCGGGAATCGAACCCGGGACCCCGTACACCAAAGGCGCACGTGCTAGCCACTAGACCAGCAGGGAAGGCTGCACTGAGGCCGACAACAGCAAGCGTTTGTTGTCTGCTATTTGAATGCAACGTGGCAAGAAGTGAATAACGCCAACCAATCAGAACTGTGTTTCTCGTTTCTGCTTCCGGGAGCATTACTCTCCCGAGCTAGTCCTGGCCTGAGTGGCTGTTTGGACGCTTCACTGTATGAAAATGGCTGCCAAGAAAGGAAACAGGTAACTATATTCTTTTAAACTCTTGATTTATTATCTTGAAATATTCATATTTACATATAAAATGTAAGGTTTGATCACAAATGAATAAAAGTACTTATAATTTTGCAAAAAGGAGAAGGTGTCCCCTGTAGGGGACACTGGGCATTGTACGTACTTAATATGTATCTTTGTATAATTTCCGATTTTGATAACATAGTTTGAATACATTATGGCGTATATTTCTGACACTGTATACAAAATAGATACATGAAACTTTGCTTATTATATACTAAGTTTGATTTAAATCCAGTTTTCCTCAAAGGCGAAAAAGGCTTTCGAGAACGGTTCTTGTCTGCAGAAAGGTTTTCAAGATGAATTTATCTAACCACTACATAACAATGATAATGATTGTTGTAAGTAAAGTAAAAGATTAAACAACAATTATAAAAATTGCATTGTATTGTTGAAGTTTACATAACCAAATCAAACCTAATGAAATCTCCCTAGCCCAATCTGTTTGATTACGTATTTTATGTGTAAGTAGGTTGTGCTTTGTGTGATAATTTACGTGAAGCTAATTTTCTTTTCAGCCTCAAGTTTCACGAAATTGTAGAAATCCACTGAAATTTGACTATGAACTCTGGTTGCTGCCACCCGAACAGGTCATTTGATTGCTTTTGAACCCTATCAGGGAGCTCAGTATAGCAAGCTACCATATCAAGAGATCTTGGTCTAGGTCCAAGTGTTGTTTTGGATATGGAGTGTTGGTTACCGCAAGGCCTTGGAGCTTACAATTTTTATTTTGATAACTTTTTCACAACATTGCCACTTATTGAAACTTTGTCAGCGAATGGCAATAGATAGACTGGTATAGTACGAGAGAACCGTATCCATAAATAACCGTTGCAAGGGGCAGAGGCACTGAAGAAGGAGAAGAGAGGTTCGTTCTCTTTCGCAGCAAAAAGTGATATGGTTTTAGTGAAATGGCATGATAATAGTATTGTGAGTGTAGTGTCTAACTGTCATAGTGTACTGCCGATTCAGAAAGTAGATAAGATTGGTGTTGTTGCCGGAAGGAGAACAAAAATCTCTGTGGACAGCCCATCTCTTATTCAAAAATACAATAAATATGTATAGGGGGAGTCGACAGATTCGATGAAAATGTAAACTCAATGCGAATTGCTCTCCAAGGAAAGAAATGATGGTTCCCTCTCTTCGCTTTTGGTGTGGATTCCACTCTCATAATGCATGGCTAATGCTAAAACAATGCGGCCAATGTTAAAAACTCACTTATTGTCAATTTCGTAGAACGATTGTTCAAATTTACTGCGGTATTTATGGGAAACCACCTATGAAGAGTGTCACTTCTAGTGCACCATTAGTGTCAACGAGCTCCGAATGGTGTTCGCCTCAACTCTGACCCTAAGGACCATGTAGGATACAACAGAAGTGCGCACAAAAGAGGTGTGGTTTGTGCCACAAACACACAAGAATCATATGTGAAAACTGTCAGATTGGGTTACACGTTCGTTGTTATGACTTTCACAGTCAAAAATAAACATTGATGGTCCCTATTGTAATTTGCGTTCTGTAATGCTATTGTTTTACCTTGCTTTTGGGCAGCGTATTGAAATGTTATAACAAGAATATCCGTATTTAATATTTTGCATTTGTATAGTTATTCTGTATAAGTGATATTTGTATTCATTTATATTTTATTTACAATAAAACCTGTATCTTTTAAGTCAATAGTCGTTTCAATATATGCCCATTGTATTTCTAATGCCAAGTGTCCCCTACAGGGGCACATTTATTTCTCCTCATTGGGTACACGTATGGAATTATTTTCTTGATAATCTCAATTTAGTGTCTATAAAGAGTGCAAAAAACAAGAAAATTATTCAATACCCACTTCGTAGTAAGTATGGGCTTTCCCGGGTTAAAGTAGAAATTCCAGGTAATGGAATCCCCAACTTACTCCTTAAGAATAAATAACGCCTTTTGCTAATAGCACGCAGCGTAATCGCTCTACATATATCTTCTGTGCTCCACTTAGTTCTTTTCCTGCCATTCACTAAGCATTTGATTTGATTTTCGGAGAAAACAGTCCCTAAAATTCGGTGTACCTCAGATTCAACTTTCTTTTTTGCATTTTGGGAACGCTTATTAAGATTTTGTTGTACGGCTGTAAGTTTCTTAGAAAGGCACTTAGTTTTTAGTTTCAGATTTGAAAACTGTTCATTTAATCTTTGATTTTTCTCCTGCAATTGTTTTACTTGGTTTGTAAGAGTTTTAACTTCTTCAGAGACGAAGTCATTTTCTGTAGACGTACACTGGTATATTTTTCTCTTCTTGGGAGATAAATTATTTAGAGTTTTAATTGCTCTCTTTCTAACATCTCTGGCATGAGACCTATCAGTTCTGTCTGTTATCTTTCTGATATTTGCGGTGTGAATTTGAAGTAAATCCGAACTGGTAGTATTAGCCCTCAGGAGCTCTTGGCTTTTTGGGCTATTTTTGAGACTTTCAGTCAAGCAGCTACTGCATCGTCACTATTTATCCTAGGATCATGGTTCATACTTCATTCTCTTCAGAATAAAGCTGGCTTTCAAATGGTACCACTTGCATGCTCATACCATACACCAGAAGCGGCAAAAAATGTCAAAGTGAAAATTTCAGAGGGAAAATTTTTTCTCGAACTTTGCCCCCCCCCTTGGACCCCCCTGTGTGACCGTAGCCATCTAAAAAAACTCTGATAAATAGTACTTGGTATACTGAATGCGTGTGCCAAATTTCAAGTTTCTATCTTGAATAGTAAGGGCGGGAGAATTTTTATCAAAAATTCCCACAATGCCCCAAATCACCATAAAACACTATGATCTCAGGGAAAAAAATTCCTGAGACATCCCTAATTACCCTAGGACTATAATCCGCCAATCATTCTTTTCAGAATAGAACTGTCTTTTAGGCGGTACCATTCACATGTCTCCATCATGTATCTAAGGCGGGAAATTCCTGCAAAAAGGGATTTTTGGGAAAAATTCCCTTTTTTCAACTTTTGCCCCCTCTGAACCCCCCCCCCTGTTTTTACGCAGAAATCAGAAAAAAACTTCTGGTAAATACTACTCGGGGGACTGTATGTTTGTGCAAAGTTTCAATCTTCTACGTGGAAAAATAGGCCCGCCAGAAAAAATTTCCCTACCATGCCCCACTTTTACCCTATACAGAAGTATATTTGGATAAAAATTCACTGAAACGGCCCTAATTGCCCTAGAATAATAATTCGACCGTCGTTCTCTTCAGAATGGAACGGCCTTTCAGACGGTATGACTCACGTGGTGCTATCGTGTACGTGAGGCGGGAAAATGACGAAAAACTGGAATTTTTGGGGTAAAAATATCCCTTTTTTAACCTTTTCCCCTCTGGTTACCCCCCTGTTTTAACACTGACATCGGAACAAAAAATCTGGTAAATACTACTCGGTGGACTGAATGTTTGTGCAAAATTTCAATCTTCTATGTTCAAAAATAAGCCCGCCAAAAAATATGTATACCGACAATGCCCCATTTTTCCCTATATAGAAGTATATTTTTCAAAAAATCCCTGAGACATCCCTAATTACCCTAGAATAATAATTCGACAGTCATTCTCTTCAGAATGTAACGGCTTTTCAGACGGTATGATCACGGGGTCCTATCATGTATGTGAGGCGGGAAAATGACGACAAACGGGATTTTTGGGGTAAAAATATCCCTTTTTTACCCCTTTGCCCCTCTGGTCCCTCCCTGTTTTAACACTGACATCGGAACAAAAAATATGGTAAATACTACTCGGCGGACTGAATGTTTGTGCAAAATTTCAGTCTTCTACGTTCAAAAATAAGCCCGCCAATAAATAATTAACATAGGCTTAAAAAGGGAAAAATAGATTTTAAGATTATGACGTCATCACCTACCATGTCGGGACGCAGGACGGTCTGAGACCATACGTAATGTCTTCTACAATGTCTCTGGACTTGAAAAAAAAACCGGACGAAAAAGCTCAAATAGAAGAGAAATAACGCAATGTACTATGAAAAACGCGTATGGTACAAAATGTACCATAAGATCCCCAAAGGGTTAGATGACATAACACCTGGTATATTTACATTTGGTACAGCATCTGGTTTCAGAACTTTCTTAGGAGGAAGGTTAAGTAGTTCTGCTCGCAGATCACGAACGTAATCATTAGGTTGGAAATGTTGGGAGCACACAGTGGAAGTTAAAACATTGAAATGGTCCTTCCTTCCACACTTCAAAATCCACGTTTTTTTTTGTTTTGTTTTGTTTTGTTTTGTTTTGTAAAAGAGGGTCTTTCGGAAATGAATGATACACTATATTTGTACCTTTTGTTTTCCTACTGTACGGAGCACAAGCGGCGACCGCGCAACCAGGCATTTTTTAAATGTACACTTGCTCTATATAGAACGCACTCAAAACAATAAGAAATAACACTTACAAAACAAAAACAATAAGAAAATTCCACTTAAATTTAACATTAACATAGAGAGTACCACACGCCCATTCACACACAAAAATATACAGCAATGGAACAACAATAAGAAAACTGAATTCCTAAGGCACTAACACCAGATCTCCGAAACAAGCAGCTTAATAGTTCAATAACTAAGAGAAATGTGAACAAGATAATTTTCCCGCATCTGCTATAGGTGATGGACTATGTCCCCAAACTCAGCGTTGGGGCGTATTCGTAGAAGGGAAATGGATAATTGTTAGGTTTCTTGTCGCCACACTTTTCCTTTCGTGTTCTTTCTAAGTTCTTTCTCTTTTTAAAGTAGGAAAGAACCTAAATGAAAGTAGTATTTTATGAATTTGGTAGTCAGGGACGTTATTTGGAGGGGGAGGAAGGGTAATTACCATTTTAAATTGTTTTCTAATATACTAATAACTCTCTGTTACGTGGGCTCCCTTCTTCGATCCTAGTTAGCATTAAGTGGATTTTGTGGTGGACGAAAACGTGTGTGTAGGTTTACTCGGAGTACTTCCATTTCCTTCCCCTTCCTTCATTCTAGGTCAATTCCGCGGTAAGTGACACTACCAAGGAAAAATTTGAAGTTTCACCTTGGTCTACATAAGTATTAAAATATTTTTTTAAGAATGCTGAATTTTTCATACATGAACAAAATGATACCAACATTGATTTGTAGATGGCTCTGCAGGAGGTAAAATATGGCCACTTTCATGTCGCAGAATATCGTACCTACGTTTGAATTTTTTATCACAAAGTTTTTTCCTGCTAATTCCTGTAGGTAAGTGAAGATCGCGTATGGTATTTATTAAGGTAATGTTTGTGTTTACATCAGTGACATTGTTTTGCACATAATTTAATAATAGCAAGAAAATTATAATAATTGATTTATTCAAGTAAGCTGTCGTGTAAGTCACAGGAAAACATAAATAAGTTTATGTGTTTATATACATAATTAAACAAAAAAGCTGTTATTCTAAATTTTCGTCATTTAGACAGATGGTAATAAAAAGCCATGCAGAAAGTCCTGAAATAATACGTGTAACTCTTTCAAATACAAAATATAATATGTCGTGTAAGTCACATTTTTTTCCCTGTCGTGTAAGTCACATTTTGTTGCAATGTTACTACATTGCCAATAGTAGCTAACTGCAGAAAGACGAATAAATAGTGAATTGACAACTCAATTAATGTATTAAGTGCCATGTTTAGTGTAAGAGAATAAAAGATAAGGAGGATAAAAGCAACATTATGAAGTATGGGTGTAAAATGTACTTGACGACTATAAATGTAACAAATGAATGAAAAGTTAAACAATATGAATCAATGTGATCTAGAAAGAAGTTTTAAAAACGTGACAGGAAGTATCTACTGTCTCTGGAACAATGCCGGCATATGTGGTTCGGAAGTTTGTAGCTTCAGCTACTTTTAATATTATTATTGGTTTTCTCGTACTCTTTCGTTATTTTGGAAACATGCTTGTAAATTGGTATTTATTGCCTTTAGGCATCTATAGCTCAGGCCGGTATAGGACGGAGGTGGGCATGTGGGAAAGGATTCGTTCAGATCTATTGAAAGTATATCATCTCGGCATTTGCCTGGTGTGAATGAGGAACACCTCCGTCAGGATTGCCAGCTATATGTTTTAAACCCGCAACCTACCGAGCCAAATCTAGCACGCTACTACTCTGTCACGCTTCCTTGGTAGAAAACATGCTTACTCAAACGAAAATATGTAAGTCACAACAAAGTTTACTTTAAGATTATGAAATTAGGACATGTCAGATATGTAACACTTGTCTTTTCTATTGCATTTTCAGCTATGCCTAGTTCAGAAGCTGAATGGAAGCGGAAATAGATAGAGAAGTTGAAAAGAGTGGTATTACATCAAATGGATTTTTAGTGGAAATTACTGTTTTATGTACCAAGAAAAGATACAAACCTGTCAGTGGATATCCCACAGTTGTACTATGTAAGCTGCAATAACACTAGTTAACAAAGGTTTTGTTACATAAAAGGAAATACCTGTTCTTAAAGGAACTTTTTGCGCTGAATTCGAATATGCACTCGGTTTTTCTCCATCACATACGATTTTCCCGTAACAGAGGGATTTTCGGGAAAATCCCTCAAAAATTTCCCTTTTCGTTTATTTTACACCCCAAGATCTTGTCCCCTTGCATGTACTAACATAGAAATTATACCTAAGTATACTTTGATTCATATTTAACAAACCCTCCAAGTTTCGTAATAATCGCTTTATTCTTTCTAGAGAAATAAATATGTTTGTTGTATACTGTGTGTACTGTTTATTGCACCTTATAGTAATGCTTTCAGATCTCTTAAGTTGAGGTAAAACGTTTTGCTTTATTACCACAAACACATATATAAAATATAATACAATATAATTTACAAGTGTGACAATTTACAATAAACAATAATACAAATGTACCAAAAGGTCATGAAAAGACAATCAAAACTATCACAATATATGAAACTTCCATTGGGTTACAAAAACGTACACTACTTAGTTCTTTTGTAAGAAATGTTGCATTCTCTAACAAGACCCCAACAATAGTCCCCCATCATTGAAGGATCCCATCGTCCCTGGTACCTTTTCTCCATTGCCATTATATCTTGGTGGAATCTTTCCCCTGTTCGTCGCTGAGAGCACCTAGGTTAGCAGGAAAGAAGCTGAGGAGGGAGTGCAAAAAGTGGATTTTTAAAGACATCCTACAACCCAACTCTTTGTATTTCTGTATCATGTCCTGTACGATTTCTGTGTAACTCTCAGCTTTGTTATTACCCAGAAAGTTGCGCACAACACACTTAAATGCTGTCCAGGCAGCTAGCTCAGCACTGTTTAACATGCTGTTAAAGCTATCATCAAGCATTAATTTCCTAATTTGGGGACCAATACACACTCCCGCTGAAATCTTAGCATCACTCAGGTTAGGGAACTTATCTCGCAAATACTTGAAACCTTCACCAGATGTGTCCATGGCTTTGACAAAGTTTTTCATAAGTCCTAACTTGATATAAAGTGGCGGTAGTAATATCAGTAGTAGTGGTCCCGTTATATTGAGCCGAGTCAGCAAAAATTTTCTCGATTCTGATTGGCTGAGAGAGGTCACGTGACGTTAGGCCCCGCCCACGCGGGAAATTCAAATTTTTTAGGTCACGTGGTATGACGTCATGAGTCACCCTGTGGGGAAATCCCTCATTCTCTTTTATGACCGGGATTTTTGAAATTTGTTCCCTTTTACGGGTAAGATGAGTGTTTATGATTGGTTGATAGCTGTCACGTGATTTTAGACCCTGCGATATTTGAAATTCGTTCCCTTTTACGGGTAAGATGAATCCTTTTGGTACCCCAATGCTGATTGGTTGATAGAGGTCACGTGATCTTAAGCCCTGTGACTTTTGAAATTCGTTCCCTTTTTACGAGTAAGATGAGTGTTTTGGTACCTCGATTCTGATTGGCCGACAGAGGTCATATGATCTTAGACTCACCACACACCCCATGAGTGAAATATAGAGCGATATGTCGGTGATCACCCTAGACCTGTATTTTAGAATTTTGTTCCCTTTTATGGTTATCCTTAAAGTTCACATGAAGGGTTCAACCTCCTCCTTAAATAACCCTTTTTTGGTATCATGATATTGTACTGAAGTTTACATTAAATATTATCGTTCTCTTTGGCAGATAAGATGATTACCAGCTTTCTTACCTTGATGGAGATCCTGTCCTTGAATTAGTTGCATATGTCTCTGGAAGTAACAATGGTGAAAGAGGGGTGTCGCTTGTAGATTTCTTATAGCACATTGTTGTGAGTTTAAGCGATTTATTGCTCAGTAAGCGCTTCATTAATGGAAACAGTGTTGCCAGATTTTTTTTTACCTAAACTGCTCCGATTCTTTTCGAAACGGTTCCGCAGAGTGCAAGAAATTTTAAACTAAAAATTTTTCGAACTAAAAAAATTTGTAACTAAAAAATTTTAAACAAAAATTTTCAAACAAAAAAAATTTCGAACTAAAAATTTTGAAACAAAAATTTCAAAAAAAATTCGAACTAAAAAATTTAAACTAAAAACTTTCGAACTAAATTTTCAAATCAAAAAATTTTCGAACTAAAAGGAATTTAAAAAATTTTCGAACCCAAAAAAATTCGAACTAAAAAAATTTAAAATTTTTCGAAAAATATTTTAAACTAAAAACTTTCGAACTAAATTTTCAAATCAAAATTTTTTCGAACTAAAAATTTAAACAAAAAATTTCGAACCAATTTTTAAAACAAGTTTCGTACTAAAGTTGTAAACCACATTTGAAAGTTTTCAAATCCAAATTTTTTTTCGAACTAAATTAAAAACCAAATTTTGGACACTAAAAAATTCTTTAATTATTTTTTCGAACAAAATCATGTAAACCAAATCTTGGATATATTTTCCACCTTAAATTTTCAAGATTACCATTTATTTGAAAACAAGTGTTCAGGGTTTCAAGAAATAATAAAACATATTTTTTTTTCAACTTGTTGTATTTTAACGAAAGGTATGTGCTCTTCTCATACAAGTTTATTAACATAATAAATACAGGATCTAGTTTAATGAATATGTTGGACGTGTCATCATCTTCGAATGTTGTAGACGTATCCTGTAAAGAAAAAGAAGAAACGACGGATTAATTTAAGAATTTTTTTTTTCTGAAACAATAAAAATGAGTCAATATTGATAAGAGAGAAATAAAACTTACTCGTAAATGATGGATCTGTTCAGGCTCATCTTCCTCCTCGGGTACGAGATAACACCATTTCATCCACTGATGGATGTTTACGAACTTTTTCTGGGTACTGCATTTTTCTAGCTGTTGCACCTTTATGGTCAAGGTTCCCCCTTGGGTACGAGATGACTGCATTTCTTCCACTGATGGTTGTGTTGATGGTTTATAAACTCTTGTGGGTACTTCATTTTCTTCTTGGTGTTGCTGCTTTGTGGTTAAGGAGAAAAAAAGGAAAAGGAAAAAAGAAATGGCGGCCTTATTCGGTATTTACAGTTTTTTCTTCTTCATCTTCTTTTTCCAGTTCCATCTTCTGTTTTTTAACGTACCCGTACGGAACCGTATCATAACAATTGAATTCTTTAAATCGACGTTTTGTGTACTGGATACTGTACATTTTTTCTTCTTTGCGTGTGACGATGGTATGGTCTTTGGTCCTGCATATCTTATGGGGGATAGTGATGGTGACTTGTCCACGGCATTGATTTGTAATCATTTCTTTTAGCGTGTTGAAATTTAATTGCTGTCCTGCATTGTAATTTAATGTAAATCCTCTAATTTTGCATATGTAACTGGTGACGTTGGTATCCGGATTGTATATTTCTAGGCTGTAATTTTTTGGTCCTCCACTGACAAATGTCTTGATGTATGCTCGTGGTCCGTAAGACTCCATCTCATTCGATAAGCATCCCAAGTACGTAGAAGGTTCAATGGTTGGCTCCCCGGGCTTCGTAAATATTACAGAATCCGTGTCGAAATATAAAACACGTTCCTGCAACATTTCCAGGTACTTGTACAGTTCCAGACGTGCCTGACATGTTGTAAATGCACCTAACACGACATTGGTGTTTCGGTTTTGAACAGGCACATGTTCATTGTACTCCCAGAACGCATACAACATCGTATCATTGATGGGTACAATTTGATGGAGTTTAATGTCGGGGGAAGTGAGTTTTTCATAAAATTCTTCCGGCCGATCAATAATTGTGGTCTGGCTAAAGTTTGATCTTTGCGAAAGTTTTCCCCAAAGAGCATTAACACAAAGCTTAGATAAACTTCTTCGTGCAGGATTATTTTCAATTTTGGACGGATCCAATGCAATACCTTCACGCTCCAGGACGGTTTGTATGAATTTTGATTTGTCTTCTTCGCTGACACAGGAACTAGGCCAGCCAGACGCTTCCATTTTTGATTTTAAAAATGTATTGATATATTCCGTGAACAAGCCACCTGTTTTCGTGATGGGATCATATTGTTCAATGTCATAATCCCAAATTTCAAAAATTTCCACTGGTTGATATCCTAATTCTATTGCTTTCTGGATTTCATATGATACCCATGTTCCAGTGAGGCACCGCTCCTGATCGTTGTGTGTACACGTTGCTGTAGGGTCTGGGTTCATTTCTTCGGCACACGCAGCACACAGTGGAAAGAGTAGTTTCTTGTTACATCGGTAAGGCAGGAGACCATGATAAAGATGGCGACTTGGTAATATCGACATTTTGATTAGACCATTGACTTTATTTATTGGTGGTATATTTTCATCACCCTGTAGATAAATTCGTGGATGGCCTACAGGGTATTTAGCACACTTATTGATGTAAGGATAAAGCGAGACAATATCGAAATATTTTATTACTTCCCCCGCTTTTTCGTCGACTTGGTGGTACAATTTCACGCAATTGGTCCTTCCTCCAAAAAAACTATCTCTTGGATTTAATGGTCTGCGGTTCATGTACGGGTGATTCTTCAGATACGTCGCCATTGCAGGATTTTGTTTTAAGAACTGATTAAATTCGCACTCCCACATTTCATGTACAATGTACCCCAATTCACGCAGTCTTGCATTTTTTCTTTGCGTTCGTTCATAACGGAATTCCATGGTGTCTTCTGGATTGCTGTAGATGGGCTGATTACGGCCTGTAGTAAAACATACTTTACACCCGTGGTAAAAGCAGCCGGCATGCTCGTAGACGTGCTCCTCTAACGTCTCAGGATCTTGGTAGTAACCATCAACATGGAATCCCGCAATAAACACTTCTTTTTGTCGGGCCGCATGTAAGATTTGTTTTTCTTCGGTTTTTTCAATGTAGGCCAGCCATTGCATTGCAGCGATCGATTGGGTACTTCTCCATCGATAGCCATGTGCCGGTAGAATTCCAATGGTGTTGGGTTTAAGGAAATTCCGGCGAAATACTAAATTGGAAGCACTGGCAATCGTGATCGTCTCCAAGAAGGGATTCACTTTGGTTTCTGTTTCAAATGACGTCATAAACGAAACGCATGCTTGTCGCAGTACATTGACATCTTGAATACAATACTTGAGAATTTCTTTCTGGAAATCAAACGTGTCATTACGATGATCGTTGTACCACTGCATGAACTTGTTTCTGTCTTCGACGGCCATTTCATCTGCACCATAATACTTTGTTTCTGGAAGTGGTCCAATATACGATTGATTCTCCTTGGTGTTGAAGAAATGCGGGAAGTAGCCTTTGGTTGCGGGTAAATTGAACGCTTTTGACAATTTACTTAATGCCATAGGTAGGAAGTTCAACGAGTCAATGAACGTCAGATTATTCAACGTTAAACTCAGTATCTTGGTCCCATTTAATATGACGTCAGGTCTCCATTGGCATTGTTCGACCATGGTCTTTAGGATAAAATGTCCATCGTATCCCTTAGCGTTGTGCGCGAGGCAGAAAATCCTATTTATATTGGGACGACGTTCCCGCAAGTACTGGAGAAAATCATAAACTGGATCCTCTCCTTGGAAAATATGCTGGCGCTGACCACACGTACTGCAAGACTGCTGGATATTATTGTTTTCAACACATACATAACATACTTGTTGTGCAACCAATAAATTTGGAATGTGTACATACGTATTATCACCAATATTCGTGTCCTGCATAGATTCTATATCATAGAATATCAACAAGGCTTTCTTTGCGTGCATGAGTGAAGGAACACCAGGTTTCAAGCATTGTCGATCAGGAAGCATAAAACATTGATGGGATCCCGGAACAATCTTCTTACAAACATTGCAAAAGATCTCATTACAATCATGAAGTCGTTGTCCAGTATGCACAAAAGAATAAACTCTGTAGCATTTAGTACATTGCTTCACCATTTTGCATACAGGTTCCCCACGATGATATACAATATTACGATGATTGTTAAAACATCGTTCCCCATAAAATTGCCGATTGCAGTCGTTGCATAATACAGGCGTTTGGTTCTTGTCGCATAGAGGTCTCTGTAGACATTTGGAGCATGTTACAGGACAATTTTTCACATGTCTGTTACGTTCACTGTATTTTTTATGACACGCTTCACAGTAGAACTTGGTTGCAAAACAAGTAGTTAAGGATTGAATGATGTCAAAATGGCCAGCCAAACAAATCAAATTTATGGGAGTGCGATTTTCGTCGTTGGGCCCCTCGTACATGATGTCACGGCCTGTGAAACTGGTATACACTGTAATTTTATATTCTTTGAGGTATGCCTGGAATTGTCGAATTTCATTTACACTGGCACCATGATCCAAATTCACTCCTGCATTTGCACATAATGCATTCACTTCATCGTCCACAACACATTTTGATTGATCTTGATATTGTCTATGTCGTTTCACATCTACATTCTTGTATTTTTTCAGGCCAATAGCAATAACAAGGGCGTACGCCAAACACCTTGAATCTTGATTTTTTACACGTACAATCCCTCGCTTGCAACGTAACAATTCTTCATTTTGAAGTACTCCTTGTGCTAAACGATCTCCATATCCGTATCCTCTTGGAATATCCACACGATGGAAATGAACCGTGAATGGCTCGTGCAGGAGAAATGCATTGTTATTTTGTAACACTCTTTCAAAGGAGGCCCACATCGTTTCCAGTGTCAACTTTCGTGCTTGGCGAAAACTCACCCAAAATGGTTTATTGGTATTCCGTGGTGATATTACCGATAAACCAACCATCGCCTCATCGTCGACATTGGCTAACAAATGGTCTAGCATTGCTTGGAAACTATTATGCACATACTGTATGATATCGGTTCCTACGGGCGGTGCGTTGAATTGAACTTCGAGCATTCTGCCCTCAATGTTAAATCGTCTATAATGACGAGTGATTTCATTGTGAACAATAAAACCCGATTCGGCCATGGTTAGAAAAGGAGAAAACAAACAAACAGGTACGGTAAAACAAATATGTAATGTGGGGAAAAAAGGAATTGAGCAGCGTGAATTTACTACAAAAGAAAAGAAGAAAGAAAAATCTTAATCACCTGATAAACAGAAAATCATAGCATTCATGATAAATTCTTAACTAAGCAATTCATGTAAAGGTCCTGAGTTTGATTCCCTGGCGGTGACGTTCAGAATCTCATTATGAAAGCACGTGTACTAGAAATCAAAGTTTTTTTTTTTAAATAATTATGTTACTGAAATGAGTGTTTTATTGCTGTCAAACTCGAGAGCATTACATCAGCATGTAACTGACCTACCATTCTATAGTGATAAAAAGAATGCATGAAATGAATGAATGTTTCATCAGTGCTGAGATGTTAGAAAGCACGCGTAAGCATTTTTTCTACTCACAACGACCTTTAAATGATGCATTTGCAAGTTGAAGAGACTCATCAAACATTAACGATACACATACGTAATTGTCGAAACAAAATCTGTATAGCGTATTTTTTTTATTATTATTGTGACTAAGCGGTTAGCGTACATGGTTCGGACGTGGAAGGTCCTGGTTCAAGCCTCGGTGGGTTTGCTTTCCACGTCGGGGCATGTCAAGCCTTTTCTGTAATTTAATATTCTCACGCGTTATCATACATTCTTTTCAAAACTAAGCTAAATGGTTGACGTGCACACCTCATAATACATAAACGTACATAAATCGTCTATAATGACGAGTGATTTCATTGCGAACAGTAAAACCCGATTGGACCATGATTAAAAAATGAAAACAAACAAACAGGTACGGTAAAACAAATATGTAATGGGAAAAAAGGAATTGAGCAGCGTGAATTTGAGTTGATTTTTTGATTTTTTAGTTTAGCGTCCCTTTCAGCAGCGAGGCTATATGAGACGTGGACCTACTGATTAACGTGGAATCCGAACCACATGAGCTCCCCGCCGGGAATCGAACCCTGGTCTCCCACGCCAAAGGTACGTATGCTAACCGCTTAGTTCGGGAAATCATAACATTCATGATAAATAATTAACTAAGCAATTCATGTAAAGGTCCTGAGTTTGATTCCTGGCGGTGACGTTCAGAATCTCATTATGAAAGCACATGTACTAGAAATCAAAGTTTTTTAAAAAATAATTATGTTACTGAAATGTGTGTTTTATTGCTGTCAAAATCGAGACCATTACATCAGCATGTAACTGACCTACCATTCTATAGTGATAAAAAAAAGAATGCATGAATGAATGTTTCAACAGTACTGAGATGTGATAAAGTACGCGTAAGCATTTTTTCTACTCACAACGACCTTTAAATGATACGTTTGCAAGTTGAAGAGATTCACCAACCATTAACGTTATACATACGTAATTGTCAAAACAAAATCTGTATAGCGTAAATCTTTTAACCAAATATTCATGCACTCTTTTTTATTTAAGCGGTTAGCGTACATGCTTCTAACGTGGAAGGTCCTGGTTCAATCCTCGGTGGGGTTTGCTTTCCCACATCGGATCGCTGTCAAGCCTTTTTTGAAATTTAATATTCTCACGCATTATCATACATTCTTTTCAAAACTAAGCTAAATGATTGACGTACACACCTCTGGCCTTGGTTCAATCCCGGGCGGTTGCTCGAATATCACGTTAAGCTGAAGGGACGCTAATGGTTTCAAAGGGTATCGAACCATATTATTCTCAGGCATAGTTTTCGAAATTTTGTAATGTATTCTTTTCAAAACTAAGCGCACACATCTTTGACCATGGTTCAATTCCCGACGGGAGTTCACTGAAGGGTCGCTAAACATATCATTTATCGTGCTTACTTCTAATGTGTGGGGATCCTGATTCGTACTCCCACTTTCCCATTCCACTAATTTCTTCATAGTCTAAATATTTCGTACTAAAAGTAAAACAGTGTATGAGTGATCCACCCCCACAAATATAAAATAAAAATGATTTTCGAATCTTGGGTGACAAATAAAATCTCACTGAACTTACCTCAAATTCAATGAACAAAAAGTCGGTGCAGTAAAGCTTAAATGAAGACACTTCTAAAAAAGCAGATCTTCTTCACTTCACAGTTGAGAGCGATGTAGGCTTTGAAAAATGAAATTTAGATTTTTATTTAGGTCGTTGTGAAAACGATGTCACCGTCAGCCAATCAGAAACGAGGAAATTTATAAAATGACATCACAACGAACCAATCAAAACGCTCGCTGCTTTTGTCATGAATCACGAACCAAAACGATGTGTAACAATCGATCGTGACGTCATTCACGTTTCTCAATAGTTACAACATCTAGTATCACAGTTCTGATCCCAAATGCTTTCTGTCAGGATCATGTCACTACTTGTCGTAACTGTGACGACATTTCATTTTCCTCATATTCCATACGAGAATGTCAATGTTTGCTTTTTTTCCATGAATCATGCTGACACGTTCGTAGTAAAACTAAAGTAATGCGATTCGCTGACGTTTGCATTTTTTCAATCATATGTACTTCTATGTCGTCACACAAAGAAGTCTATCAGCATTTTATTTTAATCCACGAACGGAAGCGTTACACTGTCAGATTTATTTTCTTAAAGTATAAGTGTATCCTTTTCAAGAACCATGGTTCGAAACCCACCAAGCACGATTAAAACCGAATTCATTCATAGCTAAGCGGTTAGGATACACATCTTTGGTTTGAAAGACCTGAGTTCGATTCCTGGAGAAACATTTCTTAGGATTTTTCTAAAACTTGTTTCAATTTCTAGTTCGAAAATTTTAAAAGTCTAGTTCGATAAAAAGTTTGATTTGAGAAGTGTTACACTGTCAGATTTATTTTCTTAAAGTATATGTGTATCCTTTTCAAGGACCATGGTTCGAAACCCACCAAGATCGATTAAAACCGAATTCATTTAAGCGGTTAGCATACACATCTTTGGTTTGAAAGACCTGAGTTCGATTCCTGGAGAAACATTTCTTAGGATTTTTCTAAAACTTGGTTTCAATTTCTAGTTCGAAAATTTTAAAAGTTTAGTTCGATAAAAAGTTTGATTTGAAAATTTTTAGATGTGATTTACATCTTTAGTTCGAAACTTTTGTTTTAAAAATGTTTTAGTTCGACAAAATTTTGTTTCAATTTTTTTAGTTCGAAATTTTTTTTGGGTTCGAAAATTTTTTGTTTGAAACTTTTTTGTTTCAAAATTTTTTAGTTCGAAATTTTTTTTTGGGTTCGAAAATTTTTTGTTTGAAACTTTTTTGTTTCAAAATTTTTTGTTTGAAAATTTTTGTTTAAAATTTTTTTTAGTTTTGAAATTTTTTTAGTTCGAAAAATTTTTTAGTTTAAAATTTCTTGTACTCTGCGGAACCGTTTCGAAAAGAATCGGAGCAGTTTAGGTAAGACAAATCTGGCAACACTGTTTCCATTAATGAAGCGCTTACTGAGCGTTTAAAAAATCGCTTAAACTCACAACAATGTGTTATAAGAAATCTACAAGCGACACCTCTCTTTCACCATTGTTACTTCCAGAGACATAGACTACTAATTCAAGGACAGGATCTCCATCAAGGTAAAAAAGCTGGTAATCATCTTATCTGTCAAAGAGAACGATAATATTTAATGTAAACTTCAGTACAATATCATGATACCAAAAAAGGGTTATTTAAGGAGGAGGTTGAACCCTTCATGGGAACTTTACGCATAACCATTAAAAAAAAATCCCGGTCTAGGATGGATCGCCGTCATAGCACTCTGTATTTCCCTCATGGACTGGGGGGGGTAAGATCATGTGACTTCTATCCACCAATCAAAATTGAGGTACCAAAACACGCATCTTACACATAAAATAAAACAAATAAGTAAGGGGTTTTCCCATGTAATCTGTTCATCGTGTGGCAGGTCTAAAATCATGTGACCTCTGTCGGCCAATCAGAATCGAGGTACCAAAGTATACATCAGAAAGGACACCCTAATTTCAAAAATCCTAGGACCTAAAATCACGTGATCTCTATCATCCAATCAGAATCAAGGTACCAAAGCACTTATCTTACCCGTAAAAGGAAACGAATTAGTGATGGATTTCCTCGCAAGGGTAAAACATGACGTCATACCATGTGACCTGTTCACCGTGTAGCGGGTCTAAGATCATGTAACCTCTATCAGCCAATCATAAACACTCATCTTACCCGTAAAAGGGAACGAATTTTCAAATATCCCTGGGTCTAAGATCATGTGACAGCTGTCAACCAATCAAAACACACATCTTACCCGTAAAAGGGAACAATTTTCAAAAATCCCGGTCATAAAAGAGAATGAGGGATTTCCCCACAGGGTGACTCATGACGTCATACCACGTGACCTAAAAAATTTGAATTTTCCGCGTGGGCGGGGCCTAACGTCACGTGACCTCTCTCAGCCAATCAGAATCGAGAAAATTTTTGCTGACTCGGCTCAATATAACGGGACCACTACTACTATATCTTATTAGGATCTACCAAAGGAGCGTATTTGACGTTGCATTCTCCAGGTACGTAATTCACTCTAGGTTCCCATTCCTTCACTTCATAATGTTTGTCATCAGCTCGGCTATCCCATAAACATAAAAAAAAACATTGGTACTTCGTGTAACCGCACTGCAGTCCTAATAAAATACCAACTACCTTGAGATCACAACATATTTGCCAACAATGGTCCTTGTAATTTATAAGATTTAGCAAAGTTTACATGGTGTCATAGAATTCCTTAATCTTCACTGAGTGCGCAAGTGGTATAGAAGGTTTTTTATTTCCATTATGTAAAAGGACAGCTTTAAGGCTGACCTTTGACGCGTCGATACCTCCATTCTTACCTCCATTCTTCTGGAACGTAAGGAATTCCTAGCTCCGCCATCAACCCATTTATATCCGTACATACGCACACATTATCTTGCATTGAGAAATAGCTTGAAAATTGAACATGCCTTTTCCTGTACACTGATATGTTCGTTTCTGCATCCAATAAGTTCCACTGCTGGAGCCTTGATCCCAGAAGTTAAGCCTCTTGTTTTGTCAGGTGCAAATCACGGACTAGGTCATTAAGTTCACATTGCCGGATGAAATGTGGCTCGCGAACACAGTCAGGGATGAACGTTGGATCCTTGGATATACATGTTGATGTCGATGGTTCATCAATGTCATGATCATCATCAGAGTCTTTCGGCCATATCTCTTCCCAGTTGGTAGGGGACTCGGGAACTGGAAGTTCATCCCCGTGCGGAATAGGTCTAATTGCGGATTTAACGTTGGGAGAATGTTCATTAACTACTGTGAGACAAAAATAACAATCATCCAGATGGTTGGTGGGTTCTCTCCACACCATTGGTACAGCAAATTTCATGAACCTCCGTTTCCCTTTGGCCCATGCAAGTAAAGTGACGTAGCACGACGCACAAATTATGTTGGGTGCCCAAGTTTTGTCCTGATCTCCCACACGACATCCGAAATATATATAATATGCTAGTTTCACCGATGGCGTAATGGATCTACACTGTCGTTTAACTACAACTGGCCACACACATAACAAAAACTATTTGGTGAGTTAACACACGAACGCCGTCCTCTTGACGCCATTGTACTGATCACAAACTAAACTTCTGGTCTTAGTTGGGTATAATGCCGTTAAGATCAAACATGAAAGCACTCTTAGCAGCAAAGACAACTTTGAAAGTGAAGTAGTGTTAAACCACACGTCAATATAAAAATGTACGAAACTCCCTCACCAGGTGTCAAGAACACAGGAAAGAAAGAAATGCGCGGGGGGAGGGGGGAAACGATACCGTAGTGGAAAATTCAGACTGCATTAGTTCATTGTTGTCAACAATGAGTTTGTATTCCATTCTTTCTTTCTTTTGCATTCTGTTACATTTGATAACAAATATTGATAACCATTTCATGAACAAAACGAAAAAACTTGGAGAATTGTATATATATGTATTAAGATATACATATACTGTACGTTTTAAAAAAAATATACGTTGGAAGTATTTACAGAGAGCAATACAAGTGTGTTGTTGACTATTGTAAATATTCATTTTTATGTCTGTGTTTGTAGTAATAAAGCAAATCGTTTTTACCCCAACTCAGGAGATCTGAAAGCATTACTATCAGGTGCAATAAACAGTGCACACAGTATACATACAAATATATTTATTTCTCTAGAAAGAACAAAGCGATTTTTACGAAACTTTTAGGGTTTATTAAATATAAATCAGCGTATAGTTAGGTATAATTTCTATGTTACTATATGTAAGGGGACAGGAGCTAGGGGAATAAAATATCTGAAAATGGGAAATTTTTGAGGGAATTTCCCGAAAATCCCTCTGTTACGGGAAAACTGTACGTGATGGAGAGAAACCGAGTGCATATTCGAATTCAGCGTAAAAAGTTCCTTTAAGATCAGGTGATTTTTCTCATGTAACAAACAAAAAGTTTAAATTTGTTAACTAGTGTAATATATTTTGCTGAAGAAAAGGGAACCATACAACATGATTCGTGCGTAATTATATCTGATTGTATGCATCAAGATATGCTTCCATTTCAAGTCTATTTCTTATTTCAAGTCTACACTTATGGAAGATTTTGAAGGGTGTCATCCGGGTTTTCCGATCAACAATGTGAATTATCAGTCGGATGATGGTGCACAACATTATTCACTTTGTTCAATAACATTCCAGAAAGTTGAAATGTCTTGGCATTTTTCGGCTACGAACTATGGTAAAAGCTCTCAAAGACAAATTGATCCTCAATCAGCTTTAGAATTTATTGAGAGAGCACGCAAGTTATGTCCGAACATAAATGTAATATACTGTAGTAAAGAGTATTACTTCAAAAATTTGAGTTGATGCGCCAATGGAAACTTCATAAGAAAGAAATATGTAATATTCCAAAACCACGAAAATAGCTCTACTTTCATTGTGTTTTAGCGTATACTATTGAATGTTGCCTCATCTAAGATCTTTCTTCACCACGAAGGAAGTTCGATTTCATTCCAGAACTGTTCATTGGTGCATGTGAAGGGAATAAACGCAGCGAAGAAGTGATGAACATACTCTACTAGAGACATTATTGGAGGTATTATACTCTACTTTACTGGAGGTATTATTACCCTTCGCTGAAAAAGAACTATTAAATATTTGTTAGATGTAGAGAAAAGAATCAGAACAACTGTATGTAACATTTCTTCGCCATTGCCATCAAGATAGAAAAAAATTATTGGCCACAACAGAAAGATTAGGCCTATGTTGCATTAACAAACGTCGATCACCGACATAAATTAGAATTTGAAAAATTTTGCTCTAATAAAAGAACTGTTAACCTCTTGTTTTGTCTGTTAACTTCCTTTTATCTCTCTAAATCCTTAGTGCTACTCTATGCGCCAATAGATTTTGAAAGTGTAATTAAACGAAGACATAATGTTAGACTTGTCGTGTAAGTCACAAATTTATGTCGTGTACGTCACGTTATATTTGTAGCATATATTTTAAAATAAACACAGAAAATATAATAATTTTCTTTTGGTCTTATAGCTTGGTATCTACTTAATATATGTAAAACGTTTATAGTTTTCTTGCAGCAATAGAAGAACAGAATTTTCATATAGTTATCCGTTATTCAAAACACAATGTCTCCTACTGTCGTGTAAGTCACGTATATATTTAGAGACTTGTTACAGCCATTTTGTTTACATACTTAAATGCTGCAAATAAAAATGAATGAAGGACTTCCTACCCCTTATTTATAACGTAAAACTTGCCCATAAATATATCTTATAATTTTTGTAATACATATTATTTACTGTCGTCTGATGTCTGTTGTCGTGTAAGTCACGAATGGAATTAGCCTCTAATATTTCATTCATCCTCATCGCCTCCTTTAGCCTACTCGCCATAAACGTAGGACGTAAAACTAAAAGGTTTAAAAAAGCGTGGAAGTTTTATGGTGGAGAATTTTGCTCCTCATCTGGCAAATTTAAATGACACTGCTGCTTGTAGTACGAGCAAACTGTTGTAGAACCACATCATATATATATAGCCTGGTTTTCATTGCTAAACGAGATTAGAGCTCTTTCGTGGTTAACTGGTTAGCGTACGCGCCTTTGGCGTGGCGGGTTCGATTCCCTGTAAGGCTCATGTGGTTGAGATTCCAAAATTAATCAGTAGGTCCACGTCTCATATAGCCTCAGGGCCGGTGTTAGAAGTTCTGCCGCCCTGGGCGGTATTTTCACATGCGGCCCCTTTATTTTCTTTTTCAAATTTTGCCGCCCTGAGCAGTAGCACGGCTCGACCCCCTTGCGCCGGCCCTGTATAGCCTCGCTACTGAACGGGAATTTAAAATCAAGCAAATAAGCTAAAGAGATTGGTGATAGTAGTGGAATGAGGGAAGTAAGACGAAACTGGAGGACCCCGAGAAAACCTACGCAGACGGTGTAATAATCAAATACTCAAATTCATTTATTACGAAGGATCTAAATTTGCCTAAGAATTTATGTTCTGTATGACGGTTTCAACAGTGGATAATAATAATAATAATAATACAACTTTGTCTTTAATAACCAAGAACAACTCAGAACTGTTTATGTTAACGTCCTAAACGGGTCACTTCTTTCGCCATTTAACTGAAAAATATTTAAGGTTCAATTCTATGAATCAACTATGTATTAATAATCAACCACTCATTACATTATGAAAAGAGCTATTGCTAGAATCCCATTATCTTTTGCTAGTGATCTTCCCGAAACGTAACCTAGGCGCTTATATATGGAAAAGCTACTGTGGGGCTATATTTTCAGACGAAATAAAATGTCACAATTGACGGTGGTGTTTCTTTGTCATCGTTCTATGGTTGATCTTCTATAATAGCTATTATGTGTATTCTCTAGTTCAGTGGTTAATGTTATTGAGAATATAAAAGGCATCTAATGAATTGAACAAATATTTATCAGTGAACTTCAATTATATGTGAAATCTAAAGATAACCATATTTATTTCTTTTTTTCTTTAAATAGTACGTCATTTCGGTAATAAATTATTATCATAGGCATTATATTTGGCCATGTAATTTACGTTTATATCTCAATACTCTCGATTTTGTGCAGCAAACTGAGATGTGATAATGCTTAAATAAAACACTAATGCCTACATAATACATGCACGGACAAGGAAAACACATCGATAAAGAAAGATGAAAATACAATAAAAATATAATTTAAACCATGAATATTCTTTTGACAAACGCAATAAATAAAATAAGTTATTGTAAAAACTTTAATATGCACACATGACCAAAAAGATAAACGTGGGGAGCGCTTGCATAGCCGCTTGATTTTTTTCCCGTGCGAACGAAGTATACTAACTTGCTGCTATCGTTACGTCATGTGCACAGAAAAAAATTAAGTGGAAGTGCGCATCACGCAAGAGCTCCCCCTGCATAACAAAAGTTGTGCATAATACCATTATTAGTGATGGGCAGTGGGAATATTCCCGGTGGGAGGAATTTTAAAAATGGGAATATTCCCGGGTTTTTCCCTGGCCTATAAATTCCCGGGGCGGAATTTATTTCCCTTTGTTTCCTTTATTTTCCAAATTATAATAACAATATGACAAATTACTTTATTTTAATATATTATGATTTACTTCTAGGTTTTAAAGAATTTGGAGGTTAAAAAATTTAAAATTCTTTGACTATACTTATATAACTAATAATATGATTTTTAAGTTCCATTTCCATTTGCACTAAAAAGTCAGGTAATTGTAATAATAATACTAATATTGGGGCCAAAACTAGCAAAAATTAGGATGATTTACGGAAGAAATGTGTTCAAGTAGTCAAGAAACTATCGAACACAGTTTTCTTTAGGGCAGTAGGAGATTTGTAGGGAGGTGACGACATCGCTGGGTGACGACAGGCAGGACTGCGATCAAAGGCGAACTTCGCCTTTTAAGCCTCCGATGAAAAGATCTATTGGACGATTGTGGAAAGTGCGACCCACCATCATGACCCAGCCCATGGAGATAAGTACCGCACCACAGGAGCGAATTAGCCCGAAACCCCAGCGTAATCAGAGGGGAACTAGCAAATTGTCGACTGTGAGAAGACTTCAAGGTGTGGCGAAGAGAAGACATAATGTGGGATGTGGAGCGAATCCGACCAAAAACCTCCAGGTTGGGAAGAGCCGGGTCCAAAGAGGTTCGACGGAGAGCGAACTACAAACGATCTTTGGGGTTACTCCCGAGATAATAGTAACCCCTCCAGACGAACCCGAGAATGAAGAAGTAACAGGAGAAACTACGGATCCGTATGAAGTCATCTTACCAAAAACATTGTGTATTCCTCCCCATTCTGAACGGGACGTGGAAATAAGGGCTCCTAAAGCCGATGTAAGTGTTTGGGAATTTACCCCATCTCAAGGTGCTAGGCAGAGATATCAACGCCTTATGCAACAGGGACCGGTTTACAACTTTGATGGTACCCTAAGAATATCTGTAACTAACTCTGGAGAGAGAACAAAAATCGTGCTTAAAGTATTTTGCCTCGGCACACTAAAGCCATATCCAGAGACCAAAAACGAGGTCTCTGGAGGTGAAGAGGCATATGTACTACCATGAGCAAAATAAATGACGCGTCTCTTTCTTCTGAAGTTTTTTAAAAATATCTCAGTTTTCTTTATATGTTCGAAATTTCGGAAGGTTTCCCCAGCAGGACAGGTTAATAACAAACCCGTTTTTAATATTTGTGTTAGATATTAGCTTAAAATAAATAAATTAGAAGCAAAAAACATTAAATCGACAGAAATCTCGAGAATTACCAACTCTGCTAAAGTGGGAAATTTTCAAGAACGCGAGGGAATTCTGCAGTTCAACACAAAGCAGCGACATCTATGTCATTGAGAGAGGCGTGGATTAGATCTACAAACGAAACTTTTAACGAAACATTTCTAAGGTGTCTTATTACATGCATTATCAGCGAACTCCAAATATATGAATCTATGCTAAGTATTAACGTAAAGATAGAGCAAATAGTGGAAATTACCTATGGAAAAAGACGAATTCTTAGCACAATCGTAATGAAAAACCGTCTTTACCGTAGAACAGGTTCAGTTCAAGTAAGAGAACAAATAGCTCAGTAAGTTAAAGCAAGTAGTTTGTATACCGAAGGTACTGGGTTCGAACCCCATGGAAATACAGTTGTCATATTTATTACTATGGTTATTTTATTTATTTTTTATGTGGGAAAATCAAATTGTAACATATGTGTAAAACTCATGACGATACCAAAAAAGAGAAAATATCGTTGTCGTACTTGCATTAGTGTCTCTAATTTTTGTTTGCAAAGAATTTCATAATTATTTCCCCTGTGCTCACTACTCACTACACGCTCACTGGTGCATAACGAATGTTTTCCAGTAAATGATAATTCTAATTTGGAGAATTTTATAAAGTTTCAAAATGTTTCTCACTTGATACTCTTCTATCTACTTTGTTGGACACTTTGATAACAGATTTCCATATTAAATGTTTAATTTTCCCTATATATATATAATTACAGAAAAGTTTTACAATTTATTTGTCTTAAATTGAAATTGTTTTGAATTTACCACATGAGGTAAATAGCCCGAAGGAGGAGAACTGAAGTAACTGATATTCTACGTAAAAGCAACCTATTGTAGAATGATTATCATTCATACCTTCAGCACATAATCTTTACGTTAGAGAGTCAGACAGAGAGAGAAACCTGTTTTTTCCTCTCCTATGACCACTCATCTTAAAGCTCTACATGAATGGTTCGTGTCACATAATTTCGACTCTCCAAAGACATTTATATTTATTATTATTATTATTTTTATTATTATTATTATTATTATTATTATTATTATTATTATTATTATTATTATTATTATTACACTGAAACCTCTACTAACGGACACCTCTATAAAGCGGACACCTCTATAAAGCGGACACCTCCCTTAACGGACATATTTTGTAATCCCCAAACACTGGAATAGGAAAAAACGTATTGGCAAACCTCTCTTAAAGCGGACACTCTCTAGTACGGACACGGACAGTCTTTTCTGTCTTTTATAGGTATTATTTACCTCCGTATTACGGACCCTTTCTCTAGAAATATGTTGAAAAGTGTAGTAAAAATACATTTTTAGTTATTCATACATGTGTCACCAAGCAAGCATTGTGACATTTTGCCCCCTCAACTGTCTGCTCAGCAACCCAGACGAAGCGTCTCTGTTTAACAACTCTTATGTTTTTTGCTTGCATCCCACTCCCATCCAAGCTGTTTTAGACACAAAAGTGATTGACAGTTGCCCGCCATTAGGGATAACACGTTATGCTATTGTCCCGGTGGAGTCTCTAACCAACCAGATGAAAGTTTAGTAATTTTTGCCCTCAGGTATGTATATTGTCTTAAAAAGGACACTTCAGGACTGCAATTACCGCACAAATTAAAGCGCCATACTGAAAACGAAGGAAGTACTGATAAGTATAAAGTGCACAGAACTGTAACATGTTATTTCCATGTTTTGCCTCGAACATAGAGTATTGGATGACAGAGGATAATGCATGTAATATTCGTAAATACGTGATTCATGCAAAAATATTTTTTCTTATTGTATATTACCTTCCTCACTAATCTACATAACAAAATACTGAAACCACTTGAAGGCGGAAACCTCTCTATAGCGGACAATTTTTGATTCCCCACGGCTGTCCGTTTCAGAGATGTTTCACTGTATTATTATTCCTGAATATGCCACCCTTACATAATGCAGTAACTTTAGATATCTTGGTTTAAAGTGCTTTCTTTAGTAATAATTTGAGCAACCATGTAACAAAATTTAAAATGTATGAGGGGACACGGCGTTTTATTTTTCCCCCTCTCTTTTCAGCACCGTCCCAACAGAAAGTATATAATTTTTGACAAACAGGGTAGACAAAATGAATAAGAAATATATTTAAAGTATCCTTTCTTCCTTCGTGAATGAAATATCACGTAACATTTTTTATTCTACTGAAGACGACCCTAGGCCGTTATGGTCAGGTAAGAAAAGAAATACCTAATATATTTATTGCGCCCCTTGACTGTAATATTACCTTTTCTTTATTTCTTCGAGGCCACCCTAGATAACCAAGGGTGACAAAAAGAATAGGAAAAGTGTCTAAATATTACAAAGCACTTTATATTTTGTCAGAAACAAGGCAGTGTATACACAGTTGCTTTTGTTAACAAGTGTTTCACCGTTGAGTCGCTTATAAAATTAGGCAGAATAAAGTTTTGCCGATCATTGTTCTAGAGGAATTTGTCCAGGTTAGTTTGGTGTCGGGCTAATAACGATGAGTATATTTATTTACATCACCGTTAAAGAAATAGCAAACTTTCTGAAAGGAACTTACTTAGGAAACATCAGATCCTCCTTCTACTTTAATTGCATCTGGCGTTCTGAGTGAAAGTTCTATGGGACTATTAGAAAAATAGATATTCCCGTTTCCACGCTGATGGTAGAATTTCTTAAGCAGTTATTGAATTACGTTCCAAGCATAGGCGTAAATAGCGCCCCCGCAACCCTGTGGCGTGGGGACCGCACAAGCTGTAAGGCTAAAAATATACAGAAAGTACGCAGGGGTGGACCAGGCCAAATTTGCACCCGGGCAAAGTGACTTTTTGGCGCCCTCCCCCTAGTACTAGCCTATATTTTACATTTTATCATAGTGTTTTTAATATTTTAAACCCATTTTTCGAAAACACATTCATTACCTAGGAAAATTTCACAAAGAATATGGCCCACTATAAACAATACGAACCCCCCCCCCGCTTGGTCTTGTGGCTAGCACGCCTGCCTTCTGTAGTACCGGGTCCAATTCCGGGTGGATTACTGTTGAACGATAAAAGTGGTTCGGATTCCACTATAATTAGTATCCACATCTCCTTTGGCCATTAAGGCATAACCGTGGAACGCTAAACTCAAGCAAACAAACAAACAATACTTACACCCCGCCACTCTTTATTCTACATGACATCTCTCCATTTTTCGATACAGCCCCCTTATTACTATGAAACTCTCCTCTTCCTTGGTTATGTAATTGCCACTACTTTACAAGAATATAAACCAAAAACGTCAGTAGAAAACACGTTATAAAATTTACTTTTTGAGGCTCGTTTTGGCGCCCCTCTTTCTCTGGCGCCCCGGGCAGTCGCCCGGCCCTTGGTACGCCCCTGAAAGTACGGACGCGTAACTAAGGAATGCGGAGAACAGGTTAACCTTCATATTATGCCACTGGTTTGACGTGTTTGAAATGTTCAGTGACTGATCGGTTAGTGAAATAATTTCGACGGTTACTGATGTTTAAAGTTTATCTGACAATGAGATAAAGTTACCTAACCAAATACATTTGATATCGCGATGTCACAATTTGACTTTCCTCACATAAAAAAACATAAAAACAATCAATAGTAATAAAAACCCTTACTCATACTAGGCTCGAACTAACAACCTAATTCGTACAGACTAGTTGCTCTGACCAACTGAGTTTCAATTTCTTACGCGTAAGAAGTCTGTTATATTACGAGGCATGGTTTTCATTAGCAAAACTGTTCGAAGTAATACGAACATGGCTTAAGAACAGAGACGGAACTGAATTACCACTCGATTGACCTTGAGGGCAAATCACCAAAGGGTAGCTATAAACGTAAGTTCAGCATGCATTTCTGTGGAGTTCTGTTCAGTATTCCTATCTGCCAATCACGCTTGTTCGTAAGAGTAATATTTTACAAACCTAACCTTTCCATAGAGCACAATGACAGAGAATCAAAGGGAGGGAATTCTTACCCTTGTGAACGTTGGATACCATCATGTGCAATAAAACTGTCGCGTCTCCTTGAAGTGATATTTTATCGAATATAACTCTTTTTCCTTTATATATCCGAAGTTTTTGAGGGTTTCAAAATGAGGAAACGTAACTGAGAACCAAGGACGCATTTAGGGGTGGGTCCAGGGGGTCCGGACCCCCTCTGAAATCCCAACTTTTCTGTAAATTTAGCCTAACTTGGGGATTATCTTTTAAAATTTTATTATAATTTATCCTAATATTGAAGTGGGACCCCTTCCGAAATAAATTATTGCATACGTACCTGCTGACAATTTTCAATATATTCGTTAAATGATAAAGTAAAATAATTAAATTAGGAGCAAAAAGCTTCAACATGGGCTAACTTTTGTCCACTGCCAATATTGTTAGAAGGGATATTAATAGCAAAAACTGCTAGTCAATGCTGAACCTTGGAACTTCAACCCGAACAGCAAGCCTATTATTGAGAACTAAATATGAAACATTTTATCAAAACTTATCTAGCTTTTATCTGGCATGAAATTATTATATACACCAAAATGCACTCTCCTAAAATGTGTATCTAAACATTGCTCTACGTATCTACGAAGCAATGAAAATTTTTTTATCGAAATATGTGGGCAGGAATCTCTAACAGCCAGCCATTTTATTAAAATCGTAATAAACCCTGAAACCGTGCGTTAACGTGAAGACAAAGCTTGGTCCATTGGTAAAGTGTTGGAAGAATGAAAACTCAATGTTCGTAGGTTCGAATCTCTCCACTCACCACAACATTTTATTCTTATGTATAACGATGAAATAAGAAAGAAAAAATGTATAACCGTTAAGACAAAACTTGAACCAAGTCTGAAGAGAACAATACTAAAATAGTAACACAATGACGTCAACCAAGAATTATTTTATGTAGCGTTTGGACGAAATTACAGCTGTCAACAATTTCAGAAGTAAAAACAGGCTGATAGGCGTAATGCAGTCTAGACTTCTGAATACTTTCTCAAAACTTCCGTCTCGTCATTGGTATGCCGTTAGCCATGGTAAAACCTTTCAATTGGAAGTAAAATGACGGTGAAATGACTCAAACTAAAACAGTTTTAAATCAATAAATATCTATGTGTAAAAGTAGGTGTCACTTATCTGTAGTTCTGAGTTCCTTTTACTTTGAAATGACAAATGAGAGAAGAAAGTATGGTGATAGAAAAAAAATCAAATTTGAGATTTCAACGAATTTACACGTATTATAGCCCCTAATACCGAAAAAGTTATTTTTCGGTACATTTCCATCTGTTCGTTCGTCCGTTCGCTACACTTTTCTGTGCGCTCGCCTAGAGGCCAACCGTTCAACTTATCTGCATCAAATTTTAGTTTAAGATTTTCATAGTATTTCCTATAGTTTCTTTTATTTCTCTCCTACTCCCAAAACAAGGGTAGTTCCTGTACGATGAAAATAGAAAAAAAGATATTTTCTCATAACTGGCTCTAACGATCTTGTTTTCTTTCTTTTTTATAAATCAATATTTAATTAGCAACCCTATTTTGTGGTATAAGGCATTTATCTGAGAAAAATCTACAAAGGGTAGTTTATACTTAAGGGTGAGTTTTTTCTCAGTGATTTTCTCAAAATGGACTCAAATGTTTTCGTTCATATTTCATAAATAAATATTTCATTAATAACTTAACAATATGGCATAAATAGCTCGTTTGTCCTTAAAAAAATGCGAGGGGTAGTTTATTCTTGGTGGAGTGTGTTGTCTGGGCGATTTTCTCAAAAATGACTCAAAAGAGTTTATTCGTATTTAGAAAATACATATTTCGTTAATAACCGAACAATATGGCAAAACTCGTTTGTCCTGAAAAAATATACGAGCGATAGTTTACTCTTCGGGGTGTTTTTCCTCCACGGTTTTCTCAAAAATGGATCAAGCAATTTTATTCGTATTCAGAAATAAATATTTCATTAAAAACCTAATAATATGGAATAACTCGCTTACCCTGAAAGAATCCTTAAGAGATAGTTTATTCGGGGAGTTATTTTTTCCTCACGATTTTCTCAAAAATTACTTGGACAATTTTATTGAAATTCATAAATGAGTATTTCATTAATAATCCTATATTTTAGTATAACTCATTTCTATGAAAACAATTACGACGGATAGATTATTTTGGGAGTCAAGGTCTTTCCCGACAATTTTCTCGAACGACAGGCGATTTTGTTCAAATTTCCCAAATAAATATTTCATTAATAACCAAAAGTATATCTTAACTCATTGTTCGAAACAATTCACAAGAGGTAGGTTACTCCTGACGTGTTCTTTTTGATCGACTTTCTCAAAAATGACTCATTTGATTTTTTCATACTTCATAAACAATTATTGCATTAATTGCTCTATTATATGTCTAATGAAAATGTGCTCAAAGTGTTAGTTAGTTTTGTAGTTTGGATTTTCTTCAATCGAAGTTTTTTATTCGATAATCTGATATTCGATGTATTTGAATAACACGATTTTTTGTATCATCCAAATACACTTCAGTAACATCTGCGGCCTAACACAGTTAAGTAATTGAATTGAAAAAGTTTAGTGTGGTGGCCCTGTAATTGAATATTTTTTGGTATACACCCTAGCTTTTTGTGGTAAACTCGGGCTTTTCTTTTTCGAGCGGCAATAGAGAGAAGAAAATAAGGTGATTGTGAAAATAGTATATCAAATTCAGATTTCAACGGATTTACATACTTCATGGCGTCTACATACCGAAAATGTGATTTTTCGGTACCCGTCCTTCCGGTCCGTCCGTTCGGTACACTTTTCTGTGCACTAGCCTAGAGGCCATACCGTTCAACGTATCTACACCAAATTTTAAACTTAGGGTTCACATAGTATTCCTACAGGAGATTTTCCATTTTTTTCCTACCGCCTAAAATAAGTGTGGTTTACTAACAGCCGAAAACCGGAAAAAGCTATTTTCTCCAAAGTGGTTTTAACAATTTTGTTTATTTTTCATTAATCAATATTTAATTAACAACCCTATATTCCAGTATCAAATATTTCTCTTAGAAAAATTTACGAGGGGTAGTTTGTTCTTGGAGGTGACTTTTTCTCGACGATTTTCTCAGAAATGACACTGGCAAATTTTGTACACACTTCATGAACAAATATTTAACCTTGCAACATGGTATAAGTCAACTGACCTGAAAATATATGAGTAGGAGTTTATTCTTGGAGTTGAATTTATTTCCAGTGAGTTTCTCAAACAAGACCAGTTGGCAACCCTGTATCTCGACAACGAAGTTGAACTCGAAAACTGCAAGAGGACCATTTGTCTCCTTTTGAAGTCACGAATCATCTCCCGAAGTTTGTGGACATCTTTCAGGTTCACCCTTAATGAAGCTTCTTGTCGAAAAGTTAACTATTAACTTTAGACATTGTTTATCTTTTTTAAATCGCAAATGCCGTTATTTTAAGGCAGAGAGCTATTTTTGAGAAAATAAATTTTGAAAAATAATTTTAAAACTTAGACTTTTGTTTTTGAGACATTCCAGACAAGACGAGACATTTTAAAAGCTATCTCATGTCCAAAACATTTGTTACGTCTTCTTTTGGATGTCACAAAGCGCGTCTCGTCTCTTTCTTGAGACATGTCTTATCTCGTACGCATTCGTTAACACTTGGAAAGGATTATCTTTCTACTCAAAGCATTGTTTTTATAATGGTTGCATATTTATGATAATTACCGTTAACATAAATTACAGTCCTTTCAGTTGAATTAATTGTTTATTATTATTATTGAAATTAAAATTAAATGGAATATCTAGTTTAACGTTGCATGATTATGCACCTACGCTAAGGGAGAATGATGATGAATGAAATGGTTAAATGAAGAAAGTGGGAGGAAAATGGAAAATCCCAAGAAAACCCATACCCATGCACACGGTATTTGTCCACCTCAAATTTTACTTGGCGCGAAATGGAATCGAGCCCCGGACCCCATGAATGCTCAATTATTATTATTATTATTATTATTATTATTAATAATAATAATAATAATAATAATAATAATAATAATAATAATAATAATAATAATAATAATAATAATAATTGAAGTGAGCTTAACGAGTTTCAACCGTCCGACTCAACCAATGTTTGGGTGCCTGTTCGTTCGTCTACTCCATGACAATTTCTCATAAAAGACATTCCATTTTAATGAAACTAATAAGTGCCTTCTTTTAGCTTTGAGAAGTAACTATTCCTTGGAATTTGAAATCTGCAAAATATAAGAGGTAAAATTAACCAAATGGTGCGAGTTTCCACTAATGTATACAAAACAATTTTGCAATATCAACTACGTGAACCTTGTCCCATAAAGTAGCCGAAACCCCTACACCGAAGAGCCCTCCGAGATTTGATCATTGTCCACACGGACTGAAATTGTCATTTGAAGCCAAGAATTTAATATGAAGCTAATAATTTCTTTAAAATAGACAAAAAATTCGAAAGTTATAAGCATTTTCATATTTTTGCCTTTTCCCATAAGGGAGCCTTTGCACACTATACTGAGGAGCCCCCCCACTCCAGGATTTAATCATTCTCCACTCGGAGTGAAATTGTCATTTGGAACAAACACTTTAATACGAAGCCCAACATTTCTTTAAAATAGACGAAAAATTCGAACGTTATAAACATTTTAATATTTTTGCCTTTTCTCATAAGGGGCCCGCATTAGCGTACACTGAAGAGCTGATCCTTGACCACTTGGACTGAAATTCTCATTTGAAACCAAAACTTTAATATGAAGCCAAAAGTTAAACTTTTACATCAATTTAAACTGACTGGGTTCCAGTTCACCCCACTATTATGTTTACTTCAGTTAAGTGGTAATTTGTAACAGTTTCACATCATCAAAAGAATCTTTCACTACTTCCCCCGCAGAACTTTGTGCTGGATCCGCCACTGGAATCAATAGACTCTTTTCATATTCTTTTTCTCACCCCTTGTAGGGGCTCCTTCGTACAAATAAAGAAGCGGTAATATTACAATCAAGGGGCGCTATATATTAGTTATTTCTTTAGTTACCTACCCCTAACCGCACAGGGCCATCTTTGGTAGAATAAAAAAATGCTACGTGATATTCCAATCATGAAAGGGGAGAGGATGCTGTAAATATATTTCTTATTCATTTTGTCTACCCTTCTTATCAGAAATTACTTTCTGTTGGAAGGGTACTGAAATGAGAGGGGTAAAATGAAGCGTCGTACCCCCTCCTACATGGTTGCTCAAATAATTACTAAAGAAAGCATTTTAAACTAAGATATCTAAAATTTAAACTAAGAAACTAAGATATCCTTACATTATGTAAGGATGGCATATTCAGGATTATTATTATTATTATTATTATTACTATTATTATTATATGAATGCTTTTGGAGCACCGAAATTTTGTGAGACGAACAATGGAATGTAGAGGTTTAAGATGGGTGGTCATAGGGAGGAAAATCCAGGATTTTTTCTGTCTGACTCTCTAACGTAAAGATTATGTGCTGAGGGTAAGAAGTATCATCATTCTACAATAGGTTGCTTTTACGTAGAATATCAATTACTTGAGTTTTCCTCCTTCGAGCTACTTATCTCGTGTGGTAAATTCAAAACAATTTCAATTTAATACAAATACATTGTAAAACGTTTCCGTAATTAAACATCTAGGGAAAATTAAACATTTAATAGGCAAATCTGTTATCAAAATATCCAAACAAGTAGATAGAAGACTATCTACTGAGAAATATTGTGAAACTTTATAAAATTCTCCAAATTAGAATTAACATTCACTGGGAAACATTCGTTATGCGCCAGCGAGCATAACGTATAGTGAGCAGTGAGCACAGAGGAAATAATTACAAAACTGTTTGCAAACAAAATTAGGGATGCTAATGCAAGTGCGACAACGACATTTTTTCTTTTCTTTTCTTTCTTTCTTTTTTCTTTTTTTTTTGGTATCGTCATGAGTTTTACACATATGTTACAATTTGATTCTTTCCCACATAAAAATAAATAAAATAACCATAATAAAAAAGTCACGACAGTTCCATCGAGATTCGAACCCACTACCTTCTACATATAGACTACTTGCTTTAACTAACTGAGCTATTTGTATTCTTACGTGAACTGAGCCTGTTCCGGTAAAGGCGATTTTTCATTGCGGTCGCGCTACCAATTCGTCCTTTTGCTTTTCCATAGATAATTTCCTCTTTTTGCTCTATCTTTACGTTAATACTTTTCATATATTCATATATTTGGAGTTTGCAGATTATGCACGTAATAAGACATATAAGAAATATTCGTTAAAAGTTTCGTTTGTAGATTTTATCCACATTTCTCTTAATGACATAGATGACGCTGCTTCGTGTTGAACTCCAGAATTCCCTCGCGTTCTTGAGAATTTCCCACTTCAGCAGAGTTGGTAATTCTCGAGATTTCTGTCGATTTAATGTTTTTTGCTTCTAATTTATTTATTTTAAGCTAATATCTAACACAAATATTAAAAACGGGTTTGTTATTAACCTGTCCTGCTGGGGAAACATTCCGAAATTTCGAACATATAAAGAAAACAGAGATATTTTCAAAAAAAAATTCAAAATAAAGAGACGCGTCATTTATTTTGCTCATGGTAGTACATCAGGCCATACAAATATCCAAAAAGACCGACGATTTTGAATACGACATCTTGGCGGCCCCTAACCGAGAGATGCCGTCAACCACAAAGGACTTAAGTGAAGCGTTGAATATCGGTCCGAACCTTTCCCCAGAAGAGAGAAAGCGGTTATTAGGGTTAATCATGGAGTACAGAGACGTTTTTGCCTGGGACAAAACCTGCCTTACAGCGGCTAGAAATGTGTACGTTCCCAGGATAGAACTAACAACAGACATACCAGTGGCGTACCCACCATATCGTGAAACTCCTAAACAACGCGAGTTGGTGGCTCAGGAGGTGCAGAAAATGTTAGATTTACAAATTGTAGAGCCCTTGACCAGCCCGTACGCCAGCCCGATCGTTCTAGTCGGGAAGAAGGACGGTTCTACTCGCTTCTGTGCGGATTTTCGTAAGTTAAATTTACTTATCAGACCCCTGCCATATCCGATTCCCCGCATCGATGACATCCTAGCACACTTTAATGGGACAAAATTAATATCAACCCTGGATCTCAGGAGCGGTTATTGGCAGTTGTCCTTACATCCGGACGATATAGACAAGACAGCATTCGTCTGTAGCGCTGGTAAGTTCAATTTTAAACGTTTGCCGTTTGGACTGAACATTGCACCTTCAATTTTTCAAAGAACCATGGACGCGGTGTTCAGCGATATGAAAAAGTGGACCCTATTAATATACTTGGATGATATTATGGTGCCTCACTCGACCTTTCAGGGGATGTTAGATGGGTTAATGCGAATATTGGATCGGTTGCGAGAACACAATTTGAAGTTACACCCTGGGAAGTGTTTCTTTGCTTACGAAGAGGCGTCGGTTTTAGGTCACACCGTAGGGAAGAATGGAGTGCGAGTAGACTACTACGTCAATCCAATCCCCGGATTGCCTTTCACATTTATGGAAAGCTTCCTCTATAGCTGAAATTAATGAATACTGCACATTCCGCTGTCAGGCACATAATAAAACTTTAATAACTCCATTATATAAAAACGAATATATCATCACTAATCCACCTCGTAGAATGGAGTTAGTTTGCCCAGACCACCGCAAATATCTACCTAGTAGTTCCACTAACCCTGGTGCGCTACGCCTTAAACTACACTGTGCGTGCACACTACTCATTGAGGATAAGGTAAGAATACCAACACTCTTTCCATGCCCAAAGGACTCTCCAGTAGCATCCACTTTGCACCAGATCATTCCATTCATGTGGCTACCAATAGAAACGCTCAAATTACCTAAGAATGTTTTCGAGGATCTTGAATTTTCAAACCTAAACGCCACGCTCAACAAGAAAAATTGGACCGTGAGAGTGACGTACCCCGAGGTACCAGTACACCCGGAAAAATGGATCCCCTCACTTCCCTCAGATGTACATATTATGGAAATACAGGGTCGACCTTACTTAACGATTTTATTCATTTGGAATACTATACTGTCGCTTGTCATCCTATATATAGGAATCCGAGTTCGAGCCTTCTTGTGGCCGGCAATGCTTGTACCAGCAATACCTGCGAAGGCTCAATCTCTTATCCATGATCTTACGGAGCCACTTTTATATGCCTTACTTGTTGTTATTATCCTTGCGATTATATTGATTTTCTGTTATAAATTACTCTGTGTACGATTATTCCCAGTCTTACGCATGCATCCGAACCCCACTAAGCAACATATAGAACTAAAACCTCGTAACCGGACGATTCCATCTCCCTCCAGCACAAGTGGCCAATTATGACTAGCCGTACTAGCCTTCATGTTAAGCCTGAGAAATGTCAGAGCTCTAGACTTGGGATTGTTTGCTCATTCAGGAATCTTGACTGACGTTAATCCTCATATTCTCCTATACGAATCCTCATTACCATTGGTTATAGAATATAAATATCAACCTTTTGTATCCCCCATTCCGACGTGGGATCACCTTCCAATGAACGAATTGGAAATTTTGATGCAGGACCACAGTCGCAACGGATACCCATTTGTTTTTATCAACAAACTACACGTCAAGCAAAGATGGATACGGGACGCTCAATTAACTGCTTTCCTCAACAGACTACAGTCCACAGAACATAACACGTGGATACAATGCAAAACACTGAACACCATAAATAATTCAATCGACTGGAAGCGACTAGTTATCGCGTGCGAAATTCAAACTATTAATCCGGATTTGCTCCACCCAAATCACCTACTGCAATGGCTAACCGAACTTGAGCAGAAACTAAAGAGCACTGCTTACGAGCTTGTAATACCAGTAACAGACATTGCGGTTCTTTATTCAAATAAATTCAGCGAATGTGTTATAGCCCCAAATCGCACATTAATGGCCCTTAAATTAGCCCTTAGAACGCGGAACACAACTCTCAAATTAATTCACTTCCAACCGATATTATTTCACCACAATACAGAAGTTTGTCATGTACGATTAACAATTCGAGAAATAGTTGTCCAATCACCCACAGAGCGACTCTTAATTCCAGCGTGCAATTCTATTAGAGATAATCTATGCTTGGTACGAGAAATAAACAAAAATGAATTGGCTGATTTAGCTTTCATCACGGCACTCTTACATAATAACGCCACGAATGTGAGAAAACACTGTGAAATGAATTGTTATGGTGATCCGTACATTGATTTGTTTCACAGAATTAATCTGACTACTGTAACTATTCTCATGAGAAAGGGTTTGTCCATCCACGTTTCATGCCCAGGAGTAGAAATTCCGAACATAATGGCCGACGTGGATATTGGAGCATTCCTATTAAATCTAGGGTGCAATTGTAGAGTAAAAATTGGACGGGAAGAACAAAGAGCATTATTCCCTTGTATTACGCAGCAGGAGCAGGTGACCCGAATTACTAAACTAATACCGGTGCAGTGGCTGGCGGAAATAACAGAACCTACACTACCGTTTGCTTGCTATACCCCTAACTTGATAATAGAACATCCGGGACCCAATAAAAAAGAAACTGGGATCTTTGTGCAAGCTACCCTTAATATCGTGTTGGCAGTAGTTACTTTAATCACTGCTATTACGTCAGGACTACTTATTATTATAGTTATGCGAAGACGACATCGCCTACAACGGAGAAGACGTCCTTTTTGTCAAAGGTCTCCCCGTTCCGTTAGAAGACCGAGAGACTCACCTCCGGAATATTTAGAAGTTGCCTAACATGTACATACATATATATATATATATATATATATATATATATATATATATATATATAAATCAAAACAACACCTTTATCCTCTCCTACAGATGGAGCCAAGATCCAGACCGTCTACATCTACGGGACGTGAGTTTGAAAACGAACCTTCTTCTTTGCTGAAGGACGAACGAGAGAGGTTGGCAACCTTCGCTCGCTGGAGTGTAAGTTATATCTCACCACAAGTGCTCGCACGCGATGGCTTTTATTTCCTCAACCCTCCTGATACAGTCAAATATGTATTTTGTCATCTAGAAGTAAGTTCCTGGACCCGCGAAGACCGGGTTGAAACAAGCCACCGTCGTTGGTCACCATTTTGTCCTTTTCTACGGAGCTATGATGTGGGTAATGTCTCAATAATTCCCAGGAACACTCCTTATCGAACAAACTATGATGTATGTGGTACCTATAGGCAAGAGCCCCAAGTGCTCCCACACTCGATCCGAGCGGGAACAATACTTACAAAGGTCCCACACTCCTCCATTACTTGATAAAGAAGGCCAACCCCAACAACCAAAATATAGGGCATTTTCAAGTTTGGCTAAACGGGAATCTTCTTTTAAACACAGGCCAATTGGTTTAAGACAAAAACCAGCCGAGTTAGCAAAAGCTGGGTTCTTTTATCTGGAAAAATCAGATCATTTGCAATGTTTTTTCTGTGGTATTGGTTTGAAAAATTGGAACCCCGACGACTCACCTTTTATTGAACACGCTAGGTATTCTAAACATTGTGCCTATCTACTACTTATGAAGGGAACTGAATTTGTAAACAACTGTATTTCCCTTAACTCCTCCCCTTTTAGTAAAGTCGGCGCTGAAGAAAGATCGACGGAATCGGAAAATAAAGAGATGGAAGGCCAAAGGCAAAATGCGAATAACAAGGTACAATTCGAGACCAAATTCTTGTGTAAAGTCTGCTACGAGAATGAATTACAAATAATATGCCTCCCCTGATCCCACATTACACTATGCGTGACGTGTGCTTACCCAGTAAACAAATGTGTAGTGTGCCGCGCCCCAATCTACACCATTGAACGCGTCTATATCCCATAGAGGACAAATTTCCTCCCGTACCCCTCTCTAACAGGCTTCATTTATATCACGCTTTGCTACATAAAACAGAATTACTAATATCTATAGTAAATTAAGCCTGTATATAGCTTATAAAGATAGTCTATAAATAGTTAAGTGAATTTATATAGCACACTGATGGTATTATATTCATATCATAATATTCTATTCATATCATAATATTCTTAAGCTTGATATAGTTTGAATAATATTGAATGGTTATATTAATATAGACATATTCGTGTTTGTTTGGGGCTACAGAGATAAATAATTCCTAGATTTTATGTATCATAGGAATCGATATAGATATGCCGGAACGAAATGATGATTAATATTTAAGAAACATATAATCACACATAGTACATATATATTAGTGCTAGCACGCACAGAATACCAGTCCGTAGGCTAGAATATATAGTTATAGATATAGATAGACATATAGATTTAAATATTTCTAAGGTATAGATATGAATATACTTATACCCAAAAATTAAGATGATAAATGTACGCAATATATAAACTATATTTTAATTATGTGTATAGCCACATAATACGCCTGACGCCTGACTGAAGGCACTAATGTCCACTATCGCTTACTTGCTATCCTGCAAGGCAATTGTATAGGTCTAGCAAAGACAAACGTTTCTAATATACATAAGTGCATTACATAACAAATATATGTCAAAGTAACTTGTTACAGACTTACATTATCTTATTATAGTATATATAGAAAGTAGTAGAATATGGATCGATCTGGAACAGTATAGAACAACTCACAAGCCCCTGGGAAATTGACCACCGTACACCGTGAGCCCACGGTCTTTTACGACCTCCATTTTAGGGGTGAATTTATTCCCTTTTATAAGCACTTTTTAGGGGGTGTATTCCTTCTTTTTTACGAGCACATTTTAGGGGGTGAACTCGTTCCCCTTTATGAGCATATTTTCCAACCCTTATTTTAACATAGGAGATAACACATAAGATTACGAACACATAGAAGAGAAGATAACATATAACACTACGTAACACACAGCAGAACAGATAACACAAAAGACTACATAGCATAACAAGGGTGAACTCGTTCTCTTTTATGAGCATATTTTTCAACCCCTATTTTAACATAGGAGTTAACATATAAGATTACGAACACATAGCAGAACATAAGACTACCTAACGTTACAAGGGTGTATTCATTCCCTTTTATGAGCATATTTTTCAACCCTTATTTTAACATAGCAGAAATTACAGTGAGACTATGAACACACAGCAGAGCAGATAACACATAAGAGTACGTAACATAACAAGGGTTCAACCCCTATTTTAACATAGCAGAAATTACACTGAGACTATGAACATACAGCAGAGCATAAGACTACGTAACACACAACAACCTCCATTTTAGGGGTGGACTCGTTCTCTTTTATGAGCATATTTTCCAACCCTTATTTTACCATAACAGAGACTATGAAACATAGCGGACATAGCACAGGGGGTATATTCATTTTCTCCACCCTAATTAAACATAGCAGAAATTACACTAAGATTACGAACACAAAACAACCTCCACTTTAGGGGTGGACTCGTTCTCTTTTATAATTACTTTTTCAACCCCTATTTTACCATAGCAGAAATTACATAAGATTTTTTTTCAACCCTATTTTAAGACAATGAATACCTATGTAACATAGCGATTCGATACGCTCTTTGAACCGATTTGGATGAAACTCGGCATATGGGGTTTTCGACTATGCTGAGTACGAATATCATACATTTAGCAATAGGTCATCAGGCACTACGTGACCCAAAATTAGTGGTCATCGAGGTCAAAGGTCAAAATACTAAAAACCCAATAACTCGAAAACGAAGCAACGTATTGAGGTGGTGTTTCCACATTTAGCAATAGGTCATCAGGTACTACATGTCCCAAAATTAGTGGTCATCGAGGTCAAAGGTCAAAATACTAAAAACCAAATAACTCGAAAACGAAGCAACGTATTGAGGTGCTGTTTCCAAATCTAGTAATAGGTCATCAACTAGTGCAAGTTCCAAAATAGTGACCATCGCGGTCAAAGGTCAAAATACTAAAAACCTAATAACTCGAAAACGAAGCAACGTATTGAGGTGGTGTTTCCACATTTAGCAATAGGTCATCAGGTACTACATGTCCCAAAATTAGTGGTCATCGAGGTCAAAGCTCAAAATACTTAAAACCCAATAACTCGAAAACGAAGCAACGTATTGAGGTGGTGTTTCCACATTTAGTAATTGGTCATCAGGTACTACATGTCCCAAAATTAGTGGTCATCGAGGTCAAAGGTCAAAATACTTAAAACCTAATAACTCGAAAACGGAACCACATATTGAGATGTTGTTTCCATATTTAGTAATAGGTTACCAACTACTACAAGTTCCAAAATAATGATCACCAAGGTCAAAGGTCAACATACTAAAAACCCAATAAATCAAAAACGAAGCAACGTATTGAGGTGGTGTTTCCACATTTAGCAATAGGTCATCAGGTACTACATGTCCCAAAATTAGTGGTCATCGAGGTCAAAGGTCAAAAAACTTAAAACCTAATAACTCGAAAACGGAACCACATATTGAGATGTTGTTTCCATATTTAGTAATTGGTTACCAACTACTACAATTTCCAAAATAATGATAATCAAGGTCAAAGGTCACAATACTTAAAACCTAATAACTCGAAAATGGATCCACATATTGAGATGGTGTTTCCACATTTAGTAATTGGTCATCAGGTACTACAAGTTCCAAAATAATGATCATCGAGATCAAAGGTCAAAACTCGAAAACGAAGCAACGTATTGAGGTGGTGTTTCCACATCTAGTAATTGGTCATCAGGTACTACATGTCCCAAAATTAGTGGTCATCGAGGTCAAAGGTCAAAATACTTAAAACCTAATAACTCGAAAACGGAACCACATATTGAGATGTTGTTTCCATATTTAGTAATTGGTTACCAACTACTACAAGTTCCAAAATAATGAACATCAAGGTCAAAGGTCAACATACTTAAAACCCAATAAATCGAAAACGAAGCAACGTATTCAGTTGGTGTTTCCACATTTAGTAAGTGGTCATCAGGTACTACATCTCCCAAAATTAGTGGTCATCGAGGTCAAAGGTCAAAATAATTAAAACCCAATAACTCGAAAACGGAACCACATATTGAGATGATGTTTCCATACTTAGTAATTGGTTACCAACTACTACAAGTTCCAAAATAATGATCATCAAGGTCAAAGGTCACAATACTTAAAACCCAATAACTCGAAAATGGATCCACATATTGAGATGGTGTTTCCACATTTAGTAATTGCTCATCAGGTACTACAAGTTCCAAAATAATGATCATCGAGGTCAAAGGTCAAAACTCGAAAACGAAGCAACGTATTGAGGTGGTGTTTCCACATTTAGTAATTGGTCATCAAGTACTACATATCCCAAAATTAGTGGTCATCGAGGTCAAAGGTCAAAATACTTAAAACCTAATAACTCGAAAACGGAACCACATATTGCGATGTTGTTTCCATATTTAGTAATTGGTTACCAACTACTACAAGTTTCAAAAATAATGGTCATTGAGGTCACAGGTCAATCTCGTAAATGAAACCACATATTGAGATAACGTTGTGTGATTTATTCAATTTTGTACAAATCAGAAAAAAAGTGAAGAAGGAATAAATTTGAGTGGTTTATTTACTTTTGTGTTAATGAGAAAGAAATCAAAGGAACACAATTTTAACTAGAGCAGAATTTCTGTACCTTTTTGGGCTATTGAAAGCAAGAATTAACAAGAAAGAAAGCAAAGATATGCCATGTTAACTAGCTATGTATTATTTAAGCAAAACGAAGGGCTAAATTTGAGAAAGCAAACATGGACCATTTTACTCAAATTTGGATGGAGTATTTATCTTTGTATGAACCAAAAAAATGAAGAAGGTTCAATATTTCTATACAATTTTGTACTACCCGAATAAACGAAATTTTATTTTTGTACCAATCACAAGAAAATCAAAGAAAAGTCATTTTAACTAGCTTAGCATTTTATATCTTTTTTGTGCTATTCAAATAATGGAGGGAACAAATTTCAGTGGTCTATTTTATTTTTGTACCAATCAGAAGAAAAGCAAAGATATACCATTTTAACTATTTAAACAAACGAAAAGATAAATTCGAATGACCTATTCAATTTTGTACCAACGAGAAATGCCATTTTTACTAATCAAATAAACAAAAAAAAAACGAAGAAGGATCATTTTAATTAACTCAGACTTTTATACCATTTTGTACTACTCCAATAAACGAAGGAATACCAACCAGAAAAAAAGAAGTGAAGATTAGGTGGATTATTTTCTTTTGTACCAACTAGAAAAGAGAAGAAGAGCTACTTTAACTAACTCATTATGTACTGTTTAAACAAACGAAAATTGACCATTATGTAACTTTTGAACTACTGAAATGTTCTATTTTTGTATCAATCAGAAAAACCCGAAGAAGGATCATTTTAACAAGTTCATAATTTCGAAGTTCTACTTTTTATACCAACGAGGAAAAAAATGAACTAGCTGAATATACGAAATAATAAATTTTAGTGACCTATTTAATTTTGTACCAATGAGAAATGGCATTTCAACTGGCTCAGCAAAACGCGAGGAAGAACTTTTTATATAATTTTACCACTCAAATAAAAAAATGGAGTATTTAGTTTTGTACCACCGAGAAAAAAGAAATTGCACCATTTTGGAGTATTCAAATAAACAAAGGAATAAATTTGAGTGACTTATAATTTGTGTCAACTCTAAAATCAATTAAACGAAGTAGTGCATTTGAGTGAGCTATTTAATTTGAAAAACCGAAGTTGAGTATTTTATACCATTTTGTATTATTTCAACAAACAAATGAATAAGCAAAAAAAGGATCATTTTATATCATTTTAAACTAGTCTAATAAACGAAGGCATAAATATGAGTGAGCTATTTAATTTTGTAGCTGAGTATTTTCACGAAAGAACAAAATTTTACTAATCAGAAAAAGCGAAGAAGACCCATTTTAAATAACTCAGAATTTCTGTACCTTTTTGTACTATTTAAACAAAACGACGGGATAAATTTGAGTTACCTGTTTTTTGTACTAACCAGAAAAATCGAAGAAGGTCCAATTTAGCTAACTCAGAATTTATATACCTTTATACTAGCCCAATGAACGAAAGAACAAATTTGGGTGTTCTACTTTTTATACCAAACAAAGAAGAACCATTTTAACTTGCTGAGTATTTTATACCATTTTGTACTACTCAAATAAACGAAAGAAAAAGCGAAAAAATACCTTTTTTAACTAGCGCAGAATTTCTGTAACGCAAAAATTAATTTGGATGGAGTAACAACAAAGAAAGCAAAGATATGCCATATCAACTATTTAAATAAACGAAGGGATAAATTTAAGTGATCTATTCCATTTTGTACCAAGGAGAAATGCCATTTTTATCTAGCTTAGAATTTCTTCTTAGAATAACTTTCTTCTTCTTATTTTTTTTCTTGACAGTTCTGAACTGATCTCTGGCCGCAACACTTTCCTTGGGTTAAATAAAAAGTCTACGAATAACAACTGGACAACTTTTATTATAAGTAAAAACAATAATGAAAATAAACTTAGCTTCGTGGCTGCTGCTTGATTTTTCACCATTGTGTTGTAATTTGCATAATAATTTACAAGCTCCTATACCAGATAAGCAAGACCACTGCGTTATTGTAATAAATAACAGATCAGGATAGACCCTAAGAACCCTAGATCTTGCCACAGCGAAATGCATCACCACCCTCTTTCGGAAGCACACATTGGGGAACGTCAAAGTATTGTGGTCTATTTGATTGGTCTGTACCAAGATTTTGGAAATTTCGCTTCTCCGAAGGTTCGTATTATCTATGGATTGGGGATTTCCATATCCAATTGACCACCTCTAGTGTTGTTGATTTCTATTTTTTTAGTATTTGGATACTAGCCTATTTAATAGTACATATTCGCCTCTTAATGTGTGGTATATTTACCTACACATTAAGAAACGAATATACAATAGCTATCGAGGAATAATTATATACCTAATACAACAGGAAAGAAACGGCAGCGCTTGCTCCACGAAAGGATAAATTTAAAGCCATACATTAAAAAGAAAACCGAGACGCATTGGATCGACTTGAAAAACATAAAAAAAAAAAAAAACTCGAATGTAAGACTCACCCTTGGCGGAAAAAAAAAGCCCTACATAACTTAAGAATGAGAAAAGACGAATAAACATGGTAAAAACAAAGAATGAAATGGAAAAATAAAGGAACATTGTACTTACAGTCCTAAGAAAATGAAATGAAATGAAATCTTTGAGTTTTACGTCCCACGCTTATACCGGTTAGGCTAAAGGAAACGGTGATAATGAGAAATGAATGAAATGGTGGAATGAAGAAAGTGGGAGGAAACGGGAGAACCCCGAGAAAACCCACGCACACGGTGTTTGTCCACTACAAAGTTCACTTGGCGAGGGCTGGGATCGAACCCCAAGCAAAAGAGGTGAACGCTCTACCACTGAGCCACCGCGGCCCTTAGTACTAAGAACAATCCACTCATTTCGTCACCGGAATTTATTCATGTGCATTTACTAGTACCTTCTTCTTAATGAAATTACGGTACAACACGTGCTTCCTTAAATTTTATAGCTATCCATTATTACGCTAGTATGCGCACACATACACACAAACACAACCACCCACATCCAACACACACTCACATACACAAGAACAATGGGTTTTATTGATAGTGCAAAATTTAGGACTAAACTTTTATAACTCCAATTTAAGACACCTTTATTTTGGAGGTGAAAAATCGAAAAAGAAAGTACATTTTAAAATTAATTAATCTCTGAGGGATGAAAGCGAAAACACACAACCAGTAATTTGAATTCTACATTTATTTGTTATATGTACAATGTGCACGTTTTGTCGTATAAACTTATATTCATACTATTTGTAATGCAACAAGAAACACTGATTGTCTATATTATTTGTAATACAAACAAGAAATATGTAGACAATGCATATCTGTTGGTTATAATCTAAAACTTACAGAGATCTTTTAATAATATAAAATAAAAAGAATTAAATTTTCCTATAAATTTCGTATGAAGGAAAACACCTTTCATAGTTATTGAAAGTACAGAAATACTGCATCATATCAAAAAAGCCTCACGTGCTTAAGTAGATTAAAAATGGAGACTGCGGTAAGTATCCCACTTCTTCGTCTATTATATCAGTAGCAGTTTCTTCCATCTTTTAGTTTTCGAAAGAGATGCCTTTACCTTGATTTCCAACAAGGCGAGAAGGAACAGGTCAACATGTTTCAAGCATGCCGAATCCTTTTCATCCGCAAACAACAAGGCAGATGGAAGTGAATATCTTTCTACTAACGTTTTGAAGATTTGTGACAATTGTTCATTTGAAAATCTTTATTTTTACTCACGAATGATAAGTGTCTTTAAGGCTAGTTTGCACAACGTGAACTTTGCTCTTTTTTCCGCGGGAGTTAAATTTCATCGCCAGCTCTTTGGAAACCAAGCATCAGAGAAAGGTCCCTTTTCCTCCCAACGATGACAAATAGGAACACTGAAACAGAAAAAAAAATCATGAACAATCATAGTGCAATTTTTCTGGTGCGGAGAAAATTTTAAAAAAATAATTACAATACGTCATGTGCAACTACAATCAATACGCAATAAAACGATTAGTTACTGCACTCGCTTGCATGAATTCACTTATTTTCAAAAATCCACTTTTAACGGCCTTCCATACAGCGAAATTAAATTACCATTAATTTTAGTTATTCTGTAATAGCTTAACTTTTGATTTTATTGCAGCTGTTAACTCTGATTGTTCAGGAGGATCAAGCAAGTTGGGGGATATACAACTTTATATATACAGATACATGACAAATAATTCTGAAACACTCATAGAAGCCTACATTACGTATGTTCTCATAATATAAAATGCCACTCTAAGACCAACTTTAGGATGTGAGCTAAAAGTGACGATCAAGTATATTGATACGATATTACAACTGATGCAAAAAAAAAAAAACTTTGAGTTTTACGTCCTACAGTTATGTCGGCTAGGCTAAAGGAGACGGTGATGATGAAGACTGAATGAAATGGTGGAATGAAGAAAGTGGGAGAACCTCGAGTAAACCCACGCACACTGTGTTTGTCCACCACAAAGTTCACTTTGCGAGGACTGGGATCATAACTGATGCAGACTGATGTAGTAAGAACAGTTTTTATGATATGAAACAGAGAACTTTCTAATAATAAAATAATATAGCTACTCATTTATCAAACACAACTAGACAACGATAGAAATTACATGTATTATCTTTCACTACTGCTATGTAACCCCCAAAATGAAGTCAAAATTCCGCATTTACATATCGTGACAGAACTGCGCTATCGGATGCAGCAATCTGACAAGCTGTACACAGGTGGAACTAACCAGAAAAGGTATCCTTCTACTGTGATAAGAAATTTTATCCTGATTGGATACGATTTGGTAAGCTAAATTTATGATGCAAGACGAAACATATATTAGCATTTCAAAATATGAAAAAAAATAAAGTGAAAATTACAAACAAAATGGTGTATAACTTATGTATTCCGAAAAATAAAAAATTGTGAGCAAACGCCCCCTCACTTGTTACTGGAGTATTTTTAAAAAATAAGACTTCTAGAACCAGAATTCTGTCAAGCAGTAGGGTGAAAATCGTCACATTATTTGTTCTGAGCAGGGTTAGAAGTTGCGGCAGTTATTATTATTATTATTATTATTATTATTATTATTATTATTATTATTATTATTATTATTATTATTATTATTATTATTATTATTAATAACAATAATAATAATAAAAATAAAACTTCTCTTTGGTGAAAATTATATTTTACCCCTATGTTGAGAAAAATATTTTCGGGAGGAGTACTTTTACCCATTAAAAAAGAAAAGCGCGAACACTATAGCATGTGATACATTCCATATTAAAGCTTTGCTTATATATAAATAAGTCAAATAAAATAAATGCTGAAAAAATAAAAACTAATAAACAAGGAAATCTTTAAAAATCTAAAATAATAAATAAATAGTGTATATCTGAAGAAGACAAGCAGGGGTGTAGCCAGCAGGTTAATGTAGGGGGGCCCGTCGTTTTTCAAGGGGGGCCAAGCCAAAAAAAATGTGTTGCAGCTGGTGTTTTTGAGGCCTGAAAAAACCCGGAAAATTTTGGTTTGTTTCCGGAAAACTAAAAGCACCGCTTTTTAAGATTATTATTATTATTATTATTATTATTATTATTATTATTATTATTATTATTATTATTATTATTATCATTATTATTATTATTATTATACTTTTTCTCCATGAATTATATTCCAGATGGTTTTTATTATATTTAACTCAGAACTACTGTCCCGGACCAAATGTTATACCTTTGTGCGTAACTATTTCAGTTTAAGCCTTTGTACACAGAACCTATCTACATAAGATTGATTTTCTTTAAAATTGCATTTAATTTCTTAAAGATTTCCTAACAAAAATATTTATTTATTATTCGTGACTGAACAAACATTTATTTTATTAACAGCTATATCTTACTTCCTGTTTTACACCAAGTAGCGTTTTTTAAAAAGCGAATGAAATCCAGACTGAAAAATTGAATAAAAACTTTGTTTTTCATCAAATTTTCCATATGATAAAAAATATGTTTTATAAAACACGAGATAGAGCATATAAAAATACAATTTACTGTACTTACAAATTAATTTAGTAACCAATGTTTTATGGTAGTATTTATAGTACCTTGTTAAAACGTTTGTCATCAAACTGTCAAATATAAATCGCAGTAAATTGTGTAATCTGCTGTCACAAAAAAAGTATACCATGCTACTTTCCGATCGGTATAAGAAAGAGATACCATCCGGGGCTTAGCGAGCATTACAAGATTGGGGGGGGGGGCGGATGAAACTTAACATTGCCAAGTCTTGATTTTAAAAATTGCCAAGTCTTATTAAAAAATGAAAAGTGTTTTGAAAATCTTAGTCTCACTTGTACCAACCCTGTGGAAATCTATTACAGCAACCTTATTTTCATATTCGTCCCATTCCATGCCTCGTCTGAGGACGAATACGAACAGCCCTTGTTCCACTTTGGAGTGCAATTTTACACCTTAACTCAGGATCATTATTGCCATGCACGATGCACAACTGCTAATTTGACAACTTATGGCTAGGTTAGATAATCCGCGTCACCCAATCCTCACGAGAACCTCTAAAGCTATAATCTGTTGTAGAAATGCATTAAAAAAACGTAGAATAAGGTAGGCTATATTTACTGCTTATTATATAGGGACATATAATTTTCATAAACATTCAATTGAGGGGTTCAGTGAGAGACCAGGCTAACCTGCACACAAATACCTCCTTAGCTCATCTACGTACTTCATATTTTAAGGACGTTTGCTAAAACGCCGGATCTTGTTGGGTAGGGTGCGGAAAAAGGCTCTGGCAAAGAAGTGGGAGAAAGCCTGAAAGAATGTCTTTGTAGTATGATTTTCTACCAAAATGAATAATGTATGTCGTTAGAGAAGATGAAAATGCACTATAATTCATATTATAATATGAGATTTGATTCTACAAAAAATTCATTATTTATTATCGAATTGAAATAGTGAAATTTATTGTGAAAAACAATGTGCGAAATCCTTGAGGAACTGGGGAATTCCCCCACTGAATATTTTTTGACAAAATTCCCTCACTAAATCCTTGCTGGGGGGATAATACACTGAAATGTCAGAAGTTTCCAAAGTAATTACCGTAATTCATATGTAATCAACGTGTATTTCATATTTAATTATTAGATGAACTAGTGATCAGTGGTATACTAGTATAATTCCTAACTTTGTATAATTTACTACTTCTGGATGCCTAAATACGTGAACTTTCTATATCGAAACTTTAAAGCATAAAAGTGCGCAAAGTTTCTTTTTTTTTTAACTTCAGTCCTCGTCTTGTCCCACTTCGATTTCATGATTTCGCACTCTGATGATATATATTAAATACCGGCAGAAAAAATACTAATATATAACCTCCCTTTTAGGCGCCCCTCTAACCACGCACCCGGGGCACGTGCCTCGCTTCCTCCCCCATAGTTGCGGCCCTGTGATTTACATATGTAATGCTTTGACTTAAGAAAGAAAGAATTGCAATTTTTGTTTTACTTTCGAAAGAAGCAATTACAGGATTAAAAATAAGGTAGGAAAGGCAACATATTTGTATGAAAATGAAGTGAAACACACACCGGTCTATTTTTTCACCCAGCAGACGTTTTGAACCCCAAAATGTGACATTTGAAATCTTGGACTTAGGTTCACAGTGGAAGCGACGAAATGACTTGACTCCAGTGCCGTGCCGTGGTAAGTCAGCGCCCGGGGAGAGTATACGACGGTGCCGCCGTACATATGGGTGAGATCGACAGATCAGCCGCGAAGCGCCACCATGCTTGGCGCGAAGCGGTAGAAAATTTTCAAAATTAAACCCTGCTTTCTCTTGAGTTTGAGCACTTTTAATTACTTTTTTCCTTGCATTTTATACATGTGTACGCACATGCATTTTTCTCCCGAAGTTTGTGCCTCTTTACATCTGCCGGCACGGCCAAGGCACGGCACTGCTTGACATCCATTGTAGCTTTTCTCTCTACCGAACAACACTCCCAAAAATCTAATGTGATACCATTCCCAAAACACATTTTGTTCAATTCTCTCTACTCGAAAAGCCCTGTAAATAGAGTCTTACTGCAAAACAACTTAAATAATCTATTGTTTTCCTCCGTATTAATATGATCACTTTTTGTTCATAGGGAAAGGTCTATTCACACACAAAGCAGACACGGTTACATAATATATTCACTCTGGTATCAAAATCTAATTCCCTTTGATATTTTACTATTAGAAAAAAACTCCTAAATTTGTCAAATTTACATACTATACATAGTAAAAAGTTTATACTAACTAGTCACTGACTTGTTCTTATTTTATTAATAGGCCTATTAGTTCTTATTATTCTCTTATTAATCTCCACAATCTGCGTGTTGTCTTGTATATGCTCTTGTATCAAATGCTTTTGCGTCCAATGCTCTACCTGCAACCGAAACGCTTTCTCTGTCTGTCTTTGTTTTAATTTTGCACGCCACCTCTATTCAGCTTTTGTCAGTGGTACAATTTCCCGATTTTTCATTAAAGATTCTTCAAAATGTTTAGGAATATCAAATGAACAAAAGTGAAGTGTGATCACTTGCAGAGTCGGATTTAGGTTTAGTGGGGCCCTAAGCTGTTGCAGGTAATGGGGCCCTTTACGTGTCCAGTGAACGTAGGCACCCTGTATACAGAAATGGATAAACTAATGATATTTTAGGAAGTAACCTAGCAGAAGGGGCACCATCACTTACATCATAGTAGCCTACACAACAGTAAGCACTGTTGCTACGTCCTACGTATATGTAAATTGTATTTTATTGATTGATTTTCTTATACATTGGAAATGGATATCCAGTTTTCTTCAGGTTTCCGGGGCCTACAAGACAGTGGGGGCCTAAGCTATAGCTTGTTTAGCTTGTAAGTAAATCCGGCACTGATCACTTGCAACAAGTAAAGAAGTTTTCAACGAATACCGGTATATCAATTTATTTCAAGATAGGAAACTACACAAAATTTATGCCAAGTCTATAAAAGAACTGATCATGATTTGCAGCACGAAAAAAGCGGCATTCTTCAAATTGCCAACTAGGTATTTTAATTTGCCAACTGGTTAAGAAATTGAGAACTTTTTTGGGGGGGATCTCCACCCTTACCCCCCTTAACGACGCCCCTGGATACCACACTATTTTTCGATCGGTATGGTAAAATTGTATTTTCCATACTATTTTACCGAAAATTATCAATTATATGTAAACTTTGTTACTTTTAAATGACTGAAGCGAAGTAATCTTACGATGATGTTTTATAAGCTGGTCATTTGGGGGGGCCAAGAACTCATTTGGGGGGGGCCGGGCCCCGGTGGGCCCCCCGTGGCTACACCCCTGAAGACAAGGATAGTTGCTGAAACAGTTACATTTAAATAAAATTGGCGTAGCTGTGGCTCGGTGATAGAGCGTTCACCTCTGGTGCCTGGGGCCCCTGGTTCGATCCCAGCTCACTACAAGCGGCTTTTCTTGGAGTTCTCCAATTTTTTCCCACATTCTTCATTCCACCATTTAATTCATTCTCATCATCACCGACTCCCTTTAGCCTCAGTGCCTGATCGTGGAACGTTAAATTGAATATTTCGTTTACATAAAAGTATTGCCTTGTTCAACAATTATTTTATTTTAGTTAAGTACTAATAAAATATTACTACTTTCTTTCTTTTCTTCTTACTCGGCATTTTCTTACATGGGTATTATAAAATAACATGTCAAAAACTCACCTGTCGCAACTTTGGTATGTATATCATCCTCCACAGTGATATTTCTAGAGCAGCTTGACGAGCAGAAAGGGGTCAGGGTAACGGCTTCAAGTTCAGTTAAGAAAGATTCCGAGCTAGGTGGTCTGCTGTTGATCAATTCATCATTTGCAGGAGCATTGGCCACACGCTGTGGAAAGTGGGAGTACATGCAAGGCTTATTTTGGCAAATAACATGTATTTACAGTTAGGCTTATTACAACGACTAGATACATTTAACATGAAATGAAGCAGTTTAATTCATGTAAACAGTAAAGTGAGTTTTTACTGCATTTTGTATTAAAAAAAAAAAAAAAAAAAAACTAAGAGCTTATAGAGGAAAATGAGTTGGCAGGAAAATATCAGCCATAAATTTCACATGCTTTCTGTTCTGGATATTTTCAGCGTAAAGGACGGTGTGAAGTCACTTCTTAAATGGAAAGATACGTAAAATAAATACTGACAAACTTGTGGACAGATAGATTTTATGGATTATTGTCTGCACGTTGTTAACAAGAACCAGGGATCGGAAAATCTTTGAGTTTTACGTCCCACGCTTGTGCCGATTAGGCTAAAGGAGACGGTGATGATGAGTAATGGATGAAATGGTGAAATAAAGAAAGTGGGAGGAAACGGGAGAACCCCGAGAAAACCCACGCACACGGTGTTTGTCCACCACAAAGTTCACTTGGCGGGGCTGGGATCGAACCCGGCACCCCAAGCACCAGAGGTGAACGCTCTACCACTGAGACACCGCGGCCCCATAAGAAGCAGGGATCGGATTTGAGAACGGAGTGAGAGCGTAAAATATCGCATCTTGAACACAAAGAACACAAATGACTACCTGCGTTTTCGAACGCGGACATTTTTTGAACAAAACACCAAGACAAGTAATTTCTTGCTATGTATTGCTTCATTTAAATTCTGCAACGTGTAAAAAAAAAATATCTTACATTTATAATACAAGCTTGAAAAAATCAAGAGCTCCAATTCTGGGGTAGGTTTTAGTTTTTTAAAAAATAAAAAAATATCCTACTCTGGGAGGGGCAGCAGATATGTAAGCCCCGAAGCAATGAGGTATGTTTTTTTTTTTACTGATGGGGCTGCAGTGCCTGTGGTAGAGCGTTCACTTCTAGTGCGTGGGATCCCTGGTTCGATCCCAGCTCGTGCCAAGTGGGCTTTGTGGTGGACAAACACCATATCCCGAGTTTTCTCGACATTCTCCCGTTTTCGCCCACTTTCTTCATACCACCATTTTTCACATTTCATTATCACCATCTTCCTTAGGCTCGGTGGCTTTCCTGGGGCGTGAAACTAAATATTTAATTTCATTTCTTTTTAATGATGAGGAATTGGTGTTCTAACTGAAAGCAGGTTTTTGACCCAAAGAGACTTCCATTGTTAATGCGCAGCCCCCAACCACGGTCCCTTAATAAGACATTTGGTTTCCTTTGAATCGTTTCACGATTAGCAGTGAAAATCATAATAATATAGTCATGTAAGGATACTTAATTGAGCTGGAATATATTTTTTTGATCTTCAGTGGCAACATTGATAAGTATCCATCATCACATGCTGGCACTGGAGTAAGTACTGTAATCTAAAATGCGAGGGAGCTGTCTACTCAATTAATGAACAAAATATTCGAACAGTCAAAAACCCGCTACATTATTATGATTTCCACACCGAATTCTGTAGCACAGTTACGGTAGCCAAGTGTCTTGTGAGGGTGTGTAGGGCGATGCTTGCAGTTTGAGAGTGCTCTCAACTGGAGTAATATCCTCCCACTGATTATGCACATATACAAGGGGGGCACTACTTTAGCAAACGGGTCTACCAAATATTCATCGATTTTGTGGATTTTTTCACTAAATTTAAGACAGTAGTGCTACAAAAGGCTAAACAAAACATAACTGAGTGAGCGAAGGGGTTAGAACTTCCATAGGGCTCCTCGTTGTTTCTAACTCTGAAGTCATACACGATTGGCATTGCAACAATTGCCGAGGGTCATTTCCCAAAGGGGTTCACTCGAGCAGTCGGTTCTACCTAACAGGAAATTCATAGGTAACATACGATGTGAAACATATTTTTGTGAAGGAATGAAAGTGTGAATGTAAGTAATTAATGTCAGTACACAGCAAATTGAAATGAATTTTGGGCATTATTCGGGAAGACGGTTCTACCAAATTTTGACATATTTCTTACAGTTTTATATCAGGTTAGAACAATGCATTTCTTTTAGCAGGGCATTAACTAAATCAGAAGCTCCATTAGTGCTTGCAGATTGACTTCAGGCCTCAGTACAAATACAGCGTGGACGTAAAGCGCAACAATTTCAGTGAATAAAACATGAACCAATTTATATCAACTCCCCACTAAAAAGCAGGAATAATATATAACCGAGTCAGGGTAGGAGCACAGCAACAGGGTCCGAGCGGCAGCGACGGGATGCGTCCGTAGGGAACAGGCGCGTCAGCGACGGGGAATATACGTCTAAACGAGAATAGTGGAAAAGCACACTTACATATACAATACTTTCACTGATCACTTAAAATTCAATTCAATATGCTGTACACTGACAGTAATTACTTATATTCACACTCTTATTCCTTCATGAAAAATGTTTCTTATAATATTTTACCAATAAATTTTCTATTTGGTAGAACCGTCTGCTCGAGTGAAGCCGCATTTTGAGTGATAGTGAAAAAATTGTAAACGTAACTGTGCTTTTCCACTATTCTTCTTTACGCGCATAGTCCCCGTTGCTGACGTGCCTGTTCCCTAGGAACGCACCCCCTCGTTGCCGCTCGGGCCCTCTTGCTGTGCTCCTGCACTGATTCCAATAGAATGCATTTGTGCTTTTTAGTGGGCAACTAGCAAAAGTTGTTTCGTGTTTTATGCACTGTACTTAATATGCCACGCGTCGGGAAGGTTCTAGAACACAAGTCCCCCCATATAGGTTAACAACTAGATTGGTTCTTTTCTGTACCAAAGTTTAACATTTAATTCACATGTATTGTTGAGCGAGCGTCAGCGAGTGAAGGCGGGTTAGAGCCCCGCACGGCACGTTCTTTTCTGTCTTTGTTACAATTAAGTGGGATGGGGGACCTGTTTTCTAGAACCTTGTCTAATGCATCTACTCTATATTTATACTAACCCCCGTGAAGGCAATCTGCAATTAGTAATGGAGCTCCTCATTTAGTGCATATTCTGCTATAGGAAATACAATGCTCTAACCTAACCTGAAAATGTAAGAAATGTATCAAAATTTAGTAGAACCGTCTGTTCCAGTAATGCCTCCAAAAGCATACATTTACTGTTATCTCGTTGTCTCCTTGTATTTAGCAATCTTTCGCCTTGGCAAATAGTACCACAATGCGTGCAGTTTTTATTATACGGATCCATAGTATAAGTAGTAGTAGTATGAACGGGTTAGAAGAAGCCCCGCGGAGGTTGGTTGGTCCTGTTCTCGACATGAAATAGGCAAACTTTTCGTACATTTTACAATCTATGGATCTGTATAGTAAAACTGCACCACAGAATGACATACTTTCCCATGCATACTCACTCCCATATACCTACGGTTTATTGAGAATAATAAAACATACATTATCATTTTACTACCTTCACTATTAATATTTTATATAGTATTCTACCTAAAATATTTAATTTGATACAGGCGTCTGCAAATGTTAACCTAATGGAGGTATCCTCGTTCATTCTACGGTATTTTAATACACTGTAATAAGAAACCATAGGCAACGCTGTATGAGGAGCTAATCTTCACAATTATAATACTCAATCTGCTGAATTTTACACAGAATGCACCTAGATAGGAATTGGATAGGAATTATACTTACTTGTCTTAAAGCTGACCTTTATCACAGGTGCCTTTAACAAAACACATTATGTATATTCACATACCATCAAAACACGATTCTGCAAATGGTTCACGATTCCCAGCATGCACTGCTCGCAGTTACAGTACGGGGAACGTCCACGCTTTTTAGCACCTAAAAAAGACGTCTTTTTTTGGTGATGTTCGACACGTGATTCTTTGTACCATTCTGGCACCTGTTAAACACGTACAATTTAGGTCATGTTTGACACGTCATTTTTGTTACCATTTTGGTACGTGATAAAGACGTTCCAAATTTTCGAAAGACGTCATTTTGAATTCGAACCCCAAAAAAAGACGTGTTTATGACGTGACTGTGCCACTTGGGTAATTTTGGGACATGTAGTAGTTGGTAACCAATTACTAAATATGGAAACAACATCTCAATATGTGGTACCGTTTTCGAGTTATTAGGTTTTAAGTATTTTGACCTTTGACCTCGATGACCACTAATTTTGGGAAATGTAGTACCTGATGACCTATTGCTAAATGTGGAAACACCACCTCAATTCGTTGCTTCGTTTTCGATTTATTGGGTTTTAGGTATGTTGACCTTTGACCTTGATGATCATTATTTTGGAACTTGTAGTAGTTGGTAACCTATTACTAAATATGGAAACAACATCTCAATATGTGGTTCCGTTTTCGAGTTATTAGGTTTTAAGTATTTTGACCTTTGACCTCGATGACCACTAATTTTGGGACATGTAGTACCTGATGACCAATTACTAAATGTGGAAACAGCACCTCAATACGTTGATTCGTTTTCGAGTTATTGGGTTTTTAGTATTTTGACCTTTGACCTCGATGACCACAAATTTTGGGACATGTAGTATTTGATGACCTATTGCTAAATGTGGAAACACCACCTCAATACGTTGCTTCGTTTTCGAAGTATTGGGTTTTTAGTATTTTGACCTTTGACCTCGATGACCACTATTTTGGAACTTGCACTAGTTGATGACCTATTACTAGATTTGGAAATACACCTCAATACGTTGCTTCGTTTTCGAGTTATTGGGTTTTAAGTATTTTGACCTTTGACCTCGATGACCACTAATTTTGGGACATGTAGTACCTGATGACCTATTGCTAAATGTATGATATTCCTACTCAGCATGGTCGAAAACCCCCATATGCCGAGTTTCATCCAAATCGGTTCAAAGAGCGTATAGAGTCGGTATGTTACATAGGTATTCATTGTATTAAAATAGGGGTTGAAAAAATATTATGTAATTTGTGCTATGGTAAAATAGGGGTTGAAAAAGTAATTAAAAAAGAGAACGAGTCCACCCCTAAAATGGAGGTTGTTGTGTGTTCGTAGTCTTACTGTAATTTCTGCTATGTTCAATTAGGGTGGAGAAAATGAATATACCCCCTGTGCTATGTCCGCTATGTTTCGTAGTCTCTGTTATGGTAAAATAAGGGTTGGAAAATATGCTCATAAAAGAGAACGAGTCCACCCCTAAAATGGAGGTTGTTGTGTGTTACGTAGTCTTATGCTCTGCTGTATGTTCATAGTCTCAGTGTAATTTCTGCTATGTTAAAAGAGGGGTTGAACCCTTGTTATGTTACGTACTCTTATGTGTTATCTGCTCTGCTGTGTGTTCATAGTCTCACTGTAATTTCTGCTATGTTAAAATAAGGGTTGAAAAAATGCTCATAAAAGGGAATGAATACACCCTTGTAACGTTAGGTAGTCTTATGTTCTGCTATGTGTTCGTAATCTTATATGTTAACTCCTATGTTAAAATAGGGGTTGAAAAATATGCTCATAAAAGAGAACGAGTACACCCTTGTTATGTTATGTAGTCTTTTGTGTTATCTGTTCTGCTGTATGTTACGTAGTGTTATGTGTTATCTTCTCTTCTATGTGTTCGTAATCTTATGTGTTATCTCCTATGTTAAAATAAGGGTTGGAAAATATGCTCATAAAAGGGAACGAGTTCACCCCCTAAAATGTGCTCGTAAAAGAGAAGGAATACACCCCCCTAAAAAGTGCTCATAAAAGGGAATAAATTCACCCCTAAAATGGAGGTCCTAAAAGACCGTGGGCTCACGGTGTACGGTGGTCAATTTCCCAGGGGCTTGTGAGTTGTTCTATACTGTTCCAGATCGATCCATTTTCTACTACTACTATAGAAGCTTAGTTAGTTGTATAGGTAGTCATATAAGACCGTAAATAAACAAGAGTCGGCTACTTATAAGGAATAAAGGTAAATGTAAAAAAAAAAAGGAAAAAAAACGAGATCCGGAGAGAAGCCAATGAAAATCTGACGGATAGGTAGATGGACTTCAGCCTATGGCATTTTGTCACGGAGAAAACATAAATTCTCTCCCAATAGCAGTGGCGGAGCAAGGGAACTCCAGGTCCCTCACATATGATCAAGTAGCTAAGACAATCAAGACTTAATGAGCTAAAAAGCTCACCACTACTGTCATAATACTTCCCTACCCAAGAAAATGATGATCACAGGTAAAACGATGGACATTCTGTTCAGAATATAACTCTATCTAGTACCGGAAATGAATGTGAAACGAGGAATAGCTTACGGAATATATAATAGATATACAAACTGATCTTGCTCTGTATTCACACCCCTAGTTACGGCCTTGCGTAATAGACGTCAAAGATCGTTTCCCACCATGTTCTTCGCCTCAAATAAATGAAAAAAATATAGAACATATAACGAAAGGCTGCATAAGAGAATAAAACCCGAGTGTGCATTATCAGTAACTATCACACTCAGCGAAAGTCAACATCCGCTCTTGCTTCAAACTATTCTCTCTTGTGTATGCATTTTTAGCCGTTTAAGATTTATCATGGAAAAGTTGTGAACAAAACCTGTAATAACTTCTTGTACGTATCAAATTTAATAATGTGATACTGCTAAGCCTGGAATAATTCTCATGGCAGCGGTGAATCGGCAATGTAAACGGCTGCGATTAACAGTAATCAAGCTGGAGATACTTTTGTAAATGATAGTCATTGAAAGCAGTAAAACCATTTTAAAAAAAACATACCTAATAAAAATGAGTGAACACCTGTCAAAAATTTATTCCTTCCGTTGGCCAGCCAACCAATTTAATAGCTGAGTAATTGTTCTGACGAAGAGGTTTAGATTGATGAGCTCGGGTATGCCTAATACTTTCTTAACGGAACCACTTCATCGAAATCCAAATAGGCTAGTACTTACCTAGAAAGTAGAAATGAAATATATATATATATATTATAACACGAATAGAAGTTATTATAACCTAATATATAATTATAACTTTAATATTATAACTCCGTAACATACTATAAATTTCAGTAGTTGACGGGTATACAGTCATTAAAAAGCGTAAACACCTGAAAACGACTGTGATCAATCAGTGGCTAATCCCGAATTGAGTCCCGCGGGCCCAATCCCCCTCCAGTTTTTCGTCAACAGAATAACAATGATAGTAATGCCTTAAACTGTCATTCCTGACAGTTGACAACGAATTTTTCTTTAGGCCTTATGGAGTACAGCACTGAATGAACCTCTATTGTAGTTATATGGAAGGAAAAATGAGGGCTAACCCCCCTCAAAAGGTTGAGAGTCTACGCCCAGAATGCATACCATACTTGGAATCAGCCACTGACGAAAACAAAACTTCACTCTACCATAATAATACTATAGATGAACTCTACACATCAGAATTGGCAGTAAATAGGACTACGCGCTTCAGAGCAAAGGCATGAACCGAAAATTTTCTTGTATGAATGAATTATAATAGACATATTAGCAATGTTCCCACAATTAAAAAAATGATGAAATCTAGTCACCCCCTGTATAATTCTATGTCTTTGTTTGTGTCGAGTATTTCTTACAGATACAGCCTAACCGTGCCTAAGTGTAGAAGGAAGGGGCTGAGTAGGACAACCACATCAAGTAGGCCTACAATCCAGGACCAAACGGCTAGCGACCAAACATTCAACATGGACATACTTTAAGGAGACTACTTCTAAGTATAGATTCTTTTGTTTTGTTCTAAAGAGCGTACTTATCCTCTAGTCCTCAATGACTCTGCGATATAAGTGGTCAGCATGGTAGTATAGGAATGCAGGAGGAGTATAAAATACTAGCCCTTAGGGTGGTACAGGTAACGAAGAAGTAACATAATAATAATAATAAAGGCAATAACTTAAAACAAAAGTTGGAATTCCGAATCAAATCCAGAATAACCAGGAAATATTGGCACACTTTGGAGGCTGGACTATCCCGTCTCGCCTGCATGAAACTAATTAGAAACAAAAATCAAACTGGTAACTTGATCAAATAACCAACTCACATACAGTAAGTGTAAAGTTAATGCTAAAGATAACGGTAAAAGAAACACAGGTAATCTCTAAACGAAAAAAATGCATATCTATAAAACAAGAATCAATTGACTTCATTAGATCTCCTCACTCAATTGATAGATTCTTTTGCGATTTAGAAGTATATATATATACTGGAACAAGGTAGTTTGTGCTCACTCTGACGATCATAGAAAATGCCCGCAAGGTTGCGCTCACTGTCGCGAATTACTGTTTCGGCTCGGAAACACCTGACCAAAGTTAAGGCCTTGGATATAAATACAAGGATTTTGTTTGTTTGTCTGTTTGTTCCATTAAGATGTTAAAAAAACGTTATTTTGTCTTGAATAATAATAATAATAATAATAATAATAATCCATTTCGAATATGTATACTCAGGAAGGGATCTGTCTCATTTCGAGCGCAACCCTGCGGAAACCATACTGATCCCATACTGATCATATATTATTCAGTAATATTGGAAATCTTTTATAGCTAAAATCATATATATATATATATATATATATATATATATATATATATATATATATATATATATATATATATATATATATATATAAGTAGGAAAACTGATTACAATTAGACTAAGTTATCCTTGGGTTGCGCTGAAAAGTATGTCGTTTGTTATACGTTTGTTATGAGTAGGAATACATGCTGACTTTGTGAATAATGACTTGTGGTCACGTTATGGATAAAAGTATTCTTCTAATTACGAAACCCAGTGCCAATACAGTGACAAATTGGTGTAAGAACATGACAAACCCTAGTTTGCTTATACAGCAGACATACTTTTAAGCACGTACCTGTAATGAATCTAAGATTAGTTAACACTCCACTACCCCAATAACATAGAACACAAGACATAAAACACATAAATAAATAAATAATAATATTCTCTTGCTCCTTGCAAATACGAATGTGCTGCTCTAATAGACACTAATAAACATCAAACTTAACACCACACAAATTTCACACGCAAGAATTATTATTGACACACAGTCCTCTGCCGTCACAGGGAAAGACATCAGCGACAACATAATACACTTCTGGCTTCATCCGAACTCCGAACTCATAAGTCAATGAACGAAGGAATGAGATAACGACTTCCGGCTCTGTTTCCTTCATGTTAGGCGCTGTAACCCAACTAATGTCACGACGATTAGAGTACAGACCTTGACTCCCATACAATAATGACACAGTTTAGAGGTTGACCCCCTTTGAAACTATGAAAACATACAGAAAATAAAGCATCTTCAAGCACCGGAAGATGACCATACCCATACAGAATGAACTAGTGATAATTGGCGAGGATGTTATCCCATACAGTAGAACCCATCACACACACCACCGCGTACAAGTATTCATTATACTACGATCTGTTTATGTACACAAGGGATAGTTTACTACATTACTCACACAAGAAGTTGGTTTCCCCACCATATTCAAGGAACCCCAAGGAATAGTGTAGGCAGAAGGAATAATAAGGGTGGAATGCGTTCAGAACAACACAAAATGGTATAATTTAATTAATATACTTGTTCTCGAAATCCTATAGGTACGAGAGCGATGCCCAGATGTGCACCCCAGACAACCTGCCCCATCAGGATGCCGCGGTCGGCAAGAGGGATTGCCGCCGTCGACGGTGGCAGGCCGCCGGTAGGCAGCCGGCACCCGTCCGCGGCGGCACGACGATCTACTTGTTCAAAATTGCCGACCTTTTGCCGAGGCGGCAAGCGGTCGAAAATCGTAAAAAATAATGCCCTTTGCCGACTCTTTGCCGACTGCTGCCGACCGCCAGAGTCGGCAAAACAGTCGGAAAAACCTCTTTCCGACCCTCTGCCAACTCCTTATGCCGGCCTCTTTTCGACGGCGGCGCCGGCGCATTTACTGCACCTTTACGGCTGTTTGCCGACTGCTCGGCAAGGCAACTTTCCGATGGCGGCGCCGGCGCATTTACTGCTCATTTCCGGCTGTTTGCCGACTGCTCGGCAAGTCAACTGTTCGACGGCGGCGCCGGCGCATTTTATGCGCCTTTCCGGCTGTTTGCCGACTGCTGGAAAGGATCTCTTTTCGACGTCGGCTTCCCGATTCTCCCACTGGCGGCATCCGACTTCTTGCCGCCGTCGAAAAGTGGCCCTTTGCCGACTGGAAATCAACGCTTCAGGAAGGCAAAATTTTCATCAGCTTTTACATTAGTCTTGCCTAAGTCTTCCTCCATGCTATGATTTCTCGACAAGGAGCACCCTTGGAAGTTCTTGAAGTATAATACTTGCATTTTTTTGTGTGTCCCAGTACAAAATTGGTTCTTTTTGCTTTTTTGCAGCACTTTCAGCCAAAAAACAAGAAATTGAATGGGACATGGAAGTATTATATACTTTCAGAACTAGCAATTGTGCCCTTCATGAGAAATCATAGCACGGAGGCAAACTTAGGCAAAGCTACTCTAAAAAGTGGTGAAAATTTTGCCTTCCTGAAGGGTTGATATCCAGTCGGCAAAGGGCTACTTTTCGACTGCGGCAAGAGGTCGAATGCCGCCTGTGGGAGAATTGAGAAGCTGACATCGAAAAGAGGTCCTTTCGAGCAGTCGGCAAACAACCGGAAAGGCGCATAAAATGCGCCAGCGCCGCCGGTGGAAAGTTGCCTTTCCGACCAGTCGACAGACAGCAGATAAGATGCGTAGCACTGCAATGAAAAATATTGGCGGATTCCCACCAGTAATAAAAATGAAATGAAATCTTTAATTTTACGTCCCACGGTTATGCCGGTTAGGCTAAAGGAGACGGTGATGATGAATAATGAATGAAATGGTGGAATGAAGAAAGTGGGAGGAAACGGGAGAACCCCGAGAAAACCCACGCATACGGTGTTTGTCCACCACAAGGTTCACTTGGCGGGAGTAGGGTTTGAACCCGAGACCCCTAACACCAGAGGTGAACGCTCTACCACTGAGCCACCGCGCCCCCCCCCACCAGTAATATTGCACTCGGTACATACACAGTACATTTCTACAATTCTCAGTACGATTTAAGTGCTATATAGAGGTAAAGTATCTGGGAATGACTTACAAATGCTTAAAAGCGAACTAAAAATAACAACTGAGCAGCTAATAATGAACGTTAAGAATAATTCAATTAACATGTCTGTGCGCCTAATGTGAAAAACTTATAACAGTCAGTACATTTTCCCTCTGAAAGCACATCTTTCACTATCACGACCACTAGGAACAACACTGTTCTATGCAATCAAAATTTGCTAGTTGCAAACGCTTTCTTCGAAAAAAAAAAAAAAAAAAAAAAGCCGCAGCAAACCGTCGGAAATACGGTCTTTTTAGGTTGTCGGTTTCCCATCAACTATTGGAAAAGGATTTTAAACGTCAATGATTTTCTAAATTTTTTTAAAGTACAGGGGTCACACTCCCAATGGAAAATGAGGTTTAAATAAAAATTAATGAAGTAAAAATTATAAATAAAAATACTGTAATAAAAGGTATGTGGTGGCGGAGAGATTCAAACCGAGCCTACACGCAAAAAAAAAAAAAAGGTTAAAGTAAACAAGAAAAAGGTGGACAGTAACCATGTTAGTTTGTCAATATATGGAAAACAGAGACGTGTATCCAAGCAGCCAAGCCAAAATGTCTCTGCATTTGTTGTAACTTTGGTATTAAAAAAAAAAAAAAAAAAAAAAGTGGCCGGAGCGATCATTTGTCTGCTTACACCCATGACTATATTCGTAGAAACCAAACACTGAAATGCACTAAACACAAGTTCTAACGACTAAGCTGTCAGTTCTAACTCTATGCCTTAAATATTTATTTAAATACACTTTAAAAGTGGAAATCATATTAAGATAAAATAACAATTAAATAGGTAACTAATTGTTCATTTAATGCGTTCCTATATGATTTATACATTAATTGTATACAATGAAACAGAAAAATGTGAGAAAATAATTTATATCGTAAATGAAACAGCCACATGTACAGTATACTCATAGTGCATACCCATTATATAGAGAAAAAAAGGTTAATGAAGTCATTTACATAAAAAATGAAGTGTTTTAACATAATACTTTGCAAAGATCCTTTGTTTTAAAGGAATTCTTTAAGAGAATAAATGAAGGGAAGATCACAATTTTTTCTGGTCTATATTAGCACTAAAAACACACCAAATTGTATTAAGAAAATACAATGCACATCGTATTAACTTATATACATTAGCCTATGTAATGAACCTTATCATCATTTAGAAGTTATATGTAATATACCTTCGGATGTACTACTACTTTTTTTTTTTAAACAGAAATTTGTAGCATTCCATAACATTGAGTTTTAACACAGATAGCCTTCATACAGTATGTAAAATCAGAAAAGCAAATATATATGAAGTGATTACAATGTTCAAAAAAGCACTATATTATTCTAATGAATTCCTGTTATCCATATTTTGTCTTGAATAACTCAGCCATTTTTCTTTTTTAGCCCATTGATATATACAAGGAAATCTTCCTCTGTTTCTTTGAGATTTTAAGGGTTTTACTTTTTATTATTTTTCTTCAGGTCTATTTAAATGTCTCTTACTTTGTGGAAATAAAATTCTGTGTTGTATGTTTTTAATATTCATAAATGACCTCTAATTTAAATAATAATATACTTATATATACTAAAAGATCATTTTGACAAAGCAAGGGACATTTAAATAGATATTCAGAAGAAATCAGTAAAATCAGAAATCAAAAATTTTATTCATTTCAAAGAAAAGGAAGAATACTTCCCCTACAAATCAATGGGATAGAAAAGAAAGGAGGCGATGGTACTGAACCTCACCGTTAAGGAGCTTGTACTCTGAGAAATATAATTACACTTTCTCTCTTAACTGATTCCACGCAAAAAAAAAAAAAGTTAAGAACAATATCAAACAACAGTTGTCTTTATAATTGAAGAAAACTTCAAACCTATGAAATAGTAATGTAGAATTTAAATAGCTCAGAATCAGGATTGTGAGAATATAGAGAGATACAGAAAATTTTACAACACTGCATAGAAAAGATGAAGTAATAATAAAAAAAGAATTTAACGACAAAAACTGGGATAGGGAGACTAAGGTAATATTGGCAAAACAAAAATCAATTTCAAAGCCGTAATTCTCAATATTCGCTTCAAAGGTAAGTGATGACCATAATTCCCGTGTGATTTGAAATAAACCGCATTAAAATGGGAAATGTTTTACAAATGTTATGATTGAATGAAATTCACCCGTTCTAAAAGGAAAAAAAAAAACTGTAGTCCTACATATATCCTACCACTCTTCACAAATATCTTTAAGGATGTTAGTACATATGATTTTTGTCAATACTCTCCGTTAGTGGCGTAGGGAAGGGGGGCCCAGAGAGGCCGGGCCCCCAAAGAGGTCCGACAATGTAGTTTGATGTTTGTAATTTTTTATATATTTTTATGTTTATATATTTTTTGTTTGGAATTGTTCCATATGTACCTATAACAGCACTTGCCCCACCAAACACACATCCTGGCTACGCTACTGCTCTCTGTGGGTCTTCTTCCATTGCAACACTTCTGTATTTCTTGAGCAACATTTCCCCTTGCTTCCAGAAATAAATGAACTATCTAAAATAGAACAAATATAATGCTTTGTAAAATATACTCTTCAATGTGTACGGCGTTGGCACATCACGTATATTTATTACAATCGAAAATATACTTCATCACACCAAAACCAAACCAAACTACACAGTGTAATAGACCTTGTTGCAATGAACCGGCTTCAACGCTATATGTTACAAGAAAACCTGTAAGAGTAATGAAAACTATAGTCACTGATGAAGAATTCAATTACGTCGAAACAATTAACTTTTACTTAACCTTTTGTCACTCGCGCTGTTGGAAAAAAGCAAACAGGTGAGTAAAAACTAATTATTTTTACGAATGGGGTCGCATTAGCGGAGTCACCCTCACTGCTATTCCTCAAGTGGCTCCTTCCCCTCTTTCACCCTAAAGCTCGCTGACGTGCTGCAATTGTAGTAGCTTCCAGTACAGGTTGAGGAAATAGTTTCGTCTGCGTTTGCTTTTTTCAAACGCGCGAGTAGTTCCGTGATAACACTAGCAAACATATATTTTTATGGAGTTTGAAATTTTCCAACGCGCGATCGTTAATGTGATAATTATTGTTTATGAGTGAAGTTTTGTTTTTCTAAGCAACGTCTCGCTTCTTGAATAGAAGTGAGATAGAGAAGTGGCTTGACAATATTAATGATGAGTCTGATGTTAACTATCGAAAATTAGTGGCTGCTGAAAGTGATGCGAATTGAAGTAATGAAAAAGTGAATGAAGATGATATTGATCATGATAGTGAAGCAGATAAGAACAGTGTAGATGCAGATTCAGATGCAAACGATATGGATGTGAATTACAGTTACAGTGAAAATATTGTTTCATTGGGAAAGACAGGAAAACAAAATGTAAATAGTAACTGGCAGCATCAGCAAAGACAAAGTGTAAAAACATTGTGAAAAAGATGCTAGAACCGAAGTTTACTGCTAAGGGTATCACTGAGTAAACAGTTTTTTTTTTTTCGAAATTTATCGATATAGCCGTGATTGATGAAATTGTAAAATGTACTAACAATTATTTGGATAAATTACGAACAAGTTTCAGCGAAGAACGCACTGCAACTGTACAGCAACTTCAAGAGCAAAATTAATGACTTTATTTCGACGTCTTTATTTGATTGCCAAAAGAAAGGAGCACGTGATGATGTACGATCACTGTGGACATGTGACGGAACAGGAATTCTAATCATAAGAGCAGCAATGAGTTACACGAGCTTTTTACTGCTACTCAGGGCATTAGATTCGATGATTTCGAAAGCCGATCTCAGAGAAGAGATATTGACAAGCTATAGATATACCACATTGACTTGACACCTAGTTTTCTGTTCCAAGCGTTGCTATCGGCTGAAGGAATTCACTCCCTTTCGCCAAGGCTCTCTCGTTTAGCAACAGCTGAACCCTTATTGGCTCAACGCGTGGATGTGTCGATGGTTTGAACTTTAGTTCGCATTTTTGCCACGGATCAAGACATTTTGACAGCACTATAGCAACAATTCCAAATATCCTAAGTATTTACTCAACAATTGCATGCATTACTTCAAATAAGTTTACTAAATATATTGTTTGTATCTCAAAATGTCAATGTTGGAAAAAAGCAAACGCGCGAGTAGTTATGTTACTAAATTTGGCGCGAGTGACAAAAGGTTAATCTTTATTACAACAGTACGGTCGCCACCCCAAACGAGAATCAGAAAAGAAAAGGAATCCTGCCGTATATCCAATGGTAGGAATTTGAGTTTCTTGAGAAATCTTTGAAACATTACCTTGAAGCTGCAAGTTAAACAATAAATCCCTAAGTCCGTCACCAGATAAAAAGATGTATTAAAATAGAATATTATATTTAGTGAAGATAGCAGTATATTACTTTGAAATAGAACTTCGATACGCGTCAGGGTTTTGCGACACTATTGTATTGGCAATTGAGAATTTTGTATTCGGCTGAATTCAAAATATTACATCTTAAAATAAAACCTTGTTAGTGGAACAAATAAAATGCACATATACTTAAATAAACTACAGGTAAAATCGATCAGGTGGACAAAAATGATAAAAGTTTCAAAACAAATACATTTTATGTTCTCCCAGGAGTCAATTTGAGTAACATATCTAAAACACAAACCATCTGTAATAAGAATTCAATCGAATGAACATAACTTTGAGAAACGCTTTAAAAAAAAAATCACAAAACTATAACTTTACATTTGTTCGTTTGTCTGCCGAGCTCCTTTATGGCTGAGCGGTTAGTGTACGCGTCTTAGGCATGGGTGACCCGGGTTTGCTTCCCGGAGAGAGCTCACGTGGTTCGGATTCCACCTTAATCAGTAGGTCCCGTCTTATATAACCTCGCTGCTGAAAGGGACGTTAAACACAAAATCAACTCAACTTTCGGCCTTTTAAGTTAACATTTTCAGAGTACAAGCACAAGACACTCTAAATTCCCTGTTTAGATTTTGGCGGCATACCAACGTAATATATCAAAATGGCGGCCATTTTGTCAAATGAACGAGTATCTACGCTACGAAGCGCAATTTTCAGTCTTTTAAGTTGAAATTTTGACGGTAGAAGCACAAGATATACTAAATTTGCTGTGTAGATTTTCTCGGCGGTCCAATGTAAAAAAAAAAATCAAAATGGCGGCCATTTTTTCAAAACGGCAGTGAGTAGAAAATTGTTGCAAGTTGTGACAATGACAATATTGAAATATAAATCACATTTTAACACTTTTACCCCAAAGACTGAAATATTTCGAAAAAAAAAACGATTAAACCCGAAAAAACCCAATTAAACTCGAAAAACACCCGAAAAAATGGGCCCAGGTGGGTTTGGCTTTTTCAAAAAAGCCCGGGTTTTTTCAAACCCTCGTTCATGATGAGCTTTTCTCCTCAAAAAAGTTTTAATAGTAGTCGCTAATGGTTTTCTACAGATGTTAATGTTAAATTGTTAAATTTTTTCAAACTTCCGATGTCCAAGCTTTTGTACCTACACATCGTGAAACAGTGTCAGGAGAAAGGGTTAACACTCGGAAAATGAAAATGAAATATTTGAGTTTTACGTCCCACGGTTATGCCGGTTAGGCTAAAGGAGACGGTGATGATGAGGGATGAATGAAAATGGTGGAATGAAATTGACGGGAGGAAAGTGGGAGGAAACGGGAGAATCCCGAAAAAACCCAGGCACACGGTGTTTGTCCACCACAAAGTTCACTTGACAGGAGCAGGGTTTGAACCAGGAATCCCATGCACCAGAGATGAACGCTCTACCACTGAGCCACCGCGGCCAGCAAAAAATCAAAATAAGACAGTCTGGTGCAGGTGTAGTTTTGGTGCACTACATTTTGGAAGATTTACAGGTAAAATTCAATACTTTCCATGAAAAGACATGTTTATAAGAAACGAATTTCTACAGGTAACTTAATTACATACAATGTAATACAACTGTATCTTACGTTTACTAATGTTAAACCATTACAAGTGCTTTACGACGAATAAAACAAATGAGTGCATATGAAAAATGGCTCTATTAGATGTTATTTTCCACGGGCGGCTTATTTCTGCACCGTGTACACCGGCATCATATTTCTGCACAGCGTGCAGAACCTGTATTTTGTTTACAAGTGGAGAGTTACTAGCATGAAACAACAACAAGTGTTGTTGAAACTTGTATTATTCTCAAAACGCACTTCCTTCCACTACCCTCACTTCTCCGCATACACACTATCGCAGACGTGCCTGCTCCCTTCGGACGTATTCCCGCGCGGGCCCACCAGCTTCGCCCTAGCTGACTCGGTTCGATAGCATTCGTGCTATTTAGTGGCCACCCAGCACAGATTGTTTTGTGCTTTTTTGCGCTGTTTTTATGCTAGACATCTGGAAGCCTTATTTATACGCAAATAGTAAAAGAATTATAATTTTTCAACAATTACTTCTAGAGGTCCCCTTGAATTTTATTTATGCCAAGTAAAATATATTCCGCCCATTTGAAACCGACTAGGGGACAATAAAAAAGAAACTGGTGAAAGAATTATAATTTTTCATTATTTTTTAGTATTGCGCCACAAGTAAACCTGTACACAAGAGCGTTTAACCACTACCTCATTTCTCCTGTTTTTTTTTTTTTTAATTGGAAGTTTTCGCTCACATGTGAAACAAGTCCTGCAGTATATAATCTAGTGGATCTTATTAGGTTACTAAAGATACACTAAATACTAGAGAATACTAAAGGAACACAAACCTTGTCATGGCACAAGCATTATGAGAAATTGTCCACGTTTCTCTAAGATAATTTAGCACCAGGTGCTAGTTGGCCACTAAAGAGCACGAATTCTATATAACTGAGTCAGGGCAGGGCAACGCTGATGGGCCCGCGCGGTAGCGCGGGGGTGTGTCCGAAGGGAACAAGTGCGTCAGCGACGGTGGGTATACGCGTAAGCGAGGGTAGTGAAAACATATGGGCTTTGGTAATCATACATTTTTCAATATCACTTTTTATGGTTTCATACTAGTAACGCTTCAGTTGTAAACATAAAATACAGCTTTCGTACACTGTGCAGAAATACATTGGCGTTGAGTTAGAAGACACTTATCTTAAAAACTAAGACATGTAAACTTTTGCAATTTCAAGAAGAAAATAATGTACTACAGTTTCTTAACTGTCCCTCGTTTTGTAAATAAAAATTAAGTGAAACCTTTAAGTTTTTTGTCCAACGGTTATGCCGGTTAGGCTAAAGAAGACGGTGATGATGAGTAATGAATGAAATGGTGGAATGAAGAAAGTATAAATAAACGGGAGAACCCCGAGGAAACCCACGCAGACAGTGTTTGTCCATCACAAAGTTCACATGGCGATGGCTGGGATCGAACCCGGGACCCATAGTACCAGAGGTGAACGTTCTACCACTGAGCCAGCGCGGACCCTACAATTGTAAGCGAGTTCTTGATATACCGGTAACTCTTTACTTTGTGCAAGGCAATGATATCCTGTCAGTACATAGTATTACCGAACGAGCGTTAGCGAGTGAAGGCGGGTTAGAGCCCCGCAGGACACTTTGTTTTCTGTGTTTCCTTCTTGGGAACTGTAACTATAATCGCGGGAACCAGTTCAGATGACTTGGTTATTGTCACTGCCTTGCCTAAAGTAATGACTTGCCGATATACCTTAGGGGGTTCGTGAAGGTAAGCAGCAAGGCAACAAATAGATTCGAAGTTAATACACAGGTTGGGCTAGGTAGTACCATTTAAATTACTTTCTTTGATACCCGCCCCCAAAAAATTTTATATGCCAGAGACGCCAGTGCGCGGGAACATACTATAACCGAATCTTTTTCATGCGCAGCAACAACTAACATATGTAACACAACATATAAAATTCATGACAATTTGAAATGTATATGCATAATATTAAATTAACTCACCCCATGTATATGCATAATAAGTGCAATAATATATGCAAATGTATATGAATAATATTAAATTAACTCACCACTCTCTCACTTCATGTTTTCGTGGTATTTGCTTAACCAGCAACTGCGTACAGTTCCAATGAATGAATATTTTTTATGATAAACATTATTTTCCCCATTTGTAAACTTATCTCAACGAATTTTTTTTGAAGGACTTTACCCACACTGCATCACAATGTGACAAATGAAGAACGCGAACCGAACATACAGGCAGCGCAACCAGACTATGATTTCTGCAATCAGGCTCTTCAGCGGCAAAGGTGGCTCGGCGCCTGTCCGAGCATCTTTTCAAGGTCGGTCCATCCGCTGTTTGCCGACCTTCTTTCGGCTCCTTTACTTGTCGGCACGCCGCCAACGTTTCGGCGTCTTTCCGACAATATTTGCCGCGGTCGCCGTCTGCTGTTTGCCGTCTCCTTGCAAAATGTTTGTCAAGGATCCTCTCGTACTTGTAATTTATTTTAAGTATTTACTTCTCATATACCCTTTACGTGCAGTCCCTTTACTACATTTCTTTTCATGCATTTACCTTTTTCGTAGTCGCACGCCGTCAACGTTTCGACGTCTTTACAACCATCCTTTGACGCTGTCGTTCCGTCCGCTGTATGCCGACTTTCTGCCGACTCCGTTTTCACAAGATATATTTTATGGAATTAGTGCCCACCCACAAGAAAAACCTTCGGACAGTTTCAATTTTTACTTCATCATTAAAGAAGATACAGGCTCTATTCATTTTCCAAAATTCGACTCTTTGCCGCTGGTACGCGTTATTGCAACTTTCGCCGACGTCGTGCCGACGTCGCTTTTCAAGAAATTGCCGGCAGTCTCTTTTTGCAGTCGTCGTCCGACTGTCTGCCGACTGTTTCGCGAAAGCTTTATACGAGGGAAATATAAGCCCTAATTCGTATTTTAAAGCAACAAATTACCTTCTAACTCTCTTTGTTTTCTATTGGTGAACGAATCTCTTTTTGCTCGTCGCGGTCGAAAATCGAGCGGAAAGACGCCGGTGTCCGGCGCCGGCAATCCGACCGCGGCATCTGGTCGGCATGCACAAATTGTCCGACTATAGGCGGCAGGATCCTGATGGGGTGCCTAGACTGGCCCCTTCCCGAGCGAGGTACCTCCTTTGGACGAAGGAGTAGAAAGATCCGATCTGGCAGTCCAAGATCAAACAGAGGAACTCCTAGAAGTATTGCGAAGCTACACAATTCGCGTCTCCTGCTTCATCCATTGAATCTCTATAAGGAAACAGACGTTATAATCATAACACCTCCCCATCAGAGAGGCAATACCTACTTTCAACAGCCACTAACCAGGCTTCTATCGTCTACAAGTACCAGCCGAAACAGAAGAAAACCCAGGACATCCACGCTGGGAGTCCAGTATACGAGAGAAACATACCGTCACGCTCGTACAGAGCTCAGTTTCCTTCCCCTAGTATCTATACTTCTGATATAAGCTAACATGGTCTACGGACCAGTATTTCGTTATAATGCCAGAGGCACAGTTATGCCTCCCATCTTTTTTGGGCTGAATCCCGTATAACTTTAAAAGCCCCTATCAGTGAAGCTGAATTTCATATAACCTTAAAGGCAGTATACGCCACCTCACACTGACTTACGGGATGTCATATATCCAAACTCAAAGGGAAAGACAGACCATCAAATCGGAGCAAGCCAGCTGAAGGAAAGGTCATACCCCTAAGCACACACGGCCTTCTCTAGCATCTATACTTCCCAGTTAAGCCAACCTGGTCTACGGACCGGCTAGGCCAGCTTCTTTAAATTACTAGAGGCACGGTCACGCCTCCCATCTGTCTCTGGGGCTAAATCTCTCGTAACTTAAAAAGCCCCCATTGAAGGAAATAAACCCATGGAAACGTTCTAGTATGAACCATGGAATCCACCTGGTTTGAACTGGACATACCCAAAACAAGATTCATGCAACTACTTTCACCCATGGATTTAACACCTAGCTCACAATGAAGCCGAGCAAGAAGTATGTTGCCAAGATGTCCAATGGAGGATAGTGAAACACTGAGAGTAATTTTGCAGTGATCCAATGGTTTACTTGCCCATGGAATCACAAGAAAACGCATAACTACGAGTGAGTGCGAACATCATCATAGCCGAACTCTTACTTCCGTGAAACCTGGTGCGGAACTACAGATTCCAAGACCTGTATGGAAAAACAATAATGTCAAGTGATAATACCTGTTCTATAATCCAGGGACGTATTATTACAATCATGAAGAGACGTACTAGTGAATGTGTGAACTGATCATGAAAGAAAAAAGCGAAAAGACCTTGTAACAAAGGAAATAGTAAAAGAATGATATACGAAATATAGAATTTATGAAAGAAATCACAAAAAGGACACTGTAATATGAATGAAGCATGAATATTAAAGTGTATTAAGGTATACATTAGGTAGATTGTAGACATAATCAGATGAAGTCGCTCTACTACTATAACAAAATTAATATAACAAAGTGGGCTAAAGTAATACGGAAACGTTCACCAAGGTAGGAGTTTCACAGAGAGGTCATGAGTTTCCCATGAAGTCTAATAAGTCATAAGAGTGTTGATGAGTTCCTACTGAGTATAGAAAAAACAACAAGTACTTTTAATGAGTTCAAACTGAGTAATAGTAGTATCCTGAGTAATAGTAGAAATAGTAATGTATCAAGATCATAATTAGTTGTAAGGAAACTGGGTGAACATAAATTGATTTTTTTCTTCTTTTTTTTCATCAACTTCAAGCTATACCACTACCACCCCCCAGTATATCTTGGGCGAGGGTGCCCAATATACTGAAGGTCATATAGTGACCTTCAGTTCCAACGGGTGGAGGAGGATGTTACGATACAAGTATTGAGCCCCTATACTTCAGAATACGATTTGTAACCGGGCACCAAACACACGTACCCCAGATATGTAAAGTTGAGAGAGACACAAATGATAAACATTAACATAGAATGTTGACGGAAATTGTAGTCGAGTTTAGCACCGGAAGCGCGAACAGATAAGAAATTCACTTCTTTTTTGAGTTTAAGCAGTGCTTATATGCAAAGGAAAGAATAATTAAGAATTAAAATTTTAAACATGATAATGAGTCGATAATGTGGATAGATTGTATGTTCACCTTAAATCTCAGTGACACCAGGATAGAAAAACAGCGTTTTTCTGCTGGGTTGGAACATGAATGAGAGGTGTCCTGGTTCGACTCCCAGTCGAGCTCGGTACACATTAAAATGTTATGTAATAAAACAATAGGAGGACGAAGTATGACACTGAGTTGTACTTAGTTGGCTGAACGCAACAGGAATACTGGCCGACTGTACGCATGATCATACCTAATGTATGAAAGTTTTATCCTAGATTCGAAGTAAGTCACTGGCGAAGCCGTAAACTTGCTTTGAATCGGTCGGAACCTGGATTCCTGGATTTTGCGTTAGGAGTGTAATGAATGTAATACAGGAGATAAATAGATGATGAGTCAGGTATAGAGAGATTTCTATGTGAGTGATGGCAAGCAGAATTAACGGCGATTTCTGATGTTTAACGGAGATAGGGAGGACAAATGCTGTTGTGAACGATAATTGCGCGACATGGAGAATATTCCCTCTCATTAAATTTACTTTAGTACATTCATTTACTTAAATAATTGTTGTTCTCTTCAACAAATTACTTTTGTTTTCTCATATAAAACTTTGTGTTGATGAAAAATTTGGATTTTGCAGAAATTCATAAACAGATGTGATTTCCGGTATTCAGACAAATACGGAAATAATATTTTCTCTCTCTATTGTTGTGTCTTCTTCCATCTCACTCTAAAGAGGGGTGTCCAAGGTTACAGGAATCCTATCCCTCCTTTTGTGGGTCGGCCCAAGGCTATGGTTACCTTACTTCTCGAGTGTAAAAACACGAGTTCGGAGCCCCGCGGGGTCCTACAGGAGCTTTTTCGCAGTGTCTATCTGAACTCGATACGCGCTGTTTTAAAGGTTACCCTAAAATAGAATCCACACGGTGAGTAGAATACTTGCAAACATGTAAGGAGAATAAGAGATAGCGCGCGGATGTTAAGGACAGTAAGCTAGTCGACATGCACCCATGTCCGCCAACTCAGGAACAAGACCGGGAGTAGGCAACCTCCTCCTCCGTCCCAAAAACGAGAGTTCTAAGGTGAATTTTGCCAAAGTTTGGAATTATTAACAGTTAAGCGATTTTTTAAGCGAACTTAGTCTCTGTTTGCCTATGGCAGACCAATGAAATCTAAAGCTTTCCCTACTATTGTAGCCGCGTTGGTCGGCTGTGTCAGCAAGCATAAACTGATCCCAGCCGGGTTGGGTATCGTAGAAAAGTCTATGCACTGTAGACTCGAACTGTATTAGGCAGAAATAGTCTGAATTAACGCTGTAATGAGTTTTAATTAGATTTCCCGAAACTTAAGAATTTAAGAATAACTTTAACAACTTTATAAATTTTCATTCTGTTTTAATGAGATAGTCTCGGAACGAGCTGAAACGTACTCGTCCCTTGTTGACAGCTTGAATTAGAACTATGAGCACCAATATTAATAACGCCCGACGAGCGTGTAATTTTCCCGTTGTTCCGAGCAAATTTGGTTCATTTTGAGATTTACTACAATTTCTCTAGCTTTCTTACAAACTCAAATTGTGCGCGATTAGCAAACATCCATGGAAAAGCTAAACAGATGGTTCTGTGATTATTTCAAGTATTTCAGGGAAACTCATGACCACTTATATATATTAAATTAGCCAGTAGTAGTCTAGAACTTGCAAATCGAAGTGTCATTCTCGGCCATAGCCGAGTGGTATGTGGTTAAGACATTTTTGTATTTTTTTCTCCTTTTCAATTTCTTTAATAAAGCTAATTAATTGAAGGAATGAATTTAATTTCCAAAGAATCCCTTAGGAAATTATATGTAGTAAGGAGGTCAATTTCTTTCCTATGTTGGAGGACATGCTGTATGAAGGTGCAATCCTCAAATACCAGTGTTTCGATCGCCCACCTCTCGTAGGTGCCAAGTTTAGTGATTAACTTTAATGCTCTACCATTTCTGGGTCTCGATGGTACATGATGGACGCCGGGCCCAGAAGAATCCCATGCACTTCGGGTGCGATTCGACCGCTTGAGTTCAACCAAGCTTTCGGCTGAAATCGAGATGTACCGGGAGTCTTGACCCAGGTCTTATTGAAGCTACGCCATGTGTTACCCCAACACATTATTTTTTTCTTATTGTTACGGGCCTCCGTAACACCTGCGTACGTCTCTGAGGCCAAAACATTAGCAAATACAGATACTTTATCTTTAGGGGTGATATAATAGGTTATATATTTTTCTCTGTATCCATCGATGAATTATGGCAACAACCGTTCAAACTATTGAAAGAGATCAACGTGAAGCTTCCACCACAGCAAGCATATATAGCAGGCACGTATCCAGGGGGAACCTGGGGGCTCATGTCCCCTCCGAAACTGAAGCACGTTTTTAATAAACATATTTTTACGCTTTTGAGATTCTTTTGTTTCAAATTACTTCGAGTCTGTCAAAATTTTGGGCACTGTGTTTCGTCTTCTTTTAAGTCTAAGAACATACCGTGATGCCATTGCCCCTTGGTGGAATAAAAAAACACTTTTAAATAGGATTAAAATTTCGTTTCTGTTCTGTTTACATCTTTAAATGTAATGGAACTATACACTCAGTGTTTTCTTATTATTGTTATATGCTACAGCAGACATTTTCCTTAGTTACATATCTCTCGGAAATATTTGTTTGACTTTCTTTGTGCCACAATACAGTTCCTTCTTTTTTTTTTGCTAGCCGAGGCTAGCACCCACCCAAAGGGTTGCGCCCTTTATTTGGGAGGAGAATGAAGGAGGAACTATATGTGGAAGGCAATTGTCGGGAGGCAAAGGAGATTTCATAAGCTTTATTATAACCATGTTTTCCATATTGCAGGACATTATGGCCTTTAACCATAATCATAATCATAGGTAAGGATAGGAACACTATCTAACAATACATCAGGAGAGTGATATGAGCTGAATATTGGTGATAAAATGAAACTATGAGGTGCACTTCACATCACAACACAACACACATAGGAAGTTAGAGAGACGAATGAATGTTATCTTCTGTCCAGGGGCTGCTCTGGACGCAATGAGGACGAGGGGAGCCCAATTAGTACGGTAGGGTTACTGTGCAACATAAGATGGAGTGATGTATGGTGGGGGGATGGCAATGAGAAAATCATCAATAAGTTGCATGTCCGGACTATTTGGCGAAAGAACGTAATGGTATAAAGTCAACAGTGGAGAAAGTGGGGAAGGCTGCATAATAGAAGAGGGTTTGCGGAGAGTGGCTTCGTGGTGCATAGCATCAAACAGTAGCGGATGGCGAGTCTGGAATCGCTTCGTAACGTATCGGAGTCTGAGATCTTCCAGGTGGTAAAGGATATGCGGAAAAGGCGTTTGCTCGTATAAGTCTCTGGTTGGGCTTGGTAATCTAATGCGGAAGGCAAGGCGGAGGGCGTGGCGCTCAAGAATTTGGAGTCTCCGGTAGTATGATTCGGGTGCAGAAAGCCAAGCTGTAAATCCATATGTTAAGACAGGTCGTAAAAAGGCTTTGCAGGTGTTAAGAAGGATGTGAGGTTTTAATCCCCAGTTAGTCCCAGTTAGGCGTCTGAGTAGGTTCAGACGGTTTGTGGCTTTAAGAGCAAGACTTTTAAGATTAGCAGACCACTTTAAATGGGAGTCGGAGACAATGCCCAGATATGTCACAGTGGGACTTGCAGCAAGGGGAGTACCTGCAATCTCGATTCTGAGGTTGGCCGGATTGCGATGGACACGACTACGTTGACCTAGTGGTAGAAAGATAATGGTTTGGGTTTTATTGGCGTTAAGTTTAAGGCGCCACATATCACACCACTGAATGAATGCGTTGATGGCGGTTTGAAGGATGTGGTTGATATTTTGAATAGTTGTCGCCGTTGCCAGGAATGCCGTATCGTTCGCATACTGAAAAAGACTGACGTTTGGAGGAAGAGCAGGAAAGTCATCAACATACAATAAGTAAAGAAGAGGGGACAGGGCAGAGCCTTGAGGAACTCCAGAGTGGACAAACACAGGGTGAGATAGAACATTATTGAAAGAAACGTAGGTCAGGCGGCTAGCGAGAAAGTGGTAAATGAAGCGAATGTAACGGATTGGAAGTCGGAAAGAAAAGAGTTTGTACAAAAGGCCGAGATGCCACACTTTATCGAAAGCCTTTTCTAAATCGAAAATGACGAGACAGGAAGGCTTAGATTGATTAAACTGAGCAGTGATGTACGTGGTCAGACGGAGAAGTTGATCATTGATACTGTAGTTTGGGCGGAATCCAGCCTGATGAAGTGGAATTAGGTTGTGATCGGCAAGATGAGTGTGGAGGCGAGAGACCAGTATCCATTAAGGTTTTAGATGTTTTCCAATCGTTAGGGATAAGACCAGTACGGAGGATGAACGTGAAGATGAGAGACAGAAGATAATGGAGAATGTATGGTCCTTCCTTGATATGGCAATACGTAATAGAATCTAGTCCTGGAGCGGTGTTGCGTTTACGAGAGACGGTGGAGGTGATTTCTGTAACGGTGACAGGAGCTGTCAAAGGTGAATTGTCGGGTAGAAGAATGACAACATGGGGTTGGAGTGAAGGCGAGTTGAGATTGAGCCGGTTAGTAGGATGAGTGCGAGCAGATAGAGCAGGTCCAAGTGGCGTGAAGACATCTTGAAGTTGATCAGCAAAGGTATTGGCTTTGTCCATGTCAGTGTGTAAGGGCCTATCGTTGAGAATGAGTGGATATGAAGGGCGAGAAGTTTTACCGGTGAGCTGATGAAAGCGTTTCCAGTACTTAGTTGGATGTGATGTATCAGAGAGAGTGTTACAGGTTTTAATCCAGCTTCTGGTCTTATAGGCAACGAGATAGTTATGCACCGCCCGCTGGTATTGACGATGTTGCCGAAGCGATTCTAGATTGCCCGTGCGAGTAAAATCACGATACAGCTGACGGGAACGACGTATTAAAGGTAAGTATTGTGGTGGCAATGTTGGTCTATAGGGATCAATTGTAGTCTGAGGAATATACTGCGAGGAAGCCTGATGAATACTATCAGTGATCTCATCAATAGTGTCGTATAGTTCAGACTCTGAAGTTGGAGCTGATAAAGGTGTTAACCTGTTGGAAAGGTATTCCCTATAGTTAGGCCAACGGGCACGGTCGAAACGAGCCACTGTGCGGGGAGTTGTAGGCGGAGCTGGTTGAGGTGTACCTGGATTTTGAAGAGTAGCTTTAATTGGGATATGATCACTCCCGAGCGGGTCAAGCACAGAAAGAGTTAGCTTGGAGAGAATATTGGGCGATGTTATGACTATATCGGGAGTTGTATTCGAAGCCGGTCGAGTTGGTTTAAGAATGGGATGAATAAATCCCGTCGTTTGGGTCTGAATATAATTGCAAAAGGTGCGTTTTTGATTATCTGAGCGGCTATGGTAATTAATATCGGCCATTATGATGTAGGTCCGGAAATTGTCAGAAATATATTGAAAGAAACTTAGAGGAATAGGATGGCCTGGTCGTATATAGATGGTAGCAACAGCAATGTAGCATTGTTTGAAATATAAAGTAGCGATAAGATGTTCAGGCAGTGATGTATCTCCAGTAGCGTGGACTCTATGCGAAATAGAGTGTGGAAAACCAATAGCGACGCCACCATTAGCACGTCGAGTGGGAATGGTATTATCGTGTCGAAGAAGGAGATAAGGTGAGTTTGCATGAGATTTTAGGAGTAAGAAATGTTTCGTTGAGAAGAAAACAATGAACGTGTTCCTCCAGAAGTAGCTGCTCAAACAAAGGCTTGTTTTTTTGTAGAGATCGAATGTTCAAAAAGAGAAAATGAACTGCCATAATGAAAAATAACGAGAATAGATGGAGAGAGAAGTTAGCCTGCAGATTCATGGACTGTAGAATGAAAATGAGCGTAGTTGTTGGAAGCAGCGAGTTGTACTTGTTGGAGGATATGTTGACGAAGAAATGGATGTATGTTCTGCAGGGTAACAATGAGAAATGACAAAAATTTGTCGATGGTGATCGTTTGTTGTGCAGAACTAGGAGGCGGAGTAGTAGAATCGGTGTTATGAATGCGGATAGGTACAGTCAGCTCTGGTTTTAGCATCTCTGAAGCGTTTTTGGCCTTACATTTATAGCTGTACGTAGGATGCTGATCTGGGCAGGTCGAACATTGCGGTGAATTACTGAGATTGGGGCAAGACTTGGTGGAATGGGGACCTGCACAGTATCCGTATTTGAAAGGGTTCCTGCAGTCATTAGTGTGATGGGAATTATAAGCTTGACATCACTCACAACGTACAGAAAGAGGCGGAGGTGAGTGAGACGGTTCCACCCGATGTGTTTTCAGGTATATGTAGGCACCATTGCTAAGAAGATCATCCACGGTCTCTTGACTGTTTGTGAGAACTCGGACCATATAAGTGGGCCCGGATGCGTTCTTTATGCGAAGGCATTTCAGGATGGAATGACCCTCCAGTTTAAGTTCATCGGCGACCTCGGCATCCGTGAACTGGGGATCTACTCCTCGTATTACAACAGATAGAGCTGGAGGCTTGCGAGGAGGTGGAGGCTGCTTCGCCTGGTTTGATGAATGCTTTTGTAGGTTAGCCGAGGTGCCAAAGATCTCGAAGGAGTAGGTGTTACGGGGAGTGGTTGCCATGTTAGGATCTGTCGATCGGATGATAATACCATTCTTGGTAGGTATTAGCTGCTTGACATCCGATCGTGGCACGTACTTGAGTAGACGTAAGTAAATCTGCTTTAAATCATGGTATTTAACGTCTTAGTTGGTAAGAAGAAAAGAATGGACTACTGGTTTGGATGATTTTCCTTGAATCTCAATATCCATATTACTAGACGCAGACGAGGACTCACTCAGTGTATGATGACGTTTGGTTGGAGGTGTCATCTGGAGTGCAGCAGAAAAGGTAGCAGCTGTTGTAGAGTGAGCTGTCGGACTGCTCGGCTCTGACTCTTGGCGGGCTTTACGCTTGTCGATCTTTGCTGCCGTCAGAGAAGGACCCTGAGCAACAACATGAGGTAGTCCAGTATGACCAGTGCCTTGTCCAGAAGCCATAGCGAAGGTCGTCTAGGTTACAGGTTTGAAGAAGACCACCCGTTTGGATAGTGGTCTAGGTGGGCCTGAAGACGCTTGGCAACTGCGTTGGTATCAGCTGAGGTGGGCTTGATGAGTCTCTCAGCGGTTACACACAGTGTGAAGCTTCTTCGACCAGGAAGTGGGATAAGGTATCTCAAAAGACAACTGTTCTGACGTTTGGTACGTCACAGTTGATAGAGTCGATATTGCTATCGACCCAGAAGAACAGTTCCTTCAAACTAAACTGGTTCTTATAATGAAAAGTAAGGAAACGTTTAAGCAAGAATAGAACTCTTGCATTATATTATTATTATTATTATTATTATTATTATTATTATTATTATTATTATTATTATTATTATTATTATTATTATTATTATTTTGAAAACAAATTGATATTTCAAAACATTAGAATTACGTCCTTACGAGACTTCCCCTTGTCACCCCCCCCCCGCGAAAAGAAAACCTGGATAAGTGCTTAATATATAGTGATTAAATTCCCATCAAATCAAATAAGTTCTCATGTATCTGACCTTGATACATGGATACATGTATGCAAACTACAGACCAGGAGAGCATAACGTGTTCTACAAGATAAAATTTTGAGATGACCAATTTCACATCACATCACAAACTCAGGATTGTGAAGACAAGGGACGTACGCAGGGAGTGGGTGCTGGGGGTTCGGACCCCCAATATCCCGACATTTTTGTAAATTTAGTCTAATTTTAGGGGCAAATTTACAAAGTTTAATATAATTATTATCCGTTAACATAATTATTATATTATCTATACGGTAATCGGGTTTGGATGTACATCTGCGGACAGCCAAATTACTGTACAATTTCCATCTCTAAATCGAACAAAATCTGTTTTTAAATACTTTAGTATTTTATTTTGTAACAGAAGAAAAGACTTGATGGGTTGAAAATATATAAATATTGGAAACAGAAGGAAGAAGTTAAAGTGTTACTTACAAAAATAAAAATAAAAATAACGTATTACGCTCATTGGTACGCGTTTTCGTGCACACAGAAATAATAATAATAATAATAATAATAATAATAATAATAATAATAATAATAATAATAATAATAATAATAATAATAATAATAATAATAATAGTAATAAAACGTATCAGATACCCCATAGAAACACATTATATACCAAGCAATGCAGAACAAGTAATCATTTCATTTCTTCCTTTTCTCTGCAGGTATTTATTAAATGTATTTAATTTACTGGTATTTCGTATTCTAAAAATGTACAAGAATGAAGATAAAACAAGAAATTCCCATTTATCGCAAACTTTCAATACTTTTTTCCTTTTTCTGAGACTTCAAGGGGGTCCGAATAATGATGAGAATCTTTTCATTATTTAAGTCACTGGTTCTTAACAATGGCTTAACGCCCCCACAGGCGTTTTCTTTCTAAACGAGGCTTGAAACAAAAAGGGGCGATTGGAGGGCGTTTGAGATTTCATGACATGTTATAGACTGTTTTCTTATTATCAGACGAAAACCATGACTTATTTTACCAATACACTCACAAACACACACGTATAAATATACAAAAGAATTGTATATATAAAACAATTATGTGCTTTATGTTCAACTGATTTCACTGTATTTAACACTTCTTCATTATTGAGATGGCAACATTGAATGAAACAACAAACTTTTTCACACATGCTTTTGCGAGCGAACTCAAGACCGACTGCGATGCTAGCTCCATCTCTGGACGGAGAAATAAAACTCGTGCAAATCCTTGACTGTTAAGGCCGGTGACCGGTACAAACTTCTTATTAGCCCCCTTCTGACCGGTATTTTGGAATCTGCAATCCAGAATATAACATTGAACATGGAAATTTTTCAACAGTGCCTTTACATACACAGATTTTCTTTGTATTATAAATTATGGATATTCTTTTTAATCTTTGGCAGTTTTCTTTATTTATTTAACATAAGAAATTTGATAACATTTGGATTGTTGATTTTTCTTGTGAAAGAATTTTATACATTTATTGAGGGTAGAAAATGACTTTTTAAAGCAATTTCCTTTGTTTGAAGTGTAAGCTTACACAGTAAATTTCATTTTATGAATCAACAATTGTTATGTAAAGATTAATATCCAGTATTATTCATCTGTTTTGATAATTTTAAAGAAGTGGCAATTGCTGGAAAATACAATAATGATCAATACAGTCTTCAGTTTCTCATTTGTACAGAGAATTTTGAGGGTGTGCCGGTAGTTTAGTTTTCCTGAGTTTGCAACCTATTTATGAAGTTTTGTTTCAACTGTGCTACGTAGTGGCTCCGTACTGACACTCCGCATGCAAATAAGTATGTAAGCCTACCATACGTCCCGGTTTCTTAAAATTTGTCCCGGTGTGCAGAAATTTTACTTCTTGTACTTTTTTATTATTATTATTAATTACATATCAAAAACTCTGAAAAGATAATTTAATCGACTTATTCTTTTTGCTTTCGATTCCGACAATACTATCGGAATAATTTCATTCTAATCTTTATTATTATTCCAATCGCTGCTTCCCCGGATATAACATGCAATGTTTAAATCCTCCTAACGGGCACTTTTATCACCAAAAGTATGAATGTATATTCCGAGGTGGCGACAAATTCTTGTGACGTTACAGACCAGCCCCCAAAACACATTTTTTTTTCTGTTGCAGAAACAAATTATGCAAATTGCTTTCTTTTAGTTCGCATTTTAGGTTAACAAAAATAAATCAGTCCATTGAAATTTGAAAACAACTTCATAAATCTGGATTGTTTTCTTTATAGTGATGTAGAACATGTGAGATGGTATGTGTAATATTATTGTGTAATATATATATATATATATATATATATATATATATATATATATATATATATATATATATATATATATATATATATATATATATATATATAAGGTAAACGCACCGGATTTCGACAGGTTAAGGACCTTTTTCAAAATCAATTGCCTATTGTAGCCATAATATTGGTCAGTGTTGGTCCATTTTTTTCCTTGAAATGTACAGTCTCTACTAATACTAAAAGTCACTTCAAGGCTCAATTGCTAATGTTAACTTTTTTATGAAACTGGAACTCGCCAATGGATCCCGAATTCGACACACTTCACCTGGTTTCGACACTTGCGGTATCTGAATTCGACACCTTTACTTATATCCATGTAAAACATTAAGTCGGCATTAGTAGTAGTAATCTCTCCTCAGCTTCAAATATTGTTTTATTATTATGCAGAAATTATCAGACGGACAAAAGAACACAACTTAAAATTTTCTGAACTGAGTAGTTACTTCGATGATCCTCAATTTCGGCATGCTGGAACCTGATTTCGACATCCCATGTCGAACTGAGATTACAAGTATCGGAGAATTATGCAACAAATAGCTTTATGAAAGACCTTGAACATACTTGTACGTTTAGATATTCAGTTAAAGTTATATTTGCACTACTGAGCATAAATTCGACAACCTTGTCGAAATCCGGTTCACGTTACAAATAAAGGCTCCTGTTTTCGACAACCCCCCGTTCATGTTACATCACAACCTTTGTCCTGACAGAAGAATACAAAACGCACTGATTGAAACTCCTTTACAACATTAAAGTACCACTATTTGCTTGAAGCAAACCTAACTTTAATAAAAGTCTTACGAAAATAACCTGCCGTGCTATGATTATCTTAAGATTATGTGTTTTTTTCTCGAAGAGTGTGTTACACACACAACAATGTACTTCTTTTCTCCATGCGTATGACTCATCTACTGCAACCGCACTTTTGACACGAGAAAAGACACTCCCATAATGTTGCCACTTCTATTCACGATCGCAGGGATGACATCTTACGCTTATTTCACAACATTTAAGCATAGGTATGTCGAATTCGGGTGCCTGTCGAATTCAGGCGCGTTTGCCTTATGCATAAATAGGCGCGTTTGCCTTATATATATACATTGCTTAAATAGTGTATGTTCACTGATTAAATATTGCCTAAATAGTGATTGTATAAGAGCTTCTAAAATAATTTTTAGCACTGTTGATTAAGTATGGACTATATTAATACATTATTTTAAGTTGTGTAATTAGTGAGATATTGTAGTAATATTCGAAAGATAAAATTAATACAAAATGCAATATTTACTACTAATTTGTAAGATGTTCCATATTTTCTGTTTTCTAAAAAAGATGGTAGCCTTAAAGTATGCTAAACCATACAAAGAAATTGTAGTGTAAATTGTACCACTCTGACTAGTGCTCTCAAACGGGATGGGTTGACCAGACCCGACCCGACTTGTCAGGTCACCTCGGGTCGGGTTGTCGGGTCCGCTCGGGTCGGGTTGTCGGGTCCTCTCGGGTCGGGTCAGTCGGGTCTGCTCGGGTCGGGTTGTCGGGTCAGGCCACTCGGGTGGGGGCAGTCGGGTCAGCCCGGGTCGGTTTATCGGGTCGGGTCGTCATATTCTTCACTTATTTTGAAATACTATAAGGAGCTTTGTTGTAGAATTCAATTCGAAGTTGGTGAATAAATGATTGTTGTGGCTATTTGCAGCTGAAATAATAAATTTTTAATTTAACCCTATATTAATTAACTGGCATGGTAATTGTAATTAATATTACGACTGACCTTTTTTCTTTCTGCGTTTTTATGTCAAGTTAATGTCACATTAAGTGAAATTGAAACGAAATATCTTGTTAACGTCCCACGTTATGCACCAACGCTAAGAGACACAGTGATGATGAGAAATAATTGAAGTGGTTGAATGAAGAAAGTGGGAGGAAATGGGAGAACTCCGAGAAAACCCATGCACACGGTGTTTGCCCACCAGAAAACTTATTTGGTACGAGCTGGAATCAATACCCATGGATCTTCGGGTCAAACACTTGCCTTTGGGCAGGACACATTATTATTATTATTATTATTATTATTATTATTATTATTATTATTATTATTATTATTATTATTATTATTATTATTATTATTATTATTATTATTATTATTATTTTAAGAGTGACCAAGCAAGTTCTGCCGCCTTTTCACCCACCAAGTTCGAACATTGATATGTAACTTAAGACTTACCTGGAATATCAAAAATAGTCTTCATCAGCATCGACGACCTTCTGCCAACGTTCTGGAAGGCTATGGATTCCATTGCAGTAGAGCTTGGTATGACGTGAAGCGAAGAAGTTATCAAGTGCATACTGCACCTCCACTAGTGATTTGAACTGGCGTTGTCTAAAGTGATTGTCCAAGGAATGGAATAGGTGAAAATCGGACGGTGCAATGTCCGTGTAGTACGGCGGATCCGATAGTGTTTCTTATCCAAAGCGTAGAATGATGTTCTGGGTCATCCTAGCCATATAGGGCTTAGCGTTGTCCTGTAACAGTGATTCGTTTAAGATTCAGTTGAGCTGGCTCCAGATTTTTTATTTTTTCTTGAACACGGCTCAACTGCTGACAGTACACAGTTGCATTGATGCTCTGTCCAGCTGGTAGCAGTTTCAGATGGACGATGCCGCGAGCAGTCCACAAAATGCACAGGAAAACCTTATTCTGGTGTAGTGCTGGCTTGGGCTGTTTTTGAACCGGTTCATGAGATGCTAACCAACGATGACGGCGCCGTGGAGCTTCGTACAGGACCCACTTTCTATCACGTGTCAACACCCTGTCCAGAAATTGCTCCTTCCTGAGACGAGACACCAAAGAAACATAGGTGTCTGCTCGCGTTGCTTTCTGGCCCCAAGTGAAATCATGTTGGACCCATCAACCCAACTTGCAGTGCTTCCTAAGTTGATGATGGTGGTGCCGAATGGTTTCTCCACTTACACTGAATTGTAGTACAAGTTCCTCACATGTCTGTCATCGCCTCAATTGCTGCCTGAAGATCTTTATTTTGAGCATCTGTTTGTCTTCCGGCACTTGGTGCGTCTTCGGGTGTTTCGTCAGCGACCTTAAACCGTCCTACCGCTGCACTCTCTGCGTAGTCACGACACCCTTACCAAAGACCTTTCATATCTTCCGTCCCATGGAGCAGCGTTTTACCCCAATTTGAACTCGTACGGCAAACAAGCCCTTCTGACGCTCTGTGAAGGTCCCATTTTCACTATGTCCTTACGCACGTTCACGGTGTATCTGAACAGCCACAACCAGGTAGTATGTTGGATATACCTACTAGTGTTGCTCGCGAGACCAGGTTTGGGGCATTCTCGTCTCGAAAATGTGTCCTGAAGGTAGTCTCGTCCCAAAAAGTGCATATTTTTCTATTGAAAGAGCTCTGTCTCATCTCGTACCACTTCATGAAAATTCTGTCTCGTCTCGTCTCGTCTAACAATTGACCTTCACCTTATATCCATTCGCATTCAACTCGCGGTGTGAGGGCCAATTGAACACAGACCTCCACAAAGAGACAGAACTTTCTTGGCCACCTTCAAATTATTATTATTACTGTTATTATTATTATTATTATTATTATTATTATTATTATTATTATTATTATTATTATTATTATTATTATTATTAATAATAATAATAATAATAATAATATTACTGCGGTAGTGATTTGACTTTCTCGGCACTAAATTACTCGCTGATTTTATATAACGTTTCAAATATCTTCTAGATAAATTAACCAAGAAAAAATAAAAGGTAATTCCCTACAGAATGATATTACAGGGCAATTAGTTCCTTATGATTCTATCAGACAGCAACAGATAAATAGAAAAATCGGAATGTTAACGTGCTGAAATTTTTGTTTATACTTTATTACACAGAAAAAAATATTAAAAGAAGTTCTAAATACATTCGTTAATAGAAAATCATGTTGTCTTCTGCACTTCAAATTTTATTTTGACTTTCGAAGGTGATTGCCTAAATTTTAATCTTGGAAATTTGGATGTGGAAGAAAATAGAGAAGGTTAGCAAGGTAGAGAGGGAAACGAATTAGGAAATGCTGAAAAAAAAATGCAAGAGGCGAGAGCAATATTGAACGATATAAGGAAGCGAAAAAATGGACGGATCACAAGTTTCGACCTTGCTAAGGGATTGCATTCTGGGAGATATAGTAAAGGGGATGATATCAGGAGAGCGAGAGTGTGTAAGAAGGTTGCAATTGATAGATTGTAATAAGGAGGGTGGTACATTATGTTGGGTTGGGAGGAAGATAATAGCGGAAAAATACAAAAATAGAAGCTTCTTACCTAGTTCACTGAAACTGGCCTGTCATTAATAGCAGAACATCGAGGAGAAGGAGGAGGATAATTATACTACAAATAAAAAGCCGAAACAATGGTTTATGCATACGAATTGGCCAGCAGTTTTTTTCTGGTTGTAGCTTTGTAAGTTTATAGTTCTCTCAAATGGGTTAGATTGTCAGGTAAGGTCACCCCCTGTCGGGTCACTAGCGTCGAGTTGTCTGGTCGGGTCAATCGGGTCGGGCTGTCGGGTTGAGTCAACCTTGCCAGTTCGGGTTGGGTTGTCGGATCGGGTCAATCGGGTCGGATCACGATTCGTTGAGTTGAGTTGATTTTGAGTTTAACGTCCCGTTTAGCAGCGAGGCTATATGAGACGTGGACCTACTGATTAACGTGGAATCCGAACCACATGAGTTCCTGCCGGGAATCGAACCCGGGTCTCCCACGCCCAAGGCGATTACGCTAACCGCTTAGCCATTAAGGAGCTCAGGATCACGGATTGGGTCACTCGGGCCGAGTCGGGTCAGTCAATTCGTGTCACGGGTCGGGTCGGGTCGGTCTTCAACACATATAATTTCCACGAAAATTACAATATATTACGGTTTATACCTCATTGGGCTTCCAAAAAAAAAACATTTTCAATGATGTGTACACCATGTCGCCATTTTTGTATGAGGGAATTTCTAGAGGGGTTTTGTGGGAATTTGATGGAATGTAGATTCCTGTGAGTATTTGTGTGTGATACCTTACAGAATACAAGATCCGAGGATGTGTGTAAATCAACCGGGCAATTTCTTTTATGTATGTGGGGAGCTGATATTTAAATCGCAACGTCGATGTTTTACTCCACTTGTGAGGAAGTGTTATCAGTTATATTTTGGTTGCTGTGTAGGAGACCAAGATAAGAATTTCGCCGTTCACTACATTTCTTGTACTTGCGTGAAACGTCTGACTGGTTAGGCAAATGGTGAACGAAACACCAACATCAAAGTACCGATGATCTGGAGGGAACCAAAAAATCATTCTTCAGACTGCTACTTTTGTATGACACAGATAAAAGAAATAACCAGTAAATCTAAGCACACAGTATAGTACTCTAATTTGCCATCAGCAATTAGACCAGTTCCACACAATGCAGAATTACCTGTACCAGTGTGTTCTCCTCATCTTACGGTAAACGAGGATTACGTACTTGAGGCAGCTACTGAAGTTTCAAATGAAAAAGATGATCCTACTTATCAAGGAAGCACATTTACATTGGATCCCCATCTGTTAACTCAGGGTGAACTAAGTGACCTTGTACGGGGTTTAAAACTCTCCAAGATACAGACAGAACTTCTTCCTTCTAGACATAAAGGCTTGAATCTGCTCCATCGTGACACTTAAGTGTGTATTTTTTGAAACCGTCATACAGAGTTTCAAAACTACTATTCACAAGAAAATGATTTAGTGTATTGTAATAATGTCTGTGCTGTGATGGATACACTCGGACATGCTTATATAAGTACAGAGTAGAGATTGCTTATTTGACTCTCCCAAAACTAGTTTTAAGGCTGTCCTTTTGTACAACAAGTTTCTTTCGATGCCTTTGGCTTATGCAACTACTATGAAGAAAACCTATGAAAACATCGAAACAGTGTTAAAAAGAATTCAGTATGAGAAATACAAGTGGACCATTTGCTGTGATTTAAAAGTTATTTCTTTGTTAATGGTTTGGAGCTTGGTTATATGAAATATTTTTGTTTCCTCTGCGAATGGGACAGCAAGAACAAAGCGGAACATTACATCAAGATGGAAAAGCCAAAGTATGTATTAACTCCTGGACAGAAGAATGCTGTTTATTCCTCACTGATGAGCGCTGTTAAGTTAATTCTACCTCCTTTTCACATAAAGTTGGGGCTCTTCAAAAACTTTGTTAAGGCAATGGACAAAAGTAATGCAGAATTTTGTTTCCTCAAGGAAAAATGTACTCTGGTTAGTGACGCTAAAATCAAGAAAGGGATTTTTGTAGGCGCCCAAATAAGATGTTTGATTCAAAACCAAAAATGTGAGGATCTCTTAACTCCTTTTGAGACAGCAACTTGATTTTCATTTAAATGTTTTTTACATAGAATCTTTTAGGAAACCAGAAAGCCCCAAATTGTTGTGGAATTGTGAGTGATTTCGTGCAATCATTCAAAGAAATGGGTTTCAACATTTCCCTTAAAGTTCACTTTCTAGACTCCCAACTGGATTTCTTTCCTGAAAACGTTGGTGGTGTTAGTGATGAGCATGAGGAACGATATCATCACGACATTTTCTCCATGGAGAAGAGATAGCAGTGACAGTGGAGTTCACAAATGCTAGCTGATTATTGTTGGATACTCAAAAGAGATGTTCCAGAAGCCAAACCATCTGTTCCAGAAGCCAAGTTGATTAAGAATATACCACTCAATTCTTTTGTATTATTTATTAAGTAGATATAAAATGGTGGCGCGGTGTATACATAATTGAAAAGTTGTTTTATTTCAAATCCAATGAGGTATAAACCGTGCTTATATTGTAACTTTCGTAAAAGTTATATGTGATTTTATCTGCAATAATGAATATGATAAAATGAACAGTACACATAGCATATATTTTTATATAAATATGTTCATTTCTGTACAAAGAATAATGCTATTCTTATGAAACTTACAGGGCTTACTAAGTATAAATCAAGCTAACACACAATATAATTTTTGTGTTTATGTACCTAAGGTACCCGAGGTTTATATACCGAGCTACGGTATGAAAATGGTTAAAAAAAAAGAAACAAAATTTGAGGGGAAATTTCCCGAAAATCCCTCTGTCACGGGAAAACTGAGGCTGACGGAGAAAAACTTATTGCAGATTCGAATTCTACGTAAAAAATTCTATTAGAATCAAATATTTTTTCCGTGTGCTATAGAAAAAGCATTTTTTGTCGACTAGTGTAATAGGTACCATTTTCAATCTCAGCAACCGTTATTCAAACCGGTTAACTCTGATCGCTAAACAGCAAAAACGGTAATACACAGCTGTAACCCCATCTCCTTTCTTACTTTCTAGGTTAAGTATCAAAAAACGTTAAAACACGACCCACTGGTTTAACATTTGAAATGAGAAGTCGAAATAACAACTTTCATACCTCTAACTTTGAGCAATCTCGAGATATATACATAATTACAATAAATGCAATCCCACCCCTTTTCTTTAATTCTAGGTCAAATATTAAAAATACTAACATCCGTAAATTATTTAGTACAAATAAAAATTTTTCCTGCACATTTCAGAACAAGCGATGTATAAACGATCGCGAAAATTTGTGGTTGAATCGAACATGGCGTGGCTAGCTCTTAGACAACTTCCCTTTGTTTTCGTTCTGTCGACGTCCCTCATAGCGTAGAAACAAAACTTTCGCCTGCGCATTACTGTACAAACGATGTACAAACGATTGAGTTATTTTTTTTTTCAATCGGACGTGGGAAGGGTCTACCAATTAAGCAGGCTATACTTTGTTATCGTTTTGGCGCGCCCCTAATTGTGTACAAACGAAAATTTCGCCTGCACATTTCTGTACAAAGATGTACAAACAAGCGCGACAGTTTGTGGTTGAATTCAATATTGTGCGAGTGCTATCATTTAGACATCCCCCATTTTTTGTTTTTCTGGCGGCGCCCCTAATTATGTACAAACGAACATTTCGCCTGCACATTTTTGTACAAATGATGTACAAACGATTGCGACAATTTGTGATTGAATTGCACATGGTGAGGGCTATCACTTAGACAGCCCCCACTTTGTTTTCGTTCTGGCGGCGTCCCTAATTGTGTACAAAAGAAAATTTCGCCTGCACATTTCTGTACAAACGATGTACAAACGATTGAGGCCATTTCCGATTGAGTCTGAAAAGGTGGGGGGTTGTCTAAATGGACGTGTTCATCTCCTGAATTCACCTCCGCCTCCTCAAAAGAAGTGTACGAACTCTGATTCCAATCAGCTAGTGCGGGCTTGTTGACTGTACTAAACTACAACTTCAGCTACAATATCTTTTGCACTTCGGCTCGTCACATGTATTTCCTTTTTCCTTTCATTATTTTGTTCACAACGGTAAAGTTCAATGATTAATAAAGAATTACTTTCAACAATTAAAAGGTCAATATATATCATTAACCCTTTCACTAGGGAAGGCGACGGAAAGAAAATTTCCCTAACCTGCAAATGTCGATTATAGTCGACGTGTTAAAATTTGTCTGTATCTTGGTTTTGTTTTAGTTAACTATAGTCGGCAAAGGTTTTCTGTGTGATTTCTGTTGGTTATCGAAAACAATAGAACACAAAAAATTCAACGGTACAACTTTGGCGACTACTCTCGACAAAGCCAAGATACGAGCAAACAAATTTTAACCTGTCGACTATAGTCGACATTCGCATGTTGAGGAATTTTTTTTTCTGTCGACAAAAGTCGACTTCCTCTGTGAAAGGGTTAATATACTAGTTTACACTATGTTTTATGCTCATTGTATATCAGATTCCACTACATGGTCTAAATTATTAATGCCGATATACTGTTCAGTTCATTTACTGCATCTAGTACAGCAAGCCTTATCAAAAACAATGGAGACTTTTCGAAACGTGCCCTGCAGGTTAGCATAGTATTTGACATCGTGTTTCTCTATCTGACATTGAAGGCCATCTTCGTTATCTTCAAGCAAATCCGTAGTTGTCGTAACTACATAATAAAACCTATAAATGTAAGTAGGATCCCACACAGCAAGGAATATTTCCTCAATCAAAAGAAAATATTTTCCTTGGTTTCCAAAAGGTTTTCCTTCTCTGGAGATTTCCATCCTAGTTCCCCCAATGTATTCCGAACATTTCCAGAAAATATTTTCCCAAAAATATTTGTAAAACATTTCAGAAATTACCGGGAGTACATTTTGAGAATGCTTGCCGGAAAGTAAATACAGGAAAATATTCACAAAATATATTAGAAATATTGTTTTGTATTTAATTTAATATGTTTTCACTGTTGAGAAAGGAAATATTTTTGAAATGATACTAAAAAGGTTTTCCATATATCATACGGAAAAGAATGAAAGGAAATATATTCCACATATTTAAAAAATGTTTTCTAATACGTTATTTGCAATATTTTCTATTTTAACGAGAAAACGTATTAAATATATATTTTTAAAAACATTTAGAATATTTTAAAAATAAATTATTTCGTAATATAGGAAATATTTTTCACAAATGTTTTAAAAAGGTTTACTTAATTTTTACAAAAGTATTATGGTAATCTTCTCCTACAACTTAAATTAAATATTTCCGTATGATATTTTAGTATTATTTCCAGAATATTTTATCGAATTTTGAATATAAAACTTTAGAACGTAAAAGAAAACATTAAAAATGAATAGAAAATATTTTCAATTCATAAACATGTTTCTGTAATAGACCTATATCAGAAAATGTTCACTAAAGACACAAAATATCTTTCAAAACAGGAAGATATTTTCTGTTTTTAGTGAACATTTTCCGATATAGGTCTATTATAGAAACATTTTTACATTTTCAGAATATACTCTTCCGTTACTGGAGAAAACATATTCCTTTTTAAATCTGAGAAGTATCCCAAATATTTGCCGGAAATATTTTTTAAAATGTGTTTGAAAAACATTAAATGAAGTACAGGAAGCAGTGGCGTTAAATAAGCTTTCCGGGCTTAAGACCCCCCCCAAAAAAATGTTTTACTATATTAAAGTAAATGAAATATCCTGCACAATTTTCACATTTCCAGGAATAAAGTTAGCAAAGATACCCTCCACGAAACAAAATCTTAAATACGCCACTGACAGGATGTGCATTTTTAGAACGTTAGTACGAAAATAATGTAAGGAAAATTTTCACAAATTGTAATAGAAATATTGTGTTGAATGTAATGTAATATGTTTTCAGTGTTGAGAGCAGGGATAAAAGTGAATCTGAAAAGGTGGGGGGACGGTAGGTAGCGGATGACGTCACGTCATTCTTCCTGCCTATCTTTGCCCATTGTAATTTTTTTTAGGAACTGGGGAGACGCCGGACATCGCACTTTTACGCCTAGTTGAGAGAGAAAATGTTTTCGAAGTAACACTAAAAATGTTTTACATACTGATAAAGAAAACAGAATAGGCCTATGAACAGAATAAAACGTTTTCCAACATGTCACTCACAATCTTTTCTATTGTTACAAGAAAACATATGAAATATAAGTTTTAAAATATTTCGAATATTTTAAAAATAAATTCGATCGTAATATAAGAAATATTTTTAAAACGCCTATTAATTTTGTATGGAAATATTTTTGTTACATTGTCCTGTAACTTGAATGAAATATTTTCATTCAATATTTTAGAATTAAGTATTTCCAGAATATTTTATCGAATGTTGAATAAATTCTCTCGCGAGAGTATCGTAGTAGCATTATCACCAATCATTATACTAATTATAGCAGGATCAAAGAAATATATTTGTTAAAAATTTGAAATTTATGATTGCAAATTAGCATCGCTACATCAACCGTCATTTGTTTATCAGAAGAAGTACCAGCATTCCTTGCGCGCTATGTTGAATTTGATATGTGTATTGCTTGTAATATTCCTTCAACTGAAGAAGATATAAGGGAACTTATGGAAATAATTAGCTGAGTTTAACTACCAAACACAACACTTATAGCCTAAAAGAAGACCGCGAAGTCGGAGAACAACATACAAGAAAAGTCGGTAAGTATAACGATTACATAAAATAATTTAGTTTTATTGTCTGTACAAGTACAAGTTTATGTTAACAAATTAATAAAGCCATGTGAGATGCTAGATTTCTACTTTTTATCTCTATACATAAAATAACGTGCAGGTTTACTTTTGGCTCACCATTCGAAATAATTGCTGAAAAATAGATTCTAATAATTTTCTTTTTATTGTCTCTTAAATGATTTGCGCTAGGCGACTTGAAATACGTCACATGACATAGATGAAATTCAAAGGGAGCGTCGGAAGTAATTGTTGAAAAATTACAGTTATTCTTTTATGATTTGCGTATATATAAACGAAGCCGGATGTATGACGTAAAAACTACAGTGCAAAAAATACAAATCAGCCTGTACTACGTGGCCACTAAAAAGCACCAATAGGCAGGGTTCTGGAACACAGGTTCCTCTTCCCATATATCTGTAATAAAGAAAGAAATCAACGTGCCCTGCGGGGCTCTAACCCGCCTTCACTTTCTAACGCTCGCTCGGCAATACTATGTGAATTAAATATTTTACTTAGGTCCGAAAAAAACATCTATTAACCTATATGGGGGACCTGTGTTCTAAAACCTTCTCGCACCAATACTATCTGAGTCAGAGCATGCGAGGGAATGCTTCCAAAGGGAAAAGATGCGGGCAAGTCTTTACTTTAGGCAAGGCAGTGATAATAACCAATTCATCTGAACCGGTTCCTGCATTTTGTAATGGTCGTTCTTGCGCTTACAGGTTTCTTTTTATTTTATTTTGCGCAACATATTATATACACACACACACATATATATATATATATATATATATATATATATATATATATATATATATATATATATATATATATATAGTTCATCAACGCATTTTCTTGAAAACACGCGAGAACTAAGCGAAATTTGGCCCAGTAAAATTTACTAAAGTCGCCACCGCCGCGGAAGAGAAGAAAACGCAATTTTCCAAGTTCGTGTGGGCACAGGAATATACAGAGACGATATACAGATCACATCGTACGGATTATCGTTGTTTCCGAAACGAACTTAGCCACAGCTAAGAAAATATAGACTAATTAATATACCAATTATAGAAATAACTTAGTGCACACTGAAATGTAATTTACAGAACACTATATTATAACATTGGAGATACATGAATTCAAACAAATTATTGCGGATCATAATAAGTATAACAGAATTGAACCAGCGACGTTGAGTATAAAGACAGTTCTGCTTCATAATGCCCGCAGTATCATCACATATCCTTCGACGCATTACAGTGTTTGAGAATATATTTGAGGTAAGCAGTAATATTTAATAATATGTTTGAGGTTTCTCTTTTCGTAGACATAGTTGGCAGTAGCTAGTTTAGTAGTATCTACAGATATTTTAGGTTAGGTTCTTAAATGTTTGTTTATTGATATATCGTGCTGTATTTTTTTCTACAGATGTTTCGTCGAGGCAATACGATTCCAAGCATCACTAATCCATTCTCTTTATTACAGGTAAGTATATTTTATTTCAATTTCTTTTATTTTTTTATCATCGTCGACTTTATTATATAATATTTCTTTATCATTCATTATAATTCGTATTTCTTTCATAAATTAAATCATATTTTATCTTCCATTTTAATACATGCAATATATATATGAATATGTATTATTCATTTCCATAAAACCTTTATTTAATTCTTTATTTATTTAACATATAATTATACTTTCCTTTTCAGAGGTTAACCTATGATGATGCTGGCCGTATTATTTCTACTCTCGAAACAGGTGAGCATGTGTTAACTTTACCTATTAAGAACCACCATTTCATTGATAAGCATGATAAGCATATATCGCTGACATGTACGCATTTTTTTATCACTAGATATTAATAGTTGACCTTTATATTACTTCTTAAACCTCATAAACAACAAACTAATGATTATTGCGTGCTGATATTTTGTTTATGTTCTTCATATCAAATTTCTTCATTGATATATAGTAGAAACCATCACGATATTGTAAATAAATACATCAAATTTGGTTATGTATAAATATAAATTAATATAAGTACTGAGAATTTTGAAGAGAATGTGTTGATATACTAAATTATAAGCATTATCATTTGTAGTGGCTGAGTGGGCTTTTGGGGTTTAGAAATCCCCAAATCGCTAGCCTTTCTAGTGATAATTCATTTTAATTATTTCGCACATCACAAAGCCAAATATACAATACTTCATAAATTGTATGATTTTACCTTGTAGACAAATTGTTAGAAATAAATATCGACTTTAATTATCAGTTCTGCAGAAAATATTAAATATTTTATCTTTGATGAAAATCCTTATTATTTTTAAAAACAAACTTCGTTGTGTATAATTTAAATGTTCTTCTTTTCTTCTTCAGCAATAATTTAATCTTTTCCGCCAACTCGAATATTCAACGTAATCTGTCTATATGGAAGTTTGGGTACAGATTGAGAATAAGATAGATATTAGATAAACGCGAGAGAATTAAAGTTAGGTCAATAATTAAAAAAAACAAGATATAAACTAAGCGTAACGAATAAACGAAGCAAGAAACAAAACGTAAATTAAACAAACAATTCTGTAGTGCTTTGCTGTCATTGCGGGGCACTACAAGTTACAGTTCCCAAGACGCAAAGACAGGAAAAACGTGCCCTGCTGGGCTCTAATCCGCCTTCACTCGTTGACGCTCGTTCGGCAATACTATGTACTGATATAATATCACCGCCTTGCCCAAAGTAAAGAAAAAATGAAATCTTTGAGTTTTACGTCCCATGCTTATGCCGGTTAGACTAAAGGAGACGGTGATGATGAGAGATGAGTGAAATGGTGGAATGAAGAAAGTGGTAGGAAACGGGAGAACCCCGAGAAAACCCTCGAGCATGGTGTATGTCCACCACAAAGATCATTTGGCGGGGGCTGGAATCAAACCCAGAACCCCAAGCACCAGAGGTGAACGCTTTACCACTGAGCCACCGCGCCCCCGCCCAAAGTAAAGAGTTACCAAAGATGCGTACATTACCATTTTTATGACAGGTTATAATAATTCTGCGTGCAGTTTTACTTCTGGCGTGCCACTCGAAATCAGTGTTTCTTTCAGAAGTAATTTTCCAGGGTGCATTGCTCATGCTATTTTAATTATTATTATAGACGTATTGTTTTTATACTGCTTGAAATACTTAGTGAAATATAATTCTTTTGCTACTTTCCTTCTTGTTGTCTATTTAACGATTTTCGCCAGGTGACGTATAAATTTTTCACTTGGCATAGATAAAATTCAAGGTGACCATCAGAATTAATTGTCGAAAAATTACAATTCCTTTACGATTTGCGTATTTATACTAATTCCTGTGGATAAGAAGTACAGTACAAAAAATACAAAGCAATCTGTGTTATGGGGCTACTAAAAAGCATGAATGCCATCTAACCAAGTCAGAGAGCGTGAAGGCGGGTGGCCCGAGGGGGTGCTTCCGAAGGGAGCAGGCGCGTACATTTCTGTTTTGATGACGGGTTAATTGCGCGTGTATAACCATTTTAATGACGTATTTAGGATTTTTTCGGGGGAGAGGGGCTTGGCTAACTTTGTTCTGCAAGATAATTCATTTTAATATAGTAAGTACAATTTCAAGGAGCTTAAGCCCGGAAGCCCCCCTTGAATACACCACTGGGTTATAATAATTCTGGGGTTCACTCGAGCAGACGTTTACACCGAGAACAAATTTTATAGTTAAAATGTAATGTAAAATATTTTTCGTGAAGGAGTGAGATTGTGAATGTTAGTTATTTCTGTCATTGCACAGCTTATTGAAATGGATTTTGAATACAAATAGGGTAGAAGTAAGCGGCGGGAATATGCGGTTCATACGTCAGTTGTGGACATCTGCGATGGCCGTAATGTGATTTTTTTTTAGAATTGTGTAATAAAGAGAGAAGGATTATAAAGTTTGTGCAGAGTCATGGTATGGTGAAGCGCGTAAAATCAACTGCGCGAAGTGTGCAAAAGATGTATTCAACAAGAAAAATTCAGAACAGAGGCAATAGCCCTACATACACTACTTTCAGTCGTAAAGGTAAGAAAAAAAGGCGGTGTAACACTCGTGCATTACCTGTGAAAGATATTTTTTTAAAGGGTCGAAAGTAAGTGTTTTTGAAGATAAGTGTTTCACCCCCCTCCCTTGTCGCTGACGTGCCTGCTCGCTACGCTGTTGGTCGGGCCCCCCTGCTGTGCTTCTGCGCTGAATCAGTTAGATAGCATTCGTGCTTTTTTATTGGCCACCTAGCGGAAGTTGTTTCGCTTTTTCTTTTTGTGGTCCTCATTTAGTGCATAGGGGGCCGCGGTTGCCCAGTGGTAGAGCGTTCACCTCCGGTGCTTGGTGTCCCTGGTTCGATCCCAGCTCGTGCCGCGTGAACTTTCTGTTTGGTTTTCTCAGGGTTCTCCAGTTTCCTCCCACTTTCTTCATTCCATGATTTCACTCATTTCTCCTTTTTTATTGAAGGAAACCAAATAGAAATGAAATGAAAGGTTGAAAGAATCAAATAAAATATAACAAAAGCTACTTGACCGCTTGTAATCTCTTAATGTTCTCTTAATTTGTGTAATTCAGATTCAGCAACACATTCTTTGCACAGTTTAATTAGGTCTTTTTGAGTTGCATCGTAAAGTGGTTTCTTTATTATTCGTTAATATTTGTGTTGAAATTAATAATTTTCACATATTTCTATTTTACGGTCAACCGTATGTGCCCAGCTTCGGGTTTTCGATAAGATATAAGTTCGGATGTAATTGTGATTTGCCGTAGTAAAGCTGGGGTAAATGCTTAGGTTTATAGAGTTTTAACAACGGCAAAAAAACACGATTACAAACACATGGTGACCATGACAGGACAAAATGATCAATCTTCGGATGTAATTGTGTCCGAAGATACTAGTGATTTACTTGGTAAACACGAAAGTATTTAGAACAGGTATTGTAGTGTTTGCGTATAGAATCCAGAGTTTGAGTCACGTAGTATATGTAGCAAACTAGTTAAAATTAATTTCCTTGGAAATTGTTCAAACTTGTGAAAAAGGAAAGAGAAAATAATAAGCAGGCTTTAAATGACATAAAGTAAATTTAATTACTATAGAAATATTACTAGTATGAGTTTTTCGTAAGACATTAAAATATAACATTTTTATCTTTGTTCGCAAAGTTTTCCAACCGTCAACTTCCAATATTACGCACATATGAATAAACACCAATCAGCTGATCACAGCCGAACACACACCAATATAGACATAACCTTCTGTTTGCACCTTTATTTATACTTATGCTAAGAATATTGTGAGAAAATAATTATAGAATACGTGTTAAGATATGTTAAAATAAATTAATAAGTTTTGAGAAATGTCAAAAAACAGAAGGTTTTGTGCAATTGAAATAATGACACATTAGTTTCAGAAAGTTGTTTGTTTACATTTTGTTGTTGAAGTTAGGCGCTCGTATTATTCACTTTTATATTGTGAATTAGTTGTTTGTAACTTAAATAAATATAGAGAGTAGAATTACATTAGAACAAATTCAAGCATTGTTAGAGAAACAGTCTGCTAAATTAGAGCAGAAACTAAAAAATAACAGTGAACGTTTAGAACATAAAATTGAAAGCAATAGAGAAAGAGTAGATGAATTAATAGGCGAATGCAAACAGTCAATAACAGAATCAGCAAATGAATGTAAACATGCATTACCAAATTAGCGAAAGAGTGGACGTAGAATTGAGTTGAATTAGAAAGTAGACTTGATGGTTTGAGTAGTACGATTTACTGATTACTGAATTCAATAATACGATTACTGAAATACGTTTGGAATTTACTAGCCTAACGAAACGCGTTGAATCACTTAGCGAAGAATATAGGAAAAGTGTTGGGCAATTACAGGCATCCATACAAGCGGTAGAGATAGAGTGTAGGCAGACCACCGACGCCCAACAGCGTGATATTGAATCCTTGAAAGAGGAATTACAACGGCTAAAAGGCCAAGTAGAGAAAATAGAAGAACACCAGGTGCTCACAGACAGAAAATGCGAGATTGTTATTTTTTGTATGAATAGACTGGAAAGTGCCGTACGCGAATTAAACGGATATGTAAAGGAACTCGCGGAAAAGACAAATGAAGAAGTACAAGGGCAACGGCTAATTCTAAAACTTAACAGTGAACGGTCAGATGGAACCAAACAAACCTCAGAAAGTTTCAGTGAACACCATAAAGCTACTGTTGAAATGATAATGGAGCATTTTGAGAAATTGCCCGCTGTTATCGTAAAATCCGAACATGATCAAAATATTACTCAGGTAATGCATAGATTAGAGAGAGTAAATCGTGAATTATTAGTGCGACAGGAACATATTGATAAATTGCGACAATTGCATATTGATACACGTACGTCACCACGTAAAGGGAATCAGTTCGATCATGAGTACCACGGTTCATATTATCAATGTGAAGGATTCGAATCCGACGGCCCCCTAGTGTATTTATGAATATGTAATATTTGGCATAATTTGAATGAAATTCGTCGTGTGTGTCCCCCTCCAAATATACAGAGCAATGGGCGCTCTTGCGTAGTACTATATACCTAGGTACATGCTAGAAATTACAGAAGGTTATTCGCTTTATACCCAACCATTTTCGATTCGGTGCTGCCACCTGGCGTATCATACTGGAATTATGGTCACCTTCAAGGGCAGTGTTTGTCTGACCTGGAATATTAGCAGACACAGTTAAAGATGCTTTTATCATGGAATCTGGAAAGTCCTCAAACTTTCCCTTCTATTCTTTGAAATATTTGTAAGAGATTTATGACCCCGTTACCTGAAAATCAACGTTGCTACTTCCCTCTATTGTCCCTTTCTTTTATCTACCATTCATTGTTTTTTTAATGCTGAATTTTGTTGTTTATGAAAGGTTACGGAAGTACGGCAACATTGAAGAGAATGACAGCGCACGTGCTGCTTAAGATCAGCCCTGGATTGTGTGGGGGGAAATGTGTAGTGTTTGGGGCAAGAGATCTCTAAGTTTGTCTCCAATAGTTACAGTAGGTGCGTGAGTGATGGTAGTGACTGTTATCAAATGGCACCGAAAATCAACGTCTTATTCCACGAGACGCTTACACATACACACAAAAACCACAACCAGTTATTGTTCCCAAGTGAAAAAATTGTGTTCAAATATGAAATTGTTCGCATTAACTATCTTAAGTCGCGGCACAAGTCAGAATCAAAAGTAGCATTTGAAGCAATAATAGCACGTGTATTAAATAAAATCAGTATACGCAACGGGAGTTCGACAGTCAATCAAACCGCAATGGCGTACAGAAATACAGGTTTTGCTATTCCCGCTAAAACGATAAAGATGGATGGATACCTTCTGAAAAACGAGAATAGCGGTATGTGAGAGTGAGCTACACTAGCGACAAAAGATCTCACTTGGACGAAATATGAACTAAAGAAGTATACATCCGGGTTCCATTTCACTTTCCTCCGGCTGCTGCAAAAACAAACAAACAATTGCCTAGAGAGCGATAGTGGCTAAGGAAATAAGGATCTGCAGAAGAAGATGATTTTAAATATAAAGTTGCTTTTGTGAACGTTCTTGTAAATCATTTCATTAAGACTGGCAACATAAAATATAAGGGAAGTATAAGAACAGTGTTATATTCTTATTATATTTCAATTCACAATGGCTGGTGAGGCGTCTGTTAAGTTGGAATTGATGTGCAAAGAAGAAATTGCTTTTGACTTACCTCAGGAAGATCCACTCGAAGGGAAAGGGTGGACATACGAACTGATGACTGACAAGAAAGAGTTAATATTATCCACAACGGAAGGAGAGGTAACAATGGACAAGGATACAGCTATGTGTTCTTTGGATGTGAAACTAAACGTTGATAGGGTGAAATCAGAATTAGTAGAAGAAGATCCTGAATTTGAAAGAAATATAGAAACGCCTAGAAAAATAGTGGTTCAGGAGACTTGCGCGTCGTACTCTAATGATTTCCAACAATTAACAACAAAAAGTTTAAATTCACTTCGCTCAGAAAGGTAATGTTCAATTTTTCATATACTAGTTGGGTCAGATTGTTAATACGGTTACATGCGTTCGGAAAGCTTGTTGGCTAAAAGCAATACTTCACGAGAAATATTTAGATATGAAAGATATCTCGAACGTAAGTTAGTAACCTACAATTAGGAAATTGCAAGGCACAGATAGATAAGCTGTATACCATATAAAAATAAGATCGATACGACTAATACAAATCTTATGCAGTTTAGATCTTGATAAACTAATTATTGATCACACACTTCTCACTAATTGTTGCACATATTTAAGATATGGGTGCTCGACAATATTGTTTTATTTATATAGAGACTTATGTATAATAAGAAATCGTGAGAATGGTATATATCCTAATATTTTGCAAATTTAAACGTGGAATGTATTATATTGGAACAAGAACTATGGACGTTTGTGTTTTTATTTAGAATTTAGCTCAAATGTGTCTAGCCTCATTTTTCCCGAGGGCTTTGAAAAACATTAGTAAAATACAAGAGAAAGAATATTTTAACCATCAATGGATGTTCGTTAATTGTAGAGGTCCATACATTAAACCATTTCATAGCTGCACTCATTTCTTTCAAGGAAGTCGACTTTTTACATTCCCAGGAATCATTTCTAGAGTATGGACCTAAATTTCTCAATAAATAATCACTTTAGGGGCTTAGTGAACATACGATATGTGAATTATTGTACAAACAACGCTAACCAGCATGTGCAAGATGGCCGGTAAAAATAAGATTGCTATGCAGATTAGGGTATTACGCAGAATATTGGTAAACGAGGATAGCGCAAAATTCTGTATTTAGGATAAACTTACATGTCTTACGTGTTGAATGTGTTCTTCTACGTTCCTAAGTATTTTGTAGGTAACATCTGAAATGCTTTCTTTGCTTGTATATTTGTGTTCCAAATTAACACTATATATTAGGTAACTAATTCCTTAGTTATATGAATTCCTTCCTTCCCAAACGTTTTTCTAGATTTGTGTCATGATTTGCACATTGAATTTTGATATTTCATTTCGCTGACAGTGGTAACTAGCTACCGTAACACGGGGTTACTTTGCACATTGGGCATTACTTCCCAAAAAATATGAAAAGAGATTCAGTCATCTGTTAGTAAAACCCTGAACTGTAAACAGATTGGTGGTAGTTCATATTTTTCTCACTGGGTGTCTCTGTACAGTCATATGGTACTATGTTACTGTGGCGTCACATATTCTGTCTGCTTGTATGTGTGGAATGCGGAGAGCGGGTAATTGAATTTTGGTTTCATGGCGTCGATAGTGGCAACTATTCTACAACCAACTTTACTGAATAGATAACTTAGTTCTTTTCAGTTTTAGTAGTTTAACAAATTTGGATTTGTGCTTTTTACAATTTAGAAATTTATAAGAACATCCCTAGGTGGAGACTACAAAGAAAGTTTGAATTCTTTCTATTTCAAGCGCTTTCCATTTCGATTTTTTTTTCTTTTTTGCGCTGCTCTGAGCCTATCGTAGAAGTATGTATTCGACATCTAGCTATTCTTAGTAGAAGAGTCAAGTAGCTCGCGAGCTTTTTCTTTTTCTTTTTTTTTTAATGAAGAAGGAAGTATTAATGTTTGTACTGACAAACAATGAAAGACATTTTGATCGTAGCTTTAAAGTTGTTAAAAAAATCGTGATCAGAACGGCTCCTACTCTGCGGATGGTATAATTTGAGAACGTTTCATTTCTTTTAGCCGAGTGAAATAAATTGAGATCTTATTTGAATATATAAAGGAAAGTAAGAATATCTCAGGTACAAACCATGAAAAAATTCCTAACCATTCTATTTTTAACATCTTTCAAGCTTTAACAGCTATTGCCAGTTATTGCGCTTCTAACTGCAGTGAATGTGAGTTAAATAAATTTTGTTACTCTGCTTTTAGATTTTAGATAAAGTGAGAATGGCCATAGATACAAGTCCCGCAGGATTTTTTTTTTTTTTTTTTATTTAAGAACAGTTTTGGAATAGAAGATTAAGAATAGATTTATCAATACAAAATACCTATGCAAAGTATCTCTTTTGACAAAATAGAATCTTAATATGTTTTAAAAATGTGCCCGACGTCGGTTTCTTCTTTTTGGGTTCCCTTTAAAGGGGGGTTGTCATTATGACTACAAATCGATTTCTAAGTAACGTTAGTTTCAATTTTTGTTATGGAGCAGCAACATTTTATCAGATAATGTTCTCGTTGTACTGTTGAAAAGGGTATTTTATAAACGACTTTTCGTTCTTCTGCATAGAAATGTAAAACTTCTGTATAGATCATCATTATTATTTAGATTCATTTCAGAACGATGTTAAATCAAATTTCATTGTGGGTTAATGAGATGTACTCATAAAATGCAAGCGAAGCGTTATTTATTTATTTAGAAATTAGCCCTTTTAGAGTCCAGAATAAGAATATCATAAATATGATATTATTAAGTACATCCCGCCTTTCGAACAAAATTTCTTAGTATGATAGAAAACTACATCGTATAAGCTGCATTTCATTCTTGAATGTAGGTTTACATTAGTAAAGCACGATGGTGGTTGAGTCCAAGTTTTTATGAGACAAAGATTTAAACTGCTTTAAGAAAAATTATTTTCCACTTTAATTATATTTCTTACACGGGGGAATATATTCTATGATCCGATCGAAAGTGCAGGAACGTGAGTGTAAAACGAACCAAGACAGACGAAAGGTTATGGAGCTAATGGTTTATAGTTTACTTGTGTATCAGTTTTCTGATATATTTTGTGTTTCCACGTATTTTCCCTTTCTTTAATTTACACTTTTCTCAATTTTTAAGTTTTTTTCACGCCATTTTAGACTAAATTCCACCAAGATATGAGTTTTCTATCATTTTGTCAGAATGTATTGATAGCTTTTCCCATAGTTCATACTGCCTTTCTGGACAGGTCTATATTTTTTCTCTTAAAGTTGTAAACGCTGAGCTATTCCATATAAAATCAGGAAGTTCACGAGTGAAGCCTTAAAAATTAAAGTTAGATTTTATGTTTCAAAGGAAATTGACGTTTTTTTGATTTGCACTTGCTGATGGCTCAGATCTCATAGGATACAGGCTTGGGTTCTGACACGATTGGATCGTGTTCCTATTCGGGAAAGCCATTCTTACGACCGGTAGGTTTCGTGTCTTGTCTGGTACGCCTATCTGGTGACTTCACTGGGTATGATTCTTTCATTCGGACATTAAATATTTTCGTTTATAGTGAGTCTGATGGATGAAACGGAATGTGAAACTCTTTTCTGTATAGTAGTGGTTAGAGATTGTGGGAAGAATTGCACCAGATCACCAGTTAAGATGGGTTGGATACAAGCTGATATATGCGCGTACCCACCCTTGGTGACACGCCCATTCAGCATCGACACAATTTCTACAACACCAAGTAAAATATTCTTACCGTTCCAGTTGTGATTTGCGTATGAAACTGGTATGAAACAACTGAAACAAAATACATATATGAAACAGATTTACTTAAGCACAAACATTATACATGTAGCATACATACTTACTTCTGTATTTTGATTAATATGAATATTATTGATACCTTTTGAAGTTTTCTATTTTAGATTTTTCCTTTTATTATTTTAACATATTAAATTTAAGCCCATGAATTTTTATTGGAGAATAAAAAAAATAAAAAAAAAAGAATTTCGAAATATTAATTTAGAATTATACGCTATGTCGACGAAGCCGGCTCATTGCGTAACAAGAAACATGATTCCTTTGCACATATTGCTCACTGAACACTAATTCACACAACACTTGTATTTTGGAGGTTTCAGAAGAAGGAGGGGGGGGGGTCAGTGGATTTTTTTGGAGGGCAATCCTTTAGATTCTTCTTCCCATTTTTGAATGGATCTTAGACTTTCTTGATTAGCTCCAATTTCCATTGTCCGGCTGGGTAGTCGACCGTGAACTTACTTTTGGTGCCACTGATTAACAATCTAAGAAGTAAATTTATCCCTTGTCTTACCTACATTACTTTATCACGAATATAAGTAAAATTCAATAATAGGTTTGGTATTTGTTCTTGAGTAGCGACATTTGCAAGGAACTGAGACAACGTGGTTTTCCTTAATCTCAGATAAGTTAAGTTGTTTTAATGCATTTTCGTTGAAATTCACTTTAACTTACGTAGGTAACGAAATAACATAAGTTCCACAATTCACTAATACATATTTTAGCACAATAACATAAATGATGACCAAATTATCGATGGATTTCCGTGGTAAGTTGTTCACATCTTTTCTTTTCGATGGCGTCCATTCGTACAATAGTTCTCGCGCCTTCCCTTTCTAGAGTATGTATGCTTACGCTTGCGATGACAGAGAGAAATTTTAATAATATCTATACGAAATGTTCTTTACAAGGAATATATATATCAAAAGGTGTTATAAGTATTCACCATTAGAATTATATATTTAAAGTATTAAAAATAGTAAACATATTCTTCGATTAAACTAGATTTTAAGGGACTGTTTCTTTATAAAGTCACAGCCACGTCTCATTCCTTTGTGCGATGAACAAAAGATACAAGTCACCGTCCACACAGTACTGCCAACTCATTGAAAAAGATAAAACTAACAAAGTTTGCCCTGTACAAATTTTGCCCAGAAATCCAAATTGAAAAGTTGAATATAATACAACTCAAAGATATGGTAGTCACATAGATTGATTATTTGATCTCTGTGGATTCAAACTTCAGAAAAACGATCATATGGCATTTCATATATTTGACCCAAAACCGTTGCTTGTAGGAAGCGCAAACCGTTGACCGCTAGGTTAGTCCGACGGTGATTTCTTCCGACGTTTGGTCTACCATGCAGTAACATGTTTAATCACATAAGGTATTTAATCTTCTAGTATAAGAATTACAGGAACCCTGACCTGTAAAAATTTTCATCGTCTCTTTGTTTAGTTCCCTTTTCCCTTTTTTAATTTTAGTAGTCGGTATACTTTTTTCAATTTGTCATCTCTTGGTTAATTTTTACCATGATATGCATTTTCTGTTGATGATTGCGTTTAGCTACATAATAGGAATTGTTCCAAATATTTCTTAAATGTTCACTTATTTCTCTTTAATCCAATTTTTTATCACTTTTCCATGTCAGCTAACCACTAACATTTAAGAAGACTGGCGTTCTAAGAAATAGTAGCTCATTCCTCCAGTTGAATTCTTTCAGTTTATGTCTGATAGCTGGACACCGAACATGGCAACAAGCATGCCCCGAAATATGACATGCCAGTATATTTCTCCAATTGGAGTAAGAAAGAATGAATATTTCGCCATCACTTAGAGACGCACTAGATAGATTTGATAAACTACATTCACGTTGTATTCTAAGGTATGAAAATTAATGCAAACAAAATGAATATAACAATATGCATCATGCTAAGACAGAAAGCATGGACAGGACAACGAAATTTTAACTTTTAAGAATAGCAAGTCTGCATTTCCCATCCTTTTGTTTTTGGTTTTTCTCTTTCCTTTAAGGAATATACCGCTTTTAGTTCCAATAGCGAACATAACTTACCATGCTTAACTCCCTGAAAAACAAACTGTAGTTCCAGGCTGCCATTCGAACGAAGATTGATTAGAATGAGTCTTACACGCTGTCGAATTGGGTGCACAATCTAAGGCTTATTCTCAAATCAGCCATAAAACTCCACACTGCCATATAGTGGCCCCCGGTTCCATTTCAAGTTTTAGTTTATGTACGGTTTATAAATGTTTATGGGTTAACATCTGGCCTCAGAAAAAAAAAAGATCAAGGTCAGGCAAATTTAATCCACTATCTTCAGAAGTTACTGTTAAGTGTACATATATGTAGGATCAATCGAGGATTTCCATTGAGAAAAGCTAAAATATCTAAGATAGAAGCACTTTGAATGTGGTCTTGGCGCACAATGTTGCGTATATCATAGACCGAAAGAAAAAGAAATGAACAAGGACTAAGGGTTGCTAATGAAGGACAACAGATCATGAAAATAATAGGAAAAAGAAGAAACACTATGCTTTGCCATCTTATTCGGCACTCTGATGTGATCACCAAGCTGATAGCGGGAAATGCAATAGAAATACCAGGAAGAAGAACACCAAGGATACAACGTATAGACAGTTACGAAGAAGAGACGTTATCAAGTTTTAAAACTGATCTTCCACGGTAGAGAAGAGTTTCAAAACTTCCATGTTGCCCACCTATCTATTGTTGGGGTGAACAGGATGAAATCAACGATTTAAAGATTGGTTTCCCTAATTTACTATATTCACACTAGTTCTTTAAGGATAATTAGAACGTTGATTTCATAAATCTACGAAGCCAGTTGTACCTCTTGAAGGAGGTGTGCTCACCAATAATCCATGCGGGAATGACATTTCTTAGGTTTGTTATGTAATGTTCGGGCAGCGTAAATAAAACTTCGAAAATAATATTCGCAACCTATCGCATGAATACGTCGGAACTAGGTCGTGTTATTTTTTGAAATAAACCGCGTTCAAGTATCGGCAGGTACAAGCTATATCTTGCTCTCAAAGCACATTATATTGTTAATAATAATATGTTTTCTGCATTTCTTGTAGATATCTTAAATTTTATTTTCCAGTGGTTAGTGGAGGCTAGTGTTGGTGAAATATCTTTACACTTCTATTTCTTTCTTTTAACTGCGTGGATTATTCTTGTGGCCATGAAATCCTTTTTCCTGTCGTTGTTAGAATCTTGTAAATATATTCGGAAAGTTCATATAGATTTTCGCTTTTTTCCCAAAAGTTTACACATCCTTCTCTCTCTCTGTCATTTGTTTATTGCGTTTATCCCAACTTTGCTACGGCAAATCACGATTTCTTTTGTACCTACATTGTGTCATAAACCGAAACTGGGGAGAACGGTTGACAAAACATAGATACCGTAAAAATGGAAAAGTGAACAAATGATCAAATTAATCTCAGGCATTAACAAACTAAAATTATCATGTGCAAATCACAAAACCTTGTTAAACTTTACAGAAAATATGATAATACCAAATATAATTCATACAAATTGAAGAACATCAAAAGGTTACAAATGATAAAGTAGCTTTTACTGTATATATTTTCGGCCGTTTTAACTTCTTTTATTTCCCCTTTTATCTTTTATTATTTTCGGTATTGTCGAAGTATCTTGTTATTTTATTTTCGGGTTTGTCACACAAAACTGAAATTAGAAACGATTGTTAGGATTAAACAGTGGAGTGCATTGTTCTAAAGTAAACTCATGTTATACTCTTATGAGTGCTCCAATTGTACGGATTGAGCTTCGCAAGCTAAATCGCCGTTTGCATACGTGAGATCCAATTTTTTGTTTGTTTATCATCAGTAGTTGTACGATATTTTCATACGCCTCCGTGTAAAATAATTTTTTCTAATATTGTGCAAAAATCAGCAGTGAAGTGACTAGTACATATGTGTTAGCACCCTAACATTCGTTTGTAATCTCAGTTTTGTGACAAATTCTGGCTCCATATCATTGAAAAGGAAGGAGTAATTGTGCCTGCTTGAACGATCGCTTATTACTATCTGCAGAGGACTCCAGCGGACCCTTGGGATAATCCGACGTGGAACGCCTGAGATCCTATTAACTGCAACGCCTCTGAAGGAGTTGACCGGTCGAAGATTATTGTGATTGAGTGAAATCTTACTTTATCAATTGTGCCACACAGTACAGTATTAAAAGAAAATAAAATAAGATAAAAGTGGAAATAAAAAAAGTTAACACGGCCGAAAATATATACAGTAAAAGCTACTTTTTCATTTGTAACTTTTTGATGTTCTTTTAATTTGTGTAAATTACATTCAGTATTATCACATTTTCTGCACAGTTTAACAAGGTTTTATGATTTGCACCAGAAGATAATTTTAGTTTGTTAATATCTGAAATTAATTTGATCATTTGCTCACTTTTCCCTTTTTACGGTATCTATGCTTTGTCTACCGTTCTCCCCAGCTTCGGTTTATGACACAACGTATGTACGGAAGAAATCGTGATTTGCCGTAGCAAAGCTAGGATAAACGCAACACAGAACTGAGAGAGAGAAAGAATATGTAAACTTTTGGAAAACCTGCGAAAATCATTATGAACGTTACGATTATATTTACAAGGTTCTAACAACAACAAAAATCACGATTTTATGGCCACAGGAATAACCCACACAGTTAAAAGAAAGAAATAGAAGTGTAATGTGTGACGCTGAATCCAAAAATATGGTTACATTGCTCTTTATTAAAGGAATTGAAAAGATCAGTTTGAATTAATATGCATTTTAAAAGACATTTTTCTCTCTTGCCTTGCTGCAAACTACTAACAGAGAAAGGAAATACATAAAATTTTCTGAAGGTGACTGATGTTGCTATTGCTGCGCAATTTTGTAGGAAGTTTATTTGTCGAAGAATACTCATAATCATCATACAGGATACACTGATCATGATTTTGACAACGTGACGCCGCATTAATAAGCGGAAATTGGTTAAATAGTTAAGAATCTATAGATAAATCTAGAAATCATGCTATGGAATTCTTCCGGCTGTGACAGTATATGTGTGTACATGTGTGTCACGCCACGTATTCTGGGTGCGGCAGTCTCTAAGAACCAATCAGAATCCAAAGGGGCAATAAGTTTCCATATTTGTGGAGATGATAAAACGGATGAACTGATTGATACGAGGTTTGGGTGTGCCCTCAAAAAATAATATAAAAGAACCTCAAGGTCTCAAACGTTTGTTCAGAATTTCCGAGGTCCAGAGGTTCGAGACGTCGGTTGTGAGCAGACAGAATCATCGTCAAAGTTTCTAACAGTTACAAGAATAGTACCATAAGGTATGTATAAGCCCTTGTTGCATCATAAAATTCAAGTTTAGAAATGTCATGCAGTACTTCAAAATGAATTGTCTACCTACTGTAAAACTTTCAAGGTTAAGAACTGTTGTCGCATATCCGTATATCATCTTCTAATCGATCTATATTAAAATAGATAACTATTATATGAACTATCAGATATCAAATAACTCTTGTGAGTTACTTAATTAAATGTTGTTGTATATTACCATTTTAGTTATGTAATAAACTTACTTTTTAGAAATAATGTTGTCATTCCCCTAGATTAATCCACTTTTCCTATGAAAATCATGGTGTAATTTAATTCTATTTCATTTGTGACATCCGCTACGGAAATAGCGTGAGCAGTTCTCTCATGAATGTAGAATAAAACGAGCTAAATAATTAAAAAGAGTATGCACATCGTCACAAATGGGGGCTCGTCCAAAGCTTTTCCTCTTTTTTCATTTTTCGGGACGAAAAATTTTGTTGTGCTGCTATGACATCTTTCCTTTTCTATTCTGTGTCTTATGTTTATATTTTGGTATTTTTTTCATAGTGCATGGTAATTTAAGTGAATTATGTAAGTTGTCGCATTATTACAATTGTGTTATTGTGGATTCTAATGGCAATTTGTGATCTGATTATATTGCTCATAGTGAAATACCCCCATGATTTTTTTTGATTAGTGAAAACAAAAAAATAGTGAAAACAGTAATTCTAAATGTCTTTCCATTGGTCCCCCTTTTTCAAACCTAAGAAACCTCCACCAAAATTTCATATTTGGTATATTGCAAAATCGGGTGAAGCAAATTGCAAATATTGTAGGAAATCTCTTGGTCAGAAAACCGCGCTCACGAAGGCCTTGCGTTCCGAGTTATGTCCCATGGCACAGGAAGCCACCGATTTGCCAGTGCAGCAGGCCAGTTTGCCAGTAGCCAGTTCGCCTACTTGAACCGCGTATAAATCATCCACAGCAGTATAGTTTATTGGATCCTGTGGATAGGCAACCGATAACACAAACTCAGCGTTATAAAGAAAATTTAGCTAAGTTTGAAAAAACTTGTAATAAAATGCCATCCTTGACTCCTTTGGACAGTACACAATATAAACCACGAAACGAACGATTTTCCTTAAGCCAGAACAACTGACTAACCCTTCTAATGAAGGTGCAGTTAGTTCTTCCGAAGAATCCCCTGGCATTATGACGAGTGATTTTGAGTTTGACCCTAAATTAGCGTCAACACCTTTAAAGAAAGAAGAACAGCAGCAAATAGTTGAGGATGAAGTTTATTTTCCATTTGATATACCACCTCACGTGAACTAAAACCCTTGGAGGGTCAACTCCCAGAAAATTCACCACGAGAATTATGTAAGTATGATTTCGACGACGAAATTAAACAACTGGCGAAGAAGGAACTCTATCAGGAAAAGACTGCACGTGACGTACTAACACCAAGTCCTTTTTCATATGACTCAGGCGAAGAACTTAAAGAGTTTATAAATGAAGAACCTTGTGTTGAGAATCTAAGTTTTCCTAAATATCCGCAAGTTGCTTCTCACCCTCCTCAAGTGAAATATTCCCCCACTGCCGATAACGCACTTGCATTTTTGTTATATAATAATATTAGGCAAGAAATTTTAAATAATCATGAAGTGAAGACTCCCTCAGAGGATTCATTACCCTTGGACGAGAATAAGGCAATAGAAGTTAATTTACCCCTCCGAAAGAACCCCAAGTAGAAAATAGACAAAATCTTGATGAATCAAGTGCAAGAGAAGAAAATGGAGATCGAGTAGCCAGTGTACCAGTATTGAAATTGCCGAAATTTAAAGGAAGTCCAAAAGAATCTGTTACTAGATTCCTTGATGAATATCACACCATAGTCGAGAAATATGATCATAATTTGGCAAACTATTTGAAGAAATATGTGTTTACTTCTCCAGAAGGTTGGTCTCTATTTGTTAGAACTGCTTGTTACGCTTATAATACTGCTAGACACGAACACCATCCTTATTCTCCTTTTAAATTGGTGTTTGGTAGAAAGGCTGTATTAGGTATCGAACTCGAGACACCATGTTGGACCCTGTATGGGAAACCCGTGAAAAAGAATCTTAGTCGTATAAGAAAGCTAGCTCAAAAGACCTTAATTCGTCAGCAGTAAAAACAAAAGCCAAAAAAATGATAAGTGTAGAAAAGCCCATACGTAAAAGGAAAATGATTTAGTCCTCATTAGAAATTTGGCAACTAAGCCGGGGTTGTTTCTTAAATGTAAACGAGGAAGATAGTTAATGTTGAAAGAATGAAGTTATCCAAGTTCTCTACTTCCAAACCTGATCGATTTTGTTCGATCATCTTACACGCAAGGTCTAATTAAAATATGTTAATTTAATAAGTTATCGCGGTAGGCGTAGGAACTTCTAACGTGAAATTCAATGTTGATGCAGGCTTTCTGAAAGAAATGTTATGTTAATAAATAAATAAATAAATAAATAAATAGGTACCTAACCAATTAAGTAAATACATCTATGTGTATTGGAAGGAATAAATAGAGAAAAGAGTAGTATATCGAAATACAAGATAGTTTAAATCCATATATGGTCGGAAACCCTGCTACAAGAGAATAAAAAGCAAAAGATAATACATAAATAAATAAATATACAACTAAGGAATTAATTTGATTTCCTTACGTAGGTATTACATTCCTGGTGTTGACACACAGACCGATGGCCAGACAGACAGACAGACAAAAAGGAAACACCAAGAGAAAGAAGACGAGAGAAGTGGATAGATGTACAAAAGTTAAATTCTATTTATTAAAAGTAAAACTTCCGTTAGAAGGATTGAAAATCGCATTAATGAGAATATTAAAAAGAGAATAAGAATATATTAAGAGAATAAGAATATAAAAGAGAATAAGAAATAAAAAAAATAGGATACGCCTTCGTATTTTATAGGTCCAGATAGGCTTTTGCCTTCGCAGCCTCCGCTAAGCTTGGTGAACCATTGCCTTATTGGCAAGACGGAATAAAACACCTCATGAACGTTTTCGAATTAAGTATGCAGTTCTAAGGGTATGTACTAAACTAGATTTTAATATGAGTGGAAACGACATGCATATGAAAAGGTTTGGACCCCCGTGCTTTGGAAATTATCTTTACTCGTGTGCCAGGTTGTGTGTAAATGAAGTTAAGAGATTACTTAAATTGTGTGAATCTGCTAAGGTTCAAGCAGGTTTACGTGCCGTCTCTGATGCTCCCTTGGAGCTCCATAATGTGTAATATAGTCAACCAAAGTTAAAATCAATCGACAGAGTGTATTGATAAATCGTGGAGAACAATGATACTTTAATAATAAGGGTCGTGCTAAAAGAGGTTATTATAATAATAGAGGTCAGCCGCATAATAGAAGGACGACATTCTAGAAGACGCCTTAATAGGGAGAGACAGAACAATAATGTGTGTAGAACTTAAAATGTAGAAATTCCTAATAATGCCCAAATCTCAAGTGGATATTGGTACCCCACTCCCCTCACTTTCAAGAATTCGACAAATTTGAATTTTGTAAATAAAATTCATGCAGGACATATCTTTAGAAACAATTCGATCCACTAGACCTTAATTATTAACACTGTACATAAGATAACCTCCATAATCTGGAAAAAAGGCACAAGAAAACAAAACAACACAAATCATATATTATATTCATTTAGAATATATGAAGAAGCATGAATAAGTTCATAAGTTAGGTTAAGATTGCCTTCGATTACGGGATATTACTCCCCGCCACCAATCTATAACAGAATCTAGAGTGTATGATTCGAGAGTACTATTCAAAAGACATCCGTGCACAAAAACTAGTGCAATGCGAATGTTTAATTCAATTATGTTTAATTCATGTGGCAACAGTGTAATCTTCAATATGTATATATAGTAGGCTTGCTATCAATAAATGTATGTATATGTCAATATACATGTACTATATGTAAATCATTGTAATCATTTAGCCTGTGCACCTACTGTGCAGACTCAACTCGACATTGTGTTATTTGTACACACCAGTTGTTAGAGTACAGAACTATATATTGGAATTAAAATGTTAATGTTATCTGTTACAACGGTAATTATTAATTGCTTGTAAATTAGAAACGCACTTCCTTATTATACCATACGTCTCTATCCCAAGTATGCGAGCTTAGCTAAGTTGTTCTCTCACTGTTCTATTTTATGCGACAGGAAATAAGATGCTTTAATGCGTACTTTTTCGCTTTAAGTGTTCTTATGTTCTTCAACAGTAAATGGACAGTATAAATTCAATAAAGGAATAGAATATTATGTATATAATCTCATCCAATGAATAGAATATCCTGTATATAAAATCATTTCATGGCATTGTATGTACCCTTATTCGTATTCGTTAGCTTAGTATAAGTTGATCTTTAGTTAAGTTAGTTAATATATATATAGTCATACCTTACTCACTAGTCACTCTCATTTTTATGTTATGTGTAAATATAGGTTATAAATTTTAAATACACTGACGACCTTCTTATTCAAGTAGTAGCCTACTACCTTTATAAGCAGATACAATTCATTATTAGTATTCTATTAGTAATTAATTCCATAATTCTATTAGCATTATTTTACTCTAGAACATTATATAATGAAGCAGTGAGAACGTAGTTGTCATTAAAAAACTAAGACAAGAAAAGAACACGAGCGACAACAATCTTAATTTTGTATAATCATGTTTTGCTTCGTTTTATTGATAAGGTCTCTATTAATTGCCATTGGTCGTAAGTAATTACGTCTTGTTTTGTTTGTATTATTGCAATGCAACATCATAGTATATTCTATATAAAGTATTATAGCTACACACATTATTGAATTACAAATATTGCAAATAAATGACAATTCACAATTCACCATTTGCGTGAGCACTATAGGTAGCCCCGAAATACCTGTGTACCCCCCTCTTAATTTTTTTTTGATTGGCATGAATGTAGGTATAGTACTCTGTTACGAAGCTAGGACGACTTCTTTCCCCTTTTTTCCGGTCTATTTCCGGCCTGATCCTGCAACGTTCTGTACCCTTTTTAAAGGTCTCTCTCTAAGCAAGTATATGTTTTGTTATGTATTTCATATTTATTAAATAAAATATTGTTATATACTTCATATTTGTTAAATCAAATATTGTTTCTTTTGTCAACGATCTTACTTCAAAACAGTATTATCTACTATTATGTAATAATGTTCTCTAGCATACTTTCTGCATTCCGGAAGTAAGTTATCTACTTCCTTACTCAACTGTTATCAGCACACACTCTTAGTTCTACTATTGGAATTAGGTCAAGTTGAATAGCAGCAGCCTTACCAATAAGTTTTCATACAATACTAATAATAATAACAATGATAAAATACATATAATTTGTACTGTCATCTAAGTTAAATAGTAATACTAATGAGCATATATAAGCTATTCACTTTTCGATTCCCCGTATAAATTACCATCGATCCCTACTTACTTAAATTCGTTACGTTCAATTGAAGAATGTACATGTTACATAACAATTGCCCTCATTACTCTTCCTATAACAGTTATTGTATATAACAAGTATTACTTCCTATAACAAGTATTATTTGAATACCTTCTTCTAATACCACTACTTCCATTACGACCACTTGCATAGCTTCCTGTGCGTATTTCTTGTGCACTCAATATTTGTTACGCTCCCTCCTTATACTAGTAAGACTTTCTAATCGTTGTAACTACCATTTACTATTGCAAAGAATTTTATTTTTCTTTACTCCAAATACTTTTTCCTTTTAATTTTGTTTCCTTACTATAAGTTAGTTTTTTTACTACTTGCTATATCTATATAAATATTTATCAACATTGCGTTAGGAAATTCTGCATATATTATTGTATTTCATATCAGTCTTTTAGTTAAGTGGAGAATTACCTTATTAATTATTTATTAGTTATTTAAATCTTTTAATTGAAAATGGTATATTATAAACTAATCGTGTTCTATTCTATTTTCATGGATCTAATTGACTTCTGAGTGCGAGTTCTATTCCTTGAAAAATGGAAGGATGCCTAACACGAATAAAATTTGGAAATTCCCCTAACCCCTTTGGAAATAATTTGGACATCCTTACTGTATTTCGGACAACAGACTACAACTTCAGGAAGTAATCATCCCTAATGGTGTATAGTGGCGTATTTCAGTGGCGTATTTCATTCAAAACGTGGCATTATATTCAAGTGTTAGAGTATTATAATATGTGGTATTATACTATATCAGAATATAGTTTCTACTTACCACTTGACACTTTTCCCATGGTAATCCATAGGTAGGATGCTGAAGTAAATCACGCCGACGCGATTATAATATTTCCAAAACGATTTAAATCCCTAACTACCCGTAGTATTAAACACAATTTTATGTTTTATTAAGAATTGTTGCACTTGCATTTAATATGCATTTCTTACTTAAACAACACTCACACAAACACTTACATTACGATCACTTCGCGACTCTCAAGAATAAGAGTAACTACGATGTGCATGTCAATCCGCGAATTACCAACGTTTGACTACGTGGTCACAAGCTTTGCATAATACAAAATATCCGGCATCCACCCATCCGCTGTATTAAGACACCTATTACTTTCCTTATATGATGTATGGTGCCATCCTTAGAGCATCAACTCGAATAAGGAGTATCCAACCCGACACCTTTATTTGTGAATTATGAAAACTCAGTAACACTCACAATTAAGCCCCTGATTCTTGTGGGTTCCAACAGTAAAAACAAAAGGGAATATAGCATTACTTCTTATTCAGTTGAAAATTTTGTAAACGTTTTCCTTGCTGAATTGGCACACGCTTCCTGTCTATGCAAATTATAGACAGTAAACAGGAAATGCCTGCGGTTTTTGCCTAAACTAAGATTGCGAATAATCGCCAGTGGCACTATACTTTAATGCCAGCGAGAAGTTAATAAAATGTGAATGATTAAAATTATATAATTGGCTAAATTCGATATACCTGACAACTCACCCAGACCTCTAGCGGAAGTAAAAACCACTAGGTGTGGAGGTTCCAAATCTAACTAAGTATTGGTTCAATTCTCCGAAGTCCCCGAATAATAAACAACAAGAAATCCTTTTCCTTCCTCGCTCCTTTTGAATACACCTGTAAACTTTTAAAACGCACAAAAGAGGAGAAAGGAAAGAGAAGAAATCACCCCTTTTACTCTATGTAATGGGAGCACTCGTAACGAAACAGGGTTTTAATATTATAGTTTCACCGACATGTAGACTCAAGGCGACTACAGGTCAACTCAATGTTAAACTTATATTGGTCTTGTTACTTTTGTCAAACAAGAAATATACAATGGAATAGTAAATTAACATTTAAAATTGTAGTATTAAAAACCTGCAAAATTCCAGTGACAATAGCCACCATGATTCTTCATGATCTTACATACTACGATTTCATTGTTTTAAAAAAAACTAATAAATGAATGGTAGTCAACAACAGTAATTCAGCCCCTCTTAGATATCTTGAATCTGTATGTAACCAAATCTCTACATTGCTATGCAACTACAGAGATTGACTTCTAAACCCCATTAATTGTTGTTGTTACCAATTACTCCCTTGGGGTGACTAAGTTATAAATATTCACTCATCTTTGTAAACAACGTAAGAAGGCTGATTTGCTACGTATTCTACCATAACCTATGCATTGGCGTCTTTTCTTTTCCATTCATGTTAGATTTTTTCTCTTCAATTTCCTAATGTCATTTAATTAGATGCCACAAATGCATCAATATCTTAACCAATTGTTGATGTTTCATTCATTCAATCACTTCATAAGCACAATATTGATAATAAAATCTATGTAATGTAATAGAATAATGCAAACTAATTGTGCTCCTGAGTACATTACATTGTTACTAATTATAACAATACTAATTCTTACTTACTTGTGTAGTGTTAAAATTTTAATGGGACCCTATTTCGTTGAGTATGAGATGGTACACATCTCACTAGATTGTAGTATTTAACATACGTAACCGTATATCAATGCTTACTTTTAATAAAGTTCAGAATTTGCCATTAGTGACACTACTGTACTAAAGAAACTGAATTCGAATCTGAGATAATGTTCTGAACACTACAAAATTATTGTTCGAGTGATAAACAAAACGGTTCTCTGTTATTGTTAAGTAGTCTAATTCACCCTCTCTCATTACTTTATTCTCTGTCCTTTTGCATATATTACAATTCCAATAAAATGTGGATGCTTGTCGTTAAGGTTTTTATGCAAGACTCTTTTAGTAATGAATCTTTAGAACTGAGGACTGTTAGTTGTTAATGAACATTATGTAGGTTGTTCTCCTGTTACATTCTTGCAAGTAGCATTTGTGAAAATAGAGAAAATTGACTTTTTATCTTTAGTGTAATATTCCATTCAAGTAACTTCTTGCAAATGTAGCATGTTCAATATGTTATTGACTTTTCAATTTTAATGTGGTAATTCATTCATGTAAAGTCTTGCAAATGTAGCATGTACAATATGTCATTGACTTTTCAACTTTAGTGTAATATTTCGTTCGAGTAACTTCTTGCAATTGTAGCATATTAAAATGTTGTTAATCTTTAACTTTGATATAGTACATGCTATATGCTATGTCAGACTAACATATAATTGTTAACTTGAAGCTACTTATACTTGATCACTTGTTCTTCCATTTAGCTGTGTTATTGACGGAACAGAGACACGTTCTCTGTTTTGTTGTACAGAAAAGGTGAAATGCGATTATGCTGACAACAGGCTCCTAATTATGTGCATGACCTATAATATTCTTCACTTGCAAAAGTTTTATATCTATATATATATATATAAATTCTTCTACGAGGACCACTCGGAAAGTAAGATACCCATGTTCCGATTCTAACGCTCGCTTGTTGGTAATTTTCGAGGTCGAAAATTATGAAGCAGTGGGAATGTGACGCTGAATCCAAAAATATGGTTACATTGCTCTTTATTAAAGGAATTGAAAAGATCAGTTTGAATTAATATGCATTTTAAAAGACATTTTTCTCTCTTGCCTTGCTGCAAACTACTAACAGAGAAAGGAAATACGTAAAACTTTCTGAAGGTGACTGATGTTGCTATTGCTGCGCAATTTTGTAGGAAGTTTACTTGTCGAAGACTACTCATAATCATCATACAGGATACACTAATCATGATTTTGACAACGTGACGCCGCATTAATAAGCGGAAATTGGTTAAATACTTAAGAATCTATAAATAAATCTAGAAATCATGCTATGGAATTCTTCCGGCTGTGACAGTACACGTGTGTACATGTGTGTCACGCCACGTATTCTGGGTGCGGCAGTCTCTAAGAGCCAATCAGAATCCAAAAGGGCAATCAGTTTCCATATCTGTGGAGATGATAAAACGGATGAACTGATTGATACGAGGTTTGGGTGTGCCCGCAAAAAAAATATAAAAGAACCTCAAGGTCTCAAACGTTTGTTCAGAATTTCCGAGGTCCAGAGGTTCGAGACGTCGGTTGTGAGCAGACAGAATCATCGTCAAAGTTTCTAACAGTTACAAGAATAGTACCATAAGCCCTTGTTGCATCATAAAATTCAAGTTTAGAAATGTCATGCAGTACTTCAAAATGAATTGTCTACCTACTGTAAAACTTTCAAGGTTAAGAACTGTTGTCGCATATCCGTATATCATCTTCTAATCGATCTATATTAAAATATATAACTATCATATGAACTATCAGATATCAAATAACTCTTGTGAGTTACTCAATTAAATGTTGTTCTATATTATCATTTTAGTTATGTAATAAACTTACTTTTTAGAAATAATGTTGTCATTTTCCTTGATTAATCCACTTTTCCCATGAAAATCATGGTGTAATTTAATTCTATTTCATTTGTGACATCCGCTACGGAAATAGCGTGAGCAGTTCTCTCATGAATGTAGAATAAAACGAGCTAAATAATTAAAAAGAGTCTGCACATCGTCACAAATGATATTTCACCAACACTAGCCTCCACTAAGCACTGGCCAATAAAATTTAAAATATCTACAAGGAAAGCAGAAAACAAATTATTATTAACAAAATAATGTGTTTTGAGAGTAAAATATAGCTTGTACCGGCCGATACTTGAACGCGTGTTCATGCGAGAGCTTGTAAATATTATTTTCGAAGATTTATTTACGCTGTCAAAACATTACCTAACAAAACTAAGAAAAGTCATTCCCGCCATGCCTTCTTTGTCTCAGCATGATGCATATTATTATATTAATTTTGTTTGTATTAATTTTCCTCTCTTAGAATTCAACGTGAATGTAGTTTATCAAATGTATCTAGTGCGTCTCTAAGTGATGGCGAAATATTCATTCTTTCTTGCTCCAATTGTAGAAATATACTGGCATGTCATATTTCGGGGCATGCGTGTTGCCATGTACGATGTCCAGCTATCAGACATAAACTGAAAGGATTCAATTGTAGGAAGGAGCTACTATTTCTCAGAACGCCAGTCTCCTTAAATGTTAGTGGTTAGCTGACATGGTAAAGTGATAAAAAATTGTATTAAAGAGAAATAAGTGAACGCTTAAGAAATATTTGGAACAATTCCTTTTATGTAGCTAAACGCAATCATCAAAAGAAAATGCATATCATGGTAAAAAATAATTATGAAAGGACAAATTGGAATAATATATACCGAACTTAAAATTAGGAAAGGGAAAAGAGATTTAAACAAAGAAACGATGGAAATGTTTATAGGTCATGGTTCCTATAATTCTTATACTAGAAGATTAAATACCGAATATAATTAAACATGTCACTTCATGGTAGACCAAACGCCGGAAGAAATCAGCGTCGGACTAACTTAGCGGCCAACGGTTTGCGCTTCCTACAAGCAACGGCTTTTAAGTCAAATATATGAAATGCCATATGATCGTTTTTCTGAAGTTTGAACCCACAGAGATCAAATAATCTATCTATGTGACTACTCTATCCTTGAATTTTTATTATATTCAACTTTTCAATTTGGATTTCAGGGTAAAATTTGTACATGTTTAAATATTTGGTCCTCTATCTATATTTTGTACATTTCAAGTTGGTAGCATTCTTATCCCGGATGTGTAGGCCTGAATCAGAAATATTCGATTAAACTTTTCTTTACAAACGTAAAAGTTATAAAATGGCCTTCTGGCAATTTTGATAACTCACTACGCTACCTGTGATTCGAGCAGGTGTGTGTCCAAACCTAGTAACTTATTATGGAATAGCTATCATTTCGCTGCGTTTAGTTATGGAGAAAGAAGTTAAGATGAATACTGTGTAGAAGTTGTGTCGTATACTGTATGATTACTGTATAGAAGCTGTACCGTATAAGAGATGTAAAGAGTATTTACCAACCATATCTTTTAAGATTTGTGTGTTTGTAAGATTGCTGAAGGCAATGGTTTCATGGTAAATTCAAGGTGAAAACATAATAGTGTCTGGAGAAAAGTAAGATCATTATGTCGTTTCATTACGTTTCTGTTTTTAAGTTTGTTAACCTTGAGATCTGCGCTTAAATACAATTACTATTAATGCGAATACATTTTACTAATCCTCTGGACTTTCCTGACTGGGTATATACTATTCATTTCACTCCGTTTGCTTGTTTGGAAATAGTTCCGCAGGTGTAAATTCTTTTTGCTAATGATTACACTAGGAAAGTAGTACCCGAATCTTGTGCTGGCATGTGATGATATTATTGCCACCTTGCATACAGTTTTGATATTTCGTGACTTTTCACGTCACACTCTGTTAAAATAAAAATTAATGGTTTAACAAATTCTTCATTACCATAAACAAGTAATAAAAATATCATTTAAATTACTTTGAGGGTTCTCATAGTACTTAGATACAAAATTCAAAATATGTATGTTGCATCCGTTAGTTCGCTCTAGTTCTGAAACTGAATTGTTGACCACGCGGAATTTACGTGGCATTTCACAGCAGGTGTTGACAATAAGTTACCTCTGGTTAACAAAAGAATGTCCTTGTAATCCACAAGGAGCGTAGCAGATTGGGTGTCGCGTAAGCGGGAGGTTGTACGGGTAGTAGGGAGTTGGAGAGGGGTAGGTTCCGAAGAAACCAGCAGGAGGCATGCGTTTTGCTGTGATCAAATAATATGAAACCATAGAATGTATTCGTTCGATTGTAACGTTATAATTAAATTTAATGTATTTTTCGTCACATTAGCCCAGGTCGAATACTAAGATAAGTCACCACTATCAGGCACCTTTAATTTATACGTATATTAGCAATAACTAGTGATTGCATGACTTTCAAATTAGACACATCACATTCACCACAACTACTTTTTATTATGTAATCTCTATTAATAAATACCAGTAGCCATAGCAAACCGATCTTATTGCTGTAACCACAAACAGAGACTATCTATCTAAAATCAACATATATTCTATATGTTTTTTCTTCTTCTTCTTAACAACAGATTGTACACTTTTAAGTAGTACCTTTCCCCAAGATAGCTACAAGAAAAATGAAAGGAATTCACAAATATATATCTTTGCATGATCTGAATTGGCATGTCATGAAATCAAAGAATACAGAAGAGAAAAGTTTCAGACCGTGCGTTTTCAGTGATGTCCTTAACAAAATCATTCAAAGTGTGACTAACCGGATTTCGAAACACGAAAACCTTTACCACGACTTTGTGTGTTTCGATCCAAGGCGGATTTCTGATTTAAAAGACGTACTACGCTCAAATGCAATGAACAAAATCTGTGTCATAGATGAAGGGGAAACTATCGAAGAACTAAAATTTTATGCAGATATTTAGTCCAAGACATCGCAAGGAAATGTTGTGAGTGAATATGATATTGAATATATAAGTAGTGATTATGAAGAGGAAGCATGTTAAAGCGATATTGAACCAGGGATGTAGGAAATCAAAGTAAACTTGCAAGTCCTGCCTTACTTGTGCGTTCAAAATTATATATGAATATCACATGTGTGCCTTATGTTATACATACCTCTTTAAAATGTGCAAGTTCCTCCTTACTATCCCTCTTACACATGTAGAGGGGAAGTTGTAAATAAGCTTTTCTTGAAACTGAATATTATAAAATAAGGATTAAGAGCGAACCTCGGAAAGACAACCTTCAATCGTTTATGTTAATGCAGTATGAAAGGGATATAATAAATAAAGTGAATAAAGATGTCTTAAATAATAAATTATGTCATGATAATGCAGAATTGAAAAATCTCTGATATAAGGTAAGGATGTCCTTCGTTCTTGTCATGTAAACAGATCAAAGTAATAAAAGTTAAATGCCATATATATATATATATATATATATGATGCACTGCCACTACATATATATATATATATAGAGTGACAGTGCATCAATAGTAATTAAGCTGTCTGAAACCAAAGTGAACTATCATAACTCCATTTTCGAACTGTCAACAAGTATGTATAAAACTGGAAACCCGGGATGTCAAATACCACAAAAAAGGTACATTGCCACATTTTTACATCACCTTTCCATGTGAGTTTATCCACCACTGTTACCAAAAGTGATAATTTATCACAAATTATGAAAAACTACAAAGTTTAACCTGGTTGCTGATAGTTTGAAAATGCATTTAGTTCACTGTTTTCACTGTGTTCACTGTTTCAGACAGCTCAATTGAGGTCCCCATAATAAAAGGGATCCAAGTTATACATGACGTTTCCAATAAGTTTTATTTATAATCGGAAAACCACTCTCCGGATCACAATATGCAAACTTTAAAAACCTCATCGCACTCCACTCGAGGGTATACTAATGAGTGAATTGTGTCGTGGTTATCCTCCCAGCTTATATACAGATGGTGATAAGAAAAATAAAAAAAAACTGTTGTAGGCAACACGTCAGATGTATGGGTTGGCAGTGATGTGGCACGTGAAGCGCCGGACCGATGGTGGTGGTGTGTTAGGTCGGTCTCCATACTACGTCAGGCGCAGTGGAACAGCAGTGTCCAGTGGCTGCCTCAGACGGAGGTACTGTAAAATGGGACACCTATCAGATTTTCAAAGAGGGCAAATTGTTGGTGCGCGGTTATTTGGAGTGAATGTGACGGCAGTGGCCACTATGTTAGGTGTGTCCCGTGGGACAGTGTCGAAGGTGATGACAGCCTACACAACACACGGGAAAACTACATCGGGGAAGCGAAATAAAATCATGATTGACAGGTCACGCCGGGTATTAAAGCGCATTGTCACCCAAAACCGTCGTGCCACTGCGGAGCAAGTGGAGGAGGAACTCAACCAGCACCCCCCACCCTGTTTCGACAATCACAGTCCGCTGCGAAATACATGACTTGAACTTAAAGGGTCGTGTTGCACGTGCCAAACCGCTCATCAGGGACCATTACGCTTTCACACGCCGCAAATGGTGCCGCGACCATGCAACTTGGACCGTTGAGGACTGGAAACCTGTGATATGGTCAAATGAGTCATCCTTCACCCTAATCGCAACCACGGGCCCTGTTTATGTGTGGAGAACACCCAAAGAAGCTTATGATCTGCAGTGTCTCCGCCCAACTGTGAAACATCTCGGCGGCTTGGTGATGCTGTGGGCCTATGGTCAAACTTAGCGGACGAATCACTGCCAACGATTATGTCGCAATTTTGGACACCACTTGCATCCTATGCTCCGGATGTTGTTCCCGGATAATGACGCCATCTTCCAGGATGATAAGGCACCCATTCACACAACTGGAGTTGCTGCAGAGTGGTTTGAGGAACATCGGGATGACGTTCAACACCTTCCCTGGCCCGCCCAATCACCAGATTTCAACATAATTGAACATCTGTGGTCCGTCTTGGAAACAAGATTCCGGCGACGATTTCCACCTCCAGCCTCTCTCACAGAACTGGCCGATGCCCTGCACGAGGAATGGTGTAAAATTCCACTTGCTACCATTCACGACCTCTATGCCTCCATCCCACGTCGCATCAAGGCTGTTCTGAAACCGAAAGGTGGCCCGGCACAATATTAGTCTGGTAAGTTGCAATTTCGTTCAGGTGTTTCCATTTTTCTGATCACCATCTGTATTTCACTATGGAGAGTCAATTTCCTAGACATAAATTTATCTACTTCAAAAGTCACTTCCCTTGCCCTCCAAGATCTTCACCTTATGTTTGATGTAGATGTAATATTGAGTGTAAAGAAATAACATTATGTGGTTTTGAAACTTACAATTTTGAGCGTTTAAACGGTGTGCGAGGATAGTTTGTAATAATACTCCACATACAACTGTTTATCAGCAAGTTAAATAAAAAATACGCATATGTTATAACGTCCGTATTTTACATTCAGTGCGCCTTATTAATGATTTTAAGTCTACACCCCTCACAGCTTCTCATTATGATCATGGTAGAAATAAGAACACTATTGATATTAGAAAAATCCAGAGGCAAGACTAATCCAGAGGCATTGGATAACATCAAGTGGTAAAATAGAAAATTAATTTGAGAACTTAGCCTAATATATAGTAAAGAATATCGCGAGAAGAAAGAACAACGAAAACAAGAGAAAAATCATACGTTACTTTAGCACAAATTATAAATATTTACAAACGAAGCCGAAAACTTGTTATAAACAAAATTAATTTCTCTCGAAATAACCTGAAAGAGGCGAACATCACTTCCGTTTTGTTAATGTTCGTTATAATACATGTTTGTAATTCCAGATATTGTTTGGCAATAGACCAAATAGTAAAGAGAAACAAACCATAACAAAATGATACTCGGAAGAATGAAAAGAAAGCCAAGAACAAACTTTTAGATGATATCCCTGTTGATTGCCAGCAGTTTCTTCTTGTTTCAATTCCATTTTACTCGCGCTTTATCCTATCGATTTTATGACAATACTGATGAGAATTAATCGCGAAGGATTCACCCAAATAGTAACATCATATTTAACTGAATACAATGAAGAGAAAGTAGCTATTTGATTCACTGCCTGCTCTTTTAGGATTTCTATTTTTGTAAGGTATATGCTATTAGAGTAATTTTTAAATTCTGAAAATATTTTAAAAAGCAGAACGAAACGAAGGAGAAAGGGATTAAGTTTAAACTTCAGAGACGATGCAATATTTAAAATGCATAATCGTAACCTACTGAGTTACAACCAACGAGAAAAGAGATTCAACGAAAATAGACAATTACAAGGAAGAAAAAGGCATGAGACAAGTGTCCTAGATAAGACTGTATGTAGTCTACAAAAAACGGAGAATGCAGGCTATAATCTTAAAAGAAAACAATAGTACAAATTAAAGAAATCTAGGTTTGATAATGGAAATTGTTGTGAAGGGTAATTCTAAGCTTAGAAACGACATCCAAGCTTGTGTTCTGTGAGCTTTGAGTCATCAGCCAGTTCTACTCGAACAAACGTCAATTTCACTTGAAATGAAAATCTAACTTTAATTTTTAAGGCTTCTGTCGTGAACTTCCTGATTTTGTATGGAATAGCTCCGCGTTTACAGCTTCAAATGCAAAAAAAAAAAAAAAAAAAAAAAGGACCTGTCCAAAATGGCAGTATGAAGTATGGGAAAATCTATGAACACACACAAGTACTGACAAAATGATAGAAAACTCATATTTTGTTGGAATTCAATCGAAAATAGTGTCTTAAAAATTGAGAAAAGTGCAAATTAAAGAAAGGGAAAAATACGTGGGAACACAAAATATATCAGAAAACTGATACACAAGTAAACTATTCACCATTAGCTGCATAACCTTTTCGTCTGTCTTGGTTCGTTGTACTCTCACGTTCCTGCACTTTCGATCGGATCATAGAATATATTCCCCCGTGTAAGAAATATAATAAAAGTGGAATATAATTTTTCTTAAAGCAGTTTAAATCTTTGTCTCATAAAAACTTGGATTCAGCCATCATCGTGCTCTACTAATGTAAACCTACATTCAAGAATGAAATGCAGCTTAGACGGTGCAGTTTTCTATCCTACTAAGAAATTTTGTTCGAAAATCGGGATGTACTTAATAAATTCGTATTAAAGATAATATTCTTAATGTGGACTTTACAAGGCTAATTTATAAATTAATAAATAACGCTTCGCTGGCATTTTATGAGTACATCTCATTAACCCACAAAGAAATTTGACTTTACATCGCTCTGAAATAAACTTAATTAATAATAATGATCTTAGTCTACAGGAGTTCTATATAGAAGAAAGAAAAGTCGCTTATAAAATACCCTTTCTAAAATTAAAACGAGAACATTATCTGTTAAAATGCTGCTGCCCCATAACAGAAACTGAAACTAACGTTACTTAGAAATCGATTTGTAGTCTTAATAACCATCCCCCTTTAAAGGGAACCCAAAAGGAAGAAACCGTCGGGCACATTTTTTTTAATATATTAAGATTCTATTTTGTCAAAAAAGATACTTTGCATAGTTATTTTGTATTGATAAATCTATTCTTAATCTTCTATCCTAAAGCTGTTCTTAAATAAAAAATACAAAATCCTGCGGGACTTGTATCTATGGCCATTCTCACTTATGTCTAAAATCTAAAAGCAGAGTAACAAAATTTATTTCACTCACCTAATAAGAAAGACGTGATCTCAAATTACATTCTCTCCAGCTAGAAGCAAAGTAACTGGCAATAGCTCTTAAAGTTCCAAACATGTTTCAAATAGAATGGTTGGGAAATTTTTCATGGTTTGTACCCGGGATATTCTTTCATTCTTTTATATTCTCAAATATCTCAATTCATTTCACTTGCCTAAAAGAAATGAAACGGTCTCAAATTATACCATCCGCAGAGTAGGAGCCGTTCTGATCAATAAGTTTGAAACAAGTTTAATACTACGACCAAAATTTCTTTCATTGTTTGTCAGCACGGTCATTAATACTTCCTTCTTCATAAAAAAATACTCACGAGTTACTTGCCTCTTCTACCAGGAATAGCAGGATGTCAAATATGCATCCTCTTACGATAGGCTCAGAGCAGCGTAAACAAATATTCGAATTCGAAAGGGCTTAAAATAGAACGAATTGAAACTTTCTTTGTAGTTTGAAGCTAGGGATATTCTTACAAATTTCTAGATTGTATAATGCACAAACTCCTTATTTGTTAAACTTAACTACTAAAAATGAAAAGAAATAAGTTATTTATTCCGTAGTGTATGTTGTAGAATAGTTGCAAGTATAGGGTACAAATCCGATACAAGTTAGGAAAATATTTCCAATCCTTATTGTTGAAATATTATCAAACTTGTGGTTGGTAATAACTGTTTTTCCGGTTCTCAACACAAAGGATATAAATTGAATTTGTCTTATCCGTAATAAGTGAGGGAAACACATTTGTTACTATGTGATACAATATAAAATATACAACTATGTCCCGAGATAACAAACTAAAATTATCTGTTTCTTCTATTCTTTACGTACTCTAAATTTTGGCCCCTCATTTACGTTCTCTGAGGAACTGACCTGGAAGTGTTTCACTTCAAATCACGTTATCGCTATTCGATGAGTGAAATAATTAGTTATTTTCTACAATCCATTAAAGGATAAGAATATATGGTAAGGTAATATGGTCAACCACTTGCACCTTCGTTACTTTCTGATTATTGCTAGTGCTCCTATGTTTGTGCTCTCAACATAGAGCTTATCATAACCTGCTCTAATGCTAATCGCAAAAATCGAAATATATAGCCTACTAGGTTTGGAATTTTGCTTTTACAGAATTTTTGCAAACAATGCTTCTCGTGTGTTATTAGCATCGTGAAACACTCTTCATTATTGTTTTTTACGCTAAAAGTAAAAAGGGCATGCGAAGATAAATACTATAATCTGCGTATCGAAAAATTGAAGAAATATGTTATGCATCACATTCTAAAATACAGGGAGCTGAACTGTTTGAAATAAATATTTAATATGTTGAGCGTGTTCATTTAAGTGGCATTTTATTGCGTTACGTTCATTCAAATGGGTATCATAAAGACGGGAAAAGGATTAAAACTGTACGTCAAATATTATAATGTGAGTGGTCTCTCTTGTTAGAGAAAGGACAGTTGGCACACTAGCCATTTTTACTTTTAAAAAAGTGTCGCCTGCAGCAGTGTTTTCGGAAATAAACATTCAAGAGAGAGAAGACGAACAATCTGCATACTATACTTCAGTACAAAAAAATTGACATCAACCTAATCTGGTATTAGCTCCAAAGATGGCTGAATCAATTGATATTAAATTTTTCGTGTCAGCAGTTAGCCAGACATGTAACTCATTTAGAAAACTTTTTATTTTTTCTTACGTTACTCTCACTAGAATGAAGACCCTACGAGTAGAAGAACAGATTTAAATTTTATGCTAAAAATGGTGAGTGGATTATGTTTAGGAGGTTTCTTTACGCTATACCAGTGAGCAAGTGATCTACGACTTACGAGATGAAAACGGGCAAATTCCGCAGATTCCGCCTTACTATGCATTTATGAATAACAGACAATGTTTTCTATATGGTACTAGTTTATATCTGTGGTTATTTTATATTGAAGCACTTCGCAAAGTGTAATCTGAGCTGTGAATAAAACAAGGATTGGTTGCTAATGGTCGTAATATCAAAATTCTTAGTGTTTCGTGTTTTAAGTGCATGTTTCTTATTTTCGTCACAAACTGAGACATTTATATTTTTGTACTTTGAAATAGTTGCTTTTAACTCATATGAATATGGAGGCTAGTGTTTTAGAACAATTTCAAACAATGTTGACAGAGGAATTATAGAAACAATTAGAAACCATTGCTCAGAAAATGGAATTGAATATTGGACGTCTAGGACAAAAATAGATGAATCTGTAAGTGATTCAATTGTGAAGAGAACCGTGGCCGCCAGGGGGTTAATGGTCTTTGTTAAGTATCACTGAAGAAATCTCTATATTGTGGAACATCCTATATATAGGTTCAATTCACTGGAAGTTCACCATGGAAATCGGTATGTTGGTACCTCACTGTACATAATGGATCACTTTTCACTTGTTAACTATAAGGTTATTCAACCTATAAGACGATAAGCCACCTGTTGTTAAAGCCACCTGTTATATTTATAATCCCTCATTTAAGCCACCATTATACCACCATTAATAAAAATGTACATATTATTCATTTAAATTTGCAGTTTATAAGTCCTTTTCTTTCATTCACTTATTTATTTATTTATCTATTTATTTTTCAACTGTAGGTTTCTTACCATGAGTGGATGTTTCAATTGATTTTCCAATCTTTTTCACTGAACATATAATATATTTGAAATCATAGTAAACACCTGAAACTAAATGAATATGCAGGTAGACATTAACACAAAAATACTTAATTACTAAACCATAATAGAAAATGTGTATATTTCGGAAGTGTTGCCTAACAACGGTGCAAACGCTAAAGGCGAAATTCCTAATATGTGTATTTAGTGTAGTGTAATGTGTGTATATGCACCTTTTTTTTTTTACAACAAACTTGTTCAATACTCAAACCTTTTTATTCAAAAATATTTTGCAATATTAAACTTCTAAATATAAACACATAATGTAGCATTCAAATTATAATATAAATTAATATATGTATTCATACACAAAAAAAAACATTAATAAAACAAGACAATTTTCAAAACAAGCATTTCGCAAAATTGTTATAACATTACTTGTATATTGATTATTTAAAATACTGTATCACATCTTACTAAATATCAAAAATTCTAAAGGAATGCAAAAACATTTAAAGTCTCAAGTTTCAATCATCATATTACTCATACGGCAAAACGAAAGACTTATTAAAATGTTTCAAATAAATTTAGAATAACAGGTCAACTCACAAAACAATCCCTCTTGTCTTGCTGTTATTTAAACACATATATATGAAAACTTACATTTTTTTTAATTATCAGTAGTACTCGCAAACAAACTTCTATTTTTACCAAATCATCAAATATAACAGGTACATAGGCATCAACACTAATGCACGGATCTTTACAACATTAGCGAGCACGCGATTTTTAGCTGATAGAATCATTACTTAATCTTATTTTCAACAAACATCCTATTGGCTACGGCAAAGTAAAACTCTACTAGCACATTTATGGGCATTGGTCAGGAACGAATATCACAAGAGGGATATTCTATCCACCTCCAAAGTATTAAAGATGCACAACAAACGGTTCCTACTCATCTATCATTCACAAGCTAGGCATTCGGGAAGCAAGAAGGAGTAACTATCTACGGAGTGATCCGCCCTCTAATGGCCATTGGCATCACGTTAAAATACGCATTCATTATAACTGTAAATTCATGTAAGGATGCCACTCTAAATCAGCCTTTTGGCATCTTAAAATAGCCCTAAATCATTTATAATGCTCAATTGCCATTTAGTTGAACACAAACGTTGACAGCTCTAAAACACTTTATATGCAATCATTTTGTTCGCTTGACAAACGTTATCAATTTTCACGTGCCTACTTGGGTCATGCATTACTCCCTCAACATACCATGAGCAACGGGACCTACCCATCACTAGATTCCTCAACGAATCAAAAAAAAAATCTTATGTCGTTTTTTTAATATCAGAATTCTCCAATTCAATTTAAAATCCGTTACATAGTATTACTGTTGTGTGAATCATTCGAACCGTAATCAATGAAAGTTTTATGGGGTTTGTAATTTTCAGCCTGAAGGCCACCCAAAATTGCATGATTTCTTCTTTTTTTTAAAAGTAAAATACTTAATTAGACTCAAACAGTGACTTTAGACGGTTCTTATTGTTTCAATCACTTCTCGGAACAGTTTCTGCGTGAGTCACTTGCTGGAAGTGTTCGTGCCTTTTGAGTGACGTCCTTTTTGAAAGATTGGTGGTAGTGCATATTTTTCTCACTATATGTCTCTGTACAGTCATATGGTAGTTTGTTACTGTGACGTCACATGTTCTTTCTGATTGTATGTGTGGAATGCGGTGAGCGGGTAATTAAATTTTCGTATCATAGTGACAATCGAGTTAGCAAGTGCGAATGAGAAACCGTAACATGAATTTAATACAAAGAATCTGAACTTGTCGTTTTTAAATAAGTTTGAATTAGATTCGGATATTAACTCATCGCTTTGCAGCATTGTGTGGTTTCATTGAGTTAGAGAAATTCTAATATGGTTGTGGTCGAAGGCTGAAGATATTTCCGACGTATGGTAAAAGTTGGCGTTTATTGGTTAGTCTTGTTTGTAATAATAACAAGTGCCCTCGCTTTAGTAAATCGACGTCTGTGCGGAAAGGAACATTTTTCAGTAATGTGAAATTGAATATTGCGCATGTGTTCTTGCTATCTTATTTTTTCGTGAATCATCACTTGTGAGTTTATTATTCATGAATGTTCTGGTATGTCGAAACGGTGAGTGCTTTCGTTATTAATTGATATTAATTTTATTCTTGATTTGCTTTGAATTTGAGTTTTTAGCAAAGTACTTGTTTGGCTGCTGGTGGTTCCATTATCTTGGTGAGATGTAATTTATTTTTCCTCGTCATGCTGCACTAACTTATAATTAGCGATTATTCTTTTTTCTAAATTTTTCCTTCTTACGTCAGCTTTATAGTACTGGTTTGAATAAATATTGTTTTTTGGGCTATTTTTACGATACTTGAGTGGGGGGTTGAGGGAGCGGTAATCCCCATTTAGATATCAATATTGATAGTCATCGCTTCACCTGGATTGATTAGGTATAGTGTTTAGTAACATTTTGGCCCTTGTACTTATAGCAACATTCTTTACATTGTACATTACTTTGACTCGGAAAGTGACTGTAACCGATTCATCTGATCCGGTTCCGGGAGCAATTGAGGAATGATTCCTAAACTGCTCTGGTAACCGGATCAGATGAATCGCTTGCAGTCACTGTTTGACCGAAAGTAAAGATTTGTCGAAAAATCTATTGTTAGTGGTTCCAACATGTATAAGCTACAAACCTCCTCACAAAAATCTAGTGATTTCTAAAATAAAAAAAAGGCTTTTTGAATAAAGGTCCTGTCAAACTACTTTTCTGGATTCGCCGCTGTTCATAATTTTTTTTCTAACAAGAAATTCATTCCGGCATCTACCTAAATAGGAAATTTACCTAACGTTAAAACACAGGAGGCTCCAGTGGTAATAATTTTCTATCTAAGCGTTATTTTGGACCGGTGCAAAATAACCACGAGTATAGGCTGAAACCCCTTCTCCCAGTTTTACGTTTTTTATCACTAATATGTTAGACATTTCAATTTCAACTACTGCATCAAAGTCCCACTATACATGGTAGTCTACGAAAGTAATTTAACCTTGACGGAAATTCTTATAGATGATATCTTTCAAATTTTATCAGCCTTTACAGTGACTGCTTTCAGTACCTCTACAATAATAAATTTTGTCCGTAAGTAGAACTGAATTTAACCACCAACATTACAGCTAAAATACAGTTACATGTTCTACTTATGGTGGAAGTTGAAACTTCCGGTTTACTGCTCATGGTTTTCCCGACAGAAAACTGTGAAACTCTTTTCGAATTTTGTGCAAAGTAACGCCCGATGTGCCAAGTAACCCCGTCTTATGGTACTTCAAAGCAGTTTTATGCAAGACATCATAGTTTTCAATAAAGAGTAGGTTATATATCATTATTTGGTTTAGTTTAACTGAGGAAAAGGAATTCCTATGATGATGATATTAATTTATTCTTTCTCTCTCTCTGTCATCACGTTAGGAATATAAAGCTCGATTCGTATACTAATTTATAACAGCAAGTTAATATACATTTATAACTAACATTATGGAGAGGAGAACTATAGATTTTAAAGACCCCAAAATATTATGAAGAGTAGAGATGAGAAAATGATCAAATTGGGCCGCTATCAATATCGAATCCATAGTCTTCTGGCGCAGTAAATGTTGCTCCTTGGTATTTATTTTGCTTAATTTTTATAATAATAGTTATTATTATAATTACGATAAAGAATTGCAAATGTACCAGTAATGGACACTGAGATCGCGAGAATGTGTTTTTTTATTCTCATCAGTTTCTTATTTCAAAATTCTTTCTATATGCGTTTCTTTCCTAAAGCTAGTGCTATTTCGCCAGGCACCAGTAAAATACAAGTTTGTACAGTATCATAATAAGAATTTTTACCTAATACTGCGCAAAAAATTCGTATTGTGTATCATTTGTTTAATATAGCACACAAAAGATATAACAGAAAAATATATATTAATAATCAGTACCTGTTGAGTAATCGAGGACAATACATGGTGATTCCAATGATGTGTAAAAATATTTATAACAATCTTTGAAAGATTCACCACTCGAAATCGAAAATGGAATCAATAATCACTACAGTTTGGAAATACGTCTCAAATAAATAAAAAGCTAAGAAATTTTGTGTGATTCATATCTAGTCCCATTCGTTCTGTAAGATCCTCGAAAATTTTAGGTCATTTCACTTGTCTTTTAAATGGTGTGATTTCAAATTATAACTCCTATGGTGAAAAGCTGAACGCACGCCATTAATAGATCCAAATTCAAAACATGTTACAAATAAAACGATTGAGCATATTTTTATAGCTCTTACCTACGATATTCTTATCCTTTCCTAGATTGTAGAAAATAATTATTTCACTCATCGGATAGCGATAACGTGATCTGAAGTGAAACGCTTCTACGTCAGTTCCTCAGAGTGCTCTAACCAATGCAATAAATTTAGCTGTTAGAATAGACGTATCACGCAGCTACAGTTTCACTTGCAATCGATCAGGAAGGAGAAAATATCTGTTGACCGGCTTTACAAAATTTCATCTGAATAGTGAACAATTCTACAGAAAGACCAGATTGAGAAATGGATGATCATTTTTTTTATCTCAAAAAACAGAAAGAAAGAATAGTGGTTTCGATAATCTAGTTTGATCTACTAATCCTCCTAAACAAGATTTTTTTTAACTATTAACTTTCGGAAAAAATTAACCTGCACAATGATGCATGTTCGGCTGGTATTGTATATATTGCTGATTCTATCTACCTGCTCAGTTGTGTAGGTCAGGCTGAAAGGGTAGATATGGTTATTAGCAATCAGCAAAAAGACCTTACATCTTCAATAACTTAGCGTGAGATGAAGGAAAGAATGTTTACATGTTATATATATATAGTTAACACTTACAGTAGAAACCGATATGTCTACTATAGGCGGGTCACGCCGCTTGCGTCAGTAATATGCATGTGAACTGTAAAACTTTCGTGAAAGGTTGGTGTATCAAAAACGATAAGATAATATTATACAATACGATAAACTAAGAATGGGCTATAATAATAAAAGTTGGCATGGTTTAGTGTAGTATGATATCCAGTTGAGAAGTTAAATGTATGAGATGTGGGACTTCGGTTATGGTTAATTACTGAGTGAATGAGTTCCGTATATTCTTGAATGTATACGAAACTTTAAAGTGAAGTATATATTTTATTTTTAAGCTTTTAATATTTGCTGCTAAAATTACACAGGGAAAATTACTATGAAAACTTCAAATGAAGGTCACGTTTGTTGCGATCAATTGACTATTTCGGCCTTCATTCATAATTTCGCGAACGTATGCTCAGTACGTTGTACTTTCTTGTAACCAGCGAAACAAACATCTGATCACGAGGGTGCTACCTCTGCAAAAGAATGTGCAGAAAACCAATGCTTAATCTCAACTTTTAAATTTCACACATACTACAGTAAATACAACCAGGACCAAGCTTATGCTTATTGTCCCAGGTTCAGGATATGCTTATGGTTATTGTCGCTGGTTCGATATTTTTCCCTAGAAATATGTAGATATACTTCCCCGTATAAGTAGATTGCTCCACATAAGTAAAGAAGCACATTCGGAAGGAATAAATGCGTAGTTTGAAAGAGAAATGACGAAAATACTTTGTTTCCTAGTAAACAATTTTTAAGTCGTATACTACAAGCCTTTTTGCTGTTTTTGACGTTGCTCTTGTTAAATCATCTAAAGAAGTCTATAAGATTATTTGAGGTTTACAGCTTAATTTCACAATATCCTCTTGAAAACGTAGATCTTCTGTAATTCTTTTTATGCTAGCAAAATTGTGATCACTTGAGTGCATGAGCCAATGTGTGATGAAGTTCTGTACATTGCATATTAATGTTATATCATATGGTAAATTTATGTATTATGAAACCTGCGGAAATTGCCCGTTTTCTTCTTGTAAGTCTTAGATCACTTGCTCACTGGTATAGCATAAAGACACCTCTCAAGCATAATCCACTCACCATTTTTAGCGTAAAATTTAAATATGTTCTTTTACTCGTAGGATCTTCATTCTAGTGACAGTAACGTAAGAAAAGATAAAAAAAAATTCTAAATGAGTTACATGTGTGGCTAACTGCAGACATGTAAAATTTAACTTCAAACGGTTCAGCTATTTCTGTAGCTAATAGCAGATTAGGATGATGTCAAATTTTTTGTACTTAGGTGTAGTATGCAGATTGATCGTCTTCTGTCTCTTGAATATTTATTTCCGAAAACTGCTGCACGTGAAACTTTTTTTTTAAAAAAAAAAGCTAGTGTGCCAGCTGTCCTTTCTCTAACAAGAGAAACCACTCAGATTATAATATTTGACGTACAGTTTTAATCCTGTTCCCGTCTTTATGATACCCATTTGAATGAACGTAACTTAATAAAATGCCACTTAAATGAACACGCTCAACATATTAAATATTTATTTCAAATAGTTCAGATCCCTGTATTTTATATTGTGACGTATATCATATTTCTTAAATTTTTCGGTATTCAGAGTGTAGCATTTATCTTGGCACTCGCTTTTTACTTTTAGCATAAAAAAGCAATAATGACTAGAGTGTTTCACGATGCTAATAACACTCGAGGACATGGTTTGCAAAAGTCCTGTAAGAGCAGAATTTCAAACCTATTATATATTTCGATTTTTGCTAATGGCATTGCAGCAGATTGTGATAAATTCTATGTTGAGAGCACAAACATAAAAGCACTAGTAATAATGTAAGAGTAACGAATTTGCTGTTGGGTGTCCATATTACCTTAACGTTGAATTCTGGAATCATTATATCATGTATTTCAAATAAGTACAAAATAATAGCAATAATTTACAAACTCTATGTTTCTCAAATGTATTTGTTTATTTAGAATGTATGAGATGTAACTACGTCGCTACATATCAATGTAAACAAAATTTTACTATCTCAAGGTATCAGATTATATAAAGCGCAACCTTAAATTGGTATGCTTAATGAAATCACGTATCTTGTGCAAAAATTTGAGAAGTTGTTATATCGTTCCTTTGTTTCTTTGTAATCATAGTGACAGTTTCTTGTAGCGGCAATGGCAAAACCTCTTCCGATTTTAAAATTTTCTGACACAAAAAGTAATAATGCTAGTGACAACGTATCTCTATTGTCACTTATAATAAATGTTTATACCATATAGCACAAAATAAGTATTTTGGTATGTACCTGAGTTAACTCTGATATCGTATGTGTCGTGTCGGACATAAGTCTTTGACCAGGTAATGGCGACTGCTTTGAAATAAATGCAGAGTGTGAGAATTAAATCTGCCATGTCTGTAGTTTCGCATGCAGAAGATACGTACTTCTGGGTCATTATCGCAATGGGTCATGGTGAGTGGTGAGTTGTTGTGGGTCGCGTGCTGTTGACCCAGTATCGACTGCCCCACCTACTCAATGACCAACTCTAGCTGTGGCACTTTCCAGAATATCCGTCAGATTTTGGAAAAGTTCTAAAGGATATGTAATTGTTACATTTTAATTTAAGGTATTGCTAGTCTGGTGTTTTATTTTTGAATGGAATTACGATTCGCCATGACTTTTCTACATATTGTTTTTGTGAGAAAACCTTAATGAGCAATAGAAAATACAACTGTTTTTCGATTCGGATTGGTTTGGGTTAACAACTTGACAAGGAAATCACTTAATGTCCAACGCTTATGCCTGTTAGCCTAAGGAAAACTATGATTGAAGCAGGTGATGATGGATGAATTGGTGGAATGAGGAATTGCGAGTGTCCCGAGAAAACCCACGACCACTATTTTGTCCGTGTCAACCTTACTTGCCTTGGAAATGAACCAGGCACCCCACCCATCTGATTGATTATTAAGCAGGGTCTCACTTTCGATTCTCGATGGGAAAACCTTTAAAATATATGATGCCCTTGGTGTATCCCTGCACTTCCAGGTTATTGAAATTACCTGTAGAAGGAGAATAACCGAATAGAATAGAGACAAATTTCAGAGCTGCTTCCAGTCTTTTTAAAATTTAATGTTTAATTCTCTGGACTGCACTATTTTATCATGACCAAAATCAGTGATTCATGGTTAATAAAACATTGGATTTGTAAACGTTTGCATTTCCTACATAGACGAGTGATTCTTCACTCTTACTGAAAAGAGCATTATTATGGTAGTGGCTTGAGTATTCGCTTTGTATATTAGGGATCCGGGGTTCGATTCTCCGTGGATATTCAGAAAATAAATTATAATTTAGAATGATCATATTTCTGATTTGTAATAAAATGCAGAATTGTCGATTTCTTTCGTTCTTACAAATTAAAGTTGAAACGACTTCTTTCACAGGGAAAAAGTAATTACATGACGTCAGAGCCTACAATCTCGATTTCTACTGTCTGAAAACTTCGCTTGTTTCGCAAGCAATTCATGAATAGAAACAGGTCATTTTTCAGGCCAAGTTTGAGTCATAAATTTTCCTGGAACGTCATTGTGTTTTTGTTACTAAGTGTTCTTGTACTTTTACTAGAAATAATAATAATATTTTCGTTCGGCATTTACAAAAAGTTCCGTATATTCCTTCAAGAAAAATTGATAAATTATAATTATTCCTTTTTATATATTTTGATGATATATCAATATTGCGCATACATAATCCAATGTCTTTAGTATTGTAATAACCTAACTTCTGGGCCAAAACTATGGCCAACCCATTTTGGAAATATCTTTTACCAGCACAGATTGAGTAGGGTGAGATTGAGCAGGTTGCTTTGGGCATAGGCTTTTATGCCATTTAAAATCATAAAAAACTTACATCTAAAACTGCATTACACTATACATAATTACATTTTTACTCTATCGCATAATGTCCTCCTGATTGTTTATAACTTCTAGACCATTTTTTGAGTTTCTATAACTTTCAGCACACCCGTTATCGCAATGCTTTGATCAGTACATAAGAATAGCGTGAAGTATTTAATAATTACAATGCTAGAGTGCTTTGAGTTTAGAGCTAAATACTGTACATTGCGTCCATAACTCATAATTAAATTTATCTTATTATATTGCTCCCTTTGATTAGCTAAACAGTTTTAGTTTCGTTCAAATTGGTTCACAGATGGCACACGCTTGACCTGATCTTACAATCAAACTAGTTTAAGAGAACTAGAACCTTACAAAGCTGCCACCAGAAAAAATGCTGGTCAATTCGTATGCATAAACATTGTTTCGGCCTTATTTGTAGTATAATTATCCTCGTCCTCCTTCTCGTCTTCCTCCTCCTCTTCCTCAATGTTCTACCATTAATAACAGGCCAGTTTTCTTGAATGCAATTCTTGAGGATATCCAAGATCAACTTCTAATATGTTACACGCATCAGAATCATCAGGTATATTTGTGAAATCAGTTTCTTTTATCTCGTCTTCATTTAACCATCATAATCCCTTAAATGGCAAGTATTGGCTCATTGCCCATCCATACAAGTTGTTAACATCCAAGCACATTATGTATAAATCTTCTTTATTCTCATCGTAATCTTCCATATAGTTATTGTTTGCTTTTACATATCTTTTACTACATTGTGAAATTCCTCCTCTTATACCTTTCTCTATCATCAGCGCCATATCATTATCTGTTAATAATTCTAATTCTATATTTGTCATCTTTAACATTGCATCCCAAGCTAAACCTGGTGCTGTCATATACCAAGCTGTATCAAGACCATAAGCTTTATGACATGTTTCTCTAAAGTTCTCAAACACATCTGCTAATAACAACACATCAGTTTTCCATATAGGTCATGGTACTGTCCGAGATTATTAATTTTAAATGTTTTCCACGCTTTCTTCGCATGCGTATAATTCTCATAACTTATATGTGTGCTGGTATGCTTGTTTAAGAATGCTTTCTTTGGGCTTAATTGTCTCTGTTTAAACTTTTTCCAGTCACTAACATAATCGTACGGGTAAACACCTTTTCTTGTTACAAGGTTAAATTGTTCTTCATTAGGGTAGAAGTGTTGTGTGTGTCATTTGTTCTCTTGTTAGGTTTGATGATAATTTGTCTAAGCACTCCATAAATCTAAACGAATATATGAATTTTGATTTGATAGTTCCAACCTTTTTACTGAATGAAATGTAGCGTTCTTTTTTATTAGGTATAAATCAATTTTTTCTTTATTACATCCAAGTTCTTTAATGAATAAATGTGAGTCGTATCCTGTTATGTATAATGATTGGTACAAACTTTTTGAATTATAACTTTAAATTACAATTATTACAGAAAGGAGCTATAAACTCTCCTGTTACATGATCATGATGTTTAACTTTATAATTCTTTTTAGTGTATTTTTCTTTACAGTAATAACCAAATTCGGATCTATTAAACTCTCTTCTCTGTTTCTTTCTTAAAGGTAATTCATTATTTTGCTTATAAATGTTAGATATCATTTTAGCTTCTTTCTCTAATTTATTTATGTACCTTTTATCTGCATTTTTACCTCTAAACAAATAGGTTCGGTTTTAGTTCCATCGCTTTTTACAATGTAATACAGAATCCAGAAGGTTTATGTTGTTGATATTTTTTTTTTGTATATGGTTTATTTTCTAGATAACATTCTTTACATCCCAAAACCTTATGCAATAAGCATTCAAAATCGGCATAGATTCCAAAGGCCATTCTCATTTTATACTGATAATTCTTAAATTTAGCATGTGTGTTTTCTTCAGGCATTATTATTTTTACTGCTTTATTCGATGAACAATCTTGCTCATGTTTATCTAATGCACTTTGTTATTAAAAGTATAACAAACATTGATCACACAAATTTTCAAGCTCTCCATTTACTTATTTGAGTACTAATTAATTTACTTAGGTCTTTAATCCAACAATAATGTGTTTTAACATTTTCTTCAACAAGTTTTTATATATCTGACAAATTCACATGTTTTTCTTTTTTGGTCTGTGCGTGATGTATTATATAGATTTAATAGTCTTTATCATACTTTAGAAGTAAATGGAGAGAAAACTAAATACATGGAAGTGCGTAGGGACCGAAATACAGCAAATTATGGATGCGTTAAAATATTAAATAATACTTTTGATAAAGTGGATAGTTTCAAATATCTAGGATCAATATTAACAGAGGAAAATCATATTCACGGAGAATTTAAATGTCGACTAAACGCAGGGAATTCGTGTTACTATTCGGTTCAAAATCTCTTGTCGTCGCGAATTCTGTCGAGGAATTTGAAACTTAAAATATAAAAACGATAATATTGGCTGTTGTTCTGTATGGCTGCAAAACATGTTCGCTTAGTCTGAGGGACGAACATAGTCTGAAAGTATTTGAGAACAAGATCCTGAGACGAATATTCGGGCCCAAGGGAACGAGAGTGGAGAATGGCGGAAACTTCATAACGAGGAACTACATAATTTATATGGTTTACCCAACATTGTGAGGGTTGTCAAGTCTAGGAGGCTTAGATGGGCGGGTCATGCAGCTAGAATGGAAGAAAGTAGAGACGCTTTCAAAGTCTTGACTGGAAGACCAATCGGAAAACGACCATTAGGAAGAGCTAGGCGCAGGTGGGAGGACAATATTAAGATGGATCTCGCAGAGATTGGAATACAGAGTAGAAACTGGATGCAGTTAGCTAAGGATAGAAGACAGTGGAGAGCTTTTGTGAACGCGGCATTGAACCTCCGGGTTCCATAGGCCATAGCGAGAGAGAGAGAGAGAGAGAGTCTTTATCATTCGCATAGACATTTATAGAAATATTAAGTAATTTTTCGACTTTTGGAATATTGCTTAGTTTTACAGGAAAATGAATATTTTTTAGTATGGATTCTAAGTTTGACAATAGTTCATCATCTTTTGGTACTCGTTCAGGATGTGAATTTGTAGGATATAAGGCACTGTATAATGAGTATAAGAAGCATTTTTCGTCTTCAGTTTTACATTAATTACTGCCTTTTTGTTTGAATCTGTTTAGGTAATCCTATGTATGATGATCCTCTGTATGGTATATATTTAACAATTGCTAGTTCAAAAAGGTTAATGTTTATAAGAGTCCAGCCAGAACTTCAAGCTTGAAACTCATCCATTCTTGTTCTTAATGCTTTTTCATATTAGTTAGTGGTTCCTTGACATTGGTTTTTGATATATTACTCGGTTCTCAGTATTAAAATAATAGTCTTGCATTTCTTTTCCTTTCTTTTATTTAGGACAAACATAGATTAATTTTCAATGAGCCATGTTTTTGTAAGCTGAGTTGAATTATTAATTTTCAATGAGCCATGTTTTTGTAAGCTGAGTTGTATTCTGTTTAATATAGCTTTAGATGTTGTTTTAATATTATGTTCTAATGGACCTTCTGGTTTGTATTGTGTTGTGAATCTCCATGTTTCTAATTTTGATTTAAATGTAGTATTTTGACGATTTACATCGATTGGTATTGATTCAGATTTGATTTTTGGTTCTTCAAATACTTCTTTTTTAAATGGAAACAGTTTTAAAGCTCTCTTCCTACCTAATTACTTAGGTTTTTGTTTTTCCAATATGTCTTTTTTAAATGGAAAAGTTTTGTTAAAGTTTAATCTGTTTTGTTCATCTTCATATACTTTAATACGGTCTATGAGTTCTGTTTTTCCTTAATCGGGAATAACTTTTGATCCCCTTTCCTTTACATAAGTTTTTTTTTAATTCCACTACTGTGCGCTTAATTAAATTCATAATTACTCTCTTGTTTTTATTATACAAAAAATAATTTTTAATCATTTTCGTTATCTAATACAACAGCTGATATTCATGTGACGTAGGAAATCTCGATGTCTATTAGCATATTGTATTAGAAGATGGCTTTTATGGAAATAACCCATGAAAGTTACTAATAATCTAATGAAAACTAATTCATTTTTATTATTATTTTTTCAAATCTACCTCATCATGTTCATCACTATCATTTGTAGGTTCAAGTTCTTTGTCACTATCATTTGTGGGCTAAAGTTTTTTGTCGCTATCCCAATTTGATTCTGGTGTATATCTTTCTAATATTCCATTCTCTTTTTCTTTTAATAGCATTTCTTGTTCTTTTAATATTTGTTTTTCTAGTAGTACTGTTATGAGTTGAAGATCTTGATGAATAAGGTTAAGTTTATTCTGTATCCATTCATACTGCTTATCCATATTTATTAAATACAGAAATGAACAAAAATGAATACCTACTTTCTTATTATTATAAAAAAGGAGGTTATGGAAAGGAAAACTATCCCCCAACTTAAGCAATAATGTAGAGAGAACGGAGTACATGGTTATTCAAAACTTAGAAAAGCAGAATTAATAGCCTTAATCAACGAGCACAGAAATAAGTCTCTAGCAACAACTGCTGCAAATTCACAACAACCAAGTAAACAAGATAAAACAATGATGAATAAAGATTAACTTATAAAAGACCCGATTCAAAGGTTAAACCCAGAGCATATTGTAAACTACTTTCAGAATCCGCTTTGTAGAAATATAGTTATAAATGCACTTAGTAGTCGAAAATTCAAAGAATGGAAACAAATTTTAGAAATAAAGAACTTACCCGATAACTTTCTACATATCTTCAAAAACAAGATACATTGGTGTTCAGTTACATCAACCCATAAACTGTCACTTTCTTTTATAGAAAGTTATGAAGAACACATCAATTGGGTCAGATTATCAAACAGGAGAGACTTAGTTAGATACGAAAACTTTATTAATAAGTATAGTGATAAACTTTTCTGAGACAAATTGTGTGAACGAAGGTATGGTTCATTTTGTTATCATCATTTAAAAACAGATTTCGTAAGAAACCATAAAGAACATACAAGACGACTTATTCATTGGGAAATGAGTGAAGATTATGTTAATGAATTTAAAGAAAAAGTTGATTGGCTCGTGTTTGGTGAAGAAAATAACTGGAGAAATATTCGCAAAAAGAAGCTATTGAGGTTTGCACACAATTCCAAGAATACTTACTTTGGAGCATTTCTCTTGCAAAACAGATTTGCTTAAACTTACATTCCTAAAAACCTTTAAAGACAAACTCTGTTGGGATATAGTTTCTAAAAATTGTCTTATCTCAGAAAAAGAACTAACAGCCTTCTTGAGAGAATTTGATTCTATTAACGATTTGCACGATATTACACCACTGCTAGATGAAGCACATGTGAGAAATAACAAAATAAAATTTACTGGTCAAGTGTTAGTTTACACGATAAAAGCGAAAAATTCGTTCTCGAGTTCGAAAGGAAAAGTTTAGAGTAAAAACAGCATAATACGCACTTGTTGCGATAGGAAGTTCTCAGAAAACTTTCTAATGAAAATCACAGGTAAGATCGTTATGTTTAAATTCTTAAGAGTAAATAAGCATGTCACGAGTCCCTCAGAAACAAACTAATGCTACTCTTAACAGGTTTACATTTAATAGAGAACTCAGAAGAATGCTCAATATGCAAAGAAACAAAAACTGAATTATGTAAAATGACGTGTAAGCTTGTGTTCTGTGTTGAATATATGCTTACCTAATTAAGAATTGATAACACTTGTCCTTTCTGTAAAACAGTTATTATACTTAACAACAACAACAATGAATATCCTGAAGAAAATCCTGATTTTGATATTCCGTTTTTTTTCTGTGGAAGATTGGAAATAATAACATCGAATATTGATGTTAAGTTTTTATGAAATGATAATCATAAAAGTTATATCGAAAGTTTTTACATAGGACTCGATGTTAACCGATAATAGAAACAATCATTTTTTTTTAATTTCTTTAACCAAATCTTCATCTGATAGGGACGTTCAAAACTCATTACCCTTACCTTTACGAATATCTAATTCTTTTTGCACTAGGTTGAATATCTTAATACTGTTAAGATCTCGAAACTTTTCGTATATTATCTCATGATCTGGATATTTTTCTTCTGCCTCATTGAGGCTTATATAGACTTCTCTTTTGGCATCTGATAGCATAATAAGGGAAAGGATAATTAAGTTTGTTCTTCTTGTATATGATTAGGCAATTGTCTTTTGAATCATCGTCTGTATATGGTGCTGCTATTTTTTTAAGCCCTTGTTCTTATGACTTAACTTTTCCGTCTGTATTTCTATATCTTGCATTCGTGTTTGGAGTAATTCGTTGTTAACTCTATATTGCTTAAAGTCTTGGATGAAATAGTCTTCGATAATATCGTAACACTTATTGTAAAAATCTTTAGATAACAAAAAGGCAACAGCTAGAAATATTTCTTGTGTACATAAGTTCCACATATGATTAAGGTTGCTTCTTTGTCTCCTCCTTTTATTAGGTATGTGGAAGAGCATTTCCTATAATTAGAGGAGTTGGTTAATTCCAGCTCATAGTATCTTAATAATTCTTGTGACTTTATTTTTTAACCAATTATCAAACCTCTTACCACCATCTTGACACAACTTAGTAGCAATGAAGTACCTTGTACTCTTATCCACAATCAATTTAAAATCTCCAAAAATAGCATACCAATAAATGTCTTTAATCTGTTCGTAACAAATAACGTTTAAACTATCCGTAGTACTCGTATTTATTGTTTAGAAAATATTTTTTAACATTATTTCGTTACCAGCTAGTTTTACTGTATAAGGTCAGTTTTTGAAGTGGCCCGAATTCGGTCCACTTAGTTTGTTATTGTAATATTCTAATATTTCATTTGAACCTTTATTTTCTAACTTTTTTTTAAATCTTCTACCTCCCATTGCACACAATTTAGTAGCATTGAAGTAACCCGTGTTCTTATCTATAATCAGTTTAAAATCACCAAAGATACCATACCAATAGTTATCTTTAGTCTGTTCGTAACATATCTCATTCAAACTTTGATCCATACTAACCTATTATGGTTATTATTCCATAAAAATAATATTTAAATTTATACTACAACATTACTTTTATCTATCCAGCTATTATGTGAATCATCAAATACTAACCATTTAACGTATGCTTTGTCACCTTTCTTTCTCAACACCTCCACTAAGTATTTATCTTTATGTTTCGTCTTTAATAGTTCTGGTTCGTTAAATCTACCTTGCACATCCTCTTCTTCTAAAGCTTTAATTCTATACGTAGGTGCATTAGATGGTATAACTTCCCTAATAACAAATACTTCTGTTGACCAATTAGGTGTATATCCTTTTTCAAATAACCCTTTCGATTTACTTATTTGCTTATTCTTTTTATTCACTTCTATAGGCTTTAAACCAATGGTTCTATGCATAGGATTATTATACTTGTTAACTAGTGATGGTAATATTTCTATCCATTTATAATCTCCTTGTGTTGTAAATATTTCCACATGTTTTGTTTAAGAGTTCTATTGAATCTCTCAACAACAGAAGCTTTCTTACCCCTATAGGTTGAGTAATGATTAATCTTATTTTCCTCCATCACCTTCTTAAATTCTTTATTGTAAAACTCTTTGCTTTGATCAGTTTGTAAGTTACTAGGTTTTCCCGTTCTTAATATGGATTCAAATGCTTCTGTAACATTTTTACCGCTCTTATCTTTAACAGGAACAGCAAAAGCATATTTCGAAAACGCATCTATAATCGTTAGCAAATACTTATAGCCTTTGTTTAACTTGGAGATACCTTTTAACATTCCACTATGCATTTCCACAAGATCTGCTTGCCATAAATCATCTATACCTTTAACAATAACATTTAACCTAGGGTAATTCTTTCCGGAACGTTTGTGAATTTCTTCTATAATGTCTTCTCTAATACCTTTACCTTGTTCTAGTCAATCTTTCTTTTTAACGAATTACGATTTAGTAACACCAAATACTGAACCAATACCTTTCTTACTATACCTTCCATTCTGGTTTTTTTCTATTCTAATAGTGTTTTTCTTCGTATCTGTTTTTTTCTTTCACTTAACACAATACATCCTGTTTATTATATAGAAATTTAAAATTCATCATTTCCTAATACTACCCTCCTAACATTATCATTATCACTTGATTCGTTTTCGTATTCATCTTCATCCTCTCTTTCTACATACATAATAAGCATTAATGATTTGCCTTGTTTCAAATCAGAATTTTTGGATGGTCTAATTGTTAACTGATCATTGATATTAAAGTGTAATGGAAAACTTTCAAATAAATGTCATTTAAAAATGTGTCTATAAGTTATGAATTGAAACTTGATTCTGTATGCATTAACTACTTCTATAAAGAAATTTGTAGGCAGCAGCTAAATTATATAAAAAAATTACTGGTTTCTCAACATCATCTTTTGCCAATCGACATGGTAATTCTACAGTTTCTTTTTGTGTAAACTCTTCGTTTGCTTATTCAAGCTGCTCTAATGTTACATCATCTTGTTTATCGATAGCATTAGATACATTAACCCATCATTTATTCTTAAAATCAACCCAGGATGTATAATTTGACGTAAAAACTTCTTTTTTTACATTTAATGTTAGATGTAAGTTTTAGATGTAAGTATTTTATGATTTTAAATGTCATTAAAGCCTATGCGCAAAGCACCCTGCCCAATCTCACCCTACTGAATCTGTGCTGGTCAAAGATATTTCCAAAATGGGTTGGCCTAGAGTTTGGCCCAGGAGTTAGGTTATTACACTACTGTCCTTTACCCAAAGAAAGGGTGTAACTTCGAAAGGGTGTTGTGATAAAGACACACTCTACTTAGGTTCTGTTCGATTTTCACATTATCCAGTAGCTGACACCTTTTTCCTATCTTTTCTTTGCATAGTATCTCATAACTCAATTCATCCTTATATAGGGTTAAAAGAATTTATTTTCATTTCCGTAACTTCAGTATGTTTATTTACATTGCTGTAGGACGTAATATTGAGGTCACAAATATTCAATAATAATAATAATAATAATAATAATAATAATAATATAGGTAACAATTTCCTTATGAGGACACATTGTATTAAAATCTGTAAAATCGCCCGTAGCGTTAGCCAGAAGTTACAAAATAGTCGGAATTAGAGAAAAGTGTCAGGATCAACAGGACATACCCTCTCAAACGTCCCTACAACTAGCTAAATGTTATAACGGAAAGTTTCCCTAGTACTAGTTATATGTTATAACGGAAAGTTTCGAGGCAAATTTCGTTTAGAAAGTATGGATTCTGAACTCACAAGAGCCGTAAGAAAATTTGTTTTTAAGTAATGGTTATGCCGGCTAAGCTACAGAACACGTCGATGATGAGAATGAAAGAAATATTGAAATAAAGAAAGTTCGAGGAAGCAGAACACGGAGGAAACCTATACACACGTTGTTTGTTCAGCACAATGCATACTAGGCGGGAGCTAGGTGGAACAGGTTGTACCAGTAAATTTACAACACTTCAATAATAATAATAATAATAATAATGCTATTAAAAGTTTATAGTTGCACTTAAATTCGACAAAACTTACTTAAACGTAGGGGTTTCGAGGAAGGGGTACAGCTATTCTATTTTAAACGAAGCTTTCTGCTAATATTTCGTGTAGAAAATATTCTACTTTACGTTTCCAGGAAAATAACTGTAATAGAAAGACCTGAATATAATTGAACACTAAAGCTTGTAATAAACTAACGTGTGGAGTTTGCAGATGTAATTATAAAAGCCTTGCTACAAAAATATGTACACAGACCATAAATCAGTGAGCTCTGAAGTACAAAGTAGCAAAATAATATATAAGATTCAGTCTACATAGCAATTGTTGCTTAAAGAGTGGCATATATTATTTCTAGAATCGAGATAAGACGAGAAATGTTTACGATACTTTTCGTCTCGTCTCGATTCTCATCTCCAAAGCATGACGATAGAGTGAGTTAGCCTTGTCCCGTCTGGAATTAAAATGTTAAGTCTCATCCCGAATTTGTTTGGTTTGTTTTTAGAATCGAGATGAGAAATTCGTCTTTTCATGGGCAACGTTACACAAAACCAATTTTTTTTTTGATTTCTGCTTGTAATGGTATGACCTGAGCGATAATAAATTTTCAATTTTTAAATATTTTTCCGGATAATATTTATTATCACTAGTATTATTCCTGAAAATTTTATAGTTGAAGTGTGGAAACAAACGAGTATTTATTTATTTATTTATTTATTACGTATTTATGACTTCTTTTACGTGGCGAAGTTAAGGATCTGCAGCCTTCTCCGAGCACTTAACCACGTGCATACATTATATATATTTAAAAAAACACAAATATATAGAAAATATTAACAATTACAAAAGAAAAGTATTGAACCACATAAGAAAACAATATACTACTTAATTTAAAAAAAAATGGTTAAGCACTTCAAGAAACAAAAATTGAAAAATAATATTCAATAGGGGAAACAAAAATAACATGGAGAAACCAAAAATTGCATATTGCATATTCATACTAGAGGTATGAATAAGCTGTACAAATTAACCTAGGTTACCTATTGGTTGTGTGTTCATATGTGTGTTATTAATAATCTGGTAAAACGAAGATGCCTCATGTGCTACCAGTGTCCTTATCTTTACTTAAGAGAAAGGAATATACCGAATTTTTTTTTAAAAAATTTGGCGACTCTGGAAACCTTGTGTATTAATTGAGGTAAACTGTTCCAGAGGCGTGTAGTACTTACTGTGAAGGATTTTGAGTATGAATCAGAATTGTGACTGGGGATGGAGAGCAAGAAATTATCTTGTTATCTTGTGCTTCTAGTATGAAAATCTCATAAATATAAAAATCTACGGGCTAGATACGATGGTTCTGACGTAGTAAGTATTTTGTACAATAGGGTAAGATTATGTAAATTTTTTCTTCCGACTAACGTCAGCCATGACAGTTTTTTATAAAAAGATGTGAGATGTTCCCTGTAAGTTATATTGAAAATAAATCTATTGCAGGCATTTTGCACTCTTTGCAAGCGTTTTGATTATTTTCTGTCAGATCAGAATAGACTGAGTCGCAATAGTCAAGATGTGGGAACACCAGTACCTTGACAAGTTTGATCTTCAAAGATATTGGTAAGAAAATTCTTAGTCGATTTAACGTATGTAGGGCACCAAACGCTCTCTTACAAACTCCATTTATTTGATCTGACCAAGAGAGATTTTGATTTATTATGACTCCGAAATTTTTGGCAGCTGTAGAGAATGGAATAACAGTATTGGACAATATTATATTTGGGAGCTGATAGATATTAATAGAAGAAAGAATTCTTGGGGAGCCAATTAAGATGCGCTGCGATTTTGTTGCATTTAATTTTAACCCATGAGCCGTAGACCAGTCGCTGATTTTGTTTAACTCAGTATTTATTTTCTCAATCGCATTATTAATATCTTGTTGGAGAAAAGAAGCATATAACTGAAAATCATCAGCGTAAATATGGTATTTACAATAGGTGAGAATTTTAGGGAGATCATTAATGTAAAGGGCAAAGAGAAGGGGACCTAGTACGCTACCCTGCGACACTCCACTGTTTGTACAATGCCATGCCGATATGTGATCCTGATTGATCACTACTCTTTGTTTACGTTCGTGAATGTAAGAATGAAACCATTTAACCACTGATTCAGAAAAATTAAACAATAATGAAAATTCCTTAAGTAATATGTCAAAATCAAAGGTTTGAAATGCCTTACTATAGTCAAGTAGAGTAAGGAGCGTCAGTTTTCTGTTATAAATAGCCGATCTTATATTTTCCGTTATGTTTACTAGTACAGTGCATGTGCTATGATTACTTCGAAAATCAGATTGAAATGTATCCAATAAATTATTTGTTGTTAAGTATTCCCGAATTTGATCATTTACAATATATTCAAAAACTGTTGAAAGCTCGGGAAGGACACTGATTGGACGATAGTCTGCAATATTATCAGCGTTGTTCTTTTTTGGAAGTTGGGTGACCTTAGCAAGTTTCCATACTGTGGGAAAAGTACCTGTTGCAAGAGAGTAATTAAAAATGTCAGTGATAGGATTAAGTACATGCAGTAGGATTTTCCTGACCATAGTTATTGAAATATCTGTACCAGTGGCTTTAGATTTAATTCTTTGGATCGCTTTTAATACATGTGCAGGCTGTACGTGAGAAGACGAGAACAGAGAGTTAATTTCCGCAGCTACAATATTATTCATTGTTTGCAGTTTCATGGAGGCTGGTACCATACATGTTTGACAGAAAAAAAGTGTTCAATTCATCTGGCGTATAGTTAACAGCGTTCTTGGCTATGTTTCTCCCAACACCTAATACTTTAGCCATTTCCAAAGAACTGCTCCATTATTTTGGAATTCAAGTATTTAATAGGCAAAGCGCCGTTTTGCCTTCCTTACTTCTTGAGTGCAACGGTTTCTTAATCTCCTATTGTTTTCGAATTTCGTATTAGGATTTATGGTGCTATCACTGGAAGGATCACTATTTTTAACATATCTCCTGTATGCTCTATAAGCTTTATCTCCGCGCCATTAACGAACGTAATTCATCGGTTTAGCATGGTGATGGGTGTTGCGAAACACGTTTCTTAACTACAGGGGCGTGACTATCATAGAAATTTATTATTAAAGAATTATTATAGAAGTATTCAAATATTTGAATGTGATAATGCGTGTGTTATCGCTGGTCAACCGCCATCAACATTCCTAAAGTAAAAAAAAAAAAAAAATGCTCGACGTGTTTTCGATCGAAAAAGTTCCAGATTACTGGCCAATCGCCTAGACCACTGAACTACAATCACTACGCTGTAAATGATTCGTTTTTAGTCTGGTTACTTTAAGTTTCTCTGCCTCACCTTGGAAATTGTATATTATTTTTTTTCTTCGTTTCAAAATGTCTTTCGTATTCCTCTTATGATGATATAAGTGAATGATTTTCGGTAGAGTTTATTTTAATAAGTTCAGTTGTTCTTAAACCTTTGATACGCAAGTTTGTTTTCTCTCCACATGAAACTACAGATAAGACAGATTTAATTGTCGTACTGTGCATTTGTTTCAAAGCAGCCACGGTCAAAGACTTATGACAGCCACAGTATAAACGATGGCTCAATTTGATATATTGAAACAAACTCTAGCCTCTTATTATGAGAATAGAAAGATACGGAAACTACTCAGTGGTACTCCATTTGATATTTGTACAATATATCATGTAATAAAAAAATTTGAGTGTAATTTTATCATGAAATAAAGAGAATGATAATTTTGTTTGTTGCTACTTAATCATTATCTCCATTCACATTTCCTTATTTGTTGAATTTGTTACAGGCGCGATAACGTATTACCATTCCACGGAGAAGACAATACGTGTATTACTTTAAAGGAAACCATTTCTCATTCAGATGAGGAATCTCATACTTCGATGCAGTTTGGCAAGGGGTTTCATCCATCACTTTTGTCAAAGCATATTCTAGCGCAGGAGAGTGAAAAGCGTCATACCTACGGAAAGAGAGAAAAACACCTTAGTCAAATTTCAACTTTGTCAAGCAATAACTTAGTGCATACAGGTGAAAAATCCAACATCTGCGGAGTATGTGCAATGGAATTTAGTTTATGTTCATGTTTGGCTACGCACATTTTAAATCGTACGGGAGCAAGGTTACACACATGCCAAGAGTGTGGTAAGTCATTTACTCGACGTTCATGTGTGGCTAGACACATGTTAATCCACACAAGTGGAAAACCTCACACGTGCGAAGAGTGTGGTAAGGCATTTAAACAACGTTCCAATTTGTCTTCTCACCTATTGATCCACTCGGGAGAAAAACCTTACACTTGCCAAGAGTGTGGTAAGGCATTTAATCGACGTTCACATTTGGCTAGACACCTGTCAATCCACACAGGAGAAAAAACTCACACGTGCCACGAGTGTGGTAGGGGATTTAGTGTACGTTCAAATTTGGCTACAGACTTGTCAATCCACACAGGAGAAAAACCTCACACGTGCCACGAGTGTGGTAGGGGATTTAGTGTACGATCACATTTGGCTAGGCACATGTTAGTCCACACAGGAGAAAGATGCTACACATGCCACGAGTGTGGAAAGGGATTTAATCATCGTTCATCTTTAGTTAGACACCTGTTAATCCACACAGGAGAAAAACCTCACACGTGCCAAGAGTGTGGTAAGGGACTGAGTGCACGTTCAGATTTGGCTATACACATGTTAATCCACACAGGAAAAAGACCATACACGTGCCAAGAGTGTGGTAAGGGATTTAGTGTACGTTCACATTTGGCTACACACATCTTATTACACGCAAGAGAAAAACCTTACACATGCAACGAGTGTGGAAAATCATTTAATCGACGTTCCAGTTTGGCTTCACATATATTAATCCACACAGGAGAAAGGCCACACACGTGCCAAGAGTGTGGTAAGGGATTTAGTGTACGTTCACATTTGGCTACACACATCTTAATACACGCAAGAGAAAAACCTTACACTTGCGAAGAGTGTGGTAACGCATTTAATCAACGTTCCAGTTTGTCTTCACACCTGTCAATCCACACAGGAGAAAGACCTCACACGTGCCAAGAGTGTGGTAAGGGATTTAATCGACGTTCCGATTTGTCTTCACACCTGTCAATCCACACAGGAGAAAGACCTCACAGGTGCAGAGAGTTGGTAAGGCGTTTAGGGTACGCTCATATATGGCTACACATATGTTAATACACGCAGGAGAAAAACCTTACACATGCAACGAGTGTGGTAGGTCATTTAATCGACGTTCCAATTTGGCTTCACACATATTAATCCACACAGGAGAAAGACCACACACGTGCAGGGAGTGTGGTAAGGGATTTAGTGTACGTTCTTATTTGGATACACACATGTTAATACACGTAGGAGAAAAACCTCACACGTGCGAAGAGTGTGGTAAGGGATTTAGTGTACGTTCACGTTTGGCTAGACACATGTTAATCCACACAGGAGAAAAACCTCACACGTGCGTAGAGTGTGGTAAGGGATTTAGTGTACGTTCACGTTTGGCTAGACACATGTTAATCCACACAGGAGAAAAGCCTTACACATGCAACGAGTGTGGTAAATCATTTTATCGACGTTCCAGTTTGGCTTCACACATATTAATCCACACAGCAGACAGACCACACACGTGCCAAGAGTGTGGTAAGGGGTTTTGTGTACGTTCATATTTGGCTAGTCACATGTTAATCCACACAGGAGAAAAACCTTACACGTGCAACGAGTGTGGTAAGTCATTTAATCGACGTTCCAGTTTGGCTTCACACAGTAGTAAAGCATCACACGTGCCAAGAGTGTAGTGAGGGATTTAAACATCGTGCAACTTTTGTTACACACGATAATTCACAAAAGATTTAAAGCTCACAGTTGCCAAAGTGTGGTTAAGTATTTAAATGAAATTCAGAGTTGGCTACACGCATGTTAATCCACACCCGATCCAAAATCTCACAAGTGCCAATACCTTGGAATGGAATTTATTCAACGCTCATACGTGTTAAGCCAAATAGGACGTAAATCTCACACATGGAAAATGTTAAAAATGATTTTGTCTACGCTCAATCCTTGCAAGGCATTTCAATACACAAGTGACAAACCAGAGATGGATAGAACGTAGCCTCCTATTTACTCAAGGTTCTCATTGAGCAAGAAATTGTTAATCCACACAAGACAAGAGTCTCACATGCGCAGAGTGTAGAAATACGTTTACTTGCAGTTCTCATTTGGCAAATCGCATAGTAAAACACATAGTTCAATAACGACAGATATGGGAAGGAAGTTCAATATGATTTAGTTTAGAATCAGCTTTGGCAAGACTTGTAAATAGACATGGCATATAGAAAAGAATTTGCCGCTCTCACAAGTTGTTTTGGCAGAAATATTATATGCACGATAAATACACTGCTAAAGAGGACTACAACAGAATTAAATATTAAAGGAATCAGACCACATTAAGCCCTTCAAATGTACCTGCTATTTGGAATGGAATGTAAGTTGTGAAGGACAAATTGTTAAGTCCGTATTTTGGGGGCAGATGTTAAAGGAAATTGGTTCCGCATTTACTCCACGAATAGCTCTTCTGCTTTGCCGCCACAGTGATTGCTGCGTAGTGTAAAGTTGGCTGACGCCGACGAAGATTCAAATGACGATTTCGCAAAGGAACATTTATGTAGAGATAAAAATTCCAAATATAGTCCATGAGAGTTCTTGTATGTAAGGGAGTTAAAGGCAACAAGTTTAAGCGACATCCATAGTGAGGGTGCACCTTCCTCATCAGCTACAAGTGTAGATCCAGCGGAAAGCATGTCAATTCCAACACTAACACTTTCTGGACCATCTGCATTTTAGCTGCATCTTTCCTGTCGATACATGGTTGCACAGTTCCATTTTAACCGCATATATTTATTTTTTCGGTTTTTACGATATTCTTTCATGCTCTTTGGCAGAAAATTTTATGCAGTTTGAAGATAAGAAGTGATCGTAAACTCAAGTCTTCGTCCCTTCCACATGGGTTAAACTGATCAGATAAACATTACGTTAAAATCGTATTAAGGTTGTATGTGTCAAAAAATGACTGACTAATAATATTGAAAACGATTGCATTCCAGTTGTCGTCTTTGATTTCAAAGCGAGATTAATAGCATTTTTATCCAAAGTGTTAATTACTTTACCGGAATTCGTGGTGTTTTGCGAAAAGAGCGTCTGTACCAAAATTTCGACGCAAATATCTTCTACTCTTTTTCGTCCACAGTCGTTTCTCAAGCGCGGGATGATGATATAAGGTGAATGTGCATGTGGGTTCATAAAAATGAAGTTCGAAGCTATGTTTCGCATTCCTTACTTATTCTCTTGTATACTTAGAAGTTTTTTAGTATACTGACTTACCAACTTTTCACTCGTTTTATAAGAAAAGTTGTTAAATCAGGTTTTAAATTTTATTCAAAAACGTTCTGTTTACCTTATAAAAATCTGGTACTGTAAGACAACGTCACACCTGTCAAAACGAACCAGCATACATAATTTTACACCACTGTATTAATATATCGGTATTTCAACACATTTCTATAAATTTTAAGACGTGATCCTGTAAAATCAAGCAATAATGAGTTAGCAACTTCTGATTTGAGTTCTTCATATAGTTCGCGTTCAAGTTTGGCAAGACAAATTTTAATATACACAAGTGGAAAACTTCACATATACGAAAAGTTTGGAATACTACTTAGTCTATACTCAAGTCTGGAAGGATATTTTAATACACAGATGAAACTCTCACACATATGACAACACACAGGCGAAAAGAAGATTTATATGGAGCTCACGTTTTACAATGAACAAAAGAAAAAAATACTATTAAATACTAAGGAAAAAACTAAAGCGTTCTACGTGTGTAGAAAGGGCTTAATTAAAGTTTCTATTTCCCAACAGATATATTAATACAGATGGGGAGTAACTGCTCAGTCAAGACTATGAAGAACGGTATAATCAAAGTTCAATTTTGAGGAAACATGCTATCTCATAAAGGTAAAAGATGGCTGTGCATAATTGTGAAAAGCGTTTACATGAAGTCCATATTTTGTTAGTGGAAAAACATTGTAAGATATGTGAAACTAATTACTAAAAAATCATGTTTGTACATAAAAAGTATATTCAATTTACACACGTGATAAAATATACAAATGCGAAACATCTTAGTTATCAAAAGTGCGATAAAATTCGTTCAATATTACGTATCAATCTCACGTACTGCCAATTCACGTTTCCGTTCGCGACGACGGTAATTTGGCCGTGATTGATTATTCACATTTTCCAGCATTGTGCATGATGCAAAAAGTATGTTTTGGAGCATTTAGGTTTAGTAAATCAAGACAAATCATTGTTGACCAAACGTATAAGTTTAATTAAACTATAATACTGTTAAATATGAGTGAAAACACTGTACAAAACACAAAATAACAGATTCGAACCTATCCAATATCCATGTCACTGAGCTTGTTGTTGTAATGCTGATATTTACTGCAGAGAGCAGTAATGATTGAATGCTTTTTGCATATGTTTTTCCACAATATGTAGACTCAAGGCGGGTTCAAAGTTAATGAACATCCACTTCACTGCTCTCTTTCTGAGATTGCTTGCATGTATTGCAAGTAGTGATAATTGTTGACAGCAATCTGAACATGTATTTTCCACAATCATTACATTCAAGGCGAGTTCTGTTGCTTTCCCTTGACCCGCAGATGTAGCAAATATCTCTTCGGATTGGTTACACTGCTTCATCATCGGTAGTTAGTTTTCTGTATTATGCTAAGCACACCACCAATTTTTTTTTTTTCAAAGTTGATATTTTACGATGAGCTTTCAGGTTTTCGTTTATTAATTATAATGCTAACACGTATAGATATGGGTTTGTAATATTTTTTAGGTTAGGGCAGTTAAAAATGAAACTGCGGATGAAAAATAATGAAACTTTTTTTTACAATTTTATGTAAATGCGAAACAAAAAATCACGTTTTGGCTCCCTCTGACGGCAGATTGACCGTCCACCCTCCACTACCAACTTTGGGATTGTACTGAACGGGAAGTAATGCATTTGATAATTTTCTCGCAGAGGATTGATATGTTTAGAGTAGCGAGATATTGCTTTTGCATTACACATTACTTTCTAATCCACATTTACAAATGGAAGAGAATCGGGCTGTTTTCCAAGAACAGGGAAAACAGGTTTCCCTGAAACATCTATTAAAAATGAGCGAAAGTGGAAAAGAAATAATATATGATTTCGAATACAGAAAGGTCCATCTTATATTGTCCTGGCCAGAGGCTTTCAGGCCGGAGTGAAAATCAGAGTAATTCATACTCTGGGGGAGTGATAGATAAATGAGATAAGGTGGACGAGTAAACGGATTGAAGAGGGAGGTACGTCGATTATGCAGTTGAGAATTTATTAAAATTTTCTGTTCTTCCCTCAATTTGTGCACCTGATATAACATTGTACTTTAAAAGACTTATGCTAGAAGTTTTAGATCTAGGTCTGATAAGATACCAAAGTTGTTTAGTGTTGCTGATGCTAGTGTCTTTTTTTTTAAGATATAATCTAGGTGTTTGCTGCATCTCAATAGCTTTTTTGTATTAAGTCGTATATCAGAAATTATTTTAAGATATGTATTCATCTGGAAATGCACACCACAATTCCCAAAGTTTTTTTTTTTTTATTTGGTAATGTGTAGCGTCTCTGTTCGCCGTGCCTCATTGGAAATTTCATTGTTTTTACTTTTTTGAACAGTAGAAAGTATTTATTGTTGCATTAAAAACATGAGGGAAAGAATCCAGTGCCTCGTCTATAGTTCAATTTAGTAAAAGTGTCCACTGTATCACCTGTTGCACTTTGCAAATTTCACCCAAAGGGGCCTTCCTTCAATCAGGTACAAACATTCTTTTTGAGTTGGATTGCTGGCTTCCGGGATTGTGCTAAGATAGGGAACGGGCAACTCGCGGTCTCGGAGAAGGAACTCTTTATATGAGATGACGGATTATATCAGAAAAATAGACACGACATAATTTAAGCTGCTATTTTTACGCGCGTTATGAAAATCGTTCAATCCCAAGTCGAGTGCTTGAGTAGAATGTTCGACAAAGGAATGTCATTTGTGTGATGTTATCCCATGTTTACTGTAGTTCCATATGTAAGCCCAAGATATATTCACCAAAATGAAGAATTTTGTCACCTTGTGACAACATTTGGAAATGATTCGTGGCATGTTTCAATTAAACTTGAGGACTGTTCGTATATTGTCTGCAGAAACACCGGACGAAGTTTGTTTTGGATAGACTTACTTGGGCTCAAATAATTTCACACTCACGTACGAGATCATTCTGTGCTCTGCTGCCCTATTTATTTTAATACTACAAACAATCCGCCCCTGTGGTCTTGCGGTCGTTTATCTATGTAGAGAATTGGTTGAGAAAAGGAATTCCACTGTTCCTTACCAATACTTTCAGACAAGTTTCAATTACCACTAGACAGCCATATTCCAGCAACTAACTAATATTCATACCACAGTCCGTAAAATTGATTATAATGCATTGTACATTTAGATAGTATAGTTTAAACGTGGTTTTGTTCACTGCACTTTTGATCAACATTCTTCTGTACATCACCACATTAAACGCAGAATATGGAGCACCTGACGGCACACTTCTCTAGTGTGGGATCACGTTGTTCTAGTCACTCTCATTCTTTTCTTGCCATCTGGGTTGAACATTGTAAATTATATTATTTCAGTGTTCTGTAGCAATAAGTGAAAACGGTATATCACTGCATTTCCAGCTGGAGATACTGTCAAACGCAGACACTAGCCGTAACCTTACTACTGGGTTCACAATGGAAATGAAAAAGCACAGAAATAGCACAAATATTTTTCCCGAAGCATTAGCACGAACTTTAACTTTTCTACAAGTTGATGCCATTTTTTTTAACTTTATGCATAGACTATCCTAAGTACATACAAAGATTTCGTATTGCAAAATTTAATACACAGATTTACGGTGCGGATAGCCGCATCATCCATAATTTATCAAAATCTTTTGATCCTCTAACCAAAAGTTTTCCAAAGAGCTTTCCTTTTTCGATTACCTAGTCCTACTCTGGAGCTATACCAATGCATAACTTTCCCCATATTACAGTACGATATCGAAAAACTAAATCTCACCTATATCAGCAAACGCTTCCAAACTCAGCACCCTTTATTCATACAATATCTATTACCTCACTTTAGATCCTACACGAAATCGCTATCAGCATACCCCTTGTCCCTAATGTTTACGCCCTGTTAGTACACTTTACCCTCGTAACATCCATTGTTCTTAACCCTACAGTGGTAACGTGAAAGAAAATTTCATGAATGGTAACACTTTGCTTCCTGGACCCAGGACCATTTTTACTTGATAAGATATGAACTAGGATTTAAATTTCTATTATATTTACAATATTAAATACAAACACCAGATAGTGGATACGCTTTAAGCGAAACTGTACATTCACTTTATTGAAGCAATATCTTTCTTGTTATAATTAAGTTCGATACCTATGTGACTATTTTATTGCTTAAATACCAGCACTCAAAATAAAATATTTATTAACTAGAAAGAAGTAAACAAGGGGAAAGAAGTAAGTAAGGGGTTTTTACACATAAGTAAACTCATTATGTTCACTGTTAACTCATTATATTCCATATGGAAAAGGCGAGACTTCACAAGAAACTAATCAATTTCTTTATATTCATAAACTATTAGCATTTGGCAACCACACTCTTCAAAACGTTCATCTTTTGCACAACCATGAATATTAAACGTTCAGCACGCAGCTCGCAACCTTCTTCACTTCGATTTTCATGCCACTTACAATGGTTCGTACGTGCAATTTCATGTATCTTCACTCGAAACAAATATTTAACTTCATAGTGATCATATATACCTAGGTATTTGACTATGACTTTTATTTCTATTTTTTAACATTCTCTTCTACTTATTTCATAAACTCATATTTGAACAATTATTATACGAGGAAAAATTTCACACATTGCTTATCAGTAAAACGCATCTCAATTCCAAATTTAATTGCAAATTTACCGGCTATCAACTCATTCGACACGATAAGAAGCTCCCGACTCGACGCGCCACCAGCGCCGTGACAATAGTATTTTATCCTTACACATGGTATAGTATTGACTCTCCATCTAATATTCCAGAACATCTAATCATAACTATTTATTACAGATCTTTATGTGTCACAATGACAGTCATCTATGTTCGACCAGGTCGTCCTATTCCCCTCCCATTCCAATATATTTCAAATAATTTCCGACATTACCTGATCTCTTCCAATATTAACATCCATAGCCGCTCAGACTGAGAAAAAGCAGCTTTTAACAATTTTATCCCTGCCTCCACTACATGGTTCATTCACCCATTACCAAAACCAATCCGTTCCTGATCTAACACTACTCCAGACATAGTGATCACATGGTCTCTCGCCCACAGTATTTTCATCTACATTCTAGATCCTCTGAGTAGTTAACATGTGCCCCTTACACTCACTCAAAAAGTTTCCACTACTTCTTCTTCCGTCTGAGCACGTCCTCTGCTAATATTTCGCCACTAAACTTACTAAACTCATACACTGTCAGCGACCTATCCTCCTTTTACTAAAGTGAATTCAACCCTATGAATACAAAACCTGGGTCAATTTGGCCCAGATGATCTTTTATAAAGAATATCAAAAAGAGATAGTGGGCTAATATTTTTGGTATTCTTCCATTAGCAACCATTTTTACATTTGGAAATCATTTCAGTAGAATTCATATATAAAAAAGTACCCCCAAAATGGCACAAAGTGTAGCTAGGTCATTTTCACCCAGTTTTGGATACCTCGCGGCACGGCCCACAAAAATATCGTTTTATTATTATTATTATTATTATTATTATTATTATTATTATTATTATTATTATTATTATGCCAATTGAAATGAAACCTGGAATAATCACTTCTCCGTTCTACCGTACTTTGATTCGGGTAAGAGTAATAGTAAATATTATTTTATGAAACTCCTTTTTTCCCCACTTTTTCCCACGTCCACACGTCACTACATATTTCCTTCTCAGCAATTGTTATATTTTGGTTCAGTTCCCTAAAATATATGGTTTTATTTCTAGCAAGACACGTGATTCTTTACCCCTTAAAAGTACATAGGTTGGATAAAAAGTACTGGCAACCCTGCCGGCACGCGCCAGTCTAGTGACGGAGAACCACGAGGTGGCAGCACCGGAGAAGACAATCTCAGTTGAGGAACTTAGGTGAGTGGGAACGCTGTTGAGTCAGTCAGTCAACGAGAGCAGTGGCGTCAAATTGGTATCGCGAGTGGAAGCGCTCTAAACACAATGTTCACTAAACGTGAACAGCGTTTGTGGATCAAAATTGAAGTGGCACGTGGTCGTAGTGCACGAGAATGTTTTCAGGGACTGCGGGAAGCCTGTGGTGATGCAGCGTTGACATACCTCACCGTGGCTCGATGGGTTAAAGTGTTTCGTGAAGGCAGACAGAACGTGGAAGACCGACAATGTTTTGGACGACCTCCAGTGGACAACATGACAATTCAGCTCCTTGCATCCTTGCTGGACGTGGATAGACGGTGTACTGCGCGTGAGTTATCGGCAGAGGTTGGGGTGTGCCATAAAACTGTGCTTCACATTTTGAACGACATCCTCGGTTTTCGCAAATTTGCAGCATATTGGGTTCGACATGTCATTACCGAGGTGCAGAAAGGGTACCGATATGCACTGGCACAAGAATTGCTCGACCGCCACCAGAGGGAGGGTGACAATTGCTTGGGCAGGATCGTTACCATTGATGAAACCTGGGTTCGATCCTAGGAACCATGTTTGAAGCGCCAATCCAACGAATGGAAACATTCCGGTTCCCCTCGGCCAAAGACTGTGCGCCCTAGTCAGGGAGTAGTGAAGGTGATGTTGATAGTGGCGTATGATGTCCAAGGGGTTATCCTGCACCATGCTGTACCAGCAGGGCAGACTGTGAATGCGCCATATTACTGTACGTTCTTGCAACACCATCTGCGTCCCACACTTCGGAGAAAGCGACCTGGTCTTTTGGCATGGACATCAATCATTTTGCACGACAATGCACGCTGTCACACAGCTACTGCCGTGACGGACCTTTTACGTGCCTGGAACTGGGAGATTCTGGAACTTCCACCATATTCGCCGGATATGAGTCCGTGCGATTATGACCTGTTTTTCAAGATGAAGCAACCACTTCGCGGACAACGATACAACACCAGACAAGCCATCCTCAATGCCGTAGGGCGGTCGCTGCGAGACATAGCCAGAGTACAACGTGCTGACGGAGTACGGCGCCTTCCATACGTGTGGCAGAAGGTTGTGGACATGGGAGTGATTACATTGAAGGAATGTAGAACGTATTTTCCCTTCTATTACAGTCATTTGTAAATTATAACAATTGTGTCATTAGTTTTTATCCATCCCTTGTATGTAATCTGTCACAAGCTTGTTTGCAAAGCGCATTGCACCAGCAAACCGCTCTGTAAAGACTGTCAGGTGTAATCAAAATACAATGTGTGACAAAATTTATTCCTAACAAAGCGTATTTCTAAGTATAAATCTCTAATGTTACAGTACTATAATTCAGGTATTGTTTGAAAGAATCAAAAGCCGCCACTGACAGTGTATACAGCGTATGAAATTTAGTGTAAGAAGCACGAATGGGTCAAAATAACCCACGCTTAGTACTTTACCTAACATTTTAGGTTTGGTTCTCTAAGGGTTAATCCACTCTAATCTCTACCACCAATCATTCAACTCGCAATTGAGCTTTTCATCCCTCAAACCGCATATATATCACCTCATCATCCTAAAATTCCTCCGCGCTACTTTCGTCTAGTTAAACACTCACGTCAAATCTATACAGAATATGTTTGCACTGGCAACCACGAAGCTCTTCAGCAACATAGAACCCTCCACCGAACAGTGTATAAATTACGACAGTGGATTAAAACCTGAAACACAATTTCTGCCTTATCACACCCTTCGCAATATTAGATTCGTTTCAACGCATCAGCTGGTAAATTTACCCAAACCTGTTATCCTCTCTTACATCACGATTAGGAATTGTACAGAGACCAAGGAAAAGCTAAAACCTTTGCTTCCTAATTATATTATATTATTTTTACACTTCTATCATTCACTTAGCATTTTAGGCCTAATTATCATCCTGTAGGCATTTCAACTTCAATTCACCACATACCCATCTTCAACCCAACATATATACTCACAAAGCACTCACTACCTTCATTTCTACCACTGAAATCACTAATTTCATCTATCATAAATGTTATAATGACCCGAAAATCAATAACATCTATCGACATGTAAGATGTCCACGAATACTGCTAAATCTTACAAATCATCCAAATTTTTCTTGTTTTTTAAAATCAACAATACCGTCCGATACAGCTCAACAGTATCTTCACCAAAATTCTAGGGAAAAAATATCGTCAAATGACTTCATGCTCATGTTTCCCATTACTATGTTTACCACACCATCAAGCAGGCTCCCGCCCACAAATTACCATCAACGATCAGCTTCTGCGTCTCCTCAGCTGCATCCATAAGTAGTATAATACCACCAAGCCATCCTGCCTGGTACTCTTTAATTTAGAAAAGGCATTTAATGACGTGTAGCGTTAGGGTTTGCCTCCAAACCTGCTACACTTTCGCCTTATCGCATTTATCCGTTTTATTTACAATTTCTTGTCTGGCCACCGTACTTACGAATACCTTAATCAACAGTCATATCAAATGATATTTATGCACTCAGCCGTATTTAAGGCTCTTTACTATCACCCTTATTATATCTGTTTTATGTTGTTGACATGCCTCTCTCCCCACAAAATATTCAGTTATTTCCATACGCTGATGATACAGCTTTTTTTGCAATTTGCAGTATTATACACTAAGTAAACAACGCCTTACAACCAATAATACAGACGTTTGGTGTGTGGTGCAATAAATGGCTACTAAAATCCAATGCTGCTAAAACCCAAACTACAGCATTTGTGGCCCCTAAGAAACGCTCCAGATTTCACAGTAATTCACTTTCATCACTGTTAACGACAACTGTTTTACAATCTCCAAAACTGTTAATACTTAAGACTCACCATAGATAGACACCTCAGATGGAAGACTTATGTCCAGGACATCAATAGAAAGGCATACATTTGACTCAATCTATTAAAACGACTTCCTGGCACAATCTGGAGTAGTTCTACAAACCTACTCTTAAACACTTATGTAGTCTTCCTTCGACCTGTGATTAGTTACGGCCATACCGTTAGGTCTCGGCAGCTACCCCCTTTTTTTATCAAAAACTTAAGGTTCTCGAACATCGCACACTCATAATTCTATACCACATCAATCTCCTGAGCTCTATGCTCGCGTGACTTTTCCATACATATGGTTCCATGTAGAAAAGCTTTGCCTCAAATACTTCCGGAACGCTCCATCCTCATCGTCCACTCCTCTCTGATTCCATCAACGCTCATATTTATTTTTATATCGTTCACAGCATCAGTCTACCTCTTCCTCCTCTTTACAATGTATCATTATTCCTTACCACCGAATCATCAAGATCTTCCCCTCATCAGAAAGTTTCTTCTCTATCACCCTCCGCATAATATCATACAATCATATTCTACACAATAATTCCTTTGTCACTAACAGAGCTACCCATCCCTTTGAATAATGCTTGAAGAAGTCCCCGAGGGATAAGAATATCCTATATTCGTAATTTTACAACATATTATAGTTTCTCTCGTCCAAACGCACCTCGTCTCATAGATTTCACTCAACAACGTAATATGATAAAATGTAAATCCAAATATTTTCATCATGATGTCCATAATTCATTGTACAATTTCCTTTCTCCACCATCATTATAATTACGATTGTAAAGATCGTAATGTCCTATTTACTCACGTTGTTTGACATAAAATTACAAAATTTTGAAAATCCCTTAAACCATCTTTAACTCCTTTCTCGAAATACCCTTCACTTCTCTTTCCCCCATGGAGGGCATAACCCTTGAGCGGGTGGTTATCTAAAACAAACGTGCGCCATACCTTTACATTATAATTTCAATTATTATGTTATTTCTAAAGGGTGTCTTATAGGTAATTTATATCTTGAAGCAAAGTAAAGTTCTTTGTTTATAACTTTATCACAAGACTGAAGTCGCTGTAAGACCGTAAGTAAAATTTTGCCCAAATATGTACCCCGTTGGCACTTTCAGATAATGCATTTTTTTTAAATTCCGTATCAGGGAGTCAACACAAATATAGGGAATAAGTGTGAGGTTTAGGACAGTTGGAGATGTGGGACAGTGATATACCTCTCTGGTGATTTGTGTTAAGCCATAGCGGTTGCTAGCAGATGTGGCGGCTACGTTTAAAGAGCATTGCTACCAGGTTCTGAAAGTGCATAAGGCTTTAGAAGCAAAGACAGATTTTCCTTTACCGCTGATAACTATTATATTAGATGTATATTATAAACATATTTCACAATATGAAGAGGTAGTAGAGGATTTGATATAAAAGTAGAGAGTTAGGTATTGAAACTACATTTAGAACATTTTTTTATGATTCTAATACCAGAGTGCGTAGCTTTATAGTGACAGTAGTTAAAATGGGTATACAGGGAGGATTATAACATAATTAGTTGAGGAGGATTGGGACACTGTCCCACTCCTATCTGCTCACAAGTGTGAAAACGTTGGGTACATTTATTATAATTCCTGTGTTTCCGCTTGGCTAACGCTATATTTATTTAGTACTTTTTCTCATCAGTGTTTCAGAAAAATGACAAGGAAGTGGAAGAGGATAAACATAGACTAAATACAAACAGCAAACAGTGATATTCTGCATGCCGTAAAGATAGTAGTAGAGAAAAAGAAGAGTATTTGAGAGGTAGCAAGAGAACACAACATATTGAAAAGTACAAGCAAGACTCAAATGGAGATGCTGTAATATTTCAAGGAAATCTCTTTGTGAGAAACTCTCGTTAGCGCAAGTAAGACGAACTATGGGTTTAGAACGAGGCACGGACGAACTTTGACTTACGCATATGAAAATGCCTTCAAGAAGAATATGCCAGAATTTTAAACCGTGCAGAAAAGTGCGGGATATGGCTGGCTTAATGGTTTTATGGAGCATCCCCCTCAGTTATCTCTGCGATCCCTGGAATCAAAAGTTTATCAAAAAGTACCTGCTTCAATAAGCAGAACGTGGACGACTTTTTCAACAATTTGAAATCAGCATATGAGAAATGAAACTTCACTCTGAAGTCTACTTTCAACTGTGATCAAACTGGATTTAGTACCATACACACAACGCCACCTGTGATAGCTTCACGAGGACAGAATCAATTCGGACAGGTAACTTGAGCGGAACGTGCTGAACAAGTGACAGTCCTATGTACCTTCAATCCAGTTAGGAATAGCATTCCTCCAGTTTTTCTATATTCGAGCGTAGGGTACAAGAATTTCTTTCTAACGAAAATACCACCTCATACCTTGGTATTAACAAGGATCACTGGATGGAATATTGCTGAGGTACTTTCAACTGTGATCAAACTAGATTTAGTACCATACGCACAACGCCACCTGTGATAGCTTCACTAGGACAGAATCAATTCGGACAAATAACTTGAGCGGAACGTGCTGAACAAGTGACAGTCCTATCTTCAATGCAGTTAGGAATAGCATTCCTCCAGTTTTTCTATATTCGAGAGTAGGGTACAAGAATTTCTTTCTAACGAAAATACCACCTCATAGCTTGGTATTAAAAAGGATCACTGGATGGAATATTGCTGAGGTACTTTCAACTGTGATCAAACTGGATTTAGTACCATACACACAACGCCACCTGTGATAGCTTCACGAGGACAGAATCAATTCGGACAGGTAACTTGAGCGGAACGTGCTGAACAAGTGACAGTCCTATACCTTCAATGCAGTTAGGAATAGCATTCCTCCAGTTTTTCTATATTCGAGCGTAGGGTACAAGAATTTCTTTCTGAAGAAAATACCACCTCATAGCTTGGTATTAACAAGGATCACTGGATGGAATATTGCTGAGGTATTTGGTGTTCGTTTAGAACACATTAACCGAATTTCAAAATATTCGAAAGAAAATCCAATCATATTGCTCCTCGAACACCACGAAAACCTCGTAAACATCATTGTGGTAGAGAATGCTTACCAATATGGAGTGTTATGAACATTTTAACCCGCATTGCAGTCAAACTGCAACTGGTGGATGTTTCACTATATGGACCTCTGAAGACCTATTACAATCGTGGGTGCAAAGACTGGCTGATTAATAACCAAGGAGAAACTATTTCTCCTCATTCTATTGATGAGTATATAGGACGGGTATACCACAATATGACACAATAGAATATCATATCTCCATTTAAAAAGACTGTAATATACCCTGTCAACAGTGCTTCTTTTACAGAAGACTAATTTCTGATATCTTTAGTAAATGACCGTCCAAATCCCTCGTTGAACAGAAACGCACCGTTTCACCAGCAAAATCTATAGGCAACCTTACCACGCAGAATGCTGCTGTCATATTTGAGAGTATGGACCATGGTTCATCAGAGCTTCTGCCTCAAAGCTCGCTTATATTAGCTATCCAAGAAACTACATATGTTATATTTTGCAGCAATATCTTCCACTGCGTTAGTATTCACTCAGAATATCCGTCCTTATCCGAAGGCTGCCTACCCCTCTTAATAAAACCAACCGTGAGAAAAAGAGGAGTGGCCGAACAAGAATACTAACAGCAACTCCAGGAAAGATGAAACCAAAGAAGAAGGCTTTGCACAGCAAAAGCGAAAGAGATGTCGGTATTAGAGTTCATTTACTACAAGTAAGAGGAAGGTTGATACGAACTCAGAGTCCTCAACCGAAGACAGTATTTTCTCTGAAGAACAGTGTTTTGATATATCCTTTAGTAGTTCTGTTAGTGATGTAGGTTTATCAATGAACGAAATAGGATGGGAAAACACTAATGTCAATGTTGAAAACAGTAATATTATACTTCTTAAATTTTACATCAATAATGCGTACAGTTTCTGCCAGGTTTTCCAGACCAATTATTAATGGTTGAGATCACTCAATGGTAATGGTTACTTCTTCTTTTCAAATTAAATAATATGTTTCAGAGTAACTTCCGAATTTCTTTTCATGAAGTGAGTAGTGTGTTTTCTTGAAATGTAAATAATTATTAAGTGGAAGTTATTATGTATATTGTTGAAATTATTAATATGTCAGGCGATGTAATTGTAAATTTAATAAAAAAATAAGAAATAGCTCAACTCTGCGCTGCACAGCATTATTAGTTTGATAGAGATTATTATTATTATTATAGTTCGATGTACCTAATTCTGCTCTGAGTTTATGCGAGTAGGTGATGGTGATGATGGACGACATAGTAGACTGAAGAACGTGAGATGAATCGGGTTCGGGACAACCCTGAGAAGTAACGCGGATAGGATGTTTATCTACCTAAATGCCCACTTAACGAGAGCTAGGATCAAAACAGGAATCCTACATATCAGAACTGATCGGTCTACTACTGAGCCACTTCGAGAACCGGTAACATTCATGTTGGAAATGAACGTAATTCTTTCTACTCCATATCTTATCCCGAATTGCATCCAAAGCACAGAGAATTATCAAAAACCCTAAAGAAAATACACATACTTCATATTATGTGAAATCAAATGTGCATTCTAATTATCCATATTCTTCTCCACATCCACATTTTAAAAGCCTGCAATCTTTTATCGTCCCTTTTGCTTAAGTCCATGTTTCTGCCCCATTGAGAGAAAATATATAAAGCAATCTAAACATCTGAAACGAAAACAGGCTCGCAATTATAGTATCGGTGTCTAAACATATGAACAAGTACTATGACTATGGGCTATCTAGAAGCAAATGTGATTAAGAGGTTTGGATAGTTTATCTATTCATGTTACAATGTTCAATGTTAATGTTTACTGCGTTGAATATTAATGAAAAACGCAAGTAGAACTCTGCAAAAATTCAGACACTCACATATTATAATAATGCTTAAATATAGTTAGTGATGCCCACGAGACAAGATTTGAGGGTGTCTCGTCTCGAATTTTTTTTCGAAAGTTCTCTCTCGTCTCGAAAACCGTATGTATATTCTATTGAAATAGATCTGTCTCGTCTCGAATCTTGTAACGAAAATTGTGCGTGACGTAACAAAAAATCAAAATCACGAACCTTAATCCTTCAATAAATCCCAAGTTTTAATTAACCTTTAGTCTAATTTTTGAATAGATTTTACAAATGTTAAAATAACTTATTCGTATGTTTAGTTTGGACCCTCAAAAGCTTTGGATTCCTTCTGAAATAAGTTCCTGCGCACGTGACTGAATATTAGATATTCATGATGTTTGTATATACATAGTTGGACTTCCGTCCTTGTTCAGTTTCATACCTTAGTAATTATAATACTTCAATATGAACGACTCGATTATGTTATATACAGAAACAGTATCAATCAATATTGGATACGCTTAGTTAACTATCTACTCTCTGTATTTCGCGATTCATCGCCATATTTAATATCACTCTATTAATAGAAAAACTCCAATTTAATCTTTTCAGGTGGCTAAAGTGCGTAGCTCCATGGTAGATTCATAATAATTAGCGTCTAGCTTTTCGAAGTGACTGAAAATCTTACCTGGTGAGGGATAACGCGCTCTTTAGTGTCCGAATTCTCGTTTATATTCGCGAGATCAGACTAGTTAAAATTCTTTGCGGTGTTACCTCTTGCGAGAGAACCTATCCAAGTGAAACTCTGACTTCGAGTCGAGACTATGGCCGTTGGATACCTTGTCCCAAAATAACATAACACGAAAAGGAATATCCTCGATCGCAACCATTGCGGAGATAAAACGTGAAAAGTTAGATATTGAGCTCCATACTATACATAACAAAGTCGGATTCCGGGTCAAATTTTTCGGGAACGGTCCCGTAAGGAAACGTAGCCTATACATATCAAATTAGTGTGGGGAGCCCAGCACCTTTTGAATGAAAAATTTGTGTCCCCGGGGCACTCGCAGGGTCCCAGGCGAAGTCCAACTCAAAATTTGCAAATCGAACCTGGGGTCAAGTAGCATACTGTATAAGAGCTATTGTTAAATAAAATAAGATAGAACAAATCTCAACTCTCTACGATAACGCTGTGCAAACGGGCAAGTGGTCAAAATGTCAATACAACCTACATCAAAAAATCTATGGCCAAGCTTCTAAATCCGTTAAGTTGCGACTATAACAAAACAGAAAAATGCGTTTAAAAGTGCAAGGTATTGAAGTCAAACTAATTGCTGCAGTCTCTCACAGAGTTGCACAACGGACCTTATCCAGGTATAAGTGTGACTTCGAATGACCAATGGACAATAGAATGACCATGGCCATTGGATTTCGTGTCCTAGAAGAGAAAGGTTACATTGTTAACCGCAACCGTCGTGGAGGGTGAGAAGGTCAAAAGCAAACGGGATATGCGTCGCACATCGGGACCCCAAATTCACAGATTCCACCGTAGAATTTCTATTATAAGGTTGGAGAAAACTGGAATAATGGTGCAGAAATAAAATATATCGGAGGATGCTTTTGAGAGAGTGACTCGGCAGAAATTTCCTTTACTTCAATACCTTGCACTTTTAAACTTGTTTTTCTGTTTTGTTATTGTCGCAACTTAACGGATTTAGAAGCTTGGCCATAGATTTTCTGATGTAGGTTGTATTGTCATTTTGACCACTTGCCCGTTTGCACAGGGTTATCTTAGAGAGTTGAGATTTGTTCTATCTTATTTTATTTAACATTAGCTCTCATACAGTATGCTACTTGACCCCAGCATCTATTTCCAAATTTTGAGTTGGACTTCGCCTGGGACCCTGCAAGGGCACCGGGACACAAATTTTTCATTCAAAAGGTGCTAGGCTCCCCACACTAATTTGATATGTATTCGCTGAGTTTCCTTAGCAGACCGTTTCCGAAAAATCTGACCCGGAATCCGACTTTGTTAGGTATAGTATGGAGCTCAATTTCTAACTTTTCACGCTTATATCTTCACAAAGGTTGCGATAGAGGATGTATTCCTTTTCATGTTATGTTCTTTTGGGAGAAGGTATCCAACGGCCATAGTCTCGACTCGAAGTCAGAGATACACTTAGATAGGTTCCCTCGTTGGAGTTTATTTTTTAGTTACTTTGTTGTTAAGCGTTTTATATTTTCTAATTTAATCTTTATATATATCTATTTTTACTCTATTATTTTGTCGAGCTTATATCTAAAAATCAATTTTCTCTAGAAGTCTTTGCTTTGAACAAGATGCATGTTTTGGGCATTGGCCTTATCGTAACGGGAATGAATAGCTTCGATGCTGACATCACATTAAACCTTAATGAATTAATCAGTCAATTGTAGATATCGTGCCACATAGGATCGGTGTTAAAGAGGGACATTAAATTTCCATCCATCAATCAATATAACATAATAATGAAAACAGTGAAACATATTTCATTTTATACTCTTAAACAAACAGTTCTTGTGAATTGAATGATGTTAATTACTGAGTGGCTGGTCACAAAGCGAGTCAGCCACTAGATGTCAATGTAGGAAAATCCATTCACAAGGAGATGATAATAAACCATTCCCATTGTATTAGGGAATTATAGGTACATGCGAACTACCAATTCGAAAGACTTTCATCAAATATTGTACATTTGCCATTTCCATCAAGTTAGAAATCGCTTTAGCTTTGGAGGAAAGTCATTTACACTTAGTGATCTGCATGGACCAGGCTCAGTCTGAGACCCGCAATCCGCTTCGGCCTACAGGTCGCACTTGGGAGGATCAGTTCATTTCCCTCTTTGGATCGGGTCTTGCTCGGGCGGGTTCGATACTGCTTTCTCTTCAGGGCACGATGGGCTCGAGACGATTAATTGCAGTTCTTTAATAATGTTTCTTATTAAATGATAGTTGGAATAAAGCGTTGAAGTCTTTTTGCACGGCCGCACGTGTACTGAAAGACATTGCAAACAATGCAATTTGTACAGTTAGTGTTCCTTAGCTGTAGGACTAAACTCGGGCCAAGACCTTTTAAAACTTAATGGCCAGGTTGGTTTCGAGCCAAAAACCTCCTAATCTTTGCGGGTCCGTGTTGGACTGGAGTTAGCTACGTTAGCGATGGATTGGGCTTGGCGCGAAAAGTTCGGCTCATGTATTTCTCTAGTACAACTTCAGCAACTCTAGTTCATGAAGTAAAAAGAAGGGGGTATAGAAAGAAAAATCTGCAAACCAATAATTTTAATGAAATAAGACTTGTTTGTCAATTTATAATATCAGGGTATGGCAGATCGCTTTAGCTTGGTTTCAAATTATATGAATGCCAAATTGAAGTCTTATTTGTAGAACGGATATGTATCTACATGTGAAAAAATTTCGCGTATACTGCCATTCACGATTTTTCGCGTTTATTTCATTTTCCGTACGTTTATGGGTAATATTTAGTTATTAATATGTGGTAATAATAGAAAGCAATCTATCTAAGGAGATATTTTCAAAAAAATATAATAAAATAATAAAAATATGAGCAAAAGCAAAATTATGCTCGGTTCTGTCTTTACTTGCAACGATGATTTCTATGGATTTTTCAGTAGCAGAGCACGATTGCGGAGAGAATTCAGTAGGGTTGTCAAGGAGTTGGATCAAGGAACTGGACACTGTAGCAACATGTTGCATTTATTGGTTAAAACCTAGTGTGTAGATTGCCTGCCAAATATAAATTAGCTTCTGTAAGTAAGATGTCGTTCGAAAATATAGAGTTAAACAGAAAAACTCTTATCTTAAGGTTCAAAGCGATACGCACCATGGTTATTAAGATTATTTCTTAAGAAAAAAGAGCAAACACAGCGTTTCCTCCGTGGTTAGGTGGATAGAGTGGCGGACTCGTTGTTATTTTATTACTTTGACATCACAACGAATCCCATCCCATCCCATATATTTTTTTACAAAACATTATAGGAAGTGTATAATTGATATATCCTTTAATCGACGTATTTAATCAGTATTAGAATACGTGTACTATTGGAAACAGTTATTGTTTTCAGTTTATGGTCTTGTATGTTACACCTTCTTTACCCGTTCTTAAACAGTAGAACACTCACTTCGGATTTGTGTGTCAGGAACAGGAAAAAGAGCATACGCGACCTTGACAGTCTTTCCAGTGTTACCCATTGTTATATCGACATGACGTTATATCGAATGACGCTTGTTGTCATAAAAAAAGATTGAAAGGAAAAAAGCTGATGTCAAATTATCGTTTGTGTGTGTGCTTGTGTTTTTTTTCTTTTAGAGTATTGACTTTCTTTCTATCTTTCCTTTCTAATATCCAAAAGTGCAAGAAATGCAATCAAAGTCTGTGTAAGGAATGTTTTTGTTGAACGAAACTAAATTATAAAGATTTATGTATGCTGAACACGAATACTTCCAAAAGATAGAATGATAATGAACGATAATCATACCATATTTCAACATTATATAGTAGCGTGAAAAACTGATATTAAAATTAAATAACAAACAGGCATAAGTTTTTTTTCTAGCATGGCAACACATTAAACGTAACTCATTCAATTTTAGGAAATGCAAGTTATCACTTTACGTGTCATTGTATTCCTATTAGTTTTCACGTTCGAGCGACGAAAGAAATTGTAGTAATAGTGACAAAAATCGAATTCGAGATTTCAATGAATTCACGTTTCACGCCCCCACATATCGAAAAAGTGATTTTGATGTATGTCCATCTGTTCGTCTGTCGGTTCGTCACGTTTTTACATGCATTCAAATAGAGGCCATACTGTTCGACGTATCTGGAGCGAGTTATAGACATGAACTTTCAATAACACGTTATCGTTTCGAATTCTATATCCCCCGACACCTAAAAATAAGGGCAGTTTACTGAAGGATGAAAATTTAAAATATTTAAATTGTCTCAAAAACAGCTGTAAAGATTTTGCTTATTTTCTAGAAATATAGTAGGAATCATTGCTCTGAAAAAATACGTAAGGTCTAATTTACTGTATGGGATGCGTTTTTTCGAACAATCTTCTCAATCACATTTCATAAATAAATGTATCATTAATAACCTAATAATATGACACAACTCGTTTGTCCAGAAAAGATACACAAGGGATATTTTATTCTTGGGGACGACTTTTTTGACGATTTTCTCAGAAAGTACTCAGACGCTTTTGCTCATAGTTCACATACAATTATTTCCTTAAGAATTCTAATATATGGCATAAGTTATTTCTAAGGGAAATATGACCACTCGGTACTTTAATTTTGGACGTAAGTTGCTTCCAACAAAGTTTTCCAAGACACATTATTTTTTTTCGCATTTCCCAAATAAATGTTTCAGTAATAGCTGCAGCCTAACACGAGTCAGTTTAAGAAATTTGAGCGAGAAAATTCAGTGCGTTTCATTCGTACCCATTCTTAAATATATTTTTAAATGTTACACCTAATCACAATTTTCGTAACAAAATCGAAGGTTCTTTTTAAATGTGCTTTGTTGTGGCCAAATGGTTCAAGTGCATTGGTTCTGGATTTGATTCCCGGTGAGAGCTAGTGTATTTTTATCCAACGTTAAGATACAGGTGCAAAGAGAAAAGTGTTTAAACAAGCCTAATCAAGGTAATGAATAATACAAAGAAATAATACAATATTACGAAATTACAGAAGAAACGTTGTTAATATTAGATATTTGCGTGTGAAATGTCCAATCGATGACAGTCAACTCCAAAGGTAAGAAGGGAAACATCGAATATCAGGTTAATCAGTGGTCTCTAGTTAAAGCTATCCTACTAGGAAGTGATTGAGATACCAAAAAATGTAATTGCTGGGAGACATGTTAGGAGAATACATTGGGTGAGAGAGTTTAACTCATGAATAGTCTGTACCTTCGTTGAGTATTGAAGTGCGTAGGTCTATATAGGTTTGCATTGAAATGAGTATTAATACACAATATCTGTTGAATATAACGGAGGCTTGTGGACAGGTTTGCAGTGCATTTCACGGAGTTCGATATTGTAAGGATCCTAGCGAACTCCTGAGCCTTCCCTACTCTAAACTATAAGTTAAATTCGTGCTTAATTAAAAACTATTTGTTTAAATTTAACACTGTTAACCGTTATCACCTGTGCACTACGGACAACAATCCGCTAGTACTTCTTCAGTTTTGCCCTTTGTTTTAGCGCCATAAATGTTTTTGTTCATAAATTCCTTTGTCTATGATTTTGCTTATACGTAGCGTGGGCATTAGATTTTGACTTCTACTTCATATGCATCTAATTACAAACACACGTATAGAATGAACACAATAAACTTGGAATATATAGTTTGTGTACAGAAAATCATACACGAGGCGCTGCACGGGAGAGCAGTGTGTATATTTTTGGCAGTCGACTTCCTAAGAAATTTATAATAATAATAATAATAATAATAATAATAATAATAATAATAATAATAATAATAATAATAATAATAATAATAATAATAATAAACAGAAAACGAAACAGTTATTTACATAATTTATTTATTTAAGTATGTAAGTGCAATGTACTTAAGTTTTTTCTCTCTCTCTCTCTCTTTGAAGACGTAGGAAAGGACTTGTGGTACCAAGACGTAGGAAAGGACTTGTGGCACTCACGACTATAGGGTGGTGTGTGTTTGTTACATCGGCTAATCTTGTTGTTAGTCCCATTTTTTGGACCGGGTGAGTTATTCACGGTAGAATATACAAGAAAATATACCTTTCTTTTACTTTTAAAGTAAATAATTACACTCATTCCCTCAATGTGATACTTGTTTGTTTAACTGTATACAGATAACTAATCCGTGGAAGAATCGTTGATAATAATAAATAAAATAAACTCGACAAATATTCTTGTAAATAACAAGTAAAAGTTTGCGTTGCACTGTTAATTTTGCTGGGCACGCCAGTGTGCCATGTTATCCGGTTGTGGCACACTGGAATATAGGGTATGGCTTTCTATTTTTCCCAGCTATTTTAACTGCTTCAATTGAAATGAATCTATAATAATAAGAGAGTGAATTTAGTTTTCCTATCCTTCGATTTGAAAGTAAGGTCCACTAGAATTGTATATATAAAAATAATAATACTCAGAATTCTATACAGTAGTTTGTTTTATTCGAAGTGACATACTTCCTGCAACTGTTTGGGCTGGAATTATTTAAAATCAAATCTTTAAATTTTACGATCTACGGTTATACCGGCTAGGCTAAAGGACACGGTGATGATGAGAAATGAATGAAATGGTGGAATGAAGAAAGTGAAAGAAAACGGGTGAACCCCGAGAAAACCCTTGTTCATGGTGTTTCTCCACCACAAAATTCACTTGGTGCGAGCTGGGGTCGAACCAAGGATCCCATGCACCAAAGATGAACGCTTTATCACTGAGCCACCGCGGCCCCTCTGAAATTATTTATAGGAGAGATGACTACTTTATGAAAACTTGATATCGAACACATTTGTTTTAAAATACCAGCTTTTTGTGAAATATTGCTTAATATTCAAGAAAACCTAAGTCAATAATAATAATAATAATAATAATAATAATAATAATAAATTGAAAACTCTCTGGACCTAGTGCATTGGCACAATTCCAACAATAAAAAAGAATTTGTTTCCTTCTCATGTAAGTGTACAAGGACTTGATCACTGTTGCTCTCAATATACGAGAAATTGTCCAACTGTCAAATGAGATGCTACATAAAATGCCCTATGCAGCATAATGTAGTATACAGCAATCATTCCAGGTTGTCTAAAGAACACTTTCGTTTTAGCAAGAAAAGATGAAAATAGGAAATACTCAGTTTTAACCTAGTAGAAAGTTTGCAGATTTAACGGAAAATGCACAGAGTTGTTCGATATTAAATGTAGTTCGGATTGATGGAGTAAGACATCGTAAGTAGTTTATTGTTTGACATATACTGGGAGTGACCAAGCCATTACTTATGGAAATATCGAAAGAGATACGTTAATGGTGTTAGTTTCAAACTATTGTAGAAATGAAAAATTTAAGGAAATCTCTAAAACTCTGAAATCACAGATCCACATTCACTGACTGCTAAGTAAAACTGCTAAATCTGACTAAAGCCAAAGAAAAAGTCTTAATGACCTTTGTTACAGTTTCAGACATATCATTCTCATATCAAAAGCACGATAGAAGTAAACTATGAATAAAGGTGAATTTAGTTTTGGAATACCAACAAATGATTTTGCTAGATGTAAATTTTGGGAAAACTTTTTATAAGGCTTTAGATATTGTTTATTGGTTTGTTTGTTTATTAGCTTCCCCATGCCGTGAACGTCCCCAATACCTAGTGGCTCACTTGACGGTAAACGGCGATCGTCGATATAGCGACGCATCGAAGGATTGCCGCTAGTGTGCCACTAGTTTCAATTATTCGTCGAGTCGAAGGAAATATCGGGGGTATTGAAGTTACCACCACGTAACAGCGAGGACTTCATTTTGATCCGCGCTCCTTTGATTTGTCACGGAGAATCGCAATGGGACCAACATGAACTATCGCCAGTCATGTGCATGCGGTTATTATTATATATTATTTTTCTCTGACGAATTGTTATTATAAGGACAATACTTGAGCTCCGGGGGTCAAGAGTAACTCCTTCCTTTACATCATGAAGTTAAAAATCTTGAGATGGGTGCGTATAATTGTATGAATTTGGTTGGCAACTGTCACCGATCACTAGCAAGTGAATATGGGAGAACTATGAAAAAAGTAAATAGACGCTTGTCGTTTTGTTATAAAATTACATGACGAGTGCTTTCATCAGATTCCAAACAGTTATTGTTAAATACAAACGGTTAAAGAAGCACTCTGATTAGAAATATTAAAACGACTTCAACGATTTATCACTTTACAAGCTGTCTTCGTAATCGCCTCCGTGGCGAATTCGGAAAAACACGCAACTAGTAAAACTAAGGCTTGTGTTTCATGCCGAGCTCAGGGCACTATCTTTTAATTTTTTAAAAATGTTTCTAGACTCACCTTGATGCAAAGAAATTACGCATATAGGCGATTTAACATATTTTAGGGGAATAATTTCGTGGTTCGTTGGCGTTCCGTCGCTTCTCTGCCGGTAGTGGTATACTTTTCAAAACGGAAGTGGGACCAATTTTTGGCTACGGGACCGCCAATTTTTGCGGACGTCTCGCTAGTTGCTTATCGGTGGTCCACCCACGCTTACGGCATGGGGTTGTCCCCTCACAAGTGAGACAGATTGCAATCGACCAAAACTGTTTTGGAAAAATGGGAAACATCTTCCGACTTCGACTTCCGAATGATTCGTTTAGGATTAACTCGAATCAAGGCTGCGCCACGGGAAGGTAAAACAAGTAAGGCAATCGCTCCAAGTAGTACGCTCGAGAGCCTCAGTCTCATTGAAGACTTAGACTCTTCAGGAAAAGTAACAAGTTTATTACTTTGTGGGCAGAGCCCGTATATTTTATTTATTTTAGGTTTATTTTCAGTTAATCATATTTTATTAAAAATTTTGATTTTGAGTATTAGATTCATAAAAACAGCAAAGTGTTAGGAAATAATAATCCACGAAAAATAGAACATAAACATTGTAGTCATTGCTTTTTAATGTAGAAATACTAATGCAACGATGGTATGATATACGCTTTGTCTAGCAAATTGTTTCATTACAGGAAATTAAAATCAGAATTCAATTAATGTCCGATTGAAAAGAATTGGCAGAATTCATTGTAAGTAAATTTGTAAGATGTTTGTGAACACAAGACACTCTTGTCGGGTATGTTAGAATTGCCAGGAATTGGGAGTCGAAGCATTCCAAGCATTGCCAGTCGTCGACCACAATGAGGAAACCATTGCGTTTCCTAAACAAGAAAGAGCACACGCCTCTGACGTCATGCAGAAGCGGCAGATTCCAGGTCACAGGAAGTTCAACAAAAACGAGAGGACCAGAGGTCACTGGAGCAGTTGGACAGTCGAGATCAGATCAGTCAGGAGTGATCAGTCGAGATGAGTCGGAGACGGAGAGTTGGAGAAACGGAACAACGACTACAAGTCGGAGATTGACGTTAAAAGTTCTAACTAGTAGAATGTCTAGAAACAGCTTTATTTAAGTTAAGCGAGTTAACGTTTCGCTAAGACGAACTCTGAAAGTTTATCATACGTTACGGAGGAGATATTATTATGCTGACCGTTCGCAAAACTTCGGCGTAATGAAATCATTCGCAGCCCATTCTTAGTCCGAACCTTCGTTCCATCCTTTGGAGTGGCCGCCAGCGAGATACCATCCAGCCTGTGGTTTGACGATCGGAAGGAGCTTTAGGTGGACCAGCATTTGCAGGAGCAGCGGAACAGAACACCAAGAGGTATGTGCTACTTTCTAAACATTAGTCGAAGGCTCAATATTTGGTATGTAGTGTTAGAACTGGCAATTCCTAATTAACCCGAATTCATACACGACACCTTACACGTACTTACAAAAAGTAATGAAAATACAACAGTAATTGAATTATCGAAATCTGGAGTTGTTATTTAATTACAGAAATCCCCATAATAACAATCTCGAAATATAATCTCTCGCTTAGTTGTACATCATATTCCCACTCATTTCAGATAGTGAGTGGAAGGTAACTTCTCTGCGTTCACTCAAAACATCCCCATGATCAGAAACGAACCAGGGAGGTTCACATGGCGGAGATGGTCTGGGTTCCAGCCTAGTCAAAACTGATCACCATTGTCATTAGTTCTATTGTTTGATTCCCTGTTAATGCATACTTTATCACGGCTGAGATGCTAGAAGTTCGAGTCCTTCGATATTAGTTTAGATTAACCATCATTGTTTTGATATTACATTATATTACACCGTATTGTCATGGTGGAGTACTTAAGTTTAAGCCCCGTTGAGTTTAATTTTGTATTGTTATAGTACAGATTGTCATACTATTCTTATAATCAATTCTAGTTTACATTAACCAGCCTAGTCTAGATTAAGAAATTCAACCACCCACCCATCCTTGCTTCGTTTTTCTGTTCTTTTGATTTTATCATAAATACTGTACAAAATGCTGTCGCTGAAAAACAATCACCGAATTCACTATCCTGTGATAAAAAGCAGTGGCAAGCCGGCCACAATGTTCTCAAAATCCACGTATTACTATTTAGACTTGGGTGTACAGAAGCATTTCGTAGAGTATACCCCGACTTACGGGGAAAAGAATGAAACCATTATACGGGATAATTTGTTAGGTCTAAGGTACAAAAGATATTTCATGGTGCAGTTCACCGATAAGAATTTTAATTTAGAAGACCTTATCGATCTAAGATTAAGGAGGCATTTCTTGTCTATTATAACTGGAATTGCAGAGACAAATAGTGTTTTGCGAGAATCCATTTTCTTCGCATTAAAATCCGAACAGCACAATTGCACAATATGTGCCTTATTCAAGTAACCTCCTGAGACCCAAGACAAGACTAAAATGAATTTTGTCATCAAAAATGCATTTCTTAGATGAAAATCACATGTAAAAGTCAATTCAAGAAAAAAATTATTAACTCTAATTTTTTATGGTGTCATAATTGAATGTTCCCTATAGGGAACATTGGGCCTCGAGCTCATGTTTTGTGAGAGTATTTTTAAAGAATAATATCAATGTTTATTTCAACTATTTTATTATTTTTTTGCTAATTATAAGTACAATATATCATTACAAGGATTAAGAATAGGGTGTAAATTTTATACATACATACGTAGTTATAGATACACACTTAAAATACGTACAATAAACTACCTTTTTATGATATCGTTGAAATTTGATCTTTTCGTCTGCTTTATCTTAATAATTACAGCGTGTTGTGGTACTCTTTGAAGCAATTCCTATTAGCTACCAGGTACAAGTGAACGTTACATGCCTTGCACAGAACTCTGGCTTTATTGCTCTTTCATCCAGGAAGTCGACATCTATGTGCTTCGCTATCCATAATTTCGGGCATATGAAGAGAACCTTTCTTCCTGAACTCAGCTGAGGGATGGGGACTTGTTGCTTGTCGTTTACGTGGATTTCTTGTCATTTCACTTTCTTCATCGGTTTCGTTCTCTGTCTCTGACTCTCCATTGTCATTCATTTTCATTGTGTCATGGAGAAGGGATTCTGCAAGAGACATTTTGAAGTCAAGAAACTGGAATCTGTTCTTCCTAGGTGTGCCTCTTACTATTTCATCTCGCCTCATTTCTAACCAGCTGGCTGCAATGGCAAAGTCATAGAGATGCATAATAACTCTGACTGTCCATTTCCTCGTTCGTGTTTGAATTCTGTAGTATGAGATAGCTCTGTCTAAAAGATCAACACCTCCCATTTCGGAATTGTAATTTTTTACGATTTTTGGCCTCTGGACAGTCACATACTTTTTCTCTTTCTTACACCATCTCTTACACTCATCTAATGGTAAGCAACCATCTACGGAAGATGCCAAGAGCACAGGCTTATTATCAAACCATTTTGTTATACATACTTGTCCATCATTTCTAACCACCTGATCAATTGATCCCCTACCTAGGGACTGCAACTCCCTGTCAGATTTCAAGCGTACAGCTTGGGGAATATTTCCTTTTCTTATGGTACCAGTTCCCTGCATCTTGGCTTCCGAATGAAGTAAATCAAGGAGTGTAATGGACGTAAAAAATCGATCCATATATATTGTACAACCTTCCGGAAGAGATGAAGTTAGTTTCATAACAGCCTTTTCACCGATGGTCAGATTCTTCATTTCAGGATTATCTGATTTTAAAATTGTGTCCCCTTTGCCTTCATAGAAAAAAAAATCCAACGGGAGTCCATCAGGCGAACATGCAACAAACACCTTCAAACCGCGAGGATTTGGTTTTCCCCTAATGTACTGACTCATCTTGACGTGACCCCAAAATGGAACTATTTGCTCATCTATTGAAACTGTTTTTGTTTTAGCATTTGACAGACACCCTTTTTGTACTAAATTTATCATAGGCCTAACCTTCCAGTAAGTGTCATTTTCCTTTTCTATTTCCGGAACAGCTAAATCATCTACAACTTTCAAATTATTTCTCAAAAGTGTGAATCGGTTGCGTGACATGCTGTCTGCAATTGCTGAAACCCGTGTACCTCTAGCCCAGTACATTCGCAGCCTAGGATACTTCAAATACGACATCATAACTATAACTCCAAATAATTTCTTGATCTCGTCAGGCGTAGCGTTTAAGATCTTGCCAGTCTTAACATGATATATTTTGTTTGTTGCTTTACTTACGTCTTCGTAAAAAAACACCAGGAAAGTACTTTTCAAAATGTTGGATCGGGCGACATTTTCTTACATCGGAGACGTCTGGTTGAAAATCAGGAGCAGGGGGCAAAGGTTGGAAAACATCCGTATGCTTCCACCGTGTAGGACGTCCTAAACCTTCTAGGTGAACTGGAGAGTCTTGTTCTTCAAAATCTGATTCATCTTGATTTACAAATTGACTGCTGTCCTCTACATAATCCCGTGGAACCAGGTCCAAGTACTCCTCTTCATCTTCATCAGAGAGATCCAAATTTGAGTCATTTCCATCGAACAAAAGTTCCTCTTGAATTTCTTTGTCTGTCAGACCTACGAAATAAAAATAAATTACAATATATTAGGTCTGATATACTCGAAACACGTTAGATTAATTTGCAAAATAAATTATTCAAATCTCTAGGAGCTCAGTTTCCCTCTAGATTGGGTGCAGAAGATATTATGCATCTTAGTTTGAATTCATTGTGTATTTTCTTAGCTGCGTAAAGACAAAAAACGGAAAAATAAACGAATTTTAATCAGAGTAAGTAACGCTGAATTGACTAGAATGGGGATTTCCGCTGAGATATGGATTTTGGAATCAATTTTAAAAATTATCCTAAAACAATAATAAAAATGTCTCACAAAATATTTATTTCGCATTCGAAGAAATAAGTGAGATATTGGACTTTTGAAACAACGTATGCAACAAACCCTGAAAACGTCCCCTCACCAATTTGATTGGTGTGGTGTCAAGATCAGCTTCTGTCTATATGCAAGTTGTATGAGAATTGAGTGATCCATTCACGATTTTCTAGTCAGATTTCAAAGTTGATGAAATAGTTGAATTCCGATCCAACTATTGCATATATACAGAAGCTAAGTAAGGAAATTTTGAAGCCAATCGAACAAAATTGGCGCGGATTCGTTTCTAGTATTTTTAGCTTGTTATTTTCAAATTCATATATCACTTTTATTTGTGTGAACTTAGAAATATCGATTTATTTATTTATTCCAGAGATTTTCAAATTGAAATAAAATTTTAAAAATAGTGGAAATCACAATTTTAGGTTAATCTTATACACGATATTCTATCATCATTTCATGCACTAAGCTTGCTTATCCAAGATAGGGGGACATTTCTCTTGGTTGCAATCGTCGTCTCTGGTTACAGAATTAGACCATGTGAAAACAGTGGAAATTTACCACTTACCAGAAAGGAATTTTGGCTACAATAGTTCTTTAATTAGATAAATTTCAAAAAGTTTACAACACTGCATGAATTTAGACCATTACTTACGTAAATTAACGTATTGCATAGAGGTAGGCTAAATATTTATCAAGGACATACACATTACTTTCAGAAAATGTACTCTATCATCTATTAGTACTTTCGTCAATTTGGTGACCCAATGTTCCCTATACGGAACAACGAAAATAAGGACTCGTTTTTGAAATTTGTGTACGTCGTAAGAAATGACTGTTACGATACTTCAACAATACACTACTTATGCGTACATAAAGCAACAATAAATAAAATAAAATGAAAGAATCATATTTCTAAACAAATATTTACCTTTACGAGATGCAGACGCGAAGTTTTCTGCCATCTTCGTTGACTTTCCACTGCCCGGTGTCCTAAGAAAACAAACGAACATCGATATTCGCTACGCTGTCACATAGTTGCCAGCTTCTAGTACACGTTCAAGAAAAATATCCGCCTTCCTATTACTGCTATAAAGAAAAACACCAAACATATAGATGTTCCCTATAGGGAACGCTGGGTCTCAGGAGGGTAAAGAGCAGACCAGGTTACTGTTAATAAGTGGTTTGATCGCTTCCGCAATAGGTTCAATTGCTCTCAAGCGATTCAAATAGCGGAATTTGTATCAACAGTCGCACAATACGAAAAAGAGGCGAAATTGGTTATAGCGAGCGACAAATTATTGCTAGATTTGGTAGCATTCGCGAATCTCTTCAGAGAGAGAAATTCTTGGTTATGTAGGTAGAGAAGTGAAACGGTGGTAAATGTAAATAGTTGTTAATATAAGGATTTTAGATATTAGTTATATTTTATTCCGCATTGATATATATACCGTAGCATTTAAGTTAAGATTATAATAGAATTAGATTAGTATTGTTGTGAGTGGTATTATTATTATCATTATTATTTGACTATTAGATTAGGTAAGAAGTATAGGTTTAAGGATTATAAGTTAGATAACACAGCTGTTTTGGTGAATAGGATTATATATACATATTATTATTAGTAAATATTACGTTGAAAAGTTAGAAGATTAAAATTTAGAAAATGGCAATATGTCTCGAGGACATATATAAAGACTGGACAAATAAATAAACATGACTAATAGAAAGATAGAAAGTAGTAAATAGAGAAATGTTTAGTTAACATCTGTATTAAGAAGAGTGAATAGTAAAAGAGAATTTAAAAAGTAATTATGTGTATATGATAAGTAACAAATGCGACTGTGAAGAAGAATGAAAAAATATATAATAATTGCTATCTAGAAGGAACATCTAGGTTAATATAAATATTAAAAGGCAAGAAAGAACGGAATATTAAAATGAATGATGTAAATTAATGTTAATGAGTTAGCTAGCAGAAAATTTGAAAAAAAAAAGAATTGCTTAAAATAACAAAATTTTGGAGAACCTTTCAGAAGGTCAGAGTACTAGATAAGAGGGAAGTCCCATTCTCGTTGAGTTCAAAGTGGGCGATTATCCAAAACGTCAATGAGAATATTTTATGTATTACGTCACATAAGTCTTCAGTGATAAAGAATGAAGAGACACAGAGGTTGCCTCGTATATCACTCGAAAGCAGTGAATATTTTTTTAGGTGAATCCGACTTATTTAGCAGAAGACCCGACGAATACAAAAGTAAAATTTAAATTAAATAAATGAATAAGGTTAATGTGATTAACATATTAGAGTATAGGGGTAATATAAACATAAGTGTTTTTTAAGATAATAGTAACTTGGATTAAGATAGCACTATAGAATATAGATTTATATCTACTGGAGTGCTTGTTTAGGAAAATATAGTTAAGAGTCTAGCTGATCATTTACATTTATTTGAATATGGAATGAGAGAAGAGATGTAATAGAGAGTGGATCCGAATAGAAGGAGACTGAAAAGAAGGAGAATAGCAGTAGATAAATAGAGATAGCATAGAGATAGATTAAGAGAATATTAACTACAAGAATATGGATACGATATTGACATTTATATAACCAGATTTAGACAAATAAGACAAGAGTATAATCGCTAAAATAAAATAAATATAGTTATAGAGAAGAATAGAGAAAATAGAGATATAGATAAAAGTAGAAATGAATAAAAATAGAGATATATAGAAATAAATAGAAATAAATAAAGATAGAAATAAGTGAAGTTAGCATGCTATAGAATAAATAGTGAAGATCATAAGATATTATAAATAGTACAAAAAGAAAGAAAGAAAATAGTTTTAGGGAATTAAAAAGACATAAGTGTTTTACTAGTCTAAAGATAGCCCTAAACAAGTAAGAAATGTTTCGAGACGGTAAAGAATATCAAGTTCATAGTGACAGATTTAAAAGTCACCGTTTCACAAGCTAGGCCATTTGGCAATAAGATAAGATAATATAAGATTAAAGAAGTAATTATAAGATTATTACCCCGGGATATTTTGTTTACTCTACTTGTACATTAGATAAGAAATATAGGATTAATACGAAGGCGAAAGTTATTTTGTTGTTGGTTGGCCCCCGACGCAAAAGACTTAAGTAGTAATGGCCTGACATGGCCTAACTTTGGACTTTGACCCCGACATTTGTGACGTCATAGGTCAAAGGTCAATGACCTTGGCCCGAGGTCAATGACCTAGGGTACATAAGATTACCCCTCTAAATTTTGGCAGGGGTATCATGGCCCACCCCCTAAATTTTGGCAAGGGGACATAGGACCACCCCCTTAAATTTTGGAAATTGCCAAATCTAAAAATTGGGTTTGGTAGCCTAGGACCATAGTATGTACCTCTATCAGTATTGGGTGTCTATGTCGTTCCCTTTCATGGGTAAAAAATTGCCAGAAATTCAAATTACGGGGGTTTTTGACCTAATTTATCCCCTTTGATGAGGTAGTATTACCTTATATAATTATATGGGCGTATACAGGGGTCCATTACCTTTCATAAGACATGGGTACATTAATGCACCCCTTGAAAAATTTGGGTGGGGTACCTTGGCCTACCCCTTAAATTTTAGAAATTGACCAATTTAAACATTTGGTATTATAGCATAGGACCCTAATATGTATTATGATAAAGTTGGATGATCCACCTCGTTCCCTTTTAGGGGTACAAAATTGCCAAAAATATAAACGTAAGCAATACGTTGTACCTAGTGGTGGGCAGTGGGAATATTCCCGGTGGGAAGGAATTTAAAAAATGGGAATATTCCCGGGTTTTTTCCCTGGCCTATAAATTCCCGGGAAGGAATTTATTTTCATTTCTTTACTTTATCTTCCAAATTAAAAGAACCATATGACTAATTACTTTATTTTAATATGTTATGATTTATTTCTAGGTTTTAAAGAATTTGGAGGTTAAAAAGTTTAAAATTATTTGACTGTACTTTATATTACTAATAATATGATTTTTAAAGTTCCATTTCCATTTGCACTAAAAAGTAAGGCAATTTTTTAGTATTAGGGGGGCAAAACTAGCAAACAGTAGGATGATTTACGGAAGAAATGAGTTGATAGTGATGTTAAAGTAATCAAGAAAGTATCGAACACATTTTTTAGGGCACTAGGGGATTTATACAAAACGGAAAGGTAAGTGGAAGTTATTTATGTAAGAAAATAAAGTGAATTGTTGGTTTCAAAGATAGAAAAGAACGTGCCATGGCCTTCATACGCTAACACTCGCTCTGCAATGCTGTCTGAATTTAATGTTGGTAACGTAATTTAACGTATGAAACCATAAAACAACCACATCGGAATAGAATATCGCAAAAAAGTAGGTGCAAAAGCTGGAATCAAATGCTAAAGAACAGCCAAAATTAGCAAAGTACTAATTTACAAATGATGAAAAGGAAACATTTTGTAAAGTAATGTAGAATTATATAGAAATAGAGATGAAGTGCTATTAGTAAACCCTGAACCACCATTAGTAATAGACGTCGGTCTGTCGACCCTCTCTGACTCGAATTTCTGAAGAGGTACTCGGACTTCTTTTACATGTGAATTAATGTATAAAATTTCGAGAAATAGGTAGAATGAAAGGCCCTGTATGGCAATGTTACGAGCTAAAATATAAAGATAAGTAAGTATCTTGCAAATTTTGTGAACATTAATATGTATTCGCAAATGTTGATAAATTGGTGAGACATGTATCTTCTAGCATTTACGTAATCTAATTGGTTTATAACATTTATAAATTTAATGTGTTTATAATATCAGTAATAGAGTCAAGTTGAGCAAATCCACTTACATATAAATTTTAATTGTACTATATATTTTCACACATATTTAATTGATAGAACATGTTGTAAATAAATATACATTTATGCGTACTCTCTAATTATAATAAAGTGTTAATAAAGTAACATAGTACCGTTCGGAATATACATTTTAAAGAATCCTCTGTAGACAACAGTAATAATATGCTGTGATATAAAAATTAATTCCACTTTGAAATCATAATATAGTAATAGAACGCAATTTTCTTTCTGATTGTACATAAATTCCCGGATAAATTCCCATTTTGGGAATCTTCCCGAGAATATTCCCAGGGAATATTCCCGAAAAATATCTTCCCGGGAATTTACCCATCACTAGTTGTAAAACGTGTTTGGTTTTTGGTCGATTTTATCCTCTTTGATGAGGTGTTATTATCATATATAGTTATATGGTCATGTATAGGGGTCCATTCCCTTTCATAAGATATGGGTATATTTGTGCACCCCTTTAAAAATTTGGGAGGGGTACCTTGGCCCACTCCTTAAATTTTAGAAATTGCCCAATTAAATATTTGGTATTATAGTACTGGACCCTAACATGTATTATGATAAATTTGGTTGGTCCACCTCATTCCGTTTTAGGGGTACAAAATTGCCAAAATATAAACGTAAGCAATACGTTGTACCAAGTGTTTGTTCTTTTGGCCCATTTTATCCCCTTTGATGAGGTCCTATTACCTTATATAGTTATATGGTTATGTATAGGGGTCTATTTCCTATCATAAGACATAGGTACATTTGTGCACCCATTTAAAAATTTGGGAGGGGTACCTTGGCCCACCCCTTCATTTTTAGAAATTGCCCATTTTACACATTTGGTATAATAGTATAGGACCCTAATATATATTACTATAAATTTGGGTGGTCCACCTCGTTCCCTTTCATGGGTACGAAATTGCCAAATTTTTAGTACAACCACGTGTTTCGTTTTGACCTAATTTATTCCCTTGGATGATGTCCTATTACCTTATATGGTTGTATGGTTATGTATAGGGGTCCATTACCTATCATAAGACATAGGTACATTTGTGCAGCCATTTAAATTTTTGGGAGGGGTACCTTGGCCCACCCCCTATAATTTTGGAGATTACCCATTTTATATATTTGGTATTATAGTATAGGACCCTAATAGAGATTACTATAAATTTGGTTGGTTCACCTCGTTCCCTTTCATGGGTACGAAATTGCCAAATTTTAATACATTCACGTGTTTGGTTTTTGGCTCAATTTATCCCCTTGGATGAGCTCCTATTACCTTATATGGTTATATGGTCATGTATATTGGTCCATTTTCCATCATAAGACATAGGTACAATTGTGCACCCCGGGAGGATTACCTTGGCCCACCTCTTTAATTTTGGAAATTGCCCAATTTAAACATTTGGTATAATAGTATAGGACCTAATATATATATATATATATATATATATAAATTTGGATGGTCCTCCTCGTTCCGTTGTAGGGGTACGAAATTGCCAAATTTTAGTACAACCACGTGTTTCGTTTTTGACCTAATTTATTCCCTTGGATGAGGTCCTATTACCTTATATGATTATATGGTCATGAATAGGGGTCCATTTCCTATCATAAGACTTAGGTACATTGATGCACCCCGGGAGGGGTACCATAGCCAATCCCTTAAATTTTGGAAATTTTCCAATTTAAGCATTCGGTAATATAGTAAATGACCTTAATATGTATCATGATAAGTTTGGGTGGTCCACCCTATTCCCTTTCATGGGTAAAAAAATTGCCAAAATATAAAGATAAGCAATATGTTGCACCACGTGTTTGGTTTTTGGCCCAATTTCTCCCCTTTGATGAGGTTTTATTACCTTATATGGTTATATGGTCATGTATATAGGTTCATTTTCTATCATAAGACATGGGTACATTGATGCACCCTTTAAAAATTTGGGAGGGGTATCTTGGCTCATCCACTCAGGTTTAGAAATTGTTTAATATAAGCATTTGGTATCTTCGTACAGGTCTTCAATATGTACCACTATAAATTTGGATGGTAAACCTCGTTCCCTTTCATGGGAAAAGAACTACCAAAAATCAAATTTCGAAGGTTATTGACCCCTATTTAAAACGTTATATGGTTTATTACCTTCATATGTTTGTGTTCCCTTTTAAATTTGGGAATTATCAAATAACAAAATTCGGTAAACGTTTTCTAGGACCCATTGGTATTCCTCTTATGGCCAAATATTCAAAATTTAAAGGTTATTGACCGGCTTTATTATTGAATAAGTACAGGGTTTATTACTTTTTTCATAAGACACAGGTGTGTTTGTGTACCAATCTTAAATTTTGGGAGGGGTACATTTCTTATTGTCATATCAATAATTGGTAATTGTTCTTAGAATTGGGTGGTATCTCTTTCTTTGGGTAAATCATTGTCAAATATGAGTTTGATCACGTGATCAGTTTTTGACCTATGATGGGATTAGGAGTCCAGGACATTGGTACATTTAAACTTTCTAGGATAATTTGAGAATGCGTCATTGGTTTTGATTATTACAGCCAAATATAAACGTAAGCAATACGATGTACCATGTGATTGACCTTGATGAGGTAGTGTACAGAGATACATAGCTAACGTTATTGAATCTTATGACTCATAGTCTTAAGGAAATACATGCTACAACACTGGCAAAGTTATTGTTGATGCAATTTGATTGGTTGATCACTATCTTTCGTGCAATCTGATTGGCTGATCACTATATTTCGTGCAATCTGATTCGTTGCTGATTTTCAAATCTTTGCTGCATTCAGTTTTAAGATTTGTTTAACATTTAAAAAAGTTTTTGAAATTTTTGTTTCTTGAAACTTTGGTACGACATTTTTTTTCGTTTGATATTTTCAGTTTGAAAATTTTGTTTCTAAAATTTTGTTTAAAAAATTTGTTTGAAACTTATGTTTCAAAATTTTTTGTTTGAAATTTTTTGTTTTGAAATTTTTGTTTCAAAATTTTTGAAATTTTTTCGTTTGAAATTTTTAATTTTTTTTCGTTTCAAAACAAAAAAGTTTTGTTTGAAATTTTAGTTTAAAAACTGTTCGAATTTTTTTTGTTTAAAATTTTTTGTTTGAACATTTTTGTTTCGAAATTTTTGTTTGGAAAATTTTGTTTTCAAATTTTTAAGTTTGTACACTCTTTAGTGAAGAACCGGAAGTGCTTAGAAGAAAATTTCGTTTGAAAATTTTTGTTTCGAAAGTTTTGTTTGAAATTTTTGTTTCAAAGTTTGGTTTGACATTTTTTAAAGTTTGTGCACTCATTAGTAAAGAACCGGAACTGTTTAGAACTAAAACCTCTGGCAACATTGTGGTGCAATAGTACACTTCAGAACATGGGGTTGTACTTGAAATGAAAAAACAATTCATTGAAATGGATCATTTTATTACACTCCACATACATCCATACCAGATAGTGGTTCTGGATATTGTCGATACAATGTATTTTGAACTTCTTGCACTAGTTTGTCTTTAGCATATAATTTTAATTCCAATTGAAGTCTTTTAAGGTCTATTGCAATATCAATTGGTGGAAACTCAATGTCCATTTGATCACAAATAAACTGTTTATCAATACAGGTATGCACCCACGAACGATGTTGACAACCATCACAATATCTAGATACATGTTGTACAATATGCATAACACATTTTTCAAAATAGTACTTTTTCAGGAATATACTTGTTTTGTTGCACACTTCCACTGCATGTTTAACACACTGAAATACGCTGATGAATTTGTTCCATTCCGTTTGCGTTAGATACACCATGTTGCGAGGGACATGGAATGTACTCTTTTTACGTAACAGCACCATCTTCTCTTCGAGGACTGTACGCAGCACCACTTCATGATTTGAGCCTAATGATTTGACTATGGTCACATTTAGCCCATCATGATAATAATCGTTCATTTGGTCGATTCGTGAACATAATATTTTCCATTCTTCACAGGTCAGTTGTTCACCAAATTGTTCTGCTTCGCCCAATCGAATCACTGGTTCAAATGTTCTAGCACTGATACCAATCATCACATGTTTTGTTTGAAATATATTTATTGGATAATAGCTTGCGAAGATGAACTCTTTATCGTTAGAAGTACACATCTTTCCTCCTGAAAAGCACTTGCTCAAATGATTTCGTGGGATGACAGTGTATTGGTTGATTTATAGAACTACGGCTGATGTCATTGGAAAGGAATGTGCTGACGTTTGAATTCATGGTTTCATCACAGTTGCTGACGTCATGCTGACCAACCAAATTCATACAACTATGTCAGACGTCAAAGGAATGTGCTGACGTTTGAATTCATGATTTCATCACAATTGCTGACGAATCTGGCTGTGTACTAGCCAGAATCATTTGTAACATAAAGATACAGATAAAGTATTTAAGAAACGCAGCAGTTCTTCTTGTTTTGATGCTTCCATGGGAAAATATCTTGCTGGTGAAATTATATTCTTATCATTTTCAAGCTTCACTACGGTTCTTTTGATACATTTCAATGAATTGTTTTTTTTTTCATTTCAAGTACAACCCCATGTTCTGAAGTGTACTATTGCACCACAATGTTGCCAGAGGTTTTAGTTCTAAACAGTTCCAGTTCTTTACTAATGAGTGCACAAACTTTTAAAAATGTCAAACCAAACTTTGAAACAAAAATTTCAAACAAAATTTTCGAAACAAAAATTTTCAAACCAAATTTTCTTCTACGCAGTTCCGGTTCTTCACTTATGAGTGCACAAACTTAAAAATTTGAAACAAAAATTTTCCAAACAAAAATTTCGAAACAAAAATGTTCAAACAAAAAATTTTAAACAGAAACAAATTCGAACAGTTTTAAACTAAAATTTCAAACAAAAAATATTTGTTTTGAAACGAAAAAAAAATAAAAATTTCAAACGAAAAAATTTCAAACAAAATTTCGAAACAAAAAATTTCAAACAAAAAATTTTGAAACAAAAATTTCAAACAAAATTTTTTTAAACAAAACTTTAGAAACAAAATTTTCAAACTAAAAATTTCAAACGAAAAAAATTCAAACCAAAGTTTCAAACAAAAAAATTTTGAAAAAAAATTTCAAACAAAAATTTCGAAACAAAAATTTTCAAACTAAAAATATCAAACGAAAAAAATGTCAAACCAAAGTTTGAACAAACAAAAATTTCAAAAACTTTTTTAAATGTCAAACAAAACTTAAAACTGAATGCAGCAAAGATTTGAAAATCAGCAACGAATCAGATTGCACGAAAGATAGTGATCAGCCAATCAGATTGCACGAAAGATAGTGATCAACCAATCAAATTGCATCAACAATAACTTTGCCAGTGTTGTAGCATGTATTTCCTTAAGACTATGAGTCATAAGATTCAATAAGGTTAGCTATGTATCCCTGTACACTACCTCATCAAGGTCAATCACATGGTACATCGTATTGCTTACGTTTATATTTGGCTGTAATAATCAAAACCAATGACGCATTCTCAAATTATCCTAGAAAGTTTAAATGTACCAATGTCCTGGACTCCTAATCCCATCAAAGGTCAATAACTGATCACGTGATCATACTCATATTTGACAATGATTTACCCAAAGAAAGAGATACCACCCAATTCTAAGAACAATTACCAATTATTGATATGACAATAAGAAATGTACCCCTCCCAAAATTTAAGATTGGTACACAAACACACCTGTGTCTTATGAAAAAAGTAATAAATCCTGTACTTATTCAATAATAAAGCCGGTCAATAACCTTTAAATTTTGAATATTTGGCCATAAGAGGAATACTAATGGGTCCTAGAAAACGTTTACCGAATTTTGTTATTTGATAATTCCCAAATTTAAAAGGGAACATAAACATATGAAGGTAATAAACCATATAACGTGTTAAACAGGGGTCAAAAACCTCCGAAATTTGATTTTTGGTAGTTCTTTACCATTGAAAGGGAACGAGGTTTACCATCCAAATTTATAGTGGTACATATTGAAGACCTGTACGAAGATACCAAATGCTTATATTAAACAATTTCTAAACCTGAGTGGATGAGCCAAGATACCCCTCCCAAATTTTTAAAGGATGCATCAATGTACCCATGTCTTATGATAGGAAATGAACCTCTATACATGACCATATAATCATATAAAGTAATAGGATCTCATCCAAGGGAACAAATTAGGTTAAAAACGAAACCTCCTGGGAACGAGGTGAACCAACCAAATTTATAGTAATCTCTATTAGGGCCCTATACTATAATACCAAATATATAAAATAGTAGTCTCCAAAATTAAAGGGGGTGGGCCAAGGTACCCCTCCCAAAAATTTAAATGGCTGCACAAATGTACCTATGTCTTATGATAGGTAATGGACCCCTATACATAACCATACAACCATATAAGGTAATAGGACATCATCCAAGGGAATAAATTAGGTCAAAACGAAACACGTGGTTGTACTAAAATTTGGCAATTTCGTACCCCTACAACGGAACGAGGTGGACCATCCAAATTTATATATATATATATATATATATATATATATATATATATATATTAGGTCCTATACTATTATACCAAATGTTTAAATTGGGCAATTTCAAAAATTAAAGGGTGGGCCAAGGTAACCCTCCCGGGGTGCACAATTGTACCTATGTCTTATGATGGAAAATGGACCAATATACATGACCGTATAACCATATAAGGTAATAGGACCTCATCCAAGGGGATAAATTGAGCCAAAAACCAAACACGTGAATGTATTAAAATTTGGCAATTTCGTACCCATGAAAGGGAACGAGGTGAACCAACCAAATTTATAGTAATCTCTATTAGGGCCCTATACTATAATACCAAATATATAAAATAGTAGTCTCCAAAATTAAAGGGGGTGGGCCAAGGTACCCCTCCCAAAAATTTAAATGGCTGCACAAATGTACCTATGTCTTATGATAGGTAATGGACCCCTATACATAACCATACAACCATATAAGGTAATAGGACATCATCCAAGGGAATAAATTAGGTCAAAACGAAACACGTGGTTGTACTAAAAATTTGGCAATTTCGTACCCATGAAAGGGAACGAGGTTTAACACCCAAATTTATAGTAGTATATATTAGGGTCCTATACTATTATACCAAATATGTAAAATGGGCAATTTCTAAAATGAAGGTGTGGGCCAAGGTACCCCTCCCAAATTTTTAAAAGGGTGCACAAATGTACCTATGTCTTATGATAGGAAATAGACCCCTATACATAACCATATAACTATATAAGGTAATAGGACCTCATCAAAGGGGATAAAATGGGCCAAAAGAACAAACACGTGGTACAACGTATTGCTTACGTTTATATTTTGGCAATTTTGTACCCCTAAAACGGAATGAGGTGGACCAACCAAATTTATCATAATACATGTTAGGGTCCAGTACTATAATACCAAATGTTTACATTGGGCAATTTCTAAAATTTAAGAAGTGGGCCAATGTACCCCTCCCAAATTTTTAAAGGGGTGCACAAATATACCCTTATCTTATGAAATTGAATGGACCCCTATACATGACCATATAACTTTATAGGGTAATAACATCTCATCAAAGGGGATAAAATGGGCCAAAAGAACAAACACGTGGTATGACGTGTTGCTTACGTTTATATTTTTGGCAATTTTGTACCCCTAAAAGGGAACGAGGTGGACCACCCAAATTTATCATAATACATATTAGGGTCCTATACTATAATACCCAATGTTTAAATTGGTCAATTTCCAAAATTTAAGGGGTAGGCTAAGGTACCCCTCCCAAATTTTTCAAGGGGTGCATTAATGTACCCATGTCTTATGAAAGGTAATGGACCCCTGTATACACCCATATAATTATAGGAGGTAATAATACCTCATCAAAGGGGATAAATTAGGTCAAAAACCCCGAAATTTGAATTTTTGGCAACTTTTTACCCATGAAAGGAAACGACATAGACACCCAATACTGATAGAGGTACATACTATGGTCTTAGGCTACCAAACTCAATTTTTAGATTTGGCAATTTCAAAAATTTATGGGGGGTGGTCCTATGTTCCCCTGCCAAAATTTAGGGGGTGGGCCATGATACCCCTGCCAGAATTTAGAGGGGTGATCTTATGTACCCCTAGGTCATTGACCCCTTGCCAAGGTCATTGACCTTTGACCTATGACGTCACAAATGTCGGGGTCAAAGTCCAAAGTTAGGCCAAGTCAGGCCATTACTACTACTTAGCTACTGTACCGATTAAGGATAATGAATATACGGATTGGACATAGATTTTCAAATGAATATACAGATTGGACAAAAATATATAATAATTATCTACACATTAGATAATTTGTAGTTTATAATTAAATAGACGAAAGCTAAAAGTCTGCTTAGCTATAATTATTTTGACTTGACATAGATTTAAAATGTTAGATGAAAAAATACCGTTTACGAGTATGGAGAAGAAAAATGGTTTTTTTAAATGGAGATAAAAGTGAGATATTATTTTAGTTGCATTACATAGTAGTTTATGGGTAAATATACTGGGTAAATAGAAAACAAGATAACTGGGATCAAATCACGTTTAAGATGCACGGCTAGTCGAGCAGCTGTCGAACGACCAATGCTCAACCCGGAATCTGAGGAAACGCATACTTCACTCGCTTTCACCAACCCCTGAATCTCGAAACGGGTTTTGGTTTTAGTTATCGATAGATAGGTGTAAATAAATGTTCAATATTTATACTCAGGTCGGTTAAGGATATAAACAATTTTGTAAATAAATATATGCGAAATCATAATATTATTAATTAAATCATAAATGCAAAATAGCATAGGTTCATGTACTTACCGAGTCATAATTCCCATTGTATGCGAGAGTAGAGAAGAATAAAGCACATAGACACGACACTAACGAACATATTATACAAATCATTAAACAAACTCCATTTGAAACAATGCCAGATTCAAGCAATGCATATTTAAACATTAGCACTGATCATGGAAAAGAGGTAGCACATTCTATAAACAACAAAAATCATAATTTGCATCCAGAAGATTCGGCAATGAAAATAGGACACGTCACTGATTTCCAATTACGGATATCGAACAAACTAGTGAATAAAACCGAAATAAACCGTAAAATTGGTGTCACAAAAGACGGCGAAAAGGAAACATTTTCCCTTGTGATATAGTGTTAATTAATCTTAAAAATTAATAAAATCCACCACAAATTTTTTGTGTTAAGACGCCGTTCATAACTACCCAGGCACCGACGCGCAAATGAACGAGAGACGTGGAAGTTTTTTGAGTAACCTTGATTAGAAAAGTGATCATTTTGCTTTTCTCAAAGTCAAGTTCAGCGTTGCTAACTATCTCAAAGTGGATTATCATGATTCATAAATATGGGGTCAGGTGAAACTTATTTTAAATTAAATATTAAATAAATTAGTGATGTTAAAGTGTAGTGATAAGTGCAATATACATAAAAATAATAATTTAAATTGTGTTAAGCCTATAAAAATTATAAAAAGTGCGTGAAAATTTGTCATAAATGTTGCAATGAATTATAGATGGATAGATAACTTGTCTTAAATTGGCAAGACTGCAAACAGCATCAGGTGATATGTGACAGTGGAAAATTTTCATAAAAAATGTTGTTACCAACGGCTACACAAATAATCTTAATTGCAAACATTAAGAAGAACTTCATGTGCAATTAATACGGCTAATGCGTTCAGTTGAGATAATTTTCAGTTTAGCCGCTAGATGGTGTGAGAATACAGACTCATGACTAAAATGCATATAATACGATTTTCATTAATAAAATGAATGAAAATTAAGAATATTAATAATCTATTTGGTTTTGGGTGTGTTGGATTTAATAATAGATACTTATTCACATTGTAATATATATGTGTATAATCTTTGATGTTTTTCGATATTTTTATGTACAGTTTTCATATATTTCACTATTTTATATACAGAGTATTTCAAATTAAACGATCTCCTGTGAGATCTAGTCTGTTAGCGGAGCTAACAGGGTTTCAGCAGGGGGCATGTGGCAGAGCCTGTATATTTTATTTATTTTATGTTTATTTTCAGTTAATCATATTTTAATAAAGATTTAGATTTTGAGTATTAGATTCATAAAAACAGCAAAGTGTCAGGAAATAATAATCCACGAAAAAAAATACATAAACATTGTAGTCATTGCTTTTAAAACTTATGCAACGATGGTATGATGTACGCTTTGTCTAGCAAATTGTTTCATTACAGGAAATTAAAATCACAATTCAATTAATGTCTGATTGAAAAGAATTGGCAGAATTCGTTGTAAGTAAATTTGTAAGATGTTTGTGAACACAAGACACTCTTTTCGGGTATGTTAGAATTGCCAGTAATTGTGAGTCGAAGCATTCCAAGCATTGCCAGTCGTCGACCACAATGAGCAAACCATTGCGTTTCCTAAACAAGAAAGAGCACACGCCTCTGACGTCATACAGAAGCGACAGATTCCAGGTCACAGGAAGTTCAACAAAAACGAGAGGTCACTGGAGCAGTTGGACAGTCGAGATCAGATCAGTCAGGAGTGATCAGTCGAGATCAGTCGGAGACGGGGAGTTGGAGAAACGAAACAACGACTACAAGTCGGAGATCGACGTTAAAAGTTCTAACTAGTAGAATGTCTAGAAATAGCTTTCTTTAAGTTAAGCGAGTTAACGTTTCGCTAAGACGAACTCTGAAAGTTTATCATACGTTACGGAGGAGTTATAATTATGCTGACCGTTCGCAAAACTTCGGCGTAACCAAATCATTCGCAGCCCGTTCTTAGTTCGAACCTCCGTTCCATCCTTTGGAGTGACCGCCAGCGAGATACCATCCAGCCTGTGGTTTTACGATCGGAAGGAGCTTTTTTGGACCAGCATTTGCAGGAGCATAAGAACAGAACACCAAGAGGTATGTGCTACTTTCTAAACAATAGTCGAAGGCTGAATATTTGGTATGTAGTGTTAGAACTGGCATTTGCTAATTACCCGAATTCATACACGACACCTTACACGTACTTACACAAAGTAATGAAAATACAACAGTAATTCAATTAACGAAATCTGGAGTTGTTATTTAATTACAGAAATCCCCATAATAACAATCTCGAAATATAATCTCTCGCTTAGTTGTACATCATATTCCCAATCATTTCAGATAGTGAGTGGAGGGTAACTTCTCTGCGTTCACTCAAAACATCCCCAAGATCAGAAACGAACCAGGGAGGTTCACATAGTGGAAATGTTCTGGGTTCGAGCCTAGTCAAAACTGATTACCATTGTCATTAGTTCTATTGTACGATTCCCGGTTAATGCATAACTTATCACGGTTGAGATGCTAGAAGTTCCAGTCCATCGATATTAGTTTAGATTAACCATCATTGTTTTGATATTACATTATATTACACCGTATTGTCATGGTGGAGTACTTAAGTTAAAGCCCCGTTGAAGCTAATTTTGTATTGTTATAGTACAGATTGTCATACTATTCTTATAATCAATTCAGTTTACATTAACCAGCCTAGTCTAAATTAAGAAATTCACCCACCCACCCACCCTTGCTTCATTTTTCTGTTGTTTTGATTTTATCATAAATACTGTACAAAATGCTGTCACTGAAAAATAATCACCGAATTCACTATCCTGTGATAAAAAGCAGTGGCAAGCCGGCCACAATGTTTGCAAAATCCAGGTATTACTATTTAGACTAGGGTGTACTGAAGCATTTCGTAGAGCATAGCCCGACTTACGGGGAAAAGAATGAAACAATTATTCGGGATAATTTGTTAGGTCTAAGGTACAAAAGATATTTCATGGTGCAGTTCACCGATAAGAATTTTAAATTAGAAGACCTTATCGATCTAAGATTCAGGAGGCATTTCTTGTCTATTATAACTGGAATTGCAGAGACAAATACTGTTTTGCGAGAATCCATTTTCTTCGCATTAAAATCCGAACAACACAATTACACATTATATGTCTTATTCAAGTCGAGAGCAGACCAGGTTACTGTTAATAAGTGGTTTGATCACTTCCGAAATAGGTGCAATTGCTCTCAAGCGATTCAAATAGCGGAATTTGTATCAACAGTCGCACAATACGAAAAAGAGGCGAAATTGGTTATAGCGAGCGACAAATTATTGGTAGATTTGGTAGCATTCGCGAATCTCTTCAGAGAGAGAAATTCTTGGTTTTGTAGGTAGAGAAGTGAAACGGTGGTAAATGTAAATAGTTGTTAATATAAGGATTTTAGATATTAGTTATATTTTATTCCGCATTGATATATATACCGTAGCATTTAAGTTAAGATTATAATAGAATTGAATTAGATTAGTATTGTTGTTAGTGGTATTATTATTATCATTATTATTTGACTATTAGATTAGGTAAGAAGTATAGGTTTAAGGATTATAAGTTAGATAACACAGCTGTAGGTGATTAGGATTATATATTATTATTATTAGTAAATATTACGTTGAAAAGATAGGAAGATTAAAATTTAGAAAATGGAAATATGTCTCGAGGACATATGTAAAGACTAGACAAATAAATATACATGACTAATATAGAGATAGAAAGTAGTAAATAGAGAAATGTTTAGTTAACATCTGTATTAAGAGTGAATAGTAAAAGGGAATTTAAAAAGTAATTATGTGTATATGATAAGTAACAAATGTGACTGTGAAGAAGAATGAAAAAAATATATAATAATTGCTATCTAGAAGGAACATCTAGGTTAATATAAATATTAAAAGGCAAGAAAGAACGGAATATTAAAATGAATGATGTAAATTAATGTTAATGAGTTAGCTAGCAGAAAATTTAAAAAAAAAGAATTAGTTAAAATAACATAAAATTTTGGAGAATCTTTCAGGTCAGAGTACTAGATAAGAGGGAAGTCCCATTCTCGTTGAGTTCAAAGTGGGCGATTATCCAAAACGTCAATGAGAATATTTTATGTATTACGTCACGTAAGTCTTCAGTGATAAAGCATGAAGAGACACAGAGGTTGCCTCGTATATCACTCGAAAGCAGTGAATATTTTTTAGGTGAATCCGACTTATTTAGCAGAAGACCCGACGAATACAAAAGTAAAATTTAAATTAAATAAATGAATAAGGTTAATGTGATTAACATATTAGAGTATAGGGGTAATATAAACATAAGTGTTTTTTAAGATAATAGTAACTTGGATTAAGATAGCACTATAGAATATAGATTTTATATCTAGTGAAGTGCTTGTTTAGGAAAATATAGTTAAGAGTCTAGCTGATCATTTGCATTTATTTGAATATGGAATGAGAGAAGAGATGTAATAGAGAGTGGATCCGACTAGAAAGAGACTGAAAAGAAGGAGAATAGCAGTAGATAAGTAGAGATAGCATAGAGATAAATTAACAGAATATTGACTACAAGAATATGGATACGATATTGACATTTATATAACCAGATTTAGACAAATAAGATAAGAGTATAATCGCTAAAATAAAATAAATATAGTTATAGAGAAGAATAAAGAAAATAGAGATATAGTTAAAAGTAGAAATGAATAAAAATAGAGATATATAGAAATAAATAGAAATAAATAAAGATAGAAATAAGTGAAGTTAGCATGCTATAGAATAAATAGTGAAGATCATAAGATATTATAAATAGTAGAAAAAGAAAGAAAGAAAATAGTTTTAGGGAATTAAAAAGTCATAAGTGTTTTACTAGTCTAAAGATAGCCCTAAACAAGTAAGAAATGTTTCGAGACGGTAAAGAATATCTAGTTCATAGTGACAGATTTAAAAGTCACCGTTTCACAAGCTAGGCCATTTGGCAATAAGATAACATAATATAAGATTAAAGAAGTAATTATAAGATTATTACCCCAGGATATTTTGTTTACTCTACTTGGACATGAGATAAGAAATATAGGATTAAGACGAAGGGGAAAGTTATTTTGTTGTTGGTTGGACCCCGACGCAAAAGACTTAGCTACTGTACCGATTAAGGATAATGAATATACGGATTGGACATAGATTTTCAAGTGAATATACAGGTTGGACAAAAATATATAATAATTATCTACACATTAGGTAATTTGTAGTTTATAATTAAATAGACGACATAATAGCTAAAAGTCAGTTAAGCTATAATTATTTTGACTTGACATAGATTTAAAATGATAGATGAAAAAATACTCTTTACGAGTATGGAGAAGAAAAGTGCTTTTTGTTTTTAAAAAATGGAGATAAAAGTGAGATATTATTTTAGTTGCATATATAGTAGTTTATAAATACAATGGGTAGATGGAAAACAAGATAACTGGGAACAAATCACGTTTAAGATGCACGGCTAGTCGAGCAGCCGTCGAACGACCAATGCTCAACCCGAAATCTGAGGAAACGCATAGTTCCATCGTTTTCACCAACCCCTGAATCTCGAAACGGGTTTTGGTTTTAGTTATGGATAGGTAGGTGTAAATAAATGTTCAATATTTATACTCAGGTAGGTTAAGGATATAAACAATTTTGTAAGTAAATATATGCGTAATCATAATATTATTAATTAAGTCATAAATACAAAATAGCATAGGTTCATGTACTTACCGAGTCATAATTCCCATTGCATGCGAGAGTAGAGAAGAATAAAGCACATAGACACGACACTAACAAACATATTATACAAATCATTAAACACACTCCATTTCAAACAATGCCAGATTCAACCAATGCATATGTAAACACTAGCACTGATCATGGAAAAGAGGTAGCACATTCTATAAACACAAAATCACAATTTGCATCCAAAAGACCCAGCAATGAAAATAGGACACGTCACTGATTTCCAATTACGGATATCGAACAAACTAGTGAATAAAACCGAAATAAACCGTAAAATTGGTGTCACAAAGACGGCGAAAAGGAAACACTTTTCCCTTGTGATATAGTGTTAATTTAAGCTTAAAAATTAATAAAATCCACCACAATCTTTGTGTGTTAGGACGCCGTTAATAACTACCCAGGCACCGACGCGCAAATGAACGAGAGACGTGGAAGTTTTTTGAGTCAACCTTGATTAGAAAAGTGATCATTTTGCTTTTCTCAAAGTCAAGTTCAGCGTTGCTAAATATCTCAAAGTGGATTATCATTATTCATAAATATGTGGGTCAGGTGAAACTTATTTTAAATTAAATATTAAATAAATTAGTGATGTTAAAGTGTAGTGATGAGTGCAATATACATAAAAATAATAATTTAAATTGTGTTAAGCCTATAAAAATTTAGTAAAAAGTGTGTGAAAATTTGTCATAAATGTTGCAATGAATTATAGATAGACAGACAACTTGTCTTAAATTGGCAAGACTGCAAACAGCATCAGGTGATATGTGACAGTGGAAAATTTTCATTACAAACGTTGTTACCAACGGCAACCTAAATAATCTTAATTGCAAACATTAAAAAGAACTTCATGTGCAATAAATACGGCTAATGCGTTCAGTTGAGATAATTTTCAGTTTAGCCGCTAGATGGTGTGAGAATACAGACTCATGACTAAAATGCATATAATATGTTTTTAATTAATAAAATAATTGAAGATTAAGAATATTAATAATCTATTTGGTTTTGGGTGTGTTGGATTGAATAATAGATATTTATTCATATTGTAGTATATATGTGTATAATCTTTGATGTTTTTCGATATTTTTATGTACAGTTTTCATATATTTCATTCTTTTATATACAGAGAATTTCAAATCAAACGATCTCCTGTGAGATCTAGTCTGTTAGCGGAGCTAACAGGGTTTCAGCAGGGGGCATGTGGCAGAGCCTGTATATTTTATTTATTTTATGTTTATTTTCAGTTAATCATATTTTAATAAAGATTTAGATTTTGAGTATTAGATTCATAAAAACAGCAAAGTGTCAGGAAATAATAATCCACGAAAAAAAATACATAAACATTGTAGTCATTGCTTTTAAAACTTATGCAACGATGGTATGATGTACGCTTTGTCTAGCAAATTGTTTCATTACAGGAAATTAAAATCACAATTCAATTAATGTCTGATTGAAAAGAATTGGCAGAATTCGTTGTAAGTAAATTTGTAAGATGTTTGTGAACACAAGACACTCTTTTCGGGTATGTTAGAATTGCCAGTAATTGTGAGTCGAAGCATTCCAAGCATTGCCAGTCGTCGACCACAATGAGCAAACCATTGCGTTTCCTAGACAAGAAAGAGCACACGCCTCTGACGTCATACAGAAGCGACAGATTCCAGGTCACAGGAAGTTCAACGAAAACGAGAGGACCAGAGGTCACTGGAGCAGTTGGACAGTCGAGATCAGATCAGTCAGGAGTGATCAGTCGAGATCAGTCGAAGACTGAGAGTTGAAGAAACGAAACAACGACTACAAGTCGGAGATTGACGTTAAAAGTTCTAACTAGTAGAATGTCTAGAAACAGCTTTCTTTAAGTTAAGCGAGTTAACGTTTCGCTAAGACGAACTCTGAAAGTTTATCATACGTTACGGAGGAGTTATTATTATGCTGACCGTTCGCAAAACTTTGGCGTAATCAAATCATATCGCAGCCCGTTCTTAGTTCGAACCTCTGTTCCATCCTTTGGAGTGGCCGCCAGCGAGATACCATCCAGCCTGTGGTTTGACGATCGGAAGGAGCTTTTGGTGGACCAGCATTTGCAGGAGCATAAGAACAGAACTCCAAGAGGTATGTGCTACTTTCTAAACATTAGTCGAAGGCTGAATATTTGGTATGTAGTGTTAGAACTGGCAATATCTAATTACCCGAATTCATACACGACACCTTACACGTACTTACACAAAGTAATGAAAATACAACAGTAATTCAATTATCGAAATCTGGAGTTGTTATTTAATTACAGAAATCCCCATAATAACATGAACCGAAATATTATCTCTCGCTTAGTTGTACATCATATTCCCACTCAATTTCAGATAGTGAGTGGAAGGTAACTTCTCTGTGTTCACTCAAAACATCCCCAAGATTAGAAACGAACCATGGAGGTTCACAACTTGTAATTTATTCTTTTAGTCAAAGTTTTTTGCATAAAACATCGTTTCGTAAGATATGTATACGATTGTATACTATTAATTTCGAAAATTGTACTCATAATATAATTTCCCATCATGGATTTGAAAAAAGAAAGTTCGAAGAAAGAAAGGTCTCCGATCCACATATCTCTGCATGTTTGATATGGAAGTCTCATCTTCATTATTGACCCTTAATCTATTTTAGTCCTACGCAACGCGAATCAATGGGATGGCTCTAAGTGAAAACATTCATTTAAATGGTTAAGTAATCAGGAAATTCCTGCTGTTATTTCACGAAACACAATAGATCTTGAGGAAAAAACAATTTTGCTTACCAGAGGGAGAGAGTAAATCATTTGCTTACGTTTGCTTAACTAGGAAGAAGGCAAGGGCGCCGATACTGGGCGCCGGGCCAACCAAAGCTCATGTAGGCCCCCTTTGTATTTATGAATATACAATATTTGGCATAATTTGAGTGCAATTTATCTTAAAAGCCTCATATATATCTTCTGCATTTGAATGCCCCCCACCAAATTTACAGAGAAATCGGCGTCCTTGGAAAAATGTCTAGTGAAATAAATAAAAATGTTACAACGTAATACTTGAACAACTCTATCTAATGGTGGAAAGTAAATTAGTATTCAACACTTCTTTCAATTTTAAGCATTTCAAAGATTCTCGTAGTTTAGTATCGTCCCGGATTTGCATTTTTGAAGTACGAGAACTCTATCTATATCTTAACGTGGGAATTGGTTTCGGACCATGCACTTATGCCGCTTTGCCACAAGATGCACATAGGAGTTTTTCTTTCGATTTCCTTAGGAATATTGCGAATGGTATGACTTTTAAAACTATGTTCAAAAAAGAATACACACCGACACAATAAGATGATAATCTGATACTAGGAAATATATTGAATTGTTTTGAATTTGTTCTCACGCTACCAAAGCAGTACTTATGCTTTTTTATTCCAGCCTTTTAATATAAGCATTTCCAACTATTGTCTGTTCTAGGACGATACAATTCTATTTCATGTATATGCTAGCTTTAGAAATACAGTAGGCTTTCGCTTATCCGACTTAAACAGGCAGGCAGAACGCTGGATAATATGGATGTGTTAAGAAAAGACCTATTAAAAATAAAACTTATGATATAATTTTACATATTACGCCTCTAATAATAATATTTCATAACAAAAAACTGCAGTGTACTGAATCAGGGATGTATCCAGCGTGAGGGTCTGAGGGCTGTCCCCTCCAAAATTCAAGCACTTTTTAACACACGAACTACCAAAGGGGTCATTTTGACCCCTCACCGTCATTCACGATCCTATAAATTGAACATTAATTAAAATATGCAAAACATATGGCACCACTTTTCTTTTGTCTAAGCAGTATGTTTATATCCTAAATACCATATTTCAATTATTTTTGGTTTTCTTTTAAAATGGGGATTTACCTAGAACTACCACGGGGTCATTTTGACACCTACCTATTACCTCTGAAAATGGAAATGAAATCTTTGGGTTTAAGTCCCACGCTTATGCCGGCTAGGCTAAAAGAGACGGTGATGATGAGAAATTAATGGAATGGTGCCAACAACAAAGTGGGAGGAAACGGGTGAACCACAAGAAAACCCGCGCAGACGGTGTTTGTCCACCACAAAGTTCACTTCCTATTTATTTTACCGTGGATAAAAATGCCTTTTTTGATTATTGTTTATTTTTATGCCTTTTTTATTGTTGAGGCCCCGAAAAAATTGTGAACAACAATTCATTTGTGGTGATTGTTTTGAAGAACGTGTTTCACTCTTTTATGATGGAGTCTTCAGGTAGTAAACGACATGCAGCAGCAGAGTTTCTAACTCAGTTACAGGATATTGACGACAGTGCTTCTTGTGATGAGGACAGTAACAGCTGGATTGAAAAGGAAGATGTTGCAGGCCTTGAAAAATAAGATTTTTCCAGTAGTTATGATAAAGAAATCAAATATATTGATTCTAATTCTTGTAATAATGATTCAAGTGAAGAATTTGAGCAAGAGAATTCTACTGAAATTACTGGTAGGCCTAGTAAACTCCGGATCAGACTGTGTGGACGATAATGGATATAAACAACAAGACACGCGGAAGATTACAAAAACATAATATAGTTCCTATCCAATCAGAACCCACATCACTCGTTACTCGTAACATGGATTATGCTTGTGTAAGTGCATTCAGACTGATTGTCTCTGACAAAGTGTAAAGTGTTTCTGGTCTTGAAAGCTTGGGCTGCAGCTTCTTTCGGAATGTCATGCCCAGAAACAGGTTTGAAGAAATAATAGGATTTATAAGGTTTATCTCAAATCTAAGAGGGGCGAAAGACGTAAAACTAACAGGTTTTGCTTATTTTCTGATACCTGGTATCAGTTGATTGAAAATTCCCCAAGGTGCTACAATCCCCACACTCATCGCACTATTGGTGAGCGGCTCTTTCCAATGAAATCTCGCGGTCCATTGTTCAGTTCATGGGTAGCAAGCCGGATAAATATTTCGACAAATTTTTGGATGCTTGTTGAGGTGAAGAAGAAATATATAGTAAATAGTTTTCCAAATCTAGGAAAAGATGAAAAGAGATCAACAAATATCTCTCTTGTTGAACATGTAGTTTTACATCTTTTGAAAATCGGGATTGCATGTAACTTGAGACAACATTTTTACGTCTCTACGTCTTGCAAGGGAACTAAAAATTAACGGAATAAATTTGCTTGGTACTATCCGGAGCAACAGGAGAGAAGTTCCAGCTTTCGTTTGTTTCCATAATAAAAATTTGTATACCACTGACTACTCAAAACCGTTGACGATATCACACTCACCACATATCAATGCAAAAAAACAAAAGAGAACTAAAAATGTAATGAGTGCTCAAGAAAATAAGAAAACTGAAAGTTTTGTTTTACAATCAGCAGAAAATTGGTGTAGACATTGTAGACCAGATGGATAGTAAATATCCTGTGAAGGCAGTTAGAAGAAAATGGTCGGCATAGCTGTTCTATAACCTATTTGGTTTAGCCGCCATAAAATCTCATATCTTATACAAGTGTATTACAAAATGGGCATATTAGTAGACAAAAATTGGAGTTCTGTCTTTTCAAGTTGGCAAAGGAGCATTCTGCGAAAATGAGACAAAAGCGTGCTTTGAAAGTTTTGCCAGCAGCATCAACAACTTCTACCTGAAAGAGGAACAAGTGCCAAATGGGGACATGTAGCGGACTCAGTGCATTGAAATTATACCTATATGCTTCAATATGATAGTATTAGCAAACTTTTGATTTACTCTTGAAACTTGTACGCGTTTATATCCTCACATCTTATATATGTAAATAAATGCGTAACGTATTGGTATAAGAAATGTCCCTGAGTTTATCTTTAAAAATATTTCATGTATACATTTATTCACATATTGCCCAACATTTTGGGCGTAGGGGACCATGGTTTGATACCTTGTTAAAGCTAGTGTGGATTCTAACGCACATAATTTTTATATCAAGTCACATCAAGTTTTGGTTGCCAAACGAACGCTAAACTTCAACCTAAAAACTTCTAAGACACAAGGGGTCAAAATGACCCCTTTGGTAGTTGTTGTATAATTATTTTCCTGGTAGTTCTAGTGTTAATAAACTTGCTTTTACCCTTTTGAGGTTCTTTTATATCAGTTTACTAGTAGTCAGTGTCCAAACTTTGGGCAATGTGCTGTTGTCTTGTTATAATTCTAAGAAGATACCATAATGCCATTATACCAGGTGGAATTAACCCGTAAGTACTATTGACCGTCTCTCAGACCGCTGCTGCTTTTCGTATCATTATATTTTCTACAGTCTCACTACTAGATCTTTTCGTCTACCTTCCTGTCTAGCATATGGTTACGTAGTGTGAAGTTCGTGTTATAATTGATCCCCTGTGCGCGGCGCTGGAGAGGTCGAACGGTCTCACAGACGTACTATAGTAGTTACGTGAGTATTTTGCTGTTCAGTTGTCTTTTGTTATCTACTGATTATTATCAGTATTGAGTCTTACCGTGTGGCACGTCTTACACCACACATCAAATAATGACCCAGAGACTAGGAAACCTGAAATTATCATATTTTATAACATGAGTAAAGGCGGAGTGGATACTCTAGACAAAAAATGTACAGATTACACATCAAATCGTCAAACAAGACGATAGCCATTGACAATTTTCTTTTTTCTGGTGGATGTTGAATGTGGTGTCAATGCGTATGCCTTGCGTCAAGTCTATGCTAAGTCCGCAGTGATGACAAGACTTGATTTCATGAAAAGGTTGGCAAAAGGACTTGTTAGGCCTCACATAGAACGTAGAATGTTCATTGGACATCTACCATGAGAGCTGAGTTTTTTAATCAAGAGCATACTATAACTTGAAAGTGAGTTTCCCACCATCGCGCACAAGGAGTTGAAGAGGAGAACATAGTCCGCTCTCCACTAAGTTGTAAGCGCAAAGCAATGATATTCGTGTCAGCGGTGTAGGGTACCGATTTCCTTGCAATGCAGAATAAAAATATCTAAGTGCCAACTTGAAGAAAGTGCATGCTATCAGAACAGTTAGTGCGGTACTTTCTTTACCGGCAAAACGAATTTTCTTTACTCTCGCGATCATATAAAAACTAAAAATAAGTTTTATTCATAACCTTTTTACTACAAAAAATATAACAATACAACTGTAACAGTGCTTTGTTGTAAGTTTTGAAAAGCTAATATTCCATGTTTTCCTCCGTTTTTACTGTATTTTTTATTCTCAGTGCATCTATAAGTAGAGTGTATTTTAAATTAGTGTTATTTTGACTACATAGAAACGGATAAAAAATTGAATATTTCAACAATTACAATTTTAGAATAACAATGAAAACATTGTTACAAATTTTAACCATACTTTTTTCTCATTGCTTTAAAAATATAAAACTTTTTCTACATCGTGAAATTACTATGTTTTATTTTTCTATAAGCAACTAAGATATGTAGGATAGCATAATAAGAAAATATGCAATAAAACTACTATTCAGAAAATGTGAAAAAACAATGCGGTCTGACAGATTACGTGATTACTTTCGTCAATAGTACTTAAGGGTTAAAGAACAGTTTCAAATAGGTTTAACATTTCGTTTCCGTTCTATTTTTAACTTTGGTGTATTAGAACGATACACTCAATGTCTTCTTGCTATTTTTGTTATGTGATATACGTAATAGACAGTTTTCTTTAGTTACATTTCTCTCGAAAATATATTTCATTTTGTTTGTGCTTAATGCAGTTTCCAAAGTGAACCGGTTTATAAATGAAAAGTAGGAAAAACTTTAAGAGAAGTACAGAACTGTTGCATTATTATTATTATTATTATTATTATTATTATTATTATTATTATTATTATTATTATTATTATTATTATTGATATTTTTAAAACATTAGAATTACGTGCTTACGAGGATTCGTGTTAGGCCCCCTCCGAATAGAAAACCTGGATACGTGTCTGCACAGCATGATAGACGTATGAGTCAAGGTGTAGACAGACGCGATAGGCGATAGACTCCAGAGCATGAGAAATAGATTAAGACCAAAACTAGCAGTTCTTCTTGCCGATTGGTGCTATCTGCAATGATATATCGGATCATACAGTATGTGGAACAAAGGATGGTCGGATAAGCAAGACCATGGTGTATTGGTGTTTAACGCACCTAAACTTGTAAAATGTTTGTATAAACAATTATCTTTCACTCCTTAGCTAAATTTGTGGGTACGATCGCAGACCTTGCCTCATAAAGTATAGTCTTATAAAGAAAAAAAAGACTTTTTTTTTTTACCTAAAAGCTAAAGAGAAGCCAACTTCAATAATTTAGTTTTCTTTTTTTTTTAATAATGGCAAACTAGTCCATTTCATCACGAAAAATCAGGCTTGGTACTAAGATGTCTTCTTCTGTCCGTATATATCCTTCACACTTTGTTGGAGACAAAATTGTTCTCTTTCCAAGAAAACAGGATGAGAGAAGCTATACAACAGCATGAACTGAAAACAATAGCTATTACCAATAGTACACTAATTCTTGATAAATACGTCATTACAGCAAAATATCAATAAGTTGACCTTATTATATTGCTTCGGTTCTTATTAACATGAAAATTATAATGTTTTGTAAAAAAAAGAATGGGATAGGATGGGATTCGTTGGTAAAATAACTACGAGTTCGCCACTCTATCCACCTAACCACGGAGGCAACGCTGTGTTTGCTTTTTTTTTTTTTCTTAAGAAATAATCTTCATAACCATGGTGCGTATCGCTTCGAACCTTGAGATAAGAGTTTTTCTTTTTAATTCTATATTTTCGTACGACATCTTAGTTACAGAATCTAATTTATATTTGGCAGGCAATCTACACACTAGGTTTTAACCAATAAATGCATCATTTTACTTCACTATCCAATTCTTTGATCCAACTCCTTGACTCCCCTACTGATTCTCTCCGCAAATGTGCTCTGCTACTGAAAAAATCCCTAGAAAGCATCGCTGCCAGTATACACAAAACCGAGCATAATTTTGTTTTTTTCTTATATTTTTATTATTTTATTATACTTTTTGAAAATATCTCCTTAGATGGATTGCTTTATATTATCTCCACATAGTAATTAGTGAATTTTACCCATAAACTGGAATATATGCGAAAAAACGTGAGTTGCAGTATACGCGCAATTTTTATTTCGCATGGGAGTACGTCCGTCGGTCTGTCAACAGCAAAATGGCAAAAGCTGTCGACAAGCCGTTTTCAAGGATCGATTCAGCGTTCAAAACATATAGACCAACGGCCAAGGGGGTGATAACTCTCCCCCCTAGGGAACTTTTGCCACTATATTAGGAATGTTCCTTAGTGTCCCTAGAATCAAAAAATAGTTGTTAGTCAACATATAATTGTAACACCTGGAACCCTTAACCCTTTAGCACCCGTGCATCTATACAGACATCGATGGGACCTCTCTAAATAACCGTAGATCAGACCGTTAGGGCAACACTGGAATACGTTATACCTCAATCGATTTATACGACTGTAGGCTTTCAGTTTACGTAATAAAATTGACATTTCTGTGTACAAAGGAAAACTAATGGAGGGATATTTAACAAAATTTCCCCTAAAAACGTCCCTTCTTGCCATTCTTTTAGTTACTACGTGGCAACACTGCAAACTACGTGAACAATGAAACACATTTATGGATCGCATTTCTTGCTTAACTTACACTGAAAATTTCATCTTGATCCAACAAATAGCAGCAGAGGAAAGTTTGTTCTTTTTATAGTTTTCACAAAGTTCATAACAATAGATATTCATGGAAGTACGAGTATTACTTTGTGTCAATATTCTGACCGTCGGTGCAACACTGGAACAAGTTATACCTCGACCGATTTCGAAGAGTGTAGGCTCTCAGTGTACGTAACCAACGAGACATTTCTGCTTACAAAGATAAAATAATGGAGGGATATTTAAGCAAATTTCCCTTAAAAAGTCCCTTATCGCGATTCTTTTAGTTATTACGTGGCAACATTGCAAATTGGGGAATAAAAATTTATTTAGATATTCTGTTTTATGTTCAACTTAAACTGAAAATTTCGTCTTGATCCATCAAATAGCAGCAGAGGACATATGTATTTTATATTCTTCACAGGGTTCATAATAATGGATTTTCATGGAAGTATGAGTATGACTTTTTGTCAATGTACAGTTATTACGTGACAACACTGCAAACTGCGTGAATAATAAAATGTAATTATGTGTTCTATTTTATGTTCAACTGAAACTGAAACTTTTGTCTTGATTCATCAAACAGCAGCAGAGGAAATATGAATTTAAAGTCTTCACAATTTTCGTAATATTTGTTTTCCATTTAGGTATGAGTATGAATTTGTGTCAATGTTCCGTTTTATTTTTCTATAGAAAACAAGTGATACAAATTATTCTATTCGATTTTCTCATTAGTTGTATTACGACATATCCCACTACCGAGAAATCCCCCAGGAAGGTTTTATGGTTTGTTGGTCCATGGTATAATAGAAAAAAATTTCAAAGCAATAATTTTACTGTTGTTCGATTACATTATGTTCCTTTCAAAATACTTGTTGTTCTGCTATTCTACAATGAATACACTTCTAAACATGTCTGCTGGTATGTGAAGTTATTAAACAGCTCTCGAACGTATTGCGTAGAGCATGTATCCTTATTGCATGTGCACATATATAATCGCACTTAATATAGTATGCAATATGTAGTTTTTTAACTGCCGTAATATTAAATAATTTGTTATATTCTTTGTGTTCTTGTCTGTCTGTAGGTTGATAATAGTAGCACATTCGCCTTGAAATCACGTGTTCTCAGTTATTCTGAAAAGAATGACAAACAAAAAGAAGCCAGTCCGACAGACGACAATTTCAACAAGAAAAATGATTACTGTAATGAAAAGTTGAAAATCCTGTGTAATACACTACGCATAAAACGAAACTGACACGAGGACGATAAATTTCATTAAAAAACCTTCCGTATGAACTTTCAGGTCAAAGTACTGCGGCAAGAGACTGACACTGCAAAGCTGCATCGCTCAACATCAAATTGCATCCAAACTCCTACAGAACACGACACAAACAAACATGGTCTATCCCTGGGACTACCAAAATTTCACAAAATTACCACGATTGCTAAGTCAGTCTGCTGAATCCTGTGTAGCGAAAAGTTGTACACTCTTAGTGGATAATTCACCATATTTATAGAGTACTGCTATACGGCAATATGTAGCAGACATCGTGTTTAACGAGGAGCAGTGCGTATTTGGCCAGAATTAGAGCTAAAATGGTAATGACGAAAAAAGAGAAAGGGTGTTTCATGGGAAACTCTGTTGACATGTGTTACTAGAATAGTTGAATGTGTCATTAAAGAAACACCTATTGGATAGGAAGACGAATCATTAGTGTTACAGATTCAGGAAGTGGATTTCATAGCAGCCGAAATGATGTACCGTAAGGCGCGCTATACACTATAGGATAAATCCTAGGAAATCTCTTACGATTTGTCCTAGAGTCAAAATCTCAATGTGTATGGCATCAGATCTCATGTCATTTCCTGTGTTCTGAACGATCCTATGAGATATCTCTTGTTTAGAGCACGCTCTATTTCGGAAAGAAAATTCGTAAGATTTCGATTTAAGCGACGTAAGGTGAGAGAAAGTGAAAACAAAACAAGTGAAAACACAACTGATGAGGTATCGTCTGATCGTACAGGTTAACTTTAGGTGTACCACTCGAAATAATTGTTGAAAAATTATAATTTATCACTGTTTCCTAAATGATTTACGATAACCTACATGAAAATCATTCACATAGCATAAATAAAATCCCTCAAGAGAACCATCGCAAGCAATTGATGATAAACTACAACTCTTTTACGATTTGCGTACAAATACGGGGTCCGGATATATAGCATAAAAACTATAGTGCAAAAAACGCAAACCAAGTTGTGCTAGGTGGCCGCTGGAAACTACCAATGCTATCTAACAGTAAGGGCAGGGCGAAGCCGGAGCCCGAGCGTCAGTCAGGGGGTGCGAGCGAAGGAAGCTGGCGCGTCAGTTAATGTAGTGAAAACGAGTGGGTTCCGGCAATGATACGAGTTTGAATAGCAATTGTCATGGTATCGTGGTGGTAGCGCTCCACTTGTAAACATAAACTATACAGAAATAAACCGGCGGTGGAAAATAGTATCACCGGTCATCTTTCATTTGCATTCACTTAGGAAATGTTTCGCAGAAGGGGTCCAAAAGTAGGCAAAAGATACAAAATTTACAGGAGAAATGGAACATGCAAGTACTTAGACCTAACCAAATCTAACCTAATGAAATTAACTAACTTAAACTAACCTAATATTAATAGAAGTAGGCCTATGCGAAATTCTGTCACTTTTTGAAAATTAGCTGGAACCATATACTAATATAATCTAACGTAACATAACCGTAACTAACCTGAACCAGCCTAAACTAAACTAATGTAAATAGAAACTACATTTCTTAGAAAAATTAGCTGGACCCTTTCTGCTAAACATTGTCCCTCACCTATTTTATCCGTCGTTAAAACATTTATAATAATTTTACACTAATAACCCTACAACTGTAAACATAAAATACAGCTGTATTACTTGGTATTTAATTCTGTTGTTTGCAGAAATTTGATCCTTATAAATATATCTTTCCATGCAAAGTATTAAATTTTATTTGTAAATCTTGTAACAAGTGGTACACCAAAAGTATTCCAGCACCCTTCTGACATTTATGTTCTTTTTTTTTTTTTTAGAGGTATCCAATTTAACAATATAACGCCTGTTATTAATATCAGTGGGATGTGCAGTATGGTTAGCATAGTAATTCTTCAATTTTGTACTTTTATTAAATAGAACTATTTCACAATGTTGATAAACGTCATTCGGTCAGACAGGAAAACTCTTCACGTGTATGGCACAAAAAGGGTAGGATTTCCTATAAGATATGTCATAACATTTTTCCGAAGATAAATCCTAAGATATTTCCTAGGATTGATCTCGTGGTGTATAGCACGCCTAACTTGTACCAGATCGTCGAGCTGAAAGTGTTCATGGAAGAAACATTCCTAAGGATAAATTCATTGAAGACGCAGTGCTAAGAGGGAGATCTCTTTATGCTATTCGAATCAAACTATCAATGATAAACATGAAATCAAAGCAAACAAAATATACACCTGCGTTTCAAAGAAGCTAAGCAACATTTTCAGAAACAAAAACTTTATTGTGAAACTACTTTGTTAAAGAAACCTGCATTCAATGTTTAATTGTAAATTTGGTGATTCTGTGGAAACTGAAATTGTTAAAATTTTTCTTCAACAGAAATCATGTGAGGCACGCTCGTACGCAGGAAGGGAAAGTGCCCCTGGTTCGATTCCACGCCATGTGAATTTGTGATGATCAACATTACGTTTTTGTAATTTTTCTGATTTCCTTTCATATTCTCATTTCACGATGTCATTGAAAACCATTCACTATCATGGATTATCGATCTCTTTTAACTTCTACAGGGCATACAGTAATCATGGTTCATAAAAGTAGGAATTTAATTTTCTACAATAGAATCTACAATAATAAGTGAAAAATAAAAAGCCGAAACGAAAGTGTATAACTATTCCTACGATTTGTTCCCACAGAATTTGTTTCGAGATTACCGAAACGATACTGAAAGAAGATCAAGAATAATATTCTGAACGAGACGCTTTTCGACTCGAGACGAGACTAAAACCGCTGTTGTTTTGACTTGTCTTGTTTTGTTTTCATCCCTGGCTATTTACCTTCGCCTACTCGCTAGTCTATTTATTTTAAAAACAGTTGGAATGTAGGAAAATATTATTGTAAAATATCGTCTAGAATATATGCTAATATGTGTAACTAATAATCATAGGCTTAGCTGTGGGGTGTGATTAATGTGCCTTTACACACACACAAATAAAATGGTTTGAACCTATTATCTTCAAAGGTCATGTAAACTAAAACGCTTTTTGTAATTCGTCAATTCATTATGTTTTATTTTATTATTTCTAATACATTTAAAATTCAATAAAAATAGCACGTGGAAATGTTATGGTAAGATACGGTCGAGTTTAGTTACCTTTGTACAAATCCATTGAAAAAGTTATTTAATTTCTTACGCACACACCCATATGAAAAGTTATGTTTTGTCTTTGATACACTCATATGAAAGATCCTGGTTTAATTACGTTTGGTAGACCCGTATAAAAATTCTGCTTTAATTAACTCTGCGCACACCCAAATAAAAAGTTCCGGCTACTCCTATGTAATAATGTAATTTATTAGAAGTTTTAGTACATACAAAACAAAGCACTTCAATTGATTTTGCGCACCAGTATATCCGTATTCCACAACTCAGAAACTTCAATGTCAACGTCCATTTACCAGCAGTGTATCGTACTAATGTTTAGGTCTAATAACTCATACTTTTACTTCATGTGTCTACACACAAAACTCATTTACGGCTAGTGATACGTTAGTTTGTGTGAGATCGAGTTATTATATATTAAAATATTAAATACCACATAAAACAAACTAACTTCGATGCACTATAGGCGTTAAAGATTTGCAATTAAGATGTTTCTGGTTTGAATTCTGCGGTAAATCATCTCGAGTTCTATTTTCTGGTTTTACGCGGTTCCACAAGGGCTATTTAGGGACCTTAAATACATAGCCACCAGAAGAAGCGACTTTCCTCCACATACTGAATACTTAATATATAAATCAAGAAGAATGTAGTGAAAATTCGGTAAAAACTGGAAATATCAACATATTTTCCTTTTCTTGCATTAATATAGGGGTCTATGCATCGCGGGTGCTTTATTTGAACCTGCCGTAGAACATCATATTGCTGTTATTATGTTTCATTACAGTTTAGCGTGATCCTTTTCAATATTCTGTTTACATCAGATAAGATCTATATAAAGAGGGATCCGAATCATTACTCAAGATTCTATCTAAGTCAAGTACTCTCACGAGAATCGAAACTGGAACGATGTAGAAACATAAGCGCTAGCGACTTGGCCTATGTAGCACCGTCTTACTGTATTCAGAATGAAAAGACATACGTGATCTTAATAAATATTTAGTATTTAGTTTTCTATATTTATTTTGGTTTACCAAAACTCCTTTATATATTTACCATATCCGTGTGTGTGTGTTCGGGAAACAAAATTATCAAGAACTTTTTGATGGATCATCACCAAATTTGGTCAAAATATAAAGGGTCAAAAATTAGGAGTTTGGTTTGTTATTATAACCATCTACTCAAACCGGAAGTGGTTTAAATAATCTATTTTCGGTTTGATCATTGATCACCATAGATAAAAAATAGTAATATATAACGAAATGCGGTCGTCTGCAATGGATTAAGCGTCCTAAGAACATATTTTGACTTCATCCTTAACTCTTTACTGAAATAGTAAGTGGTTCAAATTAATTATAACTTCCGTCTTCAATAAATGTTCATCTATATAGAACAAAAACTGTTAAAGGTAGATGAAATTCTTTTTCTGCAATGGATGGCTTTCATTTCCTCCGTTAATCTTCAATTGAAACCAGAAGTCACGAAAATTAACCTCTTCCGGTTTGAATAGTGATCTTCATAGAACAGGGGAATGGAAAAAGTTAGCGAGAAGGGGTTTTTACATTCAATTTAGAGTTCTCGTGTTCTGCCTTAAGCCTTTATTCAAACCGGAATTGGTAGAAACCAACCACTTCCAGTTTTAACATTGATGGCTACAGAGCAAAACCTGCAATATAACAAAAAGCGATTTCCAGCAATCAATTAAGCGTCATAACAATAAAGCCTACTTCTTCTCTCGTCTAATCTCTCCACTAAAATAGGAAGTAGTAGAAATTTCTACCCTTGTCGGTTTCAATATTAATTGTGAAAATACCGCACCACACAAATCAAATTCCTTGGCACATTCTTTTCTTCGAAACAAAGATTACCAGACAGTCTCTGATAATTAATTAGCAAAAGCTACCCAATGAGTTGAGTTGACTTCAGTTCAGCGTCTCCTTCACCACCAAGGCTATGTGAGACGAGAATCAGTTTAACGTAAGAGCCGATCCACATGAGCTCCTACCGAGAATGAACCACACCAAAGGCATATAGTAACAATATAACACATAGCTAGAATATTAAGCATCACATATTATAATTTATATTATTATGAAGATAAGTTTGGTTTTTCAAATTCAAGAATTGAATCCAGTAATTGACTCTGAAGACACGACAGCGTAAAAGCAGTAAAAATGTTGATGTAGATATGAAAACCATCCCTGTTACGTGAGTCTAAATACAGTAAAACCTGTTAACTCGGCCACCTCTTTAAGTTAGCCATCTCTGTAACTTGACACTGGGTGATATCAATAAAAATAAGTAACTACTCCTGAGAAGTCCTGCTCGAGAATCGGAGTAACTACACCTGGAGTAATCTCCTCCCTCAATTTCGTATCAATAAAACAAGCCACTGTCAGGTCTAGTCTGCTCCAGATTTATGAACGTTTACTCGCGCTTCCTCTGCACGTAGCACTGAGTCGTATCAATAAAAGAAGTGATTACTCATTTCTCCCATTCATCGCGCAGTCATTTCGTTGTTTTTAACCTATGGCGTAATATCTTAAAAGCCATGAAACGGGCAAGTAGCAACGATAGCTTCAATCAAAGTGCATTTGTGGATATTCTAAAAGTTTCCAGTGGTACTTTCAAAGTCACAGCTACCAGAAAGTAAACGAAGGAAAGCCGAAACTTTGAAGGTAATTACAGTGAAATGCAACGAAATATCAAATACATCTACGACTGAGACACAAATTCAAAAGAGAATCTTTAATATTCGAGCGAGAATAAAACAAAAATAAAAAAGAAGAAAAATAAAAAAAATGGGAAAGAAGAAAGTAATACTGAAACCATGGGAATGTACCTATTTGAGCTGATGGATGTTGATTGGAATCCAGCAATATCAAGATTAACACGACAAGCGCATATCACGTGTTGTCCAAGGTCTTTGTAGATTGTTTGGCTTTAAGAACGAAATCAGACACTTGGCTCCTTTGTTTTCTTTTTTAAAAAGTCCAGCCACCCACGTCATAAATCACGTCCATCTGATTACATTTTCCACACCATACGTGTCCCCTTTCGCCTTGACATAAACAAAATACATTCTCATGTATACACTCTTTCTATCAACGTTGAGTTGAGTTGATTATTAGTTTAACGTTCTTTTCAGTAGCGTGCCTATATGAGACAGAACCCACTGATTAACGTGGAATCCAAACCACATGAGCTCCTGCCGGGAATCGAACACGGGTCTCCTATGTCAAAGGCATGTACGTTAACCGCTTAGCCACGAAATAGCTCTTCCTATTAACGTATTACTCTCCAAAATACTAGGTTTCTTTAATGCCACTTGTGTATAGTCAAGTGCTCCGATAGCACCCGGACATGTATATTGTTCTTGCCACTCTGCCTTTGCTGTTTGTATATTACGCACACTTCCGGAAACAATCCATTTTCAGGTAGTCATAGACAGTACTTTGAGCCACACCAGAATCCCCTGACATTCGACCTTGAATCCCGGATCACTCACGTAACGCAAGAAAACCAAGGGCACCGATTTCTCTGTAAATTGGGGGGGGGAGGGCATTCAGATGTAGAAGGTATATATATCAGGATTTTAAGACAAATTGCACTCTAATTATGCCAAATATTGTATATTCATAAATACAATAGGGGGCCCACATGAGCTTGGGGGGGCCCGGATCCCCTGGCCCCCACAGGATCGGCGCCCTTGAAGAAAACCCGCATCTTTTCATCATTACGTAGTCCACCACCCCGAATTTCGGTTGATTCTCCTTAAAAAATGTTGTGCTAATCACTACATTTTCTTTCATAAACTTATAATGCTTTTTGTAATCTCCATTTCCAACATTCTATGCAGTTTATAAGTTTTTCTACGTAGTAAAACAATCATATACTCTGTCATATTTCGCACGGAGTCACCTATTTAGCTTGCTCCACAGATTTGGAGAAGTTACTAGCATCACAGAGGAGTCTTTGATTTTTATTGATATCAAACGCGTAGTAGTTACTCGGCTCGAGAACAGAGGTGAGGTTACTTCAAAAGGGCGGGGCTTCTCCGAGGTCAGCCGAGACGACTAGTGCTCAGTTCTCTTTTTATTGATACCAATGCGTGTAACTACTTCAAAATTGAGCGTAATGAGTAACTTCTCCGTTTTATTGATATCACCCACTATCTTTAAGGAACCAGCATTTTACATAACATTACTTGTTACTCTGCAAGTTAGCCACCTGTCTATGTTGAACGTTTTTGATATACGACTTGTTTTTGATATACGATATACGGCTTGTAATATACGACTTAAAAAATTATTTACTGGGAAACAAAGTATTTACATCATTTCTCTTTCAAACAACGTCTTTATCCTCTCGAAACGTGCTCCTTTACTTATATGGTGAAGTATATCTACGTACTTCTTGTTAAAAAATATCGAAGAATTACTATTTGTTCCTCCGTAATTCACATTATATTACCTGTTTCATTCCCGCGTTACTACAATGCAATACTCACGGAAGAACACTTACGGACACTCTTCACTAAGTGTATCTACGTACCTTTAATGGCGCCATACATCATATACATCCTTTAAACACAAACTTGGAGGAATAAAATCATGTATTACTATATGTCTAATGTTGTACTGAACACTAGACACATATAAACACTTACAACGTAAAAACTACATATTCATAATAATAATAATAATAATAATAATAATAATAATAATAATAATAATAATAATAATAATAATAATAATAATAATAATAAACATTTGAAATAAATTTTCAAGAAAACCTTTCTTCCGATTTTACCATCGCATTTCGAAGAAAGTATATATTTTATTTATCTATGTCAGACAAAGTGTATTTTCTTCACATAAATGTGTCTTGGAACTAGTCCACATCTCATTAAAGTACGAGTTTAGATGAAGATCCTACACCAATCCTGAACCAGGGACAATAAGCATAAGCTTGGTCCTGGTTGTATTTACTGTACTATCTGTGAAATTTAAAAGTTGAAATTAAGGATTGATTTTCTTCACATTCTTTTACAGAGGTAGCACCCTCGAGATCAGATGCTAGTTTCTCTGCTTACAAGAATGTACAACATACTGAACATACGTTCGCGAAATTGTGAATGAAGCCTGAAAGAGTCAATTAACTGCAGCAAACGTGATCTTTATTTGAGGTTTTCATAGTAATTTTCAGTGTGTAATTTTAGCACCAAGTATTAAAATCTTAAAAATAAAATATATACTCCACTTTAAACTTTAGTATACATTCAAGAATATACGAAACTCATTCACCCAGTGATTAACCAAACCAGAAGTCCCACACCTCATACATTTAACTCCTCAACTGAATATCATTCTACACTAAACCATGCCAACTTGGACTGTGATAGCTCATTCTTAGAGTATCGTATTGTATAATATTATCTTATCGTTTTTGACACACCAACCTTTTACAAAGATTTTACAGTTCACATGCATATTACTGACGCAAGTGACGTGACCCGCCTATTCTAGACATATCAATTTCATTCTTTGTGTAAAAATATGTGATGTCTTCCTACAGTAAATTTAACTACATATATATATAGCACGTAAACTTTCTTTCGTTCATCTCATGCTAAGTAAGTTATTCAAAATTTAACGTCTTTTTCCTGATTGTTAATATGCATTTTTATCACTTTCAGCCCTGACTTATAAAATTGTGCAGGTAGATAGAATCACCAATATATACAAAACCGGTTGAACATGCACAATTGTGCAGGTTAATTTTTCCGAAAGCTGATAGTTAAAAAAATTAAATCATGTTTATGAGGATTAGTAGATCAAACTAGATTATGGAAACCACTATTCTTTCTTTCAATTTTTTGAGATAAAAGAGATGATCATCCTTTTCTCAATCTGGTCTTACTGTAGAATTGTTCAGCGTTCAGATGAGATTTTGTAAAGCCGCTAAACAGATATTTTCTCCTTGCTGATCGATTGCACGTAAAACTGTAGCTAGGTGATACGTCTACTCTAACAACTAAATTTATTCCATTTATTAGAGCAACAGTCAACAATTACAAAAATTATTATACATCAAAGCAAATTTCTCCTGCAAAGTATTATTACTGGTTATTACCTTTATAATTTTACAAACTAGTAAGCTTGGGGGACACACATATTAACTGAAGTCTGCTGAACCAGACGAAACTTCACTGACATAATTATTCATGCACTAAGGGATATATCATTATATACAAAAAAATTGACTCAAACTGGAATCAAAGACATGACTTAAGGTTTTGTAAGTTCTGAGTTGTACCAGAGAGCTTATATCTTGAGATTTTATTTATATGGAAGTTAGTAGTGGGAAAAAAGCGGGATAATATTGCATACAAATGCAAAAAGGAAATAAAGAAGAGTTTAAAAATTTCTCAGAAATATTAAGTTTCTAAGACAACTACAATGAACAAGTTCAAACAGTTACAAAATTCGTAAAATATTTGCCTTTACGAACAACTGATACGAAGTTAGCGAAATGCGTGAAATAACCGACGTAAATGTTGGAATTGTAAAATCTGTTGTGGTTAAAACATACATCATTTGCTGGAAAACGCACAAAACCATACAAAACACACAAAATAACAACCTTGCCCAGTACTAAAATAATATTTTAAATCAGGATAAAGGCTAAAATTAATGGCAGTGAAAAAGAAAGTGTGAAGGCGGCATATTCTTTATTAACCATTCACATAACTTCTGCCAAATATCTGTTACATAGCTACAACTCTTTTAGGCATGACTAAAGGTTTCAAATTGGTGGGGTTTATTAAAAATGTTATACAATACCCAAATTAAACAAGTGAATATCGTTTCCGAGTGTGAATCTAAGACATGCGAATGCGAATTCTATACTCAAACTTGAGGTAATACATCTGTAACAATTTCTTCCGATATAGTAAGAAGATTAGAGAAGGAATCTGTTCCTTGGACGCAGGATCTATTACAAAAAATCTCTTACTAGTTATACGTTACTCCTTCACTTCTATAGAGATAAATGTTGAAAAAATCGTTAACTTGTTAACTTGAAGCATTTCTAATTTGTATAGAAAGTTAAGGAAGAAGATAGAAGGTATCGTTGGGACGCTGAACCGATCGCAGAAGAGCTGCTCGATATCTTATACAGTTTTCCTCTATGAAAATTAGATAACAGTATTACTAATTACTTACTAAACGACAGCTACTACATACCTGTTACCATTTTCGTTTTGTGGCGATAAATGTTCAAACCGGAGACGGATAATTTTAACCAAGTCCACTTTGAATTGAATTTCAACAGAAAAAATAAACATACTATTTGAATGAAGAATCGATTACAAGAAATTGCAACGTGATAGATTTTAGCATTCTATCTCTAAGAAAACAAATATTGAAATTGAATGTAATAGTAAATTTGAACTACTTCCGTATTTGACAGTGTCATGAATAGTCATTATATATTGTATTCAGACGCTCAATCGCTTGCGGAAAACTGATTCTGCTTATCTGTTTGTTCTACGGCAACGAAAGTTCAAAACTATATCGAATCGGATGCAACAGTAAATTTGAAAACCGTTCCTTTTTGGGAGAGCTCTGTGATAATCACGATATGTACAATTTAAAGGTTGAAATATTTCCAGAAAGCCGCACCTCGCTGTCTGTTACATTCTCAGTTCTGTAGGGATAATGTTGAAATCAGAAATGGCTAATTTGAAACGCTCACGGTTTGAATAGAGAGTGGACGAAGGAGATGGACCTATTCTTGAGAAGATCAATCGGTTGTACGAAACCGTATCTCGATATCTCTAATCGCCCTGACTCTACAGAAATTAATATTGAAATTACCAGTGTAGAAAATTTCAACAACTTCCGATTTCATAACGTACTGTTGGTTGTGGTATGTCCACTACAGACCCTCAATCAGTACACAAACCGTTTGTTAATGTCTGTTAAACTTTGCATCCTATGATGACAAATATTAACACCACAAATGGTTAATTTAAATCGCTCCGCTTTGAATATGGCTTAGTGGAAAATGTGGAACCTTATCTTAGAACGCTCAGCTGATTGCAAAAACGCACCTCCATAACTCTTACCGCGATTATCATACAGAAATAATTATTGAAACCTAAGTTAATGTTAAATTTGAGCCATTTCTTCTTTTGGTAGAGTGTTTTAGAGTCAGGTTTTGTTCGAACCTCAATTGTTTTTTGAAAGACGTCTCCTTGTTATGTTTCTGTAGTATGGCGATAGAAGATCAAATTGGAAGTGGCTAGTATAACCTGGTTTGCTTTGATTAGGATTTCAGCACAGATGACGGAACCTATGCTTGCGATGCTTCATCCCATGCAAAAAGTCGCTTTCTGATAGCTTTTACAGTCTTCAACGGAGATCAATTTTGAAACAAGTAGTACCAGTAATATCCAGGATAGTAGCGATATGTTGTTTTGAAACGCTGAATTCTTGGCAGCAAACCGCTTCTCCTTTCCTGTTACCGTGCTCGTTCTACAGTAATATAGGATGATACCGGTACTGAAACTGGCAACAATACAGAATTGGGAAACAGCCTATTTTAACAGAGCGTCTACCCAGTCGTTATGTGTTGACTATAGACACAGAATCATTTGAAAGAATCACTTCTCGTTATCGTTTACCGTTCCGTTCCACGGTTTCATTAGTAAGTCTGAAACTAATGGCTAGTCTGAAGAAATTCCGGTTTGAGTATACGGTTAACCGAAAAAAATGAATCTACTCGAGGGACGCTGAAAAATTTGTAAGAAACAGCATCATGAAAGCATTTACCGTTTATTCTACACAAAACTTACTTTTGAAATTAGAAGCAACAGTAAATTTGAACCATATTCGTTTTTCTGTAAGGCACATTGGATAGTAGTGAAATTGTGTTAAGACGCTGAATCGTTTGCAAACAAATACTTCTCGCTATATTACAATATTCGCTGTACAGCGATAAACGTTGAAATTTTAAATGGTTAAAAAGAACAAATTCAGGTTTGAATAGATAGTTAAGTAAGAACGAACCTATTACCACATAGTTAAAAAATAGTCGTGATATAACGCTAGACTCGACACCAGTTTTGGAATAAAAGATAGGTAGTGCTTAGATCCACACCCTCTCAAGAGAGGCAAGAGGATAGAAATTATCAAACTTTGGGTGCTGTATGATGTCACTATTCACAGCAGCCAATCACTTTCTCCGTATCAAAAGCAAAGGTGAACAAAGGGTTTTACGTCATATCAGCGGACATATTTGAATGAAAAAAACATAAGTGAGTGCTGTTTGTTTGTTCAGTTTTATCACCTTGTATATTTAAGTTATTAGTATTTATGCTTATTATTTCGCATTAAATTTTTGGTCTTTGGTTAAGAATAATTCGTCAATATTGGTGAATTTACGGTTAAAATGAGTGAGCGCAGGATTGAGATAAAAGGAGAATTGCGAGGATATTAATTTCCATTATCGTAGGATTTCTGTACCATGTAGGAAACCCTTAATTTATGTTTACAAAGTATAATGTTACTGTTGTGAAACCATTACAAAGGCCATGGCAGGGTTTGCATGGGTGATTACAAAATCAAGTGTTTTTTGCACTTAGTTTTCTGCATATGCAGGGTGGCACGGTTAGAGTCTTATTTTTAGTGCGTGGGTTTACTATTGATAAAATACTTCGATCCCCGTCCAAGTCAGTGTGGTAGATAGCATCGGGGCATTTATTCCGAAGTTGGTCATCCGTCTGGTTCTCCACCAAAAGAGTAATAAAAGCTAAAATTTAAGAATTTTCAATTTTTACTTTGTTTACTGACTTTCTGTTCGCTTTCGTTACCTCGCGAGGTGGAAGAAAGCTTATGTTCTGTTTCGTTAGGTTGGGAAGGTTCTAGAACACAGGTCCCTCCATATAGGTTAGTAGTTACATTGATTTCTTTCTGTACCAAATTTTAATATTTAATTCACATAGTGTTGCCGAGCGAGCGTTAGCGAGTCAAGGCGGGTTAGAGACCCGCAGGGCATGTTTTCTATCTTTATCACAGTTAAATGGGAGGGGAGACTATTATATTATGTATGTCTTAAGTTTAGAGTCGCCCCTCCAGTTTCAAACCTACAAAAAAAAGCAGTAGAAATATTAAAACGTGCAGTTTTATTATACAGATCCATAGTATAAGTAGTAGGAGTAGGGGTAGTAGTAGGAGGAACGGGTTAGAAGCCTCGGAGGGGTTCGATGGGTTCTGTTCTCGACATAAAATGGGCATGCTGCTGAATCATGAAAATCATCCCCGTCTTGCAAGTAGTACCAACTTCCACACATCTTTCCTCGCATTAAACATAACTTCACTACCAAATTTACACATGTAAACATAACATAAGAACTCCAAATCATAATTTCTTACCTTATTTCTCCTGTAAATTTTCCTAATTTTTATGAAAAACGGAGGGGCAACTCTAAAACTTAACCCAAAAGCATAACTTTCCCCGCGTTTCTTTGCACTTACTTCCTTACCACACTTTCTGCAATTTGTTTTTAGATTCATTTGTCCATGATTTTCACAAAGTTTTAAAAGATTAATCGTTACTTTTACACATTGCAGCGGCAAGGTTCTAGAACACAGGTCCCCCTTCCCATTTAGCTGTAATAAAGACAGAAGACAACGTGCCCTATGAGGCTCTCACCCGCCTTCACTCGCAAACGCTCGCTCGGCAATGCCATGTGAATTTCATATTCAACTTTGGTACAGAAAGGAACCAACTAAGCTAGCTACTAAGCTATATAGGGGGGGGGGCTGTGTTCTATAACCTTACCCAGTGCAACCGTTCGGAAACCTTGCGCGAAGAAGTTCCTTCCGCTTGTTAAATAGTTCCATGTTTACAACCGCTTATATCTGACAAATAAACAAAATTTTCTATCTCCTTATATATTATCAACTACACGAACGAGCAAATTATCCATTTCTTCCCGGTAAATTTTCAAAAATTTGCAAGAAACGGACGACCAAATTTGGAACTTAACCCAACATCGGTGTCCGTAGTTTTTTTTTTTTTCGAGTGCTCGCGTTGCGTCCCACATTCTCATTTCATCACTTTTTCAACATCATTCACTTGCCTTATTCATCCGTCTGCCTCAGCCTAAAGGGCATAATTGTGGGATGTTCAACTGGAAGATTTCTTTCGGTCGGACAGGCGTTGGGATTTGGTGTAGAAAAACAATGAATTTCGAAAAAGTTTAGGCTTAACAACTGAAAATATGTTAGTACGCAAAAGTAGCCTAGATGAGTATTCTAATGGGGTTCGGAGATTCCTAATTTACTCATTTTTAACCTATTTTGAGGCTAACCTTCCGCAGATGGCGGTCCCGGATGAAACACAAATGAACATGTTTTCAACTTTGTATTACTAATTACCGGTACTTATCTGTTGTTACATCATTATACCTGAACTACAATAACTCCTGTTTCATTTCCACTGGTTACTTTTCACTTTTAATCACAATTATTTCTTACTTCTATGCTTCCTTTGCTATTTCCTACATCCGTATCCATTTGTATGATATTACAGCGCAAAATTGGAATCTTTCAACTGTTAAACGTTGTAAACAGCGCATTTCTCAGAAATTACTAACGCAATGAATCGTTACAGCAATGTTTATAAGTGGGTTTCGGCGTGGTACCCTCTGTCAAACACATGCCCTTGTAATAGGGGCCTATGTTTAGCAGAAGGGGTCCAGCTCTTTCACCGAAAAAAAAAATCTGCTAATGTCTGTACAATTAGGTTAGGTTAAGTTACTTTAGGTAAGGTTAGATTAGATTAGTTTTTCATATTATGTTAGTGTAGGGGTTGGCTAGTTTAAACCAACTGTAAAAAAAAAAAAAAAATGGTTTAAACCAAGAAACGAAATATGTTTGTAAAAGTGTAGGTGTTCGTGAGATCTTGATGAACACACTTTTGTGGGTTATCACGTTTCACTCCCATATATTATTCGCATTATCTTCAGACATAAATTCCCCATTCCTTACTCAGAGATTATACTGCAAAAGCAACTTTTTTAAAAATAAGTTTATGAATGTTTCTTTTGTGATTTTTTAATAGTTTGTTATTGTTATGCAATTGCAATCAAAGAAATTCTAAATATTGTTTCGTTTTAATAATGTTTACTATTGATAAAATACATTGAAATGCCATACTTTTGGGGGGGGAGGTTACAAACCCCACGAGAGGCATTTATTGAAATCAGAAGTATCTTTTGTATGTATAAATGGGTCAGAGCCAAAGTGGACTCAAATAATTCGTATCTTTATTCGTTTTTCTTACTGATATGCAAATTAAGTCGTTGTATTTCTTTAACTTGGACTAATAAAAGTCGTAGTGAACAAACTTGGACTAAATTAGTTCTTCTGTACTCTGCAGTACTTTGAAAGTGTCCATATGTGATTCTTATAATGGTTTCACTTGTGCAATTGTTTATCTTCTTGTCCTCCTGAAATGATTCTTGACAATTATATTAACAAGTATGTAAAGATCAGTGCAACATATTTTTATTAGGAGTCTTTCGTGAGTGAGTCGGCAGACGTATCGCATTTGTGGCCAATTAGTCCCGGTTTCGAGTTCAAATGGAGGACAGTTTCTCTCGGATGTAAGCGGATTTGGATTCCGCTTTAAGCTTATGTGACTTCTTACAGACTAACCCGGTTGTTACATAATAAGGCAAAACAAATTTATTTCTGCCATATGTGATATAAATAGAGCAAATTATTTAAACCAAACACGTGGTGCACTGTGAATTAGAATTTGCTTTTACCATCTGTAGACAGAGGTGTCATTTTTTATGTTATTCCTATTGATGACGTAAATTTTTAGATGACTCTGATGATAAGTAGATAGAAACTTTAAACATGTACGCATTGACGTTGGCTTGGCCTATGCTTGAAAGTGGTCGCTTTGATGAATATTGAAATCATTTCCATTTTTGACTTTGTATAACAAATGTACAACTACGGTATTCAATGTGAATCGTATTGTATGTAAATATAACGTCTTTAAAGTGCTATTTTTTATAATATAAAAATTCTGTATTGAGTTAAAAATAATAAGTGCTGAAGAGCTTATGATGTTTGTACTCTTATTGCTCGATCTTGTTACATCCAGAGTTAAACTGAAAGAATTAGCACAATAGTTAGACAGAGGAAAAATAAATAAAAACGGCCAGATTAAAAACCCACAATTAGAAAGAAAAAAAATGAATGAATGAAAGCGATAAGAAGGGGTAAAATGTTTCAGCAACAAGGAAATTGAGTGCTGAAGTAAAACATTATTCATACAACGTAGTAATCATTTGCAATTAGAAGGAAAGACAGGAGTAAAGCAAGTGTCTTAATTAAGTAGTGCACTCTTATATAAAAATTGCAATGTTCACACACAATAGCAGGCCAATTACAATTTTGTACGTGTTATACACATGTTTCTGATTAAAATACACATATATTAATTTCTGCGCAAATTCTATTCAGAATCTATATTCTGTTGCTGCTTCAAATTAGGTTAAAACGTTAATATCCACGTCTCCTTTAGTCTACACAGAATAACCGTTGGATGTAAAACTCAAATATTTCATTTAACTTATATTAAATATTTCAAACGGTGTTTCTGTAGGGCTGAAGGTATTTGCAATATGTGTAGTATCATACGAGTAAATGGTATAGGTAATTTTTTCTTTCTCCTAATTGGGGATATTGTTCTTTTATCATTCAACACATTATGTGATTCTTTTTTCAGACATGAAATTTACATGCAACTAATTACCATCGGCTAATTACATGCAGCTAAAGTTGACTTCAAAAACTGGGAGTAATAGAGAAAACGATATGGAAAGTTCAGTCACCAAAAGAAACATGCTACCGTGAAAGGACAAAACTAAAGTTAATGCATTGGAGATTACTAGGATAATTCGTGAAATGCGTACTTCAATTTTTTAAAAATAAATATGTATATATCTGTCCCGTAATATCTGTATAATTAAATAAATCCGTCTTGGAGGGTATCATTTAATATTTTCTTATGTATTGCAGAACATAATTTTATAGTAATAAAGTATGTCGTTGCCCAATTCATTGCATTGACATCTACTCTGTTTTATCGTGCACAGGAATGAAAGTAATATATATGAAACTAGTATGTTCGGTATCCCATTAACCAGTACTGTATATGATTCGTATGTTCGTTTTCATGCCTCTGTTGTTATATTTTATATATTATAAGTATTTATTGCATATATTTCTATACAATAATGATTCACATTCTTAATAGGGTAGTATAAAAATAACTTACACAATTACATATTATCAACGATTTAAACTCATATGGGCAAATTGACTAAATTATTTGCCAAATATAAACCTCTTATTAAGATTGCGAATCCGTTTAACTGTTGCTTTGGTTTATTAATGTTATTTGCTTGAGAGTGATGTATCAGTTGTATATTGAACATTATTTGTGAGTTACATATGTCAGAACAATACTCAGAGAATGCAAGACGAGAACCTTTCCAGTATGAAGAAAAATAATATATTCTGTGCTTTACTCATTATTGTTTGTGTTTTTTAAGAGATAATTACAATTAACATTTTACGTTAATACACAATTCATTTATTACGATCAGAATTGAAAAACAATTCATATATTTATGTATGCATAAGTAAATGTAATTTTATTTGACCAATATTTATTGTGCAGCCTAACGTAACAGTACTCAGGCTGTTATTTTATGTAATTGGTATACTGTGTTTGGCAATCTCAGTGAATTTCATTAATTGTTAGTGGGTTGTTGCTTATCACATGTCACCAATTATTGTTAACGATTCATGCAGAAAAATTTACTCCCAAGATGGAATCGCGTTTTCTTTTAGAGAAGGATCACTGAAGCACATATTTAGCTCGATATGAACTAATATGTGGTGGCCAGGGTGTTGGTTAAATATATGAATCTTCCACAATAAATGTTAAATGGCTTAGATGATTTTCGAGGTGGTTAGGGCATTAATTTTAGTACACTTTGCATTACGTACACTATTTGCGGTGTTTGCATTGTTTTGTTTTGTTGTTGGAAAATATATTCATGGTGTCAGTTTGAAATGTTTATTGTATTAATTGTCATATATATTTTGCACAACTGGGAGCGATGTCTGCCAGTAAACTTGGTATTGAGATGAAGCTGAGTTTCATGGAACAAAGGCAGTTGGAAATCATGATGTGGTGCTTGTAATTAGAACTGAGCATCCTTTGTGATTACTTGTTGCGCTTTGTTTATTTCTTCAAAGTTAGAGTAGATAATTACGTGACATCAGATCCAAGATAAAAGAAGACAAATATATATATAGCAACCAATAGCCGGACAACCGACAACGAATAGGACATCTGTAGTTTTTAAAGAGATCGATAACTATGGGAATAGACAGAAAATGATGAGAGCACTATTCTAATCTGTTTAAACAATTTATGTTGCCACCTACGCTGTGCTTCAAATCTCAGCATTTTTTATGATTAATATCCTTTTGTGTCATATTTGTGGCTAAATATTGTGTCATATTTGTCTTACACTTGTTTTAAATATGTATTTCCTTTCAGGATATTATACAAAACGAAGTCTGATACCTCTAACTCAAATTTGCATCGCTGTTCTCCAAAGTGAAAATATGAAACATATTTAAGGAAGGATCTGTTCCGTGGTGGTCTCTGTATAGCTTGATATCGCAGAGACTCATGTTCGTTTCTCATCCCAATCACACTTTTTGCTCTTTGAAATTTGGTCTGTCCATTATTTTCGTTCATCTGTGTGTATTACCCATAATTGTAATATTAAAAGTAAATTTTAGCTCAATTCTACCAAATATATTTAATGTTCAGAAACGGAGCATAATAAAGTTCTATTAAGCTATTTACTAAGTTCAATAAAATAAATAACTAATCCAAATGTTTAGAAATATGTAAGGATATGTAATCGAAGTATTTTTATGTGATAAAGAGATACGAAAATACGTAGTAGTGCAGAAGATACGCAGCGAAGAGAAAACGAAGGTATTATGACATAAGGTATACTTCACTTGTAATACAAGATGTCCAAGAACTTCTTGTACTCCTAGGTTTGAGTATCACAGAGAACAATTTCAGTTGTAGTGTTGATAATATTACTTTTATGGTCACAACCAGCCCGGTGCCACAACTCTTTATTCATTGTGATATGGAGATTTTCAGTTGTAAGGCCATGACAGATGTGAGGGGTTGCAGTTACACAATTCGATCCCATTGAAATGGCCCCCACGAAGCCCCGACCTTACACCAGATAACTTGGAGAATAATCAAGACGTATGTTTCTCATCGTTGGTTAAAAAAAAAAAATGAAATCTTTGAGTTTTGCACCGCACGCTTATGCCGGTTAGGCGAAATTGAGAAATGAATGAAATGGTGGAATGAAGAAAGTGGGAACAAACGGGACAACCCCGAGAAAACCCTCGAGCAGGGTGTTTGTCCACCACAAAGTCCACGGCGCGAGCTGGGATCACACCAGGGACCCCAAGCACCGGAGGTGAACGCTCTTCCACTGAGCTGTATATATACAAATTGAGGTATGTTTCAAAAGAATGAATTTAGTCAAATATATATACATATAATACGAAGTATATTATATTTAACGTTGTAGCATATCTAATATAAAAATCATAGCTAAATCTTACCATATAGCACCTACGCCAAACTCTTTTAGCTCATTGTCGCTCACTAGTTTTCCCTAAGATATTATTCTATGTTACAGAATAAATTCTGCAAATTACAAACTTGCTTGTTATCTCTGTGTAATGAATCGTTCAATTCTGAGAATGAAATTACCAGGGTTTGCCCAACTGCGTCCAGCCCGACGCACCTGAAAAAACCCACTTTAAAACCCACCTGGGTTTTTTACCTATTTGTTCGTATATTATTGGGACAACTAAGGTGATCACATTGTAAGTGATTTTTATCAGATTTTAGACTTTCCGTGGGCAAATTAGAGGCTTTCACGTTAAGGTATACAACAACATTCAACATAAGACCTTTATAAAGTTCTGAATGCACTAAATGAATTTAAAAAAAAAAACTTAGCTCGAGATAGTTATAGAACAGTTTAATGTATGGATTATGCTTATGACCTTTTGAAGTAAAATAAGCAGTTTTGTACTTTAGAAAATATTTTCCGTGAATAGTGTGCTCGTCGACTTGGCGACACAGAGGGACATTATCACTCATACGTTTGACGGGTTTAAGGTCAAAGGTGCCGGTACTAATAGTACATATGTAAATACATTAGTAAAACTATTAGTATTATTTCTTACCTTTGATGTAAAACACAAGTTTCTTCAAGTAAAATTTGGTTTTCCAACAAGTCATTTGTTGCTACTCTTCAAATAAGTATTTTGTAGAATCAGCACCAGGAATAGTGTAAAAATTCTTGTCAAATTTAAGAAGCTTAATGCTCAGGGTTCCGTAGACTGTGTAACGCTTATCAGGGGTGGATCCAGGACGGACTTCTAGGGGGGGCGGTGAGTTGTAATACTGCTACTTAGAGCTACTTTTAAGAGCTCGAAACTCTGGGATGGGTTTTATTTTTATATATAAAATAAGAAAATTTCCTCTTCTGGGAGGGGCGCCCCCTAGATCCACCACTGACGCTTACTATTTCAAGTGCTAAATTCAAATTTCCGTACTAGTGGAAGTTTTGATGCACACGCCGTGAAAGAAGTGCTCGGGAAATTCCCGAATTAAACGCAGAAGGATCGGAAATGAATACTTCAACAATAAAACTATTTATTATAGGCTTAAGCCTGCTATACGTCCCGTACAATACGGAAAAGTCTCGCGTCCGCGTAAAGTTAGTCGGGACAGAGAAATGTCCCGTATTTTAACTCCGTTCCATTTCTGCTACCATTATCACCTTATTCAAAAAGTGAAAAACAAAAAATTCTGACATTGGCTGGGAATCCTGTAATTAGTGAATGAGCAATTCGCTGTTGCATGCAACAGTTTCGAGGAAGTTATTACACCACCTTGTTCAACTTGATGGCGAGCGAACTGTGTGTTTCCACATTTACAAACACGGAAAATAACTAACCTTTTCTCCAGCAACACATTAGGTAAGTTAAGAATTATAATCTTTTTCAGAGGCTAGGGGCACAGAATTGTGCTTTGGTCCAAGTCTTAGAAAAATGTAAATCTGACAATTACACACGACACAAGGAAAAAAATCCGCTTTTCATCAGATTAAACTGACGAAAGTAATTTTGGCAAATACAGCCATGTAAATAAATATTGCTAAACGCGCGAAGAATATTAAAGATAGTTGTACCACTGATTTAAATAATTTGCATAGTGTTTTCCTGTAAAGCATTTTTATAGCACATCTTAAGTTTTTAGGCATCTTCAGTCTGTACAATTAATTGCAGGGTAGGAACAGAGAAAAGCAGCTGCTGCTTAGTGAGCTTTCGCCTATTATATTCTTGAAAAAAGAAATAAAATAAAATTAAAATGAAATCTTTTAGCTTTAGTTTCGTGGTTGTCTGCTATGCTCAAGGTGACGGTGATGATAAGAAATGAATGAAATGGCGAAATGAAGAAAGTGGGAGGAAACGTGAGAATCCCGAGAAAACCCACACACAAGGTGTTTGTCCGCCACAAAGCTCACTTGGCGCGAGCTGTGATCGAACTAGGAACCCCGCGTACTAAAGGTGAACGCTCTACCACTGAACCACCGCGGCTTATTATACTTTTGTTCATAACCAGACTACAGTTCATTGCATTGTGTTGGAAAGTTGAGGAGGGGGGTGTGGTCTGAGGTGTTTCGTATTCTCATGGAGAAAATATGTCAGGTTTATTTACGCTGGAAGATGTTAATTTCATATAAGACATTTTAAAACATTTATTTATTTCATACAACGAATTGTATCTTTGTTTTAAATTAATAGACCCCTTTTGGTATTCATATTTGACGAACGTCAGTCAGGCTTCTGGATGACTTGATCTACATTTGTTCGTTTGTCTGCCGAGCTCCTTCATGGCTATGCGGTTAGTGTACGCGTCTTCAGCGTGGGACCCGGGTTTGCTTCCCGGAGGGAGTTCGTGTGGTTCGGATTCCACGTTAATCAGTAGGTCCCGTCTCATATAGCCTCGCTGCTGAAAGGGGCGTTAAACACAAAATCAACTTAACTCGTTTGTCTGCATCTACCACACACACTACAGGGTACAACTTTCGGCCTTTTAAGTTAAAATTGTCAGAGTACACACACGAGACACTCTAAATTTTCTGTATAGATTTTAGCGGCAATCCAACGTAAAATATCAAAATGGCGGCCATTTTTCAAACCAGCGAATATCCATGCTACGAAGGGCAATTTTTAGTCTTTTAAGTTGAATTTTTGACGGTGGAAGCACGAGATATGCTAAACTTGCGGTATAGATTTTCTCGTCGATCGAATGTAAAATTTCAAAATGGCGGCCATTTTTTTTCGAAACAGCAGTAAGTAGAAAATTGTTGCAAGTTGTGACAATGACAATCTTGAAATATAAATCACATTTTAACACTTTTACCCCAAAGACATTGAAATATTTTGAAAAAAAAAAACGATTAAACCCGAAAATACCCGAAAAAACTTATATGGGCCCAGGTGGGTTGGGCTTTTTCAAAAAAGCCCGGGTTTTTTCAAACCCTGGAAATTACACAGTTGTATTTTTCAAATTTGCAATTTCAAGTTTATTATTTAATTGACTAATAATATCCCTTTCTCTTCCTTTATTTTTTTAAATCTATATATGTATACAGTATATAGAATTTGCCATTAATAATTGGCGTATGCGTTTCCTATAGATAAGGAAATATCTTTAAAGTTTTAAATGAAAATATTTTCTCTTGCCGGATGTCACTCTTGGCGGATTATTTAAAGTTGAGGGCCACAGTGGCAATGTGGTAGAGCGTTCACCTCGTGCAAGGTTTTCTCCGGGTTATCCCGTTTCCTCCCACTTTCTTCATTTCATCCATTTCTCATCATTACAGTCTCCTTTAGCCTAGCCAGCTTAACGTGGAACCTAAAATTTAAAAGATTTCATTTCATTTATTTTATTTAAAGTTGAAAATACATTGTTATTTCAACGTTTCTTTACGTTAATTTTAATACTTTTCTATGGTTAGAAAATCATACTCCATCTACTCTATCTAGAATCATGTCTCATCTATTCGACTATGAATTGCTTTAACGAGAGTTAAAGCGTAACATCTTTGAAAACAAATATATATTAAGTGCTTTCTTTCCCTGGTACTGCTACCATTAGCAATACAAAAAGTAATAATGTTAAAGGTCGTATGAAGAAATAAATAGGGTGTTTCAAATTTAAAATCCTTTTTTCTTACCACTGCCAAAAGGGCAACCCAAACTTCGTTAGTACAGTTGTTACTGCATGTTACAACATCCCAGGCTTTCTGAACTTATTTCATATCTTGACCCGCTTTTGCCAGTGACCCTATAAGCAATTTACAGCTTTTTGATTGTTGCTGCTTATCGCTTACAATTGTATATATGTGAGGGCTTTATATGGAAACAGGAATAACAGTTTGACAATAAGTATGAGAATAAAAATGTCTTTTAAAATGAGAGATTCAAAATAATATTTAAAATATGTCATTTTCGTTACTTGGTCCTAATTACATCTAACATTTTCACCTCCCTTCGCAACCCCCAGCCTGAGAAACCGTGTCATATCTTACTCAAAAGTAGGTGGAAATCAAAACGAGTGAAAGATATAAATAAGTTTACCAGAGAAGAAGGACTTTAGCACTGCAGTGGTCGCGCGTTCTACTATTGTAGAACAGGTGTTTTATTTTTTAAATCCTGAGCAGTTGGCAAAACGCTCGATCTTGAGCGGTTATGTACCTTTCTCCGACAACCTTTTGTACACTCCAGTCTATGTTCAGCCTTTATTCTTGCATCTGCTCCGATTTTGTTACATGGTTTCATTAGTGTTCTACTATTGTAGATCGCGCGACTATTGGCGTACTGGTTTGTTTCGTATTAGTGATTTATTTCGTTTTACATTTTCCCGCTATTTTTGTGGAATACGTGCTTGTATATATTTTAAATGTCAGAACATAACAGAGAACAGATGCTTCTTTGGTTAGAGGAGCCAGAAAGTGACTGTGAAAGTGTACTTGGGATCGAAGACATGAAGGAGCTCGAGGAAGATTTTGTTGAATAAACAGTTGATTGCAGCCATACGAAAATGTACCAGACATTATACCGGAACAAGAAGAAAACATTCCAGTACAAGCTAGTGTTGAAGTCACGGGTCCTGCTACATCACCTTTTGTCGACATACGTGCGTTTTATATCGGTAAAGGGAAAAGTTAGAACCTCCTCGCTGGTATGTAGATCTCATAACGCCAAGAAACTCACGAACTCCCAATTGGAATATAATACTAGTCTTTCGTAGGCTTGGCCCACAAGGCATTATTTTCATGCCTAGCTGGTGATGAAGGTACTTGGTGTTAATGCTCTTAATATATTTGGAGCAAATAAGAAGATGAAAATGTCAGATGCAAGAATTTTCTGCAGGATTTAACTTTTGAGTTGATAAAACCAGCGAATAGCCAACGTTTAGTCATGGAATCGTTTGCGAAAGAGCTTCGACACAGAGAAAGACTTCTGCTTGGCGTCAGCGAAGGTGTTCCATAACCACAAGACAGAGCTTCAGGGGTAGGAGAATGTTTCCTTCGTGAACTTCTCGCGACAAGTCAACAAGAAAAAAAAACTTGTGCGAAAATCCAGAGATAGGTGTGCCCAGACCACCAGGAAAGCGTGTGTGACAATTGCTTGAGTAGACAATCATGCCGAAAGAGTACATCAAATCATTCTACCTGTATGATTATCACAGAAGAAGGCTTATGCTGTTATTTCAATACTTATACCTAAACATTTATTAGATTTTTGTTCGAAAGTGTTAACATGTTAATAAGATATATATAATGTCTATTTTTGTCAATATTCTTGTATTAATCAAATAAAATAATTTAAAAGTATTTTAAAACCCATATAATAATATAATTAACATACCTAAGACCGAATGTTGCTAAAAGTCATAACACTATAGAAAAATAATGATGTTCTACAATAGTAGAACGCGCGACCACTCACGTAACAGTGGAGGGCGCGACCAACGCAGTGTTAGCAATAGAAGGACTTCTGTTTTTCTGATATTTAAATTGTATGGAAATTGACATAGAACAGTGTGGATGGTCGAGTGTTCCTGGAATTAAGAACTTCTTGCTCCAGGTTTCTACTAATGTGGAAAGCCTTGGAAATCTGGAATGTATTTTTGTTCCTGGAAAACCTGAAATTTAGCCAGAAACCTGAATTTTTCACAAAGTTACTATTTTACGTAACTACTTCTGGTAAATTTAAAAGAAATTGCGCAAGAAGAAAATTAATTTTAAGTCAGTAAGAAATATAGAAAATGTTGTAACCTGGATAACTAGGATTGCTTCTTTTAGTTCAATGACTTCTGAATATTCTCAGAGGAACTTTTGTCGCTGACTGTACAGAGTATTTCAGCTCAGAACATTAAACAAGTCTGACATACAAGTTGTGGGCCTATGTCGAGGGATCTTGGCAGAGCCCTTCACCAGTTAAATGGAACAATATCAAAAGTAAAACTGTCGGCGACAGAATATCGTCAAGAAAATATGGTATTACTCTCGATTTCAGCGATATCTTCGTTTACAAACGGTAATATTACAGACAGCTGCGTAACATAAGCAATATTATGAATAATGGGGCTAGTATTTGGTTTCTAACTTTTTTTCTTGCTATGAGTATTGTAAATTCGTTTTGAATATTTTTTCTGAGATGACTGAGATTCTAGACTGAGAATCTTGAATTCCTACGTTACTTGCAACTCAGTCTCACTACAGTTCTTAAATGGCAATGCGCTTTAACGATTGACGGACCTATCACCGAAATTTTTCTTCCGACCACTGTTCCTCTTCGACGATGTGGTTTGCCATAAGTTTTGTAGGTCATCATCACTTTGGACATTGTTCTTTGCGACACACATAACAGACTTGCCACTTTCGTCACGCTCGCACCACATAACCGAACGCCAACAATTTGCCTTCTTTGGAAAGCATATCTCATCATCTCATGATATTCAATATTACCATGTACTAAGTTCACTGCATACTGACATTCTGTTGCTTCTCACGTAGTACGGAGTTCCTAATACTACACGTCCAACAGGCCCTCGATGCGGTCGCCGCCTGGCCACTGCCAACCCAAACATTTGAAGTGTTTCCAACTCCAGACATGTAAATTTAATTAATAAGTATCTAGTACCTTCCTACAAAAATAGACGTAAAGTCACGCCCCGTATGGGACAGACACGAGTGCATATAATAAGCACAATAATGAAAAGTACAGTAGAATCATGGTGTGCCATACAACAGCACGAAATGGACTTCTCTAACTTACAGTACTTTTCCTGGTCCTGTGTTACCATTTCAAATTTTTGATTTGGCAACTTCCAATATTTAAGAGGTGGTCCTGTGCACCCCTTCCGAAATTTAAGGGGGATGGGCGAACGTACCTCTACCAAATTTTAGAATGGGCGCTCCTAAATAACGTCATACTATGTGATCAGGACATGTGATGTCCCACAACTAATTACAGCCTAATGCGATGAAGACAGAGGTTACTAGACTATGCTTATACACAATAACACACTGAGCAAGGCTATGTGATAATATGTAAAAAATAGTATCACGTAACAGTTTCAACACAATAACTGTTACGTGATACTATTTTTTACATATTATCACATAGCCTTGCTCAGTGTGTTATTGTGTATTAGTACAAAATGGAAACAAGGCCTGATAGAATTGTTATAGACTATGCTTCTCTAGCTCAATATTTTTTTAAAGTTCAACATTCCACGACTATGCTCCAAGGGTAAGGAAGGCAGTGATGATGAAATGTATGACAATGGTGGGATGAGAAACATGGACAGACTTCGAGAAAACTCATGCACACGATGTTTGTCCACCACAAACCCCGCTTCTCGCAAGCTGGCATCAAGTGAGGGACCCCAGGCAGATTAAGAAGTGAAACGTCAGTAATAGAAAAGTTTTTTTTTTTTTTGTGAATAGTCACTTCGCCTTTCGTGACAATGACGCAAATCTGCTTATATTGGGGCTAACTTTCAATTAAGCTAATTATGTACTAAATACATTGGCTACAAAATCCTACTATCGATATCGAAGTTTTTTTTTTTTTTTAAAAAAAACTTATGTCTATATATAGATATAGATACACAGTTTGAGGAGTACCCCTGTGCACAGTGGAAAAAAAGTGTGAAATGAAATACTGTATATTCAAGTGGTGCAGAGAGCATTCTACCAATCTTTTTTTTTCTTTGTTTTTGTTTTTGTTTCATATTCTAATACTAATATAAATAATATCTAAACAAAAATGGTTGGTTCATACCTGTTCCCGAGGTCCTGGAACTGGCGAGTACACTGATTTTTAGATGTACCATATCATGTTTTTCTTTTCCAGCTGAAGTTGTATGAAGGATTTTTCCCGTGTTTTCCGTATGTATTGTTACTTCCTAACGGGGCACAGGAAGTAAATTTTAGAACTCACGAGTATTGACACATGAGCTATATAGTAAGGGAGATACTTTTAAAAAAAGATAGAAATTGTGCACCACTTAGTTATCATTGGCAGTAGAGTATATTTTTTTATTTTTTTTTTTAAATTTTATTTGTGACCATTAACGCTACTCTCTTGCTTCTGATGAACTCATATCAGCTTTATAGCTCCTGCTTTCTATTTTTATCTAATACTCAAATATCAATACTCAGCCCTGTACACAGTAAATAAAATATAAACACTGTATTATATAATTGAGTTCATGTAGTGGCGGCTCTGCAGTACATCCCACTAACAAAATAAAGTAGTAGCCTAGGTGCATGGGTCTACTTAAGTGAATCCTCTTTAGGGGCTCGTCACATACATTTTTGGTCCCAGTAGACGAACGGTCATTCATACCAGGTGACAGGTTTAGAATTGAAAAACTCACGACAGGCAGCATGCACATCATCATATGAATTCAATTGCCGACCATACAAGAAATGTGAGAGAGCGCGAAACAAACCATAAGCTGAGGGTGCAACATCTGGACTATAGGCAGGATGAAGTAAAAACTTAAACCTGTCAAGTTTAGCCACATTATTGGTCACACATTTCAAGACCGGTCACTCGGAGCATTATCAGTTTGCAGCAATAACCTCTTCCTCCCCGCTAATGCCGAATATTTCTCATTCAGAATGGTATACACTCGGCATAATTGTTCAGAATACAGTTTACCTGTTATACGACCTTCTGGAACAAACTCAATACGAATTATCACGTCAATATTGCATCAAACACACAGCATGAGCTTTTTCCCAAATCTGTCCTGTTTCACAAGGCTCCCTGTTCGTTTTTCACCCACTATTTACGTGTGTCAGGATTTTTCAAAAACATCCATTCTCATCTCCTGTCACAATTCGCGGACTCCAGAAACAAGGATCAGCGTTAAAAAAAAAAAAAAGGATGGTAAATTGCCACTCTGCGCTGGGCCAGCTACTCTGTTAGCTCATGGGGACTTTGTCGGGGGCTGTTTATTGACGTAACCCATGTCATGTAATCGACGTGGATGCCCCAACCATTCTTCTTAACACACGGGTACTTGATTGTGGTTCAACACTCACAGCATCTTGCAGAGGGCCGTTAATGGCCATCGGAAGTGTACCCTTGCGGGGCTTAAATCGCCCAAAGTTTTTTTTTTTTTTTTTTTTTTTTTTTTTGAGCCGACGGGAAGCTGTCCGACTGTCCAACGATCCAGTACTGCTTTGTTCTCTACACGACAAATTCCCTCCGCTGCAGCTTTTGCAGTTAGTACTTCTTGCATAAAAATCGTAGCACAGCTCGAATTGCAATTTGGTCCTCTCTCATGTTGCCCTTTTTGACTTTACGGAACATTCGCTACACACGCAATACTTGCTTTCAGTTGATCCCACGAACCTGTCCCCTATGCCTACCAATAGTTTTCAAGGGGACGTGGCAGAAGTCCTAAAAGGCACAAGACCTAAACGGCATTAGACCTAAAATGCACAAGTCCTAAAAATTTTTTCGCAGCAGAAGTCCTAAAAGGCACAAGTCCTAAAAATCATATCGCGGCACAAGTCCTAAACGGCAGAAGTCCTAAAAATCATTTCGCGGCACAAGTCCTAAACGGCAGAAGTCCTAAAAATCTCTTGTGGCGCTACCATCGCGTCCGTAAGAAGAATACTGTCAATCTGTTAGTCAAAGTTTTAGATATACTGTTTCATATTACAGAACCTTAGTTCTTACAAGTTATTTGTATAAATACATTCTATTGTTCTGAAATAAATAAATAAATAAATGAAGCCAATTGTCCTTTCTTGCTCTTTCCATGATATATTTCTATCAGGGACGTCATTTAGGGAGGGCAGGAGGGGGCAATTGCCCCCCCCAAGAGTGTGAGGAGTACATATGCTTTAGTAGATTGTCTACTAATACACTAATACGAAACGTGAGATTCTTATGTCAGTGGTGCTCTTGCCCCTCCCAAGCAAAGTCTGAAATGACGCCCCTGATTTCTATGTTGACAAAATTTTAACTTCCTACCAAATGTGATTCCCAGATCTTTCATAATGTGTGTTTTTCTCTATTTCCACACCATTGACCTCATATTAGTAACATAATTTTGTGTTTTAGTTATGTACGTCATAAATTTTGTTTTCCTTGTGTTGTTTTGGAGAAAATGATTTTTACACATATATTTCTTGTACAGAAGTCTTTCTGTAGCAAATATTTGTCATACTCGTAATTAACTACTCCTTACTCATTATCATTATTAATAATAATTTTAGTGTTCTAACATAGTTGTTACCGTTGGAATTAAATACGTTCATATTGGTATTGTGACAACTACTTACTACTGAAATACTTTATCGAATATTTAAGTCTGTAGTTTGTAGCAGGGTGGCCATAGAAGTTAATGGCTTATAGCCCATAGTGCGTCACTGAAATTTTAGAGGATCTTTGAAAAGCAAATTAATTGAAATTAATGAGAAAGATATATTTAAAATAAACTGGTTTAATACAAGAACATTACGTTTAATCAATTCCGCAACCATGGTTGAGGAAGGGATGTATTAAAGTACGAACCATTGAAATAGTGCAGAAGCAATAGCTGAGTTTTTTATAAATAAATATATAAATGAAAGTATACTAGAATGTAACTAACTAGACTAGAAATGAAAGAATGTAACTATATATAAATGAAAGTAACTATATTTGTAACTTAACAACACTTGAACCACCAGACTGATCTCGACAAAAACTTTCAACATAGATGAGGTTCGGGCCTGAGATGGTTTTATCATTTCACTTTGAAGGTGCAACTTGGAGGAAGGAAGTGCGGATATATATTAAACATTATCGATCTTAGTGTCGAACCCATAGTATTCGGGGTTGCTGAGATGAATACTGACATTTCCGATGAAGCTTAAATTCTAATTCATCTCCGCAACTTAGAGGCGGAGAGATATATAAATGATCGAAAATGACCAATATTAGTGTCGAATCCATAGTTTTTAGAGTCGCTGAAATGAAGAGTAACACTTCCGATGCAGTTTAAACCCAAATGCATCCCCGCAACTTGCGGGGGAGAAGATGTGGGTAGTGCCTATAATTAGTGTGCAATTAAAACAGTTATCGTGGGATATGAAAAGAACACTAGAAGCTGACTTCCAATACGAGGCCGAAACGTGTAAGTAGCCAGTAATGAAATTTAATGCATAAATGATAGATTCACTCTTAAAACAGTTCTAAGCGATATTGCCCAAGGCTTATCTTATGCCTGGCGTGTTATTTCAAATCATTTTGCTAATATGATAATCTTTGTAAGTCAAACAAAATATATATTATTTTAAACTCTGTTAAACTAACTTTTGTGACACACAGAGTTTGACCCTGGTTTAGCAGATACGCAGTAGTGACCAACAGATTCCCTTTTGTTATATGTATACCTTATGTAAATAAACAATTATCATCATTATATATTTTCTCTCTTATTCCATTTTGCAATTGTCAAATAAGATTAACGAAAGGTTGTAAGAACTAATAGCGTCATATTAACAAAGGTTTACCAAGTAGTTTATAAAATAATTTCGTCCTTATTTGTAATGGAATTGCAGGGGCTTATCGCCCAGCATTGTCAGGAAGAAGATACAGTTTATTGCATTGCAAATAGCATAGATTGTGACCTATAATTTAATTTCCCTGTAGGCTATCACTGTACTACCACACCAAACTAGTAATATTCCAAGACAAGAATCATTGTCTTGTTCTACAAATAACACTAGACTAGTAAGGGATAACACAATACGTGTACAGAAACCAATACATAGTCATTCAGGGAGTAGCCAGCAAGTTATTCTAGAGGGCCTTGATTTTTACAAACTAAAATCAAATCAAAAGTTTCTTTCAAGATTATGAAAGAATAACACATAGATACATACGTATTTCAGAAGTACATATTATTATTATTACTATTATTATTATTATTATTATTATTATTATTATTATTATTATTATTATTATTATTATTATTATTATTATAGTAGTAGTAGTAGTAGTAGTAGTAGTAGTAGAAGTACGTTAATATGCTACATTTCTGAGACTTGAGTCTTGATAGTACGTGAAGTTAAAATCAAAGGTCATGTTACGGACGGCAAATGATGGCTTAACACCAAAACCACATTCCTGGCCGGGACCGGGGGTTAGTCTGTTTTATAACGTGTTTAATAATTATAGCAAATGAAGGATGCTTATAATAGAATGTGAAAGAATACAGTTTTAAAAGAATTAAACTACGTCAACATGTTAAAATAATTAAAAGAACCTAATTAATCAGCCACTTTGTACTCTCGTTTGCTTAATTGGATGAACCGAGGCCTAAAGGAAAAGAGTTTTCTGCCCAAATCTTATAAGCAGTGGGATATTTTAATATTATAGAAATTGACCCTCCTTCCCCTTAGAAGTGTAATTTTCAAGACGCTGAAACATATAGTATTTTATTACTTTTAGTTAAAAGTTCAAATACCGAGTTTCACGCATCTAGCTTAAACAAATCCTTCCTTAATTTATTTACATATTTTCTGAGTTAATAATGGGGAATTTGAACATTAAAAAAGTGCTCCCTTTGTTCTTTCCCTTTTATGTGTTCAATTTTCAGTTTCTTTTAACAGGAAAGTTTATATGACAAGTTTCATTTTACTAGCTTCAGAAACTTGCGAGATACACTACCCTTTAAAAAAATCTAGCCCCACCCTTTTTATGATACTTATTTCCAAAAATTATTTCTTATGTCCTGCTTTCATAAGAAAATTATATTTTATAATTAAAATTTAATGACTCTACTTGTAGTAGTATGCCCCCAAAAAATCACTCATCTTTACTCTTTTATATAAGAGTACAGAAGATAAATACAGTCAAACAAATGGACTTCCATGAACAGTTTCCGATTTCTTATAACTAACTTATTCATACATTTCCCACAAGCTGTGGTTTTAAATTTACGCTCTATCAAGGTCCAGGTTTCAAAAAGGAACTAACTGGAAATATAATAATATTATGTATTTATGTATTATCTGTCAGGAAAGTAAATGTACACCTATTTTTCGAGTCTGGCATTCCTGCGCTCCATCCGTGGAGAGTATGAGAATTAAATCAATCAAATATTTACTGAAAGGCAAAAAGAAAAGTTTAATCTGAATAAGACATTGCAGCGGGGCACAAGCACAGAATACGAATAGTGCATAGTGTAAATAAAGGACGACACCGAAAGAGAAAGCCAGAAACAGCTGTTAAACTTAGAAAAAAGAGTAAAAATTTTCGAAGTAGGAACATAAAACACAAATACAACAATTACGCCAACAACTCAACGTTCACCATGCCATGATATTGGTGTAGTGGTTAAGGTGCTGGCTTACAAATGCAAAGGTCGTCAGTTCGAACCCCGTGAAGGACATTTTTAAAATTTTTGTTGATAATGCATACAGCTCATTAGAGGGTAAAAGAGGTCGTATTTAGTTTTTTGTAGCAATTATTATTGTTAATTTTTAGTACTGATAATACTTTTTGTCTTTGCGTATTGCTTTTATTCTTTTCTTCATTTCGAAAGAGAAGAATATCCGAACAAATGCCACCAAAATTTCTCTTATTTTGAATGTAAACGCCATTTGCGAACAGTGAAGAATAAAAATTGAACGTTCCGAAGTAGCTGCAAAAAGTAAAAAGAAAAACATGGAAATGAACCATACTCATGGTTACTAAATATACAATTTCTACATGCCTTACACCTCCCGACCACGTTTCTACGTTAGCAAATAAGAGGTTTCTACGTTAGCAAGTTTAGGTTAGGCTGGTCAATACGTTTTGCAAAGGTGCCCGGTTTAGCTCTGACGCACCACAGGTGCGAGAAGGGAGCAAATCACTTTTTCTCTCTTCTTCTGTGTGTCTATTTATCTAATTATCTATGTGCATATATATAATGCTATTTGTGAATGCCATAACCACCCTAATTTTCAGCGGATTGAGACGAAACTTGGCACAAACATTAATTGTTGAAATATCTGGATGCGTTCGTTAACCACAATAATCAGATGAAAATGTTCAAAATGGCGGACCTTCAAACTCTTAAAAAGTTCCAAGGGAACCAAATTTTGCCCATAAATAGGTATTCAGAAAGTTTGATTAACTTTTCCTCTTTTACTGAAATATTTGTATGCAAGGCTTATCCTCTTTTATTGAAATATTGGACCCCATTAATCGCCTAAAGAAGGTTCACGCCCTTTCGCTACGGTCAGGCTTTTTTTTTTTTTGCAGGAGGGGGTTATATTCGTATCGGAACAAGATGATTGTTAGTGATGATATGAAATTACACATTCAAAGTGAAGTAACTTGTGAAACGTGGTATTTGAATGAATAATATAATACATGCGCTTTCCTCTAACACAGACAACTGTAAATCATGTATTTCGAGTTGAGTTGAGTTGATTTTGAGTGTAACGTCCCTTTTCAGCAGCGAGGATATATGAGATGTGGACCTACTGATTAACGTTGAATCCGAACCACATGAGCTCCCGCCGGAAATCGAATCCGGGCCTCATGCATCTCGAGTTCGGGAGCGTGGATGGCGAGGAGTGTTATTTGATTTGCTTTTTAGTAACACATTGCAATGCAAATAAAGGTAGGCAACGTTAGTGGTAAGTAAAACAATAATAATAATAATAATAATAATAATAATAATAATAATAATAATAATAATAATAATAATAATAATAATAATAATAATAATACGTGTTTCTGGCAGGGCAATATCTTCCTCAATTCTTCTTCAAACGTAATGGTTGTAACGCTATATCTCCCTTACAAACAAAATATTAGCAATTTATATCGAGAGAACGGGAAATTGTATAGTGATGGGAGCAACGTTGGACAGTATGCACTCATAGTACTCAGAAAAATACGCGATTTCAATGCAAAATGAACGAAGAGTCATTGTCATGGGGAGTCGTGGGGCCACGGCAGAGCCCTCTTTAGGCAAAATGTCGATAACTTATATCGAGAGAACAGGAGGTGGTGGGATGGGACCAACGTTGGACACCGTGGACCTATAAGGCGCATCGAAAAAAATTGGGGGGCGGACGCCAGCGAGCCTTCTTTCCACATAATAATATAAAATTATATTGTCGAATTACACACACGAGTTAGCTACTAATATTTCATATTATTATTATTATTATTATTATTATTATTATTATTATTATTATTATTATTATTATTATTATTATTATTATCGACAGCGTCTTTTCATTACGTGAGCATGTTTGACATAAAACCAAAGAGCAGATCCATCATTCGTAGAAAGAATAAGAATAGTTAGTTACTTTAACTGTGAGTGACAACGAAAAATACGAAAAGAGTGACTAGCTTAGCGAAAAGGAACAATACTTTCTCTCAAAGGATAAAAAATCAAGCCAAGATAGATTCGAACTCGCATGGGCGGCGCGAAAAGCCAGTGCTTTTTCCACCTTTTTTTTTTGACTCACCGAACGTGTTTCAGTAACTTACTTATTGCTAATTTTACTTGCTTCACTCGTTTAACTTGATTTTTCTAATAACTTATAACGACAGGGACACGAACACAGGAACATCGAGAACAGTTAAAAATCATAGATTCTCTCCCGCCGGGAATAGAACCCGGGACTCCATACACCAAAAACTCACGTGCTAGCCACTAGACCAGCAGGGAGGGCACCACTCGATTAGGAATTACGACCACTGTATTGCCAGCTATCACTTTTGTAGGTTGTATACTATGATCACATGTTTCTTCTTTGCTGGAAGAGTTAAACCTACATTCTATGTAATACGTGAGGTATTTAGACCACATGCTCTTCATATAATGTAATAAAAGGGTCAAGCTGGGAATAAGAAAACGAACATTCCTTGGACAAAACGGAAACTATTGGAATCAGAAATATTTATCTACGAGGCATGCGCAGTAGTATATTTCAGAATAGTTACTGTTTAGTTCAGTAAACGAAGAAAGGGGTATAAAAAAGCAAATATCGCGTCAACGAGATCGACTAGAGTTGACAGAGGCAGAAGCAGATGTGTAGTAATACAACTTGGTTACATTGAGAATTGGTTCTTTATTCTGTAGTAGATCGTATCACAACTTTACGGGAGAGCAGAGACTTACTGACGCTATAATATAGTAAGCTTTAGTAACACGATCATATAGACACAAATGGATGTAACTGTGAGTACTACAACTTAAATTTAACGAAAGCCGTTTAGATATTCAGTGATTTGCAGGGTTGTATAAGACACAATACAATTCTTCATACCTCAGCTTCCGCCTTCCAGTAGCTAGATACATGCAATTTCTGGTTAGATACTGAAACTGCTGTCGGAGTTTAATACATGACGTATTGCAGGATACAAAATGCTTTGCATTATTTGTTTGTTTGTAGACAGCTACTAGCTTAGTGTTCTGAAAGGTTGTGTACAAACTAATCATAGCCAATTCCGGAATTATTACTTTCCGGACTCCCGAAAGTAAAACCGGACAAATTCCGGAATTCGGAAAATTCCGATTTTGGAATAATTCCGAATTCAGAAAAATCCGGAAATTAGAAATTTCTGATTTCGTTAACATTCCGGATTTGGAAAAGAAATCTTCTGAATTCCGGAGTTTAACTGAATTCCATAATTTTCCTAAATCCGGAAAGTGAAAGTTCCGCTTCCGAAAACTTGTGAATCAACGGTTTAGGAACAACTCAAGTTATTAATGTAAACTTTGCCGGCATCATAAAAGAAATACGAAAGACATTTTGAATCGAAGAAATATAACATACAAGTTTGCAAGCGGAGTCAAAGAAACCTAACGTAACCAGACTAAAAACGAATTGTTTACCGCGTAGCGATCGCGGTTCAATGGTCGAGGTGCTTGTACGAATACACGTTGTATTTTTTTTTTAACTTTAGGAATTTTAATGGCGATTGATCAGCGATAACATACGTTTTATTATATTCAGATATTTGAATACTCGGATGTTTCAATACTTGAACTATCAAATCTTCAGGAATGGCAATAATAATAATAATAATAATAATAATAATAATAATAATAGTAATAATAATAATAATAATAATAATAATAATAATAATAATAATAATAATAATAAACTAATAATAATAATTATTATCTCGTAGAAGATTAAAAGCTAGGAGCTAATTATCGCTCAGGTCATACCATTACAAGCAAAAACGTGACATTTGGAAAGAATATTTCGGTTTGGTTTAATGTTGCTTACGACAAGAGGATTTTCTCATCTTGTTTCTAAAATAAATAACATAACATGATAATTAACATTTTACATTCGAGACAGGTCAAGGCTAACTCAAAATTCTCGTCTCTCTTTGGAGCTGAGAATCGAGACGAGACGAAAAGAATCGTAAACATTTCCCGTCTTGTCTCGATTCTCGAAATAGTTTATGTCTATTCTTTAACTAACAATTGCTCTGTAGACTGAATCTCATAGGCTATTTCGTTACATTCTATTTCAGACCTCATTGAATTATTCTCTGTGTAGGTATTTTGTAGTAAAGCTTTTATATTTACCTTTGCATATCCTCAAAATTAGCTTATCAATTCCTTACTGTTGCGTGATATTCAGTTATATTTATTACAGTTATTTTCCTTAAAACATACAGTAGAATACTTCCTACATGAAACTTCAATGGAACGTTCTAGTTAAAAATGTTGGTAGTTGCAGAGGTGTGTCTTGAAGGTACGGAACCCTTTCCCCGAAATCTCTACTTTTAAGTAAGTTTTGCCATATTTCAGAGCAAGTTTAAAACTTATTATTATTATTATTATTATTATTATTATTATTATTATTATTATTATTATTATTATTATTATTATTATTATTATTATTATTATTATTATTATATCAACAACGTGTATAATCTTTAAAAGATATACGGTTTTTATCTGAATAGTATAAGCTAAGTGACTGTCGATCTCGGTCGTCTGGAAGTCTTCAGGAGGCAAGGACATCGGTCACGTTCTGGGTTTGAGTTCCGAAGGGGCAAGTATTCGGGCTCGAGCCAAAAATTGTTAAAAGTTATAGACTTCAGCCAAACACGTTCAAAACAGCTGGGACCGGGTTTAGGCTTCTCAACGGCTCGAGCGGCTCGGCTTACAGCTCATTCACTATCGAACCGAACCGAGAAGTGAGCCGAGCCAACAGCTCACTCAACCGAACGGATTTGAGCCATCGGCTTAGTTGAGCTGAGCCGAAACGTGCCGATGGACTAGTTTCAACTTAGCTGGCTCGAACCGGTTTACATGAGCCGAGTATGTGACCCATCCCAACCGAAAAAGCTCGACCCATCGGCTCAATTGGGCCGAGCCGACGGCTCATCCCAACCGAGCTGACTCGAGCTGTTCGCTCAGTTGATACGAGACGAGCCGGTTGATATCACTACCCGAGTTGGTCTTCTGCTTGGGCTCAAGAATTCGGCCGTGCAGGTCTCAGTCTTCATTTTAAGAACTACAGTATATACTTATATTGGTGATTACGACATTTGAGGCTGTCTCGTAATAATAATAAAAAAAACTCTTGTCTTTTCTTCATCTAGACGAGACGAGACACACTAAAATTGTCCCACGAGATGCATTAAAATTACGAGATGAGACGCACCCCTGTCGTGAGCAACACTAAAAGTATTCCACGTTACTGCTTACATTTCTCATGGCTTTCGCTTTCCAGTCTAATCAGGCCATTATTTCAAAACGAGCTGAACGAGCGAGCGAGCCATTATCAAACTCAACTCAACTCGAAACTGGATCTCGAAAACAGCGACTTGGCTCGGAACTCAACTCAAAAAATTACCTTTGACTCGACTCGAATTGAACTCGAGTCGAGTCGAATTTTGGCTCGACTCGTGCTCATCCCTATCCGTATTTGTATTTTATGTTTCCACTTCAACAATTTCTATCCTTTCTTCTCCGTTTACCTGCTGTTTCTGGATTCCCCTTTCGGTGTCGTCCTTTATTTAGACCATGCACTATTCTTATTACCAGCTTGTGACCCGCTGCAGTGTCTTATTCAGTTTAGGCTTTTCTCCTTACCTTGACTAAAAGTGTGATTGATTTAATTCTCACTTTCCGCGCCGGACTGATGAAAATTTATTATTATTATTATTATTATTATTATTATTATTATTATTATTATTATTATTATTATACTATTGATCTTGCACGACGAAATTACTGTATAATACGATATTATTTCTGTAATTTTACTCCATTGTATGTTATTTAGTTTATTAATGGGCACTAAATTGTCTCTAGATCAACGAATAAATTAACTACGACATGCACTTTGGTGGAAATATCATTACAGAAACATTATTTGTTCGTTCCAAACATGTTCATGTAATGATATTGACTGAAGCCTATAACTTTTAACAACTTTTGGCTCGAGTCCGAATACTCCTGAAGACTTCTTGACGCCGAGATCGGCAGTCAATTAGCTTTTACTATTCAGATACAAACCGTATATCTTTTAAAGATTATACACATGGTTGAAATAATAATAATAATAATAATAATAATAATAATAATAATAATAATAATAATAATAATAATAATAATAATAATAATAATAGAAGTTTTAAACTTGCCCTGAAATTTGGCAAAACTTATTAAAAAGTAGAGATTTCGGGGAAAGGGTTCCGTACCTTCAAGACACACCTCTGCAACTACCAACATTTTTAACTAGAACGTTCCATTGAAGTTTCATGTAGGAAGTATTCTACTGTATGTTTTAAGGAAAATAACTGTAATAAATATAACTGAATATCAAGCAACAGTAGGCATATGATAAACTAATTTTTACCATATGCAGAAGTAAATATAAAAGCTTTACTACAAAATACCTACACAGAGCATAATTCAATGAGCTCTGAAATAGAATGTAACGAAATAGCCTATGAGATTCAGTCTACAGAGCAATTGTTAATTAAAGAATGGCATACACTATTTCCAGAATCGAGACAAGACGGGAAATGTTTACGATACTTTTCATCTCGTCTCGATTCTCATCTCCAAAGAAAGATGAAAATTTTGAGTTAGCCTTGACCCGTCTCGAATGTAAAATGTTAATTCTCATGTTATTTTATTTGTTTTAGAAACAAGATGAGAAAATCCTCTTGTCGTGAGCAACATTAAACCAAACCGAAATATTATTTCCAAATGTCACGTTCCTGCTTGTAATGGTATGACCTAAGCGATAATTAGCTCCTAGCTTTTAATCTTCTACGAGATAATAATAACTATTATTATTATCAATCGCCATCAAAAATCCTAAAGTTAAAAAAAAATTACAACGTGCATTCGCACAAGCACCTCGACCACTGAACTGCGATCGCTACGCGGTAAACGATTCGTTTTTAGTCTGGTTACGTTAGGTTTCTTTGTCTCCGCTTGCAAACTTGTATGTTATATTTCTTCGATTCAAAATGTCTTTCGAATTTCTTTTATGAAGTCGGCAAAGTTTACATTAATAACTTGAGTTGTTCTTGAACCGTTGGTTCACAAGTTTGTTTTTTCTCCACACGAAACTACAAATATAACAGATTGAATTCTCATACTCTCCATTTCTTTCAAAACAGTCGCCATTACCTGGTCAAAGATTTATTTCCGCCACGATTCATATTAATAAAATAAATTTATTTTTCGGAAGCGAAACTTTCACTTGCCGGATTTCGGAAAATTATGGAATTCAGTTAAACTCCGGAATTCAGAATAATTTCGGAACTCGGAAAGAATCCGGAATTTAGAAAATTCCGGAATTGGGAAAAACTCCGGATTTCGAAAAAATCCGGATTTTTTCGAAATCCGGAATGTTGACGAAATCAGAAATTTCTAAATTCCGGATTTTTCCGAATTCCGGAATTATTCCAAAATCGGAATTATCCGAATTCCGGAATTTGTCCGGGTTTACTTACGGGAGTCCGAAAAGTAATAATTCCGGAATTGGCTATCTTTAGTTTATACACAACCTTTCAGAACACTAAGCTAGTAGCTGTCTACAAACAAACAAGTAATGCAAAGCATTTAGTATCCTGCAATACGTCATGTATTAAACTCCGACAGCAGTTTCAGTATCTAACCAGAAATTGCATGTATCTAGCTACTGGAAGGCGGAAGCTGAGATATGAAGAATTGTATTGTGTCTTATACAACCCTGCAAATCACTGAATATCTAAACGGCTTTCGTTAAATTTAAGTTGTAGTACTCACAGTTACATCCATTTGTGTCTATATGATCGTGTTACTAAAGCTTACTCTATTATAGCATCAGTAAGTCTCTGCTCTCCCGTAAAGTTGTGATTCGATCTTCTACAGAATAAAGAACCAATTCTCAATTTAACCAAGTTGTATTACTACAAATCTGCTTCTGCCTCTGTCAACTCTAGTCGATCTCGTTGACGCGATATTTGCTTTTTTATACCCCTTTCTTCGTTTACTGAACTAAACAGTATATATTCTGAAATATACTACTGCGCATGCCTCGTAGATAAATATTTCTGATTCCAATAGTTTCCGTTTTGTCCAAGGAATGTCCTTTTTTTATTCCCAGCATGACCCTTTTATTACATTATATGAAGAGCATGTAGGTCTAAATACCTCATGTATTACATAGAATGTAGGTTTAACTCTTCCAGCAAAGAAGAAACATGTGATCATAGTATACAACCTACAGAAGTGATAGCTGGCAATACAGTGATCGTAATCCCTAATGACACAGAGACTGAGCTATGCCCTCCCTGCTGGTCTAGTGGCTAGCACGTGAGTTTTTTGTGTATGGTGTCCCGGGTTCGATTTCCGGCGGGAGAGAATCTATGATTTTTAACTGTTCTCAATGTTCCTGTGTTCGTGTCCCTGTCGTTATAAGTTATTAGAAAAATCAAGTTAAACGAGTGAAGCAAGTAAAATTAGCAATAAGTAAGTTACTGAAACACGTTCGGTGAGTCAGTAAAAATAATAGGACAAAGCACTGGTTTTTCGCGTCGTCTATGCGAATTCGAATCTATCTCGGCTTGATTTTTTATCCATTTGAATTAAAGTATTGTCCTTTTCGCTAAGGTAGTCACTCTTTTCGTATTTTTCGTTGTCACTCACAGTTAAAGTAACTAACTATTCTTATTCTTTCTACGAATGATGGATCTGCTCTTTGGTTTTATGTCAAACATGCTCACGTAATGGAAAGACGCTGTCGATAATAATAATAATAATAATAATAATAATAATAATAATAATAATAATAATAATAATAATAATAATAATAATAATAATAATAATAATATGAAATATTAGTAGCTAACTCGTGTGTGTAATTCGACAATATAATTTTATATTATTATGTGGAAAGAAGTAAGGCTCGCTGCCGTCCGCCCCCCAATTTTTTTCGATGCGCCTTATAGGTCCACGGTGTCCAACGTTGGTCCCATCCCACCACCTCCTGTTCTCTCGATATAAGTTATCGACATTTTGCCTAAAGAGGGCTCTGCCGTGGCCCCACGACTCCCCATGACAATGACTCTTCGTTCATTTTGCATTGAAATCGCTTATTTTTCTGAGTACTATGAGTGCATACTGTCCAACGTTGCTCCCATCACTATACAATTTCCCGTTCTCTCGATATAAATTGCTAATATTTTGTTTGTAAGGGAGATATGGCGTTACAATCATTACGTTTGAAGAAAAATTGAGGAAGATATTGCCTTGCCACAAACAACACTTATTATTATTATTATTATTATTATTATTATTATTATTATTATTATTATTATTATTATTATTATTATTATTATTATTATTTACTTACCACTAACGTTGCCTACCTTTATTTGCATTGCAATGTGTTACTAAAAAGCAAATCAAATAACACTCCTCGCCATTCACGCTCCCGAACTCGAAATACATGATTTACAGTTCTCTGTGTTAGAGGAAAGCACATTTATTATATTATTTTTTCAAATACCACGTTTCACAAGTTACTTCACTTTCAATGTGTAATTCCATATCATCACTAATAATCATCTTGTTCCGATAGGAAATAACCTCCTCCTGCAAAAAAAAAAGCCTGACCGTAGCGAAAGGGCGTGAGCCTACTTTAGGCGATTAATCGGGTCCAAAATTTCAATGGGAGAGGATAAGCCTTGCACACTAATAAAACATGGGCTGAAAAGTCCTGGGCCTAACAAAGAAAACACCGTTTTTTTGGTTCAAAATTAGCTTTATTCATCAACGTAATCTCCATGAAGAGCAACGCAATCAGTCCAGCGCCGCTCTAACATTTCAATACCACTTTTGTAGAACGATTTATCTTTTGCCTCAAAATAGGCCTCAGTTGCAGCGATAACCTCTTCTTTCGTGCGAAATTTCTTACCGGCGAGCATTTTTTTCAGGTCTGCGAACAGCCAGTAGTCGCTGGGAGCCAAATCTGGCGAATACGGTGGATGTGGGAGCAATTCGAAGTTCAATTCATGTAGTTTTGCCATTGTTTTGATTGACTTGTGACACGGTGCGTTGTCTTGATGATACAAAAGTTTTTTCTTTGCCATATGCGGTCGTTTCTTTGCAATTTCGGCCTTCAAACGCTCCAATAACGCTATATAATAGTCACTGTTAATAGTATGTCCTTTCTCAAGATAGTCGATGAATATTACACCACGCACATCCCAAAATACCGAGGCCATAACCTTGCCAGCCGATTGGTGTGCTTTCGGGAGCTTTGGACGAGGTTCACCAGTTGCTGTCCACTCAGATGCCGATCGTTTTGATTCCGGAGTGAAGTGATGGATCCATGTTTCATCCATGGTCACATATCGACGCAAAAAGTCCGGTTTGTTACGTTTAAACATGGCCAAACACTGCTCAGAAGCATCAACACGTTCTTGTTTTTGGTCAACAGTGAGCAAACGCGGCACCCACTTTGAACAGAGCTTTCTCATAGTCAAATGCTCATGCAATATAAAGCCAACACGTTCTTTTGATATCTTTACGATGTCAGCTAACTCACGCACCTTCACTTTTCGATCATTCAAAACAAGTTTGTGGATTTTTTTTATGTTTTCTGATGTTACTGCCTCATTTGGACGTCCACTACGTTCTGCATCATCGGTGTCTCTACGACCACGTTTGAAGTCAGCAAACCAACGTTTTATTGTTGTTTCTGATGGAGCGGAGTCCCCATAACACTTTTCAAGCCATTGCTTCGCTTGAACGGTATTTTTTCCCATCAAGAAGCAGTGTAAAATTAAAACACGAAATTGTTTTTGATCCATTGTTTTGAAACTAACACAAGTAGGGTCACTCTTAGCACAATAACTCACAGACGAATGAATAGAATATCATGAAATTCTCACAGCTGTCTTGTGAAGGTTAGTATTCACTGAAAACAAGGTGACTGCAATACAACTAGCGCCATCTATGTGTTAGGCCCGGGACTTTTCAGCCCATGTGTTATTTCAGTAAAAGAGGAAAAGTTAATCAAACTTTCTGAATACCTATTTATGGGCGAAATTTGGTTCCCTTGGAACTTTTTAAGAGTATGAAGGGCCGCCATTTTGAACATTTTCATCTCAATATTCTGGTTAACGAACGCATCAAGATATTTCAACAATTAATGTTTGTGCCAAGTTTCGTCTCAATCCGATGAAAATTAGGGTGGTTATGGCCTTCACAAATAGCGTTATATATATATACAGATTGATAGAGAAATAGACACACAGAAAAAGTGTTTTGCTCCCTTCTCGCACCTGTGGTGCGTCAGAGCTAAACAAGGCCCCTTTGCAAAAAGTATTGACCAGCCTAAACTAAACACAAGCCTCTTACTTGCTAACGTAGAAATGTGGTCAGGGAGGTGTAAGGCATGTAGAAATTGTATTTTTAGTAACCATGAGTATGGTCCATTTCCATGTTTTTCTTTTTACTTTTGCAGCTACTTCGGAACGTTCAATTTTTATTCTTCACTGATCGCAAATGGCGTTTACATTCAAAATAAGAGAAATTTTGGTGGCATTTGTTTGGATATTCTTCTCTTTCGAAAGGAAGAAAAGAATAAAAGCAATACGCAAAGACAAAAAGTATTATCAGTACTAAACATTACCAAGAATAATTGCTACGAAAAACTAAATACGACCTCTTTTACCCTCTCATGAGCTGTATGCATTATCAACAAAAATTTTAAAAATATCCTTCACGTGGTTCGAACTGACGACCTTTGCGTTTGTAAGCCAGCACCTTAACCACTACACCAAGATCATGGCATGGTAAACGTTGAGTTGTTGGCGTAATTGTTGTATTTGTGTTTTATGTTCCCACTTCGAAAATTTTTACTCTTTTTTCTAAGTTTAACAGCTGTTTCTGGCTTTCTCTTTCGGTGTCGTCCTTTATTTACACTATGCACTATTCGTATTCAGAGCTTGTGCCCCTCTGCAATGTCTTATTCAGATTAAACTTTTCTTTCTGCCTCTCAGTAAATATTTGATTGATTTAATTCTCATACTCTCCACGGATGGAGCGCAGGAATGCCAGACTCGAAAAATAGGTGTACATTTACTTTCCTGACAGATAATACATGTGTAATATGTATAAATTTATTGTTATTGAAGCTTTCGTAATCTGGAAATAAACTTTTGATTTGCTTTTAATATATAAAAAGCCTGATCCCCTAGAAAAATTTGCAGGCTACACCCCTAAATGACTATGTAGTAATTTCTGCAAAAATGGCACAGGACCTAAAATTTAGGTCTAGTGCCTATATTTTTAGGACTTGTGCCGTTTAGGACTTATGAATATCACCCACTGTATTGCATAATAAATGTTGTTTGTTCAATTTTAAATTTACTGCGTTCTTTATGTATACAGTTGGTATTTAATGTTCACTCCTGAAATGTCTAGTGAGCTTTTGTCCTAATTAAGTAAACTTTGGTGAATTTTTGTCCTACTCTTAATAAAATACGCTCCACACAGTATATATTGCAATTCTGAATGTTTGATTAGTTTCAGAAGTCTGGTAAAATATGCTTTTTAAACGCTTTTATTTATTTATTTTTGTTTTAGGAATTTGTCTTGGGATTCTCGTATCTCCATTCGAAAGAAATGAATTTCTTAACTAATTATGTAATTAATTCTTAGAATAAAATAGGTTGTATTATGTAATTCGTGTATAAGTGCAGGACAGATAGTGATAATAATAATCTTAGTAGTACAAATATAGTGTTACTGTTGGAATTAGCTACGTTCGTAACATGCCAACTAGTTGCTGCATCGTCCCAATTTCGTGTGGTGGTGGCGAATTTCAGAACTAAAGCAAGTGAGTGAAAAAGGCACAAGTCCTAAACGCCAGAATTCCTAAAAGTAATATCGCGGCACAAATCCTAAACGGCAGAAGTCCTAAAATTTAGGTCTAGTGCCTATATTTTTAGGACTTCTGTCGTTTAGGACATCTGGATGTCACCCGTTTTCAATTGTGGCGCAACCTATTCTCCCAAAGTTTTACCTCATGCAGGTCAGTGTACTGATGGTGCAGGACTTCTGGGACAACCTGGTACATTCCAGCATTACACCACGTTCCCAACAGCACTACAGGCTTCTCTGTGTGTAGTACAGAAGCTAACTTGAGTTCACCTTACATTTGTATATACACATACCAACAAAGATCTGAAAGTTTCAGGGGGGCAGAAGGTGGTTGCAGGGAGAGCTAAGCTGTCGTACCTACTGGCCTGTTGCTAGCAACAGGGTGAATGTAGCTGTTTCACTACTAGAGGGGGTAATACAATATGGAAGTTTTGAGTACATCTTGGAATTGACGATCTTATCTGCATTAGCGTCATGTGTGAAATAAAGAAATAAATGTGCCAAATGTTTTGTGGATAGTAAGTAATCATGTTAAAATTGCAACATTTAAAATATTGTATGTCAGTAACAAGCTCAGATCGATATTTGTTACGTACGATGTTTTTTATATTGCAGATATAAGTTTTACTGTATACTATTTACAAACTAATTTGTAGATAATAATTACAAGGGATTTGTAGATAATAATACCCAAGTGTCCGGCTCCGATTTCATTGAAATTTTGTTTTCTGATAGAGGGCATGTATGCATTGTTTGCGATGACAGAAACTTTTCCCATGGTGCATATTTTCTATTTTTTAAAATAATTTTTAAGAGTTGTGATGTGGTTATTAGAGATTACTGCACAAGTTCCGTACTACCCTTTGTAAACGGAGTGTTAATGAAAAAAGCGAAGAACAACCATGTGGATACATATAAGGCCTAGGGGAAAGTCGTATGGTAGTTATAACCTTGACGGCAGCCATCTTGTATTAAGGTCAAGTTTTTTTTTTACATGGGAATAAGATAATATGATACATAATTTCGGGCTTGAATTTAATCAGGAAAACAACGGTGAAGTTAGTTTTGAGATACGCACATTTGGGGAAAAAATACAGGCGTATTAATTGTTTATACTACCTATGTGCGTAAGTCCCTTACCTCTACTTCTAACCCACGTATCAATGATAATAACCCACGTATTAATGATAATAAGTGGATAAAAACTTCGGTAATACATATTAGGCCTAGAGGGAAGTGGTGCGGTAAGGGTAACCTTGACGATAGCCATCTTGAAATCCATCATTTTGAATTAAAGTGAAGTTTTGAAAAATGAAAACCATAGAATCCTCATTTTAATAGCAAATTTTCCCAAAAAAGTCAATGTATACTTATTTTTGTTTATTGAGTGTGGCGTTTACATTGGAATTTACGTGAGGCACCTGATCTATTAATTGCTGGCGCTAATTAATAATAATATTATTATTACTATTATTAATAATAATAATAATAATAATAATAATAATAATAATAATAATAATAATAATAATAATAATAATAATAATAATAATTTTTCGTTTGCGCAACATTGTCCGATATATTATTAATAATTTTGTGTTCATGTCACGAAAATCAATTACATATTCATTTTTTGTTTGTTCATGTGTCTCAAGCCTTCTCGTGTTATGTCTCATAAGACTTCTCATGTATTCTAGTTTGAAATAAATAATTACATTGCAAGTCTTCAAAGTTCAGAAAGATTGCTGGATGCTTATCCCAACACTATTCATGAACTGACAAATCGCAACTCTTAAAAAATATAATAAATTTACAAAACATGAGCCATGGCAACAATTGCAAAGTGCCACTTGGAATCTTAAAATATGCGGGGAAAATTAGGAGTGTTGCCAATTTGAAAGATCAAATAATGGACGTTTGGTGCGCATTAGAAGCAGTCTTAAATTCATACTGGTTAACTATAGAACAGAAATAAGCACACCATTGGCTTTTTTTTTTTAGAAAATTTGCTATTAAAATGAGCTCCTCCATGGCTAAGCGGTTAGCGTACGCGCCTTTGGCGTGGGAGGCCCGGGTTCGATTACCGGCGGGAGTTCATGTGGTTCGGATTCCACGTTAATCAGTAGGTCCACGTCTCATATAGCCTCGCTGCTGAACGGGACGTTAAACTCAAAATCAACTCAAATCAATTGCTATTAAAATAAGTTGGCACATGCTATGCTCTAAAGATTTTATCCTTTTAATTAAGGCGAAAGAAAAAGCGTATAAAAATATATAAAAACTAAATCTGGTGATGATTATATTATTTTTGCAAATTATAGAAGAGAAGTCTAATTTAAACTTCGTATGGATAAGAAAATGTATATTTCGGACATTGAATATTCCTTAACGAAAATCCCTAAAAAATTCTGGGGTTTTGTAAGTATAATAATCGCTCTAAATTTTCCTCAGGTATTATGATCGATAATGAATATGCAGATGACTCCAATAAACTTGTCAATGCATGGGCTAAGCTATTTGAGTCTATATATCAAAAACGTTCGTCTTATGGCGAAACTGAATTATTATGTAATTCTGGAAATAGTAAATTTTTTCCTAGGTTTACAGTTGATTAGATTATTAGTGTTATTAAAGGACTGAAAGTCAAATCCTCTTGTGGAATTGATGGTATAAAAACTTTTATTATTAAAGGTATTGTGTATAACTCCTATTCTTACGTCATTATTTAATTGGAGTATACAAACCTCTACTTATCCTGAAAGTTGGAAAACTGTTCTTGTGTCTCCTATCCCTAAGGTTAATGGGAAAGATTATACGGATTATAGAGCAATTTCTATTATGGGAATATTACTTAAAAATTTTTGATAAGCTTGTGTATAATTATCTTTATAACCATGTTTCTTCAGAAATTATGGATCAACAGTATGAATTTATGAAAAATAGATTTACTTTGTCCAATCTAACATGCTTTGTGTATGGTATTGTTCCTCCTGTAAAAACTCAAGGACAAGTAGATGTAATGTATTTTATTTTACCAAGGCCTTCGATAAACTTCCTCATGGTATATTAATCAAAAAACTTAACTCATGTGACCTATCACCAACCTTCATTAGATGATTTATTTCATATTTAACTTGTAGAAGATTTGTTGTAAAAAATAAAGGTCATATTTCTGATGTATATATTTTTTTCTGGTGTTCCTCAGAAATCTAACTTAGGTCCACTTTTGTTTCTTTTGTTTGTCAATGACCTTAAAGAAAATATCGATTGTCAATTTCTCATGTATGTCGATGACTTGAGAATTTACCGTACTATAAATGATGCTAATGATTGAGCTAAATTACAAGATAACATTAATATCTTTGTTAATTGGTCAAAGACTAACGCTTTACCTTCGAAGTTCAACAAAACGTGCATGGTGTCCTTTACCTTAAAAACAAATCCTGTTTATTATAACTATGTGGTCGAAAATGTCTTGGTTAAAAAACTTGTTTCTGTAGAAGATCTGGGTGTTACTTTTGATGCTAAATTGTTATTCAACAAACATTTGGAGAATATAGTTTCCAGAGCGAGAAGGAATCTGGGAATCACAAAACGGATCTCTAGAGACTTCTCTTTAAAAAACTTGTTTAATTTTATATTATGCAAATGTTAGAAGTCAACTAGAATATTGCACCAGTGTTTGAAACAAAGGAACTCAGTATTTTCAAAGGGATATAGAAGTAGTACAAAATTGTTTCTTTCATGGCTAAAATGGAAATTTAAATTTCTATTAGGAAAAACTTATGATGAAATTAGGTATCATCTTGGCCTATTAAAATTATCTGAAAGAAGAACTTTATTTGATTTTAAATTGTTTCATAATATTTTATTTGGTAAGTTGCCACTGATTGAGGCCGTTAGTCTTGGTATTCCTAATATGGCTAGGAGAAACTTTAAAATTTTCAAGTATAATCCGAAGTTTAGTAATGCGCCTACATATAAATGCCTGTTAAATGCAAACAACTACTCGCATGCCATTGATTTTTTATACCTGATTTTCTTTCTATCAAAAGAAAGTTTACGACTTATCATTTATCATAATCACAATTTCATTACTGTCTGTGCATGTTGTAACAAAAGCCGCACTGAATCCTGGATTTGGAAGAGAATCATCAGTACGACTTTTATTACAAAAATAGAAGCAAATAAAAATAACTTATACTGTATAACATCGAAAAAGAAAAGAAAATTTTTGTAACATTTTTTTTTATTTTTTTGAAAAATAATAAAATAAGCGTGCATTCGATGCACGACCACGAGTTTGTTCTTTCGGTGTGTTAGGTACTTCGTTTGACTTTTGCTTAGTGCATTTAAATGAGACCAAGTTTTATAATTATCAGTAACGAATATATCTGTAAAAATTATAAAAAAGTTTGAATCGATATATTCTCTTGAATGTAGGGAAGTGGAGCAGGAAAGTGGAGTCATTAAATATCAAGGGATTTAGTTTAATCCCAGTACAAATATTCGATTCTGGTAAAGAAAAGGAAACTATAGAGAGTGAATGATTTTTCGTTTACCACGCCAATTACCAGATCGTTCGTTTGTAGAAAGATCGATGAAAAATCGATCACTCCACTTTGTTTCGTCTTTTCTGGCTACGTTATTATTTCTTTTGAGAGGATATCGTCTTCTGTCTTTCCTATTGTTATTTGTGGTTAATGGAGTGGTTTGAGTAGGAGTTAAATTGAAGGTCAATGTTCCGCCCAAAGGAGAAGGACGACGAGATACCGTTTGGTAAGGAAAGGTATTTTACTACCATTGCAAAGTAAGAACCAGTTTAATTTTTGTACTTCCCTGTGACCCTTGTTAATGTTAGGGAAATGTTTTTCTCAGTTGTGTTGATTGTCTCTTAGAGTGCTTTCTTTGATCAGGATATATTTCCGTCGTTCGTTAAATACGAAGTTATCTAGACCGTTTTTAGATTACTCAGCCGTTTTTGACTTAAATTTCAGCTCGATCCTTAAGAACGAAATTTTTGCAGCAGTCGAAGGAAGAGGAGATAATTTTGTTGCCTGGAAATACTATATTATTTATTAGCATGAAAATATTTGAAAATTGAATTTAATGTTGAAACTTTGACGGGATCAATCCTAGTGTTACATTGGTATAAGTACGTGGCGTGACCACTTGTAACTTTTGGTTTCTAATTGATACAAATCTAATCTAGTTTAAATTTTTGTAAAAGAGAAAGAAATTAAAAAGAATATAATTGCATAAAGATTAAGGTTAGGTGGAGGTACTCCCCCCCCCTATAATTTTTGAATCAGTAACTTTCGAGAGTTGCGTGAATCATTGTGTCCTTAGATAGCTTTGAAACTATAGAAAGTTCGATACATACGAAAATAAAGAAAAAGAAAAGATTTATAATTTGAAATTTTGAAGGTTCACGTCGCATACAAATACGACATTACATTTATATAATGGTTATTCTTTCCAACAGAATATTTCTTGTTATCCACTTTTGGAATTCAATAAAGTTATAAAAGAAGAATCTTGAGTGATTATTTTTCAGATTATATGTATGTATGTATGTATGTGTTATTTTATTTCAGCCAATTCAATTGCACGTTATATTCAACTGAAGGTTGGTGGAATCTGACATTGATTGAACCAATAAAAGGTAAGATTGTTGGGGGATTGAGCTGAGATATCGTACACAAGAATCTTCAGATGACCCGCACCCAAAGCGCCCGATTAATGAAGGCTGGTTTAATTTTTTTTTTTTTGACTGACCGGATTCTTTACGGGCGCGTTATGTCTGAGCATTATGTCATAATTTATTGTAATCTTAGTTGTGTTTCATATGATATGTTTGTCGTTTGCCATTGGATGTAATTTTTATTTTTTATTCTATACTATTGTATGTACGATTGTTTCTGTGTTTATGTACCCTATTAGGAATTGCAACGGGACTTTTACTCCGTAATTTCCAATTATGGAATAAAAAATATTATTATTATTATTTTAGTTGTAGCCCATACTAATACACTAACTGTTTACTTATCTGTCTGTAGTTTCTGTACAGATGCTAAATGTTTCATTACTTTTTAAGACCGATAATATCATTGAGTAATTATTTCATAAATCAGTATCGGGAATGGCAGCAAGAGTAGATATTTTCAGTTAATAGATATATGCTTATCTATAGGAAACGCATACGCCAATTATTAATGGCAAACTCTACATACTGTATACATATATAGATTAAAAAAGAATAAAGGAAAAGAAAGGGATAATTATTAGTCAATTAAATAATAAACTTTATGCAAATTTAAAAAATACAACTCTGTAATTTCATTCACAGAAGTGAACGATTCATTACACAGAGATAAATAACAAGCAAGTTTATTATTTGCAGAATTTATTTTGTAACATTAAATAATATCTTAGGGAAAACTAGTGAGCGACAATGAAGCTAAAACAAAATGAAATGAAATCTGAATTTTACGTCCCACGGTTCTGCCCGTTAGGCTAAAGGAGACGGTGATGACGAGAAATGAATAAAATGGAATGGAGAAAGTGAGAGGAAACGGGAAAACTCCGAGAAAACCCACGAGCATGGTGTTTGTCCACCAGAAAGTCCACACGGTGCGAGCTGGGATCGAACCAAGGACCCCAAGCACCAAAGGTGAACGCTCTACCACTGAGCTACCGCGCTCTCATTAGCTAAAACAGTTTGACATAATTGCTGTGAGGTAAGATTTAGCTATGATTTTTACATTAGATATGTTACAACGTTAAATATCATATACTTCGTAATATATATAGGGTAAATGAGCCAATAGTCGTCACTATTTATGAGGCATAATATTTATTAATGACTACTCGCAACCTGTACGACAGAAATTGACGGAACTAAACCAAATTCAAGTTGGACATTATATCTCTTCTCAGTAAAAATAAGGATTTTAAATGACATATGCAAACTCTTTTATAGTTAAAAATTCTGAAACATGTGCAAAATACCAGTGTTCGTCAACAAAAATTTCGTGCTCGTCATAATTGACTACCAGTAGTCGTCAGTTAAAAAAAACTAAAAGTGTTCTGAAAAATGCAAAAAGTAACAAATTACAGGTTATCAAATATCGTATCAATATCGGAATCACTGTTTTGTACATCAGAAAAAAACACAAAAGGATATTAATCATAAAAAATGCTGAGATTTGAAGCACAGCGTAGGTGGCAACATAAATTGTTTAAACAGATTAGAATAGTGCTCTCATCATTTTCTGTCTATTCCCATAGTTATCGATCTCTTTAAAAACTACAGATGTCCTATTCGTTGTCGGTTGTCCGGCTAATGGTTGCTATATATATATTTGTCTTCTTTTATCTTGGATCTGATGTCACGTAATTATCTACTCTAACTTTGAAGAAATAAACAAAGCGCAACAAGTAATCACAAAGGATGCTCAATTCTAATTACAAGCACCACATCATGATTTCCAACTGCCTTTGTTCCATGAAACTCAGCTTCATCTCAATACCAAGTTTACTGGCAGACATCGCTCCCAGTTGTGCAAAATATATATGACAATTAATACAATAAACATTTCAAACTGACACCATGAATATATTTTCCAACAACAAAACAAAACAATGCAAACACCGCAAATAGTGTACGTAATGCAAAGTGTACTAAAATTAATGCCCTAACCACCTCGAAAATCATCTAAGCCATTTAACATTTATTGTGGAAGATTCATATATTTAACCAACACCCTGGCCACCACATATTAGTTCATATCGAGCTAAATATGTGCTTCAGTGATCCCTCTCTAAAAGAAAACGCGATTCCATCTTGGGAGTAAATTTTTCTGCATGAATCGTTAACAATAATTGGTGACATGTGATAAGCAACAACCCACTAACAATTAATGAAATTCACTGAGATTGCCAAACACAGTATACCAATTACATAAAATAACAGCCTGAGTACTGTTACGTTAGGCTGCACAATAAATATTGGTCAAATAAAATTACATTTACTTATGCATACATAAATATATGAATTGTTTTTCAATTCTGATCGTAATAAATGAATTGTGTATTAACGTAAAATGTTAATTGTAATTATCTCTTAAAAAACACAAACAATAATGAGTAAAGCACAGAATATATTATTTTTCTTCATACTGGAAAGGTTCTCGTCTTGCATTCTCTGAGTATTGTTCTGACATATGTAACTCACAAATAATGTTCAATATACAACTGATACATCACTCTCAAGCAAATAACATTAATAAACCAAAGCAACAGTTAAACGGATTCGCAATCTTAATAAGAGGTTTATATTTGGCAAATAATTTAGCCAATTTGCCCATATGAGTTTAAATCGTTGATAATATGTAATTGTGTAAGTTATTTTTATACTACCCTATTAAGAATGTGAATCATTATTGTATAGAAATATATGCAATAAATACTTATAATATATAAAATATAACAACAGAGGCATGAAAACGAACATACGAATCATATACAGTACTGGTTAATGGGATACCGAACATACTAGTTTCATATATATTACTTTCATTCCTGTGCACGATAAAACAGAGTAGATGTCAATGCAATGAATTGGGCAACGACATACTTTATTACTATAAAATTATGTTCTGCAATACATAAGAAAATATTAAATGATACCCTCCAAGACGGATTTATTTAATTATACAGATATTACGGGACAGATATATACATATTTATTTTTAAAAAATTGAAGTACGCATTTCACGAATTATCCTAGTAATCTCCAATGCATTAACTTTAGTTTTGTCCTTTCACGGTAGCATGTTTCTTTTGGTGACTGAACTTTCCATATCGTTTTCTCTATTACTCCCAGTTTTTGAAGTCAACTTTAGCTGCATGTAATTAGCCGATGGTAATTAGTTGCATGTAAATTTCATGTCTGAAAAAAGAATCACATAATGTGTTGAATGATAAAAGAACAATATCCCCAATTAGGAGAAAGAAAAAATTACCTATACCATTTACTCGTATGATACTACACATATTGCAAATACCTTCAGCCCTACAGAAACACCGTTTGAAATATTTAATATAAGTTAAATGAAATATTTGAGTTTTACATCCAACGGTTATTCTGTATAGACTAAAGGAGACGTGGATATTAACGTTTTAACCTAATTTGAAGCAGCAACAGAATATAGATTCTGAATAGAATTTGCGCAGAAATTAATATATGTGTATTTTAATCAGAAACATGTGTATAACACGTACAAAATTGTAATTGGCCTGCTATTGTGTGTGAACATTGCAATTTTTATATAAGAGTGCACTACTTAATTAAGACACTTGCTTTACTCCTGTCTTTCCTTCTAATTGCAAATGATTACTACGTTGTATGAATAATGTTTTACTTCAGCACTCAATTTCCTTGTTGCTGAAACATTTTACCCCTTCTTATCGCTTTCATTCATTCATTTTTTTTCTTTCTAATCGTGGGTTTTTAATCTGGCCGTTTTTATTTATTTTTCCTCTGTTTAACTATTGTGCTAATTCTTTCAGTTTAACTCTGGATGTAACAAGATCGAGCAATAAGAGTACAAACATCATAAGCTCTTCAGCACTTATTATTTTTAACTCAATACAGAATGTTCATAATTATTATACAAAATAGCACTTTAAAGACATTATATTTACATACAATACGATTCACATTGAATACCGTAGCTGTACATTTGTTATACAAAGTCAAAAATGAAAATGATTTCAATATTCATCAAAGCGACCACCTTCAAGCATAGGCCAAGCCGACGTCAATGCGTACATGTTTGAAGTTTCTATCTACTTATCATCAGAGTCACCTAAAAATTTACATTATCAATACAAAAAAAAGATCTGCCTTACACCTCTGTCTACCGATGTTATACGTAATTTCTAAATTACATTGCAGCGCGTGTATTCACCATGTTGCTTTAAACCTTGGAATTCTGCGAGCTACCAAAAGCTATACAATTCTGCAAAATTCTGCTTCAATAACTGCACTGTTCCAAATACCTGTAGAAAAACAGAAAATACAAATCTCATTTAGCTGAAAAGCAACATGAAACAACAATTAATGAATAATTTTCTTTTTTAAAAAATAAATATCCAAATAACCATTCTTCCATTTATAATTCTTCTATCAAATTATTATCAAAATTTGTGTCAATACTTGTGCTCAATATATGAAAAAGCATAAATGATATCCTTACGGGAGGGATTTCGCAAAAACTTTTAGATCACATTTATGATACAAACATTTTTAGGTCACGAACTAGCCAGCAAAAGAAGAACCTATGTATGAAGTTTTGTCGATGTTTAAAAATCATTCGGTGGAATAACTAGAATCGCTTTATATCACGAATTTCATATACAGGGGATGTCACAGCTGGTGACCGAAAATATTAACATATTGAAAAGAGCAGAATTTGAGTAAAACCATTTAAGATTTCTCAGCATCAATATTGTTATACGGTAAAATCGCTTATAGTTAGTTACATGTATAAGGTTTAGCCTATTTTTAAATGTGATGTACCTTCTGATAAAATCGAAATGCATTCGAAATAAATCAAACAAGTACTTGCTCGCAGTATTATTGTTATACGTATAGGTTCGAAAACTCCACAAAATGCAATGAATCTCAACTGCATAGGAACCTGAAACGTCCGAACTGTACGAGTGGTAAACTTCAAAATTTAAAAATGGAAATGGGTAAGTGTAAAGCAAGGGCTTGAATGAAGGGCAATGGTCGGAAAAAGGTGAAACAAGAAAGGTAAAAATGCGTTATTAAACATGGTTTCAGGAATAGCATACGGGACATTAAGACTACTAGGAGCGGGCATAGATTCGGACCACAATCTCTTAGTGGCGAAAGTGCAAAGCTGGTTAAAGTCAATCAAGAAAAACGGGAGGAGAAATCGACAATTGTATGTAACAGTAATGCGAAAGAAGATAGGAAAAAAAATCTGGCAGCAGACAATACGACAGGCTGCGTAGAACAAACTAAGGAAAAGTTAAACAGACTCTACTAGATAAACACAAGAACAACACTGGCAAGATGAAAAGAGCACCTAGAAAAACGTGGATAACTGAAGAAATGCTTAAGATGATGGAATGCAAAAGGGCGAAAAACACAGACACCAAATAATACAAAAGGTTGAATAATGAATTGAGAAAATAAACTGACAGGACCAAAGAGAAGTATTTGGGAGCGATGTAAAGAAATAACACAACTTCAACGACGTGGCAAATATGATCTGATGTGTCAGAACGCATAAAATTGGGTGGGAAAAGTAACAAAATTATACACACATTTGGAATCGAATATCAAGAAGATGGCCAGCAAGAAATCCTTAGAATCAAGGAGGAATGTACAAAGGATATATATGACGAGAAGAACCGCTCAGGAAATATCGTGATCGAAGCAAAAGAAGAAGTCAACGAAGACAATGAACCAAGAATTCTGAAAGCTGAAGTAATACAGGTCATCAAAGACATGAGAAGGAAGAAGGATACTGGAGACGATGAAATACCAGCGACTTGGTGAAAGGATTAGGAGACAATGCAATGAAGGCATTGACTTCACTATTAACAAGGACACCTGAATAGATAATGGCCGAAGGATTTTCTACATGTTACAATGGTTGTATTGTTTAAGAAAAAGCAAGCAAAGAAATGCACTGATCACATAATCTTAATAAGCGTTATTTCCCATACTGGAAATGTTATTAAGCACACACTAAATACATGGCTGGCAAGTAAGACAAGAGATTTGGAGTAAGATCAATTTCGGAATTCCGGATTAAGGATCCGGAAAGGAAAAGGAACTAGATATGCTATTGGGTTGATAAGAATTACAACAGATCGAGTCCTTGAGGTAAAGGAAGAGTAGAATTTGTGCTTCATCGACTGGAAAAAGCTTTGACGGGTAAACTGGACGAAAGTTTTAAAAAGTCGAGGTAAACTGGAGGGATAGTCCATTTATTCGCAACCTATACACAGGACGAAGAGTGAAGTTGTGCCTGCACCAACGAGAAATCAACAGTATAGAGATTGAGAGAAGAGTCGGCGACAGCGATGTTGTACGTCATCCCAATTACGTGAACGCTTAATGAAGGCAGGATTAATGGAAGTTGGAGATTTCAAGAATGGGGGAAGATCATTAACAAGGTGAGATAAACGGATAACACAGTTATTATAGATAGACCCAAAGAAGAATACAGATAATAGATAGGATAGCTGACACTGAGAAGCAATATGGAATCAATATCGAAGAGTCGGTTAAAAAAACATGGAAACACGACCTTACTGAGCAGAGTAGAAAAGACCACTTCAAATGTCTGAGAAGTACTTGGAGAGAAGTTCACAGCACTGAAAAGATCAGGTCAAGAATTGCAGTGGCTAAAGAGGCATTCGACAAGAAAAGGTTATTCCTAACTAGCAGGCTTAACATTAAACTGAAGAAGTCGTTCAAATATTATATATGGAATTGTATGGTTCGGAGAGTACGACATTATGTAAGTTAGAGAAGATATACTTACAGAGCTTCGAAACGTGGTGTTGAAGAAAGATCGAGAGATAAAACGGAAACTAACAAACGAAAATATTTTAACACGAGCTAGAAAGAATAGGACGATTTTTGTGAAGAAATTGCTTTCTTGATATAGCTAAAGAAGGGAAGAAGAAGAACAACACAACTTATCGATGATTTGAAAAATAATTGAAAATATCAAGAAACGTGGAAACATTTCCAGACGTTAAACTAAAGGAGGAGGGGGGACTGCCTGTTATAGTTCATTCACTTTTGGTTCTGCGAGCTTCTTGGGGGTTCACCTTATGAAGAATTAAATCGAGAAGTAATTCACATGTTGAGTAACTTCCTCACTAATATGCCACTGGGTGTACGTCTAAAATTACACTCCAGAATTCGTACAAACTTCGATAATCAGTTATAACAAACGAATCGTGACATTATCAAAGAAGCGAATTGTATATCATTCACAGAATCGTTAGTAACTGACCAACTCTCGTTGCCATGGCAACAACAGAAATAATACATTTCAGTGTTGGCTGGTTCAAACCAGCTGTTTAAAAAAAAATCGTAAAACTGTAAGTCTTCGTAAAATCTTGAACACACATTTGTGGGCTATCACCTGTCACTCCCGTATATTATTCGTATTATATTCAGACCTGAATTCCCCATTCATTACTCGAAGAGATTATGCTTCTTTTGTGATTTGTTTATAGTTTGTTGTTATTGTTATGCAATTGCAATTAAAAAAAAAAATTCTAAATATTGTTTCGTTTTGGTAGTGTTTACTATGGATAAAATACATCGAAATACTGTACTTTTTTTTGGAGAGGGGGGGTCATACTAACCTCACGAGAAGCATTTACTGAAATCAGAAGTATCTTTGCTATCTATTTAAGTACAAATGGGTCAAAGTGGGCTCAATTGTTATCTTTATTCACTTTTCTTACTGATATACATATTAAGTAGTTGTATTTCTTTAACTTGGACTAATAAAAGTCGTAGTGAACTAACTTGGACTTAATTAGTACTTCTGTACTCTGCACTGTTTTGAAGTTGGCCATATGTAATTCTGTATAATGGTTTTAGTTGTGCAACTGTTTATCTTTTTGTCCTCAAATGACTCTTAACAGTTACAGTATGTAAAGTATGTAAAGATCAGTACAACATATTTTATCAGGAGTCCTTCGTGAGTGATTTGGCAGACATATCGCATTTGTGGCCAATTAGTCTCGGTTTCGAGTTCAAATGGAGGACCATTTGTTTCGGATTTAAGTCGAGAAACGGTTTGGACTAGGCTTTATGCTTATGTGGCTCCTTCCAACATAACCCGGTTGTTGCATAATAACACCAAGGTAAAACGAACTTACTTCTGTCCATATGTAATATAAATACATAGAGCAAATTATTTAAACCAAAAAACCGGGTTTAAACGAAAAAAACGGGTTTTTTGGTTTTTCAACAAAAACCATGGTTTTTGCCAACCCTGATATATTTAAATTTAACTGAACTTTAAATGCAGACTACTAAGTGCGACGACTGGTGTATAAATATTTTTCATCCTGAATATACTGTGAAAATGATCAATTCTAATTTGATAATGTCACTTTTTAAGAATAGCTTCTCTTTGCTGTAATTCACTAGAGTCTACAAATTAAATCTCACACAGTATGTATTGAAAAGGGGGAGGGATTATAATGTATGATGGACTTTGCTTCATATCCGATGAAAAAAAAATTATTTGTAAAATCCAACTCGGGCAAAGTTTTTCATCTTCCGCCGCCACTGATGTGAAGTACTTCTCGATTTAACTGTTCAAAAATTCTCATAGTCATAACAAGAAAAAGGTAATTTGGTTTGTCATGATATTTTCACCTTACCATTCTCCAGTGTACACACAAAAGTCCACGATCATACTTGGGAAGTGAAAAGATGGGGTTGTAGCGATTCTGTTGAGATGAACTACGGAAAATGCACAGTTTTACCTCTGTAAGAGGTTATAAAATGTAAATGCAAAACTTACCATTATAAATTATTACAAATATTTATCAATTTCTATCATTAAATAAATATACAGAAAGAGACTGAAGTAGAGCACTAATATAAGGTCGCATCTAAAATTACCGATTTTAATATAAGAACACTGGACGTTGCATTCGTTATTTTTGAGCAATAATATAGGAAAATCGTGGGTTTACTTACACAATTGGGGGTGAGTATTGATTACAAACCAGTATAATTACGCAAAGTGAGATATAAAATATTTTAGGCAATATAATATAAACATTATATATGTAATATGTTCTGTAGAAATAATATGCAGATACTATTATCTGTATCAAAGGCATTGAAATATAAGACCCTATTGTGTATATCTGCAGTAAATGCTGAAGACAATATAATAATAGGAGCATGGAAGGAAAGGGGAACCGATTTCGTGCAGAAAAATTCATATTTGTAGCCAGCCACAATATACTAGTCAGAATATCATGAATTTGCACGCAACCGATATTAATAAGAAAATTGCACGCGCAAAAGACTCATTCCAAGTAAAATCAACAAGATTACAACCAAAGTGAATTTAATGTTAAAATTTAATTACTATTCCAAGTCTACAAATATTGCCGTCAAATGACCTAATATGAAGGCTGTACGGCAGGGAGAACCATCAACTTGACTTAACATAACCTCACAAACTGAAGTACAAGCTTCGGTCATAATGCAAAGTATTATATGACTTGAGCAGCTTACATTTAGTTACTATATTTGTTGATGTGTGTGTCTATAGTATCAAATATATGCTGTTTGGTCATTCTCAGTGCCTAAGACTGGATACTTGGGGTGGCGGCAATATAGTACTTTCGTACTGCCAAGTGAGAAGTTAGCCTAAAACAGGGTTTCTCAACCTGGGGGTCGCGAAATTAAGCAAAAGAGATAAATATAATTAGAAGCTAAAACCGGAAAATATTTTTAAATATTACTTTGAATTTTGTTCTGATAGGCATATTTTAATTTTTATACATACTGTTAAGAACAACAAAAAATAGATCTACTAAACATTTTCAACAGGTGCAGAGTTGTTTAAAAATAAATTTAAATCAAAGAGGTGTGATATAAAACTAATGAGAACTACATATCGAAATACCAGAAAAATACAAACGCAATAAAACCTCAATTAAAATTGAAAGCTAATGAAATACATGAGCATGATTGATTTCACTAGTGCGGCAATGCCCGGTTCAATCTTCGTGACGTACATTATCAAATAATTAAAAATACCCAGTAACGTTTTTTAACTATCCGAGTTTTTTTAAAACCAAAATTAGAAATCACTTTATTTTCTTTATCATATGACCCAAAATCAAGGGAGACACGAATTTTCCAAAAGGCCTCGATTTCGAATCAGTATGACGGATCGGATTCGATATTTGTTATATGATTGAACTGACCAAATTTGGCTTTAATGCATTCGCTTTTAGCAAAGTTATGTATCCACTACGTACACGAAATTGATTCTACTATTATAGAAATAGATGGATATCGTAATATCTCTAGAATAGGTATATTAAAAATCCCACACAAGCTTATTACAAACCAGAAATTATAAGGGAGCCGCTGGCAAGAGGATGTGATAAAATGGAGATCGTGATAGGAATTAGGGTGAGAACCACTGGCTTACAACGATGTCAGGAAGTAAATTTGAACAGTGCAGTGTAGGAAGGGAAACTAAAAGTGAATGTCAGGGGTGATAAAATTACACTGTATTTCTACTGTATGTGCATCCGAAAAGAAGTGTTATCTTTCAGGAATTGAATCACTTCTGATTTGTTAACAAGTGTATGTAAACATCACAAGGCATATTTACTTGCAAATTTATGACCATTATCACAAGTTGTTTATGACCCATTTACATGTCACAAAAAGCCAAGCTGAAGAAAGAAAGAAAAAAAAAGTGAAGAGCATCTCAATGTTTCACTTACAGAATGAGGGTACTCACGTTTAAAATTCCATGCCATTCCGTCACACAGTGAGCATGCATATGCTAAGAGGAAGACTAAAGTTCTCTGAAAACTAAACCAAGCAAAGTTTTGGGAACATAGTTTACCTCTGAAAAAGATTTTCGTAGAATTCCAAAAGACTCGTGATATGGATAAACTTCTGATTTAATAACGGCCAAACTCCACAGTCAAATCATTCGAAGAAAGAGAGAAAAAATACAGCTGCTAACTTCCATGCCCTTGTCGTGGGGAAGGAAAGATATTATCGAGAATTAAATGTAAGTGAATATTATTTCAGATTCTTAGATCATACCTCCAGCTACAATTTATCCAAGAAAGCGGCAGGATAACTATTCTCTGCCTTATAGTGATAACGCACATGTCCTAAAATGAGAACTGTATACAAAAAGTTAACTATTTTGAGGTGCAAGGGTGCATTTTACACTCCTAATGTACGGCAACCTCGATGATATATCTTTTTTACCAGATCTACAGACTTTCATGGACTTAAGATAAAATCTTAAAGTGACACACTGCTTACATACTGGGGTATGATTTTCTGTATTATGCTCTATGCAATATTAGAAGCTCTCGAGAACGATCCGGAAATATGCAATTCTGCTACTTTGATCCTCTTTCTCCACAAACTATTAGAACAACGGAAGGAAGATTTCAGAAGTCTTCAAACCGAAATAGTGTTAACAAGTAAACGAAGTTTCATTAAAATATGACTCTGTGGGTGACATTTCTGATTTTCTTTCTGCGTGATTTGACGTGTAATGAGCCAAAATGAACTAGAGTTAACTTCAAATAACTTTTCTCGGGCTATCAGCGAATAGAAAATATTGACTTCTGATGTTTGGAATGCAGACATTGCATTCACCTTCAAGGATTGTTATGAAGACATCGGAGATGTGAACGTCTCTATATGTGTCTTCATAACAGAAGCACTCCACACATCTTATAGAATTAGTTATGTATGATTCCCGAACTTTTTTCAATTGTATTCTATTGTCGTGATGTCTTGATAAATACATATTTTAAGCCAATTCTGAAACTAGGCGCGTTCTAAGAAAATGATCGAACGAAGTAATTATAACCACATTAAGGTTATTATTTCAATCTATGCTTTAAAATATATTTTTGGAGAATTTTTTCAACCTATTGCAATAAAACCCACTGTGGATTTTGTGGCTGGGGAGAATTCCAACAATACAGCCCTTCGGGTCTCGTCGTTATTCTATTTTAAGCAGGGTTTGCCCAAGTGGGCCCAGCCCGAAAAAAAACTGTGGGGTTATTCGGGTTGGACCCACCTGAAAAAACACACACCTCGGTTTTTGAGCTTTTTCTTAGTATATTGTTGGTAAAACTAAGGTGATCACATTGAAAGTGATTTTTATCAGATTTTGGTCTTTCCTTGGACGAATTAGATCCTTTCGCGTTAAGGTATACACCACCCTTCAACATAAGACATTTATAAAATTCTGAATGAATAAGAAACCTTACCTTAGCTTGAGATAATTGTAAAACAAATTAATATATGGATTATGCTTATAGCCTGTTTGAAGTAAAATATTCAATTTTATATTTTAGAAAATACTTTCCGTGAATAGTGAGCTCACCGACTCGGCGACGCCGAGGGATGTTATCCCTCATACATTTGACGGGCTTAAGGCCATAGGTGCCGATACTAGCAATAAATATGTAGTTTACTAGTAAAACTATTAGTATTAGTGTTCAAATTGTCAAGAAATTATAGTACACAATTTTTTAAAGGTAACTGGAATAGAATATTTTTATTGTCGTTGAACAATATTTGTTGCAATAGACAACGTCAAGAGAGTATACAAAATATATACATTGAATACATAGAGGAAAAACAAATGAATTCATGGTAACGAAGACAGAAAACGTGCCCTGCGGGGCTCTCACCCGCCTTAACTCACTAACGCTCGCTTGGCAATACTGACCTAATGAAAAGTATGAAACCCTAAAACGACCGAATCGGAATAGAATATCGCAACAAAGTAGGCGAAAAATTGGCCCCCCAAAGCTAGCCCGGATATAGTATACATGAAGCTGCATCAGTTCCCGAAGGAGCAGGACGCTCATACTTTTAGGGATTATTCATTGAGTATGTACGATCTTACAAAGGGGGTAACAAAGACTTTTATTTACTTATCGACTGATACGAAAATAAAAAAAGAATGTACCTGTACTTCATATCGGCATGTGTAGTGCCCTTGTACTTTATCTATGACTATGTGTGTGTGTGTGGGGGGGGGATTTTTGATGCATATCGCATGTCTTGTGCATATTGATACTTCTTACCAGGGTTAGCAAAAACCATGTTTTTTATTAAAAAAACAAAAAAAAAACGGTTTTTTTGGTTTAAACCAGGTTTTTATGGTTTAAATAATTTGCTCTATATATTCATATCATATATGGACAGAAATAAGTTTGTTTCGCCTTGATGTTATTAAGCAACAACCGGGTTATGGTGGAAGGGGTCACATAAGCTTAAAGCGGAATAAAAACCGGTTCTCGAGTTACAGCCGAGAGAAATTGTCCTCCATTTGAACTCGGAACCAGGGTTAATTGGCCACAAATGCGATATGTATGCCGACTCACTCACGAAGGAATCCTGATAAAAAAAATACGTTGTACTGATCTTTACATGCTTCTTAATATAACTGTCAAGACTAATTTCAGAAGAACAAAAATATAAACAGTTGCACAAGTGAAACCATTATACAGAATTACATATGAACAATTTCAAAGTACTACGGAGTACAGAAGAACTAATTTAGTTTAAGTTAGTTAACAACGACTTTTATTGGTCCAAATTAAAGAAATAGGCCCTACAACGACTTAATCTGCATATCAATAAGAAAAGTGAATAAAGATAGGAATTATTTGAGTCCACTTTGGCTCAGACTCATTTATACATAAATAGATACCAAAAATACATATTTCACTAAATGCCTCTCGTAGGGTCTGTATGACCCCCCCATACACACACACACTCACAAAGTACGGCATTTTCGATGTATTTTATCAACAGTAAACATTGAAACAAAACAATATTTAGAATTTTTCTTCGATTGCAATTACATAACAATTCACAAAATAAACATTTATAAACTTATTTTTAAAAAAAGTTGCTTTTGTAGTATAATCTTTTTGAGTAATGAATGGGAAATTTAGGTCTGAATATAATACGAATAATATACGGGAGTGAAACGTGATAACCCACAAAAGCATTTATTCCGAAGTTGGGCGCCCGCTTTCGCCACGTTTTTTCGCTGTATCTCCTTTCCACACTTTCTGCAATTTGTTATTAGGTTCATTAATCCGTGCTCTTCACAAACTTTTAAAAGATTTTGCTCGTAATCAACGTATTCCTTCACAAATGTTAAAACTAGTAGTTCATTGCTCTTGTACATTCGCCATGTTGATAACAAATGCTCGTTTCTTTCCCACAATGCAACTGTTCGGTTACCTTGCGCCAAGTAGTTCCCTCCGCTCGCCGAATAGTCCCATGTTTGTAACCGCTTATATATAACAAATAAACATATTTTTTGAGACATATATTATCAAGCACACAAACGATCGAATTATCCATATCTTTCCTGTAAATTTTAAAAATTTTGCTGGAAACGGACGCCCAACTTTGGAATTTAACCCACCCACAAATGTGTGTTCATCAAGATTTTACAAACACTTACACTTTTACGAACATTTTTTTGTATTTTGGTTTAAACCAGCCAACCCTGCTTCTTACTATTGCACAACGTAGAAAATTTATGGTATTTCATGTAGAAGTGGTAATAGAACACAGAAGAAACTCAAATCAGGGGGTTCTCATTTATACTATTACCGTTTTCATTTAACGACTTTTTTTAAACGAAGTCTGTCCTTTTTAGCCTAAAAAACATATCACATGAGATATTAAACTAAAACCAATATTACTTTTACATTGTATCTACTTTCACAGATGACTTACATGTTCCACACCTTCATAATCAAGTTCTTTAAATACTATCCTTCCCTTCCGAAGTAACATATTTTACCTGCTGATTTTAATACAATGCACCCATATTCGTAAGTTGCACTACCGAAGTTCAATCAAATATCAGCACTAAATTAATTTATTTTGCCGCCGGGAATGTTATACTTGAACTACATTTTTAAAAAATCACTCAAGATTATAACTTATCTTTAAAACCAAGGTGCCAAAGTGGAAGTGTATTAAAGAGGTGTTTAAAATTACTTACAATTATCCTTTCATCCCGTAATGCTCCCCGCAGCCCGGACTGAATTCATAACGCGTCTGCTATAATTTTCAACCAATTATAAGGCTTGTTACAGTTTGGTTTATGACGTAACAGTAATGACGCTTTCAAAGAATTTTACATGCACATTTACGACGAGGGAAGCAATTTGTGTGTGCTGCGCATGCGCAGTACTGAAGTGTATTGTTATTTTCACACTAGATTGGTACCAGGGGTTTGTCTCCAAGAGCGACGTAAAATGTGTGATAGTCCAAATAAAACCAACACAAGTTTAACACAGATACTTTCTATATTTTATCGGAATAATAATCCATACATCATTTTTGAAGAAAAAGAAATATTTGACAATGCTTGTACGTCCGGAAAACTGATGCCACCGGCACTAACAGTGAAGTGAGTGGAAGGTTTAGCTGCATAGCACACACTCGCAGTAACTTTCGGAATAAAAGAAAAATAACGCATTGGTGTAAAAAAAAAATGTGCTTTGGCATCGTTCTATATTTTCTGAAAACATATCCTTACCTAATCACCGCTAACCTATGTACACTAAATTTGAAATATATAAGTAATTTTTAACAAATATGAACATATAGAAATCCATCTTGAAGAAAATATAGGAACTGTAAGTATATATAACGAAACCTGGTTTAAACTACCCTAATCCATGAACACATGATCTAAGATAACATACACGAAATGAAAGAAAAGAAATATTCATAATATATGTGAAGATATAGAAACAGAAAGAAAAGTGAGGTGCATTTCGCGAGCCCCACCACCTTGGAGTTTCGAAAAAAACCTATGCCAATCGTTTGTGCTAGGTTTGTGCCGGAATGTACCGCAAAAATTTTCGATTGTACCACTTCCGGTACGAAGTTATAATAGTTTTAAAAGGGGGGGCTGGGGAAACGGCAGCCCCCCCACCTTGGAATTTCGAAACGAAACCTATGCAAATCGTTTGTGCTACGTTTGTGCCGGAATGTACCGCAAAAATTTTCGTTTGTACCACTTCCGGTAAGAAGTTATAAGGGCTTTAATGTGGGAGGGCTGGGAAAACGTCAGCCCCTCACCTAGGAATTTCAAAACAAAACCTATGCCAATCGTTTGTGCTACGTTTGTGACGGAATGTACAGCAAAAATGTTCGTTTGTACCACTTCCGTTACGAAGTTATAAGGGTTTTAAAGTGGGAGGGCTGGAGAAACGGCAGCATCCAAACTTGGAATTTCGAAATAAAACCTATGGCAATCGTTTGTGCTACGTTTGTGCCGGAAGGTACAGCAAAAATTTTCGTTTGTACCACTTCCGGTACGAAGTTATAAAGGTTTTAAAGTAGGGGGCTCGAGAAACGGCAGCCTCCAAACTTGGAATTTCGAAACAAAACCTATGGCATTCGTTTGTGCTACGTTTGTGCCGGAATGTACAGCAAAAAGTTTCGTTTCTACCACTTCCGGTACGAAGTTATAAGTGTTTTAACGTGGGAGGGCTGGAGAAACGGAAGCCCCTAACCTTGGAATTTCGAAACAAAAACTATGGCAATCGTTTGTGCTACGTTTGTGCGGAATGTACCGCAAAAAATTTCGTTTGTACCACTTCCGGTACGAAGTTATAAGGATTTTAAAGTGGGGGGCTGGAGAAACGGCAGCCTCCAAACTTGGAATTTCGAAACGAATCCTATGGCAATGGTTTGTGCTACGCTTGTGCCGGAATGTACCGCAAAAATTTTTGTTTGTACCACTTCCGGTACGAAGTTATAAGTGTTTTAACGTGGGAGGGCTGGAGAAACGGAAGCCCCTAACCTTGGAATTTCGAAACAAAACTTATGGCAATCGTTTGTGCTACGTTAGTGCCGGAATGTACCGCAAAAATTTTCGTTTGTACCACTTCCGGTACGAAGTTATAAGGGTTTTAAAGTGGGAGGGCTGCAGAAACGGCAGCATCCAAACTCGGAATTTCGAAATAAAACCAATGGCAATCGTTTGTGCTACGTTTGTGCCGGAATGTACAGCAAAAATTTTCGTTTGTACCACTTCCGGTAAGAAGTTATAAGGGCTTTAAAGTGGGGGGTTGGGAAACGTCAGCCCCCCACCTAGGAATTTCAGAAAAAAAACCTATGCCAATCGTTTGTGCTACGTTTGTGCCGGAATGTACCGCAAAAATTTCTTTTCTACCACTTCCGGTACGAACTTGTAAGTGTTTTAACGTGGGAGGGCTGGAGAAACGGAAGCCCTCAACCTTGGAATTTCGAAACAAAACTTATGGCAATCGTTTTTGCTAGGTTTGTGCCGGAATGTACCGCAAAAATTTTCGTTTGTACCACTTCCAGTACGAAGTTATAAGGGTTTTAAAGTGGGGGACTGGGAAACGGCAACCTCCAAACTTGGAATTTCGAAACAAAACCTATGCCTATCGTTTGTGCTACGTTTCTGCCGGAATGTACCGCAAAAATTTTCGTTTGTACCACTTCCTGTACGAAGTTATAAGTGTTTTAACATGGGAGGGCTGGAGAAACGGAAGCCCCTAACCTTGGAATTTCGAAACAAAACTTATGGCAATCGTTTGTGCTACGTTTGTGCCGGAATGTACCGCAAAAATTTTCGTTTGTACCACTTCCGGTACGAAGTTATAAGTGTTTTAAAGTGGGGGGCTGGGAAACGGCAGACTCCAACCTTGGAATTTAGAAACAAAACCTATGTCAATCGCTTGTGCTAGGTTTGTGCCTGAATGCACCGCAAATGTTTTCGTTTGTACCACTTCCGGTACGAATTTATAAGGGTTTTAAAGTGGGGAGCTGGAGAAACGGAAACCCCCCAGCTAGGAATTTCAAAATAAAACCTATGCCAATCGTTTGTGGTATGTTTGTGCCGGAATGTACCGCAAAAATTTTCGTTTGTACCACTTCCTGTACGAAGTTATAAGTGTTTTAACATGGGAGGGCTGGAGAAACGGAAGCCCCTAACCTTGGAATTTCGAAACAAAACTTATGGCAATCGTTTGTGCTACGTTTGTGCCGGAATGTACCGCAAAAATTTTCGTTTGTACCACTTCCGGTTCGAAGTTATAAGTGTTTTAAAGTGGGGGGCTGGGAAACGGCAGACTCCAACCTTGGAATTTAGAAACAAAACCTATGTCAATCGCTTGTGCTAGGTTTGTGCCTGAATGCACCGCAAATGTTTTCGTTTGTACCACTTCCGGTACGAATTTATAAGGGTTTTAAAGTGGGGAGCTGGAGAAACGGAAACCCCCCAGCTAGGAATTTCAAAATAAAACCTATGCCAATCGTTTGTGGTATGTTTGTGCCGGAATGTACCGCAAAAATTTTCGTTTGTACCACTTCCGGTAAGAAGTTATAAGGGTTTTGAAGTGGGGTGCTGGGGAAACGGCAGCCTCCCACCTAGGAATTTCAAAACAAAACCTATGCCAATCGTTTGTGCTACGTTTGTGCCGGAATGTGCCGCAAAAATTTTAATTTGTACCACTTCCGGTACGAATTTATAAGGGTTTTAAAGTGGGAGGGCTGGAGAAACGGCAGCATCCAAACCCGGAATTTCGAAATAAAACCTATGGCAATCGTTTGTGCTTCGTTTGTTCCGGAATGTACCGCAAAAATTTTCGTTTGTACCACTTCCGGTACGAAGTTATGAGGGTTTTAAAGTGGGGGGCTGGAGAAACGGCAGCCACCAAACTTGGAATTTCGAAACAAAACCTATGGCAATGGTTTGTGCTACGTTTGTGCCGGAATGTACCGCAAAAATTTTCGATTGTAGCACTTCCGGTACGAAGTTATAAGTGTTTTAACGTGGGAGGGCTGGAGAAACGGAAGCCCCCAACCTTGGAATTTCGAAACAAAACTTATGGCAATCGTTTGTGCTACGTTTGTGCCGGAATGTACCGCAAAAAATTTCGTTTGTACCACTTCCAGTTCGAAGTTATAAGGGATTTAAAGTGGGGGACTGGGAAACGGCAACCTCCAAACTTGGAATTTCGAAACAAAACCTATGGCAATCGATTGCGCTACGTTTATGCCGGAATGTACCGCAAAAATTTTCGTTTGTACCACTTCCGGTACGAAGTTATAAGTGTTTTAACGCGGGAGGGCTGGAGAAACGGAAGCCCCAACCTTGGAATTTAGAAACAAAACTTATGGCAATCGTTTGTGCTACGTTTGTGCCGGAATGTACCGCAAAAATTTTCGTTTGTACCACTTCCGGTACGAAGTTATAAGGGTTTTAAAGTGGGAGGGCTGCAGAAACGGCAGCATCCAAACTCGGAATTTCGAAATAAAACCAATGGCAATCGTTTGTGCTACGTTTGTGCCGGAATGTACAGCAAAAATTTTCGTTTGTACCACTTCCGGTAAGAAGTTATAAGGGCTTTAAAGTGGGGGGTTGGGAAACGTCAGCCCCCCACCTAGGAATTTCAGAAAAAAAACCTATGCCAATCGTTTGTGCTACGTTTGTGCCGGAATGTACCGCAAAAATTTCTTTTCTACCACTTCCGGTACGAACTTGTGTTTTAACGTGGGAGGGCTGGAGAAACGGAAGCCCTCAACCTTGGAATTTCGAAACAAAACTTATGGCAATCGTTTGTGCTAGGTTTGTGCCGGAATGTACCGCAAAAATTTTCGTTTGTACCACTTCCAGTACGAAGTTATAAGGGTTTTAAAGTGGGGGACTGGGAAACGGCAACCTCCAAACTTGGAATTTCGAAACAAAACCTATGCCTATCGTTTGTGCTACGTTTCTGCCGGAATGTACCGCAAAAATTTTCGTTTGTACCACTTCCTGTACGAAGTTATAATTGTTTTAACATGGGAGGGCTGGAGAAACGGAAGCCCCTAACCTTGGAATTTCGAAACAAAACTTATGGCAATCGTTTGTGCTACGTTTGTGCCGGAATGTACCGCAAAAATTTTCGTTTGTACCACTTCCGGTACGAAGTTATAAGTGTTTTAAAGTGGGGGGCTGGGAAACGGCAGACTCCAACCTTGGAATTTAGAAACAAAACCTATGTCAATCGCTTGTGCTAGGTTTGTGCCTGAATGCACCGCAAATGTTTTCGTTTGTACCACTTCCGGTACGAATTTATAAGGGTTTTAAAGTGGGGAGCTGGAGAAACGGAAACCCCCCAGCTAGGAATTTCAAAATAAAACCTATGCCAATCGTTTGTGGTATGTTTGTGCCGGAATGTACCGCAAAAATTTTCGTTTGTACCACTTCCTGTACGAAGTTATAAGTGTTTTAACATGGGAGGGCTGGAGAAACGGAAGCCCCTAACCTTGGAATTTCGAAACAAAACTTATGGCAATCGTTTGTGCTACGTTTGTGCCGGAATGTACCGCAAAAATTTTCGTTTGTACCACTTCCGGTACGAAGTTATAAGTGTTTTAAAGTGGGGGGCTGGGAAACGGCAGACTCCAACCTTGGAATTTAGAAACAAAACCTATGTCAATCGCTTGTGCTAGGTTTGTGCCTGAATGCACCGCAAATGTTTTCGTTTGTACCACTTCCGGTACGAATTTATAAGGGTTTTAAAGTGGGGAGCTGGAGAAACGGAAACCCCCCAGCTAGGAATTTCAAAATAAAATCTATGCCAATCGTTTGTGGTATGTTTGTGCCGGAATGTACCGCAAAAATTTTCGTTTGTACCACTTCCGGTAAGAAGTTATAAGGGTTTTGAAGTGGAGTGCTGGGGAAACGGCAGCCTCCCACCTAGGAATTTCAAAACAAAACCTATGCCAATCGTTTGTGCTACGTTTGTGCCGGAATGTGCCGCAAAAATTTTAATTTGTACCACTTCCGGTACGAATTTATAAGGGTTTTAAAGTGGGAGGGCTGGAGAAACGGCAGCATCCAAACCCGGAATTTCGAAATAAAACCTATGGCAATCGTTTGTGCTTCGTCTGTTCCGGAATGTACCGCAAAAATTTTCGTTTGTACCACTTCCGGTACGAAGTTATGAGGGTTTTAAAGTGGGGGGCTGGAGAAACGGCAGCCTCCAAACTTGGAATTTCGAAACAAAACCTATGGCAATGGTTTGTGCTACGTTTGTGCCGGAATGTACCGCAAAAATTTTCGATTGTAGCACTTCCGGTACGAAGTTATAAGTGTTTTAACGTGGGAGGGCTGGAGAAACGGAAGCCCCCAACCTTGGAATTTCGAAACAAAACTTATGGCAATCGTTTGTGCTACGTTTGTGCCGGAATGTACCGCAAAAAATTTCGTTTGTACCACTTCCAGTACGAAGTTATAAGGGATTTAAAGTGGGGGACTGGGAAACGGCAACCTCCAAACTTGGAATTTCGAAACAAAACCTATGGCAATCGATTGCGCTACGTTTATGCCGGAATGTACCGCAAAAATTTTCGTTTGTACCACTTCCGGTACGAAGTTATAAGTGTTTTAACGCGGGAGGGCTGGAGAAACGGAAGCCCCAACCTTGAAATTTCGAAACAAAACTTATGGCAATCGTTTGTGCTACGTTTGTGCCGGAATGTACCGCAAAAATTTTCGTTTGTACAACTTCCGGTACGAAGTTATAATGGTTTTAAAGTGGGAGGGCTGCAGAAACGGCAGCATCCAAACTCGGAATTTCGAAATAAAACCAATGGGAATCGTTTGTGCTACGTTTGTACCGGAATGTACAGCAAAAATTTTCGTTTGTACCACTTCCGGTAAGAAGTTATAAGGGCTTTAAAGTGGGGGGGTTGGGAAACGTTAGCCCCCCACCTAGGAATTTCAGAAACAAAACCTATGCCAATCGTGTGTGCTACGTTTGTGCCGGAATGTACCGCAAAAATTTCTTTTCTATCACTTCCGGTACGAAGTTATAAGTGTTTTAACATGGGAGGGCTGGAGAAACGGAAGCCCTCAACCTTGGAATTTCGAAACAAAACTTATGGCAATCGTTTGTGCTAGGTTTGTGCCGGAATGTACCGCAAAAATTTTCGTTTGTACCACTTCCAGTACGAAGTTATAAGGGTTTTAAAGTGGGGGACTGGGAAACGGCAACCTCCAAACTTGGAATTTCGAAACAAAACCTATGGCAATCGTTTGTGCTACGTTTCTGCCGGAATGTACCGCAAAAATTTTCGTTTGTACCACTTCCTGTACGAAGTTATAAGTGTTTTAACATGGGAGGGCTGGAGAAACGGAAGCCCCTAACCTTGGAATTTCGAAACAAAACTTATGGCAATCGTTTGTGCCGGAATGTACCGCAAAAATTTTCGTTTGTACCACTTCCGTTACGAAGTTATAAGTGTTTTAAAGTGGGGGGCTGGGAAACGGCAGACTCCAACCTTGGAATTTAGAAACAAAACCTATGTCAATCGTTTGTGCTAGGTTTGTGCCTGAATGCACCGCAAAAGTTTTCGTTTGTACCACTTCCGGTACGAATTTATAAGGGTTTTAAAGTGGGGAGCTGGAGAAACGGAAACCCCCCAGCTAGAAATTTCAAAATAAAACCTATGCCAATCGTTTGTGGTATGTTTGTGCCGGAATGTACCGCAAAAATTTTCGTTTGTACCACTTCCGGTAAGAAGTTATAAGGGTTTTGAAGTGGGGTGCTGGGGAAACGGCAGCCTCCCACCTAGGAATTTCAAAACAAAACCTATGGCAATGGTTTGTGCTACGTTTGTGCCGGAATGTACCGCAAAAATTTTCGATTGTAGCACTTCCGGTACGAAGTTATAAGTGTTTTAACGTGGGAGGGCTGGAGAAACGGAAGCCCCTAACCTTGGAATTTCGAAACAAAACTTATGGCAATCGTTTGTGCTACGTTTGTGCCGGAATGTACCGCAAAAATTTTCGTTTGTACCACTTCCGGTACGAAGTTATAAGTGTTTTAAAGTGGGGGGCTGGGAAACGGCAGACTCCAACCTTGGAATTTAGAAACAAAGCCTATGTCAATCGTTTGTGCTAGGTTTGTGCCTGAATGCACCGCAAAAGTTTTCGTTTGTACCACTTCCGGTACGAATTTATAAGGGTTTTAAAGTGGGGAGCTGGAGAAACGGAAAGCCCCCACCTAGGAATTTCAAAATAAAACCTATGCCAATCCTTTGTGCTATGTTTGTGCCGGAATGTACCGCAAAAATTTTCGTTTGTACCGCTTCCGCTAAGAAGTTATAAGGGTTTTGAAGTGGGGTGCTGGGGAAACGGCAGTCTCCCACCTAGGAATTTCAAAACAAAACCTATGCCAATCGTTTGTGCCGGAATGTGCCGCAAAAATTTTCATTTGTACCACTTCCGGTACGAAGTTATAAGGGTTTTAAAGTGGGAGGCCTGGAGAAACGGCAGCCTCCAAACTTGGAATTTCGAAACAAACCCTACGGCAATTGTTTGTCCTACGTTTGCGCCGGAATGTACGGCAAAAATTTTCGTTTGTACCACTTCCGGTACGAAGATATAACGGTTTTAAAGTGGGGGGCTGGAGAAACAGCAGTCTCCCTACTTGGAATTTCGAAACAAAACATATGACAATCGTTTGTGCTAGTTTGTGACGGAATGTACCGCAAAAATTTTCACTAACTAAAAACTTAGTGCCATTCGTTAGTGCATTGGTAGTGCTTCTGGAAAACACTAACAATTTAGTTAGAACTTCAATATTAGTTTAGTTATGGCCAATTACATGTAACGAAACACATAATAAATTTATGGAAAATTTTTCATTGCATCAAATTTCCGTCAAATTCAAGAGTACTAATGATCTATTCTAGTGCAATCGTTAGTGCATCGTTATTACTTCTAGAAAACACTAACAGTTTCGTTTGTCCTTCAATATTAGTGTAGTTATGGACAATTACATGTCACTAAACTCCTATAAGACATTTATTGGGAATTTTTAATTGCATCAAATTTCCGCCATATTCAAAAGCACTAATGATATCTTCTAGTGCAATTGATAGTGGTTCTTAGTGCACCAACCCCTAACGTTAGTACTTCATTCGTGTAGGTGTTACAGGTACAATATCTTTGGAGGGCACGGTGAACTTGCGTCAACTTCAAGCACTAACAAAAAACTAATGCCATTCATTAGTGTATTGTTAGTGCTTCTAGAAAGCACTAAATGTTTGTATGAAATTTGATATTTCTGAACTTGACCCCACCAAAAATCTTGAATAAATCCCAAAATATGGTAATGCTAACCTTAATGCTTAGTGCATTTAAGTGCACTAACGATGCAATAACGATTGTGTTTAACTGCATGTTTTTACCTTTATTTGCATAGAATTTGATATTTCTGAAGTTGGCCTTCATCTAAAATCTTGAATAAATCCCAAAATATTGTAGCACTAACGTCAGTGTTTAGTATTTCAAGTGCACTAACGATGCACTAACGATTGCCGTTCACTCTATGTTCCTATCTCTATTTGTATAGAATTTGAAATTACTGAAGTTGCCCATCCCACCGAAAATCTTGAATGAATTCCAAAATATGGTAGCACCAACGATAGTGCTTAGTACGTTTAAGTGCACTAACGATGCACTAACGTTTGCCATTAACCCCATTTTTCTATCCCTATTTGTATAGAATTTGAAATTTCTGAAGTTGACTGTTACGACCCACTTTTAACAGTAGGCCGTATCATTAAATAATATTCATAAAGTGGGCGTACGCATTGTTAATCTGTGCCAGCATAAACGATAATAAAAATTGCTGTACATTTAATTATTCGGTTTTTATAGATAATTAGGCTGAAACAAGAAAAATACCGTCATTGTATACTAATTGGAGATGGCAGAAAACTTGGATATAAATTAAAGTTTTTACGGATATAGGGCAAGGTGCCCCTCAAAACCCCCCCTTCCCTTGTTTATGACAACGTAACTATGGATAATTATATAGTATATTACTACTTAGGCAGAAATTAGGGATGGAATTGTGTACTGATGAGAACTCATGGATTATCTTATAAAAAACAACACTTTTTGCGTTAATTTGCTTTTATATGTATATAGGAGTATACACATGTATATTTCCATATGAAATATAGCTTTTGGCACAAATAAAGGGTATAATTCTTATAAAATTCAGTTTTATAGAGCATTTTACATATATTTTAACAATATTTACTGGTTGGATGAAGTATAATCGTTCAAGTTAAAATTTCGATATATTATTTGTAATTATGGTTTACATTTATTGATTAGGAAGGACGACATGATTGAATTTTAGCGGAAGTCAGCCCGGAAGTTGTTACTAGCCAATGGATGTGCGAGAAATCATTAAATTATGTAATCGGGAAATGATAATAGCCAATTAGGTGTAAGAACGTGTGTTTGCGTTGGAAGAAGAGGGGATATGAATGTTTATACTCTAAATTAATCTATGTCAGATATTAATTTCAGAACAGTAGGTAATAAATGGATAATTCACGAATCGTCGAGCATAGAATTTCACCAGACGATCAGGTAAAGACAGTTATTTACTCCTAAGTGATCCATGTGAAAGCTAAAGATTGATACAAATTGAATATACTATTAAAGTATTAACATTTTTCAATAAGACATGAACTAATTCTTTTGCAAGTACGTTTTGGAAGATAGATCATGGGAATACAAGTTGTTTATTTTGGTTATAAAGAGGTTATGATGTGTTGTCATTAAACCTTGTCGCTTGTCGCACACACCAGAATGGAAAGGAGAAAAAGGGGGATAGGGGGAAACCATACAGTTATTGGCACTTTAAGGATTTGTTTTCATTCATATCTTTATAACAGACTTATTTTATAACATATACTGGCGATTTTTTAATATATGCTTTCTGGGAATCTCTAATTGAATAGTATGTTGAGAAATTACAATACAAATGTAAAGTTTGGCAATAAAAATATATTTTGTAATGTGACAATGATCTTACAGTTATTGGCACTCAAAAAACAGTTATTGGCGCCCAATGAAGACAGTTATTGGCACCATTATAAAGCATATAGTAGATGATACGATTGACAGAAATAAGGCTTGTAGGCCTGACTGGAAGTAATATCAATTATTATATGTATTAATAGACAAGAAATACACATTTTAGACCTTGAACATTATGAAGTAAAAGCAAATTGAAACCGGGGAATGCACAACATATTTTTAAAATTAAATAAACGAGAAATGCACAAACAAAATTGTATGTTTCAATGATTTATGTCAATCCGTTTCATTAATCTCGTCCTCATCTGAGACCACATTCAATGTCATCCTGTAGAACGTAGCATCCGTGACACACAACTCCATCTTCTATGTCTTCTGGTATGTGTTCCTTATGGTACTATGGAATGCAACGACTGTGATACTTGCTGTGGCACAACTCGCATTCAAGATCCATCCTTCCCGAAAAGAATAGCTGAAGACAGTGTTTGAAGGATATTATGTTGCTTCTCGCAGCTGATGACGAATCGAAGTTCAGCATCCTTGTGAGCGTTCCATTTTGTAATGATTCAGTCAGTCCTTTGTCTTTTTCGAGGTTAGAAGTTGAAGGACCGCTTATCTCCGTTGAACAATCGAGATAGACCGCATGCTTTGATTTCTTTGCAGATCCTTTTCCTCTGCGTTTTAACTCTTGTTCCTTTCTCTCAGACATCTTCCTTGTTTGCTTTCTGATCTTTTTCTTGTTCAGCTAATTGCTTCTTCATTTTTGTCGTGCAAAATAGCTTGATATTTATGAGACGTTATTATACATTTCGTTTCCCCTTTCTCTTAGGAGTTTCTGGCCATATTAAAACATCTTGCAGCAACGGGTGTTCGGTCTTTAACTTTTTTGGAGTTGAGCCGGAACCTTTTTGTAAAGCATTTGCATCTGCCATTGTTAGGTGTACTAGGGTTTACTTCACAAAGAGTATGAGCATCACTAGCAGTATCTGAGTGGTTGAAATCATTGTGCTGGATACATGCAGATGGTACAGGTGAACCTTGCTGATTGTTCGTCTGCCCCGACTGAAGATTAACACATCTCCCTACCGAAGACTTAGGCCTACTATTATCTATAAAATGTTGAAATAAGCGATACAGTACATGGAATTCTTCGTTCTTATTTACAAGGACTTGTTCATTGTCAACTTCCTGAAGTCTTCTCATTACATCAGTTCCTACTATACTTTCAAACTCGGTTCTGGTTAATACTACATCCTTAGTTTGCTCATTACCTCCGCGTATTTCTTGGACTGTTTGTATTGGTCTTGCAACGCATTTAGTGTAATCTATGTCGTTGGGATCAAATGGGTGTAAACCTCATGCCCTAAATCCATTTTGTATAATAGATGGCGAAATGTAAGTGTCAACTGCTTGTTTCAACAGAGGAGCAAATTTAGCTTCCGTCAGAGACTGCAATTGTTTATAAAGTTGCCACTCTCGTACCACTTGTTCCACCCATACTTGGATGGTGTAAATACGGCAACGTCAGCAGGTTGCAATATTCTTGTAGAATTGGGGTACAGAGCAATCAGTTCAATTTGAAGCTTGCAGCAAAGTTCGCTAAGTTGGTAAGTAAGATGAGTTTTATGACCGTCCACAAAATATATAATCGGGAACTTGACATTTTTCGATTTTAATTACGGATACAACACATTACCTATCTAACCATAAAATACTTCGGCTTTCATCCACCCCTTCTCACTGCGACCGATACCCTATCCTGTAGGCACAGATAGAGCCACATCATTAGGCACACGAACATAAGGGAAAATTATCATTGGGGGTGGTGTTACGTCACCTGCAGCACTGAAAGTAAACATAACAGTTAAAGACTCTTTTGCATTTTCGCGTGTCTACATCGTACACGTTACTTACTTCTTTTTTCCGCTAACACCTTTCCAGTTTTCGGGTAAAGCTAAAAGTTAGTATCATCACCATTGTAAACATGTGTTGCATCCTGCAGAACATCTGTAAGGTTATTAGCTTCAAAATACTTCTGTATATTATGAAACCATGATCTTATGTCGTTTTCTGTTACACAAGCACTCGCAATTGTAACAGATTCGCACGTTCTTTTCGCAACCTTACGATTTCTTTGAAAGAACGATTTATTTCATCCATCTCCCGGCATGTTATTTGGAAACGGATTAGGACGAGAATGTTTCACGAGAAAGTCCTGAACACTTTTAAGAATATCCTGTTTCTTTCTGGGAAAACTCTTTTAAGCACATTTTATTAACAATTCCACCAACAATGGTTCTTCCTATCCTAAAATGGGTCGTGGTCCGGAAGATGATTTCACATCTTGATTTCTCAGATGGATTTGTAATGTAGACCGAGGAACTCCATACTGCTTCGATGCTGTCTTTATTCCTACATCTTTTGATATTGCTTCAAGGGAAGCACTTCTCTGTTATAGTGAATATCTTTTTCTTCCAATCTTTGGCATTGTGTGCCGATTTCTGCAACAATAAGAAAACGTTTTGTAATTAATTTTATATGAAATAATTTAAGTTTGACATTGATCTAGGCCCTACCATTTAAAAAAAGTAGAAACTAAATGCCCATGTTGCTAACACCAACAATATCCATAACCGTCCAGACGTTTGGGACTAACGTTTTGAATCTCACAGCAGATTTTTCTTTACCGGAGTTTCTTTACACCGTTATTCACATTGACTTAGGCTAGCTCGCCATTGTTGATAACTATTCTTGTGTCTGACCACGCGCACTTCATGGCCGACTAGCTGAGTTTTGAAAAATATTTTCTTGCTGTAACTCAACGTTCAAACTATTTAATAAATTTGAACTCTGTAACTCAGCCGATCAAACTTTGCCAGTCCGCCCCTGGACTAGACTACATGAACAAATAATTTCAATAGGCATATTAGACATATTTCATTACCAGAACCTATTCTGCTGCAAATCCCTAGTCATTGGCATGGTCATTTATACAGTTCTTGGCACTGTGCCAATAACTGTTACTTATTAGAGTAGGAAACCAAAATTTTGACCAAGAATAGATGTGGAGATGGAAAGCATTATCGGACAGTTTTCAAGCTATTTTATTCTTCAGCATCAGAGACAGTGATTGGCACTCTAGTGCCAATAACTGACATTTTATATTTTCATTCGTACAGTTATTGGCACCCCATGCATTCACTCGAAGGACAAACAAATCGGTTGAAAATGTACCATTGGAATGATTAGTAGACCCAATTCCTCTCGTGCAAAAAATATTAAAAGATTTTAAACAATAGCAAACTAATTACATTTCTCTTAAGCTGATAGATATCCTTAACAAAAAGTATAAGAATTACCTGCAAAATTGAAAAATCCAAATAGCTTCCACTGTCGACTAGAGTTTGCCTCCAACTGAAAGGTTCTCGGCAAAACAAACAAAGGGAACGCGGGCAGAGAGGATTAGACCTGCCAGCTGCAGGAAATTTTTACCAACACGTATTCATTTTTCCTTAGTGAAGAGAAAAAACTAAGGAAAGTGCCAATAATTGTCAGAGTGCCAACGACTATGGTTTCCCCTATCTTATTAATTTGGCTTCCATAATAAATAATTAGTTAAATTCAGTGTAAACCTCTTATGTTACCTTCTTATTCTAACTTGTCCTTTATGTTCCTAGATAAATACAGTTTAGCAGTGGTCTCGAGTTAGATACCTTTACAAATAAAATAAAAAAATCCATAATAATGATAATACGTTGAATAACAAAAATTGTTTGTCATGTTTACTATAATTTATATTCCACGTCGTATATTACTTTAGTGCAGAATTAAGAAAGTCCATGAGTTCGATATTAGTCAACATATGATAATTTTTCCTTAAGTTTAAATTCACACCTGTACGTCGTATTACTTTCTAAATTCCAAATCTAGATTTTACATTTACTAACGTCTCAAGCTATGAAGTCGCTAAACCGGGAATCTTTTTTACGTAGTTCTAGTATTGTATTTCCATATCCTGTTCGTATTCTTGTTTATATTAATTTCCAAGATGTAATATCAGTTGGAGTCTGGAGGACAGTAGTTAAGAACTATTTAACTTCCAACTGCCTTATAACAATTTTTTTTTTAAACGAGACTGCTCCTTTTCTTGGCCTCTACCTCAGTTAGTTTCATTCTTCAAACCGTGTGAATGTGATGAAGGATATGAAAGTTATCTATCAGCTGGGTTCCAAACCCGAACGTATTTTCTCAATCGTTTCGAATCAAAGCAAATGTGGCAGAGGTTCTTGTCTATAGATGTATATTGTAATCTTGAGAAGGCTTGCACTGTTGTGGATTTTTTCTTTCTTACTTATCATCCTCATCTCATGGCTAGGTGTAGATTAGCTTAGAGGGGGCCATCATATTTCACTGTCTTTATTATTCTTTTTCTTTAGTATAAGATATTCATGTAGATATTTAATAATGAGTTGTTAAGAGAAAATATGTACGTTATTAATATGAAAGTTGTGTATATTGATGTAAGTAAATGTCGGAAATGATTAATTAAGAGGTTGACCAATATGGTGATTATGAATATACACTTGAAATGTTTAATGCAAGCGCCGAAATAAGCATAATATATGAACCCTGCCTGACTGTTTAATAACTAATTATGCTGGAATTAAATCACACTTGAGGCCATATGAGGCGTAGATAAAATAAGTAAGTTATGGAATTACCTCTTGGATACGTTGGATTTTTTTCGCTTATGTTACATGTTTGTTTATTTTAAATGATTTATGGAAGGAGTCTGTTGACTGAATTAAACAATAAACTGTCAAAACATCGGAATATAGTATTTAATTGTATTAAATATATATAAGCTTATATATCAAATATGTTAATTTCGATTCGAATCTCTCGCGTGGAGTGACTTCACAACAAGTTCCTTGATTATTTGTTGATTTTTTTTTTTACGGTTTTATTTGTTTACTGAGAACATCCGTTGCGCATGTATAAATCTCATTTTCATTTAAAAAAATTGAATTAAACACCGATTTTTGTTTAAAAAAAAGATTTTTGAATCATAAAATTATATAATAGCTAAAATAAATAGCATTACATGACCACCCCACCAAATTTTATGAATAAATCCCACAATATAGTAGCACTAACGTTAGTGCTTAGTGCGTTTAAGTGCACTAATGATGCACTAATGATTGCCGTTAACACTATGTTTCTACCTTTATTTGTATAGAATTTGATATTTCTGAAGTTGCCCCTCCACCAAAAATCTTGAATAAATCCCAAAATATGATAGCACTAACGTTAGTGCTTAGTGCTTTTAAGTGCACTAACGATTGCCGTTAACTTTATCTTTCTATCTCTATTTGTATAAAATGTGATGTTTCTGAAGTTTGCCCCCACTTTAAAACTACGAGGGTCATTCGGAAAGTAAAGAACGTTTTGCGCTAGCGCGTGCGCGTGTTCCCCCACCCCCACTGCCGCTGGGTTATTGACCTGGGCATGCTTTAGCCTCAGTCTGGCACCAGCTGCGATCCGCTACGGTCCGTTATTGCTTCGCTGTGCGACTGTAAAATGTGCGATACAATTACTGATCCCGCCAAGTGTGAGGTTCGTAGTGTGATAAAATTTTTGAATGCAAGAAAAGTGCGTCCGATAGAAATGTATAGACAAATCACTGAGGTGTATGGAAATGTGATGAATGAAGCATCAGTTCGTAAGTGGTGCATTATGTTTAATGACGGACGGTCGAATGTGCACGATGAGGAACGCTCGGGCCGGCCTTCTGTTGTGACTGACGAACTCGAAGAATTGAGCGGAAAATTCAAGAGGATAGGCGATCCAATATTGATGGGCTGCACGAATTCTTTCCTGAAATTTCAAGAAGTTTGTTGTACGAAATTGTCAGTGGTGAACTTCAACAGTTTGGTGGTTCAACAGTTTGGCGGCAACTGTGTATGCCGAAGGCATAGAAAAACTTGTATCACGGTATGAAAAGTGTTTAAAACTACACGGCGACTATGTCGAAAAGTAACTTCAGTATCATATAGTATGTAACACAAATTTCGCCTTTGCATATCAGCTATTAAAGTGTTTATACAAAAACGTTCTTTACTTTCCGAATGACCCAACATCGTACCGGAAGTGGTACAAACGAAAATTTTTGCGGTACATTCCGGCACAAACGTAGCACAAACGATTGCCATAGGTTTTGTTTTGAAATTCCAAGGTTGGGGGGGCTGCCGTTTCCCCAGCCCCCCACTTTAAATCCCTTATAACTTCGTACCGGAAGTGGTACAAACGAAAACTTTTGCGGTACATTCCGGCACAAACGTAGCACAAACGATTGCCATAGGTTTTGTTTGGAAATTCCAAATTTGGAGGCTGCCGTTTCTCCAGCCCCCCACTTTAAAATCCTTATAACTTCGTACCGGAAGTGGTACAAACGAAAATTTTTGCGGTACATTCCGGCACAAACGTAGCACAAACGATTGCCATAGGTTTTGTTTTGAAATTCCTAGGTGGGGGAGCTGCCGTTTCTCCAGCCCCCCCACTTTAAAACCCTTATAACTTCGTACCGGAAGTGGTACAAACGATACTTTTTGCGGTACATTCCGGCACAAACGTAGCACAAACGATAGCCATAGATCTTGTTTGGAAATTCCAAATTTGGAGGCTGCCGTTTCTCCAGCCCCCCACTTTAAAACCCTTATAACTTCGTACCGGAAGTGGTACAAACGAAAATTTTTGCGGTACATTCCGGCACAAACGTAGCACAGACGATTGGCATAGGTTTTGTTTTGAAATTTCTAGGTGGGGGGCTGCCGTTTCTCCAGCCCCCACTTTAAAACCCTTATAACTTCGTACCGGAAGTGGTACAAACGAAAATTTTTGCGGTACATTCCGGCACAAACGTAGCACAAACGATTGCCATAGGTTTCGTTTCGAAATTCCAAGGTGGGGGGCTGACGTTTCCCCAGCCCCAACACTTTAAAACTCTTATAACTTTGTATCTTAAGTGGTACAAACGAAAATTTTTGCGGTACATTCCGGCACAAACGATTGGCATAGTTTTTTTTTCGAAACTCCAAGGTACGAAACTCCGGCTGGCGAAATGCACCTAGAAAAATGTTACAACTGCTGTGACTTGAACCCCCGACCATTTATTACAGACATTAACGCGTTAACCATCTGACCATCGAATCAACCCTGTAAGTATTGGTTTATCCGTTGTATTTACTGTGCAAAAATGCGAAATTAAATCAAGATGTAAATTGTTTCGTACAAACATTAAGTACTATACACAACATTACTCCTTAAAGACAACGTTTCCCCTATCACCGACCTGAGGTTGGTTTTTTGGAATTTAAAAGAAATAGGACAATTTTAATTTTAAACTTCATTAACCAAGCCTCGTATATAGAGAAGCAATCTTGAATATTTTTCCAGCAGTTTGATATTTTGTACATTTGTGTTAGTAAGCATAGCTCCGGTGTTACGGCCATATATGGTCAAGAAACAGGAACCCTGATCACGTGACTCCTGCATTTCTGGTGACTGTTTCTTAATATCTGACTTTCGGGACAATCATCCTCAGTTTACGCACTGTTATAGCAAAAGCTGATTGGACGATAATTCTGGTCCCGATGCTACAGGTGAAAATCGGGATTTTCCCGGCTGACCATATACAAGTTTTGATTTGTTAAAAGAACCTTTAGCGCTTTGTACGAACGCCTGGTCATCACTCGGAAGGGCACCCACGAAAATGAGTGTGGTGCATTGTTCTAAACACACGTTATACTCTTATGAGTGCTCCGATTGTACGGATTGAGCTTCGCAAGCTAAATCTCAGTTTGCATACGTGAGAGCCAATTTTTTTAGTTTATCGTCAGTGATTGTACGATATTTGCATACGCATCCGAGTAAAAATATTTTTTCTAATATTGTGCAGAAATCAGCACTGAAGTGACTAGTACATATGTGTTAGCACTCTAACATTCGTTTGTAATCTCAGTTTTGTGTGACAAACTCTAGCTCCAAATCATTGAAAAGGAAGGAATAATTGTGCCGACTTGGACGATCGCAAATTACTATAAGCAGAAGACTCCAGCTGACCCTTGGAATTATCCGTTGTGGAACGCCTGAGATCCTTATAACTGCAACTCCTCTAAAGCAATTGACCGGTCGAAGATTATTGTAAGTAACTGAAGTCTTAATTTATCAATTGTGCCACACAGATGCATGTATAAAAAGAAAATAAGATAAAAAAGGAAACAAAACAAGTCAGAACGGCCGTAAACATATACAGTAAAAGTTACTTGTTCATTTGTAATCTGCTGATTTTATTTTAATTTGTATGAATTACATTCAGTATTATTACTTTTTCTATACACTTTAACCAGGTTTTGTGATTTGCACCGCAAGATAATTTTAGTTTTTTAATATCTGAGCTTAATTTGATCATTTGCTCACTTTTCCATTCTTATGGTATCTATGTTTTGTCTACCGTTCTCCCCAAATTCGGTTTATGACAAAACGTAGATACGGAAGAAAACGTGATTTGCCGTAAAAAAGCTGCGATATACGCAATAAACAAGTGACAGAAAGAGAGAGAGAGATGTGTAAACTTTTGGGAAAAAAGATGTGAACGTTACGATTATATTTACAAGATTCAACAACTAGCAAAAAACACGATTTCTACCACATGGCGACCGTTTTCTGGATTAAATTATAGCAGCCTTCCTACAACTGCTTTTAAAATACCATTAGTTATACAGATAACGTGTTGAGTTTCGAATCTGATTAGCCTAGTGTCGACAGTCAATTTCCATCAGCTCATGCGCGAACAAAATCAATTAAAAATAAAGAACAGGGATAGATAAACACAAAAAGTAAGTAATGTAGATTTTTCATGTAAGTTAAATATATAGGTTTCGACTTTGAGAGCGACAGAGATTAATGTAGCTTATAAAAAATTTTCTTGTTGATTTTTAATGCTATGTAGATGTGAGTGGGTACCAAACAGCTGATTGAGTATAAACACACACATTAAGCACCTTCATATGCATTTATGAATAAGAGACAATGTTTTGAATATGGTACCAGTTTATATCGGTGTTAATTTTATATTGAAGCACTTCGCAAAGTGAAACCTGAGTTGTGAAAAGAAGGATTGGTTGTTAATGTTCGTAATATCAAAATTCTTTTTGTTTCATGTTTTAAGTGCATATTTCTTATTTTCCTATTAAACTTAGATATTTATATCTTTGTACTTTAATTTAGTTGCTCGTAATTCATATCAATATGGAGGCTAGTGTTTTAGAACAATTTTAAGCAATGTTGACAGAGGAATTAAGGAAACAATTAGAAACCATTGCTCAGAAAATGGAAATGAATATTGGACGTGTAGGAAAAAAAGCTGAATCAGTAGGTAAATTTCAAGAGTCTGTAACAGATGCGATTTGGGAGCGTAGGAAATAGCGAATTGAATGTCAAAGCAGAAAGTTTACGTAATAATATCAAAGTAAGCCAATAACTCAATAAGTGAGGTACGCTCTGAATTAGTTAACGCGGCCAATCATATTTATTCAGTAACTGCCGAGTTTAAAAATAGTGTAGTGAAATGAAAGAAATGTCTCACTGAATTCTGTGAATATACGCGAACGGCACAGGTTGAGTGTACAAAATACAACAGTGCAAGGAAGTGCAAGGCGGAAAAGAAACCGTAAATACTCTTGAATTCGAGCCCTCCCACGGTGTGGAAGATATGTGCCAAATAAACCGGAAAGTCGATTACAGTCAGGAAAAGGAAATATGCATTGTAGGGATAGCGAAAAAGGTAGAATCGTTACGTGTACCTGTAGACAATTATGTTTCTAATGTAATTGTTTTGCCGGCAGGGGATGCCGATGTTTCACACATGATAAGTTGTAAGCGTTGAGGTTGCGCGTACCCATCCTCTCGAAGAAGCCAGGGAAGGCTTGAGCATTTAATTGTTAGGTTTGTGTGATAACGAAGTTGTAGTGTTGTCGTTTGTGTGTCGCAGGCAAATGCTTTGCGCGATTCAACAAATTCAAATTTCTCTTCGTAACCATGAATGTCTAACGTGAGTTGCATTTTAGTGCTGCAAATCCATTCCGACTTTATCAACTTTGAGTATTGTACAAGAAAACGACTTCAAATTAACAGTTTAGAGTGTAGGCCCACGAAGAGAATTGTGTTTTACGTAGTGAACATCTAGTACATAATCAATCGGTCGGAAGTATTTACCGTAAACAAGCGTAAAAGTAACACTTCCAATAAAGCACACGCAGTCAAACTAATATTTCCGTTATAGAGCTGAAATGTAGCACCAAGGATAAGAAGAAAAATAAGATAGCCAATGAAACCCACTCGAGTTTTGTCATACGTCAGTTAACGTAAACTCTATTTCGAGGAGCATAATCAACAGAATTAAAATGAGCAGACGTAATAGTATTATCAGTACATTAGATGCAATATTTATTAATTTTTAGTTGCCGAAAGGAGTTAATTTTCAAGCTAGTATTTCACTATTGCGAAAAAGTAAAGAGCAAAAATTTAAGTGTGGAGCTGCTCAAAATGTAGAACAGTTGATTGCTCGTGATGACAACAATGTTCGTCGACCTCCACGTACAGCATACTCTCAGCGCGGAACCATGTATTAGGCGTGCAGTAGGAAATAAGTTGAGAATAAAAGAAAAGTGCTTTGGTAAGCATAATACGGAACGAACTAAACCCAGTCTCAGACGAACTAGATGCAAATTAAAGTCGAGCTGTAGGCGATCTTATTTTGCGTCAAACATGCGGAAAAGAGTATACATCGACTCCGAAGACTACTAAAAATAATAAGCGAAAACACGTACGAATATTGTATAGTAAACTACATGGGAAATATAGTAATAGTACGAGCAAACATAAGAAGAAATTTATCACAGGTATCGCAGTGCAGCGTAAATCTAATTGTCGTAAACTAAAACGTGTCATTAGGCGAAATTTTGTAAATGTACTGTAAAAAGGAGAAAAGTTCCGCAAATTAAAGAAACTAACTGGAAAAGTACACGTGCTAAATTACAGCTTACAAGCGTAACCGGCATAGATGGAATATTAAAATTTTAGCGCAAAATAGCGTGAACTTCACCCGAACTTAGACAAAACCCCGGAAGAGATGAGAAATTAGAAATACCGAATTTGACCTTTTAAACTTTTAGGGAGAATTAAAAAAATGATTATTGAAATTTATTTGATTATTCCCCTCGTATTTCGAAGAATAGGGTTTTTACTTTTCATATTCAAAATGTGTGCACACCGCCATTGACGCGCCAGTCCAAAAAAACATCAATATCGCTCTACAGTCAGGTACATTCACTTAGATGTCATGTTTTATGGTTTCCTTAAAGCTTTTGGAGATGAAAGATGAATGTGGAAAGCAGAGCAAGGCAGCATTGGAAATTTTAAACAGGAAATTTATTTAGAACGCAATTTCAGACTTTCAAATAGTAATAATAACCCACCACTGTTGAAAAGTATGGCTATCCCGTTTTGGATGCGGACTTTCTGTGTCGAATTCTTGTTAGAATGTTAAAGTTTTATATATTTTTTAAAGGTGTTTCCAGTTTTGGGAACAAGATTTCATAATAAAATTTTATTATGAAATTTTGTTTTGAGTTTTTATTCATTCTCCTTCATGTTTGCATTAACTTTTAGCTGTCCCCATACAATCAATCATTTAGGGAAATGTTAGACAATTAGAGATATTTACGACCATAATTAGAAAAGCACTAGTAATAACTACAATTAATGATAAAGTTAAAATTTTGAGTAATTAGAAAAGTGTGCTCTTCAGATAATGAATTTTTTCATCTTATGTGATTCTATAATGGAAAAATATGCTAAATTTGTTAAATAAGAGATTAAGTCGCTCTCAAAATACTGTAAATTAAACACAATTTAGTATAATATTGAAAATAATTGAAAATTACGTTGATTTTCATAAAGCTGTTTGTTTTGTTCGTCGTTCGAATTATATATGCCGTCTATTATGGAAAGTCAATGTGCATTAATTGCGACTAATGAGACCTGAAGTTAATTGAGTTCAGAGAAAGCGATATTATAAGTTAAGAGTTGAAAGTTAAAATATAATTCATCCCCTAGGGACATCACTACTTTCCTTACAAAATTAAAGTTATGAAACCAGTACGGCGCCTGGTTGGCACCCAGCTAGTGCGTAGATTCGGCAATTGACTACACATTTCAGAATTTGTAATATTAACTTTTAATGTTTGGCATATTTAGAGAAAAGTATAATAGTAATAAAATTGATGTTCGGATTTTCAATTTTGATATAATACTTAGTTTTGATTTGATTTAGAGAAAGTAAATTAGAAGTTATTCTTTTCGATTTTTGAAAATAACTCTTGTTTTCTTGTTCCAGGAATCATAAACCTTCTCGAGAAAAATAAAAATGGAAACCTGTTTACGATTTCACGGTACCTTTTACTACGATAAACACCGGATACTATGATATATCGATAGTACTGAGTGCCTACGACAGTTTGGCAGTATATTGTAAAATTAAAGGTTATGTTATGAGAATATATTAAGATTGTTACGTACGAGTAGACCCTGAACGACATTAATGTTTAATGAACAAGTTAATATTACTGTTATCTTATATTTCACGATTATGACAAATGTTTTCGGATGTGATTTTATTCTCGATAAAGGTAAGTGCAGTTGCTAGTAAGCCACACGTAAGTATTGGCTAGCGCTCTTTAAAAAGTTACATTTGTAAACCTACCAATTTTGTAGATATGAGCAGGCCTGAAGTAATACTAATGATTAAATAATTGATGAATTGAAATGCGGGGCTGTAGCGTTAAATATCCTCCCAGCAGTGGCGGATTAAGCTTCGTCGGCGTGCTAGGCACAAACTTAATGTGCGCCCTTCTTAAAAGAAAAATAGTATTTGAAGTATTTTAAGGCTAATATAAAATTAGTGAAATAAGAAGCGAAGTATAAAAATCAATAATAAAAGCAATAGTCCTAGTACAAACAATTCATTTTATGTATGTGCTATACCTAAAATTATGTAATGTATTGAAAAATTAAATTCACGAGTAATAAATGAAGGTGCTTCTACCTCACTTTGATTGCTACAAACTCGTGTATAAGTTCTTCAAAGTTGATGTATCCATCAGTCAAGATGTGTGCTTCGATATGAGGAATAGATAACTTACATCGTTGAACGGAGATAAGTCTTCAGTCTTTTTAGAGCCGAAAACGAACGTTCAGCTGAACAGTTTGTTACAGTAGTACAGTAGTACGCAAATAATTCTTAATGCAATCTCCATATTTGGAAACACAGATTGCAACATTTCTTTCCATATAAATGCTAGCATTTCTGCTGGTGCGTCACAGATTTCTCTCGTTTTCAAAAGTCCCGCAAAATATACACATTCATTTGATAACGTTGATTCGAGATCAGTTTTATATACAGCCTGAAGGTTGGCTGCGGGCTCCGAAATGACACAAGAACTTTGCAGAAACTTACTTAGAAACATGAAGTGGTCAGACATTATTTTATAGTTTTCCTTTCTTCTAATTAATTCAACGTGCAATTTATCAAGAATAGGAAGAAACACCTCAACTTTAAATGTTTGTCTTCCTGCTAGAACAATCTCATTGTCTCTTACTTCGTAGGCTTGAATGTTACGTTTTCTAAACCTTTTATAACTACGCTCGTAATCCATATCAGTTTTCTCCATGGATTTTTGCTCATAAGAGTCGAACATGTCACGAAGAGAAGTTATAAAGTTTACAAGTGATTAAACATGTACTATTGTTAAATCTATGTTGACACTTTGTAATTTCACGGTGACACTCTGGAATCTCTTCAGTATATCATTCCAAAGTGATCATGAAAACAGTTTCCACCCTATTTAGTTGTTTCAAGAGGGATAAGGCCTAATTTCGAACTAGAGTTTTCTCAAAAGGATCATCGCTTACATGAGTAAAGGTCTGAATTACACTATCCCAGTTTTCATCCTCCTCTCGTGCTGACCAACATGTCTGTGATAAAGATTTTTAGTGTTTTCGTTCCTGGATATATATGAAAGAAGCAAGTAAGTTCCAGCCTTTTGTTGAACTAAAAAATGTAAATATTTTGAAGCATATTGAAAAAAGCACATGCTTCCCTACAACTGCTTGCTGCACTACTTCCGACCAAATTCAAAGAATAAGCTGAGCAGGGCACATAATACGCTTTAGAATTGATTGCTTTAATTCGAGCCTGTAAACCTGTATATGCCCCTGACATATTGCTGGCATTGTCGTACGACTGACCTCTGCAATTAGTAAGGTCAATAGAATGTCTGGTTAAAATATCTATTACAGCTTCGGCTAGATTTTCAGACTTGTGACTTGGATTTGACAGAAACGAAAGAAACCGTTTAACAAGTTTACCCTCTTTATTCACGTATCTTAACACAAAAGATAACTGATCAGTATGCGAAATATCTGGAGTTGAATCAATTATTACGGAGAAATATTTACTTTGTTTTATGTCTTTAATAATTTCTTTTCTCACTCTATCAGCAAGTAGTTCAATAACTTCATCAAAAATTGTTGAAGGCAAGTAGCTTTTATAACCTTTCCCCGGACTTCCATACCATTCAATGTCTTCTGCTAGAAATGGATCAAACTCGGAAATAAGCTCTAAAGACATCATGTATTGCCCGTTGTGCAGAGAATTGAATTTTTCTTCGTGACTACGTAAAGGAATCCCGCGACTTGTCAACTTCTTTACGACAGGAAAACTCTTCTTACACTGTGACTTCTGAATATGTGATTGAAGATGGTTCTCCAAGGTCCCAACAGGTTTCTGCATTTCTGCATTGTACGCAGTTTTTGTGTCCAGAATTTTCATGTGATGCTAGAATATTTGAAATGTTTTCCAGTCTGAAATGCCCTGAGTTTCTATCTTTGTTTTGCCTTTGAACAACCTACATGATGCACAGTACACGGCGCCAGTGCAACACAAATATACCACATAATTCCGCAAAATCGATTCGCAATTCACAAGTTTACGAAAACAAAACAAACAAAGAAATCACTCTTATTTAAGAATCTTGTCTGGCCTAATATGAATCTCTGCAATTTAGAAATATCGTTTTCAGTATTCTGATTAATTCCGTGTCTTAGAAGAATGCCAATTGTAGACTATTTCAGACACCACTCGGCACGATCGTCACTAACGAAATTTGCGCTCTCACTGTCACAATCACTAATTCCTATGAACTGAGGAGACACTACTTTAGGTGTACTTTCTTCATACACTAAACCCACAATATTGTCAACATTTTTCGTTTCACAGAGTTCACCCGATGTAACCGCTTCCATACCAGTTACTGAGCTGCTTTCGGAAATCACTTGTTCAGTTCGCCTAAAAAATGTATCCAGTGTAAAAAGCATTTTCTTTAAGGTTGCTTCTCCTTCACGCTGAAAAAAAACACCAAATCGCAAACGCACTAACAACCAACTGAATGCACCAGAAAATACGGTAAGGCAAAAACTAGTTACATCGAATTAGATATCTGCGTAATTATTTATTGCAAAGCGCCAATACTCGTCTGCATATAACAGAAGTATCTCCGAGTAGATTAATAACACGGTTAAAAAAAACAACCACTTTTTAGGCCCATGCGAAAGATGCACTAACTCACTTAACAGCAATTTAAAAAATGACCGATCTTTTATATATATATATATATATATATATATATATATATATATATATATATATATATATATATATTAAAAAAGACTGACATTGTACAGGCAATGCGACTATGCGAGTTTCAAGCAATCAGTCTTCTTTGTCGCCTGGCCATTGGTTTCAGAAGGGTCGTGACAAATCAACGGTTTATTTACAAAAACAAAACAGCAAGATTGGGTGGGCGGCTTGCATTATTGTCATTGCAAGCGAAAAAAGTCACAGCACAGATTAAAAAACAATGCAATTGACACCTCAATTCGAATCTGAAGGAAGCAGAGCAGACGGAACATCTCGATAACACATATGATATATACGATACACAAAGGTTTCTTCCGTATGAAGCGAAAGTGTTGCAAACCATTGATTTGAAACATTTGTTTCAAAGGTCTAAATTGTTACTGCGTACGTAAGACATTTTTATATTCTGGAGAAATGATTTGCCGCCCTCAAGAGTTGCCGCTTCTAGGCACGTGCCTAGTGGGCCTATTTGGTAATCCGCCACTGCCTCCCAGGGTATGTTTCTTGTCGTATTTTTCATTAAATTTATTTTCCTAAAATACCTCCTAAAGGCCTGAATGTTGACAGCCCAATTGGGGTTGGGAAATTAATCCGGATATGTCATGATTTGAATGCCGAAAGCATGCAGCCAGAGTGGTATATAAGGTCTTAGTGTAGAAGCGATTCATTCGGATCGTCACGGAGTTTAGCGACCCTACAAACTTTAACTGTAGGAGATTAAGCCAGCGCTGTTGGTTTTAGGAACCAACTCATTAACCTATGTTTTTTTTTATGAATGACTTACAACCTGTCTTGTCAATTAATGGCGCTCCGTAGGGTTTAACCGTCGTTTAACTCATTTATTCGTTTTAAAATGTTCAAACGCATATTAGTTACGTTGTGTGATATATATCGATGTTTTAATTATTTTATGTGTAGTGATATGTATGTAGTTTTTGTTTAGTTTTTAATTTTACTAATTCCATGAATAGATTTTATATATTTAGTGATGAAAACATAATTAGTATCTAAGTTTTGCTCGTATATTATATTTAAATATACGTATTTACGTATTACGTTAGTACATTTTAATTATTTTTTTTAAAAAATGAGTGTTTGAAACGAAAATATTAAGTTTAGTGCGGAAAACATATTTAAAAAACTTTGTTTTCATAATTTTTACGAGATTATCTATTGCTCAACGACTCACACAAATGAAAGAATACCTAATTTTTGTTTCCTTTTCTGTTAAATATTCATACAGGTGGGATTATTTGGTTAATTTACTTTACTGAAATTTTTATTCACTTCAACACAAATGAAGCAATAGTTAAAACATTCGGTATATGATTAATATAAATAGAATAGTCATACCTAACGAATCATTTTGATGTTTAGCTGATTGTTTTGTGTTGATTAGTTTAAAAGGAGAGAAAATATTGTATTAAACTAGCACTTATCAATAAACTCACACAATAATAATACTATGTAACAAAATTTAAATTGAATTTGAGAATTCTGATTAAAAAAAATACGACATAAGAAAATTTTATGATTCGTTGTGTAATCTAGTGATGGGTAGGTCCCATTGTTCATGGTATGTTGAGGGAGTAATGCATGAGCCCACTAGGCACGTGAAAATTGATAACGTTCGTCAAGCGAACAAAATGATTGCGTATAAAGTATTTTAGAGCTGTGGACGTTTGAGTTCAACTAAATGGCAATTGAGCATTATAAATGATTTAGGGCTATTTTCAAGATGCCAAAAGCCTGATTTAGAGCGGCATCTTTACATGAATTTACTCTTATAATGTATGCGTATTTTAACGTGATGCCAAAGGCCATTAGAGGGCGGCTCACTCCGAAGATAGTTACCCCTTCTAACTTCCCGAATGCCTAGCTTGTGAATGCTAGATGAGTAGGAACCGTTTGTTGTGCATCTTTAATATTTTGGAGGTGGATAGAATATCTCTCTTGTGATCAATGTACATAAATGTGCTAGTAGAGTTTTACTTTGCCGTTGCCAATAAGATGTTTGTTGAAAATAAGATTAAGTAATGATTATATCAGCCAAAAATCGCGTGTTCACTAATGTTGTAAAGATCCGTGCATTAGTGTTGATGCCTATGTAAATGTTATAGTTGATGATTTGGTAAAAATAGAAGTTTGTTTGCGAGTACTACTGATAATTTTAAAAAAAGTTTTTGTATGTATGTTTAAATAACAGCAAGACAAGAGAGATTGTTTTGTGAGTTGACCTACGATTGTTTTGTGAGTCTAAATTTATTTGAAACATTTTAATGAATCTTTCGTTTTGCCGTATGAGTAATATGATTATTGAAACTTGAGACTTTAAATGATTTTGTATTGCTTTAGAATTTTTGATATTTAATAAGTTGTAATACAGTATTTTAAATAATCAGTATACAAGTAATGCTATAACTACTTTACGAAATGCGTCTTTTAAAAATTGTCTTGCTTTATTAATGTTTTTTGTGTATGAATATATATATTAATTTATATAATAATTTTAATGCTACATTGTATGTTTATATTTAGTAGTTGAATATTACAAAACATTTTTGAATAAAAAGGTTTGGGTATTGAATAAGTTTGTTGTAAAAAAGGTGCATATACACGCATTCCACTACACTAGATACACGTATTAGTAGTTTCGGCTTTAGTGTTTACACCGTTGTTAGGCAACACTTCCGAAATATACACATTTTCTATTATTGTTTAGTAAATAAGTATTTTTGTATTAATGTCTACCTGTATATTCATTTAGTTTCAAGTGTCTACTATGATTTCAAATATGTTATACTCTTTGGATGAATCCTTCCGATTAATTCTCATCAGAATTGTCTTAAATTCGATGGGATAAAGCGGGAGTAAAATGGAATTAAAAGAAGAAGAAAGTGCTGGCAATCAATAGGGATACAATCTAAAAGTTTGTTCTTGGCTTTCTTTTCATTCTTCCGAATATCATTTTGTTATGGTTTGTTTCTCTTTTCTATTTGGTCTATTGCCAGACAACATCTGGAATTACAAACATGTATTATAACGAACATTAACAAAACGGAAGTGATGTTCCAGGTTATTTCGAGAGAAGTTAATTTCGTTTATAACAAGTTTTCTTCTTCGTTTATAAAGATTTACAATTTGTGCTAAAGTAATGTATGACTTTTTTTCTTGTTTTCGTTGTTTTTTCTTCTCGTAATATTCTTTACTATATATTGAGCTAAGTTCTGAACTTAATTTTCTATTTTACCATTTGATGTTATCCCATGCCTCTGGATTAGTTTTTTCTAATATCAATAGTGTTCTAATTTCTACCGGGGTCACAATGAGAAGCTGTGAGGGGCGTAGACTTAAAATCATTAATAAGGCGCACTGAATGTAACATAGGGACGTTATAACATATGCGTATTTTTTATTTAACTAGCTGATCAACAGTTATATGTGGAGTATTATTACAAACTATCCTCGCAGACCGTCTAAACGCTCAAAATTGTAAGTATCAAAAACAACATATTTTTATTCCGTTACACTCAATAAAACATCTATATCATATAAAGATATAAAGAGATTGAGTGGTTCAATCTTTACCTGTTCCAATTCATGAGACTACCTATGACATTATCGGGATCCGAACCTTGGATCTCTTTAGAAATCTTCATTATAACATCATTCAATTGCAAAAATTAATGGGATCCAGTAAGGAACTGGTGATAAAACAAATAACTCCACTCCCACGGTCTTAGGATTCGGGCGTTATAAATACCAGAGGCATATGCCGTGTGCACACCGTCACTGTTGCGCCAACCCAAAGGTATACTCCTTAATACCTGTAAAAGAATAGAAGGTGGAACGGACATGCATGGTCAACACCATACGAGTAGTGGGAGACGAAAGTAAACATTTGCACTCCACTGCCTTGAAGATACCTTACCTCATGACGTCCTACTTTAAGCTGCAACATATTTAGAATTTGATATTCACCATTCACTAAGAAAGAAAGATGTAAAATCACACACTTTGATGCTATTAAATATTGCTTTCAACTTCAACGAATATTATAAAGAAAAAGAAATATTTTGCAAAACATATTTTGAATTTGACTTCTATGAAAATGAAATATTTACATATAAGCATCAACACAAGAACACCTTTGAATCATTATCAAAATTTTCACTTTTAATCACACTCGCCCATTTATTTTACGGGACGATACCGTTAACACGCACGAAATTCGCGATCGGCGGATGCGGTGGTTCGTACGATAATGAAAGTTCACTGTAGATATTTAACTTCCATTAGGTTGCGTAAAGATGAGCTTATTTGACATCTCATTATCTGGATTGTAGTACCACTCTTCTATGAGTTTCTTCATTCATTTTAAATTTAAAAGATGTTAACTGAGGGTGTGCGATGAAAACACATTGTTTATATCACAAGATCACGCCATATTAAAAATATACAAATTTGTCGTTGCACTATTAGAAAAAATATGTAGTTGAATTTAAACTAATTTTACAAATATTTTCACTTTCTGTTCTCTGGTGCATTTTTCTGTTGCGAGAGCAATACTCCTTTACGTTTTAGCTAGTGATGGGTCGTTACTTGCGGAGTCGTTACAAAGTAACGACTCTTCTTGAGTACTCAAAGGAACGAATAAGGCGGATTTTCATGTGTCCTTTACCTCCGTGAGTTGCGAGCGATTGTGCTAAACAGCCAATGAAACCACGCATCGGAGATGGCGCGCTACACTCGCGTCAGAGTAGAAATTTGTTCAATTCTGACGGAAGTAGCGCGCGTACACTATTGTATTCACTGACTAACATGGCGGAAGTCGCAAACTTTCTATTTTACGCATGCGCATTAGCTAGGAAGTAGTAATTTGGCGCAATACACGCACGGATGTATGAAAACGAAAATAATTTACGGTGAATACGCTACATGTGATGCTTCCGTTCTAACGCGGGCATGAAAATCCGCCTATACTCAAAACAACTCAAAGGACTCGGATTCACTTCGGAATCTTTTGAATCCAAGGACTCAAAGTATTCATTTGGATTCGTATTTAAAGTTAGACATATGATTCCAGGAATCAATTCGCGTCTGGATTGGAGAGATTGACAAGATTTAGTAACGAATACTCACACGAAACGGACAAAAAGACACGTTGGAAGCATATGGCTATTATAATGCGCATGCGTTAAAAAAACAAAACATCTTCATTGCTTGATTCTAGTCCTTGTTGAGTGCTCTCTCCTCTTCACCCTTATGCACGCTTCGTAAACAGGACGACGAAGCTAAACTGTTTTCCTCCCCTTTCTCAAGGTATGGCAACTTTTAACATCCAGCGGTCAGAATCCACGGCTTTAGCCATACAAACGAACAAACAACAAAGTAACAAAAAGAAATGTGGTGCCGTCTATTCTCTAGTTATATACAAATTGCTTTTAAATGTATTTACAACTATTTACACTGGTAGTCTTCCTTACATATTTGCATACAAAAAAAGAATTTGGGAGACTTTGTAAGGGTGCAATTACCTACGTGCAGTTAGCACCGTCCCTCACCAAAATAAATAAATAAAATTATTTTTATGTCAATCGTGTGATCAGGTACGCTCAACAATTTTTAAGATTTGATCAGATTTACTAACATAAATATAAGCTTTATTTAGTACGGGGGGACTAACTACATGCTAGTCGCCCTTCATGCCTGAGTCTGAATTTTTCGATGCAAATTCAGTAGCGTCCTTTCAGATTTGGCTTGGGGGGGCAAGACCCCTTGATGTAAAATTTTGCGTTTTTCACTGACTTACTTCTATTCTATTGGTAAAATCTATATAAATCTCAAGCTCAGGTGGGGCAAATGCCCTTCCCTGCCCCCCTAAATGACGCCCCTGTGCCAATTGTTCGAATTGGTTTGATCAACGATTTTCAACGTTTGATCAACTTTACTAACAGAGAAATAATGGTTCGAAAATGGGGGGGCAGTCCTCCTACACCGCCGAATCAACTTTTTCTTATGTCAGTCATTTGATCAACGTTTGTCAGTCATTTGATCACCAATTTGTAACGTTTGATCAGCATTAGTAACATAAATATAAGCTATATTTAGTAGGGGGCTAATTACACGCTAACCCCCTCTCCGGCTATGGCTTAAAGAACCAGATAGTTCACAGCAGCAGAAACAAAATGTCTCCATCTGTTGCCATTTAGAGCAGCTCCAATTGAATTTGAATCCTTATACGGCTGTGTTCTAATTATCAAATATACGGCTGTGTTCTAATTGTCTCTTACTTTTATTACATTAGTAATAAGCAAAATCGTTTTGAAATACAATTATTAGAATTAAGTAGATGTAATATTTAAAAATACCGCAAAGATAACACAATTTCTCATATAATGCCGTTAAATTCATTGTTCTAGTCGCTTTCTTCACACAGATTTTTTGAATCGTAATTTGTGGAATCACTGAAAATGTTTACGCTAATGGTTCCTTTTATGCATCTTTTCTGGTGCATAACACCATTATCTATGGTTATGGTTATTCACATTCCAGTATTTGATTTCATTCTTGACAAACTAACAGACAAAAGAAAAAACGTTAAAATGTCATCAGATTCGACGTATTACCTGCTCTCAAAGATTCTATTTCATCCTTAGGATCATAGGATTAGGAATTAGGCTTCTGGGCTTTCAGCATGGATGGTTACGTTAGCCCGTCACGTATGAGGGATGACGTCCTCGGCTAACCGGGGGAAGGGGAAGGAATTAAGCGGCTTAGGGCCTATATATTAGGTACCATCCCGGCATTTGTCTGGTGTGAATGAGGAAAAAACAGGAAAATCCAATCAGGATGGCTGGCCTCAGAAAGATTTTACAGTTTTTCGACCGAGTGCCCCCACCGGGAATAGAACCCGGGACCGCTCGCACCAAAGGCGAGAGAGTGTTAGCGACTACGCTATGCGAGACTACTCTTGCAATTCTTGCGCAGAAAGTACCGGTACCTTAATTTTTTGAACCTTGTCGAATTTGTTACTTGTAGTCAGTATGCTAATTAATTTATTTAGGGAGGACAGAACCCAAGTTCTATATAGTCACGGAAAATTTCAATTTTTCCGGGAGAGGAATTTCAAGGCATTCTCCAAGCAGTCCGCACACTGCTTGTAGCTGTTGTTTGTAAAGGCTTGATTTGTAGTGGAGGCCAGAAAGTTTTGCGTTCTACATTTTCTAATCTCAAATTTCATTCTGTTTTCCCGATATTTTCTTACTTTCGAAGGATATTATTTTAATTCACTTCAAATTCATTTAAATAACCAACACTATTAAAAAAAAGTATATTAAAATACAGTGAAACACAGCCCTTCATTCTTTATCTTAATTATCCTCCCCACAGTTATTCACAATAGTACTATCAAACATATGGCAGTTCTACGTTGGGTATTCATTAAGGAAAAAAAATTAAAAAAAAACTATTTTCCACCGCTCGCGGTGTCACTCCCTCTAGGATGAAGCGGTGCTATTTTCTTATAAAGTCAGTTGCCTAAAAATATTCTTTCCTTTTCTCCCTTTCACTCTCCCGAAGCAGAATTCTACTGGGTTGCTCTATGAATAGTATACTGTCGAAGATATGCGAACTACTACGAAGCCAAACTGTAACTGAATACATTGGCAAAAGCGAGGAGCAAGCTTTTGAAAACGTGTCTGAGTGCTGGTAATCAGAACTGAGGGAAAGAAACCCAAAAGTCAACTGAGTACAGGGATTAAGGGGGACACATGAGTCCTTGTAATCAAAGTAACGAAAGTAGTCGTTACCTTTTATGATTCCTTGCACTCAACGAATCCAAAAGAATCGAATACCAGAAAAGAATCAGAATTCCCACCACTAGTAGCAACACTATGTGTGTTAAAAACCTTAATGTAAAGTAGGTATACAGCACGAGTATAAAAAACTCATTTGTGCTACTTCAAAAGGAATTTTAAAATTTGATTGGTTTGCGCGCAACCGCAACCTGGTACACCTGTAGCTTAGCTTAGCTTAGCTTGAAAGTGTGGTTTTGTGTCGAGTATCGGACAAAAGTCCCTGACTCGATGTCAGCTATAGAAAAGAAAATGATTAGACCTGTGGGGGTGAGTTAGAATATGAGATACGACGACGTCATGTGACCTTCAGCTGCAACTGTCGCAGTGAGGGGGAAAGTGTGGGTAAAGAGTTATGCTACAACCGTGGCGTCCTGTAAGTTCGTCGGTGTGTATGCGCTGTGCCAATGGCTGCTATAGCGGGGTTGACGTGGCGGGGGAGGTTGGCCCAAAAACGAGTATGGTTTTGATGTAACACGTCCCGGATAGGATATATGTTTAAGTCCTCTAAAAGTTGACGATTGCGCGTATATCGGTCATGGCCTGTTATGATACGAGCTGCCCTGGTTTGCACACTCTCGACCGTGCGCAAGTGACTGAGTGCCGCATGTTGCCATGCTGGACATGCGTAGGTGATTGTGGACAAAATTACCATTAAAGACGTGGAGTCTTGTTTCATGACTTAAGGCACTGCAACGCAAAATAGTATAGAGGGCAGACAATTTTCGAAGGGCTCGGTGTTTAATGTCCCTGATATGAAGACCAAAAGTAAGGCCTCGATCTAATATAACTCCCAAGTATTTAGCATGCAGACGGTGCGGAACTTCAATGTTGTCATAGTATAAACGATGGATGGCTCTGCTGCGTCTTTTGCTATAGCAGACTGCAACGCTCTTATCCGCGTTGATTTTTAGGCGCCAGATGCTAGCCCAACGTTGAAAGACATTGAGTTGGCGCTGCATGTAGTGGTAGGAAAGACGAAGATTGCTGCTGTTCGTAAAGAAAGCAGTGTCATCGGCGTATGTTGAAGGAAAACAGTGTGGCACAATGGGTAAGTCTGCGGTGTATAAGGTGTAAAGCAGAGGCGAAAGAACCGCGCCTTGAGGCACACCAGCTTGAATTGGTTTGGGAGCAGACTTGGTCTGTCCCACAGAGACATGGAAAAAGCGATGAAAGAGGTATGAAGTGAGGAGTTTGAGATAAGGTAAAGAGAAACCTTGTAAGCGAAGTTTATAAATGAGGCCTGGTAACCACACTTTATCAAACGCCTTTGAGATATCAAGGTATACACCCACAACATATTGTCGTCGATTAAAAGAGGGAGTCAGGTGGTCGACTACCCTCACTAATTGGCTTGTTGTGCTGTGGTTAGCACGGAAACCAAATTGATGGTGGGGGAGTATATCTAGAGTGGTGACGTGCTCGTGAAGTCGGGCGAGAAGCACTCGTTCGAAGAGTTTGCTCACATGATATAATAGGCTAATTGGTCTATAGTTTTCTGGGAGAGTCGGATTTTTACCTGGTTTAGGGAGAATAATGACTTTCGCTTCTTTCCAAGCACGGGGAAAATAGCAAACCTGAAGGATGCCTGTAAATAAAGCAGCAAGATAGAGGAGTAGCTTCCGTGTCCCATGTTTCAGTAGTTGTGGGCGGATCTGATCAACTCCAGGCGCTTTTTTGTTGGGCAAGTGACAAATTTGACGCTCAACTTCCCTTGGTGTTACGACCTCAGGCAGGGGAAGTATTGGTTGAAAATGGAGCATGCGCATAGTGGCCCGAACGTCCTGCTGAATGTGGGGAACGACAGGAGTCGCATTAGGTGTAAACTGGCGCTCTAGAGATGCAGCAAATAGGTCTGCTTGCCCTTGGTCGTCATGTAAGACCCCATGCGGACCTTGCAGTATTTGAGTTTGACGAGAAGTCTCTCGGCGCTGAAAAAGGCGGGAATACTGCCAGATTTTAGTGTCATTAAGTGTGACCCCACGAAAAAGTGTCTCCCAGTACTGCTCGGTTTGTCGTCTAGTGATGGTCTTGATTTTGCGGCTTAAGGTGTTCCAAAGTGTTTTGTAGAGTGGATGTCTGGTGCGCTGCCAAGTACTTCGAGCCCAGCGTTTGAGATGGATATAAAGATGAAGTAATGGAGAGTCACATTGTGGATCGGACTGCAAGTCAGGAATTATTGATGTGCTGAGGGAGTCAGCCGTACGTAGAGCAAGTGTGAGATGGGCGACCGCCTGATCAATTTCCGCAGGAGAATTTGGACGAGCGGCTATGTTGAGCAAAGAGTTTAATTCCTGCTTATGGACATCCCAGTTCGTAGTTCGGGAGATATGAGCGGGTGCAGGACGGGAGATATGACGATGCGAAATTTTGAAAAGGACCGGATCATGATCTGAGTCCAGTGCTGAGATCACATAAGGACGTGTAGCTAAGATGGTATCTTTGCTTAGAACTATGTCCAACACATCCGGTTCTCCGCCTGCTTTAGGATGGTGAGTTGGATCAGGTGGCCCATAGGCAATGAATGGAGATGTGTGCAGATAACGGTGTAATATTCGTCCGTTTTCGTTGGAACGTCTGGAGTGCCATTCCCCATGTTTTGCATTGAAGTCCCCTGCCAATATGATTTTGGAGCCCAAAGTCGAGATGGCGTCGAAATCATTGGGATCTAAGTCATGTGCTGGAGAACGGTAGCCCGTGACCAAGATGAGAGGAATCCCGGGGAGGAAGACTTCTATAGCAAGAGCTTCTAGTGTGTGTAACTGGGGTAAAAGGAGTTGTCTAGCCTTGAAACTTCGTTTCAGGGCAATCAGTAATCCTCCTTTCCGTCCTTGAACTCGATCGAGACGAAATAATTGGTAGTTGGGCAGTCTCCAGTGTGTAACCTGGGCAGTGAAGTGAGTTTCCTGTATGAGTATGATATCGACCTGATGTTCTGCTAGAAAACGAATTAGGAGACGCTTCTGGTCGGTAAGACCATCTGCATTCCAGGTGACAACAGTTATGGTGTGATGAATGAGTGGTTGGTTAGAAGCAGCCATCAGCAATCATGTCAGCGAATGTCTCTATGACGACAGCAGCCTTAGACGCAGGATCCGTGGCTTCCCGAAGTCTAGTAAATCCCTTCTTGAGATGAGAGATAATGCGGCCAAAGTTGAAGGTTTTGATGTAAGTGAGGAGTGAGTGGAGATTAAAGTCATTAACGGATGGTGTAGACGCACTATCTGGTGTGCTGGACGTAGAGGGAACATCCTGATTTGGTGGTGGAGGACGGTAGCTGCGAGGTGCCTTTTCATCCAGTGAAGTTGATGCAGTAGGACCGGAGCTGCGGCTAGAAGGAGTTGATTTCTTGAGAGCATCTGAGTAGGAGCGAAAGACGGGACAACCGCGATAATTGGCTGGATGGTCCCCTCCGCAGTTTGCACAGGTTGCTGGCGTGGATGCATCTGGTTTGGCACAGGCTTTTGTAAAATGACTTTGCCCACACTTGACACATTTAGGTTGAGCTTTGCAAGTGTCCTGTGAATGACCAAGGCGTTGGCACCGGTAACACTGCAGAACACTCGGCGGTCGATACCGCTCAAATGTAACTTTATAATGAAGCAAAGCTGATACGTTATAGATCTCTTGTATATTTGGAGTTTTCTCGAGGGAGATGAGAAAAAGGGGCATGAGAACCCTATCTCCACCAGTGGGGCCCCGACGAGACATTTGATGAATCGTGAGTGGCTTAAAGCCTAAGGTGAATAGTTCAGACTGAAGGTCGACGACGTCTGTATCAATGGGCAATTTGCGAACGACAACCTTTAGGGGTCGGTCACTTTTGGCGATGCCAGTAGCGTATTCAGTTTTCGTCTGTTCGCAGTAGTTTTTTATAGTTGTGAAGTCGTCCCTAGGAGATACCTGAATCACGATGCGTTCTTTGTTATGCCGAACCTGAGGCGATTCTCTGAGGGTCTTGGAAAGGCTTTTGGTGAAGTTGTAAGTGTTTTTGATGCCGTAAATGTAAAATAGGTGGTGGTTTTGGGTCGTGGCTCTATCACAGGAGACTCGTCAGCTGTGAGAGTAGAGAGAGGCTCAAATCGGTTGCTCATCGGTAAAACAGGGAAGTCTGATGAATATTGTTGGCTCAGTGTGGACTCCAAGGACGAGCGACGTCGCTTGGGTGTAGTAACCAGGGTAAAGTCCATGGCATTGTCGTCCTGCGGTGGAGCAAGGGATGGAACGTCAGTCGTTGACCGGTTTGTCGAGGATGATCGTGACTTGGCAGTAGCGCCGGAGGTGGTGGGCCGCCCCAGCGGGATAAGGAAGTCCTCAGGCCGGTATTGAGATCGGCTGACTATCTTCGTTGGGATTTTGGTCTTCTTTTTCGAGATGACTGGCTTGGATGTAGCCATCATAGGAGCTCGGATGATGAATGAAGCTGATGTCAAAAGTATAAGATACCCTCCGAAGAGGAGAGTAATTTAATTAATCGTTTAGCCAAGAGGAATAGCTAGGTCGTCAACAGAAATAATCAATTTGATGTGTTAACCTCCGTGGAGGTATTAAATATAATTCGACGGTTGCTTCCTCAGCCTCAAAGAGGCAAGTAATCCAACCGTATATACGAAGATCGCGACTAAAATAAACCAATGGGGATGAATACCTAAGTGACTTGGTTATTTTTCTCCGCCAGCTACGGATACCCTATTTTTTTACCTGGTTAGAGATTCCAGGTGGCCAGTTCAGACCTGTAGCTTTTTTTTTGTCCGTCATCCCGGTTAAAGGGTTGTGCCCTTTTGTTCGGGTAAGTGCTTCAATTTGATTTATTGATTTGAAGGAAATATAGGTGGTCTAAGAGGTTTCATATTTATTATTTCTTTATTCATTCATTCATTCATTATATTAACATGGATTAAGTGAAGTTATTCAGAAATTGAAAGACACGTACATGAACAGGAATATTTTAAGTGCTACAAATGAACATGTTAGCATTGTCAGGTATTACATTAACACAAAGCATGGAATAAAAGGTAAATTTGACTCAAAAAAAATAATAATAATAAAGGTGCAAATGGAGTTGATGAAATAGATGAAATGAAGTGCTCTAGACGTCACAACACTAGGTTATGTTAGTTTAGACGAATAAAGTTATCTTCTGTTCCTGGGGCGATTCAGGAACTGATGATTGACAGAGGAAGCCCTTGTTAGTAGGTTCTTACGGTGCGTATGATGGATAGATATGAGATGAAAATTCATGCGGGCGATAAATTGCAAAGATTTCGGGGTCCAGCATATCGTTATCTAACTGTAAATGATATAGTGTCATGAAGTGCTGAAGAGGAGTATCAACGAAATTGGGCGGTGCATCGTTATCACGGTCGTAGCGGAGGATTTCAAGCGTCAGGGGATGGTGCTGAGCAAATCGTTTGCAGATATAACGTATACGAAGTTGTTCAAGATGATTTAGTAATGGCGGAAAGTCTATCATCTCATAAAGTAATATCGTTGGATGCGGCAGTCTTATACGATATGCTAGGCGTATAGCATGACGCTCGAGGATAGCAAGTTTTTGGTAGAATTTTAACGGTGCAGATATCCAAGCTGTATGTCCATATGTTAACGTACTCCGCATGAATGTTTTATATGTATTGATTACGGTACGTGCTCGAAGCCCCCAGGTTGTGCCAACTAGTCGTTTCAGGAGATTAAGTCGGTTTTGTGCTTGGCCTACGAGTTTGGTAAGATGTGGAATCCATTTAAGATGAGTGTCAAAAATGACACCGAGATACGTAATAGTGGTTGACACGGGTACAGGCGTAAGATCAACCTGAAGACGAAGTAGATTCGGATTTCGATGTATTCGAGAGCGGCGTCTACGTGGCAAGAAAACTATGGCTTGTGTTTTTGAAGAGTTAATGTTCAACGTCCATATATGACACCAACGCACGAATGCGTCAATAGCTACTTGCATGGTTTTATTAAGAGATCGTACAGTACGGGCAGTTGTGAAAAATGCAGTGTCGTCCGCAAACTGAAATATTGTGGTAGTATTAGGAACGACTAGGTCCGCGACGTACAATAAGTATAATAAAGGAGACAAAGATGAGCCTTGCTGTACCCCAGATTGTAAGAAGATGGGATGAGATAACGTTCCATTGATCGAGATATAAGCTATTCGCCCTATTAAGAAGGAATGTACGAATCTGATGTAAGAGGTTGGTAAGAGGTAGTTACGAAGTTTGTATAGTAAACCAGGGTGCCAAACCTTGTCGAAAGCTTTTTCTAAATCAAAGGTTACAAGGCAAGAAGGATATCCTGTATTAAACTGATTATAAATTGCTGTGGTGAGACGGAATAATTGATCGAGAGTGCTAAAATGTGGCCTAAATCCAGCTTGATGAATTGGAATAAGGTTATGTGAATTGAGATGGTCGTGCATGCGACGTACAAGGATTCGTTCCAAGATTTTGCAGAGACAACTTGTGAGGTGAATAGGACGGTACGATGTGACTTCTGATGGAGGTTTCTTTGGTTTAGGGAAAAGAAGAACTTTGGAGTACTTCCAGTCGAGCGGAAAAAATCCTGTTCGTAGAATAAAGTTATAAATGCTGCTAAGAAAGAGGAGGAAAGAATGAGACGCCTGTCTGACGAGAACATATGTAACAGAGTCAAAGCCTGGTGCAGTATTCCGTTTGCCTGTAAATGCATTACTAATAGTTTCGGGGTGAATTTCCATGGTTAGAGGATTATTTGGTTCTAAAGTATGATCAGCAGATGGGCGAAAGGAAGCAGATGTTGCATCAGTACTTCGGTTGATAGCTGACTGTAGGCGGTCGGGTGTATACCAACCAGGTAGTGGTGTAAAAATGCCTTGAAAATAGGAAGCAAATATGTTGGCCTTGTCCGTATCCGTAAGAACTGCTTGGTGGTTATGAACAATGGAGTATGGCGTACGAGAAACTCTACCAGTTAGTTGATGAAATTTGCGCCAATATTTTGTAGGATGTGCTTCATTAGCAAGTGTGTTGCAAGTTTCGATCCAGTGACGTTTCTTAAACGCAACGATATAGTTATGAGTTATCCTTAAGTATTGGCAATGCAGACGAAGTGCTTGTAGGTTGCCCGTAGTTAGATATTCACGGAAAGCTCTGCGTGAGGCTGTAATAAATGGTAAGTATTGCGGAGGTAGCTTAGGTTTATGTAACTGAACTTCAATTGTTGGAATTGAACGTTGTGCTGCGTCCTGAAGGGCTGTAGTTAGATCAGTTATTGTCCTATCGAGTTCGTGTTGTGTGCTAGGCGTAGTGAATGAAGTTACTGCAGCGTCTAAGTCGGAACGATATTGCTCCCAATTTGCCCTACGGTAGCAGTAGACCTTCTGAGGAGAGGGCTTAGGCTGAGTGCTAGGAGAACAGTGAAGTTCGACTTTCATGGGAACATGGTCGCTACCTATGGAGTCAAGCACAGTTATATGGATGGACTGAGAGAGGGAAGATGAGGTTATGATTACATCAGGAGTAGTGTTACTGATAGGACGCGTAGGTTTCGGTAAATTATGGAATTCAGCTCCTGTTTCATTCCGAACAAAATCTAAAAAGTTGTCCTTGTCACGTTGTGAGCGACTATGAAAATTTAGATCGGCCATGATAATGTAATGCCGGAAATTGGAATCAATGTGGCGGAAGAAATCATAATTAATAGCTCGTCCTGGACGATAGTAAATGGTGACAAGGGTAACTGTGCGGCCTCGAAAATAGACCGTCGTGATGTTGTGTTCGGGAAGGTGAAGTGCAGGTGGAACCGTAACTGCACGAAAAGGAAGATTGTGCCGAATACCAATAGCTGTGCCTCCGTAGAGACGTGGGCTTGTTGGAGCGTCGTGGCGAAGTAGATGATACTTTGTTATATAACACGTTAGATATGGTGCAAGGTAAGTCTCATTTAGTGCAAATGCGGCAATTTGTTCTTCCTGAAGGAGCTGGGTGAAGAGTACTTGATGTGTCAACAGAGATCGTATATTAAGAAAAAGTAAGTTGTAACTCATAATGAGAAAGAATATAAGTGTATAGGTTGAATTATCCATATTAAACATAAACCTCAAGTGGTTGGATTTGAAAGTGCACTGTTGGTCCCGAATAAGTTGCATGTAGTTGTAAATTAAACAATAGTTTAGCTGCGTGCATTATTTGAGTTAGAATATGGTTGCGAAGAAATGGATGAATGTTCTGTAATGAAATAGTGAGAAAACGGAGTAGATCTTCTACAGTAACTGGATGACGTAATGAATTTGCTGGTGGAGTTGGTGTATCGACCGAACGTATAGGAACAACAAGTTCAGGCTTAGCTGGATCAGGCTGAGGCTTAGCTTTACATTTATAGCTGTATGTTGGGTGACGCTCAGAACAGCGATCACAACGTGGTGGTTCTTGAAGGTTTGGGCAGCTTTTAGTAGGATGTTCGCGGGAACAATAACCACATTTGATGGTGTTTGTGCACTCTGCTGTTGGGTGTGAGTTATACTGTTGACACTTCTCGCATCGAACAGGCATAGGTGCTGGCGTGCGAGATGGCTCGACCTTATATCGGCGTCGATATATATAGGCGCCCTTGGAGAGAAGTTGATCAATCAACTGTTGTTGATCTGTTAGCACTCGAACGAGATAGGTTGGCCCCTGGTTGTTCTTGATCCTAATACAGCGTTTTATAGGTAGCCCTTCCTGATGAAGTTCAGCAAGAATTTCGTCATCAGTAAGATCGGGTTCTACACCACGAATCACTACAGACAACATAGGAGGTCGCCGTGGTGGAGGAGGAGTTTTATGGGTACTCGGTTGCAAAGTGGAAATCTTTGCTTTCGTCCCAAAAATTTCATACGTTGCCTTGTTACGGACATGCGTGGCGAAATTCGGGTTACTAGATTTCAAAATGATGCCACGGCGTGTTTTAACAATTTCACGAATCTCAGGACGAAGGACATACTTGGTTAATTGCTGGAAAACAGCACGAACAGTGTCATACTTCGGATCATAGTCTGTTAGTAAGAAGTTGTATACAGGTTCTGATTGACGTGGTTGCTGTTGATTATCGGCTGAAGTGGATGTCCAATCCATAGTATGGCTAGCAGTTGGAGGTGTAGTCTGGCTAAAGTTGGGAGTAATTCGTTGCTTCTTGGGATCGAGGGTTTGTTCGCCATCAGAGAGAGATCGAGAACGTATCCGATGTCCTTTAGTTACGCAGTCAGCGTAGGTAGATGGACAAATAGTGTTACGGTCTGAACGAGATGTTCCCGTAAAAATACGTAGCTGTGTTTTCTGGCGACCGTTAGGCCCGATGTTAAGAGGTAGTGATCCTAAATCATGACCGAGATTCGAAATTCCGGTATCTTCGCCAAAGTCTGTCATCGTGATGGAAGAGCCGAGGGCCGAAGCCCAAATGACAATGAATAAGATGAAAAGATGAAGTTCAAAAAACAAGACACCCTCCGAAAGCGAAAACTTTCGTCAGACCCCTAAGTGCTGTATTTGCGCTATGCTCGCAAGTACGTATGCTATACTTGGTCCTCGCTGGCACAGTAACTGACACAAGAGAGGTTAGGTTTCTTGGTAAGGTATGCGACCTGTAGCTTATCATGCAAGTATATGTAGCAAGTATCGCAGTAATTAGCAATGAGTGTTGTCATGATTACATACTTTAGCAATAAAATAATTATGAAAACTAATATTTTTGATATATCTGCAAATTAGGACTATTTGCAGACTATTTTGGTAACATATTTATGAATTGTTTAACAACCGTTAAACACTCTTCTCAAACTACCATCTCTAAGTATGTTCTGCCATCTATTATTATCAACTGTACTATTCCCTCTCTCTCCCCCTCGCTCTCTTTCCAACTACTTTTCGAATGTGTTGTGGAGCTACTAACAACACCAGTTGGAGCTGTAGCAATGGCGTAAGTACAATGGAGCGAGTGGGGCACTTGCTCCAGGGTGCACAGTAAAAGAACGCAAGGCCAAAAAAAAAAAAAAAAACGGAAAACTTATGTAAATAACGTTTGAAAACATTCCAAAAGGTACGCTATAACTATTAGCATCCGAGACCGGAGGCTGATAAAGGAATTTTTAAGGAGGGTGCAGGTCTGAAAAATAAACTTGAGACATTTTTCGATATTTTGTTCGCTAACTAAAAATTGTGGACTGCAGTACTTACCTCCACCCTTCTGAAGGCGCCATTGAGGAACGTCATGTTGTTCAATACGAGAGAATCCAGGATTACCATGAACTGGAAACGCATACGTTATTCGCAATGAGTCGAGAACGCACTCAGATTCTTCCTTTCGAGAGAAATTTTATATATATATACAGTATAACCTCGTTAACACGAACTCGCTTAAGCCGAACACTCGGTTAGGACGAACGAAATTTCGGTCCCGGCATCGCTGTATGTTATCTTATAGGAAGTTTTATCGGTTAACACGAATTTCGGTTAGCACGAATTACGAACTAATTTTTAGTCCCCTGAGTCAGTAAATGTTTTCATTTAACACGAACTTTCAATTCTTTTTTTTTTTCAGATCATTTTTCTTATTTTAGATTTCACTCCAAATCAATTTTTGTCATACAGTATTTATACAGACGAAAATTGCTTTGTAAATAAGAGAAAAACCAGAAACGGTTATTTTTCCTCTCCAATGAGATGTTGATTCTGTCCTCCGTCAAGCGCTGAACATACAGGTGCTTGGCAGACGAGCTGCTGGCGACAGCTCGAGACAAAACATCTTCTCTCCCCTGTAACTCCAAACTGGTGACAGCAGTCAGAAATACATTTCCGTTACTATCGGTACCCACCTTGCTAGCGGAGTTGTAAATTTTATAACTTGACCGTGATTTTCTGCTAATTCCATTTGCGGAGGGCGCTTAATGCTCGCTGTTTCCACCACTTGATCTTTCGGGAGTGGGCAGTATTGGCGCTATTTTTTTCCGTAAATTTCACCTCTGAAGTTAGGGTGCGGACATTTTTCGAGCGAATACGATAACAAATGCAGTTCTGTGTTTAGATGTGATGTTCTATTCTTTAAAAGTGCGAGAGAAGTTATGGCCAAGAGGAAGCAGACAAGTATAGATCTGCAAACAAAACTAAAAATCCTAGAGGAAGTAGACCGTGATGTGTTGAAGAAAAGTGCAATTGAAATTTTTCACTAGAAAATGATCAGTGAGTACATTTTTTCAAGCTGCAATACAGTTATAATCAGTATTACAGTATTATTGAAATGTAAAACCTTTTATCCTCAAGTGAATTTCCCGTGTTGTTGCAAACTGATGTTATAAAGAGGATTGATGGACGTAGTAGCAATGTAAACTTTTTTTTAATCTTCAGAAAGAGTATAATAAACTTACTGTAGTGTTTTCACTTTTCAGAGGATGGTACCGAGACCGATACTAGTCTCGATCTCGTCTCGAATTTGAGACCGATCCGTCCTTTCCGAAATCGAGACGAGACCGAAAATATCTCAGTCTCGTCTCGATACCATTCTGTGAATGATATCAAGACGGGGAATAGTCTTGGTCTCGTCTCGAATTTGGAACCGAGACGTGCTTTTCGAAATCGAGACGAGACCAAAACTACTCAGTCTCGTCTCGATACCATCTCTAGTGTTTTCTATGACATACATAATATACTGTAGTGGTATGTATAGTCAGTATACTGTAGTGAGTATGTATGGAGAAAATGTATTCGAATAATAAAATTTGGGTCCCCGGTTAACACGAATTTTTTTTAACACGAACTCCTGATTTTTCACTCCCTTGGAATTCGTGTTAACGCGGGTTTACTGTATATATATATATATATATATATATATATATATATATATATATATATATATATATATATATATATATATAACAGATTTTTAACGAGCTCTTCATTAGAGACTAATTTATATATTTTACTCTTCATGGAGGGCCGTGCGAGTCCCGCGCCCCTTTCCTGAATCTCCACTGGGCAATACCCGGACGATCGTTACTCCCGTGTTTGTCTAGCTAGCTACCTAGTGAAAGTTCTGCATAATGAGTCATTGCAATAAGCGCCCCGCTGCCCTTCCGTGGTTCAACCCCCATCCGGAAATAAAACGAAAGTTGGGCCTGTTTGAAACCTAGTTGACACTTATAAAACTTCCCTCTACTCCCTACTTATATTAACAGTTATAAGCAATGATATCATTCTACCGTTAAAATATAAAAGTAACAGTAAAAAAAAATCTTTCAGTCTCAACCACCCGATTAAACTAATATGAACATAATTCAAATAAAATATGTAGTGATAACTTAGGAAAAAGATAAGTAAAAACTATTCTTTAGAAAACAAGTGAAAACTAGGTCTCTTAATAAAAATAACTTTGTATACATCGGATCTAAACACACACACACAGAAAAACAGCTTTACACGAGAAGAAAAAAGTTTGAAAAAAGTTGAAGATTTAAAAGTCAGCGAATTTTCTGATGGGGAAGTCGATTTGTTTTACTGAGTTCTCCATCAAAAAAAAATTCCTGACAACTAATTTCCAACTTCTTAAAACTTTTTTTTGTTCTTCTGTAAAGTTGTGTTTTGTTTTTGAGGTACGAGGTAGCTGCAAAGTACCGTGTATATATATTAGGGTGGGCCGAAAAAAAAATTTTCAGATATTCAGGATTGAGTAGTTATCAAAAGTTGTGCAATGGTACGAAATGAAGCCATGTCAAATATGTTGATTTTAAAACAATATTTAACCGGGCCCCCGTGGCCCTAAAGTTCCTAATTTTTTGTTCAAATAAAATGGTTTTAGGTAATAATAACATTTTACCAGACACTGCTATTAATACATAAAACATGAAATACATGGTTTTAATATACGCAAATAACTATTAAGAGCTTAACTAACTTTCATAACTACCATATTAACACACGAAAAACCTTTGTGTTGAGCCCACCTCAGAACTCTCAAACTTTAAGAGAATATCACTTTTTCGCATCTGGATGCAAAATACATAACACTGGCTTTCCGAAGGCGGCGCTTACATTGCTGAATTCAAATAAAGTAGAAACAATATGGCTGCGAGCCTCTCTTCCTGTATTGTCTTGACTTCGAATTAAGCATATGATTTTGAATTACAACTTAAAATGCGAAACGATCATTAACCCCATTAAGAAATGAGATATACCCCATTAAGAGCCAAATTAAAGAAATTTAAGAACGGTGCTCAGAAGTTATGTGATATTTTCTCTTGCAAATGCTGCGATAGATTAACCTGTAAGTGTGGTAAATCAAATTATATACCGCTTTTGGAGTGGGAGCTCATATTAGATCAGAGAAATCAGAGACAAATGACGAGTTGCAATGTAGTTTGAAGCAGAAACCCATAGGCTCAAAAGAAAGCATGACACACAGATCGATTATGATGCTGCGGTACCAATTACAAGAGGGTTACAATCGTTAGCCTGAATCCCGTAAGCGCTTCCACCCCGAATTCAGACGATGAAGAGTTCGCATGGAGCTATCGTTTAGAGAATAAAATCTAAAGTAAACCTAAATAAACAATAGTGGGCCCTAAGCAAATGAGTACCGCAAAAGATTTAACAGGTATATCGAATAGATCGGCTGCTAAAATTGTATCCGCTGTTTTAGAAGATATGAATTTACTGAACAAAACTAACTAAGACAAGGTAGTAGATAAAAACAAAATCCGTACGAAACTAGCAAAAAAGAAAAAAGAAACCGTCTACAGTGTAAAGCTACTAATTTTAAGGGTCTCTATTTTGATGGCCAAAAATACCAAACTATAGTTCTAATTGACAATTGCAATAGGCAAAGCACTGAAGAATATGCGGATTATATCGATTTGACCGATTGGTCAGAAGTATTAGTAACGAAACCTCCAATTTCGGCTAACGTATCAATAGAACTAACCGAAATGATTGTGGAAATGAGGAGATTTCAGTTTGTCACGTTCCCCTTCCACACGCAGGCTTTGGAGAAGTGTCTAAAGGTAGTAACAGAATATTCTTCAGAAGTATGCGGTAGTGTTGCACGAGACGATTATATTCGCGCAAAACTGGAAGCACGTAAGTATCTACCAAGCTTCGGACATAAATCTCAATATTTTGTTCCAAGATTCCGCTAAGGAGCTTTAAGTAAGAGGAGAGCGGGTGGGAGGAACTCGCTGTAGCCATCTCCACGTGGTGAGTTCTGCGCTGGTTTGGTGTTTGTTGGTCAATTTTTCAACCTTACCTTATGTATTTGTGTTCGTACTATTATATCTACTAAACACCAATCAGGCGAAGAGCTGCACATCAGATCAGAACATTTAAAATACTGGGGTCAAGTTAAAGTATTAGGAATCTTAACCAATTTTCTATAAATACTTAAAATAATGGTATATATATTTAAAAAGAACAACAAAATAACACTTTTCGGACCCGCAGGGCCTAGTGAAATATTTTTATCTGCCTCTGTTTTGGGGAAGAAACATAGCATTATACAACTTTTGCACGGTACTCAAACTTAATTTTCTGAAAACAAATATTTCAATAATATTTTCACTACTCACAATCATATTTTTTCAGCATTAACGTTCTTTTGGGCTCCCGGGGCGCGGTTAAATATCTTTTTATCTGGCTCTGTTTTGGTGAGGAAACATGACATTATAAATTTTGCACGGTACTCAAACTTAACTTTCTAAAAAAATATATTTCAAAAATATTTTCACTATTCGCAACTATTTTTATTTCAAAATTAACGTTCTTTGGGGCCCCCGGGGCCCGGTTAAATATCTTTTAATCCGGCTCTGTTTTAGTGAGGAAACATAATATAACATTATATAACTTTTGCACGGTACTGAAACTTAACTTTCTTAAAATATATTTTAATAATATTTTCATTTCTGGTTACTTCTTTTTCAAAATTACCGTTCTTTCGGGCCCCCGGGGCCCCGTTAAATGTTTTTTATTCGGCTCTATTTGCTATACGGCTGAAACTTGTACTAGCTATACTGCTATTACTTTTACTATTAAAATAACTACTTCCAAACTAAGGTACTCTTTATTTACGGACACGGGTACATGCACACAAACTTCAAAAGTACTTTACTAATTTTTATCCCCATGCTACTAAATAATATTCTTCACATTACTTCTAGCAAGCCCACTTGCATACTCCAACTTCCTTCTTGCTGCCACTAACTCTTTGACCCATGCCAAAGCCAGCCATCCTCATGCTCATCACAGACTATTGACAATAGTGTCACACTCTTCACAGACTATTTGCTATACCACATTCTCCACAGATTACTCACTATTTAACTCTTCCACATTCTTCACAGATTATTTCCTATTACACTCTTCCACATTCTTCACAGACTATTCACTATCACACTCTTTCACATTCTTCACAGATTATTCACTATTACACTCTTCCCCCGTTTTTTTTTTTTTTACATTGACAATCTATTAGGTGGTCTCCTGATCCTTCCGGATCTTCTTGGTAGCTGCCAATCTTGCTGCTCTGCTGATTTTCTGCCATCTCCTGGATATCTTGTCGGTAGCTGCCTATCTGGGTCTCGTACTGGTGTTCTGCCATCTTCTGGGTGTTGTCTTGGTAGGTGTTGATCTTGCTCTCTGACTGATGTTCTGTCACTTTCTGAATTTATGTTTGGACTTCTAGGTAGTTGTACGTGTTGTATATCTTCCACTGCTGCGTTTGTGCGCGGGTTTTTCCGGCAAAGAAACCATATATCCTCCTGACATTTTCTTGGCATGTTATCTTCTTGGTCTCCCTTTGCTTGCGGAAAAATTATTTGATGACGATGGCACTTCCGTATTTTTCCTTGTATTCTTACCAAAAACACGACTGGGCTCATCTGCCTGACCAGTTCACCTTTGATAAACTTAGGAAAACGATCGCGATAGTTCTTCACCCAGACCACTTCATTCTTTGCTTGTTGCTCCACTTCTTTCCTGTCTTCCTTGCCGCGTTCAAACACTCCCTTCTGTACAACATTAAACATTGTGCGTGGTTGAAAATTTAACATCAATTCCGCTGGTGGTTTCCCTGTTGCCTTACTCGGTGTGAATCGAAGCATGTATAATATTTCTTTCAGCTTATGCTCTCCTAATCTACGGTTCCATGTATATTTATTCTCTAAAAACTGTTTTCTTAAAAGCTGCTTTACTGTCTGCACGGCTTTTTCAGCGATTCCATTGCTTTCTGGGTTGTATGGCGGAGTTAGCACTGCCTTGATGTCTCTTTCCTTTAGGTATGTCGTGAACTCAAATGATGTGAAAGGAGGTCCGTTATCTGATACTAAAGTCTTTGGATACCCGAAAATTTGAAAAAACTCGTCTAACTTTTGTTTAGTTTCAGATGCTGTCGTTGAATTTACATTCCACACTTGGATCCATTTTGAATAACTGTCCACTAACAGCAAAAATTTAGATCCCACACAATCAAAGTGATCTACATGCACTCTTCCCATCGGTTGTGCTTCTGCTTTCCAACTACTATATTGATTTTTCGAGTTATTCCTATGCATGCTATTACACGTTTCACAAAATTCGCTCATTTTTTTGATATCACGGTCTAAACCTGGCCACCAAACTGCTTCCTTAGCTACAGCCAGCATTCTCCAAGCACCTAGGTGATTCCTGTGTAGCTGTTCCAGATATTTCTTCCTTAGCTTATGTGGGAATACAATTTTGCCTTCCATAATCACACATTTGTTCACAACTGAAAGTCTTTGCTTGTTGTTAAAGAATGTTCTTAACTCTGTAGTATTATGTTCTTCCTTCAACTTCCTGGGCCAGCCTTTTATTATCCATTCTCTCACCTGACATAATAGTCGGTCTTCTTCCGATGCCTCCATGACTTCTTGGAGCGTTAATGGTGCCAACATTATTTGGCTTATGAACTCTTTTTCGTCTATTTTTACATCCACTGGTGCCTCATTAATCGGTAGTCTGGATAGGAAATCTGCTACTTCCACTTGCTTACTATAAAGGATTTTGAAGTCGTACGAAGACAAGAACAGCATCCATCGTTGGAGTCTTGGTGAAGCTGCGTCTGGAATAGCCTTTTCTCCGAATATGATCTTGACTGGCATAGAATCTGTAATAATTGTAAAACGTCTACCGAACAAATATTTATGAAATTTCTTTACTCCGTGTATTATCGCTAATGCTTCTCTTTCGAACTGGGCATAGTTACGTTCTGCATTGCTCAATGTTGCTGACGTACACGCTACCGTCTTCAACTTGTTATTCACTTTGTTACACAGCATAGCGCCGATTCCATCCTGTGATGCATCCGTAACGAGTACCACCTCTTCCTTCTCATCAAATGGGTGTAGTATTTCCGCCTTCTTCAGCAGTTCTTTCGCTTGTGTAAATTCTTGTGCATGTCGTTCATCCCAACACCATATGGCTCCTTTTCTTAGTAACGCATACAACGACGGAATTTTTGACGCTAAGCCAGGTAGTTGTCTATGGTAAAATGAAAGCATGCCTAGGAAGGCCTTCAGTTGCGTTACATTCGTCGGTTCGGGACATTTCATGATCGCTTCCACCTTATCTTCCATTGGTTTAATTCCTTCTGGACTAATATGATGTCCCAAATACTCTATTTCCTGTTTGAAGAAAACACACTTGTCTCCCCGCAGTCTGATATTCAGATCCTTGAACTTTTGTAGGAGTATCCGTGTCTTTTCGTAACAATCATACGTATCTTTTCCCCATATTATCACATCATCCAAGAAACATGCAGCCCACGGTAAATCTTGTAACACTGACTCCATAAACTTTTGAAAAATTTGTGCTGCACAGCTCAACCCAAATGCTAGTCTTTTGTGTTGGTACAAACCCCAAGGTGTGTTCAGCGTCATGTATTTTAATGAATTTTCATGGATCAACAATTGTTGGTACGCCTGCTTTAAATCACACAATACGAAACAATGGGCACCCTTCAACTTGTTCATTAAGTCTTCAATGCGTGGTAGTGGGTACGATACTTTTTCCAGAACTTTGTTTACCGTCACGCGGAAGTCCCAGCATAACCTGATGCTTCCATCTTTTTTTCTCGCTAATACCAGTGGCGTCGCCCAATCGGAATAATCCACTTGCGTCAAAATTCCTTGTTGCACTAACTTGTCTAACTCATCTTTCACTTCTGGTTTCAAACTTACCGGTATTTCGTATGCCTTCTTGAAAATTGGTACCGCTTCTTCTTTCACTGGTAATACCACTTTGTACCCTTTAACTGGTGTGTTTAAGTCTCCCTCAAACACTTCTTTGAACTCATCTTTGATTTTACTTGCTAAGTTGTCAGCTACAGTTGCGTCATCTGTTCCTATCGAAGCAATATTACTACTAAACTGTTCTTTCCAACAAGGCCAAAGTATATTGATCCATGAACGTCCCACAATTGGTTGGTTTAGTTTAGCATCCAGTACATATAATGGTAACTGCCACTTACTACTTTTCCACTGCACTTCTACCATTATTTTACCTTTAGTGTCTAACGGTCTACCATCGGCATTGCATAATTTAATGGTATCCGATACCACTTGTTTGTTGGGGAAATGTTTATTGCATGCATCTCTACTGATTACTGACACTGCGGCACCTGTATCTAGCTCAAAAAACACTGTCTTACCGTCACATTTTAGCGGTATGTTACATAAGTCCTTGCGTTTACCGTCTGGTACGTCCATTGCCAATAATTCAACGATCTTATCTAAGTTTTCTTCCTGCATTACTGACGTTTCTGGGGTAGTCACTTTAATTTCTTTCACTTTTTCTGTTACGTCCTCTGCGTCAATAGTCCCTTGTACTTCATGTCTTTTAAAACACATTTTCTGAAAATGGCCTTGCACACCACAAAAATTACACTTCACATATTTCGCAGGACAGGAGTATTTGTTATGTTGTTTCCCGCACTTACCACACAAAAATTTACCCTTGTGCCGTTCTGCTTTATTACTATTTCCACTGTTACTGCTGTACCTTACCTGTGTTTGATTTTGCTTATTTGGCTTACCTTGAAAATGACTCAACACATTCACCTGACCAACCTCTTCGAATTCTTTCTTTCTCATGATTGCCATGTCGTTACCAATAGTTTCCGCTTGCACTGCCATTTGAACAGCTACTGTGAAGGTCATATTGTCTTCTGCTAACAATCTCTTACGCACATTATCGTCGTTGATGCCATATATAAACTGATCTCGTAATGCTTCTTCTAAAAATGTGCCGAATTTACACAATGCTGCTTGCTGTCTCAACGTGGCTACAAATTCGGTAACGGACTGACCTTGTGACTGTTGAATAAATCTGAATTTGTACCGTTCTGAAATTGTGTTGAGTTTTGGTCGGAAGTGTGACACTAACTTGTCTTTGATTTTTGCGTAGGTCAGATCTTGTATCTTTTCCGGTTCACAAATGTCTCTTAATAGTTTGTATGTTTTTGCCCCGATAGACGCGATCAATGTAGGCACTTTCTTTGCGGCCGGTAACTCCATGGCTATGCAGAATTGATCAAACCTGTCCAAATAATCACTTATTTCCTGGTCTTCCACCTCAAATGCTTCAAAAAGTTTAGAACCTGCCATATTGTAAATCCTTTTTCCTCGTCGCCACTGCTATACGGCTGAAACTTGTACTAGCTATACTGCTATTACTTTTACTATTAAAATAACTACTTCCAAACTAAGGTACTCTTTATTTACGGACACGGGTACATGCACACAAACTTCAAAAGTACTTTACTAATTTTTATCCCCATGCTACTAAATAATATTCTTCACATTACTTCTAGCAAGCCCACTTGCATACTCCAACTTCCTTCTTGCTGCCACTAACTCTTTGACCCATGCCAAAGCCAGCCATCCTCATGCTCATCACAGACTATTGACAATAGTGTCACACTCTTCACAGACTATTTGCTATACCACATTCTCCACAGATTACTCACTATTTAACTCTTCCACATTCTTCACAGATTATTTCCTATTACACTCTTCCACATTCTTCATAGACTATTCACTATCACACTCTTTCACATTCTTCACAGATTATTCACTATTACACTATTTTAGTGAAGAAACATAATATTATAAAACTTTTGCATGGTACTCAAACTTAACTTTCTAAAAAAAAATCAATATTTTCACTACTCGCAACTATTTTTTTTTAAAAAATTAACGTTCTTTGGTGCCCCCGGGGCCCGGTTAAATATCTTTTAATCCGGCTCTGTTTTAGTGAGGAAACATAATATAACATTATACAACTTTTGCACGGTACTGAAACTTAACTTTCTAAAAATATATTTTAATAATATTTTCATTGCTGGCTACATTTTTTTAAAAAATTAGCGTTCTTTCGGACCCCTAGGACCCGGTTACATATTTTTTTATCCGGCTCTATTTTGGTGAAGAAAGATAACGTAATATTATACAACTTTTGCATGGTACTCAAACTTAACTTTCTAAAAAAATATTTTAATAATATTTTCATTGCTGGCTACATTTTTTTTTAAATTAGCGTTCTTTCGGGCCCCTAGGACCCGGTTACATATTTTTTATACGGCTCTATTTTGGTGAAGAAACATAACGTAATATTATACAACTTTTGCATGGTACTCAAACTTAACTTTCTAAAAAAATATATTTTAGTAATGTTTTCATTGCTGGGTACTTTTTTTCAAAATTAACGTTATTTGGGGCCCCCGGGGCCCGGTTAAATATCTTTTAATCCGGCTCTGTTTTGGTGAGGAAACATAATATAATATTATACAACTTTTTCACGGTACTCAATCTTAATTTTCTAAAAAAAAATTTTCGGCCTTTTTCGGCCCACCCTAATATATATATCAGTTTTGGGAAGTAACGTAACGCAAGTAACGCGTTACTTTTTAAGTACGGTAACGTTTCCCAGTAACGCGTTACATTTTTCCAAATTAACTGTAACGGTAACTCGTTACAAAATTTTAAGTAACGTGTCTAGTTTGCGTTACTTTTTTGGCGTTACATTTCGGATAAGTAACTATAATAGGGCCTATACGTATATTTTTTTCGGAAACAAATATTCCTTTCCTGTAAATGAATTTTTCAGAATGGAACAATGGAGCATGAACTACGTACGTCAGTGACCAATAGTTACCGACACACTGAGAAACAGATAAGATGTTTTTGGAAGATGAGAACAGCCTCAGGAAATCAAGTGTACTGGTTACAAGCACCTGAAAGATTTTGTCATGGTTTATACAACTCCAAATGAATACATTCAGTAAGTGAACTACAACTGTAATGGGACCGGAAGTCTATTTTACTTTAATTGATGTTGTTTCTATACAGATGGAGAATGAAAATATTTTACCGTTCCAACATTTGAAAAAATACCTTACTTTTTCTTAAAACCTGAGGATGATGGTGGACAGAATTTAAAAGTAAAGTGTCTGAAATGCTGCGACGGGAAATATTTATCAACAACTAGGGTGCCATAATTAACGATATACAGTAAAGGAGACCGGGGCTGGTTGGCAGCAGGGGCTGGTTGACGAACTGCACATAACTCCTTTATTAACTAACATAATGAGTTGTTGCTGCTGTCATAAGAGAGCGACCTATTAATGCAGCTGACACCTTCATATGGAATTTGTAACTTGCGAATAATGGTGTCTGGCGTCTATTAGATAAAAAGTGTTTTTGCCAGACTGAAGTATTTTTTTCAGTTTTTCGTTACATCATCACAGAATCGTCACTATTTGGAGTACAGAGGTAAGTAATATAGCATTAGTTAGATCTGAACTTTGTTTTTATGGATATTCAAACAATAAAACGTAAATGCCAAACAATTGCTGAGTAATTACGACTTTGTTGCACAACATGGGCTTGGGATAGGTTGGCGTATAGTATTTCGGGTTGGTTGGCATGTGCGGCAAACAACCTCGTGTAGAATTTTATTTTACTTTACTTTTATTGCTACATTGTTTGTTTTATTGCTATTTTGTTTACAGTTCTATCACCCTTTTACTTCAATGTTATAGAATAACATGCACGTATTGGATTACTGTCAAAATTTAGAAATCGAGATAAGACTGGATGTCGGACTCTGAATTTTCTGACTAGGCCTAATTCTCAGGAACAAATATATTTTGTATGAGCCCTTTTGTTAAAAAATAACCCTACCTAGGAAATAAACTACGTTTCTTGATAGTTCAGTTATTTTAATTACATTTTCAAATAATATGAAGAATTAACCTACACCAAATCCTATTAAAACTGATGTGGTTTGATAATCTTGTAGCTTTCAATGTCATGACAATCAAGCTAGAATGAAAGATAGAAGTTTTCATATTTCATAATGCTGATTATTTTAAATGTTGTGAATAAAAGTCATTTCAAACTTCAAATAGCCTACTTCATTGCAATATTTAAAATAAAATTTAGAAAAATCACGTTTATTACTAATAAATCCAATCTTTCTTTGTATTTTGCTATATTTAAAAAGTATGCCAACTAACCCCACAATATCAGCCAACCAGCCCCTTACTAGGGGTCGGTTGGCATACTCCATTTTAAAAGAAAGAAAAATTATTTCTCGAAAACTGTAAGCAACAAAAGAAAAACAAAAATTGAGTTTATTAGAGGAAAAATTGGTCTGTCCGTACACATCCAATGCATTGCAATACAGTACACTATCTGCTTATAAAAAAATAAAGAATGAAAAGTTCGCCAACCAGTCCCGGTCTCCCCTAAGGAGTTAATATGATTAAACTGTGTTCTGAAGAGCAGCTTACTTTATTACAAGAAATAGTTTGTTGATTGTATGTAATATTGGAGTTCTATCAGATCAGTTTGCATATCTTAGAATCCCGTTGATTATAGTTTGGAACAACTAGATTTAAAAAACAGGTATTGATTTTAGTTACTGGCAAGTTTTGATTCACTCCCAGTTCATGTGTTCTTATTTTATTAGATGTAGTGTAATGCTACTCTATATTCTGTATTCTTAATTTTACATAACAATACAGTTATTATGTAATTAGTTTAACAGAATAATAATAAGCTGCCATTTTTTCTAACGCATAGGGATAGGCACGAGTCGAGCTAAAGCTGGACTCGACTTGAATTCAAGTCTAGTTTCGACTAGAGTCAAAGGTAATTTTCTCGAGTCGAGTTCCGAGCCGATTCACTGTTTTTGACGTCGAGTTGAGTTTGATAAATGGCTCGCTCGTTCAGCTTGTTTTAACTCGTTTCTAAATCATAGCCTGATTACACTGGAAAACGAAATTCATGAGAAATGTAAGCAGTAATGTGTAATACTTTTAGTGTTGCTCACGAGAGGGGACACTACTCGCATCTCGTCTCATCTCCATAATGAGACCACAAGAGATTTTTATAACAAGGTCAGTTCGGCTCGACTCAACTTAGTCGATGGCTCGAGCCGGCTCGCTTGGGATGAAACATCGTCTACAACCGGCTCGGCTCGGATGACTTCTCGGTTCGGTTCGATAGTGAATGAGCTGCGAGAAGAGCTGCTCGAGTGGTTGACAATTCTAAACCCGGGCCGAGCAGTTTTGAACATATTTAGCCAGCGCCCTATAACTTTTAACAATGTTTAGCTCGAGCCCGAATACTCAAAACCTAAACCCTCAATCCAAATTTAGAAGCTCACGAACAATGTCCTTGACTCCTGTCTTTCATGTTTATACACAGTGTTGTTATAAATAATGATAATAAGTTGTAGTAGTAGTATCATTGATAATAATTATATTGTCTATGTAGGATACTTGAAGAGATCAGTTGAAACTGCACACAAAATTTGGCTCAATTTAGCTCGGCCTGACTCGAAACTGGACCCGAATTCAAGTCGAGTTGGAGGAACTTTTTCGAGCCGAGCTCAAAGACGTCTGTTTCGAGTAGAGCATGTTTCAAAGAAAACTCGTTCGTGCCCATCCCTACGAGTAAGGCAGTATGGCATTTTAGTCAGTCTTACATTTTATGAAAGTGTTCATATAGCTATCAAGTAAGAATTTGTTCTTCGTTCTTGCATCTGCATAAAGCGATTTAGAACGTGTAATAATAATAATAATAATAATAATAATAATAATAATAATAATAATAATAATAATAATAATAATAATAATATGGAAAATTGAAGAAATAAGATTTTCTTTACATATTGAGTTTCGTCCCTAAAAGGTGAGTTGAGTTGATTTTAGTTTAGCGTCCCTTTCAGCAACGCGGCTATATGAGACGTGGATCTACTGATTAACGTGGAATCCGAACCACATGAGCTCCCGCTCGTCCCTAAAAGTAACGCGTTACATTTCTTCAAGTAACTTACCCAACAGTGATCTATATATATATATATATATATATATATATATATATATATATATATGCTCGAATGGACGAAGGAACAAAGTTACAAGAAACGGAAAATTTAAGTGTTTCTAAAGACTTTACTTCGAAAACGCGCTGACATATCACGTCTCATCATGTAGATGCTTCCAAAAGACTTAAATACTTATAACGCCATTTACAACAATTGTTAATAAATTTTTATAATCACTATTGCTTTCCTTTGCTTCTATAGCATTACAACAAAATTTTTTGGTGCTTTTAATTACAATAAGTCGCAGTTACATTATTTTAAGCAGTTTTGCCCACTTAAATTAATTCCTAAATATTATTCTAAATATGTGCAAATAGCGTAGATAAACTGGAAAATATTTTAAAATTACTCGTAATTTGTTTTATGGTACAAGAATGTTTTCAAGAGACGACGTTTCTCATAGTCTTTGGGCTACTTATAATGTTAATGTTTAAGTCTTTGTTGCAGCAATACATGTAAATGCAAATTGTAACTGAAATTAAATGTAACTGATACATTTCTAGTAACACTAGTTGTTCCCCCTAAGCCTTAGCCTTGGTGTACAGTGGGCCACATTAATTCTTGATATACAAAGTCCGCGAGAAAGGCAACCCAACTAACGCCTGTTCCAAGATTAATTACGCCTGGTAGTGCCTAGCACAGCAGCATGAAGTTGCCCTCAACTGTTAAAAGCACAAATCGTAAAGAGTGCTTTTGTGCAGAAGTGAGCCGAGACGCTGGCTGACAAAATGACAAAGGGAGTCTTTGGATACTTGTACTCACAGTACTTCTTGTTTATATGATACACACGTAACAGTATACACAGCCACTTGAAAAAATATACGGATAACAGAGGCGCTGATGAGTAGATAACAGTCGGGAGACTTTGTTAATCTTATAATTAACTCAAATTAGGATTATATAAACAAGTTTACTTAGTTAAAATAACTATACACATCCGCGTATCAAATAATTTACGGATAGATTATGCGGTACATATCGTAGGTCATTTTTTCAACTAACTCAAAGCTTTGTACTGAGTTTTGTAGCTATTAACAATAGTCCTACCTGCAAATCAATTAAAAGTGTGGAAGAATAATTTTTGGGGAAGAACACAACCCCCAATGAAAATTTTCGGGTTCTAACAGGGCGTGAGCTCCTAGGTTTCGGTGCTACTGATTCATACGTAATACTACTTCGAAAAAACAAATTCTTGATTTCATTATTTGTTAAATAATTTTTGAAAATGCTAACTATTGGTAATTTATTTGTAATGGAGAACTTACACGTATCAAAGTAGGCCTATTTCCCGTTAACTTGCAAATATAAGTTAGGGTTCATCATTTGTATAATATTTGTGAAATTTTACACATTGAGACACAAAGAAAAAAGGGGAGAATATAGTGTCAATATACAACAACTTAAAATGCACGAAATTACCGGATAATATCAAATATAGAACCAGTGATAGAATTAACTCTGCAACTCGTTTCCTCCATTCATTTTTTGCTTTATTTTCAAGATCACTGAAAACTAGAGATTAACTTTCATTTAGCAGCATTCAACTGGAGCTCAGCCTTGTAAACGAAATATTTTAGAAAGGGTAAACAGTGAAGCCGGACCGCCAGATTAGAAAACTAAAACTCTAACCACTCATCCAAAGCGTCACTTCTTCCGGCTCACCTAAATAAAGAGCCTTTTTGATTCATTCAAAACAGTAGCTTGTTAATAGATTCATTGCCAAAACACAAGAATATGTAATTGACTCGAAGGGCATTATACCACTGTATTCACTATATCATCAACATTGCAATTTTTTTTAAAACAACATACAAAACTCCTTTATTTTGAATTAAATACGGCGCGTGTATTATACTCATAAATAAACTAAAGACGAATCAACTGCTGCGTAGTAATCGTGGTTAAGTGGGTCGACCAGTACTTTGAAGGTGGTCGAATCAAATCCACGAACGACCAGTACATGTTTTTTACTTTAGAATTTTTGGTGGCGATTGATCGACGTTGACATGCGTTTTCTTCTTCTGATATTTGAATACTCGAATGTTTCAATACTTGAACTATCAAATCTTTAGGAATAAAAGTAGTAATAGTAATTATTATATTTATCCCATAGAAGATTAAAAGTTAAGAGCTTATTATTGCTCAGAGCATAACATTACAACCAGAAATGTAACATTTGGCAAGGATATTTCGGTTGTTTAGTGTTGCTTACGAGAAGAGGAATTTCGCATCTCGTTTCTGATACGAAATGAACAAAATTGAGACGAGAGTTAACTTTTTACATTTAAGACAGGACAAGGCTAACTCAAATTATCGTCTCGCTTTGGAGATGGAAATCGAGACGAGACGAAAAGTATCTTAAACATTTCTCGTTTTATATCGATTCTCAAAATACTGTGTGTGTTCATTCTTTAAGTAACAATTGCTCTGTAGACTGAATTTATATGCTATTTCGGAGCTCATTAAATTTATTATAGTCTGTGCAAGTATTTTTGTAGCAAAGCTTTTATAATTACTTCTGCATATCCTAAAAGTAAGTTTATTATATGCTTTACTGTTCAGTGATATTAAGTTATTTTTATTACAGTTATCTCCCTCAAAATGTACAGTAGAATACTTTCTACGTGAAACTTCAGTGGAACGCTTTAGTTTAAAATTTTGGTAGTTGGAGAGGTGTGTCCTGGAGGTCCAGACACCCTCCCGAAATCCCGATTTATCTGTAAGTTTTGCCTAATTTTAGGGCAACTTTAAAACTTTTTAATACCACTATACGTACTATTATTATTATTATTATTATTATTATTACTGAAAATTTAAAACCTCAATATTACGTCCTATTGCAATGTAAATAAGCGTACTGAAGTTGATACGAAAAGAGAAAGAAAGGATAAGAGATAGTGATAGAGAAAGGATAAGAGCGATTAGTGTCCGAAAGGAAATTAGAAGGTGTCAGCTCCTGGACAAAGTTAATATCGAAACTTGGGATGCCTTAACCGAAATTAAGTACCATTTATCTTCACCACGATACATAGTAACACGCTTTCTTAACCCTAGAAAGGCAAACTTCACTATCAACCCATTAAAGGTAAACATACGTAATATTTACGTACACACTTAATAATGATCTATAAATATACGATTCATATAGAAACTATTCTTGTTGCTTTGCTTAAGGTTCCAAAATTGAAGTTTGTTTGTTTAGATAGTATTACAGCGCAACTATTATCCAGGGCCGTAATTTGTGGGGGCAGGGGTGACAACTGCAACCTAGGGAAGCTCCCCGCCGTTTGAGAGGCCCCATTTTAAGACAAAATTTTCTAACCTCATACGGTACGAACATGAAATTATAAATGAAGCATCAAACAGGTTCGCTATATTACATAAACAAAAACACACAAAAGGTAAATAAAACAAAAATGAGTCGTGAGCCCATTTCAGTAAACAAATATTTACTATTAGGGGTCCTAAAAATAATATTTATTCGTATGGCTTTGAGATTTGTCAATATTGTCCCCTTAATTAGTTTGTCATGTATGGAACGGGCCCAGGGGCGTAAGTAACGGCCCCGCAGATCTTGCCGTGTGGGAGGGCCCACAGCCTCCGGGCCCATAAAGAGTAAGAGAAAATGGAAAGAGAGGGGGCACAAAAATTATAAAAATAACTTTATCAAGGGGGCCCAAATACACATATTAATGTTTGCCCCCCCCTCAGAAAACATCTAAGTTACGGCGCTGCTATTATCCTAAATCTTTTAGAAGTACATAGAAAAAGAAAGCAAAATAAACATTATTAACACTTAAGAACAAACCTCTGAGAAAGTCTAGATATCTAGGAAATATTGAATTCATATTGAATAGTTCATTTACATTATAAGTCAGATTGGTTCGCAAAACACACACAGTTATAACACATTTTGATCTGATGTTCACCACATACTGGCTTATTGCAGTTATAGCAGTGTTCCTTCTTGGGATCTTTCCACTTGAATCTGTCATTGGATTTGTGTTCCAGGGACCATTCTTTCCTAGCAATTCAGTAACACAACTAACTTTCACTTGCCTTTCGTCAACTGGAAGTTCATTTGCCTTCTCATCTCTAAAATATACTGCCCTTTGTCTAATTTTATCCAGATCCTTCTCTTGAATGCGTGGCGAAACTGCTATGTTCGTTTATACTACATGTGGAAACTTTCCGCTTGTTTGGTTGAATTTGAGATTTCACATTTAACAGTTCGAATTGCTGACACAAAATGATGATCAATATCATTTTCACTAGGGTAGTAATCTGGATCTTAGATTCAGAAATGGAGGAAGATAACGCTGAATTTGATGTGAGATCAGAAGAAGAAGCAGATGACTCCGACAGAGGTTCCTCTAATATCCGTAAAAATAGCTTCCTCGCTATTTATTGCACCACACTTGTCCATTTTTGTAGTAATAATTAAATATTTACGAATGACAATGATCGATTGATGGTAAACATACGTAAAAAATGCGTGCAAGAAAACTAACGCTAAAGGTAAACACACGCTAAACGTACGTGTAAGATTTTACGTTAAAAGGTAAACATACGTCAAATTTACGTATAAGGTTCTACACTCAATCGTTTGGCAGAGGCAACGTAACACCTACCGAAGTAATTAATGTCGTAACTTCAAGCCAACTAACCCGCGATAGCATATCTAGAGGTTTGTATTTCTACACACAGTTCCTGCTACGTCACATCAGTATTTCCAACTCTTACACGGAAAATTTACGTAGTTTACCTTTCTAGGGTTAAGGTAAAAGACTTTGAATTATGTATGCGTTATATTGATATTTTAAAAAATATACCTACAAATATAAGAAAGAATAGTTCCTATTTACAAATTTTGGTTGAACGGATCTATGGAACGTGTTGGAAATGGCAAACGAAAATATTATTATTTCTAGCAGTAGGAGTACTAGTGAAAGACGTTCAAAATAATTGGCCGGAAACAATATCGTTTCAGACACATTTATGACTCATACTAGGCCCTATGCATGACCCTTAGGAGTCGTATTCATTAATTGTTTGCTAAACACGCTACGTTTTCCACCACAGTACGAATCAAGGTTGTAGACAGACATGTGACGTCAGTTTGCTAGTATTTCCCCTGTGAAGAAACCAGTCTCCACTCTAACTTGTAAGACCGAAAGAAATTGTGCATTTTTCATTTTATTACACATCACAAGTATGAAAATTATAGTTCATAGAAACAACTTACCGCAGCGAGAATCGGACCCGGGACCCTTGAATTACGAAACGAATGCTCATGCCACTACGCTAAGACTTCTCTCTTATAAAAGAGTCTAGAAACACTCGTTTTTGAAGCAAATTTCACACATTTACGATAACGACGAAACACACTGATTTCTGTCATGATAAAATACTATAGTCGAGAGACTTCAAATTTAAATTAAAAACAAAAATAGACATATAGTGCCTCAGACCACCGTCTTTTCTGATTCACCGAAAGTATCTCTGTATCTTGGTATTATTGCAATTTAAAAATATCAATATCAAACAATGCCTCAAATTCTTTTCTCACTTACAAGGAAAAAGCAGACTTTGGTAAATTTACATCAGAGCCATTTTCTGTAAGGTCATTGTGAACATTTAAAGTGTTCATATTATAAATTGGGAGAGCGCAATGGCCTAATATAGCATAGGAAAAGCGTGTTAAAGTTTTCGACTCGACGAATATGTCGTATGTTTCGCAAATTTATTAAGTAACGGAGTGGCAGTGTCAGAAACACTTGTGACTCACGTTCCAAGGGTTACGGGTTCGGTTCCAGCTGGTGTCAACTTATTTGTTTCTTTTTTTGCTTCAACCAATAAAGCAGCCACTTTAGCTACAAGTAAAATATTAAGTTTCCGTATGTTTATAATGAATTACAACAAATGAAATATTCAAATCAGTTACAAAATTTTTAATATTTCATGGTAACTGACAACAAAATATAATCTATTTCGTAAATATATTGATATCAGGAGTTATATTATGGTTACAACAATCGTTGTGTAAAAAATGTTCTAATGCTTCGTTTGTACATCTGTTGACAGTGTATGTATTATAAGCACTGGCACAAATGCCACGGGGGATGAAGGGGACATGCCCCCTCCGATCTTGGAAATGAGCGATTGTGCCCGCAATAATCCGATTTGAAATGTGTTTTGAGGAGAAATGTGATGAATTGTGTCCGATTGCCACAAAGGAAAACGAGATGAAATTGATATCCTTCAGAATAAGCCTCAAATCTGTCCGTCTCACAATGTTGAAGATAGCTCTTCTTCCCTGATCCTCCACAGTATTGTTTTTCAACTTCATAAATATTTTGAACATCGCTCTAAAAAAATATGGGAACGGTCTTACCCATCCTCCCCAATATTTGAGACAGATTTTCGATTTTTAATAGAAGTGGAATAAGGGGTAATCTCTTTTGGTTATAGTAACATTCTTCGAGATTATCCTCTATGTTAAGTTTACTCATAAGACCAGTTAGGCCTATATTGTTATAACGTAATATGACACTTTCCACTGAAAATACTGTTTAGGGATTCTGACGTGTTCAAAACACGGACACTTTTAGATCTTCAGAATAAGCTACCCACTTCTTGAGCTTGGATGCCGGCAGTTCTGCACTACTTTTGACAACCCCAGGTAATTTAATTCAGGTTGAGTATCATATGGTGAATATATAACGATATTTTGGTTTAGTTAAGTTAGGATCGGTGGAAGACGATGAATCTGGAGCAGAATTTGACAATGTGGGTCGACATTGTTCGCCTTTTGCTCTTCATCGGGTGAAACACTGGAGCAAGGTCCGGGAAGTTGCGGCACCTTTAGTTCGTCAGAGTGTGGTACACTGACGAACATTTCAAGAAATATTTGGATAAGTAGCAGTCCACTTTTTTTTTCGATAGACCTTTAATTGGAAGAACTATCCAAGAATAGCAGTTTGGAGTATAATCTGTCGGCTCCCTCCATATCATTGGAACTTAAAATGGCAAGCATGGCCTTTTTCCGTATAGCCAGTCCAGCAAATTTGTAGAACAAGTATTACAACATATATGTGGTTCTCACTTCTTGTCCACATCTCCCACTTTAAAGCCAAAGTACAAGTGATAGGCTTTCTTTATGATAGGAACGAAATTCCAGTTTTTGCTTGTCTTTGTAAACAACAACAATTTGCTCTGCACTGCAAACACATTTATGCGACATGCTTCTGCTTAGTATAGTCATAGAACGATAAATAATAATAGCAGCACCCACCCACCCACTCAATATCTCACCACGACTACGTCCGAGATAGCAAATTGTAACTACAAAAGAACGTTACACAACACGTTTTCATTGGCAAATTCTTCAATACAATCTAAACCGTGAAGTGGTTGATATTTCTTTGTTAGCGATGAAGTGCAAGTAATATGGATAGTCAGATACTACGCAGGAATTTATTTCGGTAGGGGTCCTAAACTTTATGGGGGTCCAAATACAACATGAAGCTAAATTAAAATTTGTAAAATTGCACCTGAAATTAGACTAAATTTACAAACAAGTCGGGGTGTCAAGACCCGCAGGACCCACCTCTGCGTATGTCCATGAGGAGACAAATGAAACTAATCGTCAAACAATGGAAGTTTTTTGAAATAAGTAGACAGCTCCTGTTGTTACGAGCTCTTAATTTGCCGAGCAGAGCACATCGGGTGATAACGTATTTCTTTGAAACAAGTACCAATATTCAAAAACTAATTTCATATTCGTTATCAAAACTATAAAATTAATAAGAATTGGTTGGTTTTGTCTCCGAATCATTTTCACTGTTGCCCAGTGTAGTTGGTAATTTATAAATAAATAAATAAGTAAATAAATAGTCTGTCTTTTAAATAAACCTTAAATTCTGTTACTTTTCATATTCTTTGTTTTATTAGCAACGTCGTACACATTTGAAAAACATGCATCGTATCTTTCCCTAAGCCGTTTCACTAGTGAGTGGCGCAGACCTCTTCCACTGTATCGACCGGTGTAATATTTGCGGATCCCAAACGTTTCAGAGATTCTCTGATCTGATTAGCTGATACAGATACGATATCACGAGTCATGACCTATATATAGCGCAAACTAAACATCAAACGCAGTTGGCCCTCGTAGCCGAGTGAGCTAGCACAACATGCAGGTAACGAAAGTCGTTTTTGGAGTGGGTTCAAACCCTGTCTAGGTAGTTTTCTTTCTTATTTCTAAAAAAAATATATAACACTACTTTCTTTAAAATAAGATTAAAAATAATATTCAAATAGTGATTTAACGATTATTTTTTAATATTTTCATTAACCATCTTTCATTAAAATAAGTTTGCCTTTGTACTATACAGATCCATAGTAAAAGTAGTATTAGTATTAGTATTAGTAGCAGTAGGAACGGGTTAGAAGCACGGCAGTTGTTTGTTGGGTTCTGTTCTCGACATCAAATTGGCAAGAGTAATGAAACGTTTGGCATTGGCGAAAAATACCGACCGGTGACGTAGAAACATGGTGGTCTTTGTTTTAAGCACACGAGTAGTAGACTAAAATTCAATCGAAAATTTCGATAGTTAGAATCGTCGCATGAGCGAATGGAATTGTTCCCAGTAATCAGCTAGCTTTGAGGTTGTTTCTAGAGCAATAAAAAAATCATTTGAAATGTCCATTGAGGACTCAGAGTGTATCACTAAATTATCAACATTACAGATTTCTTAAAAACAAAATACAAAACTCTTTTATTTTGAATCAAATAGAGCGCGTCTATTATACTCGTACCCACGTTAAGAGGTTTATATATCCAGACTCATAACTATGAAAACATTTACGATCACTCCAGTTGCAATCATTTCACAGATTCAACCTGTTGTATATAAATTATTGGGACTTAAAGACGAATGTAATTTATAAGAAAAAGATTTTTATACATTGCAAGACCTATAACGTGCAAATATGCACCACAAACTCATAGTCGTACCGACATAAACAAAAGGGAGTGGGGAGGAGAAAACCACTTTATACAAAAGTCAAAAGAGACACTGTGAAGGGATGTGAAATGGTCAGGCGGTTTGAGTGAATAATCTATCAGTCAGAAGTTCACGTGTTCAAACCCTGTAAGTAGAATTCGTCTTTTTAAAGTGTATTCCTACTTTCATCAGAGGATTGAGAACATTTCTTTGAATAAGTCTTTGGGAACCACTTTCCTTTCAAACTTGATTAGAACGGAACATTATGTGAATTGCAAATCTAAAATCTATAGCTGAAAGCAAAATATTAAGTAGGGCCTATGTTCAATATTTCATTATTACCCTTTGATTTGTAATGAAAAACTATTTATAATCATTGGTGATTTCAGAAGATTCCTTCCGGGGAATTGTAAATATGTGAAGGACGGAAAACCGGTAAAACAGCTATTAGTCCACTTTCAGCATGATCGAAGATATGGCATCGAAGGGGGAAATTTTTTATATCGACAGTGTCTCAAATTCTCCCTCAGGTCACCCCATGAAATCATCACTGTTTCAAAGGTTTTCTTAACAAATTGAATATAAGAGAATTAAAGAGAAAGAGAATTATAATACGTACAAGAATAAAGAATTATAGAAATATTGAAGTAAATATTATCGTGTAAGTTATCGATTTCTAGTCGGATTAAAACTCGAATATTGGTGTTGATTGAAACTTAACCCTTATCCGGGCAACCGAGGCCTCCCAGGCCCAGTAGCTTCATTTTTCTAAAATTTCTCAATAACCATACATATTTCGAAGACATAAAATACTGAATTATTCTATCTTTCGTCGAAGTTAAAATGATGAACATATCGAGTTGGTGTTTTTTTTTAAATTTGAAAAGCTTTTCCTGACGTAACCGGGCAACCGGGACCTAGGAGGCCCCGTATAACTTTAGTGAAATTCCTATCAAATATTAGATCAAATTGTCACATAATTATATATTGAACACGTGACTATTGTAACCTTTAGTCGGAACAGTATGCGGCAACAGACATTGAATTTTGAGTGTTCTGCACTTAAAATATATACTGCGCCTGACAGGCCCCGGTTGCCCGTATACGTCACAAAAATGTCTGGACCGGATTTGCTATTCTGCTTGGTCGTCTTACAAAAGCGTGTCACGAAGTTTCGCTACTTGACAAAAATATATACAGGTACATTCTAGACTAGTCTAAACAGTAAGTGACAATAGGCATTGATTTTGTGTATTCTGCACTTAAAATATGTACTGGGCCTCACAGGCCCCGGTTGCCCGTTTACGTTACAAAAATGTCTTGCCCGGATAAGGGTTAAAACAAATCCTCTCTATAATTCTTACTGGAAAGGCATGTTTAACTCCAATTACTTAATCAATATCTTTAATAATATATTTTTATTGTTATATTTTTACTATTCAATGTTGTATACACTTCATTTCCCAAGAAAACTCTCGCAAATGTATGGTGGACTAGTGAATATTATCAAATAAATTATCATTTAGTTTACGTAAGTGCTGCATCGCCTCATTTTTAACTTCGTACTTTAACTAATAATAATAATAATAATAATAATAATAATAATAATAATAATAATAATAATAATAATAATAATAATAATAACAATTGTATTATTAATAATAAAATCGTAGTCGTTATCTTTATCAGAATTTCTGGCTTACTCGATAAATGAATTCCAAAACGTCTCTATAAGTTCTATTTAATCGAATCCGATAGAAACACATAGTGAAACTTCGATAACAGGTAAAAACAAATCTTACTTTGATGGTACTCAAACTAACCTTTAAGAGTGATCTACGCGCAAGCGCATAGACCATTTTTTCTTTTCTTTAAGTTAACTGATTCACCGAACGTATCTCAGTAACTTGTCTCTATTTTGTACTCGGTATTCACATTTTAGAGTTATTTTCCATAATCATGAACGACAGGGAAACAAACACAAAAACATTAAAGTTCTCCGAGCGGGAATCAAACCCGGGATGCCGTACACCAAATGCACACGTCGTAGCCTCTAGACCGGAAGGGAGAGCAAATGAAATGTATTTTGTAATGTCTGAAGTTTAAGCCTATTTCACCCTGACGTGAAATGTTCATATCATATGTTTATGTTCACCGTATTTGTTACTTTGAGGAATGATGTATATTATTGTTACGATACTATTCGTCTGAGGTCCCTGATTAGATTCCATCGACGGACGTTTGGATTCACGACATCTACTTCGCTGGATTGTTTTATTTTTTCTTTCTTCGCAAAGTTCAATTATGTTGTCTTAAGCTTCCTAGAAGCATTTTTGAATACCTTTGTGTTTATTAAAGATAAGTGCAATAGCAGATTCCTTTAACCTCATATATAGTCAATATCCTTGTTTGTTTCTTTACCTTTGTGCAATATATCTACTTTCTACTTGTGTCTGGCTGCATTTTCATTTCCTGGGAGTGTCACTAGTCTGTGTTTGAGGACATTGCTCACATTCTACTAATTTGTAAATATTTCGAGCGCCCAGTTAGCTCTTCTCTAGCTAAATCATTGGATTGTCTCAACTAAATGTTATTGTCTGGTAACTACGTCAACGATTATTGTTAAGTGTGTATTTTGTGTTTTCTTTTTTTGCTGAGGTTTAGGTTCTCACTTGGAACTCCTCAGAAAGTACAACTTAGGACTAGGAGGTGAATTCCCCAGCTTGTGAGTTCTTCAACTTTTAAACGTTTTGACTTATGTCACGTCACGAACACAGTGTTATGAGGAGGTGGGTTATGGATTGACCATATTTGGTATTGAGGAATTCAGGTGTGGCGTTAGGTTTCAGTCATGGAAACAAAACTGAATGGTGAGTGCTTCTCGGTGTACTGCGTTTGGAGTTGGGAGAAGAGCAACCAACTAGAGAGAGGGCGACAATGGAGTATCATTCATTGATGAAGGTACAGTAAGTACGTCGAAACTTCAAGTGGCTATGCCAGACTTTACATTAATAATATAACTTTACCTTTCCCAATCTGCTGCGCTTTTGAAAATGCAAATTTGTGTACGAGTTATAATTACTAAATACCTATGAGCTACATGAACCTTATGCTTTATTTGTTGAGTTATCTTTCAGATGAAATTTACTTTCATATTCCAGCGGAAGTTGCTGGTGGTGGAGAAACAACCCCAAAATCTAGTCATCTACCGGTCTCACGGTGACAAAAGGGAAAGATGAGATTAAGTTAAACATAACTGCTATTTAGGCATTTTTCAGGATGGAGATGCTTTAGGTATGATCTCTGAAGTACTTGTGCAGCTGGGTAAAAAGAAAATAGGAATTTGGCCTTTTCACTTTATTGTTCTGACAACATTTATTCGGTGATAATTTTCATATGTTGCGTTACTTTGCTGAGGATAATGTGTTTTTATCTGATTTTTGTGATGATTTAGATACTACTGAATTTTTTGAACCGATTATTACATCATCTCCGGGTCACATACATTTTACACGAATATGTTTTGATAAGGTTAAAAAGCAATTACAGTTTACGCATTCACTTTCGAGTATTGACATTGTACCTTCGTTAGATTCTGACAGGTTTGAGTTTGAAAATGAAATGAAATCTTTGGTTTTTACGTCCCACGGTTATGCCAGTTAGGCTAAAGGAGACGGTGATAATGAGTAATGAATGAAATGGTGGAATGAAGAAAGTGGGAGGAAACGGGAGAACCCCGAGAAAACCCACGCACACGGTGTTTGTCCACCACAAAGTTCACTTGGCGGGGGCTGGGATCGAACCCGGGACCCCAAGCACCAGAGGTGAACGCTCTACCACTGAGCCACCGCGGCCCCTAGGTTTGAGTTTACTGTAGACATGGCTGTTGGGGGAAATCAGGATAATATTGGTATTTTGAGTCATATCCTTCGGCCAGAACCTTTTTCGGACGTATGGGCAATGATATTGTACGCTATATCAATCAATTTGAAGTATTGGCCCAAGTTAATAATTGTACAGACTAGAAGAAAAAATGGATTCCGGGTTCGCTTTTAAAGGGGTCAGAAGCCTATTGGTTTGCACTACGTCAAAACAAGCATATTTTAAGGAGTTGTAATACGAACAGTTTAAACAGAAGTTAACAGCTGCTTTCAAGGACGCGCTTTTGCCTCAACTAACAGAACAGGAAATGCGGACACGAGAACAAAATGATGGAGAGAGTTTTTATCATACGTTTACGCCAAGCGCAATTTAATTTTACGCAACGACAAGGACGCGCCAGTAGCTAAGCAAGTGCAGTTAACAATCAATAGCTTAACTCCAGAGTATATGAGATTGGCAATAAAAAAGCAATATCATACGGTTGAAGCTTTTGTGCAACATTTTTATTAGTTAAGAAGAAAAATGGATGTTGGGGGTTCGTGGCAGATATGAGATTTACGAATACTAAGATAAGGCCTATTAACTTTCCTGTACCACCAATTCAGGACATATTAGTGCGTTGTAGTGGTAAAAACTTTATGTGAACTACAGATCTCTCGCAAGGATTGTTTGAATTGCCTTTGTTTGAAAAAAGCCTACCTACGTAACTGCCTACGATACGATAGATGGTATTATTAATACAACACGTGAACTATTTGAACGACTAATACGTAAAGGTTTGAAAATATCTCCTGAAAAAAATAAATTAGGATATTTTTTTTATTGGAAATATTGGGTCACCGCGTTTCTAAGCGTGGTATATATTTTTCTGAACGTATTACTGAATTGATTCAAAATTATAGAAGTCCAAGAACACAAAAACAATTAAAAAGTTTTTAGGGTTGTGTTCATTTGTCAGAAATCATGTTTCCAACTTTCCGTTTATAGCGTAGCCTTTACAGCGTCTCTTGGAAAAGAATGTTCCGTACAAATGGACGAGAGAACAACAACAAACTTTTGAGAAGCTCAAAGAAGTTATCTTGTCTGTGCCTACTCTTATGAAATTTCATCCAGAAAGAGATGTGCACGTCGTTTACGTAGTTTAGCTATGCAGTTCTGCAACCAAAAAGTGATTAAAAAGACAATCCTCTGCTCCCGATAGCTTACTGTTCTCGTGCTGAAGGGCCACACGAACGTTCGTGTCACCAATTTCATCTAGAACTGGACGCTTTGATTTTTACGTTAAGACGCTTTAGATATTTTTATTAGGACGTCACTTTTATTTGCGTACAGACTGTCACTCGTTAGTTTATTTACATCAAACTAAGAATGTGGCTAAGTTTTCTCGAACTCTTGCGGAGTTGGAGACCTATAATTTCACTATTTCTCATATATCGGGTGCTTCCAATAGTCTTATAGATAGTAGTAGTCGCCATGTAGATTTTACAAGAGACGAAGCGGATGAACAGAAAAATCTAGAAGTTCCCCGGGTCTTTGCTATAGAAGATGATAAACTAATGGAAGAACAGCGAAAGGGTACCTGTTACAAGGATATCATTCTCTTTTAGAATGGAAAATACCGCAAAATTACGATATTGAACGACAGGCACTTCGATATGAAATGAAGGATGGGTTGTTGTACCGAAAACATAGTCGTCCAACTGGTACATAGTTGTTGGTAGCTATTTCTGCCTCCTTGCGAGATAAAAGTGTTTCAGTCAGTCCATAGTTCTACTTTAGGTAGTTCACATTCAGGATTCAGAAAAAAACATATAATTTGTTGTCAAATTCAGTATATTTTCCATACATGAAAAAGTTCGTCATCGAGCGATGTAAAAGCTTGTCAAGTGTGCCAGTGCCTCAGGAAGGCACTGGGCTCGCCTCCGGGTGTTTTACAAACTATGCCTAGCGTGCCTCCTTTCTTTCGTATTGGTGTTGATGTTGCGGGGAGATGAACGAAGAATGATGCTAACATTCTGTGGCACAAATATTTAGCAATCGCGATAGACTACAATACTCGTTATGTAGTAACGGCTACGTTGGGTGAACAGACAGCCGCTGCTTTGGCAGATTTTTTGTACAATCGTGTAATTTTACGCCTTGGTCTGTACAAAGAAGAGATTTTAAATAGAACTACGGCGTTTACTACTTCTTTGTTTCAAGAACTATGTAATATTTTATATATTAGAATGAACTTTGTTAATCCTTACTTTCACTAGACCAATGGTCTTGTCGAGACTTCTGTCCGTCATATTGAACTTCTATTGAAGAGGAAAGTGGATCCTAACAATCATGGTAGTTGGGTGGATATATTTAGGCATGTTTTATTATTGATGAAAGTTCTATTACATATTCGTCAATAAATATTCTATAAAGTATAAGAATTATTCATGATTTTGTCATGCAAATTCACAAGTGAATTCGCCGATATTTTTTAATATCTATCTAAAAGAGATAGCGATGAGGAGTCTACATAATGGAGATATTATTTCGTTAGGAGGTAAAATGATTAGTTGTATACGGTTTGGGAATGATATGGCTCTTGTTGCAGAATATAAAAAGAAAGTCAATAAGATGTTCAAAACTTCAGAAGAGTTTGTGAAGAAGATAGGATGAAAATAATTGTTAGAAAGACAAAATCCATGGTGAATGGAACGAAGTGATCAGTGTCAAATATAGAAGTAGGAGCGGAGGAAATACAACAAGTGACTAGTCTTTTTTCTGACAAGTAACACTTCGCAAAAGTAAAACTCCGATTTTGATAAAATATGCCAAGTAGATACTACATGTAAAATAAAGGAATATGTGTTTTTTATATCCTGTAGAAAACGGTTTTAGAGGCAAATGCCCGCATCCAAAATTTTGGAAGTTTACGCCCAAAAATCAAGAAGAACATCGCCGAAGTGGATGAAATTGTGCACAGATATTGTAGACCTAAACTGAGAGAATAATGTTTTCTAATAGGTTATTTGCAATATTTTCTATTTTTACAAGAAAACATATTGAATATATATTTTTTAAAACGTTTAGAATATTTTAAAAATAAATTATTTCGTAATATAAGAAATATTTTTCAGAAATGTTTTAAAAAGGTTTACTTAATTTTAACAAAAGTATTTTGGTAACCTTCTGTTATAACTTAAATGGAATATTTTCGTACAATATTTTAGTCTAATTTCCAGAATATTTTATCGGATTTTGAATATAAAACTCGAAAACAAGGAAAAGTAAACATATTAAAAATGAATAGAAAATGTTTTCCGATATGTTTTGGAAAATATTTTCTGTTTTTAGTGAACAACATTTTCTGATATCTTATAGAAATATTTTTACATTGTTTTCAGAATATACTCCTCCGTTACTGGAAAAAATATATTTCTTGTTATATCTGAGAAATATCCCAAATACTTACCGGAAATATTTTAGAAAATGTTTGGAAAACATTTTATGAAGTACAATAAGTATATTTTTAGAACGTTAGAAGGAAAATAATCTAAGGAAAATTTTCACAAATTCTACTATTGTGTTGAATGTAATGCAATATGTTTTTAATGTTGAGAGAGAAAATGTTTTCAAAGTAATGCTGAAAATGTTTTACATACATGATATAAAAAACAGAATAGGAAATATATTTCATAGATTTTACAAATGTTTTCCAACGTGTTACTTGCAATCTTTTGTATTGTTACGAGAAAACGTATGAAATATAATTTTAAAAATGTTTCGAATATTTTAAAAATAAATTCGTTCGTAATATGAGAAATATTTTCCAGAAATATTTTTGAAACACCTATTAATTTTGTATGGAAATGTTTTTGTTACCTTCTACTGTAAATTAACCCTAGGAAGTCCAAGATTTTTTTGTCTCAAGTAGGTCCAAGGAGGGGGGGGGTCCTCGAACCCACAGTATAACATACTATAACTCACATAATGCCATCTAACAAGAAATGAATATAGAATAAGCATTCAGAACTTACTCGTGGCTGATATGTTGTTTCCCAACATAAAAACACAATCCTTGTTAAATACAAACGAAAAAATCTAAGTTCAGGAAATATACTTGTAGAAAATATGTCACATGGAAGTCCAAGGAGGGGGTTCGATGAGCCCACTACTTAGAAATATTTTTTAATTTTCAAGTTACTAAATAGTACCGCACATTAATGATGTGGATTTATCAAAGAAGTAATAATAGACAACAAATAAAATTTTCAATATTCAATCAAGACTTACGACGGAGTTTTTCAGGAAATATACTTGTAGAAATTATGTCACATGGAAGTCCAAGGAGGGGGTTCTATGAGCCCACTACTTTGAAATAATTTTTAACTTACAAGTTACTAAATAAAAATGCACATTAATGATGTGGATTTATCAAAGAAGTAATAATACACAATAAATAAAATTCTCAATATTTTCATCAAGACTTACGACGGGGTTTTTTCAAGAAATACAAACGAGTGGGCTCGAGAAGCCCCTCCCTTGGACTTCCTAGGGTTAAATAAAATATTTTCATACAATATTTTAGAATTATTTACAGAATATTTTATCTAATGTTTAATTAAAAAAGTTAAAACAGATATTAAAAATAAATATAGTTTGATGTTTATGAAATATAGTTTATGAAATATAGTTTGTGCTTTTAGCTAATAGTATTTTATTATATATCAAAGAAATACTTTTACATTATTCTCGTAATATATGCTTCTGTTACAATAAAAGTACATATTCCTTGTTATACCTAAAATGAATTTTATCAGAAATGTTTCTGAAACATTTTTCTAATTTAAATATGTTGGAGAATACACACACACACACACACACACAAATGAGAGAGAGAGAGAGAGAGAAAGTTACCAATACCAGCCCCCTATCCCTAATCCGGCACCCCAGTCTCTAGCGTCTCTATGAAGCATAAACAGCCAAGTGTTGTGCTGGGCACATTACTTACTCCGACTAAGAAAAGGCGCTGATATTAGAAAGTAATCCTACAAAGTTTGGGGGCTGAGAATCAGTAGGCATTGTGATTTGAGTGACTTGCAAGTTTTAGTAGTGTCACAGAAATCTGAAGTTTCACGATAAAGGAGTATGGGTAGGCAAAATTTTCATTATAGTAGCTAATTAAGGAACTACAAAGGAAGTAAATAGGTGTTTAGTAATACATTATAAGCTTTAATTGCGAAACTATTACGTTTGTTTCCGCTACAGTTTAAAGTGGTATAACAACTACATGAGATGAAATCGAACCATGGTCTTCCGTGCTCAAGGCGTATATGCTAACCATACAAACGCAAAGAAATTCACAAACACACACACACACACACATATATATATATATATATATATATATATATATATATATATATATATATATATATATATATATATACAGATGGTGATCAGAAAAAATGGAAACACCTGAACGAAATTGCAACTTACCAGATTAATATGATGTCGGGCCACCTTTCGCCTTCAGAACAGCCTTGATGCGACGTGGGATGGAAGCATAGAGGTCGTGAATGGTAGAAAGTGGAATTTTACACCATTCCTCGTGCAGGGCATCGGCCAGTTCTCTGAGAGAGGATGGAGGTGGAAATCGTCGCCGGAGTCGTGTTTCCAAGACGGCCCATAGATGTTCAATTATGTTGAGATCTGGTGATTGGGCGGTCCAGGGGAGGTGTTGAACTTCATCCTGATGTTCCTCAAACCACGCTGCAACAACGCCAGCTGTGTGAGTGGGTGCATTATCATCCTGGAAGATGGCGGAGACACTGCAGATCATAAGCTTCTTTGGGCGTTCTCCACACATAAACACGGCCCGTGGTTGGGAATAGGGTGAAGGATGACTCATCCGACCATATCACACGTTTCCAGTCTTCAACGTTCCAAGTGGCATGGTCGCGGCACCATTTGCGGCGTGCGAAAGCGTTATGGTCCCTGATGAGCGGTTTGGCCCGTGCAACACGACCCCGTAAGTTCATGTCATGTAATTCGCAGCGGACTGTGATTGTCGAAACAGGGTGGGGGAGGTGCTGATTGAGTTCCTCCGTCACTTGCTCCGCAATGGCACGACGGTTCTGCGTGGCAATGCGCTTTAATACCCGGCGTGACCTGTCACTCATGATTTTCTTCCGCCCACTGTTTGCTTCCCCGATGTGGTTTTCCCGTGTGTTGTGTAGGCCGTCATCACCTTCGACACTGTCCCACGCGACACACCTAACATAGTAGCCACTGACGTCACACTCACTCCACATAACCGCGTACCAACAATTTGCCCTCTTTAAAAATCTGAGAGGTCTCCGATTTTACAATACATCCGTCTGCTGCAGACACTGGACACTGCTGTTCCACTGCGCCTGACGTAGTATGGAGACCGACCTAACACACCACCACCAGGGGACGCCACGACACCACTGCCAACCCATACATCTGACGTGTTGCCAACTACAGGTGTTTCCATTTTTCTGATCACCATCTGTATATATATATATATATATTGTTGAGTTGATATTGAGTTTAACGTCCCTTTTAGCAGCGAGGCGTGGACCTACTGATTAACGTGGAATCCGAACTAAATGTGGACGTCTTTTAGGCCGCGCCTCTATTACTTCCGAATGCGATTGCGAATGCGAATTTCCCAGCACGTGTAAATAAATTGGAGAGGCGACCAGCAAATTGTGAAAAACCCGACGAAAAGATACGAATGATCCCAACCCGTTGGGATTGTTCGTCCGAATACGTGCGAAGGAGATTTGTCTGCAGAGGAATTGAGCGCTACGAGAGAAATCAAGTTTGTTTTGCGTGAAAGCAGACGCCGTTGCAAGGTGCGGAGATAAAATAAAAAATAAAAATTAAGATGGAAGTAGATGTTCATGGTGTAATAAATTGTGCTTTTGATAAAGATGCATTGTGGAACCAAGCTTATCCAGATTATCACAAACGACACGTCGTGAACAAATTATGGGCAGATGTAAGCAAGGAACTTGGCGTGGAAGGTGTGTATATTTTTCTTTGTTTTGTCTTTAAAATATGAAGATTTAATTAATACATGAACTCCAACTTTTTATTCAATTTATTTTTCCTTTCTGTTCCTTAAATAATGATTTTAGGAATATATGTAATTATTGACAAATATGTTTGAAATAGCAAAAACGGGTTCCTTTTACTCATGGAGAAAAGTTACTTAGAAAGTAGATTGAATCTGTAATCTCTAATTTTATTTAGTTAATTTATTTTAAAGTGAAAATAGTAGCGGTTACCACGAAAGCATAATAATAAAGGGAGCGACATTCAGTCTATTTTGCACACAAACGAAATGCCATTCATCCTTTGAATGTCCAAAATATGTCATTTATCCGCATTCGTCTTCTTCGTGCTCTCAAGATTTTAAGGTACGAATTTTGAAGCAAAAATATTTCACATTGAAGCGTTGAAAGAGACATTGCAACTTGAATCGCATTCGGAAAGAATGGAGGCGCAGCCTTACACGTCATTCTATTACCTGTAGTATGCAGCGCCAGGGGCAAGTATATGAACCCGTTGCCAGATCTAGCATAATGATGCTAGATCTAGCATAATTTGCATTTCTTTAGGATCTAGCATCTTGCTTTTAGCATCCTACCCAAATCTAGCATAATTTCAGCAAGTTTATCAAAAAGCCGTAAAACCTGAAGATGAGAAAGAAGTTGGTCGTGGGAAGAAAAAGAACGGCAGAAATGTATCCTCTTTCATCGATTCATATAGTAGGTAAACCATACAGGCCGTCTTATTTTCCGAAGTAAGTTAAAAACGGCTTTGGGCTCTTTTTTTGTGTGTGTGTTTCTCCAACCACGGTTTTCTAATCCTTTAACTGCGAGGCATGGTCGGAGCTATGGGAGCCATTAACCCCGCAACTTTTTGACAATTTCGCCATTTTTATTTCTGACTTCATGACCACCTTTATTCCTGAAATGAAAGGTCAGGAACCGACCAAAAATTTGCTCCCCCCCCCCAGCAGACAATTCCTAACTCCGCTTCCTAACTCCGCTTATGCTGCTAGGTAATTTTCTTTCAAAATATGTAAACAAACACTTTGCATTCATTTATACGATATATACACCATTGAGTCTGGCAACGACTGCACTAGTTTAGTTGAGTTAAAGCTTTGGTGCGTGAAGTATTGAGTTCTATCCACGCATTCTTGAGCTCTGCGTATTTTAAGTTACGTTATCGTATCTCAACTTCGTCCTTTTTTTATTTTAAAACTCCTGAAATAGTAATTATGAGGATCTAGCATAATTTGACCGAATCTAGCATAATTTCGATCAGGTTTTGGAATAATTCCAAGCTGTCAGCCTGGCAACGCTGATTTGAACCAGCGAGTTTTGAAAACAAATGAGTCTTAGATATTGGTGGACAATTCGTTTGTGAAGCAAAGAAATTAATACAACCTAATTTTGGACAATTATAGGGAACAGGCCATTTAAATCTGTTTGGGCCAAACTACACGGCATTTTACAGATGCCGAATGGAATGTAATGGAAGCAAAGAAGCTAACATTTGAAACAAGTAAGTGTTTATTTATTAATATATATGACAAATTTCTTCCATTTTCAGGTTAGGGTAAAGCTTTGTATTTCTGTTAACTGAGCATGCAATAATTAAGGAGATCCATTACTACTTGCAGATTGACATAAGGAGAGGTCAGTATAAGGACGGTATGGACGTACAACATAAAAACCAGTGCATAAGGGTAAACTTTACTACAAGACACGCCCCAACTGCGCATCGATAAGTAGGGCCCTTTGAAAAAATATAGTAGAGTAGGCTAAGGTAAAGTAGAGTAAGATATAAATAAGTAGGGTAGGGGTTAGCTTAAGGTTAGGTAAGTTTTGATTCATTTTCATAGAATTATTAATGTGTAATTTCTCCTTTCTGAGTGAGAGATCTGCTGGAGTGGGCGTTGTAAATTAACCCGTGCATAAATCACAAACCAGTTTGGGGTTAAGTTTAGAGTTACTCCTCCGCTTTTTATAAAAATCAGGAAAATTTACAGGAGAAATGAGGTAAGAAATGATAATTTGAATTATTTATTTGATGTTGAGGAATTTAAGTTCGGCATGAGAGTTATGTTTAATACGAGAAAAGATATGTGGAAGTTAGTACTATTCGCCGGATGCGGAAGCATTCGCGGAAGGTTTCAGCAGCATGGTAGTTGTAAGATTTGGCGAACGTGTGTAATGGATGCTCAAAAATAATGAAGAAAACCTTTTAAATTTTTGTAAAGCCAACGGAGTACTAAAGTTAAGTGAAATGTAATAATTTTTAATACTTTAAGCACTGTTTTTTGTTTGTTGCAAAGTCCAAAAGCACCTACAGACTGGAGAGGCAACTCTAATCTTAAGCCCCAGTTTGTGCTAGGTGGCCACTGAAAAGCGCGAGTGCTATCTAACTGAGTCAGGGCAGAAGTGCAGCACGAAAGCCCGAGTGATACGGTTGCGCCCGTAGGGAGCAGGCGCGTCAGCGACTGGGGTTACGCGCATAAACGATGATAGTGGAATAGCACACTAACAGGTATTTATTCCGAAGTTGGTCGTCGCCTACTTTTTGGCTAAAAGTGTAATAATTGGTTTCTTTCTTTACCAAAATTTTACATTTAATTCACATAATAATGCCGAGTGAGCGTTAGCGAGTGGAGACGGGTTAGTGCCTTGCAGGGCAGGTTGTTTTCTGTTTTTATTACTGCTAAATGGGAAGATGGGCCTATGTTCTTGAAGGTTGATGCCTTCTTGGTTATGTCACTAACCCTTTACAGTAGACAATATAACTTTCTCCACGTTTCTTTATATTAGTATATATCAGGGTTGGCAAAAAACATGGTTTTTATTGAAAAAAAAACAAAAAAAGTTTTTTTGAGTGGGGTTTAAACCAGGTTTGTTTGGTTTAAATAATTTGTTCTATATATTCATATCATATATGGACAGAAATAAGTTTGTTTCATCTTGATGTTATTATGCAACAACTGGGTTATGCTGGAAGGGGTCACATAAGCTTAATGCGGAATAAAAACCGCTTCTCGAGTTACATCCGAGAGAAATTGTCCTCCATTTGAACTCGGAACCAGGAATAATTGGCCACAAATGCGATACGTCTGCCGACTCACTCACGAAGGAATCCTCATAGAAATACGTTGAACTGATCTTTACATGCTTCTTGATATAATTGTCAAGAGTAATTTCAGAAGAGCAAAAAGATAAACAGCTGCACAAGTGAAACTATTATACAGAATTACATATGAACAATTTCAAAGTACTACGGAGTACAGAAGAACTAATTTAGTTCAAGTTAGTTAACAATGACTTTTATTGGTCCAAAGTAAAGAAATACAACGACTTAATTTGCATATCAGTAAGAAAAATGAATAAAGAAACGAATTATTTGAGTCCACTTTGGCTCAGACTCATTTATACATAAATAGATACCAAAAATACTTCTCATTTCACTAAATGCCTCTCGTGGGGTCTGTATGACCCCCCCCCCCACACACACGAAGTACGGCGTTTCGAAGTATTTTATCAATAGTAAACATTGAAACGAAACAATATTTAGTATTTTTCTTTGATTGCAATTACATAACAATAATAACAACTACAAAAAAATCACAAACATTTATAAGCTTAAAAAAAGTTGCTTTTGTAGTATAATCTTTTTGAGTAATGAATGGGGAATTTAGGTCTGAGTATAACACGAATAATGGGAGTGAAACGTGATAACTAGAGACCGGATGTTTAGGCACTAAAAACCTGGAAAATAGGCACTAAAAATTTAAAAAATAGGCAGTAAAATAGGCACTAAAATGTAACTCGAAATAATGAAGATAAATACTCAATATAATTAAAAACTAGATTCAAGTCATAGATAATGTTCAAAGAATATAGAAACATACTTCTTTGTTAATATCTTCTTTTATTGTATATATAAAAACGAAGCTTGTTATGCATTCCATATATACTGGGAGTACCGGAAAGATGTGCACATACGTCAAGAGGTGATTCATAACATCAAAAGAAGACAAAATTCTTATAATGTAGTATGATTCATAACATCAAAAGAAGACCGAACGAATTCGTCCGGTATTTCTTATAATGTAGTATGTGTATAATCGGGAAAGATGATGTATGTGGCAAATTTCATGTCAAAAGAGCAGTAAATAAGAACAATAAAACGAAAATAAAACTTTGCCAATTTAGCAACATTTTGTTTTACTCATTCTAATTTTCGTGTTTGTAATTTTCTTCTTCTGAAATTTACTACAAGTATACATTTCCCGATTATACATGTAGTATCAGTATCAATAGTACCCTGCAAAATCATTATCAAATTATATTCTTACAAGAAGACAGTTATAGATATGCGACAATCATTTTGGACATGAGTGTACATAGGGATATAAATAAAATATATTTTATTATAGTTTGGTTTGCGCATGCGTATCTTTTGGTACATAAATTAACAAATGAACGTAAGTTTATCTGAAAAGTCGAAGTTTATGCTTTCTTTCGAGCACTTCCGGTTCGAATTTTAAAATTCTATTTTACGGTTGGTAAGACCTAGTTACCCGCTTCTCGAAAAAAGAAATTGTATTGCTTGTGTGTGCAACCGTTTTGTCGCAAAAAATTCGAGAAACCGTCAAATTTTCAAAAATCACCTTTCTCGAAATCACCATAATTTAAAATCCTGAAATGTTATCAAATTGTTCATCTTTACATGAATAATAAACACACCAAATAGCATTGTCGACCAATGCTTCATGAATGAACTACAGCCTCTTGAAGTTAGCGAAGTTTCATAAACTTCAATATCACCGTTGGCAACACTGAAAACAATGAAAGTGCAACAATTTGATGGTGTTTGTGGTTCACATTCATTAAATAAAGAATAAAAGTTTTTCCTGGCTCCTTTTTATTATTTTGATAAAAAAGGCTCTCTGAAATAATATGAGCCTCCTCCTATTCCGTTTTCTTAAACCGATGTAACCTGAGGTGAAAATTACGATTACGAAACAAATTTTAAACTTACTTAAAATGGTTTTCGGAAACAAAGTTTCACTGATTTTTTCCACTCTGAAGTAATTATTTGCTTGCTTAGTGTCTTCTTCGCTAATAGCATGTCACCATGGTAGATGCTCCAATAGGTGTTGGTTCACTCACAACTCCTAGCACGTTGTCGATAGTCACAAAACACTTATATTCTCTTCTCTTATTCTCTTCTGGAAACCTGTACCCTGTTGAAGGTCCATGTGGAAACAAAGAAAAAAAATGAAATGAAATCTTGGGAGTTTTACGTCCCACGTTTATGCCGGTTAGGCTAAAGGAGACAGTGATTGTGAGAAATGAGTGAAATGGTGGAATGTAGAAAGTGGGAGGAAACGGGAGAACTCCGAAAAACCCACGCACACGGTGTTTGTCCACCACAAAGTCCACACGGCGCGAGCTGGGATCGAACCAAGGACCCTAAGCACCGGAGGTGAACGCTCTACCACTGAGCTACCGCGCCTCCTGGAAACACAAAGAACACTGCAATTTCATGTAATTTATGATTTATTGATAATATTTCTGCTATCCATCACTGGTTATCGTCTCTGCATGTAACAAAAGTTCATTTTAGCAGATTTCTTAAATCTGCACTTTGACTTGCAGCAGCTCGATTTTGGGGAAAGCATGAAGTTAGTCCATGGTGACCCGTTACTGTCATAAAAGCCAAAGATGACTTCGGTAAATACCAGTTACCGGTCGCACACTTTCCCACTTTTTTAATTTTTTTTTTTAATTGTCGAATTCGGTTTTTGGCAACAAGGCGAGAGTAATACCCGGAGTTGGTACTTGCACTATACTCACGAATTTTTCTGCAGGTTTAATACTGAGAATTTTTTTCGTTTTCCCGGGTTGCCACATTCTTATCCCCCCTCTCCCCAATACGTCGCAGAGACCCTTACCACGGCCGGTTTCACTGAAAAGCCACTGCTTTATCGGACCTGTCTGCATCTTGGACATCTGAAAGCAATTTTTAAAGTGGAATGCAGCACCATCGGAAATCACTGAAACGGTTTATTAAATTGTAGACACTTATTTTCACGTGTTCGAACCTTTTTCTATAACGTATATTATCGCTTTTCTTCGAGTATTTTTAGAATCTTATTCATAACTATGAGTACGAGCCGAATCGTGTGTTTTGTCATCGCTTATTACGGCAAAACTGTCAGTTGTTTCATAATAATATATCACTCCCGTAAAGAAGGACATTTGCTCGTTTCTCCAGTGATCATTCTGAACTTCCCTTTGCAGAATAACAGTCCAATTTAAGCGAAGTCCACATGCAGTAAAATAGAATTTGTATATTGAAATTTTACACGATGCTTTGCGGTAACATTTTTTTACACTTTCATTGCTTTCATTGTTGCCAACTGTGACTTCAAAGTTAAAGTTCGCTAACTTAAAAAGGCTGTAGTTCATTCATGAAGCATTGGTCGAGAATGCTATTTGGTGTTTATTATTCATGTACAGTTGAATCATCTGACAAAATTTAAGAGTTTTAAATTATGATGTTTTCGAGAAAATGACGATTTTTGAAAATTTTACGATTTCTCGAATTTTTTGCGATAAAACGTTTGCACACAGAAGCGATACTTTTTTTTGGGGGGGGGGATAAGCGGGTGACTAGGTCTTACCAACCTTGAAAGCGGAATTTAAAATTGGAACCGGAAGTGCTCGAAAGAAAGCATAAACTTCGACTTTTCACATAAACTTACGTTCATTTGTTAATTTATGTACAAAAAGATACGCAAACCAAACTATAATAAAATATAGTTTATTCATATCCCTGTGTGCATATCACAACAAGAATTATAACTCTACATGCCTCCATTGCTGAATTGTGAGGCTCCGAATTTGACCATTTTCCACGTTTTCTACAATTCATGAATTGTACTTCCCGTCCTTGATGGCCCATTACTTGGTGGGATTTTTTTTTTTCGAAAAAAAATACGGGTCCCTTAAAAACATGTCTAGTTTCTGTTAAAAAAAAAGTTTGAACGATATCTGAAATGGTGATGGTACAATTTTATTTTTTATTTATTTATTTATTTTTGCCTCAATTGAAATGGAAGGCACCAGATATCTAATTTAAGTTAAAAACAATGTACGTTTCTCATTAATTTTTAGTTACTATAAAGATGTGACTTAAAATTTGTAAAATACTGTACATATTTTAATTTTTTGCATTTTCTTTTTCTATAATAGATTATTAAAACACATGGTACAAAACATTAGAAATGTTTATTAAGTACTGACCTGTTCCGAGAGATCAGAAAAGATGAATACGAGCTGGTTTTGGAATGAAAATGGTGTTCTTTATGCTATGTATTGGGTAGTTCAGGAAGTGAGTATTTATTGAATTTTTTATTATTATTATTCGATATACCCATTAAACCATATAGTTGAGACTCTATTGTATTGATAGAAAGTTGAGACACTATAATATTAATAAATTTTCATAGAAATAGGCACTAACTATACATTTAAATAGGAAGAATATGTCAAATAAAATTTACTGTAGTCAGCCAATGACACCCCAAAATAAATAAACTTCTGTTCTCTATAATATATCAAACGTAAAGAAACGACATTGGTTGATTTGGCGCTTTATTGATGCATTTCGAAGGAAAAAGAAGCAGGACACGAGGCAATGCTTCGAGAAGACGATCCACCCAAGAAAAGAAGAAAACTCCCGACGAGAGCTCACGTCGTGGTTCGGATTCCACGTTAATCAGTAGGTTCACGTTTTGTAAGGCTTCACTGTTCAAAGGACGTTAAACTCAAATTCAACTGAACTGAAAGAAGAAAATAGATTCAAGCTGATGAAAGAATTCGCCGTACAGAATTTTGAAACTGTTGACATTGCAGAATAATGCTGGATTTGGCCCATAATTCCGTCATGGAATGTTAAAGTCATGGTAATTGTAACATAAGACAAAGTAAATTATTCAATAGGTATATTAGATTTCACTGTTGTTTCCTTTCCAATTATCTGTGTTGCAAATACGTAGTAATAAGCAGTAATGCAGTGTTATGAATTGCTATGAAGTTATGAATATCCTTTACGTTAGAGATATTGTAAAGATAACTTCACAGAAGTTTACTTTGCGGTGCTGTAGGATGCCTACAGCAAATTTTATTTTAGCCCAATATAGATTCATGCTGAGAAAAATTTCTGCAGGTCATTGTCTCCGATCTTCCTGAAATTAGGATATATCATTCTAAAAACAAAATAATTAGACTAATTTTTCTGCATTATACAAGAAAATATTAGAACTAAATTAAGCATTTGTTGCAACTGAGACTTTCAGTGACTGTTTGCCATGGCATTTTAAAGAAAATGTGGATCAAATTTAACCTTTCCGAACTTCTTAATTTTGGGTTGTGCAGTTATTTTTTGAGTTTTAGTGATATTAATGCCTATTTTTAAGGCTTTTAGTACGTAATCATCCGGTTTCTATTTTTGAAGTACATTATAACCCATTTAAGTAGATTAACCTATTTAGATATACGGCTTTGCGTCCAAACGTCCAGCTCCGGTATCACAGGGTGGTATAGGAGCAGAGGGCTGGTGTTATTTATCACTAGCCTTTAAGATATATATATATATATATATATATATATATATATAATATGTGTGTGTGTGTGTGTGTGTGTGTGAGCATAGTGAGAAGGACCACATATACTTCTACCTTATTAATTTATACAGTATGGCGCTAAATTCGGTGTACAAATGCAGAGGGGTGATTCCTGAGAGTTAAAAAAAAAAAGTTCCAATAAACATAGGGCGAAAACCCCATCGTTTATGTGTTATAGGCTGCTGAAATCATGGAAAAATGAACATTAAAGGTTCATAGCTCCAAAACTTTGGGACCTACCTTGGTCCGGTCAAGACTTCACTTAGAACGTAGTATGTTCCCTATCCAAAAATGCGTGTTTCATAATCCTGAGGTGCTTTCACAACAATGTTTAACGAGGGAGTTTGACTACGGGCTTATGATAAAGTACCTCCATAAAAATTGTTGCGTGAGTACCTTAGGATTCTAAAACATGTATTTTTGGATAGAGCACATATTAGTTCCTAAGTGAAGTCTTGACCCGACTTTGATAGGTCCCATAGTTTTGGAGCTATGGACCTTTAGAATTGATTGTTTCATGTTTTCGGCAGCCTATAGCACGTGAACTATGGGCTTTTCGCTCTAAGTTTATTGGAACTTTTTTGTTTGTTTTACTCTCAGGAAACACTCCTCTGCTTTGTACGACGAATTTAGCGCCATACTGTAGGTATCGTAAAAAAAATGTAAATATTAAGATAGGCTTAATCTGCACTTTTTTAAAAAACTTTATATCTCTATTACCTTATGGCTGGCATGCATATAGCGGAGTTGGGATTAGGGCGCCAGAGTCGAGCAGGCAAGCTCTGTGTCGGTTTTCTACATTATTTATTTACAAATACTGAACAAAAATTCAGAATAAATTAAATATTTTAAAAGTTTTTTTCTTTTTAACTCTTTTTAAAGCGAGCTTATCTTCTTTATTTTTTAAGTCGAAGCAGGAAATATAAACCACCGAACGATTTCTGTGTATGAACTCTGTCAAACTCGTAACCCAGCTGAGTTACTTTCCTTCCTTCGCTCAGTAATACTCATGCATCTACAGTTTCCATTTTCATCCTAAGTTAAGTTTATTGTGTTCTGTAATATCATTATTTTAAGTTTGAATCATAGTTTCAATTCTATATCTACACTATAACTTTATTCAGCGTACCAAATTTGAGTGATAGTTATTAAGATATTTAGTATATAACTTCCAAAAGTATAGGAAACAATGTTTTAGTATTTTGGATAGCCTGAGGTAAGATAAAAAAAGAACCCGCATAAAACGCTTCGTTTGACTTAGCCTTGATTCTGAGATATCTTTCGTTTTTAAATTTTGCCCCACATGCTACAAATAGTAATTTTACGACAATTGCTTTATTTTAGGAGTCCACTGTGTTTGGAGGCTATCAACCGAGATGATTTCAAGGTACGCCGCACACAGGTACTACATAGACGGTACCAAATTTGACCGTAAGTAAGGATGAATCCCAGAAAAAGGAAGATAGTGTTGTGACTCACCTAGCATTTCAAAGTGTCTTCCTATGTGATGAACTATCATCAGCCTCCCATCATTAGCGCGTGGCTTGCTCAATTTGCAGATTCGACGAAAAACGTTTTATATATAGAGAGTTTGGCATAGAGACATTTAGTATAGGAAGCCCAAAATTCATAGCGTCAACATAACACCAATTTAAAAATATAGACTGAAGATCTAATTAATTCTTATTGACTGTGATTTTTTTTTATTGGCGTAGCTCGCTTCGTGTGATGTGTATGGTACTCATTTAAGCTAATTTGCGTGCATATTATGCTGTTTTAATTTATGGCAGTTAAATCACACTTCAGATTCTAAAGTAATGTATAATATACCTACTTCGTATCGTTAAATATATTCTTAGATGAAGGTGACAGAGAACTTTTCAAGAAATAGTTTAACTTATTTTCTGTGTGTTGAGGGGAGGGGGGACGTAAGTAAACGCATGATTCTGCTGTTTGGTTTTCGGTGATTGGTACCGTCATCTTCTGAACTACAATACTAGGGTGTAGGAAAGAGTTTGTAAGATGCAACTCTTTTCAAACTTTTCTTACAAAGTAAGTTTTTTTTTAATAAATAAAACTTGTTAAAATTGATACACTGATGAGGTGTATATACATTTCAATATATTATAATGTACGGTATGCAATTAGTAGACTTAAATTAATATAGACTTTTTGTTTATGTATTCACATTAAATATATTGTGTACTACAAATGTATACTTAATGTAAAATTTAATAAATCATTACTGTAATTATTCTCAATAAATCTACAGGATTTTATTTTATGTATTGTCTTTTAAAGGTTCATTCCTTTATTTGGCTTTCGGTTTGTTATGTAATCATAAGTAATGTAGGATGGTGGAATTTAGATCATTTTAAGGATAATTTCTCTATTATATACGACAACTCAAAGAAATAATCGATTGTATATCGCATTAAACATTTACATGATATAAAATAAGTTATTTTCCCCATTTATCATGTATAAATCTTACCACCAGTGGGGTTCTGTAGTATAGACACTGGTTGCCTAAGTACTTCACAAGTTGCGGTATAGTCAATGCAGTCTGGTTGCTTGAGCACTGACTTCAGAAGTGGTAGAATGAATGACTATTCGGAAACAGTGAGTAGCCTAGTGGTTAATGCATCGACACGGTAAGTTGAAGTTACAGGTTCAAATCTTAGTCCAGTCTTGCATTTTCTTTCTTTTTGTAATTATGTACTTTAGCTTAGTAGACCTGATTTCTTTATACTCGAGTTATTTCATCATGACTTTCAACACAAGGACGACATGAACCACTCACATGTTGATAATTGGGATGTCTTCCTTGTGCTCTGTCATTTATTCTACGCACTACAATAGCTGTTTTAGTGTTGTGTAAAACATACAACGAAGAGCACAATTAAGACACCTCCACTGTGGACATCTGAGTGGTCCACGTCGTCCTTGTGTTAAGAGTCATGGTGAAATAAAATGGTTTCATGGTGATATGATCACGTTTTATAGTGATTCTTTATAAGAAAAACGCATTATATACACGTGTTTGTAAGTTTCGTATATTTTTAATACTTCTGTAAGAAACTGTACTATAGCATTTTTTTTTTAGTTCCATTAAGAATACTTTTCACAAAATGCATGTGATTTGTTCCGATTGTTATTGTTCCTCCATATTTTTAAATGAATATTGGCATAGATATAGAATGTGTGTCCGAGATAATTTAGTTTTCTCCACTTGTACTGCACAGTGCCCCCTGTGGTGTCGCCTTGTAATATTAAGGGATTCCGGGTACATGACAAAATATTTAGAAAATATTCAGAGAATATAAGGTAGACAAATCAAAAACATTTTCAAATTACTTTTCTTGGTGTTTTGTAGCAGTAGCAAATGTTAAGAAAATATTAAACTAGTTTCAGACGAATTTGTGCTAACAAAGAAAATATTTACGATTTATTTTTCAAATAGCAATTGATATGTTTTTGATTTGTTATTGTATGTAGTTTCAGAACGTACTTAAAGTATTTCCTAACATTTTCTGGTTTTTGCAGAGAAATATTTTAAATTCTTTCTGAATATTTTTCCGTCATTACCACCATAATACCTACAGTTTGAAGTACATTTCTTTCTTCAACCTATAAGTTAGAATACTAGAATTTATTTCCACAAATTTATGTGATGATAGAAGTTTCCGTGTGTTCTAAACCGGTTCCAACATACACAGACTTCTACCACTCCATCAATTTGTAAAAATGAAATCCAGATATTTTAACTTACAAGAGTTGGAAAACTGTTCAGTATGCATTTCCTTCAGTATTGAAGAAAGAAATGTATTTCAAACTGTAAGTGTTATCGTGGTAATGACGAAAAAATATTCAGAAATAATTTAAAATATTCTATGTGAAAACCAGAATTCGTTAGAAAGTATTTTAAGTACGTTCTGAAACTACATACAATATCAAATCAAAAACATATCAATTGCTATTTAAAAAATGAATCGTAAATATTTTCTTTCTTAGCACAAATTCATATATGAAACTAGTTTATTATTTTCTAAACATTTTCTACTGTTACAAAACACCAAGGAAAATAATTTGAAAATGTTTTTTATATGTCTACCTAATATTCTCTGAATATTTTCTGTCTTGTACAGGAAATATTCTCTAAATATTTTGTCATGTACAGAAAATATTCTCTAAATATTTTCTGTGGTGTACGGAAAATATCCACTAAATATTTTTTGTCATGTATAGAAAATATTTTTTGGTATGAGTGGAAAATATTTTTAAATTGTTATTTTACAGAACATTAATTTTTGTTAAAAATGGATTAGAAATCTTCTTAAAACATTTCAACTAAGTACCAAATACATTCTAAAAATATTTAGAAAAAATTTCTTTATTTTAGACAAATGATTTTCAATGTTATTGGCAAATGATTTTAAAATATTCCATGCGAAACATTTTAAAAACCATTCCGTTAACATTGTATAAAACGTTTCAAATACATTTTCAGTAATGTGTGGAAATGATTCAGAAAACATTTTTTGGAAAACTTTTCTAACGGCGTATAAAATATTTCTACAACGTTTTTGAGTATATTGCGAAAATATTTTCAGTATTATTTGGAAAATGTTTTCAACAACATATGGAATATATTTCCTTAAGGGAAGTAGGATACATTTTCTGAAGGAAAATGATGGTACGTTTTAGAAACGTTTTGAAAATATTTCATTGCTGTGTGGGTAATGGTTTACTTTGAAAGGATATATTTATTCTTTGAGAAGGATAAAAGGAATGGGATGATGTGATTTTGGACCTCGTTAGTACTTCTCGTTTTCGTTTGTGACGTCACATTTACTTTTCGCTTAAATCTGATTGGTTCATTGTAATAACGATTAATCTACTTATGTAACGAGATAACATTGAGGAGTTATTTCTTATGACAAACCAAGAACATATATGTGTAATGGTTTACTTTGAAAGAATATATTCATTCCTAGAGAAGGTAAAAGAGGGAAGTGATGAGCTGACTTCGAACCTAATTACTACCTTTTCGTTTCCGTTCGTGGATAATTAATAATGACGTTACATTTACTCTTGGCTTAAATCTGATTAGTTCATTGTAATAACTCTTACAAAACATTGGTATTGGTTTGAACGATTTAAACGTTCAGCGTTTGTGTTTAGTTTAATTAGCAAGGGCTTAGCTGATGGAAAACTGTTCCGACAGCACTTGTTATATGCTTGTTATATGTTGTTTAGGTTCATGATTAAAATGTTCTCAATATTGTGTAATATTTCTAGGCTTGATTGGTTCTTTATTACAGTATATGGATGCGTATAGGCTTTTATAGAGCAAGGGTACATGGACAAATGTGATTGGTACCAACTTTTTGTGGGTTAATTTGGCAGAACCAAAGTCATGGTCCCCAGAACTAATGTTAGTATTTGATCACCTAAAATTGCTAAAGATATAATTGGGAAGCTTTCTAGCCTCATGTATTCTCTTTATTACGTTATAGCCATGCACGGTCTATATTTAGTCTCCGAAGGTCATGAGTTTGATTCTCGATGAGAATTTATATGACTTTGATATTAACTTACATTCTTGTGCTGTTTAGGATTTATGCTCTACATAGACGTTGTCTGAGCTCTTCAAAGTAGAGTTTGCTGTTACTTTATTTACAAATAATGAGGATATGCGTACCAAAATGCACTCCTCTTAAGCTTTTTGATGAGAGAACCACGGTACTTTAAGGTCACCTTCTTGGTCCTGGTGTTAGTTCGTGTAATTTATATCTTAAATAAAATTGACTGTTTAGTTTAAATCATCATTTCAAAAATATTTTAGTATGTGCCAAAAATTTCCAGTGAATGCAAAGAGGGAATCGTTTCACGGTTAACCGCCAAACGTTATCCGGTTTTTAACTATTCGATTAAAAATTATCGGTTTTTAACTATTCGATTAACAAATAAACGGTTTTTAACTATTCGATTAAATTTTGACTCCACTAATTTCCAGTTATTACAAAAGCTCAAGTGAAAATTTGAAACTAAATTTTTACGAACTCAAATTTTTCAAATAAAAATATTCAAACTGAAATTTTCGAATTAAAAACATCAAACTAAACTTTTCGAACAACAAAGTTGAAATCAATACTTTCGAATTCAAATTTTCAAACAAAAGAAATCAAACTGAAATTTTCGAATTATAAACATCGAACCAAAATTTGAAATAAAACTTTTCGAGTTCAACTTTTCAAACCAAACAATTTCACACTGAAATATTTTGAACTAGAAATTCTAAACTAAAATTTTCGAATCAAAACATTTCAAACCAATTTTAGAACTAGAAAGTTAAAACTAAAATTCTCGAACAAAAAAATTGAAATAAAACTTTTCGAATTAAAATTTTTTCATACCACACAATTTCACACTGAAATTTTTGAACTAGAAATTTTAAATTTAAATTTTCGAAAAATGAAATATAAATTTTGGAACCAAAACATTTCAGTCCAAATTTTTGAACTAGAAAGTTGAAACTAAAATTTTCGAATTCAAATTTTTGAAACCAAACAGTTTCACACTGAAATTTTTGAACTAGAAATTTTAAGCTAAAATTTTTTGAAAAAACGAAATCAAAATTTTTGAACCAAAACATTTCAATCCAAATTTTAGAACTAGAAAGGGGAAACTAAAATTTTCGAATTAAAAGTTTCAACCTGTTTTCGAAATAAAAATTTTTATAACGAAATTTTCAAATCAAATTTTAGGACCTAAAATTTCAAACCAAAATTGTCGAACTGAAAGTTAAAGTTTCGAACAAAAGAAATAATTCGAAATTTTCAAATAAACTTCTTGAAAATATTTAAAGAGAGCCGTCTACTGATTTTAAAATTTTAATTGTCTTGAAGAAATATTTGGGGCTAAGTTTTGAGAGATGAACCGTTTGGTAAGCCATAGCCAGACCGAGACGTTGATATTGCTTGAAATGAAGTTTAATCAAGCTTTATTTCATCAGACAGTACTAACTTAGGATCCGTTTTAGTGCATTTTTTGTTTCAGATCAATGGCTAGCCATAATCGGACTTTTCTTTTTTCGTAACTTCATGAAAGCACGCAAAGCTTCTTCTGGTCATAGCCGCTACGCTACGACAAACCCGAATCCCTACCACAGAACAAACATAAACGCATATTTCAAGACCTTTAATCGAACCTGGGACCATTTTAAGAAAAGGTTACTTACCACAGCGATTCCCCTCTGATGAGATCAATCGACCCACCCAATCTCTTGAAACAATATTATACTGTAAACTGATCGACTTTCAATTTAAAGAAATCTTGATTTTGCACTTGAAATCACTCAGTTTCGTCATAGGTAAAGAATGCAGTATTTGCAGTTTTGTTTTGCGCTATCATTCAAAGCTCAGTTTGCTTCGTGTTCTGCAATAGGATTTCTTGAAAACGTGTTTGTGATGTTAGTTTGATTTCTAACCTCAGATACGATACCAGTGTTGTGCCGTTCGCGATAAGTGTTTACTATTAAGGTTCGCTGTTTCACAACAGTGCGTAAACTTCATTCGCCAGTCTTTCCATGAAACGTTATCCATGGACTTCTTTTACATGTGAATTAACGTATAGAATTTCGAGAAGTAGGTAGAATGAAAGACCCTGTATGGCAATGTTACGTGCTAAAACATAAAGATAAGTAAGTATCTTGCAAATTTTGTGAACATAAATATGTATGCGCAAATGTTGATAAATTGGTGAGACATGTATCTTCTAGTATTTACCCAATCTAATTGGTTTATAACATTTATAAATTTAATGTGTTTATAATATCAGTAATAGAGTCAAGTTCAGCAAATCCACTTACATATAAATTTAAACTGTTACTATATAATTTACTATATATTTTTTTCACACATATTTAATTGAGAGAACATATTGTAAATAAATATACATTTACGCGTACTCTCTAAATATAATAAAGTGTTAATAAAGTAACATAGTACCTTTCAGAATATACATTTCAAAGAATCCTCTGGAGACAACAGTACTAATAAGCTGTGATATAAAAATTAATTCAACTTTGAAATCATAATATAGTAATAGAATGCAATTTTCTTTCTGATTGTACATAAATTCCCGGATAAATTCCCATGTTGGGAATATTCCCGAAAAATATCTTCCCCGGAATTTACCCATCACTAATCGGAATGCTATGCTTTGCGTCTCGCCACAATCGCTCGATATTTTGCGTATGAGCGCCAGTAACGGGATCTACGAAATTGAGGCTATGATTCACTGTAAAGTACTGAAACCCCACATCAGCCAACCTATCATATAACTTCCAGCAGTCACTTTGAATGATTTATTTATTTATTTATTTATTTTGCGTTCAAAAAACCATGGTATTGTACAAAATTTGTGCATGTGGTATAGAACATGTCAAATCCTATTATTGTCTATATAATAAGCTACTACTATAGTTCCTTATACATTACATTAGTCTTAGAACATGATACATATATAAACAGAAATACCATACCTTATCTATTCATCTACCTGGTTTTATTCATAGTGCGAGTATCTATAGTTTTTCTTTACATTATTATATCTTCATTTAGTATTTAGGAAACATGTATTTAAGATATTTGATTATAATAGTATATAAATAAATATGACTACTCATGTAATAATAAAATAAATACCTTACTATTGATTCATACAACTACAAGTTTCTAGCTTGAGCATGTTCATAAAATTCCAAGACAGCATAAAAGCAGTGCTCTTGTAGGTACTTTGTTAGTCTTTGTTTAAAAAGGAGTTGCTTATGTTGATGGGTAAGCTGTTATAAATTTGTATTTCTGTATATTTTGGACCTTTATGATAAAGTGCTGTATTATGAATGGGAATTGCAAAATCGCTTTTTTTTCTGGTAATGTATGTATGAATGTCACTGTTGCATTTAAGAGACGGTTTCAGGAATTTTCTTATAAAGATTGCCGTTCGTAATATATAAAGGCAAGGCAGTGGGAGAATTTTAAGCTCACGAAATATTCTTTTGCATGATACTGTTGATTATGTACCTTTCATTGTTCTCAGTACTCTTTTTTGAATCTTAAAAATTGTCTTACTTTCTGCTGCGTTTCCCCAGTGTACTATTCCATACGTAAGTAGACTCTCAAACTGACTATGATAAATTACTTTTAATGCTGATATGTTGAATGATGTCTTCACACTTTTTAAGGCATAATGCACTTTACAAAGTTTCTTTCGGAGTACAGATACGTGCCTATCCCATGTTAGTGTATCACTTACCCAGAGTCCTAGAAATTTCGTTGCTTTAACGTTATCTATAAATTTATTTTTAATAGATATAATTGGATTATTTACATTTGCATTTCGAGAGTGATGAAAGTTTATTATTGTAGTTTTATCGGTATTTAATTTTAATTTATTATTTTCAATTATTCTATTGTTTGTTCGATACTACTTTCATTTTACAGTCAGTGTATTCAGTAATGGCTAGACTTGTATCGTAAGCAAACATGGTTGGTTTGGCTGTTGTTATGTAAGCGGGAAGATCATTGATGAAAATTATAAAGAGAGTAGAGCCTAAAATCGAGCCTTGTGGCACCGCGCATTGTATTGGTTTAATGTCAGAGGTATATTTGAAACTTGTACCCCGCTGATCCATTTAATCTATTTGTACGCCTGGATTTCTATCTTCTAAATAGCTTTGGAACCATTTATTTACAACTCCTCTTACACCGATATTGTTTAGTTTTTCGAGGAGTATTTGATGCGAAACTTGATCGAATGCCTTAGTTAAGTCAAGAAAAGTGCCAGTACATTTTTTTCTGTCCTCTAATGCATCCCGAATATAATCGAGAAAATTAAATATCACCATCTCAGTTGACTTTTTGCGTTGGAAACCATTTTGAGCAATGTCTATTATATCATATTTTTCCAAGAAGCTTACTATACGTTTTTGCATACTTGATTCGATGATTTTTGAGATGGGCGAAAGTGAGACAATGGGTCTATAGTTTTCTACCTTATACCTATCATCTTTTTTATGAATTGGTTTAATTCGTGCTAATTTTAATTTTTGAGGAAATTGTCCTGATGAAAAGGAAAGATTTATAAGTTCCTCTATATAAGCGGAACTTTTCTTCACTATTGTCATTGGAATGTTATCAAAACCTACGGACCATTTTTTTTGCTTTGGAATTATTTGAGCAACTTCGTTAGGTATTGCTGGCTGAAGGAACATGTTTTTTTTTTTTTGCCTATCTTCCGTAGATTTTATTTCGAATTTAGTACCCGTTACACTTTTATTTCCGATTTCAGTAAAATAGTTGTTCATAATATTAGCAACTAATACTGGGTCAGTTATTTTAGTATCTACATGATTCAATTCAATGTTTCCTATCTCCATAGAAGATGCTTTACTATTTGTTTCCCTTTTTACTATTTTCCAAAGTGTTTCTGATTTATTTTTTGAACGCTCAATTTGTTTGTCATATTCCATTTTTTAATCCATGCCAATTTACATTTGTTTCAGATTCAAATGTATTCATAAAGTAAATACACGCTTGTCGTAAAACTTCAACATCCTGTACACAATATTTGATGAATTCTTCTTTCATTTTAAAGGTGTAGTTTCGATGTTCAGTATACCATTGCAGAAACTTGCGTCTTTCGTCTACTTTCATGGTATCTGCTCCATAACATCTAATGTCTGAAAGTGTGTGTTCATTTGTTTGGTTCTCACGTCGATTGAAAAAGTGTGGGAAATATCCTTTGCAGGATTGAAGACCAGACGCACCACTTAATTTAGTTAAGGGCATAGGAAGAAAACTTAGTGAATCAATAAAGGTTACGTTCTCTACTTTAAGAGATAGAATTTTCGCCCCTTTCATGATTACTTCTGGAGTCCAATTAATCTTCTCAACCATGGTTTTAATGATGAGATGTGCATCATAGTCCTTAGAATTATGGGCCACACATGTTACTGATTTAATGTTTGGACGTCGCTGTTGAAGATGTTTTAGAAAGTCTTCTATTACATTTTCTCCGTCAAATACATTTTCTCCTTTTCCACAAACGATACAATCATTTTTTATGTTGTTTTCTTCATAACATCGGTAACATGCATGCTAACTAATCAAGACATTAGGTATATGCTCATATATGCTTGCATCCTCATCTTCCATTTTCGTATCTTGTATACATTCAATATCATAAAATACAATCATAGCTCTTTTCTCCATGATAATTTTTTCATTGGCTTTTTTTATTTTCTTCTTTTATTCATTTTTATGTAACATTCATGATTAGGTGGTACTGTAGTGTAGCAAATATTGCAATACGTTTCTCTACATATGTGAGATCCTTTTTCTTTCACTACATAAATTTTCAAACACTGGGCATATTTCACAATAGAACATAAAGGCTTTTCATGTTGATAAGGAGCTGACTTGTGATAATCATAGCATGACTGGCCATAAAATTCTCGATTACAATCATTCCATGTAATATGGGCTTCTTTAAAGTCACATGGTGGCTTCTGATGGCAACGATAACATACAGCTGTACAATGTTTCAAATGTTCATGCTTTGTTGTATATTTCTTATGACAGCTTTCGCAATAATAACTACAGCTAAAACATGCTGTTAAGTTTTAATGACATTGTAATGGTTATCTATGTAAAGTAAATTTAAAGATGTTCTCTCATTATCACTTGGTGGAGCTTCGAACATAACATCACTTCCTGAAAAGTCCCTATACAACGTGATTTTATAATCCTTTACATATTCCTGAAATTTACGAATTTCAGGAATTTCACCACCATGACTGAGATCCACATCATCTGCTTCACACAGGTCTTCTGCTACTTCTTCTTCTATTATATATTTATATTGATTTTTATATCTTCTGTATTCGGTTTGATTTGTCCCCTTGTGTTTCTTCAGTCCTATGGCAACGACGATTGCATGCGCTAAACATCTTGTACCTTTGTTCTTAATTGTGATAATACCACGTTTTGCCTTTACGTATTCCTCAGTATTCATAATATGTTGCTTCAAACGACCTTGACCTCTCTGCATGCGTACATGATGAAAATTCACGATACAATCTTCATTTATAAGAAAAGCCGCATTACTTTGCATTACTTTCTCATGACTTGTCCATAGAACTTCTGCTGAGAGATTTCTTGCTTCTCTGAACGATAACCAAAAAGGGCGATGTCCTTCTCTTTCATTTGTGATTGTTATTCCTACGTAATCATGCTGGCCCACATTACGTAGCAAATAATCTATTAAAGCCCGTAGATTTGTTTCAATTCCAGTAAAAGGATTTTCATCTGCACGCACGGAGGCTAAAGGGATTCTTAATATTGTACCCACCATATTGTATCTTCTGTATTGTCTTCTACGATCTTCTATTATATGAAATCTATTGTTTTCATGATTACGCCTGTTATTTCCAAATCCGACTTGTACATTTGTGTTTCGTTCTGCTTCAAATACGGATAGCAATTCATCCATTCTTTTTTCTATTTCTTCTAAATCGATTTCTTTTTCTGTATGTTCTGTATTATCCTCTGTTAATATTTCCAAAATTGATGGATATATTACTTCTTGTTCTTCTTTTTCAGATTAGGAAATAAATTGTTAATCCATTTTTCTAGCACAGTCTCGTAGAACTCATCTTCTTCTGTCTTCTTCTCTTCCACATTGTAAGTCTCTCTTATTATTTGGGAGAACGTTAGATTCAGCAACTCTTCTTCTTCTTTCCCATTTGCCATTTCTTCAACGTCTTCTTTTGCTTATTCTTGTAACCATTTTTATTTTTTTTTCAATACGGTCGAATGCTTCTTCTTCTTCTTCTGTTATCATTCAATTACCTGCACTTTCCAATATTTCTAATAGTTGTTCTTCCTCATCTTCTTTTTCTTCTGCAATTTGAATTTCGTTAACTGCATATCTCTTTTTCCTTCTTCGGTATTGATGATCATCTCTTCTTCTTTTTCTTCTGGAATTGCAATGTCGTTAACTGCATATCTCTTTCTCCTTCTTCGTTATTGATGATCATCTCTTCTTCTTTTTCTTATTCTTCTGTGTTCTTCCTTTTTGTCCCTTTCTTCGTTTGATCTTCTTCCTTCCTTTCATGATGGTCTTCTTCTATTCCGATTAGGCACCTATTTCTCTTAGAAAAAACTTGCGTCTCTTTATTTACTACGATCTCCTCTTCTTATTATTCTTCTATGTCATTAATAAATGAGGTAATCTCTTTTAATAATTCTTGTGTAAACTTGTTTTCCATTTCACCCCCCCAGATGTATATACGTAATGCAAAATTATATATGTTTTCCAATATGTATATGTAAATAGTAAAGAGAGGATATATAAGTATTATGCAAAATGGAATATAAATAAAAGTGTTTTACAAGAATATACGAATAAATAAAAAAGTGCTATATATAAGTAGTTAACAAAGGAATAATAATATCAGTAAGGATAAGGAAAGTATTGTACACGTATGTTTATTTGTATTCAACCTAAAATAAAACAGATATGCATTTCTGTTACTTATAAACATATTCCAAATAAATATAAACAGTATATATACACATAGATTTCAATTCGTTATACGGAAAAAGCAGAAATTTCAAGGGAAAAGAATAGCATACCTTTTTAGTAGTTAAAATGATTTGTAACTTGTTTTTCGCATTCCATGGGAGTGAAACAAATGTATGTTCACAGTTTGCTTTAAGTGTGTTGTCTAATGTATAAACGTTCTGTATATGAATTTTATACTTATTCTTTCAGAGTATCAACGACTACGGAACATATGTATTTGACAATAATATCGTCCGTTTTACAACGTAAGGAGCATATTTTTGGGAGGTTAAACAGAAATCTCTCTCTCTCTCTCTCTCTCTCTCTCTCTCTTACGGGGGTATGATGTCTGAATGATTACGAAAGCTATTACTTAACTCAGTATAATATTTTTATTCCGTAGCAAATACGGAAATTCAATGTCTCACTTCTCTGACCCCCAGACCACATACAGACAAACAGATATTCGCTTTTATTTATATTTCATACGTATACAAACGAATGTTCTTTGTTAAAACATTCATGGAGTGCCAAACCAATTATTGCATGAGTGTTGTGATTTGACCATTCTCTCTCTCCCTCGTTCTAAGAGTCTCCGTTGCTCGGTGGTAGAGCGTTTCCCTCTGGTGTATGGGGGTCACAGGTTCAAAATCCTGTTCCCACCAATTGAACTTTGTTGTGGACAAACACCATGTACGTGGATTTCCTCGGGGCTCTCCCGTTTCCTTCCACTTTCTCCATTCCAACATTTCATTCATTTCTCACCATCACCGTCTACATTAGCCTAGCCGGCGTAACTGGGACGTAAAACTTAAATATTTCCCATTAACATAATCGTCATAAACGTGGAACGTAAAACTCAAAGATTTCATTTCATTGTTTCGTTCGATCTTAGCTCGGAGGCACGTTCCTGACCATATTTTGATACTTTTTAATCAGGGGGTCTCGGTGGCTCAGTGGTAGTGTTCACTTCTGGTGCCCACCAAGTGAACTTTGTGGTGGACAAACACCGTGTACGTGGAAGGTCCCAGGTTCAAATCCTGTTCCCAACAAGTAAACTTTGTGGTGGACAAACACCGTGTACGTGGAAGGTCCCAGGTTCAAATCCTGTTCCCAACAAGTAAACTTTGTGGTGGACAAACACCGTGTACGTGGATTTCTTCCCACTTTCTCCGTTCCAACGTTTCATTCATTTCTCATCATCACCGTCTCCATTAGCCTAGCCGACATAAGTGTGGGACGTAAAACTTAAAGATTTCCCATTGACATAATCGTGATAAGCGTTGGACGTAAAACTCAAAGATTTCATTTCATTGTTTCCCTCGCTCCACATTTTTTTTATTCTATCATCATTCACTTAGGGGGACACGATAGCTCAGTTCTTGGGGGTCCTTGATTCGATCTTACCTCGGGAGCCGCGTTTCTGACATATTTCGATACCTTTTCATCAGGAGGTCTCGGTGGATACGTGATAGAACGGTTACTTCTGGTGCATGGGGTCATAGGTTCAAAATCCTGTTCCCACCAAGTGAATTTTGTGGTGGACAAACACCGTGTACGTGGATTTCCTCTGGGTTCTCCCGTTTCTGAAGGTTCCACTTTCTTCATTCCAACATTTCATTCATTTCTCATCATCATGGTCTCCATTAGCCTAGCCTGCATATCTGTGGAACGTAAAACTTAAAGTTTTCCTATTAGTCTAATCGTCATATGCGTGGGACCTAAAGCTCAAAAATTTCATTTCATTGTTCCTCTCGTCCGATCTTAGCTCGGGGGGCCGCGATTCTGATCATATGTTGATACCTTTTCATAAGGGGTGTCGGTGGCTCCGTGGTAGAGCGTTCACCTATGATGTATGGGTCCCGGGTTGAACTGCCCAAAACGCCACGTCTTTGTCTAATACCATGACTTAATTTTGATAACTTTTTGGCACCTTGTCTGACCCCCACCAGATCACAGATAGACAGACAGACAGATAAACATTTTTTTTAAACTATCATATGATATTATTAATGGTTAATACACACATATCTTCGGTTCGTCTTGTTCTGAGATCTTGGCCAAATTTTGATTCCTTTTCGGCAGGGTCCTCGGTGGCTCAGTGGTAAAGCGTTCACCTATGGTGCATGGGGTCCCAGGTTCAAAATCCTGTTTCCACCAAGTGAACTTTGTTGTGGACAAACACCATATGCGTGGATTTCCTCTGAGTTCTCCCGTTTCCTTCCACTTCTTTCATTCCAACATTTCATTCATTTCTCATTATAACCGTTTTCATTAACCTAGCCGGCATAGCTATGGGACGTAAAACTCAAAGATTTCATTTCATTGTTCGCGCTTTTAATGTTTGCTGGCCCCGAGCACATACTACAGACAAAAAGACAGACAGGTATGCATGATATTATCAAAATTAAAACACATAATATACATCTTCTTTTTATAATATTTTAACGTTAAATTATAAGTGATACGACTTTACGTTCACTATCTACTTTATACAAGTCTCCAGATATTTTTTACGTCAGCTGTAATCTATTTGCAATGCGAGTCAGAAAACATTCAAGAATTTCATCTTATCATTTTCTCAGAATTCAACGTGCAACGAGCAGAAGCATCATACAGAGGACACACCTACATACCGAAGCGGAAGCAGAAGTATGTATGTGTTTTTAACGTTAGAATTAATCTCATTATCAAATACGGAAACGCAAAGTAAATACACTGGCTGGAGTGCATTTATAGTTAAATGAAGACAGAACATACTGTGTTATTCTTTCAGGGATAATCATAGACCGTAATATTTATAATAATTTATTTTTTACTTACCTATTTTAATAAAGACGTCTGATGATAACACTTATTCACAGCTCTAGACATCCAATGGATGAAGCACACACAAACACACACACATTATTACAAGTATGAAGCGAAAAACAATGAAGACTAATTACAGCTTCTCTCTGCTAAGTCTAACTTACACCAGCCATATACTGACGTAGCCATAAAATTTCATGCGCTAGTCTTGTTAGCAGCTGTCAATACGTTAGTATATGGGACCTCGCGTACGTTTACGCACCGGCTTTTTATACGCTGGAAAAGTCTGGATGCTTTTAACTTCGAGCGTAAATACGGCGCGTAAAAAGGGCTCAGATGAAAGGGTTTTCGAGCAGCAGGTGGTCTCTTGCCCTTTCCACGGCCTCCTCCCTGGTCTGGTCTTATTGGTTTCAGAAGAGAAAACCTGTTCTTGTGTTGTCCTCGCGAATCGTTGCTGAGGTTTGCTGGTAGACTCACCAGAAATCATCATTTCAGTCTAGTTTCAGTCTTTCCATACAAGATACGATTTCGGCTAAACTAATATTTCCTATTGCACAAAACGATACATTATTTCCTAATTAAAATTCATAATTAATTTTGAGTGCACAGAGAAAAAGGTATTAAATCCAATTCTTCCTAATCTGAATTTGCAAATTATGAGAGCTCCTCCGTGGCTATATAGTCAGAGTACGCGTTCTCTGTGCGGGGCGCCCTGTTCGATTCTAGGCGGGAGCTCATGCGGTTCGGGTTCTACTTATCATATAGGCTCGCTAAACTTATCGAACCTGATGCCTTTCGACTAGGAATTTAAGATTTAATTTAATATTTGGACATTAGTTTTTTTTTCACACAGGTAAAGGCGCATATAAAGATGAAGTCACACCTCCAGAGTTACCCATGTTGTGATACTGAAATGGAATCTTAGAGTTTAACTTCCCACGATTATGCCATTTAGACTAAAGAATACAATAATTAAGGCAAGTGAATGATGATGAGAGAATTAGTGGAATGAAATGTGGGAGGAAACGAGAGTACCCTGAGAAAACCCACGGACATGATGTTGCCCACACAAACTTGTTTGCACGGGGATTAAACCAGGGACCCCACGCACCAGAGATAAGTGCTTTAGCAGTGAGCCGCTGTGGCCCTCTGTTGTGATATTTTTTTAAGTATGACTGTCAATAGCATTTTACCATTTCTTGCCGAATTGAAAATTATTTATAAATCATATGTTGCTCCCACTATTGAGTATTGTTCTACTATCTAGTCTATGGTCTGCCCTACTCATTTAAAAAATTAAATTCCGTAATAATTTCTTTTTAGCCATTGCATCCTACCGAGTACCTCACCTCCGAACACTTCCAAAAAATAACGTTTTAAAATCCGTCAATATCAAACCTCCCCTAGTGAGAAACAAAATTTCTGACCTAATATTTTTGCAAAAAATTGTAAATGGCCACATATCATATGAACAATTGTTAAGCCAGATCAATTTTCGCGTACCCGCTAGAACAACACGGTCTAGTGATCTCTTTTACACTCGAGCGGTGACAGTTAATATTGTCCAAATGTCCCTTCTACACCGAATTGTCAGTACCTATAATCAGTTACCAGAAACTGTAGACGTTTTTTCAAGTAAGTATACTTTCAGATCATCTATAAATAAACTATTTTTGTAATGTCGCTGTTGTCTTGTACCATCTTGGCCTCAAATTGTTATTAAATTGTTAAAATGTTTCAGAGTATAATGCCCTAGTGCTGTATCTGAAGTTTAAATAGTAGTAATCCTGATCTGCAAGAAGATACTATCCGATATTTCCCTGATAACACGGAGCAAATAATTGAGTTTGAATATCGAAATGCGATGACGATTCTTGCCATTTTGACAATGTGCTGCTTGTTATTTTAAGTACTTCCTCAACTTTACAAGAATTTATAGCGGAATAGGTTCAGAAAGTAACTATTTTTTCACGCGATCTTGACATTACTCGTAATAAAAGAATTAATAAATCACGAGATATAATGTTTCTTTCTTCGTATATTGTTCCAAACCTCAGTTTGTGCAAATATTTAAGTCTAATAATAATCCTATTTATTTATTTATTTATTTCATTTTCCGCCGTAAGAACTTAGCGTTCATGGCTTCGTCAAGAGATACAGTTACTATTACAAGTTATAATAATAATAATTGCAAGAGATACGCTACAATTAGTATTACAATTATTAAAAAAAATAATATATAATAATACAATATATAAAGTAATAATATAAAATATATACGTAACAATAAAGAAAACTAAGTGTACTTTTAGAGAAAATATAAATTTACCTTGTTTTATATATTTTAAAATTCAAATAAATTTTGATATTTACATTATAAAGAAAGATCACAGTGAAGATATTCATCTAAACCATAGAAAAGATGTTTGAGTAACAGTAACTTGAGGTATCTTTTAAACTGCAAGTTTGGCATTCGTTTGACACGATCTGGTAATTTATTATAAACTTTTATTCCTATGTGGTGTAACGAATTTTGAGTTCTTGTTAGACGGAAATTTTGGATATGAATATGATTGGTTGTTCTTGTGTTGTATTCGTGTAGGTCCGAGTTGAGTTGAAAGTTTCTTTTATTCATATGTATAAATGATGTTGTTTCTAGAATGTATATACACGGCAATGGTAATATTTTAAGTTTCTGAAACAGTGGTCTACTTGGTGTATGAAACGGGACTGATAACATTATTCGTAACATTTTCTTCTGCATAGTAAACACTTTCTTTGCATAACAGGTGTTACCCCAGAAAATGATTCCATACGATAGAATTGACTGAATCAATCCGAAATAAATTGTTTTCAATGTTTCTAATCTTACTAACTTTACGTATAAGATATATTTTCGCGCTTAGTTTCCTCAACAAATCATTCACGTGATCGTCCCATGCTAACTTAGAGTCTAATTTTATCCCCAAAAATTTACAAGAGTCACATACCTGTATGAGTTCCCCGTCTATACGTATTTGATGTATATTTAGAGAGTTCAGTTTTCTTTCATTGAAACTCATTATAGTTGTTTTCGCTGCATTTAAGTTAAGTTGGTTTGCTTTTATCCATTCTGTAATTTTATCTGTCGTGTTCTTAAATATGATTTCCTCGGAGCAAATGTTATTTGGAATTTCAACTAAAATATTTGTATCATCCGCAAAAAGTACGCTTTTGTTTGGAACTATATAATCAGGAAGATCGTTAATGTAGATAAGGAAAAGTATAGGACCTAATATTGATCCTTGTGGAACTCCGTGCCTAATGTGTCTTACCTCTGACTTGGTTGGACCTATTTCTACATATTGCATGCGGTTAGTCAAATAGGAGTGGAACCATAAATTAGCATGACCTCTAATACCATAACTACGCAATTTATTCAATAAAATTTTGTGATTAACGAGGTCAAAGGCTTTTGTGAGATCCAGAAAAATTCCATATGTTTTATTTCTTCTCTCTCTCGCTTTATATATATCACTTAGAAAAGCAACTACAGCATTGTTAATTGATTTGCACTTCCTAAACCCGATTTCACTATTAATATTTATATACTGTCAAATAGCAAATCGTTGTACAGTTTTTTTTGTGTGTGTGTGGTTGCTTCCCAGCCGTAAAAGTTCTGGTTCAATTCGAGGTACCGGCCATGTTGAATATTTTTCAACATTGTATTATATATCGAGATGCAAAAAAAAAGCCGGCTTTTTTGAATCGATGGTTTTTTGCACATAAAAAGCCGGCGTTTTTGGAAAAAATCGAGAATTTTGGAAATTTTGGCTTTTTTCATTTTCATTATTTTTCTATTTGAATAGCTTTCTTATAGTATACCCTAAAGTTAAATAAGATTTCATGACCTAAATATCATATTTCGCTCTGGAAGTAACCATCATGATGGATGGAGCACATGTTTTATGAATTAAACATATAGTACGTAGTATTTGAGGGCAATTGCAGAGGATATTTAACTTTATTTTAACCCGTAAGTACTATGGACCGTCTCTCAGACCGCTGCCACTTTTCATATCATTATATTTTCCACAGTCTCACTAGTACAAGTGGATCTTTTCGTCTACCTTCCTGTCTAGCAAACAGTTACGTATTGTGAAGTTCGTGTTATAATTGATCCCCTGTGCGCGGCGGTGGAGGGGTCAAGCGGTCTCACAGACGTACTATAGTATTTTGCTGATCAGTTGTCTTTCGTTATCTACTGATTATTAGCAGTTTTGTGTCTTACCGTGCGGCACGTCTTGCACCACACATCAATTAATGACCCAGCGACTGGAAAACCTGAAATAATCACATTTTATAACATGAGTAAAGGCGGAGTGGATATTCTAGACAAAAATGTACAGATTACACATCAAGTCGTCGAACAAGACGATAGCCATTGACAATTTTCTTTATGCTGATGGATGTTGCGTGTGATGTCAATGCGTATATCTTGCATCAAGTCCGCAGTGATGACAAGACTTGATTTCATGAAAACGTTGGCAAAAGGACTTGTTAGGTCACACATAGGACGTAGGTTGTTCATCGGACATCTGCCACGAGAGCTGAGTTTTTCAATGAAGACCATACTACAGCTTGAAAGTGAGGTTCCCACCATCGCGCCTAAGGAGTTAAAAAGGAAAACACAGTCTTCTGTCAACTAAGTTGTAAGCAGAAAGCACAGATATTCACTAATGCCAGCGTCGTGGGGTATCGATTTCCTTGGAGTGCAGAAAAATAAGATATAAGTGCCTATCTGAAGAAAGTGCATGCTGTCAGAAAAGTTAGTGCGGTACTTTCTTTACCGGCAAAACGTATTTTGTTTACTTTCTCCATCATATAAGAACTAAAAATAAGTTTTATTCATTACCTTTTCACTACAAAAAAATGTAAGAGTACAACTATAACAGTACCTTCCTGTAAGTTTAAAAAAGCTAAAATTCCATGTTTTTTTCTCCGTTTTTACTGTATTTTTTATTCTCAGTGCATCTATAAGAACAGTGTATTTTAAATTAGTGTTATTTTGGCTACATACAAACGGAGAAAAAATTGAATGTTTCAACAATTACAATTTTAGAATAACAATGAGAGCATTGTTGCAAATTTTGACTATGTTCTCTTTCTCATTGTTTTAAAAATATAAAACTTTCTTTTACATCGTGAAATTACTATGTTTTACTTTTCTATAATCAACTAAGATATGTAGGATATCATTTTAAAAAATATGCAATGAAACTACTATTCAGAAAATGTGAAACAACAATGCGGTCTGACAGACCGTTCCATAGTAGTTACGTGATTATTTTCGTCCATAGTACTTAAGGGTTAACTTCTGAGTTATCGACATTTTCTTTCTTCTCTACGTCATTTCTTTTTCAGTCGTCCGTGTTTCATTTCTTAAAGATTAGCAGGCCTATGGTAACTACGTCTTGAAAATTATGTCAGTGAGGTGTGCACCTTGGTTATTCAAACAGATCTCTCCACGTCGCCTCACAGCACTCACAGTTCGTTGAACCATGTTCAGCGGGGTTTAGTGGATTGCATGTTGAATGGATTCACGCAAATCCTGTAATGTTGCAGGTTTTGTTGCATACGCTTGTTGCTTCAAGTAACCCCATTGGAAAAAGTCACATGTCGATAGGTCGGACGACCGTGCAGGCCAAGGAACATTGCCGCGACGAGAGACAACCCGTCCTGGAAACATCCTCCCAAGAATGTTGATCGATGCAATTGCTGTGTGTGACGTGGCCCCGTCTTGTTGGAACCACATCTCTCTAAGGCGACGCCGTCGCAGATCTGGAAGTAAAAAGTTTTCGAGCATGTCCACATATTAAGCACACGTGACAGTTACAGTGTTACCATTATCGTCGTTGAAAATGTATGGTCCAATAATCCCATCAAAATAAACACCACATCATACTGTTTAGTGTTGCCACGAGACGAGACGAGACGAGACTTCAGACTGTCTCGTCTCGTGCAAAGCATGTCTCGTCTCGTGTCTCGTCTCGAAAAAATGTGTTCGTCCCGTCTCATGTCTCGTCTCGAGAGGTTCTGTCCCGTCTCGTCTCGTCTCGTCTCGTTTGTCTCGTCTTGTAAAAAATATAGCAGCATACCATGGGAACGAAAGTAAAATGTAGACTGCACCATGCTAATCAAGATACAACTAAGTTATTACCCAGAACACACAAGATAAGAAATGTCACTGTGGCTACACCGTGAAGCATTCACCTCCGGTATGTGTGGTAGTCGGTTCGATCTCGGTTAGTGCCATGTGAGCTTTGTGGTGAACAAACATCGCGTGTGTGTGTTTTCTCGAAGTTGTCTTGTATCCTATCAATTTCTTCATTCCACTAATTTTTCCATCATCATCAATTCGGAGTGGGCCAAAGTTGCCTAAAGGTCTTAAAAATAAATTCAAATAAGCTCACAAGGTAAGGACAAATAGTTTACAAGATAATATATCTCTGCTGTTAGTTGTCTGAGGCTTCTCGACCCTGGCTTTTTTCTTTTTGTTTTTCTTTCTTTCTTTTTTCTTTTTTTTTACATTTTGAAACAAATTTGTTTCACCAGTTTCAATACACGAATATATAGTAAATTGGTCATAGGTACATAGAAGATGAAAACACTAATGTCAAATAATGTTTACACGACAAACAAAGTTCGATGTAAAGGTGTCACCATACGAGGGCGCCCATGTTCCGGTTTCCAAGGGGGGGGGAAGTATAAGCGACGTTTCAAATATAGTTTCAAATTTTGCTGTAACCAATATAAAAATTCGATTGTGTTTCTGTTATTCCCAAGTACAATTTCCTCTAAGGGGGGCGAGCGCCCCACCTTGCCCTCCCTGATGGGCGCCCTTGCCCGACACTACCGTATACTATCAGCCCATTTGCTTTATAGTGTCGGTATATATATATATATATATATATATATATATATAGATAGATAGATAGATAGATAGATAGATAGATATAGATATATAGATATATATAGATATAGATATAGAAATAGAAATAGATAGATAGATAGATGTGTGTGTAGTAGAGATGCAAAAAAAGCCGGCTTTTTTGGGGGAAAAAACGAGAATTTTGGAAATTTTGGCTTTTTTCAACTCCATGATTTTTCTATCTAAATAGCTTTCTTATAGTATATTCTATAGTTAGATAAGAATTCCATGACCTGAATGTGATATTTCGCTCTGAAATTCACCATCAAGATGGATGGAGCACATATTTTACGAATTAAAGCTAACATGAAGAATGTAGTATTTGAGGGTAATTTTAGAGGCTATTTAACTTTATTTTAACTTTTGAGTTATCGATATCTTTTTTCTTCTCTAGTTTGTCATCCGTGTTTCATTCCTAAGAGCTTTTAGTACTCTAGCTTCTAGCGCAAAAGTTAAACTTGGCCGTTTTTCTATTTATCCGTCAAAGCATACGTTTTTCAATATATCCGTCAAACCGTACTTCCACATTTCTGTTATACTGTAGCTGTGAAGTGATTTAGCAATAATTTTCCGGACACAACCTTGAATACCACTTTATACAAATAATCAGTAGCGGATTTAGAAAAGTAAAAGTACACTTGTTTATTGAATTTGTTACAGGCGCTATAACGAATTTGCTCTTCAGAGAGAAGCGAATACGTTTATTACGTTAACATCAACTTTTTCTCATTCCGATGAGAAATTTCATACTTCGAAGCAGTTTGGAAATAGAGATAATCGATCACCTCTGTCAATACAGATGCTAACACATAAAAGTGGAAAGCGTCTTACGAACCGAAAGAGTGATAAACGTTATAGTCAAAGATGAACTTTGTCAAGCGGTAAGTCAATACATACAGCTGAAGAATCGCACATCCGCGGAGAGTTTGGAAAGTTATTTAGTGTAGGTTCAAGTTTGGATCCACATATGTTAACCCAAACAAAAGCAAAACTGCTCACATGTGAAGAGTGCGGTGAGGAATTTCATAAACGTTCAAATTTGGCTAAACACATGCTAATCCATAATGGAGATAAATCTCACACAAGCCAAGAGTGTGGTAAGGGGTTTATTCAACGTTCTCAGCTTGCAAGACACACGTTAATACATATAGGTGAAAAACCCCATATTTGCACAGAGTGTGGAAAAGGGTTTGTGGTACGTTCAAATTTGACTAAACACATGCTAGTCCATACAGGAGAAAAACGTCACACATGCCAAGAGTGTGGGAAAGGATTTTGTCAACGCTCACATTCGGCTGCACACATATTAAAATACATACAAGAGAAAAGCGTCACGCATGCGAAGAGTGTGGAAAAAGATTTACTCAATGTTCACATTTGGCTGCACATATGTTAATCCATTCTGGAGAAAAAATTCTGACATGCCTACAATGTAAGATCTGATTTACTCTTCGTTCAAATTTGTCTAGACACATGCTAATCCACAAACGCAAAAATGCTCACAAATTCTGAGAATGTGGTAAGTGGTTTTGTGTACGCTCAAACTTTACTACGCGCAGGTTAATCCACACAAAAGAAAATTATCACACAAGACAACAGTGGGGAAGGGATTTAGTGTAGGGTTAAATTTGCTGCAGACATGTTAGTCCATACTGGACAAAATCCTCACGCATGCGATCCGTGTGGAGAGGGATTTAGTCTACTATCAAGATTCGCTATGTGCATGTAAATCCAGAGCCTCACATGTGCCAAGAATGCGGAGAAAGATTTAGTCAACGTACACACTTTGCAATACACACGTTATCGCAAGTGATGGGCAAATTTTTGGGAATATTCCCAAAAATGACGATTTTCCAGGAATTTATTATCAAAAAGACAATTGAATTCTATTACTACGTTATGATTTCAAAGTTAAATTCGTTTTTATCTCACAGTGTATCATCTCTGTTGTCTGCAGAGGAGTCTTTACAATGTATATTCTTAACGATGTTTTCTTATTTTACTAATATTTTATTGTATTAATTTAGAACGCGAAAACGGATATTTATTTACAATATGTTCTATGAAAGCAAATATGTTTCAAAAATGGTGTTGTAAATCCACAAACTTTTAAACCGCTTAACAGTTTAGATTTACTTGTAAGTTGATATTCTAAACTTGGCTCTACTACTGATATTATAAACATATAAAATTTTAAATGCTATACACAAATAGGTTTGGGTAAGAAGACACAATTCCACCATTTTGTCAACGTTTGCGCATAAATATATATATTCACATAGTTGCAATATGTTTTCTTATATTTTTAATTTTGCATGTAAGATTGTCACACACGGATATTCTTCCTGCCCAGGTCTTGAAATTTCATGCGTAATTCGTTAATTCATATGTAAGAGATGTTCGAGTACCTCTCCACAAATTCAGGTCTAACAGAGGAGACAGACAGACGTTTATTACTAACGGTAGCTCAGGGTTTATTAACAGTACTTCGTCTCTATTTGTACATAATTTTACTCGGGGCTGAGCACTAACCACCATCCTTTTGATTATTGGACTCATGCTGTTCCAAATTGGCCACGGGGACGATGAATAAATCGTCGCTTTTAGAGAGATATATCTTTGGGGTAGCCCTATATATTCGACAATAATCGTTTACGATCAGATAAGATCCGCTCGTCATGTAATTTTATAACAAAATGACGCATGTGTCTACGTTCTTCAATATTCACTTTCAAATGATCGGCGACAGTGGACACCTAAAAAATATAATTCTTTACCCCTAAGTATGCAAATAATTAACTATTCACAAATGTGTGAAAGGTTCATCTGAATTTGTATTCACCAGCTATGTCATTTCTACCTTCTAATTTTATTTTCCAAATTTGATGCATTTTTTCAAAGCGATTGTGTACTAGGACAGAAATTGGAGAACAAAGCGCGAGAAACCGTTGCATGTTACTGCACATGAGCAAATGGAACAGCTGACTGCCATTCGTGCGTTGCTGCAGATATCAATTATTTGCCATATATATGTGAAAAAGTATACACCTAAAGAAAGTAACTCCAACGTGAAAAATATATTTTGCAACTAACGACATAAAAACAAATCATTATTACAGTGCGAAACTAAGCCAGGTACTTAAATGCTACACTTCTGGCACATATTTGCAAATACCAAGTAGGTGTAACAAACACCTAAAACTTTAGGTAACTGAACAACATACGTAGCTTATCAATACCATATGTACCAAGTGTCCGACACCTAAAAAGTAGATGGGACATCTAAATGTCACATGCCTAGCACATCTTGTGCTGTGACGGTTTTAGCAAAAAACTCGCCTCCAGGAGGAATACGATTGCGGCAAGGGCTATATAATTTCTGTTACACTGAATATTAATTGCAAAAATATGCCACGGTCTTATAAAACTCTTTAATGTAAGAAGCCAAAAGTTGCAAATTTTGCCATATTAGATAGCGGTTGAAAGGTGTGAAATTCAGTCATTTTCCTTTTTTTTTTTTTTTTTTAGCTGCAATGGTTAAAAAGTATGCTAGTAGCTTCTAATAATAGTTTCATATAGTTTTGTTAAATATCTTCGCAGTCTGTTTATGTTGTTACCATTATGCTTGTCGTGGTTCGGACTAACTTTTAATTTTATATTTTTTTCTTTTTCATTTATTTTTCAGCTATTTCACGGCGACCATAATTTGCATCCATTACTGCATCTTTGTCATGCTGAGCTGGGAGTGCAGTAGGCGTGGATGCAGAGTAGAAAGAGATATTTACTATACTACGAGTGTGATGAAATCATGCATTAATTTACAACAAGTGATAACTTGAGACTTAGATAGTAAATATATAATGTTATTTAATAAACACAAATATTATTTGCACATTGATTAAGAATATAAATGAATTTAACAACCTTTTACTTAATATCGACGAGATAGGTGGCGTGGCATATAAATTAAACAACTCACGTCATTTTTTGGCTAGCCCATAAAGTTGTTCTATCGATGTTCTGGGTTTAATTACTGATGCCGCCTTTGGAATTAATGTTTTGAGCTGGTGTTGAAAATGCAATTTTTAATGTGCAAGGTAACAGATGAAATATTACTTTAGCAATCCACTTGTTATGATGTTTGTCATAATGAAGAGGAACTAATGTAATTGAATCTTTATATTAAGAGCATTTCAAGATTAAACTGTTTAGCGCTTATATTCGAACACTGTACGAATTAAACTGTTGATATAGATTAACTAACAAGACATCCCACCTAGGGATGTATTATACGTTAAAGAAAAGTGATTATAGATACACACATTTTGTAGTTTTAGGCAGCAATGGGCGCTGCTTTCTGGGAGGCGCGGGATGTCCTTCAACAAACAACGACACGAGTGTAGTCGTCCTAAGGGTGCCGGAGCACTGAAGCTCTTTTTAGTTAGCTTTTTCGTACGAGTCCTTCAGGGCTGGAGTTTCCCGGTTATGACTTATGGTGCTGAATTTAAGCTCTTTTGCTGAAGAGATGGGGATGCTTTAAATTATCCAACCAGCAATAGTCGATGACAAGACGGAGGTGTTATTGCAACTTTCCCGTTTTTCCGGAGTCGAGAAAGCGTTCACAAAGGGAGTCATTGTCTCTGCATCGTATGTTCATATTTAGCCACAAAATCTGACTGTGGCTCACCAACATAAACGAAGAAGCATACTAAAGCGATGAGAGAAGAGTTTCTAGAATGTTTGGAATATACGAGGCTTGGTTAATAAAGTTCAAAATAAGTTTATTTTTACAACGTTTCTTACTATGTTTTTTACAACGTTAGTTACTAAAATGTACAATGAATTAACTTTTTTTTTTTTTTTAATTTTCACAATTTTTAGATTCAATTTAAATTTTGTTACATATTTTTACTATTGTATGAGTTTATTGACAAATACTAATTTAAAACAATATTTTTTTAAACTGATGAAAATAATCAGTTTAACAACAAAATAATTCGTTATGATTATTTTATTTAAATGAATTATGTGGCGAAAGCTTTAACGAATACATTTCTTATATTAAAGTGAAAAGCTTTAATAAAGTGAATTATACAATTTCTTTACCTGTATGAATTGTTTAAGACAAAACGAAATCAAAATTAGGTATTTTTTCCTTTGCGTGGGTTGTTGAGCAATAGATAGATTTGTAAAAATTATGAAAATATTTCTTTTTATAATATGTTTTTCATGTTAAGACTACTCTTTTATTTTAAATATTTATCTTTTAAAAGAATAATTAAAATATACGAACATAATATATAAATGTTATACACTATATGAACAAAATTCAAATTTTAATTATACTTTCTCACTAAACATGCAAAATGTATTCATGAAATTAATAAGATTCAAAACTACACCAAATTTGCATATATACTAACATTCTTACGTATTATTTCATTATATGCAAAATGGTTAAAATATTTATCTATATACTTGCATTACATAACCTAACTAATAAATTTTAAACATTTTAATACATATGAAAAAGTTAAATGGCGATTAAGCATTACGGAGCGCCATCCTGTGTGTTATTGATTGACAACACATGTTTTAAGTTGTCAATTAAACAAAAATATAGGTTAATGAATTGTCCCAAAGACCAATGACCGCTGACTTACGATGCCCTACAGCTTGAAGTGTGCGGGGTCGCCAACCTCCCCGACGATTGGAATAATTCGCTTTTGCACTAAAATCTTATCCCTTTCAGCTGAACGCTATATGCGCTTCAGCTATGTCACAGTCGAGTAAAATTTTTCAACCCCAATCGGGCTGTTAGCATCCAGACCTAAATAAGGTGTTTTAAAAAATAAACGTATGGGGAGGAGAATAAGAATACCCTAAGGGAGGGAAATTCGATAGTACAGCCCTGCATCTCAATTTTAATAATTATTTAACAATTAACATTATTTAAGGCTTGCTCAAACCTACAAAATTAGTAGGTTTACAAATGTATTCTTTTAAAGAGCGCTAGCCAATACGAAAATGTGCGTCCAACTGGCAAAATGAACCTTTTAACATCGGGAGTATCGTCGCATCCGGGAGTAAGTTACAATGGGGAATATATATTCACAGTCAAAAGTCATAATTATTACAGATTTGTAGCTGCGTAAGAGAACGCTACTTGGCTTACAGCACAAAACTTTTCATGCTTAATTTTTATCCCAAATATGAAGTTAACCCTTTTCTTGACAATGTATCTTTTGGGATACATATGTTTTTGAATATATTTTGGTCACTTTGTGACTACCTATACTTGTCAATGTAACATATGGGATACATTACGTCACAGCCTTGTTTAAATAAAACATGCAACTAAAATGTTGCCTTATTTTGCAACTATTTGACACGGAAATCGCATGCAGTATTTTTCTGAGCAACGCAAGTCTTCTTGCCAAGAAAAGGGTTAAAAACAGAATTGTAATGACTTTAATGAAACAAGAAAACAAGGCCAATATTAAAAGTCTAACAATTGTAATGATCAATAGGTCAAAAATTATATACGTGTTTATCAAGAAAGAACCAACAGACCTTTCTCACACAAGAAAGATGTAGTCGTCCTAAGGGTGCCGGAGCACTGAAGCTCTTTTTAGTTAGCTTTTTCGTACGAGTCCTTCAGGGCTGGAGTTAACCAGTTATGACGTATGGTGCTGAATTCAAGCTCTTTGGTTAAGAGATGCGAATGCTTTAAATTATCCAATCAGCAATAGTCGATGACAAGACGGAGATGTTATTGCAACTTTCCCGTTCCTCCGGACTCGAGAAAGTGTTCACAAAGGGAGTCATTGTCTCTGCATCGTATGTTCATATTTAGCCACAAAATCTGACTGTGGCTCACCAACGTAAACGAAGAAGCATACTAAAGCGATGAGAGAAGAGTTTCTAGAATGTTTGGAATATACGGGGCTTGGTTAATAAAGTTCAAAATAAGTTTATTTTTTAAATGTTTCTTTTAAATTCAAAAATGAACTTTAGGTCGGTGATAATGTGCAATTGAAACCGGAACTGGCACTGCAACCGAAATTAGAACTATACATACGCCTCCAATGGCTCCGAAAACCATGTGTGTAATTTTTTCTTTAATTTTACGTCTCATGGGTATTCAAAATAGGCTAAATCAGGCGGTAATACTTAAAAGTAGGAATAAGACCTACGGAAACCCCAGTGAGTTGAAGTGCAATTGAAACCAGAAGTGGTCCTGGAACCGGATTAGGAATTGGGAGTGAACCACTGAGCCAACGCTCTGCCCCAGATTTATGGCGTTATTATTATTATTTTATTTCTGCTCCATTATGTTAAATAAAGGTGCCATAATCTCTTTTTCAAACCAAAGCAAGTGATCGTAAATTGTGAACGACATTGTATGTTATTTGTCATAGTATTTTATAAAAATTGAAAAACTCCGCCGTTGATATCTTACTCGTTCTTATATGTTCGTATTCTGCTGCTGGTCTTGTGTGTTATCGGAACCGGAACTGGAACAGGAGTTTGAATTGGAACTTTACTTTTTCTGTACATATGAGTAAATTTCTACCAAATTGAAACTAATTTTACTGCATCCACCATCAAGTGCTTCTTAAACTGTATATATGTGTGTGTTAATCTCTGATTCACAATTTTCTTCCTAGAAGAGTGAACGAGTAATACGGGCAGATAATGTATGTAATTTAGGTATAGTCTTTTATAATGATTGAAAAAAAATGATCGTGAAAGGTTACAAATATGTCGCCGCTTCTAAATTGGTTGTAATTTCTGCATTTTCTGGTATCCTTTCTAGATCGGATGTAGGAATATGTGTTATTGTATCCATCTCTAGTGTTGCAAAATACATCATTGGCTTCTGCACGTTGTCATTGCTGCTGCTGCTACTGTATTCTACTGGAACCGGAGGTTTGAATTGGAACTACATTTTTTTTAGCATCCCAGTAATTTCTACTAAATTGGAACTACGCATTCGCCACCCACTGCTCCATAAACCATGTGTGTGTGTGTGTGAGTGACCCTAATTGCAATTTTTAAATTTTACGTCCCACGCGTATGCACAATAATTAATATGACGACATGCGAAATGAAAGCGAACCGCTGACAAATCGCAGATATTATATTTTAAAATCTCTGCTCTATTATGTTCCCATAGTCTTTTTTCACACCAAAAACGAGTAATACAACGGTAGGCATTGTATGTGATTTAGCGAATGAATAAGTTGTCGTAAAAGGCTATAAAGATTAAATGTGTCATAAAAGTGCGTATGCCTCATAAACTATAAGGCCTAGATAGAAACAAATATGATATTCATAGTCAGCATGATCGAAAACCTCTATATGCCGAGCTTCATCTAAATCCGTTAAGAGTGTCATAAAGAAGACGTATTTTATGTAAACTATAAGACCTAGATAAAAATAAAATGATATTCGTAATCAGCATGTTCGAATACCTTTATATACCTAGTTTCATCGAAGTAGGTGAAAATTAAAATAAAAAAGGCGTATCCCACATAACTGTAAGAGCTATGTAAAAATAAATATATTCGTAACCAACATGTTCTAAAACCCCTATATGCCGAGTTCCATCCAAATCGGTTAATTTTTTTATAAAAGGGTGTATTTCACTTAACTGTAAGAACTAGGGGAAAAAAACAAATATATTCGTAATCAGCATGTTAGAAAAACCCTATATACCGAGTTTTATGCAAATTGGTTAATTTCGGAATTCTGTATATTCGAGTTTTATACTAATAGTTTGAAATTGCTATAAAAGTGCGCATCCCATATAAACTTTAAGGTACAATAATATCTACTCCGCCGTAAATATCATTTATTGGAACTGGAACATTAGTCGAAAACGGAACTGTAACGTTTCTGCCCTTGCGTGTTATTTTTTTTACAAAATTGGAACTTCAATTTTATCAGGCATACGCTACCAACTGCTCCGGGAACCATGTGTATGTGTGTGTGTGTGTGTTTGTTTTAATGTCTGCTTCACTCTTCTCGTCGTAAAAATTGAACGAGTAAAACGAGTTAAAGGGGCCGCTTCTGCATATGGTATTAGCCTTTCTAGAGTAAGAGTTGGAATTTATGTTTCGTAATATGTTTATGATCTGTCCTAAACTTTCTTGCGTAATCTTAAAAGACTGCTGTGCTCGTAGACAAGTGCAGCTTCTCCTGTGTTGTGTATTCGGACCCGGAACTTGTATTCCAGCTTGAGTCGGAACAGTTCGCTCATGCACTGCCAAGTGCTCCGTATACCAAGTATGTGTGTGTGTGTGTGTGATCTGGAAAGGAAAACACAAGCAAGCAGGGAGCGCACCACTGCTCTAATGTGTTCATTAGGAGTTGGAATATGTGTTCATAGTTCTATGTTGCAGACTTTGTAGTCTGCTGCTGCTTCTGTGTTCAATAAGGTCAAGGAGTGAAAGTTGGAACTGTACTTTTTCTCTGCATGCGTGTAATTGCTACTAAATTGGAAGTGCGCATGCGTAATCAAGTGTGTGTGGGGAATAAGTGTGTGTGAGAATGAAATATAGGTCAGAGTCTTTTATAATGGTTCAAAAAAGTGGTCGTAATAGACTATTCGTTGCGTAGTCTGCTCCGGAGGAACCGGTACCGGTACTTGGACTTAAGTCGGAATAGTTTGTTCATCGCTACCAATTTCTCCGTGAACCAAGTATGTATGTGTTCATGAGCTGGAAAGGAAACCACACGCAAGCGGGGTGCGAACCGCTGCTCTACTATGTACAATAGAAGTTGTAATATGTGTTCATAGTCCTATGTAGTTGTCTTTGTAGTCTGTGGTCATAGTCTTCTATGTCTGTGTTCAATCTAAACCGGAAGTGCATGATGGAACTGTAATTTCTACTACATTAGAACTGCGCATGCGCAACCAATGTGTGTACTTTGTTATTTAGGGAAAGAAAAATAGGTGATAGCCTTTTATAAGGGTTGAAAAAAGTAGTCGTAACAGGCCATTCGTTCCGCGTAGTCTGCTCCGGAACTGGAATTGATGTTGGAAAAGGATCCGGAACAGTTTGCGCATGCCCTACCAAGTGCTCCATAAACCAAGTGTGTTGTGTATGTGAGAGAAAGAGATAGCTGGAACGTTATGCCGGCTAGGCTAAAGGAAATCGCACGCAGGTAGGGAGCGATTCACTGCTCTATTATGTTCAATAGGAGTTGGAATATGTGTTCATTATCTTACGTTGCAGCTTTTGTAGTCTGCTGCTGTGTTCAATCGGAACCGGAAGTTGAGACTGTAGGTTTTCCTTGCATGTGTGTAATGCCTACTAAGTTGGAAATGCGCATGCGCAACCAAGTGGGTGTACTATTTCTTTAGAGAAGGAAAAATAGGTCCTAGTCTTCAGTGACGTAAGGGTTGAAACAAGGTGGTCGTAACAAGCTACTGGTACTGTAATACACAGGGGCAGGTGAGCTCAATTCAAGACATTTTGTCTAGTACAAGAATCCTTTTAACTCTCTGTACAGTTACTCACTCTAGTACTTTGTTCCATATTCTGGGTGTATGTCATACCAGCTTACGTCTCGGTGTCTGGTTGTATGTATGTCATGTCATCGCCCTCTGTATGTCAAACCAGAAATCGCATGTCCAAAGCCACACATAATACGTATTCAGGAAGATAAAGTACGCGTTAGCTACTGGATTCAGAATAGTACTAACACATGACCATTGGGACAGTGTATGAATGTGCTGCTCGAAACCATCACAAAGCGGCCTTAGAACATGCTATGTATTTGTTAGGGATCTCTTCTTGGATGTACAAAAGATCGTCGAGCGTCGAGTTCATTGGTGACCGTGGACTATCTTCGGCTTAGGTGCAGATTTTATATGGAAAAGGCATTGGAAAATGGTTCATGTATTTCTAGGTACCCAGTCGGGTATGATAGCCACCTGGGATTGATCCCAGGCCCGCCTGAACGTAACGAGATCGTACTCCTGGGTGTTTCCAGGGTTTTTCCTCATTGAGACCAAGATTGTTGGGATGATAGCTTCAAAATGTAGGCCCTGGACGCTATCGTCCCTCATCATTAACTTCGTTACTTCGGAATTCTCTACTTCATCCACGAATTCGCTAATCTGTACATCTTCCTTCCGTTACATAACATCCTACCAACGTTGTTTCCGAATTTACTTTCGTCATGAATTTAGTTAAGTTCTACTTACGATATGTCTCACCATCAGTATGAGCTTGTGATCCATACTACAGTTCTTCCTGTCAGCTCATTACATACCATATTTCTCTCCCAGCAACTCAGCTTACGTAGCAGCCATGTTACCAACTGTCAGTAACTGTTGCCTAAGAACGTGGTTCAATATTGAGCACTTCTTTTAACTCAAGCAAAATCGACCCTGGTTACTATTTGGCTTTATGAACCTGGCCACTCAATAGAGGTATGCCTTAGACACCACTGATCTTGAAAATTGCATTTGGTTTCCGCATATGCACTTTTGTGCTTTGCTGTAATTTCAAACAATTATTTACACACCTCCGGTTCAATCCCAGCTCGCACCGAGTGAACATTGTGGTGGACAAACATCGTGTGAGTAGGTTTTCTCGGAGTCCTCCCGTTTTACCCCGCTTTCTTGATTCTAGCATTCCATTCATTTCTCATTATCACCGTCTCCTTTAGCCTAGCCTGAATAATAGTGGGACGTAAAGCTTAAAGATTTTATTTCATTTCGATTGTTTACTTTTTGAGTTGCACGTGCGTAAAACATCGCATTAACCTATTCATGAGCTGTAGCTGTCAAACGGGAAGAGATATGTCAAAGTGTTTCCTCTTAAAGTTCTTCAAAATGTAGCGATTGTTTTGATGAAGGCAAAATCAACCGCTGTTTTTATTTAAAGTTCTGAAGATGCCCCCGGTAGAAATATCCCTAGACGCCCCTGATACGTATGCATAATTAAACCTCCACTAACTTATAGTTCCATAGTATTATGGGTCAGATCCTGGACGAAAGACGAACTAAATTCACAGACACTCAGATGGGTATGGACCCCCTCCGTAACACGATACTAAGATGTTATATTACTCTTCACAACGTACAGGAACTATTCTAAATTCAGATATACGTAGCACAGAAAACTTCGCGTTTCTACAAAACTTGCCAGACAATTTCGATTTGGGTGTGTTTTTTTTTCTCACAGAAAACATAACTGGTTTGTTTCACTTCCAGTGGCATAAGAAGGCACTCCATTATCAGTTTAGAATGCAGTGTAAAGCAAAAAAGAAAAGAATCTTGATAGTAAAACATAATTGTATCTGATAAGGAGGAAAATGCACAGTTTACAGTTTGTATTGTGTATGATTATATCATGGCAAATATACGTACGTAATAGAAAATCACAAGTATTTGTTTTGTTACGTTATTGCAGTTTAAAAAACGATATTTCCCTTTCATTGAAACTCTGACAAATTTTGATTAAGTCTGCCATACCTTCCGTAAAAGCGGGACGTACCGATTTTGGATTTGGTGTCCTGCTTCCCCGGGACGGGCAAATATTCCCCAATTTAGTTTCTGCTCTCAATCAGTGTTTCAATGATGAAGAATAAAGATTGTGGTTGTGGTTTCCACACGGACACCTGAATAGTTTTAAAACTAGTATACGATAAATTGAAAAACAGCACGCATATATTGCTGAAGCTTTAGTATGTTCTGAACTTTCCACAATAAAGGTGAAAAATATGTAACATCATAATATATTGAGTTTAAAAATTAAATCTCTATTGAAGGATATGTATGGATCTGACGAACCACCTAAAGATAGTTTTTTATTCTTATGTCGACACTTTCTACAGTGTATCGTATGATTATCTAATTTCATCGGAAAATCAGTTTTCAGATCTTGGAACATTAACTTGATGTATTTTGAAATCAAATTTTTAATGGTGAAGCTCAAATATTGAAGCAAGTCTTGATAATTAATAGAAAACGTAGATAGTATGGAAATTGATAGTACAATACTCTTTAACACGTTTTCTATTAAAGCTATTGTAGCAGAAGAGTTAAATAAGTGGATTAGCTCAAATGTCAAAGCACACGATTCATAGGTGGCTGTGTTCAGTATTCCCAAGGAAAGATTTATAAATGTAACAGTTCCCTTAAAATTGTCGAGTTTTTTCTCTGCATTCTAGAGTCAAATGCAGGACTAAAACAAAAAAGTATTTTTTCTAAACTGTACAACTTCTCGTCAAGTGAGAAAACAAATATTTTAGAATCCACCACAGCAAATGCTTTAATTTTGAAGCAAAACTTGCACTTTGCATGCACTAAAATATATGATCAATTGCTCTGCAAAAAAAAAAAAAAAAAAAAAAATCTATGAAGAGGTCTATTCTAGTGATAAATACAAGTACGTTGAAGGATTCCTTGTTTGTTATATAAACAATATGTGCTAAAAAAATCATTTTAGATACAATTGAAACTTCCATGGTACTTTTACTCTTCTTAGTAAATTACATTGAAATATGGTACGTTATCAAAATCGATATTCTTATATTTCTTGATTGTTGTCATGAATATTTGATACAACAAGATCTCACGTTCAGTCTTTAAGAAAATAAAATTATATTTCGTACAATATATGAATTGGGTTACATGCGTAGGATCGAAACTGCGTAGCATCGAAACTGCGTACGATCGAAACTGCGTACGATCGAAACTGCGTACGATCGAAACTGCGTACGATCGAAACTAAAACCGGCGTAGGATCGAAAACAGATAAGGTCTTATGATCGAACAATAAAAAAACAATTATTTTATAATCACAGAATATTAAGTAATAGTATATTTTTTGAAGTTATATAGGGAAAAATCGGAGTAGGATCAAAACTGTATACGACCGAAACTGCGTAGCGTCGAAACTGCGTAGGATCGAAACTGCGTAGGATCGAAACTGCGTACGGTCGAAACTGCGTAGCGTCGAAACTGCGTACGATCGAAACTGCGTACGGTCGAAACTGCGTAGCGTCGAAACTGCGTAGGATCGAAACTGCGTACGATCGAAACTGCGTACGGTCGAAAATGCGTACGATCGAAAGTGCATAGATACGAAACTGAGAAATAAAATAGTGACAAATATAATTAAATAATCATACAGGGGTGTACCCAGGAAGTTTTTCTTGGGGGACTATGACTTTTTCAGGAGGACCAAAAAAGCTAAGTCTTGTCTCAGCAGGGAGAAAGGAGAATCCTTCCCCCAAAAGCCACTACTTCTGATCAAGTTGGCAAATTCCTTGTTCGGAAGATTGCCGTTAAGTTCAATTGACTTAGCTTAACATTTTCTTAGTTACCTAGTTGCTGTGAATTGTCACTTCTTTTATAGACTTTGCAGGTGGCACAATCGAAGGTTCATGTAATTAGTTCAAGTTTTTGCTAGTTTGGCCTTCGTCCCAAATTTACTAACTTCCAGGGTTGTTTTGTTTAAAACAAAATATTTAAAACAAATGATTAAAACTTTTTTTAACAATTGATTTTGTTTAAAACAAATTTTGTTTATGTTTTAAACATTTTGTTTTAAACACGTTTATTTTGAAGACTTGTCTTAAACATATGTTTATTTGCATTTTATTTTATGTTCGTAAAAAAAAAAGAAATCTTCCAGAGCAAGAGAACTGTCCAAAAGTGCTCCCCAATCAGAAGACTATTTTCTTCCCATGTGAATGGTTTGATTTCTCGTGGCTACAGCAGGTCAATGTGGTGATCTACAATTTATTTTGTCTCTTTTCCCCCTTATTTTTAACGTATATTGTATTGTTTAAATGCTTCTCAGTTAACTTGCGAGAAAGTGTCGTAGTCGAAGGTTGGACTACTTATAGAACTGATATTAAAAAATAAATAAAATAATTATCACGGAAACAAACTGTTGTGTTGTATTCATTGCGACGTTGAGGTTCTGAAATTAAAATATCGCAAGCATTCGTTTGTACAGTACATGTTAGTTCTGTCTCCGTACAACATGGAATCGTTTAACATGGATTATGCGTGAAGAAAAGAAGGACATGATTTGATACAAATTTATTAGAGTAACTCAAACTCAATCAGGTAAGTAAACGATCAAACGAGTTTGTCACAAAACGTGTAAGAAAGAAATGGGTGGTTTAGTTCCAAGAACGAAAATCATTATGAAAAATGCAATGCTTGGTAAAAATGGAAACCCAAACAAATGGTAAAAATGTTGATCCGAAAATTGCTTCTGATGAATCTAACGTCAGTGGTGTGGCTGAGATGCAACTGGAAACTTCAAGTAACAACTAATTTTGTATCAACAATATCTTTTTCATTATATTATGAAAATTTTATTTCGTACCTTTTCCCCACCACAGTTCTAAATTTTCTTTGAAACTTTACAACTTGGCATAGCTTGTATGAAGAGACCAGGTGAGAAACGCAAGGTATGGCAGTCGATCGTGTAACTAACCAAGTGTGATACTTATTATAACGTTAGTGCTGAACGTCAAGGTCTGGGACAATTTGATCTCAATTTGTTTGTTTGTATGTATGTACCACGCTACAGGGTGCAATATTCAGTCTTTTAACATTAATTTTTGAGGATAGAGACACGAGGCGTCGTAATTTGCTGTATAGATTTTGACTGCGATCCCACGTAAAATTTCAAAATTAGTGGGTCAGATCCCACTTTAAACAAAAAGCCCTGTCTAATATAGCCTTGCTACTGATGCAAGATGTAATCAATCAAACTAAACAAACTAATTTTATATGTTTCGAACAAACTTGGGTTGCAGGATAAATTTGGCTTCAACTCAACATTTAGAGCACAAGGGATCCAAGTTCAATTTCAGAAAGGTTCACTTTTGCTCAGCAAACGTAATATCTTCGTAGCATAGGGTATGAAATAAATGAAACAAAAAACACGGGAAAGCGTGTGGACCAGAGTTTCATAGGACAACCGCTAGACAAGGGCGTTGACGGAATGGGGAGGAGGGCTAATTTTCCCTTCCCCCTCCTTGCTCATACATTTAAGATATTAACATTATACTTGTATTGTGTATGTTGCAGCGTTGGAATGATTAACAAGTCAAGCTCCGAATGTCATAGTCAATGATGCATAATTACGTTACATAAATGCAGAATGTGTCCAAAAGAATACATCGACGTAAAATGTCATATTTTCACAAGCACGAATCCGAGATGAAAGAAAGAAAAACTACCTGAAAAAAAGGAATCTAGAATTTTGTATGATTGCCGCTAGATAGGGGCGTTCGTTTAGAAATCATCCGTCTTCTACCCTGAATTTCAGATTTTTGGGGCAGTAATGCAGATTTAGAAACATTTTGCTTAGCAAAGTCCAACATTTAAAAATTGAAGTCCTTGCACCGAATAAATACGGATTTTGATCATCGGCCGTAAGGAGCTATAGGCCTATATTGCTTTCTTGTATATTTTTTTTACCCAAGGATTTCAAAGGTGGCTCTACTTTCGAGTTTCGGGCCTGCTTAAAATTCAGGAAATTGGACCTAAGCAACTTCCCAGTTTTAATCATCTGTATGTTCTTCGTATTTATTCGGTGTAATTACCTCAGGCTTATTCTGTTGGACTTTGCTTATCAAAAGATTTCTAAAACTGTCTTACCGTCCCCAAAATCTGAAATGCAGGGTGCGGATGAGGGTGGTTGCCCTCCTGTTCCACTGACGCCCTTATTAGCGGCTGTCATATGAAACTATCCCACGCCTTTTCGCATGGTTTTAGTTACATTTGTTTTGGATTCTTGACTGCGAAGTATTATTTTTTGAAATAGAATTCATTTGCTGAGGAAAACTGAAGTTTATTGAAAATGGATTTGGATCTATTGTGCTCTGAACGCCCCAAATATTACCTTTCGTCAATAAATTTTTGACTCAAAAAACAACCAATTACATAGACTTGCAGAAAATATAAAGTTAGCACAATATGAAGTGTGCTTCAAACATTACTTTTCGAAAACGTAGCCCTATTATTATAAAATAATTTTATTAGCACCAGTGTTATGAAATAGTAATCAAATTTTGCAACAAAAATCTCACCCGCCTCCACGAAACGCTAGCTTAGCCCCTAAAGGCATAACTACAAAACTTTTAGAAACGGTAACTCGAAATGATTTTCTTTATGGTTAAAATAACCGCACAACAGCATTTCTGGTAAAATTCTAGCCCTCATGTAACATGACACCATTTGCATTTGAAATTTCGAATACTAAGCACAGATGTTCGCCATGATGCTTGATAGCACCATCTGATGTGTCAGACCACTTCCAAGATTCATCATTCTCCCTCAACCCGTTGTCAACGCACAAGGATGGTGAGGACTTTTGTTTTGCCATGTATATTGATAGATTGTGTGAAACCTCTATAGTTGGTAAATTTTAAAATCTACCTTAAAAGCTTACTATATCCAAGAAAATACTTACTGTATGAGAGTCACTGGCAAGAGGGTGTAATAAAAGGGGTCGTTATATGAAATAAGTTGAAAATTACTAATCTATACGGAAATGTTCTGTACCCAACACTGTGTAGTCTTAAAGAGAATAAAATAAATGAAAAGATCGGTTGAAAGAGCAAAAAGTCTTAATAAATACGTGATTACACGATTTTGAAATATGTTTAAAATAATATTTTAAACTGTTCAAAATGTTTAAAACATGTACTTTTTTGTGTTTTTTAAAACATCTTTAAAACATTTTAAACACTTTTTTCATGTTTTAAACACGCGTTTTGTTCTTTTTTTTTAAAAAAAAACTGTATTTTTTCCAACCCTGCTAACTTTTGACCAAGTTGGAAAATTAGAATGCGTTGCTGCCAATATTTACTTAAAAGACTTCCGTTTCTTTCAATTGACATTTGGATTAGCATTTTCTTACTTACCCAGTTGATGTGATTTTCAATTTCTTTATGAACTTGGCAATTGGCAAAATTGAATGTTTATATAATCAGTTTAGTTTTAAGTAAGTGGGAATTTGTCGCCAGATACAAAATTTCTCATCCTACGGCCTCGCGCCTCATAAACCTACTAACATACCAAAATTCCTAGTTTTTATTCCGATTTCAATTACGGTACCTAAAATATGAGATTTTGTACATCCAAAAAGTCTATTTAAATTACACAGTTTTTTGTCTCTTTAAAGCTGCTAAAAATGGAAAATATTCACTTTTGGAAATTTTCTATATAGTCCCAGGAGGCTAAAAACTTTGCCAAATTTAATCCTTGTAGTTCTACTGGAAGTGCCTATACTGTAAAAAATCGTTGTATTATTTCAACGACATGCCTATGTGTTAGCACGATTGTGTTAAAATATAACACAAACAAGTGGTTAGAACAACTCACTCTCCGTTTGGAGTTGTGTGTCAAATGCCGCTAGTTGAAATGACACACAGCCTTGTGTTAACACAAGTGTAGAATCTTCGGTGTTGTTTTCTGCGTGATTGCCAAATATGTTGGGTATCTAATTATAAAGGCTTATGAACTGAAGCTACAGGCAAACACAGTAGAAAGAAATACTTAAACAAATCCAAATATACGCAAAATTTCAAAATACAAACCGCGCGATGTGTTTTCAATTGTTTTACAAAATGTTTCTGAAGAAACTCTAACAGCACAAGATGTGCTAGGCATGTACCATTTTGGTGTTCTAAATTCATCTCCCACATTTGATGCATTTATTGCTTCTTTTTCAAAGCGGTTGTGTACTAGAAGCAACAAACGCATCAACTTTATTAGATGGCAACTGGCGCCGATCATTTGAAAGTGAATATGGAAGAACTATAAAATAAAGTAAAAAGACAGTCGTCATTTTGTAATAAAATTAGGTCTACATGGCGAGCAGATTTTATCCCGAACGGTTATCGTCGAATATACGCGGGTTAAAGGAGCACTCTGATTAGCCAAATTCAAAAGACCTTAAGAATTTATCCCTCTACAAGCGACGGTTTACGTGTTATAGGCTGCCAAAAACATGAAAAAAGGAATTTTAAAGGTCCATAGCTCCAAAACTATGGGACCTACCGCAGTCGGGTCAAGACTTAACTTAGGAACTAGTATGTGCCCTATCCAAAAATGCGTGTGTCAGAATCCTGAGGTGCTTCCACAACAATTTTTATAGAGGGAGTTTAACTACGGGCCTATGATATAAAGTATTCTCCAACTACCTCCATAAAAATTGTTGCGTGAGTACCTTAGGAATCTAAAACATGTATTTTTGGATAGAGCACATACTAGTTCCTTAGTGAAGTCTTGACTCGACAACAGTAGATCCCATAGTTTTAGAGCTATGGACCTTTAGAATTCATTTTTTCATGTTTTCAGCAGCCTTTAACACGTAAAGAAGGAACTGCCATTTCGCCCCGCTGCTACAACCGTCAGCGTCTTGTATCGTGTTTACTGTAGTTTTTCTTTCAGTGGTCGACGGGATTGCAATGATTGTTAGTGACTGAATAGGTAATTATTACTCCTTGTTGCACATTTCATGAGGACTTACGTAACACAAATGAACATACTAATACATACATAAAATAAACTATAAAATTGTATTAGTTTAGCGATGCCACGTTTTTCATACTCGATACATGTGGGGTGAAACCCGATTAGCATGTACACCTGGTCTTACCCCACCATTAGGGTACTTCCGGGTGATTTGCTTTTTTGTGAAAAACATATATGCAAAACAATAGACAGAACCTATCACATTTTTGTAGTATTCACGAATTATAAGTCAAGAGTAATTGTTCTGATCATCATTCCATTTTGTTGCCAATCTTGACTTTGACAACACATCAAACCTTAGTTACCCATTTCTATCCCACTTTCCCCTATATAAAAATTACTTTAACCCTTAACAGGAAACATGTGTCTGTCAGACACGTATCCTTTTTCATTCATACATTACAATATACGACTCAATTTCATTCATATAGTACTTTATAATATATATATATATATATATATATATATATATATATATATATATATATATATATATATATATAAGCCTGCCATATTTTTTCCATGATAAAACGGGACACCTTCGATCTCTTCCCCCACTTAAAGAACTTTACAACGCAATACATTTTTTTGAAACATTGGGTGATATCAATAAAAATAAGTAACTACTCCTGAGAAGTCCTGCTCGAGAATCGGAGTAACTACACCTGGAGTAATCTCCTCCCTCAATTTCGTATCAATAAAACAAGCCACTACTCAGGTCTAGTCTGCTCCAGATTTATGAACGTTTACTCGCGCTTCCTCTGCACGTAGCACTGAGTCGTATCAATAAAAGAAGTGATTACTCATTTCTCCCATTCAAAGCGCAGTCATTTCGTTATTTTTAACCTATGGCGTAGTATCTTAAAAGCCATGAAACGGGCAAGTAGCAACGATAGCTTCAATCAAAGTGCATTTGTGGATATTCTAAAAGAGTTTCCAGTGGTACTTTCAAAGTCACAGCTACCAGAAAGTAAACGAAGGAAAGCCGAAACTTTGAAGGTAATTACAGTGAAATGCAACGAAATATCAAATACATCTACGACTGAAACAAAAATTCAAAAGAGAATCTTTAATATTCGAGCGAGAATAAAACAAAAATAAAAAAGAAGAAAAAATAATAAAAAAAAACGGGAAAGAAGAAAGTAATACTGAAACCATGGGAATGAACCTATTTGAGCTGACGGATGTTGATTGGAATCCAGCAATATCAAGATTAACACGACAAGCGCATATCACGTGTTGTCCAAGGTCTTTGTAGATTGTTTGGCTTTAAGAACGAAATCAGACACTTGGCTCCTTTGTTTTCTTTTTAATAAAGTCCAGCCACCCACGTCTTAAATCACGTCCATCTGATTGCGTTTTCCACACCATACATGTCCCCTTTCGCCTTGACATAAACAAAATGCATTCTCATGTATACACCCTTTCTATCAACGTTGAGTTGAGTTGATTATTAGTTTAACGTCCTTTTCAGTAGCGTGCCTATATGAGACAGAACCCACTGATTAACGTGGAATCCAAACCACATGAGCTCCTGCCGGGAATCGAACGCGGGTATCCTATGCCAAAGGCATGTATGCTAACCGCTTAGCCACGAAATAGCTCTTCCTATTAACGTATTACTCTCCAAAATACTAGGTTTCTTTAATGCCACTTGTGTATAGTCAAGTGCTCCGATAGCACCCGGAAATGTATATTGTTCTTGCCACTCTGCCTTTGTTGTTTGTATATTACGCACACTTCCGGAAACAATCCATTTTCAGGTAGTCATAGACAGTACTTTGAGCCACACCAGAATCCCCTTACATTCCGATCTTGAATCCCGGATCACTCACGTAACGCAAGAAAACCAAGGGCACCGATTTCTCTGTAAATTGGGGGGGGGGGATGGGCATTCAGATGCAGAAGGTATATGTATCAGGATTTTAAGACAAATTGCACTCTAATTATGCCAAATATTGTATATTCATAAATACAATAGGGGGCCCACATGAGCTTTGGGGGGCCCGGGCCCCCTGGCCCCCACAGGATCGGCGCCCTTGAAGAAAACCCGCATCTTTTCATCATTACGTAGTCCACCACCCCGAATTTCGGTTGATTCTCCTTAAAAAATGTTGTGCTAATCACTACATTTTCTTTCATAAACTTATAATGCTTTTTGTAATCTCCATTTCCAACATTTCTATGCAGTTTATAAGTTTTTCTACGTAGTAAAACAATCATATACTCTGCCATATTTCGCACGGAGTCACCTATTTAGCTTGCTCCACAAATTTGGAGAAGTTACTAGCATCACAGAGGAGTCTTTGATTTTTATTGATATCAAACGCGTAGTAGTTACTCGGCTCGAGAATAGAGGTGTGGTTACTTCAAAAGGGCGGGGCTTCTCCGAGGTCAGCCGAGACGACTAGTGCTCAGTTCTCTTTTTATTGATACCAATGCGAGTAACTACTTCAAAATTGGGCGTAATGAGTAACTTCTCCGTTTTATTGATATCACCCAATGTCCTACATAGACATAATAGTACCCATTCTAGGATGACTCAAGAAAATTGTCTTTACCAAAAAAAAAAAAGTTGTTAATGGATTTTCACAAAGAATATTAGTACAAGAAATGTTATTCATTTATTATACGAAACATAATTTTCTTTTCTTAAACAATGAACGTTGCATCTTGCTCATATTGATATAGATAAGCTTATATTGAGAGCTGAAATAGGACGGAACTAAAATACGGGACACTTGCCTGTCCCGTCTAAATTGATGGGGACGCAGGACACTTGAGTCCAAAATCGGGACTCCCGATTATATATATATATATATGGCAGGCATTATATATATATATATATATATATATATATATATATATATATATATATATATATATATATATACGATTCTCAACGTTACGCACGGGACATTTGTACACAAAAACTACTTTTTTTTAACAAACATCTATTTTCAATTAAAATGAAAAGTATGTCAAAATTAGGGGGGAAATTATTACTGCATAGTTAAATAAAATAAAACATACTAAACAATTGCAAATTTGAGTTATAAGCCAAAATTAAGCGTTACGCACGGGACTCAGACTAAAAGCTCATTTGACAACCTCAATTTCATTGGACATTCTCTGCGATTTTTGGCAGCATCAGCATTTTATATACCATCGCTTATGTTCTACATTCATTCTCCTTACTGTGCATTATATTTTTAAATTGGAAAATAGAATTTAATGACCTTTATATTAAGTTTTCTTTTCCGACTCACCGTTACGCACGGGACAGAAAAGTAACCATGCAATTGTTTGGTTGTTCTAAGACTGTTATTATGCAATATTTTTACTAAAGAGATTGATATTTTATGATTAACATTTGGGCATTAACAAGCATAAAAAATTGTATCAATAATTTAATTTAAATGAATTAAATTACATTCCAAAATATCAAAGTCGAACTTTGCTAGGCAACTCGCTCAGTGTTATTACCATGTCTTTGGGGTATTTGTTTGAGCGCTGATTGATGGCGTTCAAACCACATAATCTTGTACAACTGTTGAGCTACTCGATCCTCTGTTGTATCTACCAAACGTTGAGTCGTTTGAATGCCATTTCGGGAAAGTGAATTGAAGGGAAAATAGTTGGTTTTCGGTTATTTGGTATGATTGATTGTTACTTCACAGTGAAGATTTGCTTTAGTGTGAGTTTTCTAAGTAAGTAATATGAATTCAGAGGCAAGTAACTCTGTTTCAAGTAATATTGTCACTGATGAACTGAAACGATCAACAAAAGCAATGAGTGGCGCTGAAAGGGCTAGAAAATATCGACTTAAACATAGGAACAAGGTGAGACTAAAAATAAAGTAAGAATGCAGCGTTAAAAGATTAACTCTTTTCCTCTCACGTTCCCTTCGGGGTCAATCCACGCCAAATCATCACAGGAAAAAGAACTTTATGATAAAAGTTGTGATGAAAGTTGGTGAAAAGCTAGAGCTTGTGGAGTCAACATTTGTCAAGGTGTAAACTCCAGTGACAAGTAGTTGTCAGATAGCAGTGTTGCCAACCTGACAAAATGTGCAATTTTTCGCAAACATGTTAAATGAAAATGAATAATAACTTCGCTCCAAAGTTAAATAGAAACGTCATCGTGGGCTTGTTGTAAAGCTGAAGGAATGCCCTTTTAAAAAAAATGGTGCAGACCATTTCTGGTATTTCTTGGGGTCAAGGTCACACACTGTAATCTTTCACCTCAAATATGTGAAAAAATGCATTCCTGATTTTCGTCAAAACAACACATCTTGTGTAGTGTCATGGAGTCCACCTGTTGTGCACATTTCATATTTGGATGGGTACGGAAACAGGAATCAGAAAGTAATGAACCTCGCAGACTTCAATAAAAATGTCATATTAAATGGGTGGATATGATGTGAGAATTTTTCAAGTGTGATATAAATCCCCTTGAAACAAGTAAACGTTGTGCACATTTCAAAATGGTACTCACCTACAAATGAAGAGAGTGTTGCTTTATCCTTTGCATTCTCTCTTGTGTGGTAATAACGTCCGTAGCTGTTAAATTATATGTGCTACCAGTAGCTATGCACGGGTCCACTGAAGCAAAAACATGAGTGATTAGAACAGTCAGAACATCAGGAGGTTGGGGATGTAAGCTTTGTAGGTTGTTTGAAAATACAGAGGTCTGCTTATCAACGTACCACCACTGCCTGTCAATTATGATGTGCAACCCACCTCAAGTGTAGTGCTTCTTCCAGCAGTACACTGAATGCCCAGGAGCTGACAAGGTGAGGGACATTCTGGATAATGTTATTTTGATTTTGAGTTTAACGTTCCTTTCAGCAGCAAGTCTATATGAGACGAGACCTACAGATTAACGTAGAATCAGAACCACATGAGCTTCCGCCGGAAATCGAAGCCGGGTCTTCCACGCCAAAGCCGCGTACGCTAACCTTCTAGCCACGAAGGAGTTCGGCATTCCGGATAATGTTCTACAACATAATGCAATTTAACATGTTACCTTCAAACAATGGGTTACAAATACATGTGCTCTTGAGACATTAGTGAAGCCAACTAACGAATTGGCTGACCTATTTATTTCTAAGTTAACACTCTCGCAGGCACATGCGCTTATTGCAACCCAACAGGCAAGGTAAAAGTAAAATCGCTCAAACCGTTCACAGGCGGCTTCAAAGGTAGCGGAACACCATTGAAGAACACCACAGATTTCTTTATTACATGGGAGGGATAATTCAATAAGTCCTTCCAGTTGAGGGTGGCTTTCCAGTTGACCTGCTGAAAAAGAAAGCGTTGTTGCAATTTTCACCTTCTTACTGATTCTTCGGTAGTCTTCGCAGAAAGACAGATTTATCAGGTTTATCTAGTTTTTTCGTTACTTTTCTTTTTGTTGCATCCTCCTCCTTCCGTCTCTCTTAGCTTGAAGGGCATAGTTGTAGAACGTTAAACTTAAATATTTCATTTAATTTGAATTCAATTTGGAAATGTTGTAATGAAGAGAAAAAAGAAATCAATCATTAGTTTCATGATATGTGCTTATTTTACTCTTATTGTTAATATTTTGTAACTTCCATAACGAGAACGCTTGTATGAACTAAACATGTTAAGTGGTTTGCCCCTTTCCTTCCCCCACCCCACAGTAGGCATCAGTGCCGAAAAAGCCAGATCAGAAAACATACGATCTTCGCCACCCCCAGAAATCCGTCCTTGACCGCCCCTGTTCATACTACTATATAGAATTCCTTTAATGATTATTGCGTTATTATTATTATTGTTGTTGTTACATAATGTAACAATCGATAATATAAGTTTAGCGATGGCAACAACGTATCAACTCGACAAGAAACACTGCGGTTTATGGCTTATTTGGAGTGTTATTTATGAGGGCGGCTAGGATAAATTTTCTGCTTGAGTACAAAGGAAGCCAGTTGGGACCCAATAGAACGTCTCGACTATATATAAAGGACACCAAATATGAGTTAAATGTAGGTGAAGTTGTTGTCATATGTGACTTGGCGGAAAATTAATCCATTTTGCAAAACGAGGTAAAACGTTTTCATTGGAACAATGTACAAACCATTGTTCTTCCATTTGCTGTTGATTTTCGTGAAACCCCTGCATGTGGAATCGCACACAATAACATTATCTCGGACTGAAAGCAACATGACACCACTGCTGTACATGTGTTTCGTAAGAGACTGATTAATTTTTGGGAGAAAACATCAACGCAGTATCTAAGCTCAAAATTTCGGAACACCATTTTTGGACCTTTGAGACAAGGGCCCAATTTCTGACGTTAACACTGTGCTCAGACGACCCGAACATTTAAAAACTTCACCACCCACCCACATACAATTCCATGTTTAATAGGCGTATAGAAAGAACCCGCGCCCAAAACTTCGGGACCCCATTTTTCTGGAGCCTCATGGCTGGGGCCCGGTTTCTGATATCACCACTGTGCTCGGGAGACCCGGACTTTTCCAATGCCACCATCTGCATCCACTAACTCCATGTCTAACACGGCTTCCCCATTGTAGGAGGATTTTGACGAATTTTATGCAGGTTCTTTACAACTATTTACAACGTTTCAAACTATTCATAAGAAATGAAATTTCAATACATTAGAAACTATGTTCTTTTAAAATGTTCAAAATGGATGACAGCATTGATTTCCAGTAATAGTTGTAAACTTTCGTAATTTTATTCTCTATTTTAATAGTAGTTTAATTTCGAATCTTTTAGGGTTAAAAATATTTTTGTGAAATGTAACGGAATACATTGAAATGCTCCTACCCCCACGGGTACGTGTTCCAATTATAAATCGATTTGAGGTTCAGCGTACAAATGAGAAACTCCCAAAGCGAAGTACAATATTGTAACGTTGTTGACATACATATGAATAACTGGTGATTAGGTCGTTAAGCTGTACATAAAATCATATAAATTTTCATTCATATTACGCAGACAAGTACACACAGAACAGCATATGAATCTTTATCTGACTTTTGTTTCTCTAACTTTCTCATAGCCTTTAGAAATAATATCTTTAGAATCGAAATATTCGTTAAACATTATTATTATTCTTATCCTTCAATATTCATTATACATCATATTCTTCATTACTTTAAATTCTTCATATTACATAACTATTTTACATTATATTCCGTCGAAGCTGTTTCAAAGTTAGTATTACACTTCTGACATAGTCATCATTACAAATCATAATTGATTCTCAATCCATACGCCTGTAACTTGTCCATCCTACCTGCAGTGTGGATCCTACGCAGTTTCGATCCTACGCAGTTTCGACGCTACGCAGTTTCGACCGTACGCAGTTTCGATCGTACGCAGTTTCGACGCTACGCAGTTTCGACCGTACGCAGTTTCGATCCTACGCAGTTTCGACGCTACGCAGTTTCGATCCTACGCAGTTTCGACGCTACGCAGTTTCGACCGTACGCAGTTTCGATCCTACGCAGTTTAGGTCGTGTGGAGTCCATGAATATAACCCTAATTTATAGCTGCACAGGTTAAACAAATTAAAGAGAGAGAAAAAAATATATATTTTTTGAGCGCATGATTAAAACTTAAATTATTTCAGGGCAACTGCGTAGCATCGAAACTGCGTACGATCGAAACTGCGTACGACCGAAACTGCGTAGCGTCGAAACTGCGTACGATCGAAACTGCGTAGGATCGAAACAGGTTTTGAGCTGAATTTTTCGATCGTACGCAGTTTCGATGCTACGCAGTTTCGATCCTACGCCGCATTCCCAATACAATTCCATGTACTAGACCTTATTTTCTTTCTGTGTATACCCTATTTTTACTTTTTCTTATTTATTTTTGTAATAACAAAACTTAATTTTGTTGCGTCATTGTAGAATGCACATGATTATGTCTATGTGGGACATTGAAGGTGCATGTTTTTCTTTCGTCTGCTAAATTCTTCGATAACATATTATTTGGATAGCATATCCAGATGAAGAAATCTCACATAAATGCAAAACATTCATAGGAGTTCCGCAGAAGTATAAAGTTTCCAAGAAGAGTACAGATTATTCGTTACTTCCTTGTATCTGTTTAAATAATGCAGTCAAAATGTTTCCAAAAAAATATAGTGGTGAAAAATTGAGGAGAAGGGTAAAAGATATTTCGTATTCTTCTGGAGAAAAATATGGTAGGCTTAATTTTGATCCATGTTGCTCTTTTCCTAGTTTTGCCTCTGTATTCTTCTGTAGCTGTATTCCAAATTTTCGAATTTTTAAAAATATCTCCGATAAATAATTCAACATCGATTTATTCAGCCACGCTTGCTGGAGCCAGATTGTCGCTCACCTGCATTCAACAATGACAACCTGTGTACCATCAAGCGCAAAAATCTGCAGCAGTACTGGGGATCAACTTGCGATAATGGAGCGAACATTTGTGTCCTTCTGTGACCATTATCTCTCATGTGTATCGCACAAAGCTACTTAATGTCCCGTCTAATGACTTACGAATTGTGTTGAGCTCAAGGTTCGGAATTTAAATCTTTCCTTGAGCAAGAAATTGTGGAAAAGTTATTATTTCTGGATATTATACCTAAGTTACACTTGTCCTAAAAGGAAATGAAATTGACTTCATGAACCTCCGCCTTCATTCCTTGACAAAACTCTTACAATCTAGTAGAATAATTCTGCACGACACATACTGAAATTACGGTTGAGCAAAGTGTGAGTAAGTGGAAGCTAGTGCAGTTTTTGATGGACCATAGCATGGTAGAAAATCACACAATATATCTCAAACAATTGGCCAACCTATTATAAAAAATTACAAATAAGGACCTCGATGTTTTATTTTCGTGTAATGTTATTGCCTGCGATGAGCTATTGGACAAACAAAGGACACATACATTTTTAGAGGGTCGGCTGTTTTTCACACAATAAATGATAGTTTTATTATGTTTGACTTATATTACAGTACAGTGTGTGTTCTGTTGTTGTTTTCATATAAATGAAACTTATTTCAAGTAAAAATTACAACTAATAAATAAGGTTTTACCTTTCTCTTTTTCTAACTAAAGTTGATCCAATGCAAAGAAAACAGGTCTTCTAACTCTACTATTATTGTTTGCTTGACACAATGAGAGTTCTGTTTTCAGTTGAATTGGATCTACAATGTTGCTAACTTTTCAAAAAAACAACGTTGCCTATTCTTACTGTTTAAAATTACCAATCATAACAAAGAACTAGCCTATAACTAATATTTAGTGGGAAAAGCGCTAAATTGGAAAACAGAATATACTTGCATACCCAGACGCTCAAAGAAAAAAGGTTGAGCCACATAGTAAATGTATGGGTAATACAATTTTTTGACATGAGATTGGTTATGATACTGACGTATAAAATTCCATATACGGGGTGCTTTAAGATTATAGGAGTTTGAGTAGGGAGCCTTTATGACAATCAGGGGGCAGGAGTAGTCAACAGGTGCGCTCGCCTCCTTGCCCCTCTGGCGTCGTTCCTCCTGCAAGTTGCAGTTATAATGATTTAACCCCTTCGGTTCCTACGTCTACATTTGTGGAAGCACATTAACCCTCCGTGGTTACTCTGGGGTCTGACAGACCCCAGATGAATTATTTTTTATTCTGATTTTTTCTGTTGTTTTTTTTCAAAAGTTTTCAATCCAAGTAAATTCAATTGGTAACACTGGCTGTTGTTATGGCTGGTAAACTGCGTCCATTGCGAGCTTTGTGCTATACAAACGCTTGTAAAGAGTGTTTGGGATCCAACGCACCCCAGTGTGACCGGCGCGTAAACGTTTCCTTCTTTTATTCGCTTTTTAATTCCACCTGTTTTCCTTTATTTCTGACATTTCTATTCATGAAATGTGGCTCAGAGTAAGTTTAAAAAAGAGGAAATACTTGAACTTTCGCTTGACAATAATGACAGTGGTATACAAGATTTTAGTATTTTCTTGAAGTACAAGGGCCAAAGCGTAGACCTTTTCAGGACTAACTGCTCGAATGCTGAGCCAGCAATTTAAACCTCCGTAGTTCGGCTCCTCATTAACGTAGAAGGATTATTTAGGTGTCTGTCTCTTCAGGAAAGATAAACCTTTCGAATGGTGTGCGTTTCATTCACATAAAGGTCTCATTACAAAAAGGTAGGAGGGCAAATTGAATGCTTTTGTTCCCCTCTCCCTCAGCATTTAGAAGAGAAACTCTCTCCCCAAAGGGGCTACAAGCATAAAAAGTGGCATCAAGAAAGATAAATCAACATACTAACTAGTGATACCATGTGTATAGCTATTGGGCTTGCGAGGGGGAATCAGAGACATATTGAATTTACCCTTTTTTCAGTATATATTTTTATAAAAGTAGAACATATTACCTGAAAATTGTGGGACGCTGCCAACACTATTATTTGCAATACGTCAAAGAATAATATCACATTTACGCCAGACATTCGGAACAATCATATAAAAAATAAAAAGATGAAGATACAATAGCAAGGGAAAAAAAAATTCGGAACAACGTACCTATGAGAATCATCCTGTATATATCTATATATTGTCGTGTACCCTGACTTTGGCAGCCCTAGCGACGTCCCTAATCGTCACAGAGATAAGAATACCTCGTTGAAAAATTTATGGGATACAGATTTTAACGAGATACTTTTGTGCCTCCCGTGCCCAACCCGTAAATGAAGAAGAATGTAAAACTCGGAAAAATACACTTTTTTGAAGTTTGTACAGCTATGGCAACACCAGGGTCCGAAATCCCGGGGGGACGGGAGGAATTCCCCCCCTACCAAAATTGTTATGCTTGCATTTCCCACCACCAAAATCTGTAGGGGGGACACCTTAATATTAAACTAGAGGGAGAGATGGAAAGCAAATTTCATAAATGAATAAAAATTTTAAAAAAATATTATAATGGTCACAGCTTCTAAAATAAATTTGTAGTTTATCTATGAAACAGATTTAACTGTCTTATAGGCTGTAAGGGGTTTCTTGCTTGCAATTAAGGTATACACATAAAACTGTGGCTACTGTGGCTAGGTTTATTGCTGATCAGTTTCGTGCAGAATTGGTAAAACTTCTCAAACAAACAGATTGTTTTTCAATTTCAGTGAACGAATCCACACACAGGTTTGCAGATAAGCACTTGCTGTTATATGTGGCATATGGGGGTGAAGAAAATAATCCTTGTTTTATTTATTTATTTATAAATTAGTGCCATTTGAAAATGCCGATGCAAAATTCTTGAAAAGAAAGTTATTCAAGTATTTTCCGAAGGCAGCATAGATTTTTTAAATCTTAAAGAAACGTTTGTTGGATTTGCTTCGCAGGGGCTGCAACGTTCACCGGGAGAAATGAAGGGTTGCCGCTCGAATTAGAAGAAGTGTCCTAAAACTTTAAAAGTATCGCATTAGACACAGATGCTGCAAGACTGCTATAAATAAAAAGAAATATGTTTTACATACGTAGGATTTCAAATGAGAGGGACGTATTACTGATAGTCTTGAAAGATTTTTCTTGTACACTCCGCATCAAAAAAATTGCGACACCTAATGCCGTGCAGCTAGGCCACCCAATATACACCTTCCTATCCCATAATCCTGTCTGGTAAAGAGACCCCCTTTCTCTCCTCCTTTCTTCTCTCCATAACTAAAATTAGCTAACAACATGAACGCAATTCTAATTTCAAAATACACATGCATCAGTATCGATAAAATGAAATAACAAAACCAAGACGAAACAATTTTCATAAGTTGATTTAGGGAGAAACTGAAACACACACAATGAAAAATTGAAACCAATGGATGTATATTACACAGAGGTTCAGAAATGAGGCAGAAAGAGAGAGAGAGAAAGAGAGAGAGAGAGAGAGCGAGAGAAGAAGAAAAACAAAAGTGAGAACAGGTAAAAATGTGGAATTTTAAACTTAGAAAGAAAACACCCTAACATTATAAAGTTCCGTTACCAGAAATCCAACAGTAATATAGAAATAACGTTTGATTTTATATATTTTTTTCAGAACTATTGGAATATATAGAGGATGCTTGAAACATCCATTAAGTCAGTTTCAAAAAGGATAGCATACTCAATTCCCAGTAGAACTGTAGATATCACAGACACATCTAAGATAAGGTCAACAGTTTAACACATGCTTTGTTTCCGCGTGGTTCGGTTGTAAATTCGGTAGTGTTCATTGGACGTACTGATGCAAACCACATTCTAATAAACCCAGTAGGTAGCGTAGGTCATATCTTCCATTCCAGACAAATAATGCCAAGTGAACAAAAAAAAAGAAAGAAAACGAAAAGAAAAAGGAAGAAAGAAAGAAAGATAAAATTGAATGAGTGCTATTTTACTGGTAATTTTTTTATCAGAAATATCCTATATTAAAAGTCCAAACCGTATCATTATGAAGTTAGAAATGTTCAAATGGAAAATTGGATGTTCCTTATAGATGTAGCAAACCTTGCATGTTTCAAATTTCAACGTGAATAAATCACATAGAATTATAGGACGAAACAAATTTGTATTGAACTAGTATAAATAAAATTTTGTTTTCAAATAAACAAAGAGGTTGCCATTTTCTAGTCTTTTCCGAAGATTTATCTGTTCGGAACATCCAGCATGATTTTCATCTCTTGCAGATATAACGTTATAATTTCCACAGATAGAATGAACACGCTAAAGCTCAAACTGATCATAGTGTTAGTCGCATGATGTTGGTTAGCTTATGGACCACCATTTGGTCGATGATTCAAAGCCGTAGTGACCCAGTAATTCGACTGGGACTCGGTAACCCAGATGATAAAAAAGATATTATGCTTATTCCTTTGCGTTTAAACAGTATTTCTTTCAGAGATGACTAGGACTGGAGATGTTTACCCCAGAGCACAAAAACTCGACGCTGAAGTTGGCAGTTAATTACATTTTCCGGACCAGGTATATCTGGAAACTTTTGCTTCCAAAACTTTTAAGTACATGCACCCGGCAATACTGCTATTCATCACGAACTGAATTGTCAGTTCCACGGCAGATTCTAGAAGTGCCCCCGTTTTGATTCAATGAATAGCAGTGTTGCCGGGTGCATGTGAGAAAGTTTTATCGCGATAATTTCAAAGTTTCTTTTCCATTGATTTTAGAAATAGCATAATGTAGACAGGTCGCATTTTCGCCGATCCCAAGAGGTTCAGTCAGAACATGGCTGAAGTAGCACTCTTAATGACCACGTACCGATGACGTCACCTATTTTTACTACTACTACTGCTGCTTTTGCTTTGGATCTGTATAGTACAAGGGCAAATTTATTTTAATGATAATTTTAAAAAATAATCGTTAAATCACTTTCTAAATATTATTTTAACAAAAGAAGTGTTATAAAAAATTTTAAAAATTATAAAAAAAAACTCTCCTTAGGCAGGAGGCAGGGTTTGAACCCACGCCAAAAACGATTTTCCTTACTAGCGTGTTGCGCTAGTCCAATCAGCCCCGACAGCAGCTAGCGTTTACTTTGTGCTATATGTATGTCATGACTCGTGATGTCGTATCTGTATCGGCCAATCAGATCAAAGGATATCGGAAGCTCTTGGGATCCGCGAAAATGCACTGAAACATCAGCACTGTTGCCAATTCAGAATGTTAATTTATGAAAACCACGTTTTCCCTAGTAACCTCTTACAGAGGCCTCGTCCGATTAGTTATCGGTGGAAATTAAAAAATTCTTTTTTCCATTCCATAGTTTCCAAGCTACTCCAACTATACAAACTGAAAATTAACGACACAACATCTACACGTATGAGTTATGAGTCAATTTACGTGACTTGTAAAAAAATTGATTTACACCTTCGGTTACATCTGGCAACACTGTGTGGTTCCTAGTGTACTTCAATCGTTGCTTCCTAGTTTAAAAATATATGCATGAACAGTGTTTTATTTTGGTATAACCAATATTTGTGTACCACTTCCGGTTCAAAAGTTCTACTATCCCAAACTCCAGGTTGCATTGTATATTGGACGCCCTGTATAATACTATATAATACAAGATACTTGTATCGTTAACAGTAAGTCTTAGTACAACTTTTTTTTAACATTTCCCTGCGTGTAATCTTTATCAACCTGCACATTAAAACTTACATTTAAGTGAGTTTCACGACATTTTTTTCATTTTTTTGCATGTGATTTCCCTAAGGACGCATTCTGACTTATACATTCTGACAAAGAGTGGGGAGCCGCCGCTTTCTGCCTGTTACATTTTGGATATATAAACGAGCGTTTACTTCGAGAATATCCATGCTCGAGAGTGAAACTATACTTAGGAGGACGTCCAGTTTGAAGACATTTTTTCCTGGAAGCTGAGTTCGCCTTCGTGAGACAGCTGTGGGTTGTACAGGAATGGTGGTTGCTCTGCGTCCTGCCGATACTTTTAACAATCCCAATCCCTTTTTGCCATACGAGTGGAGAGCTGACAAAAGTGAGGATTCAGTTATAAGACGTCTATGAGCCCGATGTAAAGCTTTAATAGCAGAATGAAATTCTCCGGGATTATTATCGTATTTCATCAGTATATCCTCAAAAATTTCCTGAAGTTCTCTTGTGGCTTTCTCTTTCAGTTGGGCTGTGTGCTCAATCATTGGTAATTCACCAGAGATTGAGGCACGTTCTGAAACGTGTTCTTCACCATTCTTCTCTGAACTGGCTATATTGCCACTTGCCGCAGATGATGCTAGAATGGCTTGTCCTTTACGTGGGCTATTATGCGTAAGAGACCCAAACCAATCAGGAGGCAAATCCATTTTTCCGGTTGCTACCCAATATAATTCCTCCTTGGTCTTCGAATCCTGGGGAAGTGTATTAATATGAGGTTACGTTAGCTTTTATGGAAACTGCATGTTGGTGTTTGCATGGTGCACCAGATCTTCCCATCATGCAATCACACCTTCCCAAGTCCATATCAACTAGGTACGTTGTCGCCTCATCGGAAGCAGATGCTACACTATATAATGATCCACTTACGTAATGCACTGCTAGCTTCTCGATCTTCTCTGGATTTGGTTTGTAGCGTGACTGCAGCACCTCATCCCATCTACCATTAGCAACATTAATAATTTTTCGTTCATAATACGATGGCATATCTCTTACCAAGAAATCTAGTAATTGAGGGATGCTGAAAGCTCTGTGCCTCATTAAAATTCTGTCCTTCAAAACTCTAAATGCTGCTTCAGTAATGTTATTTGTATTGTTTCCATGAGTTATCATACTTTTGCGGCTATACAAGCACCAAGCATCACGTCTTTCACTAAGGGTTTTGATGTACGAGACGTATTGTGGATATTTTAATGAATTATCGCTACAGAGTTTCTCCAAACCATCCTCAAATTTTTTTTTTTTTGCTTGAAGCGTATACCAATTTAGAAAAGCTCCTGTAAAGGTTTTGTCTGTCTCTTTTGTCAATGGAGTTCGTGGCACAATATAACCAACGCCACACAGCTTGAAGGACATGAAAAATGCAAAGCATTAACAATGTTTCCGGAAAGCACACAGATAAACTATTCCGCAGTGCAATGCAGTCATCAGTGATAAATATTTTTGGCCCGGAAAGAGCACGACCACCAAAAGAATACTGTGTAAGTAGCTTTTTATATTCACTCAAAGCCTTAGTCAAAATATCCTCTTTCTCAGAACTTGTAACAACTACTCCTATCGGTAATCCCCCAACAATGGTGTCAACCATTAAAAGAAAAATCCTACAGTTGAACCTATGAGCATTACCTGAACTATCAACAAATGCTATGTCCGCACTACTTTTCAGACGGTCCACACGCTCCATTAATGGTGTACACAGAACAACGATAAAATTATTGTCTACTTCGCAGAAACTTATCCTAGGATTTTCACACCTTAGATCTGCCACTTTCTTTTTAATACTTTCCATTATTTTGTTCGGCGGGTACTCCCCATATTCATTTTTAAACACCTTATAATATAATCTATAGACCCATTGTAAGTTTGGACAAATGGAACGATCCGCAGAGACAACAGCATAGTCTTCGTGTTCCTCCATTAGTGTTCTCTTGTGGATTTCCATTGCTTGAGATGGGCTGTTACCTGCCTTGAAAAGCTCCAAAAAAAGTTCTTCTTGTTTCTGTAGACGGGTCCCGAAATTTCAAAGCTTCAGATCCCGTGGTGCGATGGTTGTGGTCGCCAATTATTCTAACGATTGTTGGATATTTGGGCATGTATATGTTCTTAGACCTGAAATAATCATAACGAAAACAATTAAATAACTCATTGTATTAAAAAGAAAAGCTATCAAATTTTAGCGAGAAACACGACTAATTTACAATTATCTGACATAGAAAGTATCTAACTGTTTCATTTATATAAGCGTCTCCAAAAATTTTTAATGTCGTTGACACCCTGAAACAACTATTAATTATCTGCAGCCCCCAAGAAATAAAAGATTATTTAAGAAAGAAATTACATATAATGAAAATCAAGTAAAAATTACGATTTTATAACACTAATGCCCAATGGCACCAATCGAGGATTAAAACCACATAAGGCACTCCGTTATTTTCATCTTTGCATAAGAGTTGAGCTGAGTTGATTTTGAGCAGCGAATCTATAGGAGACGGAACTTACTGATTAACGTAGAATCCGAACCACATGAGCTCTCGCCGGGAATCGAACTTGGGTGTCCCACGCCAAAGGCGCGCGCTAACAGTAGCCACGAAGGAGCTTTCATCTTTGGATAAGAATCTTACATCGTTGCACCAAGAGTCTGTGAAAAAGGATTAACTTCTCCATGCTGGTGGACAAACTTCTTATTTTTTTTAAGCCATATCAACTACTGAAAATTAAATTGCATTTCTGCTTTTTCAGAATATTAAGGGTGCTCAGTGCACTATAACGGCATTCAGATATTGAAGGAAATATCTGCAGGAAATCTGTGAATGTACCATTTGGGGTTATTATTTGTCGTTTTATATGCACAGTGAATAGCATGCACGAAGCACTACCAAAGTCCAACAGCTTTGGATCTGAAGGTGAATCATCTAAGTACTTCTTAGGTCGTTCAAAAACTTCAGGTTTACATTCGGCCCCTCCATTGATACTTGCAGCATCTTTTTCGTATCTAAACCAATGTCTTTCAAGTTTCCAAAAATGCCATCAGATGATCCTCAGCAGTAGCATGACCTAAAAATGCGGACATAAGATATCTTTTTCGTCCCAAAATCTAGAACTATATCCATTTGACCCTTCTGAGCGACAGGACTGAAACTTTCATCAAAAGAAATACAGATGATAGGACACTCTTTAACCACGTTTGTCAATTCTTTTTGAAAGTGTGGGCACAGTCAATGTGCATCTTGAACTGCTTCGCAATTTCGCCGAGAAACATCACTTTAAAAAGATCACTACAAATGCCAAACTTCTAGCAAAAGAAGGGTTATAACTTGATTAATAGCCCACAATATTTCTGCAGTAATAACTTCATGTTTGATGATAAAATTGTTGAGTATCTCTAGGCATAACACAAATATTGAATGTTGTGATTCTGTTATCAATAACACAAGTATGTTCGTTATTAACAACTCAAGTTCGCACTTCACGAAGTTCAGTTTTCACCGAAACAGAGTTGTAGTTGATGGAGCAGCATTCACAGGAACAGAGTCTGTAGTTGCAGCCTTAGCAGGTACCATGTGAAACAGTTTTTTGCTCAAACTTGAAGAATTTACTCTTTTAATATGCATTTTGCTTTCGGCATGAGATCGAACTGAAAAAATCCCATATTGCTAATATAAAAATTTGTCATTCACAAAGAGCAATACCCATACTTATTTTCTAACCTCTGAAGCAAATTCCAATTTGAATTTATTGTTCTGTCCAACCACTCATCTCTGAAAGAAGTCTTTCCTCTTATTTCACTCATTGCCTCTGAACAGATAAGTGCAACATTAATGTAAGTAAGTAAATGCATAAGAATGGATGCAGTATATTATATGCCGTACATAATATACTCAGGTCTGCAAACTAGCTGTAGGGTAAAATTTACTGACTAGAAATGAGGAAATGCTGACTAAATACCTGACAGTACTGACATCGATCCTCATTTATCCCTTTGGGGATCTTATGGTACAATTTGTACCATACGCGTTTTTCATGGTACATTGCGTTATTTGAGCTTTTTCGTCCGTTTTTTTTTTGTTTGTTTGTTTTTGTTTTTCAAGTCCAAAGGCATTGTAGAAGACATTACGTATGGTTTCAGACCTTCCTGCGTCCAGACATAGGAGGTAATGACGTCATAAATAAAATATATATTTTCTCATTTACTAAGCCTATGTTCAATATTTTTGGCGGGCTTATTTTTCTACGTAGAAGATTGAAATTTTGCACAATCATTCAGTCCACTGAGTAGTATTTACCAGATTTTTTTTTCAGATTTGTGAATTGAAACACGGGCGGAACCAAAGGGGCAAAGAGGTGAAAAAGGGATATTTTTACCCCCAAAATCCCGTTTTTCAGGATTTTCCCACCTCACGTACATGATTGGGACACGTGAGTCATACCGTCTGAAAGGCAGTTCCATTCTGAAGAGAATGACGGTCGAATCATTATCCTAGGGTAATTAGGGACGTCTCAGGGATTTTTTGAAAAATATACTTCTGTATAGGGTAACATGGGTATTTTCTGAATTTTTTTCTGGCGGGCTTATTTCTGCACCTAGAAGATTGATATTGTGCACAAACATTCAGTCCACCGAGTAGTATTTAACAGATTTTTTTCAGATTTCTGCGCTAAAACTGTGGGGTCCAGCGGGGCTAAAAGTTGAAAAAAGGGAAATCTAGACCCAAAAATTCCCTTTTATTTTGAAATTTCCCGCCTTAGATACATGATGGAGACACGTGAGTCATACCGCCTAAAGTCAGTACTATTCAGAAAAGAATATGAGCGACACATGACCCTAGGGTAATTAGGGATGTCTCAGGATTTTTTTTCCCTGAGATCAAAGTGTTTTGTGGTAATTTGGGGCATTGTGGGAATTCTTGATAAAATTTCTCCCGCCCTTACTATTCAAGATAGAAACTTGAAATTTGGCACACACCTTCAGTATACCAAATACTATTTATCAGTATTTTTTAGATGGCTACGTTCACACAGGGGGGGGTCCAGGGGGGCAAAGTTCGAGAAAAAAATTTTTCCCTCCGAAATTTTCACTTTGACATTTTCTTTCCCGCTTGTGGTATATGGTATGAGCATGCAAGTGGTACCATTTGAAAGTCAGCTCTATTTTGAAGAGAATGAGGTATGAACCATGATCCTAGGATAAATAGTGACGATGCAGTAGCTGCTTGACTGAAAGTCTAAAAAATAGCCCAAAAAGCCGGGATCCGGAAAAGATCCCCAAAGGGTTAAAATATGAAGCAGGCTAGGCTACAATAACAAATCAAATAATTAACTGTTTTTAAAATTGGCCGCCACCTTCTCCTCACTAAGCAGCTGTGAAAATTGAAATTCGATCTTGAAACGACAAAGAAACCAATAAATAGGTAATGCTGTGCAATCATCTGGGGAAGGGGGAGCAGAGAAAATCACAGCTGCTTAGGCCAATCCCCTTGCCTCCTTCTTAATATACAATATAAAAACAAAGAAGTACGTACACAAAAATTTGTGCTGCATTGTGTACGACAAAAAAAATCAACAATCACTTCGTAGACTTCACAAAATATTTTTTCAAAAATCAATAGGTAATGCGCTTTGCTACAAAAGACACTTGACCTGAAACTCAATATCACTACTTTTATGATCTCTTGACCGACAACCCCACCTCATAACTTTCGTGTCCAGTAGACACCCTGATCGGAGGTCTGATGCAGTAAGCCTAGAGCATTATTTGTATTATATGAATGTATTATTAATTTATATTACAACTTGTATAAATAATTGTATATTATTCTATTCTAGTTATAATACAAGATTGTTATTACCCTTAACTTTTGGAATTCAAAAATCCAGGATAGATTAAAGAGAAGGATAATATTTGTATATTTCATAATTCTTCCAGTATGTGGATCAAAATTTCAGTATCAAAATTAAATTCGAGTATAGTTCAAATATTTCCACTATCAGTATGCACCATGAAATTAGCAAGTGAAAGTGAATCACTGAGGTCCCACGAGGAATTTCATAGTTTCATTTGTACAATAAAATATGAATGTTCATATTGTATTCTAAGTAGGATTATAGGAATATGGCTTTAAATATATATGCAAATTTAATAAAACCCAATATTGCCAAATAAAACCCAATTTTGCCCAATAAAACCCACTGGGCTGGGCTTTAAAAAATGGGTTTTTCACAACCCTTCTTTTACCAAATGTGAGAAGAGAGCAGTCACCAAATACCTTTCTCAAGGAATATGGGAACGAAGAAAATCTGTGATGAATTGATATAAACAATGGCCAATGATTGTCTTTCATATAGCACAATGAAATCTTGGTAGCAGAGTTTGGAGGAGCACTGAAGATAAGGGGAGATGTGGAAGACCAAAAATAGTGGTGACCGTGGAAACTGTGGACCGTGTGCACGACACGAATCTTGCAGACAGGCGACCTAGTCTTTCACGTATTGCAGAGACCCTTGGGATCAGTGTGGAACATGTGAATTACATCGTGCATGAAAAACTTTGTTTAAAAAGCGTCGCAAAGAGGGTACCCAAATTCTTCACAGCTGATCAGAAGCGGACAAGACGGGACTGTGCAGAGTGTTTTGCGCCTTCTTTTAGTAAGTGCTTCCAGCTTTATTAAACAAATTATTACTGCTGATGAAACGCAAATATGTGTGTCTGAATGCGAGATTGAAACTCAGTCTATGCAGTGGTGCCATAGTGGGTCTCCCAGGCCGAAAAAATGCCGTAGAGAAAGCAAAGGATGTCGATTTTGGGAATTGTTAGGGGGTAATATTGAGCGAATAGCTGGAAAATTACACACCGCATTGAAGGAAAACTGGTGAGGAAAACTGTCCAAACGCACAGTCTTCTTGGCAGATAATGCTCCTTGCCACAAAGCATGCCATCGCAATGCACAATCTTTGTAAAATGAAGTTCGATATCATTGACCATCCCCTATTCTCCAGATATGGTCCTTCAGACTATTATATTTTCCGAAAACTTAACACGGACCTAAAAGGAACTTAATTTAGACAATGACGTCATAGCAGCTGCAGAGTTGTGGTTTGTACCACACGACAAAATGTTTTATCATCATGGGATAGAATTGCTGCAGGATCGTTCTATTAAGAGTGTCAACTTACAAGTCAACTATGTTGGATAAAATGCTATCACTGTGCACCTAGCGTCATGTTTTCACTCTGAGGCCAGAAACTTAAGTAACCCGCTTCGTAAATGGATATTGAATAAACTACGATCATACCAGGTAGGCCAATAAGTATAAATTCAACGATCACCTAATGTGACAGCTGATGCTGTTTTTGAGATGTCAATTTCCGCATGTCTGGAGTAAACTGGATAATTTCAGACTCAGATCTGGCTACATGTTAAGTGTTCCTGTATTTGTTCTCCTTAAGAAGGAGGTGAGAAAACATTCTATCAAACAGATATGTAGCGGCAAATGGAAACAGAAATCGTACAGCCCTTTTGGAAACTTTAGGATAAACAGCCTTAGTTTGGAACCAAACTCCAGCAACGATAATAAAGTAAACAGCATTTTGAACGTCGAACTACAAGGTAGCTCGACAAATCGGAAAATACAGGTGTAGGTGAGACGCCAATCATCTCATTAAGATATCATAAATTAAATATCACATAATCTATAAAAGTATAAGTTAGTAGACATACCAACATCTCTTGCCAACTTTCTTTATCGTTACTCTGATGTGGGATGGGCATCCTGTGTGCTTTGCTGAAGCTTTACTTTTATCTCTGGGATGCGTGTTGTGATGACACCGATAATCTGCCTATAATGAAAAAAAAAAATGAAATCGATGTGATAAATCCATTCTGAAGTTCTTATTAATTACTATAACAATAATTAAAATCTACTAAAACTACTTGAAGTTCAGAGATTGTAGTGCATAATTTAGTTACTGCAGTAGCAAACCATATGTATGTCACACAATGTATACTACAATAAATTAAGTTAAGCTTCTGCTTCGCCCCAGACCCTTCGACCTATTATTACAATTTCAATTAGGGCCTACCGAAACCATGAGATATGTGTTTAAAAAATCCTATTTAAATAGCATGAAGATCAGGATGGATTGATTTAAATCAGTCTGATTTAAATCACTTGATTTTTTAAATAAAAATCGTTGATTGAAATCAAATTCCGAAATAATTTAAAGTGAAAATAAGTAAAGTCCCGTTTCTGTTCTGTTATTTCGATTATGGAGATGACAATCATAATACAATGAGACTCAAATGTACAGTATGTACACCATTGTATGAAAACAAGTGTCATGCAGAGGATGATTAGGGAAAATCCAGTTTTGAACGGGTAACAGGGCAAACCTGTTTTCTTCTCTTCTTAACATATGGTTTATATTGTAAATCGTTAACTATTCCAACGGGGAAATCACTATCGACATTTAAGACGAAGATTCTTTTGTGTGCGCGTCTATAAATTTGTTCCCAGATAATAGGGCGTATTTACAAGTGTCCTATCACCTCTCGATATATATATATATTTTTTTTATTTTATAACTTTGGGCAAAATTTATGTATTTCGTACCGCAAGCTAGTTACAATTTCCTTAAAAATATGCCCTTGCCAAATATCAGTAACTTTTGCGAAAAAAAAAGTCTCACTTTGATAAGCGTTGCTGTACTTTTTCCTTAACGCTTAACCTTTTAAATTGTATCACCTATTTTTAGGTGATAGGCTAAAATCTCCATTATTCGATTAAAAAGTACCAATAAAGCTTTTTACTTCGTTTTCTCGAAGGCATTGTAGAGCATGTTACATATGCTTTCACGCCTCTCTGCGTCAAGACATAGGATGTGATGACATCATATTTAAAAAAGATATTTTCTGTTGTGCCTATTTTTATTATTTTTTGGCAGGCCTACATTTTGCATTCAGAAAAATTCTGCATACTCGTTCAGTTCACCCTTAGTATGTTTTAGATGATTTCAGATCTCTGGGTGAAAACAGGGGGGTCTAGAGGGAAAAAAATAAAAAAATGGATTTTTTTAAACAAAAAATAGCTTTTTTCGCGATTTTCCCGCCTAAGATGGAGACATATGAATGGTACAATCTGAAAGGCTGTTCTATTCTGAAAAGAATGATGTACAAACCTTGATCTTAGGATAAATAGGGATGTCTCAGGAAACTGTTACATGAGATCCTGTTTTATACGCGAATCTGGGGATATTATTTTTCGCGGGCTTACTCTTGCGTCTAGAAGTTTGGAATTTTGGACACTCATTCACTGCACCCCTTAGTATTTTTCAATTTGTTTCAATCTTTACCTTTGAACAGAGGCGGTACAGAGAGATAAAAACCCTTTTCTCGTGATTTTCCAGCCCCAGATAGCCTATACGATGGAGACATTTGAATGTTACCGTTTGAAACTTTGTTTTATTCCGAAGAGAATAATGTACAAATCATGATTCTAGGATAAATAAGAATGAGTAAATTTTTATATTACATCCGGGTCATCTGGGGTATTGTGGGGATGTTCTTAGCTCATTGTTAAATATTTTTCCCGCCCTTACTATTCAAGATAGAAGCTTGAAATGTTGTACACACATTTAGTACACTCTTAGTATTTCCCAGTTGATTTTGAGATCTGTGCGTTAACATAGGGGAGTCCAGAGGGGATCAAAATTAAAAAAAAAAACAGAAAAAAAACCCTCTCAAAATTTTCCGCTTCAGGGACATGATAGGGAAAATGTGAATGTTATCGTTTTAAAGGCTGTTCTATTCTGAAGAGAAGGTGGTATGATCCATGATCCTAGGATAAATATGAATGATGCTTGACGGAAAGTCTATAATTTACACCCCCCCCCAAAAAAAACATAATTTAAAATTGTTAAAAAACATTGTTTGGGATTGATATAGGTTAACGATTGGGGATTAATTCAAAATTCAATCCCAATACTTCATAGAATAAGACAGTAGGGAACATGCCGTGAATACTTGTTCGCAGGGTTGGCTGGTTTCAACCACAAACCAAACAACGAAACATGTTTGTAAAATCTTGATGAATACACACTTGTGGGTTATCACGATTCACTCCCGTATATTATTAGTATTATATTCAGATCTAAATTCCCCATTCATTACTCAGAGATTATATTACAAAAACATCTTTTTCTTTATAAGTTTATGAATATTTCTTTTGTGATTTTTTATAGTTGTATATTGCACTATTGTTATGCAATTACAAAGAAAAACTAAATGTTATTTCGGTGCTTGGGGTCCCTGGTTCGATCCCAGCTCACGCCGTGTGGACTTTGTGGTGGACAAACACCATGCTCGTGGGTTTTCTCGGGGTTCTCCCATCTCATCCCACTTTCTTCATTTCACTCATCACCATCTCCTTCAGCCTAACCGGCATAAACGTGGGACGTAAAACTTGAAGATTTCATTTCATTTCAAAATACATCGAAATGCAGTACTTTTTTGGGAGGAGGGGGTCATACAAACCCCTCAAGAGGCATTTATTAAAATCAGAAGTATCTTTGGTATCTATTTATGTATAAATGGGACAGAGCCAAAGTGGACTCAAACAATTCTTATCTTTATTCACTTTTCTTACTTATATGTAAATTAAGTCGTCGTATTTCTTTAACTTGTACTAATAAAAGTCGCAGCGAAATAACTTGGACTGAAATTGTTCTGTACTCTGCACTATTTTGAAATTGACATATAATTCTGTATAATGGTTTCACTTGTGTAACTGTTTATCTTTAGTCCTACTAAACTGACTCTTGATAGTTATATTAACAAGCAGGGTTGGCAAAAACCATGGTTTTTATTGAAAAAACAAAAAAATTTTTTGTTTAAACCTGTTTTTTTCGTTTAAACCTGTTTTTTTTTTGGTCGGCAGACGTATCGCATTTGTGGCCAATTAGTCCCGGTTTCGAGTTAAAATGGAGGACAATTTCTCTCGGATGTAAGCCGAGAAGCAGTTTGGATTCCGCTTTTACCTTATGTGACCGCTTCCTGCATAACCTGATTGTTGCATAATAACACCAAGTTGAAATAAACTTATTTCTGTCCATAAGTGATACAAATACATAGAGCAAATTATTTAAACAAACAAAAAAGTTTAAACCCCCCTAAAAAACCGGGTTTTAAATGCATTGCACGTATAGGCCTACTCGTTTTTCAGTCAATCAAAATTTACTATATTAATGTCTTTAGTAACGCACAAATGCGTAATTCAATACGTTTAAAGCATTAGTCGAGCAGACGGCTCTACAAAATTTTCACACATGTATCGCATTTTCCGATTTCTTCTAGCAGAGCATGCACTGAATGAAGAGCTAATGCTTAAACAATGAACCAACTTGTGCTAAGTGGCCACTAAGTGCTGATTGCTCAAAGCTCATAGGATACAGGCTTGGGTGTCGTTTTTAAGCTTGTGCATCACCATTTACAAGAATTTCCATTAACAAACCTGGATTTCTTTAATTTGTACTATTGTTTTCTTTTGAGATTTTAGCCTGCCTTCTCCGTTTTTTGTTGACTACTTACAGCTTTATCTCGGGCACTTGCGTAATGCCTTTTTCATCCTTGTAAGTGTTTATTTCCTTTGTTTTTTTTTCTGGTTAGTTATAACTCAGTAGGTTAAGAAAATGCATTTTAAATTTTGCATCGTCCCTGAATTTTAAACTCAATCTTTTTCTCCTTCGTTTCCTTCTGCTTCTTAACCCTTAAGAGGAAATATGTGTATGTCAGACACCTATGGTTTTTCTTTGTATTACATTGGCAACACTGATTCACTCAATGTATCGGTTCTCTCAGTACCTTCCAATTATTTAGTTGTATGTGTGTCGTAGTTGTCTGTTGTTGGCGTAATGTCTGAGTGAACATTTATCGATGATTTTAGAAAGAGGCACACATTACCATTATTGTTTATATTTTTGCGTGATTATTGGACACACATTCTTGAAGAGAGTTTTGCTTTCAAAAATTTTTGTGGTTTACTTTTGTTTACCATGAAATAGAAGCTATTGAGCTCTTGAAACATACTATTTTGTTCGTATGAGATTTTATGTATTTGCAAAATATAGACCTAGCACCTCGTGAAAAAAATTTAAGAATGAAACTGTAAGTACAGAAGATCTTTATTTGACGGCTAAAATTCCAAAAATTCTGAAAGTACAGAAGGAATTTATATTATTGTCTTCAGTAGCTTCTGACTGCGACGCCTAATTTTTTCCTGAAAGTCAAGAATTACCTACTGACAGTGAGGGCGGTACCAATTCTGATACAGGGCCAGGTGTGAGCTCAAGTAGTAAGAGAACTGTGAATGTGAGCAGCCCTAGTGAAGTTTCATGTGATAACGAAGGCCTTAGATACAGAGGTAAAAACAGGTTTGTTTGGAATTGAAATTAATCACTAAGAAAGCGAAGGGTTCTTCATCAAAACATAGTCAGAGGGATGCCTGCTATAGTCACCCATGTAAGAAATCTGGGGGGAAAAATCCTGTCTAACTTATGTGATGATGATATAATTCAGGAGATTTCAATATGAAGTTGGAAGAAAATCGAAACAAATTTGAAGTAAATTAGAGCAAAGTCAAACTACAGATCTACTGACCTATCTGAAAATAAAGCCCTTATTGCTCTCCTAATATTGTTTTCTATTTGTAAATCACGATACGAAGACATGTATTCAGCATTTTCAAGACACTTTGGGACGACCTCTATTTAAAGCTACCATGTTCGTTAAACGTTTCCAAGCTCTTGGACAAATAGCACATTTGAACAGGGCAGCTACATGTGGACAAATAGCATATTTGCAGGGTGGTAATATGTAGAATTATACTAACTTAAAATTTGTCAGTTTTTAAATTTATGTACTATTTTTATTTAGATATTGAAATATTTTCGAATTTATATTCCAATAAAACCGAATTAATATATGTAATTCTTGTTTATCATATTTTGCTCCAAGTACAAAACATAAAGTTTCATTATTCTATATTACACTTACGTTTTTAGAAAAAAGATATTACTTTATACATGTCCTTGTCACACAGACACGCATTTTCTGTAAGCGAACAAAATTAACGTTCCCTTTTAAGGGTTAAGATATTTTCTGAATTAAAAAATTACTCTAATGCATATATTTTACAAAAATGGAAATTTTAAAAGAGCTGGGAGTGAATCAAAAAACTACTTTCTCTTCTTTGTCTTCAGTTAAATATAATGTTACTATTTGGATGAATCCTTCGAGATTAATTCCAATCAGTATTGTGTTAAAATCGATAAAATAAAGCGCAACTAAAATGGAATTAAAACAAGAAGAAACAGCTGGCAATCAACAAGGATATCATCTAAAAGTTTGTTCTTGGCTTTCTTTTCATTCTTCCGAATATCTCTTTTCCATTTTGACTATTGCCAAACAACATCTGGAATTACAAACATGTATTATAACGAACATTAACCAAACGGAAGTGGTGTTCACCTGTTTCACGTTATTTCGAGAGAAGATAATTTTGTTTATAACAAGTTTTCGTCTTCGTTTATAAAGATTTATAATTTGTGCTGAAGTAATGTATGATTTTTTCTTGCTTTCCTTGTTTTTTCTTCTCCCGATATTCTCTACTATATATTGAGCTAAGTTCTGAAATTAATTTTCTATCTTACCATTTGATGTTATCCCATGTATCTCCATTAGCTTTTTCTAATAACAATATTGTTCTCGTTTCTACCAGGGTCATAATGAGAAGCTGTGATGGGCGTAGACATAAAATCATAATTAAGGGGCACTGACTGTAACATAGGGACGTTATTTCATATGAATATTTTTTATTAAACAGGCTGATCAACACTTGTATATGCAGTATTATTACACTATCCTCGCAGACCGTTTAAACGCTCAAAATTGTAAATAAGTAAAACGCAGCGAAATGATAACTATTTCATAATAAGTTACTAGGTTCGGAAACACCTGCTCGACACACAGGTACCGTAGTGAGTCATCAAAATTGCCAGAAGGCCATTTTATAACATTTTTTATCTTTTTCGTTTGTATAAAAAAGTTAAATCGAATATTTCAGATTCAGGCCCACACATTCGGGATAACAATGCTACCATCTTGAAATGTACAAAATAGAGCTAGAGGATCAAATATTTAAACATGTACAAATTTTGCCCTGAAATCCAAATTGAAAAGTTGAATATAATACAACTCAAAGATATGGTAGTCACATAGATTGATTATTTGATCTCTGTGGATTCAAACTTCAGAAAAATGATCATATGGCATTTCACTATATTTGACCCAAAAGCCGTTGCTTGTAGGAAGCGCAAACCGTTGACCACTAGGTTAGTCCGACGGTGATTTCTTCCGACGTTTGGTCTACCATGCAGTAACATGTTTAATCACATTAGGTATTTAATCTTCTAGTATAAGAATTACAGGAACCCTGACCTGTAAACATTTTCATCGTCTCTTTGTTTAATTCCCTTTTTTAATTTTAATAGTCGGTATATTTTTTTCAATTTGTCATCTCTTGGTTAATTTTTACCATGATATGCATTTTCTGTTGATGATTGCGTTTTGCTACATAATAGGAATTGTTCCAAATATTTTTTAAATGTTCAATTATTTCTCTTTAATCCAATTTTTTATCACTTTTCCATGTCAGCTAACCACTAACATTTAAGGGGACTGGCGCTCTAAGAAATAGCAGCTCCTTCCTCCAGTTGAATTATTTCAGTTTATGTCTGATAGCTGGACACCGAACATGGCAACACGCATGCCCCGAAATATGACATGCCAGTATATTTCTCCAATTGGAGCAAGAAAGAATGAATATTTCGCCATCACTTAGAGACGCACTAGATAGATTTGATAAACTACATTCACGTTGAATTTTAAGGTATGAAAACTAATGCAAACAAAATGAATATAACAATATGTTAGTGTTCAACAATATGCATCATGCTAAGACAGAAAGCATGGACAGGACAACGAAAATTTAACTTTTAAGAATAGCAAGTCTGCATTTCCCATCTTTTTGTTTTTGGTTTTTCTCTTTCCTTTAAGGAATATACCGCTTTTGGTTTCAATAGCAAACAGAACGTACCATGCTTAACTCCCTGAAAAACAAACTAGTTCCAGGCTGCCATTCGAACGAAGATTAATTAGAATGAGTCTTACACGCTGTCGAATTGGCTGAACAATCTAAGGCGTATGCTCGAATCAGCCATAAAACTCCACACTGCCATATAGTTGCCCCCGGTTCCATTTCAATTTTTAGTTTATTTACGATTTTTAAATGTTTATGGGTTAACATCTGGCCTCAGAAAAAAACATTGTATTTCTAGATCAAGGTCAGGCAAATTTAATCCACTATCTTCAGAAGTTAGTGTTAAGTCTACATATATGTAGGATCAATCGAGGATTTCCATTGAGAAAAGCTAAAATATCTAAGCTAGAAGTACTTTGAATGTGGTCTTGGCGCACAATGTTGCGTATATCATGGAAACACTATGCTTTGCCATCTTATTTGGCACTCCGATGTGATCACCATGCTGATAGCGGGAAATGCAATAGAAATACCAGGAAATAGAAGACCAACGATACAATATATAGACAGTTACGAAGAAGAGACGTTATCAAGTTTTAAAACTGACCTCCCACGGTAGAGAAGAGTTTCAAAATTTCAATGTTGCCCACCTTTCTATGGTTGGGGTGAACAGGATGGAATCGACGATTTAAAGATTGGTTTCCCTAATTTACTATATTCACACTAGTTCTTTAAGGATAATTAGAACGTTGTTTTCGTTAATCTACAAAGCCAGTTGTACCTCTTGAAGGAGGTGTGCTCACCAATAATCCATGCGGGAATGACATTTCTTAGCTTTGTTACGTAATGTTCGGGTAGCGTAAATAAAACTTCGAAAATAATATTCGCAACCTCTCGCATGAATACGTCGGAACTAGGTCGTGTTATTTTTTGAAATAAACCGCGTTCAAGTATCGGCTAGTACAAGTTATATTTTGCTCTCAAAACACATTATTTTGTTAATAATAATATGTTTTCTGCATTTCTTGTAGATATCTTAAATTTTATTGGCCAGTGCTTAGTGGAGGCTAGTGTTGGTGAAATATCTTTACACTTCTATTTCTTTCTTTTAACTGCGTGGATTATTCTTGTGGCCATGAAATCCTGTTTCCTGTCGTTGTTAGAATCTTGTAAATATATTCGTAAAGTTCATATAGATTTTCGCTTTTTTCTCAAAAGTTTACACATCCTTCTCTCTCTCTGTCACTTGTTTATTGCGTTTGTCCCAACTTTGCTACGGCAAATCACGATTTCTTTCGTATCTACATTGTGTCATCAACCGAAGCTTGGGAGAACGGTAGACAAAACATAGATACCGTAAAAATGGAAAAGTGAACAAATGATCAAATTAAGCTCAGATATTAACAAACTAAAATTATCATGTGCAAATCACAAAACTTTGTTAAACTTTACAGAAAATAGGTTAATACCAAATATAATTCATACAAATTAAAGAACATGAAAAGGTTACAAATGATGAAGTAGCTTTTACTGTATATATTTTCGGCCGTTTTAACTTCTTTTATTTCCCCTTTTATCTTTTATTATTTTCGGTATTATCGAAATATCTTGTTATTTTATTTTCGGGTTTGTCACACAAAACTGAGATTAGAAACGATTGTAAGGATTAAACAGTGGAGTGCATTGTTCTAAAGTAAACTCATGTTATACTCTTATGAGTGCTCCAATTGTACGGATTGAGCTTCGCAAGCTAAATCGCCGTTTGCATACGTGAGATCCAATTTTTTGTTTGTTTATCATCAGTGGTTGTACGATATTTTCATACGCCTCCGTGTAAAATAATTTTTTTCTAATATTGTGCAGAAATCAGCAGTGAAGTGACTAGTACATATGTGTTAGCACCCTAACATTCGTTTGTAATCTCAGTTTTGTGACAAATTCTGCCTCCATATCATTGAAAAGGAAGGAGTAATTGTGCCTGCTTGAACGATCACTTATTACTATCTGCAGAGGACTCCAGCGGACCCTTGGGATAATCCGACGTGGAACGCCTGAGATCCTATTAACTGCAACACCTCTGAAGGAGTTGACCGGTCGAAGATTATTGTGATTAAGTGAAATCTTAATTTATCAATTGTGCCATACAGTATAGTATTAAAAGAAAATAAAATAAGATAAAAGTGGAAATAAAAAAGATAACACGGCCGAAAATATATACAGTAAAAGCTACTTTTTCATTTGTAACTTTTTGATGTTCTTTTAATTTGTGTAAATTACTTTCAGTATTATCACATTTTCTGCACAGTTTAACCAGGTTTTATGATTTGCACCAGAAGATTATTATACAAAGCTGGTATAAACGCAACACACAAGTGAGAGAGAGAAAGGATGTGTAAACTTTTGGAAAAACAGCGAAAATCATTATGAACGTTACGATTATATTTACAAGGTTCTAACAACGAAAAAAACCACGATTTTATGGCCACAGGAATAACCCACGCAGTTAAAAGAAAGAAATTGAAGTGTAATTATATTTCACGAACACTAGCCTCCACTAAGCACTGGCCAAAAAAATTTAAGATATCTACAAGAAAAGCAGAAAACAAATTATTATTAACAAAATAATGTGTTTTGAGAGTAAAATATAGCTTGTACAGCGGGGGACACTTCTAAATGGTACACCTTAGCCGTAAATCTCCATATGGCTGTACCATTTAGAAGTGTCTCCCGCTGTACCAGCCGATACTTCAACGCGTGTTCATGCGAGAGCTTGTAAATATTATTTTCGAAGATTTATTTACGCTGTCAAAACATTACATAACAAAACTAAGAAAAGTCATTCCTGGCATGCTTTCTCTGTCCCAGTATGATGCATATTATTATATTAATTTTGTTTGTATTATTTTTTTTTCTCTTAGAATTCAACGTGAATGTAGTTTATTAAATCTATGTGGTGCGACTCTTAGTGTTGGCGAAATATTCATTCTTTCTTGCTCCAATTGGAGAAATATACTGGCATGTCATATTTCGGGGCATGCGTGTTGCCATGTACGATGTCCAGCTATCCGACATAAACTGAAAGGATTCAACTGAAGGAAGGAGCTACTATTTCTTACAACGCTAGTCTCCTTAAATGCTAGTGGTTAGCTGACTAAGACAAGTAATAAAAAATTGGATTAAAGAGAAATAAGTGAACGTTTAACAAAGATTTGGAACAATTCCTATTATGTAGCTAAACGCAATCATGAAAAGAAAATGCATATCATGGTAAAAAATAATTATAAAAGGACAAATTGGAATAATATATACCGACCTTAAAATTAGGAAAGGGAAAAGATATTTAAACAAAGAAACGATGGAAATGTTTATTGGTCATGGTTCCTATAATTCTTATACTAGAAGATTAAATACCGAATATGATTAAACATGTTACTGCATGGTAGACCAAACGCCGGAAGAAATCAGCGTCGGACTAACTTAGCGGCCAACGGTTTGCGCTTCCTACAAGCAACGGCTTTTGGGTCAAATATATGAAATGCCATATGATCGTCATTCTGAAGTTTGAACCCACAGAGATCAAATAATGTATCTATGTGACTACTCTATCCTTGAATTTTTATTATATTCAACTTTTCAATTTGGATTTCAGGGTAAAATTTGTATATGTTTAAATATTTGGTCCTCTAGCTATATTTTGTACATTTCAAGTTGGTAGCATTGTTATCCCGGATGTGTAGGCCTGAATCAGAAATATTCGATTAAACTTTTCTTTACAAACGTAAAAGTTATAAAATGGCCTTCTGGCAATTGTGATAACTCACTACGCTACCTGTGATTCGAGCAAGTGTGTTTCCAAACCTAGTAAATTATTATGGAATAGCTATCATTTCGCTGCGTTAAGTTATGGAGAAAGAAGTTAAGATGAATACTGTGTAGAAGTTGTACCGTATACTGTATGAATACTGTATAGAAGCTGTACCGTATAGGAGATGTAAAGAGTATTTACCAACCTTATCTTTTAAGATTTCTGTGTTTGTAAGATTGCTGAAGGCAATGGTTTCATGGTAAATTCAAGGTGAAAACATAATAGTGTCTGGAGAAAAGTAAGATCATTATGTCGTCTCATTACGTTTCTGGTTTTAAGTTTGTTAACGTTGAGTTCTGCGGTTAAATACAATTACTATTAATGCGAATACATTTTACTAATCCTCTGGACTTTCATGACTGGGTATATACTATTCATTTCACTCCGTTTGCTTGTTTGGAAATAGTTCCGCAAGTGTGAGTTCGTTTTGCTAATGATTACACTAGGAAAGTAGTACCCGAATCATGTGCTGGCATGTGATGGTATTATTGCCACCTCGCATACAGTTTTGATATTTCGTGACTTTTCCCGTCACACTCTGTTAAAATAAAAACTAATGGTTTAACAAATTCTTCATTACCATAAACAAGTAATAAAAATATCATTTAAATTACTTTGACGATTCTCATAGTACTTAGATACAAAATTCAAAATATGTATGTTGCATTCGTTAGTGCGCTCTAGTTCTGGAACTGAGTTGTTGACCACGCGGAATTTACGTGGCATTTCACACCAGGTGTTGACAATAAGGCAACTCTGGTTAACAAAAAGAATGTCCTTGTAATCCACAAGGAGCGTAGCAGATTGGGTGTCGCGTAAACGGGAGGTTGTACGGGTAGTAGGGAGTTGGAGAGGGGTAGGTTCCGAAGAAACCAGCAGGAGGCATGCGTTTTGCTGTGATCAAATAATATCAAACCATAGAATGTATTCGTTCGATTGTAACGTTATAATTAAATTTAACGTATTTTTCGTCACATTAGCCCAGTCCCAATACTAAGATAAGTCACCACTATCAGGCATCTTTAATTTATACGTATATTTGCAATAACTAGTGATTGCATAACTTTCAAATTAGACACATCACATTCACCACAACTACTTTTTGTTATGTAATCTCCATTAATAAATACCAGGTGCCATAGCAAACCGAAACAGAAATTCTATCTTATTACTGTAACCACAAATAGGTATTATCTATCTAAAATAAACATATATTCTATATGTTTTTTCTTCTTCTTCTTAACAACAGATTGTGCACTTTTAAGTAGTACCTTTCCCCAAGATAGCTACAAGAAAAACGGAAGTAATTCACAAATATATAATATCGTTGCGTGATCTGAATTGGCATGTCACGAAATCAAAGAATACAGAAGAGGAAAGTTTCAGATCGTGCGTTTTCAGTGATGTCCTTAACAAAATCATTCAAAGTGTGACTAACCGGATTTCGAAACACGAAAACCTTTACCATGACTTTGTGTGTTTCGATCCAAGCCGGATTTCTGATTTAAAAGACGTACTACCCTCAAATGCAATGAACAAAATCTGTGGCATAGATGAAGGAAAACTATCGAAGAACTAAAATTTAATGCAGATATTTAGTTCAAGACATCGCAAGGAGATGTTGGGTGAATATGATATTGAATATATAAGTAGTGAGTATGAAGAGAAAGCATGGTGAAGCGATATTGAACCAGGGATGTAGGAAATCAAAGTAAACTTGCAAGTTCTGCCTCACGTGTGCGTTTAAAATTACATATGAATATCACATGCATGCCTTATGTTATACATACCTCTTTAAAATATACAAGTTTTTCCTTCTATCCCTCTTACACATGTAGAAAGGAAGTTGTAAATATGCTTTTCTTGAAACTCAATATTATAAAATAAGGATTAAAAGCGAATCTCGGTAAAAACAACCTTCAATCGTTTATGTTAATGCAGTATGAAAGGAATATACTAAATAAAGTGAATAAAGAGGTCTTAAATAATAAATTCTGTCATGATAATGCATAATTGAAAAAAAAATCTGATATAAGGTAAGGATGTCCTTTCTTCTTGTCATGTAAACAGATCAAAGTAATAAAAGTTAAATGCTATATATATATGATCCACTGCCACTACATATATATATATATATATATATATATATATATATATATATATATATATATAGTGACAGTGCATCAATAGTAATTAAGCTGTCTGAAACCAAAGTGAACTATCATAACCCCATTTTCGAGCTGTCAACAAGTATGTATAAAACTGGAAACACGGGATGTCAAATACCACAAAAATTGTACATTGCCACATTTTTACATCACCTTCTCATGTGAGTTTATCCACCACTCTTTCCAAAAGTGATAATTTATCACAAATTGTGAAAAACTACAAAGTTTAACCTGGTTGCTGATAGTTTGAAAATGCATTTAGTTCTCTGTTTTCACTCTGTTCACTGTTTCAGACAGCTCAATTGAGATCCCCATAATAAAAGGGATCCAAGTTATACGTGACGTTTCCAATAAGTTGTATTTATAATCGGAAAACCACTCTCCGGATCACAATATGCAAACTTCAAAAACCTCATCGCACTCCACTCGAGGGTCTCCAATGAGTGAATTGTGTCGTGGTTATCCTCCCAGCTTATATACAGATGGTGATAAGAAAAATGAAAACACCTGTTGTTGGCAAAGCGTCAGATGTATGGGTTGGCAGTGATGTGGCACGTGTAGCGCCGGCCCGCTGATGGTGGTGTGTTAGATCGGTCTCCATACTACGTCAGGCGCAGTGGAACAGCAGTGTCTAGTGGCTGCCTCAGACGGAGGTAGTGTAAAATGGTACACCTATCAGATTTTCAAAGTTGGCAAATTGTTCGTGCGCGGTTATTTGGAGTGAGTGTGACGGCAGTGGCCACTATGTTAGGTGTGTCGCGTGGGACAGTGTCGAAGGTGATGACGGCCTACACAACACACGGGAAAACCACATCGGGGAAACGGAATAAAATCATGATTGACGGGTCACGCCGGGTATTAAAGCGCATTGTCACCCAGAACCGTCGTGCCACTGCGGAGCAAGTGGCAGATAAACTCAACCAGCACCCTCCCCAACCTGTTTCGACAATCACAGTCCGCCGCGAAATACATGACATGAACTTAAGGGGTCGTGTTGCACGTGCCAAACCGCTCATCAGGGACCATAACGCTTTCACACGCCGCAAATGGCGCCGCGACCATGCAGCTTGGACCGTTGAGGACTGGAAACGTGTGATATGGTCGGATGAGTCATCCTTCACCCTATTCCCAACCACGGGCCGTGTTTATGTGTGGAGAACACCCAAAGAAGCTTATGATCTGCAGTGTCTCCGCCCAACTGTGAAACATCTCGGCGGCTTGGTGATGCTGTGGGCCTATGGTCAAACTAAGCGGACGAATCACTGCCAACGATTGTGTCGCAATTTTGGAGACCACTTGCATCCTATGGTCCGGATGTTGTTCCCGGACAATGACGCCATCTTCCAGGATGATAATGCACCCATTCACACAGCTGGAGTGTTTGCAGAGTGGTTTGAGGAACATCGGGATGGCGTTCAACACCTTCCCTGGCCCGCTCAATCACCAGATCTCAACATAATTGAACATCTGTGGTCCGTTTTGGAAACACGACTCCGGCGAGGATTTCCACCTCCATCCTCTCTCACAGAACTGGCCGATGCCCTGCACGAGGAATGGTGTAAAATTCCACTTGCTACCATTCACGACCTCTATGCCTCCATCCCACGTCGCACCAAGGCTGTTCTGAAGGCGAAAGGTGGCCCGACACAATATTAATCTGGTAAGGTGCAATTTCGTTCAGGTGTTTCCATTTTTCTGATCACCATCTGTATTTCACTATGGAAAGTCAATTTTCTAGACATAAATTTATCTACTTCAAAAGTCACTTCCCTTGCCCTCCAAGGTCTTCACCTTATGTTAAATGTAGATGTATTATTGAGTGTAAAGGAATAACATTATGTGGTTTTGAAACTTACAATTTTGAGCGTTTAAACGGTCTGCGAGGATAGTTTGTAATAACACTCCACATACAACTGTTTATCAGCAAGTTAAATAAAAAATACGCATATGTTATAACGTCCGTATTTTACATTCAGTGCGCCTTATTAATGATTTTAAGTCTACACCCCTCAAAGGTTCTCATTATGACCCTTTTAGAAATAAGAACACTATTGATATTAGAAAAATCCAGAGGCCAGACTAATCCAGAGGCATGGGATAACATCAAGTGGTAAAAAAAAAATAATTTGAGAACTTAGCTCAATATATAGTAAAGAATATCGCGAGAAGAAAGAACAACGAAAACAAGAGAAAAATCGTACGTTACTTTAGCACAAATTATAAATATTTACAAACGAAGCCGAAAACTTGTTATAAACAAAATTAATTTCTCTCGAAATAACCTGAGACAGGCGATCATCACTTCCGTTTTTTTAATGTTCGTTATAATACATGTTTGTAATTCCAGATTATTGTTTGGCAATAGACCAAATAGAAAAGAGAAACAAACCATAACAAAATGATATTCGGAAGAATGAAAAGAAAGCCAAGAACAAACTTTTAGATGATATCCCTGTTGATTGCCAGCAGTTTCTTCTTGTTTCAATTCTATTTTACTCGCGCTTTTTCCTATCGATTTTATGACAATACTGATGAGAATTAATCGCGAAGGATTCACCCAAATAGTAACATCATATTTAACTGAATACAAAGAAGAGAAAGTAGCTTTTTGATTCACTCCCTGCTCTTTTAGGATTTCCATTTTTCTAAGGTATATGCTATTAGAGTAATTTTTAAATTCAGAAAATATTTTAAAAAACACAACGAAACGAAAGAGAAAGGGATTGAGTTTAAACTTCAAAGACGATGCAATATTTAAAATGCATTATCGTAACCTACTGAGTTATAACCAACGAGAAAAGAGAGGCAACGAAAATAGACAATTACAAGGAAGAAAAAGGCATGAGACAAGTGTCCTAGATAAGACTGTAAGTAGTCTACAAAAAACGGAGAATGCAGGCTATAATCTTAAAAGAAAACAATAAAAAAATAAAGAAATCTGGTTTGATAATGGAAATTGTTGTGAAGGGTAATTCATAAGCTTAGAAACGACACCCAAGCCTGTATTCTATGAGCTTTGAGTCATCAGCCAGTTCTACTCGAACAAACGTCAATTTCACTAGAAATGAAAATCTAACTTTAATTTGTAAGGCTTCATTCGTGAACTTCGTGATTTTGTATGGAATAACTCCGCGTTCACAGCTTCAAATGCAAAAATAATAATAATAATAATAATAATAATAATAATAATAATAATAATAATAATAATAATAATAATAATAATAATAATAATAATAATAAATAACTAAAAGAAATAAATAAATGGAAAATATAAAAAGGACCTGTCGAAAAAGGCAGTATGAAGTATGGGAGAATCTACCAACACACACAAGTACTGACAAAATGATAGAAAACTCATATTTTGTTGGAATTCAATCGAAAATAGTGTGAAAATAATTTTAAAAATTGAGAAAAGTGCAAATTAAAGAAAGGGAAAAATACGTGGAAACACAAAATATATCAGAAAACTAATACACAAGTAAACTATAAACCATTAGCTCCATAACCTTTTCGTCTGTCTTGGTTCGTTGTACTCTCACGTTCCCAAACTTTCGATCGGATTATAGAATATATTCCCCCGTGTAAGAAATATAATAGACGTGGAATATAATCCCTCATTTAAGCCATCATTATACCACCATTAATAAAAATGTACATATTATTCATTTAAATTTGCAGTATATAAGTCCTTTTCTTTCATTCACTTATTTATTAATTTATCTATTTATTTTTCAATTGTGGGTTTATCACCACGAGTGGATGTTTCAATTGATTTACCAATATTTTTCACTGAACATATATTTGAAATCATAGTAAACACCTGAAACTAAATGTATAGACTGGTAGACATTAACACAAAAATTCTTAATTACTAAACCATAATAGAAAATGTGTATATTTCGGAAGTGTTGCCTAACAACGGTGTAAACGCTTAAGCCGAAATTCCTAATATGTGTATTTAGTGTAGTGTAATGTGTGTATATGCACCTTTTTTTTTTACAACAAACTTGTTTAATACTCAAACCTTTTTATTCAAAAATATTTTGTAATATTCAACTACAAAATATAAACACATAATGTAGCATTAAAATTATAATATAAATTAATATATGTATTCATACACAAAAAAAAACATTAATAAAACAAGACAATTTTCAAAACAAGCATTTCGCAAAATAGTTATAACATTTCTTGTTATATCACTAGATTCCTCAACGAATCAAAAAAAAAATTCTTATGTCGTTTTTTTAATATCAGAATTTTCAAATTCAATTTAAAATCCGTTACATAGTATTACAGTTGTGTGAATCATTCGAACCGTAATCAGTGAAAGATTTATGAGGTTTGTAATTTTCAGGCTGAAGGCCACCCAAAATTGCATGATTTCTTCTTTTTTTTTTTAAAAAAAAAGGGAAAATAATTATACTCAAACAGTGACTTTAGACGGTTCTTATTGTTTCAATCACTTCTCGGAACAGTTTCTGCGTGAGTCACTTGCTGGAAGTGTTCGTGCCGTTTGAGTGACGTCCTTTTTGAAAGATTGGTGGTAGTTCATATTTTTCTCACTATATGTCTCTGTACAGTCATATGGTAGTTTGTTACTGTTATGTCACATGTTCTTTCTGTTTGTATGTGTGGAATGCGGTGAGCGGGTAAATGAATTTTCGTATCATAGTGACAATCGAGTTAACAAGTGCGATTGAGAAACCGTAGCATGAATTTAATACAAAGAATTTGAACTTGTCGTTTATAAATAAGTTTGAATTAGATTCGGATATTAACTCATCGCTTTGCAGCATTGTGTGGTTTCATTGAGTTAGAGAAATCCTAATATGGTTGTGGTCGAAGGCTGAAGATATTTTCGACGTATGGTAAAAGTGGGCGTTTATTGGTTAGTCTTGTTTGCAATAATAACAAGTGTCCTCGCTTTAGTAAATCGACGTCTGTGCGGAAAGGAACATTTTTCAGTAATGTGAAATTGAGTATTGCGCATGTGTTCTTGCTATCTTATTTTTTCGTGAATCATCATTTGTGAGTTCATTATTCATGAGTGTTTTGGTATGGCGAAACGGTGAGTGCTTTCGTTATTAATTGATATTAATTTTATTCTTGATTTGCTTTGCATTTGAGTTTATAGCAAAGTATTTGTTTTGCTGCTGGTGGTTCCATTACCTTGGTAAGATTTATTTATTTTTCCTCGTCGTGCTGCACTAATTTATAATTAGTGATGATTCTTTTTTCTAAATTTTTCCTTCTTACGTCAGCTTTATAGTACTGGTTTGAATAAATATTGTTTTTTGGGATGTTCTAACGATTCTTGAGTGGGGGGTTGAGGGAGCGGTAGTCCCCATTTAGATATCAATATTGATAGTCATCGCTTCACCTGGATTGATTAGGTATAGTGTTTAGTAACATTTTGGCCCTTGTATTTATAGCAACATTCTTTACATTCTACATTACTTTGACTCGGAAAGTGACTGTAACCGATTCATCTGATCCGGTTCCGGGAGCAATTGAGGAATGATTCCTAAACTGCTCTGGTAACCGGATCAGATGAAGCGCTTGCAGTCACTGTTTGACCGAAAGTAAAGATTTGCCGAAAAATCTATTGTTAGTGATTCCAACATGTATAAGCTACAAACCTACTCACAAAAATCTAGTGATTTCTAAAACAAAACAAAAAAAATTTTTTTTTGAATGAAGGTCCTTTCAAACTACTTTTCTGCATTCGCCGCTGTTCATAATTTTTTTTCCAACAAGAAATTCATTCCGGCATCTACCTAAATAGGAAATTTACCTAACGCTAAAACACAGGAGCCTCTAGTGGTAATAACATCCTATCTAAGCGTTATTTTGGACCGGTGCAAAGTAACTGCGAGTAGAGGCTGGAACCCCTTCTCCCAGTTTTACGTTTTTTATGACTAATACGTTAGACATTTCAATTTTAACTACTTCATCAAAGTCCCACTATACATGGTAGTCTACGAAAGTAATTTAACCTTGACGGAAATTCTTATAGATGATATCTTTCAAATTTTATCAGCCTTTTACAGTGACTGCTTTCAATACCTCTACAAAAATAAACTTTCCCGGTAAGTAGAACTGAATTTAACCACCAACATTACAGCCAAAATACAGTTACATGTTCTTTCTTACGGTGGAAGTTGAAACTTCCGGTGTACTGCTCATGGTTTTCCCGACAGAAAACTGTGAAACTCTTTTCGAATTTTGTGCAAAGTAACGCCCGATGTGCCAAGTAATCCCGTCTTATGGTACTTCAAAGTAGTTTTATGCAAGACATCATAGTTTTCAATAAAGAGTAGGTTATATATCATTATTTGGTTTAGCTTAACTGGGGAAAAGGAATTCCTATAATGATGTTATTAATTTATTTTTTTCTCTCTCTCTGTCACCACGTTAGGAATATAAAGTTCGATTCGTATACTAATTTATAACAGCAAGATAATTTACATTTATAACTAACATTATGGAGAAGAGCACTATAGATGTGAAAGACCCCAAAATATTATGAAGAGTAGAGATGAGAAAAAGATCAAATAGGGCCGCTATCAGTATCCAATCCATAGTCTTCTGGCGCAGTAAATGGTTCCTTGCTATTTATTTTGCTTAATTTTTATAATAATAGTTATTATTATAATTACGATAAGGAATTGCAGATGTACCGGTAATGGACATTGAAATCGCAAGAATGTGTATTTTTATTTATTCTCATCAGTTTCTTATTTCAAAATTCTTTCTATATGCGTTTCTTTCCTGAAGTTAGTGCTATTTCGCCTGGCACCTGGTAAAATACAAGTTTGTACAGTATTCGAATAAGAATTTTTACCTAATACTGCGCAAAAAATTCGTATTGTGTATCATTTGTTTAACATAGCATACAAAAGATATAACAGAAAAATATATATTAAGTACCTGTTGAGTAATCGAGGACAACACATAATGATTCCAATGATGTGTAAAAATATTTATAACAATCTTTGAAAGATTCACCACTCGAAAATGGAATCAATAATCACTACAGTTTGGAAATATGTCTCAAATAAATAAAAGCTAAAAAATTGTTTGTGATTCATATCTAGTCCCATTCGTTCTGTAAGATCCTCGAAAATTTTAAGTCATTTCACTTGTCTTTTAAATGGTGTCATTTCAAATTATAACTCCTATGTTGAAAAGCTGAACGCACGCCATTAATAGATCCAAATTCAAAACATGTTACAAATAAAACGATTGAGCATATTTTTATAGCTCTTACCTACGATATTCTTATCCTTTCCTAGACTGTAGAAAATAATTATTTCACTCATCGGATAGCGATAACGTGATCTGAAGTGAAACGCTTCTACATCAGTTCCTCAGAGTGCTCTAATCAATGGAATAAATTTAGCTGTTAGAATAGACGTATCACGCAGCTACAGTTTCACTTGCAATCGATCAGCAAGGAGAAACTATCTGTTGACCGGCTTTACAAAATTTCATCTGAACTGTGAACAATTCTACAGAAAGACCAGATTGAGAAATGGATGATCATTTCTTTTATCTCAAAAAATAGAAAGAAAGAATAGTGGTTTCGATAATCTAGTTTGATCTACTAATCCTCCTAAACATGATTTTTTTTTTAACTATTAACTTTCGGAAAAAATTAACCTGCACAATGATGCGTGTTCGGCTGGTATTGTATATATTGCTGATTCTATCTACTTGCACAATTGTGTAGGTCAGGGCTGAAAGGGTTACAAATGGTTATTAGCAATCAGCTAAAAGACATTACATCTTCAATAACTTACTGAGCGTGATATGAAGGAAAGAAACTTTACACGTTATATATATATATAGTTAACACTTACAGTAGAAAGACATCACATTTTTTACATAAATAATGAAACCGAGATGTCTAGGCGGGTCACGTCGCTTGCGTCAGTAATATGCATGTGAACTGTAAAACTTTCGTGAAATATTGGTGTATCAAAAACGATAAGATAATATTATACAATACGATAAACTAAGAATAGTATAGTATGATATTGGCATGGTTTAGTATAGTATGATATCCAGTTGAGAAGTTAAATGTATGAGATGTGGGACTTCGGTTATGGTTAATTACTGAGTGAATGAGATTCGTATATTCTTGAATGTATACGAAACTTTAAAGTGAAGTATATATTTTATTTTTAAGATTTTAATATTTGCTGCTAAAATTACACAGGGAAAATTACTATGAAAACTTCAAATGAAGGTCACTTTTGTTGCAATCAATTGACTATTTCGGCCTTCATTCACAATTTCGCGAACGTATGCTAAGTACGTTGTACTTTCTTGTAACCAGCGAAACAAACATCTGATCACGAGGGTGCTACCTGTGCAAAAGAATGTGCAGAAAACCAATGCTTAATCTCAACTTTTAAATTTCACACATAGTACAGTAAATACAACCAGGACCAAGCTTATGCTTATTGTCCCTTGTTCAGGATATGCTTATGCTTATTGTCCCAGGTTCGATATTTTTCCCTAGAAGTATGTAGATATACTTCCCCATAGAAGTAGATTGCTCCATATAAGTAAAGAAGCACATTCGGAAGGAATAAATGCGTAGTTTGAAAGAGAAATGACGAAAATACTTTGTTTCCTAGTAAACAATTTTTAAGTCGTATACTACAAGCCTTTTTGCTGTTCTTGACATTGCTCTTGTTAAAACATCTAAAGAAGTCTATAAGTGTATTTGAGGTTTACAGCTTAATTTCACAATATCCTCTTGAAAACGTAGTTCTTCTATAATTCTTTTTATGCTAGCAAAATTGTGATCACTTGAGTGCAGTGGCGTCGGAAGTATTTTTCAGCTGGGGGGGCAAACTGTTATCTTGAAAATAGACACGGGAATGTAACATACGTAAGATAATACGAATATATATGTTTGTAATGTAACAATAATTTGATTTGATTGGATAATAATAATAATAATAATAATAATAATAATAATAATAATAATAATAATAATAATAATAATAATAATAATAATAATAATAATATAATGAAGCTGTAAACAGTTTCGTGAGAGTGAAATTTCCATCTATTACAGGTATCTTAGTTTACATCTTTAGATTAATAATTATTCCCGTGTCAGTTTTGTGCTGGATTTTTGTCTGGTGCAGAAATTTTCAACCCTGAAATCAGAATTAAAAACATATAAAATTGTAAAATTTGTACTGCTCACAATGACTTTGTAAGTACAAATTTTACCATTTTATATACTGGTACATATTTTTAACTGTATTGGACGTGATCACAAGACACTATTAAAGTTATATTTTTAAAAATCCAGTTCTTGTGTTGCAGTACACTGTAATATTAGAAATTGCTATTTAGAACTACAAACTTTGTAGCACTTTGTAGTAGAAAGTAACTTGTACATTATAAAACAGGCTACATAATTAAGTAAAAAAATAAAAAAAAATATATTTTTTTCTACCTATTTGACTTCGTACCAGAAATGGAAAAATGGAATTTTCACTGAAGACTTCATAAAATTTATATAGAAAGTTCAATTACACTAATTATCCAGAGTTATTTGTATTTTTTACTACACTTACTTCAGTATATCCAGTTTGTTATTACATTCACCTCCCTTCCCAATCTTATTATATTCACTTTACTTCACACTAATAAAGTACGACACAATTAATAAGAAATAATTCAAGTTTATATTGAATTTTAAGTGCTATTTTGTAATTTAAATAATTGGTTTTAATAGGCATAATATTTTCACTTACGTAATTCTACATTTATTTATTTTCAAAATTGATCAATAGTATCTTTTCTTTCGCTTGTCTTTGATATGTATTCCCTCGCAATGGTGTTTAAGTCTGGTCGCTACACATATGCAACAACAGCAGATGAGCCAATGTTTCCTGAGTCATGGACGTCCTCAAATATGTCTTTAGACGATGCAAACAGCTGAATGATCTTTTGCAAATGCTCAAGAAGCGTGTATAGTGAGAACGAAGTTCCTAGACGAACAACTTGGTCGAGAAGGCTGCGAACAGTTGGGGTTTCAGCACTAATAGTTTTTTAATATTCTGATGGTCGTCAGCGACTTAGTCGTCATCAAAGTAGGTGGAAGCAGCCTGAGCTGAGCTCATAATCTATCCAGGTTAAAATCCGACGAGTGAACTCCCAATTCTTGCTTCAAATATTCTCTTGAGCGAGGCCCACCAGCACATATAGCTCCTTCAGAAAGTATCTTCTAGGGTTTTGTGAGTTGTTTGAGGCCTGACTGATTGAAACGACGCTGCACTTCATTCAACTAAATAGTCAATGATTTCGAAGTTCATTTTTGGAAGATCTGATACAGGTTCTAGAGTAACTGCTATAGAAGGATTATCAGTCTGCTCCAACCTAATTGGTGTTCTCTTTGATCCTGATGAAGTGGGCAATTTTAAGTGTAGTTTGTCTGCATTTTCCTTTGCTTCCTTATAGATGTTTTCAAATGCACTGTCCGTTCGTAGGTTTCTCAGAGTGTCCTCTAGATAGAATCGCTGCTGCTCTTTTAGCTCCAGAAGCAGAAGCTTCAGAATTTTGAAGCAATTTCGCCCGTTATCCGCAAGGTACAAAAGCACGTACACTGACTATCAGAAAAAATATCATTCCGAATTTGTTTATTCTTTTCAAATACCCTTTTAGAATTACTTTTTGATCATTATTTGGGCCACTTGTATTACTGATGATCCTTTTGCAATGTGGTTTGAATTCATTTGTAGTAGACTGAAATCTGATTAGAGAGTTTCGCCTAACACACCAGCGAGTAGGACAAACAGGCAGCAAATGTTTAGGATTACTATCATTGATAGTTTTACAGGGTTCAAGAACAATGTCGGCGTGCGTATGTTGTCTATCGCTTTGCAGAATCCAAGTTGATATTTCAAATGTCTTTCACTATGGCCCGCACGTTACACAAATATTCGCATTTTCGTGCTACTTCCTGCAATGGAAGATCTAATGCATGATTATTGCAATGAATGTATAAGCTTTCGGAAGTTGAGTCGAAGTTATCTTCTGCACACCATTCAATCGTCCTGACATGACAGCTGCACCATCATGACACTGCGTATATTTTCTGCATTCAGGTTAGGTTTCATTAGAATATCTTTGATCGTGAATTCTGTTTCCGATTTTGTGCCACGTGGGGTGATCATTTCCATAAACATTTTGTTGGGTTTGATGAATCAGAGTCAATACAGCGCACACAGAGACAACTGTTCTTTTTTTTAAATATCAGTCGTGGAGTCGGCTATGATTGCATAAAATGGAAACTCTTTAACTTCTTCTACCAAGTCTCTCTCTATATTGCATGTCCCATAGTATTTAAAATTTTATTCTTTCAAGCAGCACTAAAGCAGTTATCCTGTCGATTAATCCATTGGTTGAGAACAGACACATCCATTTTTCTTTCATCCAGGAGTGACATTAAATTACCCGTGCTATGCAAATGTCCACTGATTGCTTGACCACTGCGAGCTAAATATTTAACACTACTAGTTATTATAAGCAGTGACTCTCTTTCTTATTCTTGTTTACAAACTTGGTCTGAAAGGAAAGCTGAAACAGGTGTTCTGTTTCTGCACTCATATCTTAACCCTTTCACTACCATTGGGACATATGTCCCACGATACATTCCCAGAGGACCCCTGGTAATTTACCACATTTTATTGCTATGAATCGATGTTCCACTGGTAAAGAGAAGTCTGCTAATGGTTCACAGAATTCTTGTTAACATTATCAAATAGACAGTAGTGGAAGTGAACGTGAACAATGGAAGTGATAATGGAACAGATGAAAGTGAGGAACAATGTGCTAGTGATAAAGCAGTGGTTGCATGTACTATAATTTGGAAAAGGATGCCGAAATATAAAATAGTTGTAATCATAAATACGACCCAATTGTTTTTCTGGCAATATACGTTTCATAATTGAAAATACAAGATGATCATTCATGTCAATACCACTGGGACATATAGGTCCCGCGTAAAAATATTAGAGGGATACATATGTCCCACCCTTCCCACGTCAAAAAACGAAACGGTGGAAAATGTTTTACATATATATATATATATATATATATATATATATATATATATATATATATATATATATATATATACGTTTGAAAACAACTTAAAATAGCCGTATATTAATGTTTTTCACTCCGAAAAGAAATGGTAGTGAAAGCATTAAACGAACGGAACGACAATAGAGTTCGCATTTTTCATATGCTCTGAATTATTAATCCTACATTATACATTTTTCCTCCTCACTATAAAACTTACTGCACTCTGCATATTGCTTGTAAGAACATTAATTTAACTTTATGGAAAATGTATTTAGGCCCTAAATGTCCTGTTACTCATTTAAACAGTCGCTCGACGACTCGTTTCATATTGCAGACTTACGATTAAACAACAATTTTAAAAGAATTTACAGTGTATTGAGAATGTACACCAATGGAAATAAAGAGAATTTTAAATTATTTTTCCTAACTCTTTCTGTCTAACATGGGGGCAGAAAAAGCGCGCGGTCCCTTGTTTCAAACAGAAAGATGAATCTGAAATAGAGAATTTTTTTCACATTACTATAAAAAGCAAAACTTAGTTCACATAATCAGTGTTGTGTGATGTTTTTACAGTCTGAAAGTGAGGGGGCAAAACGAGTATCTTGCCCCCTTTGAAAATTTCAGGAGGGGCAACTGCCCCCCTTGCCCCCCCGGTTCCGGCGCCCCTGCTTGAGTGCATCAGCCAATGTGTGATGAAGTTCTGTACATTGCATATTAATGTTATATCATATGGTAAATTTATGTATTATGAAACCTTCGGAAATTGCCCGTTTTCTTCTTGTAAGTCTTAGATCACTTGCTCACTGGTATAGCTTAAAGACACCTCTCAAGCATAATCCACTCACCATTTTTAGCGTAAAATTTAAATCTGTTCTTTTACTCGTAGGATCTTCATTCTAGTGACAGTAACGTAAGAAAAGATAAAAAAGTTTTCTAAATGAGTTACATGTGTGGCTAACTGCAGACATGTAAAATTTAATTTCAAACGGTTCAGCTATTTCTGTAGCTAATAGCAGATTAGGTTGATGTCAAATTTTTTGTACTTAGGTGTAGTATGCAGATTGTTCGTCTTCTGTCTCTTGAATATTTATTTCCGAAAACTGCTGCACGTGACACTTTTTTAAAAGTAAAAAAGCTAGTGTGCCAGCTGTCCTTTCTCTAACAAGAGAAACCACTCAAATTATAATATTTGACGTACAGTTTTAATCCTGTTCCCGTCTTTATGATACCCATTTGAATGAACGTAACTTAATAAAATGCCACTTAAATGAACACGCTCAACATATTAAATATTTATTTCAAACAGTTCAGCTCTCTGTATTTTATAATGTGATGTATGACATATTTCTTCAATTTTTCGTTATTCAGAGTCTAGCATTTATCTTCGCACTCCCTTTTTACTTTTAGCATAAAAAAGCAATAATGCTTCAAATTCCTCGATAGAAGCTTAAAATATAGAAAACGATAATTATGCCTGTGGTTCTGTATGGCTGCGAAACATGGTCACTTACTCTGAGGGAAGAACATAGACTGAAAGTATTTGAGAACAAGATCCTTAGACGAATATTCGAACCCAAGAGGAACGCGTATGGGGAATGGCGGAAACTTCATAATGAGGAACTACATAAGTTATATGGTTTACCCAACATTGTTAGGGTCGTCAAGTTTAGAAGGCTTAGGTGGGCGGGTCATGTAACTAGAATGGAAGAAAGTAGAAAAGCTTTCAAAGTCTCGACTGGAAGACCAATCGGAAAACGACCATTAGGAAGACCTAGGCGCAGATGGGAGGACAATATCAAGATGTATCTCGCAGAGATAAGAATTCAAAATAGAAACTGGATCCAATTGGCTAAGGATAGAAGTCAGTGGAGAGCTTTTGTGAACGCGGCATTGAACCTCCGGGTTCCATAGGCCATAGAGTTAGTTACTTAGTTATAGACGCAATGTACAGTATTTAGTATTTAGTACATTATGCGTCTATAACTCATAATTAAATTTATCTTATTATATACTCCCTTTGATTAGCTAAACAGTTTTAGTTTCGTTCAAATTGGTTCACAGATGGCACACGCTTGACCTGATCTTACAACGAAACTAGTTTAAGAGAACTAGAACCTTACAAAGCTGCCACCAGAAAAAAATGCTGGTCAATTCGTATGCATAAACATTGTTTTGGTTTTATTTGTACTATAATTATGCTCGTCCTCCTTCTCGTCTTCCTCCTCCTCCTCCTCAATGTTCTACCATTAATAACAAGCCAGTTTTCTTGAGTGCAATTCTTTAGGATATTCAAGATCAACTTCTAATATCTTACACGCATCAGAATCATCAGGTATATTTGTGAAATCTGTTTATCTTATCTCGTCTTCATTTAGCCATCATAATCCCTTAAATAGCAAAAATTGGCTCATTGCCCATCCATACAAGTTGTTAGCATCCAAGCACATTATGTATAAATCTTCTTTATTCTCATCGTAATCTTCCATATACTTATTGTTTGCTTTTACATATCTTTTACTACATTGTGAAATTCCTCCTCTTATACCTTTCTCTATCATCAGCGCCATATCATTATCTGTTAATAACTCTAATTCTATATTTTGTCATCTTTAACATTGCATCCCAAGCTAAACCTGGTGCTGTCATATACCAAGCTGTATCAAGACCATAAGCTTTATGACATGTTTCTCTAAAGTTCTCAAACACATCTGCTAATCACAACACTTCAGTTTTCCATATAGGTCATGGTACTGTCCGAGATTATTAATTTCAAATGTTTTCCACACTTTCTTCGCATGCGTATAATTCTCATAACTTGTATATGTGTTGGTAAGCTTGTTTAGGAATGCTTCCTTTGGGCTTAATTGTCTCTGTCTAAACTTTTTCCAGTCACTAACATAATCGTACGGGTAAACACCTTTTCTTGTTAAAAGGTTAAATTCTTCTTCATTAGGGTAGAAGTGTTGTGTGTGAGTCATTTGTTCTCTTGTTAGGTTTGATGATAATTTGTCTAAACACTCCATAAATCTAAACGAATATATGAATTTTAATTTGATAGTTCCAACCTTTTTACTGAATAAAATGTAGCGTTCCTTGTTATTAGGTATAAATCAATTGTTTCTTTATTACATCCAAGCTCTTTAATGAATAAATGTGAGTCGTATCCTGTTATGTACAATGATTGGTACAAACTTTTTGAATTATAACTTTAAATTACAATTATTACAGAAAGGAGCTATAAACTCTCCTGTTACATGATCATGATGTTTAACTTTATAATTCTTTTTAGTGTATTTTTCTTGACAGTAATAACCAAATTCGGATCTATTAAACTGTCTTCTCTGTTTCTTTGTTAAAGGTAATTCATTATTTTGCTTATAAATGTTAGTTATCATTTTAGCTTCTTTCTGTAATTTATTTATGTACCTTTTATCTGCATTTTTACCTCTAAACAAATAGGTTCGGTTTTAGTTCCATCGCTTTTTACAATGTAATACAAAATCCAGAAGGTTTATGTTGTTGATATTTTTTTGTATATGGTTTATTTTCTACATAACATTCTTCACATCCCATAACCTTATGCAATAAGCACTCAAAATCGGCATAGATTACAAAGGCCATTCTCATTTTATACTGATACTTCTTAAATTTAGCATATGTGTTTTCTTCAGGCATTATTATCTTTACTGCTTTATTCGATGAACAATCTTGCTCATGTTTATCTAATGCAGTTTGTTATTAAAAGTATAACAAACATCGACCACACAAATTTTCGAGCTCTCCATTTACTTATTTGAGTCCTAATTAATTTACTTAGGTCTTTAATCCAAAAATAATGTTTTAACATTTTCTTCAACAAGTTTTTATATATCTGATAAATTCTTATGTTTTTCTTTTTTGGTCTGTGTGTGATGTATTATATAGATTGAATAGTCTTTATCATACTTTAGAAGTAAATGCAGAGAAAACTAAATACATGGAAGTTCTTCGGGACCAGAATACAGCAAATTATGGATGCGTTAAAATATTAAATAATACTTTTGATATAGTGGATACTTTGAAATATCTAGGATCAATATTAACAGAGGAAAATCATATTCACGGAGAAATTAAATTCGAATAAACGCAGGGAATTCGTGTTACTATTCGGTTCAAAATCTCTTGTCGTCGCGAATTCTGTCGAGGAATTTGAAACTTAAAATATAAAAACGATAATATTGGCTGTTGTTCTGTATGGCTGCAAAACATGTTCGCTTACTCTGAGGGAAGAACATAGTCTGAAAGTATTTGAGAACAACTTCGCTGAAAGTATTTGAGAACAATGGTATAACTTCGCTAATAAGAAATACTTCTGTTGACCAATTAGGTGTATATCCTTTTTCAAATAACCCTTTCGATTTACTTATTTGCTCATTCTTTTTATTAACTTCTATAGGCTTTAAACCAATGGCTCTATGCATACGATTATTATACTTGTTAACTAGTGTTGGTAATATTTCTATCCATTTATAATCTTGTGTTGTAAATTTTTCCACATGTTTTGTTTAAGAGTTCTATTGAATCTCTCAACAACAGAAGCTTTCTCACCCCTATAGGTTGAGTAATGATTAATCTTATTTTCCTCCATCACCTTCTTAAATTCTTTATTGTAAAACTCTTTGCCTTGATCAGTTTGTAAGTTACTAGGTTTTCTCGTCCTTAATATGGATTCAAATGCTTCTGTAACATATTTACCGCTTTTATCTTTAACAGGAACAGCAAAAGCATATTTCGAAAACACATCTATAATCGTTAGCAAATACTTATAGCCTTTGTTTAACTTAGAGATACCTTTTAACATGCCACTATGCATTTCCACAAGATCTGCTTGCCATAAATCATTTATACCTTTAACAACAACATTTAACCTAGGATAATTCTTTCCGGAACGTTTGTGAATTTCTTCTATAATGTCTTCTCTAATACCTTTACCTTGTTCTAGTCAATCTTTCTTTTTAACGAATTACGATTTAGTAACACCACATACTGAACTAATACCTTTCTTACTATATCTTCCATTCTGTTTTTTTCTATTCTAACAGTGTTTTTCTTCGTATCTCTTGATTTCTTACACTTAACACAATACATCCAGTTTATTATATAGAAATTTAAAATTCATCATTACCTAATACTATCCTCCTAACATTATCATTATCACTTGATTCGTTTTCGTATTCATCTTCATCCTCTCTTTCTACATACATAATAAGGATTAATGATTTGCCTTGTTTCAAATCAGAATTTTTGGATGGTCTAATTGTTAACTGATCATTTATATTAAGGTGTAATGGAAAACTTTCAACTAGAATGTTATTTAAAAATGTGTCTATAAGTTATGAATTGAAACTTGATTCTGTATGCATTAACTGCTTCTATAAAGAAATTTGTAGGCAGCAGCTAAATTATATACAAAAATGACTGGTTTCTCAACATCATCTTTTGCCAATCGACATGGTAATTCTACAGTTTCTTTTTGTGTAAACTCTTCGTTTGCTTATTCAAGCTGCTCTAATGTTACAACATCTTGTTTATCGATAGCATTAGATACATTAACCCATTTTTTTTTCTTAAAATCAACCCAGGATGTATAATTTGTTGTAAATACTTCTTTTTTACTTTTAATGTTAGATGTGAGTTTTAGATGTAAGTATTTTATGATTTTAAATGTCATAAAAGTCCATGCGCAAAGCACCCTGCCGAATCTCAGCCTACTCAATCTGTGCTAGTCAAAGATATTTCAAAATGGGTTGGCCTAGAGTTTGGCACAGGAGTTAGGTTATTACACTACTGTCTTTTACCCAAAGAAAGGGTGTTACTTCGAAAGGGTGTTGTGTTAAAGACACATCCTACTTAGGTTCTGTTCGATTTTCACATTATCCAGTACCTGACACCTTTTTCCTATCTTTCCTTTGCATAGTATCTCATAAATCAATTCAACCTTGTATAGGGTTAAAAGAATTTATTTTCATCTCCGTAACTTCAGTATGTTTATTTACATTGCTGTAGGACGTAATATTGAGGTCTCAAATATTCAATAATAATAATAATAATAATAATAATAATAATAATATAGCTAACAATTTCTGTATGAGAACACATTGTATTAAAATCTGTAAAATCACCCGTAGCGTTAACCAGAAGTTACAAAATAGTCGGGATTAGAGAGAAGTGTCAGGATCAACAGGACATACCATCACAAACGTCCCTACAACTAGCTAAATGTTATAACGGAAAGTTTCCCTAGTACTATTTAAATGTCATAACGGAAAGTTTCGAGGCAAATTTCGTGTAGAAAGTATGGATTCTGAACTCACAAGAGCCGTAAGAAAATTTGTTTTTAAGTAATGGTTATGCCGGCTAAGCTACAGAACACGTCGATGAGGAGAATGAAAGAAATATTGAAATAAAGAAAGTGCGAGGAAGCAGAACACGGAGGAAACCTATACACACGTTGTTTGTTCAGCACAATGCATACTAGGCGGGAGTTAGGTGGAACAGGTTGTACCATTAAATTTACAACACTTCAGTAATAATAATAATAATAATAATAATAATAATAATAATAATAATAATAATAATAATAATAATAATAATGCTATTAAAAGTTTATAGTTGCACTAACATTCGGCAAAACATACTTAAACGTAGGGGTTTCGAGGAAGGGGTACAGCTACTCTAATTTAAACGTAAGCTTTCTGCTAATATTTCGTGTAGAAAATATTCTACTTTACGTTTCCAGGAAAATAACTGTAATAGAAAGACCTGAATATAATTGAACACTAAAGCTTGTAATAAACTAACATGTGGAGTTTGCAAATGTAATTATAAAAGCATTGCTAGAAAAATATATACACAGACCATAAATCAGTGAAATCTGAAGTACAAAGTAACACAATAATATATAAGATTCAGTCTACATAGCAATTGTTGCTTGAAGAGTGGCATATACTACTTCTAGAATCGAGATAAGACGAGAAATGTTTACGATACTTTTCGTCTCGTCTCGATTCTCATCTCCAAAGCTTGTCGATAGAGTGAGTTAGCCTTGTCCCGTCTGGAATTAAAAGTTAAGTCTCATCTCGACTTTGTTTGGTTTAGTTTTAGAATCGAGATGAGAAATTCGTCTTTTCATGGGCAACATTACACAAAAACAATTTTTTTATTTCTGTTGGTAATGGTATGACCTGAGCGATAATAAATTTTTAATTTTAAAATATTTTTCCGCTTAATATTTATTATCACTAGTATTATTCCTGAAAATTTGATAGCTGAATTGTTGAAACAAACGAGTATTTATTTATTTATTTATGACTTCTTTTACGTGGCGAAGTTAAGGCTCTGCAGCCTTCTCCGAGCACTTAAGCACGTGCATACATTATGTATATTTAAAGAAAACACCAATATATAGAAGATATTAACAATTACAAAAGAAAAGTATTGAACCACATAAGAAAACAATATACTAGTTAATTAAAAAATGGTTAAGCACTTCAAAAAACAAAAATTGAAAATTAATATTCAATAGGGGAAACAAAAATAACATGGAGAAACCAAAAATTGCATATTGCATATAGCAGTAATAGAAGTATGAATAAGCTGTACAAATTAACATAGGTTACCTATTTTTTGTGTGTCCATATGTGGGTTATAAATAATCTGGTAAAACGAAGATGCCTCATATGCTACCAGTGTCCTTACCTTTACTTAAGAGAAGGGAATATACCGATTTTTTTTTTAATTTGGCGACTGTAGAAACCTTGTGTATTAATTGAGGGAAACTGTTCCAGAGGCGTGTAGTACTTACTGTGAAGGATTTTGAGTATGAATCAGAATTGTGACTGGGGAAGGAGAGAAGAAATTATCTTGTGATCTTGTGCTTCTAGTATGAAAATCTCATAAATATAAAAATCTACGGGCTAGATACGATGGTTCTGACGTAGTAAGTATTTTGTACAATTGGGTAAGATTATGAAAATTTCTTCTTCCGACTAACGGCAGCCATGACAGTTTTTTATAAAAAGATGTGAGATGTTCCCTGTAAGTTATATTGAAAATAAATCTATTGCAGGTATTTTGCACTCTTTGCAAGCGCTTTGATTGATTTTCTTTTAGATCAGAATAGACTGAGTCGCAATAGTCAAGATGTGGGAACACCAGTACCTTGACAAGTTTGATCTTCAAAGATATTTGTAAGAAAATTCTTAGTCGATTTAACGTATGTAGGGCGCCAAATGCTCTCTTACAAACTCCATTTATTTCATCTGACCAGGAGAGATTTTGATTTATTATGACTCCGAAATTTTTGGCAGCTGTAGAGAATGGAGTAACAGTATTGGAGAATATTATATTTGGAAGCTGATAGATATTAATAGAAGAAAGATTTCTTGGGGAGCCAATTAAGATGCACTGCGACTTTGTTGCATTTAATTTTAACCCATGAGCCGTAGACTAGTCGCTGATTTTGTTTAACTCAGCATTTATTTTGTCAATCGCATTATTAATATCTTGTTGGGGAAAAGAAGCATATAACTGAAAATCATCAGCGTAAATATGGTATTTACAATAGGTGAGAATTTTAGGGAGATCATAACTGTAAAGGGCAAAGACAAGGGGACCTAGTACTCTACCCTGCGGCACTCCACTGTTGATACAATGCCATGTCGATATGTGATCCTGATTTATCACTACTCTTTGTTTACCTTCGTGAAGGTAAGAAAGAAACCATATAACCACTGATTCAGAAAAATTAAACAATAATGATAATTTCTGAAGTAATATGTCAAAATGAATAGTTTGAAATGCCTTACTATAGTCAAGTAGAATAAGGAGCGTCAGTTTTCTGTTATAAATAGCCCATCTTATATCCTCCGTTATGTTTACTGGTGCAGTCCATGTGCTATGATTACTTCGAAAACCAGATTGAAATGTATCCAATAAATTATTTGTTGTTAAGTATTCCTGAATTTGATCATTTACAATATATTCAAAAACTTTTGAAAGCTCGGGAAGGACACTGATAGGACGATAGTCTGCAATATTATCAGCGTTGTTCTTTTTTGGAAGTGGGAGGACCTTAGCGAGTTTGCATACTGTGGGAAAATTACCTTTGGCAAGAGAGTAATTAAAAATGTCAGTGATAGGATTAAGTACATGCAGTAAGATTTTGCTGATCATGGTTATTGAAATATCATCTGTACCAGTGGCTTTATATTTAATTCTTTGGATCGCTTTTAATACATGCGCAGGCTGTACGTGAGAAGGCGAGAACAGAGAGTTAATTTCCGTACCTACAGTATTCTTCATTGTTTGCAGTTTCATGGAGGCTGGTACCATACAGCTTTGACAGAAAAAAGTGTTCAATTCATCTGGCGTATAGTTAACAACGTTCTTGGCTATGTTTCTCCCAACACCTAATACTTTAGCCATTTCCAAAGAACTGCTCCGTTTTTTGGAATTCAAGTATTTAATAGGCAAAGCGCCGTTTTGCCTTCCTTACTTCTTGAGTGCAACGGTTTCTTAACATCCTATTGTTTTCGAATTTCGTATTAGGATTGATTGTGCTATCACTGGAAGGATCACTATTTTTAATATGTCTCCTGTATGCTCTATAAGCTTTATCTCTCCGCGCCACTAACGAACGTAATTCATCGGTTTAGGAGGGTGATGGGGGTTGCGAAACACGTTTCTTAACTACAGGGGCGTGTCTATCATAGAAATTTATTATTAAAGAATTATTAAAGCAGTATTCAAATATTTGAATGTAATAAAGCGTGTGTTATCGCTGGTCAACCCCCATCAACATTCCTAAAGTAAAAAAAAAAATGCTCGACGTGTATTCGATCGAAAAAGTTCCAGATTACTGGCCAATCGCCTAGACCACTGAACTACAATCACTACGCTGTAAATGATTCGTCTTTAGTCTGGTTACTTTAAGTTTCTCTGCCTCACCTTGGAAAGTTGTATATTATTTTTTTCTTCGTTTCAGAATGCCTCTCGTATTCCTCTTATGATGATATAAGTAGTACTTTGGTAGAGTTTATTTTAATAAGTTCAGTTTTTTTAAACCTTTGATACGCAAGTTTTTTTTTCTCCACATGAAACTACAGATAAGACAGATTTAATACTGGTACTGTGCATTTGTTTCAAAGCAGCCACGGTGAAAGACTTATGACAGCCACGGTATAAACGATGGCTCAATTTGATATATTGAAACAAACTACAGCCTCTTATTTTGAGAATAGAAAGATATGGAAACTACTCAGTGGTACAGCATTTCATATTTGTACAATATTTCATGTAATAAAAAAAATTGAGTGTAATTTTATCATGAAATATAGAGAATGATTATTTCTTTGTTCTTACTTAATCATTATCTCCATTCACATTTCCTTATTTTTTGAATTTGTTACAGGCGCGATAACGTATTACCATTCCACGGAGAAGACGATACGTGTATTACTTTAAAGGAAACCATTTCTCATTCCGATGAAGAATCTCATACTTCGATGCAGTTTGGCAAGGGGTTTCATCCATCACTTTTGTCAGGGCATATTTTAGCTCAGGAGAGTGAAAAGCGTCATTCCTACCGAAAGAGTGAAAAACACTTTAGTCAAAGTTCAACTTTGTCAAGCAACAACTTAGTGCAAACTGGTGAAAAATCCCACATCTGCGGAGTATGTGGAATGGAATTTAGTGTATGTTCATGTTTGGCTACGCACATGTTAAATCGTACATTAGCAAGGTTACACACATGCCAAGACTGTGGTAATGTATTTAACAAAAGTTCATATTTGGCTAGACACATGTTAATACACACAGGAGAAAAAAAATACACGTGCCAAGAGTGTGGTAAGGGATTTAAACGACGTTGTGATTTGGCTACACACATGTTAATCCACACAGGAGAAAAACCTCATACGTGCCAAGAGTGTGGTAAGGGATTTAATCGACGTTCCCTTTTGTCTTCAAACTTGTCAATCCACACTGGAGAACAACCTCACACATGCCAAGAGTGTGGTAAGGGATTTAGTGTACGTTCACATTTGGCTAGACACATGTTAATACAGAGAGGAGAAAAATCTCACATGTGCCAAGAGTGTGGTAAGGGATTTAGTGTACGTACAGATTTGGCTAAACACATTTTAATCCACAAAGGGGAAAGTTGCTACACATGCCACGAGTGTGGTAAGGGATTTAATCATCGTTCATATTTGGCTAGACACATGTTAATACACAAAGGAAAAACATGCTACACATGCCACGAGTGTGGTAAGGGATTTAGTCATCGTTCATATTTGGCTAGACACATGTTAATACACACAGGAGAAAAAAATACACGTGCCTAGAGTGTGGTAAGTCATTTAATCGACGTTCATATTTGGCTTCACACATGTCAATCCACACAGTTGTAAAGCATCATACACGCCAAGAGTGTGGTAAGGGATTTAAACATTGTTCAACGTTGGTTACACACGTTAATTCACAAAAGATATAAAGCTCACACTTGCCAAAGTGTGGTTCAGTATTAAAAGGAAATTCAGAGTTGGCTACACATGCCAATCCACACCCGATCCAAAATCTCACGTGCCAAAACCCTGGAATGGAATTTATTCAACGTTCGTACGTGTTAAGCCGCATAGGACGTAAATCTCACACATGGTAAATTTTGAAAATGATTTAGTTTACGCTCAATCTTTGCAAGGCATTTCAATACACAAGTGACAAACCAAAGAGATGCATAGAACGTAGCCTGCTATTTACTCAAGGTTCACAATAAGCATGTTAAAAGTTAATTCACACAAAACAAGAGTCTCGCACGCGCGGAGTGTAGAAATACATTTACTGGCAGTTCTCATATGGCAAATCGCATGGTAAAACACATAGTTCAATAACCACAGATATGCGAAGGAAGTTCAGTAGGATTAAGTTTAGAATCATCCTTGGCAAGACACGTAACTAGACATGGCATATAGAAAAGAATTTGCCGCTCTCACAAGTTAAGTTTCGGCAGAAATAGTATGTACACGATAAAAACCGTGCTAAAGAGGACTACAAGAGAATTAAATATCAAAGGTGTCAGATCACATTAAACCCTTCAAATGTACTTGCTCTTTGGAATAGAATGTAAGTTGTGAGGAACAAATTTTTAAGTCCGTACTTTGGGGGCACATGTTACAGGAAATTGGTTCCGCCTCTACTCCACGAATACCTCTTCTCTTTGCCGCCACAGCGATTGCCGCATAGTGTAAAGCTGGCTGACGCCGACGAATATTCAAGTGACGATTTCGCAAAGGAACTTTTATCTAGAGATAAAAATTCCAAATATAGTCCATGAGAGTTCTTGTATGTAAGGGATTTAAGAGCAACAAGTTTAAGCGACATCCATAGAGAGGGCGCACCTTCCTCATCAGCTACAAGTGTAGATCCAGCGGAAAAACATGTCAATTCCAACACTAAGACTTTCTGGACCATCTGCATTTTAGCTGCATCTTGCTTGTCGATACATGGTTGCGCAGTTCCATTTTCACCGCATATATTTATATTTCCGGTTTTTACGACATTCTTTCATGCTCTTTGACAGAAAACTTTATGCAGTTTGAAGATAACAAGTGATCATAAACTCAAGTTTTCGTCCCTTCCACATGGGTTAAACTGATCAGATAAACATTACGTTAAAATCGTATTAAGGTTGTATGTGTCAAAAAATGACTGACTAATAATATTGAAAACGATTGCATTCCAGTTCTTGTCGTCTTTGATTTCAAAGCGAGATTAATAGCATTTTTCTCCAAAGTGTTAATGACTTTACCGGAATTCGTGGTGTTTGTGCGAAAAGAGGGTCTGTACCAAAATTTCCACGCAAATATCTTCTACTCTTTTTCGCCCACAGTCGTTTCTCAAGCGCGGGATGGTGATATAAGGTAAATGTGCATGTGGGTTGATAAAAATGAAGTTTGAAGCTATGTTTCGCATTCCTTACTTTTCTCTTGTATACTTGGAAGTTTTTGAGTATACTGACTTACCAACTTTTCACTCGTTTTATAAGAAAAGTTGTTAAATCAGGTTTTAAATTTTATTCAAAAACGTTCTGTTTACCTTATAAAAATCTGGCACTGTAAGACAACGTCACACCTGTCAAAACGAACCAGCATACAAAGTTTTACACCATTGTATTAATATATCGACATTTCAACACATTTCTATAAAATTTAAAGCGTGATCCTGTAAAATGAAGCAATAATGAGTTAGCAACTTCTGATTTGAGTGTTTCATATAGTTCGCGTTCAAGCTTGGCAAGACAAATTTTAATATACACAAGTGGAAAACTTCACATATACGAAGAGTTTTGAATACTATTTGGTCTATACTCAAATTTGGAAGGATGTTTTAATACACAGATGAAACTCTCACACATATGACAACACACAGGCGAAAAGAAGATTTATATGGAGCTCACGTTTTACAATGCACAAAAGAAAACATATTATTAAACATATTCTATTTCCCAACAGATATATTAATACAGATGGGGAGTAACTGCTCAGCCAAGACTATGAAGAACGGTATAATCGAAGTTCAATTTTGATGAAACATGCTATCTCATACAGGTAAAAGATGGCTGTGCATAATTGTGAAAAGCGTTTACATGAAGTCCATATTTTGTTAGTGGAAAGACATTGTAAGATATGTTAAACTAATTACTAAAAAAATCATGTTTGTACATAAAAAGTATACTCAGTTTACACACGTGATAAAATATACAAATGCGAAACATCCTAGTTATCAAAAGTGCGATAAAATTCGTTCAATATTACGTATCAATCTCACGTACTGCCAATTCACATTTCCGCTCGCGACGACTGTGATTCGGCCGTGATTGATTATTAACATTTTTCAGCATTGTGCATGATGCAAAAAGTATGTTTTGGAGCATTTAGGTTTAGTAAATCAAGACAAATCATTGTTGACCAAACGTATAAGTTTAATTAAACTATAATACTGCTAAATATGAGTGAAAACACTGTACAAAACACAAAATAACAGATTCGAACCTAACCAATATCCATGTCACTGAGCTTGTTGTTATAAAGCTGATATTTATTGCAGAGAGCAGTAATGATTGAATGCTTTTTGCACATGTTTTTTCACAATATGTAGACTCAACGCGGGTTGAAAGTTAATCAACATCCACTTCACTGCTCTCTTTCTGAGATTGCTTGCATGTATTGCAAGTAGTGATAATTGTTGACTGCAATCTGAACATGTATTTTCCACAAAGATTACATTCAAGGCGAGTTCTGTTGCTTTCCCATGACCAGCAGATGTAGGAAATATTTCTTCGGATTGGTTACACTGCTTCATCATCGGTAGTTAGTTTTCTGTATTGGCCAAGTACACCAGCAATTTTTTTTTGCAAAGTTGATATTTTATGATGAGCTTTCAAGTTTTCGTTTATTAATTCTAATGCTAACACGTATAGATATGGGTTTGTAATATTTTTTATGTTAAGGCAGTAAAAATTAAACAGCGGATGAAAAATAATGAAACTTTTATTTTCAATTTTATGTAAATGCGAAACAAAAAATCAGGTTTTGGCTCCGTCTGACGGCGGATTGGCCGTCCACCCTCCACTACCAACTTTGGAATGGTACTGAACGGGAAGTAATGCATTTGATAATTTTCTCGCAGACGGTTGATATGTTTAGAGTAGCGAGATATTGCTTTTGCATTACACATTACTTTCTAATCCACATTTACAAATGGAAGAGAATCAAGCTGTTTTCCAAGAACAGGGAAAACAGGTTTCTCTGACACGTCTATTAAAAATGAGCGAAAGTGGAAAAAAATAATATATGATTTCGAACACAGAAATGTCCAGCTTATATTGTCCTGGCCAGAGGCTCTCAGGCCGGAGTGAAAATAAGAGTAACACATCCTCTGGGGGAGTGATAGATAAATGAGATAAAGTGGACGACTAAACGGATTGAACAGGGAGGTACGACGATTATGCAGTTGAGAATTTATTACAAAAGAATTCATTAAAATTCTCTGTTCCCTCAATTTGTGCACCTGATATAACATTGTACTTTAAAAGACTTATGCTAGAAGTTTTAGATCTAGATCTGATAAGATACCAAAATTGTTTAGTGTTGTTGATGCTGGTGTCTGTTTTTTTTTAGATATTATCTAGGTGTTTGCTGCATCTCAATAGCTTTTTATATTAAGTCGTATATGAGAAATTATTTTAAGATATGTATTCATTTGGAAATGCACATCACAATTCCCAAAGGTTTTTTTTTCTTTTTTTTTTATTTGGTAAAGTGTAGCGACTCTGTTCGGCGTGCCTCATTCATTGATTTCATTCAGAAATTTCATTCATTTTACTTTTTTGAACAGTACAAAGTATTTATTGTTGCATTAAAAACATGAGGGAAATAATCCAGTGCCTCGTCTATAGTTCAATTTAGTAAAATTGTCCACTGTATCACCTGTTGCACTTTGCAAGTTTCACCCAAAGGGGCCTTCCTTCAGTCAGGTACAAACATTCTTTTTTAGTTGGATTGCTGGCTTCTGAGATTGGGAGTAAGATAGGAAACGGGCAACTCGCGGTCTCGGAGAAGGAACTCGTTATATGAGATGACGGATTATATCAGAAAAATAGACATGACATAATTTAAGCTACTATTTTCACGCGCGTTATGAAAATCCTACAATCCCAAGTCGAGTGCTTGAGTAGAATTTTCGACAAAGCAATGTCATTTGTGTGATGTTATCCCATGTTTACTGTAGATCCATATGTAAGTCCAAGATATATTCACCAAAATGAAGAATTTTGTCACCTTGTGACAACATTTGGAAATGATTCGTGGCATGTTTCAATTAAACTTGAGGACTGTTCGTATATGGTCAGCAGAAACACCGGACGAAGTTTGTTTTGGATAGACTTACTTGGGTTCAAATAATTTCACACTCACGTACGAGATCATTCTGTGTTCTGCTGCCCTATTTATTTTAATACTACAAACAATCCGCCCCTGTGGTCTTGCGGTCGTTTATCTATGTAGAGAATTGGTTGAAAAAAGGCATTCCACTGTTCCTTACCAATACTTTCAGACACGTTTCAATTACCACCAGACAGCCATATTCCAGCAACTAACTAATATTCATACCGCAGTCCGTAAAATTGATTATAATGCATTGTACATTTAGATAGTATAATTTAAACGTGGTTTTGTTCACTGCACTTTTGATCAGCATTCTTCTGTACATCACCACATTAAACGCAGAATATGGAGCACTTGACGGCACACTTCTCTAGCGTGGGATCACGTTGTTCTAGTCACTCTCACTCTTTACTTGCCATCTGGGTTGAACATTGTAAATTATATCAATTGAGTGTTCTGTAGCAATAAGTGAAAACGGTATATCACTGCATTTCCAGCTGGAGATACTGTCGAACTTTAACTTTTCTACGGTTTGATGCCATTTTTTTTAACTTTATGCATAGAATATCCTAAGTACATACAAAGATTTCGTATTGCAAAATTTAACACACGGATTTACGGTGCTGATAGCCGCATCATCCATAATTTATCAAAATCTTTTGATCCTTTAACCAAAAGTTTTCCAAAGAGCTTTCCTTTTTCGATTACCTAGTCCTACTCTGGAGCTATACTAACGCATAACTTTCCCCATATTACAGTACTATATCGAAAAACTAAACACTTCACCTATATCAGCAAACGCTTCCAAACTCAGCACCCTTTATTCATACAATATCTATTACATCACTTTAGATCCTACACGAAATCGCTATCAGCATACCCCTTGTCCCTAATGTTTACGCCCTGTTACTACACTTTACCCTCGTGACATTCATTTTTCTTAACCCTACAGTGGTAACGTGAAAGAAAATTTCATGAATGGTAAACTGTGCTCCCTGGACCCAGGACCATTTTTGCCTGATAAGATGTGAACTAGGATTTAAATTTCTATTATATTTACAATATTAAATACAAACACCAGATAGTGGATACGCTTTAAGCGAAACTGTACATTCAGTTTATTGAAGCAATATCTTTCTTGTTATAATTAAGTTCGATACCTATGTGACTATTTTATTGCTTAAATACCAGCACTCAAAATAAAATATTTATTAACTAGAAAGAAGTAAACAAGGATTTCTCCTAATAGGGGTTTATTACACATAAGGAAACTCATTATGTTCACTGTTGACTCATTATGTTCCATATCGAAAAGGCGAGACTTCACGAGAAACTAATCAATTTCTTTATATTCATAAACTATTAGCATTTGGCAACCACACTCTTCAAAATGTTCATCTTTTGCACAACCGTGAATATTACATGTTCAGCACGCAGCTCGCAACATTCTTCACTTCGATTTTCATGCCACTTACAATGGTTCGTACGTACAATTTCATGTATCTTCACTCGAAACAAATATTTAACCTCATAGTGATTATATATACCTAGGTATTTGAATATGACTTTTATTTCTATTTCTCAACATTCTCTTCTACTTACTTCATATTCATATTTGAACAATTATTATACGAGGAACAATTTCACACATTGCTTATCAGTAAAACGCATTTCACTTCCAAATTTAATTGCAAATTTACCGGCTATCAACTCATTCGACACGATAAGAAGGTTCCGGCTCGACGCGCCACCAGCGCCGTGACAATAGTATTTTATCCTTACACATGGTATAGTATTGACTCTCCATCTAATATTCCAGAACATCTAATCATAACTATTTATCACAGATCTTTATGTGTCACAATGACAGTCATCTATGTTCGACCAGGTCGTCCTATTCCCCTCCCATTCCAATGTATTTCAAGTAATTTCCGACATTACCTGATCTCTTCCAATATTAACATCCATAGCCGCTCAGACCGAGAAAAAACAGCTTTTAACAATTTTATCCCTGCCTCCACTACATGCTTCATTCACCCATTACCAAAACCAATCCGTTCCTGATCTAACACTACTCCTGACATAGTGATCACATGATCTCTCGCCCACAGTATTTTCATCTACATTCTACATCCTCTGGGTAGTTAACATGTGCCTATTACACTCACTCAAAAAGTTTCCATTACTTCTTCCTCCGCCTGAGCACCTCCTCGGCTAATACTTCGCTACTAAACTTACTAAACTCATACACTGTCAGCGGCCTATCCTCCTTTTACTAAAAATGAATTACACCTTTGAATACCAAAACTGGGTCAATTTGGCCCAGATGATCTTTTAATAAAGAAATGCCACAATATCAAAAAGAGGTAGTGGGCTAATATTTTTGGTATTCCTCCATTAGCAACCATTTTTACTTTTGGAAATCATTTCAGTAGAATTCATATTAAAAAAACAAAATACCCCCCAAAATCCAGAAAGTGTAGCTAAGTCATTTTCACCCAGTTTTGGATACCTCGCGGCACGGCCCACAAGAATATCATTTTATTATTATTGTTATTATTATTATTATTATTATTATTATTATTATTATTATTATTATTTTGTCGACTGAAATGAAACCTGGAATAATCACTTCTCCGTTCTACCGAGCTTTGATTCCGGTAAGAGTAATAGTAAATATTATTTTATGAAACTCCTTTTTCCCCCACTCTTTCCCACGTCCACACATCAGTACATATTTCCTTCTCAGCAATTGTTATATTTTGGTTCAGTTCCCTAAAATATCTGGTTTTATTTTTAGCAAGACACATGATTCTTCACCCCTTAAAAGTACATAGGTTGGATAAAAAGTACTGGCAACCCTGCCGGCACGCGCCAGTCTAGTGACGGAGAAGCGCGAGGTGGCAGCAACGGAGAAGACAATCTCAGTTGAGGAACTTAGGTGAGTGGGAACGCTGTTGAGTCAGTCAGTCAACGAGAGCAGTGGCGTCAAATTGGTATCGCGAGTGGAAGCGCTCTAAACACAATGTTCACTAAACATGAACAGTGTTCGTGGATCAAAATTGAAGTGGCACGTGGTCGTAGTGCACGAGAATGTCTTCAGAGACTGCGGGAAACCTGTGGTAATGTAGCGTTGCCATACCGCACCGTAGCTCGATGGGTTAAAGTGTTTCGTGAAGGCAGACAGAACGTGGAAGACCGCCAAAGTTCTGGACGACCTCCAGTGGACAACTTGACAATTCGGCTCCTTGCATCCTTGCTGGGCGTGGATAGACGGTGGACTGCGCGTGAGTTATCGGCAGAGGTTGGGGTGTGCCATAAAACTGTGCTTCACATTTTGAACGACATCCTGGGTTTTCGCAAATTTGCAGCACGTTGGGTTCCACATGCCGAGGTGCAGAAATGGTACCGATATGCACTGGCACAAGAATTGCTCGACCGCCACCAGAGGGAGGGTGACAATTGCTTGGGCAGGATCGTTACCATTGATGAATTCTGGGTTCGATCCTACGAACCATGTTTGAACCGCCAATCCAACAAATGGAAGCATCCCGGTTCCCCTCGACCAAAGACTGTGCGCCCTAGTCAGGGAGTAGTGAAGGTGATGTTGATAGTGGCGTACGATGTCCAAGGGGTTATCCTGCACCATGCTGTACCAGCAGGGCAGACTGTAAATGAGCCATATTACTGTACGTTCTTGCAACACCATTTGCGTCCCACACTTCGGAGAAAGCGACCTGATCTTTTGGCACGGACCCCAGTCATTTTGCACGACAATGCGCGGTGTCACACAGCTACCGCCGTGGAGGACCTTTTACGTGCCTGGAACTGGGAGATACTGGAACTTCCACCATATTCGCCGGATATGAGTCCGTGCGATTATGACCTGTTTTCCAAGATGAAGCAACCACTTCGCGGACAACGATACAACACCAGACAGGCCATCCTCAATGCCGTAGGGCGGTCGCTGCGAGACATAGCCAGAGAACAACGTGCTGACGGAGTACGGCGCCTTCCATACGTGTGGCAGAAGGTTGTATGACGTATGAAGGAATGTAGAACGTATCTTCTCTTCTAATACAGTCATTTGTAAATTATAACAATTGTGCCATTACTTTTAATCCATCCCTTGTATGTAATCTGTCACAAACTTGTTTGCAAAGCGCATTGCACCAGCAAACCGCTCTGCAAGGACTGTCAGGTGTAATCAAAATACAATGTGTGACAGAATTTATTCCTAACAAAGCGTATTTCTATGTATAAATTTCTAATGTTACAGTACTATAATTCAGGTATTGTTTGAAAGAATCAAAAGCCGCCACTGACAGTGTATACAGCGTATGAAATTTACTGTAAGAAGCACGAATGGGTCAAAATAACCCACGCTTAATACTTTACCTAACATTTTAGGTTTGGTTCTTTAAGGTTAATCCACTGTAATCTCTATCACCAACCATTCAACTCGCAATTGAGCTTTTCATCCCTCAAACCGCATATATATCACCTCATCATCCTAAAATTCTCCGCGCTACTTTCGTCTACTTAAACACTCACATCAAATCTATACAGAATATGTTTGCACTGGCAACCACGAAGCTCTTCAGCAACATAGAACCCTCCACCGAACAGTGTATAAATTACGACAGTGGATTAAAACCTGAAACACAATTTCTGCCTTATCACACCCTTCGCAATATTAGATGCGTTTCAACGCAGCTGGTAAATTTACCCAAACCATTTATCCTCTCTTACATCACGATCAGCAATTGTACAGAGACCAAGGAACAGCTAAAACCTTTGCTTCCTAATTATAGGAGATTTTTACACCTCTATCATTCACTTAGCATTTTAGGCCTAATTATCATCCTGTAGGCATATCAACTTCAATTTACCACATATCCATCTTCAACCCAACATATATACTCACAAAGCACACAGTACCTTCATTTCTACCACTGAAATCACTAATTTCATCTATCATAAATGTTATAATGACCCGAAAATCAATAACATCTATCGACATGTAAGACAAAGTCCACGAATACTGCTAAATCTTACAAATCATCCAAATTTCTCTTGTTTTTAAAAATCAACAATACCTTCCGATACAGCTCAAGAGAATCTTCAACCAAATTCTAGGGAAAAATATAGTCAAATGACTTCATGTTCATGTTTCTCATTACTATCTTTACCACACCATCAAGCAGGCTCCCGCCCACAAATTACCATCAACAATCAGCTTCTGCCTCTCCTCAGCTGCATCTATAAGCAGTATAATACCACCAAGCCATCCTACCTGGTACTCTTTAATTTAGAAAAGGCATTTAGTGACGTGCAGCGTTAGGGTTTGCCTTCAAACCTGCTACACTTTCGCCTTATCGCATATATTCGTTTTATTTACAATTTCTTGTCTAGCCACCGTACTTACGAATACCTTAATCAACAGTCATATCAAATGATATTTATGCACTCAGGCGTATTTAAGGCTCTTTACTATCACCCTTATTATAACTGTTTTATGTTGTTGACATGCCTCTTTCCCCACAAAATATTCAGTTATTTCCATACGCTGATGATACAGCTTATTTTGCAATTTGCAGTATTATACACTAAGTAAACAACGCCTTACAACCAATAATACAGACGTTTGGTCTGTGGTGCAATAAATGGCTACTGAAATCCAATGCTGCTAAAACCCAAACTACAGCATTTCTGGCCCCTAAGAAACGCTCCAGATTTCACAGTAATTCACTTCCATCACTGTTAACGACAACTGTCTTAGAATCCCCAAAACTGTTAATACTTAAGACTCACCATAGATAGACACCTCAGATGGAAGACTTATGTCCAGGACATCAATAGAAAGGCATACATTTGACTCAATATATTAAAACGACTTACTGATACAATCTAGAGTAGTTCTACAAACCTACTCTTAAACACTTATGTAGTCTTCCTTCGACCTGTGATTAGTTACGGCCATACCGTTAGGTCTCGGTAGCTACCCCCTTTTTTTTATCAAAAACTTCAGGTTCTCGAACATCGCACACTCAGAATTCTATACCACATCAATCTCCTGAGCTCTATGCTCGCGTGACTTTTCCATACATATGGTTCCATGTAGAAAAGCTTTGCCTCAAATACTTCCGGAACGCTCCATTCTCATCGTCCACTCCTCTCTGATTCCATCAACGCTCATATTTATTTTTATATCGTTCACAGCATCAGTCATTCTACCTCTTCCTCCTCTTTACAATGTATCATTATTCCTTACCACCGAATCATCAAGATATTCCCCTCATCAGAAAGTTTCTACTCTATCACCCTCCGCACAATATCATACAATTATATTCTACACAATAATACCTTTATCACTAACAGAGCTACCCATCTCTTTAAATAATGCTTGAAGAAGTCCCCGAGAAAGAAGAATATCCTATATCCGTCATTTTACAATATATTATAGTTTTTCTCGTCCAAACGCACCTCGTCTCATGGATTTCACTCAACAACGCAATATGATGAAATGTAAATCCAAATATTTTCATCATGATGTCCATAATTCATTGTACAATTTCCTTTCTCCACCATCATTATAATTACGATTGTAAAGATCGTAATGTCCTATTTACTCACTTTGTTTATGACATAAAATTACAAAATTTTGTAAATCCCTTTGACCATCTTTAACTCCTTTCTCGAAATACCCTTCACTTCTCTTTCCCCCATGGAGGGCATAACCCTTGAGTGGGTGGTTATCTAAAACAAACGTGCGCCATACCTTTACGTTATAATTTCAATTATTATGTTATTTCTAAAGGGTGTCTTATAGGTAATTTATGTCTTGAAGCAAAGTAAAGTTCTTTGTTTATACCTTTATCACAAGACTAAAGTCGCTGTAAGACCATAAGTAAAATTTTGCCCAAATATATACCCCGTTGGCACTTTCAGATAATGATTTTTTTAAAAAAAATCCGTATCAGAGAGCCAACACAAATATAGGGAATAAGTGTGAGGTTTAGGAGAGTTGGAGATGTGGGACAGTGATATACCTCTCTGGTGATTTGTGTTAAGCCGTAGCGGTTGCTAGCGGATGTGGCGGCTACGTTTAAAGAGCATTGCTACCAGGTTCTGAACGTGCACAAGGTTTTAGAAGAAAAGACAGATTTTCCTTCACCGCTGATAACTATTATATCAGATGTATATTATAAACATATTTCACAATATGAAGAGGTAGTAGAGCATTTGATATAAAAGTAGAGAGTTAGGTATTGAAAGTATATTTAGAACATTTTTGTATGATTCTAATACCAGAGTTCGTAGCTTTATAGTTACAGTAGTTAAAATGGGTATACAGGGAGGATTATAACATGATGAGTTGAGGAGGATTGGGACACTGCCCCATTCCTTTCTGCTCACAAGTGTGAAAACGTTGGGTACCTTTATTATAATTCCTGTGTTTTCGCTTGGCTAACGCTGTATTTATTTAGTACTTTTTCTCATTAGTGTTTCAGAAAAATGCCAAGGAAGTGGAAGAAGATAAACATAGACTAAATACAAACAGCAAACAGTGATATTCTGCAAGCCGTAAAGATAGTAATAAAGAAAAAGAAGAGTATTTGAGAGGTAGCAAGAGAACACAACATATTGAAAAGTACAAGCAAGACTCAAATGGAGATGCTGTAATATTTCAAGGAAATGTCTTTGTGAGAAACTCTCGTTAGCGCAAGTAAGACGAACTATGGGCTTAGAACGAGGCACGGACGAACTTTGACTTACGCATATGGAAATGTCTTGAAGAAAAATGTGCCAGAATTTTAAACTGTGCAGAAAAGTGCGGGATATGGCTGGCTTAATGGTTTTATGGAGCATCCCCCTCAGTTATCTCTGCGATCCCTGGAACCAAAAGTTTATCAAAAAGTACCAGCTTCAATAAGCAGAACGTGGACGACTTTTTGAACAATTTGAAATCACCATATGAGAAATGAAACTTCACTCTGAAGTGTACTTTTACCTGTGATCAAACTGGATTTAGTACCATACACACAACGCCACCTGTGATAGCTTCACGAGGACAGAATTATTTCGGACAGGTAACTTGAGCGGAACGTGCTGAACAAGTGACAATCCTATGTACCTTCAATGCAGTTAGGAACAGCATTCCTCCAGTTTTTCTATATTCGAGCGTAGGGTACAAGAATTTCTTCCTGACGAAAATGCCACCTCATAGCTTGGTATTAACAAGGATCACTGGATGGATGATTGCTGAGGTATTTGGTGTTTGTTTAGAACACATTAACCAAATTTCAAAATATTCGAAAGAAAATCCAATCATATTGCTCCTCGAACACCACGAAAACCTCCTAAACATCATTGTGGTAGAGAATGCTTACCAAAATGGCGTGTTATGAACATTTTGACCCGCATTGCAGTCAAACTGCAACTGGTGGATGTTTCGCTTTATGGACCTCTGAAGACGCATTACAATCGGATGTGCAATGACTGGCTGATTAATAACCAAGGATAAATTATTTCTCCTCATTCTATTGATGAGTATATAGGACGGGTATACCCCTGTGCTATGACACAATAGAATATCAGATCTCGATTTAAAAAAAAACTGTAATATACCCTTTCAACAGTGCTTCTTTTACAGAAGACTAATTTCTGATATCTTTAGTAAATGATAAAAAAAATCCCTCGTTGAACAGAAACGCACCGTTTCACCAGCAAAATCTATAGACAACCTTACCACGCAGAATGTTGCTGTCATATCTGAGGGTATGGACCATGGTTCATCAGAGCTTCTGTCTCAAAGCTCGCTTATATTAGCTATCCAAGAAACTACATATGTTATATTTTGCAGCAATATCTTCAACTGCGTTAGTATTCACTCATAATATCCGTCCTTACCCGAAGGCTGCCTACCCCTCTTAATAAAACCAGCCGTGAGAAAAAGAGGAGTGGTCGAACAAGAATACTAACAGCAACTCCAGGAAAGATAAAACCAAAGAAGAAGGCTTTGCACAGCAAAAGCGAAAGAGATGTCGGTATTAGAATTCATTTACAACAAGTAATAGGAAGGTTGATACGAACTCAGTCCTCAATCGAAGACAGTATTTTCTCTCAAGAACAGTGTGTTGATATATCCTTTTGTAGTTCTGTTAGTATGTAGGTCTATCAATGAACGAAATAGGATGGGAAAACACTAATGTCAATATTGAAAACAGTAATATTATATTTCATAAATTTTACACCAATAACGCGTACAGTTTCTGCCAGGTTTTCCAGACCAATTACTAATGGTTGAGATCACTCAATGGTAATGGTTACTTCTTCTTTTCAAATTAAATAACATGTTTCAGAGTAACTTCCGAATTTCTTTTTATGAAGTGAGTAGTGTGTTTTCTTGGAATGTAAATAATTATAAAATGGAAGTTATTATGTATATTGTTGAAATTATTAATATGTCAGGCGATGTAATTGTAAACTTAATAAAAAAAATAAGAAATAGTTCAACTCTGCGCTGCACAGCATTATTAGTTTGATAGAGATTATTATTATTATTATTATTATAGTTCGATGTGTCCAATTCTGCTCTGAGTTTATGTGAGTAGGTGATGGTGATGGTGGACGACATAGTAGCCTGAAGAGCGTGAGATGAATCGGGTTCGGGACAAACCTGAGAAGTCACACGGATAGGATGTTTATCTACCTAAATTCCCACTTAACGAGAACTAGTATCAAAACAGGAATCCAACATATCAGAACTGATCGGTCTACTACTGAGCCACTTCGAGAACCGGAAACATTCATGTTGGAAATGAACGTAATTCTTTCTACTCCATATCTTATACCGAATTGAATGCAAAGCACCGAGACTTATCAAAAAACAAAACATAAAGAAAATACACATACTTCATATTATGTGAAATCAAATGTACATTCTAATTATCCATATTCTTCTCCACATCCACATTTCAAAAGCCTGCAATCTTTTATCGTCCCTTTTGCTTAAGTCCATGTTTCTGCCCCATTGAGAGAAAATGTATAAAGCAATCTAAACATCTGAAAAGAAAACAGGTTCGCAATTATAGTATCGGTGTCTAAACGTATGAACAAGTACTATGACTACGGGCTATCTAGAAACAAATGTGATTAAGAGGTTTGGATATTTTATCTATTCATGTTACATTGTTCAATATTAATGTTTACAGCGTTGAATTTCAATGAGAAACGAAAGTGTAACTCTGCAAAAATTGAGTCACTCACAACATAATATAATAATGCTTAAATATAGTTAGTGATGCCCACGAGACAAGATTTGAGGGTGTCTCGTCTCGAAATTTTTTTTCGAAAGTTCTCTCTCGTCTCGAAAACCGTATATATTTTCTATTGAAATAGATCTGTCTCGTCTCGAATCTTGTAACGAAAATTCTGTATCATCTCGTGCGTATCACTAAGTATAGTGTGTGAAGTAACAAAAAATCAAAATCACGAACCTTAATCCTTCAATAAATCCCAAGTTTTAATTAACCTTTAGTCTAATTTTTGAATAGGTTTTACAAATGTTAAATTAACTTATACGTATGTTTAGTTTGGACCCTCAAAAGCTTTGGATCTCTTCCGAAATAAGTTCCTGCGCACGTGACTGAATATTAGATATTCATGATGTTTGTATATACATAGTTGGACTTCCGTCCTTGTTCAGTTTCATCCCTTAGTAATTATAATACTTCAATATGAACGACTCGATTATGTTATATACAGAAACAGTATCAATCAATATTGTATACGCTTAGTTAACTATCTACTCTCTGTATTTCGCGATTCATCGCCATATTTAATCTCTCTCTATTAATAGAAAAACTCCAATTTAATCTTTTCAGGTGGCTAAAGCGCGTAGCTCCATGGTAGATTCATAATAATTAGCGACTTGCTTTTCGAACTGACTGAAAATCTTACCTGATGAGGGATAACGCGCTCTTTAGTGTCCGAATTTATATTTTCTAATTTAATCTTTATATATATATGGCTATTTTTACTCTATTATTTTGTCGAGCTTATATCTAAACATCAATTTTCTCTAGAAGTCTTTGCTTTGAACAAGATGCATGTTTTGGGCATTGGCCTTATCGTAACGGGAATGAATAGCTTCGATGCTGACATCACATTAAACCTTAATGAATTAATCAGTCAATTGTAGATATCGTGCCACATAGGATCGGTGTTAAAGAGGGACGTTAAATTTCCATCCATCAATCAATATAACATAATAATGAAAACAGCGAAACATATTTCATTTTATACTCTTAAACAAACAGTTCTTGTGAATTGAATGATGTTAATTACTGAGTGGCTGGTCACAAAGCGAGTCAGCCACTAGATGTCAATGTAGGAAAATCCATTCACAAGGAGATGATAATAAACCACTCCCATTGTATTAGGGAATTATAGGTACATGCGAACTACCAATTCGAAAGACTTTCATCAAATATTGTACATTTGCCATTTCCATCAAGTTAGTAATCGCTTTAGCTTTGGAGGAAAGTCATTTACACTTAGTGATCTGCATGGACCAGGTTCAGTCTGAGACCCGCAATCCGCTTCGGCCTACAGGTCACACTTGGGAGGACCAGCTCATTTCCTTCTTTGGATCGGGTCTGGCTCGGGCGGGTTCGATACTGCTTTCTCTTGAGGGCAGGACGAGCTCGAAACGATTAATTGCAGTTCTTTAACCCTGGAAAGCTAACATGTTCAAAAGTTACGTTAAAGCTAACGTATCGTAAAATTTACGACTGGTTACAAAAACTTAACTACATACATATCTTTTTACAAACTGGGACTTTAATGATTACAGTTGGTAAGAATACTAATGAGTGAACATTTTTGCAGCCAGTTTGGTTGTTCAAACTTTTTCCGCGCAGTACACACAGCATTTTCCACGATATTCTCCGCAGATCGGCCTGTTGCAGCGGCAGTAATACATTGACGTCATTCTCCTCTTGGCTGATGGACAAATCCCACAAATTGTGCGAGTCTGGTTGTTGGACTGGACAACATTCTTCTCTGGCACTTGTATTTTCAGGATATCAGCAATGGATTGCCGGAGTTTCCGGGGCAAATTTGAGTATTGAATCCGTTCTTGGAGCCATGGCTCAGTAAGACTGCCGTGAATTTTCATGGCGTATTTGCTTCTAGAAAGAGGCTTTTGACCCATTTTCACAACGTTGGGAACATAAATGAAGTAGGCATTAACCAGGGTTATATTTATTATCCCAAAGAAGACACACAAAGCCCATCGTTTGGTCTTACGGCTGCACGACACATTTGGTCCAGTCTATCAACTCCTCCTTTCGTTGCATTATAAGTCTCCATAAGGTCACTGTCACCAATACCTGTTCGATTCATTTTTTTAACTTTCCTTGAATAAATACTACAAAATAAAACCAACACTTTCACTAAAATGTATGTGTAAGTTCACTCTAGATGTAGAAAATAATAGTAAACAAGGTTAAAAAATCCAAGCGTTATTCCTAATGTATCGTAAATCTTACGACCGGCTAACGAGTTCATATAGAAATACAGCCGGAAACTAAGCAAAGTAAATACTGCCCAACAATGCAGGCTTAGTAGGAAACGGAACTCAGCAGCGGACTATCCATTTTCGCCGGGCGAGGGGGAAGGAACATCAAAATAATACAACTCGCTCGTAAAATTTACGACACGTTAGCTTTCTCGGGTTAATAATGTTTCTTATTAAATGATAGTTGGAATAAAGCTAAGCGTTGAAGTCTGTTTGCACGGCTGCACGTGTACTGAAAGACATTGCAAACAATGCAATTTGTACAGTTAGTGATCTTTAGCTGTAGGACCAGGCTCGGGCAAAGACCTTTTAAAACTTAATGGCCAGGTTGGGTTCGAGCCAAAAACCTCCAAATCTTTGCGGGTCCGAGTTGGACTGGATTTAGCTACGTTAGGGATGGATTGGGCTTGGGGCGAAAAGTTCGGCTCATGTATTTCTCTAGTACAACTTCAGCAACTCTAGTTCATGAAGTAAAAAGAAGGGAGTATAGAAAGAAAAATCTGCAAACCAATAATTTTAATAAAATAAGACTTGTTTGTCAATTTATAATATCAGGGTATGGCAGATCGCTTTAGCTTGGTTTCAAATTATATGAATGCCAAATTGAAATCTTACTTGTAGAACGGATATGTATGCACATGTGCAAAAAAATGCGCGTATACTGCCACTCACGATTTTCCGCGTTTATTTCATTTTCCGTACGTTTGTTGGTAAAATTTAGTTATTAGTATGTGGAAACAATAGAAAGCAATCTATCTAAGGAGATATTTTCAAAAAAATATAATAAAATAATAAAAATATGTGCAAAAACAAAATTATGCTCGGTTCTGTCTTTACTTGCAACGATGATCTCTATGGATTTTTCAGTAGCAGAGCACGATTGCGGGGGGAATTCAGTAGGGGAGTCAAGGAGTTGGATCAAGGAACTGGACACTGTAGTTAAATGTTCCATTTATTGGTTAAAACCTAATGTATAGATTGCCTGCCAGATATAAATTACCTTCTGTAAGTAAGATGTTCGAAAATATAGAATTAAACAGAAAAACTCTTGTCTTAAGGTTCGAAGCGATACGAACCATGGTTATTAAGATTATTTCTTAAGAGAAAAGAGCAAACACAGCGTTGCCTCCGTGGTTAGGTGGATAGAGTGGCGGACTCGTTGTTATTTTATTATTTTGACATCACAACGAATCCCATCCCATCCCATATATTTTTTTTACAAAACATTATAGGAAGTGTATAATTGATATATCATTCAACCGACGTATTTATTCAGTATTAGAATACGTGTAATATTGGAAACAGTTATTGTTTTCAGTTTACGGTCTTGTATGTTACACCTCCCCTACCCGTTCTTGAACAGCAGACGGGGGGGCGCGGTGGCTCAGTGGTAGAGCGTTCACCTCTGGTGCTTGGGGTCCCGGGTTCGATCCCAGCCCCCGCCAAGTGAACTTTGTGGTGGACAAACACCGTGCTCGTGGGTTTTCTCGGGGTTCTCCCGTTTCCTCCCACTTTCTTCATTCCACCATTTTCACTCATCTCTCATAATCACCGTCTCCTTTAGCCTAACCGGCATAACCGTGGGACGTAAAACTCAAAGATTTCATTTTCATTTTTTTTGAACAGCAGACAACTCACTTATGATTTGTGTGTCAGGAACAGGAAAAAGAGCATACGCGACCTTGACAGTCTTTCCAGTGTTACCCATTGTTATATCGACATGACGTCATATCGAATGACGCTTGTTGTCATGAAAAAAGATTGAAAGGAAAAAAGCTGATGTCAAATTATCGTTTGTGTGTGTGCTTGTGTTTTTTTTCTTTTTAGAGTATTGACTTTCTCTCTATCTTTCCTTTTTAATATCCAAAAGTGCAAGAAATGCAATCAAAGTCTGTGTAAGGAATGTTTTTGTTGAACGAAACTAAATTATAAACATTTATGTATACTGAACACGAATACTTCTAAAAGAGAGAATGATAATGAACGATAATCATACCATATTTCAACATTATATAGTAGCGTGAAAAACTGATATTAAAATTAAATAACAAACAGGTATAAGCTTTTTTTCTAGCATGGCGACACATTAAACGTAACTCATTAAATTTTAGAAATTGTAAGTTATCACTTTACGTGTCATTGTATTTCTATTAGTTTTCACGTTCGAGCGACGAAAGAAATTCTAGTAATAGTGATAAAAGTTGAATTCGAGATTTCAATGAATTCACGTTTCACGCCCCCACATATCGAAAAAGTGATTTTGATGTATGTCCATCTGTTCGTCTGTCGGTTCGTCCCGTTTTTAATGCATTCAAATAGAGGGCATACTGTTCGACGTATCTGGACCGAGTTATAGACATGAAGTTTCAATAACACTTTATCGTTTCGAATTCTATATCCCCCGACACCTAAAAATAAGGGCAGTTTACTGAAGGATGAAAATTTAAAATAATTAAATTGTCTCAAAAACAGTTGTAAAGATTTTGTTTATTTTCTAGAAATATAGTATGAATCATTGCTCTGAAAAAATACGTAAGGTCTAATTTACTGTATGGGATGCGTTTTTTCGAACAATCTTCTCAATCACATTTCATAAATAAATGTATCATTAATAACCTAATAATATGACACAACTCGTTTGTCCAGAAAAGATACACAAGGGATATTTTATTCTTGGGGACGACTTTTTTCTACGATTTTCTCAGAAAATACTCAGACGCTTTTGCTCATAGTTCACATACAATTATTTTCTTAAGAATTCTAATATATGGCATAAGTTATTTCTAAGAGAAATATGACCACTCTGTACTTTAATTTTGGACGTAAGTTGCTTCCAACAAAGTTTTCCAAGAGACATTATTTTTCGCATTTCCCAAATAAATGTTTCAGTAATAGCTGCAGCCTAACACGAGTCAGTTTAAGAAATTCGAGCGAGAAAATTCAGTGCGTTTCATCCGTACCTATTCTTAAATATATTTTTAAATGTTACACCTAATCACAATTTCCCTAACAAAATCAAGGTTCTGTTTAAATGTGCTTTGTTGTAGCCAATTGGTTCAAGTGCATTGGTTCTGGATTTGGTTCCCGGTGAGAGCTAGTGTATTTTTATCCAACGTTAAGATATAGGTGCAAAGAGAAAAGTGTTTAAACAAGCCTAATCAAGCTAATGAGTAATACAAAGAAATAACACAATATTACGAAATTATAGAAGAAACGTTGTTAATATTAGATATTTGCGTGTGAAATGTCCAACGGATGACAGTCAACTCCAAAGGTAAGAAAGTGAAACATCCAATATCAGGTTAATCAGTGGTCTCTAGTTAAAGCTATCCTACTAGGAAGTGATTGAGATACCAAAAAATGTTGTAATTGCTGGGAGACATGTTAGGAGAATACATTGGGTGAGAGAGTTTAACTCAAGAATAGTCTGCACTTTCGTTGAGTATTGAAGTGCGTAGGTCTATATAGGTTTGCATTGAAATGAGTATTAATACACAATATCTTTTGAATATTACGGGGGTTTGCGGACAGGTTTGCAGTGCATTTCACGGAGTTCAATATTGTAAGGATCCTAGCGAACTCCTGATCGTTCCCCACTGTACACTATAAGTTAAATTCGTGCTTAATTAAAAACTATTTGTTTAAATTTAACACTGTTAACCGTTATCACTTGTGCACTACAGGCAACAATCCGCTAGTACTTCTTCAGTTTTGCCCTTTGTTTTAGCGCCATAAATGTTTTTGTTCATAAATTTCTTTGTCTATGATTTTGCATATACGTAGCGTGGGCATTAGATTTTGACTTCTACTTCATATGCATCTAATTACAAACACACGTATAGAATGAACACAATAAACTTGGAATATATAGTTTGTGTACAGAAAATCATACACGAGGCGCTGCACGGGAGAGCAGTGTGCATATTTTTGGCAGTCGACTTTCTAAGAAATTTATAATAATAATAATAATAATAATAATAATAATAATAATAATAATAATAATAATAAACAGAAAACGAAACAGTTATTTACATAATTTATTTATTTAAGTATGTAAGTGCAATGTACTTAAGTTTTCTCTCTCTCTCTCTCTCTCTCTCTCTCTCTCTTTGAAGGCAACAACCCTTAGGGTACCAACACGTAGAAAAGGACTTGTGGCACTCACGACTATAGGGTGGTGTGTGTTTGCACATCGGCTAATCTTGTTGTTAGTCCCATTTTTTGGACCGGATGAGTTATTCACGGTAGAATATACAAGAAAATATACCTTTCTTTTACTTTTAAAGTAAATAATTACACTCATTCCCTCAATGTGATACTTGTTTCTTTAACTGTATACACATAACTGATTCGTGGAAGAATCGTTGATAAAAATAAATAAAATAAACTCCACAACTATTCTTGTAAATAATAAGTAAAAGTTTGCGTTGCACTGTTAATTTTGCTGGGCACGCCAGTGTGCCGTGTTATCCGGTTGTGGCACACTGGAATATAGGGTACGGCTTTGTATTTTTCCCAGTTATTTTAACTGCTTCAATTGAAATGAATCTATAATAATAAGAGAGTGAATTTAGTCTTCTTATCCTTCGATTTGAAAGTAAGGTCCACTAGAATTGTATATATAAAAATAATAATACTCAGAATTCTATACAGTAGTTTGTTTTATTCGAAATGACATACTTCCTGCAAATGTTTGGGTTGGAATTATTTGAAATCAAATCTTTAAATTTTACGTCCTACGGTTATACCGTCTAGGCTAAGGGACAAGGTGATGACGAGAAATAAATGAAATGGTGGAATGAAGAAAGTGGGAGAAAACGGGAGAACCCCGAAAAAAAACCTTGTTCAAGGTGTTTCTCCACCACAAAATTCACTTGGTGCGAGCTGGGATCGAACCAAGGATACCCCCCCACCAAAGATGAACGCTTCATCACTGAGCCACCGCGGCCCATATGAAATTATTTATAGGAGAGATGACTACTTTATAAAAACTTGATATAGAACACATTTGTTTAAAAATACCAGCTTTTTGTGAAATATTGCTTAATATTCAAGAAAACCTAAGTCAATAATAATAATAATAATAATAATAATAATAATAATAATAATAATAATAATAATAATAATAATAATTTGAAAACTCTCTGGACCTAGTGCATTGGCACAATTCCAACAATTAAAAAGAATTTGCTTCCTTCTCTTGTAAGTGTACAAGGACTTGATCCCTGTTGCTTTCAATATACGAAGAAATTGTCCAACTGTCAAATGAGCTGCTACATAAAATGCCCCATGCAAGATAATGTAGTATAGAGCCATCATTTCAAGTTGTCTAAAGAACAGTTTCGTTTTAGCAAGAAAAGATGAAAATAGGAAGTACTCACTTTTAACCTAGTAGAAAGTTTGCAGATTTAAGGGAAAATGCACAGAGTTGTTGGATATTAAATGTAGTTCGGATTGATGGAGTAAGACATCGTAAGTAGTTTATTGTTTGACATATACTGGGAGTGACCAAGCCATTACTTATGGAAATATCGAAAGAGATACGTTAAAAGTGTTAGTTTCAAACTATTGTAGAAATGAAAAATTTAAGGAAATCTCTAAAACTCTCAAATCACAGATCCACATTGACTGACTGCTAAGTAAAACTGCTAAATCTGACTAAAGCCAAAGAAAATGTCTTAATGACCTTTGTTACAGTTTCAGACATATCATTCTCATATCAAAAGTACAATAGAAGTAAACTATGAATAAAGGTGAATTTTGGTTTGGAATACCAACAAATGATTTTGCTAGATGTAAATTTTGGGAAAACTTTTTATAAGGCTTTAGAGTTTGTTTATTGGTTTGTTTGTTTATTAGCTTCCCCATGCCGTAAACGTCTTCAATACCTAGTGGCTCACTTGACGGTAAACGGCGATTGTCGATATAGCAACACGTCGAAGGATTGCCGCTAGTGTGTCACTAGTGGCAGGGATTCGTCGAGTCGAAGGAAATATCGGGGGTATTGAAGTTACCACCACGTAACAGCGAGAACTTCATTTTGATCCGCGCTCCTTTGGTTTGTCACGGAGAATGGCAAAGGGACAAACACGAACTATCGCCAGTCACGTGCATACGGTTATTATTATATAATATTTTCCCTGACGAATTGTTATTATAAGGACAACACTTGAACTCCGGGGGTCAAGAGTAACTCCTGCTTTTGCATCATGAAGTGAAAAATCTTGAGATGGGTGCGTATAATTGTATGAATTTGGTTGGCAACTGTCACCGATCACTAGCAAGTGAATATGGGAGAACTATGAAAAAAGTAAATAGACGCTTGCCATTTTGTTATAAAATTACATGACGAGTGCATTTCATCTGATTCCAAACAGTTATTGTCAAACACACACGGTTAAATGAACAATCTGATTAGAAATATTAAAACGACTTCAACGATTTATCACTCTACAAGCTGTCTTCGTAATCACCTCCGTGGCGAATTCGGAAAAACACGCAACTAGTAACCCTAAGGCTGGTGTTTCATGCCGAGCTCAGGGCACTTCTTTTACTTTTTTAAAAAATGGCAAAGAAATTACGCATTTAGGCGATTTGACGTATTTTAGGGGAATAATTTTGTGGTTCGTTGGCGTTCCGTCGCTTCTCTGACGGTAGTGGTATAATTTTCAAAATTGAATTGGGACCAATTTTTGGCTGCGGGACCGACAATTTTTGCGGACCGGCCGCTAGTTGCTTATCGGTGGTCTACCGACGCTTACGGCATGGGGTTGTCCCCTCACACGTGAGACAGATTGCAATCGACCAAAACTGTTTTGGAAAAATGGAAAACATCTTCCGACTTCGACTTCAGAATGATTCGTTAAGATCAACTCGAATCAAGGCTGCGCCACTGGAAGGTAGAACGAGTGAGGCAATCGCTCCAAGCAGTGCGCTCGAGAGCCTCCGTCTCATTGAAGACTTAGACTCTTTACGAGAAGTAACAAGTTTATTACTATGTGGGCAGAGCCCGTATATTTTATTTATTTTATGTTTATTTTCAGTTAATCATATTTTATTAAATATTTTGATTTTCAGTATTAGATTCATAAAAACAGCAAAGTGTCAGGAAATAATAATCCACGAAAAACAAATTACATAAAAATTGTAGTCATTGCTTTTTAATGTAGAAATACTTATGCAACGATGGTATGATGTACGCTTTGTCTAGCAAATTGTTTCTTTACAGGAAATTAAAATCAGAATTCAATTAATGTCTGATTGAAAAGAATTGGCAGAATTCGTTGTAAGTAAATTTGTAAGATGTTTGTGAACACAAGACTCTCTTGTCGGGTATGTTAGAATTGCCAGGAATTGTGAGTCGAAGCATTACAAGCATTGCCAGTCGTCGACCACAATGAGCAAACCATTGCGTTTCCTAGACAAGAGCACACGCCTCTGACGTCATACAGAAGCGGCAGATTCCAAGTCACAGGAAGTTCAACAAAAAACGAGAGGACCAGATGTCACTGGAGCAGTTAGACCGTAGAGATCAAATCAATCAGGAGTGATCAGTCGAGATCAGTCGGAGACTGACAGTTGAAGAAACGAAAGAACGACTACAAGTCGGAGATTGACGTTAAAAGTTCCAACTAGTAGAATGTCTAGAAACAGCTTTATTTAAGTTAAGCGAGTTAACGTTTCGCTAAGACGAACTCTGAAAGTTTATCATACGTTACGGAGGAGATATTATTATGCTGACCGTTCGCAAAACTTCGGCGTAATCAAATCATTCGCAGCCCGTTCTTAGTTCGAACCTCCGTTCCATCCTTTGGAGTGACCACCAGCGAGATACCATCCAGCCTGTGGTTTGACGATCGGAAGGAGCTTTTGGTGGACCAGCATTTGCAGGAGCATAAGAACAGAACACCAAGAGGTATGTGCTACTTTCTAAACATTAGTCGAAGGCTCAATATTTGGTATGTAGTGTTAGAACTGGCAATTGCTAATTACCCGAATTCATACACGACCCTTACACGTACTTACACAAAGTAATGAAAATACAACAGTAATTCAATTATCGAACTCTGGAGTTGTTATTTAATTACAGAAATCCCCATAATAACATTAACCGAAATATTATCTCTCGCTTAGTTGCATATCATATTCCCACTCATTTCAGATAGTGAGTGGAAGGTAACTTCTCTGCGTTCACTCAAAACATCCCCAAGATCAGAAACGAACCAGGGAAGTTCACATGGCGGAGATGTTGTGGGTTCGAGCTTAGTCAAAACTGATCACCATTGTCATTAGTTCTATTGTTCGATTCCCGGTTAATGCATAGTTTATCACGGCTGAGATGTTAGAAGTTCCAGTCCTTCGATATTAGTTTAGATTAACCATCATTGTTTTGATATTACATTATATTACACCGTATTGTCATAGTGGAGTACTTAAGTTTAAGCCCCGTTGAGGTTAATTTTGTATTGTTATAGTACAGATTGTCATACTATTCTTATAATCAATTCTATTTTACATTAACCAGCCTAGCCTAAATTAAGAAATTTTCCCACCCGCCCACCCTTGCTTCATTTTTCTGTTGTTTTGATTTTATCATAAATACTGTACAGAATGCTGTCGCTGAAAAACAATCACCGAATTCACTATCCTGTGATAAAAAGTAGTGGCAAGTCGGCCACAATGTTTTCAAAATCCAGGTACTACTATTTAGACTTGGGTGTACTGAAGCATTTCGTAGAGTATAGCCCGACTTACGGGGAAAAGAATGAAACCATTATACGGGATAATTTGTTAGGTCTAAGGTACAAAAGATATTTCATGCTGCAGGTCACCGATAAGAATTTTAATTTAGAAGACCTTATCGATCTAAGATTCAGGAGGCATTACTTGTCTATTATAACTGGAATTGCAGAGACAAATAGCGTTTTGCGAGAATCCATTTTCTTCGCATTAAAATCCGAACAGCACAATTATACATTATGTGCCTTATTCAAGTCGAGAGCAGACCAGGTTACTGTTAATAAGTGGTTTGATCGCTTCCGCAATAGGTTCAATTGCTCTCAAGCGATTCAAATAGCGGAATTTGTATCAACAGTCGCACAATACGAAAAAGAGGCGAAATTGGTTATAGCGAGCGACAAATTATTGCTAGATTTGGTAGCATTCGCGAATCTCTTCAGAGAGAGAAATTCTTGGTTATGTAGGTAGAGAAGTGAAACGGTGGTAAATGTAAATAGCTGTTAACATAAGGATTTTAGATATTAGTTATATTTTATTCCGCATTGATATATATACCATAGCATTTAAGTTAAGATTATAATAGAATTAGATTAGTATTGTTGTTAGTGGTATTATTATTATCATTATTATTTGACTATTAGATTAGGTAAGAAGTATAGGTTTAAGGATTATAAGTTAGATAACACAACTGTTTTGGTGATTAGGATTATATATATATATATATATATATATATATATATATATATATATATATATATATATATATATATATATATGTATATTATTAGTAAATATTACGTTGAAAAGTTAGGATGATTAAAATTTAGAAAATGGAAATATGTCTCGAGGACATATATAAAGACTAGACAAATAAATAAACATGACTGATAGAGAGATAGAAAGTAGTAAATAGAGAAATGTTTAGTTAACATCTGTATTAAGAAGAGTGAATAGTAAAAGAGAATTTAAAAAGTAATTATGTGTATATGATAAGTAACAAATGTGACTGTGAAAAAGAATGAAAAATATATAATAATTGCTATCTAGAAGGAACATCTAGGTTAATATAAATATTAAAAGGCAAGAAAGAACGGAATATTAAAATGAATGATGTAAATTAATGTTAATGAGTTAGCTAGCAAAAAATTAAAAAAAAAAAAGAATTGGTTAAAATAACATAAAATTTTGGAGAACCTATCAGAAGGTCAGAGTACTAGATAAGAGGGAAGTCCCATTCTCGTTGAGTTCAAAGTGGGCGATTATCCAAAACGTCAATGAGAATATTTTATGTATTACGTCACATAAGTCTTTAGTGATAAAGAATGAAGAGACACAGAGTTGCCTCGTTTATCACTCGAAAGCAGTGAAAATTTTTTTAGGTGAATCCGACTTATTTAGCAGAAGACCCGACGAATACAAAAGTAAAATTTAAATTAAATAAGTGAATAAGGTTAATGTGATTAACATATTAGAGTATAGGGGTAAGGTAAACATAAGTGTTTTTTAAGATAATAGTAACTTGGATTAAGATAGCACTATAGAATATAGATTTTATACCTAGTGGAGTGCTTGTTTAGGGAAATATAGTTAAGAGTCTAGCTGATCATTTACATTTATTTGAATATGGAATGAGAGAAGAGATGTAATAGAGAGTGGATCCGAATAGAAAGAGACTGAAAAGAAGGAGAATAGCAGTAGATAAATAGAGATAGCATAGAGATAGATTAAGAAAATATTGACTACAAGAATATGGATACGATATTGACATTTATATAACAAGGTTCAGACAAATAAGATAAGAGGATAATCGCTAAAATAAAATAAATATAGTTACAGAGAAGAATAGAGAAAATACAGATATAGATAAAAGTAGAAATGAATAAAAATAGAGATATATAGAAATAAATAGAAATAAATAAAGATAGAAATAAGTGAAGTTAGCATGCTACAGAATAAATAGTGAAGATTATAAGATATTATAAATAGTAGAAAAAGAAAGAAAGAAAATAGTTTTAGGGAATTAAAAAGACATAAGTGTTTTACTAGTCTAAAGATAGCCCTAAACAAGTAAGAAATGTTTCGAGACGGTAAAGAATATCTAGTTCATAGTGACAGATTTAAAAGTCACCGTTTCACAAGCTAGGCCATTTGGCAATAAGATAAGATAATATAAGATTAAAGAAGTAATTATAAGATTATTACCCCGGGATATTTTGTTTACTCTACTTGGACATTAGATAAGAAATATAGGATTAAGACGAAGGCGAAAGTTATTTTGTTGTTGGTTGGCCCCCGACGCAAAAGACTTAAGTAGTAATGGCCTGACTTGGCCTAACTTTGGACTTTGACCCCGACATTTGTGACGTCATAGGTCAAAGGTCAATGACCTTGGCCCGGGGTCAATGACCTAGGGGTACATAAGACCACCCCCTCTAAATTTTGACAGGGGTATCATGGCCCACCACCTAAATTTTGGCAGGGTACATAGGACCACCCCCCTTAAATTGTGGAAATTGCCAAATCTTAAAATTGGGTTTGGTAGCCTAGGACCATAGTATGTACCTCTATCAGTATTGGGTGTCTATGTCGTTCCCTTTCATGGGTAACAAATTGCCAAAAATTCAAATTTCGGGGGTTTTTGACCTAATTTATCCCCTTTGATGAGGTATTATTACCTTATATAATTATATGGGCGTATACAGGGGTCCATTACCTTTCACAAGACATGGGAACATTAATGCACCCCTTTAAAAATTTGGGAGGGGTACCTTGGTCCACCCCTTAAATTTTGGAAATTGACCAATTTAAACATTGGGTATTATAGTATAGGACCCTAATATGTATTATGGTAAATTTGGATGGTCCACCTCGTTCCCTTTCAGGAGTACAAAATTGCCAAAAAAATAAACTTAAGCAATACGTTGTATCACGTGTTTTGTTTTTTGGTCGATTTTATCCCCTTTGATGAGGTGTTATTATCCTATATAGTTATATGGTCATGTATAGGGATCCATTCCCTTTCATAAGATATGGGTATATTTGTGCACCCCTTTAAAAATTTGGGAGGGGTACCTTGGCCCACTCCTTAAATTTTAGATATTGCCCAATTTAAACATTTGGTATTATAGTACTGGACCCTAACATGTATTATGATAAATTTGGGTGGTCCACCTCATTCCGTTTTAGGGGTACAAAATTGCCAAAATATAAACGTAAGCAATACGTTGTACCACGTGTTTGTTCTTTTGGCCCATTTTATCCCCTTTTATGAGGTCCTATTACCTTATATAGTTATATGGTTATGTATAGGGGTCCATTTCCTATCATAAGACATAGGTAAATTTGTGCACCCCTTTAAAAATTTGGGAGGGGTACCTTGGCCCACCCCTTCATTTTTAGAAATTGCCCATTTTACACATTTGGTATAATAGTATAGGACCCTAATATATATTACTATAAATTTTGGGTGGTCCACCTCGTTCCCTTTCACGGGTACGAAATTGCCAAATGTTTAGTACAACCACGTGTTTCGTTTTCACCTAATTTATTCCCTTGGATGATGTCCTATTACCTTATATGGTTGTATGGTTAAGTATAGGGGTCCATTACCTATCATAAGACATAGGTACATTTGTGCACCGAATTAAATTTTTGGGAGGGGTACCTTGGCCCACCCCCTTTAATTTTGGAGATTACCCATTTTATATATTTGGTATTATAGTATAGGACCCTAATAGAGATTAGTATAAATTTGGATGGTCCACCTCGTTCCGTTGTAGGGGTACGAAATTGCCAAATTTTAGTACAACCACGTGTTTCGTTTTGACCTAATTTATTCCCTTGGATGAGGTCCTATTACCTTTTATGATTATATGGTCATGTATAGGGGTCCATTTCCTATCATAAGACATAGGTACATTGATGCAACCCATGAGGGGTACCATAGCCAATCCCTTAAATTTTGGAAATTTTCCAATTTAAGGATTCGGTATTATAGTACATGACCTCAATATGTATCATGATAAATTTGGGTGGTCCACCTTATTCCCTTTCATGGGTAAAAAAATTGGCAAAATATAAAGATAAGAAATATGTTGTACCACGTGTTTGGTGTTTGGCTCAATTTCTCCCCTTTGATGAGGTTTTATTATCTTATATGGTTATATCGTCATGTATATAGGTTCATTTCCTATCATAAGGCATGGGTACATTGATACACCCTTTAAAAATTTGTGAGGGGTATCTTGGCTCATCCACTCAGGTTTAGAAATTGTTTAATATAAGTATTTGGTATCTTCGTACAGGTCTTCAATATGTACCACTATAAATTTGGATGGTGCACCTCGTTCCCTTTCATGGGTAAAGAACAACCAAAAATCATTGGAGATTATCAGTGCGGATTTAGACGAAATCGATCAACTATCGACCAAATATTTACCATTCGCCAAATACTCGAAAAGAAGTGGGAATACAATACCCCGGTACATCAACTATTTATTGATTTTAGAAAGGCTTACGACTCGGTTAGGAGAGAAACATTATACAACGTTCTTACAGAGCTTGGAATACCGAGAAAGCTAATTAGATTAATTAAGATATGTTTAAGTGAATCCCAAAGTAAAGTCCGGGTAGGAAAATTTTTGTCCACGAGCTTCCACGTCGAAAATGGTCTGAAACAAGGAGATGCGTTGTCGCCATTATTATTTAACTTTGTGCTGGAATACGCCATAAGGAAAATCAAAGATAGCAACCAGGGCCTAGAGTTGAACGGCATTCACCAGGTTATGGCATATGCTGATGATGTAAATTTAATAGGGGATGATAGGAGAACAGTAGAAATAAATGCAGAGATATTATTAAACGCTTGCAGGGACATGGGTTTAGAAGTAAATGCAGAGAAAACTAAATACATGGAAGTGCGTCGGGACCGTAATACGGCAAATTGTGGAGGCGTTAAAATATTAAATAATACTTTTGATAAAGTGGATACTTTCAAATACTTAGGATCAATATTAACAGACGAAAATTATATTCACGAAGAAATTAAATGTCGACTAAAAGCAGGGAATTCGTGTTACTATTCGGTTCAAAATCTCTTGTCGTCGCGAATTCTGTCGAGGAATTTGAAGCTTAAAATATATAAAACGATAATCATGCCTGTTGTTCTGTATGGTTGCGAAACATGGTCGCTTACTCTGAGGGAAGAACATAGACTGAAAGTATTTGAGAACACGATCCTGAGAAGAATATTCGGACCCAAGAGGAACGAGAATGGGGAATGGCGGAAGCTTCATAACGAGGAACTACATAGTTTATACGGTTTACCCAACATTGTTAGGGTCGTCAAGTCTAGGAGGCTTAGGTGGGCAGGTCATGTAGCTAGAATGGAAGAAAGTAGAAACGCTGTCAAAGTCTTGACTGGTAGACCCATAGGAAAACGACCATTAGGAAGACCTAGGCGCAGATGGGAGGATAATATTAAGATGGATCTCGCAGAGATAGGAATACAAAGTAGAAACTGGATCCAATTAGCTAAGGATAGAAGTCAGTGGAGAGCTTTTGTGAACGCGGCACTGAACCTCCGGGTTCCATAGGCCATAGAGTTAGTTAGTTAGTTAGTTAGTTATGGTTTAGTACCTTCATATGTTTATGTTCCCTTTTAAATTTGGGAATTATCAAATAACAAAATTCGGTAAACGTTTTCTAGGATCCATTGGTATTCCTCTTATGGCCAAATATTCAAAATTTAAAGGTTATTGATCGGCTTTATTATTGAATAAGTACAGGATTTATTACTTTTTTCATAAGACAAAGGTGTGTTTGTGTACCAATCTTAAATTTTGGGAGGGGTATATTTCTAATTGTCATATCAATAATTCGTAATTGTTCTTAGAATTGGGTGGTATCTCTTTCTTTGGGTAAATCCTTGTCAAATATGAGTATGATCACGTGATCAGTTATTGACCTATGATGGGATTAGGAGTCCAGGACATTGGTACATTTAAACTTTCTAGGATAATTTGAGAATGCGTCATTGGTTTTGATTATTACAGCCAAATATAAACGTAAGCAATACGATGTACCATGTGATTGACCTTGATGAGGTTGTGTACAGGGATACATAGCTAACCTTATTGAATCTTATGACTCCTAGTCTTAAGGAAATACATGCTACAACACTGGCAAAGTTATTGCTGATGCAATTTGATTTGTTGATCACTATCTTTCGTGCAATCTGATTGGCTGATCACTATCTTTCGTGCAATCTGATTGGTTGCTGATTTTCAAATCTTTGCTGCATTCAGTTTTAAGTTTTGTTTAATATTTAAAAAAGTTTTTGAAATTTTTGCTTGGTTAAACTTTGGTTTGACATTTTTTTTCGTTTGATGTTTTTAGTTTGAAAATTTTTGTTTCGAAATTTTTGTTTCAAAATTTTTTGTTTGAAACTTTGGTTTGAAATTTTTTCGTTTGAAATTTTTAGTTTGAAAATTTTGTTTCTAAAGTCCTGTTTAAAAAATTTTTGTTTGAAATTTTTGTTTCAAAATTTTTTGTTTTGAAATTTTTTGTTTTGAAATTTTTGTTTCAAAATTTTGTTTGAAATTTTTTCGTTTGAAATTTTTAATTTTTTTTCGTTTCAAAACAAAAAATTTTTGTTTGAAATTTTAGTTTAGAAACTGTTCGAATTTTTTTCTGTTTAAAATTTTTTGTTTGAACATTTTTGTTTCGAAATTTTGGTTTGGAAAATTTTGGTTTCAAATTTTTAAGTTTATGCACTCATTAGTGAAGAACCGGAAGTGCTTAGAAAAAGTTCGGTTTGAAAATTTTTGTTTCGAAAGTTTTGTTTGAAATTTTTGTTTCAAAGTTTGGTTTGACATTTTTACAAGTTTGTGCACTCATTAGTAAAGAACCGGAACTGTTTAGAACTAAAACCTCTGGCAACATTGTGGTGCAATAGTACACTTCAGAACATGGGGTTGTACTTGAAATGAAAAAAAAAACAATTCATTGAAATGGATCATTTTATTACACTCCACATACATCCATACCAGATAGTGGTTCTGGATATTGTCGATACAGTGTATATTGAACTTCCTGCACTAGTTTGTCTTTAGCATATAATTTTAATTTCAATTGAAGTCTTTTAAGGTCTATTGCAATATCAATTGGTGGAAACTCAATGTCCATTTGATCACAAATAAACTGTTTATTAATACAGGTATGCACCCACGAACGATGTTGACAACCATCACAATATCTAGATACAGGTTGTACAATATGCATAACACATTTTTCAAAATAGTACTTTTTCAGGAATATACTTGTTTTGTTGCACACTTCCACTGCATGTTTAACACACTGAAATACGCTGATGAATTTGTTCCATTCCGTTTGCGTTAGATACACCATGTTGCGAGGGACATGGAATGTACTCTTTTTACGTAACAGCACCATCTTCTCTTCAAGATCTACGCAGCACCACTTCATGATTTGAGCCTAATGATTTGACTATGGTCACCTTTAGCTCATCATGATAATAATCGTTCATTTGGTCGATTCGTGAACATAATATTTTCCATTCTTCACAGGTCAGTTGTACACCAAATTGTTCTGCTTTGCCCAATCGAATCACTGGTTCAAATGTTCTAGCACTGATACCAATCATCACATGTTTTGTTTGAAATATATTTATTGGATAATAGCTTGCGAAGATAAACTCTTTATCGTTAGAAGTACACATCTTTCCTCCTGAAAAGCACTTGCTCAAATGATTTTGTGGGATGACAGTTTATTGGTTGATTTATAGAACTACGGCTGATGTCATTGGAAAGGAATGTGCTGACGTTTGAATTCATGGTTTCATCACTGTTGCTGACGTCATGCTGACCAACCAAATTCATACAACTATGTCTGACGTCAAAGGAATGTGCTGACGTTTGAATTCATGATTTCATCACAATTGCTGACGACTCCGGCTGCGTACTAAATTCAAATTGATGACTTCGACCCAAGAATCCTTTGTAACATAAAAATACAGATCCAGTATTTAAGAAACGCACCAGTTCTTCTTGTTTTGATGCTTACATGGGAAAATATATTTCGTTGCTGCTAAAATTATATTCTTATCATTTTCAAGCTTCACTACGGTTCTTTTGATCCATTTCAATGAATTGTTTTTTTTTCATTTCAAGTACAACCCCATGTTCTGAAGTGTACTATAGCACCACAATGTTGCCAGAGGTTTTAGTTCTAAACAGTTCCGGTTCTTTACTAATGAGTGCACAAACTTTTAAAAATGTCATACCAAACTTTGAAACAAAAATTCCAAACAAAATTTTCGAAACAAAAATTTTCAAACCAAATTTTCTTCTACGCAGTTCTGGTTCTTCACTTATGAGTGCACAAACTTAAAAATTTGAAACCAAAATTTTCCAAACAAAACTTTCGAAACAAAAATGTTCGAACAAAAAATTTTAAACAGAATAAAATTCGAAGATTTTAAACTAAAATTTCAAACAAAAATTTTTTGTTTTGAAACGAAAAAAATTAAAAAATTCAAACGAAAAAATTTCAAACAAAATTTTGAAAAAAATTTCAAAACAAAAAATTTCAAACAAAAAATTTTGAAAAAAAAATTTAAAAAAAATTAATCAAAACTTTAGAAACAAAATTTTCGAACTAAAAGTTTCAAGCGAAAAAATTTCAAACCAAAGTTTCAAACAAAAAAATTTTGAAACAAAAATTTCAAACAAAAATTTCGAAACATAAATTTTCAAACTAAAAATATCAAACGAAAAAAATAAACCAAAGTTTAAACAAAGAAAAATTTCAAAAACTTTTTTTAAATGTTAAACAAAACTTAAAACTGAATGCAGCAAAGATTTGAAAATCAGCAACCAATCAGATTGCACGAAAGATAGTGATCAACCAATCAAATTGCATCAACAATAACTTTGCCAGTGTTGTAGCATGTATTTCCTTAAGACTAGGAGTCATAAGATTCAATAAGGTTAGCTATGTATCCCTGTACACTACCTCATCAAGGTCAATCGCATGGTACATCGTATTGCTTACGTTTATATTTGGCTGTAATAATCAAAACCAATGACGCATTCTCAAATTATCCTAGAAAGTTTAAATGTACCAATGTCCTGGACTCCTAATCCCATCATAGGTCAATAACTGATCACGTGATCATACTCATATTTGACAATGATTTACCCAAAGAAAGAGATACCACCCAATTCTAAGAACAATTACCAGTTATTGATATGACAATAAGAAATGTACCCCTCCCAAAATTTAAGATTGGTACACAAACACACCTGTGTCTTATGAAAAAAGTAATAAATCCTGTACTTATTCCATAATAAAGCCGGTCAATAACCTTTAAATTTTGAATATTTGGCCATAAGAGGAATACCAATGGGTCCTAGAAAACGTTTACCGAATTTTGTTATTTGATAATTCCCAAATTTAAAAGGGAACATAAACATATGAAGGTACTAAACCATATAACGTGTTAAATAGGGGTCAATAACCTCCGAAATTTGATTTTTGGTTGTTCTTTACCCATGAAAGGGAACAAGGTGGACCATCCAAATTTATAGTGGTACATATTGAAGACCTGTACGAAGATACCAAATGCTTATATTAAACAATTTCTAAACCTGAGTGGATGACCCAAGATACCCCTCACAAATTTTTAAAGGGTGCATCAACGTACCCATGTCTTATGATAGGAAATGAACCTATATACATGACCATATAACCATATAAGGTAATAAAACCTCATCAAAGGGGAGAAATTGGGCCAAACACCAAACACGTGGTACAACATATTGCTTATCTTTATATTTTGTCAATTTTTTTACCCATGAAAGGGAATAAGGTGGACCACCCAAATTTATCATGATACATATAGAGGTCATGTACTATAATACCGAATGCTTAAATTGGAAAATTTCCAAAATTTAAGGGATTGGCTATGGTACCCCTCCCGGGGTGCATCAATGTACCTTTGTCTTATGATAGGAAATGGACCCCTATACATGACCATATAATCATATAAGGTAATAGGACCTCATCCAAGGGAATAAATTAGGTCAAAAACGAAACACGTGGTTGTACTAAAATTTGGCAATTTCGTACCCCTACAACGGAACGAGGTGGACCATCCAAATTTATAGTAATATATATATATATATATATATATATATATATATATATACATATATATATATATATATATATATATATATATATATATATATATATATATATATATTAGGTCCTATACTATTATACCAAATGTTTAAGTTGGGCAATTTCCAAAATTAAAGGGGTGGGCCAAGGTACCCCTCCCGGGGTGCACAATTGTACCTATGTCCTATGATGGAAAATGGACCAATATACATGATCATATAACCATATAAGGTAATAGGACCTCATCCAAGGGGATAAATTGAGCCAAAAAGCAAACACGTGAATGTATTAAAATTTGGCAATTTCGTACCCATGAAAGGAAACGAGGTGAACCAACCAAATTTATAGTAATCTCTATTAGGGTCCTATACTATAATAACAAATATATAAAACGGGTAATCTCCAAAATTAAAGGGGGTGGGCCAAGGTACCCCTCCCAAAAATTAAAATGGGTGCACAAATGTACCTATGTCTTATGATAGGTAATGGACCCCTATACATAACCATACAACCATATAAGGTAATAGGACATCATCTAAGGGAATAAATTAGGTCAAAACGAAACACGTGGTTGTACTAAAAATTTGGCAATTTCGTACCCATGAAAGGTAACGAGGTGGACCATCCAAATTTATAGTAATATATATTAGGGTCCTATACTATTATACCAAATGTGTAAAATGGGCAATTTCTAAAAATGAAGGGGTGGGCCAAGGTACCCCTCACTAATTTTTAAATGGGTGCACAAATGTCCCCATACATAACCATATAACCCCTATACATAACCATATAACTATATAAGGTAATAGGACCTCATAAAAGGGGATAAAATGGGCCAAAAGATCAAACACGTGGTACAACGTATTGCTTACGTTTATATTTTGGCAATTTTGTACCCCTAAAACGGAATGAGGTGGATCACCCAAATCTATCATAATACATTTTAGGGTCCAGTACTATAATACCAAATGTTTAAATTGGGCAATTTCTAAAATTTAAGGAGTGGGCCAAGGTACCCCTCCCAAAGTTTTAAAGGCGTGCACAAATATACCCATATCTTATGAAAGGGAATGGACCCCTACACATGACCATATAACTATATAGGATAATAACACCTCATCAAAGGGGATAAAATCGACCAAAAAATCCAAACACGTGGTACAACTTATTGCTTACGTTTATATTTTTGGCAATTTTGCAAAACTAAATGGCTACCTTTCTTTGTTTTCATTAATAATTATACAAAAATACATTTGTAGCTTCGTTGGTTAAGGAATTCATCTCCACCCGAAATAATAAACAACCCTTTGAAGAGCAAACTCCCTTTTCATTTGAGGACAACATTGTCTCCGCATGATCATGAGATTCTTGTATTTGGTTTGAGACTTTGCAATGGATATCTTAAATGTACTGTGCTGTACCGGGAAAATCAATATGAAAGCCAAAGTATATACTGTATTTTCATAAGGAGTAACACTGAAATAAAAATACAAGAAAAGTTAACAATTCTGGTTTGTCATACAACTCACTAATTATATAGAAACGTCTGCCGAAGTTACACACTATCAATAGTCTACGAATAGAAACAAGACTTGTGGTTATCCTGAAAAGATACGTATAATCTACACGAAATGTTCCAAATTTCATCTTATATTTGTCCATCACGTTTCCCAATGTTGCAGCGAAGAATGTGACTGTGTAAGAGTATTGTATTTGGTCACTAAGAATATGTTTCACACATGTGTATTTTTCTATTCTCAGTACTTCTTCAGATACTTGATACATTATTTTTCATTTTTTCTAACACAGAGGTTTAAATGCCTAATATTTTACTTACTCAAATTTAAACTCCATTAATTTTAGTTACCGGTACTTATTTTAGAACTATTTCATTCACAACATGAAAATTGTAGATGTCATGTTAGCACTTATTACAGCAACATACTTCACACTGCAACCTTTCCCTCATTCCTGTTCTTCAGCCATTTTGTTTTCAGGCATTCGTGTTTTTTCTGAATATCTTAGGATATATTTGTTCTATCGAAATGAAAATTGCGGAATAAATCTCTATTTCAAATTTCCTTTAGAAATAAGAAGCTACTGAGTCATAATGTTATATACATCGCTTTTACTCTTCTAATAGAAACAAAATGTCCTTTGGACCAATTATCTTTTGGACGAAATGTCCTTTGGACCAATTGTATTTTGGACGAAATGTCCTTTGGACCAATTTTCCATTGGACGAAATGCCCTTTGGACCAATTGCCTTTTGGACGAAATGCCCTTCTGGACGAATCTTCTTTGGACGAAATATCTTTGGACGAAAAGGGTGGTGACCTGGTGGGTCAATGTGAGTCACGGTGAGTGGTATTTCGCAGTAGGTCACGTCCTTTTGACCCACGATCCACTGACTTACTCACAAATCTTGACCCATTTCACCCACTTACCAACCGACCCATTGACCCATCCCATCTTTTATTTTAACATGTTTTATTTCATTTAAAAGACGAAACATACGTCCACACAATTTTTTCATTGATTGCCAAGGTTGGCTTAATATCATAGTTGAAATGGTAATTTCTTCTTAAGATGAGAAATTGATATGATTAAAAAGCCCATCTTCAAGTGGGTACAAATTACCTTCCAAAGTTATTAGAAACGCTTTCTCACTCCGAAAACTATGAATTCGACAAATATTTCAGTAATTTTTTTAGATTTTATTTTTAGCTCTCCCAGGCCATCATCCTGTGAAGATGGGGATGAATTTGGATGTCAACTCCATTCGGGGCATCACTATCCATCTCAACGACCGAGAAAATTATGGATAAAACACTCAGATCAGTCGTTTTACATTATGTTTACATGTCACACCTCCCAATTTCCATCATTTCATACTACTACAATATTTTCTTCTTAGGTTGAAAGTAATATGTCTCCCAAGTTTGGTAAAGGTTGTCCCAGACATTCCAGAAATACGCTGGAATATTCATTTATACAGAAACATTAAAATACTTAGAGGTGTGCGAGCAATGCCATTGATGCTGCCCCTGTAACTTCAAAATCCAGCTGACATGCTCGTTCAGAAGTGTTGCTATTTATCTCGGGGCTAACAAAACTATGAACTCTACACTAATATCGGTCGTTTTGAATCATTGTTTATGTTACTCCCTTCGACTCTCCTTATTAGATGTGGTGGGGGATCTTACTTCTACTGGAAGTTGAACTTAGACTTAAAGGTCATCAGAACTGCTCCCAATGAACTTGGGGACCACGAAAGATATGGATTGAATACTAACATTAGTCATTTTCAATTACTTCTACATGTCACAAATTTCACACACTCCTTCACGGTGCTAATGGGGGCTTAACTTACATGGCATCAGGAGTGCCACTCTTTATCTAAGCAACCTCCAAAGTTATACATTCGACACTAATGTCGGTCTTTTTTTATAATTTTGATGTCAGCCCCTTTCATTCCTCATAGGGCAGCAAACGGATAGTGCCACTACTAGGACTAAATTTGGTCTTAAATGGCATTAAAATTTCTACCAATTAATTTAGCGAACAGTGCTGCATTTAGAAGCTCGGCGTCCTTACGCACTTTTACTCTCGGCGCACCCAATAACTACATATTTCTCTGGCCCTTTATCCCTAACTTACAAATAAAACTTAATTCGAATATGCTTAATTAGTGAATTTATTGGAGTTAAATACCACTGACTAGATGCTACAGCTACAACTGCCTAACAAAATATAAATGGGAAACATGTTCTGAATTATTTTTAGATTTCTTACACCATCATTAAATATATTAGGATAGTAAAAGAGAATTGCTCATGAAATAGTATATTTGTTCTTGATTTTTCACTTTTTCATACGAAAAAAAAATTAAAATTTTAAACTTTGCGCTCTTCAAACGGGCCTAGTTGGACTAATGGGAAATGTGGCACTGTTAGCGGCATTGAAAACTAACGATTCGACTCTAATATTGGTTGATTTCGATATTTTATGTCGCTACGTAACCACCCTGGGTGCTAATGGGAGCTTAATTGGACTTGAATTAAAAGTAGAAATGTTTACCTAAGCGACCACGAAACTATGGATTCGATACTAATATCGATCCTTTTCTAGCATTTTTGATATGTATCCCAACAGTACTCTTTTCCAGATTGTAAGAAATATGGTTAAAATTGCTCTAGACATATCAGAATTATGTTGAAACGCACACATACATCCACTTTTATATATATAAATACAGAGTGAGCGAGCGAGAAAGTGAAAGAGACCGACCAAAAGCATCACCACTTCAACATTGCAAAAGCATACATCAGGTATTGATTTGAAAATCTATGTAAAGACTTTCTTATGTGGGATGCTTCATAAGGGCAATTCCAGTCTGCTCACGTAACCTTCATGGGGTTCATGGATTTCTTGCGAGCGTTCCGACTTTGGATTCTCTGTTTATACCCTCTTTTAATGCCTCGGATAATTTTTCAAGAACATCAATGACATATTGTAATACGAATGTTGAGAAGTAACCTATATATGACAAATAGCTGCAAATAAATACACTACTTTATTTCTTGCGATGATATTATTTTCTTAATTTGTATTTAACATTCACATATAGTGATATAGAATACCAACGTACTGTGAACACCTGTTATATTTTAAACATAATAATCATTATGTTCTGGATTGATTATATGTTATATACGAGGGCAAGTAAAGAAAGACTTGGACTGATTTTTTCCCGGCAGTTCTGTTAACGCTGGAGCTTCATAGTTTGTCATACAAGTAGGGTGGGTCTTGCTGTGCATATATACAAAATGTTGTTAAGGAATCATTGCATGTTTGGTAACCATGACTTTTTATTGCAGGTGATGTTCTGCGCCGCCTCTAGAAGTCGCCTGTAGAAGAAATGGAGTCATTACGAGATGAACAATTTGCAGCTATACGGTTCTGCTATCGCCTGGGGAAAAGTGCAACAGAAACTCTAGGAATGTTGAGAGCAGCCTACAAAGATGACACTCTGCCACGAAGTACCGTGTTCTGGTGGTTCAAAGAGTTTAAAGAGGGCCGAATGACAATCACGAAAGCTGGTGGACCAGGTGTATCAGCGTCAGCTGTTACTGAGGTGAACATTAACACGGCAGCAGTCATTGTTAGAGAAGATCGCCGCATCAGTATCGACGATCTGGCAGCCGCACGACGCATATCTAATGGCAGTGCCTTCACAATTTTGCATGACCACCTCCACATGAGCCGAGTGTGTGCTCGATGGATTCCGCGACTCCTGACACCAGAGCAGAAGGCCGTTTGAGTGGAGACTTGCAGGGAGCTGTTGGAAAGGTTTGAGGATGGTGGAGACGCCTATATGGAGTCAATTGTCACCGGCGATGAGTCATGGCTTCATCATTTCGATCCTGAGGGCAAGCAAGCCAGTACGCAGTGGAAGACACCAGGTTCTGAAGGCATCGGAGGCGGTTTTGAAGGACCTCTCAAAGAATGGCCTGCGACACGTGTTTGAGGACTGGAAGACTCGAATGAAAAAGTGCATTCAAATGCGCGGGGACTACTTTGAAAAGGATCATGTGCCTGTTGCTGAGTAATAATAAATTGCCTAGAAAAAAAATCAGTCCAAGTCTTTCTTGACTAGCCCTCGTATATATACAACTGATGTATTTTAATGTAATTATTTTATATAATTTTTCATGCATTGCGGAAAATAGAATTTCATAAAAAATTGCATTCACCCAGATGGGAATAGAACTCACAACGCTGCAATTTGAAATGCAACGGCTTACCACTGAGCTAACACAAGCGCTAGTCGGAAAATACTTCTAGCCATATATAGCTGTATTTAAGATAATTATGACATTTATATCCACTGGAAACGCTGTTTCTGTTCTACTTTGACTTTTATTTTAGTACTCAGGCGATAAGTATGTTCTATATCCTAATTTGCACCATTGTTTTACATATCGAAAGATTCGTTTACGTATCTAAATGTTCTTTTAAATATGGAGAGCAAAATGACAAACAAGCATGTACTGACATTAATACAAAATTTCGAAATACTGTATCGTTAAGTATTTCAATGAATGTTGCTTTTTTATATATAATTGGTAACAAGTCTTATTACATTTAAAAAAAGAAAAACATATCTGCGAACTTTTTCCCGATTGCAAAGGTTGGCTTCGAGGTTCGAACCTGGTTTACATTTTTCCGAAGATACCCGAAGTTGGACTTAGAAAATTTTTGCCTCGAAACAGCAATAAAGAATGCGCTCAACCTTTTTGAGACAAGGTGTACCTGCGACATTTTCCATTGTCATTTTGTGTTCTATTTCGACCTGGTTTGCTTTGTGTGTGCAGAAAATATGCTGGTGGCTTATGTATGTGATTTTGTGCTATGGGAATGTTGAATTTGATTTTTAAAAACGTAAAGATCTTTGGTTATATTTCAGTGAAGCCAAAACAACGAAGCTATATCCTTAATCCGGTACACTGACAGACGATATTCATGTACACTAGATCCGAGATTTTCTAAAAAAAAAAAAAAAAAAAAACTCAAAACATTCTTCTACAATAATGACAAATTGCTCATAAATTGTCAAGCATATTTATCTTCTTCCCGTACGTCCTTGAAGGAGAAGGATCTAGAAGGTAAAAACTGGGGAGGGGCAACCAGATCTCAGACTATGATAGGTATATCATGAGTTTACTATACACTTTAAAATCTATATAAATAATACCTTAAATTGTTTTTATCACTAAGAACTATGCGCCTAGGTCTCCCGGCCCCAGGGTGAGATCCACCACCGGACCCTGCTAAACCTTTATGGCCAATAGAAAACTTGCCGGAGAAATGCGGAAACAGACATAACTCGAGACCTGAATGTCGAATTCATTATAGGTTTTAAGAGGGAATAATATGTTTTCTCAGGTTTATAGTATAGTCTTATCAAACCTGATTCTTGTTCCTCAAGTCGTAGATATCCAATTGACTATGGAATGTGGTACAGCATGGGACAATTCTAAATGATACAACCATATGGAGGTGTACGGCTAAAGTGCTCCAACAGTTAAGTATGAAGCATTTGCCGGGAAGTATTGCAACCGAATTAACTTTTAAAAGAAGGCGGGTGGCATTAACACCAGGCACTACCCCAGTACACTTGGGCGAAGTTCCCACTATCGTCTACAGCATCATTCCTCCAAATAAAACGAATCTACTTCTTATGGCAAACATATTACTTGATATTTGTTCTATTTGTGGAGATAAATTGAAACAAAAAATTGAAGTCCAATCCTGTTGCCGTTGGAATGAACACTCTTTCTGTCGTTTGATCTGAAATGACTTTGCAGAGTCTGAATAAATATTCTGTCACTTCAGGAGGGTAGGAAGAGCGGATACCCACCTCCATCAGTGTGAAAACACATACATTTAATCAAATGCTTAGTGAGAGTGAGCCTATTGGTATAGCACTTTTATGATTTCAATCTTTGCTCCCAAGCCATCTTATGTCATAGCTGATGACCTTGGAAAACGAGAGATGCAAATATGATGAAAGAGAGATACAGTCACATGCGCAAATTTAGAATTTGAGACAAAATGATCGGATAGCATCCATATTTTGTCGAAAATTTTGATTTGGGAAGTAGACATGTAAAAGCTCACCCAAACCTGAGAGCATCCCACTACCAATTGTTAAATTCAAGTGAAGCACTCAGTTGAGAGCATCAGATGATTACGGAGGGGGAGAAACATCTTCAGATATAGGAAACAAATAATGAAAAAATTGGACTGCTCTCAGCAGGACTCGAACCAGGGACCTTCTGATTACTAAGCAACGACACTACTCACTCATCCACGAAGCCACAATGAACGCTAGGCAGTCATATGTCAGACACAGAACGTTTGTTAGTTACAAAACTTTTTTGTAAGGGGGAAAGCTAGGTCGACCGCGAGGGTGAATCAGTGGTAGCGAAGATAAACAACCGAGTTGTTTTTCGAAGTCCGAAAAAGTGAGCCTAGATCCGTCACAATTCCCGCCGATCTATACACAGGGAATAAAAAGAAGTTTCATGCCTCCTAAAAATAAAAGATAATTAAGAGATAGAGGTAAAAAACATTTTCAAGCAAGATATATTAATTTATCATATCGAAATCGAGGTAATGTTCCTCGTACTCAAATAAATCCAAAAGAAATAAACACTACCTTACAAAAAAACAAAACAGAAAAACTATCATGTCCTAGAAACAAAATACTAAATAAAGTTCTCATAAACAAAATACTAGCATACTCGGCCATAAAAATAAGAGCAAACCCTCCCGCTCTATACTCAATATTAAATCCAGAAACAAGTTACGACTCCTCTTCCGCGAAATCAAAAGGAGTTCGGTTAGTTTCAGCTAAACAAGAAGCAAATCAAACTAATGCTAGAGGAAACGTAATTCATAAAAATCATAATTCTTCCTGGTAATAACCAAAATTAAACAATCCATATCTCTCAGCTAAAAATACAAAAGATAACAAAATTAATGCCAGACTAACCTCATAAGAAATAGTCTGCGCCACCGCTCGAAGACCTCCTAGCAAAGAGTATGAAGAATTAGAAGATCAGCCAGCAATTATTACAGTATACACGCCTATACTTGTACAGCATAAAAAAACAACAAACCCAAAGAAAAAGTCAACATAACACTCAAATAAGGAATTCTTAATCATACCAACAAAGATAAAAATAAACTAAAAACAGGAGCTAGATAGTAAGGATAGTAATTAGACATAGTAGGAAAAACTTGCTCCTTAGTAAATAACTTAATCGCATCTGCAAAAGGCTGAGGTAAACCACAAATACCTACCTTATTAGGTCCCCGACGAATTTGAATGTATCCTAAAACCTTCCGTTCTAACAAAGTCAAAAATGCAACCCCGATGAAAACACAAATGATCAAAATCAAGTAAGAAACCACACCTATAACATAATCATAATACATTATTACCTGGACTCAATTCATCCATTCTTAGATCCTAAATCTAATGCACTTATCTGCCAAAGTAATTGTCTATTATTTTCATTCCCCAACAATAAATGTTATTAGTACTTGGTCCTTTCGTACTAAAGTACTATTTTTAAATAAAGGATAGAAACCGATCTGGCTCACGCCGATCTGAACTCAGATCATTTAAGATTTTAAAGGTCGAACAGACCTATATACTAAGCTTCTGCACCTAGCCAAAATCTTAATCCAACATCGAGGTCGCAATCTCTCTTGTCTATATGAACTCTCAAAAAAAATTACGCTGTTATCCCTGAGGTAACTTAGTCTATTAATCATTAATAAAGGATCATAAAAATACTTAAAAGTAATTATATTAAGAAGAGTTTATTTTATCTTCCCGTCGCCCCAACGCAATAATCAAATAGCAAATGTATTCATTAGCAAATACAAAAATTACTACTTAAACATAAAGATCTACAGGGTCTTATCGTCCTCTTAAATCATTTAAGCCTTTTCACTCAAAAGTAAAATTCAACATTACAAATAAAGACAGTCTTCCACTCGTCCAACCTTTCATACAAGCCCACAATTAAAGGACTAATGATTATGCGTCCTTCGCACGGTCAAAATACGGCGGCCGTTTAAACCCTCACTGGGCAGGCCAGACCTTCTATTTTAACAAAAGGACATGTTTTTGATAAACAGGCGGAGGAAATCTTTGCCGAATTCCTTTAATCATTCTCACCAATATACTAATAACACCATTACAAATTGCCTTAATTAATTTAAGACAAATAGTACAATAATAAATTAAATGTAATAAAATACGATAAATAACTCAAATAAGTTATAACAAAATTACAAATGATAGCTACTTCTAAGCCCACGTCTTTCAGATAATATAAGACCACATTATAAATAAACAAAAGTAAAGAGCAAATCCCCCTTACTATTACTCGCAGCAAAACTATAATGAATTAAACTCACAACAAGTCTAACTGCAACTGAATTAAATTCAATTCTTGCACAACCAGATATAGTGGAAATCGAAAGGCATCTCACCACTAAAACAAAATTCATAAATAATATGCCACCTATAATACCATAGTATTTTAGCTCTTTCCATTTCGGGAAATAATTATATAATAATATTATTTAGTGTCCCCTGATACAAAAGGTACAACATTTCATGTTTTCTTCCTCCCAAAAAAAATCACTTATTTAAACATTCCCTTACGGTACTAATTAACTATAATATCAACGAATTAATTCTATACCCTATACAATAACATCAATTAAAGTTGATTCACTTAATCTCAATATAAAAGCCATATATATATAAGTGCCTCCTTCAATCAAAATAATCTGAATTGCACAGAAACCTCCTCGATGTAAACGAATAGCTCAACTAACAAGCTCTATTTTGCTCTAAACCGATCTAGGCACACCTTCCGGTACACCCACTATGTTACGACTTATCTCACCTAAACAAACGAGAGCGACGGGCGATCTTAGAGCCCTACTCATAATAGCAACATAACTAACATTACATTCAAATCCACCTTCATTTAAATAATTTCATAATAAAATCCGTCTAAACATCCTATTGTAATCCATCTCCTCTTACTGATAAGCTGCACCTTGACCTGAAGTCTTCCTCAATAAAGATAATGAAGGTCTCTGACCTCTCCTTAATACCTTCAACTACGGCGGTATACAAACTGCTAAACAACAATAAGAAAAATATATCGTGGATTGTCGATTACGGGACAGATTCCTCTGAACAGTTTAAGATACCGTCAAATCCTTTGAGTTTCAAGAACATAACTACTATTACCCAGGTATTACATTTTACATTAAAAATAATAGGGTATATAATCCTAGTTTAAAAAATAATTTCATAGCCTCAAATATAGAACTCATTATTTTAAATAATAATTTCACCTAAAAATAAATAAAACAAGCTCTTCAATTTAAATTTATAACTACAGTTTAACCATTACTAATTTCTTCCCTTCAACCCCCTCGTCCCACCGCGGCAGCTGGCACGAATTTCGCCGGGTCTCCTTAAACCTTAACTGCTTCAAACATTAATTAATAAACAAAAACAAGTACTGCGACCAATTATACTCCATTATAATCCTCAAGATCAATAACATTTACTTCTCATCCGAAAGGTTACATGTACAACTAGTTAAACAAGAGAAGAAAAGCCAAGATAATACTTTATTATTAATCTATAACGCTAAAATAAATAATTATTAATTATGTATTTAGTCTAATTAATAAAAATTAGTATTAAATAAACCCTATTTCCCCCTTGTCTAGGATACAATTTTGTTTTTTCCCCCCTCAAACAAAATTGTATCCTATACAAGTATATTTATTTTCTCCTCACATATATGCTGTAAAAACTAGCATATACTGGATACGTTAAGCTTATTAATATACCTTTAGCCGGTATCTCAGGTTAATTTATAGGATTTAATAGATTTTCAAGTTTTAATTATTATTAGTATATAATATTTCTAAATTTAGTTACTATAATACAATATTGATCTATTTAAATTTCCGTATATCACTATAAATAATCATTAAATAATAATAAGATGTCTGATTAAAGGCTTATCGTGATAGGATAAATCAAGTATTTCAATTTACTCTTATTACATCTAAAAGAATTAAACTTTCACCTTTGACATCAAAAATCAACGTGCACCTTACACTAAGACGTAGAAAGATAAGCTCAGATAAGCTAGTGGGCTCATACCCCGCACATGAAGATTATTCTTCTTTTTCTACTGCTCACTAATCCTAAAACTCTTTTATTCTCTACAACACTTGTGTTAGGAACCCTTATTTCCCTAACCTCCTCATCATGATTTGGTACTTGAATTGGTCTTGAAATTAACCTCCTATCATTCATCCCCCTGATTTCAAAGACCAACAATCAACGTCATACCGAATCTGCTCTAAAGTATTTTTTAGTACAAGCCATTGCAAGATCCTTACTTTTAATAGCAATCATTTTACTGTATATAGGACTGCAAACTACATACTATTTAATCACTATTTCCTTACTTTTTAAAATAGGAGCAGCCCCCTCCATTTCTGAATGCCCGAAGTAATAGAAGCCATACTCTGAATAGACTGCATTATTTTAATAACATGACAAAAACTAGCTCCTCTTGGCCTACTCTCTTACAGCCTAAAACCTACGAATCTAATTTACCTAACCCTAACTTTGTCTCTAGTAGTAGGCTCAATCGGAGGTTTAAATCAAACATCATTACGCAAAATCATAGCATTTTCATCTATTAATCACACTGGCTGAATACTTATAGCTCTACTATTAAGTGATATGGCATGATCTCTCTACTTTCTATTTTATGCCTTACTCTCAACAATAGCAGTCACTCTTTTCGCAATAAACAAAATATTTCATATCAATCAAACCTTTTCTAATAAAATCATTGTAACAACAAAATTAGCTATTTTTACTAGTCTTTTATCTCTAGGTGGCCTTCCGCCATTCTTAGGATTTTTACCTAAATGAATCATCATTATAAAAACCGCCGAACAAATATCATTTATTCTTCTCACCCTAATAGTAATAACAGCACTAATTACCCTTTTCTATTACATACGAATTGCTTACGCTGCCTTCATTATTAATCACCATAACCAAACATGAACATCTTTAACGAAAAAAAATCAAGAAACATCAATTAGATCAATATTCATTATTACTTCACTAAGAGGCATAATTATTTTACCCCTAGCTGTTAACATCCTTTAAATAAAGACTTTAAGTTAAAAAAAACTAATGGCCTTCAAAGCTATAAATAAAAGGCGATCTTTTAGGTCTTAGTATATTAACTACTACTCCGGAATTGCAGTCCGACATCATAAATATTGACTATAAAACCCAATAGGAGGTTTACTAACCATAAATAGATTTACAATCTACCGCCTAATACTTCGGCCACCCTATTTAATTTCACTTGCAACGATGATTATTTTCTACAAACCATAAAGATATTGGTACAATATACTTGATTTTTGGGGCTTGAGCAGGAATAGTAGGAACATCTCTAAGTCTTCTTATTCGAGCAGAACTCGGTCGACCAGGCAGTTTAATTGGTGATGATCAAATTTATAATGTAATTGTTACTGCTCATGCTTTCATTATAATTTTCTTTATAGTTATGCCAATTATAATTGGAGGCTTTGGTAATTGATTAGTGCCTTTAATACTAGGAGCGCCTGACATAGCATTCCCCCGCCTAAACAACATAAGATTTTGATTACTACCTCCCTCACTAACCCTGCTATTAACAGGAAGAATTGTAGAGAGTGGTGCAGGAACTGGATGAACTGTATATCCCCCTCTCTCTAGAGCCATTGCTCACGCTGGAACCTCTGTTGACCTCTGCATTTTCTCCCTTCATCTAGCTGGTGTATCCTCAATTCTTGGGGCGGTAAATTTTATTACAACTGTAATTAACATACGAACTCCTGGAATAACTTTAGAACGAATACCATTATTTGTTTGATCTGTAGTAATTACTGCTGTATTACTTCTTTTATCTCTTCCTGTACTAGCAGGAGCTATTACAATACTCTTAACTGACCGAAACCTGAATACCTCCTTCTTTGATCCGTCAGGAGGAGGAGACCCAATTCTGTATCAACACTTATTCTGATTCTTCGGCCATCCTGAAGTTTACATTTTAATTCTCCCAGGATTCGGCATAATTTCACATATTGTAACCCAAGAAAGTGGTAAAAAGGAAACTTTTGGTGTTTTAGGAATAATTTATGCAATATTAGCAATTGGATTCTTAGGATTTATTGTCTGAGCCCACCATATATTCACTGTTGGTATGGACGTTGATACTCGCGCTTACTTTACTGCAGCCACAATAATCATTGCTGTTCCTACAGGAATTAAAGTATTTAGATGAATCGCCACACTTCACGGAGCACAAATAACTTATTCACCTTCAATTTTATGGACTTTAGGCTTCATTTTCCTATTTACTGTGGGAGGTCTCACAGGAGTTGTACTAGCAAACTCATCTTTAGATATTTTCCTCCACGACACTTATTATGTAGTAGCACACTTTCACTATGTACTATCCATAGGTGCCGTATTCGCTATCATGGCAGGACTCATTCATTGATTCCCCTTATTTAGAGGTACGACAATAAACCCCACATGATTAAAAATTCAATTCTTAGTAATATTTATAGGAGTAAATATCACATTCTTCCCTCAACATTTTTTAGGTCTAAGAGGAATACCTCGTCGATATTCAGATTACCCAAACGCCTACACTACATGAAATATAGTATCAAGTATTGGCTCATTCCTCTCTTTCATCGCCGTCTTAGTGCTTGTAATTATTATATGAGAAGCCTTCGCAAGAGCTCGGCCAGTAATCTTTTCAGACCAACAAACAACATCTCTAGAATGATTTCAAAACGTACCTCCTGCAGAACATAGTTATGCAGAACTTCCCTTACTAACAAACTTCTAAGGTGGCAGATAAGTGCATTGGGTCTAAGCCCCAAATATAAGAATAATCGTCTTTCTTAGAAATGGCCATTTGCAATCAGCTAGGTCTTCAAGATGCAACATCCTCCGTAATAGAACAAATCATATTTTTTCACGATCATACAATACTCATTGTAACAATAATTACAGTTCTTGTAGGCTATCTACTAGCCTCCCTTCTACCAAACAAATATATTAACCGCAACTTATTAGAAGGACAAACCTTAGAAACCATTTGAACAATATTACCTGCCATTACGTTAATCTTCATTGCTCTTCCCTCCTTACGACTCTTATACTTACTAGATGAAATTCATCAACCAGCAATTACCCTTAAAACAATTGGACATCAATGATACTGAAGTTATGAATACTCTGATTTCTCCTTAACAGAATTTGATTCTTACATAATCCCTATCAACGAAATAAATCCTAGTTCATTTCGCCTACTAGATGTAGACAACCGTATTGTATTGCCCATTAATATTGATATTCGTATCCTAATTACCGCTGCCGATGTTCTCCACTCATGAGCTATACCCGCCTTTGGTATTAAGGCAGATGCCACTCCAGGGCGCTTAAATCAAGTAGCAGCCAATATTACCCGTACAGGCCTATTCTTCGGTCAATGTTCAGAAATCTGTGGCGCAAATCACAGTTTCATACCAATTGTTGTTGAGGCCTGCCCTCATTCAGTATTCATTAAATGAATAACAAAAATAATACAAGAACTTTCATTGGATGGCTGAAAGTAAGCAATGGTCTCTTAAACCAAAAGATAGTAAAATAACAATTACTTCGAATGGAAAAATTAGTTAAATTATAACATAAGCATGTCAAGCTTAAATTACTACCTAATAGTATTTTTCTATCCCACAAATATCCCCCCTAAAATGACTCATTCTATTTATTATATTTTCTCTATGTTACCTTCTATTTGCATCTATTATATATTTTAATTCAAATACGCCTGATCCTTCCTTAAGTGACACTAATATCAAAAAAACAACCATAAATTGAAAGTGATAACAAACCTTTTTTCAACCTTTGATCCCTCTACTTCAATTATAAATATATCATTTAACTGACTTAGAACGGTAATTGGACTTCTAATCATTCCAATTCCATTCTGATTCTTACCAGGACGACCAAACATTTTATGAAATAAAATTACCTTAACTCTTCATAAGGAATTCAAAACTATTCTCGGTCCCACTAGCTACCAAGGAAGAACCTTCCTATTTATTTCCTTATTCTCCTTCATCCTGTTTAACAATTTTATAGGCCTATTCCCTTATGTATTTACCAGCTCTAGTCATCTAACTTTCACACTAACTCTTGCCCTCCCTCTTTGAATAAGCTTCATAATCTATGGCTGAATCAACCACACTCAACACATATTCGCCCATCTCGTTCCTTCTGGAACTCCAGCCCCTCTTATACCATTCATAGTATGCATTGAAATAATTAGCAACATCATTCGGCCCGGAACCCTAGCTGTTCGACTAACAGCAAATATAATTGCGGGCCATCTTCTCTTAACCTTATTAGGTAATACAGGCCCTTCTTTATCTCTCTCCATACTCTCATTACTAATAATTGGACAAATTGCCCTCCTAATATTAGAGTCTGCCGTCGCAGTAATCCAATCATACGTATTTGCAGTCCTAGTTACACTATACTCAAGAGAAGTTACTTATGTCAGCACCACAAAATCATTCTTACCACCTTGTCGATCAAAGTCCTTGACCACTTACTGGGGCCTTAGGTGCCTTAATTACAACTACAGGACTCACTAAATGATTCCACCAATATGATCCCTCCCTATTCTTCTTAGGCATATTAATTACATTATTAACTATAATTCAATGATGACGAGATGTTACTCGAGAAGGAACATATCAAGGATTACACACTTTACAAGTTACATTAGGTCTTCGATGAGGTATGATCTTATTTATTATCTCTGAAGTATTCTTTTTTGTTTCATTTTTCTGGGCCTTCTTCCATAGCAGACTAGCACCAACAGTAGAAATTGGATCTTTCTGACCTCCAGCAGGAATTGTACCATTTAACCCAATACACATCCCTCTTCTTAACACTGCAATTCTACTAGCCTCAGGAGTTACTGTAACATGAGCTCATCACAGACTAATAGAGGGCAACCACACTCAGGCTACACACTCAGGGTCTACTACTCACAATCCTTCTAGGCTTATATTTTACTGCCCTACAAGCATACGAATATTATGAAGCACCATTCACCATTGCAGATGCTGTATATGGTTCAACATTTTTCATAGCAACAGGCTTCCACGGTCTTCACGTTATTATTGGTTCCACATTTCTAGTCACTTGTCTATTACGCCACCTCCTATCACATTTCTCTCCTACTCACCATTTTGGATTTGAGGCCGCTGCTTGATATTGACATTTTGTAGATGTAGTATGATTATTCCTTTACATTTCTATTTATTGATGAGGAGGTTAAGCCTATTTAATATATATAGTATATTTGACTTCCAATCAAAAGGATCATTAAATGAAATAGGCAATTAATACAGTCTTAACGACCGGCCTACTAACTATTATTATTTGCTTAATTGTTATAGCCATTTCAACTCTTCTTTCCAAGAAAGTTATTAACGATCGAGAAAAAAATTCTCCTTTTGAATGTGGGTTCGATCCCAAAGCATCGGCCCGAATTTCCTTTTCCCTACGATTCTTCCTTATTGCCGTAATTTTCCTCATCTTCGACGTAGAAATTGCCCTTCTACTACCAATAACAATTAGTATTAACAACACTAACACATTATCCTAATCTCTGGTTAGATTAACGTTCTTAGTAATCCTCCTAATAGGCCTTTATCATGAGTGAAATCAAGGGTCCTTAAAATGAGCTGACTAATGAAACGGGATAATAGTTAAGTATAATATTTGGTTTGCATCCAAAAGGTGTTGCTATCAACTTATCTCATAAGTAGGAAGCAAACAATTGCACTCAGTTTCGACCTGAGCCCTTGGCCTCCTTAGCCCATACTTGTTAGTTGAAGCCAAAAAGAGGCATTTCATTGTTAATGATATCATTGGGTATTCCCACCCCAACTAAGGAGATGTGAATTAATCAAGAAGAAGCTGCTAACTTTTATCTTTAGCGGATTAGACCGTTAACATCTCTTAATATAAATAACTATACCCCCTTAGTATAAATATTACATTACCTTTTCGAGGTAAAACAGAGAGTACTCTCAGGGAGTACTATTTAGGGAATATAATTCTTCTTAGTATCTTCAATACTATGCTTTCAATATAAGCTACCCAAATATACAAATATAAAGAAGCAAAGGAAAATTGTAAAAAATAAAAAAAAATAATAAATACATTTTAAATAGATTGTCCTGCGATTGTTGAATCAATATTGAACCGTCCTTAAAACTACTATATATGCCCTGAGCACCAAGGCATTCTCTCCATCCTTGATCAATATTATTATAATATAGACCTCCTACATATAAAGGGAATTTAATAATATAATTTGTTGATAAGTAAGGTAAAAATCATATGCTTTCTATTATTGTAGAGCTAAAATAAAACTTCACACACATTAAAGACTGCCCAATAGAATAATTTGATAATAAAACACCAACCCACAAGCCTACCACACTTACAAGTAATGCGCCCGTTTTTAAGTATAAAGGTAAAATAACACAATTAACAGTAGGAAAAATTAATCAACTCAATGCTGCACCTCCCAAAATTGCCATCACTACTAATCCTAATATTCCCTTACACATAGTCCAGCCTTCATTATCACTAATAGAATGAATATTAGTACCCCCAAAACCCCTACCTGTTAAATAAAATCTTAAACGTACTGAATAACATACAGTTAGGCCTGTAGAAAAAAATAATAAGAAAAAGCTGACTACATTAATTAAAGACAATGAAGAAATCTCCAAAATTAAGTCCTTAGAATAAAACCCAGCTAAAAATGGTATTCCACATAAAGCCAAGTTAGCTACATTTAAGCAAGACAAAGTAAGGGGTATCTGACTTACAAGTGCTCCTATTCTACGAATGTCTTGTGTATCTCCTACACCGTGAATGATTGCTCCTGCGCATAAAAAAAGTAACGCCTTAAATAAAGCATGTGTTAACAGATGAAAGAAAGCCAATACAGGAAATCCTATAGACAAAATTATTATTATAAGACCAAGCTGACTTAGCGTAGATAAAGCAATAATCTTCTTCAAATCATATTCATAATTAGCACCAATACCAGCTATAAATATTGTCAGCCCTGATAATAAAAGTAACACATTTCCCGCATAAACACTTAATAAAACATCTCTAAAACGAATTAACAAGTAAACCCCAGCAGTCACAAGTGTAGAAGAATGTACTAATGCTGACACTGGTGTAGGAGCAGCTATTGCTGCCGGCAATCACGCAGAAAAAGGAATTTGTGCACTCTTCGTTATTGCTGCCAAAATAATTAAGCTAGAGATAATTACTATCTCATTATTATTTAAAACTCTATGCACATAAAACACATAATTTCAACTCCCATAATTCAACATTCAAGCAATAGCTAACTAAATTGCCACATCTCCAATACGATTAGAAAGGGCAGTTAACATGCCGGCATTATAAGACCGCACATTTTCATAATAAATAACTAGACAATATGACACTAGTCCTAGCCCATCTCATCCAAGAAGGATTCTAATTAAATTAGGAGAAACAATCAATAAAACTATCGAAAGAACAAATATTAATACAAGCATAATAAATCGATTAAGATATCCTTCAGATCCTATATACTGTCCACTATAATAAATTACCATTCTAGAAATATGAAGTACAAATCTTATAAATATAAATGATATTCAGTCAAATAGAAGAGTTATAATAATTTTATTTCTATTAAAAGAAATAACTTCTCACTCAATAAATACACTATATCTATTAATTAAAAAATTCAAACCTATTAGAAATAAAAAAAACACTTATTCTACTTAAAAAGGCAAATCTAGTCACACAAATTGAAAAAGGTCAAACCATGGCCTAAGGGCAATAAACCTTCTTTAGTTCCACAAACTAAAATTTTATCCTAAACTACTCAAGCAACTACAGTCATAAAAATCTTGGGCCTGCAAAAAAGATCAATAAATTTAAAGGTAATCAATGTAACATCAATAATAAATATTCTCGTACACTTCCACCTCAACAAGAATATAAATTAGAATAAGGTATCCCGTGTTGAGTATATGAATATAAATACAATCTATAAGCAGCTCTAAAAAAAGATAGTAAAGCTAACCCTAATATACTCAATCAAGACCACCCAACAATTCTATTTAACAGACTAATTTCTCCTAATAAATTTAATGTTGGTGGCGCGGCCATATTAGCAATTCTTAATAAAAATCATCACAGCCCTAGGCTCGGCATAAAAGATAGTATTCCTCGATTGATTAACAATCTTCGACTCCCTAAACGTTCATAAGAAATATTTGCAAGGCAAAATAGCCCCGAAGAGAATAGGCCGTGAGCAATTATTAATGTAAGAGCACCTCTAAATCCTCATAGCCCCATGGTTAGTAATCCTATCAATACTAATCCTATATGAGCAATAGAAGAATAAGCAATTAAAGACTTTACATCAACTTGCTCTAAGCACACTAATCTAACCGATCAAATACCCACAACTCTAATACCAAATAAAATTAAATTTATATTTACAGCTACATTTTCTATAAAATATAGAATGCGTAATAGGCCATACCCTCCTAACTTCAATAAAACCCCCGCTAAAATTATTGAACCACTTACGGGTGCCTCAACATGGGCCTTAGGTAACCAAAGGTGAACCAAAAATATAGGTATTTTAATTAAAAAAGCAACAACTAAAGCAAAATATCATATATAATATGTAATTCCTAAATCTATTACACTTCTCATATTAATTATTAATAAGCTACCCTTAACATATTCTAAATAAAAAATTCCAATCAAAAGTGGCAGCGAAGCAAATAAAGTATAAAACAACAAGTATATGCCTGCCTGCACTCGTTCAGGTTGATAACCTCAACCTAAAATTAAAAATAATGTAGGAATGAATGAGCCCTCAAAAAAAAATAAAACATAAATAATCTAGAAGAAGAAAATCTCAAATAGAGTAACACAAGTAATAATAAAATTAAACGAATAAAACTCGTAGTATAAAATGAACTTCTTAATACACCTTCTCTAGCCATAATTATAAGGATAACAATTCAAATACTTAATAAAATCAACGAATATCTCAAACTATCTCTTCACAAATAATAGCCCACCTCCCAGGGAACCAGCCCTATACTATTTCTTATTATAAATAAAAAACAAACTCCAATAAGACAAAACTGAACAACTCATCATAATTTAGAATTAAAGCCCAAAGGTATTAAAAATAATATAATCAGTAAATACTTTAGCATCGCAATACAACTAAAGAATTCAAGTAATCACCTCCATGAGTTCGAACAATAGACACTAAAATTGATAAACCCAAACTACCCTCACAAACACTAAAAGTTAAAAATAATAAACAAAAATAGTTTTCAACATATAAGCTTCCCAAAGAATAAGACAAAAGTAAAAAACTTATCAACACAATAAATTCAAGTCTTAACAAAACTATTAGTAAATGCTTACGTTGAATAACAAAACAAGCTATTCCTAAAATAACCAGAAAACAAGAAAACAAAATAAATAATATTTTCATAAGCTTTTATAGTTTAATTAAAACGTTGGTCTTGTAAACCATTAATGAATAAAATTCTAAAAGCATCAAGAGAAAGTATAAACTTATCTTTAGTCCCCAAAACTAATATTTTAATAAACTACCTCTTGAAATTAAAATAACCTGAATATTACTTATAATTTTAGTAGTTTTAAGATTTATTCTAATTCAAATATCTCACCCTCTATCAATAGGGTTAATACTCATTATCAACACTATTATCACTTGCTTAACTATTTCGACTATAAGAGAATCTCCTTGATTTTCCTATATTCTCTTCTTAGTTTTTCTAGGGGCATATTAGTTCTATTTATTTATGTTACAACACTAGCATCAAATGAAATATTTACTCTAACACCTAATCTTTTCCTTCTAATTTTCCTACTTCCATTGTTCCTAATTTTTATAATAATTATCGACCCCCTTATACTACCAAACATAATTTCATTACCAGACCCACACCAATACACAACTAATTATCAAGAAATCCCTGGTATAAAATTTTATATAACATCAATCTTAATAAATACTATTATATTAGCAACATACCTATTTATTACATTAATTGCAGTAGTAAAGATCACTTCATTATATCAAGGCCCTCTCCGGCCTTCTAAGTCATATGTCAACACCAATTCGCTTACATCATCCTCTTTTTAAAATTGCTAATAACGCCTTAGTAGACCTGCCAGCTCCTATTAACATCTCATATTGATGAAATTTCGGCTCTCTTCTCGGTTTATGCTTAATTATTCAAATTGCTACAGGTCTATTTTTAGCAATACATTATGTATCAAGCATTGAATTAGCCTTCAACAGAGTAATTCACATTTGCCGAGATGTAAATTTTGGGTGGCTTTTACGCACTGTGAGCGATGTGAAACTGTAACAACAAAATCAAACTACTTTTTTTTAGATTAATATTGATTGCGCACCTCATGCACAGTTCCAATATGCAAAATCAAAAGGCAGAATATGATAGGTATTTTAACAACTCTAAATTGAATGTAAAAGCTGCTTCTCGCGAACTGTTATCATTCTCCTGTTCTATGAAGATCACTATTCAAACAGGAAGAGGTTAATTTTCGTGACTTCTGGTTTCAATTGAACATTAACGGAGGAAATGAAAGCCATCGATTGCAGAAAAAGAATTTCATCTACCTTTAACAGTTTTTGTTCTATATAGATGAAAATTTATTGAAGACGGAAGTTATAATTAATTTGAACCACTTACTATTTCAGTAAAGAGTTAAGGATGAAGACAAAATATGTTCTTAGGACGCTTAATCCATTGCAGACAACCGCATTTCGTTATATATTACTATTTTTTATCTATGGTGATCAGTGATCAAACCGAAAATAGATTATTTAAACCACTTCCGGTTTGAGTAGATGGCTATAATAAAAAAACAAGCTCCTAATTTTTGACCCTTTATATTTGACCAAATTTGGTGATGATCCATCAAAAAGTTCTTGATAATTTTGTTTCCCGAACACACAAACACACACACACACACACACACAGACACACGGATATGGTAAATATATAAAGGAGTTTTGGTAAACCAAAATACATATAGAAAACTTAATACTAAATATTTATTAAGATCACGTATGTCTTTTCATTCTGAATACAGTAAGACGGTGCTACATAGACCAAGTCGCTAGCGCTTATGTTTCTACATTGTTCCAGTTTCGATTCTCGTGATAGTACTTGACTTAGATAGAATCTTGAGTAATGATTCGGATCCCTCTTTAGGTAGATCTTATCTGATGTAATCACGGTATTGAAAAGGATCACGCTAAACTGTAATGAAACATAATAACAGCAATATGATGTTCTACGGCAGGTTCAAATAAAGCACCCACGATCATATATTAATGCAACAAAAGGAAAATATGTTGATATTTCCAGTGTTCACCGAATTTTTAGTACATTCTTCTTGATTTATATATTAAGTATTCAGTATGTGGAGGAAAGTCGCTTCTTCTGGTGGCTATGTATTTAAGGTCCCTAAATAGCCCTTGTGGAACCGCGTAAAACCAGAAAATAGAACTCGAGATCATTTACCGCAGAATTCAAACCAGAAACATCTTAATTGCAAATCTTTAACGCCTATAGTGCATCGAAGTTAGTTTGTTTTATGTGGTATTTAATATTTTAATATATAATAGCTCGATCTCACACAAACTAACGTATCACTAGCGGTAAATGAGTTTTGTGTGGAGACACATGAAGTAAAAGTATGAGTTATTAGACCTAAACATTAGAACGATACACTGCTGGTAAATGGACGTTGACATTGAAGTTTCTGAGTTGTGGAATACGGATATACTGGTGCGCAAAATCAATTGAAGTGCTTTGTTTTTTATATACTGAAACTTCTAATAAATAACATTATTACATAGGAGAAGCCGGAACTTTTTATTTGGGTGTCCGCAGAGTTAATTAAAGCAGAATTTTTATACGGGTCTACCAAAGGTAATTAAACCAGGATCTTTCTTATGAGTGTATCAAAGACAAAACATAACTTTTCATATGGGTATGCGCGTAAGAAATTAAAATAACTTTTTCAATGGATTTGTACAGAGGTAACTAAACCCGACCGTATCTTACCATAACATTTTCACGTGCTATTTCTATTGAATTTTAAATGTATTAGAAATAATAAAATAAAAAATAATGAATTGACGAATTACAAAAAGCGTTTTAGTTTACATGACCTTTTAAGATAATAGGTTCAAACCATTTTATTTGTGTGTGTGTAAAGGCACATTCAGCACACCCCACAGCTACGCCTATGATTATTAGTTACACATATTAGCATACATTCTAGACGATATTTTACAATAATATTTTCCTACATTCCAACTGTTTTTAAAATAATAAGACTAGCGAGTAGGCGAAGGTAAATAGCCAGGGACGAAAACAAAACAAGACAAGTCAAAACAACAGCGGTTTTAGTCTCGTCTCGAGTCGAAAAGCGTCTCGTTCAGAATATTATTCTTGATCTTCTTTCTTTATCGTTTCGGTAATCTCGAAACAAATTCTGAGGGAAAAAATCGTGGGAATAGTTATACACTTTCGTTTCGGCTTTTTATTTTTCACTTATTATTGTAGATTCTATTGTAGAAAATTAAATTCCTACTTTTATGAACCATGATTACTGTATGCCGTGTAGAAGTTAAAAGAGATCGATAATCCATGATAGTGAATGGTTTTCAATGACATCGTGAAATAAGAATATAAAAGGAAATAGGAAAACCCAGAAAAAATACAAAAAGGTAATGTTGATCATCACAAATTCACATGGCGTGAAATCGAACCAGGGGCACTTACCCTTCCTGCGTACGTGCGTGCCTCACATAATTTCTGTTGAAGAAAAATTTAAACAATTTCAGTTTCCACAGAATCACCAAATTTACAATTAAACATTGAATGCAGGTTTCTTTAACAAAGTAGTTTCACAATAAAGTTTGTGTTTCTGAAAATGTTGCTTAGCTTCTTTGAAACGCAGGTGTATATTTTTTTTTGCTCTGATTTCATGTTTATCATTGATAGATTTCATTCGAATATCATAAAGAGATCTCCCTCTTAGCACTGCGTCTTCAATGAATTTATCCTTAGAAATGTTTCTTCCATGAACACTTTCAGCTCGACGATCTGGTACAAGTTACGGTACATCATTTCGGCTGCTATGAAATCCACTTCTTGAATCTGTAACACTAATGATTCGTCTTCCTATCGAATAGGTGTTTCTTTAATGACACATTCAACTATTCTAGTAACACATGTCAACAGAGTTTCCCATGAAACATCCTTTCTCTTTTTTCGTCATTACCATTTTAGCTCTAGTTCTGGCCAAACACGCACTGCTCCTCGTTAAACACGATGTCTGCTACATATTGCCGTATAGCAGTACTCTATAAATATGGTGAATAATCCACTAAGGGTGTACAACTTTTCGCTACCTAGGATTCAGCAGACTGACTTAGCAATCGTGGTAATTTTGTGAAATTTTGGTAGTCCCAAGGATAGACCATGTTTGTTTGTGTCGTGTTCTTTAGGAATTCGGATGCAATTTGATGTTGAGCGATGCAGCTTTGCAGTGTCAGTCTCTTGCCGCAGTAGTTTGACCTGAAAGTTCATACGGAAGGTTTTTTAATGAAATTTATCGTCCTCGTGTCAGTTTCCTTTTATGGGTAGTGTATTACATAGGATTTTCAATTTTTCATTTGTAATCGTTATTTACGTCGTGGTTCGGAACAACTTTTATTTCTCATATATTCCCCCTTTTCTTAGTTATGTTTCCCAGTTACGCCATGACGTATACGATCACTGCCCATGCCTACAGTTTCAACTTACGATAACTGGGAATATGGTAGATGAAAATGTAAGCAACGTAAAGTTTGTTGTTTAGCTACACGTATAAAGAAAGTTAAGTATTAAACATATAACAAATGATAAAGTCACTTTTCGATAAAAGAAATATAATGTTACTATAAGAGCACAAATATTACATACTTTTACATTTCCAATATATTCACCATTAACAATTTAACACTATTGACACGATGGTGGCGTGGCTTTAATAATAAATGACGATGGTGGCTTAAAATGTTAGTAAACTCACGTGTTTCTTCGGCTAGCCTGTTGAAGTTGCTCCCTCGTTGTCCCGCCTTTGGGGATATGCGCTGTTTCTGGAGTTGAAGTCCCAAGGTTAGTTTTCCACCGCTGCTTATTCAATGAGAGTTCCCAAATAGGAACTATAAGTATGAGTTCTGTTCCATAGGGTCGTTCTTGACGTACTTTTAAATAAGTGCACTTATATAAAAATCACTGTGAAAAAAAATATCAACTGTCACTTCTGTATAAAGAAAGCCAGGCAGCTTGCATGCTGCTTTTAGGAAAGCGTAATTTGTGGGAGCGAACGTCGACACGTTCCTCCTGGACTGGCTCACGGCGACTGTCCCTCTTGTTCAGTTAGCAAGTGCGTATATTTTCTCCGGGCTGAAACTCTTCGGTGATGACGTATGATAACAAGTTCACCCTCTTTGGTTGAAAAAGTGCGGACATTTTAAATAAACAAATCAGCGTTGAGCACTGACAAGAAGTAAAGTGTTTTTGCGACTTTCCCGTTTTTCTGGGCTCAGAGAGCGTTCACAAAGGAAATCACTGTCTCTGCAACGTATGTCCATATATGGTTACGAAATCTAACGGAAGTCCACTAACACAGATGAAAAGACATACCAAAGCGATGACAAAGAGTTTCTAGAACACTTGGATCTATACGAGGGTTGGTTAATAAAGTTCAGAATAAATCTACTTTCTCAATGTTTCTTTTAAATCGCAAAAATGAGCTGTAGGACGGTGACAACCTATTGGGCCCGAGCAGTGTCCGAGCAAATTGCTTCAATTTGTGAAGAGAACCCTGGCCGTTGAAGGGTTAACGGTCCATACTGGAATATCACTTAAGGGTCACTGTATTTTGAAACGTCCTGTATATGAATCAACTGTCACTGGAAATTCTCCATAAAGATTCAGTATATCGGGACTACACTGTGTACAACAAACTTCACTGGTTCACAAAGTGTTACTAGAAAATCTCTATATCATGGAACACTCTGTATATAAATTGAAGATCGTTGGGGACTCACTATGAAAATTCGACGTATTGGGACTGCACTGTATATATATTGCATTTCACTAAGTAACTGTGTGGTTATTCACCCTGTATGACAACAAGCCACCTTTGTTAAAGCCACCTATTATGTTCTTTAAAGCCACCTTCTATTTTGATATAGCCACCTTTAAGTTCTAATTAAGCCACCTTTTGTTTAAATAAAGCCACCTTTATACCACCATTAGTAAATTGTTCATTGTTAATTTATTTATATTTTCAGTTTATAGTCTCTTTTATTTATTTATTCCTTTCATTTTTTTTTAAAATCTTGGTTTTTCACTATAATCCAATGTACCTTAATTTTCCTTTTAATTATTTTTCACTAACACATAATATATTCAAACATATAAAGCGAAATAAATGTACAAATAAACATTGGCACAAAAAATACTTAACTACTAGACAATAATGACAATGTGTATACCAATTTCGGAAGTGTAGCTTAACAACGAAATAAACGATAATATCGGAATTCCTGATATGTAATTTGTGTAGTGTAGTATGTGTATATATGCAACTTTTACAACAAACTTAATTAATACTCAAATTTTCTAAAATAACATCAAAATGACTATATTAAATAATATATATATTCATAAATGCAAAATATTAACAACCCAAAAGAATTTTCAAAACAAGAATTCACAAAATAAATATACTGTAAGTCAAATACTAATCATTCAAAATACTATATTTCAGCTTATTAAATATCGAAGTACTAAAAAGAATCTAAAATCAAATATACTATCAAGTTTTAATAATCATATAACAACAAACAACAAACAAAAGGTTCATTGATTTGTTTCAAATAAATTTAGAATCACATATCAACTCACTTTTTTTTAATTATCAGCATTACTCACAACAAACGTAAACTTTTATTTTACTTATTTATTTATTGCAATAAGTATGCGGGCATCAACACTAGTGCACGGACCTTGTGTAACATTGGCGAACATATAACTTTTGGCTGATACAATCATTTTCTACTATCATTTTCAACAAGCATCTTATTGGCAAAGGCAAACTACAGTTCCATTTTACGGGCATTAATCGCAAAAACATATCACATAATAAGAGGGATATACAATCCACTTCTAAACGCATTAACCATTTAGAATAGACTTTCCCTACTCATCTAGGAACAAACTAGGTATTCGGGAAATAACAAGGAGTATCCATCTCCGAACGTGAACCGCCCTTTAATGGCCTTTGGTTTCACGTTAAAGTACACGTACACCGTAACAATAAATTCATATAAGAATGCCGCTCTATACAGCCTTTGGCATCTTAAAAATAGCCCTAACTTACTCGTAATGCTCAATTGCCATTCGATTGAAAAACGTATACAGCTCAAAATACTTTGCACACAATCATTTTGTTCGCTCGATGACCATTATCAATATCAACGTGACTATCAAATTTAAACTTAATTGCCTCAACATACTATAAGCAATGGAATCTATCAGTTACTATTAAATCGTACAACAAACCAATTTCTTTCCATTATTTATTTATCTAAAATTCTCAACTCCCAAAATTCTCAAATTCAATCTAAATTTTCGTTACATATTGTTATTATTATGTGAGTTTATTAACAAGTGCTGATTTGAAACTATATTTTCTCTCCTTGCAAGCTTTCGAACATAAAAATAATCGGATAAACAACAAAGTAAATCGTTAATTCTGATCATTCTATTCCAATGAACTGTATAGCGAAAGCTTTAACTAACACTTTCCTCATATTAACAGATAAAAACTATTAATAAAGTGAATTAAACCAAATTTTTTCACCTGTATGAATTATTTAACACAGAACGAAACTAACGATTAGGTATTCTCCCCTTTGAACTTAAACTTTTTTATGTGAGTCGTTGAGCAATAGATAAACTTACAAAATTACGAAAACAAAACACTTTTCTTTCTTTTTTTTTAAATATATATTTTCCACATTAAGATTACTTCTTCATTTCTAAATATCTGTCTTCCAGAATAATAATTGGAATATACAAACGTAACCTATATATAAACATAATACGATATATGAACGAAATCCAAATTCTGATTATATTTTCTTCACTAAATGCAAAATCTATTCATAAAACTAAGAAAGTTAAAAAGTAAGCAAAAACCCGCATATATAGTATTCTAATATTCCTACATCATTCTATGCAAAATAGTAAACTGTTTATCTATACACTTACGTTACATAACACAATTAAAATCTTTAAACATTTCAATATATATAAATGAGTTAAACGACGGTTAAGCCTGTTGAAGCGCCATCCTGCGTGCCATTAATTGACAAAGCAGGTCGTAAGTCATAAATTAAACAAAAATATAGGTTAATGAATTGGTCTCGAAAACCAAAAGGCACCGACTTACTATTTCCCATAGCTAGAGTGTGCGGGAACGCTTAACTTCCCGACAATTTGAATAAATCGCTCTTGCACTAAATCCTAGTCCCTCCCAGCTGAATGCTTCGCGCATTACAGCTATGTTATAATCGGGTAAATTGTTCCAACCCCAATTGGGCTGCCAGTATTTAGACCTCAAGAAGGTGTTTCAAGAAAATAAACATATGAAAAGGACAATAAGAATACCCTGGTGGTGGGGGAATTCGATACTACAGCCCTGCATCTTAGTACCATTAATCACTCATTAATTATTAATTATTTTCGGCTCGCTCATACCTACAAAATTAGAAGGTTTACAAAGTATTCTCTTAACGAGCGCCAGCCAATACAAAAGATTGTGCGGCCATACTGGCAAAAATGCACTTATCAAATCCGGGTATATAGTCACATCCAAAGATTAACGTCACAATTAAGTAAATCATCCACCACTCTAACACCACAATTGTTCACAGCCTGAAATTACAATTTTCCAATAGACTAATAGAATTAAAGATGCGTAAGAGAACGCTAATCGGCATCGAGCACAAACATGTTATGCTTTATTATTTATTCTCTTTTTTTTCAATTAATGCTGAGAAATGAATAATAAAATAGTAATAACCTCAACGAAACAAGTAAATGAGGCCAACATTACGAGCCTGACTATGATAATCGGTGGGTTGAAAATGTTCAATTAAGAACCAATAGACTCTTTTCATACAAGAAAGATTAAAAAGAACTGAAATTGGAAAATTTTCACAATTCTGAATTAATCGTTGCATTTAACAAACATCTTTTAAAATTGCAATGTCATATTTGTGATTTAGTTGACTTTACTTTAAACAATTTTTATTCACATTTTTCATTCTCAAAACTAGATTTATTTTTAAAACTTAAAACAATATTTATCAGACTTTGTTCACAGTCACCGACATTAATAAATTTCAAGGCTGGTGATAGTTTTGATTATCTAATTTCCATAAGGTTTTAGAACCAATTTATATTATACATATTTCCCATTTTTATGAGCCAATTTTATTATAAGTAATTGTTACCTAATTAAAACAAACATTTTATATATCGATACCAAATTGTGTCGGTGATCATTGGTAGTACAGTTTTCGAAAAACATTATTATAACTATACGTAATATTTCACGAAAAGCGTACTACAGGAAGGAAAGAAGAGAAAAATTATTTACCAAAAACCCAAATAAACACAATTTATGATCTCTTTTTCGTCAATTAAAAATGAATATCTAATAAAATGTGAAATTTTAAGCGTCAAATTAAATATCTTGTTCTTAAATAAATATATTTAAAATGTCACAGGCCGAAAGAGAATTTTGAAGTGTGTGTATATATTTGCCAAATCACACACTAGCTGAGGCCCAATCGGACGCTACCCCGAATTCGTCACTGTAATTTTGAAAGAGAATAGTAGTGACGCCTCTAAGGGTTGAATTATATTTTTCAACCTTTTGCCTCTTCTTAACTTGTAGAACAGTTTTTGTAATTGGATTGAATTAAGTTCAAAACTTCATTAGTGTCGTAACAAATACCCACTGACTTTACATAACGAACACTATACGTGAATAAATTCGTAAACAAATTTCTTAAATTCAACATTATTTTCAATTACTTTCAAAACCATACTAAACAAGGTTTAATTTTAAATTTTCAACGCCTAACTGATTTTATATTACAAATTCAATATACTCTTGCACATACTTAATGACAAGGTCGAATGAAAAGATTCATGAACTGAAGGAGACACATTTTTTTTAAAGTCCAAATTTCATAATTAATTATGATATTCACCAGTATTTCTCTAATTGAATTTTCAAATGTCTCTAATTGCCTAACATTTCTCTAAATGCCTAATGGTATGGGGACAACTAAATGTTCATATAATCATACAAGGTAAATGAATAAAAACTCAAAGAAAATAAAATAATAAAATTTTATTAATGACATTTGGTTCCCAAGACTGGAGGCACCTGAAAAGAAATAAGACATACAAAACGTAGACATCCTAACAAAATTCAATACAGAAATTCTGTATCCAAACGGGATAATCAAGTTTTCAAAAGTGGTGGGGCATTATTAAAATTTCAAAGTCCGAAATCGCGATCTAAATTGATTACCTATTTAAAATTTTCCAATAACGTCCTTCCTCTGGTTTTCCATTCATCTCTCATCTCCAAAAGCTGTAAAGAAACAATAAAACATGACATTTTAATGAACGTACCTGATTGTAGACAGATACTGGTGGTTCCTTGGAACGGGCGCGTCGGTGGCGGTATGCACACACTTGAGGCTGAAAAACAAATTCCTAACTTTCGAGATTCGGTGGGAAACAATTAAAGAAAAATAACAATCTTTATTTTCGTTTCTTATAAACGTTTAAAGTCATATTCGGTGTTTAATTTCTCGTCTCTTTCGGGATTTAGTCCAAGTTCGGGCAAAATTTGCGCTTTAGTTACGCTAAGATTTTAATTTTCCACCGATGTCTATTACACTTGTACGCCTGCAATTTCATACGCTTACGAGTACTCTTCCAGTTACTTCTTATGACTTGAGGGGCTTTTCTCTTCTTTGCAATGCATCTACTGAACTTCCACATAGTAACGCGTTCTCGTTTACGGCGCTTAAATTTAGGACCATGCACAACTTTCCTTTTAAGTTTACACTTACTATCACTGTATTTACCATGTAACTTGCTGCACGAGACTCGTACGAATTTACACTTTCGCTTTTTAGCATTCTTCGGAGTCGACATACACCTTTTTCGCGTCTTGGCTTTATCACGAGTTTGTTGATATGCCACAACTTCGATTTACACTTAAATTTCTTTCTCCCATGATTACTTTGTGCCAACTTTCGTTTTCGAGAACGCTTTTGTTTTACTTTTGCCCTGCTCTTCGCTGCATACCTAATGCGGGATTGTGCGCGCTGTGAATACACTTTGCATTGAAGTTGACGAGCATGAACATAATCACGAACGATCAGCTGTTTTCGAGTAGATTTACATTTGAACCTTCGTTTTCGACAATTTCGCAATGATGACGTACTAGCTTGATAAAAGGTGACCATACTAGAATATAATTTACGCCCTTCTACAGTATGTTTATTATTGGTGCGCATTGAGACCGAATTCAGATAAACTACCAAATCAGCAAAACTCAACTGGTTACCGTGGACTATCTCACTATTCTTCTTGACCTTGGTGTTATATGTTAGCTTTTCTACTGGTGGCAATTTCCCTTTATCTGCATGCACTTGAGTAAGAATGTTACTTTTAGGCTCAACTACCGTAAACGTTTCTGACAAGTTATCCACAAATAAAGCGCTTAGCGCGTAAAACACAATTCGCTGGATAAGCCTACACTTCAAACTACTAATCTGGAGTTGTTTCTTACTACCGTACTCGAAGTTAGTAAAGTCGGAATGGACCTGCAGTATAAAAATGCAATTCACGTTGGCCGTGTATGGTACCAAAGACAAATTTGAATCTGTTAGGTCGCGCAAGACCACTTGCCCGCGACGTAAAAACGACAACTCTGTAACTACATCTTCACACGAAAACAACAATTCAACTCTCAAGCCTTCTCTGGCTTCTTGGAGAGGATGGGTACGCGTATTCCCAACGCTACCATTCATTGTGTATGAACCATCGGCATCCCTAGCCGGTAAATCAATAACGCTAAGTACACTAGAAACATAATTGTCTGTACGTACACATAACGATCCTTTGCTTACCGCTACCTCCACACTACATATTTCCTTTTCCTGACTATAACTAACTCTCTGACTTATTAGGCATTTATCTTCCGCGATGTGAGCCGGCGCGAATTCAAGAATATTTACGGTTTTGCTTTCGCCTTGCACTTCTTTGCGATTAAGCCGTGCCGTCTGCATGCATTCATGAAACTCAACGAGGCTTTTCTTACATTCCACTACACTATTTTTAAACTCGGCAGTTCCTGAATCAACCTGATTGGTTACATTAATTAATCCAGAGTGTACCTCGATAATGGAATTGTTGGTGGTTGTAATATCGGTACTCAATCGGTCGAATTTACAATCAAACTTATTTCCTAACTCTAACTTATTGTTCGTGCACTCGTTTCTTAATTCATCTATTCGCTCGTTATTAGTATCAATTTTATGTTCTAAACGTTCACTATTACTTTCTAATTGTTTTTCTAATTTCTCAGACTGTTTCTCTAATTTCTCAGACTGTTTCTCTAATTGTTCTATTAATATAGCCTGAAATTGTTGTAAAATAATCGCTTCCATATTTACTTAACTTAAAAGAAACCAAATCACAATACAAAACATGCAGCAACAAACACTTGAAGTAAATAACAATGTAAATAAACACCTTTCTCAAACTATTTCATTATTTCAGTTGCACAAAGTTTTTATTTTATTTCAAAATTTCATTTTGTAAAAGTGTTTTGATAGACAATTAACATAAACAAACGAATTATTATTCATTCATCGTGATAAATAATAAAAAAAAGGTGCATAGGGTGTATATATACGTGTTTGTGTGTTCGGCTAGAATCAGCTGTTCTGTGCTTTCGTACTATGAAAAGTTAGCAGAAGAAAAATTCGCGAACAAACAAAATGTTTTAATTTCTTACAAAACAAATTGTACTAATTATATTTCCGTGGTAATTGAATTTACTTTCTGTTTTCTTTTTTCAAATCCTATTTATTATTTTCTTTTTCTTTTCTTTCTTTTCACTAGCTGAAGCAATCTGCACATGTATTTGTACTGAGTTAGCTATCTGTGACTACGTGGTTCAAATGTTTCTATTTTCGTATTTTAATAAATGAACGCTGAAATAATTAAATGCAGTTCTATCCGAAGATTGAAGTATGTCCTGTCACGGTCGCCATTTAGGGTGTAATCGTTATTTACGTCGTGGTTCGGAACAACTTTTATTTCTCATATATTCCCCCTTTTCTTAGTTATGTTTCCCAGTTACGCCATGACGTATACGATCACTGCCCATGCCTACAGTTTCAACTTACGATAACTGGGAATATGGTAGATGAAAATGTAAGCAACGTAAAGTTTGTTGTTTAGCTACACGTATAAAGAAAGTTAAGTATTAAACATATAACAAATGATAAAGTCACTTTTCGATAAAAGAAATATAATGTTACTATAAGAGCACAAATATTACATACTTTTACATTTCCAATATATTCACCATTAACAATTTAACACTATTGACACGATGGTGGCGTGGCTTTAATAATAAATGACGATGGTGGCTTAAAATGTTAGTAAACTCACGTGTTTCTTCGGCTAGCCTGTTGAAGTTGCTCCCTCGTTGTCCCGCCTTTGGGGATATGCGCTGTTTCTGGAGTTGAAGTCCCAAGGTTAGTTTTCCACCGCTGCTTATTCAATGAGAGTTCCCAAATAGGAACTATAAGTATGAGTTCTGTTTCATAGGGTCGTTCTTGACGTACTGTTAAATAAGTGCACTTATATAAAAATCACTGTGAAAAAAGATATCAACTGTCACTTCTGTATAAAGAAAGCCAGGCAGCTAGCATGCTGTTTTTAGGAAAGCGTAATTTGTGGGAGCGAACGTCGACACGTTCCTCCTGGACTGGCTCACGGCGACTGCTCCTCTTGTTCAGTTAGCAAGTGCGTATATTTTCTCCGGGCTGAAACTCTTCGGTGATGACGTATGATAACAAGTTCACCCTCTTTGGTTGAAAAAGTGCGGACATTTTAAATAAACAAATCAGCGTTGAGCACTGACAAGAAGTAAAGTGTTTTTGCGACTTTCCCGTTTTTCTGGGCTCAGAGAGCGTTCGCAAAGGAAATCACTGTCTCTGCAACGTATGTCCATATATGGTTACGAAATCTAACGGAAGTCCACTAACAGAGATGAAAAGACATACCAAAGCGATGACAAAGAGTTTCTAGAACACTTGGATCTATACGAGGGTTGGTTAATAAAGTTCAGAATAAATCTACTTTCTCAATGTTTCTTTTAAATCGCAAAAATGAGCTGTAGGACGGTGACACATTACAGTAATCATTTTTCTTGTTGCAATTGTCGTCTGTCTGACTGGCTTCTTTTTGTTTATCATCTTTTCCAGAATAACTAAGAACACGTGATTTCAGGGCGAATGCGCTACTATTATCAACTTATAGACAGACAAGAACACAAAGAATATAACAAATTATTTAATATTACGGCAGTTAAAAAACTACATATTGCATACAATATTAAGTGCGATTATATATGAGCACATACAATAAGGATACATGCTCTACGCAATACGCTCGAGAGCTGTTTAATAACTTCACATACCAGCAGACATGTTTAGAAAGTGTATTCATTGTAGAATAGCAGAACAACAAGTATTTTCAAAGGAACATAATGTAATCGAACAACAGTAAAATTATTGCTTTGAAATTTTTTTCTATTATACCACGGACCAACAAACAATAAAACCTTCCTGAGGGATTTCTCGGTACTGGGATATGTCGTAATATAACTAATGAGAAAATCGAATAGAATAATTGGTATCACTTGTTTTATATACAAAAATAAAACGGAACATTGACACAAAGTCATACTCATACCTAAATGGAAATCAATTATTACGAAAATTGTGTAGACTTTAAAATACATATTTCCTCTGCTGCTGTTTGATGAATCAAGAGAAAAGTTTCAGTTTTAGTTGAACATAAAATAGAACACACAATTACATTTTATTATTCACGCAGTTTGCAGTGTTGTCAAGTAATAACTGTACATTGACACAAAGTCGTACTCATACTTCCATGAAAATCCATTATTATGAACCCTGTGACGAATATAAAATACATATGTCCTCTGCTGCTATTTGATGGATCAAGACGAAATTTTCAGTTTAAGTTGAACATAAAACAGAATACCTAAATACATTTTTTATTCCCCAATTTGCAATGTTGCCACGTAATAACTAAAAGAATCGCGAGAAATTTGCTTAAATATCCCTCCATTATTTTATCTTTGTAAGTAGAAATGTCTCGTTGGTTACGTACACTGAGAGCCTACACTCCTCCAAATCGATCGAGGTATAACTTCTTTCAGTGTTGCACCGACGGTCAGAATATTGACACAAAGTAGTACTCGTACTTCCATGAATATCTATTGTTATGAACTTTGTGAAAACTATAAAAAGAACAAACTTTCCTCTGCTGCTGTTTGTTGGATCAAGATGAAATTTTCAGTGTAAGTTAAGCATGAAATGGGATCCATAAATGTGTTTTATTGTTCACGTAGTTTGCAGTGTTGCCACGTAGTAACTAAAAGAATGGCAAGAAGGGACGTTTTTAGGGGAAATTTTGTTAAATATCCCTCCATTAGTTTTCCTTTGTACACAGAAATGTCAATTTTATTACGTAAACTGAAAGCCTACGGTCGTATAAATCGATTGAGGTATAACGTGTTCCAGTGTTGCCCTAACGGTCTGATCTACGGTTATTTAGAGAGATCCCATCGATGTCTGTATACACACACGGGTGCTAAAGAGTTAAGGACCTCAGGACCCAGGTGTTACAATTATGTGTTGACTAACAACTATTTTTTGATTCTAGGGACACTAAGGAACATTCCTAATATAGTGGCAAAAGTTCTTTAGGGGGAAGAGTTATCATCCCCTTGGCCGTTGGTCTATATGTTTTGAACGCTGAATCGATCCTTGAAAACGGCTTGTCGACAGCTTTTGCCGTTTTGCTGTTGATAGACAGACGGACGTACTCCCATGCGAAATAAAAATTGGGCGTATACTGCAACTCACGTTTTTCGCACATATATTCCATTTTATGGGTAAAATTCACTAATTACTATGTGGAGATAATAGAAAGCAATCCATCTAAGGAGATATTTTCAAAAAGTATAATAAAATAATAAAAATATAAGAAAAAAACAAAATTATGCTCGGTTTTGTGTATACTGGCAGCGATGCTTTCTAGGTTTTCTTCAGTAGCAGAGCACATTTGCGGAGGGAATTCAGTAAGGGAGTCAAGGAGTTGGATCAAAAAACTGGATAGTGGAGTAAAATGTTGCATTTATTGGTTAAAACATTGTGTGTAGATTGCCTGCTAAATATAAATTAGATTCTGTAACTAACATGTCGTACGAAAATATAGAATTAAACAGAAAAACTCTTATCTTAAGGTTCGAAGCGATACGCACCATGGTTATGAAGATTATTTCTTAAGAAAAAAGAGCAAACACAGCGTTGCCTCCGCGGTTAGGTGGATAAAGCGGCGGACTCGTAGTTATTTTACGAACGAATCCCATCCTATCCCATTCTTTTTTTTTTTTACAAAACATTATAATTTTCATGTTAATGAGAACCGAAGCAATATAATAAGGTCAACTTATTGATATTTTGCTGTAATGACGTATTTATCAAGGATTAGAGTACTATTAGTAATAGCTATTGTTTTCAGTTCATGCTGTTGTATAGCTTCTCTCATTCTGTTTTCTTCGACAAAGTGTGAAGGGTATATACGGACAGAAGAAGACATCCTAGTACCAAGCCTGATTTATTATGATGAAATGGACTAGTTTGCCATTATTAAAAAAAAAGAAAACTAAATTATAGAAGTTGGCTTCTCTTTAGCTTTTAGGTAAAAAAAAAGTTTTTTTTTCTTTGTAAGACTATACTTTATGAGGCAAGGTTTGCGATCGTACCCACAAATTTAGCTAAAGAGTGAAAGATAATTGTTTATACAAACATTTTACAAGTTAAGGTGCGTTAAACACCAATACACCATGGTCTCGCTTATCCGACCATCCTTTGTTCCACATACTGTATGATCCAATATATCATTGCAGATAGCACAAATCGGCAAGAAGAACTGCTAGTTGTGGTCTTAATCTATTTTTCATGCACTGGAGTCTATCGCCTATCGCGTCTGTCTACACGTTGCCTCATACGTCTATCATGCTGTGCAGACACGTATCCAGGTTTTCTATTCGGAGGGGGCCTAACACGAATCCTCGTAAGCACGTAATTCTAATGTTTTAAAAATATCAATAATAATAAAAATAATAATAATAATAATAATAATAATAATAATAATGCAACAGTTCTGTACTTCCCTTAAACTTTTTCCTACTTTCCATTTATAAACCGGTTTACTTTGGAAACTGCATTAAGCACAAACAAAATGAAATATATTTTCGAGAGAAATGTAACTAAAGAAAACTGTTTATTACGTATATCACATAACAAAAATAGCAAGAAGACATTGAATGTATCGTTCTAATATACTAAAGTTAAAAATAGAACGGAAACGAAATGTTAATCCTATTTGAAACTGTTCTTTAACCCTTAAGTACTATTGACGAAAGTAATCACGTAACCTGTCAGACCGCATTGTTGTTTCACATTTTCTGAATAGTAGTTTTATTGCATATTTTCTTATAATGCTATCCTACATATCTTAGTTGCTTATAGAAAAATAAAACATAGTAATTTCACAATGTAGAGAAAGTTTTATATTTTTAAAGCAATGAGAAAAAGAATATAGCTAAAATTTGCAACAATGTTTTCATTGTTATTCTAAAATTGTAATTGTTGAGATATTCAATTTTTTCTCCGTTTCTATGTAGTAAAAATAACACTAATTTAAAATACACTCTTCTTATAGATGCACGGAGAATAAAAAATACAGTAAAAAGGGAAGAAAAACATTGAATATTAGCTTTCAAAACTTACAAGAAAGCACTGTTACAGTTGTACTGTTATATTTTTTGTAGTAAAAAGGTAATGAATAAAACTTATTTTTAGTTTTTATATGATCGCGAGAGTAAAGAAAATTCGTTTTGCCGGTACCGCACTAACTGTTCTGATAGCATGCACTCTCTTCAAGTAGGCACTTACATCTTTTTATTTTTCACTGCATGGAAATCGGTACCCTACACCGCTGACACGAATATCATTGCTTTGCGGTTACAACTTAGTGGAGAGCGGACTATGTTCTCCTCTTCAACTCCTTGTGCGCGATGGTGAGAAACTCACTTTCAAGTTATAGTATGCTCTTGATTGAAAAACTCAGCTCTGATGGTAGATGTCCAATGAACATTCTACGTCCTATATGAAGCCTAACAAATCCCTTTGCCCACCTTTTCATGAACTCAAGTCTTGTCATCACTGCGGACTTAACATAGACTTGACGCAAGGCATGCGCATTGATACCACACTCAACATCCACCAGAAGAAAGAAAATTGTCAATGGCTATCGTCTTGTTTGACGACTTGATGTGTAATCTGTACATTTTTTGTCTAGAGTATCCACTCCGCCTTTACTCATGTTATAAAATATGATTATTTCAGGTTTTCTAGTCTCTGGGTCATTATTTGATGTGTGGTGTAAGACGTGCCACACGGTAAGACTCAATACTGATAATAATCAGTAGATAACAAAAGACAACTGAACAGCAAAATACTCACGTAACTACTATAGTACGTCTGTGAGACAGTTCGACCCCTCCAGCGCCGCGCACAGGGGATCAATTATAACACGAACTTCACACAACGTAACCATATGCTAGACAGGAAGGTAGACGAAAAGATCCACTTGTAGTAGTGAGACTGTAGAAAATATAATGATACGAAAAGCAGCAGCGGTCTGAGAGACGGTCCATAGTACTTACGGGTTAATTTCACCCGGTATAATGGCATCGTGGTATGTTCTTAGAATTATTACAAGACAACAGCACGTTGCCCAAAGTTTGGACACTGACTACTAGTAAACTGATATAAAAGAACCTCAAAAGGGTAAAAGCAAGTTTATTAAAAAGTGCTTGAATTTCGGAGGCGCCAGCCCTCAAGCCCTCACGCTGGATACATCCCTGATTCAGTGCACTGCAGTTTTTTGTTATGAAATATTATTATTAGAGGCGTAATATGTAAAATTATATCATAAGTTTTATTTTTAATAGGTCTTTTCTTAACACATCCATATTATCCAGCGTTCTGCCTGCCTGTTTATGTCGGATAAGCGAAAGCCTACTTTATTTCTAAAGCTAGCATATAAATGAACTAGAATTGTATCGTCCTAGAACAGACAATAATGGGAAATGCTTATATTAAAAGGCTGGAATAAAAAAGCATAAGTACTGTTTTGGTAGCGTGAGAACAAATTAAAAACAATTCAATATATTTCCTAGTATCAGATTATCATCTTATTGTGTCGGTGTGTATTCTTTTTTAAACATAGTTTTAAAAGTCATACCATTCGCAATATTCCTAAGGAAATCGAAAGAAAAACTCCAATGTGCATCTTGAGGCAAAGCGGCATAAGTGCATGGTCCGAAACCGATTCCCACGTTAATATATAGATAGAGTTCTCGTACTTCAAAAATGCAAATCCGGGACGATACTAAATTACGAGAATCTTTGAAATGCTTAAAATTGAAGGAAGTGTTGAATACTAATTTACTTTCCACCATTAGATAGAGTTGTTCAAGTATTACGTTATAACATTTTTATTTATTTCACTAGACCTTTTTCCAAGGACGCCGATTTCTCTGTAAATGTAGTGGGGGGCATTCAAATGCAGAAGATATATATGAGGATTTTAAGATAAACTGCACTCAAATTATGCCAAATATTGTATATTCATAAATACAAAGGAGGCCTACATGAGCTTTGGTGGGCCCGGCCCCCAGGATCGGCGCACTTGCCTTCTTCCTAGTTAAGCAAACGTAAGCAACTACTACTAACTTTTTAAATGAATGTTTTCACTTAGAGCCATCCCATTGATTCGCGTTGCGTAGGACTAAAATAGATTAAGGGTCAATAATGAAGATGAGACTTCCATATCAAACATGAAGAGATATGTGGATCGGAGATCTTTCTTTCTTCGAACTTTGTTTTTTCAAATCCATGATGGGAAATTATATTATGAGTACAATGTTCGAAATTAATAGTATACAATCGTATACATATCTTACGAAACGATGTTTTATGCAAAATACTTTGACTCAAAGAATAAATTATAAGTTGTGAACCTTCCTGGTTCGTTTCTGATCTTGGGGATGTTTTGAGTGAACACAGAGAAGTTACCTTCCACTCACTATCTGAAATGAGTGGGAATATGATGTACAACTAAGCGAGAGATAATATTTCGAGATTGATATTATGGGGATTTCTGTAATTAAATAACAACTCGAGATTTCGATAATTGAATTACTGTTGTATTTTCATTACTTTGTGTAAGTACGTGTAAGATGTCGTGTATGAATTCGGGTAATTAGAAATTGCCAGTTCTAACACTACATACCAAATATTGAGCCTTCGACTAATGTTTAGAAAGTAGCACATACCTCTTGGCTTTCTGTTCTTATGCTCCCGCAAATGCTGGTCCACCAAAAGCTCCTTCCGATCGTCAAACCACAGGCTGAATGGTATGTCGCTGGCGGCCACTCCAAAGGATGAAACGGAGGATCGAACTAAGAACGGGCTGCGAATGATTTGATTACGCCGAAGTTTTGCGAACGGTCAGCATAATAATAACTCCTCCGTAACGTATGATAAACTTTCAGAGTTCGTCTTAGCGAAACGTTAACTCGCTTAACTTAAAGAAAGCTGTTTCTAGACATTCTACTAGTTAGAACTTTTAACGTCAATCTCCGACTTGTAGTCGTTGTTCCGTTTCTCCAACTCTCCGTCTCCGACTGATCTCGACTGATCACTCCTGACTGATCTGATCTCGACTGTCCAACTGCTCCAGTGACCTCTGGACCTCTCGTTTTTGTTGACCTTCCTGTGACCTGGAATCTGCCGCTTCTGCATGACGTCAGAGGCGTGTGCTCTTTCTTGTCTTGGAAACGCAATGGTTTCCTCATTGTGGTCGACGACTGGCAATGCTTGGAATGTTTCGACTCACAATTCCTGGCATTCTAACATACCCGAGAAGAGTGTCTTGTGTTCACAAACATCTTAAAAATTTACTTACAACGACTTCTGCCAATTCTTTTCAATCAGACATTAATTGAATTCTGATTTTAATTTCCTGTAATGAAACAATTTGCTAGAGAAAGCGTACTTCATACCATCGTTGCATAAGTATTTCTACATTAAAAAGCAAAAGCAAAAAACAAAAGCAGTTTGTTTTTCATGGATTATTATTTCCTGACACTTTGCTGTTTTTATGAATCTAATACTCAAAATCTAAATCTTTATTAAAATATGATTAACTGAAAATAAACATAAAGTAAATAAAATATACAGGCTCTGCCACATGCCCCCTGCTGAAACCCTGTTAGCTCCTCTAACAGACTAGATCTCACAGGAGATCGTTTAGTTTGAAACACTCTGTATATAAAAGAATGAAATATATGAAAACTGTACATAAAAATATCGAAAAACATCTAATATTATACACATATATATTACAATATGAATATATATATCACACCCAAAACCAAACAGATTATTAATATTCTTAATCTTCATTAATTTTATTAATTAAAAAAATTATATGTATTTTAGTCATGAGTCTGTATTCTCCCATCATCTAGCGGCTAAACTGAAAATTATCTCAACTGAACGCATTAGCCGTATTAATTGCACATGAAGTTCTTTTTAATGTTTGCAATTAAGATTATTTAGGTTGCCGTTGGTAACAACGTTTGTAATGAAAATTTTCCACTGTCACATATCACCTGATGCTGTTTTTGCAGTCTTGCCAATTTAAGACAAGTTATCTGTCCATCTATAATTCATTGCAACATTTATGAAAAATTTTCACACACTTTTTACTAACTTTCCATAGGCTCAACACAATTTAAATTATTATTTTTATGTATATTGCACTTATCACTACACTTTAACATCACTAATTTATTTAATATTTAATTTAAAATAAGTTTCACCAGACCCACATATTTATGAATCATGAAAATCCACTTTGAGATAGTTAGCAACGCTGAACTTGACTTTGAGAAAAGCAAAATCATCACTTTTCTAATCAAGGTTGACTCAAAAAACTTCCACGTCTCTCGTTCATTTGCGCGTCGGTACCTGGGTAGTTATGAACGGCGTCCTAACACACAAAAAATTTGTGTGTGGTGGATTTTATTAAATTTTAAGCTTAAATTAACACTATATCACAAGGGAAAAATGTTTCCTTTTCGCCGTCTTTCGTGACACCAATTTTACGGTTTATTTCGGTTTTATTCACTAGTTTGTTCGATATCCGTGATTGGAAATCAGTGACGTGTCCTATTCGCATTGCCGGGTCTTCTGGATGCAAATTATGACTTTTGGTGTTTATAGAATATGCTACCTCTTTTCCATGATCAGTGCTAGTGTTTAAATATGCATTGCTTGAATCTGGCATTGTTTGAAATAGAGTGTGTTTAATGATTTGTATAATATGTATGTTAGTGTCGTGTCTATGTGCTTTATTCTTCTCTACTCTCGCATACAATGGGAATTATGACTCGGTAAGTACATGAACCTATGCTATTTTGCATTTATGATTTAATTAATAATATTATGATTACGCACATATTTATTTACAAAATTGTTTATATCCTTAACGTACCTGAGTATAAATATTGAACATTTATTTACACCTATCTATCGATAACTGAAACCAAAACCCGTTTAGAGATTCAGAGGTTGGTGAAAACGAGGGAAATCTGCGTTTTCTCAGATTTCGGGTTGAGCATTGGTCGTTCGACGGCTGCTCGACTAGCCGTGCATCTTAAACGTGATTTGTTCTCAGTTATCTTGTTTTCTATCTACCCAGTATATTTATAAACTACAATGTATATACAACTATAATAAAATCTCACTTTTATATCCATTTTAAAAAAAACACTTTTCTTCTTCATACTCGTAAACGGTATTTTTCATCTATCATTTTAAATATATGTCAAGTCAAAATAATTATAGCTAAGCTGACTTTTACCTATTATGTCGTCTATTTAATTATAAACTACAAATTACCTAATGTGTAGATAATTATTATATATTTTTGTCCAATATGTATATTCATTTGAAAATCTATGTCCAATCCGTATATTCATTATCCTTAATCGGTACGGTAGCTAAGTCTTTTGCGTCGGGGGCCAACCAACAACAAAACAACTTTCGCCTTCGTCTTAATCGTATATTTCTTATCTCATGTCCAAGTAGAGTAAACAAAATATCCCGGGGTAATAATCTTATAATTACTTCTTTAATCTTATATTATCTTATCTTATTGCCAAATGGCCTAGCTTGTGAAACGGTGGCTTTTAAATCTGTCACTATGAACTAGATATTCTTTACCGTCTCGAAACATTTCTTACTTGTTTAGGGCTATCTTTAGACTAGTAAAACACTTATGTCTTTTTAATTCCCTAAAACTATTTTCTTTCTTTCTTTTTCTACTATTTATAATATCTTATAATCTTCACTATTTATTCTGTAGCATGCTAACTTCACTTATTTCTATCTTTATTTATTTCTATTTATTTCTATATATCTCTATTTTTATTCATTTCTACCTTTATCTATATCTCTATTTTCTCTATTCTTCTCTATAACTATATTTATTTACTTTAGCGATTATACTCTTATCTTATTTGTCTAAATCTGGTTATATAAATGTCAATATCGTATCCATATTCTTGTAGTCAATATTCTCTTAATCTATCTCTATGCTATCTCTATTTATCTACTGCTATTCTCCTTCTTTTCAGTCTCTTTCTATTCGGATCCACTCTCTATTACATCTCTTCTCTCATTCCATATTCAAATAAATGTAAATGATCTGCTAGACTCTTAACTATATTTCCCTAAACAAGCACTCCACTAGATATAAAATCTATCTTCTATAGTGCTATCTTAATCCAAGTTACTATTATCTTAAAAAACACTTACGTTTATCTTACCCCTATACTCTAATATGTTAATCACATTAACCTTACTCATTTATTTAATTTAAATTTTACTTTTGTATTCGTCGTGTCTTCTGCTAAATAAGTCGGATTCACCTAAAAAATATTCACTACTTTCGAGTGATAAACGAGGCAACCTCTGTGTCTCTTCTTTGCTTTATCACTGAAGACTTATGTGACATAATACATAAAATATTCTCATTGACGTTTTGGATAATCGCCCACTTTGAACTCAACGAGAATGGGACTTCCCTCTTATCTAGTACTCTGACCTTCTGATAGGTTCTCCAAAATTTTATGTTATTTTAACCAATTCTTTTTTTATAAATTTTCTGCTAGGTAACTCATTAACATTAATTTACATCATTCATTTTAATATTCCGTTCTTTCTTGCCTTTTCCTATTTATATTAACCTAGATGTTCCTTCTAGATAGCAATTATTATATATTTTTTCATTCTTCTTCACGGTCACATTTGGTACTTATCATATACACATAATTACTTTTTAAATTCTCTTTTACTATTCACTCTTCTTAATACAGATGTTAACTAAACATTTCTCTATTTACTACTTTCTATCTCTCTATTAGTCATGTTTATTTATTTGTCTAGTCTTTATATATGTCCTCGAGACATATTATCATTTTCTAAATTTTAATCTTCCTAACTTTTCAACGTAATATTTACTAATAATAATATATATATAATCCTAATCACCATAACAGCTGTGTTATCTAACTTATAATCCTTAAACCTATACTTCTTACCTAATCTAATAGTCAAATAATAATGATAATAATAATACCACTAACAATACTAATCTAATTCTAATATAATCTTAACTTAAATGCTACGGTATATATATCAATGCGGATAAAATATAACTAATATCTAAAATCCTTATATTAACAACTACATTTACATTTACCACCGTTTCACTTCTCTACCTACATAACCAAGAATTTCTCTCTCTGAAGAGATTCGTGAATGCTACCAAATCTAAAAATAATTTGTCGCTCGCTATAACCAATTTCGCCTCTTTTTCGTATTGTGCGACTGTTGATACAAATTCCGCTATTTGAATCGCTTGAGAGCAATTGAACCTATTGCGGAAGGGATCAAACCACTTATTAACAGTAACCTGGTCTGCTCTCGACTTGAATAAGGCACATAATGTGTAATTGTGTTGTTCGGATTTTAATGCGAAGAAAACGGATTCTCGCAAAACAGTATTTGTCTCTGCAATTCCAGTTATAATAGACAAGAAATGCCTCCTGAATCTTAGATCGATAAGGTCTTCTAAATTAAAATTCTTATCGGTGAACTGCACCATGAAATATCTTTTGTACCTTAGACCTAACAAATTATCCCGTATAATGGTTTCATTCTTTTCCCCGTAAGTCGGGCTATACTCTACGAAATGCTTTAGTACACCCAAGTCTAAATAGTAATACCTCTATTTTGAAAACATTGTGGCCTGCTTGCCACTGCTTTTTATCACAGGATAGTGAATTCGGTGATTGTTTTTCAGCGACAGCATTTTGTACAGTATTTATGATGAAATCAAAACAACAGAAAAATGAAGCAAGGGTGGGTGGGTGGTTGAATTTCTTAATTTAGACTAGGCTGGGTAATGTAAACTAGAATTGATTATAAGAATAGGATCACAATCTGTACTATAACAATAAAAAATTAACCTCAACGGGCCTTAAACTTAAGAACTCCACTATGACAATACGGTGTAATATAATGTAATATCAAAACAATGATGGTTAATCTAAACTAATATCGAAGGACTCGAACTTCTAGCATCTCAGCCGTGATAAACTATGCATTAACCGGGAATCGAACAATAGAATTATTGACAGTGGTGATCAGTTTTGACTAGGCTCCAACCCAGAACATCTCCGCCATGTGAACCTCCCTGGTTCGTTTCTGATCTTGGGGATGTTTTGAGTGAACGCAGAGAAGTTACCTTCCACTCACTATCTGAAATGAGTGGGAATATGATGTACAACTAAGCGAGAGATAATATTTCGAGATTGATATTATGGGGATTTCTGTAATTAAATAACAACTCCAGATTTCGATAATTGAATTACTGTTGTATTTTCATTACTTTGTGTAAGTACGTGTAAGATGTCGTGTATGAATTCGGGTAATTAGAAATTGCCAGTTCTAACACTACATACCAAATATTGAGCCTTCGACTAATGTTTAGAAAGTAGCACATACCTCTTGGCTTTCTGTTCTTATGCTCCCGCAAATGCTGGTCCACCAAAAGCTCCTTCCGATCGTCAAACCACAGGCTGAATGGTATGTCGCTGGCGGCCACTCCAAAGGATGAAACGGAGGATCGAACTAAGAACGGGCTGCGAATGATTTGATTACGCCGAAGTTTTGCGAACGGTCAGCATAATAATATCTCCTCCGTAACGTATGATAAACTTTCAGAGTTCGTCTTAGCGAAACGTTAACTCGCTTAACTTAAAGAAAGCTGTTTCTAGACATTCTACTAGTTAGAACTTTTAACGTCAATCTCCGACTTGTAGTCGTTGTTCCGTTTCTCCAACTCTCCGTCTCCGACTGATCTCGACTGATCACTCCTGACCTGACTGATCTGATCTCGACTGTCCAACTGCTCCAGTGACCTCTGGTCCTCTCGTTTTTGTTGACCTTCCTGTGACCTGGAATCTGCCGCTTGTGCATGATGTCAGAGGCGTGTGCTCTTTCTTGTCTTGGAAACGCAATGGTTTCCTCATTGTGGTCGACGACTGGCAATGCTTGGAATGCATCGACTCACAATTCCTGGCAATTCTAACATACCCGATAAGAGTGTCTTGTGTTCACAAACATCTTACAAATTTACTTACAACGAATTCTGCCAATTCTTTTCAATCAGACATTAATTGAATTCTGATTTTAATTTCCTGTAATGAAACAATTTGATAGAGAAAGCGTACATCATACCATTGTTGCATAAGTATTTCTACATTAAAAAGCAATGACTACAATGTTTATGTAATTTGTTTTTCGTGGATTATTATTTCCTGACACTTTGCTGCTTTTATGAATCTAATACTCAAAATCTAAATCTTTATTAAAATATGATTAACTGAAAATAAACCTAAAATAAATAAAATGTACGGGCTCTGCCCACAAAGTAATAAACTTGTTACTTCTCTTGGAGAGTCTAAGTCTTCAATGAGACGGAGGCTCTCGAGCGTACTGCTTGGAGCGATTGCCTCACTTGTTCTACCTTCCCGTGGCGCAGCCTTGATTCGAGTTGATCCTAAACGAATCATTCGGAAGTCGAAGTCGGAAGATGTTTCCCGTTTTTCCAAACAGTTTTCGTCGATTGCAATTTGTCTCACGTGTGAGGGGGCAACCCCGTGCCGTAAGCGTCGGTGGACCACCGATAAGCAACTAGCGACACGTCCCCAAAAATTGGCGGTCCCGCAGCCAAAAATTGATCCCACTTCCGTTTTGAAAATTATACAACTACCGTCAGAGAAGCGACGGAACACCAGCGAACCACAAAATTATTCCCCTAAAATACGTTAATCGCCTATATGCGTAATTTCTTTGCATCAAGGTGAGTCTAAAAACTTTTTTAAAAAAGTAAAAGAAGTGCACTGAGCTCGGCATGAAACACCAGCCTTAGGGTTGCTAGTTGCGTGTTCTTCCGAATTCGCCACGGAGGCGATGACGAAGACAGCTTGTAGAGTGATAAATCGTTGAAGTCGTTTTAATATTTCTAATCAGAGTGCTCCTTTAACCGTGTGTATTTGACAATAACTGTTTGGTATCAGATCAAATGCACTCGTCATGTAATTTTATAACAAAATGACAAGCGTCTATTTACTTTTTTCATAGTTCTCCCATATTCACTTGCTAGTGATCAGTGACAGTTGCCAACCAAATTCATACAATTGTACGCACCCATCTCAAGATTTTTCACTTCATGATGCAAAAGCAGGAGTTACTCTTGACCCCCGGAGCTCAAGTGTTGTCCTTATAATAACAATTCGTCAGGGAAAATATTATATAATAATAACCGCATGCACGTGACTGGCGATAGTACGTGTTTGTCCCTTTGCCATTCTCCGTGACAAATCAAAGGAGCGCGGATCAAAATGAAGTTCTCGCTGTTACGTGGTGGTAACTTCAATACCCCCGATATTTCCTTCGACTCGACGAATGCCTGCCACTAGTGGCACACTAGCGGCAATCCTTCGACGCGTCGCTATATCGACGATTGCCGTTTACCGTCAAGTGACCACTAGGTATTGACGACGTTTACGGCATGGGGAAGCTAATAAACAAACAAACCAATAAACAAAATCTAAAGCCTTATAAAAAGTTTTCCCAAAATTTACATCTAGCAAAATCGTTTGTTGGTATTCCAAAACTAAATTCACCTTTATTCATAGTTTACTTCTATCGTACTTTTGATATGAGAATGATATGTCTGAAACTGTAACAAAGGTCATTAAGACTTTTTCTTTGGCTTTAGTCAGATTTAGCAGTTTTACTTAGCAGTCAGTCAATGTGGATCTGTGATTTCAGAGTTTTAGAGATTTCCTTAAATTTTTCATTTCTACAATAGTTTGAAACTAACACCATTAACGTATCTCTTTCGATATTTCCATAAGTAATGGCTTGGCCATTTCCAGTATATGTCAAACAATAAATTACTTACGATGTCTTACTCCATCAATCCGAACTACATTTAATATCCAACAACTCTGTGCATATTCCCTTAAATCTGCAAACTTTCTACTAGGTTAAAACTGAGTACTTCCTATTTTCATCTTTTCTTGCTAAAACGAAAGTGTTCTTTAGACAACCTGAAATGATGGCTCTATACTACATTATGTTGCATAGGGCATTTTATGTAGCATCTCATTTGACAATTGGACAATTTCTTCGTATATTGAAAGCAACAGGGATCAAGTCCTTGTAAACTTACATGAGAAGGAAACAAATTCATTTTAATTGTTGGAATTGTGGCAATGCACTAGGTCCAGAGAGTTTTCAATGTATTATTATTATTATTATTATTATTATTATTATTATTGACTTAGGTTTTCTTGAATACTAAGCAATATTTCACAAAAAGCTGGTATTTTTAAACAAATATGTTCGATATCAAGTTTTCATAAAGCGTTCATCTTTGGTGCATGGGATCCTTGGTTCGACCCCAGCTCGCACCAGGTGAATTTTGTGGTGGAGAAACACCATGAACAAGGGTTTTCTCGGGATTCTCCCGTTTTCTCCCACTTTCTTCATTGCACCATTTCATTCATTTCTCATCATCACCGTGTCCTATAGCCTAGCCGGTATAACCGTAGGTCGTAAAATTTTAAGATTTGATTTCAAATAATTCCAACCCAAACAGTTGCAGGAAGTATGTCATTTCGAATAAAACAAACTACTGTATAGAATTCTGAGTATTATTATTTTTATATATACAATTCTAGTGGACCTTACTTTCAAATCGAAGGATAAGAAGACTAAATTCACTCTCTTATTATTATAGATTCATTTCAATTGAAGCAGTTAAAATAGCTGGGAAAAAATAGAAAGCCATACCCTATATTCCAGTGTGCCACAACCGGATAACACGGCACACTTGCGTGCCCAGCAAAATGAACAGTGTAACGCAAACTTTTACTTATTATTTACAAGAATAGTTGTGGAGTTTATTTTATTTATTTTTATCAACGATTCTTCCACGAATCAGTTATGTGTATACAGTTAAAGAAACAAGTATCACATTTAGGGAATGAGTGTAATTATTTACTTTAAAAGTAAAAGAAAGGTATATTTTCTTGTATATTCTACCGTGAATAACTCATCCGGTCCAAAAAATGGGACTAACAACAAGATTAGCCGATGTGCAAACACACACCACCCTATAGTCGTGAGTGCCACAAGTCCTTTTCTACGTGTTGGTACCCTAAGGGTTGTTGCCTTCAAAGAGAGAGAGAGAGAGAGAGAGAGAGAGAGAGAGAAAACTTAAGTACATTACACTTACAGACTTAAATAAGTAAATTATGTAAATAACTGTTTCGTTGTCTGTTTATTATTATTATTATAAATTTCTTAGGAAGTTGACTGCCAAAAGTATGCACACTGCTCTCCCGTGCAGCGCCTCGTGTATGATTTTCTGTACACAAACTATATATTCCAAGTTTATTGTGTTCATTCTATACGTGTGTTTGTAATTAGATGCATATGAAGTAGAAGTCAAAATCTAATGCCCACGCTACGTATATGCAAAATCATAGACAAAGAAATTTATGAACAAAAACATTTATGGCGCTAAAACAAAGGGCAAAACTGAAGAAATACTAGCGGATTGTTGCCCGTAGTGCACAGGTGATAACGGTTAACAGTGTTAAATTTAAACAAATAGTTTTTAATTAAGCATGAATTTAACTTATAGTGTACAGTGGTTAAGGCTCAGGAGTTCGCTAGGATCCTTACAATATCGAACTCCGTGAAATGCACTGTAAACCTGTCCGCAAGCCTCCGTAATATTCAACAGATATTGTGTATTAATACTCATTTCAATGCATATGTGTTGCCATGCTAGAAAAAAAGCTTATGCCTGTTTGTTATTTAATTTTAATATCAGTTTTTCACAGTTTCACTTGGATAGGTTCTCTCGTAAGAGGTAACACGGCAAAGAATTTTAACTAGTCTGATCTCGCGAATATAAACGAGAATTCGGACACTAAAGAGCGCGTTATCCCTCACCAGGTAAGATTTTCATTCAGTTCGAAAAGCAAGTCGCTAATTATTATGAATCTACCATGGAGCTACGCGCTTTAGCCACCTGAAAAGATTAAATTGGAGTTTTTCTATTAATAGAGTGAGATTAAATATGGCGATGAATCGCGAAATACAGAGAGTAGATAGTTAACTAAGCGTATACAATATTGATTGATACTGTTTCTGTATATAACATAATCGAGTCGTTCATATTGAAGTATTATAATTACTAAGGGAAGAAACTGAACAAGGGCGGGAGGGTCCAAACTAAACATACGAATAAGTTATTTTAACATTTGTAAAATCAATTCAAAAATTAGACTAAAGGTTAATTAAAATTTGGGATTTATTGAAGGATCAAGGTTCGCGATTTTGATTTTTTGTTACTTCACACACTATACTTAGTAATACGCACGAGATGATACAGAATTTTCGTTACAAGATTCGAGACGAGATAGATCTATTTCAATAGAAAATATATATAGTTTTCGAGACGAGACAGAACTTTCGAAACTTTTTGAGACGAGACATTCTCAAATCTTGTCTCGTGGGCATCACTAACTATATTTAAGCATTACTGTAATATGTTGTGTGTGACTCAATTTTTGCAGAGTTGCACTTGCGTTTTTCATTAATATTCAACGCTGTAAACATTAATATTGAACATTGTAACATGAATAGATAAATTATCCAAACCTCTTAATCACATTTGCTTCTAGATAGCCCATAAACATAGTACTTGTTCATACGTTTAGACACCGATACTATAATTGCGAACCTGTTTTCTTTTCAGATGTTTAGATTGCTTTATACATTTTCTCTCAATGGGGCAGAAACATGGACTTAAGCAAAAGGGACGATAAAAGATTGCAGGCTTTTGAAATGTGGATGTGGAGAAGAATATGGATAATTAGAATGTACATTTGATTTCACATAATATGAAGTATGTGTATTTTCTTTAGGGTTTTTGATAATTCCCGGTGCTTCGGATGCAATTCCGGATAAGATATGGAGTAGAAAGAATTACGTTCATTTCCAACATGAATGTTTCCGGTTCTCGAAGTGGCTCAGTAGTAGACCGATCAGTTCTGATATGTAGGATTCCTGTTTTGATCCTAGGTCTCGTCAAGTGAGCTTTAGGTAGATAAACACCCTATCCGTGTGACTTCTCAGGTTTGTCCCGAACCCGATTCATCTCACGTTCTTCAGTCTACTATGTGGTCGATCATCACCATCACCTACTCCCATAAACTCAGAGCAGAATTGGACACATCGAACTATAACAATAATTATAATCTCTATGAAACAAATAATGCTGTGCAGCGCAGAGTTGAACTATTTCTTATTTTTTTATTAAGTTTACAATTACATCGCCTGACATATTAATAATTTCAACAATATACATAATAACTTCCACTTAATAATTATTTACATTTCAAGAAAACACACTACTCACTTCACGAAAAGAAATTCGGAAGTTACTCTGAAACATATTACTTAATTGAAAAGAAGAAGTAAACATTACCATTGAGTGATCTCAACCATTAGTAATTGGTCTGGAAAACCTGGCAGAAACTGTACGCATTATTGATGTAAAATTTAAGAAGTATAATATTACTGTTTTCAACATTGACATTAGTGTTTTTCCATCCTATTTCGTTCATTGATAGACCTACATCACTATGAGAACTACTAAAGGATATATCAACACACTGTTCTTGAGAGAAAATACTGTCTTCGATTGAGGACTCTGAGTTCGTATCAACCTTCCTCTTACTTGTTGTAAATGAATTCTAATACCGACATCTCTTTCGCTTTTGCTGTGCAAAGCCTTTTTCTTTGGTTTCATCTTTCTTGGAGTTGCTGTAAGTATTCATGTTCGACCACTTCTCTTTTTCTCACGGTTGGTTTTATTAAGAGGGGTAGGCAGCCTTCGGATAAGGACGGATATTCTGAGTGAATACTAACGCAGTGGAAAATATTACTGCTAAATATAACATATGTAGTTTCTTGGATAGCTAATATAAGCGAGCTTTGAGGCAGAAGCTCTGATGAACCATGGTCCATACCCTCAGATATGACAGCAACATTCTGCGTGGTAAGGTTGCCTATAGAGTTTGCTGGTGAAACGGTGCGTTTCTGTTCAACGAGGGATTTGGACGGTCATTTACTAAAGATATCAGAAATTAGTCTTCTGTAAAAGAAGCACTGTTGAAAGGGTATATTACAGTCTTTTTAAATCGAGATATGATATTCTATTGTGTCATATTGTGGTAAACCCGTCCTATATACTCATCAATAGAATGAGGAGAAATAGTTTCTCCTTGGTTATTAATCAGCCAGTCATTGCACACACGATTGTAATGGGTCTTCAGAGGTCCATAAAGCGAAACATCCACCAGTTGCAGTTTGACTGCAATGCGGGCTAAAATGTTCATAACACGCCATTTTGGTAAGCATTCTCTACCACAATGATGTTTAGGAGGTTTTCGTGGTGTTCGAGGAGCAATATGATTGGATTTTCTTTCGAATATTTTGAAATTTGGTTAATGTGTTCTAAACAAACACCAAATTGCTCAGCAATCATCCATCCAGTGATCCTTGTTAATACCAAGCTATGAGGTGGTATTTTCGTCAGGAAGAAATTCTTGTACTTTACGCTCGAATATAGAAAAACTGGAGGAATTCTATTCCTAACTGCATTGAAGGTATAGGACTGTCACTTGTTCAGCACGTTCCGCTCAAGTTACCTGTCCGAAATAATTCTGTCCTCGTGAAGCTATCACAGGTGGCGTTGTGTGTATGGTACTAAATCCAGTTTGATCACAGGTAAAAGTACACTTCAGAGTGAAGTTTCATTTCTCATATGGTGATTTCAAATTGTTCAAAAAGTCGTCCACGTTCTGCTTATTGAAGCTGGTACTTTTTGATAAACTTTTGGTTCCAGGGATCGCAGAGATAACTGAGGGGGATGCTCCATAAAACCATTAAGCCAGCCATATCCCGCCTTTTTCTGCACAGTTTAAAATTCTGGCATATTCTTCTTCAAGGCATTTTCATATGCGTAAGTCAAAGTTCGTCCGTGCCTCGTTCTAAGCCCATAGTTCGTCTTACTTGCGCTAACGAGACTTTCTCACAAAGAGATTTCCTTGAAATATTACAGCATCTCCATTTGAGTCTTGCTTGTACTTTTCAACATGTTGTGTTCTCTTGCTACCTCTCAAATACTCTTCTTTTTCTATATTATTATCTTTACGGCTTGCAGAATATCACTGTTTGCTGTTTGTATTTAGTCTATGTTTATCTTCTTCCACTTCCTTGGCATTTTTCTGAAACACTGATGAGAAAAAGTACTAAATAAATATAGCGTTAGTCAAGCGGAAGCACAGGAATTATAATAGGGTACCCAACGTTTTCACACATGTGAGCAGAAAGGAGTGGGACAGTGTCCCAATCCTCCTCAACTCATCATGTTATAATCCTCCTTGTATATCCACTTTTACTACTGTCACTATAAAGCCACGAACTCTGGTATTAGAATCATACAAAAATGTTTTAAATATACTTTCAATACCTAACTCTCTACTTTTATATCAAATCCTCTACTACCTCTTCATATTGTGAAATATGTTTATAATATACATCTGATATAATAGTTATCAGCGGTGAAGGAAAATCTGTCTTTGCTTCTAAAACCTTGTGCACGTTCAGAACCTGGTAGCAATGCTCATTAAACGTAGCCGCCACATCTGCTAGCAACCGCTACGGCTTAACACAAATCACCAGAGAGGTATATCACTGTCCCACATCTCCAACTGTCCTAAACCTCACACTTATTCCCTATATTTGTGTTGGCTCCCTGATACGGAATTTTTTTTTTAAAAAAATCATTATCTGAAAGTGCCAACGGGGTACATATTTGGGAAAAATTTTACTTACGGTCTTACAGCGACTTCAGTCTTTTGATAAAGGTATAAACAAGGAACTTTACTTTGCTTCAAGACATAAATTACCTATAAGACACCCTTTAGAAATAACATAATAATTGAAATTATAACGTAAAGGTATGGCGCACGTTTGTTTTAGATAACCACCCACTCATGGGTTATGCCCTCCATGGGGGAAAGAGAAGTGAAGGGTATTTCGAGAAAGGAGTTAAAGATGGTCTAACGGATTTTAAAATTTTTGTAATTTTATGTCATAAACAACGTGAGTAAATAGGACATTACGATCTTTACAATCGTAATTATAATGATGGTGGAGAAAGGAAATTTTACAATGAATTATGGACATCATGATGAAAATATTTGGATTTACATTTCGTCATATTGCGTTGTTGAGTGATATCTATGAGACGAGGTGCGTTTGGACGAGACAAACTATAATATATTGTAAAATGACGGATATTCTTATCCCTCGGGGACTTCTTCAAGCATTATTCAAAGGGATGGGTAGCTCTGTTAGTGACAAAGGAATTATTGTGTAGAATATGATTGTATGATATTGTGCGGAGGGTGATAGAGAAGAAACTTTCTGATGAGGGGAAGATCTTGATGATTCGGTGGTAAGGAATAATGATACATTGTAAAGAGGAGGAAGATGTAGAATGACTGATGCTGTGAACGATATAAAAATAAATATGAGCGTTGATGGAATCAGAGAGGAGTGGACGATGAGGATGCAGCGTTCCGGAAGTATTTGAGGCAAAGCTTTTCTACATGGAACCATATGTATTGAAAAGTCACGCGAGCATAGAGCTCAGGAGATTGATGTGGTATAGAATTCTGAGTGTGCGATGTTCGAGAACCTTAAGTTTTTGATAAAAAAAAGGGGGGTAGCTGCCGAGACCTAACGGTATGGCCGTAACTAATCACAGGTCGAAGGAAGACTAAATAAGTGTTTAAGAGTAGGTTTGTAGAACTACTCCAGATTGTGCCAGTAAGTCGTTTTAATAGATTGAGTCAAATGTATGCCTTTCTATTGATGTCCTGGACATAAGTCTTCCATCTGAGGTGTCTATCTATGGTGAGTCTTAAGTATTAAATGTTTTGGAGATTCTAAGACAGTTGTCGTTAACAGTGATGGAAGTGAATTACTGTGAACTCTGGAGCGTTTCTTAGGGGCCAGAAATGCTGTAGTTTGGGTTTTAGCAGCATTGGATTTCAGTAGCCATTTATTGCACCACAGACCAAACGTCTGTATTATTGGTTGTAAGGAGTTGTTTACTTAGTGTATAATACTGCAAATTGCAAAAAAAAAAAAAAAAAAAAAAAAGCTGTATCATCAGCGCATGGAAATAACTGAATACTTTGTGGGGAAAGAGGCATGTCAACAACATAAAACAGATATAATAAGGGTGATAGTAAAGAGCCTTAAATACGGCTGAGTGCATAAATATCATTTGATATGATTGTTGATTAAAGTATTCGTAAGTACGGTGGCCAGACAAGAAATTGTAAATAAAACGGATATATGCGATAAGGCGAAAGTGTAGCAGGTTTGAAGGCAAACCCTAACGCTACACGTCATTAAATGCCTTTTCTAAATTAAAGAGTACCAGGCAGGATGGCTTGGTGGTATTATACTGCTTATGGATGCAGCTGAGGAGACGCAGAAGCTGATCGTTGATGGTAATTTGTGAGCGGGAGCGTGCTTGATGGTGTGGTAAAGATAGTAATGAGAAACATGAGCATGAAGTCATTTGACGATATTTTTCTCTAGAATTTGGTAGAGATTCTGTTGAGCTGTATCGGACGGTATTGTTGATTTTAAAAAACAAGAGAAATTTGGATGATTTGTAAGATTTAGCAGTATTCGTGGACTTGATTTTCGGGTCATTATAACATTTATGATAGATGAAATTAGTGATTTCAGTGGTAGAAATGAAGGTAGTGAGTGCTTTGTGAGTATATATGTTGGGTTGAAGATGGATATGTGGTGAATTGCAGTTGAAATGCCTACAGGATAATAATTAGGCCTAAAATGCTAAGTGAATGATAGAGGTGTAAAAATCTCCTATAATTAGGAAGCAAAGGTTTTAGCTTTTCCTTGGTCTCTGTACAATTCCTGATCATGATGTAAGAGAGGATAAATGGTTTGGGTAAATTTACCACCTAATGCGTTGAAACGCATCTAATATTGCGAAGGGTGTGATAAGGCAGAAATTGTGTTTCAGGTTTTAATCCACTGTCGTAATTTATACACTGTTCGGTGGAGGGTTCTATTTTGCTGAAGAGCTTCGTGGTTGCCAGTGCAATCATATTCTGTATAGATTTGACGTGAGTGTTTAACTAGACGAAAGTAGCGCGGAGGAACTTTAGGATGATGAGGTGATATATATGCGGCTTGAGGGATGAAAAGCTCAATTGCGAGTTGAATGATTGGTGGTAGAGATTAGAGTGGATTAACCTTTAGAGAACCAAACCTAAAATGTTAGGTAAAGTACTAAGCGTGGTTTATTTTGACCCATTCGTGCTTCTTGCAGTAAATTTCATACGCTGTATACACTGTCAGTGGCGGCTTTAGATTCTTTCAAACAATACCTGAATTATAGTACTGTAACATTAGAAATTTATACATAGAAATACGCTTTGTTAGGAATAAATTCTGTCACACATTGTATTTTGATTACACCTGACAGTCCTTGCAGCGGTTTGCTAGTGCAATGCGCCTTGCAAACAAGCTTGTGACAGATTACATACAAGGGATGGATAAAAAGCAATGGCACAATTGTTATAATTTACAAATGACTGTATTAAAAGGGAAAATACGTTCTACATTCCTTCAATGTAATCACCCCCATGTCCACAATCTTCTGTCACACGTATGGAAGGAGCCGTACTCCGTCAGCACGTTGTTCTCTGGCTATGTTTCGCAGCGACCGCCCTAAGGCATTGAGGATGGCCTGTCTGGTGTTGTATCGATGTCCGCGAAGTGGTTGCTTCATCTTGGAAAACAGGTCATAATCGCACGGACTCATATCCGGCGAATATGGTGGAAGTTCCAGTATCTCCCAGTTCCAGGCACGCAAAAGGTCCGTCACGGCGGTAGCTGTGTGACAGCACGCATTGTCATGCAAAATGATTGGGGTCCGTGCCAAAAGATCAGGTCGCTTTCTCCGAAGTGTGGGACGCAGATGGTGTTGCAAGAACGTAAGTTAATATGGCGCATTCACAGTCTGCGCTGTTGGTACAGCATGGTGCAGAATAACCCCTTGGACATCATACGCCACTATCAACATCACCTTCACTACTCCCTGACTAGAGCGCACAGTCTTTGGCAGAGGGAACCGGGATGCTTCCAGTCGTTGGATTGGCGCTTCAAACATGGTTCGTAGGATCAAACCCACGTTTCATCAATGGTAACGATCCTGCCCAAGCAATTGTCACCCTCCCTCTGGTGGCTGTGGAGCAATTCTTGTGCCAGTGCATATCGGTACCATTTCTGCACCTCGGTAATGACATGTGGAACCTAGCGTGCATCAAATTTGCGAAAACCCAAGATGTCGTTCAAAATGTGAAGCACAGTTTTATGGCACACCCCAACTCTGCCGATATCTCACGCGCAGTCCACCGTCTATCCACCTCCAGCAAGGATGCAAGGAGCTGAATTGTCATGTTGTCCACTGGAGGTCGTCCAGAATATTGGCGGTCTTCCACGTTCGTCTGCCTTCACGAAACGCTTTAACCCATCGAGCTACGGTGCGGTATGGCAACGATGAAGCACCACAAGCTTCCCGCAGTCCCTGAAAACATTCTCGTGCACTACGACCACGTGCCACTTCAATTTTGATCCACGAACGCTGTTCATGTTTAGTGAACATTGTGTTTAGAGCGCTTCCACTCGCGATACCAATTTGACGCCACTGCTCTCGTTGACTGACTGACTCAACAACGTTCCCACTCACCTAAGTTCCTCAACTGAGATTGTCTTCTCCGGTGCTGCCACCTCGCGGTTTTCGTCACTAGACTGGCGCGTGCCGCCAGGGTTGCCAGTACTTGTTATCCAACCTATGTACTTTTAAGGGGTGAAGAATCACGTGTCTTGCTAAAAATAAAACCAGATATTTTAGGGAACTGAACCAAAATATAACAATTGCTGAGAAGGAAATATGTAGTGATGTGTGGACGTGGGAAAGAGTGGGGAAAAAAGGAGTTTCATAAAACAATATTTACTATTACTCTTACCCGAATCAAAGCTCGGTAGAACGGAGAAGTGATTATTCCAGGTTTCATTTCAGTCGGCAAAATAATAATAATAATAATAATAATAATAATAATAATAATAATAATAAAATGATATTCTTGTGGGCCGTGCCGCGAGGTATCCAAAACTGGGTGAAAATGACCTGGCTACAACTTCTGCCATTTTGGGGGGTATTTTGTTTTTTTAATATGAATTCTACTGAAATGAGTTCCAAAAGTAAAAATGGTTGCTAATGGAAGAATACCAAAGATATTAGCCCACTTCCTCTTTTTGATATTGTGGCATTTCTTTATAAAAGATCATCTGGGCCAAATTGACCCAGTTTTGGTATTCAAAGGTGTAATTCATTTTTAGTAAAAGGAGGATAGGCCGCTGACTGTGTATGAGTTTAGTAAGTTTAGTAGCGAAGTATTAGCCGAGGAGGTGCTCAGACGGAGGAAGAAGTAATGGAAACTTTTTGAGTGAGTGTAATGGGCACATGTGAACTTCCCAGAGGATCTAGAATGTAGATGAAAATACTGTGGGCAAGAGATCATGTGATCACTAGATCAGGAACGGAATGGTTTTGGTAATGGGTGAATGAAGCATGTAGTGGAGGCAGGGATAAATTGTTAAAAGCTATTTCTCTCGGTCTCAGCGGCTATGGATGTTAATATTGGAAGAGATCAAGTAATGTCGGAAATTATTAGAAATATATTGGAATGGGAGGGGAATAGGACGACCTGGTCGAACATAGATGACTGTCATTGTGACACATAAAGATCTGTAATAAACAGTTATGATTAGATGTTCTGGAATATTAGATGGAGAGTCAATACTATACCATGTGTAAGGATAAAATACTATTGTCACGGCGCTGGTGGCGCGTCGAGCCGGAACCTTCTTATCGTGTCGAATGAGTTGATAGCCGGTAAATTTGCAATTAAATTTGGAAGTGAGATGCGTTTTACTGGTAAGCAATGTGTGAAATTGTTCCTCGTATAATAATTGTTCAAATATGAGTTTATGAAGTAAGTAGAAGAGAATGTTGAGAAATAGAAATAAAAGTCATAGTCAAATACCTAGGTATATATGATCACTATGAAGTTAAATATTTGTTTTGAGTGAAGATACATGGAATTGCACGTACGAACCATTGTAAGTGGCATGAAAATCGAAGTGAAGAATGTTGCGAGCTGTGTGCTGAACGTGTAATATTCATGATTGTGCAAAAGATGAACGTTTTGAAGAGTGTGGTTGCCAAATGCTAATAGTTTATGAATATAAAGAAATTGATTAGTTTCTCGTGAAGTCTCGTCTTTTCGATATGGAACATAATGAGTCAACAGTGAACTTAATGAGTTTCCTTATGTGTAATACACCCCTATTAGGAGAAATCCTTGTTTACTTCTTTCTAGTTAATAAATATTTTATTTTGAGTGCTGGTATTTAAGCAATAAAATAGTCACATAGGTATCGAACTTAATTATAACAAGAAAGATATTGCTTCAATAAAGTGAATGTACAGTTTCGCTTAAAGCGTATCCACTATCTGGTGTTTGTATTTAATATTGTAAATATAATAGAAATTTAAATCCTAGTTCACATCTTATATGGTATAAATGGTCCTGGGTCCAGGAAGCAAAGTGTTACCATTCATGAAATTGTCTTTCACGTTACCACTGTAGGGTTAAGAACAATGAATGTCACGAGGGTAAAGTGTACTAACAGGGCGTAAACATTAGGGACAAGGGGTATGCTGATAGCGATTTCGTGTAGGATCTAAAGGGAGGTAATAGATATTGTATGAATAAAGGGTGCTGAGTTTAGAGGCGTTTGCTGATATAGGTGAGATTTAGTTTTTCGATATAGTACTGTAATATGAGGAAAGTTATGCGTTGGTATAGCTCCAGAGTAGGACTAGGTAATCGAACAAGCAAAGCTGTTTGGAAAACTTTTGGTTAGAAGATCAAAAGATTTTGATAAATTATGGATGATATATAAAAAGCTATTGAGATGCAGCAAACACCTAGATTATATCTAAAAAAAAAAAAAAAAAAAACAGACACCAGCATCAACAACACAGAAACAATTTTGGTATCTTATCAGATCTAGATCTTAAACTTCTAGCATAAGTCTTTTAAAGTACAATGTTATATCAGGTGCACAAATCTTAATGAATTCTTTTGTAATAAATTCTCAACTGCATAATCGACGTACCTCCCTGTTCAATCCGTTTACTCGTCCACCTTATCTCATTTATTTATCACTTCCCCAGAGGATGAGTTACTCTTACTTTCACTCCGGCCTGAGAGCCTCTAGCCAGGACAATATAAGCTGGACCTTTCTGTGTTCGAAATCATGTATTATTTCTTTTCCACTTTCGCTCATTTTTAATAGACGTTTCAGAGAAACCTGTTTTCCCTGTTCTTGGAAAACAGCCCGATTCTCTTCCGTTTGTAAATGTCGATTAGAAAGTAATGTGTAATGGAAAAGCAATATCTCGCTACTCTAAACATATCAATCCTCTGCGAGAAAATTATCAAATGCATTACTTCCCGTTCAGTACAATCCCAAAGTTGGTAGTGGAGGGTGGACGGCCAATTCGCCGTCACAGGGAGCCAAAACGTGATTTTTTGTTTCGCATTTACATAAAATTGTAAATAAAAGTTTCATTATTTTTCATCCGCTGTTTCATTTTTAACTGCCTTAACATAAAAAAATATTACAAACCCATATCTATACGTGTTAGCATTAGAATTAATAAACGAAAACCAGAAAGCTCATCGTAAAATATCAACTTTGCAAACAAAATTGGTGTGCTTGGCACAATACAGAAAACTAACTACCGATGATGAAGCAGTGTAACCAATCCGAAGAGATATTTCCTACATCTGCGGGTCAAGAGAGAGCAACAGAACTCGCCTTGAATGTAATGACTGTGGAAAATACATGTTCAGATTGCAGTCAACAATTATCACTACTTGCAATACATGCAAGCAATCTCAGAAAGAGAGCAGTGAAGTGGATGTTGATTTAACTTTGAACCCGCCTTGAGTCTACATATTTTGGAAAAACATATGCAAAAAGCATTCAATCATTACTGCTCTCTGCAATAAATATCAGCATTATAACAAGCTCAGTGACATAGATACTAGTTAGGTTCGAATCTGTTATTTTGTGTTTTGTACAGTGTTTTCACTCATATTTAGCAGTATTATAGTTTAATTAAACTTATACGTTTGGTCAACAATGATTTGTCTTGATTTACTAAACCTAAATGCACCAAGACACACTTTTTGCATCATGCACAATGCTGAAAAATGTGAATAATCAATCACGGCCGAATTACCGTCGTCGCGAGCGGAAACGTGAATTGGCAGTAAGTGAGATTGATACGTAATATTGAACGAATTTTATCGCACTTTTGATAACTAAGATGTTTCGCATTTGTATATTTTATCACGTGTGTAAATTGAATATACTTTTTATGTACAAACATGATTTTTTAGTAAATAGTTTCACATATCTTACAATGTCTTTACACTAACAAAATATGGACTTCATGTAAACGCTTTTCACAATTATGCACAGCCATCTTTTACCTGTATGAGATAGCATGTTTCATTAAAATTGAACTTCGATTATACCATTCTTCATAGTCTTGACTGAGCAGTTACTTCCCATCTGTATTAATATATATGTTGGGAAATAGAAACTTTAATTAAGCCCTTTCTACACACGTAGAACGCTTTAGTTTTTTCCTTAGTATTTAATAATATGTTTTCTCCTGTGCATTGTAAAACGTGAGCTCCATATAAATCTTCTTTTCGCCTGTGTGTTGTCATATGTGTGAGAGTTTCATCGCTGTATTAAAATATCCTTCCAAACTTGAGTATAGACCAAGTAGTATTCCAGTCTCTTGTATATGTAAAGTTTTCCACTTGTGTATATTAAAATTTGTCTTGCCAAGCTTGAACGCGAACTATATGAAGCACTGAAATCAGAAGTTGGTAGCTTATTATTGCTTGATTTTACAGGATCACGCTTTAAATTTTATAGAAATGTGTTGAAATACCGATATATTAATACAATAGTGTAAAACTTTGTATGCTGGTTCGTTTTGACAGGTGTGACGTTGTCTTACAGTACCAGATTTTTAAAAGGTAAAGAGAACGTTTTTGAATAAAATTTAAAACCTGATTTAACAAGTTTTCTTATAAAACGAGTGAAAAGTTTGTAAGTCAGTATACTAAAAAACTTCTAAGTATACAAGAGAATAAGTAAGGAATGCGAAACATAGCTTCGAACTTCATTTTTATCAACCCACATGCACATTCACCTTATATCATCCCGCGCTTGAGGTACAGACCCTCTTTTCGCACAAACACCACGAATTCCGGTAAAGTCATTAACACTTTGGATAAAAATGCTATTAATCTCGCTTTCAAATCAAAGACAACTGGAATTCAATCGTTTTCAATATTATTAGTCAGTCTTTTCTTGACACATACAACCTTAATTCGATTTTAACGTAATGTTTATCTGATCAGTTTAACCCATGTTGAAGGGACGAAGACTTGAGTTTATGATCGCTTCTTATCTTCAAATTGGATAAAATTTTCTGTCAAAGAGCATGAAAGAATGACGTATAAACGGAAAATATAAATATATGCGGTGAAAATGGAACTGCGCAACCACGTATCGACAAGCAAGATGCAGCTAAAATGCAGATGGTCCAGAAAGTCTTAGTGTTGGAATTCAGATGTTTTTCCGCTGGATCTACACTTGTAGCTGATGAGGAAGGTGCGCCCTCACTATGGATGTCGCTTAAACTAGTTGCCCTTAACTCCCATACATACAGGAACTCTCATGGACTTCATTTGGAATTTTTATCTCTAGATAAGTGTTCCTTTGCAAAATCGTCACTTGAATCTTCGTCGGCGTCAGCCACCTTTCCACTATGCAGCAATCGCTGTGGCGGCAAAGCAGAAGAGCTATTCGTGGAGTAGTTGCGGAACCAATTTCCTGTAACATCTGCCCCCAAAATACGGACTTAACAATTTGTCCTTCACAACTTACATTCCATTCGAAAGGGCAGGAACATTTGAAGGGCTTAATGTGGTCTGACTCTTTTTATATTTAATTCTGTTGTAGTCCTCTTCAGCACGGTATTTATCGTGCGCATAATATTTCTGCCAAAACTAAACTTGTGAGAGCGGCAAATTCTTTTCTACATGCCATGTCTAGTTACGTGTCTTTCCAAAGCTGATTCTAAACTAAATGCTATTGTACTTCCTTCGCATATCTGTGGTTATAGAACTGTTTTACCATGCGATTCGTCAAATGAGAACTGCCAGTAAATGTATTTCTACACTCCGCGCGTGTGAGACTCTGGTCTTGTGTGGATTAACATTAACTTGCTCAATGTAAACCTTATGTAAATAGCAGGCTACGTTCTATGCATCTCTTTGGTTTGTCACTTGTGTATTGAAATGCCTTGCAAAGATTTAGCGTAGACTAAATCATTTTCAACATTTTCCATGTGTGAGATTTACGTCCTATGTGGCGCAACACGTATGAACGTTAAATAAATTCCATTCCAAGGTTTTGGCACGTGTGAGATTTTGGATCGGGTGTAGCAACTCTGAATTTCATTTAAATGCTTAACCACACTTTGGCATGTGTGATCTTTATATCTTTTGTGAATTAACGTGTGTAACGAAAGTTGAACGATGTTTCATCCCTTACCAAACTCTTGGCACGTGTGATGCTTTACTACTTTGTGGACTGACATGTGTGAAGCCAAACTGGAACGTCGATTAAATGACCTGCCACACTCGTTACATGTGTAAGGTTTTTCTCCTGTATGGATTAACATGTGTGTAGCCAAATTTGATTTTTTATTAAATAACTTCCCACACTCTTGGCATATGTGACGTTTTTCTCCTGTGTGGATTAACATGTGTCTAGCCAAATATGAACGTTGATTAAATGACTTACCACACTCTTGACATGTGTGATGTTTTTCAACTATGTGGATTAACGTGTGTGTAGTCAAATTTGAACGTCGTTTAAATGTCTTACCACACCCTTCGCAAGTGTAAGGTTTTTCTCCTGTGTGGATTAACATGTGAGAAGCCAAATCTGAGCGTCGATCAAATGACTTACAACACTCTTGGCATGTGTGACGTTTTTCACCTGTGTGGAATAACATGTGTATAGCCAAATGTGAACGTACACTAAATACTTTACCGCACTCTTGGCACGTGTGAGGTTTTTCTCTTGCGTGGATTAACATGTGTGTAGCCAAATGTGAACGTTGTTTAAATCCCTTACCACACTCTTGGCACGTGTGAGGTTTTTCTCCTCCGTGTATTAACATGTGTCTAGCCAAATGTGAATGTGCACTAAATCCCTTACCACACTCATGGCACGTGTGAGGTTTTTCTCCTGTGTGGATTGACAGGTGTGAAGACAAATTGGAACGATGATTAAATGCCTTACCACACTCTTGGCACGTATGAGGTTTTTCTCCTGTGTGGATCAACATGTGTGTAGCCAAATGTGAACGTTGTTTAAATCCCTTACCACACTCTTGGCATGTGTGAGGTTTTTCTCCTCTGTGTATTAACATGTGTCTAGCCAAATGTGAATGTGCACTAAATCCCTTACCACACTCATGGCACGTGTGAGGTTTTTCTCCTGTGTGGATTGACAGGTGTGAAGACAAATTGGAACGATGATTAAATGCCTTACCACACTCTTGGCACGTATGAGGTTTTTCTCCTGTGTGGATCAACATGTGTGTAGCCAAATGTGAACGTTGTTTAAATCCCTTACCACACTCTTGGCACGTGTGAGATTTTTCTCCTCTGTGTATTAACATGTGTCTAGCCAAATGTGAACGTGCACTAAATCCCTTACCACACTCTTGGCATGTGTGTAACCTTGCACCTGTACAATTTAAAATGTGCGTAGCCAAACATGAACATACACTAAATTCCATTCCACATACTCCGCATTTGTGGGATTTTTGACCTGTGTGCACTAAGTTATTGCTTGACAAAGTTGTACTTTGACTAAAGTGTTTTTCACTCTTTCGGTAGGTATTACGCTTTTGACTCTCCTGAGCTAGAATATGCCTTGACAAAAGTGATGGATGAAACCCCTTGCCAAACTGCATCGAAGTATGAGATTCCTCATGTGAATGAGAAATGGTTTCCTTTAAAGTAATACACGAGTCGTCTTCTCCGTGGAATGGTAATACGTTATTGCGCCTGTAACAAATTCAACAAATAAGGAAATGTGAATGGAGATAATGATTAAGTAGCAACAAAAAAATAATCATTCTCTATATTTCATGATAAAATTACACTCAATTTATTATATTACATGAAATATTGTACAAATATTGTACCACTGAGTAGTTTCCATATCTTTCTATTCTCAAAATAAGAGGCTGTAGTTTGTTTCAATATATCAAATTGAGCCATCGTTTATACCGCGGCTGTCATAAGTCTTTGACCGTGGCTGCTTTGAAACAAATGCACAGTACGAGAATTGAATCTGTCTTTTCTGTAGTTTCATGTGGAGAAAAAACAAACTTGCGTATCAAAGGTTTAAGAACAACTGAACTTATTAAAATAAACTCTACCGAAGATCATTCACTTATATCATCATAAAAGGAATACGAAAGGCATTTTGAAACGAAGAAAAAAAATAATATACATCTTTCCAAGGTGAGGCAGAGAAACTTAAAGTAATCAGACTAAAGACGAATCATTTACAGCGTAGTGATTGTAGTTCAGTGGTCTAGGCGATTGGCCAGTAATCTGGAACTTTTTCGATCGAATACATGTCGACCATTTTTTTTTTTTTACTAGGAATGTTGATGGCGGTTGACAAGCGATAACACACGCTTTATTACATTCAAATATTTGAATACTTCTTTAATAATTCTTTAATAATAAATTTCTATGATAGACACGCCCCTGTAGTTAAGAAACGTGTTTCGCAACACCCATCACCATGCTAAACCGATGAATTACGTTCGTTAATGGCGCGGAGAGATAAAGCTTATAGAGCATACAGGAGATAGGTTAAAAATAGTGATCCTTCCAGTGATAGCACAATAAATCCTAATAGGAAATTCGAAAACAATAGGATGTTAAGAAACCGTTGCACTCAAGAAGGAAGGAAGGCAAAACGGCGCTTTGCCTATTAAATACTTGAATTCCAAAATAATGGAGCGGTTCTTTGGAAATTGCTAAAGTATTAGGTGTTGGGAGAAACATAGCCAAGAACGCTGTTAACTATACGCCAGATGAATTGAACACTTTTTCTGCAAAGCTGTATGGTACCAGCCTCCATGAAACAGCAAACAATGAAGAATATTGTAGCTTCGGAAATTAACTCTCTGTTCTCGTCTTCTCACGTACAGTCTGCACATGTATTAAAAGCGATCCAAAGAATTAAATCTAAAGCCACTGGTACAGATGATATTTCAATAACCATGATAAGGAAGATCCTACTGCATGTACTTAATCCTATTACTGACATTTTTAATTACTCTCTTGCCACAGGTACTTTTCCCACAGTATGCAAACTCGCTAAAGTGCCCCCACTTCCAAAAAAGAACAACGCTGATAATATTGCAGACTATCGTCCTATCAGTGTCCTTCCCGAGCTTTCAAAAGTTTTTGAATATATTGTAAATGATCAAATTCAGGAATACTTAACAACAAATAATTTATTGGATACATTTCAATCTGGTTTTCGAAGTAATCATAGCACATGCACTGTACTAGTAAACATAACGGAGGATATAAGATTGGCTATTTATAACAGAAAACTGACGCTCCTTACTCTACTTGACTATAGTAAGGCATTTCAAACTATTGATTTTGATATATTACTTCAGAAATTATTATTATTGTTTAATTTTTCTGAATCAGTGGTTAAATGGTTTCATTCTTACCTTCACGAACGTAAACAAAGAGTAGTGATCAATCAGGATCACATATCGACATGGCATTGTATCAACAGTGTGGAGTGCCGCAGGGTAGCGTACTAGGTCCCCTTCTCTTTGCCCTTTACATTAATGATCTCCCTAAAATTCTCACCTATTGTAAACACCATATTTACGCAGATGATTTTCAGTTATATGCTTCTTTTCCCCAACAAGATATTAATAATGCGATTGAGAAAATAAATACTGAGTTAAACAAAATCAGCGACTGGTCTACGGCTCATGGATTAAAATTAAATGCAACAAAATCGCAGTGCATCTTAATTGGCTCCCCAAGAATTCTTTCTTCTATTAATATCTATCAGTTCCCAAATATAATATTGTCCAATACTGGTATTCCATTCTCTACAGCTGCAAAAATTCCGGAGTCATAATAAATCAAAATATCTCCTGGTCAGATCAAATAAATGGAGTTTCTAAGAGAGCATTTGGTGCCCTACATACGTTAAATCGACTAAGAATTTTCTTACCAATATCTTTGAAGATCAAACTTGTCAAGGTACTGGTGTTCCCACGTCTTGACTATTGCGACTCAGTCTATTCTGATCTAACAGAAAATCAATCAAAGCGCTTGCAAAGACTGCAAAATGCCTGCAATAGATTTATTTTCAATATAACTTACAGGGAACATCTCACATCTTTTTATAAAAAAAAACTGTCATGGCTGACGTTAGTCGGAAGAAGAAATTTACATAATCTTACCCTATTGTACAAAATACTGACTACGTCAGAACCATCGTATCTAGTCCGTAGATTTTTATATTTATGAGATTTTCATACTAGAAGCACAAGATCACAAGATAATTTTTTGCTCTCCATCCCCAGTCACAATTCTGATTCATACTCAAAATCCTTCACAGTAAGTACTACACGCCTCTGGAACAGTTTACCTCAATTAATAAACAAGGTTTCCACAGTCGCCAAATTAAAAAAAAAAATCGGTATATTCCCTTCTCTTAAGTAAAGATAAGGACACTGGTAGCACATGAGGCATCTTCGTTTTACCAGATTATTAATAACCCACATATGAACACACAACCAATAGGTAACCTATGTTAATTTGTACAGCTTATTCATACTTCTAGTACTGCTATATGCAATATGCAATTTTTGGTTTCTCCATGTTATTTTTGTTTCCCCTATTGAATAATATTTTTCAATTTTTTTTTGAAGTGCTTAACCATTTTTTTAATTGAGTAGTATATTGTTTTTTTATGTGGTTCAATACTTTTCTTTTGTAATTGTTAATATTTTCTATATATTGGTGTTTTTTTTAATATATATAATGTATGCACGTGGTTAAGTGCTCGGAGAAGGCTGCAGATCCTTAACTTCGCCACGTAAAAGAAGTCATAAATAAATAAATAAATAAATACTCGTTTGTCTCAACACTTCAAATATCAAATTTTCAAGAATAATACTAGTAATAATAAATATTATGCGGAAAAATATTTAAAAATTAAAAATTTATTATCGCTCAGGTCATACCATTACAAGCAGAAATAAAAAAAATGGTTTTGTGTAACGTTGCCCATGAAAAGATTCTAAAAACAAACCAAACAAAATCGGGATGAGACTTAACATTTTAATTCCAGACGGGACAAGGCTAACTCACTCTATCGACATGCTTTGGAGATGAGAATCGAGACGAGACGAAAAGTATCGTAAACATTTCTCGTCTTATCTTGATTCTGGAAATAGTATATGCCACTCTTTAAGCAACAATTGCTATGTAGATTGCACCTTATATATTATTTTGTTAGTTTGTACTTCAGAGCTCACTGATTTATGGTCTGGGTATATATTTTTGTAGCAAGGCTTTTAAAATTACATCTGCAAACTCCACACGTTAGTTTATTACAAGCTTTAGTGTTCAATTATATTCAGTTCTTTCTATTACAGTTATTTTCCTGGAAACGTAGAGCAGAATATTTTCTACACGAAATATCAGCAGAAAGCTTTCGTTTCAATTAGAGTAGCTGTACCCCTTCCTCGAAACCCCTACGTTTAAGTAAGTTTTGCCGAATTTTAGTGCAACTACAAACTTTTAATAGCATTATTATTATTATTACTATTATTATTGAAGTGTTGTAAATTTAATGGTACAACCTGTTCCACCTAGCTCCCGCCTAGTATGCATTGTGCTGAACAAACAACGTGTGTATAGATTTCCTCCGTGTTCTGCTTCCTCGTATTTTCTTTATTTTAATATTTCTTTCATTCTCATCATCGACGTGTTCTGTAGCTTAGCCGGCATAACCATCACTTAAAAGCAATTTTTCTTACGGTTCTTGTGACTTCAGAATACATACTTTCTACACGAAATTTGCCTCGAAACTTTCCGTTATAACATTTAACTAGTACTAGGGAAACTTTCCGTTATAACATTTAGCTAGTTGTAGGGACGTTTGTGAGGGTATGTCCTGTTGATCCTGACACTTCTCTCTAATCCCGACTATTTTGTAATTTTTGGCTAACGCTACGGAGATTTTAATACAATGTGTCCTCATACGGAAATTGTTACCTATATTATTATTATTATTATTATTATTATTATTATTATTATTATTATTATCATTATTATTATTATTATTGAATATTTGAGACCTCAATATTACGTCCTACAGCAAAGTAAATAAACATACTGAAGTTACGGAAATGAAAATAAATTCTTTTAACCCTATATAAGGATGAATTGAGTTATGAGATACTATGCAAATTAAAGATAGGAAAAAGGTGTCAGCTACTGGATAATGTGAAAATCGAACAGAACCTAAGTAGGATGTGTCCTTATCACAACACCTTTTCGAAGTAACACCTTTTCTTTGGGTAAAGGACAGTAGTGTAATAACCTAACTCCTGGGCCAAACTCTAGGCCAAACCATTTTGGAAATATCTTTGACCAGCACAGATTGAGTAGGGTGAGATTGGGCAGGGTGCTTTGCGCATAGACTTTTATGACATTCAAAATCATAAAATACTTACATCTAAAACTTACATCTAACATTAAAAGTAAAAAAGAAGTTTTTACGTCAAATTATACATCCTGGGTTGATTTTAAGAATAAAAGATGGGTTAATGTATCTAATGCTATCGATAAACAAGATGTTGTAACATTAGAGCAGCTTGAATAAGCAAACGAAGAGTTTACACAAAAAGAAACTGTAGAATTACCATGTCGATTGGCAAAAGATGATGTTGAGAAATCAGTCATTTTTGTATATAATTTAGCTGCTGCCTACAAATTTCTTTATAGAAGTAGTTAATGCATACAGAATCAAGTTTCAATTCATAACTTATAGACACATTTTTAAATGGCATTCTATTTGAAAGTTTTCCATTACACTTTAATATAAATGATCAGTTAACAATTAGACAATCCAAAAATTCTGATTTGAAACAAGGCAAATCATTAATGCTTATTATGTATGTAGAAAGAGAGGATGAAGATGAAAACGAAAACGAATCAAGTGATAATGATAATGTTAGGAGGGTAGTATTAGGTAATGATGAATTTTAAATTTGTATATAATAAACAGGATGTATTGTGTTAAGTGTAAGAAATCAACAGATACGAAGAAAACACTATTAGAATAGAAAAAAAAACAGAATGGAAGATATAGTAAGAAAGGTATTGGTTCAATATGTGGTGTTACTAAATCGTAATTCGTTAAAAAGAAAGATTGACTAAAACAAGGTAAAGATATTAGAGAAGACATTATAGAAGAAATTCACAAACGTTCTGGAAAGAATTATCTTAGGTTAAATGCTATTGTTAAAAGAATAGATGATTTATGGCAAGCAGATCTTGTGGAAATGCATAGTGGCATGTTAAAAGGTATCTCTAAGTAAACAAAGGCTATAAGTATTTGCTAACGATTATAGATATGTTTTCGAAATATGCTTTTGATGTTCCTGTTAAAGATAAGAGCGGTAAAAATGTTACAGAAGCATTTGAATCCATATTAAGAACGAGAAAACCTCGTAACTTATAAACTGATCAAGGCAAAGAGTTTTCAATAAAGAATTTAAGAAGGTGATGGAGGAAAATAAGATTAATCATTACTCAACCTATAGGGGTAAGAAAGCTTCTGTTGTTGAGAGATTCAATATAACTCTTAAACAAAACACGTGCAAAAATTTACAACACAAGGAAATTATAAATTGATAGAAATATTACCAACACTAGTTAACAAGTATAATAATCGTATGCATAGAACCATTGGTTTCAAGCCTATAGAAGTTAATAAAAAGAATGAGAAAACAAGTAAATCGAAAGGGTTATTTGAAAAAGGATATACACCTAATTGGTCAACAGAAGTATTTCTTATTAGCGAAGTTATACCATCTAATGCACCTACGTATAGAATTAAAGCTTTAGAAGAAGAGGATGTGCAAGGTAGATTTTACGACCAGAACTATTATAGACGAAACATAAAGATGAATACTTAGTGAAGGTGTTGAGAAAGAAAGGTGACAAAGCATACGTTAAATGGTTAGTATTTGATGATTCACATAATAGCTGGATAGATAAAAGTAATGTTATAGTATAAATTTAAATATTATTTTTATGGAATAATAACCATAATAGGTTAGTATGGATCAAAGTTTGAATGAGATATGTTACGAACAGACTAAAGATATTGGTATGGTATCTTTGGTGATTTTAAACTGATTATAGATAAGAACACAGGTTACTTCAATGCTACTAAATTGTGTGCAATGGGAGGTAGAAGATGTACAAAAAAGTTAGAAAATAAAGGTTCAAATGAAATATTAGAATATTACAATAACAAACTCAGTGTACCGAATTCGGGCCACTTCAAAAACTCACCTTATACAGTAAAACTAGCTGGTAACGAAATAATGTTAAAAAATATTTTCATAACAATAAATACGAGTACTATGGATAGTTTAAACGTTATTTGTTACGAACAGATTGAAGACATATATTGGTATGCTATTTTTGAAGATTTTAAATTGATTGTGGATAAGAGTACAAGATACTTCATTGCTACTAAGTTGTGTCAAGATGGTGGTAAGAGGTTTGATAATTGGTTAAAAAAAAGATACAAGAGCTAATAAGATACTACGAGCTAGAATTAACCAACTCCTCTAATTATAGGAATTGCTCTTCCACATACCTAATAAAAGGAGGAGACAAAGAAGCAACCTTAATCATATGTGGAACTTATGTACACAAGAAATATTTCTAGCTGTTGCCTTTTTGTTATCTAAAGATTTTTACAATAAGTGTTATGATATTATCGAAGACTATTTCATCCAAGACTTTAAGCAATATAGAGTTAACAACGAATTACTCCAAACACGAATGCAAGATATAGAAATACAGACGGAAAAGTTAAGTCTTAAGAACAAGGGCTTAAAAAAATAGCAGCACCATATACAGACGATGATTCAAAAGATAATTGCCTAATCATATACAAGAAGAACAAACTTAATTATCCTTTCCCTTATTATGCTATCAGATGCCAAAAGAGAAATCTATATAAGCCTCTTAATGAGGCAGAAGAAAAATATCCAGATCATGAGATAATATACGAAAAGTTTCGAGATCCTAACAGTATTAAGTTATTCAACCTAGTGCTAAAAGAATTAGATATTCGTAAAGGTAAGGGTAATGAGTTTTGGACGTCCCTATCAGAAGAAGATTTGGTTAAAGAAATTTAAAAAAATTGATTGTTTCTATTATCGGTTAACATCGAGTCCTATGTAAAAACTTTCGATATAACTTTCGATTATCATTTCAAAAAAACTTAACATCAATCTTCGATGTTATTATTTCCAATCTTCCACAGAAAAAAAAACGGATTATCAAAATCAGGATTTTCTTCAGGATATTCATTGTTGTTGTTAAGTATAATAACTGTTCTACAGAAAGGAAAAGTGTTATTAATTCTTAGATAGGTAAGCATATATTCAACACAGAACACAAGCTTACACGTCATTTTACATAATTCAGTTTTTGTTTCTTTGCATATTGAGCATTCTTCTGAGTTCTCTATTAAATGTAAACCTGTTAAGAGTAGCATTAGTTTGTTTCTGAGGAATTCGTGACATGCTTATTTACTGTTAAGAATTTAAACATATCGATCTTACCTGTGATTTTCATTAGAAAGTTTTCTGAGAACTTCCTATCGCAACAAGTGCGTATTATGTTGTTTTTACTCTAAACCTTTGCTTTCGAACTCGAGAACGAACTTTTCGCTTTTATCGTGTAAACTAACACTTGACCAGTAAACTTTATTTTGTTATTTCTCACATCTGCTTCATCTAGCAGTGGTGTAATATCGTACAAATCGATAATAGTATCAAATTCTCTCAAGAAGGCTGTTAGTTCTTTTCCTGAGATGTGACAATTTTTAGAAACTATATCCCAACAGAGTTTGTCTTTAAAGGTTTTTAGGAATGTAAGTTTAAGCAAATCTGTTTTGCAAGAGAGTATGCCCCAAAGTAAGTATTCTTGGAATTGTGTGTAAATTTAAACTTCTGTCGAGGAATTTGAAGCTTAAAATATACAAAACGATAATTATGCCTGTTGTTCTGTATGGCTGCGAAACATGGTCACTTACTCTGAGGGAAGAACATAGACTGAAAGTATTTGAGAACAAGATCCTTAGAGGAATATTCGGACCCAAGAGGGACGGGTATGGGGAATGGCGGAAACTTCATAATGAGGAACTACATAAGTTATATGGTTTACCCAACATTGTTAGGGTCGCCAAGTCTAGAAGGCTTACGTGGGCGGGTCATGTAGCTAGAATGGAAGAAAGTAGAAACGCTTTCAAAGTCTTGACTGGAAGACCAATCGGAAAACGACCATTAGGAAGACCTAGGCGCAGATGGGAGGACAATATCAAGATGGATCTCGCAGAGATAGGAAAGCAAAGTAGAAACTGGATCCAATTGGCTAAGGATAGAAGTCAGTGGAGAGCTTTTGTGAACGCGGCATTGAACCTCCGCGTTCCATAGGCCATAGAGTTAGTTAGTTAGTTAGTTATAGACGCAATGTACAGTATTTAGCTTTAACCTCAAAGCACTTTAGCGTTCTAATTATTAAATACTTCACGATATTCTTATGTTCTGATCAAAGCATTGCGATAACGGGTGTGCTGAAAGTTATAGAAACTCAAAAAATGGTCTAGAAGTTATAAACAATCAGGAGGACATTATGCGATAAAGTAAAAATGTAATTATGTATTGTGTAATATAGTTTTAGATGTAAGTTTTTTATGATTTTAAATGGCATAAAAGTCTATGCGCAAAGCAACCTGCTCAATCTCACCCTACTCAATCTGTGCTGCTAAATGATATTTCCAAAATGGGTTGGCCAGAGTTTTGGCCCAGAAGTTAGGTTATTACAATACTAAAGACATTGGATTATGTATGCGAAATATTGATATATTATCAAAATATATGAAAAGGAATAATTATAATTTATCAATTTTTTTTGAGGGAATATACGGAACTTCTTGTAAATGCCGAACGAAAATATTATTTCTAGTAAGAGTGCAAGAACACTTAGTAACACACAATGACGTTCCAGGAAAATTTATGACTCAAACTAGGCCTGAAAAATGACCCGTTTCTATTCATGAATTGTTTGCGAAAGAAGCGAAGTTTTCAGACAGTAGAAATCGAGATTGTAGGCTGTGACGTCATGTAATTACTTTTTCCCTGTGAAGGAAGTCGTTTCAACTTTAATTTGTAAGAACGACAGAAATCGACAATTCTACATTTTATTACAAATCAGAAATATGATCATTCTAAATTATAATTTCTTTTCTGAATATCCACGGAGAATCGAACCGCGGATCCCTAATACACGAAGCGAATACTCAAGCCACTACCCTAATAATGCTCTTTTAAGTAAGAGTGAAGAATCACTCGTCTATGTAGGAAATGCAAACGTTTACAAATGCAATGTTTTATTAACCATGAATCACTGATTTTGGTCATGATAAAATAGTGCAGTCCAGAGAATTCAAGATTAAATTTTAAAAAGACTGAAAGCATCTCTGAAATTTGTCTCTATTCTATTCGGTTATTCTCCTTCTACAGGTAATTTCAATAACCTGGAAAGGCAGGGATACACCAAGGGCATTGTATATTTCAAAGGTTTTCCCATCGATAATCGAAAGTGAGACCCCGCCTACTAATCAATCAGATGGGTGGTGTGCCTGGTTCGTTTCCAAGGCAAGCAAGGTTGAGACGGACAAAATAGTGGTCGTGGGTTTTCTGGGGACACTCGCAATTCCTCATTCCACCAATTCGTCCATCATCACCTGCTTCAATCATAGTTTTCCTTAGCCTAACAGGGATAAGCGTTGGACATTAAGTGATTTCATTTTCAAGCTGTTAACCCAAACCAATCCGAACCAAAAAACAGATGTATTTTCTATTACTCATTAAGGTTTTCTCACAAAAACAATATGTAGAAAAAGTCATGGCGAATCGTAATTCCATTCAAAAACAAAACAGCAGACTAGCAATACCTTAAATTAAAATGTAACAATTACATATCCTTTAGAACTTTCCAAAATCTGTACGGATATTCTGGAAAGTGCCACAGCTGGACTTGGTCATTGAGTCGGTGGGGCAGTCGATACTGGATCAACAGCACGCGACCCACTACAACTCACCACTCACCACGACCCACTGCGATAATGACCCAGAAGTATGTATCTTCTGCACACGAAACTACAGACATGGCAGATTTAATTCTCACACTCTGCATTTGTTTCAAAGCAGTCGCCATTACCTGGTCAAAGACTTATGTCCGACACGACACATACGATATCAGAGTTAACTCAGGTACACCTTGTCTCAAAAAGGTTGAGCGCATTCTTTATTGGTGTTTTGAGGCAAAAATTTTCAAAGTCCAACTTCGGGTATCTTCGGGAAATAGTAAACCAGGTTCGAACCTCCAAGCCAGCCTTTGTAATCGGGAAAAAGTTTGCAGATGTGTTTTTCTTCTTTTAAATATAATAAGACTTCTTACCAAGTGTAGAAAAAAAGCAACATTGATTGAAATATTTAATGATACAATATTTCGAAACTTTGTATTAATGTCACCACATGCTTGTTTGTCATTTAGCTCTCCATACGTGATGGAACATTTAGATACGTAAACGAATCTTTCCATATGTAAAAGAATGCTTAAAGTTAATAAATAGAATATAATTATCATCTGAGTACTAAAATAAAAGTCAAAGTAGAACAGAAACAGCGTTTGTAGTGGATATGAATGTCATAATTGTCTTGAGAATATTTATACATCGCTAAAAGTACCTTAGCAGAAGTCCTTGTGTTAGCTCACTGGTAAGTTGTCGGACCTTAAATCATAAGGTTATGAGTTCGAATTTTCTCTGGGTCAATGCCTTTTTTAAAAATTATATTTTCCGCAATGCATGAAAAATTATATAAAATAATTACATTAAAATATAAAATCTGAGATAATTTTCACAGTAGGTCAGTGTTATATATGAGAATGTTAAATTCAAGTTAGGAAAATCGTTTAATAGCAATAAATAAATTATGTAGTGTATTTATTTGCAGCTATTTGTCATACAGATGTAACTTCTCAATATTCTCAATACAGCATGTCATTTACATTCGTGAAATACAGCATATTCCTACGAATATAGAAAGTGTGTAAACAGAGTATCCAAACTCGGATCCTGCTTCAAGACACAACTTTTCCCGATCCCCTTAACGTCACGGGAAGAAACACAAATTCTCTTTAGAACGGAATATCGTTACTTAGAGTCTCATTCGAATACGTTGAATATGCTTTTGTATATTCATCTCTCTCTCTCTCTCTCTCTCTCTCTCTCTCTCTCTCTCTCTGTTTCCCTTTGTTTATGTGTTGCGGAATATCCCAAGTTGAATACAACATTTGCAAAGTATATGACCATCAGTGTAATGGAATACCGGAAATTGAAAGTCGTGTTTCTTCAGGTTGGATTTGCGTGTTCATGTTAGCTCACTGGTAGAGTACGGGCTTGTTAATGAGGTCGTCTTGAGTTCAAAGCCTGCAGAGAATTATCCCTTTTTTGTTACTAGAATTGCACAGAAATCGGATTCAAGGAGTGGTTTACTTCTAGAAATATTTTCAGAAGCGTTTAGGTAGCCCTGAAAAGGACTGTTTTCGGGAGCTAAGGCGGGGACATTGTGTCCAATATTTATTTTATTTATTTAAATCCGCTGACTCCAACAAGAGAATCCCAATTACAGGAGTCTTACATAAAATATTACATCTATGTTATCAATTTAAAACAAACACTAGAATAAAAATATTCACCCTTCTGAATTTATTACACGCCCTATTCTTCTGGGCATGGAATCTATTAAATGGGTGACAAATTTATCTCCTTCCCCTACCTCCAGCTATGCTTCGGAAACAAGATGCCACAGGTCATCTTGGGTTCTGGTGGATCTGCCTCAGGCCAACTATCCCTTAGAGTACTCTTCACTTCTGCCCACATATTTTCCACGAGATTGAGGTCTGCTCCACGAGGCGGCCAGTCAATTAAATCAATCTCAGGCTGCCCTGCGAACCATTCCTAAACCACACGGGAAGTATGTATTGGCGACTGGTCTTGCTGGAACTGAATTACACCATCAGGCTGAAATACTCGTACAGATGGCACCATATTACTCATAATATCCAAGTACTGAGCACTGTCCAGGTGTCCTTCAATTCTGTGAAGCTGTTCTGCTCCGCGCCTGAAAATCCAACCCCAACATGAAATAGATACATGGCCACTGCGATTTCAAGCAGCAACACATCCAGGGTTATATCGGGTGCCTCTCGGGTGATACACAAAACGGCGTCCCTCATTTAATGTTGTGAATATGGATTCATCTGAGAAAACCACGTTTTCCCAATTGCGACCCACATTCGCCTGTGCAAACGCGAGACGGTAAATTTTGTGGTCGTCTGAGAGTTTTTCCTTCACGGCAGCAACACAGCCACGTAACCCGGCATGACGAATCCTTCGCAGAGCTGTATGCTTACTACCAGGAAAAAGAGAAGCTTCCCTTAGCTGTCTAGACGTCCTTAGTGGGTCTAGCCGGGCTTCGTTTACTAATCTCGCATCTTCGGCTTCGGTTGACACATGCGGACAACCAGAAGATCGTAAATTACCAGTTTGACGTGTAGGACCATATTTCCGAATCCATCGCTTTCCTGTAGAGGCCGGGATACCTACTCGCCTGCTAGCTGCAGTTGCAGAATAGCCCTCCAACTCCCATAAAGTAATTACTGCTGTACGTCTATCCATAGTTACCAATGTTCTGAGCTGTGAGCAGGAAGCAACAGGTAAAAGCTAGTACCTGACGCGTGGTTGGTTAATTGCACGACACGCCTATTGTGCGGAACGACTTGGTCAACGACTCGCGAAAGAAATCTGAAAATGGTGCGCCGTAATAATAATATTAAAAACAGTTTTTATCAGTAGCGTAGCGTGATATTCCGAAAGGGGGATGCCAAAGTTAGTCATTTGTGCGATATAGTACTACTGCAAGCAGCGATACATAGCTATTCCGAATGGAAATATAGGGTTATACAAAATTTAGGAGGAAGCCCCTCTAATTGGAGGTCTACTGGGGCATAGAAAAGCGAATGCGTGGATTACGTTAGAATTTAATAACCAATTGTCTCAGCTCCTTCTTGCCACTACCGTTGTGACGAGAAAACTAGGCCCCACTTTTGTATGAACATGGTTTCCAGTATCGTTCCCTTCATTTCTTTCTCGTGGGCGGCTTTTTTCTCCACATACCACACGTCAATCTTGTTCTTTCAAAAAAAAATATCGCCCCTAGAAATGTGTCATCTTGGGTCCGGAACTGAGACGCCCGTTCGTGAATATGGACCTGAGTGTATATATCATTTGAAGATGTAAATACAAAGCACTTAAACCAACTCTGGGGGCCTGTTTCTGTATCCAAATACTGAAGTCAAGGGCGCAAATCTGTCTTGAACGTTTGAGGGATGGGTAAGACTGTTCCCATAATCCTTTCCTTTTTTAACGATGTTCAAAATATTTATGAAGTTGAAAAAAATGCTGTGGAGGATTAGGGGAGCAGAGTTGTCTATAACATTGGCAGGAGGGCACATTTTAAGGCTTATTGTGAGGGGAGGGGAGAAGAGACTCATATTACAGTAGATGAATCAGATTTCTGAGGTAAACTTGTTGTACTCGTATATTATATACCAAATGATGTACATGAAATAGTGGTACATATCATTATTACAACTCAGTGCCGTGAGCACATTCTGAAATTTGAATATATGCATAATAATAATTGACATGTTTCTACTTATGCATCCACAATGATCCACATTAAAATTTTAGGACATTTGTTTTATAACAATACAAATAATGAATTCCCCAAAACTATGAAAGAAAATTAATCAGGCCTATATTTGGCGCAACAATACTCTTATCTGAGCAAAACTATAATTACCACAATAGCATTATAGGAATTGTTACAGGAATTAAACAAATAGTTGAAAATACACTACTAATTATTGATGACAATGAAATATTAAAGAATACGATTCTTTTTAAAAAATGAAACAAGTCAAAGGACATCAGTTTCCTTTGTGGCAGTCGGATAGAAATCACCATCACAATCTCAAATCGGATTATTGGGGGGGAGTGGACAAGATTGTAGGGAACTTGTTCCCTTTATGTCCCCGAGATTTGTGCCAGTAACTGAAGGGCCCTGGCACAATCTTTGCGAGTGACGGGGAGTGGTGGCTCTCTTGTCCTACCAGATCGGTGACCGTAATTCTACAGAATGCTTTAAATTTATGCCTGTGTCTGTGAGCTCCTTTACGATGAAGATTACAATTACGATGCATTTAGTTACGATTAAGGCATAACTATTTTAATACTATTATTTACATAACCGGTATGCTTCAAAAATGCGTTGAACTAACCATTTCCGTTTTGTTCTATTTCCTTTATATTAGGGCTCGTACGTTCTGTTCAGAAACTATAGCTTATTTCAAAATATATACAGTTGGAAATATTTGAATATGCCAGCGTATATCTAAAGCAAATGTACGGTTGCAAGGGATGAGGAGGAGTGAGAAGGGAAGTACTGCGCATGCGCATTCAACAGAAAGCAGACGAAAAAACCGATGCTTTCAGTAGGCCTGGAAGCCCGAGGAAAATAGCATACGACAGGAGGAAAGACAGAAAATGTGCATCTGAGCGACGCGCATGCGTAGGTTCCTCTTGTCAAAGTAAGTCGAGAGAGCGCGCCAGAAGATTGCAGTGGAAATAATTGTGATAATTAGAAGCAAACAATTTATATATAATGAAATACGTACTTTTTCTTATTAATAGGGGATGCCGGGCATACCGGCGTTCCCTCACGCTACGCCGCTGGTTTTTATAAAGGAGTATTAATACATATGAAAAGCTGTTTAAAGAATGAATTGTTATACTGACTTTACACGTATAAAAACACATACCATATACCAAACAGATTGAGCGATATGATGATAGCTGTATTGAGACGACACTTTCGAAGTCCAACTTCGGGTATCTTCTGAAAACAGTAAACTAAAGCTGCTGGTTCGAACCTCCAAGCCAAACTTAGCAATCGGGATAAAATGTACAGATATGTTTTTCCTTCTGTTAAATATAATAAGACATGTTGAAATGGTATTAAGTGTAGAAAAAAAGTAAAGTTGATTGAAATAGTTAATGATACAATATTTCGAAACTATATATTCACACTCTCGTTTCGTCATTGTGATTTCCATACGAAAAAAAAAAATTACGTATGAGCTCAGTTATATTTCAGAAGCAGCTTCCGAAAAGCTGTCATGTTAGCTCAGTGGTACACACCCGAGCGTTTAAATCGTGAGTTCGATACCCGTTCAGGTGAGATTCTTTTATGCTATTCTACTTTGCTCAATGCATGAAAATTATGTAAAATAGTTACATTACAATTCATCAGTTGTATATATCAGCTGAATATATATATTCATATCATTTCACGACATAAGCAATTATTATCTTTAAAATATAACATTTAAGGTATTCACAGAACGTCGGTATGTTATATGTGAATATTAAATACAAATTAAGAAAATCGTGTAATAGCAATAAATAAGTTATGTAATGTATTTATTTGCAGCTATTTTCATACGCAGGTAACTTCTCAATATTCGCATTACAGCATTTAGGTAGAGCATATCGAAAATCGGATCGTGGTTCAAGACAAAAAACTAGCTAGCCCCAAACTGTCACGTAACAAACTCACGAATCGCAAAAGTAAAGTGAAGAGATTGAGAGCGGTAATACCTTAATCGCTCTCTCTCAACTCTCTCTTATCTGCATTTATACATATAAAAGTGTATGTATGTATGTTTCAACATAACTCATGTATGCCTAGAGCAGGGTTTCTCAACCTGGGAGTCGTGGCCCATAGGGGGTCGCGAATATAAGCGGAAGAGATAAATATAGTTAGAATCTAATACCGGAAATTATTTTGAATTTTGTTCTGATAGGCATACTTTTATTTTTTATACATACTGTAAAGAATAATAAAAAATAAGTCTACTGAACATTGCCAAAGGGTGCAGAGTTGTTTAAAAATGAATTTAAATGAAAGACGTATGATATGATACCAATGAGAACTGTATATAGAAATACTAGAAAAATACACATGGAACAAAACCTGCACATTGAAATACAATTAAAATTGAAACCTAATGAGATACTTAAGCATGGTGTAATTTCACTAGTGGAGCAATGCCCGGTTCAATCTTCGTGACGAACATTATGAAGCCATTTTCAACTGATAAGCGATTTCTTGTCTTTGTTTTAATGTTTACCATGAAAAAAAATCTTTCGCACAAGTACGATGTAGCAAATGGAATTATTACTTTTAAAGCAGCAGATATCAGACCAGGATATTCTTCTCTCCTCATCAGGCAGAACTTGTCCAAGTCTTTGTTACAGAAAACCAGTTGCAAAGACTTGTAGCATTATCATTCTATTATTTGGTTAAGAAGTTGTGGGCTTAGATCAGATACGTTAATGGTCTCTTCAAAGAAGGAGTTTAACATCCATCTTGAACCAGCACCTTCGTCGTTGGGAATATAGATGGTACAGTTACTGTATCCACTGACAATGCCGGGCGCCGAAAAAAGGGGGCACAAATTTCGGAGGAAGTGTGTTACTCATGTTAGGAAAGTAGGGATGCACGCGAGACAAGACGAGACGAGAAATGGAAAACTCTCGTCTCGTCTCGCAACCTCAAGCGTTGGTCTCGTCTCGCAAATGTGAAGTCTCGTCTCGCGTCTCGTATAAAATTTTCAGTCTCATCTCGCGTCTCGCGCGAGACTTTCTTGCATGGTCTCGCATATATTCTAGGTCAAAATTTTGCAATGTGTTATTCTACGGCTGTTAATGAATGATGATGTGGTATTCTTTCCGAAGGCAGGTATTTGACCTAAAAGTCCCTTGGCAAGGTGAATGGTGGTTTGCCATTGCTTTCCATGGGATGAATGTTCATAACATCCTAAGGGGACGGAACCTAGAGTTCAATATGGTATCCGAACTTGTGTCCCCTCCGCTCCAAATTAAAAGAAAAGTTGTGTTGGAATTTGATCGCTGGACCATTAATTTTCGTCAAATTAATAGCATAATTTACAGCAAAACCAGCATAATTGTTGCTGGATCCAACATTGTTTTCCAGCTTAGAGGTCTCCAGCAATATTTGTCTCTTCTAAAATATCGTCGCCACTATCAACATTTACACGTTTTGGTCGTTTTCTTGAAGGGTGATTTTCCATTATAAAGATGTTTTTATACCACCAAAAGCGCTTGTACACTAATTAAAAAAGCGCTTGTTGAAGAACTCCTCACAACACAATACGACCCAATTCTTTTGGTTCGTTCGGGCTTGTAGCAATGTTGGATTATCGCATTTTATCAACTTTCGCTTTCAACTTATACTGCCAGATCTAGAAAATAAAATTACTGACAGATATAGGGCCATTCTTACCATCTCCTACGAAACCTATAGGGACATCCTGCCAAACCAGTATTTGAATTAAACTTCCGAACTAGAGGGGGATGTTTTTGATAAATATATAGAAAGAAAATACTTATTCCATGTAAAAATATCATGTTATTTCTGCGAGCTGGGCCGGGGATAAACTTTGACGAGAGGGGATTTCCCCGCCATTCCCCAACATTAATCGCTAGTAGTAATGTGAAAAAGACAGAAACAACAGAAATATCATATTTCGCAGCAATAGGGAGTCTTATTCGCTTTTCAGACCAAAAATAGAAGTTCATGTATTCGTGCGCGCCCGCGTGTATATGTTTGTGTCGCAAAATAAAGTCCTAAATCGATGCTGTAATAAATTTTCAATTTACAAAGCTTTTCTTTTTTAGAAACTAAAGAAGGCTTTAATTCTGAAAATTAACCTTGATTAATAATAAATCTCATAAAATGTCTATTGCCCCAATCACTTTTTTGTTCCTGGAGGCATTAACGCTCAACTTAGAAAACTCAATAAATGTAAAATTACTAAATATACAATTAAATGTAATTCATAAATGTTGCGAGACTTAACCGAGTCTCGTCTAGCGTCTCGTCTCGCATGGTTTAGTCTCGTCTCGCGTCTCGCATAAAATTTTCACTCTCGTCTCGTGTCTCGTATCGCAAATGCGAGACGAGACGAGACTTCTCGCGTCTCGCGTGCATCCCTATAGGAAAGTGCATGTGCACATGTATAAAATAGAAGGAAAAACGTAATAAAATGTGCTCAAAATCAAGAAAAGGCAGAGTTTACTTTTGAAAATTTTATTGGGCTTCGTGACAACCATGGTGGCGCTTCGCAGCTAGTCTGTCGACCTCACTCATATGTACGGAGACATCGTCGTATACTCTTGCCCCGAGCGCTGATTTTCCATGCCACGGCACTGTTCACTATAAACAAGAAATGGATTCTACTATTATAAAATAGAAATAGGTATGTTAAAAATCCCACACAAGCTTATTATAAAACACAAATTATAAAAGGGTCGCTGGCAAGAGGATGTGATAAAAGGGGATCGTGATAGGAATTAGATTGAGAACCACTGACCTAGAGTAATTTTAACCAAAATTCTTATAGTCTGAAAAAGAGTGCTGTCGAGTTACCTATGGTGAATGGGAGGGGGATACATATAAAAGATTGCTAGAAAATGATCGGTATTAGTGTCGAATTCAGTTTTCGGGGTCGCTTAGATAGTGTGACTTTCGATTTCGCTTAACTCCGATTAAGCTCTCATTAGTAGGGATGGGCACGAGCGACTTTTCTTTGAAACTCGACTCGACTCGAAATAGATATCTTTGAGGTCTACTCTAGGACTCGGCGCGAAAAATATCCTCCAACTCGACTCGGATTAGAGTCGAGTCAAACTAAAACGAGCCAAATCCTGTGTGTAGTCCTACCTAGACAATACATAGACAATATATTTATTCTATTATCAATTATACTACTATTACTACAAATAATAATAATAATAATAATAATAATTATTATTATTATTATTATTATTATTATTATTAGTAGTAGTAGTAGTAGTAGTAGTAGTAGTAGTAGTACAACACCGTGTATAAACATGAACGATAGATGGTTAGTAAAGGAATACTAAAAGCTAGTTGACTGCCGACGTCGGTAGTCATGACGTCTACAAGGCAAAGACATCGTTCATTACCCTAAGCTGTAAGCGTCGGCGGACTACAGATGGTCAACTATTGACCTCTCGCCAAAAATTGGTGGCCCCGCAGCGACAATCCACGGTGGCCCCAGTTCCATTTTGAAAACTTTACTACCAGCGGCAGAGACGCGATGAAACGACAACGAACCACAAAATTACTCTCTCAAAATATGCTAAAATGCCTATATGTGTGATTTGTTTATATTTAGGTGAGTCAAAAAACACAAAACAAATACCCCGGGGAGGACGCGAACTATCAATATTACGATTACTAGGCACGTGTTCTTCTGACTTCCCCACGGAAACGATCATAAAAAGCTTGGTTGTTGAAGGATAAATCATTGACGTCTTAATTTAGCCAATCAGACAAACCCCTACATCTCGAGTTCTAGGAGGTGATACCGTGAACCGTTTCAGATTTATTGCATTCTGGTGGGGTGCTATCTATGTGCAAAATTTGATCATAATAGCCGACATGCATCTTCGGTGCCTCTTATCTTTAGTACAATTTTAACCAGAGATGGTGTGGGTCAATGAAAATTTGATTTACGACCCACCATGATCCAGTATCACCCACCACCCAAATGACCCATTGGCCCACTCTGACCCATCATCCATCGTGATCTACTCTGACCCACCACCAAATATGAACCACTCTGAACCATTGCGAACAACTCCGACCCATCGACATCAACTCTGACCCATGATCCACGTCCTCTTCTCCGTTGACTAAAGAGGCTACACTTGTAATAAAACAAGACTGTGAAATTATCACTTACCGGAGTTTGAATTTCTACCGTCAATGGCTCAAGCACCTCTCTGTTACTATGCTGGTGGATCTGACCTTTACGATATATAATGGCAAAGTGTTTCTCAACTTCCGAATTAAAATGAATTTAAATTTATCATATACAATTATTTCTTTGTTGCCTTACAGACACATTTCAGTAGAAAATAGGATGAAATTTGAAAGTCTCAAATCAAGGAAAAGTAGACCAACGTAAAAAAAGAAAGAAAAACTAATTTTCTATATCATTAAGCACCTGGAGTGCCACTCTTTATCTAATCCACCTCGAAAATTATGGATTCGACACTAATGTCGGTCTTTTATATATATATATATATATATATATATATATATATATATATATATATATATATATAATTTTCATGTCAGCCCTTTCATTTCTCCTAGGAGAGCAAACGGATACTGCCACCGTTAGGACTAAATTTGGTCTTAAATCACATTAAAATTTCTACCAATTAATTTAGCGACCAGTGTTGCATTTAAAAGCTCGGCGCCTCTACGCACTTTTGCTCTCGGCGCCCCAATAACTACATATTTCTCTGCCCCTTCATCCCTAACTTAAAAATAAAACTTAATTCGAATATGCTTAATTAGTGAATTTATTACATTTAAATACCACTCACTACATGCTACAGCTAGAACTACGTAACAAAAAATAACAAATGTGAAACGTGTTCTGAATTATTTTTAGATTTCTTACGCTATTATTATACATATTAGAACAGTGAAAGAGGATTGTTCATGAAATAGTATATTTGCTCTTAATTTTTAACTTTTTCATACGGAAAAAATTAAAATATTATTCAAGTTTTAAACTTTGCACTCTGCAAATATATTGCCCTCTAGGCAATGGGAGTAATGTGAAGTGTGGACTAATGTGGACTAATGGGAAATGCGGCAGTTAGCGGCGCTGAAAATTTACGATTCGATTCTAATATCGGTTGATTTCGATATTTTTATGTCGCTACGTAACCACCCTGGGCGCTAATGGGAACTTAATTGGACTTGAATTGAAAGTAGAACTATTCACCTAAGCGACCACGAAGCTATGGATTCGATACTAATATCGACCAGTTTCTAGCATTTTTGATATGTATCCCGACAGTACTCTTTTCCAGACTGTAAGAAATATAGTTATAATTGCGCTAGATATATCAGAATTATGTTGAAACACACACATCCATCCACTTTTATATTCTGTATAAATTGAGAGTGAGCGAGCGAGCGAGAGAGAACGACTAAAGGCATCACCACTTCCACATTGCAAAAGCATATATCAGGAATTGAATTGAAAATCTATGTAAAGACTTTCTGCTGTGGCATGCTTCATAAGGACAATTCCAGTCTGCTCACGTGATCTTTGGGGTTCATGAATTTCTTGCGAGCGTTGCGACTTTGGATTCTCTGTTTAAACCTTCGGTTTATGCATCGAATAAGTTTTCAAAAACATAAATGACATGCTGTATGATGAAAATGTCATATAGAGGGTATGAGAATTACACTCTATATGACAAATAGCTGCAAATAAATACACTACATAATTTATTTATTGCTAGTGAACGAGTTTCTTAACTTGTAGTTAACATTCTCATATATATAATACAGACCTACTGTGGACACCTACCTATTTCAGATGTTATATTTTAAACATAATAATTACTACATTCTGCAATGATTATGTTATATATATACAACTGATGTATTTAATGTCATTATTTTATATAATTTTTTATGCATTGCGGAAAATATAATTTTTTAAAAAGGCATTGACCCAGAAGGGATTCGAACTCACAACCTTATGATTTGAAATCCAACAGCTTACCAGTGAGCAAACACAAGGACTTCTGCTAAGGTACTTTTAGCGATGTATAACGGTTCACAAGAAAATTATGACATTCATACCCACTAGAAACGCTGTTTTTGTTCTACTTTGACTATTATTTTAGTACTTAGGCGATAATTATGTTCTATGTCTTAACTTTGAGCATTATTTTACATATGGAAAGATTCGTTTACGTATCTAAATGTTCCATTACGTATGGAGAGCTAAATGACAAACAAGCATGTGGTGACATTAATACAAAGTTTCGAAATATTCTGTCATTAAGTATTTCAATCAATATTGCTTTTTTTTCAACACTTGATAACAAGTCTTATTATATTTAAAAGAACAAAAACACATCTGCAAACTTTTTCCCGATTACAAAGGCTGGCTTGGAGGTTCGAACCTGGTTTACTATTTCCCGAAGATACCCGAAGTTGGACTTTGAAAATTTCTGCCTCAAAACACCAATAAAGAATGCGCTCAACCTTTTTGAGACAAGGTGTACATACCAAAATATTTATTTTGTGCTATATGGAATAAACATTTATTATAAGTGAAAATAGAGATCCGTTGTCACTAATATTATTACTTTTTGTGTCAGAAAATTTAAAAACGGAAGAGGCTTTTGCAATTGCAGCTACAATAAACTGTCACTATGATTACAAAGAAACAAAAAGGACGATATAACAACTTTTAAAATTTTGCACAAGATACGTGATTTCATTAAGCATACCAATTTAAGGTTGCGCTTTATATAGTCTGATACCTTGAGATAGTAAAATTTTGTTTATATTGATATGTAGCGACGTAGTTACATCTCATACATTCTAAATAAACAAATACATTTGAGAAGTTAGAGTTTGTAAATTATTGTTATTATTATGTACTTATTTGAAATACATGATATAATGATTCCAGAATTCAACGTTAAGGTAATATGGACACCCAACAGCACCTTCGTTACTCTTACATTATTACTAGTGCTTTTATGTTTGTGCTCTCAACATAGAATTTATCACAATCTGCTGTAATGCCATTAGCAAAAATCGAAATATATAATAGGTTTGAAATTCTGCTGTTACAGGACTTTTGCAAACAATGTTCTCGAATGTTCTTAGCATCGTGAAACATTCTAGTCATTATTGCTTTTTTATGCTAAAAGTAAAAAGGGAGTGCGAAGATAAATGCTAGACTCTGAATACCGAAAAATTGAAGAAATACGTTATACATCACATTATAAAATACAGGGAGCTGAACTGTTTGAAATAAATATTTAATATGTTGAACGTGTTCATTTAAGTGGCATTTTATTAAGTTACGTTCATTCAAATGGGTATCATAAAGACGGGAACAGGATTAAAACTGTACGTCATATATTATAATCTGAGTGGTTTCTCTTGTTAGAGAAAGGACAGCTGGCACACTACCTTTTTTACTTTTAAAAAAGTGTCACGTGCAGCAGTTTTCGGAAATAAATATTCAAGAGACAGAAGACGAATAATCTGCATACTACACCTAAGTAAAAAAATTTGACATAAACCTAATCTGCGATTAGCTACAGAAATAGATGAAATTAAATTTTACATGTCTGCAGTTAGCCACACATGTAACTCATTTAGAAAACTTTTTTATTTTTTCTTACGTTACTGTCACTAGAATGAAGATCCTACGAGTAAAAGAACAGATTTAAATTTTACGCTAAAAATGGTGAGTGGATTATGCTTGAGAGGTGTCTTTACGCTATACCAGAGAGCAAGTGATCTAAGACTTACAAGAAGAAAACGGGCAATTTCCGCCGGTTTCATAATACATAAATTTACCATATGATATAACATTAATATGCAATGTACAGAACTTCGTCACACATTGCCTGATGCACTCAAGTGATCACAATTTTGCTAGCATAAAAAGAATTATAGAAGAACTACGTTTTCAAGAGGATATTGTGAAATTAAGCTGTAAACCTCAAATAAACTATAGACTTCTTTAGATGTTTTAACAAGAACAACGTCAAAAACAGCAAAAAGGCTTGTAGTATACGACTAAAAATTGTTTACTAGGAAACAAATTATTTTCGTCATTTCTCTTTCAAACTACGCATTTATTCCTTCCGAATGTGCTTCTTTACTTATATGGAGCAATCTACTTATATGGGGAAGTATATCTACATACTTCTAGGGAAAAATATCGAACCTGGGACAATAAGCATAAGCATACCCTGAACCAGGGACAATAAGCATAAGCTTGGTCCTTGTTGTGTTTACTGTACTATGTGTGAAATTTAAAAGTTGAGATTAAGCATTGGTTTCCTGCACATTCTTTTGCAGAGGTAGCACCCTCGTGATCAGATGTTTGTTTCGCTGGTTACAAGAAAGTACAACGTACTGAGCATACGTTTGCAAAATTGTGAATGAAGGCCGAAATAGTCAATTGATTGCAACAAACGTGACCTTCATTTGAAGTTTTCATAGTAATTTTCCCTGTGTAATTTTAGCAGCAAATATTAAAATCTTAAAAATAAAATATATACCTCACTTTAAAGTTTCGTATACATTCAAGAATATACGAAACTCATTCACTCACTAATTAACCATAACCGAAGTCCCACATCTCATACATTTAACTTCTCAACTGGATATCATACTATACTAAACCATGCCAACTTTTATTATTATAGCCCATTCTTAGTTTATCGTATTGTATAATATTATCTTATCATTTTTGATACACCAACCTTTCACGAAAAATTTACAGTTCACATGCATATTACTGACGCAAGCAACGTGACCCGCCTATAGTAGACATATCGGTTTCATTATTTATGTAAAAAATGTGATGTCTTTCTACTGTAAGTGTTAACTATATATATATAACATGTAAACTTTCTTTCCTTCATATCACGCTAAGTAAGTTATTGAAGATGTTACGTCTTTTAGCTGATTGCTAATAACCATTTGTAACCCTTTCAGCCCTGACCTACACAATTGTGCAGGTAAATAGAATCAGCCATATATACAATACCAGCCGAACATGCATCATTGTGCAGGTTAATTTTTTCCGAAAGTTAATAGTTAAAAAAAATAAATCATGTTTAGGAGGATTAGTAGATCAAACTAGATTATCGAAACCACTATTCTTTCTTTCTATTTTTGAGATAAAAGAAATGATCATCCATTTCTCAATTTGGTCTTTCTGTGGAATTGTTCACAGTTCAGATGAAATTTTGTAAAGCCGGTCAACAGATATTTTCTCGTTCCTGATCGATTGCAAGTGAAACTGTAGCTGCGTGATACGTCTATTCTAACAGCTAAATTTATTCAATTGATTAGAGCACTCTGAGGAACTGACGTAGAAGCGTTTCACTTCAGATCACGTTATCGCTATCCGATGAGTGAAATAATTATTTTCTACAATCTAGGAAAGGATAAGAATATCGTAGGTAAGAGCTATAAAAATATGCTCAATCGTTTTATTTGTAACATGTTTTGAATTTGGATCTATTAATGGCGTGCGTTCAGCTTTTCACCATAGGAGTTATAATTTGAAATCAAACCATTTAAAAGACAAGTTAAATGACCTAAAATTTTCGAGGATCTTACAGAACGAATGGGACTAGATATGAATCACACACAATTTCTTAGCTTTTTATTTATTTGAGACGTATTTCCAAACTGTAGTGATTATTGATTCCATTTTCGATTTCGAGTGATGAATCTTTCAAAGGTTGTTACAAAAATTTTCACACATCATTGGAATCACTATGTATTGTCCTCGATTACTCAACAGGTACTGATTATTAATATATATTTTTCTGTTATATTTTTGTATGCTATGTTAAACAAATGATACACAATACGAATTTTTTGCGCAGTATTAGGTAAAAATTCTTATTATAATACTGTACAAACTTGTATTTTACCAGGTGCCAGGCGAAATAGCACTAGCTTCAGGAAAGAACTGCATATAGAAAGAATTTTGAAATAAGAAACTGATGAGAATAAATAAAAAACACATTCTTGCGATTTCAATGCCCATTACCGTTACATTTCCAATTCCTTATCGTAATTATAATAATAACTATTATTATAAAAATTAAGCAAAATAAATACCAAAGAGCAACATTTACTGCGCCAGAAAACTATGGATTCGATACTGATAGCGGCCCTATTTGATCATTTTCTTATCTCTACTCTTCATAATATTTTGGGGTCTTTCACATCTATAGTGCTATTCTCCATAATGTTAGTTATAAATGTATATTAACTTCCTGTTATAAATTAGTATACGAATCGAGCTTTATATTCCTAACGTAATGACAGAGAGAGAGAAAAAAAATAAATTAATAATATCATCATAGGAATTCCTTTTCCCCAGTTAAGCTAAACCAAATAATGATATATAACCTACTCTTTATTGAAAACTATGATGTTTTGCATAAAACTACTTTGAAGTACCATAAGACGGGGTTACTTGGCACATCGGGCATTACTTTGCACAAAATTCGAAAAGAGTTTCACAGTTTTCTGTCGGGAAAACCATGAGCAGTAAACCGGAAGTTTCAACTTCCACCGTAAGATAGAACACGTAACTGTATTTTGGCTGTAATGTTGGTGGTTAAATTCAGTTCTACTTACCGGGAAAGTTTATTTTTGTAGAGGTATTGAAAGCAGTCACTGTAAAGGCTGATAAAATTTGAAAGATATCATCTATAAGAATTTCCGTCAAGATTAAATTAGTTTCGTAGACTACCATGTATAGTGGGACTTTGATGCAGTAGTTGAAATTGAAATGTCTAACGTATTAGTCATAAAAAACGTAAAACTGGGAGAAGGGGTTTCAGCCTATACTCGCGGTTACTTTGCACCGGTTTGCACGTTCGGTAAATTTCCTATTTAGGTAGATGCCGGAATGAATTTCTTGCTAGAAAAATAATTATGAACACCGGAGAATCCAGAAAAGTAGTTTGACAGGACCTTCATTCAAAAATTCTTTTTTTTTTATTTTAGAAATCACTAAATTTTTGTGAGTAGGTTTGTAGCTTATACATGTTGGAATCACTAACAATAGATTCTTCGGCAAATCTTTACTTTCGGTCAAACAGTGACTGCAAACGATTCATCTGATCCGGTTACCAGAGCAGTTTAGGAATCATTCCTCAATTGCTCCCGGAACCGGATCAGATGAATCGGTTACAGTCACTTTCCGAGTCAAGGTAATGTACAATCTTAAGAATGTTGCTATAAGTACAAGGGCCAAAATGTTACTAAACACTATACCTAATCAATCCAGGTGAAGTGATGACTATCAATATTGATATCTAAATGGGGACTACCGCTCCCTCAATCCCCCACTCAAGTATCGTAAAAACATTCAAAAAAACAATATTTATTCAAACCAGTACTATAAAGCTGACGTAAAAAGGAAAATTTAGAAAAAAGAATCATCACTAATTATAAATTAGTGCAGCATGACGAGGAAAACTAAATTACATCTCACCAAGATAATAGAACCACCAGCAGCCAAACAAATGCTTTGCTAAAAACTCAAATGCAAAGCAAATCAAGAATAAAATTAATATCAATTAATAACGAAAGCACTTACCGTTTCCCCATACCAAAACATTCATAAATAATGAACTCACAAGTGATGATTCACGAAAAAATAAGATAGCAAGAAAACATGCGCAATACTCAATTACACATTACTGAAAAATGTTCCTTTCCGCACAGACGTCGATTTACTAAAGCGAGGACACTTGTTATTATTACAAACAAGACTAACCAATAAACGCCCACTTTTACCATACATCAGAAATATCTTCAGCCTTTGACCACAACTATATTAGGATTTCTCTAACTCAATGAAACCACACAATGCTGCAAAGCGATATGAGTTAATATCCGAATCTAATTCAAACATATTTAAAAACGACAAGTTCAAATTCTTTGTATTAAATTCATGTTACGGTTTCTCAATCGCACTTGCTAACTCGATTGTCACTATGATACGAAAATTCAATTACCCGCTCACCGCATTCCACACATACAAACAGAAAGAACATGTGACGTCACAGTAACAAACTACCATATCACTGTACAGAGACATATAGTGAGAAAAATATGAACTACCACCAATGTTTCAAATAGAACGTCACTCAAACGGCACGAACACTTCCAGCAAGTGACTCACGCAGAAACTGTTCCAAGAAGTGATTGAAACAATAAGAACCGTCTAAATCACTGTTTGAGTCTAATTAAGTATTTTCCTTTTTTTAAAAAAAAAGAAGAAAAAGAAATCATGCAATTTTGGGTGGCCTTCAGCCTGAAACTTACAAACCCCATAAATCTTTCACTGATTTCGGTTCGAATGATTCACACAACAGTAATACTATGTAACGGATTTTAAATTAGATTTGAGAATTCTGATATTAAAAAAACGATATTTTTTTTGATTCGTTGAGGAATCTAGTGATGGGTAGGTCCCGTTGTTCATGGTATGTTGAGGGAGTAATGCATGACCCAACTAGGCACGTGAAAATTGATAACGTTCGTCAAGCGAACAAAATGATTGCATATAAAGTATTTTAGAGCTGTGCACGTTTGAGTTCAACTAAATGGCAATTGAGCATTATAAATGATTTAGGGCTATTTTCAAGATGCCAAAAGGCTGATTTAGAGTGGCATCCTTACATGAATTTACTGTTATAATGAATGCGTATTTTAACGTGATGCCAATGGCCATTAGAGGGCGGATCACTCCGTAGATAGCTACTCCTTCTTGCTTCCCGAATGCCTAGCTTGTGAATGATAGATGAGTAGGAACCGTTTGTTGTGCATCATTAATATTTTGGAGGTGGATAGAATATCCCTCTTGTGATGTTCGTTCGCGATCAATGCCCATAAATGTGCTAGTAGAGTTTTACTTTGCCGTAGCCAATAAGATGTTTGTTGAAAATAAGACTAAGTAATGATTCTATCAGCTAAAGATCGCGTGTTCGCTAATGTTGTAAAGATCCGTGCATTAGTGTTGATGCCTATGTACCTGTTATAGTTGATGATTTGGTAAAAATAGAAGTTTGTTTGCGAGTACTACTGATAATTAAAAAAAATGTAAGTTTTCATATATATGTGTTTAAATAACAGCAAGACAAGAGGGACTGTTTTGTGAGCTGACCTGCGATTCTAAATTTATTTGAAACATTTTAATGAGTCTTTCGTTTTGCCGTATGAGTAATATGATTATTGAAACTTGAGACTTTAAATGTTTTTGCATTCCTTTAGAATTTTTGTTATTTAGTAAGTTGTGATACAGTATTTTAAATAATCAGTATACAAGTAATGTTATAACTATTTTACGAAATGCTTGTTCTGAAAATTGTCTTGCTTTATTAATGTTTTTTGTGTATGAATATATATATATTAATTTGTATTATAATTTTAATGCTACATTATGTGTTTATATTTAGTACTTAAATATTACAAAATATTTTTGAATAAAAAGGTTTGAGTATTGAACAAGTTTGTTGTAATAAAAGGTGCATATACACACATTACACTACACTAAATACACATATTAGGAATTCCGGCTTTAGCGTTTACACTGTTGTTAGGCAACACTTCCGAAATATACACATTTTCTATTATGGTTTAGTAATTAAGTATTTTTGTGTTAATGTCTACCAGTATATTCATTTAGTTTAAGGTGTTTACTATGATTTCAAATATGTTATATGTTCAGTGAACAAGATTGGAAAATCAATTGAAACATCCACTCATTCTGAGAGACCCACAGTTGAAAAATAAATAGATAAATAAATAAATAAATAAGTGAATGAAAGAAAAGGACTTATAAACTGCAAATTTAAATGAATAATATATACTTTTTATTAATGGTGGTATAATGGTGGCTTAAATGAGGGATTAGAAATATAACAGGTGATTTATCGTCATATACGTTGAATAACCTTATAGTTAACAAGTGAAAAGTGATCCATTATATACAGTGAGGTACCAATATACCGATCTCCATGGCGAACTTCCAGTGAATTGAACCTATATATAGGATGTTCCACAATATAGTGATTTCTTCAGTGATACTTAACAAAGACCATTAACCCTCTGGCGGCCGCGGTTCTCTTCACAATTGAATCACTTACAGATTCATCTATTTTATGTCCTAGACGTCCAATATTCAATTCCATTTTCTAAGCTTGGTTTCTAATTGTTTCTCTAATTCATCTGTCAACATTGCTTGAAATTGTTCTAAAACACTAGCCTCCATATTGATATGGCTTAAAAGCAACTATTTCAAATTACAAAAATATAAATGTCTCAGTTTGATACGAAAATAAGAAACATGCACTTAAAACATGAAACACGAAGAATTTTGATATTACAACCATTAACAACCAATCCTTGTTTTTTTCACAGCTCAGATTACACTTTGCGAAGTGCTTCAATATAAAGTAACCACAGATATAAACTAGTACCATATACAAAACATTATCTGTTATTCATAAATGCATATTAAGGCGGAATTTGCCCGTTTTCATCTCGTAAGTCGTAGATCACTTGCTCACTTGTAATAGCGTAAAGAAACCTCCTAAGGATAATCCACTCACCATTTTTAGCGTAAAATTTAAATCTGTTCTTTTAGTCGTAGGATCTTAATTCTAGTGACAGTAACGTACGAAAAAATAAAAATGTTTTCTAAATGAGTTACATGTCTGGCTAACTGCTGACACGTAAAATTTAATACCAATCGATTCAGCCATTTCTGGAGCTAATACCAGATTAGGTTGGTGTCAAATTTTTTGTACTGAAGTATAGTATTCAGATTGTTCGTCTTCTCTCTCTTGAATGTTTATTTCCGGAAACACTGCTGCAGGCGACACTTTTTTAAAAGTAAAAATGGCTAGTGTGCCAACTGTCCTTTCTCTAACAAGAGAGAACACCCAGATTATAATATTTGACGTACAGATTTAATCCTGTTCCCGTCTTTATGATACCCATTTGAATGAACGTAACGTAATTAAATGCCACTTAAATGAACAAGCCCAACATATTAAATATTTATTTCAAACAGTTCAGCTTCCTGTATTTTATAATGTGATGTATAACATATTTCTTCAATTTTTCGGTATTCAGAGTCTAGCATTTATCTTCACACTCCCTTTTTACTTTTAGCATAAAAAAGCAATAATGACAAGAGTGTTTCACGATGCTAATAACACACGAGAGGCATTGTTTGCAAAAATTCTGTAAAAGCAAAATTCCAAACCTAGTAGGCTATATATTTCGATTTTTCCGATTAGCATTAGAGCAGGTTATGATAAGCTCTATGTTTAGAGCACAAACATAGGAGCACTAGCAATAATCAGAAAGTAACGAAGGTGCAAGTGGTTGACCATATTACCTTACCATATATTCTTATCCTTTAACAGATTGTAGAAAATAACTAATTATTTCACTCATCGGATAGCGATAACGTGATTTGTAGTGAAAAACTTCCACGTCAGTTCCTCAGAGAGCGTAAATGAGGGGCCAAAATTTAGAGTACGTAAAGAATAGAAGAAACGGATAATTTTAGTTTGTTATCTACGGACATAGTTGTATATTTTATATTGTATCACATAGTAACAAATGTGTTTCCCTCACTTATTACGGATAAGACAAATTCAAATTATATCCTTTGTGTTGAGAAGCGTAAAAACAGTTATTACCAACCACAAGTTTGATAATATTTCAAGAATAAGGATTGGAAATATCTTCCTAACTTGTATCGGATTTGTACCCTTTACTTGCAACTATTCTACAACATACACTACGGAATAAATAACTTATTTCTTTTCATTTTTAGTAGTTAAGTTTAACAAATAAGGAGTTTGTGCTTTATACAATTTAGAAATTTGTAAGAATATCCCTAGCTTGAAACTACAAAGAAAGTTTCAATTCGTTCTATTTCAAGCCCTTTCGAATTCGAATATTTGTTTACGCTGCTCTGAGCCTATCGTAGAAGTATGCATATTTGACATCCTGCTATTCCTGGTAGAAGAGGCAAGTAACTCGTGAGTATTTTTTTATGAAGAAGGAAGTATTAATGTTCGTGCTGACAAACAATGAAAGAAATTTCGGTCGTAGTATTAAACTTGTTTCAAACTTCGTGATCAGAACGGCTCCTACTCTGGGGATGAAATAATTTGAGACCGTTTCATTTCTTTTAGGCAAGTGAAATGAATTGAGATCATATTTGAGAATATAAAAGAATGTAAGAATATCCCGGGTACAAACCATGAAAAATTTCCCAACCATTCTATTTGAAACATGTTTGGAACTTTAAGAGCAATTGCTAGTTACTTTGCTTCTAGCTGGAGAGAATGTAATTTGAGATCACGTCTTTCTTATTAGGTGAGTGAAATAAATTTTGTTACTCTGCTTTTAGATTTTAGACATAAGTGAGAATGGCCATAGATACAAGTCCTGCAGGATTTTGTATTTTTTTATTTAAGAACAGCTTTAGGATAGAAGATTAAGAATAGATTTATCAATACAAAATAACTATGCAAAGTATCTTTTTTGACAAAATAGAATCTTAATATATTTAAAAAAAATGTGCCCGACGGTTTCTTCCTTTTGGGTTCCCTTTAAAGGGGGGTGGTTATTATGACTACAAATCGATTTCTAAGTAACGTTAGTTTCAGTTTCTGTTATGGGGCAACAGCATTTTAACAGATAATGTTCTCGTTGTACTTTTAGAAAGGGTATTTTATAAGCGACTTTTCGTTCTTTTATATAGAACTCCTGTAGATCATCATTATTAATTAAGTTCATTTCAGAGCGATGTTAAGTCAAATTTCTTTGTGGGTTACTGAGATGTACGCATAAAATGCCAGCCAAGTGTTATTTATTTATTTATAAATTAGCCCTGTAAAGTCAACATTAAGAATATTAACATAAATACGAATTTATTAAGTACATCCCGATTTTCGAACAAAATTTCTTAGTAGGATAGAAAACTGCACCGTCTAAGCTGCATTTCATTCTTGAATGTAGGTTTACATTAGTAGAGCACGATGATGGCTGAATCCAAGTTTTTATGAGACAAAGATTTAAACTGCTTTAAGAAAAATTATATTCCACTTTTATTATATTTCTTACAAGGGGGAATATATTCGATGATCCAATCGAAATTGCAGGAACGTGAGAGTACAACGAACCAAGACAGACGAAAACTTTATGGAGCTAATGGTTTATAGTTTACTTGTGTATCAGTTTTCTGATATATTTTGTGTTTCCACGTATCTTTCCCTTTCTTTAATTTGCACTTTTCACAATTTTTAAGATTATTTTTACACTATTTTCGATTGAATTACCAAAAAATATGAGTTTTCTATCATTTTTTCAGTACTTGTGTGTGTTGATAGATTTTCCCATACTTCATACTGCCTTTTTGGACAGGTCCTTTTTATTTTATTTTATTTTATTTTATTTTTTTTTTTTTTTTTTGCATTTGGAGCTGTAAACGCGGAGTTATTCCATATAAAATCAGGAAGTTCACGAGTGAAGCCTTAAAAATTAAAGTTAGATTTTCAAGTGAAATTGACGTTTGTTCGAGTAGAACTGGCTGATGACTCAAAGCTCATAGAATACAGGCTTGGGTGTCGTTTCTAAGCTTATGAATCACCCTTCACAACATTTTCCATTATCAAACCTAGATTTCTTTAATTTGTACTATTGTTTTCTTTTAAGATTATAGCCTGCATTCTCCGTTTTTTGTAGACTACTTACAGTCTTATCTAGGACGCTTGCTTCATGCCTTTTTCTTCCTTGTAATTGCCTATTTTCGTTGCCTCTCTTTTCTCGTTGGTTATAACTCAGTAGGTTACGATTATGCATTTTAAATATTGCATCGTCTCTGAAGTTTAAACTCAATTCCTTTCTCCTTCGTTTCGTTCTGATTTTTAAGATATTTTCTGAATTTAAAAATACTCAAATAGCATATACCTTACAAAAATGGAAATCCTAAAAGAACAGGGAGTGAATGAAAAAACTACTTTCTCGTGTTTGTATTCAGTTAAATGTGATGTTACTATTTGGGTGAATCCTTCGCGATTAATTCTCATCAGTATTGTCATAAAATCGACAGGATAAAGCGCGAGTAAAATGGAATTGAAACAAGAAGAAATTGCTGGCAATAAACAGGGATATCATCTAAAAGTTTGTTCTTGGCTTTCTTTTCATTCTTCCGAATATCATTTTGTTATGGTTTGTTTCTCTTTCCTATTTGGTCTATTGCCAAACAATATCTGGAATTACAAACATGTATTATAACGAACATTAACAAAACGGAAGTGATGTTCGCCTGTTTCAGGTTAATTCGAAAGAAACTAATTTTGTTTATAACAAATTTTCGGCTTCGTTTTTAAATATTTATAATTTGTGCTAAAGTAACGTATGATTTTTCTCTTCTTTTCGTTGTTCTATCTTCTCGCGATATTCTTTACTATATATTGAGCTAAGTTCTCAAATTAATTTTCTGTTTTACGCTTTGATGTTATCCCATGCCTCTGGATTAGTCTGGCCTCTGGATTTTTCTAATATCAATAGTGTTCTTATTTCTAAAAGGGTTATAATGATAACCTGTGAGGGGCGTAAACCTAAAATCATTAATAAGGCGCACTGAATGTAAAATACGGACGTTATAACATATGCGTATTTTTTATTTAACTTGCTGATAAACAGTTGTATGTGGAGTATTATTACAAACTATCCTCGCAGACCGTTTAAACGCTCAAAATTGTAAGTTTCAAAACCACATAATGTTATTCCGTTACACTCAATAATACATCTACATCAAACATAAGGTGAAGACCTTGTAGCGCAAGGGAAGTGACTTTTGAAGTAGATAAATTAATGTCTAGGAAATTGACTCTGCATAATGAAACACAGATGGTGATCAGAAAAATGGAAACACCTGAACGAAATTGCAACTTACCAGATTAAAATGGTGTCGGGCCACCTTTCGCCTTCAGAACAGCCTTGATGCGACGTGGGATGGAGGCATAGAGGTCGTGAATGGTAGCAAGTGGAATTTTACAGCATTCCTCGTGCAGGGCATCGGCCAGTTCTGTGAGAGAGGATGGAGGTGGAAATCGTCGCCGGAGTCGTGTTTCCAAGACGGACCACAGATGTTCAATTATGTTGAGATCTGGTGATTGGGCGGGCCAGGGAAGGTGTTGAACGTCATCCCGATGTTCCTCAAACCACTCTGCAACAACTCCAGCTGTGTGAATGGGTGCATTATCATCCTGGAAGATGGCGTCATTGACCGGGAACAACATCCGGACCATAGGATGCAAGTGGTCTCCAAAATTTCGACATAATCGTAGGCAGTGATTCGTCCGCTAAGTTTGACCATAGGCCCACAGCATCACCAAGCCACCGAGATGTTTTAGTTGGGCGGGGACACTGGAGATCATAAGCTTCTTTGGATGCTCTCCACACATAAACACAGCCCGTGTTGGGAATAAGGTGAAGGATGACTCATCCGACCATATCACACGTTTCCAGTCCTCAACGGTCCAAGCTGCATGGTCGCGGCACCATTTGCGGCGTGCGAAAGCGTTATGGTTCCTGATGAGCGATTTGGCACGTGCAACACGACCCCTTAAGTTCATGTCATGTATTTCGCGGCGGACTGTGATTGTCGAAACAGGGTGGGGAGGTGCTGGTTGAGTTCGTCCGCCACTTGCTCCGCAGTGGCACGACGGTTCTGGGTGACAATGCGCTTTAATACCCGGCGTGACCTGTCAATCATGATTTTATTCCGTTTCCCCGATGTGGTTTTCCCGTGTGTTGTGTAGGCCGTCATCACCTTCGACACTGTCCCACGCGACACACCTAACATAGTAGCCACTGCCGTCACACTCACTCCAAATAACCGCGCACCAACAATTTGCCCTCTTTGAAAATCTGATAATTGTCCCATTTTACACTACCTCCGTCTGAGGCAGCCACTGGACACTGCTGTTCCACTGCGCCTGACGTAGTATGGAGACCGACCTAACACACCACCACCAGCGTTCCGGCGCTGCACGTGCCACATCACTGTCTACCCATACATCTGACGTGTTGCCAACAACAGGTGTTTTCATTTTTCTTATCACCATCTGTATATAAGCTGGGAGGATAACCACGACACAATTCACTCATTGGTAGACCCTCGAGTGGAGTGCGATGAGGTTTTTGAAGTTTGCATATTGTGATCCGGAGAGTGGTTTTCCGATTATAAATAAAACTTTTTGGAAACGTCATGTATAACTTGGATCCCTTTTATTATGGGGACCTCAATTGAGCTGTCTGAAAACAGTGAACTAAATGCATTTTCAAACTATCAGCAACCAGGTTAAACTTTGTAGTTTTTCATAATTTGTGATAAATTATAATTTTTGGAAAGAGTGGTGGATAAACTCACATGAAAAGATGATGTAAAAATGTGGCAATGTACCTTTTTTGTGGTATTTGACATCCCGGGTTTCCAGTTTTACACATACTTGTTGACAGCTCGAAAATGGAGTTATGATAGTTCACTTTGGTTTCAGACAGCTTAATTACTATTGATGCACTGTCACTATATTTATATATATGTAGTGGCAGTGCATCATATATATATAGCATTTAACTTTTATTACTTTGATCTGTTTAGATGACAAGAAGGAAGGACATCGTTACCTTATATCAGAAATTTTTCAATTCTGCATTATCATGACATAATTTATTATTTAAGACATCTTTATTCACCTTATTTAGTATATCCCTTTCATACTGCATTAAAATTAAAGATTGAAGGTTGTCTTTCCCGTGGTTTGCTCTCAATCCTTATTTTATAATATTGAGTTTCAAGAAAAGCATATTTACAACTTCCTTTCTACATGTGTAAGAGGGATAGTAAGGAGGAACTTGTACATTTTAAAAAGGTATGTATAACATAAGTCATACATGTGATACTCATATATAATTTTAAACGCAAAAGTAAGGCAGGATTTGCAAGTTTATTTTGATTTCCTACATCCCTGGTTCAATATCGCTTCAACATGCTTCCTCTTCATACTCACTACTTACATATTCAATATCATATTCACTCACAACATCTCCTTGCGATGTCTTGGACTAAATATCTGTATAAATCTTTAGTTCTTCGATAGCTTTCCCTTCATCTATGCCACAGATTTTGTTCATTGCATTTGACGGTAGTACGTCTTCTAAATCAGAAATCCGCCTTCGATCGAACACACAAAGTTGTGGTAAAGGTTTTCGTGTTTCGAAGTCCGGTTAGTCACACTTTGAATGATTTTGTTAAGGACATCACTGAAAACGCACGGTCTGAAACTTTTCTCTTCTGTATTCTTTGATTTCATGACATGCCAATTCAGATCATGCAACGATATTATATATTTGTGAATTACTTCCATTTTTCTTGTAGCTATCTTGGGGAAAGGTACTACTTAAAAGTGCACAATCTGTTGTTAAGAAGAAGAAGAAAAAACATATAGAATATATGTTGATTTTAGATATATAATCTCTATTTGTGGTTACAGTAATAAAATAGAATTTTTGTTTCGGTTTGCTATGGCAACTGGTATTTATTAATGGAGATTACAGAATAAAATGTAGTTGTGGTGAATGTGATGTGTCTAATTTGAAAGTTATGCAATCACTAGTTATTACAAATATACGTATAAATTGAGGGTGCCTGATAGCAGTAACTTATCTTAGTATTTGAACTGGGCTAATGTGATGAAAAATACGTTAAATTTAATTATAACGTTACAATCGAAGGAATACATTCTATGGTTTGATATTATTTGACCACAGCAAAATGCATGCCTCCTGCTGATTTCTTCGGAACCTACCCCTCTCCAACTCCATACTACCCGTACAACCTCCCGCTTACGCAACACACAAACTGCTACGCTCCTTGTGGATTACAAAGACATTCTTTTTGTTAACCAGAGTTACCTTATTGTCAACACCTGGTGTGAAATGCCACGTAAATTCCGCGTGGTCAACAACTCAGTTTCAGAACTAGAGCGCACTAACGGATGCAACATAGATATTTTGAATTTTGTATCTAAGTATTATGGAATCGACAAGGTAATTTAAATGATATTTTTATTACTTGTTTATGGTAATGAAGAATTTGTTAAACCATTAATTTTTATTTTAACTGAGTGTGAAGTGAAAAGTCACCAAATATCAAAATTGTATGCGAGGTGGCAATAATACCATCACATGCCAGCACATGATTCGGGTACTACTTTCCTAGCGTACACATTAGCAAAACGAATTCACACCTGCGGAACTATTTCCAAAGAAGCAAACGGAGTGAAATGAATAGTATATACCCAGTCAGGAAAGTCCAGAGGAGTAGTAAAATGTATTCGCATTAATAGTAATTGTATTTAAGCGCAAAACTCAACGTTAACAAACTTAAAACCAGAAACGTATTGAAACGACTTAATGATCTTACTTTTCTCCAGACACTATTATGTTTTCACCTTGAATTTACCATGAAACCATTGCCTTCAGCAATCTTAGAAACACACAAATCTTAAAAGATAAGGTTGGTAAATACTCTTTACATCTCTTATACGGTAGAGCTTCTATACAGTATTCATACAGTATACGGTACAACTTCTACACAGTATTTATCTTAAATTCTTTCTCCATAACTAAACGCAGCGAAATGATAGCTATTCCATAATAAGTTACTAGGTTTGGAAACACACCTCCTCGGATCACAGGTAGTGTAGTGAGTTATCAAAATTGCCAGAAGGCCATTTTATAACTTTTACGTTTGTAAAGAAAAGTTTAATCGAATATTTCTGATACAGGCCTACACATCCGGGATAACAATGCTACCAACTTGAAATGTACAAAATATAGCTAGAGGACCAAATATTTAAACATGTACAAATTTTACCCTGAAATCCAAATTGAAAAGTTGAACATAATAAAAATTCAAGGATAGAGTAGTCACATAGATAGATTATTTGATCTCTGTGGGTTCAAACTTCAGAAAAACGATCATATGGCATTTCACATATTTGACCCAAAAGCCGTTGCTTGTAGGAAGCGCAAACCGTTGGCCATAAGTTAGTCCGACACTGATTTCTTCCGGCGTTTGGTCTACCATGCAGTGACATGTTTAATCATATTCGGTATTTAATCTTCTAGTATAAGAATTATAGGAACCATGACCTATAAACATTTCCATCGTTTCTTCGTTTAAATTCCTTTTCCCTTTCCTAATTTTAAGGTCGGTATATATTATTCCAATTTGTCCTTTTATAATTATTTTTTACCATGACATGCATTTTCTTTTGATGATTGCGTTTAGCTACATAATAGGAATTGTTCCAAATATTTCTTAAACGTTCACTTATTTCTCTTTAATCCAATTTTTTATTACTTGTCCTAGTCAGCTAACCACTAACATTTAAGGAGACTGGCGTTCTAAGAAATAGTAGCTCCTTCCTTCAGTTGAATTCTTTCAGGTTATGTCTGATAGCTGGACATCGTACATGGCAACAAGCATGCCCCGAAATATGACATGCCAGTATATTTCTCCAATTGGAGCGAAAAAAAAAAGATCGAATATTTCGCCATCACTTAGAGACGCACTAGATAGATTTGATAAACTACATTCACGTTCAGTTCTAAGAGAGGAAAATTAATACAAACAAAATTAATATACTAATATGCATCATGCTGAGACAGGGAAAGCATGGCGGGAATGACTTTTCTTAGTTTTGTTATGTAATGTTTTGACAGCGTAAATAAATCTTCGAAAATAATATTTACAAGCTCTCGCATGAACACGTCGGAACTAGGTCGTGTTATTTTTTTAAAGAAGCCGCGTTCAAGTATCGGCTGGTACGTACAAGCTATATTTTACTCTCAAAACACATTATTTTTTTAATAATAATTTAATTCTGCTTTTCTTGTAGATATCTTAAATTTTATTGCCCAGTGGTTAGTGGAGGCTAGTGTTGGTGAAATATCTTTACACTTCTATTTCTTTCTTTTAACTGCGTGGATTAGTCCTGTGGCCATGAAATCCTGTTTCCTGTCGTTGTTAGAATCTTGTAAATATATTGGGAAAGTTTATATAGATTTTCGCTTTTTTCCCGAAAGTTTACACATCCTTCTCTCTCTCTCTCTGTCACTTGTTTATTGCGTTTATCCCAACTTTGCTACGGCAAGTCACGCTTTTTCTTCCGTACATACGTTGTGTCATAAACCGAAGCTGGGGAGAACGGTAGACAAAACATAGATACCGTAAAAATGGAAAAGTGAGCAAATGATCAAATTAACCTCAGATATTAACAAACTAAAATTATATTCTGGTGCAAACATAAAGCCTGGTTAAACTGTGCAGAAAATGTGATAATACTGAATGTAATTTACACAAATTAAAAGAACATCAAAAAGTTACAAATGAAAAAGTAGCTTTTACTGTATATATTTTCGGCCGTGTTAACTTTTTTATTTCTACCTTTCTAGATAGGAAATTAATTTCATAACTTAGCTCAATATATAGTAAAGAATATCGGGAGAAGAAAGACACAAGGAAAGCAAGAAAAAATCATACATTACTTCAGCACAAATTATAAATCTTTATAAACGAAGACGAAAACCTGTTATAAACAAAATTATCTTCTCTCGAAATAACGTGAAACAGGTGAAAATCACTTCCGTTTTGTTAATGTTCGTTATAATACATGTTTGTAATTCCAGATGTTGTTTGGCAATAGACAAAATGGAAAAGAGATATTCGGAAGAATGGAAAGAAAGCCAAGAACAAACTTTTAGATGATATCCTTGTTGAATGCCAGCTGTTTCTTCTTGTTTTAATTCCATTTTCCTTGCGCTTTATCTTATCGATTTTAAGACAATACTGATTGGAATTAATCGCGAAGGATTCATCCAAATAGTAACATTATATTTAACTGAAGACAAAGAAGAGAGAGTAGTTTTTGATTCACTCCCAGCTCTTTTAAAATTTCCATTTTTGTAAAATATATGCTAGTAGAGTAATTTTGATATTCAGAAAATATCTTAAACCCGAACAAGGAACGTTATTTTTGTTCGCTTACAGGAAATGCGTGTCTGTGGGACACTGAAATGTATAAAGTAATATCTTTTTTTAAAAACGTATGTGTAATGTAGAATAATGAAACTTTATATTTTGTACTTCGAGCAAAATATGATAAACAAGAATTACATGTAATAATTCGGTTACATTGGAATATAAATTCGGAAAATATTTCAATTTCTAAATAAAATAGTACATAAATTTAAAAACTGACAAATTTTAAGTTAGTATAATTCTACATATTACTACCCTGCAAATATGCTATTTGTCCATATGTTGCTGCCCTGTTCAAATGTGCTATTTGTCCAAGAGCTTGGAAACGTTTAACGAACATGGTAGCTTTAAATAGAGGTCGTCCCAAAATGTCTTGAAAATGGTGAATACACGTCTTCGTAACCTGATTTACAAATAGAACACAATATTAGGAGAGCAATAAGGGCTTTATTTTTAGATAGATCAGTAGATCTGTAGTTTGACTTTGCTCTAATTTACTTCAAAATTTTTTCGATTTTCTTCCAACTTCATATTGAAATCTCCTGAATTATATCATCATCACATAACTTAGACAAGATTTTTTCCCCAGATTTCTTACATGGGTGACTATACCAGGCATCCCTCTATGTTTTGATGAAGAACCCTTCGGTTTATTAGCGGTTCATTTCAATTCCAAACAAACCTGTTTTTACCTCTGTATCTAAGGCCTTCGTTATCACATGAAACTTCACTAGGCCTCCTCACGTTGACAGTTCTGTTACTACTTGACCTCATACCTGGCACTGTATCAGAATTGGTATCGCCCTCACTGTCAGTAGGTAATTCTTGATTTTGAGGAAAAAATTAGGCGTCTCAGTCAGAAGCTACTGAAGACAATAATATAAATTCCTTCTGTACTTTCAGCATTTTTGGAATTTTTGCCGTTAAATAAGAATCTGCTGTACTTACAGTTTCATTCTTAAATTTCTTTCTCGAGGTACTAGGTCTATATTTTGCAAAAACATAAAATCTCATACAAACAAAATAGTATGTTTCAAGAGCTTAATAGCTTCTATTTCATTGTAAATAAAAGTAAGCCACAAAAATTTTTGAAAGCAAAACTCTTCAGGAAATGTATGTCGAATAATCACGCAAAAATATAAACAATAATGGAAATGTGTGCCTCTTTCTAAAATCATCGATAAATGTTCACTCAGACATTACGCCAACAATGGACTACTGCGACACACATACAACTAAATAATTGGAAGGTACTGAGAGAACCGATACATTGAGTGATTCAGTGTTGCCAATGTAATACAAAGTAAAACCATAGGTGTCTGACATACACATATTTCCCCTTAAGGGTTAAAAAGGAGAAGGAAACGAAGGAGAAAAAGATCGAGTTATAATTCAGGGCCGATGCAAAATTTAAAATGCATTTTCCTAACCTACTGAGTCATAACTAACCAGAAAAAAACAAAGGAAATAGACATTTACAAGGATGAAAAACGCATTACTCAAGTACCCGAGATAAAGCTGTAAGTAGTCAACAAAAAACGGAGAATGCAGGCTAAAATCTCAAAAGAAAACAATAGTACAAATTAAAGAAATCCAGGTTTGTTAATGGAAAATCTTGTAAAGGGTGATGCACAAGATTAGAAACGACACCCAAGCCTGTATCCTATGAGCTTTGAGCTATCAGCGTGTGCAAATCAAACAAACGTCAATTTCATTTGAAACATAAAATCTAACTTTAATTTTTAAGGCTTCACTCGTGAACTTCTTGATTTCATATGGAATAGCTCAGCGTTTACAACTTTAAGAGCAAAAATGTAGACCTGTCCAAAAAGGAAGTATGAACTATGGAAAAAGCTATCAATACACACAAGTACTGACAAAATGATAGAAAACTCATATCTTGGTGGAATTTAGTATAAAATGCTGTGAAAAAATCTTAAAAATTGAGAAAAGTGCAAATTAAAGAAAGGGAAAAATACGTGGAAACAAAATATATCAGAAAACTGATACACAAGTAAACTATAAACCATTAACTCCATAACATTTTCGTCTGTCTTGGTTCGTTTTACTCTCACAATCCTGCACTTTCTATTGGATCATAGAATATATTACCTCGTGTAAGAAATATAATAAAAGGGGAAAAAATAATTTTTCTTAAAGCAGTTTAAATATTTGTCTCATAAAAACTTGGACTCAACCATCATCGTGCTTTCCTAATGTAAACCTAAATTCAAGAATGAAATGCAGCTTATACAATGTAGTTTTCTATCATACTAAGAAATTTTGTTCGAAAGGCGGGATGTACTTAATAATATTGTATTAATGATATTCTTAATCTGGACTCTAAAAAGGCTAATTTATAAATAAATAAATAACGCTTCCCTGGTATTTTGTGAGTATATCTCAGTAACCCACAATGAAATTTGATTTAATATCGTTCTGAAATGAATTTAAATAATAATGATGATCTATACAGAAGTTCTACATTTCTATGTAGAAGAAGGAAAAGTCGTTTATAAAATACCATTTTCAACAGTACAACGAGAGCATTATCTGATAAAATGCTGCTACCCCATAACAAAAATTGAAACTAACGTTACTTAGAAATCGATTTGTAGTCATAATGAACACCCCCCTTTAAAGGGAACCCAAAAAGAAGATACCGACGTCGGGCACATTTTTAAAACATACTAAGATTCTATTTTGACAAAATAGATACTTTGCATAGTTATTTTGTATTGATAGATCTATTCTTAATGTTCTATCCTAAAACTGTTCTTAAATAAAAAAACACAAATCTAAAATCCAAAAGTAGAGTAAGAAAATTTATTTAACTCACCTAATAAGAAAAACGTGATCTCAATTATATTCACTGCAGTTAGAAGCGAAATAACTGGCAATAGCTGTTAAAGTTTGAAAGATGTTAAAAATAGAATGGTTGGGAAATTTTTCATGGTTTGTACCTGAGATATTCTTGCTTTCCTTTATATATTCAAATAAGATCTCAATTTATTGCACTCGGCTAAAAGAAATAAAACGTTCTCAAATTATACTATCCGCAGACTAGGAGCCGTTCTGATCAGAAGTTTGAAACAACTTTAAAGCTACGATCAAAATGTATTTCATTTATTGTCAGTACAAACATTAATACTTCCTTCTTCATTAAAAAAAAAACAAAAAAACTCGCGAGCTACTTGCCTCTTATACTAGGAATAGCTAGATGTCAAATATATACTTCTACGATAGGCTCAGAGCAGCGCAAAAAAAAAAAAAAAAAAAATCGAATTGTAAAGCGCGCTTGAAATAGAACGAATTGAAACTTTCTTTGTAGTCTCCACCAAGGGATGTTCTTATAAATTTCTAAATTGTAAAAAACACAAATCAAAATTTGTTAAACTTAACTACTAAAACTGAAAAGAACTAAGGTATTTATTCAGTAAAGTTGGTTGAGAATAGTTGCCACGATCGTCGCCATGAAACCAAAATTCAATTACCCGCTCACCGCATTCCACACATAGAAGCAGACAGAATATGCGACGCCACAGTAACATAGTACCATATGACTTTACAGAGACACCCAGTGAGAAAAATATGAACTACCACCAATCTGTTTACAGTTCAGGGTTTTACTAACAGATGACTGAATCTCTTTTCATATTTTGTGGGAAGTAATGCCCAATGTGCAAAATAATCCCGTGTTACGGTAGCTAGTTATCACTGTAAGCGAAATGAAATATCAAAATTCAATGTGGCAAATCATGACACAAAACTAGAAAAACGTTTGGGAAGGAGGGAATTCATATAACTAAGGAATTACGTCCCTAATATATTGTGTTAATTTGGAACTAAATATACAAGTAAAGAAAGCATTTCAGGATGTTACTTATAAAATACTTAGGAACGTACAAGAACACATTCAACACGTAAGACATGTAAGTTTACCCTAAATACAGAATTTTCGCTATCCTCGTTTACCAACATTCTGCGTAATGCCCTAATCTGCATAGCAATCTTATGTTTACCGGCCATCTAGCACATGCTGATTAGCGTTGTTTGTACAATAATTCACATATCATGTACGTTCACTAAGCCCCTAAAGTGAGAAATTTAGGTCCATACTCTAGAAATGATTCCTGGGAATGTAAAAAATCGACTTCCTTGGAAGAAATGAGTGCAGCTATGAAATGGTTTGATGTATGGACCTCTACAATTAACGAACATCCATTGATGGTTAAAATATTCTTTCTCTTGTATTTTACTAATGTCATTCGAAGCCCTCCGGAAAAATGAGGCTAGAAACATTTGAGCTGAATTCTAAGTAAAAACACACACGTCCATAGTTCTTGTTCCAATATAATACATTCCACGTTTAAATTTGCAAAATATTAGGATAAATACTATTATCACTATTTCTTATTATACATAAGTCTCTATATAAATAAAACAATATTGTCGAGCACCCATATTTTAAATATGTGCGGTTATAGTTAAGGAGCCGTACTTCCCATTTAGGGAAGGACGAGAAACGCTATACTTTCAGGAATTATTCATTGACTATCTAGGATGTTAAAAAGTAGGTAATAGACTGAGTTCTTGCCCTTGTACTTAGGGTGTTTAGGTAGTGCAACAGTAAGACGTATCCTCGTGCACGGGAGATGAGAAGTAGCTGTTCTTAACTATTACCAAGAAATAATTAGTTTATCAAGATCTAAACTACGTAAGAATTGTATGAGTCGTATCCATCTTATTTTTATTTTGTATACAGCTTGTCTCTCTGTGCCTTGCAATTTCCTAATTGTAGGTTACTAACTTACGTTCGAGATATCTCCCATACCTAAATATTTCTCGTGAAGTATTGCTTTTAGCCAACAAACTTTCCGAACGCATGTAACCGTATTATCAATCTGGGCCAATTAGTATATGAAAAATTGAACATTACCTTTCTGGGCGAAGTGAATTTAAACTTTTTGTTGTTAATTGTTGGAAGTCATTATAGTATGACGCGCAAGTCTCCTGAACCACTATTTTTCTAGGCGTTTCTATATTCCTTTCAAATTCAGGATCTTCTTCTACTGCTAATTCTGATTTCACTCTATCAACGTTCAGTTTCACATCCAAAGAACACATAGCTGTATCATTGTCCATTGTTCCCTCTCCTTCCGTTGTGGATAATATTAACTCTTTCTTGTCAGTCATCAGTTCGTATGTCCATCCTTTCCCTTCGAGTGGATCTTCCTGAGGTAAGTCAAAAGCAATTTCTTCTTTGCACATCAATTCCAACTTAACAGACTCCTCACCAGCCATTGTGAATTGAAATATAATAAGAATTTAACACTGTTCTTATACTTCCCGTTTATTTTATGTTGCCAGTGTTAATGAAATGATTTACAAGAACGTTCACAAAAGCAACTTTTTATTTAAAATCACCTTCTTCTGCAGTTTCTTATTTCCTTAGCCACGATCGCTCTTTAGGCAGTGATGCCAGTTTTGCAACGGCGAATTTCCCGTCCATAGCCATGAAATTTACCGATTAGACGCAAAATTTCCCGCCAACTAAAATAGATAAAATTTATAACACCTATTAATTTTGAAAAATATCACTTTAGAGGGCCTATAACGTGCAGTTGAACTCATTCTCGTAACGTAGAAGCCACTATTTACATGTTATGTATGATAATATCACAAAGATGCTGGCACAATATTAAATCAAGAACACTGAACTTTTTTTTTTTTTTTTTAACTAACACTATGGTTTTCTTTATGGTTTGGAAGGGAATGTAGTGTTCGGCAAAGAAAAACAATACAATTTTCTGGTTTTAACAAGATTTTTGTTTTGCAGCACATTACTTGTTCCTTGCTAAAAATAGAAAAAAAAGCTGTAGCAATCAGGGGTGGACTGGCTATGTAAAAAGGGCGCGGTCACATACTCTGGGAGGGCGCCGTCCATCCGAGGCTTTCGCTTGTATGGAATACCCCGTCCTAATAAAAGAAAGTGCCGGGGGGCCTCCCCCGGAAAATTAGTACACAGACACACACAAAAAAAAACAACAACAACAAAAGATTAAGTAGCTATTGCAGTTAATCACGATAGAATTATACAAATTCAATATTTTCATAAACAAAGAGACCTTGAGTACTAAATATATTAGGCCTACATAAATCGCACACTTTAACTGAGACTACAAAAATCACACCAGTTGTTTAAATTCTTCGGCTACATTTGTTAACAGCCTAATAATAACTGAAGATTTGTTGAGTTAAGTTTGGGGCTTATGCTATTTTTCATACTTCCGTCCTCTTAAAGCTATGTTCATCATAACATTAACTTATTTTTCATCTATTTTTAAAACCGTTGATAAAAAGTAAACATGAAACATTTACTACAAATTAACAAAAGTAAATTTAGAACTATATACCTACCTAGCGGTAAAAGAAATTCAGAAACAAAAATTGGAAAATGAAAGTAAAGTCACTGCTTTATGCTTGAAGGAGCCTTCGCATCTCCTTGCTTTTCTCACACATTTTGTCAATAATAAGATTGTTGTCTACTTTGGTCAGAATGTCTCTTTCTGAGTTCGTCAAGAACAATGATTCCAGATGTTCATCTGTAAGTCTTGAACGGAGTCTTGTTTTTATGTATCTGAGCTTTGAAAATGCTCGCTCACAGGGCACTTGTGTTGCCGGTAATGTAAGGAGATACTTATAAACTTTGAATAATCCTGTGTAGAGTCTTGAGTACATATTGTACTGCAGAATCATATCAAAGGCGCACTTAAAGCAAGGATTGCACTTCACTCCATCACATTTTGTAGACCTTAAATCCACAATATCGTCAGTCGGTGCATATATATGTGATTTGACTCTAATCTCGGTCATTTTGGATCATTTATACATGTCTCTCCCTCCCACTCCCGCCGTTAGGGGCGTTAGTGGAGTTATATACCAAGGCTGTTTTATGTCACGCTATAGCCTATATGTTTCCAAAATTTCGTTAAAATTATTTTTCTCGTTCTTACGTTATACCATTGAAACCATTTCTACTGTTATAACCCCCATTTAAATAGCATTGGGTTCAAGTTTCCACCCCCTCCCCCTCTGCAAAGGGGAGAGTTGGAGGTTGCTAACCCCGACAGTGTTGATTACCTGGTACCAAAGAATATTTATGCCAAGTTTGCTCAAAATGTTGAACCGCCTAGGAGGAGAAGTGAAACATACTCATATACAATGGCATTTATAATATAGTAGATAGATTATTTTACGTATTTCGAAGTCGCTGAGATCATTAATGGTACCAACAAAGCCTAAAACAGAAAGGGCAAGGCCATAGGCCGAGTAAAGATGGGATCTGGGAGCGGAGCAGTGGGCGTGGGAGGGTTGATATATAAAAATCATTCAAAATGACCGATATTAGAGTCAAATCTATACATTTCAGGGTCCCTAACATCATTATAATGACATTCCCAAAGCCAAAAACAGAAAGAGCGAGGCCGCAGGCCGAGCAAATACTAGGATTTGGGGCGGAGCGTGGGGTTGGTAAGGGTTATATGTAAAATCGTCCAAAATGACCGATATTAGAGTCAAATCTATATATTTAGAGGTAAATCTAGTATCATTAATAGCATTCCCACGCCGAAAACAGAAAGAGCGAGGCCGCAGGCCGAGGAAATACCGGGGTCTGGGGTGGAGCACTAGCTGGCCAAAGGCTAGCGAATTTAGAAAATAATTATGTAGCTTTTTTTAATGTGTTCAGAGAGGAAACTGTGCGCCTTCCCGAGGCTAAGACGGGTCTTAGCCCCTCCCGAGGAAGGCGCAAAGGCACTGATGTGAGGAGGGCGCAGCGGCCAGCGGGCCGGTACTTGATTATGGCCAGTCCACCCCTGGTAGCAATAGACAAAGTATTTTGCTATTGCATTACATTAACTACATGCTTAAAGTTTTATTGTGATACTGTGAAGCTCACTTTTACTACAAAAGAGCTCGACGTTACAGATCTTATACCTAGCTTTCGTATCGACTCCCGATTTCTGCTTTTTCCTATCATATGTATCGGATGGGTTTGATATTTCTTTTCATTATCGAAGCATAGCAGTGACACCAGTGTGTGTGCCAAAACACAGAACCATCAGACAACTGTACCCAATTTATTTTGGAAACAATAAACCAACCTCACATGTGCGAGGGGAAGGGTAGCACAGAGGAAAGATCAGGTATTTACTCACGGTCAGATCGCAGCAGGAGTTCATAGTACCAAACCCTTTTTGTTTCACTTTGTCTTTACTAGTAGTTTGTGCTGGCTATATGCCTGCTTAGTTGGTCAACATTGAGATAAGTCAGTGAAGGAATTGTTCGTGTGAGAGAGAGAAGAGCAAAAGAAGAAAAAATGAATGAATGATAAAACATACCAGAAAAGTCGAGAATGTCAGAATTTCCCGTTTTCAGCTTATTTTAAAGAAAAATTCCCGCATTCCCGGCAGTGCTCAGTATTTCCCGTTTTACGGGAAATTTCCCGCCAACTGGCATCACTGTCTTTAGGCAATTGTTTGTTTGTTTGTAGCAGCCGGAGGAAGTGAAAAGGAACCAGGATGCATTCTTCTTTAGTTCAGATTTCGTTCAAGTGAGATCCTTTGTCGCTAGTGTAGCTCACTTTCTCTTACCGCTATTCTCGTGTTTCAGAATGTATCCATCCATCTTTATCGTTTTAGCGGGAATAGCAAAACCTGTATTTCTGTATGTCATTGCGGTTTGACTGACTGTCCAACTCCGGTTGCGTATACCGGTACTAATTTTATTTAATACACGTGCTATTATTGCTTTAAATGCTACTTTTGATTGTGATTTGTGCCGCGACTTAAGATAGTTAGTGCGAACAATTTAATATTTTAACACAATTTTTTCATTTGAGAACAATAACTGGTTGTGGCTTTTGTGTGTATGTGTATGCGTTTCGTGGAATAAGATGTTGATTTTCGGTGTATTTGATAACAGTCACTACCATCACTCACGCACCTACTGTAACTATTGGAGACAAACTTAGAGATCTCTTGCCCCAAACACTACACATTTCCCCTCACACAACCCAGAGCTGATCTTAAGCAGCACGTGCGCTGTCATTCTCTTCAATGTTGCCGTACTTCCGTAACCTTTCATAAACAACAAAATTCAGCATTAAAAAAAAAAACAATGAATGGAAGATAAAAGTAAGGGACAACAGAGGGAAGTAGCAACGTTGATTTTCAGGTAACGGGGTCATAAATTTCTAAAGAATATTTTAAAGAACAGAAGGGAAAGTTCTGAGGACTTTCCACATTCCATGATAAAAGCATCTTTAACTGTGTCTGCTAGTATTCCAGGTCAGACAAACACTGCCCTTGTAAGGTGACCATAATTCCAGTATGATACGCCAGGTGGCAGCACCGAATCGAAAATGGGTGGGTATAAAGCGAATAACTTTGTGTAATTTCTAGCAAGTACCTAGGTATATAGTACTACGCAAGGGCGCCCATTTCTCTGTATAATTGGAGGGGGACACACACGCAGAATGTATATATATATGAGGATGTCACGACAAATTTCATTCAAATTATGCCAAATATTACATATTCATAAATACACTAGGGGGCCGTCGGATTCGAATCCTTCACTTTGATAATGTGAGCCGTGGTACTCATGATCGAACTGATTCTCTTTGCGTGGTGACGTACATGTATCAATATGCAATTGTCGCAATTTATCAATATGTTCCTGTCGTACTAATAATTCACGATTTACTCTCTCTAATCTATGCATTTCCTGAGTAATATTTTGATCATGTTCGGAGTTTACGATAACAGCGGGCAATTTCTCAAAATGCTCCATTATCATTTCAACAGTAGCTTTATGGTGTTCACTGAAACTTTCTAAGGATTGTTCGGTTCCATCTGACAGTTCACTGTTAAGTTTTAGAATTTGCCGTTGCCCTTGTACTTCTTCACCTATCTCACCTGTCTTTTCCGCGAGTTCCTTTACATATCCGTTTAATTTGCGTACGGCACTTTTCTGTCTGTGAGCACCTGGTGTTCTTCTATTTTCTCCACTTGGCTTTTTACCCCTTGCACTTCCTCTTTCAAAGTACCAATATCACGATGTTGGGCCTCGGTGGTCTCTCTACTCTCAATCTCTACCGCTTGTATGGATGTCTGTAATTGCCCAACACTTTTCCTATATTCTTCGCTAAGTGATACAACGCGTTTGGTTAGGCTAGCTAATTCCAAAGGTATTTCAGTAATCGTATTATTGAATTCAGTAATCAGTAATCGTACTACTATACTTTCGTACTCATCAAGTCTACTTTCTAATTCAACTCAATTCTACGTCCACTCTTTCGCTAATTTGGTTATGCACTGTTTACATTCATTTGCTGATTCTGTTATTGACTGTTTGCATTCGCCTATTAATTCATCTACTCATTCTCTATTGCTTTCAATTTTATGTTGTAAACGTTCACTGTTATTTTCTAGTTTCTGCTCTAATTTAGCAGACTGTTTCTCTAACAATGCTTGAATTTGTTCTAATGTAATTCTACTCTCTATATTTATTTAAGTTACAAACAACTAATTCACAATATAAAAGTGAAAAATACGAACGCCTAACTTCAACAACAAAGTGTAAACAAACGACTTTCTGAAACTAATGTGTCATTATTTCAATTGCACAAAACCTTCTCTTTTTTGACACTTCTCAAAACTTATTAATTTATTTTAACATATCTTAACAAGTATTCTATAATTATTTTCTCACAATATTCTTAGCATAATTATAAATAAAGGTGCAACAGAAGGTAATGTCTATATTGGTCTGTTTTCGGCTGTGATCAGCTGATTGGTATTTATTCATCTGTGCGTAATATTGGAAGTTGACGGGAGAAAAACTTTGCGAACAAAGATAAAAATGTTATATTTTAATGTCTTACGAAAAACTTATACTAGTAATATTTCTATAGTAATTAAATTTACTTTATGTCATTTAAAGCCTGCTTATTATTTTCTCTTTCCTTTTTCACAAGTTTGAACAATTTTCAAGGAAATTAAATTTAACTAGTCTGCTACATATACTACGTGACTCAAACTCTGGATTCTATACGCAAACACTACCTAATACCTGTTCTAAATACTGTCGTTTTTACCAAGTAAATCAGTAGTATCTTCGGGCACAATTACATCCGAAGATTGATGATTTTGTCATGTCATGGTCACCATGTGTTTGTAATCGTGTTTTTCTGCCGTTGTTAAAACTCTATAAACCTAAGCATTCACCCCAGCTTTACTACGGCAAATCACAATTACATCCGAAGTTATATTTTATCGAAAAACCGAAGCTGGGCACATACGGTTGACCGTAAAATAAAAATATGTGAAAATGATTAATTTCAACACAAATATTAACGAATAATAAAGAAACCACTTTACGATACAAATCAAAAAGAACCTAATTAAATTGTGCAAAGAATGTGCTGCTGAATATGAATTACACAAATTAAGACAACATTAAGAGATTACAAGCGGTCAAGTAGATTTGTTCAAATTTATTTGATTGTTTCAGCCTTTCATTTCATTTCTATTTGCTTTCCTTCAATAACAAAGTGTCTAGATGGCTCAAATAATTAATGATTCACTTACTCACGATAAATCTTCGACTGGTCAGTTGTTCCACTGCTGATACACTCTATAAACAGTACCCATGATTTTGCACAAGTACCCATGAAATAGAAGGTACTTCGCTGATGTACCTATGAGAATTCAATGTAACGAAGACTTTAGTGGGTACACACCGCATCTCAGCCTCTTACCCATTAATTAGTCGGTACATGGAAGATTTATGGGTACAGTAAATTCGTACCGAAGAATGTACCCATGACAATAAGGTATCATGATCATACGCCATATTGTGTGTTGTCGGTTGATGTATTGTCTGTGCATTATTTGAATGAAGATTGGAAAGATTCCAGCAACCAATCAAACGAGTCACATATAAAAGTAAATGGAATATTTTGTATTTATAATTGTATCTGGATATTTTAAATGAATTAACTTGTCTAAGGTGTATATTATATTTCAGTAGTCAAACAGCAATTTAAGCCATAGTTCCTCTGAAACAATTTTTCATGGTTAAGCTGATTACAAAATGTAGGCTAAATTTTAAATCTAGTTCTTAAAAAAAAAACACGCAAAACATGCTAATTTTCGTGACTTTATCTGAATAATATTCCGACTGTTCCGTGGGTGCCATTGATGTATGTAGGAAAATCAAGAGTATGGAATTGAAAGTGCAAGGGTAAGTATTCCATACACATGGTTACGTGCACCTTGCACTTCACTGGTTTGTATAGATTGTGTTTATGGCTTCTGGTGCTTACGTTCATGGTAACGTTTACTAAATCCATGTACCTTGTGCTTGTGCAAGGACTTTACCGTGTAAGTGTTGTATCGCCGGACCAATTTTTGGAAATTTACAGGGTGAATTGGAGAAATTATTTTGGTTTGAGAGGAAGAGTAAGTGAAAGTCAGGTGAAGAGAATAGTGTTTTCTGTAGGCTGTGTTTGATATTGTAAGGGATACTGTATGTGGAGGCGTAAGTGACTGTTTGGCGGAGAAGTACACTTGCTATGATTTAGTGGTGGGAAAGACAGTGTGGTAATAGCGCGTATATGTCAAGATTGTGACATATCTTGTTTGAGTTTTATAGAATTACACAAAAATAACGAATGTCAGTTGTTGAAATTCTGTAAAAGACACAGCATACTGTTTACAAGTGGAGCTTTACTAATATGAAGTGCTATTCAAGCTATTATCAAAAAACATCTGTTTCAGTACCAACTCGCATACACACCATCGCTGACACGCCTGCTTCCTCCGGACGCACCCAGCACTGTAGCATACATCCGGACGCCGTGTTTATACGCAATAGTAATTTTTTATGCCAAATTGTAAAAGCTTACATGGCTCTGTTTTGAAGGTAACTGAACTTAACCTAGACTCTCTTAAAGTAATGTAATCTAACCAAGTGTAGTACACTTTGGTACTTTTTTGTATTTTCATGTAGTCCTCGATATAACGCTAGAGATGCAAGGGCTCGGAAAAAACCGGCGTTTTTGGAAAAAACTCGGTTTTTTCTGCTTCTCTTTTTTGCTTAAGAAATTTTGGGCTTTTTCTCAAAATTCTCCTTTAAACTGATAAAGGAGACTTTGTTTCGCTTCTCTATAACACAAAAAGTATAAATTAGTGGTTGGTGCTGATAATAATATAAAACCTCGAAAATAAACTATGAATTTCGAAAAAACATTTCAAACAATTTTTCTTCAACATATTTACATTATGAATTCCACAGGATTAACCAATGTATATAATAAAAATTTTTTAACCTTCTATATACAAAAGTAAGCAGAGTTGACAAGAACCATGGTTGTTTTTGAAAATGCCAAAAACCCGTTTTGGGGGGATGTTTAAACCAGGCTTTTTTGGTTTAAACAGTTTTTTTTATTTAGATTTTTTGCTTTATGTATTTATATTACATATTCATAGAAATAAGTTTGCTTCGCCTTTCTGTTAATATGCAACAGCGGGGTTATGCCGGAAGATCTCCCATAAGCTTAAAGAAGCCCGGTCGATAGATTTCTTAAATTGAGAATCTACCGCCCTAGCCATAGGGAAAATCCCGTCATTACCTGAAATGTAAGACAATAACGCGAAATCCCTGTTATTGCTTTGCATGTAAAATTTAGAGGTCAACGTATCATAATCAGTACGCTAAAACTGAGGTATTAAATTATAAATGTAATACGCAGATATCATTGAAAGTGCAATCCAAGCTAATGCTGGAAGCTACGTAGGCAATCGATAAATTTTGCCAATTTCTATCAATATATTTAAGCAACCCTGACTTCTTTATAAAACAACAGGCATTCAGGCAAGGAGAAATATACAATTTGGTTTCGTTTCGTACGTTTAGGCTGAACATCCATACGTAATACCGAGGTTATCAAGGAGAAGACTTTTGCTTAAAGTGACATCCAAACCGCTACTTGGTTTGTTCGACCGAGAATTGATCATGAGACACCTTGATTAAAAGGTGAAAAGGAAATAAAACTATTGCAGGTGGTTTGATATCTGGAAGGATCACCATGAAGTTCACACGATTCGCATTTTTCATTCTTTTTATTTTTATGGTTTAAACCAGTTATTTAAAAAAAAAAGTTGGTGTAAACCAGCCAACCCTAAAAGTAAACATTTCTTTTTTAAAAAAAAGAAATACGCAAATAACTAGCAAAATAGTATGTAGTATTCTTACTTCAAAATATTCCAAACCCTCTTTTTGATACAAAATAAAATTAGAATAAAATATAAGAGAAATACTTAGTTTTATATGATACACTTAAAGGCTGCACATCTAGAGCTTTTGGTTTTTATATTCTTGAAATTCTACAGTTAAGTTCTATATAACCACCATCACGGTTTACCCAATCCTCAAGTTTTCTGAATTTTTAACAAGAGGGATTCAACATATCATTACGTAATCCCCCCTACCAAAAAAAGGACTATGGAATATATTTAAGTTAAGCTAAATACAACTGCACGACAAACATGACTGAGTGATTAGCTTTTACGCTTCTATCGGGAAGTCCGGGATTCAACCAGCATTCGACCATTCTGACAAAGCTTTTCTTCATTCCATCTGTGAATGTAGAAATAGTGCGTGTACTGTGAGTTGGCCGACTTCCTTTCTTATTGTTTATAAATCGTTATTATTACTAATTATCAGAAATGACGGTTTTGCGAAGGTTAGGGGGCGGTCTTTCGGACCGAAGCCCGTTCCCCAAAGTTACGGAATGTGTGCAACAAACAAAATATCTATTAGTTATGATTTTACTCATAAACTTTAACTCTCGTCAAAAAAAATTTCGAATGTTTAGAAAACTAAACATTAGTAAGAAAATCCCTTCCCAAAATACTTTTCTAAGTCCGCCACTGATTCTCAGTATAAAATTATCTTTAAGGTTGTATTCGGAAGATTATTGCTAAACATATAAACGAAACGAGATATTAGTTATGCCTGTACTCATAAACTTCAAGCACCTCCCAAATAAAATTTGGACTTTTTAGAAAACGAAACAATCAGAAAAACCCCTCCTAAAGTACTTTTCTAAATTCGCTACTGATTATTTGTATAAATTGGTATTCAAGATTGTGTTCGGAAAATTATTGCTAAATCACTTCACAGCTACAGTTTAACAGAAATGTGGAAGTACGGTTTGACGGGTATATTGAAAAACGTATACTTTGACTGATAAATAGAAAAACGGGCAAGTTTAACTTTTGTGCTAGAAGCTAGAGTACTAAGCTCTTAGAAATGAAACATGGATGACAAACTAAAATGATCTAGAGAAGAAAAAAGAAGTCGATAACTCAAAAGTTAAAATAAAGTTAAATAGCCTCTAAAATTGCCCTCAAATACTACATTCTTCATGTTAGCTTTAATTCGTAAAACATGTGCTCCATCCATCTTGATGGTGAATTTCAGAGCGAAATATCGCATTCAGTTCATGGAATTCTTAACTAACTGTAGAATATACTATAAGAAAGCTATTTAGATAGAAAAATCATGAAAATGAAAAAAGCCAAAATTTCCAAAATTCTCGTTTTTTCCCCAAAAAAGCCGGCTATTTATGTGAAAAAACCATCGATTCAAAAAAACGGCTTTTTTTGCATCTCTATATAACAAAAATTCCCCCTTCTCCCTCGGACACCAGTCACAACGTTGCACCCCTCTACCTTCTACGAATACCTCGAATCCTTGCACAAGTACATGACAAAGAAAGCATACCCAATGTGCACACAAAGAAGGCGGTTTTATCAAAATGCGGCAATAAACTCGCAATATCATGGAAGAGGGGTTATCCTTTCCCTCACCTCATAGGCCTATATCACGAAAGTAACGACGAAAACTGAAAGGACTTAAATTAACCTGGCCCTAGCTGATATTCCACAAGAGTTCGTAGAAAAAAAACGTAAAAGCGATCGAAGGCAAATTTAGCAACTAGGCCTACAACTTACACAGTTCTCGCTCTCTTTTTTTATGAACGGTGATAGCTTAAACTTGGCCAAACAAAAATAAAATATACGGTTCCTTCGAAATTTCAGTGTTTCTTGCTCAGTATCGCAAACTCAAGTAGGGAATGCAACATTTCAAACTAAACAACCAGACAATATAATTTCGTTAAACTTTCATGACCCACTCAACAATTTGTCTGTAAATACTGATTCTACTCGTGTGTAATTTATAAGACCCCCAAAATTACTTAGGCTAATAACATATAATAATACTCGATACAGCTGGTGGGAAATATTTTGTTGGGTGCCAGTATCTGCCTGCTACTCAGGGTCAGCAAAAAAAAACATATTTCTTTTGAAGCGGTGTTTTGGTTTAAATAAATTTCTTAATTTATTTAGATTACATATGGATATAAATAATTTTATTTGGCCTTAATGTCCTTATGCAATACAGTGATATGAAAGTAGATCTTTTTCCGAAAGTAAACATCGATTACTAGGAAAATGTTTAGCTGTCTGATGCAATAGGAATAAATAGCGTGATTATGATACAAATGTGTTGCTTCATATTTAAAGCACACTAACTTTTATTTTGATTTATAATTATGAATTAGCTTATTATTGGTAAAATAAAAGTGACAGTTCTCTCCTGTTCTTCTTCGTAAGGTATTTTCATAAGAAGATTGACAGAGGAAAAAAGAAGCAAAAAAAGTAGTCAAAAGAGAAACAACAAACCCGTGTCGTTCCAAATGAACTTGAGTTAGGGGTAATTATATTAAAGTTTTGCTTTATATTAGCGAGTGACCGTAGGGCAGTTGAGTAGAGCGTTGGCTTCGTTTTAGGAAGTTCCTGGGTTCGCGCTCAGCAACCGCTTATCCCTGGTTTATCTCAGTCGTACTAGGCAAATGCTGTAATGGTGCCTTAAATACGGCCAGTGTCGACTTTTTAAACCCTTTAACATAGGTAATAGTATTGTACGAAATTTAACCATTTATTTTTATCTTTTGCAATTCTTTATTATTTTGAAAATAAATTTATTAGAAATCGCAACATCAATGTTTCGGATGTCTTTAAGATCGTCATCAGTAATTACAGTAAATTGGAGAAGGAATTTTGAATAGCCTGTTTGTGCAATATTCATGCATTGTAGTAAAATCTGGTAATATGGCAGTAGGATACAGAAGGATATTCTTTATTTTTTTAATAGAAGTGCTTGGAATTGGGACAACGCAATTTGATTAATCTTCGCCTTTGCGTTGTGATCTCAATAAGTAATCCGTTATTTTATGAGATATAGATAGCAGCAAAATCGAAGTATGTTTTAATAAATAATCGCTTTGATATTTTAAAAATCAAGTAAATGTTCTCTTACCATTAAAATGGTAATGTGTTGCTATCTTTTAATAGCAATAATAATTATAGGTACCTGTATACATTTATTACATTTAGTAAACATCCAATTATTTAATTACTGTGCCAATGCCTTTAATCACGTGTACTAGTTTTGTTTTCCAATCACACAGAACTTTTGAAGAAATTGCTGGAATTACTCTATCAGTGAATGCTCGACATAAAATTCATTGTATATTGATTCAAAAATTCTAAATTTAACCCATTCCAGACGGGTCTTTTAATATTTTTGTTTTTACCCTGTAGACGACGGTTTTTTGGCATATTTTAAAAATTCGTAGAAAATACAGTTTTCATCACAATGCTATTTGTTATACCATTTTATAAACTACAAAACTTCCCCTTTACATAGGTGTGTAACATTCTACACTTGGTATATATTTTCTAACTTTTTACTGTATATGTATATATATCATTTATGCAAAGCGAGAAAATTTTTTACAATGTAACAAAAACTACAAAAATATCCTATGCGCATGTAATATGTAAACTATACAGATGAATTCTTCCATGCACAGGCACTGAAACTTCTGACTGTGCACAGAAACGAAATCAGAATCAGAATCATTGCGCAGAATGTCCACAATTATCATTATTTAATAACTTCGACGCCATTTTCACAAGTAAAGGCAAAAACCGCGTATTCCTACAAAGCTGTAATTACAGCTCAGTTGTGACAAAAACTGAACACACACGCCACTTAGCACTTGGAATCTGAACCACGTACTCACGATTAACAAATACACGAAACGTGGTGCTAGCGTCGCTCATCGTTTCATTGCTACAAGAAAAATAGTACAGTGCGAGCATAGCTCGCAGCCCGTCTACAGGAACAAAACATTCACTGCGAGCTATGCTCGCAGTCAGTCCGGAATGTGTTAACACATGAAACCATACTTATCTAAAGTTACGTTGATCTTTCCGTGATCTGCCGCTCTTTTCCCACGGAATTGCTGTAGTTTTTTTAATATATTTTAATTGTATACATTTTTTCTTTTCCTTCTGACATCATTCTACGACCAACATATTACATCTATTGCACATAAGAATTTAAAAGTACTTTCAAACCAATTTTGCAGTTCAGAAAGAAGTCTTGTAGCACCTTTTACTTGATTTTGTAAATGAGAACGAGAGTTGACCGCAGTAGCCGTGCGCTTTTAAGTATCATTCCGCTTACTTCAATGTTCCAGGTTCCATTCTCACTGGGGCATGGTTGTTTGTTGATTTTAGGAACTTAACAGCTAATAGCATCGTACCCAGCCAAAGTCTAGAGCTACTAAAATCAGGGTTTTAAAAAACAACCCACCTGCGCCCGTATCGGTTTTCTCGGACTTAATTTATTTTTCAAAATATCTAAATGTAAGTGGGTAAAAGTGTTAAAATGTGATTTATATTTCAAGATTCTCATTGTCATAATTTGCAACAAGGGGGACGCGGTGGTTCAGTGGTAGAAAGTTCACCTCCGGTTCTTGGGGTCCCTGGTTCGATCCCAGCTCGCGCCATGTGGACTTTGTGGAGGACAATCACCGTACTCGTGAGTTTTCTCGGGGTTCTCCCGTTTCCTCCCACTTTATTCATTTCACCATTTCGTTCATTTCTTTTCATCACAGCCTCCTTTAACCCACAAACCATAACCATGGGACGTAAAATTCAAAGACTTCATTTATTTCAAATAAAAGCATAATCTGTACATTAATTTGTATAATTATCTCAATTAATTCCATAATTATCTCAAGCTGAGTTTTTAAAAATTCATTCAGCTTTACAAAGGTCCTAGAAAAGACATAATTAGTATATATTGAATGATGTATTATGACTAAAAGTCCAAATTTTGAAAAATCACTTTCAATGTGATCCGCTTAGTTGTATGACTTTTGTACTCATCAAAAGCTCAATAACCAGGTGGTTTTTTTTTAGGTGTTTCCAACCAAAAAAAACACCTTTTTTGGCTGAGCTGCGCCCACATGGACAAACTCTGACGAAAATACAGAATTTTACCAAGAACAATCGAATTTCAAAGTAAAGTTATAAGTTTTTGTAGTATGTTACCACAAAAACAACGTACCAAAGTATAACATATTTCATTTTTAAAATTAATATTGTTAAACATTCTAAGGGGGAACTTCTATTTTTTTTGTTGTCTTTATAGAGAATTAACGTGTCGTCTACATAACGATAGTATGTAAACAACTTTTCAATTTAGATGTAGCTACACTTGATAAGATAATTATTGCATATTTTGCACAGCATTGTTATTTCGTGATTTTATTTCTTTATTTAAATATGTACTGTGTTCTTTATATTTTATTAAACTTATCTAAACTCATTCCTTTGGATATATATTACCGGCGTCGTTTCCAGAAACCTTGAAGCCTCAAGGACCAACCCTATTCTATATTGCCGAGTCCAAAATGCTGTGGAAAGGAAATGAAGAAACAGACGTGATATCGAAGAGACATCCCTGCTGCTCTTATGTATTTATTACGTTAAGAATTTATTATACCCAACATGGTTTGGACAATTTTTGGGACTTGCAAAAAATTTTGACATGTGACAAAGAAATATTAAACGCAGCGTTCTGCAGAAACCATATAAGATACTAAATATTATAACGAAAACAATTGTAAGAATAACAATTAAACAATAGCAATAAACATGTTTTGTATTACTTGAATTATGTTCCTGTATATCAAGTATTTTTAGCACTTCATTTTAAAATAAGAATGTTTATTTATTATTTAATAAGGTTATATAATGTAGCAGCAAAAATTGTGAACAATAAGGTTAAAACATCAAATTTGCATTATCGGCGCCCCCTCCCCTAATTCAACAAACCAGTCTGGTCCTTGGTTGTTCTTCAAATTTTTTGCGTAGCTTCCGGATATGCTTTATTCAATTTGGGATGCTTTAATCGGTGTGAGTCAGCACGCGCAAACTGAAGTATTCTTTCTTGATTTTTTCCTAATCCACAGCTTGAAGAAGAATATGTGGCATTTTGCCCCAAGTAAAATAAAATAACAGCTGAACAAAGAAAATAAATTTTATCAAAAGCTAAAAGCTTAGCTTTTAATGGAAGGTATTTGCATTGCTCAGCTGTTATGTTGTTTTATTTGGGTTGATAAAAGCAGAGCTTTGATGTCGAAAATATAATCGATGGTATTTTTAAGTATTTTCATTACTTTCATCAGAAAACTTGTAACTTAAACATCCTTCAGGAAGGACTGAACGTCCAAAAGGTACTACAATATTTTCCCACAGTTAAGAGGACTTTGTATATTTGTGGCAGCATAGAAAGCATCACTAAGGAAAAAAAGAAGTCTCAGTTCTGTATGACATCCATTTTTTTAAAAAAAGTTACGATTGTTCGTTCACTAAAGGTGAGATGCTTTCCGAAGGTGATGTTTGATGGATAATATCACACTGATATTCGTTCTTTTGCAGAATACCTCTTATAGGAGTTTTATATTCTTCCGGGAGGACAGATTCTCCATTTTTAAATCAGAAGGCGCGTCCTTCCAGTAGGGCGAATGGCCGTACTTTAGTATTAATATAAAATGTATTCAAACATTACAAATCGAATAAATATGTGTGTTTATAATAAGGAACAAAGTACAAGGTATATTCATATATGATACGATACAAAGTAAGTCGAAGTTAGAGCCACCCTGATTACTGTATATTCTGAAGTGAAAGAGGAATAATTGTAAATTGGTTTAGTTGGATGCGGAAAATGTCTAGCAGTATAATGTGTTCTGTAGGCCATTTTGGAGGCAGCCCTGTTGAATTTGTCTGAAAATAATCTTAAATGGAAAATGGAGCCCACCTCATTGTGTGATAGTATTTCATGAGAACTTTATTGAAAAAAAAAATGAGTTTTCATTATTACTGTTTATGTAACCAGTTTCATATTGTTCCTAATTTCAATATCATTAATAAAGTCATCTCTGAAAGGTAGCAGGGTACAAATACTGAAAATCTGACTTTGCCTTTGAATTTCTATTGAAATCTAGTCTTAAAGGTGATGCATCACATGACCCTTGTTTCCATTAATTTTTTTTAATAGATTAAACCAATATTTCTACTTGTGAAATGGGCAACAGACTCACGTTACAGAAGTTTTCACGAGCCCACCTAAGTTTTATACAGAACCGTCACATTTCTTTTTTAGCATATTTATTTTAATCAGAGTGATTGCGACTTTTAATGTTGACTGGAAAATGCTTAGATTACGACCTATAATAGCAAATGTTGTTAAGTGTTGTAATCTAGATATTGATTGAGTCGCCTTATGTTTATCAATAAAACACGTACAAAATGAAATGAAATCTTTGAGTTTTACGTTCCACGGTTATGCTGGTTAGGCTAAAGAAGACGGCAATGATGATAAATGAATGAAATTGTAGAATAAAGAAAGTGAGAGGAAATGGTAGAACCCCGAAGAAACCCACGCACACGGTGTTTGCCTACCACAAAGTTCACTTGGCGCGACCTGGACTCGAACCAGGGACCCCATGCACCAGAGGTGAACGCTCTACCACTGAACCACTGCAGCTCCATGTAATAGGCACAGTCAGAAACAATATTAACTTAAGTATAGGTTGAAAGTATATGAAATTATAGCTCCATCCTATACTTAATATTGTTTCTGACTGTACATGTACAGACGAAATTAGGAGCTTTAGTACCCATGAAAAATATTTGTACCTAATAAATCAGACGTACACTGTACCTGCTAAATTCATGGGTACTGAATGGCCGTTTTGTACCTCTGAAATAGTGGGTACTGTATTTAGAGTGTACAACTCGGGTCCTGGCGTCGAATCCGCTGGATGTAAACAAGATCCACAAAAGTTTCTGTAATAGAGCCGAAATAAGCTCGGCGCTGCGTCAACTAGTCTTGAAGGTTTAATATAATTCCCTACTGGCAGGAATAAAACGATCATCCGACCTGAGGCTACAAATGAATGTTAAAGTGCTAACACGTATTACGAGTCACTTTACATGAGACTTCGACACTGTTAGAATGACCTTTTTTGTACAAATGCGTAACATATCACTGTTGATAAACTCTGAAAATTAACTCTCACATATGCCAACGGCGATTCAACGTGCGAAGCTCAACCATACAAGGGGAGCGCGTATTATCTTTAGAACACGGCACCCCACACGCCTTGGTGGGTGCTCTTCGAAGTAACAAAGAGGCATGCGTACTAAACACACAGTGAGAGTTCTATTTAGCAAACCAAAGCTTGTATATGGTCAACGGGGAAATCCCCATTTTCGCTCATAGCGTCGGGATCAGAATTATTGTCCAATGAGCTTTTGGTATTAAAAGTGCGTAGGTTGAAAGTGATTGTCCCAAAATCAGACCCAAAAGGACATTTACCAAGCATGTAACTCTCACGTGAACAGTCCTTGTTCCTCGACCATATATGGCCGTAAAAACCAAAGTGAGACCTACCAACACAGATGCACGAAATACAAAACTGATGAAGAAAGCTTCGAGATTGTTCCTTTTATATACGAGGGTTGGTTAATAAAGTTTGATATTATGTCTGTCTCTTCCAAATGTCTTTTTTAAAATTTTCAAAATGAGCTTCGGGTCGGTGATAGTAGAAATACATGACGTACAAATTATGAATGTCTCGAACACAGAAAACAACCGCCATTGGAACTATCTTTTGGTTGCTTGTGCGCTGTGAGTATAAAGAGTTGTATGAAAAGGCATCACAACATTTGATGGCTTCCCCTACCACTTACTTAAGTGAGCATAAATTTTCTGCTCTTTGCAGTATTAAAACTTAGAAATGAAATCGTCTTGGTGTGGAATCGGACCTAAGATTGATGGTGACAAAACCTATTCCAGATTTCAACGTAATTATGAAAAAAATCATTCTTCACATTAGTGATCGCACATTTGAGAACATTGTTTATGAAGTGGTATCCTTTAAGAAAAAAGACTGATTTTTCAATTGAAATTTCGTTAACTAAGAAACAATCATGTATATTTAGAGTAAACTACTTATTGCATTATTTTTCTTGATCTTTTTCTTCTCAGTGGTAATTCCATCTATTCCAAATAGCGTTGCAAGGGGACCTACAGACCACTTTCCGAATGAACAAGGGGTCCCCGTTATTGAAAAATTTGAGAACCACTGAATTAGAGAAAACTACTTCCAACGTTATATATTGGCACTCCCATTACGCAAAAGAAATTCTGAGTCCGTGCCCAAGAAAGAAAAACAACACACGGTTATTATCCTATTGTTACTAAGACTCTTTTCTAAATAAACATTTTCTTCAAAAAATAATGATAAATTTCCCATTAACTATAAAAAATATTTAGCTCCTGCCAGTAAATCCTTGCGTAAGAACAATCATATTGAATTTATTATGCTCTTCGAAGGGGGCTGTAGTCCCATATTAGTCATTGGTACATAAAAGTAGTATGGATCATTAATTCTGCGCATCTTCCAACTAATTTGAAACTCATGAGCACTCCCAAAATAAAATTTGGAATTTTTATTTCCCCTCCCCTTGTGATTCCCGAAGGTATCGCTACTAATTTACCCTGCGTACTCTGTGCCCTCTGTTACCAAAATAACATTCCAGATTTTTACTGACATAACGACAAATTCCATATTAATTGACAACCAATAGCTTCTTTCACATATCCCTGCTTAGGATATTTATCATAAATTTTAATGTGATTTTTGAAGGAAGCTGTAGCCCAATATCAGTCACTGGCTCATGAAAGGAGCATCAGAATGTTAATTTGGTATCATTTGTGATCAACTTGACACTCACTGGATTTCCAAAATAAAATTTATTTTTTTTATATAAAGATCCAGTAACATACGCTTCGCCCCCAGTGTCCCCCTAAGGCGGCGCATTACCGACATAACATTCAAGATTTGATAAGCACATCCTTTTTGTTACAATGACACTAAATTTCACATCAATTGACAAGAAATACGTTCTTCTCGTATGTTTGTACTAAGGATATTTATGGTGACTCTTTTATTTCTGAAAGGGGCTATAGCCCCATATAAATCACTGGCACATGGAAGGAGCATTCAAATATTAATTACATGATATTTGTGGATACTCTGACGCTCACTTGCATTTCGGGTACAAAATTTTGAATTTTTATAAAGATCCATCTTCTGAGCTTCGCCCCCTAAGACGGTGTATTACCAAAATAACATTTCAGATTTGAAAAGCACATAATCTTTTGCTACAATTACGCCAAATTTCACATTAATTAACAGAACATAGTTCAATCTTGCATGTCCCTACTGAGGACACCGGCGTCTTTCCGCGCGATTTTCGAACGCGACGAGCAAAAGGAGATTCTTTCACCAAAAGAAACAAAGAGAGTTAGAAGGTAATTTGTTGCTTTAAAATACGAATTAGGGCTTATATTTCCCTCGTATAAAGCTTTCTCGAAACAGTCGGCAGCCAGTAGGACGACGACTGCAAAAAGACACTGCCGGCAATTTCTTTTAAAAAACGACGTCGGAGAATGTTTCAATATCGAGTAAAAGTGGCAACGAGTCGAATTTTGTAAAATGAATAGAGCCTGTACCTTCTTTAGCCTCAACGGACCCCAGTGCTCATTTGAGTACATTCATTTTAATATTACGTAAACGTATGTCGTTTCATGTCAATTGCATCGTTACAAGTTTTGCTACTCAAGTACTCATTCGAGAATACATTTAGTGCACTCTGGGTCCATCATATGGCAGCTTTAGGTATACAGTGTACTAACTAGAAAATATTCAAAAATAATTTTTTCGTGCAGTAAAAAAATTCTGGTCTGTAAAAGTTTAAGATGAAGTAAAAACTGAAAGTGTCCGAAGGTTTTTCTTGTGAGTGGGCACTAATTCCATAAAAAATGTCATGTGAAAACGAAGTCGGCAGATAGTCGGCATCGCTGGAAATTATGGTTGTAAAGACGTCGAAACGTTGGCGGCGTGCAGATCATAAAAAAGGTAAATGTATGAAAAGATATTTAGTAAAGGGACTGCACGTAAGCGGTATATGAGAAGTAAATTTTTAAAATTAAATTACAAGTACGAGAATATCTTTGACAAACATTTTGGAATAAGACGGCAAACAGCGGACGGGTGACCTCGGCAAAGGTTGTCGGAAAGGCGCCGAAACCCTGGCGGCGTTCCGACACGTAAAGGAATCTAAAGAAGGTCGGCAAACAGCGGACGGACCGACCTTGGAAAGGTGCTCGGGCAGGCGCCGAGCCATCTTTGCCGCTGAAGAGCCTCATTGGAGAAATCATAGTCTGGTCGCGCTGCATGTGTGTTCGGTTCGCGTCCTTCATTTGTCAAATGGTGATGCAGTGTGGGTGAACTGCTTCAAACAAACTTCGATGATTCTTATAGTCAAGTGAAGGTGAGTTTACAAGTAGGGAAAAATGTTTGTGGTAAAAATATGCATTCATTGGCAACTGTACCAAGTTTCTGGTTAATCAAATATTACGAAAACATGATTTGTAAACGTCTATGGTGGGGAAGACGACGAATAAACTAAATATTAACAAGCTAATAGTATTTCATGTGGAACATGAGGAATCGTGGCTTTAGAAGTGGAAGAGCTAAATACATGTGGTGAGTTGATGTAATACTATGCATATACATTTCAAGTTGTCATAAATTCTATATGTTGTGTTACATATGTTAATTGTTGCTGCGCATGAAGAAGATGAGGTTATACTATGTTCCCGCACATTGGCGTCTCCGGCATGTAAAATTTGGAAAGGGGCATCAAAGAAAGTGATTAAATGTTATTAACTTCGATTCTATTTGTTACCTTTCTGCTTACATTCACAGACCCCCTAATGTATATCAAGAACTTGATTACTATTAAAGGGAGCGCGGTAGCTCAGTGGTACAGCGTTCACCTCTGGTGCCCGGGTTCGATCCCAGCCATCGCCATGTAAACTTTGTGGTGGACAAGCCCTGATTATCTTTGCCCATTGTAATGTTTTAGGAACTGGGGAACGCCGTACATATTTTTTGGAGGTTGGGGACGGCGTCCTCCTCTCTTCCAGTACACTTTTACCGTTAACATGAGCGAAAACTGAACAATTTATATTCAATGAAAATGTTTTAACATATGAATGTCACAGAACACTTTCTATTAGATATTGCTTGATTTATAACTTGAATTGGAGTATATTGTCTATAGTGTTTGATTTTCAATTATTGCACCAAATTCTGTGTTACGAAATTAGCCTGACTAGCATTGGTTGACCAAACGTACTAACTTTCGCAGTACAGTGCTGTTTTCTAAAGAGATGTTCTGTGTGCTGTGAACACGCACAGTGGTATGAAATGCTAAAAACGTGGAAAAAATTCAAAATCACTTTCAGAGTGTTCAGAAATGGGCATGCTGTGGTTTTCACCTCAGTGATCACGAACTTGATATCGAAATTGAAATCTTCAAAATGGTGGATCCAATATGTCGGATCAAATTTTGCGAAAAAGTAGAATTTGTTTTCATGCTTTAAAACAAGTGCTTGTATTGAGGTATCTAAAGAAAAATACAGTATATATAGTATTTTCAATCACTGCATGGACGTTTTCTTCTGCTCCGGGTTCAATTTGATTAGTTTCAATAGTAGCTTGCACCTCCTCCTGCTTTGACCAGATGCTATTTAGATGTTTTAAGCGTGCACACATTTCTTCGATAGTGCCTTCATTTGGAAATCTTTCACTTTTACGTCCTACGTTTATTCCGGTTAGGCTAAAGGAGACGATGATGATGAGAAATGAATGAAATGGTGGAATGAAGAAAGTGGAAGAACCTCGAGAAAAACATGCACACGGTGTTTGCCCACTACAAATTTCACATGGCGCGAGTTGGGATCGAACCAGGGACCCCATTCACCAGAGGTGAACGCTCTATATCTTAGAACCCGCGACTTTTGTCTTCATTTGGATCAAAAGCCTGAACAAAGGTGTTTATACGCTGCTGAAGTCGTCTGCTGTGAATTTTACTGGGCGCAGCCATATTGGTTACAATCAATCTGTTGCTAAGGTGGTTGCTAAGGCAGTTTCAATGGCGTTGTATGTGGCAGCTGTCAGTCTTGTGCAAGATGAACTTAAAATTATGAAAAAAAAAGCTACATTTTTTACGAATAGCAGTGAATACATTTACTTTATATATATAGGAAGGCTATATTTATCATAATATGAAACAAAATTGCTCTACATTTTAATTCCTTCAATCGCCAATAACTTACTGGACAACAAGTGAGTGAGAATCCCAAACATGTACATGAGCGCCCCTTAATAATAATTTTAGATTGAGTTTAATTGAAGTTATTGAAAATTGTTATGCTATATACTTCTGTCGTATTGTTTGTTTAGCTTCAGTGAAAATGTTTAATATGGAAGAAACTTGATTTTTATAAAATTAGTGATCAGATATTCGGAACAAAGGAGTACAGCGCTAGAATAACCAACGCATTTTAAAGCATACAATTACGAATACATAATCTCAGAAACTTAGCATCTTCGTAGAAATAATTTCCTAATTTATTCTTCATTCTTTTGTTAGCGGGTGTCCATTCTTTGCTTGACACTGGTAAAGCTGAAATGCGTCACCAGAAATAATTAAATAATTTAAAAGGTATAAGTCTCTAACTATCCTATATAATGTTCTAATGTTATCTGAATTATTTTCTTTGTGTCTACCACAAAGAGCGTACAGATTTGTAACATGCCAGCATATACATGTATTAAAATTCATAAGGAGAACACGTACCAACTTACGCTGGGTGGTCACTTCACATAATACTACATCTATGATGATTAAGGGCAGCTTGAAGCTCGAACGCATATAAGGATGCATCTGTAGGGCAGGCCCGCAACCAGCTACAGAGGTTTGGGGGGGCATGAATATGTTAGGGGGGCCAAGTCATTAAAAATTCTCTTACACATAGCTTTTTTTTGTATTAATAATAGCATTTTGTGTTAAGGTTTAGGGGGCCACGAAAAGTTATGGGGGACCTAGCCCCCCTGTAGTTGCGGGCCTGCTGTAGGGAGCAGGTAGATCAGTGAAGTTGGGTATGCCTGAAAGAAAGACAGGTACGAAAAGCGTACACTAGCCAGGGCTAGTAATCACTACAAGTGTAATTGCATTTCAATTTCTTAGTAACCATGGCACATTTTTAACGCTGTTTCTATGTTCTCCCTCTACATAAATAATTTTCTTGCACGGAAGTATTTTCGTAGATTAGACAAATTTTACACAAATTTTCAAAAAAATGTCCCCGTATTTTTCATGCGTACTTAGCGTAGATCGATAGGATCGAGCAATTATATTTTATGTCAAACGGGATTTGACAAATTAACAAGTCGGGTTTAAACTTTACTATATTGCCTGTACTATACTCTTACCAACATTCATATGCGGTAAGGTACGGTTAGGTTAGCTTGTGATTACTTGTATGCGGTTATCTTACATATATGTATAACGGCGATTTACCAATTTTAAAATCATCCATTGCCTGTAAATCTCAATTGTATCAAGAGTTTTAAATTTTTACACATATATGTAACCACAAAGGTAAAATTGTTATCGAACTTACGCTGGTGAGGATCGGAAAGAGCGGAGGCAGGTGAGAATCACACTCCATGCTGGGGCAGGCATTGTTCGAAGATTATAGTGTGCCCTTAAACGTGTGATTCAATTATAAGTTTACTAAGAAACGATTTTACAGTGTTCTGAGTATCAATATATATTAAACAGCGAAATTAGCTTAAAATGTCACAAACAAACAAACAAAAGAAAAAAGAGCAAGGGAGCCCTGATAAAAATATGTGTATTTTAATTTCTTTCTGGCAGAATGTGCAAGGAGAAAATGTTCTTCGAAAAGATTGAGATATATCTGTTCGCCCAATAAGTAATTAATCATTAACCCTTTATCACTTGTTATACAGTGTGGCTTTGTTTTTATTTCTCTTTAATATGTTATATAGCACAATATTTCTAATTTCATTCTTGGGAAAACAAAAAACATTGCATGTACCTCTTAAACTGTTATGGTTATATCCGAAAATAAAACAAATCATTTTCATAGGCGATTACCGCGTAAACTTCTTCATATAACCCGCTCAAAGCTGGTTTGTTTGTAACCAGCTAGCTGAACAGGAAGCGGAAATGACGTTTACTTCACCAGCGTATTCTGGTTAACTGGTCTCTCTATGCAGATCTTTGCCTTAAAAGGCGCTAAATTCTTTCAGTGATTCAGTCATGATTAAATGCTACGCAGAGATAGGAAAAACAAAAGAAAGAAACCTGTAGGTTTTGCTTTTCTTCTTTTTTATATCCCTATGAAATGGAATTCAGAAGTTTGATCTTGTATACAATAGCCTGTCCGCCCACACAACAACGTGATTATTGTTCAACGTACGTGCTTGCGCCACACATAAACCGACACAAACACCTTAAATGTAGTCTTCGCAGCAGCACAGAACATTTATCAGGAAACTTTTTTCACCCATGTGAAAAACAAGAAGAAATGTTTGAGTAATGTAGAAGAACAAAAATTGTAGTGTTAGTTATACCTTCACTAAATAAAATGAAAATGCTAGAAACAATGTTCATAAATAGTGGATTCTATTAGGGTCTTAACTTGTGGGGGGCAGGAGGGCAACTTCTCCCCAGGGTAGCTCCCCGCTTTTCGAGGGGGATCCAATTGAAGACAATATTTTTAATCCATATACGATACGAACATGAGATTATAAATGAAATATCAAACAGGTTCAATATATTACATAAACAAAACTGCGAAAACAAAAATGAGTCGTGCGCTAATTTCAGTTAAAAAAAATCCCTATTATTACTAGCCCTAGAAGCTATATTTATTCGTACGGCTTTGAGATATGTCAATATTGTCCCCTTAATTAATTTGTCATGTATGGAACAGGCCCAGAGGCATAACTATTGGCTCCACAGACCTTGCCGTGCAGGAAGGTCCACAGGCATCGGGAGGCCCGCAAAGAGCAAGAGAAAGGTGGAAAAAGGGGCTATTTTCGAATTTTGAGGGAGGGCTTACGCGATGTTTTTATAGTGACCACAAATATTAATGCTTACCACCCCCCTTTCGAAAAAAAAATCTAAGTTACGGCGGTGGGCTGTGTTGATGTTTAATTAACCATACGAATGCAGATCAGTCGTTCTTTCAGAAAAATATTCCGGGGTGCACTGCTGGTGGTATTCTATTTATTATTATGTTATAGGCGTATTTCCGAATTCCCTTCAGAGAAAAACGTAACACATAATACGATCTAGACTTTCAATAGTTCAACGTTCTCTGTTCTACCGGCTTCCTAAACTAATACAACGAGATGTCGCATACACCCATTGACTTATTTAATTCTGAATCTGCATATAACTCTGCACTACGACGTCATTTTAGTGGATAAAATTTAGTCAGCTATTGCCAACCTTTCTTCTTATTATTTACAGGCTGCTATTTTATTATTATTGCTATTGTCATTGTATTATTATTATTATTATTATTATTATTATTATTATTATTATTATTATTATTATTATTATTATTATTATTATTATTATTGCTAGAACCGATGTGCTAACCAATCATTAGACTTACGAAGTTAAAGCGCTCCACCTGGCATGCTATATATCCCCATGAGCTATAGAACCGGAGTAAAGCTTTTATTACTTTCATGAAATTACCGTTTCTTCCCTAAGTATTTAGTGCTTCAGTTTGATTGTTCAGATATCCAGTCACCTATGTAAGTCTAAATAATACTACGTATCCATATTGTATTATTAACAAGAATAGACTATATTATAAATAACAGATATAATTTCAATACAAGTACTTGAAAGCACAACGAAAAGCCGGGTTTCCTCAGCGGTATAGCGCTCACCTCAGTTGCGTGGGATACCTGGATGGGTCCTAGCTCGCGGCAGGTTCTGCTTGTGGTATACCAATACTGTGGTGGGGGGTTTCTCGGACTCCTCCCGTTTCTTTCCACGTTCTTAACCCTCCTCATCGTGACCGTCTTCCTTAGCCTTGGCTGGTATTCGTAGATCGTTAACTTATAAGATGAAATCACAAGCACAATAATGTGATTAATTTGCTGATTTAAGTTTAACTTCCCTTTTCAGCAGTGACGCTAAGAGATGTGGACTTACAGTTTAAGGTGGAATTCGAAACAGCATAATCGTTCAAGATTTTGTAAGTCGCACGTGATAGCCACTAGACCAGCGGGGAGAGCTTCAATAATACGAGTATTGAATGATTGTGTTAATGTGTTTATAAACCTAAAATATAGTTTGCAATAACGTATCTTACGCAGTGGCGCAAATCTGTCTTCAACATTAGGGGACACGTAAGACCGTTTTCTTAAACGATGCTCAAAATATTTGTGAAGTTTGAAAACAGTCCTGTGGAAGATCAGGAAGCAGAGTTGTTTTCAACATTAAAATGCGGGCAGATTTGAGGCTTATTCTGGGGGGACATCAATTTCATCTCTCTTTCCTTTGTGGTAATCGGACACAAACCACATGCTTTTCCCAAAAAGGACATCGGATTATTGGGGGGACAGTCTCCCCAGTTCCAAGATTGGAGGGGACAGTCCGCCCAATTCCAAGATTGGAGGGGACATGTCCCCCTTATCCCTCCGGGATTTGCGCCAGTAATCTTACGTTAGAGAATAATTAAACTTCTCTTCACTTTTTGTTTCCGTGTGTAACGTGAGTTGTACATTTGATATCCAGGTAAAAGCCACGTATCAGTGGCAATAACAGCATCCCAGAATTTTAAAGGAGGTCCATTAAGTTTAATTATTGTCAATAAAGATTGGAAGGTACTCTCCAACATACGCTTTCTGTCGGTATTTTTAATATTATCAGCATCACTAAATCCACATTCACAGGCAGCCGTTGATAATGGCACTGAGTGAACGTTTTAAGAACTGGAAAGTCATTTACCAACGTAGAAATTGACTTATACTCTTTCCATTCTGATACTGCAACAATTCCAACAGTTGAGCTGCTTTATATAGGTCTACGTTACCGTGTGGGCAACTCAAGCTATTACGATCTTTATTTTCAAACACTAAAAAGCATTTAGTACATTATATGGAGGAAATAAGCTTTTGTCTACTAAATCCTGGCCCCTTATTTGATCAAACTCACTATAATCACTCCCTATGTCAGATGGTTTCAGCAGTGCACGAAATGCTTTCCTTTATAAAGACTGAGGTAGACATAATCTTTAACATGCATTTGTCTCAGATCTTGGATTGTGATTTGATTTTTTTTTCTCTATTTCATTGTATGAAACTGACTCCTTTTACATCCTTTTACTGATAATAGACAGAATGAACGCAATATCCAGAAGGATACCTCGCAATAGAATGTTTTTTTTTCTCCGAAGCTTTTTTTCAAATACCACAAAGTTTAGAGCGGTCTCTGCTGAAATTGTCAATATTTTCACGCCTCGAAAGTAGGAAACCGAAACATGTGCTAGTACCAAGATCGTAGCCGTTGTAATGCGAGCGGAAGTCACTTGCACTAATTCCGCGTTTTATCTGGGGACAAGAGAAACTAAAAAAAGAAAAAAATCTTTTACAGGGGTAAGTCCCACTTTAACATGACTTTTCATGAGTGTTGTGTACAAATACGGAAACTGTAATTACGACTTGTTTGAAATAAAGGCCTTTTCATTTTTAACAATAAAGTTAAGTACTTTCACATTGGAGAAAAATTAGCAAGGCACATTACATCGATTAGGGTGCTGATTCTTATGGAAAGTTTCACTTGAAGCGGAAGATTTCCTCATGTGGATATCGGATTGCCACAATTCATTTTGCTGAAAGACGTGGTTTATCATGAAACAAATGTAAATTGATCGTGGTTTATCTCCTTGTAACAAATGTAAAATGATCTTAAACAGAGCTTTATCGGAAAGGTTGGCTAATTGAGCTGTAAGCTCTAACCTTTGTAAATAATTGTGAATTGATTAGCTGGAAGGATCACCCTGAAATTTAGGGAAACATTGAATTTCTTTAAGCATAACATCATCTTTAAGTTTCGTGCTTTCTCTCTGGCGATTTGTGATAGTAACATTTTTATTGCTCTTGCGCCTTCGGTTATAAACAACCCAGATTTCTCAATCATCACTAGCACTGTTACCACTGCTGGTGTCTCTACATTCCGAATAAGCCGAATCACTATAATGCCTTTCTCTAAATTGCTTAGGAAAAACTGTTTCTACTTGAGGCTCAAATTCCTGCGCTCTATTTTCGGTACTTTCTATTCTCTGAGTGACCTCTACCATATCACGCCTAATTTCTTTTATTATCTTATCTATTGCCCGTATGTCAGCACGACATTCTCCGTTAGATTCAGTTTTTACTCTCGTATTGTAATCTATTAATTTGGCTTCGCATACCGTCTTAATGTCCTTCCCCGTGTCTTTCTACGCGTTCAGAAATTTCCTCGATACGTTCGTGCATCTCATCTAATTTATCAACTGTATCTATGTGTTTTAACGCAGCGCTCCTTGTTAGCCTAACATACATCTCGGGCTGATTCCAACTGACGTTGGAGGGATTGTTTGTATTCGCGCAAACCTCCTAGTGGTTCTAAATTTTTAGTAACTTTTGTTTCTATGTATTCTACACAATGGCATGTTTCTTCAATTCATTGCTTAACTTCGACGCTGCTCTGTGTGGAGAGTTCGATTCCCTGTTTAATAATATGACTAACTTCAGCAAGTTTGTTGTGAATCTTAAGTGTTAAGCCACCATATTTTTGTTCAAGGATTTCGTTCCTACGTTTATTTTCAGTTTCTACAGTCCTAATACTTTGTTCTAATCTTTCGTTATTTTCGCGATATTCTTGTTGTACGGCGTCCAATTTCTCACCTAATTCCTCTTTAACTCGAAAAAATTCTCCTTATTCTCATCTATTTTTTCTAATCTAGCAAAGTTATCTTTATTTTTAACACAGGTCTCTTTATTTTCCTTTTCTACTTTAGCAAAATTCTCTTTATTCTCAGCACGATTCTCTTTATTCTCTCTTACTAATTCTTCGAAAAGTGAATTCATCCTAGTTATCATATCTACTTCCTGGTGTGCCTTCGTGTACAAAAAATAAACTTAAAACGTGTAATTTAAATAAATTATCACTAAAGCATATCATTAGAATCACCTGAAAAGAACGTTTTTCAGATTGCTGGTTAACCTGGAAAAGAAATGGTATATTAAAGAATTGATGTTATAAGTATTCGAGCACCAACGGTCTCACTTCGAGTCCCTGTTCGGCGTAATTTATTTGTAACCGTCAAGTGTATCAGGTCACCGTTCGGGTACCACTTATTTGTAATCGCCTGGTCGTGGTCTGTGCTCCGTTGTCCTCCGTGGTACTGCCAATGAGTATTCCTCTGAGTATCCCTTTATTATTATTATTATTATTATTATTATTATTATTATTATTATTATTATTATTATTATTATTATTATTATTATTATTAGTTGGTATCCAACATTGGTAGGCTTCTTTCTAGACAATTTGATTGGTTCCCTTTGTTTTTCTACTTTCTACATAAAACAATTTTTGGCGAATGTGTGAGCACTGATAAGGAAGTGTTACGTTAGGAGACCGAGCGTAGAAATTCTAAGAAGAAAGATTTGACTCATGTTATTCGATTTAATACAGAAGTGTGAGTAGCATAGTTTAAACAGTGAAAGATGCTAAGGTTGCGAAACTTGATCCGCAAAGTTTTGACAGTTAATATGTAGTGACTGTGTGCGTGTTTATAAAAGCTCGAAATCTAGTTTAACCTTCCACAATTATGTACGTGGGCTTGTCACAGAATATTTTGGTCCTAGAATATTTTTGTACCCCCAATAAATAAAAGAACATCCGAAAAAGAGGCAGGGTAATAAAAGTGACAGCGGTCATAACCGCAAATTATCTGTGCCTTCAGAAGAAGAAGGACAACTTGGCACGCGACACAATGACTGACAGGTAATAAACAGACCGCTCAGGATATGCTGCTCCCTTCAAAACAAATACTTTATTCTTGTCTAGCATATTTTGGGTCCTGCAATGAATAAAAGAACATCCGAAAAAGAGGCAGGACAATAGACCTGATGACGGTCTTAATCGCAAGAAGGGCAAGTTGCCACGCGACATAGCGACAGACAGCTAATAAACCTACCTGTGAATAAAGAAGTAAAAGAGAATATTTTCTGATAGTTTTCTTAATTTTTTTTTCTCTTCCCAACAATTGTGAATGTGAATAAAAATCACGTTTAGATTTCTATGAAATAATGCTTATTTAAGAAGACAATATATATATATAAGAAAAGAGGTATATAAACTGGTTATAAGAAAATGACACATATAAATGTTCAAAATTTCGGCTTTTATATATAAAAGCCGAAATTTTGAACATTTATATCTGTCATTTTCGTATAACCATGGCGTACGAAGATAAGGGGTTCGTGATTTAAACCTCCTCCTTAATCAAGATATTATAGAAGCTATGCATATTAACAAGAAACAATCATGTTCGAAATACGTATTCTTAAGGAGATGCAAGAGATTCAAATCTTTTTTGGCAAGATTAGTGTATCTCACAAGTTCCCAAAGTATATGAATTTCCCATTAAAATAAACTAACAATCGTTGCAGCTTTTTTGGAAATTATGTGCCCAAAGTAACAAATTCATATAATATTCGAATTTCAAAATATTTATTCATAAAATACTCAATATAAATTAAATGTGCTATTCGAATATTTAAATTCTTTAAAAAATAAGGGAAATTTAAGCTCTTTATTAAAACTGATGGGATACGTGTTACAGCATTTATAACAAATTCGTCTTCTGGAGGAGAAATTGGGCAATTTACATAGAATATTAAAATTTCCGGTTTTATATTAAATTAATTGTAACTGTGCGAAGAACGGACACTTCTGACAATGGTCTATATGGTGAGTTATGAATTATTTTATACATTCAAAAAAGAAATTTTATTTCTTTTGACTACGTAAAATGTGTGGCTCTTTGAACCTCTACGGGAAGGATCTGTTGTGTACAATGCTGACTTTTCATATAGCATCAGTGCTGAAACTAAACCCTAATCTTGAAAGAAACAAACAAATAAGAGCATGCAGTTCTATGCACAATATAGCGTATGGGATTTTTTTCAGCTTTTATCAACAAAAATAAGGTAAAGGAATAAGGAATTGTGTGAATAATGATGTTACACTAACCCATATCCTATTTCTTTATGGCTTTAATTTTATATATATATTTACCAAATCGAAAATCGTTTTGTATGTTTCTTTGTTTTTTTTCTGTTAGATTGAATTTAGTAAACCAAAACACATATATAAAAATGCGTAACTTCTGGTAGTTGATAAAATAGTTAACCAACCGAAATGACACTTGCGATATTTGGGTTGTATAACTCACACATTGCTGGTAACAACTGCAATGCAAGTTTGAAAACTAATCAGTACACCCAGCCCTGGATTGAACATATAACTCACAAGTACTGCAAGTTGTAAACGCACTTGATTAATTGCAGTCTCCACTACAAGGAAACAAACATAGTTCCTGAAGAAGAAAGTCATAAAAAAATTTAAAAATGAAAATTTCGTCGTTTTGTTAAAAAAGACGCGTTTTATGGGAGGAAAACCTCCATCTGAAAAAAGTTGGCTTTTTAAAATCTCTATCGGTCACCACTAAAAACTTAGATTGAACTTTCAACATTATTTATGTACCAGACAATTCTATTCTTCCACGGCAGACAGTCAGCGAACATGGACGAAAAAGACGCTCGATGCTGGCTGGCTATAAGAACTTGTTTGTTATAGTTTATTCGTTTCTATTTTCGTTCCCATATGATTTTTTACCGTACATTCATGTCCAAAATTGTCTCAAGTCTATAAATATGTTATTGTAGGAATATAATTTGATACCGAATTATTATATTTCTTATAATGTTAGTATGTGTATAATCGGCAAAGACAGGTATGTAACAAATTTCATGTGAAAAGAGCAGTAAATAAGAACAATAAAACGAAAATAAAATTTTCTTGTCCATTTAGCAACATTTTATGTTACTCATTATAATTTCGTAAGATAATTTTTCCCTGTGAAATTTACCACCACAAATATACATTCCCCGATTATACACATAGTATCAGTATTAAAAGTACCCTGCAAAATAATTATCAAATTATATTCTTACAAGAAGACAGTTATAGATATGCGACAATCATTTTGGACATGACTGCACATGTTACGCAGAATATGTGTCACTCGAGATACAAATGTGCAGAGTAAAAATGTCGTTGATAAAAAAACAATAAGTAGAATACGGAATGCCAGAATAACATTGTAAGTGATAGAGCAATAAATGATTTAGCATATAAATTTGAGGTAAATAACCTTCTGTCTATGGAAAAATTTCGATTATTATTAGGTATATTGTATAATAGAATGACTTCACATGCAAGCACGATACAAAGAATGTCTTTACACACGGTTGTGTGAACTGAAATTGTAGCACTGCATATATTGTTTTACGGAATTTTATGTATCAGTAGACTTACAAATACTTCAGTGAACCACGAACTCTTATGTATTTCAAATTTAACGATTACGAATTAATCGTTGAGCTTTACTTCCAGGTTCTAATTTCCTCGTGACTGTAAGTGTACTTTTCAATATGTCAAGTTCAGTAATATAAAGTTGAACCTAAAAGAAAAAATGTCACATATGAGAAGTGATATAAATTGCTCCCAGTTATTCGAAGTACTAAATAAATTAGTCTTGTAACTGGATTTCCTGTACGATGCAATTCGAGAATACTTTACGAGCAAAAATAAGTTGCGAAACATTTTATTACATTACTGACTTGTCTAATAAGAATACCAGTTTGTTACTTCATGGGGTCTAACCAGTGTTGCCACAGTTCTATCTCTGGAGTGGGCTGAAAAATAGTACCAAATTGAAACAAAAAGGGCTGAATTTATAACCGCCACCGGTTATTGAAGTAATTTTTGTGGACGCCCTGTATATTTCGTAAAGACAGTGATTATTATTTTCAATTTATACTTTATTCTGCAACGCACAGAAGCTCTTTCTTCGGTGGGAATTGCTTCTTTCCCACACAATTGGACAAAGAAGTCTTTCATCATGTTTTTCATATATATATATAAAACGTTGCTTTTGCTGGGAACATTTCAGTTAGTGACTAACCATTTCAGTGTTTCTCCCTGACTTATTATATGCACAGTATATATTCTGCAGTTATTTGGAACTGAATTAAGTGCTTTCTTTAATCGCTTATGGAAACATTATAATAGATTAGAGAAATACGGGCTGACCAGATGTCCCAGTAGCCAAAGTGGCACCAGCCTCACAATTTTTGCAGTTCGTTATCTATACTTTCTCACGCCAAAGTTATCGCCGTGTCTAGTGTATTATAGGCAGTTGACTAAAAATTAACATAAATTATTTTCCGTATTCTGTTTGTATTGCGTACAGGTGAGTTAACTGAGTGATTTTTGAAATGAACTGCCAACCTTTTTTAGTTGATCATCGCAACCCGTACCTTGAGCTTGGGTGCTCGAGGAGTTCGACTCCGGTGTTGTACGCAGCCACCACGCACGTTGCGTTGGGAATCAATCATTAAGTTGTGTTAAGGGGCACAAGTTATTAGCCGGTGAAGGACGTTTTCTTACGGCTAGCTCCAACTAGTGAAGTCCCAGGTTCACAAACCTAGTGCGCTAAAAAGTTATACACGCGCCCTCCAATATCAGTATTCCACTGTGGAGACCTTATTTTTGTTTATTTGCTGAAGATTCACCTTTACGCTGCAGGACTGTTCAGCGTAACAACTGGATTCATCGTGGGACGGTCCAGACAACTTTTCCCCAGTGCTAATCCCCCAAGTGTGTCAATGGTGTGAGAGAAGCATTTGTAGTGATATCTGAATTATAATCATATATATATATATATATATAAAGGGCTATATTGTCCGAAAAGAGCAGAGCGTAATTTCAGCGACAACATTTATTAGTGTCCAGTGTTGTGTTCATTTCTTTTCGTTATTTTTTTTATATAATAGTGCTCTAATAAATAAGTATAGTGTCATTTAATCTAGTGCGTTTTCGTTGTTTGTATGAGTGATGTTTGTGTGCGTTATGGTCTGGATGACCATCTGATCGTCCGTGAGGTTTTCGAGACGAGACACCCGAACCTCTCGGCGCCTAATGCTCATCTCATTATTGAGACCGACGAGCGATTTGGAAACAGTTTGTAACCTTTTCTTGGAGAGGTCCTTCATTGTCCTGTCCAGGTAAGTTAAAGTATCAGGAAGATACTTATTGGTAGGACCACGAGCCACGGACAGCGACCAGACGAATTAAATTGGTTACAAATAAATGTCCGCCCGAACAGCGACTTGACACCCTGTCGGTTACAAATAAATGGCAGCCCGAACATGGACCTCGAACTCCAGGCGGTTACAAATTCATTATTTTATTCCAGCGTAATACACACTGGCCCAAATCCCGGGGAGATGAGGGGGACATGTCCCCCCAATCTTGGACCTGGGAGGACTCCCACCCCCCAATAATCAGACGTGAAAAGTGCTTTTTGGAATAAATGTGATGATTTGTGTCCGACTGCCGCAAAGGAATGTAAGATGAAATTGATTTATCTTGGATTTTCCATTTTTAAAAAAGAATCGTATTCTGTAGTATTTCAAACTGAACTTCGTGCTGTAGTGCGTTTAGTACCTAGTCTCATCAATATGCATTAATTCTACTTCTGCTTCTTGGGCACAAATTGCAATAAATGCCAGAGGAGGATATGCTCCTCTCCTCATGCTGGAAAATTGTCTCAGCTGTACGTACGGGCACAAATCCCGGGGAAACGAGGGGACATGTCGCTCCAACATTGGAACTGAGGCTCCCCCAATAATCTGAATTGAAAAGTGCTTTTTGCTGATAAGTGTGATGATTTGTGTCCGACTGCCACAAAGGAAAGTGAGATGAAATTGATTTCTCTTGGCTTTTCCATTTTTAATGAAAATGAAGGTGCGACTGTGCGTGACATAACTTGATGTGATATCTTATCTCCTCCACTCCCCTAGGCCTTAGCACACGAAGGGTAGGGTCTATATGGACTACCTTATGTCAGTAGAACCCATCTTTTCAGTAAATGCGCATTTCGTTTATTTGTTGTATCAGCCTAGGCATCTGCTCATGCTTCGTAAGCAAAGAAAATAATTCAATTGCTGGAATATTTTTCTCCATAATCTTAAAGTTACACCTGTTAACTAAAGAGTATATGACATGCGTCAGATTTCTGTAACGATTTCTGTAATGCTATTGAGATTACGAGTATCATCATTTTGCTCAAATAAGAGTATTGTTGCGTCATACATATTTGATTTTCTTTCTTCATAGTTTTGGCAGGGCGCAAATTTTTTCAAAGTCAGACGCACTGGCCATTCCAAAAATGATGGTCGCCAGGTATCTCTCACGTACAAATTGTGACCCTCCCCCCCATACACAGCTTTTGGTTTGATAAAGAAAGAGATTACATCAGGGCATAAAATTTCAAAACCAAACAATCAATAGATTCAGGATAATCAATTTTGAATTGGACAATTGATATACATGTTTTTCTAAAAAATCTTACCTTAAAGCTTCACGTTTGTGTAACGCTCTTTGTCTGCACTGATGTGCCAGTTGTCGATTGCAGTTTTCTGACCACTGATGGAAATTGTTAGGAAATCATCTAGTGTGTCAGTCTTCAGTGAATTCCTGTAGGCAGTCTTAACTCTGTCGGGACTGCTGAAGCTTCTCTCACATGAAGCAGTACTCACAGGTAGAACTGCACAAAATGTGACAATTGGAAGCAAATTTGGGAATCCCGTAATTAAGTTTTGACTGTAAATCTTTTTCAGTGTCTGACTCAATGTCAATGAAGAAAACAAAAGTTTATATTCTGCTAAGACAAGGTCCACTTTTTCCCTATATAAATCTGGTTGCAGTTATTTAAAAAAAAAAGAATTATTTCTTCCACACCAAATTCAAGGATTTTTCCTCAGCGACAATTGAGAATTAAATATGTTTTAATTTATGCATAAATTGATGTTTTAATGGCAAGAATTGCAGACCGATAAATCCTATATGATATGGTACAAAAAATTAGGAGTGAGTCTAACCCTTCTATTCATGCAAGAAAAAGGAAGCATCCTCTTGGCCTACCTAATTTCCCGGGATAATTTTTCCTCCATTTTGATTTTCTTTAATTTAAACATTTCCTTCTTTTTAAAATAACTAAACGATATAATTTTTCCTTTGCTATAATAACTCAAGTCAGCGTTATGTTGATATCCGCGCAAGTTGGTGTGGAACACCAGTTTCGCTTATCAACACTTCACAGTTTTGGTGTTACTGATGACGGCCGACTTGAATCAGAACTGACAACGGTCGAAAGTATGATAGGTGAAACGAAAGAAAGTAACATCAAGAAAAAGAAACAGAAAAATAGAAAGGATGACAGAAAGAACAATTAAGGACGCAGTTCTTACATGGAGTCAAATTTGACAAATACAGTATTGTTTCTGAACAAAGAGCATAAGAAAGTGGAAAGTCAATGATATTCTTAGAAATGGTAAGAAGGATTGTTGTTGTACGTGGAATGCGAAAAACAAACCCATTTATTTCGTGGGAAGCTTAAGCTCGATAGCCTCTTAAATACGCCACTGAAGACAATTCTGCTCCCCTGATCCTCCACAGCATTGTTTTTCAACTTCATAAATATTTTGAACATCGTATATATATATATATATATATATATATATATATATATATATATATATATATATATATATATATATATATATATATATATATATATATATATATATATATGTAATATTGGAACGGGGAACGGTCTTACCCGTCCATCCCAATGTTGAAGACAAATTTGCGCAGATGGTAATACATGGCTCTATAACACGAAACAAAAAAAGGTGAAGTTCTAGAACACTCCCGCCCTCTCTTCCAAGAGTGCAAACCAAGAAAGTACTCTTTTTAAAAATACCTAAATAGGAGTAACCCGAACAACCGTGGAAGTAGATGAAACTTTTATCCAAACGTAGCAAGTTTAACAGAGGACGCAAATTAAAAGGGAAAACAGTTATTATTTTCGGTATGTATTGTAAGGAAATCAAACGCGCCTTGATTTCAAAGTGATCAATAAAAAAAATCCATTCTCCGGACAGCGTTATATTGTACAAATATACGGAATCTTCTTGCTTAATACAGAAATCAGTATGTACAATACGTTATCCATATGCTACATACGCACTGCCCTTAGATGTTACATCATGCCGTTGCAGGATGTCTGATATCTAATAATTTTCCGTATATCACATGCATATACTTACGTTACATTCCTCAACTATATGTTATATACGTCCGCTTGTATGTGAGATTCTGACCGTCTATATTGTTTCATATGGAAAGCACGTATAGATGGAACATTTATACGGAAAGTATTATAAAACATATGTTTTCAGTTATAGCTACGTCTGCTGTACGTTAAGTCCAAAAACTACAGGAATTACGCATGTAACCTAGCTTCTTAAGTATGCCACCTACAATTTTTTTCTCAGTGTATGAAAAATATAAAACTAGAAACAAATCAATCATCGAGTTTTTGTGTAAATAGTACGTTATAATAAAATATTAAAATATAAATTATTGCTCCTTATTCTTGCTCATTTCACGACCGAAGGAGAATAATAGAATGTAAGAAGAATATAAGGTAAGTAAACTGACATTTGTAAAAATAAATAAATAAATAAATAAAACCGATCCAGGTACGACGGATGGGAATTCGAAGCTGGTTATCCACCGTCACTAACGGATGTCCGCGGTCCGTCGTACAGGGTACTAGAACCTTCCCTGAAAGACATCAAAAGAAAGAGATGTAGGGAAAGTCTTACTGACACTTTTGAAAATGTGACAAGTATTTGTTAAATGGTGCTGAATTGGGTAGAATAGTACTAACTTCTCTACAAAAGGGGCTGAAAATGCCAGCGTGGTACCAACGGGCCGATGAATGACAAAAAGGGCTGAATTTGGTACAATTGTACCAAGTGTGGCAACAGTGGGTCTAACTTTTTATTTCAAGCACAGTAGTTACACAAAACAATATTACTTATTGTAATATAGTACAGTAATTGTAATAAAAATAGTTTACTTAAAGAAACTTTGCACAAGGATTTCTCGTTACCTATTGTTATAAAAAGATATCAGTTCTATTTTATATTGCTTTATTAGAACGAAACACACAAAACTCTAGTGCATTAAAGTATTTATCGTTTATATCATAATCTTTAAAATATGGAACAAACACTAATATTCGTTCCTACTTTACGCATTTCCTGTCATGGGCAGTTGCGTCATCTATGTACAATCTAACGAGCTTAGCAAAACGAATTGATCTAAACTTAGATGTTAGGGGCCAGGATGGCTCAGTGGTAGAGCGTTCACCTCTGGTGCATGGAGTCCTTGGTTCGATCCCAGCTCGCACCAAATTAACTTTGTGGTAGACAAACACCGTGTTCGTGGGTTTCCTCGGGGTTCTCCTTTTCCTCCCTTTCCTCCACCATTACTTTCATTTCTCATCATCACCGTCTCCTTTAGCCTTGCCGGCATAATCATGGGACGTAAAACTTAAAGATTTAATTTTCATTTTGATGTATGTGTTATATTTAGGGTAAAGACATACCGAAGATACTTCTCGATCGAGGTCGAGGTTTAAGTCGCGTTTGTTATTTCCATGTCTAGGTCGCGATAGATGAAGGGCGCACATAGAGAGGAGGTCGCACCCTCGCTGTAAGTTCTCAGTTCGAGGAGAAACATTACTGTGACGCGTGTGAAATTATTCCGCCAGTGCATAAAAATCACTGCAAAACCCCAGTTTGAAATTTAAATAACCAAACAGTTTATAAATAGGAATGGACGCGAGACGAGCTATGAGAAATGCTAAAGTCTCGTCTCTTATTTCGCAAAAATATTTGAGTCTCATCTCTTGTCCATCTCTATCAATAAATCAAAGACTTTTACATTTTTTCAGTTTTCTGTGAAGAAATGCTCCCTCTCAGCACTCAGGCGAAAAATTATTCTCCATTAAAACAATAATAATAATAATAAAATAGATATTGTGACGACGTGGATCGTCACAAATATGTGGGTCACTTATTATTATGGATTTATTTAGAAATAGATGGCGCCATCTTTTATTTTTATGGAGACTTACGACCTTATTCTCCCTTCACCCTTTTCTATCCTACCCTCTTGGTCTCAAAATCAGTTTTGCGTTGTAGTAAGAAAATATATATGAAGATCTGGTACCAGCTGGTAAGGTAATATGACGAGGTCCTCGTGATGTAAAATCCGGATTGTGATTGGTTGGTTTTGAACCCGGAATGGAAGCCATGGATCAACTGACGTAGATCGTCAGTTGGTCACTGTACGAGGTACGTAGTGTTTCTTTTTCAAATCTGTTAAATTAAATTATTATTTTTTGTGAAAATTGGTGTGAAATTTATCATCAGAAATTTCGTGAGTATACTCATAAATGTATTTGAAAAAATGATAAATACTTCTGGATTGTCATATTTAGTCACGAGCAAGTGTAAGATATTGCTGATTGAAAAGTTAGATTACTAAAAAGACGAAACATAGTGGTTGGTGTAAGCCATGTTGGAATGGCGACTTTTTTTTATGTGTGCTAGGCTGTTTTTTTTTTTCATCAGAAACAGTAAGATTGATTATTCTTCTTATTACTATTAATATCCAACTGTTAATATTTTGTGTACTATTTGTTTTTTTTTATTTTTATTATTATTACTTTTTTCCTTTGTTATAATAAATCGTTTATTCTTGTTAAAATTGAAATAGTAGGTTTTGTCATTGCTAATTAACTTCCTTAAAACAACTGAGAATTTTTGCTTGCATTTTTCGTAAATTAAAGGTGAGAGTTATACCTATACATACTCTGGGTGCGCTACGCGGCCTTTTAATACAGTACCGGCGAAAGCTCTCCTCGCTTTTTTTTCAGGATTATTTCCCCGGTGGGCGGGTCTGTATTTGAATGTTTAGATGTGTGCTATTCTTTTTCATTCTATTCAAGTATGGATTTTGGCCCGGGGTGGTCATTCTGAAAAAGAAGGGGGATTAAGGGTGTTTTTCGTTACAGTACAGTGACCAACTCGGTTAAAATACTCTCACTTATTAAATTTAAATTTAAATTCAGTTGTTTACTTTCATGTTAATGGCATATAAAGTCAGTGCTGTGCATGTAATTACGTGCTCGTATATATTAATTGGGTACCTTGTAGGAAGTCTTTGTACGGCAGTTCAAGGAATTGGTTCCGGGGATCGAACCCATACTATCTGGTATATAAGTATAGAATCGTATCCAAAAATAAAAACAATGGCTGTAGGTGGTGATTCTAGTTTCTTTCTTGATGAAGAGTTTATAGACGAAATTCCTGTGTATGTTAATGCGTTTTTGAATATGACTATAGAAGAAAAGCAATCGAAAATATTTTCTATGAATGAAAGTGATGCTAAGAAACTGCTGTTGTCAATAACAACTGCTAACAGCAAGTCTGCACCTGTTGGTTCGAGTGTTGTAGTAGGTCAAGGTAGAGGCACTGATAACACAACCACACAGTCGGGTGGAAGTGTGTGTGTGCAAACAGGCAGTCAGCCAGGTCATTTACCTTTTAGCTCGGTGAACGAAGGAGCTAGAGCTGAAACTCTATCTGGATTGACACAAAATAGTTGTTTTAATAAGATGGAACAATCATCAGCATTTTTGGTTTTACGTTCATTCATGGAATCATTAGAGAATTGTGATGGTACGCATCCCTTAAAATTGTATCAATTTATTCAAAAGATTGATGAGTTTTGTAATATTGAGCGTTTTCCTTTTTCTGCGGTTTTGTATTCATTGCGTGGGAAAGTTAAGGGTCCACTGCAGGAAATTCTGAACGAGCTGCCACATACATGTAAAAGCTGGGATTTTGCACGTGATTTTGTTTTTCATAATTTATTATCAGAATGTGCTATTCAGAGAATAATAGTAGAATATATGTATCGTCATCAAGAGAATAACGAGGATTTAAAAGCTTTTGTAAAGCGTGTAACCACTGTTGATAAACTTTTGAAGTTGCGTTGTGGGGATGAAAAGCTGATTAGTTTCATTACCAGTGGCGTTCTTCCAAACATAAGGGAGCGGTTGTTTTACCAAAGAAAACCTCAGACAATAGATGAACTTAATAAACTAGTTAGTGAATACAGGTATCATGAACTTTATATGAAGCAGTTTACTTATAAAATGAGGTCCCAAACAGGGTTGCCGGATGCTCCGGTAGGGAGTGACTTTAAGAATTATCGTAGAACTATAAGCTGTTACAAATGTCAGGGTCCACATCCAGTGAGGCTATGCCCAGAAAACAAAAATACGAAAACATTTTCTTCTTTTTCAAATAAGACTAATAGGAACTTAAATCGTTTAAATAAAAAAGATGATGCAGCGTGTATTGAAGTTAAAGTATGTGGAATTGCAGTGAATAGTTGTTTAGATAGTGGGTGTGTGACTAATCTTTTGAATTTGGAGCTCTTCAATAAAATTAAAAACTCTAGTGAGGTGCAAATAAATTATAAAGAGTGTTTTAAAGGAAAGACTATAAATAACGAATCTATGGTGTTGAGACCTTCAGTTTTGGTTCCGTTTACGGTGAATAATTACACCTTTAAATGCAAACTGTTTTTGTTTAAAGAATTGGAATTTCCCATTTTGATGGGACTAGACTGTTTTCGTCAGGAAGGAGTTTTAGTGGATTTCAATGAATCTAAGGTTGTTTTTAGCAAAGGAAATGTTACTACCCCTCTTGTTGACTTCCCCTCCCCCTCATCTTTCCAAACGAAATCTTCTGCGGCTTCTTGTCATTCCAGGGGTCCTGGCGACGGAGGGTCATCCGCTAGGCTATTTTTGGGAGATCTCTCTAGTCCCAATGGTACGCCCTGGAGCAAAAGAAAGAACAAACGTGGAGTAAATAGGCAATTGGTCTTCGCTCGCTCGAGTTTTCCTGAAACTACTGCTGATAGGGAGAGCGACATTGGAATGTCGTCTGGTGGTCCAAGGATGTTTGGTAACGGAGAGGACAATAACAGGTTTGACAAAAAGCATTCATTCCGGAAGAAACAACATAAAACAGTAAATGGTCGGAGAAACAATAAACATTCGGTTGCGGAATTAAAAGAGAATACCAGCTTTAATTCTAATCGAGAAAGTGTCGCGGATGTAGGTGGCTCTGTTAGTTCTATGCCAATAGAGGAAGAAAAACCGTGCGTTAATAATGATGTAACGTCTTGTTGTAGTAATGAAGATTATAATTTTTCTGATGTTTTGGGTCAGGAAGGGGATCCGTTACTATTAGCATTTAACAAATGTAAAAGTGAAAAGTGGGAAATTAGTACAGATGAAAAGGTTAAGATTTTGAATGGTATTGATGAGGATATGGTGAAACAAGATCCTACTTTGGTTCAGTATGTAGAATATTTATTAGACTTTGAATACACTATTCAATTAAAGTCTGATGAAGTAGTTCGGGAGCGCCAATATCCTTTTTCGAAAAGTCAGCAACAAGAGTTATCGAACTTAATTGAACAATTATTAGAAAATGGTGTGATACAACCTTCTAAGTCTGAATATAGATCTCCGTGCTTCCTAGTGCGTAATAAAGATGGGTCACCTCGATTAGTAGTCAACTACTCTAAACTGAATAGGCTCATTTGTGGGGACGGATTGCCATGTCCCAATATAGAGGAATGCATTAGTTCGCTCGCTAAAGCTAAATATGTAAGCAAAATCGATGGAAAAAAAGCTTTTTTCCAGTTACAGTTGACTCCCGATAGCCGTAAGCTCACAGCATTCGCCGTACAGGAAAAATTACATGAATATTTGCGAATCCCCATGGGTATCTGTGTTGGAGTACAAGCACTTATGAGGGCCTTGGATGAGATCCTGGGAGACTTACGTGGGCGCGGGGTAGAATACTATGCAGATGACATTGTGACCTTTGGTTCTACAATCCAAGAACATAATCGGTTATTAGAAGAAGTCTTATCGCGTTTTGCGAAAAGGGGCTTAACCATCTCACCAGATAAATGTTTACTTTTGAGAAGTAGTATTGAATTTTTGGGGTTTCTTATTAAAGATGGTGAGATATCTATGTTGCCAGATAGGTTGCAAGCCATACAGGATCTCCGTCCGCCTGTGAATCGCCGGGGGTTGTGTAAAATGTTAGGATTTTTAAATTTCTACGCTAAATTCTGCGATAATTATGCAGGTATCGTAGAACCGATGAATCGATTAAGATCTCCGAAGGTGAAGTTTGAGTGGGGTCCGTTACAGGATGCTAGTCTTGCACAAATAAAAGAGGCTTTTGCTGAAAAAATTATTTTACGAATTCCAGACATGAGTAAGCGCTTTTACTTGCATACCGATGCAACTTTACGTTGCCAAGCGGCTATTTTGTCACAAAAGGATGAGCAAGGTTTATTGCGTCCTGTATGGTTCTACAGTAAAACTTTGAAACCAGCCGATTTTAATCGCACTATTTTTCAACTTGAACTTCTTGCTATATATAATGCGGTAATGAGATTTCGCCCGTTTTTGTGTTCGGAGTTTACTATTTTCACGGATAATAGTGCCTTGGTTAATATGCTGCGAAACCCTAAGAACTTAGGAAGATATGCAAATATTGTATAGAACTTATTTGAGTTCAGATTTAAAATAGTGCATGTCTCGTCTTATAAGAACTATCAGGTAGATTTTCTTTCAAGGATTTATGAGATAAATCCGAATGATATTGATGTTGATCCTTGTCCTTTTAATGACTCAGAGGGATATATGTATAGTCTGTGGAATTTACCGCTAGCACATGAGGACATTAAACAGTATCAGCAATCAGAGGCAGATACTAAGGATATTTATGAGATGGTAAAGAGCCATGGCGGAGAGCATGAACAATATAAGTTAATGAGAGATACTTTATACATAAAAAGCAAGGCCAAGGTGTCGCCTTATAAAATACTCGTCCCACGTATTTTGAGACCTCTACTACTAAGCTATTATCATATTTTATTGCCCAATGGCGGGCACTTAGGTTTGTTGAAGGTATACAAAAAGATTTGTAGATATTTTTCTTGGCCAAATATATTCAACGAAGTGCAGGACTTCGTTCGCTCGTGCCATGAGTGTCAATTAGTAAAGGCACGAAATACTCTTCCGCAAGGACAACTAATTTCGGAATATTGTAAGGAAGTTAACGCGCATTATTACGCAGATTTAGCGGGGCCGTTGCCTTCTAGTTTCGGGTATCAGTATGTCCTTCTATGCTTAGATAATGCGAGTCGTTATCTACATTTAGTTCCGTAGTAGTAGGGGTCCCCGTATATTGCGCCGAGTCAGCAAAAATTTTAGTGACGTCATAAGTCAAAGGTCAATGACCTTGGCCCGGGGTCAATGACCTAGGGGTACATAGGACCACCCCCTCTAAATTTTGGCAGGGGTGCCATGGCCCACCCCTAAATTTTGGCAGGGGTACATAGGACCACCCCCCTTAAATTTTGGAAATTGCCAAATCTAAAAATTTGGTATGGTAGCCTAGAACCATAGTATGTACCTCTATCAGTATTGGGTGTCTATGTCGTTCCCTTTCATGGGTAAAAAATTGCCAAAAATTGAAATTTCGGGGGTTTTTGACCTAATTTATCCCCTTGGATGAGGTGTTATTACCCTATATAGTTATATGGGCGTATACAGGGGTCCATTACCTTTCATAACATATGGGTATATTAATGCACCCCTTGAAAAATTTGGGAGGGGTACCTTGGCCTACCCCTTAAATTTTGGAAATTGACCAATTTAAACATTGGGTATTATAGCACAGGACCCTAATATGTATCGTGATAAATTTGGGCGGTCCACCTCGTTTCCTTCTAGGGGTACAAAATTGCCAAAATATAAACGTAAGCACGTGTTTGGTTTTTGGTCGATTTTATCCCCTTTGATGAGGTGTTATTATCCTATATAGTTATATGGTCATGTATAGGGGTCCATTACCTTTCATAAGATATGGGTATATTTGTGCACTCCTTTAAAATTTGGGAGGGGTACTTTGGCCCACCCCTTAAATTTTGGAAATTGACCAATTTAAACATTTGGTATTATAGTACCGGACCCTAACATGTATTATGATAAATTTGGGTGGTCCACCTCGTTCCCTTTTAGGGGTACAAAATTGTCAAAATATAAACGTAAGCAATACGTTGTACCACGTGTTTGGTCTTTTGGCCCAATGTAACCTCTTGGATGAGGTTCTATTACCTTATATGGTTATATGATTATGTATAGGGGTCTATTTCATATCATAAGACATAGGTACATTTGTGCACCCCTTGAAAAATTTGGGAGGGGCACTTTGGCCCACCCCTTAAATTTTGGAAATTGACCAATTTAAACATTGGGTATTATAGTATAGGACCCTAATATCTATTATGATAAATTTGGGTGGTCCACCTCATTTCCTTCTAGGAGTACAAAATTGCCAAAATATAAACGTAAGCAATACGTTATACCACGTGTTTGGTTTTTGGCTCAATTCATCCCCGTTGATGAGGTGTTATTACCTTATATGGTTATATGGTCATGTATAGGGGTCCATTCCCTTTCATAAGATGTGGGTATATTTGTGCACCCCTTGAAAAATTTGGGAGGGGTACTTTGGCCCACCCCTTAAATTTTGGAAATTGACCAATTTAAACATTGGGTATTATAGTATAGGACCCTAATATCTATTATGATAAATTTGGGTGGTCCACCTCATTTCCTTCTAGGAGTACAAAATTGCCAAAATATGAACGTAAGCAATACGTTATACCATGTGTTTGGTTTTTGGTCGATTTTATCCCCTTTGATGATGTGTTATTATCCTATTTAGTTATATGGTCATGTATAGGGGTCCATTACCTTTCATAAGATATGGGTATATTTGTGCACTCCTTTAAAAATTTGGGAGGGGTACTTTGGCCCACCCCTTAAATTTTGGAAATTGCCCAATTTCAACATTGGGTATTATAGTACAAGACCCTAATATGTATTATGATAAATTTGGGTGGCCCACCTCATTCCCTTTTAGGGGTACAAAATTTACAAAATATAAACGTAAGCATTACGTTGTACCACGTGTTTGGTTTTTGACCTAATTTATTCCTTTGGATGAGGTCCTATTACCTTATATGGTAATGTATAGGTGTTCATTCCCTATCATAAGACATAGGTACATTGATGCACCCCAGGAGGGGATTCGGTATCATAGTACATGACTCAACATTTATCATGATAAATTTGGGTGGTCCACATCGTTCTCTTTTAGGGATACAAAATTGCTAAAATATAAACATAAGCAATATGTTGTACCATGTGTTTGGTTTTTGGCCCAATTTCTCCCCTTTGATGAGGTTTTATTACCTTATATGGTTATATGGTCATGTATATAGGTTCATTTCCTATCATAAGATACGGGTACATTGATGCATCCTTTAAAAATTTGGGAGGGGTATCTTGACTCATCCACACGGTTTTAGAAATTGTTTAATATAAGCATTTGGTATCATAGTACAGGTCTCCAATATGTACCACTATAAATTTGGATGGTCCACATCGTTCCCTTTTCATAGGTAAAGAACTACCAAAAAATCAAATTTCGGAGGTTATTGACCCCTATTTAGCACGTTATATGGTTTATTACCTTTATATGTTTATGTTCCCTTTTAAATTTGAGAATTATCAAATAACAAAATTCGGTAAACGTTTTCTAGGACCCATTGATGTTCCTCTTATGGCCAAATATTCAAAATTTAAATGTTATTGACCGGCTTTATTATTGAATAAGTACAGGATTTATTACTTTTTCATAAGACACAGGTGTATTTGTGTACCAATCTTAAATTTTGGAAGGGTACATTTCTTATTGTCATATCAATAATTGGTAAATGTTCTTTGGGTAAATCATTGTGATCACGTGATCAGTTATTGACCTATGATGGGATTAGGAGTCCAGGACATTGGTACATTGAAACTTTGTAGGATAATTTGAGAATGCGTCATTGGTTTTGATTATTCCCGCCAAATATAAACGTAAGCAATACGATGTACCACGTGATTGACCTTGATGAGGTAGTGTACAGGGATTCATTTCCTTTGTTGTGGTACTTCTTAAGTTTGAGTACACACACACTTCTAGAAAACAGTTGGTTCTACTCAGGTAAACAATTGACGGACATTATTGACCTTATTGAACATATAATGATAATATTAACTCTAAGACTTAGGTATATCAAGAGAAGTATTCTTTAAATTTGGGAATGGTGATAAACAGAATTTTAACATAAGGTGCGAAATTTGAAACAATACATTGAACTTTAGTCACAGCTCATAGTCTAAGATCATTGGTGGTGATTGATTTGAAATCTGATAGCTAACCTTATTGAATCTTATGACTCATAGTCTTAAGGGAATACATGCTACAACACTGGCAAAGTTATTGTTGATGCAATTTGATTGGTTGATCACTATCTTTCGTGCAATCTGATTGGCTGATCACTATCTTTCGTGCAATCTGATTGGTTGATGATTTTCAAATCTTTACTGCATTCAGTTTTAAGTTTTGTTTAACATTTAAAAATCTTGGTTTCGTTCAACATTTTGCACTCACTGATAAATATGATCAAAACCGTTTATTTGTTAATCGAATAGTTAGAAACCGGATAAAGTTTGACGGTTAACCGTGAAACGTAATTTTTTTTCAGTTTGAAAATTTTTTGTTTGAAAGTTTTTGTTTGAAAACTCTTGTTTCAAATTTGTTTGAATTTTTTTTGTTTCAGAATTTTGTTTGAAATTTTATGTTTCAAAATTTTTTGTTTGAAAATTGTTTCAAAATTTTTTTTGAAAATTTTTTTGTTTCAATTTTTCGTTTCCAAAATTTTGTTTCCAAATTTTTTGTTTAAAATTTTTTGTTCGAAATTTTTGTTTTGAAATTTTTCGTTTCCAAATTTTTTTGTTTAAAAAATTTTGTTTGAAATTTTTTTCGTTTGAAAATTTTGTTTCCAAATTTTTTCGTTTCAAAAGTTTTGTTTGAAAGTTTGGTTTGACATTTTTTTTTAAAGATTGTGCACTCATTTGTAAAGAACCGGAACTGTTTAGAACAAAAACCTTTGTCAATATTTGTTTTCATGATGCAATAGTACACGTCAGAACATGGGGTTGTACTTGAAATGAAAAAACACAATTCATTGAAATGGATCATTTTATTACACTCCACATACATCCATACCAGATAGTGGTTCTGGATATTGTCGATACAATGTATTTTGAACTTCTTGCACTAGTTTGTCTTTAGCATATAATTTTAATTCCAGTTGAAGTCTTTTAAGGTCTAATGCAATATCAATTGTTGGAAACTCAATGTCCATTTGATCACAAATAAACTGTTTATCAATACAGGTATGCACGCACGAACGATGTTGAATCACAATATCTAGATACATGTTGTACAATATGCATAACACATTTTTCAAAATAGTACTTTTTCAGGAATATACTTGTTTTGTTGCACACTTCCACTGCATGTTTCACACACTGAAATACGTTGATAAATTTGTTCAATTCCGTTTGCGTTAGATACAACATGTTGCGAGGGACATGGAATGTACTCTTTTTACGTAACAGCACCATCTTCTCTTCGAGGACTGTACGCAACACCACTTCATGATTTGAGCCTAATGATTTGACTATGGTCACATTTAGCTCATCATGAAAATAATCGTTCATTTGGTCGATTCGTGCCATTCTTCACAGGTCAGTTGTACACCAAATTGTTCTGCTTTGCCCAATCGAATCACTGGTTCAAATGCTCTAGCACTGATACCAATCATCACATGTTTTGTTTGAAATATATTTATTGGATAATAGCTTGCGAAGATGAACTCTTTATCGTTAGAAGTACATATCTTTCCTCCTGAAAAGCACTTGCTCAAATGATTTCACTGTATTGGTTGATTTATAGTTATTGCTGACGTCATTGGAAAGGAATGTGCTGACGTTTGAATTCATGATTTCATCACAGTTACTGACGTCATGCTGACCAACCACATTCATACAACTACGTCTGATGTGTTGACGTTTGAATTCATGATTTTATCACAATTGCTGACGAATCCGGCTGTGTACTAAATTCAAATTGATGACTTCGACCCAAGAGTCTTTTATAGCATAAAGATACAGATCCAGTATTTAAGAAACGCAGCAGTTCTTCTTGCCTTGATGCTTCCATGGGTAAATATCTTGCTGGTAAAATTATATTCTTATCATTTTCAAGCTTCACTACGATTCTTAATCCAAACTTTGTATGGATTTTTTCGCTAGCTAAGATTCTATAAGGTACATTCTGTTGTAAATCAGTAATCTTGGTAAATGATTTCATCACATCACGTGTGTTTAGAAACTGCAGACAAGTAGCCATGATGACGTTATCATGAATACTAACGCGAACGATACTTATATATGATGCAAAACTGATGACGTTGCATTATCATGTTCTGACGTGTACTATTGCACCCCAATGTTGCCAGAGGTTTTAGTTCTAAGCAGTTCCGGTTCTTTACTAATGAGTGCACAAACTTTTAAAAATGTCAAACCAAACTTTCAAACAAAAATTTTCAAAAAAAAAATTGAAACAAAATTTTCCAAACAAAACTATTCAAACAAAAATTTTTTAAACAGAAAAAAATTTGGAAACGAAAAATTTCAAAACAAAAATTTCGAACAAAAAATTTTAAACAAAAAATTTTCAAACAAAAAATTTTGGAAACGAAAAATTGAAACAAAAAAATTTTCAAACAAAAAATTTTGGAAACGAAAAATTTCAAACGAAAAAATTTTAAACAAAAAAAATTTTGAAACAAAATTCTGAAACAAAAAAATTTCAAACAAAATTTTCAAACAAAAAATTTTCAAACAAAGATTTCAAACGAAAAGTTCCAAACAAAAAAATTCGAAACAAAAATTTTTAAACTAAAAATATCAAACGAAAAAATGTCAAACCAAAGTTTCAAACAAAAAAAATTCAAAACTTTTTAAATGTTAAAACAAAACTGAATGCAGCAAAGATTTGAAAATCATCAACCAATCAGATTGCACGAAAGATAGTGATCAGGCAATCAGATTGCACGAAAGATAGTGATCAACCAATCAAATTGCATCAACAATAACTTTGCCAGTGTTGTAGCATGTATTCCCTTAAGACTATGAGTCATAAGATTCAATAAGGTTAGCTATCAGATTTCAAATCAATCACCACCAATGATCTTAGACTATGAGCTGTGACTAAAGTTCAATGTATTGTTTCAAATTTCGCACCTTATGTTAAAATCTGTTTATCACCATTCCCAAATTTAAAGAATACTTCTCTTGATATACCTAAGTCTTAGAGTTAATATTATCATTATATGTTCAATAAGGTCAATAATGTCCGTCAATTGTTTACCTGAGTAGAACCAACTGTTTTCTAGAAGTGTGTGTGTACTCAAACTTAAGAAGTACCACAACAAAGGAAATGAATCCCTGTACACTACCTCATCAAGGTCAATCACGTGGTACATCGTATTGCTTACGTTTATATTTGGCGGGAATAATCAAAACCAATGACGCATTCTCAAATTATCCTACAAAGTTTCAATGTACCAATGTCCTGGACTCCTAATCCCATCATAGGTCAATAACTGATCACGTGATCACAATGATTTACCCAAAGAACATTTACCAATTATTGATATGACAATAAGAAATGTACCCTTCCAAAATTTAAGATTGGTACACAAATACACCTGTGTCTTATGAAAAAGTAATAAATCCTGTACTTATTCAATAATAAAGCCGGTCAATAACATTTAAATTTTGAATATTTGGCCATAAGAGGAACATCAATGGGTCCTAGAAAACGTTTACCGAATTTTGTTATTTGATAATTCTCAAATTTAAAAGGGAACATAAACATATAAAGGTAATAAACCATATAACGTGCTAAATAGGGGTCAATAACCTCCGAAATTTGATTTTTTGGTAGTTCTTTACCTATGAAAAGGGAACGATGTGGACCATCCAAATTTATAGTGGTACATATTGGAGACCTGTACTATGATACCAAATGCTTATATTAAACAATTTCTAAAACCGTGTGGATGAGTCAAGATACCCCTCCCAAATTTTTAAAGGATGCATCAATGTACCCGTATCTTATGATAGGAAATGAACCTATATACATGACCATATAACCATATAAGGTAATAAAACCTCATCAAAGGGGAGAAATTGGGCCAAAAACCAAACACATGGTACAACATATTGCTTATGTTTACATTTTAGCAATTTTGTATCCCTAAAAGAGAACGATGTGGACCACCCAAATTTATCATGATACATGTTGAGTGATGTACTATGATACCGAATCCCCTCCTGGGGTGCATCAATGTACCTATGTCTTATGATAGGGAATGAACACCTATACATTACCATATAAGGTAATAGGACCTCATCCAAAGGAATAAATTAGGTCAAAAACCAAACACGTGGTACAACGTAATGCTTACGTTTATATTTTGTCAATTTTGTACCCCTAAAAGGGAATGAGGTGGACCACCCAAATTTATCATAATACATATTAGGGTCTTGTACTATAATACCCAATGTTGAAATTGGGCAATTTCCAAAATTTAAGGGGTGGGCCAAAGTACCCCTCCCAAATTTTTAAAGGAGTGCACAAATATACCCATATCTTATGAAAGGTAATGGACCCCTATACATGACCATATAACTAAATAGGATAATAACACCTCATCAAAGGGGATAAAATCGACCAAAAACCAAACACATGGTATAACGTATTGCTTACGTTTATATTTTGGCAATTTTGTACTCCTAGAAGGAAATGAGGTGGACCACCCAAATTTATCATAATAGATATTAGGGTCCTATACTATAATACCCAATGTTTAAATTGGTCAATTTCCAAAATTTAAGGGGTGGGCCAAAGTACCCCTCCCAAATTTTTCAAGGGGTGCACAAATGTACCTATGTCTTATGATATGAAATAGACCCCTATACATAATCATATAACCATATAAGGTAATAGAACCTCATCCAAGAGGTTAAATTGGGCCAAAAGACCAAACACGTGGTACAACGTATTGCTTACGTTTATATTTTGACAATTTTGTACCCCTAAAAGGGAACGAGGTGGACCACCCAAATTTATCATAATACATGTTAGGGTCCGGTACTATAATACCCAATGTTTAAATTGGTCAATTTCCAAAATTTAAGGGGTGGGCCAAAGTACCCCTCCCAAATTTTAAAGGAGTGCACAAATATACCCATATCTTATGAAAGGTAATGGACCCCTATACATGACCATATAACTATATATATAGGATAATAACACCTCATCAAAGGGGATAAAATCGACCAAAAACCAAACACGTGCTTACGTTTATATTTTGGCAATTTTGTACCCCTAGAAGGAAACGAGGTGGACCGCCCAAATTTATCACGATACATATTAGGGTCCTGTGCTATAACACCCAATGTTTAAATTGGTCAATTTCCAAAATTTAAGGGGTGGGCCAAGGTACCCCTCCCAAATTTTTCAAGGGGTGCATTAATATACCCATATGTTATGAAAGGTAATGGACCCCTGTATACGCCCATATAACTATATAGGGTAATAACACCTCATCCAAGGGGATAAATTAGGTCAAAAACCCCCGAAATTTCAATTTTTGGCAATTTTTTACCCATGAAAGGGAACGACATAGACACCCAATACTGATAGAGGTACATACTATGGTCCTGGGCTACCATACCAAATTTTTAGATTTGGCAATTTCCAAAATTTAAGGGGGGTGGTCCTATGTACCCCTGCCAAAATTTAGGGGTGGGCCATGGTACCCCTGCCAAAATTTAGAGGGGGTGGTCCTATGTACCCCTTGGTCATTGACCCCGGGCCAAGGTCATTGACCTTTGACCTATGACGTCACTAAAATTTTTGCTGACTCGGCGCAATATACGGGGACCCCTACTACTACGGAACTAAATGTAGATAACGACTCGCATTATCTAAGCATAGAAGGACATACTGATACCCGAAACTAGAAGGCAACGGCCCCGCTAAATCTGCGTAATAATGCGCGTTAACTTCCTTACAATATTCCGAAATTAGTTGTCCTTGCGGAAGAGTATTTCGTGCCTTTACTAATTGACACTCATGGCACGAGCGAACGAAGTCCCGCACTTCGTTGAATATATTTGGCCAAGAAAAATATCTACAAATCTTTTTGTATACCTTCAACAAACCTAAGTGCCCGCCATTGGGCAATAAAGTATGATAATAGCTTAGTAGTAGAGGTCTCAAAATACGTGGGACGAGTATTTTATAAGGCGACACCTTGGCCTTGCTTTTTATGTATAAAGTATCTCTCATTAACTTATATTGTTCATGCTCTCCGCCATGGCTCTTTACCATCTCATAAATATCCTTAGTATCTGCCTCTGATTGCTGATACTGTTTAATGTCCTCATGTGCTAGCGGTAAATTCCACAGACTATACATATATCCCTCTGAGTCATTAAAAGGACAAGGATCAACATCAATATCATTCGGATTTATCTCATAAATCCTTGATAGTTCTTATAAGACGAGACATGCACTATTTTAATCTGAACTCAAATAAGTTCTGTACAATATTTGCATATCTTCCTAAGTTCTTAGGGTTTCGCAGCATATTAACCAAGGCACTATTATCCGTGAAAATAGTAAACTCCGAACACAAAAACGGGCGAAATCTCATTACCGCATTATATATAGCAAGAAGTTCAAGTTGAAAAATAGTGCGATTAAAATCGGCTGGTTTCAAAGTTTTACTGTAGAACCATACAGGACGCAATAAACCTTGCTCATCCTTTTGTGACAAAATAGCCGCTTGGCAACGTAAAGTTGCATCGGTATGCAAGTAAAAGCGCTTACTCATGTCTGGAATTCGTAAAATAATTTTTTCAGCAAAAGCCTCTTTTATTTGTGCACGACTAGCATCCTGTAACGGACCCCACTCAAACTTCACCTTCGGAGATCTTAATCGATTCATCGGTTCTACGATACCTGCATAATTATCGCAGAATTTAGCGTAGAAATTTAAAAATCCTTACATTTTACACAACTGACGTAGCCATGGATCAACTGACGTAGATCGTCAGTTGCTCACTGTACGAGGTACGTAGTGTTTCTTTTTCAAATCTGTTAAATTAAATTATTATTTTTTGTGAAAATTGGTGTGAAATTTATCATCAGAAATTTCGTAAGTATACTCATAAATGTATTTGAAAAAATGATAAATACTTCTGGATTGTCATATTTAGTCACGAGCAAGTGTAAGATATTGCTGATTGAAAAGTTAGATTACTAAAAAGACGAAACATAGTGGTTGGTGTAAGCCATGTTGGAATGGCGACTTTTTTTTATGTGTGCTAGGCTGTTTTTTTTTCCATCAGAAACAGTAAGATTGATTATTCTTCTTATTACTATTAATATCCAACTGTTAACATTTTGTGTACTATTTGTTTTTTTTATTTTTATTATTATTACTTTTTTTCCTTTGTTATAATAAATCGTTTATTCTTGTTAAAATTGAAATAGTAGGTTTTGTCATTGCTAATTAACTTCCTTAAAACAACTGAGAATTTTTGCTTGCATTTTTCGTAAATTAAAGGTGAGAGTTATACCTATACATATTCTGGGTGCGCTACGCGGCCTTTTAATACAGTACCGGCGAAAGCTCTCCTCGCTTTTTTTTCAGGATTATTTCCCCGGTGGGCGGGTCTGTATTTGAATGTTTAGATGTGTGCTATTCTTTTTCATTCTATTCAAGTATGGATTTTGGCCCGGGGTGGTCATTCTGAAAAAGAAGGGGGATTAAGGGTGTTTCTCGTTACAATATGTCTTCAGGTTTCGAGGTGGAGGGGGTATCAACTTCAACAAATGAAGTTTCGTCACTGCAATTCCATTATTCGATGTTACCTCCCTATGGATACGTGCCTGTCTTTACAGGTATTTCTTTACCTTATGTCAGTAACAAATTTAGGTTCAGAGCGCAAGAACGCTGTTGGTTGTGTTCAAGAACTTTTAGCCTTTTTCCACATGTCTTCGAAACACAATTATGACCTTCAAAATGTGTTAGGACACTCACTACGAAGTTATTGTGAAACCCGTTGGATCGAGAGGCACGTTTCCATTTTGGAGTTCCAGGGAGATTCGTTGAAAATAGCCGAATCTCTTCAATGTGTATCCCGTTGGCAAGACAACGCTTCTGCAGCTATGGCAAACTGTTTATTACACTCGATTCTTAACGGTGAATTTATAATTACTATTGTCAGTTTAAGTGATATCCTGAACACTGCTGTTGTGCTCAGTAAATACTTACGGGAAGAAAACATAGATGTGTACGCGGTACAGGAGAAAACACATGCAATTGAAGTACTGAAGGAGAAGACAGTTTTTTCTATTATCTTTGAACATAAAAAAAAGCGTAATGAGAACCATGGATGTCCTCTTCGCATTCTACGATTGACTGACAAACAAGCCAACCGGACCGGACAAACTATCCCAATGTTTCTGATAATGAAGAAGCTAATATTAAGTCTTATTGAAAAAAAAATGTGTGTACATTCCATTAGTAGATTGTGTTAATGTTGATCTTCAGAACCGTTTTATAAACAGTCTGTCAATTGCTAAGATTTAAACACTTTAGTGCCCGTATAGCTGGAAGAAATCTCAGATATGAGTGATTGAAAGAAAGAATTGAAAATATTTGTGACAAATGCTTCCCTCTGCTTTTTCGCGATAGGGACACGATAGAAACGAAACTTTTTCATGAGGTATGTTCTTTGAAGAAAAGTTGCAACTTCGAAATTATCAAAACGTTCAACACGGCGCTAGTAGCATATTCCAAAATTGATGGAAATATCTATCTATTTTTGAATTCTGTTACAAATATTGCTTACTTGACCAATATCCACAGCGACAGCAGAAAGAAGCTTTTCAACTCTAAGAAGATTCAAGAGCTGGATAAGTTCTAGGATGACAGAAGATAGGTCGATTGGACTTGCATTGTTGTACATACATCGTAATCTTACGTGGACATTGAAAATGTTATTAATAGGTTCCTAATTTGATAAAAAGGATTTTTCAGTCCGTACTTTAAGCAGCACTAGTACAGACAGGAAGCATTAAAATTATGAAACGAATAGCAAGAAATTATAATTTTAAGACTTATGTGTCATTTCGAAATGATGCAAACTTTCAGTTATTGGTATAAAGTAATATGATAATTTTTTTAATCAATTGTTTTGCCGTGTGTTTTGATATGCACCTATAAATAGGCGAAATAAGGATTACATCTTTTTAAACTGTGTTTACATTCTCAACAAATTTGTATTTTTTAATGTCGTTTTGTTAGATAAAATTAATAATTGACAAACACTTAAGCCGTATTCGAGTTGATTCGCCCTCTCTTGCCGTCTTAAACTTTGTATACAATAAATTACTTTTAATAATGTGTGTTATCGTTGTTGCAATAAGTTACATCAGTGTGTACAGTGAAATTAATCTTACAAGAATGAATTCTAAAGTTGCCATATATTAAAATTAGAATAGCGGGGATTCTAAACCGTAAATACTGATGTGAACTTGTGTATTAGAAATACTAATCTCGGATCCTTCGAACCTTTTTTTTTTTTTAAATTGATTTCTTTTTTAGGTGACACATCCAATGTACTTTTCTAAAGAAACTAAAGTAGATAAATTTGCTTTTAGCGTTTATTCAGTTCAACAAAAGTGAGTCTTGATTGTAAAGTAAGTATTAAGTAAGTATTACAGTAAGATATCTGTAATTGTAAGGATATATGTAAGGCAAGTTTAGAAAAAAGCAAACGACATATGGCAGATATTGTTCATACGGTTTTCTCTCTAAGAAAAACTAAAAATAATTTCTAAATTTTTATCATAAGAAAGGTATGTTTTGGCCAATCTCTTATAAAATTTCTAATCATTTTTAAAGACTGCTACTTGAAATCGTACTAGCATACAAAATTACTACGGTTTCACAATATATGAACTACAGCATAAACATTTTAAAATAAAAAATATTAATAATGAATCTAAGCTAAACAAAGTGCTAAGGATCAATTTGCAATCGTTTCTGAATATATAAAGACTAGGTAAACGCGTAGACTAGGTAAAAACAGACTTGTTCAGCTGAACTGAATAGAATGGTCATCAAAGAAATACACACCCATGAGATCATACATTACCATTCATGGGTTGAAGCAAAATGTGTACGATTATGACACATTTTTTGAAGTTTATAAAGTCATTAATAATTCAAGTATGTTTGTCACAACACGATCATTTGTATATAACATCCATTACATTACAATAAAAACACATGAACTAGAAAAAATAAACAAATAAAAAAAATAAAAGGAACTGTGCATTAGAACAGATCTCTTATTAGCAAACGGCTCTGCGCACGCCCACTGGGCAAACAGCTCACAGCCTGAGTCTTGAGCTTGAGTCCAAATTTAACTCAATCGCGATTGAGATTGACACAGATATGTATCGGTTTACGTTGAGTATAGTAACACTTTATCAACAAAGTGGTCTTAGATTTTTCTCCAATCCAAAAAAGCTGGTGTTTTTTTATGATTAAGCGGGGGAAGAATATGGGACCTAAAAATCGGGCGGTACCCGCTAAAATCGGGTAATCTACCCTATTTTAAAGTATTGTGAAGTTTGTATTAAGGAACAATTGAAAGACATCAAGACACTGAATTTTATTCTGGAAATTCTAGAATCTGTGGAAACATTTTAGTTGGAAGGATATTAACTTCGTTCAGAGGTAAGTTAAGAAATACTTTGTTCTCTCTCATGAAAGTATTTTTTGAACAAGAGTGTGTGCAGTAAAAATCATTATTTTGAACGATTTCAGATAAAGATAATTTAGTATTTTAATGAGTTTCTATACATTAATTGTAATTATCCGAATTTAACCTTTTTGTTTAGGAATATAAAAATGTCGGTGTATCTCTAAAACTGAATTCGGCAATATGAAGATAAATACGTATTACGCTTACGCCACACTTAAGTCTACATTTTTATTTAGCGAACCAAATATCAAAAATGACTTAAGTTTATTTTTCAGAGCTGGGCTCCCCCTCAGATAATTCCTGGATCCACCCTGTCTCTGCATTTGTATTGCGTTGCATATTACATTAGTACTTTAGCGTTATTTCTTGTTTTTGGTTCTTTTGTTTATACATATCAACTGTATTACAACACATTGTAAAATGTAGTACAGCATAATAAATGTTCTTTTAATTTTAAATTTACTGCGTTATTTATGTACACAGTGCTTATTTAATGCTTATTCGTGAAATATCTAGTGCATTTTGTCCTAATAGATAAACGGTGGGCTTTTCTCCTATCTTTGGAAAGTTATAGAGTGTTTTTCCTCTTTATAATACAATGTTTTTACTCTTTATAAAATGCACTGTAGTTCTGAATGTATCTCCACTATCTTCCGTCACTGAAAGTAATGTCGGGAAAACACTGAAGGCAACCTAGAAAATGCAAGAAAATTGTTGCGCAACAAATAGGGTATGTTATCTCCACCATGTAAGATAAAAAAAAAATTAAAATATATATATATATTTCAATGTAGTAGTTCTATCTCTCACCCTTCGGATCTGATCACTTTATATCTATATGAAAACTATAAACCTAATCGAGATTCTTTATCACCCCACTCTAACGAGTCTGCCATTTCTACTTTACAACAAAAGAAATAAATTCCTTAAGAAATAAATCGTCCGCTCGCTGTTGTCTAGGTAACAGGTTCAAAATACGGTTGAGTTAAAATTAAACACTCAAGGGATTTACGATGGATAACTATATTTATTAAACTTAATATTTTTCTAATTAGGGTAAGGTGAGTGACTAGAATTTTGAGGTTCAAAGGACGTTACTTCGCCCTTGAAAGAAAATCTTTAATATTTTCTCGGCTTCCCAAAGAACTCATCATGAGAGTTCAAGGAGCACAGACTATAATTTAAATATCACTAATCATAAACAATAAAAGACTTCTCTAATATTTCTTTGGGAACTGCGGTAATATGGAAAACTAGTACTCTCTCTCCTCTAGGTCCATATTCCATGCTTTCAAAGACTGATTAACTTCACTTCAGTAACAATCTGGCCTACACCTGGTTTGGACTCTCAACACTCTGAGAAATCCAGAAAAGGAAACTAACTAAAATCTTAAAGGATTGGTAAACCTAGGGAATTAGGAGTAGCAGCCGTCACTCATGGCCCAGCTATATTATTACGTCTTCCATTCAAGACTCTAGGTTAAAAGGTAAACACACACTCTAATACTTTCAAACACGAAAGTAGCAATTTGAAACAAAAACACCAGCCAAGCCTCACTATTGCCTGACTGTACGGGGAACGAACCCAAACCGCAATCTGGATTCAATTTTAATGGGAAAAAACCCCAGCACCTGGAAATTTTCAAAAAACCTAAGTGCCCTGGGTTCACTCTCTCCCTAGGGTCACCTCAAGAGCAAATTACTTTTCACTCCTTCTAACCATTTACTAGAGCCCATTTAAGTCATTACTCTGACGTAGAGCTCAAACTCCTACTTTATTCTTTAATTCCTATTCCTAACTCTGGAATTTCACCTAAGTTACGGCCAGAGACCACTTTTCCTAGCAGGACAGGAAGCCACGGACTAACACATCCACTGGTCATCCAGCAACTAATCTAAAGGACAAACTCCCAGGAAAAAGCTTACTTGCTGATTCCCTTTGGACTGAACAGCCACCAGCATAGACCTCTACTCTACAAGCCTCCCTAGCTGAAACAGCAAAAACCATGTAAAAAATCCGCCTTTTTATATGTTTTGCCGGGGACAAAAAAATGAAGAAAAAATTTAAGTATTCAACGGTTCTAGAAACTTCTACAGCAGTGGAAAATTACTGGAAAAGCAAGCAAGAAAAGAGAAATCTTCAAAAAACTATAGTGGGAGCGAGAGTAATACTCGATCTAACTAATTGAATCTTGATCTTAAAAGAAAATTTGACATTTATAAATGAAAGGGATAATACACTAATTGAGATTTACATACATTTACAATTTTATAAACATGGTAAGATTATATATTACGCTATAATTATTAAATAAATAGTACTAGATAAATGTGTTAGATAAATACGTGTCAAGCCTGATTTACTAATTAATATACACAACTTAATTATATATATATAGATTTAATCAGTGGCGGCGGTTGGACGTCAAAAGTCGGGGGGCAAGACATGATCTCAACATTTGTATCAATGTTAGTTTTTTGGTTGCTTCTAACATTTTGTTTGACGAAAGGTTGTATAACTATTAGGATACTGTATTTTGCAGTTAAAATACCGTATATCGTGTTTTATATTTTACTAAGTAAATTGACAAGAGCAACTCAAGTAGATACTATCAGTTTGTACTCTTAAACAACGAAGGTGTAAGAAGAGATTTGATTCCTTGCTCATGAACATCTTAAAATTCTGTCTGGAAAATTGTGTGGTCGGATTAGGGGCTTATTTGATAAATTCGCAAAACAAACAGAAAGGATAATATTAATCTAACAGTAATGACGAATGAGGCTTGCTTCGCAAAAGTTATATTGAAACTGGAAATTAATGAGCAACTTATATTTTTAATTCCATGCATGTTATTACATGTTATTACTCTTAGAAAAACTGTAAATACTACAAGCATATGCTGCGACATTTAAAGAAATGCTTTTGCAGCTTCCTGAAAAATGTTGGTTGCCATTAGGTACAGTTTTCACTTTCTTGGAATACATCAGAACTCAACAATACTTAGAATCACTCCAGACTCGGGTTATGCAAAATAATTCTAAAACTAGGGATGCCCACGAGACAAGATTTGAGGCTGTTTAATCTCGAAAATGCGCTGTAAAAGTGATGTCTCGACTCGAAAAGTGTATTCTTCTCTATTGGAAGTGCAGTGTCTCGACTCGAATTCTGTCTCGACTCGTCTCGTGCGCACCCCTACCTAAAACCTAGAATTATGTTGAATTCACTAAATTTAATTGTATATACAAAATTGTATACAGTATGTATACCCCTAAATTCATATATTACACTGCAAAACAATGCCGCGCCTTTGACGTGGGAGACCCGGGTTCGATTCCTGGCGGGAGCTCATGTGGTTTGTATTCCACGTTAATCAGTAGGTCCACGTCTCATATAGCCTCACTGTTGAACGGGATGTTAAACTCAAAAAAAATCAAATCAAAATATTCCTTACCATTAGAAAGAAGAAAAGACATTTTAGGAACTGTCGATTTCTGTGCAATTAAATAATAATTTGTGAACAGTGTTTCTTCCAGACATGCTTTTGAAAAGCACTGCCCCCCGAAGCTCTGAGAGTATCCCACCCCCCGAACGAGACCAAAATAATACGTCTATAATATAATAATAAATAGAATAGCACAAGCAGTGCTCCCCCCGGAATACTAAGTGTGCACCCCGGAACATTGTTCCTGAAAGAAACACTGCTTGTGAAGAACTTCTTTTTTTGCAAAATATTATCTCATTTAGTTCTAAAGCAACTGACTAACATATCGAGCCCTTGTAAGAAGAAATGAAAGTACACTCGAATTGTGGCACTCCAATAGGTTAATTTTTGGGCCATTTTTCGTGGCAATTAAAACACAATTCATGGAACTTTCTTTACTGAACGGGAAGACAACCAATACGTACTCACGGAACGGCAAATATTTTATGGCACCATTTTTATTCTATGAACCATTAATACATATAAAAACTTTATATTTCCAAATTCAATTATATACATTGATGGGTCATTTCAAAAAAGTGTGTGGGCAACTGCCCTCATTTGCCCCCCTAATAGCCGCCCATGGATTTAATATTAAAATATATAACATGAATAATCAAGCAAGGTAACGAAGTGCCCCTTGCAACTACCAGCTTCATGAGATGTTGGAAACATGAATGATTAAATGGTATAATTCTTTCATTGAAATACATGAATACTAAATTCTTGATGTAACTTTAACAGTTGTTATTGTAATTATAAATCAAATACACAAAATGCATATTTGAAAAGATGCAGCAGAATATGAGTTGGTAAAATAATAATCTTTGGTCTGTAAAATGTAATGGTTTGTAATTTAAAGTTCCTTCAATTTTTCGCTGATTACAATACCTTTATGTATCGAGGTAGCCCCATGAGCTGTCGTCCAACGAAGTTATTTCGTGAAAATCTTATGCACACTTCCCCTTCAAACTTTGTGTTCGTGGTTTTATTCAAAGCTGTTTTACAAAAGCCCACCCCTTTTCTTCTCTTCTCCATAAAAGGTAGTAAACTTCGAATGTTAGGGAACACCCACAGTCAGGTTGTCATTACGTAGATCGAAAGTTCTACACACAGAACCACAGACGCGTTAGTTGACACAAAAAAATGCATAACTTTTGTGGCTCCAGCAAAACGTTTAGACGCATAATTTTTAAGGATGCAACTAAATGCATAATGAAAACTGTGCTAATTGATGCACTTGTGTGCATAAAATTCATTATGCAGTTGCTGAAATCACAAACGTTTTGCTGAAATCACAAAATGTTATGCATTTTGTTGTCTCCTACTGAAGCATTTACATGCATTAATTGAAACAGTGGTTTGTGTCGCTGGTTGCATATTCCCTAAATATACAGGATTTCCAAGGGTGTGGAAATGATTAAATAACTTTAGAACACTACTAAAAATATGTAATCGAGGCTTTTGGGGTGGTGCAGGACAGAGTGCAAATATTCCATATTACATGAGAGCCTCTACGGCCATTTTGGAAGTTATCATACTGGATTTGAGTTTATTAAATGAAATATAGACTTTACGATACACTACTATTTTTGAAATAAAGTGTGATTTTTAAATACATTAACAAGATTGTTTTCTATATTCTTGTTAACGAAATTTTGATCACATAGGTCTAGAACATATACAAAAACTTGTCATTCTAAATTTATGATCATAATTTTGTTCAGGATGCAAACAAGCAGAGAGGAAACTACCACACTATCGTTACGAAATCACACCTTATTTCAACAATAGTATCGGATCGTAAAGTTCCCATTTCACTGATGATACCTTCCAAAATGGTCGCAGAGGCTCTCATGTAAAGTGGAATATTTTCACTCTGTCATGCATCACACCAATAAACCTCGATTTCATAGTTTTGGTAGTGTTGTAAATTTATTCCATCGTTTTCATACCCTTGACAACCCTGTATATAAAATGTGCAATATACAATTTAGGCCACTCAATTTATGAGATCCATCTAAACTATGTCACAACCATTATGAGAGAATAGTTACAAACATAAGGCCTTCAAATAGTATATCTTACAAGTCAAAAAAGGAAAAGAACTCAATTTATTATACCTAGGTACATAGCTTTTTTTTTTTTTTTTTTTTTTTACAGGTTGCTCTACAAGAGCAGTTTTGCCATTTTCACTAAAGCTAAAACCCCAAATTATCTTTGGTAAAATAAAAGAACATGGATCAATGTTAGAAAAATCGTACCGATAGCAAATCTAGCGATGGGAAACACAAAACTTTACAGAGTAAAAAAAAAAAAAAAGTAGAAACAACCAACTCACATTATAAATCAAACTTTGTATGTCTATGTTCTCTGAATCTTTCTATCGCTTTTTATAATATATTTTAGTATACTAATTTATGCTCGTTTGGCCTTTTTCCGTTTCGCTTTATGCCCTCAAAACATTTTGCCATACAACCGATAAGAATGTTATCTTAAGGCGGAAAGGGAATTCCCGTTTGGCCTTTCCCTGCTTGACCTTATAACATACAAGGAAATTTTCACTCTGTTTCTGTAACAAAGAGAGATTTGTCTTATTCTCAACTGCAACGTCTCTTCTATTCCAGACAAATTAAACTCAAATATCTTAGAAGAACATAAATTTTATTATCACACCCGAAATAGCATATCAAGTTTCTATTTGGATATAATATGAAACAGCATCAGTATATGAAATTACATCAATTTCACTGTTCTTAAGTCTATCTTTTAGGCGGTGAATCCTGTCGTCAAACCGTCTCTACTTTAGCTTTCTAAGTGTTTTCTGATAACCCACTTAAAGAAGTACTCGCAATCTTTCATTTTCACGTTGCTTGTCTTTCATTAATTCAATGAAAGAATGTATGTCTAAGTGATCCCTTGATGCCTTTCTTCGTAATTTGACGTGCCACTGTCCTGCATTGTTAGTCGTTCGTTCTTGATCGTTTTCCAAGTGATTCCACAAGTCACTACAAATAGGTAAAAATACATCATTAGCACATTAAAAATTCAAAGGATTGCAGGAGAATCTACGTTAGAAAGTCGAAGCAAAATTTTGGGTGAACCTAATTTATTTCTTTTGTAAATCAAAAGAATGTGTTATTTTGATAATTTACAAATCAGTGTATGCAGAATCTTCAATACATGCACGTCGCAAGAAAATCTATATTACACTTTACATGAGGTGTTAATGGGGAAAATGCTATGCTATAGAGTGCTCGGAATAGCTTAATTAATGGTTTAATACAAAAAAAAAAAAACACTAAACGCCATCTATTTATGTAGGAAAGAAAACATACTTACAGAGAGAATAACGTATCACCATCATCCAGCCAATTGTCTACAAGATAATCATGGAACTCCTCCTTACATAGAACGTCAGGCGCATCTTCTTGCAAACGTAAAAACACTACATCTAAATGGGAAGTTGGTACCAGAGATAGTGCTGCTGCATGTCGAATCCATCTTTCCACTTCAGTGCTTTCTTTGTACAATTGAGAAAGTCCTAACTGCTGAACCTTCCTCCAAGAGACTGAGAGAAGTGGAAGGAACATCCTCTGATTTTAACCAGGAAATACTTTACAGCATTGATTGCTACTTTCTCAGGATCAATAGAAACTTCTTTCAATTTGAAACGCAGTCGAAATTTCTCAGTTTCTTCCCTGATTACCTCCTGTAATCTTACATATGACTCTTGCTTTTTACTGGGAAATATGCAGAAGAGGAGAACAAATACCTGGCCGAAATATATTCCGTGCAGGGTGTACATTTGGGAGAAAAGGCGAGGTACAGTCTTAAGTGTCCCATCCATTACAATCCTGTCGCACTGACAAAGAATCTCCAAAATTCCAACAATGCCGAAAACCTGTTGAAGACAGAAATAACACAGACAAATGCTTTAATATTAATATTCTTACTTCTATTACTATTGTCATATCAGATTTTCACGATTTCAAAAAAAAAAAAAAAAAATGAAAGAAGAAAGTAGGAAATGATAAACTATTTTCTTGATTACTAAAATATAACTCACAAGAATTCTACTGGTGTCAACGCCTTCATCCCTCAATAAAAGTTTTTGCCGTCGTGCGTTTCGCTCCACGATCCTTTCACCTTTAATTTACTCAATCTTTGCGATAGTGGTGCCCGGTTCATGCTCATACGTTATATAGAGAGTGTTTGACGGCACGAAAAAGAGGGACAACAGATGCAGTTTCACTACAGTAATTTCCCTTAGCAATCTTCTTCCTGGAGAGAAGAAAATAAATTCATTTTAAACATCAGCAGAAAAAAATATGTTATTCTTTCCCTCGAGAAAGTAAAGACAGACGGAATATTGCTTAAATACGACCGGTTAATTGTGTTACACTATAAATAAAAAAATGAACTATGTATTTGTGTGCTAGCTAGGATGCCATTTAAGAAAAGTTCCACATCTAAAGTTCTAAAATAACTTTTGGAGAAGTTGCAAGAATAAATATTAGAAACATGCAGAGAAGCTTCAGTGTCAAAATTACTTATACCTTATTACAACTATTATATATACTTACCTATATGTCTTAGTAATTGTTGATGTTCGTTCTTCCGCCGCTCTCTTCTTCATATGTGAGGTACAGATACAAGGCTACATGAGCAATTTTTTAAAGAGTGACGCAAATAACACAGTATTATGAATACTTGCTTTGATTATACGCTGTTCTGTTCGTTCAAACGTAAATACTACTAGCCTTACAAATGTTTCCCAAATTAACACTAAATTTCCCTATCATGATTTGAAAATTCCCTTCGCTGGTGTAAGGCGAAATGGAAAGGGCAAACGGGAATTCCTGTTTCGCCTTACAATCAAATTAGCATATACTATATTAGCATCATAGCCTGAAGTAATGAAAACAGGCACAAGGTGAAACGGGAAAAGGCCAAACGGGAAGACACCCAAAGTTTCATTTTAACATCATCTGAAAGAATTGTTCATTTACATTTTGCTGTGTTTAAATATTAAAGATATATTTTGCAAACGGAAAAATACGTGGACGTTTCGAATTAGGTACAAACATATGAAAACTGTTTTTGTGATGTATAATTACAATGTTCTAAAAAATTATATTTCTGGGATAAAAGTCTGTAGGTCTATAGTAATTTGCCATGTTAAATTCAAATCTGAAAGCGGAATTTCGCTATCAGGGTTACCTTCTCAGTAATATATGATGTTACGTAAGTACACGACGCGTGTTCTGAGAAAAAAAAACTAAGAATGGAACAGTAACTAAGACGTTATTGGCTTAGCCTGTAGCATGTTTTGTAGTGGGTGTTTCTCTTGCCTCTACTGACACATAATCAGGAGCCTTCTGACATGCTGAGTTATGTTTCTTTCATTGCCCGTTCATGAAACTCTGAATTTCAATTAAAAAGAAGTAACAGTCAGTTTAAATCTCATAATCAAATTGAATTCATTGGAAGAACATAACACTAGTGGAAGATCCTGTTAACCTCTGAAAAGTTAACCTGATAGTGTTGCCAGAAATTACATTTGAAATTTCTTTTCTTATTATACGCTGTGTTCAAACGGTACTATTCACATTTCCCTATCGTGGGGAAGTTGAGGGAAAAAATGAAGCTTTTGGTAGAAAAAAATCCCTTTTTTCTATTTTGGGTCCCTCCGGAACACCCTGTGTTAACACACAGATCTCAAAATCTACTGAAAAATACTAAATGGAGTACGAAACGTGTGTATAAATTTTCAAGCTTCTATCTTGAATAGTAGATATGGAAAAAAATATTACCAATCAGTTAAGAACATCCCCACAGTGGCCCAGATGACTCAAAAAGATTCGGATGTAATATAAAAGTTTTCTGAGACATCCTAGGGTCATGTTTTACACTTCATTCTCTTCAGAATACAACAGTCTTTCAAACGGTACCATTCATATGTTCTCGTCATGAATCTGAGGCGGGAAACATTGCAAAAAATGGGATTTTTGTTAAAAATATCCCTTTTTTCTTAGCACCTCTGGACCCCTCCTGTCTTTGTTAACACAAAGATCTCAAATTCAACTGAAAAATGTTAAGGGCATAGTGAATATGTCTACAAAATTTCAGGCTTCTATTTAGAAAAGTAAGGTAAAAAAAAAAATATTAACATATGTGCTAAGAATATCTCCACAATACCCCAAATTCCCGCATAAAACGGAAAATTTTCTAAGACATCCCTATTTACCCTAGCTTCATGGTTCGTACCTAATTCTCTTCAGAATGGAAAGTACTTTCTAACGTTATCAATCACATGTCTTCATCATGTATCTGATGCGGGAAAATCTCGAAAAAGGGATTTATTAAAATATCCCTTTTTAACCTTTTTACCCGTTTGAACACAACTTGTGGCAACGCAGAGATCTGAAATATATCTGCAAAATACTAAGGAGTACACTGAATGTATGTGCAAAATATCAATCTTCTAGGTGCAAAAGTAAGTCTATCAAAAAAATAATATTCCCACAGTACTATAAATTCCCGTTTAAAACAAGATTTCAGGTAAAAATTTCCCGAGACATCCTTATTTATACTAGGATTATGGTTCGTACCTCATTCTCTTCAGAATAAAACAGCCTTCTAAGACGGTACAATTCGCATGTCTCCGTCGAGTATCTGAGCGGGAAAATCGAGAAAAAGAGAATTTTTGTTCTTCTTTTTCTTCTTATATTATTATTATTATTATTATTATTATTATTATTATTACATTCTTGCACCTCTGAACTGCCCCTGTGTTAATGTAGAGATCTGAAATATTAAGGAGTGCACTGAATGTTTGTGCAAATTTTCAATCTTAATAGGTGTAAAAGTAAGTCACCCAAAAAATAGTAAAAATAGGCCTAACAAAAAATTATTTTGTTTTAAGTTATGACGCCATCACACCCTATGTTTCGACCCTGAAAGGTGTGAAACCATACGTAACGTGTTCTACAATGCTTCCAAGCTAGGAAAAAAAAAAAGCTTTATTAGTACTTTTTTAATCGAATAATGAAAATATTACCCTAACGTATAAACATATACGATATACTGTATATAAGGATTAATGCCGTGCTACTGTTTTTAATCTTCAATTTATTTCCTGCTCAATAGTAGGCATACCCGTGTTTTGTCAATACTTACTTCAATGTCACGAAATCGGGGCTTTTGGCCCGATACTGTAACCAAAACATCACAATTACGTGACCATATGTGACCTTTAGTAGATACTCTATTATTAGTTTTGTGCAGGACAAGGGCGCCGTTTTCTGTGTAACTTTGGGGGGTCCTATGAAAGATATGCATTAGTAAAAGGGAAAAACGAATGACCATGTACTGTAGAAATAGAAGAACCTGCTTCAACTTAGCAATTTGGGCCCGCTCATTAGAGGGCCATTTCAACTTTGGGGGTTCCAGGTCACTAACCCCCCCCCCCCCGGATCGGCGCACTTGGTGCAGGACTACCAACTTATGCGAGCTAAATCAATTTTATCTAAGTAATCAACCTTCACCTAATAAGAATATTAAGTATTATTATTATTATTATTTATTATAATAATAATAATAATAATAATAATAATAATAATAATAATAATAATAATAATAATAATAATAATAATAATGCTTCGGAGTTCACGCATGCATCGGATATTTTTAATGAGAACCTAGCAGCCAGCACCATTTTTGTTTTAAATCTGAAATTATTTTCGAAATCATAGGTACTTTTATGTAAATAGTAGCATGAGTCATTTGCATGCACTAGTCACGTATTACTGGTGTGTTGATACGATTAATTTGTCAAGTGTTTTTTTTTTTTTTTCACTTCTTGGAAATGAATCACAAGCAAGTGAGATTCCTTATTAGTTCACTCCTATGTGGATTTGTGAAGGAAACGAGTTCCTTCTGAGAATCCCTTATGGCTTTGTCTCTTTTCTTGTTGTCTGTTGGTATTTTTGTTTTGCTAACGGTACTTTTCTTAATAACTACATAGTTCTACTACCTAACACACTAATATGGTATTTTAATATACACTTACCTCCGTTTTTCTTAGCAGTTCTCTCCAGCACCAGACAAACGAACACACACAATAACAAGTCAGAATTCGCTCCATAACACCACGAAAACCAGTCGAGCATGCGCAGCAAGTGCTGGAGACTAGCTTCAAACAAAACACGACAGGTGACGCGCTTTCAAGAAGAAATGCATCTGCAAACAGATGCATCAATCGAGTAATCTTAAACCACAATGCATTTAAATGTCTCAAATGACCCGTTTCTTATTTTCGAACGTTCTTTCGGGTTGAAAATGCTGCGCATCAGTGAGAAAAACTAAATTTATACATATTAACGCGCCATTTGATGCAAGTAAATGTTTCAAATTTCCTATGATGCACCTGTAGTTCTGTGAGAAGGATTAGGACAAATCTCCAAGGTTCAGTACCTCAAGCATTACCCTCAATCGACCTCACAGGAGGTGACATCGTTCAACGTGAATTTATCAATACAGCTGATTAAAGTAGAAAAGATGGATTTCTACATGCCGATATAGATAACATCACTCTGTAGAAAGCATTATCTGGCATGTTAGTCAATATCAAAATATTGACTCGACAAAGTAACACAACAAAATATAGAGGGCCGCGGTGGCTCAGTGGTAGAGCGTTCTTGTATGGTGCTTGGGGTCTCGGGTTCAAACACTGCTCCCGCCAAGTGAACTTTGAGGTGGATAAACACCGTGTGCGTGGGTTTCCTCGGAGTTCTCCCGTTTCCTCCCACTTTCTTCATTCCACCATTTCATGCATCTCTAATCATCACCATCTCCTTTAGTCTAACTGGCATAACCGTGGGACGTAAAACTCAAACATTTCATTTATTTACAACAAAGTATAGCTAACATATAACAAGATGTGTGTTGTGTAAAAGTAGCAAGTAAGGGAATAAAAGTCAAGATATGGAATATGATGTAGATATGTGCAGGGCAAAGGGCTTCTGCTATTGCACCTAGTTTAGTTAACTAAAGAAGTTTTTACAAAATGCTTCAAAGAAGCTTGAGGCTACATAAGTGTATTTCTTCTTGGGGGGGATACAGTTTTGTGACATCCCTAGAATCGAACGACGGACTTCCGGAATCATATCCCTCAGCATGTAAAACTTGGTTTCAGAAAAGTCTCGTCAAATATGTTCTTTAACCACTTCTATTTTATTCATTTTAGGAATTTGTCATGGGATTCTCGTACCTAAATTTGAAATACGAATTTGTAGAAAATTTAAACAGTTAATTCTTACAATTAAATAAGTTATATTATGTAATTCATGTATAACTGCAGATTTTATTATTACAAATTTAACTGTTACCGTTGGAATTAGCTACATTCGTAACATTATTGCCAAGTAGTTACTGCATCGTCGCAGTGTCGTGTGATGATGGCGAATTTCCGAACTAAGACAATTGAATGAAAAAGGACACAAGATCTGAACGGCATAAGACCTAAATGGCACCATACCTAAAATTTAGGTCTAGTGCTTATATTTTTGGGTCTTATGCCGTTTAGATCATATGAATGTTACCCACTTACATCACTACTTGTTGCCGGGAAGAACGATAGACTCGGATCTGTACTGTCAACAGTTAGCGCTAGTGCACCTAACCGTTCAAAGAAACTGTCGGAACTGGTTAATAGAAGTGGTGTCATATGGCTAAAACACCAGACCGCATACATCTTTAAAGATCCGTTAATATTGCGAGAACTTGCCTGGGAGCTTTTAATGCATCCAAAGTATAACCCGGGTCTTGCACCATAAAACTATCATTTAATTCGGTCTCTGTAGAACTTCCGGAACGGTGTTAACTTAGTTTCCAAAAACACTTGTGAAAGTCACGTTTATTTATTTACTTTTTTTTCAACAGAAAGCTTAGAAATATTATAGCGACGGGATGTTGCTCGAATAATTACAGAAGTTCACCAAACAAAATATTACATATGTGTTTTCATAATATTATTTTCAAATAACAATAAATTTATTCTCAATTTTGACCTTTGAAGACTCCATACTTTTTTTTTGACAGGCTGATGAAAGGACAATGTGTCCCGTCACTGAGCATGATTTTACTAATTACTAATGTTGGCCATGAGATCACGTATTGGTTCACGAAATATTCTTGTCTCGTCAGGGTTCTCGAAAATTCTCTCGTATCGATTTCTTATTTTATTTAATTGGCTTCTGTTTCTTGGAAGTGTTATAACTAGCTTTGGCAGAACATTTCATTTAGTAATAGGTAATACAACTAACTGCTATATAGGGATAACTATTTAAGTTTTTTCCTTCTTAAATACTGATCACCCACATTCTTAATTAATACTCATACGAAACTAAACTAAAAGTCACTGATTTCACAAAACTACTAGCATATAATTTTGAAAAATAGAAGTTTGAGAATATAGGATGGAATGCAAAAATCCTGACTAAACATCTGACCTCTTACAGGTATCAGCATGGCCGGTTGAAGGGGAAGGCAGGAGGGCCCTGGCTCATGAAAATGTGTACGTAACATAGCAAACCAAGTATACCAGACTTAAAATAGCAACCATGGAGATGTCCCTCCCTAGAAAATTTTCTTCGGACACAAATGGGTATCACAAATATAACGCAAGTTAAAGCATAAAGTTTCTTTCCCCTCAAAAAAAAAAAAAAAAAAAAAGCTTCCCATTAGAAATTTAGCTTAGGTTCAAAGTGGCGTACCTTACTTTTTCAATAAGGAAATAATTACTAAATAATAAAACATAACAGAATATCACATATAAATAACGAATTTAATAAACTTAACTTTCGGAAGTACAGACAAGAATCTAAAATTATTAGAACATAAACACATTGACTATATTTATCGAAAACTATTAGTTTAAAACTTCAATTATTCTCAATTATAAGAAACAAGGCAAAAATATCTCAATCATTATCATTTGTAGTAACCCTATTTTGGTTACTCCATGTATGTATATTTATTTACTTGTGACATTCATTTTTTTGTTTAACTTTTAGTTGCAGGTAAATATGATGCAAAAATAACAGTAAGTTTATATACTTATATTAATCCTTAATTAAGGACGTTTCAGCATTCTTTGCTGCTGCTAGTTATTTAGCTTTCGTTGTCTTCTTCTTCTATTTGGTAATAGGTAATTGGCGCACGGTATTCTGTGCACTGATGGGAAGAACATTAATACAAAAGGAAGTCATTGTTCAAGTACAAATTTTAATTTTGATTATGAAAGTTTTTTTTTTGTGTGTGACCATTATAGAATTGTTGTATACAGTTTGCTTTTGAGCTGTAGTAGTGGTGAAAGGGTGATAAAGTTGAAATTGCTGCGACGTATTATAAAAATATTCCGTTGACATATTTCGCAACTTGGTCACGTGTGCATTATATATTTTGGATAAAGGAAGAATATTACTCATTGAGAAAAGTAACATTTATAATTTGTATGAATTGCTGTAGTACAAAGTATTGCTAGTACTGCATAAAGTGAAGTATTTTGATTCTCAAATGGGATCATTCCAGTACCAGTTTATACAAGTTGCAGTGTACGTTCGATGAACAAAGGAGATTGTTGGTGAACAGTTTGATTTTGTGAGTCAATTCCTGGAGCTGAATAGGTTGGATGACGTAAAGTAATAGTGGCTATTATCCAGAATAACTTGACACATGGAATAATACAAATTTTCATCCCTTGAACAGAAATTCGTAGTGGTATTATCTACTACTTGCCAATGGTGAATTCCGGCACAGATGAAGTATAGTGGAGCATGTTATGTATAAGAGGACTAAATGCAGATCATCTTCGTATCATACAGGTTTGCTAGTGCATGATTTACTGTCAAGTTGAGATAGTGGAACAGTTGCTACTTTGTGGTATTTCCCATTTAATATATTAGTTAATTATGAAGCTATCTGTTGATTGGAATATCGAAGTCCTTTCTAATTAAACAAAACATACGAAGTAAAGAGTGTCGTAGTGCTATAAAAGGGAACTTTTCCTAGCCAACTATTTGAATAGTTTAGTAACTACCTTTTTGATTATATTCATTGATCATATTTAGTCATGTTAGCGTATTCTTTTCTTTTTCTTTCATAATTTTCTGAATACTTATGTACAGTAACGATAATCTTTGCATGTATATGGTTATTTTAGTTTTTTTATGTAAACGGGATGTTTCGGGAGTAGCTCAACAGAATTCTCGCTGCTCGTTTTAAGAATTTGAACTGTACAAAGCATTTACAATCTCTTTTAACTAGCAACATTTTATTTTGTCATTATTTTATTTGGTGAAGTGATATAGTACTGATAATTATTTCGTTGTTGATCTTAACTAGAAGGAAAGAAAGAAGATTGATATTATCAGTATTCAACATTTCAAGCTTGTAATCTTGGTATTATTGTGAATGTGTGTATTTTTTTTCTCAAAGCAAAGACAGTTACGACAGATAAATATGAAAGCAGTTGTAAAAGAAAATCATATGTTGTTTTTTTCTGGACGACACTCGTAATTCTAGACTGAGAAGTATTTCATGTAACTCTGTGTAAGCTCAAAGAAGGTGAGTGAATATAGTGTTCTAAAACATCAAACGTGAATTTATGTATGATCATATCTATGTCTTGATATACCGTAATTACTTCAGACTAATAAACAGTTCAAATAAGAAATTTATTTCTATGATATCAAATAGGCCTATTTCTTGCTGTACTCCGTTCAAGGAATTTCATACTCGGCTAAACGAGCTTGAACTATTATCTTCTGATTATCTGTAGATAACATAGATACGTAGAAAGAGTAGGAGCTACACATTCCAATCAGGTTAAATGGAGACGAAATAGCTAAACAACTGCAACACAATGTACAGTAAGTCCGTATTTCAAAACTCACAGACCATTTAAATACAGAAACAATACTAAAATACCCTCACTGCTCCATAAGAAATGCAATAAAAAGTCTTAAATTAAAAAGAATTACCATCCTAGATCCTATATGTCATTTTTTAAAACATACTTAAGACATGTATTGAAGTATTAATTTTATTATTACGTTATATACAATTTCATGGTAAATAATCAAATGCTTTAATATTTTGTTAGGTAACATGTGTGTGTCTCCACATATGCGGGCTGTAAAGATATTGAATACCTACTGTATATGTAAGGTTTTCTCTCTCATTGAAAGTAATATAACTAAGAGTAATATAAGTTATAATTTGTTTTACAACGAACACGCGTGGCACCTTCAATAGACATATGATAAGGACTAAAGTCTGTTCCAGGCAACCTGATAGGAAAATCCTCTACCTCCCACAACTTACCACTGCAGAAGGGGTAAGCAACTCGTTGACCTTCACAGGGAGGGAAGCTTTTCTAATAAACAGAATCGTGTAAACTATAAATTCGTACGTCAATTCGCTCGCACCTAATGTTGAGAAAGCACTGCTGTTCCTTTTAGCTATCAACCCCGAGTAACAAACAATTAGTGTTTTTGTCTTGTTGAATAGTATTGCATATCATTTATGAACTAAAGTTTAGCCTACTGTAAAACGTTTTATCGTCTTAACAAATATTGAAAACATTAAAATCAATAACAGCTCAATCTGCCCAATTTTGTATGAATGTGGAAGCTGATCCCTAACACGAATACAAGAACGGGAACTGCGGGGTTTCGAAAACAAAATGTTGATAAAAATATTTGGAGCAAAAGAGACATACATTCAGGTGAATTAAAACAGTATAAAAGCTTTTATTTTACAATAACTACAGGTCACCGAGTATTATAGAAAGAGTGAAGTTAATATGTATAAGCATGACACGTTACTTGTTTGGGAAATACGCACGTATTCATTAAGTCATATTCAAAAAGCCTAGGAGAAGGAGATTATTAGCTGGGCGAAAGAGAAGGCTTCCAGACAATGTAAAGCAAGACCTCTGAAAGGTGGTTGATAACAAACATGGGACATAGATTTTTCGCAGGTTAAAATGTAATGGAAATGTTTGTTTCTGCTACGATTAGCCTTTGAGCTCTTTAAGCCAAAGTGTTCGTTATTTATGTATAATTGAATGAACTACTATTTATCGTTACTTTCTTTTCTTATGTGGGAACACCGTAGTCTAGTGAATTCATGTCCGCGTGGTCCCGGGTTTGATTCCCGTCCGGTTCTTCCCCAACGTTGTGTGCTCGTCGCTAGACTGGACGTAGTTCCACCAAGCAGAGTTGGCGTGGGTCAATGAAAACTTGACCCACGACCCACTGACCCACCACCCACCGTGATCCACTTTGACCCACCATGACCCACCACCCACCGTGACCCACTTTGACCCACCACCCACCATGAACCACTCTCATCCACTGTGACCTACTCTGACTCACCAAAATCCATCGTCATCAACTCTGAACACGATCCACGGCCCTTTCTGTACTGACTAAAGAGTTTACACTTGTAATAAAACAAGACTGTGAAATTGTCACTAATCGGAGTTTGAATTTCTAGTCAATCGCTCAAGCACCACTCGGTTACAATAACGGTGGATCTGACCTTTACGATATAAAATGGTAAAGTGTTTGTCAGTGAGGAAATTGAAATAGTTCAAGGTGGGGGGAAATTAGTGTGTGCCTAAAATATACTTGTACTAAGAGAGTATTCTTGCAAGTGTTAATTTCTGAACGCATTCCACAAGAAACTTATATTCGCAGAAAAATATCCCTGTACAATATGGAAAAGGTTATGGTTTCTCAGTTCACAGTATTTTTCTCACAAAAGACTTGAAAAATCAGTTTTTCATGGTGTATAAAGGTGCTGGGGTACCCTATGTGAGAGCATCTCCATAAAGTATGCTCATAATTGTAATTTGTGTAATCACTAAAACACAATGTTAAATTTAAGTTACAAATATGCATAACTACAATTATTATGAATATTTATTCAAAGTAGTTTACTTAAAGCAAAGAAGAGACTTACTAAAAATTAGGTTCAAAGTTGAATAACACAAATAAGCCATTAGTAATACAAGTATACATTTTCCATAACTCGTAATTTTCCACCTTAAAACAAATCTGAAATCTGGTTTCTTTCCTGTTGGCCACTAGAACTTTTTCGTGGTAAATCATCCGCAGCGGAATGATGTCCATCCTTCAGCCAAGAAATAACTAGCTTGTCTACTTTGAGCTTGTCTAGCGGTGGGCCATTAACATTGATGAACAACAAGTTATACAATGTTTGAGAACTTAGTCTATTTCTAATATCAGTCATCTGTAAATTCATAAGGGAAAATCCCCGTTCGCACTCTGTCATGGAAATTGATAATACTTCTACCCGATTTCTGCAACTCCTCATCGACAATCTGCTTGTTAGACTTAAGTCTAATAACGATTTCTCTTTGTCAGTTTTGAAATACTCAGCAAGAAGTATCATCTTTCTATCACCATACAACGTCTTTTCCATATCGACCATGTCAGTTGGCAATGTCGACTCATGGAGAACAGAAACTTCATCTACCACGCCTTCGATAGGGAATCTTCTGAATAAATTATCAATTCAAGCCTGATAAACTGATGATTTCTTATTTGTTTATAAATTTAATTTTTGTAATTACACATGAAGGTTTGATGCCATTACCAAGTTCCCTCCTCCCTCTAGAAAGCGAAAGGGAACGAGGTTCCTGGAAAGTGTTCAGAGGTGAATAGGAATTTCCCCCCTTCTTCCCCTTCAATTACCACATTGCTGTTTGCCATGTGCCAAATTACGATGAATTTCAATTAAATTATCATAGTATAATTATTTCCTTGTTGAGTTATCGATATTTTTCAGTGGAAAAAAGGATGAAATTTGAAACTTCCAAATCAAGGTGAGTAGACCAACGTAAAAGGAAAAATAAGTGTAAAATTTTCCATGTAATTATGCGTACACTCCAAATTTAAAATTTCCGTGTAATTAAGCTTACAGTACAAATTTTATGCCTATTTTTCTCACAACTTTATGGGTTGATTGCCCTTTGCTGTAAGCGCTCCATATAATAAACATAAGCTTCAGCAATTATTATAGTAGAAAGCAATGGATATATGAAGCCAAGCACTGTATTTTTTTGTTTCTGATTTTTTTCTTATATAACATCGATCGTTTTCGATCCTTTTTACAAACCAACTCACTATAATATATCCATATATAGAAAGTGCCCCCCTCAATAAAGAAGAATTTTAAAAAAATGCTAGAATGTTTATTTTCAATAAAGAGTTAATACACTGAATTTCAGCTCCGTTAAGTTTAACGGCTTGCGAGATTCTCATTTTTCCCCGCAAAAATTCGGATTCTCACTACCTCCTTAGGATATTATGCATTATAATGAAAGCAATATAACATCCCAGTTTGGATTAAGGCCTAACTATATACCAAAAGTAATTTAATTTGAAATTGTAATTTGACCTTGATAATCAGGCCCACATAGTTACATTCATTTTTTAAAAAATAATTTATATATTACAGTGATTCAAAAATGTATTTTTTCCACTAGTTAGCTCCTCTAAAATCTCACAGATCTCGAAAGCCAAGTAGTAGTATAAGTCCTATTGCTATTATTACAATTAAAAATATCAATATCCAAAAGTACCTGAAGTTGTTTTTTCACTTGGTTAGATTTGCTCACCTCAGGTAAGTAGACAGAAACAAATGGAAAACGAAGGGAAATGAAGGTCTTGAAAGTATAACGAAGACAAATTTACCAGTCTTCCGAAGATACTGTCTACAATGCAGTGAGCAGAGTGTGTCGGTAGATCATACTGAGTAGGTGGGTCGCAGTGGGTCATGGTGGGTGGTGGGTCGCAGTGGGTCATGGTGGGTGGTGGGTCACAGTGGATCACATGCTGTTGACCCACGACCCAGTGACCCACTCAGAAAACTTGACCCACTTGACCCACCGACCCCCTGACCCACTCCATCTCTGCCCCAACCATTAACAGATAGCGTGGAGTGGCTGAGGCCCACAAATCGGGCCGCTAGGCCAAGTGTTTTTTCTTCATTTCTTATACAATACTCAACTATTGTTACAACATTAGACTATCCTACACGTCTGGGGCCGCGGTGGCTCAGAGCTTTCATCTGTGGTTGCTGGGGTTCCTTGGTTTGATCGTAATTCGCGCCAAGTTGACTTTGTGGTGGACAAATACCGCGTCCGTGGGTTTCCTCGGGGATCTCTCGTTTCCTCCCACTTTCATTATTCCACCATTTCTTTCATTTCTCATGTCATCGTTTTCTTTAGCCTAGCCGGCATAATAGTGAAACGTAAAACTTATAAAGGTTTCATTTTCGGTTTTCGATTTTATATTATGAAATTATTGTATTAATAAGTAAATATCGATTCACTAATCAAACTTGCCATCACTTGCCATTCCAACATTATGTCACAACCCCGACTGCCAAAGGAAGAAAAATAAAGAATATAATTGTTCAATAAAATTTCCATTATAATAACATGTGTTACTTACCTCACTAATACAGGCAAATGCAATTAAATGTTTTAAAATACGTAGTGATATTATTAAAGTTGTAATATATTATTTAGACATATTTAGATACACTCTATACTTCTGTGTGCGGGGGCTGATGGTGGAAGACGGAATACCACCATTCATCTGTACTTGAGCGGAGGGGAGGAGGAACTTCTTTTCCCTATCAGGTTACGTGGAACAGATTATAGTGGAGTATACAGCACATAAATTTTCTATGCGTAAATTATGGCAAATGATGCACAACTACTCGACTATGGGATCATATAGCACAGTGTAATATTAATTACTTTGAATTATGTGTATTACACATAGATACACTCACACCCACAAACATCCTTATATACAGACCCTGTACTGTGTGTGTGTGTGTGGCTATTTATGTACGTATTTCCCATATAAACTTATAACATTCTGTAAAAATCGTTCAAGTCTAATCTAGCATTTCTGTGGTTTGATTTGAGTGGTGTGAGCCTCTTCCAGCAGCGAAGCTATATGAGAGTTTCTGTGGCCCACGAACCACTAATAGGCCTCTTAGATTAACCATTATTCATATTAAAATATAACTCCATTGAAATGCAAGTACTAAGTGGAGAATAGTTAAAACTATTAAATAAGTATAAATATGTGCGTAAGCAATAGATTATACATGGCGCACGGGATCCCAAGTTCGATTCCTAGTGGTACAGCTTTGAAATTTAAACGTAATTTAGTGGCTGGAATTCCACTTTAAATTTCAGGTCCTCGTTTCATATTCCCTCCTTTCTAGAATACATTTAACTCCAAGTATGGGCGAAAACTAATGTTAGAACGGTTAGAAGCAGCTTTTGCAAATCAGATTCCGCTGGAGAATTTAGCTCTCTGCTCCCTCGGTTTGCGCGGTAGCTTCACATCTGCAGTAATACAATTCACTTTATAACCGACACATGACTGGTAGTTAAAGTCTCCGTCTGCACATACGCCAATCGAAGTCCTCCGGCAGTTTTGTAACCCATCAAAAATATAAGAGTAGATGTCCGATACTGCTCTAAGTGCCGCGCGACGTTGTGACGTAACTAGGGAAGCAAACGGACCTGTGCCCCTGGCGCCGGATAGGGGACGCAAAAGTTGGCAAATATTTATTTTCACTATAAAGCAAGGAAAGTAGTTTTAGTAAACTAAAGATCATAATAAAATTGCTTCAGAAACGTAAGCGGGAAACAACGACTCACCAACGTTAGGATCATATCCATAGAGCATAAGTTAGCTTCAAAGCTATCTTTTGAGGACATTATAAAAACCTTTGCAGTCAAAAGAGCCCGCAAACTTAAATTTTAGTTCCAGCTTTTTGTGTTTTCACCAAACTTACATCGATTTCAGAGATTTGTAAAATGGCCGAGTATAATACAGAAACTTGATTCTATTCTAAAGCAACAGATTGTTGATTCAATCTACACATATGCACATCCCAATGCAATTCCAGAAACATTGTGGTTTGCAGTTATTATGATAAGACTATAAGAATATGTCAAGCATGCTACTCTCAGATTATTTAGCAATCAAATAGCTAGTTTGGTGTTTTATCTTGTGCTAAAAATTAAATTATGTACTGCAATTTTGAAATCAAGCATTACCACTTGAAAAAGAAATGGAATAGGAGAATTACTGTGTGATGACAATATCAGGTGTAGTCTGGGAGCGTTTTGGTTTGGTTGGTCAAGGGGGGTGGGGGCGCTAACGCTAGTTCTTGCCCTGTGCGACAACTAGCCTAGTTGTGTGCTGGGAGCATGTGCTTCCTCAGTGCCGTTATTTTAATGCATCATGACTCGCAACAGTTTTTTCCACCCGTGCGCTTCCTCAAGTGAGCGGTTAATCTAATCACAAGTATGTTAATGGTATAAATATTTTCATTGCCTTCAGTTATTAAATAAAACTAATTATTACCAATGTATTACTTTCTTAACTAATGATAAATACATTTTTCAACATTAGTTAAAGCATATTTGTTCCAAAATAAACATCAGACAGCTTGACAACAATATCTTTCGGGTCTTTAACGATTTTGAGCAACAAAGTAAAATATGTAGATAATGTTGCTACCACTCCCAAATTTACCGGTATTAGCCATAACTTTCAAGAATTTATATTTATCCAAACTGGATTCAAAACATTCTTCATGAACATAGTCAAAGTGGTTGATACAAAAAGTTCGAAGTTTTTATTTCTGAAGCAGAAAACTCTATATTTATTGTATTCTTACTACACTGATTTACATTATCGAACCCTAGAGAACATTCTACTGATAAATTACCTTATTATGTAAAAGTAGTGACAATTGTCTACAGTGGGGGCCGCGGTGGCTCAGTGGTAGAGCGTTCACCTTTGGTGCTTGGGGTCCTGGGTTCGATCCCAGCCCCCGCCAAGTGAACTTTGTGGTGGACAAACACCGTGTGCGTGGGTTTTGTCGGGGTTCTCCCGTTCCCTCCCACTCTCTTCATTCCACCATTTCAATCATCATCACCGTTTCTTTTAGCCTAACCGGTATAAACGTGGCACGTAAAACTCAGATTTCATTTCATTTTTTGCTTGTAATTCATGCTAAGGGGATGTCCACATATTACGTAGCGCGGCAAAATGTGGGAAGGGGTTTGGCCTTGCGTTACGAAGTGTGACAAGGGGGAAGGAGGGGGGTTACATTTTCGTTACGTAACGAGTTTTTTTAGCTGTAATATTTATTTTTATTCTCAGGTTTATATGCAGTCTTTCAAACTAGTTTTTTCAATTCTTTTCTTTTCTATAAATAAATAAATAAATAAATAAATAAACAAATATTTCTATTGTTTTGGGAAATTGTGAACTACAGCCTGTATAAACTTAATAATGCAGAAGGGATTCGAAAACGCTATTTGATAGTAGCATGACTGCTGACGAACCTTGCGGTTATTACAATACAATAAAACTCCGTTGGGTTGATTTTGAGTTTAACGTCCCGTTCAGCAGCAAGGCTATATGAGACATGATTATCGTTGAATCCGAACCACATGAGCTCCCGCCGGGAATGGAATTCGGGTGTCCCACAATAAAATTACGTTTTGTTACTATCCCAGCATTGCATTTATGGCATACGCTTTTCTGCAGGTAGTTATTAGTGATTGTAACTAGTATCGCTATTTCTGAGAATATTAGTTTCTGCGACGGAACGATCCTCGATTTGCATCAAAAAATAAGTTATTAAAAACCTAATTCGTCGGATATTCATTTCGTACGGAATTTCTTTATTTTTGGATTTGAATGTTTCTGGAGAAATCGAGTTTTTTACGCATTTTGGCACTGATCTAGAACAAGAACAATTTGAAACGGGGCAAACTGAAGTCCAAAGAAGACGCTCGAAAGCAAGTTCACAAACGAGATGTCCCTGCTCCTTTACGAGTGCAGCCACTTCTAATCTGTGGTCGACGAGGAAGAAAACTTCTTTGCATTGTCACCACTGGTGAACTTCAAATGCATGAAGCATCCTAGATCATGGAAAAAGCAGTCGATATCAGTTCTTTAGATCTTATTTCACCTACATATTCCGGTAGTATTTCCTCCTTGCCAATCATCGGTCACCTAAAAGGATGGGTGCGATATCCTTGGGAAAACGACAGTATGAAATTTCGAAGAATTAAGACTGGTTAGTTACACAACTTTATGGGGTTAAAATACTTATTATTATGGTAATACAAGCATTTTATAGTAAAAAAGGTCTACCATTAATAATAGTTTTTTTATTGTAAAAAGCACCAAAATAAGCCAAATTGCTGAAAAGCAAGAATCAAAAAGTGTTACGTAACACATGGGGAAGGAGTTCGGCCTTGCGTTACGAAGTGTGACAAGAGGGAAGGAGGGGTAAAAAATTGGTTAAAAATAGCGTTACGTAATATGTGGTGAGCCTCTAACTGAGCATCAAATGTTTCACGTATTCATTATCTAGGCAAATTGTCGTCTTCAAAAGTTATTACTTTAAGAACAACCAGTAGCTTGAAACTCATAGATTAAAATCTGCAGAAATCGATAATATGATTGTTTTTATTACTCTTTTCACACGTTTACTTGGTTTCTGCGAAAAAGGAAAGTACAATACATGCGTACTATCAATATTTGTTATGGATATTAAAAAAATGTTTATCGTCCCATGGTTATGGCAATAGGGTTAGGCAAAATGAGACAGGTGGGTATAGAAATTGAGCTATTATAAAATAATTGGTGGAATGAGAATATGCGAGAACATGAAGAATACAAACGGACATGATATTGCCCTCCACAAACTCGTGTGGGCAAGGATCAAAGCAGGGACCCATGCATCAGAGTTGAGTTTTGTATCTCTCTTTTTTTAACAAAATAAACTTTTTTGATTGTTATTTAAGTCTTTTTCAGCTGTTGAGAAATACCGGACACTACAAAGACATAAATAAAGAATCGAGGATAGTTAAATTACCAAAGGCTCTCCTACAGGGAATCGAATCCGGAACCACGTACACCAAAGGCACACGTAGTAGCCACTAAACAAGCAGAGAGGGCTACGATATTGATGATATGGATAAAATTGTAATCCTAATCTGCCGCATGTAATGGGCATTCGGTATGCTAACCACCAAACCACGCCGACAACTACTTGTTCCAATAAGAATAGGAATTTGATATTTTCAAGCAATTTGTTACATTTTCGTTTTATTTCTTCCTTTCGTTGTAGTTATTAAAGATATTGAATACTTGCACCATCTTTGATTTTCAGCCCATTGGTTTATATGGGGAAGTATTTTCTTTCTTAATCAACTGAAATTTTAATGGTTCGATTTTCCTGATTTCGTTGCCAAATCTATTTTGTGAAAATTAAATTTATTAATATAATTTTTATATATAGTAATCAAATTTTATTTTAGTAATATTAAATTTATCAGTAATTCAAATGTATTTTGAAGAAGCAAGGAACATTTAACTAGATTTGAGAAACAAATAAATAAAATCACGTCATGAAAATTCCAGTTTACAAAAAATAAAAATAGAAAAGTAAGTCTACAGAAAAATTAATGGTTTAAAAGTTAAAGATGGAATAGGTTCTTAATGAATTAACCATCTAAACTGCTGTTGAATGCGACTTTCACGATGAGAATCAACAAATAATGGATATGTGTGTCAACGAAGCCTTTTTCTGCATTTAGCAATCGGTTTATCGAACTCACTGTTCCTGTATGGCTACTGTACACGCCTTCGCTGGGAAAGATCCCGATGTAGATCTAATGTTGTTCGGATTCATGTTAAGCTGTATGTCTATATCTCATGCATCGTTGGTGCTGAAAAGGCATTATACTCCAAACCAATTGAAAACCCAGTTTCTCAGAAACATTATATAATCTATTCTTTTGCTATTTACATATATCGTCCCCAGAAAGCAGAAAGGTGCTAAGCGCCAGTTTCTTTAATTTCCAGCTAAGCGCATATCCTGACTACCCATTCCATGTTTAATGTTGTGCAGAAAGGAAACAAGTGGCAGGAGACAATATGAAAGGTTTGTAGTGAAAACTGAATTCTAGAAGAAAGAAAGAATCGGAATTAATTAGTGTTTCATTCGTTTTTATTCATCTCCTGAGAAATTTGCAATTTGGCGCTTAGCCCCTTTCTGCATTCTGGGGTGATGTGTTATTTCAAATGCATTTTACAAATTCATAACGGGAGTCAGTTAATAACTATTACATTTAGTACTGAATCATCATTTTATGTGCGTTTATCGAGATTGATTCAATCGTTTATTATGCCATTTTTAGAGAACAAGAAACACTTTTAAACTTCGCATCTTGGAAAAGATTCCAGATAAATAACTGGTTCCAGTCAATAACCGGTTAAGTTGAGAAAAGTAATTTTTACAGGAGAGCAGTTTAAAGTTAAATTTAACAACAGTTACCATGCTAATTTTGACAGAACGAAATGCTGTAACTTCCTCAATTTTATGAATTCGCCTTAGCCGCTTCTACACAATGTAGAACTATCAATTTTCAAAAAAAGTCGACTTAGGCGGTTTTTCACGGTCAGCATTTGCCATGCTGTATCTGAATTAGATCTACACCAGATAATGAAAGTGGCGGTTAGTCCTATAGGTTGCATGATTGTGCACAGAGATGACGTGGGTCAATAGAAACTTGACTCATGATCCACTGACCCACCACCCACAGTGACCCATGACCCACTGAACCCACGACCTATCATAATCCTCTCTGACCCAGCACCAACCATGATCCACTGTGGCTCACCATGACTTACTCTGGCCCATCATCCACCGAAACCCATTGTCATCAACTTTGACCCATGATCCACGCCCTTCCACTAACTAAAGAGCTTACACTTGTAATAAATAAGGCTGTGAAATTATCACTAATTGGAGTTTGAATTTCTAGCTGAAGCACCGTTCTCTTACAGTACCGGTGGATCTGACCTTTACGACATTAAATGCTAAACTGTTTGTCATTAGCCAAAGTACAATGAATTTCAACATAGTTATAATATATAATTATTTCCTAGTAGAGTTACAGATACTTGTCAGTGGAAAATAGGATGAAATTTGAAAGTCTCAAATCAAGGTAAAGTAGGCGAATGTAAAGAGGAAAAATAAATAAATAAATAAAAGCAGTGCAAAATTTTTCATATAATTAAGCATACCGTCCAAGACTTGAAATTTCCAAGGAATAGAGTTTACAGTACAAATTTTATGCCTGTTTTTCTCCCAACTTTATTGCTTAGTTGCCGTATACTCTGAACTCTACATATAATAAACATAAGCTTAAGTAATTATTAAAATAGAAAGCAGTAAATATAAAATTCGAAGCACTGTAGTTTCTTTTCTTTTTTCTTTTTCCTTTCTTTCTTTCTTTCTTCTTCTTTTTTGTTTCTCAATTCTATTTCAAATGTGACTGACCCGAATCCGAACTATCTAACCTAGTTATCCATTTAATAGGTACATGATATTTTAGATCAGCACACGAAAGTGAGATTTCGGCAATAAATTCTTAAAATTCTGACCAATCTTTATCTTTTTAAGAGTGACAAACATGTTCCAGAATTCGATTCAGGATGTTTGTTGCAAAACACTAAGGGTAACCCAGAATAGATTTAAAAAAAACTTATAAATATAAATATGTTCTACTGTATTCTTTGTAAAAAGAAGAAAGAAAGAAAGAAAGAAAAAGAAAACAGAGAAAGGAAATTGGGAACATTCGTTGAAGGGATCTGCAGATTCTGAGCGGTCTGTTTATTACCTGTCAGCCATTGTGTCTCGTGCAAAGTTGTCCTTCTTCTTCTGAAGGCACAGATAATTTGCGGTTATGACCGCTGTCACTTTTATTACCCTGCCTCTTTTTCGGATGTTCTTTTATTTATTGGGGGTACAAAAATATTCTAGGACCAAAATATTCTGTGACACCACGGACACTCGAGTATTTGGTGGTGGTGTGTTTCCCTGCTAGTTCCAGGCTAATTTGTGGAATCTTCACGAATTCTCGCAATTTTCGAAATAAATAGGGTATATTCCGTTTTTGTAATTATTATTCAATAGGTAATGTAAAAACACTATAACAAGATTTTCTACATAGTTCTTCCAATTTTGAGAATTAAAGGTCCATTGCTTCTCTAGCAAAACATCCTAGTTACGCCAATGAATGCTATGGTGTAAAATTTGCGGAAAAAAAATATACATCCCGTTTTGATAGAGAGAGCTCTAACTGGAGATAGTTGTATTCTATTATAGCTAAAGGATATGCTTCTATCGCTGTTATGAGAGAACGGTAGTTTTGCACATTTTTCCAAGATGGGGCTGCACCTCATTATGGAATAAATGTTAGGGCCTACCTGAATCATCAATTTTCGGGAAAATGGATTGGAGGCATAGCACCTGTCGAGTGGCCCCCACGATCGCCTGATCTAACACCTTTAGACTTATATATGTGGGGCAACGTGAAGGCGACAGTTAACGGAATATTGAGGACCTGAAGAGCCTTATCTGTGAAGTAGGCTTTTGCAAAACAAAAGAAAAATTTACTTTTTCGAATCTTCCTTGTGCACTCCCGTTATGTTGTTACCGAAATATAATCACTTGCAAATTTACAGGTCTGTAGGTCATGTTTCCACCCCATCCACAACCAATCTTAACAGAAAAAATAATAATTAATATCTTTAAAATTTCACATTGGCAACAAACTAATAACTTATTAACTTCCTAGTTTAGTTTTTATAGTTTATAATCAAGGCAAAATGATCGGAAATATGAAAAAAGAACCATCTCACGGATAGCAGGGAGCAGGGAGCATGCCACTACTAGGAGCAAAGCTGGCCTTTTGAAGAAATTTTTACTGCGCGTAAATAATGTAATAAATTTAGCTCAATTTACACACAATCATGTTACTGGCATAAAAGGTTCTTCCAATTTTCAGACCTAAGGAGTCACGGCTGTCCCCAGCAAGATTTCTCAGTTAGTTGCGCTAGTGGGTAAGAGCTGTCGACAAGCAGTTTTCGGGAATCGATTCAGCATTCCAAGAATAGCTTACTTATAGCTCTTGGAGAAGTAAGCTATTCTTGGAATACTGAATCGATTTTCGAAAGCCAGTTGTCGCTAGTTATTGCTGTCTTTTAACATATTGCAATTACTATTGAAGCCAGGAGTGATCGATATCTACCGCTTCTGGTTTAAATTGTTGGTTGTTGAAGTAAATTCGACCTATTCTAGGAATGCTGAATCGACATCCGAAAACCGCTCGTCGATAGTTCTTACCATTTTAGGTCTACGAAAATCATCATTGAAAAGGGAAGTAGTAGTGACTTTCTACCGCTTCCGGTTTTAGTAGAAATACAGGAGTTGATGCGATGTTAAGATCCTCAATCGGTTTCCGGAACTATATATCACTAGCTATTACAATTTTTTAGTTTTGGGCATAAATTTGAAACCGGAAGTGGTCAATTTCTACAACTTCCCCTTGAAAGAGATTGTTCAAGAAGTAAGCTATTCTTGGAATGCTTAATCGATTTTCGAAAGCCAGTTGTCGCTAGTTATTGCTGTCTTTTAACATATAGCAATTACTATTGAAGCCAGAAGTGATCGATTTCTACCGCTTCTTGTTTAAGTAGTTGGTTGTTGAAGTAAATGCTACCTATTCTTGGAATGCTGAATCAACATCCAAAACCACTTGTCGATAGTTCTTACCATTTTAGGTCTACGAAAATCATTATTGAAAAGGGAAGTAGTAGTGACTTTCTACCGCTTCCGGTTTTAGTAGAAATACAGGAGTTGATGCGATGTTAAGATCCTCAATCGGTTTCCGGAACTATATATCACTAGCTATTACAATTTTTTAGTTTTGGCCATAAATTTGAAACCGGAAGTGGTCAATTTCTACAACTTCCCCTTGAAAGAGATTGTTGAAGAAGTAAGCTATTCTTGGAATGCTTAATCGATTTTCGAAAGCCAGTTGTCGCTAGTTATTGCTGTCTTTTAACATATTGCAATTACTATTGAAGCCAGAAGTGATCGATTTCTACCGCTTCTGGTTTAAATAGTTGGTTGTTGAAGTAAGTGCTACCTATTCTTGGAATGCTGAATCAACATCCAAAACCACTTGTCGATAGTTCTTACCATTTTAGGTCTACGAAAATCATTATTGAAAACGGAAATAGTAGTGACTTTCTACCGCTTCCGGTTTTAGTAGAAATACAGGAGTTGATGCGATGTTAAGATCCTCAATCGGTTTCCGGAACTATATATCACTAGCTATTACAATTTTTTAGTTTTGGCCATAAATTTGAAACCGGAAGTGGTCAATTTCTACAACTTCCCCTTGAAAGAGATTGTTGAAGAAGTAAGCTATTCTTGGAATGCTGAATCGATTTTCGAAAGCCAGTTGTCGCTAGTTATTGCTGTCTTTTAACATATTGCAATTACTATTGAAGCCAGAAGTGATCGATTTCTACCGCTTCTGGTTTAAATAGTTGGTTGTTGAAATAAATTCGACCTATTCTTGGAATGCTGAATCAACATCCAGAACCACTTGTCGATTGTTCTTACCATTTTAGGTCTACGAAAATCATTATTGAAAAGGGAAGTAGTAGTGACTTTCTACCGCTTCCGGTTTTAGTAGAAATACAGGAGTTGATGCGATGTTAAGATCCTCAATCGGTTTCCGGAACTATATATCACTAGCTATTACAATTTTTTAGTTTTGGCCATAAACTTGAAACCGGAAGTGGTCAATTTCTACAACTTCCCCTTGAAAGAGATTGTTGAAGAAGTAAGCTATTCTTGGAATGCTGAATCGATTTTCGAAAGCCAGTTGTCGCTAGTTATTGCTGTCTTTTAACATATTGCAATTACTATTGAAGCCAGAAGTGATCGATTTCTACCGCTTCTGGTTTAAATAGTTGGTTGTTGAAGTAAATGCGACCTATTCTTGGAATGCTGAATCAACATCCAAAACCACTTGTCGATAGTTCTTACCATTTTAGGTCTACGAAAATCATTATTGAAAAGGGAAGTAGTAGTGACTTTCTACCGCTTCCGGTTTTAGTAGAAATACAGGAGTTGATGCGATGTTAAGATCCTCAATCGGTTTCCGGAACTATATATCACTAGCTATTACAATTTTTTAGTTTTGGGCATAAATTTGAAACCGGAAGTGGTCAATTTCTACAACTTCCCCTTGAAAGAGATTGTTCAAGAAGTAAGCTATTCTTGGAATGCTTAATCGATTTTCGAAAGCCAGTTGTCGCTAGTTATTGCTGTCTTTTAACATATAGCAATTACTATTGAAGCCAGAAGTGATCGATTTCTACCGCTTCTTGTTTAAGTAGTTGGTTGTTGAAGTAAATGCTACCTATTCTTGGAATGCTGAATCAACATCCAAAACCACTTGTCGATAGTTCTTACCATTTTAGGTCTACGAAAATCATTATTGAAAAGGGAAGTAGTAGTGACTTTCTACCGCTTCCGGTTTTAGTAGAAATACAGGAGTTGATGCGATGTTAAGATCCTCAATCGGTTTCCGGAACTATATATCACTAGCTATTACAATTTTTTAGTTTTGGCCATAAATTTGAAACCGGAAGTGGTCAATTTCTACAACTTCCCCTTGAAAGAGATTGTTCAAGAAGTAAGCTATTCTTGGAATGCTTAATCGATTTTCGAAAGCCAGTTGTCGCTAATTATTGCTGTCTTTTAACATATTGCAATTACTATTGAAGCCAGAAGTGATCGATTTCTACCGCTTCTGGTTTAAATAGTTGGTTGTTGAAGTAAATGCTACCTATTCTTGGAATGCTGAATCAACATCCAAAACCACTTGTCGATAGTTCTTACCATTTTAGGTCTACGAAAATCATTATTGAAAACGGAAATAGTAGTGACTTTCTACCGCTTCCGGTTTTAGTAGAAATACAGGAGTTGATGCGATGTTAAGATCCTCAATCGGTTTCCGGAACTATATATCACTAGCTATTACAATTTTTTAGTTTTGGCCATAAATTTGAAACCGGAAGTGGTCAATTTCTACAACTTCCCCTTGAAAGAGATTGTTGAAGAAGTAAGCTATTCTTGGAAAGCTGAATCGATTTTCGAAAGCCAGTTGTCGCTAGTTATTGCTGTCTTTTAACATATTGCAATTACTATTGAAGCCAGAAGTGATCGATTTCTACCGCTTCTGGTTTAAATAGTTGGTTGTTGAAATAAATTCGACCTATTCTTGGAATGCTGAATCAACATCCAGAACCACTTGTCGATTGTTCTTACCATTTTAGGTCTACGAAAATCATTATTGAAAAGGGAAGTAGTAGTGACTTTCTACCGCTTCCGGTTTTAGTAGAAATACAGGAGTTGATGCGATGTTAAGATCCTCAATCGGTTTCCGGAACTATATATCACTAGCTATTACAATTTTTTAGTTTTGGCCATAAACTTGAAACCGGAAGTGGTCAATTTCTACAACTTCCCCTTGAAAGAGATTGTTGAAGAAGTAAGCTATTCTTGGAATGCTGAATCGATTTTCGAAAGCCAGTTGTCGCTAGTTATTGCTGTCTTTTAACATATTGCAATTACTATTGAAGCCAGAAGTGATCGATTTCTACCGCTTCTGGTTTAAATAGTTGGTTGTTGAAGTAAATGCGACCTATTCTTGGAATGCTGAATCAACATCCAAAACCACTTGTCGATAGTTCTTACCATTTTAGGTCTACGAAAATCATTATTGAAAAGGGAAGTAGTAGTGACTTTCTACCGCTTCCGGTTTTAGTAGAAATACAGGAGTTGATGCGATGTTAAGATCCTCAATCGGTTTCCGGAACTATATATCACTAGCTATTACAATTTTTTAGTTTTGGGCATAAATTTGAAACCGGAAGTGGTCAATTTCTACAACTTCCCCTTGAAAGAGATTGTTCAAGAAGTAAGCTATTCTTGGAATGCTTAATCGATTTTCGAAAGCCAGTTGTCGCTAGTTATTGCTGTCTTTTAACATATAGCAATTACTATTGAAGCCAGAAGTGATCGATTTCTACCGCTTCTTGTTTAAGTAGTTGGTTGTTGAAGTAAATGCTACCTATTCTTGGAATGCTGAATCAACATCCAAAACCACTTGTCGATAGTTCTTACCATTTTAGGTCTACGAAAATCATTATTGAAAAGGGAAGTAGTAGTGACTTTCTACCGCTTCCGGTTTTAGTAGAAATACAGGAGTTGATGCGATGTTAAGATTTTCAATCGGTTTCCGGAACTATATATCACTAGCTATTACAATTTTTTAGTTTTGGCCATAAATTTGAAACCGGAAGTGGTCAATTTCTACAACTTCCCCTTGAAAGAGATTGTTCAAGAAGTAAGCTATTCTTGGAATGCTTAATCGATTTTCGAAAGCCAGTTGTCGCTAGTTATTGCTGTCTTTTAACATATTGCAATTACTATTGAAGCCAGAAGTGATCGATTTCTACCGCTTCTGGTTTAAATAGTTGGTTGTTGAAGTAAATGCTACCTATTCTTGGAATGCTGAATCAACATCCAAAACCACTTGTCGATAGTTCTTACCATTTTAGGTCTACGAAAATCATTATTGAAAACGGAAATAGTAGTGACTTTCTACCGCTTCCGGTTTTAGTAGAAATACAGGAGTTGATGCGATGTTAAGATCCTCAATCGGTTTCCGGAACTATATATCACTAGCTATTACAATTTTTTAGTTTTGGCCATAAATTTGAAACCGGAAGTGGTCAATTTCTACAACTTCCCCTTGAAAGAGATTGTTGAAGAAGTAAGCTATTCTTGGAAAGCTGAATCGATTTTCGAAAGCCAGTTGTCGCTAGTTATTGCTGTCTTTTAACATATTGCAATTACTATTGAAGCCAGAAGTGATCGATTTCTACCGCTTCTGGTTTAAATAGTTGGTTGTTGAAATAAATTCGACCTATTCTTGGAATGCTGAATCAACATCCAGAACCACTTGTCGATTGTTCTTACCATTTTAGGTCTACGAAAATCATTATTGAAAAGGGAAGTAGTAGTGACTTTCTACCGCTTCCGGTTTTAGTAGAAATACAGGAGTTGATGCGATGTTAAGATCCTCAATCGGTTTCCGGAACTATATATCACTAGCTATTACAATTTTTTAGTTTTGGCCATAAACTTGAAACCGGAAGTGGTCAATTTCTACAACTTCCCCTTGAAAGAGATTGTTGAAGAAGTAAGCTATTCTTGGAATGCTGAATCGATTTTCGAAAGCCAGTTGTCGCTAGTTATTGCTGTCTTTTAACATATTGCAATTACTATTGAAGCCAGAAGTGATCGATTTCTACCGCTTCTGGTTTAAATAGTTGGTTGTTGAAGTAAATGCGACCTATTCTTGGAATGCTGAATCAACATCCAAAACCACTTGTCGATAGTTCTTACCATTTTAGGTCTACGAAAATCATTATTGAAAAGGGAAGTAGTAGTGACTTTCTACCGCTTCCGGTTTTAGTAGAAATACAGGAGTTGATGCGATGTTAAGATCCTCAATCGGTTTCCGGAACTATATATCACTAGCTATTACAATTTTTTAGTTTTGGCCATAAATTTGAAACCGGAAGTGGTCAATTTCTAGAACTTCCTCTTGAAAGAGATTGTTGAAGAAGTAAGCTATTCTTGGAATGCTGAATCGATTTTCGAAAGCCAGTTGTCGCTAGTTATTGCTGTCTTTTAACATATTGCAATTACTATTGAAGCCAGAAGTGATCGATTTCTACCGCTTCTGGTTTAAATAGTTGGTTGTTGAAGTAAATTCGACCTATTCTTGGAATGCTGAATCGACATCCGAAAACCGCTCGTCGATAGTTCTTACCATTTTAGGTCTACGAAAATCATTATTGAAAAGGGAAGTAGTAGTGACTTTCTACCGCTTTCGGTTTTAGTAGAAATACAGGAGTTGATGCGATGTTAAGATCCTCAATCGGTTTCCGGAACTATATATCACTAGCTATTACAATTTTTTAGTTTTGGCCATAAATTTGAAACCGGAAGTGGTCAATTTCTACAACTTCCTCTTGAAAGAGATTGTTGAAGAAGTAAGCTATTCTTGGAATGCTGAATCGATTTTCGAAAGCCAGTTGTCGCTAGTTATTGCTGTCTTTTAACATATTGCAATCACTATTGAAGCCAGAAGTGATCGATTTCTACCGCTTCTGGTTTAAATAGTTGGTTGTTGAAGTAAATGCGACCTATTCTTGGAATGCTGAATCAACATCCAAAACCACTTGTCGATAGTTCTTACCATTTTAGGTCTACGAAAATCATTATTGAAAAGGGAAGTAGTAGTGACTTTCTACCGCTTCCGGTTTTAGTAGAAATACAGGAGTTGATGCGATGTTAAGATCCTCAATCGGTTTCCGGAACTATATATCACTAGCTATTACAATTTTTTAGTTTTGGGCATAAATTTTAAACCGGAAGTGGTCAATTTCTACAACTTCCCCTTGAAAGAGATTGTTCAAGAAGTAAGCTATTCTTGGAATGCTTAATCGATTTTCGAAAGCCAGTTGTCGCTAGTTATTGCTGTCTTTTAACATATAGCAATTACTATTGAAGCCAGAAGTGATCGATTTCTACCGCTTCTTGTTTAAGTAGTTGGTTGTTGAAGTAAATGCTACCTATTCTTGGAATGCTGAATCAACATCCAAAACCACTTGTCGATAGTTCTTACCATTTTAGGTCTACGAAAATCATTATTGAAAAGGGAAGTAGTAGTGACTTTCTACCGCTTCCGGTTTTAGTAGAAATACAGGAGTTGATGCGATGTTAAGATTTTCAATCGGTTTCCGGAACTATATATCACTAGCTATTACAATTTTTTAGTTTTGGCCATAAATTTGAAACCGGAAGTGGTCAATTTCTACAACTTCCCCTTGAAAGAGATTGTTCAAGAAGTAAGCTATTCTTGGAATGCTTAATCGATTTTCGAAAGCCAGTTGTCGCTAGTTATTGCTGTCTTTTAACATATTGCAATTACTATTGAAGCCAGAAGTGATCGATTTCTACCGCTTCTGGTTTAAATAGTTGGTTGTTGAAGTAAATGCTACCTATTCTTGGAATGCTGAATCAACATCCAAAACCACTTGTCGATAGTTCTTACCATTTTAGGTCTACGAAAATCATTATTGAAAACGGAAATAGTAGTGACTTTCTACCGCTTCCGGTTTTAGTAGAAATACAGGAGTTGATGCGATGTTAAGATCCTCAATCGGTTTCCGGAACTATATATCACTAGCTATTACAATTTTTTAGTTTTGGCCATAAATTTGAAACCGGAAGTGGTCAATTTCTACAACTTCCCCTTGAAAGAGATTGTTGAAGAAGTAAGCTATTCTTGGAAAGCTGAATCGATTTTCGAAAGCCAGTTGTCGCTAGTTATTGCTGTCTTTTAACATATTGCAATTACTATTGAAGCCAGAAGTGATCGATTTCTACCGCTTCTGGTTTAAATAGTTGGTTGTTGAAATAAATTCGACCTATTCTTGGAATGCTGAATCAACATCCAGAACCACTTGTCGATTGTTCTTACCATTTTAGGTCTACGAAAATCATTATTGAAAAGGGAAGTAGTAGTGACTTTCTACCGCTTCCGGTTTTAGTAGAAATACAGGAGTTGATGCGATGTTAAGATCCTCAATCGGTTTCCGGAACTATATATCACTAGCTATTACAATTTTTTAGTTTTGGCCATAAACTTGAAACCGGAAGTGGTCAATTTCTACAACTTCCCCTTGAAAGAGATTGTTGAAGAAGTAAGCTATTCTTGGAATGCTGAATCGATTTTCGAAAGCCAGTTGTCGCTAGTTATTGCTGTCTTTTAACATATTGCAATTACTATTGAAGCCAGAAGTGATCGATTTCTACCGCTTCTGGTTTAAATAGTTGGTTGTTGAAGTAAATGCGACCTATTCTTGGAATGCTGAATCAACATCCAAAACCACTTGTCGATAGTTCTTACCATTTTAGGTCTACGAAAATCATTATTGAAAAGGGAAGTAGTAGTGACTTTCTACCGCTTCCGGTTTTAGTAGAAATACAGGAGTTGATGCGATGTTAAGATCCTCAATCGGTTTCCGGAACTATATATCACTAGCTATTACAATTTTTTAGTTTTGGCCATAAATTTGAAACCGGAAGTGGTCAATTTCTAGAACTTCCTCTTGAAAGAGATTGTTGAAGAAGTAAGCTATTCTTGGAATGCTGAATCGATTTTCGAAAGCCAGTTGTCGCTAGTTATTGCTGTCTTTTAACATATTGCAATTACTATTGAAGCCAGAAGTGATCGATTTCTACCGCTTCTGGTTTAAATAGTTGGTTGTTGAAGTAAATTCGACCTATTCTTGGAATGCTGAATCGACATCCGAAAACCGCTCGTCGATAGTTCTTACCATTTTAGGTCTACGAAAATCATTATTGAAAAGGGAAGTAGTAGTGACTTTCTACCGCTTTCGGTTTTAGTAGAAATACAGGAGTTGATGCGATGTTAAGATCCTCAATCGGTTTCCGGAACTATATATCACTAGCTATTACAATTTTTTAGTTTTGGCCATAAATTTGAAACCGGAAGTGGTCAATTTCTACAACTTCCTCTTGAAAGAGATTGTTGAAGAAGTAAGCTATTCTTGGAATGCTGAATCGATTTTCGAAAGCCAGTTGTCGCTAGTTATTGCTGTCTTTTAACATATTGCAATCACTATTGAAGCCAGAAGTGATCGATTTCTACCGCTTCTGATTTAAATAGTAGGATGTTGAAGTAAATGCGACCTATTTTTGGAATGCTGAATCAACATCCAAAACCACTTGTCGATAGTTGTTACCATTTTAGGTCTACGAAAATAATTATTTAAAAGGGAAGTAGTAGTGACTTTCCACCGCTTCCTGTTTTAGTAGAAATACAGGAGTTGATGCGATGTTAAGATCCTCAATCGGTTTCCGGAACTATATATCACTAGCTATTACAATTTTTTAGTTTTGGCCATAAATTTGAAACCGGAAGTGTTCAATTTCTACAACTTCCCCGTGAAAGAGATTGTTCAAGAAGTAAGCTATTCTTGGAATGCTGAATCGATTTTCGAAAGCCAGTTGTCGCTAGTTATTGCTGTCTTTTAACATATTGCAAATACTATTGAAGCCAGAAGTGATCGATTTCTACCGCTTCTGGTTTAAATAGTTGGTTGTTGAAGTAAATTCGACCTATTCTTGGAATGCTGAATCAACATCCAAAACCACTTGTCGATAGTTCTTACCATTTTAAGTCTAGGAAAATCATTATGGAAAAGGGAAGTAGTAGTGACTTTCTACCGCTTCCGGTTTTAGTAGATATACAGGAGTTGATGCGATGTTAAGATCCTCAATCGGTTTCCGGAACTATATATCACTAGCTATTAAAATAATTTAGTTTTGGGCATAAATTTGAAACAGGAAGTGGTCAATTTCTACAACTTACCCTTGAAAGAGATTGTTGAAGAAGTAAGCTATTCTTGGAATGCTGAATCGATTTTCGAAAGCCAGTTGTCGCTAGTTATTGCTGTATTTTAACATATTGCAATTACTATTGAAGCCAGAAGTAATCGATTTCTACCGCTTGTGGTTTAAATAGTTGGTTGTTGAAGTAAATTCAACCTATTCTAGGAATGCTGAATCGACATCCGAAAACCGCTCGTCGATAGTTCTTACCATTTTAGGTCTACGAAAATCATCATTGAAAAGGGAAGTAGTAGTGACTTTCTACTACTTTCGGTTTTAGTAGAAATACAGGAGTTGATGCGATGTTAAGATCCTCAATCGGTTTCCGGAACTATATATCACTAGCTATTACAATTTTTTAGTTTTGGCCATAAATTTGAAACCGGAAGTTTTCAATTTCTAGAACTTCCTCTTGAAAGAGATTGTTGAAGAAGTAAGATATTCTTGGAATGCTGAATCGATTTTCGAAAGCCAGTTGTCGCTAGTTATTGCTGTCTTTTAACATATTGCAATCACTATTGAAGCCAGAAGTGATCGATTTCTACCGCTTCTGATTTAAATAGTTGGATGTTGAAGTAAATGCGACCTATTTTTGGAATGGTGAATCAACATCCAAAACCACTTGTCGATAGTTGTTACCATTTTAGGTCTACGAAAATCATTATTGAAAAGGGAAGTAGTAATGACTTTCTACCGTTTCCGGTTTTAGTAGAAATACAGGAGTTGATGCGATGTTAAGATCCTCAATCGGTTTCCGGAACTATATATCAGTAGCTATTACATTTTTTTAGTTTTGGCCATAAATTTGAAACCGGAAGTTTTCAATTTCTAGAACTTCCTCTTGAAAGAGATTGTTGAAGAAGTAAGCTATTCTTGGAATGCTGAATCGATTTTCGAAAGCCAGTTTTCTCTAGTTATTGCTGTCTTTTAACATATTGCAATTACTATTGAAGCCAGAAGTGATCGATTTCTACCGCTTCTGGTTTAAATAGTTGGTTGTTGAAATAAATTCGACCTATTCTTGGAATGCTGAATCAACATCCAGAACCACTTGTCGATTGTTCTTACCATTTTAGGTCTACGAAAATCATTATTGAAAAGGGAAGTAGTAGTGACTTTCTACCGCTTCCGGTTTTAGTAGAAATACAGGAGTTGATGCGATGTTAAGATCCTCAATCGGTTTCCGGAACTATATATCACTAGCTATTACAATTTTTTAGTTTTGGCCGTAAACTTGAAACCGGAAGTGGTCAATTTCTACAACTTCCCCTTGAAAGAGATTGTTGAAGAAGTAAGCTATTCTTGGAATGCTGAATCGATTTTCGAAAGCCAGTTGTCGCTAGTTATTGCTGTCTTTTAACATATTGCAATTACTATTGAAGCCAGAAGTGATCGATTTCTACCGCTTCTGGTTTAAATAGTTGGTTGTTGAAGTAAATGCGACCTATTCTTGGAATGCTGAATCAACATCCAAAACCACTTGTCGATAGTTCTTACCATTTTAGGTCTACGAAAATCATTATTGAAAAGGGAAGTAGTAGTGACTTTCTACCGCTTCCGGTTTTAGTAGAAATACAGGAGTTGATGCGATGTTAAGATCCTCAATCGGTTTCCGGAACTATATATCACTAGCTATTACAATTTTTTAGTTTTGGCCATAAATTTGAAACCGGAAGTGGTCAATTTCTAGAACTTCCTCTTGAAAGAGATTGTTGAAGAAGTAAGCTATTCTTGGAATGCTGAATCGATTTTCGAAAGCCAGTTGTCGCTAGTTATTGCTGTCTTTTAACATATTGCAATTACTATTGAAGCCAGAAGTGATCGATTTCTACCGCTTCTGGTTTAAATAGTTGGTTGTTGAAGTAAATTCGACCTATTCTTGGAATGCTGAATCGACATCCGAAAACCGCTCGTCGATAGTTCTTACCATTTTAGGTCTACGAAAATCATTATTGAAAAGGGAAGTAGTAGTGACTTTCTACCGCTTTCGGTTTTAGTAGAAATACAGGAGTTGATGCGATGTTAAGATCCTCAATCGGTTTCCGGAACTATATATCACTAGCTATTACAATTTTTTAGTTTTGGCCATAAATTTGAAACCGGAAGTGGTCAATTTCTACAACTTCCTCTTGAAAGAGATTGTTGAAGAAGTAAGCTATTCTTGGAATGCTGAATCGATTTTCGAAAGCCAGTTGTCGCTAGTTATTGCTGTCTTTTAACATATTGCAATCACTATTGAAGCCAGAAGTGATCGATTTCTACCGCTTCTGATTTAAATAGTAGGATGTTGAAGTAAATGCGACCTATTTTTGGAATGCTGAATCAACATCCAAAACCACTTGTCGATAGTTGTTACCATTTTAGGTCTACGAAAATAATTATTTAAAAGGGAAGTAGTAGTGACTTTCCACCGCTTCCTGTTTTAGTAGAAATACAGGAGTTGATGCGATGTTAAGATCCTCAATCGGTTTCCGGAACTATATATCACTAGCTATTACAATTTTTTAGTTTTGGCCATAAATTTGAAACCGGAAGTGTTCAATTTCTACAACTTCCCCGCGAAAGAGATTGTTCAAGAAGTAAGCTATTCTTGGAATGCTGAATCGATTTTCGAAAGCCAGTTGTCGCTAGTTATTGCTGTCTTTTAACATATTGCAAATACTATTGAAGCCAGAAGTGATCGATTTCTACCGCTTCTGGTTTAAATAGTTGGTTGTTGAAGTAAATTCGACCTATTCTTGGAATGCTGAATCAACATCCAAAACCACTTGTCGATAGTTCTTACCATTTTAAGTCTAGGAAAATCATTATGGAAAAGGGAAGTAGTAGTGACTTTCTACCGCTTCCGGTTTTAGTAGATATACAGGAGTTGATGCGATGTTAAGATCCTCAATCGGTTTCCGGAACTATATATCACTAGCTATTAAAATTTTTTAGTTTTGGGCATAAATTTGAAACAGGAAGTGGTCAATTTCTACAACTTACCCTTGAAAGAGATTGTTGAAGAAGTAAGCTATTCTTGGAATGCTGAATCGATTTTCGAAAGCCAGTTGTCGCTAGTTATTGCTGTATTTTAACATATTGCAATTACTATTGAAGCCAGAAGTGATCGATTTCTACCGCTTGTGGTTTAAATAGTTGGTTGTTGAAGTAAATTCAACCTATTCTAGGAATGCTGAATCGACATCCGAAAACCGCTCGTCGATAGTTCTTACCATTTTAGGTCTACGAAAATCATCATTGAAAAGGGAAGTAGTAGTGACTTTCTACTACTTTCGGTTTTAGTAGAAATACAGGAGTTGATGCGATGTTAAGATCCTCAATCGGTTTCCGGAACTATATATCACTAGCTATTACAATTTTTTAGTTTTGGCCATAAATTTGAAACCGGAAGTTTTCAATTTCTAGAACTTCCTCTTGAAAGAGATTGTTGAAGAAGTAAGATATTCTTGGAATGCTGAATCGATTTTCGAAAGCCAGTTGTCGCTAGTTATTGCTGTCTTTTAACATATTGCAATCACTATTGAAGCCAGAAGTGATCGATTTCTACCGCTTCTGATTTAAATAGTTGGATGTTGAAGTAAATGCGACCTATTTTTGGAATGGTGAATCAACATCCAAAACCACTTGTCGATAGTTGTTACCATTTTAGGTCTACGAAAATCATTATTGAAAAGGGAAGTAGTAATGACTTTCTACCGTTTCCGGTTTTAGTAGAAATACAGGAGTTGATGCGATGTTAAGATCCTCAATCGGTTTCCGGAACTATATATCAGTAGCTATTACATTTTTTTAGTTTTGGCCATAAATTTGAAACCGGAAGTTTTCAATTTCTAGAACTTCCTCTTGAAAGAGATTGTTGAAGAAGTAAGCTATTCTTGGAATGCTGAATCGATTTTCGAAAGCCAGTTTTCTCTAGTTATTGCTGTCTTTTAACATATTGCAATTACTATTGAAGCCAGGAGTGATCGATTTCTACCGCTTCTGGTTTAAATAGTTGGTTGTTGAAGTAAATGCGACCTATTCTTGGAATGCTGAATCGATTTACGAAAGCGATTTGTCGCTAGTTATTGCTGTCTTTTACCATATTGCAATTACTATTGAAGCCAGAAGTGATCGATTTCTACGGCTTCTGGTTTAAATAATTGGTTGTTAGTAGTAGGCCCCGACGTATATCTCGCCGAGTCAGCAAAATTTTTTGTGACGTCATAGGTCAAAGGTCAATGACCTTGGCCCGTTGTCAATGACCTAGGTGTACATAGGACAACTCCCACTAAATTTTGGCAGGGGAACCATTACCCACCCTTTAAATTTTGGCAGGGTACATAGGACCACCCCCCTGAATTTTTGGAAATTGCCAAATCTAAAAATTTGGCGTGGTAGCCTAGGACCATAGTATGTACCTCTATCAGTATTGGGTGTCTATGTGGTTCCCTTTCATGGGTAAAAAATTGCCAAATTTCAAATTTCGGGGGGTTTTGACCTAATTTATCCCCTTTGATGAGGTATTATTACCCTATATAGTTATATGGGCGTATACAGGGGTTCATTACTTTTCATAACATATGGGTATATTAATGCACCCCTTGAAAAATTTGGGAGGGGTACCTTGGCCCACCTCTTAAATTTTGGAAATTGACCAAATTAAACATTGGGTATTATAGTATAGGACCCTAATATGTATCATGATAAATTTGGGCGGTCCACCTCGTTTCCTTCTAGGGGTACAAAATTGCCAAAATATAAACGTAAGCAATACGTTATACCACGTGTTTGGTTTTTGGTCGATTTTATCCCCTTTGATGAGGTGTTATTATCCTATATAGTTATATGGTCATGTATAAGGGTCCATTACCTTTCATAAGATATGGGTACATGTGTGCACTCCTTTAAAAATTTGTGAGGAGTACCTTGGCCCACCCCTTAAATTTTAGAAATTGCTCATTTTATATATTTGGTATTATAGTACTGGACCCTAACATGTATTATGATAAATTTGGGTAGTTCACCTCGTTCCTTTTAGGGGTACGAAATTGCCAAATTTTAGTACAACCACGTGTTTGTTTTGGCTCAATTTATCCCTCTTGGATGAGGTCCTATTACCTTATATGATTATATGGTTATGTATATTGGTCCATTCCCTATTATAAGACATGGGTATATTCATGCTCCCTTTAAAAATTTGGGAGGGTACCTTGGCCCACCTCTTTATTTTGGAAATTGCCCAATTTAAACATTTGGTATAATAGTATAAGACCCTAATATATATTACTATAAATTTGGGTGGTCCATCTCGTTCCCTTTCATGTGTACGAAATTGCCAAATTTTAGTACAACCACGTGTTTCGTTTTTGACCTAATTTATTCCCTTGGATGATGTCCTATTACCTAATATGATTATATGGTGTTGTATAGGGTCCATTTTCTATCATAAGACATAGATACATTGATGCACCCCTTTATATTTTGGGAGGTGTACCATAGCCAATCCCTTAAATTTTGGAAATTTTTCAATTTAAGCATTCCCTATCATAGTACATGACCTCAATATGTATCATGATAAATTTGGGTGGTCCATCTTGTTCCCTTTCATGACTAAAAAAATGCCAAAATATAAACATAAGCAATATGTTGTATCACGTGTTTGGTTTTTGGCCCAATTTATCCCGTTTGATGCGGTCTTATTACCGTATATGTTTATATGGTCATGTATATAGGTTCATTTCATATCATAAGACATGAGTACATTGATGCACCCTTTAAAATTTGGGAGGAGTATCTTGACTCATCCACTCGGTTTTAGAAATTGTTTAATATAAGCATTTGGTATCTTCGTACAGGTCTTCAATATGTACCACTACAAATTTGGATGGTCCACATCGTTCCCTTTCATGGGTAAAGAATTACCAAAAATCAAATTTCGGAGGTTATTGACTCCTATTTAGCACGTTATATGGTTTATTACCTCTATATGTTTATGTTCTCTTTTAAATTTGGGAATTATAAAATAACATAATTTGGTAAACGTTTTCTAGGACCCATTGGTGTTTCTCTTATGGCCAAATATTCAAAATTTAAAGGCTATTAACCGGCTTTATTATTAAATGAGTACAGGATTTATTACTTTTTCATAAGACACAGGTGTATTTGTGTACCAATCTTAAATTTTGGGAGGGGTACATTTCTTATTGTCATATCAATAATTGGTAATTGTTCTTTGGGTAAATCATTGTGAAATATTAGTATGACCACGTGATCAGTTATTGACCTATGATGGGATTAGGAGTCCAGGACATTGGTACATTTAAACTTTGTAGGATAATTTGAGAATGCGTCATTGGTATTGATTATTACAGCCAAATATAAACGTAAGCAATACGATGTACCACGTGATTGACCTTGATGAGGTAGTGTACAGGGATACATAGCTAACCTTATTGAATCTTATGACTCATAGTCTTAAGCGAATACATGCTACAACACTGGCAAAGTTATTGTTGATGTAATTTGATTGGTTGATCACTATCTTTCGTGCAATCTGATTGGCTGATCACTATCTTTCGTGCAATCTGATTGGTTGCTGATTTTCAAATCTTTGCTGCATTCAGTTTTAAGTTTTGTTTAACATTTAAAAATCTTGGTTTCGTTCAACATTTTGCACTCACTGATAAATATGATCAAAACCGTTTATTTGTTAATCGAATAGTTAAAAACAGGATAAAGTTTGACGGTTAACCGTGAAACGTAAATTTTTTTAGTTTGAAAATTTTTTGTTTGAAAGTTTTTGTTTGAAAACTCTTGTTTCAAATTTGTTTGAATTTTTTTGTTTTCAAAATTTTGTTTGAATTTTTTTTCGTTTGAAAATTTTTAATTTTTTTTGTTGCAAAATTTTGTTTGAAAATTTTTTGTTTAAAATTTTTTGTTGGAAATTTTTGTTTTGAAATTTTTCGTTTCCAAATTTTTTTTGTTTAAAATTTTTAAGTTTGTGCACTCATTAGTGAAGAACCGAAACTGCTTAAAAGAAAATTTGGTTTCAAATTTTTTTCGTTTCAAAAATGTTTGTTTCAAAATTTTGGTTTGACATTTTTTTAAAGATTGTGCACTCATTAGTAAAGAACCGGAACTGTTCAGAACAAAAACCTCTGGCAACATTGTGGTGCAATAGTACACGTCAGAACATGGGGTTGTACTTGAAATGAAAAAAAGCAATTCATTAAAATGGATCATTTTATTACACTCCACATACATCCATACCAGATAGTGGTTCTGGATATTGTCGATACAATGTATTTTGAACTTCTTGCACTAGTTTGTCTTTAGCATATAATTTTAATTCCAATTGAAGTCTTTTAAGGTCTATTGCAATATCAATTGGTGGAAACTCAATGTCCATTTGATCACAAATAAACTGTTTATCAATACAGGTATGCACCCACGAACGATGTTGATAACCATCACAATATCTAGATACATGTTGTACAATATGGATAACACATTTTTCAAAATAGTACTTTTTCAGGAATATACTTGTTTTGTTGCACACTTCCACTGCATGTTTAACACACTGAAATACGCTGATGAATTTGTTCCATTCAGTTTGTGTTAGATACACCATGTTGCGAGGGACATGGAATGTATTCTTTTTACGTAACAGCACCATCTTCTCTTCGAGGACTGTACGCATCACCACTTCATGATTTGAGCCTAATGATTTGACTATGGTCACATTTAGCTCATCATGAAAATAATCGTTCATTTGGTCGATTCGTAAACATAATATTTGCCATTCTTCACAGGTCAGTTGTACACCAAATTGTTCTGCTTTTCCCAATCGAATCACTGGTTCAAATGTTCTAGCACTGATACCAATCATCACATGTTTTGTTTGAAATATATTTATTGGATAATAGCTTACGAAGATGAACTCTTTATCGTTAGAAGTACACATCTTTCCTCCTGAAAAGCACTTGCTCAAATGATTTCGTGGGATGACAGTGTATTGGTTGATTTATAGAACTACGGCTGACGTCATTGGAAAGAAATGTGCTGACGATTGAATTCATGGTTTCATCACAGTCGCTGACGTCATGCTGACCAACCAAATTCATACAACTATGTCTGACGTCAAAGGAATGTGCTGACGTTTGAATTCATGATTTCATCACAATTGCTGACGAATCTGGCTGTGTACTAAATTCAAATTGATGACTTCAACCCAAGAGTCTTTTATAACATAAAGATACAGATCCAGTATTTAAGAAACGCAGCACTTCTTCTTGTTTTGATGCTTCCATGGGTAAATATCTTGCTGGTAAAATTATATTCTTATCATTTTCAAGCTTCACTACGATTCTTAATCCAAACTTTGTAGGGATCATTTGGCTAGCTAAGATTCTATAAGGTACATTCTGTTGTAAATCAGTAATCTTGGTAAATGATTTCATCACATCACGTGTGTTTAGAAACTGTAGACAAGTAGCCATGATGATGTTATCATGAATACTAACTCGAACGATACTTATATATGATGGAAAACTGTTGACGTTGCAACATCATGTTCTGAAGTGTACTATTGCACCACAATGTTGCCAGAGGTTTTTGTTCTAAACAGTTCAGGTTCTTTACTAATGAGTGCACAAACTTTCAAAAATGTCAAACCAAACTTTGAAACAAAATTTTTGAAACGAAAAAATTTGGAAACGAAAAATTCAAACAAAATTTTGAAACGAAAAAAATTTTCAAACAAAATTTTGAAATAAAATTCGAAACAAAAAAATTTTAAACAAAAAATTTGGAAACGAAAAATCTCAAAACAAAAAATTCGAACAAAAAATTTTAAACAAAAAAATTTCAAACAAAATTTTGCAACAAAAAAATTAAAAATTTTCAAACGAAAAAAAATTAAAAAAAATTCTGAAACAGAAAAATTCATACACAAATTTGAAACAAGAGTTTTCAAACAAAAACTTTCAAACAAAAAATTTTCAAACTAAATAAAATTTACGTTTCACGGTTAACCGTCAAACTTTATCCGGTTTTTAACTATTCGATTAACAAATAAACGGTTTTGATCATATTTATCAGTGAGTGCAAAATGTTGAACGAAACCAAGATTTTTAAATGTTAAACAAAACTTAAAACTGAATGCAGCAAAGATTTGAAAATCAGCAACCAATCAGATTGCACGAAAGATAGTGATCAGCCAATCAGATTGCACGAAAGATAGTGATCAACCAATCAAATTACATCAACAATAACTTTGCCAGTGTTGTAGCATGTATTCGCTTAAGACTATGAGTCATAAGATTCAATAAGGTTAGCTATGTATCCCTGTACACTACCTCATCAAGGTCAATCACGTGGTACATCGTATTGCTTACGTTTATATTTGGCTGTAATAATCAATACCAATGACGCATTCTCAAATTATCCTACAAAGTTTAAATGTACCAATGTCCTGGACTCCTAATCCCATCATAGGTCAATAACTGATCACGTGATCATACTAATATTTCACAATGATTTACCCAAAGAACAATTACCAATTATTGATATGACAATAAGAAATGTACCCCTCCCAAAATTTAAGATTGGTACACAAATACACCTGTGTCTTATGAAAAAGTAATAAATCCTGTACTCATTTAATAATAAAGCCGGTTAATAACCTTTAAATTTTGAATATTTGGCCATAAGAGAAACACCAATGGGTCCTAGAAAACGTTTACCAAATTATGTTATTTTATAATTCCCAAATTTAAAAGAGAACATAAACATATAGAGGTAATAAACCATATAACGTGCTAAATAGGAGTCAATAACCTCCGAAATTTGATTTTTGGTAGTTCTTTACCCATGAAAGGGAACGATGTGGACCATCCAAATTTGTAGTGGTACATATTGAAGACCTGTACGAAGATACCAAATGCTTATATTAAACAATTTCTAAAACTGAGTGGATGAGTCAAGATACCCCTCCCAAATTTTAAAGGGTGCATCAATGTACTCATGTCTTATGATATGAAATGAACCTATATACATGACCATATAAACATATACGGTAATAAGACCGCATCAAACGGGATAAATTGGGCCAAAAACCAAACACGTGATACAACATATTGCTTATGTTTATATTTTGGCATTTTTTTAGTCATGAAAGGGAACAAGGTGGACCACCCAAATTTATCATGATACATATTGAGGTCATGTACTATGATACGGAATGCTTAAATTGAAAAATTTCCAAAATTTAAGGGATTGGCTATGGTACACCTCCCAAAATGTAAAGGGGTGCATCAATGTACCTATGTCTTATGATAGAAAATGGACCCTATACAAGACCATATAATCATATTAGGTAATAGGACATCATCCAAGGGAATAGATTAGGTCAAAAACGAAACACGTGGTTGTACTAAAATTTGGCAATTTCGTACACATGAAAGGGAACGAGATGGACCACCCAAATTTATAGTAATATATATTAGGGTCTTATACTATTATACCAAATGTTTAAATTGGGCAATTTCCAAAATAAAGAGGTGGGCCAAGGTACCCTCCCAAATTTTAAAAGGGTGCATCAATATACCCATGTCTTATAATAGGGAATGGACCAATATACATAACCATATAATCATATAAGGTAATAGGACCTCTTCCAAGAGGGATAAATTGAGCCAAAACAAACACGTGGTTGTACTAAAATTTGGCAATTTCGTACCCCTAAAAGGAACGAGGTGAACTACCCAAATTTATCATAATACATGTTAGGGTCCAGTACTATAATACCAAATATATAAAATGAGCAATTTCTAAAATTTAAGGGGTGGGCCAAGGTACTCCTCACAAATTTTTAAAGGAGTGCACACATGTACCCATATCTTATGAAAGGTAATGGACCCCTATACATGACCATATAACTATATAGGATAATAACACCTCATCAAAGGGGATAAAATCGACCAAAAACCAAACACGTGGTATAACGTTTTGCTTACGTTTATATTTTGGCAATTTTGTACCCCTAGAAGGAAACGAGGTGGACCGCCCAAATTTATGACGATACATACTAGGGTCCTATACTATAAAACCCAATGTTTAATTTGGTCAATTTCCAAAATTTAAGAGGTGGGCCAAGGTACCCCTCCCAAATTTTTCAAGGGGTGCATTAATATACCCATATGTTATGAAAGGTAATGGACCCCTGTATACGCCCATATAACTATATATAGGGTAATAATACCTCATCAAAGGGGATAAATAAGGTCAAAAAACCCCGAAATTTGAATTTTTGGCAATTTTTTACCCATGAAAGGGAACGACATAGACACCCAATACTGATAGAGGCACATACTATTGTCCCATGCTACCACACCAAAATTTTAGATTTGGCAATTTCCAAAATTTAAGGGGGGTGGTCCTATGTACCCCTGCCAAAATTTAGGGTGTGGGCCACGGTTCCCCTGCCAAAATTTAGAGGGGGTGGTCCTATGTACCACTACGTCATTGACCCCGGGCCAAGGTCATTGACCTTTGACCTATGACGTCACAAAAATTTTTGCTGTCGGCGATGTATACGTCGGGGCCTACTACTAACAACCAACTATTTAAACCAGAAGCGGTAGAAATCGATCACTTCTGGCTTCAATAGTAATTGAAATATGGTAAAAGACAGCAATAACTAGCGACAACTGGCTTTCGAAAATCGATTCAGCATTCCAAGAATAGCTTATTCCTTGAACAATCTCTTTCAAGGGGAAGTTGTAGAAATTGACCACTTCCGGTTTTGAAATTTGTGGCCAAAACTAAAAAATTGTAATAGCTAGTGATATATAGTTCCGGAAACCGATTGAGGATCTTAACATCGCATCAACTCCTGTATTTCTACTAAAACCGGAAGCGGTAGAAAGTCACTACTACTTCCCTTTTCAATGATGATTTTCGTAGACCTAAAATGGTAAGAACTATCGACGAGCGGTTTTCGGATGTCGATTCAGCATTCCTAGAATAGGTTGAATTTAGTTCAACAACCAACTATTTAAACCAGAAGCGGTAGAAATCGATCACTTCTGGCTTCAATAGTAATTGCAATATGTTAAAAGACAGCAATAACTAGCGACAACTGGCTTTCGAAAATCGATTCAGCATTCCAAGAGTAGCTTACTTCTTCAACAATCTCTTTTAAGGGTAACTTGTAAAAATTGACCACTTCCGGTTTCAAATTTATGCCCAAAACTAAAATATTGTAATAGCTAGTGATATATAGTTCCGGAAACCGATTGAAAATCTTAACATCGCATCAACTCCTGTATTTCTACTAAAACCGGAAGCGGTAGAAAGTCACTACTACTTCCCTTTTCAATAATGATTTTCGTAGACCTAAAATGGTAAGAACTATCCACAAGTGGTTTTGGATGTTGATTCAGCATTCCAAGAATAGGTAGCATTTACTTCAACAACCAACTATTTAAACCAGAAGCGGTAGTAATCGATCACTTCTGGCTTCAATAGTAATTGCAATATGTTAAAAGACAGCAATAACTAGCGACAACTGGCTTTCGAAAATCGATTCAGCATTCCAAGAATAGCTTACTTCTTCAACAATCTCTTTCAAGGGGAAGTTGTAGAAATTGACCACTTCCGGTTTCAAATTTATGGCCAAAACTAAAAAATTGTAATAGCTAGTGATATATAGTTCCGGAAACCGATTGAGGATCTTAACATCGCATCAACTCCTGTATTTCTACTAAAACCGGAAGCGGTAGAAAGTCACTACCACTTCCCTTTTCAATAATGATTTTCGTAGACCTAAAATGGTAAGAACTATCGACGAGCGGTTTTCGGATGTCGATTCAGCATTCCTAGAATAGGTCGAATTTACTTCAACAACCAACTATTTAAACCACAAGCGGTAGAAATCGATCACTTCTGGCTAAAATAGTAATTGCAATATGTTAAAAGACAGCAATAACTAGCGACAACTGGCTTTCGAAAATCGATTCAGCATTCCAAGAATAGCTTACTTCTTCAACAATCTCTTTCAAGGGTAAGTTGTAGAAACTGACCACTTCCGGTTTCAAATTTATGGCCAAAACTAAAAAAATTGTAATAGCTAATGATATATAGTTCCAGAAACCGATTGAGGATCTTAACATCGCATCAACTCTTGTATTTCTACTAAAACCGGAAGTGGTAGAAAGTCACTACTACTTCCCTTTTCAATAATGAATTTCGTAGACCTAAAATGGTAAGAACTATCCACAAGTGGTTTTGGATGTTGATTCAGCATTCCAAGAATAGGTAGCCTATACTTCAACAACCAACTATTTAAACCAGAAGCGGTAGAAATCGATCACTTCTGGCTTCAATAGTAATTGCAATATTGTTAAAGACAGCAATAACTAGCGACAACTGGCTTTCGAAACTCGATTCAGCATTCCAAGAATAGCTTACTTTTTCAACAATCTCTTTCAAGGGGAAGTTGTAGAAATTGACCACTTCCGGTTTCAAATTTATGCCCAAAACTAAAAAATTGTAATAGGTAGTGATATATAGTTCCGGAAACAGATTGAGGATCTTAACATCGCATCAACTCCTGTATTTCTACTAAAACCGGAAGCGGTAGAAAGTCACTACTACTTCCCTTTTCAATAATGATTTTCGTAGACCTAAAATGGTAAGAACTATCGACAAGTGGTTTTGGATGTTGATTCAGCATTCCAAGAATAGGTCGCATTTACTTCAACAACCAACTATTTAAACCAGAAGCGGTAGAAATCGATCACTTCTGGCTTCAATAATAATTGCAATATGTTAAAAGACAGCAATAACTAGCGACGACTGGCTTTCGAAAATCGATTCAGCATTCCAAGAATAGCTTACTTCTTCAACAATCTCTTTCAAGGGTAAGTTGTAGAAATTGACCACTTCCGGTTTCAAATTTATGGCCAAAACTAAAAAATTGTAATAGCTAGTGATATATAGTTCCGGAAACCGATTGAGGATCTTAACATCGCATCAACTCCTGTATTTCTACTAAAACCGGAAGCGGTAGAAAGTCACTACTACTTCCCTTTTCAATAATGATTTTCGTAGACCTAAAATGGTAAGAACTATCGAGAAGTGGTTTTGGATGTTGATTCAGCATTCCAAGAATAGGTAGCATTTACTTCAGCAACCAACTCTTTAAACCAGAAGCGGTAGAAATCGATCACTTCTGGCTTCAATAGTAATTGCAATATGTTAGAAGACAGCAATAACTAGCGACAACTGGCTTTCGAAAATCGATTCAGCATTCCAAGAATAGCTTACTTCTTCAACAATCTCTTTCAAGGGGAAGTTGTAGAAATTGACCACTTCCGGTTTCAAATTTATGGCCAAAACTAAAAAATTGTAATAGCTAGTGATATATAGTTCCGGAAACCGATTGAGGATCTTAACATCGCATCAACTCCTGTATTTCTACTAAAACCGGAAGCGGTAGAAAGTCACTACCACTTCCCTTTTCAATAATGATTTTCGTAGACCTAAAATGGTAAGAACCATCCACAACTGGTTTTGGATGTTGACTCAGCATTCAAAGAATAGGTCGCATTTACTTCAACAGTTAACTATTTAAATCAGAAGCGGTAGAAATCGATCACTTCTGGCTTCAATAGTAATTGCAATATGTTAAAAGGCCGCAATAACTAGCGACAACTGGCCTTCGAAAATCGATTCAGCATTCCAAGAATAGCTTACTTCTTCAACAATCTCTTTCAAGGGTAAGTTGTAGAAATTGACCACTTCCGGTTTCAAATTTATGGCCAAAACTAAAAAATTGTAATAGCTAGTGATATATAGTTCCGGAAACCGATTGAGGATCTTAACATCGCATCAACTCCTGTATTTCTACTAAAACCGGAAGCGGTAGAAAGTCACTACTACTTCCCTTTTCAATAATGATTTTCGTAGACCTAAAATGGTTAGAACTATCGACAAGTGGTTTTGGATGTTGATTCAGCATTCCAAGAATAGGTCGCATTTACTTCAACAGCCAACTATTTAAACCAGAAGCGGTAGAAATCGATCACTTCTGGCTTCAATAGTAATTGCAATATGTTAAAAGACAGCAATAACTAGCGACAACTGGCTTTCGAAAATCGATTCAACATTCCAAGAATAGCTTACTTCTTGAACAATCTCTTTCAAGGGGAAATTGTAGAAATTGACCACTTCCGGTTTCAAATTTGTGCCCAAAACTAAAAAATTGTAATAGCTAGTGATATATAGTTCCGGAAACCGATTGAGGATCTTAACATCGCATCAACTCCTGTATTTCTACTAAAACCGGAAGCGGTAGAAAGTCACTACTACTTCCCTTTTCAATAATGATTTTCGTAGACCTAAAATGGTAACAACTATCGACAAGTGGTTTTGGATGTTGATTCAGCATTCCAAGAATAGGTCGCATTTACTTCAACAACCAACTATTTAAACCAGAAGCGGTAGAAATCGATCACTTCTGGCTTCAATAATAATTGCAATATGTTAAAAGACAGCAATAACTAGCGACAACTGGCTTTCGAAAATCGATTCAGCATTCCAAGAATAGCTTAATTCTTGAACAATCTCTTTCAAGGGGAAGTTGTAGAAATTGACCACTTCCGGTTTCAAATTTGTGCCCAAAACTAAAAAATTGTAATAGCTAGTGATATATAGTTCCGGAAACCGATTGAGGATCTTAACATCGCATCAACTCCTGTATTTCTACTAAAACCGGAAGCGGTAGAAAGTCACTACTACTTCCCTTTTCAATAATGATTTTCGTAGACCTAAAATGGTAAGAACTATCCACAAGTGGTTTTGGATGTTGATTCAGCATTCAAAGAATAGGTCGCATTTACTTCAACAGTTAACTATTTAAATCAGAAGCGGTAGAAATCGATCACTTCTGGCTTCAATAGTAATTGCAATATGTTAAAAGACAGCAATAACTAGCGACAACTGGCTTTCGAAAATCGATTCAGCATTCCAAGAATAGCTTACTTCTTCAACAATCTCTTTCAAGGGTAAGTTGTAGAAATTGACCACTTCCGGTTTCAAATTTATGGCCAAAACTAAAAAATTGTAATAGCTAGTGATATATAGTTCCGGAAACCGATTGAGGATCTTAACATCGCATCAACTCCTGTATTTCTACTAAAACCGGAAGCGGTAGAAAGTCACTACTACTTCCCTTTTCAATAATGATTTTCGTAGACCTAAAATGGTAAGAACTATCGACAAGTGGTTTTGGATGTTGATTCAGCATTCCAAGAATAGGTCGCATTTACTTCAACAGCCAACTATTTAAACCAGAAGCGGTAGAAATCGATCACTTCTGGCTTCAATAGTAATTGCAATATGTTAAAAGACAGCAATAACTAGCGACAACTGGCTTTCGAAAATCGATTCAACATTCCAAGAATAGCTTACTTCTTGAACAATCTCTTTCAAGGGGAAATTGTAGAAATTGACCACTTCCGGTTTCAAATTTATGGCCAAGACTAAAAAATTGTAATAGCTAATGATAAATAGTTCCGGAAACCGATTGAGGATCTTAACATCGCATCAACTCCTGTATTTCTACTAAAACCGGAAGCGGTAGAAAGTCACTACTACTTACCTTTTCAATAATGATTTTTGTAGACCTAAACTGGTAAGAACTATCGACAAGTGGTTTTGGATGTTGATTCAGCATTCCAAGAATAGGTCGCATTTACTTCAACAACCAACTATTTAAACCAGAAGCGGTAGAAATCGATCACTTCTGGCTTCAATAGTAATTGCAATATGGTAAAAGACAGCAATAACTATCGACAACTCGCTTTCGTAAATCGATTCAGCATTCCAAGAATAGGTCGCATTTACTTCAACAACCAACTTTTTAAACCAGAAGCGGTAGAAATCGATCACTTCTGGCTTCAATAGTAATTGCAATATGGTAAAAGACAGCAATAACTAGCGACAACTCGATTTCGTAAATCGATTCAGCATTCCAAGAATAGGTAGCATTTACTTCAACAACCAACTTTTTAAACCAGAAGCGGTAGAAATCGATCACTTCTGGCTTCAATACTATTTGCAATATGTTAAAAGGCAGCAATAACTAGCGACAACTGGCTTTCGAAATTCGATTCAGCATTTCAAGAATAGCTTACTTCTTCAACAATCTCTTTCAAGGGGAAGTTGTAGAAATTGACCACTTCCGGTTTCAAATTTATGGCCAAAACTAAAAAATTGTAATAGCTAGTGATATATAGTTCTGGAAACCGATTGAGGATCTTAACATCGCATCAACTCATGTATTTCTACTAAAACCCGAAGCGGTAGAAAGTCACTACTACTTCCCTTTTCAATAATGATTTTCGTAGACCTAAAATGGTAAGAACTATCGACAAGTGGTTTTGGATGTTGATTCAGCATTCCAAGAATAGGTCGCATTTACTTCAACAACCAACTATTTAAACCAGAAGCGGTAGAAATCGATCACTTCTGGCTTCAATAATAATTGCAATATGTTAAAAGACAGCAATAACTAGCGACAACTGGCTTTCGAAAATCGATTCAGCATTCCAAGAATAGCTTATTTCTTGAACAATCTCTTTCAAGGGGAAGTTGTAGAAATTGACCACTTCCGGTTTCAAATTTGTGCCCAAAACTAAAAAATTGTAATAGCTAGTGATATATAGTTCCGGAAACCGATTGAGGATCTTAACATCGCATCAACTCCTGTATTTCTACTAAAACCGGAAGCGGTAGAAAGTCACTACTACTTCCCTTTTCAATAATGATTTTCGTAGACCTAAAATGGTAAGAACTATCGACAAGTGGTTTTGGATGTTGATTCAGCATTCAAAGAATAGGTCGCATTTACTTCAACAGTTAACTATTTAAATCAGAAGCGGTAGAAATCGATCACTTCTGGCTTCAATAGTAATTGCAATATGTTAAAAGACAGCAATAACTAGCGACAACTGGCTTTCGAAAATCGATTCAGCATTCCAAGAATAGCTTACTTCTTCAACAATCTCTTTCAAGGGTAAGTTGTAGAAATTGACCACTTCCGGTTTCAAATTTATGGCCAAAACTAAGAAATTGTAATAGCTAGTGATATATAGTTCCGGAAACCGATTGAGGATCTTAACATCGCATCAACTCCTGTATTTCTACTAAAACCGGAAGCGGTAGAAAGTCACTACTACTTCCCTTTTCAATAATGATTTTCGTAGACCTAAAATGGTAAGAACTATCGAGAAGTGGTTTTGGATGTTGATTCAGCATTCCAAGAATAGGTAGCATTTACTTCAACAACCAACTATTTAAACCAGAAGCGGTAGAAATCGATCACTTCTGGCTTCAATAGTAATTGCAATATGTTAGAAGACAGCAATAACTAGCGACAACTGGCTTTCGAAAATCGATTCAGCATTCCAAGAATAGCTTACTTCTTCAACAATCTCTTTCAAGGGGAAGTTGTAGAAATTGACCACTTCCGGTTTCAAATTTATGGCCAAAACTAAAAAATTGTAATAGCTAGTGATATATAGTTCCGGAAACCGATTGAGGATCTTAACATCGCATCAACTCCTGTATTTCTACTAAAACCGGAAGCGGTAGAAAGTCACTACCACTTCCCTTTTCAATAATGATTTTCGTAGACCAAAATGGTAAGAACTATCGACGAGCGGTTTTCGGATGTCGATTCAGCATTCCTAGAATAGGTCGAATTTACTTCAACAACCAACTATTTAAACCACAAGCGGTAGAAATCGATCACTTCTGGCTTCAATAGTAATTGCAATATGTTAAAAGACAGCAATAACTAGCGACAACTGGCTTTCGAAAATCGATTCAGCATTCCAAGAATAGCTTACTTCTTCAACAATCTCTTTCAAGGGGAAGTTGTAGAAATTGACCACTTCCGGTTTCAAATTTATGGCCAAAACTAAAAAAATTGTAATAGCTAATGACATATAGTTCCAGAAACCGATTGAGGATCTTAACATCGCATCAACTCTTGTATTTCTACTAAAACCGGAAGTGGTAGAAAGTCACTACTACTTCCCTTTTCAATAATGATTTTCGTAGAGCTAAAATGGTAAGAACTATCCACAAGTGGTTTTGGATGTTGATTCAGCATTCCAAGAATAGGTAGCCTATACTTCAACAACCAACTATTTAAACCAGAAGCGGTAGAAATCGATCACTTCTGGCTTCAATAGTAATTGCAATATTGTTAAAGACAGCAATAACTAGCGACAACTGGCTTTCGAAACTCGATTCAGCATTCCAAGAATAGCTTACTTTTTCAACAATCTCTTTCAAGGGGAAGTTGTAGAAATTGACCACTTCCGGTTTCAAATTTATGCCCAAAACTAAAAAATTGTAATAGGTAGTGATATATAGTTCCGGAAACAGATTGAGGATCTTAACATCGCATCAACTCGTGTATTTATACTAAAACCGGAAGCGGTAGAAAGTCACTACTACTTCCCTTTTCAATAATGATTTTCGTACACCTAAAATCGTAAGAACTATCCACAAGTGGTTTTGGATGTTGATTCAGCATTCAAAGAATAGGTCGCATTTACTTCAACAGTTAACTATTTAAATCAGAAGCGGTAGAAATCGATCACTTCTGGCTTCAGTAGTAATTGCAATATGTTAAAAGACAGCAATAACTAGCGACAACTGGCCTTCGAAAATCGATTCAGCATTCCAAGAATAGCTTACTTCTTCAACAATCTCTTTCAAGGGTAAGTTGTAGAAATTGACCACTTCCGGTTTCAAATTTATGGCCAAAACTAAAAAATTGTAATAGCTAGTGATATATAGTTCCGGAAACCGATTGAGGATCTTAACATCGCATCAACTCCTGTATTTCTACTAAAACCGGAAGCGGTAGAAAGTCACTACTACTTCCCTTTTCAATAATGATTTTCGTAGACCTAAAATGGTTAGAACTATCGACAAGTGGTTTTGGATGTTGATTCAGCATTCCAAGAATAGGTCGCATTTACTTCAACAGCCAACTATTTAAACCAAAAGCGGTAGAAATCGATCACTTCTGGCTTCAATAGTAATTGCAATATGTTAAAAGACAGCAATAACTAGCGACAACTGGCTTTCGAAAATCGATTCAACATTCCAAGAATAGCTTACTTCTTGAACAATCTCTTTCAAGGGGAAATTGTAGAAATTGACCACTTCCGGTTTCAAATTTATGGCCAAGACTAAAAAATTGTAATATTTAATCATATATAGTTCCGGAAACCGATTGAGGATCTTAACATCGCATCAACTCCTGTATTTCTACTAAAACCGGAAGCGGTAGAAAGTCACTACTACTTACCTTTTCAATAATGATTTTTGTAGACCTAAACTGGTAAGAACTATCGACAAGTGGTTTTGGATGTTGATTCAGCATTCCAAGAATAGGTCGCATTTACTTCAACAACCAACTATTTAAACCAGAAGCGGTAGAAATCGATCACTTCTGGCTTCAATAGTAATTGCAATATGGTAAAAGACAGCAATAACTATCGACAACTCGCTTTCGTAAATCGATTCAGCATTCCAAGAATAGGTCGCATTTACTTCAACAACCAACTTTTTAAACCAGAAGCGGTAGAAATCGATCACTTCTGGCTTCAATAGTAATTGCAATATGGTAAAAGACAGCAATAACTAGCGACAACTCGATTTCGTAAATCGATTCAGCATTCCAAGAATAGGTCGCATTTACTTCAACAACCAACTTTTTAAACCAGAAGCGGTAGAAATCGATCACTTCTGGCTTCAATACTATTTGCAATATGTTAAAAGGCAGCAATAACTAGCGACAACTGGCTTTCGAAATTCGATTCAGCATTTCAAGAATAGCTTACTTCTTCAACAATCTCTCTCAAGGGGAAGTTGTAGAAATTGACCACTTCCGGTTTCAAATTTATGGCCAAAACTAAAAAATTGTAATAGCTAGTGATATATAGTTCTGGAAACCGATTGAGGATCTTAACATCGCATCAACTCCTGTATTTCTACTAAAACCGGAAGCGGTAGAAAGTCACTACTACTTCCCTTTTCAATAATGATTTTCGTAGACCTAAAATGGTAAGAACTATCGACAAGTGGTTTTGGATGTTGATTCAGCATTCCAAGAATAGGTAGCATTTACTTCAACAACCAACTATTTAAACCAGAAGCGGTAGAAATCGATCACTTCTGGCTTCAATACTAATTCCAATATGTTAAAAGACAGCAAAAACTAGCGACAACTGGCTTTCGAAAATCGATTCAGCATTCCAAGAATAGCTTGCTTCTTGAACAATCTCTTTCAAGGGGAAGTTGTACAAATTGACCACTTCCGGTTTCAAATTTATGCCCAAAACTATAAAATTGTAATAGCTAGTGATATATAGTTCCGGAAAACGATTGAGGATATTAACATCGCATCAACTCCTGTATTTCTACTAAAACCGGAAGCGGTAGAAAGTCACTACTACTTCCCTTTTCAATAATGATTCTCGTAGACCTAAAATGGTAAGAACTATCGACAAGTGGTTTTGGATGTTGATTCAGCATTCAAAGAATAGGTCGCATTTACTTCAACAGCCAACTATTTAAATCAGAAGCGGTAGAAATCGATCACTTCTGGCTTCAATAGTAATTGCAATATGTTAAAAGACAGCAATAACTAGCGACAACTGGCTTTCGAAAATCGATTCAGCATTCCAAGAATAGCTTACTTCTTCAACAATCTCTTTCAAGGGTAAGTTGTAGAAATTGACCACTTCCGGTTTCAAATTTATGCCCAAAACTAAAAAATTGTAATAGCTAGTGATATATAGTTCCGGAAACCGATTGAGGATCTTAACATCGCATCAACTCCTGTATTTCTACTAAAACAGGAAGCGGTAGAAAGTCACTACTACTTCCCTTTTCAATAATGATATTCGTAGACCGAAAATGGTAAGAACTATCGACAAGTGGTTTTGGATGTTGATTCAGCATTCCAAGAATAGGTCGCATTTACTTTAACAGCCAACTATTTAAATCAGAAGCGGTAGAAATCGATTACATCTGGCTTCAATAGTAATTGCAATATGTTAAAAGACAGCAATAACTAGCGACAACTGGCTTTCGAAAATCGATTCAGCATTCCAAAAATAGCTTACTTCTTCAACAATCTCTTTCAAGGGGAAGTTGTAGAAATTGACCACTTCCGGTTTCAAATTTATGGCCAAAACTAAAAAATTGTAATAGGTAGTGATATATAGTTCCGGAAACAGATTGAGGATCTTAACGTCGCATCAACTCCTGTATTTCTACTAAAACCGGAAGCGGTAGAAAGTCAGTACTACTTCCCTTTTCAATAATGATTTTCGTAGACCTAAAATGAAAAGAACTATCGACAAGTGGTTTTGGATGTTGATTCAGCATTCCAAGAATAGGTCGAATTTACTTCAACAACCAACTATTTAAACCACAAGCGGTAGAAATCGATCACTTCTGGCTTCAATAGTAATCGCTATATGTTAAATAACAGCAATAACTAGCGACAACTGGCTTTCGAAAATCGATTCAACATTCCAAGAATAGCTTACTTCTTGAACAATCTCTTTCAGGGGGAAATTGTAGAAATTGACCACTTCCGGTTTCAAATTTATGGCCAAGACTAAAAAATTGTAATAGCTAATGATATATAGTTCCGGAAACCGATTGAGGATCTTAACATCGCATCAACTCCTGTATTTCTACTAAAACCGGAAGCGGTAGAAAGTCACTACTACTAACCTTTTCAATAATGATTTTTGTAGACCTAAACTGGTAAGAACTATCGACAAGTGGTTTTGGATGTTGATTCAACATTCCAAGAATAGGTCGCATTTACTTCAACAACCAACTATTTAAACCAGAAGTGGTAGAAATCGATCACTTCTGGCTTCAATAGTAATTGCAATATGTTAAAAGACAGCAATAACTAGCGACAACTCGCTTTCCTAAATCGATTCAGCATTCCAAGAATAGGTCGCATTTACTTCAACAACCAACTTTTTAAACCAGAAGCGGTAGAAATCGATCAATTCTGGCTTCAATAGTAATTGCAATATGGTAAAAGACAGCAATAACTAGCGACAACTCGATTTCGTAAATCGATTCAGCATTCCAAGAATAGGTCGCATTTACTTCAACAACCAACAATTTAAACCAGAAGCGGTAGAAATCGATCACTTCTGGCTTCAATAATAATTGCAATATGTTAGAAGACAGCAATAACTAGCGACAACTGGCTTTCGAAAATCGATTCAGCATTCCAAGAATAGCTTACTTCTTCAACAATCACTTTCAAGGGTAAGTTGTAGAAATTGACCACTTCCGGTTTCAAATTTATGCCCAAAACTAAAAAATTTTAATAGCTAGAGATATATAGTTCCGGAAACCGATTGAGGATCTTAACGTCGCATCAACTCCTGTATTTCTACTAAAACCGGAAGCGGTAGAAAGTCACTACTACTTCCCTCTTCAATAATGATTTTCGTAGACCTAAAATGGTAAGAACTATCGACGAGCGGTTTTCGGATGTCGATTCAGCATTCCTAGAATAGGTCGAATTTACTTCAACAACCAACAATTTAAACCAGAAGCGGTAGAAATCGATCACTTCTGGCATCAATAATAATTGCAATATGTTAGAAGACAGCAATAACTAGCGACAACTGGCTTTCGAAAATCGATTCAGCATTCCAAGGATAGCTTACTTCTTGAACAATCTCTTTCAAGGGGAAGTTGTAGAAATTGACCACTTCCGGTTTCAAATTTATTCCCAAAACTAAAAAATTGTAATAGCTAGTGATATATAGTTCCGGAAACCGATTGAGGATCTTAACATCGCATCAACTCCTGTATTTCTACTAAAACCGGAAGCGGTAGAAAGTCACTACTACTTCCCTTTTCAATAATGATTTTCGTAGACCTAAAATGGTAAGAACTATCGACGAGCGGTTTTCGGATGTCGATTCAGCATTTCTAGAGTAGGTCGGATTTACTTCAACAACCAACTATTTAAACCAGAAGCGGTAGATATCGATCACTCCTGGCTTCAATAGTAATTGCAATATGGTAAAAGACAGCAATAACTCTGCGACAACTCGCTTTCGTAAATCGATTCAGCATTCCAAGAGTAGGTCGAATTTACTTCAACAACCAACTTTTTAAACCAGACGCGGTAGAAATCGATCACTTCTGGCTTCAATAGTAATTGCAATATGTTAAAAGACAGCAAAAACTAGCGACAACTGGCTTTCAAAAATCGATTCAGCATTCCAAGAATAGCTTACTTCTTCAACAAACTCTTTCAAGGGCAAGTTGTAGAAATTGACCACTTCTGGTTTTAAATTTATGCCCAAAACTAAAAAATTGTAATAGCTAATGATATATAGTTCCGGAAACCGATTGAGGATCTTAACATCGCATCAACTCCTGTATTTCTACTAAAACCGGAAGCGGTAGAAAGTAACTACTACTTTCCTTTTCAATAATGATTTTCGTAGACCTAAAATGGTAAGAACTATCGACGATCGGTTTTCGGATGTCGATTCAGCATTCCTAGAATAGGTCGAATTTACTTCAACAACCAACTATTTAAACCAGAAGCGGTAGAAATCGATCACTTCTGGCTTCAATAATAATTGCAATATGTTAAAAGACAGCAATAACTAGCGACAACTCGCTTTCGTAAATGGATTCAGCATTCCAAGAATAGGTCGCGTTTACTTCAACAACTAACTATTTAAACCAGAAGCGGTAGAAATCGATCACTTCTGGCTTCAATAGTAATCGCTATATGTTAAAAGACAGCAATAAGTAGCGACAACTCGCTTTCGAAAATCGATTCAGCATTCCAAGAATAGGTCGCATTTACTTCAACAACCAACTATTTAAACCAGAAGCGGTAGAAATCGATCACTTCTGGCTTCAATAGTAATCGCTATATGTTAAAAGGCCGCAATAACTAGCGACAACTGGCTTTCGAAAGTCGATTCAGCATTCCAAGTATAGCTTACTTCTTGAACAATCTCTTTCAAGGGGAAGTTGTAGAAATTGACCACTTCCGGTTTCAAATTTATGCCCAAAACTAAAAAATTGTAATAGCTAGTGATATATAGTTCCGGAAACCGATTGAGGATTTTAACATCGCATCAACTCCTGTATTTCTACTAAAACCGGAAGCGGTAGAAAGTCACTTTTACTTCCATTTTCAATAATGATTTTCGTAGACCTAAAATGGTAAGAACTATCGACAAGTGGTTTTGGATGTTGATTCAGCATTCCAAGAATAGGTCGCATTTACTTCATTGACCAACTATTTAAACCAGAAGCGGTAGAAATCGATCACTTCTGGCTTCAATAGTAATTGCTATATGGTAAAAGACAGCAATAACTAGAGACAACTGGCTTTCGAAAATCGATTCAGCATTCCAAGAATAGCTTACTTCTTGAACAATCACTTTCAAGGGTAAGTTGTAGAAATTGACCACTTCCGGTTTCAAATTTATGCCCAAAACTAAAAAATTTTAATAGCTAGAGATATATAGTTCCGGAAACCGATTGAGGATCTTAACATCGCATCAACTCCTGTATTTCTACTAAAACCGGAAGCGGTAGAAAGTCACTACTACTTCCCTCTTCAATAATGATTTTCGTAGACCTAAAATGGTAAGAACTATCGACGAGCGGTTTTCGGATGTCGATTCAGCATTCCTAGAATAGGTCGAATTTACTTCAACAACCAACAATTTAAACCAGAAGCGGTAGAAATCGATCACTTCTGGCTTCAATAGTAATTGCAATATGTTAGAAGACAGCAATAACTAGCGACAACTGGCTTTCGAAAATCGATTCAGCATTCCAAGGATAGCTTACTTCTTCAACAATCTCTTTCAAGGGGAAGTTGTAGAAATTGACCACTTCCGGTTTCAAATTTATTCCCAAAACTAAAAAATTGTAATAGCTAGTGATATATAGTTCCGGAAACCGATTGAGGATCTTAACATCGCATCAACTCCTGTATTTCTACTAAAACCGGAAGCGGTAGAAAGTCACTACTACTTCCCTTTTCAATAATGATTTTCGTAGACCTAAAATGGTAAGAACTATCGACGAGCGGTTTTCGGATGTCGATTCAGCATTTCTAGAGTAGGTCGGATTTACTTCAACAACCAACTATTTAAACCAGAAGCGGTAGATATCGATCACTCCTGGCTTCAATAGTAATTGCAATATGGTAAAAGACAGCAATAACTCTGCGACAACTCGCTTTCGTAAATCGATTCAGCATTCCAAGAGTAGGTCGAATTTACTTCAACAACCACCTTTTTAAACCAGACGCGGTAGAAATCGATCACTTCTGGCTTCAATAGTAATTGCAATATGTTAAAAGACAGCAAAAACTAGCGACAACTGGCTTTCAAAAATCGATTCAGCATTCCAAGAATAGCTTACTTCTTCAACAAACTCTTTCAAGGGCAAGTTGTAGAAATTGACCACTTCCGGTTTTAAATTTATGCCCAAAACTAAAAAATTGTAATAGCTAATGATATATAGTTCCGGAAACCGATTGAGGATCTTAACATCGCATCAACTCCTGTATTTCTACTAAAACCGGAAGCGGTAGAAAGTAACTACTACTTTCCTTTTCAATAATGATTTTCGTAGACCTAAAATGGTAAGAACTATCGACGATCGGTTTTCGGATGTCGATTCAGCATTCCTAGAATAGGTCGAATTTACTTCAACAACCAACTATTTAAACCAGAAGCGGTAGAAATCGATCACTTCTGGCTTCAATAATAATTGCAATATGTTAAAAGACAGCAATAACTAGCGACAACTCGCTTTCGTAAATGGATTCAGCATTCCAAGAATAGGTCGCGTTTACTTCAACAACTAACTATTTAAACCAGAAGCGGTAGAAATCGATCACTTCTGGCTTCAATAGTAATCGCTATATGTTAAAAGACAGCAATAAGTAGCGACAACTCGCTTTCGAAAATCGATTCAGCATTCCAAGAATAGGTCGCATTTACTTCAACAACCAACTATTTAAACCAGAAGCGGTAGAAATCGATCACTTCTGGCTTCAATAGTAATCGCTATATGTTAAAAGGCCGCAATAACTAGCGACAACTGGCTTTCGAAAGTCGATTCAGCATTCCAAGTATAGCTTACTTCTTGAACAATCTCTTTCAAGGGGAAGTTGTAGAAATTGACCACTTCCGGTTTCAAATTTATTGCCAAAACTGAAAAATTTTAATAGCTAGTGATATATAGTTCCGGAAAACGATTGAGGATCTTAACATCGCATCAACTCCTGTATTTCTACTAAAGCCGGAAGCGGTAGAAAGTCACTATTACTTCCCTTTTCAATAATGATTTTCGTAGACCTAAAATGGTAAGAACTATCGACGAGCGGTTTTCGGATGTCGATAGAGCATTCCTAGAATAGGTCGAATTTACTTCAACAACCAAATATTTAAACCAGAAGCGGTAGAAATCGATCACTTCTGGCTTCAATAGTAATTGCAATATGTTAAAAGACAGCAATAACTAGCGACAACTGGGTTTCGAAAATCGATTAAGCATTCCAAGAATAGCTTACTTCTTGAACAATCTCTTTCAAGGGGAAGTTGTGGAAATTGACCCCTTCCGGTTCCAAATTTATGGCCAAAACTAAAAAATTGTAATAGCTAGTGATATATAGTTCCGGAAACCGATTGAGGATCTTAACATCGCATCAACTCCTGTATTTCTACTAAAACCGGAAGCGGTAGAAAGTCACTACTACTTCCCTTTTCAATAATGATTTTCGTAGACCTAAAATGGTAAGAACTATCGAGAAGTGGTTTTGGATGTTGATTCAGCATTCCAAGAATAGGTCGCATTTACTTCAACAACCAACTATTTAAACCAGAAGCGGTAGAAATCGATCACTTCTGGCTTCAATAGTAATTGCAATATGTTAAAAGACAGCAATAACTAGCTACAACTGGCTTTCGAAAATCGATTCAGGTCTCAAAGAAGTACACCGTTTCCACCCTATAATTTTACTACAACCAGAATTGGTAAGAATACAGTGCTACTTCCGGTTTCAATGTTGACTTTCATACAACAAAAATGGTAAGAAATATGGAAAATGGCTTTTTGATATTGATTTATACTAGGAATGCAATGGATGTACCCGATTGCAATGAAATGAGCTGAGCGAGCTTAAACAACGTAATCATTCCTGGCCATTATGCAATAATAAATGCCATTTTTAATTGTTGACAAAAAAATCGCATGAAAACTTTTTCCCCATGTTAAGTCTATGGAAGCGTTTTTCGGTGATTATTCCTCGATGGTACATCGGATTTTTGATTTCGACCTATGTTGTCACTCAGCACGACATACTCTATCAGCGTGCTAAGTTTGGTTGAGATTGGCCAAACGGTCTGGGAGGAGTTCGCGGACAACCAAACGGCTAACCCGAGTATAAGAGCTGAGCGAAGCGAAGCTCAATTAAGTTTCATCTCTGACAATATCCCTCTATTGCAACTTAAAGTTTTATATCTACTATTTCCACTTTTACTATTGAATTTGTATAGTTCGGAAGTATATTGTAGTTTCACATTCGTCGGAAGATATCCCCTTATTTTTTCTTCCTATTTATTATTATTATTATTATTATTATTATTATTATTATTATTATTATTATTATTATTATTATTATTATATGGCACTACGCTCTACAAAATTTAATTTCATCTTAGTTTTCTCTCAAAATTTTAATGTTGATTACAATAGGGTTTTCGAATCGGGGACATACTAAGTTTTTATTCCCGTTTTTGGTTCCAATTGATTAATCATTCTTTTAACGTGAGCAGGAGATGTTAGATGCTAGAATGTTTTCCAACAAATTACATTAACACTTCTCGCAGATAGTGTAGAAGTTTTTGAATTATATTCTCGAAGGTTAAACATTGGAAAATCATGGTAGTCCATCTCGAAATTAGACTATATGTCTACGTTTCATATAACCTCGGTGCTAAAATGTTCCACAAAGAAACAAACACACATAAATTAATTCTCTTGTAAATTGTTCTTTTATTGTTTTCCGCGTCTGATTAATCAAAAGCGTTATCAAAAATTTTAATCCAATATTTTAAAAATATATTTATTTATTGGTTTTTATTATTGTAATTTAGTGCTTGTAAACAGAAATAGAGAAGAAATCGGAGACAGATTTTGAAGCAATAAATGCTTAAGGTGGAAGGTAGAACAGTTCATACAATAGACTTCTGTTGACCTGCCATCAACAACGTCGGGCCATATAACAGTGCCGCGAAGAAAGAGTAGTAATAAAACTGTGGCACTATTAAACAGAGGGGAAGGAAAAGCCTTATTCCAGTCCCGTTAGCTCACAAACAGTAACCATACTGTACAGCTCATCGTCAAGTGTTCAAGGCTCTGGGACCTATTTTAGAAAGGCTTATTTTTTTAATATACTTTTTGTGCATTTTCATTCTAGACAGCAATAAACTAACATTTTGTGAAATCAACAAATTGGAAGTTGATTTCTTATTTTACTCTAGACAGCAATTTATGCTTGTAGTTGAGAAACTTCTCTAAATTATTCGCTTTATTTTTGATTCAGGAAAGTATTAGTACTATACGAAGGAATTTGTTAAAAGAACCTTTTCACTTTGTCATGGCTTAAAAGCGAAAACAATCACACTTTCTTAGACAGATTTTTTTTAATAAGAGAAAGAGAGGGTGAGAATAGAAGAAAGGAAGAATGTTATATTCTTTTCACGCAAACGGGGTAATCTTATTGTTCAATTCTACATGGCTAAGTCCTTTGGGATTTTTTATGTGCCCATTTGAAGTCAGTTGTATTCTTCTTTGACCCCTAAGTTTTATATTTTCTCCCGTTTTGAAAGCGATTAACAAGCTTTAAAGCTATTTTCTTTAGAACTGAATGGTTTAGAACCTCACTTGCGAATGAGCAATTGAACATCCAGGTCTCAACGACATAGAATCAGTAAACGCACAAACTATGAGAAACTTGCTTTATCTTGTTTGGAATACAAGAACAAAGAAAACCATGTAGAATTATTGTAGTTTGCGTGAATTTATTTTAAGCGTTGGAGTTTTATCAAGTAAAAATATTTGTAACCTTCATACGGAACTACAATAAGAATAGAACGGCATACATTAAAACACATTTTACAAATTACACAGTAGTATTTACATAACAGCGACCCAAGAACTCAAACAATATTGAAGTCATCCTGAACTAACTGTGAATTTCTCTACTCAATCAGGAAATTCACTATGTTGCAAAGTATTGCGAGATAAATTTAGTAATAAAAGGCACCAAATGTTATTAAATGTCAAGATGTTATTGTCTTTACCCTACAATGCATGATTTTTTTTGTAAAAAAAAATCTGCAAGGGAATACAAAAATGAGTAACAGAAGTAAGCGTAGTAGTGCCATCTATGCGGAAACTGTGAATTACAACTAGCTTGGAACGTTTCCAATCTGGTTCAACATGCATTAGCAACTACATATCGTTATGTAGAGAAGCACAGATTATTTACCACTATAACCCATATCTGTCCCACTACGTATTGTAACGTTAAGACTTACAAGCAAAGGATACGACATCAGGACCAGAGTTGAGCAATAAGAGTTATATATTCTTAAAGCGCATCACGTAGTTAGTTAATTACCAAGTTATTAGCTGCAGCCCACGAAAAGGGAAAAAGTGATGGGACTTCAAATGTAACACTGGAGTTTATGGCAAACACAAGAAAGAAAGTGTTTCTCCCGTCTTTCTTATGCATTTATGATCATGAGATAACGATTCAAATGACATGTTCAAGCCATACACTTGATGTGAAGAGTAGAAAGGATCGAATGATCCAAACAAAAGCAGTTTGTACAATGTGCACATCTTACAACAACTTACAAAAATTTAGAAATGTGTTCCTGATCATTCGTGAAGAAACTAATCCCTACTGAATGCACAGAACTAGTACAGTCCATGAACGTGTACTTTCTCCGTCCTGACCCAGACAATGACTAAATCTTAAGATAAACCGAAATAACTTCAACTGTATTTAAGCAAGATATAGGAAAATTTGGTAACGTTACAAATTCTGTAGGAGCTTTCCGAAACCATTGCCACCAATGATGTAGGTAATGCATTGTGTCCAACTCAGTATATATATCTTTTAGTTATACCCATGTTATTACCCATGTTTAGGGACTGGAGTGAGCAACGATTTATCCCTAATAACTAGCAGTGTTGCAGTCTATAAGAGTTGTTTGAGGCTATTGATTTCTGTAGCTTTTATCCATAGCTTGCTAAATATACGATACAAAAATTGAACCACTGATTGGAAAAAGGGAATAAGTACAATTTTTTGCGATTTTAACCTGAGATAGCAGATGTGTTCCTTTAAGATAGTTGCATCGTTGAGTAGAAAATTGGAATGTTTGAGCAACTCTATGTGACCAATGTAGAAGGCAAAATCTCTTGCTGATTAGAAAAAGGGAATAACTACGTTTCTTATTTCCTTCTTACAGTCACTACAGGACACGACCACAACTGTGAGACTGTGTGTAAGTAGACAACCACCAGAGCCCTCTGCTTTCGTTACGATACTTCGCCTTCTTTTTGCATTGCACATCTATGGAGAACTTTTTGCCCCAATCAGTTACAGATTTACATGTTTTCAGTGATACAAGTGGTGGTCAAAACTGCAATCATTCAATGACATGAATGCTTTTCAGCCTGACCGTATCATAACGGTTCCCACTATACACCAATATTTGCCTGTCAGAGGTCACAGTTTTTACCATGTGACCGAAATTTTGCTGTAATCAAACCAGAACTCAAATGACACAATCGCATTTATTTACCAGCACAGTATAACCACATGATTACGAATGCAACAAATACTGATCCTCCATTTCAGGTTTACGAAGTTGTCAATGAAGAAATCTTAGATTTTAAACATTGGTGGTAACCGCTTTAGAAATCTTCAGGTAGAATTGTGGACAAAACAGTGAAATTCCAAGTAAGTAAATAGAGACACTGTTTACAAAGCAGAATCTCCAGGTTATGTCCAAGCTCATAAGTTTATCAATGGACTAAGAACTGATATTTTTCGATTACTCAAAAGTAATGTCACAAACGTTGCACTGCCAACGTCAAAGGCATACGATTGGCAAGTCTCGATCAATCAGAAAAAGATCAACGATTCTTCACAAAAATCATCAAATACATACCTGACCAATACAAACAGTTTTATAGGATGATTTGTTCATGGAAAACCACTAATCAAGAAACTGTAGAAGACGAAGATGCAGATGGATAGGACCCTATGTAAACCCATTCTACTGTGACAAGGTATTTTGCTACGTATTTTGTTCAGTTGTCTATTGTATTACTTTTCTTACTGTATGAATAACATGTGCTGTACAGAAAAACGAACGGTGACAATAAAAGTGTTAGAAGCCTAATATGCGTGATAGTTCGAATACATATATCCAAGATTAACATACAACATTGCATTCAGCATGTATATTTTCATAGCTTTCTATCAAACTGCACACCCTACACCCTATTACATACCCTACACACAATTACAATTGCACCCAACTTTAATTGATTGGAAAAAGGGAATATTTTTTCCATTTTTAAGCTTTTCTAACCAACTCCAGGGCTGCAATACAAGATTCTTCTTGTTGTCTTAGTGTTTGTTAGTTGTTTTGCTACAAGTAATCAATTATACACTTTTTGCAACAAATACAAACAACGCCTCTAGAAGGTTTTTTAGCGTTATTGAAAACTTAGGTCTGATGCACTTATTCCCTTTTTCCAATCAGTGATTCAATTATGGTTTTGTAGTAAAATATTTCCAGGCTATCAAAAATACAAACACACTTGTATAAATTGAGTAGTATTGTCGAAATATACAATTATATTTCAATAACAGTGTAATAACTATTCCGAACGGAATGATTTCCAAACTAATACAACACATTTCAAATTTTTATTGAGGGCTGAATCTCCAATGGGTTCAAGAAAAGGAAATTTGCATTACACATACATGAAGCGAGTCTTTATTTTTATGACCAAAATAAAATAAGTTCAAAGACACAAGTGTTATTTTCCCAACTCGAATCGTAGCAGAATTTTGTAGAGATCCAATTTGTCCCATTTTCTAAAAAATGTATCGAATACTAGTTTTCTTTCGTCATTTCAGTGAAAAGCACAATGTAATAAAATAGTATTTCAATGTCAATTCTACGAATGAACTGTGTCATATATTAAGAACCTAGCAGAGCTGGAAACAACAAGAGGACAGACTGCTGAACTCCGTGCTCTCTCTACTTATCTACAAGGACGATTCAGGAATTAATTCCTCCAAAACGATGCCTTTATTAGTGTTTCTAAAAATTGTATCGAATACTAGTTTTCTTTTGTCATTTCAGTGAAAAGCACAATGTAATAAAATAGTATTTCAATGTCAATTCTACGAATGAACTGTGTGATGTATTAAGAACCTAGCAGAGCTGGAAACAACAAAAGGACAGACTGCTGAACTCTACTTATCTACAAGGACGATTCAGGAATTAATTCCTCCAAAACGATGCCTTTATTAGTGTTTCTAAAAATTGTATCGAATACTAGTTTTCTTTCGTCATTTCAGTGAAAAGCACGATGTAATAAAATAGTATTTCAATGTCAATTCTACGAATGAACTGTGTCATATATTAAGAACCTAGCAGAGCTGGAAACAACAAAAGGACAGACTGCTGAACTCCGTGCTCTCTCTACTTATCTACAAGGACGATTCAGGAATTAATTCCTCCAAAACGATGCCTTTATTAGTGTTTCTAAAAATTGTATCGAATACTAGTTTTCTTTCGTCATTTCAGTGAAAAGCACAATGTAATAAAATAGTATTTCAATGTCAATTCTACGAATGAACTGTGTCATATATTAAGAACCTAGCAGAGCTGGAAACAACAAAAGGACAGACTGCTGAACTCTACTTATCTACAAGGACGATTCAGGAATTAATTCCTCCAAAACGATGCCTTTATTAGTGTTTCTAAAAATTGTATCGAATACTAGTTTTCTTTCGTCATTTCAGTGAAAAGCACAATGTAATAAAACAGTATTTCAAGGTCAATTCTACGAATGAATTGTGTCATATATTAAGAACCTAGCAGAGCTGGAAACAACAAAAGGACAGACTGCTGAACTCCGTGCTCTCTCTACTTATCTACAAGGACGATTCAGGAATTAATTCCTCCAAAACGATGCCTTTATCAGTGTTTCTAAAAATTGTATCGAATACTAGTTTTATTTCGTCATTTCAGTGAAAAGCACAATGTAACAAAATAGTATTTCAATGTCAATTCTACGAATGAACTGTGTCATATATTAAGAACCTAGCAGAGCTGGAAACAACAAGAGGACAGACTGCTGAACTCCGTGCTCTCTCTACTTATCTACAAGGACGATTCAGGAATTAATTCCTCCAAAACGATGCCTTTATTAGTGTTTCTAAAAATTGTATCGAATACTAGTTTTCTTTTGTCATTTCAGTGAAAAGCACAATGTAATAAAATAGTATTTCAATGTCAATTCCACGAATGAACTGTGTCATATATTAAGAACCTAGCAGAGCTGGAGACAACAAAAGGACAGACTGCTGAACTCCGTGCTCTCCCTTATTATCTACAAGGACGATTCAGGATTTAATTCCTCCAAAACGATGGCTTTATTAGTGTTTCTAAAAATTGTATCGAATACTAGTTTTCTTTTGTCATTTCAGTGAAAAGCACAATGTAATAAAATAGTATTTCAATGTCAATTCTACGAATGAACTGTGTCATATAATAAGAACCTAGCAGAGCTGGAAACAACAAAAGGACAGACTGCTGAACTCCGTGCTCTCTCTGCTTATCTACAAGGACGATTCAGGAATTAATTCCTCCAAAACGATGCCTTTATTAGTGTTTCTAAAAATTGTATCGAATACTAGTTTTCTTTCGTCATTTCAGTGAAAAGCACAATGTAATAAAATAGTATTTCAATGTCAATTCTACCATTGAACTGTGTCATATATTAAGAAGCTAGCAGAGCTGGAAACAACAAAAGGACAGACTGCTGAACTCCGTGCTCTCTCTACTTATCTACAAGGACGATTCAGGAATTAATTCCTCCAAAACGATGCCTTTATTAGTGTTTCTAAATGTTTTATCGAATTCTAGTTTTCTTTCGTCATTTCAGTGAAAAGCGCAATGTAATAAAATAGTATTTCAATGTCAATTCTACGAATGAACTGTGCCATATATTAAGAACTTAGCAGAGCTGGAAACAACAAAAGGACAGACTGCTGAACTCCGTGCTCTCTCTACTTTTCTACAAGGACGATTCAGGAATTAATTCCTCCAAAACGATGCCTTTATTAGTGTTTCTAAAAACTGTATCGAACACTAGTTTTCTTTCGTCATTTCAGTGAAAAGCACAATCTAATAAAATAGTATTTCAAGGTCAATTCTACGAATGAACTGTGTCATATATTAAGAACCTAGCAGAGCTGGAAACAACAAAAGGACAGACTGCTGAACTCCGTGCTCTCTCTACTTATCTACAAGGACGATTCAGGAATTAATTCCTTGAAAACGATACCTTTATTAGTGTTTCTAAAAATTGTATCGAATACTAGTTTTCTTTCGTCATTTTAGTGAAACTCACAATGTAATAAAATAGTATTTCAATGTCAATTCTACGAATGAACTGTGTCATATATTAAGAACCTAGCAGAGCTGGAAACAACAAAAGGACAGACTGCTGAACTCCGTGCTCTCTCTACTTATCTACAAGGACGATTCAGGAATTAATTCCTCCAAAACGATGCCTTTATTAGTGTTTCTAAAAACTGTATCGAATACTAGTTTTCTTTCGTCATTTCAGTGAAAAGCACAATGTAATAAAATAGTATTTCAATGTCAATTCTACGAATGAACTGTGTCATATATTAAGAACCTAGCAGAGCTGGAAACAACAAAAGGACAGACTGCTGAACTCTACTTATCTACAAGGACGATTCAGGAATTAATTCCTCCAAAACGATGCCTTTATTAGTGTTTCTAAAAATTGTATCGAAGACTAGTTTTCTTTCGTCATTTCAGTGAAAAGCACAATGTAATAAAATAGTATTTCAATGTCAATTCTACGATTGAACTGTGTCATATAATAAGAACCTAGCAGAGCTGGAAACAAAAAGAGGACACACTGCTGAACTCTACTTATCTACAAGGAGGATTCAGGAATTAATTCCTCCAAAACGATGCCTTTATTAGTGTTTCTAAAAATTGTATCGAATACTAGTTTTCTTTCGTCATTTCAATGAAAAGCACAATGTAATAAAATAGTATTTCAATGTCAATTCTACGAATGAACTGTGTCATATATTAAGAACTTAGCAGAGCTGGAAACAACAAAAGGACAGACTGCTGAACTCCGTGCTCTCTCTACTTATCTACAAGGACGAATCAGGAATTAATTCCTCCAAAACGATGGCTTTATTAGTGTTTCTAAAAATTGTATCGAATACTAGTTTTCTTTCGTCATTTCAGTGAAAAGCACAATGTAATAAAACAGTATTTCAAGGTCAATTCTACGAATGAACTGTGTCATATATTAAGAACCTAGCAGAGCTGGAAACAACAAAAGGACAGACTGCTGAACTCCGTGCTCTCTCTGCTTATCTACAAGGACGATTCAGGAATTAATTCCTCCAAAACGATGCCTTTATTAGTGTTTCTAAAAATTGTATCGAATACTAGTTTTCTTTCGTCATTTCAGTGAAAAGCACAATGTAATAAAATAGTATTTCAATGTCAATTCTACCAATGAACTGTGTCATATATTAAGAAGCTAGCAGAGCTGGAAACAACAAAAGGACAGACTGCTGAACTCCGTGCTCTCTCTACTTATCTACAAGGACGATTCAGGATTTAATTCCTCCAAAACGATGGCTTTATTAGTGTTTCTAAAAATTGTATCGAATACTAGTTTTCTTTTGTCATTTCAGTGAAAAGCACAATGTAATAAAATAGTATTTCAATGTCAATTCTACGAATGAACTGTGTCATATAATAAGAACCTAGCAGAGCTGGAGACAACAAAAGGACAGACTGCTGAACTCCGTGCTCTCTCTACTTATCTACAAGGACGATTCAGGAATTAATTCCTCCAAAACGATGCCTTTATTAGTGTTTCTAAAAATTGTATCGAATACTAGTTTTCTTTTGTCATTTCAGTGAAAAGCACAATGTAATAAAATAGTATTTCAATGTCAATTCCACGAATGAACTGTGTCATATATTAAGAACCTAGCAGAGCTGGAAACAACAAAAGGACAGACTGCTGAACTCCGTGCTCTCTCTACTTATCCACAAGGACGATTCAGGATTTAATTCCTCCAAAACGATGGCTTTATTAGTGTTTCTAAAAATTGTATCGAATACTAGTTTTCTTTTGTCATTTCAGTGAAAAGCACAATGTAATAAAATAGTATTTCAATGTCAATTCTACGAATGAACTGTGTCATATAATAAGAACCTAGCAGAGCTGGAAACAACAAAAGGACAGACTGCTGAACTCCGTGCTCTCTCTGCTTATCTACAAGGACGATTCAGGAATTAATTCCTCCAAAACGATGCCTTTATTAGTGTTTCTAAAAATTGTATCGAATACTAGTTTTCTTTCGTCATTTCAGTGAAAAGCACAATGTAATAAAATAGTATTTCAATGTCAATTCTACCAATGAACTGTGTCATATATTAAGAAGCTAGCAGAGCTGGAAACAACAAAAGGACAGACTGCTGAACTCCGTGCTCTCTCTACTTATCTACAAGGACGATTCAGGAATTAATTCCTCCAAAACGATGCCTTTATTAGTGTTTCTAAATGTTTTATCGAATACTAGTTTTCTTTTGTCATTTCAGTGAAAAGCGCAATGTAATAAAATAGTATTTCAATGTCAATTCTACGAATGAACTGTGCCATATATTAAGAACTTAGCAGAGCTGGAAACAACAAAAGGACAGACTGCTGAACTCCGTGCTCTCTCTACTTATCTACAAGGACGATTCAGGAATTAATTCCTCCAAAACGATGCCTTTATTAGTGTTTCTAAAAACTGTATCGAATACTAGTTTTCTTTCGTCATTTCAGTGAAAAGCACAATCTAATAAAATAGTATTTCAAGGTCAATTCTACGAATGAACTGTGTCATATATTAAGAACCTAGCAGAGCTGGAAACAACAAAAGGACAGACTGCTGAACTCCGTGCTCTCTCTACTTATCTACAAGGACGATTCAGGAATTAATTCCTTGAAAACGATACCTTTATTAGTGTTTCTAAAAATTGTATCGAATACTAGTTTTCTTTCGTCATTTTAGTGAAACTCACAATGTAATAAAATAGTATTTGAATGTCAATTCTACGAATGAACTGTGTCATATATTAAGAACCTAGCAGAGCTGGAAACAACAAAAGGACAGACTGCTGAACTCCGTGCTCTCTCTACTTATCTACAAGGACGATTCAGGAATTAATTCCTCCAAAACGATGCCTTTATTAGTGTTTCTAAAAACTGTATCGAATACTAGTTTTCTTTCGTCATTTCAGTGAAAAGCACAATGTAATAAAATAGTATTTCAATGTCAATTCTACGAATGAACTGTGTCATATATTAAGAACCTAGCAGAGCTGGAAACAACAAAAGGACAGACTGCTGAACTCTACTTATCTACAAGGACGATTCAGGAATTAATTCCTCCAAAACGATGCCTTTATTAGTGTTTCTAAAAATTGTATCGAAGACTAGTTTTCTTTCGTCATTTCAGTGAAAAGCACAATGTAATAAAATAGTATTTCAATGTCAATTCTACGATTGAACTGTGTCATATAATAAGAACCTAGCAGAGCTGGAAACAAAAAGAGGACACACTGCTGAACTCTACTTATCTACAAGGAGGATTCAGGAATTAATTCCTCCAAAACGATGCCTTTATTAGTGTTTCTAAAAATTGTATCGAATACTAGTTTTCTTTCGTCATTTCAATGAAAAGCACAATGTAATAAAATAGTATTTCAATGTCAATTCTACGAATGAACTGTGTCATATATTAAGAACTTAGCAGAGCTGGAAACAACAAAAGGACAGACTGCTGAACTCCGTGCTCTCTCTACTTATCTACAAGGACGAATCAGGAATTAATTCCTCCAAAACGATGCCTTTATTAGTGTTTCTAAAAATTGTATCGAATACTAGTTTTCTTTCGTCATTTCAGTGAAAAGCGCAATGTAATAAAACAGTATTTCAAGGTCAATTCTACGAATGAACTGTGTCATATATTAAGAACCTAGCAGAGCTGGAAACAACAAAAGGACAGACTGCTGAACTCCGTGCTCTCTCTACTTATCTACAAGGACTATTCAGGAATTAATTCCTCCAAAACGATGCCTTTATCAGTGTTTCTAAAAATTGTATCGAATACTAGTTTTCTTTCGTCATTTCAGTGAAAAGCACAATGTAATAAAATAGTATTTCAATGTCAATTCTACGAATGAACTGTGTCATATATTAAGAACCTAGCAGAGCTGGAAACAACAAGAGGACAGACTGCTGAACTCCGTGCTCTCTCTACTTATCTACAAGGACGATTCAGGAATTAATTCCTCCAAAACGATGCCTTTATTAGTGTTTCTAAAAATTGTATCGAATACTAGTTTTCTTTTGTCATTTCAGTGAAAAGCACAATGTAATAAAATAGTATTTCAATGTCAATTCCACGAATGAACTGTGTCATATATTAAGAACCTAGCAGAGCTGGAGACAACAAAAGGACAGACTGCTGAACTCCGTGCTCTCTGTACTTATCTACAAGGACGATTCAGGGTTTAATTCCTCCAAAACGATGGCTTTATTAGTGTTTCTAAAAATTGTATCGAATACTAGTTTTCTTTAGTCATTTCAGTGAAAAGCACAATGTAATAAAATAGTATTTCAATGTCAATTCTACGAATGAACTGTGTCATATAATAAGAACCTAGCAGAGCTGGAAACAACAAAAGGACAGACTGCTGAACTCCGTGCTCTCTCTACTTATCTACAAGGACGATTCAGGATTTAATTCCTCCAAAACGATGGCTTTATTAGTGTTTCTAAAAATTGTATCGAATACTAGTTTTCTTTTGTCATTTCAGTGAAAAGCACAATGTAATAAAATAGTATTTCAATGTCAATTCTACGAATGAACTGTGTCATATAATAAGAACCTAGCAGAGCTGGAAACAACAAAAGGACAGACTGCTGAACTCCGTGCTCTCTCTGCTTATCTACAAGGACGATTCAGGAATTAATTCCTCCAAAACGATGCCTTTATTAGTGTTTCTAAAAATTGTATCGAATACTTGTTTTCTTTCGTCATTTCAGTGAAAAGCACAATGTAATAAAATAGTATTTCAATGTCAATTCTACGAATGAACTGTGTCATATATTAAGAACCTAGCAGAGCTGGAAACAACAAAAGGACAGACTGCTGAACTCCGTGCTCTCTCTACTTATCTACAAGGACGATTCAGGAATTAATTCCTCCAAAACGATGCCTTTATTAGTGTTTCTAAATGTTTTATCGAATACTAGTTTTCTTTCGTCATTTCAGTGAAAAGCGCAATGTAATAAAATAGTATTTCAATGTCAATTCTACGAATGAACTGTGCCATATATTAAGAACTTAGCAGAGCTGGAAACAACAAAAGGACAGACTGCTGAACTCCGTGCTCTCTCTACTTATCTACAAGGACGATTCAGGAATTAATTCCTCCAAAACGATGCCTTTATTAGTGTTTCTAAAAACTGTATCGAATACTAGTTTTCTTTCGTCATTTCAGTGAAAAGCACAATGTAATAAAATAGTATTTCAAGGTCAATTCTACGAATGAACTCTCTCATATATTAAGAACCTAGCAGAGCTGGAAACAACAAAAGGACAGACTGCTGAACTCCGTGCTCTCTCTACTTATCTACAAGGACGATTCAGGAATTAATTCCTCCAAAACGATACCTTTATTAGTGTTTCTAAAAATTGTATCGAATACTAGTTTTCTTTCGTCATTTTAGTGAAACTCACAATGTAATAAAATAGTATTTCAATGTCAATTCTACGAATGAACTGTGTCATATATTAAGAACCTAGCAGAGCTGGAAACAACAAAAGGACAGACTGCTGAACTCCGTGCTCTCTCTACTTATCTACAAGGACGATTAAGGAATTAATTCCTCCAAAACGATGCCTTTATTAGTGTTTCTAAAAACTGTATCGAAGACTAGTTTTCTTTCGTCATTTCAGTGAAAAGCACAATGTAATAAAATAGTATTTCAATGTCAATTCTACGAATGAACTGTGTCATATATTAAGAACCTAGCAGAGCTGGAAACAACAAAAGGACAGACTGCTGAACTCTACTTATCTACAAGGACGATTCAGGAATTAATTCTTCCAAAACGATGCCTTTATTAGTGTTTCTAAAAATTGTATCGAAGACTAGTTTTCTTTCGTCATTTCAGTGAAAAGCACAATGTAATAAAATAGTATTTCAATGTCAATTCTACGAATGAACTGTGTCATATAATAAGAACCTAGCAGAGCTGGAAACAAAAAGAGGACACACTGCTGAACTCTACTTATCTACAAGGAGGATTCAGGAATTAATTCCTCCAAAACGATGCCTTTATTAGTGTTTCTAAAAATTGTATCGAATACTAGTTTTCTTTCGTCATTTCAATGAAAAGCACAATGTAATAAAATAGTATTTCAATGTCAATTCTACGAATGAACTGTGTCATATATTAAGAACTTAGCAGAGCTGGAAACAACAAAAGGACAGACTGCTGAACTCCGTGCTCTCTCTACTTATCTACAAGGACGATTCAGGAATTAATTCCTCCAAAACGATGCCTTTATTAGTGTTTCTAAAAACTGTATCGAATACTAGTTTTCTTTCGTCATTTCAGTGAAATGCGCAATGTAATAAAACAGTATTTCAAGGTCAATTCTACGAATGAACTGTGTCATATATTAGGAACCTAGCAGAGCTGGAAACAACAAAAGGACAGACTGCTGAACTCCGTGCTCTCTCTACTTATCTACAAGGACGATTCAGGAATTAATTCCTCCAAAACGATGCCTTTATCAGTGTTTCTAAAAATTGTATCGAATACTAGTTTTCTTTCGTCATTTCAGTGAAAAGCACAATGTAATAAAATAGAATTTCAATGTCAATTCTACGAATGAACTGTGTCATATATTAAGAACCTAGCAGAGCTGGAAACAACAAGAGGACAGACTGCTGAACTCCGTGCTCTCTCTACTTATCTACAAGGACGATTCAGGAATTAATTCCTCCAAAACGATGCCTTTATTAGTGTTTCTAAAAATTGTATCGAATACTAGTTTTCTTTTGTCATTTCAGTGAAAAGCACAATGTAATAAAATAGTATTTCAATGTCAATTCCACGAATGAACTGTGTCATATATTAAGAACCTGGCAGAGCTGGAGACAAGAAAAGGACAGACTGCTGAACTCCGTGCTCTCTGTACTTATCTACAAGGACGATTCAGGGTTTAATTCCTCCAAAACGATGGCTTTATTAGTGTTTCTAAAAATTGTATCGAATACTAGTTTTCTTTAGTCATTTCAGTGAAAAGCACAATGTAATAAAATAGTATTTCAATGTCAATTCTACGAATGAACTGTGTCATATAATAAGAACCTAGCAGAGCTGGAAACAACAAAAGGACAGACTGCTGAACTCCGTGCTCTCTCTGCTTATCTACAAGGACGATTCAGGAATTAATTCCTCCAAAACGATGCCTTTATTAGTGTTTCTAAAAATTGTATCGAATACTAGTTTTCTTTCGTCATTTCAGTGAAAAGCACAATGTAATAAAATAGTATTTCAATGTCAATTCTACGAATGAACTGTGTCATATATTAAGAACCTAGCAGAGCTGGAAACAACAAAAGGACAGACTGCTGAACTCCGTGCTCTCTCTACTTATCTACAAGGACGATTCAGGAATTAATTCCTCCAAAACGATGCCTTTATTAGTGTTTCTAAAAACTGTATCGAATACTAGTTTTCTTTCGTCATTTCAGTGAAAAGCACAATGCAATAAAATAGTATTTCAATGTCAATTCTACGAATGAACTGTGTCATATATTAAGAACCTAGCAGAGCTGGAAACAACAAAAGGACAGACTGCTGAACTCCGTGCTCTCTCTACTTATCTACAAGGACGAATCAGGAATTAATTCCTCCAAAACGATGCTTTTATTAGTGTTTCTAAAAATTGTATCTAATACTAGTTTTCTTTCGTCATTTCAGTGAAAAGCGCAATGTAATAAAACAATATTTCAAGGTCAATTCTACGAATGAACTGTGTCATATATTAAGAACCTAGCAGAGCTGGAAACAACAAAAGGACAGACTGCTGAACTCCGTGCTCTCTCTACTTATCTACAAGGACGATTCAGGAATTAATTCCTCCAAAACGATGCCTTTATCAGTGTTTCTAAAAATTGTATCGAATACTAGTTTTTTTTCGTCATTTCAGTGAAAAGCACAATGTAATAAAATAGTATTTCAAGGTCAATTCTACGAATGAACTGTGTCATATATTAAGAACCTAGCAGAGCTGGAAACAACAAGAGGACAGACTGCTGATCTCCGTGCTCTCTCTACGTATCTACAAGGATGATTCAGGAATTAATTCCTCCAAAACGATGCCTTTATTAGTGTTTCTAAAAATTGTATCGAATACTAGTTTTCTTTTGTCATTTCAGTGAAAAGCACAATGTAATAAAATAGTATTTCAATGTCAATTCCACGAATGAACTGTGTCATATATTAAGAACCTAGCAGAGCTGGAGACAACAAAAGGACAGAGTGCTGAACTCCGTGCTGTCTCTACTTATCTACAAGGACGATTCAGGGTTTAATTCCTCCAAAACGATGGCTTTATTAGTGTTTCTAAAAATTGTATCGAATACTAGTTTTCTTTTGTCATTTCAGTGAAAAGCACAATGTAATAAAATATTATTTCAATGTCAATTCTACGAATGAACTGTGTCATATAATAAGAACCTAGCAGAGCTGGAAACAACAAAAGGACAGACTGCTGAACTCCGTGCTCTCTCTGCTTATCTACAAGGACGATTCAGGAATTAATTCCTCCAAAACGATGCCTTTATTAGTGTTTCTAAAAATTGTATCGAATACTATTTTTGTTTCGTCATTTCAGTGAAAAGCACAATGTAATAAAATAGTATTTCAATGTCAATTCTACGAATGAACTGTGTCATATATTAAGAACCTAGCAGAGCTGGAAACAACAAAAGACAGCCTGTTGAACTCCGTGCTCTCTCTACTTATCTACAAGGACGATTCAGGAATTAATTCCTCCAAAACGATGCCTTTATTAGTGTTTCTAAAATTTTTATCGAATACTAGTTTTCTTTCGTCATTTCAGTGAAAAGCACAATGTAATAAAATAGTATTTCAATGTCAATTCTACGAATGAACTGTGTCATATATTAAGAACTTAGCAGAGCTGGAAACAACAAAAGGACAGACTGCTGAACTCTGTGCTCTCTCTACTTATCTACAAGGACGATTCAGGAATTAATTCCTCCAAAACGATGCCTTTATTAGTGTTTCTAAAAACTGTATCGAATACTAGTTTTCTTTCGTCATTTCAGTGAAAAGCACAATGTAATAAAATAGTATTTCAAGGTCAATTCTACGAATGAACTGTGTCATATATTAAGAACCTAGCAGAGCTGGAAACAATAAAAGGACAGACTGCTGAACTCCGTGCTCTCTCTACTTATCTACAAGGACGATTCAGGAATTAATTCCTCTAAAACGATGCCTTTATTAGTGTTTCTAAAAACTGTATCGAATACTAGTTTTCTTTCGTCATTTCAGTGAAAAGCACAATGTAATAAAATAGTATTTCAATGTAAATTCTACGAATGAACCGTGTCATATATTAAGAACCTAGCAGAGCTGGAAACAACAAAAGGACAGACTGCTGAATTCCGTGCTCTCTCTACTTATCTACAAGGACGAATCAGGAATTAATTCCTCCAAAACGATGCCTTTATTAGTGTTTCTAAAAATTGTATCAAATACTAGTTTTCTTTCGTCATTTCAGTGAAAAGCACAATGTAATAAAATAGTATTTCAATGTCAATTCTACGAATGAACTGTGTCATATAATAAGAACCTAGCAAAGCTGGAAACAACAAAAGGACAGACTGCTGAACTCTACTTATCTACAAGGACGATTCAGGAATTAATTCCTCCAAAACGATGCCTTTATTAGTGTTTCTAAAAATTGTATCGAATACTAGTTTTCTTTCGTCATTTCAGTGAAAAGCACAATGTAATAAAATGGTATTTCAATGTCAATTCTACGAATGAACTGTGTCATATATTAAGAACCTAGCAGAGCTGGAAACAACAAAAGGAAAGACTGCTGAACTCTACTTATCTACAAGGACGATTCAGGAATTAATTCCTCCAAAACGATGCCTTTATTAGTGTTTCTAAAAATTGTATCGAATACTAGATTTCTTTCGTCATTTCAGTGAAAAACACAATGTAATAAAATAGTATTTCAATGTCAATTCTACGAATGAACTGTGTCATATATTAAGAACCTAGCAGAGCTGGAAACAACAAAAGGACAGACAGCTGAACTCTACTTATCTACAAGGACGATTCAGGAATTAATTCCTCCAAAACGATGCCCTTATTAGTGTTTCTAAAAATTGTATCGAATACTAGTTTTCTTTCGTCATTTCAGTGGAAAGCACAATGTAATAAAATAGTATTTCAATGTCAATTCCACAAATGAACTGTGTCATATATTAAGAACGTAGCAGAGCTGGAAACAACAAAGGGACAGACTGCTGAACTCTACTTATCTACAAGGACGATTCAGGAATTAATTCCTCCAAAACGGTGCCTTTATTAGTGTTTCTAAAAATTGTATCGAATACTAGTTTTCTTTCGTCATTTCAGTGAAAAACACAATGTAATAAAATAGTATTTCAATGTCAATTCTACGAATGAACTGTGTCATATATTAAGAACCTAGCAGAGCAGGAAACAACAAAAGGACAGACTGCTGAACTCTACTTATCTACAAGGACGATTCAGGAATTAATTCCTCCAAAACGATGCCCTTATTAGTGTTTCTAAAAATTGTATCGAATACTAGTTTTCTTTCGTCATTTCAGTGGAAAGCACAATGTAATAAAATAGTATTTCAATGTCAATTCTACGAATGAACTGTGTCATATATTAAGAACCTAGCAGAGCTGGAAACAACAAAAGGACAGACTGCTGAACTCCGTGCTCTCTCTACTTATCTACAAGGACGAATCAGGAATTAATTCCTCCAAAACGATGCCTTTATTAGTGTTTCTAAAAATTGTATCGAATACTAGTTTTCTTTCGTCATTTCAGTGAAAAGCACAATGTAATAAAATAGTATTTCAATGTCAATTCTACGAATGAACTGTGTCATATATTAAGAACCTAGCAGAGCTGGAAACAACAAAAGGACAGACTGCTGAACTCCGTGCTCTCTCTACTTATCTACAAGGACGATTCAGGAATTAATTCCTCCAAAACGATGCCTTTATTAGTGTTTCTAAATGTTTTATCGAATACTAGTTTTCTTTCGTCATTTCAGTGAAAAGCGCAATGTAATAAAATAGTATTTCAATGTCAATTCTACGAATGAACTGTGCCATATATTAAGAACTTAGCAGAGCTGGAAACAACAAAAGGACAGACTGCTGAACTCCGTGCTCTCTCTACTTATCTACAAGGACGATTCAGGAATTAATTCCTCCAAAACGATGCCTTTATTAGTGTTTCTAAAAACTGTATCGAATACTAGTTTTCTTTCGTCATTTCAGTGAAAAGCACAATGTAATAAAATAGTATTTCAAGGTCAATTCTACGAATGAACTCTCTCATATATTAAGAACCTAGCAGAGCTGGAAACAACAAAAGGACAGACTGCTGAACTCCGTGCTCTCTCTACTTATCTACAAGGACGATTCAGGAATTAATTCCTCCAAAACGATACCTTTATTAGTGTTTCTAAAAATTGTATCGAATACTAGTTTTCTTTCGTCATTTTAGTGAAACTCACAATGTAATAAAATAGTATTTCAATGTCAATTCTACGAATGAACTGTGTCATATATTAAGAACCTAGCAGAGCTGGAAACAACAAAAGGACAGACTGCTGAACTCCGTGCTCTCTCTACTTATCTACAAGGACGATTAAGGAATTAATTCCTCCAAAACGATGCCTTTATTAGTGTTTCTAAAAACTGTATCGAAGACTAGTTTTCTTTCGTCATTTCAGTGAAAAGCACAATGTAATAAAATAGTATTTCAATGTCAATTCTACGAATGAACTGTGTCATATATTAAGAACCTAGCAGAGCTGGAAACAACAAAAGGACAGACTGCTGAACTCTACTTATCTACAAGGACGATTCAGGAATTAATTCTTCCAAAACGATGCCTTTATTAGTGTTTCTAAAAATTGTATCGAAGACTAGTTTTCTTTCGTCATTTCAGTGAAAAGCACAATGTAATAAAATAGTATTTCAATGTCAATTCTACGAATGAACTGTGTCATATAATAAGAACCTAGCAGAGCTGGAAACAAAAAGAGGACACACTGCTGAACTCTACTTATCTACAAGGAGGATTCAGGAATTAATTCCTCCAAAACGATGCCTTTATTAGTGTTTCTAAAAATTGTATCGAATACTAGTTTTCTTTCGTCATTTCAATGAAAAGCACAATGTAATAAAATAGTATTTCAATGTCAATTCTACGAATGAACTGTGTCATATATTAAGAACTTAGCAGAGCTGGAAACAACAAAAGGACAGACTGCTGAACTCCGTGCTCTCTCTACTTATCTACAAGGACGATTCAGGAATTAATTCCTCCAAAACGATGCCTTTATTAGTGTTTCTAAAAATTGTATCGAATACTAGTTTTCTTTTGTCATTTCAGTGAAAAGCACAATGTAATAAAATAGTATTTCAATGTCAATTCCACGAATGAACTGTGTCATATATTAAGAACCTAGCAGAGCTGGAGACAAGAAAAGGACAGACTGCTGAACTCCGTGCTCTCTGTACTTATCTACAAGGACGATTCAGGGTTTAATTCCTCCAAAACGATGGCTTTATTAGTGTTTCTAAAAATTGTATCGAATACTAGTTTTCTTTAGTCATTTCAGTGAAAAGCACAATGTAATAAAATAGTATTTCAATGTCAATTCTACGAATGAACTGTGTCATATATTAAGAACTTAGCAGAGCTGGAAACAACAAGAGGACAGACTGCTGAACTCCGTGCTCTCTCTACTTATCTACAAGGACGATTCAGGAATTAATTCCTCCAAAACGATGCCTTTATTAGTGTTTCTAAAAATTGTATCGAATACTAGTTTTCTTTTGTCATTTCAGTGAAAAGCACAATGTAATAAAATAGTATTTCAATGTCAATTCTACGAATGAACTGTGTCATATATTAAGAACTTAGCAGAGCTGGAAACAACAAGAGGTCAGACTGCTGAACTCCGTGCTCTCTCTACTTATCTACAAGGACGATTCAGGAATTAATTCCTCCAAAACGATGGCTTTATTAGTGTTTCTAAAAATTGTATCGAATACTAGTTTTCTTTAGTCATTTCAGTGAAAAGCACAATGTAATAAAATAGTATTTCAATGTCAATTCTACGAATGAACTGTGTCATATATTAAGAACTTAGCAGAGCTGGAAACAACAAGAGGACAGACTGCTGAACTCCGTGCTCTCTCTACTTATCTACAAGGACGATTCAGGAATTAATTCCTCCAAAACGATGCCTTTATTAGTGTTTCTAAAAATTGTATCGAATACTAGTTTTCTTTTGTCATTTCAGTGAAAAGCACAATGTAATAAAATAGTATTTCAATGTCAATTCCACGAATGAACTGTGTCATATATTAAGAACCTAGCAGAGCTGGAGACAAGAAAAGGACAGACTGCTGAACTCCGTGCTCTCTGTACTTATCTACAAGGACGATTCAGGGTTTAATTCCTCCAAAACGATGGCTTTATTAGTGTTTCTAAAAATTGTATCGAATACTAGTTTTCTTTAGTCATTTCAGTGAAAAGCACAATGTAATAAAATAGTATTTCAATGTCAATTCTACGAATGAACTGTGTCATATAATAAGAACCTAGCAGAGCTGGAAACAACAAAAGGACAGACTGCTGAACTCCGTGCTCTCTCTGCTTATCTACAAGGACGATTCAGGAATTAATTCCTCCAAAACGATGCCTTTATTAGTGTTTCTAAAAATTGTATCGAATACTAGTTTTCTTTCGTCATTTCAGTGAAAAGCACAATGTAATAAAATAGTATTTCAATGTCAATTCTACGAATGAACTGTGTCATATATTAAGAACCTAGCAGAGCTGGAAACAACAAAAGGACAGACTGCTGAACTCCGTGCTCTCTCTACTTATCTACAAGGACGATTCAGGAATTAATTCCTCCAAAACGATGCCTTTATTAGTGTTTCTAAAAACTGTATCGAATACTAGTTTTCTTTCGTCATTTCAGTGAAAAGCACAATGCAATAAAATAGTATTTCAATGTCAATTCTACGAATGAACTGTGTCATATATTAAGAACCTAGCAGAGCTGGAAACAACAAAAGGACAGACTGCTGAACTCCGTGCTCTCTCTACTTATCTACAAGGACGAATCAGGAATTAATTCCTCCAAAACGATGCTTTTATTAGTGTTTCTAAAAATTGTATCTAATACTAGTTTTCTTTCGTCATTTCAGTGAAAAGCGCAATGTAATAAAACAATATTTCAAGGTCAATTCTACGAATGAACTGTGTCATATATTAAGAACCTAGCAGAGCTGGAAACAACAAAAGGACAGACTGCTGAACTCCGTGCTCTCTCTACTTATCTACAAGGACGATTCAGGAATTAATTCCTCCAAAACGATGCCTTTATCAGTGTTTCTAAAAATTGTATCGAATACTAGTTTTTTTTCGTCATTTCAGTGAAAAGCACAATGTAATAAAATAGTATTTCAAGGTCAATTCTACGAATGAACTGTGTCATATATTAAGAACCTAGCAGAGCTGGAAACAACAAGAGGACAGACTGCTGATCTCCGTGCTCTCTCTACGTATCTACAAGGATGATTCAGGAATTAATTCCTCCAAAACGATGCCTTTATTAGTGTTTCTAAAAATTGTATCGAATACTAGTTTTCTTTTGTCATTTCAGTGAAAAGCACAATGTAATAAAATAGTATTTCAATGTCAATTCCACGAATGAACTGTGTCATATATTAAGAACCTAGCAGAGCTGGAGACAACAAAAGGACAGAGTGCTGAACTCCGTGCTGTCTCTACTTATCTACAAGGACGATTCAGGGTTTAATTCCTCCAAAACGATGGCTTTATTAGTGTTTCTAAAAATTGTATCGAATACTAGTTTTCTTTTGTCATTTCAGTGAAAAGCACAATGTAATAAAATATTATTTCAATGTCAATTCTACGAATGAACTGTGTCATATAATAAGAACCTAGCAGAGCTGGAAACAACAAAAGGACAGACTGCTGAACTCCGTGCTCTCTCTGCTTATCTACAAGGACGATTCAGGAATTAATTCCTCCAAAACGATGCCTTTATTAGTGTTTCTAAAAATTGTATCGAATACTATTTTTGTTTCGTCATTTCAGTGAAAAGCACAATGTAATAAAATAGTATTTCAATGTCAATTCTACGAATGAACTGTGTCATATATTAAGAACCTAGCAGAGCTGGAAACAACAAAAGACAGCCTGTTGAACTCCGTGCTCTCTCTACTTATCTACAAGGACGATTCAGGAATTAATTCCTCCAAAACGATGCCTTTATTAGTGTTTCTAAAATTTTTATCGAATACTAGTTTTCTTTCGTCATTTCAGTGAAAAGCACAATGTAATAAAATAGTATTTCAATGTCAATTCTACGAATGAACTGTGTCATATATTAAGAACTTAGCAGAGCTGGAAACAACAAAAGGACAGACTGCTGAACTCTGTGCTCTCTCTACTTATCTACAAGGACGATTCAGGAATTAATTCCTCCAAAACGATGCCTTTATTAGTGTTTCTAAAAACTGTATCGAATACTAGTTTTCTTTCGTCATTTCAGTGAAAAGCACAATGTAATAAAATAGTATTTCAAGGTCAATTCTACGAATGAACTGTGTCATATATTAAGAACCTAGCAGAGCTGGAAACAATAAAAGGACAGACTGCTGAACTCCGTGCTCTCTCTACTTATCTACAAGGACGATTCAGGAATTAATTCCTCTAAAACGATGCCTTTATTAGTGTTTCTAAAAACTGTATCGAATACTAGTTTTCTTTCGTCATTTCAGTGAAAAGCACAATGTAATAAAATAGTATTTCAATGTAAATTCTACGAATGAACCGTGTCATATATTAAGAACCTAGCAGAGCTGGAAACAACAAAAGGACAGACTGCTGAATTCCGTGCTCTCTCTACTTATCTACAAGGACGAATCAGGAATTAATTCCTCCAAAACGATGCCTTTATTAGTGTTTCTAAAAATTGTATCAAATACTAGTTTTCTTTCGTCATTTCAGTGAAAAGCACAATGTAATAAAATAGTATTTCAATGTCAATTCTACGAATGAACTGTGTCATATAATAAGAACCTAGCAAAGCTGGAAACAACAAAAGGACAGACTGCTGAACTCTACTTATCTACAAGGACGATTCAGGAATTAATTCCTCCAAAACGATGCCTTTATTAGTGTTTCTAAAAATTGTATCGAATACTAGTTTTCTTTCGTCATTTCAGTGAAAAGCACAATGTAATAAAATAGTATTTCAATGTCAATTCTACGAATGAACTGTGTCATATATTAAGAACCTAGCAGAGCTGGAAACAACAAAAGGAAAGACTGCTGAACTCTACTTATCTACAAGGACGATTCAGGAATTAATTCCTCCAAAACGATGCCTTTATTAGTGTTTCTAAAAATTGTATCGAATACTAGATTTCTTTCGTCATTTCAGTGAAAAACACAATGTAATAAAATAGTATTTCAATGTCAATTCTACGAATGAACTGTGTCATATATTAAGAACCTAGCAGAGCTGGAAACAACAAAAGGACAGACAGCTGAACTCTACTTATCTACAAGGACGATTCAGGAATTAATTCCTCCAAAACGATGCCCTTATTAGTGTTTCTAAAAATTGTATCGAATACTAGTTTTCTTTCGTCATTTCAGTGGAAAGCACAATGTAATAAAATAGTATTTCAATGTCAATTCCACAAATGAACTGTGTCATATATTAAGAACGTAGCAGAGCTGGAAACAACAAAGGGACAGACTGCTGAACTCTACTTATCTACAAGGACGATTCAGGAATTAATTCCTCCAAAACGGTGCCTTTATTAGTGTTTCTAAAAATTGTATCGAATACTAGTTTTCTTTCGTCATTTCAGTGAAAAACACAATGTAATAAAATAGTATTTCAATGTCAATTCTACGAATGAACTGTGTCATATATTAAGAACCTAGCAGAGCAGGAAACAACAAAAGGACAGACTGCTGAACTCTACTTATCTACAAGGACGATTCAGGAATTAATTCCTCCAAAACGATGCCCTTATTAGTGTTTCTAAAAATTGTATCGAATACTAGTTTTCTTTCGTCATTTCAGTGGAAAGCACAATGTAATAAAATAGTATTTCAATGTCAATTCTACGAATGAACTGTGTCATATATTAAGAACCTAGCAGAGCTGGAAACAACAAAAGGACAGACTGCTGAACTCCGTGCTCTCTCTACTTATCTACAAGGACGAATCAGGAATTAATTCCTCCAAAACGATGCCTTTATTAGTGTTTCTAAAAATTGTATCGAATACTAGTTTTCTTTCGTCATTTCAGTGAAAAGCACAATGTAATAAAATAGTATTTCAATGTCAATTCTACGAATGAACTGTGTCATATAATAAGAACCTAGCAAAGCTGGAAACAACAAAAGGACAGACTGCTGAACTCTACTTATCTACAAGGACGATTCAGGAATTAATTCCTCCAAAACGATGCCTTTATTAGTGTTTCTAAAAATTTTATCGAATACTAGTTTTCTTTCGTCATTTCAGTGAAAAGCACAATGTAATAAAATAGTATTCAATGTCAATTCTACGAATGAACTGTGTCATATATTAAGAACCTAGCAGAGCTGGAAACAACAAAAGGACAGACTGCTGAACTCTACTTATCTACAAGGACGATTCAGGAATTAATTCCTCCAAAACGATGCCCTTATTAGTGTTTCTAAAAATTGTATCGAATACTAGATTTCTTTCGTCATTTCAGTGAAAAACACAATGTAATAAAATAGTATTTCAATGTCAATTCTACGAATGAACTGTGTCATATATTAAGAACCTAGCAGAGCTGGAAACAACAAAAGGACAGACTGCTGAACTCTACTTATCTACAAGGACGATTCAGGAATTAATTCCTCCAAAACGATGCCCTTATTAGTGTTTCTAAAAATTGTATCGAATACTAGTTTTCTTTCGTCATTTCAGTGGAAAGCACAATGTAATAAAATAGTATTTCAATGTCAATTCCACAAATGAACTGTGTCATATATTAAGAACGTAGCAGAGCTGGAAACAACAAAGGGACAGACTGCTGAACTCTACTTATCTACAAGGACGATTCAGGAATTAATTCCTCCAAAACGATGCCGTTATTAGTGTTTCTAAAAATTGTATCGAATACTAGTTTTCTTTCGTCATTTCAGTGAAAAACACAATGTAATAAAATAGTATTTCAATGTCAATTCTACGAATGAACTGTGTCATATATTAAGAACCTAGCAGAGCTGGAAACAACAAAAGGACAGACTGCTGAACTCCGTGCTCTCTCTACTTATCTACAAGGACGATTCAGGAATTAATTCCTCCAAAACGATGCCTTTATTAGTGTTTCTAAATGTTTTATCGAATACTAGTTTTCTTTCGTCATTTCAGTGAAAAGCGCAATGTAACAAAATAGTATTTCAATGTCAATTCTACGAATGAACTGTGCCATATATTAAGAACTTAGCAGAGCTGGAAACAAAAAAGGACAGACTGCTGAACTCCGTGCTCTCTCTACTTATCTACAAGGACGATTCAGGAATTAATTCCTCCAAAACGATGCCTTTATTAGTGTTTCTAAAAACTGTATCGAATACTAGTTTTCTTTCGTCATTTCAGTGAAAAGCACAATGTAATAAAATAGTATTTCAAGGTCAATTCTACGAATGAACTGTCTCATATATTAAGAACCTAGCAGAGCTGGAAACAACAAAAGGACAGACTGCTGAACTCCGTGCTCTCTCTACTTATCTACAAGGACGATTCAGGAATTAATTCCTCCAAAACGATACCTTTATTAGTGTTTCTAAAAATTGTATCGAATACTAGTTTTCTTTCGTCATTTTAGTGAAACTCACAATGTAATAAAATAGTATTTCAATGTCAATTCTACGAATGAACTGTGTCACATATTAAGAACCTAGCAGAGCTGGAAACAACAAAAGGACAGACTGCTGAACTCCGTGCTCTCTCTACTTATCTACAAGGACGATTCAGGAATTAATTCCTCCAAAACGATGCCTTTATTAGTGTTTCTAAAAACTGTATCGAATACTAGTTTTCTTTCGTCATTTCAGTGAAAAGCACAATGTAATAAAATAGTATTTCAATGTCAATTCTACGAATGAACTGTGTCATATATTAAGAACCTAGCAGAGCTGGAAACAACAAAAGGACAGACTGCTGAACTCTACTTATCTACAAGGACGATTCAGGAATTAATTCCTCCAAAACGATGGCTTTATTAGTGTTTCTAAAAATTGTATCGAAGACTAGTTTTCTTTCGTCATTTCAGTGAAAAGCACAATGTAATAAAATAGTATTTCAATGTCAATTCTACGAATGAACTGTGTCATATAATAAGAACCTAGCAGAGCTGGAAACAAAAAGAGGACACACTGCTGAACTCTACTTATCTACAAGGAGTATTCAGGAATTAATTCCTCCAAAACGATGCCTTTATTAGTGTTTCTAAAAATTGTATCGAATACTAGTTTTCTTTCGTCATTTCAATGAAAAGCACAATGTAATAAAATAGTATTTCAATGTCAATTCTACGAATGAACTGTGTCATATATTAAGAACTTAGCAGAGCTGGAAACAACAAAAGGACAGACTGCTGAACTCCGTGCTCTCTCTACTTATCTACAAGGACGATTCAGGAATTAATTCCTCCAAAACGATGCCTTTATTAGTGTTTCTAAAAACTGTATCGAATACTAGTTTTCTTTCGTCATTTCAGTGAAAAGCACAATGTAATAAAATAGTATTTCAATGTCAATTCTACGAATGAACTGTGTCATATATTAAGAACCTAGCAGAGCTGGAAACAACAAAAGGACAGACTGCTGAACTCCGTGCTCTCTCTACTTATCTACAAGGACGAATCAGGAATTAATTCCTCCAAAACGATGCCTTTATTAGTGTTTCTAAAAATTGTATCGAATACTAGTTTTCTTTTGTCATTTCAGTGAAAAGCGCAATGTAATAAAACAGTATTTCAAGGTCAATTCTACGAATGAACTGTGTCATATATTAGGAACCTAGCAGAGCTGGAAACAACAAAAGGACAGACTGCTGAACTCCGTGCTCTCTCTACTTATCTACAAGGACGATTCAGGAATTAATTCCTCCAAAACGATGCCTTTATCAGTGTTTCTAAAAATTGTATCGAATACTAGTTTTCTTTCGTCATTTCAGTGAAAAGCACAATGTAATAAAATAGTATTTCAATGTCAATTCTACGAATGAACTGTGTCATATATTAAGAACCTAGCAGAGCTGGAAACAACAAGAGGACAGACTGCTGAACTCCGTGCTCTCTCTACTTATCTACAAGGACGATTCAGGAATTAATTCCTCCAAAACGATGCCTTTATTAGTGTTTCTAAAAATTGTATCGAATACTAGTTTTCTTTTGTCATTTCAGTGAAAAGCACAATGTAATAAAATAGTATTTCAATGTCAATTCCACGAATGAACTGTGTCATATATTAAGAACCTAGCAGAGCTGGAGACAACAAAAGGACAGACTGCTGAACTCCGTGCTCTCTGTACTTATCTACAAGGACGATTCAGGGTTTAATTCCTCCAAAACGATGGCTTTATTAGTGTTTCCAAAAATTGTGTCGAATTCTAGTTTTCTTTAGTCATTTCAGTGAAAAGCACAATGTAATAAAATAGTATTTCAATGTCAATTCTACGAATGAACTGTGTCATATAATAAGAACCTAGCAGAGCTGGAAACAACAAAAGGACAGACTGCTGAACTCCGTGCTCTCTCTGCTTATCTACAAGGACGATTCAGGAATTAATTCCTCCAAAACGATGCCTTTATTAGTGTTTCTAAAAATTGTATCGAATACTAGTTTTCTTTCGTCATTTCAGTGAAAAGCACAATGTAATAAAATAGTATTTCAATGTCAATTCTACGAATGAACTGTGTCATATATTAAGAACCTAGCAGAGCTGGAAACAACAAAAGGACAGACTGCTGAACTCCGTGCTCTCTCTACTTATCTACAAGGACGACTCAGGAATTAATTCCTCCAAAACGATGCCTTTATTAGTGTTTCTAAAAACTGTATCGAATACTAGTTTTCTTTCGTCATTTCAGTGAAAAGCACAATGTAATAAAATAGTATTTCAATGTCAATTCTACGAATGAACTGTGTCATATATTAAGAACCTAGCAGAGCTGGAAACAACAAAAGGACAGACTGCTGAACTCCGTGCTCTCTCTACTTATCTACAAGGACGAATCAGGAATTAATTCCTCCAAAACGATGCTCTTATTAGTGTTTCTAAAAATTGTATCGAATACTAGTTTTCTTTCGTCATTTCAGTGAAAAGCGCAATGTAATATAACAATATTTCAATGTCAATTCTACGAATGAACTGTGTCATATATTAAGAACCTAGCAGAGCTGGAAACAACAAAAGGACAGACTGCTGAACTCCGTGCTTTCTCTACTTATCTACAAGGACGATTCAGGAATTAATTCCTCCAAAACGATGCCTTTATCAGTGTTTCTAAAAATTGTATCGAATACTAGTTTTCTTTCGTCATTTCAGTGAAAAGCACAATGTAATAAAATAGTATTTCAATGTCAATTCTACGAATGAACTGTGTCATATATTAAGAACCTAGCAGAGCTGGAAACAACAAGAGGACAGACTGCTGAACTCCGTGCTCTCTCTACGTATCTAGAAGGATGATTCAGGAATTAATTCCTCCAAAACGATGCCTTTATTAGTGTTTCTAAAAATTGTATCAAATACTAGTTTTTTTTGTCATTTCAGTGAAAAGCACAATGTAATAAAATAGTATTTCAATGTCAATTCCACGAATGAACTGTGTCATATATTAAGAACCTAGCAGAGCTGGAGACAACAAAAGGACAGAGTGCTGAACTCCGTGCTGTCTCTACTTATCTACAAGGACGATTCAGGGTTTAATTCCTCCAAAACGATGGCTTTATTAGTGTTTCTAAAAATTGTATCGAATACTAGTTTTCTTTTGTCATTTCAGTGAAAAGCACAATGTAATAAAATATTATTTCAATGTCAATTCTACGAATGAACTGTGTCATATAATAAGAACCTAGCAGAGCTGGAAACAACAAAAGGACAGACTGCTGAACTCCGTGCTCTCTCTGCTTATCTACAAGGACGATTCAGGAATTAATTCCTCCAAAACGATGCCTTTATTAGTGTTTCTAAAAATTGTATCGAATACTAGTTTTCTTTCGTCATTTCAGTGAAAAGCACAATGTAATAAAATAGTATTTCAATGTCAATTCTACGAATGAACTGTGTCATATATTAAGAACCTAGCAAAGCTGGAAACAACAAAAGGACAGCCTGTTGAACTCCGTGCTCTCTCTACTTATCTACAAGGACGATTCAGGAATTAATTCCTCCAAAACGATGCCTTTATTAGTGTTTCTAAAATTTTTATCGAATACTAGTTTTCTTTCGTCATTTCAGTGAAAAGCACAATGTAATAAAATAGTATTTCAATGTCAATTCTACGAATGAACTGTGTCATATATTAAGAACTTAGCAGAGCTGGAAACAACAAAAGGACAGACTGCTGAACTCTGTGCTCTCTCTACTTATCTACAAGGACGATTCAGGAATTAATTCCTCCAAAACGATGCCTTTATTAGTGTTTCTAAAAACTGTATCGAATACTAGTTTTCTTTCGTCATTTCAGTGAAAAGCACAATGTAATAAAATAGTATTTCAAGGTCAATTCTACGAATGAACTGTGTCATATATTAAGAACCTAGCAGAGCTGGAAACAATAAAAGGACAGACTGCTGAACTCCGTGCTCTCTCTACTTATCTACAAGGACGATTCAGGAATTAATTCCTCCAAAACGATACCTTTATTAGTGTTTCTAAAAATTGTATCGAATACTAGTTTTCTTTCGTCATTTTAGTGAAACTCACAATGTAATAAAATAGTATTTCAATGTCAATTCTACGAATGAACTGTGTCATATATTAAAAACCTAGCAGAGCTGGAAACAACAAAAGGACAGACTGCTGAACTCCGTGCTCTCTCTACTTATCTACAAGGACGATTCAGGAATTAATTCCTCTAAAACGATGCCTTTATTAGTGTTTCTAAAAACTGTATCGAATACTAGTTTTCTTTCGTCATTTCAGTGAAAAGCACAATGTAATAAAATAGTATTTCAATGTAAATTCTACGAATGAACCGTGTCATATATTAAGAACCTAGCAGAGCTGGAAACAACAAAAGGACAGACTGCTGAATTCCGTGCTCTCTCTACTTATCTACAAGGACGAATCAGGAATAAATTCCTCCAAAACGATGCCTTTATTAGTGTTTCTAAAAATTGTATCAAATACTAGTTTTCTTTCGTCATTTCAGTGAAAAGCACAATGTAATAAAATAGTATTTCAATGTCAATTCTACGAATGAACTGTGTCATATAATAAGAACCTAGCAAAGCTGGAAACAACAAAAGGACAGACTGCTGAACTCTACTTATCTACAAGGACGATTCAGGAATTAATTCCTCCAAAACGATGCCTTTATTAGTGTTTCTAAAAATTTTATCGAATACTAGTTTTCTTTCGTCATTTCAGTGAAAAGCACAATGTAATAAAATAGTATTTCAATGTCAATTCTACGAATGAACTGTGTCATATATTAAGAACCTAGCAGAGCTGGAAACAACAAAATGAAAGACTGCTGAACTCTACTTATCTACAAGGACGATTCAGGAATTAATTCTTCCAAAACGATGCCTTTATTAGTGTTTCTAAAAATTGTATCGAATACTAGTTTTCTTTCGTCATTTCAGTGAAAGGCACAATGTAATAAAATAGTATTTCAATGTCAATTCTACGAATGAACTGTGTCATATATTAAGAACCTAGCAGAGCTGGAAACAACAAAAGGAAAGACTGCTGAACTCTACTTATCTACAAGGACGATTCAGGAATTAATTCCTCCAAAACGATGCCTTTATTAGTGTTTCTAAAAATTGTATCGAATACTAGATTTCTTTCGTCATTTCAGTGAAAAACACAATGTAATAAAATAGTATTTCAATGTCAATTCTACGAATGAACTGTGTCATATATTAAGAACCTAGCAGAGCTGGAAACAACAAAAGGACAGACTGCTCAACTCTACTTATCTACAAGGACGATTCAGGAATTAATTCCTCCAAAACGATGCCCTTATTAGTGTTTCTAAAAATTGTATCGAATACTAGTTTTCTTTCGTCATTTCAGTGGAAAGCACAATGTAATAAAATAGTATTTCAATGTCAATTCTACGAATGAACTGTGTCATATATTAAGAACCTAGCAGAGCTGGAAACAACAAAAGGACAGACTGCTGAACTCCGTGCTCTCTCTACTTATCTACAAGGACGAATCAGTAATTAATTCCTCCAAAACGATGCCTTTATTAGTGTTTCTAAAAATTGTATCGAATACTAGTTTTCTTTCGTCATTTCAGTGAAAAGCACAATGTAATAAAATAGTATTTCAATGTCAATTCTACGAATGAACTGTGTCATATAATAAGAACCTAGCAAAGCTGGAAACAACAAAAGGACAGACTGCTGAACTCTACTTATCTACAAGGACGATTCAGGAATTAATTCCTCCAAAACGATGCCTTTATTAGTGTTTCTAAAAATTGTATCGAATACTAGTTTTCTTTCGTCATTTCAGTGAAAAGCACAATGTAAAAAAATAGTATTTCAATGTCAATTCTACGAATGAACTGTGTCATATATTAAGAACCTAGCAGAGCTGGAAACAACAAAAGGACAGACTGCTGAACTCTACTTATCTACAAGGACGATTCAGGAATTAATTCCTCCAAAACGATGCCTTTATTAGTGTTTCTAAAAATTGTATCGAATACTAGTTTTCTTTCGTCATTTCAGTGAAAAACACAATGTAATAAAATAGTATTTCAATGTCAATTCTACGAATGAACTGTGTCATATATTAAGAACCTAGCAGAGCTGGAAACAACAAAAGGACAGACTGCTCAACTCTACTTATCTACAAGGACGATTCAGGAATTAATTCCTCCAAAACGATGCCCTTATTAGTGTTTCTAAAAATTGTATCGAATACTAGTTTTCTTTCGTCATTTCAGTGGAAAGCACAATGTAATAAAATAGTATTTCAATGTCAATTCTACGAATGAACTGTGTCATATATTAAGAACCTAGCAGAGCTGGAAACAACAAAAGGACAGACTGCTGAACTCCGTGCTCTCTCTACTTATCTACAAGGACGAATCAGTAATTAATTCCTCCAAAACGATGCCTTTATTAGTGTTTCTAAAAATTGTATCGAATACTAGTTTTCTTTCGTCATTTCAGTGAAAAGCACAATGTAATAAAATAGTATTTCAATGTCAATTCTACGAATGAACTGTGTCATATAATAAGAACCTAGCAAAGCTGGAAACAACAAAAGGACAGACTGCTGAACTCTACTTATCTACAAGGACGATTCAGGAATTAATTCCTCCAAAACGATGCCTTTATTAGTGTTTCTAAAAATTTTATCGAATACTAGTTTTCTTTCGTCATTTCAGTGAAAAGCACAATGTAATAAAATAGTATTTCAATGTCAATTCTACGAATGAACTGTGTCATATATTAAGAACCTAGCAGAGCTGGAAACAACAAAAGGACAGACTGCTGAACTCTACTTATCTACAAGGACGATTCAGGAATTAATTCCTCCAAAACGATGCCCTTATTAGTGTTTCTAAAAATTGTATCGAATACTAGATTTCTTTCGTCATTTCAGTGGAAAACACAATGTAATAAAATAGTATTTCAATGTCAATTCTACGAATGAACTGTGTCATATATTAAGAACCTAGCAGAGCTGGAAACAACAAAAGGACAGACTGCTGAACTCTACTTATCTACAAGGACGATTCAGGAATTAATTCCTCCAAAACGATGCCCTTATTAGTGTTTCTAAAAATTGAATCGAATACTAGTTTTCTTTCGTCATTTCAGTGAAAAGCACAATGTAATAAAATAGTATTTCAATGTCAATTCTACGAATGAACTGTGTCATATAATAAGAACCTAGCAAAGCTGGAAACAACAAAAGGACAGACTGCTGAACTCTACTTATCTACAAGGACGATTCAGGAATTAATTCCTCCAAAACGATGCCTTTATTAGTGTTTCTAAAAATTTTATCGAATACTAGTTTTCTTTCGTCATTTCAGTGAAAAGCACAATGTAATAAAATAGTATTTCAATGTCAATTCTACGAATGAACTGTGTCATATATTAAGAACCTAGCAGAGCTGGAAACAACAAAATGAAAGACTGCTGAACTCTACTTATCTACAAGGACGATTCAGGAATTAATTCCTCCAAAACGATGCCTTTATTAGTGTTTCTAAAAATTGTATCGAATACTAGTTTTCTTTCGTCATTTCAGTGAAAAGCACAATGTAATAAAATAGTATTTCAATGTCAATTCTACGAATGAACTGTGTCATATATTAAGAACCTAGCAGAGCTGGAAACAACAAAAGGAAAAACTGCTGAACTCTACTTATCTACAAGGACGATTCAGGAATTAATTCCTCCAAAACGATGCCTTTATTAGTGTTTCTAAAAATTGTATCGAATACTAGATTTCTTTCGTCATTTCAGTGAAAAACACAATGTAATAAAATAGTATTTCAATGTCAATTCTACGAATGAACTGTGTCATATATTAAGAACCTAGCAGAGCTGGAAACAACAAAAGGACAGACTGCTCAACTCTACTTATCTACAAGGACGATTCAGGAATTAATTCCTCCAAAACGATGCCCTTATTAGTGTTTCTAAAAATTGTATCGAATACTAGTTTTCTTTCGTCATTTCAGTGGAAAGCACAATGTAATAAAATAGTATTTCAATGTCAATTCTACGAATGAACTGTGTCATATATTAAGAACCTAGCAGAGCTGGAAACAACAAAAGGACAGACTGCTGAACTCCGTGCTCTCTCTACTTATCTACAAGGACGAATCAGTAATTAATTCCTCCAAAACGATGCCTTTATTAGTGTTTCTAAAAATTGTATCGAATACTAGTTTTCTTTCGTCATTTCAGTGAAAAGCACAATGTAATAAAATAGTATTTCAATGTCAATTCTACGAATGAACTGTGTCATATAATAAGAACCTAGCAAAGCTGGAAACAACAAAAGGACAGACTGCTGAACTCTACTTATCTACAAGGACGATTCAGGAATTAATTCCTCCAAAACGATGCCTTTATTAGTGTTTCTAAAAATTGTATCGAATACTAGTTTTCTTTCGTCATTTCAGTGAAAAGCACAATGTAAAAAAATAGTATTTCAATGTCAATTCTACGAATGAACTGTGTCATATATTAAGAACCTAGCAGAGCTGGAAACAACAAAAGGACAGACTGCTGAACTCTACTTATCTACAAGGACGATTCAGGAATTAATTCCTCCAAAACGATGCCTTTATTAGTGTTTCTAAAAATTGTATCGAATACTAGTTTTCTTTCGTCATTTCAGTGAAAAACACAATGTAATAAAATAGTATTTCAATGTCAATTCTACGAATGAACTGTGTCATATATTAAGAACCTAGCAGAGCTGGAAACAACAAACGGACAGACTGCTGAACTCCGTGCTCTCTCTACTTATCTACAAGGACGAATCAGTAATTAATTCCTCCAAAACGATGCCTTTATTAGTGTTTCTAAAAATTGTATCGAATACTAGTTTTCTTTCGTCATTTCAGTGAAAAGCACAATGTAATAAAATAGTATTTCAATGTCAATTCTACGAATGAACTGTGTCATATAATAAGAACCTAGCAAAGCTGGAAACAACAAAAGGACAGACTGCTGAACTCTACTTATCTACAGGGACGATTCAGGAATTAATTCCTCCAAAACGATGCCTTTATTAGTGTTTCTAAAAATTTTATCGAATACTAGTTTTCTTTCGTCATTTCAGTGAAAAGCACAATGTAATAAAATAGTATTTCAATGTCAATTCTACGAATGAACTGTGTCATATATTAAGAACCTAGCAGAGCTGGAAACAACAAAAGGACAGACTGCTGAACTCTACTTATCTACAAGGACGATTCAGGAATTAATTCCTCCAAAACGATGCCCTTATTAGTGTTTCTAAAAATTGTATCGAATACTAGATTTCTTTCGTCATTTCAGTGAAAAACACAATGTAATAAAATAGAATTTCAATGTCAATTCTACGAATGAACTGTGTCATATATTAAGAACCTAGCAGAGCTGGAAACAACAAAAGGACAGACTGCTGAACTCTTCTTATCTACAAGGACGATTCAGGAATTAATTCCTCCAAAACGATGCCCTTATTAGTGTTTCTAAAAATTGTATCGAATACTAGTTTTCTTTCGTCATTTCAGTGGAAAGCACAATGTAATAAAATAGTATTTCAATGTCAATTCCACAAATGAACTGTGTCATATATTAAGAACGTAGCAGAGCTGGAAACAACAAAGGGACAGAGTGCTGAACTCTACTTATCTACAAGGACGATTCAGGAATTAATTCCTCCAAAACGATGCCTTTATTAGTGTTTCTAAAAATTGTATCGAATACTAGTTTTCTTTCGTCATTTCAGTGAAAAACACAATGTAATAAAATAGTATTTCAATGTCAATTCTACGAATGAACTGTGTCATATATTAAGAACCTAGCAGAGCTGGAAACAACAAAAGGACAGACTGCTGAATTCCGTGCTCTCTCTACTTATCTACAAGGACGAATCAGGAATTAATTCCTCCAAAACGATGCCTTTGTTAGTGTTTCTAAAAATTGTATCGAATACTAGTTTTCTTTCGTCATTTCAGTGAAAAGCACAATGTAATAAAATAGTATTTCAATGTCAATTCTACGAATGAACTGTGTCATATAATAAGAACCTAGCAAAGCTGGAAACAACAAAGGGACAGACTGCTGAACTCTACTTATCTACAAGGACGATTCAGGAATTAATTCCTCCAAAACCATGCCTTTATTAGTGTTTCTAAAAATTTTATCGAATACTAGTTTTCTTTCGTCATTTCAGTGAAAAGCACAATGTAATAAAATAGTATTTCAATGTCAATTCTACGAATGAACTGTGTCATATATTAAGAACCTAGTAGAGCTGGAAACAACAAAAGGAAAGACTGCTGAACTCTACTTATCTACAAGGACGATTCAGGAATTAATTCCTCCAAAACGATGCCTTTATTAGTGTTTCTAAAAATTGTATCGAATACTAGATTTCTTTCGTCATTTCAGTGAAAAACACAATGTAATAAAATAGTATTTCAATGTCAATTCTACGAATGAACTGTGTCATATATTAAGAACCTAGCAGAGCTGGAAACAACAAAAGGACAGACTGCTGAACTCTACTTATCTACAAGGACGATTCAGGAATTAATTCCTCCAAAACGATGCCTTTATTAGTGTTTCTAAAAATTGTATCGAATACTAGTTTTCTTTCGTCATTTCAGTGAAAAGCACAATGTAATAAAATAGTATTTCAATGTCAATTCTACGAATGAACTGTGTCATATATTAAGAACCTAGCAGAGCTGGAAACAACAAAAGGACAGACTGCTGAACTAAGTGCTCTCTCTACTTATCTACAAGGACGAATCAGGAATTAATTCCTCCAAAACGATGCCTTTATTAGTGTTTCTAAAAATTTTATCGAATACTAGTTTTCTTTCGTCATTTCAGTGAAAAGCACAATGTAATAAAATAGTATTTCAATGTCAATTCTACGAATGAACTGTGTCATATATTAAGAACCTAGCAGAGCTGGAAACAACAAAAGGAAAGACTGCTGAACTCTACTTATCTACAAGGACGATTCAGGAATTAATTCCTCCAAAACGATGCCTTTATTAGTGTTTCTAAAAATTGTATCGAATACTAGATTTCTTTCGTCATTTCAGTGAAAAACACAATGTAATAAAATAGTATTTCAATGTCAATTCTACGAATGAACTGTGTCATATATTAAGAACCTAGCAGAGCTGGAAACAACAAAAGGACAGACTGCTGAACTCTACTTATCTACAAGGACGATTCAGGAATTAATTCCTCCAAAACGATGCCCTTATTAGTGTTTCTAAAAATTGTATCGAATACTAGTTTTCTTTCGTCATTTCAGTGAAAAGCACAATGTAATAAAATAGTATTTCAATGTCAATTCTACGAATGAACTGTGTCATATATTAAGAACCTAGCAGAGCTGGAAACAACAAAAGGACAGACTGCTGAACTCCGTGCTCTCTCTACTTATCTACAAGGACGATTCAGGAATTAATTCCTCCAAAACGATGCCTTTATCAGTGTTTCTAAAAATTGTATCGAATACTAGTTTTCTTTCGTCATTTCAGTGAAAAGCACAATGTAATAAAATAGTATTTCAATGTCAATTCTACGAATGAACTGTGTCATATATTAAGAACCTAGCAGAGCTGGAAACAACAAAAGGACAGACTGCTGAACTCCGTGCTCTCTCTACTTATCTACAAGGACGATTCAGGAATTAATTCCTCCAAAACGATGCCTTTATCAGTGTTTCTAAAAATTGTATCGAATACTAGTTTTCTTTTGTCATTTCAGTGAAAAGCATAATGTAATAAAATAGTATTTCAATGTCAATTCCACGAATGAACTGTGTCATATATTAAGAGCCTAGCAGAGCTGGAGACAACAAAAGAACAGACTGCTGAACTCCGTGCTCTCTGTACTTATCTACAAGGACGATTCAGGGTTTAATTCCTCCAAAACGATGGCTTTATTAGTGTTTCTAAAAATTGTATCGATTACTAGTTTTCTTTTGTCATTTCAGTGAAAAGCACAATGTAATAAAATAGTATTTCAATGTCAATTCTACGAATGAACTGTGTCATATAATAAGAACGTAGCAGAGCTGGAAACAACAAAAGAACAGACTGCTGAACTCCGTGCTCTCTCTGCTTATCTACAAGGACGATTCAGGAATTAATTCCTCCAAAACGATGCCTTTATTAGTGTTTCTAAAAATTGTATCGAATACTAGTTTTCTTTCGTCATTTCAGTGAAAAGCACAATGTAATAAAATAGTATTTCAATGTCAATTCTACGAATGAACTGTGTCATATATTAAGAACCTAGCAGAGCTGGAAACAACAAAAGGACAGACTGCTGAACTCCGTGCTCTCTCTACTTATCTACAAGGACGATTCAGGAATTAATTTCTCCAAAACGATGCCTTTATTAGTGTTTTTAAAAACTGTATCGAATACTAGTTTTCTTTCGTCATTTCAGTGAAAAGCACAATGTAATAAAATAGTATTTCAATGTCAATTCTACGAATGAACTGTGTCATATATTAAGAACCTAGCAAAGCTGGAAACAACAAGAGGACAGACTGCTGAACTCCGTGCTCTCTCTACTTATCTACAAGGACGAATCAGGAATTAATTCCTCCAAAACGATGCTTTTATTAGTGTTTCTAAAAATTGTATCGAATACTAGTTTTCTTTCGTCATTTCAGTGAAAAGCGCAATGTAATAAAACAGTATTTCAATGTCAATTCTACGAATGAACTGTGTCATATATTAAGAACCTAGCAGAGCTGGAAACAACTAAAGAACAGACTGCTGAACTCCGTGCTCTCTCTACTTATCTACCAGGACGATTCAGGAATTAATTCCTCCAAAACGATGCCTTTATTAGTGTTTCTAAAAACTGTATCGAATACTAGTTTTCTTTCGTCATTTCAGTGAAAAGCACAATGTAATAAAATAGTATTTCAATGTCAATTCTACGAATGAACTGTGTCATATATTAAGAACCTAGCAGAGCTGGAAACAAGAAGAGGACAGACTGCTGAACTCCGTGCTCTCTCTACTTATCTACAAGGACGATTCAGGAATTAATTCCTCCAAAACGATGCCTTTATCAGTGTTTCTAAAAATTGTATCGAATACTAGTTTTCTTTTGTCATTTCAGTGAAAAGCATAATGTAATAAAATAGTATTTCAATGTCAATTCCACGAATGAACTGTGTCATATATTAAGAACCTAGCAGAGCTGGAGACAACAAAAGGACAGACTGCTGAACTCCGTGCTCTCTGTACTTATCTACAAGGACGATTCAGGGTTTAATTACTCCAAAACGATAGCTTTATTAGTGTTTCTAAAAATTGTATCGAATACTAGATTTCTTTTGTCATTTCAGTGAAAAGCACAATGTAATAAAATAGTATTTCAATGTCAATTCTACGAATGAACTGTGTCATATAATAAGAACGTAGCAGAGCTGGAAACAACAAAAGAACAGACTGCTGAACTCCGTGCTCTCTCTGCTTATCTACAAGGACGATTCAGGAATTAATTCCTCCAAAACGATGCCTTTATTAGTGTTTCTAAAAATTGTATCGAATACTAGTTTTCTTTCGTCATTTCAGTGAAAAGCACAATGTAATAAAATAGTATTTCAATGTCAATTCTACGAATGAACTGTGTCATATATTAAGAACCTAGCAGAGCTGGAAACAACAAAAGGACAGACTGCTGAACTCCGTGCTCTCTCTACTTATCTACAAGGACGATTCAGGAATTAATTCCTCCAAAACGATGCCTTTATTAGTGTTTCTAAAAACTGTATCGAATACTAGTTTTCTTTCGTCATTTCAGTGAAAAGCACAATGTAATAAAATAGTATTTCAATGTCAATTCTACGAATGAACTGTGTCATATATTAAGAACCCAGCAGAGCTGGAAACAACAAAAGGACAGACTGCTGAACTCTACTTATCTACAAGGACGATTCAGGAATTAATTCCTCCAAAACGATGCCCTTATTAGTGTTTCTAAAAATTGTATCGAATACTAGATTTCTTTCGTCATTTCAGTGAAAAACACAATGTAATAAAATAGTATTTCAATGTCAAATCTACGAATGAACTGTGTCATATATTAAGAACCTAGCAGAGCTGGAAACAACAAAAGGACAGACTGCTGAACTCTACTTATCTAGAAGGACGATTCAGGAATTAATTCCTCCAAAACGATGCCCTTATTAGTGTTTCTAAAAATTGTATCGAATACTAGTTTTCTTTCGTCATTTCAGTGGAAAGCACAATGTAATAAAATAGTATTTCAATGTCAATTCCACAAATGAACTGTGTCATATATTAAGAACGTAGCAGAGCTGGAAACAACAAAGGGACAGACTGCTGAACTCTACTTATCTACAAGGACGATTCAGGAATTAATTCCTCCAAAACGATGACTTTATTAGTGTTTCTAAAAATTGTATCGAATACTAGTTTTCTTTCGTCATTTCAGTGAAAAACACAATGTAATAAAATAGTATTTCAATGTCAATTCTACGAATGAACTGTGTCATATATTAAGAACCTAGCAGAGCTGGAAACAACAAAAGGACAGACTGCTGAATTCCGTGCTCTCTCTACTTATCTACAAGGACGAATCAGGAATTAATTCCTCCAAAACGATGCCTTTATTAGTGTTTCTAAAAATTGTATCAAATACTAGTTTTCTTTCGTCATTTCAGTGAAAAGCACAATGTAATAAAATAGTATTTCAATGTCAATTCTACGAATGAACTGTGTCATATAATAAGAACCTAGCAAAGCTGGAAACAACAAAAGGACAGACTGCTGAACTCTACTTATCTACAAGGACGATTCAGGAATTAATTCCTCCAAAACGATGCCTTTATTAGTGTTTCTAAAAATTTTATCGAATACTAGTTTTCTTTCGTCATTTCAGTGAAAAGCACAATGTAATAAAATAGTATTTCAATGTCAATTCTACGAATGAACTGTGTCATATATTAAGAACCTAGCAGAGCTGGAAACAACAAAAGGAAAGACTGCTGAACTCTACTTATCTACAAGGACGATTCAGGAATTAATTCCTCCAAAACGATGCCTTTATTAGTGTTTCTAAAAATTGTATCGAATACTAGATTTCTTTCGTCATTTCAGTGAAAAACACAATGTAATAAAATAGTATTTCAATGTCAATTCTACGAATGAACTGTGTCATATATTAAGAACCTAGCAGAGCTGGAAACAACAAAAGGACAGACTGCTGAACTCTACTTATCTACAAGGACGATTCAGGAATTAATTCCTCCCAAACGATGCCCTTATTAGTGTTTCTAAAAATTGTATCGAATACTAGTTTTCTTTCGTCATTTCAGTGAAAAGCACAATGTAATAAAATAGTATTTCAATGTCAATTCTACGAATGAACTGTGTCATATATTAAGAACCTAGCAGAGCTGGAAACAACAAAAGGACAGACTGCTGAACTCCGTGCTCTCTCTACTTATCTACAAGGACTAATCAGGAATTAATTCCTCCAAAACGATGCCTTTATTAGTGTTTCTAAAAATTGTATCGAATACTAGTTTTCTTTCGTCATTTCAGTGAAAAGCATAATGTAATAAAATAGTATTTCAATGTCAATTCCACGAATGAACTGTGTCATATATTAAGAACCTAGCAGAGCTGGAGACAACAAAAGGACAGACTGCTGAACTCCGTGCTCTCTCTACTTATCTACAAGGACGATTCAGGGTTTAATTCCTCCAAAACGATGGCTTTATTAGTGTTTCTAAAAATTGTATCGAATACTAGTTTTCTTTTGTCATTTCAGTGAAAAGCACAATGTAATAAAATAGTATTTCAATGTCAATTCTACGAATGAACTGTGTCATATAATAAGAACGTAGCAGAGCTGGAAACAACAAAAGAACAGACTGCTGAACTCCGTGCTCTCTCTGCTTATCTACAAGGACGATTCAGGAATTAATTCCTCCAAAACGATGCCTTTATTAGTGTTTCTAAAAATTGTATCGAATACTAGTTTTCTTTCGTCATTTCAGTGAAAAGCACAATGTAATAAAATAGTATTTCAATGTCAATTCTACGAATGAACTGTGTCATATATTAAGAACCTAGCAGAGCTGGAAACAACAAAAGGACAGACTGCTGAACTCCGTGCTCTCTCTACTTATCTACAAGGACGATTCAGGAATTAATTCCTCCAAAACGATGCCTTTATTAGTGTTTCTAAAAACTGTATCGAATACTAGTTTTCTTTCGTCATTTCAGTGAAAAGCACAATGTAATAAAATAGTATTTCAATGTCAATTCTACGAATGAACTGTGTCATATATTAAGAACCTAGCAGAGCTGGAAACAACAAGAGGACAGACTGCTGAACTCCGTGCTCTCTCTACTTATATACAAGGACGAATCAGGAATTAATTCCTCCAAAACGATGCTTTTATTAGTGTTTCTAAAAATTGTATCGAATACTAGTTTTCTTTCGTCATTTCAGTGAAAAGCGCAATGTAATAAAACAGTATTTCAAGGTCAATTCTACGAATGAACTGTGTCATATATTAAGAACCTAGCAGAGCTGGAAACAGCTAAAGGACAGACTGCTGAACTCCGTGCTCTCTCTACTTATCTACAAGGACGATTCAGGAATTAATTACTCCAAAACGATGCCTTTATCAGTGTTTCTAAAAATTGTATCGAATACTAGTTTTCTTTCGTCATTTCAGTGAAAAGCACAATGTAATAAAATAGTATTTCAATGTCAATTCTACGAATGAACTGTGTCATATATTAAGAACCTAGCAGAGCTGGAAACAACAAGAGGACAGACTGCTGAACTCCGTGCTCTCTCTACTTATCTAAAGGACGATTCAGGAATTAATTCCTCCAAAACGATGCCTTTATTAGTGTTTCTAAAAACTGTATCGAATACTAGTTTTCTTTCGTCATTTCAGTGAAAAGCACAATGTAATAAAATAGTATTTCAATGTTAATTCTACGAATGAACTGTGTCATATATTAAGAACCTAGCAGAGCTGGAAACAACAAAAGGACAGACTGCTGAACTCCGTGCTCTCTCTACTTATCTACAAGGACGAATCAGGAATTAATTCCTCCAAAGCGATGCTTTTATTAGTGTTTCTAAAAATTGTATCGAATACTAGTTTTCTTTCGTCATTTCAGTGAAAAGCGCAATGTAATAAAACAGTATTTCAAGGTCAATTCTACGAATGAACTGTGTCATATATTAAGAACCTAGCAGAGCTGGAAACAACAAAAGGACAGACTGCTGAACTCCGTGCTCTCTCTACTTATCTACAAGGACGATTCAGGAATTAATTCCTCCAAAACGATGCCTTTATTAGTGTTTCTAAAAACTGTATCGAATACTAGTTTTCTTTCGTCATTTCAGTGAAAAGCACAATGTAATAAAATAGTATTTCAATGTCAATTCTACGAATGAACTGTGTCATATATTAAGAACCTAGCAGAGCTGGAAACAACAAAAGGACAGACTGCTGAACTCCGTGCTCTCTCAACTTATCTACAAGGACGAATCAGGAATTAATTCCTCCAAAACGATGCCTTTATTAGTGTTTCTAAAAATTGTATCGAATACTAGTTTTCTTTCGTCATTTCAGTGAAAAGCACAATGTAATAAAACAGTATTTCAAGGTCAATTCTACAAATGAACTGTGTCATATATTAAGAACCTAGCAGAGCTGGAAACAACAAAAGGACAGACTGCTGAACTCCGTGCTCTCTCTACTTATCTACAAGGACGATTCAGGAATTAATTCCTCCAAAACGATGCCTTTATCAGTGTTTCTAAAAATTGTATCGAATACTAGTTTTCTTTCGTCATTTCAGTGAAAAGCACAATGTAATAAAATAGTATTTCAATGTCAATTCTACGAATGAACTGTGTCATATATTAAGAACCTAGCAGAGCTGGAAACAAGAAGAGGACAGACTGCTGAACTCCGTGCTCTCTCTACTTATCTACAAGGACGATTCAGGAATTAATAACTCCAAAACGATGCCTTTATTAGTGTTTTTAAAAATTGTATCGAATACTAGTTTTCTTTTGTCATTTCAGTGAAAAGCATAATGTAATAAAATAGTATTTCAATGTCAATTCCACGAATGAACTGTGTCATATATTAAGAACCTAGCAGAGCTGGAGACAACAAAAGGACAGACTGCTGAACTCCGTGCTCTCTGTACTTATCTACAAGGACGATTCAGGGTTTAATTCCTCCAAAACGATGGCTTTATTAGTGTTTCTAAAAATTGTATCGAATACTAGTTTTCTTTTGTCATTTCAGTGAAAAGCACAATGTAATAAAATAGTATTTCAAGCTCATTTCTACGAATGAACTGTGTCATATAATAAGAACATAGCAGAGCTGGAAACAACAAAAGAACAGACTGCTGAACTCCGTGCTCTCTCTGCTTATCTACAAGGACGATTCAGGAATTAATTCCTCCAAAACGATGCCTTTATTAGTGTTTCTAAAAATTGTATCGAATACTAGTTTTCTTTCGTCATTTCAGTGAAAAGCACAATGTAATAAAATAGTATTTCAATGTCAATTCTACGAATGAACTGTGTCATATATTAAGAACCTAGCAGAGCTGGAAACAACAAAAGGACAGACTGCTGAACTCCGTGCTCTCTCTACTTATCTACAAGGACGATTCAGGAATTAATTCCTCCAAAACGATGCCTTTATTAGTGTTTCTAAAAACTGTATCGAATACTAGTTTTCTTTCGTCATTTCAGTGAAAAGCACAATGTAATAAAATTGTATTTCAATGTCAATTCTACGAATGAACTGTGTCATATATTAAGAACCTAGCAGAGCTGGAAACAACAAAAGGACAGACTGCTGAACTCCGTGCTCTCTCTACTTATCTACAAGGACGATTCAGGAATTAATTCCTCCAAAACGATGCCTTTATTAGTGTTTCTAAAAACTGTATCGAATACTAGTTTTCTTTCGTCATTTCAGTGAAAAGCACAATGTAATAAAACAGTATTTCAATGTCAATTCTACGAATGAACTGTGTCATATATTAAGAACCTAGCAGAGCTGGAAGCAACAAAAGGACAGACTGCTGAACTCCGTGCTCTCTCTACTTATCTACAAGGACGAATCAGGAATTAATTCCTCCAAAACGATGCTTTTATTAGTGTTTCTAAAAATTGTATCGAATACTAGTTTTCTTTCGTCATTTCAGTGAAAAGCGCAATGTAATAAAACAGTATTTCAAGGTCAATTCTACGAATGAACTGTGTCATATATTAAGAACCTAGCAGAGCTGGAAACAACAAAAGGACAGAGTGCTGAACTCCGTGCTCTCTCTACTTATCTACAAGGACGATTCAGGAATTAATTCCTCCAAACGATGCCTTTATCAGTGTTTCTAAAAATTGTATCGAATACTAGTTTTCTTTCGTCATTTCAGTGAAAAGCACAATGTAATAAAATAGTATTTCAATGTCAATTCTACGAATGAACTGTGTCATATATTAAGAACCTAGCAGAGCTGGAAACAACAAGAGGACAGACTGCTGAACTCCGTGCTCTCTCTACTTATCTACAAGGACGATTCAGGAATTAATTCCTCCAAAACGATAACTTTATTAGTGTTTCTAAAAATTGTATCGAATACTAGTTTTCTTTTGTCATTTCAGTGAAAAGCAAAATGTAATAAAATAGTATTTCCATGTCAATTCTACGAATGAACTGTGTCATATATTAAGAACCTAGCAGAGCTGGAGACAACAAAAGGACAGAGTGCTGAACTCCGTGCTCTCTCTACTTATCTACAAGGACGATTCAGGGTTTAATTCCTCCAAAACGATGGCTTTATTAGTGTTTCTAAAAATTGTATCGAATACTAGTTTTCTTTTGTCATTTCAGTGACAAGCACAATGTAATAAAATAGTATTTCAATGTCAATTCTACGAATGAACTGTGTCATATAATAAGAACCTAGCAGAGCTGGAAACAACAAAAGGACAGACTGCTGAACTCCGTGCTCTCTCTGCTTATCTACAAGGACGATTCAGGAATTAATTCCTCCAAAACGATGCCTTTATTAGTGTTTCTAAAAATTGTATCGAATACTAGTTTTCTTTCTTCATTTCAGTGAAAAGCACAATGTAATAAAATAGTATTTCAATGTCAATTCTACGAATGAACTGTGTCATATATTAAGAACCTAGCAGAGCTGGAAACAACAAAAGGACAGACTGCTGAACTCCGTGCTCTCTCTTATTATCTACAAGGACGATTCAGGAAATAATTCCTCCAAAACGATGCCTTTATTAGTGTTTCTAAAATTTTTATCGAATACTAGTTTACTTTCGTCATTTCAGTGAAAAGCACAATGTAATAAAATTGTATTTCAATGTCAATTCTACGAATGAACTGTGTCATATATTAAGAACTTAGCAGAGCTGGAAACAACAAAAGGACAGACTGTTGAACTCTGTGCTCTCTCTACTTATCTACAAGGACGATTCAGGAATTAATTCCTCCAAAACGATGCCTTTATTAGTGTTTCTAAAAATTGTATCGAATACTAGTTTTCTTTCGTCATTTCAGTGAAAAGCACAATGTAATAAAATAGTATTTCAAGGTCAATTCTACGAATGAACTGTGTCATATATTAAGAACCTAGCAGAGCTGGAAACAATAAAAGGACAGACTGCTGAACTCCGTGCTCTCTCTACTTATCTACAAGGACGATTCAGGAATTAATTCCTCCAAAACGATACCTTTATTAGTGTTTCTAAAAATTGTATCGAATACTAGTTTTCTTTCGTCATTTTAGTGAAACTCACAATGTAATAAAATAGTATTTCAATGTCAATTCTACGAATGAACTGTGTCATATATTAAGAACCTAGCAGAGCTGGAAACAACAAAAGGACAGACTGCTGAACTCCGTGCTCTCTCTACTTATCTACAAGGACGAATCAGGAATTAATTCCTCCAAAACGATGCCTTTATTGGTTGTTCTAAAAATTGTATCGAATACTAGTTTTCTTTCGTCATTTCAGTGAAAAGCACAATGTAATAAAATAGTATTTCAATGTCAATTCTACGAATGAACTGTGTCATATAATAAGAACCTAGCAGAGCTGGAAACAACAAAAGGACAGACTGCTGAACTCTATATATCTATAAGGACGATTCAGGAATTAATTCCTCCAAAACGATGCCTTTATTAGTGTTTCTAAAAATTGTATCGAATACTAGTTTTCTTTCGTCATTTCAGTGAAAAGCACAATGTAATAAAATAGTATTTCAATGTCAATTCTACGAATGAACTGTGTCATATATTAAGAACCTAGCAGAGCTGGAAACAACAAAAGGAAAGACTGCTGAACTCTACTTATCTACAAGGACGATTCAGGAATTAATTCCTCCAAAACGATGCCTTTATTAGTGTTTCTAAAAATTGTATCGAATACTAGTTTTCTTTCGTCATTTCAGTGAAAAGCACAATGTAATAAAATAGTATTTCAATGTCAATTCTACGAATGAACTGTGTCATATATTAAGAACCTAGCAGAGTTGGAAACAACAAAAGGTCAGACTGCTGAACTCTACTTATCTACAAGGACGATTTAGGAATTAATTCCTCCAAAACGATGCCTTTATTAGTGTTTCTAAAAATTGTATCGAATACTAGTTTTCTTTCGTCATTTCAGTGGAAAGCACAATGTAATAAAATAGTATTTCAATGTCAATTCCACAAATGAACTGTGTCATATATTAAGAACCTAGCAGAGCTGGAAACAACAAAAGGACAGACTGCTGAACTCTACTTATCTACAAGGACGATTCAGGAATTAATTCCTCCAAAACGATGCCTTTATTAGTGTTTCTAAAAATTGTATCGAATACTGGTTTTCTTTCGTCATTTCAGTGAAAAGCACAATGTAGTAAATTAGTATTTCAATGTCAATTCTACGAATGAACTGTGTCATATATTAAGAACCTAGCAGAGCTGGAAACAACAAAAGGACAGACTGCTGAACTCTACTTATCTACAAGGAAACTTCAGGAATTAATTCCTCCAAAACGATGCCTTTGTTAGTGTTTGACGTATAGTATCAGTGGAAAGCTTGCAATGTCAGCTACAAAGGGTGAAATCAATTTTCAACATACTCCCCATTACGGGCAACACATTGCGCCACCACGAAAGAAGCTTTTTTATGCCGTCGGCGAAGAATTGTGGTGGATGCTGGCGACGCCATAGCAGAGCTGCTGCTTTTACCTCCATGTCATAACTGTGGCATTGGACCTTAAGATAATCCTTAAGTTTCATGAAGAACCAGGAGTCGCAGGGCGCACGATCCGGACTATAGACAGTATGAGGCAGAATATTCGTGAACCTCAGGCGCAGCAGTGATTCCTGAGGTTTGTGGTTTATGTGCGGAAGAACATTCCCATATGACAAAATTGTCTGTTCTCTGCAAGTCTCTGCAAGTGTGTGGGATTCAATTGTGCAGATTGGATCACATATCGCTGCAAGTGTGTTCCAATCTGGTCTGCAGTGCTTTAGGGTGTCAACGCAGCGATCTGAGTTTATGGTCTCATCGTTTCGCAGAAATTCAGTAAAGGTCAAAAACACTTTGCCTGCAGATGAGAAAACTTTGAAATTTTCGGGGAGGACAATATTCACTGAAAAAAAGTCATATATGTCACTGACTACAGTACTGTATCCCCGTAAACTGCAGTCATGCGGCGATGAATATTTCTGGTAGCACAACGTTCCGCAGTCAAAAATTCAATGGCAGCCCTTGTTTCAACCGGATGTTACCACTGGTTACCATGGATTGCTGTGTTATTCTGGAAAGCGAAGAAATAAGAAGGTGAAACAAGTGACATTCCATACCTTAAACATAAGCGCATTGACGATAAATAGTTCAGAATCTTCGCTGTATCATTCGCCAATTAGTGTGCTTGGAAGCAATATTATCTAATGCCCCCTTGAAATCTGCGAAAACCATCAGGTTGACCTTAGCTGATTGGGAGTTTAACGTCCCGTTCAGCAGAGAGGCTATATGGGACGTGGACCTACTGATTAACGTGGAATCCAAGCAACATGAGCTTCCACCGGGAATCGAACACGGGTCTCCCGAAAACCATCAGGCGTTTTGCTATAAAATGTCAAGTGTACATGGTCTATTTCTTGTCAACTATGCGGAAAGCCTCTGGTAATATAGGGTATAGTCTATAGTGTATCGGTATGTGTTATTGATAAATAATATCTAGAAGGAAAGGCATTGCTTTCGAGTGGAGATTTATTAAAACTATATGTGAGATCAAAACAAACTCTTTTGAAGGTAATACTATGTTGAACCGTTTTCATCGCAATAAATAAGATTAATCGGTTATCAGCTATGATCAAAGGTATTATACTTTGCGATACAATTTTTCGTTTGCATTGCATTTCTACTATCTTGTGTAGCTAACTGCGATGCGAGAGCACTTAAATGAATCGCATATATATATATATATATATATATATATAGGGTGTTTCGAAACAACACCGACTACGGTTGGGAGGTGATTCCTGACACCAAAATAAGACGAAAAGTATATACCATTCTGGGTAGACACATGCTTCCTTTCGGAGTTCTAGGGTCCTGTAAACATAAAAATGATCTTTAAAGGTCCATAGCTCCAAAACTATGGGACCTACCGTAGTCGGGTGAAGCCTTCACTTAGGAACTTGTATGTATCCTAATCAAATATCCATGTTTCAGAATCCTGTAGTACTTCCGCAACAATTTTTATAGAGTTACTTGGAGAGTACTTCAAATTATAAGCCCGTAGCCAAACTAACTCTATAAAATGCTTCGGAAGCAAATTATGATTTTGAAATATGTATTTTTGGATAGTGCACATATTTGTTCCTAATTGAAGTCTTCACCCGACTACGATAGGTCACATAGTATTGGAGTTATGGACCTGTAAAATTTATTTTATGTTTCCGGGAGCCTATAGATTCGAAAGGAAACATTTGTGCACCCAGGATGGTCTATACTTTTTGGCTTATCCTGGTAGCAGGAATAACCTCCCAAACCTTTTCGTTGTTGTTTCGAAACACCCTATATATATATATATATATATATATATATATATATATATATATATATATATATATATATATATATATATATATACCATAGGATCTTACTTTGCAATAAATTTAAGGAGTTTTAAAGAAAATTGCATGTAACAATTTAGAACATTGTATATCCTAAACATATAATGGCAGATTAGGACATACAGACCAAAAACTCCGCGAGAAACTGGAAACAAGGCAAATATAGCGCCTCTAACATGCGAAGATGGAACTAGCTAGTCAATCCGTCGTCAGTAGCCTGGTAACATCGAAACTAAACGTCTCTAGTTTCACACTAGTGCTGGGAATTCTGATTCCTTTCTGGTATTCGATTCCTTTGGATTCGTTCAGTCAAAGGAATCATAATAAGTGACGACTGCTTTCGTTACTTTGATTACAAGGACTCATGTGTTCCTCTGAATCCCTGTACTCAGTTGCCTTTTGCGTTTCTTTCCCTCAAATCTGATTACCCGTACTCAAACACGTTTTCAAAAGCTTGCGTCTCGCATTTGTCAGTGCATTCAGTTACAGCTTGGTGCGTAGCAGTTCGTATATCTTCGGCAGCATACAATTCACAAAGCAATCAAGTACAATTTAGCTTCGGGGGAGAGAAAGGGAGAAAAGGAAAGAATATTTTCAGACAACTGACTAGAAGAAAATAGTATCGCCCGCTCCACCCTCTTTAGAGCGAATGACTCCAGCGCGGGGTGCAAAATAGTTGTTTTCATTCTTCCTTCCTTAATGAATACCCGACGTAGAACCGCCATGAATATTTTCATAGACTGTACTATTGTTTTAACAAAAGAGACGTGTACTGCCATGAGAGGAGCGACGTTGATAGGAGTACAAAGAGAAATTTCATAAGAAATATGATAAGAAGAATAGAAATGATGGAGGACGAAGAGGAAGGAAGGAAGGAGAGCGTACAGAAATTCTACAGACAGTTGAAGTAGAACGGTTAGAGCAATAAAGAGTTAGAGAAGGAAGAAGAACGCAGGAAGATGACGAGAGGGAGAAAGAACAATGAAGAGGATGAGAGTGGAAAATGGCATGGCATAGAAAGTATGGGAGAAGAAACGGAGAAACTGAAGAATTTATTGAAGAAAGGAGGGGTCAGAACTTATAGAAAGAGTGGAGAAACTTTATTAAGATCAATAAAGAAGAAGAATAGAAAAGGAACTAAAAAGATTAATGAAGAGGAAGAAGGGGTCATCTACAGGGCATGGTGTGAGGACTGCGATATGTCATAAATAGGAGAGATAGGAAAGAGAATGAAAGAAAGGATAAAACAACATGAAGATGATGTTAGGAGGAAAAAAGATACCAATGCCATATACAAACATGTTAAGGAGACGAATCACGGAATTAATTGGGATAAGACGGAAGTATTGGAGATGGAGAAAACAATGATAATAAGGAAGTGGAAAGAAGCGGATTGGATAAAGAAGGTAGGAAGAGATAAACTGATGAACTGGATAGGGGGCTTACCAATTAATAAATTATGGCAAGGAAGTTTGAATAACATAGAGAAAAATAAAAGTAAAAAAAGGCCCTGATAAGAACCAAAAATGAAGGAACGTGATTAATTGGAAAGTGAACACGAAGACTTATAGGATTGGCTGAAGGCCTCAGTGAATAAGAAAAAATAAATAAATAAATAAATAAATAAATAAATAAATAAAAATAAAAAAGTACAACAATGACTATATATATGTCTGTTAAAAGAATTTAATTTTTTTTATAACAATGACTATATATATGACGGTTAAAGAATTTAAACTTTGTTATAACAACATTTATATATATGTCTGTATTTTCATTAATTTCGATAGTGTCTGAAGAAGGATATGCTAGATATCCGAAACAGTTACAAATTATAATTTAAAATAAAGTTTTAAGCTTTGGTCAGTGTCTCTTTTGTTAAAACAATTAATCAAAAGCCACGAATAGTACTATTGTGTATACGTAACTGCACGTAGGTTAAATAAAAAAATGAAGGGCTATGTTTCATTGTATATCTATATGTCTATATCTATATCTATCTAACTATCTTTATATATATACAGATGGTGATCAGAAAAATGGAAACAATAGAACGAAATTTCAACTTATCAGATTAATATGGTGCGGGGCCACCTTTCGACTTCCAACAGCCTACATGCGACGTGGGATGGAAGCATAGAGGTCGTGAATGGTAGCAAGTGGAATTTTACACCATTTCTCGTGCAGGGCATCGGCCAATTTTGTGAGAGAGGATAGAGGTGGAAATCGTCGCCGGAGTCGTGTTTCCAGGACCAACCACAAATGTTCAACTATGTTTAGATCTGGGGATTGGGCGGGCCAGAGGAGGTGTTGAAATTCATCCCGATGTTCCTCAAACCACGCTGCAACAACGCCAGCTCTGTGAATGGGTGCATTATCATCCTGGAAGATGGCGTCATTGTCCGGGAACAACATCAGGACCATTGGATGCAAGTGGTCTCCAAAAATAGCGACATAATCGTTGGCAGTGATTCGTCCGGTAAGTGTGACCACAAGACCCAATGAAAACCATGATATGGTGGCCCACAGCATCACCGAGCCGCCGCCATGTTTCACAGTTGGGCGGAGACACTGCAGATCATAAGCTTCTTTGGGCGTTCTTTACACATAAACACGGCCCGTGGTTGGGAATAGGGTGAAGGATGACTCATCCGACCATATCACACGTTTCCAGTCCTCAACGGTCCAAGTTACATGGTCCCGGCACCATTTGCGGCGTGCGAAAGCGTTATGGTCCCTGATGAGCGGTTTGGCCCGTGCAACACGACCCCGTAAGTTCATATCATGTAATTCGCGGCGGACTGTGATTATCGAAACAGAGTGGGGGAGGTGGTGATTGAGTTCCTCCGTCACTTGCTCCGCAGTGGCACGGCACTTCTGCGTGAAAATGCGCTTTAATACTCGGCGTGATCTGTCACTCATGATTTTCTTCCGCCCACTGTTCCGCTTCCCCGATGTGGTTTTCCCGTGTGTTGTGTAGGCCGTCATCACCTTCGACACTGTCCCACGCGACACACCTAACACAGTAGCCACTGCCGTCACACTCACTACACATAACCGCGCACCAACAATTTGCCCTCTTTGAAAATCTGAGAGGTCTCCCATTTTACACTACCTCCGTCTGCTGCAGCCACTGGACACTGCTGTTCCACTGCGCCTGACGTAGTATGGAGACCGACCTAACACACCTCCACCAGCGGTCCGGCGCTGTGGGCGCCACAACACCACTGCCAACCCATACATCTGATGTGTTGCCAACTACAGGTGTTTCCATTTTTCTGATCACCATCTGTATATATATCGTATTGGTCATTTAAATGCATTTAAAGTGAATTAACATAATATTTTCGGAAAGAACAGGATATATATCGGGAAAATAGAATGAAATTAGAGATAAGAAATAATGTAGCGTGCAAAAATTTCCGGCCTCCACACTACAAATTAAGGCTTCTTTAGAGACAGCAGCTAGAAGCAGTGTGCGAACTTTGTAGAGGATGCCGGGGAATTCCTTCCCTTGAGAAATTGAAATTGCATAAATTTCTCATTTTTCTGTACTAGCCTAAATAGAAATTGGGTTCTGTTTCGTCTGCTCAAATAAATTAATTCACATACAGACTACAATTGGCAACCATTCGACAAAGTTGAAAAAGGTAGAGTACTTTTTACGCAAGAATTGTATGTGTAATCGCTAACACTCTCGCCTTTTGTGCGAGAGGCAGGGGGGTCGAAGAAATTTTCTACGGGAAGGTGCATTCCATTGTTACTATATTACGTCTGGTATTTAGTATACGTGGTTTGCTATATTATGTATACATTGTCGTGAACCAAGGAGAGACCCAGGCCTTCCTTCCCGCCCTTCGGACGCCCATGGCAAGCAGTTCAGGGTCCTGTTCCCTGTGCGGACACGGTCGAAAAAGTGTAAAAACGTTCTCAGGATAGCTATCCTAATTGAGAGCGTCCTCATTCACACCAGGCAAATGCCGAGATGGTACCTTACATATACGTCCCAGACCTATCCCTTCCTTTCCTTTCCCCAGATAGTATGATCGCCGAGAAACGTTATCTTTTATACGTGACGGGCTAACATGGCCATCCATGCCGAAAGCCCAGAAATCTAATTCCTAACCATGTAATCCTAAGGATGAAATAGATTCTTTAAGAGCCGGCAATACCTCGAATCTGATGATTTTTTTTTTTTTTTTTTTTTTTTTGCTTGTTAGTTTGTCAAGAATGAGAGCAAATACTGCAACGTAAATAACCATAATCATAGATAATGGTGTTCTGCATCAGGAATACTTATAAAAAAAAAAAACAACCAATACCATTGATATCGGTAGAAATTTAAGTTTTTGTCACAAAATTAATCTTCAAAAAATTTATGTGAACAAAGCGACTTGAACAATGAATTCAACGACACTAATGATAAATTGTACTGTCTTTGTGGTATTTTTTAAAATATTACATTTACTTAATTTTAATAATTGTATTTGAAAACAATTTTGCATATGATGAATATAATAAAAGTATTTGAGAATGAGCACAGCCGAATAAGGATTCAGATGGGATTGGAGCTGCTCAGAATACGTTCAGTTGAGTTGATTTTGAGTTTAACGTCCCTTTCAGCAGCCAGGCTATATGACACATGGACCTACTGATTAAAGTGGAAACCGAACTACATGAGCTCCCTCCGGAAATCGAACTCGGATTTCCCACGCCAAAGGCGCGTACGCTAACCGCTTAATCACGAAGGAGCTCCTGTTCAGAATAGGATCAGATGAAGACATTTTGTTTCTGCGGCTATGAACTATCTGGTTCCTTAAGCCACAGAATGAGTGAGTAAGGTGACACAATCAAGGATAATGCCGACATAGTTCGAGAAACTTAAACTTGCCAATTATCTCAAATAAAAAAAAAGTTCATAATTACATTTACACTCACGTCCAAAATGATTGTCGCATATCTATAATTATCTTCTTGTAAGAATATAATTTGATAATGATTTTGAAGGGTACTTTTAATACTGATACTATATGTATAATCGGGAAATGTATATTTGTGGTATAATTCATAGGAAAAGAATTATAAATACGAAAATTAGAACGAATAGACAAAATGTTGCTAAATGGACAAGAAAGTTTTATTTTCGCTTTACTGTTCTTATTTACTGCTCTTTTGACATGAAATTTGCCACATGCATGTCTTTGCCGATTCTATAATACACATGCTAACATTATAAGACATACCAGGCGAATTCGTTGTCAAATTATATTCTTAGAACAACATATTTATAGACATACGACAATAATTTTGGACATGAGTGTACATAAAATAAACTTCTATCTAGCTCTAGAGTAACAGTGGACCAGTGGTAAAGAAAAGGTCACCTCTGGGTTTCAGGTTCCCTAGTTCGATCCCAGTCACTGTGGGTTCGTGGTGATGATATTGTATTCGTGTCTTTTCTCGGGCATCCCTTCCTGTGTTTCTTTCAGAAAAAAAATGTTCGGGGGCACATTTAGTATTCGGAGGGGCACTGCTCGTACTATTATACTTATTATGATATAAACGTATTATTTTGGTTTCCTCCGGGGGCACTCTCAGAGCTCTGGGGGGACAGTGCTCCCCCACATAAAACTGTCTGTAGGGATGCGCACGAGACAAGATTTGAGACTGTCTCGTCTCGAAAATGTGCTGTAAAAGTTATGTCTCGACTCGAAAAAGGTATATTTTTGTATTGGAAGAGCTGTGTCTCGACTCGAGTTTTGTCCAGAAAATTCTGTCTCGACTCGTCTCGTGCGCATCCGTATCTGTCTGAAGGAACACTGATCCCGTCTCAATTCATTTCTAAAAATTCTTGTAATTTCATGCATATCCTTTACTCGTCCGAGGCATAAAATGTTGGACGTTAAACTCAGGAATTTTTCACTGGTCGGTATCTAGTGCTTTGTATTTTGGCAAGCGATCAAGTTCGAATTCTGGAAGTTATTTCATTGAAGTAGCTAAAGTGGTAGAGCGTTGGATTCGCATTCGGCAGGTTGTGTTCGATTCCCGCTATCGACCATCCTGACTGGAGTTTTCCAGGGTTTTCCTCAGTCCTACCAGGCAAATGCCGGGATGGTGCCTACTAAAACACGCTCTGGCCGATATCTTCCCAAATCATTTCAATTGTTATTGTTGTTGTTAGATATCCAGTATAAAATAGCCTCTGAGCTGTATCTGGTGATTGGTAAATAAATAAATAAACTCAAAGTGGTTCGGATTTTTTTAGTCCTGCCAACTCTTAGCTCGATTAAGATGTTAATAAAATACATGCAAAACAATATATGGAGAACTTGAAAATATAGTAGATTTTCGAACGGGCCGAATGAAATCATTTGTTACATCTCGCAGATAAGCTGCAAGACATGCCTAGAGAAGCAACCGCTCTGTCCTCGCGGTCAAACCTCAAGTTCATGGGAAAACATTGAGTTTTATTGAGGTACTGTGGTTAACTACTATTTTTAGCATCATAAAAGTTCAGTAAGAAATTGGCCAAACATATCTCTCGTTTCGTTCATCCGACAGATGAGGGAAGCTTAAATCCAGAGTCCGCATTAGTTGAGTTTATGAAAGCGTGAGTGGTTGTGTTTCCGTGTTTTTCGGTTTTTCCATTGTGCGTTGCGATTTCGAAAACAATTTTTGTGTTATTTGTTTCTTTGGATTAATTCCACAATAAACAACTCTTTCGTTATCGAAAGATTTTCAAGTTATTGATTTTTTGTACATTGCAACTTTTTATTATTTGTATCTGTGATTGTTGGGAAGTGAGTGGGGTTTGTTCGAAGAATGGAAAGCCGGAGAGAAATAAGGAAACGGAGCCTTTTGTGAAAATATTTCACTGAAGTGGCACAAAATAAAGCTAAATGTGGCTTCTGTACTGTTGTGATATGTTTTAATGGGGTATCAACGACAAATCTCTCAAAATACTTATCTAGAAAACATCCTACCGTTGACATCAAGTGCCAACGCACTGGAGTGACCATTAAGAACAATCAAGAAGTGGACAACAGCCTGGTGCAACAGGATGTCGGAACTTCAACTCCAGCAACAACAATTGACAACAATCAACCGCAGCCTTGTAGCTCTAAGCCTAACAATCAGCAGCAAATATCACAATATTTACATAGGCCGTTACCAGCAAATAAGAACAAACAAATAAATAAGCAATTAGTAAAGATGATTGTTAAAGAGTTCCACCCTTTAAGTATCGTGGAGGACAGGGAGTTTCAGAATTTTGTTAAAATGTTGAACCCCTCTTCCTTCCCGAAAAACCGTCTCCAACATTATTCCCATATTGTACAACGAGATGGAAGAGAAGGTTAAAGCAGAGCTGACTGGTGCCTCCGCGGTGTCCGTAACAACGGATGCTTGGACATCCATGAGCAATCAGAGCTACATGGCGATGACGGTCCATTTTATAGATAACGATTGCCAGCTTCGCTCGTTCCTACTTGAGTGTTTTGAGATCCGATCTCAACACACAGCTGAAAATCTCGCCTTGGAATTGAAACGAGTGTTCAATGATTGGGGTCTACAGGATAAAGTCTCTGCCGTCGTAAGTGACAATGCTGCAAATATAACAGCAGCTATTCGACTGGGTGAATGGCGTCATGTTCAGTGCTTTGCCCAAAGCCTGAATTTGATTGTACAAGCTGGCATCAGCAAAAGAAAGACTGTTCAGGCAAAGGTCAAAGCTATAGTTGAATATTTTCGAAGAATTCCCCATGCAGCTTTGAAATTAAAGCAGTATCAGCAACAGATGGGATATCCGGAGTTGAAGCTAAAGCAGGATATGCCAACGCGGTGGAACTCGACCTTTCATATGCTTGAAAGAATTCTAAAACTGAAAGATCCCGTCGTGTCAAAATTAGCTGTGACCAATTCTGACATAGAAGTCCTCAGTAGCAATGAATGGGTCACTATAGAGAAAGCGTGCGATATTTTGTTGAGGTTTGATGAAGTTATTCTGGAACTCAGTAGTGAGAAAGATGTTACAATTTCGAAGTTGCTTTGTGGTGGCATATCACAAAACTCCAACACGAACAACTGCCAAAACAAAATGAAGGAACTTCTTCGGAGACAGTCAGCAATCTTCAAAGAATGTCAGAAATGATATTGAACGAACTGAAGAGGAGATTTGGAAAGGCAGAAGATACGCCATTGCTAGCGGAGGCAACTTTTCTTGATCCGCGTTTTAAGAAGCAAGGGTTCGATGATAACAACTGCTTCCAGAAGACGAGGTCAATAATTGAAAAGAAAGCAAGGGGAATTGTCGTTGCTACAAACGAAGAAGAAGTAACTACACGTAATTGCCATCAGTCGAGTAATATACACAGCAGTGAACTTTGGGAGGAGTTCGACACTAAAGTTTCTAGCCTTATCGCACCGGAAAATCCCACTGTTGCTGGTATCGTAGAAGTGCAGAACTTCCTACAGGAAAGTCTTCTTCACAGAAAAGAAAATCCGCTAGCATGTTGGAAAGAGACGAGATTCCTGTATCTTCGATTATTTGAGATTATGAAAAGAAGGCTCTGTATCATGCGAACATCCGTCCCTTGTGAGAGACTATTCTCTAAAGGAGGGCAAATTATAACAGAGAGAAGAAGCAGGTTACAATCTTCCAAAGTCTCCCAAATTCTCTTTCTACATGCAAATATGTAAGAAAGACTGCCAGTGTAAATAGTATAAATACTGCCAGTGTAAATACATTTAAAAACAATTTGTACATAACTAAAGAACAGATGACACCACACTTTTTTATTACTTTGTTGTGTGTTCCCGTGTAGGAGTAAAACCATGGATTTTAAGACCGCTGGTTGTTACAAGTTGCCGTGCCGTAAGAGAAAGGGGAGGGAAACAGTCTTCCTGTTTACGAAGCCTGCATAACGGAGGAGAGGAGAGGGCACTCAACGGGCAGAAAAAAGCAGAAGAATCAAAGCAAATGCGGTAAGTGTTTCGTTTCCTTAACGCATGCGCACTATAATAGCCCATCCATATGATTTCTTTTTTTTTTTTTCATCTACTGTTTCGTGTGAGTTTTCGTTACTACTTCAATGCAGTTCTGAATTGATTCCAGGAATCATATGTCTAACTGTCTATCTGAATCCAAACGAATACTTTTTGAGTCCATGGTCTCAAGATTCCGAAATGAATCCGAGTACTTTGAATTGTTTTCAGTATTCGTTCTTTTGAGTACTCAAGAAGATTCGTTACTTTGTAACGACTCCACAAGGAACGACCATTTCACACGGTGAGCGACAGCCTGGCGTGTCCAGGTGTGCATTACCACCATGTGCTTCTAATATAATGTTCATTAACGATGTACAAAATATTGAGCGAAAGAATGCAGGCAGAATACATGAAGTTGCTTTTCTAAAAGGTACCCAAAAATTATGATAATTATTTAGTACGTTTAATTAGTAATCTGATCTTGCACTGCATCTCATGTTGACATGCGAAGCTGACTGAAAATCAGAGCCCTGCACGGGCCGGGCGTGCACGATTCGGCCCGGTGCCCGGCCCGGCCCGTTTTAAGTAATATCAAACTGGACCGGGCCCTAACCGGGCCGGGCACATTTCGGGCCGAATCGGGCCGAACCGGGCCGAGCCGGGCCGGCCCGGCTCGGCCCGATACTCTGAAAGACGGTTCGGAAACTAATGTTGTCAGCCTATTTTTTTTCTTAATGTCCTTTACTACCTCTATTTTTGCCGTGTTTGTACGGTCTTACTGTCAGCCTATGTTAATGTGTTTGGGAAACTGACTCTTTATTCAAGACTGTGATGTACTGGTAATACTATTACTATTACTACTTCTACTATTACTACTACGACCACTGCTAATACTACTACAAGTGCTACGACTTCGCGTCAGAGTTGACATGTCTGGTGGTACCAAATTTACCTTCTAAGTACAGAATAAAATTGAGAAATGCTAGTTATTATGGCCGGTCTGCGTAGAATGTGAACCGATGCTTGATCTACGAGGGAGAATAGTGGCTCAATAGAAAAAAACACTCACATCTGGTGCTAGAGGTCGTCGGATCAATCCCTGCTCATGCTATGTGAGCTTTGTTGTGGACAAACATCGTGTGCATGGGAGTTTCTGGGGTGGTCCCGCTTCCTCCCGCTGTTTTCTTTCCACCAATTCATCCCATCATCATCCGTTCAGCCTGAGCCGTAGTTACCTAAAGAACGTATGGTAAAGTCAAGTGCTTGACCTAGTAAGTAGAATTTGGTACGCTACCATTGGACCACGGAGGGCAAAACCATAAAGCGTGCTCATAAGATCAGTGCAATTTGTAGTAATGTTCAATTAGCAAGGCAAATATCGAATGGTGTTACATGTTCATGTATTGTTTATAGTATGATGCTACAAATATAACAAAATATAATGATCAAATAAATCACCAAATCGCCAGGGTCGATTAGGTGTTCCTGGAACGGTGGCTCAGCGGTTGAGCGTTCACCTCTGGTGTATGGGGTCCCTGGTTTGATCCGAGCTCTCGCCAAGTGAACTTTGTGGTGGACAAACACCGTGTGGGGGGTTCGCGGCGTTCTCCTGTTTCCTTCCACTTTATTTACTCCACTATTTAATTTATTTCTCACCATCGTCTCCTTTAGGCTAGTTGGCATAACTTGGAACCACCTACCAAGAAGAATAAACTAATGGATTGGGAAGATAGACATTCAGTCTCTGGTGAATTTGATGATGAAGTAGACATCTACCTCAACATGTCATCATGTGTAAGAGAACTAGATATACTGCAGTGGTGGAAGCAACAAGAACAAACATTACCAAAATTGTGTAAATTAACGCGTCAGTATCTCGTCATCCCTGCTTCTAGTGCGTCTACTGAAAGAGATTTTAGTACTCAGGAACGGAGAAATGCTCTAAAGCCTGAAACTGTTGAATCTGTTTCCGTGCTATTCGATGCGTACAAGGACATACAGTAAAGCGATGTTCATTTTGCACTATTGGTTTCTTAGGAAACCTTATATTTTCATTTTCTTAATATCAACTATCCCTTCTAATATATGTGATGTTAAGAGGCATTTTTGATAGCTGATATCTATACATTTTTCATTCAGGGGACTTTTGAGGTATTTTTGATCAACAATGATATGTGTGGATTTTGTTTTGATTTACTGCCTCGCATTCCGTCATATAGCTCTGTTATTTACTTGTTACGCACCGTTCCAGGAACACTTCATCGATCCTCGGGTCTGGGTGATATATTTGATCATTGTTTTTTGTTATTATTATTGTAGCATCGAATTATAAAGAATACAGGAACATGTAATATGATTTGGAATCTGCCGTGCTAATTGAACATTACTACAAATTGCGCTAATCTTATGAACACGTCAGTTCATGGTTTCGGTCTCCGTGGTCTAATGGTAGCGGAAAAAATTCTAATTAGTAGGTCAAGGACTTGACTTTCTCATATGTTCTTTAGGCAATTACGGCTCAAGACGTATGGATGATGATGGATGAATTGGTGTAATGAAGACAGTGGACGAAAACGGGCTAATCCAAAAACTCCCACGCTCACGATTTTTGTCCACCACAAAGCTCACATAACACGAGGAGGGATCGATCCGACGACCTCTAGCACCAGATGTGAATGCATTCTACTGGCCAGACTACGCAGACTGGCCATAATAGCTAGTATTTCTTCGATTTTTTCTGTACTTAGATTGTAAAGTATGTACCACCAGACATGTCAACTCTGACGCTCGTAGCAGTTGTAGTAGTATAAGTAATAATAATAATAATAATAATAATAATAATAATAATAATAATAATAATAATAATAATAATAATAATAATAATAATAGCAGTAGCAGTAGTAGCAGTAGTAGTAGTAATAAGAGTAGTAGAAGTACAGTACTTTACAGTCTTGAATAAAGAGTTAATTTCCCAAACACCAGTGGCGGCGGTTGGACGTTAAAAGTGAGGGGGCAAGACATGATCTGAATATTTGTATATACATGTTAGTTTTCCTGGTTGTTTCTAACATTTTGTTTGACGAAAGGTTGTATAACTAATAGGATACTATATTTTCAGTTAAAATACCGTATAAGGTATATAATAGTTTATTAAGTAAATTGAGAAGAACAACGCAAGTAGATACTAGCCCTTTGTACTCTTAAACAACGAAAGTGTAAGAAGAGATTTGATTCCTTGCTCATGAACATCTTAAAATTCTGTCTGGAAAATTGTGTGATCAGATTATTTAATAAATTTGCAAAACAAATAAATAGAAAGGATAATATTAATCATAGTAATGAATAATGATGCTTGTTTTGCAAAAGTTATATTGAAACTGAGGATTAATGAAAAACTTCACATGAACTATTTAATTCCACACATGCTATTAAGTGTATGTTATTACTCTTAGAAAATGAAAGGCAGTAAATACTACAAGCATATGCTATGACATTTAAAGAAATATTTGCTTTTGCAACTTCTTGAAATATGTTCGTTGCCATTAGGTGCAGTTTTCGCTTTCTTGGAACACATCAAAACACAACAATACTTAGAATCAATCCACACTTCAGTTATACAAAATAAACTTAAAACCTAGAATTATGTTCAATTTACTAAATTTTATTGTATATACACTCGTACATCCTTAAACACAACACTTCACTCGTATATTACACTACAAAACAATGGAAAAGGTAGAAGTTGTTTCTTATCACGCTCTTTTTAATCGATATTCCTTACTTTAGAAAGAAGAAAAGACATTTTAGGAACTGTCAATTTTTGTGCAATTAAAGAATAACTTGTGAAATAGGCCCTACTTTTTTGAATAACGTTCTTTTGATTAGCTTCAAAGCGGCTCACTAACATATCGAGCCCTTGTAAGAAGAAATGAAAGTATGCTGAAATTGTGCTCCAATAGGTTATTTTTGGGGTTATTTTCTGTGGCGATTAAAACGCAATTACTGTAGCTTTCTTTACTCCACGGGAAGACAACCAATACGTATTCACGCAACAGCAAATATTATATGGCAGCATTTTTTCCTATTAATCAGTAACACATACAAAATCGTTACATTTCCAAATGAAACTATATACATTAATTAGTTACTTCAAAAAAGTGCGGGGGCAACTGTCCCCCTTTGCCCCCCCCCTAATCGCCGCCGATGCCAAACACATTACGATTAACACAGGTTGCCAACATTAGTTTCCGATCCGTCTTTCACAGTGTTCGGGCCGAGTCGGGCCGGCCCGGCTCGGCCCGTTTCGGCCCGATTTGTGCCCGGCCCGTTTCGGCCCGGCTCGGCCCCTTTTCGGCCCGAAATGTGCCCGGCCCGGTTAGAGCCCGGCTCAAGATTCGGGCCGGGCCGGGTCGAGCCGGGCACAGAATTCAGATCCATTCGGGTCGGGCCGGGCCGTCTTCGGGCCTGGGTTTGCAGGTCTTTGCTGAAAATATGCGTTGGTGACCAGCGTTGCCAGACTATAGAAATAAATTTAATCGTCACAATAACAAAAAAAACTAACAAATATCGTAAGTATTGTTATATTTTTTATACAGACACAAGGTATATATACAACTTGAAATACCTTATTGCGATTTTTGCGAACTCCCCTTTCCTTTATATTCATCTTTTAAAGTTGGGGTAATAAGGCCGAAGTAAAAGTTACTCGGTTTGAGAATTAAGTATTCCCACCATGACTACACCCACATTGGTATTAACATTATTTTTTATTCCCTCTCTACTCTCTATATAAGATTTTTAAGCTGTATAATGGTAGGGGAAAGTGAAAAAGCTGTTAGAATCGTCAATTCGCATTATTCGATGTACCGCTATTCTATTGGATTCACCAGAAAGCATACTCTCTGTTTCTTCTGTAGAGATACAGACTGGAAAGAACAATGCTTCCACTTGTTCCCCTCGCTCACCAAAAGGAAAACCCTGTTTCATTGTAATGTTATGGTAATCTTCCTGATCTAAGATTCTCCGCTGAAGCAGTTACGGATCTGAAAAGAAAAGTGTCAGTTTATTTCCTCTTTCGTTTTACAGTCAATACCTAACTCTCTAGAAACAGCTGTTCTTTATTATGTACAAAGAAAATATCAGTGGACAATGTAGGCCTGTATTCTATCCAATCTTCAAATTATCATACGTTTTATAATTATTATTTTCTATTAACCAGAGCACAAAATAATCGTATGTGTTGATAAATAACCCACGACGTCATGCTCAAAACCGATAGCAGCGCCAATCCTCTTACAACGAAACATCGTTCCACACCAAACGTTGAATTACTTTCTCGCCGTGCAGAAGATACAAACTATATTTCAATAGCGCATATAGGGAGTTGCTCGTCTGTGCAGATAATAGCTGTAAGTGCATTAGTAAACATTGAATATGAACTTAGTTATTGAAATAAAAACTTTGGTACAAAATAAACCCATAGGTGAGGATACTTTGCACAAGATACTAAAACGTGTGTTCAACATACGAACATAAAGTTTCTGTGCAATGTTTTCCCTTCAGCATTTATACAAATCACTTCCTACACAAAACTGCATGCTGTCTACTAATATTAAAACCGTAATGATGATACCGGTATCAGTACTTAGTATGAATTATCGATATCTGTAAAGAAAATTACATATTTCCTGGTACCAGCACAGGAACCAAATTCTGTTAGTTTGACGTATGTCCCACAAAATGCCAAGTCAGGAACCAAAAAAGAAATCGCCGTGAACTGATTTGCATTGGTTAGTCTTTATATCCTAGAATATCATCCTAATCGTAATTAGTGGAAGATTTAAGGGGTTTGGGGCCTTCAGGCTGAAGCCCAACCAATTTCTTTCAAAAATAAGAGAGACAAAGAAATACGAAAGAAATTAATGTTAGTCATGCCTATGCGGATAAAATTCAAGGCTCTTCAAGAGTAGAAAATTCTAAAGAAAGGAAGCATTTTTGAGTGAAGCACTTCTAAACTGTTCTCTGGATCCGCCACTGCTAGTAATTTATGTTTCAATAAGAAATCCATTCCGGCATCTACCTAAACAGGAAATTTACCTAAGATTAAAAGGCAGGAGCTACTTAGTATCTGCAAAAAGTAACCCCGATTACAGCTTGAAACCCCTTCTGCTAGTTCTAACATTTTTATGACTCTAAAACGTTTCACACTTCAATTTCAACTATTGATTCAAAGTTCCATTATACACACTAGTAGTCTATGAAACTGACTTAACATTGACGGAAATTCTTGTAGCTGATATCTTTAAATTTTTGCCCCCCCCCCCTTACAATGGCTGTTTTCCATACTTCTACATAGGCCCGTAGCAACCCTCCACATTTAGGAGGGGCTAAATGAAAATTATGGTGGATAAATTTTAGGGTGTTTTATTTATCTCTCTCACACAGACGATATATATATATATATATATATATATATATATATATATATATATATATATATATATATATATATATATATATATACATAGATAGATAGATAGATAGATAGATAGATAGATAGATAGATAGATAGATAATATCTGTCTCTGTGTGTGATGACTAATTTTTTATACTCTTAAAATTAAAACTAGAGTGTGAATGAATTATAATTAAAATTTGAACTCATTACTCTGTAATTTAGAGAAGGACAGACAGAGGTAGGCCTATATCGTTAGTACAACTGTACCTGAAAGCTAAAATGCAATGTGTTTTCTTATTATTTATTTGTTACAGCAACAAAATATTCCTTCCATTTTCTCATCTTCAAGGAAGGAAATGTAAACAATAAAAACATTTAAAAAATGATTTGCAGAACGAACCAATCATTAAAATTTCCAAAGAATTAATACATGAAATACGTTTTTCAAATTTTGATCGATTGAAAAAAATGTTTCTGAAGAAATAACACCTAGAGAGTAATAATATTTAACATTAACTTCAAAGAGATTGTACAGAAAAGGGACTGAAAATCTTAAATCAATATTTTTTTTAATACATATGACCCAAACAAATATAAGCATATTGGAAAAAAGAAATTAACATCTTATCTGTATTATTATTTAATCTCTATAGATACTAAACTGGGTATTTCTTCAAATATCACGCATTTTATTTTACGCTTCTTCTTCTAAATATTTTTGATTAGTTTTTCATGGTGATATTGGAAAGAAGTAATTGTGTGTTTTTTTTTGTCCCTCTACAAATTTATAAATTCTATAAGATTAAGAAACACAAACAAAATAAGCATATATACACTCCTCATGTTGTCACACTAACAGAAACAAGTTAAATAATCACTATCAACACAATCGCAGCATAAGTTTCCTTGTTTTGGATGCTGCAATTCATTTCAATACAAAATGAGTCCAAGGGAAGTATTTGAGTAAAATTTCCATATCTTTGAAACAAAGCGATCAAAACAAAACACAACACTTAATTTCTGTCCTGGCGTGAAGATTTTTAAAACGTGGTCCTACTTTCCAACCCTCGTTGAACGTTCTGCTTAATTTCAACATTACCAAGCTAGTGAAAAAATATCAAGATGAGGGTTCACAATTGTCTTTATTTTGAAGTTTATTTGATATTGTTGTTCTTTGTATTAAAATGTTTTTGAATCTCTATGAATATAGTTTCCCACCATTTTCTTACCTTCTTATATATTATTTTTAAACGGCTCTTTATTTGTTTAATATTTTTCGTTGTATTTATGTGAAACAAAAGTATATCTATCAAAGCATAAGAAATTCATTCGAGACTAGGGCTACGCAAAATTCCACTGCATAACTACTTCTAAATTAAAGCTTTACAAACATTTTTCGAATATACCAGAGTTTCCTCTCAGTATGTTGGGAAGATTCGTATTTGAGCAGCAACAGCTGCCATATTAAACTATTGCTTTATGACCACCCTTAAGAAGATCCTGAACTTACAATCCATATAAAATTATACATGGAACTCTTCTTTACTCTGTACAAATAAGAGATTCGAGATAATTTTCTTTCTGAGGTACTAAGACTAAGTTAAGAACTAATGATTTAAATAGTTATTTACTAATTTCTATTAAATATATCTCTTCTTTAAAATGAAACTACAACAACAAATTGTTACTTTTGTGGGCTACTCCATAGCCTCATGGCTACAGCGCTCGCTTTTGGCGCGTCCAGTTTCGGGTTCAAACCGTGCTGGAAGTCCAATGCCTCGGATTCAAACCGACAGTGATTTGGATGTTACTTTATCCTATAGGTCCTTTCCCTCCCTCCTGAAGAGGGACGCCAAACTCCATAACAAACAATGGTTACTTTTGAATTACTGTAATGTGAAGTTTAGACGCTGCTGACTTGTTTAAATATTTTAAGCTATGGTTTATTAGTTCCATCCGCTTAAAGGGTTTAAAGAACTGTATATTGTTCGTAAATGCGCCGTTCCATACATTCTTGCAGAGAAAAAGCAGGACACAAATGTGATTTTGAGTAAGTTGTGAGACATTGTTCGGCAAGTTCCACTTACACAACAAGGAAAGAATCCCATCCCTGAGAACTAGATTTAGAGCAAACTTTCCGATATTTAGACGTCACTGAGAACTGTGATGTTGATCTTTCGATTTGCGTTTCCTTTGTTGTGAACTTAGTGTTCTCGGAATTTCACTTTTCACAGGAATTTACTATATAGGAAAAAATGATTTTAAATTTCATATCTAGATTGTTTTACTGTATAGTAAAATATTGTAAGTTTAATTCCTGTAAAAATTTAACTTTCGACACCCCAAGTCCACAAAGAAGCAAAAGAAAATAGAACGACTATCACCACCACTCTTAGTGATGACGAAGTGCGTATATCACAATCCAGATTCCAGAGTTGGCACTTCTTTCTTTGTAAGTCAGGGTGCAAAATCATCTTAACCTAGATAGGAGAAGTGAGGGAAGTTGACTTTAAATTGCCGGTAGTACCAAATAAGCAAAATTTCACCCTTTCGGAGACTTTGGTGGGGGAGACATTTCCCTAACCCTCATGTTATTTCGCACCCTGTTTTAAGGCAAAGGGCCATTTTTCAAATTTGTAAGACATTATAGATATCACCATCCAATAAGTTTCAGGTTTTAAATGAAAATTCTGTTTCTTTTATAATTGCAACTACTACCTCCCTTTAATCAGCTGCATTTTTTGTTTACATACCAGAAGCTTGCAAGGTATTCTTTTAGGTCGGTCTCACACGGATCTGAACTAAGGCCTCAACCCAGGTACAACTTAACCGTGTTGCTTAACTCAACCTTCCATGCAATTTCTTTTATCCTTAGTAGATGCAGGGGTCTCACACGATCCTTAAAATTAGGTAGGTTTTACCAGCAGAGCCTCTCGTGGTCGCTGTATTAAATAGACGAAAAACGTGTTACGCACAGGACAATCAACTGCCGTAATCGTAAATATTATTGTTTTTCTATTTCATAATATGAGTTCATCCGAAGCGGATAAAATAGCCATAGCACGAAGAAAGTGGGAGGAAACGGGATAACCTCGAGAAAACCCACGCACACGGTGTTTGTCCACCACAAAATTCACTTGGGGGGGGCTGGGATGGAACCCGGGACCCCAAGCACCAGAGGTGAACGCTCTACCACTGAGCCACCGCGGCCCTTATGAGAAATTCAGGCAACTGCGGTGTCAATTCACGAAGTTTATTAAATTGATCTAGCGCGAAATCATGTACGGAACTATGTACCTTGGGATCGAACCTGGTACTATTAGAGGTTGATAACCTGTGTTGTATTGTAGGTTTTCCAGTGGAAGCTTCAATAAGTGCTTGTTTGATTTGATCAATGTTGGTAAAGTCGTCTGTCCTGATATTATACCAACTTAATGAAACTCCTTGCAATAAATGTGGAATTAGCTTAAACAGAGCTTTATCAGAAAGGTTAGCTAATTGAGCTGTAAGCTGTAGCTTTTGCAAATAATTGGGAATTTACTCACTGGAAGGATCCCCCTAAAATTCAGGAAAACAATGAATTTCCTTAAGCATGACTTCGTCTTTTAATTTCGTATTTTTTCTCTGGCAATTTTTGAAAGTAACATTTTTGTCGCGCTTGCGCCTTCGGTCGTATACAACCTTGATTTTTGAATCATCACTTGTACTATCATTACTACTATTGTCCTTACATTCCGAATAAGCCGAATCACTATAGTGCCTATTTCTAACTTGTCTAGGAATGTATGTTTCTACTCGGGGTTCGAATTCTGGCGCTCTATTTTCAGTACTTTCTATTCTCTGAGCGAACTCTACGATATCACGCCTAATTTCTTTTATATTCTTATCTATTGCCCGTATTTCGGCGCGACATTCTGCGTTAGATTCAGTTTTTACTTGCAAATTATAATCTATGAGTTTCGCTTCTTCCTACACCATCTTAATGTTTTTTCCTTGCTTTTCTACGCTTTCAGATATTTCCTCACTGCGGTCATGCATCTAATCTAATTTATCGTCTGTATGTATATGTAAACTTACGCAGCGTTCGTTATTAGCCTGGCACACATCTAGGGCTGATCCCAACTGGCCTTGGAGGAATTGTGTGTATTCATGCAAATTTCCTAAGTATTTCTTAATTTTAGAGACTTTTGTTTCTATTTGTTCTACAAGATGACATTTTTCTTCAGCTTGTTGCCTAACTTCGACGCTGGTCTGTGTGGCGAGTTCGATTGCCTGTTTAGTATTATCACTGACTTCATGAAGCTGGTCATGAATCTTAACTGTTATGCCATCGTATTTTTGTTCGGGGATTTGATTCCTACGTTTACTTTTAGCCTATACAATCCTAATACTTTGTTCTAATGTTTGGTTATTTTCACGACATTCCTTGCGTACAGCGTTTAACTTCTGACCATTTATTTCCCTGTTCCAAAATAGCAAAATTCTCTCCGTTTCTATCTGCTGTTTGTAAAAGTAAATCTAGCTTAGTAGCCAAGTCTACTACCTGGTGTGTCATCTTGAACAAGATAAAACTTAAAACATATAATTAGAATAAAATATACTATGACAAAACGATATGATTAAAATCACCTCTAAGAGAAGTTTTTAAAATTTCTTGTACTGAGCTGAAAGAGAAATGAAATTTTAAAATGATGATCTTATAAGTATTCGAGCACCAAAGATCTCGATTCGGGAAATTAGTTTGTCACTTATTTGTAATCAACTTGAGTTCAGTGTTCGTGGTTCTGCTCTCCGTGTTCTTGCCTATAAGTATTCTCCTAGGACCTGAACTTACCTGGATAGGTCCATGAAGGACCTCTGCAAGAAGGGGTTACAAATTGTTTCCAAATCGCTCGTCGGTCTCAATGATGAAATGAGCATTAGGCGCCGAAATATTCGGATGTCTCGTCCCGAAAACCTCGTGGACGATCAGACGGTCATCCAGACCATAACGCACACAAACATCATTCACACAAACAACGAAAACACAGTTGATTATATATCACTATACTTAATTATTAGGATACTAATATAAAAAATAACAAAGAGAAATGAACAACACACTTAACACAGAATAAGTATAATAATCTTCATTACTAAAATCACACTTTGCCTTTTTATTGCACTATAGCCCTTTTTATCACTTCGATTGATATATATACATAGGAGATAATGACTGAGATTACATTTTAAATATTTTCTCACACCACTGACGCACTTTTGGGGATTTGCACTGGGAGAGAAGTTGCCGGGATAACTCCACGTAGAAATCCACTTGCTGCGCCAAACAATCCTGAAGCGTTAAGATGAGTCTTCAGCAAATAAGTCTCCAAAGTAGAATGCTAACGTTGCAGGGCGCGTTTATAACTGACAGGTACGCACAAGGTGTGTGAACCTGGGACTTCATTAATTGGGGCTAGCCGTGAGAAAACGTCCATCGCCGGCTAATAGCTTGTGCCTCTTAACACAAAGTCATATTTAATTCCCGACGCAACGTGCGTGGTGGCTGCACACAATACCGGGGTGAAACTCCCGAGCTCAAAAGTTTAAGATACGAGCTGCAATGGTCGACTGAAGAGTGTTGTCAGTTCATTCTAAAAACCACTCAGTTAACTCACCTGTATGCACATACAAACAGAATACAGAAAACAATTTATGTTAAGTTTAGTCCACTGGCCACGATGTATGACACATTGCGATAACTCGGGCATGAGAAAGTGCAGATAAGAAACTGCAAAAGCAATGTGACTGGCATCACTTTGGTCACTTGAACACTTGGTCAGTTAATATTTCCATATATGATTAAAGAAAGCACTTAATTCAGTTCCAAATAACCGCAGAATATATACTGTGCATAATAATAAGTCAGGGAGAGACACTGAAAAGGTTCGTAGCTTACTGAAATGTTCTCACCAAAAAGCAATGTATTAAATATATATATGAGAAAACAATGAGAGACATCTTTGTCCAGTTGCGTGGGAAGGAAACAATTCCCACTGAAGAAAGAACTTATTTGCGTCGCAGAATAAAGTATAAATCGAAAAATAATCACTGTCTTTACGGAATATACAGAGCGTCCACAAAAATACTCCAATCACATGGTGGCGGTTATACTCTACGCAACGAGAATCTCGTATCCCTACCACAGAACAAACATAAATGCATGTTTTCAAAACCTTGAATGAAACCCTAGGCCATTTTAAGGGATCAGTACTTACCACAGCGATTCCCGTCTGATAATTTCAAGAAATCTTAAAATCAATCCCACTTGATCCAATGTCGTCGTCTATTGTTAACAGAACTAAACAAAATGCTAAGATGCAAATATTCCTCCAGGTGACATCAAACATCTACTGCTTTATTTCTCTCTCCTCTCATAAAAACAAAGTACAGTTTAAGATAGGTTCAATGCATTACGATTCCTTAACCTGGTGAAAAATTCCAGTGAATAAGTTACGGCGTTAAAATGTATGTTACATCATCGATTTGAGCCCCTCACCTGTGAAACGCAATGTACAGGTCCACGTTTGGATTTCGTAAAACGTATAATTTAAGTTTACGCACTGTTATGAAGCAGTGACCCTAAAAGTATTTTTCAAGCTGGTACTTATCGCGCACAGTAATTTAGAACCATGGTATCGTATATGGGGGAAGAAATCCAACTGAGAACTTCTACTCTCTAGAAGCTTCATCACACACTCTAAAAAGCACGATTTCAAGGAATCAATATTGCACTGCACGAAGCACACTTTCAAGATGATTGAGCTTTAAATGATGTCACAAACGAAAATCCAAATGCGGCATTCTTTAGTTATGACGAAATTCATTACGTAACTTACCCCTAACTTTGTGAAGAATCAAGGTTTCTTTGAATTGAAAATCGTTCAGTTTACAGTACAATGTCGTTTCAAGAGATTGGTTGGGTCGATTGTAAGGTTTCTTGAACTCGTCTTGTAGGAATCGCTGTGGTAGGTAACCTTCTTTTAAAATGCCCAAAATTTGTTAATCCCTACCTCTAACTTCTAGTTCGAGCTTGAAATCCATTAATTCATTTTACATTTGAATTTTAAAATTATAAATGTAGTCGATAAAGCTCATTTGCCGAAAACCGTTTAATTCTAAGATGTAATTTGATTAAATGATCACTCTGAATCTTCTGTTTAATTTTTCCAAAAAGTTTGTTAGAAAATTTCAAATTATTTTCGTCGAAACTTCAAACTTTCATTTCCAAAATTTTTATTTGAAATTTTAGGTTCAAAAATCTCATTTGAAAATTTAACTTTATAGCATTTTTTGTTCGAGAACATTGAAATTTTTTGTTTGAAATTTCAGTTTGAAATTTAGTTTCAACGTTGTCGTTCTAAAATTTTGTTTGATCTTCGTTTGGTGTGAGTTTTATCCGAAAATGTTGATTTCATTTTTCGAATTTTAGTTTAAAATTTTTAGTTCGGGAATTTTAGTAAGAAATTGTTTGGTTTTAAAAAAAATTGAACTCGAAATTAATTATTCAAATTTCTTGTTCGAAAACTTAGTTTTTAAAAATTTGTTCCGTAAATTTTTATATCAAAAATTTCAGTTTGAATTACTTTTTGGTTTGAAAAATTGATTTCGATAAATTTGATTTCGTTTTTTTTAAGTTTGAATAACAAAATTTAAGTTTGATATTTTAATTTGAAAATTTCAGTTTGAATATTTTTTGGCTTGAAATTTCTGAGTTCGAAATAACTTTAATTTCAAATTTTTACTTGGACTTTTGTAATAACTCGAAATTAGTTAAGACTCAAAACTTTTATCGAATAGTTAAAAACCGTTTATTGGTTAATCGAGTAGTTAAAACCCGTAAAAGTGTTAATCGAATGGTTAAAAACCTGATAAGATTTGACAGCTAAACTTGAAACAATTCTCTTTTTGCACACTCTGTAAATTTTTGACATGTGCTAAAATATTTTTAGATGATGATTTAAACTAAACCGTCAAGGTTATTTAAGACATTAATCACACGAGCTAACAGCAGGACCAAGTAGTGACATATTGCTTCGGTGGTTCTCTCTTATCTAAAAGCTTAAGAGGTGTGCATTAAGGTACGCATATCCTCATTATATGTAAATAAAGTAACTGCAAACTCTAATTTGAAGGGCTCACACAACGTATATGCAGAGCATAAATCCTAAACTGCACAAGAATTTAAGTTAATATCAAAGTTATGTAAGCTCTCATCGAGAATCAGTCTTGACCTTCCGAGACTAAATGTAGACAGTGCATGCCTATAACGTAATAAAGAAAATACAAGAGGTAAGGAACCTTCCCGAATTAAATCTTTAGCAATTTTAGGTGATCAAATAATAAAGTTAGTTCTGGAGACCTTGACTTTGGTTCTGCCAAATTAACCCACCAATCTCGAAATTTTAAAGTGTTCGTTGATTTACTAGTAGGGGAGCATAAGGCAAGAAGAACGGTCAAACCCTGCACTTTGTGTTAAAAAGGTGCCACTCGGAAATGTTGCTCCTCTGATCCAACTAAGCAGGAATTGAAGTGCCACGTCGCCTAGAGGTGAACATTATCCAATATGGCTGCTATCAAAGATGGCCGCCTCTGTGAATTCACAGTGTTCATTTCAGGGCCCTATATCGCCTTCACTAATAGTCAAATCTTCACGATTTAAAAACTAAACGACGTAGAAAATACCAATGTCTAATAAATTAGCAAAAGGTTTTACTAATTTGGAAGTTCGCATTTCTTTTGATGGATTTTACTCATATTTTTAAAAATAACAAGTAAGGGACTAGAATTATCGAAAAAGGTATATAACTGTTTAAAGAGTGTTAAATTAGTTTCGTTTTGTTGTATAATTTATTCTGATTGGTAAATAAACAACGAAGTTATGACAATTTAAAGATTCACGTTGAGTCAACTGACCTTCTCAAATTTCTATTGGTGTAGCAGAGTGTGCTGAAAAGTTAGAAGATGAAAGAATTATAGGAATTTGTAGTGCCTGGGATTTGATTGTTCAAGAGGCAAGTTACACGCAAACTGTTTGTCTAGATTTATAATTACGCAGAAAGAAGACACACAGAACATGAACTAGAGAACGATCGGACATTGTGTGAAAGTTTTGCTTTTGCCGATGTACTTACATATATTACTGAATCTATTCGAGAAAGCGATTCCAAAGCATCCAAAATCCAAGCGATTCGAAAGGATTTCTATTTTCAAAATGAGCGATCATTTTAAACTGTACAAAACACGGTTAATGGCGATTATGAAGAAACCTGAATCAGAAGAAATAGTACAAGATTTTTGAAAGGATTCTACGTTATAGGCCAGAGCTAACATTCATCTGTCGGGCAGAAAATACGTTTTACTTTCAGAAGGATCTGGCATAATAAGTGAGCTGGAGAAAAACATTGCTGAAGATGCTATGGCACTAAGTCGTTTTGTTAAGATGCTTCGAAAGCATATGGTAACGAAAAGAGTCATTTTGCAGGAAAATTTGCGAATCACTGCCAAAGAAATTCTGTTCCTCCTTCACTAATAGCTTGCTGAAAATTACTTTGCTTTATTAATGTTTTTATGAGCATGAATATATATATATTAGTTGATATAATAATTTTGATGCTATATTAGATGTTAGTAGATAGGGGACACTTGGCGCAGTTTTTTTCGTACCGCGCATGCGCAAATCCTTGATGCGGATTGGCTGGCGCAGGTCACGTGACCCCGCCCTCTTGGCCACGCCCCTTGACGCTGATTGGCTGGCCACGCCCCGTCACTCTGATAGGCTGGAGGAGGACCCCGCCCCTTTGACGCTGATTGGCTGGCCACGCCCCTTCATGCTGATTGGCTGGCGCAGGACCCCGCCCCCTTGACGCTGATTGGTTGGTGCCGGACCCATGACTCCGCCCACCTTGAACCGTCCAACCACGCTCTTTTACGACCTCCATTTTAGGAGTATCTACTGCGCTGACTGGCTGGCGCCGGACCTGTCTCCTTCACGCCGATTAGCTGGCGCAGGAAGCCGCTGATTGGCCGGCCATGCCCACCGGCACCGCCCACCGTCCAACCACGGTGTTTTAGGAGTGCCACGCTGATTGGCTGGCGCCGGACCGCCGGCCCACTGGACTCACGTACTGCGCACATGCCACATTGCACTGGAGACTACGAACACATACCATAGCAGATAATACATAAGATTCGTTCCCTTTTATGAGCACTTTACGAACACATAGCAGAGCAGATAACACATTCTCCAACCGCCTATTTAACATAGCACATATAACATAAGACTGTATAATATAGCAGGGTGTACTCATTCCCTTATATGAGCACTTTTAACATAGCAGAAATTACACAGAGACTATGAATATAGCAGATCGATAACACATTCTCCATCCACCTATTTAACATAGCACATATAATATAGCAGAGTTAATAAAAGAGCATGGAGACTACGAACACATAGTAGAGCAGATAATCTTTAAGGGGGTGTACTCGTTCCCTTTTATGAGCACTTTTCTCAACCCATATTTTAACAAAAAGCAGACCTATAACACATGGCTTATTATCAAGTGGAGACTACGAACACATAGTAGAGCAGATAATGTTTAAGGGATGTATTCGTTTCCTTTTATTAGCACTTTTAACATAGCAGAACGATAACACATTTTTCATCCACCTATTTAACAGAGCACATATAACATAGCAGAGTTAATAAAAGAGCATGGAGACTACGAACACATAGTAGAGCATATAATCTTTAAGGGGGTGTACTCGTTCCCTTTTATGAGCACTTTTAACATAGCAAATCGATAACACATTCTCCAACCGCCTATTTACCATTAACAAATTTTACAAAAAGGTATAACACTCTAAGCCAGTTAAAAATGGTCTCGTTGCTACAAAAGGAAATAGGACACCCAATAAATTTATTTATTTTTTTAAATTGCACAAAAAGTATAGAATGCTGATCCTTCTTCGCTTTTCTGATCAGTAGTAATTTATTCCTTTTTTCTGCTTGGTACAAACTAAAAAATCGATCGAAATTTGAGTATTACAAACTGATATAAAATTCTGAGTCCACGTTCGCTTTCTCAAATTTAGCCCTTGGTTTGTTTAAATAGGAAAACATGGCCTGGAAATGAGATTTCTCGTTGGTACAAAATTCAATAGGCCACTCAAATGGTATATCAAGCTGAGCTTCGCTTTTTGCGGTTATTAGAAATTTATTCCTTTGTTTATTTGTGTAGCTTTTTCTGTTTGGTACAAATATTACAAAAAAGGCCTGTTAAATCTAAGCCTGTTATAAACGGTTAGGACACCCATATTTATTAACTCCTTTCCTTATAGGCATGGCAACATTAGGTATGAAGAAGCTGAGCTACATAAAATGGTTCTTCGAATGAGTACGAAAACTTAGACTACTCAAGTTATCCTCAATTTTTTAATGGTACAAAAAGTATAAAATTGCCCTTCTCTGATATTCTTCTGATTGGTACAAAAATAAAATAGATTATCCAAATTTATTCTTTCGTTTATTTGGGTAGTACAAAATCGTACAGAAATATTGAACTAGTTAAAATGGGCCTTCTTCGGTTTTTCTCTGGTTACTACAAAATTAAATAGCTCACTCATATTTATGCCTTCGTTTATTAGTCTAGTTTAAAGTGATATAAAATTCGCAGCTAGTTAAAATGGTCCTGTTTCTGGTTAATATAAAACGGTATAAAATACTCAGCTAGTTAAGATGATCCTGCTTCGGTGTTTTAAATGAAATAGCTCACTCAAATGCATTACTTCGTTTAATTGATTTTGAGTTGACACAAATTATAAGCCACTCAAATTTATTCCTTTGTTTATTTGAATACTCCAAAATGATGCAATTTCTTTGTTTTTCTCGGTGGTACAAAACTATATACTCCATTGCTTATTTGAGTAGTAAGATTATATAAAATAACATTTCTTCGCCTTTTTTAAGGTTGGTATAAAACTAAATAGACCACTCAAATTCTGAGCCAGTTAAAATAGCATTTCTCATTGGTGCAAAATTCAATAGGTCACTTAAATTTATTGTTTCGTATATTTAACTAGTACAAGATGATATAAAATATTCAGCTAGTTCATTTTTTTCTCGTTGGTATAAAAGGTAGAACATCAAAATTATTCTTCCGTTACAGAAATTATGAACTTGTTAAAATGATCCTTCTTCGGTTTTTCTGATTGACACAAAAATAGAACATTTCAGTAGTTCAAAAGTTACATAAATTCTAAGCTAGTTAAAATGGTCAATTTTCGTTTGTTTAAACAGTACATAATGATATAAAATTCTAAGCAAGTTAAAGTAGCTCTTCCTTTTCCGATTGGTACAGATGAAAACAATCCACCTAAATTTTATTCATTCTTCACTTCTTTTTTTCTGGTTGGTGCAAAACTAAATACTCTTTTCCTTCGTTTATTGGAGTAGTACAAAATTATATAAAATTCTGAGCTAGATAAAATGGCATTTCTCGTTGGTACAAAATTGAATAGGTCATTCAAATTTATCCTTTCGTTTGTTTAAATAGTAAAGGATGATTTAAAATTCTCAGCTAATTAAAATGGTATAAATTTGCTTTCTTTCTCGAAGTAAGCCGGTCATATTTATTCATTCATCACTTCTCTCTGCTTGGTACAAAACGGAATAGGTCACACAGGCTTTGTTTAAAGTTATTAAAGCTTGAATATTTGACCATTGACTTCGATAGTCAGTATTTTGGAACATGTAGTAGTTGATGACGTATTAGTAGATTTGAAAACAGCTCATCAATACGTTGCTCTGTTTAAGAGTTATTCGCGTTTTAAAATTTGGACGTTGATGGTCATTATTTTTGGAACTTGTAGTAGTTGATTAACTATTACTAAATGTGGCAACAGCACCTTAATATTCGGCTCCGTTTTCGAGTTATTAGGTTTTAAGTATTTTGACCTTTCACCTCGATGGTCATTATTTTGGAACTTGCAGTGGTTGATGACCAATTACTAAATGTGGAAACACCATCTCAATATGTGGCTCCGTTTCCGAGTTATTAGGTTTTAAGTATTTTGACCTTTGACCTCGATGATCATTATTTAGGAAACTTGCAGTGGTTGATGACCAATTACTAAATGTGGAAACATCATCTTGATATCTTGCTCCGTTTTCGAGTTATTATTTTTTATGTATTTTGACCTTTGACCTCGATGGTAATTATTTTGGAACTTGCAGTGGTTGATGACGAATTACTAAATGTGGAAACAGCACCTCAATATTTAGCTCCGTTTTCCAGTTAATAGGTTTTAAGTATTTCAACCTTTGACTTCGATGGTCACTTCTTTGCAACTTGTAGTAGTTGATGAACTATTACTAAATGTGGAAACACCATCTCAATATGTGGCAGTTTCCCAGTTATTAGGTTTTAAGTATTTCAACCTTTGACCTCGATTGTTATTATTTTGGAACTTGTAGTAGTTGACGACCAATTACTAAATGTGGAAACACATTCTCAATATGTTGCTTCGTTTACGAGTTATTAGGTTCTAAGTATGTTGACCTTTGACCTCGATGATCATTATTTTGAAACTTGTAGTAGTTGATGTCCAATTACTAAATGTGGAAACACCATCTCAATATGTGGCACCGTTTACGAGTGGTTGAGTTTTAAGTGTCATACAAAGGGCGTATCCCACATAAGCTATAAGACCCAGGTAGAAATAGAGATGGTATTCGTGATCAGCATATCCGAAAACTCCCATATTCCTAGTTTTATCCAAATCGGTTCAAAGGGCGTATCGAATCGGAAATGTAAATATTTCTGCGCATGCGTGTTATTTCTACTAAATCGGATTTGGCATACGCAACCAAGTGTGTGTGTGTGTGTTTGGGTGTGTGTTTAATCAGAATTTAGAGGACGAAAAATAGGTCATAGTCTTTTTGACCTACTCACTGCACGTTGTCTGCTCCGAGGGTGGAAACAATACCTCAATATGCGGCTTCGTTTAGCACGATGGACAGTACTTTTGGGACATGCAGTAATTGACGAATGCTATGTTATGAGTACGCGGCCTTATATTTTTGCTATGCACAAACAGGAGTTGAAAAATGAACCATACACTTTCATTAGCCGTGCTATGTTCAAATAGGGGTGGAACGAATCTTATATATTCTCCGCTCTGCTATGTGTTCGTAGTCTCAGTGTAATTTCTGCTATGTTAAAAGTGCTCATAAAAGGGAACGAGTACATCCCCTTAAATATTATCTGCTCTACTATGTGTTCGTAGTCTCCACGCTCTTTTATTAGCTCTGCTATATTATATGTGCTATGTTAAATAGGTGGATGAAGAATGTGTTATCGTTCTGCTATGTTAAAAGTGCTAATAAAAGGAAACGAATAATCCCTTAAACATTATCTGCTCTACTCTGTGTTCGTAGTCTCCACTTGATAATAAGCCATGTGTTATCGATCTGCTATATGTTAAAATATGGGTTGAGAAATGTGCTCATAAAAGGGAATGAGTACACCCCTGCTATGTTATACATTCTTATGTAATATATGCTATGTTAAATACGTGGATGTAGAATGTATTATCGATCTGCTATGTTCATAGTCTCTGTGTAATTTCTGCTATGTTAAAAGTGCTCATAAAAGGGAATGAGTACACCCCTGCTATGTTATACAGTCTTATGTTATATGTGCTATGTTAAATAGGCGGTTGGAGAATGTGTTATCTGCTCTGCTATGTGTTCGTAAAGTGCTCATAAAAGGGAACGAATCTTATGTATTTTCTGCTATTGTATGTGTTCGTAGTCTCCAGTGCAATGTGGCATGTGCGCAGTACGTGAGTCCAGTGGGCCTGGTCCGGCGCCAGCCAATCAGCGCGGCACTCTTAAAAGACCGTGGTTGAACCGTGGGCGGGGCCGGGGGGCATGGCCGGCCAATCAGCGGGGTCCTGGGCCAGCCTATGGGCGTGAAGTGGACGGGTCCGGTGCCAGCCAGTCAGCGCAGTAGATACTCCTAAAATGGAGGTCGTAAAACAGCGTGGTTGGACGGTTCAAGGTGAGCGGAGTCACGGGTCCAGCGCCAATCAATCAGCGTCAAGGGGGCGGGTTCCTGCGCCAGCCAATCAGAGTGACCGTGCGAGGCCAGCCAGTCAGCGTGAAGGGGCGTTGCAAGGGGAGAGGCCAGCCAATCAGCGTCAAGGGGCGTGGCCAATGGGGCGGGGTCACGTGACCTGCACCAGCCACTCAGCATCAAGGGTTTTCGCATGCGCAGTAGGAAAATAAACTGCGCTAAGTGTCCCCTATCTACTGATGTTTATATTTGGTAATCGAATATTACAAAATATGTTGAATAGAAAGTTTAAGTATTGATTAAGTTTGTTCTAAAAAGGTTCATATACACACAGTACACAACATCAGATACAGATATTAGGAATTTCAACTTTGTCGTTTGCGCCGTCGTCAGGACACACTTCCGAAATCGGTACACATTTTTTGCAATTATTTTATTAGTTAAGTAATTTTGTGTTAATGTTTATTTGCATATTCGTTTGGTCTAATATATTTAAATATGTTATATGTTTAGTGAAAAAGGTTGAAAAGTAAATTGAAACACACATAATTACGGTGGGAAACCAATAATTGAATAAAAAAATAAATAAAAGAAAGAAAAATAACTATGATTTGCATATACAAATGAATGAAATAATAATAAACCTTTTTATTTATAACTGGCTTTAACAAAAGATGGCTTACTCAGAACTCAGAGGTGGCATTATAGATATAACAGGTGGCTTTAACCAAAGGTGGCTTATTGTCATACAGGTTGAACAAATTTATAGTTAACAAATGAAGTGTGATATGTACAGTTAAGTCCCAATATACCGATTTCCATAGTGAGTCCCCAGTGACATTCGATTTGTATAGAGGGTGTTCCACAATATAGTGATTTTTGCAGTGGCACTTCAATACAGACCATCAACCCTTTGAGGGCCATAGTCCTTTTTACAAATTGGATTGTTCAGTCGCTGTTGGGATGCCAATAGGATATCACCGACCCGAAGCTCATTTTTTTCAAATTTAAAAAAGACATTTGAAGAAAAAGACATACTTTCAAACTTCATGAACCAACCCTAGTATATAAAAGGAACAATCACGAAGCGTTCTTCATCATTTTGGTATTTCTTGCATATGTGTTGGTAGGTTTCACTTTGATTCTTACGGCCATATATGGCCGAGTAACAAGGACTGTTCACGTGATAGTTACATGCTTGGCAAACGTCCCTTTGGGTTGATTTTCAGGACAATCACTTTCCACCTACGCATTTTTATAGCCAAAATCACATTGGACAATAATTCTGATCCCGACGCTAGGAGCGAAAATCTGCATTTTCCCGTTGACTATATACAAGATTTAGTATGCTAAATAGAACTGTCACTGTGTGTTTAGTACGCTTGCTTGTTTGTTACTTCGAAGAGCACCCACCAATGTGAGTGGGGTGCCGTATTGTAAAGATAATACGCGTTCCTCTTGTATGGGTTGAGCTTCGCACATTCAATCGCCGTTGGCATATGTGAGAGTTAATTTTCAGAGTTTATCAACAGTGATATGTGACGCATTTGTGCAAAAAAGGTCATTCTAACAGTGTGTAGAAATCTCATGTAAAGTGATTCGTAATACGTGTTAACAGTTTAACATTCGATTGTGGCCTCAGCTCAGATGGTCGTTTTATTCCTGGCAGTAGGGAATTATATTGAACCTTCAAGACTAGTTGACGCAGCGCCGAGCTTTTTTCGGCTCTAGTACATTAACTTTTGTGGATCTTGTTTACGTCCAGCGGATTTGACGCCAGGACCCGAGTTGTATCAGCAGTGGAACAAGTGACCGGTCGAAGATTTATCGTCAGTAAGTGAAACATTAGTTATTCGAGCCACCTAGCCACTTTCTTATTGAAAGAAAGCAAACAGAAATGAAAGGGAAGAATGAAACAATCAAAGAATATCGAACAAAAGTTACTTGACCGCTTGTAATCTTTTAATGTTCTTTTAAATTGTGTAATTCTTATTCAGCAACATATATTTTGAAAAGTTTAAGTAGGTTTTCTTGATTTGTATCGAAGGGTGATTTCTTTTTTTTAGTCGTTAATATTTGTGTTGAAGTTAATCATTTACACATATTTCTATTTTACGGTACTAATGTTTTATCAACCGTATGTGCACACCTTCGGTTTTCCGATACCTAGATTTAATTGTTTTGTTAATTAATTTTTATGTTAATATTTTTAAGCCACTTTTTAATATTAGATTACCAATAGCACTATATTTTTTTCGAAAGACATCCCATTTCCTGAATGTCTTAAAAGGTGTTATATTTTTGAGAAAATATCTTACCCCTGCGCATCAACTCGCTCGGGAAAAGAAGACAATAATAATACCATATGATAATCAATATTTTTTAAACTTAGTTTTCACAAGCTTCATTATATAATTTTAATCTTCGGATGTCAAAGATATCTATTTTAGTTTTGTTTTTTCTCGTTCACATACCTTATTTTGTATGAATTATCATTTACTCTTTCTAATATTTCACCAGTTAGTTTATATTTGTTCGAAAAACAAGCTGGCATTCGGGCTTCTGTCCTAATTCCCTAATTAGTACTCTTTGACCTGGAACGTAATTTTCCTCTTTATATTTCTTTTCTATGTATCGTATCTGTTGCTTGTATTCTTTTTTATAAGTTTTTGTATGCAATATCGCGAGCTTCCCTTATTGCTGTAAACCGTATCTCGTTTTCTTGATGATTGCAAGGTAAATCAAACATGTGATCTATTTTCATTCTCGCATCATAACCATGGAGAAGGAGAAATGGAGAGAATTTTGTCCATTTACATGAGTACATGAGTACAACATGAGTATTTAACGTAAATACTATGCTCGGAAGAAAAATGACCCATGAATCTATCTTTTTACCTACATAGTGTTTGAGTGTATCATTCAATATTGCGTTTACTCTTTTAATCTGTCCTATTGAAAAATGAGCTACAGTATCGGCGAAGTTTAAAGTTATTCGGAATCTTTCTGCCATTTCTTCCATTATTTTACTCTTATGGGCAGACAAACGGTCTAACAAATTCGCTTTGGAATCCCAAACTTTAAGATTAATTCTTCGTATATGATTTGCGAAATTTCTTCTGCACAAACGTTAGAAATTGACTTGGCAAAAATATAGCGGGTAGCCATGTCAGTCATTACTAATATGTACTTATGTCTATGGGTTCTCGACAATGGGAGAGGGCCAATTTCGTCGAGAACGATCGATTCCATTGGTCCATATTGAGGATATGTTTAAGGGTGTAACGTTATTTTTCCCTGTTTCCGTTTATTTATCTGACATGTTACGCATGTATCACATTTCAAATGTACGAAACCTTTTAAATTCGGGATGTAAATCTTGTTATATAAAGCGTTGTACATTTTACTACATCCAAAATTACCTCCGCCCATGGGGTCATTATGAGCTTGATTAAAAACTGCATCCCTCACACTAAATGGTATGCATAGAAGAAGTTTCTTCCCATTTTCGAAACTATGGATCCTATATAAACGGTCATCTTGAATTTTGTACATTCTCTTCGATCTTTCTAAAGCGGGGGAACATTTTTCGGGGTCTTGGATCGTTTATGAATGTGGTCCAAAAATTTATCTTCTTTTTGTAATCCAGCGACATCTAATCCCTGTTGAAATGTTGAAAAAACGTCTAGTTGTTCGGGATCAAAATCTTCTTTTGTCTTCTCGATGTTTGTGTTTCTACTCAAAATATCGGCAAGATTATTTTTCCCAGCTATGTGTAAAGGAATGTAACGGTAATTTTCTAATTCAAGAGCCCAACGAAGTAATTTTGGTGATAATTTTGGCGATGATTTCAAGTATGTTAAACTCTTACACTCCGCCAAAAGTTCAACTTCATTACATGCCAAAAAGAAATTAAATGTTCTGCATCAGACAAAATTGCCAAAAGTTCTATCTCCACAATATGGCGTCGTGTCTCCTCCGGTCTTAATAATCTCCTGTAGTAGCCCAAAGGAGACCATGAACCATCTGATTGTTGTTTGAGAACCGCTCCAATGGATTTGTACAAGCATCTGTTCATAAACATAGAGGCTTTCCTGGAACATATGGCGCTAAAAGTGGGGCGTCTAAAAGTACTTGTTTTAATTTCTCAAACACTTTTTGTTTTTTTTTTCATCCCAAATATATTTAGTTTTTTCTTGTCATGCGCTGTAATGGAGCCACTAATTCTGCATAATTTTTACAAAATAGTCTGCAAATAATTTGTGAAACCTAAGAAAGATCGTAACTCTTTCTGAGATTTTGGTGGTTGGAATTTTTTTTTTGCTTTAACGGTTTTTCACTAATTGGTATCCACTATTTGAAACAATGTGTCCTAATGCTAAACCTTTTTCCTGTATAAATGTGTATTTTTTGAGACTAAGTCCAGCGGTACGCAAACAAACGAAAATTGCTTTTAATGTGCCTTTCATATGCTGTTGCGAGTCTGATCATAAAAATATCATCCATGTAACAATTAACAATTTCTGGGTTTACATTTGCTAAGGTGATGGCCATAATTCTGGAATATATTGCCCCTGCAGATACAAAACCCTGTGGGAGTTGCTGGAATTGAAAACTTCCCAAATTCGGAAAATAGAAACTGTACATGGTCTTGATTCTGGTGTATTTGGAATGGTAAAATATGCCGATTTTATATCGAGAACTGAAAACCATTTATGCCCACTCATTGTTGTTAATATTTGGAGTATTGGTGGTAAAGAAATTGTATGGAACTCAGCAAACTTGTTTAAAACTCTCGAGACCAAGCAACATCTCAGAGAACCATCAGGCTTTTGAATAAAGAACATCGGATTGTTAAAAGGACTCTCCGATCTCTCAATAATGTTAGTCCAGTAAAATACTTATCTGCTTCCGTACTAAAGGGCGAAGAGCAGCAGCAACTTGATATTGTGGCCCGTGAAATGGTACTCTCGTTTTCAATTCAATGTGATGTTCATAATTTTTAACTTTCCCACTTGTGTTCTTGTTCCAAGCGAACACATTCGCGAATTCGAAACAGATCTTCTAGCTGTTTCTAATTGCGGGTTCGGCATTGTCTCTTATTACTAATCGAGATTTATCAAAGTCTTTCCTTGCGTTTTACTTTTTCTTCAATTTCTTCTTCTGCCAAGTCCTGTTCTTGTAAATCTTTTCTTGGGATACAGGTTTCTGCTCTCCCTAGAACGGTGCCTTGTTTTAATACAACTTTTTCGCACGTAAAATTTGTCACTTGTACGACGTCATCCTTCTCCTCAAATAAAGTGCGAGGGAAAATAATTCCTTTCTTTGCTTGAAGTTCTAAATCAGGTTCCAACATCATCTCACTTCCAGGCCAAGAATTTCTAAGTTTTATTGGGATAGTTACAGTTGATTTAGGCCAAATAAAACTTTAACTATTGTAAGTAAATTTTGTGTTATTTCTTTTATCCTCGTTTCCTTATTAGTTATTTTGGCCGTTGGTGGAACAAGTTCATTAGAAATAATTCATATTTGCGACTCAAACTCAATAACAGATTTTACTAACGTTCCATGTATCTTAACAGGTAAATGTACCAAATTAATTTCACAACAAATAGAGGCTAAAATTCTCTACTCCTACTATTTCTGTTTCCAGTAAATGTGTCTCTGCCATTTACAGTAGAATCAACTTTAAAAAATACTACAAGAACATTGATGTTGTTGATATGTATTATTTGGAACAAATGGATTTGCATTTACTTGGCTGTTTGAACTTCCTTGACATGCACTACATTGTTGGTGATTACAACTTGATGTATGAAAATTCTGATTATTACATTGCTGATTTTGGTAGTTGTTGTATGCCGGCCTATTGCCTCTAAAGTATCTACCTGTTTGGAAACCTCTGTTATTTCCTTTGCCTAGAATTTCTATTACCAAAGTTATTTCCGGTGTTTTTGGATTATAATTTCTATTCCTTTGTTTTCTTAATTATCTACTTCTACACTGTCTCCTATTGTTATTGTTTCCTCTATTATTATTGTATTGATTTTGATTACTCCCTCGATTATTTTTCTGACTATAATTACCATCGTTCTTTGAATCAGCTAATGCTACTTGCAATTCTTCTAATTTCTTTTCTAAATTAGCTATTTGAGATAAACTCACCGGTTCCTGTTTGATTTGCTTTTCTTCCCTTTTCTTTGCTATTTTTGCTACTAATTCTTCTAACCAGTGTTACCAGACCAGTCCGTTGGAAAAGCAGGAGATTCGAAGATAAAAAACATTAGAAAGCAGTAGGCACATACAGTGGTGGAATTTGAATGTAAATCCGGGGGCAATAAAGTTGCCATTATTAAGGGGGCAGTAGTCAAAACAAGCAGTCCAGAATTCATTTCCGATGAACTATCGTACGTTGAGCAAATGAAGGGGAAAAGTCCCGATTTATAGTAATATTATTTGATACACACATGTGTGCAGTAAAACGTAGTGAAAGAGCAAAGCGGAGTGGGAAAATGTGTTTTCATGCACGTAGCGATAACGTAGCTATATGGTACAGTCACACGTGATCGTGGCGTAAGACGATTTCTTGCTGACGATCGTGGAAAAATGATCTAAGCCACTCTTCCAACCTAAGTCCCAATCTAAGCAACACTTACTTGTAAATCTTCCAGAAAGTCATAAAAACGCTAACCATAATGCATATAGAAGATGACGTACAGTTGTACTCTTTGGATTCATATTGTATACAGTAAAGCTCTATAACTATATGCTCTACAGCGGTGTATTATAACAGAGAAATTTCATCTTTTTATGTGAGGAAACATTGAAAATCCGATATTAATATTAATATATTTCTTCAACTTCTCGAAGTAAGGTAAAAGCAGGAGATTGTTCACTTTTCATTTTCTTTCGAAGTAGATCAGTAGAATGTAGAAAAAGCAGGAGATCTCCTGCAAAATCAGTAGATCTGGCAACACTGCTTCTAACCCTTTCCGCATCCTGGCTTTTTGGACTATTTTTTAGACTTTCAGTCAAGCAAGTACTGTATCGTCACTATTTATCCTAGGATCATGGTTAATGCCTCATTCTCTTCAGAATAAAGCACGCTTGCAAATGGTATCACTTCTATGCCCATACCATATACCAGGAGAGGGAAAATTGATGTCAAAGGGAAACTTTTGATGGGGAATTTTTTTTGTCCAAATTTGAGCCCCCTGGTCCCCCCCCCCCTGTGTGAACGTAGAGACCTCCAAAAAAATCTGATGAATAGTACTTGGTAAACTAAATGTGTGCATCAAATTTCAAGTTTCTATCTTGAATAGTAAGGGCGGGAGAAATTTTATCAGGAATTCACACCATGCCCAAAACGACCCCAAAACAAAATGATCTCAGGGAAAAAATTTCCTGAGACATCCCTAATTACCCTAGAGTCATATTTCGCCCATCATTCTCTTCGGAACAGAACTGCCTTTCAGACGGTATGACTCACGTGTCTCTATCATGTGTGTAAAGGGGAAAAATCCCAAAAAAAGGAATTTTTGGGTCTAAAAATCCGTTTTTTCAAATTTTGCCCCTCCGGACCGCCCCTGTTTTTACGCAGAAATCGAAAAAACTTCTGGTAAATACTACTCGGTGGACTGAATGTTTGTGCAAAATTTCAATCTTATACGTGAAAAAATAGGCCCGCCTGAAAAAATTTCACTACCATGCCCCACTTTTACCCTATACAGAAGTATATTTCGATAAAAATTCACTGAGACGGCCTTAATTACCCTAGAATAATAATTCGACCCTCATTCTTTTCAGAATGGAAGTGCCTACAGACGGTATGACTCACGTGTCCCCATCGTGTATGTAAGACGGGAAAATGACGAAAAACGGGATTTTGGGGGTAAAAATATCCCTTTTTTAACCTTTTGCCCCTCTGGTTCACCCCCTGTTTTAACACTGACATCGGAACAAAAAATCTGGTATATACTACTCGGTGGACTAAATGTTTGTGCAAAATTTCAGTCTTATACGTTCAAAAATAAGCCCGCCGAAAGAAATATACCCACCATGTCCCATTTTTCCCTATATAGAAGTATATTTTTTAAAAATTCCCTGAGACATCCCTAATTACCCTAGAATAATAATTCGACCGTCATTTTCTTCAGAACGGAACTGCCTTTCAGACGGTATGACTCACGTGTCCCCATCCTGTATGTAAGGCGGGAAAATGACGAAAAACGGGATTTTGGGGGTAAAAAATCCCTTTTTTCCCCTTTGCCCCTCTGGTTCCCCCCTCTTTTAGTACTGACATCGGAGGAATAAATCTGGTAAATACTACTCGGTGGACTAAATGTTTGTGCAAAATTTCAATCTTGTACGTTCAAAAATAAGCCCGCCAAAAGAAATATACCCACCATGTCCCATTTTTCCCTATATAGAAGTATATTTTTTAAAAATTCCCTGAGACATCCTTAATTACCCTAGAATAATAATTCGACCGTCATTCTCTTCAGAATGGAACTGCCTTTCAGACGGTATGACTCACGTGTCCCCATCGTGTATGTAAGGCGTGAAAATGACGAAAAACTGGATTTTGGGGGTAAAAAATATCCCTTTTTTTAACCTTTTGCCCCTCTGGTTCCCCCCTCTTTTAGTACTGACATCGGAAGAAAAGATCTGGTAAATACTACTCGGTGGACTAAATGTTTGTGCAAAATTTCAATCTTCTACGTAGAAAAATAAGCCCGCCAAAAATATTGAACATAGGCTTAGAAAATGAGTAAAGAAATTTTTGATTTATGACGTCATCACCTCCTATGTCTGGACGCAGGACGGTCTGAAACAATACGTAATGTCTTCTACAAGGCCTCTGGACTTGGAAAACAAAAAAACGGACGAAAAAGCTCAAATAGAAGAGAAATAACGCAATGTACCATGAAAAACGCGTATGGTACAAAATTGTACGATAGGATCCCCAAAGGGCTAAATCTGATTCGTCCTCACTGTCTTGCTTTCTTAATTTACTTAACATCTCCCTAAGAGTTTTCTTTGGTTCGCTATTTGTACGATTCTGTCTTCTAACTATTTTTACCTTATTTTTCTCTAATTTCTTTAAGTCATTCAGAGATTCATCTAAGTTAGCATAGGATTTCGTTCCGACTTCATCGATGGAATACGGTAACAAACCTGATGCTATAGGGCCTATTTTTTTCTTATCCGACATTTTCTCATCTAGTCTTTTGCCTAACGTTAAAATATCGTATGCAAAGTTAATTACTGATTCATCTTCTCTTTGAAGTCTATCAGTAATCCGATCTTCAATGTCTATATTAAATACCGATCCTGTAAATTCGTCTATTAACTGTTTCCTCAGTGTCGCGTAAGATGTGGCATCAATATTCTTCCTTTTCAAAAACAATTTGACCCACTGACGGCCGATTTCTTTGAATACTGACGGTAATAACGATTTACTTTTATTATCGTCATAACCTGCTATATCACAAGCATCGTCAAATTCATGAAAGAATGACACTATGTCTCTATCATTTGTTAAATCAAATCTCGGTAACACTGTTCAACAATGAAAATGTAAATTGAACAAAATCACCTAATTCTTATTGATTTTGTGGTGCTGATCACGAATGTGAAAGCGAAAATCGAATATTAGCTCTGGTTTTTATTTTACATCCATGTCTAAAAATAACGTTATAATAGTTATATATTCGCCTTATTTGAGGTAAAAATGTCCCTGATCTGGTAACTGGAGGAACTATACAAACGCTTTGTTTCTTTCTGTTCCTTATCACAGTTGTGTGTTCTGCTATTGTTCGAAACAACAACGCTAGTGCAGTTATCAGAGTTGTTGATGTGCTACATACTGTATAAAATGACATAGTTTTACAAGCATATTTTTGGACAGTTCCTCTGGGTTGCTTGAAATGACATTTTGACTGTTTGAATAGATGAATATGCTACGACATTGTGTGAATAGGGAGGACAATTTCTGCTACGTATGTGGAAAAGTAACAATTTCTTCATAAAAGCAGCATATAACACCATTAATAAGAAAAGCTTATGAACTTTATTATGATTGTAAAATTGGAGACCAGGATAAGGCTTGGGCACCCCACATTGTTTGTAACATTTTTGCAAGCAATCTGAGAAACATATTAATGGGAAGAGACGTTCAATGCCTTTTGCAGTGCCTATGATTTGGAGGGAGCCAAGCGACTACATCAAAGATTGTTACTTATATATGGTTCCTTCTGTCCAGAATTGAATTTCCAGGAAGAAGAAGCAGACCTTGGTATATCCTAATATTCGTTCTGCGATGCGCCCTGTTCCACATGGAGAATTACTACCTGTTCCTGACCTACGCAAAGAATACGACTTTTCTTCCGATGATGATAAAGAAGTTGTAGCTCCTGAACCAAGTACTTAGAAAGACCCTGACTTTGTGGTAAACGACTCCCCAAGTGAACCATATAGACTCACTCAAGAAGAGCTAAGTGATCTAATCAGGGATTTAGACCTACCAAAAAGCAAAGCAGAAATTTTAACGTCACTGTTACAACAATGGAATTTATTGAAGGAAAAAGTAAATGTTTCAGTGTATAGAAATAGGGAAAGAAAGTTCACCTCATTTTTTACTATGCAAGACACACTTGTGGCATGTCTATATATAAGTGGTCTCATGAAGGCTTTCAAAATTAGTAACGATCCTACGGAGTGGACGCTCTTCATAGATTCGTCAAAGGTGAGTTTAAAGACAGTGCTTTTACATATTGAAAATGAACTTCCTTCAATTCCTGTAGGTTATGCAGTTCATTTGAAAGAATCTTATGAAAATTTGAAACGTTCACTTCAAACCATTAAATATTGTGATTTTCAGTGGCTCATTTGTGGTAACCTCAAAGTGATAGCGCTGTGGTTAGGTATGCAGTTAGCGTATAGAAAATATTGTTCCTTTATTTGTGAGTGGGGCAGCAGGGATCGTGCATCTCACTACGGCAAAAGTGACTGGAGTACAAGAGATACTCTTCAGCCAGGGGTGAAAAATGTGCCACATGAACTCTTGTAGATTGCAAGCGAATTTTGCTTCTCCCGCTTCATATTAAATTAGATCTCATGAAAAGTTTTGTTAAGAGCATGAACCAAGAGGGTGAGGCCTATAAGTACTTAAGAGGAAAATTCTCTCGCTTAAGTGACGCCAAAGTTAAAGAAGGCGTATTTACAGAACCACAGATTCGACAGCTATTCAGAGATAATCAGTTCACTGAAATTTTACAAGGTAAGGAAAAAGCTGCGTGGAAAGCTTGAAAAGTGTTTCTTCACAGTTCTTGGGAAGACATCGAGCAACAAATTACAGAGAAATTGTGGCTGAGTTGTTGTTATGCTACGAGAAACTTGGTTGCAATATGTCTCTGAAACTCTACTTTCTTCATTGCTATCTCGACTTTTTCCTGAGGGTTGTGGAGCAGTAAGTGACGAACATGGTGAGTGTTTTTATCAAGATATTGCAACCATGGAGAAGAGATATGAGGGCAAGTGGAGTTCTAACATGTTAGTAAACTACTGTTGGTCTATTGCAAGGAACGCTCTAGATGTACTGTATAAAAGGCAGACCAAGCGAAGACGCTCAAAATGAATTCGACAGGAATTAATTTTGTACAAGGGATCTCACGAAACTTTTTCCTATATTGTGGTATATGTGTTGGTTTGAAAATTTACATTGTACTTTACTTTGCTTCTTTTGGAAATGTTAGATTTTGTCTATCCTAATTGTGAATTCTTATTCAACTATAAAGAAATTAGGACTACTTCGTGCGGAGTTTAGTTGATGTAGCAAAACATATTTGTACAAATTTGTTCTACCACAATTTGAAGCTCGTTATATAACATTGATTTGCGCATTTTAAAGTATGGACGTAAAAGGTTATAAAAGTTATGGGCTAGTGTATGTCTTAATTATAGGGCCAATCCATGCAAAATGATCGAGAAAAAAGCAAAATTTCCGCTCGACCTTTTCAAAAAAATCTAATTTTTTCATGGATGTTTATCCTGTATCACGGTACTTGAAAACCACAATTAATTATTTTTAGACACGCTATTTATTAGCCATGACGACGCAACGACTGCCGCCATTTTGCGTTTTTTTTTTTCGATTTTCAGGTGTTTACGTTGTTTTGAATATCTCAGCATGTAGTTGTCCTAACAAATTGAAACTTGCTGGACGTCTCCCACTCGTGCAAAGCTAAAACTTTGATCTCTTAACATTTTTGCCTAAAACCATTTGAAGGGGGTGAAATCAGGGCCTACAGTAGCAACATTTTTGGATATTGAAAACATGTTTGGGAAGAGGAAAGAACTGATGTAGAGGTCTGAATTTGTGTGTGCATGTAGTCCGGGGTCATAAAATTTTACAGAACTGTAGCTGTTTCCAAAGGTCTGGAAAAAAATCGTAAAGTTGGGGAATTATGCCAATTTAGCATATTTCACTATCCAATGGTCTGGATAAAAAAATGGTATTTTGGGACTAGTTAGTCCTTTAGTATACCATAACACACAACGAAGCGCGTTTTGTGTTTTTGAGCAGAAGGGAGTCAAAGTATTAAGTAATGACGTCATACTCTAGGAGGTGTTTTGTTCATAAAATCTACTGGATATTTGTTGTTGTGAAGTAAAATAAAGTAGTATGAATGGTTAGTCCAGTAAAGGCTCTTAAGCTCGTTTCTTTCCTCTAGTTGTGACTCACTGTCTTATCAGACCCACAGCAGCACTGGTGAAGAATGCCGCTATCAGCAGAAGGCGAGGAAAGTCAAAATGCACCCTTGACAAAAAAAAGTCCGTAAGTATTCTTTGCTCTTGCTGCTTGCTATATCAATGATACTCAATCATGTTTATTCTTGTTTTAACTGTCAACTCATGCAGGAGACTGTTGTGCTTTCTTTTGATCTACATTCTCAATAAGTGAACACTTACTCGCTATAAACACTGACAAATTTCCAGTAGATTTTATGAACAAAACACCTCCTATAGTATGACGTCATTACTTAGTACTGCGGTTATGCTATGAGTTATCTATGATCTACATAGAACGGGACGTACGCAAGAGGTGTCATAGCAGTAACCAAAACTTTCTTATTAATCTAGAGATCGATAAGTTGTTCACCAATGTATTCGTCATTAATCATTTTGGTTGAAATAAAAGAATCTGTGGGGAATGTTTCTAATGTGTGTAGTTTTGATCAGTAGCGTCTATTTGAAACTTCCCAAGTACTGACTCATGACTAGGCATTGACAGGTGCATACATTTTCTTATTGATGTAGTCTAGATAAGCAATATGATCCACACTAGTAACTAAGTGTTCCTCCTGATAGGTCTTCGAAGCTACTACTACTGACTTTCGGAAAGCCCAGTAGTTTTGTTACTCGACTCGAGACGAAGATATGGAACTTCCTGCACTCGTGGTGAAATACGTAAAGACGTGAACTTCTGAAATTCACTTATGTCATCATATTTGTCCATGCATGGATCTTACATGTTGAATTGTGAAAGCTAGATGACTTCAGTCCTTGACAACGACTTTAAAGACTGAATTACATAGCAGTATTACAGATAAAGAATTCGTTAATTAATCAGAATTTAGTTTTGAAATGTCCATCATTTCCTTTTGCTGTTCGCTGAATGTCCTTTGAATAATATTGAACTAAAAGTACAACCACGGACAAAGTTTAACGATGATATCGATGAACGTCCGTGACAGTACTTTGACTCCTTCTGCTCAAAAACACAGAACGCGCTTTGTTGTGTGTTATCGTATACTAAAGGACTAACTATTCTCAAAATTTCAGATTTTTCTATTTAGGCCCATTGGAGATATTGGACAGTGAAGTATGCTAAATTGGCATAATTCCCCAACTTAATGTTTTTTTCAGGCCTTTGGGAGCAGCTACAGGTCTGTAAATTTTTGTGTATTATGTCCCCGGACTACATGCACACACAAATTCAGACCTCTACGTCAGTTGTTTCCTCTTCCCAAACATGTTTTCAATGTCCAAAATGTTGCTACTGCAGATTCAAGTGGTTTTAGGCAAAAATGTTAGGAGATCAAAGTTTTATCTCTGCACGAGTTGGAGACGTCCAGCAAGTTTCGATTTGTTAGGACAAATGCATGCTAAGATATTCAAAACAATGTAAGCGGCTAAAATCGAAAAAACGCAAAATGGCGCCAGCCCCTGTGTCGCCATGGGATGTTGTAAAAAATTAATTGTGGTTTTTGAAGTACTCTGATATAGGATAAACATTCATGAAAAAAATAGATTTTTTGGAGATGGTCGACTGGCACATGCTTGATCACTTAGAATGGATTGACTCTATATCCAAACTTACAGCATTAGGTTAAATGAATATAAAAATACCTTAATCTCGGTATTTACAACTACTTTGGTTAAACGTTTTCATAAATTTTAATACATTTAAAATTAGTGCTCTCAACGGGTCGGGTCGGGTCGGGTTGAGGGACCCGATCCGTGACCCGAATTGACTGACCCGACCAGACCCGTCCCGATTGACCCGACCCGAAAACTTGACAACCCGACCCGAGCTGACCCGACTGAACCAACCCGACCCGAGTGGTCTGACCCGACAACCCGACCCGGACTGATCCGACCCGACAAGACCCGAACCGACCCGACCCGTAACCCGACCCTAACTGACCCGATCCATTCGGGTCGGTTCGGGTCGGGTCACGGGTGGGGTCGGGTCAATCCGACCCGTTTGAGGGCACTATGGTCACGACACTGGGTGAACGCCAAAATGCACTCACATTGGGAATTAAACCCGGACCACGTCTACCGAAGTCTTACACGTTAACCACTAGCTAGATCAAGCGGGGGATTTGTATATGCATCTTCATGAATATTTGGCACTTTTGAGGTTTAGTTATTTCTTTCTATAACTGATACCAATGTCCGACGTGGGAGAATTTTTTTTCTTGCTTTAGTTCTGTGTGACGAAATTTTTCTTCAAGGTCAGTGTTCTCACCTGCTCGGACGGCAGCGGGTCTTCTCGGAAGGCAGTAGCAAGAGTATCTTGGCGGAGGCAAAAGGAAAGAGTTGAGGAAACGGGAGAACAGCTGTGATTTTTTCCAACCCTTCAACTTTCATTCCAAAATAGTTTCCTATGATTCCGAGACCCGTGCCACTTTGATTTTTCTTTCTTGGTAATTAAAACGTATTTTACAGTATATATAGTTGCACGTAAGAAGATGCATAATATGAATTTTGTAATTTAAAATTTAAAATGATAATTAATTATAAAGTAGTAATTTTATTTCATCACTTTCAGCCCAACAAATGAAATTCAAACAATTCGCTCCCTGGGACTTGGTCATCAATACTGCGTCTTATCCTTTGTCTTGCAGTCAAGTCTTGGTCCTGCATTTTCGTAGTCTTGGTTATCTTTCATACTATGCAAGAGCCAAGAATGCTCGCCTCATCGGTACAAATGAAGACCAAGTGTGATTTTGATTATGGTCTTTCATATTATACGGAAAGCAAGAAAATACGATCATTGCTACCTGGTGATCACCAAAACAAGGCCAAGAGCAAGATTACTATGCACTTTGTCTTCAATATCCAATCTTTATCTTGTTCTTGTATCGGTGTCCTTGGGCTTGGTGAAATAAAATGAAATATTCAATTTAAGGTACCTCGATTCTGCACCGAGGCTAAGGGATATGGTGACCATGAGAAATGAATGAAATAGTGGAATGAAGAAAGTGGGAGGAAACAGGAGAACCCCGAGAAAACCCACAACACGGCGTTTCTCCACCACAAAGCCCACCTAGCACAAGCTGGGATCGAACCATGAACACCATCAGTGGCGGAGCCAAGGGAAGGCCAAGGGGGGCCAGGCTCCCTTGCTCAATTTCTTGTCCCCCTAGTGTTTCCCCCCACACAGATGATGCTATTATAGGTCGACAAACGGTGAGTTGCCAGTGGCTACAAGTGCAACTATTTCCAAAACATCTCTCGAGAACAAAGTTACGAACTGCAAAATACCGTTGCGTTCCGGATAAAATTGCTCCACTTGTTTTAGATTGTATTACGGGAAGATCTAATTCACGGAAATCTGTGGGATGCTTGCATTGACCTCACCACCTGGACATTTATTTTAACCTCTGTCCATTATCTAGTTATCTCCTTTGTTTTGACAAACAACCAGAAAAATAGAAAATCAGTCGGCATTCTCATTCGCTTCAATGTTGAAAGTCATACTAAAATATGATATGCATATTACAAATAACATGTACTGCAGTAAAATATTACACTTGTGTTGGACGAAAAAAGTCTTCGTACACTAATTAATTGATTTCCATTGATTATGGCGACATAGAACAAATGCATAGCTTCCATTAAATGATTTGGTATTATTATTATTATTATTATTATTATTATTATTATTATTATTATTATTATTATTATTATTATTATTATTATTATTATTATTATTATGAGTTTATCTACCAAACGACTATTTATTGATTAATAAAAGTGATTAATCAATTATATTTAGTTACGTATGGTAGATGACTTCAGATTATATTATTTACTGACCGACAGTATCCCACGCTGTCGTATCTGTGCATAAGAAGTAATTTCTAATCTTTTCTTTGTAGAAGTTAAGTAAAAGAACCTGTTTTACCTCGAAATGCTTAATTACAATTTTATTTACACAAATTCAATTCTAACATACAAGATGATATTAACGATGCTATTTGCATATACGAGTTACTTGTCACAAAAACTAATTACGCTAGGAAACTAAAACTATGCTCAGACTGTCTTCCTTAACTAACTTTTACAAGTGGTAGCAATTGAAACTCACATGAGTATATGGTAACCTCTCACCCGAAGTCCAAGGTTAATATCTTTGCACATGGCTAAAAAAAAAAAAAAACAAAGAACGTCTCTGTGGCCTCCGTTTTCACTCTCCCCCTGTGCCAGCCGCGTATTTTCGAAACACACTGAACTCTAGCCATAAGGCATTGTGAACGGGGTTACGCTTGGCAACAATGTAGGAAAAATGAATGACGTTTATATCGCGATTACGAGTCATGACCTACATATAGCACAAAGTAAACGTCAGATGCTGGCGGCCCTAACAGCCGAGTAAGTTAGCGCAACATCCTAGTAAGGAAAGTTGTTGTTAGCGTGGGTTCAAAACCTGCCGTAAGAATGATTTTCTTATTATTTTTAATTTTTTTATAATACTTCTTTCGTTAAAATAAGATTAAAATAATATTCAAAAAGTGATTTAACGATTATTTTTTAAAATTTTCATTAAACTTCTTTCATTAAAATAAGTTTGCTCTTGTACTTATACAGATCCATAGCAAAAGTAATAATAATAATAATAATAATAATAATAATAATAATAATAATAATAATAATAATAATAATAATAATAGTAGTAGTAGTAGGAACGGGTTAGAATGCAATTCAGCATTCCGTGCGATGTTGCCAAACCTAATGCCTTCTGGCTAGGGCTGAGTGCATTTCGAAAATATGCGTGCCGACCTGAATCCCCATTATATTACCCAATGTTTTCAATCTTTAATTTCAAATTAAGTCCTTTATGATTTTTTTGCAATTATAATGTCTCATTAGTTTCTATCACCGTTGTCCTTTAGGACAAGCTATTGTAACAAAGGAAAAACATATTAATGGTTCCTCTTGATTAGTTTTCAAGGCTTTTTCTTATAATTCACTTAAGCACTATCACTTTTTTTTTTTTTACAAATTATCATATCCATTTATTTATTTATTTTCATAAAATCTGTTTTCAACACATTATATTATCATGCGGGATTAAAATAAATCTGGAACTTATTTATTACCTCCATCATTCCATCCGAAAAATTAGTGTGATTTGTACACGAGGGAATGTTTTCGGGCTGCTAAAATTAAGATTACTAGTGCCATGCTATAACTTTGAGTTTCGCCTTATCTCAAGTAGATGCAGACATGTCAGAAGGTTTGATCCTTGTAGATACACTAGTTCAAACGCTGTTCAAGATGAGGTCTGGTAAATATGACTCTCAACGAACAATATTCGAACAAATTTATCAAGAATGTTTGGAGATGTGCAAAGAAAATGGTCTCGAATTCCAGAGCAGGAAACAAATAGAATATAGGAGTTCCTCGTGGAAATGAAGTAGACATCCGCCATCGAAATATCACAAATTCATTTTGGATGAATCATTTCCTTCATTGGATGCAGAAAACGAATTTTCTAAAGATAATATATATATCAAGAGGCATTTTTCTCCCTACTATTTATAGACAATCACTGAAATGGAAAACCGCTTTGTATCATGTTGCAAAATCATCAGATCAATCACCACTCTACATCCAAAAAGTAAAAACTTTTTTAAATTAGAACATTGTCGAGCCTATAACCCAGCACTATAAAGTGATCAGCAAACATTAAAGTGAGAATTCAAAATCCTCCCAAACACAATTAATATAGCAACCCAAAAGCATAAAAAGCATATAAAGCATAACAGCAATTTACACATATGGTTGGTACATTGAACATGATCGTGATTGTCTAAGAATCCAGAAGAAACTAGTTTTAAAAGCATAATTTTAGAAAATAAAATATAAAGCATAATTTAAAATATATAGCAAAATTCTTGGAAAATTCTCTTTCACTGAAAATTTAACATACTGTGTTAATATTTTTTAAAGCCGATATTTACAATGCAAAATCATTGAGAACATAACAATGCAACAACGAAAAGCTTATTTTCATTTCTGTAAACTTTTCGGTGTAATCCTTTGAAGTGGAGAAAAGAAAAAATAAAAGAAGAAATTTTTCCGCCAACAATGAATAGTATGCAAGAACTCCATACTATATTGTTATGTTTACTTTTTGAACTTAAGCACTTTCTGTACTGTTTGGTGGCATCTTTTACTTTCTTTTTCTGTATATATGTACCTGTAACGCGCACACAAATGATAGAAAAAAATTGTTCGAGCAAAGCACATCTCTTTACAATGAATTAGGTAGAAAGTTCATTAAATATATGAGAAACTAGTTGCAAAAAAAAATCAATAAATAGATCAAGATATTTAGAATATTTAATGTATAATAAATATAAATTATACACGATTAATGTAAAATAATCATTGAAATTAACAATAAAGCATATTTTTTTTTTTAAAAAAAGCATAATTAAACAAGAAATAAAGCATAATGTGTGTTGCTCTAACAATTAAGTCAAAAAACCGCATTCCTAGAAAGCTACAAGCTAGGTATCATCTCTGTGATTATATCAGTTTCTAGTGCTACATGTGAAAGGGCATTCTCTTCTTTGAAAAGATTAAAGACTTGTATACCCAATTGAATGACTCATGATAGGTTGAAAAACTTAGTGTTACTTTATATTAAGGAGAAAATTGCTAAATCGTTAGATCTTTAACAAGTTGTGGATATGTTTGCTGCTGCCCACACGAATATAAAGATCCTCTTCAAGTAGAGGCATGAACGTATAAGTTATTTTTTTACCTGTAAAAGTGTGTTTGCTTCCACTTAAGTCAACCAGCAACACATATTTTAAACGCCATGATTAAATAACTATTTACTTATATTTGAAATCAAGTGCATTAATGAATCCTAGCTGTTTGAGGTACTAAATTCTTATATTTTCACTGTTTTCCAAAGAGTAAAATCATAAACAATAAAGAAGAAACATTCACCTTGAATACACACACACACACATATTATATATATATATATATATATTGGAGATGGCCCCCTCAAAATTCTCTTTGGCCCTTCGTTGCTCTCCCCTGAAAAAACTCTAACTAAGCTACTGGACGCCATGTACCAGAGATGAATTCTCTACCATTGAGCCACCGCGGCCCTGCTTGGGCTTGGTCGTCCATATCCAATATCTCTTTTGGCGTTGCTTAAACAACTTCTAGTTTTGTTCTAAATCCAGACTCCATATTGGCGTAGATATTAATATTACAGTCGATTGTTAAAATCAATCTTCCACATTTAAGAATTAAAGTACACACAAGTACAAAAATAAGCATTTACCATAAAAACACTAGCTGCAAGTGTTCAAAATAGATTTATGGTTTCTATAAAATCAATTGAAAATTGCTATTTTTAATTAGGCAGCTACTGAAAAACAGCAGCTTTTGACTCCAGCCGAGTTTAAACTGAACCTAAACTCAGTTGACCAAAGTGTACTGACCCGACAACCCGACCCGAGCTGACCCGACAATCCGACCCGAGTTGACCTGACCCGACCTGTTTAAGAGCACTATTTAAAATATACTGATATTGTTGTACAAGAGTAACTTTTTTCATAACCAGAGCTAAGAATAGTGCACTACTATTACATTTTCTCATATTATGCTTAAATGAATGCAAAACTCATAAATTTAAACAATTTACATACTCCCGATCAAAATTTGTTGAACAGTGTAATCTGCCGTAATCTGAAAATACTGTGACTGCTATTTTCTGTTCTTGCGATGTACTACCGCCTTGATTCGCCATATTTTCTACTTTAGACTCTATACTAGGGAACTTTAAAAATCTAAAATTTTTACTTTCTTGTCGCCGTGGAGTTAATATTTTACTAATATTTTCTACACCAATATCAATGTCCTTTATAGCCTTTTTACTTCTAGTCAAAATATCTTCAGTCATTACCAATATAAGATAAATAAATATTTATAATATATATAACACCTTAAGATTTTATGCCATCACATTATTCCAGAAAATCAACATATTATATTAAAATGAAAACCCGGAGCAAAATGTATGTATTTTGTGTGTATGTGTATGTTGTTATAATAAACTAGAAAATAATCACAACAATCGTGGTCGGGTGGGTGAGTTAATGACTATCATGCAACTACTTAACTAGTTAATAAAAAATGTTTAGGAAATTTGGGATCGAAAGAAAATACGTAAATCTTAAAGTGTCTCGGACATGCTAGTTGGTCAATGTAAAATATTTAGACATTCGGGATCGTTACTAAGGCGTAAGCCTCACAACATATCTCTACCATGTTCTGGTAGGCTAATGTAAAAGTATTTAGACGTTTAGGATCGTTCAGCATCTCCAACCATGTTCTGATAAGCTAATGTAAATATTTGGGATCCTTCAGCATCTTCTACCATGTTAGCCTGGTCTACTCTAGCTTGAAATGAATGTGGGGATTGTAGCTTAAAGGAGAAGACCAAACTAAACTTAGAGAAATATCTGAAATTTCTCTTGTAAACATGCCCCTAAAAGTTAGACAAAATTTTGTGCAATGAAAACCAAAACTAATTCAAGTTGTAACTAATGACGTTGGTGTTTAATTTAGAGAAAAGCTTAGCGTTCATCTTAAATCAGTTTATTCGACATAGAATTAAATGTTCTCAGATTTGACGTGTTTAAATGTCTGAAAGATTGTATGGAATAAAAGAAAGGAGATCTAGGCAAAGAGAACGTCATACCTTGAGTACTTCTGGATCCATGTTGTCAAGAATCCTCCTCTGCAGCTCGGCTTTGGATGTTATAAAATGTCCTTGGAAGGATGAAACTTGGTAATTGTAAAACACTCTCAAATAAGAATTGTGCACGAGCTTTTCAAACACCCTAAACTGAAATGATTAATTCGATCTCGTTACTTTAAGTATAGTTTCGTATTACAAAGTGACGTTCGTTTTGTTTATAATTTACGACTCATCGCGTTAACTAGTTCGTCGCGTCTCTTTCAATAGTCCGCGTTCTCTCAACTCTCAATCTTCTACTACTCGGTTCCGATCTCTTACTAACTACTCTATTTCCAAGGAAACAGTTTTATGTAATGGAAAATATGAGATTGCAGATTTCAGAGATGTTTCAGAACAACAATGATTCCAGCCAGCACGTGAAACTCTTGAGAAAACTCAGTTGAGAAAGAACATTCTGCTGACCAAAAATCCTTAAAATCTCCAAACGCAATCTTCCAGATAATCTAAATTTTGTCAATTTGAGAAATTTCTGGAAGAGATGAATACAAAAATTCTTACAGTGTAACAAACATCCCCGTACACAATTCTGAAAGTAAAATGCTGATTTAATAGTGATTATATAACAGTTATATAATAACCTCATTATGTAAATTCTCTTTAACGTAATCTTACTAAGTTGCAGTTTTACTTTTCGTAACAAAGATAACAATTCATGAACAATGTAAATAATTTTCATAACGCTATTTCCTCCTTTCTTTGTCGAGTAACATGATTTTAATAAGCACAAGTGATTATGCAAATAAAATTTAATTAAATTACTTTCAATAACACAATGTATCGTAGCGTTACCAAGAATTGAACCAAGTTCCATATCATCTAATAGCAACTCATAACATTCCATAACAATATATATGTGCGGATGTAATTGTGATTTGCCGCAGTAAAGCTGGGGTGAATGCAAATGAATGCTTAGGTTTATAGAATTTTAACAACGGCAAAAAACACGATTTCTTGTGGAACAGGGAAATATTCTCGAAAACCTTCCGCTCATGCTCAAGTGTCCTACAAGTGTTATGTGCATTTCCGCAGAGAATTTTTCACCTGAATAACCAATGAAATCCTTGAGCACTGGAAATGATGAGTAGTTATTGTTTAGAACTCGTACTTCCCACAACAGCAGTTTCTTAATCTTAAAAAAATAGTTGTTGAATAACAGCTGTGAGTTCCATTTTATTGCAACACATTTCAATTTTTAGGTGTCGTGAACTCCTGGCTAGGTCCCGCGGACCCCAGGGGTCCGTGGATCCCACTCTGAGAACCTCTGTTCTAATTATTTGTAAGAACTTATTGATAAATTTGCATTTTTTGTTAGAAAATATAACACTCTTGCTTGTACCTTTGTTGGTGCATGCACCTGGAATTTTGTTACGTCCCTTCCTCCTTTTGGGGCAACAATAACGACAAGAACAATTTAACTTTTCGTTATTTGCGTTATTGGTGTGAGCGTAAAAATCACAGGATTAAACTCAGAAGTTACTTCTATATGCCAGTGGTCATTGTGAGGCTACAGGTTTCCCTTCTTTGTCCCAAAATCACTTTTAAAAGTACAATAAAAATCCAGACCACCTTCTTACACTTTCTTTCATGCTCGTTTTGGCCCATTCGGAATACAGACTGATTTTATTTAAAGAAAAATTGTAACACACAATTTCCATGTCCGAACCATACGTTGGCGCTCCATTGTAAATTCATTTCAAGCAATGTCAACAATCCTTTGTTTCGTAAACTCCTTTTTAATTGTTGACTCAACTTTTTGTTTATCTGAACTGACAACAGTTTCAGACCTTTTCTTTTCGCAATACAACAATGCTTTACGACCTACTTTGACGGTTCAGTAGGAGTTTGTCAGTAATCAGCAACCGATCGACTTTTTCGGAAATCCACATAACATAGCACGTGAATATGGTGAGTAGACTGGCATAATCGTTTGTGGAATGCTTGCGTTCCTACTACATTTTTAGGGTATGTTCATACTGTAGTGTTCTTTGATCGTGAAGTCTGTAACTGGGGATAAGCGTACTAATATTATTAACATTACATTTTATCAGAAAAAAATTGGCTAAAGCAACAAGATCTCATATAATTAAAGAAATCGGACTAACAGTACAGGGTGTGCAAATTCATCGTTTGTGCAAACAGTTCCGCAGCAATTGTTTTCACAGTATCCATCTTGCATCTAGCAAAATGCAGGGAGACCTCTGAGCGTATTTACAAAAGAGGGGTCTATTATTAAAACCGGCCACATCCATTTTTTACTTTTTGAGAAAATAAAAAAAAAACATTTATCTCTGTAATAACATGCGACTTTTGAGAAAATGTATCTCTGTAATAACATGCGACTTTAATTCTGTTCTCTCGACACTGGAATCTGTTCATTTTTGTCTACACAAATGTTCGGTCGCACAAAATCAAGAACTGAGCAATAAATAACGCTTTTTAGACAATATACACAGGATATGGTAGTGGAAGTGAAAAATGGAAATGGTAGGTTTTGATACTAGACCCCTCATAAGAAAGAAAAGATAGATGTTGTTATCTGACACTAGTTCATCGTGGAAATCCCTTGTTCGTCGAAGTTTAGCTTAAATATTAGAACGCTACGCTACAAAGAATTTTAAGAAACTTGAATGTGAAAACCACAGCAGGTTTCAGTTGTGTGTAAGTGATTATGGTGATCGATTTTATTTCTGTAACTGGTTTATTGACAAATTAAATGAAAACCCTATGCTCTTGTTTTAAGTTTCCTGAGGAAGCCAAATTCTTCGTACCCTCATTAAAAGCAAGATATTGGTCATCAGTACTGTCGAACGTGAGATCAGAAGTGTCAATGCAGAAACGAGGAATCATTTTTTGGTGTGGCATAACTGCTAATGAGGTGATAAGACCTTTATATTTTCATGAAAATGTAACAAAGGCATCATACTAAAAGCTACTAAGGGAGAAGATATTTGTTGCACAAGATCCCTTAAATTTAGGTCAAAATGATGAATTATGGTTCATACAAGACGGAGCACCACTACAACGCTCAAATACGACTAACTTATAAATCTTTAAAAAGACAAGTTTGGAGGACGACTTATTGCTATGGGGTGAACTGTCGAATCGCCACCAAGTAGTCCAGATCTCACTCCATACGATCTTTTCTTGTGGAGATTCCTAAAACAAATTGTTTCAAAAATCACGTAACAATGTACATGACTTACAACAGAATTAGCATACGTAGAGGTATGTTGGAAAAGGTGTTTACAGTGGCTTTAGTAAATAGAATTAACTAATGTCTTGCTCATTCACGAGGACATGCCGAATAAAAGTAAGTTCATCTTATCGGTCTTACACTTAAATTAATATCTCTAAACAATTAATGGCAATGGAGCCAAAAATGTTGTATTTAAGAAGGAATAATATGTTTTCTTAGGTTCATAGTATAGCCTTATTCAATCTGATTCTTATTGCTCGCGAGACATTTGTTTTTTACAACAACCATGTGTCCATAGTAAACAATTTCCTGACGTCCTTACGTGTGCAGTATACGAGTAGGCTATTGCGCTGGAAGTGGGATCATATGGTTATTGTGTAAGAAGTAGGGAAAAGATACGCTTTTTTATAAATAAAGTAAACAATATTGAAACTTAAAGGTCATCTATTAGAATTTTATCTTTTTAAAGTATTACTTGTGATTAAGATTTTTTCTTTCGTGGTACACCTTGTCTCAAAAAGGTTGAGCGCATTCTTTATTGCTGTTTCGAGGCAAAAATTTTCTAAGTCCAACTTCGGGTATCTTCGAAAAAAAAGTAAACAAGGTTCGAACCTCGAAGTAAACCTTTGCAATCGGGAAAAAGTTTGCAGATGTGTTTTTCTTCTTTTAAATGTAATAAGACTTGTTACCAAGTGAATAAAAAAGCAACATTGTTTGAAATACTTAACGATACAGTATTTCGAAATTTTGTATTAATGTCAGTACATGCTTGTTTGTCATTTTGCTCTCCATACATAAGGAACATTTAGATACGTAAACGAATCTTTCCATATGTAAAAGAATGGTGAAAATTAAGACATAGAACATAATTATCGCCTGAGTACTAAAATAAAAGTCAAAGTAGAACAGAAACAGCGTTTCCAGTGGATATAAACAGATGGTGATCAGAAAAATGGAAACACCTAAACGAAATTGCAACTTACCAGATTAATATGGTGTCGGGCCAACTTTCCCCTTTAGAACAGCCTTGATGTGACCTGGGATGGAGGCATAGAGGTCGTGAATGGTAGCAAGTAGAATTTTACACCATTCCTCGTGCAGGGCATCTGCCAGTTTTGTGAGAGAGGATGGGGGTGGAAATCGTCGCCGGAGTCGTGTTTCCAAAACGGACCACAGATGTTCAATTATGTTGAGATCTGGGGATTGGGCGGGCCAGGGGAGGTTTTGAAATTCATCCCGATGTTCCTCAAACCAGCTGCAACAACTCCAGCTGTGTGAATGGGTGCATTATCATCCTGGAAGATGGCGTCATTGTCCGGGAACAACATCCGGACCATAGGATGCAAGTAGTTTCCCAAAATTGCGACATAATCGTTGGCAGTGATTCGTCCGGTAAGGTTGACCACAGGACCCAATGAAAACCATGATATGGCGGCCCACAGCATCACCGACCTGCCGCCGCCATGTTTCACAGTTGGGCAGAGACACTGCAGATCATAAGATTCTTTGGGTGTTCTGCACACATAAACACGGCCCTTGGTTGGGAATAGGGTGAAGGATGACTCATCCGACCATATCACACGTTTCCAGTCCTCAACGGTCCAAGTTGCATTGTCGCGGCACCATTTGCGGCGTGCGAAAGCGTCATGGTCCCTGATGAGCGGTTTGGCCCGTGCAACACAACCCCGCAAGTTCATGTCATGTAATTCGAGGCGGACTGTGATTGTCAAAACAGGATGGGGGAGGTGCTGATTGAGTTCCTCTGTCACTTGCTCTGCAGTGGCACGACGGTTCTGCGTGACAATGCGCTTTAATACTCGGCGTGACTAGTCACTCATGATTTTCTTCCGCTTCAGCGATGTGGTTTTCCCGTGTGTTGTGTAGGCCGTCATCACCTTCGACACTGTCCCACGCGACACACCTAACACAGTAGCCACTGCTGTCACACTCGCTCCACATAACCGCGCACCAACAATTTGCCCTCTTTGAAAATCTGAGAGGTCTCCCATTTTACGCTACCTCCGTCTGCTGCAGCCACTGGACACTGCTGTTCCACTGCGCCTGACGTAGTATGGAAACCGATCTAACACACCACCACCAGCGGTCCTGCTCTGCGGGCGCCACGATACCACTGCCAACCCATACATCTGACGTGTTGCCAACTAGAGGTGTTTCCATTTTTCTGATCACTATCTGAATGTCATAATTATCTTAAATACAGCTATATATGGCTAGAAGTATTTTTCGACTAGCGCTTGTGTTAGCTCAGTGGTAAGCCGTTGGATTTCAAATTGCAGCGTTGTGAGTTCGATTCCCATCTGGGTCAATGTTTTTTTATGAAATTCTATTTTCCGCAATACATGAAAAATTATATAAAATAATTACATTAAAATACATCAGTTGTATATATATATATATATATATATATATATATATATATATATATATATATATATATATATATATATATATATATGACATATAATAATTGCAGAACATAGTGGTTATTATGTTTAAAGTATAACAGGTGTTCACAGTACTTTGGTATTCTATATCACTATATGTAAATGTTAAATACAAATTAAGAAAATAATATCATCTCAAGAAATAAAGTAGTGTATTTATTTGCAGTTATTCGTCATACGGAAGTTACTTCTCAATTTTCTCATTACAGCAAGTGATTTACGCTTTCTGAAAGGTAAACAGACTTGCGGGTATAAACAGAAATTATTATACAAACTCCAATCTTGAGTACAGACACAAAATTCACGATCCCCAAAACCATGCAAAGAGGATATCTAGGAACACGAAGTCATGTCTAAGAGACTTGTTATAGTTTCGAAAGAAGGCAGAATAGGATTTCTTTCCAAAGGATGACCCTAGATATCCTCTTTGCATGGGTTCAGTTCAATAATCTACAATGCTTTTGTATATGGATGTGGTCCCTTTCTCTCCGCCTCTTATATATATAAATATATATATATATATATATATATATTGTTACACAGTTAAACCTCGAAGTCCTAAGCCGGACTCAAATTATGGGGCGAGACGCCCGCGCTTTTCTAATTGTGTGTGTTGCAAAGAAAAGAGAAAAAGGGAGAACGGAGTCAGGTGAGGCTTTGATTGTATTAGCAACCTGAGACCTCATTGACACCAACCCACACGCATGTAATAGTGGTATGACCCTGGCTTTGATTTACTCAAATCACAGTGGCGGGTCTCGGATGTAAATTTAGTTAACACCACGCAAGCGATAAGTACATGAAAAAACATTATGTATTTGGAGCTATGCGTGAAATAAAAATGGAGTAGTAAATGTAAAATAGGTAATTCAGCCCCGGCGTCATGGGGAAAAGTCATAGAAACACTAGAAGTCTTGGCCACTATTGAGCATGCGCGTGAAGAAGCTTCTCCAAGCTCGTCAGGGCTCGTGACGGGCTCGTCAGGGCAGCTATCCCTCCCTATCTAGATTCAGTTCACAGTCTTCATATGTTACCTGGGTTTCGATTTCCAGTACAAGCTCTACCACTGAAATACGAGTCTCCCCCCACTATTGAGACTTTTAGTGCACTTTCTCATCATCTTCGAACCAGTAAGCCAAAGACGTTTCGATACTGAGGCTTAAAAGGAGTTGGACTCAGAACCAACCTTGACATACTGGGTGGAGAGTAGAGGAGTGATATCAAATACGATTACACAAAAGAAAGTGTATACAAATATAATGTCAATCTCAGAAAACACATAACAGTTTTATGGTGTTCGGTGTTCGCCTCGTAACGAACTGTGTGTTCTTGAATCTCTAAACAAGTCTCATGTGCTCGTTCACTTTATAGGGGAACCAAAAGTCTCAGTTGCGTTTCAGGGCAAATCGCGAGTGATTTTTTTTTATCGAAGAGTTTTCAATATATAAAAGTGTAAAGTGTATGCAAAGTGTTTCTTTTGACTAGTCAAGTGGTGTATCTGTACTATGTAAAGTCAGTAAAGTTCAGTGGCGTACTTGGCCTAGGCGGTGTTCAGCTTATGACTCTGATATACAAGTATATTCCTTCTGCTCTAAGTAGTGCGGTTTACAAGGAGTGAAGTAGCGACGAAAATTTTCTATTCTCAACTTCTCTCGCTTTAAGTTGTTATAAGTCAGCGGAATAGCTGCTAGGTTCCGAAGAGCAAGACTCAGTTTACCTCACGACGTTTTCTTGTGTAGTGATGCAAATGTAAAATCGGGACGCGAGTGTTAAGACAGAATTCAGCTTTTATCTCATGTACTTGCAAAACCCTAAATCTGCTTATGCTTCTGCTAGCTTTGGTGGGATCACTGTCAGTTTTATCTCTGGGCAACAGAACCGCCCGTTTTACGGGATGAAAGTTCGACTCGTTTGTCCGGCGATAAGTGGCTAAAATCCCTACCACTTAATTGGGGAGGATCACAGGGAGTTTATATCTAGACAGCAGAACCGCCCGTTTTACGGGATGAAAGTTCGACGGTCTTTCCGGCGATAAGTGTCTAAAATCCTTTCCCATGCAAAGCTTGGGGGTCACAGGTATCTTATTCTCTTGGTTCAACAAGGCCCCCCCTGCACTAGGGGTGCATGTCCGACGGTTGCCTGGGAATAACTGCCTAAAACTCTCATTTATGCAAATGCAACAAACCAAAAATCAAAATGCAGGTACATGATCCAATGGTTGGATGTTCGTAATCCCCCCCTGTGTGAATTAAAAAAATAGTTTAAAAAATGAAGTTTAAAAAAGAAAACAAGTTAAAGAATAGAAGTAAAAAGTAAAATCATCATAAGTGAACAAATAAACATGTTCTTTTATAAACAGCTGTCTAGTCACTTTCCGTTTCCCGTTCTAAAAAGTAAAGCAATATTTATAAAGAAAGGGAAATTGAGTATTCAAGTTCAAAGGAAGCTAAATAAAGATATTGAAATAATAATAAGTCTCATAATACGTAAAAATTTGACGTAGCATTTCCGAGGGAAGTAGTTATCAGTGATTAAATTCCTATTATATCAGAGGAAATAGGTTGATTACACACTGCCCTGGTTTAGGAGGCCACTGATTTGAAAAACAGATTTATTCATCAAAAATGAGTTTCGCGCAGAAAATAAAAGAAAGGCTATTAGATTTAGGGCAATCCCATTGTCCTAAGACCCGCACTGCAAGCACCGTTATATTTTGGATCGGTGGAATAATTATTATTGTATTGAATGCAATAAAGTAAAAGTACATGGACATTCTCCTCCTCAATTTGGCCCTAGAAAAAAGAACCCGTTACCGAGTTACTTGGATACGTGGAGTCAGCCCAGACATCTCGAACCAACGACCGCTAGCCCGCAAACTCCTGATGCGCCGGCGAGTGGCTACGACCTAACGCCGCTTGCCGCGTCTAGTCCTATCTCGACTAGAAATGATACAGAAATATAAAGTGCTGGTTCGAGTGATAAACCAACACCAGCTCCTAGGACGATATATGTAAATTCAGATACTGACGAGACCCCACCTGGGGTAGATCCAAAAACTCTAGTGAATGAAGTAAATTCAAAAGATGAACTAGAAATTGCAGAACTAATAACTGCAGGTCAGGAATGCCCTCAAGCAACAATTGAGATAGAATCAACAGCAGGTGTAATACCTGATGTCCCCTCGAACCAAAGATCCTTAGATAATAATAAGTTAGCTGATAAGGAAAATAGATTAAGTAACTTAGTGTTAAGTTCAGGAAATAAAGATATTGATGTATCAAAAGAACCAGATAGCCCAGTAGCGCTTTTTTTTCCTATTAAATACGAACTGTCAGATCCTACAACGCCGTTAGAAATGCAAAGACCGACCTTTCAATCTTTTTATGCTGGTAGTAGTGATGAAACAGTTTATGCTGAGATCGGTCCTAGAACTATATATGCTAACTTAAATACTGAATCACGAATTTCAACGAGTAAAGAGCACATTTATGAAAATATTGGTCTCGAACCCCAGACTTTAACGAATAAAGAGCCAATTTATGCAAATATAGGAACCGAACCAAGGGAAAGGAAAATTGAGAGCCCTGACGAGAACAATGAAAGTCAATTGCGCTCCCTGACACAGCCTAACGATGAAGCATTAATAGACCAGATTAAACATTCATTACAAACAGAACTGTCCCTTGCAGTAGGAAACTTAATTCGAACTTTAACTAAACAACTACGGAACATGAAAGTACAGGTCACAGTTGTTCGTCGCCAAGGTGACGACGAAGAGAAAATAGGTATTCTATTTCAAGCTGACCCCTCAGCCTCCTTTGAAGACTTATTACCTGAGGAAAATGTAGTTGGAAATTTTGATATGGAAATACAGACCGACGTTTTTCAAAAGAAAGATGTTAGCGTTCAGACCGAATATAAGTTTCCTAAAATGATCCGGATCGACACAGATCGTGAACTTAAAGTTATTCGGACGACAGCTACGCAGACCAACCCTGTTATGTTTGAAAATAGCCTTACCCTCCAAGGGAAACTGCAATATTTGGACAGTATAGATAACATACTCAATGTAGTTACTAAAGTCAGGTGGTCAAACGGAGATATTAGTAGTGCAGATTCAAACGGGGGTTAATCTTTGAAAGACGATTGGTTGGGATACGAACTACAGAAATTACAAAACGAAGAAATAGCCCAATTTCAAGAAGACAACCCGGAGTCTTCTCCTGAGTCATCCCTGGAGGATGAGTCAAAACCTTCTTGGAACTTCGAAGAAGAACTCCGATATGACCGTTGGGATCCTCCTACGGTTTCTACTCCCCGAGCAGCGAACCAACACCTTCCCACAGAGGACGCTGACCAGAGAAATGACCTCGTCGCCCCTGCTCTAGTTGAGAGGATGTTAGACGATGAGAAAAAAGTGATGATGTTTTCCCCTCAGTTTATTCCGACCACCAGAAGCAAATTGAAGGAGAACGAGAAGACAACGATTCCTGGTCTGAGAGTAGAATAAACGAAAACATTGGTAAAATATTTGATTACGCGGAATTTGGTGCATCAGTAATTTGTTTAGATGAAGTACAAAATAGAGACGATCCCTCAACCTCTCCAACCCAAAGTGAATCTAGCAAACAAACTGATAGTGTTAAGGATATTGGTTTACAACCTTCAGCTAGTGCTAGTTCTAAATTTAGTTCCTATAATGAAACTGGTGAATCACCTGCGACCAACGAAATGAAAAAGTACCAACAAGAGGAAAAGTTAGATCCCTTACAGATAGTGTTTGTTTCGCCACCTAGTAGCGTAGTTACACCCACGACCCCAGTGGAGAAATTCGAGTTTAGCGAAGGGGAAAAGTCAGAAAAATCAGTACTTAGCAAACAAGATAGATCTTATACATCAGAATTTAGTCCAGAACAAACCTCCGAGTTAGAAAATAGAAGCGTAACTGATACCGACTATAGGTCCGTTTCTGAAAATTTCAACACATCGGCTTCTTTAGACAGGTCCTTAGGTCTGAAAGATGAGCCTGTTTCACATTCATCAAGTGAAGATAAGACCTCTGACAAGCAAAAATCAAATTTTTCGCCCTTTTTAAACGTAGATCCTGAGGATAAGCCTTGTATAAATTTAAAATCTGAGCAAGAAATTAAAACTAGTCCGGCTACCGAGCCATCTATACCATATAGTTTTGAGAAACCTAAATTTACAGATACTGTTGTAACAGGCAAAGTAAGCAACCCTCCTCCCGAGGGTGACAATCAAAATTCTACTATTACTGCTAAACCACAATCCTTCAAGATTTATCCAAATGTTGAAATTCCCTCCTTCTCTGGTAATAGACATGAGTGCGTGGAAATTTTCCTGCAAGAATATGAATTAGTGGCTAGCATATACGAACGGTCAACCCCAGAGATAGTAAATTACCTCCCTTATTGTTTGAAAGGGGAAGCTCTCTCCTTCTATTTAGTAGACATAGGAAACCTTTCATCCTTAAACTATAACGAGATGAAGGAAAAACTTAAAAAGGCATTTCCTAGAATTGAGTATACTGCAAGATTAGAATACGACGTTGATACAAGAAAACAACAACCCAATGGGAGTACTTTAGCGTTCATTTATAAGTTAATAAAGGATTTGAAATTCTTACGAGGTTGGGTTAATGAAAGTGAATTGATGAGTAAGCTTAAAATGAGTTTGTTACCAGACATCCTAAATAAGCTGATACTTCAAGTGGATGATTGTGACAATCTCGTACAGTGCCTGCAATATCTTAGAAAACTTCACACAGCACAAAGATTAGTTAGTCAGATAATGAGTTATGACGTAACATGGGAAAATGACCGCTTGGACTTGTCAAGCATTAAAGAAACTACCCAACCTGGATTTGTACAGGTTAGTTCTTGTTACTCAGACGAAGTAGTAGCAGAACCGGGTTACAAAATGTATAGGAACACTCACCAAAATACCTATGGCTTTGGCCATGGGCGGGCGCAGCTTTGTACAGTCAAGATAAAAATAGGAGACCGCTGGGCGCAAGTTCTTATTGACACAGGCTCAGAAATTTTGCTGGCTTCGAAAACCCTCTTAGCCCCAAGATTTCCACTAACTGAGAGATTGAAGGGTTATGTAAAGGTTCGTGGCGTAGGTGCCCACCCCACAGATTACATTCCTGTGGTGAGAATAGCGTGTTGCTTCAAGGATCACTTGGAAACAACCAAACGAAGGTTTCTAGACGTAGCTATAGTTGAGCCACAGTTTTGCACCTATGATGTTATTTTAGGGATAGATTTTTTGCATAAGTATGTCACAACCATTCATTCCAAATACTTATATAAGCAGCTAAAGACGGGAATCATGTTGAAGACTTTTGGTTCTCAATCCCAAAAGGTACAAATGGGCATCGTCAAGGTGTAATTCATACCTTAGACTTAACACATGTTGAACGATACCCACCCTCAGTAGTAAAAGGATCGCTTAACGATTCTCAATCGGCACAAGATGATAATGCTAGACAAACGGTCTTCTCTAACCCTCCTCATGGAAACAACCAAACTTATAGGAAACGGAACCTCCCACTCAGGAGTAAGGATCCGTCTCCAAAGTTGGTCACCGGAAATCCCATAAATCCCGTTGCTAGTGTAGCTGATAAAAGAAAAAACTCCCTGCTAAAGAAATTACATCTCGAGTATTCGTGTGTTCCAGGGAAACTACAAAATTTCCCTCGGAGCCTATGAATAGAACGAATGGAAAAGTCAGTAGGCGTGAAAAGGCAAGACCTAAACGAGCTAAGAAAGGCAAGGTATCTTCCAGTGCTCCCGAGCTGGAACCTACCAATTCGCCTGACTTAGAAAAAGAGGAAAAGAATCTATGGAGCCTTGACCCTCAACCAGGCCCTAGTGGAACTTTGGTAGCTAGTTCTACAGAAAGTTCGAGTACAGAGATTATTCCCAGAAAGAAAAAGAAAGCGTTTTATGCGGTAAAATATAGCAAGAAGAACCAACACTCTGTAAAGCCACCCCTGCCCTCACAGGCGCCTTATGAGCCTGTAAAGGACAAATGAAATAGAGGACAGTTAGAAACGTTAGAAAAACCTTTGACAACGCAAGGAAGTGTAAATGATCCAGTAACCCTCTCTGATCTAGAGAGTTTTGCTCAGGATCATATTAAGGAAGAGGTCGTGCCAAACCCCTTGGGGTTGAGCGACGAAATTTTTGATATCTATCCGGATACTACCTATAAAGTGCACCTTCCAGCAAATGTCCGCGTGCCGTCCAAGGCTTCGTATGACATAGAAATTACCGCACCAACCGGGACCGTGCATATTTGGGACATCATACCTTCCAAAGGAATTCGGTATTGGCACTCCTGTTTGATCCCCAGAGGTCCAGTTTTTACTGACAATGGAAATATTACTCTGACTATTTTTAATAGTTCGGATCGAACTAGATCTTTGTCTAAAAACCTTTATTTAGGGAAACTTGTTCCCCAGGTTGAGTCTTTAAATGACGAGACAGACAATGACGTGCAGACCGTTAATCAGATCGTACACCTTACTAACAAAGATGAAACAGACGACGTGGAAGTCTCTGGACAACCCCAAAAAGCCCCCCAAACAAAGGAAGAATTAGCTCAAGTACTAAATATTGGCCCAAACTTAAACCCAGAAGAAAGAAACCAGTTACTGGACTTATTGATGGAATTTAGGGATGTTGTAGCCTGGGTCAAGTCTCGTCTTACTGCGGCTACCGATAAGTTTATGTGCCCCTTAGAGGTCATCACAGATATTCCTCTTTCTCACCCCCCATATAGAGAAACACCAAAACAGAGATAGTCGCAGAAGAGATCCAGAAAATGTTAGACAGCAATATTATCCGGGAAAGTAAGAGCCCATATTCGGCACCAATTGTGATAGTACCTAAAAAAGATGGCTCCCCACGTATATGTATCGACTTCAGAGGAATTAATAAAATTTTAAGGCCAAATTTTGTGCCAGTGCCACGCATAGATGAGGTACTAGCTTTCTTAAATGGTACCAAATTCATAAATACTTTGGACATGCAAAATGGATACCATGAATTACTCATCCGTCCGTGCGATATAGAGAAGACTGCATTCATCTGCAGCCGGGGAAAATTCAAATTTTTGATACTACCATTCGGCCTAACCACAGCCCCGGCCCTTTTTCAAAATATGATGAATGTTATCTTTGGTGACATCATGTGGAGGTATGTAATCTGTTATTTAGACGATTTGGTTTGCCCCAGTCCTTCCTTCCCAGCTCTAATAGCAAGAACGAGAATTATTTTATCTCGACTCCGGGAACCCTAAGAAATTTTACTTTGGTTACGAAGAAGTCTCGGTGCTTGGTCACATCGTCGGTAGACGAGGAATTTGTGTAGATCCCGCCAAAACTGAAGCTATATCAAAGGTACCATACCCCACCACAGTCAAAGAAACACGTAGTTTTATCGGACTTTGTTCATCTTACAGAGCTTTTGTCCAAGAATTTTCTACTATTGCAAAACCACTCATTTCATTGACTAAAAAGAACGCCAAATTCGAATTTGGGGAAACCGAGAAACAAGCATGGGATACCTTGAAATCTTGTCTCATATCAGCTCCAGTCCTTGCACACTTTGACCCAAATCAGGACGCCACAGTCTATTCGGATGCCTGTCGAGACGGAATAGGTGGATACGTCGCACAAATTAAAGAAGATAACAAAGAACACCCAATAGCCTATTTTTCGAAATCGTTGTCTCCAGCGGAGGTCAACTATTCCACGGTTGAGCTTGAAGTGCTGGGTGTTACTAAGACAATTTTGCATTTCCACTTCTTATTGGCAGATCGTCCCTTTATTGTTCGGACTGATGCTCACGGCATCTGTTACCTAAGAAATAATAAGATGCTAAATTCTCGACTTGTGCGTTGGGCCATCCGTTTACAAGCTTACCAATTTACAATTGAACATGTAAAATGCCGCAATAATGTGACCGCAGATTTTTTTGTCAAGGTGTCCGTTGAAGGATGAGTTATCCTCCAAATTTGGGCAAGAAGAAGATTGTGCAGACGTGTGCAACCTAGTGTTATGTCCCAAAATAGATATAAGAGCAATGCAAAAAGAGGACGATAAAATTAGGGAACTAATACAAAAGAAGAAAGATAACCCTACCGATCGTGCTCTAAAACCCTATGTTGTAGTTGACGATGTTTTATATCGAGTCATGAACAAAGATAGGAAACTAGTGATACCGGAAAAGGCTATCCCCGACATCTTACAAGAGGCCCATTCGTCTCCGCTGTGTGGAGGCCATACGGGATTTTCTCGCACGTACTCTAAAGTGAACAAACGTTACTACTTTCCTAACATGGGGAAAATAGTTAAGCAATACGTGCGCTCGTGTGACGAATGTCAAAGGGTGAACATCCCTCGAGAAAAGAAACAAGGTTTTCTTCACCCCTTACCTGTAAAAGAGGAACTATTCTGCCGTTGGAGTTTGGATATTTTTTGCCCGCTACATTGTAGTGCAGGCTATAGTTATATCCTGGTTATGAAAGAATATCTTAGCCATTTCGCAATATTAGTACCGCTGCGAAACATACAAGCTCCGACAGTGGCTAGAGCCATGTTGGACGAGTTAATCACGCGGTTTGGCCCCCCAAAAGAGGTATTGACGGATAGGGGAACGAACATCTTATCAACGATAATGGCCGAACTAAATGACTTATTTGACATTAAACATGTTCGAACTGCAGCATTCAAACCATCAACAAACGGACTATGTGAACAATTTAACTCTGTAATTACAAATTTTCTAACTAAGTACACGGCCAAGCAGCTTATCAAGTAGGCGGAATATGTCCGATTGTGTGCATATGCTTACAATATATCAACCTCCCCAATTAGAAAATACTCCCCATACGAGATTGTCTTTGGTCAAAAGGCAAGATTCCCCACTCAGTTGGACACCCAGTATCAATTTACGAAAATACAGGAACTTCAGAAACAACTAAAGTTAATCCGTAAATTAGCTCAGCAGGCTATGACGCATGCACAGCAGCAGACTAAATTACGAGTTGATCGCACTAGACAACCTATTAAGCTAAAAGTTGGTGACTTAGTATTGTGTAGAGATTATCTGCCAAAGAAGGATATTTCTCCTAAATTGACACCCAAGTTTATGGGACCGTATTACTTAAGGAGTATTTCTCCTACAAATGCCTGTAAAATCGAATTAGTGGCAAACCCTAACCACACTCAGATTGTAACCATTGAAAGGTTAAAGAAGTATTTCCCCCGAAACAACTCACGCGAGTTGGAAGTATCTAGCGATAGTGAGGACGATGAATGTTAAGTGTAACGTATAGGTTGACCATGAAGCCCAGTCGCCTCAATTTAGACGGACTTAAAAAAAAGGGAAAACTTGGAGTATATTATTTAGTGAGTGTGTTGAATATCTCATATATCGCATAGACCTCTAAAAAGTGGAGTACACGTAGTTAAGCATGACCTCTGGTATACCGGAACACGTGCATACAGGGCTATAGATAGAGCCTAAAGGTATACATTGTGAAATTGCGAAAAAAGATAATAAAAATAAAAAGAAACAAACTGTTTAGTATACTCTTCAGCAATCAGAAACAAAAAGTTGATTCTCTTTTTACTTCCTGGGATCCATTCCCTTCTCCCCTCGATGCTGTAAAAGGCATTAGTAGGCCATGGGTAATAGGCACTCATCTTAGTCGGCGGCGCTAAAAACTGATCTGAGGATCAAATAAGTCATTTTTAGAATTAGGGCCCTACCATATCTACCATACCAAGACGCGTCACAGGAAAAGTTATGTCGAGTTGATACCAAAATGAATGTTTTGCCTACATATTGGGATGAATATTTTTTTGTTCTTTGTGTGAATGTGGCCGGCCACGACTGAGTTACCCTTCTTCTTCTCCTATAAGACTCCCAATATGCTGACAAACACAGAGAACATATAAGGAAAACAAGTGTTGAAATAGCTGAAAGTGAAATTACTATTAGTGATCCCGAACATTTATACATACATGCGTAAATCCCTGTACTACCGCGTATACTCAACTCCGGTTTTAAGTATACTTCGTTGCAGCTACAAACTCCTCATTCACATTACAGGGATCCATCCGTTGCCGACGCCTGATTACTTTATTTCTTTCTCTCCAGGAAACGCGCCGCTCTCCCTCTTCGTGTCTAGGAATGCATTACCCTGAAAAATAAAACAGAGTCAATATTGCTTGTTTTGGTTGCTCAGTTACAAACTTATTCCTACTCATGATAAACGCGTTAATGTTTAGGTGTCGCTTTCTTTTGACCTGGGTTATCTACCCGTGTTAAAAAAGGGAGCTTGATTCTCCCCACCAGATATTTACATAGGCTACTCCACACAATGCCTTCCCCGTTTGTTTTTCTTTGAGCGATTATTATTTTTTATTTTATTCTTTTCCGCGTAGTTCGGGCGGGAAGCATATTGGTAATTTAAAAAAAAAGTAAAATAAAATAAAATAAAATAAAATAAAATAAAATAAAATAAAATAAAATAAAAAATAAAATAAAATAAAAACAAAAATAAGGAGAAATACGCCTTCGTCTCTTTTATGCTTTTCTGCTGCTGATGTGGACACCATATATATATATATACGTGCAGTTTTCCTGCGACCCTTCTGGGTGAACACAAGTGAACTTCTGCTGCTGTAAAATGGCCAATCTCTTAGCAATGGCCAAACGATTGGCAAACTACGGCAATGTACTAGTATACTGCGCATATTGTACATAATGCATTTACAATTATATATGTATCGGCCATTCATTTGCTTTTAAAGAATGTAAATAACTACCTGTGTACTATACTTCGCTACCTTTAATTATTAAGATTACATTACCTTTAGCTATATTCATGTTGAATTATGATCAAGTATTTACAGTTATGCTTATTAAAGCTGATGCTCATTCTAGAATAATGTTTTCAGTTATAAAGACATTAATGATATTTATCAAAATACTAGGTAGTATCATATTGTGTCACTATTTCTTGTTTTTAAGGTTACTATATGTATTTTGTAAGGACATTAGGTGTAGATCGAGCCCCCCATTTGTTTTTTATGTCCTCCCATCATTGGGAAACGGGCTAGAACCCGCTTATTGTAACTAACTTGATTATAATACTACCGACATGTTATGTAAAGTACCGGTTACATAAATAACATCATTGTGAGCTATAGTAACTTCCTAGAAGTGGTCTTACCACTACACCACTATACTCGTGTTTTTTAATCATCCCTGTGTAACTGCCTTGGTACAGGCTAAAATCTTCGCTTGGTTTGATTATAAGGCACAAAACGCTGATAATACAACGCCGAGTGGTATTAAATCACGCTATCACTTGTACATTAAAATAATAATAATAATAATAATAATAATAATAATAATAATAATAATAATAATAATAATAGAACAGAATCATTACGTGTATAACATGTCGTAATGAGGTTCAATACTCGAATAATAGACTCCTTCATAATTTACATGACACAAATTAAGGCACTCGAGCTCTGTCAACTTGGTTTTAATAAATGCGGTATAAACTAACTTAATTCTAGTTAGAATAAAACTTCTGATTAAACCAAACAAAGAACTCAAAAACTATACGTCATGAGACTTTCAAATTTGGTGGCCCCCACCATAAGCGGCCCTGCTGGATAGATGGGAAGCATCACATCACATTAGCGCACAGCTGAACGTTAGGATATAAATATAAGAACTGGACGTTAATTATCAATTCAAGCGAAATACGTTCAATGTCAAAATAAACAAACAAAATTAGTACTCTTTCAAACTTAAAAGTTAATTGAATATTCCTTTGTTTAATGCAATTTCTTAAAATGTTCGTGGATACTACCTCAAAACCCGCCTTTCATTCAGCGTTAAAACTGAAGCAAATCACCTGTTATCAGGTGACGGAAGTGAATCCAGCTGCTAACAAGGACTCAGGATGATGTTGCGCGTAGCGTCAACATCGAAGAACACACCAATATTTATAACGGGAAAATAGATAAATAATTAAAAACCGGGGAATGAAACTACAACAAAACGAATAATATTAATAATGTCGCCCAATAAATCATCACGATTGGGATACACCGTCGTCTCTGTTAAGCAATTGGTTCTTAACGACCTCTGGTTCAATCCCCCGATGAATCACTTCTGTTTTCTGATATCTAAATTATCGCTCCGCACGAGTTAATCGAATTGGTTATGTGTAGGTAGGTTAGAATCAAATCAATAGAAACTTAGTTTACCACATATCATCACTTGCTACATTAGGGGTCCCGAGTTCGAGACCCAGAATGTTGCTGTCAAAATTAATATCGTTGTCAAAATGATCCCAGTTTTCGGTGATTATTGGCACTTACACAGATAAGTCTGAGATCGAAACCAAACTCACGCATTTTCTGTATGCGTGACACGCTCCCAAACTATATTAAACATCGTTTTTTCTTTCGTTTTTGTTTTTCCTTAGGGAAACACTTACTAAATTCACAGGTAATGAAAAACGCACTTCCTATAATCACTGTTAAACTGCAACTTCGGACGCTATCTTTCGTTGTGGCTTTCACTTAATTCAGTAATAATAAAAATCGGTATGGGATACTCCCAGGATACGAACTTCGACTTCGTTGCACACTAGAGTTCAGCACTAAACTATGTTAACATTCAACGGCTAAACGAATTGGTAACTTGAAGTGAAGTCATTGAAAATGCATGCTTCTAGGATAATACACTAACAATTCAGGGAGATAGTACTTACCCCTTTTCTTTATTTATTCTCCTTCAAGAAATTCTTCTTGTAACGGGAGACCTCCCCACATTGTCTTAGGAAACGTAAGTCTCCCCTTCTCTTTCCTTTGCGTCTCTCGAGCAAAGATTGATACGTATACCCCAACAAGCTGAAAAATATGAACCACAAAGTTAAGAACTTATTTAACCTCGTTTGTTATCATACCTAATAATTAGCATAGTGTAGAAAAAGATAAAAGTTAACTATGAATTAAATCCAGTAAATTTTTAACTAACAAGTTCTTTAAATTTCGACTAATAAGTAGTCGGGATACTACGAACACATTCGAGTCCCCGGGTTCAATCTATAATACTATTTTTGTGTGTGAGAATTTTTCGTTTCAGAACTTTCATTTCAGAAGCCTTTCCGCAGATGCCTGCCCAGGTGAGAGAAGTGAATGAACCTGCGCATTGGAGATAACTGAGTATTCATTTTCCTTTATATGTTTTGTTAAAAGTTATAAATTTTTAACCACTTGATTATCAATTTATTTCGAAAAAGAAATTTGACATTTTCCTTTGTTATTCTTACTAAGTTACCTACAAAAGTATGCAAATATAATGAACAAATCATAATGTGCACAAGATAAGACTGCCTCCTCTGAGGGCCTCATTTGTCAATAATTAACTTTATAGGGCTGCACCAAAGCTCAAAACCCTCCAATTTTAATTCAAGAAATCTATAAAAATTGAGACAACATATCATCAAAGATTTAGTGAGACACTATTGTGAATTTCTCAAATGCTTGTTATACCCTCTTGTGGAATATGTCTTATTTAAACACTATAGGTACACAAGTTGTAATAAAGCGTAAAACTAGAAATGAATTTCAATTATGAAATATTACATTTTAAAATTTATATCAGTTTGCTTGAGATGTTTTAAATTATTAGTTTAATTAATTGACATAAATTTTGAAGATACTTTGGAACTAATTCTCCTAACTGGCATACTTGCAAAGGTATAAAGAAATTTAATTAAATCTTGTTGAATCTAAGATCTGCTTATTAGTCCTATGGTTCACGAATTTACTTAAAAGCTTTGCATCAACTCGTTAAGTTTTATTTTTGTGAGAATTAAAATTGAAAGAAAAATGTGGATAATGTTAACATTTCAAGGTATAAAATACCGTATACAACACACTTTTTGTACGCATGCATAGCAATCCAAACGACTGACCACTCCTATCCTTTAATTTAGAAATAAATGCAAATATACTTATCTGACAATGTTAAGATGTCCCTGGTCTGAAGCCGACGTCTGTAACAGTATACTAGATATTTTCTCTCAGTTGCGATGCAAAAAACCCCCTTTTTTCCTCTCTCCGAACATTCGTCAGCTGAGCTGATAATTTACAAGCCACATATCATTATACCAAGCTGTATAATTAGCTAACTTCCGCCACGCTGACTCAATTCAAACTTCCTCTTAACTCTCTATTCCTCAACCTGACTACATCTGGAAACAAAATATACGGCAAATGTACGTCAATAAGGCAATTATGTTCAGACGTTTTAATAACAGACAAGGTATTGCCCATTTTGTAAAGTACCTTGGATTTACTCACCATATGATTCATCACCCATTAATCACTGCAGTAAATGAACAGTATATTTGATAATCCACTTTCCTCCATCATTATTATTCCACTCACGAAGAAACAGACCAAGTTAGTTAAGTCAATCATCTTATGAAGGACTTGTTCTACCATGGTGTTATCTTTATCTTCGCACCATCACAGCTCAAACACAAGAGACATTCTAACAATAATGTGTGGTCAGCGTACATGCACTTACTTCCAGGCTTCCGGTTTAATTTGTTCATGGTACAAAATTGATTCTTAATCTCATAGTGATATTAATACAGTCACATACATTATTTAAGACAGGTATCTATACTTAGACTCTGATGATGTGTGGACAGCACACTCAGGACATCTGAATGAAAACATTTACCTATTCGCTTCACATCCTTAGATAGCTTCAATATTGGTAACCTTTGCAGGTTCCATTTATCACTATATCTTTCCTAAACTGATGTGTGGTCAGCCCCATTTAAAAAAAACATAATGAACAATTACGAGAAGGATACAGTGAACCATCATATATAAACAAGCACTCCGCATAAGCCAAGGTTATTATGTAAACCATTAATGATAATGTAGTCTAATAGTCTCTTTGATTGCAGATCTCTATCCATTGCCTTCCCAGTGTGATGCTTAGGGTAAAGCCCTTTCAGTCCTAGTATCTGGAGATACCCAAGGATCCAGATCACAGCTTGTCGGCCCCAACCAGGGCTGATCCAGAGGGACGATATGGAAATCGATTATTTTTATTGTTCGATCCATCACTTTTTGTTAGTGGACAACAGTTATCTAAAATCTGAACTTCCATCCGGATACAGAACATTCTCTGTGCCACAAAATTTATAAATTTCTGCAGTGACAAGGAAATCTCTTTTATCTACAGACAAACTCCCATTTACCTACATCAGTTCATTGCTTACAGGTGAAAAACTCTTCTTGTACCAGTACAAACACAGAATCTGGACAGGTGATAATACTCAAAGCAAAATAAATAAAAACTCTTTCCAATCGACGTTGTGATAAATCATAAGAAGATTGTAATAACCAAACAGGCAAGCGTCAAGAGACTTTAAAACTTTCTCAATATATGAAATAACTCAATTTCATTGTAATAACCACGGTCCCTGGCCATTGTACCAAAACCATTGAAAGTTGTTGTCTGAATATATAATTTAAATTCCTATTATTTGATCGAATGTAAGCACAAGATTCGTTTCAGACAATTAAAGAAGCCTATATGTGAGTATGGTAATCGACTCTCCACATTCTCATTCCACTACGTTAAAACCCGTAATTTTTGGAACCCCTGTATATTTATCTTTTGTCAAAAACCAAAGCGAAAAAGAACAAGGAAGTAATTTATTAAATTATCCATTGCACATTGAAATTAATCATATCTGCATTCAACTGTTGCTCAACAACAGGATGTATATATATATATCCATGTATATAGTATCTATGTAGAATTATTCTCTGAATAACTAAATCACTTACGATTATGCGTTTGCAGTTTAAAACAGAAAAGTTCACCACAGACGGAAACATATGGTTGTTATCAGTCAAGGTTAGTTGAATTAAAAGAAAGCACGGAGCATACTTCCGGTGTTTAAAAAAAATCCTCTAGCTCAACCATAGCTTTCGTTGTGGTTAACTTTTGTGTTTAAAATCTATCCTATAAAACAACAAGAACCACCAACATGATGGAACATGATGTAACTTTACTTCGTAAATTTCCTTTTTTTTACAAAGAAATCCCTTTCTATTTTTGTTTGTATATAAAACAATATAGATACAAATGCTAGTACCAATACTACTTTTAATAATAATAGGAATAGGAATACTAACAATACTAACCTATAGTCCCTCCAAACATCGCCCCTGATTACGAAGAAACTTTAAAGCGTTTCCTTGTACAGTCCCCTTCAAAACATGTACTCTAGTATGGTAAATATAACTGTATCCCTGATTATTATAATTTGTATCCGTTATTGCCGTAGGCCATTAGGGCATAAACTAACACACTAACCATAGGGTAAATTCTTCAACTATTCAGCCTCCCTCTTGCTGACAGAACCTCTCATAGAAAGGAAATCCATACTTGTTTGTATTTCACCCCTAGGTGCGCTAAAGTGCGCTCATTAGTTTGTAATTTCTGTAATTTGCCAGTATACGTAAATGTCAATGTGTCTGGCGTGATGCATACCACACAGGATGAGAAAGAACCAAATCAAAAAAAACCGAAATGAGTAGAAATTAATAAAAAATATATATGCTTTGATCACTAGTATAGGACAGAGTTATGCAGTAAGATTGTAATATATTACACTTATTGCAACCAATATTGATAGTAATAGCTAATAATGTTAGTTATATTCTTCGCCAAAAATTGGGATCAGTTTTAAATATCAAATGTTTATAGACACACTTGAAAATATTTATTAAGCATTGTGTATTAATCGTTAGTTGCTCATTATTCAAGTTATATTACATACACGATTTAAGCATTTAGTATGCAATCGCTTCTGTATTACAAGAAATATATTACAGGATACGTAACATTGTACTCAAATACTTTCCAAGTTATATTTTTCCTTATATGCCATAAATATTCAACATTCACTTGATTCTTGTTTTATAGGAAAATAGAGTATCGCCTATGCTTTATTAATTATAAATGGTATATTGAAACAACATAATGAATTTTGTTCACAAATTGTAAGGCACAACCCCGCAAGGTTTAGAGAAATAAGGCAAAAACGATCGAGTGTACTATTCTATATCATTATGTGTTTCCCATTTGGTTTATACTATAAACAAGGAATATTGCTCTTGTAATTTTATTGTTCATTTCAGTCAAACTTTAAAGCGCTTCACGCTATTTGTTTTTGAGTGTACTTAATTCTACTACTAGATTAAAATCTACTAGATTGATTTCACACGAAACCTCTTAGTAATTATAGGCTAGAAGGATACCATGATTGTAAGGTTTCATCCAACAAATTTCAACTCATAAAGCTTCGTACTAAACATGGTAATACTAAACATGGTTCTTTAATCTACTATTTTGTTAGTGGAACTGTTGTAGCATTTAAATGTAGTATAGTCAAAACACATGAAATCTTACAATCCCGCTCTCTTGCAAATCATTCGTTCATAATCTCCAAATTCTCAGGAAAGTTTGTTTTTAGTTCCTTAGCGCCTTACGTAAGGCCCGTTCTATATTAACCCTTTAAACTCCAGCAACTTGCCTTGGACAACCGTTTCCGTATTTGGTTATTTTATTAGGAAGATAACTTTCGACATTTTTTTTATTTATTTCTTTTACTGAGGTCAGCGGATAACTGTTACGCAGTTAAGCCTCGAAGTCCTAAGCCGGACTCAAATTATAGGGCGAGACGCCCGCGCTTTTCTAATTGTGTGTGTTGCAAAGAAAAGAGAAAAAGGGAGAACGGAGTCAGGTGAGGCTTTGATTGTATTAGCAACCTGAGACCTCATTGACACCAACCCACTGACCCTGGCTTTGATTTACTCAAATCACAGTGCCGGGTCGCGGATGTAAATTTAGTTAACACCACGGAAGCGATAAGTACATGAAAAAACATTATGTATTTGGAGCTATGTGTGAAATAAAAATGTAGTAGTAAATGTAAAATAGATACTTCAGCCCCGGCGTGATGGGGAAAAGTCATAGAAACACTAGAAGTCTTGGCCACTATTGAGCATGCGCGTGAAGAAGCTTTTCCAAGCTCGTCGAGGCCCGTGACGTAGCTCTCGAGCGACGTTATCACTGGCAGAAATGCGTGGGACGAAGTCGCTTTATAAGCGAGGCCCGTCGCCCAGCTCGGTTGATTTTTCTTTCCAGCATTCGTCCAGTGTGTTTCGCTCTTCGACCCGGACGCTCGTCGTAAAATCAGGTATGTGATTATTTTTCTAAGTCCCCCCTCGATACGGGATGAGCACCTTGAGATTTGTCAGTGATTAATATAAAGTTTAATTCCAACATGAAACCAAGTTCCCCCTTCAAGAATTATCACTTCCCCTTTGGGCCAATGCAAATTGCAAGTAAAAATCATCAAACTTACTATTTTCAATAAATCGCGGCTTAGCATAAAAACCTCCTAGCACCCATTTGGTAATGAAGGGGTTGTGCCCATAAATGTGGTGTATGTAATAATAAGTTCAAGTTGTAGTTCCAAGTAACCGATTTGTGAGATTCTTTGTATTTTCATTTTTATTTTTTTTTATTCTTATAAATAAACCGTACAATGGAAATAGTCTCTTTAATTTAGTCAAGCTATCCCTCCCTATCTAGATTCAGTTTACAGTCTTCATATGTTACCTGGGTTTCGATTTCCAGTACAAGCTCTACCACTGAAATACGAGTCTCCCCCCACTATTGAGACTTTTAGTGCACTTTCTCATCATCTTCGAACCAGTAAGCCAAAGACGTTTCGATACTGAGGACTCAGAACCAACCTTGACATACTGGGTGAAGAGTAGAGGAGTGATATCAAATACGTTTACGCAAAAGAAAGTGTATAACAATATAACACATAACAATATATATATATATATTGGGTGGTATGTTCCATCATGTAAATAAACTTCCTACATGTAGTACTTACAGTCTACAAAAGAGTACTCTCGGGCTAAGCTATTGGCAGTTGGAAGGGGGATATACATAAATTAAATGCGTTCGATATTAGTGTCGAATCCATAGTTCGCGTTGTTGCAAATATTAATAATTACAACTCCGATAGCGTTAAAGTCCAAATATAACTCTCATCGTAAAGCTCCGGTGTGGGATAACCAGATTCGGCCCTCAAGCGAGAGCTCATGTAGTTTGGATTCTACGTTAATTAGTAGGTCTACGTCTCATATAGCCTCACTGCTGAACGGGACGTTAAACTCAAAATCAACTCAATCGATTCAAAACCCATAATCATGGCGGGCGATAAAGGATGAAAAATAAAATGCCTCAAGTAACTGAGATTAGTGTCAAATCCATAGTTTGAGTTCGTGAGTTATTACAAACACAATGTTTTTTAATGTCACGTTTTGGAATGAGCGATTATGCCACCTGGATTTTGAATTTACAGGAGCAACATCGAAAGCGTTACTCACACAGCTCTCAATGTTTTGATGTAAGTATACCTGTATATTCCATCGAAACTCCAGAATGTCTGGCGCAACTTTTGCCTAACATGGGAGACATATTACTTTCAATCTAAGAAAAAAAATATTGTGGAAGTCAGATACCTCAAGGGATGGAAGTTGGGAGGAGTGACATGTAAAAATAGTGTAAAACGACTGATTGTAGAGTGTTATCCATTGTTTTCTGGGTCGTTGAGATGAGTAGTGAGGCACTCAATGACGTTATATCCAAATGCATCCCCATCTTCACAGGATAAGGGGCTTGGAGATATGATTAATAAAATGTAAAAACTTAAAATTGTGTAGATGTGTGTTTCATCTTTTAAATGATATACTACATGTTAAATCAGAGATTGAGTGGGGCGGTGGGTCAAATGGGTCAAGATTTGTGAGTGGGTCAGTGGATTGTAGGTCAACAAGGCGTGACCCACTGCAAAACACCACTTACCGTGACTCATACTGACCCATTGACTCACCGACCCATTCTGCTAAGTGCCTTCTAGATATCATATTCTGAACACCTGTAAGTTTGTCTACGTTTTACTTTCAAGACCTCCATTTTTCTTCTTTTCATTTGGTTGTAATAAAGAAAGAAGTTCAGGCTCTTTTGGATTTTGATATTTCCAATTGTAATAATGGCAATAGGACTTACTAGTTGGTTTTTGAGATGCAGGCTGTGAGTTTTTAGAGGAGCTAACTACTGGAAAAAATCGGTTTATTACAAATGCAACCTCTTGTAAAGAGGACGGCGTGGATCATGGATCAAGTTAATGACGATGTATTTTAGTAGGTCGGAATTGGTAAGAATGATTGAGAGTTGTTTATAGTTGGTGGTGGGTCAGAGTGGGTCATGGTTAGTGATGTGCATTGGGAATATTCCCGGTGGGAAGGAATTTAAAAATGGGATTATTCCCGGTTTTTTCACTGACCTATAAATTCACGGGAAGGAATTTATTTCCATTTCTCTACTTTATCTTCAAAATTATAAGAACCATATAACTAATTACTTTATTTTAATATATTATGATTTACTTCTAGGTTTTAAAGAATTTGGAGGAAAAAAAAATTAAAATTATTTGACGGTACTTTATATAACTAATAATATGAGCTTTTAAGTTCCATTTCCATTTGTACTAAAAAGTAAGATAATTGTTTAGTATTGGGAGGCCAAAACTAGCAAAAAGTAAAATGATTTACGGAAGAAATGAGTTGATAGTGATGTTCAAGTAGTCAAGAAAGTATCGAACACAATTTGTTTAGAGCAGTAGGGGATTTATACAAAACGGAAAGGTAAGTAGAAGTGATTTATGTGAGAAAAGAAAGTGAATTAAAGGTAAAGAAGATAGGAAACAACGTGCCATGCGGGGCTCTAACCCGCCTTCATTCGCTAACACTCGCTCTGCAATGCTGTCTGAATTTAATGTTGGTAACGTAATTTAACGTATGAAACCATAAAACAACCGCATCGGAATAGAATATCGCAAAAAAAAAAAGTAGGTGCAAAAGCTGATTCCCAATGCTAAAGAACAGCCAAAATTAGCAAAGTACTAATTTACAAATGATGAAAAGGAACCATTTTGTAAAGTAAGTTAGAATTATGTAGAAATAGAGATGAAGTACTATTAATAAACCCTGAACCACCATTAGTAATAGACCTCTTTCTGTCTCCTCTCTCTGACTCGAATTTCTGAAGAGGTACCCGGACTTCTTTTACATGTGAATTAACGTATGGAATTTCGAGAAATAAGTAGAATGAAAAGTCGTGTTTGGCAACGTTACGTGCTAAAATATAAAGACAAGTTAGTATCTTGAAACTTTTGTGAACATAAATCTGTATGCACAAATGTTGATAAATTCATAAGACATGTAACTTCTAGCATTTACCCAATCTAATTTGTTTATAACATTTATAAATTTAATGTGTTTATAATATCAGTAATAAACTCAAGTTGAGCAAATCCACTTACATATAAATTTAAACTGTTTAGTGGTTTAAAAGTATTAATTTTTCACACATAATTAATTGATAGAACACATTGTAAATAAATATACATTTATGCGTACCCTCTAAATATAATAAAGTGTTAATAAAGTAACATAGTACCGTCCAGATTATATATTTTAAAGAATACTCTGTGGACAAAAGTAATAATATGCTGTGATATAAAAATTAATTCACCTTTGAAATCATAATATAGTAATAGAATGCAATTTTCTTTCTGATTGAACATAAATTCCCGGATAAATTCCAATTTTGGGAATCTTACCGGGAATATTCCCAGGGAATATTCCCGAAAAATATCTTCCCGGGAATTTATCCATCACTAGTCATGGTGGGTGAATGGGTCTCGTTGGGTCCTTAGTCATTTTGGGTCACGGTGGCCGTGGGTCACGATGTGTGGTGAGTCAGTATAATGTGAATCAAGATTTCATTGACCCGCACCATCTCTGGGCAACATTGCATTAAAGAGGAGACGCTCCGAATGTGAGCGTCGGCGATATTCTCAAATTTTGCACATAGATAGTACCCCACCAGAAAGCAATAAATCTCGAAACGGTTCACAATACCATCTTACAGAACTCGAGATAGAGGGTTTTGTTTGATTGGCTAAATTAAGACCTCAATAATTTATCCTTCTACAAGCGAGATTTTCTCCATCGTTTCCGTGGCGAAGTCAGAAGAATATGCGGCAATTAAACTTAAGGTTGAAAGTTCGCCCACCTCGGGATACTTGTTTTTTCCCTAGTGTTTTTTACACTGACCTGAATATAAACGAATCAGGCATATAGACGATTTAACATATTTTGGGGGAGGTACTTGGCTTTTCGTCGAGTCTCTGAAGCTGGTAGTATAATTTTCAAAACGGAAGTGGTACCACCACGGATCGTAGCTACGGGATCACCAACTTTTGGCAAAAGGTTGCCAGTTGCTCATCGGTGGTCCACTGACGCTTACGGCATGGGGGCTTGTATCTGAAAACTAAGAGAATAAAGAAGCATGGTATCCACGAAGCCCGTTGGCACTAATAAAAATTTGAAACGATAAAACAGATGTCAAAACCGGAAAACACGTATTTTATAATTTCAAAGGTACCCCGTGTCAAGGAAAAATATTTCCTCCAAGGTTCCCCGGAGGGTCTCAGGAGGGGTGCAACTCAAAATTTGAAAGTGGCAAGGGAAATCAAGTAGTGTGTCATTTAAAACTATTGCTAAACTTTAAAAAATGGTAAGAGTCTCGAGTCTTTATGCTAACTTGTGCAAAATAGCGAGCGTTCAAGATGGTAATAAGTGCTTCATTGAAAACTTCGTGACCACCTCTAGAAATGTAAAACTGTGAAACTACCCAGAAGAGGTAAACATTTGTCTTACCATTGCAAAAGTATAATGCACCAAGGTAAAACAAGAAGTTCCCCATTATGGGTTTATTACATCACTAATGTTAAATTCTTCGTTCCACGATTGTATCTTTAAGCTAAAGGACAGGGTGATTATGAATTATGAAATTAATGGTAGAATACAGAATGGACCCACCACCAATTATGAACCACTCTGAACCATTGTGACCAACTCCGACCGGTCCAACTCCGACTCCGACATATATATTGGGTGTGTATGTTCCATCATGTAAACAAACTTTCTACATGTAGTACTTACAGTCTAAAAAAGAGTGCTCTCGGGGTAAGCTACTGGCAGTTGGAAGGGGGATATATATAAAGTATAAGTGATCGATATTAGTGTCGAATCCATAGTTCTCGTTGTTGCAAATATTAATAATTACAACTCCGATAGCGTTAAAGTCCAAATTTAACTCTCATCGTAAAGTTCCGGTGTGGGATAACCAGATTCGGCCCTCAAGCGAGAGCTCATGTAGTTCGGATTCTACGTTAATTAGTAGGTCTACGTCTCATATAGCCTCACTTCTGAACGGGACGTTAAACTCAAAATCAACTCAATCGATTCAAAACCCACAATCATGGCAGGTGATAAAGGATGAAAAATAAAATGCCTCAAGTAACTGAGATTAGTGTCAAATGCATAGTTTGAGTTCGTGAGTTATTACAAACACAATGTATTTAATGTCACGTTTTGGAATGAGCGATTATGCCACCTGGATTTTGAATTTACAGGAGCAACATCGAAAGCGTTACTCACACAGCTCTCAATGTTTTCATGTATGTATACGTGTATATTCCAGCGAAACTCCAGAATGTCTGGCGCAACATTTACCTAACATGGGAGACATATTACTTTCAATCTAAGAAAAAAAATATTGTGTAAGTCAGATACCTCAAGGGATGGAAGTTGGGAGGAGTGACATGTGAAAATAGTGTAAAACGACTGATTGTAGAGTGTTATCCATTGTTTTCTGGGTCGTTGAGATGAGTAGTGAGGCACTCAATGGCGTTATATCCAAATTCATCCCCATCTTCACAGGATAAGGGGCTTGGAGATATGATTAATAAAATGTAAAAACTTACTTAAATATTTGTCGAAGTAATAGTTTTCTGGGGTCGCGAAAGCGTTTCTAATAACTTCAAAGTGTAGTTTGTACCCACTTCAAGATGGTCTTTTTAATCGTATCAATTTCTCACCTCAACCAAGAACAAATTACCATCTCAACTAGTATATGTATCAAGCTAGCCTTCGCAATTCTAGAAAAAATTGTGTAGATGTATGTTTCGTCTTTTTAATTATATACTACATGTTAAATCAGAGATTGAGTGGGTCGGTGGGTCAAATGGGTCAAGATTTGTGAGTGGGTCAGTGGATTGTAGGTCAACAAGGCGTGACCCACTGCAAAACACCACTTACCGTGACTCATACTGACCCATTGACTCACCGACCCATTCTGCTAAGTGCCTTCTAGATACCATATTCTGAACACCTGTAAGTTTGTCTACGTTTTACTTTCAAGACCTCCATTTTTCTTCTTTTTTTCATTTGGTTGTAATGAAGAAAGAAGTTCAGGCTCTTTTGGATTTTGATATTTCCAATTGTAACAATGGCAATAGGACTTACTAGTTGGTTTTTGAGATGCAGGCTGTGAGATTTTAGAGGAGCTAACTACTGGTAAAAATCGGTTTATTACAAATGTAACCTCTTGTAGAGAGAATGGCGTGGATCATGGATCAAGTTAATGACGATGTGTTGTAGTAGGTCGGAATTGGTAAGAATGATTGTGAGTTGTTTATAGTTGGTGGTGGGTTAGAGTGGGTCATGGTGGGTGAATGGGTCTCGTTGGGTCCTTAGTCATTTTGGGTCACGGTGGCCGTGGGTCACGATGTGTGGTGGGACAGTATAATGTGGATCAAGATTTCATTGACCCGCACCATCTCTGGGCAACATTGCATTAAAGAGGAGACGCTCCGAAGGTGCGCGTCGGCGATTTTCTCAAATTTTGCACATAGATAGTACCCCACCAGAAAACAATAAATCTCGAAACGGTTCACAGTACCATCTCACAGAACTCGAGATAGAGGGATTTGTTTGATTGGCTAAATTAAGACCTCAATAATTTATCCTTCTACAAGCGAGATTTTCTTCATCGTTTCCGTAGCGAGGTCACAAGAATATGCGGCAAGTAAACTTAAGGTTGAAAGTTCGCCCACCTCGGGATACTTGTTTTTTTCCTAGTGTTTTTTGCACTGACCTGAATATAAACAAATAAGGCATATAGGCGATTTAACATATTTTGGGGGAGGTATTTTGTGCTTTGTTGGTTTTTCGTCGAGTCTCTGAAGCTGGTAGTATAATTTTCAAAACGGAAGTGGTACCACCACGGATCGTAGCTACGGGATCACCAACTTTTGGCGAAAGGTTGCCAGTTGCTCATCGGTGGTCCACTGACGTTTACGGCTTGGGGGCTTGTATCTGAAAACTAAGAGAATAAAGAAGCATGGTATCCACGAAGCCCGTTGGCACTAATAAAAGTTTGAAACGATAAAACAGATGTCAAAACCGGAAAACACTTATTTTATAATTTCAAAAGTACCCCGTGTCAAGGAAAAAGATTTGTCCAAGGTTCCCCGGAGGGGTGCAACTCAAAATTTGAAAGTGGCAAGAGGAATCAAGTAGTTTGTCATTTAAAACTATTGCTAAACTTTAAAAAAATGGTAAGAGTCTCGAGTCTTTATGCTAACTTGTGCAAAATAGCGAGCGTTCAAGATGGTAATAAGTCCTTCATTGAAAACTTCGTGACCACCTCTAGAAATGTAAAACTGTGAAACTACCCAGAAGAGGTAAACATTTGTCTTACCACTGCAAAAGTATAATGCGCCAGGGTAAAACAAGAAGTTCCCCATTATGGGTTTATTACATCACTAATGTTAAATTCTTCGTTCCACGATTGTGTGTTTAAGCTAAAAGACAGGGTGATTGTGAATTATGAAATTAATGGTAGAATACAGAATGGACCCACTACCAACTATGAACCACTCTGAATCATTGTGACCAACTCCAACCCACCAAAACTCATCGTCATCAACTCTGACCCATGATCCATGTCTTTCTCTCCATTGACTAAAGTGGTTACACTTGAAATAAAACAAGACTGTGATATTATCACTTATCGTAGTTTGAGTTCCTACCGTCAATCGCTCAAGCACCGCTTAGTTACAACACCGGTGGATCTGACCTTTAGGATATACAATGGTAAAGTGTTTCTCATCTTGCAAATTAAGTTGAATTTAAATTTATCATATATAATTATTTCTTTGTTGGCTTACAGATACATTTCAGTAGAAAACATGATAAAATTTGAAAGCCTCAAATCAAAATAAAGTAGATCAACGTAAAAAAGCTAAATCGTTTTTGATTATTTTTACAAATCAACCCACTACCAATTTCCAATAATAGACAATTCCCTCGTTCATAAATGACATTTTAAAAAATGCCAGGACACCTTGTGTTTATTTTTAATAAAGAGCTATATCCTGAATTTCAGCTCTCTAAGTTGAACGGTTTGTAAGATACTATATTTTTCGCAAAAATTCGGACCCCCCCCCCTAAGGATATGTGTTATAATGAAAGTGATACGTCTATGATAACTTCCCAGTTGGGATTGGGGCCTGATTATATACCATATGTCATTTCATTTGACTTTGTAATTTGACATTTCGATGACCGCGACATTTCGTCCAAAACACAATTGATCCAAAGGACTTTTCATCCAAAAGACATTTGGTCCAAAGGATATTTCGTCCAAAAGAGAATTGGTCCAAAGGACATTTCGTTCAAAAGAGAATTGGTCCAAAGGACATTTCGTCCAGAAGACATTTGGTCGAAAGGACATTTCGTCCAAAAGACAATTGGTCCAAGGGACATTTCGTCCAGGGATGTTTAGTTCAAAGCAAATTTCGTCCAAAGAACATTTGGTCCGGGAACGCTTGGGGGTCCGGGGTTTGTTCCTATTAGAAGAGTAAAAGTGATGCATATAACATTATGACTCACGAGTAATACTTCCCAAGTGTAACACTCCAATTTTGATAAAATTTGGCAGATTGATACTACACATAAAATAAACGAATATATGTTTCTTTCTGCAGAAAAATGGTTTCAGGATTGCAAAATTCCCACTCAAAATTTTGAAAGTTGGCACCAGAAAGGCAAGAAGAAGTGGAGCAAGTGAACGAAATTGTGCACAGATATTGCAGACGTAAAATGAGGGAATACATGTTTCGTATTTTCCTGGAAAAAATGGTTACGTGGGGCACGGGCCCCTCCAAACCTTTGATCACGAAATATCAAAAGTGCTAATAACTATGTCAGATGTGTGTAAAGGACATGAAGAATTGCAACGAAATTTTGAGAAGGGACAATACGCAAAAAATAAACAAATACGGTTTTTTTATTTTCTGCGGAAGAACGGTTTTAAGGGGCAAAATCCCCTATTCAAAATTTTGAAATCTGAGGCCTAAAAGGCAAGAAGAAGTGCACAGAATTTAATGAAACTGTGCACAGATATTGTAGACGTAAATTGAGGTAATTGGGTTTAGTAGTTTCCTGAAAAAAGCGGTTGTGTATATCACGGACCTTTTAAACCGTTGATTACGAAATGTCAAAAGTGCAAATAATTATACATCAGAAGTTATTAAAGAGTATGGAGTGTTGGGGCCTAAGCCTCCGAAAAAAAGTAAATATTACCGTAATAACGCAGGAAGTAATGGATCAAAGCAAATGAAATTACGGGTAGATATTTTAGAGATCCTATGTAAAATAACGCCTTTCTTGTTTCTCAAGTGTCCCTATCCGTTTTGCTTCAAATTTTGCACATCAACAGCAAACAGGAAATTAATCGACACTTGTTTTTGTTTTTGCGGAAAAACATTGTAAGGGTTAAAGGTGCCTCCTGAAACGCTATAAAATACACTATATTGTTTATGCTTTTTGTTGATATGCCAAATTTGAAGAAATCGGATGGAGACACTTGTGAAACACGAAAGGCCTTATTTTACGTATCAATATCTAAATACAATTTCATTCGCTTCGGTCCACACCTTCCGCCACTCAACACCTCGGTCCGCTCAACAGTTTTTTTCTTTTCTAGAAAGAAAAGAAGTGTTACTTGTCAGTAGCTTCTTATTTCTAAAGGAAATTTTGAAATAGAGATTTATTCCGCAATTTTCATTTCAATAGAACAAATATATGCTGAGATATTCAGAAGAACGTAAACGCTGAAAACTAAATGGCTACCTTTCTTTGTTTTCATTAATAATTTTACAAAAATACAGTTGTAGCTTCGTTGGTTAAGGAATTCATCTCCACCCGAAATAATAAACAACCCTTTGAAGAGCAAACTCCCTTTTCATTTGAGGACAACATTGCCTCCGCATGATCATGAGAATCTTGTATTTGGTTTGAGACTTTGCAATGGATATCTTAAATGTACTGTACTGTACCGGGAAAGTCAATATGAAAGCCAAAGTATATACTGTATTTTCAATAGGAATAACACTGAAATAAAAATACAAGAAAAGTTAACAATTCTAGTTTGTCATACAACTCACTAATTATATAGAAACGTCTGCCGAAGTTACACACTATCAATAGTGTACGAATAGAAACAAGACTTGTAGTTATCCTGAAAAGATACGTATAATCTACACGAAATGTTCCAACTTTCATCTTATATTTGTCCATCACGTTTCTCAATGTTGCAGCCAAGAATGTGACTGTTTAAGAGTATTGTATTTGGTCACTAAGAATATGTTTCACACATGTGTATTTTTCTATTCTCAGTATTTCTTCAGATACTTGATACATTATTTTTCACTTTTTCTAACACAGAGGTTTAAATGCCTAATATTTTACTTACTCAAATTTAAACTCCATTAATTTTAGTTACCGGTACTTATTTTAGAACTATTTCATTCACAACATGAAAATTGTAGATGTCATGTTAGCACTTATTACAGCAACATACTTCACACTGCAACCTTTCCCTCATTCCTGTTGTTCGGCCGTTTTGTTTTCAGGCATTAGTGTTTTTCTGAATATCTTAGCAAAAAATTATTATTGTAGAACTTTAGACTTAGTGTTTAGTAATATTTCGAATGGTATTGTTGCACAAAGAAGTGAATTGCCGATTATAAATGAAGATAACCATCATCCTGCACTAGAAATCACTATTCCGTTTAAAGGGCAAAATTATCCACTAAAAAATGAAACAAAATTGTTTTCAACTTCCAGAAAGCTAATTTTTTAAAACTATATCAATTAATTCGAGAAGTTGACTGGTCGGTTTTAAAACAATTTAGTAATATTGATGATGCAACTAACGCATTTTATGATATAATAAATAAAATAATCATTGATACAGTACCTAAAACACGAAAATGTAGTCTGAGAAAATATCCGTGATGGTTTACCAAAGATATAATAAACAAGTTAAAATTAAAAGAACATTATAGGAAGCACATGAAATATTCAGAATATAATAAACATATGTATAAGGAGATAAGAAAGGATACAAAGAAAATTATTCGTAAGGCGTATGAACACTATATTAGGGAAAGCGAAATAGAGGTTAAAAAGGATGTAAAATCTTTCTGGTCATATATAAAATGTAAACAGAAGAACAATAATAGTGAAAGTGGTAGTATGACGTTAAACGGTAATACATTGAACATAAACAAACTAATTGTTGATGGTTTTGCAAATTATTTTAAATCAGTATATGGGCCATTCCATCGTCACGGGCAGGACATTTTCACTACATTTTTGATGCTTTAAAGTTGTATATTTCGAAAAGTACAACATAAATTCTGCTAATTGTATGATATATGAGCAGTACAGACTTAAGAGTATATGTAGCTGATGTTTTCAGTATTTTTTTTTCTGTTTAGAGTAGAAAATATTAAATCCTAAATGTCTGTCACGGGTGGGGACAAAAAAGAGAAGTGACGTTCGACACACCAAGTGAATGTTACAAAACTCTGTGAATTCTTAGCTCAAAATGTTTTTATTTAAATGGAAATGTATAAATCATGAAATTTTAAAACAAACTTCACATAATAGAAATTTGCCAAATATTTATTTAATGAATAAACTAAACTTTACCGTGTCACGGGCAGGACACATGGTTGTCACGGGCAGGACACCGTGTGAATCAACACACAACATCTCAATAAGAATGATTTCAAAAAAGAAATAAAATGGAAAATAAGTTAATTTCTGCTGTTCTGTTATACCATTTTACATAAATAATTATATTTACTTTAGTTGAGGCTCGCTTTTACCACATAAAAATAATAATATGCCGTACACTTATTTCTTACCACCTACACTTTAGGAAATGGTTTTATTTGCCCATTTACACCCACCTTGTAGGGAAATTCGTACAAAACACTGTCTAACAGTATGTAAAATAGGTGCTGGTATCCTGTGCCCGTGCCGTGGAAAATCAGCGCCGGGGCGAGAGTATACGACGCGTCGCGACGGCGCTCCCGTAAATATGATTCAGATCAACAGACCAGCCGCAAAGCGTCACCATGGTTGGCGCGATGCGTAAGAAAATTTTCAAAAATAAACTCTGCTTTTCCTTGATTTTGAGCACTTTTTAATACTATTTTCCTTCCATTATATATATTATTTTTTCCTCCTGAATTTTTCGCCCCTTACTTTGACGCCCGGGGCCGTAACCACGCTGGCCCCCTTCCCCCTGGGGCACAGCACTGCTGGTATTAAAGGTATTATTTGATCGAAATGCACGTAAGACACATCTTCAACAGTCTTGAAAATTTTACCGCAATCGCTTACGGTCTTCATACGAATTTCCTTGACTTCTTCGTCCTCTTCTACTGAGCTTTGTGCGATAGTTGCATGTCTATGTTTTCTTTTTCTGTCCACTAGAGAAAAATTCCATCAACAAAAATGTTTATTGTGTTATATCTTCAACAGCTGGTCTAACACAAGCCTTGTTAACATGCACAAGCCTTGTAAGTCGTCCCTCAGGATACCTTCATGGCTTTTGGAGTCACCATTTTCAGAATCTGAATAAAAGTCTCTTAGAAATTTAAAGATTTTATACGGATAAAGCTCTAATTTAAAAGTTCGACGAACTACCAAATTTCTGCTGATGATAGTAATAAAACAGATATATATTGAAACGAAGAGTTTAAAGCTGCTACGAAATCAGCAGCACATTCTACAATTACTTTGTTTTGTTTGACAAAGTTCCATACTGGCCGTTTTGTACGTACTTCAATTCCATCTACTGCTCCCTTGAAACGAACAGAAAGGTGACACTAATGATAATATTTATATGACATTTATTTTATTTTTAAAAAACATCATACTGACAGTAACACATAATCCTCTATTTAAGTAAATAATGTTAATGCTTAGGAAACTTTATTTTAGTACACATGGAATCATTTTCTATCATGAATAACCAATGTACACAAACTATCCCACCAGTGGCATGCCCACTGTCACGGGCAGGACAAGTTTTCAAATTGAAATAAATCGAAATATATTGTTAGCATTAGTTCAAAATTTGGTAAATGTGAAGTACACGTGAAAATTGTTACTTCTGCTAAGTATGAACCACATTCACAAATTTAGTAATTCAGTACAATAACTTTTGGTAGTTTTCTGTCACGGGCAGGACATTCAAGTTGACGTTTATATGTTTAATAATATTATAAACAATTTTTATCCTGTAAACACTATTTCAACTGCAGCTTGTAGAAAAAAGAAGCATCTTGAATAGCTCGAAGCTACTTCAGCCAAACATGCACAATATACCGTAAAATGTTGCCGATAACAAGAATAAAAAATTTCCTCGCAGCTGACATGTTACAAATTCACAACTCAGACTTAAAATTTTATGTGAATTCTAAGTATAAATAAGTTTTTCTTTGTGAAAAAGTAAATTTCGTTCTATTTTCTTCATATATACGTAAAAATGCATTGATTTTAACAGTTTTCGAAAATTTGGGTTCAGGCTCACTTTCGCGTGGAATGGCCCATATGATAAAAATATATCATCATACAACCCTCCTGAGGAAGAACATATGGAGGTAAGCAACTGTTTAGAAATTGATAGAGTGTCGAATGAAGAGTATAGGAAAGCTATTAAGAAGTTAAAACCTAAAAAAGCATGTGGACCGGATGGTATTCCTCCATATGTGATAAAAGCATGCTCGGAAATACTACTAGAACCACTGTCTATACTTTTCAATTTAATACTTAAAACCCAAACGTTTCCTGAAATCTTGAAAATTACTAAAGTATCACCAATCTTTAAAAATAGGGATAAGAGTAAAATAGAACATTATAGACCGATAGCCATAATTTGTGCACCAGTAAAAGTTTTTGAACAAATATTCTATGATCGTGTTTTTAACCATGTAAAGAACTATATTTGTGAAAACCAGCATGGATTTTACCCTGGACGATCGACGGTAACAAATTTGCTTAATTTCACTAAATTCGTTCATGAAGCTATTCATGATCGCAAACGAGTAGACACAATATATATTGATTTTGCAAAGGCATTTGACACAATTAATCATGACATACTACTTAGAAAACTCTCAAGGTTTGGATTCTCATCAAATTTACTAAAATTGTTTAAATGTTACCTGTATCATAGAAAACAGTATGTATACTTCAATCACACAAGATCATTCAGTTATAATATTAATTCCGGTGTCCCGCAGGGATCAAACTTAGGACTCTTATTGTTTCTACTTTTTATAAATGACCTCCCAACATACGTTAAATATTCCAAATGTTTATTATATGCTGACGATTTAAAATTATACAAAGATATACAGGAAAATCAGGATGTATTAAAACTGAATGAGGATCTAAATAACATATATCAGTGAAGTATAGAAAATAAATTATATTTTAATACTAACAAGTGTAAATTCATGATGTTTTCAAAGCAAAGAAGGTTAACTAAAATTAATCCCTATAAGATAGATAACAAAGTATTAGAACGTGTATATACATATAAAGATTTGGGTATTACTTTCAGTTGTGATATGTCTTTTAATAAACATACATTGTTGCTAACACATAACGCTTCTAAGCAATTAGGATTTATAATAAGAAACACGAAAATGTTTACTAACATTGATGTTATAGGAACTATTTTTAAAAGTATTGTAAGATCAAAGATGGAGTACGCCTTGGTGATCTGGACTACGAAATACGTAACTCAAAACAATCAATTAGAAGCTATTCAGAAAAGGTTTCTAAGGTATCTATACTACAAGAAGACTGGACAATCTGCAATTACTAATAAAATTTCGTATTCCAGACTACTAGGTGAATTTAATTACTCAACTTTTTCGGATAGATCAGTTATTCTACAAGAAATGTGTTTATTTAAAATAGTAAATGGTAAATTCGATAACAGTGAGTTTTTGCAGTATATCAAATTCAATATAAAATCAAGAACTTTAAGAACGAGGAAATTATTATGGTATGCAACTGCGAAAACCAACACATACAACAACTCACCTTTAATAAGATTATGTTCATTATATAATAATATAGCTGAGAGTATCGATTACATTGACTTAAGTTTGAAAGAAAAAATATTTAAAAAATTATTGAACAGATATTTGTGTGAAATTAAGTTAAATGGAAAACGTAATTAATATGATATTACTATATTAACTACGGTAATGAAATTTGATTATTTTCTATTTTCATGTTGTTGTAATGTACAATATCAATGGTGAGCACATGAATGTGTGCATGTGAAATGTGCGAGATATGTGTGTGTGTTCGTCCATATATATTTGCATGTATAAATATTGGTGTATGTATATGTATATGCTAGTGTGTATTATGTAAGTATGCCTATTTCTAGAATGAGAGCATGAGTTCGTGCTTCATAAAATGTATGCATTGATCTGTGGAATGTTCGTATACAAAGTTATATATTGTATTTGCTTATTGCTATCTTAATATTCTTAATATTTTCATTTTTACTATTTTCATTTATAAATTTGTTTTACTTATTATTATTATATAATAATGTAATCAATTGTGTACACCTTCTATAATTGAAGAGATCTCTCTGTTGGAGGAAATAAATAAATAAATAAATAAATAAATAAATAAATAAATAAATAAATAAATAAATATATTTGTTCTATCGAAATGAAAATTGCGGAATAAATCTCTATTTCAAATGTCCTTTAGAATTAAGAAGCTACTGAGTCATAATGTTATATACATCAATTTTACTCTTCTAATAGAAACAAAATTCCTTTGGACCAATTATCTTTTGGACGAAATGTCCTTGGGACCAATTGTATTTTGGACGAAATGTCCTTTGGTCCAATTTTCCTTTGGACGAAATGCCCTTTGGACCAATTGTCTTTTGGACGAAATGTCATTTGGACGAATTGTCCTTTGAACCAAATGTACCTGGACCAAATGTATTTGGATTAAATGTCTCTGAACGAATCTTCTTTGGACGAAAAGGGTGGTGAGCTGGTGGGTCAATGTGAGTCACGGTGAGTGGTATTTCGCAGTAGGTCACGTCCTTTTGACCCACGATCCACTGACTTACTCACAAATCTTGACCCATTTCACCCACTTACCAACCGACCCATTGACCCATCTCATCTTTTATTTTAACATGTTTTATTTCATTTAAAAGACGAAACATACATCCACACATTTTTTTCATTGAGTGCGAAGGTTGGCTTAATATCATAGTTGAAATGGTAATTTCTTCTTAAGATGAGAAATTGATATGATTAAAAAGCCCATCTTGAAGTGGGTACAAATTACCTTCCAAAGTTATTAGAAACGCTTTCTCACTCCGAAAACTGTGAATTCGACAAATATTTCAGTAATTTTTTTTAGATTTTATTTTTAGCTCTCCCAGGCCATCATCCTGTGAAGATGGGGATGAATTTGGATGTAAACTCCATTTGGGGCATCACTATCCATCTCAACGACCGAGAAAATTATGGATAAAACACTCAGATCAGTCGTTTTACATTATGTTTATATGTCACATCTATCAACTTCCATCACTTCATACTACTACAATATTTTCTTCTTAGGTTGAAAGTAATATGTCTTCCAAGTTTGGTAAAGGTGGTCCCAGACATTCCAGAAATACGCTGGAATATCCATTTATACAGAAACATTAAAATACTTAGAGGTGTGCGAGCAATGCCATTGATTCTGCCCCTGTAACTTCAAAATCCAGCTGACATGTTCGTTCAGAATTGTTGCTATTTATCTCGGGGATAACAAAACTATGGACTCTACACTAATATCGGTCGTTTTGAATCATTGTTTATGTTACTCCCTTCGACTCTCTTTATTAGATGTGCTGGGGGATCTTACTTCTACTGGAAGTTGAACTTAAACTTAAAGGTCATCAGAACTGCTCCCAATAAACTTGGGGACCACGAAAGATATGGATTGAATACTAACATTGGTCATTTTCAATTACTTCTACATGTCACAAATTTCACACACTCCTTCAGGGTGCTAACGGGGGCTTAAATTACATGGCATCCGGAGTGCCACTCTTTATCTAAGCAACCTCCAAAGTTATAGATTCGACACTAATGTCGGTCATTTTTTTATAATTTTGATGTCAGCCCCTTTCATTCCTCATAGGACAGCAGACGGATAGTGCCACTACTAGGACTAAATTTGGTCTTAAACGGCATTAAAATTTCTACCAATAAATTTAGCGACCAGTGCTGCATTTAGAAGCTCGGCGTCCTCACGCACTTTTACTCTCGGCGCAACCAATAACTACATATTTCTCTGGCCCTTTATCCCTAACTTACAAATAAAACTTAATTCGAATATGCTTAATTAGTGAATTTATTGGAGTTAAATACCACTGACTAGATGCTACACCTACAACTGCCTAACAAAAAATAAATGGGAAACATGTTCTGAATTATTTTTAGATTTCTTACACCATCATTAAATATATTAGGATAGTAAAAGAGAATTGCTCATGAAATAGTATATTTGTTCTTGATTTTTCACTTTTTCATACGAAAAAAAAATAAAATTTTAAACTTTGCGCTCTTCAAACGGGCCTAGTTGGACTAATGGGAAATGCGGCACTGTTAGCGGCACTAAAAACTAACGATTCGACTCTAATATTGGTTGATTTTGATATTTTTATGTCGCTACGTAACCACCCTGGGTGCTAATGGGAGCTTAATTGGACTTGAATTAAAAGTAGAATTGTTTACCTAAGCGACCACGAAACTATGGATTCGATACTAATATCGATCCTTTTCTAGCATTTTTGATATGTATCCCAAAAGTACTCTTTTCCAGATTGTAAGAAATATGGTTAAAATTGCTCTAGACATATCAGAATTATGTTGAAACGCACACATACATCCACTTTTATATATATAAATACAGAGTGAGCGAGCGAGAAAGTGAAAGAGACCGACCAAAAGCATCACCACTTTAACATTGCATCACCACTTCAGCATACATCACGTATTGAGTTGAAAATCTATGTAAAGACTTTCTTATGTGGCATGCTTCATAAGAACAATTCCAGTCTGCTCACGTGACCTTCATGGGGTTCATGAATTTCTTGCGAGCGTTCCGACTTTGGATTCTCTGTTTATACCCTCTTTTAATGCCTCGGATAATTTTTCAAGAACATCAATGACAAATTGTAATACGAATGTTGAGAAGTAACCTCTATATGTCAAATAGCTCCAAATAAATACACTACTTTATTTCTTGCGATGATATTATTTTCTTAATTTGTATTTAATATTCACAGAATACCAACGTACTGTGAACACCTGTTATATTTTAAACATAATAATCATTATGTTCTGGATTGATTATATGTTATATATATATATACAACTGATGTATTTTAATGTAATTATTTTATATAATTTTTCATGCATTGCGGAAAATAGAATTTCATAAAAAATGGCATTCACCAAGATGGGAATCGAACTCACAACGCTGCAATTTGAAATGCAACGGCTTACCACTGAGCTAACACAAGCGCTAGTCGGAATATACTTCTAGCCATATATAGCTGTATTTAAGATAATTATGACATTTGTATCCACTGGAAACGCTGTTTCTGTACTACTTTGACTTTTATTTTAGTACTCAGGCGATAATTATGTTCTAAGTCCTAATTTTCACCATTCTTTTACATATGGAAACACTCGTTTACGTATCTAAATGTTCTTTTAAGTATGGAGAGCAAAATGACAAACAAGCATGTAATGACATTAATACAAAATTTCGAAATACTGTATCGTTAAGTATTTCAACCAATGTTGCTTTTATATATATAATTGGTAACAAGTCTTATTACATTTAAAAGAAGAAAAACACATCTGCGAACTTTTTCCCGATTGCAAAGGTTGGCTTCGAGGTTCGAACCTGGTTTACTTTTTTCCGAAGATACCCGAAGTTGGACTTGGTGATGATCCATCAAAAAGTTCTTGATAATTTTGTTTCCCGAGCACACAAACACACACACACACACACACACAGACAGATATGGTAAATATATAAAGGAGTTTTGGTAAACCAAAACAAATATAGAAAATTTAATACTAAATATTTATTAAGATCACGTATGTCTTTTCATTCTGAATACAGTAAGACGGTGGTACATAGGCCAAGTCCCTAGCGCTTATGTTTCTACATCGTTCCAGTTTCGATTCTCGTGAGAGTACTTGACTTAGATAGAATCTTGAGTAATGATTCGGATCCCTCTTTATGTAGATCTTATCTGATGTAATCTCAGTATTGAAAAGGATCACGCTAAACTGTAATGAAACACAATAACAGCAATATGATGTTCTACGGCAGGTTCAAATAAAGCACCCGCGATGCATATATTAATGCGAGAAAAGGAAAATATGTTGATATTTCCAGTTTTCACCGAATTTTCACTACATTCTACTTGATTTATATATTAAGTATTCAGTATGTGGAGGAAAGTCGCTTCTTCTGGTGGCTATGTATTTAAGGTCCATAAATAGCCCTTGTGCAACCACGTAAAACCAGAAAATAGAACTCGAGATGATTTACCGCAGAATTCAAACCAGAAACATCTTAATTGCAAATCTTTAACGTCTATAGTGCATCGAAGTTAGTTTGTTTTATGTGGTATTTAATATTTTCATATATAATAACTCGATCTCACACAAACTAACGTATCACTAGCCGTAAATGAGTTTTGTGTGTAGACACATGAAGTAAAAGTATGAGTTATTAGACCTAAACATTAGTACGATACACTGCTGGTAAATGGACGTTGACGTTGAAGTTTCTGAGTTGTGGAATACGGATATACTGGTGCGCAAAATCAATTGAAGTGCTTTGTTTTGTATGTACTGAAACTTCTAATAAATTACATTATTACATAGGAGTAGCCGGAAATTTTTATTTGGGTGTCCGCAGAGTTAATTGAAGCAGAATTTTTATACGGGTCTACCAAAGGTAATTAAACCAAGATCTTTCATACGGGTGTATCAAAGACAAAACATAACTTTTCATATGCGTGTGCGCCTAAGAAATTAAAATAACTTTTTCAATGGATTTGTCCAAAGGTAATTAAGCTCGACCGTATCTTACCATAACATTTCCACGTGCTAATTTTATTGGATTTTAAATGTATTACAAATAATAAAATAACAGATAATAAATTGACGAATTACAAAAAAGCGTTTTAGTTTACACGACCTTTGAAGATAATAGGTTCAAACCATTTTATTTGTGTGTGTGTAAAGGCACATTCAGCACACCCCATAGCTACGACTATGATTATTAGTTACACATATTAGCATATATTCTAGACGATATTTTACAATAATATTTTCCTACATTCCAACTGTTTTTAAAATAATAAGACTAGCGAGTAGGCGAATGTAAATAGCAAGGGATGAAAACAAAACAGGACAAGTCAAAACAACAGCGGTTTTAGTCTCGTCTCGAGTCGAAAAGCGTCTCGTTCAGAATATTATTCTTGATCTGCTTTCGGTATCGTTTCGGTAATCTCGAAACAAATTCTGAGGGAAAAAATAGTGGGAATAGTTATACACTTTCGTTTCGGCTTTTTATTTTTCACTTATTATTGTAGATTCTATTGTAGAAAATTAAATTCCTACTTTTATGAACGACGATTACTGTATGCCCTGTAGAAGTTAAAAGAGATCGATAATCCATGATAGTGAATGGTTTTCAATGACATCGTGAAATAAGAATATGAAAGGAAATAGGAAAACCCAGAAAAAATACAAAAAACGTAATGTTGATCATCACAAATTCACATGCCGTGGAATCGAACCAGGGGCACTTTCCCTTCCTGCGTACGTGCGTGCCTCACATGATTTCTGTTGAAGAAAAATTTAAATAATTTCAGTTTCCACAGAATCACCAAATTTACAATTAAACATAGAATGCAGGTTTCTTTAACAAAGTAGTTTCACAATAAAGTTTGTGTTTCTGAAAATCTTGCTCAGCTTCTTTGAAACGCAGGTGTATATTTTGTTTGCTCTGATTTCATGTTCATCATTGATTGATTTCATTCGAATAGCATCTCCCTCTTAGCACTGCGTCTTCAATGAATTTATCATTAGGAATGTTTCTTCCATGAACACTTTCAGCTCGACGATCTGGTACAAGTTACGGTTCATCATTTCGGCTACTATGATATCCACTTCTTGAATGTGTAACACTAATGATTCGTCTTCCTATCGAATAGGTGATTCTTTAATGACACATTCAACTATTCTAGTAACACATGTCAACAGAGTTTCCCATGAAACATCCTTTCTCTTTTTTCGTCATTACCATTTTAGCTCTAATTCTAACCAAACACGCACTGCTCCTCGTTAAACACGTTGTCTGCTATATATTGCCGTATAGCAGTACTCTATAAATATGGTGAATTATCCACTAAGAGTGTACAACTTTTCGCTACACAGGATTCAGCAGACTGACTTAGCAATCGTGGTAATTTTGTGAAATTTTGGTAGTCCCAGGGATAGACCATGTTTGTTTGTGTCGTGTTCTGTAGGAATTCGGATGCAATTTGATGTTGACCGATGCAGCTTTGCAGTGTCAGTCTCTTGCCGCAGTACTTTGACCTGAAAGTTCATACGGAAGGTTTTTTAATGAAATTTATCGTCCTCGTGTCAGTTTCGTTTTATGCGTAGTGTATTACACAGGATTTTCAATTTTTCATTACAGTAATCATTTTTCTTGTTGCAATTGTCGTCTGTCGGACTGGCTTCTTTTTGTTTATCATTCTTTTCAGAATAACTGAGAACACGTGATTTCAGGGCGAATGTTCTACTATTATCAACTTACAGATAGACAAGAACACAAAGAATATAACAAATTATTTAATATTACGGCAGTTAAAAAACTACATATTGCATACTATATTAAGTGCGATTATATATGTGCACATGCAATAAGGATACATGTCCTACGCAATACGTTCGAGAGCTGTTTACTAACTTCACATACCAGCAGACATGTTTAGAAGTGTATTCATTGTAGAATATCAGAACAACAAGTATTTTGAAAGGAACATAATGTAATCGAACAACAGTAAAATTATTGCTTTAAAATTTTTTTCTATTATACCACGAACCAACAAACCATTAAACCTTCCTGGGGGATTTCTCGGTACTGGGGTATGTCGTAATACAACTAATGAGAAAATCGAATAGAATAATTTGTATCACTTGTTTTCTATAGAAAAATAAAACGGAACATTGACACAAAGTCATACTCATACCTAAATGAAAATCAATTATTACGAAAATTGTAAAGACTTTAAAATACATATTTCCTCTGCTGCTGTTTGATGAATCAAGACAAAAGTTTCAGTTTCAGTTGAACATAAAATAGAACACATAATTACATTTTATTATTCACGCAGTTTGCAGTGTTGCCACGTAATAACTGTACATTGACACAAAGTCATACTCATACTTCCATGAAAATCCATTATTATGAACCCTGTGAAGAATATAAAATACATATGTCCTCTGCTGCTATTTGATGGAGGAAGACGAAATTTTCAGTTTAAGTTGAACATAAAACAGAATACCTAAATACATTTTTATTCCCCAATTTGCAATGTTGCCACGTAATAACTAAAAGAATCGCGAGAAGGGACTTTTTAAGGGAAATTTGCTTAAATATCCCTCCATTATTTAATCTTTGTAAGCAGAAATGTCTCGTTGGTTACGTACACTGAGAGCCTACACTCTTCCAAATCGATCGAGGTATAACTTGTTCCAGTGTTGCACCTACGGTCAGAATATTGACACAAAGTAATACTCGTACTTCCGTGAATATCTATTGTTATGAACTTTGTGAAAACTTTCCTCTGCTGCTATTTGTTGGATCAAGATGAAATTTTCAGCGTAAGTTAAGCATGAAATTAGATCCATAAATGCATTTTATTGTTTACGTAGTTTTCAGTGTTGCCACGTAGTAACTAAAAGAATGGCAAGAAGGGACGTTTTTAGGGGAAACTTTGTTAAATATCCCTCCATTAGTTTTCCTTTGTACACAGAAATGTCAATTTTAATACGTAAACTGAAAGCCTACAGTCGTATAAATCGATTGAGGTATAACGTATACCAGTGTTGCCCTAACGGTCTGATCTACGGTTATTTAGAGAGGTCCTGTCGATGTCTGTATACATACACGGGTGTTAAAGTGTTAAGGGACCCAGGTGTTACAATTATATGTTGACTAACAACTATTTTTAGATTCTAAGGACACTAAGGAACATTCCTAATATAGTGGCAAAAGTTCCCTAGGGGGAGAGTTATCACCCTCTTGGCCGTTGGTCTATATGTTTTGAACGCTGAATCGATCCTTGAAAACGGCTTGTCGACAGCTTTTGCCATTTTGCTGTTGACAGACAGACGGACGTACTCCCATGCGAAATAAAAATTGCGCGTATACTGCAACTCACGTTTTTTCGCATATATTCCATTTTATGGGTAAAATTCACTAATTACTATGTGGAGATAATAGAAAGCAATCCATCTAACGAGATATTTTCAAAAAGTATAATAAAATAATAAAAATATAAGCAAAAAAAAAATTATGCTCGGTTTTGTGTATACTGGCAGCGATGCTTTCTAGGGATGTTTTCAGTAGCAGAGCACATTTGCGGAGGGAATTCAGTAGGGGAGTCAAGGAGTTGGATCAAGAAACTGGATAGTGGAGTAAAATGTTGCATTTATTGGTTAAAACCTAGTGTGTAGATTGCCTGCCAAATATAAATTAGATTCTGTAACTAAGATGTCGTACGAAAATATAGAATTAAACAGAAAAACTCTTATCTTACGGTTCGAAGCGATACGAACCATGGTTATGAAGATTATTTCTTAAGAAAAAAGAGCAAACACAGCGTTGCCTCCGCGGTTAGGTGGATAGAGTGGCGGACTCGTAGTTATCTTACCAACGAATCCCATCCTATCCCATTCTTTTCTTTTTTTTTTACAAAACATTATAATTTTCATGTTAATAAGAACCGAAGCAATATAATAAGGTCAACTTATTGATATTTTGCTGTAATGACGTATTTATCAAGGATTAGAGTACTATTGATAATAGCTATTGTTTTCAGTTCATGCTGTTGTATAGCTTCTCTCATCCTGTTTTCTTGGGAAGAGAACAATTTTGTCTCCAACAAAGTGTGAAGGATATATACGGACAGAAGAAGACATCTTAGTACCAAACCTGATTTCTCGTGATGAAATGGACTAGTTTGCCATTATTAAAAAAAGAAAACAAAATTATTGAAGTTGGCTTCTCTTTAGCTTTTAGGTAAAAAAAAAGTTTTTTTTTCTTTATAAAACTATACTTTATGAGGCAAGGTCTGCGATCGTACCCACAAATTTAGCTAAAGAGTGAAAGATAATTGTTTATACAAACATTTTACAAGTTTAGGTGCGTTAAACACCAATACACCATGGTCTCGCTTATCCGACCATCCTTTGTTCCACATACTGTATGATCCAATATATCATTGCAGATAGCACCAATCGGCAAGAAGAACTGCTAGTTGTGGTCTTAATATATTTTTCATGCTCTGGAGTCTATCGCCAATCGCGTCAGTCTACACCTTGACTCATACGTCTATCATGCTGTGCAGACACGTATCCAGGTTTTCGATTCGGAGGGGGCCCAACACGAATCCTCGTAAGCACGTAATTCTAATGTTTTAAAAATATCAATAATAATAATAATAATAATAATAATAATAATAATAATAATAATAATATTGCAACAGTTCTGTACTTCTCTTAAACTTTTTCCTACTTTTCATTTATAAACCGGTTTACTTTGGAAACTGCATTAAGCACAAACAAAATGAAATATATTTTCGAGAGAAATGTAACTAAAGAAAACTGTCTATTACGTATATCACATAACAAAAATAGCAAGAAGACATTGAGTGTATCGTTCTAATATACTAAAGTTAAAAATAGAACGGAAACGAAGTGTTAATCCTATTTGAAACTATTCTTTAACCCTTAAGTACTATTGACGAAAATAATCACATAATCTGTCAGACCGCATTGTTGTTTTACATTTTCTGAATAGTAGTTTTATTGCATATTTTCTTATAATGCTATCCTACATATCTTAGTTGCTTATAGAAAAATAAAACAGTAATTTCACGATGTAGAAAAAGTTTTATATTTTTAAAGTAATGAGAAAAATAATATAGTTAAAATTTGCAACAATGTTTTCATTGTTATTCTAAAATTGTAATTGTTGAAATATTCAATTTTTTCTTCGTTTCTATGTAGTAAAATTAACACTAATTTAAAATACACTCTACTTATAGATGCACTGAGAATAAAAAATACAGTAAAAACGGAGGAAAAACATGGAATATTAGCTTTTCAAAACTTACAAGAAAGCACAGTTACAGTTGTACTGTTATATTTTTTGTAGTAAAAAGGTAATGAATAACACCTATCTTTAGCTTTTATATGATCGCGAGAGTAAAGAAAATTCGTTTTGCCGGTAAAGAAAGTACCGCACTAACTGTTCTGATTGCATGCACTTTCTTCAAGTAGGCACTTACATCTTTTTATTCTTCACTACATGGAAATCGGTACCCTACACCGCTGACACGAATATCATTGCTTTGCGGTTACAACTTAGTGTAGAGCGGACTATGTTCTCCTCTTCCACTCCTTGTGCGCGATGGTGGGAAACTCACTTTCAAGTTATAGTATGCTCTTGATTGAAAAACTCAGCTCTCATGGCAGATGTCCAATGAATATTCTACGTTCTATGTGAGGCCTAACAAGTCCTTTTGCCAACCTTTTCATGAAATCAAGTCTTGTCATCACTTCGGACTTAGCATAGACTTGAGGCAAGGCATACACATTGACACCACACTCAACATCCACCAGAAAAAAGAAAATTGTCAATGGCTATCGTTTTGTTTGACGACTTGATGTGTAATCTGTACATCTTTTGTCTAGAGTATCCACTCCGCCTTTACTCATGTTATAAAATATGATAATTTCAGATTTTCTAGTCTCTGGGTCATTATTTGATGTGTGGTGTAAGACGTGCCACACGGTAAGACTCAATACTGATAATAATCAGTAGATAACAAAAGACAACTGAACAGCAAAATACTCACGTAACTACTATAGTACGTCTGTGAGACCGTTCAACCCCTCCAGCGCCGAGCACAGGAGATCAATTATAACACGAACTTCACACTACGTAACCATATGCTAGACAGGAATGTAGACGAAAAGATCCACTTGTAGTAGTGAGACTGTAGAAAATATATTGATACGAAAAGCAGCAGCGGTCTGAGAGATGGTCCATAGTACTTACGGGTTAATTCCACCTGGTATAATGGCATTATGATATGTTCTTAGAATTATAACAAGACAACAGCACATTGCCCAAAGTTTGAACACTGACTACTAGTAAACTGATATAAAAGAACCTCAAAAGGGTAGAAACAAGTTTATTAAAAAGTGCTTGAATTTCAGAGGAGCCAGCCCTCAGGCCCTCACGCTGGATACATCCCTGATTCAGTGCACTGCAGTTTTTTGTTATGAAACATTATTATTAGAGGCGTAATATGTAAAATTATATCATAAGTTTTATTTTTAATAGGTCTTCTCTTAACACATCCATATTATCCAGCGTTCTGCCTGCCTGTTTATGTCGGATAAGCGAAAGCCTACTGTATTTCTAAAGCTAGCATATAAATGAACTAGAATTGTATTGTCCTAGAACAGACAATAGTGGGAAATGCTTATATTAAAAGGCTGGAATAAAAAAGCATAAGTACTGCTTTGGTGGCGTGAGAACAAATTAAAAACAATTCAATATATTTCCTAGTATCAGATTATCATCTTATTGTGTCGGCGTGTATTATTTTTTAAACATGGTTTTAAAAGTCATACCATTCGTAATATTCCTAAGGAAATCGAAAGAAAAAACTCCTATGTGCATCTTGTGGCAAAGCGGCATAAGTGCATGGTCCGAAACCGATTCCCACGTTAAGATATAGATAGAGTTCTCGTACTTCAGAAATGCAAATCCGGGACGATACTAAATTACGAGAATCTTTGAAATGCTTAAAATTGAAAGAAGTGTTGAATACTAATTTACTTTCCACCATTAGATAGAGTTATTCAAGAGTAGAGTACATATGTAGGTTCTAGGACACTTTTCCCCCTCCACCCCTAACTGCCAAAAAATTATGAACCCACCCCTGACTTTAACACAGAGGGATAACCCAAAGTGTGATTGAATATGCTTTTATGACATTTAAATCATAAAAACTTACATCTAAAACTTATAACTAACTTACATCTACTTCTTTTCTATCTTATAATGACCCCAAGCTAATGTATTTACCCCATCTCGTAATATATATCTCTTATCATCTGAAGAATCTAATGCTAGCTTATGAACGGTTATGCTATATATATCGTGCTTATAACTCCTAATGAGGTTTATGTCTTTATACGTTTTAACATTTTCAATAAGCTTTCTTTATAATCACCAAACTGCAACTCCCTGGCAACTACACATTTAGTTACTCCTTTAGCTTTTTTCTCTTCTTTATTTTCTACTCTATAAGCATACATCTTTGATCTCAATTCAATAAACTCCGTCATTATTTTACCCTTATTCTCATCTTTCATCTTACCTATTACTTTTTTGTTTATTAGTGGCAGTCCATATATGTTATTTTCCCCGTATTCACTCGTATCAAACTGGTCAACTATTTCTGCTATATCCTTATAAAAGTCATCAGTCTCAATCTCATATATAAAGCTATCGGTATCCATATAACATAAATCTATATTGTTTCCATATTTCGGCTTCATCGTGTTATAGTGAAAATCATACATTAATAGCTTCGATAGTTCTAACACACTCATACCAACATATATTGGCTTATTAAATGTTAATCGTTCTTTTTTCATATGTATAGCACACAAATTCTCTGTAAATATTTTTCTGTAATCAAAATTAGGTTTTGTAATTAATTTTTCTACTCTTTCAGGATCACATTCTAATTGTATAGGTTGCCTCTTTCGAATATTTTCCATTGTTTTTCCGAATACCGAGTTATTCATGAGCTTATAAAAATCTTCTTCAAACTTGTTTTTAGCTTGCGTTCTCATATTTGTATTTAAATCAATGTATTTCTTTAACCAGTCTGATTGTTTGAATTCTAATACTCTATGCACTTTCTTTAATTTCATTCCAAGCGACATATATAGTTTTAAGTTCCTATAGTGAAGTATATATCTGTCCTTATTATAAAATGTTGTTAGTAGTTTCGATTGTTTTGATTCTGGTGGACACATGTTTTCTGGAGCTAATGGTAAATCAGAGTGTTTGTTGTGTAAATACTTCGGATATTCTAAATCTACTTCTAATATGTAGCCAGTTTCTGAATCATCTGTATTGTTCATTATATCTATGTAAGGTTTAACCCACTTAAAGTCTTTATAAGGCATGTATTGACTCATAGCCCATCCATATAAGTTGTTTGCGTCTAGATATGCTAGGTATGTTGAACACTCATCCTTATTATAATCTTGCATATATTTGTTGTTAGCTTTTACATATCGTTTACTGCATTGTAAGATTCCTCCTCGTATACCCTTTTCTAGCATTAGTATTTTATCATAATCAGTCAACATTTCTAAGTTAATTTTAGTCATCTTTAACATTGCATCCCACGATAGACCTGGTGCTGTATAATACCAAGCAGGATCTAATCCATATGCCTTTAAACACACATCTCTAAAGTTTTCAAATATATCTGTTAATTGAAGGACATCTGTTTTGTTATAATGTTCAGTTAAGTCCTCCAATAACTCTAGATTGAATTCTTTACAAACTCGCACATGAAGCTTATGACGTTCAGGACTCATTTTTTCTCCTGTTAATCTGTTTGTAAATTTGTCTGGAGATAATAGAACAGGTTCTTTCAATTTTTCAAATGAATCAACATAATCAAATGGGTAATCACCTTTAGAATTAACTAAATCAAGTTTATCAATCGGGAAAAACTTTAATGTTTCTCGAAATTGTTCTGGCTTTAAATTCTTTGTTAGCTCTGCTAAACTCCTTGGCATAAATCTAAATGAATCAACAAATCTTAAATTTATTCCATCTTTTTCTGATCCTGCTTTTACATATTTTTCATATGTTATGTACCTTTCCTCATTATTAGCGATCAGTTTAATTTTCTGTGTATCATAAGCTAACTCCTTAATAAAGAAATGCGTATCATAACCAGTTAAGTTGTGAAGAAATACAGGAACAAAGTTTGGATTTTTATAGTTTAAATTGCAATAACTGTGAGCTGCACCTCTAAACTTTCCAGTTAAATGATCATGATCTCTTACCTTTGCTTTATTTTTATTTATCTTATACAAACATTTTTTTAAGTCATGCTTCCATTCTTCTATTTTTTCACTCATATCATCTTTATCCTTGTAGAATTGTATTTTCTTCTTCAGTATATTTATTTTTTTCTCAACAGCTGGTGGTAAGTCATTCAAGTTTTTCTCACATATATGACAAGTATCCGAACTGTTATAAGCTTCTATTTCCTTCTCACTAAGCGGGATCATATCAACTATCCTATTATATATTTCCATAATTTCTATTGCTTCTTTTGTAACATTTCAATAAATACTTTCGCAGCATCTGGACCTATATAACTAACAGGAGCTTTATAGTCCCCATTTGAATATTTGACATAGTAACAAAAACTCATTGGTTCATGCTTTTGATATTTTACTGTTTTACTACAATTATGCTCTATTTTTAACTTACATAAGATACATTCGAAGTCAGCCATTATCGTAAATGGAACTCTTAATGATCGATTATAGTTTTGAAACTTTATTTGATTGTCGTATGGTTTAGGAAGTTCTATTCTAACAGCCTCATGCTCTTTACAATATAGCTCATGGTTTTGCAACTGTTTCTCATTTCGAAAGTGTCTTGATAAACATCTGTCGCAGAAGTATAGTTTTTCCTCATGTTTTGTCACTTGACTTCTTATTAATCGTGATAGTTTTTTTATCCAACAAAAATGATTGTTTTTTTCATCTTTTACATATAATAAATTGACATGAGTTTCCTGCTTATTTTTTTGTGATTTGAAGTGGATATACATTATAGTTCTTGTCATAGCTGTAAACATTGATGGAGATATTTCTTCTTCTTTCAAATTTTGGAATATCTTTTAATTGTACAGGAAATTCAATGTTATCACAATACTTCTTTTGCAATTCATTAACAAGCTGTTTATAATGTGAAGGTCTTTCAGGATGTATTTCAACAGGTTTTAAGCAACTTGCAATAGAATACAAAAAACATTTATTGTCTTTATTTTTAACATTAATCACTGCTTTCTTATCTTTAATTGGTTTAGGAAGTTCAATATATGAAGAAGCTCTTAATGGTACATATTTGTTTAATCTGATTTGTAAGTATTTAATTTGGTGTAATGTCCATCCTGATCCTCTACCTTCAAACTCTTCCATTTCTCTACGAAGTTTTTATTTTGCATGATATATATATTCACTTAAGTCAGTTGATTCTAATATTCTCTCGTTTGATGTTTTGAAATTGCGCTCTTGTATTTCTTTATCTTTAATATAGTCACAAATGAAAACAAGGTTAACTTTAACAGGGTGAAATTTTAATTCCTCTTAGATTTTGTTAATAGCAACTCTTCCACTTGTATCTAAAAATTTTATTGGGTCTTTATATCCTCCTGTCTTTTCAACTTTAATGGTTTGTAAACGCTTCTTGAATGCTGTTTCTTCTAATTCTATCTTAATTGGTATACGTGCTGGTTTCGGTTCTTCAATTATTTCTTGCTTAAATGGGAATATATTTCTAATCTGTCTTCTGCTTTGTTCATCATCATATTGTTTAAGAAGGTCTATCAGTTCTGCTTTTCTTAATCGGGAATATCTTCTGATTCCCCTCTCTTTACATTGTCGTCTTAACTCTACTACGGTAAATGTATTATAATTATTCATCCTATTTATTATATAGAAAATCTTGCTATAACTCAATTTTTATCTTCACCGGATTATTTCAGTTCATTTTCGTGCTATTTTTAATTCCATATATCCTAATTCAACGCTTAACATTGTACACTCCTGCCATTGTCTACATATTACGCGCTGTATTAGAACACGGCTTTGATGAGAATACCTCATCAAAGTCACATATACACATATTAAAATTAAATCATTTTTGTAACTTACTCATCATCATCATAATCATCACTACCATATTTATATTCATCATCACTACTCAAATCAGATGTTTTTTGTTGCATTATTAATAATTCTTTTTCCTTCAACAGTATTTGCTTCTCTAGTAGTGTTGCTAAGAGTTTAAGATCATGATGAATTAGTTTAAGTCTATCATGTAATAAATCAAAATGTGCTTCCATATTTGTTATATAGAAAACCAAGAAAAAATGAAATAAATTTAAAAAATCTAAAATAAAAACAAACATGACCAGTGCTAAGGATATATTATCTTACAAACCTATATTTGATTGTGTATGTAAATATTTAGATATTGGTGGTTATAATGATGAGACAAAATAAATTTTAGCGTGTCCATAGGTATGTTAGATCATTTGTTCAAGAAGGCCAGTAAAGAAAACAACTCATTTCTCATACAAACCATTCTCTATGCAAACGTTATGAATTTGTCTGATGAAATATTAGATTCACTGACTGATGAACAATGGTTATCTATAGGCTATGATCATTATGAGGGGGAATATAACTATGATCATATTACAGAAGATTTCATACGCAAATATCTGCTGAAAGTTAATTTGAGTGAAATATGTTTATGGAAAAAGTTATCGGAAGAGTTTATAAGAGAATTAGCTGATAAAGTTGATTGGGAGATTATTTCAGGAAGCCAAGACTTATCAGAAGACTTTATAAGAGAATTTGCAGATAGAGTTGATTGGAAAGAAGTATCGTATAATCAAAAGCTATCTGAAGAATTTATTAATGAGTTTATAGATAAAGTTGATTTTAATGCTATATCTTATAAAAACGAACTCTCTGAAGCCTTTATACGAGAACATGCAGATAAAGTTTCTTGGTGGTGCATATCTGCAACTCATCAATTATCAGAAAACCTTATAAGAGATTACGCTGACAAAGTAGATTGGGAAATGATTTCAATGTCTCAAAATTTAACAGAAGGATTTATTGCAGAGTTCGAAAACAGAGTTCATTGGCATAACATTTCAATTTATCAAGACCTCTCTGTAGAGTTTATATATGCATATAAATATTTTGTGGATATGAGAGCTATAATAAGAAAATATCATAATAATCCCGATTTAGGTGATATGTTGAATGTAGCATTCGCTGTTGCAGCAGATGGTTTTGTTTAACACTTAAATTGTACTTTGATGGGTTAACCCATAAAAGCAATAGCATATTTAGTTTCTCGTTTTTATACTTAAATGTCTCTTAACTGAATAAACCTGTCAACAAGATCTATATCACTTAAATCTGTGTTCATATGCGAGCCGTGCCAAGTTATTCTATCATCATATCTTTCTTTAGCTCTGTTGTATAAGTTTATAGAGTTAGGATCATCAATGTTAAGCACAGTACTCATACTTGGGTATTTAAGTTTGAGTTGTTTAATTCTATTTTCGTAATTGCGTGTTTGTACTCTTCCAACCCAATACTTATATTGTTCTATTTTTTCTTTTTGGTCTTGTTCTTCTTCGTCATAGTAAAGGAGTATATTTTCAAGTTGTTCTTTACTAAGGTTCTTCTTGATAATAAATAGCCTGTGTATCTTTCCTTGATCTTCTGTATATGGTGCTGCAACTGTTATAAGATAATCAACTTTGCTTTCTAGTTCTTGATTGTACAATCGTAATTGCTCCATTGTTTGTTCTATCTCCTCTACTCTTCTTTGCAACTCTTTTTGGTCTTCATGAATCTGTTTGAAGTCTTGTGTGAAGTAATCTTCGATTATATTGTAACACTTATCATAAAACTCATTTGAAATCCAAAACGAGATACCCAATATTAATTCTTTTCTTACATATGTTCCTGATACTAATAGATCTTGTTTATTTGTTCCTTTTGACTCAACTATGTAAATTGGGTTTTGGTGGTGCAGATCTGGCCCACCTAATTTCTTGTAATATCGCAGGAGATCTTTTGATTTATCTAACCTTGTCCAATGTTTAAATTGTTTTCCCCCATTTTGACACAACTTAGTAGCATTGAAATATCCTGTACTCTTATCTATAATCAACTTGAAATCACCAAAAATACCATACCAATAATTGCCTTTAATCTGTTCGTAGCAAATATCGTTTAAACTAAGAGAATTATCCTTAGTGCTCATATTTATTATATAGAAAATCTTTGATCACTGTTTGTACCTTTTGGCTCTATATAATACGTTGAGTTCTGCTGGCTTGGATGTAAGCCGGCTAATTTTTATCATAATGTTCAAGTAGTTTCTTACTTCTTACTAACCTTAAAGTCATCTTTTAACTCCAATCCTTTTAATTTTTCGATTACTTCATCATCTTGAATTTCTTCTATAACTTCTTTGATCGTGTTGAGTTCGCACTTGAAAAATTCACCTTTATATTTAAAATCATCTAATTGTTTATGCACAAGTGACTCTAACTTTTTAGCATCATTTGTCTTATAGGTTTCTTCATAATAAAATAATTCAAAGTCAAGTCTAAACTCATTAAACTGACCTAGGCGTTGTTCAAGGTTTTTTGTAGAACCCACTTTATATATATTCTTCTCTTGGTGCTGTTTGGTAGTTGCTATATAAACAAAACCTGACTTATCATTATCTTTTTTCAATTGAGACTATCTTCTTATTTCTTGGAACAAGTCTGGATGAACATATGTACCCCTGATTATTTTTCGTCTTCCTCCTAAAATCAAGTAATATATTTTTTAGACTGATACTTTTCTTCTAATTTTTTATCAATTCCTTTGATTCTTTGTTCCTTAACCAATGATCAAACCTCTTTCCTCCATCTTGACACAGTTTAGTAGCATTGAAGTAATCAGTCTTCTTATCTATAATCAGTCTAAAGTCACCAAACAAACCATACCAGTAATCATCTTTAATCTGTTCGTAGCAAATATCGTTTAAACTAAGTGAACTATTCATAGTACTCATATTTATTATATAGAAAATCTTTATTTTTAACTTCATTTTCGTTACCAGCTAGTTTTACTGTGTAAGATGAGTTTTTGAAGTGGCCGGAATCCCGGCGACTTCGAATTTTCTTGTAGTCATAGCATTTGTCATAGAAGTCTTGTGAAATTCAAAAAGCAATAGCAAGAAATATTTTCCTGTAGACATATGTTCCTGAGATGATTGATGTTGTTTCTTGGTCTCTAAATTTCAGAAAATTTTTAGCCCCTCTGTATTCGGAGTTCCAAAATAGCTGATGATGGTCACCGGTATACCGGGAGCCATGCTTTTTCTCATAATATTCAACTCGTCTCTTAGATCGTTTATTTTCTAACCAATGATCAAGCCTTTCTCCATATTTTGATTGTGTATATAGAGCGGTTGGTAGAATCGTCCCCATCGCCTTTTTTTTATAATTTCTACAGTCGGAATACCGTCCCCGGAAATATATGCTATGAGGGTTATCGTTTCCTTACCCGTATCTCATTTAAACTATCCTTTTATGGCTATTATTCCATAAAAGACAACATTTATATTTACACTACAACATTACTCTTATCTACCAAACTATTATGTGAATCATCAAACCATTTAACCATTTAACATATACTTTGTCACCTTTCATTCTTAACACCTTTTCCACCAAGTATTCATCTTTATGTTTCGTCTTTAATAGTTCCGGTTCGTAAAATCTACCTTGCACATCCTCTTCTTCTAAATCTTTAATTCTATATGTAGGTGGATTGGATGGAATAACTTCACTAATAACAAATACTTCTGTTGACCAATTAGGCGTATATCCCTTCTCAAATAACCCTTTTGATTTACTTATACGAACATGATCACCTAACTTGTATTTGGGTTTAACACACTTATATTCTTTTTGATACACTTTCTCCAATATTGTTCGCTCATTCTTCTTATTAACTTCTATAGGCTTTAAACCAATTGTTCTATGAATTTGATAATTATACTCTTTAACTAGTGTTGGTAATATCTCTATCCATTTGCAATTCCCTTGTGTTGTGAACCTTTTCCACATGTTCTGTTTAAGTGTTCTATTGAATCTTTCAACAACAGAAGCTTTCTTGCAACTATAGGTTGAGTAGTGATTAATCTTATTTTCATCCATTAACTTCTGAAATTCTTTATTGTAAAACTCTTTACCTTGATCAGTTTGTAAGTTACTAGGTTTTCTTGTTCTTAATATGGATTCGAATGCTTCTGTAACATTCTTACCACTCTTATCTTTAACAGGAACAGCAAACGCATATTTAGAGAACACATCTATAACCGTTAGCAAATACTTATAAACTTTATTTAATTTGGAAACACCTTTTAATACTCCACTATCCATTTCTACAAGATCAGCTTGCCAAAGATCATCGATACCTTTTATAACTACACTTAATCTGTCAAAATTTTTTCTAGATGGTTTGTGAATTTCTTCTATAATGTCTTCTCTAACACCTTTACCTTCTTCTAGTCAATCAGGCTTTTTAATGAATTGAGTTTTAGTAACACCACATACAGAACAAATACCTTTCTTTAGATATCTTCCATTCTTTGATTGTTCAATTCTAATGGTATCTTTCTTCGTATCTGTCGATTTCTTACACTTAACACAATACATCCTGTTTATTATATAGAAAATCAATAACTATCGCTGTTTAATATTATGCTATCAACATTCTCACCACCATCATCACTATCTTCGTCTTCTCTTTCTACATGCATAAGAAGCAATAGTAATTTACCATGTTTCAGATCAGAATCTTTAGATGGTCTAACTGCTAATAGATCATTTATATTAAAGTGTAATGGAAAAGTTTCAACTAGAGAACCATTTAAATATATATCAAAAAAATACGTATTATAAGATGATTCTATATACATTACCCTACCTTTATAAAGAAATTTGTATGCGGTAGATAGATTATGTATTAAAAAGAACGGATTTTCAACATTTTTTGATATCAATCGACTTGGAAGTTCTATAACATGACTCCGTTTGATGAAGTTAAGCTCTTCTTTTAACATGGCAATATCTTTTCTCACAACTGTATTATCTAACTCTGATGTCATTTTAACATTACCAAAGATATCCATATTTATTATATAGCAAACGTCCTTAGGAAAGCTCTCTTTCTATGTACATTACAACAAACAATAATTGCCCTTCTTCCATAGCTGAATTTTTAGTTGGTTTAATCGCAATTATATCGTTCTTGTTAAAGCTAAAAGGTATCTCTTTAATCAAAGTATCACCCAAATATATATCTAGAAAGTATTTATCCAAACTTAATTCCATGTGCATTATTTTCCCATTATAGAGAAATTTTTAACCATTAGAGAGATTAAATATTCTAAAGATTGGCTCCTTAACGTTTTTAGTTCTTAATCGATATAGTAGAGGCATGGTTTCTTTCTGCATAACCAATTTAGTAGTATACATCCTAATCTTTTCAATATCTTCTTTCTTGACGTATGTGTCTTGTAACGTTTCTAATGCATCTTCAAATCGTTTTCTATCGTTCTCTAATTGGGCTTCTATCGATCTAAGTTGACTTACGCTAACAACATCATTTAAGTTCTCCAATAATTTTAATTTTTCTTCACTAATATCAACATCACCTTTCCTATCTTTAACATTACCGAATATATCCATACTCATTTATTATACAGAAAATGTCCATCCTAGTTTTTCAAAACATTTCTTTAACATCTCTATTTGTCTAGGTGAGTGTTTAAAATCAATATCAACATGAGCATCGTGATTTTTCAACAGATGGTACAATACACATTTTAAGTTAATAAACAATGCTCTTTCCGGGTACAGCTCCCTAAAGACCTCGTGAAAGTTTTCGAACTCATTTATAAGTGTTTCCTCCATATGTTGTAATTTTAATGGTTTTTGATCGGTAAGGTGATAGTGTATTAAATAGACATCATCATAATATTTTGTGTATTTGTTTTTCTTTATTACTTTTAGAACATCTTTTGTTCTATTAAGTTTTTTGGTATATCTCTAAGTTTATCATGTAACACCTTGAGCACCTCTTCGGGAATAATTCTATCCTGTAAAGCTTGCAAACGAGATAACTGTAACTTAAATCCTTTTATAGTATCATACCATGGTTTTCGTACGCAAGCAGCTTTCGTTACTTCACAAGTACTGTAAACCCAACCACTCTCTACAGAACAATCATCACAAATGTATCTACTCATACCTTTTGTTAATGACTTACTACCACAATTACTGCATTCTAATGGTCTAGAGCTATAATTTGACAACAAGTCCTTTAAGCTAATTATTGGACGTAACTTTTCCAGCTCTTCTTCCATGTACAAAAATTATGGTATTAGCATTTTCCATAAATCAATAACATCATATACGTTGTTTTTATCTTTTAAGTCTATCTCGCTAACATACTCAAAATACTGATAAAATTATATCTATCTAGCGCATCTAGCTCATCCTCATGCTTCTCAAAGTAATCTAAAAATCTATTGTGTATAGCTTCCATATTTATCTTAAAGCAAAACTTTTATGGATACAAACCATAAAAGCGCTTAATCATTTTTAATCATATACATAACATCGCTAAAAGAATACCCTTGATTTAGAAGATGGTATATAGTATGTGTCTGAGATAAGAAGATCAAGCTTGTTTGTGCCTTTTGATTTGTTAAAGAACTCTAATCCTTGGCCCTTCACATGTGAAGGGCCTAAAAGTCTTGTAAACGTTTCAACTGTTTCCTTCGCATCTTGTAATTTTTTCCAGTTAAATAGATCCTTTTCCCCATCTTTACTTAGTTTAGTTGCGTTCATGAACCCGTTGCGGTAGTCGTCGCTCTTAATCATGATAACGACTAAACTTTTATGGATGTAAACCATAAAAGCACTTAATCATTTTTAATCATATACATAACATCACTAAAAGAATGCCCTTGATTTAGAAGATTTAAAACCTTAACACAAAGATGACCACATATAACTGAATTAAAGTCTTGTATTCGTTCGTCATTGTAAAATAAGTTTTCGGTACCAAGATATTGTACCAGCTGTTTAGGTGGAACACCACCATAAGAATCGAACACGTACTTTATGTTGTTATCTTTCCAATAGCATATCCAATGATTACCAATGTTTTCTAATTTATCAAGGTTAACTACACCACACTCATTTACATATGGTTTTTGTGGAAGTTCATCACTCATAAATACACCTCTAAATCGTTTTATGTTTAGTTCTTTAGCCAACCTCTCTATATCGAAGTTGGTCAATGGTTTTAGTTTTTTGACTTCTTCGGTTTACCTGCCCCCTGCTTTTCTTCCATAGCCATATTGTGTCTTTTTTGTTCTTCAAGTTCTTGTTTATTCTTCTTAGCATACAATACAGTTTTAGTAATCGCTGCTGCACCACCTGCCAATGAGCCAACTTCTCCTAAAGCTGCTAAAATGGCTGGAATTGTAAAGATAAAACCACCCATATGCTCTTTCTTAATCTTTTTCATTTGTGCAGTAGTTAAAGTTAAATCCATTCCTTTACCTTCTTTAATTTTCTTAGATTTGTCGTTAAGTTGTTTCTTTGTTAATACATGATCAATATTTAAATCCTTTAGTTCACTGTAGGGAACACTAAACATACAACCTTTAATAGAACACATCTTCCTATTTATTTAAGAGAAAATCTTAGTTTGTAAAAATACAATTGTTGTTGCTCCACCAAAATCAATTAAGGAATCATTCTCATCTGTTACCCTTATCTCAAAATTGTCAACCTTGCCTTTGGATATAGGGTAAAATAATGGATAAGTAGGCTCGTAAATAATACTATGTTTGAACTCAGCATCTGTTTTGAATGATGCTATAATTCCTGTTTCTCTATGTGTGTACTCTGTATCTTTAACAAACATGCCATCTGCTATATTACAGTGAACATTTATAGTATCAAACGGATGAAACTTTGGCAACTTACTTCCAATGTGTGTTTTGTTCTTTTCTAAAACTTCAAAAACATTAAAAACCCGAGGACAGTGCCTATACTCCCAATTGTAACATCATAACTATCAGTTTCAATTTTAACTCTATTTCTTAAATGATCTTCTGATAATGTTATGTTGATGGATTGAGATTTTAAATATTCATTAAGACTGTTTAAGCTGTATTGCCCTTCTGGTATAAAAACTTTGTCTATCACCATATGAGAAACTGTTTTTTTTGTTGTTATGTTTGGAGTTAGATATGTACTGTAAAACCCAACTAGTCCTATACTTAAATAGTTGCTCTTGTTGTCTAATTCGTAATGGAGTTTCTTCTTTAAAACAGAAGTATCACTCGTTAGCTTAAATACCTTAGCCATTTATTATATAATAAATGAATGAGTTTGATTTACCTAGAGATATTCCAAGAGAGAAAGTAATCAAGCTAATAGAAGATGTCATTCGAAAGTTAGAATACAATTTAAAGAAGAAAAAGAGAAAACTGCGAATTGTTAAATATGCATACTACACTTTGATCACGTTGTCGGTTATACTTTCTGCAACAACTGGGTTTATTAATATTTTTATACCTGTAACAATTTACTCGATATTAACAAGGTCTCTTGCAACTGGAAGTGCTATAATAACAGGTTTGTCTTCTAAGTTAAACGTAAGCAAAAGAAAAGACGAATATAAAACCATTGTCACTTGTATTAACTCATTTAAAGAACAGTTAGAGATGATAATAACATTAAATGGCGAAATGGATAGCGAATATATAAAAGATACGTTGCTTAAGATCAGAGAACAACTTAAAGATATAAGATAGGCTATGTAAATACAAGTCAAGTCCTTAAAGACAACGTAAGGCCAAAGTTTCAGAGTAGATTTGAAGACCTGGAGGCTACAAATGGCGTCCTAGATTACTACAACAAACTTCGAAGTGGCCTGAATCCCGACCAGTTCAGAAAGCGTCCGTAATCCGGACACTCTTCCAAATGAACAACCTCACACAACCTTTATCAACGAACCGGGTCTGTACTCTCTAATCATAAAAGAGACGATTTTCTCTATAATAAATGAGTAAGAAAACTATTAATTGGGATGTAAAAGAGATTCTAAAAGAAACAACAGCTAAGAAAAGAAATGGAGAACTTATACCTGATGATATTCGTTGTGTTATAGTGGGTCCGTCGGCGTGTGGTAAAACTTTTTTGTTATTTAACTTCTTATTACAGCCAGGTTGGTTAAACAATAATTACTTCTACATATATTCTAAAAGCATGAATCAGCCAAAGTATGAGCAGTTAAAAGATCGATTTGAAAAGGCAGAATTAAAGTTTAAGAAGCAAATAGCAACGTTCTTAAGCGGTAATGATTCTATTGTACCTATTGATGAATGTGAAAAATACTCTGTTGTGTTTGACGATTACATTTTGGAGGATCAAGATACTGTTAGAAATTACTTTACAAGAGGTAGGCATAGACATTTAGACTGTTTCTATTTTGCACAAACATATTCAAAAGTACCTAAACAGCTTATAAGAGATAACGTTAACTTCCTATGTATGTTCAGGCAAGATGATACTAATCTTAAACATGTGTATAATGAGTTTGTTGGAGGAGATATGTCTTATGATAAATTTAAAGAGATATGTTCAAAATGTTGGCAAGAAGATTATAGTTTTATAGTAATTGATATGACAAGGAAGATAAACAATGGTAAGTATAGGAACAAGATAAAACACTTCTTAAACGTTTGATGTTTTTTCACGTTTTACGTTTTAACGTTTGACGTTCTTTGACGTTTATTGACGTTTTTTCACGTTTATTGACGTTCTTTCACGTTTATTGACGTTTGTTCGTTTTCTATACAATAAATGGATGAGAAAGAAATTAATAAGAATATCAAGTTAAAGGAGTTCTTGATAAAGGGCTTCAAATCTTGGAAGAAAGAAAGAGCAGGTATATACGATAAATTTAAGACACAAGAACAACCTGTAATTGATGCTATTCAAAACTTGGGAAGTGAGATCAAAGAAGTAGCAGAACAAAATAAAAATCTAATAACTGAACTTGTTCCAGTTGCACATAAGACGGCTTCAATATATCATAGTCTACTAGAAACACCTAAAAAGATATGATAGTTTTCCAAGTAGTAGTGGTACGCCTATAACGGAAGAAATAAAACAAATGAGAAAACAAATTAAAGACAAAGTGGAAGGAGTAGAACCTTTAACAACAGCACAGTCATTTGGTAAGATTGCAACGAAATATTATAGTAAAAGAAATGATACTGTGTTTGGAATAAGAACTGTAGAAGAAGATGGAAAAATAATAAATAAGATAGGAAATTTGGAAGTTAAAGTGAATGGTGATGATTTGATAATTAATGGTAAAACTTATAAAGGAACAGAAGGTCTATGGGAATTGTTAACGACGAATACTAATAAAACCATTGAAGATTATGATGATGATGATTTTGAACAGTACAAAGAAATAATAATAGAATCAGATGCTGCCTTCCAAAAATATAATCGAGATAAAAAGGTAGCATCTAGTAGAGGTTCTAAATACATTAATATTATCAAGCCTATTTGGGATAATTATATTAAACCAACTTTACCTCCAACTCCTAAAAAGAGCACGACACCTAAAAGGACTGGCGAAGGAATCAAACAATATACAGAGATACCTAAAGAATATATATGGATGGATGATGTGGGAAAGTTAATTGATCGGCTAATAGTTATAGATGGAGAAGAAAAGGCTGGCAATAATAACTTTTACAATGAGAAACTAGGTATAGTGAGTATGATTAATAATAAGCTTTTACAGTTTATTCCTAATGATCCAAAAGGAATAGGGTATTTGATTAAGATCTTAAATACATTACCACCACGATTCTGGAATGATGAGAAGCTTGGGAAAGGATTAGTAAATGATTTGATTAATAAACTCCCATTTGAATTACATATTCCAGGATTTCGTACTGTGGTCCGGGAACTAAGCTACAAGAAAGATTAGAAAGAGGTGATAAAGGTATTAACCCATTAGATGAGGCTTGTAAAGAACACGTTATATACTACAGAGACAATAAAGATACAGAGTCAAGACATATTGCAGATAAGGAACTAGAAACTAAAGCTTGGAAAAGAGCGTTTAGCAGCGATGCATCAATTGGTGAACAATTAGATGCTTTTGGAGTTGGTACTGCTATGAATGCTAAGGTTAAGTTGGGATGGAGGTTATAAGTTTTTAAATGTTATTATGTATGATTCTTTTATGGGTATATCCCATCAAAGCGTTGTTTCAAGATTTTCTTTATAATAAATGGATAGTGTTGAGAGTTACGAGTTACAGAATTTTAAAGCTAACACAAGAACATTTAATAATTTGAATGAAGCTAACAAAGATATTGAGTTTGATTTCGATGTGGGCGATGGCTTTATACATCCACACAAAGCAGATTGCCATATGACTTTTGAAGTTGTTGGTGCATTAGTTGGAGGAACACTTGGTGCAAATGATACTATAAAACTTGCAGATAACTTCTTCCCATTCTTCTTTTCTCAAATTGAGGTTAGAAAGCATGGAGTTGTTATAGATAAGATTGAACTACCTGGAATAACATCTACAGCTATCGGAACATTAAAGATTTTCAAACCAGAAGTTAAATATCTAAAACAAGCAGGATTTGAAACAGATGATAAACTTGGTCTAAGAAAGGACTTTAGCGTTTTGTATCGATTAAGATTAATTCCAGGCTTTTTAAGTAATTATAAAGAGGTTATGTGGAAAGGTGGATTGAGAATAACATTTACAAAAGCTAACAATAATAACGATGTCTTGTACAAATGGGCTGGATCAGGAGCAGCTCCTCATGATGGAAAAATAACAATAAAAAGTATGTAGATAAGAATGCCTATTGTTGAATACGTATCTAATTATGAAAACAAGTTAAAGTTGAATATTCTTAAAGAACCTAAAATCATGTTTTCATTCCATACATATCAATTTAATTAGTAAAAAAACTGTTGCAGGTTCTTTCTTGGAGTTTGATGTTACTACTCAATTTAATTCTAGACAATTTGATATGCCTGATTTCGTAGTTGTAATGTTCCAAACTGATAGAAGTGTAAACAAACAGCAGATGCAAGTAAGTTTGATCATTGTAAGGTAAAGAATATCTATCTTAAGAATGGGAGGAATGAGGTATTTCCAAAAGAATCAAGAAACTTAGATATTGCTAACAAGGATTATTTTAAGATGTACGAAGATTATACTGCATTTAAGAGAATAACATGTGGCAATACCGAAATGTACTATGATCCTAAAGAGTTTATAGACAACAGACCAATGTATGTGATTAATTGTAGTAAGAGGAAGAATGTATCGGTAAATGAGAGAACAAACATAAAGATTGTAGTAGACTTTGCAGAAGCTGTGGCTGCTGATACTATATGCTATGCGATTTTAATTGGACGAAAGAACTTTACATATGACCCTAAGAATGAGAAAGTTGTAGAGGAGTTTTAGATAGTTACATGTATGTTGGCATTGTTTTATGGAAGTTTTTCCATTAAACGAAATCGATAAAAATGAGTAAAATATTTTGGTGAAGATAAAAATTGAAGAGTTTATTTTCTATATAATAAATACGATGGCGAGTCATATTGAACTTTTAAATAAACTTGGAAGTGTTGAGCAGAAACAAGTTGTTGGATTAAGAGAATTAGAATTAAATACAGAATACAAGATTGTGAAAGTGGAAAAGATTAAAACTAAGTTTGGAAAGAGCATTTTAGTTGAGTGTGAGGAGTTGAAGGTCTTTCTTCCACCTAGATTTACAAAACACATAACAGATAAAATGATTGACGAGATCGTTAAAGATGGAATAAAAATCAAATACACTGGTCTAAAAGATAACTATCCAACTGTTGAGTTCTGTATGTGAATCCAGAAAATAATAAGAATGAACAAAAATATGTTGCCAGAAGTAAAAAATGGAGTGGTTAGAAATGGATCCCCAAAAGAAGTTCATTCTTACTATCAATTTCAATGTAATTGTGAAAAATGTGCAAACCGAAGTTCAAGTAGTTTTTGATATTAACGGCTGTCTAGTCAGCTTGAATTATGATCAGTGGACAGAGTTTAAGATGTCATTGTTTCATAGAGGTTAACAGAATATTTCATTATCTGTATCCGAACTTGTAATTTTAAGTATGTTTTAAGTGTATAAGTGTTTTTATAGTATCAGACTATAAAAAACTATGACTTTTGGGTATACAGAACACAGGATAGATAGGAAATTAAATTGTCTATTGATTACGGTTTTAATTTTGAAAATCGGTTAATATTTGATGAAGTTATAGCCAATTCGAAATTTCGGGAATTTTTTACGGGTTTATTTTTGAGTTTTCGGGGAAATGTTATTCTTAAAAAAAGTCTTAGAATTCATTGTGATTATGGTAGTATTTTTATTTTTTCGATTTGTTGAAATTTTGTAGAGATATTGAAAAACGGGAAAATATCCTGTGGGTTATGCAACCATTTATGCATTTTAAAAAATTGGTTATGCTATTGGTATTCATTTGCCGTTTGAATTTTGAAAATCGGTTAACAAATAAGGATGGTATAAGCATTTTTTCGTTTTTGCCCCTGTAATTTCAAAATTTATGCAATCCGGAACACTTGCCCCTATAAGTATGCAACCCGCAATACATATATGGGCTATCCAAAAATGCAATCAGATTGCCAAAATATTCAATAGTAACCAAGATATAGATAATCTTATTGTTATATATTTTGAATTTACCGCTTCTATACTCATGCTCTCTCTAAAGGATTGTATTACGTTTTCTCCCCGAAGGAGACTACGTCACGGATTCAATGACGTCATGTATTACGTTTTCTCCCCAAAGGAGACTACGTCATTGTACAGCTCCCTCTGTCCACTGCTAGCTAGAAGCTCTGTTGAAGGAAGAGGCTAATGCATATATATGTATGTTGATATGAGAACAAGGAAAGAGAATCGGATTAGACAGTCCTGCGCTGGTACTGGAATCGTTCAAATGAATCAGTGACATATCACCTGTTCCGAAGTTGTATGTATTCCTTCTTATTGAGTTTTTAAAGCTAATTACTAACGGATTTTCATGATTCAAGTGTCAAATGAAAGCTTATAAACTGGAGATTAAGATGCAATAAATATATTTTGTGTGGGATTCCATTGTAATATTTTAGATGCAAGTTTTTATGATTTTAAATGTCATAAAAGCATATTCAATCTCACTTTGGGTTATCCATCTGTGTTAAAGTCAGTGGCGGCTTCATAATTTTTGGTTGTCAGGGGGTGGAGGGGGAAAAGTGTCCTAGAACCTACATATGTACTCTACTTTCAAGTATTACGTTGTAACATTATTTATTTATTTCACTAGACCTTTTTCCAAGGACGCCGATTTCTCTGTAAATTTGGTGGGGGATATTCAAATGCAGAAAATATATATGAGGATTTTAAGATAAATTGCACTCAAATTATGCCAAATATTGTATATTCATAAATACAAAAGGGGCCTACATGAGCTTTGGTGCGCCCGGCCCCCAGGATCGGTGCCCTTGCCTTCTTCCTAGTTAAGCAAACGTAAGCAAATGATTTACTCCCTCCCCCTGATAAGCAAAATTGTTTTTTCCTCAAGATCTATTGTGTTTCGTGAAATAACAGCATGAATTTCCTGATTACTTAACCATTTAAATGAATGTTTTCACTTAGAGCCATCCCATTGATTCGCGTTGCGTAGGACTAAAATAGATTAAGAGTCAATAATGAAGATGAGACTTCCATATCAAACATGAAGAGATATGTGGATCGGAGATCTTTCTTTCTTCGAACTTTGGTTTTTCAAATCCATGATGGGAAATTATATTATGAGTACAATTTTCGAAATTAATAGTATACAATCGTATACATATCTTACAAAACGATGTTTTATGCAAAATACTTTGACTCCAAGAATACATTACAATTTGTGAACCTCCCTGGTTCGTTTCTAATCTTGGGGTTGTTTTGAGTGAACACAGAGAAGTTACCTCCCACTCACTATCTGAAATGAGTGGGAATATGATGTACAACTAAGCGAGAGATAATATTTCGGTTCATGTTATTATGGGGATTTCTGTAATTAAATAACAACTCCAGATTTCGATAATTGAATTACTGTTGTATTTTCATTACTTTGTGTAAGTACGTGTAAGGTGTCGTGTATGAATTCGGGTAATTAGAAATTGTCAGTTCTAACACTGCATACCAAACATTGAGCCTTCGACTAATGTTTAGAATGTAGCACATACCTCTTGGTGTTCTGTTCTGCTGCTCCTGCAAATGCTGGTCCACCAAAATCTCCTTCCGATCGTCAAACCACAGGCTGGATGGTATCTCGCTGGCGGTCACTCCAAAGGACGGAACGGAGGTTCGAACTAAGAACGGGCTGCGATATGATTTGATTACGCCGAAGTTTTGCGAACGGTCAGCATAATAATATCTCCTCCGTAACGTATGATAAGCTTTCAGAGTTCGTCTTAGCGAAACGTTAACTCGCTTAAGTTAAATAAAGCTGTTTCTAGACATTCTACTAGTTAGAAGTTTTAACGTCAATCTCCGACTTGTAGTCGTTGTTCCGTTTCTCCAAATCTCCGTCTCCGACTGATCTCGACTGATCACTCCTGACTGATCTGATCTCGACTGTCCAACTGCTCCAGTGACCTCTGGTCCTCTCGTTTTTGTTGAACTTCCTGTGACCTGGAATCTGCCGCTTCTGCATGACGTCAGAGGCGTGTGCTCTTGTCTAGGAAACGCAATGGTTTCCTCATTGTGGTCGACGACTGGCAATGCTTGGAATGCTTCGACTCACAATTACTGGCAATTCTAACATACCCGAGAAGAGTGTCTTGTGTTCACAAACATCTTACAAATTTACTTACAACGAATTCTGCCAATTCTTTTCAATCGGACATTAATTGAATTCTGATTTTAATTTCCTGTAATGAAACAATTTGCTAGAGAAAGCGTACATCATACCATCGTTGCATAAGTATTTCTACATTAAAATGCAATGACTACAATGTTTATGTAATTTGTTTTTCGTGGATTATTATTTCCTGACAATTTGCTGTTTTTATGAATCTAATACTCAAAATCAAAATCTTGAGTATTAGTAATAAAGTAATAAACTTGTTACTTTCCCTGAAGAGTCTAAGTCTTCAATGACACGGAGGCTCAAGAGCGTAGTGCTTGGAGCGATTGCCTCACTTGTTCTACCTTCCCGTGGCGCGGCCTTGATTCGAGTTGATCCTAAACGAATCATTCGGAAGTCGAAGTCGGAAGATGTTTCCCATTTTTCCAAAACAATTTTGGTCGATTGCAATCTGTCTCACTTGTGAGGGGACAACCCCATGCCGTAAGCGTCGGTGGACCACCGATAAGCAACTAGCGACACGTCCACAATAATTGGCGGTCCAGCAGCCAAAATTTGGTCCCACTTCCGTTTTGAAAATTATACCACTACCGGCAGAGAAGCGACGGAACGCCAACGAACCACAAAATTATTCCCCTAAAATACGTTAAATCGCCTATATGCGTAATTTCTTTGCATCAAGGTGAGTCTAAAACACTTTTAAAAAAGTAAAAGAAGTGCCCTGAGCTCGGCATGAAACACCAGCCTTAGGGTTACTAGTTGCGTGTTTTTCCGAATTCGCCACGGAGGCGATTACGAAGACAGCTTGTAGAGTGATAAATCGTTGAAGTCGTTTCAATATTTCTAATCAGAATGCTCCTTTAACCGTGTGTATTTGACAATAACTGTTTGGAATCAGATGAAATGCACTCGTCATGTAATTTTATAACAAAATGACAAGCGTCTATTTACTTTTTTCATAGTTCTCCCATATTCACTTGCTAGTGATCGGTGACAGTTGCCAACCTAATTCATACGATTATACGCACCCATCTCAAGATTTTTCACTTCAAGATGCAAAAGCACGAGTTACTCTTGACCCCCGGAGCTCAAGTGTTGTCCTTATAATAACAATTCGTCAGGGAAAATATTATATAATAATAACCGCATGCACGTGACTGGCGATAGTTCGTGTTTGTCCCTTTGCCATTCTCCGTGACAAATCAAAGGAGCGCGGATCAAAATGAAGTTCTCGCTGTTATGTGGTGGTAACTTCAATACCTCCGATATTTCCTTCGACTCGACGAATCCCTGCCACTCTTGGCACACTAGCGGCAATCCTTCGACGCGTCGCAATATCGACAATCGCCGTTTACCGTCAAGTGAGCCACTAGGTATTGGCGACGTTTACGGCATGAGGAAGCTAATAAACAAACAAACCAATAAACAAAATCTAAAGCCTTATAAAAAGTTTTCCCAAAATTTACATGTAGCAAAATCATTTGTTGGTATTCCAAACCTAAATTCACCTTTATTCATAATTTACTTCTATCGAACTTTTGATATGAGAATGATATGTCTGAAACTGTAACAAAGGTCATTAAGACTTTTTCTTTGGCTTTAGTCAGATTTAGCAGTTTTACTTAGCAGTCAGTGAATGTGGATCTGTGATTTCAGAGTTTTAGAGATTTCCTTAAATTTTTCATTTCTACAATAGTTTGAAACTAACACCATTAACGTATCTCTTTCGATATTTCCATAAGTATTGGCTTGGTCACTTCCAGTATATATCAAACAATAAACTACTTACGATGTCTTACTCCATCAATCCGAACTACATTTAATATCCAACAACTCTGTGCATTTTCCCTTAAATCTGCAAACTTTCTACTAGGTTAAAACTGACTACTTCCTATTTTCATCTTTTCTTGCTAAAACGAAAGTGTTCTTTAGACAACCTGAAATGATGGCTCTATACTACATTATGTTGCATAGGGCATTTTATGTAGCATCTCATTTGACAGTTGGACAATTTCTTCGTATATTGAAAGCAACAGGGATCAAGTCCTTGTGCACTTACACGAGAAGGAAACAAATTCTTTTTAATTCTTGGAATTGTGCCAATGCACTAGGTCCAGAGAGTTTTCAAATTATTATTATTATTATTATTATTATTATTATTATTATTATTATTATTATTATTATTGACTTAGGTTTTCTTGAATATTAAGCAATATTTCACAAAAAGCTGGATTTTTTTAAACAAATGTGTTCGATATCAAGTTTTCATAAAGTAGTCATCTCTCCTATAAATAATTTCAGAGGGGCCGCGGTGGGTCAGTGATAAAGCGTTCATCTTTGGTGCATGGGATTCTTGGTTCGACCCCAGCTCGCACCAAGTGAATTTTGTGGTGGAGAAGCACCATGAAGAAGGGTTTTCTCGGGGTTCTCCCGTTTTCTTCCACTTTCTTCATTCCACCATTTCATTCATTTCTCATCGACACCGTGTCCTTTAGCCTAGCCGGTATAACCGTAGGTCGTAAAATTTAAAGATTTGATTTCAAATAATTCCAACTCAAACAGTTGCAGGGAGTATGTCATTTCGAATAAAACAAACTACTGTATAGAATTCTGAGTATTATTATTTTTATATATACAATTCTAGTGGACCTTACTTTCAAATCGAAGGATAAAAAGACTAAATTCACTCTCTTATTATTATAGATTCATTTCAATTGAAGCAGTTAAAATAGCTGGGAAAAATAGAAAGCCATACCCTATATTCCAGTGTGCCACAACCGGATAACACGGCACATTGGCGTGCCCAGCAAAATGAAGTGTAACGCAAACTTTTACTTATTATTTACAAGAATATTTGTCGAGTTTATTTTATTTATTATTATCAACGATTCTTCCACGGATCAGTTATCTGTATACAGTTAAACAAACAAGTATCACATTGAGGGAATGAGTGTATTTATTTACTTTAAAAGTAAAAGAAAAGTATATTTTCTTGTATATTCTACCGTGAATAACTCATCCGGTTTAAAAAATGGGACTAACAACAAGATTAGCCGATGTGCCAAACACACACCACCCTATAGTCGTGAGTGCCAAAAGTCCTTTTCTACGTCTTGGTACCCTAAAGGTTGTTGCCTTGAAAGAGAGAGAGAGAAAACTTAAGTACACTGCACTTACATACTTAAATAAATAAATTATGTAAATAACTGTTTCGTTTTCGGTTTATTATTATTATTATTATTATTATTATTATTATTATTATAAATTTCTTAGGAAGTCGACTGCCAAAAATATGCACACTGCTCTCCCGTGCAGCACCTCGTGTATGATTTTCTGTTCACAAACTATATATTCCAAGTTTACTGTGTTCATTCTATACGTGTGTTTGTAATTAGATGCATATGAAGTAGAAGTCAAAATCTAATGCCCACGTTACGTATATGCAAAATCATAGACAAAGAAATTTATGAACAAAAACATTTATGGCGCTAAAACAAAGGACAAAACTGAAGAAGTACTAGCGGATTGTTGCCCGTAGTGCACAGGTGACAACGGTTAACAGTGTTAAATTTAAACAAATAGTTTTTAATTAAGCACGAATTTAACTTACGGTGTACAGTGTGGAAGGCTCAGGAGTTCGCTGGGATCCTTACAATATCGAACTCCGTGAAATGCACTGCAAACCTGTCCGCAAGCCTCCGAAATATTCAACAGATATTGTGTATTAATACTCATTTCAATGCAAATCTATATAGACCTACGCACTTCAAGACTCAACGAAGGTGCAGACTATTCATGAGTTAAACACTCTCACCCAATGTATTCTCCTAACATGTAAATAAAACAAGATAGAGCAAATCTCAACTCTCTACGATAACCCTGTGCAAACGGGCAAGTGGTCAAAATGTCAATGCAACCTACATCAGAAAATCTATGGCCAAGCTTCTAAATCTGTTAAGTTGCGACAATAACAAAACAGAAAAACAAGTTTAAAAGTGCAAGGTATTGAAGTAAAGGAAATTTCTGCAGAGTCATTCTCTCAAAAGCATCCTCCGATATATTTTATTTCTGCACCATTATTCCAGGTTTCTCCAAACTTCCAATAGAAATTCCACGGTGGAATCTGTGAATTTGGGGTCCCGATGTGCGACGCATATACCGTTGGCTTTTGACCTTCTCACCCTCCACGACGGTTGCGGCTAACAATGTTACCATTCTCTTCTAGGACACGAAATCCAATGGCCATTGTCATTCTGTGGTCCATTGGTCATTCGAAGTCACACTTATACCAGGATAAGGTCCGTTGTGCAACTCTGTGAGAGACTGCAGCAATTTGTTTGACTTCAATACCTTGCACTTTTAAACGTATTTTTCTGTTTTGTTATAGTCGCAACTTAACGGGTTTAGAAGCTTGGCCATAGATTTTCTGATGTAGGTTGTATTGACATTTTGACCACTTGCCCGTTTGCACAGCGTTATCGTAGAGATTTGAGATTTGCTCTATCTTATTTTATTTAACAATAGCTCTTATACAGTATGCTACTTGACCCCAGGTTCGATTAGCAAATTTTGAGTTGGACTTCGCATGGGACCCTGCGAGTGCCCCGGTGACACAAATTTTTCATTCAAAAGGTGCTGGGCTCCCAACACTAATTTGAAAGTTATTGGCTACGTTTCCTTACGGGACCGTTCCCGAAAAATTTGACCCGGAATCCGAATTTGTAATATATAGTATGGAGCTCAATATTTAACTTTTCACGTTTTATCTCCGCAATGGTTGCGATCGAGGATATCCCTTTTCGTGTTATTTTCTTTTGGGACAAGGTATCTAACAGCCATAGTCTCGACTCGAAGTCAAGAGTTTTACTTGGATAGGTTTTCTCGTAAGAGGTAACACCGCAAACAATTTTAACTAGTCTGATCTCGCGAATATAAACGAGAATTCGGACACTAAAGAGCGCGTTATCCCTCACCAGGTAAGATTTTCAGTCAGTTCGAAAAGCAAGTCTCTAATTATTATGAATCTACCATAGAGCTACGCGCTTTAGCCACCTGAAAAGATTAAATTGGAGTTTTTCTATTAATAGAGCGAGATTAAATATGGCGATGAATCGCGAAATACAGAGAGTAGATAGTTAACTAAGCGTATACAATATTGACGATACTGTTTCTGTATATAACATAATCGAGTCGTTCATATTGAAGTATTATAATTACTAAGGGATGAAACTGAAGAAAAACGGAAGTCCAACTATGTATATACAATCATGAATATCTAATAATCAGTCACGTGTGCAGGAACTTATTTCGGAAGGGATCCAAAGCTTTCGAGGGTCCAAACTAAACATACGAATAAGTTATTTTAACATTTGTAAATTCTATTCAAAAATTAGACTAAAGATTAATTAAAACTTGGGATTTATTGAAGGATCAAGGTTCGTGATTTTGATTTTTTGTTACTTCACACACTATACTTAGTGATACGCACGAGATGATACAGAATTTTCGTTACAAGATTCGAGACGAGATAGATCTATTTCAATAGAAAATATATACGGTTTTCGAGACGAGACAGAACTTCGAAACTATTTTGAGACGAGACATTCTCAAATCTTGTCTCGTGGGCATCACTAACTGTGTTTAAGCATTACTGTAATATGTTGTGTGTGACTCAATTTTTGCAGAGTTGCACTTGCGTTTTTCATTAATATTCAACGCTGTAAACATTAATAGATAAACTATCCAAACCTCTTAATCACATTTGCTTCTAGATAGCCCCCCATAGTCATAGTACTTGTTTATACGTTTAGACACCGATACTATAATTGCGAACCTGTTTTCTTTTCAGATGTTTAGATTGCTTTATACATTTTCTCTCAATGGGGCAGAAACATGGACTTAAGCAAAAGGGACGATAAAAGATTGCAGGCTTTTGAAATGTGGACGTGGAGAAGAATATGGATAATTAGAATGTACATTTGATTTCACATAATATGAAGTATGCGTATTTTTTTTAGGGTTTTTGATAATTCTCGGTGCTTTGGATGCAATTCGGGATAAGATATGGAGTAGAAAGGATCACGTTCATTTCCAACATGAATGTTTCCGGTTCTCGAAGTGGCTCAGTAGTAGACCGATCAGTTCTGATATGTAAGATTCCTGTTTGGATCCTGGCTCTTGTTAAGTGGGCATTTAGCTAGATAAACATCCTATCCGTGTGACTTCTCAGGTTTGTCCCGAACCCGATTTATCTCACGTTATTCAGTCTACTTTGTCGTTCATCATCACCATCACCTACTCCCATAAACTCAGAGCAGAATTGGACACATCGAACTATAATAATAATAATAATCATAATCTCTATCAAACTAATAATGCTGTGCAGCGCAGAGTTGAGATATTTCTTATTTTTTTATTAAGTTTACAATTACATCGCCTGACATATTAATAATTTCAACATATACATAATAACTTCCACTTTATAATTATTTACATTCCAAGAAAACACACTACTCATTTCATGAAAAAAATTCGGAAGTTACTCTGAAACATATTATTTAATTTGAAAAGAAGAAGTAACCATTACCATTGAGTGATCTCAACCATTAGTAATTGGTCTGGAAAACCTGGCAGAAACTGTACGCATTATTGATGTAAAATTTAAGAAGTATAATAATACTGTTTTCAACATTGACATTAGTATTTTCCCATCCTATTTCGTTCATTGATAGACCTACATCACTAACAGAACTACTAAAGGATATATCAACACACTGTTCTTGAGAGAAAATACTGTCTTCGATTGAGTACTCTGAGTTCGTATCAACCTTCCTATTATTTGTTGTAAATGAATTCTAATACCGACATCTCTTTCGCTTTTGCTGTGCAAAGCCTTCTTCTTTGGTTTCATCTTTCCTGGAGTTGCTGTTAGTATTCTTGTTCGACCACTCCTCTTTTTCTCACGGTTGGTTTTATTAAGAGGGGTAGGCAGCCTTCGGATAAGGACGGATATTCTGAGTGAATACTAACGCAGTGGAAGATATTGCTGCAAAATATAACATATGTAGTTTCTTGGATAGCTAATATAAGCGAGCTTTGAGGCAGAAACTCTGATGAACCATGGTCCATACCCTCAGATATGACAGGAACATTCTGTGTGGTAAGGTTGCCTATAGATTTTGCTGGTGAAACGGTGCGTTTCTGTTCAACGAGGGATTTGGACGGTCATTTACTAAAGATATCAGAAATTAGTCTTCTGTAAAAGAAGCACTGTTGAAAGGGTATATTACAGTCTTTTTAAATCGAGATATGATATTCCATTGTGTCATAGCATATACCCGTCCTATATACTCATCAATAGAATGAGGAGAAATAGTTTCTCCTTGGTTATTAATCAGCCAGTCATTGCACACACGATTGTAATGGGTCTTCAGAGGTCCATAAAGCGAAACATCCACCAGATGCAGTTTGACTGCAATGCGGGTTAAAATGTTCATTACACGCTATTTTGGTAAGCATTCTCTACCACAATGATGTTTACGAAGTTTTCGTGGTGTTCGAGGAGCAATATGATTGGATTTTCTTTCGAATATTTTGAAATTCGGTTAATGTGTTCTAAACAAACACCAAATACCTCAGCAATATTCCATGCAGTGATCCTTGTTAATACCAAGCTATGAGGTGGTATTTTCGTCAGGAAGAAATTCTTGTACTGTCCTGGGTCCAGGAAGCAAAGTGTTACCATTCATGAAATTTTCTTTCACGTTACCACTGTAGGGTTAAGAATAATGAATGTCACGAGTGTGATGTAGAGAAGAATGCTGGTCAAAAGTGCAGTGAACAAAACCACGTTTAAACTATACTATCTAAATATACAATGCATTATAATCAATTTTACGGACTGTGGTATGAATATTAGTTAGTTGCTGGAATATGCTGTTTAGTGGTAATTGAAACGTGTCTGAAAGTATTGGTAAGGAAGAGTGGAATGCCTTTTCTCAACCAATCCTCTACATAGATAAACGACCGCAAGACCACAGGGGCGGATTGTTTGTAGTATTAAAATAAATAGGGCAGCACAGCACAGAATGATCTCGTAGGTGAGTGTAAAAGTATTTGAGCTTAAGTAAGTCTATCCAAAACAAATTTCGTCTGGTGTTTCTGCAGAGCATATACGAACAGTCCTCAATTTTAGTTGAAACATGCCATGAATCATTTCCAAATGTTGTCACAAGGTGACAAAATTCTTCATTTTCGTGAATATATCTTGGGCTTACATATGAAACTACAGTAAACATGGGATAACATCGCACAAATGATATTCCTTTGTCGAACATTCTACTCAAGCACTCGACTTGGCATTGTACGATTTTCATAACGCGCGTAAAAATAGCAGCTGAAATTATGCCATGTCTTGGGACGTGTGATGCTTTACTACTGTGTGGATTGACATGTGTGAAGCCAAACTGGAATGTCGATTAAATGACTTACCACACTCTTTGCATGTGTAAGGTTTTTCTCCTGTGTGGATTAACATGTGTGAAGCCAAATATGAACGTCGATAAAATGCCTTACCACACTCGTGGCATGTGTAGCATCTTTCTCCTTTGTGGATTAACGTGTGTATAGCAAAATCTGAACGTGTACTAAATCCCTTACCACACTCTTGGCACGTGTGTGGTTTTTCTCGTATGTGGATAAACACGTGTCTAACCAAAGATGAACGATGATTAAATCCCTTACCACACTCGTTGCAAGTGTAGCATCTTTTTCCTGCGTGGATTAACATGTGTCTAGCCAAACGTGAACGTAAATTAAATCCCCTACCACACTCTTCGCACGTGTGAGGTTTTTCTTCTGTGTGGATTAAAATATGTGTAGCTAAATCTGAACGTGCACTAAATCCCTTACCACACTCTTGGCACGTGTGTGGTTTTTCTCCTGTGTGGATTAACACGTGATTAACTAAAGCTGAACGATGAATAAAACCCTTACCACACTCGTGGCATGTGTAGCATCTTTCTCCTGCGTGGATTAACATGTGTCTAGCCAAACCTGAACGTGCAGTAAATGCCCTATCACACTCTTGGCACGTGTGTGGCTTTTCTCCTGTGTGGCTTAACTTGTGTGTAGCTAAATGAGCACGATGTTTAAATCCCTGACCACACTCTTGGCACGCGTGAGGTTTTTCTCCTGTATGGAATAACATGTGTCTAGCCAAATATGAACGTCGAGTAAATGACTTACCACACTCTTGGCACGTGTGAGGTTTTTCTCCTGTGTGAATCGACAGGTGTGAAGACAAATGGGAACGTTGATTAAATGACTTACCACACTCTTGGCACGTGTGAGGTTTTTCTCCTGTGTGGATTAACGTGTGTATAGACAAATCAGAACGTCGTTTAAATCCCTTACCACACTCTTGGCACGCATGAGGTTTATCTCCTGTGTGGATTAACATGTGTCTAGCCAAACCTGAACGTGCAGTAAATGCCCTATCACACTCTTGGCACGTGTGTGGCTTTTCTCCTGTGTGGATTAACTTGTGTGTAGCCAAATGAGCACGATTTCTAAATCCCTGACCACACTCTTGGCACGCGTGAGGTTTTTCTCCTGTGTGGAATAACATGTGTCTAGCCAAATATGAACGTCGAGTAAATGACTTACCACACTCTTGGCACTTGTGAGGTTTTTCTCCTGTGTGAATCGACAGGTGTGAAGCCAAACCTGAACGTGCAGTAAATGCCTTACCACACTCTTGGCACGTGTGAGGTTTTTCTCCTGTGTGGATTAACGTGTGTGTAGCCAAATCAGAACGTCGTTTAAATCCCTTACCACACTCTTGGCACGCATGAGGTTTATCTCCTGTGTGGATTAACATGTGTCTAGCCAAATATGAACGTCGAGTAAATGCCCTACCACACTCTTGGCATGTGTGTAACCTTGCTCCTGTACGATTTAACATGTGCGTAGCCAAACATGAACATACACTAAATTCCATTCCACATACTCCGCATTTGTGGGATTTTTGACCTGTGTGCACTAAGTTATTGCTTGACAAAGTTGTACTTTGACTAAAGTGTTTTTCACTCTTTCGGTAGGTATTACGCTTTTCACTCTCCTGAGCTAGAATATGCCTTGACAAAAGTGATGGATGAAACCCCTTGCCAAACTGCATCGAAGTATGAGATTCCTCATGTGAATGAGAAATGGTTTCCTTTAAAGTAATACACGAGTCGTCTTCTCCGTGGAATGGTAATACGTTATCGCGCCTGTAACAAATTCAACAAATAAGGAAATGTGAATGGAGATAATGATTAAGTAGCAACAAAAAAATAATCATTCTCTTTATTTCATGATAAAATTACACTCAATTTTTTTATTACATGAAATATTGTACAAATGTGAAATGGAGTAACACTGAGTAGTTTCCATATCTTTCTATTCTCAAAATAAGAGGCTGTAGTTTGTTTCAATATATCAAATTGAGCCATCGTTTATACCGTGGCTATCATAAGTCTTTGACCGTGGCTGCTTTGAAACAAATGCACAGTACGAGAATTAAATCGAACAGTACGAATCATTTACAGCGTAGTGATTTTAGTTCAGTGGTCTAGGCGATTGGCGAGTAATCTGGAACTTTTTCGATCGAATACACGTCGAGCATTTTTTTTTTTTACTTTAGGAATGTTGATGGCGGTTGACCAGCGATAACACACGCTTTATTACATTCAAATATTTGAATACTTCTTTAATAATTTTTTAATAATAGATTTCTATGACAGACACGCCCCTGTAGTTAAGAAACGTGTTTCGCAACACCCATCACCATGCTAAACCAATGAATTACTTCGTTAATGGCGCGGAGAGATAAAGCTTATCGATAATACAGGAGACATGTTAAAAATAGTGATCCTTCCAATGATAGCACAATATCCTGATACGAAATTCAAAATAATAGGATGTTAAGAAACCGTTGCACTCAAGAAGTAAGGAAGGCAAAACGGCGCTTTGCCTATTAAATACTTGAATTCCAAAATAATGGAGCAGTTCTTTGGAAAAGGCTAAAGTATTAGCTGTTGGGAGATACATAGCCAAGAATGCTGTTAACTATACGCCAGATGAATTGAACACTTTTTTCTGTCAAACCTGTATGGTACCAGCCTCCTTGAAACTGCAAACAATGAATAATATTGTAGCTTCGGAAATTAACTCTCTGTTCTCGTCTTCTCACGTACAGCACATGTATTAAAAGAGATCCAAAGAATTAAATGTAAAGCCATTGGTACAGATGATATTTCAATAACCATGATCAGGAAAATCCTACTGCATGTACTTAATCCCATCACTGACATTTTTAATTACTCTCTTGAAACAGAGACTTTTCCCACAGTATTGAAACTCGCTAAGGTCCCCCCACTTCCAAAAAAGAACAACGCTGATAATATTGCAGACTATCGTCCTATCAGTGTCCTTCCCGAGCTTTCAAAATTTTTTGAATATATTGTAAATGATCAAATTCAGGAATACTTAACAACAAATAATTTATTGGATACATTTCAATCTGGTTTTCGAAGTAATCATAGCACATGCACTGTACTAGTAAACATAACGGAGGATATAAGGTTGGCTATTTATAAAAGAAACCTGACGCTCCTTACTCTACTTGACTATAGTAAGGCATTTCAAACCTTTGATTTTGACATATTAGTTCAGAAATTATCATTATTGTTTAATTTTTCTGAATCCGTGGTTAAATGGTTTCATTCTTACCTTCACGAACGTAAACAAAGAGTAGTGATCAATCAGGATCACATATCGACATGGCATTGTATCAACAGTGGAGTGCCGCAGGGTAGCGTACTAGGTCCCCTTCTCTTTGCCCTTTATATTAATGATCTCCCTAAATCTCTCACCTATTGTAAATACCATATTAACGCTGATGATTTTCAGTTATATGCTTCTTTTCCCCAACAAGATATTAATAATGCGATTGACAAAATAAATACTGAGTTAAACAAAATCAGCGACTGGTCTACGGCTCATGGGTTAAAATTAAATGCAACAAAATCGCAGTGCATCTTAATTGGCTCTCCAAGAATTCTTTCTTCTATTAATATCTATCAGCTCCCAAATATAATATTGTCCAATACTGTTATTCCATTCTCTAGAGCTGCCAAAAATTTCGGAGTCATAATAAATCAAAATTTCTCCTGGTCAGATCAAATAAATGGAGTTTGTAAGAGAGCATTTGGTGCCCTACATACGTAAATTGACTATGAATTTTCTTACCAATATCTTTGAAGATCAAACTTGTCAAGGTGCTGGTGTTCCTACATCTTGACTATTACGACTCAGTCTATTCTGATCTAACAGAAAATCAATCAAAGCGCTTGCAAAGAGTGCAAAATGCCTGCAATGGATTTATTTTCAAAATAACTTACAGGGAACATCTCACATCTTTTTATAAAAAAAACTGTCATGGCTGACGTTAGTCGGAAGAAGAAATTTACATAATCTTACCCTATTGTACAAAATACTTACTACGTCAGAACCATCGTATCTAGCCCGTAGATTTTTATATTTATGAGATTTTCATACTAGAAGCACAAGATCACAAGAAAATTTCTTGCTCTCCATCCGCAGTCACAATTCTGATTCATACTCAAAATCGTTCACAGTAAGTATTACACGCATCTGGAACAGTTTACTTCAAATAATACACAACGTTTCCACAGTCGCCAAATTAAAAAAAAAATCGGTATATTCTCTTCTCTTAAGTAAAGATAAGGACACTGGTAACACATGAGGCATCTTCGTTTTACCAGATTATTAATAACCCACTTATGAACACACAACCAATAGATAACCTATGTTAATTTGTACAGCTTATTCATACCTCTAGTACTGCTATATGCAATATGCAATTTTTGGTTTCTCCATGTTATTTTTGATTCCCCTATTGAATATTATTTTTCAATTTTTGTTTTTTGAAGTGCTTAACCATTTTTTAAATTAAGTAGTATATTGTTTTCCTATGTGGTTCAATACTTTTCTTTTGTAATTGTTAATATTTTCTATATAATGGTGTGTTTTTTAAAAATATATAATGTATGCACGTGGTTAAGTGCTCGAAGAAGGCTGCAGATCCTTAACTTCGCCACGCAAAAGAAGTCATAAATACATAAATAAATAAATAAATAAATAAATACTCGTTTGTTTCAACACTTCAACTATCAAATTTTCAGGAATAATACTAGTGATAATAAATATTATCCGGAAAAATATTTAAAAATTTATTATCGCTCAGGTCATACCATTACAAGCAGAAATAAAAAAAATTGGTCTTGTGTAACGTTGCCCATGAAAAGACGAATTTCTCATCTCGATTCTAAAAACAAACAAAACAAAATCGGGATGAGACTTAACATTTTAATTCCAGACGGGACAAGGCTAATTCACTGTATCGTCATGCTTTGGAGATGAGAATCGAGACGAGACGAAAAGTATCGTAAACATTTCTCGTCTTATCTCGATTCTAGAAATAGTATATGCCACTCTTTAAGCAACAATTTCTATGTAGACTGAATCTTATATATTATTTTGTTAGTTTGTACTTCAGAGCTCACTGATTTATGGTCTGGGTATATATTTTTGTAGCAAGGCTTTTATAATTACATCTGCGAACTCCACACGTTAGTTTATTACAAGCTTTAGTGTTCAATTATATTCAGGTCTTTCTATTACAGTTATTTTCCTGGAAACGTAAAGTAGAATATTTTCTACACGAAATATTAGCAGAAAGCTTTCGTTTAAATTAGAGTAGCTGTACCCCTTCCTCGAAACCCCTACGATTAAGTAAGTTTTGCCGAATTTTAGTGCAACTATAAACTTTTAATACCATTGCTATTATTATTATTATTATTATTATTATTATTATTATTATTATTATTATTATTGAAGTGTTGTAAATTTAATGGTACAACCTGTCCCACCTAGCTCCCGCCTAGTATGCATTGTGCTGAACAAACAACGTGTGCATAGGTTTCCTCTGTGTTCTGCTTCCTCGTACTTTCTTTATTTCAATATTTCTTTCATTCTCATCATCGACGTGTTCTGTAGCTTAGCCGGCATAACCACTACTTAAAAACAAATTTTCTTACGGCTCTTGTTAGTTCAGAATTCATACTTTCTAAACGAAATTTGCCTCGAAACTTTCCGTTATAACATTTAACTAGTACTAGGGAAAATTTCCGTTATAACGTTTAGCTAGTTATAGGGACGTATGTGAGGGTATGTCCTGTTGATCCTGACACTTCTCTCTAATCCCGACTGTTTTGTAACTTCTGGCTAACGCTACGGTCGATTTTACAGATTTTAATACACTGTGTCCTCATACGGAAATTGTTACCTATATTATTATTATTATTATTATTATTATTATTATTATTATTGAATATTTGAGACCTCAATATTACGTCCTACAGCAATGTAAATAAACATACTGAAGATACGGAAATGAAAATAAATTCTTTTAACCCTATATAAGGATAAATTGAGTTATGAGATACTATGCAAAAAAAAAAGGTAGGAAAAAGGTGTCAGCTACTGGATAATGTGAAAATCGAACAGAACCTAAGTAGGATGTGTCTTAATCACAACACCCTTTCGAAGTAACACCTTTTCTTTGGGTAAAGGACAGTAGTATAATAACCTAACTCCTGGGCCAAACTCTAGGCCAACCCATTTTGGAAATATCTTTGACCAGCACAGATTGAGTAGGGTGAGATTAGGCAGGGTGCTTTGCGCATAGGCTTTAATGACATTTAAAATCATAAAATATTTACATCTGAAACTTACATCTAATATTAAAAATAAAAAAGAAGTTTTTATGTCAAATTATACATGCTGGGTTGATTTTCAGAATAAAAGATTGGTTAATGTATCTAATGCTATCGATAAACAAGATCTTGTAACATTAGAGCATCTTGAATAAGCAAACGAAGAGTTTACACAAAAAGAAACTGTAGAATTACCATGTCGATTGGCAAAAGATGATGTTGAGAAACCAGGCATTTTTGTATATAATTTAGCTGCTGCCTACAAATTTATTTATAGAAGTAGTTAATGCATACAGAATCAAGTTTAAATTCATAACTTATAGACACATTTTTAAGTGACATTCTATTTGAAAGTTTTCCATTACATTTTAATATAAATGATCAGTTAAACATTAGACCATCCAAAAATTCTGATTTGAAACAAGGCAAATCGTTAATGCTTATTATGTATGTAGAAAAAGAGGATGAAGATGAATACGAAAACGAATCAAGTGATAATGATAATGTTAGGAGGGTAGTATTAGGTAATGATGAATTTTAAATTTCTATATAATAAACAGGATGTATTGTGTTAAGTGTAAGAAATCAACAGATAGGAAGAAAAACACTATTAGAATTGAAAAAAACAGAATGGAAGATATAGTAAGAAAGGTATTGGTTCAGTATGTGGTGTTACTAAATCGTAATTCGTTAAAAAGAAAGATTGACTAGAACAAGGTAAAGGTATTAGAGAAGACATTATAGAAAAAATTCACAAACGTTCCGGAAAGAATTATCTTAGGTTAAATGTTATTGTTAAAGGTATAGATGATTTATGGCTAGCAGATCTCTTGGAAATGCATAGTGGCATGTTAAAAGGTATCTCCAAGTTAAACAAAGGCTATAAGTATTTGCTAACGATTATAGATGTGTTTTCGAAATATGCTTTTGCAGTTCCTGTTAAAGATAAGAGCGGTAAAAATGTTACACAAGCATTTGAATCCATATTAAGAACGGGAAAACCTAGTAACTTACAAACTGATCAAGGCAAAGAGTTTTACAATAAAAAATTTAAGAAGGTGATGGAGGAAAATAAGATTAATCATTACTCAACCTATAGGGGTAAGAAAGCTTCTGTTGGTGAGAGATTCAATAGAACTCTTAAACAAAACATGTGGAAAAATTTACAACACAAGGAGATTATAAATGGATAGAAATATTACCAACACTAGTTAACAAGTATAATAATTCTATGCATAGAACCATTGGTTTAAAGCCTATAGAAGTGAATAAAAAAAATAAGCAAATAGGAAATCGAAAGGGTTATTTGAAAAAGGATATACACCTAATTGGTCAACAGAAGTATTTGTTATTAGCGAAGTTATACCATCTAATGCACCTACGTATATAATTAAAGCTTTAGAAAAAGAGGATGTGCAAGGTAGATTTTACGAACCAGAACTATTAAAGACGAAACATAAAGATGAATACTTAGTGCAGGTGTTGAGAAAGAAAGGTGACAAAGCATAAGTAAAATGGTTAGTATTTGATGATTCACATAATAGCTGGATAGATAAAAGTAAAGTTGTAGTATAAATTTAAATATTATTTTTATAGAATAAAACCATAATAGGTTAGTTATGAACTAACCATCAAAGTTTGAATGAGATATGTTACGAACAAACTAAAGATATTGGTATGGTATCTTTGGTGATTTTAAACTGATTATAGATAAGAACACAGGTTACTTCAATGCTACTCAATTGTGTGCAATTTTAGAATATTAGAATATTACAATAACAAACTAAGTGGACCGAATTCGGGCCACTTCAAAAACTCACCTTATACAGTAAAACTAGCTGGTTACGAAATAATGTTAAAAAATATTTTCTAAACAATAAATACGAGTACTATGGATAGTTTAAACGTTATTTGTTACGAACAGATTAAAGACATTTATTGGTATGCTATTTTTGGAGATTTTAAATTGATTGTGGATAAGAGTAGAAGATACTTCATTGCTACTAAGTTGTGTCAAGATGGTGGTAAGAGGTTTGATAATTGGTTAAAAAATAAAGTCACAAGTGTTAATAAGATACTATGAGCTAGAATTAACCAACTCCTCTAATTATAGGAATTGCTCTTCCACATACCTAATAAAAGGAGGAGACAAAGAAGCAACCTTAATCATATGTGGAACTTATGTACACAAGAAATATTTCTAGCTGTTGCCTTTTTGTTATCTAAAGATTTTTACAATAAGTGTTATGATATTATCGAAGACTATTTCATCCAAGACTTTAAGCAATATAGAGTTAACAACGAATTACTCCAAACACGAATGCAAGGAATAGAAATAAAGACGGAAAAGTTGTCTTAAGAACAAGGGCTTAAAAAAATAGCAGCACCATATACAGACGAAGATTCAAAAGATAATTGCCTAATCATATACAAGAAGAACAAACTTGCCCTATCCTTTCCCTTATTATGCTATCAGATGCCAAAAGAGAAGTCTACATAAGCCTCTTAATGAGGCAGAAGAAAAATATCCAGATCATGAGATAATATACGAAAAGTTTCGAGGTCCTAACAGTATTAAGTTATTCAACCTAGTGCGAAAAAAATTAGATATTCGTAAAGGTAAGGGTAATGAGTTTTGGACGTCCCTATCAGAAGAAGATTTGGTTAAAGAAATTAAAAAAATTGATTGTTTCTATTATCGGTTAACATCTAGTCCTATGTAAAAACTTTCGATATAACTTTTATGACTATCATTTCAAAAAAACTTAACATCAATATTCGATGTTGATATTTCCAATCTTCCACAGAAAAAAAAACGGATTATCAAAATCAGGATTTTCTTCAGGATATTCATTGTTGTTGTTGTTATTGTTGTTAAGTATAATAACTGTTCTACAGAAAGGACAAGTGTTATTAATTCTTAAATAGGTAAGCATATATTCAACACAGAACACAAGCTTACACGTCATTTTGCATAATTCAGTTTTTGTTTCTTTGCATATTGAGCATTCTTCTGAGTTCTCTATTAAATGTAAACCTGTTAAGAGTAGCATTAGTTTGTTTCTGAGGGACTCGTGACATGCTTATTTACTCTTAACAATTTAAACATATCGATCTTACGTGTGATTTTTATTAGAAAGTTTTCTGAGAACTTCCTATCGCAACAAATGCCTATTATGCTGTTTTTACTCTAAATCTTTGCTTTCGAACTCGAGAACGAATTTTTTGCTTTTATCGTGTAAACAAACATTTGACCAGTAAACTTTATTTTGTTATTTCTCACATGTGCTTCATCTAGCAGTGGTGTAATATCGTGCAAATCGATAATAGAATCAAATTCTCTCAAGAAGGCTGTTAGTTCTATTCCTGAGATGCGACAATTTTTGGAAACTATATCCCAACAGAGTTTGTCTTTAAAGGTCTTTAGGAATGTAAGTATAAGCAAATCTGTTTTGCAAGAGAGTATGCTCCAAAGTAAGTATTCTTGGAATTGTGTGCAAACCTCAATAGCTTGTTTTTGCGAATATTTCTCCAGTTATTTTCTTCACCAAACACGAGCCAATCAACTTTTTCTTTAAATTCATTAACATAATCTTCACTCATTTGTTGACCGTATTTATACGTGTAGTCTTCCCAATGAATATGTCGTCTTGTATGTTCTTTATGGTTTCGTACGAAATCTGGTTTTAAATGATGATAACAACATGAACCATACCTTCGTTCACACAATTTGTCTCAGAAAAGTTTATCACTATACTTATTAATAATGTTTTCGTATCTAACTAAGTCTCTCCTGTTTGATAATCTGACCCAATTGATGTGTTCTTCATAACGTTCTATAAAAGAAAGTGACAGTTTATGGGTTGATGTAACTCAACACAAATGTATCTTGTTTTTGAAGATATGTAGAAAGTTATCAGGTAAGTTCTTTATTTCTAAACTTTGTTTCCATTCTTTGAATTTTCGACTACTAAGTTCATTTATAACTATATTTCTACAAATCGGATTCTGAAAGTAGTTTACAATATGCTCAGGGTTTAACCTTTGAATCGTGTCTTTTATAAGCTCATCTTTATTCATCATTGTTTTATCTTGTTTACTTGGTTGTTGTGAATTTGCAGCAGTTGTTGCTAGAGACTTATTTCTGTGCTCGTTGATTAAGGCTATTATTTTTGCTTTTCTAAGCTTTGAATAACCATGTACTCCGTTCTCTCTACATTATTGCTTAAGTTGGGGGATAGTTTACCTTTCCATAACCTCCTTTTTTTATAATAATAAGAAAGTAGGTATTCATTTTTGTTCATTTCTGTATTTAATAAATATGGATAAGCAGTATGAATGGATACAGAATAAACTTAACCTTATTCATCAAGATCTTCAACTCATAACAGTACTACTAGAAAAACAAATATTAAAAGAACAAGAAATGCTATTAAAAGAAAAAGAGGATGGAGTATTAGAAAGATATACACCAGAATCAAATTGGGATAGCGACAAAAAACTTTAGCCCACAAATGATAGTGACAAAGAACTTGAGCCTACAAATGATAGTGATGAACATGATGAGGTAGATTTGAAAAAATAATAACAAAAATGAATTAGTTTACATTAGATCATTAGTAACATTCATGGGTTATTCCCATAAAAGCAATGTTCTAATACAATATGCTAATAGACATCGAGATTTCCTACGTCACATGAATATTAGCTGTTGTATTAAATAACGAAAATGATTAAAAATTTTTTTTTGTATAATAAAAGCAAGAGAGTAATTATGAATTTAATTAAGCGCACAGTAGTGGAATTAAAAAAAACTTATGTAAAGGAAAGGGGACCAAAAGTTATTCCCGATTAAGGAAAAACAGAACTCATAGACCGTATTAAAGAATATGAAGGTGAGCAAAACAGATTAAAGTTTAGGAAAACTTTCCCATTAAAAAAAGGCATATTGGAAAACCAAAACATAAGAGATTAGGTAGGAAGAGAGCTTTAAAACTGTTTCCATTTAAAAAAGAAGTATTTGAAGAACCAAAAATCAAATCTGAATCAATACCAATCGATGTAAATCGTCAAAATACTACATTTCAATCAAAATTAGAAACATGGAGATTCACAACACAATACAAACCAGAAGATCCAATAGAACATAATATTAAAACAACATCTAAAGCTATATTAAGAAGAATACAACTCAGCTTACAAAAACATGGCTCATTGAAAATTAATAATTCAACTCAGCTTACAAAAACATGGCTCATTGAAAATTAATCTATGTTTGTTCTAAATATAAGAAAGGAAAAGAAATGCAAGAGTTTTATTTTAATACTGAAAACCGAGTAATATATCAATCAACCAATGTAAAGGAACCACTAACTAATATGAAACAAGCATTAAGAACAAGAATGGATGAGTTTCAAGCTTGAAGTTCTGGCTGGGCTCTTATAAACATTAACTTTTTTGAACTAGCAATCGTTAAATATATACCATACAGAGGATCATCATACATAGAATTACCTAAACAGATTCAAACAAAAAGGCAGTAATTAATGTAAAAATTAAGACGGAAAATGCTTCTTATACTCATTATACAGTGCCTTATATCCTACAAATTCACATCCTGAACGAGTAACAAAAGATGATGAACTATTGTCAAACTTAGAATCCATACTAAAAAATATTCATTTTCCTGTAAAACTAAGCGATATTCCAAAAGTCGAAAAATTACTTAATATTTCTATAAATGTCTATGGGAATGACAAAGACTCTCTCTCTCTCTCTCTATGGCCTATGAAACCCGGAGGTTCAATGCCGCGTTCACAAGAGCTCTCCACTGACTTCTATCGTTAGCCAATTGGATCCAGTTTCTAATTTGCATTCCTATCTCTGCGAGATAGATCTTAATATTGTCCTCCCATCTGCGCCTAGGTCTTCCTAATGGTCGTTTTCCGATTGGTCTTCCAGTCAAGGCTTTGAAAGCGTTTCTACTTTCTTCCATTCTAGCTGCATGACCCGCCCATCTAAGCCTCCTAGACTTGACAACCCTCACAATGTTGGGTAAACCATATAAATTATGTAGTTCCTCGTTATGAAGTTTCCGCCATTCCCCATTCTCGTTCCTCTTGGGTCCGAATATTCGTCTCAGGATCTTGTTCTCAAATACTTTCAGGCTATGTTCTTCCCTCAGAGTAAGCGACCATGTTTCGCAGCCATACAGAACAGCATGCAATATTATCGTTTTGTATATTTTAAGTTTCAAATTCCTCGACAGAATTCGCGACGACAAGAGATTTTGAACCGAATAGTATCACGAATTCCCTGCGTTTAGTCGACATTTAAATTCTCCGTGAATATGATTTTCCTCCGTTAATATTGTTCCTAGATATTTGAAACTATCCACTTTATCAAAAGTATTATTTAATATTTTAACGCATCCATAATTTGCTGTATTCCGGTCCCGACGCACTTCCATGTATTTAGTTTTCTTTGCATTTACTTCTAAAGTATGATAAAGACTATTCAATTTATATAATACATCACATACAGACCAAAAAAGAAAAAACTTGTTGAAGAAAATGTCGAGGAAATTGAAGCTTAAAATATACAAAATGATAATTATGCCTGTTGTTTTGTATGGCTCCGAAACATGGTCACTTACTCTGAGGGAAGAACATAGACTGAAGGTATTTGAGAACAAGATCCTTAGACGAATATTCGGACCCAAGAGGAACGCGTATGGGGAATGGCGGAAACTTCATAATGAGGAACTACATAAGTTATATGGTTTACCCAACATTGTTAGGGTCGTCAAGTCTAGAAGGCATAGGTGGGCGGGTCATGTAGCTAGAATGGAAGAAAGTAGAAACGCTTTTAAAGTCTTGACTGGAAGACCAATCGGAAAACGACCATTAGGAAGACCTAGGCGCAGATGGGAGGACAATATCAAGATGGATCTCGCAGAGATAGGAATGCAAAGTAGAAACTGGATCCAATTGGCTAAGGATAGAAGTCAGTGGAGAGCTTTTGTGAACGCGGCATTGAACCTCCGGGTTTCATAGGCCATAGAGTTAGTTAGTTAGTTAGTTGTAGACCAATGTACAGTATTTAGCTTTAACCTCAAAGCACTTTAGCATTCTAATTATTAAATACTTCACGCTATTCTTATGTTCTGATCAAAGCCTTGCGATAACGGGTGTGCTGAAAGTTATAGACACTCAAAAAATGGTCTAGAAGTTATATACAATCAGGAGGACATTATGCGATAGAGTAAAAATGTAATTATGTTTACTGTAATGCAGTTTTAGATGTAAGTTTTTTATGATTTTAAATGGCATAAAACCCTATGCCCAAAGCAACCTGCTCAATCTCACCCTACTCAATCTGTGCTGGTAAAAGATATTTCCAAAATGGGTTGGCCAGAGCTTTGGCCCAGAAGTTAGGTTATTACAATACTAGACATTGGATTACGTATGCGCAATATTGATATATTATCAAAATATATAAAAAGGAATAATTTTAATTTATCAATTTTTCTTGAAGGAATATACGGAACTTCTTGTAAGTGCCGAAAGAAAATATTATTATTATTTCTAGTAAGAGTGCAAGAACACTTAGTAACAATTACACAATGACGTTCCAGGAAAATTTATGACTCAAACTAGGCCTGAAAAATGACCCGTTTCTATTCATGAATCGTTTGCGAAACAAGCGATTTTTTCAGACAGTAGAAATCGAGATTGTAGACTGTGACGTCATGTAATTACTTTTTCCCTGTGAAGGAAGTCGTTTCAACTTTAGTTTGTAAGAACGAGAGAAATCGACAATTCTACATTTTATTACAAATCAGAAATATGATCATTCTAAATTATAATTTCTTTTCTGAATATCCACGGAGAATCGAATCGCGGATCCCTAATACACAAAGCGAATACTCAAGCCACTACCATAATAATGCTCTTTTAAGTAAGTGTGAAGAATCACTCGTCTATGTAGGAAATGCAAACGTTTACAAATGCAATGTTTTATTAACCATGAATCACTGATTTTGGTCATGATAAAATAGTGCAGTCCAGAGAATTCAAGATTAAATTTTAAAAAGACTGAAAGCATCTCTAAAATTTGCCTCTATTCTATTCGGTTATTCTCATTCTACAGGTAATTTCAATAACCTGGAAGGGCAGGGAAACACCAAGGGCATCGTATATTTCAAAGGTTCTCCATCGAGAATCGAAAGTGAGACCCCGCCTACTAATCAATCAGATGGGTGGGGTGCCTGCTTCGTTTCCAAGGCAAGTAAGGTTGAGACGGACAAAATAGTGGTCGTGGGTTTTCTCGGGACACTCGCAATTCCTCATTACACCAATTAATCCATCAACACCTGCTTCAATCATAGTTTTCCTTAGGCTAACAGGCATAAGCGTTGGACATTGGGTGATTTCGTCTTCAAGCTGTTAACCCAGACCAATCCGAATTGAAAAACAGTTGTATTTTCTATTGCTCATTAAGGTTTTCTCACAAAAACAATATGTAGAAAAAGTCATGGCGAATCGTAATTCCATTCAAAAATAAAACAGCAGACTAGCAATACCTTAACCTAAAATGTAACAATTACATATCCTTTAGAACTTTTTCAAAATCTGTACGGATATTCTGGAAAGTGCCACAGCTGGAGTTGGTCATTGAGTCGGTGGGACAGTCGATACTTGGTCAACAGCACGCGACCCACTACAACTCACCACTCACCATGACCCACTGCGATAATGACCCAGAAGTATGTATCTTCTGCACACGAAACTACAGACATGGCAGATTTAATTCTTACACTCTGCATTTGTTTCAAAGCAGTCGCCATTATCTGGTCAAAGACTTATGTCCGACACGACACATACGATATCAGAGTTAACTCAGGTACATACAAAATACTTATTTTGTGCTATATGGAGTAAATGTTTATTATAAGTGAAAATAGAGATCCGTTGTCACTAACATTATTGCTCTATGTGTCAGAAAATTTAAAAATCGGATGAAACTTTTGCAATTGCAGCTACAAGAAACTGTCGCTATGATTAGAAAGAAACAAAGGGACGATATAACAACTTTTAAAATTTTGCACAAGATACGTGATTTCATTAAGCATTCCATTTTAAGGTTGCGCTTTATATAATCTGATACCTTGAGATAGTAAAATTTTGTTTATATTGATATGTAGCGACGTAGTTACATCTCATACATTCTAAATAAACAAATACATTTGAGAAGCATAGAGTTTGTAAATTATTGTTATTATTATGTAGTTATTTGAAATACATGATATAATGATTCCAGAATTCAACGTTAAGGTAATATGGATACCCAACAGCACCTTCGTTACTCTTACATTATTACTAGTGCTTTTATGTTTGTGCTCTCAACATAGAATTTATCACAATCTGCTGCAATGCCATTAGCAAAAATCGAAATATATAATAGGTTTGAAATTCTGCTGTTACAGGACTTTTGCAAACAATGTCCTCGAGTGTTATTAGCATCGTGAAACACTCTAGTCATTATTGCTTTTTTATGCTAAAAGTAAAAAGGGAGTGCGAAGATAAATGCTAGACTCTGAATACCGAAAAATTGAAGAAATATGTTATACATCACATTATAAAATACAGGGAGCTGAACTGTTTGAAATAAATATTTAATATGTTGAGCGTGTTCATTTAAGTGGCATTTTAAGTTACGTTCATTCAAATGGGTATCATAAAGACGGGAACAGAATTGAAACTGTACGTCAAATATTATAATCTGAGTGGTTTCTCTTGTTAGAGAAAGGACAGATGGCACACTAGCTTTTTTACTTTTAAAAAAGTGTCACGTGCAGCAGTTTTCGGAAATAAATATTCAAGAGACAGAAGACGAACAATCTGCATACTACATCTTAGTACAAAAAATTTGACATCAACCTAATCTGCTATTAGCTACAGAAATAGCTGAACCGTGTGAAATTAAATTGTACATGTCTGCAGTTAGCCACAGATGTAGCTCATTTAGAAAATTTTTTAATCTTCTCTTACGTTACTGTCACTAGAATGAAGATCCTACGAGTAAAAGAAAAGATTTAAATTTTACGCTAAAAATGGTGAGTGGATTATGCTTGAGAGGTGTCTTTACGCTATACCAGTGAGCAAGTGATCTAAGACTTACAAAAGAAAACGGGCAATTTCCGCAGGTTTCATAATACATAAATTTACCATATGATATAACATTAATATGCAATGTACAGAACTTCATCACACATTGGCTGATGCACTCAAGTGATCACAATTTTGCTAGCATAAAAAGAATTATAGAAGAACTACGTTTTCAAGAGGATACTGTGAAATTAAGCTGTAAACCTCAAATAAACTTATAGACTTCTTTAGATGTTTTAACAAGAGCAACGTCAAAAGCAGCAAAAAGGCTTGTGGTATACGACTTAAAAATTGTTTACTAGGAAACAAAGTATTTTCGTCATTCTCTTTCAAACTACGCATTTATTCCTTCCGAATGTGCTTCTTTACTTATATTGAGCAATCTACTTATATGGGGAAGTATATCTACATACATCTAGGAAAAAATATCGAACCTGGGACAATAAGCGTAAGCATATCGTGAACCTGGGACAATAAGCATAAGCTTGGTCCTGGTTGTATTTACTGTACTATGTGTGAAATTTAAAAGTTGAGATTAAGCATTGGTTTTCTGCACATTCTTTTGCAGAGGTAGCACCCTCGTGATCAGATGTTTGTTTCGCTGGTTACAAGAAAGTACAACGTAATGAGCATACGTTCGCGAAATTATGAATGAAGGCCGAAATAGTCAATTGATTGGAACAAACGTGACCTTCATTTGAAGTTTTCATAGTAATTTTCCCTGTGTAATTTTAGCAGCAAATATTAATATCTTAAAAATAAAATATATACTTCACTTTAAAGTTTCGTATACATTCAAGAATTTACGAAACTCATTCACTCAGTAATTAACGATAACCGAAGTCCCACATCTCATACATTTAACTTCTCAACTGGATCTCATACTATAATAAACCATACTAAACTAACTAACTCTATGGCCTATGGGACCCGGAGGTTCAGTGCCGCGTTCACAAAAGCTCTCCACTGACTTCTATGCTTAGCTAATTGCATCCAGTTTCTACTCTGTATTCCTATCTCTGCGAGATCCATCTTAATATTGTCCTCCCATCTGCGCCTAGGTCTTCCTAATGGTCGTTTTCCTATGGGTCTACCAGTCAAGACTTTGAAAGCGTTTCTACTTTCTTCCATTCTAGCTACATGACCTGCCCACCTAAGCCTCCTAGACTTGACAACCCTAACAATGTTGGGTAAACCGTATAAACTATGTAGTTCCTCGTTATGAAGCTTCCGCCATTCCCCATTCTCGTTCCTCTTGGGTCCGAATATTCTTCTCAGGATCCTGTTCTCAAATACTTTCAGTCTATGTTCTTCCCTCAGAGTAAGCGACCATGTTTCACAACCATACAGTACAACAGGCATGATTATCGTTTCATATATTTTAAGCTTCAAATTCCTCGACAGAATTCGCGACGACAAGAGATTTTGAACCGAATAGTAACACGAATTCCCTGCTTTTAGTCGACATTTAATTTCTTCGTGAATATGATTTTCGTCTGTTAATATTGATCCTAAATATTTGAAAGTATCCACTTTATCAAAAGCATTATTTAATATTTTAACGCCTCCACAATTTGCCGTATTACGGTCCCGACGCACTTCCATGTATTTAGTTTTCTCTGCATTTACTTCTAAACCCATGTCCCTGCAAGCGCTTAATAAGATCTCTGCATTTATTTCTACTGTTCTCCTATCATCCCCTATTAAATTTACATCATCAGCATATGCCATAACCTGGTGATTGCCGTTCAACTCTAGGCCCTGGTTGCTATCTTTGATTTTCCTTATGGCGTATTCCAGCACAAAGTTAAATAATAATGGCGACAACGCATCTCCTTGTTTCAGGCCATTTTCGACGTGGAAGCTCGTGGACAAAAATTTTTCTACCCGGACTTTACTTTGGGATTCACTTAAACATATCTTAATTAATCTAATTAGCAAGTTCTGTAAGAACGTTGTATAATGTTTCTCTCCTAACCGAGTCGTAAGCCTTTCTAAAATCAATAAATAGTATAATAAACCATGCCAACTTTTATTATTATAGCCCATTCTTAGTTTATCGTATTGTATAATATTATCTTATCGTTTTGGTACACCAACCTTTCACGAAAGTTTTACAGTTCACATGCATATTACTGACGCAAGCGACGTGACCCGCCTATAGTAGACATATCGGTTTCTACTGTAAGTGTTAACTATATATATATAACATGTAAACATTCTTTCCTTCATCTCACGCTAAGTAAGTTATTGAAGATGTAACGTCTTATTGCTGATTGCTAATAACCATTTCTACCCTTTCAGCCCTGACCTTCTAATCAGCAATATATACAATACCAGCCGAACGTGCATCATTGTGCACGTTATTTTTTTCCGAAAGTTAATAGTTAAAAAAAATCATGTTTAGAAGGATTAGTAGATCAAACTAGATTATCGAAACCACTATTCTTTCTTTCTATTTTTTGAGATAAAAGAAATGATCATCCATTTCTCAATCTGGTCTTTCTGTAGAGTTGTTCACAGTTCAGATGAAATTTTGTAAAGCCGGTCAACCGATACCTTCTCCTTCCTGATCGATTGCAAGTGAAACTGTAGCTGCGTGATACGTCTATTCTAACAGCTAAATTTATTCCATTCATAGAGCACTCTGAGGAACTGACATAGAAGCGTTTCACTTCAGATCACGTTATCGCTATCCGAGGAATGAAATAATTATTTTCTACAATCTAGGAAATCATAAGAATATCGTAGGTAAGAGCTATAAAAATATGCTCAATCGTTTTATTTGTAACATGTTTTGAATTTGCATCTATTAATGGCGTGCGTCCAGCTTTTCACCATAGGAGTTATAATTTGAAATCACACCATTTAAAACACAAGTGAAATGACATAAAATTTTCGAGGATCTTACAGAACGAATGGGACTAGATAGGAATCACAAACAATTTCTTAGCTTTTTTTTATTTGAAACGTATTTCCAGACTGTAGTGATTATTGATTCCATTTTCGATTTCGAGTGGTGAATCTTTCAAAGATTGTTATAAATATTTTTACACATCATTGGAATCATTATGTATTGTCCTCGATTACTCAACAGGTACTGATTATTAATATATATTTTTCAGTTATATCTTTTGTATGCTTTGTTAAACAAATGATACACAATACGAATTTTTTGCGCAGTATTAGGTAAAAATTCTTATTATAATACTGCACAAACTTGTATTTTACCAGGTGTCAGGCGAAATTGCACTAGCTTTAGGAAAGAAACGCATATAGAAAGAATTTTGAAATAAGAAACTGATGAGAATAAATAAAAAAACACATTCTTGCGATTTCAATGTCTATTACCGGTACATTTGCAATTCTTTATTGTAATTATAATAATAACTATTATTATAAAAATTAAGCAAAATAAATATCAACAAGCAACATTTACTGCGCCAGAAGACTATGGATACTGATAGCGGCCCAATTGGATCATTTTCTCATCTCTACTCTTCATAATATTTTGGGGTCTTTCACATCTATAGTTCTCTTCTCCATAATGTTAGTTATAAATGTATATTAACTTGCTGTTATAAATTAGTATACGAATCGAGCTTTATATTCCTAACGTGATGACAGAAAGAGAAAAAAAATAAATTAATAACATCATCATAGGAATTCCTTTTCCCCAGTTAAGCTAAACCAAATAATGATATATAACCTACTCTTTATTGAAAACCATGATGTCTTGCATAAAACTATTTTGAAGTACCATAAGACGGGGTTACTTGGCACATCGGGCGTTACTTTGCACAAAATTCGAAAAGAGTTTCACAGTTTTCTGTCGGGAAAACCATGAGCAGTAAACCGGAAGTTTCAACTTCCACCGTAAGATAGAACATGTAACTGTATTTTGGCTGTAATGTTAGTGGTTAAATTCAGTTCTACTTACCGGGAAAGTTTATTTTTCTAGAGGTATTGAAAGCAATCACTGTAAAGGCTGATAAAATTTGAAAGATATCATCTATAAGAATTTCCGTCAAGGTTAAATTAGTTTCGTAGACTACCATGTATAGTGCGACTTTGATGCAGTAGTTGAAATTTAAATGTCTAACGTATTAGTCATAAAAAACGTAAAACTGGGAGAAGGGGTTTCAGCCTATACTCGCGGTTATTTTGCACCGGTCCAAAATAACGCTTAGATAGGAAATTATTACCACTGGAGCCTCCTGTGTTTTAACGTTAGGTAAATTTCCTATTTAGGTAGTGCCGGAATGAATTTCTTGTTAGAAAAAAATTATGAACAGCGGCGAATCCAGAAAAGTAGTTTGACAGGACCATCATTCAAAAATCCTTTTCTTATTATTTGAGAAATCACTAGATTTTTGTGAGTAGGTTTGTACCTTATACATGTTGGAATCACTAACAATAGATTTTTCGGCAAATCTTTAGTTTCGGTCAAACAGTGACTGCAAGCGATTCATCTGATCCAGTTACCAGAGCAGTTTAGGAATCATTCCTCAATTGCTCCCGGAACCGGAGCAGATGAATCGGTTACAGTGACTTTCCGAGTCAAAGTAAAGTTCAATGTAAAGAATGTTGCTATAAATACAAGGGCCAAAATGTTACTAAACACTATACCTAATCAATCCAGGTGAAGCGATGACTATCAATATTGATATCTAAATGGGGACTACCGCTCCCTCAACCCCCCACTCAAATATCGTAAAAACATCCCAAAAAACAATATTTATTCAAACCAGTACTATAAAGCTGACGTAAGAAGGAAAAATTTAGAAAAAAGAATCATCACTAATTATAAATTAGTGCAGCATGACGAAGAAAAATAAAGTACATCTCACCAAGATAATGGAACCACCAGCAGCCAAACAAATACTTTGCTAAAAACTCAAATGCAAAGCAAATCAAGAATAAAATTAATATCCATTAATAACGAAATCACTCACCGTTTCCCCATACCAGAACATTCATGAATAATGAACTCACAAGTGATGATTCACGAAAAAATAAGATAGCAAGAACTCATGCGCAATACTCAATTTCACATTACTGAAAAATGTTCCTTTCCGCACAGACGTCGATTTACTAAAGCGAGGACACTTGTTACAAACAAGACTAACCAATAAACGCCCACTTTTACCATACGTCGAAAATATCTTCAGCCTTCGACCACAACCATATTAGGATTTCTCTAACTCAATGAAACCACACAATGCTGCAAAGCGATGAGTTAATATCCGAATCTAATTCAAACTTATTTAAAAACCACAAGTTCAAATTCTTTGTATTAAATTCATGTTACGGTTTCTCATTCGTACTTGCTAACTCGATTGGCACTATGATACGAAAATTCAATTACCCGCTCACCGCATTCCACACATACAAACAGAAAGAAAATGTGACGTCACAGTAACAAACTACCATATGACTGTACAGAGACATATAGTGAGAAAAATATGAACTACCAAAAAGGACGTCACTCAAAAGGCACGAACACTTCCAGCAAGTGACTCACGCAGAAACTGTTCCGAGAAGTGATTGAAACAATAAGAACCGTCTAAAGTCACTGTTTGAGTCTAATTAAGTATTTTCCTTTTCTTAAAAAAAAGAAGAAATCATGCAATTTTGGGTGGCCTTCAGCCTGAAAATTACAAACCCCATAAATCTTTCACTGATTACGGTTCGAATGATTCACACAACAGTAATACTATGTAACGGATTTTAAATTGAATTGGAGAATTCTGATATTTAAAAAACGACATAAGAATTTTTTTTGATTCGTTGAGGAATCTAGTGATGGGTAGGTCCCGTTGTTCATGGTATGTTGAGGGAGTAATGCATGACCCAACTAGGCACGTGAAAATTGATAACGTTCGTCAAGCGAACAAAATGATTGCTTATAAAGTGTTTTAGAGCTGTGTACGTTTGAGTTCAACTAAATGGCAATTGAGCATTATAAATGATTTAGGGCTATTTTCAAGATGCCAAAAGGCTGATTTAGAGTGGCATCCTTACATGAATTTACAGTTATAATGAATGCGTATTTTAACGTGATGCCAATGGCCATTAGAGGTCGGATCACTCCGTAGATAGTTACTCCTTCTTGCTTCCCGAATGCCTAGCTTGTGAATGATAGATGAGTAGGAACCGTTTGTTGTGCATGTGCTAGTAGAGTTTTACTTTGCCGTAGCTAATAAGATGTTTGTTGAAAATAAGATTAAGTAATGATTCTATCAGCTAAAAATCGCGTGCTCGCTAATGTTGTAAAGATCCGTGCATTAGTGTTGATGCCTATGTACCTGTTATATTTGATGATTTGGTAAAAATAGAAGTTTGTTTGCGAGTACTACTGATAATTTAAAAAAATGTAAGTTTTCATATATATGTGTTTAAATAACAGCTAGACAAGAGGGATTGTTTTGTGAGTTGACCTGTTATTCTAAATTTATTTGAAACATTTTAATGAGTCTTTCGTTTTGCCGTATGAGTAATATGATTATTGAAACTTGAGACTTTAAATGTTTTTGTATTCCTTTAGAATTTTTGTTATTTAGTAAATTGTGATACAGTATTTTAAATAATCAATATACAAGTAATGTTATAACTATTTTGCGAAATGCTTGTTTTGAAAATTGTCTTGCTTTTTTAATGTTTTTTGTGTATGAATATATATATTAATTTATATTATCATTTTAATGCTACATTGTGTGTTTATATTTAGTAGTTGAATATTACAAAATATTTTTGAATAAAAAGGTTTGAGTGTTGAACAAGTTTGTTGTAAAAAAAGGTGCATATACACACATTACACTACACTATATACACATATTAGGAATTTCGGCTTTAGCGTTTACACCGTTGTTAGGCAACGCTTCCGAAATATACACATTTTCTATTATGGTTTAGTAATTAAGTATTTTTGTGTTAATGTCTACCAGTATATTCATTTAGTTTCAGGTGTTTACTATGATTTCAAATATGTTATATGTTCAGTGAAAAAGATTGGAAAATCAATTTAAACATCTACTCATGGTGAGAAACCTACAGTTGAAAAATAAATAGACAAATAAATAAATAAGTGAATGAAAGAAAAGGACTTATAAACTGCAAATTTAAATGAATAATATGTACATTTTTATTAATGGTGGTATAATGGTGGCTTAAATGAGGGATTATAAATATAACAGGTGGCTTTAAAAACAGTGGCTTATCGTCTTATAGGTTGAATAACCTTATAGTTAACAAGTGAAAAGTGATCCATTATGTACAGTGAGGTACCAATATACCGATTTCCATGGTGAACTTCCAGTGAATTGAACCTATATATAGGACGTTCCACAATATAGTGATTTCCTCAGTGATACTTAACAAAGACCACTAACCCTCTGGCGGCCGCGGTTCTCTTCACAATTGAATCACTTACAGATTCATCTATTTTTGTCCTAGACGTCCAATATTCAATTCCATTTTCTGAGCAATGGTTTCTAATTGTTTCTATAATTCCTCTGTCAACATTGCTTGAAATTGTTCTAAAACACTAGCCTCCATATCGATATGAGTTAAAAGCAACTATTTCAAAGTACAAAAATATAAATGTCTCAGTTTGTGACGAAAATAAGAAACATGCACTTAAAACTTGAAACACAAAGAATTTTGATATTACGACCATTAGCAACCAATCCTTGTTTTATTCACAGCTCAGATTACACTTTGCGAAGTGCTTCAATATAAAATATCAACAGATATAAACTAGTACCATATAGAAAACATTGTCTGTTATTCATAAATGCATATTAAGGCGGAATCTGCGGAATTTACCCGTTTTCATCTCGTAAGTCGTAGATCACTTGCTCACTGGTATAGCGTAAAGAAACCTCCTAAGCATAATCCACTCACCATTTTTAGCGTAAAATTTAAATCTGTTCTTTTACTCGTAGGGTCTTCATTCTAGTGAGAGTAACGTAAGAAAAAATAAAAAGTTTTCTAAATGAGTTACATGTCTGGCTAACTGCTGACACGTAAAATTTAATATCAATCGATTCAGCCATTTCTGGAGCTAATACCAGATTAGGTTGATGTTGAATTTTTTGTACTGAAGTATAGTATGCAGATTGTTCGTCTTCTCTCTCTTGAATGTTTATTTCCGAAAACACTGCTGCAGGCGACACTTTTTTAAAAGTAAAAAAGGCTAGTGTGCCAACTGTCCTTTCTCTAACAAGAGAGACCACTCAGATTATAATATTTGAAGTACAGTTTTAATCCTGTTCCCGTCTTTATGATACCCATTTGAATGAACGTAACGCAATAAAATGCCACATAAATGAAAACGCTCCACATATTGTGAGCGTGTGGCCCCCCTTACTCCCATTTCATCTTAATTTTTCCAGTTGTTTCTACCTGAATTTGAACGAGGCTCTATGCACTGTACGTTGACGCATACTGTGTTATGGTTTTATCTTTGTCAATGAGTTGGCCGTACTGTGAGAGGTGACTTGAACTTCTTGTTCGTCGGACAAAGGAATGTGATGTGGTCGTGACTTTATAAAAAAAATAGTCCAATTGAATCTAAAGTAATCGGAGAATATTTTGACTATTTTTAATATTTTAATCATCGTATTTTAATGAAGAATACATTTAATACTTTTCGATATATATATATTCCTTGTAAGAAAACACTTCTTATAGATATTCTTAAAATATTTTCTCTGTCATGACTAGCGCAATCTTACAGACACTGAAAGAAGAAGACGCGGTGTGCTGAATAGTGCACAGCGAAATTTCACTATCACGGAATTAGAGGCGTATACAATTGTTACAGCTATACGTAAATGGGGACATTTATTATATGGACATCACGTGAAAGTTTATACAGACCATAACTCATTAGTGTTTTTGAATAAAATTCGCCATTGGAAATCTCGTTTTGCTCGGTGGAGTCTCGAACTACAGGGATTTAACTTAGAAATAAAGCACATTTCGGGGAATGAAAATGTTTCCAGTGATGCATTGTCCAGGATAGTTTTAGCCCCTCTTAGTGAAATTTTGGACATTAACAATTTGGAAGTCCTCCCATCATTTTTCAGAAACCTCACACCAGAAGAGTTAACCGAAAAACAAAAAGAGCATCCTGAGTACAGTAAAATTATAAAATTTTTAGAAAAACCAAACGACCCTTATTCAAAGATGCAAAATAGAAATGTAGAGAAATTCTACAAATTGGAAAACACGATTTTGTTGTATAAGAACTTTCATTTCCCTAACAGCTGAAGAATTTGCATTCCACCATATTTAGTAAATCTGGTAATTGAAGAAATGCATTACAACCGTTGACATTTCGGATGTGAAAGAACTGTAAGTTTTATCAGCGAAATTTGTTATTGGAAATCTATGCGACGAGACGTGATGAACTATATTAACGATTGTCTCGAGTGTAAACGAACTAAAGTTGATACTCGACTCCCAGCTAGACCTCTAGAAACCATACAGGTGAAAGGCCCTAGGAGATTGATTTCAATTGATATCATCGGACTTCTTGTGCCATCTCCTTCAAAATGTAAATTTATACTTTCAGTCTTGGATGTTTTTACTCGCTACCTTGTTGTTTATCCGATCCGGAACGCTACTACGAAGTGTGTAGCTAAATGTTTGGAATCATTGTACTTTGTGCACTTAGAAATACCTTCAGCTATATTAGCGGACAATGGTAGTTGTTTTATTTCTAAAAACTTCAAACAAAAAATGGAAGAATATGGTGTTAAAATATTTTATTCCACGCCATATCCTGCCTCGAACGCGGTCGAGAGAATCCATCGGGAGACGAAAAGGTTGTTCAGACTATTTTGTAAAGATGATCATGGTTCCTGGGAGAAATTTATACCGCAAGTTGTTGTGTTATTGAATTATTCGAAATCAAGTAGTCTTGGCGCGAGTCCAGCTAGTTTACATTTGAACATTCATGCTGAAAAACCCATCTTCGAACATTTTGGCATTTTAACAAATGATAAAAGTGAAAATGACAATGAAAGTTGGGATAATAAATTGGTAATGGCAGATTTCAAAAGAAAAGAAGTGACCCGAAAGCGAAATGAGAGGTACAATTCTCAACAGGAGAGTAAACACAAAATACAGGTGAATGATCTGGTTTTCTTGAAACAGACAAACTTAAGTTCTGCAACAGACAAGAAAATCTCAAAATTCTTTAATGTTTTCAAAGGACTTTATCTTTGTGTTAATAAACCGTCAAATTCAGAAAAGGTGTTCGAATTGTTCGATCCTTTAACTGGTAAATCAATTGGATCGCATTCAGTAGACCGATTTAAGGTGTGAAAACCTACGAAACAAACTCGTAAAATTTGGTTAGATTTAGCTGTGAAAAATAATTCTGAGAAATACCATGAAGTGATTTCAAGCGAATTTAAAAATTCAGATTTAGAAAGTAGTGTTCAAACTGTTCTTTGCAACGCATTAACCACAATACCAGTGTGTTTATCTCAAAAGGTTCAATCAAGAAGTAATAACCAACGAATACACAAAATTTTGGGAAAATTGTTGGAAGTTGATAAATATTTGAATTTTCTCTACTGTAAAAATCTGTGGTCATCCGATGTGTTGGAATTAGCATTGGTAAATTTACAAAACCCTTATGTGTTATTAAATGAGAGAGTTCAAGGAATGTAAAAAAAAAGTTGTTTCATACGATATAAGCAGGCATCTGTGATCAGCTATGCGACTTCCAGATGGCCGTTGATGTTTTCTTTTCCAAAGTAATGGAAAAACTAGCAAAAATATATGCCAAGTCATTGAGATGAGGTTCCCCCCTATATATTTTGGGTAATGTATTATTTCTTTAACGCTCGGAGTAAGCAATTTTGGTAAGTCCCATTCTTTATTATTTTAAATTTTTAACCTTGTGTTCTATGTTTCGGCCTCATCTCGGGGTGGAAAACAAATAATTCATTGTGGGTAGGTATCTTTGAAATTTAGCCAGGCAGACCTTGTCGAGTGGTCAGAAAGAATCATAGCTGAATTATTACGATGTAAAAATTTAGCTGTGAATCTTAAAGGCGCCGATAAATTTTATTAAATCTCGACAAAAACGTACGTTAGTCAATATTGTGTGAAAATAAAGTTTTAATGTGTAATATGTTTTGAAAAAAATATTTACTAATGAGAGAATTTATTTCATATATTCGTGTTATCGTATTATTGCATTATGTTTGAAAATTTACTTATAAGTTGATATAGTGTCTTTAAATTTCGTATTTTGAATGTTTGAATAATGAAAATATTACATTATTAAAAGTTATTTTGAAAATTAGCCATAAGTAAGTATATATACGTATAAAAATAGTTATCTTTGCATTTTATATTTTATTCTGTTTAAAATATTGAAAATTTTATATGTTTAGTATAATAAGGATATTTAGTGTAAGATGTAATAACACGAGTCAGATACTTACAAAGAAAGAAAAAAAGGAAAGGTTGAAATTTTACGATTTATGTAATGGTATAAGAAATATATTAGTTATGTGATGTGTATAAATAGAATATGAAAACTACATATATACGATATAAAATGGAAATATAATAGATAATCAACATGTTATTCCATTTGTTTTGAAACATTGTGCTATGAACAAAAATATAATCTTATACTTGCACAAATAAAAACATTTAAAGTGAATAGCCTATAAAAGTAAAATAGCCCATCTACGTTTGTGTAAAGTATTAGTGAACCATCGTAAATCAAATATTAATAGTGAAAGAATGAAGAGGAGTAATAACCAGAAAAATAAATTCAAGAAGAGGAAAATTCCAAGATTCCAGGATTCTGATAATCTTCAAAGAAGATCATCGTCCCTTTCGCGCGCCATTTGTGAGCGTGTGGCCCCCCTCACTCCCATTTCATCTTAATTTTTCCAGTTGTTTCTACCTGAATTGGAATGAGGCTCTATGCACTGTACGTTGACGCATACTGTGTTATGGTCTTATCTTTGTCAATGAGTTGGCCGTACTGTGAGTGGTGACTTGAACTTCTTGTTCGTCGGACAAAGGAATGTGATGTGGTCGGGACTTTATAAAAAAATAGTCCAATTGAATCTAAAGTAATCGAAGAATATTTTAACTACTTTTAATATTTTAATCATCGTATTTTAATGAAGTATACATTTAATACTTTTCGATATATATATATATATATATATATATATATATATATATATATATATATATATATATATATTCCTTGTAAGAAAACACTTCTTATAGATATTCTTAAAATATTTTCTCTGTCATGGCTAGCGCAATCTTACAGACGCTGAAAGAAGAAGGCGCGGTGTGCTTGGCGTGGATTGCAATATGGACTGTCTTGCAAATGTTGTGTGCATCAAAAATCAAAAATTTCTTTGATCATCTTTAAAGGTGTAGTGGAAAAAGTTGTGTGAAAAAGGAATTATGATCAAAATAATAGTTTAAGCATTAAATTTTCATAGAGTGAATGAACGTATGTAAAAGAAACGCATTATTTTCGAAGTGACGAATGACCACGACTTTTGAACAAAGGATAGATGCAGTTATACATTCGACTATTGGCAAAATTACACAGAAGCGACCGAGATAGAGCCTAAAATACGACCATTGAAGAGGAAACATGAATTTATAAGGAACTCCTTAACTCGGAATAATTAAATGCCCCTCCCTTTTTTCTTCTCTTAAAATCTCCAAAATTAAACTCTTGTGTGAATTAGTGTTCAGTGAGCAACGTGCGTAAAATAATCATCTCTCTTATCACGCAATAACCCGGCTTCTTCGTCGTCATATCCTATATTTTTGAGTTAATCTGTTAAAATTCTTTTTTTATTTTTTTATTCTCCTATTAACTAACATATGCGCTTATATTTCGTACGCTAAAATAATGAATGGAAAGAATTGAAATACAAAAGCATCAAAAGGTATAAATAAAGTCAATATTAATAAAATACAGAAGTAAGTATGTATGTGATATGTATATTATTTTGTGCTTGAATAAAACCAATTTCGTGTACATTTTTGTTTTCAGTTGTTATCCATGTTCCTCGCATCAATCACTACAGGTACGGTAAGAATTAAGTACTCCCTAATACAGATCTTGAGTGGACTCGAAGTAGGCGTGTCACTGAAGGTGGGTACTCGCGTATGCCAGCTTGGTTCGGATTCATCTCAAGTTGCGAGCAGGTCTAGTTCCTCGTACGAATTCTAACCACTAAAACCACCATTAGTAAGGCGTACCGGACAAGATACGAACCCAGAAGGTCATAAGTATGTCTTCCCAAATAGGGGTAGGCAGGAATTGAACCCCACCAAGTTATATGAATGACCTTCCCGAACAGAAACACGAACCAATCGTGTTATAATATTAAATATTTATTCAAACAGTTCAGCTCCCTGTATTTTAGAATGTGATGCATAACATATTTCTTCTCTTTTTCGGTACTCAGAGTGTAGTATTTATCTTCGCATGCCCTTTTTACTTTTAGCGTAAAAAACAATAATGAAGAGTGTTTCACGATGCTAATAACACACGAGAGGCATTGTTTGCAAAAATTCTGTAAAAGCAAAATTCCAAACCTAGTAGGCTATATATTTCGATTTTTGCGATTAGCATTAGAGCAGGTTATAATAAATTCTATGTTGAGAGCACAAACATAGGAGCATTAGCAATAATCAGAAAGTAACGAAGGTGCAAGTGGTTGACCATATTACCTTACCATATATTCTGATCCTTTAATGGATTGTAGAAAATAACTAATTATTTCACTCATCGAATAGCGATAACGTGATTTGAAGTGAAACACTTCCACGTCAGTTCCTCAGAGAGAGTAAATGAGGGGCCAAAATTTAGAGTACGTAAAGAATAGAAGAAACGGATAATTTTGTTTGTTATCTACGGACATAGTTGTATATTTCATATTGTATCACATAGTAACAAATGTGTTTCCCTCACTTTTTACGGATAAGACAAATTCAATTTATATACTTTGTGTTGAGAAGCGGAAAAATAGTTATTACCAACCACAAGTTTGATAATATTTCAACAATAAGGATTGGAAATATTTCCCTAACTTGTATCGGATTTTTACCCTTTACTTGCAACTATTCTACAACAAACATTCCGGAATAAATAACTTATTTCTTTTCATTTTTAGTAGTTAAGTTTAACAAATAAGGAGTTTGTGCTTTATACAATTTAGAAATTTGTAAGAATATCCCTACCTTGAAACTACAAAGAAAGTTTCAATTCGTTCTATTTTAAGCCCTTTCGAATTCGAATATTTGTTTACGCTGCTCTGAGCCTATCGTAGAAGTATGCATATTTGACATCCTGCTATTCCTGGTAGAAGAGGCAAATAACTCGTGAGTTTTTTTTTTTATGAAGAAGGAAGTATTAATGTCCGTGCTGACAAACAATGAAAGAAATTTTGGTCGTAGTATTAAACTTGTTTCAAACTTCGTGATCAGAAGGGCTCCTACTCTGCGGATGGTATAATTTGAGACCGTTTCATTTCTTTTAGGCAAGTGAAATGAATTGAGATCATATTTGAGAATATAAAAGAATGTAAGAATATCCCGGGTACAAACCATGAAAAATTTCCCAACCATTCTATTTGAAACATATTTGGAACTTTAAGAGCAATTGCCAGTTACTTTGCTTCTAGCTGGAGAGAATGTAATTTGAGATAACGTCTTTCTTATTAGTTGAGTGAAATAAATTTTGTTACTCTGCTTTTAGACTTTAGACATAAGTGCGAATGGCCATAGATACAAGTCCCACAGGATTTTGTATTTTTTATTTAAGAACAGCTTTAGGATAGAAGACTAAAAATAGATTTATCAATACAAAATAACTATGCAAAGTATCTTTTTTTGACAAAATAGAATCTTAATATATTTAAAAAAATGTGCCCGACGGTTTCTTCCTTTTGGGTTCCCTTTAAAGGGGGGTGGTTATTATGACTACAAATCGATTTCTAAGTAATGTTAGTTTCAATTTCTGTTATGTGGCAGCAGCATTTTAACAAATAATGTTCTCGTTGTACTTTTAGAAAGGGTATTTTATAAGCGACTTTTCGTTCTTCTATATAGAACTCCTGTAGATTATCATTATTAATTAAGTTCATTTCAGACCGATGTTAAGTCAAATTTCTTTGTGGGTTACTGAGATGTACGCATAAAATGCCAGCCAAGTGTTGTTTATTTATTTATAAATTAGCCCTGTAAAGTCAACATTAAGAATATTATCTTAAATACGAATTTATTAAGTACATCCCGATTTTAGAACAAAATTTCTTAGTAGGATAGAAAACTGCACCGTCTAAGCTGCATTTCATTCTTGAATGTAGGTTTACATTAGTAGAGCACGATGATGGCTGAATCCAAGTTTTTATGAGACAAAGATTTAAACTGCTTTAAGAAAAATTATATTCCACTTTTATTATATTTCTTACACGGGGGAATATATTCTATGATCCGATCGAAAGTAGCAGGAACGTGAGAGTACAACGAACCAAGACAGACGAAAAGGTTATGGAGCTAATGGTTTATAGTTTACTTGTGTATCAGTTTTCTGGTATATTTTGTGTTTCCACGTATTTTTCCCTTTCTTTAATTTGCACTTTTCTCAATTTTTAAGACACTATTTTGGATTGAATTCCAACAAAATATGAGTTTTCTATCATTTTGTCAGAATGTATTGATAGCTTTTCCCATAGTTCATACTGCCTTTTTGCACAGGTTTTTTTTTTTTTTTTTTTTTGCATTTGAAGCTGTAAACGCGGAGTTATTCCATACAAAATCAGGAAGTTCACGAGTGAAGCCTTAAAAATTAAAGTTAGATTTTCATTTCAAGTGAAATTGACGTTTGTTCGAGTAGAACTGGCTGATGACTCAAAGCTCATAGAATACAGGCTTGGGTGTCGTTTCTAAGCTTATGAATTACCCTTCACAACAATTTCCATTATCAAACCAGATTTCTTTAATTTGTAGTATTGTTTTCTTTTAAGATTATAGCCTGCATTCTCCGTTTTTTGTAGGCTACTTACAGTCTTATCTACGACCATTGTCTCATGCCTTTTTCTTCCTTGTAATTGTCTATTTTCGTTGCCACTCTTTTCTCGTTGGATATAACTAAGTAGGTTACGATTATGCATTTTAAATATTGCATGGTATCTGAAGTTTAAACTCAATCCCTTTCTCCTTCGTTTCGTTCTGTTTTTAAGATATTTTCTGAATTTAAAAATTACTCTAATAGCAAATACCTTACAAAAATGGAAATCCTTAAAGAGCAGGGAGTCAATCAAAAAGCTACTTTCTCTTCTTTGTATTCAGTTAAATGTGATGTTACTATTTGGGTGAATCCTTCGCGATTAATTCTCATCAGTATTGTCATAAGATTGATAGAATAAAGCGCGAGTAAAATGGAATTGAAACAAGAAGAAACTGCTGGCAATCAACAGGGATATCATCTAAAAGTTTGTTCTTGGCTTTCTTTTCATTCTTCCGAGTATCATTTTGTTATGGTTTGTTTCTCTTTTCTATTTGGTCTATTGCCAAACAATATCTGGAATTACAAACATGTATTATAACGAACATTAACAAAACGGAAGTGATGTTCGCCTGTTTCAGGTTATTTCGAGAGAAATTAATTTTGTTTATAACAAGTTTTCGGCTTCGTTTGTAAATATTTATAATTTGTGCTAAAGTAACGTATGATTTTTCTCTTGTTTTCGTTGTTCTTTCTTCTCGCGATATTCTTTACTATATATTAGGCTAAGTTCTCAAATTAATTTTCTATTTTACCACTTGATGTTATCCAATGCCTCTGGATTAGTCTGGCCTCTGGATTTTTCTAATATCAATAGTGTTCTTATATCTACCAGGGTCATAATGAGAAGCTGTCAGAGGTGTAGACTTAAAATCATTAATAAGGCGCACTGAATGTAAAATACAGACGTTATAACATAAGCGTATTTTTTTATTTAACTTGCTGATAAACAGTTGTATGTGGAGTATCATTACAAACTATCCTCGCACACCGTTTAAACGCTCTAAATTGTAAGTTTCAAAAGCACATAATGTTATTCCACTCAATAATACATCTACATCAAACATAAGGTGAAGACCTTAGAGGGCAAGGAAAGTGACTTTTGAAGTAGATAAATTTGTCTAGGAAATTGACACTCCATAGTGAAATACAGATGGTGATCAGAAAAATGGAAACACCTGAACGAAATTGCAACTTACCAGATTAATATGGTGTCGGGCCACCTTTCGCCTTCACAACAGCCTTGATGCGACGTGGGATGGAGGCATAGAGATCGTGAATGGTAGCAAGTGGAATTTTACACCATTCCTCGTGCAGGGCATCGGCCAGTTCTGTGAGAGAGGATGGAGGTGGAAATCTTCGCCGGAATCTTGTTTCCAAGACGGACCACAGATGTTCACTTATGTTGAAATCTGGTGATTGGGCGGGCCAGGGAAGGTGTTGAACGTCATCCCGATCTTCCTCAAACCACTCTGCAACAACTCCAGCTGTGTGAATGGGTGCCTTATCATCCTGGAAGATGGCGTCATTGTCCGGGAACAACATCTGGACCATAGGATGCAAGTGGTCTCCAGAATTGCGACATAATCGTTGGCAGTGATTCGTCCGCTAAGTTTGACCATAGGCCCACAGCATCACCAAGCCGCCGAAATGTTTCACAGTTGGGCGGAGACACTGCAGATCCTAAGCTTCTTTGGGTGTTCTCCACACATAAACACGGCCCGTGGTTGGGAATAGGGTGAAGGATGACTCATCGGACCATATCACACGTTTCCAGTCCTCAACGGTCCAAGCAGCATGGTCGCGGCACCATTTGCGGCGTGTGAAAGCGTTATGGTCCCTGATGAGCGGTTTGGCACGTGCAACACGACCCCTTAAGTTCATGTCATGTATTTCGCGGCGGACTGTGATTGTCGAAAAAGGGGGGGGGGGTGCTGGTTGAGTTCCTCCACCACTTGCTCCGCAGTGGCACGACGGTTCTGGGTGACAATGTGCTTTAATACCCGGCGTGACCTGTCAATCATGATTTTATTCCGCTTTCCCGATGTGGTTTTCCCGAGTGTTGTCGACACTGTCCTACGGGACACACCTAACATAGTGGCCACTGCCGTCACACTCACTCCAAATAACCGCGCACCAACAATTTGCCCTCTTTGAAAATCTGATAGGTGTCCCATTTTACACTACCTCCGTCTGAGGCAGCCACTGGACACTGCTGTTCCACTGCGCCTGACGTAGTATGGAGACCGACCTAACACACCACCACCAGCGGTCCGGCGCTGCACGTGCCACATTACTGCCAACCCATACATCTGACGTGCTGCCAACAACAGTTTTTTTCATTTTTCTTATCGTCATCTGTATATAAGCTGGGAGGATAACCACGGCACAATTCACTCGTTGGTAGACCCTCGAGTGGAGTGTGATGAGGTTTTCGAAGTTTGCATATTGTGATCCGCAGAGTGGTTTTCCGATTATAAATAAAACTTATTGGAAACATCATGTATAACTTGGATCCCTTTTATTATGGGGACCTCAATTGAGCTGTCTGAAACAGTGAACACAGTGAAAACAGTGAACTAAATGCATTTTCAAACTATCAGCAACAAGGTTACACTTTGTAGTTTTTCATAATTTGTGATAAATTATCACTTATTGGAAAGAGTGGTGGATAAACTCACATGAAAAGCTGATGTAAAAATGTGGCAATGTACAATTTTTGTGGAATTTGACATCCAGGGTTTCCAATTTTACACATACTTGTTGACAGCTCGAAAATGGAGTTATAATAGTTCACTTTGGTTTCAGACAGCTTAATTACTATTGATGCACTGTCAATAATTATATATATATATATATATATATGTAGTGGCAGTGCATTATATATATATATATATATATAGCATTCAACTTTTATTACTTTGATCTGTTTTCATAACAAGAAGGAAGGACATCCTTACCTTATATCAGAAATTTTTCAATTCTGCATTATCATGACATAATTTATTATTTAAGACATCTTTATTCACTCTATTTAGTATATCCTTTCATACTGCATTAACATAAACGATTGAAGGTTGTCTTTCCCGTGGTTTGCTCTCAATCCTTATTTTATAATATTGAGTTTCAAGAAAAGCATATTTACAACTTCCTTTCTGCATGTGTAAGAGGGATAGTAAGGAGGAACTTGTACATTTTAAAGAGGTATGTATAACATAAGGCATACATGTGATATTCATATATAATTTTAAACGCACACGTAAGGATGGACTTGCAAGTTTACTTTGATTTCCTACATCCCTGGTTCAATATCGCTTTAACATGCTTCCTCTTCATACTCACTACTTATATATTCAATTTCATATTCACTCACAACATCTCCTTGCGATGTCTTGGACTAAATATCTGCATAAAATTTTAGTTCTTCGATAGTTTTCCCTTCATCTATGCCACAGATTTTGTTCATTGCATTTGAGGGTAGTACGTCTTTTAAATTAGAAATCCGCTTGGGATCGAAACACACAAAGTCGTGGTAAAGGTTTTCGTGTAAGAAGAAGAAAAAACATATAGAATATATGTTGATTTCAGATAGATAGTCTCTGTTTGTGGTTACAGTAATAAAATAGAATTTTTGTTTCGGTTTGCTATGGCAACTGGTATTTAATTATGGAGACTACATAATAAAAAGTAGTTGTAGTCAATGTGATGTGTCTAGTTTGAAATTTATGCAATCACTAGTTATTACAAATATACGTATAAATTGAGGGTGCCTGATAGTAGTAACTTATCTTAGTATTCGAACTGGGCTAATGTGACGAAAAATACATTAAATTTAATTATAACGTTACAATCGAACGAATACATTCTATGGTTTGATATTATTTGATCACAGCAAAACGCATGCCTCCTGCTGGTTTCTTCGGAACCTACCCCTCTCCAACTCCCTACTACCCGTACAACCTCCCGTTTACGCGACACCCAATCTGCTACGCTCCTTGTGGATTACAAGGACATTCTTTTTGTTAACCAGTGTTACCTTATTGTCAACACCTGGTGTGAAATGCCACGTAAATTCCGCGTGGTCAACAACTCAGTTCCAGAACTAGAGCGCACTAACAGATACAACATATATATTTTGAATTTTGTATCTAAGTACTATGGGAATCGTCAAAGTAATTTAAATGATATTTTTATTACTTGTTTATGGGAATGAAGAATTTGTTAAACCATTAATTTTTAGGTCTTCTCGGGCTAGCAGCCAGGTGAATACTGTTATATCTTGCGACGTTTCGAGGCCTGACATCGTCCTCATCTTCAGGCGAATATGATTGTGCAATGGAGTGTATGGAATATATATACTCATGTATGTACGATTGAACTTTTCTGATTGGTGGTTGAAATGGCGGCTTCTGATTGGTGCTTGAGATGGCGGGATATGATTGGTGTCCATGTTTTATTCAGTTGGAATCCTGTGTCTCTGTTAAGGTTCGTTTTTTCTTGTATGATTGCAACGGCTTCTTTTATCCTCCTGTCCCAAACTCTTGAGCATTTTGCTATTATTTCGGCATCTGTGAACAAAATTTTATGTTGCTGTTTGATGCTATGTTCAGCCAATCCGGATTTTTCTGGTTGTTTAGTCTGATGTAACTGTTGTGTTCTTTGCATGTGGCTTCAATGGTTCGTCCTGTTTGTCCAATATATGACTTACCACATTCACATGGAATGCGGTAAACTCCAGGAGTTCGGAGGCCCAGGTCGTCTTTGGTTGATCATATTATTTTTTTTTTTTGCTGGAGGCTTGTGTATTGTCCTGATGTTGTACCTGGCAAATAGTCTGCTGAGCTTTCCAGAAGTGTTCCCGGTGTATGGGAGGCAAATTGTGTTTTTCCGTTCTTCATTCACAGTTTCTTCTTCACTTTTGTCCTTGTTGTCACTGTCCTTCGTTCTGGTCCTTTTCAAGGCCATATTTATATCTCGCATTGAGTATCCATTCTGTAGCATGGCGCTGCGAAGATGATTAACTTCCTCTATTAAGCAATCTTTGTCGGAGATGGAAAATGCTCTATGTGCTAAAGTGTTGAGAACTCCAAGCCGTTGAGCTTTGTGATGGAAACTGTTTGCGTTCAGATATAAATCTGTATGTGATGGTTTCCTGTATACCCTCTGGCCTAGGCTGCCATCCGGTCTTCTGTATATCATGATGTCAAGAAATGGTAGACGTCCATCTTGTTCAACTTCCATTGTGAATTTAATATTCGGATGCTGGTTATTAAGATGCTGCAGGAATTCCTGTAAGGAGCTGCGTCCATGTGGCCAGATGGTGAAGGTGTCATCAACATACCTATAGATATATGTGGGAGCCAGTGGTGCTTTCTTCAGTGCTTCATGTTCAAAGTGCTCCATACAAAAATTGGCTACTGCAGGTGATAGTGGAGAACCAATGGCGACGCCGTCTGTTTGCTCATAGTACTGACCACGGTATAGGAAGAAGGTTGAAGTGAAAACATGTTGAACGAGATCCAATATCTCAGACCGGAAGTGTTTCCCAAGAAGCAGTATTGTATCCTTGACCGGAACTCTGGTAAACAATGATACCACGTCGAAACTAACCATAAGATCTTCGGAAGAGATCTTCATCGTCTTCAGGTTTTTTACACACTCTGTTGAATTTTTCACATGGTGTTCACACTTGCCCACGTATGGTTGGAGTAATGTTGTAAGATACTTGGCCAAAGAGTAGGTTGGGCTTCCTATTGCACTAACAATTGGTCTCAGTGGTACCCCTGCTTTATGTATTTTTGGTAAGCCATATAGTCTCGGAGGTATGCTGCAGTGTGGTGTAAGTTGTTTGCGAGTATCTTCGTCCAGTCCCGACTTCTTTAGCAGTGAGGCTGTTCTTCTTTCTACTGCAGATGTTGGATCTCGTGACAAGGTGGTATATGCTGGATCTCGAAGTAACTGTGAAATCTTCACTTGATAGACATCTGTGGGAAGCACTACAGGGATGTTTCCTTTGTCAGCTGGTAGAATAGTGATACTTGCGTCTTCTCTTAATGCTTTAAGTGCGATCCATTCGGCTTTGCTAATGTTTGTGTGGGCATTACGGCTCTTTTCAGGACCACGCTCGCTTCCTGACGTATTTCTTCTGCTGTATCATTGGGAAGATTGCTAACTGCTTGTTCTATGCTGGCAATGATGTCTATGGTCGTAATTTTCTTCGGTGTGATGGCAAAATTTAGCCCTTTCTTTAGTAAACTGGAAGTATTTTCATCCAAAGGTACATTGGTGAGATTGACGACCACTTTCTCAGCTTCGATTTCGTGTTCGGTTGGTGTGGATGGTTTTAGTCGATTGAATTTCCTAATTTGTTTAGTCGTCCTTTTGGTGTGTGAAATATCGGCCAACGCTGTTGAAGACATGTCGATCCATTCCCAATCTATTGGCGAAAGACAGCCGGCTAGTTCCAGGTGAGTTGTTAGAAGCTGTCGGTCCATACTGTCCAGCTGCTGACGGGTGAAATGTATGCGTTCTCTTACAAGTGCCATATTTGCGTGTCTTAAGATTCTTGAAATTCTGGCAGACTTTAGAGGAAAGTGCAGTCTGGTAAAGATAGGTGACACTCCATTGTCTCTGCATCTCAAGAAGAAGGCTAAGTTGCATAAAAGACGTGCCTTCTTGCTTCGTAGTTCTTGTAGATGGTTAATGCTACGAAGTATTTCCTCCCTGTAAAGGTATCTAAAGTATCTATTGAAGCTTTCCTGGCGACGTATTGTGAACACGTCTTCTCGGGCAAGCAGCCAGGGTAATACTGTTATATCTTGCGACGTTTCGAGGGCTGACATCGTCCTCATCTTCAGGCGAATATGATTGTGCAATGGAGTGTATGGAATATATATACTCATGTATGTACGGTTGGACTCTTCTGATTGGTGGTTGAAACGGCGGCTTCTGATTGGTGCTTGAGATGGCGGGATATGATTGGTGTCCATGTTTTACTCAGTTGGAATCCTGTGTCTCTGTTAAGGTTCGTTTTTTCTTGTACGATTGCAACGGCTTCTTTTATCCTCCTGTCCCAAACTCTTGAGCATTTTGCTATTATTTCGGCATCTGTGAACAAAATCTTATGTTGCTGTTTGATGCTATGTTCAGCCAATCCGGATTTTTCTGGTTGGTTTAGTCTGATGTAACTGTTGTGTTCTTTGCATGTGGCTTCAATGGTTCGTCCTGTTTGTCCAATATATGACTTACCACATTCACATGGAATGCGGTAAACTCCAGGAGTTCGGAGGCCCAGGTCGTCTTTGGTTGATCGTATTAAGTTTTTTATTTTTGCTGGAGGCTTGTGTATTGTCCTGATGTTGTACCTGGCAAATAGTCTGCTGAGCTTTCCAGAAGTGTTCCCGGTGTATGGGAGGCAAATTGTGTTTTTCCGTTCTTCATTCACAGTTTCTTCTGCACTTTTGTCCTTGTTGTCACTGTCCTTCGTTCTGGTCCTTTTCAGGGCCATATTTATATCTCGCATTGAGTATCCATTCTGTAGCATGGCGCTGCGAAGATGATTAACTTCCTCTATTAAGCAATCTTTGTCGGAGATGGAAAATGCTCTATGTGCTAAAGTGTTGAGAACTCCAAGCCGTTGAGCTTTGTGATGGAAACTGTTTGCGTTCAGATATAAATCTGTATGTGATGGTTTCCTGTATACCCTCTGGCCTAGGCTGCCATCCGGTCTTCTGTATATCATGATGTCAAGAAATGGTAGACGTCCATCTTGTTCAACTTCCATTGTGAATTTAATATTCGGATGCTGGTTATTAAGATGCTGCAGGAATTCCTGTAAGGAGCTGCGTCCATGTGGCCAGATGGTGAAGGTGTCATCAACATACCTATAGATATATGTGGGAGCCAGTGGTGCTTTCTTCAGTGCTTCATGTTCAAAGTGCTCCATACAAAAATTGGCTACTGCAGGTGATAGTGGAGAACCAATGGCGACGCCGTCTGTTTGCTCATAGTACTGACCACGGTATAGGAAGAAGGTTGAAGTGAAAACATGTTGAACGAGATCCAATATCTCAGACCGGAAGTGTTTCCCAAGAAGCAGTATTGTATCCTTGACCGGAACTCTGGTAAACAATCATACCACGTCGAAACTAACCATAAGATCTTCGGAAGAGATCTTCATCGTCTTCAGGTTTTTTACACACTCTGTTGAATTTTTCACATGGTGTTCACACTTGCCCACGTATGGTTGGAGTAATGTTGTAAGATACTTGGCCAAAGAGTAGGTTGGGCTTCCTATTGCACTAACAATTGGTCTCAGTGGTACCCCTGCTTTATGTATTTTTGGTAAGCCATATAGTCTCGGAGGTATGCTGCAGTGTGGTGTAAGTTGTTTGCGAGTATCTTCGTCCAGTCCCGACTTCTTTAGCAGTGAGGCTGTTCTTCTTTCTACTGCAGATGTTGGATCTCGTGACAAGGTGGTATATGCTGGATCTCGAAGTAACTGTGAAATCTTCACTTGATAGACATCTGTGGGAAGCACTACAGGGATGTTTCCTTTGTCAGCTGGTAGAATAGTGATACTTGCGTCTTCTCTTAATGCTTTAAGTGCGATCCATTCGGCTTTGCTAATGTTTGTGTGGGCATTACGGCTCTTTTCAGGACCACGCTCGCTTCCTGACGTATTTCTTCTGCTGTATCATTGGGAAGATTGCTAACTGCTTGTTCTATGCTGGCAATGATGTCTATGGTCGTAATTTTCTTCGGTGTGATGGCAAAATTTAGCCCTTTCTTTAGTAAACTGGAAGTATTTTCATCCAAAGGTACATTGGTGAGATTGACGACCACTTTCTCAGCTTCGATTTCGTGTTCGGTTGGTGTGGATGGTTTTAGTCGATTGAATTTCCTAATTTGTTTAGTCGTCCTTTTGGTGTGTGAAATATCGGCCAACGCTGTTGAAGACATGTCGATCCATTCCCAATCTATTGGCGAAAGACAGCCGGCTAGTTCCAGGTGAGTTGTTAGAAGCTGTCGGTCCATACTGTCCAGCTGCTGACGGGTGAAATGTATGCGTTCTCTTACAAGTGCCATATTTGCGTGTCTTAAGATTCTTGAAATTCTGGCAGACTTTAGAGGAAAGTGCAGTCTGGTAAAGATAGGTGACACTCCATTGTCTCTGCATCTCAAGAAGAAGGCTAAGTTGCATAAAAGACGTGCCTTCTTGCTTCGTAGTTCTTGTAGATGGTTAATGCTACGAAGTATTTCCTCCCTGTAAAGGTATCTAAAGTATCTATTGAAGCTTTCCTGGCGACGTATTGTGAACACGTCTTCTCGGGCAAGCAGCCAGGGTAATACTGTTATATCTTGCGACGTTTCGAGGGCTGACATCGTCCTCATCTTCAGGCGAATATGATTGTGCAATGGAGTGTATGGAATATATATACTCATGTATGTACGGTTGGACTCTTCTGATTGGTGGTTGAAACGGCGGCTTCTGATTGGTGCTTGAGATGGCGGGATATGATTGGTGTCCATGTTTTACTCAGTTGGAATCCTGTGTCTCTGTTAAGGTTCGTTTTTTCTTGTACGATTGCAACGGCTTCTTTTATCCTCCTGTCCCAAACTCTTGAGCATTTTGCTATTATTTCGGCATCTGTGAACAAAATCTTATGTTGCTGTTTGATGCTATGTTCAGCCAATCCGGATTTTTCTGGTTGGTTTAGTCTGATGTAACTGTTGTGTTCTTTGCATGTGGCTTCAATGGTTCGTCCTGTTTGTCCAATATATGACTTACCACATTCACATGGAATGCGGTAAACTCCAGGAGTTCGGAGGCCCAGGTCGTCTTTGGTTGATCGTATTAAGTTTTTTATTTTTGCTGGAGGCTTGTTATTGTCCTGATGTTGTACCTGGCAAATAGTCTGCTGAGCTTTCCAGAAGTGTTCCCGGTGTATGGGAGGCAAATTGTGTTTTTCCGTTCTTCATTCACAGTTTCTTCTGCACTTTTGTCCTTGTTGTCACTGTCCTTCGTTCTGGTCCTTTTCAGGGCCATATTTATATCTCGCATTGAGTATCCATTCTGTAGCATGGCGCTGCGAAGATGATTAACTTCCTCTATTAAGCAATCTTTGTCGGAGATGGAAAATGCTCTATGTGCTAAAGTGTTGAGAACTCCAAGCCGTTGAGCTTTGTGATGGAAACTGTTTGCGTTCAGATATAAATCTGTATGTGATGGTTTCCTGTATACCCTCTGGCCTAGGCTGCCATCCGGTCTTCTGTATATCATGATGTCAAGAAATGGTAGACGTCCATCTTGTTCAACTTCCATTGTGAATTTAATATTCGGATGCTGGTTATTAAGATGCTGCAGGAATTCCTGTAAGTAGCTGCGTCCATGTGGCCAGATGGTGAAGGTGTCATCAACATACCGATAGAAATGTGTGGGTGCCAGAGGATGCCAGTCGTTCCTATACCGTGGTCAGTACTATGAGCAAACAGACGGCGTCGCCATGGGTTCTCCACTATCACCTGCAGTAGCCAATTTTTATATGGAGCACTTTGAACATGAAGCACTGAAGAAAGCACCACTGGCACCCACACATTTCTATAGGTATGTTGATGACACCTTCACTATCTGGCCACATGGACGCAGCTCCTTACAGGAATTCCTGCAGCATCTTAATAACCAGCATCCGAATATTAAATTCACAATGGAAGTTGAACAAGATGGACGTCTACCATTTCTTGACATCATGATATACAGAAGACCGGATAGCAGCCTAGGCCATAGGGTATACAGGAAACCAACACATACAGATTTATATCTGAAAGCAAACAGTTTCCATCACAAAGCTCAACGGCTTGGAATTCTCAACACTTTAGCACATAGAGCATTTCCCGTCTCCGACAAAGATTGCTTAATAGAGGAAGTTAATCATCTTCGCAGCGCCATGCTACAGAATGGATACTCAATGCGAGATATAAATATGGCCCTGAAAAGGACCAGAACGAAAGACAGTGACAACAAGGACAAAAGTGCAGAAGAAACTGTGAATGAAGAACGGAAAAACACAATTTGCCTCCCATACACCGGGAACACTTCGGGAAAGCTCAGCAGACTTTTTGCCAGGTACAACATCAGGACAATACACAAGCCTCCAGCAAAAATAAAAAACTTAATACGATCAACCAAAGACGACCTGGGCCTCCGAACTCCTGGAGTTTACCGCATTCCATGTGAATGTGGTAAGTCATATATTGGACAAACAGGACGAACCATTGAAGCCACATGCAAAGAACACAACAGTTACATCAGACTAAACCAACCAGAAAAATCCGGATTGGCTGAACATAGCATCAAACAGCAACACAAGATTTTGTTCACAGATGCCGAAATAATAGCAAAATGCTCAAGAGTTTGGGACAGGAGGATAAAAGTAGCCGTTGCAATCATACAAGAAAAAACGAACCTTAACAGAGACACAGGATTCCAACTGAGTAAAACATGGACACCAATCATATCCCGCCATCTCAAGCACCGATCAGAAGCCACCATTTCAACCACCAATCAGAAGAGTCCAATCGTACATACATGAGTATATATATTCCATACACTCCATTGCACAATCATATTCGCCTGAAGATGAGGACGATGTCAGCCCTCGAAACGTCGCAAGATATAACAGTATTCACCTGACTGCTAGCCCGAGAAGTCGTGTTCACAATACGTCGCCAGGAAAGCTTCAATAGATACCTTAGATTCCTTTACGGGGAGGAAATACTTCGTAGCATTCACCATCTACAAGAACTACGAAGCAAGAAGGCACGTCTTTTATGCAACTTAGCCTTCTTCTTGAGATGCAGAGACAATGGAGTGTCACCTATCTTTACCAGACTGCACTTTCCTCTAAAGTCTGCCAGAATTAAAGAATCTTAAGACACGCAAGTATGGCACTTGTAAGAGAACGAATACATTTCACCCGTCAGCAGCTAGACCGTATGGACCGACAGCTTCTAACAACTCATCTGGAACTAGCCGGCTGTCTCTCGCCAATAGATTGGGAATGGATCGACATGTCTTCAACAGCGTTGGCCGATATTTCACGCGCCAAAAGGACGACTAAACAAATTAAGAAATTCAATCGACTAAAACCATCCACACCAACCGAACACGAAATCGAAGCTGAGAAAGTGGTCGTCAATCTCACCAATGTACCTTTGGATGAAAACACTTCCAGTTTACTAAAGAAAGGGCTAAATTTTGCCATCACTCCGAAGAAAATTACGACCATAGACATCATTGCCAGCATAGAACAAGCAGTTAGCAATCTTCCCAATGATACAGCAGAAGAAATACGTCAGGAAGCGAGCGTGGTCCTGAAAAGAGCCGTCATGCCCACACAAACATTAGCAAAGCCGAATGGATCGCACTTAAAGCATTAAGAGAAGACGCAAGTGTCACTATTCTACCGGCTGACAAAGAAAACATCACTGTAGTGCTTCCCACAGATGTCTATCAAGTGAAGATTTCACAGTTACTTCGAGTTCCAGCATATACCACCTTGTCACGAGATCCAACATCTGCAGTAGAAAGAAGAACAGCCTCACTGCTAAAGAAGTCGGGACTGGACGAAGATACTCGCAAACAACTTACACCACACTGCAGCATGCCTCCGAGACTATATGGCTTACCAAAAATACATAAAGCAGGGGTACCCCTGAGACCAATTGTTAGTGCAATAGGAAGCCCAACCTACTCTTTGGCCAAGTATCTTACAACATTACTCCAACCATACGTGGGCAAGTGTGAACACCATGTGAAAAATTCAACAGAGTTTGTAAAAATCCTGAGGACGATGAAGATCTCTTCCGAAGATCTTATGGTTAGTTTCGACGTGGTATCATTCTTTACCAGAGTTCCGGTCAAGGATACAATACTGCTTTTTGGGAAACACTTCCGGCCTGAGATATTGGATCTCGTTCAACATGTTTTCACTTCAACCTTCTTCCTATACCGTGGTCAGTACTATGAGCAAACAGACGGCATCGCCATTGGTTCTCCACTATCACCTGCAGTAGCCAATTTTTATATCGAGCACTTTGAACTTGAAGCACTGAAGAAAGCACCACTGGCACCCACACATTTCTATAGGTATGTTGATGACACCTTCACCATCTGGCCACATGGACGCAGCTCCTTACAGGAATTCCTGCAGCATCTTAATAACCAGCATCCGAATATTAAATTCACAATGGAAGTTGAACAAGATGGACGTCTACCATTTCTTGACATCATGATATACAGAAGACCGGATGGCAGCCTAGGCCAGAGGGTATACAGGAAACCAACACATACAGATTTATATCTGAACGCAAACAGTTTCCATCACAAAGCTCAACGGCTTGGAGTTCTCAACACTTTAGCACATAGAGCATTTTCCATCTCCGACAAAGATTGCTTAATAGAGGAAGTTAATCATCTTCGCAGCGCCATGCTACAGAATGGATACTCAATGCGAGATATAAATATGGCCCTGAAAAGGACCAGAACGAAGGACAGTGACAACAAGGACAAAAGTGCAGAAGAAACTGTGAATGAAGAACGGAAAAACACAATTTGCCTCCCATACACCGGGAACACTTCTGGAAAGCTCAGCAGACTATTTGCCAGGTACAACATCAGGACAATACACAAGCCTCCAGCAAAAATAAAAAACTTAATACGATCAACCAAAGACGACCTGGGCCTCCGAACTCCTGGAGTTTACCGCATTCCATGTGAATGTGGTAAGTCATATATTGGACAAACAGGACGAACCATTGAAGCCGCATTCAAAGAACACAACAGTTACAACAGACTAAACCAACCAGAAAAATCCGGATTGGCTGAACATAGCATCAAACAGCAACATAAGGTTTTGTTCACAGATGCCGAAATAATAGCAAAATGCTCAAGAGTTTGGGACAGGAGGATAAAAGTAGCCGTTGCAATCATACAAGAAAAAACGAACCTTAACAGAGACACAGGATTCCAACTGAGTAAAACATGGACACCAATCATATCCCGCCATCTCAAGCACCAATCAGAAGCCGCCATTGCAACCACCAATCAGAAGAGTCCAATCGTACATACATGAGTATATATATTCCATACACTCCATTGCACAATCATATTCGCCTGAAGATGAGGACGATGTCAGCCCTCGAAACGTCGCAAGATATAACAGTATTCACCTGGCTGCTAGCCCGAGAAGACCTGTTCACAATACGTCGCCAGGAAAGCTTCAATAGACACATTAATTTTTATTTTAACTAAGTGTGACGTGAAAAGTCACGAAATATCAAAACGAAGTATGCGAGGTGGCAATAATACCATCACATGCCAGCACATGATTTGCGTACTACTTTCCTAGTGTAATCATTAGCAAAACGAATTCACACCTGCGGAACTATTTCCAAACAAGCAAACGGAGTGAAATGAATAGTATATACCCAGTCAGGAAAGTCCAGAGGATTAGTAAAATGTATTCGCATTAATAGTAATTGTATTTTAGCGCAGATCTCAACGTTAACAAACTTAAAACCAGAAACGTAATGAAACGACATAATGATCTTACATTTCTCCAGACACTATTTGTTTTCACCTTGAATTTACCATGAAACCATTGCCTTCAGCAATCTTACAAACACACAAATCTTAAAAGAAAAGGTTGGTAAATACTCTTTACATCTCTTATACGGTACAGCTTCTATACAGTATTCATACAGTATACGGCACAACTTCTACACAGTATTCATCCTAACTTCTTTCTCCATAACTTAACGCAGCGAAATGATAGCTATTCCATAATAAGTTACTAGGTTTGGAAACACACCTGCTCGAATCACAGGTAGCGTATTGAGTTATCAATATTGCCGAAGGCCATTTTATAACTTTTACGTTTGTAAAGAAAAGTTTAATCGAATATTTCTGATTCAGGCCTACACATCCGGGATAACTATGCTACCAACTTGAAATGTACAAAATATAGCTAGAGGACCAAGTATTTAAACATGTACAAATTTTACCCTGAAATCTAAATTGAAAAGTTGAATATAACAAAAATTCAAGGATAGAGTAGTCACATAGATAGATTATTTGATCTCTGTGGGTTCAAACTTCAGAAAAACGATCATATGGCATTTCATATATTTGACCCAAAAGCCGTTGTTTGTAGGAAGCGAAAACCGTTGGCCGCTAAGTCAGTGCGACGCTGATTTCTTCTGGCGTTTGGTCTACCATGCAGTGACATGTTTAATAATATTCCGTATTTAATCTTCTAGTATAAGAATTATAGGAACCATCACCTATAAACATTTCCATCGTTTCTTTGTTTAAATCTCTTTTCCCTTTCCTAATTTTAAGGTCGGTATATATTATTCAAATTTGTCCTTTTATAATTATTTTTTACCATGATATGCATTTTCTTTTGATGATTGCGTTTAGCTACATAATAGGAATTGTTCCAGGATTTCTTAAATGTTTACTTATTTCTTTTTAATCCAATTTTTTATTACTTGTCTTAGTCAGCTAACCACTAACATTTAAGGAGACTGGCGTTCTAAGAAATAGTAGCTCCTTCCTTCAGTTGAATCCTTTCAGTTTATGGCTGATAGCTTGACATCGTACATGGCAACACGCATGCCCCGAAATATGACATGCTAGTATATTTCTCCAATTGGAGCAAGAAAGAATGAATATTTCGCCATCACTTAGAGACGCACTAGATAGATTTGATAAACTACATTCACGTTGAATTCTAAGAGAGGAAAATTAATACAAACAAAATTAATATAATAATATGCATCATGCTGAGACAGAGAAAGCATGGCGGGAATGACTTTTATTAGTTTCGTTATGTAATGTTTTGTCAGCGTAAATAAATCTTCGAAAATAATATTTACAAGCTCTCGCATGAACACGCGTTCAAGTATCGGCTGGTACAAGCTATATTTTACTTTCAAAACACATTATTTTGTTAATAATAATTTGTTTTCTGCTTTTCTTGTAGATATCTTAAATTTTATTGGCCAGTGCTTAGTGGAGGCTATTGTTGGTGAAAAATCATTACACTTCTATTTCTTTCTTTTAACTGCGTGGGTTATTCCTGTGGCCATAAAATCGCGGTTTTTGTCGTTGTTAGAACCTTGTAAATATAACCGTAACGTTCATAATGATTTTCGCTGTTTTTCCAAAAGTTTACACATCCTTTCCCTCACTTGTGTGTTGCGTTCATCCCAGCTTGGCTACGGCAAATCACGATTTCTTCCGTACATACGTTGTTATAAACCGAAGCTAGATAGAACGGTAGACAAAACATAGATATCGTAAAAATGGAAAAGTGAGCAAATGATCAAATTAACCTTAGATATTAAAAAACTAAAATTATCTTCTGGTAGAAATCATAAAACCTGGTTAAACTGTGCAGAAAATGTGATAATACTGATTGCAATTTACACAAATTAAAAGAACATCAAAAAGTTACAAATGAAAAAGTAGCTTTTACTGTATATATTTTCGGCCGTGTTAACTTTTTTTATTTCCACTTTTATCTTATTTTATTTTCTTTTAATACTGTACTGTGTGGCACAATTGATAAATTAAGATTTCACTTAATCACAATAATCTTCGACCGGTCAACTCCTTCAGAGGCGTTGCAGTTAATAGGATCTCAGGCGTTCCACGTCGTATTATCCCAAGGGTCCGCTGGAGTCCTCTGCAGATAATAATAAGCGATCGTTCAAGCAGGCACAATTACTCCTTCCTTTTCAATGATATGGAGCCAGAATTTGTCACAAAACTGAGATTACAAACGAATGTTAGGGTGCTAACACATATGTACTAGTCACTTCACTGCTGATTTCTGCACAATATTTGAAAAAATTATTTTACACGGAGGCGTATGAAAATATCCTACAACCACTGATGATAAACAAACAAAAAATTGGATCTCACGTATGCAAACGGCGATTTAGCTTGCGAAGCTCAATCCGTACAATTGGAGCACTCATAAGAGTATAACATGAGTTTACTTTAGAACAATGCACTCCACTGTTTAATCCTAACAATCGTTTCTAATCTCAGTTTTGTGTGACAAACCCGAAAATAAAATAAAAAGATATTTCGAAAATACCGAAAATAATAAAAGATAAAAGGGGAAATAAAACAAGTTAAAACAGCCGAAAATATATACAATAAAAGCTACTTTATCATTTGTAACCTTTTGATGTTCTTTAATTTGTCTGAATTATATTTGGTATTATCATATTTTCTGTAAAGTTTAAACAGGTTTTGTGATTTGCACATCATAATTTTAGTTTGTTAATACCTGAGCTTAATTTGATCATTTGTTCACTTTTCCATTTTTACGGTATCTATGTTTTGTCTACCGTTCTCCCCAGCTTCGGTTTATGACACAATGTAGGTACGAAAGAAATCCTGATTTGCCGTAGCAAAGTTGGGATAAAAGCAATAAACAAGTGACAGAGAGAGAGAGAAGGATGTGTAAACTTCTGGGAAAAAAGCGAAAGTCTATATGAACTTTCCGAATATATTTACAAAATTCTAACGACAGGAAACAGGATTTCATGGCCACTAGAATAATCCACGCAGTTAAAAGAAAGAAATAGAAGTGTAAAGATATTTCACCAACACTAACCTCCACTAACCACTGGCCAATAAAATTTAAGATATCTACAAGAAATGCAGAAAACATATTATTATTAACAAAATAATGTGTTTTGAGAGCAAAATATAGCTTGTACCAGCCGATACTTGAACGCGGTTTATTTCAAAAAATAACACGACCTAGTTCCGACGTATTCACGTGAGAGGTTGCGAATATTATTTTCGAAGTTTTATTTACGCTGCCCGAACATTACATAACAAAGCTAAGAAATGTCATTCCCGCATGCATTATTGGTGAGTACACCTCCTTCAAGAGGTACAACTGGCTTCGTAGATTTATGAAATCAATGTTCTAATTATCTATAAAGAGCTAGTGTGAATATAGTAAATTAGGGAAACCAATCTTTAAATCGTCGATTCCATCCTGTTCACCCCAACCATAGATAGGTGGGCAACATGGAAATTTTGAAACTCTTCTCTACCGTGGGAGATCAGTTTTAAAACTTGATAACGTCTCTTCTTTGTAACTGTCTATATATTGTATCCTTGGTATTCTTCTTCCTGGTATTTCTATTGCATTTCCCGCTATCAGCATGGTGATCACATCAGAGTGCCGAATAAGATGGCAAAGCATAGTGTTTCTTCTTTTTCCTATTATTTTCATGATCTGTTGTCCTTCATTAGCAACCCTTAGTGCTTGTTCATTTCTTTTTCTTTCGGTCCATGATATACGCAACATTGTGCTCCAAGACCACATGCAAAGTGCTTCTAGCTTAGATATTTTAGCTTTTCTCAATGGAAACCCTCGATTGATCCTACATATATTTAGACTTAACAGTAACTTCTTAAGATAGTGGATTAAATTTGCCTGACCTTGATCTAGAAATGCAATTTTTTTTCTGAGGCCAGATGTTAACCCATAAACATTTATAAACCGTAAATAAACTAAAAATTGAAATGGAACCGGGGGCAATATGTGGCAGTGTGGAGTTTTATGGCTGATTTGAGCATACGCCTTAGATCGTGCCCCAATTCGACAGCGTGTAAGACTCGTTCTAATTAATCTTCGTTCGAATGGCAGCCTGGATCTACAGTTTGTTTTTCAGGGAGTTAAGCATGGTAAGCTATGTTCGCTATTGAAACTAAAAGCGGTATATTCTTTAAAGGAAAGAGAAAAACCAAAAACAAAAGGATGGGAAATGCAGACTTTCTATTGTTAAAAGTTGAAATTTCGTTGTCGTGTCCATGCTTTCTGTCTTAGCATGATGCATATTGTTATATTCATTTTGCTTGCATTAATTTTCATACCTTAGAATTCAAAGTGAATGTAGTTTATCAAATCTATCTAGTGCGTCTCTAAGTCATGGCGAAATATTCACTCTTTCTTGCTCCAATTGGAGAAATATACTGGCATGTCATATTTCGGGGCATACGTGTTGCCATGTTCGGTGTCCAGCTATCAGCCATAAACTGAAAGAATTAAACTGGAGGAAGGAGCTAATATTTCTTAGAACGCCAGTCCCCTTAAATGTTAGTGGTTAGCTGACATGGAAAAGTGATAAAAAATTGGATTAAAGAGAAATAAGTGAACATTTAAGAAATATTTGGAACAATTCTTGTTATGCAGCAAAAAGCAATCATCAACAGAAAATGCATATCATGGTAAAAATTAACCAAGAGATGACAAATTGAAAAAAATATACCGACTATTAAAATTAAAAAAGGGAAAAGGGAATTAAACAGACTTTGAAAAAGTTCACAGGTCAGGGTTCCTGTAATTCTTATACTAGAAGATTAAATACCTAATGTGATTTAACATGTTACTGCATGGTAGACCAAAAGTCGGAAGAAATCACCGTCGGACTAACTTAGCGGTCAACGGTTTGCGCTTCCTACAAGCAACGGCTTTTGGGTCAAATATAGAGAAATACCATATGATCGTTTTTCTGAAGTTTGAATCCACAGAGATCAAATAATCAATCTATTTGACAACCATATCTTTGAGTTGTATTATATTCAACTTTTCAATTTGGAGTACAGGGCAAAATTTGTACATGTTTAAATATTTGGTCCTCTAGCTATATTTTTTACATTTCAAGTTGGTATCATTGTTATCCTGGATGTGTAGGCCTGAACCAGAAATATTCGATTTAACATTTTTATACAAACGAAAAAGTTATAAAATGTTATAAAATGGCATTCTGGCAATTTTGATGACTCACTACGGTACCTGTGTGTCGAGCAGGTGTTTCCAAACCTAGTAACTTATTATGAAATAGTTATCATTTCGCTGCATTTTACTTATTTACAATTTTGAGCGTTTAAACGGTCTGCTAGGATAGTTTGTAATAATACTGCATATACAACTGTTGATAAGCATGTTTAATAAAAAAAATACGCATATGAAATAACGTCACTATGTTACAGTCAGTGCGCCTTATTTATGATTTTATGTCTACGCCCTTCACAGCTTCTCATTATGACCCTGGTAGAAACGAGAACAATATTGTTATTAGAAAAAGCTAATTGAGATACATGGGATAACATCAAATGGTAAGATAGAAAATTAATTTCAGAACTTAGCTCAAAATATAGTAAAGAATATCGGGAGAAGATAAAAACAAGGAAAGCAAGAAAAAATCATACATTCCTTCAGCACAAATTATAAATCTTTATAAACGAAGACGAAAACTTGTTATAAACAAAATTATCTTCTCTCGAAATAACGTGGAACAGGTGAACATCACTTCCGTTATGTTAATGTTCGTTATAATACATGTTTGTAATTCCAGATGTTGTTTGGCAATAGACAAAATAGAAAAGAGATATTCGGAAAAATGAAAAGAAAGCCAGGGACAAACTTTTAGATGATATCCCTGTTGATTGCCAGCTGTTTCTTCTTGTTTTAATTCCATTTTACTTGCGCTTTATCTTATCGATTTTAGGACAATACTGATTGGAATTAATCGCGAAAGATTCATCCAAATAGTAACATTATATTTAACTGAAGACAAAGAAGAGAGAGTAGTTTTTTGATTCACTCCCAGCTCTTTTAGGATCTCCATTTTTGTAAAATGTATTCTATTAGAGTAATTTTTAAAGTCAGAAAATATCTTAACCCTTAACAGGGAACGTTATTTTTGTTCGCTTACAAGAAACGCGTGTCTCTGGGACACGGACATGTATAAAGTAAGATCTTTTTTAAAAAACGTATGTGTAATGTAGAACAATGAAACTTTATATTTTGTACTTCGAGCAAAATATGATAAACCAGAATTATATATATTAATTCGGTTTTATTGGAATATAAATTCGGAAAATATTTCAATATCTAAATTAAAATAGAATATAAATTTAAAAACTGACAAATTTTAAATTAGTATAATTCTACATATTACTACCCCGCAAATATGCTATTTGTCCACATGTAGCTGCCCTGTACAAATGTTCTATTTGTCCAAGACCTTGGAAACGTTTAACGAACATGGTAGCTTTAAATAAAGGTCGTCCCAAAGTGTCTTGAAAATGGTGAATACATGTCTTCGTTGCCTGATTTACAAATAGAACACAATATTAGGAGAGCAATAAGGGCTTTATTTTCAAATAGGTCAGTAGATCTGTAGTTTGACTTTGCTCTAATTTACTTCAAATTTGTTTCGATTTTCTTCCAACTTCATATTGAAATCTCCTGAATTATATCATCATTACATAAGTTAGACAGGATTTTTTTCCCAGATTTCTTACATGGGTGACTATACCAGGAATCCCTCTGACTATGTTTTGATGAGAACCCTTCGGTTTCTTAGAGGTGCATTTCAATTCCAAACAAACTTGTTTTTACCTCTGTATCTAAGGCCTTCGTTATCACATGAAACTTCACTAGGGCTTCTCACATTGACAGTTCTGTTACTACTTGAGCTCACACCTGGCACTGTATCAGAATTGGTATCGTCCTCACTTTCAGTAGGTAATTCTTGATTTGAGGAAAAAATTAGGCGTCTCAGTCAGAATCTACTGAAGACAATAATATAAATTACTTCTGTACTTTCAACATTTTTGGAATTTTTCCCGTGAAATAAGGATCTGCTGTACTTACAGTTTCATTCTTAAATTTCTTTCTCGAGGTACTAGGTCTATATTTTGCAAATACATAAAATCTCACACAAACAAAATTGTATGTTTCAAGAGCTCAATAGCTTCTATTTCATGGTAAATAAAAGTAAACCACAAAAATTTTTGAAAGCAAAACTCTCTTCAGGAAATGTGTGTCCAATAATCACGCAAAAATATAAACAATAATGGAAATGTGTGCCTCTTTGTAAAATCATCGATAAATGTTCACTCAGACATTACGCCAACAATAGACTACTGCGAAACACAAACAACTAAATAATTGGAAGGTACTGAAAGAACCGATACATTGAGTGAATCAGTGTTGCCAATGTAATACAAAGAAAAACCATAGGTGTCTGACATACACATATTTCGTCTTAAGGTTTAAAAAGCAGAAGGAAACGAAGGAGAAAAAGATTGTGTTTAAAATTCAGGGACGATGCAATATTTAAAATGCATTTTCCTAAGCTACTGAGTTATAACTAACCAGAAAAAAAAAACAAAGGAAATAGACACTTACAAGGATGAAAAAGCATTACGCAAGTGCCCGAGATAAAGCTGTAAGTAGTCAACAAAAAACGGAGAATGCAAGCTAAAATCTCAAAAGAAAACAATAATACAAATTAAAGAAATCCAGGTTTGTTAATGGAAATTCTTGTAAAGTGTGATGCACAAGCTTAGAAACGACACCGAAGCCTGTATCCTATGAGCTTTAAGCCATCAGCAAGTGCAAATCAAACAAACGTCAATTTCATTTGAAACATAAAATCTAACTTTAATTTTTAAGGCTTCACTCGTGAACTTCCTGATTTTATATGGAATAGCTCAGCGTTTACAACTTTAAGAGCAAAAATATAGACCTGTCCAAAAAGGCAGTATGAACTATGGGAAAAGCTATCAATTCACACAAGTACTGACAAAATGATGGAAAACTCATATCTTGGTGGAATTTAGTCTAAAATGGTGTGAAAAAATCTTAAAAATTGAGAAAAATGCAAATTAAAGAAAGGAAAAATACGTGGAAACACAAAATATATCAGAAAACTGATAAACAAGTAAACCATAAACCATTAGCTCCATAATCTTTTCGTCTGTCTTGGTTAGTTTTACTCTCACGTTCCTGCACTTTCGATTGGATCATAGAATATATTCCCCCGTGTAAGAAATATAATAAAAGTGGAAAATAATTTTTCTTAAAGCAATTTAAATCTTTGTCTCACAAAAACTTGGACTCAACCATCATCGTGCTTTCCTAATGTAAACCTACATTCAAGAATGAAATGCAGCTTATACAATGTAGTTTTCTATCATACTAACAAGTAAACCTTACGTTTGGGTGAATCGAGTTGCTGACTGAGATACATATGAGAAAGTAGTACTAAATGTGGTCAGTACTTCAGTGAAGTTGTAGGTGCGAAGCTCCAGGGGTTTAGGAGATACAGCCACCAGAACATCACATGGAAGTAAAGAATAGTCTTCATACAGTTGGAGGTAAAAGCTCTGTAAGACCTCTTGTAACGACAAAAGGTGAATAACAAATATATGGGTACATATTAGGACTAGGGGGAAGTCATATAGTAAGGGTATACCTGACGGCGGCCATCTTGAAATCCGCCATTTTGAATTAAGGTTAAGTTTTCAAAATAGGAATAGGGTCATGCGATACATGATTTAAGGCGCAAATTTAATCAGAAGAACAATGGTGACGTTAATTTTGATTTACGCGCAATTGGTAAAAAGCTACAAGGAAATTAAATATTGATGCAGCATACCGTATGTATTAGTCCTTTACCCCACCTTGTAAATTTTGTGTTAATGATAATAAATAAATAAAAAGCAGGTGGATAAATATTAGGTCTATGGTAAGAGTTGTCTTGATGGCGGCCATCTTCACATCCGCCATTTTGAATCAGACAAAAGTTTTAAACAACACGCATAACAGTGACACCTTATTAATAGCAAATTTTACCATTCGATTCGCTTTCAATCAGGCTGGATATTTGAATGAAGAACCTGGACGTTGGATCGCTCCTTACGACTACTGCTTTGACGGAATTGTTAACGACAAATGTGTCAAGTGTAACTCGATTGCCTATGTCAGGTGTGCTCACTGTGTGCAGAGCATTTGTGCAAGTAATGCACTCTTTTCTGAACTACATATTGATTGTACTAATTGAGAACCTTTCTGGAAGAAAGACCCAAGTTCAATTATGACTCAATTCCACTTTGGTCATTTTTCATTAAATTAGCAACTTGTTTATGCAATAACAAATGCTGGTTAATGATAAAGCAATAATGGTTATACCGTTGGATTTATGGTAAAATTTACTATTAATAAGGTGTCAATGTTTCGCATTTTCTTTAAAACTTTTGTCTGATTCAAAATGGCGGATTTGAACATGGCCGCCATCAAGACAACTCTTACCATAGACCTAATATTTATCCACCTGCTTTTTATTTAATTATTATCATTAACACAAAATTTACAAGGTGGGGTAAAGGACTAATACATATGCTGCATCAATATTTAATTTCCCTGTAACTTTTTATCAATTGCGCGTAAATCAAAATTAACGTCACCATTGTTCTTCTGATTAAATTTGCGCCTTAAATCATGTATCACATGACCCTATTCCTATTTTAGAAACTTAACCTTAATTCAAAATGGCGGATTTCAAGATGGCCGCCGTCAGGTATACCCTTACTATATGACTTCCCCCTAGTCCTAATATGTACCCATATATTTGTTATTCACCTTTTGTCGTTACAAGAGGTCTTACAGAGCTTTTACCTCCAACTGTATGAAGACTATTCTTTACTTCCATGTGATGTTCTGGTAGCTGTATCTCCTAAACCCCTGGAGCTTCGCACCTACAACTTCACTGAAATACTGACCACATTTAGTACTACTTTCTCATATGTATCTCAGTCAGCAACTCGATTCACCCAAACGTAAGGTTTACTTGTAAGAAATTTTGTCCGAGGGGCGGGATATACTTAATAATATCGTATTAATGATATTCTTAATCTGGACTCTAAAAAGGCTAATTTATAAATAAATAAATAACGCTTCCCTGGTATTTTATGAGTATATCTCAGTAACCCACAATGAAATTTGATTTAACATCGTTCTGAAATGAATTTAAATAATAATGATGATCTATACAGAAGTTCTACATTTCTATGTAGAAGAAGGAAAAGTCGTTTATAAAATACCCTTTTCAACAGTACAACGAGAACATTATCTGATAAAATGCTGCTCCTCCATAACAAAAATTGAAACTAACGTTACTTAGAAATCGACTTGTAGTCATAATGAACCCCCTCCCCCTTTAAAGGGAACCCAAAAAGAAGAAACCGACGTCGGGCACATTTTTAAAACATATTAAGATTCTATTTTGCTAAAAGAGATACTTTGCATAGTTATTTTGTATTGATAAATCTATTCTTAATCTTCTATTCCAAACTGTTCTTAAAAAAAAAAATCCTGCGGGACTTGTATCTATGGCCATTCTCACTCTATCTAAAATCTAAAAGCAGAGTAACAAAATTTATTTAACTCACCTAATAAGAAAGACGTTATCTCAAATTACATTCACTGCAGTTAGAAGCGAAATAACTGGCAATAGCTGTTAAAGTTTGAAAGATGTTAAAAATAGAATGGTTGGGAAATTTTTCATGGTTTGTACCTGAGATATTCTTACTTTCCTTTATAAATTCAAATAAGATCTCAATTTATTTCACTCGGCTAAAAGAAATGAAACGTTCTCAAATTATACCATCCGCAGAGTAGGAGCCGTTCTGATCACGAAGTTTGAAACAACTTTAAAGCTACGATGAAAATGTCTTTCATTGTTTGTCAGTACAAACATTAATACATCCTTCTTCATAAAAAAAAAAAAAAAAAAAAAAAAAAAAAAACCTCGCGAGCTACTTGCCACTTCTACTAGGAATACCTAGATGTCAAATACATACTTCTACGATAGGCTCAGAGCAGCGCAAAAAAGAGAAAAAATCGAATTGGAAAGCGCTTGAAATAGAACGAATTCAAACTTTCTTTGTATTCCCCACCTAGGGATGTTCTTATAAATTTCTAAATTGTAAAAAGTACAAATCTAAATTTGTTAAACTTAACTACTAAAAATGAAAAGAACTAAGTTATTTATTCAGTAAAGTTGGTTGTAGAATAGTTACCACGATCGTCGCCATGAAACCAAAATTCAATTACCCGCTCACCGCATTCCACACATACAAGCAGACAGAATATGTGGCGCCACAGTAACATAGTACCATATGACTGTACAGACACCCAGTGAGAAAACTATGAACTACCACCAATCTGTTTACAGTTCAGGCTTTTACTAACAGATGACTGAAACTCTTTTCATATTTTGTGGGAAGTAATGCCCAATGTGCAAAGTAACCCCGTGTTACGGTAGCTAGTTACCACTGTAAGCGAAATGAAATATCAACATTCAATGTGGCAAATCATGACACAAAACTAGAAAAACCTTTCGGAAGGAAGGAATTCATATAACTAAGGAATTACGTCCCTAATATATTGCGTTAGTTTGGAACACAAATATACAAGCAAAGAAAGCATTTCAAGATGTTACCTATAAAATACTTAGGAACGTACAAGAACACATTCAACACGTAAGACATGTAAGTTTATCCTAAATACAGAATTTTGCGCTATCCTCGTTTACCAACATTCTGCGTATATGCTCTAATCTGCATAGCAATCTTATTTTTACCGGCCATCTAGCACATGCTGGTTAGCGTTGTCTGTACAATAATTCACACATCATGTACGTTCACTAAGCCCCTACAGTGATTATACATTGAGAAATTTAGGTTCATACTCTAGAAATGATTCCTGGGAATGTAAAAGGCGACTTCCTTGAAAGAAATGAGTGCAGCTATGAAATGGTTTGATGTATGGACCTCTACAATTAACGAACATTCATTGATGGTTAAAATATTCTTTCTCTTGTATTTTACTAATGTCTTTCGAAGCCCTCCGGAAAAATGAGGCTAGACACATTTGAGCTAAATTCTAAGTAAAAACAGAAACGTCCATAGTTCTTGTTCCAATATAATATTTTTTACGTTTAAATTTGCAAAATATTAGGATATATACCATTCTCACGATTTGTTATTTTACATAAGTCTCTATATAAATAAAACAATATTGTCGAGCACCCATATTTAAAATATGTGCAACAATTAGTGAGAAGTGTGTGATCAATAATAAAGAAATAATTAGTTTATCAAGATCTAAACTACACAAGATTTGTATTAGTCGTATCGATCCTATTTTTATTTGGTATACAGCTTATCTACCTGTGTCTTCCAATTTCCTAATTGTAGGTTACTAACTTACGTTCGAGATATCTCCCATATCTAAATATTTCTCGTGAAGTATTGCTTTTAGCCAACACACTTTCCGAACGCATGTAACTGTATTATCAATCTGAGCCAATTAGTATATGAAAAATTGAACATTACCTTTCTGGGTGAAGTGAATTTAAACTTTTTGTTGTTAATTGTTGGAAGTTATTAGAGTACGACGCGCAAGTCTCCTGAACCACTATTTTTCTAGGCGTTTCTATATTCCTTTCAAATTCAGGATCATCTTCTACTGCTAATTCTGATTTCACCCTTTCAACGTTTAGTTTCACATCCAAAGAACACATAGCTGTATCCTTGTCCATTGTTTCCTCTCCTTCCGTTGTGGATAATATTAACTCTTTCTTGCCAGTCATCAGTTCGTATGTCCACCCTTTCCCTTCGAGTGGATCTTCCTGAGGTAAGTCAAAAGCAGTTTCTTCTTTGCACATCAATTCCATCTTAACAGACGCCTCACCAGCCATTGTGAATTGAAATATAATAAGAATATAACACTGTTCTTATACTTCCCTTATATTTTATGTTGCCAGTCTTAATGAAATGATTTACAAGAACGTTCACAAAAGCAACTTTATATTTAAAATCATCTTCTGCAGATCCTTATTTCCTTAGCCACGATCGCTCTCTAGGCAATTGTTTGTTTGTTTGTAGCAGCCGGAGGAAAATGAAAAGGAACCCGGATGTTTACATCTTTAGTTCATATTTCGTTCAAGTGAGATCTTTTGTCGCTAGTGTAGCTAACACTCACATACCGCTATTCTCGTGTTTCAGAAGTTATCCATCCATCTTTATCGTTTTAGCGGGAATAGCAAATCATGTATTTCTGTATGCCATTGCGGTTTGACTGACTGTCGATCTCCCGTTGCGTATACCGGTACTAATTTTATTTAATACACGTGCTATTATTGCTTCAAATGCTACTTTTGATTGTGACTTGTGCCGCGACATAAGATAGTTAGTGCGAACAATTTAATATTTTAACACAATTTTTTCACTTGAGAACAATAACTGGTTGTGGCTTTTGTGTGTATGTGTAAGCGTCTCGTGGAATAAGACGTTGATTTTCGGTGCCATTTGATAACAGTCACTACCATCACTCACGCACCTACTGTAACTATTGGAGACAAACTTAGAGATCTCTTGCCCCAAACGCTACACATTTCCCCCCACACAACCCAGGGCTGATCTTAAGCAGCACGTGCGCTGTCATTCTCTTCAATGTTGCCGTACTTCCGTAACCTTTCATAAACAACAAAATTCAGCATTTAAAAACAAAATGAATGAAAGAGAAAAGAAAGGGACAATAGAGGGAAGTAGCAACGTTGATTTTCAGGTAACGGGGTCATAAATCTCTAACAAATATCTCAAAGAACAGAAGGGAAAGTTTTGAGGACTTTCCAGATTCCATGATAAAAGCATCTTTAACTGTGTCTGCTAGAATTCCAGGCCAGACAAACGCTGCCCTTGTAAGGTGACCATAATTCCAGTATGATACGCCAGGTGGCAGCACCGAACCGAAAATGGGTGGGTATAAAACGATTAACCTTCTGTAATTTCTAGCAAGTACCTAGGTATATAGCACTAGGCAAGGGCGCTCATTTCTCTGGATATTTGGAGAGGCACACACACGCAGAAGGTATATATATATATATATATATATATATATATATATATATATATATATATATATATATGAGGATGTCACGACTAGTGATGGGTAAATTCCCGGGAAGATATTTTTCGGGATTATTCCCGGGAAGATTCCCAAAATGGGAATTTATGTAAAATCAGAAAGAAAATTGCATTGTATTACTATATTATGATTTCGAAGTTCAATTAATTATTATATCACAGTATATTATTATTGTTGTCCTCAGAGGATTCTTTAAAATGTACATTCTGAACGGTACTATGTTACCTTATTACCACTTGATTATTTTTAGACAGTACACATAAATGTATATTTATTTACAATACGTTCTATCAATTAGATATGTGTGAAAAAATTATATAGTAACCGTTTAAATTTATATGTAAGTGGATTTACTCAACTTGACACCATACACGACCTTTCATTCTATCTATTTCTTAAAATTCCATACGTTAATTCACATGTAAAAGAAGTCCAAGTAGCCTACCTCTTCACAAATTCGAGTCAGAGAGAGCAGACAGACCGACGTCTATTACTAATGGTGGTTCAAGGTTTATTAAGAGCACTTAATCTCTAATTATACATAATTCTAAATTATTTTACAAAATGTTTAATTTTCTTCATTTGTAAATTAGTACTTTGCTAATTTTGGCTGTTCTTTAACATTGGGAGCCAGTTTATGCACCTACTTTTTTGCGATATTCTATTCCGATGCGGTTGTTTTATGGTTTCATACGTTAAATTACGTTACCAACATTAAATTCAGACAGCATTGTAGAGCGAGCGTTAGCGAATGAAGGCGGGTTAGAACCCCCAATGGCACGTTGTTTTATCTTCGTTACCGACAATTCACTTTCTTTTTTCACATAAATCACTTCCACTTACATTTCCGTTTTGTATAAATCCGTTACTGCCCTAAACAAATGTGTTCGATACTCTCTTGACTACTTGAACATCACTATCAACTCATTTCTTCCCTAAATCATCCTACTTTTTGCTAGTTTTGGCCCCCCCAATACTAAACAATTACCTTACGTTTTACTGCAAATGGAAATGGAACTTAAAAAATCATATTATTGGTTATATAAAGTACCGTCAATTTTAAATTTTTTAACCTCCAAATTCTTTAAAACCTAGTAGTACATCATAATATATTAAAATAAAGTAATTAGTCATATGGTTCTTATAATTTGGAAGATAATTTAAAGAAATGGAAATAAATTCCTTCCCAGGAATTTATAGGCCAGGGGGAAAAACCCGGGAATATTCTCATTTTAAAATTCCTTCCCACCGGGAATATTCCCACTGCCCATCACTAGTCACGACAAATTCCATTCAAGTTATGCCAAATATTACATATTCATAAATACACTAGGGGACCGTCGGATTTGAATCCTTCACTTTGATAATGTGAGCCGTGGTACTCATGATCCAACTGATTCTCTTTACGTGGTGACGTACGTGTATCAATATGCAATTGTCGCAATTTATCAATATGTTCCTGTCGTACTAATAATTCACGATCTACTCTTTCTAATCTATGCATTTCCTGAGTAATATTTTGATCATGTTCGGATTTTAAGGTAACAGCGGGCAATTTCTCAAAATGCTCCATTATCATTTCAACAGTAGCTTTATGGTGTTCACTAAAACTTTCTAAGGTTTGTGTGGTTCCATCTGACCGTTCACTGTTAAGTTTTAGAATTTGCCGTTGCCCTTGTACTTCTTCACCTATCTCACCTGTCTTTTCCGCGAGTTCCTTTACATATCCTTTTAATTCGCGTACGGCACTTTCCTGTCTATTCATACAAAAGCTAACAATCTCGCATTTTCTGTCTGTGAGCACCTGGTGATCTTGTATTTTCTCTACTTGGCCTTTTAGCCCTTGCACTTCCTCTTTCAAAGTATCAATATCACGCTGTTGGGCCTCGGTGGTTTCTCTACTCTCAATCTCTACCGCTTTTATGGATGCCCGTAATTGCCCAACACCTTTCCTATATTCTTCCCTAAGTGATTCAACGCGTTTGGTTAGGCTAGCTAATTCCAAACGTATTTCAGTAACCGTATTATTGAATTCAGTAATCAGTAATCGTACTACTCAAACCATCAAGTCTACTTTTTAATTCAACTCAATTCTACGTCCACTCTTTCGCTAATTTCGTTATGCACTGTTTACATTCATTTGCTGATTCTGTTATTGACTGTTTGCATCACCTATTAATTCATCTACTCATTCTCTATTGCTTTCAATTTTATGTTCTAAAGGTTCACTGTTATTTTCTACTTTCTGCTCTAATTTAGCAGACTGTTTCTCTAACAATGCTTGAATTTGTTCTAATGTAATTCTACTCTCTATATTTATTTAAGTTACAAACAACTAATTCACAATATAAAAGTGAAAAATACGAACACCTAACTTCAACAACAAAGTGTAAAGAAACAACTTTCTGAAACTAATGTGTCATTATTTCAATTGCACAAAACCATCTCTTTTTTGACACTTCTCAAAACTTATTAATTTATTTAACATATCTTAACACGTATTCTATAATTATTTCCTCACAATATTCTTAGCATAAGTATAAATAAAGGTGCAAACAGAAGGTTATGTCTATATTGGTGTGTGTTCGGCTGTGATCAGCTGATTGGTGTTTATTCATATGTGCGTAATATTGGAAGTTGACGGTTGGAAAACTTTGCGAACAAAGATAAAAATGTTATATTTTAATGTCTTACGAAAAACTTATACTAGTAATATTTCTATAGTAATTAAATTTACTTTATGTTTTTTAAAGCCTGCTTATTATTTTCTCTTTCCTTTTTCACAAGTTTGAACTATTTCCAAGGAAATTAAATTTAACTAGTTTGCTACATATACTACGTGACTCAAACTCTGGATTCTATACGCAAACACTACAATACCTGTTCTAAATACTTTCGTGTTTACCAAGTAAATCAGTAGTATCTTCGGGCACAATTACATCCGAAGATTGATGATTTTTTCCTGTCATGGTCACTATGTGTTTGTAATCGTGTTTTTTTCCGTTGTTAAAACTCTATAAACCTAAGCATTCACCCCAGCTTTACTAGGGCAAATCACAATTACATCCGAACTTATATCTTATCGAAAACCCGAAGCTGGGCACATACGGTTGACCGTAAAATAGAAATATGTGAAAATTATTAATTTCAACACAAATATTAACGAATAATAAAGAAACCACTTTACGATACAACTCAAAAAAACCTAATTAAACTATGCAAAGAATGTGTTGCTGAATCTGAATTACACAAATTAAGAGAACATTAAGAGATTACAAGCGGTCAAGTAGATTTGTTCAATTTTATTTGATGGTTTCAACCTTTCATTTCATTTCTATTTGCTTTCCTTCAATAAAAAAGTGGTTAGGTGGCTCGAATAATGAATGTTTCACTTACTCACGATAAATCTTCGACCGGTCAGTTGTTCCACTGCTGAAACACTCTAAAAACAGTACTCATGATTTTGCACAAGTACCCATGAAATAGAAGGTACTTCGCCGATGTACCTATGAGAATTCAATGTACCGAAGACTTTAGTGGGTACACAACGCATCTCAGCCTCTTACCCATGAATTAGTGGGTACATGGAAGATTTATGGGTACAGTAAATTTGTACCGAAGAATGTATCCATGGCAATAAGGTAACATGAACATACGCCATATTGTGTGCTTTCGGTTGATGTGTTGTCTGCGCATTATTTGAATGAAGATTGGAAAGATTCCAACAACCAATCAAACGAGTCACATATAAAAGTAAATGGAATATTTTGTATTTATAATTGTATCTGGATATTTTAAATGAATTAACTTGTCTAAAATGTACATTATATTTCAGTAGTCAAACAGTAATTTATGCCATAGTTCCTTTGAAACAATTTTTCATGGTTAAGCTGATTACGAAATGTACATTTTAAATCTAGTTTAAAAAAAAAAAAAAACATGCACAACATGCTAATTTTCGTGACTTTATCTGAATAATATTCCGACTGTTCCGTGGGTGCCATTAACGTATGTAGGAAAATCAAGAGTATGGAATTGAAAGTGCAAGGGTAAGTATTCCATACACATGGTTGCGTGCACCTTGCACTACACTGGTTTGTATAGGTTGTGTTTATGGCTTCTGGTGCTTACGTTCAAGGTAACGTTTACTAAATCCCTGTACCTTGTGCTTGAGCAAGGACTTTACCGTGTAAGTGTTGTATCGCCGGACCAATTTTTGGAAATTTACAGGGTGAATTGGAGAATTTATTTTGGTTTGAGAGGAAGAGTAAGGGAAAGTCAGGTGAAGGGAATAGCGATTTCTGTAGGCTGTGTTTGATATTGTAAGGAAAATTGTATGCGGAGGCGGAAGTGACTGTTTGGCGGAGAAGTACACTTGATATGATTCAGTGGTGGAAAAGACAGTGTGGTAATAGCGCGTATATGTCAAGATTCTAACATACCTTGTTTGCGTTTTATAGAATTACACAAAAATAACGAATGTCAGTTGTTGAAATTCTGTAAAAGACACAGTATACTGTTTACAAGTGGAGCTTTACTAATATGAAGTCCTATTGAAGCTAGTATCATTGCCAAAAACCATTTGTTTCACTACCAACTCGCATACTCACCATCGCTGACACGCCTGCTTCCTCCGGACGCACCCAACACTGTAGCATACATCCGTACGCCGTGTTTGTACGCAATAGTACTTTTTTATGCCATGTAAATTCTAAAAGTTTACATGGCTCTCTTTTGAAGGTAACTGAACCTGACCTAGCCTCAAGTAACGTAATGTAATCTAACCAAGTGCAGTACACTTTGGTACTTTTTTGTGTTTTCATGTAGGGCTCGATATAATGCTAGAGAAGCAAGGGCTCGGAAAAAACCGGCGTTTTTGGAAAAAACTCGGTTTTTTCTGCTTCGCTTTTTTGCTTGAGAAATTTTGGGCTTTTTCTCAAAATTCTGCTTTAAATTGATAAAGGAGACTTTGTTTCGCTTCTCTATAACACAAAAAGTCATTTAATTAGTGGTTGGTGCTGATAATAATATAAAATCTCGAAAACAAACTATGAATTTCTAAAAGATATTTCAAACAATTTTTCTTCAACATATTTACATTATGAATTCCACAGGATTAACCAATGTATATAAGATTTTTTTTAACCTTCTATATACAAAAGTAAGCAGAGTTGACAAGAACCATGGTTGTTTTTGAAAATGCCAAAAACCCGTTTTTGGGGGGATGTTTAAACCAGGCTTTTTTTGGTTTAAACCAGTTTTTTATTTAGATTTTTTGCTTTATGTATTTATATTACATATTCACAGAAATAAGTTTGCTTCGCCTTTGTGTTATTATGCAATAGCGAGATTTTGCCGGAAGAACTCCCATACGCTTAAAAAAGCCCGGTCAGTAAATTTCTTAAATTGAGAATCTCCCGCCCTAGCCACTGGGAAAATTCCGTCATTACTTGAAATGTAAGACAATAACGGGAAATCCCTGTTATTGCTTTGCATGTAAAATTGAAAGGTCAACGTATCATAATCAGTACGCTAAAACTGAGGTATTAAATTATAAATTTAATACATAGATATCATTGAAAGTGCAATCCAATCTAATGCTGGAAGCTACGTAGGCAATCGATAAATTTTGTCAATTTCTATCAATATATTTAAGCAATTTTGGATTCTTTATAAAACAACAGGCATTCATTCAAGGAAAAATATACAATTTGGTATCGTTTTGTACGTTTAGGCTGAACATCTTTACGTAATACCGAGGTTATCAAGGAGAAGACTTTCGCTTAAAGTGACATCCAAACCGCTACTTGGTTTGTTCGACCGAGAATTGATCATGAGACACCTTGTTTAAAAGGTGAAAAGGAAATAAAATTATTGCAGGTGGTTTGATATCTGGAAGGGTCACCATGACGTTCACACGATTCGCATTTTTCATTCTTTTTATTCTTATGGTTTAAACCAGTTATTAAAAAAAGTTGGTTAAACCAGCCCACCCTAAAAGTAAACACTTCTTTTTTAAAAAAAAAAATACACAAATAACTAGCAAAATAGTATGTAGTATTTTTACTTCAAAATATTCCAAACCCTCTTTTTGAAACAAGATAAAATTAGAATAAAACATACGAGAAATACTTAGCTTTATATCATACACGTAAAGGCTGCACATCTAGAGCTTTTGGTTTTGTATATTCTTGAAATTCTACAGTTACGTTTTATATAACCACCATCACGGTTTACCCAATCCTCAAGTTTTCTGAATTTTTAACAAGAGGGATTCAACATATCATTACGAAATCCCCCCCCCCAAAAAAAAAAGGACTACGGAATATATTTGAAGACTACAGGGGAAAAAGGAGGTAAGTCAAGATATGGTCGAAAATGAGTTAACAACAGAATAATCTAGCCTGAAAGGTGTAGTTAGCGTGCATTAAATCTCACGGTAAACAGAAAATTAGTCACTAAGAAATTTAATGCTAAAGACTTCGTCTACAGGGGAAGAAGTAGGTAAGTCAGTGGAAAAAAGGTCAATTGTGTAAAATCATAAACAACTGACTTACCTCCCTTTTCCCCTGTAGTCTTCATTTAAGTTAAGCTAAATACAACTGCACGACAGACATGACTGAGTGATTAACTTTTACGCTTCTATCGGGAAGTCCGGGATTCAACCAGCATTCGACCATTCTGACAATGCTTTTCTTCATTCCATCTGTGAATGTAGAAATAGTGCGTGTACCGTGAGTTGGCCGACTTCCCTTCTTATTGTTTATAAATCGTTATTATTACTAATTATCAGCAAAGACGGTTTTGCGAAGGTTAGGGGGCGGTCTTTCGAACCGAAGCCCGTTCCCCAAAGTTACGGAAAGTGTGCAACAAACAAAATATCTATTAGTTATGCTTTTACTCATAAACTTTAAGCTCTCGTCAAATAAAAATTACGATTGTTTAGAAAACTAAACATTAGTAAGAAAAACCCTTCCCAAAATACTTTTCTAAGTCCGCCTTTGATTCTCAGTATAAAATTATTTTTAAGGTTGTATCCGGAAGATTATTGCTAAACATACAAACGAAACGAAATATTAGTTATGCCTATACTCATAAACTTCAAGCACCTCCCAAATAAAATTAGAACTTTTTAGAAAACGAAACAATCAGAAAAACCCCTCCTAAAGTACTTTTCTAAATTCGCTACTGATTATTTGTATAAATTGGTATTCAAGATTGCGTTCGGAAAATTATTGCTAAATCACTTCACAGCTACAGTTTAACAGAAATGTGGAAGTACGGTTTGACGGGTATATTGAAAAACGTATGCTTTGACGGATAAATAGAAAAACGGGCAAGATTAACTTTTGTGCTAGAAGCTAGAGTACTAAGCTCTTAGAAATGAAACATGGATGACAAACTAAAATGATCTAGAGAAGAAAAAAGATGTCGATAACTCAAAAGTTAAAATAAAGTTAAATAGCCTCTAAAATTGCCCTCAAATACTACATTCTTCATGTTAGCTTTAATTCGTAAAACATGTGCTCCATCCATCTTGATGGTGATTTTCAGAGCGAAATATTGCATTCAGGACATGGAATTCTTAACTAACTATAGAATATACTATAAGAAATAACGTGGGTTCCTGTCACCACGGCATGGCGCGTCCTCAGGTTGCGGATCGAGGAGAAGGCCTCTAGATATAGAGGTTAGCTGCGAATATACTGAATAAGCAGTCGCGGACAGACGACTAGGAGTGGTCCTCCAGCTTGGGGGTTTGGGTAAGTCTAACACCCTCGTCCTTTAAAAAAAGGTACTTGTTCAGAAACATTCATAAAAGCCTCGGACAAGGACTGATAACTTGGCACGACATCAGCAAAAGAAAATGGACATGAGGTTTGGAACATGAAATATTAGAAGTCTTTATAGGGCAGGCGCGTTAAAATCTGTAACGAGTGAGTTAGAGAAATACAGGATGGACTTAGTAGGAGTTCAGGAAGTTAGGTGGGAAGGAAATGGATCTGATAATTCCGGAAATTTTACGTTATTTTACGGGGAAGGAAATAAAAATCACCAGTTAGGAACAGGGTTTTTCGTTCACAAACGAATATTACCAGCAATTAAACGGGTTGAATTCGTTACTGACAGACTTTCTTTTATTACTCTTAAGGGACGGTGGTGTGATATTATTGTTTTAAATGTACATGCTCCAACTGAAGATAAGGGTGACGATATAAAAGATAGTTTTAACGAAGAAGTGGAACAGATATTTGACCAACTCCCGCGATACCATATGAAGATTCTATTAGGGGATTTCAATGCGAAGGTAGGACGAGAGGATATTTTCAAACCGATTATAGGGAACGAAAGTTTACATAAGGAAAGTAATGACAACGGTGTTAGACTCGTGAACTTTGCAACATCCAAAAACCTAATTGTGAAGAGTACAAAATTCCCACCTCGCGACGTTCATAAATACACTTAGACATCACCAGACGGAAAAACACATAATCAAATTGATCACGTTTTAGTAGATAGAAGAAGACAATCTAACATAATTAACGTCCGGTCGTTTAGAGGGGCTGATTGTGACACTGATCACTACCTGGTAGCAGCGATAATACGGGAGAGATTATCGTTGAATAAAGGTAATACTCAATGTCCGAAAACGGAGAGATTTAATTTAAAGAAATTAGAAGAGAGCCAGGTAAGAGAGAAATACCAGATTGAAGTTTCGAATAGATTCTCGGTTTTAGAAGTCTCGGAGTGCACTAGTGTTGAGGATACTTGGATTGCAATTAGAGATAGCATTAAAAGTTCAGCAATAGAAAAATTGGGACACGCGGAAATAAGTAGGAACAAACCATGGTTCGACCAAGAATGCATTAAATTAGCAGAGAAGAGAAAACAGGCAAAATTACGGTGGCTACAAAATCCGAATGAAATAACTACACAAAATTTTGCAGATATCAGGCGGAAAACTTCCAAAACTTTTAGAACAAAGAAACGCGATTTTTTGAAAGCTAAAATTAAGGAACTTGAAGATAATAGTAAAAATAAAAATATTCGGGACATGTATAAAGAGATCAGCGAATTTAAGAAAGGCTATCAACCTCGTGCTTATACTTTAAAGAAATCTGACGGAACAGTTCTCACTGATACGGATAGCCTCTTAAATAGATGGAAAGATTTCTTTGACGATTTGCTGAACACGCAGCCAAAAACTAATGTGCGTGGAGAAAAGGAGATACACACCGCAGAACCGTATATTCCAGAACACAATCGAATAGAAGTGGAAGTGTAAATTTAATAGGGGATGATAGGAGAACAGTAGAAATAAATGCAGAGATCTTATTAAACGCTTGCAGGGACATGCGTTTAGAAGTAAATGCAGAGAAAACTAAATACATGGAAGTGCGTCGCGACCGTAGTACTGCAAATTGTGGAGGCGTTAAAATATTAAATAATACTTTTGATAAAGTGGATACTTTCAAATATTTAGGATCAATATTAACAGACGAAAATCATATTCACGAAGAAATTAAATGTCGACTAAAAGCATGGAATTTGTGTTACTATTCGGTTCAAAATCTCTTGTCGTCGCGAATTCTGTCGAGGAATTTGAAGCTTAAAATATATAAAACGATAATCATGCCTGTTGTTCTGTATGGTTGCGAAACATGGTCGCTTACTCTGAGGGAAGAACATAGACTGAAAATATTTGAGAACAGGATCCTGAGAAGAATATTCGGACCCAAGAGGAACGAGAATGGGGAATGGCGGAAGCTCATAACGAGAAACTACATAGTTTATACGGTTTATCCAACATTGTTAGGGTCGTCAAGTCTAGGAGGCTTAGGTGGGCAGGTCATGTAGCTAGAATGGAAGAAAGTAGAAACGCTTTGAAAGTCTTTACTGGTAGACCCATAGGAAAACGACCATTAGGAAGACCTAGGCGCAGATGGGAGGATAATATTAAGATGGATCTCGCAGAGATAGGAATACAAAGTAGAAACTGGATGCAATTAGCTAAGGATAGAAGTCAGTGGAGAGCTTTTGTGAACGCGGCACTGAACCTCCGGGTTCCATAGGCCATAGAGTTAGTTAGTTAGTTAGTATACTATAAAAAAGCTATTTAGATAGAAAAATCATGAAAATGAAAAAAGCCAAAATTTCCAAAATTCTCGTTTTTCCCCAAAAAAGCCGGCTATTTATGTGAAGAAACCATCGATTCAAAAAAAACCCGGCTTTTTTTACATCTCTATATAACACAAATTCCCCCTTCTCCCTCGGACACCAGTCACAACGTTGCACCCCTCTACCTTCTACGAATACCTCGAAGTCCTTGTACAAGTACATGACAAAAAACATACACAATGTGCACACAGAGAAGGCGGTTTTATCAAAATGCGGCAAATAAAACTCGCAATGTCATGGGGGAGGGGTTATCCTTTCCCTCACCTCATAGGCCTATATCACGAAAGTAACGACGAAAACTGAAAGGACTTAAATTAACCTGGCCCTAGCTGATATTCCACAAGAGTTCGTAGGAAAAAAAAACGTAAAAGCGATCGAAGGAAAATTTAGCAACTGGGCCTACAACTTACACAGTTCTCTGTGTCTTTTTTTATGAACGGTGATAGCTTAAACTTGGCCAAACAAAAATAAAATATACGGTTCCTTCGAAATTTCAGTGTTTCTTGCTCAGTATCACAAACTCAAATAGGGAATACAATATCTCAAACTAAACACACAGACAAATATAATTTCGTTAAACTTTCCTGACCCACTCAACAATTTGTAAATACTGTGATTCTACTCGTGTGTAATTTATACGACCCCCAAAATTACTTACGCTACTAACATATAATATTACTCGATACAGCTGGTGGGAAATATTTTGTTGGGTGCCAGTATCTGTCTGCTACACATGGTCAGCCAAATATATATATATATATATATATATCTTTTCAAGCGGTGTTTTGGATTAAATAAATTTCTTAATTTATTTAGATTACATATGGATATAAATAATTTTATTTGGCCTTAACGTCCTTATGCAACACAGTGATATGAAAGTAGATCTTTTTCCGAAAGTAGACATCGATTACTAGGAAAATGTTTAGCTGTCTGATGCAATAGGAATAAATAGCGCGATTATAATACAAATGTGTTGCTTCATATTTAAAGCACACTAACTTTTATTTTGATTTATAATTAAGAATTAGTTTATTATTGGTAAAATAAAAGTGACAGTTCTCTGCTCTTCTTCTTCGTAAGGTATTTTCATAAGAAGATTGGCAGAGGAAGGAAGAAGCAAAAACTGTTGTCTAAAGAGAAGCAACAAACCCGTGTCGTTCCAAATGAACTTGAGTTAGGGGTAATTATATTAAAGTTTTGCTTTATATTAGCGAGTGACCGTAGGGCAGTTGAGTAGAGCGTTGGCTTCGTTTTAGGAAGTTCCTGGGTTCGCGCTCAGCAACCGCTTATCCCTGGTTTATCTCAGTCGTACTAGGCAAATGCTGTAATGGTGCCTTAAATACGGCCAGTGTCGACTTTTTAAACCCTTTAACATAGGTAATAGTATTGTACGAAATTTTAACCATTTATTTTTATCTTTTGCAATTCTTTATTATTTTGAAAATAAATTTATTAGAAATCGCAACATCAATGTTTCGGATGTCTTTAAGATCGTCATCAGTAATTACAGTAAATTGGAGAAGGAATTTTGAATAGCCTGTTTATGCAATACTCATGCATTGTAGTAAAATCTGGTAATATGGCAGTAGGATACAGAGGGATATTCTTCTTCTTCTTTTTTTTTTTTTTTTTTGAATAGAAGTGCTTGGAATTGGGACCGCAATTTGATTAATCTTCGCCTTTGCGTTGTAACCTCAATAAGTAATTCGTTATTTTATGAGACATAGATAGCAGCAAAATCGAAGTATGTTTTAATAAATAATCGCTTTGATATTTTAAAAATCAAGTGAATGTTCTCTTACCATTAAAAAGGTAATGTGTTGCTATCTTTAAAGAGCAATAATAATTATAGGCACCTGTATACATTTATTACATTTAGTAAACTTCCAATTATTTAATTACTGTACCAATGCCTTTAATCACGTGTACTAGTTTTGTTTTCCAATCACACATCACTTTTGAAGAAATTGCTGGAATTGCTCTATCAGTGAATGCTCAACATAAAATTCATTGTATATTGATTCAAAAATTCTAATTTTAACACATGAAACCATACTTATCTAAAGTTACATAGATCTTTCCGCGATCTGCCGCTCTTTTCCCACGGAATTACTGTAGTTTTTTAATATATTTTAATTGTATACATTTTTTCTTTTCCTTCTGACATTCTTCTACGACCAACAGATTACATCTATTGCACATAAGAATTTAAAAGTACTTTGAAACCAATTTTGCAGTTCAGAAAGAAGTCTTGTAGCATCTTTTGCTTGATTTTGTAAATGAGAACGAGAGTTGACCGCAGTAGCCGTGCGCTTTTAAGTATCATTCCGCTTACTTCAATGTTCCAGGTTCGATTCTCACTGGAGCATGGTTGTTTGTGGATTTTAGGAACTTAACAGCTAATAGCATCGTACCCAGACAAAGTCGAGAGCTACTAAAATCAGGGTCACCTACGCCTGTATCGGTTTTCTCAGACTTAATTTATTTTTCAAAATATCTAAATGTAAGTGGGTAAAATTGTTAAAATGTGATTTATATTTCAAGATTCTCATTGTCATAATTTGCAACAAGGGGGCGCGGTGGTTCAGTGGTAGAGCGTTCACCTCCGGTTCTTGGGGTCCCTGGTTCGATCCCAGCTCGCGCCATGTGGACTTTGTGGAGGACAATCACCGTTTCTCGGGGTTCTCCTGTTTCCTCCCACTTTCTTCATTTCACCATTTCGTTCATTTCTCTTCATCACAGCCTCTTTTAGCCCACAAATCATAACCATGGGACGTAAAACTCAAAGACTTCATTTATTTCAAATATAAGCATAATCTGTACATTAATTTGTATAATTATCTCAATTAATTCCATAATTATCTCAAGCTGAGTTTTTAAAAATTCATTCAGTACTTTAGAAAGGTCCTAGAAAAGACTTAATTAGTATATATTGAATGATGTAGTATGCCTAAAAGTCCAAATTTTGTAAAAATCACTTTCAATGTGATCCGCTTAGTTGTATGACTAATATACTCATCAAAAGCTCAATAACCCGGTGGGTTTTTTTTCAGGTGTTTCCAACCCGAAAAAAACACCTTTTTTGGCTGAGCTGCGCTCAAATGGACAAACTCTGACGAAAATACAGAATTTTACCAAGAACAATCAAATTTCAAAGTAAAGTTATAAGTTTTTGTAGTATGTTACCACTAAAACAACGTACCAAAGTATAACATATTTCATTTTTAAAATTAATATTGTTAAACATTCTAAGGAGTACTTCTATTTTTTTGTTGTCTTTATAGAGAATTAACGTGTCGTCTACATAACGATAGTATGTAAACAACTTTTCGATTTAGATGTAGCTACACTGGATAAGATAATTATTGCATATTTTGCACAGCATTGTTATTTCGTGATTTTATTTCTTTATTTAAATATGTACTGTGTTCTTTATATTTTATTAAACATATCTAAACTCATTCCTTTGGATATATATATTGCAGGCATCGTTTCCAGAAACTTTGAAAGCCTCAAGGACCAACCCTATTCTATACTGCCGAGTCCAAAATGCTGTGGAAAGCAAATGGAGAAACAGCCGTGATATCGAAGAGACATCCCTGCTGCTCTTATGTATTTATTACGTTAAGAATTTATTATACCCAACATGGTTTGGACAATTTCTGGGACTTGCAAAAAAATTTTGACATGTGACAAAGAAATATTAAACGCAGCGTACTGCAGAAACCATATAAAATACTAAATATTATAACGAAAACAACTGCAAGAATAACACTTAAAGAATAGCAATAAACTTGTTTTGTATTACTTGAATTATGTTTCTGTATATCAAGTATTTTTAGCACTTCATTTTAAAATAAGAATGTTTATTTAATATTTAATAAGGTTATATAATGTAGCAGCAAAAATTGTGAACAATAAGGTTAAAACATCAAATTTGCATTATCAGCGCCCCTTCCCCTAATTTCAACAAACCAGTCTGGTCCTTGGTTGTTCTTGAAATTTTTCGCGTAGCTTCCGCATCTGCTTTATTCAATTTCGGATGCTTTAATCGGTGTGAGTCCGCACGCGCAAACTGAAGTATTCTTTCTTCATTTTTTCCTAATCCACAGCTTGAAGAAGAATATGTGGCATTTTGCCCCAAGTAAAATAAAATAACAGCTGAACAAAGAAAATAAGTTTTATCAAAAGCTAAAAGCTTAGCTTTTAATGGAAGGTATTTGCATTGCTCAGCTGTTATGTTGTTTTATCTGGGTTGATATAAGCAGAGCTTTGATGTCGAAAATATAATCGATGGTATTTTTAAGTATTTTCATTACTTTCATCAGAAAACTTGTAACTTAAACATCCTTCAGAAAGGACTGAACGTCCAAAAGGAACTACAATATTTTCCCACAGTTAAAAGGACTTTGTATATTTGTGGCAGCATAGAAAGCATCACTAAGAAAAAAGAGAAGTCTCAGTTCTGTATGGCATCCAATCTTAAAAAAAAAGTTACGATTGTTCGTTCACTAAAGGTGAGATGCTTTCCGAAGGTGATGTTTGATGGATAATATCACACTGATATTCGTTCTTTTGCATAATACCTCTTATAGGAGTTTTATATTCTTCCGGGAGGACAGATTCTCCATTTTTAAATCAGGAGGCGCGTCCTTCCAGTAGGGCGAATGGCCGTACTTTAGTATTAATATAAAATGTATTCAAACATTTCAAATCGAATAAATATTTGTGTTTATAATAAGGAACAAAGTACAAGGTATATTCATATATGATACGGTACAAAGTAAGTCAAAGTTAGAGCCACCTTGATTACTGTATATTCTGAAGTAAAAGAGGAATAATTGTAAATTGGTTTAGTTGGATGCGGAAAATTTCTAGCAGTATAATGTGTTCTGTAGGCCATTTTGGAGGCAGCCCTGTTGAATTTGTCTGAAAATAATCTTAAATGGAAAATGGAGCCCACCTCATTTTGTGATGCTATTTCATGAGAACTTTATTGAAAAAAATCAGTTTTCATTATTACTGTTTATGTAACCAGTTTCATATTGTTCCTAATTTCAATATCATTAATAAAGTCATCTCTGAAAAGTAGCAGGGAACAAATACTGAAAATCTGACTTTGCCTTTGAATTTCTATTGAAATCTAGTCTTAAAGGTGATGCATCACATGACCCTTGTTTCCATTATTTTTTTAAATAGATTAAACCAATATTTCTACTTGTGAAATGGGCAACAGACTCACGTTACGAAAGTTTTCACGAGCCCATTTAAGTTTTATACAGAACCATCACATTTCTTTTTTAGCATATTTATGTTAATCAGAGTGATTGCGACTTTTAATGTTGACTGAAAATGCTTAGATTACGACCTATAATAGCAAAAGTTGTTAAGGGTTGTAATCTAGATATTGATTGAGTCAACTTATGTTTATCAATAAAACAGGTACAAAATGAAATGAAATCTTTGAGTTTTACGTTCCACGCTTATGCTGGTTAGGCTAAAGAAGACGGCAATGATGATAAATGAATGAAATTGTAGAATAAAGAAAGTGAGAGGAAATGGTAGAACTCCGAGGAAACCCACGCACACGGTGTTTGCTTACCACAAAGTTCACTTGGCGCGACATGGAGTCGAACCAGGGACCCCAGAGGTGAACGCTCTACCACTGAGCCACTGCAGCTCCATGTAATAGGCACAGTCAGAAACAATATTAACTTAAGTATAGGTTGAAAGTATATGAATTTATAGCTCCAACCTATACTTAATATTGTTTCTGACTATACATGTACCCATGAAATTAGGAGCTTTAGTACCCATGAAAAATATTTGTACCTAAGAAATCAGACGTACACTGTACCTGCTACCTCTTGGGTACCATGTACCTGCTAAATTCATGGCTACAGAAAGTCCGTTTTGTACCTCTGAAATAGTGGGTACTGTATTTAGAGTGTACAACTCGGGTCCTGGCGTCGAATCCGCTAGATGTAAACAAGATCCACAAAAGTTCCTGTATTAGAGCCGAAATAAGCTCGGATCTGCGTCAACTAGTCTTGAAGGTTAGTAATTCCCTACTGGCAGGAATAAAACGATTATCCGAGTTGAGGCCACAATCGAATGTTAAAGTGCTAACACGTATTACGAGTCACTTTATATGAGAATTCGACACACTGTTAGAATGACCTTTTTTGTACAGATGCGTAACATATCACTGTTGATAAACTCTGAAAATTAACTCTCACATATGCCAACGGCGATTCAACATGCGAAGCTCAACCCATACAAGGGGAGCGCGTATTATCTTTAGAACACGGCACCCCACACGCCTTGGTAGGGGCTCTTCGAAGTAACAAACTTGCACGCGTACTAAACACACAGTGAGAGTTCTAGCAAACCAAAGCTTGTATATGGTCAACGGGGAAATCCCGATTTTCGCTCCTAGCGTCGGGATCAGAATTATTGTCCAATGAGCTTTTGGTATTAAAAGTGCGTAGGTTGAAAGTGATTGTCCCAACATCAGACCCAAAAGAACATTTACCAAGCATGTAACTCTCACGTGAACAGTCCTTGTTCCTCGACCATATATGGCCGTAAAAATCAAAATGAGACCTACCAACACAGATGCACGAAATACAAAACTGATGAAGAAAGCTTCGAGATTGTTCCTTTTATATACGAGGTTTGGTTAATAAAGTTTGATATTATGTCTGTCTCTTCCAAATGTCTTTTTTAAAATTTTCAAAATGCGCTTCGGGTCGGTGATAGTAGAAATACATGACGTACAAATTATGAATGTTTCGAACACAGAAAAGAACAGCTATTGGAACTATCTTGGGAATTCATGGAGAAACTTTTAAAAAATGAACTTCGTAACTTTTGGTTGCTTGTGCGCTTTGAGTATAAAGAGTTGTATGAAAAGGCATCACAACATTTGATGGCTTCCCCTACCACTTGCTTAAGTGAGCATAAATTTTCTGCTCTTTGCAGTATTAAAACTTGGAAATGAAATCGTCTTGGTGTCGAATCGGACCTAAGATTGATGGTGTCAAAACCTATTCCAGATTTCAACGAAATTATGAAAAAAAAAAATAATTCTTCACATTAGTGATCGCACATTTGAGAACATTGTTTATGAAGTGGTATCCTTTAAGAAAAAGGACTGATTTTCAGTCTTGAAAATTACTGTATTTTCAATTGAAATTTCGTTAACTAGGAAACAATCATGTATATTTAGAATAAACTAATTATTGCATTATTTTTCTTGATCTTTTTCTTGTCAGTGGTAATTCCATCTATTCCAAATAGCGTTGCAAGGGGACCTACAGACCACTTTCCGAACGAACAAGGGGTCCCCGTTATTGGAAAGTTTGGGAACCACTGAATTAGAGAAAACTACTACCAACGTTTCATATTGGCACTCCCATTAGGCAAAAAAAAAATTCTGAGTCCGTGCCCCTGAAAGGAGAACAACACAGGGGTATTATCCTATTGTTACTAAGACTCTTTTCTAAATAAACATTTTCTTTAAAAAATAATGACAAATTTCCTATTAACTATAAAAAATAATAAGCTCCTGCCAGTAAATCCTTGCGTTAGAACAATCATATTGAATTTATTATGCTCTTCGAAGAGGGCTTTAGTCCCATATTAGTCATTGGTACATAAAGGTAGTATGGATCATTAATTCTGCGCATCTTGCAAGTAATTTGAAACTCATGAGCACTCCCAAAATAAAATTTGGAATTTTTATTTCCCCTCCCCCTGTGATTGCCGAAGGTATCTCTACTAATTTACCCTGCGTACTCTGTGCCCCCCTGTTACCAAAATAACATTCCAGATTTTTACTAACATAACGAAAAATTTCATATTAATTGACAACCAATAGCTTCCTGCGCATATCCCTGCTTAGGGTTATAACAAAAAAACAACTGTTTCTTTATATAATTAAAATTGAGCCACGTTAAAATAACACACACTTCGTCTCTTTTATATTGATTCCATCTTTTATTTCTTTTTAGAAAAAAATTGTTTATCTGGTTGCCTGCCAACCAGATATTGTCAATTTCATTATTTAATTAACATATGAATATCTTTTTATCGACAATTATATTATTCTTAACTAACTTCTTCTTCGAAACAACCTGGGTTAGTACATACATAAAAAATGCTTATTGCCCAAAATAATATAAAAATATACAACGTATCGTTGTATATTATGACGCCCGAACGGAATTTCCCTTTTTATTCATTAACTATCATAAAAAGGGAAAAGAATTCTGGACCGTTTATATACATATGGAAATTATTCGAGTTTTCGAATGGACCTCGTATATTTAAATATTACAATTCATATAATTATACATACATAAATCGTATTTAATTCTATAACAATATCATTATCATATTTATTTATCGTATTTATTTTAAAATTTATTATCATCTTCATATATTTATACGTTTCATCGACGATGAGGCGCATTCGAAATTAGATTAATAAGTTATTTTAAGTCCTTTTTCAGGTCCATTAAATGCTTTTACGAGTTGTTTGATTCCTTTTCGGGGCCATTACATGCTTTGTTACAATCTAATAATTATTTACTTGGGCATCATGAAGAAGATTTTGAAAAAGATGTATGTGATATTCATATTGTTGTTCTTTGAACACCAAAAATGATCAAATATAACACATAATTAAACAAAATATAAATTGAGATTGAATTATCGATAATAATCAGGACATAACATATTAATTAACGTCTTATTAGCATCATGACATAAATAATGAGATTGATGTTATATGTTGGCAATAATAAGAAAGACACATAAATAGTATGAAACACAAATATTAAGTAATACACATAACATCAAAGCATATGAACTCAAGATTAAATAGCATAAAATAAAAATACATTAAATCAACTTACATATTTCCATTCTGTTAAATGTTTTTTACATTAGCTTTCGTTATAACTTCAGGAGGAACTAAAGTTTTGACTAAATCCATCCATCGTTTTCTAGTGTTTTCAGTAGGCTGCCATAACTTAATTTCATCAATATTTCGTAATCCTAAAATTTTCCCAGTCTTTATATCCATAAGTTCAAATACCTTAGGACTGATTTGTTTAGAACATAAATAAGGTCCAGCGTACAAGTCACAAAATTTGTATATCCCTTTTAATGTAGCGTCACTCTGAGGGTGTAAGCGTACAAATACTAAATCTTTAGGTTGAATTTTAACTTTTCCCAATTGTTCTTTTTCAATTTTCAAATTTCGAGATTTAAATTTCTGTACTCGTCGTAAATGGATCATGCTCACTAGGTGGGAATAAACTATTTCGTTGTTATTATCGAGTCGAATCCCAAAATGTTGTTCAATTGGCGCTACGTAATCTGTACCATTGTGAATATTGGCAGGCGCCACTCCAAGTGTATCAGACACTGAATAGTTCAGAAAATACGTGATTTCAGTCACATATTTAATCCAATCCTTATGATTATTACGACAGCAATGTCGAAACAACATTCCTAGATGACGATGAACATTCTCTAAAACAGAACTGCTGGGATGATACGGTGTTACGAAATGTACTTTGATACCTGCATTATTCATGCCACGTAAAAACACATGACTCCTAAATTGTCCTCCATTATCACATAATACATGCTCAACAGGACCGCAATGTGGAATGTATACATTTAAAATACGGTTAACTATCGCTGCTGCGGTTGCTCTTCGCAAAGGATACGCTACTATGTACCTGGTGAAAATATCCATCACAGTGAGCAAAAAGGTTTCGCGGGTGGAAGCTCTTGGAAGTGGACCATACAAATCTATGGAGATGAATGAATGTGGTCGTTCAGGTATTATGGACATCATAGGTTTATACATAGAACGATAGTTGTGCTTGATTCTCATACATTCTTCACAATCATTAATATAATTTTTAATCTGAGATCTAAATGATTTCCAATAAAAAGATTTATTTATAAGAGCATACACCTTCAGATAACCGAAATGTCCAAAGTCATCGTGATAAGCTGTCAATATGTGGGGCACCAATTTAGGTGGAACACAAATTTTGTTTCGATGTTCATATCTGAAGTCTTTAATTACCAAAATATTATTCGACATTTGATACAAGGTGTTCCAGGAACGAGGACAGTCACATTTATCTGCACATGATGTCAAATGTTGAATAATTTTTGCATAAGGTTCATATTCTCTTTGAGATTTTTGCAATTCATCAACAGAAATATTTGAAATTTCTTCTTGTAAAATTTTGAAGACATTTATTGACAACACATGATGATTTTCACTTGGAAATAACCGGGATAATGTATCTACAGGTACGTTATCTACTCCTTTTATATGCTTAACTTCGAAATCAAAGGATTGCATCTCTAAGGACCATCTTAACAAACGGCTATTGTATCCCTGTATTTTCTTCAAATGGCATAGTGAGCTATGGTCAGTAATAACGGTAAAGTGACATCCGCTTAAGTAGGGAGCAAATTTTTGCAAAGAAAATCGCACCGCCAATAATTCAATTTATGTTATGGTATATGCCTTCTCCGCATTTTTCAGAGTCCGACTTACACAATGTATTACCGACGGTTCATTAATGTTAATCCCAGGTTGCCAGAGTATACCAGAAATGCCTGTAAGTGCTCCATCGCACTGAACAAAAAAAGGACGACTATAGTCTGGATGGTTCAAACGGATGTTTCTCATTATGCAGGTTTTTAAACATTGGAAGCTTCGTTCTTGGGCACCCCCCATTGCCATGGTACTCCTTTCTTCGTAATCGAAAACAGTGGTTCAGCCATCTCAGCAAACTTAGGAATGGATCTTCTGAACCAATTAAAAAGTCCTAACACCTGCCTAGTTTCTTTTAAATTCGTGGGAATTGGTAGGTCTCTAACTGCTTGCACTTTGGAATCACTGTAACACATTCCATTTGCATCGATCGAGTACCCCAAAAATTCAATAGACCTTTGAAAGAATTTAGATTTTTCAATATTTACAGTTAAGCCGAAATTTTCTAATCGCTGAAGAACTAAGTCTAAATTCTTCAAATAATCCTCGGGTGTTTTTCCCATAATCAAAATATCATCGGCATAATATACGGCATTACTACGTAAATCTTTCCTTAGCACTTGATTCAAACAAGATGCCAATGCTGCACTACCATTTATCAATCCAAACACCACTCGATTATATTCATATAACTGACCTTCAAACAAAAAGGCAGTGAAGGGTTTCGAACTTTCATCCAGCAAAATTTGGTTATGTGCCATGACCAAATCTAAATTCCCAAATACGGTATTACCCTGTAATAAACTGAGGATTTCATCTACAGGAGGATATCTTACTTGTTGTAACTTAACATGTGAGTTTAATTTTCTAAGATCCATCACTATTCTCAGTTTTCCGTCTTTCTTTGGTACTACATGCAACGGGTTTAAATGTATACTTTGAGAAGGTCTTATTATTCCTTGCTCTAACATCTCTGATATCTGTTTACGCACATTTTCTCTAAATCGATATGGGATAATATAAGGTTTTGTCACAATGGGATCTTCAGTATCTACTTCAATAGTATATACAAAATCCTTACAACAACCTGGGTTACGTGTAAACACTCTCTTATGTTTATAGATTATATCTTTAAACGATGAAATAATTCGGTTATCTACAGAACCAAATGAATTTAGAATGTCATCTACACATTTACGGAAAGAAAGATCCCCATTTTCTATCATCCTTTTACTAGCATTGGCTTTCTCCAACTCATTAGCTTTAATATCCAAATTATTTATGAAAGGTTGACATTGAGATGCGATGTTATCTTTAGCAGGGATTAATTTCTGAATTACTACGTCATCTAATGTACGTATAGTAAACGTCTTGTTTTCAAAATCTAAAACGGTACGTAATTGCGTTAAAAAGTCTAATCCAATTAGTATCTTTTCGTTCAATTCACTAATAACTAGAATAGGGATCGTGACTTTATAATTTTGTATTTCAATTTCTATTTGTGTTTTGCCTAGTACTCTTTTTTTATGCTTGCCTGTGTAATCAACCAATATCAAATGGTCTACCTTTTGTAATGTAGGATTTGAATAATTTTTGGTAATTTCACGCCAAAAAGCATATGACAAAAGGGATACGGTAGCTCCTGTATCAATTAAAGCATGAATGGGAATATCATTAACTTTTATATTCACTCTCGCCGTACAAAAGGTTTTTAAAAAGACAAAATCCTTTTCAGTGGTATCTATATTTACTTCCATATCATCATCAAACCTTCAAAAACAATTAACAATTGGTAAGTATTGATAAACGACGTTTGTATCTAGGGTTTTTAAATCAGTCTCACAATCAGAAAGGTGATTGGAAGTATCTAACGCTGATGTGGGTACAACCCCTTCCACATCAGCACAATCTAGTTTAAATTACTTTGATTCATAACTTCGGTTAAATTACATTGTACTCCACATTCTTGGGTACTTCCTTGGCGATTATGCATTGTTACAGCACTCGGATTTCTACATGTGTAATTACAGCCATCTGTATATCTTCTATCAAAGTAATTTCTACCATTTGCACTTCTATTTTGCACGAAAGAGCGACCGTAGTTGTTACTGTTAAAATTATGGTTGTTACGGTGGTTATTTCTATAGTTCCTGTTTACGTTTCCACGATTTGTTTGCACCGGGTTACCGGTAGCATTGTTTGTTCTGCCATCAACTGTGTTTTCAGAATGTATACTTAAATTGCGCACTGGGGCATATTGTATATGACCCCGACTAGAATTGCCTTGCCCTTTGTCCTGTCCTCTATTAGAATTTTGTGCTACAAATTGGCTTTCATACCCCTGAACAAGCATTATTAAATGACTAAAGTTAACACATTGCGCGGACATTAAAAGCTGTTGTAATCTAAAGGGCAGTAGTATACGGATAGAGGCGATAATTCTTGATTCTGGATGACCCGGATTTAACGCTCTCAACTCATTAAATGTAGAAATTACAAATTCTGTAATATTCTTATGCAGCTTTGGATTGAAGGGTTTCGATCTTAACAACGCGTCTCTATTTGCTATTATGAAGTCGTTTTCATAATTAGAAAGTAATGCATTCTTAAAGTCAGCATACGTATGGAGATTATTTCTAATGGCCTTAAACCACGTTAAACATGGTAGCAACAATACATGAGGCAGTAATTTCAAATATTGAGATTCATCTATATCCATCAATTCACATTCATTTTCGAACTTTTCGAGAAATCCCCTCGCAGTTATATCTTCTGGTACACCACTAAATTTTGTGATTGACTTCACTTCACTAACACGTAAAGATTTATTTGATTTAACCCTTAAATACCTGTGATGTGCCCGCTTCTGCTGTGATGATCGCCTCGCTCTTCTTTCTCTTTCTGAACTATCTTCATTGTCCGAAGATTGATTATCTTCAGGCGTTGTTCGGTGATGGCGTGCAGATGCCCAATCATTGGAAGTGGAATGTGCAGGATTCATGTGCCCACCATCTTGCACTGCGCCTTCTGACATACGAAATTGGTTATCTTCAAGTGTTGTTCGGTGATGTCGTGCAGATACCCTATCATTGGAAGTGGGATGCGAAGGATTCATGTGCCCACCATCTTGCACTGCGCCTTCTGACATACGATTTTCTTTTATAAAATTTAATTCCTCCTGCAGTTGCTTAATCCGGTTGTCATGTTCTTCTACAACCGCCTCGACAACATTCACCGAATCTTGAATGTCAGTACACCTTTGAACTATTTTGCCCATTTCATCCTCATGACGTTCAAATTTAGCTTTGATCTGGTGATTAATTTGTTGCAACTGCTGTTGCAAACCGTCATTCCGTTGTTGTAATTGTTCCAGGCACTCATCAACATGTTGGGCTTGGTGATTCGCCTTTTGATCTAGCTTTTCTAATTGCTGGTTCACCCTAGCAAACTGTTCAGCTTGGTCCCGAGCCATTTCCTTTAAAATTTCCAACATATTATTGGATGAATTTACTGTTTGGTTGTCTATTGTTTCACTATCTGTGTCATTCATTTTGTTCCGATATATAATTCGGCCACTTCTCAGACAAATATAATTAATGTCTTGCTCAATCTTGCTCGTTTTTTACTATTCTTCAAAAACTGATTTTCAGTTCTTTCTCAACTCCCGGGTTTCTTGTACCATTTATAACAAAAAAAACAACTGGCTCTTTATATAATTAAAATTGAGCCACGTTAAAATAACACACACTTCGTCTCTTTTATATTGATTCCATCTTTTATTTCTTTTTAGAAAAAAATGTTTATCTGGTTGCCTGCCAACCAGATATTGTCAATTTCATTATTTAATTAACATATGAATATCTTTTTATCGACAATTATATTATTCTTAACTAACTTCTTCTTCGAAACAACCTGGGTTAGTACATACATAAAAAATGCTTATTGTCCAAAATAATATAAAAATATACAACGTATCGTTCTAGGATATTTATCATGAATTTTAATGTGATTTTTGAAGGGGGCTGTAGCCTAATATCAGTCACTGGCTCATAAAAGGAGCATCAGAATGTTAATTTCGTATCATTTGTGATCAACTTGACACTCACTGGATTTCCAAAATAAAATTTATTTTTTTTTATATAAAGATCCAGTAACATACGCTTCGCCCCCAGTGTCCCCCTAAGGCGGTACGTTACCAACATAACATTCAAGATTTGATAAGCACATCTTTTTTGTTACAATGACGCTAAATTTCACATCAATTGACAAGAAATACATTTTTCTCGTATGTTCGTACTAAGGATATTTATGGTGACTCTTTTATTTCTGAAAGGGGGCTATAGCCCCATATAAATCACTGGCACAGGAAGCAGCATTCAAATATTAATTATATGATATTTGTGGATAATCTGACGCTCACTCGAATTTCGGGAACAAAGTTTTGAATTTTTATATAGATCCATCTTCTGAGCTTCGCCCCCTAAGACGGTGTATTACCAAAATAACATTTCAGATGTGAAAAGCACATAGTCTTTTGCTACAATTACGCCAAATTTCACATTAATTAACAGAACATAGTTCAATCTTGCGTGTTCCTACTGAGGACACCGGCGTCTTTCCGTGCGATTTTCGAACGCGACGAGCAAAAAGAGATTCGTTCACCAAAAGAAACAAAGAGAGTTAGAAGGTAATTTGTAGCTTTAAAATACGAATTAGGGCTTATATTTTTCTTGTATAAAGCTTTCTCGAAACAATCGGCAGCCAGTAGGACGACGACTGCAAAAAGGCACTGCCGGCAATTTCTTTTAAAAAACGACGTCGGAGAATGTTTCAATATCGCGTAAAAGTGGCAACGAGTCGAATTTTGGAAAATGAATAGAGCCTGTATCTTCCTTAGGCTCTACGGACCCAAGCGCTCATTTGAGTACATTCATTTTAATATTACGTAAACGTATGTCGTTTCATGTCAATTGCATCGTTAAAAGTTTTGCTACTCAAGTACTCATTCGAGAATACATTTAGTGCACTCTGGGTCTATCATATGGCAGCTTTGAGTATACAGTGTACTAACTAGAAAATATTCAGAAATAATTTTTTCGAGCATTGAAAAATGCTGGTCCGTAGATGTTAAAGATGAAGTAAAAATTGAAACTGTCCGAAGGTTTTTCCCTTGAGTGGGCACTAATTCCATAAAATATGAATTGTGAAAACGCAGTCTGCAGATAGTCGGCATACAGCGGACGGAACGACAACTACAAATGATGGTTGTAAAGACGTCGAAACGTTGACGGCGTGCCGACCATAAAAAAGGTAAATGTACGAAAAGAAATGTAGTAAAGGGACTGTACGTAAACGGCATATGAGAAGTAAATTTTTAAAATTAAATTACAAGTACGAGAGGATCCTTGACAAACATTTTGGAATAAGACGGCAAACATCGGACGGGCGACCTCGGCAAATATTGTCGGAAAGGCGCCGATACGCTGTCGGCGTGCCGACAAGTAAAGGAGTCGAAAGAAGGTCTGAAAAAAGCGGACGGACCGACCTTGGAAAGGTGCTTGGGCAGACGCCGAGCCGCCTTTGCCGATGAAGAGCCTCATTGGAGAAATCGTAGTCTGGTCTCGCTGCATGTATGTTCGGTTCGCGTCCTTCATTTGTCATATGGTGATGCAATGTGGAAGAAGTTCGTTGATTCTTATAGTCAAGTGAAGGTGAGTTTACAAGTGGGGAAAAATGTTTGTGATAAAAATATTCATTAATTGGCAACTGTACCAAGTTGCTAGTACAGTTGCAAATATCACGAAAACATGATTTGTAAGTGTCCATGGTGGGGAAGACGACGAATAAACTAAATATTAACCAGTAATAACTAATAGTATTTCATGTGCAACATGAAGAATCGTGGCCTTAGAAGTGGAAGAGCTATATACATGTGGTGAGTTAATATAATACTATTCATATACATTTCAAATTGTCATAAATTCTATATGTTGTGTTACATATGTTAATTATTGCTGCGCATGAAAAAGATGCGGTTATAGTATGTTCCCGCGCACTGGCGTCTCCGGCATGTAAAATTTGGAGGGGGGCATCAAAGAAAGTGATTTAAATGGTACTACCTAGCCCAACCTGTTTATTAACTTCGATTCTATTTGTTACCCTTCTGCTTACTTTCACCGACCCCCTAATGTATATCAAGAACTCGATCACGATTGTAGGGAGCGCAGTGGCTTAGTGGTAGAGGTCTCTGGTTCGATATATCTTCACTAAATAAAATGAAAATGCTAGAAACGATGTTCATAAGTAGTGGATTCTATTAGGGTCTTAACTTGTGGAGGACAGGAGGGCAACTTCTCCCCAGGGTAGCTCCCCGCCGTTCGAGGGGGATCCAATTGAAGACAGTATATTTTTCAACCATATACGATACGAACATGAAATTATAAATGAAGTATCAAATTGGTTCATTATATTACATAAACAAAACAGCACAAACAAAAATGAGTCGTGGGCCAATTTCAGTTTTAAAAAATTCCGTATTGGTAGTTGCCTTAGAAGTTATATTTATTCGTACGGCTTTGAGATATGTCAATATTGTCCCTTAATTAATTTGTCATTTATGGAACAAGTCCAGAGGCATAACTATCGGACCCCACTTCTTGAGCTTGGGGTACCTCGCCATGTGAACTTTGTGATGGACAAGCCCTGATTAGCTTTGCCCATTGTAATTTTTTAGGAACTGGGGGACGCCGTACATATTTTTTGTAGGTTCGGGACGGCGTCCTCCTGTGTTCCAGCACACTTTTACCACTAATATGAGGGAAAACTGAACAATTTATATTCAATGAAAATGTGTTAACATATGAATGTCACAGAGGACTTTCTATTAGATATTGCTTGATTTATACCTCGAATTGGAATATATTTTCTATACATTTGATTTTCAATTATTGCACCAAATTCTCTGTTACGAAATTCGTCTGACTAGCATAGGATGACCAGACGTATTAATTTTCTCAATACAGTACTGTTTTTAAAGAGCTGTCCTGTGTGTTGCGAAGACGCACAGTGCTACGAAATGCTAAAAACGTGGCCAAAATTCAAAATCACTTTCAGAGTGTACAAAAATGGGCATGCAGTGGTTTTTGACCTTATTGATCACGAACTTGACATCCTAATTGAAATCTTCAAAATAGTGGATCCAATATGGCGGATCAAATTTTGCAAAACACTAGAATTTATTTTCATGCTTTGAAACAAGTGCTTGTATTGAGGTCTCTAAAGAAAAATACAGTATATACAGTATTTTCAATCACTGCACGGACGTTTTCTTCTGCTCCGGGTTCAATTTGATTAGTCTCAATAGTATCTTGCACCTCCTCCTGCTTTGACAAGATGCTATTTAGATGTTTTAAGCGTGCACACATTTCTTCGATAGTGCCTTCATTTGGAAATCTTTGAGTTTTACATCCTGCGGTTATGCCGGTTAGGCTAAAGGAGACGATGATGATGAGAAATGAATGAAATGGTGGAATGAAGAAAGTGGAAGAACCCCGAGAAAAACATGCACACTGTGTTTGACCACCACAAAGTTCATATGGCGCGAGTTGGGATCGAACCAGGGACCCCATTCACCAGAGGTGAACGCTCTATCTCTGAGCACCCGCGGCACCTCCCTTCATTTGAATCAAAAGCCTGAACAAAGGTGTTTATTCTGGTTAATTGGCCTCTGTATGCAGAACTTGCCTTAAAAGACGCTGAAGTCTTGAAATGATTCCTTGTTCTGCATTGCTTGGTATATAATGTGTTTCTATGGAGTATTTGATATGTTTTATTATTATTATTATTATTATTATTATTATTATTATTATTATTATTATTATTATTATTATTATTATTATTATTATTATTATTATTATTTCTGTGTGCACGAAAACGCGTACCAATGAGCGTAATACGTTATTTTTATTTTTATTTTTGTACGTAACCCTTTAACTTCTTCCTTCTGTTTAGAATATTTATATATTTTCAAACCATCAAGTCTTTTCTTCTGTTACGAAATAAAATACTAAAGTATTTAAAAACAGATTTTGTTCGATTTAGAGATGGAAATTGTACAGTAATTTGGCTGTCCGCAGATGTACATCCAAACCCGATTACCGTACGGATAATATAATAATTATGTTAACGGATAATAATTATATTAAACTTTGTAAATTTGCCCCTAAAATTAGACTAAATTTACAAAAATGTCGGGATATTGGGGGTCCGAACCCCCAGCACCCACTCCCTGCGTACGTCCCTTGTCTTCACAATCCTGAGTTTGTGATGTGATGTGAAATTGGTCATTTCAAAATTTTATCTTGTAGAACACGTTATGCTCTCCTGGTCTGTAGTTTGAATACATGTATCCATGTATCAAGGTCAGATACATGAGAACTTATTTGATTTGATGGGAATTTAATCACTATATATTAAGCACTTATCTAGGTTTTCTTTTCGCGGGGGGGGGGCTGACAAGAGGAAATCTCGTAAGCACGTAATTCTAATGTTTTGAAATATCAATTTGTTTTCAAAATAATAATAATAATAATAATAATAATAATAATAATAATAATAATATAATGCAAGAGTTCTATTCTTGCTTAAACTTTTCCTTACTTTTCATTATAAGAACCAGTTTAGTTTGAAGGAACTGTATTGTGGCACAAAGAAAGTCAAACAAATATTTCCGAGAGATATGTAACTAAGGAAAATGTCTGCTATAGCATATAACAATAATAAGAAAACACTGAGTATATATTTCCATTACATTTAAATTTGTAAACAGAACAGAAACGAAATTTTTATCCTATTTAAAAGTGTTTTTTTACTCCACCAAGGGGCAATGGCATCACGGTATGTTCTTAGACTTAAAAGAAGACGAAACACATTGCCCAAAATTTTGACAGACTCGAAGTAATTTGAAACAAAAGAATCTCAAAAGCGTAAAAGTATGTTTATTAAAAACGTGCTTCAGTTTCGGAGGGGACATGAGCCCCCAGGTCCCCCTGGATATGTGCCTGCTATATATGCTTGCTGTGGTGGAAGCTTCACGTTGATCTCTTTCAATAGTTTGAACGGTTGCTGCCATAATTAATCGATGGATACAGGGAAAAATATATAACCTTTTATATCACCCTTAAAGATAAAGTATCTGTATTTGCTAATGTTTTGGCCTCAGAGACGTACGCAGGAATTTATTTTCGGAGGGGTCCAAACCATTTCGGGAGGTCCGAGGTTAAATTATATTAAAATGTGTAAAATTGCCCCTAAAGTTAGAATAAATATAGAAAAAAGACGGAATTTCGGGGGGGTCCGGACCCCCAGAACCCAACCTCTGCGTACGTCCCTGGGTAAATGTATGAAGAAATGTTAGAAACTTTAATTGAAAACTACAGGGGTACCCTGTAGAGATAGTCAATTCTGAAATAGCCCTCGATCACGCCATGAAAAGTATTTTTTGGAGAAGGTTTACTTGTTAGAGATTTTTTGGCCTTATTTTATCACACATGTAATTTCATTTATGTTATTTTGTTGCTACATGCATCAATATCCAAACTCCCCCAGCAAAAATACAGAATCCCAGACAAAATTATGAGAAAACCCATGGTTGGGGCGGGTGCAGGGCCATACACCGTCGTCTGGTTACTCTGGTTTTATATATATTATTTGTTATTATTTATCAAATTTAATAAAATTTTAAAACGACAATATAAAAAAAAAGCCATAGAAACCTCTTCTATCGCCTTGAAATACAAAAACATCTAATACGAATTGAAAGGATGGGATTTCAGGGAAAAAGAATGGCCCAAAAACTTGTCTTGAGAACCAAGTAATTAGAAGAATACGTTTTGTAGCAGCAGCAGTCTATATCTATAGCACTAACCCCTGCGGGGGAGTTCTTTCAATGGTGATCTACCCACCCTTCTGTTCAACACGCGGTCCCTCCCCGTGTAGAAGCTGTCACTCACTCCACAAAGCTCGTCCTATAGAGCGGAGATGTTCATTCTTCCTTGACGTACGTACCTCGCGCTCACTACTACCCTTCTATCCTCTCTACATAAAGATATACACAAAATACAAATGACAGGAAAAGCAATCGGCAACTGTCCCTCAGCATTCACCGGGCTTGTGACCGTCAAGAATGTGTAACACAGTGATTCTCAAACAATTTACCTCTAGATCCTCTTTAGAAGTCAGTAAAAGTTACGACGTCTCCTCTTTATATAACACTAATGTCACAAAGTCATTTACGAATGAATATTTTTAAACTTACAAACTCCTTGATATTTTACCGATTTTGGGAGTTGTTAGCACACAGTTTGAGAAACACTGGTACAATGTCTTCTTGGCTGCTTTTCCAGACTTGCTTGGGGCTGGTCAGACTAGCGATTTCTTTATTTATGCTAAAATACAAATAATGTTATGATTGTTTGGTTATTCAGCGCAAGAATACTGTTACTACATTATAAAGTACATTTAAAAACTTGGAACTTGGAAATTTAAGTAATATTAAGTAGTTATTTGAGTGTAACATAAGTACATAAGAGTCTATATGAATAAAAAATATGTAACAGAATATTTGAGTAAAAATAAAGTATTGCAATGGTAATTTTCATTTTATAAATTATTTACACTGTTTAGATCATTCTTAGTTCTCTATTTTAAGTCTTTATATCATATAATAATACCCTAAGTTACTTTATTCAATATTAACAAGTACATCAACATGAACAAATTCAAATACATACACAGCGCAACTATAATACAAAGAACAACAAATAAACACAATACAAGTTTACATTATTAAGAAAATATTTACAATATTTATATATTTCCTAACCATGATCCAATAAATCATGGCATTTTCCAGCATTTCGAATAACACGATAGAAGCAGTATTATAAAACATTACAACAGTAATTAACGAACTGCAAATATACAATAATAGTAACAATAATCATATACACATGCTGAACACGATTATTTAGAACTCAAATTTGTTGCAGTAAGTATGTACATTATTACACCTATTTCATCCTTGCTCGATCATTGTCTTTTTTCTTGGCGATCTTGCTTTGAGCACTTAGGATATATTCCGGGTCTCTATAGGGCATCCCACGTTGTACCATAGAATCTACTATCTCAGGAAGCATACCCTCTTTAAAAAACCTATAAGTTTCGGTAGCATAACATTTCCCCATAATTCTTCATCTCTTCTTATTTCCACAATGTGTAAAGGTGATTTATCATCAATGTATACAACTAAAAAGCATTTGTCTAATTTGGTAATATTTAACTGGCCCTGAATTTGGTAGTAGTAGTCGCTGTTAGTATTTAGTCCTATAGTTCCGTCTGGAATGGCTCTAAGAAAAAATGCCCCTGTCTTTTTCTTTCTCTTCAGTGACATCCTTATATCTGAGTGAAGGAACACACTTTACTTCCACTAACGCATCATCTTCTACTACATATCCTGAAATATGATTAGAAGAGAATTAATTGATAGACAAGAATGAAACTAGATTTTTTTTAAAAAAAGTAATATAATAATCTGTCTGTCCCTTTTCCATAAACAAAAAGGAAGTGGTTTGGTTTCGTCCAGATTCAGTCCTCTAATTATAGCACACTTAACAAACAGCACTTATTAGACTTAAACACTTATTATATTATATCAACAAACAAGTTGAAAAATATTTCTTACCATCTGGACTATTAGCTAAGAAACTATACCTAGAATCAATATATAATCCTCATTTCTCTAGTGTCACATTCTTCTCCTCCGCAAACTTTCGTGGAGCAACATCTTCATGATTTCTTCCGTATTCTATTGATGGTGTCGATAGATTTCTCTTGTGTAAAATGTCTTACACCAACACATGGCACGAAGTGTGATCTTTACATTTCACAACTTTATGTAAGATGGATGACGTTAGACGGTTGCGGCGATGTTCTTCGTAAGTCGAATTTCCATGCTGTCCGCGGGAGGATACTTCAATTAAAGTTCTCTTATCTGAACTGACATAATACGAAAAATAATGTAGAGCATTCTTGAAACAGGACAGGGTGAACTGAAATTTGTAAACACAAATAGCTACTTTTACTACAAACATTAAAAGGAATGTTCATTAAACATATCCTTCAAAATTATCTTTGTCGAGGTATATGTTTGCGAAATATGTAAAAACGAAGTTTCGAGACAACCTGGAATCGTAGAGTTGAAACATATTTTATAATTACATGAATCCACAGAACTGATAGCCTCCCAGAAATTCTCGTAATTTTCTCTACTTACTCAATGTGTATCCATCCACACATAAATTATAAGAATTTTAAAAGAATTTAGCTTGATTTCAATTAGTGGAACATGACATATCAATTCTGCGATTCATGATCGTCTCTGAAAAAGAAGAAACAAGTGAGTATCGTTCCACAGTGTGAAACTACGGTAGACTTCCAAACTATACAAATTACATAGTAAAACTGGAAATAGTAGAGACCGGAAGTAGTTAATTTCAACCACTTCTGGTTTAAATAGAAGATTGTCGAAGGAGATTGTACCTATTCTTGGAACGATGAATCGATTCTTAGAAACCTCTTGTCGATACCTCTAACCGTTTTTGAGTTATGACAAATACTATTGAAACCGGAAATGGCCGATTTGTATAGCTTCCGGTTTAACTTGAAGATTGGTGAAGGAGATAGGACATATTCTTAGGATGCTGAATCGATTTCTGAAAACAGCTTGTCGATAACTCACAGTTTTATATCAATGAAAATCAATATTGAAACCGGAAGTAGTAGTGAATTTCTACCACTTCCGGTTTTAGTGGAAATACAGAAGTCGAAGTGTTTTGTTTCCTTTACACCTTGAATCGATTTCTGAGAACCATTTGACGCTAGCTATTATCGTTTCTGGGTTATGACTATTACTGTTGAAACAGGAAGTGGTAAAAATCGACCACTTTCGGATTAAGTAGGAGGTTGTTGAAGGAGATGGAATCTGTTCATGGATTGCTGAATCGATTTCCGAAAACCACTTATCGATAGATTTTACCGCTTAAATTGTATGAAAATAGCTCTTACCGTTTTTGCTATGATACCTGTTGACAGACAGACAGATAGACAGACGGACGAACACAGCCATTCTAAAGGACTTTAATTTCTTATGCATAACATAGTTTGGAAGTCTAAAATTAATCCAGAAGTTTCAGAGGCATCACTGTGATACAATGATAGCTACGTGACATATATAGAGACGTGCAGATGGACGGGGGTCTTTGGGTTCATACCCAACCAATCTCAGAAAATTCTGAGCAAATGAAAAAAATACTCCTATGGAAAAATAAATATCAAATTCCACGTTTTAGAAGTTGGAAAAATCGGATCCCCCTGAGAAATGATTTTTTTCTTCTATTATACCACTTTTGTGATACAATTATCATCAGAGCTGGTAACTGCGCGTCAAAAGTTTTTTTTTTTTTTTGGTGAATCAGGTTTTCGGACGTTCAAAATGCTCAGCAATTACATTTTTTTAGTTTCTACCAGGAACGAAGCCAGAGTTCTGATTTGGGTGGGGGGCATATATACTAAACTAGTAGTATAATTAGCAAACTAGTATTTATGTACTAGTTTAAATATTTCGAAGGCAAGTCAAGATTTGGACCCCGTGCTTCCCCTAGCTACATCCTTGGTTTCTACACAACTTTTTTCCGCTAGAAAGTACCCAAGTGAATTATATAGCTGCATTAATTGCTTGCTATAGTACAACATGTAAATAAATTTTAGGAAAAAAATCATTCGTCATAGCCTACGATGCGGGGTCTTGCGAATATGATTCCCGATGTGAACACTTGGTCGACGTTGAAAATAAAATGGTGGATCAAGACGACTAAAACTATAAACCACATGAGAGGATAGAGACGCATGCTAACATGGAGAATACACTCATTTGTAGCTACAATATATGAAATTCACTACTTTTCGTGGTGACTCTGGCGTTTTTAGCATGCCTTGAAAGAAAGAAAGAAAGCGGAGCAGATACCCTACTATGACACCTGAGATGCCCGCGGCTGAGTCAATACTTAGAAACATTTTGGCGGAGCAAGAATGAGGAAAACCAATCCGGCAGGAGGGGGAGTAGAAATGACATGCCAATTCCAATGTGAAAAACCTCTGTGAAACACAAATAAAAAAAAAGGCTTATCAGATTCCCTCGTTTGCTTGCTTCTTCTCAATTCTTGGAATCCTAACCCGAAGCTAGTCAGTCACGTGATGTGCAAAGCAGAGAAATTCTTGGTTCATCTGCTTGCCCCACCGTTTTGCGAGATAGGATTTACTCATAACTGATAGATGAGATTATTATTATTATTATTATTATTATTATTATTATTATATTCATGTAATTCTGCATGGAGATTTTGTTCTGGAGAATTTTTTCTTTAAAAATTCCTCACAGACAGGGGTGCCCATCCCCCTCAAAGCTGATGGCGCACTCCCCCCAAAACTAATAATCACTTCCCTCCTTAAAACTCAAGTCCTCTAAAAAAAATTGTAAGTGGTTTTCGGAAATCGATTCAGCATCCCATGAACAGATTCCATCTCCTTCAACAACCTCCTACTTAATCCGGAAGTGGTCGATTTTTACCACTTCCTGTTTCAACAGTAATAGTCATAACCCAGAAACGATAATAGCTAGCGTCAAATGGTTCTCAGAAATCGATTCAAGGTGTAAAGGAAACAAAACACTTCGACTTCTGTATTTCCACTAAAACCGGAAGTGGTAGAAATTCACTACTACTTCCGGTTTCAATATTGATTTTCATTGATATAAAACTGTGAGTTATCGACAAGCTGTTTTCAGAAATCGATTCAGCATCCTAAGAATATGTCCTATCTCCTTCACCAATCTTCAAGTTAAACCGGAAGCTATACAAATCGGCCATTTCCGGTTTCAATAGTATTTGTCATAACTCAAAAACGGTTAGAGGTATCGACAAGAGGTTTCTAAGAATCGATTCATCGTTCCAAGAATAGGTACAATCTCCTTCGACAATCTTCTATTTAAACCAGAAGTGGTTGAAATTAACTACTTCCGGTCTCTACTATTTCCAGTTTTACTATGTAATTTGTATAGTTTGGAAGTCTACCGTAGTTTCACACTGTGGAACGATACTCACTTGTTTCTTCTTTTTCAGAGACGATCATGAATCGCAGAATTGATATGTCATGTTCCACTAATTGAAATCAAGCTAAATTCTTTTAAAATTCTTATAATTTATGTGTGGATGGATACACATTGAGTAAGTAGAGAAAATTACGAGAATTTCTGGGAGGCTATCAGTTCTGTGGATTCATGTAATTATAAAATATGTTTCAACTCTACGATTCCAGGTTGTCTCGAAACTTCGTTTTTACATATTTCGCAAACATATACCTCGACAAAGATAATTTTGAAGGATATGTTTAATGAACATTCCTTTTAATGTTTGCAGTAAAAGTAGCTATTTGTGCTTACAAATTTCAGTTCACCCTGTCCTGTTTCAAGAATGCTTTACATTATTTTTCTTATTAGGTCAGTTCAGATGAAAAAACTTTAATTGAAGTATTCTCCCGCGGACAGCATGGAAATTCGACTTATGAAGAACATCGCCGCAACCGTCTAACGCCATCCATCTTCCATAAAGTTGTGAAATGTAAAGATCACTCTTCGTGCCATGTGTTGGTGTAAGACATTTTACACAAGAGAAATTTATCGACACCATCAATAGAATACGGAAGAAATCATGAAGATGTTGCTCCACGAAAGTTTGCGGAGGAGAAGAATGTGACACTAGAGAAATGAGGATGATTCTAGGTATAGTTTCTTAGCTACTAGTCCAGATGGTAAGATATATTTTTCAACTTGTTTGTTGATATAATATAATAAGTGTTTAAGTCTAATAGGTGCTGTTTGTTAAGTGTGCTATAATTAGAGGACTGAATCTGAACGAAACCAAACCACTTCCTTTTGGAAAAGGGACAGACAGATTATTATATTATTTTTTTAAAAATATATATATTTTCATTCTTGTCTATCAATTAATTATCTTCTAATCATATTTCAGGATATGTAATAGATAATGCGTTAGTGGAAGTAAAGTGTGTTCCTTCACTCAGAAATAAGGATGTCACTGAAGAGAAAGAAAAAGACAGGGGCATTTTTTCTTAGAGCCATTCCAGACGGAACTATAGGACTAAATACTAACAGCGACTACTACTATCAAATTCAGGGCCAGTTAAATATTACCAAATTAGACAAATGCTTTTTAGTTGTATACATTGATGATAAATCACCTTTACACATTGTGGAAATAAGAAGAGATGAAGAATTATGGGGAAATGTTATGCTACCGAAACTTATAGGTTTTTTAAAGAGGGTATGCTTCCTGAGATAGTAGATTCTATGGTACAACGTGGGATGCCCTATAGAGACCCGGAATATATCCTAAGTGCTCAAAGCAAGATCGCCAAGAAAAAAGACAATGATCGAGCAAGGATGAAATAGGTGTAATAATGTACATACTTACTGCAACAAATTTGAGTTCTAAATAATCGTGTTCAGCATGTGTATATGATTATTGTTACTATTATTGTATATTTGCAGTTCGTTAATTACTGTTGTAATGTTTTATAATACTGCTTCTATCGTGTTATTCGAAATGCTGGAAAATGCCATGATTTATTGGATCATGGTTAGGAAATATATAAATATTGTAAATATTTTCTTAATAATGTAAACTTGTATTGTGTTTATTTGTTGTTCTTTGTATTATAGTTGCGTTGTGTGTGTATTTGAATTTGTTCATGTTGATGTACTTGTTAATATTGAATAAAGTAACTTAGGGTATTATTATATGATATAAAGACTCAAAATAGAGACTGTTTGTGCCACAATACAGTTCCTTCAAACTAAACTGGTTCTTATAATGAAAAGTAAGGAAAAGTTTAAGCAAGAATAGAACTCTTGCTTTATATTATTATTATTATTATTATTATTATTATTATTATTATTATTATTATTATTATTATTATTATTATTATTATTATTATTATTATTATTATTATGATTTTGAAAACAAATTGATATTTCAAAACATTAGAATTACGTGCTTACGAGACTTCCCCTCGTTACCCCCCCCCCCGCGAAAAGAAAACCTGGATAAGTGCTTAATATATAGTGATTAAATTCCCATCAAATCAAATAAGTTCTCATGTATCTGACCTTGATACATGGATACATGTATTCAAACTACAGACCAGGAGAGCATAACGTGTTCTACAAGATATAATTTTGAGATGACCAATTTCACATCACATCACAAACTCAGGATTGTGAAGACAAGGGACGTACGCAGGGAGTGGGTGCTGGGGGTTCGGACCCCCAATATCCCAACATTGTTGTAAATTTAGTCTAATTTTAGGGGCAAATTTACAAAGTTTAATATAATTATTATCCGTTAACATAATTATTATATTTTCCGTACGGTAATCGGGTTTGGATGTACATCTGCGGGCAGCCAAATTACTGTACAATTTCCATCTCTAAATCGAACAAAATCTGTTTTTAAATACTTTAGTATTTTATTTCGTAACAGAAGAAAAGACTTGATGGTTTGAAAATATATAAATATTGGAAACAGAAGGAAGAAGTTAAAGGGTTACTTACAAAAATAAAAATAAAAATAACGTATTACGCTCATTGGTACGCGTTTTCGTGCACACAGAAATAATAATAATAATAATAATAATAAAACGTATCAGATACTCCATAGAAACACATTATATACCAAGCAATGCAGAACAAGTAATCATTTCAAGACTTCAGTGTCTTTTAAGGCAAGTTCTGCACACAGAGGCCAATTAACCAGAATAATCACCTTTGTTCAGGCTTTTGATTCAAATGAAGGGAGAAGCCGCGGGTGCTCAGAGATAGAGCGTTCACCTCTGGTGAATGGGGTCCCTGGTTCGATCCCAACTCGCGCCATATGAACTTTGTGGTGGACAAACACAGTGTGCATGTTTTTCTCGAGGTTCTTCCACTTTCTTCATTCCACCATTTCATTCATTTCTCATCATCATCGTCTCCTTTAGCCTAACCGGCATAAGCGTAGGACGTAAAACTCAAAGATTTCCAAATGAAGGCACTATCGAAGAAATGTGTGCACGCTTAAAACATCTAAATCGGACAATATATTCCAATTCGAGGTATAAATCAAGCAATATCTAATAGAAAGTCCTCTGTGACATTCATATGTTAACACATTTTCATTGAATATAAATTGTTCAGTTTTCCCTCATATTAGCGGTAAAAGTGTGCTGGAACACAGGAGGACGCCGTCCCGAACCTACAAAAAATATGTACGGCGTCCCCACTTCCTAAAAAATTACAATGGGCAAAGCTAATCAGGGCTTGTCCATCACAAAGTTCACATGGCGATGGCTGGGATCGAACCAGGGACCCCAAGCTCAAGAGGTGGGATCCGATAGTTATGCCTCTGGGCCTGTTCCATACATGACAAATTAATTAAGGGACAATATTGACATATCTCAAAGCCGTACGAATAAATATAACTTCTAGGGCAACTACTAATACGGAGTTTTTTTTAAAACTGAAATTGGCCCACGACTCATTTTTGTTTGTGCTGTTTTGTTTATGTAATATAGTGAACCTGTTTGATACTTCATTTATAATTTCATGTTCGTATAGTATATGGATTAAAAATATTTGTCTTCAATTGGATCCCCCTCGAACGGCCGGTAGCTACCCTGGGGAGAAGTTGCCCTCCTGTCCTCCACAAGTTAAGACCCTAATAGAATCCACTACTTATGAACATCGTTTCTAGCATTTTCATTTTATTTAGTGAAGATATATCGAACCAGAGACCTCTACCACTAAGCCACTGCGCTCCCTACAATCGTAATCGAGTTCTTGATATATATTACGGGTTCGGTGAAAGTAAGCAGAAGGGTAACAAATAGAATCGAAGTTAATAAACAGGTTGGGCTAGGTAGCACCATTTAAATCACTTTCTTTGATGCCCCCTCGAAATTTTACATGCCGGAGACACCAGTGCGCGGGAACATACTATAACCGCATCTTTTTCATGCGCAGCAACAACTAACATATGTAACACAACATATAGAATTTATGACAATTTGAAATGTATATGAATAGTATTATATTAACTCACCACATGTATATAGCTCTTCCACTTCTAAGGCCACGATTTTTCATGTTGCACATGGAATACTATTAGCTGGTTAATATTTAGTTTATTCGTCGTCTTCCCCACCATGGACACTTACAAATCATGTTTTCGTGATATTTGCAACTGTACTAGCAACTTGGTACAGTTGCCAATTAATGAATATTTTTATCACAAACATTTTTCCCCACTTGTAAACTCACCTTCACTTGACTATAAGAATCAACGAACTTCTTCCACATTGCATCACCATATGACAAATGAAGGACGCGAACGAAATTAACATTCTGATGCTCCTTGCATGTGCCAGTGACTGATATTGGGCTACAGCCCCCTTCAAAAATCACATTAAAATTCATGATAAATATCCTAAGAAGGGATATGCGCAAGAAGCTATTGGTTGTCAATTAATATGAAATTTGTCGTTATGTTAGTAAATATCTGGAATGTTATTTTGGTAACAGGGGGCACACAGTACGCAGGGTAAATTAGTAGAGATACCTTCGGCAATCACAGGGGGACGGGAAATAAAAATTCCAAATTTTATTTTGAGAGTGCTCTTGAGTTTCAAATTACTTGTAAGATGCGCAGAATTAATGATCCATACTACTTTTATGTACCAATGACTAATATGGGACTACAGCCTCCTTCGAAGAGCATAATAAATTCAATATGATTGTTCTTACGCAAGGATTTACTGGCAGGAGCTAAATATTTTTTTACAGTTAATAGGAAATTTGTCATTATTTTTTAAAGAAAATGTTTATTTAGAAAAGAGTCTTAGTAACAATAGGATAATACCCCTGTGTTGTTTTCCTTTCAGGGCATGGACTCAGAATTTCTTTTGCCTAATGGGAGTGCCAATATGAAACGTTGGAAGTAGTTTTCTCTAATTCAGTGGTTCCCAAACTTTCCAATAACGGGGACCCCTTGTTCGTTCGGAAAGTGGTCTGTAGGTCCCCTTGCAACGCTATTTGGAATAGATGGAATTACCACTGACAAGAAAAAGATCAAGAAAAATAATGCAATAATTAGTTTATTCTAAATATACATGATTGTTTCCTATTTAACGAAATTTCAATTGAAAATACAGTAATCTTCAAGACTGTCTTTTCTCTTAAAGGATACCACTTCATAAACAATGTTCTCAAATGTGCGATCACTAATGTGAAGAATGATTTTTTTTCATAATTTCGTTGAAATCTGGAATAGGTTTTGTCACCATCAATCTTAGGTCCGATTCGACACCAAGACGATTTCGTTTCTAAGTTTTAATACTGCAAAGAGCAGAAAATTTATGCTCACTTAAGTAAGCGGTAGGGGAAGCCATCAAATGTTGTGATGCCTTTTCATACAACTCTTTATACTCACAGCGCACAAGCAACCAAAAGTTACAAAGTTCATTTTTCAAAAGTTTATCCATTAATTCCCAAGATAGTTCCAATAGCTGTTCTTTTCTGTGTTCGAAACATTCATAATTTGTACGTCATGTATTTCTACTATCACCGACCCGAAGCTCATTTTGAAAATTTTAAAAAAGACATTTGGAAGAGACAGACATAATATCAAACTTTATTAACCAACCCTCGTATATAAAAGGAACAATCTCGAAGCTTTCTTCATCAGTTTTGTATTTCGTGCATCTGTGTTGGTAGGTCTCATTTTGATTCTTACGGCAATATATGGTCGAGGAACAAGGACTGTTCACGTGAGAGTTACATGCTTGGTAAATGTCCTTTTGGGCCTGATTTTGGGACAATCACTTTCAACCTACGCACTTTTAATACCAAAAGCTCATTGGACAATAATTCTGATCCCGACGCTAGGAGCGAAAACCGGGATTTCCCCGTTGACCATATACATGCTTTGGTTTGCTAAATAGAACTCTCACTGTGTGTTTAGTACGCGTGCCTGTTTCTTACTTCGAAGAGCACCCACCAAGGCGTGTGGGGTGCCGTGTTCTAAAGATAATACGCGCTCCCCTTGTATGGGTTGTGCTTCGCACGTTGAATCGCCGTTGGCATGTGAGAGTTAATTTTCAGAGTTTATCAACAGTGATATGTTACGCATCTGTACAAAAAAGGTCATTCTAACAGTGTGTCGAACTCTCATATAAAGTGACTCGTAATACGTGTTAACATTTTAACATTCGTTTGTGGCCTCAGCTCGGATGGTCGTTTTATTTCTGCCAGTAGGGAATTACATTGAACCTTCAAGACTAGTTGACGCAGCGCCGAGCTTATTTCGGCTCTAGTACAGGAACTTTTGTGGATCTTGTTTACATCTAGGGGATTTGACGCCAGGACCCGAGTTGTACACTCTAAATACAGTACCCACTATTTCAGAGGTACAAAACGGCCTTTCTGTACCCATGAATTTAGCAAGTACATGGTACCCAAGAAGTAGCAGGTACAATGTACGTCTGATTTCTTAGCTACAAATATTTTTCATAGGTACTAAAGCTCGTAATTTCATGGGTACAAAACCTAATTTCATGGGTACATGTATAGTCAGAAACAATATTAAGTATAGGTTGGAGCTATAATTTCATATACTTTCAACCTATATTTAAGTTAATATTGTTTCTGACTGTGCCTATTACATGGAGCTGCAGTGGCTCAGTGGTAGAGCGTTCACCTCTGGTGCATGGGGTCCCTGGTTTGACTCCAGGTCGTGCCAGGTGAACTTTGTGGTAGGCAAACACCGTGTGCGTGGGTTTCCTCGGGGTTCTACCATTTCCTCTCACTTTCTTTATTCTACAATTTCATTCATTTATCATCATTGCCGTCTTCTTTAGCCTTACCAGCATAAGCGTGGAACGTAAAACTCAAAGATTTTATTTTATTTTGTACCTGTTTTATTGATAAACATAAGTTGACTCAATCAATATCTAGATTACAACCCTTAACAACATTTGCTATTATAGGTCGTAATCTAAGCATTTTCAGTCAACATTAAAAGTCGCAATCACTCTGATTAACATAAATATGCTAAAAAAGAAATGTGATGGTTCTGTATAAAACTTAGGTGGGCTCGTGAAAACTTTCGTAACGTGAGTCTGTTGCCCATTTCATAAGTAGAAATATTGGTTTAATCTATTAAAAAAATAATGGAAACAAAGGTCATGTGATGCATCACCTTTAAGACTAGATTTCAATAGAAATTCAAAGGCAAAGTCAGATTTTCAGTATTTGTACCCTGCTACTTTTCAGAGATGACTTTATTAATGATATTGAAATTAGAAACAATATGAAACTTGGTTACATAAACAGTAATAATGAAAACTCATTTTTTCAATAAAGTTCTGATGATATACTATCACAAAATGAGGTGGGCTCCATTTTCCATTTAAGATTATTTTCAGACAAATTCAACAGGGCTGCCTCCAAAATGGCCTACAAAACACATTATACTGCTAGAAATTTTCCGCATCCAACTAAACCAATTTACAATTATTCCTCTTTCACTTCAGAATATACGGTAATCAGGGTGGCTCTAACTTTGACTTACTTTGTACCGTATCATATATGAATATACCTTGTACTTTGTTCCTTATTATAAACACAAACATTTATTCGATTTGAAATGTTTGAATACATTTTATATTAATACTAAAGTACGGCCATTCGTCCTACTGGAAGGACGCGCCTCCTGATTAAAAAATGGAGAATCTGTCCTCCCGGAAGAATATAAAACTCCTATAAGAGGTATTCTGCAAAAGAACAAATATCAGTGTGATACTATCCATCAAACATTACCTTCGGAAAGCATCTCACTTTTAGTGAACGAACAATCGTAACTTTTTTTTTTTTTTAAGATTGGATGCCATACAGAACTGAGACTTCTCTTTTTCCTTAGTGATGCTTTCTATGCTGCCACAAATATACAAAGTTCTCTTAACTGTGGGAAAATATTGTAGTTCCTTTTGGACGTTCAGTCCTTCCTGAAGGATGTTTAAGTTACAAGTTTTCTGATGAAAGTAATGAAAATACTTAAAAATACCATCGATTATATTTTCGACATCAAAGCTCTGCTTTTATTAACCCAAATAAAACAACATAACATCTGAGCAATGCAAATACCTTCCATTAAAAGCTAAGCTTTTAGCTTTTGATAAAACTTATTTTCTTTGTTTAGCTGTTATTTTATTTTACTTGGGGCAAAATGCCACATATTCTTCTTCAAGCTGTGGATTAGGAAAAAATGAAGAAATAATATTTCAGTTTGTGTGTTCGGACTCACACCGATTAAAGCATCCCAAATTGAATAAAGCAGAACCAGAAGCTACGCGAAAAATTTGAAGAACAACCAAGGACCAGATTGTTTTGTTGAATTAGGGGAAGGGGCGCTGATAATGCAAATTTGATGTTTTAACCTTTTGTTCACAATTTTTGCTGCTACATTATATAACCTTATAAAATAATAAATAAACATTCTTATTTTAAAATGAAGTGCTAAATATACTTGATATACAGGAACATAATTCAAGTAATACAAAACAAGTTTATTGCTATTGTTTAATTGTTATTCTTGCAGTTGTTTTCGTTATAATATTTAGTATTTTATATGGTTTCTGCAGTACGCTGCGTTTAATATTTCTTTGTCACATGTCAAAATTTTTTTGCAAGTCCCATACATAAGAGCAGCAGGGATGTCTCTTCGATATCACGGCTGTTTCTCCATTTCCTTTCCACAGCATTTTGGACTCGGCAGTATAGAATAGGGTTGGTCCTTGAGGCTTTCAAGGTTTCTGGAAACGATGCCTGTAATATATATATCCAAAGGAATGAGTTTAGATATGTTTAATAAAATATAAAGAACACAGTACATATTTAAATAAAGAAATAAAATCACGAAATAGCAATGCTGTGCAAAATATGCAATAATTATCTTATCCAGTGTAGCTACATCTAAATTGAAAAGTTGTTTACAGACTATCGTTATGTAGACGACACGTTAATTCTCTATAAAGACAACAAAAAAATAGAAGTACTCCTTAGAATGTTTAACAATATTAATTTTAACAATGAAATATGTTATACTTTGGTACGTTGTTTTAGTGGTAACATACTACAAAAACTTATAACTTTACTTTGAAATTCGATTGTTCTTGGTAAAATTCTGTATTTTCGTCAGAGTTTGTCCATGTGGGCGCAACTCAGCCAAAAATGTGTTTTTTTTCGGGTTGGAAACACCTGAAAAAACCCACCTGGTTATTGAGCTTTTGATGAGTATATTAGTCATACAACTAAGCGGATCACATTGAAAGTGATTTCTACAAAATTTGGACTTTTAGGCATATTACATCATTCAATATATACTAATTAAGTCTTTTCTAGGACCTTTGTAAAGTACTGAATGAATTTTTAAAAACTCAGCCTGAGATAATTATGGAATTAATTGAGATAATTATACAAATTAATGCACAGATTATGCTTATATTTGAAAAAAATAAAGTCTTTGAGTTTTACGTCCCATGGTTATGGTTTTTGGGCTAAAGGAGGCTGTGATAAAGAGAAATGAACGAAATGGTGAAATGAAGAAAGTGGGAGGAAACGGGAGAACCCCGAGAAACGGTGATTGTCCTCCACAAAGTCCACATGGCGCGAGCTGGGATCGAACCAGGGATCCCAAGAACTGGAGGTGAACGCTCTACCACTGAACCACCGCGCCCCCTTGTTGCAAATTATGACAATGAGAATCTTGAAATATAAATCACATTTTAACACTTTTACCCACTTACATTTAGATATTTTGAAAAATAAATTAAGTCCGAGAAAACCGATACAGACGTAAGTGGGTTGTTTTTTAAACCCTGATTTTAGTAGCTGTCGACTTTGTCTGGGTACGATGCTATTAGCAGTTAAGTTCCTAAAATCCACAAACAACAATGCTCCAGTGAGAATCGAACCTGGAACATTGAAGTAAGCGGAATGATACTTAAAAGCGCACGGCTACTGCGGTCAACTCTCGTTCTAATTTACAAAATCAAGTAAAAGGTGCTACAAGACTTTTTTCTGAACTGCAAAATTGGTTTCAAAGTACTTTTAAATTCTTATGTGCAATAGATGTAATCTGTTGGTCGTAGAAGGATGTCAGAAGGAAAAGAAAAAATGTATACAATTAAAATATATTAAAAAACTACAGTAATTCCGTGGGAAAAGAGCGGCAGATCGCCGAAAGATCTATGTAACTTTAGAAAAGTATGGTTTCATGTGTTAAATTTAGAATTTTTGAATCAATATACAATGAATTTTATGTTGAGCATTCACTGATAGAGCAATTCCAGCAATTTCATCAAAAGTGATGTGTGATTGGAAAACAAAACTAGTACACGTGATTAATGGCATTGGTACAGTAATTAAATAATTGGAAGTTTACTAAATGTAATAAATGTATACAGGTACCTATAATTATTATTGCTCTTTAAAGATAGCAACACATTACCATTTTAATGGTAAGAGAACATTTACTTGATTTTTAAAATATCAAAGCGATTATTTATTAAAACATACTTCGATTTTGCTGCTATCTATGTCTCATAAAATAACGAATTATTTATTGAGATCACAACGCAAAGGCGAAGATTAATCAAATTGCGGTCCCAATTCCAAGCACTTCTATTCAAAAAAAAAAAAAAAAAATGAAGAATATCCCTCTGTATCCTACTGCCATATTACCAGATTTTACTACAATGCATGAGTATTGCATAAACAGGCTATTCAAAATTCCTTCTCCAATTTACTGTAATTACTGATGACGATCTTAAAGACATCCGAAACATTGATGTTGCGATTTCTAATAAATTTATTTTCAAAATAATAAAAAAATTGCAAAAGATAAAAATAAATGGTTAAAATTTCGTACAATGCTATTACCTATGTTAAAGGGTTTTAAAAGTCGACACTGGCCGTATTTAAGGCACCATTACAGCATTTGCCTAGTACGACTAACAAGTAAGGTTTCCCAGGTGATACACGACGATTTTAATCAAACTTCACAGATTTGTAGAACAGCAAAATATAAGCGACACGTATTTTTTTATAGCGGCCCATATGCATATTTAGGCGGTATAATAGGGCTGTCAAATTGAAACAACAAAGTATACTTTAGGTAATAGCGCGAAAACGAGAAGAGATAGCCAAACGTTGTAAAGGAGCAAATTGTCATGACACGATAAGCATTTCAATAACACATAGCGCTTCCACGGGGATAACGCACAACATCCGCAAATGGACCAATCAGGGATGAAAAGCAATCACAGAGCTTAATCTATTACGCGGAATCCAAAGAACGTAGGTAAGAATAAAGAATGAAAAAAATAAGTGATACGGTTTTTTTTTTCGTTTTTGCAAGATGAGACAAATAACGTAAGTAGATGCATCGTTATCTCAATGTCGAAAGATTGGAGAACTGGGAATATGAAGATGTGAACGCCTGTATGAGAGGCAACCCGTCAATCAGTGTTGTAGAACTGGTTGCAGGTGACAGGTAGAATCCTGATCGAGAGATAAATACCAAACCTGGTCTTGTTGTTCAATGGTTTATATGTTATATATATTAGTAGTTAGTGATTGCGAACAGTTCAATGCTCATGATCAGTAATTTAAAAGCCAGCCAGCAGTAAACGAAATCACGCCCTCCCTGTAAGAATCGGCCGTATATGATAGTAATACAAACATTGATATTGTTTTGCAACAAGCCCCGTTGTAGGGATAAATTGGCCCTTTGTGGGATACTAAACAACATGTTGAACACAATTGAACAGGTTGACAAAAATAGACAATTCATAGTCACATGCATATGAACATGCATTTAAACCAAAACACATGAATATGTTACACAAGCACTATTTTCGGTAATATGCTGTATGTTGAACCATAGCCGGCTGCTATTTAACAGAATGTAGCGTAATGTCGAATATTGTATGGAACGAATATAAGCAATTGTAGTAAATATTCGTCATACAAATGATTCTTATTGAAATCGGACATGAGCCTAATAGAACTTTCTTGACATAAGCAGTATTAAAACGATATTAAATGATTCGGGGCTACATGTATTTGTTTCGAAATATACAAATATAAGTATTATAAAGTATGGCACGTCAAATGAAAATGAAAAGTCCTACAACTAACTAACAAAACAGTTCGATATACATTTACGAAAACAGTACATAAATACCGTTCTTGGCCATTCAAATACGTTTGAATTTGTCACATGTCAATATTGGAAACCATTCCTCTGTTGTATTAATAGATAGAACTAAACGTAGCATTCCGAACACAAACATCTAGAAAACAGGTCTAGTGTCATTGACAAAGAACTGGGCATAACTAAAACCGAAGAACATAACCAGTGATGCAATTCATGTTGTTTAGTATCCCGCAAAGGGCCAATTTATCCCTACAACGGGGCTTGTTGCAAAACAATATCAATGTTTGTATTATTATCCTATACGGCCGATTCTTACAGGAAGGGCGTGATTTCCTTTACTGCTGGCTGGCTTTTAAATTACTGATCATGAGCATTGAACAACAAGACCAGGTTTGGTATTTATCTCTCGAGCAGGATTCTACCTGTCACCTGCAACCAGTTCTACAACACTGATTGACAGGTTGCCTCTCATACAGGCGTTCACATCTTCATATTCCCAGTTCTCCAATCTTTCGACATTTAGATAACGATGCATCTATTTACGTTATTTGTCTCATCTTGCAAAAACGAAAAAAACCCGTATCACTTATTTTTTATCATTCTTTATTCTTACCTACGTTATTTGGATTCCGCGTAATAGATAAAGCTCAGTGATTGCTTTTCATCCCTGATTGGTCCATTTGCGGATGTTGTGTGTTATCCCCGTGGAAGCGCTATGTGTTACTGAAATGCTTATCGTGTCATGACAACTTGCTCCTTTACAACGTTTGGCTACCTCTTCTTGTTTTCGTGCTATTACCTAAAGTATGCTTTGTTGTTTCAATTTGACAGCCGTATTATACCGCCTAAATATGCATATGGGCCGCTATAAAAAAATACGTGTCGCTTATTTTTTGCTGTTCTACAAATCGGTGAAGTTTGATTAAAATCGTCGTGTATCACCTGGGAAACCTTACTTGTGAGATAAACCAGGGATAAGCGGTTGCTGAGCGCGAACCCAGGAACTTCCTAAAACGAAGCCAACGCTCTACTCAACTGCCCTACGGTCACTCGCTAATATAAAGCAAAACTTAAATATAATTACCCCTAACTCAAGTTGATTTGGAACGACACGGGTTTGTTGCTTCTCTTTTGACAACAGTTTTTGCTTCTTTCTTCCTCTGCCAATCTTCTTATGAAAATACCTTACGAAGAAGAAGAGGAGAGAACTGTCACTTTTATTTTACCAATAATAAACTAATTCTTAATTATAAATCAAAATAAAAGTTAGTGTGCTTTAAATATGAAGCAACACATTTGTATTATAATCGCGCTATTTATTCCTATTGCATCAGACAGCTAAACATTTTCCTAGTAATCGATCTCTACTTTCGGAAAAAGATCTACTTTCATATCACTGTGTTGCATAAGGACGTAAGGCCAAATAAAACTATTTATATCCATATGTAATCTAAATAAATTAAGAAATTTATTTAATCCAAAACACCGCTTGAAAAGAAATATATATATATATATATATATATATATATATATATATATATATATATATATATATATATATATATATTTTATTAACCACACTCGGTTAGAGTATTATTAGATAATCCATATTTTTTTTATTTGTGTAAACTTTTTTTTTTAACTTTCACTAAATTTAATTTACTAAAATCTTGAAGGTATACAGGCGACGACAAGGAACTACAAATTAAAACTGATTGATACAAGTAGATTTCGGGATCATTCCAACTATTTGAAAATTAACAATTCTATAAGGAAATTTTTTTTTTACATTTTTTCCCACTATAATCACTTTATTCCGCACACATTGTTTCCAGAAATCTAAAGTCATTAAATACACAATAATGTATTTTTTTTCGAGAGTTTGGTGAGAGGAGAGTGATTACAAAAGGAAAATTTCGTCCAAAGCTTTTCCCGGAGGGAGAGTTCCTAGTATCGCTGCTACGTTCCCTCTTTGCACAGCCATACTTATCCTTTGTATAAGGTAGGATGAAGCTCGGGTGTCTCCTGTGTTAATAGCTATACGGTGTCCAACTTCATTAATGAAGTTTAGACCTTCCTGACCCCAGGACCCACAAGTTTCAATGGCTATGGTGACGAAGTGGTATTTGTCCAACAGGTTGCTATACTTTCGTCTCTTTTCATATTCTCTGCAAGTTGCAACCGTCCCAGCTTTTGTCGAAGATATATATTTGGCTGACCATGTGTAGCAGACAGATACTGGCACCCAACAAAATATTTCCCACCAGATGTATCGAGTAATATTATATGTTAGTAGCGTAAGTAATTTTGGGGGTCTTATAAATTACACACGAGTAGAATCACAGTATTTACAGACAAATTGTTGAGTGGGTCAGGAAAGTTTAACGAAATTATATTTGTCTGTTTGTTTAGTTTGAGATATTGCATTCCCTATTTGAGTTTGCGATATTGAGCAAGAAACACTGAAATTTCGAAGGAACCGTATATTTTATTTTTTGTTTGGCAAAGTTTAAGCTATTACCGTTCATAAAAAAAGACAGAGAGAACTGTGTAAGTTGTAGGCCCAGTTGCTAAATTTTCCTTCGATCGCTTTTACGTTTTTTTTTTTTCCTACGAACTCTTGTGGAATATCAGCTAGGGCCAGGTTAATTTAAGTCCTTTCAGTTTTAGTCGTTACTTTCGTGATATAGGCCTATGATGTGAGGGAAAGGATAACCCCTCCCCTATGATATTGCGAGTTTTATTTGCCGCATTTTGATAAAACCGCCTTCTCCGTGTGCACATTGTGTATGTTTTTTGTCATGTACTTGTACAAGGATTTCGAGGTATTCGTAGAAGGTAGAGGGGTGCAACGTTCTTATTATTATAGTTCGATGTGTCCAATTCTGCTCTGAGTTTATGGGAGTAGGTGATGGTGATGATGGACGACATAGTAGACTGAAGAACGTGAGATGAATTGGGTTCGGGACAAACCTGAGAAGTCACACGGATAGGATGTTTATCTACCTAATGCCCACTTAACGAGAGCTAGGATCAAAACAGGAATCCTACTAATCAGAACTGATCGGTCTACTACTGAGCCTCTTCGCGAACCGGGAACATTCATGTTGGAAATAAACGTAATTCTTTCTACTCCATATCTTATCCCGAATTGCATCCAAAACACCGAGAGTTATCAAAAACCGTAAAGAAAATATACATACTTCATATTATGTAAAATCAAATATACATTCTAATTATTCATATTCTCCACACCCACATTTCAAAAGCCTGCAATCTTTTATCGTCCCTTTTGCTCAAGTCCATGTTTCTGCCCGATTGAGAGAAACTGTATAAAGCAATCTAAACATCTGAAAAGAAAACAGGTTCGCAATTATATTATCGGTGTCTAAACGTATGAACAAGTACTATGACTACGGGCTATGTAGAAGCAAATGTGATTAAGGGATTTGGATAGTTTATTTATTCAATAATTCAATGTTCAATATTAATGTTTACAGCGTTGAATATTAATGAAAGACGCAAGTGCAACTCTGCAAAAATTGAGTCACACACAACATATTACAGTAATGCTTAAATATAGTTAGTGATGCCCACCAGAAAAGATTTGAGAATGTTTCGTCTCACAAAAGTTTCGAAAGTTCTGTCTCGTCTCGAAAACCATATATATTTTCTGTTGAAATAGATCTATCTCGTCTCGAATCTTGTAACGAAAATTCTGTATCATCTCGTGCGTATCACTAGGTATAGTGTGTGAAGTAACAAAAAATCAAAATCACGAACCTTAATCCTTCAATAAATCCCAAGTTTTAATTAACCTTTAGTCTAATTTTTGAATAGATTTTACAAATGTTAAAATAATTTATTCGTATGTTTAGTTTGGACCAGGGTGCGAATTGGCGGGGGGGATGCCAGGGATTCCCCCCCCTGACAAAAATCTTTCCCACCCTGAGGAAGGAAAATTTTATCCCTGGCAGGGATAACTTTTCCCCCCCTCTGGAGTATTTTTAAGTGGACATAAAGATAAGTAGGTCTACTTTGCGTAGCTAACCTAAATATTACTTGAGGGAAAATTTATGAAAGATCTCACATCTCAACTGTTTAGTACTTGTTAGTATATATATATATATAGATATATATATATATATATATATATATATATATATATATATATATATATATATATATATATATATATATATAGGGGGAGGACTGGGTGCGCATATGAGTGAAATTCATCCCCCCCTGGGAAAATTTTTCAATTCGCACACTGGTTTGGACCCTCAAAAGCTTTGGATCTCTTCAGAAATAAGTTCCTGCGCACGTGACTGAATATTAGATATTCATGATGTTTGTATATACATAGTTGGACTTCCGTCCTTGTTCAGTTTCATCCCTTAGTAATTATAATACTTCAATATGAACGATTTGATTATGTTATATACAGAAACAGTATCAATCAATATTGTATACGCTTAGTTAACTATCTACTCTCTGTATTTCGCGATTCATCGCCATATTTAATCTCACTCTATTAATAGAAAAACTTTAATCTTTTCAGGTGGCTAAAGCGCGTAGCTCCATGGTAGATTCATAATAATTAGCAACTTGCTTTTCGAACTGACTGAAAATCTTACCTGGTGAGGGATAACGCGCTCTTTAGTGTCCGAATTTATATTTTCTAATTTAATCTGTATATATATATATATATGGCTATTTTTACTCTATTATTTTGTCGAGCTTGTATCTAAACATCAATTTTCTCTACAAGCCTTCGCTTTGAACAAGATGCATGTTTTGGGCATTGGCCTTATCGTAACGGGAATGAATAGCTTCGATGCTGACATCACATTAAACCTTAATGAATTAATCAGTCAATTGTAGATACCGTGCCACATAGGATCGGTGTTAAAGAGGGACGTTAAATTTCCATCCATCATCAATATAACATAATAATGAAAACAGCGAAACATATTTCATTTTATACTCTTAAACAAACAGTTCTTGTGAATTGAATGATGTTAATTACTGAGTGGCTGGTCACAAAGCGATTCAACCACTAGATGTCAATGTAGGAAAATCCATTCACAAGGAGATGATAATAAACCATTCCCATTGTATTAGGGAATTATAGGTACATGCGAACTACCAATTCGAAAGACTTTCATCAAATATTGTACATTTGCCATTTCCATCAAGTTAGAAATCGCTTTAGCTTTGGAGGAAAGTTATTTACACTTAGTGATCTGCATGGACCAGGCTCAGTCTGAGACCCGCAATCCGCTTCGGCCTACAGGTCGCACTTGGGAGGACCAGCTCATTTCCTTCTTTGGATCGGGTCTGGCTCGGGCGGGTTCGATATTGCTTTCTCTTCAGGGCAGGGCGGGCTCCAGACGATTAATTGCAGTTCTTTAATAATGTTTCTTATTAAATGATAGTTGGAATAAAGCTAAGCGTTGAAGTCTGTTTGCACGGCTGCACGTGTACTGAAAGACATTGCAAACAATGCAATTTGTACAGTTAGTGATCCTTAGCTGTAGGACCAGGCTCGGGCCAAGACATTTTAAAACTTAATGGCCAGGTTGGGTTCGATTCAAAAACCTCCAAATCTTTGCGGGTCCGAGCTGGACTGGAGTTAGCTACGTTAGGGATGGATTGGGCTTGGGGCGAAAAGTTCGGCTCATGTATTTCTCTAGTACAACTTCAGCAACTCTAGTTCATGAAGTACAAAGAAGGGGGTATAGAAAGAAAATTCTGCAAACCAATAATTTTAATGAAATAAGACTTGTTTGTCAATTTATAATATCAGGGTATGGCAGATCGCTTTAGCTTGGTTTCAAATTATATGAATGCCAAATTGAAATCTTATTTGTAGAACGGATATGTATCCACATGTGCAAAAAATTGCGCGTATACTGCCACTCACGATTTTCCGCGTTTATTTCATTTTCCGTACGTTTATGGGTAAAATTTAGTTATTAGTATGTGCTAATAATAGAAAGCAATCTAAGGAGATATTTTCAAAAAAATATAATAAAATAATAAAAATATGAGCAAAAACAAAATTATGCCAAATATAAATTAGCTTCTGTAAGTAAGATGTCGTTCGAAAATATTGAATTAAACAGAAAAACTGTTATCTTAAGGTTCGAAGCGATACGAACCATGGTTATTAAGATTATTTCTTAAGAAAAAAGAGCAAACACAGCGTTGCCTCCGTGGTTAGGTGGATGGAGTGGCGGACTCGTTGTTATTTTATTATTTTGACATCACAACGAATCCCATCCCATCCCATATATCTTTTTACAAAACATTATAGAAAGTGTATAATTGACATATCCTTTAATCGACGTATTCAGTATTAGAATACGTGTACTATTGGAAACAGTTATTGTTTTCAGTTTATGGTCTTGTATGTTACACCTCCCCTACCCATTCTTGAACAGCAGACAACTCACTTGGGATTTGTGTGTCAGGAACAGGAAAAAGAGCATACGCGACCTTGACAGTCTTTCCAGTGTTACCCATTGTTATATCGACATGACGTCATATCGAATGACGCTTGTTGTCATGAAATAAGATTGAAAGGAAAAAAGCTGATGTCAAATTATCGTTTGTGTGTGTGCTTGTGTTTTTTCTTTTTAGAGTATTGACTTTCTCTCTATCTTTCCTTTTTAATATCCAAAAGTGCAAGAAATGCAATCAAAGTCTGTGTAAGGAAGGTTTTTCTTGAACGAAACTAAATTATAAAGATCTATGTATGCTGAACACGAATACTTCCAAAAGATAGAATAATAATGAACGATAATCATACCATATTTCAACATTATATAGTAGCGTGAAAAACTGATATTAAAATTATATAACAAACAGGCACAAGGTTTTTATTCTAGCATGGCAACACATTAAACGTAACTCATTAAATTTTGGGAATTGCAAGTTATCACTTTACGTGTCATTGTATTTCTAGTAGTTTTCACGTGCGTGCGACGAAAGAAATTCTAGTAATAGTGATAAAAATCGAATTCGAGATTTCAATGAATTCACGTTTCACGCCTCCACATTCCGAAAAAGTGATTTTGATGTATGCCCATCTGTTCGTCTGTCGGTTCGTCACGTTTTTACATGCATTCAAATAGAGGCCATACTGTTCGACGTATCTGGACCGAGTTATAGACATGAAGTTTCAATAACACTTTATCGTTTCGAATTCTATATCCCCCGACACCTAAAAATAAGGGCAGTTTACTGAAGGATGAAAATTTAAAATAATTAAATTGTCTCAAAAACAGTTGTAAAGATTTTGTTTATTTTCTAGAAATATAGTATGAATCATTGCTCTGAAAAAATACGTAAGGTCTAATTTACTGTATGGGATGCGTTTTTTCGAACAATCTTCTCAATCACATTTCATAAATAAATGTATCGTTAATAACCTAATAATATGACACAACTCGTTTGTCCAGAAAAGATACACAAGGGATATTTTATTCTTGGGGACGACTTTTTTCCACGATTTTCTCAGAAAGTACTCAGACGCTTTTGCTCATAGTTCACATACAATTATTTCCTTAAGAATTCTAATATATGGCATAAGTTATTTCTAAGAGAAATATGACCACTCGGTACTTTAATTTTGGACGTAAGTTGCTTCCAACAAATTTTTCCAATACACATTATTTTTTCGCATTTCCCAAACAAATGTTTCAGTAATAGCTGCAGCCTAACACGAGTCAGTTTAAGAAATTCGAGCGAGAAAATTCATTGCGTTTCATCCGTACCCATTCTTAAATATATTTTTAAATGTTACACCTAATCACAATTTCCCTAACAAAATCGAAGGTTCTGTTTAAATGTGCTTTGTTGTGGCCAAATGGTTCAAATGCATTGGTTCTGGATTTGGTTCCCGGTGAGAGCTACTGTATTTTTATCCAACGTTAAGATATAGGTGCAAAGAGAAAAGTGTTTAAACAAGCCTAATCAATCTAATGAGTAATACAAAGAAATAACACAATATTACGAAATTATAGAAGAAACGTTGTTAATATTAGATATTTGCGTGTGAAATGTCAAACCGATGACAGTCAACTTCAAAGGTAAGAAAGTGAAACATCCAATATCAATTAATCAGTGGTCTCTAGTTAAAGCTATCCTACTAGGAAGTGATTGAGATACCAAAAAATGTTGTAATTCCTGGGAGACATGTTAGGAGAATACATTGGGTGAGATAGTTTAGCTCATGAATAGTCTGCACCTTCGTTGAGTATTGAAGTACGTAGGTCTATATAGGTTTGCATTGAAATGAGTATTAATACACAATATCTGTTGAATATTACGGAGGCTTGCGGACAGGTTTGCAGTGCATTTCACGGAGTTCGATATTGTAAGGATCCTAGCGAACTCCTGAGCCTTCCCCACTGTACACTATCAGTTAAATTTGTGCTTAATTAAAAACTATTTGTTTAAACTTAACACTGTTAACCGTTATCACCTGTGCACTACGGGCAACAATCCGCTAGTACTTCTTCGTTTTTGCCCTTTGTTTTAGCGCCATAAATGTTTTCGTTCATAAATTTCTTTGTCTATGATTTGCATATAAGTAGCGCGGGCATTAGATTTTGACTTCTACTTCATATGCATCTAATTACAAACACACGTATAGAATGAACACAATAAACTTTGAATATATAGTTTGTGTACAGAAAATCATACACGAGGCGCTGCACGGGAGAGCAGTTTGCATACTTTTGGCAGTCAACTTCCTAAGAAATTTATAATAATAATAATAATAATAATAATAATAATAAACAGAAAACGAAATAGTTATTTACATAATTTATTTATTTAAGTATGTAAGTGCAATATACTTAAGTTTTTCTCTCTCTCTCTCTCTGTCTCTCTTTGAAGGCAACAACCCTTAGGGTACCAAGACGTAGAAAAGGACTTGTGACACTCACGACTATAGGGTGGTGTGTGTTTGGCACATCGGCTAATCTTGTTGTTAGTCCCATTTTTTGGACCGGATGAGTTATTCACTGTAGAATATACAAGAAAATATACCTTTCTTTTACTTTTAAAGTAAATAATTACACTCATTCATTCAATGTGATACTTGTTTAACTGTATACAGATAACTGATCCGTGGAAGAATCGTTGATAATAATAAATAAAATAAACTCGACAAATATTCTTGTAAATAATAAGTAAAAGTTTGAGTTACACTATTCACGTGTTATCCAGTTGTGGCACACTGGAATATAGGGGACGCCTTTCTATTTTTCCCAGTTATTTTAACTGCTTCAATTGAAATGAATCTATAATAATAAGAGAGTGAATTTATTCTTCTTATCCTTCGATTTGAAAGTAAGGTCCACTAGAATTGTATACATAAAAATAATAATACTCAGAATTCTATACAGTAGTTTGTTTTATTCGAAATGACATACTTTCTGCAAATGTTTGGGTTGGAATTATTTGAAATCAAATCTGTAAATTTTACGACCTACGGTTATACCGGCTAGGCTAAGGGACACGGTGATGACGAGATATAAAAGAAATGGTGGAATGAAGAAAGTGGGAGAAAACGGTAGAACCCCGTGAAAACCCTTGTTCAAGGTGTTTCTCCACCACAAAATTCACTTGGTGCGAGCTGGGATCGAACCAAGGTTTCCATGCACCAAAGATGAACGCTTTATCACTGAGCCACCGCGGCCCCTCTGAAATTATTTATAGGAGAGATGACTACTTTATGAAAACTTGATATCGAACACATTTGTTTAAAAATACCAGCTTTTTGTGAAATATTGCTTAATATTCAAGAAAACCTAAGTCAATAATAATAATAATAATAATAATAATAAATTGAAAACTCTCTGGACCTAGTGCATTGGCACAATTCCAAGAATTAAAAAAAATTGGTTTCCTGCTCTTGTAAGTGTACAAGGACTTGATCCCTGTTGCTTTCAATATACGAAGAAATTGTCCAACTGTCAAATGAGATGCTACATAAAATGCCCTATGCAACATAATGTAGTATAGAGCCATCATTTCAGGTTGTCTAAAGAACACTTTCGTTTTAGCAAGAAAAGATGAAAATAGGAAGTACTCAGTTTTAACCTAGTAGAATGTTTGCAGATTTAAGGGAAAGTGCACAGAGTTGTTGGATATTAAATGTAGTTCGGATTGATGGAGTAAGACATCGTAAGTAGTTTATTGTTTGACATATACTGGGAGTGACCAAGCCATTACTTATGGAAATATCGAAAGAGATACGTTAATGGTGTTAGTTTCAAACTATTGTAGAAATGAAAAATTTAAGGAAATCTCTAAAACTCTGAAATCACAGATCCACATTGACTGACTGCTAAGTAAAACTGCTAAATCTGACTAAAGCCAAAGAAAAAGTCTTAATGACCTTTGCTACAGTTTCAGACATATCATTCTCATATCAAAAGTACAATAGAAGTAAACTATGAATAAAGGTGAATTTAGTTTTGGAATACCAACAAATGATTTTGCTAGATGTAAATTTTGGGAACACTTTTTATAAGGGTTTAGATTTTGTTTGTTGGTTTGTTTGTTTATTAGCTTCCCCATTTCGTAAACGTCGTCAATACCTAGTGGCTCACTTTACGGTAAACGGCGATTGTCGATATAGCGACGCGTCGAAGGATTGCCGCTAGTGTGTCACTAGTGGCAGCGATTCGTCGAGTCGAAGGAAATATCGGGGGTATTGAAGTTACCACCACGTAACAGCGAGAACTTCATTTTGATCCGCGCTCATTTGATTTGTCACGGAGAATGGCAAAGGGACAAACACGAACTATCGCCAGTCACGTGCATGCGGTTATTATTATATAATATTTTCCCTGACGAATTGTTAGTATAAGGACAACACTTGAACTCCGGGGGTCAAGAGTAACTTCTGCTTTTGCATCATGAAGTGAAAAATCTTGAGATGGGTGCGTATAATTGTATGAATTTGGTTGGCAACTGTCACCGATCACTAGCAAGTGAATATGGGAGAACTATGAAAAAAGTAAATAGACGCTTGTCATTTTGTTATAAAATTACATGACGAGTGCATTTCATCTGATTCCAAACAGTTATTGTCAAACACACACGGTTAAAGGAGCACTCTGATTAGAAATAATAAAACGACTTCAACGATTTATCACTCTACAAGCTGTCTTCGTAATCGCCTCCGTGGCGAATTCGGAAAAACACGCAACTAGTAACCCTAAAGCTGGTGTTTCATGCCGAGCTTGGGGCACTTCTTTTACTTTTTTAAAAATGTTTTTAGACTCACCTTGATGCAAAGAAATTACGCATTTAGGCGATTTAACGTATTTTAGTGGAATAATTTTGTGGTTCGTTGGCGTTCCGTCGCTTCTCTGACGGTAGTGGTATAATTTTTAAAATTGAAGTGGGACCAAATTTTGGCTGCGGGACCGACAATTTTTGCGGACGTGCCGCTAGTTGCTTATCGGTGGTCTACCGACGCTTACGGCATGGGGTTGTCCCCTCACACGTGAGACAGATTGCAATCGACCAAAACTGTTTCGGAAAAATGGAAAACATCTTCCGACTTCGACTTCCGAAGGATTCGTTAAGATCAACTCGAATCAAGGCTGCGCCACTGGAAGGTAGAACGAGTGAGGCAATCGCTCCAAGCAGTGCGCTCGAGAGCCTCCGTCTCATTGAAGACTTAGACAATTTAGGAGAAGTAACAAGTTTATTACTTTGTGGGCAGAGCCCGTATATTTTATTTATTTTAGGTTTATTTTCAGTTAATCATATTTTATTAAAGATTTTGATTTTGAGTATTAGATTCATAAAAAAAGCAAAGTGTCAGGAAATAATAATCCACGAAAAACAAATTACATAAACATGGTAGTCATTGCTTTTTAATGTAGAAATACTTATGCAACGATGGTATGATGTACGCTTTCTCTAGCAAATTGTTTCATTACAGGAAATTAAAATCAGAATTCAATTAATATCTGATTGAAAAGAATTGGCAGAATTCGTTGTAAGTAAATTTGTAAGATGTTTGTGAACACAAAACACTCTTGTCGGGTATGTTAGGATTGCCAGGAATTGTGAGTCGAAGCATTCCAAGCATTGCCAGTCGTCGACCACAATGAGCAAACCATTGCGTTTCCTAGACAAAATTTGGTCCCACTTCAATTTTAAAAATTATACCACTACCGTCAGAGAAGCGACGGAACGCCAACGAACCACAAAATTATTCCACTAAAATACGTTAAATCGCCTAAATGCGTAATTTCTTTGCATCAAGGTGAGTCTAAAAACATTTTTAAAAAAGTAAAAGAAGTGCCCCAAGCTCGGCATGAAACACCAGCCTTAGGGTTACTAGTTGCGTGTTTTTCCGAATTCGCCACGGAGGCGATTACGAAGACAGCTTGTAGAGTGATAAATCGTTGAAGTCGTTTTATTATTTCTAATCAGAGTGCTCCTTTAACCGTGTGTGTTTGACAATAACTGTTTGGAATCAGATGAAATGCACTCGTCATGTAATTTTATAACAAAATGACAAGCGTCTATTTACTTTTTTCATAGTTCTCCCATATTCACTTGCTAGTGATCGGTGACAGTTGCCAACCAAATTCATACAATTATACGCACCCATCTCAAGATTTTTCACTTCATGATGCAAAAGCAGAAGTTACTCTTGACCCCCGGAGTTCAAGTGTTCTCCTTATAATAACAATTCGTCAGGGAAAATATTATATAATAATAACCGCATGCACGTGACTGGCGATAGTTCGTGTTTGTCCCTTTGCCATTCTCCGTGACAAATCAAATGAGCGCGGATCAAAATGAAGTTCTCGCTGTTACGTGGTGGTAACTTCAATACCCCCGATATTTCCTTCGACTCGACGAATCGCTGCCACTAGTGACACACTAGCGGCAATCCTTCGACGCGTCGCTATATCGACAATCGCCGTTTACCGTAAAGTGAGCCACTAGGTATTGACGACGTTTACGAAATGGGGAAGCTAATAAACAAACAAACCAACAAACAAAATCTAAACCCTTATAAAAAGTGTTCCCAAAATTTACATCTAGCAAAATCATTTGTTGGTATTCCAAAACTAAATTCACCTTTATTCATAGTTTACTTCTATTGTACTTTTGATATGAGAATGATATGTCTGAAACTGTAGCAAAGGTCATTAAGACTTTTTCTTTGGCTTTAGTCAGATTTAGCAGTTTTACTTAGCAGTCAGTCAATGTGGATCTGTGATTTCAGAGTTTTAGAGATTTCCTTAAATTTTTCATTTCTACAATAGTTTGAAACTAACACCATTAACGTATCTCTTTCGATATTTCCATAAGTAATGGCTTGGTCACTCCCAGTATATGTCAAACAATAAACTACTTACGATGTCTTACTCCATCAATCCGAACTACATTTAATATCCAACAACTCTGTGCACTTTCCCTTAAATCTGCAAACATTCTACTAGGTTAAAACTGAGTACTTCCTATTTTCATCTTTTCTTGCTAAAACGAAAGTGTTCTTTAGACAACCTGAAATGATGGCTCTATACTACATTATGTTGCATAGGGCATTTTATGTAGCATCTCATTTGACAGTTGGACAATTTCTTCGTATATTGAAAGCAACAGGGATCAAGTCCTTGTACACTTACAAGAGCAGGAAACCAATTTTTTTTTTAATTCTTGGAATTGTGCCAATGCACTAGGTCCAGAGAGTTTTCAATTTATTATTATTATTATTATTATTATTATTATTATTATTATTATTATTGACTTAGGTTTTCTTGAATATTAAGCAATATTTCACAAAAAGCTGGTATTTTTAAACAAATGTGTTCGATATCAAGTTTTCATAAAGTAGTCATCTCTCCTATAAATAATTTCAGAGGGGCCGCGGTGGCTCAGTGATAAAGCGTTCATCTTTGGTGCATGGAAACCTTGGTTCGATCCCAGCTCGCACCAAGTGAATTTTGTGGTGGAGAAACACCTTGAACAAGGGTTTTCACGGGGTTCTACCGTTTTCTCCCACTTTCTTCATTCCACCATTTCTTTTATTTCTCGTCATCACCGTGTCCCTTAGCCTAGCCGGTATAACCGTAGGTCGTAAAATTTACAGATTTGATTTCAAATAATTCCAACCCAAACATTTGCAGAAAGTATGTCATTTCGAATAAAACAAACTACTGTATAGAATTCTGAGTATTATTATTTTTATGTATACAATTCTAGTGGACCTTACTTTCAAATCAAGGATAAGAAGAATAAATTCACTCTCTTATTATTATAGATTCATTTCAATTGAAGCAGTTAAAATAACTGGGAAAAATAGAAAGGCGTCCCCTATATTCCAGTGTGCCACAACTGGATAACACGTGAATAGTGTAACTCAAACTTTTACTTATTATTTACAAGAATATTTGTCGAGTTTATTTTATTTATTATTATCAACGATTCTTCCACGGATCAGTTATCTGTATACAGTTAAACAAGTATCACATTGAATGAATGAGTGTAATTATTTACTTTAAAAGTAAAAGAAAGGTATATTTTCTTGTATATTCTACAGTGAATAACTCATCCGGTCCAAAAAATGGGACTAACAACAAGATTAGCCGATGTGCCAAACACACACCACCCTATAGTCGTGAGTGTCACAAGTCCTTTTCTACGACTTGGTACCCTAAGGGTTGTTGCCTTCAAAGAGAGACAGAGAGAGAGAGAGAGAAAAACTTAAGTATATTGCACTTACATACTTAAATAAATAAATTATGTAAATAACTATTTCGTTTTCTGTTTATTATTATTATTATTATTATTATTATTATTATAAATTTCTTAGGAAGTTGACTGCCAAAAGTATGCAAACTGCTCTCCCGTGCAGCGCCTCGTGTATGATTTTCTGTACACAAACTATATATTCAAAGTTTATTGTGTTCATTCTATACGTGTGTTTGTAATTAGATGCATATGAAGTAGAAGTCAAAATCTAATGCCCGCGCTACTTATATGCAAATCATAGACAAAGAAATTTATGAACGAAAACATTTATGACGCTAAAACAAAGGGCAAAAACGAAGAAGTACTAGCGGATTGTTGCCCGTAGTGCACAGGTGATAACGGTTAACAGTGTTAAGTTTAAACAAATAGTTTTTAATTAAGCACAAATTTAACTGATAGTGTACAGTGGGGAAGGCTCAGGAGTTCGCTAGGATCCTTACAATATCGAACTCCGTGAAATGCACTGCAAACCTGTCCGCAAGCCTCCGTAATATTCAACAGATATTGTGTATTAATACTCATTTCAATGCAAACCTATATAGACCTACGTACTTCAATACTCAACGAAGGTGCAGACTATTCATGAGCTAAACTATCTCACCCAATGTATTCTCCTAACATGTCTCCCAGGAATTACAACATTTTTTGGTATCTCAATCACTTCCTAGTAGGATAGCTTTAACTAGAGACCACTGATTAATTGATATTGGATGTTTCACTTTCTTACCTTTGAAGTTGACTGTCATCGGTTGGACATTTCACACGCAAATATCTAATATTAACAACGTTTCTTCTATAATTTCGTAATATTGTGTTATTTCTTTGTATTACTCATTAGATTGATTAGGCTTGTTTAAACACTTTTCTCTTTGCACCTATATCTTAACGTTGGATAAAAATACAGTAGCTCTCACCGGGAACCAAATCCAGAACCAATGCATTTGAACCATTTGGTCACAACAAAGCACATTTAAACAGAACCTTCGATTTTGTTAGGGAAATTGTGATTAGGTGTAACATTTAAAAATATATTTAAGAATGGGTACGGATGAAACGCACTGAATTTTCTCGCTCGAATTTCTTAAACTGACTCGTGTTAGGCTGCAGCTATTACTGAAACATTTGTTTGGGAAATGCGAAAAAATAATGTGTATTGGAAAAATTTGTTGGAAGCAACTTACGTCCAAAATTAAAGTACCGAGTGGTCATATTTCTCTTAGAAATAACTTATGCCATATATTAGAATTCTTAAGGAAATAATTGTATGTGAACTATGAGCAAAAGCGTCTGAGTACTTTCTGAGAAAATCGTGGAAAAAAGTCGTCCCCAAGAATAAAATATCCCTTGTGTATCTTTTCTGGACAAACGAGTTGTGTCATATTATTAGGTTATTAACGATACATTTATTTATGAAATGTGATTGAGAAGATTGTTCGAAAAAACGCATCCCATACAGTAAATTAGACCTTACGTATTTTTTCAGAGCAATGATTCATACTATATTTCTAGAAAATAAACAAAATCTTTACAACTGTTTTTGAGACAATTTAATTATTTTAAATTTTCATCCTTCAGTAAACTGCCCTTATTTTTAGGTGTCGGGGGATATAGAATTCGAAACGATAAAGTGTTATTGAAACTTCATGTCTATAACTCGGTCCAGATACGTCGAACAGTATGGCCTCTATTTGAATGCATGTAAAAACGTGACGAACCGACAGACGAACAGATGGGCATACATCAAAATCACTTTTTCGGAATGTGGAGGCGTGAAACGTGAATTCATTGAAATCTCGAATTCGATTTTTATCACTATTACTAGAATTTCTTTCGTCGCACGCACGTGAAAACTACTAGAAATACAATGACACGTAAAGTGATAACTTGCAATTCCCAAAATTTAATGAGTTACGTTTAATGTGTTGCCATGCTAGAATAAAAACCTTGTGCCTGTTTGTTATATAATTTTAATATCAGTTTTTCACGCTACTATATAATGTTGAAATATGGTATGATTATCGTTCATTATTATTCTATCTTTTGGAAGTATTCGTGTTCAGCATACATAGATCTTTATAATTTAGTTTCGTTCAAGAAAAACCTTCCTTACACAGACTTTGATTGCATTTCTTGCACTTTTGGATATTAAAAAGGAAAGATAGAGAGAAAGTCAATACTCTAAAAAGAAAAAACACAAGCACACACACAAACGATAATTTGACATCAGCTTTTTTCCTTTCAATCTTATTTCATGACAACAAGCGTCATTCGATATGACGTCATGTCGATATAACAATGGGTAACACTGGAAAGACTGTCAAGGTCGCGTATGCTCTTTTTCCTGTTCCTGACACACAAATCCCAAGTGAGTTGTCTGCTGTTCAAGAATGGGTAGGGGAGGTGTAACATACAAGACCATAAACTGAAAACAATAACTGTTTCCAATAGTACACGTATTCTAATACTGAATACGTCGATTAAAGGATATGTCAATTATACACTTTCTATAATGTTTTGTAAAAAGATATATGGGATGGGATGGGATTCGTTGTGATGTCAAAATAATAAAATAACAACGAGTCCGCCACTCCATCCACCTAACCACGGAGGCAACGCTGTGTTTGCTCTTTTTTCTTAAGAAATAATCTTAATAACCATGGTTCGTATCGCTTCGAACCTTAAGATAACAGTTTTTCTGTTTAATTCAATATTTTCGAACGACATCTTACTTACAGAAGCTAATTTATATTTGGCAGGCATTCTACACATTAGGTTTTAACCAATAAATGGAACATTTAACTACAGTGTCCAGGTCATTGATCCAACTCCTTGACTCCCCTACTGAATTCCCTCCGCAATCGTGCTCTGCTACTGAAAAATCCATATAGATCATCGTTGCAAGTAAAGACAGAACCGAGCATAATTTTGTTTTTGCTCATATTTTTATTATTTTATTATATTTTTTTGAAAATATCTCCTTAGATTGCTTTCTATTATTAGCACATACTAATAACTAAATTTTACCCATAAACGTACGGAAAATGAAATAAACGCGGAAAATCGTGAGTGGCAGTATACGCGCAATTTTTTGCACATGTGGATACATATCCGTTCTACAAATAAGATTTCAATTTGGCATTCATATAATTTGAAACCAAGCTAAAGCGATCTGCCATACCCTGATATTATAAATTGACAAACAAGTCTTATTTCATTAAAATTATTGGTTTGCAGAATTTTCTTTCTATACCCCCTTCTTTGTACTTCATGAACTAGAGTTGCTGAAGTTGTACTAGAGAAATACATGAGCCGAACTTTTCGCCCCAAGCCCAATCCATCCCTAACGTAGCTAACTCCAGTCCAGCTCGGACCCGCAAAGATTTGGAGGTTTTTGAATCGAACCCAACCTGGCCATTAAGTTTTAAAATGTCTTGGCCCGAGCCTGGTCCTACAGCTAAGGATCACTAACTGTACAAATTGCATTGTTTGCAATGTCTTTCAGTACACGTGCAGCCGTGCAAACAGACTTCAACGCTTAGCTTTATTCCAACTATCATTTAATAAGAAACATTATTAAAGAACTGCAATTAATCGTCTGGAGCCCGCCCTGCCCTGAAGAGAAAGCAATATCGAACCCGCCCGAGCCAGACCCGATCCAAAGAAGGAAATGAGCTGGTCCTCCCAAGTGCGACCTGTAGGCCGAAGCGGATTGCGGGTCTCAGACTGAGCCTGGTCCATGCAGATCACTAAGTGTAAATGACTTTCCTCCAAAGCTAAAGCGATTTCTAACTTGATGGAAATGGCAAATGTACAATATTTGATGAAAGTCTTTCGAATTGGTAGTTCGCATGTACCTATAATTCCCTAATACAATGGGAATGGTTTATTATCATCTCCTTGTGAATGGATTTTCCTACATTGACATCTAGTGGTTGAATCGCTTTGTGACCAGCCACTCAGTAATTAACATCATTCAATTCACAAGAACTGTTTGTTTAAGAGTATAAAATGAAATATGTTTCGCTGTTTTCATTATTATGTTATATTGATGATGGATGGAAATTTAACGTCCCTCTTTAACACCGATCCTATGTGGCACGGTATCTACAATTGACTGATTAATTCATTAAGGTTTAATGTGATGTCAGCATCGAAGCTATTCATTCCCGTTACGATAAGGCCAATGCCCAAAACATGCATCTTGTTCAAAGCGAAGGCTTGTAGAGAAAATTGATGTTTAGATACAAGCTCGACAAAATAATAGAGTAAAAATAGCCATATATATATATATATATATATATATATATATATATATATATATATATATATATATATATATATACAGATTAAATTAGAAAATATAAATTCGGACACTAAAGAGCGCGTTATCCCTCACCAGGTAAGATTTTCAGTCAGTTCGAAAAGCAAGTTGCTAATTATTATGAATCTACCATGGAGCTACGCGCTTTAGCCACCTGAAAAGATTAAAGTTTTTCTATTAATAGAGTGAGATTAAATATGGCGATGAATCGCGAAATACAGAGAGTAGATAGTTAACTAAGCGTATACAATATTGATTGATACTGTTTCTGTATATAACATAATCAAATCGTTCATATTGAAGTATTATAATTACTAAGGGATGAAACTGAACAAGGACGGAAGTCCAACTATGTATATACAAACATCATGAATATCTAATATTCAGTCACGTGCGCAGGAACTTATTTCGGAAGAGATCCAAAGCTTTTGAGGGTCCAAACTAAACATACGAATAAATTATTTTAACATTTGTAAAATCTATTCAAAAATTAGACTAAAGGTTAATTAAAACTTGGGATTTATTGAAGGATTAAGGTTCGTGATTTTGATTTTTTGTTACTTCACACATTATACTTGGTGATACGCACGAGATGATACAGAATTTTCGTTACAAGATTCGAGACGAGATAGATCTATTTCAACAGAAAATATATATGGTTTTCGAGACGAGACAGAACTTTCGAAACTTTTGTGAGACGAAACATTCTCAAATCTTTTCTGGTGGGCATCACTAACTATATTTAAGCATTACTGTAATATGTTGTGTGTGACTCAATTTTTGCAGAGTTGCACTTGCGTCTTTCATTAATATTCAACGCTGTAAACATTAATATTGAACATTGAATTATTGAATAAATAAACTATCCAAATCCCTTAATCACATTTGCTTCTACATAGCCCGTAGTCATAGTACTTGTTCATACGTTTAGACACCGATAATATAATTGCGAACCTGTTTTCTTTTCAGATGTTTAGATTGCTTTATACAGTTTCTCTCAATCGGGCAGAAACATGGACTTGAGCAAAAGGGACGATAAAAGATTGCAGGCTTTTGAAATGTGGGTGTGGAGAATATGAATAATTAGAATGTATATTTGATTTTACATAATATGAAGTATGTATATTTTCTTTACGGTTTTTGATAACTCTCGGTGTTTTGGATGCAATTCGGGATAAGATATGGAGTAGAAAGAATTACGTTTATTTCCAACATGAATGTTCCCGGTTCGCGAAGAGGCTCAGTAGTAGACCGATCAGTTCTGATATGTAGGATTCCTGTTTTGATCCTAGCTCTCGTTAAGTGGGCATTTAGGAAGATAAACATCCTATCCGTGTGACTTCTCAGGTTTGTCCTGAACCCAATTCATCTCACGTTCTTCAGTCTACTATGTCGTCCATCATCACCATCACCTACTCCCATAAACTCAGAGCAGAATTGGACACATCGAACTATAATAATAATAATAATCTCTATCAAACTAATAATGCTGTGCAGCGCAGAGTTGAACTATTTCTTATTTTTTTTTATTAAGTTTACAATTAAATCGCCTGACATATTAATAATTTCAACAATATACATAATAACTTCCATTTTATAATTATTTACATTCTAAGAAAACACACTACTCACTTCATGAAAAGAAATTCGGAAGTTACTCTGAAACATATTTTTTAATTTGAAAAGAAGAAGTAACCATTACCATTGAGTGATCTCAACCATTAGTAATTGGTCTGGAAAACCTGGAAGAAACTGTACGCATTATTGATGTAAAATTTAAGAAGTATAATATTCCTGTTTTCAACATTGACATTAGTGTTTTCCGATCCTATTTCGTTCATTGATAGACCTACATACTAAGAGAACTACTAAAGGATATATCAACACACTGTTCTTGAGAGAAAATACTGTCTTCGATTGAGGACTCTGAGTTCGTATCCACCTTCCTATTACTTGTTGTAAATGAATTCTAATACCGACATCTCTTTCGCTTTTGCTGTGCAAAGCCCTCTTCTTTGGTTTCATCTTTCCTGGAGTTGCTGTTAGTATTCTTGTTCGACCACTCCTCTTTTTCTCACGGTTGGTATTATTAAGAGGGGTAGGCAGCCTTCGGATAAGGACGGATATTCTGAGTGAATACTAACGCAGTGGAAGATATTGCTGCAAAATATAACATATGTAGTTTCTTGGATAGCTAATATAAGCGAGCTTTGAGGCAGAAGCTCTGATGAACCATGGTCCATACCCTCAGATATGACAGCAACATTCTGCGTGGTAAGGTAGTCTATAGATTTTGCTGGTGAAACGGTGCGTTTCTGTTCAACGAGGGATTTGGACGGTCATTTACTAAAGATATCAGAAATTAGTCTTCTGTAAAAGAAGCACTGTTGAAAGGGTATATTACAGTTTTTAAAAAAAATCGAGATCTGATATTCTATTGTGTCATAGCACAGGGGTATACCCGTCCTATATACTCATCAATAGAATGAGGAGAAATAGTTTCTCCTTGGTTATTAATCAGCCAGTCATTGCACACCCGATTGTAATGCGTCTTCAGAGGTCCATAAAGCGAAACATCCACCAGTTGCAGTTTGATTGCAATGCGGGTTAAAATGTTCATAACACGCCATTTTGGTAAGCATTCTCTACCACAATGATGTTTACGAGGTTTTCGTGGTGTTCGAGGAGCAATATGATTGGATTTTCTTTCGAATATTTTGAAATTTGGGTAATGTGTTCTAAACAAACACCAAATACCTCAGCAATCATCCATCCAGTGATCCTTGTTAATACCAAGCTATGAGGTGGCATTTTCGTCAGGAAGAAATTCTTGTACCCCACGCTCGAATATAGAAAAACTGGAGGAATGCTTTTCCTAACTGCATTGAAGGTACATAGGATTGTCACTTGTTCAGCACGTTCCGCTCAAGTTACCTGTCCGAATTAATTCTGTCCTCGTGGAAGCTATCACAGGTGGCGTTGTGTGTATGGTACTAAATCCAGTTTGATCACAGTTAAAAGTACACTTCAGAGTGAAGTTTCATTTCTCATATGCTGATTTCAAATTGTTCAAAAAGTCGTCCACGTTCTGCTTATTGAAGCTGTTACTTTTTGATAAACTTTTAGTTCCAGGGATCGCAGAGATAACTGAGGGGGATGTTTCATAAAACCATTAAGCCAGCCATATCCCGCACTTTTCTGCACAGTTTAAAATCTGGCACATTCTTCTTCAAGGCATTTTCATATGCGTAAATCAAAGTTCGTCCGTGCCTCGTTCTAAGCCCATAGTTCGTCTTACTTGCGCTAACGAGAGTTTCTCACAAAGAGATTTCCTTGAAATATTACAGCATCTCCATTTGGGTCTTGCTTGTACTTTTCAATATGTTGTGTTCTCTTGCTACCTCTCAAATACTCTTCTTTTTCTATATTACTATCTTTACGGCTAGCAGAATATCACTGTTTGCTGTTTGTATTTAGTCTATGTTTATCTTCTTCCAGTTCCTTGGCATTTTTCTGAAACACTGATGTGAAAAAGTACTAAATAAATATAGCGTTAGCCAAGCGGAAACACAGGAATTATAATAAAGGTACCCAACGTTTTCACACTTGTGAGCAGAAAGGAGTGGGGCAGTGTCCCAATCCTCCTCAACTCATCATGTTATAATCCTCCCTGTATACCCATTTTAATTACTGTCACTATAAAGCTACGAACTCTGGTATTAGAATCATACAAAAATATTCTAAATATACTTTCAATACCTAACTCTCTACTTTTATATCAAATCCTCTACTACCTCTTCATATTGTGAAATATGTTTATAATATATATCTGATATAATAGTTATCAGCGGTGAAGGAAAATCTGTCTTTGCTTCTAAAACCTTGTGCACGTTCAGAACCTGGTAGCAATGCTCTTTAAACGTAGCCGCCACATCCGCTAGCAACCGCTATGGCTTAACACAAATCACCAGAGAGGTATATCACTGACCCACATCTCTAACTGTCCTAAACCTCACACTTATTCCCTATATTTGTGTTGGCTCCCTGATACGGAATTTAAAAAAAAAATCATTATCTGAAAGTGCCAACGGGGTACATATTTGGACAAAATTTTACTTACGGTCTTACAGCGACTTTAGTCTTGTGATAAAGGTATAAACAAAGGACTTTACTTTGCTTCAAGACACCCTTTAGAAATAAAATAATAATTGAAATTATAACGTAAAGGTATGGCGCACGTTTGTTTTAGATAACCACCCACTCAAGGTTTATGCCCTCCATGGGGGAAAGAGAAGTGAAGGGTATTTCGAGAAAGGAGTTAAAGATGGTCTATGGGATTTTCAAAATTCTGTAATTTTGTTATATACAACGTGAGTAAATAGGACATTATGATCTTTACAATCGTAATTATAATGATGGTGGAGAAAGGAAATTGTACATGGAATTATGGACATCATGATGAAAATATTTGGATTTACATTTCATCATATTGCATTGTTGAGTGAAATCCATGAGACGAGCTGGGTTTGGACGAGAAAAACTATAATATATTGTAAAATGACGGATATAGGATATTCTTCTCTCTCGGGGACTTCTTCAAGCATTATTTAAAGGGATGGGTAGCTCTGTTAGTGACAAAGGAATTATTGTGTAGAATATAATTGTATGATATTGTGCGGAGGGTGATAGAGAAGAAACTTTCTGATGAGGGGAAGATCTTGATGATTCGGTGATAAGGAATAATGATACATTGTAAAGAGGAGGAAGAGGTAGAATGGCTGATGCTGTGAACGATATAATATTAAATATGAGCTTGATGGAATCAGAGAGGAGTGGAGGATGAGGATGGAGCGTTCCGGAAGTATTTGAGGCAAAGCTTTCCTACATGGAAAAGTAGAAAAGTCACGCGAGAATAGAGCTCAGGAGATTGATGTGGTATAGAATTCTGAGTGTGCGATGTTAGAGAACCTTAAGTTTTTGATAAAAAAAAGGGGGAGGTATGGCCGTACCTAACCTAACCTAACCTAACGAGACCTAACGGTATGGCCGTAACTAATCACAGGTCGAAGGAAGACTACATAAGTGTTTAAGAGTAGGTTTGTAGAACAACTCCAGATTGTGCCAGTAAGTAGTTTTAATAGATTGAGTCAAATGTATGCCTTTCTATTGATGTCCTGGACATAAGTCTTCCATCTGAGGTGTCTATCTATGGTGAGTCTTAAGTATTAACAGTTTTGGGGATTCTAAGACAGTTGTCGTTAACAGTGATGGAAGTGAATTACTGTGAAATCTGGAGCGTTTCTTAGGGGCCAGAAATGCTGTAGTTTGGGTTTTAGCAGCATTGGATTTCAGTAGCCATTTATTGCACCACAGACCAAACGTCTGTATTATTGGTTGTAAGGCGTTGTTTACTTAGTGTATAATACTGCAAATTGCAAAAAAAGCTGTATCATCAGCGTATGGAAATAACTGAATATTTTGTGGGGAAAGAGGCATGTCAACAACATAAAACAGATATAATAAGGGTGATAGTAAAGAGTCTTAAATACGCCTGAGTGCATAAATATCATTTGAAATGACTGTTGATTAAGGAATTCGTAAGTACGGTGGCCAGACAAGAAATTGTAAATAAAACGAATATATGCGATAAGGCGAATGTGTAGCAGGTTTGAAGGCAAACCCTAACGCTACACGTCATTAAATGCCTTTTCTAAATTAAAGAGTACCAGGCAGGATGGCTTGGTGGTATTATACTGCTTATAGATGCAGCTGAGGAGACGCAGAAGCTGATCGTTGATGGTAATTTGTGGGCGGGAGCCTGCTTGATGGTGTGGTAAAGATAGGCCTAGTAATGAGAAACATGAACATGAAGTCATTTGACTATATTTTTCCCTAGAATTTGGTTGAAGATTCTGTTGAGCTGTATCGGAAGGTATTATTTATTTTTAAAAACAAGAGAAATTTGGATGATTTGTAAGATTTAGCAGTATTCGTGGACTTTGTCTTACATGTCGATAGATGTTATTGATTTTCGGGTCATTATAACATTTATGATAGACGAAATTAGTGATTTAAGTGGTAGAAATGAAGGTAGTGAGTGCTTTGTGAGTATATATGTTGGGTTGAAGATGGATATGTGGTGAATTGAAGTTGAAATGCCTACAGGATGATAATTAGGCCTACAATGCTAAGTGAATAATAGAAGTGTAAAAATAATATAATATAATTAGGAAGCAAAGGTTTTAGCTTTTCCTTGGTCTCTGTACAATTCCTAATCGTGATGTAAGAGAGGATAAGAGGTTTGGGTAAATTTACCAGCTAATGCGTTGAAACGCATCTAATATTGCGAAGGGTGTGATAAGGCAGAAATTGTGTTTCAGGTTTTAATCCACTGTCGTAATTTATACACTGTTCGGTGGAGGGTTCTATGTTGCTGAAGAGCTTCGTGGTTGCCAGTGCAAACATATTCTGTATAGATTTGACGTGAGTGTTTAAGTAGACGAAAGTAGCGCGGAGGAATTTTGGATGATGAGGTGATATATATGCGGTTTGAGGGATGAAAAGCTCAATTGCGAGTTGAATGATTGGTGGTAGAGATTAGAGTGGATTAACCCTTAGAGAACCAAACCTAAAATGTTAGGTCAAGTATTAAGCGTGGGTTATTTTGACCCATTCGTGCTTCTTACAGTAAATTTCATACGCTGTATACACTGTCAGTGGCGGCTTTTGATTCTTTCAAACAATACCTGAATTATAGTACTGTAACATTAGAAATTTATACATAGAAATACGCTTTGTTAGGAATAAATTCTGTCACACATTGTATTTTGATTACACCTGACAGTCCTTGCAGAGCAGTTTGCTGGTGCAATGCGCTTTGCAAACAAGCTTGTGACAGATTACATACAAGGGATGGATAAAAAGTAATGGCACAATTGTTATAATTTACAAATGACTGTATTAGAAGGGAAAATACGTTCTACATTCCTTCAATGTAATCACCCCCATGTCCACAACCTTCTGCCACACGTATGAAAGGCGCCGTACTCCGTCAGCACGTTGTTCTCTGGCTATGTCTCGCAGCGACCGCCCTACGGCATTGAGGATGGCCTGTCTGGTGTTGTATCGTTGTCCGCGAAGTGGTTGCTTCATCTTGGAAAACAGGTCATAATCGCACGGACTCATATCCGGCGAATATGGTCGAAGTTCCAGTATCTCCCAGTTCCAGGCACGTAAAAGGTCCGTCACGGCGGTAGCTGTGTAACAGCGTGCATTGTCGTGCAAAATGATTGGGGTCCGTGCCAAAAGATCAGCTCGCTTTCTCCGCAGTGTGGGACGCAGATGGTGTTGCAAGAACGTACAGTAATATGGCGCATTCACAGTCTGCCCTGCTGGTACAGCATGGAGCAGGATAACTCCTTGGACATCGTACGCCACTATCAACATCATCTTCACTACTCCCTGACTAGGGCGCACAGTCTTTGGTCGAGGGGAACCGGGATGCTTCCATTCGTTGGATTGGCGCTTCAAACATGGTTCGTAGGATAGAACCCAGGTTTCATCAATGGTAACGATCCTGCCCAAGCAATTGTCACCCTCTTTCTGGTGGCGGTCGAGCAATTTTTGTGCCAGTGCATATCGGTACCATTTCTGCACCTCCGTAATGGCGTGTGGAACCCAACGTGCTGCAAATTTGCGAAAATCCTGGATGTTCAAAATGTGAAGCACAGTATTATGGCACATTCCAACCTCTGCCGATAACTCACGCGCAGTCCACCATCTATCCACGTCCAGCAAGGATGCAAGGAGCCGAATTGTCAAGTTGTCCACTGGAGGTCGTCCAGAACATTGGCGGTCTTCCACGTTGTCTGCCTTCCCGAAACACTTTAACCCATCGAGCTACGGTGCGGTATGGCAATGCTGCATCACCACAGGCTTCCCACAGTCTCTGAAAACATTCTCGTGCACTACGACCACGTGCCACTTCAATTTTGATCCACGAACGCTGTTCATGTTTAGTGAACATTGTGTTTAGAGCGCTTCCACTCGCGATACCAATTTGACGCCACTGCTCTCGTTGACTGATTGACTCAACAGCGTTTCCACTCACCTAAGTTCCTCAACTGAGATTGTCTTCTCCGGTGCTGCCACCTCGCGCTTCTCGGTCACTAGACTGGCGCGTGCCGGCAGGGTTGCGAGTACTTTTTATCCAACTTATGTACTTTCAAGGGGTGAAGAATCACGTGTCTTGCTAAAAATAAAACAAGATATTTTAGGGAACTGAACCAAAATATAACAATTCCTGAGAAGGAAATATGTAGTGATGTGTGGACGTGGGAAAGAGTGGGGAGAAAAGGAGTTTCATAAAATAATATTTACTATTACTCTTACCCGAATCAAAGCTCGGTAGAACGGAGAAGTGATTATTTCAGGTTTCATTTCAGTCGGCGAAATAATAATAATAATAATAATAATAATAATAATAATAATAAAATGATATTCTTGGGGGCCGTGCCGCGAGGTTTCCAAAACTGGATGAAAATGACCTAGCTACACTTTCTGCCATTTTGGGGGGTATTTTGTTTTTTTAATATGAATTCTACTGAAATGATTTCCAAAAGTAAAAATGGTTGCTAATGGAAGAATACCAAAAATATTAGCCCACTACCTCTTTTTGATATTGTGGCATTTCTTTATAAAAAGATCATCTGAGCCAAATTGACCCAGTTTTGGTATTCAAAGGTGTAATTCATTTTTAGTAAAAGGAGGATAAGCCGCTGACAGTATATGAGTTTAGTAAGTTTAGTAGCGAAGTATTAGCCGAGAAGGTGCTCAGACGGAGGAAGAAGTAATGGAAACTTTTTGAGTGAGTGTAATAGGCACATGTTAACTATCCAGAGGATCTAGAATGTAGATGAAAATACTGTGGGCGAGAGATCATGTGATCAGGAGTAGTGTTAGATCAGGAACGGATTGGTTTTGGTAATGGGTGAATGAAGCAGGTAGTGGAGGCAGGGATAAAATTGTTATAAGCTGTTTCTCTCGGTCTGAGCGGCTATGGATGTTAATATTGGAAGAGATAAGGTAATGATGGAAATTACTTGAAATATATTGGAATGGGAGGGGAATAGAACGACCTGGTCGAACATAGATGACTGTCATTGTGACACATAAAAATCTGTAATAAATAGTTATGATTAGATGTTCTGGAATATTAGATGGAGAGTCAATACAATACCATGTGTAAGGATAAAATACGATTGTCACGGCGCTGGTGGCGCGTCGAGCCGGAACTTTCTTATCGTGTCGAATGAGTTGATAGCCGGTAAATTTGCAATTAAATTTGGAAGTAAGATGCGTTTTACTGATAAGCAATGTGTGAAATTGTTCCTCGTATAATAATTGTTCAAATATGAGTTTATGAAGTAAGTAGAAGAGAATGTTGAGAAATAGAAATAAAAGTCATATTCAAATACCTAGGTATATATAATCACTATGAAGTTAAATATTTGTTTCGAGTGAAGATACATGAAATTGCACGTACGAACCATTGTAAGTGGCATGAAAATCGAAGTGAAGAATGTGGCGAGCTGCGTGCTGAACGTGTAATATTCATGGTTGTGCAAAAGATGAACATTTTGAAGAGTGTGGTTGCCAAATGCTAATAGTTTATGAATATAAAAAATTGATTAGTTTCTCGTGAAATTTCGCCTTTTCGGTATGGAACATAATGAGTCAACAGTGAACATAATGAGTTTCCTTATTTGTAATACACCCCTATTAAGAGAAATCCTTGTTTACTTCTTTCTAGTTAATAAATATTTTATTTTGAGTGCTGGTATTTAAGCAATAAAATAGTCACATAGGTATCGAACTTAATTATAACAAGAAAGATATTGCTTGAATAAAGTGAATGTACAGTTTCGCTTAAATCGTATCCACTATCTGGTGTTTATATTTAATATTGTAAATATAATAGAAATTTAAATCCTAGTTCACATCTTATCAGGCAAAAATGGTCCTGGGTCCAGGAAGCACAGTTTACCATTCATGAAATTTTCTTTCACGTTACCACTGTAGGGTTAAGAACAATGAATGTCACGAGGGTAAAGTGTAGTAACAGGGCGTAAACATTAGGGACAAGGGGTATGAGAAGTTAAAGTTCATCCTCCTACTTCGGGAAAATATTTGTGCTATTTCTGTGTTTTTCATTTCCATTATGAACATACGCTCTAACCAGTAGTAAGGTTACGGCTAGAGTCTGCGTTTACAGTATCTCCAGCTGGAAATGCAGTGATATACCGTTTTCACTTATTGCTACAGAACACTCAATTGATATAATTTTCAATGTTCAACCCAGATGGCAAGAAAAGAGTGAGAGTGACTAGAACAACGTGATCCCACGCTAGAGAAGTGTGCCGTCAGGTGCTCCATATTCTGCGTTTAATGTGGTGATGTACAGAAGAATGCTGATCAATAGTGCAGTGAACAAAACCACGTTAAAACTATACTATCTAAATGTACAATGCATTATAATCAATTTTACGGACTGCGGTATGAATATTAGTTAGTTGCTGGAATATTGATGTCTGGTGGTAATTGAAACGTGTCTGAAAGTATTGGTAAGGAACAGTGGAATGCCTTTTTTCAACCAATTCTCTACATAGATAAACGACCGCAAGACCACAGGGGCGGATTGTTTGTAGTATTAAAATAAATAGGGCAGCAGAACACAGAATGATCTCGTACGTGAGTGTGAAATTATTTTAGCCCAAGTAAGTCTATCCAAAACAAACTTCGTCCGGTGTTTCTGCTGACCATATACGAAAAGTCCTCAAGTTTAATTGAAACATGCCACGAATCATTTCCAAATGTTGTCACAAGGTGACAAAATTCTTCATTTTGGTGAATATATCTTGGGCTTACATATGGATCTACAGTAAACATGGGATAACATCACACAAATGACATTGCTTTGTCGAACATTCTACTCAAGCACTCGACTTGGGATTGTAGGATTTTCATAACGCACGTAAAAATAGCAGCTTAGATTATGTCATGTCTATTTTTCTGATATAATCCGTCATCTCGTATAAAGAGTTCCTTCTCCCAGACCGCGAGTTACCCGTTCCCTATCTTACTCCCAATCTCAGAAGCCAGCAATCCAACTCAAAAGAAAGTTTGTACCTGACTGAAGGAAAGCCCCTTTGGGTGAAATTTGCAAAGTGCAACAGGTGATACAGTGGACACTTTTACTAAATTGAACTCTAGACGAGGCACTGGATTCTTTCTCTCATGTTTTTAATGCCACAATAAATACTTTGTACTGTTCAAAAAAGTAAAATCAATGAAATTTCCAATGAGCCACGGCGAACAGAGTCGCTACACTTTACCAAATAAAAAAAAAAAAAAATAACTTTTGGGAATTGTGGTGTGCATTTCCAAATGAATACATATCTTAAAATAATTTCTGATATACGACTTAATACAAAAAAGCTATTGAGATGCAGCAAACACCTAGATTATACAGACTGTTACAAAATAACTGCACCACCTAAGAAAAATCGATACATTTTGTGAATTGTTATATATATTAAGACATATATTAATTGCAATTGTTTCAAATTATTTCTATACATCGTTTGGTGTTTTATCTACTACATATGTAGACACAAAAGATTCAAATACAATATGTTATATAATAAGAAACTACAAATAGCCATTATTACAAAAAGTATGAACATATTTGTTTTCATGCACTTTGTATGAACACATGTTAACATCTCATTAATGAACAAGAAATAGATGCGAGTTTTCTTGAACAGCATTGTTAAGTGTATAAAACCCTTAACTGTGTATATACCCCAATCAGCACTTTGTATGTTTCCCATGTACCACTTTCAGTGTTGCCAACCTACTTGACATGCTGTGTACGAGAGACTGGCACAAGGATCCGTCTAACTCATGGAACCAAACTTGCACCACAGCTTCAATAAGCTCCTTCCTTGTTTGGAAGCACTTCCCTGCAAGTTTTCGAGACATGATTTGCCATAAATTTTCAATAGGATTCATGTCTGGAGAGTTAAGTGGCCACCACAACCTTTGGATATGCATATCTGGAAACCACTTCTTAACAACAGCAGCTCTGTGACACGGCGCATTATTCTCTTGAAATGTGAAGTAATATAAGTTTTTGCCTCAGAAATGATCCCTTGCTGTTCTAGAAGTTTACGTTTTAATATGTCCATGTAATACTGTGCATTAACTGGTCTGTTGCAAATTTCTAGTCTTCCGACACCTTTCGACATGAAACAGCTCCACACCATTACACTCTCACCAAACTTCTCTGTCGTCGATATACAGTCGCTATTAAGTTCTTCCCCACTTGTCATTCATAGTTGGACGCCACTGTCATTCCCAAGCACCCTAAACTTTTTTCAACGAAGAAAATCACCTGTTCCCATTCTTCAACACCCTACGCTTCGTGCATGGTAAGAAAGTGTTTCCTGGCTTTTACGTGATTTGCGTTAAGTATCGGCTTCTTTCTAGGTGTTTTCTACCAGATTCCTTGTTCCTTTAGCCGTCTAACAACTGTTACGTAAATTACACTAATACCAGTATCATCGGAAACAGTTTGAGTAATTTGTTGTGAAGATGATACTCTGCTTGTCAGAGTTAGGGCCTCAATTTTTCTGTCTATCCGTGGGCTTGGTTTTTGCCTTCAGCTACATTTGTCTCTCAAAGAGGACATATTATACATTGTTTGATTTTTAATAACTCTACCATCCGTTGTATGATGCAGTTCAAGTTGTTTTGCAATTTGACATTGCGAAATGCCACGATAGTACAACGATAGTATCTTCCCTTGTTTACGAGGGGATGCGTCGTTCAGTATTTTACCCATTTCTAGTACGTAATCACACTAACTATAGAGGATCAATCACAAATATCATATACTTATCATAAACAATAACTCATAAGCACAAAAGGTTACGTACGGAACAAATTTTCATCAACAACGATCAGCGGATCACCATTCACTTGTGCATACATGAGGCAGCCATTTGCACAGTGAATGCACTGTCACTTGTTGAGCAAAGATCACACTAAGTCTATGAGTAGCAATAAACAAAAACGTATTAAAATGCAATGGCGATCAATTGTTTGATATGTTGAGCCCCTTTAGAGATGAAATTAATTAACAATTTTCTAAGAGAAATTAAAACTTTGAAATTTTAGCAGGTGGTGCAGTTATTTTGTAACAGACTGTATCTAAAAAAAAAAAAAAAAAAAAAAAACAGACCAGCATCAACAACACTAAACAACTTTCGTATCTTATCAGATCTAGATCTAAAACTTCAAGCATAAGTCTTTTAAAGTACAATGTTATATCAGGTGCACAAATTGAGGGAAGAACAGAAAATTTTAATGAATTCTTTTGTAATAAATTCTCAACTGAATAATCGACGTACCTCCCTGTTCAATCCGTTTACTCGTCCAATTTATCTCATTTATCTATCACTCCCCCAGAGGATGAGTTACTCTTATTCTCACTCCGGATTGAGAGCATCTGGCCAGGACAATATAAACTGGACCTTTCTGTGTTCGAAATCATATATTATTTATTTTCCACTTTCGCTCATTTTTAATAGATCTTTCAGGGAAACCTGTTTTCCCTGTTCTTGGAAAACAGCCCGATTCTCTTCCATTTGTCAATGTGGATTAGAAAGTAATGTGTCACGCAAAAGCAATATCTCGCTACTCTAAACATATCAACCCTCTGCGAGAAAATTATCAAATGCATTACTTCCCGTTCAGTACAATCCCAAAGTTGGTAGTGGAGGGTGGACGGCCAATCCGCCGTCAGAGGGAGCCAAAACGTGATTTTTTGTTTTGCATTTACATAAAATTGTAAATAAAAGTTTCATTATTTTTCATCAGCTGTTTCATTTTTTACTGCCCTAACATAAAAAATATTACAAACCCATATCTATACGCGTTAGCATTAGAATTAATAAACGAAAACCTGAAAGCTCATCGTAAAATATCAACTTTGCAAAAAAAAAAAAAAAAAAAAAAAAAAAAAAAATGCTGGTTTGCTTTGCACAATAGAGAAAACTAACTACCGATGATGAAGCAGTGTAACCAATCCGAAGAAATATTTCCTACATCTGCTGGTCAAGGGAAAGCAACAGAACTCGCCTTGAATGTAATGTTTGTGGAAAATACATGTTCAGATTGCAGTCAACAATTATCACTACTTGCAATACATGTAAGCAGTCTCAGAAAGAGAGCATTGAAGTGGATGTTGATTAACTTTGAACCCGCGTTGAGTCTACATATTGTGGAAAAACATGCAAAAAGCATTCAATCATTACTGCTGTCTGCATTAAATATCAGCATTATAACAACAAGCTGAGTGACATGGATATTGGTTAGGTTCGAATCTGTTATTTTTTTTTTTTTACAGTGTTTTCACTCATATTTAGCAGTATTATAGTTTAATTAAATTTATACGTTTGGTCAACAATGATTTGTCTTGATTTACTAAACCTAAATGCTCCAAAACATACTTTTTGCATCATGCACAATGCTGAAAAATGTGAATAATCAATCACGGCCGAACCACCGTCGTCGCGAGCGGAAATGTGAATTGGCAGTACGTGAGACTGATACGTAATATTGAACGAATTTTATCGCAATTTTGATAACTAGGATGTTTCGCATTTGTATATTTTATCACGTGTGTAAATTGAATATACTTTTTATGTACAATCATGATTTTTTAGCAATTAGTTTCACATATCTTACAATGTCTTTCCACTAACAAAATATGGACTTCATGTAAACGCTTTTCACAATTATGCACAGCCATCTTTTACCTGTATGAGATAGCATGTTTCCTGAAAATTGAACTTCGATTATACCGTTCTTCATAGTCTTGACTGAGCAGTTACTCCCCATCTGTATTAATATATATGTTGGGAAATACACACGTAGAACGCTTTAGTTTTTTCCTTAGTATTTAATAATATGTTTTCTCCTGTGCATTGTAAAACGTGAGCTCCATATAAATCTTCTTTTCGCCTGTGTGTTGTCATATGTGTGAGAGTTTCATCTGTGTATTAAAATATCCTTCCAAATTTGAGTATAGACCAAGTATTATTTCAAACTCTTCGTATATGTGAAGTTTTCCACTTGTGTATATTAAAATTTGTCTTGGCAAGCTTGAACGCGAACTATATGAAGCACTCAAATCAGAAGTTGCTAACTCATTATTGCTTGATTTTACAGGATCACGCTTTAAATTTTATAGAAATGTGTTGAAATATCGATATATTAATACAATGGTGTAAAACTTTGTATGCTGGTTCGTTTTGACAGGTGTGATGTTGTCTTATAGTACCAGATTTTTATAAGGTAAGCAGAACGTTTTTGAATAAAATTTAAAACCTGATTTAACAACTTTTCTTATAAAACGAGCGAAAAGTTGGTAAGTCAGTATACTCAGAAACTTCTAAGTATACAAGAGAATAAGAAGGAATGCGAAACATAGCTTCATACTTCATTTTTATCAACCCACATGCACATTTACCTTATATCATCATCCCGCGCTTGAGAAACGACTGTGGGCGAAAAAGAGTAGAAGATATTTGCGTCGAAATTTTGGTACAGACCCTCTTTTCGCACAAACACCACGAATTCCGGTTAAGTCATTAACACTTTGGATAAAAATGCTATTAATCTCGCTTTGAAATCAAAGACAACAACTGGAATGCAATCGTTTTCAATATTATTAGTTATTTTTTGACACATACAACCTTAATACGATTTTAACCTAAAGTTTATCTGATCAGTTTAACCCATGTGGAAGGGACGAAGACTTGAGTTTATGATCGCTTCTTAACTTCAAATTGCATAAAATTTTCTGTCAAAGAGCATGAAAGAATGTCGTAAAAACCGGAAATATAAATATATGCGGTGAAAATGGAACTGCGCAACCATGTATCGACAAGCAAGATGCAGCTAAAATGCAGATGGTCCAGAAAGTCTTAGTGTTGGAATTGACATGTTTTTCCGCTGGATCTACACTTGTAGCTGATGAGGAAGGTGCGCCCTCACTATGGATGTCGCTTAAACTTGTTGCCCTTAACTGCCTTACATACAAGAACTCTCATGGACTATATTTGGAATTTTTATCTCTAGATAAAAGTTCCTTTGCGAAATCGTCACTTGAATCTTCGTCGGCGTCAGCCAGCTTTACACTATGCGGCAATCGCTGTGGCGGCAAAGAGAAGAGGTACTCGTGGAGTAGATGCGGAACCAATTTTCTGTAACATGTGCCCCCAAAATACGGACTTAAAAATTTGTTCCTCACAACTTACATTCTGTGCCAAAGAGGAGGTACATTTGAAGGGCTTAATGTGATCTGACTCCTTTGATATTTAATTCTGTTGTAGTTTTCTTTAGCACGGTTTTTATCGTGTACATACTTTTTCTGCCGAAACTTAACTTGTGAGAGCGGCAAATTCTTTTCTATATGCCATGTCTATTTACGTGTCTTGCCAAGGATGATTCTAAACTTAATCCTATTGAACTTCCTTCGCATATCTGTGGTTACTGAACTATGTATTTTACCATGGGATTTACCCAATGAGAACTGCCAGTAAATGTATTTCTACACTCCGCGCGTGCGAGACTCTTGTTTTGTGTGAATTAACATTTAACTTGCTTAATGTGAACCTTCAGTAAATAGCAGGCTACGTTCTATGCATCTCTTTGGTTTGTTACTTGTGTATTGAATTGTCTTGCAAGGATTGAGGGTAGACTAAATCATTTTCAACATTTACCATGTGTGAGATTCACGTCCTATGTGGCTTAACACGTATGAACGTTGAATAAATTCCATTCCAGGGTTTTGGCACGTGAGATTTTGGATCGGGTGTGGACTAACATGCGTGTAGCCAACTCTGAATTTCATTTAAATACTTAACCACATTTTGGCAAGTGTGAGCTTTATATCTTTTGTGAATTAATGTGTAACCAAAGTTGAACAATGTTTAAATCCCTTACCGCACTTGCCGCGTATGATGCTTTACAGCTGTGTGGATTGGCATGTGTGAAGCCAAATATGAACGTCGCTTAAATGACTTACCACACTCGTTGCATGTGTAATGTTTTTCTCCTGTGTGTATTAACATGTGTGTAGCGAAATGTGAACGTACCCTAAATCCCTTACCACACTCATGGCACCTGTGAGGTTTTTCTCCTGTGTGGATTAACATGTGTGAAGACAAAGTGGAACGTCGATTAAATGCCTTACCACACTCTTGACACGTGTGAGGTTTCTCTCCTGTGTGGATTGACAGGTGTGAAGACAAATGGGAACGTTGATTAAATCCCTTACCACACTCTTGGCACGTGTGAGGTTTTTCTGCTGTGTGGATTAACATGTGTGTAGCCAAATCAGCCCGTCGTTTAAATCCCTTACCACAATCTTGGCACGTGTATTTTTTTTCTCCTGTGTGGATTAACATGTGTGTAGCCAAATCAGAACGTCGTTTAAATCCCTTACCACATTGTTCGCACGTGTGAGGTTTTTCTCCAGTGTGTATTAACATGTGTGTAGCGAAATGTGAACGTACCCTAAATCCCTTACCACACTCATGGCATCTGTGAGGTTTTTCTCCTGTGTGGATTAACATGTGTGAAGACAAAGTGGAACGTCGATTAAATGCCTTACCACACTCTTGACACGTGTGAGGTTTCTCTCCTGTGTGGATTAACATGTGTGTAGCCAAATCAGAACGTCGTTTAAATCCCTTACCACACTCTTGGCACGTGTATTTTTTTTCTCCTGTGTGTATTAACATGTGTCTAGCCAAATATGAACGTTGGTTAAATACATTACCACAGTCTTGGCATGTGTGTAACCTTGCCAATGTACGATTTAACATGTGCGTAGCCAAACATGAACATACACTAAATTCCATTCCACATACTCCGCACATGTGGGATTTTTGAGCACCGTGCACTAAGTTATTGCTTGACAAAGTTGAACTTTGACTAAAGTGTTTTTCACTCTTTTGGTAGGAATGACGCTCTTCACTCTCCTGAGCTAAAATATGCCCTGACAAAAGTGATGGATGAAACCCCTTGCCAAACTGCATCGAAGTATGAGATTCTTCATCGGAATGAGAAATGGTTTCCTTTAAAGTAATACAAGTATCGTCTTCTCCGTGGAATGGTAATACGTTATCGCGCCTTTAACAAATTCAAAAAATAAGGAAATGTGAATGGAGATAATGATTAAGTAAGAAAAAAAAATTATCATTCTCTATATTTCATGATAAAATTACACTCATTTTTTTTTTTATTACATGAAATATTGTACAAATATGAAATGCTGTACCTCTGAGTAGTTTCCATATCTTTCCATTCTCAAAATAAGAGGCTGTAGTTTGTTTCAATATATCAAATTGAGCCATCGTTTATACCGTGGCTGTCATACGTCTTTGACCGTGGCTGCCTTGAAACAAATGCACAGTACGAGCATTAAATCTGTCTTATCTGTAGTTTCATGTGGAGAAAAAAAAAACTTGCGTATCAAAGGTTTAATAACAACTGAATTTATTAAAATAAACTCTACCAAAGATCAATCACTTATATCATCATAAGAGGAATGCGAGAGGCATTTTGAAACGAAATGATAGAAACTGATATCTTGGTCGAATTTAGTCTAAAATGGTGTGAAAAAATCTTAAAAACTGAGAAAAGTGCAAATTAAAGAAAGGGAAAAATACGCGGAAACAAAAAATATATCAGAAAACTGATACACAAGTAAACTATAAACCATTAGCTCCATAAACTTTTCGTCTGTCTTCGTTCGTTTTACTCTCACGTTCCTGTACTTTCGATTGGATCATAGAATATATTCCCCCGTGTAAGAAATATAATAAAAGTGGAAAATAATTTTTCTTAAAGCAGTTTAAATCTTTGTCTCATAAAAACTTGGACTCAACCATCATCGTGCTTTACTAATGTAAACCTAAATTCAAGAATGAAATGCAGCTTATACGATGTAGTTTTCTAACATACTAAGAAATTTTGTTCGATAGGCGGGATGTACTTAATAATATCGTATTTATGATATTCTTAATCTGGACTGTACAGGGCTAATTTATAAATAAATAAATAACGCTTCGCTGGCATTTTATGACTACATCTCATTAACCCACAATGAAATTTGATTTAACATCGTTCTGAAATGAATTTAAATAATAATGATGATCTATACAGAAGTTCTACATTTCTATGTAGAAGAACGAAAAGTCGTTTATAACATACCCTTTTCAACAGTACAACGAGAACATTATCTGATAAAATGTTGCTGCTCCATAACAAAAATTGAAACTAACGTTACTTAGAAACCGATTTGTAGTCATAATGACCACCCCCCTTTAAAGGAAACCCAAAAAGAAGAAACCGACGCCGGGCACATTTTAAAAACATATTAAGATTCTCTATTGTCAAAAGAGATACTTTGCATAGTTATTTTGTATTGATAAATCTATTCTTAATCTTCTATTCCAAAACTGTTCTTAAATAAAAAAACACAAAATCCTGCGGAATTTGTATCTATGGCCATTCTCAGTCTATCTAAAATCTAAAAGCAGAGTAACAAAATTTATTTAACTCACCTAATAAGAAAGACGTTATCTCAAATTACATTCACTGCAGTTAGAAGCGAAATAACTGGCAATAGCTGTTAATGTTTGAAAGATGTTAATAGAATGGTTGGGAAATTTTTCATGGTTTGTACCTGAAATATTCTTACTTTCCTTTATATATTCAAATAAGATCTCAATTTATTTCACTCGGGTAAAAGAAATGAAACGATCTCAAATTATACCATCCGCAGAGTAGGAGCCGTTCTGATCACGAAGTTTGAAACAACTTTAAAGCTACGATCAAAATCTCTTTCATTGTTTGTCAGTACAAACATTAATGCTTCCTTCTTCATTAAAAAAAAAAAAAAAAAAAAAAAAAAAAAAACTCGTGAGCTACTTCCCTCTTCTACTAAGAATAGCTAGATGTCAAATACATACTTCTACGATAGGCTCAGAGCCGGGCAAAAAAAAAAAAAAAAGCATTGGAAAGCGCTTGAAATAGAACGAATTCAAACTTTCTTTGTAGTCTCCACCTACGGATGTTCTTATAAATTTCTAAATTGTAATAAAGCACAAATCCAAATTTGTTAAACTTAACTACTAAAAATTAAAAGAACTAAGTTATCTATTCAGTAAAGTTGGTTGTAGAATAGTTGCCACGATCGTCGCCATGAAACAAAAATTCAATTACCCGCTCACCGCATTCCACACATACAAGCAGACAGAATATGTGACACCACGGTAACATAGTACCATATGACTGTACAGACACACCCAGTGGGAAAAATATGAACTATCACCAATCTGCTTACAGTTCAGGGTTTTACTAACAGATGACTGAATCTCTTTTCATATTTTGTGGGAAGTAATGCCCAATGTGCAAAGTAACCCCGTGTTACGGTAGCTAGTTACCACTGTAAGCGAAATGAAATATCAAAATTCAATGTGGCAAATCATGACACAAAACTAGAAAAACGTTTGGGGAGGAAGGAATTCATATGACTAAGGAATTACGTCCCTAATATATTGTGTTAATTTGGAACACAAATATACAATCAAAGAAAGCCTTTCAGAATGTTACCTATAAAATACTTAGGAACGTACAAGAACACATTCAACACCTAAGACATGTAAGTTTATCCTAAATAAAGAATTTTGCGCTATCCTCGTTTACCAACATTCTGCGTAATGCCCTAATCTGCATAGCAATCTTATTTTTACCGGGCATCTAGCACATGCTGGTTAGCGTTGTTTGTACAATAATTTTCATATCATGTACGTTCACTAATCCCTTAAAGTGAGTATATATTCAGAAATTTTGGTCCATACTCTAGAAATGATTCCTGGGAATGTAAAAAGTCGACTTCCTTGAAAGAAATGAGTGAAGCTATGAAATGGTTTGATGTGTGGACCTCTGCAATTAACAAACATCTTTTGCTGGTTAAAATATTCTTTCCTAAAATGTCTTTCGAACACCTCCGGAAAAATGAGGCTACACACATTTGAGCTAAATTCTAAGTAAAAACAGAAACGTAAATAGTTCTTGCTCCAATATAATACATACCACGTTTAACTTTGCAAAATATTAGGATAAATACCATTCTCACGATTTCTTATTTTACATAAGTCTCTATATAAATAAAACAATATTGTCGAGCACCCATATTTTAAATATGTGCAACAATTAGTGATAAGTGTGTGATCAATAATAAAGAAATAATTAGTTTATCAAGATCTAAACTACATAAGATTTGTATGAGTCGTATCGATCTTATTTTTATTTTGTATACAGCTTATTTTGTATGTATCTGTGCCTTACAATTTCCTAATTGTAAGTTACTAACTTACGTTCGAAATATCTCCCATACCTAAATATTTCTCGTGAAGTATTCCTTTTAACCAACAAACTATCCGAACGCATGTAACCGTATTATCAATCTGAGCCAATTAGTATATGAAAAATTGAACATTACCTTTCTGGGCGAAGTGAATTTAAACTTTTTGTTGTTAATTGTTGGAAGTCATTAGAGTACGACGCGCAAGTCTCCTGAACCATTTCAAATTCAGGATCTTCTACTGCTAATTCTGATTTCACCCTATCACCGTTTAGTTTCACATCCAAAGAACACATAGCTGTATCCTTGTCCATTGTTTCCTCTCTTTCCGTTGTGGATAATATTAACTCTTTCTTGTCAGTCATCAGTTCGTAATTCCACCCTTTCCCTTCGAATGGATCTTCCTGAGGTAAGTCAAAAGCAATTTCTTTTTTGCACATCAATTCTAACTTAACAGACGCCTCACCAGCCATTGTGAATTGAAATATAATAAGAATATAACACTGTTTTTATACTTCCCTTATATTTTAAGTTGCCAGTCTTAATGAAATGACTTACAAGAACGTTCACAAAAGCAACTTTATATTTAAAATCATCTTCTTCTGCAGATCCTCATTTCCTTAGCCACGATCGCTCTCTAGGCAATTGTTTGTTTGTTTGTAGCAGCCGGAGGAAAGTGAAATGGAACCCGGATGCATATTTTTTTCACGCCCGAGAATCCACAACCGGAGAAATTTCGCAGTTCTGATTGGTTGAATTGTTCATACGTTATAATTCCATTCTGTGACAGAAACGGAGTAGTGACACAAATCGAATCGTTCACTTGGATTGGAAGTAACTAGTGGAGCTGTGGAGGGCATAAAGCAGAAAGAATAATGTATATTCTATCTACAAATATTAATTACGTGAAATTAGAAAATAATGTAATTAGACTTTGTATAAGAGAAAGGGAAGAATGGATCTCTTGGTTTAAGGAATTTGAAACATTAAATCGACTTACTTATCGAGTTGAACGAGGAATTAACAATGATGGTAGACAAACAATATATAAGGTAAGTGAACTCCATGATTTTATTAATTTTAACCCTTGTAAATCTATTCCATAATTTAGTTGCGTATATAAGCTAATGCTATATACATTTCAGACAATATCTTATAAAAGAACACATTTAAAACAGGAGTAGTTTCCAAGTTCAACAGGCGTCACATTGCAAATACTGTGCAGTGTATAAACATTGCAATGGAAAAATTGGTCAATGTTCCGTTAAGAGGGTCCAGTGTCTTTGACAGCACTTCTTTCTATTGATTTTCGTTTGATTACATAATATAACGTTATATTAGGTTAGGGTAGGTCAGGTCAGGTTAGCTTAGCTTAGGTCAGGTTAGGTTAGGTTAGCTTAAGGGGTTCCAGTGTAGTTTTGGACCCCCTTAACGGAACATGGACCGAAAAATTTAACTGTAAATATCGAAGTGTAAATTTCAGCGCACTAATGGTGCAGATTTGCTGTACATGTTTGTACACTTTACAAAACAAATTCGTAATAATATTTTAATAGACTAGTGTGTAAATCTAAATGGTTGTGTTCTTCCCTATGAGACACGTCTCTACGTAGAAAACATTAAAGTCGATCTTAAGCACGGATTCACCCATAAGGTAGCTAGTAAGCACAGGATACGAAGTGAAGTATCCGAAGTCAATGTACTAACTCATCACACGCTACTATAGAAATGTCCGAGAGTTGAGCGATTCACGAAATTAAGAAATTTACGCTGGTAATGTGTTATGTTACTTTGCAACAACAATCTGTAATGTCTTTAGTAACGCACAAATGCATAATTCAATACGTAAAGTAAGAGATTTTAAGCCATATACAATGTTTTGCCCCAACCTCTATGTGTTCACCGATCTTCGCTGACGCGCCTGCTCCATGTTCTTATTATGTACGTACACCGAAGCCTCCTAAAGTAAATCTGTACAAAGGAATACAACCCCCCCCCACACACACACAGAAAATGAAAATTTAGTATTTTAAACGGGTTTCACCCGAGCAGATCTACCAAAAACGAGATTTATAAGTTAAATACGATGTCAAACACTTTTCGTGAAAGAAGTAGAGTGTGAACATAAGTAATTTCTGTTCATAGATATCATATTGAAATGCATTTTGAGTACGAGTGAACGTATTGTAAATGTAACTGCCGGTATTTACTGAACCTGAAGGCGGAAGAATACAAGAATGAGAAGAAGGTGGAAATAAATGGCGGAAATGTTGTGTTCATGTTAGCAATAGACATTTGTGATGGATATAATGCAAACATACGATTTTATTACAAAGAACTATGTCATAAAGAGCGTCATATCATGAAGTTTTGGCAGCGTCATGGTATGTTGAAACGTAAAATGTACTACGCGAAGTGTGGAAAAGTAAATAAAAATTCAAAACAAACGAATACATATGTTTAGCAGAAGGGGGTTCTTTTCTCTAAAAAATGTTTCAGTTTTGGTAATTTCTGTTCACATTCGGTTAGTTTAAAGTAGGTTATGTTAGTGTATGTTAAATTAGTGTAGGTGTCCCGCATAATTTTCCAAAAAATGATAGAATTTCGCTTATTTCTATAATTTTAGGGAAGTTTATGTTAGTTCAGGTTAGCTTAGATTTGGTTACGATATGTTACGTCTAAGTACTTGCATCATTCATTTCTTCTGTAAATTTTAAGTTTTTTACGTGTTTCTGGATCCCTTGTACTAAAAATACTCCCAAACGAATTTCTCCTCGCAGCGGGCCATTTGTACCCGGAAAACCAGTGAAGCCATTTTGAAAGTAAGAGTTATTAAAATTATTTAAGTGTTTTTAAAGTTGAAATTTATTGCGGATATTTTATGTATTTTTCCACTATCCATTTTTTTGTGTATGCCCCCGTCACTGACGCACCACCTCGCTCCGCTCGGGCTCTGGCTCAATTTATGGCGTACGTGCTTTTAGTGGCCACTTAGCACAAGTTGGTTCATTGTTTAAGCATTAGCTCTTCATTCAGTGCATGCTCTGCTAGAAGATATCGGAAAATGCGATACATGTGTGAAAATTTTGTAGAGCCGTCTGCTCGAGTAATGCTTTAAACGTATTGAATTACGCATTTGTGCGTTACTAAAGACATTAATATAGTAAATTTTGATTGACTGAAAAACGACTAGGCCTATACGTGCAATGCACTTAAAACCCGGTTTTTTTTTGGGTTTAAACTGTAATCGTTATTTTGCGTCGTGGTTCGAATTAATTTCTCAGTCTCATACTGCACTCTTTTCTCCTCTTATTTCCGGCTACTATACGACGTATACGATCACTTGCCCATGCCTACAGTTTCGTTATGCGCTAGCCGGAAACGCAATAAACGAAAGTGTAGACAACGTAAATAAATTTGTTAGGCTACATGTACAATAGGATTTGATTTTAACTATACAAATGATAAAATTACTTTTCGACAAAAGAAATATAATGTTACTATAAAAACACAAATATTACATACGTTTGTATTCGCAATATATTCACCATGAATAATCTGACACTGTTTGTACGCTAGTGGCTTGATTTTAATAATAGACGACGAGGTGGCATTAAAGGGTAATTAACTCACGTGTATCTTCGGCTAGCCTGTTGATGCTGCGTCTTTGGTGTCCTGTGTTCGAGGATGTATGCTGGTTTTGGAGTTAAGGTCCCAAAGTTAATTTACTGCTTCTTCAGTGATGGTTCCACATAGGAGCTACAAATATAGGGTTTGCTCCAGGAGGTCGTTGCCACTGTATTGTCAAATAAGTACACTCGCGTAAAATTTGATATGAAGAATAACGAACTGTCACTTTCACATATAAATAGAACACTTCTTCTCTTTTAATCCAACATAGAACGCTTACGTGTACACACCCGTCTAACAATATAACAATCACGGGCAACCTAAACGCTGCTTTTATGAAAGTGTAACTTGGGCGAACGGACGTCAACACGTTCTGCTTGAACTGGCCCACGGCGACTGCCCGCATTTTCCAGTCAACTACTGCGTATATGTTCTCGGTGTTAGAGCGCTCAGATGATGACGTATACTACTAAGTTCGCGCTCTTTGGCTAAAGAGGTGCGGGCATTTTAACTAGTCAAATCAGCGTTGAGCAATGACAAGGAGTATAGTATTTCTGCGACTTTCCCGTTGCTCTCGGGACTGAGAGCGTTCACAAAGGAAATCACTGTCTCTGCAACGGATGCCCATATATGGTTACGAAATCTGACGGAAGTCTACTAACACAGATGAACAAGCATTCCAAAGCGATGACAACGAGTTTCTAGAAAATTTGGGTTTATTCGAGGGTTGGTTAATAAAGTTCAGAATAAATCTATTTTCTCAATGTTTCTTTTAAATTGCAAAAAATAAGCTATAGGACGGTGACATCCTATTGGGGCCCGAGCAGTGTCCGAACAAATTGCTTCAATTTGTGAAGAGAACCCTGGCCGTTGAGGGGTTAATAGTCCATACTGGAATATCACTTGAGGGTCAGTGTATTTTGGGAACGTCCTGTATATAAATCAACTGTCACTGAGAGTTCACCATAACGACTCGATATATCGAGACCATACTGTATATAACGTACTTCACTAATGTACTGAAGTGTTACTAGAAAATCACTATATTATGGAACACACTGTATGTGAATCGAAGATCGTTAGGGACTCACTATGAAAATTCGACGTATTGGGACTGCACTATATATATAGCACTTCTTATTAACTGTGCGGTTGTTCACCCTGTATGACGACAAGCCACCTTTGCTAAAGCCACCTATTACGTTCTTTAAAGCCACCTTTTATTTATATAAAGCCACTTTTGAGTTCTGATTAAGCCACCTTTTGTTTAAATAAAGCCACCTTTATGCCACCATTAATAGTTTGTTCATTTTTTTTCAGTTTATAGTTCCTTTTATTTGTTTATTCATTTTTTTTTAATATTGGTTTCTCACTATAATTCAATGTACTTTAATATACCTTTCAATTATTTTTCACTAAACACATAATATATTCAAATAAACAAAACCAAATAGATGTACAAGTAAACATTAATATTGAAAATGCTTAACTACTAAACAATAATAAAATATGTATATCGATTTCGAAAATGTAGTCTAACAACGTAACGAACGGTAATATCGAAATTCCTAATATGTAGTTTGTGTAGTGTAATGTGTGTATATATGCACCTTTTACAACAAACTTAATTAATACTCAAATTTTCTAAAATAATATCAAAATGATTATATCAACTAACATATATATTCATAAGTGCAAAATATTAATAATCCAAAAGAATTTTCAAAACAGAAATTTGTAAAATAAGTATACCATAATTCACATACTAATTATTCAAAATACTGTATTTCAGCTTACTAAACATCAAAAGTACTAAAAGAATGCAAAATCAATTATACTATCAAGTCTCAATAATCGTATTGCTCAAACAACAAACAAGAGATTTATCGAATTGTTTCAAATAAATTTAGAATCACGTGTCAACTCACCTTTTTTTTTTTTTATCAGCATTGGTCACAGCAAATGTAAACTTTTATTTTATTCCTTCATTTATTTATTAATTGCAAGTAGTATGTAGACATCAATACTAGTGCACGGATCTCGTATAACATTAGCGAACATACGTCTTTTAGCTGATACAATCATTTTCTACTCTCATTTTCAACAAGCATCTTATTGGCAAAGGCAAACTACAACTCAATTCTACGGGCATTTATCACAAACGCATATCACATAATAAGAGGGATTTACAATCCACCTCTAAACGCATTAAACACTTAGAATAAACTCTCCCTACCATTCTAGCATTCCCAAGCTAGGTATTCAAGGAGTATCCATCTCTAAACGTGAACCGCCCTCTATTGGCCTTTGGTTGCACGTTAAAATACGCGTACATAATAGCAATAAATTCATACGGGGATGCCGCTCTATACAGCCTTTGGCATCTCAAAATAGCCCTAACTTATTTGTAATGCTCAATTGCCGTTCGGTTGAACACAAACGTATACAGCTCAAAATACTTTGCACACAATCACTTTGTTCGCTCGATGATCATTATCAATATCAACGTGCCTATCAAATTTAATCTTGATTGCCTCGACATACTATAAGCAATGGAATCTATTAATTACTATTAAATTGTACAATGAACCAATTTCTTTCCATTGTTTATTTATTCAAATTTTCAACTCTCGAAATTCTCAAATTCAATCCCAATTTTCGTTATAGTTGCGTGAGTCTATTGACAAGTGCTGATTCAAAACGATATTCTCTCCTTTTAAACTTTCGAACACAAAAAATAATCGGATAAACAACAAAATACTTCGTTAATCATAATCGTTCTGTTCAAATGAACCATGTAGCGAAAGTTCCAACTAATACTTTTCTCGTATTGAAATGAATGAAACTCTAATAAAGTGAATTAAATGAAATTTTTTCACCTGTATGAAATATTTAAAACAAAACAAAACCAAATTAGGTGTTCTCTCCTTTGTGTGAGTCGTTGAGCAATAGATAACTTGCAAAAACCATGAAAGCAAACTTTTTTTTTTTTAATATGTTTTCCACATTAAAACTACTACTTCATTTTTAAATGTCTGTTTTCCAAGATAATAATTGGAATATGCGAACATAATATATAAATGTAATATGATATATGAACGAAATTCAAATTCTGATTACATTTGTTCACTAAATGTGCAAAATCTATTCATAAACTAGTAAAGTTCAACACTAAACGAAATCTGTCTATATACTGACATTTTTACATAATATATTATAATATGCAAAACAGTTAAAATATTAATCTATATATTTGCATTACATAACATAACTAGTAAACTTTAAAACATTTTAATATATACATAAGTTAAACGGCGGTTAGGCCTTACATAGTGCCACCCTGAGTGTCATTGGTTGACACCTCAGGTCGTAAGTCGTTAATTAAACAAAAATGTAGGTTGATGAATTGGTCCCGAAGACCAAAAGGCACCGACTTACTATTTCCCATAACTGGAGTGTGCGGGATCGTTGAGTTCCCCGACGATTTGGATAAATCGCTCCTGCACGAAATCCTTTGTCCCTCCCAGCTAGATGCTTCACACATCGTAGCTATGTCATAACCGGGTAAAATTTTCCAACCCCAATTGGGCTGCCAGTATCTAGACCTACAGAAGGTATTGAGAAAAAAAATATGAAAAGGACAAGAAGAATACCCTGGGGGAGGGGAAGTTCGATACTACAGCCCTGCATCTCAATTTCATTAACCATTCAATAACTATTAGTTATTCTAGGCCCGCTCATACCTACAAAATTAGTAGGTTTACAAAGTGTTCTTCCACTAAAAGAGCGCTGACCGATTCTGAGTGTGCGGCCTACTGGCAAAGTGCACGTATCAACATCAGTAATATCGTCATATCCGGGAATAAGTCATAGCCGAGATTAAGGTCACAATCGAGAATACTAGCTTACACATTTAAGACTATGATTATTTACAATCTAAGATGACAATTTTCCAGCAGACTAATAAGATTATGAGTGCGTAAGGGAACGCTAATCGGCATCCAGCACAAACATGTCATGCTTATCTTTTCTTTCATATGAGTAATGAAAAATAAATAACAGAGTTGCAATGACCTTAATGAAACAAGACAACAAGGTCAATACTACGAGTCCGACCATAATAATCAGTGGGTTGAAAATTATACAATGTTCACTTGAGAACCGACGGACTCTTTTCATACAAGAGAAGTTAAGAGAACTGAAATTGGAAAATTCTCTCATCCTGAATTAATCGTTGCATTTAACAAACATCTTTTAAAATTGAAATGTCATATTCGTGATTTGATTTATTATTCACATTTTCTATTTCCAAAATGGATTTGTTTCAAAACTTAAAGCAATATTTATCAAACTCTTTTTTTTGTTTTTTTTTTTCAAAATTGCTAACATCAATGAATTTAAGGCTGATAATAGTTTTGACTATCTGATTCCCATAATATTTTACGGCCAATATATATATATATATTATATATATAATTTCCATTTTTATAAGCCAATTTTATCACAATTCCAATTTTACCATATTTATTGTAGGTAATTGCTACCTAATTAAAAGAAAACATTTTATACTTCGATACCAAATTGTGTCGATGATCATTGGTAGTTCAGTTCCCGCGAACCGTTATTATAAATATGCGTAACAGTTCGTGAAAACTGAGCTACAGGAAGAAAAGAAGAGAAAAGTTATTTGCCAAAATTCCAAATAAAATGCAATTTATTGTGTCTCTTGCGTCAATGAAAAATAAATGTCTGATAAAATATAAAATTTTAAGCGTCAAACTAGATATTTTTGTTCGTAAATAAATAGATTGAGAATGTCATAGGCCGAAAGAGAATTTTGATGTGTGTGTGTCTAAAGGCCAAATTCACACACTAGCTGAGGCCCAACCGGATGCCAAACCGATTTCGTCACTGTAATTTTGAAAGAAAGTAGTGACGCCTCTAGGGGTTGAATCATAATTTTCAACCTTTTAGCTCTTCTTAACTTGTAGAACAGTTTTCGTGATTAAATTCAATTAAGTTCAAAACTTCATTAGTATCGTAACAAATACCCACTGACTTTACATAACGAACATTATACGTGAATGGATTCATAAGCAAATTATTAAATTCAACGTTATTTTCAAGTATTTACGAAATCATACTAAGTATTATTTAATTTTCAATGTTCTGACGCCTAGTCAATCTTATATTACAAAACTCATTATACTTTTGCACATACTTCATGACAAAGTCAGATGGAAAAATTCGTTAACTGAAAACCACACTTTTTTTTTTTTTCAAATTTCATAATTAATTGTAACATTCATTAGTGTTTCTCTAATTGAATTTTAAGTATATCTAATTGCCTAACATTTCACTAAATGCCTAATGGTATAGGGACAGCTAAATGTTCATATAATCATACAAGGTAAATGAATAAAAACTCAAAGAAAATAAAATAGTAAAATTTTATTAATGACATTTGGTTCCCAGGACTGGAAGTACCTGAAAAGAAATAAAACATACAAAACATAAACATCCTAACAAAAGTTCGATACAGAAGTTCCGTATCTGAAACAGGATAATCAAAGTTTTCAAAGGTGGTGGGGCCTTGTTAAAATTTTCAAAGTCCAAGATCGCGATCTAAATTGATTACCTATTTAAAATTTCCAATACTGTCCTTCCTCTGCTTTTCACATTCATCCCTCATCTCCAAAAACTGTAAAGAAACAATAAAACATGGTATTTAAATGAACGTACCTGATTATGAATGGATACTGGTGGTTCCTCTGGCTGGGCGCGTCGGTGACAATGTGCACACACTTGAAACTGAAAAACAAATTCCTAACTTTCGAGATTCGGTGGGGAATAATTGAAGTAAACGAGTAATAGTCTTTATTTTCATTCTCTATAAAAGCTTAAAAGTTTTATTCGGTGTTTAATTTTTCGTCTCTTCCGGGAGTTCAGTCCAAATTCGGGCAAAGTTCGCGCTTTGGTTACGCTACAACTTTCATTTTCCACCGATGCCGATTACACTTGTATGCCTTTAATTTCATACGCTTACGAGTACTTTTCCAGTTAGTTTTTCTGATTCGCGGAACTTTTTCCCTTTCTACAACGTGTTTACCAAACTTCCACGCAATGACGCGTCTTCGTTTACGACGGTTGGATTTGCGATGCATCGCGATGCCTTGTATAGATTGCTCTTCGCGTTTGCATTTCTTAAAATTCCTCTGAGTCGATGTTTTCAGAATTTGCACGTTTGGTCCAAAATAATCACGCCTACATTTTAACTTTGATTGATGTCTAGTTTGTCTGCGGTTGCATTTACTTTGTTTCGGATTACACTTACTAGCGCGCTTTTCATTTATTCTTAACTCACTGTCTAGCATACGTTTGGCGTTTGTTCGCTTGCATTGCGCGTATATTCTGGAGTTAGGCCGACGAATAATATTGTTACCAAGAACGATCAGCTGTTTCGCCTTCCGACTACTTGCACAATCGAGTTTTTCCTTTCTACACATTCGCGCTGGTGGGACATTAATTTTAAAATTTGTATGCGCGAAGGAATCAAATTTACTACGCTCATGGCCCACTTGTCTGTCGCTACTTTTATGTCTATGAACCTTGATCTTGCGGGCTATGCGTCGTGACATCTTTCTGTTTTGAACTAATATGCAAGGGAAAATCGGTTGACCATTTCGAACTACCTTATCTTTCCTTTGTGCCTTATTCTTACATTTTAATCTCTTCGCTAGTGTATGCTTACTTTTCGGCCTACATTGTTGTCTGGTTACGAGTAATGATTTTGACCAATTAATCACACAACAGCCATTGACTATATAAAACACAATTCTCTTTGCGGGCTTACATCTCAAACTCTTAACTTGAAGTCGTTGACCTATACCACTATGTTCAAAGTCGATACGGACAGAGTCGAATCGCAATATAAAGACGTAACTCATACTAAACGACATGTACGGTACTACAGACGAATATGTAGTTGTGAAATCGCGCAGAACAATTCGCTCGCGATACAAATATAACAGCATTAAATTCTCAATCTCGCACAAAAATAACAACTCTACTCTCAAGCCTTCCCTGGCTTCTCCGAGAGGAGGGGTACGCGCTACCACTGCGCTACCATTCATTTCGTACAATTCATCGGCATCTCTCGCCGGCACTGCAACTACATTTAAAACCTGTCTGTCTACGGATACTCGCATCAAGCCGTGTTTAATTACGGTCTCTGTATTGCCTATTTCTTTTCTCTGGACACTAACATTCTCTTGTTTTGCTCTACACGTATTTGTCATCGACTTTCGTTCAAGCATTTTACACGACACATTGAGTTCTTGTTCGAACTTACAAAACAATTCATTCGCCACTACGCAAAGTTGTTTACCAAAGTCATAGTCAATAGTCTCACTAATGTTGTTTTTCCTTGCTACTATTTCCGGTGAAAACAAACAAATACCTTCAAATACGACATGATTATCAAATAACTCAAAATTCTCTTCCGTAACCTGCGCTTGTACGTACTCAAGGGTTTTTTCGATCTCTAATGAGCCTTGCACTTCGTATGCTACACTTGGAACTGCGCTAACACTAGCCTGATGTACCATTAAAGGTGGTAATTCGCAACTAACACATTCAGAACGGATGTTATTGACGCAAATTTCCTTCGTTTCATAACTAATCAATGCTGTTACTATTTCAAACGCTTCCTGATTAATATCAACTATGCTTACTTCTTGAAAGTCAACTTTGGTTTCACTAACACTAGAATGATGTAGAACTAATGGTGGTGGTTCAATAACTACAGGTGTAGAAATCTGACATCGTTCTATACATTCATTTTCTACAATGGTGACGTTAGTTCGTAACTGCTTTACATAATTTTCCACTAGACTATTTTTACTTTCTAAACATTCAAATTCAATTGGCCTAATTTCACAACTATTTGACTGTTTGACACTCAACGGTGATAACTGAATTTCTACAGAAGGTAAAATTTTGTGTGTTTCCTGACATAAATTGTCTACTGTAACTATGCGTGCATACTGTGGTTCAACTTTCGACGATGATTTTAATTCCACGCATTTTTCAAAATCTACATATTCAAAATCATGAAACGCGTGTTTATTCCAGGTTTTCAATTTGCTTAAAGTTGTGTAACGAGTAGGTGATGCTGACCTGCACAACAGCTGCTTGCCTGAATCTACTTCGGATGTATCAGCTGATTTCTTATTTTTAGCTTTGTGTCTCCTACGCTTACCGGGTTCACTTTCGAGTTCTCTTACAATTTGTTCATGCAAGTATTCATCATACCTCGAGTCTCCTGTTTTCTGATACTGTTCTAAAATAAATTGCAATTCTTGCATCGTACGTCTACCTATGACTATAATTCGTCGTCTGTCATCTGTGCGTACTTCTGCCGTAACGCCAAATGTAAACGGCTGCCTTTGTACGGTGAAAGTAACTTCTTTCGGAATATTCGAATTTTTATTTCTGTCTGGTGAACCAAAACATTCGAATTGATTAACTCTACGCCAAGTGATATAATTGTTTTCTTCATTCCTATCTAAATATATATCGAAAAAATTTCCGTCTATAGTTACGTTAAACGACCTCATGTTTTTGTTTTTTTTTTTTTAACAAGAACTCGAAACTAAACTCTGGAATATTCTAAGTGTTTGACATTAATTTTCGCTTTCTAAGTATTGTTTTCTAAGTTTGATCTAATCTGTGCTAACTGGTCCTTTGACCATGTTTGAAATTGTTCTAAAATACTAAAATTCATGTTTACTTAACTTACAAGTAACTAAGTCACAATACAAAACATGCGGCAACAAGCACTTGAAGTAAATAACAATGTAAACAAACACTTTTCTAAAACCCGTATAATTTCAATTACACAACACTTGCTTTAAATTTCCACTAAATGAGATGTTTCACTAGCAAATTACACAAACATAACCAAATATCTTACACAAGATACGTTTTTTCACTCTTTACTCATGAAAGGTGCATATGTGACTACAACTGTGTGTGTGTGTATGTGTAATCAGCTGTTCTGTGCTTCCGTACTGTGAAAAGTTAGCGGAATAAAAGTTCGCGAATGGACAAAACGTTTTAATCTCGCACAAAATAAATTATACTACTAATATTTCTGTGGTATTTGAATTTACTTTCTGTTTTCAAACACTACTTTTTATTTTCTTTCCTCTTGCTCTTTTCTTTTCACGAGTTAAAACAATCTACGCATGATTCTGTACTGAGTAGCTATCTGTGACTACGTGGTTCAAATGTTTACTATTTTCGTATTTTAATAAATGAACTCTGAAATAATTAAATGCAGTTCTATCCGAAGATTAAAGTATGTCTTGTCACGGTTGAGCCATTTCGGGTGTAATCGTTATTTTGCGTCGTGGTTCGAATTAATTTCTCAGTCTCATACTGCACTCTTTTCTCCTCTTATTTCCGGCTACTATACGACGTATACGATCACTTGCCCATGCCTACAGTTTCGTTATGCGCTAGCCGGAAACGCAATAAACGAAAGTGTAGACAACGTAAATAAATTTGTTAGGCTACATGTACAATAGGATTTGATATTAACTATACAAATGATAAAATTACTTTTCGACAAAAGAAATATAATGTTACTATAAAAACACAAATATTACATACGTTTGTATTCGCAATATATTCACCATGAATAATCTGACACTGTTTGTACGCTAGTGGCTTGATTTTAATAATAGACGACGAGGTGGCATTAAAGGGTAATTAACTCACGTGTATCTTCGGCTAGCCTGTTGATGCTGCGTCTTTGGTGTCCTGTGTTCGAGGATGTATGCTGGTTTTGGAGTTAAGGTCCCAAAGTTAATTTACTGCTTCTTCAGTGATGGTTCCACATAGGAGCTACAAATATAGGGTTTGCTCCAGGAGGTCGTTGCCGCTGTATTGTCAAATAAGTACACTCGCGTAAAATTTGATATGAAGAATAACGAACTGTCACTTTCACATATAAATAGAACACTTCTTCTCTTTTAATCCAACATAGAACGCTTACGTGTACACACCCGTCTAACAATATAACAATCACGGGCAACCTAAACGCTGCTTTTATGAAAGTGTAACTTGGGCGAACGGACGTCAACACGTTCTGCTTGAACTGGCCCACGGCGACTGCCCGCATTTTCCAGTCAACTACTGCGTATATGTTCTCGGTGTTAGAGCGCTCAGATGATGACATATACTACTAAGTTCGCGCTCTTTGGCTAAAGAGGTGCGGGCATTTTAACTAGTCAAATCAGCGTTGAGCAATGACAAGGAGTATAGTATTTCTGCGACTTTCCCGTTGCTCTCGGGACTGAGAGCGTTCACAAAGGAAATCACTGTCTCTGCAACGGATGCCCATATATGGTTACGAAATCTGACGGAAGTCTACTAACACAGATGAACAAGCATTCCAAAGCGATGACAACGAGTTTCTAGAACATTTGGGTTTATTCGAGGGTTGGTTAATAAAGTTCAGAATAAATCTATTTTCTCAATGTTTCTTTTAAATTGCAAAAAATAAGCTATAGGACGGTGACAAAACTTTTTTGTTTGTTTGTTTAAATAATTTGCTCTATGTATTTGTATCACTTATGGACAGAAATAAGTTTATTTCAGCTTGGTGTTATTATGCAACAATCAGGTTGTGCAGGAAGCGGTCACATAAGGTAAAAGCGGAATCCAAACTGCTTCTCGGCTTACATCCGAGAGAAATTGTCCTCCATTTTAACTCGAAACTGGGACTAATTGGCCACAAATGCGATACGTCTGCCGACAAAAAAAAAAAAAAAAAACAGGTTTAAACAAAAAAAAATTTTGTTTTTTCAATAAAAACCATGGTTTTTGCCAACCCTGCTTGTTAATATAACTACCAAGAGTCATTTCGGAAGGACTAAAGATAAACAGTTACACAAGTGAAACCATTATACAGAATTATATGTACAATTTCAAAATAGTGCAGAGTACAGAACTATTTCAGTCTAAGTTAGTTCGCTACGACTTTTATTAGTACAAGTTAAAGAAATACGACGACTTAATTTACATATAAGTAAGAAAAGTGAATAAAGATAAGGATTGTTTGAGTCCACTTTGGCTCTGTCCCATTTATACATAAATAGATACCAAAGATACTTCTGATTTTAATAAATGCCTCTTGCGGGGTTTGTATGACCCCCTCCTCCCAAAAAAAGTACGGCATTTCGATGTATTTTGAAATGAAATGAAATCTTCAAGTTTTACGTCCCACATGTATGCCGGTTAGGCTAAAGGACATGGTGATGAGTGAAATGAAGAAAGTGGGATGAGATGGGAGAACCCCGAGAAAACCCACGAGCATGGTGTTTGTCCACCACAAATTCCACACGGCGTGAGCTGGGATCGAACCAGGGACCTCAAGCACCGAAATAATATTTAGAGTTTTTCTTTGCAATTGCATAACAATAATGCAATATACAACTATAAAAAATCACAAAAGAAATATTCATAAACTTATAAAGAAAAAGATGCTTTTGTAATATAATCTCTGAGTAATGAATGGGGAATTTAGATCTGAATATAATACTAAAAATATACGGGAGTGAATCGTGATAACCCACAATTGTGTATTCATCAAGATTTTACAAACATGTTTCGTTGTTTGGTTTGTGGTTTAAACCAGCCAACCCTGCGAACAAGTATTCACGGCATGTTCCCTACTGTCTTATTCTATGACTGCATACTTACGTTTATCTTTTTTTTTCTTTCTTCACAAAATAGTCTTTCAACATTAGCAAGTGTTTCTGAACGGTTAAAAATTCTCTATCCCATTTTAAGGATGCACACTACATTCATTAAGTAAATTATGCACCTTGTATGGTTGCATGCTTACAATCCTGAAATGGTAAAGACGCCGCATAGGTAGGCCAAAAACAGTAAATTTATTGTTAATTTGAGTGATTGCATACAAAAGAGCACTCTGTTAGATATTAATTTCCACCGTCGAAAAAGTTTAGCAAAATGTATGGAAACTGTATTAACCCAGTTATGCCTGAAAAAAATTCTACTATTTATTGTTTTAATCTTTTTTATTTTAGCTCATATTATTACCTTATGACGAAAAAAGGCAAAAAAGATGATCCCCTACTTCCAGTTTCACCGGGAGGGGGTGTCCTTTAAAAAGTAACGCACTTACAGCACAGTATCCATAGAAAGTTCTTATTTCGGTTGGTGTGCCTACTAAATTACAATAATCATAATCTGATTTCCTAGTATGAAACAACTGGATGTAAGCTTTACCAATTTGATTCGGCACTCCTATGTAAATATTCAGGAATCGGGAACGTTCCGTTTCAGCATTGAGTTGGGCGGTATACAGGTGGACCATTTGTCTTGATACGCCTTTGTAACTTCTAACTAATAAATATAAAACCCTGACATTTTGCACCATTAAAATATCGGCAGGGGGAACCTATTTTTGACATGTTATTAAATACTACTAGAATAACAGTGTTGCTATTTCAACAAAGTTGTACTTTATCAAACCGTAATACGTCAGTTTATTAGAAATTTTGACCCTATTCGGCGATTTTGTAGTTTCCTGGAACTAATCCATCGAAAAATTGCTAAAAGCGAATATTTTTAGTTGTGTAGGTGCCTAAAGGAAGTTTAATCTTCATCAGGGAGGAAAAAATCATGATTTTTTTAAAAAAACATTTTTGATGATTTTTTTAAAATTTAAATCAAATCATTCTCCTCGTATAATACAAGTCCCGAACTGAAGAAAAAGTATTAGGAATTAGTATTAAATGTTAATTATGCCATTTAAGTGAAAGTATTGGGATTTAATTTTGAATTAATCCCCAATCGTTAACCTATATCAATCCCAAACATTGTTTTTTAACAATTTTAAAATATTTTTTTTTGGGGGGGGGGGTAAATTATAGACTTTCCGTCAAGCATCATTCATATTTATCCTAGGATCATGGTTCATACCACCTTCTCTTCAAAATAGAACAGCCTTTAAAACGATAACATTCACATTTTCCCTATCATGTCCCTGAAGCGGAAAATTTTGAGACGGGATCTTTTCTGTTCTTTTTTAATTTTGATCCCCTCTGGACTCCCCTATGTTAACGTACAGATCTCAAAATCAACTGGGAAATACTGAATTTTCGATTGAATTCCAACAAAATATGAGTTTTCTATCATTTTGTCAGTACTTGTGTGTGTTGATAGATTCTCCCATACTTCATACTGCCTTTTTGGACAGGTCCTTTTTTTTCTTTTTTTTTTTTTTTTTGCATTTGAAGCTGTAAACGCGGAGTTATTCCATACAAAATCAGGAATTTTACGAGTGAAGCATTAATAATTAAAGTTAGATTTTCATTTCAAGTGAAATTAACGTTTGTTCGAGTAGAACTGGCTGATGACTCAAAGCTCATAGAATACAGGCTTGGGTGTCGTTTCTAAGCTTATGAATTACCCTTCACAACAATTTCCATTATCAAACCTAGATTTCTTCAATTTGTACTATTGTTTTCTTTTAAGATTATAGCCTGCATTCTCCGTTTTTTGTAGACTACTTACAGTCTTATCTAGCACACTTGTCTCATGCTTTTTTCTTCCTTGTAATTGTCTGTTTTCGTTGGCTCTCTTTTCTCGTTGGTTATAACTCAGTAGGTTACGATTATGCATTTTAAATATTGCATCGTTTTTGAAGTTTAAGCTCAATCCCTTTCTCCTTCGTTTCGTTGTGTTTTTTAAAATATTTTCTGAATTTAAAAATTACTCTAATAGCATATACCTTACAAAAATGGAAATCCTAAAAGAGCAGGGAGTGAATCAAAAAGCTACTTTCTCTTCTTTGTATTTAGTTAAATATGATGTTACTATTTGGGTGAATCCTTCGCGATTAATTCTCATCAGTATTGTCATAAAATCGATAGGATAAAGCGCGAGTAAAATGGAATTGAAACAAGAAGAAACTGCTGGCAATCAACAGGGATATCACCTAAAAGTTTGTTCTTGGCTTTCTTTTCATTCTTCCGAATATCATCTTGTTATGGTTTGTTTCTCTTTTCTATTTGGTCTATTGCTAAACAATAATCTGGAATTACAAACATGCATTATAACGAACATTAACAAAACGGAAGTGATGATCGCCTGTTTCAGGTTATTTCGAGAGAAATTAATTTTGTTTATAACAAGTTTTCGGCTTCGTTTGTAAATATTTATAATTTGTGCTAAAGTAACGTATGATTTTTCTCTTGTTTTAGTTGTTCTTTCTTCTCGCGATATTCTTTACTATATATTGAGCTAAGTTCTCAAATTAATTTTCTATTTTACCACTTGATGTTATCCCATGCCTCTGGATTAGTCTGGCCTCTGGATTTTTCTAATATCAAAAGTGTTCTTATTTCTACCAGAGTCATAATGAGAACCTGTGAGGGGTGTAGACTTAAAATCATTAATAAGGCGCACTGAATGTAAAATACGGACGTTATAACATATGCGTATTTTTTATTTAACTTGCTGATAAACAGTTGTATGTGGAGTATTATTACAAACTATCCTCGCAGACCGTTTAAACGCTCAAAATTGTAAGTTTCAAAACCACATAATGTTATTCCGTTACACTCAATAATACATCTACATCCAACATAAGGTGAAGACCTTGGAGGGCAAGGGAAGTGACTTTTCAAGTAGATAAATTTATGTCTAGGAAATTGACTTTCCATAGTGAAATACAGATGGTGATCAGAAAAATGGAAACACCTGAACGAAGTTGCAACTTACCAGATTATTATTGTGTCGGGCCATCTTTCGCCTTCAGAACAGCCTTGATGCGACATGGGATGGAGGCATAGAGGTCGTGAATGGTAGCAAGTGGAATTTTACACCATTCCTCGTGCAGGGCATCGGCCAGTTCTGTGAGAGAGGATGGAGGTGGAAATCGTCGCCGGAGTCGTGTTTCCAAGACTGACCACAGATGTTCAATTATGTTGAGATCTGGTGATTGGGCGGGCCAGGGAAGGTGTTGAACGCCATCCCGATGTTCCTCAAACCACTCTGCAACAACTCCAGCTGTGTGAATGGGTGCATTATCATCCTGGAAGATGGCGTCATTGTCCGGGAACAACATCCGGACCATAGGATGCAAGTGGTCTCCAAAATTGCGACATAATCGTTGGCAGTGATTCGTCCGCTAAGTTTGACCATAGGCCCACAGCATCACCAAGCCGCCGAGATGTTTCAGAGTTGGGCGGAGACACTGCAGATCATAAGCTTCTTTGGGTATTCTCCACACATAAACACGGCCCGTGGTTGGGAATAGCGTGAAGGATGACTCATCCGATCATATCACACGTTTCCAGTTCTCAACGGTCCAAGCTGCATGGTCGCGGCGCAATTTGCGGCGTGTGAAAGCGTTATGGTCCCTGATGAGCGGTTTGGCACGTGCAACACGACCCCTTAAGTTCATGTCATCTATTTCGCGGCGGACTGTGATTGTCGAAACATTGTGGGGGGGGGGGTGCTGATTGAGTTCATCTGCCACTTGCTCCGCAGTGGCACGACGGTTCTGGGTGACAATGCGCTTTAATACCCGGCGTGACCTGTCAATCATGATTTTATTCTGCTTCCCCGATGTGGTTTTCCCGTGTGTTGTGTAGGCCGCCATCACCTGCGACACTGTCCCACGCGACACACCTAACATAGTGGCCACTGCCGTCACACTTACTCCAAATAACCGCGCACCAACAATTTGCCAACTTTGAAAATCTGATAGGTGTCCCATTTTACACTACCTCCGTCTGACTACTATACTAGACACTGCTGTTCCACTGCGCCTGACGTAGTATGGAGACCGACCTAACACACCACCATCAGCGGTCCGGCGCTGCACGTGCCACATCACTGCCAAACCCATACATCTGACGTGTTGCCAACAACAAGTGTTTTCATTTTTCTTATCACCATCTGTATATAAGCTGGGAGGATAACCACGACAGAATTCACTCATTGGTAGACTCTCGAGAGGAGTGCGATGAGGTTTCTGAAGTTTGCATATTGTGATCCGGAGAGTGGTTTTCCGATTATAAATACAACTATTAGCAACCAGGTTAAACTTTGTAGTTTTTCATAATTTCTGATAAATTATCACTTTTGGAAAGAGTGGTGGATAAACTCACATGAGAAGGTGATGTAAAAATGTGGCAATGTACAATTTTTGTGGTATTTGACATCCCGGGTTTCCAGTTTTATACATACTTGTTGACAGCTCGAAAATGGAGTTATGATAGTTCACTTTGGTTTCAGACAACTTAATTACTATTGATGCACTGTCACTATATATATATATATATATATATATATATATATATATATATATATATATATATATATATATATAGCATTTAACTTTTATTACTTTGATCTGTTTACATGACAAGAAGAAAGGGCATCCTTACCTTATATCAGATTTTTTTTCAATTATGCATTATTATGGCAGAATTTATTATTTAAGACATCTTTATTCACTGTATTTAGTATATCCCTTTCATACTGCATAACATAAACGATTGAAGGTTTTCTTTCCCGAGGTTCGCTCTCAATCCTTATTTTATAATATTGAGTTTCAAGAAAAGCACATTTACAACTTCCTTTCTACATGTGTAAGAGGGATAGAAGGAAAGGTACTACTTAAAAGTGCACAATCTGTTGTTAAGAAGAAGAAGAAGAAACATATAGAATATATGTTGATTTTAGATAGATAATCTCTATTTGTGGTTACAGTAATAAGATAGAATTTCTGTTTCGGTTTGCTATGGCAACTGGTATTTGCTAATGGAGATTACATAACAAAAAGTAGTTGTGGTGAATGTGATGTGTCTAATTTGAAAGTTATGCAATCACTAGTTATTGCAAATATACGTATAAATTAAAGATGCCTGATAGTAGTGACTTATCTTAGTATTGGAACTGGGCTAATGTGACGAAAAATACGTTAGATTTAATTATAACGTTACAGTCGAACGAATACATTCTATGGTTTATACTATTTGATCACAGAAAAACGCATGCCTCCTGCTGGTTTCTTCGGAGCCTACCCCTCTCCAACTCCTTACTACCCGTACAAACTTTCGCTTACGCGACACCCAATCTGCTACGCTCCTTGTGGATTACAAGGACATTTTTTTTGTTAACCAGAGTTACCTTATTGTCAACACTTGGTGTGAAATGCCACGTAAATTCCGCGTGGTCAACAACTCAGTTTCAGAACTAGAGCGAACTAACGGATGCAATATACATATTTTGAATTTTGTATCTAGGTAATATGAGAATCGTCAAAGTAATTTAAATGATATTTTTATTACTTGTTTATGGTAATGAAGAATTTGTTAAACCATTAATTTTTATTTTAACAGAGTGTGACGTGAAAAGTCACGAAATATCAAAACTGTATGCGAGGTGGCAATAATACCATCACATGCCAGCACATGATTCCGGTACTACTTTCCTAGTGTAATCATTAGCAAAACGAATTCACACCTGCGGAACTATTTCCAAACAAGCAAACGGAGTGAAATGAATAGTATATACCCAGTCACGAAAGTCCAGAGGATTAGTATAATGTATTCGCATTAATAGTAATTGTATTTAAGCGCAGAACTCAACGTTAACAAACTTAAAACCAGAAACGTAATGAAACGACATAATGATCTTACTTTTCTCCAGACACTATTATGTTTTCACCTTGAATTTACCATGAAACCATTGCCTTCAGCAATCTTACAAACATACAAATGTATAGGTCTATATTTTGCAAATACATAAAATTTCATGCAAACAAAATAGTATGTTTCAAGAGCTCAATAGCTTCTATTTCATGGTAAATAAAAGTACACCACAAAAAATTTTGAATGCAAAACTCCCTTCAGGAAATGTGTGTCCAATAATCACGCAAAAATATAAACAATAATGGAAATGTGTGCCTCTTTCTAAAATCATCGATAAATGTTCACTCAGACATGGACTACTGCGACACACATACAACTAAATAATTGGAAGGTACTGAGAGATCCGATACATTGAGTGAATCAGTGTTGCCAATGTAATACAAAGAAAAAACATAGGTGTCTGACATACACATATTTCCTCTTAAGCGTTAAAAAGCAGAAGGAAACGAAGGAGAAAAAGATTGAGTTTAAAATTCAGGGACGATGCAAAATTTAAAATGCATTTTCGTAACCTACTGAGTTATAGCAAACCAGAAAAAAAAAAAAAAAAACAAAGGAAATAGTCCCGTACAAGGATGAAAAAGGCATTACGCGAGTGCCCGAGATAAAGATGTAAGTAGTGAACAAAAAACGGACAATGCAGGCTAAAATCTCAAATGAAAACAACAGTACATATTAAAGAAATCCAGGTTTGTTAATGGAAATTCTTGTAAATGGTGATGCACAAGCTTAGAAACGACACCCAAGCCTGTATCCTATGAGCTTTGAGCCATCAGCAAGTGCAAATCAAACCAACGTCAATTTCATTTGAAACATAAAATATAACTTTAATTTTTAAGGCTTCACTCGTGAACTTCCTGATTTTATATGGAATAGCTCAGCGTTTACAACTTTAAGAGCAAATATATAGACCTGTCCAAAAAGGCAGTATGAACTATGGGAAAAGCTATCAATACATTCTGAGAAAATGATAGAAAACTCATATCTTGGTGGAATTTAGTCTAAAATGGTGTGAAAAAATCTTAAAAATTGAGAAAAGTGCAAATTAAAGAAAGGGAAAAATAAGTGGAAACACAAAATATATCAGAAAACTGATACACAAGTAAACTATAAACCATTAGCTCCATAACCTTTTCGTCTGTCTTGGTTAGTTTTACTCTCACGTTCCTGCACTTTCGATTGGATCATAGAATATATTCCCCCGTGTAAGAAATATAATAAAGTGGAAAATAATTTTTCTTAAAGCAATTTAAATCTTTGTCTCACAAAAACTTGGACTCAACCATCATCGTGCTTTCCTAATGTAAACCTACATTCAAGAATGAAATGCAGCTTATACGATGTAGTTTTCTAACATACTAAGAAATTTTGTTCGATAGGCGGGAGGTACTTAATAATATCGTATTTATGATATTCTTAATCTGGACTCTAAAAAGGCTAATTTATAAATAAATAAATAACGCTTCGCTGGCATTTTATGACTACATCTCATTAACCCACAATGAAATTTGATTTAACATCGTTCTGAAATGAATTTAAATAATAATGATGATCTATACAGAAGTTCTACATTTCTATGTAGAAGAACGAAAAGTCGTTTATAACATACCCTTTTCAACAGTACAACGAGAACATTATCTGATAAAATGTTGCTGCTCCATAACAAAAATTGAAACTAACGTTACTTAGAAATCGATTTGTAGTCATAATGACCACCCCCCTTTAAAGGAAACCCAAAAAGAAGAAACCGACGCCGGGCACATTTTTAAAACATATTAAGATTCTCTATTGTCAACACAGATACTTTGCATAGTTATTTTGTATTGATAAATCTATTCTTAATCTTCTATTCCAAAACTGTTCTTAAATAAAAAAACACAAAATCCAGCGGGACTTGTATCTATGGCCATTCTCACTCTATCTAAAATCTAAAAGCAGAGTAACAAAATTTATTTAACTCACCTAATAAGAAAGACGTTATCTCAAATTACATTCACTGCAGTTAGAAGCGAAATAACTGGCAATAGCTGTTAAAGTTTGAAAGATGTTAAAAATAGAATGGTTGGGAAATTTTTCATGGTTTGTACCTGAGATATTCTTACTTTCCTTTATATATTCAAATAAGATCTCAATTTATTTCACTCGGCTAAAAGAAATGAAACGTTCTCAAATTATACCATCCGCAGAGTAGGAGCCGTTCTGATCACGAAGTTTGAAACAACTTTAAAGCTACAATCAAAATCTCTTTCATTGTTTGTCAGTACAAACATTAATGCTTCCTTCTTCATTAAAAAAAAAAAAAAAACTCGCGAGCTACTTGCCTCTTCTACTAGGAATAGCTAGATGTCAAATACATACTTCTACGATAGGCTCAGAGCCGGGCAAAAAAAAAAAAAAAAAAAAAAGCATTGAAAAGCGCTTGAAATAGAACGAATTCAAACTTTCTTTGTAGTCTCCACCTACGGATGTTCTTATAAATTTCTAAATTGTAAAAAGCACAAATCCAAATTTGTTAAACTTAACTACTAAAAATTAAAAGAACTAAGTTATCTATTCAGTAAAGTTGGTTGTAGAATAGTTGCCACGATCGTCGCCATGAAACAAAAATTCAATTACCCGCTCACCGCATTCCACACATACAAGCAGACAGAATATGTGACACCACGGTAACATAGTACCATATGACTGTACAGACACACCCAGTGGGAAAAATATGAACTATCACCAATCTGCTTACAGTTCAGGGTTTTACTAACAGATGACTGAATCTCTTTTCATATTTCGTGGGAAGTAATGCCCAATGTGCAAAGTAACCCCGTGTTACGGTAGCTAGTTACCACTGTAAGCGAAATGAAATATCAAAATTCAATGTGGCAAATCATGACACAAAACTAGAAAAACGTTTGGGGAGGAAGGAATTCATATGACTAAGGAATTACGTCCCTAATATATTGTGTTAATTTGGAACACAAATATACAAGCAAAGAAAGCCTTTCAGAATGTTACCTATAAAATACTTAGGAACGTACAAGAACACATTCAACACCTAAGACATGTAAGTTTATCCTAAATAAAGAATTTTGCGCTATCCTCGTTTACCAACATTCTGCGTAATGCCCTAATCTGCATAGCAATCTTATTTTTACCGGGCATCTAGCACACGCTGGTTAGCGTTGTTTGTACAATAATTTTCATATCATGTACGTTCACTAATCCCTTAAAGTGAGTATATATTCAGAAATTTTGGTCCATACTCTAGAAATGATTTCTGGGAATGTAAAAAGTCGACTTCCTTGAAAGAAATGAGTGAAGCTATGAAATGGTTTGATGTGTGGACCTCTGCAATTAACAAACATCTTTTGATGGTTAAAATATTCTTTCCTAAAATGTCTTTCGAACACCTCCGGAAAAATGAGGCTACACACATTAGAGATAAATTCTAAGTAAAAACAGAAACGTAAATAGTTCTTGCTCCAATATAATACATACCACGTTTAACTTTGCAAAATATTAGGATAAATACCATTCTCACGATTTCTTATTTTACATAAGTCTCTATATAAATAAAACAATGTTGTCGAGCACCCATATTTTAAATATGTGCAACAATTAGTGATAAGTGTGTGATCAATAATAAAGAAATAATTAGTTTATCAAGATCTAAACTACATAAGATTTGTCTGAGTCGTATCGATCTTATTTTTATTTTGTATACAGCTTGTCTATCTGTGCCTTGCAATTTCCTAATTGTAGGTTACTAACTTACGTTCGAAATATCTCCCATACCTAAATATTTCTCGTGAAGTATTGCTTTTAACCAACAAACTATCCGAACGCATGTAACCGTATTATCAATCTGAGCCAATTAGTATATGAAAAATTGAACATTACCTTTCTGGGCGAAGTGAATTTAAACTTTTTGTTGTTAATTGTTGGAAGTCATTAGAGTACGACGCGCAAGTCTCCTGAACCATTTCAAATTCAGGATCTTCTTCTACTGCTAATTCTGATTTCACCCTATCACCGTTTAGTTTCACATCCAAAGAACACATAGCTGTATCCTTGTCCATTGTTTCCTCTCTTTCCGTTGTGGATAATATTAACTCTTTCTTGTCAGTCATCAGTTCGTAATTCCACCCTTTCCCTTCGAATGGATCTTCCTGAGGTAAGTCAAAAGCAATTTCTTCTTTGCACATCAATTCTAACTTAACAGACGCCTCACCAGCCATTGTGAATTGAAATATAATAAGAATATAACACTGTTTTTATACTTCCCTTATATTTTAAGTTGCCAGTCTTAATGAAATGACTTACAAGAACGTTCACAAAAGCAACTTTATATTTAAAATCATCTTCTTCTGCAGATCCTTATTTCCTTAGCCACGATCGCTCTCTAGGCAATTGTTTGTTTGTTTGTAGCAGCCGAAGGAAAGTGAAATGGAACCCGGATGCATATTTTTTTCACGCCCGAGAATCCACAACCGGAGAAATTTCGCAGTTCTGATTGGTTGAATTGTTCATACGTTATAATTCCATTCTGTGACAGAAACGGAGTAGTGACACAAATCGAATCGTTCACTTGGATTGGAAGTAACTAGTGGAGCTGTGGAGGGCATAAAGCAGAAAGAATAATGTATATTCTATCTACAAATATTAATTACGTGAAATTAGAAAATAATGTAATTAGACTTTGTATAAGAGAAAGGGAAGAATGGATCTCTTGGTTTAAGGAATTTGAAACATTAAATCGACTTACTTATCGAGTTGAACGAGGAATTAAAATGATGGTAGACAAACAATATATAAGGTAAGTGAACTCCATGATTTTTTTAAATTTTAACCCTTGTAAATCTATTCCATAATTTAGTTGCGTATATAAGCTAATGCTATATACATTTCAGACAATATCTTATAAAAGAACACATTTAAAACAGGAGTAGTTTCCAAGTTCAACAGGCGTCACATTGCAAATACTGTGCAGTGTATAAACATTGCAATGGAAAAATTGGTCAATGTTCCGTTAAGGGGGTCCAGTGTCTTTGACAGCACTTCTTTCTATTGATTTTCGTTTGATTACATAATATAACGTTATATTAGGTTAGGGTAGGTCAGGTCAGGTTAGCTTAGCTTAGGTCAGGTTAGGTTAGGTTAGCTTAGCTTAAGGGGTTCCAGTGTAGTTTTGGACCCCCTTAACGGAACATGGACCGAAAAATTTAACTGTAAATATCGTAGTGTAATTTTCAGCGCAATAATGGTGCAGATTTGCTGTACATGTTTGTACACTTTACAAAACAAATTCGTAATAATATTTTAATAGACTAGTGTGTAAATCTAAATGGTTGTGTTCTTCCCTATGAGACACGTCTCTACGTAGAAAACATTAAAGTCGAACTTAAGCACGGATTCACCCATAAGGTAGCTAGTAAGCACAGGATACGAAGTGAAGTATCCGAAGTCAATGTACTAACTCATCACACGCTACTATAGAAATGTCCGAGAGTTGAGCGATTCATGAAATTAAAAAATTTACGCTGGTAATGTGTTATGTTACTTTGCAACACCAATCTGTAATGTCTTTAGTAACGCACAAATGCATAATTCAATACGTAAAGTAAGAGATTTTAAGTCATATACAATGTTTTGCCCCAACCTCTATGTGTTCACCGATCTTCGCTGACGCGCCTGCTCCATGTTCTTATTATGTACGTACACCGAAGCCTCCTAAAGTAAATCTGTACAAAGGAATACAACCCCCACACACACACACAGAAAATGAAAATTTAGTATTTTAAACGGGTTTCACCCGAGCAGATCTACCAAAAACGAGATTTATAAGTTAAATACGATGTCAAACACTTTTCGTGAAAGAAGTACCGTAGAGTGTGAACATAAGTAATTTCTGTTCATAGATATCATATTGAAATGCATTTTGAGTACGAGTGAACGTATTGTAAGTGTAACTGCCGGTATTTACTGAACCTGAAGGCGGAAGAATACAAGAATGAGAAGAAGGTGGAAATAAATGGCGGAAATGTTGTGTTTATGTTAGCAATAGACATTTGTGATGGATATAATGCAAACATACGATTTTATTACAAAGGACTATGTCATAAAGAGCGTCATATCATGAAGTTTTGGCAGCGTCATGGTATGTTGAAACGTAAAATGTACTGCGCGAAGTGTGGAAAAGTAAGTAAAAATTCAAAACAAACGAATACATATGTTTAGCAGAAGGGGGTTCTTTTCTCTAAAAAATGTTACAATTTTGGTAATTTCTGTTCACATTCGGTTAGTTTAAAGTAGGTTATGTTAGTGTATGTTAAATTAGTGTAGGTGTCCCGCATAATTTTCCAAAAAATGTTAGAATTTCGCTTATTTCTATAATATTAGGGAAGTTTATGTTAGTTCAGGTTAGCTTAGATTTGGTTACGATATGTTACGTCTAAGTACTTGCATCATTCATTTCTTCTGTAAATTTTAAGTTTTTTACGTGTTTCTGGATCCCTTGTACTAAAAATACTCCCAAACGAATTTCTCCTCGCAGCGGGCCATTTGTACCCGGAAAACTTGTGAAGCCATTTTGAAAGTAAGAGTTATTAAAATTATTTAAGTGTTTTTAAAGTTGAAATTTATTGCGGATATTTTATGTATTTTTCCACTATCCATTTTCTTGTGTATGCCCCCGTCGCTGACGCACCACCTCGCTCCGCTCGGGCTCTGACTCACTTTATGGCGTACGTGCTTTTAGTGGCCACTTAGCACAAGTTGGTTCATTGTTTAAGCATTAGCTCTTCATTCAGTGCATGCTCTGCTAGAAGATATCGGAAAATGCGATACATGTGTGAAAATTTTGTAGAGCCGTCTGCTCGAGTAATGCTTTAAACGTATTGAATTACGCATTTGTGCGTTACTAAAGACATTAATATAGTAAATTTTGATTGACTGAAAAACGACTAGGCCTATACGTGCAATGCACTTAAAACCCGGTTTTTTTTTGGGGGGTTTAAACTTTTTTGTTTGTTTGTTTAAATAATTTGCTCTATGTATTTGTATCACTTATGGACAGAAATAAGTTTATTTCAGCTTGGTGTTATTATGCAACAATCAGGTTGTGCAGGAAGCGGTCACATAAGGTAAAAGCGGAATCCAAACTGCTTCTCGGCTTACATCCGAGAGAAATTGTCCTCCATTTTAACTCGAAACCGGGACTAATTGGCCACAAATGCGATACGTCTGCCGACAAAAAAAAAAAAAAAAAAAAACAGGTTTAAACAAAAAAAATTTTGTTTTTTCAATAAAAACCATGGTTTTTGCCAACCCTGCTTGTTAATATAACTACCAAGAGTCATTTCGGAAGGACTAAAGATAAACAGTTACACAAGTGAAACCATTATACAGAATCATATGTACAATTTCAAAATAGTGCAGAGTACAGAACTATTTCAGTCTAAGTTAGTTCGCTACGACTTTTATTAGTACAAGTTAAAGAAATACGACGACTTAATTTACATATAAGTAAGAAAAGTGAATAAAGATAAGGATTGTTTGAGTCCACTTTGGCTCTGTCCCATTTATACATAAATAGATACCAAAGATACTTCTGATTTTAATAAATGCCTCTTGTGGGGTTTGTATGACCCCCTCCTCCCAAAAAAAGTAAGGCATTTCGATGTATTTTGAAATGAAATGAAATCTTCAAGTTTTACGTCCCACATGTATGCCGGTTAGGCTAAAGGACATGGTGATGAGTGAAATGAAGAAAGTGGGATGAGATGGGAGAACCCCGAGAAAACCCACGAGCATGGTGTTTGTCTACCACAAATTCCACACGGCGTGAGCTGGGATCGAACCAGGGACCTCAAGCACCGAAATAATATTTAGAGTTTTTCTTTGCAATTGCATAACAATAATGCAATATACAACTATAAAAAATCACAAAAGAAATATTCATAAACTTATAAAGAAAAAGATGCTTTTGTAATATAATCTCTGAGTAATGAATGGGGAATTTAGATCTGAATATAATACTAAAAATATACGGGAGTGAATCGTGATAACCCACAATTGTGTATTCATCAAGATTTTACAAACATGTTTCGTTGTTTGGTTTGTGGTTTAAACCAGCCAACCCTGCGAACAAGTATTCACGGCATGTTCCCTACTGTCTTATTCTATGACTGCATACTTACATTTATCTTTTTTTTTCTTTCTTCACAAAATAGTCTTTCAACATTAGCAAGTGTTTCTGAACGGTTAAAAATTCTCTATCCCATTTTAAGGATGCACACTACATTCATTAAGTAAATTATGCACCTTGTATGGTTGCATGCTTACAATCCTGAAATGGTAAAGACGCCGCATAGGTAGGCCAAAAACAGTAAATTTATTGTTAATTTGAGTGATTGCATACAAAAGAGCACTCTGTTAGATATTAATTTCCACCGTCGAAAAAGTTTAGCAAAATGTATGGAAACTGTATTAACTCAGTTATGCCTGAAAAAAATTCTACTATTTATTGTTTTAATCTTTTTTATTTTAGCTCATATTATTACCTTATGACGAAAAAAGGCAAAAAAGATGATCCCCCACTTCCAGTTTCACCGGGAGGGGGTGTCCTTTAAAAAGTAACGCACTTACAGCACAGTATCCATAGAAAGTTCTTATTTCGGTTGGTGTGCCTACTAAATTACAATAATCATAATCTGATTTCCTAGTATGAAACAACTGGATGTAAGCTTTACCAATTTGATTCGGCACTCCTATGTAAATGTTCAAGAATCGGGAACGTTCCGTTTCAGCATTGAGTTGGGCGGTATACAGGTGGACCATTTGTCTTGATACGCCTTTGTAACTTCTAACTAATAAATATAAAACCCTGACATTTTGCACCATTAAAATATCGGCAGGGGGAACCTATTTTTGACATGTTATTAAATACTACTAGAATAACAGTGTTGCTATTTCAACAAGGTTGTACTTTATCAAACCGTAATACGTCAGTTTATTAGAAATTTTGACCCTATTTGGAGATTTTGTAGTTTCCTGGAACTAATCCATCGAAAAATTGCTAAAAGCGAATATTTTTAGTTGTGTAGGTGCCTAAAGGAAGTTTAATCTTCATCAGGGAGGAAAAAATCATGATTTTTTTTAAAAACATTTTTGATGATTTTTTTAAAATTTAAATCAAATCTTTCTCCTCGTATAATACAAGTCGCGAACTGAAGAAAAAGTATTAGGAATTAGTATTAAATGTTAATTATGCCATTTAAGTGAAAGTATTGGGATTTAATTTTGAATTTATCCCCAATGGTTAACCTATATCAATCCCAAACATTGTTTTTTAACAATTTTAAAATATGTTTTTTTTTTGGGGGGGTGTAAATTATAGACTTTCCGTCAAGCATCATTCATATTTATCCTAGGATCATGGTTCATACCACCTTCTCTTCCGAATAGAACAGCCTTTAAAACGATAACATTCACATTTTCCCTATCATGTCCCTGAAGCGGAAAATTTTGAGACGGGATCTTTTCTGTTCTTTTTTAATTTTGATCCCCTCTGGACTCCCCTATGTTAACGTACAGATCTCAAAATCAACTGGGAAATACTAAGAGTGTACTAAATGTCTGTACAAAATTTCAAGCTTTTATCTTGAACAGTAAGGGCGGGAAAAATATTTAACAATGAGCTAAGAACATCCCCACAATACCCCAGATGACCCGGATATAATATAAAAATTTACTCATTCTTATTTATCCTAGAATCATGATTTGTACATTATTCTCTTCGGAATAAAACAAAGTTTCAAACGGTAACATTCATATGTCTCCATTGTGTAGGCTATCGGGGCTGGAAAATCACGAGAAAAGGGATTTTCTGTTAAGAAATATCCCATTTTTACTTTTTATCCCTCTGTACCGCCTCTGTTTAAAGTTAAAGATTGAAAGAAATTGAATAATACCAAGGGGTGCAGTAAATGAGTGTCCAAAATTTCAAACTTCTAGACGCAAAAGTAAGCCCACGAAAAATAATATCCCCAGATTCGCGTATAAAACAGGATCTCAGGTAACAGTTTCCTGAGACATCCCTATTTATCATAAGGTCAAGGTTTGTACATCATTCTTTTCAGAATAGAACAGCCTTTCAGATGGTACCATTCATATGTCTCCATCTTAGGCGGGAAAATCGCGAAAAAAGCTATTTTTTGTTTAAAAAATCCATTTTTTTTATATTTTTTTCCCTCTAGACCCCCCTGTTTTCACGCAGAGATCTGAAATCATCTAAAAAAATACTAAGGGTGAACTGTACGAGTATGCAGAATTTGTCTTCTGAATGCAAAATTTAGGCCTGCCAAAAAATAATAAAAATAGGCACAACAGAAAATATCTTTTTTAAATATGATGTCATCACATCCTATGTCTTGACGCAGAGAGGCGTGAAAGCATATGTAACATGCTCTACAATGCCTTCACGAAAACGAAGTAAAAAGCTTTATTGGTACTTTTTTAATCGAATAATGGAGATTTTAGCCTATCACCTAAAAATAGGTGATACAAGTTAAAAGGTTGAGCGTTAAGGAAAAAGTACAGCAACGGTTATCAAAGTGACACTTTTTTTTTTCACAAAAGTTACTGATATTTGACAAGGGCATATTTTTAAGGAAATTGTAACTAGCTTGCGGTTCGAAATACATAAATTTTGTCCAAAGTTATAAAATCAAAAAAAAAATTGAGAGGGGATAGGACACTTCTAAATACGCCCTATTATCTGGGAACAAATATATAGACGCGCACACAAAAGAATCTTTGTCTTAAATGTCGATAGTGATTTCCCCGTTGGAATAGTTAACGATTTGCAATATAAACCATATGTTAAGAAGAGAAGAAAACAGGTTTGCCCTGTTACCCGTTCAAAACGGGATTTTCCCTAATCATCCTCTGCATGACACTTGTTTTCATACAATGCTGTACATACTGTATATTTGAGTTTCATTGTATTATAATTGTCATCTGCATAATCGAAATAACAGAACAGAAACGAGACTTTACTTATTTTCACTTTAAATTATTTCGGGATTTGATTTAAATCAACGATTTTTATTTAAAAAATCAAGTGATTTAAATCAGACTGATTTAAATCAATCCATCCTGATCTTCATGCTATTTAAATAGGATTTTTTAAATACATATCTCATGGTTTCGGTAGGCCCTAATTGAAATTGTAATAATAGGTCGAAGGGTCTGGAGGCGAAGCAGAAGCTTAACTTAATTTAATGTAGTATACATTGTGTGACATACATATGGTTTCCTACTGCAGTAACTAAATTATGCACTACAATCTCTGAACTTCAAGTAGTTTTAGTAGATTTTAATTATTGTTATAGTAATTAATAAGAACTTCAGAATGGATTTATCACATCGATTTCATTTTTTTTATCATTATAGGCAGATTATCGGTGTATCACAACACGCATCCCAGAGATAAAAGTAAAGCTTCAGCGAAGCACATAGGATGCCCATCCCACATCAAAGTAGCGATAAAGAAAGTTGGCAAGATATGTTGGTATGTCTACTAACTTATATTTTTATAGATTATGTGATATTTAATTTATGATATCTTAATGAGATGATTGGCGTCTCACCTACACCTGTATTTTCCGATTTGTCGAGCTACCTTGTAATTCGACGTTCAAAATGCTGTTTACTTTATTATCGTTGCTGGAGTTGGGTTCCAAACTAAGGCTGTTTATCCTAAAGTTTCCAAAAGGGCTGTACGTTTTGTGTTTCCATTTGCCACTACATATCTGTTTGATAGAATGTTTTCTCACCTCGTTCTTAAGGAGAACAAATACAGGAACACTTAACATGCAGCCAGATCTGAGTCTGAAATTATCCAGTTTACTCCAGACATGCGGAAATTGACATCTCAAAAACAGCATCAGCTGTCACATTAGGTGATCTTTGAATTTATACTTATTGGCCTACCTGGTATGATCGTAGTTTATTGAATATCCATTTACGAAGCGGGTTACTTAAGTTTCTGGCCTCAGAGTGAAAACATGACGCTAGGTGCACAGTGATAGAATTTATCCAACATAGTTGACTTGTAAGTTGACACTCTTAATAGAACGATCATGCAGCAATTCTATCCCATGATGATAAAACATTTTGTCGTGCTGTACAAACCACAACTCTGCAGCTGCTATGACGTCATTGTCTAAATTAAGTTCCTTTTAGGTCCATGTTAAGTTTTCGGAAAATACAATAGTCTGAGGGACCATATCTGGAGAATAGGGGATGGTCAATGATATCGAACTTCATTTTACACAGATTGTGCATTGCGATGTCTTGCTTTGTGGCAAGGAGCATTGTCTGGCAAGAAGACTGTGCGTTTGGACAGTTTCCTCATCAGTTTTCCTTCAATGCGGTGTGTAATTTTCCAGCTATTCGCTCAATATTACCCCCTAACAATTCCCAAAATCGACATCCTTCGCTTTCTCTACGGCCTTTTTTCTGCCTGGGAGACCCACTATGACACCACTGCATAGACTGAATTTCGATCTCGCATTCAGACACACATATTTGCGTTTCATCAGCAGTAATAATTTGTTTAATAAAGCTGGAAGCACTTACTAAAAGAAGGCGCAAAACACTCTGCACAGTCCCGTCTTGTCCGCTTCGGATCAGCTGTGAAGAATTTGGGTACCAACTTTGCGACGCTTTTTTAAACAAAGTTTTTCATGCACGATGTAATTCACATGTTCCACACTGATCCCAAGGGTCTCTGCAATACGTGAAAGACTAGGTCGCCTGTCTGCAAGATTCGTGTCGTGCACACGATACACAGTTTCCACGGTCACCACTATTTTTGGTCTTCCACATCTCTCCTTATCTTCAGTGCTCCTCCAAACTCTGCAACCAAGATTTCATTGTGCTATATAAAGACAATCATTGGTCATTGTTTATATCAATTCATCACAGATTTTCTTCGTTCCCATATTACTTGAGAAGAGGTATTTGGTGACTGCTCTCTTCTCACATTTGCTAAAAGAAGGGTTGTGAAAAACCCATTTTTTTAAAGCCCAGCCCAGTGGGTTTTATTGGGCAAAATTGGGTTTTATTTGGCAATATTGGGTTTTATTAAATTTGCATATATATTTAAAGCCATATTTCTATAATCCTACTTAGAATACAATATGAACATTCATATTTTATTGTACAAATGAAACTATGAAATTCCTCGTGGGACCGCAGTGATTCACTTTCACTTGCTAATTTCATGGTGCATACTGATAGTGGAAATATGTGAACTATACTGGAATTTAATTTTGATACTGGAATTTTGATCCACATACAGGAAAAATTATGAAATATACAAATATTATCCTTCTCTTTAATCTACTCTGGATTTCTGAATTCCAAAAGTTAAGGGTAATAACAATCTTGTATTATAACTAGAATAGAATAATATACAATTATTTATACAAGTTGTAATATAAATTAATAATACATTCATATAATACAAATAATGCTCTAGGCTTACTGCATCAGACCTCCGATCAGGGTGTCTACTGGACACGAAAGTTATGAGGTGGGGTTGTCGGTCAAGAGATCATAAAAGTAGTGATATTGAGTTTCAGGTCAAGTGTCTTTTGTAGCAAAGCGCATTACCTATTGATTTTTAAAAAAATATTTTGTGAAGTCTACGAAGTGTTTATTGATTTTTTTTTGTCGTACACAATGCAGCACTAATTTTTGTGTACGTACTTCTTTGTTTTTATATTGTATATTAAGAAGGAGGCAAGGGGATTGGCCTAAGCATCTGTGATTTTCTCTGCCCCCCTTCCCCAGATGATTGCACAGCATTACCTATTTATCGCGTTTCTTTGTCGTTTCAAGATCGAATTTCAATTTTCACAGCTGCTTAGTGAGCAGAAGGTGGCGGCCAATTTTAAAAACAGTTAATTATTTGATTTGTTATTGTAGCCTAGCCTGCTTCATATTTTAACCCTTTGGGGATCTTTTCCGGATCCCGGCTTTTTGGGCTATTTTTTAGACTTTTAGTCAAGCAGCTACTGCATCGTCACTATTTATCCTAGGATCATGGATCATACCTCATTCTCTTCAGAATAGAGCTGACTCTCAAATGGTATTACTTGCATGCTCATACCATATACCAGAAGCGGGAAAGAAAATGTCAAAGTAAAAATTTCGGAGGGAAATTTTTCTCGAACTTTGCCCCCCCTGGACCCCCCTGTGTGAACGTAGCCATCTAAAAAATACTGATAAATAGTACTTGGTATACTGAAGGTGTGTGCCAAATTTCAAGTTTCGATCTTGAATAGTAAGGGCGGGAGAAATTTTATCAAGAATTCCCACAATGCCCCAAATTACCACAAAACACTTTGATCTCCGGGAAAAAGATTCCTGAGACATCCCTAATTACCCTAGGGTCATGTGTCGCCCATATTCTCTTCTGAATAGAACTGCCTTTAGGCGGTATGACTCACGTGTCTCCATCATGTATCTAAGGCGGGAAATTCCAAAATAAAAGGGAATTTTGGGTCTAAATTTCCCTTTTTTCAAATTTTAGCCCCGCTGGACCTCCTGTTTTAGCGCAGAAATCTGAAAAAAATCTGTTACATACTACTCGGCGGACTGAATGTTTGTGCACAATTTCAATCTTCTAGGTGCAGAAATAAGCCCGCAAGAAAGGAAATTCAGAAAATACCCATGTTACCCTATACAGAGGTATATTTTTCGAAAAATCCCTGAGACGTCCCTAATTAGCCTAGGATAATGATTCGACCGTCATTCTCTTCAGAATGGAACTGCCTTTCAGACGGTATGATTCACGTGTCCCAATCATGTACGTGAGGCGGGAAAATCCTGAAAAACGGGATTTTGGGGTAAAAATATTCCTTCTTCACCCCTTTGCCCGTTTGGTTCCGCCCCTGTTTCAACTCACAAATCTGAAAAAATCTGGTAAATACTACTCGGTGGACTGAATGTTTGTGCAAAATGTCAATCTTCTACGTAGAAAAATAAGCCCGCCAAAAAATATTGAACATAGGCTTAGTAAATGAGAAAATAAATTTGATTTATGACGTCATCACCTCCTATGTCTGGACGCAGGAAGGTCTGAAACCATACGTAATGTTTTCTACAATGCCTTTGGACTCGAAAAACAAAAACAAACAAAAAACCGGACGAAAAAGCTCAAATAACGCAATGTACCATGAAAAACGCGTATGGTACAAATTGTACCATAAGATCCCCAAAGGGATAAATGAAGATTGATGTCAGTACTGTCAGGTATTTAGTCAGCATTTCCTCATTTCTAGTCAGTAAATTTTACCCTACAGCTAGTTGGCAGACCTGAGTATATTATGTACGGTATATAATATACTGCACCCATTGTTATGCATTTACTTACTTACATTAATGTTGCACTTATCTGTTCAAAGACAATGAGTGAAATAAGAGGAAAGACTTCTTTCAGAGATGAGTGGTTGGACAGAACAATAAATTCAAATTGGAATTTGCTTCAGAGGTTAGAAAATAAGTATGGGTATTGCTCTTTGTGGATGACAAATTTTTATATTAGCAATATGGGATTTTTTCAGTTCGATCTCATGCCGAAAGCAAAATGCATATTAAAAGAGTAAATTCTTCGAGTTTGAGCAAAAAACTGTTTCACATGGTACCTGCTAAGGCAGCAACTACAGACTCTGTTCCTGTGAATGCTGCTCCATCAACTACAACTCTGTTTCGGTGAAAACTGAACTTCGTGAAGTGCGAACTTGAGTTGTTAATAACGAACATACTTGTGTTATTGATAACAGAATCACAACATTCAATATTTGTGTTATGCCTAGAGATACTCAACAATTTTATCATCAAACATGAAGTTATTACTGCAGAAATATTGTGGGCTATTAATCAAGTTATAACCCTTCCTTTGCTAGAAGTTTGGCATTTGTAGTGATCTTTTTAAAGTGATGTTTCTCGGCGAAATTGCGAAGCAGTTCAAGATGCACATTGACTGTTCCCACACTTTCAAAAAGAATTGACAAACGTGGTTAAAGAGTGTCCTATCATCTGTATTTCTTTTGATGAAAGTTTCAGTCCTGTCGCTCAGAAGCGTCAAATGGATATAGTTCTAGATTTTGGGACGAACAAGATATCTTATGTCCGCATTTTTAGGTCATGCTACTGCTGAGGATCATCTGATGGCATTTTTGGAAACTTGAAAGACATTGGTTTAGATACGAAAAAGATGCTGCAAGTATCAATGGAGGGGCCGAATGTAAACCTGAAGTTTTTGAACGACCTAAGAAGTACTTAGATGATTCACCTTCAGATCCAAAGCTGTTGGACTTTGGTAGTGCTTCGTGCATGCTATTCACTGTGCATATAAAACGACAAATAATAACCCCAAATCGTACATTCACAGATTTCCTGCAGATATTTCCTTCAATATCTGAATGCCGTTATAGTGCACTGAGCACCCTTAATATTCTGAAAAAGCAGAAATGCAATTTAATTTTCAGTAGTTGATATGGCTTAAAAAAAATTGTCCACCAGCATGGAGAAGTTAATCCTTTTTCACAGACTCTTGGTGCAACGATGTAAGATTCTTATCCAAAGATGAAAGCTCCTTCGTGGCTACTGTTAGCGCGCGCGCCTTTAGCGTGGGAAACCCAGGTTCAACTCCCGGCGAGAGCTTCTGTGGTTCGGATTCTACATTAATCAGTAAGTTCCATCTCCTATAGATTCGCTGCTCAAAATTAACTCAGCTCAACTCTTATGCAAAGATGAAAATAACGGAGTGCCTTATGTGGTTTTAATCCTCGATTGGTGCAATTGGGCATTAGTGTTATAAAATCGTAATTTTACTTGATTTTCATTATATGTAATTTCTTTCTTAAATAATCTTTTATTTCTTGGGGGCTGCAGATAATTAATAGTTATTTCAGGGTGTCAACGACATTAAAAATTTTTGGAGACGCTGATATAAATGAAACAGTTAGATACTTTCTATGTCAGATAATTGTCAATTAGTCGTGTTTCTCACTAAAATTTGATAGTTTTCTTTTTAATACAATGAGTTATTTAATTGTTTTTGTTATGATTATTTCAGGTCTAAGAACATATACATGCCCAAGTATCCAACAATCGTTAGAATAATTGGTGACCACAACCATCGCACCACGGGATCTGAAGCTTTGAAATTTCGGGACCCGTCTACAGAAACAAGAAGAACTTTTTTGGAGCTTTTCAAGGCAGGTAACAGCCCATCTCAAGCAATCCACAAGAGAACACTAATGGAGGAACACGAAGACTATGCTGTTGTCTCTGAGGATCGTTCCATTTGTCCAGACTTACAATGGGTCTATAGATTATATTATAAGGTGTTTAAAAATGAATATGGGGAGTACACGCCGAAGAAAATAATGGAAGGTATTAAAAAGAAAGTGGCAGATCTAAGGTGTGAAAATCCTAGGATAAGTTTCTGCGAAGTAGACAATAATTTTATCGTTGTTCTGTGTACACCATTAATGGAGCGTGTGCACCGTCTGAAAAGTAGTGCGGACATAGCATTTGTTGATAGTTCAGGTAATGCTGATAGGTTCAACTGTAGGATTTTTCTTTTAATGGTTGACACCATTGTTGGGGGATTACCGATAGGAGTAGTTGTTACAAGTTCTGAGAAAGAGGATATTTTGACTAAGGCTTTGAGTGAATATAAAAAGCTACTTACACAGTATTCTTTTGGTGGTCGTGCTCTTTCCGGGCCAAAAATATTTATCACTGATGACTGCATTGCACTGCGGAATAGTTTATCTGTGTGCTTTCCGGAAACATTGTTAATGCTTTGCATTTTTCATGTCCTTTAAGCTGTGTGGCGTTGGTTATATTGTGCCACCAACTCCATTGACAAAAGAGACAGACAAAACCTTTCCAGGAGCTTTTCTAAATTTGTATACGCTTCAAGCAAAAAAAAAAAAAAAAAAAAAAAACTGATGATGGTTTGGAGAAACTCTGTAGCGATAATTCATTAAAATATCCACAATACGTCTCGTACATCAAAACCCTTAGTGAAAGACGTGATGCTTGGAGCTTCTATAGCCGCAAAAGTATGATAACTCATGGAAACAATACAAATAACATTACTGAAGCAGCATTTAGAGTTTTGAAGGACAGAATTTTAATGAGGCACAGAGCTTTCAGCATTACTCAATTACTAGATTTCTTGGTAAGAGATATGCCATCGTATTATGAACGAAAAATTATTAATGTTGCTAATGGTAGATGGGATGAGGTGCTGCAGTCACGCTACAAACCAAATCCAGAGAAGATCGAGAAGCTAGCAGTGCATTACGTAAGTGGATCATTATATAGTGTAGCATCTGCTTCCGATGAGGCGACAACGTACCTAGCTGATATGGACTTGGGAAGGAGTGATTGCATGATGGGAAGATCTGGTGCACCATGCAAACATCAACATGCAGTTTCCATAAAAGCTAACGTAACCTCAATTAATATACTTCCCCAGGATTCGAAGACCAAGGAGGAGTTATATTGGGTAGCAACCGGAAAAATGGATTTGCCTCCTGATTGGTTTGGATCTCTTACGTATAATAGCGCACGTAAAGGACAAGCCATTCTAGCATCATCTGCGACAAGTGGCAATATAGCCAGTTCAGAGAAGAATGGTGAAGAACACGTTTCAGAACGTGCCTCAATCTCTGGTGAATTACCAATGATTGAGCACACAGCGCAACTGAAAGAGAAAGCCACAAGAAAACTTCAGGAATTTTTTGAGGATATACTGATGAAATACGATAATAATCTCGGAGAATTTCATTCTGCTATTAAAGCTTTACATCGGGCTCATAGACGTCTTATAACCGAATCCTCACTTTTGTCAGCTCTCCACTCGTATGGCAAAAAGGGATTGGGATTGTTAAAAGTATCGGCAGGACGCAGAGCAACCACCATTCCTGTACAACCCACAGCTGCCTCACGAAGGCGAACTCAGCTTCCAGGAAGAAAATGTCTTCAAACTGGACGTCCTCCTAAGTATAGTTTCACTCTCGAGCACAGATATTCTCGAAGTAAACGCTCGTTTATACATCCAAAATGTGACAGGCAGAAAGCGGCGGCTCCCCACTCTTTGTCAGAATGTGTAAGTCAGAATGCGTCCTTAGGGAAATCACATGCAAAAAAATGAAAAAAATGTCCTGAAACTCACTTAAATGTAAGTTTTAATGTGCAGGTTGATAAAGATTACACGCAGAGAAATGTTTAAAAAAGAAAAAAGTTGTACTAAGACCTACTGTTAACGATACAAGTATCTTGTATTATATAGTATTATACAGGGCGTCCAATATACAATGCAACCTGGAGTTTGGGATAGTAGAACTTTTGAACCGGAAGTGGTACACAAATATTGGTTATACCAAAATAAAACACTGTTCATGCATATATTTTTAAACTAGGAAGCAACGATTGAAGTACACTAGGAACCACACAGTGTTGCCAGATGTAACCGAAGGTGTAAATCAATTTTTTTACAAGTCACGTAAATTGACTCATAACTCATACGTGTAGATGTTGTGTCGTTAATTTTCAGTTTGTATAGTTCGAGTAGCTTGGAAACTATGGAATGGAAAAAAGAATTTTTTAATTTCCACCGATAACTAATCGGACGAGGCCTCTGTAAGAGGTTACTAGGGAAAACGTGGTTTTCATAAATTAACATTCTGAATTGGCAACAGTGCTGATGTTTCAGTGCATTTTCGCGGATCCCAAGAGCTTCCGATATCCTTTGATCTGATTGGCCGATACAGATACGACATCACGAGTCATGACATACATATAGCACAAAGTAAACGCTAGCTGTTGTCGGGGCTGATTGGACTAGCGCAACACGCTAGTAAGGAAAATCGTTTTTGGCGTGGGTTCAAACCCTGCCTCCTGCCTAAGGAGAGTTTTTTTTTAATAATTTTTAAAATTTTTTATAACACTTCTTTTGTTAAAATAATATTCAGAAAGTGATTTAACGTTTTTTTTTTTAAATTATCATTAAAATAAGTTTGCCCTTGTACTATACAGATCCAAAGCAAATCAGCAGCAGTAGTAGTAGTAGTAATAATAGGTGACGTCATCGGTACGTGGTCATTAAGAGTGCTACTTCAGCCATGTTCTGACTGAACCTCTTGGGATCGGCGAAAATGCGATCTGTCTACATTATGCTATTTCTAAAATCAATGGAAAAAAACTTTGAAATTATCGCGATAAAACTTTCTCACATGCAACCGGCAACACTGCTATTCATTAAATGAAAACGGGGGCACTTCTAGAATCTGCCGTGGAACTGACAATTCAGTTCGTGATGAATAGCAGTGTTGCCGGGTGAATGTACGTAAAAGTTTTATCACGATAATTTCAAAGTTTTTTTGAAAATTGTTTTGAGGAATTGCATAATGTAGACAGATCCTTAACACACCTTTTGATGCACTGAAACATCAGCACTGTTGCCAATTCAGAACGTTAATTTATGAAAACCAAGTTTTCTTTAGTAACCCCCTTACAGAGGCCTCATCCGATTAGTTATCGATGGAAATGAAAAATTCTTTTTTCCATTCTATAGTTTCCAAGCTACTCCAACTATACAAACTGAAAATTAACGACACAACATCTACACGTATGTTATGAGTCAATTTACGTGACTTGTAAAAAAAAAAAAAAAAAAAAAAAAAAGATTTACACCTTCGGTTACATCTGGCAACACTGTGTGGTTCCTAGTGTACTTCAGTCGTGGCTTCCTAGTTTAAAAATATATGCATGAACAAGGCTTCATTTTGGTATAACCATTATTTGTGTACCGCTTCCGGTTCAAAAGTTCTACTATCCCAAACTCCGGGTTGCATTGTATATTGAACACCCAGTACTTGTATATAATATACAAGTATTATAATATACTTGTATAATATAGTATTGATATTAAAGCAAAGGAAACAGGTAAATAATAAGTGTATGCAACAGTTATCAGAGTACGTATTACAAATTCGTAAATGTGAGAGATAGAAAATATGTTTGTCAATTTATTTCAAGGTTCAATTTTATTTTCACTTCGAATACTTGTAAATTTGATTTCACCATAAACTTCGTTTGAAAACATAGTTGTAAATAAATGCGAGAATATGTAAAGATAGAATTTTCTGTGTTAGATTTTAGCATATTATATGTGCTAATGGTGGCCAAACTAACTAAGCTTAAATCATAAATGGGGGAGGGAATGATTGCACAAATGTGGCATATCAAATTAGCACTGAAATAGTTGAAAGTGAAACAATATTTGATAATTGAAATTTATCTCCTGTGGCTAATTATTACTGCCTATAACATGCTATTTATTAGTGCTAATCTAAATGATTTAGTTAGTGCTGGTTGTAGCTAATATGAAGATGATTTGCCTTACATCTTTTTTATTGTGTTAGTAGTTTATCTCAATATTTGACAGACATATTAAATAGTAACTATACGATTTATCTGCTTTTTCCTTTTGATAAATGGAATCAGTTGTTAGGCAGTGTTCGGTTACTAACAATCGGAGAGAAATAATAATAAATAACTATTATATTTAATCACAGTGAAAGTGCCTAACTACATTTAATACGGTAGATGCGAAAGAAGTGTTCAAACTTAATCGTCTGAAATTTACGTTCAGTATAATAGAACCTAATTTAATCACTTTTTATATATTTCGCAAGTGTATAAACGAGCTATCATCGTAATAAACTTCACTAACTTCAATTTGCTTCCAGATGTGACGTATTCTTTCAGTAATATATCGATAGTTTCGGATATTCATGTTTTCTTACCAGTAGCATCTGATTGTACTTGTTACTTCGAAAATTATGCTGAATCTAATAAAGCGATCATCGGTCTGAACCTTGGCAATACTGTGAATACTGTTGGAAGCTATTCGGTTTATTGATACGTGGTTCTTTTGTTCATTTAATTTTTGAACAATCTGATAATTTTGAAGGCTTCTTTCTTCTTCGTCAGAGCCGTTAAAGATTCTTTTAGCGCTTTCTGGTCTACATTCCTAGTCCTTAAATATACTGAAAAATTTACATTGTACTGAGTCAAAAATATTGTATTTCCTTTGCACTATTATCTACATTACTTAGTTGATAGAGGAACTGTAAAACAAATTCTACACTGTCCACTGTAAAGCTGTAGACAAGGACTGCACCCCTATCCGTGTGGTTATGTTAGTCTATAAATAATTAATATGTTTGTTGTATAGCTTTGCTACAAGTCCTTTTTCCTTGAGGGGAGCGCGGTGGCTCAGCGGTAGAGCGTTCACCTCTGGTGCTTAGGGTCCCGGGTTCGATCCCAGCCCCCGCCAAGTGAACTTTGTGGTGGACAAACACCGTGCTCGTGGGTTTCCTCGGGGTTCTCCCGTTTCCTCCCACTTTCTTCATTCCACCATTTCATTCATCTCATCATCACCGTCTCCTTTAGCCTAACCGGCATAATCGTGGGACGTAAAACTCAAAGATTTCATTTCATTTCCTTTTTCCTTGATCATTGATATAGACACACACACACGTACATAACCACAGGGATAATGTTTAGTCTTCTATAGTTTAACAAAGTGCAGTGTAGAATTTATTTCACAGTTCATCTACGAACTAATTAATGCAGATATTAATGCAAAGGAAATACAATAAGTCTAAGTGCAATGTAGATCTTTCAGTTCATCGAAGGACTAGAAATGTAGATAAGAAAGTCCCAAAAGTGTATTTATCAAGAAGAAAAATGCACTTGAAATTTTATCAGATTCTTCAAGCATTAAATCATCCAGAGGACCACCGAACGAGGTGAGTAGATGTTTGGTAATGTTGTATTGTATTGAATTTATCTAAGCTATTTATGTTGGATTGGTTAGTTATTTTTAAATGTTAAAAATAACTTCTTAATGTTTTAGTGTTAATCTCATTAATGTAACACATTCGTTTGTGGCACATTGAAGTAATTGGCGTTCATTTGATGTTTCTATTGTTTATTTTTGGTATAGTAAGTGTAGTAAATTCTTTCCGTAAGCTTGCTACTACAAGAGAAAGTAGAGAATCGTCATAATGGAACTCACTGTAAAAAATATAGCTAATAAATTTTTTAAAAATGTGAATAAATATACTCCTATTTTATTTATTTACTTTTACAATCAGAATTTATTTTGTACAAAAATTTAAAAGCAGTACTGAGATACGTACTGTCTTCCTTTTAGGGTTCCAGTGACACAAATTTTGCATAAATCTAATTACCGAACTTCTTGAGATGAAGAAAAATTCTGTCGATGTATTTTTCAAGTGTAACTTCCAGTAGTTTTAATTTCATACAATGAGTGTGTGTCTCGAACGGATTTACATACACAAAGTAAATTATTTGTTAGTATTTTCTTGGGTAGACAGATTTATGTGTCACAGCTCGGGCTACCCAAATATTTAGCTCCACTCAAAATACGCGGAAAAGCTTCACTAAGTTTTACATACAACTAGAATTTTTCCCCTCGTTAAAGGTTCTTCGTCCTTAAGATGTTAATATTGATTAGTCTAGAGAACACGTTGAAAGATCACAAATTTATTTCTAGTTTGTCCACCAGAGAATTAAAGACTTAGGCCTGCTTTAGACGGAAGCACTTAATGGCAGTTTCTCATTATTATTATTATTATTAAAAAAAAAGTAAAGCAACAAATGCTTTGGCGTTTTTCACGTCATAGCATATCTTTTTGTATTTCTTGGATACAGTGCCTGCCCTATTGAGTAAGATACTTCAATACTAAGACATCTATTTATCATGGTCATACTAGGTGTAAAGATGTACCAAACGTTTAGAGGTGGACTTCTTTCTAATGATACAGTGGGGTCCTGCTAATCTGAACTAATTGGGACCGACCCCTGTTCAGATTACCCGGATTAACAATAAAATCGTGGTTTGAAGCGGGTAATCGGATCTATTGTGTTGCAATATATAGCATATAATATTTTAAAACACGTTTTCTGACAACACTATATGTACTGTACTGGATAAGTTATAAATGTTGGGAAAATATGTTGCCTTTATTTTTCCACGTACCGAAGTTACAAATTTTTCCATTATGGCTGTATTATCTTTGTGTTGTTCACTCTGCAGCGGTCGGCAGTTTGTCAGCTGTTGTCTCAGTGCGAACATTGTTTCCTCTGTTTTGAGCATTTGCGTATTACAGTGCGAGAGTCGATTGTTATGGCGAGTAAGCGTAAAGAAGACAAGCTAGACGCTCTAAAGCGTTTAGATAATGATTAAAGTGTGACTAAATTGGCCACAGAGTTAAATGTTGGCAAAGCTACAATTTGAGTGAAGAAAAAACCGTGCAAAGCTTGAACAATATTTAAAAAAAACAAGTATCAATGAAAAAAAAACTGTGTTTAACGAAAGTTTATTTTGTTTTTTACGAAAACATGCATCCATTTTCATCCTCTTTGTTATTATCTTCCTAAAATTGCGTATTTTTGCCACAATAAATAAATAAATAAATAAAAATTTTCCTCCCGGACTTGTTCGGAATACCGGGACTTCACTGTACTTAAATTGAAGACTGTATCTTAGTTCTTAAAGAGAAACTGAAAGACATTTACGAACCACCTTCCATGAGTTTGCTTTAAAGAAAAAAACACGCAGTACTGGTACTTCCAACTGTGCCTATTTCCTCTTAGTGACTGCCCTAAGTGGTTTCTCGGTGTAAAGTCTCCCGTTTTACTTGCACCATTAAGTTCGTTGATAACACGAATATAATCTTCGATCTTCTTGCTGGTTCAATGACAAGCATGCCTTTGGTGTACGGTGTCTCTGGTTCCATTCGTAGTGTAAGAGTCCAGACATTTGAATGAATTACGGTAGTTCGAATTCTACCTTTGGTTTACGTCTCATGTAGCATCAGTGCCTTTTTTACGATGAAGCAAAAAACAGAAATATTTTCCTAATGAATTATTATCGTTTTATCTTGTTGTGTAACTTCAAGCTTACTGAAAAAAGGAAAGTAGTAAGCTGTACCCATTCTGTGCATGCAAGAAAGGAAGCGAAAAAAGTGGTCATGGCGCACTGTGTAGTAATTCCTTCTATTTTCTGATCTACTTCGAAAACTTAAGGAGACTGGTGTTGCAGATGTTAGCCAGGTAATATACTCTTGACATAGCCTGTTATACTGGATGTGCAACGGGAAAGAGTCAAAATTTGTTGAGTTGATTAACGTGGAATCCGCTTCACATGAACTCCCGCCAAGAATCGAACCCGGATCTCTCACGCCAAAGGTGCGTATACTAACCGCTTAGCCACGAAGGAGCTCTTAGTCAAAATTTGTACAACTCCATCTGTAACAAATTATCTTTGTGTTATTCTGGATAAATATAAATATGGTGTTAATGAACTAAGCCAACAAACTGAAGGAAGCCATTCCTCAAGAAAAAGTAGTTCATACAGGCATTGGGAAAAGTACAATGTACACATCGAGATTATATTATAAGAGTCTTTGCATTATCTCAAACGAGTGTACATAGTTTTAGAGCTAGGATTGTCCAAAATGCAAAAATCAACACACGCTATTTTGAACATACGGAGCTTGGTGTAAAAAGAAAAAAAAATAGATTTCTTCAACGTGCAATATATGCATAGAAGATTCTCTAAGGACAAAATTTCAGTCATACTCCTAGCAGAATTATGGAAGACGACCAGGACGTTAAAATGGGTTTAAATTATGCTCTTTAACAAACATGAACTTTTCTTTATTTTGATCACCTCTTTCACTTTGTCGACATAGTTCAATAACAGCAGGGGCGGAGCTATGGAGGAGCATTGCCCCAACTTTTTGACAAAAAATAAAAAATGCTACGTATAAGATAATAAAAATTCCACGGTTGTTCTGAAGGTCTGTTCCCCAGCAGAGAATTTCTAACTCCGCTTATGATTAACACCTTATATATATTCGCTCGGCAAAATCGTTTTGGTGCTGATTTACAATAGGTAGATATGAAAATGATGAATAAGTTGGTTTTTGGCTATGTAATGTACTTGGCATTAAAAAAAAAAGTTAATAAAATATTTCACGAATTTGAGTGTGCAACTCTAAAAAAAAAGTTTAGGGTATGTAATCCACTTTTTACCCTTCAGAAACACGTTCTAAGGCAATTGGTGCTAAAAGACTTAATGTAAGTCATTCTAATCATTAATGTAAGTTTGCAGTCCTAAAATGGGATAGTGTGGATTTAGTGACTCCGCCCACATATTGAGGCTACTAGTACAATAAGCTTTTCAAATTGACGTGGGAGAGCTGGGTACGATTCCTGGCGAGAATTCATGTTGCTCGGATTCCACGTTAATTAATAGGTCTCGTCTCATATAGCCTCTGTACTGAAAGGAACGTTAAACTCAAAATCAATTCAACTGAACTCAAGCATTTCAAAATTATTTTAGGCTACATCATTTCTTTCGTACCGTACTTTTTTAATGTGGCCTTTTTAAAATAGGCACGTGGTACGTGGTAATTTAGGCATGAGGCTGTAAAATGAGACAGCAGACTCTCTGCGAGTTCACTCAAGCACACAATTCTACCAAATGGAAATTTATAGGTAAAATATGATATGAAATATTTTTTCTCAAAGAACGAGAGTGTAAATGTAATTACTGTCAGCACACAGCATGTTGAAATGAGGGAGTATGTTTAGTACAAGCGTCCAGAAGCACGTAAAAACACAAAATTTACAGGCGAAATGAATGATGCAAATACTTAGACGTAACATAACGTAACTAAACTAACCTAATATTGGTAGAAATAAGCGAAATACTATCATTTTTTGGAAAATTATGCGGGACCCCTACATTAATATAACATAAACTAACATAACCTACCCTAAACTAAGCGAATGTGAACAGAAATTACCAAAATTGTAACATTTTTTAGAGAAAATAGCTGGACCCCTTCTGCTAAACATAGGCCGAAATGAGTTTTGAGTGATAGTGGATGTATTGTGCTCTTCCCGTATCCACGTTTCTGCATATACCTCCTGTCGATGACGCGCCTGCTCCCTACGGACGACCCCCGGGCCACCCTGCTGTGCTCCAGTCTGATTTGGTTTGATAGCATTTTTGCTTTTTAGAGGCTACCTAGCAAAAAGTATCTATACTGAGCCCTCCTTAAGTCAATCTGCAAGTTCTGCTAATGGAGCTCTTCATTTAATGCATGCTCTGCTAATAGAAATACAAAGTTCGGTAACTATTTACTTTGGGTAAGGCAGTGATATACTATCAATACATATTATTGCCGAGCGAGCATCAGCGAGTGAAGGCGGGTTAGAGCCCCGCACGACACGTTGTTTTCTGCCTTTCCTTCTTGGGAACTGTGACTATAACTGCGGGAACCGGTTCAGATTCATTGCTTATTCACTGCCTTGCCTAAAGTAAAGACTTGCCCAAAGTTCTAACCAGACCTGAAAATGTAAGATATGTGTCAAAATTTGGTAGAACTTTGAAATCAAATGAAATGAAATATTTGAGTTTTACGTCCCACGTTTATGCCGGTTAGGCTAAAGGAGACGGTGATGATGAGAGATGAATGAAATGGTGGAATGAAGTGGGAGGAAACGGGAGAACCCCGAGAAAACCCACGCACACGGTGTTTGTCCACCACAAAGTTCACTTGGCGGGAGCAGGGTTTTAACCCGGGACCCCGTGCACCAGAGGTGAACGCTTTACCACTGAGCCACCGTGGCTCCACTTTGGTAGAACTGTCTGCTCAAATCATGTACTCTGCAAATTATGTCAAGAAAAATAAGAAATACTGATTTTAATTTGCGTGTTGTAAATGTGCATGTAGTTTTTGTTATACTGCATAATTTTCGAAGTTACTTTTGTTTAAATGACGCAGTGAAAACTGTTTAATAAACTAAAAGGTACTAAAGGTTATTGCACTACGAAAACGCAATGTATTTCTATTATTCTACTTGTGCAGAGAGAATTGTGCTTATTACAAGGAATTATGCTATGTATGTATTAAGAATTCTCTATTATGCTTTGCATATAGCACAATACTATACTATAGTAAACCATAAACACGCTTATTTAATTAGAGAATTCATAGTACGCTCAGTGCTCGTTTTTTGTTTAATATTCCAGTGATCTAGTTCTGTCACAGAACTTCTGTGAGTCGAATTGAAATCACGGAATCAAAACCAAGAGTGATTTGTGACGTCAGAACACTCAAACAATCAGAATAGAGTAATGTGGATTCTCGGGCGTAAAAAAAAAAAAAAAAAAAAAAATATGCAACCCGGATGTATACTTCTTTAGTTAATATTTCGTTCAAGTGAGATCTGTTGTAGCTAGTGTAGTTCACTCTCACAAACCGCTATTCTCCTGTTTCATAAGGTATTCATCCATCTTTATCGTTTTAGCGGGAATAGCGAAACCTGTATTTCTGTATGTCATTGCGGTTTGATTGACTGTCCAACTCCGGTTGCGTATAGCGGTACTAATTTTATTTAATACACGTGCTATTATTGCTTCAAATGCTACTTTTGATTGTGACTTGTGCCGCGACTTAAGATAGTTAATGCGAACAATTTAATATTTTAACACAATTTTTTCACTTGAGAACAATAACTGGTTGTGGCTTTTGTGTGTATGTGTAAGCGTCTCGTGGAATAAGACGTTGATTTTCGGTGCCATTTGATAACAGTCACTACCATCACTCACGCACCTACTGTAACTATTGGAGACAAACTTAGAGATCTCTTGACCCAAACACTACACATTTCCCCCCACACAACCCAGGGCTGATCTTAAGGAGCACGTGCCCTGTCATTCTCTTCAATGTTGCCGTACTTCCGCAACCTTTCATAAGCAACAAAATTCAGCATTAAAAAAAAACAATGAATGGTAGATAAAAGAAAGGGACAATAGAGGGAAGTAGCAACGTTGATTTTCAGGTAACGAGATCATAAATCTCTAATAAATATCTCAAAGAACAGAGGGGGAAGTTTTGAGGACTTTCCAGATTCCATGGTAAAAGCATCTTTAACTGTGTCTGCTAGTATTCCAGGTCAGACAAACACGACCCGCTCGGGAGAGTAATACTCCCGGAAGTAAGTTTTTCCGCGCGCTACTCTAGCCAGCTGTTTTACGCGCTATCCTAGCCAGTTGTTTTAAGTTCGTCACAAAATTTATATCATGAAGTACAAGGGGAACAAAACGAGCCCTATATCATGGAGTACAAGGGCATAAGTACTACAACTACTTATCTGCACAAAAGTAAATAAATCACTTTTTTAAGTATTATTTCCATATTATTTTAATTTAATAAGTGTTATAAAAATGTAAAAAAATGTTTAAAAAAAACTTTCCCCGGGCCGGGTTTGAACTCACGCCAAAAGAGACTTTTATTACTAGCATACAGCGCTAGCCCACTCGGCCACCAAGGCCGACAGCAGCAAGCGTTTGATTTCTCCTATTTTAATGCAACTGGCAAGAAGTGGATAACGCCAACCAATCAGAACTGTGTTTCTCGTTTCTACTTCCGGGAGTATTACTCTCCCGAGCTAGTCCTAGACAAACACTGCCCTTGAAGGTGGCCATAATTCCAGTATGATACGCCAGGTGGCAGCACCGAATCGAAAATGGGTGGGTATAAAGCGAATAACCTGTAATTCTAGCAAGTACCTAGGTATATAGTACTACGCAAGGGCGCCCATTTCTCTGTATATTTGGAGGGGGACCCACACGCAGAAGGTATATGTATATATATGAGGATGTCACGACAAATTTCATTCAAATTATGCCAAATATTACATATTCGTAAGTACACTAGGGGACCGTTGGATTCGAATCCTTCACTTTGATATTGTGAGCCGTGGTACTCATGATCGAACTGATTCTCTTTACGTGGTGACGTACGTGTATCAATATGCAATTGTCGCAATTTATCAATGTGTTCCTGTCGTACTAATATTTCACGATTTACTCTCTCTAATCTATGCATTTCCTGAGAAGTATTTTGATCATGTTCGGATTTTAAGATAACAGCGGGCAATTTCTCAAAACGCTCCATTATCATTTCAACAGTAGCTTTATGGTGTTCACTGAAACTTTCTAAGATTTGTTCGGTTCCATCTGACCGTTCACTGTTAAGTTTTAGAATTTGCCGTTGCGTTTGTACTTCTTCACCTATCTCATCTGTCTTTTCCGCGAGTTCCTTTACATATCAGTTTAATTCGCGTACGGCACTTTCCTGTCTATTCATACTAAAACTAACAATCTCGCATTTTCTGTCTGTGAGCAACTGGTGTTCTTCTATTTTCTCTACTTGGCCTTTTACCCCTTGCGCTTCCTCTTTCAAAGTATCAATGTCACGCTGTTGGGCCTCGGTGGTCTGCCTACACTCTATCTCTACCGCTTGTATGGATGCCTGTAATTGCCCAACACTTTTACTATATTCTTCGCTAAGTGATACAACGCCTTTGGTTAGGCTAGCTAATTCCAAAGGTATTTCAGTAATCGTATTATTGAATTCAGTAATCGTACTACTATACTTTCGTACTCATCAAGTCTACTTTCTAATTCAACTCAATTCTACGTCCACTCTTTCGCTAATTTCGTTATGCACTGTTCACATTCATTTGCTGATTCTGTTATTGACTGTTTGCATTCACCTATTAATTCATCTACTCATTCTCTATTGCTTTCAATTTTATGTTCTAAAGGTTCACTGTTATTTTCTAGTTTCTGCTCTAATTTAGCAGACTGTTTCTCTAACAATGCTTGAATAATGTAATTCTATTCTCTATATTTATTTAAGTTACAAAACACTAATTCACAATATAAAAGTGAAAAATACGAACGCCTAACTTCAACAACAAAGTGTAAACAAACAACTTTCTGAAACTAATGTGTCATTATTTCAATTGCGCAAAACCTTCTCTTTTTTGACACTTCTCAAAACTTATTAATTTATTTTAACATATCTTAACACGTATCCTATAATTATTTTCTCACAATATTCTTAGCATAAGTATAAATAAAGGTGCAAACAGAAGGTTATGTCTATATTGGTGTGTGTTCGGCTGTGATCAGCTGATTGGTGTTTATTCATATGTGCGTAATATTTGAAGTTGACGGTTGGAAAACTTTGCAACAAAGATAAAAATGTTATATTTTAATGTCTTACGAAAAACTTATAGTAGTAATATTTCTATAGCAATTAAATTTACTTTATGTTATTTAAAGCCTGCTTATTATTTTCTCTTTCCTTTTTCACAAGTTTGAACAATTTCCATCGAAATTAAATTTAACTAGTTTGCTACATATACTACGTGACTCAAACTCTGGATTCTATATACAAACATTACAATACCTGTTCTAAATACTGTCGTGTTTACCAAGTAAATCAGTAGTATCTTCGGGCACAATTACATCCGAAGATTGATGACTTTGTCCTGTCATGGTCACCATGTGTTTGTAATCGTGTTTTTTTGCCATTGTTAAAACTATAAACCTAAGCATTCACCCCAGCTTTACTATGGCAAATCACAATTACATCCGAACTTATATCTTATCGAAAACCCGAAGCTGGGCACATACGGTTGACCGTAAAATAGAAATATGTGAAAACGATTAATTTCAACACAAATATTAACGAATAATAAAGAAACCACTTTACGATACAACTCAAAAAAACCTAATTATACTGTGCAAAGAATGTGTTGCTGAATCTGAATTACACAAATTAAGAGAACATTAAGAGATTACAAGCGGTCAAGTAGATTTTTTCAATTTTATTTGATTGTTTCTACCTTTCATTTCATTTCTATTTGCTTTCCTTCAATAAAAAAGTGGCTAGGTGGCTCGAATAATTAATGTTTCACTTACTCACGATAAATCTTCGACCGGTCAGTTGTTCCACTGCTGATACACTCTAAAAACAGTACCCATGATTTTGCACAAGTACCCATGAAATAGAAGGTACTGTACCAATGAGAATTCAATGTACCGAACACTTTAGTGGGTACACACCGCATCTCAGCCTCTTACCCATGAATTAGTGGGTACATGGAAGATATATGGGTGCAGTAAATTCGTACCAAAGAATGTACCCATGAAAATAAGGTAACATGAACATACGCCATATTGTGTGTTATCGGTTGATGTGTTGTCTGTGCATTATTTGAATGAAGATTGGAAAGATTCCAGCAACTAATCAAACGAGTCACATATAAAAGTAAATGGAATATTTTTTATTTATAAATGTATATGGATATTTTAAATGAATTAACTTGTCTAAAATATATATTATATTTCAGTACTCAAACAGTAATTTAAGCCATAGGTCCTTTGAAACAATTTTTCATGGTTAAGCTGATTACAAAATGTAAATTTTAAATCTAGTTTTTTTTAAAAAAAAATGCACAACATGCTAATTTTTGTGACTTTATCTGAATAATATTCCGACTGTTCCGTGGGTGCCATTAACGTATGTAGGAAAATCAAGAGTATGGAATTGAAAGTGCAAGGGTAAGTATTCCATACACATGGTTACGTGCACCTTGCACTTCACTGGTTTGTATAGGTTGTGTTTATGGCTTCTGGTGCTTACGTTCAAGGTAACGTTTACTAAATCCCTGTACCTTGTGCTTGTGCAAGGACCTTACCGTGTAAGTGTTGTATCGCTGGACCAATTTTTACAGGGTGAATTGGAGAATTTATTTTGGTTTGAGAGGAAGAGTAAGTGAAAGTCAGGTGAAGGGAATAGTGATTTCTGTAGGCTGTGTTTGATATTGTAAGGGATACTGTATGTGGAGGCGGAAGTGACTGTTTGGCGGAGAAGTACACTTGCTATGATTTAGTGGTGGGAAAGACAGTGTGGTAATACCGTGTATATGTCAAGATTGTGACATACCTTGTTTTCGTTTTATAGAATTACACAAAAATAACCAATGTCAGTTGTTGAAATTCTGTAAAAGACACAGTATACTGTTTACAAGTGGAGCTTTACTAATATGAAGTGCTATTGAAGCTAGTACCATTGCCAAAAACCATCTGTTTCACTACCAACTCGCATACCCACCATCGCTGACACGCCTGCTTCCTCCGGACGCACCCAGCACTGTAGCATACATCCGGACGCCGTGTTTATACGCAATAGTAATTTTTATGCCATGTAAATTCTAAAAGTTTACATGGCTCTGTTTTGAAGGTAACTGAACCTAACCTAGTCTCAAGTAGCGTTATGTAATCTAACCAAATGCAGTAATCTAACCAACACTTTGGTACTTTTTTGTATTTTCATGTAGTCCTCGATATAACGCTAGAGATGCAAGGGCTCGGAAAAAACCGGCGTTTTTGAAAAAAAACTCGGTTTTTCTGCTTCTCTTTTTTGCTTGGGAAATTTTGGGCTTTTTCTCAAAATTCTGCTTTAAATTGATAAAGAGACTTTGTTTCGCTTCTCTATAACACAAAAAGTCATTAGTTAGTGGTTGGTGCTGATAATAATATAAAACCTCGAAAATAAACTATGAATTTTGAAAAGATATTTCAAACAATTTTTCTTCAACATATTTACATTATGAATTCCACAGGATTAACCAATGTATATAATAAGAATTTTTTAACCTTCTATATACAAAAGTAAGCAGAGTTGACAAGAACCATGGTTGTTTTTGAAAATGCCAAAACCCATTTTGGGGGGGGATGTTTAAACCAGGCTTTTTTGGTTTAAACCAGTTTTTTATTTAGATTTTTTGCTTTATGTATTTATATTACATATTCACAGAAATAAGTTTGCTTCGCCTTTGTGTTATTATTCAACAGCGGGATTTTGCCGGAAGAACTTCCATACGCTTAAAGAAGCCCGGTCAGTAAATTTCTTAAATTGAGAATCTCCCGCCCTAGCCATCGGGAAAATCCCGTCATTACTTGAAATGTAAGACAATGACGGGAAATCCCTGTTATTGCTATGCATGTAAAATTTAAAGGTCAACGTGTCATAATCAACACGCTAAAACTGAGGTATTAAATTATAAATTTAATATGTAGATATCATTGAAAGTGCAATCCAATCTAATGCTGGAAGCTACGTAGGAAATCGATAAATTTTGCCAATTTCTATCAATATATTTAAGCAACCCTTACTTCTTTATAAAACAACAGGAATTCAGGCAAGGAGAAATATACAATTTGGTTTCGTTTTGTACGTTTAAGCTGAACATCCTTACGTAATACCGAGGTTATCAAGGAGAAGACTTTCGCTTAAAGTGACATCCAAACCGCTACTTGGTTTGTTCGACCGAGAATTGAACATGACACACCTTGATTAAAAGGTGAAAAGGAAATAAAACTATTGCAGGTGGTTTGATATCTGGAAGGGTCACCATGAAGTTCACACGATTCGCATTTTTTCATTCTTTTTATTATTATGGTTTAAACCAGTTATTAAAAAAAAGTTGGTGTAAACCAGCCCACCCTAAAAGTAAACACTTCTTAAAAAGAAAAAAATACACAAATAACTAGCAAAATAGTATGTAGTATTTTTACTTCAAAATATTCCAAACCCTCTTTTTTAAACAAAATAAAATTAGAATAAAACATAAGAGAAATACTTAGTTTTATATGATACACTTAAAGGCTGCACATCTAGAGCTTTTGGTTTTGTATATCCTTGAAATTCTACAGTTAAGTTTTATATAACCACCATCACGGTTTACCCAATCCTCAAGTTTTCTGAATTTTTAACAAGAGGGATTCAACATATCATTACGGAATCCCCCCCCAAAAAAAAAAGGCCTACGGAATATATTTAAGTTAAGCTAAATACAACTGCACGACAAACATGACTGAGTGATTAGCTTTTACGCTTCTATCGGGAAGTCCGGGATTCAACCAGCATTCGACCATTCTGACAAAGCTTTTCTTCATTCCATCTGTGAATGTAGAAATAGTGTGTGTACCGTGAGTTGGCCGCCTTCCTTTCTTATTGTTTATAAATCGTTATTATTACTAATTATTAGCAATGACGGTTTTGCGAAGGTTAGGGGGCGGTCTTTCGGACCGAAACCCGTTTCCCAATGTTACGGAATGTGTGCAACAAACAAAATATCTATTAGTTATGCTTTTACTCATAAACTTCAAGCTCTCGTCAAATAAAAATTACGAATGTTTAGAAAACTAAACATTAGTAAGAAAAACCCTTCCCAAAATACTTTTCTAAATCCGCCACTCATTCTCAGTATAAAATTATTTTTAAGGTTGTATCCGGAAGATTATTGCTAAACATATAAACAAAACGAAATATTAGTTATGTCTGTACTCATAAACTTCAAGCACCTCCCAAATAAAATTAGGACCTTTTTGAAAACGAAACAATCAGAAAAACCCCTCCTAAAGTACTTTTCTAAATTCACTACTGATTATTTGTATAAATTGGTATTCAAGATTGTGTTCGGAAAATTATTGCTAAATCACTTCACAGCTACAGTTTAACAGAAATGTGGAAGTACGGTTTGACGGGTATATTGAAAAACGTATGCTTTGACGGATAAATAGAAAAACGGGCAAGTTTAACTTTTGTGCTAGAAGCTAGAGTACTAAGCTCTTAGAAGTGAAACATGGATGACAAACTAAAATGATCTAGAGAAGAAAAAAGAAGTCGATAACACAAAAGTTAAAATAAAGTTAAATAGCCTCTAAAATTGCCCTCAAATACTACATTCTTCATGTTAGCTTTAATTCGTAAAGCATGTGCTCCATCCATCTTGATGGTGAATTTCAGAGCGCATTGAGTTCATGGAATTCTTAACTAACTATAGAATATACTATAAGAAAGCTATTTAGATAGAAAAATCATGAAAATGAAAAAAGCCAAAATTTCCAAAATTCTCGTTTTTTCCCCAAAAAAGCCTGCTATTTATGTGAAAAAAACATCGATTCAAAAAAAACCGGCTTTTTTGCATCTCTATATAACACAAATTCCCCCTTCTCCCTCGGACACCAGTCACAACGTTGCACCCCTCTACCTTCTACGAATATCTCGAAGTCCTTGTACAAGTACATGACAAAGAAAACATACCCAATGTGCACACAGAGAAGGCGGTTTTATCAAAATGCGTCAATAAAACTCGCAATATCATGGGGGAGGGGTTATCCTTTCCCTCACCTCATAGGGCTATATCACGAAAGTAACGACGAAAACTGAAAGGACTTAAATTAACCTGGCCCTAGCTGATATTCCACAAGAGTTCGTAGAAGAAAAACGTAAAAGCGATCGAAGGAAAATTTAGCAACTGGGCCTACAACTTACACAGTTCTCTCTGTCTTCTTTTTAATGAACGGTGCTAGCTTAAACTTGGCCAAACAAAAATAAAATATACGGTTCCTTCGAAATTTCAGTGTTTCTTGCTCAGTATCGCAAATTCAAATAGGGAATGCAATATCTCAAACTAAACAAACAGACAAATATAATTTCGTTAAACTTTCCTGACCCACTCAACAATTTGTCTGTAAATACTGTGATTCTACTCGTGTGTAACTTATAAAACCCCCAAAAAAACTTACGCTACTAACATATAATATTACTCGATACAGCTGGTGGGAAATATTTTGTTTGGTGCCAGTATCTGTCTGCTACACAGGGTCAGCAAAAAAAAATTCTTTTCATGCGGTGTTTTGGATTAAATAAATTTCTTAATTTATTTAGATTACATATGGATATAAATAATTGTATTTGTCCTTAACGTCCTTATGCAACACAGTGATATGAAAGTAGATCTTTTTCCGAAGGTAGACATCGATTACTAGGAAAATGTTTAGCTGTCTGATGCAATAGGAATAAATAGCGCGATTATAATACAAATGTGTTGCTTCATATTTAAAGCACACTAACTTTTATTTTGATTTAAAATTATGAATTAGCTTATTATTGGTAAAATAAAAGTGACAGTTCTCTCCTCTTCTTCTTCGTAAGGTATTTTCATAAGAAGATTGACAGAGGAAGAAAGAAGCAAAAACTGTTGTCAAAAGAGAAACAACAAACCCGTGTCGTTCCAAATGAACTTGAGTTAGGGGTAATTATATTAAGTTTTGCTTTATATTAGCGAGTGACCGTAGGGCAGTTGAGTAGAGCGTTGGTTTCGTTTTAGGAAGTTCCTGGGTTCGCGCTCAGAAACCGCTTATCCCTGGTTTATCTCAGTCGTACTAGGCAAATGCTGTAATAATGCCTTAAATACGCCCAGTGTCGACTTTTTAAACCCTTTAACATAGGTAATAGTATTGTACGAAATTTTAACCATTTATTTTTATCTTTTGCAATTTTTTATTATTTTGAAAATAAATTTATTAGAAATCGCAACATCAATGGATTGGAGAAGGAATTTTGAATAGCCTGTTTATGCAATATTCATGCATTGTAGTAAAATCTGGTAATATGGCAGTAGGATACAAAAGGATATTCTTCATTTTTTTAATTTTATTTTATTTTATTTGTTTTTTTGAATAGAAGTGCTTGCAATTGGGACGACGCAATTTGATTAATCTTCGCCTTTGCGTTGTGATCTCAATAAGTAATCCGTTATTTTATGAGACATAGATAGCAGCAAAATCGAAGTATGTTTTAGTAAATAATCGCTTTGATATTTTAAAAATCAAGTAAATGTTCTCTTACCATTAAAATGGTAATGTGTTGCTATCTTTAAATAGCAATAATAATTATAGGTACCTGTATACATTTATTACATTTAGTAAACATCCAATTATTTAATTACTGTACCAATGCCTTTAATCACGTGTACTAGTTTTGTTTTCCAATCACACATCACTTTTGAAGAAATTGCTGGAATTACTCTATCAGTGAGTGCTCAACATAAAATTCATTGTATATTGATTCAAAAATTCTAAATTTAACAGATTCCAGACGGGGATTTTAACACCTGATTTTACCCTGTAGACTACGGTTTTTTGGCATATTTTAAAAATTCGTAGAAAATACAGTTTTCATCACAATGCTATTTGCTGTACTATTTTATAAACTACAAAACTTCCCCTTTACATAGGTGTGTAACATTCAACACTTGGTATATATTTTCTAACTTTTTACTGTATATGTATATATATCATTTATGCAAAGCGAGAAAATTTTTTACAATGTAACAAAAACTACAAAAATGTCCTATGCGCATGTAATATGTAAACTATACAGATGAGTTCTTCCATGCACAGGCACTGGAACTTCTGACTGTGCACAGAAACGAAATCAGAATCAGAATCATTGCGCAGAATGTCCACAATTATCATTATTTAATAACTTCGACGCCATTTTCACAAGTAAAGACAAAAACAGCGTATTCCTACAAAGGTGTAATTACAGCTCAGTTGTGACAAAAACTGAACACACACGCCACTTAGCGCTTGGAATCTGAACCACGTACTCACGATTAACAAATACATGAAACGTGGTGCTACCGTCGCTCATCGTTTCATTGCTACAAAAAAAAATAGTACAGTGCGAGCATAGCTCGCAGCCCGTCTACAGGAACAAAACATTCACTGCGAGCTATGCTCGCAGTCAGTCCGGAATGTGTTAACACATGAGACCATACTTATCTAAAGTTACATAGATCTTTCCGCGATCTGCTCTTTTCCCACGGAATTACTGTAGTTTTTTAATATATTTTAATTGTATACATTTTTTCTTTTCCTTCTGACATTCTTCTACGACCAACAGATTACATCTATTGCACATAAGAATTTAAAAGTACTTTGAAACCAATTTTGCAGTTCAGAAAGAAGTCTTGTAGCACCTTTTGCTTGATTTTGTAAATGAGAACGAGAGTTGACCGCAGTAGCCGTGCGCTTTTAAGTATCATTCCGCTTACTTCAATGTTCCAGGTTCGATTCTCACTGGAGCATGGTTGTTTGTGGATTTTAAGAACTTAACAGCTAATAGCAACATACCCAGCCAAAGTTGAGAACTACTAAAATCAGGGTTTAAAAAAACAACCCACCTGCGCCCGTATCGGTTTTCTCGGACTTAATTTATTTTTCAAAATATCTAAATGTAAGTGGGTAAAAGTGTTAAAATGTGATTTATGTTTCAAGATTCTCATTGTCATAATTTGCAACAAGGGGGACGCGGTGGTTCAGTGGTAGAGCGTTCACCTCCGGTTCTTGGGGTCCCTGGTTTGATCCCAGCTCGCGCCATGTGGACTTTGTGGAGGACAATCACCGTACTCGCGAGTTTTCTCGGGGTTCTCCCGTTTCCTCCCACTTTCTTCATTTCACCATTTCGTTCATTTCTCTTCATCACAGCCTCCATTAGCCCACAAACCATAACCATGGGACCTAAAACTCAAAGACATCATTTATTTCAAATATAAGCATAATCTGTACATTAATTTGTATAATTCTCTCAATTAATTTCATAATTATCTCAAGCTGAGTTTTTAAAAATTCATTCAGTACTTTACAAAGGTCCTAGAAAAGACTTAATTAGTATATATTGAATAATGTAGTATGCCTAAAAGTCCAAATTTTGTAAAAATCACTTTCAATGTGATCCGCTTAGTTGTATGACTAATATACTCATCAAAAGCTCAATAACCAGGTGGGTTTTTTCAGGTGTTTCCAACCCGAAAAAAAAGCACGTTTTTTGGCTGAGCGGCACCCACATGGAGAAACTCTGACGAAAATACAGAATTTTACCAAGAACAATCGCATTTCAAAGTAAAGTTATAAGTTTTTGTAGTATGTTACCACTAAAACAACGTACCAAAGTATAACATATTTCATTTTTAAAATTAATATTGTTAAACATTCTAAGGAGTACTTCTATTTTTGTTGTTGTTGTTGTTGTCTTTATAGAGAATTAACGTGTCGTCTACATAACGATAGTATGTAAACAACTTTTCAATTTAGATGTAGCTACACTGGATAAGATAATTATTGCATATTTTGCACAGCATTGTTATTTCGTGATTTTATTTCTTTATTTAAATATGTACTGTGTTTTTTATATTTTATTAAACATATCTAAACTCATTCCTTTGGATATATATATTACAGGCAGCGTTTCCACAAACCTTGAAAGCCTCAAGGACCAACCCTATTCTATACTGCCGAGTACAAAATGCTGTGGAAAGGAAATTTAGAAACAGCCGTGATATCGAAGAGACATCCCTGCTGTTCTTATGTATTTATTACTTTAAGAATTTATTATACCCAACATGGTTTGGACAATTTCTGGGACTTGCAAAAACATTTTGACATGTGAAAAAGAAATATTAAACGCAGCGTACTGCAGAAACCATACAAAATACTAAATATTATAACGAAAACAACTGTAAGAATAACAATTAAACAATAGCAAGAAACTTGTTTTGTATTACTTGAATTATGTTCCTGTATATCAAGTATTTTTAGCACTTCATTTTAAAATAAGAATGTTTATTTATTATTTAATAAGGTTATATAATGTAGCAGCAAAAATTGTGAACAATAAGGTTAAAACATCAAATTTGCATTATCAGCGCCCCCTTCCCTAATTTAACAAACCAGTCTGGTCCTTGGTTGTTCTTGAAATTTTTCGCGTAGCTTCCGGATCTGCTTTATTCAATTTGGGATGCTTTAATCGGTGTGAGTCAGCACGCGCAAACTGAAGTATTCTTTCTTCATTTTTTCCTAATCCACAGATTGAAGAAGAATATGTGGCATTTTGCCCCAAGTAAAATAAAATAACAGCTGAACAAAGAAAATAAGTTTTATTAAAAGCTAAAGGCTTAGATTTTAATGGAAGGTATTTGCATTGCTCAGCTGTTATGTTGTTTTATTTGGGTTGATAAAAGCAGAGCTTTGATGTTGAAAATATAATGGATGGTATTTTTAAGTTTTTGCATTACTTTCATCAGAAAACTTGTAACTTAAACATCCTTCACGAAGGTCTGAACGTCCAAAAGGTACTACAATATTTTCCCACAGTTAAGAGGACTTTGTATATTTGTGGCAGCATAGAAAGCATCACTAAGGAAAAAGAAAAGTCTCAGTTCTGTATGGCATCCAATCTTAAAAAAAAAAAGTTACGATTGTTCGTTCACTAAAGGCGAGATGCTTTCCGAAGGTGATGTTTGATGGATAATATCACACTGATATTCGTTCTTTTCCAGAATACCTCTTATAGGAGTTTCTTATTCTTCCGGGAGGACAGATTCTCCATTTTTAAATCAGGAGGCGCGTCCTTCCAGTAAGACGAATGGCCGTACTTCAGTATTAATATAAAATGTATTCAAACATTTCAAATCGAATAAATATTTGTTTTTATAATAAGGAACAAAGTACAAGGTATATTCATATATGATAGGTACAAAAAGTAAGTCAAAGTTTGCAGTCCTAAAATGGGATAGTGTGGATTTAGTGACTCCGCCCACATATTGAGGCTACTAGTACAATAAGCTTTTCAAATTGACGTGGGAGAGCTGGGTACGATTCCTGGCGAGAATTCATGTTGCTCGGATTCCACGTTAATTAATAGGTCTCGTCTCATATAGCCTCTGTACTGAAAGGAACGTTAAACTCAAAATCAATTCAACTGAACTCAAGCATTTCAAAATTATTTTAGGCTACATCATTTCTTTCGTACCGTACTTTTTTAATGTGGCCTTTTTAAAATAGGCACGTGGTACGTGGTAATTTAGGCATGAGGCTGTAAAATGAGACAGCAGACTCTCTGCGAGTTCACTCAAGCACACAATTCTACCAAATGGAAATTTATAGGTAAAATATGATATGAAATATTTTTTCTCAAAGAACGAGAGTGTAAATGTAATTACTGTCAGCACACAGCATGTTGAAATGAGGGAGTATGTTTAGTACAAGCGTCCAGAAGCACGTAAAAACACAAAATTTACAGGCGAAATGAATGATGCAAATACTTAGACGTAACATAACGTAACTAAACTAACCTAATATTGGTAGAAATAAGCGAAATACTATCATTTTTTGGAAAATTATGCGGGACCCCTACATTAATATAACATAAACTAACATAACCTACCCTAAACTAAGCGAATGTGAACAGAAATTACCAAAATTGTAACATTTTTTAGAGAAAATAGCTGGACCCCTTCTGCTAAACATAGGCCGAAATGAGTTTTGAGTGATAGTGGATGTATTGTGCTCTTCCCGTATCCACGTTTCTGCATATACCTCCTGTCGATGACGCGCCTGCTCCCTACGGACGACCCACGGGCCACCCTGCTGTGCTCCAGTCTGATTTGGTTTGATAGCATTTTTGCTTTTTAGAGGCTACCTAGCAAAAAGTATCTATACTGAGCCCTCCTTAAGTCAATCTGCAAGTTCTGCTAATGGAGCTCTTCATTTAATGCATGCTCTGCTAATAGAAATACAAAGTTCGGTAACTATTTACTTTGGGTAAGGCAGTGATATACTATCAATACATATTATTGCCGAGCGAGCATCAGCGAGTGAAGGCGGGTTAGAGCCCCGCACGACACGTTGTTTTCTGCCTTTCCTTCTTGGGAACTGTGACTATAACTGCGGGAACCGGTTCAGATTCATTGCTTATTCACTGCCTTGCCTAAAGTAAAGACTTGCCCAAAGTTCTAACCAGACCTGAAAATGTAAGATATGTGTCAAAATTTGGTAGAACTTTGAAATCAAATGAAATGAAATATTTGAGTTTTACGTCCCACGTTTATGCCGGTTAGGCTAAAGGAGACGGTGATGATGAGAGATGAATGAAATGGTGGAATGAAGTGGGAGGAAACGGGAGAACCCCGAGAAAACCCACGCACACGGTGTTTGTCCACCACAAAGTTCACTTGGCGGGAGCAGGGTTTTAACCCGGGACCCCGTGCACCAGAGGTGAACGCTTTACCACTGAGCCACCGTGGCTCCACTTTGGTAGAACTGTCTGCTCAAATCATGTACTCTGCAAATTATGTCAAGAAAAATAAGAAATACTGATTTTAATTTGCGTGTTGTAAATGTGCATGTAGTTTTTGTTATACTGCATAATTTTCGAAGTTACTTTTGTTTAAATGACGCAGTGAAAACTGTTTAATAAACTAAAAGGTACTAAAGGTTATTGCACTACGAAAACGCAATGTATTTCTATTATTCTACTTGTGCAGAGAGAATTGTGCTTATTACAAGGAATTATGCTATGTATGTATTAAGAATTCTCTATTATGCTTTGCATATAGCACAATACTATACTATAGTAAACCATAAACACGCTTATTTAATTAGAGAATTCATAGTACGCTCAGTGCTCGTTTTTTGTTTAATATTCCAGTGATCTAGTTCTGTCACAGAACTTCTGTGAGTCGAATTGAAATCACGGAATCAAAACCAAGAGTGATTTGTGACGTCAGAACACTCAAACAATCAGAATAGAGTAATGTGGATTCTCGGGCGTAAAAAAAAAAAAAAAAAAAAAAAAAAAAATATGCAACCCGGATGTATACTTCTTTAGTTAATATTTCGTTCAAGTGAGATCTGTTGTAGCTAGTGTAGTTCACTCTCACAAACCGCTATTCTCCTGTTTCATAAGGTATTCATCCATCTTTATCGTTTTAGCGGGAATAGCGAAACCTGTATTTCTGTATGTCATTGCGGTTTGATTGACTGTCGAACTCCCGTTGCGTATACCGGTACTAATTTTATTTAATACACGTGCTATTATTGCTTCAAATGCTACTTTTGATTGTGACTTGTGCCGCGACTTAAGATAGTTAATGCGAACAATTTAATATTTTAACACAATTTTTTCACTTGAGAACAATAACTGGTTGTGGCTTTTGTGTGTATGTGTAAGCGTCTCGTGGAATAAGACGTTGATTTTCGGTACCATTTGATAACAGTCACTACCATCACTCACGCACCTACTGTAACTATTGGAGACAAACTTAGAGATCTCTTGACCCAAACACTACACATTTCCCCCCACACAACCCAGGGCTGATCTTAAGCAGCACGTGCGCTGTCATTCTCTTCAATGTTGCCGTACTTCCGCAACCTTTCATAAGCAACAAAATTCAGCATTAAAAAAAAACAATGAATGGTAGATAAAAGAAATGAAAGAATGACATGTGAAAAATAAATATTAAACGCAGCGTACTGCAGAAACCATACAAAATACTAAATATTATAACGAAAACAACTGTAAGAATAACAATTAAACAATAGCAAGAAACTTGTTTTGTATTACTTGAATTATGTTCCTGTATATCAAGTATTTTTAGCACTTCATTTTAAAATAAGAATGTTTATTTATTATTTAATAAGGTTATATAATGTAGCAGCAAAAATTGTGAACAATAAGGTTAAAACATCAAATTTGCATTATCAGCGCCCCCTTCCCTAATTTAACAAACCAGTCTGGTCCTTGGTTGTTCTTGAAATTTTTCGCGTAGCTTCCGGATCTGCTTTATTCAATTTGGGATGCTTTAATCGGTGTGAGTCAGCACGCGCAAACTGAAGTATTCTTTCTTCATTTTTTCCTAATCCACAGATTGAAGAAGAATATGTGGCATTTTGCCCCAAGTAAAATAAAATAACAGCTGAACAAAGAAAATAAGTTTTATTAAAAGCTAAAGGCTTAGATTTTAATGGAAGGTATTTGCATTGCTCAGCTGTTATGTTGTTTTATTTGGGTTGATAAAAGCAGAGCTTTGATGTTGAAAATATAATGGATGGTATTTTTAAGTTTTTGCATTACTTTCATCAGAAAACTTGTAACTTAAACATCCTTCACGAAGGTCTGAACGTCCAAAAGGTACTACAATATTTTCCCACAGTTAAGAGGACTTTGTATATTTGTGGCAGCATAGAAAGCATCACTAAGGAAAAAGAAAAGTCTCAGTTCTGTATGGCATCCAATCTTAAAAAAAAAAAGTTACGATTGTTCGTTCACTAAAGGCGAGATGCTTTCCGAAGGTGATGTTTGATGGATAATATCACACTGATATTCGTTCTTTTCCAGAATACCTCTTATAGGAGTTTCTTATTCTTCCGGGAGGACAGATTCTCCATTTTTAAATCAGGAGGCGCGTCCTTCCAGTAAGACGAATGGCCGTACTTCAGTATTAATATAAAATGTATTCAAACATTTCAAATCGAATAAATATTTGTTTTTATAATAAGGAACAAAGTACAAGGTATATTCATATATGATAGGTACAAAAAGTAAGTCAAAGTTAGAGCCACCCTGATTACTGTATATTCTGAAGTGAAAGAGGAATAATTGTAAATTGGTTTAGTTGGATGCGGAAAATTTCTAGCAGTATAATGTGTTCTGTAGGCCATTTTGGAGGCAGCCCTGTTGAATTTGTCTGAAAATAATCTTAAATGGAAAATGGAGCCCACCTTATTTTGTGATAGTATTTCATGAGAACTATTGAAAAAATGAGTTTTCATTATTACTGTTTATGTAACCAGTTTCATATTGTTCCTAATTTCAATATCATTAATAAAGTCATCTCTGAAAAGTAGCAGGGTACAAATACTGAAAATCTGACTTTGCCTTTGAATTTCTATTGAAATCTAGTCTTAAAAGTGATGCATCACATGACCCTTGTTTCCATTATTCTTTTAATAGATTAAACCAATATTTCTACTTGTGAAATGGGCAACAGACTCAAGTTACGAAAGTTTTCACGAGCCCACCTAAGTTTTATACAAAACCATCACATTTCTTTTTAGCATATTTATGTTAATCAGAGTGATTCCGACTTTTATTGATATTGTTTCTGACTATACATGTACCCATGAAATTAGGAGTTTTAGTACCCATGAAAAATATTTGTAGCTAAAAAATCAGACGTACATTGTACCTGCTACCTCTTGGGTACCATGTACCTGCTAAATTCATGGGTACAGAAAGGCCGTTTTGTACCTCTGAAATAGTGGGTACTGTATTTAGAGTGTACAACTCGGGTCCTGGCGTCGAATCCGCAAGACGTAAACAAGATCCACAAAAGTTCCTGTACTAGAGCCGAAATAAGCTCGGATCTGCGTCAACTAGTCTTGAAGGTTCAATGTAATTCCCTACTGGCAGGAATAAAACGACCATCCGACCGGAGGCCACAAACGAATGTTAAAGTGCTAACACGTATTACGAGTCACTTTATATGAGAATTCGACACACTGTTAGAATGACCTTTTTTGTACAGATGCGTAACATATCACTGTTGATAAACTCTGAAAATTAACTCTCACATGCCAACGGCGATTCAACGTGCGAAGCACAACCCATACAAGGGGAGCGCGTATTATCTTTAGAACACGGCACCCCACACGCCTTGGTGGGTGCTCTTCGAAGTAAGAAACAGGCACGCGTACTAAACACACAGTGAGAGTTCTATTTAGCAAACCAAGCATGTATATGGTCAACGGGGAAATCCCGGTTTTCGCTCCTAGCGTCGGGATCAGAATTATTGTCCAATGAGCTTTTGGTATTAAAAGTGCGTAGGTTGAAAGTGATTGTCCCAAAATCAGACCCAAAAGGACATTTACCAAGCATGTAACTCTCACGTGAACAGTCCTTGTTCCTCGACCATATATGGCCGTAAGAATCAAAATGAGACCTACCAACACAGATGCACGAAATACAAAACTGATGAAGAAAGCTTCGAGATTGTTCCTTTTATATACGAGGGTTGGTTAATAAAGTTTGATATTATGTCTGTCTCTTCCAAATGTCTTTTTTAAAATTTTCAAAGTGAGCTTCGGGTCGGTGATAGTAGAAATGCATGACGTACAAATTATGAATGTCTCGAACCCAGAAAGGAACAGCTATTGGAACTATCTTGGGAATTCATGGAGAAACTTTTAAAAAATGAACTTTATAATTTGTGGTTGCTTGTGCGCTGTGAGTATAAAGAGTTGTACGAAAAGGCATCACAACATTTGATAGCTTCCCCTACCACTTACTTAAGTGAGCATAAATTTTCTGCTCTTTGCAGTATTAAAACTTAGAAATGAAATCGTCTTGGTGTAGAATCGGACCTAAGATTGATGGTGACAAAACCTATTCCAGATTTCAACGCAATTATGAAAAAAAAAAATCATTCTTCATATTTGTGATCGCACATTTGAGAACATTGTATACGAAGTGGTATCCTTTAAAAAGAAAAGACTGATTTTCAGTCTTGAAGATTACTGTATTTTCAATTGAAATTTCGTTAATTAGGAAACAATCATGTATCTTTAGAATAAACATATTATTGCATTATTTTTCTTCATCTTTTTCTTCTCAGTGGTAATTCCATCTATTTCAAATAGCGTTGCAAGGGGACCTACAGACCACTTTCCGAACGAACAAGGGGTCCCCGTTATTGGAAAGTTTGGGAACCACTGAATTAGAGAAAACTACTTCCAACGTTTCATATTGGCACTCCCATTAGGCAAAAGAAATTCTGAGTCCGTGCCCCTGAAAGGAGAACAACACAGGGGTAATATCCTATTGTTACTAAGACTCTTTTCTAAATAAACATTTTCTTTAACAAATAATGACAAATTTCCCATTAACTGTAAAAAATATTTAGCTCCTGCCAGTAAATCCTTGCGTAAGAACAATCATATTGAATTTATTATGCTCTTCGAAGGGGGCTGTAGTCCCATATTAGTCATTGGTACATAAAAGTAGTATGGATCATTAATTCTGCGCATCTTGCAAGTAATTTGAAACTCATTAGCACTCCCAAAATAAAATTTGGAATTTTTATTTCCCCTCCCCCTGTGATTGCCGAAGGTATCTCTACTAATTTACCCTGCGGACTGTGTGCCCCCTGTTACCAAAATAACATTCCAGATTTTTACTAACATAACGACAAATTTCATATTAATTGACAAACAATAGCTTCTTGCGCATATCCCTGCTTAGGATATTTATCATGAATTTTAATGTGATTTTTGAAGGGGGCTGTAGCCCAATATCAGTCACTGGCACATGCAAGGAGCTTCAGAATGTTAATTTCGTATCATTTGTGATCAACTTGACACTCACTGGATTTCCAAAATAAAATTTATTTTTTTATAAAGATCCAGTAACATACGCTTCGCCCCCAGTGTCCCCTTAAGGCGGTACGTTACCAACATAACATTCAAGATTTGATAAGCACGTCCTTTTTGTTACAATGACGCAAAATTTCACATCAATTGACAAGAAATACATTCTTCTCGTATGTTCGTACTAAGGATATTTATGGTAACTCTTTTATTTCTGAAAGGGGGCTATAGCCCCATATAAATCACTGGCACAGGAAGGAGCATTCAAATATTAATTATATGATATTTGTGGATAATCTGACGCTCACTTGCATTTCGGGAACAAAATTTTGAATTTTTATAAAGATCCATTATATTTGCTTCGCCCCTAAGACGGTGTATTACCAAAATAACATTTCAGATTTGAAAAGCACATAGTCTTTTGGTACAATTACGCCAAATTTCACATTAATTAACAGAATATAGTTCAATCTTGCATGTCCCTACTGAGGACACCGGCGTCTTTCCGCGCGATTTTCGAACGCGACGAGGAAAAAGAGATTCGTTCACCGAAAGAAACAAAGAGAGTTAGAAGGTAATTTGTTGCTTTAAAATACGAATTAGGGCTTATATTTCCCTTGTATAAAGCCTTCTCGAAACAGTCGGCAGCCAGTAGGACGACGACTGCAAAAAGACACTGTCGGCAATTTCTTTTAAAAAACGACGTCGGATAATGTTTCAATATCGCGTACAAATGGCAACGAGTCGAATTTTGGAAAATGAATAGAGCCTGTATCTTCTTTAGCCTCTACGGACCCCAGTGCTCATTTGAGTACATTCATTTTAATATTACGTAAACGTATGTCGTTTCATGTCAATTGCATCCTTACAAGTTTTGCTACTCAAGTACTCATTCGAGAATACATTTAGTGCACTCTGGGTCCATCATATGGCAGCTTTGAGTATACAGTGTACTAACTAGAAAATATTCAGAAATAATGTTTTCAAGCATTGAAAAATGCTGGTCCGTAGATGTTAAAAATGAAGTAAAAATTTAAGCTGTCCGAAGGTTTTTCCCTTGAGAGGGCACTAATTCCATAAAATATGAATTGTGAAAACAGAGTCGGCAGATAATCGGCATACAGCGGGCGGAACGACCTCTACAAATGATGGTTGTAAAGACGTCGAAACGTTGACGGCGTGCCGACCATAAAAAATGTAAATCTATGAAAAGAAATGTAGTAAAGGGGCTGCACGTAAACGGTATATGAGAAGTAAATTTTTAAAATTAAATTACAAGTACGAGAGGATCCTTGACAAACATTTTGGAATAAGACGGCAAACATCGGACGGGCGACCTCGGCAAATGTTGTCGGAAAGGCGCCGAAACGCTGTCGGCGTGCCGACAAAGAAAGGAGTCGAAAGAAGGTCTGAAAAAAGCGGACGGACCGACCTTGGAAAGGTGCTTGGGCAGACGCCGAGCCGCCTTTGCCGATGAAGAGCCTCATTGGAGAAATCGTAGTCTGGTCTCGCTGCATGTATGTTCGGTTCGCGTCCTTCATTTGTCATATGGTGATGCAATGTGGAAGAAGTTCGTTGATTCTTATAGTCAAGTGAAGGTGAGTTTACAAGTGGGGAAAAATGTTTGTGATAAAAATATTCATTAATTGGCAATTGTACCAAGTTGCTAGTACAGTTGCAAATATCACGAAAACATGATTTGTAAGTGTCCATGGTGGGGAAGACGACGAATAAACTAAATATTAACCAGCTAATGGTATTCCATGTGCAACATGAAGAATCGTGGCCTTAGAAGTGGAAGAGCTATATACATGTGGTGAGTTAATATAATACTATTCATATACATTTCAAATTGTCATAAATTCTATATGTTGTGTTACATATGTTAATTGTTGCTGCGCATGAAAAAAATGCGGATATGGTATGTTCCCGCGCACTGGCGTCTCCGGCATGTAAAATTTGGAGGGGGCATCAAAGAAAGTGATTTAAATGGTACTACCAAGCCAAACATGTTTATTAACTTCGATTCTATTGATTTGTTACCCTTCTGCTTACTTTCACCGATCCAATAATGTATATCAAGAACTCGATTACGATTGTAGGGAGCGCAGTGGCTTAGTGGTAGAGGTCTTTGGTTCGATATATCTTCACTAAATAAAATGAAAATGCTAGAAACAATGTTCATAAGTAGTGGATTCAATTAGGGTCTTAACTTGTGGAGGACAGGAGGGCAACTTCTCCCCAGGGTAGCTCCCCGCCGTTCGAGGGGTATCCAATTGAAGACAAATATTTTTCAACCATATACGATACGAACATGAAATTATAAATGAAGTATCAAACAGGTTCATTATATTACATAAACACAACAGCACAAACAAAAATGAGTCGTGGGCCAATTTCAGTTTGAAAAAACTCCGTATTAGTAGTTGCCCTATAAGTTATATTTATTCGTACGGCTTTGAGATATGTCAATATTGTCCCTTAATTAACTTGTCATGTATGGAACAGGCCCAGAGGCATAACTATCGGACCCACCTCTTGAGCTTGGGGTCCCTGGTTCGATCCCAGTCATCGCCATGTGAACTTTGTGATGGACAAGCCCTGATTATCTTTGCCCATTGTAATTTTTTAGGAACTGGGGGACGCCGTACATATTTTTGGGAGGTTGGGGACGGCGTCCTCCTGTGTTCCAGCACACTTTTACCGCTAATATGAGGGAAAACTGGACAATTTATATTCAATGAAAATGTGTTAACATATGAATGTCACAGAGGACTTTCTACTAGATATTGCTTGATTTATACATCGAATTGGAATATACTGTCTATACATTTGATTTTCAATTATTGCACCAAATTCTCTGTTACGAAATTCGTCTGACTAGCATAGGGTGACCAAGCGTACTAATTTTCGCAATACAGTACTGTTTTTAAAGAGCTGTCCTGTGTGTTGCGAAGACGCACAGTGCTACGAAATGCTAAAAACGTGGCCAAAATTCAAAATCACTTTCAGAGTGTACAAAAATGGGCATGCTGTGGTTTTTGACCTCACTGATTACGAACTTGATATCCTAATTGAAACCTTCAAAATAGTGGATCCAATATGGCGGATCAAATTTTGCAAAACAGTAGAATTTATTTTCATGCTTTGAAACAAGTGCTTGTATTGAGGTCTGTAAAGAAAAATACAGTATATATAGTATTTTCAATCACTGCATGGACGTTTTCTTCTGCTCCGGGTTCAATTTGATTAGTTTCAATAGTAGCTTGCACCTAATCCTGCTTTGACCAGATGCTATTTAGATGTTTTAAGCGTGCACACATTTCTTCGATAGTGCCTTCATTTGGAAATCTTTGAGTTTTACGTCCTACGTTTATGCCGGTTAGGCTAAAGGAGACGATGATGATGATGAGAAATGAATGAAGTGGTGGAATGAAGAAAGTTGTGTCCCAGTGCTTCTGCTGTTGGGATTAATATGCGCATGGAGCTCTATCAATCAATTTAAAGCGATCAAAAACCGCAACGAGTCGTGGAGTAATGAAACATACTTTCCCTCTTCATCTCGAAGATCCTGTCACTATCTCATCAGAATCTACTCCTTCCATTGGAATTGTATTTTCTGCCCTGTGTTGAGTATCCTTGATCGGTATTCTTGCTTTAAACCAAAACATTTTTGTTTCACAAATTGCTTACCGAGCATTCTCCCTTAAAGGTAAATTCACATTCCTGTGAATGCACCAAGTACTTGTTTGTTGGACAGTAACTTACAACCCTAAATCTGTTCACTCATATTACCAACGAGGTAAATACCAGTACGATAGCTGATTTCACTAGACACCGACCACATAATGCTCACTTTGTTCATTTAATCACATGTAATGATACAAGACCCACAATGAAACTTCAATTCCCTAAAAATAACAATTGTATTAAAAGATCATAAATGCAAATTGGAAAAACTCAAATACGTGTTACAAGTAGTCTAAAATTATGATATTTACAATAACAGTTGTAATTAAAAACAAAGAAGTGAACGATTTAGTTGTAAATGGTCGTAAAAAAATTGTTTGACATTTATTTATTATTTTCAATTTAATTTTGTTCATAAATCTGCTCCAAATTACTTTAAAAATGGGATTAAATAGAATAATCTAAATATCTGAATGTGTTCCTATCTACTGAGCAACATAGAAAACTACTGTTTTCTAAATCTTGTTCCTATAAAGATTAAAATATCTTTGCGGCACTATTTATTGTTGTCATAACGAACTCGAATTTACAAATAACACTTTTCTCATTAAAAGGAAAAAGACTAAGGGGTGCGGTCTCAGATATACACAACTTGATAAATAAGGACCACCCTAGTAATATAGTTGTTTCTAAACTCAACTAAATTTCAAATCTCATTAACACCGTGACGAATGTTTATTGACTTTGCATAGCAAACACAATATGTGAACAAATTAGTAAACAGATGTATTAAATTATAATCAACATTATAATCAATTATTTTCAAGATCATGCTAAGTAATAATTAATTTTTAATGTTCCGACCCTAACCAATGTTATATTACAAATTCAACATACTTTAACGCTTAGTTAATAACAAAGTCAGATGAAAAGATTCATTAACTGAAAAGTACACTTTTTTAATTACCCCAAATTCAAATTTCACAATTACTTGTAATACTGATTAGTACTTCTCTAATTAGATTTTCAAATATCTCTAATTGCCTAACATTTCTCTAAATGCATGATGGTATGGGGACAGCTAAATGTTTATATAAACATAAGGATGAATGAATAAAAACTCGAAAAAAATCGAATAATAAAATTTTATTAATGATGTCTAATTCCAAAACTGGAAGCACCTGAAAAGAAATAAAATATACAAAACATGAATATCCTAACAAGAATTCGATACAGAAGTTCTGTATCAAAAACGGGATAACCATACTTTTCAAAAGTGGTAAGGCATTATTAAAATTTCAAAGTCCTAATTCGCGGTCTAATTTAACTACCTATTCAAAATTTCCAATGTTATTCTTCCTCTGCTTTTCACATTCATTCTTCATCTCCGAATAATGTAAAGAAACCGCATAACATGACATTTAAATGAACGTACCTGATTGTAGATGGATATTAATGGTTCCTTTGGACGGGTGCGTCGGTGACGGTAGGCACACACTCAGAGCTGAAAACCAAATTCCTAACATTCGAAATTCGATGGGGATAATAAAATAAAGGAACAATGATCTTGATTTTAATTCTTTATGGAAACCTAAAAGTCGGATTTTTTTTTTTTTTTAGTTTCTCGTCTCTTCCAGAATTTTGGTACAAGTTCGGGCAAAGTTCACGCTTTGGTTGCGTCAAAATTTTAATTTTCCATCTGTTTCGTTTACACTTGTACGCCTGCAGTTTCACACTACTGCGACTACTCTTCCAGTTGTTTTCCCTGATTCGTGGGACTTTTCTACTTTTTGCAACATATTTACTAAATTTGAACGCGATGATATGTCTTCGTTTACGGCGGTTAGATTTACGATGCACCATGGTTCCTTGCATAAATTTCTTTTTATGCTTGCGCTTACTATTACTATATTTGCTACGTGGTTTACTGCTCAACGTTTGTACATCATTTCGCTTTCGCCTTTTATTCTTCGCAGTCGACGTACATTTTTCCGCGTCTTAAATTTATCGTAAGTTTGCTGATGCATTAACTTCGATTTACGTTTGGATCTCTTTTTACTACGATTACTTTGTCCTAACCTCCGTTTTAGAAAACGGTTTTGTTTTACTCTTACCCTACCTTTTGCTCTACGTCTAATGCATGGTTGTGCGCGCTGTGTGTATATTTTGCCTTGAGGTCAATGAATATTGTTATTATCACGAGCAATCAGATGTTTTTCCTTTCGAGTAAATCTATACTTATATTTTCGCTTTCTACAGTTTCGCAATAATGGAGTGCTAGTTTGACCGAATGTAACGATACTATATTCAAATTTACTCCTTTTGTGTTTACTATTAGTACGCCTTAAGACCGAATTCAGGTAAACTACGGTGTCATCAAAACCCAACTGGTTATTTCGAGCTATCACATCTTCCTTCTCGACCTCGATATTGCATTTTAACTTTTCAACTAGCAGCCATTTCTCTTTATCTGCATGAACATGAATAGGAATATTACTTTTAGGCTCAGTTACCGTGAACGTTTCTGACTGATTGGTTACATACAAAGCGCTTGCCACGTAAAATACAATTCGGTTGTTTCTTACTACCGTACTCGAAGTTGATAAAGTCGGATTGGATTTGCAGCATAAAAATGCAATTCACGTTGGACATATATTGTGCCAAAGACAAATTTGAATTTGTTAAGTCGCGCAAAACCATTTGCTCGCGACACAAAAAAACGACAACACTCTAACTACATTATCACAGAAAAAAACAGTTCAACTCTCAAGCCTTCCCTGGCTTATTGGAGAGGATGGGTACGCTCAATCTCAACGCTACCGTTCATAGTGTGTGAAACATCAGCATCCCTTGCCGGTAAATCAATTCCACTAAAAGCATAATTGTCTGCAAGTACACATAACGATCCTTTGCTTGTCGCTACCTCCGCACTACATATTTTCTTCTCCTGATTGTAATCAACTCTCTGGTTTGTTAGATACATATCTTCCGCGATGTGGGCCGGCGCGAATTCAAGAGTGTTTACGGTTTCCTTTTTGCCTTGCACTTCATTATGCTTAAGCTGTGCTGTTTGCATGCATTCACGAAACTCAATGAGACTTTGTTACATTCCGCTACGCTGTTTTTAGACTCGGTAGTTCCTGAATCAACCTGATTGTCCACGTTAACTAATTCAGAGCGTACCTCAGTGAAGGAGTCATTGATTACTGTAATATTGTTGCTCAACTCATCAAATTTATTATGAAGTCTACTATAAAATTTACTATTAAATCTGCTATCATATATCATTACATCATTTGCTGATTCCGTTATGGCCTGCAGGAATTCACCTACTGCTCTATTTATTTGTTCACTATTGTTTTTAATTTTGTTCTAACCGTTCACTGTTATATTTTTAGTTTCTGTTCTAATTTATGCTCTAATTTATCAGATTGTTTCTCTAATAATGCTTGAATTTGTTTTAATGTAATGCTACTCTCCATATTTACTCAAGTTACACGCAACTAATTGACAATATAAAAATGCAGAATACAAACACTTGACATCAAGAACAAAACGTAAACAAAGAACTTTCTGAAAGTAATATATCATATTTTCTATTGCAGAGAATTTTTTTTACAGTTCTCAAAACATTAATTTATCTTACCATATCTTAATACGTTTTCTATAATTATTTTCTCACAATACTCTTAGCATACGTATGAATAAAGGTGCAAGCAGGCTGTTATGTCTGCGTGCGTGTGTGTGGCTGTGATCAGCTGATTGGTGTTTGTACGTCTGTGCGTACTGTCAGAAGTTGACGGAAGAAAATTTTTGCGAACAAATATAAAATGTTATATTTTAACTTACGAAAAAACTTACGCTAGTAATATTCCTATGATAATTAGATTTACTTTATGTTATTTAAAGCCTGCTTATTGGTTTTTCTCACTGTCCTTTTTCAGAAGTTTGAACTATTTACGACTGATTTACTCCCAGATCGTCTGCTACGTGTGAATACGTGACTCAAATTCTGGATTCTGTACGCAAACACTACAATACCTACTCTAACTACTGTCGTGTTTCAACACGTAAATCAGTGGTATGTTCGAGCACAATTATATCCGAATATTGATAGTTTCGTCCTGTCACGGTCGCCATGTGGTTGTAATCGTGTTTTTCTGCCAGTCTTAAAATTCTAGAGACCTAAGCATTTATTTGCATTCACACCAGCTTTACTATGGCAGGTCACTATCAAGGCCGCACTTATATCTTATTGAAACCGAAGCTGGGCACACAGATCAATAAAACATAAATATCGTAAAACAAAACTTGTATAATTGGTTAACTTTAGCACAAGTATTAACGAATGAGAATTACTTTACAATATAAATCACAAAACCTGGTTAAACTGTGCAAAAATATAATATTACTGACTATGAAGTATACAATTAAAATGACAAAAATTACAAGCATATGAACAAATTTGTTTGGCTTTCTTTGATCGTTTAAACCTTTCATTTTAAATGTTATTTGACTTTCCTTAACGAAGAGGTGGCTATTTAATTGTTAATGAATTAATGTTTCACTTACTCACCGTCAATCTTCGACCGGTCAGCTGATATCACTCAGGTCCTGGGGGCTGAATGCACTAGACAACGAATCCACAGAATGTGTTTCTTGGGGGGGCTGAGGCCAGGATAAACTTGGAGCTGCGTAGGTTAATTTCGAGGTCCCAATTTCGTTTCCCACTAACAGGAGTAAGCGATCGTCTTAGCTGATGCTATTAATTCCTGTTACTTGATGGTTCGAAGTCAAAAGTCCATTACGAAAAATTGAGATCACAGACAAACATGGAAGTATTAGCACGTACTATATATATGAATCACATCACTTGAGATAAATTACAAAAGAATAAATTTTCACTTTAGCTCAACCCTTGCAAGGGGAACGCTTACTTATATTACTCTTGAAAAGTAATGCACCCCACTCGCCTTTGTGGGTGCTCTTCAAAATACAGGCATGCGCGGTACCAAACACACACTGGGCGTTCTAGTTAACAAACCAAGGTTTGTATATGGCCAACCGGAAAATCCCGATTTTTCACTCCTCAATTATTGTCCAATAAGCTTTTGGTTGTGGAAATGCGTAGGTGAAAAGTTATTGTCCCGAAAATCAGACTCGAAGGAACATTCACTAAGCACGTTATCATCACGTGAACAACCCTTGTTCCTCGACCATATATGGCCGTAAAAACCGAAGTGAAGCCCACCAACACAAATGAACAAAATACCAAACTGGTGAAGAAAGCTTCAAGATTGTTCCTTTTATATACGATGGTTGGTTAATAAAATTTGAAATTAAGTCTGTCTTTTCCAATGTCTTTTTAAATTTGAAAAAAAGAATGAGCTTCAGGTCGGTGATAAAATTTTAAGAATTTCTTGATTTTCGTGTGATGGCTGTTTCTTTACTGGTGTCCTTTGAAGAATAATTAAGAGTGCGGTATGTGTGATTTCGTTACATGTCATTCTTTTAGTTTGAATGGGTACATGTGGATTACATAGGAAGTCGCAGCCTATTGTATTACTTTTGGAAGTTTAAGTCATTTTGCTCACCTGGAGAAGAATCCTAACATCCTAGTTATGGTTGGTAGGCAAAATTTATGTAATTTTAAAACAAAGAGCAGAGGGATTCGAAAAGGCATGGAGATATAGTTTTTCGTGTATTTTTGTTCTTAAGGAACGCATATAGAATGACTTGGGTTTGTAACACATGCACGCGAGTTGCTTGAAATAGATCACTTTGAGAGAATGGGTCATCTTGGGAGATGAAAGAAATGCGAGTTTGAACAGAAGAAGCTATTCCCATTATAACTTTTGGTTTTGCTAAGAATTGAATATAGTAAAGAAAAAAATATACTATTGTATTTGTGTCCTTTTGCGGCTTGAAGTATACTGTCTTTATTTGTACTGTTTTTTATTATGCAATAGGAGAGATTTTTGTGGAAACAGGAAGTGAGATAATATATTGTGAAAGTTAAATAGTACAAACATCCTTTGTGGTTCACTCACGTAACCTTTAGTGTTTGGCAAGAAGAAAAGAAAGAGAGAAACATAATAACAATTATTTTACAACTTTTTGTGTAAACTAATAAGCTCCAACCCAGAGAATTAAAGCGTAGGTATATCTATTGGTACATTTAAAAGTACTGGAAATAAAAGGTGGTTATTTACTGTATTGTATTGGAGAGTTGACTTCGGTTAACAAAAGAATATTAGATTGCTTTTGGGCGGAGGATCTTTGTATTACTATTTATATCTGAAGAGGGTGCACAGAACTTGACCAGGGCCAAGGGTTATTGTAGTGGTCGTTTCTTTGTAAGGAAGATTGAATGAACAGAAGTTGACCGCGTGTTTTTTTATTTTTATTTTTTTCTCTCTTTGCGTTTTCCTATATAAGATTTGAGTAGAAGAAACTTAAAATCATAGTTGAACCTTCGTGTGATTGTGTGAGATTGTTTTTTTTTGTGTGTGTGTGTTCTACTACTAAAGTTTGAAGCAGAAAGGTAAGTTGTTATTATATTAATTTAGTTAAGTTGTGCTGTTAACGTAACGTAGAATGAACATTACGCATCAAACTTGAATATACTAGGATTTAGATGCCACCTTCATATATGGGGAAATGACGTTTTTGTTGACTATAGTATTTGAGAGGGAAGAAAGGATTGCGGGAAGCTATGTGGGACCTATTTCCAAGGAATCTTTCAGCATTTACGTAGTGTAAATACAAGGAAAATTTCGTTCAGAATGGATGGGCTGAAATATTTTTATAGTATTGTTCTCATAGACTTTCCTCATCCAGAAATGGAACCTGCGCCTGCTTACACTGAAAACTACAATATAGATAATACTGGACGATATATTTTATATGATTGTAAATAAATTATGGTAGCTCGAAGATGTTTCATTTAGCACCGAGGTTATTTGTATCAGTAAGATTAATTTCTCACAACAGATAGATGTAGTTAAGTGGCGCATATTGGTGAACACTCAGGTTATATGAAACGTGGACCTAACGTGAAATTTGAACAGTTGCTGGGAATAAAAGCCATGTTTACGTACACTAACATAAGTCTTACTTGATTGAATTTTTAATTTTTGACAATATGAGACTTGGACTCACATTTAAAGTGGAATGTAAGCTTTCGTCGGGAACCGAACTGGGTTTTCTCATGCTAAAAGCACGTACGCTAACCACTTAGTAAGAAAGATGTTTTTATTATTATTATTATTATTATTATTATTATTATTATTATTATTATTATTGAGTTGGAATTCTTGCGCATTTTGAGTTTGATTTTAGACTTTTGCATTCCGTTTTGGAGACTTCTGTATGTCTTATTATTATTATGTTCAAATGGCAGTACAGAAGTAGAATCATATGTTGCAGAAAACTTTATATGTTTGAGAATCATTTTATTGGAGGTTAGCTGTGAGAGATGTGGATTTTCAGTTTAACGTTGGTCACTGCATCGCCGCTAATATGAAAACGGTTGAACATAAATGAACCGAACAAAAAATCAAATAGAAAATTTAGTGTAGCAAATCAATTGATATGGTCGCGACGGATCCCAGGGTCACCCTTCATGGTGGCCCAGGGCGCAACTTCAAAAATGTAAAGGGAAACATGGGGTGAGTGATACCTCGTTCGACATATCTTTAAAAATTAAAGAGTGCTGTTGCAAACGATTGTTCATATGGGGCACCGTTTTTAAAATGACCACCAAGACATGGTACCAGCATCAGATAAAACGTCCAGTATCACTAATATGAAAACACCAGAAGAAATATTCGAATAGGAATCACAAAATTTATTTATCATTCTATAGGTCGGCAATGTTGCAACAGTTGAAATGATTATTAGAGTGAAAGTACCATAATGGAAAGGAAGAAATCTAACTCCTAGAAAATTATAGCTCCAACCCCACTCCGTAAGTGAGTGAAGCGGGAAGGATCGGCGAAATTGCAAATAAGAACCATAGTTTTTGCGAATTGTAATTACGAAACAAAGTTATTTGAAATGTATTTTTATAAGAGATAAATGTCTCTGTAATGGGATAAAGTATGTAAAATTCTTGTTAAATTGCACCTTCTATTTTGATTGCGGGCAATGGTTTGATACAAAAATGAATCAACTGAAATGCGAAACAAATTTTTCGAACAATGCAATTTTAGAACAATGTTCACAAACGTTGGTTTTGTTCAACAGTCGTTTGCATGATATTGGTTAGCTTCTTTTCCTTCTATGTCTTCTTGCATGTGAGTTTCACTGAAATATTGTCCACAGTTAAATTCCGAATAACTTCCAACGATAATTTCAGTTGTGATCCTTGGTAACGAAACGGTACATACTGATGCAGATATGTCACAAAAATCTTGCACGCATTGCATTAAATTATCAGGGGCGGGCAAACTGTTGTCAAACTTGAATATCACCTTATTTGTATTCACCTTATTTCATTTTAATTTTATTCATTATAGTACCAGTCATTTGTATACACAAATGTTTCAGACAAACCATATCTATTGCAAATAAAAGTGAGGTTCTCATTTGAGATTTTACCATTAATTAAAGCTTTACCTACTTACGGACAGTGATCAAAAAGATAATTTTCTATCATTTCCTCGTTTGCATCATGTCAAATTATACTTTAATAATCTTTTTCTCCGTTGCATTATACTCGAGCCATGGTATGATAAATACTCTCTGTGCTTTGGTATACGAGTTTTATTCTTTTCATTTATCTCCAAATATTTTCACATTAGGAGTCTAGTGGTACCGGACGTTTTATCTGATACGGAAACCATTACTTGGCGCCCATTTTCAAAATGGTGACCCATATGATAAATATTTTGCCACAACGCATTTTAGTTTTTAAGGGTCTATGGAACGAGGTATTACTCGACCCATGTTTCCATTTAAAATTTTAAAGTTTGGTCCTGGGACCCTATGAAAGGCAGCCTTGGAAGTCACCGAGACAACACCATTCGGTGTGCCTCATGGCATTTCCTATTTGAGTTTTTGTTTGCTTCATTTATGTTCTACCGTTTTCGAGATATCAACCGTGGAAAGATTAAAATGGACCATCCTACATATATATATATATATATATATATATATATATATATATATATATATATATATATATATATATATATAGCCGCGTATCCAGTATATGATGAAGGCAGAGGGTAAACCATGGTTTCCCGTTTTATCCAGTGTAAAGAAAGTAGGATATTTCGTAATATATTTCGAATGAATGAAGGAACAAAGTTACAAGAAACTTAAAATTTAAATGTTTCTAAAGACTTTACTTCGAAAACGCGCTGACATATCACGTCTCATCATGTAGATGCTTTCAAAAGACTTAAATACTTATAACGCCATTTTCAACAATTGTTATTACAATTTTATAATGACTATTGCTTTCCTTTTCTTATATAGCATTACAACAAGATTTTTTGGTGGTTTTAATTACAATAAGTCGCAGTTACATTATTTTAAGCAGTTTTGCCCACTTAAACAAATTGCTATATATTATTCTAAATATGTGTAAATAGCGTAGATATACTGCAAAATATTTTAAAACTACTCGTAATTTGTTTTAAGGTGCGAGAATGTTTTCAACAGACGACGTTTTTCATAGCGTTGGGCTACTTATAATGTTAATGTTTAAGTCTTCGTTGCAGGAATACATGTAAATGCAAATTGTAACTGAAATTAAATGTAGCTGATACATTTTCAATAACACTAGTTGTTCCCCCTAAGCCTTAGGCCCGGTGTACAGTGGGCCACAGAAATTCTTAATGTACAAAGTCCGCGAGATAGGCAACCCTACTAACGCATGTTCCAAGATTAATTACGCCTGGTACGCACAGCAGCATCAAGTTGCCCCCAACTGTTAAAAGTACAAATCGTGAAGAGTGCTTTTGTGCAGAAGTGGAGCGCTGGCTGACGAAATGGCAAATGGAGTCTTTGGATACTTGTACTCACAGAACTTCTTGTTTGTAAGATACACACGTAACACTATAAACAGCCACTTGAAAAAATATACGGATGACAGAGGCGCTGGTGACTACATAACAGTCAGGGGATTTAGTTAATTTTATAATTAATTCAAATTAGGTTTATATAAACAAATTTACTTAGTTCAAATAACTATACACTACCGCGTATCAAATAATATACAAATAGGTTATGCGGTACATATGGCAGACTATTTTTTTAACTAACTCAAAGCTTTGCACTGAGTTTCGAAGCTATTAACAATAGCCCTACCTCCAAATCAATTAAAAGTGTGGATGGATCATTTCTCCTTTGATTTGGAACCACGTAATTTAAGAAAATTTTGGACGTTGTTATCGTTTGACAAGGAGGTGTGATATATGTTTAGGAACACACGTACATTTTCTTTGAGATCACCTAGAGTTGATGTATTCTTTGATCTTGGCTTCAGCTACGAGAGAATGGAAATGACCCGTATTGTTTGAGAAACATTTGGAAATTATAATCGTGTTTTTCTGACGGTGTTAAAACTCTAGAAACCTAAGATTCATTTGCATTCACTCCAGCTTTATTACGGCAGGTCAGGATCACGTCCGCACTTATATCTTATTGAAACCGAAGCTGGGCACACAGATCAATAAAACATAAGTACCGTGAAACAAAACATGTTTAAATCAGTGATGTGCCGTAAACTATAATTTTACGTCTACGCGATTGTCTACTGTAATCTATACGTAATCTACATTACACCTTTTCCTGTGTAGACTATGTAGACAACCACTATAAAATGTAAGGAAGAATTTCGTTGCTCGTTTGTTCATATTTCCTCATTCAGTTGTTTTGCTTCGGTGCAGCGAAAGATTAGGGAAACGACTAACATATAAAAAGTAGAGGGAATTATCTAATCTGTATGTTTACTCTGCTCTGCACATACCACTTCCTTAGATTTTCCACTTCGAGCACTGCTTTTATAATGAAACTTACAAAACTAATTCACACCTGTGGGCTTTCAGTCTTGAAGCTACTGTATTTGACAATTTTGTCTTGCATATTTTACAAAATGCATAATCTTTTTCATTTTCCTTCATCAAGACGAAACGAAGTATTCGAAAGTTACTATTCGCTGGTCTAGTCATTTTATTTTTACGCAATTTCGCAAGGTAACGACAAGAGAAAGCTCCTTTATTGTCCACGGCGCCATATTAAATTACGTGTTGTTGACATATTCTACATAGTCTACGTTGTTTACATTGTCTACGCATAGTTGACACGTAAACGTAAACTATCGTTTTTTTACGCGTAGATGCACATCTCTGGTATAAATGGTTAATTTTAGCACAAGCATTAAAGAACAAGAATTATTTTACAATATAAATCACAAAACTTGGTTAAACTGTGCAAAAATATAATATTACTGAATATGAAGTATATAACTAAAATGACATAAAAATTAAAAGCATATGAGCAACTTTGTTTGGCGTTCTTTGATCGTATAACCTTTCATTTTTAATCTTATTTGACTTTTCTTAACGAAGGGGTGGCTATTTAAGTGTTAATGAATTAACGTTTCACTTACTCACAGCCAAATTTCGACCGGTGAGCTGATGTCACTCGGGTCCTGGGGGTTGAATCCACTAGACAACGAATCCACAGAATGTTTTTTGGGGGGCTGAGTCCAGGATAAACTTGGAGCTGCGTAGGTTAATTTCGAGGTCCCAATTTCGTTTCCCACTGACAGAGGTAAGCGATCGTCTTAGCTGATGCTATTAGTTCCTGTTACTCGATAGTTCGAACTCAAAAGTCCATTACGAAAAATTGAGATCACAGACAAACATGGAAGTATTAGCACGTACTATATATATGAATCACATCACTTGAGATAAATTACAAAAAAATAAATTTTCACTTTAGGTCAACCCTTCCAAGGGGAGCGCTTCCTTATATTACTCTTGAAAAGTAATGTACCTCACTCGCCTTTGTGGGTGCTCTTCAAAAGACAGGCATGCGCGCGTACCAAACACACACTGGGCGTTCTAGTTAATAAACCAAGGCTTGTATATGGCCAACCGGGAAAATCCCGATTTTCAATCCTCAATTATTATCCAATAAGCATTTGGTTATGAAAATGCGTAGGTGGAGAGTGATTGTCCCGAAAATCACACTCGATGGAGCATTCACTAAGCACGTTATCATTCACGTGAACAGTCCTTGTTCCTCGACCATATATGGCCATAAAAATCGAAGTGAGGCCCACCAACACAAATGTACAAAATACCAAACTGATGAAGAAAGCTTCAAAATTGTTCCTTTTATATACGTGAGTTGGTTAACAAAATTTGAAATTAAGTCTGTCTTTTCCAATGTCTTTTTAAATTTTTGAAAAATGAGCTTCATGTCGGTGATATCCTATCGCATCCGAACAGTGACCGAACAGATTGATCCAATTTGTGAAGAGGACCCTGGCCGTCAAAGGATTAATTGTCTGTATTCAAGTGTCACCGGCAAATCACTATATTGTGGAATACCCTGTATATGAACCAAATATTACTGAGGATTCATTATGAAAATTCGGTATATTGGACTGCACTGTATATAACGGATCACACTTCACTTGATAACTATAAGGTTGTTCAACCTGTACGACGATAAGCCACCTTTGTTATATCAACCTATTATGTTCATAAAGCCAATTTTAAGTTCTGAAGTAGCCACGTTTATGCCACCTAAGACTATGTGCATTTCAATTTGCTTTTCACTAATCATATACAATAACATATGAAAAATAAAACAGTAAATACATTAAATTAAATGAATATGCAAATAAACATTAACATAAAAATACTTAATTACTAGAAAATTACCAAAAAATGTGTGTATCGATTTCGGTAGTGTTGCCTGACGACGGTGTGAGCTGTATGGTCGAAGTTCCTAATATGTGTATTTGATGTACTGTGATGTGTATGTTTGCACCTTTTTATAACAAACTTAATCAATACTTAAACTTTCTTATTCAAAAAATTTATAATATTAGATTATTAAATGTAAACACATAATATAAAATTAAAAATAATCATACTTAATATTATTTATACTCATTCACATAATAACATTAGTAGAACAGAATAATTTTCAAAACAAGCATTTCGTAAAATAATTATAGTGTTAATTACATACATACTGATTATTTAAAATACTATATTTCAACTTATTAGACACCAAAATAATAAAAAAGAACACAAAATCATTTAAAATCATAAGTTTCAACAATCATATTGCTCAAACATCAAAACAAAAGATTCATTGAATTGTTTCAAATAAATTTAAAATCACATGTCAACTAATTATCAGTATTACTAAAAACAAACGTAAACTTTTATTTTGTTTATTTATTATTTATTTTTTGTTAATCAAATCATCAACCATAGCAGGTATGTAAGCATCAACACTAATGCACGGATCTTGGCAATATTAGCGAACGCACGATCATTGGCTGATGCAATCATTACTTAACTTTATTTCCAACAAAACGCCTTATTGGCAATGGCAAAGTACAACTCTACTAACACTTTTGCGGTCACTAATCGCAAACACACATCACAAGAAGGATATACAATCCACCTCTAAAACATTAAACATTTACAATAAACACTTCCTACTCATCTAGCATCCACAAGCTAGGTATTCGAGAAGTAACAAGGAGTAACCATCTCCAAACGTGAGCCACCCTTCAATGGCCTCTGCCCTCACGTTAGAATACGCATGCATCACCACAACGAAATTACATAAGGATGCCGCTGTGCAACAGCCTTTTGGCATCCCAAAAATAGCGCTAAATTATTTAGAATGCTCAATTGCCATTTAGTCGCACGGAAACATATGCAGCACAAAGATACTTTATTCACAATCATTTTGTTCGCTTGATAACCCTTATCAATATCTAGGTGCCGAATAGATTTATGCCTGATTTACTTAACATATCATAAGCAATTTGACCTGTCAGTTATTAAGTTACACAACGAATCTCTATTTTTTTCAAAATTCTCAAATTCAATCTAAATTTCATTACGTAATGTTGTTACCGTGTGAGTTTGTTGACAAGTGCTAATTTGAGACAATATTTTCTCTCCTTTTAAACTTTCAAACATGAAAACAATCGGTCACACAACAACAACAAAGTATTCGTTAGCTACGACTATCGTATTCAAATGAATAATGTAGCGAAAGCTTGAACTAGTAGTTTACTTGTATTAAAGCGAATAAAATTCTGATAAAGTGAATTAAACTAACTTTTCCACCTGTATGAATTATTTAACACAAAACGAAATCAAAAATTAGGTATTCTCTCCTTTGCGTGAGTCGTTGGGCAATAGATAAACTTGAGAAAAATTATGAAAGTGAAACTTTTTCTTAAATATGCTTTCCACATTGAGACTACTATATGGTGGCAGGGTCGACGCCATGAAACTTTACAAAAAGGTGAAAGAGGGAGAACGTATCATGTACACCGATATAGTCTCCCTTTATCCTTATTGTTGTAAGGTGAAAAAATATCCTGTGGGTCCGAAAACTTATGTGGGAAATGACGAGTATCCTGATATTTCGAAATTTGAGGGAATAATAAAGTGCACGGTATTAGCCCCGGACAATTTCTACCAGCCAGTGCTGCCCTATCGAAGTGGTGAAAAGTTATTATTCCCCTTATGACGAACATGCGCGGACACTCTTAATGAAGAACAATGCACGCATTCGGATGAGGAGAGAGATTTGACTGGAGTACGGGTTGTAGACGAAGTGCGGGTAGCTGTTGAGAAAGGATACAGAGTGCTCAAAAAACATAAGGTATGGAGCTGTGAGGTTGTAATGTATGATGCTGAAAAGAAAGAGGGCGGTATTTTCAAGGACTACATTAACCTGTTTATGAAGATCAAGACTGAATGTGACGGTTGGTCTGCAGGATGCGTCACTGAACAACAAAAAGACCAGTTCATACACGAGTATTATGAGAAAGAGGGTATCCAATTAGACCGAGAAAAGATTATGCGCAACAAACCTAAGAAACGAATTTCAAAGCTAGGGGTAAACAGGCTGTGGGGTAAGTTTGCACAAAGAGAAAACATGGAGCAAATCACTATCATTAAAATTCCCGAGGAGTATTTCGATAAATTAACAAATCTGTATATTGAAGTTAAATCATGTATTCTAATCGGCGACAAAATCCGTGTGCTCAACTGGAGTGTTAATGAGAGCGTTATTGCTTCTGCTAAAAATATTAACGTGATAATCGCCGCATACACCACGACACACGTACGCCTCGAGTTATTTCGTTATTTGGATTTACTTGGCGAGCGTGTGTTATATTATGATACCGAGAGTATTATTTACACTCAATCACCTGGTGAGCCACAGTTAAAAATAGGAGTGTATTTACTGGAATAGAAGAATGACTTAGCAGAATATGGTCCGGATGCATATATCGAAGAATTTTGTGCTGGTGGTCCCAAATGTTACGGCTATACCGTTGTTAACACTCTTAATGGTAAAACAAAAATGAAATGAAATCTTTGAGTTTTACGTCCCACGGCTATGCCGGTTAGGCTAAAGGAGACGGTGATGATGAGTAATGAATGAAATGGTGGAATGAAGAAAGTGGGAGGAAACGGGAGAACCCTGAGAAAACCCACGCACACGGTGTTTGTCCACCATAAAGTTCACTTGGCGGGGGCTGGGATCGAACCCGGGACCCCTAGCACCAGAGGTGAACGCTCTACCACTGAGCCACCGCGGCCCCCAATGGTAAAACAAAGACAATATATACAATCAAGGGAATCACAGTGAATAATAAAACATTAAAATATGTTAACTTTGAACAGATGAAAGATATGACTTTAAATAATTCGCCATCTACTAGCGTTCCTCTCGGTCGACAAATTGTACGTACTAAAGATTATAAATTGATTACTAAGCCGGAGGCGCATAAAATCTATCAGGTTACTGCTAGTAAAAGAAAACGAATAGAAAATTTTGACACACTACCATACGGGTATAAAAGAAAACGAATAGGGTAAGTACAGTATTAGTAGAAACGAAAGTTTTTAATTAAGTAGAGAGAGAGAGTGGTGAGTAAAAAAATGGATAGTCGAATTTTAAATCATTATTATTATTTTAATGAAATCGAGGTATGTGTTGGTCTAGCATACGATGATGCGGGAGAATTTTCTGTTATTATCACTTGACATAATTACTATGATCGTATTCCTCTTTCACCTGATGAGTGGTATACTTTTCTATCATATTATTTATATATTGAAAACTACTTTAATGCTTTACAAATTCTTCATATCCTACACAATTTTCCGTTAGTGAAAATTATGAAATATCATTGTCAGATACTCTTAAAGGTATTCGTCAGTGTTTTATTCTCTCGTCAAATGATAGTAATGGTCAGGTAAATTTTTGTGTTTATACATGGAGAAAACTCCAGCTTTATTTGCCATGCATTCAGCGGCCATATTTACTTGTTCTCAATTATGTAAAGATGTAACAAAGTATGCTCAAACATGTCTGAAAGAGAGTACCAGTACTACTACTACCATTCCAGAATTTACTACTACTACTAATACTACCAATCTACCGTCTGAACGTATTGCACTAGAGGTATTCACATTTTTGAATCGTAATAATAATAATAATATGTTATTATATTCATAATTATTTTGTGGTGTATTAGAATATGGAGCTTCAACATCCATTTACTTGTATTATAGCTGGTCCCACTGGGTGTGGTAAATCATATCTTATAAAAGAGTATTTAAAACATTATGCCGAAAAATGGAAAAATATAGTATGGTGTTATGGTGAATGGCAACCTCTGTATGAAACTCTATCCTCAGGTTGTACATTTAAAGAAGGGGTCCTCAAAATAGATGATTTATCAGCAGAAGCTGGCCCACATCATGTAATTATTGATGATTTAATGCGAGAGTGTGATACACGAATTGTTGACCTTTTTTTTTACTAAAGGTAGCCACCATCGAAATTTAAGTGTTCTTTTTATAACGCAAAATATTTTTCACTAAGCTAAAGGTATGCGAGACATATCATTAAATAACCATTATATAATATGTTTTAAAAATCCCAGAGACCAGGCTCAAATTAATTATCTAGCACGGCAATTATATCCTGGTAACACAAAATTTGTGCAGGAGGCCTATCAGGACGCAACACGAGATCCTCATAGTTATTTGGTTTTTAATTCAAAACAGGGCACTACCGACGAACATCGTGTTCGAACAAAAATTTTCCCCTCAGATTCTTACAATTATGTTATGTACCAGTAAAAAATAATCTCAATAACTTTTATATTTAAATATTCAATTTTAGTATAATAGGTACAAATAAATCAAAATGATTAGCAAAGAGAGTGCTCATTTACTAAAATTTTAGCAAAGGCAAAACCTAAAGTACGCAAAGCAATTTTACAAAATGCTGATACCGAATTAATTCGCTCTATTTGTGGATGTTCCTATAACGTATTACAAAGAAATGTTCCGTTACATAAAAAAATAAATTAAAAAATATAAAAAGGAATTGAGGTATTTAGTGAAAAAGGTCCGTCATTAAGACAACAGAAAAAACGAATAATTGTACAAAAAGGTGGGTTTCTTACTGCATTGCTTGCACCTATTATTGGTGGTATACTATCTAGTTTAATTAAATAATTATGCAGCACGCACAAAAACTTGTTTTAATTTCGCCGGAAAAATATCACCAATAGCAAACTATATCTAATTTAGATGATGAGATGAAAATATTTTAAATAATAAAAATATGAGTGTTGAAGAAAAATGGGTACGATGTAAAGATATGTTACAAAAATATTTACACATTGTGCAAAAACCTACTGCAATAACATCAACTAGTGTTGGTACTAAGGAGGAGGAGGACGAGGAGGGGGAGGAGGACGATGAAATACTATCTACTCTCCCCGAAAATTGTCTGCGTAAAGCAAGATCTTTATTACGTAAATTAAAACAAAATTCCAACATTCATTGGGATGACAATGGTAATGTTCATATTTATAATAAATTAATTCCTGGTGCTAATATAGTAGATCTAATAGCAGATTTTGTCAGGTGTCGCAAGAAAAATATTCCCCTAGAGGTTGGGAACTCTTTGCTGTACTCTTAGCAAAATCCAATATACCTTTAGAGTATATTGGTAACCCACAGCGTATAGAATATATTCGTAAGCTGACATCATCTGCTGCTGCTGCTGATGATCCAAAACAGGAAGAAGAAGAGGATAAGCCACCACGTAAACGTAAAGTTGTCAACAGATGGCGTGATTATAATATATGAAAAAGCTTGCCGATATTTATTATAACCCTTCACATCCTGCCTCGTTTTCAACTGCTACGTTCATTATGGAGAGCTGTAAAAAATCAATTCATTTACACAAGGTGCAACTGTGGGTAAAAGAACAGCTGACTTATACACTGCATAAGCCAGTACGTAAAAAGTTTCCACGTAACCCCTATTTAGTGTTCAAAATTGACAATCAGTGGCAAGCTGATTTAAACGATATGCAAAGTCTGCAGAAGTATAATGATGGTTACAGGTATATTTTAACAGTGATTGATTTGTTTATTCGTTATGCATGGGTTGTGCCTGTACGTAAAAAAACTGGTGAAAACATTATAAAAGCATTTAAGCAAATATTTGCATCTACCCGTCGTAGACCCTTACGTCTACACACAGATAAAGGTACAGAGTTTGTTAATAAACCATTTCAGTTGTACTTAAAAAAGCAAAATATTAAATTCTTCACAACACAAAACTCCGATATTAAGGCAAGTGTAGTGGAATGTTTTAAACACTCCACTCTTACTATTAAAGAACGAATGTGGAAATATTTTACAGCAAAGAAGACTTACCGATACATAGATGTGCTATCGAAACTTGTTCAGGCATATAATTCTAGACCGCATAGAGTTCATCAATTACCACCCGCCAGTGTGAACCAAGACACTTTTCAACAAGTTTGCAATAAATTAATAAAACCGAGGCCTCATACTAACATTGTAAAATATAAAAAAGGTGATACTGTACGCATTACTAAAGGAAAACGGCATTTTGAAAAAGGGGACAAAGAAAATTGGACTGTAGAAATATTTAAAATAAAACAAGTGATACATAAGGAAAAGAAAGTGGTTTATGTGTTGGAGGATTTAAATGGTGAAGTAATTGATGGTACATTTTACGAAGAGGAATTACAAGGAGTTCCTCTGCCTAAAGTTTATGAAATAGACGAAATTTTAGAAGTTAAAAGTAAACGTGTGCTTGTTCGTTGGCGGGGATACCCCCTCCCTTTAATTCATGGATTCCTGTGTCCCATTTAAAAAAACATTTAGCCACAATTCAATATTATAAATTAATGTTATATTTGTGTATATAGGAAAAAATGAATGATCCAAACTATACGCATCAAACAGGAGGTGGTTATAACGTGTATAGCGGTGTGCCATATCAAGAAGGCTAAGGTATTGGAAGTTTTTTAGGTGATTTATTTCGAAGTGTATTTCCATTAATTAAACCAGGTGCAAAAACTGTTGGTAAAGAATTGTTACGTATAGGAATTAATGTAGCTGGAGATGTATTAGGTGATAATAGACCTTGACGAAGCTTTAAAATCACGTTGGCAAGAAGCTAAAAATAAATTATAAACTAAAGCTCAAAATAAAATAAATCAAGTATTGGATGGATCAGGCAGGAGAAGAAAAGTTCATTTGAAAAGTTTTGCACAGACTGGTGGTAAAAATAATAAGAGGAAGAAAAGGAAGAGGGAGAGTGATATTTTTAATTAATATGGAACAGAGTACTAGCTTTTATCTTACATTACCAAGTAACAGTTCTATGGAGTATTTTCCACAAAATACTTTGTCATGTTATACTACCAAACTATATCATCCACTTGTACTAGAGAAAGGTGAGTGGGAGACAGCAGTTGTTGAAGTACAGTATACAAATTCATTTCAGAATGTTTCCAAACATGCTAATAATATTTATTACCGTCTCATGAATACAAAAAGCTGGAACATAAGTAAAATCTTACCCGGAAACTATTATAATGTTGATGATATTTTATCTCAAATTAATCATATAAGTGATATATTAAATTTACAATTAAAAGTTAAAGCATCAGTGAAACGAATTGAAGTCATTAGAGTAAGAAAAGATCAGGAGAAGCTTATAGAAGTATGTCTATCTCCTCAACTAGCCAGAATACTAGGATTTGATCATATACAACAAGAAGATATTGCAGTTGTGCATCATGCTCGTTATCCACCTGATTTACAAAAATCGCTACCTACAGTTACGTATATTTACAGTGATATTGTAGAACCACAAATGATAGGCGATACTATAGCTCCATTGTTACGTATTATATATACAAATATTACAGAGTATGGTATTAATAATGTACATATTCTTGACAATCCTCATTATGTCCCCGTGCAATGTAAACAGTTTGATCAAATTATTATTGATTTAAGAGATAGTACAGGTAATCCACTTCCTTTCCAATATGGCAGTGTATGTGTAAAATTACATTTTCGCAAACGTAATACGGTATTGTAAATTTTAACTTGTGTGAATATTAATAGTAAGGAAAAGAGAAAAAATAAAAAATGCAGGTGAGTGTTTGAAATCAGAATTAGATTTATTTGCTGGTTTACCTACTCAAACTACTATTATAGGTAATAAAATAGTTCCATATAAGCCTGTTGCTTCAATATCTGATAATGCACCAATAGAATTTGTTGTCCCCGGTCATGGGGATGACTATATGGACTTACCGCACACAATGTTATATATTAAAGGTAAAATTAGTAAATCAGATGGTTCTAATTTAACTTCTGCCGATAAGAAAATTGGTCCTGTAAATGATTTTCTCAATGCAATGTTCAGTGTAGTGCAATTATGTTTGAATAATCAAGTTATTTCCTACTCTTCACAAACATATCCATATCGATCGTATATTGAAAAACTACTAAATTATAATGCTAATGCTAAATCAACGCATCTTCAAACATCAATGTGGTTTAAAGATACTGCAGGACATATGGACAGTGTGTCTGATGGTAATGTAGGATTTAAACAACGTTTTCTTCTCACTACTTTAAGTCAGTCATTTGAATTATTGGGTTATATTCATGCTGATATATTTAATCAGAAGAAATTTTTATTGAATGGTGTACAACTACGTATTAAATTAATTCCAGCTAAACCTGCATTTTGTTTAATGGGAGACACAGATACTGATGGAAAAGTTGTAATTACAAATGCAACATTGCTTGTGAAAAAGGTTGATGTATCACCAGCAGTTAAAATAGCACAAAATAAAGTATTACAAAATCCTAAATTTAGAATAAAATACCCTATAACAAAAACGCAGGTGAAGAAAGAAACTCTGCCACAAGGAATTATGGATAGTATACTTCCAGATCTGTTTTCCGGCATAGTGCCTAAACGTATTATTATTGGGTTTGTTACTAATACTGCTTTTAATGGTACTTATCAGACAAATCCGTTCAATTTTCAACATTTTAGTATGCCATTTTTTACATTGTATGTTGATGGAACGCCTGTACCATCCAAACCACTACAACCTGATTTTGATAAGCTATATATACAGGCATATTCCACGTTATTTGCAGGTTCAGGTATTTATTATTCTAATCAAGGTAATGATATTCCACTTGCCGAATATCCTAATGGTTATACTCTACTGGTGTTTGATTTAACCCCGGATTCTAATGCTAGTGCTGCATTTCATACTAGTTCACAACGGCAAGTAAGTGTACGTTTAGAGGTTCATTTTAAAAAAGCACTGCCATCTCCTGTAACAGCAATTATTTATGGCGAATTCTCCTCAGAATTAGAAATTGATTTCCAGAGAAAAATATATATTAATTAATTAAAAAATGTTAAATACAATTGAACTTTATGAGGCACTACAACAAAATCTGCCTAAAAATCATTTTATTGGTGTATATGCTGCATATGGGTTACCTCTGTTTATTCATACATTTCCAGCAGCCAGCATACACATTCTAGTGATAAGTCTGGTGAACATTGGGTGTCTGTTTATATATCTAATATGCGTGTGGGAGAGTATTTCGATAGCTATGGTATACCTCCTTATATACAACATCATATAAGGTTTTTAAAACGAAACTGCATTATACATGGAATAATAGACGTATTCAAGGTGATTTATTTCAATTTTGTGGACATTATTGTTTTCTATATCTAGCATGTCGTGCGTCTGGTTATTGACTACGCGATTTCTTAAACAAATTCTCACTCACCACTACTGATGCTAACGATATTATGCTTTATTCATTTATGAGAGTATGATGATGATGATGGTCACTGGCGCGAGATTAAGTTCTCCGTAAACCATGTATATATATATATATATATATATATATATATATATGTGTGTGTGTGTGTGTGTGTGTGTGTAAGTATAACCAGACATGTTAAATGGTGTTATTTTTTTAAACTGTGCTAAAAAGGCTAATATTTAACTCCGCCATTGCCGAACCCAAGAGTGTTGGGGTAGCTACCACCGTAAAAGAAAATAATCTCTATTGTGTGTGTGTGTGAGTGTGTGTGTATTCTATGCTATGTTAAAATAGGAGTTGAAAAAGAGAACGACTGTGCTATGTTAAATAGTCCATACTCTTCACTAAATGTGGAAATAGTACCGTGGAAACAGCAACTCAATACGTGGCTCCGTTTTCGAGATTTTTGACCTTTGGCCTCGATGATCAAATACTTAAAACCCAATCACTCGTAAATGGAGCAACATATTGAGGTGGAGTTTCCACATTTAGTCAGTAGTTGATGACCAATGACTAAATGTGGAAACAACACCTCAATACATGGCTCCGTTTTCGAGTTATTTGGTTTTAAGTATTTTGACCTTTGATCTCGATGGTCAGCTTCTGATGGTCAAAATACCACCTCAATATGTAGCTCCGTTTTCAAGTTACAAGGTTTTAAGTACTTTGACCTTTGACCTTTGGGACATGTGGTAGTTGATGATCAAAACACCACCATAAATATGTGGCTCCGTTTTCGAGTTATTGTGTTTTAAGTATTTTGACCTTTGACCTCGATGGTCGATATTTTTGGAACATGTAGTTGTTGGTGTGTGTGGAAACACCACCTCAATATGCGGTTTCGTTGACGAGTGATTGGGTTTTAAGTGTCATATATAAGACCCAGGTAAAATAAGTGTGGCATGTTCGAAAACCCCCACATAGGAAGGGCCTTTGCGCAGTAGGTCATAAAAGGGAACGAGTACGTGAGTCCAGTGGGCGTGGCCAAACGTTGGCGGGGCCAAGTGGGCGTGGTCAAGTGACCAGCGCCAGCCAATCAGTGTGTAGGGGCGTGGCTTGTTTGCGCATGCGCAGTAGGAAAAACATCCCAAGGTGTCCCCTCCCTATTGACGTATCATATTACTTAATATTTATTATTCAACAGAATTGGAAACGTAAAGAAATAAACTACTGCTCAATCAACTTCAGAACATATTGGCTGTTTCCAAAACTTAATACAAACTATTCAATTAACAATTAAGCACAAGCGAGCGTGAGCCGAACTGACACCGAGCGCGAGCCCAGATGAGAAAAGTTAACGCGTGCCCGAGCGAGCCCAGTGCAAAATAGCCATACGTCATTCCGTCAAGTGTTTTTCCATCTGATCTTGTGCATTCTATTGGTTCTCTCAACGTCATTCCATCAAGTGTTTTTCCATCTGATCTTGTGCATTCTGTTGGTTCTCTCAACGTCATTCCATCAAGTGTTTTTCCATCTGATCTTGTGCATTCTGTTGGTTTTCTCAACGTCATTCCATCAAGTGTTTTTCCATCTGATCTTGTGCATTCTGTTGATTTTTTCAACGTCATTCCATCAAGTGTTTTTCCATCTGATCTTGTGCATTCTGTTGATTCTCTCAACGTCATTCCATCAAGTGTTTTTCCATCTGATCTTGTGCATTCTGTTGGTTCTCTCAACGTCATTCCATCAAGTGTTTTTCCATCTGATCTTCTGCATTCTGTTGGTTCTCTCAACGTCATTCCATCAAGTGTTTTTCCATCTGATCTTCTGCATTCTGTTGGTTCTCTGAACGTCATTCCATCAAGTGTTTTTCCATCTGATCTTCTGCATTCTGTTGGTTCTCTCAACGTCATTCCATCAAGTGTTTTTCCATCTGATCTTCTGCATTCTGTGGTTCTCTCAACGTCATTCCATCAAGTGTTTTTCCATCTGATCTTCTGCATTCTGTTGGTTCTCTCAACGTCATTCCATCAAGTGTTTTTCCATCTGATCTTCTGCATTCTGTTGGTTCTTTCACTGATTGTGTTTGTTCAGACATAAGCGCTCTGAAGATTATGTTATTTACTGCTGAATGACGTCAGTGACTGTCTGTCTACCAGTACTCTAAACATGACAGTGTAGACACTTAAGTCCACGTCTCATGTAGCCTCGCTGCTGAACGGGATACTCAACTCAACTCAACTCAACAACTTTTTATCTTAATAGTCTCCAGCACAGGCAGTGTAACAATGAGACAGACTCGCTTCTAAACATAGAGCTATTTCTATCCGAAAACTTTCATGAGAAACAAGCAAATATTATATTCGTTTGCATTATTATTTTTAATAATTATGGAGAAGTACACAAGATAAATTGTGTACTGCAATTAAATGAAAGGAAGAATAAGACCAATCTATAATCTTGTTATGACATCAACTTTTCATCCAGGGGACATGGCAGATGTTATTTTAAATAATATCTTCTTCTAAAAATGGTTAAACAGCAAATTCAAAATAGTTGTTGTTAAGAAAGCTTGTCCTTCTCCCTCACGTGCCCTCGTTCTCGCATAGGAAATTGGTCCTCGCCCTCGCGTAGGGAGAGTTGTCCGTCGTCCTCGCTCGCCCTCACCCTCGCGGTGAAGACTTGTCCTCGCCCTTGCCCTCGCTCTCATGTTGGGAATTTCTCCTTGTCCTTCGCGCACCCTCGCCTTTGCTGTCGAAGCCTGTCCTCGCCCTAGCGTCATCGTGGGCGAGGGAATTTAAGGTTGCGGATGCCCTCCAGAGGGCCACCCTCGCGAGGGTGAACATCTCTGGATGGGATACACCCTATACACATGGGTGCCCGAAGGCAAGGGCAGGATGGGGCCCGAGCTTCCCCCTGCCTCACGAAAACTTATTAAATTTCTGAAGATTTTCGTAATACAAATAAAAAATACTAAACTAGTATAGCAATCAGAGATTTGAGGCCCACACCCTAGAAAATTTTCTTCGGGCGCCCATTCCAATACATATATATAGAACCAGTTGTTAAAAAATTAGGATAGCATCGCTGTCTATATCAATGTGTTATCTTAAGTTATCTTAGCTCAGGGGTGTCGATTGAGAAGTGAGGGGGAATTCCTTGAAGAAACACTGTTAAAAAACAAATGGAAACATAAAACGAATTTGGTGGATAAATTCAAAACGTAATCTTGGTAAGTCGTTATTTTTAATAACAGTAATTATAGTATTAAATTAGAGTTTAGTGTGCCTCTCCGCAGCAAAGCTATATGATACATGGATCTTCAGCTTAACATGAGTTATACCACATTAGCTTCCACCGGGAATCAAATCCGGCTCTTCTGAACAAAATAAGCGTACATAATCATATAGCTATAAGAGACAAGGACGCCCATCAGGGGGGCAAGGTGGGACGCTCGTCCTCCCTATAGGAAATTGTACTTGGGAATATCGAAAACCCAACCTAATTTTTACATTAATTACAGCAAAATTTGAAACTATTTTTGAAACGTCGCTTATACTTGCCCACCCTTGGGAACCACAGCATGGCCGCCCTTGATAAGAGAGCTCAATATTTAGTAATAGGGCTATTCTATCTCAAATTAACCAAAGTAAAAGCTTTTTAAAAATTCGTGGTCTCAGATTTTGATAATATTTTGTACATTGAAAGACATGTTTGAGAATAGTTATTTCCCAAAATAAAACTTTCCAGCCCTTATAAATTAGTAATTAACTATGCAATCAGCTTCAAGGTTACGAGTCAAAAACGTTTGATTTTGCATTTTTTTGTTTAGGTATTTCAATAAGCATAAGAGCTATGAAGCTAAAAATTTGCATGCGCATGTAATCTTAAATCTGCAATCAAAGTAATGAATATTGTATTGGTGTAGAGTTATAGCAGCATTTATGGACCAAAGTTTAGGCCACGGAATGAGCATGTGGTGGAAGTTGTATATGTGTGAAATTTTAACACAAGTTAAGAAATACCTGTATTTTGTGTGAACCAAATTTGGTTTTAGGTATTTGAAATAAGCCCCTCCAAAAATCTCAATGTGTCTTTTGCCTTTTAACGAGCTTCTGAAATAATGATATAGGCTATTTGATACGGTATAACTTCTATTACAATTATTCCATACAGTAGCCTAAAATCGTGGTCACCCGAAGGGCGGCAGGCCCCCCTGGCTCATAAAAATGTATATGTAATTAGCAAACCACGTATATTAAATACCAGACTAATATAGCAACCACGGAATGGTCCCCCCTAGAAAATTTTCTTTGGGCGCCCCTGCCTACAATTATAACAAAAAATAACAGTCGCCTTATCTACTAATCATCAGTATTGTACAATGTATCAATGTTTACTGAAATTCTTGGATAAGTCGTTAATTTTATTAACAATCTCATGTGACACACTACGTGATCTTCCACTAGCTATGATAGAAATGTGACCTGTTTCGTCAATAAGAATGTGATCGGCTGGCACCCATATGATATCGTCGGTTCCAGGCCAGTGGAAGTGGGCTCTGCAGGGTGTAAGAACTTTGTGTTGTAGTCCTGATATTCCTCAGAATGTTCCAGCACCATTCCAATCCACTATTTGCAGTGATAGACACACGCTACAAATTTTCCTGGATCCAAGACTTTTAATTCGGATGTCTTCTGTTTTTGTTTTTTGTCTACCCAAACTGTGTGTAGATGTTCTATTGATATAGAGGAAATTCGTCCAATTTTTAAATTTATTTCACTATTAGGAATGAAAGCATGATTATTTCTTGTTTCAGGTATTGTTTTCACAGATAAACCATTTTTTTCTTTTAGTCCTGCGATGCTGCTGAACATTTTCAGTTGACAAAAAAAATATCTAATGAATATGATATTGTCCATGGCCAATATCCTGTCATGAGGGAGGTGACTGGGGCGACGGTCCTGGGCTCCGAAGTAAGACGGCGCAAAATTTGGGAGGAAAATAGAAAATATATATATAAAATGGAAGGAAAAAGTAAAAAAGGAAGCGCTCAAAATCAAGGAAAAGCAGGGTTTATTTTTGAAAATTTTCTGCCGCTTCGTGTCAACCATGGCACTTTGTGGCTGGTCTGCCGACCATATTCATATGTACAGGTGGGGACGCCGTCGTATACTCTCACCCCGGGCGCTGATTTTCCACAGGACGGCATTGTCAACAGCCCATTTACAAAACTGCTGTACATTTAATATTTGTTTCGCAGTTGTCTTCTGTAAACTCGCACGAGTAACTATTCGCTTGTTCCACCTACGCCATCGCAAACATTTTTACCATGTGAAGTACCAAAGAAATGCCATTCACATGTAAGACCAAAATCTGATTTGTGCATTCAAATGTTCTTGAAATTTTTACATTTTTTATATTGAGCCGCAGAGATGGAGTGCGTCAGTGGGTCAAGTTTTCTTATTGGTTCGTGGGTCAATAGCATGTGACCCACAACGACCCACCACCCACCATAACCCACTGACTCACTCTGACCTACCGACCCACTCTACTCACTCCATTATAGGCAGCATCTTCTCAACACTGGTGAATTTGTCTACGTTTTACTTTCAAGGCCTCCATTTCCTTTCCTTTTTCATTTGTTTCTGTTTACTTACCTGAGATGAGTGTATGTAAGTGAGAAAAGAACTTCAGGCATTTATGGACATTGATATTTGTAATGTAATAATAGGAATAGGACTTATACTACTACTTGGCTTTCGAGCACACAGTCTGAGTTTTCAGAGGAGCTCACTACTGGACAAAATACGTTTTTGAATCACTGTAATGGGTCGTTCAAGGTTGATCGTGATTTTCGTACGTAAATAATCGATGAATAGCTCGATCATGATGAAACTTACGGGTGACGTAATGTATTCCTTCTCGAGTAACTAGCGCAGTTACAGCGAACATGGCGGCAAGCAGTGTGTCTGTGGTTGTGGAGCAGCGTTGTGTAATCAAATTTCTTGTGAAGGAGAAAGTTAAACCTCGAGTAACTAGCGCAGTTACAGCGAAAATGGCGGCAAGCAGTGTGTCTGTGGTTGTGGAGCAGCGTTGTGTAATCAAATTTCTTGTGAAGGAGAAAGTTAAACCTCGAGTAACTAGCGCAGTTACAGCGAAAATGGCGGCAAGCAGTGTGTCTGTGGTTGTGGAGCAGCGTTGTGTAATCAAATTTCTTGTGAAGGAGAAAGTTAAACCAGCTGAGATTTTCAGAAGATTGCAAGCACAGTAATGGTGAACAAACGATGTCACGGACAAGAGTATACGAATGGTGTGAACACTTTCGCGAAGGACGGGAGCTGCAAAACTCATGTGGACATGAAAGGTGTTATGCATGTGGATTTTCTGGACAAAGGGAGCACAATCAATGCCTAGTATTACTCCATATTGTTGAGTTGCGCTGTACGAAAGTCCGTTGACATCATTTCTACAATACGCCACCATCTCCTGCAGATCGTACTCCTCGCCAGCTGCAGCACGTTCTTGGTATCAGGCGATAGGCTACTGTCTGTCTTCCGTGCTTCGCGAGTCGGTCAAGATATTTAAAATCGGGAACCGGACCTACATAATTTTGATTTTCTAAAGTGTTAAATAAATATTGGGAAATCTCCCTTCTTCAAATTTCCAGACAGGCCTAAAGTCCTGTGGAGTTTTGACATCCTAACTCTATATAAATACGTGTTACGGAAGTAAATCTTTTGTCTTAAACGCAGTTCGACAATTTTTGCCCTGACATTATTACTTCAGGTGTATGATGATGGGTCATTATCAAAGTTTTAGCACAGATCTGTATATCATAATTACTCCCATTATGTGAAAGTACATGATGTTTTTAAACATTGGTCAACTTATTAATTCATGATTAGCAAATCCATCAATGTTTTGGAAATCAAACGAACGGAACCCATTTTTATCTCCGCATACAAAGCAAGGATCATGTATCTTCGTGTTCTTAAACTTGTAGCAGGCATGAATACAATTCACGAAATTCACGTGATGTTGTTCTCCCCGTTCATTTTTAGGGACCAACATCGCTTCTACATCAAAGATGATGTACAAAAAAGTACCTACATGCTGCACCGTAGCAGCCTGGAAAAATCAAATGTGGCCATCGTTCACATGAATATAACACGTTTTACAATAAGATTCACCACATTCGTGTTCACACTTACGGCCACGCATGTCAACAATATCACCACATTAGACACAGATTCTTCTTGTTTCGCATAAACCCTTCCCGCGAACAATCACCGTTTTATGATTGGCAAAATATTCCTCTGAAGAAAACAATCTGTGACAATCACCGCACTCGTGTTTAGTACCATCATCATCAGAAACCTCGTGATAGTTCTCGCATATCGCGCATTTAAAGTTGCTTTTACGGTTTTCTATATGACAATACCATTCCAAACAATACTGACAATACCCATGTTTGTTAAATAGTTCTAATGTTTGTAATTAATTCGTAGTGTCCTTTAGTATACAAAATCAAAATTTTCTTTGATGCATGTATTCCCGGATATATTACATTGTAGTCTCAAATCAATCGGTTCTTCTCGTAGATAATAATTTGGTAATGAGGCGTTAGCTTATTCTGGAGCTTTTTCGTATCCTCATTAGTACACTTATCAAAGATTTCAATGTCAAATTTAGCCCTGACACACTAATCATTTGCTTGTTTTAACAATCGTTTAGGATGATTTTTCAATTCGTACATTTGCGCACGTCGGCGATCAGCTCTAGCCTTCCCAAGGACAATACTCTTGAGAAGACAATACACATCCATTTCCACTGGAATAGTACAGTGTTCCATGTGTGTCACAAGACTGCTATATTTTGCTGAGCCAATGGTTCGTCCCTTATATTTACGTGAATCGGCAATGTGAATTTTGAAAGTTACACTGTCCCCAAAAAATAATTTTTATTACTATTTAAAACATTTTCAATATTTGAAACCGAACCTTGGGGCTCAATTGTGACTGGTTTCTTAATCGTGGATACAAAACTTTCCATTTTGATGCTAACATACATGTGATTGTCGACGTCGTTTAACGTATGCTCCCTTACAAATTCAAATAAGGAATAAATATATTGTCCGGGTTATCAATTCCATTTGCGGGAATACGTTCAATGGTAACTTTTTTCCAGTTAGTCCAAAATAAGTATAATGGTAGGTTGTACTATTAACATTACGAAAATATCATCTGTTCCAGTACCATACATGACAGGTTCTGGTGCAGAACAAGTGCTAGGCTCCGGAAGAATACCAACGAACTCATTCGACTCATCTGCAGTTAAACATGCAGTTTTCTCTGCAGACACAAGTTTCATAAACTTTTCACAGGCTAAATTTCTCATATTCTCTTTGCAAAAGAAGCCTACATGATATAAATTAGTAATATCTTTTGCAGACTTACAATTCTTCAAAACATGAGAATTACAACCAAAATGCAAGAACACCGCATGTAATAGCTTGAAATAAGCTTCATTGCTTACCTTCACATTCGTAGCATTACATTGCTTCAGCACTTCCCATGTAAATAAAACTTCATTAGGATTACCGTATCCGCGGGCTTTGTGAGCAGCCAGCATGGTACAAATCACCGTACGTCCTTCCATTGTATCAAATAAATTAAACGAATAAAAGTGTCAGCAAATAAAAAAGCATACATAATTAAAATATAAAAACAAGGAAAATACTGTACACGGAAAAAACTTATCAAAGCAAAATAACAACAGAAAATAAAACAAAGAAAATAGCAAAGCGTAGCAAGAACATATAAAAAGAAAAAAGTTTAAACAAAAAAATAAAGAAAGAAAACGGTTAACTTAGCTTCGATGGTTTAGAACAGAGAAATTCAACACAAAAAATAACAAATAAATAAAAAAGATTAGCTTAAGTTCGTTAGTTTAGAACAGAAATTTGACATAAAAATATCAAATCAATTAAAAGGGGTTAGCTAGGCTCGTTAGTTTCCAACAGAGAAATTAAGCACAGAAAAATTAAAGAAAGAAAATAGAATAACTTTGTTTATTTAGTTAAAATATAAAAAGCAAGAAAAGATTAAACATACGAAGTAGTATACAAAGCATTAAATAATAAACAAATTAATGTGCCCGGTTTAAAATACCATTATAAAGGAACTGATTTTTTTCCTAATTGTTAATGCATAATTTACTTATTACTAATTTTTTTCATTTTTAATGCTAGTTTCTCTTCATTCAGTAACAGTTAAAGATATTTTATTTTAATAACAATAAATTTGTTTCTAGTTAAATACATTTGATTGTCATTTATGGTTTGACTCTTAAAGTTTATTACTGCAAAATACTAAAGTAATGTGCTACTAAAAAGTTTAAGTGTCATGTATTACTAAAAACCCTTCTCATATTAGTAATTTTCTTATAACAGTACTTTGAAATTTTTATGTTATACAGAAACTAAAATGTAAGTTGCAATTTTTTTGTATGAATTTTCCAAAACATGAAAATCATTTATTTGAAATGTAAAATGAAATATGCAAGTTTCAAAATTAAAAATACATGTTGCAAAGCCGAAAATGTAATTTTCAAAACTAAAAATGCAATTTGCAATTCTTAATATGTTTGTTTCATTACATGTAGCTCGTTATTTCTAAATTGCAATTCTTAATAGTATCGTTTTATGTTAGACATTAATTACAATTCTTCATTCTTATATTTCGTAAAATGAAAATCATTCATTATAATTCTTCGAATGCTATTAACTGTACCAGCCCCCGCCAAGTAAACTTTGTGGTGGACAAAACCGTGTTCGTGGGTTTTCTCGGGGTTCTCCCGTTTTCTCCCACTTTCTTCATTCCACCATTTTATTCCTTACTCATCATCACCGTCTCCTTTAGCCTTAGAGGCATAACCTCGGGACGTAAACCTCAAAGATTTCATTTCTTTTTTTTGCTATTAACTGTGTTAAATTCGTGTAGTGTTAATCTACAATTCTTGAAATTGTAATTTTCAAAAGAAAATGTAAACTTTTATATTTTAATTACAATTGTTTAACTAAAGAAGTTTTGAAAGTATCAAATATAATACTTTCACCGCTGGTCATACCTAGCAAATTTGACTGTTGCTTTCACAGTTGAGTTATAATTCGGGATAAAACACTTGGACCTTTAATAATAAAGAAACACAATATTTACATGAAAATTATATTTCAGTATACAAATTTTGCAAAAATGTGTATTAAGTGAAATTGCATGTTCCTAAACTATATGTTTGGAAATTAAATTGCATGTAACGAAAATATTTGCAAACATTAAATGCATGCTGTCAAAAATTTTGGAATGTTCTACTTAAACGTGACATGTAATGAAAGTATATGTTGCGAAGAAAAATGTTTTTGACGGATCGCTTCTTTAAGAAGCTAAAAAGAACTGCTATGCTGTGAACCTATAGATAATTTGTTTCCTTGGAAACTCGTTGTTAAAGTTGTTGTGAAGTTAAAAAAATCGTATTATTTACAATAACAGGGTGTCTAGCAAATTTCTCTAAGCAATTTCCTGACATTTTCCCGACAATTTCCATATTTTTCCCGACCTAAGAAAAAATAGCAAAATTTAAGAAAGGTCAAAATGTGATGAAAAAGTGTACAAAATCTTACCTAATCAAAAACTTTCTCCTTATTCATGTATACAATGATGTAATCTAATCACGCAACTTCTTCTTTTCTTCTATAATAGCGACTTCTGACAACTGATTCACGATTCCGTTTCTTTGCTTCAAGTTACTTTAATCTCTGCTGTGCTCTTTTTTCAGCGGCTCTGTGATTTTTTTCTGACATCACTTTCCTATGATGTTCTTCGGCTTCCTTGAATCGCGCGTATGCATTTCTCATTGACAGTATCATCTGTTTTGGGATAGGTAGGGCTTGTACGCCACCAGCTATATTAACAGAATCACACACTACACGCTGCGCCACTCAAGAATCCTTTGAAATTTTATATTATTTTTTCGTTTACGGAAAAACTCCTTTCTAAGGCTGCATTGCCATAGGAAAGAATTAGGCACATCCTTACAATCTTGCACAGATATACATCATTTGGTGACAAGACACTCATCCAAAAGTCATAAAGTCTGTGTTCAGTTCTTGTTTAAGACTCCATTTTCTATCGCACATATCTGACCTGCTAGAGCCTTGTATTCTCTGCCTGCCATTTTTTGCATCGAACGCTGAGACAATATACTCCGCACAAAAATTTCGAACGTTGCTCACATTTGTTCAACAGTTTCTTCCTGTGAATAGCAACGGTGAAAAGATAAAAAAACGTCAGTGCATTTGTAAGGGAATACTTTAGCAGAGACTTCTGCTGCAGTTTGGAAACAAAAAGCTGATAGCATTCAAGAACTTGTTTACGAAAACACAGTATTTTCTTTTCACTAACCTCTGTACATTTCCTTACTGCTGATCTAGTTGCATACCCAAGGTCAATTTCCTTAACACGTACTAAATTAACATAGATGTTTTCATTTTTCTCCATAACATGAATCTTACCCTGTCCATCGTTTCTTTTGTAACGAAGCTTGACATCAATAATTTTAATAACTGAGTGAGGATGCCATGAACAAATGAAGTCATAGAGGTGTCTGACTGATATTCGGTCAAGAAATACCACAGTCCTCAGCTAGGGATTGAAAAAAAGCTAATTTTGCAAGGAGCAACTTTTCGTTCAAACTTTCAGCTACTATTCTGAAACTGTTACAGTTGAGTTCTTTGTCTGTTCCTTTAACGGTTTCAATATACGTTCTCACATTCGGTTATATTTCTTGGCTTCGCTTTGCTACTTTAGCATTATCTACCCATCGAATGTGGCAAAATGGAAGAGAAGATAATGACGAACCTATTATTTCAGAATACTGAGCACGCCCTGCTGGTACCATTTCGAACAAGTTATACAAGGCACTAACGAAAGAAATCAAATCCATCCAGTTTTTTTGTATGTCAGTCTTAAAACCACCGTGAACAACGTGAAGACTACACGAACCAAGTTCGAGAAGTCGTGGAGCATCTGTGCAAGGCTGGCACAATGTTCCTCTTTAATTAGCCTTAAAAGTGCCAAGTTTATGTTTGGCCCTTCCATTGAAAGTTGCAGAAGCTTAGGTCGCATAAGCAACTGCATTACATTCTGCAAACCATACAGTACGTCTGTAGCTGCACTATTATCCATAAAAACAGAATTTAAATACCATGTTCTGACTCTGTTGTTGTTGTCGTCTCAGAAGTATACTCTCACATCCATTTTAGTATTTTGCGCAACAGGATTTAAACTTTCATCAAATCCAACGACATAATGTTCGCATTCTTGCAACAAAGATTTAAGTTCATGTTGAAAATATGGACACAATCCACACACGATGATATATGACATTTCTCCTTGTGCAATTTCATGTCACTAGCAATTGCACTGTCTGGAAATATCCTACTAAAAAGAACAACACTATTTTCAGCACTGCGTTTATACACCACAAAATCTCTGCCTGTGTAACACTATCCTTCTCTTTATATTTGTCTAGGGTCGAAGTACTAGTTGGAGAGCGTGTTTCACTTGATGAGCATGTAAGAGGATCAGTGCTGGTGCCAGGTACGTCTACATGTGATGCTAACACAGGAACAACTGAACTTTCATTAGGTTTTGTTGGGAAATGATATGTCATTGTAAAATTGTTGTCGAATTGCTACAAGGTTTTGACATCTGCCAGATTTTCAAAAGTATGTTTATTCTTTTTCCTCTAAAAACAAAACTCGAATCCTAAGATTATTATAGACAGATGTTACATTTTACGAATGGAAATTACGTTTAATAAAACAAACTTACCTGCCTCTTACATCATACACATAGCCACTTTCAATCTAACGTATACTACAAACAAATGACTGACGAGTTGCGTTCTAAACAAAAGAATGGCGAAATGCGATTTTGTGAATGATTATATTGGAATTTTCAAATCTAAATGCGGTGACACAAAGTCTTCACCTCAAGCAAATAAGCACAATAATTGTCAAAACGTAAATTCAAATTTACCGACTTTTTTCGCGAATTCCCGAAAAATCCCCGATTTCCCTACCATTTTTTTTAATTTAAGACGAATTCCCGACTTTCCCGATTTTTCCGACTGCTAGACACCCTGAATAATCTTGTATGGTACTAAAATATAATTGAAAGTGTCTAATATGTAACAAAATTATTAGCTGATATAAACATTAAATGTATGCAGTAAAACAAAAATTATTTGTAAAAAAATTAAGTTATGCAAGGACGAAATAATATTTTTCTCTCGTATTACTAACAATAATATTCGTCGTTTAAAAATCAACTGTGAATTACAAGTAGGGGAGAGGGGGGTACATTTGAACAGGGGGTACCTTTGAACATTTAAGATAACAAGCTAGAAATAATAGCATATCTGGTGGTTTCAAAATTTTTAGTTTGGCAAAACTGCGTTGCATGACGGTCAACTGTTATCTGCAATTTTAATGTAACTGTTGATGAACAGCAGTACTTTGTTACATTTGTGGGGTGAAAAGTTGGAATTTTTGTGAAGTTTTGTAAGATTTTTGACAGAAGCCTGTGTTTTGATATTATTTGCCATTCATTGCAGAAGCAAGTACATTAATTTACTTATCCAATGTTGCCCTTTGTATTTCACAATAGTTTGTACTATCTGGGTATTATCAAATTCTGCTTGATCATGCCGGTTGGGGCAGCTTTGAACAAAAATTAGGGGGCACATTTGAACATTGTTCTACCTATACTTTTCTGAAAGTTATAAGTACCAGCAACATGTTTGTGTTCTCAGACAATGAAGACAAATGTTCAGTGCCAACTGCTGATATTGTGTGTGGACTTTCTAATTCTTGTCTGTCGTTTTCGATTACTTTTAAACTCTCGCCCGCCTCACTTGGGAGTTGAGTATAACCTTGAAGTTGAATTGGATTATAACTGTCACTATTCATCTCAGTGACCCCAAAAACTATGAATTCAACTCAATTCAGATGTGTTTCCGAAGGGGAGGCAAATTATTTAGAGCACAGAGGCGCACAATGTACAAATACGGGCCTGCATATATGTTTCAGCAATTATTACTATTATTATTATTTCCTTGCCATACGCGATTGGTTAATTCTTGTGCCTTAAACTGTTAATGCTGCTTTGTTACATTATCCTTATTGTTCGTAAACGAATTCATCCTGAAAATAACGATTATTGTAGTAAAATAATGGTTTGTTCAAAACTGCCCCACGTATGTTCAAATCTACCCCATGCTTGTTTCAATCTACCCCCCAAGGGGGTACATTTGAACGACACCCCCTCCGCCCTTGCACAGAATGACAAGATCAAACAAAGTACTCTATTTTATGGCAAATATAATGTATATTATATTTAGCTTTTGCTACAGTTCTATAAGGAAATTTACTGGGTGTTTGGAAGCAAAAACGAATTTTTGAAAACAGATGTTCAAATCTACCCCCCTCTCCCCTACTTGCATGTAAGTTAAAAGTATTCTCTATATAAAAATATAACTGAAACAAAACAAATCTGTATGTCTGCGTCTGCTGAAAAAGTATCTTGAATGCAACAATCATTTAACATTGTACTAAAAGTTTTGTATATGCTGGAACTATATAAAAGTAACGTACATATAACAGAAAAATTTACAAGTGCATGTTCGTAGAAGAAATAATTGTAGGTTATATCTATTTGCATGTAAGTTTAAAAATTTCAAGAAAAACCTCAGAACATGGAGTGTGATCCATTAAATTAATTGTTTTGCAAACTCAGTTGAACAATTTAGGATTGTGAATGGATAAAACAGTGAACGGATAAAAATGTGAACTAACAAAATTACTGCATGCTTCAAAAATACACGTATATTGTATACAAAAATAAATTCAAAACAAAAAAACATGCAGGAAAAAACAAGCACGAACACAAATTGCATGGCCTGAGAAAGAACTGTGTATGTTGTAAATGAAAACATAATACAAAGAACTTGTTACGCAAAAGAATATGCATGCTCTTAAAAATAAATGATGTCAATAAAATTAATTCTTTGAAAAGGAATCTGCATGCTACAAACTTTTGTGTTACAAAAATACATGTGAAAATAAACTTATTTAGATACTATAAAGTAAATGTGTGCTATGAAAAAATTTTCTTAAGCAAAACTTTCTCACGTTCGTCGTCAGTGATGCTTACTTTACTTCTGTGAACTTGTATACTTTGGAATTCTGAAGTCCGTTGTAACTTCCACTTCGTAGGTTTTCAATCAAGGGGATCTCCAATTATTGCAATGCAGTCCTGAAACAAAAGAAACTTTACTAAGTAACACTTGTAATTTATTTTCGTATTCTTCTAATAATTTTTATGCATCGCTTGCATAGGAAGCTCAAAGCAATTTTGATTGCGAACTTAAAAAAATAATTTGTTATACAAACTCAAATCAACAACGTTGCTAAAATACTAAAAATTGTGAACTTGTAAATAATTTGTTTTAAGTAATGTGTGGTTTTCGAACGAATTTTTCTTATATGTGAATATTAAAATGTTTTCTCAATCAAGCTAACTTAACCTAAATTATGCTAACCTTTCTATTTTACTATCTATTTTTCCTTTCATAAATATTTCTCCTTTTCTTCTTTCGTATTTTACTTCTGACGTATTAAATGTTATCGATCGCTTCTGTAGCAATTTTTGTTCCTTTTTAGAATGTAAACTTTTAAGAGCGGCTACACTGTGAATCTAGAAATAATTCGTGTTATTCGTAATAACACTCACTGTTAAATTTATTTCAATCGATTCCTGGTGAAATCTCTGCTTACTTTTCTTAACATAACACTATAAGTGTGAAGAAACTGATTTTTTTGGAAACTCGTTTTTTTAAATTCGGTTGTGAAACCAAAATATTCAAACTGCTAAATATTTTTTCAATCAAACTAACTCAACCTAACTGAAACTAACCTTTCTATTTACTTGCTACTTTTCCTTTCTTAAATGTTTTCTTTAATTATTTCCTTTGATAGGCAAACTCTGCTTATTTATTCTCTTGTTTTCTTTTGAAACTCGTTGCTAAAAAGCTGTAAACTGTTAGTTAAATTGTTAAATTTCTACTTGCTACTTTTTTCTCTCTTAAATGTTTGTCTATTTCTACTTGGTCTTTAAATATTCCGTTCCTATCTCTTACGTATCGTTTGCTCTGCAAACTCTTAAGAGCAGTGATGCTACGAATATTTACCAATTACGCTTCCTGCGGAAGCTCATAAAAACAGGTATGCTTTGAACTTACAAAAAATATTTTTCTTTCCTATCTTTTACGTTTCGTTTGCTGTGCAAACCCTTAAACGCAGCTATGTTGCCAATTTTTTATTCGCTTGTTCTAGCAGGTCTTAAGAGCAGTTGCAAACATACAAATATTAGTTATTTGTAGAAAGTCATACGAACACTTAAAGTTTGATCCTAGTAAGAAAGCTCGTAGTTAATTATTTAAATACTCCTAATGATTACTCGAACACTGTCTTTTACTGTCTCCTTTCTTGTAGAAAGTGGGAAGAGTAAATTCCATTTGCGAATTCGTACATAATTCGCTATCTCATGAAGTTGTTCTTATTCATTGCTTCGCATGAATAGCAAGCTCCTAAGAGCAATAATAAATATGCGAGTAATAATTTCGATTATTTCTTTGGATCGTTTTCGTAGAAAATTCATCCTGTTTCTCCTAATATTATTTATTATACAGTTCTGGAAGAACTTAATTGTTAAAATTGAGTGTGATTATTTATTCGTTCTCTTCTTGCAGGAGCTGTGCTTATTTTGTGGATCGTATGTTAAGCATACTCGTTGAAGTTGGTTGTGATTATTTTAATTAGATCATTTGCAAGGAAAATTCATAGCAATCTGTGATTGCGATCCTACTAATAAAGCTCGTAATAATTTACTCGATGAACAATGTAAGATTGTGATTCTACTAAAAGAAATGCTAAGGAACATACCTTTGGTACAGTAGCACCAGGTATAATAATAATAGTAGTAGTAATACTAGTTGTTGCTGTTGTACAATACTACTCATGCAGTTCTCCTAGAAGACCAGGATAATCTGAAATAGAAAATAAGTATATATACTAATTGTCCATATATCTATTCAAGGATGAAATAATTTCCGAGTTCATAAAAAAGTATATCGTAGAAAAATGTAAGAATGTCAATACAATAGTAAATATTCTTTAAGTTAAATATAGCTCGAAGACCAGCGTTAATATATTAGTACACTAAGTTTGGTTTGACAAGGTATAGTGACAGATTAAATAAAAGCAGAACCAATAGTTATAGACTACAAACAAAGATAAGAGAAGCAAGCACACATACAGAAAAGGCAATGGCACACACTTTTTAAAATTTCTTCATAGTATTATTCATAAAGATAGGATCCTATTACGAGGCAGAAATAATAGACACAAAAAAGAAATCATAAAAATAGAAATACATTAAGGAGAAAAAGAGTAGTCATACATAAAAGATAATAACGATCAATAGTAAATAAAGTAGCTTAGCTTATCATGTACGAACAAGATAAACTTTCAAGAAACCATAGTTCATTAAGGATAGAAATAAACAAGATAACCATAGTAAAGTAAAAGAAAACTTCAGTTGCACACTACTAGGATCCATAGTAAGACATAAGTTAGCTTATTGGTATTAATACAAGAATAAAGAAAGTTTCAACAAGAGACAACAAAGTACCATATAATATAACTTTAGGTTAGGTAAGGATAGGTTAGCTCGCATAAGTTTTAATAAGTTCATATTACTTTATCAGTAATCAAGAAGTAACAAACAATAGAAAGTTTTATTTACAAGAGAAAGCGAACAGAAAGAGGAGCAAAAAATAAATTATTTAGCAAGCAGAAATAAGAGTAATAGGTTAGGATATTTATGTTAAGAAGTATGAAGCGTACAATCAAATACACGCCTATTAAAGAAGTGGAAACTTAATTAGGGTCAACATATTACAAAGTTTAAATTAATTCAAAATAAATTATTCAGATCATCTGGATACTTAGGTTAGATTAGAGTGGCAGAAGTTAGTTCATACCGAAAGGCATCAAATACGAGTCAAAGAATACGACATGAGTTCAAGTACTACTAACAACAGTAAGGAAAACAATCAGAAAGATAAAACTATCAAGAATCACGAATGAGGAGAGACATAAATAATAGTAAGCAGAGAAATAAGTTAGAGCATCATGCCAATTTAAAGACATACTACTAAAAAAGAAGATAAACAAAAATAAGTTAGCTAAAAGCTTGGTTAGGAGAACAAACAAAGATACAAAATATCAAGACGTAACTCAGATGAAGTTTACTTAGAAGTCAGAGATAATACCATGAAGATTAGAGCAACACACAAATTAAATTGAAATTATGGTTAAGTCTTGTTAAATTAAGAAGAATGAAGCAAACATAAACCATACTATAAACAAAAGAAGAAAAGCAAAATAAGTTAGCTAAAAGTTTAGTTTATTTTAGGTTAGGTTAGCAGACGGGTAATCAGTTAAAGGAGATACCTAAACAAAAGAAATAAATTTAAATTGGTAAAGTACAAAAGTGAATTCCAGATACACAAAGTGAATCACTACTAGTGAGTTGAGCCTGAAGTACAAATAATACAATAACACTAGAATGCCTACCGCAACTTAATTCCAAGGAAACTTAATTGATGACACTACAAATAAAGGTAGGTAGCGTATCATTTTAGTTTGTCTGGCGGATTCATATAGTAAGTATATTCTACCGTATACAATAGGAAAAAACAAAAAGAAGAATAAAGGAAAAACAAGAAGAACCAGAAAACAAACAAAAAATGAAAAAAATCATTAATACGCAATCTCTCAAACAAAACTCAAACCCACAACCAACTGAAAGTACTGGGAAAAGACTTTCCACTTGTTAACACACGAAACAATTCAGATTGTTCTGAAAAGGAATCCTAGAAACTCACACAGAAACTGAAACATAATTCTACCAAATAGCAATAAAAGACACAACAAATACTCCTCAGAGAATACTGACAGCTCAGAGAAATAAACCCCACAGACCTCCTATAACCACAGACACCAAAATTCTACAACCAAGCATAAAAAGAAAAAAGAATAGCACTCGCACCAAACCATCACACCTCGAGACATGCTGGACAAAAAAAATACGAGGGAGAAATTCTGTAACCACCAGCCTCATTACTAGACAGGAGAGGGCTGGATAGTCTTATGTATATTATTACATTAGACTTGGTGACAAACATTTCTCCTGCGCAAACATACAGCCACAGGGAGACCGGTTGTCGAATACCCATGCGAACAACTACGTTCACATAGAGCTAATTCAGACAGAAACGGGCCCTAAGAAACTCTTATACGAAAACAGAACTGAAACCCATCCTAGGCACAAAACAAAGACTTGAAACAGAAAAACCTGCCTAAAACATAGGTGTGTGGGAACTCACCATGGAAAGAAACCAAACCCGATCAAACTACCTGGATGTAGCAAGATAAAAGACAATGCTGTCTCCTAGACAAAAATACACCACAAGCTTACAAACAAACAAGAAACTGTGGGAGATGAATCAAAAAAAGAAAAATGAAAAAGGAGAAACAATAAAGAAAAGAAGGAAAATCAGGAGAAGTAAATAGAAAAAGGAAAATTCCAAACGAAGGGATAAACAGAAACCTATCCAACCAAGGAAACTGGAAACACAGAAAATAAAAAATGAAGCTAAAATCCATGAGAAAAAAAAACAACCAAAACTATTAAACATCCCAACCAGAAACCACAGAAGAGAGATCGAAAACAAACCACACAGACACACAAAATGGCTTTAATGCAGACCGAAAGATCGGACCAAGAGATCAAAGAAACAAGAATTAAAAGCAAGTGAAACAACAATAACAACAGAAAAAAATACCGAGACACGAAAGACGAGACATAATAAAGAAAACGGAAAGAAGAACAAAATAATGAAAGAACATAAAACAACACATTTATAGTGAAACAACCACACTTGTGGCAACATCGACAAAAACCAAACTATTCAACGAATAACAATAACAACAACAATAATAATAATAGTAATAATAACACCCAGATAGCACGAATACTTGCGACAAATTTTTGCTTCGTTTAGTGGAGCAAACAATCTGAAAGTTCGCGAAAGCAAAAATTCTTAATATTTATTAAAAGCTTTCAATATGATCTGCAAATTTTCGCTGATTTGTAAAAATAAATTCACCACTGCAATTAACTTGCTTCTTTTTTGAAAATATAGCATTGAAAGTTTTCCGTCGCAGTTTGCAACTCTGCATAAAACTTGTTTCAAAAAACTTGCTGAAAACAAATATGTGATGATATTACCGAGTGCGCGCGCATCGTACCCAGAATTCACTGCGCTACATGAACTGTGACAAAACAAGCGGGAAGTGAGAATCGAGAAAAACCAATACATCAGAGGACTCCAGAATAAACTCACTGGTCTCTTATCAGATGTTTCTATTGACCCAGGCAGCCTGACGTTATTTTTTGAATGTGTGTGAGAGTAAGTACAGGGATATGATCGTTGAGTAAGTAGATAAATTGCGATACCCTTTGTCTGTGCGTTTATCGTTCGTAAGTTTCTTATCTTTGGCAAGTAGCTAAAGACGTTTAATGCTTGCCACTAAGAAAAGACGGACCCACATTATAAAAATTTTGATGTTTCATAAAGTTAGATTTCACTTCATAAATTTGCAGCAACCATTACCTGATACATTTGCAGCAAACATGATCTTGCGATCGTGAAAACTCTTTCTGTAATGTTGCTGCAAACCTTTTAATATTTTCACAAAATTTATCAGCTCATTTTCGGAAATTTTGTCAAAGAAAATTTGCACAAAATATTTGCAGCAAAGTCCTGGCAAACTTTCTTGCTGTGCAGTCGCACACATTTCGTTTGTATTGGCAGATGTTTTCATTTTCTGAGGCAACTTTGCTGCAAACTCAGCCAGCGTCAACTTCGTTATTTGCCTTGAACTTTCGGCAAATTTTCTCATTTGAAAAGGCAAGTTCTTTGCAAACTTTTCAGTTTTCCTTTGCAAATTTTTAAACATTTAAACGTTTTTTAAAAATTTTTCTGTGCTATCTGGGCATTAATAACGAAAAACAGAAGGACAAAGGGGAAAAAAAGGACGATATACAGGGGAAAACTAGAGCCCTCCTCTGATTTTATATACACCACACACATATATATGCATATATAAATCTTTTCACACAAACGCTGGTATAAGGGAGAAACCAAGCTCTATTGAGCAAAGGAAAAGGATGCTAGGTGAAAATGGAGAAACCGGGCTCTATGCCCCGCCTGCACACTTGGATATAAAGAGTATAATTGGTGTAATTCACCGTCACCGCTCCTTGTTTCTGATGAGAGTTAGTTTTTAGTAAGGTAAGAAGCAGACTTCAATACTTCATTTATAATTCAATGTCCACCAAACTGGAAGATTCTTCATGATCCAAGAATTCTTTCAACTAAGAGATTTTCCTCCTCTTAAAGGGCAACTTTTAAACACCTTACGATTCTAAGTGAATACCGATGGACTATGGTCTTTGATCTAATTTTGGATTTCTTCTTCATACCCACATTTGCAATATGTTCGTTTCATGAATTAATATACGCTTCCCTCCGCGACACTATGTGAACAGCTAAAATTGAAAAGCAGGGAAATTGAGACTCCCTTAGTTTGATCTAATTTCTCTACACCCGTTCGTTTGCGATATGTGCACCGAAAAAATGACAATCACAGTCTTCCTCTACTCACCACACCCACATTTGAAAGGTTTGCCTTATATCCAAAGATTACTGTGTACCTTCTTTCACTCCACTAGAAGAACGCATAAATCTGACAATCATTACATTAGATCTTAACCTAATTTCTTAATTCCTAGATTTTTAAATCGAGTCCTATCGCTCACAGAAATCAATTACTTCCCAAACACAGGCAACCTTTCTCTTCAAAGCTATCCCCGTAAAACGCCATTAACACCGTGGTAACGCGTGCTTCCGTCTCATACAAGTGAGAACTCTGTTGATTCCCTACGCTTACAATTACTTAATAGTTTAGGTAGCGTTTTGGTGCGAACGATACCAGGTTCGCGGATCTCTAAGGGATTCCTAAATATTACCAAACTTCTTACGTGAACCGCAGAACAAAAAATGATTGCCGATTGCAATACTAAATTGATTTCCATTGCCAACAAGTGTGCGTTTTGTAATCAGTTCCAAAGAAAGAACATTTTCTTCTCTTTCTTAGTATTGCCTAAAAGGAATATATAAGAACAGTACTTTCCAATAATGACTTGTTTATTCTCTTCTCTTTCTTAGTATCGCCTAAAAGGAGTATATAAGAACATTACTTTCCAATAATGACTTGTTTATTCTCTTCTCTTTCTTAGTATCGTCTAAAAGGAGTATATAAGAACATTACTTTCCAATAATGACTTGTTTATTCTCTTCTCTTTCTTAGTATCGCCTAAAAGGAGTATATAAGAACATTACTTTCCAATAATGACTTGTTTATTTTCTTCTCTTTCATAGTATTGCCTAAAAGGAGTATATAAGAACATTACTTTCCAATAATGACTTGTTTATTTTCTTCTCTTTCTTAGTATCGCCTAAAAGGAGTATATAAGAACATTACTTTCCAATAATGACTTGTTTATTTTTTTCTCTTTCTTAGTATCGCCTGAAAGGAGTATATAAGAACATTACTTTCCAATAATGACTTGTTTATTTTCTTCTCTTTCTTAGTATCGCCTAAAAGGAGTATATAAGAACATTACTTTCCAATAATGACTTGTTTATTTTCTTCTCTTTCTTAGTATCGCCTAAAAAAGTATATAAGAACATTACTTTCCAATAATGACTTGTTTATTCTCTTCTCTTTCTTAGTATCGCCTAAAAGGAGTATATAAGAACATTACTTTTCAATAACGACTTGTTTGTTCTCTTCTCTTTCTTAGTATCGCCTAAAAGGAGTATATAAGAACATTACTTTTCAATAATGACTTGTTTATTCTCTTCTCTTTCTTAGTATCGCCTAAAAGGAGTATATAAGAACATTACTTTCCAATAATGACTTGTTTATTCTCTTCTCTTTCTTAGTATCGCCTAAAAGGAGTATATAAGAACATTACTTTCCAATAATGACTTGTTTATTCTCTTCTCTCTCTTAGTATCGCCTAAAAGGAGTATATAAGAACATTACTTTCCAATAATGACTTGTTTATTCTCTTCTCTCTCTTAGTATCTCCTAAAAGGAGTATATAAGAACATTACTTTCCAATAATGACTTGTTTATTCTCTTCTCTTTCTTAGTATCGCCTAAAAGGAGTATATAAGAACATTACTTTCCAATAATGACTTGTTTATTTTCTTCTCTTTCTTAGTATCGCCTAAAAGGAGTATATAAGAACATTACTTTCCAATAATGACTTGTTTATTTTCTTCTCTTTCTTAGTATCGCCTAAAAAAGTATATAAGAACATTACTTTCCAATAATGACTTGTTTATTCTCTTCTCTTTCTTAGTATCACCTAAAAGGATTATATAAGAACATTACTTTCCAATAATGACTTGTTTATTCTCTTCTCTTTCATAGTATCGCCTAAAAAGAGTATATAAGAACATTACTTTCCAATAATGACTTGTTTATTCTCTTCTCTTTCTTAGTATCACCTAAAAGGATTATATAAGAACATTACTTTCCAATAATGACTTGTTTATTCTCTTCTCTTTCATAGTATCGCCTAAAAAGAGTATATAAGAACATTACTTTCCAATAATGACTTGTTTATTCTCTTCTCTTTCTTAGTTTCGCCTAAAAGGAGTATATAAGAACATTACTTTCCAATAATGACTTGTTTATTCTCTTCTCTTTCTTAGTATCGCCTAAAAGGTGTATATAAGAACATTACTTTCCAATAATGACTTGTTTATTCTCTTCTCTTTCTTAGTATCGCCTAAAAGGAGTATATATGAACATTACTTCCCAATAATGACTTGTTTGTTCTCTTCTCTTTCTTAGTATCGCCTAAAAGGAGTATATAAGAACATTACTTTCCAATAATGACTTGTTTATTCTCTTCTCTTTCTTAGTATCGCCTAAAAGGAGTATATAAGAACATTACTTTCCAATAATGACTTGTTTATTCTCTTCTCTTTCTTAGTATCGCCTAAAAGGAGTATATAAGAACATTACTTTCCAATAATGACTTGTTTATTCTCTTCTCTTTCTTAGTACGCCTAAAAGGAGTATATAAGAACATTACTTTCCAATAATGACTTGTTTATTCTCTTCTCTTTCTTAGTATCGCCTAAAAGGAGTATATAAGAACATTACTTTCCAATAATGACTTGTTTATTCTCTTCTCTTTCTTAGTATCGCCTGAAAGGAGTATATAAGAACATTACCTTCCAATAATGACTTGTTTATTTTCTTCTCTTTCTTAGTATCGCCTAAAAGGAGTATATAAGAACATTACTTTCCAATAATGACTTGTTTATTTTCTTCTCTATCTTAGTATCGCCTAAAAAGAGTATATAAGAACATTACTTTCCAATAATGACTTGTTTATTCTCTTCTCTTTCTTAGTATCGCCTAAAAGGAGTATATAAGAACATTACTTTCCAATAATCACTTGTTTATTCTCTTCTCTTTCTTAGTATCGCCTAAAAGGAGTATATAAGAACATTACCTTCCAATAATGACTTGTTTATTTTCTTCTCTTTCTTAGTATCGCCTAAAAGGAGTATATAAGAACATTACTTTCCAATAATGACTTGTTTATTTTCTTCTCTATCTTAGTATCGCCTAAAAAGAGTATATAAGAACATTACTTTCCAATAATGACTTGTTTATTCTCTTCTCTTTCTTAGTATCGCCTAAAAGGAGTATATAAGAACATTACTTTCCAATAATGACTTGTTTATTCTCTTCTCTTTCTTAGTATCGCCTAAAAAAGTATATAAGAACATTACTTTCCAATAATGACTTGTTTATTCTCTTCTCTTTCTTAGTATCGCCTAAAAAGAGTATATAAGAACATTACTTTCCAATAATGACTTGTTTATTCTCTTCTCTTTCTTAGTTTCGCCTAAAAGGAGTATATAAGAACATTACTTTCCAATAATGACTTGCTTATTATCTTCTCTTTCTTAGTTTCGCCTAAAAGGTGTATATAAGAACATTACTTTCCAATAATGACTTGTTTATTCTCTTCTCTTTCTTAGTATCGCCTAAAAGGTGTATATAAGAACATTACTTTCCAATAATGACTTGTTTATTCTCTTCTCTTTCTTAGTATCGCCTAAAAGGAGTATATAAGAACATTACTTCCCAATAATGACTTGTTTGTTCTCTTCTCTTTCTTAGTATCGCCTAAAAGGAGTATATAAGAACATTACTTTCCAATAATGACTTGTTTATTCTGTTCTCTTTCTTAGTATCGCCTAAAAGGAGTATATAAGAACATTACTTTCCAATAATGACTTGTTTATTCTCTTCTCTTTCTTAGTATCGCCTAAAAGGAGTATATAAGAACATTACTTTCCAATAATGACTTGTTTATTCTCTTCTCTTTCTTAGTATCGCCTAAAAAGAGTATATAAGAACATTACTTTCCAATAATGACTTGTTTATTCTCTTCTCTTTCTTAGTATCGCCTGAAAGGAGTATATAAGAACATTACTTTCCAATAATGACTTGTTTATTCTCTTCTCTTTCTTAGTATCGCCTGAAAGGAGTATATAAGAACATTACCTTCCAATAATGACTTGTTTATTTTCTTCTCTTTCTTAGTATCGCCTAAAAGGAGTATATAAGAACATTACTTTCCAATAATGACTTGTTTATTTTCTTCTCTTTCTTAGTATCGCCTAAAAAGAGTATATAAGAACATTACTTTCCAATAATGACTTGTTTATTCTCTTCTCTTTCTTAGTATCGCCTAAAAGGAATATATAAGAACATTACTTTCCAATAATCACTTGTTTATTCTCTTCTCTTTCTTAGTATCGCCTAAAAGGAGTATATAAGAACATTACTTTCCAATAATGACTTGTTTATTCTCTTCTCTTTCTTAGTATCGTCTAAAAGGAGTATATAAAAACATTACTTTCCAATAATGACTTGTTTATTCTCTTCTCTTTCTTAGTATCTCCTAAAAGGAGTATATAAGAACATTACTTTCCAATAATGACTTGTGTATTCTCTTCTCTTTCTTAGTATCTCCTAAAAGGAGTATATAAGAACATTACTTTCCAATAATGACTTGTTTATTCTCTTCTCTTTCTTAGTATCGCCTAAAAGGAGTATATAAGAACATTACTTTCCAATAATGACTTGTTTATTTTCTTCTCTTTCTTAGTATCGCCTAAAAGGAGTATATAAGAACATTACTTTCCAATAATGACTTGTTTATTTTCTTCTCTTTCTTAGTATCGCCTAAAAAAGTATATAAGAACATTACTTTCCAATAATGACTTATTTATTCTCTTCTCTTTCTTAGTATCGCCTTAAAAGAGTATATAAGAACATTACTTTCCAATAATGACTTGTTTATTCTCTTCTCTTTCATAGTATCGCCTAAAAAGAGTATATAAGAACATTACTTTCCAATAATGACTTGTTTATTCTCTTCTCTTTCTTAGTTTCGCCTAAAAGGTGTATATAAGAACATTACTTTCCAATAATGACTTGTTTATTCTCTTCTCTTTCTTAGTATCGCCTATAAAAGTATATAAGAACATTACTTTCCAATAATGACTTGTTTATTCTCTTCTCTTTCTTAGTATCGCCTAAAAGGATTATATAAGAACATTACTTTCCAATAATGACTTGTTTATTCTCTTCTCTTTCATAGTATCGCCTAAAAAGAGTATATAAGAACATTACTTTCCAATAATGACTTGTTTATTCTCTTCTCTTTCTTAGTTTCGCCTAAAAGGAGTATATAAGAACATTACTTTCCAATAATCACTTGTTTATTCTCTTCTCTTTCTTAGTATCGCCTAAAAGGTGTATATAAGAACATTACTTTCCAATAATGACTTGTTTATTCTCTTCTCTTTCTTAGTATCGCCTAAAAGGAGTATATATGAACATTACTTCCCAATAATGACTTGTTTATTCTCTTCTCTTTCTTAGTATCGCCTAAAAAGAGTATATAAGAACATTACTTTCCAATAATGACTTGTTTATTCTCTTCTCTTTCTTAGTATCGCCTAAAAGGAGTATATAAGAACATTACTTTCCAATAATGACTTGTTTATTTTCTTCTCTTTCTTAGTATCGCCTAAAAGGAGTATATAAGAACATTACTTTCCAATAATGACTTGTTTATTTTCTTCTCTTTCTTAGTATCGCCTAAAAAAAGTATATAAGAACATTACTTTCCAATAATGACTTGTTTATTTTCTTCTCTTTCTTAGTATCGCCTAAAAAGAGTATATAAGAACATTACTTTCCAATAATGTTTTGTTTATTCTCTTCTCTTTCTTAGTATCGCCTAAAAGGAATATATAAGAACATTACTTTCCAATAATGACTTGTTTATTCTCTTCTCTTTCTTAGTATCGCCTAAAAGGAATATATAAGAACATTACTTTCCAATAATGACTTTTTTATTCTCTTCTCTTTCTTAGTATCGCCTAAAAGGAGTATATAAGAACATTACTTTCCAATAATGACTTGTTTATTCTCTTCTCTTTCTTAGTATCGCCTAAAAGGAATACATAAGAACATTACTTTCCAATAATGACTTTTTTATTCTCTTCTCTTTCTTAGTATCGCCTAAAAAGAGTATATAAGAACATTACTTTCCAATAATGACTTGTTTATTCTCTTCTCTTTCTTAGTTTCGCCTAAAAGGAGTATATAAGAACATTACTTTCCAATAATGACTTGTTTATTCTCTTCTCTTTCTTAGTATCGCCTAAAAGGTGTATATAAGAACATTACTTTCCAATAATGACTTGTTTATTCTCTTCTCTTTCTTAGTATCGCCTAAAAGGAGTATATATGAACATTACTTCCCAATAATGACTTGTTTGTTCTCTTCTCTTTCTTAGTATCGCCTAAAAGGAGTATATAAGAACATTACTTTCCAATAATGACTTGTTTATTCTCTTCTCTTTCTTAGTATCGCCTAAAAGGAGTATATAAGAACATTACTTCCCAATAATGACTTGTTTATTCTCTTCTCTTTCTTAGTATCGCCTAAAAGGAGTATATAAGAACATTACTTTCCAATAATGACTTGTTTATTCTCTTCTCTTTCTTAGTACGCCTAAAAGGAGTATATAAGAACATTACTTTCCAATAATGACTTGTTTATTCTCTTCTCTTTCTTAGTATCGCCTAAAAGGAGTATATAAGAACATTACTTTCCAATAATGACTTGTTTATTCTCTTCTCTTTCTTAGTATCGCCTGAAAGGAGTATATAAGAACATTACCTTCCAATAATGACTTGTTTATTCTCTTCTCTTTCTTAGTATCGCCTAAAAGGAGTATATAAGAACATTACTTTCCAATAATGACTTGTTTATTTTCTTCTCTATCTTAGTATCGCCTAAAAAGAGTATATAAGAACATTACTTTCCAATAATGACTTGTTTATTCTCTTCTCTTTCTTAGTATCGCCTAAAAGGAGTATATAAGAACATTACTTTCCAATAATGACTTGTTTATTCTCTTCTCTTTCTTAGTTTCGCCTAAAAGGTGTATATAAGAACATTACTTTCCAATAATGACTTGTTTATTCTCTTCTCTTTCTTAGTATCGCCTAAAAAAGTATATAAGAACATTACTTTCCAATAATGACTTGTTTATTCTCTTCTCTTTCTTAGTATCGCCTAAAAGGATTATATAAGAACATTACTTTCCAATAATGACTTGTTTATTCTCTTCTCTTTCATAGTATCGCCTAAAAAGAGTATATAAGAACATTACTTTCCAATAATGACTTGTTTATTCTCTTCTCTTTCTTAGTTTCGCCTAAAAGGAGTATATAAGAACATTACTTTCCAATAATCACTTGTTTATTCTCTTCTCTTTCTTAGTATCGCCTAAAAGGAGTATATAAGAACATTACTTTCCAATAATCACTTGTTTATTCTCTTCTCTTTCTTAGTATCGCCTAAAAGGAGTATATAAGAACATTACTTTCCAATAATGACTTGTTTATTTTCTTCTCTTTCTTAGTATCGCCTAAAAAAAGTATATAAGAACATTACTTTCCAATAATGACTTGTTTATTTTCTTCTCTTTCTTAGTATCGCCTAAAAAGAGTATATAAGAACATTACTTTCCAATAATGTTTTGTTTATTCTCTTCTCTTTCTTAGTATCGCCTAAAAGGAATATATAAGAACATTACTTTCCAATAATGACTTGTTTATTCTCTTCTCTTTCTTAGTATCGCCTAAAAGGAATATATAAGAACATTACTTTCCAATAATGACTTTTTTATTCTCTTCTCTTTCTTAGTATCGCCTAAAAGGAGTATATAAGAACATTACTTTCCAATAATGACTTGTTTATTCTCTTCTCTTTCTTAGTATCGCCTAAAAAGAGTATATAAGAACATTACTTTCCAATAATGACTAGTTTATTCTCTTCTCTTTCTTAGTATCCCCTAAAAGGAGTATATAAGAACATTACTTTCCAATAATGACTTGTTTATTTTCTTCTCTTTCTTAGTATCGCCTAAAAAGAGTATATAAGAACATTACTTTCCAATAATGACTAGTTTATTCTCTTCTCTTTCTTAGTATCGCCTAAAAGGAGTATATAAGAACATTACTTTCCAATAATGACTTGTTTATTCTCTTCTCTTTCTTAGTATCGCCTAAAAGGAGTATATAAGAACATTACTTTCCAATAATGACTTGTTTATTCTCTTCTCTTTCTTAGTATCGTCTAAAAGGAGTATATAAGAACATTACTTTCCAATAATGACTTGTTTATTCTCTTCTCTTTCTTAGTATCGCCTAAAAGGAGTATATAAGAACATTACTTTCCAATAATGACTTGTTTATTCTCTTCTCTTTCTTAGTATCGCCTAAAAGGAGTATATAAGAACATTACTTTCCAATAATGACTTGTTTATTCTCTTCTCTTTCTTAGTATCGCCTAAAAGGAGTATATAAGAACATTACTTTCCAACAATGACTTGTTTATTCTCTTCTCTTTCTTAGTATCGCCTAAAAGGAGTATATAAGAACATTACTTTCCAATAATGACTTGTTTATTCTCTTCTTTTTCTTAGTATCGCCTAAAAGGAGTATATAAGAACATTACTTTCCAATAATGACTTGTTTATTCTCTTCTCTTTCTTAGTATCGCCTAAAAGGAGTATATAAGAACATTACTTTCCAATAATGACTTGTTTATTCTCTTCTCTTTCTTAGTATCACCTAAAAAAAGTATATAAGAACATTACTTTCCAATAATGACTTGTTTATTCTCTTCTCTTTCTTAGTATCGCCTAAAAGGAGTATATAAGAACATTACTTTCCAATAATGACTTGTTTATTTTCTTCTCTTTCTTAGTATCACCTAAAAAAAGTATATAAGAACATTACTTTCCAATAATGACTTGTTTATTCTCTTCTCTTTCTTAGTATCGCCTAAAAGGAGTATATAAGAACATTACTTTCCAATAATGACTTTTTTATTCTCTTCTCTTTCTTAGTATCGCCTAAAAGGAGTATATAAGAACATTACTTTCCAATAATGACTTGTTTATTTTCTTCTCTATCTTAGTATCGCCTAAAAGGAGTATATAAGAACATTACTTTCCAATAATGACTTGTTTATTTTCTTCTCTTTCTTAGTATCACCTAAAAAAAGTATATAAGAACATTACTTTCCAATAATGACTTGTTTATTCTCTTCTCTTTCTTAGTATCGCCTAAAAGGAGTATATAAGAACATTACTTTCCAATAATGACTTTTTTATTCTCTTCTCTTTCTTAGTATCGCCTAAAAGGAGTATATAAGAACATTACTTTCCAATAATGACTTTTTTATTCTCCTCTCTTTCTTAGTACGCCTAAAAGGAGTATATAAGAACATTACTTTCCAATAATGACTTGTTTATTCTCTTCTCTTTCTTAGTATCGCCTAAAAGGAGTATATAAGAACATTACTTTCCAATAATGACTTGTTTATTCTCTTCTCTTTCTTAGTATCGCCTAAAAGGAGTTTATAAGAACATAACTTTCCAATAATGACTTGTTTATTTTCTTCTCTTTCTTAGTATCGCCTAAAAGGAGTATATAAGAACATTACTTTCCAATAATGATTTGTTTATTCTCTTCTCTTTCTTAGTATCGCCTAAAAAGAGTATAAAAGAACATTACTTTCCAATAATGACTTGTTTATTCTCTTCTCTTTCTTAGTATCGCCTAAAAGGAGTATATAAGAACATTACTTTCCAATAATGACTTGTTTATTCTCTTCTCTTTCTTAGTATCGCCTAAAAGGAGTATATAAGAACATTACTTTCCAATAATGACTTGTTTATTCTCTTCTCTTTCTTAGTATCGCCTAAAAGGAGTATATAAGAACATTACTTTCCAATAATGACTTGTTTATTCTCTTCTCTTTCTTAGTATCGCCTAAAAGAGTATATAAGAACATTACTTTCCAATAATGACTTGTTTATTCTCTTCTCTTTCTTAGTATCTCCTAAAAGGAGTATATAAGAACATTACTTTCCAATAATGACTTGTTTATTCTCTTCTCTTTCTTAGTATCGCCTAAAAGGAGTATATAAGAACATTACTTTCCAATAATGACTTGTTTATTTTCTTCTCTTTCTTAGTATCGCCTAAAAGGAGTATATAAGAACATTACTTTCCAATAATGACTTATTTATTTTCTTCTCTTTCTTAGTATCGCCTTAAAAGAGTTTATAAGAACATTACTTTCCAATAATGACTTGTTTATTCTCTTCTCTTTCATAGTATCGCCTAAAAAGAGTATATAAGAACATTACTTTCCAATAATGACTTGTTTATTCTCTTCTCTTTCTTAGTATCGCCTAAAAGGTGTATATAAGAACATTACTTTCCAATAATGACTTGTTTATTCTCTTCTCTTTCTTAGTATCGCCTAAAAGGATTATATAAGAACATTACTTTCCAATAATGACTTGTTTATTCTCTTCTCTTTCTTAGTATCGCCTAAAAAGAGTATATAAGAACATTACTTTCCAATAATGACTTGTTTATTCTCTTCTCTTTCTTAGTTTCGCCTAAAAGGAGTATATAAGAACATTACTTTCCAATAATGACTTGTTTATTCTCTTCTCTTTCTTAGTATCGCCTAAAAGGTTTATATAAGAACATTACTTTCCAATAATGACTTGTTTATTCTCTTCTCTTTCTTAGTATCGCCTAAAAGGAGTATATATGAACATTACTTCCCAATAATGACTTGTTTATTCTCTTCTCTTTCTTAGTATCGCCTAAAAGGAGTATATAAGAACATTACTTTCCAATAATGACTTGTTTATTCTCTTCTCTTTCTTAATATCGCCTAAAAGGAGTATATAAGAACATTACTTTCCAATAATGACTTGTTTATTTTCTTCTCTATCTTAGTATCGCCTAAAAGGAGTATATAAGAACATTACTTTCCAATAATGACTTGTTTATTTTCTTCTCTTTCTTAGTATCGCCTGAAAGGAGTATATAAGAACATTACTTTCCAATAATGACTTGTTTATTTTCTTCTCTTTCTTAGTATCGCCTAAAAAAAGTATATAAGAACATTACTTTCCAATAATGACTTGTTTATTCTCTTCTCTTTCTTAGTATCGCCTAAAAAGAGTATATAAGAACATTACTTTCCAATAATGACTTGTTTATTCTCTTCTCTTTCTTAGTATCGCCTAAAAAGAGTATATAAGAACATTTCTTTCCAATAATGACTTGTTTATTCTCTTCTCTTTCTTAGTACGCCTAAAAGGAGTATATAAGAACATTACTTTCCAATAATGACTTGTTTATTCTCTTCTCTTTCTTAGTATCGCCTAAAAGGAGTATATAAGAACATTACTTTCTAATAATGACTTGTTTATTCTCTTCTCTTTCTTAGTATCGCCTGAAAGGAGTATATAAGAACATTACTTTCCAATAATGACTTGTTTATTTTCTTCTCTTTCTTAGTATCGCCTAAAAGGAGTATATAAGAACATTACTTTCCAATAATGACTTGTTTATTTTCTTCTCTTTCTTAGTATCGCCTAAAAAGAGTATATAAGAACATTACTTTCCAATAATGACTTGTTTATTCTCTTCCCTTTCTTAGTATCGCCTAAAAGGAGTATATAAGAACATTACTTTCCAATAATGACTTGTTTATTTTCTTCTCTTTCTTAGTATCGCCTAAAAAGAGTATATAAGAACATTACTTTCCAATAATGACTTGTTTATTCTCTTCTCTTTCTTAGTTTCGCCTAAAAGGTGTATATAAGAACATTACTTTCCAATAATGACTTGTTTATTCTCTTCTCTTTCTTAGTATCGCCTGAAAGGAGTATATAAGAACATTACTTTCCAATAATGACTTGTTTATTTTCTTCTCTTTCTTAGTATCGCCTAAAAGGAGTATATAAGAACATTACTTTCCAATAATGACTTGTTTATTCTCTTCTCTTTCTTAGTATTGCCTAAAAGGAGTATATAAGAACATTACTTTCCAATAATGACTTGTTTATTCTCTTCTCTTTCTTAGTATTGCCTAAAAGGAGTATATAAGAACATTACTTTCCAATAATGACTTGTTTATTTTCTTCTCTTTCTTAGTATTGCCTAAAAGGAGTATATAAGAACATTACTTTCCAATAATGACTTGTTTATTTTCTTCTCTTTCTTAGTATCGCCTGAAAGGAGTATATAAGAACATTACTTTCCAATAATGACTTGTTTATTTTCTTCTCTTTCTTAGTATCGCCTGAAAGGAGTATATAAGAACATTACTTTCCAATAATGACTTGTTTATTTTCTTCTCTTTCTTAGTATCGCCTAAAAGGAGTATATAAGAACATTACTTTCCAATAATGACTTGTTTATTTTCTTCTCTTTCTTAGTATCGCCTAAAAGGAGTATATAAGAACATTACTTTTCAATAACGACTTGTTTGTTCTCTTCTCTTTCTTAGTATCGCCTAAAAGGAGTATATAAGAACATTACTTTCCAATAATGACTTGTTTATTCTCTTCTCTTTCTTAGTTTCGCCTAAAAGGAGTATATAAGAACATTACTTTCCAATAATGACTTGTTTATTCTCTTCTCTTTCTTAGTATCGCCTAAATGTGTATATAAGAACATTACTTTCCAATAATGACTTGTTTATTCTCTTCTCTTTCTTAGTATCGCCTAAAAGGAGTATATATGAACATTACTTTCCAATAATGACTTGTTTATTTTCTTCTCTTTCTTAGTATCGCCTGAAAGGAGTATATAAGAACATTACTTTCCAATAATGACTTGTTTATTTTCTTCTCTTTCTTAGTATCGCCTAAAAGGAGTATATAAGAACATTACTTTCCAATAATGACTTGTTTATTTTCTTCTCTTTCTTAGTATCGCCTAAAAGGAGTATATAAGAACATTACTTTTCAATAACGACTTGTTTGTTCTCTTCTCTTTCTTAGTATCGCCTAAAAGGAGTATATAAGAACATTACTTTCCAATAATGACTTGTTTATTCTCTTCTCTTTCTTAGTTTCGCCTAAAAGGAGTATATAAGAACATTACTTTCCAATAATGACTTGTTTATTCTCTTCTCTTTCTTAGTATCGCCTAAATGTGTATATAAGAACATTACTTTCCAATAATGACTTGTTTATTCTCTTCTCTTTCTTAGTTTCGCCTGAAAGGAGTATATAAGAACATTACTTTCCAATAATGACTTGTTTATTTTCTTCTCTTTCTTAGTATCGCCTAAAAGGAGTATATAAGAACATTACTTTCCAATAATGACTTGTTTATTTTCTTCTCTTTCTTAGTATCGCCTAAAAAGAGTATATAAGAACATTACTTTCCAATAATGACTTGTTTATTCTCTTCTCTTTCTTAGTATCGCATAAAAGGAGTATATAAGAACATTACTTTCCAATAATGACTTGTTTATTCTCTTCTCTTTCTTAGTATCGCCTAAAAGAGTATATAAGAACATTACTTTCCAATAATGACTTGTTTATTCTCTTCTCTTTCTTAGTATCTCCTAAAAGGAGTATATAAGAACATTACTTTCCAATAATGACTTGTTTATTCTCTTCTCTTTCTTAGTATCGCCTAAAAGGAGTATATAAGAACATTACTTTCCAATAATGACTTGTTTATTTTCTTCTCTTTCTTAGTATCGCCTAAAAGGAGTATATAAGAACATTACTTTCCAATAATGACTTATTTATTCTCTTCTCTTTCTTAGTATCGCCTTAAAAGAGTTTATAAGAACATTACTTTCCAATAATGACTTGTTTATTCTCTTCTCTTTCATAGTATCGCCTAAAAAGAGTATATAAGAACATTACTTTCCAATAATGACTTGTTTATTCTCTTCTCTTTCTTAGTATCGCCTAAAAGGTGTATATAAGAACATTACTTTCCAATAATGACTTGTTTATTCTCTTCTCTTTCTTAGTATCGCCTAAAAGGATTATATAAGAACATTACTTTCCAATAATGACTTGTTTATTCTCTTCTCTTTCTTAGTATCGCCTAAAAAGAGTATATAAGAACATTACTTTCCAATAATGACTTGTTTATTCTCTACTCTTTCTTAGTTTCGCCTAAAAGGAGTATATAAGAACATTACTTTCCAATAATGACTTGTTTATTCTCTTCTCTTTCTTAGTATCGCCTAAAAGGTTTATATAAGAACATTACTTTCCAATAATGACTTGTTTATTCTCTTCTCTTTCTTAGTATCGCCTAAAAGGAGTATATATGAACATTACTTCCCAATAATGACTTGTTTATTCTCTTCTCTTTCTTAGTATCGCCTAAAAGGAGTATATAAGAACATTACTTTCCAATAATGACTTGTTTATTCTCTTCTCTTTCTTAATATCGCCTAAAAGGAGTATATAAGAACATTACTTTCCAATAATGACTTGTTTATTTTCTTCTCTATCTTAGTATCGCCTAAAAGGAGTATATAAGAACATTACTTTCCAATAATGACTTGTTTATTTTCTTCTCTTTCTTAGTATCGCCTGAAAGGAGTATATAAGAACATTACTTTCCAATAATGACTTGTTTATTTTCTTCTCTTTCTTAGTATCGCCTAAAAAAAGTATATAAGAACATTACTTTCCAATAATGACTTGTTTATTCTCTTCTCTTTCTTAGTATCGCCTAAAAAGAGTATATAAGAACATTACTTTCCAATAATGACTTGTTTATTCTCTTCTCTTTCTTAGTATCGCCTAAAAAGAGTATATAAGAACATTTCTTTCCAATAATGACTTGTTTATTCTCTTCTCTTTCTTAGTACGCCTAAAAGGAGTATATAAGAACATTACTTTCCAATAATGACTTGTTTATTCTCTTCTCTTTCTTAGTATCGCCTAAAAGGAGTATATAAGAACATTACTTTCTAATAATGACTTGTTTATTCTCTTCTCTTTCTTAGTATCGCCTGAAAGGAGTATATAAGAACATTACTTTCCAATAATGACTTGTTTATTTTCTTCTCTTTCTTAGTATCGCCTAAAAGGAGTATATAAGAACATTACTTTCCAATAATGACTTGTTTATTTTCTTCTCTTTCTTAGTATCGCCTAAAAAGAGTATATAAGAACATTACTTTCCAATAATGACTTGTTTATTCTCTTCCCTTTCTTAGTATCGCCTAAAAGGAGTATATAAGAACATTACTTTCCAATAATGACTTGTTTATTTTCTTCTCTTTCTTAGTATCGCCTAAAAAGAGTATATAAGAACATTACTTTCCAATAATGACTTGTTTATTCTCTTCTCTTTCTTAGTTTCGCCTAAAAGGTGTATATAAGAACATTACTTTCCAATAATGACTTGTTTATTCTCTTCTCTTTCTTAGTATCGCCTGAAAGGAGTATATAAGAACATTACTTTCCAATAATGACTTGTTTATTTTCTTCTCTTTCTTAGTATCGCCTAAAAGGAGTATATAAGAACATTACTTTCCAATAATGACTTGTTTATTCTCTTCTCTTTCTTAGTATTGCCTAAAAGGAGTATATAAGAACATTACTTTCCAATAATGACTTGTTTATTCTCTTCTCTTTCTTAGTATTGCCTAAAAGGAGTATATAAGAACATTACTTTCCAATAATGACTTGTTTATTTTCTTCTCTTTCTTAGTATTGCCTAAAAGGAGTATATAAGAACATTACTTTCCAATAATGACTTGTTTATTTTCTTCTCTTTCTTAGTATCGCCTGAAAGGAGTATATAAGAACATTACTTTCCAATAATGACTTGTTTATTTTCTTCTCTTTCTTAGTATCGCCTGAAAGGAGTATATAAGAACATTACTTTCCAATAATGACTTGTTTATTTTCTTCTCTTTCTTAGTATCGCCTAAAAGGAGTATATAAGAACATTACTTTCCAATAATGACTTGTTTATTTTCTTCTCTTTCTTAGTATCGCCTAAAAGGAGTATATAAGAACATTACTTTTCAATAACGACTTGTTTGTTCTCTTCTCTTTCTTAGTATCGCCTAAAAGGAGTATATAAGAACATTACTTTCCAATAATGACTTGTTTATTCTCTTCTCTTTCTTAGTTTCGCCTAAAAGGAGTATATAAGAACATTACTTTCCAATAATGACTTGTTTATTCTCTTCTCTTTCTTAGTATCGCCTAAATGTGTATATAAGAACATTACTTTCCAATAATGACTTGTTTATTCTCTTCTCTTTCTTAGTATCGCCTAAAAGGAGTATATATGAACATTACTTTCCAATAATGACTTGTTTATTTTCTTCTCTTTCTTAGTATCGCCTGAAAGGAGTATATAAGAACATTACTTTCCAATAATGACTTGTTTATTTTCTTCTCTTTCTTAGTATCGCCTAAAAGGAGTATATAAGAACATTACTTTCCAATAATGACTTGTTTATTTTCTTCTCTTTCTTAGTATCGCCTAAAAGGAGTATATAAGAACATTACTTTTCAATAACGACTTGTTTGTTCTCTTCTCTTTCTTAGTATCGCCTAAAAGGAGTATATAAGAACATTACTTTCCAATAATGACTTGTTTATTCTCTTCTCTTTCTTAGTTTCGCCTAAAAGGAGTATATAAGAACATTACTTTCCAATAATGACTTGTTTATTCTCTTCTCTTTCTTAGTATCGCCTAAATGTGTATATAAGAACATTACTTTCCAATAATGACTTGTTTATTCTCTTCTCTTTCTTAGTTTCGCCTGAAAGGAGTATATAAGAACATTACTTTCCAATAATGACTTGTTTATTTTCTTCTCTTTCTTAGTATCGCCTAAAAGGAGTATATAAGAACATTACTTTCCAATAATGACTTGTTTATTTTCTTCTCTTTCTTAGTATCGCCTAAAAAGAGTATATAAGAACATTACTTTCCAATAATGACTTGTTTATTCTCTTCTCTTTCTTAGTATCGCATAAAAGGAGTATATAAGAACATTACTTTCCAATAATGACTTGTTTATTCTCTTCTCTTTCTTAGTATCGCATAAAAGGAGTATATAAGAACATTACTTTCCAATAATGACTTGTTTATTCTCTTCTCTTTCTTAGTTTCGCCTAAAAGGAGTATATAAGAACATTACTTTCCAATAATGACTTGTTTATTCTCTTCTCTTTCTTAGTATCGCCTAAAAGGAGTATATAAGAACATTACTTTCCAATAATGACTTGTTTATTCTCTTCTCTTTCTTAGTATCGCCTAAAAGGAGTATATAAGAACATTACTTTCCAATAATGACTTGTTTATTTTCTTCTCTTTCTTAGTATCGCCTAAAAGGAGTATATAAGAACATTACTTTCCAATAATGACTTGTTTATTCTCTTCTCTTTCTTAGTATCGCCTAAAAGGAGTATATAAGAACATTACTTTCCAATAATGACTTGTTTATTCTCTTCTCTTTCTTAGTATCGCCTAAAAGGAGTATATAAGAATATTACTTTCCAATAATGACTTGTTTATTCTCTTCTCTCTCTTAGTATCGCCTAAAAGGAGTATATAAGTACATTACTTTCCAATAATGACTTGTTTATTCTCTTCTCTTTCTTAGTATCGCCTAAAAGGAGTATATAAGAACATTACTTTCCAATAATGACTTGTTTATTCTCTTCTCTTTCTTAGTATCGCCTAAAAGGAGTATATAAGTACATTACTTTCCAATAATGACTTGTTTATTCTCTTCTCTTTCTTAGTATCGCCTAAAAGGAGTATATAAGAACATTACTTTCCAATAATGACTTGTTTATTCTCTTCTCTTTCTTAGTATCGCCTAAAAGGTGTATATAAGAACATTACTTTCCAATAATGACTTGTTTATTCTCTTCTCTTTCTTAGTATCGCCTAAAAGGTGTATATAAGAACATTACTTTCCAATAATGACTTGTTTATTCTCTTCTCTTTCTTAGTATCGCCTAAAAGGAGTATATATGAACATTACTTTCCAATAATGACTTGTTTGTTCTCTTCTCTTTCTTAGTATCGCCTAAAAGGAGTATATAAGAACATTACTTTCCAATAATGATTTGTTTATTCTCTTCTCTTTCTTAGTATCGCCTAAAAGGTGTATATAAGAACATTACTTTCCAATAATGACTTGTTTATTCTCTTCTCTTTCTTAGTATCGCTTAAAAGGAGTATATATGAACATTACTTTCCAATAATGACTTGTTTGTTCTCTTCTCTTTCTTAGTATCGCCTAAAAGGAGTATATAAGAACATTACTTTCCAATAATGACTTGTTTGTTCTCTTCTCTTTCTTAGTATCGCCTAAAAGGAGTATATACGAACATTACTTTCCAATAATGACTTGTTTATTCGCACACAAGAAAATAATAATAAATTTGTGGTAGACGCAACAAATAAATCATCTCTTCCCAATTTGTGTTCACGCTCCTGCCTTTTGATACACTCGAAAGTGCAAGTACTCTTCAAGGCAGACTTCCTAAATTTCTTTCACATTATATTACAGCACCACCGTAATTATAATAGTACAAGTACTAGTATTATTATTATATATAATTATTCAAATTAGTTCAGCTTAATTAGTAAACTGAAATCATTATTACGAAAACTTTCATCTAAATACCATTCGTTCTAGGTTTCCTGTAGGCTAAATCTGATTATTTCCTCCCGATTATAAAATCTTCCAAAGAAAAATGTACTGAAATTGAGATTTTATTACACTGATTAGTCGTCAAATAAACCACGTCTCGAAAGAAATTCATTTATTATTCAGGATTTAAAGAAGTAGTGGTTAATGTGCAAATAACAACACTTTCTTCCTAAATTTATGCAACCATATCAATCAAGTAAGACAACTTGTCATTCCTGTAATTTCTGATCCTGTTAAAAATCATCTTTCTTCTCCATACAATAAACAAAGAAGGATCCCTCCCTTTAAAAAATTCTACGAAAACAAATATTACTCGTGTAAAAGAGCGCCCATCAGTGGGGGGCAAGGTGGGGCGTTCGAATCACCCTAAAGGAAATTGTACTTCGGAATATCGAAAACCCAATAGAATTTTTTAGAATTGTTACATCAAAATTTGAAACTATATTTGAAATGTCGCTTTAACTTTCAATGCCAGCGTCAGTATCTCTTCTAAATCAAGTAGCCAAACTATACAGAATGTTGCACATATAAATAACGTAGGCAACAGCAATATAAATAATATTATTTTTTAAAGCAACTAAGTCACACAAGTGCGGCTCCCCAAAAAGTATAACATTAAAACTGTCTTTTGTTTCTGCAATGCAGCGTTTGCTGTCAGAGTAACACAGTACGTAACCTGAAACACAATCTCACGTATATTACCTAAAAAGAAAAATCTTTCACGTAAGTACCATAAAGCGCTTTCCTACCAAATCATTACTGTCACATTAAATGGAAACAATACTAAATATTACCAACAAGTTTCTCTCTCTCTTCATCTCTTTCTGTTTCTGTATCTCTTTGTCTTTCTGTTTCTATTTGTCTTTATTTATATCTCTTTTGTCTCTATTTCTACATCAGTCATTGTAGGCAGGGGGACGGATTAAGATTTTGGGGGGTTCTGGAAACTGGCTATTTCAAGGGGGTCCAATGCTACGAATAATTCCAGCGCATAAAATTTCTTTCCTGCATCATATGCTTATCCAAATACCGAAAACTATGAAGTAATATTTTAATATGCTCCAAGTTTACAATAATTAGTTTAATTACATTCATTATTAACAGTTAAATGTTCATATACTGTAGTGTAACACGCAAATGACAAATAAAAGTCGAATGGTCAACCTCACAAAAAGTATCGTGAAGACGCTGGTGGAAGAAGACTTAACTGTAGTAATACCACCAGCGACAAAAAATAGCTGAATATTATGGGTCTGAAGCGTATAATAAGTTGATAGCTTTATTTTAGTAATAAAGAAAGGGATTTGGGGGAGGCGGGGCCTGGGCTCCATTGGCTCGACCCTTAATCCGCTCCTGCCCTAACAGCAGAATTACGTAGCAGGCATATGCCTATGATGTTTCTTCAAGTACATGGGAATGTGCCCAGTATGTGCCTTATGTACCTATCAGAGAAAAATCACATGGATGGCAAGTAGTAGTGACAGTTTATATCTGGCATGTACAGTCAGAAACTTTAATAAGTGGAGGTTGGATATATAAGAAATGATAGCTTTTACCAGTAGCAGAATAGGTTCATTGTATGTCTGATAGTTGGACAACCAACATGACAGCAAATACATGCAAGAAAACAACATGCCAGGATATCCCTTCACTTTGAGGGAAAAGTATTTCTATCTGAGAGCATCACTTAGAGAAACAACACAAGATAAATCTGCAGAAATTCTATTCACGTTAAGTTCAGAGAGATAGGAATTAATGCTAAGGAAACGAAAAGAATAATACGCATCATGCAGACAGAAAAAGTATGGAAAGCTAAACAAAATGTGAAAAGAAGGAAAGAGGGAAAGGAAACAGCAAAAGACATGGGAATAAATTAAACTTTAACACTTAAGGATAAACAGTCTCCGTCTTTCCTCTTTTCCCCTGTACTGTCTTGTTTTTTCTCCCTTCATAGGATAAATCTCTTTCAGTATCAAACGCGAACATCATTTATAGTGTTTAATTCCTTGAAAAAATGTAACTCAGTCTGAGCTGAGACTCGACCACAGAATCCTTAGAATGACAGTCACACACAGTACCCACTTATCTACACAGGCTCTATCAAGTATGTTTATTAGTCAACCATTACACGCGCTGTTATCAAAGGTCTTAAATCAGTTATTGTCGGTGAGTTACCCCAGTTACACTTGAAGTTTAAATTTTATTTACGGCCTTTAGCCATCTACGGCAACAGGCAGGTAAAATGTAGGATCAATCGGCAAAAAGAACTGCAAGTTGTGGTCTTAGAAGGAGAAGGCACACTTTGGTAAGTGAACTTCAGGGCCATTTTTGCGAGGTGGTAGTGCACATTTAAAGAGTTAATACTACAAACTGGGAGAGCGCAATGGGCAAAAATGATGGAGAAAAACCGTCTTAAAGTTTCCTACTCGCCTCATTTATCGTACGACGCCCAAACTTATGAAGTGACGACGTGGCGGAGTTGAGTTCACCGGTGGTCGTCGAAAGGTGTGAAAGTGCTTTCGACCTGCTCCTGTGGTGTTACGATAAGTGACTAACGCTTGTGTGCTTTAGAAGCCTTCTTTTTCTTTTTTTTTTAGTGTGGATTGTGGTTATTTAAAAAAAACATGCTTTCAATTCGTAAAAATACCGTGAAGTTTGAATTCGACCGCTCTATGCAATATATAAAACATAGTCCATGTGACATACATATTTGGTTATCTGAGAACTTATGAACCAAGCAGTCACTTTACAGCTGCATAATGAGGACTTTGCATTGTATGTGAAATTTGAAAATGACATTGTATTTAATGAAGTGTTGACTCAGTTACCTGAAACTGTTCCCTATGTTCATTCAAATGGGGTACGCAGCACTGTTCGTATTTCGAATGCTGAACTCAATTACATCAAAGTTCGGGTATTTGATTTGCCTCTTGAAGTAGACAATAGTTTTCTTCATGATGTGTTGAGTGAATATTGTGAAATCAACGAAATTATTAACAAAAAGTGGAGTGCAACTTATAAATATGCCATTCGCTTTGTATATATGAATGGGATTTGCTTTGTATATATGATTCAAAAAGAAAAAAATTCCTTCAAAACTTAAAGTGATGTTATACTCTGCATACGTTGCTTACTCTAATCAACCTAAAACGTATTTCCGATGTCTGGGGACTGATCATGTATTCTCTCAGTGTAAAGTACCCTCCCGTGCTTCATGTCGACCAGCTTCTAGACCGAGTGCCTTACAAATGACTGATTTATCCACTGACGGATTACCAACACAACGAAAAATAGGAACGCATGCTTTCGGGGATTCTTCTAACCATTTTTCTCCCTCTACATCTTCCAATCATGACTCTCATAGTATTCTGCCTGCAATTGCCGATCTTAATGCCTTTCCTGCTCTCAAACCGCCGTCATGGGAAGAAACTGCCCCAGAACCTCTGTTGCCGGCTTCGAACCCAGACCCTTTAGTGCATATATCAGATATTGAACCGAAGACTGCCTTATCACTTAGTGAAAATACATATGCCATGTCACTCCAACATACGAAGAAGTAAAAATCTACTTCGGCTTCCCTTGATATTAATGATATCTCCCCTCGTTCCGAAAAACAATCGAAGCTGAGTTCTATTCAACCACCTACACGTTATTTAAGGATGAAGAGGAAAGTGTTGTCCAAGGACAGCCATACAGTTATAGACAGTGGAAGTGAAATCGAGTCATTGCCTCAGAAAAGCGACGTTGAACCCAGTTTGGAAAACAACGAGACTTTGTCAGGCGATACACAACACGTCCAAGCAACGAAGCAGTCTGTTTCTTAACCAGCTTTGGAGTGTTTCCCTCCCATTTTTGTGCGTGTCTGTTAGAGGTGTTTTGCTCCCATCCTTTGGTTTACAACCATGGAATGCATTTCTGTGAGGCAGTGTTTTCTTTCTATCTTGTATTTACTATTATTGTTTTTTCTGTTATGTCGATTTGGAGGGAATTACGTTTCGATAATGTCAATTATGATGTTCTACCGAAGTTTACATCCGATATGAGGTTCCTCAGTTCAATCCTACTGTGATGTCAGACCCTCCCCCTTTCCTTCGCACAAATGCAAGACAATTTTGTTCTTTAAATGTAAATGGTATAAAGTCTGACCGTTATAAGCAGAACGTTAAACTATTCAACAACATAATTTTGAATACATTTTACTACAAGATGTCAGATTTTCTGACTTCAGTTTTCTTCCCACATACAGTGCGATTGTAAATGTAAGCACCAATGCCCGTGGAACTGCGATCCTAGTGAAATATTGTATTGACTACTCTCAGGTGAAAAGAATTCCATCGGGACGTGGTATCAGTGTTTACACTGATGGCATCTATGTGTTAAATCTGTATGGTCCATCAGGCAATAACAAACGTGCTGAACGTGAACGTTTTTATAATGAAGACATATTATCCCTATTACTGGCAGATTCTATTTCCGTTCTTGTGGGTGGTGACCTAAACACGTTGGAACAACAACGGGAGACGACTTCTCACTTCCGTCCTAGCATGGCATTTCAGAATTTTGTTAAATCTTTATCGCATCGAGATGTATGGTGATTCCATTGGCAGTTTCCTAAATTCACGCACAAAAATTCGGAAATGATGTCCTGGCTTGATAGGTTCTATACCACAGATACACACATGTACTGTATAAGGTCATCGAAATTGATATTCTTGTTCCACCGTTCAGTGATCATGCTGTCCTTTATTGTACTATAAAATTTCAGAAGTATATTAGACCAACATACGGATCAAGCTTTTGGAAATTAAATACTACCCTTTTACAACATAGTGATGTGCGCACAAACTTTCATGTGCGCTGCACATATTGGCAAAATGAAAGAAAATATTTTTCAAATATCATCCAATGGTGAAATCGTAATGTTAAACCGAAAATAGGTGGTTATTTCAGGTCTAAAGGTCGTGAAGGAAAGCAGGACATACACAATACACTGGAATATTATTATCGTGTTTTAAATGACTTCTGGAATCATCCTAGTTGCCCTACCAATCATCAACAGATCAATCATATTAAAGCACGCATTCTTAGTGTACAATCACGATTACTTCAGAAATATTATGGCACAATGGACACAAATGATGTCATTCCCAATGATCAACCGTCCCTTTACCATTATGTGCGTCACCAAAAACAACGACTTTCTCAATACGTGAACTCTCTCCGGACAGAAGATGGTAAGCTTTTCACAGACACTCATCGTATTCACCAGACTATTTTTAATCATTTTAGTGACATGTATGGAACAATTACCAAGGATCAGCGCACTATTAGTGAACATTTCCAAGTGTCGCTCCCTCAAGTACCTGCACATTTATGTAATACCCTTATGGCACGTATACAGAAAGAAGAGATTTATTGTGTGCTTCAAACTTGCGAAGATCGCATATGCGCAGGGCCTAATGACATCCTTTATGAACTTTACAAGCAATATTGGGTGATTTTACAGCATATTTTATGATAATTATTTAATGAAATGCCCCGTCAACGTAACATACACGATAATCCAGGAATAATAATACTAATTCCAAAGAAAGGGAAAGCAGTTACTATTCATGATTATCGTCCCATCACGCTACTTAACACAGATATCAAAATATTCCAAAAAGTTCTTGATAATCGCCTTAAAGCGATCTACCCTTTGCTTATTAGTGACTACCAAGCCGCATTAAATCCGAAGTATAATGTTTTGCAGCGCTTAGTAAAATTCGTGATCTCTCAGCATATTATAAGTTTAAACAGAATCCTGCTTTTCTCTTATCCGTTGATTTTAAACAATACATGTAACAATAAAAAATACATATGAAAATACGTACATATTCATAAAAATACATGGGGCTCACATGAACTTGGGGCGACGGGCCTTCCAGCCCCCCCATGATCGGCGCCCTTGACGACAGTCGTTATGTAATAAATGTTTTTGACGCTTTGTGTCTACATCTGTTGACAGTGTGCGATTTACAAAGGAGTTGAGGGGGGAAATCCTCTTTGCTAATACTGGATATTGCTATAACCAAAGCAGATTTCCCCTCATTCCGGTTGTAATCCTCACACTGTCAACAGATGTAGACACGAAGATTCAAGAACATTTTTTACACAACGACTGCAGTAACAATAATACTTACGGAAGATATTAAATTTTGTTATTAGTTAACATGGAACATCAAAAGAATTTAGAAGTGATTGAAAATTTCTATTATTTTATTTATTATAAACATATGTTGAATTAATATTTTACTTAAAGTTACAAATGCCTACTTTATTGGTTGAAGCAAAAACAAGAAAAAAAGTTTGACTCAAACGAGAATCGAACCCGGGAACCTCTGCATTTGAGTTGCTGATTCTTCTCACTCTGCCACGCCGTCACTTAATAAGTTTGGGCGTCGTACGATATATCCGGCGAGTGAAAAACTTTAAGACGGTTTTTCTCCGTCATTTTTGCCCATTGCGCTCTCCCAGTTTGTAATATTAACTCTTTAAAATGTGCACTAAACTCGCACAAAATGTCCTTCAAAAATTCACTTACCAAAGTGTGCCTTCTCCTTGTTAGTCTGTTTTTGATGCTCTGGACTCTATCGCCTAGCACGCCCGTCTACACCATGACACACGTCTATCATTCAGTGCAGGCACGTATTTAAGTTTTCTTTTCGGAAGGGGCTAAACAAGAATCCTCGTAAGCACGTAATTCTAATGTTTCAAAATTATCGATAATATGTAATAATAATAATAATAGTTGTAGTAGTAAGGGGTTACCTGAGGACACTTTTGGCTCCTGGGTCCCTGGCCCGGAGTCAATGACCTAGGGATACCTTGGCCCACCCTCTAAATTTTGGCAGGGGTACATAGGACCACCCCTCTTAAATTTTGGAAATTGCCAAATCTAAAAATTGGGCATGATAGCCTAGGACCATAGTATTTACCTCTAGTAGTATTTGGGGTCTATGTCGTTCCCTTTCATGGGTAAAAAATTGCTAAAAATTTAAATTTCGGAGGTTTTTGACCTAATTTATCGCCTTTGATGAGGTGTTATTGCCTCATAGGGTTATATGTAGTGATGGGTAAATTCCCGGGAAGATATTTTTCGTGAATGTTCCCGGGAAGATTCCCAAAAATGGAAATTTATGTACAATCACAAAGAACATTGCTTTCTATTACTATATTATAATTTCAAAGTTGAATTCGTTTTTATATCACAGCATATTATTACTGTTGTCCCCAGAGGAGTCTTTAGAATGTATATTCTGAACGATGTTATGTAAACCTATTATTTTATTATATTTAGAGAGTACGCATAAATGTATATTTATTTACAATATGTTCTATGAAAGTAAATATGTTTCAAAAATGGTATAGTAAGTCCACATACTTTTAAACCGCTAAACAGTTTAATTTTTAATGTAAGTGGATTTTCTGAACTTGACTCTACTACTGATATTATAAAAATATTAAATTTTTAGATGTTATAAACAAATTAGTTTGGGTAACTGCCAGAAGACACATGCCCCACCGTTTTATCTACATTTGTATAAATATGTATGTTCACAGTATTTGCAAGATACTTTCCTATCTTTATAATTTTGCATGTAACATTGCCACACACGACCTTTCTTCCTGCTCATTTCTCGAAATTTCGTGCGTTAATTCACATGTAAAAGAAGTTCGAGTACCTCTTCAGAAATTCGAGTCAGAGAGAGGAGACAGACCGACGTCTATTACTAACGGTGGTTTAGGGTATATTAATAGCAGGTTCATCTAGTTTTCTACATAATTCTAGATTACTTTACAAAATGGATCCTTTCCATTGTTTGTAAATTAGTGCTTTGCTACTTTTGGCTATTGTTTAGCTTTGGGGGCCAGATTTTGCACCTACTTTTTTGCGATATTCTATTCCGATGGGGTTATTTAATGATTTCAAACGTTAAATTACGTTACCAGCATTAAATTTAGACAGCATTGCCGAGCGAATGTTAGCGAGTGAATGCGGGTTAGAGCCCCGCAGGGCACGTTGTTTTCTATCTTCGCTAGCAACAATTCACTTTCTTTTGTGACATAAATCACTTCTACTTAGCTGTACGGTTTGTACAAATTCCATACTGTCCTAAAAAATGTGTTCGATACTTTCTTGACTACTTGAACACCACTATCAACTCATTTCTTCCATAAATCATCCTACTTTTTGCTAGTTTTGGGCCCCCAACACTAGACAATTACCCTACTTTTTAGTGCAAATGGAAACGGAACTTAAAAATCATATTATTAGTTTTATAAATTAGAGTCAAAGAACTTTAAATTTTTAAACCTCCAAATTCTCTAAAGCCTAGAAGTAAATCATAGTATATTAAAATAAAGTAATTAGTCATATGGTTCTTATGATTTAGAAGATAAAGTAAAGAAATGGAAATAAATTCCTTCCCGGGAATTTATAGGCCAGAGAAAATACCCGGGAACATTCCCATTTTTTAAATTCCTTCCCACCGAGAATATTCCCACTGCCCATCACTACTCCCAACCCCAGAAGCCAGCAATGCAACTCAAAAAGGAAGTTTGTACCTGACTAAAGGATCTACCTTTGGGTAAAATTTTTAAAATACAACAGGTATTACAGTGGACACTTTTACTAGATGGAACAATAGACGAGGCACTGGATTCTTTCGCTCATGTTTTTAATGCAACAATATATACTTTGTACTGTTCAAAAAAGTAAAAAGAATGAAATTTCCAATAAGGCACGGCGAACAGAGTCGCCACACATTACGAAATAAAAAAAAAACCTTTGGGAACTGTTGTGTGCATTTCCAAATGAATACATATCTTAAAACGAATATATGATGTAGGACTTAATATAAAAAAGCTATTGAGATGCAGCAAATATCTAGACTATATTTGTAAAAAATCAGACACCAGCATCAACAACACTAAACAATTTTGGTATCTTATCAGAACTACGTCTAAAACTTCTAGCATACCTCTTGTATAGTGCAATGATGTATCAGGTGCACAAGTTGAAGGAAGAACATTAAATTTTAATTAATTCTTTTGTAATAAGTTTTCAACTACATAATCAACGTACTTCCCTGTTCAATCCGTTCACTCGTCCACTATATCTCATTTATCAATTACTCCTTCAGAGGATGAGTTACTCTTATTTTCTCTCCGGCCTGAGAGTCTCTGGCCAGGACAATATAAGCTAGACCTTTCTGCGTTCGACATCATCTATTATTTCTTTTCCACTTTCGCCCATTTTTAATAGATGTTTCAGGAAAACCTGTTTTCCCTGCTTTTGGAAAACAGCCCGTTTCTCTGCCATTTATAAATGTGGATTAGAAAGTTCTGTATCATCCTAAAGCAATAGCTTGCTACTCTGAAACATATCAATCCTCTGCGAGAAAATTACCAAAGACATTACTTCCTGTTCAGTACAATCCCAAAGTTGGCAGTGGAGAGTGGACGGCCATTAGGGTGGTCCTTAGGTATATGGGAAAAAATAAATTTTCGAATTTCTTGCGCCGCACCCCCTATTTCTTTTCCTTTGATAATAGAAACATCATACACAAAATTTCACAAAAATCCATCAACGTTAACCCGTGCCGCAAGGAGTTGATTTCTGTAGAAAGAAACCCATTTGAATTTCAATGGCACTCGACTTACTATTTGTCAATAGACATATAATAATTATCATAAATGTAAATAGGACAATATAAAGCTTTCCTCTGTAATTCAGAATTGACGGGTTTCAAATACATTCGGTTGGTTATCAGGCAACAAGCTACAAGCATCGTGATCATCGTCTGTACATATAGTACTTATGGTAATGTGTAACTGTACCAAAATTTTGGTTAAAATATTTTCGTATAAACGCAAATTCTGCGTTGGTGCATTATATGACGTTCATCTGTATTTGTACACTTTGTGCGGTGAATGCTTCTTGTTGATCATGCTGCCGCCTGGTGGTGCTAATAGTCAGATTAGAAGAAAAGGAAAAGGAAAGAATGGAGTTTTAGTTGGACTTCGATTTGTGTTGGTGTGTGTGCGAAACATGATTCAGCAATTTTCTTTTGCTGATCATGTTATGATCTTGTTACCAGACGCTATGTAAAAAGGAGTGTTGGTTGTCATATGATTTGGAAAATCCATCGTTATCTTCAAATATGTATATACCTCATTAAAAATAGTATTGCAAAACTGAATATTCTGGTGATTTCAAGTAAGTCATTATTAACGTAAATCGGCCCCAAGTAATATTTTATAACGACGAGGGGGAGTGATCGAGATTAAGAGTGAAACAAAGGACTTGGCAGGTGGCACTCTAAGGTAATGGACTTATAGTCAGCGACTAACACAAAAATTTGTCGAAATAAGTCAATTCTCCAACAGAAATCACAACATAATGCTGTCACTGCGTTCGCATGGAATGGCTGTCTGTTAAATTCTCTGAATCGGAAGAAAGGACGGTTTTTGTGAGTGGATTCGACGGATATGCAGTGTTTCAACTTAAAATGTGATCACACCTATCGACGAGCCATGGCGGACAGAAAATATTGAAGTGAGTAGTAAAAGTATACTTACGAATTCATTACGTAAATGGGGCGACAAATGTATAGAAAAGCTTGTTTATCTCAGGTACGTTTGTTCATTTCCAATAAATGGCACTGTAATATGTAATTTTGTCAGTTTTTTCTTTCACAGATTGCATGACGTGGTGAGAACGTGATTCTTGAATAACTTGTGTTCAATCCATGAAAGTAGGTGATGCTCTCGTCTATTTTCGAAATACGCCTTAGGTCTTCGCCCAGGTGATTCCCGTCAGAGTCTGGACCGTACGGTAAGGTGCATCGCGCCTTCCTTGAGCGATTTTCGTGGGGACGAGCTTTCTGAACCCACAAACAAAATAGTGCAAAGCTATATTATTTGGGGGCAAAGAATAGAGAGTTCTCCACGGTGGCCGGTTAAGGAGGGTGGGTACCGAACAGCACTATGCTGGACCGTAATAGAATGGCTAAGCCCTTCACAGGGACAAAAGTCTCAATCAGGAAGGTACACGGATCGAGCCCAGATACCGTAATAGAATGGCGTTTCCCTCCAGGGACGGATCAATTAATAATAATTCACGTTTTTATTAATTGATTCGTAACGGATGTAACATCTGGGAGAAGATCTAGGTGTAATATTTGACAGGTTTTATTTCTCATGATATGTTATATGCGCCAAATTGAAGATATTATTGGTGTTTGTTGTGTTTGTATATTTGTAACTTGCAATCATGGCAGAAAGTGAAAATTTGAGTTTGCAAACTTTGCTTGAAGCTATTAATGACATTAAGCAATCACTTAATGATGCTGTTAACGATACTAAAGAACAAATGCAATCACTTAATGATGCTGTTAACGATACTAAAGAACAAATGCAATCACTTAATGGTAGTGTAAATGACACTAAGCGACAGCTCAATGAAGTCATTAACGAGTCGAAAACTGAAACCCAAGCTCAGATAGAAAAATTCTCTAACGACCTTACAGGTAAATTAGAAACGTTAGAACATAGGATGGATGGGCAAATTCAGACGTTGTCGACTGAGTTAGTGCAAATGAGAAGTGAAATAGACAGGGTTAGTCGTACTTGTGCGGATAACTTTGAAAAACTGTCAGCACAGTTTCAAGAGAAATTAAATGTACAAGAAACAAAAGTTGATGAGGTTAAGCTTGACGTGAAAAATAACGAAGACAAAATACGTTTTGTCAATGCTAAAGCTAATCAGTTAGGAGATCAAGTTAGGGACACCGAGGAACGTATTATAATGATTGGAAATAAAGTTAAGGATTTAAGTTCCGATGTCAACTTAGTAGATGACAAAGCTGAGCGAGCGCAGGAAAAAGTGGGAGAACACGAAAGTAGAATCATGAAGTTAGATCAAAATGTCCGCGAGATTTATGATGTTAGTATTGCGGCCCGTGAAATAGCTCATCATACCCAAACAATGATAGATGATGTAAAGGGTAAAGTAGAAAGTAAATTCGAGATAGTGAATCAAGAGGTCAGAAACTTGCGCGTGAGTATGATTGAAAGTCAAATTAGGTCATCAACGCTTGTAGGAAACGTAAAATCTGAGGTGGAAATTAAAGAAGAAAAATTTGACACTAGCGTACGTAAAAACACCAACCCTTTTCTTGATTACGATGTTAGTTCTGTGTTGAGTGAAAATGATTCTTCGGATTCTCACAGTGATAATAGCTTTGTTGGGGTAAAAACTATCAAACGGAGGAAAAAGCGAGAAAGAAAGGTAGCTATAAAGTCACGAGATTTAGATTCTTTCGAGAAATTCTCTGGTCACGAAAATGAATTGACTGCCACTGCTTTCTTACGCAAGTTTGAAGATCAAGCTTCGCTTATGTCAATTTCTCGTAGTCAATATTTAGACATTATCAAATTTTTGTTGACTGGTTCTGCGCAAAATTGGTACATCAACAATTGTGGGTTTTTCACTTCTTACGATCGTTTTGCCGAATTGTTCAAATTAGAGTTTGAGAATGAACAGGTTCGTGCTAACAAATTAATGGTATTGCAATACAAACCATATGATGCAAAAGTCGACGGAAGTGTGTACAATTTCGTGTCATATAGATGTAATAAGATTCAAGAAATTAATCCCGACATAAAAGAATCGTTAGCTATCAGTATAATTCTCAATTTGATTCCACCTTACAACCGACGTCAGTTAACAACTTTGTCCACTATGAATTTGTCTTCTGTATTGACCGTCATACAAAGATTAGAAGCAATTCCCAGGTCTGATAACCGTAACAACAGCAATAATCATAGGTTCCTGAAAGTCAACCAGGTGTCTGTTAATAAGAACGGTAAGCGTAAAAGTAATCAGAATAACGTTAATGACTGTGATGAGTCATATCAGGTACATTCGAACGAAAATTTAAATAACAGAGGTAATCGAAAAAGAAAAAATTCCTTTCGTAGAAACAAAAAGAAAAAGTGGATTAATAATAGTAGTTCTGATAGGCATGAAGAAAGTGTGTGTTTTTGTAATCATGGTTCAAATGTAGGTAATAACAATGATAACGTAAACCAAAGTGAAGCCACTAGTGGTGTGACTAATAAGCCAACGAATGGTAATTCTCAAACGAGGAATTCACCTCAGACTGGTTTCAGTAATGGAAACTTTGTAAATCCTTCGAACTTTGGTAATCCTACTGGGTTTAGGCCACCGAGACCAAATTTCGTGAAAACTGCTGCAGGCAATTTTGGGTTTCAAAATAGATTTCCTCCCCCAAACTAGAAACACCCTGCCTGAAGAGTGCTCATAGCAGGGAATTAAATCAAACGTGTAGTAATGAGTTATATAATGCACTCCTTCCAAATGGTCAGACTGTTTTTGTAAAGCTTGATAAAAATTTAATAAACTTAGTACAGTGGGATGATGTTTTCTCATCTGACGAAGAGGAAACTAAAGATTTTTTTAAAACTAATGTGAATTCATGTGCCACTGCTGAAATTCTTGTCAAAATCATGAATGAGAATCTGTACGCTCTGTGCGATTCAGGTGCTTCGGCTAGTTTGTTAAGCTATAACGCATGGAAGAAAATATCCAATATAGTGTCAAACGCTGTATTACAACCCGCTCCTCAAATTGTTCTGGTAGATTATAGTGGAAAAAGAACGAAATCAGTTAAGGGTGAGGTTACCCTCTGTGTAGAAATTGGACCTGTAACTTGTGATGTTAGATTTATTGTTGTCAGTGACCTTAATTGTAATTGTCTGCTAGGCAGAGATTTCTTATCGCTAGCTAATGCGAAATTAGACTTTGGCGAGAAATCTGTTACTGTAGGTTACGACCCTAACACTTGTAAGGTACCAATGAAAGAGTATGAGCACGGATTTGGTAGTGACCCCCTTCTGAATAATGAAAATAAAGGTAAAGTAAAAATACTTACTAGAGAGAGTGTTAATAAGGTTGGTTTTCATTTAAATAATGTGAATTGTGTTGACACTGATTTTGCCATTGAAAGCGAGAACGAAGATGTAGTCGAACCTGTGCTAGAGTGTCCAATAGTTAAGAATTTAGAAATGCATAAGAAACAGCTGACGCAGGAATGGATGGATAGTTTATTAGAAAACAGTAAAGCATTTTAACACGTAGATAAGTATACTACCAACAATGATTTAAATGTAGAGCAAATAAAACAAGCACATTTGAACGAAGCTGCTGAAGTAAATTTTTTGTATCATTTTTATGGGGAACAAATACATAAATTGGATGAGGAAATTCAAAAGTCTCATAATAATGTAAAAGTAAATCAGGACATTTGTAATTTAAGCAAAACTACTCGTAATACCCAAAGTCACTTTCCTTCTGTTACTGAAATTGGAACAAAAGTTCTTGAAATTGAAAATTTATCTAATGTTCAAACACAACAACTTTATGATTTGTTATTGAAACATAGATTGGTTTTTAGCGATTTGCCAGGTAAATATAATAAATTTGAATACGCTATCGAAGTTGAGACTGATCAACCGATTGTAAAACGTCAGTACCCATTACCCTTTAAATATAAGGAAAATATTGAACAGCAAATAGCTGAGTGGCTAGAATGTGGCGTAGTGGAAGAATGTATTTCTGTGCATTGTCATCCTTTGTTGTGTGTAGCTAAGAAAAACACTAGTAAACTTCGTACTGTTGTAGATTTAACTCAATTGAACAAATTTGTAAAATTAAAGCAGTTAAAAGTCAATAAGATCGATGATCTTCTCATCAAATTTCAAGGAATTCAATTCGTGTCTTGTTTAGATTTTGTGGGAAGTTATTTACAAGTATGTTTAAGTAAAGAAAGTAAACAATACACAGCTTTTTGTTGGAACGGTAAAATGTATCAGTATACTCGAGTTCCGTTTGGTTACATAAACGGAGGAGCTGCTTTTATGTTGTGTTTGCAAACTGTCCTTGGGGCAGGTTTATATGAAAAAGTAGTCTAGTACATCGATGATGTCTCTGTAATTTCTATGACTTTTGAAGAACAGTTACAATTTTTGGATCAAATATTTCAGAAAGTTTACGAGGCTGGCATGACTTTAAATCTACAAAAGTGTACTTTTTGTAACACGAAATTTAGCTTTTTAGGGTTTGACATCAGTCCGCAAGGCATAACAAAAAATCATTCTTATGTACAGTGTATCAAAGGCCTACCAAGGCCTAGAAATTTGAAAGAATTACAAAGAGTTTTAGGTTTGTTCCAGTGGTGTGCCAAATTTGTTGAAAATTTCGCTCAAAAATCTGAATCTTTGTTTGGTTTGTTAAGGAAAAATAAAAAATGGATCTGGGATCAATCTTGTGAAGACAGTCTCAACCAATTGAAAAGTGATTTAGTTCAGGAGGTGATGCTTGCACATCCTTTGTTAGATCATGATTTTTGTTTAATTACAGATTGTAGTTCAGTTGCTTTGGGAAACATTCTTTTTCAAGAAGTAGACGGTAAGAAACATATTTTAGGATTTTATAGTAGAACGTTAAAACCTGCAGAGAAAAATTACACTGTGACTGAACGTGAGTGTCTTTCAATTGTAGTCGCGCTTAAACGTTGGTCTCAATTGTTGTATGGAAGACATGTAAAAATTTACACGGATCATAATTCATTGGTATATTTGCACAAAATGAGACAGTGGAACTCTAGACTTGCTCGTTGGAGCTTACAAATTCAGGGATTTGATGTACAAATTGTGTATATTAAAGGTCAAGATAATCAAGCTAGCGATGCATTGTCACGTATCATTTTGTTTCCTGAGGTTGAAAAGCATGAAGTTAATAAGTACAAGGTGTTGCCTTCTTGTTTTAAACATTTGTCTGTTCAAGATTTAATTAGCAAGCAAAGAGAACATCCGGAGTATGAAAATATCATGAAGTACTTAGAGAATCCCAATGATCCTTATGTTAAAGTCAAGAATCGTAATATTGGTGAATTTTACAAAATTGAAAATGGAATTTTGTTGAATCGCAGTTACCATTTTCCTAACCAATGGAAAATTTGTATTCCTCCTTCACTTGTGAACGATGTAATTCAAAATTATCATGAACAAGGTCATTTTGGTTTTGAAAAGGTTTTAGGCTTTGTTAGTGATTGTTGTTATTGGAAGTCCATGCGTAGAGATATTAGCAATTATTTGCGTGATTGTGTTGTATGTAAACGTACGAAAGTTGAAACTTCACCACCAGCTAGACCTTTACAAACTGTAGCTGTAAAGAATGTAAGAGACATGGTCTCGATTGATTTGTTAGGACCTTATCCACCTTCTCATACTGGAAATAAATTTGCATTGTCAATTTTAGATGTATTTAGCAGATATTACACAATGTTCCCAATCAGAAATGCAACGACCAAATGTGTTTTAAGATGTTTAGAATATTATTACTTTGTAACCATGGGAATTCCAAAATCCATACTAGTAGACAATGGTGGATGTTTTGTATCAGCAAAATTTAAATCTAAAATGGAAGAATATGGTATTAAAATTCACTATGTAATTCCTTACCATCCAAAGATCTCAATTGTAGAACGAATCCATAGGGAGACGAATAGGTTGTTCAAATTGTTGTGTAACGAAGAACATACTTCTTGGGAGAGGTACATACCTCAAATTGTCATTTTGTTAAATTATTCTGTGTGTAGTAGTTTGGGTGTCAGCCCTGCTAGTCTTCATTTGAATGTAAAAGCAAATTATTCTGTGTTGAAGCATTTTGGCATTGTAACAAACGAAAGTTATGATGAAAATGAACCTGTGAATTGGGAAAATAAGCTCATAATGGCTGACTACCGCAGAAGTGAAAAGGTTAGAAAAAGAAATGAGAAATATAATGCATCCCAAGAAAGAAAATACAAAATAAAAGAAAATGATTTGGTATTTCTGTTGCAATCACATTTGAGTTCAACAGTAGACAAAAAGATTCGCAAGTTTTTCATGCTTTACAAAGGTCCACTGTTTTGTAAAAATAAAATTTCAGACAAAGTCTTTGAACTTGTAGATCCTTTAACTGGAGAATCTTGTGGCGTACATTCTATTGATCGTATGAGAGTGTGGAGACCCACTCAAAAAACTAGGAACATCTGGTTAGAATTAGCTAAGAAACATATTCATGAAAGGAATTTGATTCTGTAAAAGAAAATAGTGAAAAAACTGATTCTTGTGAACCGGAAACGTTAGTAAATGTGAATTCTTTGAATATACCGAAAGTTAGTTTGTCTGTTTTCAATGAGAGTGAATGTAATAAGTTTAATGTTCAGTTGTTGTTTAAAGAGCTGTTAAAATGTGACACATATTTGCAACATTTAAATGATAAGCTAGATTGTCAGTATCGTACTCTTTTGTTAGCTTTATTCGATTGCTGAATCCTAAGCTAAACAGACGTGACGTGTAAAAAAAAATCACGGATATGATTATTTCCTAAATGCTAATATGTATGAAAATGTTGTTTATTAGTATTCATATGTAAAGGAAATATGAGATACAAACTCGTTTACATGAATTATCGTATTGTCTTGTTGATGCTTTGCGTTGAGTTATCAAGACTAACTGTAAGATCTTAAAACACCAAATGTATGAGGTGAATTGTATAGCATTCATGTATTATTAAGAATGTAAACGATGATATGCTCTGATGTTGTCAGAGTGAGAGTAAGTTTTTATGTGTCAGTGGAACACTCTGACGCGAGTATTGAATTATGAACGGCAACTCCCCCCCCTCATTTATTTTTAACCTTTGGGTTCATTTTTCTATGTTGTTTTTGTTACACAGTTGTGCCTCGAAGTCCTAAGCCGGACCCAAATTATGGGGCGAGACGCCCGCGCTTTTCAAATTGTCAGTGTAGTAAGGAAAAGAGAGATAGGGAGAACGGAGTCAGTTGAGGGTCAGATTGAATTAGTGACCTGATGCCTCATTGACACCAATCCGCACGCATGTATTAGTGGTATGACCCTGGCTTTGATTTACTCAGATCACAGAGCTGGGTCCTAGAGGCAATATTTAGGGAATACCACGAAAACCATAAATACATGAAATCTATTATGTAGTTAGAGTTAGGTGTGAAATATAAACTGTTAAAAATAAATGTAAAATAGGAATTTCAATCCCGGCGTGATAGAGAAAAATCATAGAAAAAACTAGAAGTCGTAACCACTATTGAGCATGCGCGTGAAGAAGTCTCTCCCAAGCTCGATGAGGCTCGTGACGTCGCTTTCGAGCGACGTCAAACTGGCAGAAATTCGTGGGACGTAACACCTTTATAAGCGAGGCCTGCTCGCCGCTCCGGTTGATTCTGAAGCCGACGATCAACGAGTGTGAGCCTTCCTCAGTCCCGGCCGCCTGGTATAACATCAGGTATGTGATTATTTTTTCTAAGTTCCCCCTTCAACTTGGGATGATTACTTTGAGATTTGTAGTCGCACTTTGAGAATGTATAGTGTCGAATACGAAGTCCCTTCAAATTGAGACCAAATTCCCTCTTCGAGAATTAACATTTTTCCCTTCGGGCCAATGCAAGTTGCGATGTACGAAGTTCATATTTCACTATTTTCAATAAATCGGGGTTTAGTATAAAAACCTTCTAGCACCCATTAGGTATTATAGGGGTTGTGCTCCCACTTAAGTGATGTAGTAAAACTTCCAAGTTGTCATTCCAAGTAACCGATTTTGTAAAATTCATCTGTATTCTTATTTTTATTTTTTTTTAAATAAAAAGTCAAGTGTAATGGTCTCTTTGATTTAGTCAAGCTTATCCCACCTAATTAGATTCGGCTCACAGTCTTCATATGTTACCTGGGTTTCGATTTCCAGTACCAAGCTCTACCACTGTTAGTGCCCTTTCTCATCATCTTCGAACCAGTAAGCCAAAGACGTTTTCGAGACCGAGGCTAAAAGGGAGTTGGACTCCGAACCAACTTTGTAATACTGGGTGGAGAGTGAAGAAGTGATCTCAAATACGATTTCACAAAAGAAAGTGTACACAATTGCTACGCCAATCTCAGAACAACAAAACATCATATAACATTTTATGGTGTTCGGTGTTCGCCGGGTAACCAACTGTGTGTTCTTGAATCTCTAAACAAATCTCTGGTGCTCATTCACTTTATAGGGGAACCAACTATCTCAGTTGTCCTAAAACGCGATTTTAGCAAATCGGGAGTGATTTTTTTTTACCGAAGAGCGTTCAATAGATAAAAGTGAAAAGTGTACGCGAAGTTTTTCTTTTGACTAGTCAAGTGGTGAATCGGTACTATGTAAAGTCAGTACAGTTCAGTGGCGTACTTGGACTAGGCGGTGTTCAGCCTATGACTCTGATATACAAGTATAATTTTTTCTGCTCTAAATAGTGCGTTTCACAAGTAGTGAAGTGGCGACGAAAATTTTTTATTCTCAACTTCTTTCGCTTTAAGTTGTTATAAGTCAGCGGAATAGTTGCTAGGTTCCGCAGAGCAAGACTCAGTTCACCTCACGACGTTTTTTTTTGTGTAGTAATGGAAATGAAAAATCGGGACGCGAGTGTTAATACAGAATTCAGCTCTTGTCTCATGTACTTGCAAAACCCTAAGTCTGCTTATGCTTCTGCCAGCTTTGGTAGGGTCACAGTCAGTTTTATCTCTAGACAACAGAACCTCCCGATCTACGGGATGAAAGTTCGACTCGTTTGTCCGGCGATAGGTGGCTAATACCCTTACCACTTATTTGGGAGGGATCACAGGCAGTTTTATCTCTAGACAGCAGAACCTCCCGTTTTACGGGATGAAAGTTCGACTAGTCTGTCCGGCGATAAGTGTCTAAAATCCTTTCCCATGCAACGCTTGGGGGTCACAGGTATCTTATTCTCTAGGTCCAGCAGGGCCCCTCTGTACTAGGGGTGCAAGCCCGACGGCTGCCTGGGAATAACTGCCTAAAACTCACCTTTATGCAAATGCAATACCTAAAATCAAATGCAGGTACATGAACCAATGGTTTGATGATCGAAGTTCCCCTTGTGAATTTAAAAGCAAAATAGTTTAAAACAATGTTGTTTGTGCTATAAAAAAATGAAGTTAAAAAAAAGAAAACAAGTTAAAGAATAGAAGTAAAAAGTAAAATCCTCATAAGTGAACAAATAAGTATCTGTTATAAACAGCTGTCTAGTCACTTTCCGTTTCCCGTTCTGAAAAGTAAAGCAAAATTTATAAAGAAAGGGAAGTTGAGTATTTCAAGTTCAAAGGAAGTTAAATGAAGATATTGAAATAATAATAAGTCTCATAATACGTAACAATTTGACGTAGTATTTCCGAGGAAAGTAGCTATCAGTGATTAAATTCTTACTATATCAGAGGAAATAGGTTGATTACCCACTGCCCTGGTTTAAGAGGCCACTGACTTGCGAAAAACAGATTTATTATCAAAAATGAGTTTCGCGCAGAAAATAAAAGAAAAGCTATTAGATTTAGGGCAATCTCATTGTCCTAAGACACCCACGGGCAAACACCGTTATATTTTAGATCGGTAGAATAATTATTATTGTATTGAGTGCAATAAAATAAAAGTCCACGGGCATTCTCCTCCTGAGTTTGGTCGTTGGAAAAAGAATCCATTACCGAGATACTTGGATACGTGGAGTCAGCCAAGATATCGTGAACCAACGACCGCGAGCCCGCAAACCCCAGACGCACCAGCGAGTGGTTGCGATCTTTCGCCGCTGGCCGCGTCTAGTCCTATCCCGACTAGAAATGATATAGAAATACAAAGTGCTGGTTCAAGTGAAAAACCAACGCCAGCTCCTAGGACGATATATGTAAATTCAGATACTGATGAGACCCCACCGGGGGTAGATCCGAAAACTCTAATGAATGAAGTAAATTTAAAAGATGAACTAGAGATAGCCGAACTAATCACTGCAGGTCAGGAATGGCCTCAGGCAACAATTGAGATAGAAACAACAGCAGGTGTAATACCTGATGTCCCCTCGAACCAAAGTCCCTTAGATAATAATAAGTTAGATGATAAGGAAAATAGATTAAGTAATTTAGTGTTAAGTGTAGAAAATAAAGACATTGGTGTATCAAAAGGACCAGATAGCTCGGTAGCGCTATATTTTCCTATTAAATACGAACTGTCGGATCCTAGAACGCCGTTGGAAATGCAAAGACCCACCTTTCAATCTTTTTATGCTGGTAGTAGTGATGAAACTGTTTATGCTGAAATCGGTCCTAGAACTATGTATGCTAACTTAGATACTGAATCACGGATCTCAATGAATAAAGAGCCCATTTACGAAAATATTGATCTCGAACCCAAGACTTCAACGAATAAAGAGCCAATTTATGCAAATATAGGAACAGAACCAAGGGAAACGAAAATTGAGAACCCTGACGAAAATAATGAAAATGAATTGCGCTCTCTGACACAACCTAACGATGAAGAGTTAATAGACCAGATTAAGCAGTCATTACAAACAGAACTGTCCCCGGCAGTAGGAAACTTAATTCGACCTTTAACTAAACAACTACGAAACAAGAAAGTACAGGTCACAGTTGTTCGTCGCCACGGTGACGACGAAGAGAAATTAGGTATTTTATTTCAAGCTGGCCCCTCAGCCCCCTTTGAAGATTTATTACCTGAGGAAAATGTAGTTGGAAAGTTTGATATGGAAATACAGACCGACGATTTTCAAAAGAAAGATATTGGTGTTCAGACCGAATATAAGTTTCCTAAAATGATCCGGATTGACACAGACCGTGAACTTAAGGTTCTTCGGACAACAGCTACCCAAACCAACCCTGTCATGTTTGAAGATAGCCTTACCCTCCAAGAGAAACTGCAATATTTAGACAGTATAGATAACATACTCAGTGTAGTTAGTAAAGTTAGGTGGTCAAACGGAGATATTAGTAGTGCCGACTCAGATGGGGGTGAATCGTTGAAAGACGATTGGTTAGGTTACGAACTACAGAAATTACAAAACGACGAAACGAGTCTTCTCCTGCGTCAGCCCTGGAGGATGAGTCAAAACCCTCTTGGAACTCCGAAGAAGAGCTCCGATATGACCACTGGGATCCTCCCACGGTTTCTACTCCCCGAACAGCGAACCAAGACCCTCCCACAGAGTACACTGACCAGAGAAATGACCTCGTCGCCCCTGCTCCAATTGAGAGGAGGTTAGGCGAAGAGAAGAAAAGTGATGATGCTTTTCCCTCAGTTTGCTCCGACCACCAGAAGCAAATTGAGAAAGAAGAAGAAAAAGATAACGATTCCTGGTCTGAGAGTAGAATAAACGAAAACATTGGTAAAATCTTTGATTACGCGGAATTTGGTACGTCAGTAATTTGTTTAGATGAAGTAGAAAATAGAAACGATCCCTCAACCTCTCCAACCCAAAGTGAATCTAACAAACAAACTGATAGTGTTAAGAGTATTGGTTTACAACCTTCAGCTAGTGCTAGTTCTAAATTTAGTTCCTATAATGAAACTGGTGAATCACCTGCGACCAAGGAAATGAAAAAGTACCAACAAGAGGAAAAGTTAGATCCCTTGCAGATAGTGTTTGTTTCGCCACCTAGTAGCGTAATTACACCCACGACCCCAGTGGAGAAATTAGAGTTTAGCGAAGGGGAAAAGACAGAAAAATCAGTATTCAGCGAACAAGATAGATCTTATACCTCAGAATTTAGTTCAGAACAACCCTCCGAGTTAGAAAATAGAAGTGTAACTGATACCGACTCTAGGTCCGTCTGTGAAAATTTCGACACCTCGGCTTCTTTAGACAGGTCCTTAGATCTGAAAGATGAGCCCGTCTCCCACTCATCAAGTGAAGATAAGACCTCTGATAAGCAAATATCCAGTTTTTCGTCCTTTTTAAAAGTAGATCCTGAGGATAAGCCTCACATAAATTTAAAACCTGAGCAAGAAATTAAAACTAGTCCGGTTACCGAGCCATCAATACCATATAGTTTTGAGAAACCTAAATTTACGGATACAGTAGTAACAGGCAAAGTTAGCAATCCTCCTCCCGAGGGTGACAATCAAAATTCTACTATTGGTGCTAAACCACAAGCATTCAAGATCTATCCAAATGTTGAAATTCCCTCCTTCTCTGGTAATAGGCATGAGTGTGTGGAACTTTTTCTGCAAGAATATGAATTAGTGGCTAGCATATACGAATGGTCAACCCTAGAAATAGTAAATTATCTTCCTTACTGTCTAAAAGGGGAAGCTTTCTCCTTCTATTTAGTAGACCTAGCTAACATTTTACCTTTAAACTATAGCGAGATAAAGGAAAAACTTAAAAAGGCTTTCCCTAGTATTGAGTATACTGCAAGATTAGAATATGACGTTGATACAAGAAAACAACAACCCAATGAAAGTACCTTAGCGTTTATTTATAAGTTAATAAAGGATTTGAAATTCTTGCGAGGTTGGGTTAATGATAGTGAATTGATGAGTAAACTTAGAATGAGTTTGTTGCCAGACATCCTAAATAAGCTGATGCTTGAAGTGGATGATTGCGATAATCTCGAACAGTGCCTACAATATCTTAGAAAATTTCACACAGCGCAACGATTAGTTAGTCAGAGAATTAGCCATGACGTAATATGGGAAAATGACCGCCTGGACTGGTCAAGCATTAAAGAACAACACCAACCAGGATTTGTACAGATTAGTTCTTGTTACTCAGACGAAGTAGTAGCAGAACCGGGTTACAAAACGTATAGGAACAATCACCAAAATACCCATGGCCTTGGCCATGGGCAGGCTCAGCTTTGTACAGTCAAGATAAAAATAGGAGACCGCTGGGCGCAAGCTCTTATAGATTCTGGCTCTGAAATTTCGATAGCTTCAAAAACCCTCTTACCCCCAAGATTTCCACTAACGGAAAGACTGAAGGGTTATGTAAAGCTTCGTGGAGTAGGTGCCCAGCCCAGAGATTACATTCCTGTGGTGAGAATAGCGTGTTGCTTCAAGGATCACTTGAAAACAACCAAACGAAGATTTCTAGACGTAGCTATAGTTGACCCACAGTTTTGCGCCTATGACGTTATTTTGGGGATAGATTCTTTGCACAAGTATGTCACAACCATTCATTCCAAATATATGGAACTAGCAGATAAAGACGGGAATCATGTCGAAGATCTATGGTTTACAATTCCAAAAAGTACATATGGGTATCGTCAAGGTGTGATTCATACCTTAGACTTAAAACATGTTAAACGATACCCACCATCAGTAGGAAAAAGATCGTTTAATGATTCCCAATCAAGACAGAACGATAATGCTAGACAAACGGCTTTCTTTATCCCCCCTCATACAAACAAACCAATTTATAAGAAACGGAACCTCCCACTTAGGAGTAAGGATCCGTACCCAAAATTGGTCACCGGAAATCACATAAAACCCGTTGTTAGTGTACCTGATAAGAGGCAAAAACTCCCTGTCCAGGAAATTACATCTCGTGTATTCGTGTGTTCCAGGGAAACTACAAAATTTCCCTCGGAGCCTACGAATAAAACGAATAGAAAAGTCAATAGATGTAGAAAGGCAAGAAGTAAACGAACTAAGAAAAACAAGGTATCTTCCAGTGCTCCTGAGCTGGAACTTACCAATTCGCTTGACTTAGAGAAAGAGGAAAAGAACCTGTCCAACTTTGACCCTCAGCCAGGCAATAGTGGAACTTTGGTAGCTAGTTCTACAGAAAGTTCGAATACAGAAATTATTCCGAGAAAGAAAAAGAATGCGCCTTATGCGACAAGATATAACAAAAAGAACCAACACTCTGTAAAGCCACCCCTGGCCTCACAGGCGCCAGATGAGCCTGTAGAGGACCAATCAAATAGCGGACATTTAAAAACATTAGAAAAACAATTGATAACGCAAGGAAGTGTAAATGATCCCGCAACCCTCCCTGATCTAGAGAGTTCTGCTCAGGATCATAGTCAGAAAGAGGTCGTGCCAGACCCCTTGGGGCTGAGCGACGAACTTTTTGATATCTATCCGGACACTACCTATAAAGTACACCTTCCAGCAAATGTCCGCGTGCCGTCCAAGGCTTCATATGACATAGAAATTACCGCACCAACCGGGAACGTGCATATTTGGGAATTCTTACCGTCCAAAGGAATTCGATATTGGCACTCCTGTTTGATCCCAAGAGGCCCAGTTTTTACAGACAATGGAAATATCACTCTGACTATTTTTAATAGTTCAGATCGAACCAGATCTTTGTCTAAAAATCTTTATTTAGGGAAACTTGTTCCCCAGGTCGAGTCCTTAAATGACAAAACGGATAATGACGTACAGGCCGTTAACCAAATCATACACCTTACTAACAAAGATGAAACAGAGGACGTGGAAGTCCCTGAACAACCCCAGAAAGTCCCCCAAACAAAGGAAGAATTAGCTCAAGCACTAAATATTGGCCCAAACTTAAACCCAGAAGAAAGAAACCAATTACTGGACTTATTGATGGAATTTAGGGATGTAGTAGCCTGGGACAAATCTCGTCTGACTGCGGCTACCGATAAATTTATGTGTCCCTTAGAGGTCATTACAGATATACCTGTTTCTCACCCACCATATAGAGAGACACCAAAACAGAAAGAGATAGTCGCGGCAGAGATCCAAAGAATGTTAGACAAAAATTTTATCCAAGAAAGTCAAAGCCCATATTCTGCACCAATTGTGATAGTAGCGAAAAAAGATGGCTCCCCGCGCATATGTACGGATTTTAGAGGACTGAATACGATACTAAGGCCTAATTATACGCCAGTGCCGCGTATAGATGAGATACTAGCGTTTCTGAATGGTACCAAATACATAAATACGTTGGATATGCAAAGTGGTTACAACCAATTATTAATCCGTCCGTGTGACATAGAGAAGACTGCATTCATTTGCAGCCGTGGAAAATTCGAATTTTTGAGACTACCATTCGGCCTAAGCACGGCCCCGGCCCTTTTTCAAAATATGATGAATGTTATATTTCGTGACATTATGTGGAAATATGTCATCTGTTATTTAGACGATTTAGTTTGTCCTAGTCCTTCTTTCCCAGATTTAATAGAAAGAACGAGAATTATTTTATCTCGACTCCGGGAGGCCAACTTAAAACTCAACCCTAAGAAATGTTACTTTGGTTACGAAGAAGCCTCTGTGCTTGGTCACATCGTCGGCAGACGAGGAATTTGTGTAGATCCCGCAAAAACGGAAGCTATAGCAAAGGTACCCTACCCTACTACAGTCAAAGAAATACGTAGTTTTATTGGACTTTGTTCATTTTACCGAGCTTTTGTCCAAGGATTTTCCTCTATTGCAAAACCACTCATTTCATTCACTAAAAAGAATGCCAAATTCGAATTTGGAGAAACTGAAAAACATTCATGGGATACTTTGAAATCTTGTCTTACATCTGCTCCGGTCCTTGCCCACTTTGACCCGAATCAGGACGCCATAGTCTATTCGGATGCCTGTCGAGACGGAATAGGTGGATATGTTGCACAAATTAAAGAAGATAACAAAGAACACCCAATAGCTTATTTTTCGAAATCATTGTCTCCAGCGGAGCTCAACTACTCCACGGTCGAGCTCGAAGCGCTAGGAGTTACCAAGACAATTTTGCATTTCCACTTTCTATTGGCAGACCGTCCCTTTATTGTGCGGACCGATGCTCATGGTATATGTTACCTCAGAAACAATAAGATGCTAAATTCTCGTTTCATGCGTTGGGCAATTCGTTTGCAACCCTATCAATTTACGATTCAACACGTCAAAGGCCGCAATAACGTGACCGCCGATTTTTTGTCAAGATGTCCGCTAAAGGATGAGTTACCCTCTAAATTTGGTCAAGAAGAAGATTGTGCAGGCGTGTGCAACCTAGTGTTATGTCCCAAAATAGATATCAAAACAATGCAAAAAGAGGACGATAAAATTAGAGAACTAATACAAAAGAAGAAAGATAACCCCACTGATCGTGCTCTAAAACCCTATGTTGTAGTTGACGATGTGTTATATCGAGTCATGAACAAAGACAAGAAAGTAGTGATACCGGAAAAGGCTATCCCCGACATGTTACAAGAGCCCCACTCGTCTCCGCTGTGCGGATGCCATACGGGATTTTCTCGCACTTACTCTAAAGTAAACGAACGTTACTATTTTCCGAACATGGGGAAAATAGTTAAGGAATACGTGCGCTCTTGTGACGAATGTCAGAGGGTGAACATCCCTCGAGAAAAGAAACAAGGTTTTCTTCATCCCTTACCTGTAAAAGATGAATTATTTTCCCGTTGGAGTTTGGATATTTTTGGCCCGCTACATAGTAGCGCAGGCTACAGCTATATCCTAGTTATGATAGAATATCTCAGCCATTTCGCAATATTAGTACCGCTACGAAATATTAAAGCCCCGACAGTGGGTAGAGCCATGTTGGACGAGTTAATCACGCGTTTTGGCCCCCCTAAAGAGGTACTGACGGATAGAGGAAGTAATTTTCTCTCAACAATAATGGCCGAACTAAATGACTTATTCGACATTAAACATGTTCGAACTGCAGCATTTAAACCGTCAACAAACGGGCTATGTGAGCAATTTAACTCCGTAATTGCAAATTTCCTAACTAAGTACACGGCTAAACAGCCTACTAAGTGGGCGGAATATGTCCGCTTGTGTGCATATGCCTATAATATATCAACATCCCCTATTAGGAAATACTCTCCATATGAGATTGTCTTTGGTCAAAAGGCAAGATTTCCCACTCAGTTTGACACCCAGTATCAGTTCACAAAAATACAGGAACATCAGAAACAATTAAAGTTAATCCGTAAACTAGCCCAGAAGGCTATGACACATGCACAGCAGCAGACTAAATTACGCGTTGATCGCACTAGACAACCTATTAAACTAAAGGTTGGTGACTTAGTATTGTGTAGAGATTATTTACCTAAGAAGGATATTTCTCCAAAGTTGACACCCAAGTATATGGGACCGTATTACTTAAGGAGTATTTCTCCCACAAATGCTTGTAAAATTGAACTAGTAGCAAACCCTAACCACACTCAGATTGTAACTATTGAAAGGTTAAAGAAGTATTTCCCCCGAGACAACTCACGTGAGCTGGAAGATTCTAGTGATAGTGAGGACGATGAATGTTAAGCGTACCGTCCAATTTGACCATGAGGCCTCGCCGCCTACCTTCTGACGAACGTTTAAAAAAAAAGAGAAAAACAACCTTGGCGTATATTAACTAGTGAGTGTATAGAATGTCTCATATATCAGAGAATGTCTCATATAGCTTATAGACCTCTAAAAAGTGGAGTACATGTAGTCACACATGACCTCTGGCATACCGGAACACTTGCATACAGGGCTATAGATAGAGCCAATCTACGTTGTGAAATTGTAAAAAAAAACTATTTTCGTAAACTTTTCAACAGTCAGAAACTAAAGGTTACTTCCTGGGATCCATTCCCCCTCCCCTAAGATGTGGTAAAAGCATTAGATACTATGGGAATAGGCACTCTTATTAGTCAGCGGCGCTAAAGTTGAACCGAGGAGCAAATAGGTCATTTTGTTTTTGGAATCAGGGCCCTACCATAACTACCATACCACGAAAAAAGTTAGACGCGTCACAAGAAAGGTTATGTCGAGTTGATACCTAAAAGGAATGGTTTGCCAACATATTGGGGCGAATATTTTTTTTCTCTTAGTGTGAATGTTGCCGGCAACGAATGAGTTACTCTTCTTCTTCCCCTATAGGACTCCCAATATGCTGCCAAACACAGAGAACCTATAAGGAAAATAAGTGTTGACATAGCTGAACAGTAAAATATTATTAGTAGCTACTAACATTAATACGTACAGATGTAATTTTTTTTCTTGTAATACTTAACTCCGACTTTAAGCATACGTCGTTGCAGCTGCAGGTTCCTCATTCACAGTATAGGATTCCATCCGTTGCTGCCGCCTGATTATTTCATTTCTCTCTTACGAGAAATCCGCCGCTCTCCCTCTTCGTGTCTAAGGAAGCATTAACCTGGAAATTAAAGCAAAGTCAATATTGCCTGTTTTTGGTTGTTCCGCTACAAACTTATGCCTACTTATGATACACGCGTGCGTACGTGTCGCTTTCTTTTGACCCGGATTATCTACCTGTTAAAAAAAAGAGAGAAAAGGGAAGCTGGTTCCCCCCCCACAAGATAGTTACATAGGTTTCTCCACACAATGCCTACCCCATTTGTTTTTCCTTGAGCAATTATTATTTTTATTTTATTTTTTTTCGCGTAGTTCGGGCGGGAAGCATATTGGCAAGACAATTTAAAAAAAATAAAATAAAAATATACTAAAATACAATAAAGTAGAAAACGAAATATGGAGAAATACGCCTTAGTCGCTGACATGTTGTTCTCTGCTGCTGTTATTACTGCTGCTATTCATAGATAAGAGTGAAATTTTTCTGCGACCCCTTCTGGGTGAACACAAGTGACCCTTTTGCTGTTGTAAAGATGGCCAATCTATTGGCAAACTACGGCAATGTACGAGCATACTGCGCATATTGTACATAATGCGTGTACAATTATATGTGTATCGATCATTTTTTTAAGAATGTAAATAGCTACCTGTGTATTATATTTCGCTACATTTAGTCAGTAAGATTTCATTACCTTTAAGTTATGCTCAGTTAATGTTGAATTATGATCAAGTATTAAAAGTGATGCTCATTCTAGAATAATGTTTTCAGTTATGTTTATCAAAATACTAGATAGTATCATATTGTATCATTATTTTATTGTGGCAAGATAAACTTAGGTTAGTGTTAAGGCTACCATATGTATTTCGTAAGAATATTGGGGGTAGATCGAGCCCCCTCCATTTTTTTTCTGTCCTCCCATCATTGGGTAATGGGCTCGAACCCGCTTATTGTAACTAACTTGATTATATTACTATCGACATGTTAAGTAAAGTAAAACAAATGACAAAATATAACATCGTGGTGCGCTATAGTGCCCTCCCAGATGTTGTCCTACCACTACACCACTATACTCGTGTTTCTCAATCATCCCTGTGTGACTGCCTTCATTCAAGTTAAAATCTTGGCTTGAATTGAATTAAAAGGCACACCACGCTGATAGTACCATGCAGAGTGGTATTAAATCACGTTATCATTGGTACATTAAAATAATAATAATAATAATAATAATAATAATAATAATAACAATAATAATAATAATAATAATAATAATAATAATAAAACATTGGACGCGAATCAGTACGTGTACATCATTTCGTAATTAGGTTCGATACTCGAATAATAGAGATTTCTATAAATTAAAGGACACATATTAAGGATATTCGAGCTCTGTCAACTTGTTTTTAATGAATCTAGTACAAAATAACTTAATTCTGTTTAGAATTACACTTATGATTATGCCCGCCAAAAGGTTTAAACCTACAATTCAGGAGACTTTCAAAATTCGGTGGCCCCCTCAATAAACGGCCCTGTTTAATAGGTGGAAAACACTGCTTCACAACAGCGCATGGCGCACACAAACTTTAGGATATAAATATATGAACGTGACAGTATTTAAAATTTTAAGTGAAATAAAATGTCAAAATAAACAAACAAAAGGGTAATCTTTAAAAATTAAAAGTTAATCGAATAGCATTTTGTTTTAATGCAAATATTTATAATGTTCACAGATACTTCCTCAACACTCGTCTTTCATTCAGCGTTAAAACTAACAGCAAATCACCTCTTATCGGGTGACGGAAGTGAGTTCAGCTGTTAACAAGGACTCAGGCTGCTGTTGCGTGTAGCTTCTATACACACCAACATTTATGACGGGAAAATAGATAAATAAGAAAATAGGGAAATGACGTCACAACGAAATGAATAATAATAATAAGGTTGCCTCATAAATCATCACGATTGGGATAAACCATAGTCTCAGATAAACAATTGATTCTTAGCGATTCCTGGTTCGATCCCCTAATGGATCATTTCTTTTATCCTATATCTACATTATCACTCCTCACGAGCGCAAGTTTATATTCGAATTGGTTATGTGGAAGTAAGTGGAATCAAATACTTTCAATAAAAATTAGTTTACCACATATCATCACTACCTACACTAGAGGTCCCGAGTTCGAGACCCGGAATAGTCCTGTCAAACTTAATATTGTGGTAAAAATGGTCTCAATTACCGGTGATTATTGGCAGTTACGCAATTGTAACTAACGTTGAAAGGAAACAGATAAGTCGGAGATCGAGCCCCGACTCACGCACTTTATGTATGAGTGACACACACTAAACAACGTTTTTGTTTCTCCTTAGGGAATCACTTACTAAAATCACAAGTAAAGCAACACGCACTTCTGATAAGCACTGTTACATTGTAACTTTGGTCAATCTCTTTCATTGTGGTTTTTCACTTAATTCCGTAATAATAACAATCGGTATGGGATACTCCCAGGATATGAACTGTGATTTCATTGAACTCGAGTTAGCCCTCAACTAAGTTAACACTCACTAGTAAAACCAATTGGTAGCCTGACGTGAAGAAATTGAAAACGCATGTTTCAAAAATAATACACTAACAATTCAGGGAGGTAGTACTTACCCCGTAACAAGAAACCTCCCCTTAGTGTCTTTGGAAACGTAAGTCTTCCCTTCTCCTTCCTTTGCGTTCTCCGAGCAACAGATAATACGTATACTCCAACAAGCTGAAAAATATGAACCACAAAGTTAAGATCTTATTTAAACTCGTTGGTTATCATACTTAATAATTAACACAGTGCAATACTCAGCATCATACTTAATATTTAGAAATTAAATAAAGGTAACTCTTCTTTAAATCCAGTCACGCCTTAACTACCAAGTTCGTCAAATTCGACTATTAAGTACCCGGGACACTACACTCAACTTCAGGTCCCCGCGTCCAGCCTATAATACTATGTGTGTGTGGGAGAATTTTTCGTTTCAGGTTTTTCCTTTCAGAAGCCGAAGTAGCAGAACCTGCCCAGGTAAAAGCAGTGACAGGACCTACGCCTTGGAAATAACTGAGTATTCATTTTTCTTTTTATATTTTTGTTAAAAGATAGTTATTTTAATCACTTGATTGTCAATTCACTTTGACAAGGGAATTTGACATTTTTCTTTGTTATTCTTACTAAGCTACCTACAAAGGGTTGCAAATATAATGAACAAATTACAATGTGCACAAGATAAGACTGCCTCCTCGAAGGGCCTCAATTGTCAATAATTAACGTTATAGAGCTCAAAACCCTACAATATTATTTCAAGAAATCTGTAACAATTGGGATAACATATTGGCAAGAATTTAGCGAGACACTAGTTTGTAAAAAAAAAAGAGGAAATTCCGCATACAATTTAAAAAAAACAATGCACGTTAACTGAGAATTTCTCAAGTGCTGGATTGACCTATTGTGAGTTACGTCTTATCTTGAACATTATGGGTACCCACAGGGGTAATAAGGTGTAAAACTAGAAATGACTAACAATTAGAAAATAATACACGATTCAAATTTATACCAGTCTGAGTGATATAATTGAAAATTTTTAGTAAAGTGTAAAAAGAGGTATAAAGTGTAAAACTAGCGATGAATTTCAAGTATGAAACAACTATAAAAAATTGATACTAGTTTGCTTGAGTTTGTATTCAATTTTTAGTTAAGATTGATTGATATAAATTTTGAAGATACTTTGGAACTAATTATGTTAACTGGCGTATTTGTAAAAGTATAATTAGATTTAAGTAAGTCTTGTTGAATCTCAACTCTATTTAATAGTTCCATGGTGTACGAAGTAACCTAAATTCAAATCTCACAATCTTTGGTAAAGTTTAATTAAAAAAAAAGGGTAGATAATATTAACATTTCAAGGTATAAAAGATAGTATACAATATACTTCTTGTACTCATGCATAGAAATCTGAACGACTGACCACTTCTTATTCTCTAAATTAGGAAAAACAATGCAAAAATACTTATCTGACAATGTTCAGAAGTCCCTGGTCGGAAGCCGGCGTCTGTAACAGTATACTAGATGAATTCTCTCAGTTGAGATGCAAAACCCCCTTTTTCCCCTCTCTCTCCGAACATTCGTCAGCTGAGCTGAAAATTTACAAGCCACTTATCACTATACCAAGCTGTATAATTAGCTCATTTTCGCCACGCTGGCTAAATTCAAACTTCCTTTTAACACTCTAGTCCTCAACCTGACTACATCTCAAAACAAAATATACGGCAAATGTATGTCACTATGGCAATTACGTCCTGACGTTTTCATAATAAACCAGGTATCGCCCATCTTGTAAAGTACCTTGGATTTACTCACCATATGATTCATCACCCATTAATCATTACAGTAAATGAAAAGAATATTTATTAATTCAGTTTCCTCCATCATTATCATTCCACTCACAAAGAAACAAACCGAGTTAGGTACATCAATCAATTTGAGAAGAACTTGTCTTACCGTGACGTTGTTTTGATCTTCATCCACAGTCACTGCTTGAACACAAGAGGCATAATAACAATAATGTGTGGTCAGCGCACATACACTTAATTCTAGGCTTCCGGTTTAGTTGTTCAATGGTACAAAAATTGATTCTTGTGATATTACTACAATCACATACAATATTTAAACAGGTTTCTATACCTAGATTCTGACGATGTGTGGTCAGCACATTCAGGACATCTGGAGGAAAAACATTCTGTATTCGACTCTCATTTTCGAATAGCCTCATTTTTGGGTAACCCCTGCAGGTTCCATTGATTACTATATCTTTCTTAGATTTGATGTGTGGTCAGTCCCGTTAAAAAAAATATATATAATGAACAATTACAAAAGGGATTCGGTGGACTTCCTATATAAACAAGTACTTCGCATAAGCCAAGGTTATTATGTAACGCATTAATGATTATGTAGTCTAATAGCCTCTTTGATTGCAGATCTATATCCATTGCCTACCCAGTGTGATGTCTAGAGTAAGGCCCCCCCCTGGTATCTGGAGGTACCCAAGGATCCAGATTGCAGCCTGTCGGCCCCATCCAGGGCTGACAAAGAGGGACGATATGGAAATTGATTTTTGTTATTGTCAATCCACCACTGTTTATTAGTGGACAACAGTGACCTAAAACCTAAACTTCCATCCGGATACAGAACTTTCTCTGTGGCGTAAGAATTATAAACTTCTACTGTGACAAGAAAATCTCTTTTATCTACGGACAGACTCCATTGACTTACCTCAGTTCATTGCTTACAGGTGAAAAACTCTTCTTGTATCAGTACAAACACAAAAAAAATGGACAAGTGAAAAGACTCAAAATAAAAGGAATAAAAACTCCTTTCAAATCAGCGTTGTGAAAAATCATAAGAAGATTGTAAACAATGTCAAGAGACTTTAAAACTTTTTCAATATATGAAACAACTTAATTTCATTGTAATAACCACGATCTAACGTACCAAAAACCATGGAAAGTTATTGTCTAAATGTAAAAATTCAATTTCTATTGTTTGGTCAAGTAAAAGCACAAGTTTGTTTTTAGACATTTAAAGAAGTCTATATGTGAGTGTGGTAATCGAGTTTACACATTTTCATTCCACCATGTTAAAGACCGTAAGTTTTGGAACCCTCTGTATAGCTATCTTTTGGCAAACACCGAAGCGAACAGGACAAGGAAGTAATTTATCAGGACAAGAGGCGATTAAATTATCCATTGCACATTGTATTTAACTGTGGATCAACAACAAGGTCACCATGACGTCTTCATATAGAATCTTTCTCCGTATATTTAAATCACTTACACGATGTATTTAAGATTTAAAAACAGAAAAGTTCACCACAACGGAAATCGAGGCCTGTTATCTGTCAAGGCTAGTAGAATTAAAAGAAAGAACGGAACATACTTCCGGTGTGTTTTAAAAAAATATATCAACTATAGCTCATGTTGTGGTTAACTTTTGCGTTTAAAATCTATTCTATAAATCAACAAGAACCACCAACATGATGACACATGATGTAATTTTACTTCGTAAAATTTCCTTTGTAACCGCAAAGAAATCCCTCTCGATTTCGGTGGGTATATTAAAAAAAAACTTAAAATCCGCAATTACTATTGTTAATAATAATAAGAAGAGGAATACTAACAATACTAACCAATAACCCCCCCCTAACACTCCCCCCTAAATATAAAGAAACGTTATGTAGTCCCATGTAAGAAACATTTACTCTGGTATAGCAAATGTAACTGCATTCCTGATTACTAGATTTTGTATCTGTTATTACCATAGGCCATTAGGGCATAAGCTAACACACTAACCATAGGGACAGTATTGCAACCATTCAGTCTCCCTCGTGATAACAGAACCACTCATGGAAAAAGAAATTTAAAGTAATGGTATATAAATCCCTAGGTGCGCTAAAATGCACTAATTGGTTGGTAATGTCTGAAAATTGCCAGTATCCAAAAAATATCAATGTGTCTAGCGTAATGTATACCACACAGGATGAGGGAAACCAAATCGAAGGTTGCAATAGCAATCCGGCTGAGTAGAAGTTTAGAAAAAACACATGTACATACTATGATTACCCTGTATAGGACAGAGCTATACAGTAAGTTTGTAATATAATACATTTATTGCATTACCCATGTAAGAAAACAATAGTTAATAATGTAACATCTATTCTTCGATAACATCGGGATGAGTTGAATACAAAATGCGTATAGACGGACTTAACACATTTATTAAGCATTCAGCAACTGTTTTAATCGCTAGCTGTTAATTATTCAAGTTATTTTACATATGCGATTTAATCATTTAGTATGCAATCGCTTCTATGTTACAAATAAATATATTACGAGATATGTAATGGAGTACTCAAATACTTTCAATACATTACAGGTTATAAAATATTCACTTGATTCTGGAAAGTAGAGTATAGCCTATGATTTATGAAGTATAACTGGTATATTGAAACAACATAAGAAATGTTGTTCACAAACTGTAAGGCACAACCCCGCAATAATTTTTTAAAAAAATTCAGGCAACCCAATTGAGTGTACTAGTCTATATAATTGCACGTTTTTCCCATTTGGCTTATACTATAACCAATAAAAACTACTCTTATAATTTTATCGTCCATCTCAATCAAACTTTAAAGCGCTTCACGCTACTTTTGTTTGAGTGTACTTAATGTTCAAATTCTTTCATTTATAGTTGTAGAAAATTAGTAGCCTGAGACAATCAAGTTTAACACGTATAACTATATTTGTACTCAGTACAGCAAAGACAATTGTACTTAAAAAATCAGTAAACTCACAAAATCTTAATTTTCTTTATAATACTAGAAGTTGTACTCATAATCGGTTCGAAGTCATGCTTAATAATATGGTTAGAAATTGGTTTAAAAAAAACAAAAAAAATACATATACTATTGTGAGTCACACAAAACCTTTTGATAGTTATAAGCTAGAAGGAATCCATGATTGTAAGGTTTCATCCTACATAGTTTTAATCTACTAGTTTGTTAATGGAATTGAGTAACATTTAAACGTACTATAGTTAGTTAAGACACATGAAATCTTACAATCCCGCTCTCTTGCAGTTTAGTCGTGCATAATCTCCCAATCCCTCAAGAAAGTTTGTTTTTAGTTTCCTAGCGCCTGACGTAAGGCCAGTTCTATATTAACCCTTTAACTCCCAGCAACTTGCCTTGGACAACCGTTTCTGTACTTGAATATAAATGCCAGAAAGATAACTTTCGACATTTTTTTGTTTATTTTTTTTTACCGAGGTCGGCGGATAACTGTTACACAGTTGTGCCTCGAAGTCCTAAGCCGGACCCAAATTATGGGGCGAGACGCCCGCGCTTTTCAAATTGTGTGTGTAGTAAGGAAAAGAGAGATAGGGAGAACGGAGTCAGTTGAGGGTGAGATTGAATTAGTGACCTGATGCCTCATTGACACCAATCCACACGCATGTATTAGTGGTATGACCCTGGCTTTGATTTACTCAGATCACAGAGCTGGGTCCTAGAGGCAGAATTTAGGGAATACCACGAAAACCATGGTATTCCCTAAATATTCCAAAATCTATTATGTAGTTAGAGTTAGGTGTGAAATATAAACTGTTAAAAATAAATGTAAAATAGGAATTTCAATCCCGGCGTGATAGAGAAAAATCATAGAAAAAACTAGAAGTCGTAACCACTATTGAGCATGCGCGTGAAGAAGTCTCTCCCAAGCTCGATGAGGCTCGTAACGTCGCTTTCGAGCGACGTCAAACTGGCAGAAATGCGTGGGACGTAACGCCTCTATAAGCGAGGCCTGCTCGCCGCTCCGGTTGATTCTGAAGCCGACGATCAACGAGTGTGAGTCTTCCTCAGTCCCGGCCGCCTGGTATAACATCAGGTATGTGATTATTTTTTCTAAGTTCCCCTTTCAACTCGGGATGAGTACTTTGAGATTTTTAGTCGCACTTTGAGAATGTATAGTGTCGAATACGAAGTCCCTTCAACTTGAGACCAAATTCCCTCTTCGAGAGTTAACATTTTTCCCTTCGGGCCAATGCAAGTTGCGATGTACGAAGTTCATATTTCACTATTTTCAATAAATCGCGGTTTAGTATAAAAACCTTCTAGCACCCATTAGGTATTATAGGGGTTGTGCTCCCACTTAAGTGATGTAGTAAAACTTCCAAGTTGTCATTCCAAGTAACCGATTTTGTAAAATTCATCTGTATTCTTATTTTTATTTTTTTTAATAAAAAGTCAAGTGTAATGGTCTCTTTGATTTAGTCAAGCTTATCCCACCTAATTAGATTCGGCTCACAGTCTTCATATGTTACCTGGGTTTCGATTTCCAGTACCAAGCTCTACCACTGTTAGTGCCCTTTCTCATCATCTTCGAACAAGTAAGCCAAAGACGTTTTCGAGACCGAGGCTAAAAGGGAGTTGGACTCCGAACCAACTTTGTAATACTGGATGGAGAGTGAAGAAGTGATCTCAAATACGATTTCACAAAAGAAAGTGTACACAATTGCTACACCAATCTCAGAACAACAAAACATCATATAACATTTTATACTCCTACCTCACTAGAAGGTCTTGTTGCCATTCCAAAGGGGTGGGATGAAATTATAAATGTAATGGGGAAGGGAGACTTAAAAATTTAAGTGGATAGGCGCTTGTTAGCGTAAAAGTGTGGCAGACTTACTTCTATCCGGCCTCACTCTTATTGTTACAGTACAAAAGAGTGGTAATAAACTTATTTCATGTAGTTATTATGTTTAAATGATGTGTAATCCTTGTATTTGTGAATAACAATTTTGTTTTCGTAACTTCTTTGTCAGAATAGCATGAGAAGTGCAAGTATGCTTCGTCGTTTATGCAATTTAAATATAATGTGTGTAGAATAAGTTTGTTCATTTCCTTTTGTGGAATATTGAAATATATTATTCAAATAATATTTGTTTTATCTATTTGTTGAAAAGTTGAGTTGTTTATAATAATTATTTGTTCATGTTCTATAGTTTTTGCATAATGTGAATATTTTACCTCTAAATAATGCCATGATTTCATACAATGTTTGTGTTATTTTTAACAATAAGAGCGCATATAGCAATATTGTAATTCGTATTTTAAAGGTATATCATGAGAATTATTTGTATATCAATTGTGAGTCATGCATATATAAATGTTTAACTTAGTGGCAGTACCGAAGGTAAAAAAATAGAGAGAAGACTTTACAGACTTTATATATAAAAGCCCCATAAAACTTTTATGTAAGTGTATAAATGCCCCACGCGTTTGTCGTTTTTCTACGTTAAATGAAATTTAATGAAACTTTTACATCTGATGAGGTATAACTCGACGAAAGTTCTTATAAACTTCCTTGTGAACTAGTGTTCATCTTGACTTTGGAATAGTGGTGATTATTGAAGTGAAACTACAGTCAGGGTTCTTGAACGTTTACCATTATTCAATGGTGCACGTACATTCCTTTTAACCGCCAATGTAACTGTACCAAAATTTTCGTTAAAATATTTTCGTATAAACGCAAATTCTGCGTTGGTGCATTATGTGACGTTCATCTGAATTTGTACACTTTGTGCGGTGAATGCTTCTTGTTGATCATGCTGCCGCCTGGTGGTGCTAAAAGTCAGATTAGAAGAAAAGGAAAGGAAAGAATGGAGTTTTAGTTGGACTTCGATGTGTGTTGGTGTGTGTGCGAAACATGATTCAGCAATTTTCTTTTGCTGATCATGTTATGATCTTGTTACCAGACGCTATATAAAAAGGAGTGTTAGTTGTCATATGATTTGGAAAATCCATCGTTATCTTCAAATATGTATATACCTCATTAAAAATAGTATTGCAAAACTGAATATTCTGGTGATTTCAAGTAAGTCATTATTAACGTAAATCGGCCCCAAGTAATATTTTATAACGACGAGGGGGCGTGATCGAGATTAAGAGTGAAACAAAGGACTTGGCAGGTGGCACTCTAAGGTAATGGACTTATAGTCAGCGACTAACACAAAAATTTGTCGAAATAAGTCAATTCTCCAACAGAAATCACAACATAATGCTGTCACTGCGTTCGCATGGAATGGCTGTCTGTTAAATTCTCTGAATCGGAAGAAAGGACGGTTTTTGTGAGTGGATTCGACGGATATGCAGTGTTTCAACTTAAAATGTGATCACACCTATCGACGAGCCATGGCGGACAGAAAATATTGAAGTGAGTAGTAAAAGTATACTTACGAATTCATTACGTAAATGGGGCGACAAATGTATAGAAAAGCTTGTTTATCTCAGGTACGTTTGTTCATTTCCAACAAAAGGCACTGTAATATGTAATTTTGTCAGTTTTTTCTTTCACAGATTGCATGACGTGGTGAGAACGTGATTGTTGAATAACTTGTGTTCAATCCATGAAAGTAGGTGATGCTCTCGTCTATTTTCGTAATACGCCTTAGGTCTTCGCCCAGGTGATTCCCGTCCTAGTCTGGACCGTACGGTGAGGTGCATCGCGCCTTCCTTGAGCGATTTTCGTGGGGACGAGCTTTCTGAACCCACAAACAAAATAGTGCAAAGCTATATTATTTGGGGGCAAAGAATAGAGAGTTCTCCACGGTGGCCGGTTAAGGAGGGTGGGTACCGAACAGCACTATGCTGGACCGTAATAGAATGGCTAAGCCCTTCACAGGGACAAAAGTCGCAATCAGGAAGGTACACGGATCGAGCCCAGATACCGTAATAGAATGGCGTTTCCCTCCAGGGACGGATCAATTAATAATAATTCACGTTTTTATTAATTGATTCGTAACGGATGTAACATCTGGGAGAAGATCTAGGTGTAATATTTGACAGGTTTTATTTCTCATGATATGCTATATGCGCCAAATTGAAGATATTATTGGTGTTTGTTGTGTTTGTATATTTGTAACTTGCAATCATGGCAGAAAGTGAAAATTTGAGTTTGCAAACTTTGCTTGAAGCTATTAATGACATTAAGCAATCACTTAATGGTAGTGTAAATGACACTAAGCGACAGCTCAATGAAGTCATTAACGAGTCGAAAACTGAAACCCAAGCTCAGATAGAAAAATTCTCTAACGACCTTACAGGTAAATTAGAAACGTTAGAACAAAGGATGGATGGGCAAATTCAGACGTTGTCGACTGAGTTAGTGCAAATGAGAAGTGAAATAGACAGGGTTAGTCGTACTTGTGCGGATAACTTTGAAAAACTGTCAGCACAGTTTCAAGAGAAATTAAATGTACAAGAAACAAAAGTTGATGAGGTTAAGCTTGACGTGAAAAATAACGAAGACAAAATACGTTTTGTCAATGCTAAAGCTAATCAGTTAGGAGATCAAGTTAGGGACACCGAGGAACGTATTATAATGATTGGAAATAAAGTTAAGGATTTAAGTTCCGATGTCAACTTAGTAGATGACAAAGCTGAGCGAGCGCAGGAAAAAGTGGGAGAACACGAAAGTAGAATTATGAAGTTAGATCAAAATGTCCGCGAGATTTATGATGTTAGTATTGCGGCCCGTGAAATAGCTCATCATACCCAAACAATGATAGATGATGTAAAGGGTGAAGTAGAAAGTAAATTCGAGATAGTGAATCAAGAGGTCAGAAACTTGCGCGTGAGTATGATTGAAAGTCAAATTAGGTCATCAACGCTTGTAGGAAACGTAAAATCTGAGGTGGAAATTAAAGAAGAAAAATTTGACACTAGCGTACGTAAAAACACCACCCCTTTTCTTGATTACGATGTTAGTTCTGTGTTGAGTGAAAATGATTCTTCGGATTCTCACAGTGATAATAGCTTTGTTGGGGTAAAAACTATCAAACGGAGGAAAAAGCGAGAAAGAAAGGTAGCTATAAAGTCACGAGATTTAGATTCTTTCGAGAAATTCTCTGGTCACGAAAATGAATTGACTGCCACTGCTTTCTTACGCAAGTTTGAAGATCAAGCTTCGCTTATGTCAATTTCTCGTAGTCAATATTTAGACATTATCAAATTTTTGTTGACTGGTTCTGCGCAAAATTGGTACATCAACATTGGTAACGCAAAATTGGTAACGTAAACCAAAGTGAAGCCACTAGTGGTGTGACTAATAAGCCAACGAATGGTAATTCTCAAACGAGGAATTTACCTCAGACTGGTTTCAGTAATGGAAACTTTGTAAATCCTTCGAACTTTGGTAATCCTACTGGGTTTAGGCCACCGAGACCAAATTTCGTGAATACTGCTGCAGGCAATTTTGGGTTTCAAAATAGATTTCCTCCCCCAAACTAGAAACACCCTGCCTGAAGAGTGCTCATAGCAGGGAATTAAATCAAACGTGTAGTAATGAGTTATATAATGCACTCCTTCCAAATGGTCAGACTGTTTTTGTAAAGCTTGATAAAAATTTAATAAACTTAGTACAGTGGGATGATGTTTTCTCATCTGACGAAGAGGAAACTAAAGATTTTTTAAAACTAATGTGAATTCATGTGCCACTGCTGAAATTCTTGTCAAAATCATGAATGAGAATCTGTACGCTCTGTGCGATTCAGGTGCTTCGGCTAGTTTGTTAAGCTATAACGCATGGAAGAAAATATCCAATATAGTGTCAAACGCTGTATTACAACCCGCTCCTCAAATTGTTCTGGTAGATTATAGTGGAAAAAGAACGAAATCAGTTAAGGGTGAGGTTACCCTCTGTGTAGAAATTGGACCTGTAACTTGTGATGTTAGATTTATTGTTGTCAGTGACCTTAATTGTAATTGTCTGCTAGGCAGAGATTTCTTATCGCTAGCTAATGCGAAATTAGACTTTGGCGAGAACACTTGTAAGGTACCAATGAAAGAGTATGAGCACGGATTTGGTAGTGACCCCCTTCTGAATAATGAAAATAAAGGTAAAGTAAAAATACTTACTAGAGAGAGTGTTAATAAGGTTGGTTTTCATTTAAATAATGTGAATTGTGTTGACACTGATTTTGCCATTGAAAGCGAGAACGAAGATGTAGTCGAACCTGTGCTAGAGTGTCCAATAGTTAAGAATTTAGAAATGCATAAGAAACAGCTGACGCAGGAATGGATGGATAGTTTATTAGAAAACAGTAAAGCATTTTAACACGTAGATAAGTATACTACCAACAATGATTTAAATGTAGAGCAAATAAAACAAGCACATTTGAACGAAGCTGCTGAAGTAAATTTTTTGTATCATTTTTATGGGGAACAAATACATAAATTGGATGAGGAAATTCAAAAGTCTCATAATAATGTAAAAGTAAATCAGGACATTTGTAATTTAAGCAAAACTACTCGTAATACCCAAAGTCACTTTCCTTCTGTTACTGAAATTGGAACAAAAGTTCTTGAAATTGAAAATTTATCTAATGTTCAAACACAACAACTTTATGATTTGTTATTGAAACATAGATTGGTTTTTAGCGATTTGCCAGGTAAATATAATAAATTTGAATACGCTATCGAAGTTGAGACTGATCAACCGATTGTAAAACGTCAGTACCCATTACCCTTTAAATATAAGGAAAATATTGAACAGCAAATAGCTGAGTGGCTAGAATGTGGCGTAGTGGAAGAATGTATTTCTGTGCATTGTCATCCTTTGTTGTGTGTAGCTAAGAAAAACACTAGTAAACTTCGTACTGTTGTAGATTTAACTCAATTGAACAAATTTGTAAAATTAAAGCAGTTAAAAGTCAATAAGATCGATGATCTTCTCATCAAATTTCAAGGAATTCAATTCGTGTCTTGTTTAGATTTTGTGGGAAGTTATTTACAAGTATGTTTAAGTAAAGAAAGTAAACAATACACAGCTTTTTGTTGGAACGGTAAAATGTATCAGTATACTCGAGTTCCGTTTGGTTACATAAACGGAGGAGCTGCTTTTATGTTGTGTTTGCAAACTGTCCTTGGGGCAGGTTTATATGAAAAAGTAGTCTAGTACATCGATGATGTCTCTGTAATTTCTATGACTTTTGAAGAACAGTTACAATTTTTGGATCAAATATTTCAGAAAGTTTACGAGGCTGGCATGACTTTAAATCTACAAAAGTGTACTTTTTGTAACACGAAATTTAGTTTTTTAGGGTTTGACATCAGTCCGCAAGGCATAACAAAAAATCATTCTTATGTACAGTGTATCAAAGACCTACCAAGGCCTAGAAATTTGAAAGAATTACAAAGAGTTTTAGGTTTGTTCCAGTGGTGTGCCAAATTTGTTGAAAATTTCGCTCAAAAATCTGAACCTTTGTTTGGTTTGTTAAGGAAAAATAAAAAATGGATCTGGGATCAATCTTGTGAAGACAGTTTCAACCAATTGAAAAGTGATTTAGTTCAGGAGGTGATGCTTGCACATCCTTTGTTAGATCATGATTTTTGTTTAATTACAGATTGTAGTTCAGTTGCTTTGGGAAACATTCTTTTTCAAGAAGTAGACGGTAAGAAACATATTTTAGGATTTTATAGTAGAACGTTAAAACCTGCAGAGAAAAATTACACTGTGACTGAACGTGAGTGTCTTTCAATTGTAGTCGCGCTTAAACGTTGGTCTCAATTGTTGTATGGAAGACATGTAAAAATTTACACGGATCATAATTCATTGGTATATTTGCACAAAATGAGACAGTGGAACTCTAGACTTGCTCGTTGGAGCTTACAAATTCAGGGATTTGATGTACAAATTGTGTATATTAAAGGTCAAGATAATCAAGCTAGCGATGCATTGTCACGTATCATTTTGTTTCCTGAGGTTGAAAAGCATGAAGTTAATAAGTACGAGGTGTTGCCTTCTTGTTTTAAACATTTGTCTGTTCAAGATTTAATTAGCAAGCAATGAGAACATCCGGAGTATGAAAATATCATGAAGTACTTAGAGAATCCCAATGATCCTTATGTTAAAGTCAAGAATCGTAATATTGGTGAATTTTACAAAATTGAAAATGGAATTTTGTTGAATCGCAGTTACCATTTTCCTAATCAATGGAAAATTTGTATTCCTCCTTCACTTGTGAACGATGTAATTCAAAATTATCATGAACAAGGTCATTTTGGTTTTGGAAAGGTTTTAGGCTTTGTTAGTGATTGTTGTTATTGGAAGTCCATGCGTAGAGATATTAGCAATTATTTGCGTGATTGTGTTGTATGTAAACGTACGAAAGTTGAAACTTCACCACCAGCTAGACCTTTACAAATGTAAAGAATGTAAGAGACATGGTCTCGATTGATTTGTTAGGACCTTATCCACCTTCTCATACTGGAAATAAATTTGCATTGTCAATTTTAGATGTATTTAGCAGATATTACACAATGTTCCCAATCAGAAATGCAACGACCAAATGTGTTTTGAGATGTTTAGAATATTATTACTTTGTAACCATGGGAATTCCAAAATCCATACTAGTAGACAATGGTGGATGTTTTGTATCAGCAAAATTTAAATCTAAAATGGAAGAATATGGTATTAAAATTCACTATGTAATTCCTTACCATCCAAAGAGCTCAATTGTAGAACGAATCCATAGGGAGACGAATAGGTTGTTCAAATTGTTGTGTAACGAAGAACATCTTCTTGGGAGAGCCACATACCTCAAATTATGATTTTGTTAAATTATTCTGTGTGTAGTAGTTTGGGTGTCAGCCCTGCTAGTCTTCATTTGAATGTAAAAGCAAATTATTCTGTGTTGAAGCATTTTCGCATTGTAACAAACGAAAGTTATGATGAAAATGAACCTGTGAATTGGGAAAATAAGCTCATAATGGCTGACTACCGCAGAAGTGAAAAGGTTAGAAAAAGAAATGAGAAATATAATGCATCCCAAGAAAGAAAATACAAAATAAAAGAAAATGATTTGGTATTTCTGTTGCAATCACATTTGAGTTCAACAGTAGACAAAAAGATTCGCAAGTTTTTCATGCTTTACAAAGGTCCACTGTTTTGTAAAAATAAAATTTCAGACAAAGTCTTTGAACTTGTAGATCCTTTAACTGGAGAATCTTGTAGCGTACATTCTATTGATCGTATGAGAGTGTGGAGACCCACTCAAAAAACTAGGAACATCTGGTTAGAATTAGCTAAGAAACATATTCATGAAAAGGAATTTGATTCTGTAAAAGAAAATAGTGAAAAAACTGATTCTTGTGAACCGGAAACGTTAGTAAATGTGAATTCTTTGAATATACCGAAAGTTAGTTTGTCTGTTTTCAATGAGAGTGGATGTAATAAAGTTTAATGTTCAGTTGTTGTTGAAAGAGCTTTTAAAAATGTGACACATATTTGCAACATTTAAATGATAAGCTAGATTGTCAGTATCGTACTCTTTTGTTAGCTTTATTCGATTGCCGAATCCTAAGCTAAACAGACGTGACGTGTAAAAAAAAAATCACGGATATGATTATTTCCTAAATGCTAATATGTATGAAAATGTTGTTTATTAGTATTCATATGTAAAGGAAATATGAGATACAAACTCGTTTACATGAATTATCGTATTGTCTTGTTGATGCTTTGCGTTAAGTTATCAAGACTAACTGTAAGATCTTAAAACACCAAATGTATGAGGTGAATTGTATAGCATTAATGTATTATTAAGAATGTAAACGATGTAATGCTCTGATGTTGTCAGAGTGAGAGTAAGTTTTTATGTGTCAGTGGAACACTCTGACGCGAGTATTGAATTATGAATGGCAACTCCCCCCCCTCATTTATTTTTAACCTTTGGGTTCATTTTTCTATGTTGTTTTATACTCCTACCTCACTAGAAGGTCTTGTTGCCATTCCAAAGGGGTGGGATGAAATTATAAATGTAATGGGGAAGGGAGACTTAAAAATTTAAGTGGATAGGCGCTTGTTAGCGTAAAAGTGTGGCAGACTTACTTCTATCCGGCCTCACTCTTATTGTTACAGTACAAAAGAGTGGTAATAAACTTATTTCATGTAGTTATTATGTTTAAATGATGTGTAATCCTTGTATTTGTGAATAACAATTTTGTTTTCGTAACTTCTTTGTCAGAATAGCATGAGAAGTGCAAGTATGCTTCGTCGTTTATGCAATTTAAATATAATGTGTGTAGAATAAGTTTGTTCATTTCCTTTTGTGGAATATTGAAATATATTATTCAAATAATATTTGTTTTATCTATTTGTTGAAAAGTTGAGTTGTTTATAATAATTATTTGTTCATGTTCTATAGTTTTTGCATAATGTGAATATTTTACCTCTAAATAATGCCATGATTTCATACAATGTTTGTGTTATTTTTAACAATAAGAGCGCATATAGCAATATTGTAATTCGTATTTTAAAGGTATATCATGAGAATTATTTGTATATCAATTGTGAGTCATGCAAATATAAATGTTTAAATTAGTGGCAGTACCGAAGGTAAAAAAAAAAAAAAAGAGAGAAGACTTTACAGACTTTATATATAAAAGCCCCATAAAACTTTTATGTAAGTGTATAAATGCCCCACGCGTTTGTCGTTTTTCTACGTTAAATGAAATTTAATGAAACTTTTACATCTGATGAGGTATAACTCGACGAAAGTTCTTATAAACTTCCTTGTGAACTAGTGTTCATCTTGACTTTGGAATAGTGGTGATTATTGAAGTGAAACTACAGTCAGGGTTCTTGAACGTTTACCATTATTCAATGGTGCACGTACATTCCTTTCGACCGCCAATGTAACTGTACCAAAATTTTCGTTAAAATATTTTCGTATAAACGCAAATTCTGCGTTGGTGCATTATGTGACGTTCATCTGAATTTGTACACTTTGTGCGGTGAATGCTTCTTGTTGATCATGCTGCCGCCTGGTGGTGCTAAAAGTCAGATTAGAAGAAAAGGAAAAGGAAAGAATGGAGTTTTAGTTGGACTTCGATGTGTGTTGGTGTGCGTGCGAAACATGATTCAGCAATTTTCTTTTGCTGATCATGTTATGATCTTGTTACCAGACGCTATGTAAAAAGGAGTGTTAGTTGTCATATGATTTGGAAAATCCATCGTTATCTTCAAATATGTATATACCTCATTAAAAATAGTATTGCAAAACTGAATATTCTGGTGATTTCAAGTAAGTCATTATTAACGTAAATCGGCCCCAAGTAATATTTTATAACGACGAGGGGGCGTGATCGAGATTAAGAGTGAAACAAAGGACTTGGCAGGTGGCACTCTAAGGTAATGGACTTATAGTCAGCGACTAACACAAAAATTTGTCGAAATAAGTCAATTCTCCAACAGAAATCACAACATAATGCTGTCACTGCATTCGCATGGAATGGCTGTCTGTTAAATTCTCTGAATCGGAAGAAAGGACGGTTTTTGTGAGTGGATTCGACGGATGTGCAGTGTTTCAACTTAAAATGTGATCACACCTATCGACGAGCCATGGCGGACAGAAAATATTGAAGTGAGTAGTAAAAGTATACTTACGAATTCATTACGTAAATGGGGCGACAAATGTATAGAAAAGCTTGTTTATCTCAGGTACGTTTGTTCATTTCCAATAAATGGCACTGTAATATGTAATTTTGTCAGTTTTTTCTTTCACAGATTGCATGACGTGGTGAGAACGTGATTGTTGAATTACTTGTGTTCAATCCATGAAACTAGGTGATGCTCTCGTCTATTTTCGTAATACGCCTTAGGTCTTCGCCCAGGTGATTCCCGTCCGAGTCTGGACCGTACGGTGAGGTGCATCGCGCCTTCCTTGAGCGATTGTCGTGTGGACGAGCTTTCTGAACCCACAAATAAAATAGTGCAAAGCTATATTATTTGGGGGCAAAGAATAGAGAGTTCTCCACGGTGGCCGGTTAAGGAGGGTGGGTACCGAACAGCACTATGCTGGACCCTAATAAATGCACAGTGTTATGAACCACTGTGGAAAAGATATTTGGATCTGTTTCTCATACCACTTGCTTCTTTAGTAAAATGTACATGGGTTAGAATCAATCAGCTAATAAATACTGGTAAAAATGATAGTGGCTGATATTCCAAAAAATGGACAAAAATATTTGAATTGTAGATAGACTTAACGATTACTTTTACTTCTTAAGCAAGGTAGCTTTTCCACATCCTGGAAACAAGTTTCTATAGTCTTTCGCCCCTTGCAAAAGGAATTGTTTCTGTTCTTCAATTTTAATTATAACTGCATTATGATTTTCCATTAACGTCGCTCATTCCGCTGCGTCATTTGTAACATGCAGCTTATCAACTACTTTTATCCCGAAAAGAAATTCAATCATTTGTCGACCAACAAACCGAATCAAGGTCTAGAAAACCTGGAGAAATCCGAAACCTTTCGAAGAACTTCTTCATGTTTCCTATCACAAAATCAGCAATTTCTTTTTCTTCAATATCATCCATTTCACTAGCGTGCAGTTCAAGTCGCTTCATCATTTCATATGAACTGCCACTATTTTTAATTTTTTCTGATATTTTGTGTTTTGTTCATTATTGGCATTCTCGTCAAAAAAGGAAAGTGCTCACACTTCTCTGAGAGGTACCATAGATGTTAGGAAAAATTTAATAAAGCCACTCTCGAGACATCAGAGTTTAGAAGTTTGTACGTTTGAAGGCTCTTCAAAAATTGTAAATCTTGATATGGTGAATGAGATGCACTGGAACAAGCAAACCAAGCTTTTACATACAACATAAACCGAGCTTTTTAGAACAAGAAAAGTACACACTTGACGTAGTCCTTCTTCTTCCCGCTCATTTAATTTAAACTGATTATTAAAGAGAAATACTTTTAAACATGGCTTTTCCCTTTAAACAAGGCTTTTCCCATCCAAATTGCCTGATGTACAGCTCCAAGCAAAAGTAAAGAAATACCTCCAGAAGGCGTACTTCCTTGAAAAATTATTGTAAGCTCCAAAAGTTCCCTGTAATCTTCTCTGCAATGCTTCTCTGCATTTCCAAATTTTGAACAACAAAAACTAGCGTATCTTTTTTTATATTGCAAAGAGACTGAATTAACATTTCGATCAGAAATTCATGTAACAAAATTGTTGTGTTGAAATCTCGGCCACTCTTTCTGGAAACGCTTAAAAATTGGCACATCTGCACCGGAAGAAACTGAAACACATTCTTCAAATATACACTTTAATTTCAATTCAAAAATGTGATTCCTACACGGAAGATGTAAAAGATCTTTTCCCAATTTCTGTTCAAGAAGAATACAAGCTCCATTGATACGTCCAGTATTAGAAGAAGTAGTGTCCCAATGCCTCTGCTATTGCGATTAATATGTGCATGGAGCTCTATCAATAAATTTATAGCGATCAAAAGCCTCAACGAGTTGTGGAGTAATAAAACGTACTTTCCCTCTTGTTCTCGAAAATCCTGTCACTACCTCATCATAATCTACTCCTTCCATTGAATTTGTATGTTCTGTTTGGTATAGATCTTCGTCTTCACCACTTGAATTTATAATCGACTATTCACCCGTATCGCCCACTTCACAAGTCGTCTTTTTGCATTTGAGATATAAGGAATTCCTTGTCCTTTCTTGAATTTGTATTAAGTCTAAATAAAGCATTTGCATGCGCTATATCAAATAAATCGTCTAACGTATCTAAGAAATATGTCTTGTCTCCTCTTCCCTTTACTATTTTCTATACTTGATTTTTGAAACCGATGTCACATTTCGTACAATCCAACGAATTTATCGATGCTGTGGTATCCTTGATCGGTATTCTTGCTTTAGACCAAAATATTTCTGTTTCACGAATTGCTAACCGAGCATTCTTTCTTAAAGGTAATTTCACATTCGCATGTTATAAAAGAATGCACCAAATACTTGTCTGTTGGACAGTAACTTAGAATCAACCCAATATCTGTTTTCTCATATTACCGAGGTAAATACCACTACGATAACTGATTTCACCAGACAATGAACACATAATAATCACTTTGTTCATTTAATCACATGTGATGATACAAAAACCACAACGAAACTTCAATCCCCTAAAAATTACAATCATATGAAAAGATTACAAGTACAAAATGCAGAAACTCAAATACATGTTACAAATAGTCTGAAGTTAATTCTTTTACAATAACAGTTGTTATTAAAACCAAAGAAGAGAACAATTAGTTGTAAATGGTCGTAAAAACAATTGTTTGATATTTATTTATTATTTCCAATTTAATTCTGTTCATAAATCTGCTCCAAATTACACAAAAAATGGTATGAAATAGAATTTAAACCCGTGAATGTATTGCGATCTATTGAGCAACATAGGAAACTACTGTTTTCTAAATCGTATTGCTATAAGGATTAAAATGTCTTTGCGGTCTCATTTATCGTCGTCATAATGAACTGAAATTTGCAGAGAACACTTTTCTCATTAAAAGGAAAAAGATAAAGGGGTGCGGTCTCAGATATACACAACGTGCGAAATAAGGACCACCCTAACGGCCATTCTCCTACAGAGCGAGCCAAAACGTGATTTTTTTCCCTTCGCCTTTACATAAAAATGTAAATAAAATTTTCATTATTTTCCGGACACTGTTTCATTTTTAACTGCCTTAACATCAAAAATAATACAAGAAGACCATATCTGTACGAGTTAGCATTAGAACTAATAAATGAAAACCTGAAAGCTCCTCCTAAAATATCAACTTTGCAAAAAAATTGCTGGTGTGCTTGGCACAATACAGAAAACAAACTACCGATGATGAACGAGTCTAACCAATCCGAGGAGATATTTGCTACATCTGCGGGTCAAGGGAAAACAACAGAACTCGCCTTGAATGTAATGATTGTGGAAAAAACGTGTTCAGAAAGCAGTCAACAGTTATCACTACTTGCAATACATGCCAGCAATGACAGAAAGAAGGCAGTGACGTGGATGTTGATTAAATTTGAACCCGCCTTTAGTCTATATATTGTGGAAAAACATGCAAAAAACACTCAATCATTAGTGCTCCCTGCAATAAATATCAGCATTATCACAAGCTCAGTGACATGGATGTCGATTAGGTTAGATTCTAATCTTTTGTGATTTGTTGAGTGTGTTCACTCATATTTAGCAGTATGGTAATTTAATTTAAACGTATATTTTGGTCAACAATGATTTGTCTTAATTTACTAAACCTAAATGCTTCAAAACATACACTTTGCATCATGCACAATGCTGAAAAATGTGAATAATCGATCACGGCCGAATTGTCATCGTCGCGAGCGGAAACGTGAATTGGCAGTACGTGAGATTGATACGAGATATTGAACTTATTATATCGCACTCTTGACAACTAAGATGTTTAGCATTCGTATATTTTATCACGTGTGTAACTTGAATATAACTTTTTATGAACAAAGATGATTTTTCAGTAACTAGTTTCACACATCTTACAATGTCTTTCCACTAACAAAATATGGACTTCATGTAAACGCTTTTCACAATTTTGTACAGCCATTTTTTACGTGTATGAGATAGTGTTTCCCCAAAATTGAACTTCGGATATACCATTTTTCATAGTCTTGACACGTGCAGTTCTTCTCCATTTGTATTAATACACCTCTTGCGAAATATAAACCTTAATCAAGTCCTTTGTACGCACTTGGAACGCTTTTGTTTGTTCCTTAGTATTTAATGATATGTTTTCTCCTGTGTGTTTTAACATGTGCATTGTAAAACGTGAGCTCTATATAAATCATCTTTTCAGCTGTGTGTTGTCATGCGTGTGAGAGTTTCATTTGTGTATTAAAATGTCTTGCCAAACTTGAACATAGACCAAATACTTTTCCACATTCGTCGTATGTGTGAAGTTTTCCACTTGTGTATATTAAAATTTGTCTTGCCAAGCTTGAACGCGAATCAAATGACGCACTAGAATCAGAAGTTGCTAACTCATTATTGCTAGATTTTACAGGATCGAGTTTTAAATTTTATAGAAATATGTTGAAATACCGACATATTAATACAGTGGTCTAAAATTTTGTATGCTGGTTCGTTTCGACAGGTGTGACGTTGTCTTAAAGAACCAGATACTTATAACGTAAACAGAAAGTTTTTGAATAAAACTTAAAACCTGATTTAACAACTTTTCTGATAAAACGAGTGAAAAGTTGGTAAGTCAGTATGCTCAACAACATCTGAGTACACAACAAAAAGTAGGTAATAAATACGAAAGATAAGCAAAAACCTTATTTTTAACAACCAACATGCACATTCACTTTACATCATCATCCCGAGCTTCAGAAACGACTGTGAGCGAGAAAGAATAGAAGATACTGTGTGACGAACTTTGGTACACTCCCTCTTTTCGAACATACAGCACGAATTCCGGTAAAGTCATTAACACTTTGGATAAGAGTGCCATTAATGTCGCTTTGAAATCAAGGACGTCAACAACTGGAGTGCAATCATGTTCCCTATTATTAGTGAGTCATTTTTTAACACATACAACCTTAATACGATTTTAACCTAAGGTTTGTCTGATCAGTTTAACTAATTTGGAACGGACGGACTTCATTTTTTCATCGCTTTTTATCTTCAATTGGTCGAAAGTTTCTGTCAATGAGAATGAAAGAATGTGCTGGAAACAGGAAATATAAATATATGCGGTGAAAAGGGAACTGTGCAACCATGTATCGGACAGCAAGATGCAGCGAAAACGCAGATGGTCCAGAAAGTCCTAGTGTTGGAATAGACATGCAACATGTTTTTTGCTGGATTTACACTTGTAGCTGATGAGGAGGGTGCGCCCTTATTATCGGTGTCCCTAACTCTCTTACATGTAAGCAGTCTTAGAGGGTTATATTTGGAGTTTTTTATCTTTAGATAAACATTCACTTGTGAAATCGTCACTTGAATCTTCTTGGGCATCTACCACCTTTTCACTATGCAGCAATCCCTGTGGCGGCAAAGCAGAAGCGCCGTTCGTAGAGTAGATGCGGAACCAATTTCGTAGAGTAGATGCGTAGCATATCCCCCAAAATACGGACTTTACAACTTGTCTTCCAAAGCTCACATTCCATTACAAAGGGCAGGTAGAACATTTCAAGGGCTTATGTGGTCTGATTCCTTTAACATTTAATTCTATTGTAGACCTCTTTAGCAGGGTATTTATCGTGCACTTAACATTTCTTATAAAAAATTCTTTTCCATATGCTATGTCTAGTTACGTGTGTTGCCAAAGCTGATTTCAAACTAAATCCTATTGAACACCCTTCGCTTGGTGTTTGGTTATTGAACTGTGTTTTGACCTGCGATTTGCCAAATGTGAACTGCCGGTAAATGTCCTCCTACACTCTCCGCGCGTGCGAAATTTTCGTCTTGTGTGAATTAACATTTAATTTGCTATTTGTGAACCTTGAGTAAATGCCATGCTACGCTCTTTGCATCTCTTTGCTTTTCACTTGTGAATTTAAATGCTTTGCAAGGTTTGAGCGTAGACAATATCCTTTTCCACATCTTTCAAGTGTGATGTTTTGGTCCTGAGTGGCTCAACACGTACGAACGTTGAATAAGTTCCATTCCAGGATCTTTACGCGTGTGAGGTTTTGCTGCTGTGTGGATTAACATGTGTCTAGTCAAACTTGAACGTCGATTAAATGCCTTACCGCACTCTTGGCATGTGTGATGTTTTTCTCCTGTATGGATTAACAAGTGTGTAACCAAATTTGAACGTCGACTAAATGCCTTACCACACTCTTGGCATGTGTAATGTTTTGCTTCTGCGTGAAGTAACACGTGTTTTGCCAAACTTGAACTTCGATTAAATGCCATGCCACACTCTTGGCAAGTGTGAAAATTTTTTCCTGTGTGGATCATCATGTGTCTAGCCAAATTTGAACGTCGATTAAATGCCTTACCACACTCATGGCACATGTGAGCTTTTTCTCCTGTGTGGATTAACATGTGTGTTGCCAAATTTGAACGTAGATGAAATGCCTTACCACACTCTTGGCATGTGTGATGTTTTTCTCCTGTGTGGATTAACATGTGTTTGACCAAACTAGGACGCCCACTAAATGCTTCACCACATTCTTGGCATGTGTGAGTTTTTTCTCCTGTGTGGATTAACATGTGTATAGCCAAACTTGAACGATATTTAAATCCGAGACCACACTCTTGGCATGTGTACCCTTTTTCTCCTGTGTGGACTGTCATGTGTCTATTCAAATACGAACGTCGATTAAATGCCTTACCACACTCATGGCACGTGTGAGCTTTTTCTCCTGTGTGGATTAACGTGTGTATAGCCAAACTTGAACGATATTTAAATCCTTGACCACACTCTTGGCATGTGTGAGCTTTTTCTCCTGTGTGGATTAACATGTTTGTAGCCATATTTGAATGTAGACTAAATCTTTCACCACACTCTCGGCACGTGTTACGTTTCTCTCCTGAGTGGATCAATGCATGTCTAGTCAAACTTGAACGCCTATCAAATGCCTTACCACACTCTTGGCACGTGTGAGCTCTTTCTCCTGTGTGGATTAACATGTGTGTAGCCAAACGTGAAGGTCGATTAAATTCCCGACCACACTCTTGGCATGTGTATTGTTTTCCTCCTGTATGTATTAAGATGTGCGTAGCCAAACTTGAACACCCACTAAATTCCAATCCACAGACTCCGCAGATGTGGGATTTCTCACCTGCATGAACTAACTTACCGCTTGACAAAGTGTAACTTTTACTAAAACGTTTATCACTCTTTTGGTATGTATGGCGCTTTTCACTTTCCTGTGTCACCGTATGTCTTGACACACGTGATCGATGAAATCCTTTGCCAAACTGGAGGCAAGTATGAGATTCCTCATAAGAATGAGAAACGGCTTTCTTTAATGTAATAAACGTATCTTCTTCTGCGTGGAAAGTTAATACGTTATCGCGCCTGTAACAAATTCAACAAAAAAGGAAATGTGAATGGAGATAATGATTAAGTAGCAACAAAAAAATGTAATCATTCGCTATATTTCATAATAAAATTACGCTTAATTTATTACATGAAATATTGTAGAAATATGAAGTGGAGTACCACAGAGAAATCTCCATATCTCTCTATTCTGAAAATAAGAGGCTATGGTTTGTTTCACTATGTCGAATTGAACCATCATTTATGTTGTAGCGGACATGAGTTTTTGACCAAGTAATGGCGGCTGCTTTGAAACAAATGCACAGTACGTGAATTAAATGTCTTATCTGTAGTTTCGAGTGGAGAAAAAACAAACTTGTGATCCAAAGTTTTAAGAACAACTCAACTAATTAATTTAAACTGTACCGAATATCATTCACTTATATCATTATAAGAGGAACACGAAAGGCTTTTTGAAACGAAAAAAACATACAACTTTCCAAGCTGAGGCAGAGAAACTTAACGTAACCAGACTAATGACGAATCATTTACAGCGCAGTGATCGTGGTTCAGTGGTCTAGGCGCTTGACCAGTAATCTGGAGGTTCTTCGATCGAGTACGCGTCGAGCAATTTTCTTTTTTACTTTAGGAATTTTGATGGCGATTAATCGGCGATAACACACCTTATTACATTCAAATATTTGAATACTCGCTTGTTTCAACACTTGAACTATCGAATTTTAAGAACTAATACTAGTAATAATAATCTCGAAGCATATTTAAAAATTAATTACTTATTTTCGCTCAGGTCATACCATCACAAGCAGAAACGTGATATTAGGCAAAAAATACTTTGGTTTTGTTTAATGTTGCCCATGAAAAGACGATTTCTTCATCTAGACTCTAAAACAAATCAAACAAAATCGGGATTAGACTGAACATTTTAATGCTACCCGGGACAAGCTTAACTCACACTATCGTCATGCTTTGGAGATGAGAATCGAGACGAGACGAAAAGTATCGTAAACATTTCTCGTCTTATCTCGATTCTCGAAATAGTGTATGCCACTCTTTAGGCAACAATTGCTCTGTAGACTCAATCTTATACATTCTTTTGTTACTTTGGATTTCAGAGCTCACTGAATTATGGTCTGTGTATATATTTTTGTAGCAAAGCTTATATAATTACATCTGCAAACTCTACAAGTTAGTTTATTACAAGCTTTAGTGTTCAATTATATTCCGGTTTTTTTATTACAGTTAGTTTCCTGAAAACGTACAGTAGAATATTTTCTACACGAAATATTAGCGGAAAGCTTTCGTTGAATTTGAGAGGTGTCTTATGAAGGTACGGAACCCCTTGCCCGAAACACCTACGTTTAAGTAAGTTTTGCCAAATTTTAAGGCAACTTTAAAACTTTTAATAGCATTATTACATTATTAATATTATTATTACTGAAGTGTTGTAAATTTAATAGTACAAACTATTCCACCCAGCTACCGCCTAGTGGGGACTGTGCTGTGCAAACGTGTTCACATGTTTTCTCCGTGTTCTGCCTTCTCCCACTTTCTTTATTCCAATATTTCTTTCATTCTCATCATCGACGTCTTCTGTAGCTTAGCCGGCATAGCCATTACTTGAAAAGGAATTTTCTTACGGCTCTTGAGAGTTCAAAATCCCTACTTTCTACACCAAATTTTCCTCGAAAAATTTCGTTATAACATTTAACTAGTTGTAAGGAAACTTTCCGTTATAACATTTAGCTAATTGTAGAGAAACTATCCGTTATAAAATTTAGCTAATTGTAGAGAAATTTTCCGTTATAACGTTTAGCTAGTTGTAGGAACATATGGAGAGGCCATGTGCTGTTAGTCTTGACACTTCTCTCCAATACCGATTATTTTGTAACTTCTGGCTTACACTACGGGCGATTTTACAGGCTTTAATACAATGTGTCCTCAAACGGAATTTATTATTATTATTATTATTATTACTGAATATTTGAGACCTTAATGTTACGTCCTACTGCAATGCAAATAAACATACTGAAATTACGAAAGTGAAAATAAATTCTTTGGACCCTATATAAGGATGAATTGAGTTATGAGAGATACTTTGCAAAGAAAATATAGGAAAACGGTGTCAGCTACTGGATAATGTGAAAATCGAAAATTCGGATGCCTTAAAAGAAGCTAAGTAGGATTTGTCATCATCACAATATCCTTTCTTTGGATAAAAAGCATTGGACTATGTATTCGTTATATTGAAATATTCTCAAAATATAAAAAAATAATAGTTATTATTTATCAATTTCTTTTGAACGAATATATGGAACTTGTAAATGCCGAACGAAAACACTATTATTATTTCTAGTAAGGGTGGAAGAGCACTTAGTAACAGTTCCACAATCACGTTTCAGGCAAATTTATGACTCATACTAGGCCTGAAGAATGACCCGTTTGTATTAATGAATTGTTTGCGAAACAAGGGAAGTTTTCAGACAGTAGAAATCGAGATTGTAGAATATGAAGTCGTGTAATTACATTTTGAAGGAAGTCGTTCCAACTCTAACTTGTAAGAACGAGACAAATTGATATTTTTTCATGTTATTATACATCAGAAATATGAAAATTCTAAATTATAATTTTTTTCTGAATATCCTTGGAGGATCGAACCGCGGACCCCTAACACACGAAGCGAATGCTTAAGCCACTACCCGCTCTTTTAAGTAAGAGTCAAGAATCACTCGTCTATATACGAAATTCCAAACGCTTACGATTTCAATGTTTTATTAACCATGAATCATTGATTTTGGTCATGATAAAATAGTGCAGTCTAGAGAATTCAAGATTAAATTTTAAAAAGACAAAAAATATCTCTGTAACTTCTCTGTATTATATTCGGTTATTCTAGTTTTACAGGTAATTTCAATAACCTTGAACGACTGGGACACGAACACAAATACAACGAGGGCTTTTTATATCTCAAAGGCTTTCCCATCGGGAATCGAAAGTGAGACCTCGCCTACTAAACAATTTGATGGCTGGAGTGCCTGGTTCGTTCCCAAGGCAAGTAAGGTTGAGACGGCCAACATAGTGTTCGTGGGGTTTCTCGGGACACGCCCAATTCCTCATTCCACCAATTCGTCCATCGTAATTCACTTGCTTCAATCATAGTTTTCCTTAACCTAACAGACATAATCGTTTGACATTAAGCGATTTCATTTTCAAGCTGTTAACCCAGACCAATCCGAATCGAAAAACAGTTGTATTTTCTGTTGCTCATTAACGTTTTCTCACAAAAACAATATGTAGAAAAAGTCACGGCGAATCGTAATTGCATTCAAAAATGAAACAGCAGACTAGCAATACCTTAACCTAAAATGAAAGCATTACATACCGTTTGGAACTTTTCCAAAATCTGTACGGATATTCTGAAAAGTGCCACAATTGGAGTTAGTCATCGAGTCGGTGGGTCAGTCGATCGTCGGCCAACAGTACGCTACCCACTGCCACCGACCACCACCATGACCCACTAGGACCCACCACTCAGCATGACCCAGAAGTATGTATTTTCTGCACACGAAACTACATATATGACAGATTTAATTCTCATACTTTGAATTTGTTTCAAAGCAGTCGCCATTACCTGGTCCGTCACGATACATACGATATCAGAGTTAACTCAGGTACATAGAAAAATACTCATATTGTGCTATGTGTAATAAACATTTCATTATTATAAGTGAAAATAGAGACCCGTTCACTAACATTATTTATACATGAATACTTTTAGTGTCAGAAAATTTAAAAATCGGAAGAGGTTTTTTCAATTGCAGCTACAAGAATCTGTCACTATGATTAAAAGAAACAAAGGGACGATATAACAACTTCCAAAATTTTGCACAAGATACGTGATTTCATGAAGTATACCAATTTATAGTTGCGTTTTTATATAATCTGATACCTTGAGATAGTAAAATTTGCGTGTATTGATATGTAGCTACGTAGTTACATCTGATACATTCTAATAAAATAAATACTTTTGAGAAGCATAGAGTTTTCAATTTCTTGTACTCTTTATGTACTTATTTGAAATACATGATATAATGATTCCAGAATTTCACGTTAAGATAATATGAACAAGAATTAGCACCTTCGTTACTCTTATATTATTACTAGTGCTTTTATGTTTGTGCTCTCAACATAGAATTTATCATAACCTGTTGTAATGCTATTCGCAGAAATCGAAATATTTACTAGGTTTGGAATACTGCTTTACAGGATTTTTGCAAACAATGCCCCTCGAGTGTTATTAGTATCGTGAAACACTCTAGTCATTATTGTTTCTTTACGCTAAAGTAAAAAGGGCGTGCGAAGATAAATACTACACTGTGAATACCGAAAAACTGGAGAAATATGTTATGCATCACATTATAAAATACAGGGAGCTGTACTGTTTGAAATGTATAATTTAATATGCTGAGCGTGCTCATTTAAGTGGCATTTTATTACGTTACGTTCATTCAAATGGGTATCATAAAGACGGGAAGAGGATTAAAATTGTACGTCGAATATTATAATCTGAGTGGTCTCTTGTTAGAGAAAGGACAGCTGGCACACTAGCTTTTTTCCTTTTAAAAAAGTATTGCGTGCAGCAGAGTTTTCGGAAATAAACATTCAAGAGAGAAAAGACGAACAATCTGCATACTATACCTCAGTACAAAGATTTGACATCAATCTAATCTGGTATTAGTTACAGAAATGGCTGAACCAATTGATATTATATTTTACATGTCTGCAGTTAGCCAGACATGTAATTCATTTACAAAAAATTTATCTTTTCTTACGTTACTGTTACTAGAATGAAGATCCTACGAGTAAAAGAACATATTTAAGTTTTACATATTTAAGAACATATTCAAGCTAAAAGTTGTGAGTGGATTATGCTTAGGAGGTGTTTTTACGCTATACCAGTGAGCAAGTGATCTATTACTTACGAGATGAAAACGGGCAATTTCCGCAGATTTCATAATACATAAATTTACCATATGATATAAAATTAATATGCAATGTACAGAACTTCGTCACGCATTGCCTGATGCACTCAAGTGATCACAGTTTTGCTAGCATAAAAAGAATTATAGAAAAATTACGTTTTCAAGGGTATATTGTGAAATTAAGCTGTAAACTTCAAATCAACTTATAGACTTCTTTAGCTGTTTTAACAAGTGCTACGTCAAAAACAGCAAAAAGGCTTGTAGTATACGACTTAAAAAATTATTTACTGGGAAACAAAGTATTTTCATCATTTCTCTTTCAATCAACGCCTTTATCCTTTACGGACGTGCTTCTTTACTTATATGAAACAATCTACTTATATGGAGAAGTATATCTACGTACTTCTTGGGAAAAAATATCGAAAAATCACTATTTCTTCCTCCGTAATTCACATTAATATTACCTGTTTCATTCCCGCGTTACTACAATACAATACTCACGGAAGAATACGTACGGACACTCTTCACTAAGTATATCCACGTACCTTTAATGGCGTCATACATAATATACCATCTTTAAACACAAACTTGGAGGAATAAAATCACGTAATACTATATGTTTAATGTTGTAATGAACACCGGACACTTATAAACACTTACAACGACAAAACTACAAAATAATAATAATAATTAACATTTGAAATAAATTTTCAATAAAATCTTTTTTCCAGATTTTACCATCGCATTTCGAAGAAAGTATACATTTTATTTATACTATTTCAGACAAAGTGTATTTTCTTCGCGCAAATGCGTCTTGAAGTTAAGCTTTGGTTTTCTGCACATTCTTTTGCAGAGGTAGCACCGTCGTGATCAGATGTTTGTTTCGCTGGTTACAAGGAAGTACAACATACTGAGCATACGTTCGCGAAATTGTGAATGAAGGCCGAAAGAGTCAATTAATTGCAACAAACGTGACCTTCATTTCAAGTTTTCATTGTAGTTTTCACTGTGTAATTTTAGCAATAAATATTAAAAGCTTAAAAAGTAAAATATATACTTCACTTTAAACTTAAGTATACATTCAAGAATATACGAAACTCATTCACCCAGTGATTAACCAAACCCGAAGTCCCACACCTCATAAATTTAACTTCTCAACTGGATATCACCCTACACTAAACCATGGCAACTTGGATTATTAGAGCCCATTCTTAGAGTATCGTATTTTATAATATTATCTTATCGCTTTTGACACACCAACCTTTCACAAAAGTTTTACAGTGCACCAGCATATTACTGACGCAAGTGACGTGACCCGCCTATTCTAGACATATCAATTTCATTATTTGTGTAAAAATATGTGATGTCTTCCTACAGTAAATTTAACTACATATATATATAGCACGGAAACTTTCTTTCGTTCATCTCACGCTAAGTAAGTTATTCAAAATTTAACGTCTTTTTCCTGATTGTTAATATGCATTTTTAACCCTTTCAGCCCTGACTTATAAAATTGTGCAGGTAGATAGAATCACCAATATATACAAAACAGGTTGAACATGCACAATTGTGCAGGTTAATTTTTCCGAAAGCTAATAGTTAAAAAAAATTAAATCATGTTTATGAGGATTAGTAGATCAAACTAGATTATGGAAACCACTATGCTTTCTTTCAATTTTTTGAGATAAAAGAGATGATCATCCTTTTCTCAATCTGGTCTTTCTGTAGAATTGTTCAGAGTTCAGATGAGGTTTTGTAAGGCCGGTCAACAGATATTTTCTCCTTCCTGATCGATTGCAAGTAAAACTGTAGCTTCGTGATACGTCTATTCTAACAACTAAATTTATTCCAGTGATTAAAGCAACAGCCAGCAATTACAATAATTATTATACTTCCAAAGCAAATTTCTCATGCAAAGTGATGTTACTGGTATTAACCTTTAGACTTTTACAAACTAGTAAACTTTGGGGACACACATATCAACTGAAGTCTGCTGAACCGGACGAAACTTTACTTACATAATTTTTTATGCACTAACGTATATATCATTATATGCAAAAAAAAAATGACTTAAACGGGAATCAAAGTCATGAACTTAAAGTTTTTTTGTACGTCCTGGGTTTTACCAGAGAGCTAATATCTTGAGCTTTTATTTATATACTAGTTAGTAGTGGGAAAGAAGCGGGATAATATTGCATAAAAATGGAAAAAGGGAATAAAGAAGTGTTTAAAAATCTCTCAGAAATATTTTTACACTAAGACAACTATAATGATCAAGTTCAAAAAGTTACAAAATTCCTAAAATATTTGCGTTTATGAACAGTTGATACTGTGTTAGCGGAATGGGTGAAATAACAAACGTAAATGCCGGAATCGTAAAATCTTGTTGTGGTTAGGACATACATCATTGGCTGGAAAACGAACAAAATAACAGCATTGCCTAGTACTAAAATAATATTTCAGGTCAGGATAAAGGTTAAAATTTATGGCAGTGAAAAAGAAAGTGTGAAGGCGGCACATTTTTTATTAACCATTCACATAACTTCTGCAAAATATCTGTTACATAGCTACACGTTCTTTATGCGTGACTAAAAGTTTCAACCTGGTGGAGTGTATTAAACATGTTATACAATACGCAAATTAAACAAAGAATATCGTTTCACAGTGTGAATCTAAGACTTCCAAAATATGCGAATTCAATACTCAAACTTGAGGTAGTACATCTGAAACATTTTGTTCCCATATAGTAAGAAGATCAAAGAAGGAATCTGTTCCTTGGACGCTGGATCTATCTCAAAAATCTATTACTAGTTATCCGTTACTCTTTCACTTCTATAGAGATAAATGTTGAAAAAATCGTTAATTAGAAGCAAATCTATTTGAATATAAAGTTAAGGAAGAAGATAGAAGGTATCGTTGGGACGCTGATCCGATCGCAGAAGAGCTGCTCGACATCTTATACAGTTTTTCTCTATGAAAATTAAATAGCTGGATTACTAATCACTTACCAAACAACAGCTTCTACATACCTATTACCATTTTCGTTTTGTAGCGATAAATGTTGAAACCGGAGACGGATAATTTTAAACATGTCCAGTTTGAATAGAATTTCAACGCAAAAAATAAACATACTATTTGAATACAGAATCGATTACAGCGAACCGCAACGTGATAGATTTTAGCATTCTACCTCTAAGAAAATAAGTATTGAAATTGGATGTAGTAGTAAATTTGAAGTACTTCTGGATTTGACAGTGTCGTGAATAGTCATTATGTATTATATTCAGACGCTCAATCGCTTGCAGAAAACTAATTCTGGTTATCTGCTTGTTCTATGGAAAGGAACTTGAAAACTACATCGAATCGGATGTAACAGTAAATTTCAAACCGGTCTTTTTTGGAAGAGCTCTGTGGTAATCACGATATGTCCAATTTAAGAATTGAAACTATTCCAGAAAGCCGCACTTCGCTGTCTGTTACTTTCTCAGTTCTATAGGGTTTAAATGCTGAAAACCGAAATGGCTAATTTCAAACGCTCACGGTTTCAATAGAGGGTGGACGGAGGAGATGGACCTATTTTTGAGAATCTGAATCGATTGTACGAAACCGTATGTTGATATCTGTAATCGTCCTTACTCTACAGAAATCAGTATTGTAGTTACCAGTTTAGAAAATTTCAATAACTTCCGATTTCGTAACGTACTGTTGGTTATGATATGTCTACTACAGACCCTCAATGTCTGTTACGGTTTCCATCCTACGATAACAAATATTAACACCACAAATTGTTAATTTAAATCGCCCCGCTTTGAATAGGGTTTAGTGGAAAATGTGGAACCTTATCTTAGAACGCTCAGCTGATTGTAGAAACGCAGCTCTATGTCTTACCGCGATTGTCATATAGAAATAATTATTGAAACCTAAATTAATATTGAATTTGAGCCACTTCTTCTCTTGGTAGTGTTGTAGTCAATTTATTTCCGAAGCCCAATTGTTTTTTGCTATGTTTCCCTTGCTATGTTTCCGTACTCTGGTAATAAAAGTTCAAATTGGAAGTGGCTAGTATAACCTAGTTTGATTTGATTAAGATTTCAACACAGAAGATGGAACCTATGCTTGCCATACTTCATCCTGTGCAAAAAGTCGCTTCCTGATAGGTGTTACAGTGTTCTTTCAACGGAGATCAATTTTGTTACCAGTAGTACTAGTAATATCCAGGATAGTAGCGATATGTTGTTTTGAGATGCAGAATTCTTTGCAGCAAATCGCTTCTCTTTTCCTGTTACCGTCTTCGTACTACAGCAATGAACGATGAAACCGGTACTGAAACTGGCAACAATACAGAATTTGGAAAAGAGCCCATTTTGGCAGAGCGTCTACCCACTCATTATGTGTTGTGTATAGACACAGGATCATTTGGAAGAATCATTTCTCGTTATCGTTTACCGTTCCTTTCTACGGTTTCATTAGCTAAGTCTGAAACTAATGGCTAGTCTGAAGAAATTTCGGTTTGAGTATACGGTTAACCGAGGAAATTGAATTTATTCGAGGGACGCTGAAATATTTATAAGAAACACCTCCATGAAAGCATTTACCGTTTATTCTACACAAAAATTACTTTTGAAATTAGAAGCAACAGCAAATTTGAACCATATTCGTTTTTGGTAAGGTACATTGGATAGTATGAAATTGTGTTAAGACGCTGAATCGTTTGCAAACAAATACTCCTCGCTATATTACAATATTCGCTGTACAGCGATAAACGTTGAAATTTTAAATGGTCAAAAGAACAAATTCAGGTTTGAATAGATAGTTAAGGAAGAACGAACCTATTACCATATAATTAAAAAATAGTCGTGATATAACGCTAGACTCGACACCAGTTTTGGAATAAAAGATAATGTAAAAATGTGTGCTAGTCCAAATAAAACCAATACAAGTTTAACACAGATACTTTTTATATTTTATCAGAATAATAATCCATACGTCATTTTTGAAGAAAAAGAACTATTTGACAATACGTGTACGTCCTTAAAACTGATGCCACCGGCACTAACAGTGAAGTGAGTGGAAGGTTCAGCTGCATAGCACACACTCGCAGTAACATTCGGAATAAAGGAAAAATAACGCATTGGTGTAAAAAAAATTTGCTTTGGCATCGTTCTATATTTTCTGAAAAGATATCCTTACCTAATCACCGCTAACCTATGAACACTAAAATTGAAACATATAAATAATTATTAACAATTGTGAACATACAGAAATACATTTTGAAGAAAAGATAGGAAACTGTATGTATATATAACGAAACCCGGTTTAAACTACCCTAATCCATTAACACATGACCTAAGGTAACATACGTGAAATGCAAGAAAAGAAATATTAATGATATATGTGAGCATATAGAAACATATTTAGAATGAAAAATGGTAAAACTGCTGTCATGCTGTGTGTAATACATTAGAATGAAAAATGTATTTCAGACATCAACGCGCTAACCATCTAACCACCGAATCAACCTTGGAAGTATTGGTTTGTCCGTTTTATTTACTGTCCAAAAATGCGAAATTAAATCAAGATGTAAATTGTTTCGTGCAAAAATTAAGTACTATACACAGCATAACCCCTTAAAGAGAACTTTTCGGTTATCACCGACCTGACGCTCGTCTTTTTGGAGTTTAAAGGAAATAGGACAATTTTAATTTTAAACTTTATTAAATAAGCCTCTTATATGAAGAAACAATCTTGAATCATTCTCCAGTAGTTTGGTATTTTGTACATTTGTGGTAGTAAGCATAGCTCCGGTCTTACGGCTATATATGGTCAACAAACAGGAACCCTGATCACCTGAGTCCTACATTTCTGGTGACTGATTCTTTAATCTGACTTTCGGGACAATCATCCTCCACTTACGCACTGTTATAACTAAAAGATATAACGATAATTCTGGTCCCGATGCTACGGGTGAAAATCGGGATTTTCCCCGGCTGATTTGCTAAAGAACCTTCAGTGGTTTTCACGAACGCTTGGTTGTTACTCGGAAAAGGCACCCACGAAGGCGAGTGGAGTGCATTGTTCTAAAGTAAACACACGTTATAATCTTATGAGTGCTCCAATTGTACAGATTGAGCTTCGCAAACTAAATCGCCGTTTGCATACATGAGAACCATTTTTTTTAGTTTTTCATCAGTGATTGTATTATATTTCCATACGCCTCCGTGTAAAATAATTTTTTTCTAATATTGTCCAGAAATCAGCAATCAAGTGACTAGTACATATGTGTTAGCATCCTAACATTCGTTTGTAATCTCAGATTTGTGTGACGAACTCTGCCTCCAAATCATTGAAGAGGAAGGAATAATTGTGCCGACTTGGACGATCGCTTATTACTATCAGCAGATGACTCCAACAGACCCTTGGAATTATCCGACGTGGAACGCCTGAGATCCTTATAACTGCAACGCACCTGAAGGAGTTGACCGGTCGAAGATTATTGTAAGTAAGTGAAATCTTAATTTATCAATTGTGCCACATAGCCACATGCATTAAAAGAAAATAAAATCAGATAAAGAGGGAAATAAAAGAAGTCAAAACGGCCCTAAACATATACAGTGAAGGCTGCTTGTTCATTTGTAATCTTTTGATGTTCCTTTAATTTGTATGAATTACATTCAGTATTATTACATTTTCTGTACAGTTTAACCAGGTTTCGTGATTTGCACCGCAAGATAATTTTAGTTTGTTAATATATCTTAATTTGATCATTTGCTCACTTTTCCGTTTTTACGGTATCTATGTTTTGTCTACCGTTCTCCCCAGCTTCGGTTTATGACAAAACGTAGGTATGGAAGAAATCGTGATTTGCCGTAGCAAGGCTGGGATAAACGCAATAAACAAGTGGCAGAGAGAGAGAGAGATATGTAAAATTTTGGGAAAAAGACGAAAATCAATTTGAAGGTTACGATTATACTTACAAGATTCTATCAACTACCAAAAAACACGACTTCAACCACATGGCGACCGTTTTCCGGATTAAATTATAGTAATCTTCCTACAACTGCTTTTACAATACAATTAGTTATACAGATAACGTGTTGAGTTTTGAATCTGATTAGCCTAGTGTCGACAGCCAATTACCATCAGCTCATGCGCGAACACAATTAATTAAAAATAAAGAACACGGATAAATAAACACAAAAAATAAGTAATGTACATTTTTCGTGTAAGTTAAGTATATAGGTTTTGACTTTGAGAGCGAGAGAGAGATTAATGTAGCTTATAAAAAATTTTTCTTGTTGATTTTTAATGCTATGTAGATGTGAGTGGATAGCAAACAGCTGATTGAGAATACACACACAAATACATGTTTTACACTATGCACCTTCATACGCATTTATGAATAAGAGAAAATGTTTTGTATATGGTACTAGTTTATATCTGGGTTAATTTTATATTGAAGCACTTCGCAAAGTGAAACCTGAGTTGTGAAAAGATGGATTGGTTGTTAATGGTCGTAATATCAAAGTTGTTTGTTTCATGTTTTAAGTGCATATTTTTTATTTTCGTATTAAACTCAGACATTTATATTTTTGTACTTGAAATTAGTTGCTTGTTATTCATATCAAAATGGAGGCTAGTGTTTTAGAACTCTTTCAAGCAATGTTGAGAGAGGAATTAGAGAAACAATTAGAAACCATTGCTCAGAAAATGAAAATGAATATTGGACGTATAGGACAAAAAATAGATGAATTAGTAGGTTATATCCAGCAGTCTGTAACAGAAGCGATTTGGGAGCGTAGGAAAGAGTGAATTGAATGCCAAAGCTGGCAGTTTACGTAATAATATCAAAGTAGCCAATAACTCCTTAACTGAGGTACGCTCTGAATTAGTTAACGCGGCCAATCATGTTGATTCAGTAACTGCCCCGTTTAAAAATAGTGTAGTGGAATGAAAGAAAGGTCTCACTGGGTCCTATGAATACATGCGAACGGCACAGGTTGAGTGTAGGCAAGCCAACAAAATACAACAGTGCAAGGAAGTGCAAGGCGTAAAAGAAACCGTAAATACTCTTGAATTTGAGCCGGCCCACGTTCTGGAAGATATGTGCCAAATAAACCAGAAAGTCGATTACAGTCAGGAAAAGGAAATATGCAGTGTAGAGATAGCGAAAAAGGAAGAATCCTTACGTGTATCTGTAGACAATTATGTTTCTAATCTAATTGTTTTGCCGGCAAGGGATGCCGATGTTTCACACATGGTAAGCGGTAGCGTTGAGGTTGCGCGTATTCGCCCTCTCGAAGAAGCCAGGGAAGGCTTGAGAGTTGATTGTTGGTTTTGTATGATAACGATGTTACAGTGTTGTCGGGTTTGTGTAGCAGGCAAATGATTTTACGCGACTTAACAAATTCAAATTTGTCTTTGTAACCGTGTATATCTAACGTGAGTTGCTTTTTATTGCTGCAAATCCATTCCGCCTTTATCAGCTTTGAGTATTGTAGAAGGAAACGACTTCAAATTCACAGTTGAGAGTGTAAACCCGCCAAGCGAATTGTGTTTTACGTAGTGAACGTCTCGTACATAATCAATCGGTCGGAAATGTTCACCCTAAACAAGCGTAGAAGTAACACATCCACTAAAGCACACGCATTCGAAAGTATGTTTACATTATAGAGCCGAAATGTAACACCAAGGTTAAAAAGAAAAATAAGATAGCCAATGATACCCAGTTGAGTTTTCGTAATACATTAGTTAACGTAAACTCGATTTCGAGAAGCATAATCAGCAGAATTAAAATGAGCAGACGTGATCATAATACCAGTACCTCAGATACAACATTTGTTACTTTTCAGTAGCCGAAATGTGTGAACTTTCAAGCTAGTACTCCACTATTGCGAAATTGTAAAGAGCGAAAATTTAAGTGTAGGGCTACTCAGCATGCAGAACAGTTGATTACTCGTGATGATAACAATGTTCGTCGACCTCCACGTACAGAGTACTCTCAGAGCGCACAACCACGCATTAGGCGTGCCGTAGGAGATAAGTTGAGAATAAAAGAAAAGTGCTTTGGTAAGCATAATTCGGAACGAACTAAACTCGGTCGAAGACGAACTACAGGCAAATTAAAGTCGAGCTGTAGGCTAGCTTATTTCGAGTCAAACATGCGGAAAAAGTATACATCGACTACGAAGAGTACTAAAAAGCTTAAGCGAAAACACGTACCAACATTGTATAGTAAACTACATGGCAAATACAGTAATAGGAAGCGCAAACATAAAAAGAAATTTGACAGGTATCGCAATGCAGCGTAAATCCAATCGTCGTAAACGAAGGCGTGTCATTACGTGGAAATTTACTAAATGCGCTGTAAGGAGAAGAAAGGTTCCTTAAATTAAAGAAGCTAACTGGAAAAGTACACGGAAACGTGCTAAATTACAGCTTACAAGCGTAACCAGCACAGATGGAAAATTAAAATCTTAGCGCATAATAGCGTGAACTTCACCTGAACTCGGACTAAGCCCCGGAGGAGACGAGAAATCAGAAATACCGAATTTGAAAAAATGAAATGAAATCTTTAAGTTTTACGTCCCACGCTTATGCCGGTTAGGCTAAAGGAGACGGTGATGATGAATAATGAATGAAATGGTGGAATGAAGAAAGTAGGAGGAAACGGGAGAACCCAGAGAAAACCCACGCACACGGTGTTTGTCCACCACAAAGTTCACTTGGCGGGGGCTGGGATCGAACCCGGGACCCTAAGCACCAGAGGTGAACGCTCTACCACTGAGCCACCGCGGCCCCAAATACCGAATTTGAATTTTTAAGCTTTTAGAGAATGGAAAAAATGATTATTGTTTATTTATTTGATTATTCCCTCGAATTTCAAAGGCTACTTTTCAGATTTAAATGTGAGCCCACCGCCACTGACGCGCCAGTCCAAGGAACCATCAATATCGCTCTACAATCAGGTACGTTTACTTAGATGTCATATTTTGTGATCTCACAGCTTTTGGACATGAAAGGTGAATGTGGAAAGCAGAAGAAGGACAGCATTGGAAATTTTAACCCTTTCAAGTTTTTTCGGTCGTTTTCGACCGATATTGTAGTGTCTTAAAGATTCGATTAAAAGAGATCTAAGAATGCTATTTATTTCCGGTTTTTTTTTAATTTTCCAAGAGAGGAGACATTCAAGAAAGCCTTGGAAGGATCTACACGTTTCCGAGCGTCAGAACATAGGGGGGTATGACGTAATTTTACAAAATTCCTTTTTTTTTTTTTTTTACTGACGTCTAACTTCAACATTTTTTGGTGAGCTTCTCTTTAATCCTAGAATCCTAACATTTTTCCTAAACAATCAGTGGACCAATTAGTTTTTATGAGATTTTTTTCGGATCTCTTCCTTAACATAGAAAGGGGGTTCAGAGGGACAAAACGGTAAAAAAGGGATATTTTTGACCTGAAATCCCACTTTTGTGATTCTTGCTCCGCTCGGCTACATGATAGGGACATTTCAGTAGTACTTTCTGAGAGCCTACTCGATTCTGAAGAGAACGACGTATGAATCATAATCTTACGATAATTAGGGACGTGTCAGGAAATTTCTGAAGTTTGTATAGTATCCTTGGGAAATTTCGGAAATATTCGCAGAAGCGGGAAATATTTTTTCCCGTCGCGTCCTTAGTATTGAAGATAGGAAATTGGTGTTTAGCACAAGTAATTAGTACACTACGTAGTATATTTGAAAGCAATTTCCAGATCTCTATGTTTACCCAGGGCCGCACCAGAGGGTCCCAAAACGGGAAAAAGGGATTTTTCAGCAAAAATTCCTATTTACTCATTTTTTCTCTCCTTAGAGACGTCCGAGGGACATGAGGGTAATACAATCTGGAACCCTGCTCTATTCTGAGGAAAATGGTGTATAAATCGTGATCCTACGATAATTAGGGACGTGTCAAGAAATTTTTGAAATTTATATAGGGTATTCTGGGACATTCTGGGAATATTCCCAGAAGAGGAAAATATTTTTCCCGTCCTTAGTGTTGAAGATACGAGATTGGTATTTGGCACAAGCAATTACTACACTACGTAGTATTTTTGAAAGTGATTTCTGGATCTCTATGTTTACCCAGGGCCGTGTCACAGGGCTCCAAACCGGAAAAAAGGGATTTTTTCAGCAATAATCCCAATTTTCCTCAATTTTTCCCGTCTTAGGGATATCCGAGGGACATGCGAGTGATACCATCTAAAAGGCTACTCTATTCTGAACCATAATTTTACGATTATTAGGGGCGTGTCAGAATTTTTTAACATTTGTAGGGTGCATGTTAGGGAAATTTTCGGCGTTTTTTTGATGCTCTCTCAAAATGGGTAAAAAAACATGGATGGATAGGTCCCATTGTTCATGTTGAGGGAGTAAGGCATGAGCCAACTAGGCACGTGAAAATTGATAACGTTCAACAAGCGAACAAAATGATTCATATAAAGTATTTTAGATCTGTGTATGTTTCAGTTAAAGTAAACGGCAATTGAGCATTATAAATGATTTAGGGCTATTTTCAAGATGCCGAAAGGCTGTTGTAGAGCGGCATCCTTACATGAATTTACTGTTATAGTGTATGCGTATTTTAACGTGATGCCAAATACACATTTTCTATTACTGTTCAGTAATTAAGTATTTTTAGGTTAATGACTACCTGTATATTCATTTAGTTTCAACTGTTTACTATGATTTCAAACATGTTATATGTCAGTGAAAATGATTGGAAAATCAATTGAAACATCTATTCATTGTGAGAAACACATAGTTGAAAAATAAATAAATAAATAAGTGAATGAAAGAAAAGGACTTATAAACTGCAAATTTAAATGAATGAAAAATATGAACATTTTTATTAATGGTGGCTTAAATGAGGTATTATAAATATAACAGATGGCTTTAATACAGGTGGCTTATTTTCATAGAGTTTGAATAACCTTATAGTTAACAAGTGGAAAGTGATTTATTATGTACAGTGAAGTCCAAATATACCGATTTCCATGGTGAACTTGAGCTCTTTCGTGGCTAAGCGGTTAGCGTACGCGCCTTTGGCGTGGGAGACCCGGGTTCGAATCCCGACGGGAGCTCATGTGGTTCGGATTCCACGTTAATCAGTACGTCCACGTCTCATATAGCCTCGCTGCTGAACGGGACGTTAAACTCAAAATCAACTTAACTCCATGGTGAACTTCTAGTGAATTGAACGTATATACAAGATGTTCCACAATATAGTTTTTTTTCAGTGATACTTAACCAAAACCACTAACCCTCTGACGCCCACGATTCTCTTCACAATTGAATCAATTTCTTCTCTCCCTTGTTCGGGAACAATAGGATATTACCGACCTCAGGCTCACTTTTTGGAATTTTAAAGAAATAGGACAATTTTAATTTTAAACTTTAGTAAGCAAGGCTCGTATATGGAGAAGCAATCTTGAATCTTTCTCCAGTAGTTTGGTATTTTGTACATTTGTGGTAGTAAGCCTAGTTCCAGTCTTACGGCCATATACGGTCAAGAAGCAGGAACCTTGATCACGTGTGTCCTGCATTTCTGGTGACTATTTCTCTATATCTGACTTTCGGGACAATCATCCTCGGGACACACTGTTATAACTAAAAGATAACTGGACGATAATTCCGGTCCCGATGCTACGGGTGAAAATCGGGATTTTCCCGGCTGACAATATACAAGCTTTGATTTGCTAAAGAACCTTCAGTGCTTTGCACGAACGCCTGGGCGTCATTCGGAAGGGCACCTACATAGGCAAGTGGGGTGCAATGTTCTAAAGTAAACACACGTTATACTCTTATGAGTGCTCCAATTGTATGGATTGAGCTTCGCAAACTAAATCGCCGTTTGCATACATGAAAGCCATTTTTTTTTTCAGTTTATCATCAGTGATTGTACTATATTTCGATACGCCTTCGGGTAAAATAATTTTTTCTAATATTGTCCAGAAATCAGTGGTGAATCGACAAGTACATATGTGTTAGCATCCTAACATTCGTTTGTAATCTCAGTTTTGTGTGACAAACTCTGGCTCCAAATCATTGAAGAGGAAGGAATAATTGTGCCGGCTTGGACGATCGCTTATTACTATCAGCAGAGGACTCCAGCGGACCCTTGGGATTATCCGACGTGAAACGCTTGAGATCTTTATAACTGCAACGCCCCTAAAGAAGTTGACCGGCCTAAGATTATTGTAAGTGAAATCTTAAATTTATCAATTGTGCCACACAGTACAGTATTAAAATAAAATAAAATAAGATAAATGGGGAAATAAAAGAAGTTAAAACGGCCGAAAATATATTCAGTAAAAGTTACTTGTTCATTTGTAATATTTTGATTTTCTTTTCATTTTTATGAAATATATTCAGTATTATCACATTTTCTGTACAGCTTAACCAGGTTTTTTGATTTGCACCGCAAGATAATTTAATATTTGATAACGTTTCTTAATATTTGATTTTAAACTGATCATTTCCTCACATTTCCACCTTTACGGTATCTATGTTTTGTCTACCGTTCTCCCCAGCTTCGGTTCATGACAAAATGTAGGTACGGAAGAAATCGTGATTTCCCGTAGCAAAGCTGGGACAAAGGCAATAAACAAGTGACAGAGAGAGAGAGAGGGATGTAAAATCTTTTGGGTAAAAAGCGAAAATTAATGTGAAGGTTACGATTATATTTACAAGACTCTAACAACGACAAAAACAAGATTTCATGGCCACAGAAACCCACGCAGTCAAAAGAAAGAAATAGTGTAAAAATATCACTAGCCTCCACTAACCTCTGGCCAATAAAATTTAAGATATCTACAAGAAATGCAGAAAACAAATTATTATTAACAAAATCATATGTTTTGAGGATATATAGCTCGTACCAGCCGATACTTAATCGTGGGTTATTTCAAAAAATAACACCATCTAGTTTCGACGTATTCATGCAAGAGCGTGCAAATATTATTTTCGATGTTTTAGTTATGCTGCCCGAACATTAAATAACAATGCTAAGAAATGTCATTCCCGCACGGATTATTGGTGGGTACACCTCCTGCACGAGGTAGAACTGGCTTCGCTGATTTATGAAATCAACTTTCTAATCATCCTTAAAGAACTAGTGTGAATATAGTAAATTTGGGAAATCACTCTTTAAATCCTCGATTCCTTCCTATTCACCCCAACCATAGGTAGGTGGCCAATATGGAAATTTGGAAACTCTTCTCTACATTGGGAGATCAGTTTTAAAACTTGATAACGTCTCTTCTTCGTAACTGTCTATATATTGTATCGTTGATCTTCTTTTTCCTGGTATTCCTATTGCATTTCCCGCTATCAGCATGGTGATCCAATTGGAGTGCCGAATAAGATGGCAAAGCATCGTTTCTTTTTTTTTTCCTATTATTTTCATGATCTGTGCTCCTTCATTAGCGTCCGTTAGTCCTTGTTCATTTCTTTTTCTTTCGGTCCATGATATACGCAACGTTGTACGCCAATACAACATTCAAAGTGCTTCTAGCTTGTATATTTTAGCTTTTCTGAATGGAAATCCTCGATTAATCCTACATATATGTAGACGCAACAGTAAGTTCTGAAGATTGTGGATTAACTTTTGCCTGAGGTTGATCTAAAAATCTATTTTTTTATTTTTATTTTTTTTATTTATTTATTTATATTTTATTGAAGCCAGGTGTTAACTCATAAACATTTAAAAGCCGAAAACAAAATTAAAAATTGAAAAGGATCCGGGGGCAATTATATGGCAGTGCGGAGTTTTATGGCTGATTTGAAAATACGCCTTAGATTGTGCACGTACTTAGACTCCGTTCGATTCGCAGCCTGGAACTACAGTTTGTTTTTTAGGGAATTGAGCATTGTAAATTATGTTCGCTATTGCACCTAAAAGCGGTCTATTCCTTAAAGGAAAAAGAAAAACCAAAAACAGAAAGATGGGACAGGAGGGAAATGCAGACTTTCTATGCTTAAGAGTTAAAATTTCGTTGTCTTGTCCATGCTTTCTCTGTCTCAGCATGATGCATATTATTATATTCATTTTGTTTGCATTAATTTTTATCTCAGAATTTAACGTGAATGTAATTTACCAAATCTATCTAGTGCGTCTCTAAGTGATGGCGAAATGTTCATTCTTTTTTGCTCCAATTAGAGAAATATACTGTCAAGTCATATCTCGGGGCATACGTGTTGCCATGTTCGGTGTCCAGCTATCAGACATAAACTGAAAAAATTCAATTGGAGGAAGGAGTTACTATTTCTTAGAACGCCAGTCTCCTTAAATGTTAGTGGTTAGCTGACTAGGACAAGTAATAAAATATTGGATTAAAGAGAAATAAGTGATCATTTAAGAAATATTTGGAAAAATTCCGAGTATGTAGCTAAACGCAATCATCAAAAGGAAATGCATATCATGGTAAAAATTAACCATAAAAGAACAAATTGGAAGAAATTATACCGGCTATTACAATTAGGAAAGGGAAAAATGAATTAAACAAAGAAATGATGGAAATATTTACAGGTCATGGTTCCCGTAATTCTTATACTAGAAGATTAAATACCGAATATGATGAAACATGTTACTGCTAGGTAGACCAAACGCCGGAAGAAATCACCGTCGGACTAACATACCTGCCAACAGTTTACGTTTCCTACCAGCAACGGCTTTTGTGTCAAATATAGTGAAAAGCCATATGATCGTTTTTTCTGAAGTTTGAATCCAGGAGATAAAATAATCAATCTATGTGACTACTCTAACTTTGAATTGTATTATATTCAACTTTTCAATTTGGATTTCAGGGCAAAATTTGTACATGTTTAAATATTTTGTTCTCTAGCTACATTTTGCACATTTAAGTTGGTAGCATTGTTATCACTGCTGTATAGGCCTGAATCAGAAATATTCGATTAAACTTTTCTTTACAAATGTAAAAGTTATAAAATGGCCTTCTGGCAATTTTGATGACTCACTACGGTACCTGTTTTCGAGCACGTGTCTTTCCAAACCTAGTAAATTATTATGGAATAGCTATCATTTCGCTGCGTTTTGTTTTGGAAGAATAAGTTAAGATGAATACTGTGTAGAAGCTGTACCGTATAATGTATGAATACTGTATAGAAGCTGTACCGTACAAAAAATGTAAAGAGTGTTTACCAAACTTATCTCTCAAGACTTCTGTGTTTCTAGGATTCCTGAAGGCAATGGTTTTATCGTAAATTCAAGGTCAAAACATAATAGCGTCTGGAGAAAGGTAAGATCATTACGTCGTTTCATTAAGTTTCTGGTTTCAAGTTTGTTAAAGTTGAGTTCTGCGCTTCAATACAATTACTACTCTCTGGACATTCCTGACTGGGTATATACTATTTATTTCACTCCGCTTGCTTGTTTGGAAATAGTCCCACAGGTGTGAGTTTGTTTTGCTAATGATTACACTAGGAAAGTAGTACCCGAATTATGTGCTGCCATATCATGATATTATTGCCACATCGCATACAGTTTTGATATTTCGTGACTTTTCTCGTCACACTCAGCTAAAATATAAATTAATTGTTTAACAAATTCTTCATTACTATAAACAAGTAATAAAAATTTCATTTAAATTACCTTGACGATTCTCATAGTGCTTGGATACAAAATTGAAAATATGTATGTTGCATCCGTTGTTGTATAGTGCGCTCCACTTCTGAAACTGAGTTGTTGACCACGCAGAATTTCCTTATGGGTCATCTCACACCAGGTGTTGACAATAAGGTAACACTGGTATAGCAACAAGAATGTAGTTGTAAGCCACAAGGAGTGTAAGAGATTGGGCGTCGCGCGTAGCGGGAAGTTGGGAAGGGGTAGGTGCCGAGGAAACCAGGAGTGGGGATGCGTTTTGCTATGATCAAATCATATAAACTGTGCCTACCTTTCCCTGCGATAGTGTAAAACTTTACTTTCCATAGAATGTAATCGTTCGGTTGTAACGTTATAATTAAATTTAACGTATTTTTCATCACATTAGCCCAGTTCGACTACTAAGATAAGTCACCACTATCAGGCACCCTTAATTTATACTTACATTTGCAATAACTAGTGATTGCATAACTTTCAAATTAGACACATCACATTCACCACAACTACTTTCTATTCTGTAATCTCCATTAATAATAACCAGTTGCCATAGCAAACCGAAAAAAAAAATCTATGTTATTACTGTAACCACAATTACAGATTATCTATCTAAAATTAATATTATATTTTTTCTTCTTGTTCTTAACAACAGATGTCCACTTTTAAGTAGCACCTTTGCCCAAAATAGCTATAAGAAAAATGGAAGTAATTCACAAATATATATCATCGTTGCATGATCTGAATTGGCATGTTATGAAATGAGGGAATACAGAAGAGAAAAGTTTGAGACTGTGTGATTTCAGTGGTGTCCTTAAAAAAATCAAAGTGTCAGTAACCGGGTTTCGAAACACGAAAACCTTTTCCACGACTTGGTGTGGTTCGATCCAAGGCGGATTTCTGATTTAAAAGATGAACTACTCTAAAATGAAATGAACAAAATTTGTGGCATAGATAAAGGGAAAACTATCGAAAAACTAAAATTTTATGCAGATATTTAGTCCAAGTCATCGCAAGATGCTGTGATTGAATATGATATTGAATATATAATTAGTGAGTATGAAGAGGAAGCATGGTGATGCGATATTGAACAAGGGATGATGGAAATCAAAGTAAGCTTGCAAGTCTTGCCTCACGTGTGGGTTCGAAATTATACATGAATATCACATGTATGCCTTATGTTATACATACGTCTTTAAAATGTACAAGTTCCTCCTTACTATCCCTCTTACACAAGTAAAAGAGTTGTAAACGAGCGTTTTTGAAACTCAACATTATTAAATAAAGATTATAGGCGAACCTCGGGCAAGACAACATTGAGTCGTTTATGTTAATACAGTATAAAAGGATATACTAAATAAAGTGAATAAAGATGTCTTAATTAATAAACTCTGTCACGATAATGCAGAATTGAAAAGATTTCTGATATAAGGTAAAAATGTCCTTGCTTCTTGTCATGTAACCAGATCAAAGTAATAGAAGTTAATATATATATATGATGCTCTGGCACATTATATATATATATATAGTGTAGCAGTGCATCAATTGTAATTAAGCTGTCTGAATCCAAAGTGAACTATCATAACTTCCTTTTGTTAATGTTCATTATAATACATGTTTGTAATTCCAGATGTTCTACAGCAATAGACCATATGGAAAAGAGAAACAAACCATAACAAAATGATATTCGGAAGAATTGAAAAGAAAGCCAAGAACAACAAACTTTCAGATGATACCCCTGTTGATTGCCAGCAGTTTCTTCTTGTTTTAATTAAATTTTACTCGCGCTTTATAGTATCGATTTTAAGACAATACTAATGAGAAGTAATCGCGAAGGATTCATCCAAATAGTAACATTATATTTTAGAGAAGAAAAAGAACAGAAAGCGGTTTTTTGATTCACTCCCAGCTCTTTTAGGATTTCCATTTTTGTAAGGTATATCCTACTAGAGTAATTTTTAAATTCAGAAATTATTTTAAAGAATAGAAGGAAACGAAGGAGAAAGGGATTGAGTTTAAACTTCCGAGACGATGCAACATTTAAAATGGATAATCGTAACCTACTGAGTTATAACTCCCATAAAAGAGAGGCAACTGAAATAGAACATTACAAAGAAGAAAACGGCAAAAGGCAAGTGCCCTAGATAAAACTGTAAGTAGTCGACAAAGAAAGGGAGAATGCAGGCTATAATCTTAAAAGAAAACAATAGTACAAATTAAAGAAATCCAGATTTGATAATGGAAATTCTTGTAAAGGGTGATGCATAAGTTTAAAAACGATACCCAAGCCTGTATCTTATGGGCTTTGAGCAATCAGCAAGTGCTAATCAAACTAACATCAATTTCATTTGAAACATAAAATCTAACTTATTTTTAAGGATTAACTCGTGAACTTCCTGATTTTATATGGAATAGCTCAGCGTTTGAAGCTTCAAGTGCAAAAATATGGACCTGTCCAAAAAGGCAGTATGAAGTATGGGAAAAGCTATCAATACACAAAAGTACTGACAAAATTATACAAATCTCATATCTTGGTAGAATTCAATCGAAAAAAGTGCGAAAAAATAGTTAAAATTGAGAAAAGGTGCAAATTAAACAAAAGAAAAAATATATGGAAACCCAAAATATATAAAAAAACTGATACACAACTATAAACCATTAGCTCCATAACCTCCTCGTCAGTCTTGGTTTTTTGTACTCTCACGTTCCTGCACTTTCGATTGGATCATAGAACATATTCCCCGGTGTAAGAAATATAACAAAACTGGACAATAGTTTTCCTTAAAGCAGTTTATATCGTTCTCTCATAAAACCTTGAATTCATAGCCATTATCATACTTTCCTAATGGAAACCTGCATTCAAGAATGAAATGCAGCTTAGATGGCGTAGTTTTCTACGCTACTAAGAAATGTTGTTCGAAAGGCGGGATGTACTTAATAATATCGTATTTAAGATAATATTCTTAATCTGGACTGTACAGGGCTAATTTATAAACAAATAAATAGCGCTTCATTGGCATTTTATGAGTACATCTCATGAGTACATCATTATTAACTCACAATGAAATCTGAATTAACATCGGTCTGAAATGAATTTTGAATAATAATGATGATGTCAGCCTACAGAAGTTATATACAGAGGAACGAAAATCCTTTATAAAATACCGTTTTCGAAGGTACAACGAGAAAATTATCTGACAAAATGCTACTGCCCCATAACAAAAATCGAAACTAACGTTACTTAGAAATCGATTTGTAGTTATAATGACCATCCCCTGTTAAAGGAAACCCAAGAAGAAGAAACCGACGTCGGGCACAATTTTTTAAAGATATTAAGACTCTATTTTGTAAAAAAAAAAAAAGGTACTTTGCATAGTTATTTTGTATTGATAAATTTATTCTTAATCTTCTATTCCAAAGCTTTTCTTAAATAAAAAATACAAAATCCTGCGGCACTTGTATCTATGGCCATTCTCACTTCTGTCTAAAATCTAAAAGCAGAGTAACAAAATTCATTTCGCTCACCTAATAAGAAAGACGTGATCTCAAATTACAATCTCTGCAGTTAGAAGCAAAATAACTGGCAATAGCTGTTAAAGTTCGAAACGTGTTTCAAATAGAATGACCGGGAAACATTTTTATGGTTTGTACCTGGGATATTCTTACATTCATTTATATTCTGGAATAAGGTTTCAATTCATTTCACTCACCTAAAAGAAATGAAATGATCTCAAATTATAAAATCCGCAGAGTAGGAGCCGTTCTGATCACCAAGTTTGAAACAATTTTAATGCTACGATCAAAATTTCTTTCATTGTTTGCCAGTACGGACATTAAAACTTTTTTCTTCATTAAAAAAAATACTCCCGGGTTAGTTTTCTCTTCTACAAGGAATAGCAAGATGTCAAATATATACTTCTATGATACGCTCAGAGCAGCGCAAACAAAAATTTGAATTGGAAAGCCCTTGAAATAGAACGAATTGAAACTTTCTTTGTAGTTTCCAGCTGGGGATATTCTTACACATTTCTAAATTGTAGAAAGCACAAACTTTTAATTTGTTAAACTTAACTACTAAAAATGAAAAGAAAGAAATTATTTACTCCGTAAAGTTGCTTGAGAATAGTTGTAAGTAAAAGGTACAAATCCGAAACAAGTTAGGAAAATATTTCCAATCCTTATTCTTGAAATATTATCAAACTTGTGGTTGGTAATAACAGTTTTTCCGCTTTTCAACTCAAAGGATATAATTTGAAATTGTCTTATCCGTAATAACTGAGGGAAACACATTTGTTGCTATATGATACAATACAAAAGATACAAGTATGTCCGTAGATAACAGAAACTAAAATTATCCATTTCTTCTATTCCTTACCTGCTATAAATTTTTGCCTATCATTTACGCGCTCTGAAAAACTGAGGTGAAATTGTTTTACTTCAGATCACGTTATCGCTATCCGATGAGTCAAATAATTAATTATTTTCTACAATCTAGGAAAGGATAAGAATATCCTAGGTAAGAACTATAGAAGTATGCCCAATCGTTTTATTTGTAACATGTTTTGAATTTGGATCTATTAATGGCGTGCGATCAGCTTTCCACCATAGGGGTTATAATTTCAAATCACACCATTTAAAAGACAAGTTAAATGACTTAAAATTTTCGAGGATCTTACAGAACGAATGGGCCTAGATATGAATCACAAGATATTTCTTACTTTTTATTATTTATTTGAGACGTGTTTCCAAACTGTAGTGATTATTGATGCCATTTTCTATTTCGAGTGGTGAATGTTTTAAAGATTGTTATAAATATTTTTATACATAACTGGAATCATTATGTATTGCCCCCGATTACTCAATAGGTTATGATTATTAATATATATTTTTCGGTTATATCTTTTGTATGCTATGTTAAACAAATGATAAACAATACGAATTTCTTGCGCATTATTAGGTAAAAATTCTTGTTATAATACTGTACAAACTTGTATTTTACCAGATGCCAGGCAAAATGGCACTAGCTTCAGGAAAAAATGGATATACAAAGAATTTTGAAATAAGAAACTGATGAGAATAAATAAAAATACACATTCTTGCGACTTCCATGTCTATTCCCGGTACATTTGCAACTCCTTATCATAATAATAATAAAATTATTATTATAAAAATTAAGCAAAAAAAAAAATCCAATGAGCAACACCTACTGCCCCAGAAGAGTATGGATTCGATACTGATAGCGGCACTATTCGATTATTATCTCATATTTACTCTTGCTAATATTTTGGGGTCTTTCGCATCTATAGTACCCTTCTTCATAATGTTAGTTATAAGTGTATATTAACTTGCTGTTATAAATTAGTATACGAATCGAGCTTTATACTCCTAACGTGATGACAGAGAGAGACAAAGAGTAAATTAATAACATCTTCTTAGCACTTCCTCTTCCCCAGTTAAGGTTAACCAAATAATGAGATAAAACCTACTGTTTATTCAAAGCTATGATCTATTGCATAAAAGTACTTTGAAGTACCATAAGACTTTGCATACTTTGCACATCGGGCGTTACTTTGCACAAAATTTCAAAAGTTTCAAAGTTTCCTGTCGGAAAACCACGAGCAGTAAAAAGGAAGTTTGAACTGCCACCGTAAGATAGAACATGTAACTGTATTTTGGCTATAATGTTGGCGGTTAACTGCAGTTCCAACTACCGGGAGAGTCTCTTCTTGTAGAGGTATTGTAAGCAGTTACGGTAAAGGCTGATAAAATTTGAAAGATATCATCTATAAGAATTTGCGTCAAAGCTAAATTAGTTTCGTAGAATACTACCATGTACAGTGGGACTTTGAGGCAATAGTATAACGTTGAAATTGAAATGTGTAACGTTTTAAAATCATAAAAAACGTAAAACTGGGAGAAGACGTTTTAGTCTCTACTCGCGGTTACTTTGCACCGGTCCCAAATAACGCTTAGATTGGAAATTATTACCACTGGAGCCTCCTATTTCGAATTTAGGTAAATTTCCTATTTACGTAGACGACGGAATGAATTTCTTGTTAGAAAATAAATTATGAACAGTGGCGTATCCATAAAAGTAGTTTGACAGGGCCCTGATTCAGAAACTTTTTTTTTATCACTAGACTTTGGGAGTGGGCTTGCAGCTTATACACGTAGGAATCACTAACAATATATATTTAGCCAAATCTTTATTTTCAGTCAAACAGTAACTGCAAACGATTCATCTGATCCGGTTAACGGAGCAGTTTACGAATCAATCTTAAATGCTTCCGGAACCAGAACACTCATGAATAACGAACTCATAATTGATGATTCACGAAACAATAAGACAGCAAGAAAACACGCGCAATATGCAAGTTCACATTGCTGAAAAATGTTCTTTTCCGCACAGACGTCGATTTATTAAAGCGAGTACACTTGTTATTATTACAAACAAGACTAACCAGTGAACGCCCACTTTTACCATACGTCGGAAATATCTTCAGCCTTCGACCACAACCATGACATGTTTTCTCTAACTCAATTAAACCACACTGTGCTGCAAAGTGATATGATTTATTATCCGAATCTAATACAAACTTATTTAAAAACGACAAGTACCAATTCTTTGTACTAAATTCATTCTACGGTTTCTCAATCGCACTTGCTACCTCGATCGTCGCCATGAAACGAAAATTCAATTACCCGCTCACTCCATTCCACACATACAAGCAGACAGAGCATGTGACGTCACAGTAACAAACTACTATATGACTGTAGACACCTAGTGAGAAAAATATGAACTACCACCAACTTTTCAAAAAGGACGTCACATAAGGCACGAACAGTTCCAACAAGCGACTCACGCAGAAACAGTTCCAGGAAGTGACAGAACCGATTAAAGTCACTGGTTGAGTCTAATTAAGTACATGCGTTTAAAAAAAATGCAATTTTGGGTGGGCTTCAGCCTAAAAGTTACAAACCCCGTAAATCTTCCACTGATTACGGTTCGAATAATACCTTGGACAAAAGGAATAGCCAAGTCAAATCAGTTCACGAGGATCAATTTTTCTGTTCGTGAGTTGGCACTTTTGTGGGACATATGCTAAACTATTAGAGTGTGGTTCCTGAGTCGGTACCAGAGAATACGTAATTTTCTTTACAAATATTGATAATTCGAACTAAGTACTGATACGGTACCATCATTCTAATATCAATATTAATAAAATGCATGCAGTTTTCTGTAGAAAGTAAAATATTTAAATACTGAAGGGAAAACATTGCACAGATAGGTATATTCAACATACTTTTTTGTATATTGTGCAAATAACCCCACCTATGAAACGTTTCACATTTCAATTTCAACAATTACATCACAGTCCCATTATGCACACTAGTATTCTACGAAACTGACATTGACAGATTTTCTTTTTAGAATTTGGCTGTATTTACAGTGACTGCTTTCCATACCAGTACAGCAACAAACCCTTTCGGTAATTAGAACTGATGCTGACTCCCCAACATTAACGCCAAAATAGATACATGTTCTACCGTACAGGGTAGTTGAAACTTTGTGTTTACAGTTCATGGTTTTACCGACAGAGGATTGTGAAACTCTTTTCATATCTTGTGGGAGGTAATGCCCCATGTGCAAAGTAACCCCTTGTTACGGTAGCTAGTAACCACTGTAAGTGAAATGAAGTATCAAAATTAAATGTGGCAGATCTTAACACGGAACTAGAAAAATGTTTGGGAATGAAGGAATCCATCTAATTAAGAAGTTACGTCCCTAATATATTTTCTTACTTGGCAACACAAATATACAAGCAAAGAAAGCATTTCAGGATGTTACATATAAAATACTTAGGAACGTACAAAAACACATTCAACACATAACACATATAAGTTATCCTAAATACAGAATTTTGCGCTATCCTCGTTTACCCACATTCTGCGTAATGCCCTAATCTGCATAGCAAACTTATTTTTACCGGCCATCTAGCACATGCTTGTTAGCGTTGTTTTTAAAATAATTCATATAAAATGTACGTTCACTAAGCCCCTAAAGTGATCCTATACTGAGAAATAGAGGTCCATACCCTAGGAATGATTCCTGGGAATGCAAAAAGTCGACTCCCTTGAAAGAAATGTGTGCAGCTATGAAACGGATTGATGTATGGACCTCTACAATTAATGAAAATCCACTGTTGGTTAAAATATTCTTTATCTTGTATCTTGTATCTTGTGTTTTTCGAAGCCCTCCGGAAAAATGAGGCTAGACCCATTTGAGCTAAATCCTAAGTAAAAACACAAACGTCCATGGTTTTTGTTCCAATGTAATAATTCCACGTTTAAATTTGAAACATTTTGGAATAATTACCATTCTCACGATTTGTTATTTTACATAAGTCTCTATATAAGTAAAACAATATCGTCGAGCACCCATATTTTAAATATGTGCAACAATTAGTGAGAAACGTGTAATCAATAATAAAGAAATAATTACTTTATCAAGATATGAACTACATCAGATTTGTATGAGTGGTATCGATCTTATTATTATTTTTATTTGGTATACAGCTAGTCTATGTGTGCCATGCCATTTCCAAATTGTAGGTTACAAAGTTACGTTCGAGATATCTCCCATACCTAAAAGTTTCTCGTGAAGTATTGCTTTAACCAACAAAATTTCTGAACGCATGTAACTGTATTGTCAAACTGAGCCAATTAGTATATGTAAAATTTAACATTACCTTTCTGGCCGAACTGAATTTAAACTTTTTGTTGTTAATTGTTGGGAGTCATTAGAGTACGACGCGCAAGACTCCTGAGCCACTATTTTTCTTAGCGTTTCTATATTACTTTCAAATGCAGGACCTTCTTCTACTGCTAATTTTGATTTCACCCTACCAACGTTTAGTTTCACATCCAAAGAACACATAGATGTATCCCTGTCCATTGTTTCCTCTCCTTCCGTTGTAGATAATATTAACTCTTTATTGTCAGTCATCAGTTCGTACGTCCACCCTTTCCCTTCGAGTGGATCTTCCTGAGGTAACTCATAAGCAATTTCTTCTTTGAACATCAATTCCAACTTAACAGACGCCTCACCAGCCATTGTTAATTCAAATGTAATAAGAATTTAACACTTATTATACTTCCCTTATATTTTATGTCGCCAGTGTTAATGAACGATTTACAAGAACGTTCACAGAAGCAACCTAATATTATTAGGCTGACTCTAACAACACGCCGCTCGGGAGAGGGTCTTCTAGACGCAGAGTGCCAGCACCATGTAAATTATTTGAATGTGTAATGAAGTGGGCACTTTCAGAAATGGTTTGCGTCAAGACAACGCTAATCCTAACAATAATCTGCTACGCCGTTGGATGTCGCTACCATCCACATATAACGCGACTCAGCTAGACTTAAACAATCACAGTTCTAGTTTACCTACTTCTCATGAGATGTCGCCATGGTCTCTATTCCATAATTTTTGCCTTCAGTGTTGCTATTTCAGTGTTTGAAACACGTTCAGTTATTTAGTTCAACAGCATACGCGTATGTGCAATTGAACTAGATAGATATGTGAGGTGATTGTTTTTCCAAAGCTCGACCTAAACTACTTCTACACGAATATATAATTCCTTATTTATTAGTAAACTATAATAACAAGTCAAGTAAATACTTATGCGAAATTCTTGTTTGTACACAAATAGTTTCGATGCTAGTGCCAACAGAAAATTGCTTTCTTCTAAATCGGAGCAACCACCATCTTATTCGATTAAACCATAAATTGCCCCATCGTTTGTTTAATTTATTTTGTATATAAATAATAATTTCACTTGTAATTTGGAAATGTTTCAATGGGTTGCACAGACTTCGATTTAAAATAAATAAATAAATAAATAAATAAAAAGTTAGTTGTAAAATATGTTATATTGGTTTCCTTTTTCCCTCTACTTTTATAAAGCTTAATAATTTATAGTATTGACACGGAATAGATAGTCATAATGTGCATTCTAGAAAAGCGTCTGATTTCAAATAATCAGCAAACTTATTTTAATATATTAATAATTCTGTAAATGAAAATGAAATGAAATCTTTAAGTTTTACGTCCCACAAATATGTCCGCTAGAGGGATTAAAGGAAACGGTGATGATGAAAAATGAAGGAAATGGTGGAATCAAGAAAGTGTGAAAAAATGGGAGAACCGCGAGAAAAGCCCCGCGGTCCACAAAAATATGCTTAGTGATGGGTAAAATCCCGGGAAGATACTTTTTGGGAAGATTCCCAAAATTGGAGTTTTTCTGGGAATTTATGTACAACCAAAATCAAAATTTTACATATTTTCCCATATCAGCTCATATATCACGAGTTACCCCCCTCGGAACATAATGATCTTGGTATCATGAAATCTACAGATACATACCTTCATACCTATATTATCGTCTTGTTGAAGCGGCCTCCACGTTATCACTAATTAATTAATCAATTAAAACGAAAAGTCAAAATTTTACATATATTCCCATATCAGCTCATATATCACGAGTTACCCCCCTCGGAACATAATGATCTTGGTATCATGAAATCTACAGATGCATACCTTCATACCTATATTATCGTCTTGTTCAAGCAGCCTCCACGTTATCACTAATTAATTAATCAATTAAAACGAAAAGTCAAAATTTTACATATTTTCCCATATCAGCTCATATATCACGAGTTACCCCCCTCGGAATATAATGATCTTGGTATCATGAAATCTACAGATACATACCTTCATACCTATAATATCGTCTTGTTGAAGCGGCCTCCACGTTATCACTAATTAATTAATCAATTAAAACGAAAAGTCAAAATTTTACATATATTCCTATATCAGCTCATATATCACGAGTTACCCTCCTCGGAACATAATGATCTTGGTATCATGAAATCTACAGATACATACCTTCATACCTATATTATCGTCTTGTTGAAGGGGCCTCCACGTTATCACTAATTAATTAATCAATTAAAACGAAAAGTCAAAATTTTACATATTTTTCCATATCAGCTCATATATCACGAGTTACCCCCCTCGGAACATATTGATCTTGCTATCATGAAATCTACAGATACATACCTTCATTCCTATATTATCGTCTTGTTGAAGGGGCCTCCACGTTATCACTAATTAATTAATCAATTAAAACGAAAAGTCAAAATTTTACATATTTCCCATATCAGCTCATATATCACGAGTTACCCTCCTCGGAACATAATGATCTTGGTATCATGAAATCTACAGATACATACCTTCATACCTGTATTATCGTCTTGTTGAACCGGCCTCCACGTTATCACTAATTAATTAATCAATTAAAACGAAAAGTCAAAATTTTACATATTTTCCCATATCAGCTCATATATCACGAGTTACCCCCCTCGGAACATAATGATCTTGGTATCATGAAATCTACAGATACATACCTTCATACCTATATTATCGTCTTGTTCAAGCGGCCTCCACGTTATCACTAATTAATTAATCAATTAAAACGAAAAGTCAAAATTTTACATATTTTCCCATTTCAGCTCATATATCACGAGTTACTCCCCTCGGAACATAATGATCTTGGTATCATTAAATGTACAGATACATACCTTCATACCTATATTATCGTCTTGTTGAAGTGGCCTCCACGTTATCACTAATTAATTAATCAATTAAAACGAAAAGTCAAAATTTTACATATTTTCCCATATCAGCTCATATATCACGAGTTATCCCCCCGGAACATAATGATCTTGGTATCATGAAATCTACAGATACATACCTTCATACCTATATTATCGTCTTGTTGAAGCAGCCTCCACATTATCACTAATTAATTAATCAATTAAAACGAAAAGTCAAAATTTTACATATTTTCCCATATCAGCTCATATATCACGAGTTACCCCCCTCGAAACATAATGATCTTGGTATCATGAAATCTATAGACAAATACCTTCATACCTATATTATCGCCTTGTTGAAGCGGCCTCCACGTTATCACTAATTAATTAATCAATTAAAACGAAAAGTCAAAATTATACATATTTTCCCATATCAGCTCAAATATCACGAGTTACCCCCTTCGGAACATAATGATCTTGGTATAATGAAATCTACAGATACATACCTGCATATCTATATTATCGTCTTGTTGAAGCTGCCTCCACGTTATCACTAATTAATTAATCAATTAAAACGAAAAGTCAAAATTTTTACATATTTTCCCATATCAGCTCATATATCACGAGTTACCCCCCTCGGTACATAATGATCTTGCTATCATGAAATCTACAGATACATACCTTCATACCTATATTATCGTCTTGTTGAAGCGTCCCCCACGTTATCAATAATTAATTAATCAATTAAAACGAAAAGTCAAAATTTTACATATATTCCCATATCAGCTCATATATCACGAGTTACCCCCCTCGGAACATAATGATCTTGGTATCATGAAATCTACAGAAACATACCTTCATACCTATATTATCGTCTTGTTGAAGCGGCGTACACGTTATCACTAATTAATTAATCAATTAAAACGAAAAGTCAAAATTTTACATATATTCCCATATCAGCTCATATATCACGAGTTACCCTCCTCGGAACATAATGATCTTGGTATCATGAAATCCACAGATACATACCTTCATACCTATTTTATCGTCTTGTTGCAGGGGCCTCCACGTTATCACTAATTAATTAATCAATTAAAACGAAAAGTCAAAATTTTACATATTTTTCCATATCAGCTCATATATCACGAGTTACCCCCCTCGGAACATATTGATCTTGCTATCATGAAATCTACAGATACATACATTCATACCTATATTATCGTCTTGTTGAAGGGGCCTCCACGTTATCACTAATTAATTAATCAATTAAAACGAAAAGTCAAAATTTTACATATTTTCCCATATCAGCTCATATATCACGAGTTACCCCCCTCGAAACATAATGATCTTGGTATCATGAAATCTACAGATACATACCTTCATACCTATATTATCGTCTTGTTGAAGCGGCCTCCACGTTATCACTAATTAATTAATCAATTAAAACGAAAAGTCAAAAATTTTAAATATTTTCCCATATCAGCTCATATATCACGAGTTACCCCCCTCGGAACATAATGATCTTGGTATCATGAAATCTACAGATGCATACCTTCATACCTATATTATCGTCTTGTTGAAGCGGCCTCCACGTTATCACTAATTAATTAATAAATTAAAACGACAAGACAAAATTTTACATATTTTCCCATATCAGCTCATATATCACGAGTTACCCCCCTCGGAACATAATGATCTTGGTATCATGAAATCTACAGATACATACCTTCATACCTGTATTATCGTCTTGTTGAACCGGCCTCCACGTTATCACTAATTAATTAATCAATTAAAACGAAAAGTCAAAATTTTACATATTTTCCCATATCAGCTCATATATCACGAGTTATCCCACCCGGAACATAATGATCTTGGTATCATGAAATCTACAGATACATACCTTCTTACCTATATTATCGTCTTGTTGAAGCGGCCTCCACATTATCACTAATTAATTAATCAATTAAAACGAAAAGTCAAAATTTTACATATTTTCCCATATCAGCTCATATATCACGAGTTACCACCCTCGAAACATAATGATCTTGGTATCATGAAATCTACAGACAAATACCTTCATACCTATATTATCGCCTTGTTGAAGCGGCCTCCACGTTATCACTAATTAATTAATCAATTAAAACGAAAAGTCAAAATTATACATACTTTCCCGTATCAGCTCATATATCACGAGTTACCCCCTTCGGAACATAATGATCTTGGTATAATGAAATCTACAGATACATACCTGCATATCTATATTATCGTCTTGTTGAAGCTGCCTCCACGTTATCACTAATTAATTAATCAACTAAAACGAAAAGTCAAAATTTTACATATTTTCCCATATCAGCTCATATATCACAAGTTACCCCCCTCGGTACATAATGATCTTGGTATCATGAAATCTACAGATACATACCTTCATACCTATATTATCGTCTTGTTGAAGCGTCCTCCACGTTATCACTAATTAATTAATCAATTAAAACGAAAAGTCAAAATTTTACATATATTCCCATATCAGCTCATATATCACGAGTTACCCCCCTCGGAACATAATGATCTTGGTATCATGAAATCTACAGATGCATACCTTCATACCTATATTATCGTCTTGTTGAAGCGTTCTCCACGTTATCACTAATTAATTAATCAATTAAAACGAAAAGTCAAAATTATACATATTTTCCCATATCAGCTCATATATCACGAGTTACCCCCCTCGGAACATAATGATCTTGGTATAATGAAATCTACAGATACATACCTGCATACCTATGTTATCGTCTTGTTGAAGTGGCCTCCACGTTATCACTAATTAATTAATCAATTAAAACGAAAAGTCAAAATTTTACATATTTTCCCATATCAGCTCATATATCACGAGTTACCCCCCTCGGAACATAATGATCTTGGTATCATGAAATCTACAGATACATACCTTCATACCTATATTATCGTCTTGTTGAAGCGGCCTCCACGTTATCACTAATTAATTAATCAATTAAAACAAAAAGTCAAAATTTTACATATATTCCCATATCAGCTCATATATCACGAGTTACCCCCCTCGGAACATAATGATTTTGGTATCATGAAATCTAAAGATACATACCTGCATACCTATGTTATCGTCTTGTTGAAGCGGCCTCCACGTTATCACTAATTAATTAATCAATTAAAACGAAAAGTCAAAATTTTACATATTTTCCCATATCAGCTCATATATCACGAGTTACCCCCCTCGGAACATAATGATCTTGGTATAATGAAATCTACAGATACATACCTGCATACCTATGTTATCGTCTTGTTGAAGTGGCCTCCACGTTATCACTAATTAATTAATCAATTAAAACGAAAAGTCAAAATTTTACATATTTTCCCATATCAGCTCATATATCACGAGTTACCCCCCTCGGAACATAATGATCTTGGTATCATGAAATCTACAGATACATACCTTCATACCTATATTATCGTCTTGTTGAACCGGCCTCCACGTTATCACTAATTAATTAATCAATTAAAACGAAAAGTCAAAATTTTACATATTTTCCCATATCAGCTCATATATCACGAGTTCCCCCCCTCGGACCATAATGATCTTGGTATCATTAAATGTACAGATACATACCTTCATACCTATATTATCGTCTTGTTGAAGTGGCCTCCACGTTATCACTAATTAATTAATCAATTAAAACGAAAAGTCAAAATTTTACATATTTTCCCATATCAGCTCATATATCACGAGTTACCCCCCTTGGAACATAATGATCTTGGTATCATGAAATCTACAGATACATACCTTCATACCTATATTATCGTCTTGTTGAAGCGGCCTCCACGTTATCACTAATTAATTAATCAATTAAAACGAAAAGTCAAAATTTTACATATTTTCCCATATCAGGTCATATATCACGAGTTACCCTCCTCGGAAGATAACGATCTTGGTATCATGAAATCTACAGATAAGTACCTTTATACCTATATTATCGTCTTGTTGAAGCGGCCTCCACGTTATCACTAATTAATTAATCAATTAAAACGAAAAGTCAAAATTTTACATATTTTCCCATATCAGCTCATATTTCACGAGCTCATATATCATATGGCCCCCCCTTGACGCTCAGGTTTACACTGGATAAAATGGGCTTCAATTCTGCTTTACACTGGATAAAACATCAAATAATGGTTTAGCCCCTCCCTTGATCATATCCTGGATCCGCCACTGTAGATATATATATATATATATATATATATATATATATATATATATATATATATATATATATATATATATATATATAGACTGTTCCATAATTCGTGTAATTTTCTACAGCACTGGAAAAAGATGATATTTTCAAATTTGTCACTCTTATTAAAAAATATCTGAATGTTTCGAATTTCTATAGGAAATAAGAGAATATTGCTTTTTAGCCTCTCTTTTACGGGTGTAAAGACGAAAGTTCATTTTCCTTATTGCAGATTTAATGTTAAACTTTGGAAGCAGCTATCACTAATAATTATTCGTTAATATTTTTGGGCAAATGAGTTGTATTTGTTACAAAGCACTCATTCGCGAAGCTAGTAAAGCCACCTTAAACATTATTTTGGGATGGTCCCCCTTTCGGGGGCAAGGGGCGTAAGAAGGTGGTGGATGATGTGTTACCAAAATCCAAATATTTATTTTCGGAATGACAGTAAGCGTCAGATTAATTACAAATGTCACAGAATTAATGCTCCAATGCTCCTTACATGTAAGAGTGACTGATAATGGGGTTACAGCCCCCTTTCAAAAATAAAAAGTCACCATAAATATCATTTGTAGGGACATACGAAAAGCAGTCATTTTTTGTTAATTGACGTGAAATTTGTCGTCATTGTAGCCAAAAAGTATGCGTTTTTCAAATCTGGAATGTTATTTTGGTAACGCACCGCCTTAGGGGGGTACAGGGGCAAAGCATTAGAAGATGGATCTGTATAAAAATTCTAAATTCTGTTTCGGAAATGCAAGTGAGCGTCAGATTAATCACAAATGTTATAAAATTAATGCTCCAATGCTCCTTACATGTAAGAGTGAGTGATAATGGGGCTACAGCCCCCTTTCAAAAATTAAAAAAAAATCATCATAAATATACAATCATAGACATACGAGAAGAAGGTATTTTTTGTTAATTAATGTGAAATTCGGCGTCATTTTAGCAAAAGAGTATGCGTTTTTAAAATCATGAATGTTATTTTGGTAACGCACTGCCTTAGAGGGGCACAGGGGGCGAAGCATTACATAATGGACCTTTATGAAAATTCAAAATTCTGTTCTGGAAATGCCAGTGACTCTGAGCGTCAGATTTTTCACAATTGTCACAGAATTAATATTCTGATGCTCGTTGCATGTGCTATTGAATTATATGGGGCTACAGCCCCCTTTCAAAAATAAAAATATCACTATAAATATCCTTGGTAGGGACATATGAGAAGAAGGTACTTTTTGTTAGTTAATGTGAAATTTGTCGTTACTGTAGCAAAAGAGTGTGGGTTTTTCAAATTTGGATTGTAATTTTAGTAACTATCGCCTTAGGGGGGCACAGGGGGCGAAGCAGGCACGTAGCCAGGATTTCGTGAAGGGGGGGTACGTGACATGAAATACTATGGTCATCACAACAGGAGCTCGATCATTCCTAACTATTTTACTGGAACATATATTGGTTCGTTCAGTCAGGATTTCGTAACGGTGTGTGTGTGTGGGGGGGTGACATGAAATCCTGAATGCCAAGGAGCTCGATCAATCTAAACTACTTTACTATCCCGTGCTCGTGGGTTTTCTCGGGGTTCTCCCGTTTCCTCCCACTTTCTTCATTCCACCATTTCACTCATCTCTCATCATCACCGTCTCCTTTAGCCTAACCGGCATAATCGTGGGACGTAAAACTTAAAGATTTCATTTCATTTCATTTTTACTTTACTATCAACATATATTGGTTTGTTAGGACAATAAAATTAGGATATGTAAGTAAGTATTTTAATAACGCACTATGAGAAATTTCAAGTAAAATAATTTAAAAAAAAAGTGCTGAAAAAGATTTTACAATATTTACGTCCTTCCTCTGTCCATTCAAATATAACAATTTTCCTTAATTATGACATCCACTATTATAAAAAGTACATATTCACTATTATAAAAGGTACATACTCAATAATGTCTTGTAAAATATTTCACAATCTCTGCGTTTCTTTCTCTGTTAATTCAAATGTTAACAGAACTTTCTTTCCACATAACTTTTTGTTTTTATTATTCCGTCAAGTACTGTCTGTTCCAATGACAGGTTAAGGAAGCAGTAGAAAATTGTTTTTGAAATAACATGTTTGATACTGCAAGGATGCGATAACGAAAATTTATGATAAAAAATGTCCACGTTGTTACACAACGGTACTATACTTTCAGAAGCTTGAAATCTCCCTTGAAATCCCCCTGACTAGTAGCAGAAATCCTGAGAATTCCGTAACTTTTCTAGAAAATTCAAATTCCCTGACTCTTCCATTATATCTCGCTCCTCGCAACCATGTATTCAAGTAATACAAATCTCCTCATAAGAAAGAGTAACCAAAAGCTTCCTGATTTTTAAATTTTTTTAAAGCGATCCTTATTTTCCTCATTTCATTTATTTCATCCTTCGTTATTTCTTCTCATTTTTGGTATCGAAGCGGGGGGGGGGGGTCCGGACCCCCCCTTGGCTACCTGCCTGGGTGAAGCATCAGATGATGAATCTTTATAAAAGTTCCATTTTTTTTCGGAAACGCCAGTAATTGTTAGATTATTAAGAAATGTCAGAGAATTATTATTACGATGCTACTTGAATGGTCATAAAGGGGCTACAGCTCCCTTCCAAAAGAAGTAAAAAGAAATCACCATAAATATCCTTAGTAGGGAAATACCAGAAGAAGGTACAAGGAGCACAGGGGGCGAAGCATAATTTGGTAGATGTATAAAATTTCAAATTTTATTTTGGAAATTCTAGGGAGCTTTAGATTAATCACAAATGATACTAAATTAATATTCTGATGATCCTTGCATGTGCCAGTGACTGATATTGGGCTACAGCCACCCTTGTAAAATTCATATAATTTACGATAAATATCCTTAGAAGGGACGTACGGGAAGAAGGTAAATATGCTTTACAGTTAATTTGGAATTTGTCATTATTGTAGAAGAATGTTTCTATTTTTTAAAAATCTAGAATCTATTGTAAATGAATATCGTCTGTCAGTGTACCAGATTTAATATATATCCGCGTTGTTTTTGTTTAACTGGAATATAATTTTAAAAAAATTGCGTTTTTAAAAATCAAATTCGACTCTTCTCATATCATAAAATTACACATACAAGTCACTTGTATATTTTCTGCACACTTAAGCAAACCAGCTGGAAATAGAACAGAAAATGACAATGGAAAATGCCGCGGGGACCACGAACGAAAAAATCTTAATGAGAAGTAATATTTTAAAAATTAAAAGTGTAATAGGTGACCTTTAAGTTTTAATAGTGTTTTCTTTATTCATTAAAAGAAACAAACAAAGAAACAAAAAAAAACGTAACTTTCCATGCTTCTTACCAGAGCCGTAGCTAGAGATTTCGGCGCCCGGGGCGAAGTAGAATTCAGCGCCCCTACACTCACCTTACCAATCATTCTCTCTCTCTCTCTCTCTCTCTCTCTCTCTCTCTCTCTCTCTATATATATATATATATATATATATATATATATATATAAGAAAAACAGCTTTTGTTGTTATGCTACGCTGAATTTTTATTAATCTTCTTGGAAAGACCATTGCAACAACCAAAAACGATCATTATGTATCCTTTTTCAAATAAGAGCTGTTTTCAAGAGTCTTATTTTGGACTTTTTGTTAAACTTGACAAAACTACCTTTGGTTGTATACAGATTTACAAGAGAAACAGTTATGGAAAGTTACTACTATTTACAACGTTTCATACTATTGATAAGAAATGAAATTTCAATACATTAGAAACTATGTGCTTTTAAATTGTTCGAAATGGGTGACAGTATTAATTTCCAGCAATAATTGTAAACTTTTTAATTTTATTCTGTATGTGACCACGTCAATAGCATTTTAATTTCGATCATTTTACGGTAAAAATATTTTGTGAAATGTAATGGAAATTCAGAAGAAGCCTTCTTTGTGAATGTCTAAGTATTGATCGATGGAGGTGAAGAATATGTTCAATGTTTGTACTTAAAATCCAAAATATACTTTGGCTACTACATATGTCTGAAATTATAGTAATTACTTAATTTCTTAATGAATGAAAGTTCCGAATTTAAGATACCTATTATTGATTAACATATTAAAACACACTAACACGTGCATGTATAAAGAATGTGTGTACTTACGTTTTGTATGTATGTAGATAGATAAAAACATCACACAACTAGACACGTATGCACAAAATAATATGCTGGCGATACAAAAATAGTTGATGAAAAAATGACCCCAATAAATTCCTCCAAATTGGAAGCATTTGATATGTCAATGGAATTTAAAAATAAATCATTGGTAGTAATTAGTGTCTGAAAAAGTCGAACTTCGTTGGGCTAAGTTCTGATCCCTTAAGCACCTATTCCACAACTGCTTGAAGTTCGAAAATGTTATTTGTTCACCCCATTTACCTTTATTTTTAATATTCCCGCGCGAACAGCAGCTTGAATGTGTCTCTTCATTCTTCTCATTTTCATACCTTCATTCTCACCGTCGCACAGTGTGGCCAGGTAATTGTTAGGTTATTAGACGTGTGTTCCCCATGCACGTAGTGACAAAGTTGAATATAGGTCGATTCTGGAAATTTTGCCCCCAGACCGCGTTAGGGGCTTCGCCCCCAGGACCCATCTTGTTTCCAACATCTAGTCATACTTCTCTGGCATTCACCAACAGAACTAAACTCTAGTCAAACATATTGATTAATGGTGGCGACATTTGGAAACGCCAATGTTTGTTAAACAATCTATGGACCATAAGGTAGAACCAGATTAAAAATGGTGTTAATCAACTCAGTATTGTGTTTTTTGTGATGCGTGCGCAGAAGTGACATTGGAATCAACTGTAATGAGCCTCCGTTCGCTCCAGTTCAGAGTGTTCCAATAGAGCCCTAAAATGAGCTCACATAATGCACGATGCAATATATGAAACAACCTGAACAGGTTACTGATGCTTGTAAATGATAATATGTTTAATATATCTGATAATATATTCATATCGAGAACTTGTGATGAGATAATTTTTATGTATTGAAGCATCCTTGCATCTTCATTGTCATAACGAATCCTCCACAACTTTGAAATAATTTTGAGAAGCAAGAACTTTTCTTCAATTTTATTACTCCTCAGTTGTAAAATGAATAAGTACACTTTTTTCCTTTCATGCCTAAGAATGTAAGCCAATCGTAAATTGCCAAATCAAAGCATATTGCCCACTCGTTTGTTTATGCCAATCATATAATCTGTTATATAATTTAGGCGCGAATATAAGGAATATTTCCTTTTATGATGTAAAACTCTATGTTTTTGATGAAATAATGTCGAAATAACATTATTGTAGCCACTGCACATACCGAACTAATTGGTTTTCTTTCAATTTTCTGCTTCATATTGCGAATTCTTATTTTTGCCAAGAATTCAGTGCTTTGGCCCCACTGTGCGTCGTGATTAATCCGATTGGCTAGAAAAAAGTTTTGAACTAAACAAACTCATCACTTTCAAAACGCCGAACACAACTTTGCTCGTTTCTGATTTTTAAAATGCTCCTGCGTACACTGGGCACTTTGTATACCACACGTCATTAAGAAATCATCTATAATAACTATTTAAGTAATAAGTAAATAATTGTTGTAACTTATTTAAACTCTGGGATTGCGAGCTAAGCGAGCAAGAAAATTTTTAAGAAATCTACGTATTTCATTGATAACCGACAGCAATATTGATCTAACAGGGCTTCAATACATTCTGGGGGCGACTTGTCTTTTACTCATGTCCAAAATCTCTTTTTCTTTCTCCTTGCTTGTTCGGCGCCCGGGGCGGGCGCCCCGCTGGCCCCTCCTTAGCTACGGCTTTGCTTCTTACACAATAACTGTATGATCCCACTTTCCGCGCAGTAGCTTTCTCGTGTACTGTACATGTGAGCACGTCAGGAAATCGAATACTATGGACAAATGGTTGTAGTAAAAACAAATGTCTCGCGAGGAATAAGGATAAAATAGAGTAAGGCTATACCATAAACCAAACAAAACATATTAGTCCTTCTTTAAAACTTTTTTTTTTTTTTGCTCAGTTGTCAGTAACTAAATTGTTTAAAGATTTCATTAATCTGAGTGTAAGACAGATAAAATGAAATTACTTTTATTCAGCACGCTCTCGTGAACGAACAAGACATGAATTAATGCGATCTCCTAAAGCCACTGTGAACACCTTGTCCAATATATCTGGAATGATCATCTCTACGCTCTGGACAATTCTTTAAGTCATCTACAAGGGCGCCCATGTTATGGTTTCCAAGAGGGTGCAATATAAGCGACATTTCAAATGTAGTCTCAATTTTTGCAGTAACTATTCTAAAATATCTATTGGGTTTTCCATCTTCCTAAGCACAATTTCCTCTAAACGGGGGGAGGCGGACGCCCCACCTTGCCCCTACCCTGATGGGCGCCCTTGTTACATGATTTTTGATAGAACTTTTTAAAGGAATCTCCTCAAAAAAAAAAAAAAATTCATGGAGGAAGATCTGGACTATTTGATGGCCATTCGACACTTCACCCCTTAGAAAGAAGTCATTCCCCAAACTTATAGATTTATAGTTGTAGTCGTATAAAAAGGTGGCGTGGATATTTATTGTGGTTTTCAAAGCGATTTTGGGACCGGAAAGGGAAAGTTGTAGCCCCACAAGGACCACCGGCACATGGAAATAGCTTCTGAGCGTAAATTCTGTGATATTAGTGATTATTTTTACGCTACCGCCAATAACACAAATAACGAAAAGTTGGAATTTTTCATGTCGCTACTGGTACCCAATATAAGAAGGAATGGCCGTAATAAAATTCCAGACGCATGCACCATCATAGGTACAAGCGAAAGAGTGTTATTGTATTTTCTAATTAAAAATGCAAATTTACTGCAAAATTCCTACAATTAATTGGAGAAAACTGCTTTCAATATTTCACATTGACACTCTCATTAGGCAAAAGAAATTCTGAGTCAATGCCCCTAAAAGAAATCTACACATGGGTATTATCTTATTGTCACTTAACAATTCTTATAAACAAACATTTTTTTCTAAACTAATGCCAAATTTTACATTAATTATTTAAAAAGAAATGCTTCTGCCATTAGGTCTTTGGGTAAGAACAATCATATTGAATTTATGATGATTTTCAAAGAGAGCTGTAGTCCCATATTAGTCACTGGTACATAAAAGTAGTATGGAACATTAATTCTGTGCATCTTGCAACTAATTTGACACTCATGAGCAGTATCAATATAAAATTTGGAATTTCATTAACCCCCTTATGACCCTCAATGGTACCAAATTACCCACCGTGCCCTGTGCCTCCTGTCACCAAAATAATATTCCAGATTTTTACTATCAGAAAGCCAAATTTCACATTAATTGACAAATTATAGCTTCTTCCGTATGTCCCTGCTAAGGATATTTATCGGGAATTTTTAATGTGATTTTTGGAAGGGGGGCTGCATCTCAATATCAGTCAATGGCACATACAAGGAATATCGGAATATTAATTTTGTATTATTTGTGATAAATCTGACATACAATGGATATTCCAAAATAAAATTTGGAATTTTTATAAAGATCCACAACTTATGCTTTCCCCCCTGTGCATTACAAAAATAATATTCCTGATGTGAAAAATGCATACCTTTTTGCTACAACGAAGCAAATTTCACATTAATTAACAAAGAATGCCTTCGTCTCATATGTCCCTACTAAGGATTGTGGAGATTTTATGGTGATTTGTTTATTTCTGAAAGGGGGCAGTAGCCCCATATAAGTCACTGGCACATTCAAGGAACATTAGAATATTAATTCTGGGACAGTTGTGAAAAATCTAACGCTCACTGGCAATTCCGGAACATAATTTTGAATTTTTATACAGATCCATCTTCTAATGCTTCGCCCTCTGTGCCCCCCTAAGGCGGTGCGTTACCAAAATAACATTCCAGATTTGAAAAACGCATACTTTTTGGCTACAATGACGACAAATTTCACATTAATTAAAAAAAAGCCTGCATTTCGTATGTCCCTACGAATGATATTTATGGTGACTTTTTATTTTTGAAAGGGGGCTGTAACCCCATTATCAGTCACTCTTACATGTAAGGAGAATTGGAGCACTAATTCTGTGACATTTGTGATTAATCTGACGCTTACTGGCATTCCGAAAATAAATATTTGGATTTTGGTAACACATCATCCACCACCTTTTTACGCCCCTTGCCCCCCAAAAGGGGAACCTTCCCAAAATAATGTTTGAGGTGGCTTTACTAGCTTCGTGAATGAGTTTTCTGTAACAAATACAACTCATTTGCCCCAAAATCTTAACGAATAATTATTGGAGAAAGCTGCCTCCAAAGTTTAACATTGAATCTGCCATAAGGAAAATGAACTTTCGTGTTTACACCCGTAAAAGAGGGGCTAAAAAGCAATATTCTCTTATTTCCTATAGAAATTCGAAACATTCAGATATTTTATAATAAGAGTGACAAATTTGAAAACATCATCTTCTTCCAGTGCTGTAGAAAATTACACGAATTATGGAACAGTCTATATATATATATATATATATATATATATATATATATATATATATATATATATATATATATATATATATATCTACAGTGGCGGATCCAGGATATGATCAAGGGAGGGGCTAAACCATTATTTGCTGTTTTATCCAGTGTAAAGCAGAATTGAAGCCCATTTTATCCAGTGTAAACCTGAGCGTCAAGGGGGGGCTATAGCCCCGTAGCTCCCCCCTTAGATCCGCCCTTGTATATATATATATGGTGTTAATGAACTATACCGACAAACTGTAAGAAGTGATACCTCACATCAAAATAAGAGATAAAGTTCATATGGACCTATGGCAAAAAGTGCATAGTTTGAGAGCTAGAGCTGTCAAAATTGCTAAGAAGCCAAATGTTGTTCAGATGAGCAGTGACATTTGCGATGATGTTTAAATCCAAATTCAGCGCCAAAACTTGGGGGAGGCAGAAGGGGTGGATATATAAAAATTGAAAAAAAAGTGGCCAATATTAGTGTCGTATCCATAGTTTTCGGAGTGGCTGAGATGAAGAGTGATATTTCCGATGCCGTTTAAATCCAAATTGAGCCCCCATTTTTTACTTCTAAAAGGGGAAAGTGACATGTAAAAGTAATTGAAAATGACTGATACTCGTGTCGAAATCATAGTTTTTGATGTCTCTAAGTTCATTGGTGACAGTTTTGGTGCCCTTTTTGTCCAAAGTGAAACGTATTGTTCCCGTGCGAAAAACGGGTATTATGCTAGGCTTTAATAATAACGAACGGAAATTTCATATGTTAATTTCTTTAATGTATTTGTCACTGCTCAAATTTACGCAGTGACTTTGCTGTGTATGTGTGTATATGTAAATATGATCATCTCTTTTTTTTTTTAAGTTGTTCGAAAGATATACAAATAATAAAGAAGGATTATTTTATCAGAAAACTGAAAAGTAAAATGAAAAACTGTTGCTTTAAGTATTTTTCCTGCTAGCGAAATATATTGTATACATATATGCTACAGACATGTTACAGCAAATAAGATTAGCATCAGGCGAACAAAAATTTGTTTCTATTTTCCGAAAATTTTACACAGCACGAGGATAACACGTATCTCCATAATATATATATATATATATATATATATATATATATATATATATATATATATATATATATATATATATATATATATATATATATATATATATATTAAGATACTGGTATTAACCAAACTGATTCTGACCTGTTATTTAACACTTTCCCGCCATGAAACGGTAACTTTATAAGATTACTGAAGCTAATTTAAATCTGTCTATATTAATTAATCTAATTAGGATTATATTTTAGGATGTTTTGAGGCCATAACTCCATTCTATCACGCTGCTAACTTTAAAGGAGTGGTACAAATATATTTGTTGACACTAAAGTTCCCTATTCCAATACAAGCAACAAAACTACTCAATGATCTTAACTGAAAATTAGTAAATATAAAATAGTTTTCATTTTAAAAACATAATGTAGTAAAATATTGAAAATTTCAATGTTTCCCAATTTTTACGAATTTTTCCAAGTTCGGGAAGGAAAGCTGTAGAAAACCGTTTTTTTTTAACCCAAAATTTCCGTTTTTTCCACCAGGAATTTACAACACTATTACGGAGTATTCCTTACAGGGTGTAATTCTTAGATATGCTCTCAATAGAGTTTTCAGATATACCCTGATTTCAAGGAGGATACAAAATAGTTAGATACAAAACAGAATACAAACTGTTTTTTTGTGTTCTGAATAATGTGTGATGCTATGTATTTCGTCACGGTATATTTCACGTGTTATTCACTTATAAGCGTGAATGAAAACATTGCACCATGCGTTTCCCCGAGTACGAGAAACCGTGCTACTGAAGATCCTTAACATATAAGTGACTTCCTTTACGCTGATAATGACCACTATCCACAGTTTCTGGAATTTGAAATAGGGCCTGTTGATATTTGGCTTTTTCGCAATTATGGGCAGCCTTAGCTCTGAAACTATGGCATTTTCCCCACAGACCCATATGAACTTTTTGTCTTATTTTGATGTAAGGTATCACATCTTACAGTTTGTTGGTATAGTTCATTAACACCCTTTGTATACCACATTTTCTGATTTTCGAGTAAGTATGAAAAGGAAGTTCATCATTCCTATGCAATTCGATACAATGACACATAACAAACAAGTTTCCCTTGTGGTTTAATACCAATCCAGTCCACCTAATAACTTAATTTCATCAGAAGTGACAATTATCATGATGTTCGCTAAATCCTATCATACAATGGTAAAAATGAAATGAAATCCTTAAGTTTTATGTCCCACGGTTATGCCGGTTAGGCTAAAGGAGACAGTGATGATAAGAGATGAGTGAAATGGTGGAATGAAGAAAGTGGGATGAAACTGGAGATCCCCGAAACAACCCACGAGCACGGTGTTTTTCCACCACAAAGTCAACACGGTGCTAGCTGGGTTCGAACCAGGGACCCGAAACATCGGAGGTGATCGCTCTAGCACTGAGCTTCCGCGCCCACCACATATCATGGTAAATATAGTGCTTATTTCGCTTCTTAATATTTTGTATGGCCGGAAATTCTTTTTTATTTTATTCATTGGAGGCAAACTTTCTTACAGATTGATACTGGACTTCAACTAAACACGTGTGGTTTATTCTTCAACAGCCCTCCAACTCTGCAAGTAAACAAGTTACCACCAAACGGAATCTGTAATCAGAGGTCCCTACAGAGGTTCAGACTTTTCTTCACTGAATAGTTTTAAGCTCTTTCCTTTTTTATGGTAGGCAATAAAAATAGGAGAAGGACAATATTACTTTTCTGCGGCAGTGTGTCATTTATTTGAGCAAAGCTATGGTAGTCAAAATTTGCAGACACTCCTCAAATAACAGGAAGAATCCCACAGCTATTTACAAAGGCAATCGGAAAAACAAGTTCATTTCTCTGCTTTCACGGTATATATACACGTGTAACACTTTGCGTGCTGAAATTAATAATAATAATAATAATAATAATAATAATAATAATAATAATAATAATAATAATAATAATAATAATAATAATAATAATAATAGTGAATATCTACAATATATTATCATTATTCATACTTTATCTTATTTCTGACATAATACATAATACATAATTTTGTCCTCTTCAATCACAAGCCACTGTTGTGATTATACGATAAATTTCTCCTCAATATCGTTCTGCCTATTTACTCAGTATACTACTAGACTAATATTCATTCACAACAATTCTTTGATCCAATACTTGATCCAATTTGTTTTGTATATACCCACACTCATGTCCAGTTCCATCTAAAGAAACTAGTATAAAACAATTTTGTTACCAAGCGTTATAGTAGTGTATGATTGAATTCCGGATATATGAAGGCCCATAAATATGCAAATTACATATGGGCCGTTAAAATTAGTAAAATATGCATTGGGCCGCGGAAAACTTTGCATTTGAATCAAATTTACTGGAATCCCGAGAGAACAGTTCGCAAATGTAGCATAGATTGTGTCTTAAGTTACTCATATACACACCACGACAATAGTCTAGGAGACAAAGTTTGTGTTTGTCTCGTATCGAAAAAGTATCGTAAAAGTGGTGGTCTCTTAGGAAGTGTCGGAATAAAATAAACCGTAAAATAGACTACAAAAACAATTTGCAATCATAAGAATGACTAACTACTCTAATTGTCGTTAATTTAAAGTTGTGAGTAATTCCGGGAAAGAATTCCTCAAAAGATCTTTTGTTTGTGTAATAATCAACACACAGGTTCCTCAATCTATGCTGCAGATCAACATAAACCTTTTTAGTTTTCTTGACGGGGTATTGTCCTCTTTCGCACTAGGAAATGGTAGAATGAACGGTGGAATTCTCTTTCTGTAGGCTTTGTATGAATTTCCATACCGTTGGGTGGTTATGTCCAACCAAATGGAAATACTTAAGATTCCACCCCTCACATAAGTTATTTGTGCGAGGATTGTTAGACAAAGTTGCCTCATCAGAAATCCAAACTTCCGGTGGAAATCTTGGTTGCACTCTTTTAATTCTTACATCAGAATTCTCAGAATTGAAATATTATTAGCAGTTCAAATTTTGGAACATAATGAATAAAATTTATGCCAAAATGTTCATTTACCAAGTAAGAAACAAAATAGTTTAAAACCCGAGAATTCAAATTATACTTTCTGCCTTTATGTCCTCCTGCCATTTCGTCCTCTGCCATTTCGTCCGCGTGCCATTTCGTTCTCCTACCATTAATTCCTACCATTATGTACCCTGCCATTTTGCCCTTCTGCCATTCTGACCGTTCCCCCTTGCTCTAGATCCATTGGATGTGCCTTGATATCGTCTCTTGGAAACTTCCTAGGAACTGCGTTCCTTGTTAAATTCAGCATGCAACATTTTTGAAAGCGTTAACTCAACTTGATAATTATGTTGCATTTGTCTTCCGTACGGAAAGCTACGTTGATTAGTCAATGTCAAGTTTCTGTACAGTTGTGTGGCGGTGGGGTCTAAGTGGAAAATGGAAATGACTCTTTCGTGCCTAAAAGTAACGCGTTACTTTGGAAGTAGGGTAACAGTTACTTTTTGGGGACAAGTAAAGCGTGACATTTTAAAGGAAAGTAAAGTAACTTGTAACGCATTACATTTTTACAAGTAACTTACCCAACACTGCCCAGAATCGATTGCAGAAAAATGTTTTTCGCTGTGTATTATAATTTTTGTTCTATAATGATAATTGATAAATATTCCAACCAGTAATGCTGGGCTAACCTGTTTCTGTGAAGCATAATCGATGGTGAAGTATCTCTTCCAGCGGCGTATCCAGGGGGGCGATCGGGGCGTCTTCTCCCCCAGAAGAGGAAACTTGCTTATTTTATGTATAAATAAAACCCATCCCATAGTTTGGAGCTCTTAAAAGTAGCTATACAGTATTACAACACCCCCCAGAAGTCTGTCCTGGATTCAACCCTGACCTCCTCTCTATATCTCTTACCGGTGTTGCTCTGAAACATAACGGGAGACGAACGGACGGACAAAGTCGTTCTATAAAACTTCAGACCTTTATGCATAGGTCATAAATTGAGGTCATAAATTTTGTATGTCCACGGGTTGAGGACCTCCTTTCGATAATCGAAACCGGAGGAAAAAAACTTCAAAGTGAGACTAGGCGTGACTTGAAAAAAATACGAGGAGAGACAAGGAAACCTGATTTCTCCTGCATATCAAAATTTGAAATGGGGTCTATTACAGTACATTTCGCTATAGTCAATATTTACTGTACTATTAATATAGCGTTTATTATTCTATTTCTAAAGTATTCGATAAGCGTTCAGGGGAGACGATTATGATTATTGTGTTACATTACTCCTGTTTCGGGCAACGGGAAAGTCAATGAAAATTGTGTTGAAAAAAGGATTTTAAAAAGCTGACAGAAAGAAAGAAAAAGGAAAAGACCATCATATTCTTTCGTTCTTGATACAAGATTGACGGATGGGTTGTCACAGCGGGCGGGTTGTCGGTTGAGGTTATTTGAATGTTGTTTTGTGGTTTCAGGGAAGACAGCAACCGAGCCTGTGAATTTCTGAAAGTGTATAAAAGAGAGAGAGAGAGAAAAAAAACTGTATTATACGTGAGGAAAGGAAAAGGAGTGGCGTGTTTGGCGCGTGTCAATTATTACCTGTTGTGCAGCGGAAGTTGCTGTGAAACGAAAGGCGCAGAATGAAAAGGGAGGTTTGTAACTTTTGCCACTATTCACATACCATAATGGACCTGTTTTATTTGTCTTTTATTTTAAATTTTTCATTTTTTTTCATCTTTTTCTTACAGTGAAAAACAATACAAGAGTATCATTGTGTTTTACTACGTATGTTTAAAAAGGTTTTTCGTCCAATGCTTCCCCTTCCGCTTTGCGGCTGGTCTGCCGACCTCACTCATATATAGTAGGGGGCGCCGTCGTATATTTCGCCCCGGGCGCTGATTTTCCATGGCACGACGCCATCCGGCGGTACAATCTCGTGTGATTCAGATCACATGTAGGTTAAAGTTTCATTTAACAGCACTGTTGAAGGTAAAGCTAAATTCAATTTATATGAACAAACGGGTGTCTCCTATTTAGAGTATTAGTCAGTGACTATGTGGTCTTTTGATTTATACAGGTTGAATCAAAACGACACCGAAAAATTTTGGGAGTTGAGTCTTGACGCCAAGAGAAGAAGAAAAGTATAGATCAACCTGGGTGCACAAATGCTTGCTTTCGGAGTTATAAGCTGCCAGGGCTGCTATCGGGGCCATCGCTCGTCCCCAAAAAAAGAAAGTGTTTTTCATATTTTATATATAAATAAAAACCATCCCAGAGTTTGGAGCTGTTTAAAAGTAACTTTAAGTAGCAGTATTACAACCCAACGCCCCTCTCCAGAAGTCCGTTCTGGATCCGCTCCTGGCCCTACTTCAGTCGGAACAAACCGTAACTTAAGAACATTGGAATATTTAAATTTTAAATTAAATTGAATAAATATGAATAAATGTTTTTTTCACTGCTTTTCCACTTGATTGATTCTCCTTGATAAAGAAAATGATATTATATTTGGACTGAACAGGAAAATTTGAGAGCCAGAGATAATTATGTGGTGTATGATTCTCCGTTCGTTTTTCATATTAACGAATGCGGACTGCTGAGTGTGGTTTCCTGTTTTGTTGCCTTCTGATAACTAAAGCAATGTGAAAACCTGGATGCTTGGCATGCGAGGTTAATAATGTCTCATATCGACCATATGTGAAGTCAACAAGAAAAGGAATAATAGAAAGCCTGTAGTTTAAGTTTTTGTAAGAGCATGATTAAAAATAGGAATATTTAAATTTGAAATTAAATTGAATAAATATGTGTAATAATAAATGTATTATTCTTTGCTTTTCCGCTTGATTGATTCTTCTTGATACCGAAACTGATTTTATATTTGGAGTAAAGAGCAAAATTTGAGAGCCAGAGCTAATTATGTGGTGTATGATTTTCCGGTAGTTTTTCATTTTAACATATGCTGAGAGTGGTTTCCTGTTTTGTTGCATTCTGATAACTGGAGCAAAGTAAAAAGGTGGATACTTGGCATGCGAGGTTAATAATGTCTGATATTGACTATATGTGAAGTCAACAAGAACTGGAATGATAGAAAGCATGTAGTTTATGTTTTAATTAGAGGATGAGTAAAAATTGGAATATTTAAATTTAAAATTAAATTAAATAAATATGTGTAATAATAAATGTGTTTTTCTTTGCTTTCCCGTTTGATTGATTCTCCTTGATACCGAAAATGATTTTATATATTGACTGAAGAGCAAAATTTGAGAGCCAGAGTTAATTATGTCAGGTATGATTTTCCGGTCGTTTTTCATTTTATCGTATGCGGACTGCTGAGAGTGAATTCCTGTTTTGTTGCATTTTGATAACTAGAGCAAAGTAAAAAGCTGGATACTTGGCATGCGAGGTTAATAATGTCCGATATTGACTATATGTGAAGTCAACAAGAAATGGAATGATAGAAAGCCTGTAGTTTACGTTTAAATTAGAGTATTATTAAAAATAGGAATATTTAAATTTTAAATTAAATTGAATAAATATGTGTAATAATAAATGTGTTTTTCTTTGCTTTTCCGCTTTGCTTTGATACTGAAACTGATTTTATAGTTGGTCTGGAGAGGAAAATTTGAGAGCCAGAGCTAATTATGTGAGGTATGATTTTCCGGTCGTATTTCATTTTAACATATGCGAACTGCTGAGAGTGGTTTTCTGTTTTGTTGCATTCTGATAAATAAAGCAAAGTAAAAAACTGGATACTTTGCATGCGAGGTTAATAATGTCTGATATCGACTATATGTGAAGTCAACCAGAAATGGAATAATAGAAAGCCTGTAGTCACGTTTTCATTAGAACATGATTAAAAATTGGAATATTTAAATTTTAAACTAAACCGAATAAATAAATGTAATAATAAATGAGTTTTTCATTGCTTTTCCGCTTGATAGATACTCCTTGATACCGAAAATGATAATATATTTTGACTGAAAAGCAAAATTCGAGAGCCAGAGTTAATTATGTGAGGTATGATTTTCCGGTCGTTTTTCGTTTTAACGTATGCGGACTGCTTAGTGTGGTTTCCTGTTTTGTTTGCTTCTGATAACTAAAGAAAAGTAAAAAGCTGGATACTTGGCATGCGAGGTTAATAATGTCTGATATTGAATATCGGTCAAGTCAACAAGAAATGGAATAATAGAAAGCCTGTAGTTTTTTTTAATTATAGCATGATTACAAATAGGAATATTTAAATTTGAAATTAAATTAAATAAATGTGCGTAATAATAAATGTGTTTTTCTTTGCTTTTCCGCTTAATTGATTCTCCTTGATACCGAAACTGATTTTATATTTGGACTGAAGAGAAAAATTTGAGAGAAAGAGCTAATTATGTGAGGTATGGTTTTTCGGTCGTTTTCCATTTTAACGTATGCGGACTGCTGAGTGTGGTTTCCTGTTTTGTTGGCTTCTGATAACAAAATCAATGTGAAAAGCTGGATACTTGGCATGCGAGGTTAATAATGTCTGATATTGACTATATGTGAAGTCAACAAGAAATGGATTAATAGAAAGCCTGTAGTTATATTTTCATTACAGCATGATTAAAAATTGGAATATTTAAATTTGAAATTAAATTGAATAAATATGTGTAACAATAAATGTGTTTTTCATTGCTTTTCCGCTTGATTGATTCTCCTTGATACCGAAACTGATTTTATATTTTGACTGAAGAGCAAAATTTGAGAGCCAGAGCTAAATATGTGAGGTATGATTTTCCGGTCGTTTTCCATTTTAACGTATGCGGACTGCTGAGTGTGGTTTCCTGTTTTGTTGGCTTCTGATAACAAAAGCAATGTGAAAAGCTGGATACTTGGCATGCGAGGTTAATAATGTCTGATATTTACTATATATGAAGTCAACAAGAAATTGATTAATAGAAAGCCTGTAGTTATGTTTTCATTAGAGCATGATTAAAAATAGGAATATTTAAATTTTAAATTAAATTGAATAAATGTGTGTAATAATAAATGTGTTTTTCTTTGCTTTTCCACTTGATTGATTCTCCTTGATACCGAAACTGATTTTATATTTGGACTGAAGAGAAAAATTTGAGAGCCAGAGCTAATTATGTGAGGTATGATTTTTCGGTCGTTTTCCATTTTAACGTATGCGGATTGCTTAGAGTTGTTTCCTGTTTTTTTTTTTGCTTCTGATAACAAAATCAATGTGAAAAGCTGGATACTTGGCATGCGAGGTTAATAATGTCTGATATTGACTATATGTGAAGTGAACAAGAAATTGATTAATAGAAAGCCTGTAGTTATATTTTCATTAGAGCATGATTAAAAATTGGAATATTTAAATTTGAAATTAAATTGAATAAATGTTTGTAATAATAAATGTTTTTTCTTTGCTTTTCCATTTGATTGATTCTCCTTGATACCGAAACTGATTTTATATTTGGACTGAAGAGAAAAATTTGAGAGCCAGAGCCAATTTGTGTGAGGTATGATTTTTCGGTCGTTTTCCATTTTATCGTATGGGGACTGCTGAGTGTGGTTTCCTGTTTTGTTGGCTTCTGATAACAAAAGCAATGCGAAAAGCTGGATACTTGGCATGCGAGGTTAATAATGTCTGATATTGACTATATGTGAAGTCAACAAGAAATGGATTAATAGAAAGCCTGTAGTTATGTTTTCATTAGAGCATGATTAAAAATAGGAATATTTAAATTTGAAATTAAATTGAATAAATGTGTGTAATAATAAATGTGTTTTTCTTTGCTTTTCCACTTGATTGATTCTCCTTGATACCGAAACTGATTTTATATTTTGACTGAAGAGCAAAATTTGAGAGCCTGAGCTAATTATGTGAGGTATGATTTTCCGGTCGTTTTCCATTTTAACGTATGCGGACTGCTGAGTATGGTTTCCTGTTTTGTTGGCTTCTGATAACAAAATCAATGTGAAAAGCTGGATACTTGGCATGCGAGGTAAATAATGTCTGATATTGACTATATGTGAAGTCAACAAAAAAAATGGATTAATAGAAACCCTGTAGTTATGTTTTCATTAGAGCATGATTAAAAATAGGAATATTTAAATTTGAAATTAAATTGAATAAATGTGTGTAATAATAAATATGTATTTCTTTGCTTTTCCGCTTGATTGATTCTCCTTGATCCCGAAACTGATTTTATATTTTGACTGAAGAGCAAAATTTGAGAGCCAGAGCTAATTATCTGAGGTATGATTTTCCGGTCGTTTTTCATTTTAACGTATGCGGACTGCTGAGTGATTAGGCTGACTTTAACAACACGCCGCTCGGGAGAGGGTCTTCTAGACGCAGAGTGCCAGTACCTTGTAAATTATTTGAATGTGTTAATGAATTGGGCACTTTCAGAAATGGTTTGCGACAAAACAACGCTAATCCTAACAATAATCTGCTACGCCGTTGGATGTCGCTACCATCCACATATAACGCGACTCAGCTAGACTTACACAATCCCAGTTCTAGTTTACCTACTTCTCATGAGATGTCGCCATGGTCTCTATTCCATAATTTATGCCTTCAGTGTTGCTACTTCAGTGTTTGAAACACGTTCAGTTATTTAGTTCATCAGCATACGCGTATGTGCAATTGAACTAGATAGATATGTGAGGTGATTGTTTTTCCAAAGCTCGACCTAAACTACTTCTACACGAATATATAATTCTTTATTTATTAGTAAACTATAATAACAAGTCAAGTAAATACTTATGCGAAATTCTTGTTTGAACACAAATAGTTTCGATGCTAGTGCCAACAGAAAATTGCTTTCTTCTAAATCGCAGCAACCACCATCATATTCAATTAAACCATAAATTGCCCCATCGTTTGTTTAATTTATTTTGTATATAAATGATAATTTCATTTCTAATTTGGAAATGTTTCAATGGCTTGCACAGACTTCGATTTAAAATAAATAAATAAATAAATAAATAAAAAGTTAGTTGTAAAATATGTTATATTGGTTTCCTTTTTCCCTCTACTTTTATAAAGCTTAATAATTTATAGTATTGACACGGAATAGATAGTCATAATGTGCATTTTAGAAAAGCGTCTGATTTCAAATAATCAGCAAACTTAATTTAATATATTAATAATTCTGTAAATGAAAATGAAATGAAATCTTTAAGTTTTACGTCCCACGAATATGTCCGCTAGAGGGATTAAAGGAAACGGTGATGATGAAAAATGAAGGAAGTGGTGGAATCAAGAAATTGTGAAAAAATGGGAGAACCGCGAGAAAAGCCCCGCGGTTCACAAAAATATGCTTAGTGATGGGTACATTCCCGGGAAGATACTTTTTGGGAAGATTCCCAAAATTGGAATTTTTCTGGGAATTTATGTACAACAAAAATCAAAATTTTACATATTTTCCCATATCAGCTCATATATCACGAGTTACCCCCCTCGGAACATAATGATCTTGGTATCATGAAATCTACAGATACATACCTTCATACCTATATTATCGTCTTGTTGAAGCGGCCTCCACGTTATCACTAATTAATTAATCAATTAAAACGAAAAGTCAAAATTTTACATATTTTCCCATATTAGCTCATATATCACGAGTTACCCCCCTCGGAACATAATGATCTTGGTATCATGAAATCTACAGATGCATACCATCATACCTATATTATCGTCTTGTTGAAGCGGCGTACACGTTATCACTAATTAATTAATCAATTAAAACGAAAAGTCAAAATTTTACATATTTTCCCATATCAGCTCATATATCACGAGTTAGCCCCCTCGGAACATAATGATCTTGGTATCATGAAATCTACAAATACATACCTTCATACCTATATTATCGTCTTGTCGAAGCGGCCTTCACGTTATCACTAATTAATTAATCAATTAAAACGAAAAGTCAAAATTTTACATATTTTCCCATATCAGCTCATATATCACGAGTTACCCCCCTCGGAACATATTGATCTTGGTATCATGAAATCTACAGATACATACCTTCATACCTATATTATTGACTTGTTGAAGCGGCCACCACGTTATCACTAATTAATTAATCAATTAAAACGAAAAGTCAAAATTTTACATATTTTCCCATATCAGCTCATATATCACGAGTTACCCCCTCGGAAAAAAAGGATCTTGGTATCATGAAATCTACAGATACATACCTTCATACCTAAATTTTCGCCTTGTTGAAGCGGCCTCCACGTTATCACTAATTAATTAATCAATTAAAACGAAAAGTCAAAATTTTACATATTTTCCCATATCAGCTCATATATCACGAGTTACCCCCCTCGGAACATAATGATCTTGGCATCATCAAATGTACAAATACATACCTTCATACCTAAATTTTCGCCTTGTTGAAGCGGTCTCCACGTTATCACTAATTATTAATCAATTAAAACGAAAAGTCAAAATTTTACATATTTTCCCATATCAGCTCATATATCACGAATTACCCCCGTCGGAACATAATGATCTTGGTATCATGAAGTCTACAGATACATGCCTGCATACCTATATTATCGTCTTGTTGAAGCGGGATCCACGTTATCACTAATTAATTAATCAATTGAAACGAAAAGTCAAAATTTTACATATTTTCCCATATCAGCTCGTATATCACGAGTTATCCCTCTCGGAACATAATGATCTTGGTATCATGAAATCTACAGACACATACCTTCATACCTATATTATCGTCTTGTTGAAGCGGCCTTCACGTTATCACTAATTAATTAATCAATTAAAACAAAAGTCAAAATTTTACATATTTTCCCATATCAGCTCATATATCACGAGTTACCCCCCTCGGAACATAATGATCTTGGTATCATGAAATCTACAGATACATACCTTCATACCTATATTATCATCTTGTTGAAGCGGCCTCCACGTTATCACTAATTAATTAATCAATTAAAACGAAAAGTCAAAATTTTACATATTTTCCCATATCAGCTCATATATCACGAGTTACCCCCCTCGGAACATAAGGATATTGGTATCATGAAATCTGCGGATACATACCTTCATACCTATATTATTGACTTGTTGAAGCGGCCTCCACGTTATCACTAATTAATTAATCAATTAAAACGAAAAGTCAAAATTTTACATATTTTCCCATATCAGCTCATATATCACGAGTTACCCCCCTCGGAACATAATGATCTTGGTATCATCAAATGTACAAATACATACCTTCATACCTATATTGTCGTCTTGTTGAAGCAGTCTCCACGTTATCAGTAATTAATTAATCAATTAAAACGAAAAGTCAAAATTTTACATATTTTCCCATATCAGCTCATATATCAAGAGTTACCGCCGTCGGAACATAATGATCTTGGTATCATGAAATCTACAGACACATGCCTGCATACTTATATTATCGTCTTGTTGAAGCGGCCTCGAGGTTATCACTATATAATTAATCAATTAAAACGAAAAGTCAAAATTTTACATATTTTCCCATATCAGCTCATATATCACGAGTTATCCCTCTCGGAACATAATGATCTTGTTATCATGAAATCTACAGATACATACCTTCATACCTATATTATTGACTTGTTGAAGCGGCCTCCACGTTATCACTAATTAATTAATCAATTAAAACGAAAAGACAAAATTTTACATATTTTCCCATATCAGCTCATATATCACGAGTTACCCCCCTCGGAACATAAGGATCTTGGTATCATGAAATCTACAGATACATACCTTCATACCTATATTATTGACTTGTTGAAGCGGCCTCCACGTTATCACTAATTAATTAATCAATTAAAACGAAAAGTCAAAATTTTACATATTTTCCCATATCAGCTCATATATCACGAGTTACCCCCCTCGGAACATAATGATCTTGGTATCATCAAATGTACAAATACATACCTTCATACCTATATTATCGTCCTGTTGAAGCAGTCTCCACGTTATCAGTAATTAATTAATCAATTAAAACGAAAAGTCAAAATTTTACATATTTTCCCATATCAGCTCATATATCACGAGTTACCGCCGTCGGAACATAACGATCTTGGTATCATGAAATCTACAGATACATTCCTGCATACTTATATTTTCGTCTTGTTGAAGCGGCCTCCAGGTTATCACTATATAATTAATCAATTAAAACGAAAAGTCAAAATTTTACATATTTTCCCATATCAGCTCATATATCACGAGTTATCCCTCTCGGAACATAATGATCTTGCTATCATGAAATCTACAGATACATACCTTCATACCTATATTATTGACTTGTTGAAGCGGCCTCCACGTTATCACTAATTAATTAATCAATTAAAACGAAAAGTCAAAATTTTACATATTTTCCCATATCAGCTCATATATCACGAGTTACCCCCCTCGGAACATAATGATCTTGGTATCATGAAATCTACAGATACATGCCTGCATACTTATATTATCGTCTTGTTGAAGCGGCCTCCAGGTTATCACTATATAATTAATCAATTAAAACGAAAAGTCAAAATTTTACATATTTTCCCATATCAGCTCATATATCACGAGTTACCCTCCTCGAAACATAATGATCATGGTATCATGAAATCTACAGATACGTACCTTCATACCTATATTATCGTCTTGTTGAAGCGGCCTTCACGTTATCACTAATTAATTAATCAATTAAAACGAAAAGTCAAAATTTTACATATTTTCCCATATCAGCTCATATATCACGAGTTAGACCCCTCGGAACATATTGATCTTGGTATCATGAAATCTACAGATACATACCTTCATACCTATATTATCGTCTTGTTGAAGCGGCCTCCACGTTATCACTAATTAATTAATCAATTTAAACGAAAAGTCAAAATTTTACATATTTTCCCATATCAGCTCATATATCACGAGTTACCCTCCTCGAAACATAATGATCATGGTATCATGAAATCTACAGATACATACCTTCATACCTATATTATCGTCTTGTTGAAGCGGCCTTCACGTTATCACTAATTAATTAATCAATTAAAACGAAAAGTCAAAATTTTACATATTTTCCCATATCAGCTCATATATCACGAGTTACCCCCCTCGGAACATATTGATCTTGGTATCATGAAATCTACAGATACATACCTTCATATCTATATTATCGTCTTGTTGAAGCGGTCTCCACGTTATCACTAATTAATTAATCAATTAAAACGAAAAGTCAAAATTTTACATATTTTCCCATATCAGCTCATATATCACGAGTTACCCCCCTCGGAACATAAGGATCTTGGTATCATGAAATCTACAGATACGTACCTTCATACCTATATTATTGACTTGTTGAAGCGGCCTCCACGTTATCACTAATTAATTAATCAATTAAAACGATAAGTCAAAATTTCACATATTTCCCATATCAGTTCATATATCACGAGTTACCCCCCTCGGAACATAATGATTTTGGTATCATCAAATGTACAAATACATACCTGCATACCTATATTATCGTCTTGTTGAAGCGGCCTCCACGTTATCAGTAATTAATTAATCAATTAAAACGAAAAGTCAAAATTTTACATATTTTCCCATATCAGCTCATATATCACAAGTTATCCCTCTCGGAACATAATGATCTTGGTATCATGAAATCTACAGATACATACCTTCATACCTATATTATCGTCTTGTTGAAGCGGCCTTCACGTTATCACTAATTAATTAATCAATTAAAACGAAAAGTCAAAATTTTACATATTTTCCCATATCAGCTCATATATCACGAGTTACCCCCCTCGGAACATAATGATCTTGGAATAATGAAATTTACAGATACGTACCTTCATACCTGTATTATCGTCTTGTTGGAGCGGCCTCCACGTTATCACTAATTAATTAATCAATTAAAACGAAAAGTCAAAATTTTACATATTTTCCCATATCAGCTCATATATCACGAGTTACCCCCCTCGGAACATATAGATCTTGGTATCATGAAATCTACAGATACATACTTTCATACCTATATTATTGACTTGTTGAAGCGGCCTCCACGTTATCACTAATTAATTAATCAATTAAAACGATAAGTCAAAATTTCACATATTTTCCCATATCAGTTCATATATCACGAGTTACCCCCCTCGGAACATAATGATTTTGGTATCATCAAATGTACAAATACATACCTGCATACCTATATTATCGTCTTCTTGAAGCGGTCTCCACGTTATCACTAATTAATTAATCAATTAAAACGAAAAGTCAAAATTTTACATATTTTCCCATATCAGCTCATATATCACAAGTTATCCCTCTCGGAACATAATGATCTTGGTATCATGAAATCTACAGATACATACCTTGATACCTATATTATCGTCTTGTTGAAGCGGTTTTCACGTTATCACTAATTAATTAATCAATTAAAACGAAAAGTCAAAATTTTACATATTTTCCCATATCAGCTCATATATCACGAGTTACCCCCCTCGGAACATAATGATCTTGGAATCATGAAATCTACAGATACGTACCTTCATACCTGTATTATCGTCTTGTTGAAGCGGCTTCCACGGTATCACTAATTAATTAATCAATTAAAACGAAAAGTCAAAATTTTACATATTTTCCCATATCAGCTCATATATCACGAGTTACCCCCCTCCGAACATATTGATCTGGTATCATGAAATCTACAGATAAATACCTTCATACCTATATTATCGTCTTGTTGAAGCGGCCTCCACGTTATCACTAATTAATTAATCAATTAAAACGAAAAGTCAAAATTTTACATATTTTCCCATATCAGCTCATATATCACAAGTTATCCCTCTCGGAAAATAATGATCTTGGTATCATGAAATCTACAGATACATACCTTCATACCTATATTATCGTCTTGTTGAAGCGGCCTTCACGTTATCACTAATTAATTAATCAATTAAAACGAAAAGTCAAAATTTTACATATTTTCCCATGTCAGCTCATATATCACGAGTTACCCCCCTCGGAACATAATGATTTTGGAATCATGAAATCTACAGATACGTACCTTCATACCTGTATTATCGTCTTGTTGAAGCGGCCTCCACGTTATCACTTATTAATTAATCAATTAAAACAAAAAGTCAAAATTTTACATATTTTCCCATATCAGCTCATATATCACGAGTTACCCCCCTCGGAACATATTGATCTTGGTATCATGAAATCTACAGATACATACCTTCATACCTATATTATCGTGTTGTTGAAGCGGCCTCCACGTTATCACTAATTAATTAATCAATTAAAACGAAAAGTCAAAATTTTACATATTTTCCCATATCAGCTCATATATCACGAGTTACCCCTCTCGGAACATAAGGATCTTGGTATCATGAAATCTACATATACACACCTTTATACCTAGACTATTGACTTGTTGAAGCGGCCTCCACGTTATCACTATTTAATTAATCAATTAAAACGAAAAGTCAAAATTTTACATATTTTCCCATATCAGCTCATATATCACGAGTTACCCCCCTCGGAACATAATGATCTTGGTATCATCAAATGTACAAATACATACCTTCATACCTATATTATCGTCTTGTTGAAGCAGTCTCCACGTTATCAGTAATTAATTAATCAATTAAAACGAAAAGTCAAAATTTTACATATTTTCCCATATCAGCTCATATATCACGAGTTACCGCCGTCGGAACATAATGATCTTGGTATCATGAAATCTACAGATACATGCCTGCATACTTATATTATCGTCTTGTTGAAGCGGCCTCCAGGTTATCACTATATAATTAATCAATTAAAACGAAAAGTCAAAATTTTACATATTTTCCCATATCAGCTCATATATCACGAGTTATCTCTTTCGGAACATAATGATCTTGTTATCATGAAATCTACAGATACATACCTTCATACCTATATTATTGACTTGTTGAAGCGGCCTCTACGTAATCACTAATTAATTAATCAATTAAAACAAAAAGTCAAAATTTTACATATTTTCCCATATCAGCTCATATATCACGAGTTACCCCCCTCGGAACATAATGATCTTGGTATCATGAAATCTACAGATGCATGCCTGCATACTTATATTATCGCCTTGTTGAAGCGGCCTCCAGGTTATCACTATATAATTAATCAATTAAAACGAAAAGTCAAAATTTTACATATTTTCCCATATCAGCTCATATATCACGAGTTATCCCTCTCGGAACATAATGATCTTCGTATCATGAAATTTGCAGACACATACCTTCATACCTATATTATCGTCTTGTTGAAGCGGCCTCCACGTTATCACTAATGAATTAATCAATTAAAACGAAAAGTCAAAATTTTACATATTTTCCCATATCAGCTCATATATCACGAGTTACCCTCCTCGAAACATAATGATCATGGTATCATGAAATCAACAGATACATACCTTCATACCTATATTATCGTCTTGTTGAAGCGGCCTTCACGTTATCAGTAATTAATTAATCAATTAAAACGAAAAGTCAAAATTTTACATATTTTCCCATATCAGCTCATATATCACGAGTTACCCCCCTCGGAACATAATGATCTTGGTATCATAAAATCTACAGATACATACCTTCATTCCTATATTATCGTCTTGTTGAAGCGGCCTCCACGTTATCACTAATTAATTAATCAATTTAAACGAAAAGTCAAAATTTTACATATTTTCCCATATCAGCTCATATATCACGAGTTACCCTCCTCGAAACATAATGATCATGGTATCATGAAATCTACAGATTCATGCCTTCATACCTATATTATCGTCTTGTTGAAGCGGCCTTCACGTTATCACTAATTAATTAATCAATTAAAACGAAAAGTCAAAATTTTACATATTTTCCCATATCAGCTCATATATCACGAGTTACCCCCCTCGGAACATATTGATCTTGGTATCATGAAATCTACAGATACATACCTTGATACCTATATTATCGTCTTGTTGAAGCGGCCTTTACGTTATCACTAATAATTTAATCAATTAAAACGGAAAGTCAAAATTTTACATATTTTCCCATATCAGCTCATATATCAAGAGTTACCCCCCTCGGAACATAAGGATCTTGGTATCATGAAATCTACAGATACATACCTTCATACCTATATTATTGACTTGTTGAAGCGGCCTCCACGTTATCACTAATTAATTAATCAATTAAAACGATAAGTCAAAATTTCACATATTTTCCCATATCAGTTCATATATCACGAGTTACCCACCTCGGAACATAATGATTTTGGTATCATCAAATGTACAAATACATACCTGCATACCTATATTATCGTCTTGTGGAAGCGGCCTCCACGTTATCACTAATTAATTAATCAATTAAAACGAAAAGTCAAAATTTTACATATTTTCCCATATCAGCTCATATATCACAAGTTATCCCTCTCGGAACATAATGATCTTGGTATCATGAAATCTACAGATACATACCTTCATACCTATATTATCGTCTTGTTGAAGCGGCCTTCACGTTATCACTAATTAATTAATCAATTAAAACGAAAAGTCAAAATTTTACATATTTTCCCATATCAGCTCATATATCACGAGTTACCCCCCTCGGAACATAATGATCTTGGAATCATGAAATCTACAGATACGTACCTTCATACTTGTATTATCGTCTTGTTGAAGCGGCCTCCACGTTATCACTAATTAATTAATCAATTAAAACGAAAAGTCAAAATTTTACATATTTTCCCATATCAGCTCATATATCACAAGTTATCCCTCTCGGAACATAATGATCTTGGTATCATGAAATCTACAAATACATACCTTCATACCTATATTATCGTCTTGTTGAAGCGGCCTTCACGTTATCACTAATTAATTAATCAATTAGAACGAAAAGTCAAAATTTTACATATTTTCCCATATCAGCTCATATATCACGAGTTACCCCCCTCGGAACATAATGATTTTGGAATCATGAAATCTACAGATACGTACCTTCATTCCTATATTATCGTCTTGTTGAAGCGGCCTTCACGTTATCACTAATTAATTAATCAATTAAAACGAAAAGTCAAAATTTTACATATTTTCGCATATCAGCTCATATATCACGAGTTACCCCCCTCGGAACATATTGATCTTGGTATCATGAAATCTAGAGATACATACCTTCATACCTATATTATCGTCTTGTTGAAGCGGCCTCCACGTTATCACTAATTAATTAATCAATTAAAACGAAAAGTCAAAATTTTACATATTTTCCCATATCAGCTCATATATCACAAGTTATCCCTCTCGGAACATAATGATCTTGGTATCAAGAAATTTGCAGATACATACCTTCATACCTATATTATCGTCTTGTTGAAGCGGCCTCCACGTTGTCACTAATTAATTAATCAATTAAAACGAAAAGTCAAAATTTTACATATTTTCCAATATCAGCTCATATATCACAAGTTACCCTCCTCGAAACATAATGATCATCGTATCATGAAATCTACAGATACATACCTTCATACCTATATTATCGTCTTGTTGAAGCGGCCTCCACGTTATCAATAATTAATTAATCAATTAAAACGAAAAGTCAAAATTTTACATATTTTCCCATATCAGCTCATATATCACGAGTTACCCCCCTCGGAACATAATGATCTTGGTATCATCAAATGTACAAATACACACCTGCATACCTATATTATCGTCTTGTTGAAGCGGCCTCCACGTTATCACTAATTAATTAATCAATTAAAACGAAAAGTCAAAATTTTACATATTTTCTCATATCAGCTCATATATCACGAGTTATCCCTCTCGGAACATAATGATCTTGTTATCATGAAATCTACAGATACATACCTTCATACCTATATTATTGGCTTGTTGAAGCGGCCTCCACGTTATCACTAATTAATTAATCAATTAAAACGAAAAGTCAAAATTTTACATATTTTCCCATATCAACTCATATATCACGAGTTACCCCCCTCGGAACATAATGATCTTGGTATCATGAAATCTACAGATACATGCCTGCATACTTATATTATCGTCTTGTTGAAGCGGCCTCCAGGTTATCACTATATAATTAATCAATTAAAACGAAAAGTCAAAATTTTACATATTTTCCCATATCAGCTCGTATATCACGAGTTATCCCTCTCGGAACATAATGATCTTCGTATCATGAAATTTGCAGATACATACCTTCATACCTATATTATCGTCTTGTTGAAGCGGCCTTTACGTTATCACTAATAATTTAATCAATTAAAACGGAAAGTCAAAATTTTACATATTTTCCCATATCAGCTCATATATCACGAGTTACCCCCCTCGGAACATAAGGATCTTGGTATCATGAAATCTACAGATACATACCTTCATACTTATATTATTGACTTGTTGAAGCGGCCTCCACGTTATCACTAATTAATTAATCAATTAAAACGATAAGTCAAAATTTCACATATTTTCCCATATCAGTTCATATATCACGAGTTACCCCCCTCGGAACATAATGATTTTGGTATCATCAAATGTACAAATACATACCTGCATACCTATATTATCGTCTTGTTGAAGCGGCCTCCACGTTATCACTAATTAATTAATCAATTAAAACGAAAAGTCAAAATTTTACATATTTTCCCATATCAGCTCATATATCACAAGTTATCCCTCTCGGAACATAATGATCTTGGTATCATGAAATCTACAGATACATACCTTCATACCTATATTATCGTCTTGTTGAAGCGGCCTTCACGTTATCACTAATTAATTAATCAATTAAAACGAAAAGTCAAAATTTTACATATTTTTCCACATCAGCTCATATATCACGAGTTACCCCCCTCGGAACATAATGATCTTGGAATCATGAAATCTACAGATACGTACCTTCATACCTGTATTATCGTCTTGTTGAAGCGGCCTCCACGTTATCACTAATTAATTAATCAATTAAAACGAAAAGTCAAAATTTTACATATTTTCCCATATCAGCTCATATATCACAAGTTATCCCTCTCGGAACATAATGATCTTGGTATCATGAAATCTACAGATACATACCTTCATACCTATATTATCGTCTTGTTGAAGCGGCCTTCACGTTATCACTAATTAATTAATCAATTAAAACGAAAAGTCAAAATTTTACATATTTTCCCATATCAGCTCATATATCACGAGTTACCCCCCTCGAAACATAATGATCTTGGAATCATGAAATCTACAGATACGTACCTTCATACCTGTATTATCGTCTTGTTGAACCGGCCTCCACGTTATCACTAATTAATTAATCAATTAAAACGAAAAGTCAAAATTTTACATATTTTCCCATATCAGCTCATATATCACGAGTTACCCCCCTCGGAACATATTGATCTTGGTATCATGAAATCTACAGATACATACCTTCATACCTATATTATCGTCTTGTTGAAGCGGCCTCTACGTTATCACTAATTAATTAATCAATTAAAACGAAAAGTCAAAATTTTACATATTTTCCCATAACAGCTCATATATCACAAGTTATCCCTCTCGGAACATAATGATCTTGGTATCATGAAATCTACAGATACATACCTTCATACCTATATTATCGTCTTGTTGAAGCGGCCTTCACGTTATCACTAATTAATTAATCAATTAAAACGAAAAGTCAAAATTTTACATATTTTCCCATGTCAGCTCATATATCACGAGTTACCCCCTCGGAAAATAATGATTTTGGAATCATGAAATCTACATATACGAACCTTCATACCTGTATTATCGTCTTGTTGAAGCGGCCTCCACGTTATCACTAATTAATTAATCAATTAAAACAAAAAGTCAAAATTTTACATACTTTCCCATATCAGCTCATATATCACGAGTTACCCCCCTCGGAACATATTGATCTTGGTATCATGAAATCTACAGATACACACCTTCATACCTATATTATCGTGTTGTTGAAGCGGCCTCCACGTTATCACTAATTAATTAATCAATTAAAACGAAAAGTCAAAATTTTACATATTTTCCCATATCAGCTCATATATCACGAGTTACCCCCCTCGGAACATAAGGATCTTGGTATCATGAAATCTACAGATACACACCTTTATACCTAGATTATTGACTTGTTGAAGCGGCCTCCACGTTATCACTAATTAATTAATCAATTAAAACGAAAAGTCAAAATTATACATATTTTTCCATATCAGCTCATATATCACGAGTTGCCCCCCTCGAAACATAATGATCTTGGTATCATCAAATGTACAAATACATACCTTCATACCTATATTATCGTCTTGTTGAAGCAGTCTCCACGTTATCACTAATTAATTAATCAATTAAAACGAAAAGTCAAAATTTTACACATTTTCCCATATCAGCTCATATATCACGAGTTACCGCCGTCGGAACATAATGATCTTGGTATCATGAAATTTACAGATACATGCCTGCATACTTATATTATCGTCTTGTTGAAGCGGCCTCCAGGTTATCACTATATAATTAATCAGTTAAAACGAAAAGTCAAAATTTTACATATTTTCCCATATCAGCTCATATATCACGAGTTATCCCTCTCGGAACATAATGATCTTGTTATCATGAAATCTACAGATACATACCTTCATACCTATATTATTGACTTGTTGAAGCGGCCTCCACGTTATCACTAATTAATTAATCAATTAAAACGAAAAGTCAAAATTTTACATATTTTCCCATATCAGCTCATATATCACGAGTTTCCCCCCTCGGAACATAATGATCTTGGTATCATGAAATCTACAGATACATGCCTGCATACTTATTTTATCGTCTTGTTGAAGCGGCCTCCAGGTTATCACTATATAATTAATCAATTAAAACGAAAAGTCAAAATTTTACATATTTTCCCATATCAGCTCATATATCACGAGTTATCCCTCTCGGAACATAATGATCTTGGTATCATGAAATTTGCAGATACATACCTTCATACCTATATTATCGTCTTGTTGAAGCGGCCTCCACGTTATCACTAATTAATTAATCAATTAAAACGAAAAGTCAAAATTTTACATATTTTCCCATATCAGCTCATATATCACGAGTTACCCTCCTCGAAACATAATGATCATCGTATCATGAAATCTACAGATACATACCTTCATACCTATATTATCGTCTTGTTGAAGCGGCCTCCACGTTATCAATAATTAATTAATCAATTAAAACGAAAAGTCAAAATTTTACATATTTTCCCATATCAGCTCATATATCACGAGTTACCCCCCTGGGAACATAATGATCTTGGTATCATCAAATGTACAAATACATACCTGCATACCTATATTATCGTCTTGTTGAAGCGGCCTCCAAGTTATCACTAATTAATTAATCAATTTAAACGAAAAGTCAAAATTTTACATATTTTCCCATATCAGCTCATATATCACGAGTTACCCTCCTCGAAACATAATGATCATGGTATCATGAAATTTACAGATACATACCTTCATACCTATATTATCGTCTTGTTGAAGCGGCCTTCACGTTATCACTAATTAATTAATCAATTAAAACGAAAAGTCAAAATTTTACATATTTTCCCATATCAGCTCATATATCACGAGTTACCCCCCTCGGAACATACTGATCTTGGTATCATGAAATCTACAGATACATACCTTCATACCTATATTATCGTCTTGTTGAAGCGGCCTTTACGTTATCACTATATAATTAATCAATTAAAACGAAAAGTCAAAATTTTACATATTTTCCCATATCAGCTCATATATCACGAGTTATCCCTCTCGGAACATAATGATCTTGGTATCATGAAATTTGCAGATACATACCTTCATACCTATATTATCGTCTTGTTGAAGCGGCCTCCACGTTATCACTAATTAATTAATCAATTAAAACGAAAAGTCAAAATTTTACATATTTTCCCATATCAGCTCATATATCACAAGTTATCCCTCTCGGAACATAATGATCTTGGTATCATGAAATCTACAGATACATACCTTCATACCTATATTATCGTCTTGTTGAAGCGGCCTTCACGTTATCACTAATTAATTAATCAATTAAAACGAAAAGTCAAAATTTTACATATTTTCCCATATCAGCTCATATATCACGAGTTACCTCCCTAGGAACATAATGATCTTGGAATCATGAAATCTACAGATACGTACCTTCATACCTGTATTATCGTCTTGTTGGAGCGGCCTCCACGTTATCACTAAATAATTAATCAATTAAAACGAAAAGTCAAAATTTTACATATTTTCCCATATCAGCTCATATATCACGAGTTACCCCCCTCGGAACATAATGATCTTGGTATCATGAAATCTACTTATACATGCCTGCATACTTATATTATCGTCTTGTTGAAGCGGCCTCCAGGTTATCACTATATAATTAATCAATTAAAACGAAAAGTCAAAATTTTACATATTTTCCCATATCAGCTCATATATCACGAGTTATCCCTCTCGGAACATAATGATCTTGTTATCATGAAATCTACAGATACATACCTTCATACCTATATTATTGACTTGTTGAAGCGGCCTCCACGTTATCACTAATTAATTAATCAATTAAAACGAAAAGTCAAAATTTTACATATTTTCCCATATCAGCTCATATATCACGAGTTACCCCCCTCGGAACATAAGGATCTTGGTATCATGAAATCTACAGATACACACCTTTATACCTAGATTATTGACTTGTTGAAGCGGCCTCCACGTTATCACTAATTAATTAATCAATTAAAACGAAAAGTCAAAATTATACATATTTTTCCATATCAGCTCATATATCACGAGTTACCCCCCTCGAAACATAATGATCTTGGTATCATCAAATGTACAAATACATACCTTCATACCTATATTATCGTCTTGTTGAAGCAGTCTCCACGTTATCACTAATTAATTAATCAATTAAAACGAAAAGTCAAAATTTTACATATTTTCCCATATCAGCTCATATATCACGAGTTACCGCCCTCGGAACATAATGATCTTGGTATCATGAAATCTACAGATACATGCCTGCATACTTATATTATCGTCTTGTTGAAGCGGCCTCCAGGTTATCACTATATAATTAATCAATTAAAACGAAAAGTCAAAATTTTACATATTTTCCCATATCAGCTCATATATCACGAGTTATCCCTCTCGGAACATAATGATCTTGTTATCATGAAATCTACAGATACATACCTTCATACCTATATTATTGACTTGTTGAAGCGGCCTCCACGTTATCACTAATTAAATAATCAATTAAAACGAAAAGTCAAAATTTTACATATTTTCCCATATCAGCTCATATATCACGAGTTATCCCTCTCGGAACATAATGATCTTGTTATCATAAAATCTACAGATACATACCTTCATACCTATATTATTGGCTTGTTGAAGCGGCCTCCACGTTATCACTAATTAATTAATCAATTAAAACGAAAAGTCAAAATTTTACATATTTTCCCATATCAGCTCATATATCACGAGTTATCCCTCTCGGAACATAATGATCTTGGTATCATGAAATTTGCAGACACATACCTTCATACCTATATTATCGTCTTGTTGAAGCGGCCTCCACGTTGTCACTAATTAATTAATCAATTAAAACGAAAAGTCAAAATTTTACATATTTTCCCATATCAGCTCATATATCACAAGTTACCCTCCTCGAAACATAATGATCATCGTATCATGAAATCTACAGATACATACCTTCATACCTATATTATCGTCTTGTTGAAGCGGCCTCCACGTTATCAATAATTAATTAATCAATTAAGACGAAAAGTCAAAATTTTACATATTTTCCCATATCAGCTCATATATCACGAGTTACCCCCCTCGGAACATAATGATCTTGGTATCATCAAATGTACAAATACATACCTCCATACCTATATTATCGTCTTGTTGAAGCGGCCTCCACGTTATCACTAATTAATTAATCAATTAAAACGAAAAGTCAAAATTTTACATATTTTCCCATATCAGCTCATATATCACGAGTTATCCCTCTCGGAACATAATGATCTTGTTATCATAAAATCTACAGATACATACCTTCATACCTATATTATTGGCTTGTTGAAGCGGCCTCCACGTTATCACTAATTAATTAATCAATTAAAACGAAAAGTCAAAATTTTACATATTTTCCCATATCAGCTCATATATCACGAGTTACCCCCCTCGGAACATAATGATCTTGGTATCATGAAATCTACAGATACATGCCTGCATACTTATATTATCGTCTTGTTGAAGCGGCCTCCAGGTTACCACTATATAATTAATCAATTAAAACGAAAAGTCAAAATTTTACATATTTTCCCATATCAGCTCATATATCACGAGTTATCCCTCTCGGAACATAATGATCTTCGTATCACGAAATTTGCAGATACATACCTTCATACCTATATTTTCGTCTTGTTGAAGCGGCCTCCACGTTATCACTAATTAATTAATCAATTAAAACGAAAAGTCAAAATTTTACACATTTTCCCATATCAGCTCATATATCACGAGTTACCCTCCTCGAAACATAATAATCATGGTATCATGAAATCTACAGATACATACCTTCATACCTATATTATCGTCTTGTTGAAGCGGCCTTCACGTTATCACTAATTAATTAATCAATTAAAACGAAAAGTCAAAATTTTACATATTTTCCCATATCAGCTCATATATCACGAGTTACCCCCCTCGCAACATAATGATCTTGGTATCATGAAATCTACAGATACATACCTTCATACCTATATTATCGTCTTGTTGAAGCGGCCTCCACGTTATCACTAATTAATTAATCAATTTAAACGAAAAGTCAAAATTTTACATATTTTCCCATATCAGCTCATATATCACGAGTTACCCCCCTCGGAACATACTGATCTTGGTATCATGAAATCTACAGATACATACCTTTATACCTATATTATCGTCTTGTTGAAGCGGCCTTTACGTTATCACTAATAATTTAATCAATTAAAACGGAAAGTCAAAATTTTACATATTTTCCCATATCAGCTCATATATCACAAGTTACCCCCCTCGGAACATAAGGATCTTGGTATCATGAAATCTACAGATACATACCTTCATACTTATATTATTGACTTGTTGAAGCGGCCTCCACGTTATCACTAATTAATTAATCAATTAAAACGATAAGTCAAAATTTCACATATTTTCCTATATCAGTTCATATATCACGAGTTACCCCCCTCGGAACATAATGATTTTGGTATCATCAAATGTACAAATACATACCTGCATACCTATATTATCGTCTTGTTGAAGCGGCCTACACGTTATCACTAATTAATTAATCAATTAAAACGAAAAGTCAAAATTTTACATATTTTCCCATATCAGCTCATATATCACAAGTTATCCCTCTCGGAACATAATGATCTTGGTATCATGAAATCTACAGATACATACCTTCATACCTATATTATCGTCTTGTTGAAGCGGCCTTCACGTTATCACTAATTAATTAATCAATTAAAACGAAAAGTCAAAATTTTACATATTTTCCCATATCAGCTCATATATCACGAGTTACCCCCCTCGGAACATAATGATCTTGGAATCATGAAATCTACAGATACGTACCTTCATACCTGTATTATCGTCTTGTTGGAGCGGCCTCCACGTTATCACTAATTAATTAATCAATTAAAACGAAAAGTCAAAATTTTACATATTTTCCCATATCAGCTCATATATCACAAGTTATCCCTCTTGGAACATAATGATCTTGGTATCATGAAATCTACAGATACATACCTTCATACCTATATTATCGTCTTGTTGAAGCGGCCTTCACGTTATCACTAATTAATTAATCAATTAAAACGAAAAGTCAAAATTTTACATATTTTCCCATATCAGCTCATATATCACGAGTTACCCTCCTCGGAACATAATGATCTTGGAATCATGAAATCTACAGATACGTACCTTCATACCTGTATTATCGTCTTGTTGAACCGGCCTCCACGTTATCACTAATTAATTAATCAATTAAAACGAAAAGTCAAAATTTTACATATTTTCCCATATCAGCTCATATATCACGAGTTACCCCCCTCGGAACATATTGATCTTGGTATCATGAAATCTACAGATACATACCTTCATACCTATATTATCGTCTTGTTGAAGCGGCCTCTACGTTATCACTAATTAATTAATCAATTAAAACGAAAAGTCAAAATTTTACATATTTTCCCATATCAGCTCATATATCACAAGTTATCCCTCTCGGAACATAATGATCTTGGTATCATGAAATCTACAGATACATACCTTCATACCTATATTATCGTCTTGTTGAAGCGGCCTTCACGTTATCACTAATTAATTAATCAATTAAAACGAAAAGTCAAAATTTTACATATTTTCCCATGTCAGCTCATATATCACGAGTTACCCCCCTCGGAACATAATGATTTTGGAATCATGAAATCTACAGATACGTACCTTCATACCTGTATTATCGTCTTGTTGAAGCGGCCTCCACGTTATCACTAATTAATTAATCAATTAAAACAAAAAGTCAAAATTTTACATATTTTCCCATATCAGCTCATATATCACGAGTTACCCCCTCGGAACATATTGATCTTGGTATCATGAAATCTACAGATACACACTTTCATACCTATATTATCGTGTTGTTGAAGCGGCCTCCACGTTATCACTAATTAATTAATCAATTAAAACGAAAAGTCAAAATTTTACATATTTTCCCATATCAGCTCATATATCACAAGTTATCCCTCTCGGAACATAATGATCTTGGTATCATGAAATCTACAGATACATACCTTCATACCTATATTATCGTCTTGTTGAAGCGGCCTTCACGTTATCACTAATTAATTAATCAATTAAAACAAAAAGTCAAAATTTTACATATTTTCCCATATCAGCTCATATATCACGAGTTACCGCCGTCCCAACATAATGATCTTGGTATCATGAAATCTACAGATACATGCCTGCATACTTATATTATCGTCTTGTTGAAGCGGCCTCCAGGTTATCACTATATAATTAATCAATTAAAACGAAAAGTCAAAATTTTACATATTTTCCCATATCAGCTCATATATCACGAGTTACCCCCCTCGGAACATAAGGATCTTGGTATCATGAAATCTACAGATACACACCTTTATACCTAGATTATTGACTTGTTGAAGCGGCCTCCACGTTATCACTAATTAATTAATCAATTAAAACGAAAAGTCAAAATTATACATATTTTTCCATATCAGCTCATATATCACGAGTTACCCCCCTCGAAACATAATGATCTTGGTATCATCAAATGTACAAATACATACCTTCATACCTATATTATCGTCTTGTTGAAGCAGTCTCCACGTTATCACTAATTAATTAATCAATTAAATCGAAAAGTCAAAATTTTACATATTTTCCCATATCAGCTCATATATCACGAGTTACCGCCGTCGGAACATAATGATCTTGGTATCATGAAATCTACAGATACATGCCTGCATACTTATATTATCGTCTTGTTGAAGCGGCCTCCAGGTTATCACTATATAATTAATCAATTAAAACGAAAAGTCAAAATTTTACATATTTTCCCATATCAGCTCATATATCACGAGTTATCCCTCTCGGAACATAATGATCTTGTTATCATGAAATCTACAGATACATACCTTCATACCTATATTATTGACTTGTTGAAGCGGCCTCCACGTTATCACTAATTAATTAATCAATTAAAACGAAAAGTCAAAATTTTACATATTTTCCCATATCAGCTCATATATCACGAGTTACCCCCCTCGGAACATAATGATCTTGGTATCATGAAATCTACAGATACATGCCTGCATACTTATTTTACCGTCTTGTTGAAGCGGCCTCCAGGTTATCACTATATAATTAATCAATTAAAACGAAAAGTCAAAATTTTACATATTTTCCCATATCAGCTCATATATCACGAGTTATCCCTCTCGGAACATAATGATCTTGGTATCATGAAATTTGCAGATACATACCTTCATACCTATATTATCGTCTTGTTGAAGCGGCCTCCACGTTATCACTAATTAATTAATCAATTAAAACGAAAAGTCAAAATTTTACATATTTTCCCATATCAGCTCATATATCACGAGTTACCCTCCTCGAAACATAATGATCATCGTATCATGAAATCTACAGATACATACCTTCACACCTATATTATCGTCTTGTTGAAGCGGCCTCCACGTTATCAATAATTAATTAATCAATTAAAACGAAAAGTCAAAATTTTACATATTTTCCCATATCAGCTCATATATCACGAGTTACCCCCCTCGGAACATAATGATCTTGGTATCATCAAATGTACAAATACATAGCTGCATACCTATATTATCGTCTTGTTGAAGCGGCCTCCACGTTATCACTAATTAATTAATCAATTTAAACGAAAAGTCAAAATTTTACATATTTTCCCATATCAGCTCATATATCAAGAGTTACCCTCCTCGAAACATAATGATCATGGTATCATGAAATCTACAGATACATACCTTCATACCTATATTATCGTCTTGTTGAAGCGGCCTTCACGTTATCACTAATTAATTAATCAATTAAAACGAAAAGTCAAAATTTTACATATTTTCCCATATCAGCTCATATATCACGAGTTACCCCCCTCGGAACATACTGATCTTGGTATCATGAAATCTACAGATACATACCTTCATACCTATATTATCGTCTTGTTGAAGCGGCCTTTACGTTATCACTATATAATTAATCAATTAAAACGAAAAGTCAAAATTTTACATATTTTCCCATATCTGCTCATATATCACGAGTTATCCCTCTCGGAACATAATGATCTTGGTATCATGAAATTTGCAGATACATACCTTCATACCTATATTATCGTCTTGTTGAAGCGGCCTCCACTTTATCACTAATTAATTAATCAATTAAAACGAAAAGTCAAAATTTTACATATTTTCCCATATCAGCTCATATATCACAAGTTATCCCTCTCGGAACATAATGATCTTGGTATCATGAAATCTACAGATACATACCTTCATACCTATATTATCGTTTTGTTGAAGCGGCCTTCACGTTATCACTAATTAATTAATCAATTAAAACGAAAAGTCAAAAGTTTACATATTTTCCCATATCAGCTCATATATCACGAGTTACCCCCCTCGGAACATAATGATCTTGGAATCATGAAATCTACAGATACGTACCTTCATACCTGTATTATCGTCTTGTTGAAGCGGCCTCCACGTTATCACTAATTAATTAATCAATTAAAACGAAAAGTCAAAATTTTACATATTTTCCCATATCAGCTCATATATCACGAGTTACCCCCCTCGGAACATAATGATTTTGGAATCATGAAATCTACAGGTACGTACCTTCATACCTGTATTATCGTCTTGTTGAAGCGGCCTCCACGTTATCACTAATTAATTAATCAATTAAAACAAAAAGTCAAAATTTTACATATTTTCCCATATCAGCTCATATATCACGAGTTACCCCCCTCGGAACATAAGGATCTTGGTATCATGAAATCTACAGATACACACCTTCATACCTATATTATCGTCTTGTTGAAGCGGCCTCCACGTTATCACTAATTAATTAATCAATTAAAACGAAAAGTCAAAATTTTACATATTTTCCCATATCAGCTCATATATCACGAGTTACCCCCCTCGGAACATAAGGATCTTGGTATCATGAAATCTACAGATACACACCTTTATACCTAGATTATTGACTTGTTGAAGCGGCCTCCACGTTATCACTAATTAATTAATCAATTAAAACGAAAAGTCAAAATTATACATATTTTTCCATATCAGCTCATATATCACGAGTTACCCCAGTCGGAACATAATGATCTTGGTATCATCAAATGTACAAATACATACCTTCATACCTATATTATCGTCTTGTTGAAGCAGTCTCCACGTTATCACTAATTAATTAATCAATTAAAACGAAAAGTCAAAATTTTACATATTTTCCCATATCAGCTCATATATCACGAGTTACCGCCGTCGGAACATAATGATCTTGGTATCATGAAATCTACAGATACATGCATGCATACTTATATTATCGTCTTGTTGAAGCGGCCTCCAGGTTATCACTATATAATTAATCAATTAAAACGAAAAGTCAAAATTTTACATATTTTCCCATATCAGCTCATATATCACGAGTTATCCCTCTCGGAACATAATGATCTTGTTATCATGAAATCTACAGATACATACCTTCATACCTATATTATTGACTTGTTGAAGCGGCCTCCACGTTATCACTAATTAATTAATCAATTAAAACGAAAAGTCAAAATTTTACATATTTTCCCATATCAGCTCATATATCACGAGTTACCCCCCTCGGAACATAATGATCTTGGTATCATGAAATCTACAGATACATGCCTGCATACTTATATTATCGTCTTGTTGAAGCGGCCTCCAGGTTATCACTATATAATTAATCAATTAAAACGAAAAGTCAAAATTTTACATATTTTCCCATATCAGCTCATATATCACGAGTTATCCCTCTCGGAACATAATGATCTTGGTATCATGAAATTTGCAGATACATACCTTCATACCTATGTTATCGTCTTGTTGAAGCGGCCTCCACGTTGTCACTAATTAATTAATCAATTAAAACGAAAAGTCAAAATTTTACATATTTTCCCATATCAGCTCATATATCACAAGTTACCCTCCTCGAAACATAATGATCATCGTATCATGAAATCTACAGATACATACCTTCATACCTATATTATCGTCTTGTTGAAGCGGCCTCCACGTTATCAATAATTAATTAATCAATTAAGACGAAAAGTCAAAATTTTACATATTTTCCCATATCAGCTCATATATCACGAGTTACCCCCCCTCGGAACATAATGATCTTGGTATCATCAAATGTACAAATACATACCTGCATACCTATATTATCGTCTTGTTGAAGCGGCCTCCACGTTATCACTAATTAATTAATAAATTAAAACGAAAAGTCAAAATTTTACATATTTTCCCATATCAGCTCATATATCACGAGTTATCCCTCTCGGAACATAATGATCTTGTTATCATAAAATCTACAGATACATACCTTCATACCTATATTATTGGCTTGTTGAAGCGGGCTCCACGTTATCACTAATTAATTAATCAATTAAAACGAAAAGTCAAAATTTTACATATTTTCCCATATCAGCTCATATATCACGAGTTACCCCCCTCGGAACATAATGATCTTGGTATCATGAAATCTACAGATACATGCCTGCATACTTATATTATCGTCTTGTTGAAGCGGCCTCCAGGTTATCACTATATAATTAATCAATTAAAACGAAAAGTCAAAATTTTACATATTTTCCCATATCAGCTCATATATCACGAGTTATCCCTCTCGGAACATAATGATCTTCGTATCATGAAATTTGCAGATACATACCTTCATACCTATATTTTCGTCTTGTTGAAGCGGCCTCCACGTTATCACTAATTAATTAATCAATTAAAACGAAAAGTCAAAATTTTACACATTTTCCCATATCAGCTCATATATCACGAGTTACCCTCCTCGAAACATAATAATCATGGTATCATGAAATCTACAGATACATACCTTCATACCTATATTATCGTCTTGTTGAAGCGGCCTTCACGTTATCACTAATAATTTAATCAATTAAAACGGAAAGTCAAAATTTTACATATTTTCCCATATCAGCTCATATATCACAAGTTACCCCCCTCGGAACATAAGGATCTTGGTATCATGAAATCTACAGATACATACCTTCATACTTATATTATTGACTTGTTGAAGCGGCCTCCACGTTATCACTAATTAATTAATCAATTAAAACGATAAGTCAAAATTTCACATATTTTCCCATATCAGTTCATATATCACGAGTTACCCCCCTCGGAACATAATGATTTTGGTATCATCAAATGTACAAATACATACCTGCATACCTATATTATCGTCTTGTTGAAGCGGCTTACACGTTATCACTAATTAATTAATCAATTAAAACGAAAAGTCAAAATTTTACATATTTTCCCATATCAGCTCATATATCACAAGTTATCCCTCTCGGAACATAATGATCTTGGTATCATGAAATCTACAGATACATACCTTCATACCTATATTATCGTCTTGTTGAAGCGGCCTTCACGTTATCACTAATTAATGAATCACTTAAAACGAAAAGTCAAAATTTTACATATTTTCCCATATCAGCTCATATATCACGAGTTACCCCCCTCGGAACATAATGATCTTGGAATCATGAAATCTACAGATACGTACCTTCATACCTGTATTATCGTCTTGTTGAAGCGGCCTCCACGTTATCACTAATTAATTAATCAATTAAAACGAAAAGTCAAAATTTTACATATTTTCCCATATCAGCTCATATATCACAAGTTATCCCTCTTGGAACATAATGATCTTGGTATCATGAAATCTACAGATACATACCTTCATACCTATATTATCGTCTTGTTGAAGCGGCCTCCACGTTATCACTAATTAATTAATCAATTAAAACGAAAAGTCAAAATTTTACATATTTTCCCATATCAGCTCATATATCACGAGTTACCCCCCTCGGAACATAATGATCTTGGAATCATGAAATCTACAGATACGTACCTTCATACCTGTATTATCGTCTTGTTGAACCGGCCTCCACGTTATCACTAATTAATTAATCAATTAAAACGAAAAGTCAAAATTTTACATATTTTCCCATATCAGCTCATATATCACGAGTTACCCCCCTCGGAACATATTGATCTTGGTATCATGAAATCTACAGATACATACCTTCATACCTATATTATCGTCTTGTTGAAGCGGCCTCTACGTTATCACTAATTAATTAATCAATTAAAACGAAAAGTCAAAATTTTACATATTTTCCCATATCAGCTCATATATCACAAGTTATCCCTCTCGGAACATAATGATCTTGGTATCATGAAATCTACAGATACATACCTTCATACCTATATTATCGTCTTGTTGAAGCGGCCTTCACGTTATCACTAATTATTTAATCAATTAAAACGAAAAGTCAAAATTTTACATATTTTCCCATGTCAGCTCATATATCACGAGTTACCCCCCTCGGAACATAATGATTTTGGAATCATGAAATCTACAGATACGTACCTTCATACCTGTATTATCGTCTTGTTGAAGCGGCCTCCACGTTATCACTAATTAATTAATCAATTAAAACAAAGAGTCAAAATTTTACATATTTTCCCATATCAGCTCATATATCACGAGTTACCCCCCTCGGAACATATTGATCTTGGTATCATGAAATCTACAGATACACACTTTCATACCTATATTATCGTGTTGTTGAAGCGGCCTCCACGTTATCACTAATTAATTAATCAATTAAAACGAAAAGTCAAAATTTTACATATTTTCCCATATCAGCTCATATATCACAAGTTATCCCTCTCGGAACATAATGATATTGGTATCATGAAATCTACAGATACATACCTTCATACCTATATTATCGTCTTGTTGAAGCGGCCTTCACGTTATCACTAATTAATTAATCAATTAAAACGAAAAGTCAAAATTTTACATATTTTCCCATATCAGCTCATATATCACGAGTTACCGCCGTCGGAACATAATGATCTTGGTATCATGAAATCTACAGATACATGCCTGCATACTTATATTATCGTCTTGTTGAAGCGGCCTCCAGGTTATCACTATATAATTAATCAATTAAAACGAAAAGTCAAAATTTTACATATTTTCCCATATCAGCTCATATATCACGAGTTATCCCTCTCGGAACATAATGATCTTGTTATCATGAAATCTACAGATACATACCTTCATACCTATATTATTGACTTGTTGAAGCGGCCTCCACGTTACCACTAATTAATTAATCAATTAAAACGAAAAGTCAAAATTTTACATATTTTTTCATATCAGCTCATATATCACGAGTTACCCCCTCGGAACATAATGATCTTGGTATCATGAAATCTACAGATACATGCCTGCATACTTATTTTATCGTCTATTTGAAGCGGCCTCCAGGTTATCACTATATAATTAATCAATTAAAACGAAAAGTCAAAATTTTACATATTTTCCCATATCAGCTCATATATCACGAGTTATCCCTCTCGGAACATAATGATCTTGGTATCATGAAATTTGCAGATACATACCTTCATACCTATATTATCGTCTTGTTGAAGCGGCCTCCACGTTATCACTAATTAATTAATCAATTAAAACGAAAAGTCAAAATTTTACATATTTTCCCATATCAGCTCATATATCACGAGTTACCCTCCTCGAAACATAATGATCATCGTATCATCAAATCTACAGATACATACCTTCATACCTATATTATCTTCTTCTTGAAGCGGCCTCCACGTTATCAATAATTAATTAATCAATTAAAACGAAAAGTCAAAATTTTACATATTTTCCCATATCAGCTCATATATCACGAGTTACCCCCCTCGGAACATAATGATCTTGGTATCATCAAATGTACAAATACATACCTGCATACCTATATTATCGTCTTGTTGAAGCGGCCTCCACGTTATCACTAATTAATTAATCAATTTAAACGAAAAGTCAAAATTTTACATATTTTCCCATATCAGCTCATATATCACGAGTTACCCCCCTCGGAACATAAGGATCTTGGTATCATGAAATCTACAGATACATACCTTCATACCCATATTATTGACTTGTTTAAGCGGCCTCCACGTTATCAATAATTAATTAATCAATTAAAACGATAAGTCAAAATTTCACATATTTTCCCATATCAGTTCATATATCACGAGTTACCCCCCTCGGAACATAATGATTTTGGTATAATCAAATGTACAAATACATACCTGCATACCTATATTATCGTCTTGTTGAAGCGGCCTCCACGTTATCACTAATTAATTAATCAATTAAAACGAAAAGTCAAAATTTTACATATTTTCCCATATCAGCTCATATATCACAAGTTATCCCTCTCGGAACATATTGATCTTGGTATCATGAAATCTACAGATACATACCTTCATACCTATATTATCGTCTTGTTGAAGCGGCCTTCACGTTATCACTAATTAATTAATCAATTAAAACGAAAAGTCAAAATTTTACATATTTTCCCATATCAGCTCATATATCACGAGTTACCCCCCTCGGAACATAATGATCTTGGAATCATGAAATCTACAGATACGTACCTTCATAACTGTATTATCGTCTTGTTGAAGCGGCCTCCACGTTATCACTAATTAATTAATCAATTAAAACGAAAAGTCAAAATTTTACATATTTTCCCATATCAGCTCATATATCACGAGTTACCCCCCTCGGAACATATTGATCTTGGTATCATGAAATCTACAGATACATACCTTCATACCTATATTATCGTGTTGTTGAAGCGGCCTCCGCGTTATCACTAATTAATTAATCAATTAAAACGAAATGTCAAAATTTTACATATTTTCCCATATCAGCTCATATATCACGAGTTACCCCCCTCGGAACATAAGGATCTTGGTATCATGAAATCTACAGATACACACCTTTATACCTAGATTATTGACTTGTTGAAGCGGCCTCCACGTTATCACTAATTAATTAATCAATTAAAACAAAAAGTCAAAATTTTACATATTTTCCCATATCAGCTCATATATCACGAGTTACCCCTCTCGGAACATATTGATCTTGGTATCATGAAATCTACAGATACATATCTTCATACCTGTATTATCGTCTTGTTGAAGCGGCCTCCACGTTATCACTAATTAATTAATCAATTTAAACGGAAAGTCAAAATTTTACATATTTTCCCATATCAGCTCATATATCACGAGTTACCCCCCTCGGAACATAAGGATCTTGGTATCATGAAATCTACAGATACATACCTTCATACCCATATTATTGACTTGTTTAAGCGGCCTCCACGTTATCACTAATTAATTAATCAATTAAAACGATAAGTCAAAATTTCACATATTTTCCCATATCTGTTCATATATCACGAGTTACCCCCCTCGGAACATAATGATTTTGGTATCATCAAATGTACAAATACATACCTGCATACCTATATTATCGTCTTGTTGAAGCGGCCTCCACGTTATCACTAATTAATTAATCAATTAAAACGAAAAGTCAAAATTTTACATATTTTCCCATATCAGCTCATATATCACAAGTTATCCCTCTCGGAACATAATGATCTTGGTATCATGAAATCTACAGATACATACCTTCATACCTATATTATCGTCTTGTTGAAGCGGCCTTCACGTTATCACTAATTAATTAATCAATTAAAACGAAAAGTCAAAATTTTACATATTTTCCCATATCAGCTCATATATCACGAGTTACCCCCCTCGGAACATAATGATCTTGGAATCATGAAATCTACAGATACGTACCTTCATAACTGTATTATCGTCTTGTTGAAGCGGCCTCCACGTTATCACTAATTAATTAATCAATTAAAACGAAAAGTCAAAATTTTACATATTTTCCCATATCAGCTCATATATCACGAGTTACCTTCCTCGGAACATATTGATCTTGGTATCATGAAATCTACAGATACATACCTTCATACCTATATTATCGTGTTGTTGAAGCGGCCTCCACGTTATCACTAATTAATTAATCAATTAAAACGAAAAGTCAAAATTTTACATATTTTCCCATATCAGCTCATATATCACGAGTTACCCCCCTCGGAACATAAGGATCTTGGTATCATGAAATCTACAGATACACACCTTTATACCTAGATTATTGACTTGTTGAAGCGGCCTCCACGTTATCACTAATTAATTAATCAATTAAAACAAAAAGTCAAAATTTTACATATTTTCCCATATCAGCTCATATATCACGAGTTACCCCTCTCGGAACATATTGATCTTGGTATCATGAAATCTACAGATACATATCTTCATACCTGTATTATCGTCTTGTTGAAGCGGCCTCCACGTTATCACTAATTAATTAATCAATTAAAACGAAAAGTCAAAATTTTACATATTTTCCCATATCAGCTCATATATCACGAGTTACCCCCCTCGGAACATAAGGATATTGGTATCATGAAATCTACAGATACATACCTTCATACCTATATTATTGGCTTGTTGAAGCGGTCTCCACGTTATCACTAATTAATTAATCAATTAAAACGAAAAGTCAAAATTTTACATATTTTCCCATATCAGCTCATATATCACGAGTTACCCCCCTCGGAACATAAGGATCTTAGTATCATGAAATCTACAGATACACTCCTTCATACCTATATTATTGACTTGTTGAAGCGGCCTCCACGTTATCACTTATTAATTAATCACTTAAAACGATAAGTCAAAATTTCACATATTTTCCCATATCAGTTCATATATCACGAGTTACCCCCCTCGGAACATAATGATTTTGGTATCATCAAATGTACAAATACATACCTGCATACCTATATTATCGTCTTGTTGAAGCGGCCTCCACGTTATCACTAATTAATTAATCAATTAAAACGAAAAGTCAAAATTTTACATATTTTCCCATATCAGCTCATATATCACAAGTTATCCCTCTCGGAACATAATGATCTTGGTATCATGAAATCTACAGATTCATACCTTCATACCTATATTATCGTCTTGTTGAAGCGGCCTTCACGTTATCACTAATTAATTAATCAATTAAAACGAAAAGTCAAAATTTTACATATTTTCCCACATCAGCTCATATATCACGAGTTACCCCCTCGGAACATAATGATCTTGGAATCATGAAATCTACAGATACGTACCTTCATACCTGTATTATCGTCTTGTTGAAGCGGCCTCCACGTTATCACTAATTAATTAATCAATTAAAACGAAAAGTCAAAATTTTACATATTTTCCCATATCAGCTCATATATCACGAGTTACCCCCCTCGGAACATATTGATCTTGGTATCATGAAATCTACAGATACATACCTTCATACCTATATTATCGTGTTGTTGAAGCGGCCTCCACGTTATCACTAATTAATTAATCAATTAAAACGAAAAGTCAAAATTTTACATATTTTCCCATATCAGCTCATATATCACAAGTTATCCCTCTCGGAACATAATGATCTTGGTATCATGAAATCTACAGATACATACCTTCATACCTATATTATCGTCTTGTTGAAGAGGCCTTTACGTTATCACTAATTAATTAATCAATTAAAAAAAAAAGTCAAAATTTTACATATTTTCCCATATCAGCTCATATATCACGAGTTACCCCCTCGGAACATAATGATCTTGGAATCATGAAATATGCAGATACGTACCTTCATACCTGTATTATCGCCTTGTTGAAGCGGCCTCCACGTTATCACTAATTAATTAATCAATTAAAACGAAAAGTCAAAATTTTACATATTTTCCCATATCAGCTCATATATCACGAGTTACCCCCCTCGGAACATATTGATCTTGGTATCATGAAATTACAGATACATACCTTCATACCTATATTATCGTCTTGTTGAAGCGGCCTCCACGTTATCACTAATTAATTAATCAATTAAAATGAAAAGTCAAAATTTTACATGTTTTCCCATATCAGCTCATATATCACGAGTTACCCCCCCCGGAACATAAGGATCTTGGTATCATGAAATCTACAGATACACACCTTTATACCTAGATTATTGACTTGTTGAAGCGGCCTCCACGTTATCACTAATTAATTAATCAATTAAAACGAAAAGTCAAAATTTTACATATTTTCCCATATCAGCTCATATATCACGAGTTACCCCTCTCGGAACATATTGATCTAGGTATCATGAAATTTACGGATAATTACCTTCATACCTGTATTATCGTCTTGTTGAAGCGGCCTCCACGTTATCACTAATTAATTAATCAATTAAAACGAAAAGTCAAAATTTTACATATTTTCCCATATCAGCTCATATATCACGAGTTACCCCCCTCGGAACATAAGGATCTTGGTATCATGAAATCTACAGATAAACATCTTTATACCTAGATTATTGACTTGTTGAAGCGGTCTCCACGTTATCACTAATTAATTAATCAATTAAAACAAAAAGTCAAAATTTTACATATTTTCCCATATCAGCTCATATATCACGAGTTACCCCCCTCGGAACATAAGGATCTTGGTATCATGAAATCTACAGATACATACCTTCATACCTATATTATTGACTTGTTGAAGCGGCCTCCACGTTATCACTAATTAATTAATCAATTAAAACGATAAGTCAAAATTTCACATATTTTCCCATATCAGTTCATATATCACGAGTTACTCCCCTCGGAACATAATGATTTTAATATCATCAAATGTACAAATTCATACCTGCATACCTATATTATCGTGTTGTTGAAGCGGGATCCACGTTATCACTAATTGATTAATCAATTAAAACGAAAAGTCAAAATTTTACATATTTTCCCATATCAGCTCATATATCACAAGTTATCCCCTTCGGAACATAATGATCTTGGTATCATGAAATCTACATATACCTACCTTCATACCTATGTTATCGCCTTGTTGAAGTGGCCTTCACGTTATCACTAATTAATTAATCAATTAAAACGAAAAGTCAAAAGTTTACATATTTTCCCATATCAGCTCATATATCACGAGTTATCCCCCTCGGAACATAATGATCTTGGAATCATGAAATCTACAGATACGTACCTTCATACCTGTATTATCGTCTTGTTGAAGCGGCCTCCACGTTATCACTAATTAATTAATCAATTAAAACGAAAAGTCAAAATTTTACATATTTTCCCATATCAGCTCATATATCACGAGTTACCCCCCTCGGAACATATTGATCTTGGTATCATGAAATCTACAGATACATACCTTCATACCTATATTATTGACTTGTTGAAGCGGCCTCCACGTTATCACTAATTAATTAATCAATTAAAACGAAAAGTCAAAATTTTACATATTTTCCCATATCAGCTCATATATCACAAGTTATCCCTCTCGGAACATAATGATCTTGGTATCATGAAATCTACAGATACATACCTTCATACCTATATTATCGTCTTGTTGAAGCGGCCTTTACGTTATCACTAATTAATTAATCAATTAAAACGAAAAGTCAAAGTTTTACATATTTTCCCATATCAGCTCATATATCACGAGTTACCCCCCTCGGAACATAATGATCTTGGAATCATAAAATCTACAGATACGTACCTTCATACCTGTATTATCGCCTTGTTGAAGCGGCCTACACGTTATCACTAATTAATTAATCAATTAAAACGAAAAGTCAAAATTTTACATATTTTCCCATATCAGCTCATATATCACGAGTTACCCCCCTCGGAACATATTGATCTTGGTATCATGAAATCTACAGATACATACCTTCATACCTATATTATCGTCTTGTTGAAGCGGCCACCACGTTATCACTAATTATTTAATCAATTAAAACGAAAAGTCAAAATTTTACATATTTTCCCATATCAGCTCATATATCACGAGTTACCCCCCTCGGAACATAAGGATCTTGGTATCATGAAATCTACAGATACACACCTTTATACCTAGATTATTTACTTGTTGAAGCGGCCTCCACGTTATCACTAATTAATTAATCAATTAAAACGAAAAGTCAAAATTTTACATATTTTCCCATATCAGCTCATATATCACGAGTTACCCCCCTCGGAACATAAAGATCTTGGTATCATGAAATCTACAGATACATACCTTCATACCTATATTATTGACTTGTTGAAGCGGCCTCCACGTTATTGTTAATTAATCAATTAAAACGATAAGTCAAAATTTCACATATTTTCCCATATCAGCTCATATATCACGAGTTACCCCCCTCGGAACATATTGATCTTGGTATCATGAAATCTACAGATACATACCTTCATACCTATATTATCGTGTTGTTGAAGCGGCCTCCACGTTATCACTAATTAATTAATCAATTAAAACGAAAAGTCAAAATTTTACATATTTTCCCATATCAGCTCATATATCACAAGTTATCCCTCTCGGAACATAATGATCTTGGTATCATGAAATCTACAGATACATACCTTCATACCTATATTATCGTCTTGTTGAAGAGGCCTTTACGTTATCACTAATTAATTAATCAATTAAAAACAAAAGTCAAAATTTTACATATTTTCCCATATCAGCTCATATATCACGAGTTACCCCCTCGGAACATAATGATCTTGGAATCATGAAATATACAGATACGTACCTTCATACCTGTATTATCGTCTTGTTGAAGCGGCCTCCACGTTATCACTAATTAATTAATCAATTAAAACGAAAAGTCAAAATTTTACATATTTTCCCATATCAGCTCATATATCACGAGTTACCCCCCTCGGAACATATTGATCTTGGTATCATGAAATCTACAGATACATACCTTCATACCTATATTATCGTCTTGTTGAAGCGGCCTCCACGTTATCACTAATTAATTAATCAATTAAAACGAAAAGTCAAAATTTTACATGTTTTCCCATATCAGCTCATATATCACGAGTTACCCCCCCGGAACATAAGGATCTTGGTATCATGAAATCTACAGATACACACCTTTATACCTAGATTATTGACTTGTTGAAGCGGCCTCCACGTTATCACTAATTAATTAATCAATTAAAACGAAAAGTCAAAATTTTACATATTTTCCCATATCAGCTCATATATCACGAGTTACCCCTCTCGGAACATATTGATCTAGGTATCATGAAATCTACGGATAAATACCTTCATACCTGTATTATCGTCTTGTTGAAGCGGCCTCCACGTTATCACTAATTAATTAATCAATTAAAACGAAAAGTCAAAATTTTACATATTTTCCCATATCAGCTCATATATCACGAGTTACCCCCCTCGGAACATAAGGATCTTGGTATCATGAAATCTACAGATAAACATCTTTATACCTAGATTATTGACTTGTTGAAGCGGTCTCCACGTTATCACTAATTAATTAATCAATTAAAACAAAAAGTCAAAATTTTACATATTTTCCCATATCAGCTCATATATCACGAGTTACCCCCCTCGGAACATAAGGATCTTGGTATCATGAAATCTACAGGTACATACCTTCATACCTATATTATTGACTTGTTGAAGCGGCCTCCACGTTATCACTAATTAATTAATCAATTAAAACGAAAAGTCAAAATTTTACATATTTTCCCATATCAGCTCATATATCACGAGTTCCCCCCCTCGGAACATATTGATCTTGGTATCATGAAATCTACAGATACATACCTTCATACCTATATTATCGTCTTGTTGAAGCGGCCTCCACGTTATCACTAATTAATTAATCAATTAAAACGAAAAGTCAAAATTTTACATATTTTCCCATATCAGCTCATATATCACGAGTTACCCCTCTCGGAACATATTGATCTAGGTATCATGAAATCTACGGATAAATACCTTCATACCTGTATTATCGTCTTGTTGAAGCGGCCTCCACGTTATCACTAATTAATTAATCAATTAAAACGATAAGTCAAAATTTCACATATTTTCCCATATCAGCTCATATATCACAAGTTATCCCCTTCGGAACATAATGATCTTGGTATCATGAAATCTACATATACCTACCTTCATACCTATGTTATCGCCTTGTTGAAGTGGCCTTCACGTTATCACTAATTAATTAATCAATTAAAACGAAAAGTCAAAAGTTTACATATTTTCCCATATCAGCTCATATATCACGAGTTATCCCTCTCGGAACATAATGATCTTGTTATCATGAAATCTACAGATACATACCTTCATACCTATATTATCGCCTTGTTGAAGCGGCCTCCAGGTTATCACTATATAATTAATCAATTAAAACGAAAAGTCAAAATTTTACATATTTTCCCATATCAGCTCATATATCACGAGTTATTCCTCTCGGAACATAATGATCTTGGTATCATGAAATCTAGAGATACATACCTTCATACTTATATTATCGTCTTGTTGAAGCGGCCTTTACGTTATCACTAATTAATTAATCAATTAAAACGAAAAGTCAAAATTTTACATATTTTCCCATATCAGCTCATATATCACGAGTTACCCCCCTCGAAACATAATGATGATGGTATCATCAAATCTACAGATACATACCTTCATACGTATATTATCGACTTGTTGAAGCGGCCTCCACGTTATCACTAATTAATTAATCAATTAAAACGAAAAGTCAAAATTTTACATATTTTCCCATATCAGCTCATATATCACGAGTTACCCCCCTCGGAACATATTGATCTTGGTATCATGAAATCTACAGATACATACCTTCATACGTATGTTATCGACTTGTTGAAGCGGCCTCCACGTTATCACTAATTAATTAATCAATTAAAACGAAAAGTCAAAATTTTACATATTTTCCAATATCAGCTCATATATCACGAGTTACACCTTTCGGAACATATTGATCTTGGTATCATGAAATCTACAGATAAATACCTTCATACCTATATTATCGTCTTGTTGAAGCGGCCTCCACGTTATCACTAATTAATTAATCAATTAAAACGAAAAGTCAAAATTTTAAATATTTTCCCATATCAGCTCATATATCACGAGTTACCCCCTCGGAACATAAGGATCTTGGTATCATGAAATCTACAGATACATACCTTCATACCTATATTATCGTCTTGTTGAAGCGGCCTTCACGTTATCACTAATTAATTAATCAATTAAAACGAAAAGTCAAAATTTTACATATTTTCCCATATCAGCTCATATATCACGAGTTACCCCCCTCGGAACATAATGATCTTGGAATCATGAAATCTACAGATACGTACCTTCATACCTGTATTATCGTCTTGTTGAAGCGGCCTCCACGTTATCACTAATTAATTAATCAATTAAAACGAAAAGTCAAAATTTTACATATTTTCCCATATCAGCTCATATATCACGAGTTACCCCCCTCGGAACATATTGATCTTGGTATCATGAAATCTACAGATACATACCTTCATACCTATATTATTGACTTGTTGAAGCGGCCTCTACGTTATCACTAATTAATTAATCAATTAAAACGAAAAGTCAAAATTTTACATATTTTCCCATATCAGCTCATATATCACAAGTTATCCCTCTCGGAACATAATGATCTTGGTATCATGAAATCTACAGATACATACCTTCATACCTATATTATCGTCTTGTTGAAGCGGCCTTTACGTTATCACTAATTAATTAATCAATTAAAACGAAAAGTCAAAGTTTTACATATTTTCCCATATCAGCTCATATATCACGAGTTACCTCCCTCGGAACATAATGATCTTGGAATCATGAAATCTACAGATACGTACCTTCATACCTGTATTATCGCCTTGTTGAAGCGGCCTCCACGTTATCACTAATTAATTAATCAATTAAAACGAAAAGTCAAAATTTTACATATTTTCCCATATCAGCTCATATATCACGAGTTACCCCCCTCGGAACATATTGATCTTGGTATCATGAAATCTACAGATACATACCTTCATACCTATATTATCGTCTTGTTGAAGCGGCCTCCACGTTATCACTAATTATTTAATCAATTAAAACGAAAAGTCAAAATTTTACATATTTTTTCATATCAGCTCATATATCACGAGTTACCCCCCTCGGAACATAAGGATCCTGGTATCATGAAATCTACAGATAAACACCTTTATACCTAGATTATTTACTTGTTGAAGCGGCCTCCACGTTATCACTAATTAATTAATCAATTAAAACGAAAAGTCAAAATTTTACATATTTTCCCATATCAGCTCATATATCACGAGTTACCCCCCTCGGAACATAAAGATCTTGGTATCATGAAATCTACAGATACATACCTTCATACCTATATTATAGACTTGTTGAAGCGGCCTCCACGTTATCACTAATTAATTAATCAATTAAAACGATAAGTCAAAATTTCACATATTTTCCCATATCAGTTCATACATCACGAGTTACCCCCCACGGAACATAATGATTTTGGTATCATCAAATGTACAAATACATACCTGCATACCTATATTATCGTCTTGTTGAAGCGGCCTCCACGTTATCACTAATTAATTAATCAATTAAAACGAAAAGTCAAAATTTTACATATTTTCCCATATCAGCTCATATATCACAAGTTATCCCTCTCGGAACATAATGATCTTGGTATCATGAAATCTACAGATACATACCTTCATACCTATATTATCGCCTTGTTGAAGCAGTCTCCACGTTATCACTAATTAATTAATCAATTAAAACGAAAAGTCAAAATTTTACATATTTTCCCATATCAGCTCATATATCACGAGTTACCGCCGTCGGAACATAATGATCTTGGTATCATGAAATTTACAGATACATGCCTGCATACTTATATTATCGTCTTGTTGAAGCGGCCTCCAGGTTATCACTATATAATTAATCAATTAAAACGAAAAGTCAAAATTTTACATATTTTCCCACATCAGCTCATATATCACGAGTTATCCCTCTCGGAACATAATGATCTTGTTATCATGAAATCTACAGATACGTACCTTGATACCTATATTATGGACTGGTTGAAGCGGCCTCCACGTTATCACTAATTAATTAATCAAATAAAACGAAAAGTCAAAATTTTACATATTTTCCCATATCAGCTCATATATCACGAGTTACCCCCCTCGGAACATAATGATCTTGGTATCATGAAATCTACAGATACATGCCTGCATACTTATATTATCGTCTTGTTGAAGCGGCCTCCAGGTTATCACTATATAATTAATAAATTAAAACGAAAAGTCAAAATTTTACATATTTTACCATATCAGCTCATATATCACGAGTTATCCCTCTCGGAACATAATGATCTTGGTATCATGAAATTTGCAGATACATACCTTCATACCTATATTATCGTCTTGTTGAAGCGGCCTCCACGTTATCATTAATTAATTAATCAATTAAAACGAAAAGTCAAAATTTTACATATTTTCCCATATCAGCTCATATATCACGAGTTACCCTCCTCGAAACATAATGATCATGGTATCATGAAATTTACAGATACATACCTTCATACCTATATTATTGACTTGTTGAAGCGGCCTCCACGTTATCACTAATTAATTAATCAATTAAAACGATAAGTCAAAATTTCACATATTTTCCCATATCAGTTCATATATCACGAGTTACCCCCCTCGGAACATAATGATTTTGGTATCATCAAATGTACAAATACATACCTGCATACCTATATTATCGTCTTGTTGAAGCGGCTTCCACGTTATCACTAATTAATTAATCAATTAAAACGAAAAGTCAAAATTTTACATATTTTCCCATATCAGCTCATATATCACAAGTTATCCCTCTCGGAACATAATGATCTTGGTATCATGAAATCTACAGATACATACCTTCATACCTATATTATCGTCTTGTTGAAACGGCCTTCACGTTATCACTAATTAATTAACCAATTAAAACGAAAAGTCAAAATTTTACATATTTTCCCATATCAGCTCATATATCACGAATTACCCCCCTCGGAACATAATGATCTTGGAATAATGTAATCTACAGATACGTACCTTCATACCTGTATTATCGTCTTGTTGAAGCGGCCTCCACGTTATCACTAATTAATTAATCAATTAAAACGAAAAGTCAAAATTTTACATATTTTCCCATATCAGCTCATATATCACGAGTTACCCCCCTCGGAACATATTGATCTTGGTATCATGAAATCTACAGATACATACCTTCTTACCTGTATTATCGCCTTGTTGAAGCGGCCTCCACGTTATCACTAATTAATTAATCAATTAAAACGAAAAGTCAAAATTTTACATATTTTCCCATATCAGCTCATATATCACGAGTTACCCCCCTCGGAACATATTGATCTTGGTATCATGAAATCTACAGATACATACCTTCATACCTATATTATCGTCTTGTTGAAGCGGCCTCCACGTTATCACTAATTATTTAATCAATTAAAACGAAAAGTCAAAATTTTACATATTTTCCCATATCAGCTCATATATCACGAGTTACCCCCCTCGGAACATAAGGATCTTGGTATCATGAAATCTACAGATAAACACCTTTATACCTAGATTATTTACTTGTTGAAGCGGCCTCCACGTTATCACTAATTAATTAATCAATTAAAACGAAAAGTCAAAATTTTACATATTTTCCCATATCAGCTCATATATCACGAGTTACCCCCCTCGGAACATAAAGATCTTGGTATCATGAAATCTACAGATACATACCTTCATACCTATATTATTGACTTGTTGAAGCGGCCTACACGTTATCACTAATTAATTAATCAATTAAAACGATAAGTCAAAATTTCACATATTTTCCCATATCAGTTCATACATCACGAGTTACCCCCACGGAACATAATGATTTTGGTATCATCAAATGTACAAATACATACCTGCATACCTATATTATCGTCTTGTTGAAGCGGCCTCCACGTTATCACTAATTAATTAATCAATTAAAACGAAAAGTCAAAATTTTACATATTTTCCCATATCAGCTCATATATCACAAGTTATCCCTCTCGGAACATAATGATCTTGGTATCATGAAATCTACAGATACATACCTTCATACCTATATTATCGCCTTGTTGAAGCAGTCTCCACGTTATCACTAATTAATTAATCAATTAAAACGAAAAGTCAAAATTTTACATATTTTCCCATATCAGCTCATATATCACGAGTTACCGCCGTCGGAACATAATGATCTTGGTATCATGAAATTTACAGATACATGCCTGCATACTTATATTATCGTCTTGTTGAAGCGGCCTCCAGGTTATCACTATATAATTAATCAATTAAAACGAAAAGTCAAAATTTTACATATTTTCCCACATCAGCTCATATATCACGAGTTATCCCTCTCGGAACATAATGATCTTGTTATCATGAAATCTACAGATACGTACCTTGATACCTATATTATGGACTTGTTGAAGCGGCCTCCACGTTATCACTAATTAATTAATCAAATAAAACGAAAAGTCAAAATTTTACATATTTTCCCATATCAGCTCATATATCACGAGTTACCCCCCTCGGAACATAATGATCTTGGTATCATGAAATCTACAGATACATGCCTGCATACTTATATTATCGTCTTGTTGAAGCGGCCTCCAGGTTATCACTATATAATTAATCAATTAAAACGAAAAGTCAAAATTTTACATATTTTACCATATCAGCTCATATATCACGAGTTATCCCTCTCGGAACATAATGATCTTGGTATCATGAAATTTGCAGATACATACCTTCATACCTATATTATCGTCTTGTTGAAGCGGCCTCCACGTTATCATTAATTAATTAATCAATTAAAACGAAAAGTCAAAATTTTCCATATTTTCCCATATCAGCTCATATATCACGAGTTACCCTCCTCGAAACATAATGATCATGGTATCATGAAATTTACAGATACATACCTTCATACCTATATTATTGACTTGTTGAAGCGGCCTCCACGTTATCACTAATTAATTAATCAATTAAAACGATAAGTCAAAATTTCACATATTTTCCCATATCAGTTCATATATCACGAGTTACCCCCCTCGGAACATAATGATTTTGGTATCATCAAATGTACAAATACATACCTGCATACCTATATTATCGTCTTGTTGAAGCGGCTTCCACGTTATCACTAATTAATTAATCAATTAAAACGAAAAGTCAAAATTTTACATATTTTCCCATATCAGCTCATATATCACAAGTTATCCCTCTCGGAACATAATGATCTTGGTATCATGAAATCTACAGATACATACCTTCATACCTATATTATCGTCTTGTTGAAGCGGCCTTCACGTTATCACTAATTAATTAACCAATTAAAACGAAAAGTCAAAATTTTACATATTTTCCCATATCAGCTCATATATCACGAATTACCCCCCTCGGAACATAATGATCTTGGAATAATGTAATCTACAGATACGTACCTTCATACCTGTATTATCGTCTTGTTGAAGCGGCCTCCACGTTATCACTAATTAATTAATCAATTAAAACGAAAAGTCAAAATTTTACATATTTTCCCATATCAGCTCATATATCACGAGTTACCCCCCTCGGAACATATTGATCTTGGTATCATGAAATCTACAGATACATACCTTCTTACCTATATTATCGTCTTGTTGAAGCGGCCTCCGCGTTATCACTAATTAATTAATCAATTAAAACGAAAAGTCAAAATTTTACATATTTTCCCATATCAGCTCATATATCACGAGTTACCCCCCTCGGAACATAATGATCTTGGTATCATGAAATCTACAGATACATACCTTCATACCTATATTATCGTCTTGTTGAAGCGGCTTCCACGTTATCACTAATTAATTAATCAATTAAAACGAAAAGTCAAAATTTTACATATTTTCCCATATCAGCTCATATATCACGAGTTACCCCCCTCGGAACATAATGATCTTGGAATCATGAAATCTACAGATACGTACCTTCACACCTGTATTATCGTCTTGTTGAAGCGGCCTCCACGTTATCACTAATTATTTAATAAATTAAAACGAAAAGTCAAAATTTTACATATTTTCCCATATCAGCTCATATATCACGAGTTCCCCCCTCGGAACATATTGATCTTGGTATCATAAAATCTACAGATACACACCTTTATACCTAGATTATTGACTTGTTGAAGCGGCCTCCACGTTATCACTAATTAATTAATCAATTAAAACGAAAAGTCAAAATTTTACATATTTTCCCATATCAGCTCATATATCACGAGTTACCCCCTTCGGAACATAAGGATCTTGGTATCATAAAATCTACAGATACATACCTTCATACCTATATTATTGACTTGTTGAAGCGGCCTCCACGTTATCACTAATTAATTAATCAATTAAAACGATAAGTCAAAATTTCACATATTTTCCCATATCAGTTCATATATCACGAGTTACCCCCCTCGGAACATAATGATTTTGGTATCATCAAATGTACAAATACATACCTGCATACCTATATTATCGTCTTGTTAAGCGGCCTCCACGTTATCACTAATTAATTAATCAATTAAAACGAAAAGTCAAAATTTTACATATTTTCCCATATCAGCTCATATATCACAAGTTATCCCACTCGGAACATAATGATCTTGGTATCATGAAATCTACAGATACGTTCCTTCATACCTATATTATCGTCTTGTTGAAGCGGCCTTCACGTTATCACTAATTAATTAATCAATTAAAACGAAAAGTCAAAATTTTACATATTTTCCCATGTCAGCTCATATATCACGAGTTACCCCCCTCGGAACATAATGATCTTGGAATCATGAAATCTACAGATACGTACCTTCATACCTGTATTATTGTCTTGTTGAAGCGGCCTCCACGTTATCACTAATTAATTAATCAATTAAAACAAAAAGTCAAAATTTTACATATTTTCCCATATCAGCTCATATATCACGAGTTACCCCCCTCGGAACATATTGATCTTGGTATCATGAAATCTACAGATACATACCTTCATACCTATATTATCGTGTTGTTGAAGCGGCCTCCACGTTATCACTAATTAATTAATCAATTAAAACGAAAAGTCAAAATTTTACATATTTTCCCATATCAGCTCATATATCACGAGTTACCCCCCTCGGAACATATTGATCTTGGTATCATGAAATCTACAGATACACACCTTTATACCTAGATTATTGACTTGTTGAAGCGGCCTCCACGTTATCACTAATTAATTAATCAATTAAAACGAAAAGTCAAAATTTTACATATTTTCCCATATCAGCTCATATATCACGAGTTACCCCCCTCGGAACATAATGATCTTGGTATCATCAAATGTACAAATACATACCTTCATACCTATATTATCACCTTGTTGAAGCAGTCTCCACGTTTTCACTAATTAATTAATCAATTAAAACGAAAAGTCAAAATTTTACATATTTTCCCATATCAGCTCATATCACGAGTTACCGCCGTCGGAACATAACGATCTTGGTATCATGAAATCTACAGATACATGCCTGCATACTTATATTATCGTCTTGTTGAAGCGGCCTCCAGGTTATCACTATATAATTAATCAATTAAAACGAAAAGTCAAAATTTTACATATTTTCCCATATCAGCTCATATATCACGAGTTATCCCTCTCGGAACATAATGATCTTGTTATCATGAAATCTACAGATACATACCTTCATACCTATATTATTGACTTGTTGAAGCGGCCTCCACCTTATCACTAATTAATTAATCAATTAAAACGAAAAGTCAAAATTTTATATATTTTCCCATAACAGCTCATATATCACGAGTTACCCCCCTCGGAACATAATGATCTTGGTATCATGAAATCTACAGATACATGCCTGCATACTTATATTATCGCCTTGTTGAAGCGGCCTCCAGGTTATCACTATATAATTAATCAATTAAAACGAAAAGTCAAAATTTTACATATTTTCCCATATCAGCTCATATATCACGAGTTATCCCTCTCGGAACATAATGATCTTGGTATCATGAAATTTGCAGATACATACCTTCATACCTATATTATCGTCTTGTTGAAGCGGCCTCCACGTTATCACTAATTAATTAATCAATTAAAACGAAAAGTCAAAATTTTCCATATTTTCCCATATCAGCTCATATATCACGAGTTACCCTCCTCGAAACATAATGATCATGGTATCATGAAATCTACAGATACATACCTTCATATCTGTATTATTTACTTGTTGAAGCGGCCTCCACGTTATCACTAATTAATTAATCAATTAAAACGATAAGTCAAAATTTCACATATTTTCCCATATCAGTTCATATATCACGAGTTACCCCCCTCGGAACATAATGATTTTGGTATCATCAAATGTACAAATACATACCTGCATACCTATATTATCGTCTTGTTGAAGCGGCCTCCACGTTATCACTAATTAATTAATCAATTAAAACGAAAAGTCAAAATTTTACATATTTTCCCATATCAGCTCATATATCACAAGTTATCCCTCTCGGAACATAATGATCTTGGTATCATGAAATCTACAGATACATACCTTCATACCTATATTATCGTCTTGTTGAAGCGGTTTTCACGTTATCACTAATTAATTAATCAATTAAAACGAAAAGTCAAAATTTTACATATTTTCCTATATCAGCTCATATATCACGAGTTACCCCTCTCGGAACATAATGATCTTGGAATCATGAAATCTACAGATACGTACCTTCATACCTGTATTATCGTCTTGTTGGAGCGGCCTCCACGTTATCACTAATTAATTAATCAATTAAAACGAAAAGTCAAAATTTTACATATTTTCCCATATCAGCTCATATATCACGAGTTACCCCCCTCGGAACATATTGATCTTGGTATCATGAAATCTACAGATACATACCTTCATACCTATATTATCGTCTTGTTGAAGCGGCCTCCACGTTATCACTAATTAATTAATCAATTAAAACGAAAAGTCAAAATTTTACATATTTTCCCATATCAGCTCATATATCACGAGTTACCCCCCTCGGAACATAATGATCTTGGTATCATGAAATCTACAGATACATACCTTCATACCTATATTATCGTCTTGTTGAAGCGGCCTTTACGTTATCACTAATTAATTAATCAATTAAAACGAAAAGTCAAAATTTTACATATTTTCCCATATCAGCTCATATATCACGAGTTACCCCCCTCGGAACATAATGATCTTGAAATCATGAAATCTACAGATACGTACCTTCATACCTGTATTATCGTCTTGTTGAAGCGGCCTGCACGTTATCACTAATAATTTAATCAATTAAAACGAAAAGTCAAAATTTTACATATTTTCCCATATCAGCTCATATATCACGAGTTACCCCCCTCGGAACATATTAATCTTGGTATCATGAAATCTACAGATACATACCTTCATACCTATATTATCGTCTTGTTGAAGCGGCCTCCACGTTATCACTAATTAATTAATCAATTAAAACGAAAAGTCAAAATTTTACATATTTTCCCATATCAGCTCATATATCACGAGTTACCCCCCTCGGAACATAAGGATCTTGGTATCATGAAATCTACAGATACACACCTTTATACCTAGATTATTGAGTTGTTGAAGCGGCCTCCACGTTATCAATAATTAATTAATTAATTAAAACGAAAAGTCAAAATTTTACATATTTTCCCATATCAGCTCATATATCACGAGTTACCCCTCTCGGAACATATTGATCTTGGTATCATGAAATCTACAGATACATACCTTCATACCTGTATTATCGCCTTGTTGAAGCGGCCTCCACGTTATCACTAATTAATTAATCAATTAAAACGAAAAGTCAAAATTTTACATATTTTCCCATATCAGCTCATATATCACGAGTTACCCCCCTCGGAACATAAGGATCTTGGTATCATGAAATCTACAGATACATACCTTCATACTTATATTATTGACTTGTTGGAGCGGCCTCCACGTTATCACTAATTAATTAATCAATTAAAACGATAAGTCAAAATTTCACATATTTTCCCATATCAGTTCATATATCACGAGTTACCCCCCTCGGAACATAATGATTTTGGTATCATCAAATGTACAAATACCTACCTGCATACCTATATTATCGTCTTGTTGAAGCAGCCTCCACGTTATCACTAATTAATTAATCAATTAAAACGAAAAGTCAAAATTTTACATATTTTCCCATATCAGCTCATATATCACAAGTTATCCCTCTCGGAACATAATGATCTTGGTATCATGAAATCTACAGATACATACCTTCATACCTATATTATCGTCTTGTTGAAGCGGCCTTCACGTTATCACTAAATAATTAATCAATTAAAACGAAAAGTCAAAATTTTACATATTTTCCCATATCAGCTCATATATCACGAGTTACCCCCCTCGGAACATAATGATCTTGGAATCATGAAATCTACAGATACGTACCTTCATACCTGTATTATCGTCTTGTTGAAGCGGCATCCACGTTATCACTAATTAATTAATCAATTAAAACGAAAAGTCAAAATTTTACATATTTCCCATATCAGCTCGTATATCACGAGTTAACCCCCTCGGAACATATTGATCTTGGCATCATGAAATCTACAGATACATACCTTCATACCTATATTATCGTCTTGTTGAAGCGGCCTCCACGTTATCATTAATTAATTAATCAATTAAAACGAAAAGTCAAAATTTTACATATTTTCCCATATCAGCTCATATATCACAAGTTATCCCACTCGGAACATAATGATCTTGGTATCATGAAATCTACAGATACATACCTTCATACCTATATTATCGTCTTGTTGAAGCGGCCTCCACGTTATCACTAATTAATTAATCAATTAAAACGAAAAGTCAAAATTTTACATATTTTCCCATGTCAGCTCATATATCACGAGTTACCCCCCTCGGAACATAATGATCTTGGAATCATGAAATCTACAGATACGTACCTTCATATCTGTATTATCGTCTTGTTGAAGCGGCCTCCACGTTATCACTAATTAATTAATAAATTAAAACAAAAAGTCAAAATTTTACATATTTTCCCATATCAGCTCATATATCACGAGTTACCCACCTCGGAACATACTGATCTTGGTATCATGAAATCTACAGATACATACCTTCATACCTATATTATCGTGTTGTTGAAGCGGCCTCCACGTTATCACTAATTAATTAATCAATTAAAACGAAAAGTCAAAATTTTACATATTTTCCCATATCAGCTCGTTTATCACGAGTTACCCCCCTCGGAACATAAGGATCTTGGAATCATGAAATCTACAGATACACACCTTTATACCAGGATTATTGACTTGTTGAAGCGGCCTCCACGTTAACACTAATTAATTAATCAATTAAAACGAAAAGTCAAAATTTTACATATTTTCCCATATCAGCTCATATATCACGAGTTACCCCCCTCGGAACATAATGATCCTGGTATCATCAAATGTACAAATACATACCTTCATACCTATATTATCGTCTTGTTGAAGCAGTCTCCACGTTATCACTAATTAATTAATCAATTAAAACGAAAAGTCAAAATTTTACATATTTTCCCATATCAGCTCATATATCACGAGTTACCGCCCTCGGAACATAATGATCTTGGTATCATGAAATCTACAGATACATGCCTGCATACTTATATTATCGTCTTGTTGAAGCGGCCTCCAGGTTATCACTATATAATTAATCAATTAAAACGAAAAGTCAAAATTTTACATATTTTCCCATATCAGCTCATATATCACGAGTTATCCCTCTCGGAACATAATGATCTTGTTATCATGAAATCTACAGATATATACCTTCATACCTATATTATTGACTTGTTGAAGCGGCCTCCACGTTATCACTAATTAATTAATCAATTAAAACGAAAAGTCAAAATTTTACATATTTTCCCATATCAGCTCATATATCACGAGTTACCCCCATCGGAACATAATGATCTTGGTATCATGAAATCTACAGATACATGCCTGCATACTTATATTATCGTCTTGTTGAAGCGGCCTCCAGGTTATCACTATATAATTAATCAATTAAAACGAAAAGTCAAAATTTTACATATTTTCCCATATCAGCTCATATATCACGAGTTATCCCTCTCGGAACATAATGATCTTGGTATCATGAAATTTGCAGATACATACCTTTATACCTATATTATCGTCTTGTTGAAGCGGCCTCCACGTTATCACTAATTAATTAATCAATTAAAACGAAAAGTCAAAATTTTACATATTTTCCCATATCAGCTCATATATCACGAGTTACCCTTCTCGAAACATAATGATCATGGTATCATGAAATCTACAGATACATACCTTCATACCTATATTATCGTCTTGTTGAAGCGGCCTTCACATTATCACTAATTAATTAATCAATTAAAACGACAAGTCAAAATTTTACATATTTTCCCATATCAGCTCATATATCACGAGTTACCCCCTCGGAACATAATGATCTTGGTATCATGAAATCTACAGATACATACCTTCATACCTATATTATCGTCTTGTTGAAGCGGCCTCCACGTTATCACTAATTAATTAATCAATTTAAACGAAAAGTCAAAATTTTACATATTTTCCCATATCAGCTCATATATCACGAGTTACCCTCCTCGAAACATAATGATCATGGTATCATGAATTCTACAGATACATACCTTCATACTTATATTATCGTCTTGTTGAAGCGGCCTTCACATTATCACTAATTAATTAATCAATTAAAACGAAAAGTCAAAATTTTACATATTTTCCCATATCAGCTCATATATCACGAGTTACCCCCCTCGGAACATATTGATCTTGGTATCATGAAATCTACAGATACATACCTTCATACCTATATTATCATCTTGTTGAAGCGGCCTCCACGTTATCACTAATAATTTAATCAATTAAAACGGAAAGTCAAAATTTTACATATTTTCCCATATCAGCTCATATATCACGAGTTACCCTCCTCGGAACATAAGGATCTTGGTATCATGAAATCTACAGATACATACCTTCATACCTGTATTATCGTCTTGTTGAAGCGGCCTCCACGTTATCACTAATAATTTAATCAATTAAAACGATAAGTCAAAATTTCACATATTTTCCCATATCAGTTCATATATCACGAGTTACCCCCCTCGGAACATAATGATTTTGGTATCATCAAATGTACAAATACATACCTGTATACCTATATTATCGTCTTGTTGAAGCGGCCTCCACGTTATCACTAATTAATTAACCAATTAAAACGAAAAGTCAAAATTTTACATATTTTCCCATATCAGCTCATATATCACAAGTTATCCCTCTCGGAACATAATGAACTTGGTATCATGAAATCTACAGATACATACCTTCATACCTATATTATCGTCTTGTTGAAGCGGCCTTCACGTTATCAGTAATTAATTAATCAATTAAAACGAAAAGTCAAAATTTTACATATTTTCCCATATCAGCTCATATATCACGATTTACCCCCCTCGGAACATAACGATCTTGGAATCATGAAATCTACAGATACGTACCTTCATACCTGTATTATCGTCTTGTTGAAGTGGCCTCCACGTTATCACTAATTAATTAATCAATTAAAACGAAAAGTCAAAATTTTACATATTTTCCCATATCAGCTCATATATCACGAGTTACCCCCCTCGGAACATATTGATCTTGGTGTCATGAAATCTACAGATACATACCTTCATACCTATATTATCGTGTTGTTGAAGCGGCCTCCACGTTATCACTAATTAATTAATCAATTAAAACGAAAAGTAAAAATTTTACATATTTTCCCATATCAGCTCATATATCACGAGTTACCCCCCTCGGAACATAAGGATCTTGGTATCATGAAATCTACAGATACACACCTTTATACCTAGATTATTGACTTGTTGAAGCGGCCTCCACGTTATCACTAATTAATTAATCAATTAAAACCAAAAGTCAAAATTTTACATATTTTCCCATATCAGCTCATATATCACGAGTTACCCCTCTCGGAACATATTGATCTTGGTATCATGAAATCTACAGATACATACCTTCATACCTGTATTATCGTCTTGTTGAAGCGGCCTCCACGTTATCACTAATTAATTAATCAATTAAAACGAAAAGTCAAAATTTTACATATTTTCCCATATCAGCTCATATATCACGAGTTACCCCCCTCGGAACATAAGGATATTGGTATCATGAAATCTACAGATACATACCTTCATACCTATATTATTGGCTCGTTGAAGCGGTCTCCACGTTATCACTAATTAATTAATCAATTAAAACGAAAAGTCAAAATTTTACATATTTTCCCATATCAGCTCATATATCACGAGTTACCCCCCTCTGAACATAAGGATCTTGGTATCATGAAATCTACAGATACATACCTTCATACCTGTATTATCGTCTTGTTGAAGCGGCCTTCACGTTATCACTAATTAATTAATCAATTAAAACGAAAAGTCAAAATTTTACATATTTTCCCATATCAGCTCATATATCACGAGTTACCCCCCTCGGAACATAATGATCTTGGAATCGTGAAATCTACAGATACGTACCTTCATACCTGTATTATCGTCTTGTTGAAGCGGCCTCCACGTTATCACTAATTAATTAATCAATTAAAACGAAAAGTCAAAATTTTACATATTTTCCCATATCAGCTCATATATCACGATTTACCCCCCTCGGAACATATTGATCTTGGTATCATGAAATCTACAGATACATACCTTCATACCTATATTATCGTCTTGTTGAAGCGGCCTCCACGTTATCACTAATTAATTAATCAATTAAAACGAAAAGTCAAAATTTTACATATTTTCCCATATCAGCTCATATATCACAAGTTATCCCTCTCGGAACATAATGATCTTGGTATCATGAAATCTACAGATACATACTTTCATACCTATATTATCGTCTTGTTGAAGCGGCCTTCACGTTATCACTAATTAATTAATCAATTAAAACGAAAAGTCAAAATTTTACATATTTTCCCATATCAGCTCATATATCACGAGTTACCCTTCTCGAAACATAATGATCATGGTATCATGAAATCTACAGATACATGCCTTCATACCTATATTATCGTCTTGTTGAAGGGGCCTCCACGTTATCACTAATTAATTAATCAATTAAAACGAAAAGTCAAAATTTTACATATTTTCCCATATCAGCTCATATATCACGAGTTACCCCTTTCGGAACATATTGATCTTGGTATCATGAAATCTACAGATACATACCTTCATACCTATATTATCATCTTGTTGAAGCGGCCTCCACGTTATCACTAATAATTTAATCAATTAAAACGGAAAGTCAAAATTTTACATATTTTCCCATATCAGCTCATATATCGCGAGTTACCCCCCTCGGAACATAAGGATCTTGGTATCATGAAATCTACAGATACATACCTTCATACCTGTATTATCGTCTTGTAGAAGCGGCCTCCACGTTATCACTAATTAATTAATCAATTAAAACGATAAGTCAAAATTTCACATATTTTCCCATATCAGTTCATATATCACGAGTTACCCCCCTCGGAACATAATGATTTTGGTATCATCAAATGTACAAGTACATACCTGCATACCTATATTATCGTCTTGTTGAAGCGGCCTCCACGTTATCATTAATTAATTAACCAATTAAAACGAAAAGTCAAAATTTTACATATTTTCCCATATCAGCTCATATATCACAAGTTATCCCTCTCGGAACATAATGATCTTGGTATCATGAAATCTACAGATACATACCTTCATACCTATATTATCGCCTTGTTAAAGCGGCCTTCACGTTATCAGTAATTAATTAATCAATTAAAACGAAAAGTCAAAATTTTACATATTTTCCCATATCAGCACATACATCACGAGTTACCCCCCTCGGAACATAACGATCTTGGAATCATGAAATCTACAGATACGTACCTTCATACCTGTATTATCGTCTTGTTGAAGTGGCCTCCACGTTATCACTAATTAATAAATCAATTAAAACGAAAAGTCAAAATTTTACATATTTTCCCATATCAGCTCATATATCACGAGTTACCCCCCTCGGAACATATTGATCTTGGTATCATGAAATCTACAGATACACACCTTTATACCTAGATTATTGACTTGTTGAAGCGGCCTCCACGTTATCACTAATTAATTAATCAATTAAAACGATAAGTCAAAATTTCACATATTTTCACATATCAGTTCATATATCACGAGTTACCCCCTCGGAACATAATGATTTTGGTATCATCAAATGTACAAATGCATACCTGCATACCTATATTATCGTCTTGTTGAAGCGGCCTCCACGTTATCACTAATTAATTAATCAATTAAAACGAAAAGTCAAAATTATACATATTTTCCCATATCAGCTCATATATCACATATTATCCCTCTCGGAACATAATGGTCTTGGTATCATGAAATCTACAGATACATACCTTCATACCTATATTATCGTCTTGTTGAAGCGGCCTTCACGTTATCACTAATTAATTAATCAATTAAAACGAAAAGTCAAAATTTTACATATTTTCCCATATCAGCTCATATATCACGAGTTACCCCCCTCGGAACATAATGATCTTGGAATCGTGAAATCTACAGATACGTACCTTCATACCTGTATTATCGTTTTGTTGAAGCGGCCTCCACGTTATCACTAATTAATTAATCAATTAAAACGATAAGTCAAAATTTTACATATTTTCCCATATCAGCTCATATATCACGAGTTACCCCCCTCGGAACATAAGGATCTTGGTATCATGAAATCTACAGATACACACCTTTATACCTAGATTATTGAGTTGTTGAAGCGGCCTCCACGTTATCAATAATTAATTAATCAATTAAAACGAAAAGTCAAAATTTTACATATTTTCCCATATCAGCTCATATATCACGAGTTACCCCTCTCGGAACATATTGATCTTGGTATCATGAAATCTACAGATACATACCTTCATACCTGTATTATCGTCTTGTTGAAGCGGCCTCCACGTTATCACTAATTAATTAATCAATTAAAACGAAAAGTCAAAATTTTACATATTTTCCCATATCAGCTCATATATCACGAGTTACCCCCCTCGGAACATAAGGATCTTGGTATCATGAAATCTACAGATACATACCTTCATACCTATATTATTGACTTGTTGAAGCGGCCTCCACGTTATCACTAATTAATTAATCAATTAAAACGAAAAGTCAAAATTTTACATATTTTCCCATATCAGCTCATATATCACAAGTTATCCCTCTCGGAACATAATGATCTTGGTATCATGAAATCTACAGATACATACCTTCATACCTACATTATCGTCTTGTTGAAGCGGCCTTAACGTTATCACTAAATAATTAATCAATTAAAACGAAAAGTCAAAATTTTACATATTTTCCCATATCAGCTCATATATCACGAGTTACCCCCCTCGGAACATAATGATCTTGAAATCATGAAATCTACAGATACGTACCTTCATACCTGTATTATCGTCTTGTTGAAGTGGCCTCCACGTTATCACTAATTAATTAATCAATTAAAACGAAAAGTCAAAATTTTACATATTTCCCATATCAGCTCGTATATCACGAGTTACCCCCCTCGGAACATATTGATCTTGGTATCATGAAATCTACAGATACATACCTTCATACCTATATTATCGTCTTGTTGAAGCGGCCTCCACGTTATCACTAATTAATTAATCAATTAAAACGAAAAGTCAAAATTTTACATATTTTCCCATATCAGCTCATATATCACAAGTTATCCCTCTCGGAACATAATGATCTTGGTATCATGAAATCTACAGATACATACCTTCATACCTATATTATCGTCTTGTTGAAGCGGCCTTCACGTTATCACTAATTAATTACTCAATTAAAACGAAAAGTCAAAATTTTACATATTTTCCCATGTCAGCTCATATATCACGAGTTACCCCCCTCGGAACATAATGATCTTGGAATTATGAAATCTACAGATACGTACCTTCATATCTGTATTATCGTCTTGTTGAAGCGGCCTCCACGTTATCACTAATTAATTAATAAATTAAAACAAAAAGTCAAAATTTTACATATTTTCCCATATCAGCTCATATGTCACGAGTTACCCACCTCGGAACATATTGATCTTGGTATCATGAAATCTACAGATACATACCTTCATACCTATATTATCGTGTTGTTGAAGCGGCCTCCACGTTATCACTAATTAATTAATCAATTAAAACGAAAAGTCAAAATTTTACATATTTTCCCATATCAGCTCATATATCACGAGTTACCCCCCTCGGAACATAAGGATCTTGGTATCATGAAATCTACAGATACACACCTTTATACCTGGATTATTGACTTGTTGAAGCGGCCTCCACGTTATCACTAATTAATTAATCACTTAAAACGAAAAGTCAAAATTTTACATATTTTCCCATATCAGCTCATATATCACGAGTTACCCCCCCTGGGAACATAATGATCTTGGTATCATCAAATGAACAAATACATACCTTCATACCTATATTATCGTCTTGTTGAAGCAGTCTCCACGTTATCACTAATTAATTAATCAATTAAAACGAAAAGTCAAAATTTTACATATTTTCCCATATCAGCTCATATATCACGAGTTACCCCCCTCGGAACATATTGATCTTGGTATCATGAAATCTACAGATACATACCTTCATACCTATATTAACATCTTGTTGAAGCGGCCTCAACGTTATCACTAATAATTTAATCAATTAAAACGGAAAGTCAAAATTTTACATATTTTCCCATATCAGCTCATATATCACGAGTTACCCCCCTCGGAACATAAGGATCTTGGTATCATGAAATCTACAGATACATACCTTCATACCTGTATTATCGTCTTGTTGAAGCGGCCTCCACGTTATCACTAATTAATTAATCAATTAAAACGAAAAGTCAAAATTTCACATATTTTCCCATATCAGTTCATATATCACGAGTTACCCCCCTCGGAACATAATGATTTTGGTATCATCAAATGTACAAATACATACCTGTATACCTATATTATCGTCTTGTTGAAGCGGCCTCCACGTTATCACTAATTAATTAACCAATTAAAACGAAAAGTCAAAATTTTACATATTTTCCCATATCAGCTCATATATCACAAGTTATCCCTCTCGGAACATAATGATCTTGGTATCATGAAATCTACAGATACATACCTTCATACCTATATTATCGTCTTGTTGAAGCGGCCTTCACGTTATCAGTAATTCATTAATGAATTAAAACGAAAAGTCAAAATTTTACATATTTTCCCATATCAGCTCATATATCACGAGTTACCCCCCTCGGAACATAACGATCTTGGAATCATGAAATCTACAGATACGTTCCTTCATACCTGTATTATCGTCTTGTTGAAGTGGCCTCCACGTTATCACTAATTAATTAATCAATTAAAACGAAAAGTCAAAATTTTACATATTTTCCCATATCAGCTCATATATCACGAGTTACCCCCCTCGGAACATATTGATCTTGGTATCATGAAATCTACAGATACATACCTTCATACCTATATTATCGTGTTGTTGAAGCGGCCTCCACGTTATCACTAATTAATTAATCAATTAAAACGAAAAGTCAAAATTTTACATATTTTCCCATATCAGCTCATATATCACGAGTTACCCCCCTCGGAACATAAGGATCTTGGTATCATGAAATCTACAGATACACACCTTTATACCTAGATTATTGACTTGTTGAACCGGCCTCCAAGTTATCACTAATTAATTAAGCAATTAAAACGAAAAGTCAAAATTTTACATATTTTTCCATATCAGCTCATATATCACGAGTTACCCCTCTCGGAACATATTGATCTTGGTATCATGAAATCTACAGATACACACCTTTATACCTAGATTATTGACTTGTTGAAGCGGCCTCCACGTTATCACTAATTAATTAATCAATTAAAACGAAAAGTCAAAATTTTACATATTTTCCCATATCAGCTCATATATCACGAGTTACCCCCCTCGGAACATAAGGATATTGGTATCATGAAATCTACAGATACATACCTTCATATCTATATTATTGGCTTGTTGAAGCGGTCTCCACGTTATCACTAATTAATTAATCAATTAAAACGAAAAGTCAAAATTTTACATATTTTCCCATATCAGCTCATATATCACGAGTTACCCCCCTCGGAACATAAGGATCTTGGTATCATGAAATCTACAGATACATACCTTCAAACCTATATTATCGTCTTGTTGAAGCGGCCTTCACGTTATCACTAAATAATTAATCAATTAAAACGAAAAGTCAAAAATTAACATATTTTCCCATATCAGCTCATATATCACGAGTTACCCCCCTCGGAACATAATGATCTTGGAATCATGAAATCTACAGATACGTACCTTCATACCTGTATTATCGTCTTGTTGAAGCGGCCTCCACGTTATCACTAATTAATTAATCAATTAAAACGAAAAGTCAAAATTTTACATATTTTCCCATATCAGCTCATATATCACGAGTTACCCCCCTCGGAACATAAGGATATTGGTATCATGAAATCTACAGATACATACCTTCATATCTATATTATTGGCTTGTTGAAGCGGTCTCCACGTTATCACTAATTAATTAATCAATTAAAACGAAAAGTCAAAATTTTACATATTTTCCCATATCAGCTCATATATCACAAGTTATCCCTCTCGGAACATAATGATCTTGGTATCATGAAATCTACAGATACATACCTTCATACCTATATTATCGCCTTGTTGAAGCGGCCTTCACGTTATCAGTAATTAATTAATCAATTAAAACGAAAAGTCAAAATTTTACATATTTTCCCATATCAGCACATACATCACGAGTTACCCCCCTCGGAACATAACGATCTTGGAATCATGAAATCTACAGATACGTACCTTCATACCTGTATTATCGTCTTGTTGAAGTGGCCTCCACGTTATCACTAATTAATAAATCAATTAAAACGAAAAGTCAAAATTTTACATATTTTCCCATATCAGCTCATATATCACGAGTTACCCCCCTCGGAACATATTGATCTTGGTATCATGAAATCTACAGATACACACCTTTATACCTAGATTATTGACTTGTTGGAAGCGGCCTCCACGTTATCACTAATTAATTAATCAATTAAAACGAAAAGTCAAAATTTTACATATTTTCCCATATCAGCTCATATATCACGAGTTACCTCTCTCGGAACATATTGATCTTGGTATCATGAAATCTACAGATACATACCTTCATACCTGTATTATCGTCTTGTTGAAGCGGCCTCCACGTTATCACTAATTAATTAATCAATTAAAACGAAAAGTCAAAATTTTACATATTTTCCCATATCAGCTCATATATCACGAGTTACCCCCCTCGGAACATAAGGATCTTGGTATCATGAAATCTACAGATACATACCTTCATACCTATATTATTGACTTGTTGAAGCGGCCTACACGTTCTCACTAATTAATTAATCAATTAAAACGATAAGTCAAAATTTCACATATTTTCCCATATCAGTTCACATATCACGAGTTACCCCCTCGGAACATAATGATTTTGGTATCATCAAATGTACAAATGCATACCTGCATACCTATATTATCGTCTTGTTGAAGCGGCCTCCACGTTATCACTAATTAATTAATCAATTAAAACGAAAAGTCAAAATTATACATATTTTCCCATATCAGCTCATATATCACATATTATCCCTCTCGGAACATAATGGTCTTGGTATCATGAAATCTACAGATACATACCTTCATACCTATATTATCGTCTTGTTGAAGCGGCCTTCACGTTATCACTAATTAATTAATCAATTAAAACGAAAAGTCAAAATTTTACATATTTTCCCATATCAGCTCATATATCACGAGTTACCCCCCTCGGAACATAATGATCTTGGAATCGTGAAATCTACAGATACGTACCTTCATACCTGTATTATCGTTTTGTTGTAGCGGCCTCCACGTTATCACTAATTAATTAATCAATTAAAACGATAAGTCAAAATTTTACATATTTTCCCATATCAGCTCATATATCACGAGTTACCCCCCTCGGAACATAAGGATCTTGGTATCATGAAATCTACAGATACACACCTTTATACCTAGATTATTGAGTTGTTGAAGCGGCCTCCACGTTATCAATAATTAATTAATCAATTAAAACGAAAAGTCAAAATTTTACATATTTTCCCATATCAGCTCATATATCACGAGTTACCCCTCTCGGAACATATTGATCTTGGTATCATGAAATCTACAGATACATACCTTCATACCTGTATTATCGTCTTGTTGAAGCGGCCTCCACGTTATCACTAATTAATTAATCAATTAAAACGAAAAGTCAAAATTTTACATATTTTCCCATATCAGCTCATATATCACGAGTTACCCCCCTCGGAACATAAGGATCTTGGTATCATGAAATCTACAGATACATACCTTCATACCTATATTATTGACTTGTTGAAGCGGCCTCCACGTTATCACTAATTAATTAATCAATTAAAACGAAAAGTCAAAATTTTACATATTTTCCCATATCAGCTCATATATCACAAGTTATCCCTCTCGGAACATAATGATCTTGGTATCATGAAATCTACAGATACATACCTTCATACCTACATTATCGTCTTGTTGAAGCGGCCTTAACGTTATCACTAAATAATTAATCAATTAAAACGAAAAGTCAAAATTTTACATATTTTCCCATATCAGCTCATATATCACGAGTTACCCCCCTCGGAACATAATGATCTTGAAATCATGAAATCTACAGATACGTACCTTCATACCTGTATTATCGTCTTGTTGAAGCGGCCTCCACGTTATCACTAATTAATTAATCAATTAAAACGAAAAGTCAAAATTTTACATATTTCCCATATCAGCTCGTATATCACGAGTTACCCCCTCGGAACATATTGATCTTGGTATCATGAAATCTACAGATACATACCTTCATACCTATATTATCGTCTTGTTGAAGCGGCCTCCACGTTATCACTAATTAATTAATCAATTAAAACGAAAAGTCAAAATTTTACATATTTTCCCATATCAGCTCATATATCACAAGTTATCCCTCTCGGAACATAATGATCTTGGTATCATGAAATCTACAGATACATACCTTCATACCTATATTATCGTCTTGTTGAAGCGGCCTTCACGTTATCACTAATTAATTACTCAATTAAAACGAAAAGTCAAAATTTTACATATTTTCCCATGTCAGCTCATATATCACGAGTTACCCCCCTCGGAACATAATGATCTTGGAATCATGAAATCTACAGATACGTACCTTCATATCTGTATTATCGTCTTGTTGAAGCGGCCTCCACGTTATCACTAATTAATTAATAAATTAAAACAAAAAGTCAAAATTTTACATATTTTCCCATATCAGCTCATATGTCACGAGTTACCCACCTCGGAACATATTGATCTTGGTATCATGAAATCTACAGATACATACCTTCATACCTATATTATCGTGTTGTTGAAGCGGCCTCCACGTTATCACTAATTAATTAATCAATTAAAACGAAAAGTCAAAATTTTACATATTTTCCCATATCAGCTCATATATCACGAGTTACCCCCCTCGGAACATAAGGATCTTGGTATCATGAAATCTACAGATACACACCTTTATACCTGGATTATTGACTTGTTGAAGCGGCCTCCACGTTATCACTAATTAATTAATCACTTAAAACGAAAAGTCAAAATTTTACATATTTTCCCATATCAGCTCATATATCACGAGTTACCCCCCCTGGGAACATAATGATCTTGGTATCATCAAATGAACAAATACATACCTTCATACCTATATTATCGTCTTGTTGAAGCAGTCTCCACGTTATCACTAATTAATTAATCAATTAAAACGAAAAGTCAAAATTTTACATATTTTCCCATATCAGATCATATATCACGAGTTACCCCCCTCGGAACATATTGATCTTGGTATCATGAAATCTACAGATACATACCTTCATACCTATATTAACATCTTGTTGAAGCGGCCTCAACGTTATCACTAATAATTTAATCAATTAAAACGGAAAGTCAAAATTTTACATATTTTCCCATATCAGCTCATATATCACGAGTTACCCCCCTCGGAACATAAGGATCTTGGTATCATGAAATCTACAGATACATACCTTCATACCTGTATTATCGTCTTGTTGAAGCGGCCTCCACGTTATCACTAATTAATTAATCAATTAAAACGAAAAGTCAAAATTTCACATATTTTCCCATATCAGTTCATATATCACGAGTTACCCCCCTCGGAACATAATGATTTTGGTATCATCAAATGTACAAATACATACCTGTATACCTATATTATCGTCTTGTTGAAGCGGCCTCCACGTTATCACTAATTAATTAACCAATTAAAACGAAAAGTCAAAATTTTACATATTTTCCCATATCAGCTCATATATCACAAGTTATCCCTCTCGGAACATAATGATCTTGGTATCATGAAATCTACAGATACATACCTTCATACCTATATTATCGTCTTGTTGAAGCGGCCTTCACGTTATCAGTAATTCATTAATGAATTAAAACGAAAAGTCAAAATTTTACATATTTTCCCATATCAGCTCATATATCACGAGTTACCCCCCTCGGAACATAACGATCTTGGAATCATGAAATCTACAGATACGTTCCTTCATACCTGTATTATCGTCTTGTTGAAGTGGCCTCCACGTTATCACTAATTAATTAATCAATTAAAACGAAAAGTCAAAATTTTACATATTTTCCCATATCAGCTCATATATCACGAGTTACCCCCCTCGGAACATATTGATCTTGGTATCATGAAATCTACAGATACATACCTTCATACCTATATTATCGTGTTGTTGAAGCGGCCTCCACGTTATCACTAATTAATTAATCAATTAAAACGAAAAGTCAAAATTTTACATATTTTCCCATATCAGCTCATATATCACGAGTTACCCCCCTCGGAACATAAGGATCTTGGTATCATGAAATCTACAGATACACACCTTTATACCTAGATTATTGACTTGTTGAACCGGCCTCCAAGTTATCACTAATTAATTAAGCAATTAAAACGAAAAGTCAAAATTTTACATATTTTTCCATATCAGCTCATATATCACGAGTTACCCCTCTCGGAACATATTGATCTTGGTATCATGAAATCTACAGATACACACCTTTATACCTAGATTATTGTCTTGTTGAAGCGGCCTCCACGTTATCACTAATTAATTAATCAATTAAAACGAAAAGTCAAAATTTTACATATTTTCCCATATCAGCTCATATATCACGAGTTACCCCCCTCGGAACATAAGGATATTGGTATCATGAAATCTACAGATACATACCTTCATATCTATATTATTGGCTTGTTGAAGCGGTCTCCACGTTATCACTAATTAATTAATCAATTAAAACGAAAAGTCAAAATTTTACATATTTTCCCATATCAGCTCATATATCACGAGTTACCCCCCTCGGAACATAAGGATCTTGGTATCATGAAATCTACAGATACATACCTTCAAACCTATATTATCGTCTTGTTGAAGCGGCCTTCACGTTATCACTAAATAATTAATCAATTAAAACGAAAAGTCAAAAATTAACATATTTTCCCATATCAGCTCATATATCACGAGTTACCCCCCTCGGAACATAATGATCTTGGAATCATGAAATCTACAGATACGTACCTTCATACCTGTATTATCGTCTTGTTGAAGCGGCCTCCACGTTATCACTAATTAATTAATCAATTAAAACGAAAAGTCAAAATTTTACATATTTCCCATATCAGCTCATATATCACGAGTTACCCCCCTCGGAACATATTGATCTTGGTATCATGAAATCTACAGATACATACCTTCATACCTATATTATCGTCTTGTTGAAGCGGCCTCCACGTTATCACTAATTAATTAATCAATTAAAACGAAAAGTCAAAATTTTACATATTTTCCCATATCAGCTCATATATCACAAGTTATCCCTCTCGGAACATAATGATCTTGGTATCATGAAATCTACAGATACATACCTTCATACCTATATTATCGTCTTGTTGAAGCGGCCTTCACGTTATCACTAATTAATTACTCAATTAAAACGAAAAGTCAAAATTTTACATATTTTCCCATGTCAGCTCATATATCACGAGTTACCCCCCTCGGAACATAATGATCTTCGAATCATGAAATCTACAAATACGTACCTTCATATCTGTATTATCGTCTTGTTGAAGCGGCTTCCACGTTATCAATAATTAATTAATAAATTAAAACAAAAAGTCAAAATTTTACATATTTTCCCATATCAGCTCATATGTCACGAGTTACCCACCTCGGAACATATTGATCTTGGTATCATGAAATCTACAGATACATACCTTCATACCTATGTTATCGTGTTGTTGAAGCGGCCTCCACGTTATCACTAATTAATTAATCAATTAAAACGAAAAGTCAAAATTTTACATATTTTCCCATATCAGCTCATATATCACGAGTTACCCCGGTCGGAACATAAGGATCTTGGTATCATGAAATCTACAGATACATACCTTCATACCTGTATTATCGTCTTGTTGAAGCGGCCTCCACGTTATCACTAATTAATTAATCAATTAAAACGAAAAGTCAAAATTTCACATATTTTCCCATATCAGTTCATATATCACGAGTTACCCCCCTCGGAACATAATGATTTTGGTATCATCAAATGTACAAATACATACCTGTATACCTATATTATCGTCTTGTTGAAGCGGCCTCCACGTTATCACTAATTAATTAACCAATTAAAACGAAAAGTCAAAATTTTACATATTTTCCCATATCAGCTCATATATCACAAGTTATCCCTCTCGGAACATAATGATCTTGGTATCATGAAATCTACAGATACATACCTTCATACCTATATTATCGTCTTGTTGAAGCGGCCTTCACGTTATCAGTAATTCATTAATCAATTAAAACGAAAAGTCAAAATTTTACATATTTTCCCATATCAGCTCATATATCACGAGTTACCCCCCTCGGAACATAACGATCTTGGAATCATGAAATCTACAGATAGGTTCCTTCATACCTGTATTATCGACTTGTTGAAGTGGCCTCCACGTTATCACTAATTAATTAATCAATTAAAACGAAAAGTCAAAATTTTACATATTTTCCCATATCAGCTCATATATCACGAGTTACCCCCCTCGGAACATATTGATCTTGGTATCATGAAATCTACAGATACATATCTTCATACCTATATTATCGTGTTGTTGAAGCGGCCTCCACGTTATCACTAATTAATTAATCAATTAAAACGAAAAGTCAAAATTTTACATATTTTCCCATATCAGCTCATATATCACGAGTTACCCCCCTCGGAACATAAGGATCTTGGTATCATGAAATCTACAGATACACACCTTTATACCTAGATTATTGACTTGTTGAACCGGCCTCCAAGTTATCACTAATTAATTAATCAATTAAAACGAAAAGTCAAAATTTTACATATTTTTCCATATCAGCTCATATATCACGAGTTACCCCTCTCGGAACATATTGATCTTGGTATCATGAAATCTACAGATACACACCTTTGTACCTAGATTATTGACTTGTTGAAGCGGCCTCCACGTTATCACTAATTAATTAATCAATTAAAACGAAAAGTCAAAATTTTACATATTTTCCCATATCAGCACATATATCACGAGTTACCCCCCTGGGAACATAAGGATATTGGTATCATGAAATCTACAGGTACATACCTTCATACCTATATTATTGGCTTTTTGAAGCGGTCTCCACGTTATCACTAATTAATTAATCAATTAAAACGAAAAGTCAAAATTTTACATATTTTCCCATATCAGCTCATATATCACGAGTTACCCCCCTCGGAACATAAGGATCTTGGTATCATGAAATCTACAGATACATACCTTCATACCTATATTATCGTCTTGTTGAAGCGGCCTTCACGTTATCACTAAATAATTAATCAATTAAAACGAAAAGTCAAAAATTAACATATTTTCCCATATCAGCTCATATATCACGAGTTACCCCCCTCGGAACATAATGATCTTGGAATCATGAAATCTACAGATACGTACCTTCATACCTGTATTATCGTCTTGTTGAAGCGGCCTCCACGTTATCACTAATTAATTAATCAATTAAAACGAAAAGTCAAAATTTTACATATTTCCCATATCAGCTCATATATCACGAGTTACCCCCCTCGGAACATATTGATCTTGGTATCATGAAATCTACAGATACATACCTTCATACCTATATTATCGTCTTGTTGAAGCGGCCTCCACGTTATCACTAATTAATTAATCAATTAAAACGAAAAGTCAAAATTTTACATATTTTCCCATATCAGCTCATATATCACAAGTTATCCCTCTCGGAACATAATGATCTTGGTATCATGAAATCTACAGATACATACCTTCATACCTATATTATCGTCTTGTTGAAGCGGCCTTCACGTTATCACTAATTAATTACTCAATTAAAACGAAAAGTCAAAATTTTACATATTTTCCCATGTCAGCTCATATATCACGAGTTACCCCCCTCGGAACATAATGATCTTGGAATCATGAAATCTACAAATACGTACCTTCATATCTGTATTATCGTCTTGTTGAAGCGGCCTCCACGTTATCACTAATTAATTAATAAATTAAAACAAAAAGTCAAAATTTTACATATTTTCCCATATCAACTCATATGTCACGAGTTACCCACCTCGGAACATATTGATCTTGGTATCATGAAATCTACAGATACATACCTTCATACCTATATTATCGTGTTGTTGAAGCGGCCTCCACGTTATCACTAATTAATTAATCAATTAAAACGAAAGTCAAAATTTTACATATTTTCCCATATCAGCTCATATATCACGAGTTACCCCGGTCGGAACATAAGGATCTTGGTATCATGAAATCTACAGATACACACCTTTATACCTGGATTATTGACTTGTTGAAGCGGCCTCCACGTTATCACTAATTAATTAATCAATTAAAACGAAAAGTCAAAATTTTACATATTTTCCCATATCAGCTCATATATCACGAGTTCCCCCCCCCCTGGGAACATAATGATCTTGGTATCATCAAATGTACAAATACATACCTTCATACCTATATTATCGTCTTGTTTAAGCAGTCTCCACGTTATCACTAATTAATTAATCAATTAAAACGAAAAGTCAAAATTTTACATATTTTCCCGTATCAGCTCATATATCACGAGTTACCCCCCTCGGAACATATTGATCTTGGTATCATGAAATCTACAGATACATACCTTCATACCTATATTAACATCTTGTTGAAGCGGCCTCCACGTTATCACTAATAATTTAATCAATAAAAACGGAAAGTCAAAATTTTACATATTTTCCCATATCAGCTCATATATCACGAGTTACGCCCCTCGGAACATAAGGATCTTGGTATCATGAAATCTACAGATACATACCTTCATACCTGTATTATCGTCTTGTTGAAGCGGCCTCCACGTTATCACTAATTAATTGATCAATTAAAACGATAAGTCAAAATTTCACATATTTTCCCATATCAGTTCATATATCACGAGTTACCCCCCTCGGAACATAATGATTTTGGTATCATCAAATGTACAAATACATACCTGCATACCTATATTATCGTCTTGTTGAAGCGGCCTCCACGTTATCACTAATTAATTAACCAATTAAAACGAAAAGTCAAAATTTTACATATTTTCCCATATCAGCTCATATATCACGAGTTACCCCCCTCGGAACATAACGATCTTGGAATCATGAAATCTACAGATACGTTCCTTCATACCTGTATTATCGTCTTGTTGAAGTGGCCTCCACGTTATCACTAATTAATTAATCAATTAAAACGAAAAGTCAAAATTTTACATATTTTCCCATATCAGCTCATATATCACGAGTTACCCCCCTCGGAACATATTGATCTTGGTATCATGAAATCTACAGATACATACCTTCATACCTATATTATCGTTTTGTTGAAGCGGCCTCCACGTTATCCCTAATTAATTAATCAATTAAAACGAAAAGTCAAAATTTTACATATTTTCCCATATCAGCTCATATATCACGAGTTACCCCCTCGGAACATAAGGATCTTGGTATCATGAAATCTACAGATACATACCTTCATACCTATATTATTGTCTTGTTGAAGCGGCCTCCACGTTATCACTAATTAATTAATCAATTAAAACGAAAAGTCAAAATTTTACATATTTTTCCATATCAGCTCATATATCACGAGTTACCCTTCTCGGAACATATTGATCTTGGTATCATGAAATCTACAGATACACACCTTTATACCTAGATTATTGACTTGTTGAAGCGGCCTCCACGTTATCACTAATTAATTAATCAATTAAAACGAAAAGTCAAAATTTTACATATTTTCCCATATCAGCTCATATATCACGAGTTACCCCCCTCGGAACATAAGGATCTTGGTATCATGAAATCTACAGATACATACCTTCATACCTATATTATTGTCTTGTTGAAGCGGCCTCCACGTTATCACTAATTAATTAATCAATTAAAACGAAAAGTCAAAATTTTACATATTTTTCCATATCAGCTCATATATCACGAGTTACCCCTCTCGGAACATATTGATCTTGGTATCATGAAATCTACAGATACACACCTTTATACCTAGATTATTGACTTGTTGAAGCGGCCTCCACGTTATCACTAATTAATTAATCAATTAAAACGAAAAGTCAAAATTTTACATATTTTCCCATATCAGCTCATATATCACGAGTTACCCCCCTCGGAACATAAGGATATTGGTATCATGAAATCTACAGATACATACCTTCATACCTATATTATTGGCTTGTTGAAGCGGTCTCCACGTTATCACTAAATAATTAATCAATTAAAACGAAAAGTCAAAATTTTACATATTTTCCCATATCAGCTCATATATCACGAGTTACCCCCCTCGGAACATAAGGATCTTGGTATCATGAAATCTACAGATACATACCTTCATACCTATATTATTGACTTGTTGAAGCGGCCTACACGTTATCACTAATTAATTAATCAATTAAAACGATAAGTCAAAATTTCACATATTTTCCCATATCAGTTCATATATCACGAGTTACCCCCCTCGGAACATAATGATTTTGGTATCATCAAATGTACAAATGCATACCTGCATACCTATATTATCGTCTTGTTGAAGCGGCCTCCACGTTATCACTAATTAATTAATCAATTAAAACGAAAAGTCAAAATTATACATATTTTCCCATATCAGCTCATATATCACAAGTTATCCCTCTCGGAACATAATGGTCTTGGTATCATGAAATCTACAGATACATACCTTCATACCTATATTATCGTCTTGTTGAAGCGGCCTCCACGTTATCACTAATTAATTAATCAATTAAAACGAAAAGTCAAAATTTTACATATTTTCCCATATCAGCTCATATATCACGAGTTACCCCCCTCGGAACATAATGATCTTGGAATCGTGAAATCTACAGATACGTACCTTCATACTTGTATTATCGACTTGTTGAAGCGGCCTCCACGTTATCACTAATTAATTAATCAATTAAAACGAAAAGTCAAAATTTTACATATTTTCCCATATCAGCTCATATATCACGAGTTACCCCCCTCGGAACATATTGATCTTGGTATCATGAAATCTACAGATACATACCTTCATACCTATATTATCGTCTTGTTGAAGCGGCCTCCACGTTATCACTAATTAATTAACCAATTAAAACGAAAAGTCAAAATTTTACATATTTTCCCATATCAGCTCATATATCACAAGTTATCCCTCTCGGAACATAATGATCTTGGTATCATGAAATCTACAGATACATACCTGCATACCTATATTATCGTCTTGTTGAAGCGGCCTCCACGTTATCACTAATTAATTAACCAATTAAAACGAAAAGTCAAAATTTTACATATTTTCCCATATCAGCTCATATATCACGAGTTACCCCCCTCGGAACATAAGGATATTGGTATCATGAAATCTACAGATACATACCTTCATATCTATATTATTGGCTTGTTGAAGCGGTCTCCACGTTATCACTAATTAATTAATCAATTAAAACGAAAAGTCAAAATTTTACATATTTTCCCATATCAGCTCATATATCACAAGTTATCCCTCTCGGAACATAATGATCTTGGTATCATGAAATCTACAGATACATACCTTCATACCTATATTATCGCCTTGTTGAAGCGGCCTTCACGTTATCAGTAATTAATTAATCAATTAAAACGAAAAGTCAAAATTTTACATATTTTCCCATATCAGCACATACATCACGAGTTACCCCCCTCGGAACATAACGATCTTGGAATCATGAAATCTACAGATACGTACCTTCATACCTGTATTATCGTCTTGTTGAAGTGGCCTCCACGTTATCACTAATTAATAAATCAATTAAAACGAAAAGTCAAAATTTTACATATTTTCCCATATCAGCTCATATATCACGAGTTACCCCCCTCGGAACATATTGATCTTGGTATCATGAAATCTACAGATACACACCTTTATACCTAGATTATTGACTTGTTGGAAGCGGCCTCCACGTTATCACTAATTAATTAATCAATTAAAACGAAAAGTCAAAATTTTACATATTTTCCCATATCAGCTCATATATCACGAGTTACCTCTCTCGGAACATATTGATCTTGGTATCATGAAATCTACAGATACATACCTTCATACCTGTATTATCGTCTTGTTGAAGCGGCCTCCACGTTATCACTAATTAATTAATCAATTAAAACGAAAAGTCAAAATTTTACATATTTTCCCATATCAGCTCATATATCACGAGTTACCCCCCTCGGAACATAAGGATCTTGGTATCATGAAATCTACAGATACATACCTTCATACCTATATTATTGACTTGTTGAAGCGGCCTACACGTTCTCACTAATTAATTAATCAATTAAAACGATAAGTCAAAATTTCACATATTTTCCCATATCAGTTCACATATCACGAGTTACCCCCTCGGAACATAATGATTTTGGTATCATCAAATGTACAAATGCATACCTGCATACCTATATTATCGTCAGGTTGAAGCGGCCTCCACGTTATCACTAATTAATTAATCAATTAAAACGAAAAGTCAAAATTATACATATTTTCCCATATCAGCTCATATATCACATATTATCCCTCTCGGAACATAATGGTCTTGGTATCATGAAATCTACAGATACATACCTTCATACCTATATTATCGTCTTGTTGAAGCGGCCTTCACGTTATCACTAATTAATTAATCAATTAAAACGAAAAGTCAAAATTTTACATATTTTCCCATATCAGCTCATATATCACGAGTTACCCCCCTCGGAACATAATGATCTTGGAATCGTGAAATCTACAGATACGTACCTTCATACCTGTATTATCGTTTTGTTGTAGCGGCCTCCACGTTATCACTAATTAATTAATCAATTAAAACGATAAGTCAAAATTTTACATATTTTCCCATATCAGCTCATATATCACGAGTTACCCCCCTCGGAACATAAGGATCTTGGTATCATGAAATCTACAGATACACACCTTTATACCTAGATTATTGAGTTGTTGAAGCGGCCTCCACGTTATCAATAATTAATTAATCAATTAAAACGAAAAGTCAAAATTTTACATATTTTCCCATATCAGCTCATATATCACGAGTTACCCCTCTCGGAACATATTGATCTTGGTATCATGAAATCTACAGATACATACCTTCATACCTGTATTATCGTCTTGTTGAAGCGGCCTCCACGTTATCACTAATTAATTAATCAATTAAAACGAAAAGTCAAAATTTTACATATTTTCCCATATCAGCTCATATATCACGAGTTACCCCCCTCGGAACATAAGGATCTTGGTATCATGAAATCTACAGATACATACCTTCATACCTATATTATTGACTTGTTGAAGCGGCCTCCACGTTATCACTAATTAATTAATCAATTAAAACGAAAAGTCAAAATTTTACATATTTTCCCATATCAGCTCATATATCACAAGTTATCCCTCTCGGAACATAATGATCTTGGTATCATGAAATCTACAGATACATACCTTCATACCTACATTATCGTCTTGTTGAAGCGGCCTTAACGTTATCACTAAATAATTAATCAATTAAAACGAAAAGTCAAAATTTTACATATTTTCCCATATCAGCTCATATATCACGAGTTACCCCCCTCGGAACATAATGATCTTGAAATCATGAAATCTACAGATACGTACCTTCATACCTGTATTATCGTCTTGTTGAAGCGGCCTCCACGTTATCACTAATTAATTAATCAATTAAAACGAAAAGTCAAAATTTTACATATTTCCCATATCAGCTCGTATATCACGAGTTACCCCCTCGGAACATATTGATCTTGGTATCATGAAATCTACAGATACATACCTTCATACCTATATTATCGTCTTGTTGAAGCGGCCTCCACGTTATCACTAATTAATTAATCAATTAAAACGAAAAGTCAAAATTTTACATATTTTCCCATATCAGCTCATATATCACAAGTTATCCCTCTCGGAACATAATGATCTTGGTATCATGAAATCTACAGATACATACCTTCATACCTATATTATCGTCTTGTTGAAGCGGCCTTCACGTTATCACTAATTAATTACTCAATTAAAACGAAAAGTCAAAATTTTACATATTTTCCCATGTCAGCTCATATATCACGAGTTACCCCCCTCGGAACATAATGATCTTGGAATCATGAAATCTACAGATACGTACCTTCATATCTGTATTATCGTCTTGTTGAAGCGGCCTCCACGTTATCACTAATTAATTAATAAATTAAAACAAAAAGTCAAAATTTTACATATTTTCCCATATCAGCTCATATGTCACGAGTTACCCACCTCGGAACATATTGATCTTGGTATCATGAAATCTACAGATACATACCTTCATACCTATATTATCGTGTTGTTGAAGCGGCCTCCACGTTATCACTAATTAATTAATCAATTAAAACGAAAAGTCAAAATTTTACATATTTTCCCATATCAGCTCATATATCACGAGTTACCCCCCTCGGAACATAAGGATCTTGGTATCATGAAATCTACAGATACACACCTTTATACCTGGATTATTGACTTGTTGAAGCGGCCTCCACGTTATCACTAATTAATTAATCACTTAAAACGAAAAGTCAAAATTTTACATATTTTCCCATATCAGCTCATATATCACGAGTTACCCCCCCTGGGAACATAATGATCTTGGTATCATCAAATGAACAAATACATACCTTCATACCTATATTATCGTCTTGTTGAAGCAGTCTCCACGTTATCACTAATTAATTAATCAATTAAAACGAAAAGTCAAAATTTTACATATTTTCCCATATCAGATCATATATCACGAGTTACCCCCTCGGAACATATTGATCTTGGTATCATGAAATCTACAGATACATACCTTCATACCTATATTAACATCTTGTTGAAGCGGCCTCAACGTTATCACTAATAATTTAATCAATTAAAACGGAAAGTCAAAATTTTACATATTTTCCCATATCAGCTCATATATCACGAGTTACCCCCCTCGGAACATAAGGATCTTGGTATCATGAAATCTACAGATACATACCTTCATACCTGTATTATCGTCTTGTTGAAGCGGCCTCCACGTTATCACTAATTAATTAATCAATTAAAACGAAAAGTCAAAATTTCACATATTTTCCCATATCAGTTCATATATCACGAGTTACCCCCCTCGGAACATAATGATTTTGGTATCATCAAATGTACAAATACATACCTGTATACCTATATTATCGTCTTGTTGAAGCGGCCTCCACGTTATCACTAATTAATTAACCAATTAAAACGAAAAGTCAAAATTTTACATATTTTCCCATATCAGCTCATATATCACAAGTTATCCCTCTCGGAACACAATGATCTTGGTATCATGAAATCTACAGATACATACCTTCATACCTATATTATCGTCTTGTTGAAGCGGCCTTCACGTTATCAGTAATTCATTAATGAATTAAAACGAAAAGTCAAAATTTTACATATTTTCCCATATCAGCTCATATATCACGAGTTACCCCCCTCGGAACATAACGATCTTGGAATCATGAAATCTACAGATACGTTCCTTCATACCTGTATTATCGTCTTGTTGAAGTGGCCTCCACGTTATCACTAATTAATTAATCAATTAAAACGAAAAGTCAAAATTTTACATATTTTCCCATATCAGCTCATATATCACGAGTTACCCCCCTCGGAACATATTGATCTTGGTATCATGAAATCTACAGATACATACCTTCATACCTATATTATCGTGTTGTTGAAGCGGCCTCCACGTTATCACTAATTAATTAATCAATTAAAACGAAAAGTCAAAATTTTACATATTTTCCCATATCAGCTCATATATCACGAGTTACCCCCCTCGGAACATAAGGATCTTGGTATCATGAAATCTACAGATACACACCTTTATACCTAGATTATTGACTTGTTGAACCGGCCTCCAAGTTATCACTAATTAATTAAGCAATTAAAACGAAAAGTCAAAATTTTACATATTTTTCCATATCAGCTCATATATCACGAGTTACCCCTCTCGGAACATATTGATCTTGGTATCATGAAATCTACAGATACACACCTTTATACCTAGATTATTGTCTTGTTGAAGCGGCCTCCACGTTATCACTAATTAATTAATCAATTAAAACGAAAAGTCAAAATTTTACATATTTTCCCATATCAGCTCATATATCACGAGTTACCCCCCTCGGAACATAAGGATATTGGTATCATGAAATCTACAGATACATACCTTCATATCTATATTATTGGCTTGTTGAAGCGGTCTCCACGTTATCACTAATTAATTAATCAATTAAAACGAAAAGTCAAAATTTTACATATTTTCCCATATCAGCTCATATATCACGAGTTACCCCCCTCGGAACATAAGGATCTTGGTATCATGAAATCTACAGATACATACCTTCAAACCTATATTATCGTCTTGTTGAAGCGGCCTTCACGTTATCACTAAATAATTAATCAATTAAAACGAAAAGTCAAAAATTAACATATTTTCCCATATCAGCTCATATATCACGAGTTACCCCCCTCGGAACATAATGATCTTGGAATCATGAAATCTACAGATACGTACCTTCATACCTGTATTATCGTCTTGTTGAAGCGGCCTCCACGTTATCACTAATTAATTAATCAATTAAAACGAAAAGTCAAAATTTTACATATTTCCCATATCAGCTCATATATCACGAGTTACCCCCCTCGGAACATATTGATCTTGGTATCATGAAATCTACAGATACATACCTTCATACCTATATTATCGTCTTGTTGAAGCGGCCTCCACGTTATCACTAATTAATTAATCAATTAAAACGAAAAGTCAAAATTTTACATATTTTCCCATATCAGCTCATATATCACAAGTTATCCCTCTCGGAACATAATGATCTTGGTATCATGAAATCTACAGATACATACCTTCATACCTATATTATCGTCTTGTTGAAGCGGCCTTCACGTTATCACTAATTAATTACTCAATTAAAACGAAAAGTCAAAATTTTACATATTTTCCCATGTCAGCTCATATATCACGAGTTACCCCCCTCGGAACATAATGATCTTCGAATCATGAAATCTACAAATACGTACCTTCATATCTGTATTATCGTCTTGTTGAAGCGGCTTCCACGTTATCAATAATTAATTAATAAATTAAAACAAAAAGTCAAAATTTTACATATTTTCCCATATCAGCTCATATGTCACGAGTTACCCACCTCGGAACATATTGATCTTGGTATCATGAAATCTACAGATACATACCTTCATACCTATGTTATCGTGTTGTTGAAGCGGCCTCCACGTTATCACTAATTAATTAATCAATTAAAACGAAAAGTCAAAATTTTACATATTTTCCCATATCAGCTCATATATCACGAGTTACCCCGGTCGGAACATAAGGATCTTGGTATCATGAAATCTACAGATACATACCTTCATACCTGTATTATCGTCTTGTTGAAGCGGCCTCCACGTTATCACTAATTAATTAATCAATTAAAACGAAAAGTCAAAATTTCACATATTTTCCCATATCAGTTCATATATCACGAGTTACCCCCCTCGGAACATAATGATTTTGGTATCATCAAATGTACAAATACATACCTGTATACCTATATTATCGTCTTGTTGAAGCGGCCTCCACGTTATCACTAATTAATTAACCAATTAAAACGAAAAGTCAAAATTTTACATATTTTCCCATATCAGCTCATATATCACAAGTTATCCCTCTCGGAACATAATGATCTTGGTATCATGAAATCTACAGATACATACCTTCATACCTATATTATCGTCTTGTTGAAGCGGCCTTCACGTTATCAGTAATTCATTAATCAATTAAAACGAAAAGTCAAAATTTTACATATTTTCCCATATCAGCTCATATATCACGAGTTACCCCCCTCGGAACATAACGATCTTGGAATCATGAAATCTACAGATAGGTTCCTTCATACCTGTATTATCGTCTTGTTGAAGTGGCCTCCACGTTATCACTAATTAATTAATCAATTAAAACGAAAAGTCAAAATTTTACATATTTTCCCATATCAGCTCATATATCACGAGTTACCCCCCTCGGAACATATTGATCTTGGTATCATGAAATCTACAGATACATATCTTCATACCTATATTATCGTGTTGTTGAAGCGGCCTCCACGTTATCACTAATTAATTAATCAATTAAAACGAAAAGTCAAAATTTTACATATTTTCCCATATCAGCTCATATATCACGAGTTACCCCCCTCGGAACATAAGAATCTTGGTATCATGAAATCTACAGATACACACCTTTATACCTAGATTATTGACTTGTTGAACCGGCCTCCAAGTTATCACTAATTAATTAATCAATTAAAACGAAAAGTCAAAATTTTACATATTTTTCCATATCAGCTCATATATCACGAGTTACCCCTCTCGGAACATATTGATCTTGGTATCATGAAATCTACAGATACACACCTTTGTACCTAGATTATTGACTTGTTGAAGCGGCCTCCACGTTATCACTAATTAATTAATCAATTAAAACGAAAAGTCAAAATTTTACATATTTTCCCATATCAGCACATATATCACGAGTTACCCCCCTGGGAACATAAGGATATTGGTATCATGAAATCTACAGGTACATACCTTCATACCTATATTATTGGCTTTTTGAAGCGGTCTCCACGTTATCACTAATTAATTAATCAATTAAAACGAAAAGTCAAAATTTTACATATTTTCCCATATCAGCTCATATATCACGAGTTACCCCCCTCGGAACATAAGGATCTTGGTATCATGAAATCTACAGATACATACCTTCATACCTATATTATCGTCTTGTTGAAGCGGCCTTCACGTTATCACTAAATAATTAATCAATTAAAACGAAAAGTCAAAAATTAACATATTTTCCCATATCAGCTCATATATCACGAGTTACCCCCCTCGGAACATAATGATCTTGGAATCATGAAATCTACAGATACGTACCTTCATACCTGTATTATCGTCTTGTTGAAGCGGCCTCCACGTTATCACTAATTAATTAATCAATTAAAACGAAAAGTCAAAATTTTACATATTTCCCATATCAGCTCATATATCACGAGTTACCCCCCTCGGAACATATTGATCTTGGTATCATGAAATCTACAGATACATACCTTCATACCTATATTATCGTCTTGTTGAAGCGGCCTCCACGTTATCACTAATTAATTAATCAATTAAAACGAAAAGTCAAAATTTTACATATTTTCCCATATCAGCTCATATATCACAAGTTATCCCTCTCGGAACATAATGATCTTGGTATCATGAAATCTACAGATACATACCTTCATACCTATATTATCGTCTTGTTGAAGCGGCCTTCACGTTATCACTAATTAATTACCCAATTAAAACGAAAAGTCAAAATTTTACATATTTTCCCATGTCAGCTCATATATCACGAGTTACCCCCCTCGGAACATAATGATCTTGGAATCATGAAATCTACAAATACGTACCTTCATATCTGTATTATCGTCTTGTTGAAGCGGCCTCCACGTTATCACTAATTAATTAATAAATTAAAACAAAAAGTCAAAATTTTACATATTTTCCCATATCAACTCATATGTCACGAGTTACCCACCTCGGAACATATTGATCTTGGTATCATGAAATCTACAGATACATACCTTCATACCTATATTATCGTGTTGTTGAAGCGGCCTCCACGTTATCACTAATTAATTAATCAATTAAAACGAAAGTCAAAATTTTACATATTTTCCCATATCAGCTCATATATCACGAGTTACCCCGGTCGGAACATAAGGATCTTGGTATCATGAAATCTACAGATACACACCTTTATACCTGGATTATTGACTTGTTGAAGCGGCCTCCACGTTATCACTAATTAATTAATCAATTAAAACGAAAAGTCAAAATTTTACATATTTTCCCATATCAGCTCATATATCACGAGTTCCCCCCCCCCTGGGAACATAATGATCTTGGTATCATCAAATGTACAAATACATACCTTCATACCTATATTATCGTCTTGTTTAAGCAGTCTCCACGTTATCACTAATTAATTAATCAATTAAAACGAAAAGTCAAAATTTTACATATTTTCCCGTATCAGCTCATATATCACGAGTTACCCCCCTCGGAACATATTGATCTTGGTATCATGAAATCTACAGATACATACCTTCATACCTATATTAACATCTTGTTGAAGCGGCCTCCACGTTATCACTAATAATTTAATCAATAAAAACGGAAAGTCAAAATTTTACATATTTTCCCATATCAGCTCATATATCACGAGTTACGCCCCTCGGAACATAAGGATCTTGGTATCATGAAATCTACAGATACATACCTTCATACCTGTATTATCGTCTTGTTGAAGCGGCCTCCACGTTATCACTAAATTATTGATCAATTAAAACGATAAGTCAAAATTTCACATATTTTCCCATATCAGTTCATATATCACGAGTTACCCCCCTCGGAACATAATGATTTTGGTATCATCAAATGTACAAATACATACCTGCATACCTATATTATCGTCTTGTTGAAGCGGCCTCCACGTTATCACTAATTAATTAACCAATTAAAACGAAAAGTCAAAATTTTACATATTTTCCCATATCAGCTCATATATCACGAGTTACCCCCCTCGGAACATAACGATCTTGGAATCATGAAATCTACAGATACGTTCCTTCATACCTGTATTATCGTCTTGTTGAAGTGGCCTCCACGTTATCACTAATTAATTAATCAATTAAAACGAAAAGTCAAAATTTTACATATTTTCCCATATCAGCTCATATATCACGAGTTACCCCCCTCGGAACATATTGATCTTGGTATCATGAAATCTACAGATACATACCTTCATACCTATATTATCGTTTTGTTGAAGCGGCCTCCACGTTATCCCTAATTAATTAATCAATTAAAACGAAAAGTCAAAATTTTACATATTTTTCCATATCAGCTCATATATCACGAGTTACCCTTCTCGGAACATATTGATCTTGGTATCATGAAATCTACAGATACACACCTTTATACCTAGATTATTGACTTGTTGAAGCGGCCTCCACGTTATCACTAATTAATTAATCAATTAAAACGAAAAGTCAAAATTTTACATATTTTCCCATATCAGCTCATATATCACGAGTTACCCCCCTCGGAACATAAGGATCTTGGTATCATGAAATCTACAGATACATACCTTCATACCTATATTATTGTCTTGTTGAAGCGGCCTCCACGTTATCACTAATTAATTAATCAATTAAAACGAAAAGTCAAAATTTTACATATTTTTCCATATCAGCTCATATATCACGAGTTACCCCTCTCGGAACATATTGATCTTGGTATCATGAAATCTACAGATACACACCTTTATACCTAGATTATTGACTTGTTGAAGCGGCCTCCACGTTATCACTAATTAATTAATCAATTAAAACGAAAAGTCAAAATTTTACATATTTTCCCATATCAGCTCATATATCACGAGTTACCCCCCTCGGAACATAAGGATATTGGTATCATGAAATCTACAGATACATACCTTCATACCTATATTATTGGCTTGTTGAAGCGGTCTCCACGTTATCACTAAATAATTAATCAATTAAAACGAAAAGTCAAAATTTTACATATTTTCCCATATCAGCTCATATATCACGAGTTACCCCCCTCGGAACATAAGGATCTTGGTATCATGAAATCTACAGATACATACCTTCATACCTATATTATTGACTTGTTGAAGCGGCCTACACGTTATCACTAATTAATTAATCAATTAAAACGATAAGTCAAAATTTCACATATTTTCCCATATCAGTTCATATATCACGAGTTACCCCCCTCGGAACATAATGATTTTGGTATCATCAAATGTACAAATGCATACCTGCATACCTATATTATCGTCTTGTTGAAGCGGCCTCCACGTTATCACTAATTAATTAATCAATTAAAACGAAAAGTCAAAATTATACATATTTTCCCATATCAGCTCATATATCACAAGTTATCCCTCTCGGAACATAATGGTCTTGGTATCATGAAATCTACAGATACATACCTTCATACCTATATTATCGTCTTGTTGAAGCGGCCTCCACGTTATCACTAATTAATTAATCAATTAAAACGAAAAGTCAAAATTTTACATATTTTCCCATATCAGCTCATATATCACGAGTTACCCCCTCGGAACATAATGATCTTGGAATCGTGAAATCTACAGATACGTACCTTCATACTTGTATTATCGACTTGTTGAAGCGGCCTCCACGTTATCACTAATTAATTAATCAATTAAAACGAAAAGTCAAAATTTTACATATTTTCCCATATCAGCTCATATATCACGAGTTACCCCCCTCGGAACATATTGATCTTGGTATCATGAAATCTACAGATACATACCTTCATACCTATATTATCGTCTTGTTGAAGCGGCCTCCACGTTATCACTAATTAATTAACCAATTAAAACGAAAAGTCAAAATTTTACATATTTTCCCATATCAGCTCATATATCACAAGTTATCCCTCTCGGAACATAATGATCTTGGTATCATGAAATCTACAGATACATACCTTCATACCTATATTATCGTCTTGTTGAAGCGGCCTCCACGTTATCACTAATTAATTAATCAATTAAAACGAAAAGTCAAAATTTTACATATTTTCCCATATCAGCTCATATATCACGAGTTACCCCCCTCCGAACATAATGATCTTGGAATCATGAAATCTACAGATACGTACCTTCATACCTGTATTATCGTCTTGTTGAAGCGGCCTCCACGTTATCACTAATTAATTAATCAATTAAAACGAAAAGTCAAATTTTTACATATTTTCCCATATCAGCTCATATATCACGAGTTACCCCCCTCGGAACATATTGATCTTGGTATCATGAAATCTACAGATACATACCTTCATACCTATATTATAGTCTTGTTGTAGCGGCCTACACGTTATCACTAATTAATTAATCAATTAAAACGAAAAGTCAAAATTTTACATATTTTCCCATATCAGCTCATATATCACGAGTTACCCCCCTCGGAACATAAGGATCTTGGTATCATGAAATCTACAGATACACACCTTTATACCTAGATTATTGACTTGTTGAAGCGGCCTCCACGTTATCACTAATTAATTAATCAATTAAAACGAAAAGTCACAATTTTACATATTTTCCCATATCAGCTCATATATCACGAGTTACCCCTCTCGGCACATATTGATCTTGGTATCATGAAATTTGCAGATACATACCTTCATACCTATATTATCGTCTTGTTGAAGCGGCCTCCACGTTATCACTAATTAATTAATCAATTAAAACGAAAAGTCAAAATTTTACATATTTTCCCATATCAGCTCATATATCACGAGTTACCCCCCTCGGAACATAAGGATCTTGGTATCATGAAATCTACAGATAAATACCTTCATACCTATATTATCGCCTTGTTGAAGCGGCCTCCAGGTTATCAGTATATAATTAATCAATTAAAACGAAAAGTCAAAATTTTACATATTTTCCCATATCAGCTCATATATCACGAGTTACCCCCCTCGGAACATAACGATCTTGGAATCATGAAATCTACAGATACGTTCCTTCATACCTGTATTATCGTCTTGTTGAAGTGGCCTCCACGTTATCACTAATTAATTAATCAATTAAAACGAAAAGTCAAAATTTTACATATTTTCCCATATCAGCTCATATATCACGAGTTACCCCCCTCGGAACATATTGATCTTGGTATCATGAAATCTACAGATACATACCTTCATACCTATATTATCGTTTTGTTGAAGCGGCCTCCACGTTATCCCTAATTAATTAATCAATTAAAACGAAAAGTCAAAATTTTACATATTTTCCCATATCAGCTCATATATCACGAGTTACCCCCCTCGGAACATAAGGATCTTGGTATCATGAAATCTACAGATACATACCTTCATACCTATATTATTGTCTTGTTGAAGCGGCCTCCACGTTATCACTAATTAATTAATCAATTAAAACGAAAAGTCAAAATTTTACATATTTTTCCATATCAGCTCATATATCACGAGTTACCCCTCTCGGAACATATTGATCTTGGTATCATGAAATCTACAGATACACACCTTTATACCTAGATTATTGACTTGTTGAAGCGGCCTCCACGTTATCACTAATTAATTAATCAATTAAAACGAAAAGTCAAAATTTTACATATTTTCCCATATCAGCTCATATATCACGAGTTACCCCCCTCGGAACATAAGGATCTTGGTATCATGAAATCTACAGATACATACCTTCATACCTATATTATTGTCTTGTTGAAGCGGCCTCCACGTTATCACTAATTAATTAATCAATTAAAACGAAAAGTCAAAATTTTACATATTTTTCCATATCAGCTCATATATCACGAGTTACCCCTCTCGGAACATATTGATCTTGGTATCATGAAATCTACAGATACACACCTTTATACCTAGATTATTGACTTGTTGAAGCGGCCTCCACGTTATCAATAATTAATTAATCAATTAAAACGAAAAGTCAAAATTTTACATATTTTCCCATATCAGCTCATATATCACGAGTTACCCCCCACGGAACATAAGGATATTGGTATCATGAAATCTACAGATACATACCTTCATACCTATATTATTGGCTTGTTGAAGCGGTCTCCACGTTATCACTAAATAATTAATCAATTAAAACGAAAAGTCAAAATTTTACATATTTTCCCATATCAGCTCATATATCACGAGTTACCCCCCTCGGAACATAAGGATCTTGGTATCATGAAATCTACAGATACATACCTTCATACCTATATTATTGACTTGTTGAAGCGGCCTACACGTTATCACTAATTAATTAATCAATTAAAACGATAAGTCAAAATTTCACATATTTTCCCATATCAGTTCATATATCACGAGTTACCCCCCTCGGAACATAATGATTTTGGTATCATCAAATGTACAAATGCATACCTGCATACCTATATTATCGTCTTGTTGAAGCGGCCTCCACGTTATCACTAATTAATTAATCAATTAAAACGAAAAGTCAAAATTATACATATTTTCCCATATCAGCTCATATATCACAAGTTATCCCTCTCGGAACATAATGGTCTTGGTATCATGAAATCTACAGATACATACCTTCATACCTATATTATCGTCTTGTTGAAGCGGCCTCCACGTTATCACTAATTAATTAATCAATTAAAACGAAAAGTCAAAATTTTACATATTTTCCCATATCAGCTCATATATCACGAGTTACCCCCCTCGGAACATAATGATCTTGGAATCGTGAAATCTACAGATACGTACCTTCATACTTGTATTACCGGCTTGTTGAAGCGGCCTCCACGTTATCACTAATTAATTAATCAATTAAAACGAAAAGTCAAAATTTTACATATTTTCCCATATCAGCTCATATATCACGAGTTACCCCCCTCGGAACATATTGATCTTGGTATCATGAAATCTACAGATACATACCTTCATACCTATATTATCGTCTTGTTGAAGCGGCCTCCACGTTATCACTAATTAATTAACCAATTAAAACGAAAAGTCAAAATTTTACATATTTTCCCATATCAGCTCATATATCACAAGTTATCCCTCTCGGAACATAATGATCTTGGTATCATGAAATCTACAGATACATACCTTCATACCTATATTATCGTCTTGTTGAAGCGGCCTCCACGTTATCACTAATTAATTAATCAATTAAAACGAAAAGTCAAAATTTTACATATTTTCCCATATCAGCTCATATATCACGAGTTACCCCCCTCCGAACATAATGATCTTGGAATCATGAAATCTACAGATACGTACCTTCATACCTGTATTATCGTCTTGTTGAAGCGGCCTCCACGTTATCACTAATTAATTAATCAATTAAAACGAAAAGTCAAATTTTTACATATTTTCCCATATCAGCTCATATATCACGAGTTACCCCCCTCGGAACATATTGATCTTGGTATCATGAAATCTACAGATACATACCTTCATACCTATATTATAGTCTTGTTGTAGCGGCCTCCACGTTATCACTAATTAATTAATCAATTAAAACGAAAAGTCAAAATTTTACATATTTTCCCATATCAGCTCATATCACGAGTTACCCCCCTCGGAACATAAGGATCTTGGTATCATGAAATCTACAGATACACACCTTTATACCTAGATTATTGACTTGTTGAAGCGGCCTCCACGTTATCACTAATTAATTAATCAATTAAAACGAAAAGTCAAAATTTTACATATTTTCCCATATCAGCTCATATATCACGAGTTACCCCTCTCGGCACATATTGATCTTGGTATCATGAAATTTGCAGATACATACCTTCATACCTATATTATCGTCTTGTTGAAGCGGCCTCCACGTTCTCACTAATTAATTAATCAATTAAAACGAAAAGTCAAAATTTTACATATTTTCCCATATCAGCTCATATATCACGAGTTACCCCCCTCGGAACATAAGGATCATGGTATCATGAAATCTACAGATAAATACCTTCATACCTATATTATCGCCTTGTTGAAGCGGCCTCCAGGTTATCAGTATATAATTAATCAATTAAAACGAAAAGTCAAAATTTTACATATTTTCCCATATCAGCTCATATATCACGAGTTATCCCTCTCGGAACATAATGATCTTGGTATCATGAAATCTAGAGATACATACCTTCATACCTATATTATCGTCTTGTTGAAGCGGCCTTTACGTTATCACTAATTAATTAATCAATTAAAACGAAAAGTCAAAATTTTACATATTTTCCCATATCAGCTCATATATCACGAGTTATCCCTCTCGGAACATAATGATCTTGGTATCATGAAATCTACAGATACATACCTTCATACCTATATTATCGTCTTGTTGAAGCGGCCTTCACGTTATCAGTAATTAATTAATCAATTAAAAAGAAAAGTCAAAATTTTTCATATTTTCCCATATCAGCTCATATATCACGAGTTACCCCCCTCGGAACATAACGATCTTGGAATCATGAAATCTACAGATACGTTCCTTCATACCTGTATTATCGTCTTGTTGAAGTGGCCTCCACGTTATCACTAATTAATTAATCAATTAAAACGAAAAGTCAAAATTTTACATATTTTCCCATATCAGCTCATATATCACGAGTTACCCCCCTCGGAACATAAGGATCTTGGTATCATGAAATCTACAGATACACACCTTTATACCTAGATTATTGACTTGTTGAAGCGGCCTCCACGTTATCACTAATTAATTAATCAATTAAAACGAAAAGTCACAATTTTACATATTTTCCCATATCAGCTCATATATCACGAGTTACCCCCCTCGGAACATAATGATCCTGGTATCATCAAATGTACAAATACATACCTTCATACCTATATTATCGTCTTGTTGAAGCAGTCTCCACGTTATCACTAATTAATTAATCAATTAAAACGAAAAGTCAAAATTTTACATATTTTCCCATATCAGCTCATATATCACGAGTTACCGCCCTCGGAACATAATGATCTTGGTATCATGAAATCTACAGATACATGCCTGCATACTTATATTATCGTCTTGTTGAAGCGGCCTCCAGGTTATCACTATATAATTAATCAATTAAAACGAAAAGTCAAAATTTTACATATTTTCCCATATCAGCTCATATATCACGAGTTATCCCTCTCGGAACATAATGATCTTGTTATCATGAAATCTACAGATACATACCTTCATACCTATATTATTGACTTGTTGAAGCGGCCTCCACGTTATCACTAATTAATTAATCAATTAAAACGAAAAGTCAAAATTTTACATATTTTCCCATATCAGCTCATATATCACGAGTTACCCCCATCGGAACATAATGATCTTGGTATCATGAAATCTACAGATACATGCCTGCATACTTATATTATCGTCTTGTTGAAGCGGCCTCCAGGTTATCACTATATAATTAATCAATTAAAACGAAAAGTCAAAATTTTACATATTTTCCCATATCAGCTCATATATCACGAGTTATCCCTCTCGGAACATAATGATCTTGGTATCATGAAATTTGCAGATACATACCTTTATACCTATATTATCGTCTTGTTGAAGCGGCCTCCACGTTATCACTAATTAATTAATCAATTAAAACGAAAAGTCAAAATTTTACATATTTTCCCATATCAGCTCATATATCACGAGTTACCCTTCTCGAAACATAATGATCATGGTATCATGAAATCTACAGATACATACCTTCATACCTATATTATCGTCTTGTTGAAGCGGCCTTCACATTATCACTAATTAATTAATCAATTAAAACGACAAGTCAAAATTTTACATATTTTCCCATATCAGCTCATATATCACGAGTTACCCCCCTCGGAACATAATGATCTTGGTATCATGAAATCTACAGATACATACCTTCATACCTATATTATCGTCTTGTTGAAGCGGCCTCCACGTTATCACTAATTAATTAATCAATTTAAACGAAAAGTCAAAATTTTACATATTTTCCCATATCAGCTCATATATCACGAGTTACCCTCCTCGAAACATAATGATCATGGTATCATGAATTCTACAGATACATACCTTCATACTTATATTATCGTCTTGTTGAAGCGGCCTTCACATTATCACTAATTAATTAATCAATTAAAACGAAAAGTCAAAATTTTACATATTTTCCCATATCAGCTCATATATCACGAGTTACCCCCCTCGGAACATATTGATCTTGGTATCATGAAATCTACAGATACATACCTTCATACCTATATTATCATCTTGTTGAAGCGGCCTCCACGTTATCACTAATAATTTAATCAATTAAAACGGAAAGTCAAAATTTTACATATTTTCCCATATCAGCTCATATATCACGAGTTACCCCCCTCGGAACATAAGGATCTTGGTATCATGAAATCTACAGATACATACCTTCATACCTGTATTATCGTCTTGTTGAAGCGGCCTCCACGTTATCACTAATAATTTAATCAATTAAAACGATAAGTCAAAATTTCACATATTTTCCCATATCAGTTCATATATCACGAGTTACCCCCCTCGGAACATAATGATTTTGGTATCATCAAATGTACAAATACATACCTGTATACCTATATTATCGTCTTGTTGAAGCGGCCTCCACGTTATCACTAATTAATTAACCAATTAAAACGAAAAGTCAAAATTTTACATATTTTCCCATATCAGCTCATATATCACAAGTTATCCCTCTCGGAACATAATGAACTTGGTATCATGAAATCTACAGATACATACCTTCATACCTATATTATCGTCTTGTTGAAGCGGCCTTCACGTTATCAGTAATTAATTAATCAATTAAAGCGAAAAGTCAAAATTTTACATATTTTCCCATATCAGCTCATATATCACGATTTACCCCCCTCGGAACATAACGATCTTGGAATCATGAAATCTACAGATACGTACCTTCATACCTGTATTATCGTCTTGTTGAAGTGGCCTCCACGTTATCACTAATTAATTAATCAATTAAAACGAAAAGTCAAAATTTTACATATTTTCCCATATCAGCTCATATATCACGAGTTACCCCCCTCGGAACATATTGATCTTGGTGTCATGAAATCTACAGATACATACCTTCATACCTATATTATCGTGTTGTTGAAGCGGCCTCCACGTTATCACTAATTAATTAATCAATTAAAACGAAAAGTCACAATTTTACATATTTTCCCATATCAGCTCATATATCACGAGTTATCCCTCTCGGAGCATAATGATCTTGGTATCATGAAATCTAGAGATACATACCTTCATACCTATATTATCGTCTTGTTGAAGCGGCCTTTACGTTATCACTAATTAATTAATCAATTAAAACGAAAAGTCAAAATTTTACATATTTTCCCATATCAGCTCATATATCACGAGTTATCCCTCTCGGAACATAATGATCTTGGTATCATGAAATCTACAGATACATACCTTCATACCTATATTATCGTCTTGTTGAAGCGGCCTTCACGTTATCAGTAATTAATTAATCAATTAAAAAGAAAAGTCAAAATTTTTCATATTTTCCCATATCAGCTCATATATCACGAGTTACCCCCCTCGGAACATAACGATCTTGGAATCATGAAATCTACAGATACGTTCCTTCATACCTGTATTATCGTCTTGTTGAAGTGGCCTCCACGTTATCACTAATTAATTAATCAATTAAAACGAAAAGTCAAAATTTTACATATTTTCCCATATCAGCTCATATATCACGAGTTACCCCCCTCGGAACATAAGGATCTTGGTATCATGAAATCTACAGATACACACCTTTATACCTAGATTATTGACTTGTTGAAGCGGCCTCCACGTTATCACTAATTAATTAATCAATTAAAACGAAAAGTCACAATTTTACATATTTTCCCATATCAGCTCATATATCACGAGTTACCCCCCTCGGAACATAATGATCCTGGTATCATCAAATGTACAAATACATACCTTCATACCTATATTATCGTCTTGTTGAAGCAGTCTCCACGTTATCACTAATTAATTAATCAATTAAAACGAAAAGTCAAAATTTTACATATTTTCCCATATCAGCTCATATATCACGAGTTACCGCCCTCGGAACATAATGATCTTGGTATCATGAAATCTACAGATACATGCCTGCATACTTATATTATCGTCTTGTTGAAGCGGCCTCCAGGTTATCACTATATAATTAATCAATTAAAACGAAAAGTCAAAATTTTACATATTTTCCCATATCTGCTCATATATCACGAGTTATCCCTCTCGGAACATAATGATCTTGTTATCATGAAATCTACAGATACATACCTTCATACCTATATTATTGACTTGTTGAAGCGGCCTCCACGTTATCACTAATTAATTAATCAATTAAAACGAAAAGTCAAAATTTTACATATTTTCCCATATCAGCTCATATATCACGAGTTACCCCCATCGGAACATAATGATCTTGGTATCATGAAATCTACAGATACATGCCTGCATACTTATATTATCGTCTTGTTGAAGCGGCCTCCAGGTTATCACTATATAATTAATCAATTAAAACGAAAAGTCAAAATTTTACATATTTTCCCATATCAGCTCATATATCACGAGTTATCCCTCTCGGAACATAATGATCTTGGTATCATGAAATTTGCAGATACATACCTTTATACCTATATTATCGTCTTGTTGAAGCGGCCTCCAGGTTATCACTAATTAATTAATCAATTAAAACGAAAAGTCAAAATTTTACATATTTTCCCATATCAGCTCATATATCACGAGTTACCCTTCTCGAAACATAATGATCATGGTATCATGAAATCTACAGATACATACCTTCATACCTATATTATCGTCTTGTTGAAGCGGCCTTCACATTATCACTAATTAATTAATCAATTAAAACGACAAGTCAAAATTTTACATATTTTCCCATATCAGCTCATATATCACGAGTTACCCCCCTCGGAACATAATGATCTTGGTATCATGAAATCTACAGATACATACCTTCATACCTATATTATCGTCTTGTTGAAGCGGCCTCCACGTTATCACTAATTAATTAATCAATTTAAACGAAAAGTCAAAATTTTACATATTTTCCCATATCAGCTCATATATCACGAGTTACCCTCCTCGAAACATAATGATCATGGTATCATGAATTCTACAGATACATACCTTCATACTTATATTATCGTCTTGTTGAAGCGGCCTTCACATTATCACTAATTAATTAATCAATTAAAACGAAAAGTCAAAATTTTACATATTTTCCCATATCAGCTCATATATCACGAGTTACCCCCCTCGGAACATATTGATCTTGGTATCATGAAATCTACAGATACATACCTTCATACCTATATTATCACCTTGTTGAAGCGGCCTCCACGTTATCACTAATAATTTAATCAATTAAAACGGAAAGTCAAAATTTTACATATTTTCCCATATCAGCTCATATATCACGAGTTACCCCCCTCGGAACATAAGGATCTTGGTATCATGAAATCTACAGATACATACCTTCATACCTGTATTATCGTCTTGTTGAAGCGGCCTCCACGTTATCACTAATAATTTAATCAATTAAAACGATAAGTCAAAATTTCACATATTTTCCCATATCAGTTCATATATCACGAGTTACCCCCCTCGGAACATAATGATTTTGGTATCATCAAATGTACAAATACATACCTGTATACCTATATTATCGTCTTGTTGAAGCGGCCTCCACGTTATCACTAATTAATTAACCAATTAAAACGAAAAGTCAAAATTTTACATATTTTCCCATATCAGCTCATATATCACAAGTTATCCCTCTCGGAACATAATGAACTTGGTATCATGAAATCTACAGATACATACCTTCATACCTATATTATCGTCTTGTTGAAGCGGCCTTCACGTTATCAGTAATTAATTAATCAATTAAAGCGAAAAGTCAAAATTTTACATATTTTCCCATATCAGCTCATATATCACGATTTACCCCCCTCGGAACATAACGATCTTGGAATCATGAAATCTACAGATACGTACCTTCATACCTGTATTATCGTCTTGTTGAAGTGGCCTCCACGTTATCACTAATTAATTAATCAATTAAAACGAAAAGTCAAAATTTTACATATTTTCCCATATCAGCTCATATATCACGAGTTACCCCCCTCGGAACATATTGATCTTGGTGTCATGAAATCTACAGATACATACCTTCATACCTATATTATCGTGTTGTTGAAGCGGCCTCCACGTTATCACTAATTAATTAATCAATTAAAACGAAAAGTAAAAATTTTACATATTTTCCCATATCAGCTCATATATCACGAGTTACCCCCCTCGGAACATAAGGATCTTGGTGTCATGAAATCTACAGATACACACCTTTATACCTAGATTATTGACTTGTTGAAGCGGCCTCCACGTTATCACTAATTAATTAATCAATTAAAACCAAAAGTCAAAATTTTACATATTTTCCCATATCAGCTCATATATCACGAGTTACCCCTCTCGGAACATATTGATCTTGGTATCATGAAATCTACAGATACATACCTTCATACCTGTATTATCGTCTTGTTGAAGCGGCCTCCACGTTATCACTAATTAATTAATCAATTAAAACGAAAAGTCAAAATTTTACATATTTTCCCATATCAGCTCATATATCACGAGTTACCCCCCTCGGAACATAAGGATATTGGTATCATGAAATCTACAGATACATACCTTCATACCTATATTATTGGCTCGTTGAAGCGGTCTCCACGTTATCACTAATTAATTAATCAATTAAAACGAAAAGTCAAAATTTTACATATTTTCCCATATCAGCTCATATATCACGAGTTACCCCCCTCGGAACATAAGGATCTTGGTATCATGAAATCTACAGATACATACCTTCATACCTATATTATTGACTTGTTGAAGCGGCCTACACGTTATCACTAATTAATTAATCAATTAAAACGATAAGTCAAAATTTCACATATTTTCCCATATCAGTTCATATATCACGAGTTACCCCCCTCGGAACATAATGATTTTGGTATCATCAAATGTACAAATGCATACCTGCATACCTATATTATCGTCGTGTTGAAGCGGCCTCCACGTTATCACTAATTAATTAATCAATTAAAACGAAAAGTCAAAATTATACATATTTTCCAATATCAGCTCATATATCACAAGTTATCCCTCTCGGAACATAATGGTCTTGGTATCATGAAATCTACAGATACATACCTTCATACCTATATTATCGTCTTGTTGAAGCGGCCTTCACGTTATCACTAATTAATTAATCAATTAAAACGAAAAGTCAAAATTTTACATATTTTCCCATATCAGCTCATATATCACGAGTTACCCCCCTCGGAACATAATGATCTTGGAATCGTGAAATCTACAGATACGTACCTTCATACCTGTATTATCGTCTTGTTGAAGCGGCCTCCACGTTATCACTAATTAATTAATCAATTAAAACGAAAAGTCAAAATTTTACATATTTTCCCATATCAGCTCATATATCACGAGTTACCCCCCTCGGAACATATTGATCTTGGTATCATGAAATCTACAGATACATACCTTCATACCTATATTATCGTCTTGTTGAAGCGGCCTCCACGTTATCACTAATTAATTAACCAATTAAAACGAAAAGTCAAAATTTTACATATTTTCCCATATCAGCTCATATATCACAAGTTATCCCTCTCGGAACATAATGATCTTGGTATCATGAAATCTACAGATACATACTTTCATACCTATATTATCGTCTTGTTGAAGCGGCCTCCACGTTATCACTAATTAATTAATCAATTAAAACGAAAAGTCAAAATTTTACATATTTTCCCATATCAGCTCATATATCACGAGTTAGCCTTCTCGAAACATAATGATCATGGTATCATGAAATCTACAGATACATGCCTTCATACCTATATTATCGTCTTGTTGAAGGGGCCTTCACGTTATCACTAATTAATTAATCAATTAAAACGAAAAGTCAAAATTTTACATATTTTCCCATATCAGCTCATATATCACGAGTTACCCCTTTCGGAACATATTGATCTTGGTATCATGAAATCTACAGATACATACCTTCATACCTATATTATCATCTTGTTGAAGCGGCCTCCACGTTATCACTAATAATTTAATCAATTAAAACGGAAAGTCAAAATTTTACATATTTTCCCATATCAGCTCATATATCGCGAGTTACCCCCCTCGGAACATAAGGATCTTGGTATCATGAAATCTACAGATACATACCTTCATACCTGTATTATCGTCTTGTTGAAGCGGCCTCCACGTTATCACTAATTAATTAATCAATTAAAACGATAAGTCAAAATTTCACATATTTTCCCATATCAGTTCATATATCACGAGTTACCCCCCTCGGAACATAATGATTTTGGTATCATCAAATGTACAAGTACATACCTGCATACCTATATTATCGTCTTGTTGAAGCGGCCTCCACGTTATCATTAATTAATTAACCAATTAAAACGAAAAGTCAAAATTTTACATATTTTCCCATATCAGCTCATATATCACAAGTTATCCCTCTCGGAACATAATGATCTTGGTATCATGAAATCTACAGATACATACCTTCATACCTATATTATCGCCTTGTTGAAGCGGCCTTCACGTTATCAGTAATTAATTAATCAATTAAAACGAAAAGTCAAAATTTTACATATTTTCCCATATCAGCACATACATCACGAGTTACCCCCCTCGGAACATAACGATCTTGGAATCATGAAATCTACAGATACGTACCTTCATACCTGTATTATCGTCTTGTTGAAGTGGCCTCCACGTTATCACTAATTAATAAATCAATTAAAACGAAAAGTCAAAATTTTACATATTTTCCCATATCAGCTCATATATCACGAGTTACCCCCCTCGGAACATATTGATCTTGGTATCATGAAATCTACAGATACACACCTTTATACCTAGATTATTGACTTGTTGAAGCGGCCTCCACGTTATCACTAATTAATTAATCAATTAAAACGAAAAGTCAAAATTTTACATATTTTCCCATATCAGCTCATATATCACGAGTTACCTCTCTCGGAACATATTGATCTTGGTATCATGAAATCTACAGATACATACCTTCATACCTGTATTATCGTCTTGTTGAAGCGGCCTCCACGTTATCACTAATTAATTAATCAATTAAAACGAAAAGTCAAAATTTTACATATTTTCCCATATCAGCTCATATATCACGAGTTACCCCCCTCGGAACATAAGGATCTTGGTATCATGAAATCTACAGATACATACCTTCATACCTATATTATTGACTTGTTGAAGCGGCCTACACGTTCTCACTAATTAATTAATCAATTAAAACGATAAGTCAAAATTTCACATATTTTCCCATATCAGTTCATATATCACGAGTTACCCCCTCGGAACATAATGATTTTGGTATCATCAAATGTACAAATGCATACCTGCATACCTATATTATCGTCTTGTTGAAGCGGCCTCCACGTTATCACTAATTAATTAATCAATTAAAACGAAAAGTCAAAATTATACATATTTTCCCATATCAGCTCATACATCACATATTATCCCTCTCGGAACATAATGGTCTTGGTATCATGAAATCTACAGATACATACCTTCATACCTATATTATCGTCTTGTTGAAGCGGCCTTCACGTTATCACTAATTAATTAATCAATTAAAACGAAAAGTCAAAATTTTACATATTTTCCCATATCAGCTCATATATCACGAGTTACCCCCCTCGGAACATAATGATCTTGGAATCGTGAAATCTACAGATACGTACCTTCATACCTGTATTATCGTTTTGTTGAAGCGGCCTCCACGTTATCACTAATTAATTAATCAATTAAAACGATAAGTCAAAATTTTACATATTTTCCCATATCAGCTCATATATCACGAGTTACCCCCCTCGGAACATAAGGATCTTGGTATCATGAAATCTACAGATACACACCTTTATACCTAGATTATTGAGTTGTTGAAGCGGCCTCCACGTTATCAATAATTAATTAATCAATTAAAACGAAAAGTCAAAATTTTACATATTTTCCCATATCAGCTCATATATCACGAGTTACCCCTCTCGGAACATATTGATCTTGGTATCATGAAATCTACAGATACATACCTTCATACCTGTATTATCGTCTTGTTGAAGCGGCCTCCACGTTATCACTAATTAATTAATCAATTAAAACGAAAAGTCAAAATTTTACATATTTTCCCATATCAGCTCATATATCACGAGTTACCCCCCTCGGAACATAAGGATCTTGGTATCATGAAATCTACAGATACATACCTTCATACCTATATTATTGACTTGTTGAAGCGGCCTCCACGTTATCACTAATTAATTAATCAATTAAAACGAAAAGTCAAAATTTTACATATTTTCCCATATCAGCTCATATATCACAAGTTATCCCTCTCGGAACATAATGATCTTGGAATCATGAAATCTACAGATACATACCTTCATACCTACATTATCGTCTTGTTGAAGCGGCCTTAACGTTATCACTAAATAATTAATCAATTAAAACGAAAAGTCAAAATTTTACATATTTTCCCATATCAGCTCATATATCACGAGTTACCCCCCTCGGAACATAATGATCTTGAAATCATGAAATCTACAGATACGTACCTTCATACCTGTATTATCGTCTTGTTGAAGCGGCCTCCACGTTATCACTAATTAATTAATCAATTAAAACGAAAAGTCAAAATTTTACATATTTCCCATATCAGCTCGTATATCACGAGTTACCCCCCTCGGAACATATTGATCTTGGTATCATGAAATCTACAGATACATACCTTCATACCTATATTATCGTCTTGTTGAAGCGGCCTCCACGTTATCACTAATTAATTAATCAATTAAAACGAAAAGTCAAAATTTTACATATTTTCCCATATCAGCTCATATATCACAAGTTATCCCTCTCGGAACATAATGATCTTGGTATCATGAAATCTACAGATACATACCTTCATACCTATATTATCGTCTTGTTGAAGCGGCCTTCACGTTATCACTAATTAATTACTCAATTAAAACGAAAAGTCAAAATTTTACATATTTTCCCATGTCAGCTCATATATCACGAGTTACCCCCCTCGGAACATAATGATCTTGGAATCATGAAATCTACAGATACGTACCTTCATATCTGTATTATCGTCTTGTTGAAGCGGCCTCCACGTTATCACTAATTAATTAATAAATTAAAACAAAAAGTCAAAATTTTACATATTTTCCCATATCAGCTCATATGTCACGAGTTACCCACCTCGGAACATATTGATCTTGGTATCATGAAATCTACAGATACATACCTTCATACCTATATTATCGTGTTGTTGAAGCGACCTCCACGTTATCACTAATTAATTAATCAATTAAAACGAAAAGTCAAAATTTTACATATTTTCCCATATCAGCTCATATATCACGAGTTACCCCCCTCGGAACATAAGGATCTTGGTATCATGAAATCTACAGATACACACCTTTATACCTGGATTATTGACTTGTTGAAGCGGCCTCCACGTTATCACTAATTAATTAATCATTTAAAACGAAAAGTCAAAATTTTACATATTTTCCCATATCAGCTCATATATCACGAGTTACCCCCCCTGGGAACATAATGATCTTGGTATCATCAAATGAACAAATACATACCTTCATACCTATATTATCGTCTTGTTGAAGCAGTCTCCACGTTATCACTAATTAATTAATCAATTAAAACGAAAAGTCAAAATTTTACATATTTTCCCATATCAGCTCATATATCACGAGTTACCCCCCTCGGAACATATTGATCTTGGTATCATGAAATCTACAGATACATACCATCATACCTATATTAACATCTTGTTGAAGCGGCCTCAACGTTATCACTAATAATTTAATCAATTAAAACGGAAAGTCAAAATTTTACATATTTTCCCATATCAGCTCATATATCACGAGTTACCCCCCTCGGAACATAAGGATCTTGGTATCATGAAATCTACAGATACATACCTTCATACCTGTATTATCGTCTTGTTGAAGCGGCCTCCACGTTATCACTAATTAATTAATCAATTAAAACGAAAAGTCAAAATTTCACATATTTTCCCATATCAGTTCATATATCACGAGTTACCCCCCTCGGAACATAATGATTTTGGTATCATCAAATGTACAAATACATACCTGCATACCTATATTATCGTCTTGTTGAAGCGGCCTCCACGTTATCACTAATTAATTAACCAATTAAAACGAAAAGTCAAAATTTTACATATTTTCCCATATCAGCTCATATATCACAAGTTATCCCTCTCGGAACATAATGATCTTGGTATCATGAAATCTACAGATACATACCTTCATACCTATATTATCGTCTTGTTGAAGCGGCCTTCACGTTATCAGTAATTCATTAATCAATTAAAACGAAAAGTCAAAATTTTACATATTTTCCCATATCAGCTCATATATCACGAGTTACCCCCCTCGGAACATAACGATCTTGGAATCATGAAATCTACAGATACGTTCCTTCATACCTGTATTATCGTCTTGTTGAAGTGGCCTCCACGTTATCACTAATTAATTAATCAATTAAAACGAAAAGTCAAAATTTTACATATTTTCCCATATCAGCTCATATATCACGAGTTACCCCCCTCGGAACATATTGATCTTGGTATCATGAAATCTACAGATACATACCTTCATACCTATATTATCGTGTTGTTGAAGCGGCCTCCACGTTATCACTAATTAATTAATCAATTAAAACGAAAAGTCAAAATTTTACATATTTTCCCATATCAGCTCATATATCACGCGTTACCCCCCTCGGAACATAAGGATCTTGGTATCATGAAATCTACAGATACACACCTTTATACCTAGATTATTGACTTGTTGAACCGGCCTCCAAGTTATCACTAATTAATTAATCAATTAAAACGAAAAGTCAAAATTTTACATATTTTTCCATATCAGCTCATATATCACGAGTTACCCCTCTCGGAACATATTGATCTTGGTATCATGAAATCTACAGATACACACCTTTATACCTAGATTATTGACTTGTTGAAGCGGCCTCCACGTTATCACTAATTAATTAATCAATTAAAACGAAAAGTCAAAATTTTACATATTTTCCTATATCAGCTCATATATCACGAGTTACCCCCCTCGGAACATAAGGATATTGGTATCATGAAATCTACAGATACATACCTTCATATCTATATTATTGGCTTGTTGAAGCGGTCTCCACGTTATCACTAATTAATTAATCAATTAAAACGAAAAGTCAAAATTTTACATATTTTCCCATATCAGCTCATATATCACGAGTTACCCCCCTCGGAACATAAGGATCTTGGTATCATGAAATCTACAGATACATACCTTCATACCTATATTATCGTCTTGTTGAAGCGGCCTTCACGTTATCACTAAATAATTAATCAATTAAAACGAAAAGTCAAAAATTAACATATTTTCCCATATCAGCTCATATATCACGAGTTACCCCCCTCGGAACATAATGATCTTGGAATCATGAAATCTACAGATACGTACCTTCATACCTGTATTATCGTCTTGTTGAAGCGGCCTCCACGTTATCACTAATTAATTAATCAATTAAAACGAAAAGTCAAAATTTTACATATTTCCCATATCAGCTCATATATCACGAGTTACCCCCCTCGGAACATATTGATCTTGGTATCATGAAATCTACAGATACATACCTTCATACCTATATTATCGTCTTGTTGAAGCGGCCTCCACGTTATCACTAATTAATTAATCAATTAAAACGAAAAGTCAAAATTTTACATATTTTCCCATATCAGCTCATATATCACAAGTTATCCCTCTCGGAACATAATGATCTTGGTATCATGAAATCTACAGATACATACCTTCATACCTATATTATCGTCTTGTTGAAGCGGCCTTCACGTTATCACTAATTAATTACTCAATTAAAACGAAAAGTCAAAATTTTACATATTTTCCCATGTCAGCTCATATATCACGAGTTACCCCCCTCGGAACATAATGATCTTCGAATCATGAAATCTACAAATACGTACCTTCATATCTGTATTATCGTCTTGTTGAAGCGGCCTCCACGTTATCAATAATTAATTAATAAATTAAAACAAAAAGTCAAAATTTTACATATTTTCCCATATCAGCTCATATGTCACGAGTTACCCACCTCGGAACATATTGATCTTGGTATCATGAAATCTACAGATACATACCTTCATACCTATGTTATCGTGTTGTTGAAGCGGCCTCCACGTTATCACTAATTAATTAATCAATTAAAACGAAAAGTCAAAATTTTACATATTTTCCCATATCAGCTCATATATCACGAGTTACCCCGGTCGGAACATAAGGATCTTGGTATCATGAAATCTACAGATACATACCTTCATACCTGTATTATCGTTTTGTTGAAGCGGCCTCCACGTTATCACTAATTAATTAATAAATTAAAACGAAAAGTCAAAATTTCACATATTTTCCCATATCAGTTCATATATCACGAGTTACCCCCCTCGGAACATAATGATTTTGGTATCATCAAATGTACAAATACATACCTGTATACCTATATTATCGTCTTGTTGAAGCGGCCTCCACGTTATCACTAATTAATTAACCAATTAAAACGAAAAGTCAAAATTTTACATATTTTCCCATATCAGCTCATATATCACAAGTTATCCCTCTCGGAACATAATGATCTTGGTATCATGAAATCTACAGATACATACCTTCATACCTATATTATCGTCTTGTTGAAGCGGCCTTCACGTTATCAGTAATTCATTAATCAATTAAAACGAAAAGTCAAAATTTTACATATTTTCCCATATCAGCTCATATATCACGAGTTACCCCCCTCGGAACATAACGATCTTGGAATCATGAAATCTACAGATAGGTTCCTTCATACCTGTATTATCGTCTTGTTGAAGTGGCCTCCACGTTATCACTAATTAATTAATCAATTAAAACGAAAAGTCAAAATTTTACATATTTTCCCATATCAGCTCATATATCACGAGTTACCCCCCTCGGAACATATTGATCTTGGTATCATGAAATCTACAGATACATACCTTCATACCTATATTATCGTGTTGTTGAAGCGGCCTCCACGTTATCACTAATTAATTAATCAATTAAAACGAAAAGTCAAAATTTTACATATTTTCCCATATCAGCTCATATATCACGAGTTACCCCCCTCGGAACATAAGGATCTTGGTATCATGAAATCTACAGATACACACCTTTATACCTAGATTATTGACTTGTTGAACCGGCCTCCAAGTTATCACCAATTAATTAATCAATTAAAACGAAAAGTCAAAATTTTACATATTTTTCCATATCAGCTCATATATCACGAGTTACCCCTCTCGGAACATATTGATCTTGGTATCATGAAATCTACAGATACACACCTTTGTACCTAGATTATTGACTTGTTGAAGCGGCCTCCACGTTATCACTAATTAATTAATCAATTAAAACGAAAAGTCAAAATTTTACATATTTTCCCATATCAGCACATATATCACGAGTTACCCCCCTCGGAACATAAGGATATTGGTATCATGAAATCTACAGATACATACCTTCATACCTATATTATTGGCTTGTTGAAGCGGTCTCCACGTTATCACTAATTAATTAATCAATTAAAACGAAAAGTCAAAATTTTACATATTTCCCATATCAGCTCATATATCACGAGTTACCCCCCTCGGAACATATTGATCTTGGTATCATGAAATCTACAGATACATACCTTCATACCTATATTATCGTCTTGTTGAAGCGGCCTCCACGTTATCACTAATTAATTAATCAATTAAAACGAAAAGTCAAAATTTTACATATTTTCCCATATCAGCTCATATATCACAAGTTATCCCTCTCGGAACATAATGATCTTGGTATCATGAAATCTACAGATACATACCTTCATACCTATATTATCGTCTTGTTGAAGCGGCCTTCACGTTATCACTAATTAATTACTCAATTAAAACGAAAAGTCAAAATTTTACATATTTTCCCATGTCAGCTCATATATCACGAGTTACCCCCCTCGGAACATAATGATCTTGGAATCATGAAATCTACAAATACGTACCTTCATATCTGTATTATCGTCTTGTTGAAGCGGCCTCCACGTTATCACTAATTAATTAATAAATTAAAACAAAAAGTCAAAATTTTACATATTTTCCCATATCAGCTCATATGTCACGAGTTACCCACCTCGGAACATATTGATCTTGGTATCATGAAATCTACAGATACATACCTTCATACCTATATTATCGTGTTGTTGAAGCGGCCTACACGTTATCACTAATTAATTAATCAATTAAAACGAAAGTCAAAATTTTACATATTTTCCCATATCAGCTCATATATCACGAGTTACCCCGGTCGGAACATAAGGATCTTGGTATCATGAAATCTACAGATACACACCTTTATACCTGGATTATTGACTTGTTGAAGCGGCCTCCACGTTATCACTAATTAATTAATCAATTAAAACGAAAAGTCAAAATTTTACATATTTTCCCATATCAGCTCATATATCACGAGTTCCCCCCCCCTGGGAACATAATGATCTTGGTATCATCAAATGTACAAATACATACCTTCATACCTATATTATCGTCTTGTTTAAGCAGTCTCCACGTTATCACTAATTAATTAATCAATTAAAACGAAAAGTCAAAATTTTACATATTTTCCCGTATCAGCTCATATATCACGAGTTACCCCCCTCGGAACATATTGATCTTGGTATCATGAAATCTACAGATACATACCTTCATACCTATATTAACATCTTGTTGAAGCGGCCTCCACGTTATCACTAATAATTTAATCAATAAAAACGGAAAGTCAAAATTTTACATATTTTCCCATATCAGCTCATATATCACGAGTTTGGCCCCTCGGAACATAAGGATCTTGGTATCATGAAATCTACAGATACATACCTTCATACCTGTATTATCGTCTTGTTGAAGCGGCCTCCACGTTATCACTAATTAATTGATCAATTAAAACGATAAGTCAAAATTTCACATATTTTCCCATATCAGTTCATATATCACGAGTTACCCCCCTCGGAACATAATGATTTTGGTATCATCAAATGTACAAATACATACCTGCATACCTATATTATCGTCTTGTTGAAGCGGCCTCCACGTTATCACTAATTAATTAACCAATTAAAACGAAAAGTCAAAATTTTACATATTTTCCCATATCAGCTCATATATCACGAGTTACCCCCCTCGGAACATAACGATCTTGGAATCATGAAATCTACAGATACGTTCCTTCATACCTGTATTATCGTCTTGTTGAAGTGGCCTCCACGTTATCACTAATTAATTAATCAATTAAAACGAAAAGTCAAAATTTTACATATTTTCCCATATCAGCTCATATATCACGAGTTACCCCCCTCGGAACATATTGATCTTGGTATCATGAAATCTACAGATACATACCTTCATACTTATATTATCGTTTTGTTGAAGCGGCCTCCACGTTATCCCTAATTAATTAATCAATTAAAACGAAAAGTCAAAATTTTACATATTTTCCCATATCAGCTCATATATCACGAGTTACCCCCCTCGGAACATAAGGATCTTGGTATCATGAAATCTACAGATACATACCTTCATACCTATATTATTGTCTTGTTGAAGCGGCCTCCACGTTATCACTAATTAATTAATCAATTAAAACGAAAAGTCAAAATTTTACATATTTTTCCATATCAGCTCATATATCACGAGTTACCCCTCTCGGAACATATTGATCTTGGTATCATGAAATCTACAGATACACACCTTTATACCTAGATTATTGACTTGTTGAAGCGGCCTCCACGTTATCACTAATTAATTAATCAATTAAAACGAAAAGTCAAAATTTTACATATTTTCCCATATCAGCTCATATATCACGAGTTACCCCCCTCGGAACATAAGGATCTTGGTATCATGAAATCTACAGATACATACCTTCATACCTATATTATTGTCTTGTTGAAGCGGCCTCCACGTTATCACTAATTAATTAATCAATTAAAACGAAAAGTCAAAATTTTACATATTTTTCCATATCAGCTCATATATCACGAGTTACCCCTCTCGGAACATATTGATCTTGGTATCATGAAATCTACAGATACACACCTTTATACCTAGATTATTGACTTGTTGAAGCGGCCTCCACGTTATCACTAATTAATTAATCAATTAAAACGAAAAGTCAAAATTTTACATATTTTCCCATATCAGCTCATATATCACGAGTTACCCCCCTCGGAACATAAGGATATTGGTATCATGAAATCTACAGATACATACCTTCATACCTATATTATTGGCTTGTTGAAGCGGTCTCCACGTTATCACTAAATAATTAATCAATTAAAACGAAAAGTCAAAATTTTACATATTTTCCCATATCAGCTCATATATCACGAGTTACCCCCCTCGGAACATAAGGATCTTGGTATCATGAAATCTACAGATACATACCTTCATACCTATATTATTGACTTGTTGAAGCGGCCTACACGTTATCACTAATTAATTAATCAATTAAAACGATAAGTCAAAATTTCACATATTTTCCCATATCAGTTCATATATCACGAGTTACCCCCCTCGGAACATAATGATTTTGGTATCATCAAATGTACAAATGCATACCTGCATACCTATATTATCGTCTTGTTGAAGCGGCCTCCACGTTATCACTAATTAATTAATCAATTAAAACGAAAAGTCAAAATTATACATATTTTCCCATATCAGCTCATATATCACAAGTTATCCCTCTCGGAACATAATGGTCTTGGTATCATGAAATCTACAGATACATACCTTCATACCTATATTATCGTCTTGTTGAAGCGGCCTCCACGTTATCACTAATTAATTAATCAATTAAAACGAAAAGTCAAAATTTTACATATTTTCCCATATCAGCTCATATATCACGAGTTACCCCCCTCGGAACATAATGATCTTGGAATCGTGAAATCTACAGATACGTACCTTCATACTTGTATTATCGACTTGTTGAAGCGGCCTCCACGTTATCACTAATTAATTAATCAATTAAAACGAAAAGTCAAAATTTTACATATTTTCCCATATCAGCTCATATATCACGAGTTACCCCCCTCGGAACATATTGATCTTGGTATCATGAAATCTACAGATACATACCTTCATACCTATATTATCGTCTTGTTGAAGCGGCCTCCACGTTATCACTAATTAATTAACCAATTAAAACGAAAAGTCAAAATTTTACATATTTTCCCATATCAGCTCATATATCACAAGTTATCCCTCTCGGAACATAATGATCTTGGTATCATGAAATCTACAGATACATACCTTCATACCTATATTATCGTCTTGTTGAAGCGGCCTCCACGTTATCACTAATTAATTAATCAATTAAAACGAAAAGTCAAAATTTTACATATTTTCCCATATCAGCTCATATATCACGAGTTACCCCCCTCCGAACATAATGATCTTGGAATCATGAAATCTACAGATACGTACCTTCATACCTGTATTATCGTCTTGTTGAAGCGGCCTCCACGTTATCACTAATTAATTAATCAATTAAAACGAAAAGTCAAATTTTTACATATTTTCCCATATCAGCTCATATATCACGAGTTACCCCCCTCGGAACATATTGATCTTGGTATCATGAAATCTACAGATACATACCTTCATACCTATATTATAGTCTTGTTGTAGCGGCCTCCACGTTATCACTAATTAATTAATCAATTAAAACGAAAAGTCAAAATTTTACATATTTTCCCATATCAGCTCATATATCACGAGTTACCCCCCTCGGAACATAAGGATCTTGGTATCATGAAATCTACAGATACACACCTTTATACCTAGATTATTGACTTGTTGAAGCGGCCTCCACGTTATCACTAATTAATTAATCAATTAAAACGAAAAGTCACAATTTTACATATTTTCCCATATCAGCTCATATATCACGAGTTACCCCTCTCGGCACATATTGATCTTGGTATCATGAAATTTGCAGATACATACCTTCATACCTATATTATCGTCTTGTTGAAGCGGCCTCCACGTTATCACTAATTAATTAATCAATTAAAACGAAAAGTCAAAATTTTACATATTTTCCCATATCAGCTCATATATCACGAGTTACCCCCCTCGGAACATAAGGATCTTGGTATCATGAAATCTACAGATAAATACCTTCATACCTATATTATCGCCTTGTTGAAGCGGCCTCCAGGTTATCAGTATATAATTAATCAATTAAAACGAAAAGTCAAAATTTTACATATTTTCCCATATCAGCTCATATATCACGAGTTATCCCTCTCGGAACATAATGATCTTGGTATCATGAAATCTAGAGATACATACCTTCATACCTATATTATCGTCTTGTTGAAGCGGCCTTTACGTTATCACTAATTAATTAATCAATTAAAACGAAAAGTCAAAATTTTACATATTTTCCCATATCAGCTCATATATCACGAGTTATCCCTCTCGGAACATAATGATCTTGGTATCATGAAATCTACAGATACATACCTTCATACCTATATTATCGTCTTGTTGAAGCGGCCTTCACGTTATCAGTAATTAATTAATCAATTAAAAAGAAAAGTCAAAATTTTTCATATTTTCCCATATCAGCTCATATATCACGAGTTACCCCCCTCGGAACATAACGATCTTGGAATCATGAAATCTACAGATACGTTCCTTCATACCTGTATTATCGTCTTGTTGAAGTGGCCTCCACGTTATCACTAATTAATTAATCAATTAAAACGAAAAGTCAAAATTTTACATATTTTCCCATATCAGATCATATATAACGAGTTACCCCCCTCGGAACATATTGATCTTGGTATCACGAAATCTACAGATAAATACCTTCATACCTATATTATCGTGTTGTTGAAGCGGCCTCCACGATATCACTAATTAATTAATCAATTAAAACGAAAAGTCAAAATTTTACATATTTTCCCATATCAGCTCATATATCACGAGTTACCCCCCTCGGAACATAAGGATCTTGGTATCATGAAATCTACAGATACACACCTTTATACCTAGATTATTGACTTGTTGAAGCGGCCTCCACGTTATCACTAATTAATTAATCAATTAAAACGAAAAGTCAAAATTTTACATATTTTTCCATATCAGCTCATATATCACGAGTTACCCCTCTCGGAACATATTGATCTTGGTATCATGAAATCTACAGATACACACCTTTATACCTAGATTATTGACTTGTTGAAGCGGCCTCCAAGTTATCACTAATTAATTAATCAATTAAAACGAAAAGTCAAAATTTTACATATTTTCCCATATCAGCTCATATATCACGAGTTACCCCTCTCGGAACATAAGGATATTGGTATCATGAAATCTACAGATACATACCTTCATACCTATATTATTGGCTTGTTGAAGCGGTCTCCACGTTATCACTAATTAATTAATCAATTAAAACGAAAAGTCAAAACTTTACATATTTTCCCATATCAGCTCATATATCACGAGTTATCCCTCTCGGAACATAAGGATCTTGGTATCATGAAATCTACAGATACATACCTTCATACCTATATTATTGACTTGTTGAAGCGGCCTACACGTTATCACTAATTAATTAATAAATTAAAACGATAAGTCAAAATTTCACATATTTTCCCATATCAGTTCATATATCACGAGTTACCCCCCTCGGAACATAATGATTTTGGTATCATCAAATGTACAAATGCATACCTGCATACCTATATTATCGTCTTGTTGAAGCGGCCTCCACGTTATCACTAATTAATTAATCAATTAAAACGAAAAGTCAAAATTATACATATTTTCCCATATCAGCTCATATATCACGAGTTACCCCCCTCGGAACATAATGGTCTTGGTATCATGAAATCTACAGATACATACCTTCAATCCTATATTATCGTCTTGTTGAAGCGGCCTTCACGTTATCACTAATTAATTAATCAATTAAAACGAAAAGTCAAAATTTTACATATTTTCCCATATCAGCTCATATATCACGAGTTACCCCCCTCGGAACATAATGATCTTGGAATCGTGAAATCTACAGATACGTTCCTTCATACTTGTATTATCGACTTGTTGAAGCGGCCTCCACGTTATCACTAATTAATTAATCAATTAAAACGAAAAGTCAAAATTTTACATATTTTCCCATATCAGCTCATATATCACAAGTTATCCCTCTCGGAACATAATGATCTTGGTATCATGAAATCTACAGATACATACCTTCATAGCTATATTATCGTCTTGTTGAAGCGGCCTCCACGTTATCACTAATTAATTAATCAATTAAAACGAAAAGTCAAAATTTTACATATTTTCCCATATCAGCTCATATATCACGAGTTACCCCCCTCCGAACATAATGATCTTGGAATCATGAAATCTACAGATACGTACCTTCATACCTGTATTATCGTCTTGTTGAAGCGGCCTCCACGTTATCACTAATTAATTAATCAATTAAAACGAAAAGTCAAATTTTTACATATTTTCCCATATCAGCTCATATATCACGAGTTACCCCCCTCGGAACATATTGATCTTGGTATCATGAAATCTACAGATACATACCTTCATACCTATATTATAGTCTTGTTGTAGCGGCCTCCACGTTATCACTAATTAATTAATCAATTAAAACGAAAAGTCAAAATTTTACATATTTTCCCATATCAGCTCATATATCACGAGTTACCCCCCTCGGAACATAAGGATCTTGGTATCATGAAATCTACAGATACACACCTTTATACCTAGATTATTGACTTGTTGAAGCGGCCTCCACGTTATCACTAATTAATTAATCAATTAAAACGAAAAGTCACAATTTTACATATTTTCCCATATCAGATCATATATAACGAGTTACCCCCCTCGGAACATATTGATCTTGGTATCACGAAATCTACAGATAAATACCTTCATACCTATATTATCGTGTTGTTGAAGCGGCCTCCACGATATCACTAATTAATTAATCAATTAAAACGAAAAGTCAAAATTTTACATATTTTCCCATATCAGCTCATATATCACGAGTTACCCCCCTCGGAACATAAGGATCTTGGTATCATGAAATCTACAGATACACACCTTTATACCTAGATTATTGACTTGTTGAAGCGGCCTCCACGTTATCACTAATTAATTAATCAATTAAAACGAAAAGTCAAAATTTTACATATTTTTCCATATCAGCTCATATATCACGAGTTACCCCTCTCGGAACATATTGATCTTGGTATCATGAAATCTACAGATACACACCTTTATACCTAGATTATTGACTTGTTGAAGCGGCCTCCAAGTTATCACTAATTAATTAATCAATTAAAACGAAAAGTCAAAATTTTACATATTTTCCCATATCAGCTCATATATCACGAGTTACCCCTCTCGGAACATAAGGATATTGGTATCATGAAATCTACAGATACATACCTTCATACCTATATTATTGGCTTGTTGAAGCGGCCTACACGTTATCACTAATTAATTAATAAATTAAAACGATAAGTCAAAATTTCACATATTTTCCCATATCAGTTCATATATCACGAGTTACCCCCCTCGGAACATAATGATTTTGGTATCATCAAATGTACAAATGCATACCTGCATACCTATATTATCGTCTTGTTGAAGCGGCCTCCACGTTATCACTAATTAATTAATCAATTAAAACGAAAAGTCAAAATTATACATATTTTCCCATATCAGCTCATATATCACGAGTTACCCCCCTCGGAACATAATGGTCTTGGTATCATGAAATCTACAGATACATACCTTCAATCCTATATTATCGTCTTGTTGAAGCGGCCTTCACGTTATCACTAATTAATTAATCAATTAAAACGAAAAGTCAAAATTTTACATATTTTCCCATATCAGCTCATATATCACGAGTTACCCCCCTCGGAACATAATGATCTTGGAATCGTGAAATCTACAGATACGTTCCTTCATACTTGTATTATCGACTTGTTGAAGCGGCCTCCACGTTATCACTAATTAATTAATCAATTAAAACGAAAAGTCAAAATTTTACATATTTTCCCATATCAGCTCATATATCACAAGTTATCCCTCTCGGAACATAATGATCTTGGTATCATGAAATCTACAGATACATACCTTCATACCTATATTATCGTCTTGTTGAAGCGGCCTCCACGTTATCACTAATTAATTAATCAATTAAAACGAAAAGTCAAAATTTTACATATTTTCCCCTATCAGCTCATATATCACGAGTTACCCCCCTCCGAACATAATGATCTTGGAATCATGAAATCTACAGATACGTACCTTCATACCTGTATTATCGTCTTGTTGAAGCGGCCTCCACGTTATCACTAATTAATTAATCAATTAAAACGAAAAGTCAAATTTTTACATATTTTCCCATATCAGCTCATATATCACGAGTTACCCCCCTCGGAACATATTGATCTTGGTATCATGAAATCTACAGATACATACCTTCATACCTATATTATAGTCTTGTTGTAGCGGCCTCCACGTTATCACTAATTAATTAATCAATTAAAACGAAAAGTCAAAATTTTACATATTTTCCCATATCAGCTCATATATCACGAGTTACCCCCCTCGGAACATAAGGATCTTGGTATCATGAAATCTACAGATACACACCTTTATACCTAGATTATTGACTTGTTGAAGCGGCCTCCACGTTATCACTAATTAATTAATCAATTAAAACGAAAAGTCACAATTTTACATATTTTCCCATATCAGCTCATATATCACGAGTTACCCCTCTCGGCACATATTGATCTTGGTATCATGAAATTTGCAGATACATACCTTCATACCTATATTATCGTCTTGTTGAAGCGGCCTCCACGTTATCACTAATTAATTAATCAATTAAAAGGAAAAGTCAAAATTTTACATATTTTCCCATATCAGCTCATATATCACGAGTTACCCCCCTCGGAACATAAGGATCTTGGTATCATGAAATCTACAGATAAATACCTTCATACCTATATTATCGCCTTGTTGAAGCGGCCTCCAGGTTATCAGTATATAATTAATCAATTAAAACGAAAAGTCAAAATTTTACATATTTTCCCATATCAGCTCATATATCACGAGTTATCCCTCTCGGAACATAATGATCTTGGTATCATGAAATCTAGAGATACATACCTTCATACCTATATTATCGTCTTGTTGAAGCGGCTTTTACGTTATCACTAATTAATTAATCAATTAAAACGAAAAGTCAAAATTTTACATATTTTCCCATATCAGCTCATATATCACGAGTTACCCCTCTCGGAACATAATGATCTTGGTATCATGAAATCTACAGATACATACCTTCATACCTATATTATCGTCTTGTTGAAGCGGCCTTCACGTTATCAGTAATTAATTAATCAATTAAAAAGAAAAGTCAAAATTTTTCATATTTTCCCATATCAGCTCATATATCACGAGTTACCCCCCTCGGAACATAACGATCTTGGAATCATGAAATCTACAGATACGTTCCTTCATACCTGTATTATCGTCTTGTTGAAGTGGCCTCCACGTTATCACTAATTAATTAATCAATTAAAACGAAAAGTCAAAATTTTACATATTTTCCCATATCAGATCATATATAACGAGTTACCCCCCTCGGAACATATTGATCTTGGTATCACGAAATCTACAGATAAATACCTTCATACCTATATTATCGTGTTGTTGAAGCGGCCTCCACGTTATCACTAATTAATTAATCAATTAAAACGAAAAGTCAAAATTTTACATATTTTCCCATATCAGCTCATATATCACGAGTTACCCCCCTCGGAACATAAGGATCTTGGTATCATGAAATCTACAGATACACACCTTTATACCTAGATTATTGACTTGTTGAAGCGGCCTCCAAGTTATCACTAATTAATTAATCAATTAAAACGAAAAGTCAAAATTTTACATATTTTCCCATATCAGCTCATATATCACGAGTTACCCCCCTCGGAACATAAGGATATTGGTATCATGAAATCTACAGATACATACCTTCATACCTATATTATTGGCTTGTTGAAGCGGTCTCCACGTTATCACTAATTAATTAATCAATTAAAACGAAAAGTCAAAACTTTACTTATTTTCCCATATCAGCTCATATATCACGAGTTATCCCTCTCGGAACATAAGGATCTTGGTATCATGAAATCTACAGATACATACCTTCATACCTATATTATTGACTTGTTGAAGCGGCCTACACGTTATCACTAATTAATTAATAAATTAAAACGATAAGTCAAAATTTCACATATTTTCCCATATCAGTTCATATATCACGAGTTACCCCCCTCGGAACATAATGATTTTGGTATCATCAAATGTACAAATGCATGCCTGCATACCTATATTATCGTCTTGTTGAAGCGGCCTCCACGTTATCACTAATTAATTAATCAATTAAAACGAAAAGTCAAAATTATACATATTTTCCCATATCAGCTCATATATCACGAGTTACCCCCCTCGGAACATAATGGTCTTGGTATCATGAAATCTACAGATACATACCTTCAATCCTATATTATCGTCTTGTTGAAGCGGCCTTCACGTTATCACTAATTAATTAATCAATTAAAACGAAAAGTCAAAATTTTACATATTTTCCCATATCAGCTCATATATCACGAGTTACCCCCCTCGGAACATAATGATCTTGGAATCGTGAAATCTACAGATACGTACCTTCACACCTGTATTATCGACTTGTTGAAGCGGCCTCCACGTTATCACTAATTAATTAATCAATTAAAACGAAAAGTCAAAATTTTACATATTTTCCCATATCAGCTCATATATCACGAGTTACCCCCCTCGGAACATATTGATCTTGGTATCATGAAATCTTCAGATACATACCTTCATACCTATATTATCGTCTTGTTGAAGCGGCCTCCACGTTATCACTAATTAATTAACCAATTAAAACGAAAAGTCAAAATTTTACATATTTTCCCATATCAGCTCATATATCACAAGTTATCCCTCTCGGAACATAATGATCTTGGTATCATGAAATCTACAGATACATACCTTCATACCTATATTATCGTCTTGTTGAAGCGGCCTCCACGTTATCACTAATTAATTAATCAATTAAAACGAAAAGTCAAAATTTTACATATTTTCCCATATCAGCTCATATATCACGAGTTACCCCCCTCGGAACAAAATGATCTTGGAATCATGAAATCTACAGATACGTACCTTCATACCTGTATTATCGTCTTGTTGAAGCGGCCTCCACGTTATCACTAATTAATTAATAAATTAAAACAAAAAGTCAAAATTTTACATATTTTCCCATATCAGCTCATATATCACGAGTTACCCCCCTCGGAACATATTGATCTTGGTATCATGAAATCTACAGATACATACCTTCATACCTATATTATAGTCTTGTTGAAGCGGCCTCCACGTTATCACTAATTAATTAATCAATTAAAACGAAAAGTCAAAATTTTACATATTTTCCCATATCAGCTCATATATCACGAGTTACCCCCCTCGGAACATAAGGATCTTGGTATCATGAAATCTACAGATACACTCCTTTATACCTAGATTATTGACTTGTTGAAGCGGCCTCCACGTTATCACTAATTAATTAATCAATTAAAACGAAAAGTCACAATTTTACATATTTTCCCATATCAGCTCATATATCACGAGTTACCCCTCTCGGCACATATTGATCTTGGTATCATGAAATTTGCAGATACATACCTTCATACCTATATTATCGTCTTGTTGAAGCGCCCTCCACGTTATCACTAATTAATTAATCAATTAAAACGAAAAGTCAAAATTTTACATATTTTCCCATATAAGCTCATATATCACGAGTTACCCCCCTCGGAACATAAGGATCTTGGTATCATGAAATCTACAGATACATACCTTCATACCTATATTATCGCCTTGTTGAAGCGGCCTCCAGGTTATCACTATATAATTAATCAATTAAAACGAAAAGTCAAAATTTTACATATTTTCCCATATCAGCTCATATATCACGAGTTATCCCTCTCGGAACATAATGATCTTGGTATCATGAAATCTAGAGATACATACCTTCATACCTATATTATCGTCTTGTTGAAGCGGCCTTTACGTTATCACTAATTAATTAATCAATTAAAACGAAAAGTCAAAATTTTACGTATTTTCCCATATCAGCTCATATATCACGAGTTACCCCCTCGAAACATAATGATCATGGTATCATCAAATCTACAGATACATACCTTCATACGTATATTATCGAGTTGTTGAAGCGGCCTCCACGTTATCACTAATTAATTAATCAATTAAAACGAAAAGTCAAAACTTTACATATTTTCCCATTTCAGCTCATATATCACGAGTTATCCCTCTCGGAACATAATGATCTTGGTATCATGAAATCTACAGATACATACCTTCATACCTATATTATCGTCTTGTTGAAGCGGCCTTCACGTTATCAGTAATTAATTAATCAATTAAAAAGAAAAGTCAAAATTTTACATATTTTCCCATATCAGCTCATATATCACGAGTTACCCCCCTCGGAACATAACGATCTTGGAATCATGAAATCTACAGATACGTTCCTTCATACCTGTATTATCGTCTTGTTGAAGTGGCCTCCACGTTATCACTAATTAATTAATCAATTAAAACGAAAAGTCAAAATTTTACATATTTTCCCATATCAGCTCATATATCACGAGTTACCCCCCTCGGAACATATTGATCTTGGTATCACGAAATCTACAGATAAATACCTTCATACCTATATTATCGTGTTGTTGAAGCGGCCTCCACGTTATCACTAATTAATTAATCAATTAAAACGAAAAGTCAAAATTTTACATGTTTTCCCATATCAGCTCATATATCACGAGTTACCCCCCTCGGAACATAAGGATCTTGGTATCATGAAATCTACAGATACACACCTTTATACCTAGATTATTGACTTGTTGAAGCGGCCTCCACGTTATCACTAATTAATTAATCAATTAAAACGAAAAGTCAAAATTTTACATATTTTTCTATATCAGCTCATATATCACGAGTTACCCCTCTCGGAACATATTGATCTTGGTATCATGAAATCTACAGATACACACCTTTATACCTAGATTATTGACTTGTTGAAGCGGCCTCCAAGTTATCACTAATTAATTAATCAATTAAAACGAAAAGTCAAAATTTTACATATTTTCCCATATCAGCTCATATATCACGAGTTACCCCCCTCGGAACATAAGGATATTGGTATCATGAAATCTACAGATACATACCTTCATACCTATATTATTGGCTTGTTGAAGCGGTCTCCACGTTATCACTAATTAATTAATCAATTAAAACGAAAAGTCAAAACTTTACATATTTTCCCATATCAGCTCATATATCACGAGTTATCCCTCTCGGAACATAAGGATCTTGGTATCATGAAATCTACAGATACATACCTTCATACCTATATTATTGACTTGTTGAAGCGGCCTACACGTTATCACTAATTAATTAATCAATTAAAACGAAAAGTCAAAATTTCACATATTTTCCCATATCAGTTCATATATCACGAGTTACCCCCCTCGGAACATAATGATTTTGGTATCATCAAATGTACAAATGCATACCTGCATACCTATATTATCGTCTTGTTGAAGCGGCCTCCACGTTATCACTAACTAATTAATCAATTAAAACGAAAAGTCAAAATTATACATATTTTCCCATATCAGCTCATATATCACGAGTTACCCCCCTCGGAACATAATGGTCTTGGTATCATGAAATCTACAGATACATACCTTCATACCTATATTATCGTCTTGTTGAAGCGGCCTTCACGTTATCATTAATTAATTAATCAATTAAAACGAAAAGTCAAAATTTTACATATTTTCCCATATCAGCTCATATATCACGAGTTACCCCCCTCGGAACATAATGATCTTGGAATCGTGAAATCTACAGGTACGTACCTTCACACCTGTATTATCGACTTGTTGAAGCGGCCTCCACGTTATCACTAATTAATTAATCAATTAAAACGAAAAGTCAAAATTTTACATATTTTCCCATATCAGCTCATATATCACGAGTTACCCCCCTCGGAACATATTGATCTTGGTATCATGAAATCTTCAGATACATACCTTCATACCTATATTATCGTCTTGTTGAAGCGGCCTCCACGTTATCACTAATTAATTAATCAATTAAAAGGAAAAGTCAAAATTTTACATATTTTCCCATATCAGCTCATATATCACGAGTTACCCCCCTCGGAACATAAGGATCTTGGTATCATGAAATCTACAGATAAATACCTTCATACCTATATTATCGCCTTGTTGAAGCGGCCTCCAGGTTATCAGTATATAATTAATCAATTAAAACGAAAAGTCAAAATTTTACATATTTTCCCATATCAGCTCATATATCACGAGTTATCCCTCTCGGAACATAATGATCTTGGTATCATGAAATCTAGAGATACATACCTTCATACCTATATTATCGTCTTGTTGAAGCGGCTTTTACGTTATCACTAATTAATTAATCAATTAAAACGAAAAGTCAAAATTTTACATATTTTCCCATATCAGCTCATATATCACGAGTTACCCCTCTCGGAACATAATGATCTTGGTATCATGAAATCTACAGATACATACCTTCATACCTATATTATCGTCTTGTTGAAGCGGCCTTCACGTTATCAGTAATTAATTAATCAATTAAAAAGAAAAGTCAAAATTTTTCATATTTTCCCATATCAGCTCATATATCACGAGTTACCCCCCTCGGAACATAACGATCTTGGAATCATGAAATCTACAGATACGTTCCTTCATACCTGTATTATCGTCTTGTTGAAGTGGCCTCCACGTTATCACTAATTAATTAATCAATTAAAACGAAAAGTCAAAATTTTACATATTTTCCCATATCAGATCATATATAACGAGTTACCCCCCTCGGAACATATTGATCTTGGTATCACGAAATCTACAGATAAATACCTTCATACCTATATTATCGTGTTGTTGAAGCGGCCTCCACGTTATCACTAATTAATTAATCAATTAAAACGAAAAGTCAAAATTTTACATATTTTCCCATATCAGCTCATATATCACGAGTTACCCCCCTCGGAACATAAGGATCTTGGTATCATGAAATCTACAGATACACACCTTTATACCTAGATTATTGACTTGTTGAAGCGGCCTCCAAGTTATCACTAATTAATTAATCAATTAAAACGAAAAGTCAAAATTTTACATATTTTCCCATATCAGCTCATATATCACGAGTTACCCCCCTCGGAACATAAGGATATTGGTATCATGAAATCTACAGATACATACCTTCATACCTATATTATTGGCTTGTTGAAGCGGTCTCCACGTTATCACTAATTAATTAATCAATTAAAACGAAAAGTCAAAACTTTACTTATTTTCCCATATCAGCTCATATATCACGAGTTATCCCTCTCGGAACATAAGGATCTTGGTATCATGAAATCTACAGATACATACCTTCATACCTATATTATTGACTTGTTGAAGCGGCCTACACGTTATCACTAATTAATTAATAAATTAAAACGATAAGTCAAAATTTCACATATTTTCCCATATCAGTTCATATATCACGAGTTACCCCCCTCGGAACATAATGATTTTGGTATCATCAAATGTACAAATGCATGCCTGCATACCTATATTATCGTCTTGTTGAAGCGGCCTCCACGTTATCACTAATTAATTAATCAATTAAAACGAAAAGTCAAAATTATACATATTTTCCCATATCAGCTCATATATCACGAGTTACCCCCCTCGGAACATAATGGTCTTGGTATCATGAAATCTACAGATACATACCTTCAATCCTATATTATCGTCTTGTTGAAGCGGCCTTCACGTTATCACTAATTAATTAATCAATTAAAACGAAAAGTCAAAATTTTACATATTTTCCCATATCAGCTCATATATCACGAGTTACCCCCCTCGGAACATAATGATCTTGGAATCGTGAAATCTACAGATACGTACCTTCACACCTGTATTATCGACTTGTTGAAGCGGCCTCCACGTTATCACTAATTAATTAATCAATTAAAACGAAAAGTCAAAATTTTACATATTTTCCCATATCAGCTCATATATCACGAGTTACCCCCCTCGGAACATATTGATCTTGGTATCATGAAATCTTCAGATACATACCTTCATACCTATATTATCGTCTTGTTGAAGCGGCCTCCACGTTATCACTAATTAATTAACCAATTAAAACGAAAAGTCAAAATTTTACATATTTTCCCATATCAGCTCATATATCACAAGTTATCCCTCTCGGAACATAATGATCTTGGTATCATGAAATCTACAGATACATACCTTCATACCTATATTATCGTCTTGTTGAAGCGGCCTCCACGTTATCACTAATTAATTAATCAATTAAAACGAAAAGTCAAAATTTTACATATTTTCCCATATCAGCTCATATATCACGAGTTACCCCCCTCGGAACAAAATGATCTTGGAATCATGAAATCTACAGATACGTACCTTCATACCTGTATTATCGTCTTGTTGAAGCGGCCTCCACGTTATCACTAATTAATTAATAAATTAAAACAAAAAGTCAAAATTTTACATATTTTCCCATATCAGCTCATATATCACGAGTTACCCCCCTCGGAACATATTGATCTTGGTATCATGAAATCTACAGATACATACCTTCATACCTATATTATAGTCTTGTTGAAGCGGCCTCCACGTTATCACTAATTAATTAATCAATTAAAACGAAAAGTCAAAATTTTACATATTTTCCCATATCAGCTCATATATCACGAGTTACCCCCCTCGGAACATAAGGATCTTGGTATCATGAAATCTACAGATACACTCCTTTATACCTAGATTATTGACTTGTTGAAGCGGCCTCCACGTTATCACTAATTAATTAATCAATTAAAACGAAAAGTCACAATTTTACATATTTTCCCATATCAGCTCATATATCACGAGTTACCCCTCTCGGCACATATTGATCTTGGTATCATGAAATTTGCAGATACATACCTTCATACCTATATTATCGTCTTGTTGAAGCGCCCTCCACGTTATCACTAATTAATTAATCAATTAAAACGAAAAGTCAAAATTTTACATATTTTCCCATATAAGCTCATATATCACGAGTTACCCCCCTCGGAACATAAGGATCTTGGTATCATGAAATCTACAGATACATACCTTCATACCTATATTATCGCCTTGTTGAAGCGGCCTCCAGGTTATCACTATATAATTAATCAATTAAAACGAAAAGTCAAAATTTTACATATTTTCCCATATCAGCTCATATATCACGAGTTATCCCTCTCGGAACATAATGATCTTGGTATCATGAAATCTAGAGATACATACCTTCATACCTATATTATCGTCTTGTTGAAGCGGCCTTTACGTTATCACTAATTAATTAATCAATTAAAACGAAAAGTCAAAATTTTACGTATTTTCCCATATCAGCTCATATATCACGAGTTACCCCCTCGAAACATAATGATCATGGTATCATCAAATCTACAGATACATACCTTCATACGTATATTATCGAGTTGTTGAAGCGGCCTCCACGTTATCACTAATTAATTAATCAATTAAAACGAAAAGTCAAAATTTTACATATTTTCCCATTTCAGCTCATATATCACGAGTTATCCCTCTCGGAACATAATGATCTTGGTATCATGAAATCTACAGATACATACCTTCATACCTATATTATCGTCTTGTTGAAGCGGCCTTCACGTTATCAGTAATTAATTAATCAATTAAAAAGAAAAGTCAAAATTTTACATATTTTCCCATATCAGCTCATATATCACGAGTTACCCCCCTCGGAACATAACGATCTTGGAATCATGAAATCTACAGATACGTTCCTTCATACCTGTATTATCGTCTTGTTGAAGTGGCCTCCACGTTATCACTAATTAATTAATCAATTAAAACGAAAAGTCAAAATTTTACATATTTTCCCATATCAGCTCATATATCACGAGTTACCCCCCTCGGAACATATTGATCTTGGTATCACGAAATCTACAGATAAATACCTTCATACCTATATTATCGTGTTGTTGAAGCGGCCTCCACGTTATCACTAATTAATTAATCAATTAAAACGAAAAGTCAAAATTTTACATGTTTTCCCATATCAGCTCATATATCACGAGTTACCCCCCTCGGAACATAAGGATCTTGGTATCATGAAATCTACAGATACACACCTTTATACCTAGATTATTGACTTGTTGAAGCGGCCTCCACGTTATCACTAATTAATTAATCAATTAAAACGAAAAGTCAAAATTTTACATATTTTTCTATATCAGCTCATATATCACGAGTTACCCCTCGGAACATATTGATCTTGGTATCATGAAATCTACAGATACACACCTTTATACCTAGATTATTGACTTGTTGAAGCGGCCTCCAAGTTATCACTAATTAATTAATCAATTAAAACGAAAAGTCAAAATTTTACATATTTTCCCATATCAGCTCATATATCACGAGTTACCCCCCTCGGAACATAAGGATATTGGTATCATGAAATCTACAGATACATACCTTCATACCTATATTATTGGCTTGTTGAAGCGGTCTCCACGTTATCACTAATTAATTAATCAATTAAAACGAAAAGTCAAAACTTTACATATTTTCCCATATCAGCTCATATATCACGAGTTATCCCTCTCGGAACATAAGGATCTTGGTATCATGAAATCTACAGATACATACCTTCATACCTATATTATTGACTTGTTGAAGCGGCCTACACGTTATCACTAATTAATTAATCAATTAAAACGAAAAGTCAAAATTTCACATATTTTCCCATATCAGTTCATATATCACGAGTTACCCCCCTCGGAACATAATGATTTTGGTATCATCAAATGTACAAATGCATACCTGCATACCTATATTATCGTCTTGTTGAAGCGGCCTCCACGTTATCACTAACTAATTAATCAATTAAAACGAAAAGTCAAAATTATACATATTTTCCCATATCAGCTCATATATCACGAGTTACCCCCCTCGGAACATAATGGTCTTGGTATCATGAAATCTACAGATACATACCTTCATACCTATATTATCGTCTTGTTGAAGCGGCCTTCACGTTATCATTAATTAATTAATCAATTAAAACGAAAAGTCAAAATTTTACATATTTTCCCATATCAGCTCATATATCACGAGTTACCCCCCTCGGAACATAATGATCTTGGAATCGTGAAATCTACAGATACGTACCTTCACACCTGTATTATCGACTTGTTGAAGCGGCCTCCACGTTATCACTAATTAATTAATCAATTAAAACGAAAAGTCAAAATTTTACATATTTTCCCATATCAGCTCATATATCACGAGTTACCCCCCTCGGAACATATTGATCTTGGTATCATGAAATCTTCAGATACATACCTTCATACCTATATTATCGTCTTGTTGAAGCGGCCTCCACGTTATCACTAATTAATTAACCAATTAAAACGAAAAGTCAAAATTTTACATATTTTCCCATATCAGCTCATATATCACAAGTTATCCCTCTCGGAACATAATGATCTTGGTATCATGAAATCTACAGATACATACCTTCATACCTATATTATCGTCTTGTTGAAGCGGCCTCCACGTTATCACTAATTAATTAATCAATTAAAACGAAAAGTCAAAATTTTACATATTTTCCCATATCAGCTCATATATCACAAGTTACCCCCCTCGGAACATAATGATCTTGGAATCATGAAATCTACAGATACGTACCTTCATACCTGTATTATCGTCTTGTTGAAGCGGCCTCCACGTTATCACTAATTAATTAATAAATTAAAACAAAAAGTCAAAATTTTACATATTTTCCCATATCAGCTCATATATCACGAGTTACCCCCCTCGGAACATATTGATCTTGGTATCATGAAATCTACAGATACATACCTTCATACCTATATTATAGTCTTGTTGAAGCGGCCTCCACGTTATCACTAATTAATTAATCAATTAAAACGAAAAGTCAAAATTTTACATATTTTCCCATATCAGCTCATATATCACGAGTTACCCCCCTCGGAACATAAGGATCTTGGTATCATGAAATCTACAGATACACTCCTTTATACCTAGATTATTGACTTGTTGAAGCGGCATCCACGTTATCACTAATTAATTAATCAATTAAAACGAAAAGTCACAATTTTACATATTTTCCCATATCAGCTCATATATCACGAGTTACCCCTCTCGGCACATATTGATCTTGGTATCATGAAATTTGCAGATACATACCTTCATACCTATATTATCGTCTTGTTGAAGCGGCCTCCACGTTATCACTAATTAATTAATCAATTAAAACGAAAAGTCAAAATTTTACATATTTTCCCATATCAGCTCATATATCACGAGTTACCCCCCTCGGAACATAAGGATCTTGGTATCATGAAATCTACAGATACATACCTTCATACCTATATTATCGCCTTGTTGAAGCGGCCTCCAGGTTATCACTATATAATTAATCAATTAAAACGAAAAGTCAAAATTTTACATATTTTCCCATATCAGCTCATATATCACGAGTTATCCCTCTCGGAACATAATGATCTTGGTATCATGAAATCTAGAGATAGATACCTTCATACCTATATTATCGACTTGTTGAAGCGGCCTTTACGTTATCACTAATTAATTAATCAATTAAAACGAAAAGTCAAAATTTTACATATTTTCCCATATCAGCTCATATATCACGAGTTACCCCCTCGAAACATAATGATCATGGTATCATCAAATCTACAGATACATACCTTCATACGTATATTATCGAGTTGTTGAAGCGGCCTCCACGTTATCACTAATTAATTAATCAATTAAAACGAAAAGTCAAAATTTTACATATTTTCCCATATCAGCTCATATATCACGAGTTACCCCCCTCGGAACATATTGATCTTGGTATCATGAAATCTTCAGATACATACCTTCATACGTATGTTATCGACTTGTTGAAGCGGCCTCCACGTTATCACTAATTAATTAATCAATGAAAACGAAATGTCAAAATTTTACATATTTTCCAATATCAGCTCATATATCTCGAGTTACCCCCTTCGGAACATAATGATCTTTTTATCATGAAATCTACTGATACCTACCTTCATACCTATGTTATCGCCTTGTTGAAGCGCCCTTCACGTTATCACTAATTAATTAATCAATTAAAACGAAAAGACAAAATTTTACATATTGTCCCATATCAGCTCATATATCACGAGTTACCCCCCTCAGAACATAATGATCTTGGTATCATGAAATCTACAGGCAAATACCTTCATACCTATATTATCGTCTTGTTGAAGCGGCCTCCACGTTATCACTAATTAATTAATCAATTAAAACGAAAAGTCAAAATTATACATATTTTCCCATATCAGCTCATATATCACGAGTTACCTCCCTCGGAACATAATGATCTTGGTATCATAAAATCTACAGATACGTACCTTCATACCTATATTATCGTCTTGTTGAAGCGGCCTCCACGTTATCACTAATTAATTAATCAATTAAAACGAAAAGTCAAAATTTTACATATTTTCCCATATCAGCTCATATATCACGAGCTCATATATCATATAGCCCCCCCCTTGACACTCAGGTTTACACTGGATAAAATGGGCTTCAATTCTGCTTTACACTGGATAAAACATCAAATAATGGTTTAGCCCTTCCCTCTAATATATCCTGAATCCGCCACTGTATATATATATATATATATATATATATATATATATATATATATATATAGAGAGAGAGAGAGAGAGAGAGACTTTTCCATAATTCGTGTAATTTTCTACAGCACTGGAAGAAGATGATGTTTTCAAATTGGTCACTCTTATTAAAAAATATCTTAATGTTTCGAATTTCTATAGGAAATAAGAGAATATTGCTTTTTAGCCCCTCTTTTACGGGTGTAAAGACGAAAGTTCATTTTCCTTATGGCAGATTTAATGTTAAACTTTGGAAGCAGCTATCACCAATAATTATTCGTTAAGATTTTGGAGCAAATGAGTTGTATTTCTTACAAGACACTCATTCACGAAGCTAGTAAAGCCACCTTAAACATTATTTTGGGATGGTCCCCCTTTTGGGGAGCAAGGGGCGTAAAAAGGTGGTGGATGATGTGTTACCAAAATCCAAATATTTATTTTCGGAATGACAGTAAGCGTCAGATTAATTACAAATGTCACAGAATTAATGCTCCAATGCTCCTTACATGTAAGAGTGACTGATAACGGGGTTACAGCCCCCTTTCAAAAATAAAAACTCATCATAAATATCATTTGTATGGACATACGAAAAGCAGTCATTTTTTGTTAATTAACGTGAAATTTGTCGTCATTGTAGCCAAAAAGTATGCGTTTTTCAAATCTGGAATGTTATTTTGGTAACGCACCGCCTTAGGGGGGTACAGGGGCAAAGCATTAGGAGATGGATCTGTAAAAAATTCTAAATTCTGTTTCGGAAATGCAAGTGAGCGTCAGATTAATCACAAATGTTATAAAATTAATGCTCCAATGCTCCTTACATGTAAGAGTGAGTGATAATGGAGCTACAGCCCCCTTTCAAAAATTAAAAAAAATCATCATAAATATACAATCATAGACATACGAGAAGAAGGTATTTTTTGTTAATTAATGTGAAATTCGGCGTCATTTTAGCAAAAGAGTATGCGTTTTTAAAATCATGAATGTTATTTTGGTAACGCACTGCCTTAGGGGGGCACAGGGGGCGAAGCATTACATAATGGACCTTTATGAAAATTCAAAATTCTGTTCTGGAAATGCCAGTGACTCTGAGCGTCAGATTTTTCACAATTGTCACAGAATTAATATTCTGATGCTCGTTGCATGTGCTATTGAATTATATGGGGCTACAGCCCCCTTTCAAAAATAAAAATATCACTATAAATATCCTTGGTAGGGACATATGAGAAGAAGGTACTTTTTGTTAGTTAATGTGAAATTTGTCGTTACTGTAGCAAAAGAGTGTGGGTTTTTCAAATTTGGATTGTTATTTTAGTAACTATCGCCTTAGGGGGGCACAGGGGGCGAAGCAGGCACGTAGCCAGGATTTCGTGAAGGGGGGTCCGTGACATGAAATACTATGGTCATCACAACAGGAGCTCGATCATTCCTAACTATTTTACTGGAACATATATTGGTTCGTTCAGTCAGGATTTCGTAACTGTGTGTGTTTGTGTGTGGGGGGGGTGACATGAAATCCTGAATGCCAAGGAGCTCGATCAATCTAAACTACTTTACTATCCCGTGCTCGTGGGTTTTCTCGGGGTTCTCCCGTTTCCTCCCACTTTCTTCATTCCACCATTTCACTCATCTCTCATCATCACCGTCTCCTTTAGCCTAACCGGCATAACCGTGGGACGTAAAACTTAAAGATTTCATTTCATTTCATTTTTACTTTACTATCAACATATATTGGTTTGTTAGGACAATAAAATTAGGATATGTTGGTAAGTATTTTAATAACGCACTATGAGAAATTTCAAGTAAAATAATTTTTAAAAAAAAGTGCTGAAAAAGATTTTACAATTTTTACGTCCTTCCTCTGTCCATTCAAATATAACAATTTTCCTTAATTATGACATCCACTATTATAAAAAGTACATATTCACTATTATAAAAGGTACATACTCAATAATGTCTTGTAAAATATTTCACAATATCTGCGTTTCTTTCTCTGTTAATTCAAATGTTAACAGAACTTTCTTTCCACATAACTTTTTGTTTTTATTATTCCGTCAAGTACTGTCTGTTCCAATGACAGGTTAAGGAATCAGTAGAAAATTGTTTTTGAAATAACATGTTTGATACTGCAAGGATGCGATAACGAAAATTTATGATAAAAAATGTCCACGTTGTTACACAACGGTACTATACTTTCAGAAGCTTGAAATCTCCCTTGAAATCCCCCTGACTAGTAGCAGAAATCCTGAGAATTCCGTAACTTTTCTAGAAAATTCAAATTCCCTGACTCTTCCATTATATCTCGTTCCTCGCAACCATGTATTCAAGTAATACAAATCTCCTCATAAGAAAAAGTAACCAAAAGCTTCCTGATTTTTAAATTTTTTTAAAGCGATCCTTATTTTCCTCATTTCATTTATTTCATCCTTCGTTATTTCTTCTCATTTTTGGTCTCGAAGCGGGGGGGTCCGGACCCCCCCTTGGCTACCTGCCTGGGTGAAGCATCAGATGATGAATCTTTATAAAAGTTCCATTTTTTTTCGGAAACGCCAGTAATTGTTAGATTATTAACAAATGTCAGAGAATTATTATTACGATGCTACTTGAATGGTCATAAAGGGGCTACAGCTCCCTTCCAAAAGAAGTAAAAAGAAATCACCATAAATATCTTTAGTAGGGAAATACCAGAAGAAGGTACAAGGAGCACAGGGGGCGAAGCATAATTTGGTAGATGTATAAAATTTCAAATTTTATTTTGGAAATTCTAGGGAGCTTTAGATTAATCACAAATGATACTAAATTAATATTCCGATGATCCTTGCATGTGCCAGTGACTGATATTGGGCTACAGCCACCCTTGTAAAATTCAGATAATTTACGATAAATATCCTAAGAAGGGACGTACGGGAAGAAGGTAAATATGCTTTACAGTTAATGTGGAATTTGTCATTATTGTAGAAGAATGTTTCGATTTTTTTTAAAATCTAGAATCTATTGTAAATGAATATCGTCTGTCAGTGTACCAGATTTAATATATATCCGCGTTGTTTTTGTTTAACTGGAATATAATTTTAAAAAAATTGCGTTTTTAAAAATCAAATTCGACTCTTCTTATATCATAAAATTACACATACAAGTCACTTGTATATTTTCTGCACACTTAAGCAAACCAGCTGGAAATAGAACAGAAAATGACAATGGAAAATGCCGCGGGTACCACGAACGAAAAAATCTTAATGAGAAGTAATATTTTAAAAATTAAAAGTGTAATAGGTGACCTTTAAGTTTTAATAGTGTTTTCTTTATTCATTAAAAGAAACAAACAAAGAAACAAAAAAACGTAACTTTCCATACTTCTTACCAGAGCCGTAGCTAGAGATTTCGGCGCCCGGGGCGAAGTAGAATTCAGCGCCCCTACACTCACCTTACCAATCATTCTCTCTCTCTCTCCCTCTCTCTCTCTCTCTCTCTCTCTCTCTATATATATATATATATATATATATATATATATATATATATATATATATAAGAAAAACAGCTTTTGTTGTTATGCTACGCTGAATTTTTATTAATCTTCTTGGAAAGACCTTTGCAACAACCAAAAACGATCATTATGTATCCTTTTCCAAATAAGAGCTGTTTTCAAGAGTCTTATTTTGGACTTTTTGTTAAACTTGACCTACCTTTGGTTGTATACAGATTTACTAGAAAAACAGTTATGGAAAGTTACTAGTATTTACAACGTTTCATACTATTGATAAGAAATGAAATTTCAATACATTAGAAACTATGTGCTTTTAAATTGTTCGAAATGGGTGACAGTATTAATTTCCAGCAATAATTGTAAACTTTTTAATTTTATTCTGTATGTGACCACGTCAATAGCATTTTAATTTCGATCATTTTACGGTAAAAATATTTTGTGAAATGTAATGGAAATTCAGAAGAAGCCTTCTTTGTGAATGTCTAAGTATTGATCGATGGAGGTGAAGAATATGTTCAATGTTTGTACTTAAAATCCAAAATATACTTTGGCTACTACATATGTCTGAAATTATAGTAATTACTTAATTTCTTAATGAATGAAAGTTCCAAATTTAAGATACTTATTATTGATTAACATATTAAAATACACTAACACGTGCATGTATAAAGAATGTGTGTACTTGCGTTTTGTATGTATGTAGATAGATAAAAGCATCACACAACTAGACACGTATGCACAAAATAATATGCTGGCGATACAAAAATAGTTGATGAAAAAATGACCCCAATAAATTCCTCCAAATTGGAAGCATTTGATATGTCAATGGAATTTAAAAATAAATCATTGGTAGTAATTAGTGTCTGAAAAAGTCGAACTTCGTTGGGCTAAGTTCTGATCCCTTAAGCACCTATTCCACAACTGCTTGAAGTTCGAAAATGTTATTTGTTCACCCCATTTACCTTTATTTTTAATATTCCCGCGCGAACAGCAGCTTGAATGTGTCTCTTCATTCTTCTCATTTTCATACCTTCATTCTCACCGTCGCACAGTGTGGCCAGGTAATTGTTAGGTTATTAGACGTGTGTTCCCCATGCACGTAGTGACAAAGTTGAATATAGGTCGATTCTGGAAATTTTGCCCCCAGACCGCGTTAGGGGCTTCGCCCCCAGGACCCATCTTGTTTCCAACATCTAGTCATACTTCTCTGGCATTCACCAACAGAACTAAACTCTAGTCAAACATATTGATTAATGGTGACGACATTTGGAAACGCCAATGTTTGTTAAACAATCTATGGACCATAAGGTAGAACCAGATTAAAAATGGTGTTAATCAACTCAGTATTGTGTTTTTTGTGATGCGTGCGCAGAAGTGACATTGGAATCAACTGTAATGAGCCTCCGTTCGCTCCAGTTCAGAGTGTTCCAATAGAGCCCTAAAATGAGCTCACATAATGCACGATGCAATATATGAAACAACCTGAACAGGTTACTGATGCTTGTAAATGATAATATGTTTAATATATCTGATAATATATTCATATCGAGAACTTGTGATGAGATAATTTTTATGTATTGAAGCATCCTTACATCTTCATTGTCATAACGAATCCTCCACAACTTTGAAATAATTTTGAGAAGCAAGAACTTTTCTTCAATTTTATTACTCCTCAGTTGTAAAATGAATAAGTACACTTTTTTCCTTTCATGCCTAAGAATGTAAGCCAATCGTAAATTGCCAAATCAAAGCATATTGCCCACTCGTTTGTTTATGCCAATCATATAATCTGTTATATAATTTAGGCGCGAATATAAGGAATATTTCCTTTTATGATGTAAAACTCTATGTTTTTGATGAAATAATGTCGAAATAACATTATTGTAGCCACTGCACATACCGAACTAATTGGTTTTCTTTCAATTTTCTGCTTCATATTGCGAATTCTTATTTTTGCCAAGAATTCAGTGCTTTGGCCCCACTGTGCGTCGTGATTAATCCGATTGGCTAGAAAAAAGTTTTGAACTAAACAAACTCATCACTTTCAAAACGCCGAACACAACTTTGCTCGTTTCTGATTTTTAAAATGCTCCTGCGTACACTGGGCACTTTGTATACCACACGTCATTAAGAAATCATCTATAATAACTGTTTAAGTAATAAGTAAATAATTGTTGTAACTTATTTAAACTCTTGGATTGCGAGCTAAGCGAGCAAGAAAATTTTTAAGAAATCTACGTATTTCATTGATAACCGACAGCAATATTGATCTAACAGGGCTTCAATACATTCTGGGGGCGACTTGTCTTTTACTCATGTCCAAAATCTCTTTTTCTTTCTCCTTGCTTGTTCGGCGCCCCCTTGCTATCAGCGCTTCGCAGGCTTTGCTTCTTACACAATAACTGTATGATCCCACTTTCCGCACAGTAGCTTTCTCGTGTACTGTACATGTGAGCACGTCAGGAAATCGAATACTATGGACAAATGGTTGTAGTAAAAACAAATGTCTCGCGAGGAATAAGGATAAAATTGAGTAAGGCTATACCATAAACCAAACAAAACATATTAGTCCTTCTTAAAAACTTTTTTTTTTTTTTGCTCAGTTGTCAGTAACTAAATTGTTTAAAGATTTCATTAATCTGAGTATAAGACAGATAAAATGAAATTACTTTTATTCAGCACGCTCTCGTGAACGAACAAGACATGAATTAATGCGATCTCCTAAAGCCACTGTGAACACCTTGTCCAATATATCTGGAATGACCATCTCTACGCTCTGGACAATTCTTTAAGTCATCTACAAGGGCGCCCATGTTTTGGTTTCCAAGAGGGTGCAATATAAGCGACATTTCAAATGTAGTCTCAATTTTTGCAGTAACTATTCTAAAATATCTATTGGGTTTTCCATCTTCCTAAGCACAATTTCCTCTAAACGGGGGGAGGCGAGCGCCCCACCTTGCCCCTACCCTGATGGGCGCCCTTGTTACATGATTTTTGATAGAACTTTTTAAAGGAATCTCTACAAAAAAAAAATTCATGGAGGAAGATCTGGACTATTTGATGGCCATTCGACACTTCACCCCTTAGAAAGAAGTCATTCCCCAAACTTATAGATTTATAGTTGTAGTCGTATAAAAAGGTGGCGTGGATATTTATTGTGGTTTTCAAAGTGATTTTGGGACCGGAAAGGGAAAATTGTAGCCCCACAAGGACCACCGGCACATGGAAATAGCTTCTGAGCGTAAATTCTGTGATATTAGTGATTATTTTTACGCTACCGCCAATAACACAAATAACGAAAAGTTGGAATTTTTCATGTCGCTACTGGTACCCAATATAAGAAGGAATGGCCGTATAAAATTCCAGACGCATGCACCATCATAGGTACAAGCGAAAGAGTGTTATTGTATTTTCTAATTAAAAATGCAAATTTACTGCAAAATTCCTACAATTAATTGGAGAAAACTGCTTTCAATATTTCACATTGACACTCTCATTAGGCAAAAGAAATTCTGAGTCAATGCCCCTAAAAGAAATCTACACATGGGTATTATCTTATTGTCACTTAACAATTCTTATAAACAAACATTTTTTTCTAAAATAATGCCAAATTTTACATTAATTATTTAAAAAGAAATGCTTCTGCCATTAGGTCTTTGGGTAAGAACAATCATATTGAATTTATGATGATTTTCAAAGAGAGCTGTAGTCCCATATTAGTCACTGGTACATAAAAGTAGTATGGAACATTAATTCTGTGCATCTTGCAACTAATTTGACACTCATGAGCAGTATCAATATAAAATTTGGAATTTCATTAACCCCCTTATGACCCTCAAAGGTACCAAATTACCCACCGTGCCCTGTGCCTCCTGTTACCAAAATAATATTCCAGATTGTTACTATCAGAAAGCCAAATTTCACATTAATTGACAAATTATAGCTTCTTCCGTATGTCCCTGCTAAGGATATTTATCGGGAATTTTTAATGTGATTTTTGGAAGGGGGCTGCATCTCAATATCAGTCAATGGCACATACAAGGAATATCGGAATATTAATTTTGTATTATTTGTGATAAATCTGACATACAATGGATTTTCCAAAATAAAATTTGGAATTTTTATAAAGATCCACAACTTATGCTTTCCCCCCTGTGCATTACAAAAATAATATTCCTGATGTGAAAAATGCATACCTTTTTGCTACAACGAAGCAAATTTCACATTAATTAACAAAGAATGCCTTCGTCTCATATGTCCCTACTAAGGATTGTGGAGATTTTATTGTGATTTGTTTATTTCTGAAAGGGGGCTATAGCCCCATATAAGTCACTGGCACATTCAAGGAACATTAGAATATTAATTCTGGGACAGTTGTGAAAAATCTAACGCTCACTGGCAATTCCGGAACATAATTTTGAATTTTTATACAGATCCATCTTCTAATGCTTCGCCCTCTGTGCCCCCTAAGGCGGTGCGTTACCAAAATAACATTCCAGATTTGAAAAACGCATACTTTTTGGCTACAATGACGACAAATTTCACATTAATTAAAAAAAAGCCTGCATTTCGTATGTCCCTACGAATGATATTTATGGTGACTTTTTATTTTTGAAAGGGGGCTGTAACCCCATTATCAGTCACTCTTACATGTAAGGAGAATTGGAGCACTAATTGTGTGACATTTGTGATTAATCTGACGCTTACTGGCATTCCGAAAATAAATATTTGGATTTTGGTAACACATCATCCACCACCTTTTTACGCCCCTTGCCCCCCAAAAGGGGAACCTTCCCAAAATAATGTTTGAGGTGGCTTTACTAGCTTCGTGAATGAGTTTTCTGTAACAAATACAACTCATTTGCCCCAAAATCTTAACGAATAATTATTGGAGAAAGCTGCCTCCAAAGTTTAACATTGAATCTGCCATAAGGAAAATGAACTTTCGTGTTTACACCCGTAAAAGAGGGGCTAAAAAGCAATATTCTCTTATTTCATATAGAAATTCGAAACATTCAGATATTTTTTAATAAGAGTGACAAATTTGAAAACATCATCTTCTTCCAGTGCTGTAGAAAATTACACGAATTATGGAACAGTCTATATATATATATATATATATATATATATATATATATATATATATATATATATATATATATATATACAGTGGCGGATCCAGGATATGATCAAAGGGAGGGGCTAAACCATTATTTGATGTTTTATCCAGTGTAAAGCAGAATTGAAGCCCATTTTATCCAGTGTAAACCTGAGCGTCAAGGGGGGGGCTACAGCCCCGTAGCCCCCCCTTAGATCCGCCCTTGTATATATATATATATATATATGGTGTTAATGAACTATACCGACAAACTGTAAGAAGTGATACCTCACATCAAAATAAGAGATAAAGTTCATATGGACCTATGGCAAAAAGTGCATAGTTTGAGAGCTAGAGCTGTCAAAATTGCTAAGAAGCCAAATGTTGTTCAGATGAGCAGTGACATTTGCGATGATGTTTAAATCCAAATTCAGCGCCAAAACTTGGGGAGGCAGAAGGGGTGGATATATAAAAATTAAAAAAAGTGGCCAATATTAGTGTCGTATCCATAGTTTTCGGAGTGGCTGAGATGAAGAGTGATATTTCCGATGCCGTTTAAATCCAAATTGAGCCCCCATTTTTTACTTCTAAAAGGGGAAAGTGACATGTAAAAGTAATTGAAAATGACTGATACTCGTGTCGAAATCATAGTTTTTGATGTCCCTAAGTTCATTGGTGACAGTTTTGGTGCCCTTTTTGTCCAAAGTGAAACGTATTGTTCCCGTGCGAAAAACGGGTATTATGCTAGGCTTTAATAATAACGAACGGAAATTTCATATGTTAATTTCTTTAATGTATTTGTCACTGCTCAAATTTACGCACTTTTGCTGTGTATGTGTGTATATGTAAATATGATCATCTCTTTTTTTTTAAGTTGTTCGAAAGATATACAAATAATAAAGAAGGATTATTTTATCAGAAAACTGAAAAGTAAAATGAAAAACTGTTGCTTTAAGTATTTTTCCTGCTAGCGAAATATATTGTGTACATATATGCTACAGACATGTTACAGCAAATAAGATTAGCATCAGGGAACAAAAATTTGTTTCTATTTTCCGGGTTTTACCAATATTTCCGAACAAAAGATTTCTTTCTAATGGGTTGAAATTTTCCGAAAATTTTACACAGCACGAGGATAACACGTATCTCCATAACATATATATATATATATATATATATATATATATATATTAAGATACTGGTATTAACCAAACTGATTCTGGCCTGTTATTTAACACTTTCCCGCCATGAAACGGTAACTTTATAAGATTACTGAAGCTAATTTTAATCTGTCTATTTTAATTAATCTAATTAGGATTATATTTTAGGATCTTTTGAAGCCATAACTCCATTCTATCACGCTGCTAACTTTAAAGGAGTGGTACAAATATATTTGTTGACACTAAAGTTCCCTATTCCAATACAAGCAACAAAACTACTCAATGATCTTAACTGAAAATTAGTAAATATAAAATAGTTTTCATTTTAAAAACATAATGTAGTAAAATATTGAAAATTTCAATGTTTCCCAATTTTTACGGATTTTTCCAAGTTCGGGAAGGAAAGCTGTAGAAAACCTTTTTTTTTTTTACCCAAAATTTCCGTTTTTTCCACCAGGAATTTACAACACTATTACGGAGTATTCCTTACAGGGTGTAATTTTTAGATATGCTCTCAATAGAGTTTTCAGATATACCCTGATTTCAAGGAGGATAAAAAATAGTTAGATACAAAACAGGATACAAACTGTTTTTTTTTTGTGTGTGTTCTGAATAATGTGTGATGCTATGTATTTCGTCACGGTATATTTCACGTGTTATTCACTTATAAGCGTGAATGAAAACATTGCACCATGCGTTTCCCCGAGTACGAGAAACCGTGCTACTGAAGATCCTTAACATATAAGTGACTTCCTTTACGCTGATAATGACCACTATCCACAGTTTCTGGAATTTGAAATAGGGCCTGTTGATATTTGGCTTTTTCGCAATTATGGGCAGCCTTAGCTCTGAAATTATGGCATTTTCCCCACAGACCCATATGAACTTTTTGTCTTATTTTGATGTAAGGTATCACATCTTACAGTTTGTTGGTATAGTTCATTAACACCCTTTGTATACCACATTTTCTGATTTTCGAGTAAGTATGAAAAGGAAGTTCATCATTCCTATGCAATTCGATACAATGACACATAACAAACAAGTTTCCCTTGTGGTTTAATACCAATCCAGTCCACCTAATAACTTAATTTCATCAGAAGTGACAATTATCATGATGTTCGCTAAATCCTATCATACAATGGTAAAAATGAAATGAAATCCTTAAGTTTTATGTCCCACGGTTATGCCGGTTAGGCTAAAGGAGACAGTGATGATAAGAGATGAGTGAAATGGTGGAATGAAGAAAGTGGGATGAAACTGGAGATCCCCGAAACAACCCACGAGCACGGTGTTTTTCCACCACAAAGTCAACACGGTGCTAGCTGGGTTCGAACCAGGGACCCGAAAAATCGGAGGTGATCGCTCTAGCACTGAGCTTCCGCGCCCACCACATATCATGGTAAATATAGTGCTTATTTCGCTTCTTAATATTTTGTATGGCCGGAAATTCTTTTTTATTTTATTCATTGGAGGCAAACTTTCTTACAGATTGATACTGGACTTCAACTAAACACGTGTGGTTTATTGTTCAACAGCCCTCCAACTCTGCAAGTAAACAAGTTACCACCAAACGGAATCTGTAATCAGAGGTCCCTACAGAGGTTCAGACTTTTCTTCACTGAATAGTTTTAAGCTCTTTCCTTTTTTATGGTAGGCAATAAAAATAGGAGAAGGACAATATTACTTTTCTGCGGCAGTGTGTCATTTATTTGAGCAAAGCTATGGTAGTCAAAATTTGCAGACACTCCTCAAATAACAGGAAGAATCCCACAGCTATTTACAAAGGCAATAGGAAAAACAAGTTCATTTCTCTGCTTTCACAGTATATATACACGTGTAACACTTTGCGTGCTGAAATTAATAATAATAATAATAATAATAATAATAATAATAATAATAATAATAATAATAATAATAATAATAATAATAATAATAATAATAATAATAATAATAATAGTGAATATCTACAATATATTATCATTATTCATACTTTATCTTATTTCTGACATAATACATAATACATAATTTTGTCCTCTTCAATCACAAGCCACTGTTGTGATTATACGATAAATTTCTCCTCAATATCGTTCTGCCTATTTACTCAGTATACTACTAGACTAATATTCATTCACAACAATTCTTTGATCCAATACTTGATCCAATTTGTTTTGTATATACCCACACTCATGTCCAGTTCCATCTAAAGAAACTAGTATAAAACAATTTTGTTACCAAGCGTTATAGTAGTGTATGATTGAATTCCGGATATATGAAGGCCCATAAATATGCAAATTACATATGGGCCGTTAAAATTAGTAAAATATGCATTGGGCCGCGGAAAACTTTGCATTTGAATCAAATTTACTGGAATCCCGAGAGAACAGTTCGCAAATGTAGCATAGATTGTGTCTTAAGTTACTCATATACACACCACGACAATAGTCTAGGAGACAAAGTTTGTGTTTGTCTCGTATCGAAAAAGTATCGTAAAAGTGGTGGTCTCTTAGGAAGTGTCGGAATAAAATAAACCGTAAAATAGACTACAAAAACAATTTGCAATCATAAGAATGACTAACTACTCTAATTATCGTTAATTTAAAGTTGTGAGTAATTCCGGGAAAGAATTCCTCAAAAGATCTTTTGTTTGTGTAATAATCAACACACAGGTTCCTCAAATTATGCTGCAGATCAACATAAACCTTTTTAGTTTTCTTGACGGGGTATTGTCCTCTTTCGCACTAGGAAATGGTAGAATGAACGGTGGAATTCTCTTTCTGTAGGCTTTGTATGAATTTCCATACCGTTGGGTGGTTATGTCCAACCAAATGGAAATACTTAAGATTCCACCCCTCACATAAGTTATTTGTGCGAGGATTGTTAGACAAAGTTGCCTCATCAGAAATCCAAACTTCCGGTGGAAATCTTGGTTGCACTCTCTTAATTCTTACATCAGAATTCTCAGAATTGAAATATTATTAGCAGTTCAAATTTTGGAACATAATGAATAAAATTTATGCCAAAATGTTCATTTACCAAGTAAGAAACAAAATAGTTTAAAACCCGAGAATTCAAATTATACTTTCTGCCTTTATGTCCTCCTGCCATTTCGTCCGCGTGCCATTTCGTTCTCCTACCATTAATTCCTACCATTATGTACCCTGCCATTTTGCCCTTCTGCCATTCTGACCGTTCCCCCTTGCTCTAGATCCATTGGATGTGCCTTGATATCGTCTCTTGGAAACTTCCTAGGAACTGCGTTCCTTGTTAAATTCAGCATGCAACATTTTTGAAAGCGTTAACTCAACTTGATAATTATGTTGCATTTGTCTTCCGTACGGAAAGCTACGTTGATTAGTCAATGTCAAGTTTCTGTACAGTTGTGTGGCGGTGGGGTCTAAGTGGAAAATGGAAATGACTCTTTCGTGCCTAAAAGTAACGCGTTACTTTGGAAGTAGGGTAACAGTTACTTTTTGGGGACAAGTAAAGCGTGACATTTTAAAGGAAAGTAAAGTAACTTGTAACGCATTACATTTTTACAAGTAACTTACCCAACACTGCCCAGAATCGATTGCAGAAAAATGTTTTTCGCTGTGTATTATAATTTTTGTTCTATAATGATAATTGATAAATATTCCAACCAGTAATGCTGGGCTAACCTGTTTCTGTGAAGCATAATCGATGGTGAAGTATGTCTTCCAGCGGCGTATCCAGGGGGGCGATCGGGGCGTCTTCTCCCCCAGAAGAGGAAACTTGCTTATTTTATGTATAAATAAAACCCATCCCATAGTTTGGAGCTCTTAAAAGTAGCTATACAGTATTACAACACCCCCCAGAAGTCTGTCCTGGATTCAACCCTGACCTCCTCTCTATATCTCTTACCGGTGTTGCTCTGAAACATAACGGGAGACGAACGGACGGACAAAGTCGTTCTATAAAACTTCAGACCTTCATGCATAGGTCATAAATTGAGGTCATAAATTTTGTATGTCCACGGGTTGAGGACCTCCTTTCGATAATCGAAACCGGAGGAAAAAAACTTCAAAGTGAGACTAGGCGTGACTTGAAAAAAATACGAGGAGAGACAAGGAAACCTGATTTCTCCTGCATATCAAAATTTGAAATGGGGTCTATTACAGTACATTTCGCTATAGTCAATATTCACTGTACTATTAATATAGCGTTTATTATTCTATTCCTAAAGTATTCGATAAGCGTTCAGGGGAGACGATTATGATTATTGTGTTACATTACTCCTGTTTCGGGCAACGGGAAAGTCAATGAAAATTGTGTTGAAAAAAGGATTTTAAAAAGCTGACAGAAAGAAAGAAAAAGGAAAAGACCATCATATTCTTTCGTTCTTGATACAAAATTGACGGATGGGTTGTCACAGCGGGCGGGTTGTCGGTTGAGGTTATTTGAATGTTGTTTTGTGGTTTCAGGGAAGACAGCAACCGAGCCTGTGAATTTCTGAAAGTGTATAAAAGAGAGAGAGAGAGAGAGAAAAACTGTATTATACGTGAGGAAAGGAAAAGGAGTGGCGTGTTTGGCGCGTGTCAATTATTACCTGTTGTGCAGCGGAAGTTGCTGTGAAACGAAAGGCGCAGAATGAAAAGGGAGGTTTGTAACTTTTGCCACTATTCACATACCATAATGGACCTGTTTTATTTGTCTTTTATTTTAAATTTTTCATTTTTTTTTTCATCTTTTTCTTACAGTGAAAAACAATACAAGAGTATCATTGTGTTTTACTACGTATGTTTAAAAAGGTTTTTCGTCCAATGCTTCCCCTTCCGCTTTGCGGCTGGTCTGTCGACCTCACTCATATATACTAGGGGGCGCCGTCGTATATTTCGCCCCGGGCGCTGATTTTCCATGGCACGACGCCATCCGGCGGTACAATCTCGTGTGATTCAGATCACATGTAGGTTAAAGTTTCATTTAACAGCACTGTTGAAGGTAAAGCTAAATTCAATTTATATGAACAAACGGGTGTCTCCTATTTAGAGTATTAGTCAGTGACTATGTGGTCTTTTGATTTATACAGGTTGAATCAAAACGACACAGAAAAATTTTGGGAGTTGAGTCTTGACGCCAAGAGAAGAAGAAAAGTATAGATCAACCTGGGTGCACAAATGCTTGCTTTCGGAGTTATAAGCTGCCAGGGCTGCTATCGGGGCCATCGCTCGTCCCCCAAGAAAGAAAGTGTTTTTCATATTTTATATATAAATAAAAACCATCCCAGAGTTTGGAGCTGTTTAAAAGTAACTTTAAGTAGCAATATTACAACCTAACGCCCCTCTCCAGAAGTCCGTTCTGGATCCGCTCCTGGCCCTACTTCAGTCGGAACAAACCATAACTTAAGAACATTGGAATATTTAAATTTTAAATTAAATTGAATAAATATGAATAAATGTTTTTTTTCACTGCTTTTCCACTTGATTGATACTCCTTGATACCGAAAATGATTTTATATTTGGACTGAAGAGGAAAATTTGAGAGCCAGAGATAATTATGTGGTGTATGATTCTCCGATCGTTTTTCATATTAACGAATGCGGACTGCTGAGTGTGGTTTCCTGTTTTGTTGCCTTCTGATAACTAAAGCAATGTGAAAACCTGGATGCTTGGCATGCGAGGTTAATAATGTCTCATATCGATCATATGTGAAGTCAACAAGAAAAGGAATAATAGAAAGCCTGTAGTTTAAGTTTTTGTAAGAGCATGATTAAAAATAGGAAAATTTAAATTTTAAATTAAATTGAATAAATATGTGTAATAATAAATGTATTATTCTTTGCTTTTCCGCTTGATTGATTCTTCTTGATACCGAAACTGATTTTATATTTGGAGTAAAGAGCAAAATTTGAGAGCCAGAGCTAATTATGTGGTGTATGATTTTCCGGTAGTTTTTCATTTTAACATATGCTGAGAGTGGTTTCCTGTTTTGTTGCATTCTGAAAACTGGAGCAAAGTAAAAAGGTGGATACTTGGCATGCGAGGTTAATAATGTCTGATATTGACTACATGTGAAGTCAACAAGAACTGGAATGATAGAAAGCATGTAGTTTATGTTTTAATTAGAGGATGAGTAAAAATTGGAATATTTAAATTTAAAATTAAATTAAATAAATATGTGTAATAATAAATGTGTTTTTCTTTGCTTTCCCGTTTGATTGATTCTCCTTGATACCGAAAATGATTTTATATATTGACTGAAGAGCAAAATTTGAGAGCCAGAGTTAATTATGTCAGGTATGATTTTCCGGTCGTTTTCCATTTTAACGTATGCGGACTGCTGAGTGTGGTTTCCTGTTTTGTTGGCTTCTGATAACAAAAGCAATGCGAAAAGCTGGATAATTGGCATGCGAGGTTAATAATGTCTGATATTGACCATATGTGAAGTCAACAAGAAATGGATTAATAGAAAGCCTTTAGTTATGTGTTCATTACAGCATGATCAAAAATTGGAAAATTTAAATTTTAAATTAAATTGAATAAATATGTGTAAAAAAATGTGCTTTTCATTGCTTTTCCGTTTGATTGATTCTCCTTGGTACCGAAACTCATACGATATTTTGACTGAAGAGCCAAATTTGAGAGCCAGAGCTAATTATGTGAAGTATGATTTTTCGGTCCTTTTCCATTTTATCGTATGCGGACTGCTGAGAGTGAATTCCTGTTTTGTTGCATTTTGATAACTAGAGCAAAGTAAAAAGCTGGATACTTCGCATGCGAGGTTAATAATGTCCGATATTGACTATATGTGAAGTCAACAAGAAATGGAATGATAGAAAGCCTGTAGTTTACGTTTAAATTAGAGTATGATTAAAAATAGGAATATTTAAATTTTAAATTAAATTGAATAAATATGTGTAATAATAAATGTGTTTTTCTTTGCTTTTCCGCTTTGCTTTGATACTGAAACTGATTTTATAGTTGGTCTGGAGAGGAAAATTTGAGAGCCAGAGCTAATTATGTGAGGTATGATTTTCCGGTCGTTTTTCATTTTAACATATGCGAACTGCTGAGAGTGGTTTTCTGTTTTGTTGCATTCTGATAACTAAAGCAAAGTAAAAAACTGGATACTTTGCATGCGAGGTTAATAATGTCTGATATTGACATATGTGAAGTCAACCAGAAATGGAATAATAGAAAGCCTGTAGTCATGTTTTCATTAGAGCATGATTAAAAATTGGAATATTTAAATTTTAAACTAAATCGAATAAATAAATGTAATAATAAAAGTGTTTTTCATTGCTTTTCCGCTTGGTTGATTCTCCTTGATACCGAAACTGATAATATATTTTGACTGAAAAGCAAAATTCGAGAGCCAGAGTTAATTATGTGAGGTATGATTTTCCGGTCGTTTTTCATTTTAACGTATGCGGACTGCTTAGTGTGGTTTCCTGTTTTGTTTGCTTCTGATAACTAAAGAAAAGTAAAAAGCTGGATACTTGGCATGCGAGGTTAATAATGTCTGATATTGAATATCGGTCAAGTCAACAAGAAATGGAATAATAGAAAGCCTGTAGTTTTTTTTTAATTATAGCATGATTACAAATAGGAATATTTAAATTTGAAATTAAATTAAATAAATGTGCGTAATAATAAATGTGTTTTTCTTTGCTTTTCCGCTTAATTGATTCTCCTTGATACCGAAACTGATTTTATATTTGGACTGAAGAGAAAAATTTGAGAGCCAGAGCTAATTATGTGAGGTATGATTTTTCGGTCGTTTTCCATTTTAACGTATGCGGACTGCTGAGTGTGGTTTCCTGTTTTGTTGGCTTCTGATAACAAAATCAATGTGAAAAGCTGGATACTTGGCATGCGAGGTTAATAATGTCTGATATTGACTATATGTGAAGTCAACAGGAAATGGATTAATAGAAAGCCTGTAGTTATATTTTCATTACAGCATGATTAAAAATTGGAATATTTAAATTTGAAATTAAATTGAATAAATATGTGTAACAATAAATGTGTTTTTCATTGCTTTTCCGCTTGATTGATTCTCCTTGATACCGAAAATGATATTATATTTTGACTGAAGAGCAAAATTTGAGGGCCAGAGCTAACTGTGTGAGGTATGATTTTCCGGTCGTTTTCCATTTTAACGTATGCGGACTGCTGAGTGTGGTTTCCTGTTTTGTTGGCTTCTGATAACAAAAGCAATGTGAAAAGCTGGATACTTGGCATGCGAGGTTAATGTCTAATATTTACTATATATGAAGTCAACAAGAAATTGATTAATAGAAAGCCTGTAGTTATGTTTTCATTAGAGCATGATTAGAAATAGGAATATTTAAATTTGAAATTAAATTGAATAAATGTGTGTAATAATAAATGTGTTTTTGTTTGCTTTTCCACTTGATTGATTCTCCTTGATACCGAAACTGATTTTATATTTGGACTGAAGAGAAAAATTTGAGAGCCAGTGCTAATTATGTGAGGTATGATTTTTCGGTCGTTTTCCATTTTAACGTATGCGGACTGCTTAGTGTGGTTTCCTGTTTTGTTTGCTTCTGATAACAAAATCAATGTGAAAAGCTGGATACTTGGCATGCGAGGTTAATAATGTCTGATATTGACTATATGTGAAGTCAACAAAAAATGGATTAATAGAAAGCCTGTAGTTGTGTTTTCATTAGAGCATGATTAAAAATAGGAATATTTAAATTTTAAATTAAATTGAATAAATGTGTGTAATAATAAATGTGTTTTTCTTTGCTTTTCCGCTTGATTGATTCTCCTTGATCCCGAAACTGATTTTATATTTTCATTGAAGAGCAAAATTTGAGAGCCAGAGCTAATTATCTGAGGTATGATTTTCCGGTCGTTTTTCATTTTAACGTATGCGGACTGCTGAGTGTGGTTTCCTGTTTTGTTGGCTTCTGATAACAAAAGCAATGTGAAAAGCTGGATACTTGGCATGCGAGGTTAATAATGTCTGATATTGACTATATGTGAAGTCATCAAGAAATGGATTAATAGAAAGCCTGTAGTTATGTTTTTACTAGAGCATGATTCAAAATTGGAATATTTAAATTTTAAATTGAATTAAATAAATATGTGTAGTAATAAATGTGTTTTTCTTTGCTTTTCCACTTGACTGATTCTCCTTGATACCGAAACTGATTTTATATTTTGACTGAAGATCAAAATTTGAGAGCCAGAGCTAATTATGTGAGGTATGATTTTCCGGTCGTTTTCCATTTTAACGTATGCGGACTGCTGAGTGTGGTTTCATGTTTTGTTGGCTTCTGATAACAAAATCAATGTGAAAAGCTGGATATTTGGCATGCCAGGTAAATAATGTCTGATATTGACTATATGTGAAGTCAACAAGAAATGGATTAATAGAAAGCCTGTAGTTATGTTTTCATTAGAGCATGATTAAAAATAGGAATATTTAAATTTTAAATTAAATTGAATAAATGTGTGTAGTAATAAATGTGTTTTTCTTTGCTTTTCCACTTGACTGATTCTCCTTGATACCGAAACTTATTTTATATTTTGACTGAAGATCAAAATTTGAGAGCCAGAGCTACTTATGTGAGGTATGATTTTTCGGTCGTTTTTCATTGTAACGTATGCGGACTGCTGAGTGTGGTTTCCTGTTTTGTTGGCTTCTGATAACAAATCAATGTGAAAAGCTGGATACTTAGTATGCAAGGTTAATAATGTCTGATATTGACTATATGTGAAGTCTGCAAGAAATGGAATAATAGAAAGATTAATTATTTGCATATATTAGACATATTTTTTGATGATATAAAAAAGGATTAAAATATAAATTAGTAATTTAGAATTGGTATTGAGTTCTAGAAATGGTTGGAGTATGTACTTTTTATTGTATGGTGTGTTTGCTATCATCAGGATTGATAATAAACTTATTAAAATAAGTATTAAACATTATTACGAAAGGGATGTTTGAGATTTGAGTATTTAGTTTTTGATCACTGCCACCCTGCTCTTCTTTCAACAACATGTTTGTATCTTCCCTTCGGTCCTTATATTTCCAATCTTCTGCAGTTGCTTATTTCCTTTGTCTTTGTCTTATGACTATTATCAGTGAAATAGGTCGATGCACCAGCTTACTATTCATGTGTGCTACAATTACTAAATTGTCAAATGTGTACCTCAAATAGAGGATTTATGATTGAAAAACAAAATAGAACAGTATACAGGACACAACCGGGAAAAAGTGACACAAATCAGGGAAAGAGTCAAAGTCAGGAAAAGGTCAAAATCGGGAAAGAAGTTCGGACAAGGAAAGGGCAAAAAGCCAAGATGAACATGGCAAAATATGAAGGGTAAGCGGGAAGTGTAAAATGAAAGAGGAAAAGGTATAAAAAGAAGGGAATGTATGTACGTGTAAATGTAACAGAAAGTGTAAGTGTAGGGTAGGTGTATAGTAAGTCCCACTTAGCCTTTTTCCTCACGGAGCACCACCAGACACGAAGCACCCACTACAACAGCCACTGCCGAACTCCACTCTCGCTTTTCTACCAGGGTCGTTACTCGCTTATTTCCTTAGCCACGACGCTTGTTTGTTTGTAGTAAGCATAACCGGTGTGACCACCCAGCAAAAATATTTCGTACTAACCTTTGCTGAAAAACGTACTAGATCTGGGGTAAAAGTACTAAACTTTCATTTGCTCCCGCTTGGCCCTTTTTATGATATTTTACGATATTAGTATCTTACTAGAAGGTTTCCTACAGCTCCTCTACCCTGTGGATGGGGGAATGATCTCCCATATTCTTGAAAGAACTCCAACTTTAATTTCAAGTCAAATTTCATACAAACCGTGCTTACCATTTACATCTTAAAGATTTTGGCTTTACACTAACAGTAGTAGGGACCCCCGTTGGCCCGAATGAGTCACCCCTCTCCCTACCTCACTCTCTCTTATGGACGGGGTTTTGAAATGAAATGAAATGAAAAGTCGTCGGCTTTCCTTCCCTGTTGTGGCAGGGGAAGGATGGAAGTAGAATACAGGGCGTATAGATGGTTGAGTCAGCGAAATTTGATCTGGTTTTCCTAGAAATCGATATCATTTCTTGGAATTGTTAGGCAAGTTTCGACAAGCCTTTAGTTGCTATGTTCATAGCCTTTTACGGCTACCACAGAAGCCCGTGGGAAAATTTTGGTTTATTTGAACCCCCGTCACCCCCTACTCCTCCTGGAAAGCCAAAGAGCATAAGCGATTTAACCCCTTGGTCCTATTCCCACAAAATGTCTGTAGATTATGAACTGAAAGCATGATATTCAAATGATCCAAGCTTCTCAGCAGATTGTATGAATTTGGTCTTAGTTGCTAAGGAAAATATTATATTTCATGATTTTTTAAAAAAAACGTGGGATTAAACACAATATATGGGTCTCATAACGAAACACATACCCATGCAAAATCGTGTTGCTTAGCCCCCATTGGTTCTATTCCCACAAAGTGTCTGTAGATTATGAACCGAAGACGTGATATTCAAATCATCAAAGCTTCTCACGAAATTGACTTAGTTGCTAAGGTAAATATTGTATTTCACGATTTTTTTTAAGACGTGAGACAAGAAACAATATATGAGTCTTATAACGAAACACACACCTATACATTCCTCCCCCAGACCTCCTGCGAACGGATTCCAATGATTGAGCATATTCTAATACCGGAAGCTTCTCATAGCATATATGCGGTCACCGGTTCATATGTTAAAGGCTATGATTTAAAAACGTAGGATGTGAAATGTGTTATATAAATATTCACATGATGATGTCTGTTATGACAAGTAAATCGATATCATTTCCTGGAATTGGGAGGCAAGTTTCGACAAGCCTTTAGTTGTTATGTTCATAGCCTTTTACGGCTCTACCACAGGAGCGCGTGGGAAAATGTTGATTTGTGAGAACAGCCTGTTGCTAGAAACAAGATAAAACATGCCTTTTTCGGCCTTTTAGGGTTACCATCAGCTATAGGTTCATGAAAAAACATGCCTTTTCTATTCGTGTTGTATTGGTAAGCCAATTTGGATTCCCAAGCCCCGCCCCTCCCACACAGACTCTTGGACGGCTACCGGATCTTCATCAGAGTCCTTTCAGTTATCACGATTGAAGCCTACCATTGATTGTATTTTCAACCTAAAACTGTAGTGTGTGTTTTGTGCTTTCAGTTATCACGATTGAAGCCTACCAATTGATTGTGTTTTCCGCCTAAAACTGTAGTGTGTGTTTTGTGATACCGGTCGTTCTTATTAAAATAGGTAAGTAAATATATATATATGTTCTTTCTTCATTTAGTTATAAAGGCAGTTGAAAGAACAATTGTATTTATTCATAGTTCTGTTCAGGTTCGAACATTAAAAAAAACACAGACCCATACATACATATATGTGAATGTCTGTTTTGCTAGTCTCTTTCTTTCTCTGTTTGCTAGCACATTGAACTCCATCTGAAAATGGTTTAGTTTCAAGAGCAACAGATAAGATAACATTGTCAAATGTTTTGATGATTCATATTGCAACTAGTTAAGAGACTGGCCTACAGCCCTGCTAAACGAATGATAAAAGGTACAGTACATTTAATTGTATGTTAAATCATATTATGTCTTAAAATGTTATATGTGTCTGTAGTATATGCTTGGGGGGAGCCTCCTGGAACATCGAACCACTTCACCTTTAAGTAATGATAATAGAATAAAAAATGTGGAACGGGAGAAAAAAAGAAATGAAATCTCTATGAGTTTTAGTCCTATAGTTGACTACTAGACTAGTGGAGAGGGAAAGTGATGATGAGAAATGATGAAGTGAAGAAAGTGGGAGGAAACGGGAGAACTCCCAAGGAAATCCATTCATACGGTGTTTGTCCACCATAAAGTTCATTTGTCTGGAGCAGATTTTGAACACGGTGCCTCACGCATCACAGGTGAGCGCTCCGGGAGAACCCAGAGGAAATCCACGTACACTGTGTTTGTCCATCATAAAGTTCATCTGTTGGGAACAGGATATTGAACCTGGGACCCCCCATGCACCAGAAGTGAACGCTTTATCAGTGAGTCACCGAGGACCCTGATGAAAAAAAAGTATAAAAATATGGTAAGAAACACGTCCACCGAGCTAAGATGCACTCCAGACAGTGTATTTACTCTGCGTTTCCGTGTTTCATAGAGATGAAATTCTAACGTTAAAAACGCATACATATAAGCGAGTTTGTATGATGCTTCTTTTCGCTGTACGTTGATTTCTAAGAAAATGATAAGATGGAATTCTTGAATGTTTTCTGACTCGCATTGCAATTATATATCAGCTGACGCAAGAAATGTCTGTAGACTTGGTGTTTTAATTTTGATAATATGATGCATACCTGTCTGTCTTTCTGTCTGTAAATGAAATCTTTGAACAATGAAGAGTTTTTCGTCCCACAATAAAGCCAACAAGGTCTGTCTGTCTTTCTGTCTGTAAATGAAATCTTTGAACATTGAAATGAAATCTTTGAGTTTTACGTCCTACGATTATGCCAACAAGGTTAATGGGAAATCTTTGAGTTTTACGTTCCACGGTTGGAAATCTTTAAGTTTTACGTCCCACAGTTATGTCGGCTATCCTAATGGAGACGGTGGTGATGAGTTGTTGAGTTGAGTTGATTTTAGTTTAGCGTCCCTTTTAGCAGCGAGGCAAGATGAGACGTGGACCTACTGATTAACGTGGAATCCAAACCACATGAGCTCCCGCCGGGACGGTGGTGATGAGAAATGAATGAAATGTTGGAAAGGAGATAGTTGGATTAAATTCACGTACACGGTGTTTATCCATCACAAAGTTCATTCTGATTGGAACAGGGTTTTGAATCTACGACCTTTCATGTATACGGTGTTTGTCCACCACAAAGTTCACTTGATGGGAACAGGATATTGAACCTGTGACCCCATACACCAGAGGTGAACGCTCCGAAGTTCTTCTGGCGTATCCTGTTTTAAATCAATAAACAAATATCCATATGGTAACTTTGTTGCATCGTTGAAACTTTCTTGAAGATATTTTGGATTCTCAGGAGTTAGTTGATAACTCAAATGTTTAATTTGTGGTTTATCTCTTGGATTTTTAAATAATACGAGATAAGAACAATTCAAGCTCATATCTCTGCTTCCTTTTACCTGATGAAATATGTTTTGTGTAATAAATAGTATACTAAGATTTCTATGATGAGAACCCTTTGTAAAGAAATCAACTATATTGCGGTTCACTTCACACATTTGATCATCAATAATAATAAGATGTGGTCCAGTTTCAGGTAAAAAGTCTTTTGTTCGCGGTAATCCTTCAATAAATTGTACTTTTGTCGAAATTTTTCTGTTTGCATTTTGCCATTCTGCATAGTACCAATAAATATGACGAAACGATGTATTCACCATACGTGATAAATTGGACAGGAATCGCATTACAAAGGAAGTTTTTCTACATCCACTTGGTCCGGCAACAATACATGAAAAGGGATGTTTCCACGTCGTGTCCATGTTAAAGAGTATGATCATTCTTTCTTCATACGTATATTTATAAAGGGCCTTATTACATTTCTCTTCTTCTTTTGTTGGAAGTAGTGTAGCCATATGAAAGAGTATCATATGAATTTGGTATTCTACGTCGTTTAATATAATTTATCTTATAAATTTTTGTTTCGGGCATGCTGACGATAGTATGGTTTTTCCTGCGGCAAATTTTTTCTCATTGGTAATTTTGACTTGCATGGGACGAGATTCTTCTTCTTCTTCAGCCTTCTCTTCATTATCTACTATCATTTTCTTCATTACATCAAAATTTAGGTATGGTGAAGATTCATAGTTTAATGAAAAGCCCCGTATCTTGCATACTTGAAACTCCTTCTTCGTACTGGGATCAAAAATACGTAATCCATAGTTCTTGGGTCCAGCCGAGACGTATTCTGAAATATAGGCCTCTTTACCATACTCGAGTACTTCATTTTTTAAATCGCCTAAAAAGTCAGCAGTTGGGATTGTAGTCTCACCAGGTTTTTGTGTATGAATGACTGAATCTGTATCAAAATACAATACTCTTTCTTGCAGTTGATCTAAATACTCGTACACTTCTAATCTTGCTTGTGCTGTTGCGTACGCGGCTATGACGACATTTACTGTTGGTAGTGAAACAGGAACTTCATCTGTGTATTGCCAATATACATATATCATATCATCATTTACTAGAAATATTTGATGAACGTCTATATCATGACATGTTAATTTCTCATATAGCCTAATTCCTTTGGGTCATTAATAATGGTTACATGACCCATGTTCTCACGTTGTCCAAATTTTCCCCAAAATGAATTTAGCAATAATTTGGCTAAACTTCTAAGTGCTGGATTATGATGAATTTTATTTTTATCGAGACGTATTCCTTCCTTTTCATAAAATTGCTGAATGTACTTCTGCTTTAGCTCATCTGTTTCACACCATGCTGACCATCCACTAGCTTCCGTTTTTGCATTCAGGAAGGTGTTTATGTACTCTGCAAAAAAGCCGCCACTTTTTATTTCTTCATCATATTGAACAATATCATATGCCCAAATTTCATGAATATCTATTATTTTGTATCCTTTTTCTAATGCTTTTCTTACTTCATCTGCTACCCATGTACCGTGTAGAACTCGGTCTTCATCGCTGTGATTACAAGATGACTGCTTTAATTCATCTCAACATGTACGACAAAGTGGAAACATCAATCTATCATTTGACTTGTAAGGAAGAACTGGGTGTAAGAGATTTTTTGGAGGTAGAATACTTAGTTTAACTAATCCTTCAACTTCTTCAATGGTGGGAATATTTGAATCTCCAGGCAGATAGATAGTAGGATGACGAATTGGAAACTTCTTAGTCTTACAAATATGGGGGTACAACGAAATACCATCTTTGTATTGAACGGTTTCTCCTTCAGATTCTTGTGCTTTATGATACAAACGTATGGCATTCACACGTCCTCCATAAAAAGCGTCACGAGGATTTAATGGTGATTTCTTTGTATACGGATGATTACTAACATACTTCTTCATCTCTTCATTTCCTGCCAATTGTTTTTTAAATTCACAGCCCCATATTTCATGCACTTCACAGCTAAAATCTTTTAATTTTTGGATTTTCTTCTTTGTTGCTTCATATCGAAATTTCATGGTATGTGTAGCATTATTATAGATGGGTTTATCTCTGTCGTTAGGGTAGCAGTAGATACAGCCATGTGTGAAATCGCCTTCACATTCCCACACGTGTATTCTTCCTGTATTGGGATCTGTCCATACACCATCTACTTTCATTGATGCAATTCGTTTTTCCTTACTACGTGCAGCATTGGTAATTTGTATGTTTCTTGCTTTTTCTTCCCAAGCTATCCATTGTACTGCTTCAATTGACTGGACATCTCTCCATCGATACCCGTTCTTTGGTATGATACCAATCGTATTTTCCTTTAAGAAATTTCTACGATACACCAAATTACATGCACTGGCGATTGTAATGCATTCAAGTAAGGGATTTACATTTGTTTCAGATTCAAATGTATTCATAAAGGAAATACATGCTTGACGTAATACTTCAACATCCTGTACACAATATTTGATGAGTTCTTTCATTTTAAAGGTATCGTTTTGATGTTCAGTATACCATTGGAGAAACTTGCGTCTTTCGTCTATTTTCATGGTATCTGCTCCATAATATCTAATGTCTGGAAGTGTACGTTCATATGTTTGGTTCTCACGTCGATTGAAAAAGTGTGGGAAATATCCTTTGCACGATTGAAGACCAAATGCACCACTTAATTTACTTAAGGGCAAAGGAAGAAAGCTTAGTGAATCAATGAATGTTACGTTCCCTATTTTAAGAGATAGAATTTTCGCTCCAATCATGATTACTTCTGGAGTCCAATTCATCTTCTCAAGCATGGTCTTAATGATGATATGTGCATCATAGCCCTTAGAATTATGGGCCACACATGTTACTGATTTAATGTTTGGACGACGTTCCTGAAGATGTTTTAGAAAGTCTTCTATTACATTTTTTCCGTCAAATATATTTTCTCGTTTTCCACAAACCATACAATTATATTTGATGTCGTTGTCTTCATAACATCTGTAACATGTATGCTGACTAACCAAGACATTAGGTATATGCTCATATATGTTTGCGTTCTCCTCTTCTATTTTCGTATCTTGTGTGCATTCAATATCATAAAACACAATCATAGCTTTCTTCTCCATGATAATTTTTTCATTGACTTTTTTAATTTTCTTCTTTCATTCACTTTCATGTAACATTCATGATTGGGTGGTACTTTATCATAGCAAATGTTGCAATAAGTTTCTCCACATACGCGAGAACGTTTTTCTTTCACTACATAAATTTTCAAACACTGGGCACAACATTTCACAGTTGAACATAAAGGTTTTCCATTTTGATACGGCGCTGACTTGTGATAGTCATAGCATGACTGGCCATAAAATTCTCGATTACAATCATTGCAAGTAATATGGGTTTCTTTAAAGTCACATGGTGGCTTCTGATGACAACGATAACATACACCTGTACAATGTTTTAAATGTTCATGTTTGTTTTCATATTTCTTATGACAGCTTTCGCAATAATAACTACAGCTAAAACATGCTGTCAAGCTTTCAATGACGTTGTAATGGTTATCTACGAAGAGTAAATTTAAAGCAGTTCTCTCGTTATCACTTGGTGGTGCTTCAAACATAACATCACTGCCTGAAAACCCCCTATACACTGTATTTTTATAATCCTTTAAATATTCCTGAAATTTGCGAATTTCAGGAATTCCACCACCATGACTAAGATCTACATCAGCAGCTTCACACAGTTCTTCTGCTTTTTTTCTATGATATATTTACTTTGATTTTTTACATATCTAATGTATTCAGTTTGATTTCTTCCCTTGTATTCTTTCAGTCCTATGGCAACTATGATTGCATGTGCTAAACATCTTGTGCCTTTATTCTTAATTGTGATAATACCACGTTTTGCCTTTACATATTCTTCAGTATTCATAACATATTGTTTCAAAGGACTTTGTCCTTAGGCATGCGTACATGATGAAAATTCACGATGCAATCTTCATTTATAAGAAAAGCCGCATTACCTTGCAGTACTTTCTCATAACTTGTCCATAGAACTTCTGCTGAGAGATTTCTTGCAGAGATTTCTTCTCTGAACGATAACCAAAAAGGGCGGTGTCCTTCTCTCTCATTTGTGATTGTTATTCCTACGTAATCATGCTGGTCCACATCACGTAGCAAATAATCTAATAAAGCACGTAGACTTGTTTCAATTGCAGTAAAAGGATATTCACCTGCACGCACGGGGACTAGACGGAATCTTAGCATTGTACCAGCCATATTGTATCTTCTGTATTGTCTTCTACGTTCTTCTATTATATGAAATCTATTGTTTTCATCATTACGGCTGTTATTTCCAAATCCTACTTGTACATTTGAGTTTCGTTCTGCTTCAAATACGGATAGCAACTCGTCCATTCTTTTTTCTATTTCGTCTAATTCAATTTCTATTTCTGTATGTTCTGTATTAGCCTCAGCTAATATTTCCATAATTGATGGAAATATTACTTCTTGCTGATGTTCTTCTTCTTTTTCATTATTGGGAAATAAATTGGTAATCCATTTTTCTAGCTCAGTTTCGTAGAACTCATCTTCTTCTGTCTTCTTCTTCTCTTCCTCATTGTAAGTCTCTCCTATTATTTGGGAGAACGTTAGATTTAACAATTCTTCTTCTTCTTCTTCTTCTTCTTTTGTCCTTTCTTCGATGTGTTCTTCTCTTTTGCTCCTTCTTGTAACCATTTTTTTATTTGAGCAATACGTTCGGATGCTTCCTCTTCTCCTTCTTCTGTTATCATTCTATTACCTGCTCTTTCCAATATTTCTAATAGTTCTTCTTCTTCTTTTTTTTCTGCAAATTGAATTTCACTACCTGCATCTCTTTTTTCGGTATTGATCAAGGATGTTATAAAATAGAAGGATATGCCCATAGGTATCTTCATCATATGAACTCAATGAAGCCAGAAAACAACCGAGCATCGTCTGAGCCCGAACGTCTGATTGGCTATTTTCGTTTCCGCCATGATTGTTGGCTCGAAGCATTGCGATTTTAGTGGCGTGGAGTGGGCAATGTAGGCGTGGCGAAGCTGTGACGTATGGCTTCACGATTTTCTTGTATGGGCAGATCCTCTATTTTATAACATCCTTGGTATTGATCATCATCTCTTCTTCTTCTTCTTCTTCTTCTTCTTCTATGAGTTCTTCCTCCTTTTGTGTACCTTTCTTCATTTCATCATCTTCTTCCTTCCTTCCCTGATGATATACTTCTTCTTCTTCTATTCTAATTACGGCATCTATTTCTCTTAGAAGAACTTGCGTCTCTAAATTTACTTCGATTACCTCTTCTTCTTCTTCTTCTATGTCATTAATGCGGTAATCTCTTTTAATAACTTGCGTACACTTGTTTTCCATTTTTACTCCCCGGATGTATATACGTAATGCAAAACAAAAATTTTCATATATGTATATGTAAATAGTGGATATATAAGTATTATTTCAAATAGAATATAAATAAAAGCGCTTTAAAAGAATATATGAATAAATAAAAAAAGGCTATATATATAAGTTATTAACAATGGAATAATAATGTCGGTAAGGATAAGGAAAGTCTGATGCATTTATCTTTATTTACATTCAACCTAAAATAAAAAAAAGAACTGGTTACTTATAACCATATTCCAAATAAATATAAACAGTATATATACACATAAATTTCAATTCGTTGTACGGAAAAAGCAGAAGTTTCAAGGGAAAAAATAGCATACCTTTTAAGTACTTAAAATGAATTGTAACTTTTTTCGTATTCTCCGGGAGTGAAACAAATGTATGTTCAGCGTTTGCTTCAAGTGTATTATCTAATGTATAAACGATCTGTAATTGAATTTTATACTTATTCCCCTGGAGACCCTCCAACCTTAACCCCCTTAGATGATGTGTTATTGAGTTCAGAGTATCATCATTGAACACAGCGACCCCGAAAACTATATATGTGACACTAGTATTGTTCATTTTAAATTATTTTTACGTGTCTCGATATCAACCCTGGAGACTCCCCCACAACTTTAACTCCTTAGATGATGTGTTATTGAGTTCAGAGTATCATCATTGAACACAGCGACCCCGAAAACTATGTATTTGACACTAGTATCGTTCATTTTAAATTACTTTTACGTGTCTCGATATCAACCCTGGAGACTCCTCCACAACTTTAACCCTCTTAGATGATGTGTTATTGAGTTCAGAGTATCGTCATTGAACACAGCGACCCCGAAAACTATGTATTTGACACTAATATTGTTCATTTTAAATTATTCTTACGTGTCTCGATATCAACCCTGGAGACTCCCCCACAACTTTAACCCTCTTAGATGATGTGTTATTCAGTTCAGAGTATCATCATTGAACACAGCGACCCCAAAAACTATGTATTTGACACTAGTATCGTTCATTTTAAATTATTTTACGTGTCTCGATATCAACCAAGGAGACCCCCCACAACTTTAACACCTTAGATGATGTGTTATTGAGTTCAGAGTATCATCATTGAACACAGCGACCGCGAAAATTATGTATTTGACACTAGTATCGTTCATTTTAAATTATTTTTACGTGTCCCGATATCAACCCTGAAGACCCCCGCCCAACATCAACCCCCTTAGATGATGTGTTATTCAGTTCAGAGTATTATTATTCAACACAGCGACCCCGAAAACTATGGGGACAAACATCGTGTACGTGAATTTCCTCCCACTATCTCCTTTCCAACATTTCATTCATTTCTCATTATCACCGTCTCCATTAGAATAGCCGACATGACTGTGGGACGTAAAACTTAAAGATTTCCCATTAGCCTAATCGTCATAAGAGTGGGACGTAAAACTCAGATTTCATTTCATTGTTTCTCTCGTTAGATCTTAGCTCAAGGGGGTTTGGGGGTGACGGTGGTTCACTGGTAGAGCGTTCACCTCTGGTGTATGGGGTCACAGGTTCAATATACTGTTCCCATCAAGTGAACTTTGTGGTGGACAAACACCGTATACATGATAGGTCGTAGGTTCAAAATCCGGTTCCAATCAGAATGAACTTTGTGGTGGACAAACACCGTGTACGTGAATTTCATCCAACTATCTCCTTTCCAACATTTCATTCATTTCTCATCACCACCGTCCCGGCGGGAAATCATGTGGTTCGGATTCCACGTTCATCAGTAGGTCCACGTCTCATATAGCCTCGCTGCTGAAAGGGACGCTAAACTAAAATCAACTCAACTCAACAACTCATCACCACCGTCTCCATTAGGATAGCCGACATAACTGTGGGACGTAAAACTTAAAGATTTCCAACCGTGGAACGTAAAACTCAAAGATTTCCCATTAACCTTGTTGGCATAATCGTAGGACGTAAAACTCAAAGATTTCATTTCAATGTTCAAAGATTTCATTTACAGACAGAAAGACAGACAGACCTTGTTGGCTTTATTGTGGGACGAAAAACTCTTCATTGTTCAAAGATTTCATTTACAGACAGAAAGACAGACAGGTATGCATCATATTATCAAAATTAAAACACCAAGTCTACAGACATTTCTTGCGTCAGCTGATATATAATTGCAATGCGAGTCAGAAAACATTCAAGAATTCCATCTTATCATTTTCTTAGAAATCAACGTACAGCGAACAGAAGCATCATACAAACTCGCTTATATGTATGTGTTTTTAACGTTAGAATTTCATCTCTATGAAACACGGAAACGCAGAGTAAATACACTGTCTGGAGTGCATCTTAGCTCGGTGGACGTGTTTCTTACCATATTTTTATACTTTTTTTTCATCAGGGTCCTCGGTGACTCACTGATAAAGCGTTCACTTCTGGTGCATGGGGGGTCCCAGGTTCAATATCCTGTTCCCAACAGATGAACTTTATGATGGACAAACACAGTGTACGTGGATTTCCTCTGGGTTCTCCCGGAGCGTTCACCTGTGATCCGTGAGGCACCGTGTTCAAAATCTGCTCCAGACAAATGAACTTTATGGTGGACAGACACCGTATGAATGGATTTCCTTGGGAGTTCTCCCGTTTCCTCCTACTTTCTTCACTTCATCATTTCTCATCATCACTTTCCCTCTCCACTAGTCTAGTAGTCAACTATAGGACTAAAACTCATAGAGATTTCATTTCTTTTTTTCTCCCGTTCCACATTTTTTATTCTATTATCATTACTTAAAGGTGAAGTGGTTCGATGTTCCAGGGGGGCTCCCCCCAAGCATATACTACAGACACATATAACATTTTAAAACATAATATGATTTAACATACAATTAAATGTACTGTACCTTTCATCATTCGTTTAGCAGGGCTGTTGGTCAGTCTCTTAACTAGTTGCAATACGTATAATCAAAACATTTGACAATGTTATCTTATCTGTTGCTCTTGAAACTAAACCATTTTAAGATGAAGTTCAATGTGCTAGCAAACAGAGAAAGAAAGAGACTAGAAAAACAGACATTCACATATATGTATGTATGTGTCTGTGTTTTTTTTTAATGTTCGAACCTGAACAGAACTATGAATAAATACAATTGTTCTTTCAACTGCCTTTATAACTAAATGAAGAAAGAACATATATATATATATATATATATATATATATATATATATATATGACTTACCTATTTTAATAAGAACGACCGGTATCACAAACACACACTACAGTTTGAGGCGGAAAACACAATCAATTGGTAGGCTTCAATCGTGATAACTGAAAGCACAAAACACACACTACAGTTTTAGGCTGAAAACACAATCAATTGCTAGGCTTCAATCGTGATAACTGAAAGGACTCTGATGAAGATCCGGTAGCCGTCCAAGAGTCTGTGCGGGAGGGGCGGGGCTTGGGAATCCAAATTGGCTAACCAATACAACACGAATAGAAAATGCATGTTTTTCATGAACCTATAGCTGATGGTAACCCTAAAAGGCCGAGAAAGGCATGTTTCATCTTGTTTCTAGCAACAGGCTATATCTAGCAACAGGCGGTTCTCACAAATCAATATTTTCCCACGTGCTCCTGTGGTATAGCCGTAAAAGGCTATGAACATAACAACTAAAGGCTTGTCGAAACTTGCCTCCCAATTCCAGGAAATGATATCGATTTACTTGTCATAACAGACAACATCATGTGAATATTTATGTAACACATTTCACATTCTACGTTTTTAAACAATATGATATGCTATGAGAAGCTTCCGCTATTAGAATATGCTCAATCATTGGAATCCATTCGCAGGAGGTCTGGGGGAGGAGTGATAGGTATGTGTTTCGTTATGAGACTCATATATTGTTTCTTGTCTCACGTCTTAAAAAAATCGTGAAATACAATATTTGCCTTAGCAACTAAGTCAATTTCGTGAGAAGCTTTGATCATTTGAATATCACGTCTTCGGTTCATAATCTACAGACACTTTGTGGGAATAGAACCAATGGAAGCTAAGCAACACGATTTTGCATGGGTATGTGTTTCGTTATGAGACTCATATATTGTGTGTAATCCCACGTTTTAAAAAAATCATGAAATATAATATTTACCTTAGCAACTAAGACCAATTTCATACAATCTGCTGAGAAGCTTCTATCATTTGAATATCATGCTTTCAGTTCATAATCTACAGACATTTCGTGGAAATAGGACCAAGGGGCTAAATCGCTTATGCTCTTTGGTTTTCCAGGAGGAGTAGGGGGTGACGGGGGTTCAAATAAACCAAAATTTTCCCACGGGCTTCTGTGGTAGCCGTAAAAGGCTATGAACATAGCAACTAAAGGCTTGTCGAAACTTGCCTCCCAATTCCAGGAAATGATATCGATTTCTAGGAAAACAAGATCAAATTTCGCTGACTCGGCCATCTATACGCCCTGTATTCTACTATGGACGTCTAGCCTACAGCTACTTTGTCCAGTGATTGTGTTTTTATTTTGTTCAGTGTGAGTGCTTAGGTATCTGACGCATGCAGCAAGCGAAGGAGAAGTCATTGAGACGGAGTGGTGAGGAGTTCGAGGGTGTCAGCCAAAGTTTGACATGTCAGTAGACAGGGGCTTGTCTTGGTTTGGTCTGGGTGTTGAAGGTGTTTTTTGGTTGTTTATTTTTTATTTTGGGTTTGTGGAGGTTCGAGAGTTAGGGTTCTTTTATTTATTTATTTATTTATTTATTTATGTAATTTTGTGGCATATTTAGTTTATTAGGAAATTTGGTTGTTTTAGAACTTTATTTATATGTGTGGCTTGTTTGGGATTACTTGTTTATTTTTATTTTTATGATTATTTTGGTTTTATTGTTATTATTATTCTATTATTATCAATATTTTTATTAATATTATTGTTGTGTGTTAACACATCTATGCATTTATGTTTCTCATGATGTTCTGAGTTTTTTGTGTGTGTGTGTGTGAGTGTTTGCGCATCTATGCGTTTGTTTCTAGTGGTGTTCTGAGTGCGGTGATTTTTTTTGGTGTGTGTGTGTGTGTGTGTGTCTGTGTGGGTTGGTGTATTTACGTCTGGCTACGATGCAGGAGGTGTTGACGCCTTGTTTTTGGTAGTTCACCTGTGCAATGTCTTTTACTGTTTTTCTTGTAAGTTCTTAAAGTAGGTTTTGTTTAGCCTGGTAATGACGTCTTGGATATGTTCTAGTTTTGAGGATTAGTATAGTTCTTGTGCCGAGCTTCTGAAGTCTTGGTAGAGAATTCGCAAGAAGTAGCATTCTGTTTTGCGAAGAAGTTTTATGTTTGCTTCGTTGAACAGAGCGTGGCCATAAAGGAGAATTGGGCGCACCAACATTTTGTATAAATGTAGTTTTTTGTTAAAATTAAGAGGTGTTCTGATTACAAGCGGCTTGAGCATGTGGATCGCTTTTACAGCTTTTTTCTTTACTTCTTTCACATGTGGTTGCAGTGTGAGGAAGTGGTCAAGGGTGATTCCCAAATATTTGGTTTGTTGAGCTGGGTGAACTTTTTTGTTGTCTATTTGAAATGCTTGGTTTTATTTTTTCTACTGCCTACGCCGTTTAGGTGAAATATTATAAGTTGGGTCTTTGTGGCGTTTAGTGTGAGCATCCATTTATCACACCAGCGTTTGAATGCTGCTATTTGTTTTTCCAGTCGTTTTAGGATCAGGTGTGACGAGTTGCTGTGAGTCCAATATGCGGTGTCATCTGCTAAGAGGCCTATTTTCATGTTGAGATTTTGATTAACTGGTGTGTCGTTTACATATAATATATATAATAGTAGAGTGATCGTAGTTCCTTGTGGCACCCCCCTTTCTATATTTATGGGTTCTGAGTACTGGTTGTTGATTCGTATCTGGGTAGTTCCGTTGTGTAGGAAGTGATGTATCCACCGTATGATGGTTGTGGGTAGTTTCATTTCAGTTAGTTTGTAGATGAGGCCATCATGCCAGACTTTGTCAAAAGCGGAGGAGAGGTCCATGAAGGCTGCCCCCTCTCGGAGTTTTCTTCTGAGCGTGTTTTCCGTGTCATTTATGATTCTGATGGCCTGGTCGATGGTGCTGAGGGGGTAGGAAGCCAGCCTAGTGCGGGGTGAGTAGATTTATTTCTGACAGGTATTGGTGCATTCTGTTTACTAGAATTTTTCCAGAATTTTGGACATAGTAGCTGTGAGGGAGATTGGCCTGTATTGTCTGTTTGTTTTTTGTCTTTTCCTGGTTTTGGCATGACTATTGTTGTGGCATTTTTCCATTCTGCTGGAATGTATCCGGTTTTATAACTAGCAGCATACAGTAGGGCCAATGCATTGCATAGGCTATGAGGAGCTTTTTTTCAGGGCTTGGTTTGTTATTTTGTCCGGACTTGGAGCGGAGTCTCGCCGTTTCTTTATTACTTTTTCGACTTCCATGGCCGTGATATCTGCAAGCAAGGCCGCAGTGTTGCCCGGGTGTTGGTCTGCGAGATCGGCGGCAGTAATATCGATGTGGTGCTGAATGAATTGTTTTATGAGATTTGCTCGGGTGGATATATCTTGTTGTTCTGTAGTTTGAGCTGTGTGTGCTTGCCACTTCTTCTGGAAGGATGCTCGGAAAGTAATGAGTTTTTCTTCTGTTGTTATTGTTTGTTTTTCATCAAGGATGTCTGCTATGGCGCCATTTTGTTTGTATCTTCTGGTGAGTTTTTGAATGGTCTTCCAAAAGGCTTTTTTTTGGAAGGGCGTTTAGTTTCCCGCATGTCTTTATTAGTTTTTCTTCTCTGAATTCCTTTATGGCAGCTTTTATTTCATGTGTGATGGCGTTAATGGCAGTTTTGGTTTCCGGCCTGTGATACTTCTTGTATGTATTTTGTAATCTGCGTTTATGTCGTATTTTCTTTATGATTGGTCGAAGGAGGCGTTCTTCGTTGATATCTATTGTTTGAAGAGAGATGAATTGGTCGCCTGCGGTTTGTAGAATTTGTGTTATCTGTTTATTTGCTTCCTCTATGTCTTGCGGGTTGGAGTTTATTCTGATGTTTAGAAGATTGTTATTTATGTAAGTTTTGTACAATTCCCAGTTTGCTGCCTTGTAGTTAAGGATTTGTTTTAAGTTCCGTGTAATTTGTATGTTATTAAATTCCATGATTATTCCGAGATGATCTGATGGCAGGTCGTGGTTGAGTGAGATTTCATGTCGTGTTTTGTATAGAGGCGGCGTGATTAGGATTTTACCGGGTTTGAGTCTTCTTCTCCTGGATGTCTGCCTGGTCTTGTTGGTCCTGGGAGTTTGATGCTGAGGTAACTGTTTTTGGTCAGATATTGCAGTAGTTTTTTACCATTGTTGTTCGTCATGACGTCTCCCAAGAAACGATGTTGGCTGTTGAGGTCTGCCATAAGGATAGGGTTGAGGAGGGTCGCGAGGAAATTCAGGAAGGGGAAACTTTGTTGGATATTGTCTCTATGTTTGTTGTATAGCGTAGCAATTGAAATTGGTTGGGGGGTGGGTATTTGTATTATAATGGGGTGATGACGTTATTTGAAGGGTGATTAGGCATAGGGATTTTCTTGTAGGGTAGGCTGTCGTGAATGAGAATGAGTGTGCCGCCGCAGATAATTTGTCCTTCGGTGCTGTTGTCTCTTACGCATTTGTAGCCAGATATGAAGAATGGTGTTTTGGAGTTAAGTTTTGTCTCGTTTACGACGGTGACATCTATTTTATGATCTTGAAGGAAGGTTTGAATGTTTTATAGATTTATCTTTCATTCCTTGTATATTGATGAACAGGATCTTAATCTGCCTAGCGCTTCTTTCGTTTGAGGATCTTCTTTGTTCCCTATGGTCCATCTTGTCTTGCGTCCATGGTGGTGTTAATTACTCTTTTTTTTATTTAGTCGGGTGTCCTTGTTGCGTACTAATTCAGCATATGTCATATGTATACGGCCGTCGGTAGATGTGATGGCGTTGATACGTTCCAGGAGAATGTCTAGGCTAGCCTTAGTGATTGCCATTTCTAGGTTTTGTTGCATGTATGGGGGTAGTGCCATTTTCTGAACTACGGTGGTCCATTTCAGAATTTTATGAGTGGCTTTTTTAATGGCTGTCTCAATGGTTTCCGTTATGAGGGGGTCCAGTGTGTGGATTTGGGGATCAGCAGGATTGTTTTGTTCGTTGTCCGAATCCTCGGTCACTGTTTCTTGTGGTTGTGGTGAGGCGATTTCTTGGTAAATGCGTGTGATTGGCCTAGCTTCCTTTTTTCGGGGGCGTTGAGGACATGTGCCGGCCCCAGTTCTTTGGCCTTCCAGTCTGCATGTGGCGCAGAAATTTTTTGCGTTTACATCCGGGCATGAGTGAGATTTGGTTTTGTTTTCACCACATTTGAAGCATTTTCGTTCTTGTTTGCACTCCGTCAATGTGTGGCCATATGTAAAGCATTTAGGACATGGAAGGGGGCGTGCTTCATTTCGGGAGGCTTCTACGTGGTATCTCGCGCAATAGATGGTTATGCCGTTGGTGATCAGCTCATTTATCTGTTGCGGTTCCTGCGAAAATAACCGAAGGATAGGGTGAGGTCCTTCGTCATTTCTCATCCGCGTAATGTTGGAGAAGTTGATTTTCTGCTCTCTTAGGTCTTCCTTTATGCCATCAATCGCTGTGGTTCTGTGCACTCCCTTAATGACACATGCAAATGTGGCTTTTGGCGTTTTTTTCGTTCTTCGGTGATATGGGCCTCTTGGTCAGATATTTTGGCATTTGGTGTGTGTGTTAGCGATAGGAGTGTGTGTTAGTTGTGGGTAGCGGCCGTAAAGTGTTTGACGACACCTTGGTATGGCACCGTTAGATTTCCAGTGGCGTCAACGCGTGTTAGGGGGGGGGCTAAGGGCCGCTACTGTGGGAGTACGTTCCACTTGGATCGTTGGTGTTTCGAGGTGCTCCAGACTGTCGGCAAGGCCTGTTCATACACCGGGCCCAGTGCGAATCGTAGTACCCGGGAGGGCCGGAGCCTCTCAAAACAACAGACGGTACAAGTGGTTGTCAATCCGTCAATTGTCAAAGTCACCGTAGATTTAGCCCTGAAAAGAGCTGACGTATTTTGTCTTTTCTCTTTTTTGGCCCTGAAAAGAGCCCGGCGTACACTTTATAGGCGTTTTGTTCCTAGCATACTATAATCTGTGGTAGAATACAGTTTTTTTTTTACGTAAGCCCATAGGATATTTTCCTATGCAGTGGTAGGGAGATATGCTATTAAATCACTCTTATCTGCTATTCTCTAGTTAACGTATTTACAAGGGTGAACCGTGTACGTTTTCTAGTTTAAGTTCGATAGGAGCGGGAAATCAACGAATGTTGATTGAAATTTGTTCCCTTTTACGGCTAAGATGAGTGGTTTGGTACCTCTATTCTGATTGGCTGATAGAGGTCACGTGATGTTAGGCCCCGCCCAACGGGAAATTCAAATTTCCAGGTCATGTGGTATGACGTCATGTGTCACTCCGCGGGGGAAATCTTTAACTTTGGATTTTGAAATTCGTTCCCTTTTACGGGTAATATGAATGCTTTGGTACCACGATAATGATTGGTTGATAGAGGTCACGTGATCTTAGGCTCTGGGACTTTTTTAAAATTCGTTCCTTTTACGGGTAAGTTGAATGGTTTGGTACCTTGATTTTGATTGGTTGATAGAGGTCACATGATCTTTGACCCGCTACACGATGAACAGGTCACATGATATGACGTCATGTTTTACCCTTGCGGGGAAATCCATCACTTGGGATTTTTGAAATTCGTTTCCTTTTACGGTTAAGATGAGTGCTTTGGTACCTTGATTCTGATTGGCTGATAGAGGTAACATGATCTTAGGTCCTAGGATTTTTGAAATTAGGGTATCGGCTTTGATGTGTACTTTGGTACTACGATACTGATTGGCTGAAAGAGGTCACATGATTTTAGACCCGCCACACGGTGAACAGGCTACATAGTGTAATGTAGGGGAAATCTCTCACTCATTTGTTTCATTTTTATGGGTAAGATTAATGTTTTGCTACCTCGATTTGATTGGGGGATGGAAGTAACATGATCTTACCCACAGCCCATGCTAGAAAATCATTTTTTTTAGGTTACGTGATATGACGGCGATCCACTCGAGCGGGATTTTAAAATTTAAAACAATTGGGCATCAATGATACTGAAGTTATGAATACTCCTTAACGGAATTTGATTCTTATATAATCCCTATCACTTTTAATGGTTATCCTTTTTGGTACATTAAAGTTCCCATGGAGGATTCAACCCCCTCCTTAATAACCCTTTTTTTGGTATCATGATATTGTACTGAAGTTTACCTTAAATATTATCGTTCTTTTTGACAGATAAGATGATTACCAGCTTTCTTACCTTGATTACTACCAGCTTGCCTTACATGTTTACGTATGGAGATCCTGTCCTTGAATTACTAGCCTATGTCTCTGGAAGGATACACTTTTTTAACAATGGTGAAAGAGAGGGTCCATTCTTGTCGCTTGTAGATTTCTTATAACACATTGTTGTGAGTTTAAGTGATTTTTTCAAACGCTCAGTAAGCACTTCATTAATGGAAACAGTGTTGCTAGATTTTTCTTACCTAAACTACTCCGATTCTTCTCAAAACGGTTCCGCAGAGTTCAAGAAATTTCAAACAATTTTTTTCGAACTAAAAAAAATTTTTCGAACTAAAAAAATGAAAAAAAATTCGAACTAAAAAAATTTAAAACTTTTTTTCGAACTAAAAAAATTGAAAAACATTTTTGAACCCAAAAAATATTTCAAACAAATTTTCGAACTAAACCAATTTTTAAAAACAAGTCTCGAACTAGATATGTAAACCACATTTAAAAATTTTCAAATCAAATTTTTTCGAACTGAAAATTAAAAACCAAATTTTGGACACTAAAAATTCTTTAATTAATTTTTCGAACAAAATATTTTCAAACTAATCATTTAAAACAAATCTTGGATATATTTTCCACCTTAAATTTTCAAGATTACCATTATTTGAAAACAAGTGTTCAAGGTTTCAAGAAATAATAAAACACATTTTTTTCAACTTGTATTTTAACGGAAGGTATGTGCTCTTCCCTTACAAGTTTATTAACATAATGAATACAGGATCTAGTTAATGAATATTTTGGACGTGTCATCATCTTCGACTCTTGTAGACGTATCCTGTAAGAAAAAGAAGAAACAATGGATTAGTTTATGATTTTTTTCTGAAACAATAAAAACAAGTAAATATTGATAAAAGAGAAATGAAACTTACTCGTAGAAGATGGATGTGTAACACTCTCTGTTTAGTTCCATCTTCCTCCTCGGGTACGAGATGACAGCATTTCTTCCACTGATGGTGGTGTTAGTGGTTTATGAACTCTTCTGGGTATTTTTTTTTCTTGGTGTTGTTGCTTTATGGTCAAGGAGAAAAAAAGAAAAAGAAAAAAAGAAATGGTGGCCTCACTGGGTATTTACAGTTTTTTCTTCATTTTCTTTTTCCAGTTCCAACTTCCGTTTCTTAACGTACCCGTACTTAACCGTATCATAAGAATTGAGTTCTTTAAATCGACGCTTTGTGTATAGGATGCTGTACATTTTTCTTCTTTGCGTGTGACGATTGTATGGTTTTTGGTCCTGCATATTTTATGCGGGAAGGTAATCGTGACTTGTCCACGGCATTGATTTGTAATCATTTATTTTAGCGTGTTGAAATTTAATTGCTGTCCTGCATTGTAATTTAATGTAAATCCTCTAATTTTACATATGTAACTGGTGACGTTGGTATCTGGATTGTATATTTCTAAGCTATAACTTTTGGTCCTCTACTAACAAAAGTCTTGATGTATGCCCGTTGTCCATAAGACTCCATCTCATCCGATAAGCATCCCAAGTACGTGGAAGGTTCAATGGTTGGCTCTCCAGGCTTTTCTGTAAATATCACAGAATCCGTGTCGAAATATAAAACACGTTCCTGCAACATTTCCAGGTACTTGTACAGTTCCAGACGTGTCTGACATGTTGTAAACGCGCCTAAAACGACATTGATGTTTCGGTTTTGAAGAGGCACATGTTCATTGTACTCCCAGGACGCATATAACATCGTATCATTGATCGGTACAATTTGATGGAGTTCAATGAAGGGGGAAGTGAGTTTTTAATAAAATTCTTCTGGCCGATCAATAATTGTGGTCTGCCTAATCTTTGTACGCTGAGAAAGCTTGCCCCATAATGCGTTAACACAAAGCTTAGATAAACTTCTTCGTGCAGGATTCTTTTCAATTTTGGTCGGATCCAATGCAATACCTTCACGCTCCAGGACGTTTTGTATAAATTTTGTTTTGTCTTTTTCGGTGACACAGGAACTTGGCCAGCCAGAAGCTTCCATTTTCGATTACAAAAACGTATTGATGTAATCCGTGAACAAGCCACCTGTTTTCGTGATGGGGTCATATTGTTCAATGTATATATGTAGGCATATATACGAGGACAAGGAAAAAACGCCTACAATAAAAACAACAAGGAAAAGGGAAAACTAGAAACACTTCTAGAAAATAGAAAAAAGAATAGGAAAAAGAAATTTAACGAAGAGAATTATAAATGTATGCAACGGACCCCGAACATTAATGAATCATTTGTCGACGGTGAAGAAAAATATCTTTTCCCAATTCAAGAAGAACATATACAACAAATCCATGTAATAGCCCGGGTGTCAAGTCGCTGTTTGGGCGTCCTTTTATTAGTAACCAATTTAATTCGAGGTCTCTATTTGGGTGAACATTTATTTGTAACCGTTTCGTGTAATCTGGTCGCTGTTCGTGGTTCGTAGTTCTACCATTAAGTATTTTCCTGAGACTGGAACTTACCTGGACAGGACGATGAAGGACCTCTCCAAGAAGAGTTACAAACTGTTCCCAAATCGCTCGCCGGTTTCAATAATGAGATGACCATTAGGCGCCGAGAGGTTCGGGTGTCTCGTCTTGAAAACCTCACGGACGATCAGATGGTCATCCAGACCATAACGCACACAAGCATCACTCATACCAACAACGAAAACACACTGGATTAAATGACACTATTCTTATTTATTAGAACACTATTATATATATATATATATATATATAAATAACGAAGAGAAATGAACACAACACTGAACACTGAATATGTATAATAATTTTAGTCGCTGAAATCACGCTTTGCCCTTTATATATATATGATTATAATTCAAATATCACTACAAACGCTTCTCTCATACCACTGACACACTTGGGGATTAGCACTGGGGAAAAGTTGTCCGGATCGTCCCACGACGAATCCAATTGCTGTGCCGACAATCCTGCGGCGTAACGATGAATCCTCAGCAAATTGAATAACTATAGAATATATACTTTGTATATAATGAGTCAGGGAAAAACACTGAAATGGTTCGTCACCAGCTGAAATGTTTTCAGCAAAAGCAATGTTTAAATATATATATGAGAAAACGATGAAAGACTTCTTTGTCCAATTGTGTGGGAAAGAAGCAATTCCCACCAAAAAAACAACTTATGTGCGTTGCAGAATAAAGTATAAATCGAAAATAATGATCACTGTCTTTACAAAATATACAGAGTGTCCACAAAAAATCCTTCTATAACCTGTTAGCGGTTATATATGGCGTCTGAAACGTGGAACGACCTGTCAAGTGCACACGTAGACAGTTTAAGAACCCTTGGCCGTATGATGAAGTATGAATAAAATTAGGTTTTTCAGCAAAAATTTAAAATAAATTAGTTGGCAACTCTGTCATATGGTGTGAGACTTACGTGTATAAACGATAAATGGTTTTTCACCTGAAAAAGGGCTATTCAAATAGTTAAAAACTTGTTTACTCACTACAACATGATGAGGTTCCTGCATAAGCAGTATCCAATCCAAGTGTTCCATAAGGTAATAAGATCCTCTTGAACAATTGGTGCAGTTGGGTTTCCTTATCTTCCGTTTCTTCACATGTTGAAACCATGTGTTGAATATCCTCTATGATTCTCGAACGATGAGTTGAGGGGAGAAGGGGAGATTTTTTTTAACACTGGCGTGAGAAACGAGGTTTTGTTATAACACCTGTATGATATCTTCACTAAAAATGCGCAAAAAGCGTTTGTAGGGCTATTTAAATGCTTACTTTTTTTAAACACTAATAAATTCTTTTTAAACACTTGTAAATACTTTTCGTAAAATGTTTTAAGTGTTCCGTTTCGATCACTATATTTTGTGTAATATGGAGTAAATATATTATAGGGCTATTTAAATGCTTCTTTTTTTTTAACACATAAATACTTTTCGTAAAATGTTTAAGTGTTCCGTTTCGATCACTTTATTTGATATAATATGAAGTAAATATGCACACTTAATAACTATTCAAGAAAACTTCGACTTAAAGAATTATCAAACATTGCAATAAAAGTTAGTAAATGTCTTCTTTTTAAAATATACTGATATCTGTATTTAAAATATAATAATATGAATAAATATGTAAATAGCAAACATGTTAAATTTACTAAAGATATTTAAAGTATTGTCAAAGTTTCAATATTACTATAATATATTTGAAAAATATGAAAATAATTGAAAAAGTAAAATGAATGGAAATGTAAACACATGATAAACTAATAATATACAAACAAAATAAGATTTTCACCTGTATGTCCCTTTTTTTAACTGTGTCTCGTGTTGTTTGGCAGAAAAGAACGAAAAATCGTTTCCAAAAATTAAAAAAAAAAATAAACTTAAGTGTCAAAACTGACGTTCATAGTAATTCCAAGAAATAAGCATGATTCTGCATATCAAAGAAAATATCGTGACTTCGCTGACATGTATGAAGAAAATTCGGCACGCCATAAGATCAAATGCCATCTGCTCGTCGAGACTTTAATTCAATAATGCTCAATATAACTAATGGTTTCATTCTGAAACAAAGTTAATATTAGCTTAGGCCTAGAATAATGGTTGTTGTTCACTTTCAAAAACGTAAACATTGTAGGGCTTCCAGAATATGTGGTTATTATCTGCAAAAAATTTATTAATAAAGCGTTGAAAACTATACAGTGTTGATCCAAGTTTCTCGAAGGTCTGAATCAAAGAAGTTGACTCAATAGTCCAAACATTCCTGAAAATAAACGGTCATTACGTCATGAATTGACCAAAACCATAGGTGGGAAAAATGTGAAATACTACACGTACTTACACGCAAAATATGCCATCGACACCTGCGATGCAAAACTAGAAACGTGAAAAGACCTGCAACCATAGGTACTTAAAAAATGTTTCTATACATAACCGAAATATAAACACTAATATTCAGTAAAATACACGTATGTTCCCTGGAACATAATTTACGTCTTCCACCTAGAAAAAGATATGTAAACACACGAAAATACGAATGCTCTCGTAGCATTGTAAAATGTCTCTATAAGACAAAATACATGAGACCTATTAAAAGAAAAACATGGGATACAAACACGAATATAGTCAACGGCATTACAACTTTCTTCCAATCCAACCAATCCAATCCAACTGAAACATCCAATTAAATTCCCTACAAGACATTTATGTCACTCCACGACAATTAAACTTTCTTAGGCATCTTTGCTACAAAATATTCAAACTGGTATTAGTAACGCATTAAAATTCAAAGTCATCGAGCATACGAAATAATTGACATAGTAATTTTCATAAAACGTTATGGTTTCAAGCTGTTGGAAAGAAAGAAAATAAGTTTGTTTTCGGGATCTATAACGAATTCGAATAGATTCTAGGACATATTGGAACTAAAATACAATTTTCTCAAAATTAGCATGAAAAATATTGCAACGTATTACTATGCCAATACACATAATAGGATTAGTAGATATCCCCGAGTATAGATGGCTGTGTCAGCGAAATTTCATCTTGTTTTCCTAGAAATCGATACCATTTCCTGGAGTTGGGATGCAAGTTTCGACAAGCCTTTAGTTGTTAAGTTCATAGCCTTTTACGGCTACCACAGGAACGCGTGGGAAAATGTTTGTTTATGAGAACAGCCTGTTGCTATGCTCATAGTCTTGGATGCCTTCATAGTCTTGGATGCTCATACCCTTGGACGGATCAGAGTCCTATCAGTTATCATGGTCGAAGCTTCCCAATTGATTGATTGATTTTTGCTTTTCGTTATGTATTGAATAGCTAAATGCTCTTGGACGGATGAGAGTCCTATCAGTTATCATGATCGAAGCTTCCCAATTGATTGATTGATTTTTGTCTTTTCGTTATGCATTGAATAGCTAATTTTGTATAGCATTGGTCTTTCCCTACGCCGTTCCTATTGGGAAGTCGAAGAGCATAAGCGATTTAGCCCCCCTTGGATGCTCATAGTCTTGGACGGCTATCGGATCTTCATCAGAGTCCTTTCAGTTATCACAATCGAAGCTTTCCAATTGATTGATTGATTTTCGTCTTTTCGTTATGTATTGAATAGCTATTTTGCATAGCATAGGTTAGACATTTATCCCCCAATCCTTTGATATTCAGTGATCGAAGCACTCCAATTTGATTGTTCTTTGTCTTTCCCCGACCCGTTCCTCCTGGGAAACCGAAGAGCATACTTAATGTCTTAAAATATTCAATGATTTCTCATCAAGAATCGAACCTGAACCCTAAATATGCTTTCATTTTGAAAGCTCTCTCATTGAAATCGAACGCAAGACCAGTACTTCACGATTTAGAGTTGAATTAATCCTTGCATGAAAAAAAAAAAGAATTTCACGTATTGATTTTAGCGTAGCATATGATATACATTGTTCGAAGCTCTTCATTTCGAAGCACTATAATGCTTTCAAGTGTAGGATACGCCAGATGAACTTCGTTTTCAAACAAATATCTTTCCTGATGATATTTATCATTACGTTTATGTTCCAACGAAATAGAAGAAGATGTGTATATAATGTTAATTTTAAACTGTGTTTCTTCATTCTACTGTACAGAAAAATAGGGAGCTGGGATCGAATTTGGTACTTCATGATTTTAGAGTTCAACTAGTCCTTGTATGAAAAAAAAGAATTTCACGTACATAGCACTTCGTTTCACGACAGAAAGGAACGAATTAACTTAATGTCTTAAAATATTCAATGCTCAAACATCCACTTTGGTAGGGAGCTGGGATCGAATTTGGTACTTCATGATTTTAGAGTTGAACTAGTCCTTGTATGAAAGAAAAGAATTTCACTTCGTTTCACGATAGAAATGAACGAATTAACTTAATGTCTGAAAATATTCAATGCTTTCTCACCGAGAGTCGATCCTGAACCCTAATTACGCTTTTATTTTGAAAGTTCTCTCACCGGAATCGAACGCAAGACCAGTACTTCCCACTTTGGTAGGGAGCTGGGATCGAATTTGGTACCTCATTATTTTAGAGTTGAACGAGTCCTTGTATGAAAAAAAGAATTTCACTTCGTTTCACGATAGAAATGAACGAATTAACTTAATGTTTAAAAATATTCAATGCTTTCTCACCGAGAGTCGAACCTGAGCCCTAAATACCCTTTTATTTTGAAAGTTCTCTCACCGGAATCGAACGCAAGACCAGTACTTCACGATTTAGAGTTGAATTAATCCTTGCATAAAAAAAGAATTTCACGTATATAGCACTTCGTTTTCACGACAGAAAGGATCGAATTAACTTCATGCCTTAAAATGTGTAATGCTTTCTCATCGAGGATCGAACCAGGACACGGGAATCAAACGCAAGACCTGTACTTCACGACCATTGAGTAGAATTAATCCATGCATGAAAAAAAAGAATTTCACGTATATAGCACTTCGTCTCACGACAGAAAGGAACGAAATAATTTAATGTCTTTAAATATTTAATGCTCTTTCACTAAGAATCGAACCAGAACCGTAAATATGCTTTTATTTTGAAAGTTCTTTCATTGGAATCGAACGCGAGACCAGTACTTCACGATTTAGAGTTGAATTAATCCTCGCATGAAAAAAAATAAGAATTTCACGTATATAGCACTTCGCTTTCACGATAGAAAGGATCGAATTAACTTAATGCCTGAAAATATTTAATGCTTTCTCATCAAGAATCGAACCTTGGACCCCAAGGGGCGCGGTTCTTCGTAAGTATATGGGTCATGTATAAACATTTTCGGCTGACTTGCACATCATCGCAACCGATTTCCCCAGAGGAACATTGTCTTAAAGTATTGAATGCTTTGTCATCGAGAATCGAACTCGGACACTAAATATGCTTTCATTTTGAAAGGTCTCTCTCACAGGAATCGAACACAATACCTGTACTTTAAGATTTAGAGTTGAATTAATCCTTGTATGAAAAAGAGAATGCTTTCTCATCAAGAATCGAACCCGGATCCCAAACGATCGTGGTCTTTCGTAAGTATATGGTACATGTATAAACAAGATGAAACATGATTTCCTCTCCGTCATCCCTTCCTGCATCATGCATGTGTGCGCAGATATTTGTATGCATAGTGTCATTAGTCTCTGTTGATCATCTGCTGAAATAACATGGCTGTGTAAATCATAAGTTACTTTATAATATTGACTTCCATAGATTTCGAACATAATTGAACATAGAAACGTAAGCAAGATTCCATTTAAGTAAACGATTATAAAAATACGAATAGTGGAAGATTAAGAATGGAACTGCGATCAAATTCTGTATCTGAAAGGATACCATTCCAACAAAAGCCAGAATTACCATAAAGTGGTGCATATAAATGTTTTGCCCCTCAATATAATCAGTATTGTACAAAGGAATTACGTTTAAGAACATTTGAACACTGACCTATTTCATCAAAACAATGCCCGGATCAATTAAGTGATGCTGGATTTTTTACACGAAGAAAAGAGACCAAACTATATGCTTCTATTGTGCTGGTGGATTAAAAGATTGGACTGATAACGATGTTCCATGGATAGAACATGCGAAATGGTTTCCTAATTGTCCATTTCTTTACCTTAAGAAGGGATATGCTTTTATTAAACAAATACAGGAAAAGTGCTCTTATATGCAAGTATTTCGTAGTGCTCCGTATGATGATATACATAAAAATGCCAGTAAAAGTTGCAATAAGGAACTTAATTTTCAATATGGCACAATTTGAAGTGAAACTTGAATAAAGTTCCATTACATACTTTTTCTTTGTATATAACTGTAAAAAGTACATGTACATATTCTAAAGTTATCAAAACAATATGTATTTATACAAATAATTTACGTATGTGCTATTATGTATAACCTCCAGATGCATTAGCATCGTATTTGGAAAATGGAAATATATGTTTAATATATAAAGGAATGAAGATTAATTTATTTGGACGTAACATGCACGATCTTGAATTTACTGAACTGATATCATAAACGTAAGTGTATAGGACATATATAAACAAGACGAAACATTGTTGTTTCTCCTCCTTGTCATATTAAATGGTGCATATGGTCTTAATTTAATGAAAGCCAAATTAATGTGTATTGTACTGAAGTGGAACATTTGAATAAGTGAATCGTGTTGCTAAAGGCCTTGTATTTGGATTTAATTGAAATTGTAACAGAATGGGAAAGAAAACTTGTACATTTGATTCCGTCTGCTTTCAGACTATAAACAAAAAACTCATAGATTTGATAGTGTACAAACACAGTCAAGTTTGACGGAAAACGAACTTTAAAGTTGATGGGTGTCAATGAAGTGGACTTCTGTTCATAAAGAAGCAGAAAATATTTTTCATTTATACTGAACAGTGTAGTACTAATTCTAGTGCATTTAATAATAATAATAATAATATAGTGAAATTGAAATCTTTTATTATTTTCACATAAAAATTGTATTTTGTGATCGATCAATACGGTAGGATTTTTTAATTAGTATACTAATGTGTTATTCCGATACTTCTGTTTTAGGAGTTAAGAAACTTCATTTAGAATGGTTGATCTGAAAAGAAACCGTACGGACGTCTTTTTTTCGATCACAGTACAACGTACGTTTACGGTGAAGAACGTTGTGTTTGTAGATTTTTGAATTTATCAGAAAGTCCATACGGTGTGAACCGCGATCGAATCAGGGACCCCAAAATACTGGATGTAAATCTTCTATCACTGAGCCATCATACTCGTCAAACCTAAAATATAACAGGTTTGTACATCATGTAAAGACCCCCACGGAAAATAAAGATCGGATCGGATTTATGATAATCAGTATAAAAACCAGAAATAATTTCTATCATTTCAATTTGATAAAGAGATGATAGAATTTATTTTGTAACGGTGAATTGTTTTTCAAAGAAACCAGTTCTTGATCTTACTCTTTTGAGTGTTGATTCTCAAAGTATTCTTAGAAATCTTTTGTCGTCTTATTTCGTTTTGAAAATGTAAGTACAAAATGATGATCTAGAAGTTATCAGCATCCTTAAAGCATGAACATTTCAATCAGTCAATTAGACGGATAGACATAGCTCTTTCATGTGGCTTCCCGTTGTATTACATAGTCTGGAAGTCAATCTTCAGATTGCATTGTAGTGTGAAAAAAAAGACAAGCATACAATGCAAGGCTACGAAGAGCTTTGTATGTTATTTCCTTGTTTTATCACACTGCATGAAGAAAGAGAGAGAGAAAAAGTATATGTGTATGTGTGTGTGTGTGTGTGTGTGTGTGTATGTGAAAGAAGAAAAATGCAGTGTCATGGCTACGATATCTCGTTTCTGAGAAGTGTGATTATAATAATCTGTATTCGTTCACAGAGGACGGCGATGTTACGCAGTCCAGCGGAAAAGACTAAAAGAAGTTTCTTTATTACTAATTGTCGTGCACTATGACAGGATGCTTACATCAAGTGCATGCAGTCCCTAGTTCGACATCGTGTTCGTGAGTTTTCATGGTATACTCATACATTCTCATTCTACTAAGTATTCATTCATTCATTTGTCTTAATCACCCGTCATCCTCAGCATAATCGTGGTACGTTAAACAGAAATATTTTCTTACACTTCGAACGTAAGAAATATGTGAACGTTTGTGTATGTGTGGCTCAGTGGTAAAGCAACGACTTACTCTTTCAGATGAATACTTAGTGTAGTAGATCATTGTTCCGTAATCCATGCATGTGGTCCCTAGTTCGATCTCCGAACAAGTAAACATACAGGTTTTTATTACTAATTGTCATGCACTGTGGTTGACTTCCGAACATCGTGTCCGTGAGTTTTCATGGTCTACTCATACATTCTCATTCTACTAAGTATTCATTCATTAATTTGTCTTAATCATCCGTCTCCCTCAACATAATGAGCATAATCGTAGTACGTTAAACTGAAATATTTTCTTACGTTTCGAACGTAAGAAATATGTGAAAGTTTGTGTGTGGCTCAGTGATAAAGCAACGACTTATTCTTTCAGATGAATACTTAGTGTAGTAGAGCATTGTTCCGCAACCCAGTGCATGCGGTCCCTAGTTCGATCTCCGATCAAGTAAGCTTATAATTTTTATTAGTAATTGTCGTGCACTGTGGTCGACTTCCGAACATCGTGTCCGTGAGTTTTCATGGTCTACTCATACATTCTCATTCTACTAAGTATTCATTCATTCATTTGTCTTAATCACCCGTCTCCCTCAGCATAATGGGCATAGTCGTGGTACGTTAAACTGATTTGAACGTACCTCTAAATTGAGTTTTCGTATTTGCTACGGAATAAGAACATCATATTGTGTTAAGTAATAGTTTTCGCAATCATTGAGACATCATGCCCTTCGTAAGAGAGAGAGAGAGAGAGAGAAAGAGAGACAGAGAGAGAGAGAGAGAGAGAGAGAGAGAGAGAGAGATATTAAATATTTTTAGTTTAACGTTCCACCTAACAGAATTTCTTCGTATTTCCACTCTTCAGTGAAAATCAACGTTGCCATTTTTTTAGCATAATGTGTTTGCAGGTACATTAGTGACAATACTACGCGTCTCGGATGTTTCTGTTTCATTTCGAATTTGAAAAAATGTACTTGTCGATTTGCGAGTTATGTCTTTTCGTACTGAAAAGTTTCTTGATTTGATGGCAAATGAATCTAAAAGTAATATTTTTTTCTTCACGAACTATGAGAATTGTCTGAAACAAAGAGAGATGTGTTTATGCCCTTATTATTATTATACTGAAAATCTAACATTACCATCATCATCATCATCAGCCTTAGAGAAACATGAATCTAGCAAATTCCGAACTCGTTATCTTTCTTTTTTTTTAGAGTAATTAACTGAAGGTGTGATGATTGACAAATCTGGGGCATGGATCGCCATTAAGTTCCAGCACTTGCTTTGTACAGGATGCATACCAAGAAGATTCAGCATTTGAAAAACGAAGTACTGATTGTAAATCCTTTACCACTGAGCCACCACACTCCTCAAACCTAAAATGTAATAGGTTTGTACATCATGTAAAGACCCCCCGGAGAAATAAAGATACGTCCCACAAATATGCCATTTCTCGGTAAAAGGACATATGATTAAGACAAATGAATGACGAAAAAATAATAGTTGATAGAATGACAATGTGAATAAACGTTATATCACTGAGTCATCATGCATCCTGAAATCCATTGAATTTGTGAGTAGAAGAACAATACACGTACTAGAAAGAAAAGATACATGTTCTTCTAACCTGACATAATTGCTTTAGAAAAATAACAAACATAAAAATAAAAAAAATACAGGAATGAACAAAGTAGAAGGAAACAGGCGAACTAATGCTCACAGTTTTTTTGTTTACCACAATTCCCTATTAACATGAACTCGGATTGAGGCAGGAACCCCAAGCACCAGAAGTAATCACTCTACCCAGACCTTATCCATATGGGTGACAAGCGCCCCCTAAAAGTTTCACGGTAGGCCTGCAAATGAACTAAAATATGATTGAATTGGGTCTCTCCTAAATTATACTCCCCCTCTTCCTACATTTTGGGACTGGCTGTTGGCAATCTACCATTGGGACTCAACCATTGATACATCATGACCGTTACAAAATTAAATTGTGATTACTCATCACTCTTTTACAAAAAGTTACGAATACTGTCAGCGAACTTTCCATTGTGATAATACCAAGGAGACAGTAGACAGTATGGTTAATGAGGTAATGCTTAAAATTACTAATATTTGGCGAACATGGGCCCATGATTAGCAACCAAAATTGGCATGTCCAGGTTCCCTTTTAGAAAATTTTGTCCCAACTGGACCTGATTCAAAATGTTAGTGGGTTACATTAGATAGTATTTGCAAAGATGTGATGTGCACAAGAGTAACATGTAATCGTTTCTTAGAAAATTAATTACTTTCAAAACGAAAGTCTAACATTAAAAATGAATCGAATGACTTCATTAAAAGATTGAAATCTATTGTACTGTACATGTTCATCATCAACATCTTTAAACATCGCAAGTTTACTTTTTTTTAAATGAATGAACTACATACGTGTGAAGATAAATATTAAACCAAGACATTCACCAACAAAAGTGAGAAGTGTTAACTTGATGTTCTGACGTAATGCTGAACAACAAAAGATAGCATATATCTAAAGAAAGAAACACTGACCTATCCTATATACAGAAGGAGTAGCAATGTAATATTCTGCGATATAATACATGATGCATTTTATGTAACTCTGCACATGACGACATCAGGTCCGGAATTTGAATTACACAAGTGAAAAAAGGTTGCATCACGTAATGGCCAATAAGTTTTGATCTATATTTGTTGGAGATACAGTAGCATCATTATTACGTATAGTCATATAATCTTCCTGTACACGCGAAAAAGAAAGTATTCTACAGTTGACAAATTTCCCTTTTCGCATTAATTCGTGAACAAATGAATTAATCTGTTTTCACGTTATCTTTGGAATAGTTATAATTTGATAACTTGTCAAGTCGGTACTGTAATAGGAAAAGAAATTTTCTCAACTAAAGAATTTTCTCAATTAGCTGTATGGCGCTAAATGATTATCCGCGAAGATGTATTGTTTTTTAAGACAAACAAGAAAAGGTAATTCAGATGACGAATTACAATAGTCTTGTGTTACGTTTTTTGAACAAATCTGAGAAAGCGGTTAGATCTAGCAATGTAGTATTCTGTGATATAATACATGATGCATTTTTACATAGCTCTGCACTTGTTGACAACAGGTCCACAATTTGAATTACACTATTAAAGATGTACCTAGACTTATATGGGTTAATCGAATCTGTAACTGTAACTGACCACTCACACTTCGAAAAATTGCACAAATCTGAAATTTTCAGATGTACCTTTAATGCGAAAAAAGTTGCATCACGTAATGGTCAACAAGTTTTGATAAGTGATGACTCTACGGATAAAAAAATATCTATATCCTCCTAACTCTAGCAATTCCCCAAAGTCACTGCTAACAGGGGTAATATAAATCGAAAATCATCGCTGATAACGGGCTTGCGTGTACAAATTTCTAATTTCGATATCGGTTTTTCTGAATATAATGTTGCTTATGAAACTAAACACTTTTTAAGGCGGAATTCAATGTGCTATAAATTCCTACATATAATAATAACAGTCAGTGGCAGAGCGTTCAAAATCCTGTTCCCACCAAGTGAACTTTGTGGTGTACAAACAACGTGTACGTGAGGGTCCCAGGTTCAAACTCCTGTTCCCTGCAGACAGATAGAAAGAAGAGAAGTAATTGATTGGAATATTATTTGAAAAGTAGTGCCTTGTACTTGTTCCATACTTAACACAAATTTGTAAATGTATCAAACCTTCGTTCTGTAATAGTTTCTCTCAGAGCTGCAACTTGTGTTCTAACGTTTTTATTTACGTAACGTCTGCATTAATTATGTTTTTTTTTCAATCTGGATCTGGCTATACTTTATGTAGTTGTCCAGATATAAGACGTACCAGAAACTTTTTGATTCAAAGTATATTGGATCTTGGATCACGTTATCATAAACTGTTTTGAACGTACCAATGTTTTTGTATCATCTCGAATTTGAAAATGTACTTATCGAATTGAGACTTGCCTCTTTTTGTATCGAGAAGTTTCTCTCGTTTTGTTGCCAATACTAGTTACCCTAGTAATAGTATTTTGAGGTTTCAGCTTTAGGTCTTCATAATAAATCTTTCAATCCCCCTTCATTTGTACATTTTGTTTCTACTTTTATATCTCTGTAGTTATTAGATAAAACATAAAATGTGAACGTGATTTAAAAACAAAGATAGAGTAGGAATGTTGAAAGAAGCATTTAAATAAGAACCAACCTATCTTGTGAATCTTTGAATAAGAAGTTAAGAAAAAAATTCTATGGAATAGAAACATAAACGCTACTCACGCGCACACGATGTTTGTACACCACAAAGTTCACTTCATGGGAACTGTGATTGAACTCGAACCCGTACACAACATTTGAGGTACAATTCATGTTCATTCCTGTTCTTTGTTTACTATAATGAAAAGGTGTGTTCTAGGTCAGATCACCACCATTCCTTAATATTCCGACTTTTCTGTAAATTTTGTCTAATGTGGACATCTTGCTTATCAAAAACTTGGACAAACTAGTATTGCTCATAAGTCTCGGATGTGTATGAATTAGTATTGCTCATAAATCTCGGATGTTTCTGTATTGTCTTGAGTTTGAAAATACATCGTGTTCGTGCAATTACTATATCAATTTAAAGCTTTTATATATGCCACATGCAACATTAAAACAGTGTCTGAGGACTAAAACTTCAGTGAACTAGTATTGTCTATGACTCTGGGATGTTTCTGTTTCATTTCGAATTTGAAAAAATGTACTTGTCGATTTGCGACTTATCTTTTTTTCGTACCGAAAAGTTTCTCGGTTCGTGTCATATTTTGTCAGACAGTGAAGATAGGAACAAAGGAACCACTGGATGGATTATTTTACAGAGAGGAATTACAATCTGTGACGTTATCAAAGATCTAGATATTCTTTGCCAAGTAATAATGAAAAAGGAAGGAAGGATAACCATTTCTCAAGTCTAAGATAAATCTTCGTAAATGATAATCTAGATATTCTATGCTTGGTCGCCCTCTTCCTGGTTTTCCTTTGCCTTTCTCTCTATCAACACGGATTTAATTTTTAAAAAGTCGTGAGAAACACTAAAAGTATTTCACATTATTGCTTATATTTCTCATGGCTTTTCTTTTCCAGTCTAATAAGGCTATGATTCCGAAACGAGTTAAAATGAGCTGAACGAGCGAGCCATTTATCAAACTCGACTCTACTCGAAACTCAATCAGAAAACAGTGACTCGACTCGAAAATCAATTCGAGAAAATTACATTTGACTCGGCTCACGCCTATTCCTAAGATTTACGCATGTAACCTACGATTTTACGTACGCTACATAGTTTTTCTTTGTGGCATCAAGTCTGTATATAATTGGTTCATATTCAGCCTCAAAGTCTTCAAAATCCTCAATTTCAGTTCATATAATGGAAATTTAATCCATTTTGAGAAATGATGGATAATGTTGCGTGTTGTGTGTCATCTATTTTGTCCATTGACTTATAGAGGATTTATGTTTCTTTCTCCTTTGAAATGAACTGGAATGTTAATAATTCATTCTACTAATATCTTCTTTAAATATTCCTTAATTTAATAAAAACTAAATTTTGGTAGATCTACATCAGTTGTCTGAAAAGCATTGGTCCTTTGAAGTTCAAAATTGAGAATACACTTGTGATTTGAAAATAACGCAATGAAACTTCAAATACAAATGATCTGCCATTTTTCCGGTAACAGAATTAACCCGTAACTGTAGAACAAGTATTTCAAACTTGTGAGTTGCATGTGGCCCTTGAATCATTTGTTTGTAATCCTCGGTTCACCTTCAGAAAGCAACAAAGAAGTACTCGTATATATATAATGGCCCAAAAGTAGATATACAGCCCCGTACTGATCAGCTCATGGAAATTTCATTTACTTATTGGAATCCATACATACAAAATATTGACTTAGTTTCTTCATTATTTGCTCTTAATTCCTTTTCACTTATGCCTAAACTCGGAATAGACTGAAGTATAGAAATTCATTATCTTAATAAATTAAAATGTCATACTTGATCAATGCAGGTATGTATACCTACTTTGGGACACTCTGTGATATGTTCAAAGATAGTTCACATAGACAATGTTCTTAAATCAACTTCATATGGCTTAAACCAGCGACAATTTGCTGTTTTCTTGGAAGATTTTGCATAAATACTCTAGGTTTCCCTATCGCAGAGAAGTGTGCTGGTTATCCTGTGCTCCACGGGTCTGAAAAGTTCATGGAACTTGAGAGATGAATTTAGCAATTTCCTTCAAATCAAAGAACAAAGCACAAACTTACTGACAGATTCTTTGTGGTTGCAATATGTTTCTTTCATGGCAGTTGATTTTACGAAATATTTGTCACAATTTTAATTTGAAACTTTAAGAAAAAAACATAATTACTGCAAACATTACGTAAATAAAACGTTAGAACACAAGTTGCAGCTCTGGGAGAAACTGTTACAAAACGAAGGCTTGATACATTTACCAATTTGTGTTAAGTATGGAACAAGTACAAGGCACTTGCTTTGTACAGGATGCATACCAAGAAGCTTCAGCATTGGAAAAATGAATTCAAAGAAAGATTCCGCGATATCAGACCTATCAAAGATTAGCTCTCCCTGTGTACTTCTTCTTTCTGAACTGACATTAGGGAATGAGCAACTCGTTTCCACATGGAATTAACATAAATTCAGCCCTATATAACTTGAAACAAAAATTCCATGAAGAGGGTTTACCAGAATTTTACAAACTAAAAAATAGGAGTAACTAAAAAACAATAAGAGTAACTAAAATCTAAAAAAATGAATCGTACATTATTTCCATGTTCGGTAGTTCGTATCACTGTGAAGAAATTTTCTCACTTATGAAAAGAACAAGTCCGTAGTGAGGTTCACGTTAAATCATTATCTGATCAATGTTCTAAAATTATTTATGTGAGCGTCATGTTTATTATTATTATTATTATTATTATTATTATTATTATTATTATTATTATTATTATTATTATTATTATTATTATTATTACTAACTATTCTGTCTTTCGGTAGGTCCTGGGATTAATGAGGATTTTTTTTTTAGATTTGGGACTGGAAATGTTTCTTCCACTTTTGTCGATCTTTAACTTCCTCTTTTAACTCCTAATATTTTCTCCTATCTTTCAAATCAACGATCAGCTGTGTTCTTCTTCTTCCTATTCCTCGCTTCACTTCCATCTTTCCTTCTATGGTTGTGTGAAGAAGACAATTTCTTCGCAAGATGTGTCCAAACCACTTGGCCTTTCTACGAAGGATGGTTGCTAGAAGTGTCCTCTTGATAGTTTTCAACTATGTTTCTTCATTCTGGCAATATGTCTCCAAGAAGAAGAGTTGCTAAATCTAACGTTCTCCCAAATAATAGGAGAGAAATAATGAGGAAGAGAAGAAGACAGAAGAAGATGAGTTCTACGAAACGGAGCTTTCATACAGCTTCAAAATATATATATATTGTTAAAATTATTGGTCATTCAGGCCATTTTCGACGTGAAAGCTCGTGGACAAAAATTTTCCTACCCGGATTTTACTTTGAGATTCGCAAAAGATACACGCATTTCAAATTTCTAATTTTACCTGTCACGCATCGGAAGAGAGAGGTGTTTCTGTACCTTAAAAAAATAAAGCGGAAAATATTTTCAGTAGCGAGGCTTTCTATTCAGAAAAACTTGACGAGCAGCATTGCAGATTTTAATGAAGTCATAGAAAAACTTGAAGCTCAAAAAGAACGAAGAAAGGCCATAAACAAACTCTTTATTTTATTAACGACGTATCAAATGAAAAACCTTTATGTTCCATTGTGACGTTTATGTTGGATCCCTTATCAAGTTGAGTATGGTATTGGAAGATATCAAACATTTTAAATTGCAACGTTGGGCCAACAGTAGAGCCAATTACAGTGAGCCAATTAAGCACTAGACAACAGTGTGCTACGTTGAACCACTGTTTTGTTTTCGCTTCTTGGCATCGATGGTTGTTGGATTATCGAATTTGCCGTAGACATTTTGATAGTGGCTTTGCCATCGATGTCTACGATTATACAACGGTTGGCACACCGTTTGACAACGAAAATGTTACTTGGGCACTCCTGCGAGGGCCTTCACTTCAACTCCTTAGATGATATTTACTGATTTCGGACATTTTATATTATTTTTTATCTTTTCGGTTCACTTCTCTGATCCCCCAAGACCACATACATACAGACATACAGATAGACAGACAGAAAGATATACACTTAGATATGTTTACATTTATATTTCATACGTATAGGGACGAATGTTCATGAGGTTGTCAATCAATCATTGCATGAGTAATATAAGTAGAGTACATATGTAGGTTCTGCCCCACTTTCCCCCTCCACCCCCTAACTATCAAAAAAAATTATGAAGCCACCCCTGATCATTATACTTTAACACAGAAGGATACCCCAAAGTGAGATTGAATAGGCTTTTATGACATTTAAAATCAAAAAAACTTACATCTAAAATATTACAATGAAATCCTACACAAAATATATTTATTGCATCTTAATCTCCAGTTTATAAGCTTTCATTTGACACTTGAATCATGAAAATCCGTTAATAATTAGCTTTAAAAACTCAATAAGAAGGAATACATACAACTCCGGAACAGGTGATCTGTCACTGATTCATTTTGAACGATTCCAGTACCAGAACAGGACCGTCCAATCCGATTCTCCTTCTTCTGAGTATGTAATAATAACAACACCAAAACTGTCCGTCCTGGCTGTCTGTCCAGGCTGTCTGTCCTAGGTGTCACAGCTTCTTGTCAGTCCCGCTTTTTTCGATTCACGGTCATCAATTTGAAGAAAATTCTTGATACAAAATCTGTCCGCAACTCTCTAGCTTTTATTACTCTGAAACATACTACATGCCACACCATCTATTGAGTAGGTGAGTAACTTATTGATCATAGCCACCTAGATGGTAAATATAGCTAAAACATTAATGTTTAAAAAAGAAAAAGTCAGTGTATTCAACTCCATATATTTTTTCGGAACGTTCCAGGATTTTATTTTTCAAGATATCTCTTTAAAACATATCGGGATGAATTCACCCCAATACTAATAAATATGATAATTGTTAAAAGTGAGTTGGCCACACAGTGCCACCCCCAAATAACGTTTTATTTAATACCTCGGTCCCTAAATAACCGATTTCAAAAATTCAAACGGTAAATGAATACTAATAACATAGCCAATTTTCTAAAATGCATAAATGGCTGCATAACCCAAAGGATACTTTTCCCTTTTTCAATATCTCTTCAAAATTTCAACAAATCGAAAAAGTAAAAATACCACCATAAGTCAAATAATATTCTGGACTTTTTTAAAGAATAACATTTTCCCGAAAACTCAAAAATAAACCCGTAAAAAATTCCCGAAATTTTGAACTTGCTATAAAATCGTCAAATATTAACCGATTTTCAAGATCCAAACGACAATCAATAGAGAAACCAATTGAAATTTTTTGAATGTATTGTGGGTTGCATATCTCTAAGGATAATATTCCGAATTTGTTATATCTCCTTTGTTTATTAACCGATTTTCAAAATTCAAACGACAATCAATTGACAAATAAATTTCCTATCTATTGAATGTCTTATAAATTGCATAACTCTAAGGATTTAATTTTTAAAAACTCAAATAAATCCCTTATTTATATATGTATCTTTAAAATTTAAATGACATTATGTTCTGTATATCTAAAGGTCTTAGTTTTTATAGTATCAGACTATAAAAACACTTAAAATTACAAGTTCGGATATTGATAATGAAATCATAAAAACACTTATACACTTAAAATTACAAGTTTTATTTTTTGGATTCATTTCTAAAGTAAAACTGATGTATTTTATAATCATTATCTAAATCTTTCAAACCTTCATACTTAACAAACAGCTTATACTTTTTCAAATCTTTCAATACTTGTTCAGTTTCATCATTATATCTCTGTGGTAATAACGTCTTATATTTCTCATCTAAATGTACTAAAACTCTTTGACCATAACGCTGTGTTTGAATCAATTTCCATAATGTTATTTCGTACGCTTTACCTTTTTCTAACTCATCTATGCGAAGGAATCTCAATGCTTTAACATCATTTTTCTTATTCAAATAATTAGCCATAGTTTATTTATTATAAGGAAAATGCTCGTTTTATGAGAAATTCATAAAACCAATCCTAATTTACATTCAGAAAAAATTTACATAAAAATTTTACATACAGAACTCAACAGTTGGATAATTATCTTTTAAACCAGTGTATTTGATTTTTATTCCATCTTTAACGATCTCATCAATCATTTTATCTGTTAAGTGTTTTGTAAATCTAGGTGGAAGAAATACCTTAAACTCTTCACATTCAACTAAAATGCTCTTCCCAAACTTAGTTTTAATCTTTTCCATTTTTACAATCTTATATTCTGTATTTAATTCTAATTCTCTTAATCCAATAACTTCTTTTTGTTCAAGACTTCCAAGTTTATTTAAAAGCTCAATATGACTTGACATCGTATTTATTATATAGAAAATCAACGAACACTCTTCAATTTTTATCTTCACCAAAAAATATTTAATCATTTTTTATCAATTTTGTTTATGGAAAAACTTTAATACATTTAACTATCTAAAACTCTTCTACTACTTTCTCATTCTTAGGGTCATATGTAAAGTTCTTTTGTCCAATTAAAATCGCATAACATATAGTATTAGCAGCCACAGCTTCTGCAAAGTCTACTACAATCTTTATGTTTGTTCTCTCATTTACCGATACATTCTTCCTCTTACTACAATTAATCATATACATTGGTCTGTTATCTATAAACTCTTTAGGATCATAGTACATTTCGATATTGCCACAGGTTATTCTCTTAAATGCAGTATAATCTTCGTACATCTTAAAATAATCCTTGTTAGCAATATCTAAGTTTCTTGATTCTTTTGGAAATACCTCATTCCTTCCATTCTTAAGATAGATATTCTTTACCTTACAATGATCAAACTTACTTGCATCTGCTGTTTGTTTACCACTTCTATCAGTTTGGAACATTACAACTACGAAATCAGGCATATCAAATTGTCTAGAATTAAATTGAGTAGTAACATCAAACTCCAAGAAAGATCCTACAACAGTCTTTTGAACACATTGATAAGTATGGAATGAAAACATGATTTTAGGTTCTTTAAGGATATTCAACTTTAACTTGTTTTCATAATTAGATTCGTATTCAACAATAGGCATTCTTATCTCCATACTTTTTATTGTTATTTTTCCATCACGAGGAGCTGCTGCACCTGCTCCTGATCCAGTCCATTTATACAAGACATCGTTATTGTTGTTAGGTTTTGTAAATGTTATTCTCAATCGACCTTTCCACATAACCTCTTTATAATCACTTAAAAAGCCAGGAATTAATCTTAATGGATATAAAACACTAAAGTCCTTTCTTAGACCAAGTTTATCATCTGTTTCAAATCCTGCTTGTTTTAGATATTCAACTTCTGGTTTGGAAATCTTTAATGTTCCGATAGCTGTTGATGTTATTCCTGGTAGCTCAATCTTATCTATAACAACACCATGCTTTCTAACCTCAATTTGAGAAAAGAAGAATGGTAAGAAGTTATCTACAAGTTTTATAGTATCATTTGCACCAAATGTTCCTCCGACTGATGCACCAACAACTTCAAAAGTCATATGACAATCTGCTTTGTGTGGATGTATAAAGCCATCCCCCACATCGAAATCAAACTCAATATCTTTGTTAGCTTCATTCAAATTATTAAATGTTCTTGTGTTAGCTTTAAAGCTTTGTAACTCGTAACTCTCAACACTATCCATTTATTATAAAGAAAATCTTGAAACAACGCTTTTATGGGATATACCCATAAAACAATCATATATAATCATACATAATCATACATAATAACAATTAAAAACTTATAATCCCCATCCTAACTTAACCTTAGCATTCATAGCAGTACCAAACCCAAAAGCAGCTAATCGTTCACCAATTGACGCATCACTACTAAATGCTCTTTTCCATGCTTTAGTTTCTAGTTCCTTATCTGCAATATGTCTTGACTCTGTATCTTTATTGTCTCTGTAGTATATATCATGTTCTTTACAAGCCTCATCTAATGGGTTAATACCTTTATCACCTCTTTCTAATCTTTCTTGTAGCTTAGTTCCCGGACCACAATACGAAAATCCTGGAATATGTAATTCAAATGGGAGTTTATTAATCAAATCATTTACTAATCCTTTTCCAAGCTTCTTATCATTCCAGAATCGTGGTGGTAATGTATTTAAGATCTTAATCAAATAACCTATACCTTTTGGATCATTAGGAATAAATTGTGAAAGCTTATTATTAATCATACTATACCTACTTTCTCATTATAAAAGTTATTATTACCAGCCTTTTCTTCTCTATAACTATAACTATCAATTAACTTTCTCACATCATCCATCCATATATATTCTTTAGGTATCTCTGTATATTGTTTAATTCCTTCACCAGTCCTTTTAGGAGTTGGAGGTAAAGATGGTTTAATATAATTATCCCAAATAGGCTTGATAATATTAATGTACTTAGAACCTCTATTAGATGCTACTTTTTTATCTCGATTATATTTTTGGAAGGCAGCATCTGATTCTATTATTATTTCCTTGTACTGTTCAAAATCATCATCATCATAATCTTCAATGGTTTTATTAGTATTCATCGTTAACAATTCCCATAGACCTTCTGTTCCCTTATAAGTTTTACCATTAATTATCAAATCATCACCATTCACTTTAACTTCAGAATTTCCTATCTTATTTATTATTTTTCCATCTTCTTCTACAGTTCTTATTCCAAACACACTATCATTTCTTTTACTATAATATTTCGTTGCAATCTTACCAAATGATTGTGCTGTTGTTAAGGGCTCTACTCCTTCAACTTTGTCTTTAATTTGTTTTCTCATTTGTTTTATTTCTCCCGTTATAGGCGTATCACTACTACTTGGGGAACTATCATAAGTTATCTTTTTAGGTGTTTCTAGTAGACTAGGATCTATTGAAACCGTCTTATGTACAACTGGAACAAGTTCAGTTATTAGATTTTTATTTTGTTCTGCTACTTCTTTGATCTCACTTCCCAAGTTTTGAATAGCATCAATTACAGGTTGTTCTTGTGTCTTAAATTTATCATATATACCTGCTCTTTCTTTCTTCCAAGATTTGAAGCCCTTTATCAAGAACTCCTTTAACTTGATATTCTTATTAATAACTCTCTCATCCATTTATTATATAGAAAACGAACAAACGTCAATAAACGTCAAAGAACATCAATAAACGTCAAAGAACATAAATAAACGTCAATAAACATCAAACGTTTAAGAAATGTTTTATCTTGTTCCTATACTTACCATTGTTTACCTTCCTTGTCATATCAATTACTATAAAACCATAATCTTCTTGCCAACATTTTGAACACATCTCTTTAAATTTATCATAAGACATATCTCCTCCAACAAACTCATTATACACGTGTTTAAGATTAGTATCATCTTGTCTGAATATGCATTGGAAGTTAACGTTATCTCTTATAAGCTGTTTAGGTACTTTTGAATATGTTTGTGCAAGATAGAAACAGTCTAAATGTCTATGCCTACCTCTTGTAAAGTAATTTCTAACAGTATCTTGATTTTCAAAAATGTAATCGTCAAACACTACTACAGAGTATTTTTCACATGCATCAATAGGAACAATAGAATCATTACCGCTTAAGAACGTTGCTATTTGTTTCTTAAACTTTAGTTCTGCCTTTTCAAATCGATCTTTTAACTGCTCATACTTTGGCTGATTCATGCTTTTAGAATATATATAGAAGTAATTATTGTTTAACCAACCTGGCTGTAATAAAAAATTAAATAACAAAAACGTCTTACCACACCCCGATGAACCTACGATAAGACAACGAATATCATCAGGTATAAGCTCTCCATTTCTTTTCTTAACTGTTGTTTCTTTTATCATCTCTTTTACATCCCAATTAATAGTTTTCTTACTCATTTATTATAGAGAAAATCGACTCTTTTATGATCTTATATCTTTAAGTTGTTCTCTGATCTTAAGCAACGTATCTTTTATATATTCGTTATCCATTTCACCATTTAATGTTATTATCATCTCTAACTGTTCTTTAAATGAGTTAATACAAGTGACAATGGTTTTATATTCGTCTTTTCTTTTGCTTATGTTTAACTTAGAAGACAAACCTGTTATTATAGCACTTCCAGTTGCAAGAGAAGTTGTTAATATTGAGTAAATTGTTACAGGTATAGAAATATTAATAAATCCAGTTGTTGCAGAAAGTATGACTGATAACGTGATCAAAGTGTAGTATGCATATTTAACAATTCGTAGTTTTTTCTTTTTCTTCTTTAAACTGTATTCTAACTTTTGAATAACATCTTCTATTAACTTGATTACTTTCTCTCTTGGAATATCTCTAGGTAAATCAAACTCATTCATTTATTATATAATAAATGGCTAAGGTATTTAAGTTAACGAGTGATACTTCTGTTTTAAAGAAGAAACTCCATTACGAATTAGACAACAGTAGCAACTATTTAAGTATAGGACTAGTTGGGTTTTACAGTACATATCTAACTCCAAACATAACAACAGAAAAAAACAGTTTCTCATATGGTAATAGACAAGTTTTTATACCAGAAGGGCAATATAATTTAAACAGTCTTAATGAATATTTAAAATCTCAATCCATCAACATAACATTATCAGAAGATCATTTGAGAAATAGAGTTAAAATTGAAACTGATAGTAATGATGTTACAATTGGGAGTATAGGTACTGTCCTTGGGTTTAATGTTTTTGAAGTTTTAGAAAAGAACAAAACACATATTGGAAGTAAGTTGCCAAAGTTTCATCCGTTTGATACTATAAATGTTCACTGTAATATAGCAGATGGCATGTTTGTTAAAGATACAGAATATACACATAGGGAAACAGGAATTTTAGCATCATTTAAAACAGATGCTGAGTTCAAACATAGTATTATTTACGAGCCTACTTATCCATTATTTTTCCCTATATCCAAAGACAAGGTTGACAATTTTGAGATAAGGATAAAAGATGAAAATGATTCCTTAATTGATTTTGGTGGAGCAACAACAACTGTATTTTTACAAACTAAGATTTTCTCTTAAATAAATAGGAAGATGTGTTCTATTAAAGGTTGTATGTTTAGTGTTCCTTATAAGGAACTAAAGGATTTAAATATTGATCATGTATTAACAAAGAAACAACTTAACGATAAATCTAAGAAAATTAAAGAAGGTAGAGGAATGGATTTAACTTTAACTACTGCACAAATGAAAAAGATTAAGAAAGAGCATATGGGTGGTTTTATCTTTACAATTCCAGCCATTTTAGCAGCTTTAGGCGCAGTCGGTTCATTAGCAGGTGGTGCAGCAGCGATTACTAAACCTGTACTGGATGCTAAGAAGAATAAACAAGAACTTGAAGAACAAAAAAGACACAATATGGCTATGGAAGAAAAGCAGGGAGCAGGTAAACCAAAGAAATCAAAAAACTAAAACCATTAACCAACTTCGATATAGAGAGGTTGGTTAAAGAATTAAAGATAAAACAATTTAGAGGTGTATTTACGAGTGATGAACTTCCACAAAAACCCTATATAAATGAATGTGGTGTAGTTAACTTTGATAAATCAGAAAACATTGGTACTCATTGGATATGCTATTGGAAAGATAACAACATAAAGTACGTGTTTGATTCTTATGGTGGTGTTCCTCCTAAACAACTAGTACAATATCTTGGTATCGAAAACTTATTTTACAATGACGAACGAATACAAGAATTTAGTTCAGTTATATGTGGTCATCTTTGTGTTAAGGTTTTAAATCTTCTAAATCAAGGGTATTCTTTTAGTGATGTTATGTATATGATTAAAAATGATTAAATATTATTAAGTTTAAGTACTTTTATGGTTTATATTCATAAAAGTTTTGTTTTAAGATAAATATGGAAGCTATACACAATAGATTTTTAGATTATTTCGAGAAGCATGAGAATGAACTAGATGCACTAGTTAGATTTTATTTTAATTGGTATTTTCGGGATGTTAGTAAGATAGACTTAAAAGATAGAAACAACGCATATACAGTTGTTCAGTTATGGAAAATGTTAATACCTATATTTTTGTATAAGGAAGAAGAGTTGGTAAAGTTATATCCAATAATTACCTTAAAGGAGTTGTTGAAAAATTATAGTTCTAGACCATTAAAATGCAGTAATTGTGGAAGTAAGTCATTAACAAAAGGTAGGGGTACATATATTTGTGATAATTGTTCTGTAGCGAATGGTTTTGTTTACAGTACTTGTGAAGGAATGAGAGCTTGCGTAAGAAAACCATGGTATGATACTATAAAAAGATTTAAGTTACAGTTATCTCGTTTACAAGCTTTACAGTATAGAATTATTCCTGAAGATGTGTTCAAGGTGTTAAATGATGAATTTAGAAATATATCAAAACATTTAATATCAACAAAAGATGTTCTCAAAGTATTAAAGAAAAACAAATACACAAAATATTATGATGATGTTTATTTAATACACTATCACCTTACCGATCAAAAACCATTAAACTTACAACATATGGAAGAAACACTTATAACCGACTTAGAAAACTTATACAAAACCTTTAAAGAACTGTATCCGAAAAGAGTATTGTTTATTAACTTGAAATGTGTATTGTACTATGTGTTGAAAAAGCACGATGTTCATGTTGATATTGATTTTAAACATTCATCTAAACAAATAGAGATGTTAAAGAAATGTTTTGAAAAATTAGGATGGACATTTTCTGTATAATAAATGAGTATAGATATATTTGGTAATGTTAAAGATAATGTTGATATTAGTGAAGAAAAATTAAAATTGTTGGAGAATTTAAATGATGTTGTTAGCGTAAGTCAACTTAGATCAATAGAAGCTCAATTAGAGAACGATAGAAAACGATTTTAAGATGCATTAGAAACGCTACAAGACACATACATAAAGTAAGAGGATTTTCAAAAGATTAGGATGGATACTACTAAATTGATTATGCAGAAAGAAACTGTACCTCTACTATATCGATTAAGAGCTAAAAACGTTAAGGAGCCAATCTTTAGAATATTTAATCTCTCTAACGGTTACAAATTTCTCTATAATGGGAAAATAATGCACATGGAATTAAGTTTGGATAAATACTTTTTAGACATATATTTAGGTGATACTTTGATTGAAAATACACCTTTGATTTTAAGAAGAATGATATAATAACGATTAAACCAAATAAAAATTCAGCTATGGAAGAAGGTCAATTATTGTTTGTTGTGATGTACATAGAAAGAGAGCTTTCCTAAAGACGTTTGCTATATAATAAATATGGATATTTTTGGTAATGTATCTAATGCTATTGATAAACAAGATGTTGTAACATTAGAACAGCTTGAATCAGTGAAAAAAGAGTTTAATTTACTTACAAGAAAAGAAATTTTTGAAGTTCCATGTCGGTTGACAGAAGATGATCTTGGGAAACCAGTCTTTTTTGTACATAATTTAGCTGCTGCCTACAAATTTCTTTATAGAGGTAGGTTAATGCATATAGAATCGAGTTTTAATAAACATCTTATTGACTTATTTTTAAATGACGTTTTAGTTGAAAGTTTTCCATTACACTTTAATATAAATGATCAGTTAGCAATTAGACCATCTAAAGATTCTGAATTGAAAGAAGGTAAGTTATTATTGATTATTATGTATGTAGAAATAGAAGATGAAAACGAATCAAGTGATGATGATGATGATAATGTTAAAAGTATAGTATTAGGTAATGATAAATTTCAAATTTTTTTTGTTGATTTTCTATACAATAAATAATGATGATGTATTGTGTTAAGTGTAAGAAAGTGACAGATACGGAGAAAGATACCATTAGAATTGAACAAACAAAGAATGGGAGATATGTTAAGAAAGGTATATGTGTTGTATGTGGTACTAATAAATCTCAATTCATTAAAAAGCGCGATTGACTATATGAAGGTGAAGGTATTAGAGAAGATATTATAGAAGAAATTCATAAACCATCTAGAAAAAATTATCCTAAGTTAAGTGTTATTGTTAAAGGTATAGATGATTTATGGCAAGCAGATCTTGTGGAAATGGATAGTGGTGTATTAAAAGGTGTTTCCAAATTAAATAAAGGTTATAAGTATCTGCTAACGATTATAGATGAGTTCTCGAAATATGCGTTTGCTGTTCCTGTTAAAGATAAAAGTGGGAAAAATGTTACAGAAGCATTCGAATCCATAATAAAAACGAGAAAACCTAGTAACTTACAAACTGATCAAGATAAAGAGTTTTACAATAAAGAGTTTAAAAAGTTAATGGAGGAAAATAAGATTAATCATTACTCAACCTATAGTGGTAAGAAATCTTCTGTTGTTGAGAGATTTAATCGAACACTTAAACAAAACATGTGAAAAAGGTTCACAACACAAGGAAATTATAAATGGATAGAGATATTACCAACACTGGTTAGTGAGTATAATAATAGAGTACATAGAACAATTGGTTTAAAGCCTATAGAAGTTAATAAGAAGAATGAGCGAACAATTTTGGAAAAAGTGTATAAAAAAGAATATAAGCGTGTTAAGCCCAAATACAAATTAGGTGATCATGTTCGTATAAGTAAGTCGAAAGGGTTATTTGAGAAAGGATATACACCTAATTGGTCAACAGAAGTATTTGTTATTAGTGAAGTTATTCCATCTAATCCACCTACCTATAGAATTAAAGATTTAGAAGAAGAGGATGTACAAGGTAGATTTTATGAACCAGAACTATTAAAGACGAAACATAAAGATGAATACTTGGTGGAAAAGGTGTTAAGAAGGAAAGGTGATAAAGTATATGTTAAATGGTTAGGTTTTGATGATTCGCACAATAGCTGGATAGATAAAAGTAATGTTTTAGTGTAAATATAAATGTTGTCTTTTATGGTTATTCCATAAAAGGCTAGCAAATCGTTACTCTCTGTTAGATGATTATGTAAGGGTGTAGCGATTTCGTAAGAGTTAATACTTGATATGTTAAGATGGTGAATGAGAATTTATTTGTGTGGGTAAAAACTCCGAAAATGATTAAATCAGCCTTTTATATAATAAATATGAGTACTATGGATAATTCATATAGTTTAAATGATATTTGTTATGAACAGATTAAGAACAATTATTGGTATGGTATTTTTGATGGCTTTAAATTGATTATAGATAAGAGTACAGGATATTTCAACGCTACTAAGTTGTGTCAAGATGGTGGTAAAAGATTTAATAATTGGCTGAAAAATAAAGAATCAACAACACTAATAAAAAGATTAGAAGAAGGGCATCAATCTCAAAAAATATATTACGTGGTTAGTGGAGGAAGAATAACAATAATCAGTGGTACATATGTTCATCCAGACTTGTTCCAAGAAATAAAAAGATGGTCTCAATTGAAAAAAGATAATGATAATTCAGGTTTTGTTTATATAGCAACTACCAAACAGCACCAAGAGAAGAATATATATAAAGTGGGTTATACAAAAAACCTTGAACAACGCCTGGGTCAGTTTAATGAATGTAGACTTGACTTCGAACTATTTTATTATGAAGAAACCTATAAGACAAATGATGCTAAAAAGTTAGAGTCACTTGTGCATAAACAATTAGATGAATTTAAATATAAAGGTGAATTTTTCAAGTGTGAACTTAACACGATCAAAGAAGTTATAGAAGAAATTCAAGATGATGAAGTAATCGAAAAATTAAAAGGATTGGAGTTAAAAGATGAATAGGTGTAAAAAGGTAAAGGTAATGAGTTTTGGACATCACTATCAGAAGAAGAATTGATTAAAGAAATTGATTGTTTATATGATAGGTTATTATCTGATAATTAAGGTTAATATTAAATAATTAAAGTTACAACTTTTATGATATAATAATCATAAAAGATAATTAAGGTTACGACTTTTATGATATAATAGTCATAAAAGGTAATTAGTTAAACATTAAACAAACCATCTTCTGTAACATTGAATGCTAAATTCAATATACCACCTAAATCAGGATTATTACGGTATTTTCCTATTATAACTCCAATCTACATAATGTCTAAATAAATATATAAACTCTACAGAGAGGTGTTGAAAAATTGAAATGTTATGCCAATGAACTCTGTCTTTAAACTCTGCAATAAATCCTTCTTTTAAATTTTGAAACAATGAAATTATTTCCCAATCTACTTTGTCAGCGTAATCTCTTATAAGGTTTTCTGATAATTGTTGAGTTCCAGATAAGCGCCACCAAGAAACTTTATCTGCATGTTCTCGTATAAAGGCTTCAGAGAGTTTGCTTCCATAAGATATAGCATCAAAATCAACTTTATCTATAAACTCATTAATAAATTCTTCAGATAGCTTTTGGTTATACGATACTTCCTTCCAATCAACTCTATCTGCAAATTCTCTTATAAAGTCTTCTGATAAGTCTTGGCTTCCTGAAATAATTTCCCAATCAACTTTATCAGCTAATTCTCTTATAAACTCTTCCGATAACTTTTTCCATAAACATATTTCGCTCAAATTAACTTTCTGCAGATATTTACGTATGAAGTCTTCTGTAATGTGATCATAGTTATATTCCTCCTCATAATCATCATAACCTATAGATAACCATTGTTCATTAGTCAGTGAATCTAATATCTCATCAGACAAATTGATAACATTTGCATAGAGAATGTTTTGTATAAGAAATGAGTTGTTTTCTTTAGTGGCTTTCTTGAACAAATGATCTAACATACCTATGGACACGCTAAAATTTATTTTGTCTTCATCATTATAACCACCAATATCTAAATATTTACATACACAATCAAATATAGGTTTGTAAGATAATATTTCCTTAGCACTAGTCATGTTTGTATTTTATTCTTAGATTTTAAATTTATTTCATTTTTGTTGGTTTTCTATATAACAAATATGGAGAAAGAATTTGATTTATTACATGATAGACTTAAACTTATTCATCATGATCTTAAACTCTTAGCAGCACTAGTAGAGAAGCAAATACTGTTGAAGGAAAAAGAATTATTAATAATGCAACAAAAAACATCTGATTTGAATAGTGATGATGAATATAAATATGGCAGTGATGATTATGATGATGATGATGATGAGTAAGTTTGCAAAAATGATTTAATTTTAATATGTGTATATGTGACTTTGATGGGGTATTTTCATCAAAGTTCTAGACTAACACGCAGTTTAAACATATGTAGGCACATGCAGATGTTTGAACGATGTGTTAAAAAATGGATGAAAATGAAGTAAAAAATTTTGGTGTAGATAAAAATTGAGTAGTAGAATTTTCTATATAATAAATAAGATGAGTAATTATAGTAAATTTACTGTAATAGAGTTAAGACGACAATGTAAAGAAAAGGGAATCAAAAGATATTCCCGATTAAGAAAAGCAGAACTGATAAACCTTCTTAAACAATATGACGATGAACAAAGCAGAAGACAGATTAGAGATATATTCCCCTTTAAACAAGAAGTAATTGAAGAACCGAAACCAGCACGTATACCTATAAAAGTAGAATTAGAAGAAACAGCATTCAAGAAGCGCTTACAAACCGTTAAAGTTGAAAACACAGGAGGATATAAAGACCAAATAAAATTTTTAGATACAAGTGGAAGAGTTGCTATTAACAAAATCAAAGAGGAATTAAAATTTCATCCAGTTAAAGTAAACCTTGTTCTCATTTGTGATTATATAAAAGATAAAGAAATACAAGAACGCAATTTCGAAACATCAAACGAGAGAATATTAGAATCAACTGACTTAAGTGAATATATATCTTATGCCAAACAAAAACTTCGTAGAGAAATGGAAGAATTTCAAGGCCGAGGATCAGGATGGACGTTACATCAAATTAAACACCTAGAAATAAGATTAAATAAGTATGTACCATTAAGAGCTTCTTCCTATATTGAACTTCCAAAGCAGATTAAAGATAAGAAAGCAGTAATGAATATTCAAAATAAAGATAATAAATGTTTCTTATATTCTATTGCAAGTCATTTAAAACCTATTGATAGAACCGTTTCAAAAAATCCTCAAAGACCCTTTCATTATAAACAACTTGTTAATGAATTACAAAAGAAATATTGTGATGGTATTGAGTTTCCTGTACAGTTAAAAGATATAGTTAAGTTTGAAAAAAGAAGTAATATCTCCATCAATGTTTACAGCTATGACAAGAACTATAATGTATATCCACTTCAAATCACAAAAAATAAGCAGGAAACTCATATCAATTTATTATATGTAAAAGATGAAAAAAACAGTCATTTTTGTTGGATAAAAGACCTATCACGATTAATAAGAAGTCAAGTGACAAAACATGAGGAAAAACTATACTTTTGTGATAGATGTTTAACAAGACACTTTAGAAATGAGAAGCAGCTGCAAAAACATGAACTAGATTGTAAAGAGCATGAGGCTGTTAGAATAGAACTTCCAAAACCATACGACAATCAAATAAAGTTTCAAAACTATAATCGATCATTAAGAGTTCCATTTACGATAATTGCTGACTTTGAATGTATCTTATGTAAGTTAAAAATAGAGCATAATTGTAGTAAAACTGTAAAATATCAAAAGCATAAACCAATGAGTTTTTGTTACTATGGCAAATATTCAAATGGAGACTACAAAGCCCCTGTTAGTTATATAGGTCCAAATGCTGCGAAAGTATTTATTGAAATGTTACAAAAAGAAGCAATAGAAATTATGGAAATATATAAAAGGGTAGTTGATATGATCCTGCTTAGTGAGGAGGAAATAGAAGTTTATAACAGTTCAGATACTTGTCATATATGTGAGAAAAACTTGAATGACTTACCACCAGCTGTTGAGAAAAAAATAAATATACTGAAGAAGAAAATACAGTTCTACAAGGATAAAGATGATATGAGTGAAAAAATAGAAGAATGGAAGCATGACTTAAAAAATGTTTGTATAAGATAAATAAAAATAAAGCAAAAGTAAGAGATCATGATCATTTAACTGGAAAGTTTAGAGGTGCAGCTCAAAGTTATTGCAATTTAAACTATAAAAATCCCAACTTTGTTCCTGTATTTCTTCACAACTTAACTGGTTATGATACGCATTTGTTTATTAAGGAGTTAGCTTATGATACACAGAAAATTAAACTGATTGCAAACAATGAAGAAAGGTACATAACACATGAAAAATATGTAAAAGCGGGACCAAAAAAAGATGGAATAAATTTAAGATTTGTTGATTCATTTAGATTTATGTCAAAGAGTTTAGCAGAGTTAACAAAGAATTTAAAGCCAGAACAATTTCGAGAAACATTAAAGTTTTTCCCGATTGATAAACTTGATCTAGTTAATACTAAAGGTGATTATCCATTTGATTATGTTGATTCATTTGAAAAATTGAAAGAACCTGTTCCATTATCTCCAGACAAATTTACAAACAGATTAACAGGAGAAAAAATGAGTCCTGAACGTCATAAGCTTCATGTACGAGTTTGTAAAGAATTCAATCTAGAGTTATTGGAGGACTTAACTGAACATTATAACAAAACAGATGTCCTTCAATTAACAGATATATTTGAAAACTTTAGAGATGTGTGTTTAAAGGCATATGGATTAGATCCTGCTTGGTATTATACGGCACCAGGTCTATCGTGGGATGCAATGTTAAAGATGACTAAAATTAACTTAGAAATGTTGACTGATTATGATAAAATACTAATGTTAGAAAAGGGTATACTAGGAGGAATTTCACAATGCAGTAAAAGATATGTAAAAGCTAACAACAAATATATGCAAGATTATAATAAGGATGAGTGTTCAACATACCTAGCATATTTAGACGCAAACAACTTATATGGATGGGCTATGAGTCAATACATGCCTTATAAAGACTTTAAGTGGGTTAAACCTTACATAGATATAAAGAACATTCCAGATGACTCAGAAACTGGCTACATATTAGAAGTAGATTTAAAATGTCCAAAGCATTTACATAACAAGCATTCTGATTTACCATTAGCTCCAGAGAACATGTGTCCACCCGGCTCAAAACAATCGAAATTATTAACAACGATTTACAATAAGGAAAGATATGTAATTCACTATAGAAACTTAAAACTTTATATGTCACTTGGAATGAGATTAAAGAAAGTGCATAGAGTATTAGAATTCAAACAATCAGACTGGTTAAAGAAATACATTGATTTAAATACAAACATGAGAACGCAAGCTAAAAACAAGTTTGAAGAAGATTTTTATAAGCCCATGAATAACTCGGTATTTGGAAAAACAATGGAAAATATTAGAAAGAGGCAGCTCATACAATTAGAATGTGATCCTAAGAGGGTAGAAGCATTAATTGCAAAACCTAATTTTGATTACAGAACAATATTTACAGAGAATCTATGTGCTATACATATGAAAAAAGAGCGATTGACATTTAATAAGCCAATATATGTTGGTATGAGTGTGTTAGAACTATCAAAACTGTTAATGTATGATTTTCATTATAACACGATGAAGCCGAAATATGGAAACAATATAGATTTATGTTATATGGATACCGATAGCTTTATATATGAGATTGAGAGTGAAGACTTTTATGAAGATATAGCAGAAATAGTTGACCAGTTTGATACGAGTGAATACAAGGAAAATAATATATATGGACTACCACTAATAAACAAAAAAGTAATAGGTAAGATGAAAGATGAGAATAAAGGTAAGATAATGACAGGGTTTATTGGATTGAGATCAAAGATGTATGCTTATAGAGTAGAAAATAAAGAAGAGAAAAAAGCTAAAGGAGTAACTAAATGTGTAGTTGCCAAGGAGTTGCAGTTTGATGATTATAAAGAAAGCTTATTTAAAAATGTTAAAACGTATAAAGATATAAACCTTATTAGAAGTTATAAGCATGATATATATAGTATAACCGTTCATAAGCTAGCATTAGATTCGTCAGATGATAAAAGATATATTATGCGAGATGGTATAAATACATTAGCTTGGGGTCATTATGGGATAGAATAAAAGTGTAATTATATATAGTGTAGTGTAATTTTAGATGTAAGTTAGTTATAAGTTTTAGATGTAAGTTTTTATGATTTTAAATGTCATAAAAGCCTATTCAATCTCATTTTGGGGTATCCTTCTGTGTTAAAGTATAATGGTCAGGGGTGGCTTCATAATTTTTTTTGATAGTTAGGGGGTGGAGGGGGAAAGTGGGGCAGAACCTACATATGTACTCTACTAATATAGTTTAATCTTTCGTTCCAGGGGCCACGGATGCTCAATGATAGAACGTTTACCTGTGATTCATGAGGCCCCCGTGTTCAAATCATGCCCCCGAAAAAGTGAATTTTATGTTAGATAAAATCATTGCATGAGTGTTGTGCTTTGACCTAGGAGGCCTCGGTGGTTCAGTGGTAGAGCGTTCATCTCTGATGCATGAGGACCCCCCGAAAAGTGAACTTTATGTTGGATAAAATCATTGCATGAGTACTGTGCTTTGACCTATAGGGGAGTCCTCGGTGGTTCAGTGGTACAGCATTTACCTGTGATGCACGAGGCCCCGTGTTCAAGTTCTGCTCCCGACAAGTGAACTTTGTGGTGGACAAACACCGTATTCCTTCGGATTTCTCCCGTTTCTCCCCACTTTCTTCACTTCATCATTTCGCATCATCACCTTTCATCCATTAGCCTAGTAGGCATAACCGTGGGACGTAAAACCCATTTGATAGCTTTTCGATTCCCTTCCCCCATTATCATCGTAGGCATAAACGTGGAACGTAAAACTCAAAGATTTCATTTCTATTTTCCCATGTTCCACATTTTTTATTCTATTCTCATCACTTAAAGATAAACTGAGTCGATGTTCCAGGGCTCTCCCAAGCACATACTACAGACAGACAGGTAGACATGCTATTATAAAACTTGAAGACACATAATATTATTTAACATACAATTAAAAGTACTCTATCTTTTACCGTCCGATGTTTACTAACGTTTCTCACGGCAGCTGATATCATTCGTTTAGGAGGACTGTAGATCAGTCTGTTGCCTAGTTGCAATACGAATCATGAAAACATTTGGAAATGTTATCTTATCTGTTGCTCTTGAAACTAAACACTTTTAAGACGGAATTCAATGTGCTAACAAACAGAGAGAGAAAGAGATACTAGCAAACAGACATTCACATATATGTATGTATGTGTCTCTCTGTGTGTTGTTTTTTTTAGAGCATTAAATATTTCAAGACATTAAATTATATCGTTTCTTTCTGTCGTGAAACGAAGTGCTATATACGTGAAATTCTTTTTTTCATGCAAGGATTAATTCTACTCAATGGTCGAAAAGTACAGGTCTTGCGTTTGACTCCCGTGTCCTGGTTCGATCCTTGATGAGAAAGCATTACACATTTTAAGGCATGAAGTTAATTCGATCCTTTCTGTCGTGAAAACGAAGTGCTATATACGTGAAATTCTTTTTTTTCATGCAAGGATTAATTCAACTCTAAATCGTGAAGTACTGGTCTTGCGTGCGATTCCGGTGAGAGAACTTTCAAAATAAAAGCGTATTTAGGGCTCAGGTCGACTCTCGGTGAGAAAGCATTGAATATTTTTAGACATTAAGTTCATTCGTTCCTTTCTATCGTGAGACGAAGTCAAATTCTTTTTTTCATACAAGGAATAGTTCAACTCTAAAATGATGAATTACCAAATTCGATCCCAGCTCCCTACCAAAGTGGGAAGTACTGGTCTTGCGTTCGATTCCGGTGAGAGAACTTTCAAAATAAAAGCGTATTTAGGGTTCAGGTTCGACTCTCGGTGAGAAAGCATTGAATATTTTTAGACATTAAGTTAATTCGTTCATTTCTATCGTGAAACGAAGTGAAATTATTTTTTTTCATACAAGGATTAGTTCAACTCTAAAATCATGAAATACGAAATTCGATCCCAGCTCCCTACCAAAGTGGATATTAGAGCATTGAATATTTTAAGACAATAAGTTAATTCGTTCCTTTCTCTCGTGAAACGAAGTGCTATATACATGAAATTCTTTTTTTTCATACAAGGACGAGTTGAACTCTAAAATCATGAAGTACCAAATTCGATCCCAGCTCCCTACCAAACTGGATTTTTGTGTACAGAGTTAGAATGAAGAAACACAGTTTAAAATTAACATTATAAACACATCTTCTTCTATTTCGTTGGAACATAAACGTAATGATAAATATCATCAGGAAACATATTTGTTTGAAAACGAAGTTCATCTGGCGTATCCTACACTTGAAAGCGTTATAGTGCTTCGAAATGAAGAGCTTTGAACAATGTATATCATATGCTACGCTAAAATCAATACATGAAATTCTTTTTTTTTCATGCAAGGATTAATTCAACTCTAAATCGTGAAGTACTGGTCTTACGTTCGATTTCAATGAGAGAGCTTTCAAAATAAAAGCATATTTAGGGTTCAGGTTCGATTCTCGATGAGAAAGCATTGAATATTTTAAGACATTAAGTATGCTCTCCAGTTTCCCAGGAGGAACGGGTCGGGGAAAGACGAAGACTAATCAAATTGGAGTGCTTCGATCACTGAATATCAAAGGATTGGGGGATAAAGGTCTAACCTATGCTATGCAAAATAGCTATTCAATACATAACGAAAAGACGAAAATCAATCAATCAATTGGAAAGCTTCGATTGTGATAACTGAAAGGACTCTGATGAAGATCCGATAGTCGTCCAAGACTATGAGCATCCAAGGGGGGCTAAATCGCTTATGCTCTTCGACTTCCCAAAAGGAACGGCGCAGGGAAAGACCAATGCTATACAAAATTAGCTATTCAATACATAACGAAAAGACAAAAATTAATCAATCAATTGGGAAGCTTCGATCATGATAACTGATAGAACTCTCATCCGTCCAAGAGCATTTAGCTATTCAATACATAAAGAAAAGCAAAAATCAATCAATCAATTGGGAAGCTTCGACCATGATAACTGATAGGACTCTGATCCGTCCAAGGGTATGAGCATCCAAGACTATGAAGGCATCCAAGACTATGAGCATAGCAACAGGCTGTTCTCATAAACAAACATTTTCCCACGCGTTCCTGTGGTAGCCGTAAAAGGCTATGAAAATAAAAACTAAAGGCTTGTCGAAACTTGCATCCCAATTCCAGGAAATGATATCGATTTCTAGAAGAACAAGATCAAATTTCGCTGAAAGCCCTCTATACGCGGGGATATCTACTGGATTCCTGTTCCCAAACATTAAAATATTCACTGAAATGTTACTAGACACTAAAATATACTCAAAATATTTAACCTAAGAATATACATGCTTAGTTACGGGTTACTATCAAAATGCAAACGAAAATCTAAGATTAACACTGAAAAATAAATTTAACATTGATTATAAGCGTAAAGTTTCATATTCTACGCATGAGATTACATACTAAGTTTCAGTTACAAATATACAAATGTACATATAATTAACAACTAAAAAATTTTTATCCTGGGCATATCAATACTTTCTTTTTTGGAAAAAGTTCTAAAAAGAAAACCAAGCATTAATTGAGAGTCATGCGTATGATAACATGTTTAAGAATTTAGAAAGTGGGAAGGGATCCTAAAAAGGAATTTAAAATTTAAAACATTTAATAAAAATATGTTATAAGGCCAAGGCATCTCCCCAGTAGCTGAGGGTACGGAGCTGCGCTACTAGCTCGAATTGCTTTTGGATAATGCAATTTCTCTACGTATGTGATTACATACTAAGTTTTAATTATAAACATACAAGTACATATATAAGTAACAGCTAAAATTTTCTGATCCTGGGCATCTGGATACATTCTTCTTTTTTCTAAAGGAAAATTAAACATTAATTGTAAATAACATGTATTAACATATTTAAGTATTTCGAAAGTGGGAAGGGATCCTAAAAGATTTTTTTTAAAATTTTTAAACAATAAAAATATATATTATAACGCCAAAATATCTGCCCACTAGCTGGGGGTACAGAAATCTCGCCAAGATTTCAAACCGTTTTAGATAAGTACGGTTCCCCTACGTATGATGATCCGTTAATTATTTACTAAACTGAAATGAAAACAAGAAAAATCAATAACATTAAACTAATAGTAAGTCATTTATTAGGTTTACAACACTCATACACAGCTGACTGAGGTATGAAGTGCTTCACGGAGCAAGGACAAAAAGAGGAAAAGAATTAATCAGCTGTGTATCACCCGTTGTTCGTAACCATAAACACAGGTGGTCGAAAATGCAGCGACTATCTTATCAAAATAAAGAAAGAAAAACGTGTTATCTGCTATTTGCCGAACAGTTAAAAGCTAGAAGCAAGAAGAAGTTTAAAAACAATGCGTAGTTCTCTTTTCACTTTTCCATGAGTCATCAAAACTAAAAGCAAAAGGAAGAAAAATGAATGAATGTCTATCGCTTAAAAGTTGAAAGAAAGATTAAAAGAAATGCGTAGTTCTTCTTTTCGTATCCCGGTATTCTGATCAAAAGCTGAAAGCAAAACAAAGATTAAAATAAATACAACGCTTTCCTGGCAGAAAAATTTGTATCAACACACAAAGTCTTGGTTACTTTTTTATGATTACTGTTTCTGTCTTGGTAACTGCAGTCTGTTCGTTTATTCTTAAAATGATTACTACTACGTACGAAAATTTTCTTAATGTTATCACACAAGTTCGGTTCCTGTCTCGCTTGTGATAACTCAGGTTACGTGGTCGTGATTTACGACTTCTTTTGTTTCTGTTACTACCTTTTCGTGTACGATCTTGGTTCTGATTCCCTTTAAATTTCATATTGTTTACGCTCTGATCTTTGTATTTTTTGCTTATTACAATAACTATAACCTCGTTTGTGCTTTTTCACTCTGTAGTTTGTGACAGCTGTTTTAGTGCGCTTGCGGCCTCTGTCATCTACAATCATATGTTCGCGGATTTCACTACTTCTACTACAAGCGGCGTCACTAGATTCTGAATAGATAAAATCGTTGCCAAATTTGTTACGAGGTTGGTTTAGACTACCTGTCTCTGGTTGGAGTTCAGATTCCTGCGTTTCATTTTCATTAGGAGTGTTAGTTTCTAGCTTAGGTTCCAATTCCAATGTTTGTTTACACGAGGCATATCAGTCACTAACTGAGGCTCAAATTCCGGTGTTTCGTATCCAGTAGAAACACCTGACTGTCACTGGGGTTCACATTCCCGTGTTCTACCTTCAGCGCTCTCTGTTTCTTGGCTATTTTCACGAAACACATCCCGTAAACCGTCTATCTTCTGACCTAAATCACTCGTTAGCTGTTTTCCTAATCTATCTAGGTTTTCTTTATTTCCCTGTTCTAATCTAGCAAAGCTCTCATCATATAACTTTTGTAATCTATCAAAATTTTATTTGTTTCCCTGTTCTAATTTAGCTAGGTACTCTCTATTTTCCTTTTTTAAATCTTCAAAAGTCCCTTCAAAAATTAACTTTAGTTTCCGGATTATATCTGTCTCGTTGTATGCCATCTTACACAAAATAGAATAGACTATTAATAAAACATATTTTGAAAATCATCTGAAAGAGATTTTTTTCAGATTACTGGTTCTAAGCTGGAAAAGAAGTGATATATTAAAATATTTATCTTATATGTATATTCGAGCACCAACGGTCTCGATTCTGGTCCTGTTCGGGCGCCATTTATTTGTAATCTCCCGGGTGTCAAGTCGCTGTTTGGGCGTCCTTTTATTTGTAACCAATTTAATTCGAGGTCTCTATTTGGGTGAACATTTATTTGTAACCGTTTCGTGTAATCTGGTCGCTGTTCGTGGTTCGTGGTCCTACCAATAAGTATTTTCCTGAGACTGGAACTTACCTGGACAGGACGATGAAGGACCTCTCCAAGAAGAGTTACAAACTGTTCCCAAATCGCTCGTCGGTCTCAATAATGAGATGAGCATTAGGCGCCGAGAGGTTCGGGTGTCTCGTCTCGAAAACCTCACGGACGATCAGATGGTCATCCAGACCATAACGCGCACAAACATCACTCATACCAACAACGAAAACACACTGGTTAAATGACACTATACTTATTTATTAGAACACTATTATATATAAAAAATAACGAAGAGAAATGAACACAACACTGAACACTGAATATGTATAATAATTTTAGTCGCTGAAATCACGCTTTGCCCTTTATATATATATGATTATAATTCAGATATCACTGCAAATGCTTCTCTCACACCATTGACACACTTGGGGGATTAGCACTGGGGAAAAGTTGTCTGGATCGTCCCACGACGAATCCAATTGCTGTGCCGACAATCCTGCGGCGTAACGATGAATCCTCAACAAATTGAACAAGAAATTCTCCAAAGTAGAATGCTGGTGTTGGAGGGCGCGTGCATAACTTACATGTACGCACAAGGTCTGCGGACCTGGGACTTCACTAATTGGGGCTAGCCGTAAAAAAACGTCCTTCACCGGCTAATAGCTTGTGCTCCTTAACAAAAAGTCAGACATGAAGCTCGACGCGATATGCGTGGTTACGGCTTCCAGACCTGGAGTCAAACTCCCTGAGCATCAAAACTCAAGGTACGGGTTGCAATGATCAACTGAAAAGTGTTGGCAGTTCATTCCAAAAATCACTTAGTTAACTCACCTGTATGCACATACAAACAGAATACGGAAAATAATTTATGTTAATATTAGTCAACTGCCCATAATGCACTAGACACGGCGATAACTCTGGCGGGAGAAAGTACAGATAACGGGCTGGAAACAACGCAGTTGGTGCCACTTTGGCCACTGGAACATCTGGTCAGACCGTATTTCTCTAATCTATTGTAATGTTTCCATAAGCGATTAAAGAAAACACTTAATTCAGTTCCAAATATCTATAGAATATATACTTTGTATGTAATGAGTCAGGGAGAAACACTGAAATGGTTCGTCACTAGCTGAAATGTTCTCAGCAAAAGCAATGTTTAAATATATATATATAAGAAAACGATGAAAGACTTCTTTGTCCAATTGTGTGGGAAAGAAGCAATTCCCACCAAAGAAAGAACTTATGTGCGTTGCAGAATAAAGTATAAATCGAAAATAATGACCACTGTCTTTACAAAATATACAGAGTGTCACAAAAAAACCTTCTATAACCTGGTAGCGGTTATATCCAAGATCCGGAAGTTTCAAGTACAGAAAATACTCCAGTAAAACCAATAAATGAAGAAATCTTAATAGATAATGTACAATTATACGAAAATATAAACCATATGTATAGACTAGCAAAATTGGAAGAAAAACAAATCCTAATGACTGCACTAAGACAGATAGTAAGAGATATTCATAAAAATGGAAGAACTATAACATTTCCAAACTGGGAGGTACTCGATAGAATTGAACTACGAATTTATGATCTCCCAGCAAACGGATGGGAGTTACTTGATCTAGTGGATGAGGTTTTTCAGAGACGAGGGATATACTGGACGCTAGAAAATGTTTAAAAACAACTGGTGCGTGCGCATGGTAGAGTATACTTCGACCCAACGAAATTAGGAACGGATGCCTACATATATACGAGATATGGATAAAAATCAGAAGTATTTGAAAATTATGCGGAATAACGCACAAGGAAGTAAAATAGCCACAATGGAACTTAGAAGACTAATAGAAATTCAAAAGATTGATATCGTAGCAATACAAGAACCATATTTACTAAAAGGGAAATTAACAACATTTCCAGCAAGCTCAAAAATAATGTACGGAGGACAGGAATCTAAAACAGTTATAGTTTTCATGAATAGAGGAATTGAAGTACTTAAACTAACCCAATATAGTAACAACTGGATAACAACAGCTGAAGTTAAGTGTGGAAACATTAAAAACTGGCTAATAAATGCGTATTTCGAATACAGCTTAGAAACACGTGACTTCATAGACAAAATTCAAGAGATAATATGGCAGAGGAATAATACGGAAATATTAATCCTTGCCGACACAAATGCAAAATCAATCTTATGGGGTGCCCCGGAAACAGATGGTAGAGGAGAAATAGTTGAAGATTTTGCAATGCAAAATGGACTTGTAATCTCAAACATAGGAAACAGACAAACTTTTGTAGGGAATAGAGGCAGCTCTCATATTGATGTGACATTCGGAACATTTGAAATAACAAGTAGGATTGAAAGTTGGCAGATTGGAGATAAACTCACTCTCAGCGACCACGAAATAATACTATTTGATATGAAAATTGAAAAAAATGGAAAAGAACAAAACAAATTTAATATAGCTAAGACAAATTAGATTACTTTCAAGAACAAATTAAATCTACCCCAAATAAATGAAGATGAAAACTTAACCTAAATAATCAACGAAATTGAACAAGCAACAAAAAAAACTTTAAAAGAGGCTACTCCGGAAAGTCAAGAAAGAAGAGTATATGAAGGCTTTTGGACACATAAACTACAAAGATTAAAAAGACTTGCAACGCCAGCCCGAAAAAGTTATCAAGCAACTTAGAACCCAATACTAATGTGAAGAGACTAACATTCATTATTTATTGATTTTCGTTGATCTCCCACAAAATCATTTATTGTTCATATATAAAACATTATATTCTTTAAGACTTATCATCGGTGTTGTGAGACTATTCTTTTTTTCTTCTTCCTAATTACATAAAACTATTTCTTATGTGTCGAAGAACGCTACTTATTTGGATGTCTTAGTTAATGGAATTCATGTATGTCTGAGAATTTAGTCAACGCTTCTCTTCCGTAATTTTGTGTTTTCGTAGCTAAATCGTGGTAGTGTTTGTTTATGTTATATAATGTATTATGCCAATGTGTATTTGATGTAATAAAGCTGAGAGATCTCCTTTCCCAACTATCTGTTCATCTCTGACGTCATGAGTACCTGTTGAGACGAAAACATCTCATCTACACGTGTCTGGAGTCAGCAGGATTACCAGCAGTTCTTTGTCTTTAAATACTCTCTCTAACCCGGAAACGGGGAGTCACACGGAGCCTTTGGAGACGCTTGGAGCCTTTGGAGCCGGTTATCGAAGTTTTGTCTCGAGAGTCTGTCGAGAGTCGGTCTTCGGAGTCATCTTTGGACTTAGTCGCGAAGTTCTCAAAAGACTGTCAACGGAGTCGGTCCGGAGAGTGCACAGCAGTCAATTGGGCACTCCGAGAGTAACTTAGAAAACGAACCAAACAGTCTATAATTCAGTTTTCGACAAACAGAACATCGGACGAACAACAGGAAGATAACAGGAAGCCTACCAGAGAAGATGAAGCTACAGGTACTGTGACGTCAGATTTCTTCCTTTCTCTTGCTCACCTCTCACCTATCCATTCTCTCTCTTTCTCCAAAAAAGCTAAAATTCTTATTTTTATTTCTTTTAAAATCAGACGGGTGTCGTCCGGTCCCTGGACCCGTTCTACTCTTGAGAAACATCCCAAGAATCTCAATTTGACGACACAGCTTTCTTTGAAAATACTTTCCAAATTAAGCACCCGTAAAATGGTAGAGCTGCTGGCTCTTTGTTAGTAATTTCTATTCCCCCCCCCCCCCCGAAAAATGGCGGAGATGCTGATCTTTTATCAGTAATTGTTCCTTTATCCTGCCCGTAAAATGGTGGACATATTGGTTTCTTCTTTACAACTTTTCAATTAAGTTTTTTTTTCTAATCATTTTCACCACTGCTACCCCTCCCCCACCCTCTCTGTATTACGCTACTAAAATGATTTTCATTTCTTTCTCATTCGCAAGATTTGTTTTCTTTTCTCTTCAATCCTTTGAAGAGTGGTGGAGAAGCCCCAAATACCTCTTGTACTTTAAGACATTCTGTTATCTCTCTTCCTCCCTCTAAGTTTTTGTATGTGCTATTTAGGCTTAAGTAGTTATATATGTACACTTTGTATTTCGTTAAACTAGTGCCCATTTTAGTTCATTTTTTGTGTATATGTTGCGACGTCTTGTTGACGAATTTTTAGTACCGGGTGATGACTTCTCAAATTTTAGCGACACGATTTATTACGATCCCGCGGCTTTGTCGTCCCCTGTATCGGCTAAGTTTACCAGAAATTATTTAGACCAGCTTCCGAAAAAGTTAGAATTTTCTGAGGTCTTATCCGATATTACTCCCGATTCTTTAGAAGTGACCGTTGAGGAGCCCAGTTTAGACATGGCGTCAGGAGGCGATAACCAACCGTTGCCTATTTTTAATACCATAGTAAGACCAGAACCTTTCTAGGGGTCCAGCCGAATCATAGTTTACATCTATGGAGAGAAAGCCGGATTTTGCTCAGCTGTCTTATGAGCAATTTAAGCAGGCAGTAATAACAGCGTTTAAGGATAATTTGGTTCCCCAGTTGACAGAGGCCCAAATGCGAGGACGGGAACAGGGCGATGATGAGTCAGTCGTTGGTTATGTATATGCAAAACAGGATCTCATTCTGAGAGAAGATCCTAACGCGCCTGAGAAAAAACAGATACAACTGATCATAGAAGGGTTATTGCCCGACTTTTTCAAGGTCGTAATTCGTAAAGAATATAATACCGTAGCTGCGTTATTGGGTGATTTAGTAGTGGAAGAAAAGACTCGGCTATTACTCAAGAGAAAAGGGTTGGAAAAATTCTTCAAAAAGAATTCTGCGGTCTTGGATTCGTTAGTGCTTCCGCCAAGCCAAGTTGATAGTCAGTTATGTAGAAGTGCGGAGTCAGCAGTTCAAAGTCCGCTGTACAGGCAAGAGAATTTTGTTCAGTCAGCTACAGCTCAGAAAGAACAGACTAAAGCAATTAGTGATCAAACGAATGACTTGCAACAGCAATTAGCTAAAATGACTCTTCAGATATCCGCGTTAAGCTCAAATGATGACAATCAAGGTAGCGATTATGCACAAAATAAGAAAAGTCAGCAAAGGAATGTAGGTCAGGGTAACAACGAGAGAAGTGATAATCGTCAAAACCGTAGAAACAATAATAACAGCAATAATAAGAACAACTCAGGTTCTTCCACGCAATCCTCTTCACAGACCCAGGGTTCGACTCCTAGTAAGGGTCCCATCGTCGGTTATAAATGCAACATGCCTAACCATATTGCACGGTACTGTAGGGCGTCTTTAAACTCAGAAACAGAGTAGATGACAGGGACGAATCTGCTCGAAGGTGCGTTATAGTCCCCATTGTATCTTCTAACGACTTACCACATGTTTCGACCCTTTTAGATGGTCAGCAAGTTAAGATCATGATAGATTCTGGTAGCCAAATAAGTTGTCTCGGGGAGAATCTCGTTCCGAAGAACGCAAGACGTTTTCGTCTTAACACCAGATTGAAGGGACTTACGGGAAAAGCATTCAAGTATCCGAAATTGCCTTGTTGAAATTTTTCCTTGGGAACAGATGTTTTACTCACGTTTATAGGATAATCCCGAATTTTGATTATGGTCCTTTGGTTGGTGCGGATTTTTTAGAAAAACATAGAGCTATCTTAAGTTATGATAAGCAGAATTTGACTTTGTATCGTTTTGGACGTCCGCCGTCCAGAAAGTTACCACCTAGAAATTTAGAGGTCAGTTTATCTGAAGTATTAACAGCGAGAATCGCTCGGGAATCTAGAGCTATTTTTAGAGTCCTAGAGAATACTGTTTTACCACCTCGTTCGCACACTTTAGTGAAGTTACGTTCCTGTTGGGACATTACGGGGAAAAAGGCGTTACTGCTACCATCTCAGCGTATAGAGGAAATGTTGGGAATTTTTATCCCAAGGGTAATAGTAGATTGTGAGTCCCCAGTGGTGTTTTGTAACGAATCCCACCGTCAACACCGTGAAGTTGCGCCAAGGAACGAAGATAGGCGATGCAGAGGAGTTCGAGGAAGTACCCGATGATCCAGAAAAAAGGACATTGACAGCGTCAGAACAATCTTTACCATCTCCAGAGAAGTTGGAACAGTCTAGAAAGATGTGTGACCCGCAAAGAGTAGATGTCAACCCAGATTTGTCTCCAAAAGACCAGGAGCGTTTTTACGACCTAATTTACCAGTTTGCCGATGTTTGGAGTTGGATGGAAGACGATGTGGGGCTCGCCCGTGGTTTTGAGCATGAGATACGACTTTCCAACCCCACGCTAGTCAACAAAACACCTTATTTAGTACCTTACCACCTACTTGAAGTCCTCAAACAACAGCTGGATACTATGCTAAGAGAAGGACGATTCGTGAGCAGACGTCTCCATGGAACCACCCTATTCTTTTAGTGAAAAAACGCAATGGACAGTTCAGATTTGTGTCAGATTTGCGCCATCTTAATGGGCAATCTCTCCCCTCGAACTTTGCGACGCCATCGATTGAAGACTTGCCTGCTCGCATGGCGGGACGTCTTCTTTACACTTCTAGTGACATGAAGCAGGGATTTTTCCAAATTCCAATCACAAAAGAGAGTCAGCAGTGTACAGGATTCTCCGTACCAGGTGCTTCGAGTTATTTTACCAAGTTCTGCCTATGGGCCATGTGTCCTCGGCAGCTGCTTTGAATAGATTAGTGAAATTGACTCTCGCAGGCGTCCCGATTTCGAATATAATGTATTACATCGACGATTTTTATGTAGTGGACGAGATGATACACTGGTGCACCATCCTCTTCCAAAAACTTCGAGAACGTGGGTTGAAAATGTCACCCGAGAAGACGAAAATAGCACATCACTCTATGGTGGTTTTAGGCCATAAACTTTCGAAATATGGTTTACAGATCTCTGGCCGGATGCTGGACACGATCAAGGACTACCAACGTCCAAGGACAAAGAAGAACTTGAAGAGTTTTCTCGGCGTTTGTTCTTTTCTGAGAAGGTGTGTCAAGGACTTTGCCCAGATAGCGCACCCACTACAGAAATTGATGAGGCGTGACGAAGAATTTACTTGGGGTTCCGAACAGCAGCAGTCCTTCGAAGCATTAAAGAAGGCGATTCTTGGAAAGTCCAATCTTAATGGCCTACAAGCCTGAAAGAGAGCTGCACATCTTTACAGATGCTTGCAAGAAAGGTTTGGCCGGTGTAGCCAAACAACCAGCTACAGATGAGCCGGATGCTGAATTGGTGCCAATTGCGTATGCGAGCAGAGCGGTTGCTCCATTGGAGAAGAATTTGTCCATCATTTGGAACTTTTAGCCCTTCTCTACACTTTACGCTCCTTTCGTTACTTTATCCTCGGGCGTCATTTTCATCTTCACACTGACTCGAAGGCTATCACATTTCTTCGCCATAGTAAGAATTTGACAGGGAAACTCGCTCGTTGGTTGTCAGAGATTGATTCTCATGATTTTACGATTTCTCATGTTGCTGGTTCTGAGAATTTAGAAGCAAACGCCATCAGCCGCTTTGTGAAACATCGAAGAGACGAGGAGGAGGAAGAAGCGAGTGCCTCAGACCCAAGGATCTTCATGATCGAGGACTTGGATAGCATCGACCTTAAGAAGGAGCAGAGGAATGAGGGATTTCTGAGTAAAATCATCGCGTATTTGGAGGATAGACCCGACATAGACCCGGAGTATGAGAGGAGAGCACCGCATTTTGCCTTGCGTAACAACATCCTGTATAAAGTTAATAAGACGCCATTGGGAAAAGTTTTTCTATTAGCAGTGCCCACCAAGTTGAGGGATGTAGTATTCGAGAAGGCCCATTCAGAGAAATTAGGTGCTAATCACGCTGGTTTCAGTAAGTTTTTTCCCTGGCATATAAATTCCCGGGAAGGAATTTATTTCCATTTCTTTACTCTCCAAATTATAAGAACGATATGACCAATTACTTTATTTTCATTTATTATCATTTACTTTTACGTTTTAAGTAATTTGGAGGTTTAAAAATGTAATTAGTTGACTACCTTATATAACTAGTTTTTTTTTTAATTTTCATTTCCATTAGCACTAGAAAGTAGCAAAATAGTAATTTACAATTGAAGAGGAACCAGTTTGTAAAACAATCTAGAAATTCTGTAGAGATAGTGGTGAAGTACTATCAATACACCCCCGACCACCATTAGTAGTAAACTTTGTCTGTCTGCTATCTCTGACTTGCAGTTTCTGAATAGGTACTCAGGCTTTTCTTACATGTGTATTAACGCACGAAATTCCGAGAAATGGGTAGTAAGAAAGGTCGTGTGTGGCAATATTACATGCAAAATCCTAAAGATAAGTCAGTATCTTGCAAATATTGTGGACATAAATATGTATGCGCAAATGCTGATAAAATGGTGAGACATATCTCAAAATGTTTAAGATGCCCATCGAAAATGAGGAAAGCTATTTCGTGTGGAGATTCTGGAGAAATAAATACTGGTATTATTAAAGGAGCAGGAACGAGTAGTACTTGCCTGAGTACGGAAATTATAGGAATAGAGGAAAGTGATATTTTCCCTGAAAGTCCTATAACAGGTGAACGTCATTCACTTTCCATTAGACCTTCATCTTCCTTATCATTGCCAACAGAGGAGAAGAGAGAAAAGGCTTCCAAAATACGTTCTCTAGAATCCTTTATCGACGCTATGGATTCAAACGAAAACGTAAGTATCTTCTCTCAAGCAACGTTATCTTCTGTAGGTGATAGGCGCATGGGCCTATATCATATCCTCACTCTCGGTCAGGATTCCTGAGTTCTGAGATGATTGTGTGTTATGAGTTGAAAATATTCAAGACAGGGGAATAGATATATTGTTCACGCAATGATTTAGATAACGGGTTAAGTTCAGAGTCGCCCCTGCAGCTACGGCAAAATTTACTTACCTTGTAGATGAGTTTTCAACACTAGAATGGCGTCCCTTTTGTTGATTTCCATAGCAGTGAAGCTAATTCTTAAGGCTGTATCTATGTTCACAGATGACTCTGCGTCTATAAATAAGTTTTGCTAAACATTATTCGTTCTATCTGAATTAACGCTTGTACCTGTAAATATAAATAAAAAGTGACCCAGTATTCCTAATCTGCACCCATTTCCGGTTTTAGCTGTGATCGTCATACAGCAGGAAGTGAGAATCACTTTTCTACAATCGATTAAGCATCCCAATAACGTATTTCATTCCTATCCTCAACTTTTTAATAAAACCCAAAATAGTAGAAATTTACATTTTCCTGGCATTCGTGGACATAGAACGAAAAGGAAAAATATAAAAGAAAACTATTTTCTGCAATCAATTAACCGTTTCATGAATAGTCGAACCAATAAAACGTGAGTTAATTATCTCAGTTTTCGGGATTTCATAAATAAGTCATATTCCATCGTAGTTTGTAGTAAACAGTTTCTCAGAAGTATTTTGACAAGGAATACTCCATAAATTATTTGCCATGATTTTTTTAGGTTAAATTTAGCTGTTTTGTTGATTCGTGGTACGATAAACGATATTGTAAAAAAAAAAAGTAGTATGAAAAGTATATTTACGATATATTCCGCTCGTTCTCTTACAAAATGACTTAACCGCATTTCTTCTTTTGTAGGAAAATTTGAACAAGATGCTGGCTAAAGCGATATATATTAGTGGAGCACCGCTCTCCATAGTTGAGCATCCATTATGGATCGATTTCTTCAAGAAAATGAGACCATCGTATAAACTACCAACAAGGAGAGCATTGGCTAACACTTACCTTGATGGTGAATATGAAGACATGCAGTCACAATTACATCTGCAACTTCAAGAAGCAAGAAACTTAAATCTGCAGTTGGATGGATGGAGCAATGTGCGAAACGAAGGTATTGTTAATTTTATTGTCACGAAACCCGAACCTGTTTTTGTGGACTTTGTGAACACTGAAGACCATACGCAGACATCTGAGTTCTTAAAGGAAAAAATAATATCGGTTCTTCAAAAGTATGAACCCTCAAAATTTTTTGTAATAATTGCTGATAATGCTTCAAATATGCAGAAAGCACTGAAATTGGTACAAACAAGTTACCCACATATTGTTCCGCTAGGGTGCTTTGCTCACACACCTTGCATTTACTCTGTAGTGATGTTCTGAAATCTCATACAGCAGCGCAACTAATGGAAAATGTAACAAAAATTGTAAAGAAAATACGTTCTGTGCATCTTCTTAACGCAACATTAGTTAAGATAAACAAAGACAAAAAGTGTAATGTTTCTCTGAAACTACCAAGTAAAAGTCGTTGGGGCAGTTGTCTTTCATGTCTTGAAAGCATAATTACTTGTAAATTGAGCCTACAAACGTTGGCTGTTGAAGAACAAGCAACCAAAGTCTTGCCTAAGGAAATAAGAGCAATGTTACTCGATGATACATCATTTTGGAGTAAGATCGAAAGTTTAATTACAATTTTGAAACCTATTGTGACCTGGATCTTTAAATTAGAATCGAATGATTCATGTATACATTCTGTCTACACTGGATTCTACGAGATTGAAAGCAAGATCTCCGAGGCACTTTCGTCAGCGTTGTCGACCAGCGAGCAGTCTGAAGTGCTTAAGAAAACGAGACTGAGAAAGGAACATGCTTTGAAGCCAATACATCTCCTCCTGGATCCGTCATCACAAGGACACAATTTATCTCCAGGAGAAACGATCGATGGCATGGAATTTATTCATCATGTTGCTTCAAACATGCAATTAGATACAATTTCAGTCATGGAGGATGTCGCACGTTTCAGATCAAAACAAGGATTGTTTAATAAAATGTTTTGTGGACAACAGCTGAAACAATAAGTCCGCTGTTATGGTGGGAAGGGTTATACGGTACTTCAGAATTATCAAAAGTGGCTGTGCGCATTCTTTCCGCTCCTTGCACGTCTGCAGCAACAGAAAGAACTTTCAGCACGTTTGCCTGGATTCACTCTAAGAAAAGAAACCGTTTAACCACTGAAAAAGCAGGCAAAATTACTTACTTGGCATATAACTGGAAACTGCTTAATAAGTCAGACACGTCCAAAAAGGAACATGTAGAGAAATCACGTGAAGAGGTGGAAATGATCCAAAGTACATCTACGAAAAATAATGAAGAATCTATCGAATTGGGCACCAGTGAAAGTGATCTAGAGTCAGATATCCCATACGAAGAATCAGATTTTGACCTGCACTTATCGCTCTCTGAGGAAGAATCAGATATTGAATAAAGCAATCTATGTAGTTGCAAATATTTATACTTTTAAACTGTAATGTTTACATATCAAAATAATGATTCCTTTTCAGGATCTTTCATTAGTACCGATGTTTCCGGACCTGTGTTCATTAGAATTTGTGTGCTTCTTTTTGCGTGTATATTCATGTACCAAGCGTTGTTGGCGAATATTTGTAACAGCGTGTATATTATTCGAAACGGCTCATCTTCTTAAATTAGAGATTTAATAACACAGTAAGAACACACTAAAAAAGTATAGTGTACCTCAATTCAACATTTTGTATGCATGTCAAACATACACTGACAACCTTACGAATTTTTCGACACACTACGTTTGCATTCTGGCAGTTACCCAGCTAATTTGTTTATGACATTTAAAAATTTAATACCTTTATAGTATCAGTAGCAGTCAAGTTTTTACAGACTCCACTTACGAATAAATTTAAACTGTTTAGCTGTGTAAAAGTATGATTTTATATCAAATGTTGTCCATACCAAATGTTTTTCCAATGTGTTTACTTGCATGAAGCATATTGTAAATATATTTACATTTATGCGTACTCTCTAAATATAATCAAATAACAAATACCGTTCAAAATATACATTTTAGAGAACCCTCTGGAGACAACAGTAATAAATATACTGTGATTATACAACGAATTACCTTTGAAATCATAATATAGTAATAGAATGCAATTTTCTTTGTAATTGTACATAAATTCCCATTTTGGGAATCTTCCCGGGAATATTCCCAAAAAATATCTTCCCGGGAATTTACCCATCACTAGTTAAGACCCTAATAGAATCCACTATTTATGAACATTGTTTCTAGCTTTTTCATTTTATTTAGTGAAGACATATCGAACCAGAGACCTCTACCACTAAGCCACTTCGCTCCCTACAATCGTAATCGAGTTCTTGATATACATTAGGGGGTCGGTGAAAGTAAGCAGAAGGGTAACAAATAGAATCAAAGTTAATAAACAGGTTGGGCTAGGTAGTACCATTTAAATCACTTTCTTTGATGCCCCCTCGAAATTTTACATGCCGGAGACGCCAGTGCGCCGGAACACACTATAACCGCACCTTTTTCATGCGCAGCAACAACTAACATATGTAACACAACATATAGAATTTATGACAATTTGAAATGTATATGAATAGTATTATATTAACTCACCACATGTATATAGCTCTTCCACTTCTAAGGCCACGATTCCTCATGTTGCACATGGAATACCATTAGCTGGTTAATATTTAGTTTATTCGTCGTCTTCCCCACCATGGACACTTACAAATCATGTTTTCGTGATATTGCAACTGTACCAGCAACTTGGTACAGTTGCCAATTAATGAATATTTTTATCACAAACATTTTTCCCCACTTGTAAACTCACCTTCACTTGACTATAAGAATCAACGAACTTCTTCCACATTGCATCACCATATGACAAATGAAGGACGCGAACCGAACATACATGCAGCGAGACCAGACTACGATTTCTCCAATGAGGCTCTTCATCGGCAAAGGCGGCTCGGCGTCTGCCCAAGCACCTTTCCAAGGTCGGTCCGTCCGCTTTTTTCAGACCTTCTTTCGACTCCTTTACTTGTCGGCACGCCGACAGCGTTTCGGCGCCTTTCCGACATTTGCCGAGGTCGCCCGTCCGATGTTTGCCGTTTTGTTCCAAAATGTTTGTCGAGGATCCTCTCGTACTTGTAATTTAATTTTAAAAATTTACTTCTCATATACCGTTTACGTGCAGTCCCTTTACTACATTTCTTTTCATACATTTACCTTTTTTATGGTCGGCACGCCGTCAACGTTTCGACGTATTTACAACCATCATTTATAGAGGTTGTTCCGTCCGCTGTATGGCGACTATCTGCCGGCTCCGTTTTCACAATTCATATTTTATGGAATTAGTGCCCACTCAAGGGAAAAACCTTCGGACAGTTTCAATTTTTACTTCATCTTTAACATCTACGGACCAGCATTTTTCAATGCTCGAAAAAAATATTTCTGAATATTTTCTAGTTAGTACACTGTATACTCAAAGCTGCCATATGATGGACCCAGAGTGCACTAAATGTATTCTCGAATGAGTTACGTTTACGTAATATTAAAATGAATGTACTCAAATGAGCACTGGGGTCCGTAGAGGCTAAAGAAGATACAGGCACTATTCATTTTCCAAAATTCGACTCGTTGCCACTTTTACGCAATATTGAAACATTCTCCGACGTCGTTTTTTAAAAGAAATTTGCCGGCAGTGTCTTTTTGCAGTCGTCGTCCTACTGGCTGCCGACTGTTTCGAGAAAGCTTTATACGAGGGAAATATAAGCCCTAATTCGTATTTTAAAGCAAGAAATTTCCTTCTAACTCTCTTTGTTTCTTTTGGTGAACGAATCTCTTTTTGCTCGTCGCGTTCGAAAATCGAGCGGAAAGACGCCGGTGTCCTCAGTAGGGACATGCAAGATTGAACTATGTTCTGTTAATTAATGTGAAATTTGGCGTAATTGTACAAAAAGACTATGTGCTTTTCAAATCTGAAATGTTATTTTGGTAATACACCGTCTTAGGTGGCGAAGCTCAGAAGATGGATCTTTATAAAAATTCAAAATTTTGTTCCCGAAATGCAAGTGAGCGTCAGATTATCCACAAATATCATATAATTAATATTTAAATGCTCTTTTCATGTGCCAGTGATTTATATGGGGCTATAGCCCCCTTTCAGAAATAAAAGAGTCACCATAAATATCCTTAGTACGAACATACGAGAAGAATGTATTTCTTGTCAATTGATGTGAAATTTAGCGTCATTGTAACAAAAAGGATGTGCTTATCAAATCTTGAATGTTATGTCGGTAACGCACCGCCTTAGGGGGACAGTGGGGGCGAAGCGTATGTTACTGGATCTTACATATAAAAAAAATAAATTTTATTTTGGAAATCCAGTGAGTGTCAAGTTGATCACAAATGATACGAAATTAACATTCTGAAGCTCCTTGCATGTGCCAGTGACTGATATTGGGCTACAGTCCCCTTCAAAAATGACATTAAAATTCATGATAAATATCCTAAGCAGGGATATGCGCAAGAAGCTATTGTTTGTCAATTAATATGAAATTTGTCGTTATGTTAGTAAATATCTGGAATGTTATTTTGGTAACAGGGGGCACACAGTACGCAGGGTAAATTAGTAGAGATATATTCGGGAATCACAGGGGGAGGGGAAATAAAAATTCCAAATTTTATTTTGGGAGTGCTCATGAGTTTCAAATTACTTGCAAGATGCGCAGAATTAATGATCCATACTACTTTTATGTACCAATGACTAATATGGGACTACAGCCCCCTTCGAAGAGCATAATAAATTCAATATGATTGTTCTTACGCAAGGATTTACTGGCAGGAGCTAAATATTTTTTATAGTTAATAGGAAATTTGTCATTATTTTTTAAAGAAAATCTTTATATTTAGAAAAGAGTCTTAGTAACAATAGGATAATACCCGCGTGTTGTTTTCCTTTCAGGGGCACGGACTCAGAATTTCTTTTGCCTAATGGAAGTGCCAATATGAAACGTTGGAAGTAGTTTTCTCTAATTCAGTGGTTCTCAAACTTTCCAATAACTGGGACCCCTTGTTCGTTCGGAAAGTGATCTGTAGGTCCCCTTGCAACGCTATTTGGAATAGATGGAATTACCACTGAGAAGAAAAAGATCAAGAAAAATAATGCAATAATTAGTTTATTCTAAATATACATGATTGTTTCCTAGTTAACGAAATTTCAATTTAAAATATAGTAATCTTCAAGACTGAAAATCAGTCTTTTCTTCTTAAAGGATACCACTTCATAAACAATGTTCTCAAATGTGCGATCACTAATGTGAAGAGTGATTTTTTTTTTCTTAATTACGTTGAAATCTGGAATAGGTTTTGTCACCATCAATCTTAGGTCCGATTCGACACTAAGACGATTTCATTTCTAGGTTTTAATACTGCAAAGAGCAGAAAATTTATGCTCACTTAAGTAAGTGGTAGGGGAAGCCATCAAATGTTGTGATGCCTTTTCATACAACTCTTTATACTCACAGCGCACAAGCAACCAAAAGTTACAAAGTTCATTTTTTAAAAGTTTATCCATGAATTCCCAAGATAGTTCCAATAGCTGTTCTTTTCTGTGTTCGAAACATTCATAATTTCTACGTCATGTATTTCTACTATCACCGACCCGAAGCTCATTTTGAAAATTTTAAAAAAGACAGACATAATTTCAACTTTATTAACCAACCCTCGTATATAAAAGGAAAAATCTCGAAGCTTTCTTCATCAGTTTTGTATTTCGTGCATCTGTGTTGGTAGATCTCATTTTGATTTTTATGGCCATATATGGTCGAGGAACAAGGACTGTTCACGTGAGAGTTACATGCTTGGTAAATGTCCTTTTGGGTCTGATTTTGGGACAATCACTTTCAACCTACGCACTTTTAATACCAAAAGCTCATTGGACAATAATTCTGATCCCGACGCTAGGAGCGAAAATCGGGATTTCCCCGTTGACCATATACAAGCTTTGGTTTGCTAAATAGAACTCTCACTGTGTGTTTAGTACGTGTGCCTGTTTGTTACTTCGAAGAGCACCCACCAAGGCGTGTGGGGTGCCGTGTTCTAAAGATAATACGCGCTCCCCTTGTATGGGTTGTGCTTCGCACGTTGAATCGCCGTTGGCATATGTGAGAGTTAATTTTCAGAGTTTATCAACAGTGATATGTTACGCATCTGTACAAAAAGGTCATTGTAACAGTGTGTCGAAGTCTCATATAAAGTGACTCGTAATACGTGTTAGCTCTTTAATATTCGTTTGTGGCCTTAGCATGGATGGTCGTTTTATTCCTGCCAGTAGGGAATTACATTGAACCTTCAAGACTAGTTGACGCAGATCCGAGCTTATTTCGGCTCTAGTACAGGAACTTTTGTGGATCTTGTTTACATCTAGCGGATTCGACGCCAGGACCCGAGTTGTACACTCTAAATACAGTACTCACTATTTCAGAGGTACAAATCGGCCTTTCTGTACCCATGAATTTAGCAGGTACATGGTACCCAAGAGGTATCAGGTACAGTGTACGCAGTGGCGTATTTACGATTTTGTTTCGGAAGGGGCTTTGCTAACTTTCGGGGGGGGCTTTGCCTGGAAATGTGAAAATTCCGCAAGATATTTCATTCACTTTACTATACTAAGTAAGATTTCGGGGGGGCTTAATCCCGGAAGCCACCCCCTAAATACGCCACTGAATGTACGTCTGATTTCTTAGGTACAACTATTTTTCATGGGTACTAAAGCTCCTAATTTCGTCTGTACATGTACAGTCAGAAACAATATTAAGTATAGGTTGGAGCTATAAATTCATATACTTTCAACCTATACTTAAGTTAATATTGTTTCTGACTGTGCCTATTACATGGAGCTGCAGTGGCTCAGTGGTAGAGCGTTCACCTCTGGTGCATGGGGTCCCTGGTTCGACTCCAGGTCGCGCCAAGTGAACTTTGTGGTAGGCAAACACTGTGTGCGTGGGTTTCCTCGGGGTTCTACCATTTCCTCTCACTTTCTTTATTCTACAATTTCATTCATTTATCATCATTGCCGTCTTCTTTAGCCTAACCAGCATAACTGTGGAACGTAAAACTCAAAGATTTCATTTCATTTTGTACCTGTTTTATTGATAAACATAAGGTGACTCAATCTATATCTAGATTACAACACTTAACAACATTTGCTATTATAGGTCGTAATCTAAGCATTTTCCAGTCAACATTAAAAGTCGCAATCACTCTGATTAACATAAATATGCTAAAAAAGAAATGTGATGGTTCTGTATAAAACTTAGGTGGGCTCGTGAGAACTTTCGTAACGTGAGACTGTTGCCCATTTCACAAGTAGAAATATTGGTTTAACCTATTAAAAAATTAATGGAAACAAGGGTCATGTGATGCATCGCCTTTAAGACTAGATTTCAATAGAAATTCAAAGGCAAAGTCAGATTTTCAGTATTTGTACCCTGCTACTTTTCAGAGGTGACTTTATTAATGATATTGAAATTAGGAACAATATGAAACTGGTTACATAAACGGTAATAATGAAAACTCATTTTTTTCAATAAAGTTCTCATGAAATACTAACACAAAATGAGGTGGGCTCCATTTTCCATTTAAGATTATTTTCAGACAAATTCAACAGGGCTGCCTCCAAAATGGCCTACAGAACACATTATACTGCTAGACATTTTCCGCATCCAACTAAACCAATTGACAATTATTTCTCTTTCACTTCAGAATATACAGTAATCAGGGTGGCTCTAACTTTGACTTACTTTGTACCGTATCATATATGAATATTCCTTGTACTTTGTTCCTTATTATAAACACAAATATTTATTCGATTTGAAATGTTTGAATACATTTTATATTAATACTAAAGTACGGCCATTCGTCCTACTGGAAGGACGCGCCTCCTGATTTAAAAATGGAGAATCTGTTCTCCCTGAAGAATATAAAACTCCTATAGGAGGTATTCTGCAAAAGAACGAATATCAGTGTGATATTATCCATCAAACATCACCTTCGGAAAGCATCTCACCTTTAGTGAACGAACAATCGTAACTTTTTTTTTAAGATTGGATGCCATAGAGAACTGAGTCTTCTTTTTTTCCTTACTGATGCTTTCTATGCTGCCACAAATATGCAAAGTCCGATTAACTATGGGAAAATATTGTAGTACCTTTTGGACGTTCAGTCCTTCCTGAAGGATGTTTAAGTTACAAGTTTTCTGATGAAAGTAATAAAAATACTTAAAAATACCATCGATTATATTTTCGACATCAAAGCTCTGCTTTTATCAACCCAAATAAAACAACATAACAGCTTAGCAATGCAAATACCTTCCATTAAAATCTAAGCCTTTTGCTTTTAATAAAACTTATTTTCTTTGTTCAGCTGTTATTTTATTTTACTTGGGGCAAAATGCCACATATTCTTCTTCAAGCTGTGGATTAGGAAAAAATGAAGAAAGAATACTTCAGTTTGCGGGTGCGGACTCACACCGATTAAAGCATCCCAAATTGAATAAAGCAGATCCGGAAGCTACGCGAAAAATTTCAAGAACAACCAAGGACCAGACTGGTTTGTTGAAATTAGGGGAAGGGGCGCTGATAATGCAAATTTGATGTTTTAACCTTATTGTTCACAATTTTTGCTGCTACATTATATAACCTTATTAAATAATAAATAAACATTCTTATTTTAAAATGAAGTGCTAAAAATACTTGATATACAGGAACATAATTCAAGTAATACAAAACAAGTTTATTGCTATTGTTTAATTGTTATTCTTACAGTTGTTTTCGTTATAATGTTTAGTATCTTATATGGTTTCTGCAGTACGCTGCGTTTAATATTTCTTTGTCAAATCTCAAAATTTTTTTGCAAGTCGCAGAAATTGTCCAAACCATGTTGGGTATAATAAATTCTTAACGTAATAAATACATAAGAGCAGCAGGGATGTCTCTTCGATATCACGGCTGTTTCTAAATTTCCTTTCCACAGCATTTTGGACTCGGCAGTATAGAATAGGGTTGGTCCTTGAGGCTTTCAAGGTTTGTGGAAACGCTGCCTGTAATATATATATCCAAAGGAATGAGTTTAGATATGTTTAATAAAATATAAAGAACACAGTACATATTTAAATAAAGAAATAAAATTACGAAATAACAATGCCGTGCAAAATTTGCAATAATTATCTTATCAAGTGTAGCTACATCTAAATTGAAAAGTTGTTTACAGACTATCGTTATGTAGACGACACGTTAATTCTCTATAAATACAACAAAAAAATAAAAGTACTCCTTAGAATGTTTAACAATATTAATTTTAAAAAAGGAAATATGTTATACTTTGGTACGTTGTTTTAGTGGTAACATACTACAAAAACTTATAACTTTACTTTGAAATTCGATTGTTCTTGGTAAAATTCTGTATTTTCGTCAGAGTTTGTCCATGTGAGCGCAGCTCAGCCAAAAAAGGTGTTTTTTTTTCGGGTTGGAAACACCTGAAAAAAAACCCACCGGGTTATTGAGCTTTTGATGAGTATATTAGTCATACAACTAAGCGGATCACATTGAAAGTGATTTTTACAAAATTTGGACTTTTAGGCATACTACATCATTCAATATATACTAATTAAGTCTTTTCTAGGACCTTTGTAAAGTACTGAATGAATTTTTACAAACTCAGCTTGAGATAATTATGGAATTAATTGAGATAATTATACAAATTAATGTACAGATTATGCTTATATTTGAAATAAATGAAGTCTTTGAGTTTTACGTCCCATGGTTATGGTTTGTGGGCTTACGGAGGCTATGATGAAGAGAATTGAACGAAATGGTGAAATGAAGAAAGTGGAAGGAAACGGGAGAACCCCGAGAAAACTCACGAGTACGGTGATTGTCCTCCACAAAGTCCACATGGCGCGAGCTGGGATCGAACCAGGGACCCCAAGAACCGGAGGTGAACTCTCTACCACTGAACCACCGCGTCCCTTTTGTTGCAATTTATGACAATGAGAATCTTCAAATATAAATCACATTTTAACACTTTTACACACATTTAGATATTTTGAAAAATAAATTAAGTCCGAGAAAACAGATACGGGCGCAGGTGGGTTGTTTTTTTATACCCTGATTTTAGTAGCTCTCGACTTTGGCTGGGTACGATGCTATTAGCTGATAAGTTCCTAAAATCCACAAACAACCATGCCCCAGTGAGAATGGAACCTGGAACATTAAAGTAAGCGGAATGATACTTAAAAGCGCACGGCTACTGCGGTCAACTCTCGTTCTAATTTACAAAGTCAAGTAAAAGGTGCTACAAGACTTCTTTCTGAACTGCAAAATTGGTTTCAAAGTGCTTTTAAATTCTTATGTGCAATAGATGTAATCTGTTGGTCGTAGAAGGATGTCAGAAGGAAAAGAAAAAATGTATACAATTAAAATATATTAAAAAACTACAGTAATTCCGTGGGAAAAGAGCGACAGATCGCGGATAGATCTATGTAACTTTAGATAAGTATGGTTTCATGTGTTAAATTTAGAATTTTTGAATCAATATACAATGAATTTTATGTCGAGCATTCACTGATAGAGTAATTCCAGCAATTTCTTCAAAAGTGATGTGTGATTGAAAAAAAAAAAAACTAGTACACGTGATTAAAGGCATTGGTACAGTAATTAAAAAATTGGAAGTTTACTAAATGTAATAAATGTATACAGGTACCTATAATTATTATTGCTATTTAAAGATAGCAACACATTACCATTTTAATGGTAAGAGAACATTTAGTTGATTTTTAAAATACCAAAGCGATTATTTATTAAAACATACTTCGATTTTGCTGCTATCTATGTCTCATAAAATAACGGATTACTTATTAAGATCACAACGCAAAGGCGAAGATTAATCAAATTGCGTGGTCCCAATTTCAAGCACTTCTATTTAAAAAAATAATGAAGAATATCCTTCTGTATCCTACTGCCATATTACCAGATTTTACTACAATGCATGAATATTGCATAAACAGGGTATTCAAAATTCCTTCTCCAATTTACTGTAATTACTGATGACGATCTTAAAGACATCCGAAACATTGATGCTGCGATTTCTAAGAAATTTATTTTCAAAATAATAAAAAATTGCAAAAGATAAAAATAAATGGTTAAAATTTCGTACAATACTATTACCTATGTTAAAGGGTTTAAAAAGTCGACACTGGCCGTATTTAAGGCACCATTACAGCATTTGCCTTGTACGACTACAATAAACCAGGGATAAGCGGTTGCTGAGCGCGAACCCAGAAACTTCCTAAAACGAAGCCAACGCTCTACTCAACTGCCCTACGGTCACTCGCTAACATAAAGCAAAACTTTAATATAATTAACCCTAACTCAAGTTCATTTGGAACGACACGGATTTGTTGTTTCTCTTTTGACAACAGTTTTTGCTTCTTTCTTCCTCTGTCAATCTTCTTATGAAAATACCTTACGAAGAAGAAGAGGAGAGAACTGTCACTTTTATTTTACCAATAATAAGCTAATTCATAATTATAAATCAAAATAAAATTAGTGTGCTTTAAATATGAAGCAACACATTTGTATTATAATCGCGCTATTTATTCCTATTGCATCAGACAGCTAAACATTTTCCTAGTAATCGATGTCTACTTTCGGAAAAAGATCTTCTTTCATATCACTGTGTTGCATAAGGACGTTAAGGCCAAATAAAATTATTTATATCCATATGTAATCTAAATAAATTAAGAAATTTATTTAATCCAAAACACCGCTTGAAAAAAAATGTGTTTTTTTTTTGCTGACCCTATGTAGCAGACAGATACTGGCACCCAACAAAATATTTCCCACCAGCTGTATCGAGTAATATTATATGTTAGTAGCGTAAGTAATTTTGGGGTCTTATAAATTACACACGAGTAGAATCACAGTATTTACAGACAAATTGTTGAGTGGGTCAGGAAAGTTTAACGAAATTATATTTGTCTGTTTGTTTAGTTTGAGATATTGCATTCCCTATTTGAGTTTGCGATACTGAGCAAGAAACACTGAAATTTCGAAGGAACCGTATATTTTATTTTTGTTTGGCCAGGTTTAAGCTAGCACCGTTCATAAAAAAAAGACAGAGAGAACTGTGTAAGTTGTAGGCCCAGTTGCTAAATTTTCCTTCGATCACTTTTACGTTTTTTTTTTCTACGAACTCTTGTGGAATATCAGCTAGGGCCAGGTTAATTTAAGTCCTTTCAGTTTTCGTCGTTACTTTCGTGATATAGGACTATGAGGTGAGGGAAACGATAACTCCTCCCCCATGATGTTGCGAGTTTTATTGCCGCATTTTGATAAAATCGCCTTCCCTGTGTGCACATTGGGTATGTTTTCTTTGTCGTGTACTTGTACAAGGACTTCGAGGTATTCGTAGAAGGTAGAGGGGTGCAACGTTGTGACTGGTGTCCGAGGGAGAAGGGGGAATTTGTGTTATATAGAGATGCAAAAAAGACGATTTTTTCGAATCGATGTTTTATCACATAAAAAGCCGGCTTTTTTGAAAAAAAACGAGAATTTTGGAAATTTTGTTTTTTTTTCATTTTCATGATTTTTCTATCTAAATAGTATATTCTAGAGCTAGTTAAGAATTCCATGATCTGAATGCGATATTTCGCTCTGAAATTCACCATCAAGATGGATGGAGCACATGTTTTATGAATTAAAGCTAACATGAAGAATGTAGTATTTGAGGGCAATTTTAGAGGCTATTTAACTTTATTTTAACTTTTGATTTATCGACATCTTTTTTCTTCTCTAGATCATTTTGGTTTGTCATCCGTGTTTCATTTCTAAGAGCTTAGTACTCTAGCTTCTAGCAGAAAAGTTAATCTTGCCCGTTTTTCTATTTATCCGTCAAGGCATACGTTTTTCAATATACCCGTCAAACCGTACTTCCATATTTCTGTTAAACTGTAGCTGTGAAGTGATTTAGCAATAATTTTCCGAAATCAATCTGGAATACCAATTTATAGAAATAATCAGTAGCGAATTTAGAAAAGTACTTTAGGAGGGGTTTTTCTGATTGTTTCGTTTTCTAAAAGGTCCTAATTTCATTTGGGAGGTGGTTGAAGTTTATGAGTACAGGCATAACTAATATTTCGTTTCGTTTATGTTTAGCAATAATCTTCCGGATACATCCTTAAAGATAATTTTATACTGAGAATCAGTGGCGGACTTAGAAAAGTATTTTGGGAAGGGTTTTTCTTACTAATGTTTAGTTTTCTAAACATTCGTAATTTTTATTTGACGAGAGCTTAAAGTTTATGAGTAAAAGCATAACTAATAGATATTTTGTTTGTTGCACACATTCCGTAACTTTGGGAAACGGGCTTCGGTCCGAAAGACCGCTCCCTAACCTTCGCAAAACCGTCATTGCTGATAATTAGTAATAATAACGATTTATAAACAATAAGAAAGGAAGTCGGCCAACTCACGGTACACGCACTATTTCTACATTCACAGATGGAATGAAGAAAAGCTTTGTCAGAATGGTCGAATGCTGGTTGAATCCCGGACTTCCTGATAGAAGCGTAAAAGCTAATCACTCAGTCATGTTTGTCGTGGAGTTGTATTTAGCTTAACTTAAATATATTCCGTAGTCCCTTTTTTTTGGGGGGGGGGGAAATTCCGTAATGATATGTTGAATCCCTCTTGTTAAAAATTCAGAAAACTTGAGGATTGGGGAAACCGTGATGGTGGTTATATAAAACTTAACTGTAGAATTTCAAGAATATACAAAACCAAAAGCTCTAGATGTGCAGCCTTTAAGTGTATCATATAAAACTAAGTATTTCTCTTATGTTTTATTCTAATTTTATTTTGTTTCAAAAAGAGGGTTTGGAATATTTTGAAGTAAAAATACTACATACTATTTTGCTAATTATTTGTGTATTTTTTAAAAAAGAAAAGAAGTGTTTACCTTTAGGGTGGGCTGGTTTACACCAACTTTTTTTTTATAACTGGTTTAAACCATAAAATTAAAAAGAATGAAAAATGCGAATCGTGTGAACTTCATGGTGACCCTTCCACATATCAAACCACCTGCAATAGTTCTATTTCCTTTTCACCTTTTAATCAAGGTGTCTCATGTTCAATTCTCGGTCGAACAAACCAAGTAGCGGTTTGGATGTCACTTTAAGCAGAAGTCTTCTCCTTGATAACCTCGGTATTACGTAAGGATGTTCAGCCTAAACGTACGAAACGAAACCAAATTGTATATTTCTCCTTGCCTGAATGCCTGGTGTTTTATAAAGAAGTCAGGGTTGCCTAAATATATTGATAGAAATTGGCAAAATTTATTGATTGCCTACGTAGCTTCCAGCATTAGATAGGATTGCACTTTCAATGATATCTACGTGTTAAATTTATAATTTAATACCTCAGTTTTAGCGTACTGATTATGATACGTTGGCCTTTAAATTTTACATGCAAAGCAATAACAGGGACTTCCCGTTATTGTCTTACATTTCAAGTAATGACGGGATTTTCCCGATGGCTAGGGCGGGAGATTCTCAATTTAAGAAATTTACTGACCGGGCTTCTTTAAGCGTATGGGAGTTCTTCCGGAAAATCCCGCTGTTGCATAATAACACAAAGGCGAAGCAAACGTATTTCTGTGAATATTTAATATAAATACATAAAGCAAAAAATCTAAATAAAAAACTGGTTTACACCAAAAAAGCCTGGTTTAAACATCCCCCCAAAAACAGGTTTTTGGCATTTTCAGAAACAACCATGTATATAGAAGGTTAAAAAATTCTTATTATATACATTGGTTAATCCTGTGGAATTCATAATGTAAATAAGTTGAAGAAAAATTGTTTGAAACATCTTTTCGAAATTCATAGTTTATTTTCGAGATTTTATATTATTATCAGCACCAACCACTAATTAAGTGACTTTTTGTGTTATAGAGAAGCGAAACAAAGTCTCCTTTATCAAATTGAAGTACCTTCTATTTCATGGGTACTTGTGCAAAATCATTGGTACTGTTTTTAGAGTGTATCAGCAGTGGAACAACTGACCGGTGAAAGATTTATCGTGAGTAAGTGAAACATTAATTATTCGAGCCACCTAGCCACTTTTTTATTGAAGGAAACCAAATAGAAATGAAACGAAAGGTTGAAAGAATCAAATAAAATTGAACAAAAGCTACTTGACCGCTTGTTCTCTTAATTTGTGTAATTCAGATTCAGCAACACATTCTTTGCACAGTTTAATTAGGTCTTTTTGAGTTTATCGTAAAGTGGTTTCTTTATTATTCGTTAATATTTGTGTTGAAGTTAATCATTTTCACATATTTCTATTTTACGGTCAACCGTATGTGCCCAGCTTCGGGTTTTCGATAAGATATAAGTTCGGATGTAATTGTGATTTGCCGTAGTAAAGCTGGGGTAAATGCTTAGGTTTATAGAGTTTTAACAACGGCAAAAAAACACGATTACAAACACATGGTGACCATGACAGGACAAAATTATCAATCTTCGGATGTAATTGTGTCCGAAGATACTACTGATTTACTTGGTAAACACGGCAGTATTTAGAACAGATATTGTAGTGTTTGCGTATAGAATCCAGAGTTTGAGTCACGTAGTATATGTAGCAAACTAGTTAAAATTAATTTCCTTGGAAATTGTTCAAACTTGTGAAAAAGGAAAGAGAAAATAATAAGCAGGCTTTAAATAACATAAAGTAAATTTAATTACTATAGAAATATTACTAGTATAAATTTTTCTTAAGACATTAAAATATAACATTTTTATCTTTGTTCGCAAAGTTTTCCAACCGTCAACTTCCAATATTACGCACATATGAATAAACACCAATCAGCTGATCACAGCCGAACACACACCAATATAGACATAACCTTCTGTTTGCACCTTTATTTATACTTATGCTAAGAATATTGTGAGAAAATAATTATAGGATACGTGTTAAGATATGTTAAAATAATTAATAAGTTTTGAGAAGTGTCAAAAAAGAGAAGGTTTTGTGCAATTGAAATAATGACACATTAGTTTCAGAAAGTTGTTTCTTTACACTTTGTTGTTGAAGTTAGGTGTTCGTATTTTTCACTTTTATATTTTGAATTAGTTGTTTGTAACTTAAATAAATATAGAGAGTAGAATTACATTAGAACAAATTCAAGCATTGTTAGAGAAACAGTCTGCTAAATTAGAGCAGAAACTAGAAAATAACAGTGAACGTTTAGAACATAAAATTGAAAGCAATAGAGAAAGAGTAGATGAATTAATAGGCGAATGCAAACAGTCAATAACAGAATCAGCAAATGAATGTAAACAGTGCATAACCAAATTAGCGAAAGAGAGGACGTAGAATTGAGTTGAATTAGAAAGTAGACTTGATGGTTTGAGTAGTACGATTACTGATTACTGAATTCAATAATACGATTACTGAAATACGTTTGGAATTAGCTAGCCTAACCAAACGCGTTGAATCACTTAGGGAAGAATATAGGAAAAGTGTAGGGCAATTACAGGCATCCATACAAGCGGTAGAGATTGAGAGTAGAGAAACCACCGAAGCCCAACAGCGTGATATTGATACTTTGAAAGAGGAAGTGCAAGGTGTAAAAGGCCAAGTAGAGAAAATAGAAGATCACCAGGTACTCACAGACAGAAAATGCGATATTGTTAGTTTTTGTATGAATAGACAGGAAAGTGCCGTACGCGAATTAAACGGGTATGTAAAGGAACTCGCGGAAAAGAGAGGTGAGATAGGTGAAGAAGTACAAGGGCAACGGCAAATTCTAAAACTTAACAGTGAACGGTCAGATGGAACCGAAAAAACCTAAGAAAGTTTCAGTGAACACCATAAAGCTACTGTTGAAATGATAATGGAGCATTTTGAGAAATTGCCCGCTGTTATCGTAAAATCCGAACATGATCAAAATATTACTCAGGAAATGCATAGATTAGAGAGAGTAAATCGTGAATTATTAGTACGACAGGAACATCTTGATAAATTGCGACAATTGCATATTGATACACGTACGTCACCACGTAGAGAGAATCAGTTCGATCATGAGTACCACGGCTCACATTATCAAAGTGAAGGATTCGAATCCGACGGCCCCCTAGTGTATTTATGAATATGTAATATTTGGCATAATTTGAATGAAATTCGTCGTGACATCCTCATATATATACCTTCTGCGTGTGTGTCCCCCTCCAAATATACAGAGAAATGGGCGCTCTTGCGTAGTACTATATACCTAGGTACATGCTAGAAATTACAGGTTATTCGTTTTATACCCACCGACTTTCGGTTCGGTGCTGCCACCTGGCGTATCATACTGGAATTATGGTCACCTTACAAGGGCAGTGTTTGTCTGACCTGGAATACTAGCAGACACAGTTAAAGATGGTTTTATCATGGAATCTGGAAAGTCCTCCACTTTCCCTTCTATTCTTTGAGATATTTGTTAGATATTTATGACCCCATTACCTGAAAATCAACGTTGCTACTTCCCTCTATTGTCCATTTCTTTTATCTACCGTTCATTGTTTTTTTTTAATGCTGAATTTTGTTGTTTATGAAAGATTACGGAAGTACGGCAACATTGAAGAGAATGACAGCGCACGTGCTGCTTAAGATCAGCCCTGGATTGTGTGGGGGGAAATGTGTAGTGTTTGGGGCAAGAGATCTCTAAGTTTGTCTCCAATAGTTACAGTAGGTGCGTGAGTGATGGTAGTGACTGTTATGAAATGGCACCGAAAATCAACGTCTTATTCCACGAGACGCTTACACATACACACAAAAACCACAACCAGTTATTGTTCTCAAGTGAAAAAATTGTGTTAAAATATTAAATTGTTCGCATTAACTATCTTAAGTCGCGGCACAAGTCACAATCAAAAGTAGCATTTGAAGCAATAATAGCACGTGTATTAAATAAAATTAGTACCGGTATACGCAACGGGAGATCGACAGTCAGTCAAACCGCAATGGCGTACAGAAATACAGGTTTTGCTATTTCCGCTAAAACGATTAAAGATGGATGGATACCTTCTCAAACACGAGAATAGCGGTATGTGAGCGTGAGCTACACTAGCGACAAAAGATCTCACTTGAACGAAATATGAACTAAATAAGTATACATCCGGGTTCCATTTCACTTTCTTCCGGCTGCTACAAACAAACAAACAATTGCCTAGAGAGCGATCGTGGCTAAGGAAATAAGGATCTGCAGAAGATGATGATTTTAAATATAAAGTTGCTTTTGTGAATGTTCTTGTAAATCATTTCATTAAGACTGGCAACATAAAATATAAGGGAAGTATAAGAACAGTGTTATATTCTTATTATATTTCAATTCACAATGGCTGGTGAGGCGTCTGTTAAGTTGGAATTCATGTGCAAAGAAGAAATTGCTTTTGACTTACCTCAGGAAGATCCACTCGAAGGGAAAGAGTGGACATACGAACTGATGATTGACAAGAAAGAGTTAATATTATCCACAACGGAAGGAGAGGTAACAATGGACAAGGATACAGCTATGTGTTCTTTGGATGTGAAACTAAACGTTGATAGGGTGAAATTCGAATTAGCAGTAGAAGAAGATCCTGAATCTGAAAGGAATATAGAAACGCCTAGAAATATAGTGGTTCAGGAGACTTGCGCGTCGTACTCTAATGACTTCCAACAATTAACAACAAAAAGTTTAAATTCACTTCGCTCAGAAAGGTAATGTTCAATTTTTCATATACTAATTGGCTCAGAATGTTAATACGGTTACATGCGTTCGGAAAGTTTGTTGGCTGAAAGCAATACTTCACGAGAAATATTTACATATGGGAGATATCTCGAACGTAAGTTAGTAACCTACAAATAGGAAATTGCAAGGCGCAGATAGATAAGCTGTATACCAAATAAAAATAAGCTCGATACGTCTAATACAAATCTTATGCAGTTTAGATCTTGATAAACTAATTATTGATCACACACTTCTCACTAATTGCTGCACATATTTAAGATATGTGTGCTCGACAATATTGTTTTTTTTTATATAGAGACTTATGTAAAATAAGAAATCGTGAGAATGGTATATATCCTAATATTTTGCAAATTTAAACGTGGAATGTATTATATTGGAACAAGAACTATGGATGTTTGTGTTTTTACTTAGAATTTAGCTCAAATGTGTCTAGCCTCATTTTTCCGGAGGGCTTCGAAAGACATTAGTAAAATACAAGAGAAAGAATATTTTAACCATCAATGGATGTTCGTTAATTGTAGAGGTCCATACATCAAACCATTTCATAGCTGCACTCATTTCTTTCAACGAAGTCGACTTTTTACATTCGCAGGAATCATTTCTAGAGTATGGACCTAAATTTCTCAATAAATAATCACTTTAGGGGCTTAGTGAACGTACGATATGTGTATTATTGTACAAACAACGCTAACTAGCATGTGCTAGATGGCCGGTAAAAATAAGATTGCTATGCAGATTAGGGCATTACGCAGAATATTGGTAAACGAGGATAGCGCAAAATTCTGTATTTAGGATAAACTTACATGTCTTACGTGTTGAATGTGTTGTTCTACATTCCTAAGTATTTTATAGGTAACATCCTGAAATGCTTTCTTTGCTTGTATATTTGTGTTCCAAATTAACACAATATATTAGGGACGTAATTCCTTAGTTATATGAATTCCTTCCTTCCCAAACGTTTTTCTAGATTTGTGTCATGATTTGCCACATTGAATGTTGATATTTCATTTCGCTGACAGTGGTAACTAGCTTCCGTAACACGGGGTTACTTTGCACATTGGGCATTACTTCCCACAAAATATGAAAAGAGATTCAGTCATCTGTTAGTAAAACCCTGAACTGTAAACAGATTGGTGGTAGTTCATATTTTTCTCACTGGGTGTCTCTGTACAGTCTATGGTACTATGTTACTGTGGCGTCACATATTCTGTCTGCTTGTATGTGTGGAATGCGGAGAGCGGGTAATTGAATTTTGGTTGCATGGCGTCGATCGTGGCAACTATTCTACAACCAACTTTACTGAATAGATAACTTAGTTCTTTTCATTTTTAGTAGTTAAGTTTAACAAATTTGATTTTGTGCTTTTTACAATTTAGAAATTTATAAGAACTCCCTAGGTGGAGACTACAAAGAAAGTTTGAATTCGTTCTATTTCAAGCGCTTTCCAATTCGATTTTTTCTCTTTTTTGCGCTGCTCTGAGCCTATCGTAGAAGTATGTATTCGACATCTAGCTATTCCTACTAGAAGTAGCAAGTAGCTCGCGAGTTTTTTCTTTTTTTTTTTTTTAATGAAGAAGGAAGTATTAGTGTTTGTACTGATAAACAATGAAAGACATTTTGATCGTAGCTTTAAAGTTGTTTAAAAAATCGTGATCAGAACGGCTCCTAAATTTCCCAACCATTCTATTTTTAACATCTTTTAAACTTTAACAGCTATTGCCAGTTATTTCGCTTCTAACTGCAGTGAATGTAATTTGAGATAACGTCTTTCTTATTAGGTGAGTTAAATAAATTTTGTTAATCTGCTTTTAGATTTTAGATAGAGTGAGAATGGCCATAGATACAAGTCCCTCAGGATTTTGTGTTTTTTTTTTATTTAAGAACAGTTTTGGAATAGAAGATTAAGAATAGATTTATCAATACAAAATAACTATGCAAAGTATCGATTTTGACAAAATAGAATCTTAATATGTTTTAAAAATGTGCCCGACGTGGGTTTCTTTTTTTTGGGTTCCCTTTAAAGGGGGTGGTCATTATGACTACAAGTCGAATTCTAAGTAACGTTAGTTTGAATTTTTGTTGTGGGGCAGCAACATTTTATCAGATAATGTTCTCGTTGTACTGTTGAAAAGGGTATTTTATAAACGACTTTTCCTTCTTCTACATAGAAAGGTAGAACTTCTGTATAGATCATCATTATTTTTTAAAATCATTTCAGAACGATGTTAAATCAAATATCCTTGTAAGTTAATGAGATGTACTCATAAAATGCCAGCGAAGCGTTTTTTATTTATTTATAAATTAGCCCTGTACAGTCCAGATTATGAATACCATAAATACGATATTATTAAGTACATCCCGCCTTTCGACTAAAATTTCTTAGTATGATAGAAAACTATATCGTATAAGCTGCATTTCATTCTTGAATGTAGGTTTACATTAGTAAAGCACGATGATGGTTGAGTCCAAGTTTTTTGAGACAAAGATTTTAACTGCTTTAAGAAAAATTATTTTCCACTTTTATTATATTTCTTACACGGGGGAATATATTCTATGATCCAATCGAAAGTGCAGGAACGTGAGAGTACAACGAACCAAGACAGACGAAAAGGTTATGGAGCTAATGGTTTATAGTTTACTTGTGTATCAGTTTTCTGATATATTTTGTGTTTCCACGTATTTTTCCCTTTCTTTAATTTGCACTTTTCTCAATTTTTAAGATTTTTTCACGCCATTTTAGACTAAATTCCACCAAGATATAAGTTTTCTATCATTTTGTCAGAATGTATTGATAGCTTTTCCCATAGTTCATACTCCCTTTCTGGACAGGTCTATATTTTTTCTCTTAAAGTTGTAAACGCTGAGCTATTCCATATAAAATGAGGAAATTTTCGAGTGAAGCCCTAAAATTAAAGTTAGATTTTATGTTTCAAAGGAAATTGACGTTTGTTTGATTTGATGGCTCAAATCTCATAGGATACAGGCTTGGGTTCTGACACGATTGGATCGTGTTCCTATTAAGGAAAGCCATTCTTACGACCGGTAGGGTTCGTGTCTTGTCTGGTACGCCTATCTGGTGACTTCACTGGGTATGATTCTTTCATTCGGACATTAAAGGTTTTCGTTTATAGTGAGTCTGATGGATGAAACGGAATGTGAAACTCTTTTCTGTATAGTAGTGGTTAGAGATTGTGGGAAGAATTGCACCAGATCACCAGTTAAGATGGGTTCGATACAAGCTGATATATGCGCGTACCCACCCTCGGTGACACGCCCACTCCGCATCGACACAATTTCTACAACACCAAGTAAAATATTCTTACCGTTCCAGTTGTGATTTGCGTATGAAACAATTGAAACAAAATACATATATGAAACTGATTTACTTAAGAACAAACATTATATATGTAGCATACATACTTACTTCTGTATTTTGATTAATATGAATATTATTGATCCCTTTTGAAGTTTTCTATTTTAGATTTTTCCTTTTATCATTTTAACATATTAAATTTAAGCCCATGAATTTTTATTGGAGAATAAAAAAATTAAAAAAAAGAATTTCGAAAAAATTAATTTAGAATTATACGCTATGTCGACGAAGCCGGCTCATTGCGTAACAAGAAACATGATTACTTTGCACATATTGCTCACTGAACACTAATTCACACAACACTTGTATTTTGGAGATTTCAGAAGAAGGAGGGGGGGGGGGTCAGTGGATTTTTTGGAGGACAATTCTTTAGATTCTTCTTCCCATTTTTGAATGGATTTTAGACTTTCTTGATTAGTTCCAATTTCCATTGTCCGGCTGGGTAGTCGACCGTGAACTTACTTATGGTGCCACTGATTAACAATCTAAGAAGTAAATTTATCCCTTGTCTTACCTACATTACTTTATCACGAATATAAGTAAAATTCAATAATAGGTTTGGTATTTGTTCTTGAGTAGCAACATTTGCAAGGAACTGAGACAACGTGGTTTTCCTTAATCTCAGATAAGTTAAGTTGTTTTAATGCATTTTCGTTGAAATTCACTTACGTAGGTAACGAAATAACATAAGTTCCACAATTTACTGATACATATTTTAGCACAATAACATAAATGATGACCAAATTATCGATGGATTTCCGTGGTAAGTTGTTCACATCTTTTCTTTTCGATGGCGTCCGTTCGCACAATAGTTCTCGCGCCTTCCCTTTCTAGCGTATGTATGCTTACGCTTGCGATAACAGAGAGAAATTTTAATAATATCTATACGAAATGTTCTTTACAAGGAATATATATATCAAAAGGTGTTCACCATTTGTATATATCAAAGTATTCACCATTAGAATTATATATTTAAAGTATTAAAAATAGTAAACATATTCTTCGATTAAACTAGATTTTAAGGGACTATTTCTTTATAAAGTCACAACCACGTCTCATTCCTTTGTGCGATGAACAAAAGATACAAGTCACCATTCACAGTACTGCCAACTCATTGAAAAAGATAAAACTAACAAAGTTTGCATCGACGTATAATCCATGGAGCCTTATTCCACTTCAGCCAAGAGTAACTGGGAAAATTAAAATGAAATGGGAATGGCGTGCGAAAGGGACGATGATCGTCTTTGATTTTGCTTCAAGATTTTGTATAGCAGTTAAAAATGAATTCCACTAACATTTTTTCTTTGTTTTCTAAATTACCTTCAATTTTATTTCCTGACTCCTCGATTGCTTCAATTTTCTCGAATGCTCGGTCCGCCATTTCTTCACATTTACCTAAATCGACCGTAATGTTCTCAAGTTCTTGATAATTCTGAACTGTTTTCCTTCATATTTTCTCACATTTATCATTTACTTTCCCGCATTTCTCATCTATTTCTTTAGATATTTGTTCGTATCTACCTACGCATTCTTTTCTGATTATTTCTAATTGTACCTCAAGTTTTTCGTCAATCTGCCTTTTTGTTGCCTCTGATATTTCTGACATCTTATTTTCTAAAGATTCATTGATCTCAACTATTTTATTTTCTAAAGACTCACGCACTTTATTGGTTTGTTCATTCAGTTCAAGTGTTTTTCCTTCCAAAGATTTATTAATTTTCTCTAATTTGTTTTCTAAAGATTCGCGTAAATTTTGCATTTCAGCTTTATTTGCACTAATTGCATCTAACAAAACCTTGACATTACTTTCATCCATTTTGCACTACTATATAAAAATTCTAAGCACGAGTCAGTAACTTACCTTGTACCTTTACGTTTCTACGCATGAATCACTACTTTGATCTTACGGTGCAGGAATTCTGTCCCTGTTCGGGCGCCATTCTTCTGACATGATTGGATCGTGTTCCTATTCGGGAAAGCCATTCTTACGACCGGTAGGGTTCGTGTCTTGTCTAAGACGCCTATCTAGTGACCTCACTGGGTATGATACTTTCATTCGGACACTAAAGGTTTTCGTTTATAGTGAGTCTGACGGATGGAACGGAATGTGAAACTCTTTTCTGTATAGTAGTGGTTAGAGATTATGGAAAGAATTCCACGAGATCACCAGTTAAGATGGGTTCGATCCAAGCTGATGTATGCGCGTACCTATCCTCGGTGACACGCCCACTCCGCATCGACACAATTTCTACAACACCAAGTAAAGTATTCTTACCGTTCCAGTGGTGATTTGCGTATGGAACTGGTATGAAACAACTGAAACAAAATACATATATGAAACTGATTTACTTAAGCACAAATATTATACATGTAGCATGCATACTTACTTCTGTATTTTGATTAATATGAATATTATTGATACCTTTTGAAGTTTTGTACTTTAGATTTTTCCTTTTATCATATTAACATATTAAATTTAATCCCATGAATTTTTAGTGGAGAATAAAAAAAATTAAAAAAAAAGAATTTCGAAAAATTAATTCAGAATTATACGCTATGTCGACGAAGCCGGCTCCCTGCGTAACAAGAAACATAATTACTTTGCACATATTGCTCACTGAACACTAATTCACACAACACTTGTATTTTGGAGATTTCAGAAGAAGGAGGGGGGGTCAGTGGATTTTTTTTGGAGGGCAATCCTTTAGATTCTTCTTCCCATTTTTGAATGGATTTTAGACTTCCTTGATTAGATCCAATTTCCATTGTCCGTCTGGGTAGTTGACCGTGAACTTACTTATGGTGCCACTGATTAACAATCTAAGAAGTAAATTTATCCCTTGTCTTACCTACATTACATTATCAGGAATATAAGTAAAATTGAATAATAGGTTTGGTATTTGTTCTTGAGTAGCAACATTTGCAAAGAACTGAGACAACGTGGTTTTCCTTAATCTCAGATAAGTTAAGTTGTTTTGATGCATTTTCGTTGAAATTCACTTTAACTTACGTAGGTAACGAAATAACATTAGTTCCACAATTCACTGATACATATTTTAGCACAATAACATAAATGATGACCAAATTATCGATGGATTTCCGTGGTAAGTTGTTCACATCTTTTCTTTTCGATGGCGTCCATTCGCACAATAGTTCTCGCGCCTTCCCTTTCTAGCGTATGTATGCTTACGCTTGCGATAACAGAGAGAAATTTTAATAATATCTATACGAAATGTTCTTTACAAGGAATATATATATCAAAAGGTGTTCACCATTTGTATATATCAAAGTATTCACCATTAAAATTATATATTTAAAGTATTAAAAATAGTAAACATATTCTTCGATTAAACTAGATTTTAAGGGACTATTTCTTTATAAAGTCACAACCACGTCTCATTCCTTTGTGCGATGAACAAAAGATACAAGTCACCATTCACAGTACTGCCAACTCATTGAAAAAGATAAAACTAACAAAGTTTGCATCGACGTATAATCCATGGAGCCTTATTCCACTTCAGCCAAAAGTAACTGGGAAAATTAAAATGAAATGGGAGTGAGGGGGGGCCATACGCTCACAGGGTGTCGTTTCTAAGCTTTGCATCACCCTTTACAAGAATTTCTATTAACAAACCTGGATTTCTTTAATTTGTACTATTGTTTTCTTTTGAGATTTTAGCCTGCATTTTCCGTTTTTTGTTGACTACTTACAGCTTTATCTCGGGCACTTGCGTAATGTCTTTTTCATCCTTGTAAGTATCTATTTCCTTTGTTTTTTTTTCTGGTTAGTTATAACTCAGTAGGTTACGAATATCTATTTTAAATTTTGCATCGTCCCTGAATTTTAAACTCAATCTTTTTCTCTTTCGTTTCCTTCCGCTTTTTAACCCTTAAGAGAAAATATGTGTATGTCTGACACCTATGGTTTTTCTTTGTATTACATTGGCAACACTGATTCACTCAATGTATCTGTTCTCTCAGTACCTTCCAATTATTTAGTTGTATGTGTGTCGCAGTAGTCCATTGTTGGCGTAATGTCTGAGTGAACATTTATCGATGATTTTAGAAAGAGGCACACATTTCCATTATTGTTTATATTTTTGCGTGATTATTGGACACACATTTCCTGAAGAGAGTTTTGCTTTCAAAAATTTTTGTTGTTTACTTTTGTTTACCTTGAAATAGAAGCTTTTGAGCTCTTGAAACATACTATTTTGTTTGTATGAGATTATATGTATTTGCAAAATATAGACCTAGTACCTCGAGAAAGAAATTTAAGAATGAAACTGTAAGTACAGCAGATCCTTATATCACGGCAAAAATTCCAAAAATGCTGAAAGTACAGAAGGAATTTATATTGTCTTCAGTAGCTTCTGACTGAGACGCCTAATTTTTTCCACAAAGTCAAGAATTACCTACTGACAGTGAGGGCGATACCAATTCTGATACAGTGCCAGGTGTGAGCTCAAGTAGTAACACAACTGTCAATGTGAGCAGCCCTAGTGAAGTTTCATATGATAACGAAGGCCTTAGATAGAGAGGTAATAACAGGTTTGTTTGGAATTGAAATGAACCACAAAGAAACCGAAGGGTTCTTCATCAAAACATAGTCAGAGGGATGCCTGGTATAGTCACCCATGTAAGAAATCTGGGCAAAAAAATCCTGTCTAACTTATGTGATGATGATATAATTCAGGAGATTTCAATATGAAGTTGGAAGAAAATCGAAACAAATTTGAAGTAAATTAGAGCAAAGTCAAACTACAGATCTACTGATCTATCTGAAAATAAAGCCCTTATTGCTCTCCTAATATTGTGTTCTATTTGTAAATCAGGATACGAAGACATGTATTCACCATTTTCAAGACACTTTGGGACGACCTCTATTTAAAGCTACCATGTTCGTTAAACGTTTCCAAGCTCTTGGACAAATAGCACATTTGAACAGGGCAGCTACATGTGGACAAATAGCATATTTGCAGGGTAGTAATATGTAGAATTATACTAACTTAAAATTTGTCAGTTTTTAAATTTATGTACTATTTTTATTTAGATATTGAATAATTTTCCGAATTTATATTCCAATAAAACCGAATTAATATATGTAATTCTTGTTTATCATATTTTGCTCGAAGTACAAAATATAAAGTTTCATTGTTCTACATTACACATACGTTTTTTAAAAAAGATATTACTTTATACATGTCCGTGTCCCACAGACACGCATTTCCTGTAAGCTAACAAAAATAACGTTCCCTGTTAAGGGTTAAGATATTTTCTGAATTTAAAAATTACTCTAATAGCATATATTTTACAAAAATGGAAATTTTAAAAGAGCTGGGAGTGAATCAAAAAATCCTCTCTCTTCTTTGTCTTCAGTTAAATATAATGTTACTATTTGGATGAATCCTTCGCGATTAATTCCAGTCAGTATTGTCTTAAAATCGATAAGATAAAGCGCAAGTAAAATGGAATTAAAACAAGAAGAAACAGCTGGCAATCAACAAGGTTATCATCTAAAAGTTTGTTCTTGGCTCTCTTTTCATTCTTCCGAATATCTCTTTTCCATTTTGTCTATTGCCAAACAACATCTGGAATTACAAACATGTATTATAACGAACATTAACAAAACGGAAGTGACATTCACCTGTTCCACGTTATTTCGAGAGAAGATAATTTTGTTTATAACAAGTTTTCGTCTTCGTTTATAAAGATTTATAATTTGTGCTGAAGTAATCTATGATTTTTTCTTGCTTTCCTTGTTTTTATCTTCACCCGATATTCTTTACCATATATTGAGATAAGTTCTGAAATTAATTTTCTATCTTACCATTTGATGTTATCCCATGTATCTCCATTAGCTTTTTCCAATATCAATATTGTTCTCGTTTCTACCAGGTTATAATGAGAAATGTGAGGGGCGTAGACATAAAATCATCAATAAGGCGGACTGACTGTAACATAGGGACGTTATTTCATATGCGTATTTCTTATTAAACAGGCTGATCAACAGTTGTATATGCAGTATTATTACAAACTATACTCGCAGACCGTTTAAACGCTCAAAATTGTAAATAAGTAAAACGCAGCGTAATGATAACTATTTCATAATAAGTTACTAGGTTTGGAAACACCTGCTCGACACACAGGTACCGTAGTGAGTCATCAAAATTGCCAGAAGGCCATTTTATAACATTTTTTAACTTTTTAGTTTGTATAAAAAAATTGAATCGAATATTTCTGATTCAGGCCTACACATCCGGGATAACAATGCTACCAACTTGAAATGTACAAAATATAGCTAGAGGAACAAATATTTAACATGTACAAATTTTACCCTGAAATCCAAATTGAAAAGTTGAATATAATACAACTCAAAGATATGGTAGTCACATAGATTGATTATTTGATCTCTGTGGATTCAAACTTCAGAAAAACGATCATATGGCATTTCACTATATTTGACCCAAAACCGTTGCTTGTAGGAAGCGCAAACCGTTGACCGCTAGGTTAGTCCTACGGTGATTTCTTCCGACGTTTGGTCTACCATGCAGTAACATGTTTAATCACATAAGGTATTTAATCTTCTAGTATAAGAATTACAGGAACCCTGACCTGTAAAAATTTTCATCGTCTCTTTGTTTAGTTCCCTTTTCCCTTTTTTAATTTTAATAGTCAGTATATTTTTTTTCAATTTGTCATCTCTTGGTTAATTTTTACCATGATATGCATTTTCTGTTGATGATTGCGTTTTGCTACATAATACGAATTGTTCCAAATATTTCTTAAATGCTCACTTATTTCTCTTTAATACAATTTTTTATCACTTTTCCATGTCAGCTAACCACTAACATTTAAGGGGACTGGCGTTCTAAGAAATAGTAGCTCCTTCCTCCAGTTGAATTCTTTCAGTTTATGTCTGATAGCTGGACACCGAACATGGCAACACGCATGCCCCGAAATATGACATACCAGTATATTTCTCCAATTGGAGCAAGAAAGAATGAATATTTCGCCATGACTTAGAGACGCACTAGATAGATTTGATAAACTACATTCACGTTGAATTCTAAGGTATGAAAATTAATGGAAACGAAATGAATATAACAGGACAACAAAATTTTAACTTTTAAGAATAGCAAGTCTGCATTTCCCATCTTTTTGTTTTTGTTTTTTCTCTTTCCTTTAAGGAATATACCGCTTTTAGTTCCAATAGCGAACATAACTTACCATGCTTAACTCCCTGAAAAACAAACTGTAGTTCCAGGCTGCCATTCCAACGAAGATTAATTAGAATGAGTCTTACACGCTGTCGAATTGGGTGCACAATCTAAGGCGTATGCTCAAATCAGCCATAAAACTCCACACTGCCATATAGTTGCCTCCGGTTCCATTTCAAGTTTTAGTTTATTTACGGTTTTTAAATGTTTATGGGTTAACATCTGGCCTCAGAAAAAAAACATTGTATTTCTAGATCAAGGTCAGGCAAATTTTATCTACTATCTTCAGAAGTTACTGTTAAGTCTACATATATGTAGGATCAATCGAGGATTTCCATTGAGAAAAGCTAAAATATCTAAGCTAGAAGCACTTTGAATGTGGTCTTGGCGCACAATGTTGCGTATATCATGGACCGAAAGAAAAAGAAATGAACAAGGACTAAGGGTTGCTAATGAAGGACAACAGATCATGAAAATAATAGGAAAAAGAAGAAACCTATGCTTTGCCATCTTATTCGGCACTCCGATGTGATCACCATGCTGATAGTGGGAAATGCAATAGAAATACCTGGAAGAAGAATACCAAGGATACAACGTATAGACAGTTACGAAGAAGAGACGTTATCAAGTTTTAAAACTGATCTTCCACGGTAGAGAAGAGTTTCAAAACTTCCATGTTGCCCACCTATCTATGGTTGGGGTGAACAGGATGAAATCGACGATTTAAAGATTGGTTTCCCTAATTTACTATATTCACGCTAGTTCTTTAAGGATAATTAGAACGTTGATTTCATAAATCTACGAAGCCAGTTGTACCTCTTGAAGGAGGTGTGCTCACCAATAATCCATGCGGGAATGACATTTCTTAGCTTTGTTATGTAATGTTCGGGCAGCGTAAATAAAACTTCGAAAATAATATTCGCAACCTATCGCATGAATACGTCGGAACTAGGTCGTGTTATTTTTTGAAATAAACCGCGTTCAAGTATCGGCAGGTACAAGCTATATCTTGCTCTCAAAGCACATTATATTGTTAAAATAATATGTTTTCTGCATTTCTTGTAGATATCTTAAATTTTATTGGCCAGTGGTTAGTGGAGGCTAGTGTTGGTGAAATATCTTTACACTTCTATTTCTTTCTTTTAACTGCGTGGATTATTCTTGTGGCCATGAAATCCTGTTTCCTGTCGTTGTTAGAATCTTGTAAATATATTCGGAAAGTTCATATAGATTTTCGCTTTTTTCCCAAAAGTTTACACATCCTTCTCTTTCTCTGTCACTTGTTTATTGCGTTTATCCCAACTTTGCTACGGCAAATCACGTTTTCTTTTGTACCTACATTGTGTCATAAACCGAAACTGGGGAGAACGGTAGACAAAACATAGATACCGTAAAAATGGAAAACTGAACAAATGATCAAATTAAGCTCAGGCATTAACAAACTAAAATTATCATGTGCTAATCACAAAACCTTGTTAAACTTTACAGAAAATATTATAATACCAAATATAATTCATACAAATTAAAGAACATCAAAAGGTTACAAATGATAAAGTAGCTTTTACTGTATATATTTTCGGCCGTTTTAACTTCTTTTATTTCCCCTTTTATCTTTTATTATTTTCGGTATTGTCGAAGTATCTTGTTATTTTATTTTCGGGTTTGTCACACAAAACTGAGATTAGAAACGATTGTTAAGATTAAACAGTGGAGTGCATTGTTCTAAAGTAAACTCATGTTATACTCTTATGAGTGCTCCAATTGTACGGATTGAGCTTCGCAAGGTAAATCGCCGTTTGCATACGTGAGATCCAATTTTTTGTTTGTTTATCATCAGTGGTTGTACGATATTTTCATACGCCTCCGTGTAAAATAATTTTTTCTAATATTGTGCAGAAATCAGCAGTGAAGTGACTAGTACATATGTGTTAGCACCCTAACATTCGTTTGTAATCTCAGTTTTGTGACAAATTCTGGCTCCATATCATTGAAAAGGAAGGAGTAATTGTGCCTGCTTGAACGATCGCTTATTACTATCTGCAGAGGACTCCAGCGGACCCTTGGAATAATCCGACGTGTTACCCCTGAGATCCTATTAACTGCAACGCCTCTGAAGGAGTTGACCGGTCGAAGATTATTGTGATTAAGTGAAATCTTAATTTATCAATTGTGCCACACAGTACAGTATTAAAAGAAAAGAAAATAAGATAAAAGTGAAAATAAAAAAAAGTTAACACAGCTGAAAATATATACAGTCAAAGCTACTTTTTCATTTGTAACTTTTTGATGATCTTTTAATTTGTGTAAATTACATTCAGTATTATCACATTTTCTGCACAGTTTAACCAGGTTTTATGATTTGCACCAGAAGATAATTTTAGTTTGTTAATATCTGAGCTTAATTTGATCATTTGCTCACTTTTCCCTTTTTACGGTTACTATGCTTTGTCTACCGTTCTCCCCAGCTTCGGTTTATGACACAACGTATGTACGGAAGAAATCGTGATTTGCCGTAGCAAAGCTGGGATAAACGCAACACAGAAGTGAGAGAGAGAAAGAATATGTAAACTTTTGGAAAAACAGCGAAAATCATTATGAACGTTACGATTATATTTACAAGGTTCTAACAACAACAAAAACCATGATTTTGTGGCCACAGGAATAACCCACGCAGTTAAAAGAAAGAAATAGAAGTGTAATGTGTGACGCTGAATCCAAAAATATGGTTACATTGCTCTTTATTAAAGGAATTGAAAAGATCAGTTTGAATTAATATGCATTTTAAAAGACATTTTTCTCTCTTGCCTTGCTGCAAACTACTAACAGAGAAAGGAAATACGTAAAACTTTCTGAAGGTGACTGATGTTGCTATTGCTGCGCAATTTTGTAGGAAGTTTACTTGTCGAAGAATACTCATAATCATCATACAGGATACACTAATCATGATTTTGACAACGTGACGCCGCATTAATAAGCGGAAATTGGTTAAATAGTTAAGAATCTATAGATAAATCTAGAAATCATGCTATGGAATTCTTCCGGCTGTGACAGTACATGTGTGTCACGCCACGTATTGTGGGTGCGGCAGTCTCTAAGAGCCAATCAGAACCCAAAGGGGCAATAAGTTTCCATATTTGTGGAGATGATAAAACGGATGAACTGATTGATACGAGGTTTGGGTGTGCCCTCAAAAATAATATAAAAGAACCTCAAGGTCTCAAACGTTTGTTCAGAAGTTCAGAAGTTCCGAGGTCCAGAGGTGCAGAGGTTCGAGACGTCGGTTGTGAGCAGACAGAATCATCGTCAAAGTTTCTAACAGTTACAAGAATACTACCATAAGGTATGTATAAGCCCTTGTTGCATCATAAAATTCAAGTTTAGAAATGTCATGCAGTACTTCTACCTACTGTAAAACTTTCAAGGTTAAGAACTGTTGTCGAATATCCGTATATCATCTTCTAATCGATCTACATTAAAATATATAACTATCATATGAACTATCAGATATCAAATAACTCTTGTGAGTTACTCAATTAAATGTTGTTGTATATTACCATTTTAGTTATGTAATAAACTTACTTTTTAGAAATAATGTTGTCATTCCCCTAGATTAATCCACTTTTCCCATGAAAATCATGGTGTAATTTAATTCTATTTCATTTGTGACATCCGCTACGGAAATAGCGTGAGCAGTTCTCTCATGAATGTGGAATAAAACGAGCTAAATAATTAAAAAGTGTCTGCACGTCGTCACAAATGGGGGCTCGTCCAAAGCTTTTCTTCTTTTTTCATTTTTCGGGACGAAAAATTTTGTGGTGCTGCTATGACATCTTTCATTTTCTATTCTGTGTCTTATGTTTATGTTTTGGTATTTTGTTCATAGTGCATGTTAATTTAAGTGAATTCTGTAAGTTGTCGCATTACTGCAATTGTGTTATTGTGGATTCTAATGGCAATTTGTGATCTGATTATATTGCTCATAGTGAAACCCCCCCCATGATTTTTTTTGATTAGTGAAAACAAAAAATTAGTGAAAACAGTAATTCTAAATGTCTTTCCATTGGTCCCCCTTTTTCAAACCTAAGAAATCTCCACCAAAATTTCGTATTTGGTATATTGCAAAATCGGGTGAAGCAAATTGCAAATATTGTAGGAAATCTCTTGGTCAGAAAACCGCGCTCACGAAGGCCTTTCGTTCCGAGTTATGTTCCATGGCACAGGAAGCAACCGATTTGCCAGTGCAGCAGGCCAATTTGCCAGTAGCCAGTTCGTTACTTGAACCGCGGATAAACCATCCACAGCAGTATAGTTTATTGGATCCTGTGGATAGGCAACCGATAACACAAACTCAGCGTTATAAAGAAAATTTAGCTAAGTTTGAAGAAACTTGTAATAAAATGCCATCCTTGACTCCTTTGGACAGTACACAATATAAACCAGTGGTCGCGAAACGAACGATTTTCCTTAAGCCAGAACAACTGACTAACCCTTCTAATGAAGGTGCAGTTAGTTCTTCCGAAGAATCCCCTGGCATTCTGACGAGTGATTTTGAGTTTGACCCTAAATTAGCGTCAACACCTTTAAAGAAAGAAGAACAGCAGCAAATAGTTGAGGATGAATTTATTTTCCATTTGATATACCACCTCACGTGAACAAAAACCCTTGGAGGGTCAACTCCCAGAAAATTCACCACCAGAATTAAGTAAGTATGATTTCGACGACGAAATTAAACAACTGGCGAAGAAAGAACTCTATCAGGAAAAGACTGCACGTGACGTACTAACACCAAGTCCTTTTTCATATGACTCAGGCGAAGAACTTAAAGAGTTTATAAATGAAGAACCTTGTATTGAGAATCTAAGTTTTCCTAAATATCCGCAAGTTGCTTCTCACCCTCCTCAAGTGAAATATTCCCCCACTGCCGATAACGCACTTGCATTTTTGTTATATAATAATATTAGGCAAGAAATTTTAAATAATCATGAAGTAAAGACTCCCTCAGAGGATTCATTACCCTTGGACGAGAATAAGGCAATAGAAGTTAATTTACCCCTCCGAAAGAACCCCTAGTAGAAAATAGACAAAATCTTGATGAATCAAGTGCAAGAGAAGAAAATGGAGATCGAGTAGCCAGTGTACCGGTATTGAAATTGCCGAAATTTAAAGGAAGTCCTAAAGAATCTGTTACTAGATTCCTTAATGAATATCAGACCATAGTCGAGAAATATGACCATAATTTGGCAAACTATTTGAAGAAATATGTGTTTACTTCTCCAAAAGGTTGGTCTCTATTTGTTAGAACTGCTTGTTACGCTTATAATACTGCTAGACACGAACACCATCCTTATTCTCCTTTTAAATTGGTGTTTGGTAGAAAGGCTGTATTAGGTATCGAACTCGAGACACCATGTCGGACCCTGTATGGGAAACTCGTGAAAAAGAATCTTAGTCGTATAAGAAAACTAGCTCAAAAGACCTTAATTCGTCAGCAGTAAAAACAAAAGCCAAAAAAAAAAAATAAGTGTAGAAAAGCCCATACGTAAAAGGAAAATAATTTAGTCCTCATTAGAAATTTGGCAACTAAGCCGGGGTTGTTTCTTAAATGTAAACGAGGAAGATAGTTAATGTTGAAAGAATGAAGTTATATTATCCAAGTTCTCTAGTTCCAAACCTGATCGATTTTGTTCGATCATCTTACACGCAAGGTCTAATTAAAATATGTTAATTTAATAAGTTATAGCGGTAGGCGTAGGAACTTCTAACGTGAAATTCAATGTTGATGCAGGCTTTCTGAAAGAAATGTTATGTTAATACATAAATAAATAAGTAAATAGGTACCTAACCAATTAAGTAAATACATCTATGTGTATAGGAAGGAATAAATAGAGAAAAGAATAGTATAGAGAAATAAAAGATAGTTTAAATCCATATATGGTCGGAAACCCTGCTACAAGAGAATAAAAAGAAAAAGATAATACATAAATAAATAAATATACAACTAAGGAACTAATTTGATTTCCTTACGTAGGTATTACATTCCTGGTGTTGACAGACAGACCGATGGCCAGACAGACAGACAGACAAAAAGAAAACACCAAGAGAAAGAAGACGAGAGAAGTGGATAGATGTACAAAAGTTAAATTCTATTTATTAAAAGTAAAACTTCCGTTAGAAGGATTGAAAATCGCATTAATGAGAATATTAAAAAGAGAATAAGAATATATTAAGAGAGTAAGAATATAAAAGAGAATAAGAAATAAAAAAATAGGATACGCCTTCTATTTTATAGGTCCAGATAGGCTTTTGCCTTCGCAGCCTTTGCTAAGCTTGGTGAACCATTGCCTTATTGGCAAGACGGAATAAAACACCTCATGAACGTTTTCGAATTAAGTATGCAGTTCTAAGAGTATGTACTAAACTAGATTTTAATATGAGTGGAAACGACATATATATGAAAAGGTTTGGACCCCCGTGCTTTGGAAATTATCTTTACTCGTGTGCCAGGTTGTGTGTAAATGAAGTTAAGAGGTTACTTAAATTGTATGAATCTGCTAATGTTCAAGCAGTTTTACGTGCCCTCTCTGATGCTCCCTTGGAGCTCCATAATGTGGAATATAGTCAACCAAAGTTAAAATCAATCGACAGAGTGTATTGATAAATCGTGGAGAACAATGATACTATAATAATAAGGGTCGTGTTAAAAGAGGTTATTATAATAATAGAAGTCAGCCACATAATAGAAGGACGACATTCTAGAAGACACCTTAATAGGAAGAGACAGAACAATAATGTAGGTAGAACTTAAAATGTAGAAATTCCTAATAATGCCCAAATCTCAAGTGGATATTGGTACCCCACTCCCCTCACTTTCAAGAATTCGACAAATTTGAATTTTGTAAATAAAATTCATGCAGGACATATCTTTAGAAAGAATTCGATCCACTAGACCTTAATTATTAACACTGTACATACAGATAACCTCCATAATCTGAAAAAAAGGCACAAGAAAACAAAACAACACAAATCATATATTCATTTAGAATATATGAAGAAGCATGAATAAGTTCATAAGTTAGGTTAAGATTGCCTTCGATTACGGGATATTACTCCCCGCCACCAATCTATAACAGAATCTAGAGTGTATGATTCGAGAGTACTATTCAAAAGACATCCGTGCACAAAAACTAGTGCAATGCGAATGTTTAATTCAATTATGTTTAATTCATGTGGCAACAGTGTAATCTTCACTATGTACATATAGTAGGCTTGCTATCAATAAATGTATGTATATGTCAATATACATGTACTATATGTAAATCATTGTAATCATTTAGCGCTGTGCACCTACTGTGCAGACTCAACTCGACATTGTGTTATTTGTACACACCCGTTGTTAGAGTACAGAACTATGTATTGGAATTAAAATGTTAATGTTATCTGTTACAACGGTAATTATTAATTGTAAATTAGAAACGCACTTCCTTATTATACCATATGTCTCTATCCCAAGTATGCGAGCTTAGCTAAGTTGTTCTCTCACTGTTCTATTTTATGCGACAGGAAATAAGATGCTTTAATGCGTACTTTTTCGCTTTAAGTGTTCTTATGTTCTTCAACAGTAAATGGACAGTATAAATTCAATAAAGGAATAGAATATTGTGTATATAGTCTCATCCAATGAATAGAATATCCTGTATATAATATCATTTCATGGCATTGTATGTACCCTTATTCGTATTCGTTAGCTTAGTATAAGTTGTTCTTTAGTTATGTTAGTTAATATATATATATAGTCATACCTTACTCACTAGTCACTCTCATTTTTATGTTATGTGTAAATATAGGTTATAAATTTTAAATACACTGACGACCTTCTTATTCAAGTAGTAGCCTACTACCTTTATAAGCAGATGCAATTCATTGTTAGTATTCTATTAGTAATTAATTCCATAATTCTATTAGTATTATTTTACTCTAGAACATTATATAATGAAGCAGTGAGAACGTAGTTGTCATTAAAAAACTAAGACAAGAAAAGAACACGAGCGACAACAATCTTAATTTTGTATAATTATGTTTTGCTTCGTTTTACAGATAAGGTCTCTATTAATTGCCATTGGTCGTAAGTAATTACGTCTTGTATTGTTTGTATTATTGCAATGCAACATTATAGTATATTCTGTATAAAGTATTATAGCTACATACATTATTGAATTACAAATATTGCAAATGGATGACAATTCACAATTCACCATTTGCGTGAGCACTATAGGTAGCCCCGAAATACCTGTGTACCGCCCTCTTTATTTTTTTTGATTGGCATGAATGTAGGTATAGTACTCTGTTACGAAGCTAGGACGACTTCTTTCACCTTTACTTTTTTTCCGGTCTATTTCCGGCCTGATTCTGCAACGTTCTGTAACCTTTTTAAAGGTCTGTCTCTAAGCAAGTATATGTTTTGTTATGTATTTCATATTTATTAAATAAAATATTGTTATATACTTCACATTTGTTAAATCAAATATTGTTTCTTTTCTCAACGATCTTACTTCAAAACAGTATTATCTACTATTATGTAATAATGTTCTCTAGCATACTTTCTGCATTCCGGAAGTAAGTTATCTACTTCCTTACTCAACTGTTATCAGCACACACTCTTAGTTCTACTATTGGAATTAGAATAGCAGCAGCCTTACCCATAAGTTTTCATACAATACTAATAATAATAATAGTAATAATAACAATGATAAAATACATATAATTTGTACTGTCATCTAAGTTAAATAGTAATATTAATGAGCATATATAAGCTATTCACTTTTCGATTCCTCGTATAAATTACCATCGATCCCTACTTACTTAAATTCGTTACGTTCAATTGAAGAATGTACATGTTACATAACAATTGCCCTCATTACTCTTCCTATAACAATTATTGTATATAACAAGTATTACTTCCTATAACAAGTATTATTTGAATACCTTCTTCTAATACCACTACTTCCATTACGACCACTTGCATAGCTTCCTGTGCGTATTTCTTGTGCGCTCAATATTGGTTACGCTCCCTCCTTATACTAGTAAGACTTTCTAATCGATGTAACTACCATTTACTATTGCAAAGAATTTTATTTTTCTTTACTCCAAATACTTTTTCCTTTTAATTTTGTTTCCTTACTATAAGTTCATTTTTTACTACTTGCTATATCTATATAAATATTTATCAACATTGCGTCAGGATATTCTGCTTATATTATGGTGTATCATATCAGTCTTTTAGTTAAGTGGAGAATTACCTTATTAATTATTTATTAGTTATTTAAATCTTTTAATTGAAAATGGTATATTATAAACTAATCGTGTTCTATTCTATTTTCATGGATCTAATTGACTTCTGAGTGCGAGTTCTATTCCTTGAAAAATCGAAGGATGCCTAAGACGAGTAAAATTTGGAAACTCCCCTCCCCCCTTTGGAAATAATTTGGACATCCTTACTGTATTTCGGACAACAGACTACAACTTCAGGAAGTAATCATCCTTAATGGTGTATAGTGGTGTATTTCAGTGGCGTATTTCATTCAAAACGTGGCATTATATTCAGGTGTTAGAGTATTATAATATGTGGTATTATACTATATCAGAATATAGTTTCTACTTACCACTTGACACTTTTCCCATGGTAATCCATAGGTAGGATGCTGAAGTAAATCACGCCGACGCGATTATAATATTTCTAAAATGATTTAAATCCCTAACTACCCGTAGTATTAAACACAATTTTAAGTTTTAGTAAGAATTGTTGCACTTGCATTTAATATGCATTTCTTACTTAAACAACACTCACACAAACACTTACATTACGATCACTTCGCGACTCTCAAGAATAAGAGTAACTACGATGTGCATGTCAATCCGCGAATTACCAACGTTTGACTACGTGGTCACAAGCTTTGCATAATACAAAATATCCGGCATCCACCCATCCGCTGTATTAAGACACCTATTACTTTCCTTATATGATGTATGGTGCCATCCTTAGAGCATCAACTCGAGTAAGGAGTATCCAACCCGACACCTTTATTTGTGAATTATGAAAACTCAGTAACACTCACAATTAAGCCCCTGATTCTTGTGGGTTCCAACAGTAAAAACAAAAGGGAATATAGCATTACTTCTTATTCAGTTGAAAATTTTGTAAACATTTTCCTTGCTGAATTGGCACACGCTTCCTGTCTATGCAAATTATAGACAGTAAACAGGAAATGCCTGCGGTTTTTGCCTAATCTAAGATTGCGAATAATCGCCTGTGGCACTATACTTTAATGCCAGCGAGAAGTTAATAAAATGTGAATGATTAAAATAATATAATTGGCTAAATTCGATATACCTGACAACTCACCCACGGCCTCTAGCGGAAGTAAGAACCACTAGGTGTGGAGGTTCCAAATCTAACTAAGTATTGGTTCAATTCTCCGAAGTCCCCGAATAATAAACAACAAGGAATCCTTTTCCTTCCTCGCTCCTTTTAAATACACCTGTAAACTTTTAAAACGCACAAAAGAGGAGAAAGGAAAGAGAGGAAATCACCCCTTTCACTCTATGTAATGAGAGCACTCGTAACGAAACAGGGTTCTAATATTATAGTTTCACCGACATGCAGACTTAAGGCGACTACAGGTCAACTCAATGTTAAACTTATATTTGTCTTGTTGCTTTTGTCAAGCAAGAAATATAACATACAATGGAATAGTAAATTAACATTTAAAATTGTAGTATTAAAAACCTGCAAAATTCCAGTGACAATAGCCACCTTGATTCTTCATGATCTTACATACTAGGATTTCATTGTTTTTAAAAAAAACTAATAAATCAATGGTAGTCAACAACAGTAATTCAGCCCCTCTTAGATATCTTGAATCTGTATGTAATCAAATCTCTACATTGCTATGCAACTACAGAAATTGACTTCTAAACCCCATTAATTGTTGTTGTTACCAATTACTCCCTTGAGGTGACTAAGTTATAAATATTCACTCATCTTTGTAAACAACGTAACAAGGCTGATTTGCTACGTATTCTACCATAACCTATGTATTGGCGTCTTTTCTTTTATATTCATGTTAGAATTTTTCTCTTCAATTTCCTAATGTCATTTAATTAGATGCCACAAATGCATCAATGTCTTAACCAATTGTTGATGTTTCATTCATTCAGTCACTTCATAAGCACAATATTGATAATAAAATCTGTGTAATGTAATAGAATAATGCAAACTAATTGTGCTCCTGAGTACATTACATTGTTACTAATTATAACAATACTAATTCCTACTTACTTGTGTAGTGTTAAAATTCTAATGGGACCCTATTTCGTTGAGTATGATATGGGACACATCTCACTAGATTGTAGTATTTAACATACGTAACCGTATATCAATGCTTACTTTTAATAAAGTTCAGAATTTGCCTTTAGTGACACTACTGTACTAAAGAAACTGAATTCGAATCTGAGATAATGTTCTGAACACTACAAAATTATTGTTCGAGTGATAAACAAAACGGTTCTCTGTTATTGTTAAGTAGTCTAATTCACCCTCTCTCATTACTTTACTCTTTGTCCTTTTGCATATATTACAATTCCAATAAAATGTGGATGCTTGTCGTTAAGGTTTTTATGCAAGACTCTTTTAGTAATGAATCTTTAGAACTGAGGACTGTTAGTTGTTAATGAACATTATGTAGGTTGTTCTCCTGTTACATTCTTGCAAGTAGCATTTGTGAAAATAGAGAAAATTGACTTTTTATCTTTAGTGTAATATTCCATTCAAGTAACTTCTTGCAAATGTAGCATGTTCAATAGTTATTGACTTTTCAATTTTAATGTGGTAATTCATTCATGTAAAGTCTTGCAAATGTAGCATGTACAATATGTCATTGACTTTTCAACTTTAGTGTAATATTTCGTTCGAGTAACTTCTTGCAATTGTAGCATATTAAAATGTTGTTAATCTTTAACTTTGATATAGTACATGCTATATGCTATGTCAGACTAACATATAATTGTTAACTTGAAGCTACTTATACTTGATCACTTGTTCTTCCATTTAGCTGTGTTATTGACGGAACAGAGACACGTTCTCTGTTTTATTGTACACAAAAGGTGAAATGCGATTATGCTGACAACAGGCTCCTAATTATGTGCATGACCTATAATATTCTTCACTTGCAAAAGTTATATATATATATATATATATATATATATATACATATATATAAATTCTTCTACGAGGACCACTCGGAAAGTAAGATACCCATGTTCCGGTTCTAACGCTCGCTTCTTGGTAATTTTCGAGGTCGAAAATTATGAAGCAGTGGGAATGTGACGCTGAATCCAAAAATATGGTTACATTGCTCTTTATTAAAGGAATTGAAAAGATCAGTTTCAATTAATATGCATTTTAAAAGACATTTTTCTCTCTTGCCTTGCTGCAAACTACTAACAGAGGAAGGAAATACGTAAAACTTTCTGAAGGTGACTGATGTTGCTATTGCTGCGCAATTTTGTAGGAAGTTTACTTGTCGAAGAATACTCATAATCATCATACAGGATACACTAATCATGATTTTGACAATGTGACGCCGCATTAATAAGCGGAAATTGGTTAAATAGTTAAGAATCTATAGATAAATCTAGAAATCATGCTATGGAATTCTTCCGGCTGTGACAGTACATGTGTGTCACGCCACGTATTCTGGGTGCGGCAGTCTCTAAGAGCCAATCAGAACCCAAAGGGGCAATAAGTTTCCATATTTGTGGAGATGATAAAACGGATGAACTGATTGATACGAGGTTTGGGTGTGCCCTCAAAAATAATATAAAAGAACCTCAAGGTCTCAAACGTTTGTTCAGAAGTTCAGAAGTTCCGAGGTCCAGAGGTGCAGAGGTTCGAGACGTCGGTTGTGAGCAGACAGAATCATCGTCAAAGTTTCTAACAGTTACAAGAATACTACCATAAGGTATGTATAAGCCCTTGTTGCATCATAAAATTCAAGTTTAGAAATGTCATGCAGTACTTCTACCTACTGTAAAACTTTCAAGGTTAAGAACTGTTGTCGAATATCCGTATATCATCTTCTAATCGATCTACATTAAAATATATAACTATCATATGAACTATCAGATATCAAATAACTCTTGTGAGTTACTCAATTAAATGTTGTTGTATATTACCATTTTAGTTATGTAATAAACTTACTTTTTAGAAATAATGTTGTCATTCCCCTAGATTAATCCACTTTTCCCATGAAAATCATGGTGTAATTTAATTCTATTTCATTTGTGACATCCGCTACGGAAATAGCGTGAGCAGTTCTCTCATGAATGTGGAATAAAACGAGCTAAATAATTAAAAAGAGTCTGCACATCGTCACAAATGATATTTCACCAACACTAGCCTCCACTAAGCACTGGCCAATAAAATTTAAGATATCTACAAGAAAAGCAGAAAACAAATTATTATTAACAAAATAATGTGTTTTGAGAGTAAAATATAGCTTGTACCAGCCGATACTTGAACGCGTGTTCATGCGAGAGCTTGTAAATATTATTTTCGAAGATTTATTTACGCTGTCAAAACATTACATAACAAAACTAAGAAAAGTCATTCCCGCCATGCTTTCTCTGTCTCAGCATGATGCATATTATTATATTAATTTTGTTTGTATTAATTTTCCTCTCTTAGAATTCAACGTGAATGTAGTTTATCAAATCTATCTAGTGCGTCTATAAGTGATGGCGAAATATTCATTCTTTTTTGCTCCAATTTGGAGAAATATACTGGCATGTCATATTTCGGGGCATGCGTGTTGCCATGTACGATGTCCAGCTATCAGACATAAACTGAAAGGATTCAATTGTAGGAAGGAGCTACTATTTCTTAGAACGCCAGTCTCCTTAAATGTTAGTGGTTAGCTGACATGGAAAAGTGATAAAAAATTGTATTAAAGAGAAATAAGTGAACGTTTAAGAAATATTTGGAACAATTCCTATTATGTAGCTAAACGCAATCATCAAAAGAAAATGCATATCATGGTAAAAAATAATTATAAAAGGACAAATTGGAATAATATACACCGAACTTAAAATTAGAAAAGGGAAAAGAGATCTAAACAAAGAAACGATGGAAATGTTTATAGGTCATGGTTCCTATAATTCTTATACTAGAAGATTAAATACCGAATATAATTAAACATGTCACTGCATGGTAGACCAAACGCCGGAAGAAATCGGCGTCGGACTAACTTAGCGGCCAACGGTTTGCGCTTCCTACAAGCAACGGCTTTTAAGTCAAATATATGAAATGCCATATGATCGTTTTTCTGAAGTTTGAACCCACAGAGATCAAATAATCTATCTATGTGACTACTCTATCCTTGAATTTTTATTATATTCAACTTTTCAATTTGGATTTCAGGGTAAAATTTGTACATGTTTAAATATTTGGTCCTCTAGCTATATTTTGTACATTTCAAGTTGGTAGCATTGTTATCCCGGATGTGTAGGCCTGAATCAGAAATATTCGATTAAACTTTTCTCTACAAACGTAAAAGTTATAAAATGGCCTTCTGGCAATTTTGATAACTCACTACGCTACCTGTGATTCGAGCAGGTGTGTGTCCAAACCTAGTAACTTATTATGGAATAGCTATCATTTCGCTGTGTTTAGTTATGGAGAAAGAAGTTAAGATGAATACTGTGTAGAAGTTGTGCCGTATACTGTATGAATACTGTATAGAAGCTGTACCGTATAAGAGATGTAAAGAGTATTTACCAACCATATCTTTCAAGATTTGTGTGTTTGTAAGGTTGCTGAAGGCAATGGTTTCATGGTAAATTCAAGGTGAAAACATAATAGTGTCTAGAGAAAAGTAAGATCATTATGTCTTTTCATTACGTTTCTGTTTTTAAGTTTGTTAACGTTGAGATCTGCGCTTAAATACAATTACTATTAATGCGAATACATTTTACTAATCCTCTGGACTTTCCTGATTGGGTATATACTATTCATTTCACTCTGTTTGCTTGTTTGGAAATAGTTCCGCAGGTGTGAATTCTTTTTGCTAATGATTACACTAGGAAAGTAGTACCCGAATCATGTGCTGGCATGTGATGGTATTATTGCCACCTCGCATACGGTTTTGATATTTCGTGACTTTTCACGTCACACACAGTTAAAATAAAAATTAATGGTTTAACAAATTCTTCATTACCATAAACAAGTAATAAAAATATCATTTAAATTACTTTGAGGATTCTCATATTACTTAGATACAGAATTCAAAATATGTATGTTGCATCCGTTAGTTCGCTCTAGTTCTGAAACTGAATTGTTGACCACGCGGAATTTACGTGGCGTTTCACACCAGGTGTTGACAATAAGTTAACTCTGGTTAACAAAAAGAATGTCCTTGTAATCCACAAGGAGCGTAGCAGATTGGGTGTCGCGTAAGCGGGAGGTTGTACGGGTAGTAGGGAGTTGGAGAGGGGTAGGTTCCGAAGAAACCAGCATTAAGCATGCGTTTTGCTGTGATCAAATAATATCAAACCATAGAATGTATTCGTTCTATCTTATTACTGTAACGTTATAATTAAATTTAATGTATTTTTCGTCACATTAGCCCAGTTCGAATACTAAGATAAGTCACCACTATCAGGCACCTTTAATTTATACGTATATTTGCAATAACTAGCGATTGCATAACTTTCAAATTAGACACATCACATTCACCACAACTACTTTTTGTTATGTAATCTCCATTAATAAATACCAGTTGCCATAGCAAACCGAAACAAAAATTCTATCTTATTACTGTAACCACAAACAGAGACTATCTATTTAAAATCAACATATATTCTATATGTTTTTTCTTTTTCTTCTTAACAACAGATTGTGCACTTTTAAGTAGTACCTTTCCCCAAGATAGCTACAAGAAAAATGGAAGTAATTCACAAATATATAATATCGTTGCATGATCTGAATTGGCATGTCATGAAATCAAAGAATACTGAAGAGAAAAGTTTCAGACCGTGCTTTTTCAGTGATGTCCTTAACAAAATCATTCAAAGTGTGACTAACCGGATTTCGAAACACGAAAACCTTTACCACGACTTTGTGTGTTTCGATCCAAGGCGGATTTCTGTTTTAAAAGACGTACTACCCTAAATTGCAATGAACAAAATCTGTGGCATAGATGAAGGGAAAACTATCGAAGAACTAAAATTTTATGCAGATATTTAGTTCAAGACATCGCAAGATGTTGGGTGAATATGATATTGAATATATAAGTAGTGGGTATGAAGAGGAAGCATGGTGAAGCGATATTGAACCAGGGATGTAGGAAATCAAAGTAAACTTGCAAGTTCTGCCTCACGTGTGGGTTTAAAATTACATATGAGTATCACATGTATGCCTTATGTTATACCTACCTCTTTAAAATATACAAGTTTTTCCTTCTATCCCTCTTACACATGTAGAAAGGAAGTTGTAAATATGCTTTTCTTGAAACTCAATATTATAAAATAAGGATTGAGAGCGAACCTCGGGAAAGAAAACCTTCAATCGTTTATGTTAATGCAGTATGAAAGGGATATACTAAATACAGTGAATAAAGATGTCTTAAATAATAAATTCTGTCATAATAATGCGTAATTGAAAAAAAAATCTGATATAAGGTAAGGATGTACTTTCTTCTTGTCATGTAAACAGATCAAAGTAATAAAAGTTAAATGCTATATATATATATATATATATATATATATATATATATATAGTGACAGTGCATCAATAGTAATTAAGTTGTCTGAAACCAAAGTGAACTATCATAACTCCATTTTCGAGCTGTCAACAAGTATGTGTAAAACTGGAAACCCGGGATGTCAAATACCACAAAAATTGTACATTGCCACATTTTTACATCACCTTTTCATGTGAGTTTATCCACCACTCTTTCCAAAAGTGATAATTTATCACAAATTATGAACAACTACATAGTTTAACCTGGTTGCTGATAGTTTGAAAATGCATTTAGTTCACTGTTTTCACTGTGTTCACTGTTTCAGACAGCTCAATTGAGGTCCCCATAATAAAAGGGATCCAAGTTATACATGACGTTTCCAATAAGTTTTATTTATAATCGGAAAACCACTCTCCGGATCACAATATGCAAACTTTAAAAACCTCATCGCACTCCACACGAGGGTATACCAATGAGTGAATTGTGTCGTGGTTATCCTCCCAGCTTATATACAGATGATGATAAGAAAAATGATAAAACATGTTGTAGGCAACACGTCAGATGTATGGGTTGGCAGTGATGTGGCACGTGCAGCGCCGGAACGCTGGTAGTGGTGTGTTAGGTCGGTCTCCATACTACGTCAGGCGCAGTGGAACAGCAGTGTCCAGTGGCTGCCTCAGACGGAGGTAGTGTAAAATGGGACACCTATCAGATTTTCAAAGTTGGCAAATTGTTGGTGCGCGGTTATTTGGAGTGAGTGTGACGGCAGTGGCCACTATGTTAGGTGTGTCCCGTGGGAAAGTGTCGAAGGTGATGACGGCCTACACAACACACGGGAAAACCACATCGGGGAAGCGGAATAAAATCATGATTGACAGGTCACGCCGGGTATTAAAGCGCATTGTCACCCAGAACCGTCGTGCCACGGCGGAGCAAGTGGCGGAGGAACTCAACCAGCACCCGCCCCCCACCCTGTTTCGACAATCACAGTCCGCTGCGAAATACATGACTTGAACTTAAAGGGTCGTGTTGCACGTGCCAAACCGCTCATCAGGGACCATTACGCTTTCACACGCCGCAAATGGTGCCGCGACCATGCAGCTTGGACCGTTGAGGACTGGAAACCTGTGATATGGTCAAATGAGTCAACCTTCACCCTATTCGCAACCACGGGCCGTGTTTATGTGTGGAGAACACCCAAAGAAGCTTATGATCTGCAGTGTCTCCGCCCAACTGTGAAACATCTCGGCGGCTTGGTGGTGCTGTGGGCCTATGGTCAAACTTAGCGGACGAATCACTGCCAACGATTATGTCGCAATTTTGGAGACCACTTGCATCCTATGGTCCGGATGTTGTTCCCGGACAATGACGCCATCTTCCAGGATGATAATGCACCCATTCACACAACTGGAGTTGTTGCAGAGTGGTTTGAGGAACATCGGGATGACGTTCAACACCTTCCCTGGCCCGCCCAATCACCAGATTTCAACATAATTGAACATCTGTGGTCCGTCTTGGAAACAAGATTCCGGCGACGATTTCCACCTCCAGCCTCTCTCACAGAACTGGCCGATGCCCTGCACGAGGAATGGTGTAAAATTCCACTTGCTACCATTCACGACCTCTATGCCACCATCCCACGTCGCATCAAGGCTGTTCTGAAGGCAAAAGGTGGCCCGACACCATATTAATCTGGTAAGTTGCAATTTCGTTCAGGTGTTTCCATTTTTCTGATCACCATCTGTATTTCACTATGGAGAGTCAATTTCCTAGACATAAATTTATCTACTTCAAAAGTCACTTCCCTTGCCCTCTGTAACATATAATCCATAGATTTTATGGATTTTATGTCACTGGTTATTAAATATTTATAGAAAAGGTGTCTCTAGGAATAATTTATATTATTTTGTACCGAAAAAGCTTTTTCGTTCTTGCCTATTCTTTTGTTTTTGTTGGTTATGCCCTCTGGTGGGACGTACTAGCACGACGGATGAACTATCTCTATAGGTGGCCATAGTTGTGCTGGAACGTCCGAGGGAGGAAGTATGAAGGTTGTTTCGCTACTATTATCATAATTTGTGATCGAGTTCTTGTATCAAAAGTTATTCTATATACATAATCTACGAGTGATATTCGAAGTATAATTATGTTAAAGTTTAAAATTCGGATATAATCATGAAGTTTAAAGTGGAGTGCTGTAACCTCATGTCGGCTATTTGTTCTATTCGATAGCACGGATTGGCTTAATAAGGCAGCGAGGTACGTAAGTTTCATGTTTTTCCTTCCTTCATTATAATTATTCTTACATTTAAAGGGCCGTTTGCCATTTTGTTAGTTTTAGGCACTTTGCCTATAAATTTTCTACCTTTTTTCTAAATTGAATTAGATTCCTGCATTATTACCAATCGGCGTGACTAGTTAGAACAAGTTAGCTGGTACTGAGGCAAATAAGTTACGCTGCTAATTGGATAATAGTCTAAGATTGAATCTATTGAAATTCTCTTTCCACTATTACGAAGACCATAATGAAATACTGACTGTTGAATTGTTAAATGTATGTTGATTATTGGGTTCTTGAAAGTTTAAATATACTGTTTGAATTTCTAAAGGAGATCGGTTGTACGAGTATTATTTTATGAACTCAAATCCTCCTACTACTATTCAGAGATTTATTTTCATAGTGTTGCTTGTTAGTAGCGATAATAGATTACGTATCCTTTCTATATTTCAGTGTGGAATTACGAAACCACTAAAATTAATATCGGGGGAACCGATCGATGTGTTCTCCTCTCCCACCCATACATATACGCTAGTTTTCGAATTTGAGGTTATATATGGTTTAATTGAAATTAAAAAGATACCGAAATTAGCGTAACATAAGTATGGTTACACATTATTCCAGCACAACTATGATTAATTTTCTGTATATGGAAGGGGTGGTAATCGTGCAATATCACTCGTAGATATACAAAAGAAGAAGTTCAGTATTGCATAATTTATGGTGTATAAGAATTTCAGTATTGCTCGCAATGAAAGAGTAAAGTATACGGGGTGTGAGATTGACATTAGAGGTCTCGGGTTCGAACCAGGTGTTGCGTTTGGATTTTCTCATTTGTAAAAGCTTATTAGTTGGTATATTATTACATGGACTGTGCTATCCTTGTTAAATCGGAGTTTATTACCTTATTTGAACATAACATGAATCAGTCTAAAGACGAAAAAACTGGTGGTAAACAAAAACATATAATAGTGGACGACGAGATTAGTCTTATGAATGTCGCCGGACCTATTAGAGGTGACCGGAGTGTTCCTTTCTCCGATAGTGATAAGGACCTTGAACTGATTACCCAGAACACCGAGTCAATAACGTTAGAAGCCCCAATGGATTTGTCAAAACCAAAACTGTGTGAAATTGTTTATAAAAGTGGAAATGATAAGATGAGGCAAAGGATTTTAAATCCTGTAGTTATCAACCGTCATAGTGAATCGAGTATGCCACACCTGCAGGCCAAGGCTCGCGACCTTCAAACAGGTTTTTCTTTATCTCACTCATTGCCTCGAGGCTATCAACCTACTGAACAACATAAAAACTTTTCTTTAGGGCATGGTTTTCAAAACAAATCTGTTGCTATTCCTTTTAAATCTGATAAACTAATGAACTCAATAGCCATAATACCTTTTGAACGAATGATTGCGAATTTGCCCTTTTGTGATGGACACAATGAAGTGTTATTATTCGAGTGGCTGCTAGGTTTATATCAAATTGTAAAGACAATGTTATATTCTTTTGACATCGTATTAATTGCTTCACTTTCTAGAACAGGAGGCGCTTTGAAACAAATTCTTTAGTTACTAATAATTGTGAGTGGCATGGGGTTACAACTCGTATACGAGAAGCTTTAATTTCAGAAACCGGATTACGTGTAATAAAACAGCATTATTTAGAACGCTTGCAAGACAGGGATGAAAATATAATGGAATATTTTGATCACGTGTCTGACTGTTATTATATATTATTTGGTGAATATGATTCAATTCCCAGATTGTATTACATATTGGGAGGTATGAATCCCCGATTGCGTTATGAACTTTTCCGGTATTCTGAACCAGGAAGTCTTGAGGAACTAAAAGATAGGTTACAAACTTATAATTTGCAGCAACAATCTGTGTTAACGTATGAACGTAAGCTTCTAGAAAACCCTCAACAAGTGCGAATTAAGTGTCATCTTTGTCATGGAAACCATAAACTAGTAAATTGTCCCCATAGACAGCAACCTATTTACAATAAAGGTATTGGTCAAGAGAAAAGAACTAACAATAACATCAGTAATTTTAAGAAAGGAAGTGTGCGGACATTTAATGATAAAATGGTGCATCGCCCCCTTGCAGTGTTTGTTAAAGCAATTATATATGAAAACCATGTTGAAGGTGCAATTGATACTTGTTCGACAGTTAGTTTGATTGACAATGCATTAGTAAAATTGTTGGAGAACAATAAACAAATAAAAAGAAAAAAAGAAAGTTTTGTTGGTGCGGGAATAGACGGGAGAACAGTGACTATTAATGAGTCTGTGGAAATACCTATCCGGATTGACTCTGTTACTATGAATATCAAATTTTTCATTCGCCCTTTTTTGTCTCCAAAATTTATATTGGGTATTGATGCCGTTAAAGCTAATCATATGGTCATCGATACGGTGAACGACGTAGTGATATTGAAGGGTGGACAAGTGCGTGCCCCTATATTTTATAAACGTTACATACCATCAAGTTCAAGCATTAATGAGTCTTCTAAGTCTTTTGTTAGTGGACCAGTCCAGCGGAACCGGAGGGGGAGGATCGAGTTGTTTTGGCCCACGTCTAATCCGAAAAGGTGGCTCCAGAGGGAGGTCACTAATGGATTCCAGGGAGCAATAGGAAGCCGTGGTGTGATGCTGAGAAACGATGGTCCAGTGGTTCATGCCTCGGTTGATAGTACGAGTTCGGCGAGTCGGTCCCCGGTCGCAGGATCGAGCCAGCAGTCCAGTCTTCAGAGGATAGTAACTGAAGAGTCATTTTCGTCTACTGATGGTACCCAGGCCTCCACAAAAAGAGAGCCACCTGCTGTAGATCCTCAATTGGATAATCCGGAGGGAGAGCTTCAACGTTATGTAGAGCAGTTATATGCTTCGTACTCCGATGTTTTTACTGAGAAGGTAGGCACAGTACATAACTATACTTTAGACATTCATGTAAGCGATGAATCACCAATACGGTTAAAACCTTATCCTTTGCCCCGCCAAGACCAGAAAGAGCTTGATAAAATTTTGGATAGTTTATTAAAAGATAACATAATAGAAAAATCAACGAGTCCATGGGCATTTCCTGCCTTCTTGGTGGATAAAAAGACGGGAAATAAGAGACTTGTGATCGATTACTCTAAGTTGAATAAAAGGTTAAATATTGTTTCTCAGCCTTCTCCCATTATGGAGGACGTTCTTTCGGCTTTGAGCAAAGGAAAAGTGTTTTCCGTGGTCGATATGTCTTCAGCGTATTCACAATTATTATTGTCAGAACGTTCCAAAAAATATACTTCTTTTGTAACTCATCGCGGTAGTTATATGTACCGAAAGTTACCTTTTGGATTAACAATGGGTAGTTATGCTTTAATGGAAGTACTTAATAAGTTGTTGTATGAGTTGAAGGATGAAGGAATTGAATATTACTGTGATGATATAATTATTTTTAGTAAAAATGTAGAACAACATAAAGTCTTGCTAGAGAAGGTACTTACTATTTTCCGTAATAATGGGATTACAATATCACCAACTAAGTCTATTGTTTCAAACTAAGATAAATTATTTAGGATTTGTGATTTCAAATGGAAACTTGGAAATGGACCCTAAAAGAATTGATGTTATACGAAATTTACCCCCACCAAAAAATCGAAAAGCTTTAATATCTTTGGCAGCATTTCTCCAGTTTTATGGGAAGTTTGTTGAAGGATTTAATGAAATCATGTATCCTATACATAAGTTGCGCAGTATACGGACAAAATTTGCTTGGAAATCAGAGCAGCAGGCCGCTTTAGACAAAATAAAGGAGTTGTTTGAAACTCAGATTGTTTTAAAGTTACCAGAATTAGACCGGAAGTTCATAGTGCGGACGGATGCAAGTACCCGGGCCCTTAGCGGGGTCGTCGAACAAATGGATAGCGCCGGGAATATTAGGCCTGTGGGTTTCTATTCGCGAACTCTTAAGCCAGCGGATTTTCATAAGAGTGTGTATCATCTTGAGTTGCAGGCAGTGGTAGAAACTCTTGAACGATATAAATTGTATTTACGTAATCGATTTGATCTTTTGATAGATAACCAAGCATTGATGTACGCCTTGAGTAATGTAAGGCGGATGAAAAAGTATGGCAGCTTATTGTATAGGTTAGCATGCTTTAATTTTGATGTTAAACATTTGTCATCAGTCCAAAATATCGGTGCAGACTTGATTTCACGGATTTATGATCCTTTCAATTTTGATATTTATGATACTACTTTAGGTGAGGAAGAAATTAAGAAAAATTTGTTAAATATAAATTTCTGGAATAATCCCAATTCTTCTATTTCCATAAAGGAACATCAGTTGCGGGACCCTGAATGTTTACAAATTATTGAACAATTGCAGCAAGGTAAGGAAGTTAAATCGTTCAAATTAGTTAATGGTATTCTTTGCAAGAAAACCAAAGCTCATATTCGTCCATTTAAGATATATGTTCCGAACGCTCTTAGGCCTATGATTATGGATTTGTACCATAATGACCCACTATTGGGGTCACACCTAGGGGTTTATAAATCAATCAATAGAATCGCCATGAGATACACGTGGGATCGGATTTTTACGGACGTTCATGATTATATTACTTCGTGTGAATTATGCCAACGCGCGAAAGCGAGTAATGTTACCCCGCGGGGAGAGTTAATCTCTGAAGTAAGCAAAATTATTAATTCCCATTGGGACATTGATACCCTAGGTCCGCTACCAAGAAGTAGGGCTGGGCGATACATATTGATAATTGTTGATAGATGCAGTAAATTTTTAATGTTAGAGCCTCTCAGGGAATTGAAAAGTTCTCTTGTTATTAGGATATTACGTAAATTGATGAACCGACACGGTTATATACAGATTCTTTCCCATGACAACGCGTCAATTTTTACATCACAAATTTTTCGTGATTTTCTTGCGGGATTGGGGATTAGAGATTGTCGGGTATCACCTTATTTTCCAGCGGCAAATTCAGCGGAACGTCCGATAAGAGTAATTAAAGATATTTTGAAAACATATGTTCATGATAAACAGGAACATTGGGATAAGATGTTGGGAGAGATAGAATTCTCTTTGAATAATTCTATCCATGAGGAGACACGTGTTTCTCCCATGGAGATGAAATATAATTATAACGTCAATGATCCGTTAGACGTGAAATGGAGGATCGATATTTTATTTCAGAATAAACCAGATCGCGATACTTTGCAATGTGCTATTCAAAATATGGAGAGAGCGTGGCAACGTCGTAAACGGTTATATGACCAAAATAGGGTCCCCACTGATTATCAGGTGGGGCAGAAAGTTCTTTTAAAATCCCAACTGAAATCTTCATTGACAGATAAGATTAATAAAGGATTATCTATGAGATGGTCTGAACCGTTCGAGATCGTTAAGCTGTTGACGAACAACACATTACTCGTTCGGAATGTGGAAAATCCGAGAGATGTGAGAAGAACGCATGTGGCGTTAGTAAAGAGATTTCGTGAGAGGAGGTCTGTACCGTGAATTTTTGGTACTGTACTGTTCCTAACATAGAGAGACCTGTGAGTAATGATATGAGAGTAATATTGAAATTTTCAGTAAATTGTAAATAATTATGTTTATATGTATGTAAATTGTTTTTGGTGTTTTCGTACTGTTTGTCTTTTTTCTATTTATGTAGGGTGGCCACCTCCTAATCTAGTCATGTTTGTTCGGCTTCTTGTTATGTATTTCGTCTCCATTTGTTACAAACATAATGGGAACCCATGATTTCTTGGTATGCTTATGGATTGCTGGAAGGAGGATATGAAATGAAATTTGAAGGTCGGATACATGTATTTGTATATATGCTATTTTCCTCAGGTATTGTGTTATGTTACTAGAATCGATTTGGAGATTATACCCACATCAGAATTTAGATTGCACTTAAAAAGAAATAATTATATATATTGAAAGTAATTTTTCCATACGAATTGATATTATTTATTAACATATTTGGATCTTATGATTCTAATTTGTCTCAGGTTATAATGACAATCTTTTTTGAAACTTTTGCAAATAGTTTTACTAGTTGGATCCACGGTGAATTCAGATGGACGTATGTGGATTGATAATTTATTTTCTCTTTTCCTAAAACTTTTCCTAGTATGAATGATTTTGTATGGTTGATCAAGGGGGATTTTTTTTTTTTATTTTTAGTATGATTGTTTGGATGAATGTTTGTTCTTTTCTTTCCTATACTAACATTTTTCTAAAATCGTCCACAATATGTCCTTATCTGTAATTCTCTATATTTCTCGATTCGCTCGCTTTCAAAAAAGATTTTTTCTTTTTGCTTGCGAGTGGGCCGGGGCGAGGGTGTAACATATAATCCATAGATTTTATGGATTTTATGTCACTGGTTATTAAATATTTATAGAAAAGGTGTCTCTAGGAATAATTTATATTATATTATTTTGTACCGAAAAAGCTTTTTCGTTCTTGCCTATTCTTTTGTTTTTGTTGGTTATGCCCTCTGGTGGGACGTACTAGCACGACGGATGAACTATCTCTATAGGTGGCCATAGTTGTGCTGGAACGTCCGAGGGAGGAAGTATGAAGGTTGTTTCGCTACTATTATCATAATTTGTGATCGAGTTCTTGTATCAAAAGTTATTCTATATACATAATCTACGAGTGATATTCGAAGTATAATTATGTTAAAGTTTAAAATTCGGATATAATCATGAAGTTTAAAGTGGAGTGCTGTAACCTCATGTCGGCTATTTGTTCTATTCGATAGCACGGATTGGCTTAATAAGGCAGCGAGGTACGTAAGTTTCATGTTTTTCCTTCCTTCATTATAATTATTCTTACATTTAAAGGGCCGTTTGCCATTTTGTTAGTTTTAGGCACTTTGCCTATAAATTTTCTACCTTTTTTCTAAATTGAATTAGATTCCTGCATTATTACCAATCGGCGTGACTAGTTAGAACAAGTTAGCTGGTACTGAGGCAAATAAGTTACGCTGCTAATTGGATAATAGTCTAAGATTGAATCTATTGAAATTCTCTTTCCACTATTACGAAGACCATAATGAAATACTGGCTGTTGAATTGTTAAATGTATGTTGATTATTGGGTTCTTGAAAGTTTAAATATACTGTTTGAATTTCTAAAGGAGATCGGTTGTACGAGTATTATTTTATGAACTCAAATCCTCCTACTACTATTCAGAGATTTATTTTCATAGTGTTGCTTGTTAGTAGCGATAATAGATTACGTATCCTTTCTATATTTCAGTGTGGAATTACGAAACCACTAAAATTAATATCGGGGGAACCGATCGATGTGTTCTCCTCTCCCACCCATACATATACGCTAGTTTTCGAATTTGAGGTTATATATGGTTTAATTGAAATTAAAAAGATACCGAAATTAGCGTGTAACATAAGTATGGTTACACCTCCAAGGTCTTCACCTTATGTTTGATGTAGATGTATTATTGAGTGTAAAGGAATAACATTATGTGGTTTTGAAACTTACAATTTTGAGCGTTTAAACGGTGTGCGAGGATAGTTTGTAATAATACTCCACATACAACTGTTTATCAGCAAGTTAAATAAAAAATACGCACATGTTATAACGTCCGTATTTTACATTCAGTGCGCCTTATTAATGATTTATGTCAACACCCCTCACAGCTTCTCATTATGACCCTGGTAGAAATAAGAACACTATTGATATTAGAAAAATCCAGAGGCCAGACTAATCTAGAGGCATGGGATAACATCAAGTGGTAAAATAGAAATTTAATTTGAGAACTTAGCTCAATATATAGTAAAGAATATCGCGAGAAGAAAGAACAACGAAAACAAGAGAAAAATCATACGTTACTTTAGCATAAATTATAAATATTTACAAACGAAGCCGAAAACTTGTTATAAACAAAATTAATTTCTCTCGAAATAACCTGAAACAGGCGAACATCACTTCCGTTTTGTTAATGTTCGTTATAATACATGTTTCCAGATATTGTTTAGCAATAGACCAAATAGAAAAGAGAAACAAACCATAACAAAATGATACTCGGAAGAATGAAAAGAATGCCAAGAACAAACTTTTAGATGATATCCCTGTTGATTGCCAGCAGTTTCTTCTCGTTTCAATTCCATTTTTCTCGCGCTTTATCCTATCGATTTTATGACAATACTGATGAGAATTAATCGCGAAGGATTCACCCAAATAGTAACATCATATTTAACTGAATACAAACACGAGAAAGTAGCTTTTTGATTCACTCCCTGCTCTTTTAGGATTTCTATTTTTGTAAGGTATATGCTATTAGAGTAATTTTTAAATTCAGAAAATATTTTAAAAAGCAGAACGAAACGAAGGAGAAAGGGATTAAGTTTAAACTTCAGAGACGATGCAATATTTAAAATGCATAATCGTAACCTACTGAGTTATAACCAACGAAAAAAGAGAGGCAACGAAAATAGAGAATTACAAGGAAGAAAAAGGCATGAGACAACTGTCCTAGATAAGACTGTATGTAGTCTACAAAAATGGAGAATGCAGGCTATAATATTAAAAGAAAACAATAGTACAAATTAAAGAAATCTAGGTTTGATAATGGAAATTGTTGTGAAGGGTGATTCATAAGCCTAGAGACGACACCCAAGCCTGTATTATATGAGCTTTGAGTCATCAGCCAGTTCTACTCGAACAAACGTCAGTTTCACTTGAAATGAAAATCTAACTTTAATTTTTAAGGCTTCACTCGTAAACTTCCTGATTTTGTATGGAATAACTCCGCGTTTACAGCTTCAAATGCAAAAAAAAAAAAAAAAAAAAAAAAGACCTGTCCAAAAAGGCAGTATGAAGTATGGGAAAATCTATGAGCACACACAAGTACTGACAAAATGATAGAAAACTCATATTTTGTTGGAATTCAATCGAAAATAGTGTCTTAGAAATTGAGAAAAGTGCAAATCAAAAGAAAGGGAAAAATACGTGGAAACACAAAATATATCAGAAAACTGATACACAAGTAAACTATAAACCATTAGCTCCATAACCTTTTCGACTGTCTTGATTCGTTGTACTCTCACGTTCCTGCACTTTCGATCGGATCATAGAATATATTCCCCCGTGTAAGAAATATAATAAAAGTGGAATATAATTTTTCTTAAAGCAGTTTAAATCTTTGTCTCATAAAAACTTGGATTCAGCCATCATCGTGCTCTACTAATGTAAACCTACATTCAAGAATGAAATGCAGCTTAGACGGTGCAGTTTTCTATCCTACTAAGAAATTTTGTTCGAAAATCGGGATGTACTTAATAAATTCGTATTTAAGATAATATTCTTAATGTTGACTTTACAGGGCTAATTTATAAATAAATAAATAACACTTGGCTGGCATTTTATGCGTACATCTCAGTAACCCACAAAGAAATTTGACTTAACATCGCTCTGAAATGAACTTAATTAATAATGATGATCTACAGGAGTTCTATATAGAAGAACGAAAAGTCGCTTATAAAATACCCTTTCTAAAAGTACAACGAGAACATTATCTGTTAAAATGCTGCTGCCCCATAACAGAAATTGAAACTAACATTACTTAGAAATCGATTTGTAGTCATAATAACCACCCCCATTTAAAGGGAACCCAAAAGGAAGAAACCGTCGGGCACATTTTTTAAAATATATTAAGATTCTATTTTGTCAAAAAAGATACTTTGCATAGTTATTTTGTATTGATAAATCTATTCTTAGTCTTCTATCCTAAAGCTGTTCTTAAATAAAAAATACAAAATCCTGCGGGACTTGTATCTATGGCCATTCTCACTTATGTCTAAAATCTAAAAGCAGAGTAACAAAATTTATTTCACTCACCTAATAAGAAAGACGTGATCTCAAATTACATTCTCTCCAGCTAGAAGCAAAGTAACTGGCAATTGCTCTTAAAGTTCCAAACATGTTTCAAATAGAAGGGTTGGGAAATTTTTCATAGTTTGTACCCGGGATATTCTTACATTCTTTTATATTCTCAAATATGATCTCAATTCATTTCACTTGCCTAAAAGAAATGAAACGGTCTCAAATTATACCATCCACAGAGTAGGAGCCGTTCTGATCACGAAGTTTGAAACAAGTTTAATACTACGACCAGAATTTCTTTCACTGTTTGTCAGCACGGACATTAATACTTCCTTCTTCATAAAAAAATACTCACGAGTTACTTGCCTCTTCTACCAGGAATAGCAGGATGTCAAATATGCATACTTCTACGATAGGCTCAGAGCAGCGTAAACAAATATTCGAATTCGAAAGGGCTTGAAATAGAACGAATTGAAACTTTCTTTGTAGTTTCAAGCTAGGGATATTCTTACAAATTTCTATATTGTATAAAGCACAAACTCCTTATTTGTTAAACTTAACTACCAAAAATGAAAAGAAATAAGTTATTTATTCCGTAATGTTTGTTGTAGAATAGTTGCAACTAAAGGGTACAAATCCGATACAAGTTAGGAAAATATTTCCAATCCTTATTTTTGAAATATTATCAAACTTGTGGTTGGTAATAACTGTTTTTCCGCTTCTCAACACAAAGGATATAATTTTAATTTGTCTTATCCGTAATAAGTGAGGGAAACACATTTGTTACTATGAGATACAATATAAAATATACAACTATGTCCGTAGATAACAAACTAAAATTATCGGTTTCTTCTATTCTTTACGTACTCTAAATTTTGGCCCCTCATTTACGCTCTCTGAGGAACTGACGTGGAAGTGTTTCACTTCAAATCACGTTATCGCTATTCGATGAGTGAAATAATTAGTTATTTTCTACAATCCATTAAAGGATAAGAATATATGGTATGGTAATATGGTTAACCACTTGCACCTTCGTTACTTTCTGATTATTGCTAGTGCTCCTATGTTTGTGCTCTCAACATAGAGCTTATCATAACCTGCTCTAATGGTAATCGCAAAAATCGAAATATATAGCCTACTAGGTTTGGAATTTTGCTTTTACAGAATTTTTGCAAACAATGCCTCTCGTGTGTTATTAGCATAGTGAAACACTCTTCATTATTGTTTTTACGCTAAAAGTAAAAAGGGCATGCGAAAATAAATACTACACTCTGAATACCGAAAAAGTGAAGAAATATGTTATGTACCACATTCTAAAATACAGGGAACTGAACTATTTGAAATAAATATTTAATATGTTGAGCGTGTTCATTTAAGTGGCATTTTATTGCGTTACGTTCATTCAAATGGGTATCATAAAGACGGGAACAGGATTAAAACTGTACGTCAAATATTATAATCTGAGTGGTCTCTCTTGTTAGAGAAAGGACAGTTGGCACACTAGCCTTTTTTACTTTTAAAAAAGTATCGCCTGCATCAGTGTTTTCGGAAATAAATATTCAAGAGAGAGAAGACGAACAATCTGCATACTATACTCAGTACAAAAAATTTGACATCAACTTAATCTGGTATTAGCTTCAGAAATGGCTGAATCGATTGATATTAAATTTTATGTGTCAGCAGTTAGCCAGACATGTAACTCATTTAGAAAACTTTTTATTTTTTCTTACGTTACTCTCACTAGAATGAAGACCCTACGAGTAAAAGAACAGATTTAAATTTTACGCTAAAAATGGTGAGTGGATTATGCTTAGGAGGTTTCTTTACGCTATACCAGTGAGCAAGTGATCTACGACTTACGAGATGAAAACGGGCAAATTCCGCAGCTTCCACCTCAATATGCAATTATGAATAACAGACAAAGTTTTCTATATGGTACTAGTTTATATCTGTGGTTATTTTATATTAAAGCACTTCGCAAAGTGTAATCTGAGCTGTGAATAAAACAAGGATTGGTTGCTAATGGTCGTAATATCAAAATTCTTAGTGTTTCATGTTTTAAGTTCATGTTTCTTATTTTCGTCACAAACTGAGACATTTACATTTTTGTACTTTGAAATAGTTGCTTTTAACTCATATCAATATGGAGGCTAGTGTTTTAGAACAATTTCAAGCAATGTTGACAGAGCAATTATAGAAACAACTAGAAACCGTTGCTCAGAAAATGGAATTAAATATTGGACGTCTAGGACATAAATAGATTAATCTGTAAGTGATTCAATTGTGAAGAGAACCGCGGCCGCCAGATGGTTAATGGTCTTTGTTAAGTATCACTGAAGAAATCACTATATTGTGGAACATCCTATATATAGGTTCAATTCACTGGAAGTTCACCATGGAAATCGGTATATTGGTACCTCACTGTACATAATGGAACACTTTTCACTTGTCAATTATAAGGTTATTCAACCTATAAGACGATAAGCCACCTATTGTTAAAGCCAACTGTTATATTTATAATTCCTCATTTAAGCCACCATTATACCACCATTAATAAAAATGTATATATTATTCATTTAAATTTGCAGTTTATAAGTCATTTTCTTTCATTCACTTATTTATTTATTTATCTATATATTTTTCAACTGTGGGTTTCTCCCATGAGTGGATGTTTCAATTGATTTTCCAATCTTTTTCACTGAACATATAACATATTTGAAATCATAGTAAACACCTGAAACTAAATGAATATACTGGTAGACATTAACACAAAAATACTTAATTACTAAACCATAATAGAAAATGTGTATATTTCGGAAGTGTTGCCTAACAACGGTGTAAACGCTAAAGCCGAAATTCCTAATATGTGTATTTAGTGTAGTGTAATGTGTGCATATGCACCTTTTTTTTGCAACAAACTTGCTCAATACTCAAACCTTTTTATTCAAAAATATTTTGTAATATTCAGTTACTAAATATAAACACATAATGTAGCATTAAAATTATAATATAAATTAATATATATATTCATACACAAAAAACATTAATAAAGCAAGACAATTTTCAAAACAAGCATTTCGCAAAATAGTTATAACATTACTTGTATATTGATTATTTAAAATACTGTATCATAACTTACTAAATAACAAAAATTCTAAAGGAATGCAAAAACATTTAAAGTCTCAAGTTTCAGTAATCATATTACTCATACGGCAAAACGAAAGACTCATTAAAATGTTTCAAATAAATTTAGAATAACAGGTCAACTCACAAACAATCCCTCTTGTCTTGCTGTTATTTAAACACATATATATGAAAACTTACATTTTTTTTAATTATCAGTAGTACTCGCAAACAAACTTCTATTTTTACCAAATCATCAACTATAACAGGTACATAGGCATCAACCCTAATGCACGGATCTTTACAACATTAGCGAGCACGCGATTTTTAGCTGATAGAATCATTACTTAAACTTATTTTCAACAAAGATCTTATTGGCTACGGCAAAGTAAAACTCTACTAGCACATGCACAACAAACGGTTCCTACTCATCTATCATTCACAAGCTAGGCATTCGGGAAGCAAGAAGGAGTAACTATCTACGGAGTGATCCACCCTCTAATGGCCATTGGCATCACGTTAAAATACGCATTCATTATAACTGTAAATTCATGTAAGGATGCCACTCTAAATCAGCCTTTTGGCATCTTGAAAATAGCCCTAAATCATTTATAATGCTCAATTGCCATTTAGTTGAACTCAAACGTGCACAGCTCTAAAACACTTTATATGCAATCATTTTGTTCGCTTGACGAACGTTGTCAATTTTCACGTGCCTAGTTGGGTCATGCATTACTCCCTCAACATACCATGAACAACGGGACCTAGCCATCACTAGAGTCCTCAACGAATCAAAAAAAAATCTTATGTCGTTTTTTTTAATATCAGAATTCTCCATTTCAATTTAAAATCCGTTACATAGTATTACTGTTGTGTGAATCATTCGAACTGTAATCAGTGAAAGATTTATGGGGTTTGTAATTTTCAGGCTGAAGGCCACCCAGAATTACATGATTTCTTCTTTTTTTTTTAAAAAAAAAAAGGAAAATACTTAATTAGACTCAAACAGTGACTTTAGGCGGTTCTTATTGTTTCAATCACTTCTCGGAGCAGTTTCTGCATGAGTCACTTGCTGGAAGTGTTCGTGCCTTTTGAGTGACGTCCTTTTTGAAAGATTGGTGGTAGTTCATATTTTTCTCACTATATGTCTCTGTACAGTCATATGGTAGTCTGTTACTGTGACGTCACATGTTCTTTCTGTTTGTATGTGTGGAATGCGGTGAGCGGGAAATTGAATTTTCGTATCATAGTGACAATCGAGTTAGCAAGTGCGAATGAGAAACCGTAACATGAATTTAATAAAAGAATTTGAATTTGTCGTTTTTAAATAAGTTTGAATTATATTCGGATATTAACTCATGGTTTTGCAGCATTGTGTGGTTTCATTGAGTTAGAGAAATCCTAATATGGTTGTGGTCGAAGGCTGAAGATATTTTCGACGTATGGTAAAAGTGGGCGTTTATTGGTTAGTCTTGTTTGTAATAATAACAAGTGTCCTCGCTTTAGTAAATCGACGTCTGTGCGGAAAGAAACATTTTTCAGTAATCTGAAATTGAGTATTGCGCGTGTGTTCTTGCTATCTTATTTTTTCGTGAATCATCATTTGTGAGTTCATTATTCATGAGTGTTCTGGTATGGCGAAACGGTGAGTGCTTTCTTATTAATTGATATTAATTTTATTCTTGATTTGCTTTGCATTTGAGTTTTTAGCAAAGTATTTGTTTGGCTGCTGGTGGTTCCATTATCTTGGTGAGATGTACTTTATTTTTCTTCGTCATGCTGCACTAATTTATAATTAGTGATGATTCTTTTTTCTAAATTTTTCCTTCTTACGTCAGCTTTATAGTACTGGTTTGAATAAATATTGTTTTTTGGGATATTTTTATGATAGATGAGTGGGGGGTTGAGGGAACGGTAGTCCCCATTTAGATATCAATATTGATAGTCATCGCTTCACCTGGATTGATTAGGTATAGTGTTTAGTAACATTTTGGCCCTTGTACTTATAGACACAGTCTTTACATTGTACATTACTTTGACTCGGAAAGTGACTGTAACCGATTCATCTGATCCGGTTCCGGGAGCAATTGAGGAATGATTTTTAAACTGCTCTGGTAACAGGATCAGATGAATCGCTTGCAGTCATTGTTTGACCAAAAGTAAAGATTTGCCGAAAAATCTATTGTTAGTGATTCCAACATGTATAAGCTACAAACCTACTCACAAAAATCTAGTGATTTCTAAAATAAAAAAAAAGGATTTTTGAATGAAGGTCCTGTCAAACTACTTTTCTGGATTCGCCGCTGTTCATAATTTTTTTTCTAACAAGAAATTCATTCCGGGATCTACCTAAATAGGAAATTTACATAACGTTAAAACACAGGAGGCTCCAGTGGTAATAAATTCCTATCTAAGCGTTATTTTGGACCGGTGCAAAATAACCGCGAGTATAGGCTGAAACCCCTTCTCCCAGTTTTACGTTTTTTATGACTAATACGTTAGGCATTTCAATTCCAACCACTGCTTCAAAGTCCCACTATACATGGTAGTCTACGAAACTAATTTAACCTTGACGGAAATTCTTATAGATGATATCTTTCAAATTTTATCAGCCTTTACAGTGACTGCTTTCAATACCTCTATAAAAATAAACTTTCCCGGTAAGTAGAACTGAATTTAACCACCAACATTACAGCCAAAATACAGTTACATGTTCTATTTTACGGTGGAAGTCGAAACTTCCGGTTTACTGCTCATGGTTTTCCCGACAGAAAACTGTGAAACTCTTTTCGAATTTTGTGCAAAGTAACGCCCGATGTGCCAAGTAACCCCGTCTTATGGTACTTCAAAGTAGTTTTATGCAAGACATCATAGTTTTCAATAAAGAGTAGGTTATATATCATTATTTGGTTTAGCTTAACTTGGGAAAAGGAATACCTATGATGATGTTATTAATTTATTTTTTTTCTCTCTCTCTGTCATCACGTTAGGAATATAAAGCTCGATTCGTATACTAATTTATAACAGCAAGTTAATATACATTTATAACTAACATTATCGAGAAGAGAACTATAGATGTGAAAGACCCCAAAATATTATGAAGAGTAGAGATGAGAAAATGATCAAATTGGGCCGCTATCAGTATCGAATCCATAGTCTTCTGGCGCAGCAAATGTTGCTCCTTCGTATTTATTTTGCTTAATTTTTATAATAATAGTTATTATTATAATTACGATAAGGAATTGCAAATGTACCGGTAATGGACATTGAAATCGCAGGAATGTGTTTTTTTTATTTATTCTCATCAGTTTCTTATTTCAAAATTCTTTCTATATGCGTTTCTTTCCTAAAGCTAGTGCTATTTCGCCTGGCACCTGGTAAAATACAAGTTTGTACAGTATTATAATAAGAATGTTTACCTAAAACTGAGCAAAAAATTCGTATTGTGTATCATTTGTTTAACATAGCATACAAAAGATATAACAGAAAAATATATATTAATAATAAATACCTGTTGAGTAATCGAGGACAACACATAATGATTCCAATGATGTGTAAAAATATTTATAACAATCTTTGAAAGATTCACCACTCGAAAATGGAATCAATAATCACTACAGTTTGGAAATACGTCTCAAATAAATAAAAAGCTAAGAAATTGTTTGTGATTCATATCTAGTCCCATTCGTTCTGTAAGATCCTTGAAAATTTTAAGTCATTTCACTTGTCTTTTAAATGGTGTGATTTCAAATTATAACTCCTATGGTGAAAAGCTGAACGCACGCCATTAATAGATCCAAATTCAAAACATGTTACAAATAAAACGATTGAGCATATTTTTATAGCTCTTACCTACGATATTCTTATCCTTTCCTAGATTGTAGAAAATAATTATTTCACTCATCGGATAGCGATAACGTGATCTGAAGTGAAACGCTTCCACGTCAGTTCCTCAGAGTGCTCTAACCAATGCAATAAATTTAGCTGTTAGAATAGACGTATCATGCAGCTACAGTTTCACTTGCAATCGATCAGGAAGGAGAAAATATCTGTTGACCGGCTTTACAAAATTTCATCTGAACTATCAACAATTCTACAGAAAGACCAGATTGAGAAATGGATGATAATTTCTTTTATCTCAAAAAATAGAAAGAAAGAATAGTGGTTTCGATAATCTAGTTTGATCTACTAATTCTCCTAAGCATGATTTTTTTTAACTATTATCTTTCGGAAAAAAATAACCTGCACAATGATGCTTGTTCGGCTGGTATTGTATATATTGCTGATTCTATCTACCTGCACAGTTGTGTTGGTCAGGGCTGAAAGGGTAGAAATGATTATTAGCAATCAGCAAAAAGACGTTACATCTTCAATAACTTACTTAGCGTGAGATGAAGGAAAGAATGTTTACATGTTATATATATATAGTTAACACAGAATAAACCGATATGTCTACTATAGGTGGGTTACGTCGCTTGCGTCAGTAATATGCATGTGAACTGTAAAACTTTCGTGAAAGGTTGGTGTATCAAAAACGATAAAATAATATTATACAATACGATAAACTAAGAATGGGCTATAATAATAAAAGTTGGCATGGTTTAGTATAGTATGATATCCAGTTGAGAAGTTAAATGTATGAGATATGGGACTTCGGTTATGGTTAATTACTGAGTGAATGAGTTTCGTATATTCTTGAATGTATACGAAACTTTAAAGTGAAGTATATATTTTATTTTTAAGATTTTAATATTTGCTGCTAAAATAACACAGGGAAAATTACTGTGAAAACTTCAAATGAAAGTCACGTTTGTTGCAATCAATTGACTCTTTCGGCCTTCATTCATAATTTCGCGAACGTATGCTCATTACGTTGTACTTTCTTTTAACCAGCGAAACAAACATCTGATCACGAGGGTGCTACCTCTGCAAAAAAATGTGCAGAAAACCAATGCTTAATCTCAACTTTTAAATTTCACACATAGTACAGTAAATACAACCAGGACCAAGCTTTTGCTTATTGTCCCAGGTTCAGGATATGCTTATGCTTATTGTCCCAGGTTCGTTATTTTCCCCTAGAAGTATGTAGATATACTTCCCTATATAAGTAGATTGCTCAATATAAGTAAAGAAGCACATTCGGAAGGAATAAATGCGTAGTTTGAAAGAGAAATGACGAAAATACTTTGTTTCCTAGTAAACAATTTCTAAGTCGTATACTACAAGCCTTTTTGCTGTTTTTGACGTTGCTCTTGTTAAAACATCTAAAGAAGTCTATGTTTATTTAAGGTTTACAGCTTAATTTCACAATATCCTCTTGAAAACGTAGTTCTTCTATAATTCTTTTTATGCCAACAAAATTGTGATCACTTGAGTGGATCAGCCAATGTGTGATGAAGTTCTGTACATTGCATATTAATGTTATATCATATGGTAAATTTCTGTATTATGAAACCTGCGGAAATTGCCCGTTTTCTTCTTGTAAGTCTTAGATCACTTGCTCACTGGTATAGCGTAAAGACACCTCTCAAGCATAATCCACTCACCATTTTTAGCGTAAAATTTAAATCTGTTCTTTTACTCGTAGGATCTTCATTCTAGTGACAGTAACGTAAGAAAAGATAAAAAATTTTCTAAATGAGACATGTGTGGCTAACTGCAGACATGTAAAATTTAATTTCAAACGGTTCAGCTATTTCTGTAGCTAATAGCAGATTAGGTTGATGTCAAATTTTTTGTACTTAGGTGTAGTATGCAGATTGTTCGTCTTCTGTCTCTTGAATATTTATTTCCGAAAACTGCTGCACGTGAAACTTTTTTAAAAGTGAAAAAAGCTAGTGTGCCAGCTGTCCTTTCTCTAACAAGAGAAACCACTCAGATTATAATATTTGACGTACAGTTTTAATCCTGTTCCCGTCTTTATGATACCCATTTGATGAACGTAACTTAATAAAATGCCACTTAAATGAACACGCTCAACATATTAAATATTTATTTCAAACAGTTCAGCTCCCTGTATTTTATAATGTGATGTATAACATATTTCTTCAATTTTTCGGTATTCAGAGTCTAGCATTTATCTTCGCACTCCCTTTTTACTTTTAGCATAAAAAAACAATAATGACTAGAGTGTTTCACGATGCTAATAACGCTCGAGGACATTGTTTGCAAAAGTCCTGTAACAGCAGAATTTCAAACCTATTATATTTTTCAATTTTTGCTAATGGCATTACAGCAGATTGTGATAAATTCTATGTTGAGAGCACAAACATAAAAGCAATAGTAATAATGTAAGAGTAACGAAGGTGCTGTTAGGTGTCCATATTACCTTAACGTTGAATTCTGCAATCATTATGTCATGTATTTCAAATAAGTACATAATAATAACAATAATTTACAAACTCTATGCTTCTCAAATGTATTTGTTTATTTAGAATGTATGAGATGTAACTACGTCGCTACATGTCAATATAAACAAAATTTTACTATCTCAACGTATGAGATTATATAAAGCGCAACCTTAAATTGGTATGCTTAATGAAATCACGTATCTTGTGCAAAATTTTAAAAGTTCTTATATAGTCCCTTTGTTTCTTTGTAATCATAGTGACAGTTTCTTGTAGCTGCAATTGCAAAAGCCTCTTCCGTTTTTAAATTTTCTGACACAAAAGGTAATAATATTAGTGACAACGGATCTCCATTTTCACTTATAATAAATGTTTATTCCATATAGCACAAAATAAGTATTTTGGTATGTACCTGAGTTAACTCTGATATCGTATGTGTCGTGTCGGACATAAGTCTTTGACCAGGTAATGGCGACTGCTTTGAAACAAATGCAGAGTGTGAGAATTAAATCTGCCATGTCTGTAGTTTCGTGTGCAGAAGATACATACTTCTGGGTCATTATCGCAGTGGGTCATGGTGAGTGGTGACTTGTAGTGGGTCGCGTGCTGTTGACCCAGTATCGACTGCCCCACCGACTCAATGACCAACTCCAGCTGTGGCACTTTCCAGAATATCCGTACAGATTTTGGAAAAGTTCTAAAGGATATGTAATTGTTACATTTTAATTTAAGGTATTGCTAGTCTGCATTTTATTTTTGAATGGAATTACGATTCGCCATGACTTTTTCTACACATTGTTTTTGTGAGAAAACCTTAATGAGCAATAGAAAATACAACTGTTTTTCGATTCGGATTTGTTTGGGTTAACAGCTAGAAAATGAAATCACTTAATGTCCAACGCTTATGCCTGCTAGGCTAAGGAAAACTATGATTGAAGCAGGTGATGATGGATGAATTGGTGGAGTGAGGAATTGCGACTGTCCCGAGAAATCCCACGACCACTATTTTGTCCGTCTTAACCTTACTTGCCTTGGAAACGAACCAGGCACCCCACCCATCTGATTGATTAGTAGGCGGGGTCTCACTTTCGATTCTCGATGGGAAAACCTTTGAAATATACGATGCCCTTGGTGTATCCCTGCCCTTCCAGGTTTTTGAAATTACCTGTAGAAGGAAAATAACCGAATAGAATAGAGACAAATTTCAGAGATGCTTTCAGTCTTTTTAAAATTTAATCTTGAATTCTCTGGACTGCATTGTTTTATCATAACCAAAATCAGTGATTCATGGTTAATAAAACATTGCATTTGTAAACGTTTTCATTTCCTACATAGACGAGTGATTCTTCACTCTTACTTAAAAGAGCATTATTATGGTAGTGGCTTGAGTATTCGCTTTGTGTATTAGGGATCCGCGGTTCGATTCTCCGTGGATATTCAGAAAAGAAATTGTAATTTAGAATGATCATATTTCTGATTTGTAATAAAATGTAGAATTGTCGATTTCTCTCGTTCTTACAAATTAAAGTTGAAACGACTTCCTTCACAGGGAAAAAGTAATTACATGACGTCACAGCCTACAATCTCGATTTCTACTGTCTGAAAACTTCGCTTGTTTCGCAAACAATTCATGAATAGAAATGGGTCATTTTTCAGGCCTAGTTTGTGTCATAAATTTTCCTGGAACGTCATTGTGTAATTGTTACTAATTGTTGTTGCATTCTTACTAGAAATAATAATAATATTTTCGTTCGGCCTTTACAAGAAGTTCCGTATATTCCTTCAAGAAAAATTGATAAATTATAATTATTCCTTTTTATATATTTTGATAATATATCAATATTGCGCATACATAATCCAATGTCCTTAGTATTGTAATAACCTAACTACTGGGCCAAAACTCTGGCCAACCCATTTTGGAAATATCTTTTACCAGCACAGGTTGAGTAGGGTGAGATTGAGCAGGTTGCTTCGCGCATAGGCTTTTATGCCATTTAAAATCTTAAAAAACTTACATCTAAACCTGCATTACACTATACATAATTACATTTTTACTCTATCGCATAATGTCCTCCTGATTGTTTATAACTTCTAGACCTTTTTTTGAGTGTCTATAACTTTCAGCACACCCGTTATCGCAATGCTTTGATCAGAACATAAGAATAGCGTGAAGTATTTAATAATTAGAATGCTAAAGTGCTTTGAGTTAAAGCTAAATACTGTACATTGCGTCTATAACTAACTAACTAACTAACTAACTCTATAGCCTATGGAACCCGGAGGTTCAATGCCGCGTTCACAAAAGCTCTGCACTGACTTCAATCCTTAGCCAATTGGATCCAGTTTCTACTTTGAATTCCTATCTCGGCGAGATCCATCTTGTTATTGTCCTCCCATCTGCGCCTAGGTCTTCCTAATGGACGTTTTCCGATTGGTCTTCCAGTCAAGACTTTGAAAGGTTTTCTACTTTCTTCCATTCTAGCTACATGACCCGCCCACCTAAGCCTTCTAGACTTCACGACCCTAACAATGGTGGGTAAACCATATAACTTATGTAGTTCCTCATTATGAAGTTTCCGCCATTCCCCATACCCGTTCCTCTTGGGTCCGAATATTCGTCTAAGGATCTTGTTCTCAAATACTTTCTTTCTATGTACTTCCCTCAGAGTAAGTGACCATGTTTCGCAGCCATACAAAACAACACGCATAATTATCGTTTTGTATATTTTAAGCTTCAATTTCCTCGACAGAAGCTATTGGGTTCAAAATCTCTTGTCGTCGCGAATTCTGTCGAGGAATTTGAAGCTTAAAATATACAAAACGATAATTATGCGTGTTGTTTTGTATGGCTGCGAAACATGGTCGCTTACTCTGAGGGAAGAACATAGTCTGAAAGTTTTTGAGAACAGGATCCTGAGACGAATATTCGGACCCAAGAGGAACGAGAATGGGGAATGGCGGAAACTTCATAACGAGGAACTACATAATTTATATGGTTAACCCAACATTGTGAGGGTTGTCAAGTCTAGGAGGCTTAGATGGGCGGGTCATGCAGCTAGAATGGAAGAAAGTAGAAACGCTTTCAAAGTCTTGACTGGAAGACCAATCGGAAAACGACCATTAGGAAGAGCTAGGCGGAGGTGGGAGGACAATATTAAGATGGATCTCGCAGAGATTGGAATACAGAGTAGAAACTGGATTCAGTTAGCTAAGGATAGAAGACAGTGGAGAGCTTTTGTGAACGCGGCATTGAACCTCCGGGTTCCATAGGCCATAGAGAGAGAGAGAGAGAGAGGGAGAGAGAGAGAGTCTTTATCATTCGCATAGACATTTATAGAAATATTACATAATTTTTCGACTTTTGGAATATCGCTTAGTTTTACAGGAAAATGAATATTTTTTAGTATGGATTCTAAGTTTGACAATAGTTCATCATCTTTTGGTACTCGTTCTGGATGTGAATTTGTAGGATACAAGGCACTGTATAATGAGTATAAGAAGCATTTTTCGTCTTTATTTTTACATTAATTACTGCCTTTTTGTTTGAATCTGTTTAGGTAATTCTATGTATGATGATCCTCTGTATGGTATATATTTATCGTATGCTAGTTCAAAAAAGTTAATGTTTATAAGAGCCCAGCCAGAACTTCAAGCTTGAAACTCATCCATTCTTGTTCTTAATGCTTGTTTCATATTAGTTAGTGGTTCCTTTACATTGGTTGATTGAGATATTACTCGGTTTTCAGTATTAAAATAAAACTTGCCTTTCTTTTCCTTTCTTATATTTAGAACAAACATAGATTAATTTTCAATAAGCCATGTTTTTGTAAGCTGAGTTGAATTATTAATTTTCAATGAGCCATGTTTTTGTAAGCTGAGTTGTATTCTGTTTAATATAGCTTTAGATGTTGTTTTAATATTATGTTCTAATGGATCTTCTGGTTTGTATTGTTTTGTGAATCTCCATGTTTCTAATTTTGATTTAAATGTAGTATTTTGACGATTTACATCGATTGGTATTGATTCAGATTTGATTTTTGGTTCTTCAAATACTTCTTTTTTAAAGGGAAACAGTTTTAAAGCTCTCTTCTTACCTAATCTCTTAGGTTTTTGTTTTTCCAATATGTCTTTTAAATGGGAATGTTTTGCTAAAGTTTAATCTGTTTTGTTCATATTCTTTAATACGGTCTATGAGTTCTGTTTTTCCTTAATCGGGAATAACTTTTGATCCCCTTTCCTTTACATAAGTTTTTTTTTTAATTCCACTACTGTGCGCTTAATTAAATTCATAATTACTCTCTTGTTTTTATTATACAAAAAATAATTTTTAATCATTTTCGTTATCTAATACAACAGCTAATATTCATGTGACGTAGGAAATCTCGATGTCTATTAGCATATTGTATTAGAACATGGCCTTTATGGGAATAACCCATGAAAGTTACTAATGATCTAATGAAAACTAATTCATTTTTATTATTATTTTTTCAAATCTACCTCACCTATCATTTGTAGGTTCAAGTTCTTTGTCACTATCATTTGTGGGCTAAAGTATTTTGTCGCTATCCCAATTTGATTCTGGTGTATATCTTTCTAATACTCCATTCTTTTTTTCTTTTAATAGCATTTCTTGTTCTTTTAATATTTGTTTTTCTAGTATTACTGTTATGAGTTGAAGATCTTGATGAATAAGGTTAAGTTTATTCTGTATTCATTCATACTGCTTATCCATATTTTTAAATACAGAAATAAACAAAAATGAATACTTACTTTCTTATTATTATAAAAAAGGAGGATATGGAAAGGAAAACTGTCCCCCAACTTCAGCAATAATGTAGAGAGAACGGAGTACATGGTTATTCAAAGCTTAGAAAAGCAGAAATAATAGCCTTAATCAACGAGCACAGAAATAAGTCTCTAGCAACAACTGCTGCAAATTCACAACAACCAAATAAACAATATAAAACAATGATAAATAAAGATGAGCTTATAAAAGACACGATTCAAAGGTTAAACCCTGAGCATATTGTAAACTACTTTCAGAATCCGGTTTGTAGAATTATAGTTATAAATGCACTTAGTAGTCGAAAATTCAAAGAATGGAAACAAATTTTAGAAATAAAGAACTTACCCGATAACTTTCTACATATCGTCAAAAACAAGATACATTGGTGTTCAGTTACATCAAGCCATAAACTGTCACTTTCTTTTATAGAACGTTATGAAGAACACATCAATTGGGTCAGATTATCAAACAGGAGAGACTTAGTTAGATACGAAAACATTATTAATAAATATAGTGATAAACTTTTCTGAGACAAATTGTGTGAACGAAGGTATGGTTCATGTTGTTATCATCATTTAAAACCAGATTTCGTACGAAACCTTAAAGAACATAGAAGACGACATATTCATTGGGAAAACTACACGTATGAATACGCTCAACAAATGAGTGAAGATTATGTTAATGAATTTAAAGAAAAAGTTGATTGGCTCGTGTTTGGTGAAGAAAATAACTGGAGAAATATTCACAAAAACAAGCTATTGAGGTTTGCACACAATTCCAAGAATACTTACTTTGGAGCATACTCTCTTGCAAAACAGATTTGCTTAAACTTACGTTCCTAAAAACCTATAAAGACAAACCCTGTTGGGATATAGTATCTAAAAATTGTCGCATCTCAGGAAAAGAACTAACAGCCTTCTTGAAAGAATTTGATTCTATTATCGATTTGCACGATATTACACCACTGCTAGATGAAGCACCTGTGAGAAATAACAAAATAAAGTTTACTCGTCATGTGTTAGTTTACACGATAAAAGCGAATAATTCGTTCTGGAGTTCGAAAGCAAAGTTTTAGAGTAAAAGCAGCATAATACGCACTTGTTGCAATAGGAAGTTCTCAGAAAACTTTCTAATGAAAATCGCAGGTAAGATCGAAATGTTGAAATTCTTAAGAGTAAATAAGCATGTCACGAATTTCTCAGAAACAAACTAATGCTACTCTTAACAGGTTTACATTTAATAGAGAACTCAGAAGAATGCTCAATATGCAAAGAAACAAAAACTGAATTATGTAAAATGACGTGTAAGCTTGTGTTCTGTGTTGAGTATATGAATATATGCTTACCTAGTTAAGAATTAATAACACTTGTCCTTTCTGTAGAACAGTTATTATACTTAACAACAACAACAATGAATATCCTGAAGAAAATCCTGATTTTGATAATCCGTTTTTTTTTTCTGTGGGAGATTGTAAATAATAACATCGAATATTGATGTTAAGTTTTTATGAAATGATAATCATAAAAGTTATATCGAAAGTTTTTACATAGGACTCGATGTTAACAGATAATAGAAACAATCAATTTTTTTAATTTCTTTAAGCAAATCTTCTTCTGATAGGGACGTCCAAACTCATTACCCTTACCTTTACGAATATCTAATTCTTTTTGCACTAGGTTGAATAACTTAATACTGTTAGGATCTCGAAACTTTTCGTATATTATCTCATAATCTGGATATTTTTCTTCTACCTCATTAAGAGGCTTATATAGACTTCTCTTTTGGCATCTGATAGCATAATAAGGGAAAGGATAATTAAGTTTGTTCTTCTTGTATATGATTAGGCAATTATCTTTTGAATCATCGTCTGTATATGGTGCTGCTTTTTTTTAAGCCCTTGCTCTTAAGACTTAACTTTTCCGTCTGTATTTCTATATCTTGCATTCGTGTTTGGAGTAATTCGTTGTTAACTCTATATTGCCTAAAGACTTGGATGAAATAGTCTTCGATAATATCATAAAACTTACTGTAAAAATCTTTAGATAACAAAAAGGCAACAGCTAGAAATATTTCTTGTGTACATAAGATCCACATATGATTTAGGTTGCTTCTTTGTCTCCTCCTTTTTTTAGCTATGTGGAAGAGCAATTCCTTTAATTAGAGGAGTTGGTTAATTCTAGCTCATAGTATCTTATTAACTCTTGTGACTTTATTTTTTAACCAATTATCAAACCTCTTACCACCATCTTGACACAACTTAGTAGCAATGAAGTATCTTGTAATCTTATCCACAATCAATTTAAAATCTCCAAAAATAGCATACCAATAAATGTCTTTAACCTGTTCGTAACAAATAACGTTTAAACTATCGATAGTACTCGTATTTATTGTTTAGAAAATATTTTTTTATCATTATTTCGTTACCAGCTAGTTTTACTGTGTAAGGTGAGTTTTTGAAGTGGCCCGAATTCGGTCCACTTAGTTTGTTATTGTAATATTCTAATATTTCATTTGAACCTTTATTTTCTAGCTTTTTTTAAATCTTCTACCTCCCATTGCACACAATTTAGTAGCATTGAGGTAACCTGTGTTCTTATCTATAATCAGTTTAAAATCACCAAAGATACCATACCAATATCTTTAGTCTGTTCGTAACATATCTCATTCAAACTTTGATCCATACTAACCTATTATCGTTATTATTGCATAAAAATAATATTTAAATTTATACTACAACATTACTTTTATCGATCCAGCTATTATGTGAATCATCAAATACTAACCATTTAACGTATGCTTTGTCACCTTTCTTTCTCAACACCTCCACTAAATATACATCTTTATGTTTCGTCTTTAATAGTTCTGGTAAAATCTACCTTGCACATCCTCTTTTTCTAAAGCTTTAATTCTATACGTAGCTGCATTAGATGGTATAACTTCGCTAAAAACAAATACTTCTGTTGACCAATTAGGTGTATATCCTTTTTCAAATACTCCTTTCGATTTACTTATTTGCTTATTCTTTTTATTCACTTCTATAGGCTTTAAACCAATGATCCTATGCACACGATTATTATACTTGTTAACTAGTGTTGGTAATATTTCTATCCATTTATAATCTCCTTGTGTTGTAAATTTTTCCACATGTTTTGTTTAAGAGTTCTATTGAATCTCTCAACAACAGAAGCTTTCTTACCCCTATGGGTTGAGTAATGATTAATCTTATTTTCCTCCATCACCTTCTTAACTTCTTTATTGTAAAACTCTTTGCCTTGATCAGTTTGTAAGTTACTAGGTTTTCCCGTTCTTAATATGGATTCAAATGCTTCTGTAACATTTTTACCGCTCTTATCTTTAACAGGAACAGCAAAAGCATATTTCGAAAACACATCTATAATCGTTAGCAAATACTTATAGCCTTTGTTTAACTTGGAGATACCTTTTAACATGTCCCTATGCATTTCCACAAGATCTGCTTGCCAGAAATCATCTATACCTTTAACAATAACATTTAACCTAGGATAATTCTTTCCGGAACGTTTGTGAATTTCTTCTACAACGTCTTCTCTAATACCTTTACCTTGTTCTAGTCAGTCTTTCTTTTTAACGAATTACGATTTAGTAACACCACATACTGAACCAATACCTTTCTTACTATATCTTCCATTCTGTTTTTTTCTATTCTAATAGTGTTTTTCTTCGTATCTGTTGATTTCTTACACTTAACACAATACATCCTGTTTATTATATAGAAATTTAAATTTCATCATTACCTAATACTACCCTCCTAACATTATCATTATCACTTGATTCGTTTTCGTATTCATCTTCATCCTCTCTTTCTACATACATAATAAGCATTAATGATTTGCCTTGTTTCAAATCAGAATGTTTGGATGGTCTAATTGTTAACTGATCATTTATATTAAAATGTAATGGAAAACTTTCAAATAGAATGTCATTTAAAAATGTGTCTATAAGTTATGAATTGAAACTTGATTCTGTATGCATTAACTACTTCTATAAAGAAATTTGTAGGCAGCAGCTAAATTATATACAAAAATGACTGGTTTCTCAACATCATCTTTTGCCAATCGACATGGTAATTCTACAGTTTCTTTTTGTGTAAACTCTTCCTTTACTTATTCAAGCTGCTCTAATGTTCCAACATCTTGTTTATCGATAGCATTAGATACATTAACCAATCTTTTATTCTTAAAATCAACCCAGGATGTATAATTTGACGAAAAAACTTCTTTTTTACTTTTAATGTTAGAAGTAAGTTTTAGATGTAAGTATTTTATGATTTTAAATCTCATTAAAGCCTATGCGCAAAGCACCCTGCCTAATCTCACCCTACTCAATCTGTGCTGGTCAAAGATATTTCCAAAATGGGTTGGCCTAGAGTTTGGCCCAGGAGTTAGGTTATTACACTACTGTCCTTTACCCAAAGAAAGGGTGTTACTTCGAAAGGGTGTTGTGATAAAGACACATCCTACTTAGGTTCTGTTCGATTTTCACATTATCCAGTAGCTGACACCTTTTTCCTATCTTTTCTTTGCATAGTATCTCATAACTCAATTCATCCTTATATAGGATTAAAAGAATTTATTTTTATTGCCGTAACTTCAGTATGTTTATTTACATTGCTGTAGGACGTAATATTGAGGTCTCAAATATTGAATAATAATAATCATAATAATAATAATAATAATAATAATATAGGTAACAATTTCCGTATGAGGACACATTGTATTAAAATCTGTAAAATCGCCCGTAGCGTTAGCCAGAAGTTACAAAATAGTCGGGATTAGAGAGAAGTGTCAGGATCAACAGGACATACCCTCACAAACGTCCCTACAACTAGCTAAATGTTATAAGGGAAAGTTTCCCTAGTACTAGTTAAATTTTATAACGGAAAGTTTCGAGGCAAATTTCGTTTAGAAAGTATGGATTCTGAACTCACAAGAGCCGTAAGAAAATTTGTTTTTAAGTAATGGTTATGCCGGCTAAGCTACAGAACACGTCGATGGTGAGAATGAAAGAAATATTGAAATAAAGAAAGTACGAGGAAGCAGAACACGGAGGAAACCTATACACACGTTTTTTTTTCTGCATAATGCATACTAGGCGGGAGCAAGGTGGAACAGGTTGTACCATTAAATTTACATCACTTGAATAATAATAATAATAATAATGATATTGAAAGTTTATAGTTGCACTAAAATTCGGCAAAACTTACTTAAACGTAGGAGTTTCGAGGAAGGGGTACAGCTACTCTAATTTAAACGAAAGCTTTCTGCTAATATTTCGTGTAGAAAATATTCTACTTTACGTTTCCAGGAAAATAACTAATAGAAAGACCTGAATATAATTGAACACTAAAGCTTGTAATAAACTAACGTGTGGAGTTTGCAGATGTAATTATAAAAGCCTTGCTACAAAAATATATACACAGACCATAAATCAGTGAGCTCTGAAGTACAAAGTAGCAAAATAATATATAAGATTCAGTCTACATAGCAATTGTTGCTTAAAGAGTGGCATATACTATTCCTAGAATCGAGATAAGACGAGAAATGTTTACGATACTTTTCGTCTCGTCTCGATTCTCATCTCCAAAGCATGACGGTAGAGTAAGTTAGCCTTGTCCCGTCTGGAATTAAAATGTTAAGTCCCATCCCGATTTTGTTTGGTTTGTTTTTAGAATCGAGATGAGAAATTCGTCTTTTAATGGGCAATGTTACACAAAACCATTTTTTTTATTTCTGCTTGTAATGGTATGACCTGAGCGATAATAAATTTTTAATTTTTTAAATATTTTTCCGGATAATATTTATTATCACTAGTATTATTCCTGAAAATTTGATAGTTGAAGTGTTGAAACAAACGAGTATTTATTTATTTATTTATTTATTTATGTATTTATGACTTCTTTTACGTGGTGAAGTTAAGGATCTGCAGCCTTCTCCGAGCACTTAACCACGTGCATACATTATATATATTTAAAAAAAACACCAACATAGAAAATATTAACAATTACAAAAGAAAAGTATTGAACCACATAAGAAAACAATATAATACTTAATTTTTAAAAAATGGTTAAGAACTTGAAAAAACAAAATGAAAAAATAATATTTAATAGGGGAAACAAAAATAACATGGAGAAACCAAAAATTGCATATTGCATATAGCAGTACTAGAGGTATGAATAAGCTGTACAAATTAACGTAGGTTACCTATTGGTTGTGTGTTCATATGTGGGTTATTAATAATCTGGTAAAACGAAGATGCCTCATGTGCTACAAGTGCCCTTATCTTTACTTAATTGAAAGGAATATACCGATTTTTTTTTTTTAATTTGGCGACTGTGGAAACCTTGTGTTTTAATTGAGGTAAACTGTTCCAGAGGCGTGTAGTACTTACTGTGAAGGATTTTGAGTATGAATCAGAATTGCGACTGGAGATGGAGAGCAAGAAATTATCTTGTGATCTTGTGTTTCTAGTATGAAAATCTCATAAATATAAAAATCTACGGGCTAGATACGATGGTTCTGACGTAGTAAGTATTTTGTACAATAGGGTAAGATTATGTAAATTTCTTCTTCCGACTAACGTCATCCATGACAGTTTTTTATTAAAAGATGTGAGATGTTCCCTGTAAGTTATATTGAAAATAAATCTATTGCAGGCATTTTGCACTCTTTGGAAGCGCTTTGATTGATTTTCTGTTAGATCAGAATAGACTGAGTCGTAATAGTCAAGATGTAGAAACACCAGTACCTTGACAAATTTGATCTTCAAAGATATTGTTAAGAAAATTCTTAGTCGATTTAACGTATGTAGGGCACCAAATGCTCTCTTACAAACTCCATTTATTTGATCTGACCAGGGGAGATTTTGATTTATTACGACTCCGAAATTTTTGGCAGCTGTAGAAAATGGAATAACAGTATTGGACAATATTATATTTGGGAGCTGATAGATATTAATAGAAGAAAGAATTCTTGGGGAGCCAATTAAGATGCACTGCGATTTTGTTGCATTTAATTTTAACCCATGAGCCGTAGACCAGTCTCTGATTTTGTTTAACTCAGTATTTATTTTCTCAATCGCATTATTAATATCTTGTTGGGGAAAAGAAGCATATAACTGAAAATCATCAGCGTTAATATGGTATTTACAATAGGTGAGAATTTTAGGGAGATCATTAATGTAAAGGGCAAAGAGAAGGGGACCTAGTACGCTACCCTGCGGCGCTCCACTGTTGATACAATGCCATGTCGATATGTGATCCTGATTGATCACTACTCTTTGTTTACGTTCGTGAAGGTAAGAATGAAACCATTTAACCACTGATTCAGAAAAATTAAACAATAATGATAATTTCTGAAGTAATATATCAAAATCAAAGGTTTGAAATGCCTTACTATAATCAAGTAGAGTAAGGAGCGTCAGTTTTCTGTTATAAATAGCCAATCTTATATCCTCCCTTATGTTTACTAGTACAGTGCATGTGCTATGATTACTTCGAAAACCAGTTTGAAATGTATCCAATAAATTATTTGTTGTTAAGTATTCCCGAATTTGATCATTTACAATATATTGAAAAACTTTTGAAAGCTCGGGAAGGACACTGCTCGGATTGGACGATAGCCTGCAATATTATCAGCGTTGTTCTTTTTTGGAAGTGGGGGGACCTTAGCGAGTTTCCATACTGTGGGAAAAGTACCTGTGGCAAGAGAGTAATTAAAAATGTCAGTGATAGGATTAAATACATGCAGTAAGATTTTCCTGATCATGGTTATTGAAATATCATCTGTACCAGTGGCTTTATATTTAATTCTTTGAATCGCTTTTAATACATGTGCAGGCTGTACGTGAGAAGACGAGAACAGAGAGTTAATTTCCGAAGCTACAATATTATTCATTGTTTGCAGTTTCATAGAGGCTGGTACCATACAGGTTTGACAGAAAAAGTGTTCAATTCATCTGGCGTATAGTTAACAGCGTTCTTGGCTATGTTTCTCCCAACACCCAATACTTTAGCCATTTCCAAAGAACTGCTCCATTATTTTGGAATTCAAGTATTTAATAATCAAAGCGCCGTTTTGCCTTCCTTACTTGAGTGCAACGGTTTCTTAACATCCTATTGTTTTCGAATTTCGTATTAGGATTTATGGTGCTATCACTGGAAGGATCACTATTTTTAACATGTCTCCTGTATGCTCTATAAGCTTTATCTCTCCGCGCCATTAACAAACGTATTTCATCGGTTTAGCATGGTGATGGGTGTTCCGAAACACGTTTCTTAACTACAGGGGCGTGTCTATCATAGAAATTTATTATTAAAGAATTATTCAAATATTTGAATGTAATAAAGTGTGTGTTATCGCTGGTCGACCGCCATGAACATTCCTAAAGTAAAAAAAAAAAAAAAAAATGCTCGACGTGTATTCGATCGAAAAATTTCCAGATTACTCGCCAATCGCCTAGACCACTGAACTACAATCACTACGCTGTAAATGATTCGTGTTTAGTCTGGTTACTTTAAGTTTCTCTGCCTCACCTTGGAAATTGTATATTATTTTTTTTCTTCGTTTCAAAATGTCTTTCGTATTCCTCTTATGATGATATAAGTGAATGATTTTCGATAGAGTTTATTTTAATAAGTTCAGTTGTTCTTAAACCTTTGATACGCAAGTATGTTTTTTCTCCACATGAAACTACAGATAAGACAAATTTAATTCTCGTACTGTGCATTTGTTTCAAAGCAGCCACGGTCAAATACTTATGACAGCCACGGTATAAACTATGGCTCAATTTGATATATTGAAACAAACTACAGCCTCTTATTTTGAGAATAGAAAGATATGGAAACTTCTCAGTGGTACTCCATTTCATATTTGTACTATATTTCATGTAATAAAAAAAATTAAGTGTAATTTTATCATGAAATAAAGAGAATTATTATTTTTTTTTTTTTGTTGCTACTTAATCATTATCTCCATTCACATTTCCTTATTTGTTGAATTTGTTACAGGCGCGATAACGTATTATCATTCCACGGAGAAGACGATACGTGTATTACTTTAAAGGAAACCATTTCTCATTCAGATGAGGAATCTCATCCTTTGATGCAGTTCGGCAAGGGGTTTCATCCATCACTTTTTTCAAGGCATATTCTAGCTCAGGAGAGTGAAAAGCGTCATACCTACCGAAAGAGTGAAAAACATTTTAGTCAAAGTTCAACTTTGTCAAGCAATAACTTAGTGTACACAGGTCAAAAATCCCACATCTGCGGAGTATGTGGATTGGAATTTAGTGTATGCTCATGTTTGGCTTCGCAATTGTTAAATCGTACAGGACCAAGGTTACACACATGCCAAGAGTGTGGTAAGTCAGTTAATCAACGTTCATATTTGGCTAGACACACGTTAATCCACACAGGAGAAAAACCTCACACGTGCCAAGAGTGTGGTAAGGCATTTAATCAACGTTCCCATTTGTCTTCACACCTGTCGATGCACACAGGAGAAAAACCTCACACGTGCCAAGAGTGTGGTCGGGCATTTAGTCAACGTTCCCTTTTGTCTTCACACCTGTCAATCCACACAGGAGAAAAACCTTACACATGCAACGAGTGTAGGAGGTCATTTAATCGACGTTCCTGTTTGGCTTCACACATGTTAATCCACACAGGAGAAAAACCTTACACATGCAACGAGTGTGGTAAGTCATTTAATCGACGTTACACTTTGGCTTCACACATGTTAATTCACACAGTAGTAAAGCATCACACGTGCCAAGAGTGTGGTGAGGGATTTAAGCATCGTTCAGCTTTGGTTAGACACCTGTTGATCCACACAGGAGAAAAACCTCACACGTGCGAAGCGTGTGGTAAGGGATTTAGTGTACGTTCACGTTTGGCTAGACACATGTTAATCCACACAGGAGAAAAACCTTACACATGCAACGAGTGTAGTAAGTCATTTAATCGACCTTCCAGTTTGGCTTCACACATGTCAATCCACACAGTAGTAAAGCATCACATGTGCCAAGAGAGTGGTGAGGGATTTAAACATCGTGCAACTTTGGTTACACACGTTAATTCACAAAAGATATAAAGCGCACACTTGCCAAAGTGTGGTTAAGTCTTTAAATAAAATTCAGAGTTGGCTACCCACATGTTAATCCACACCCGATCCAAAATCTCACACGTGCCAGAACCCTGGAATGGAATTTATTCAACGTTCATACGTCTTAAGCCAAATAGGACGTAAATCTCACACATGGAAAATGTTGAAAATGATTTAGTCTACGCTCAATCCTTGCAAGGCACTTCAATACACAAGTGACAAACCAAAGAGATGCATAGAACGTAGCCTCCTATTTACTCAAGGTTCACATTGAGCAAGTTAATTGTTAATCCACACAAGACAAGAGTCTCACACGCGCGCAGTGTAGAAATACATTTACTGGCAGTTCTCATTTGGCAAATCGTATGGTAAGACACATATTTCAATAACGACAGATATGCGAAGGAAGTTCAAAAGGATTTAGTTTAGAATCAGCTTTTGGCAAGACACGTAAATAGACATGGCATATAAAAGAATTTGCCGCTCTCACAAGTTAAAGTTTTGGCAGAAATATTATGTGCACGATAAATACACTGCTAAAGAAAACTACAACAAAATTAAATATTAAAGGAGTCAGACCACATTAAGCCCTTCAAATGTATTTGCCCTTTGGATTTGAATATAAGTTGTGAAGGACAAATTGTTAAGTCCGAATTTTGGGGGCAGATGTTACAGGAAATTGGTTCCGCATCTACTCCGCGAATAGCTCTTCTGCTTTGCCGCCACAGCGATTGCTGCATAGTGTAAAGGTGGATGACGCCGACGAAGATTCAAATTACTATTTCGCAAAGGAACATTTATCTAGAGAGATAAGATAGAGAGAGTTCTTGTATGTAAGGGAGTTAAGGGCAACAAGTGTAGGCGACATCCTTCCTCATCAGCTACAAGTGTAGATCCGGCGGAAAAACATGTCAATTTCAACACTAGGACTTTCTGGACCATCTGCATTTTAGCTGCATCTTGCTTGTCGATACATGGTTGCGCAGTTCCATTTTCACCGCAAATTTTTATATTTCCCGTTTTTATGACATTCTTTCATGCTCTTTGACAGAAAAGTTTATGCAATTTGAAGATAAGAAGCGATCATAAACTCAAGTCTTCGTCCCTTCCACATGGGTTAAACTGATCAGATAAACTTTACGTAAAAATCGTATTAAGGTTGTATGTGTCAAAAAATGACTGACTAATAATATTGAAAACGATTGCATTCCAGTTCTTGTCGTCTTTGATTTCAAAGCGAGATTAATAGCATTTTTATCCAATGTGTTAATGACTTTACCGGAATTCGTGGTTTTTGTGCGAAAAGAGGGTCTGTACCAAAATTTCGACGCAAATATCTTCTACTCTTTTTCGCCAACAGTCGTTTCTCAAGCGCGGAATGATGATATAAGGTGAATGTGCATGTGGGTTGATAAAAATGAAGTTCGAAGCTATGTTTCGCATTCCTTACTTATTCTCTTGTATACTTAGAAGTTTTTGAGTATACTGACTTACCAACTTTTCACTCGTTTTATAAGAAAAGTTGTTATATCAGGTTTTAAAGTTTATTCAAAAACGTTCTGTTTACCTTATAAAAATCGGTACTGTGAGACAACGTCACACCTGTCAAAACGAACCAGCATACAAAGTTTTACACCATTGTATTAATATATCGGTATTTCAACACATTTTTATAAATTTTAAAGCGTGATCCTCTAAAATCAAGCAATAATGAGTTAGCAACTTCTGATTTGAGTGCTTCATATAGTTCGCGTTCAACCTTGACAAGACAAATTTTAATATACACAAGTGGAAACCTTCACGTATACGAAGAGTTTGGAATACTATTTGGTCTATACTCAAGTTTGGAAGGATATTTTAATACACATATGAAACTCTCACACATATGACAACACAAAGGCGAAAAGAAGATTTATATGGAGCTCACGTTTTACAATGCACAAGAGAAAACATACTAAGGAAAAAACTAAAGCGTTCTACGTGTGTAGAAAGGGCTTAATTAAAGTTTCTATTTCTCAACAGATATATTAATACAGATGGGGAGTAACTGTTCAGTCAAGACTATGAAGAACGGTATAATCGAAGTTCAATTTTGAGAAAACATGCTATCTCATACAGGTAAAAGATGGCTGTTCATAATTGTGAAAAGCGTTTACATGAAGTCCATATTTTGTTAGTGGAAAGACATTGTAAGATATGTGAAACTAATTACTAAAAAATCATGTTTCTACATAAAAAGTATCTTCAATTTACACACGTGATAAAATATACAAATGCGAAGCATCTTAGTTATCAAATGTGCGATAAAATTCGTTCAATATTACGTATCAATCTCACGTACTGCCAATTCACGTTTCCGCTCGCGACGACGGTAATTCGTCCATGATTGATTATTCACATTTTTCAGCATTGTGAATGATGCGAAAAGTATGTTTTGGAGCATTTAGGTTTAGTAAATCAAGACAAATCATTGTTGACCAAACGTATAAGTTTAATTAAACTATAATACTGCTAAATATGAGTGAAAACACTGTACAAAACACAAAATAACAGATTCGAACCTAACCAATATCCATGTCACTGAGCTTGTTGTTATAATGCTGATATTTATTGCAAAGAGCAGTAATGATTGAATGCTTTTTGCATATGTTTTTCCACAATATGTAGACTCAAGTCGGGTTCAAAGTTAATCAACATGCACTTCACTGCTCTCTTTCTGAGATTGCTTGCATGTATTGCAAGTAGTGATAATTGTTGACTGCAATCTGAACATTTTTTTCCACAATCATTACATTCAAGGCGAGTTCTGTTGCTTTCACTTGTACCGCAGATGTAGGAAATATCTCTTCGGATTGGTTACACTGCTTCATCATTGGTAGTTAGTTTTCTGTATTGTGCCAAGCACACCAGCAATTTTTTTTTTGCAAAGTTGATATTTTACGATGAGCTTTCAGGTTTTCGTTTATTATTTCTAATGCTAACAGGTATAGATATGGGTTTGTTATATTTTTTATGTTAGGGCAGTTAAAAATGAAACAGCGGATGAAAAACAATGAAACTTTTATTTACAATTTTATGTAAATGCGAAACAAAAAATCACGTTTTGGCTCCCTCTGACGGCAGATTGGCCGTTCACCCTCCACTACCAACTTTGGGATTGTACTGAACGGGAAGTAATGCATTTGATAATTTTCTCGCAGAGGATTGATATGTTTAGAGTAGCGAGATATTGCTTTTGCATTACACATTACTTTCTAATCCACATTTACAAATGGAGGAGAATCAGGCTGTTTTCCAAGAACAGGGAAAACAGGATTCCCTGAAACATCTACTAAAAATGAGCGAAAGTGGAAAAGAAATAATATATGATTTCGAACACAGAAAGGTCCAGCTTATATTGTCCTGGCCAGAGGCTCTCAGGCCGGAGTGAAAATAAGAGAAACTCATACTCTGGGGGACTGATAGATAAATGAGATAAGGTGGACCAGTAAACGGATTGAACAGGGAGGTACGTCGATTATGCAGTTGAGAATATATTACAAAAGATTTTATTAAAATTTTCTGTTCTTCCCTCAATTTGTGCACCTGATATAACATTGTACTTTAAAAGACTTATGCTTGAAGTTTTAGATCTAGATCTGATAAGATACCAAAATTGTTTAGTGTGGCTGATGCTGGTGTCGTTTTTTTAAAGATATAATCTAGGTGTTTCCTGCATCTCAATAGCTTTTTATATTAAGTCGTATATCAGAAATTATTTTAAGATATGTATACATTTGGAAATGCACACCACAATTCCCAGTTTTTTTTTTTTATTATTATTATTTGGTAATGTGTAGCGACTCTGTTCGCCGTGCCTCATTGGAAATTTCATTGTTTTTACTTTTTTGAACAGTAGAAAGTATTTATTGTTGCATTAAAAACATGAGGGAAAGAATTCAGTGCCTTGTCTATAGTTCAATTTAGTAAAAGTATCCACTGTATCACCTGTTGCACTTTGCAAATTTCACCCAAAGTGCCTTCCTTCAGTCAGGTACAAACTTTCTCTTTGAGTTGGATTGCTGGCTTCTGGGATTGGGAATATCGCGGTCTGGGAGAAGGAACTCTTTATATGAGATGACGGATTATGTCAGAAAAATAGACTTGACATAATTTAAGCTGCTATTTTTACGCGCGTTATGAAAATCGTACAATCCCAAGTCGAGTGCTTGAGTAGAATGTTCGACAAAGGAATGTCATTTGTGTGAAGTTATCCCATGTTTACTGTAGATCCATATGTAAGCCCAAGATATATTCACCAAAATGAAAAATTTTGCCACCTTGTGACAACATTTGGAAATGATTCGTGGCATGTTTCCATTAAACTTGAGGACGGTTCGTATATGGTCTGCAGAAACACCGGACGAAGTTTGTTTTGGATAGACTTACTTGAGCTCAAATATTTTCACACTCACGTACGAGATCATTCTGTGCTCTGTTGCCCTATTTATTTTAATACAACAACAATCCGCCCCTGTGGTCTTGCGGTCGTTTATCTATGTAGAGAATTGGTTGAGAAAAGGCATTCCACTGTTCCTTACCAATATATTCAGACACGTTTCAATTACCACTAGACAGCCATATTCCAGCAACTAACTAATATTCATACCACAGTCCGTAAAATTGATTATAATGCATTGTACATTTAGATAGTATAGTTTAATCGTACTGCACTTTTGATCAGCATTCTTCTGTACATCACCAAATTAAACGCAGAATATGGAGCACTTGACGGCACACTTCTCTAGCGTGGGATCACTTTGTTCTAGTCACTCTCACTCTTTTCTTGCCATCTGGGTTGAACATTGTAAATTATATTAATTGAGTGTTCTGTAGCATTACGTGAAAACGGTATATCACTGCTTTTCCAGCTGGAGAAACTGTCAAACGCAGACTCTAGCCGTAACCTTACTACTGGGTTCACAATGGAAATGAAAAAGCACAGAAATAGCACAAATATTTTTCCCGAAGCAGGAGCACGAACCTTAACTTTTCTGCGGTTTGATGCAATTTTTTTTTAACTTTATGCATAGACTATCCTAAGTACATGCAAAGATTTCGTATTGCAAAATTTAACACACAGATTTACGGTGCGGATAGCCGCATCATCCATAATTTATCAAAATCTTTTGATCCTCTAACCAAAAGTTTTCCAAAGAGCTTTCCTTTTTCGATTACCTAGTCCTACTCTGGAGCTATACCAATGCATAACTTTCCCCATATTACAGTACTATATCGAAAAACTAAATCTCACCTATATCAGCAAACGCTTCCAAACTCAGCTCCCTTTATTCATACAATATCTATTACCTCACTTTAGATCCTACACGAAATCGCTATCAGCATACCCCTTGTCCCTAATGTTTACGCCCTGTTACTACACTTTACCCTCGTGACATTCATTGTTCTTAACCCTACAGTGGTAACGTGAAAGAAAATTTCATGAATGGTAACACTTTGCTTCCTGGACCCAGGACCATTTTTGCCTGATAAGATGTGAACTAGGATTTAAATTTCTATTATATTTACAATATTAAATACAAACACCAGATAGTGGATACGCTTTAAGCGAAACTGTACATTCACTTTATTGAAGCAATATATTTCTTGTTATAATTAAGTTCGATACCTATGTGACTATTTTATTGCTTAAATACCAGCACTCAAAATAAAATATTTATGAACTAGAAAGAAGTAAACAAGGATTTCTCCTAATAGGGGTGTATTACACATAAGGAAACTCATTATGTTCACTGTTGACTCATTATATTCCATATCGAAAAGGCGAGACTTCACGAGAAACTAATCAATTTCTTTATATTCATAAACTATTAGCATTTGGCAACCACACTCTTCAAAACGTTCATCTTTTGCACAACCATGAATATTACGCGTTCAGCACAAAGCTCGCAACATTCTTCACTTCGATTTTCATGCCACTTACAATGGTTCGTACGTGCAATTTCATGTATCTACACTCGAAACAAATATTTAACTTCATAGTGATCATATATACCTAGGTATTTGACTATGACTTTTATTTCTATTTCTCAACATTCTCTTCTACTTACTTCATAAACTCATATTTGAACAATTATTATACGAGGAACAATTTTACACATTGCTTATCAGTAAAACGCATCTCACTTCCAAATTTAGTTGCAAATTTACCGGCTATCAACTCATTCGACACGATAAGAAGCTTCCGACTCGACGCGCCACCAGCGCCGTGACAATATATTTTATCCTTACACATGGTATAGTATTGACTCTCCATCTAATATTCCAGAACATCTAATCATAACTATTTATTACAGATCTTTATGTGTCACAATGACAGTCATCTATGTTCGACCAGGTCGTCCTATTCCCCTCCCATTCCAATATATTTCAAATAATTTCCGACATTACCTGATCTCTTCCAATATTAACATCCATAGCCGCTCAGACCGAGAAAAAACAGCTTTTAACAATTTTATCCCTGCCTCCACTACATGCTTCATTCACACATTACCAAAACCAATCCGTTCCTGATCTAACACTACTCCTGACATAGTGATCACATGGTCTCTCGCCCACAGTATTTTTATCTACATTCTAGATCCTCTGGGTAGTTAACATGTGCCCATTACACTCACTCAAAAAGTTTCCACTACTTCTTCCTTCGTCTGAGCACCTTCTCGGCTAATACTTCGCTACTAAACTCATATACTGTCAGCCGCCTATCCTCCTTTTACTAAAAATGAATTACACCTTTGAATACCAAAACTGGGTCAATTTGGCCCAGATGATCTTTTATAAAAAAATGCCACAATATCAAAAAGAGGTAGTGGGCTAATATTTTTGTTATTCTTCCATTAGCAACCATTTTTGCTTTTGGAAATCATTTCAGTAGAATTCATATAAAAACAACAAAATACCCCCAAAAATGGCAGAAAGTGTAGCTAGGTCATTTGCACCCAGTTTTGTATACCTCGCGGCACGGCCCACAAAAATATCGTTTTATTATTATTATGATTATGATTATTATTATTATTATTATTTTGCCAATTGAAATGAAACCTGGAATAATCACTTCTCCGTTCTACCGAGCTTTGATTCGGGTAAGAGTAATACTAAATATTTTTTTATATACTCCTTTTTCCCCACTCTTTCCCACGTCCACACGTCACTACATATTTCCTTCTCAGCAATTGTTATATTTTGGTTCAGTTCCCTAAAATATCTGGTTTTATTTTTAGCAAGACACGTGATTCTTCACCCCTTAAAAGTACTATGTAATATTACTTATAACGTTGATACGTAATATTCAACGAATTTTATCGCACTTTTGATAACTAAGATGTTTCGCATTTGTATATTTTATCACGTGTGTAAATTGAATATAATTTTTATGTACAAACATGATTTTTTAGTAATTAGTTTCACATATCTTACAATGTCTTTCCAGTAACAAAATATGGACTTCATGTAAACGCTTTTCACAATTATGCACAGCCATCTTTTACCTGTATGAGATAGCATGTTTCCTCAAAATTGAACTTCGATTATTCCGTTCTTCATAGTCTTGACTGAGCAGTTACTCCCCATCTGTATTAATATATCTGTTGGGAAATAGAAACTTTAATTAAAACCCTTTCTACACACGTAGAACGCTTTAGTTTTTTCCTTAGTATTTAATAGTATGTTTTCTCTTGTGCATTGTAAAACGTGAGCTCCATATAAATCTTCATTTCGCCTTTGTGTTGTCACATGTGTGAGAGTTTCATCTGTGTATTAAAATATCCTTCCAGACTTGAGTATAGACCAAGTAGTATTCCAAACTCTTCGTATATGTGAAGTTTTCCACTTGTGTATATTAAAATTTGTCTTGCCAAGCTTGAGCGCGAACTATATGAAGCACTCAAATCAGAAGTTGCTAACTCATTATTGCTTGATTTTACAGGATCACGCTTTAAAATTTTATAGAAATGTGTTGAAATACCGATATATTAATACAATGGTGTAAAACTTTGTATGCTGGTTCGTTTTGACAGGTGTAACGTTTTCCTACAGTACCAGATAATTATAAGGTAAACAGAACCTTATTTAAAACCTGATTTAAAAATTTAAAACCTGATTTAACAACTTTTCTTATAAAACGAGTGAAAAGTTGGTAAGTCAGTATACTGAAAAACTTCTAAGTATACAAGAGAATAAGTAAGGAATGCGAAACATAGCTTCGAACTTCATTTTTATCAACCCACATGCACATTCACCTTATATCATCATCCCGCGCTTGAGAAACGACTGTGGACGAAAAAGAGTAGAAGATATTTGCGTCGAAATTTTGGTACATACCCTTTTTCCCCACAAACACCACGAATTCCGGTAAAGTCATTAACACTTTGGATAAAAATGCTTTAATCTCGCTTTGAAATCAAAGACGGCAACAACTGGAATGCAATCGTTTTTAAATATTATTAGTCAGTCATTTTTTGACACATACAACCTTAATACGATTTTAACGTAAAGTTTATCTGATTACTTTAACCCATGTAAAAAGGACGAAGACTTGAGTTTATGATCGTTTCTTATCTTCAAATTGCATAAAATTTCCTGTCAAGTGCATGAAAGAATGTCGTAAAAACGGGAAATATAAATATTTGCTGTGAAAATCGAACTGCGCAACAATGTATTGACAAGCAAGATGTACCTAAAATGCAGATGGTCCAGAAAGTCCTATTGTTGGAATTGACATGTTTTTCCGCTGGATGTACACTTGTAGCTGATGAGGAAGGTGCGCCCTCACTATGGATGTCGCTAAAACTTGTTGCCTTTAACTCCCTTACATACAAGAACTCTCCTGGACTATATTTGGAATTTTTATCTCTACATAAATGTTTCTTTGCGAAATCGTCATTTGAATCTTCGTCGGCGTCAGCCACCTTTACACTATGCAGCAATCACTGTGGCGGCAAAGCAGAAGAGCTATTCGTGGAGTAGATGCGGAACCAATTTCCTGTAACATCTGAACCCAAAATACGGACTTAACAATTTGTCCTTCACAACTTACATTCCATTCCAAAGGGCAGGTACATTTGAAGGGCTTAATGTGGTCTGACTCCTTTAATATTTAATTCTGTTGTAGTCCTCTTTAGCAGTGTATTTATAGTGCATATAAAATTTGTGCAAAAACTTAACTTGTGAGAGCGGCAAATTCTTTTCTATACGCCGTGTCTATTTACGTGTCTTGCCAAAGCTGATTCTAAACTAAATCCTATTGAACTTCCTTCGCATATCTGTCGTTATTGAACTATGTGTTTTAAGATACGATTTGCCAGTAAATGTATTTCTACACTCCGCGCGTGTGAGACCCTTGTCTTGTGTGGATTAACAATTTCTTGCTCAAGGTGAACCTTGAGTAAATAGGAGGCTACGTTCTATGCATCTCTTTTTTTTGTCACTTGTGTATTGAAATGCCTTGCAAGGATTGAGCGTAGACTAAATGATTTTCAACATTTTTCATGTGTGAGATTTACGTCCTATTTGGCTTAATACGTATGAACGTTGAATAAATTCCATTTCAGGGTTTTGGCACGTGTGAGATTTTGGATCGGGTGTGGATTAACATGCGTGTAGCCAACTCTAAATTTCATTTAAATACTTAACCACATTTTGGCAAGTGTGAGCTTTATATCTTTTGTGAATTAAGGTGTGTAACCAAAGTTGCACGATGTTTAAATCCCTCACCACACTCTTGGTACGTGTGATGCTTTACTACTGTGTGAAGCCAAATTGGAACGTCGATAAAATGACTTACCACACTCGTTGCATGTGCAAGGTTTTTCTCCTGTGTGGATTAACATGTGTGTAGCCAAATGTGAACGTACACTAAATCCCTTAACACACTCTTGGCACGTGTGTGGTCTTTCTCCTGTGTGGATTAACATGTGTATAGCCAAATCTGAACGTGTTTTAAGTCCCTTTCCACACCCTTGGCACGTGTGTGGTTTTTCTCCTGTGTGGATTAACAGGTGTCTAACCAAAGCTGAACGATGATTAAATCCCTTACCACACTCTTGGCTTGTGTGTGGTTTTTCTCCTTTGTGGATTAACATGTGTCTAGCCAAATGTGAACGTACACTAAATCCCTCACCACATTGGTTTCACGTGTGAGGTTTTTCTTCTGTATGGATTGACAGGTGTGTAGCCAAATTTGAACGTACACTAAATCCCTTACCACACTCGTGGCACGTGTGAGGTTTTTCTCCTGTGTGGATTGACAGGTGTGTAGCCAAATGGGAACGTACACTAAATCCTTTACCACACTCGTGGCACGTGTGATGTTTTTCTCCTGTTTGGATTGATAGGTGTGAAGACAAATTGGAACGTCGATTAAATGCCTTACCACACTCTTGGCACGTGTGAGGTTTTTCTCCTGAGTGGATCAACAGGTGTGAAGACAAATTGGAACGTTTTTTAAATGCCTTACCACACTCTTGGCACGTGTGTGGTTTTTCTCCTGTGTGGATTAACAGGTGTCTAACCAAAGCTGAACGTTGATTAAATCCCTTACCATACTCTTGGCACGTGTGTGGATTTTCTCCTGTGTGGATTAACATGTGTCTAGCCAAATGTGAACGTACACTAAATCCCTTACCACACTGGTGGCACGTGTGAGGTTTTTCTCCTGTGTGGATTGACAGGTGTGTAGCCAAATTTGAACGTACACTAAATCCCTTACCACACTCGTGGCACGTGTGAGGTTTTTCTCCTGTGTGGATTAACGTGTGTGTTGCCAAATTAGAACGTCGTTTAAATCCCTGACCACACTCTTGGCACGCGTGAGGTTTTTCTCCTGTGTGGATTAACATGTGTCTAGCCACATATGAACGTCGAGTAAATGACTTACCACACTCTTGGCATGTGTGTAACTTTGCTCCCGTACGATTTAACATGTGCGTAGCCAAACATGAACATACACTAAATTCCATTCCACATACTCCGCAGATGTGGGATTTTTGACCTGTGTGCACTAAGTTATAGCTTGACAAAGTTGAACTTTGACTAAAGTGTTTTTCACTCTTTCGGTAGGTATGACGCTTTTCACTCTCCTGAGGTAAGTGATGGATGAAACCCCTTGCCAAACTGCATCGAAGTATGAGATTCCTCATCTGAATGAGAAATGGTTTCCTTTAAAGTAATACACGTATCGTCTTCTCCGTGGAATGGTAATACGTTATCGCGCCTGTAACAAATTCAAGAAATAAGGAAATGTGAATGGAAATAATGATTAAGTAGCAACAAAAAAATAATCATTCCCTTTATTTCATGATAAAATTACACTCAATTTTTTTTATTACATGAAATATTGTACAAATATGAAACGGAGTACCATTGAGTAGTTTCCATATCTTTCTATTCTCATAATAAGAGCCTGTAGTTTGTTTCAATATATCAAATTGAGCCATCGTTTATAGCGTGGCTGTCATAAGTCTTTGACCGTGGCTGCTTTGAAACAAAAGCACAGTACGAGAATTAAATCTGTCTTATCTGTAGTTTCATGTGGAGAAAAAACAAACTTGTGTATCACAGGTTTAAGAACAACTGAACTTATTAAAATAAACTCTACCGGAAATCATTCACTTATAAGAGGAATACGAAAGACATTTTGAAACGAACAAAAAAATAATATACAACTTTCCAAGGTGAGGCAGAGAAACTTAAAGTAACCAGACTAAAGACGAATCATTTACAGCGTAGTGATTGTAGTTCAGTGGTCTAGGCGATTGGCCAGTAATCTGGAACTTTTTCGATCGAATACACGTCGACCATTTTTTTTTTTTACTTTAGGAATGTTGGTGGCGGTTGACCAGCGATAACACACGCATTATCACATTCAAATATTTGAATACTTCTATAATAATTCTTTAATAATAAATTTCTATGGTAGACACGCCCCTGTAGTTAAGAAACGTGTTTCGCAACACCCATCACCATGCTAAACCGATGAATTACGTTCGATAATGGTGCGGAGATAAAGCTTATAGAGCATACAGGAGATATGTTAAAAATAGTGATCCTTCCAGTGATAGCACCATAAATCCTAATACGAAATTCGAAAACAATAGGAGGTTAAGAAACCGTTGCACTCAAGAAGTAAGGAAGGCAAAACGGCGCTTTGCCTATTAAATTCTTGAATTCCAAAATAATGGAGCAGTTCTTTGGAAATGGCTAAAGTATTAGGTGTTGGGAGAAACATAGCCAAGAACGCTGTTAACTATACGCCAGATGAATTGAACGTTTTTTTTCTGTCAAACCTGTATGGTACCAGCCTCCATGAAACTGCAAACAATGAATAATATTGTAGCTTCGGAAATTAACTCTCTGTTCTCGTCTTCTCACGTACAGCCTGCACATGTATTAAAAGCGATCCAAAGAATTAAATCTAAAGCCACTGGTACAGATATTTCAATAACCATGGTCAGGAAAATCCTACTGCATGTACTTAATCCTATCACTGACATTTTTATTACTCTCTTGCAACAGGTATTTTTCCCACAGTATGGAATCTTGCTAAGGTCCCCCCACATCCAAAAAAGAACAACGCTGATAATATTGCAGACTATCGTCCTATCAGTGTCCTTCCCGAGCTTTCAAAAGCTTTTGAATATATTGTAAATGATCAAATTCGGGAATACTTAACAACAAATAATTTATTGGATACATTTCAATCTGGTTTTCGAAGTAATCATAGCACCTGCACTGTACTAGTAAACATAACGGAGGATATAAGATCGGCTATTTATAACAGAAAACTGACGCTCCTTACTTTATTTGACTATAGTAAGGCATTTCAAACCTTTGGTTTTGACATATTACTTAAGAAATTTTCATTATTGTTTAATTTTTCTGAATCAGTGGTTAAATGGTTTCATTCTTACCTTCACGAACGTAAATAAAGAGTAGTGATCAATCAGGATCACATATCGGCATGGCATTGTATCAACAGTGGAGTGCCGCAGGGTAGCGTATTAGGTCCCCTTCTCTTTGCCCTTTACATTAATGATCTCCCTAAAATACTCACCTATTGTAAATACCATATTTACGCTGATGATTTTCAGTTATATGCATCTTTTCTCCAACAAGATATTAATAATGCGATTGAGAAAATAAATACTGAGTTAAACAAAATCAGCGACTGGTCTACGGCTCATGGGTTAAAATTAAATGCAACAAAATCGCAGTGCATCTTAATTGGCTCCCCAAGAATTCTTTCTTCTATTAATATCTATCAGCTCCCAAATATAATATTGTCAAATACTGTTATTCCGTTCTCTACAGCTGCCAAAAATTTCGGAGTCATAATAAATCAAAATCTCTCCTGGTCAGATCAAATAAATGGAGTTTGGAAGAGAGCGTTTGGTGCCCTACATTCGTTAAATCGACTAAGAATTTTCTTACCAATATCTTTGAAGATCAAACTTGTCAGGTACTGGTGTTCCTACATCTTGACTATTGCGACTCAGTCTATTCTGATCTAACAGAAAATCAATCAAAGCGCTTGCAAAGAGTGCAAAATGCCTGCAATAGATTTATTTTCAATATAACTTACAGGGAACATCTCACATCTTTTTATAAAAAACTGTCATAGCTGACGTTAGTCGGAAGAAGAAATTTACATAATCTTACCCTATTGTACAAAATACTTACTACGTCAGAACCATCGTATCTAGCCCGTAGATTTTTATATTTATGAGATTTTCATACTAGAAGCACAAGATCACAAGATAATTTCTTGCTCTCCATCCCCAGTCACAATTCTGATTCATACTCAAAATCCTTCACAGTAAGTACTACTCGCCTCTGGAACAGTTTACCTCAATTAATACACAAGGTTTCCACAGTCGCCAAATTTAAAAAAAAATCGGTATATTCCCTTTTCTTAAGTAAAGATAAGGACACTGGTAGCACATAAGGCATCTTCGTTTTACCAGATTATTAATAACCCACATATGAACACACAACCAATAGGTAACCTATGTTAATTTGTACAGCTTATTCATACCTCTAGTACTGCTATATGCAATATGCAATTTTTGGTTTCTCCATGTCATTTTTGTTTCCTCTATTGAATATTATTTTTCAATTTTTGTTTTTTGAAGTGCTTAACCATTTTTTTTAAAATTAAGTAGTATATTGTTTTCTTATGTGGTTCAATACTTTTCTTTTGTAATTGTTAATATTTTCTATATATTTGTGTTTTTTTTTAAATATATATAATGTATGCACGTGGTTAAGTTCTCGGAGAAGGCTGCAGATCCTTAACTTCGCCACGTAAAAGAAGTCATAAATACATAAATAAATAAATAAATAAATACTCGTTTGTTTCCACACTTCAACTATCAAATTTTCAGGAATAATACTAGTGATAATAAATATTATCCGGAAAAATATTTAAAAATTAAAAATTTATTATCGCTCAGATCATACCATTACAAGCAGAAATAAAAAAAATGGTTTTGTTTAACGTTGCCCATGAAAAGACGAATTTCTCATCTCGATTCTAAAAACAAACCAAACAAATTCGGGATGAGACTTAACATTTTAATTCCAGACGGGACAAGGCTAACTCACTCTATCGTCATGCTTTGGAGATGAGAATCGAGACGAGACGAAAAGTATCGTAAACATTTCTCGTCTTATCTCGATTATAGAAATAGTATATGCCACTCTTTAAGCAACAATTGCTATGTAGACTGAATCTTATATATTATTTTGCTACTTTGTACTTCAGAGCTCACTGATTTATGGTCTGTGTATATATTTTTGTAGCAAGGCTTTTATAATTACATCTGCAAACTCAACACGTTAGTTTACTACAAGCTTTAGTGTTCAATTATATTCAGGTCTTTCTATTAAAGTTATTTTCCTGGAAACGTCAAGTAGAATATTTTCTACACGAAATATTAGCAGAAAGCTTTCGTTTAAATTAGAGTAGCTGTACCCCTTCCTCGAAACCCCTACGTTTAAGTAAGTTTTGTCGAATTTTAGTGCAACTATAAACTTTTAATAGCATTATTATTATTATTATTGAAGTGTTGTATATTTAATGGTACAACCTGTTCCACCTAGCTCCCTCCTAGTATGCATTGTGCAAAACAAACAACATGTGTATAGGTTTCCTCCGTGTTCTGCTTCCTCGAACTTTCTTTATTTCAATATTTCTTTCATTCTCATCATCGACGTGTTCTGTAGCTTAGCCGGCATAACCATTACTTAAAAACAAATTTTCTTACGGCTCTTGTGAGTTCAGATTCCATACTTTCTAAACGAAATTTGCCTCGAAACTTTCCGTTATAACATTTAACTAGTACTAGGGAAACTTTCCGTTATAACATTTAGCTAGTTGTAGGGACGTTTGTGAGGGTATGTCCTGTTGATCCTGACACTTCTCTCTAATCCCGACTATTTTGTAACTTCTGACTCACGCTACGGGCGATTTTACAGATTTTAATACAAAGTGTCCCCATACGGAAATTGTTACCTATATTATTATTATTATTATTATTATTAATATTATTATTATTGAATATTTGAGACCTCAATATTACGTCCTACAGCAATGTAAATAAACATACTGAAGTTACGGAAATGTAAATAAATTGTTTTAACCCTATATAAGGACGAATTGAGTTATGAGATACTATGCAAAGAAAAGATAGGAAAAAGGTATCAGCTACTTGATAATGTGAAAATCGAACAGAACCTAAGTAGAGTGTGTCTTTATCACAACACCCTTTCGAAGTTACACCCTTTCTTTGGGTAAAGGACAGTAGTGTAATAACCTAACTCCTGGGCCAAACTCTAGGCCAACCCATTTTGGAAATATCTTTGACCAGCACAGATTCAGTAGGGTGAGATTGGGCAGGGTGCTTTGCGCATAGGCTTTAATGACATTTAAAATCAGAAAATACTTACATCTAAAATTTACATCTAACATTAAAAGTAAATAGAAGTTTTTACGTCAAATTATACATCCTGGGTTGATTTTAAGAATAAATGATTGGTTAATGTAGCTAATGCTATCGATAAACTAGATCTTGTAACATTAGAGCAGCTTGAATAAGCAAACGAAGAGTTTACACAAAAAGAAACTGTTGAATTAACATGTCGATTGGCAAAAGCTGATGTTGAGAAACCAGTCATTTTTGTATATAATTTAGCTGCTGCCTATAAATTTCTTTATAGAAGTAGTTAATCCGTACAGAATCAAGTTTCAATTCATAACTTATAGACACATTTTTAAATGAAATTCTATTTGAAAGTTTTCCATTACACTTTAATATCAATGATCAGTTAACAATTAGACCATCCAAAAATTCTGATTTGAAACAAGGCAAATCATTAATGCTTATTATGTATGTAGAAAGAGAGGATGAAGATGAATACGAAAACGAATCAAGTGATAATGATAATGTTAGGAGGGTAGTATTAGGTAATGATGAATTTTAAATTTCTATATAATAAACAGGATGTATTGTGTTAAGTGTAAGAAATCAACAGATACGAAGAAAAACACTATTAGAATAGAAAAAAAAACAAAATGGAAAATATAGTAAGAAAGGTATTGGTTCAGTATGTGGTGTTACTAAATCGTAATTCGTTAAAAAGAAAGATTGACTAGAACAAGGTAAAGGTATTAGAGAAGACATTATAGAAGAAATTCACAAACGTTCCGGAAAGAATTATCCTAGGTTAAATGTTATTGTTAAAGGTATAGATGATTTATGGCAAGCAGATCTTGTGGAAATGCATGGTGGCATGTTAAAAGGTATCTCCAAGTTAAACAAAGGCTATAAGTATTTGCTAACGATTATAGATGTGTTTTCGAAATATGCTTTTGCTGTTCCTGTTAAAGATAAGAGCGGTAAAAATGTTACAGAAGCATTTGAATCCATATTAAGAACGGGAAAACCTAATAACTTACAAACTGATCAAGGCAAAGAGTTTTACAATAAAGAATTTAAGAAGGTGATGGAGGAAAATAAGATTAATCATTACTCAACCTATAGGGGTAAGAAAGCTTCTGTTGTTGAGAGATTCAATAGAACTCTTAAACAAAACATGTGGAAAAATTTACAACACAAGGAGATTATAAGTGGATAGAAATATTACCAACACTAGTTAACAAGTATAATAATCGTATGCATAGAACCATTGGTTTAAAGCCTATAGAAGTGAATAAAAAGAATAAGCAAATAAGTAAATCGAAAGGGTTATTTGAAAAAGGATATACACCTAATTGGTCAACAGAAGTATTTGTTATTAGCGAAGTTATACCATCTAATGCACCTACGTATAGAATTAAAGCTTTAGAAAAAGAGGATGTGCAAGGTAGATTTTACGAACCAGAACTATTAAAGACGAAACATAAAGATGAATACTTAGTGGAGGTGTTGAGAAAGAAAGGTGACAAACCATACGTTAAATGGTTAGTATTTGATGATTCACATAATAGCTGGATAGATAAAAGTAATGTTGTAGTATAAATTTAAATATTATTTTTATGGAATAATAACCATAATAGGTTAGTATGGATCAAAGTTTGAATGAGATATGTTACGAACAGACTAAAGATATTGGTATGGTATCTTTGGCGATTTTAAACTGATTATAGATAAGAACACAGGTTACTTCAATGCTACTAAATTGTGTGCAATGGGAGATACAAGAGTTAAAAAAAAAGTTAGGAAATAAAGGATCAAATGAAATATTAGAATATTACAATAACAAACTAAGTGGACCGAATTCGGGCCACTTCAAAAACTCACCTTATACAGTAAAATTAGTTGGTAACGAAATAATGTTAAAAAATATTTTTTAAACAATAAATACGAGTACTATGGATAGTTTAAACGTTATTTGTTACGAACAGATTAAAGACATTTATTGGTATGCTATTTTTGGAGATTTTAAATTGATTGTGGATAAGAGTACAAGATACTTCATTGCTACTAAGTTGTGTCAAGATGGTGGTAAGAGGTTTGATAATTGGTTAAAAAATAAAGTCACAAGAATTAATAAGATACTATGAGCTAGAATTAACCAACTCCTCTAATTATAGGAATTGCACTTCCACATACCTAATAAAAGGAGGAGACAAAGAAGCAACCTTAATCATATGTGGAACTTATGTACACAAGAAATATTTCTAGCTGTTGCCTTTTTGTTATCTAAAGATTTTTACAATAAGTGTTATGATATTATCGAAGACTATTTCATCCAGGACTTTAAGCAATATTGAGTTAACAACGAATTACTCCAAACACGAATGCAAGATATAGAAATACAGACGGAAAAGTTAAGTCTTAAGACCAAGGGCTTAAAAAATAGCAGCACCATACACAGACGATGATTCAAAAGATAATTGCCTAATCATATACAAGAACAAACTTAATTATCCTTTCCCTTATTATGCTATCACATGCCAAAAGAGAAGTCTATATAAGCCTCTTAATGAGGCAGAAGAAAAATGTCGAGATCATGAGATAATATACGAAAAGTTTCGAGATCTTAACATTATTAAGATATTCAACCTAGTGCAAAAAGAATTAGATATTCGTAAAGGTAAGGGTAACGAGTTTTGGACGTCCCTATCAGATGAAGATTTTGTTAAAGAAATTTTTAAAAAATGATTGTTTCTATTATCGGTTAACATCGAGTCCTATGTAAAAACTTTCGATATAACTTTTATGATTATCATTTCATAAAAACTTAACATCAATATTCGATGTTATTATTTCCAATCTTCCACAGAAAAAAAACGGATTATCAAAATCAGGATTTTCTTCAGGATATTCATTGTTGTTGTTGTTAAGTATAATAACTGTTCTACAGAAAGGACAAGTGTTATTAATTCTTAACTAGGTAAGCATATATTCAACACAGAACACAAGCTTACACGTCATTTTACATAATTCAGTTTTTGTTTCTTTGCATATTGAGCATTCTTCTGAGTTCTCTATTAAATGTAAACCTGTTAAGAGTAGCATTAGTTTGTTTCTGAGGGACTCGTGACATGCTTATTTACTCTTAAGAATTTAAACATATCGATCTTACCTGTGATTTTCATTAGAAAGTTTTCTGAGAACTTCCTATCGCAACAAGTGCGTATTATGCTGTTTTTATTCTAAACCTTTCCTTTCGAACTCGAGAACGAATTTTTCGCTTTTATCGTGTAAACTAACACTTGACCAGTAAACTTTATTTTGTTATTTCTCACATGTGCTTCATCTAGCAGTGGTGTAATATCGTGCAAATCGATAATAGAATCAAATTCTTTCAAGAAGGCTGTTAGTTCTTTTCCTGAGATGCGACAATTTTTAGATACTATATCCCAACAGAGTTTGTCTTTAAAGGTTTTTAGGAATGTAAGTTTAAGCAAATCTGTTTTGCAAGAGAGTATGCTCCAAAGTAAGTATTCTTGGAATTGTGTGCAAACCTCAATAGCTTGTTTTTGCGAATATTTCTCCAGTTATTTTCTTCACCAAACACGAGCCAATCAACTTTTTCTTTAAATTCATTAACATAATCTTCACTCATTTCCCAATGAATATGTCGTCCCAATGAATATGTCATCTTGTATGTTCTTTATGGTTTCGTACGTAATCTGGTTTTAAATGATGAACCATACCTTCGTTAACAACATGAACCATACCTTCGTTCACACAATTTGTCTCAGAAAAGTTTATCACTATACTTATTAATAATGTTTTCGTATCTAACTAAGTCTCTCCTGTTTGATAATCTGACCCAATTGATGTGTTCTTCATAACGTTCTATAAAAGAAAGTGACAGTTTATGGGTTGATGTAACTGAACACCAATGTATCTTGTTTTTGAAGATATGTAGAAAGTTATCGGGTAAGATCTTTATTTCTAAAATTTGTTTCCATTCTTTCAATTTTCGACTACTAAGTGCATTTATAACTATAATTCTACAAAGCGGATTCTGAAAGTAGTTTACAATATGCTCAGGGTTTAACCTTTGAATCGTGTCTTTTATAAGCTCATCTTTATTCATCATTGTTTTATCTTGTTTACTTGGTGGTTGTGAATTTGCAGCAGTTGTTGCTAGACTTATTTCTGTGCTCCTTGATTAAGGCTATTATTTCTGCTTTTCTAAGTTTTGAATAACCATGTACTCCGTTCTCTCTACATTATTGCTTAAGTTGGGGGATAGTTTTCCTTTCCATAACCTCCTTTTTATAATAATGAGAAAGTAGGTATTCATTTTTGTCCATTTCTTTATTTAATAAATATGGATAAGCAGTATGAATAGATACAGAATAAAAATAACCTTATTCATCAAGATCTTCAACTCATAACAGTACTACTAGAAAAACAAATATTAAAAGAACAAGAAATGCTATTAAAAGAAAAAGAGAATGGAGTATTAGAAAGATATACACCAGAATCAAATTGGGATAGCGACAAAAAACTTTAGCCCACAAATGATAGTGACAAAGAACTTGAGCCTACAAATGATAGTGATGAACATGATGAGGTAGATTTGAAAAAATAATAATAAAAATGAATTAGTTTTCATTAGATCATTAGTAACTTCAATGGGTTATTTCCATAAAAGCCATGTTCTAATACAATATGCTAATAGACATCGAGATTTCCTATGTCACATGAATATCAGCTGTTGTATTAGATAACGAAAATGATTAAAAATTATTTTTTGTATAATAAAAGCAAGAGAGTAATTATGAATTTAATTAAGCGCACAGCAGTGGAATTAAAAAAAACTTATGTAAAGGAAAGGGGATCAAAAGTTATTCCCGATTAAGGAAAACAGAACTCATAGACCGTATTAAAGAACATGAAGATGAACAAAACAGATTAAACTTTAGCAAAACTTTCCCATTTAAAAAAGACATATTGGAAAAACCAAAACCCAAGAGATTAGGTAGGAAGAAAGCTTTAAAACTGTTTCCATTTAAAAAAGAAGTATTTGAAGAATCAAAAATCAAATCTGAATCAATACCAATCGATGTAAATCGTCAAAATACTACGTTTAAATCAAAATTAGAAACATGGAGATTCACAACACAATACAAACCAGAAGGTCCATTAGAACATAATATTAAAACAACATCTAAAGCTATATTAAACAGAATAAAACTCAGTTTACAAAAACATGGCTCATTGAAAATTGATAATTCAACTCAGCTTACAAAAACATGGCTCATTGAAAATTAATCTATGTTTGTCCTAAATAAAAGAAAGGAAAAGAAATGCAAGACTTTTATTTTAATACTGAAAGCCGAGTAATATATCAAAAACCAATGTCAAGGAACCACTAACTAATATGAAACATGCATTAAGAACAAGAATGGATGAGTTTCAAGCTTGAAGTTCTGGCTGGGCTCTTATAAACATTAACTTTTTTGAACTAGCATACGATAAATATATACCATACAGAGGATCATCATACATAGAATTACCTAAACAGATTCAAACAAAAAGGCAGTAATTAATGTAAAACTGAAGACGAGAAATGCTTCTTATACTCATTATACAGTGCCTTATATCCTACAAATTCACATCCTGAACGAGTACCAAAAGATGATGAAATATTGTCAAACTTAGAATCCATACTAAAAAATATTCATTCTCGTGTAAGACTAAGCGATATTCCAAAAGTCGAAAAATTACTTAATATTTCTATAAATGTCTATGCGAATGATAAAGACTCTCTCTCTCTCTCTCTCTCTCTCTCTCTATGGCCTATGGAACCCGGAGGTTCAATGCCGCGTTCACAAAAGCTCTCCACTGTCTTCTATCCTTAGCTAACTGCATCCAGTTTCTACTCTGTATTCCAATCTATGCGAGATCCATCTTAATATTGTCCTCCCACCTGCGCCTAGCTCTTCCTAATGGTCGTTTTCCGATTGGTCTTCCAGTCAAGACTTTGAAAGCGTCTCTACTTTCTTCCATTCTAGCTGCATGACCCGCCCATCTAAGCCTCCCAGACTTGACAACCCTCACAATGCTGGGTAAACCATATAAATTATGTAGTTCCTCGTTATGAAGTTTCCGCCATTCCGCATTCTCGTTCCCTTGGGTCCGAATATTCGTCTCAGGATCTTGTTCTCAAATACTTTCAGTCTATGTTTTTCCCTCAGAGTAAGCGAACATGTTTTGCAGCCATACAGAACAGCAGGCAATATTATCGTTTTGTATATTTTAAGTTTCAAATTCCTCGACAGAATTCGCGACGACAAGAGATTTTGAACCGAATAGTAACACGAATTCCCTGCGTTTAGTCGACATTTAATTTCTCCGTGAATATGATTTTCCTCTGTTAATATTGATCCTAGATATTTGAAAGTATCCACTTTATCAAAAGTATTATTTAATATTTTAACGCATTCATAATTTGCTGTATTTCGGTCCCGACGCACTTCCATGTATTTAGTTTTCTCTCCATTTACTTCTAAAGTATGATAAAAACTATTCAATCTATATAATACATCACACACAGACCAAAAAAGAAAAACATGTGAATTTGTCAGATATATAAAAACTTGTTGAAGAAAATGTTAAAACACATTATTGTTGGATTAAAGACCTAAGTAAATTAATTAGTACTCAAATAAGTAAATGGAGAGCTCGAAAATTTGTGTGATCGATGTTTGTTATACTTTAATAACAAAGTGCATTAGATAAACATGAGCAAGATTGTTCATCGAATAAAGCAGTAAAAATAATAATGCCTGAAGAAATCACACATGCTAAATTTAAGAATTATCAGTACAAAATGAGAATGGCCTTTGTAATATATGCCGATTTTGAATGCTTATTGCATAAGGTTTTGGGATGTGAAGAATGTTATCTAGAAAACAAACCATATACAAAAAAATATCAACAACATAAATCTTCTTGTAAAAGGCGATGGAACTAAAACCGAACCTATTTGTTTAGAGGTAAAAATGCAGATAAAATGTACATAAATAAATTACAGAAAGAAGCTAAAATGATATCTTACATTTATAAGCAAAATAATGAATTACCTTTAACAAAGAAACAGAGAAGAGAGTTTAATAGATCCGAATTTTGTTATTACTGTAAAGAAAAATACACTAAAAAGAATTATAAAGTTAACATCATGATCATGTAACAGGAGAGTTTATAGCTCCTTTCTGTAATAATTGTAATTTAAAGTTATAATTCAAAAAGTTTGTGCCAATCATTATACATAACAGGATACGACTCACATTTATTCATTAAAGAGCTTGGATGTAATAAAGAAACAATTGATTTATACCTAATAACAAAGAACGCTACATTTCATTCAGTAAAAAGGTTGGAACTATCAAATTAAAAATCATATATTCGTTTAGATTTTTGGAGTGTTTAGACAAATTATCATCAAACCTAACAAGAGAACAAATGACTCACACACAACACTTCTACCCTAATGAAGAACAATTTAACCTTGTAACAAGAAAAGGTGTTTACCCGTACGATTATGTTAGTGACTGGAAAAAGTTTAAACAGAGACAATTAAGGCCAAAGAAAGCATTCTTAAACAAGCTTATCAACACACACATAAGTTATGAGAATTATACGCATGCGAAGAAAGTGCGGAAAACATTTAAAATTAATAATCTCGGACAGTACCATGACCTATATGGAAAACTGATGTGTTGTTATTAGCAGATGTGTTTGAGAACTTTAGAGAAACATGTCATAAAGCTTATGGTCTTGATACAGCTTGGTATATGACAGCACCAGGTTTAGCTTGGGATGCAATGTTAAAGATGACAAATATAGAATTAGAATTATTAACAGATAATGATATGGCGCTGATGATAGAGAAAGGTATAAGAGGAGGAATTTCACAATGTAGTAAAAGATATGTAAAAGCAAACAATAACTATATGGAAGATTACGATGAGAATAAAGAAGATTTATACATAATGTGCTTGGATGTTAACAACTTGTATGGATGGGCAATGAGCCAATACTTGCCATTTAAGGGATTATGATGGTTCAATGAAGACGAGATAAAAGAAACTGATTTCACAAATATACCTGATGATTCTGATGCGTGTAACATATTAGAAGTTGATCTTGAAAATCCTAAAGAATATCATTCAAGAAAACTGGCCTGTTATTAATGGTAGAACATTAAGGAGGAGGAGAAGGAAGACGAGAAGGAGGACGAGGATAATTATACTACAAATAAAGCCGAAACAATGTTTATGCATACGAATTGACCAGCATTTTTTTCTAGTGGCAGCTTTGTAAGGTTCTAGTTCTCTTAAACTAGTTTGATTGTAAGATCAGGTCAAGAGTGTGCCATCTGTGAACCAATTTGAACGAAACTAAAACTGTTTAGCTAATCAAAGGGAGCAATATAATAAGATAAATTTAATTATGAGTTATAGACGCAATGTACAGTATTTAACTCTAAACTCGAAGCACTTTAGCATTCTAATTATTAAATACTTCACGCTATTCTTATGTACTGATCAAAGCATTGCGATAACGGGTGTGCTGAAAGTTATAGAAAATCAAAAAATGGTCTAGAAGTTATAAACAATCAGGAGGACATTATGCGATAGAGTAAAAATGTAATTATGTATAGTGTAATGCAGTTTTAGATTTAAGTTCTTTATGATTTTAAATGGCATAAAAGCCTATGCGCAAAGTAACCTGCTCAATCTCACCCTACTCAATCTGTGCTGGTAAAAGATATTTCCAAAATGGGTTGGCCAGAGTTTTGGCCCAGAAGTTAGGTTATTACAATACTAAAGACATTCGATTATGTATGCGCAATATTGATATATCATCAAAATATATAAAAAGGAATAATTATAATTTATCAATTTTTCTTGAAGGAATATACGGAACTTTTTGTAAATGCCGAACGAAAATATTATTATTATTTCTAGTAAAAGTGCAAGAACACATAGTAACAATTACACAATGACGTTCGAGGAAAATTTATGACTCAAACTAGGCCTGAAAAATGACCTGTTTCTATTCATGAATTGTTTGCGAAACAAGCGAAGTTTTCAGACAGTAGAAATCGAGATTGTAGGCTGTGACGTCATGTAATTACTTTTTCCCTGTGAAGGAAGTCGTTTCAACTCGAATTTGTAAGAACGAGAGAAATCGACAATTCTGCATTTTATTACAAATCAGAAATATGATCATTCTAAATTATATTTTCTTTTCTGAATATCCACGGAAAATCGAACCGCGGATCCCTAATGCACAAAGCGAATACTCAAGCCACTACCATAATAATGCTCTTTTAAGTAAGAGTGAAGTATCACTCGTCTATGTAGGAAATGCAAACGTTTACGAATCCAATGTTTTATTAACCGTGAATCACTGATTTTGGTCATGATAAAATAGTGCAGTCCAGAGAATTCAATATTAAATTTTAAAAAGACTAAAAGCATCTCTGAAATTTGTCTCTATTCTATTCGGTTATTCTCGTTCTCCAAATAATTTCAATAACCTGGAAGGGCAGGGATACACCAAGGGCATTGTATATTTCAAAGGTTTTCCCATCGGGAATCGAAAGTGAGACCCCGCTTACTAATCAATCAGATGGGTGGGGTGCCTGGTTCGTTTCCAAGGCAAACAAGGTTGAGACGGACAAAATAGTGGTCGTGGGTTTTCTCGGGACAATCGCAATTCCTCATTCCACCAATTCGTCCATCATCACTTGCTTTAATCATAGTTTTCCTTAGCCTAACAGGCATAAGCGTTGGACATTAAGTGACTTCATTTTCAAGCTGTTAACGCAAACCAATCCGAATCGAAAAACAGTTGTATTTTCTATTGCTCATTAAGATTTTGTCACAAGAACAATATGTAGAAAAAGTCATGGCGAATCGTAATTCCATTCAAAAATGAAACAGCAGACTAGCAATACTTTAACCTAAAATGTAACCATTACATATCCTTTGGAACTTTTCCAAAATCTGTACGGATATTCTGGAAAGTGCCACAGCTGGAGTTGGACTATAGGACTAAAACTATAGAGATTTCATTTCTTTTTTTCTCCCGTTCCACATTTTTTATTCTATTATCATTACTTAAAGGTGAAGTGGTTCGATGTTCCAGGAGGCTCCCCCCAAGCATATACTACAGACACATATAACATTTTAAGACATAATATGATTTAACATACAATTAAATGTACTGTACCTTTTATCATTCGTTTAGCAGGGCTGTAGGCCAGTCTCTTAACTAGTTGCAATACGAATCATCAAAACATTTGACAATGTTATCTTATCTGTTGCTCTTGAAACTAAACCATTTTAAGATGGAGTTCAATGTGCTAGCAAACAGAGAAAGAAAGAGACTAGCAAAACAGACATTCACATATATGTATGTATGTGTCTGTGTTTTTTTTAATGTTCGAACCTGAACAGAACTATGAATAAATACAATTGTTCTTTCAACTGCCTTTATAACTAAATGAAGAAAGAACATATATATATTTACTTACCTATTTTAATAAGAACGACCGGTATCACAAAACACACACTACAGTTTTAGGCGGAAAACACAATCAATTGGTAGGCTTCAATCGTGATAACTGAAAGCACAAAACACACACTACAGTTTTAGGTTGAAAATACAATCAATTGGTAGGCTTCAATCGTGATAACTGAAAGGACTCTGATGAAGATCCTGTAGCCGTCCAAGAGTCTGTGCGGGAGGGGCGGGGCTTGGGAATCCAAATTGGCTAACCAATACAACACGAATAGAAAAGGCATGTTTTTTCATGAACCTATAGCTGATGGTAACCCTAAAAGGCCGAAAAAGGCATGTTTTATATTGTTTCTAGCAACAGGCTGTTCTCACAAATCAACATTTTCCCACGCGCTCCTGTGGTAGAGCCGTAAAAGGCTATGAACATAACAACTAAAGGCTTGTCGAAACTTGCCTCCCAATTCCAGGAAATGATATCGATTTACTTGTCATAACAGACATCATCATGTGAATATTTATATAACACATTTCACATCCTACGTCTTTAAACAATATGATATGCTATGAGAAGCTTCCGGTATTAGAATATGCTCAATCATTGGAATCCGTTCGCAGGAGGTCTGGGGGAGGAATGTATAGGTGTGTGTTTCGTTATAAGACTCATATATTGTTTCTTGTCTCACGTCTTAAAAAAAATCGTGAAATACAATATTTACCTTAGCAACTAAGTCAATTTCGTGAGAAGCTTTGATCATTTGAATATCACGTCTTCGGTTCATAATCTACAGACACTTTGTGGGAATAGAACCAATGGGGGCTAAGCAAGACGATTTTGCATGGGTATGTGTTTCGTTATGAGACTCATATATTGTGTTTAATCCCACGTTTTTTTTAAAAAAATCATGAAATATAATATTTTCCTTAGCAACTAAGACCAAATTCATACAATCTGCTGAGAAGCTTCGATCATTTGAATATCATGCTTTCAGTTCATAATCTACAGACATTTTGTGGGAATAGGACCAAGGGGTTAAATCGCTTATGCTCTTTGGCTTTCCAGGAGGAGTAGGGGGTGACGGGGGTTCAAATAAACCAAAATTTTCCCACGGGCTTCTGTGGTAGCCGTAAAAGGCTATGAACATAGCAACTAAAGGCTTGTCGAAACTTGCCTAACAATTCCAAGAAATGATATCGATTTCTAGGAAAACAAGATCAAATTTCGCTGACTCGGCCATCTATACGCCCTGTATTCTACTTCCATCCTTCCCCTGCCACAACAGGGAAGGAAAGCCGACGACTTTTCATTTCATTTCATTTCAAAACCCCGTCCATAAGAGAGAGTGAGGTAGGGAGAGGGGTGACTCATTCGGGCCAACGGGGGTCCCTACTACTGTTAGTGTAAAGCCAAAATCTTTAAGATGTAAATGGTAAGCACGGTTTGTATGAAATTTGACTTGAAATTAAAGTTGGAGTTCTTTCAAGAATATGGGAGATCATTCCCCCATCCACAGGGTAGAGGAGCTGTAGGAAACCTTCTAGTAAGATACTAATATCGTAAAATATCATAAAAAGGGCCAAGTGGGAGCAAATGAAAGTTTAGTACTTTTACCCCAGATCTAGTACGTTTTTCAGCAAAGGTTAGTACGAAATATTTTTGCTGGGTGGTCACACCGGTTATGCTTACTACAAACAAACAAGCGTCGTGGCTAAGGAAATAAGCGAGTAACGACCCTGGTAGAAAAGCGAGAGTGGAGTTCGGCAGTGGCTGTTGTAGTGAATGCTTCGTGTCTGGTGGTGCTCCGTAAGGAAAAAGGCTAAGTGGGACTTACTATACACCTACCCTACACTTACACTTTCTGTTGCATTTACACGTACATACATTCCCTTCTTTTTATACCTTTTCCTCTTTCATTTTACACTTCCCACTTACCCTTCATATTTTGCCATGTTCATCTTGGCTTTTTGCCCTTTCCTTGTCCGAACTTCTTTCCCGATTTTGACCTTTTCCTGACTTTGACTCTTTTCCTGATTTGTGTCACTTTTTCCCGGTTGTGTCCTGTATACTGTTCTATTTTGTTTTTCAATCATAAATCCTCTATTTGAGGTACACATTTGACAATTTAGTAATTGTAGCACACATGAATAGTAAGCTGGTGCATCGACCTATTTCACTGATAATAGTCATAAGACAAAGACAAAGGAAATAAGCAACTGCAGAAGATTGGAAATATAAGGACCGAAGGGAAGATACAAACATGTTGTTGAAAGAAAAGCAGGGTGTCAGTGATCAAAAACTAAATACTCAAATCTCAAACATCCCTTTCGTAATAATGTTTAATACTTATTTTAATAAGTTTATTATCAATCCTGATGATAGCAAACACACCATACAATAAAAAATACATACTCCAACCATTTCTAGAACTCAATACCAATTCTAAATTACTAATTTATATTTTAATCCTTTTTTATATCATCAAAAAATATGACTAATATATGCAAATAATTAATCCTTCTATTATTCCATTTCTTGTTGACTTCACATATAGTCAATATCAGACATTATTAACCTCGCATACTAAGTATCCAGCTTTTCACATTGATTTGTTATCAGAAGCCAACAAAACAGGAAACCACACTCAGCAGTCCGCATACGTTACAATGAAAAACGACCAAAAAATCATACCTCACATAAGTAGCTCTGGCTCTCAAATTTTGATCTTCAGTCAAAATATAAAATCAGTTTCGGTATCAAGGAGAATCAGTCAAGTGGAAAAGCAAAGAAAAACACATTTATTACTACACACATTTATTCAATTTAATTTAAAATTTGAATATTCCTATTTTTAATCATGCTCTAATGAAAACATAACTACAGGCTTTCTATTAATCCATTTCTTGTTGACTTCACATATAGTCAATATCAGACATTATTTACCTGGCATGCCAAATATCCAGCTTTTCACATTGATTTTGTTATCAGAAGCCAACAAAACAGGAAACCACACTCAGCAGTCCGCATACGTTAAAATGGAAAACGACCGGAAAATCATACCTCACACAGTTAGCTCTGGCTCTCAAATTTTGATCTTCAGTCAAAATATAAAATCAGTTTGGTATCAAGGAGAATCAGTCAAGTGGAAAAGCAAAGAAAAACACATTTATTACTACACATATTTATTTAATTCAATTTAAAATTTAAATATTCCAATTTTGAATCATGCTCTAGTAAAAACATAACTACAGGCTTTCTATTAATCCATTTCTTGTTGACTTCACATATAGTCAATATCAGACATTATTAACTTCGCATGCCAAGTATCCAGCTTTTCACATTGCTTTTGTTATTAGAAGCCAACAAAACAGGAAACCCCACTCAGCAGTCCGCATACGTTAAAATGAAAAACGACCGGAAAATCATACCTCAGATAATTAGCTCTGGCTCTCAAATTTTCCTCTTCAGTCAAAATATAAAATCAGTTTCGGGATCAAGGAGAATCAATCAAGCGGAAAAGCAAAGAAATACATATTTATTATTACACACATTTATTCAATTTAATTTCAAATTTAAATATTCCTATTTTTAATCATGCTCTAATGAAAACATAACTACAGGGTTTCTATTAATCCATTTTTTTTGTTGACTTCACATATAGTCAATATCAGACATTATTTACCTCGCATGCCAAGTATCCAGCTTTTCACATTGATTTTGTTATCAGAAGCCAACAAAACAGGAAACCATACTCAGCAGTCCGCATACGTTAAAATGGAAAACGACCGGAAAATCATACCTCACATAATTAGCTCAGGCTCTCAAATTTTGCTCTTCAGTCAAAATATAAAATCAGTTTCGGTATCAAGGAGAATCAATCAAGTGGAAAAGCAAAGAAAAACACATTTATTATTACACACATTTATTCAATTTAATTTCAAATTTAAATATTCCTATTTTTAATCATGCTCTAATGAAAACATAACTACAGGCTTTCTATTAATCCATTTCTTGTTGACTTCACATATAGTCAATATCAGACATTATTAACCTCGCATGCCAAGTATCCAGCTTTTCGCATTGCTTTTGTTATCAGAAGCCAACAAAACAGGAAACCACACTCAGCAGTCCCCATACGATAAAATGGAAAACGACCGAAAAATCATACCTCACACAAATTGGCTCTGGCTCTCAAATTTTTCTCTTCAGTCCAAATATAAAATCAGTTTCGGTATCAAGGAGAATCAATCAAATGGAAAAGCAAAGAAAAACCATTTATTATTACAAACATATATTCAATTTAATTTCAAATTTAAATATTCCAATTTTTAATCATGCTCTAATGAAAATATAACTACAGGCTTTCTATTAATCAATTTCTTGTTCACTTCACATATAGTCAATATCAGACATTATTAACCTCGCATGCCAAGTATCCAGCTTTTCACATTGATTTTGTTATCAGAAGCAAAAAAAAAACAGGAAACAACTCTAAGCAATCCGCATACGTTAAAATGGAAAACGACCGAAAAATCATACCTCACATAATTAGCTCTGGCTCTCAAATTTTTCTCTTCAGTCCAAATATAAAATCAGTTTCGGTATCAAGGAGAATCAATCAAGTGGAAAAGCAAAGAAAAACACATTTATTGTTACACACATTTATTCAATTTAATTTAAAATTTAAATATTCCTATTTTTAATCATGCTCTAATGAAAACATAACTACAGGCTTTCTATTAATCAATTTCTTGTTGACTTCATATATAGTAAATATCAGACATTATTAACCTCGCATGCCAAGTATCCAGCTTTTCACATTGCTTTTGTTATCAGAAGCCAACAAAACAGGAAACCACACTTAGCAGTCCGCATACGTTAAAATGGAAAACGACCGGAAAATCATACCTCACATATTTAGCTCTGGCTCTCAAATTTTGCTCTTCAGTCAAAATATAAAATCAGTTTCGGTATCAAGGAGAATCAATCAAGCGGAAAAGCAATGAAAAACACATTTATTGTTACACATATTTATTCAATTTAATTTCAAATTTAAATATTCCAATTTTTAATCATGCTGTAATGAAAATATAACTACAGGCTTTCTATTAATCCATTTCTTGTTGACTTCACATATAGTCAATATCAGACATTATTAACCTCGCATGCCAAGTATCCAGCTTTTCACATTGATTTTGTTATCAGAAGCCAACAAAACAGGAAACCACACTCAGCAGTCCGCATACGTTAAAATGGAAAACGACCGAAAAACCATACCTCACATAATTAGCTCTTTCTCTCAAATTTTTCTCTTCAGTCCAAATATAAAATCAGTTTCGGTATCAAGGAGAATCAATTAAGCGGAAAAGCAAAGAAAAACACATTTATTATTACGCACATTTATTTAATTTAATTTCAAATTTAAATATTCCTATTTGTAATCATGCTATAATTAAAAAAAACTACAGGCTTTCTATTATTCCATTTCTTGTTGACTTGACCGATATTCAATATCAGACATTATTAACCTCGCATGCCAAGTATCCAGCTTTTTACTTTTCTTTAGTTATCAGAAGCAAACAAAACAGGAAACCACACTAAGCAGTCCGCATACGTTAAAACGAAAAACGACCGGAAAATCATACCTCACATAATTAACTCTGGCTCTCGAATTTTGCTTTTCAGTCAAAATATATTATCATTTTCGGTATCAAGGAGTATCTATCAAGCGGAAAAGCAATGAAAAACTCATTTATTATTACATTTATTTATTCGGTTTAGTTTAAAATTTAAATATTCCAATTTTTAATCATGTTCTAATGAAAACGTGACTACAGGCTTTCTATTATTCCATTTCTGGTTGACTTCACATATAGTCGATATCAGACATTATTAACCTCGCATGCAAAGTATCCAGTTTTTTACTTTGCTTTATTTATCAGAATGCAACAAAACAGAAAACCACTCTCAGCAGTTCGCATATGTTAAAATGAAATACGACCGGAAAATCATACCTCACATAATTAGCTCTGGCTCTCAAATTTTCCTCTCCAGACCAACTATAAAATCAGTTTCAGTATCAAAGCAAAGCGGAAAAGCAAAGAAAAACACATTTATTATTACACATATTTATTCAATTTAATTTAAAATTTAAATATTCCTATTTTTAATCATACTCTAATTTAAACGTAAACTACAGGCTTTCTATCATTCCATTTCTTGTTGACTTCACATATAGTCAATATCGGACATTATTAACCTCGCATGCCAAGTATCCAGCTTTTTACTTTGCTCTAGTTATCAAAATGCAACAAAACAGGAATTCACTGTCAGCAGTCCGCATACGATAAAATGAAAAACGACCGGAAAATCATACCTGACATAATTAACTCTGGCTCTCAAATTTTGCTCTTCAGTCAATATATAAAATCATTTTCGGTATCAAGGAGAATCAATCAAACGGGAAAGCAAAGAAAAACACATTTATTATTACACATATTTATTTAATTTAATTTTAAATTTAAATATTCCAATTTTTACTCATCCTCTAATTAAAACATAAACTACATGCTTTCTATCATTCCAGTTCTTGTTGACTTCACATATAGTCAATATCAGACATTATTAACCTCGCATGCCAAGTATCCACCTTTTTACTTTGCTCCAGTTATCAGAATGCAACAAAACAGGAAACCACTCTCAGCATATGTTAAAATGAAAAACTACCGGAAAATCATACACCACATAATTAGCTCTGGCTCTCAAATTTTGCTCTTTACTCCAAATATAAAATCAGTTTCGGTATCAAGAAGAATCAATCAAGCGGAAAAGCAAAGAATAATACATTTATTATTACACATATTTATTCAATTTAATTTCAAATTTAAATATTCCTATTTTTAATCATGCTCTTACAAAAACTTAAACTACAGGCTTTCTATTATTCCTTTTCTTGTTGACTTCACATATGGTCGATATGAGACATTATTAACCTCGCATGCCAAGCATCCAGGTTTTCACATTGCTTTAGTTATCAGAAGGCAACAAAACAGGAAACCACACTCAGCAGTCCGCATTCGTTAATATGAAAAACGACCGGAGAATCATACACCACATAATTATCTCTGGCTCTCAAATTTTCCTGTTCAGTCCAAATATAATATCATTTTCTTTATCAAGGAGAATCAATCAAGTGGAAAAGCAGTGAAAAAAACATTTATTCATATTTATTCAATTTAATTTAAAATTTAAATATTCCAATGTTCTTAAGTTACGGTTTGTTCCGACTGAAGTAGGGCCAGGAGCGGATCCAGAACGGACTTCTGGAGAGGGGCGTTGGGTTGTAATACTGCTACTTAAAGTTACTTTTAAACAGCTCCAAACTCTGGGATGGTTTTTATTTATATATAAAATATGAAAAACACTTTCTTTTTTTGGGGACGAGCGATGGCCCCGATAGCAGCCCTGGCAGCTTATAACTCCGAAAGCAAGCATTTGTGCACCCAGGTTGATCTATACTTTTCTTCTTCTCTTGGCGTCAAGACTCAACTCCCAAAATTTTTCGGTGTCGTTTTGATTCAACCTGTATAAATCAAAAGACCACATAGTCACTGACTAATACTCTAAATAGGAGACACCCGTTTGTTCATATAAATTGAATTTAGCTTTACCTTCAACAGTGCTGTTAAATGAAACTTTAACCTACATGTGATCTGAATCACACGAGATTGTACCGCCGGATGGCGTCGTGCCATGGAAAATCAGCGCCCGGGGCGAAATATACGACGGCGCCCCCTACTATATATGAGTGAGGTCGGCAGACCAGCCGCAAAGCGGAAGGGGAAGCATTGGACGAAAAACCTTTTTAAACATACGTAGTAAAACACAATGATACTCTTGTATTGTTTTTCACTGTAAGAAAAAGATGAAAAAAAATGAAAAATTTAAAATAAAAGACAAATAAAACAGGTCCATTATGGTATGTGAATAGTGGCAAAAGTTACAAACCTCCCTTTTCATTCTGCGCCTTTCGTTTCACAGCAACTTCCGCTGCACAACAGGTAATAATTGACACGCGCCAAACACGCCACTCCTTTTCCTTTCCTCACGTATAATACAGTTTTTTTTCTCTCTCTCTCTCTTTTATACACTTTCAGAAATTCACAGGCTCGGTTGCTGTCTTCCCTGAAACCACAAAACAACATTCAAATAACCTCAACCGACAACCCGCCCGCTGTGACAACCCATCCGTCAATCTTGTATCAAGAACGAAAGAATATGATGGTCTTTTCCTTTTTCTTTCTTTCTGTCAGCTTTTTAAAATCCTTTTTTCAACACAATTTTCATTGACTTTCCCGTTGCCCGAAACAGGAGTAATGTAACACAATAATCATAATCGTCTCCCCTGAACGCTTATCGAATACTTTAGAAATAGAATAATAAACGCTATATTAATAGTACAGTAAATATTGACTATAGCGAAATGTACTGTAATAGACCCCATTTCAAATTTTGATATGCAGGAGAAATCAGGTTTCCTTGTCTCTCCTCGTATTTTTTTCAAGTCACGCCTAGTCTCACTTTGAAGTTTTTTTCCTCCGGTTTCGATTATCGAAAGGAGGTCCTCAACCCGTGGACATACAAAATTTATGACCTCAATTTATGACCTATGCATAAAGGTCTGAAGTTTTATAGAACGACTTTGTCCGTCCGTTCGTCTCCCGTTATGTTTCAGAGCAACACCGGTAAGAGATATAGAGAGGAGGTCAGGGTTGAATCCAGGACAGACTTCTGGGGGGTGTTGTAATACTGTATAGCTACTTTTAAGAGCTCCAAACTATGGGATGGGTTTTATTTATACATAAAATAAGCAAGTTTCCTCTTCTGGGGGAGAAGACGCCCCGATCGCCCCCCTGGATACGCCGCTGGAAGAGATACTTCACCATCGATTATGCTTCACAGAAACAGGTTAGCCCAGCATTACTGGTTGGAATATTTATCAATTATCATTATAGAACAAAAATTATAATACACAGCGAAAAACATTTTTTTGCAATCGATTCTGGGCAGTGTTGGGTAAGTTACTTGTAAAAATGTAATGCGTTACAAGTTACTTTACTTTCCTTTAAAATGTCACGCTTTACTTGTCCCCAAAAAGTAACTGTTACCCTACTTCCAAAGTAACGCGTTACTTTTAGGCACGAAAGAGTCATTTCCATTTTCCACTTAGACCCCACCGCCACACAACTGTACAGAAACTTGACATTGACTAATCAACGTAGCTTTCCGTACGGAAGACAAATGCAACATAATTATCAAGTTGAGTTAACGCTTTCAAAAATGTTGCATGCTGAATTTAACAAGGAACGCAGTTCCTAGGAAGTTTCCAAGAGACGATATCAAGGCACATCCAATGGATCTAGAGCAAGGGGGAACGGTCAGAATGGCAGAAGGGCAAAATGGCAGGGTACATAATGGTAGGAATTAATGGTAGGAGAACGAAATGGCACGCGGACGAAATGGCAGAGGACGAAATGGCAGGAGGACATAAAGGCAGAAAGTATAATTTGAATTCTCGGGTTTTAAACTATTTTGTTTCTTACTTGGTAAATGAACATTTTGGCATAAATTTTATTCATTATGTTCCAAAATTTGAACTGCTAATAATATTTCAATTCTGAGAATTCTGATGTAAGAATTAAAAGAGTGCAACCAAGATTTCCACCGGAAGTTTGGATTTCTGATGAGGCAACTTTGTCTAACAATCCTCGCACAAATAACTTATGTGAGGGGTGGAATCTTAAGTATTTCCATTTGGTTGGACATAACCACCCAACGGTATGGAAATTCATACAAAGCCTACAGAAAGAGAATTCCACCGTTCATTCTACCATTTCCTAGTGCGAAAGAGGACAATACCCCGTCAAGAAAACTAAAAAGGTTTATGTTGATCTGCAGCATAGATTGAGGAACCTGTGTGTTGATTATTACACAAACAAAAGATCTTTTGAGGAATTCTTTCCCGGAATTACTCACAACTTTAAATTAACGACAATTAGAGTAGTTAGTCATTCTTATGATTGCAAATTGTTTTTGTAGTCTATTTTACGGTTTATTTTATTCCGACACTTCCTAAGAGACCACCACTTTTACGATACTTTTTCGATACGAGACAAACACAAACTTTGTCTCCTAGACTATTGTCGTGGTGTGTATATGAGTAACTTAAGACACAATCTATGCTACATTTGCGAACTGTTCTCTCGGGATTCCAGTAAATTTGATTCAAATGCAAAGTTTTCCGCGGCCCAATGCATATTTTACTAATTTTAACGGCCCATATGTAATTTGCATATTTATGGGCCTTCATATATCCGGAATTCAATCATACACTACTATAACGCTTGGTAACAAAATTGTTTTATACTAGTTTCTTTAGATGGAACTGGACATGAGTGTGGGTATATACAAAACAAATTGGATCAAGTATTGGATCAAAGAATTGTTGTGAATGAATATTAGTCTAGTAGTATACTGAGTAAATAGGCAGAACGATATTGAGGAGAAATTTATCGTATAATCACAACAGTGGCTTGTGATTGAAGAGGACAAAATTATGTATTATGTATTATGTCAGAAATAAGATAAAGTATGAATAATGATAATATATTGTAGATATTCACTATTATTATTATTATTATTATTATTATTATTATTATTATTATTATTATTATTATTATTATTATTATTATTATTATTAATTTCAGCACGCAAAGTGTTACACGTGTATATATACCGTGAAAGCAGAGAAATGAACTTGTTTTTCCGATTGCCTTTGTAAATAGCTGTGGGATTCTTCCTGTTATTTGAGGAGTGTCTGCAAATTTTGACTACCATAGCTTTGCTCAAATAAATGACACACTGCCGCAGAAAAGTAATATTGTCCTTCTCCTATTTTTATTGCCTACCATAAAAAAGGAAAGAGCTTAAAACTATTCAGTGAAGAAAAGTCTGAACCTCTGTAGGGACCTCTGATTACAGATTCCGTTTGGTGGTAACTTGTTTACTTGCAGAGTTGGAGGGCTGTTGAACAATAAACCACACGTGTTTAGTTGAAGTCCAGTATCAATCTGTAAGAAAGTTTGCCTCCAATGAATAAAATAAAAAAGAATTTCCGGCCATACAAAATATTAAGAAGCGAAATAAGCACTATATTTACCATGATATGTGGTGGGCGCGGAAGCTCAGTGCTAGAGCGATCACCTCCGATGTTTCGGGTCCCTGGTTCGAACCCAGCTAGCACCGTGTTGACTTTGTGGTGGAAAAACACCGTGCTCGTGGGTTGTTTCGGGGATCTCCAGTTTCATCCCACTTTCTTCATTCCACCATTTCACTCATCTCTTATCATCACTGTCTCCTTTAGCCTAACCGGCATAACCGTGGGACATAAAACTTAAGGATTTCATTTCATTTTTACCATTGTATGATAGGATTTAGCGAACATCATGATAATTGTCACTTCTGATGAAATTAAGTTATTAGGTGGACTGGATTGGTATTAAACCACAAGGGAAACTTGTTTGTTATGTGTCATTGTATCGAATTGCATAGGAATGATGAACTTCCTTTTCATACTTACTCGAAAATCAGAAAATGTGGTATACAAAGGGTGTTAATGAACTATACCAACAAACTGTAAGATGTGATACCTTACATCAAAATAAGACAAAAAGTTCATATGGGTCTGTGGGGAAAATGCCATAGTTTCAGAGCTAAGGCTGCCCATAATTGCGAAAAAGCCAAATATCAACAGGCCCTATTTCAAATTCCAGAAACTGTGGATAGTGGTCATTATCAGCGTAAAGGAAGTCACTTATATGTTAAGGATCTTCAGTAGCACGGTTTCTCGTACTCGGGGAAACGCATGGTGCAATGTTTTCATTCACGCTTATAAGTGAATAACACGTGAAATATACCGTGACGAAATACATAGCATCACACATTATTCAGAACACAAAAAAACAGTTTGTATTCTGTTTTGTATCTAACTATTTTTTATCCTCCTTGAAATCAGGGTATATCTGAAAACTCTATTGAGAGCATATCTAAGAATTACACCCTGTAAGGAATACTCCGTAATAGTGTTGTAAATTCCTGGTGGAAAAAACGGAAATTTTGGGTTAAAAAAAACGGTTTTCTACAGCTTTCCTTCCCGAACTTGGAAAAATTCGTAAAAATTGGGAAACATTGAAATTTTCAATATTTTACTACATTATGTTTTTAAAATGAAAACTATTTTATATTTACTAATTTTCAGTTAAGATCATTGAGTAGTTTTGTTGCTTGTATTGGAATAGGGAACTTTAGTGTCAACAAATATATTTGTACCACTCCTTTAAAGTTAGCAGCGTGATAGAATGGAGTTATGGCTTCAAAACATCCTAAAATATAATCCTAATTAGATTAATTAATATAGACAGATTTAAATTAGCTTCAGTAATCTTATAAAGTTACCGTTTCATGGCGGGAAAGTGTTAAATAACAGGTCAGAATCAGTTTGGTTAATACCAGTATCTTAATATATATATATATATATATATATATATATTATGGAGATACGTGTTATCCTCGTGCTGTGTAAAATTTTCGGAAAATAGAAACAAATTTTTGTTCGCCTGATGCTAATCTTATTTGCTGTAACATGTCTGTAGCATATATGTATACAATATATTTCGCTAGCAGGAAAAATACTTAAAGCAACAGTTTTTCATTTTACTTTTCAGTTTTCTGATAAAATAATCCTTCTTTATTATTTGTATATCTTTCGAACAACTTAAAAAAAAAAAGAGATGATCATATTTACATATACACACATACACAGCAAAAGTGCGTAAATTTGAGCAGTGACAAATACATTAAAGAAATTAACATATGAAATTTCCGTTCGTTATTATTAAAGCCTAGCATAATACCCGTTTTTCGCACGGGAACAATACGTTTCACTTTGGACAAAAAGGGCACCAAAACTGTCACCAATGAACTTAGAGACATCAAAAACTATGATTTCGACACGAGTATCAGTCATTTTCAATTACTTTTACATGTCACTTTCCCCTTTTAGAAGTAAAAAATGGGGGCTCAATTTGGATTTAAACGGCATCGGAAATATCACTCTTCATCTCAGCCACTCCGAAAACTATGGATACGACACTAATATTGGCCACTTTTTTTTCAATTTTTATATATCCACCCCTTCTGCCTCCCCCAAGTTTTGGCGCTGAATTTGGATTTAAACATCATCGCAAATGTCACTGCTCATCTGAACAACATTTGGCTTCTTAGCAATTTTGACAGCTCTAGCTCTCAAACTATGCACTTTTTGCCATAGGTCCATATGAACTTTATCTCTTATTTTGATGTGAGGTATCACTTCTTACAGTTTGTCGGTATAGTTCATTAACACCATATATATATATACAAGGGCGGATCTAAGGGGGGAGCTACGGGGCTATAGCCCCCCCTTGACGCTCAGGTTTACACTGGATAAAATGGGCTTCAATTCTGCTTTACACTGGATAAAACAGCAAATAATGGTTTAGCCCCTCCCTTGATCATATCCTGGATCCGCCACTGTAGATATATATATATATATATATATATATATATATATATATATATATATATATATATATATATATATATATATATATATATATATATATAGACTGTTCCATAATTCGTGTAATTTTCTACAGCACTGGAAGAAGATGATGTTTTCAAATTTGTCACTCTTATTATAAAATATCTGAATGTTTCGAATTTCTATAGGAAATAAGAGAATATTGCTTTTTAGCCCCTCTTTTACGGGTGTAAACACGAAAGTTCATTTTCCTTATGGCAGATTCAATGTTAAACTTTGGAGGCAGCTTTCTCCAATAATTATTCGTTAAGATTTTGGGGCAAATGAGTTGTATTTGTTACAGAAAACTCATTCACGAAGCTAGTAAAGCCACCTCAAACATTATTTTGGGAAGGTTCCCCTTTTGGGGGGCAAGGGGCGTAAAAAGGTGGTGGATGATGTGTTACCAAAATCCAAATATTTATTTTCGGAATGCCAGTAAGCGTCAGATTAATCACAAATGTCACAGAATTAGTGCTCCAATTCTCCTTACATGTAAGAGTGACTGATAATGGGGTTACAGCCCCCTTTCAAAAATAAAAAGTCACCATAAATATCATTCGTAGGGACATACGAAATGCAGGCTTTTTTTTAATTAATGTGAAATTTGTCGTCATTGTAGCCAAAAAGTATGCGTTTTTCAAATCTGGAATGTTATTTTGGTAACGCACCGCCTTAGGGGGGCACAGAGGGCGAAGCATTAGAAGATGGATCTGTATAAAAATTCAAAATTATGTTCCGGAATTGCCAGTGAGCGTTAGATTTTTCACAACTGTCCCAGAATTAATATTCTAATGTTCCTTGAATGTGCCAGTGACTTATATGGGGCTACTGCCCCCTTTCAGAAATAAACAAATCACCATAAAATCTCCACAATCCTTAGTAGGGACATATGAGACGAAGGCATTCTTTGTTAATTAATGTGAAATTTGCTTCGTTGTAGCAAAAAGGTATGCATTTTTCACATCAGGAATATTATTTTTGTAATGCACAGGGGGGAAAGCATAAGTTGTGGATCTTTATAAAAATTCCAAATTTTATTTTGGAATATCCATTGTATGTCAGATTTATCACAAATAATACAAAATTAATATTCCGATATTCCTTGTATGTGCCATTGACTGATATTGAGATGCAGCCCCCCTTCCAAAAATCACATTAAAAATTCCCGATAAATATCCTTAGCAGGGACATACGGAAGAAGCTATAATTTGTCAATTAATGTGAAATTTGGCTTTCTGATAGTAAAAATCTGGAATATTATTTTGGTAACAGGAGGCACAGGGCACGGTGGGTAATTTGGTACCATTGAGGGTCATAAGGGGGTTAATGAAATTCCAAATTTTATATTGATACTGCTCATGAGTGTCAAATTAGTTGCAAGATGCACAGAATTAATGTTCCATACTACTTTTATGTACCAGTGACTAATATGGGACTACAGCTCTCTTTGAAAATCATCATAAATTCAATATGATTGTTCTTACCCAAAGACCTAATGGCAGAAGCATTTCTTTTTAAATAATTAATGTAAAATTTGGCATTAGTTTAGAAAAAAATGTTTGTTTATAAGAATTGTTAAGTGACAATAAGATAATACCCATGTGTAGATTTCTTTTAGGGGCATTGACTCAGAATTTCTTTTGCCTAATGAGAGTGTCAATGTGAAATATTGAAAGCAGTTTTCTCCAATTAATTGTAGGAATTTTGCAGTAAATTTGCATTTTTAATTAGAAAATACAATAACACTCTTTCGCTTGTACCTATGATGGTGCATGCGTCTGGAATTTTATTACGGCCATTCCTTCTTATATTGGGTACCAGTAGCGACATGAAAAATTCCAACTTTTCGTTATTTGTGTTATTGGCGGTAGCGTAAAAATAATCACTAATATCACAGAATTTACGCTCAGAAGCTATTTCCATGTGCCGGTGGTCCTTGTGGGGCTACAACTTTCCCTTTCCGGTCCCAAAATCGCTTTGAAAACCACAATAAATATCCACGCCACCTTTTTATACGACTACAACTATAAATCTATAAGTTTGGGGAATGACTTCTTTCTAAGGGGTGAAGTGTCGAATGGCCATCAAATAGTCCAGATCTTCCTCCATGAATTTTTTTTTTTGTGGAGATTCCTTTAAAAAGTTCTATCAAAAATCATGTAACAAGGGCGCCCATCAGGGTAGGGGCAAGGTGGGGCGTCCGCCTCCCCCCGTTTAGAGGAAATTGTGCTTAGGAAGATGGAAAACCCAATAGATATTTTAGAATAGTTACTGCAAAAATTGAGACTACATTTGAAATGTCGCTTATATTGCACCCTCTTGGAAACCATAACATGGGCGCCCTTGTAGATGACTTAAGGAATTGTCCAGAGCGTAGAGATGATCATTCCAGATATATTGGACAAGGTGTTCACAGTGGCTTTAGGAGATCGCATTAATTCATGTCTTGTTCGTTCACGAGAGCGTGCTGAATAAAAGTAATTTCATTTTATCTGTCTTACACTCAGATTAATGAAATCTTTAAACAATTTAGTTACTGACAACTGAGCAAAAAAAAAAAAAGTTTTAAAGAAGGACTAATATGTTTTGTTTGGTTTATGGTATAGCCTTACTCAATTTTATCCTTATTCCTCGCGAGACATTTGTTTTTACTACAACCATTTGTCCATAGTATTCGATTTCCTGACGTGCTCACATGTACAGTACACGAGAAAGCTACTGCGCGGAAAGTGGGATCATACAGTTATTGTGTAAGAAGCAAAGCCGTAGCTAAGGAGGGGCCAGCGGGGCGCCCGCCCCGGGCGCCGAACAAGCAAGGAGAAAGAAAAAGAGATTTTGGACATGAGTAAAAGACAAGTCGCCCCCAGAATGTATTGAAGCCCTGTTAGATCAATATTGCTGTCGGTTATCAATGAAATACGTAGATTTCTTAAAAATTTTCTTGCTCGCTTAGCTCGCAATCCCAGAGTTTAAATAAGTTACAACAATTATTTACTTATTACTTAAATAGTTATTATAGATGATTTCTTAATGACGTGTGGTATACAAAGTGCCCAGTGTACGCAGGAGCATTTTAAAAATCAGAAACGAGCAAAGTTGTGTTCGGCGTTTTGAAAGTGATGAGTTTGTTTAGTTCAAAACTTTTTTCTAGCCAATCGGATTAATCACGACGCACAGTGGGGCCAAAGCACTGAATTCTTGGCAAAAATAAGAATTCGCAATATGAAGCAGAAAATTGAAAGAAAACCAATTAGTTCGGTATGTGCAGTGGCTACAATAATGTTATTTCGACATTATTTCATCAAAAACATAGAGTTTTACATCATAAAAGGAAATATTCCTTATATTCGCGCCTAAATTATATAACAGATTATATGATTGGCATAAACAAACGAGTGGGCAATATGCTTTGATTTGGCAATTTACGATTGGCTTACATTCTTAGGCATGAAAGGAAAAAAGTGTACTTATTCATTTTACAACTGAGGAGTAATAAAATTGAAGAAAAGTTCTTGCTTCTCAAAATTATTTCAAAGTTGTGGAGGATTCGTTATGACAATGAAGATGCAAGGATGCTTCAATACATAAAAATTATCTCATCACAAGTTCTCGATATGAATATATTATCAGATATATTAAACATATTATCATTTACAAGCATCAGTAACCTGTTCAGGTTGTTTCATATATTGCATCGTGCATTATGTGAGCTCATTTTAGGGCTCTATTGGAACACTCTGAACTGGAGCGAACGGAGGCTCATTACAGTTGATTCCAATGTCACTTCTGCGCACGCATCACAAAAAACACAATACTGAGTTGATTAACACCATTTTTAATCTGGTTCTACCTTATGGTCCATAGATTGTTTAACAAACATTGGCGTTTCCAAATGTCGCCACCATTAATCAATATGTTTGACTAGAGTTTAGTTCTGTTGGTGAATGCCAGAGAAGTATGACTAGATGTTGGAAACAAGATGGGTCCTGGGGGCGAAGCCCCTAACGCGGTCTGGGGGCAAAATTTCCAGAATCGACCTATATTCAACTTTGTCACTACGTGCATGGGGAACACACGTCTAATAACCTAACAATTACCTGGCCACACTGTGCGACGGTGAGAATGAAGGTATGAAAATGAGAAGAATGAAGAGACACATTCAAGCTGCTGTTCGCGCGGGAATATTAAAAATAAAGGTAAATGGGGTGAACAAATAACATTTTCGAACTTCAAGCAGTTGTGGAATAGGTGCTTAAGGGATCAGAACTTAGCCCAACGAAGTTCGACTTTTTCAGACACTAATTACTACCAATGATTTATTTTTAAATTCCATTGACATATCAAATGCTTCCAATTTGGAGGAATTTATTGGGGTCATTTTTTCATCAACTATTTTTGTATCGCCAGCATATTATTTTGTGCATACGTGTCTAGTTGTGTGATGTTTTTATCTATCTACATACATACAAAACGTAAGTACACACATTCTTTATACATGCACGTGTTAGTGTGTTTTAATATGTTAATCAATAATAGGTATCTTAAATTCGGAACTTTCATTCATTAAGAAATTAAGTAATTACTATAATTTCAGACATATGTAGTAGCCAAAGTATATTTTGGATTTTAAGTACAAACATTGAACATATTCTTCACCTCCATCGATCAATACTTAGACATTCACAAAGAAGGCTTCTTCTGAATTTCCATTACATTTCACAAAATATTTTTACCGTAAAATGATCGAAATTAAAATGCTATTGACGTGGTCACATACAGAATAAAATTAAAAAGTTTACAATTATTGCTGGAAATTAATACTGTCACCCATTTCGAACAATTTAAAAGCACATAGTTTCTAATGTATTGAAATTTCATTTCTTATCAATAGTATGAAACGTTGTAAATAGTAGTAACTTTCCATAACTGTTTCTCTTGTAAATCTGTATACAACCAAAGGTAGTTTTGTCAAGTTTAACAAAAAGTCCAAAATAAGACTCTTGAAAACAGCTCTTATTTGAAAAAGGATACATAATGATCGTTTTTGGTTGTTGCAATGGTCTTTCCAAGAAGATTAATAAAAATTCAGCGTAGCATAACAACAAAAGCTGTTTTTCTTATATATATATATATATATATATATATATATATATATATATATATATATATATATAGAGAGAGAGAGAGAGAGAGAGAGAGAGAGAGAGAATGATTGGTAAGGTGAGTGTAGGGGCGCTGAATTCTACTTCGCCCCGGGCGCCGAAATCTCTAGCTACGGCTCTGGTAAGAAGCATGGAAAGTTACGTTTTTTTTTTGTTTCTTTGTTTGTTTCTTTTAATGAATAAAGAAAACACTATTAAAACTTAAAGGTCACCTATTACACTTTTAATTTTTAAAATATTACTTCTCATTAAGATTTTTTCGTTCGTGGTCCCCGCGGCATTTTCCATTGTCATTTTCTGTTCTATTTCCAGCTGGTTTGCTTAAGTGTGCAGAAAATATACAAGTGACTTGTATGTGTAATTTTATGATATGAGAAGAGTCGAATTTGATTTTTAAAAACGCAATTTTTTTAAAATTATATTCCAGTTAAACAAAAACAACGCGGATATATATTAAATCTGGTACACTGACAGACGATATTCATTTACAATAGATTCTAGATTTTTAAAAAATAGAAACATTCTTCTACAATAATGACAAATTCCAAATTAACTGTAAAGCATATTTACCTTCTTCCCGTACGTCCCTTCTAAGGATATTTATCGTAAATTATATGAATTTTACAAGGGTGGCTGTAGCCCAATATCAGTCACTGGCACATGCAAGGATCATCAGAATATTAATTTAGTATCATTTGTGATTAATCTAAAGCTCCCTAGAATTTCCAAAATAAAATTTGAAATTTTATACATCTACCAAATTATGCTTCGCCCCCTGTGCTCCTTGTACCTTCTTCTGGTATTTCCCTACTAAGGATATTTATGGTGATTTCTTTTTACTTCTTTTGGAAGGGAGCTGTAGCCCCTTTATGACCATTCAAGTAGCATCGTAATAATAATTCTCTGACATTTCTTAATAATCTAACAATTACTGGCGTTTCCGAAAAAAAATGGAACTTTTATAAAGATTCATCATCTGATGCTTCACCCAGGCAGGTAGCCAAGGGGGGGTCCGGACCCCCCCCCCCGCTTCGATACCAAAAATGAGAAGAAATAACGAAGGATGAAATAAATGAAATGAGGAAAATAAGGATCGCTTTAAAAAAATTTAAAAATCAGGAAGCTTTTGGTTACTCTTTCTTATGAGGAGATTTGTATTACTTGAATACATGGTTGCGAGGAGCGAGATATAATGGAAGAGTCAGGGAATTTGAATTTTCTAGAAAAGTTACGGAATTCTCAGGATTTCTGCTACTAGTCAGGGGGATTTCAAGGGAGATTTCAAGCTTCTGAAAGTATAGTACCGTTGTGTAACAACGTGGACATTTTTTATCATAAATTTTCGTTATCGCATCCTTGCAGTATCAAACATGTTATTTCAAAAACAATTTTCTACTGCTTCCTTAACCTGTCATTGGAACAGACAGTACTTGACGGAATAATAAAAACAAAAAGTTATGTGGAAAGAAAGTTCTGTTAACATTTGAATTAACAGAGAAAGAAACGCAGAGATTGTGAAATATTTTACAAGACATTATTGAGTATGTACCTTTTATAATAGTGAATATGTACTTTTTATAATAGTGGATGTCATAATTAAGGAAAATTGTTATATTTGAATGGACAGAGGAAGGACGTAAATATTGTAAAATCTTTTTCAGCACTTTTTTTTTAAATTATTTTACTTGAAATTTCTCATAGTGCGTTATTAAAATACTTACTTACATATCCTAATTTTATTGTCCTAACAAACCAATATATGTTGATAGTAAAGTAAAAATGAAATGAAATGAAATCTTTAAGTTTTACGTGCCACGATTATGCCGGTTAGGCTAAAGGAGACGGTGATGATGAGAGATGAGTGAAATGGTGGAATGAAGAAAGTGGGAGGAAACGGGAGAACCCCGAGAAAACCCACGAGCACGGGATAGTAAAGTAGTTTAGATTGATCGAGCTCCTTGGCATTCAGGATTTCATGTCACCCCCCCACACACACACACCGTTACGAAATCCTGACTGAACGAACCAATATATGTTCCAGTAAAATAGTTAGGAATGATCGAGCTCCTGTTGTGATGACCATAGTATTTCATGTCACGTACCCCCCCTTCACGAAATCCTGGCTACGTGCCTGCTTCGCCCCCTGTGCCCCCCTAAGGCGATAGTTACTAAAATTACAATCCAAATTTGAAAAACCCACACTCTTTTGCTACAGTAACGACAAATTTCACATTAACTAACAAAAAGTACCTTCTTCTCATATGTCCCTACCAAGGATATTTATAGTGATATTTTTATTTTTGAAAGGGGGCTGTAGCCCCATATAATTCAATAGCACATGCAACGAGCATCAGAATATTAATTCTGTGACAATTGTGAAAAATCTGACGCTCAGAGTCACTGGCATTTCCAGAACAGAATTTTGAATTTTCATAAAGGTCCATTATGTAATGCTTCGCCCCCTGTGCCCCTCTAAGGCAGTGCGTTACCAAAATAACATTCATGATTTTAAAAACGCATACTCTTTTGCTAAAATGACGCCGAATTTCACATTAATTAACAAAAAATACCTTCTTCTCGTATGTCTATGATTGTATATTTATGATGATTTTTTTTTAATTTTTGAAAGGGGGCTGTAGCCCCATTATCACTCACTCTTACATGTAAGGAGCATTGGAGCATTAATTTTATAACATTTGTGATTAATCTGACGCTCACTTGCATTTCCGAAACAGAATTTAGAATTTTTATACAGATCCATCTTCTAATGCTTTGCCCCTGTACCCCCCTAAGGCGGTGCGTTACCAAAATAACATTCCAGATTTGAAAAACGCATACTTTTTGGCTACAATGACGACAAATTTCACGTCAATTAACAAAAAATGACTGCTTTTCGTATGTCCCTACAAATGATATTTATGGTGACTTTTTATTTTTGAAAGGGGGCTGTAACCCCATTATCAGTCACTCTTACATGTAAGGAGCATTGGAGCATTAATTCTGTGACATTTGTAATTAATCTGACGCTTACTGTCATTCCGAAAATAAATATTTGGATTTTGGTAACACATCATCCACCACCTTCTTACGCCCCTTGCCCCCGAAAGGGGGACCATCCCAAAATAATGTTTAAGGTGGCTTTACTAGCTTCGCGAATGAGTGCTTTGTAACAAATACAACTCATTTGCCCAAAAATATTAACGAATAATTATTAGTGATAGCTGCTTCCAAAGTTTAACATTAAATCTGCAATAAGGAAAATGAACTTTCGTCTTTACACCCGTAAAAGAGAGGCTAAAAAGCAATATTCTCTTATTTCCTATAGAAATTCGAAACATTCAGATATTTTTTAATAAGAGTGACAAATTTGAAAATATCATCTTTTTCCAGTGCTGTAGAAAATTACACGAATTATGGAACAGTCTATATATATATATATATATATATATATATATATATATATATATATATATATATATATATCTACAGTGGCGGATCCAGGATATGATCAAGGGAGGGGCTAAACCATTATTTGATGTTTTATCCAGTGTAAAGCAGAATTGAAGCCCATTTTATCCAGTGTAAACCTGAGCGTCAAGGGGGGGCCATATGATATATGAGCTCGTGAAATATGAGCTGATATGGGAAAATATGTAAAATTTTGACTTTTCGTTTTAATTGATTAATTAATTAGTGATAACGTGGAGGCCGCTTCAACAAGACGATAATATAGGTATAAAGGTACTTATCTGTAGATTTCATGATACCAAGATCGTTATCTTCCGAGGAGGGTAACTCGTGATATATGACCTGATATGGGAAAATATGTAAAATTTTGACTTTTCGTTTTAATTGATTAATTAATTAGTGATAACGTGGAGGCCGCTTCAACAAGACGATAATATAGGTATGAAGGTATGTATCTGTAGATTTCATGATACCAAGATCATTATGTTCCAAGGGGGGTAACTCGTGATATATGAGCTGATATGGGAAAATATGTAAAATTTTGACTTTTCGTTTTAATTGATTAATTAATTAGTGATAACGTGGAGGCCACTTCAACAAGACGATAATATAGGTATGAAGGTATGTATCTGTACATTTAATGATACCAAGATCATTATGGTCCGAGGGGGGGAACTCGTGATATATGAGCTGATATGGGAAAATATGTAAAATTTTGACTTTTCGTTTTAATTGATTAATTAATTAGTGATAACGTGGAGGCCGCTTCAACAAGACGATAATATAGGTATGAAGGTATGTATCTGTAGATTTCATGATACCAAGATCATTATGTTCCGAGGGGGGTAACTCGTGATATATGAGCTGATATGGGAAAATATGTAAAATTTTGACTTTTCGTTTTAATTGATTAATTAATTAGTGATAACGTGGAGGCCACTTCAACAAGACGATAACATAGGTATGCAGGTATGTATCTGTAGATTTCATTATACCAAGATCATTATGTTCCGAGGGGGGTAACTCGTGATATATGAGCTGATATGGGAAAATATGTAAAATTTTGACTTTTCGTTTTAATTGATTAATTAATTAGTGATAACGTGGAGGCCGCTTCAACAAGACGATAACATAGGTATGCAGGTATGTATCTTTAGATTTCATGATACCAAAATCATTATGTTCCGAGGGGGGTAACTCGTGATATATGAGCTGATATGGGAATATATGTAAAATTTTGACTTTTTGTTTTAATTGATTAATTAATTAGTGATAACGTGGAGGCCGCTTCAACAAGACGATAATATAGGTATGAAGGTATGTATGTGTAGATTTCATGATACCAAGATCATTATGTTCCGAGGGGGGTAACTCGTGATATATGAGCTGATATGGAAAAATATGTAAAATTTTGACTTTTCGTTTTAATTGATTAATTAATTAGTGATAACGTGGAGGCCACTTCAACAAGACGATAACATAGGTATGCAGGTATGTATCTGTAGATTTCATTATACCAAGATCATTATGTTCCGAGGGGGGTAACTCGTGATATATGAGCTGATATGGGAAAATATGTATAATTTTGACTTTTCGTTTTAATTGATTAATTAATTAGTGATAACGTGGAGAACGCTTCAACAAGACGATAATATAGGTATGAAGGTATGCATCTGTAGATTTCATGATACCAAGATCATTATGTTCCGAGGGGGGTAACTCGTGATATATGAGCTGATATGGGAATATATGTAAAATTTTGACTTTTCGTTTTAATTGATTAATTAATTAGTGATAACGTGGAGGACGCTTCAACAAGACGATAATATAGGTATGAAGGTATGTATCTGTAGATTTCATGATACCAAGATCATTATGTACCGAGGGGGGTAACTTGTGATATATGAGCTGATATGGGAAAATATGTAAAATTTTGACTTTTCGTTTTAGTTGATTAATTAATTAGTGATAACGTGGAGGCAGCTTCAACAAGACGATAATATAGATATGCAGGTATGTATCTGTAGATTTCATTATACCAAGATCATTATGTTCCGAAGGGGGTAACTCGTGATATATGAGCTGATATGGGAAAGTATGTATAATTTTGACTTTTCGTTTTAATTGATTAATTAATTAGTGATAACGTGGAGGCCGCTTCAACAAGGCGATAATATAGGTATGAAGGTATTTGTCTGTAGATTTCATGATACCAAGATCATTATGTTTCGAGGGTAGTAACTCGTGATATATGAGCTGATATGGGAAAATATGTAAAATTTTGACTTTTCGTTTTAATTGATTAATTAATTAGTGATAATGTGGAGGCCGCTTCAACAAGACGATAATATAGGTAAGAAGGTATGTATCTGTAGATTTCATGATACCAAGATCATTATGTTCCGGGTGGGATAACTCGTGATATATGAGCTGATATGGGAAAATATGTAAAATTTTGACTTTTCGTTTTAATTGATTAATTAATTAGTGATAACGTGGAGGCCGGTTCAACAAGACGATAATACAAGGTATGAAGGTATGTATCTGTAGATTTCATGATACCAAGATCATTATGTTCCGAGGGGGGTAACTCGTGATATATGAGCTGATATGGGAAAATATGTAAAATTTTGTCTTGTCGTTTTAATTTATTAATTAATTAGTGATAACGTGGAGGCCGCTTCAACAAGACGATAATATAGGTATGAAGGTATGCATCTGTAGATTTCATGATACCAAGATCATTATGTTCCGAGGGGGGTAACTCGTGATATATGAGCTGATATGGGAAAATATTTAAAATTTTTGACTTTTCGTTTTAATTGATTAATTAATTAGTGATAACGTGGAGGCCGCTTCAACAAGACGATAATATAGGTATGAAGGTATGTATCTGTAGATTTCATGATACCAAGATCATTATGTTTCGAGGGGGGTAACTCGTGATATATGAGCTGATATGGGAAAATATGTAAAATTTTGACTTTTCGTTTTAATTGATTAATTAATTAGTGATAACGTGGAGGCCCCTTCAACAAGACGATAATATAGGTATGAAGGTATGTATCTGTAGATTTCATGATAGCAAGATCAATATGTTCCGAGGGGGGTAACTCGTGATATATGAGCTGATATGGAAAAATATGTAAAATTTTGACTTTTCGTTTTAATTGATTAATTAATTAGTGATAACGTGGAGGCCCCTGCAACAAGACGATAAAATAGGTATGAAGGTATGTATCTGTGGATTTCATGATACCAAGATCATTATGTTCCGAGGAGGGTAACTCGTGATATATGAGCTGATATGGGAATATATGTAAAATTTTGACTTTTCGTTTTAATTGATTAATTAATTAGTGATAACGTGGACGCCGCTTCAACAAGACGATAATATAGGTATGAAGGTATGTTTCTGTAGATTTCATGATACCAAGATCATTATGTTCCGAGGGGGGTAACTCGTGATATATGAGCTGATATGGGAATATATGTAAAATTTTGACTTTTCGTTTTAATTGATTAATTAATTATTGATAACGTGGAGGACGCTTCAACAAGACGATAATATAGGTATGAAGGTATGTATCTGTAGATTTCATGATAGCAAGATCATTATGTACCGAGGGGGGTAACTCGTGATATATGAGCTGATATGGGAAAATATGTAAAAATTTTGACTTTTCGTTTTAATTGATTAATTAATTAGTGATAACGTGGAGGCAGCTTCAACAAGACGATAATATAGATATGCAGGTATGTATCTGTAGATTTCATTATACCAAGATCATTATGTTCCGAAGGGGGTAACTCGTGATATTTGAGCTGATATGGGAAAATATGTATAATTTTGACTTTTCGTTTTAATTGATTAATTAATTAGTGATAACGTGGAGGCCGCTTCAACAAGGCGATAATATAGGTATGAAGGTATTTGTCTATAGATTTCATGATACCAAGATCATTATGTTTCGAGGGGGGTAACTCGTGATATATGAGCTGATATGGGAAAATATGTAAAATTTTGACTTTTCGTTTTAATTGATTAATTAATTAGTGATAATGTGGAGGCTGCTTCAACAAGACGATAATATAGGTATGAAGGTATGTATCTGTAGATTTCATGATACCAAGATCATTATGTTCCGGGGGGATAACTCGTGATATATGAGCTGATATGGGAAAATATGTAAAATTTTGACTTTTCGTTTTAATTGATTAATTAATTAGTGATAACGTGGAGGCCACTTCAACAAGACGATAATATAGGTATGAAGGTATGTATCTGTACATTTAATGATACCAAGATCATTATGTTCCGAGGGGAGTAACTCGTGATATATGAGCTGAAATGGGAAAATATGTAAAATTTTGACTTTTCGTTTTAATTGATTAATTAATTAGTGATAACGTGGAGGCCGCTTGAACAAGACTATTAAATAGGTATGAAGGTATGTATCTGTAGATTTCATGATACCAAGATCATTATGTTCCGAGGGGGGTAACTCGTGATATATGAGCTGATATGGGAAAATATGTAAAATTTTGACTTTTCGTTTTAATTGATTAATTAATTAGTGATAACGTGGAGGCCGGTTCAACAAGACGATAATACAGGTATGAAGGTATGTATCTGTAGATTTCATGATACCAAGATCATTATGTTCCGAGGAGGGTAACTCGTGATATATGAGCTGATATGGGAAATATGTAAAATTTTGACTTTTCGTTTTAATTGATTAATTAATTAGTGATAACGTGGAGGCCCCTTCAACAAGACGATAATATAGGAATGAAGGTATGTATCTGTAGATTTCATGATAGCAAGATCAATATGTTCCGAGGGGGGTAACTCGTGATATATGAGCTGATATGGAAAAATATGTAAAATTTTGACTTTTCGTTTTAATTGATTAATTAATTAGTGATAACGTGGAGGCCCCTTCAACAAGACGATAATATAGGTATGAAGGTATGTATCTGTAGATTTCATGATACCAAGATCATTATGTTCCGAGGAGGGTAACTCGTGATATATGAGCTGATATAGGAATATATGTAAAATTTTGACTTTTCGTTTTAATTGATTAATTAATTAGTGCTAACGTGGAGGCCGCTTCAACAAGACGATATTACAGATATGAAGGTATGTATCTGTAGATTTCATGATACCAAGATCATTATATTCCGAGGGGGGTAACTCGTGATATATGAGCTGATATGGGAAAATATGTAAAATTTTGACTTTTCGTTTTAATTGATTAATTAATTAGTGATAACGTGGAGGCCGCTTGAACAAGACGATAATATAGGTATGAAGGTATGCATCTGTAGATTTCATGATACCAAGATCATTATGTTCCGAGGGGGGTAACTCGTGATATATGAGCTGATATGGGAATATATGTAAAATTTTGACTTTTCGTTTTAATTGATTAATTAATTAGTGATAACGTGGAGGCCGCTTCAACAAGACGATAATATAGGTATGAAGGTATGTATCTGTAGATTTCATGATACCAAGATCATTATGTTCCGAGGGGGGTAACTCGTGATATATGAGCTGATATGGGAAAATATGTAAAATTTTGATTTTGGTTGTACATAAATTCCCAGAAAAACTCCAATTTTGGGAATCTTCCCAAAAAGTATCTTCCCGGGATTTTACCCATCACTAAGCATATTTTTGTGGACCGCGGGGCTTTTCTCGCGGTTCTCCCATTTTTTCACACTTTCTTGATTCCACCATTTCCTTCATTTTTCATCATCACCGTTTCCTTTAATCCCTCTAGCGGACATATTTGTGGGACGTAAAACTTAAAGATTTCATTTCATTTTCATTTACAGAATTATTAATATATTAAAATAAGTTTGCTGATTATTTGAAATCAGACGCTTTTCTAGAATGCACATTATGACTATCTATTCCGTGTCAATACTATAAATTATTAAGCTTTATAAAAGTAGAGGGAAAAAGGAAACCAATATAACATATTTTACAACTAACTTTTTATTTATTTATTTATTTATTTATTTTAAATCGAAGTCTGTGCAACCCATTGAAACATTTCCAAATTACAAGTGAAATTATTATTTATATACAAAATAAATTAAACAAACGATGGGGCAATTTATGGTTTAATCGAATAAGATGGTGGTTGCTCCGATTTAGAAGAAAGCAATTTTCTGTTGGCACTAGCATCGAAACTATTTGTGTACAAACAAGAATTTCGCATAAGTATTTACTTGACTTGTTATTATAGTTTACTAATAAATAAGGAATTATATATTCGTGTAGAAGTAGTTTAGGTCGAGCTTTGGAAAAACAATCACCTCACATATCTATCTAGTTCAATTGCACATACGCGTATGCTGTTGAACTAAATAACTGAACGTGTTTCAAACACTGAAATAGCAACACTGAAGGCAAAAATTATGGAATAGAGACCATGGCGACATCTCATGAGAAGTAGGTAAACTAGAACTGTGATTGTTTAAGTCTAGCTGAGTCGCGTTATATGTGGATGGTAGCGACATCCAACGGCGTAGCAGATTATTGTTAGGATTAGCGTTGTCTTGACGCAAACCATTTCTGAAAGTGCCCACTTCATTACACATTCAAATAATTTACATGGTGCTGGCACTCTGCGTCTAGAAGACCCTCTCTCGAGCGGCGTGTTGTTAGAGTCAGCCTAATAATATTAGGTTGCTTCTGTGAACGTTCTTGTAAATCGTTCATTAACACTGGCGACATAAAATATAAGGGAAGTATAATAAGTGTTAAATTCTTATTACATTTGAATTAACAATGGCTGGTGAGGCGTCTGTTAAGTTGGAATTGATGTTCAAAGAAGAAATTGCTTATGAGTTACCTCAGGAAGATCCACTCGAAGGGAAAGGGTGGACGTACGAACTGATGACTGACAATAAAGAGTTAATATTATCTACAACGGAAGGAGAGGAAACAATGGACAGGGATACATCTATGTGTTCTTTGGATGTGAAACTAAACGTTGGTAGGGTGAAATCAAAATTAGCAGTAGAAGAAGGTCCTGCATTTGAAAGTAATATAGAAACGCTAAGAAAAATAGTGGCTCAGGAGTCTTGCGCGTCGTACTCTAATGACTCCCAACAATTAACAACAAAAAGTTTAAATTCAGTTCGGCCAGAAAGGTAATGTTAAATTTTACATATACTAATTGGCTCAGTTTGACAATACAGTTACATGCGTTCAGAAATTTTGTTGGTTAAAGCAATACTTCACGAGAAACTTTTAGGTATGGGAGATATCTCGAACGTAACTTTGTAACCTACAATTTGGAAATGGCATGGCACACATAGACTAGCTGTATACCAAATAAAAATAATAATAAGATCGATACCACTCATACAAATCTGATGTAGTTCATATCTTGATAAAGTAATTATTTCTTTATTATTGATTACACGTTTCTCACTAATTGTTGCACATATTTAAAATATGGGTGCTCGACGATATTGTTTTACTTATATAGAGACTTATGTAAAATAACAAATCGTGAGAATGGTAATTATTCCAAAATGTTTCAAATTTAAACGTGGAATTATTACATTGGAACAAAAACCATGGACGTTTGTGTTTTTACTTAGGATTTAGCTCAAATGGGTCTAGCCTCATTTTTCCGGAGGGCTTCGAAAAACACAAGATACAAGATACAAGATAAAGAATATTTTAACCAACAGTGGATTTTCATTAATTGTAGAGGTCCATACATCAATCCGTTTCATAGCTGCACACATTTCTTTCAAGGGAGTCGACTTTTTGCATTCCCAGGAATCATTCCTAGGGTATGGACCTCTATTTCTCAGTATAGGATCACTTTAGGGGCTTAGTGAACGTACATTTTATATGAATTATTTTAAAAACAACGCTAACAAGCATGTGCTAGATGGCCGGTAAAAATAAGTTTGCTATGCAGATTAGGGCATTACGCAGAATGTGGGTAAACGAGGATAGCGCAAAATTCTGTATTTAGGATAACTTATATGTGTTATGTGTTGAATGTGTTTTTGTACGTTCCTAAGTATTTTATATGTAACATCCTGAAATGCTTTCTTTGCTTGTATATTTGTGTTGCCAAGTAAGAAAATATATTAGGGACGTAACTTCTTAATTAGATGGATTCCTTCATTCCCAAACATTTTTCTAGTTCCGTGTTAAGATCTGCCACATTTAATTTTGATACTTCATTTCACTTACAGTGGTTACTAGCTACCGTAACAAGGGGTTACTTTGCACATGGGGCATTACCTCCCACAAGATATGAAAAGAGTTTCACAATCCTCTGTCGGTAAAACCATGAACTGTAAACACAAAGTTTCAACTACCCTGTACGGTAGAACATGTATCTATTTTGGCGTTAATGTTGGGGAGTCAGCATCAGTTCTAATTACCGAAAGGGTTTGTTGCTGTACTGGTATGGAAAGCAGTCACTGTAAATACAGCCAAATTCTAAAAAGAAAATCTGTCAATGTCAGTTTCGTAGAATACTAGTGTGCATAATGGGACTGTGATGTAATTGTTGAAATTGAAATGTGAAACGTTTCATAGGTGGGGTTATTTGCACAATATACAAAAAAGTATGTTGAATATACCTATCTGTGCAATGTTTTCCCTTCAGTATTTAAATATTTTACTTTCTACAGAAAACTGCATGCATTTTATTAATATTGATATTAGAATGATGGTACCGTATCAGTACTTAGTTCGAATTATCAATATTTGTAAAGAAAATTACGTATTCTCTGGTACCGACTCAGGAACCACACTCTAATAGTTTAGCATATGTCCCACAAAAGTGCCAACTCACGAACAGAAAAATTGATCCTCGTGAACTGATTTGACTTGGCTATTCCTTTTGTCCAAGGTATTATTCGAACCGTAATCAGTGGAAGATTTACGGGGTTTGTAACTTTTAGGCTGAAGCCCACCCAAAATTGCATTTTTTTTAAACGCATGTACTTAATTAGACTCAACCAGTGACTTTAATCGGTTCTGTCACTTCCTGGAACTGTTTCTGCGTGAGTCGCTTGTTGGAACTGTTCGTGCCTTATGTGACGTCCTTTTTGAAAAGTTGGTGGTAGTTCATATTTTTCTCACTAGGTGTCTACAGTCATATAGTAGTTTGTTACTGTGACGTCACATGCTCTGTCTGCTTGTATGTGTGGAATGGAGTGAGCGGGTAATTGAATTTTCGTTTCATGGCGACGATCGAGGTAGCAAGTGCGATTGAGAAACCGTAGAATGAATTTAGTACAAAGAATTGGTACTTGTCGTTTTTAAATAAGTTTGTATTAGATTCGGATAATAAATCATATCACTTTGCAGCACAGTGTGGTTTAATTGAGTTAGAGAAAACATGTCATGGTTGTGGTCGAAGGCTGAAGATATTTCCGACGTATGGTAAAAGTGGGCGTTCACTGGTTAGTCTTGTTTGTAATAATAACAAGTGTACTCGCTTTAATAAATCGACGTCTGTGCGGAAAAGAACATTTTTCAGCAATGTGAACTTGCATATTGCGCGTGTTTTCTTGCTGTCTTATTGTTTCGTGAATCATCAATTATGAGTTCGTTATTCATGAGTGTTCTGGTTCCGGAAGCATTTAAGATTGATTCGTAAACTGCTCCGTTAACCGGATCAGATGAATCGTTTGCAGTTACTGTTTGACTGAAAATAAAGATTTGGCTAAATATATATTGTTAGTGATTCCTACGTGTATAAGCTGCAAGCCCACTCCCAAAGTCTAGTGATAAAAAAAAAGTTTCTGAATCAGGGCCCTGTCAAACTACTTTTATGGATACGCCACTGTTCATAATTTATTTTCTAACAAGAAATTCATTCCGTCGTCTACGTAAATAGGAAATTTACCTAAATTCGAAATAGGAGGCTCCAGTGGTAATAATTTCCAATCTAAGCGTTATTTGGGACCGGTGCAAAGTAACCGCGAGTAGAGACTAAAACGTCTTCTCCCAGTTTTACGTTTTTTATGATTTTAAAACGTTACACATTTCAATTTCAACGTTATACTATTGCCTCAAAGTCCCACTGTACATGGTAGTATTCTACGAAACTAATTTAGCTTTGACGCAAATTCTTATAGATGATATCTTTCAAATTTTATCAGCCTTTACCGTAACTGCTTACAATACCTCTACAAGAAGAGACTCTCCCGGTAGTTGGAACTGCAGTTAACCGCCAACATTATAGCCAAAATACAGTTACATGTTCTATCTTACGGTGGCAGTTCAAACTTCCTTTTTACTGCTCGTGGTTTTCCGACAGGAAACTTTGAAACTTTTGAAATTTTGTGCAAAGTAACGCCCGATGTGCAAAGTATGCAAAGTCTTATGGTACTTCAAAGTACTTTTATGCAATAGATCATAGCTTTGAATAAACAGTAGGTTTTATCTCATTATTTGGTTAACCTTAACTGGGGAAGAGGAAGTGCTAAGAAGATGTTATTAATTTACTCTTTGTCTCTCTCTGTCATCACGTTAGGAGTATAAAGCTCGATTCGTATACTAATTTATAACAGCAAGTTAATATACACTTATAACTAACATTATGAAGAAGGGTACTATAGATGCGAAAGACCCCAAAATATTAGCAAGAGTAAATATGAGATAATAATCGAATAGTGCCGCTATCAGTATCGAATCCATACTCTTCTGGGGCAGTAGGTGTTGCTCGTTGGATTTTTTTTTTGCTTAATTTTTATAATAATAATTTTATTATTATTATGATAAGGAGTTGCAAATGTACCGGGAATAGACATGGAAGTCGCAAGAATGTGTATTTTTATTTATTCTCATCAGTTTCTTATTTCAAAATTCTTTGTATATCCATTTTTTCCTGAAGCTAGTGCCATTTTGCCTGGCATCTGGTAAAATACAAGTTTGTACAGTATTATAACAAGAATTTTTACCTAATAATGCGCAAGAAATTCGTATTGTTTATCATTTGTTTAACATAGCATACAAAAGATATAACCGAAAAATATATATTAATAATCATAACCTATTGAGTAATCGGGGGCAATACATAATGATTCCAGTTATGTATAAAAATATTTATAACAATCTTTAAAACATTCACCACTCGAAATAGAAAATGGCATCAATAATCACTACAGTTTGGAAACACGTCTCAAATAAATAATAAAAAGTAAGAAATATCTTGTGATTCATATCTAGGCCCATTCGTTCTGTAAGATCCTCGAAAATTTTAAGTCATTTAACTTGTCTTTTAAATGGTGTGATTTGAAATTATAACCCCTATGGTGGAAAGCTGATCGCACGCCATTAATAGATCCAAATTCAAAACATGTTACAAATAAAACGATTGGGCATACTTCTATAGTTCTTACCTAGGATATTCTTATCCTTTCCTAGATTGTAGAAAATAATTAATTATTTGACTCATCGGATAGCGATAACGTGATCTGAAGTAAAACAATTTCACCTCAGTTTTTCAGAGCGCGTAAATGATAGGCAAAAATTTATAGCAGGTAAGGAATAGAAGAAATGGATAATTTTAGTTTCTGTTATCTACGGACATACTTGTGTCTTTTGTATTGTATCATATAGCAACAAATGTGTTTCCCTCAGTTATTACGGATAAGACAATTTCAAATTATATCCTTTGAGTTGAAAAGCGGAAAAACTGTTATTACCAACCACAAGTTTGATAATATTTCAAGAATAAGGATTGGAAATATTTTCCTAACTTGTTTCGGATTTGTACCTTTTACTTACAACTATTCTCAAGCAACTTTACGGAGTAAATAATTTCTTTCTTTTCATTTTTAGTAGTTAAGTTTAACAAATTAAAAGTTTGTGCTTTCTACAATTTAGAAATGTGTAAGAATATCCCCAGCTGGAAACTACAAAGAAAGTTTCAATTCGTTCTATTTCAAGGGCTTTCCAATTCAAATTTTTGTTTGCGCTGCTCTGAGCGTATCATAGAAGTATATATTTGACATCTTGCTATTCCTTGTAGAAGAGAAAACTAACCCGGGAGTATTTTTTTTAATGAAGAAAAAAGTTTTAATGTCCGTACTGGCAAACAATGAAAGAAATTTTGATCGTAGCATTAAAATTGTTTCAAACTTGGTGATCAGAACGGCTCCTACTCTGCGGATTTTATAATTTGAGATCATTTCATTTCTTTTAGGTGAGTGAAATGAATTGAAACCTTATTCCAGAATATAAATGAATGTAAGAATATCCCAGGTACAAACCATAAAAATGTTTCCCGGTCATTCTATTTGAAACACGTTTCGAACTTTAACAGCTATTGCCAGTTATTTTGCTTCTAACTGCAGAGATTGTAATTTGAGATCACGTCTTTCTTATTAGGTGAGCGAAATGAATTTTGTTACTCTGCTTTTAGATTTTAGACAGAAGTGAGAATGGCCATAGATACAAGTGCCGCAGGATTTTGTATTTTTTATTTAAGAAAAGCTTTGGAATAGAAGATTAAGAATAAATTTATCAATACAAAATAACTATGCAAAGTACCTTTTTTTTTTTTTTACAAAATAGAGTCTTAATATCTTTAAAAAATTGTGCCCGACGTCGGTTTCTTCTTCTTGGGTTTCCTTTAACAGGGGATGGTCATTATAACTACAAATCGATTTCTAAGTAACGTTAGTTTCGATTTTTGTTATGGGGCAGTAGCATTTTGTCAGATAATTTTCTCGTTGTACCTTCGAAAACTGTATTTTATAAAGGATTTTCGTTCCTCTGTATATAACTTCTGTAGGCTGACATCATCATTATTATTCAAAATTCATTTCAGACCGATGTTAATTCAGATTTCATTGTGAGTTAATAATGATGTACTCATGAGATGTACTCATAAAATGCCAATGAAGCGCTATTTATTTGTTTATAAATTAGCCCTGTACAGTCCAGATTAAGAATATTATCTTAAATACGATATTATTAAGTACATCCCGCCTTTCGAACAACATTTCTTAGTAGCGTAGAAAACTACGCCATCTAAGCTGCATTTCATTCTTGAATGCAGGTTTCCATTAGGAAAGTATGATAATGGCTATGAATTCAAGGTTTTATGAGAGAACGATATAAACTGCTTTAAGGAAAACTATTGTCCAGTTTTGTTATATTTCTTACACCGGGGAATATGTTCTATGATCCAATCGAAAGTGCAGGAACGTGAGAGTACAAAAAACCAAGACTGACGAGGAGGTTATGGAGCTAATGGTTTATAGTTGTGTATCAGTTTTTTTATATATTTTGGGTTTCCATATATTTTTTCTTTTGTTTAATTTGCACCTTTTCTCAATTTTAACTATTTTTTCGCACTTTTTTCGATTGAATTCTACCAAGATATGAGATTTGTATAATTTTGTCAGTACTTTTGTGTATTGATAGCTTTTCCCATACTTCATACTGCCTTTTTGGACAGGTCCATATTTTTGCACTTGAAGCTTCAAACGCTGAGCTATTCCATATAAAATCAGGAAGTTCACGAGTTAATCCTTAAAAATAAGTTAGATTTTATGTTTCAAATGAAATTGATGTTAGTTTGATTAGCACTTGCTGATTGCTCAAAGCCCATAAGATACAGGCTTGGGTATCGTTTTTAAACTTATGCATCACCCTTTACAAGAATTTCCATTATCAAATCTGGATTTCTTTAATTTGTACTATTGTTTTCTTTTAAGATTATAGCCTGCATTCTCCCTTTCTTTGTCGACTACTTACAGTTTTATCTAGGGCACTTGCCTTTTGCCGTTTTCTTCTTTGTAATGTTCTATTTCAGTTGCCTCTCTTTTATGGGAGTTATAACTCAGTAGGTTACGATTATCCATTTTAAATGTTGCATCGTCTCGGAAGTTTAAACTCAATCCCTTTCTCCTTCGTTTCCTTCTATTCTTTAAAATAATTTCTGAATTTAAAAATTACTCTAGTAGGATATACCTTACAAAAATGGAAATCCTAAAAGAGCTGGGAGTGAATCAAAAAACCGCTTTCTGTTCTTTTTCTTCTCTAAAATATAATGTTACTATTTGGATGAATCCTTCGCGATTACTTCTCATTAGTATTGTCTTAAAATCGATACTATAAAGCGCGAGTAAAATTTAATTAAAACAAGAAGAAACTGCTGGCAATCAACAGGGGTATCATCTGAAAGTTTGTTGTTCTTGGCTTTCTTTTCAATTCTTCCGAATATCATTTTGTTATGGTTTGTTTCTCTTTTCCATATGGTCTATTGCTGTAGAACATCTGGAATTACAAACATGTATTATAATGAACATTAACAAAAGGAAGTTATGATAGTTCACTTTGGATTCAGACAGCTTAATTACAATTGATGCACTGCTACACTATATATATATATATAATGTGCCAGAGCATCATATATATATATTAACTTCTATTACTTTGATCTGGTTACATGACAAGAAGCAAGGACATTTTTACCTTATATCAGAAATCTTTTCAATTCTGCATTATCGTGACAGAGTTTATTAATTAAGACATCTTTATTCACTTTATTTAGTATATCCTTTTATACTGTATTAACATAAACGACTCAATGTTGTCTTGCCCGAGGTTCGCCTATAATCTTTATTTAATAATGTTGAGTTTCAAAAACGCTCGTTTACAACTCTTTTACTTGTGTAAGAGGGATAGTAAGGAGGAACTTGTACATTTTAAAGACGTATGTATAACATAAGGCATACATGTGATATTCATGTATAATTTCGAACCCACACGTGAGGCAAGACTTGCAAGCTTACTTTGATTTCCATCATCCCTTGTTCAATATCGCATCACCATGCTTCCTCTTCATACTCACTAATTATATATTCAATATCATATTCAATCACAGCATCTTGCGATGACTTGGACTAAATATCTGCATAAAATTTTAGTTTTTCGATAGTTTTCCCTTTATCTATGCCACAAATTTTGTTCATTTCATTTTAGAGTAGTTCATCTTTTAAATCAGAAATCCGCCTTGGATCGAACCACACCAAGTCGTGGAAAAGGTTTTCGTGTTTCGAAACCCGGTTACTGACACTTTGATTTTTTTAAGGACACCACTGAAATCACACAGTCTCAAACTTTTCTCTTCTGTATTCCCTCATTTCATAACATGCCAATTCAGATCATGCAACGATGATATATATTTGTGAATTACTTCCATTTTTCTTATAGCTATTTTGGGCAAAGGTGCTACTTAAAAGTGGACATCTGTTGTTAAGAACAAGAAGAAAAAATATAATATTAATTTTAGATAGATAATCTGTAATTGTGGTTACAGTAATAACATAGATTTTTTTTTTCGGTTTGCTATGGCAACTGGTTATTATTAATGGAGATTACAGAATAGAAAGTAGTTGTGGTGAATGTGATGTGTCTAATTTGAAAGTTATGCAATCACTAGTTATTGCAAATGTAAGTATAAATTAAGGGTGCCTGATAGTGGTGACTTATCTTAGTAGTCGAACTGGGCTAATGTGATGAAAAATACGTTAAATTTAATTATAACGTTACAACCGAACGATTACATTCTATGGAAAGTAAAGTTTTACACTATCGCAGGGAAAGGTAGGCACAGTTTATATGATTTGATCATAGCAAAACGCATCCCCACTCCTGGTTTCCTCGGCACCTACCCCTTCCCAACTTCCCGCTACGCGCGACGCCCAATCTCTTACACTCCTTGTGGCTTACAACTACATTCTTGTTGCTATACCAGTGTTACCTTATTGTCAACACCTGGTGTGAGATGACCCATAAGGAAATTCTGCGTGGTCAACAACTCAGTTTCAGAAGTGGAGCGCACTATACAACAACGGATGCAACATACATATTTTCAATTTTGTATCCAAGCACTATGAGAATCGTCAAGGTAATTTAAATGAAATTTTTATTACTTGTTTATAGTAATGAAGAATTTGTTAAACAATTAATTTATATTTTAGCTGAGTGTGACGAGAAAAGTCACGAAATATCAAAACTGTATGCGATGTGGCAATAATATCATGATATGGCAGCACATAATTCGGGTACTACTTTCCTAGTGTAATCATTAGCAAAACAAACTCACACCTGTGGGACTATTTCCAAACAAGCAAGCGGAGTGAAATAAATAGTATATACCCAGTCAGGAATGTCCAGAGAGTAGTAATTGTATTGAAGCGCAGAACTCAACTTTAACAAACTTGAAACCAGAAACTTAATGAAACGACGTAATGATCTTACCTTTCTCCAGACGCTATTATGTTTTGACCTTGAATTTACGATAAAACCATTGCCTTCAGGAATCCTAGAAACACAGAAGTCTTGAGAGATAAGTTTGGTAAACACTCTTTACATTTTTTGTACGGTACAGCTTCTATACAGTATTCATACATTATACGGTACAGCTTCTACACAGTATTCATCTTAACTTATTCTTCCAAAACAAAACGCAGCGAAATGATAGCTATTCCATAATAATTTACTAGGTTTGGAAAGACACGTGCTCGAAAACAGGTACCGTAGTGAGTCATCAAAATTGCCAGAAGGCCATTTTATAACTTTTACATTTGTAAAGAAAAGTTTAATCGAATATTTCTGATTCAGGCCTATACAGCAGTGATAACAATGCTACCAACTTAAATGTGCAAAATGTAGCTAGAGAACAAAATATTTAAACATGTACAAATTTTGCCCTGAAATCCAAATTGAAAAGTTGAATATAATACAATTCAAAGTTAGAGTAGTCACATAGATTGATTATTTTATCTCCTGGATTCAAACTTCAGAAAAAACGATCATATGGCTTTTCACTATATTTGACACAAAAGCCGTTGCTGGTAGGAAACGTAAACTGTTGGCAGGTATGTTAGTCCGACGGTGATTTCTTCCGGCGTTTGGTCTACCTAGCAGTAACATGTTTCATCATATTCGGTATTTAATCTTCTAGTATAAGAATTACGGGAACCATGACCTGTAAATATTTCCATCATTTCTTTGTTTAATTCATTTTTCCCTTTCCTAATTGTAATAGCCGGTATAATTTCTTCCAATTTGTTCTTTTATGGTTAATTTTTACCATGATATGCATTTCCTTTTGATGATTGCGTTTAGCTACATACTCGGAATTTTTCCAAATATTTCTTAAATGATCACTTATTTCTCTTTAATCCAATATTTTATTACTTGTCCTAGTCAGCTAACCACTAACATTTAAGGAGACTGGCGTTCTAAGAAATAGTAACTCCTTCCTCCAATTGAATTTTTTCAGTTTATGTCTGATAGCTGGACACCGAACATGGCAACACGTATGCCCCGAGATATGACTTGACAGTATATTTCTCTAATTGGAGCAAAAAAGAATGAACATTTCGCCATCACTTAGAGACGCACTAGATAGATTTGGTAAATTACATTCACGTTAAATTCTGAGATAAAAATTAATGCAAACAAAATGAATATAATAATATGCATCATGCTGAGACAGAGAAAGCATGGACAAGACAACGAAATTTTAACTCTTAAGCATAGAAAGTCTGCATTTCCCTCCTGTCCCATCTTTCTGTTTTTGGTTTTTCTTTTTCCTTTAAGGAATAGACCGCTTTTAGGTGCAATAGCGAACATAATTTACAATGCTCAATTCCCTAAAAAACAAACTGTAGTTCCAGGCTGCGAATCGAACGGAGTCTAAGTACGTGCACAATCTAAGGCGTATTTTCAAATCAGCCATAAAACTCCGCACTGCCATATAATTGCCCCCGGATCCTTTTCAATTTTTAATTTTGTTTTCGGCTTTTAAATGTTTATGAGTTAACACCTGGCTTCAATAAAATATAAATAAATAAATAAAAAAAATAAAAATAAAAAAATAGATTTTTAGATCAACCTCAGGCAAAAGTTAATCCACAATCTTCAGAACTTACTGTTGCGTCTACATATATGTAGGATTAATCGAGGATTTCCATTCAGAAAAGCTAAAATATACAAGCTAGAAGCACTTTGAATGTTGTATTGGCGTACAACGTTGCGTATATCATGGACCGAAAGAAAAAGAAATGAACAAGGACTAACGGACGCTAATGAAGGAGCACAGATCATGAAAATAATAGGAAAAAAAAAAGAAACGATGCTTTGCCATCTTATTCGGCACTCCAATTGGATCACCATGCTGATAGCGGGAAATGCAATAGGAATACCAGGAAAAAGAAGATCAACGATACAATATATAGACAGTTACGAAGAAGAGACGTTATCAAGTTTTAAAACTGATCTCCCAATGTAGAGAAGAGTTTCCAAATTTCCATATTGGCCACCTACCTATGGTTGGGGTGAATAGGAAGGAATCGAGGATTTAAAGAGTGATTTCCCAAATTTACTATATTCACACTAGTTCTTTAAGGATGATTAGAAAGTTGATTTCATAAATCAGCGAAGCCAGTTCTACCTCGTGCAGGAGGTGTACCCACCAATAATCCGTGCGGGAATGACATTTCTTAGCATTGTTATTTAATGTTCGGGCAGCATAACTAAAACATCGAAAGTAATATTTGCACGCTCTTGCATGAATACGTCGAAACTAGATGGTGTTATTTTTTGAAATAACCCACGATTAAGTATCGGCTGGTACGAGCTATATATCCTCAAAACATATGATTTTGTTAATAATAATTTGTTTTCTGCATTTCTTGTAGATATCTTAAATTTTATTGGCCAGAGGTTAGTGGAGGCTAGTGATATTTTTACACTATTTCTTTCTTTTGACTGCGTGGGTTTCTGTGGCCATGAAATCTTGTTTTTGTCGTTGTTAGAGTCTTGTAAATATAATCGTAACCTTCACATTAATTTTCGCTTTTTACCCAAAAGATTTTACATCCCTCTCTCTCTCTCTGTCACTTGTTTATTGCCTTTGTCCCAGCTTTGCTACGGGAAATCACGATTTCTTCCGTACCTACATTTTGTCATGAACCGAAGCTGGGGAGAACGGTAGACAAAACATAGATACCGTAAAGGTGGAAATGTGAGGAAATGATCAGTTTAAAATCAAATATTAAGAAACGTTATCAAATATTAAATTATCTTGCGGTGCAAATCAAAAAACCTGGTTAAGCTCTACAGAAAATGTGATAATACTGAATATATTTCATAAAAATGAAAAGAAAATCAAAATATTACAAATGAACAAGTAACTTTTACTGAATATATTTTCGGCCGTTTTAACTTCTTTTATTTCCCCATTTATCTTATTTTATTTTATTTTAATACTGTACTGTGTGGCACAATTGATAAATTTAAGATTTCACTTACAATAATCTTAGGCCGGTCAACTTCTTTAGGGGCGTTGCAGTTATAAAGATCTCAAGCGTTTCACGTCGGATAATCCCAAGGGTCCGCTGGAGTCCTCTGCTGATAGTAATAAGCGATCGTCCAAGCCGGCACAATTATTCCTTCCTCTTCAATGATTTGGAGCCAGAGTTTGTCACACAAAACTGAGATTACAAACGAATGTTAGGATGCTAACACATATGTACTTGTCGATTCACCACTGATTTCTGGACAATATTAGAAAAAATTATTTTACCCGAAGGCGTATCGAAATATAGTACAATCACTGATGATAAACTGAAAAAAAAAATGGCTTTCATGTATGCAAACGGCGATTTAGTTTGCGAAGCTCAATCCATACAATTGGAGCACTCATAAGAGTATAACGTGTGTTTACTTTAGAACATTGCACCCCACTTGCCTATGTAGGTGCCCTTCCGAATGACGCCCAGGCGTTCGTGCAAAGCACTGAAGGTTCTTTAGCAAATCAAAGCTTGTATATTGTCAGCCGGGAAAATCCCGATTTTCACCCGTAGCATCGGGACCGGAATTATCGTCCAGTTATCTTTTAGTTATAACAGTGTGTCCCGAGGATGATTGTCCCGAAAGTCAGATATAGAGAAATAGTCACCAGAAATGCAGGACACACGTGATCAAGGTTCCTGCTTCTTGACCGTATATGGCCGTAAGACTGGAACTAGGCTTACTACCACAAATGTACAAAATACCAAACTACTGGAGAAAGATTCAAGATTGCTTCTCCATATACGAGCCTTGCTTACTAAAGTTTAAAATTAAAATTGTCCTATTTCTTTAAAATTCCAAAAAGTGAGCCTGAGGTCGGTAATATCCTATTGTTCCCGAACAAGGGAGAGAAGAAATTGATTCAATTGTGAAGAGAATCGTGGGCGTCAGAGGGTTAGTGGTTTTGGTTAAGTATCACTGAAAAAAAACTATATTGTGGAACATCTTGTATATACGTTCAATTCACTAGAAGTTCACCATGGAGTTAAGTTGATTTTGAGTTTAACGTCCCGTTCAGCAGCGAGGCTATATGAGACGTGGACGTACTGATTAACGTGGAATCCGAACCACATGAGCTCCCGTCGGGATTCGAACCCGGGTCTCCCACGCCAAAGGCGCGTACGCTAACCGCTTAGCCACGAAAGAGCTCAAGTTCACCATGGAAATCGGTATATTTGGACTTCACTGTACATAATAAATCACTTTCCACTTGTTAACTATAAGGTTATTCAAACTCTATGAAAATAAGCCACCTGTATTAAAGCCATCTGTTATATTTATAATACCTCATTTAAGCCACCATTAATAAAAATGTTCATATTTTTCATTCATTTAAATTTGCAGTTTATAAGTCCTTTTCTTTCATTCACTTATTTATTTATTTATTTTTCAACTATGTGTTTCTCACAATGAATAGATGTTTCAATTGATTTTCCAATCATTTTCACTGACATATAACATGTTTGAAATCATAGTAAACAGTTGAAACTAAATGAATATACAGGTAGTCATTAACCTAAAAATACTTAATTACTGAACAGTAATAGAAAATGTGTATTTGGCATCACGTTAAAATACGCATACACTATAACAGTAAATTCATGTAAGGATGCCGCTCTACAACAGCCTTTCGGCATCTTGAAAATAGCCCTAAATCATTTATAATGCTCAATTGCCGTTTACTTTAACTGAAACATACACAGATCTAAAATACTTTATATGAATCATTTTGTTCGCTTGTTGAACGTTATCAATTTTCACGTGCCTAGTTGGCTCATGCCTTACTCCCTCAACATGAACAATGGGACCTATCCATCCATGTTTTTTTACCCATTTTGAGAGAGCATCAAAAAAACGCCGAAAATTTCCCTAACATGCACCCTACAAATGTTAAAAAATTCTGACACGCCCCTAATAATCGTAAAATTATGGTTCAGAATAGAGTAGCCTTTTAGATGGTATCACTCGCATGTCCCTCGGATATCCCTAAGACGGGAAAAATTGAGGAAAATTGGGATTATTGCTGAAAAAATCCCTTTTTTCCGGTTTGGAGCCCTGTGACACGGCCCTGGGTAAACATAGAGATCCAGAAATCACTTTCAAAAATACTACGTAGTGTAGTAATTGCTTGTGCCAAATACCAATCTCGTATCTTCAACACTAAGGACGGGAAAAATATTTTCCTCTTCTGGGAATATTCCCAGAATGTCCCAGAATACCCTATATAAATTTCAAAAATTTCTTGACACGTCCCTAATTATCGTAGGATCACGATTTATACACCATTTTCCTCAGAATAGAGCAGGGTTCCAGATTGTATTACCCTCATGTCCCTCGGACGTCTCTAAGGAGAGAAAAAATGAGTAAATAGGAATTTTTGCTGAAAAATCCCTTTTTCCCGTTTTGGGACCCTCTGGTGCGGCCCTGGGTAAACATAGAGATCTGGAAATTGCTTTCAAATATACTACGTAGTGTACTAATTACTTGTGCTAAACACCAATTTCCTATCTTCAATACTAAGGACGCGACGGGAAAAAATATTTCCCGCTTCTGCGAATATTTCCGAAATTTCCCAAGGATACTATACAAACTTCAGAAATTTCCTGACACGTCCCTAATTATCGTAAGATTATGATTCATACGTCGTTCTCTTCAGAATCGAGTAGGCTCTCAGAAAGTACTACTGAAATGTCCCTATCATGTAGCCGAGCGGAGCAAGAATCACAAAAGTGGGATTTCAGGTCAAAAATATCCCTTTTTTACCGTTTTGTCCCTCTGAACCCCCTTTCTATGTTAAGGAAGAGATCCGAAAAAAATCTCATAAAAACTAATTGGTCCACTGATTGTTTAGGAAAAATGTTAGGATTCTAGGATTAAAGAGAAGCTCACCAAAAAATGTTGAAGTTAGACGTCAGTAAAAAAAAAAAAAAAGGAATTTTGTAAAATTACGTCATACCCCCCTATGTTCTGACGCTCGGAAACGTGTAGATCCTTCCAAGGCTTTCTTGAATGTCTCCTCTCTTGGAAAATTAAAAAAAAACCGGAAATAAATAGCATTCTTAGATCTCTTTTAATCGAATCTTTAAGACACTACAATATCGGTCGAAAACGACCGAAAAAACTTGAAAGGGTTAAAATTTCCAATGCTGTCCTTCTTCTGCTTTCCACATTCACCTTTCATGTCCAAAAGCTGTGAGATCACAAAATATGACATCTAAGTAAACGTACCTGATTGTAGAGCGATATTGATGGTTCCTTGGACTGGCGCGTCAGTGGCGGTGGGCTCACATTTAAATCTGAAAAGTAGCCTTTGAAATTCGAGGGAATAATCAAATAAATAAACAATAATCATTTTTTCCATTCTCTAAAAGCTTAAAAATTCAAATTCGGTATTTGGGGCCGCGGTGGCTCAGTGGTAGAGCGTTCACCTCTGGTGCTTAGGGTCCCGGGTTCGATCCCAGCCCCCGCCAAGTGAACTTTGTGGTGGACAAACACCGTGTGCGTGGGTTTTCTCTGGGTTCTCCCGTTTCCTCCTACTTTCTTCATTCCACCATTTCATTCATTATTCATCATCACCGTCTCCTTTAGCCTAACCGGCATAAGCGTGGGACGTAAAACTTAAAGATTTCATTTCATTTTTTCAAATTCGGTATTTCTGATTTCTCGTCTCCTCCGGGGCTTAGTCCGAGTTCAGGTGAAGTTCACGCTATTATGCGCTAAGATTTTAATTTTCCATCTGTGCTGGTTACGCTTGTAAGCTGTAATTTAGCACGTTTCCGTGTACTTTTCCAGTTAGCTTCTTTAATTTAAGGAACCTTTCTTCTCCTTACAGCGCATTTAGTAAATTTCCACGTAATGACACGCCTTCGTTTACGACGATTGGATTTACGCTGCATTGCGATACCTGTCAAATTTCTTTTTATGTTTGCGCTTCCTATTACTGTATTTGCCATGTAGTTTACTATACAATGTTGGTACGTGTTTTCGCTTAAGCTTTTTAGTACTCTTCGTAGTCGATGTATACTTTTTCCGCATGTTTGACTCGAAATAAGCTAGCCTACAGCTCGACTTTAATTTGCCTGTAGTTCGTCTTCGACCGAGTTTAGTTCGTTCCGAATTATGCTTACCAAAGCACTTTTCTTTTATTCTCAACTTATCTCCTACGGCACGCCTAATGCGTGGTTGTGCGCTCTGAGAGTACTCTGTACGTGGAGGTCGACGAACATTGTTATCATCACGAGTAATCAACTGTTCTGCATGCTGAGTAGCCCTACACTTAAATTTTCGCTCTTTACAATTTCGCAATAGTGGAGTACTAGCTTGAAAGTTCACACATTTCGGCAACTGAAAAGTAACAAATGTTGTATCTGAGGTACTGGTATTATGATCACGTCTGCTCATTTTAATTCTGCTGATTATGCTTCTCGAAATCGAGTTTACGTTAACTAATGTATTACGAAAACTCAACTGGGTATCATTGGCTATCTTATTTTTCTTTTTAACCTTGGTGTTACATTTCGGCTCTATAATGTAAACATACTTTCGAATGCGTGTGCTTTAGTGGATGTGTTACTTCTACGCTTGTTTAGGGTGAACATTTCCGACCGATTGATTATGTACGAGACGTTCACTACGTAAAACACAATTCGCTTGGCGGGTTTACACTCTCAACTGTGAATTTGAAGTCGTTTCCTTCTACAATACTCAAAGCTGATAAAGGCGGAATGGATTTGCAGCAATAAAAAGCAACTCACGTTAGATATACACGGTTACAAAGACAAATTTGAATTTGTTAAGTCGCGTAAAATCATTTGCCTGCTACACAAACCCGACAACACTGTAACATCGTTATCATACAAAACCAACAATCAACTCTCAAGCCTTCCCTGGCTTCTTCGAGAGGGCGAATACGCGCAACCTCAACGCTACCGCTTACCATGTGTGAAACATCGGCATCCCTTGCCGGCAAAACAATTAGATTAGAAACATAATTGTCTACAGATACACGTAAGGATTCTTCCTTTTTCGCTATCTCTACACTGCATATTTCCTTTTCCTGACTGTAATCGACTTTCTGGTTTATTTGGCACATATCTTCCAGAACGTGGGCCGGCTCAAATTCAAGAGTATTTACGGTTTCTTTTACGCCTTGCACTTCCTTGCACTGTTGTATTTTGTTGGCTTGCCTACACTCAACCTGTGCCGTTCGCATGTATTCATAGGACCCAGTGAGACCTTTCTTTCATTCCACTACACTATTTTTAAACGGGGCAGTTACTGAATCAACATGATTGGCCGCGTTAACTAATTCAGAGCGTACCTCAGTTAAGGAGTTATTGGCTACTTTGATATTATTACGTAAACTGCCAGCTTTGGCATTCAATTCACTCTTTCCTACGCTCCCAAATCGCTTCTGTTACAGACTGCTGGATATAACCTACTAATTCATCTATTTTTTGTCCTATACGTCCAATATTCATTTTCATTTTCTGAGCAATGGTTTCTAATTGTTTCTCTAATTCCTCTCTCAACATTGCTTGAAAGAGTTCTAAAACACTAGCCTCCATTTTGATATGAATAACAAGCAACTAATTCCAAGTACAAAAATATAAATGTCTGAGTTTAATACGAAAATAAAAAATATGCACTTAAAACATGAAACAAACAACTTTGATATTACGACCATTAACAACCAATCCATCTTTTCACAACTCAGGTTTCACTTTGCGAAGTGCTTCAATATAAAATTAACCCAGATATAAACTAGTACCATATACAAAACATTTTCTCTTATTCATAAATGCGTATGAAGGTGCATAGTGTAAAACATGTATTTGTGTGTGTATTCTCAATCAGCTGTTTGCTATCCACTCACATCTACATAGCATTAAAAATCAACAAGAAAAATTTTTTATAAGCTACATTAATCTCTCTCTCGCTCTCAAAGTCAAAACCTATATACTTAACTTACACGAAAAATGTACATTACTTATTTTTTGTGTTTATTTATCCGTGTTCTTTATTTTTAATTAATTGTGTTCGCGCATGAGCTGATGGTAATTGGCTGTCGACACTAGGCTAATCAGATTCAAAACTCAACACGTTATCTGTATAACTAATTGTATTGTAAAAGCAGTTGTAGGAAGATTACTATAATTTAATCCGGAAAACGGTCGCCATGTGGTTGAAGTCGTGTTTTTTGGTAGTTGATAGAATCTTGTAAGTATAATCGTAACCTTCAAATTGATTTTCGTCTTTTTCCCAAAATTTTACATATCTCTCTCTCTCTCTGCCACTTGTTTATTGCGTTTATCCCAGCCTTGCTACGGCAAATCACGATTTCTTCCATACCTACGTTTTGTCATAAACCGAAGCTGGGGAGAACGGTAGACAAAACATAGATACCGTAAAAACGGAAAAGTGAGCAAATGATCAAATTAAGATATATTAACAAACTAAAATTATCTTGCGGTGCAAATCACGAAACCTGGTTAAACTGTACAGAAAATGTAATAATACTGAATGTAATTCATACAAATTAAAGGAACATCAAAAGATTACAAATGAACAAGCAGCCTTCACTGTATATGTTTAGGGCCGTTTTGACTTCTTTTATTTCCCTCTTTATCTGATTTTATTTTCTTTTAATGCATGTGGCTATGTGGCACAATTGATAAATTAAGATTTCACTTACTTACAATAATCTTCGACCGGTCAACTCCTTCAGGTGCGTTGCAGTTATAAGGATCTCAGGCGTTCCACGTCGGATAATTCCAAGGGTCTGTTGGAGTCATCTGCTGATAGTAATAAGCGATCGTCCAAGTCGGCACAATTATTCCTTCCTCTTCAATGATTTGGAGGCAGAGTTCGTCACACAAATCTGAGATTACAAACGAATGTTAGGATGCTAACACATATGTACTAGTCACTTGATTGCTGATTTCTGGACAATATTAGAAAAAAATTATTTTACACGGAGGCGTATGGAAATATAATACAATCACTGATGAAAAACTAAAAAAAATGGTTCTCATGTATGCAAACGGCGATTTAGTTTGCGAAGCTCAATCTGTACAATTGGAGCACTCATAAGATTATAACGTGTGTTTACTTTAGAACAATGCACTCCACTCGCCTTCGTGGGTGCCTTTTCCGAGTAACAACCAAGCGTTCGTGAAAACCACTGAAGGTTCTTTAGCAAATCAGCCGGGGAAAATCCCGATTTTCACCCGTAGCATCGGGACCAGAATTATCGTTATATCTTTTAGTTATAACAGTGCGTAAGTGGAGGATGATTGTCCCGAAAGTCAGATTAAAGAATCAGTCACCAGAAATGTAGGACTCAGGTGATCAGGGTTCCTGTTTGTTGACCATATATAGCCGTAAGACCGGAGCTATGCTTACTACCACAAATGTACAAAATACCAAACTACTGGAGAAAGATTCAAGATTGTTTCTTCATATAAGAGGCTTATTTAATAAAGTTTAAAATTAAAATTGTCCTATTTCCTTTAAACTCCAAAAAGACGAGCGTCAGGTCGGTGATAACCGAAAAGTTCTCTTTAAGGGGTTATGCTGTGTATAGTACTTAATTTTTGCACGAAACAATTTACATCTTGATTTAATTTCGCATTTTTGGACAGTAAATAAAACGGACAAACCAATACTTCCAAGGTTGATTCGGTGGTTAGATGGTTAGCGCGTTGATGTCTGAAATACATTTTTCATTCTAATGTATTACACACAGCATGACAGCAGTTTTACCATTTTTCATTCTAAATATGTTTCTATATGCTCACATATATCATTAATATTTCTTTTCTTGCATTTCACGTATGTTACCTTAGGTCATGTGTTAATGGATTAGGGTAGTTTAAACCGGGTTTCGTTATATATACATACAGTTTCCTATCTTTTCTTCAAAATGTATTTCTGTATGTTCACAATTGTTAATAATTATTTATATGTTTCAATTTTAGTGTTCATAGGTTAGCGGTGATTAGGTAAGGATATCTTTTCAGAAAATATAGAACGATGCCAAAGCAAATTTTTTTTACACCAATGCGTTATTTTTCCTTTATTCCGAATGTTACTGCGAGTGTGTGCTATGCAGCTGAACCTTCCACTCACTTCACTGTTAGTGCCGGTGGCATCAGTTTTAAGGACGTACACGTATTGTCAAATAGTTCTTTTTCTTCAAAAATGACGTATGGATTATTATTCTGATAAAATATAAAAAGTATCTGTGTTAAACTTGTATTGGTTTTATTTGGACTAGCACACATTTTTACATTATCTTTTATTCCAAAACTGGTGTCGAGTCTAGCGTTATATCACGACTATTTTTTAATTATATGGTAATAGGTTCGTTCTTCCTTAACTATCTATTCAAACCTGAATTTGTTCTTTTGACCATTTAAAATTTCAACGTTTATCGCTGTACAGCGAATATTGTAATATAGCGAGGAGTATTTGTTTGCAAACGATTCAGCGTCTTAACACAATTTCATACTATCCAATGTACCTTACCAAAAACGAATATGGTTCAAATTTGCTGTTGCTTCTAATTTCAAAAGTAATTTTTGTGTAGAATAAACGGTAAATGCTTTCATGGAGGTGTTTCTTATAAATATTTCAGCGTCCCTCGAATAAATTCAATTTCCTCGGTTAACCGTATACTCAAACCGAAATTTCTTCAGACTAGCCATTAGTTTCAGACTTAGCTAATGAAACCGTAGAAAGGAACGGTAAACGATAACGAGAAATGATTCTTCCAAATGATCCTGTGTCTATACACAACACATAATGAGTGGGTAGACGCTCTGCCAAAATGGGCTCTTTTCCAAATTCTGTATTGTTGCCAGTTTCAGTACCGGTTTCATCGTTCATTGCTGTAGTACGAAGACGGTAACAGGAAAAGAGAAGCGATTTGCTGCAAAGAATTCTGCATCTCAAAACAACATATCGCTACTATCCTGGATATTACTAGTACTACTGGTAACAAAATTGATCTCCGTTGAAAGAACACTGTAACACCTATCAGGAAGCGACTTTTTGCACAGGATGAAGTATGGCAAGCATAGGTTCCATCTTCTGTGTTGAAATCTTAATCAAATCAAACTAGGTTATACTAGCCACTTCCAATTTGAACTTTTATTACCAGAGTACGGAAACATAGCAAGGGAAACATAGCAAAAAACAATTGGGCTTCGGAAATAAATTGACTACAACACTACCAAGAGAAGAAGTGGCTCAAATTCAATATTAATTTAGGTTTCAATAATTATTTCTATATGACAATCGCGGTAAGACATAGAGCTGCGTTTCTACAATCAGCTGAGCGTTCTAAGATAAGGTTCCACATTTTCCACTAAACCCTATTCAAAGCGGGGCGATTTAAATTAACAATTTGTGGTGTTAATATTTGTTATCGTAGGATGGAAACCGTAACAGACATTGAGGGTCTGTAGTAGACATATCATAACCATCAGTACGTTACGAAATCGGAAGTTATTGAAATTTTCTAAACTGGTAACTACAATACTGATTTCTGTAGAGTAAGGACGATTACAGATATCAACATACGGTTTCGTACAATCGATTCAGATTCTCAAAAATAGGTCCATCTCCTCCGTCCACCCTCTATTGAAACCGTGAGCGTTTGAAATTAGCCATTTCGGTTTTCAGCATTTAAACCCTATAGAACTGAGAAAGTAACAGACAGCGAAGTGCGGCTTTCTGGAATAGTTTCAATTCTTAAATTGGACATATCGTGATTACCACAGAGCTCTTCCAAAAAAGACCGGTTTGAAATTTACTGTTACATCCGATTCGATGTAGTTTTCAAGTTCCTTTCCATAGAACAAGCAGATAACCAGAATTAGTTTTCTGCAAGCGATTGAGCGTCTGAATATAATACATAATGACTATTCACGACACTGTCAAATCCAGAAGTACTTCAAATTTACTACTACATCCAATTTCAATACTTATTTTCTTAGAGGTAGAATGCTAAAATCTATCACGTTGCGGTTCGCTGTAATCGATTCTGTATTCAAATAGTATGTTTATTTTTTGCGTTGAAATTCTATTCAAACTGGACATGTTTAAAATTATCCGTCTCCGGTTTCAACATTTATCGCTACAAAACGAAAATGGTAATAGGTATGTAGAAGCTGTTGTTTGGTAAGTGATTAGTAATCCAGCTATTTAATTTTCATAGAGAAAAACTGTATAAGATGTCGAGCAGCTCTTCTGCGATCGGATCAGCGTCCCAACGATACCTTCTATCTTCTTCCTTAACTTTATATTCAAATAGATTTGCTTCTAATTAACGATTTTTTCAACATTTATCTCTATAGAAGTGAAAGAGTAACGGATAACTAGTAATAGATTTTTGAGATAGATCCAGCGTCCAAGGAACAGATTCCTTCTTTGATCTTCTTACTATATGGGAACAAAATGTTTCAGATGTACTACCTCAAGTTTGAGTATTGAATTCGCATATTTTGGAAGTCTTAGATTCACACTGTGAAACGATATTCTTTGTTTAATTTGCGTATTGTATAACATGTTTAATACACTCCACCAGGTTGAAACTTTTAGTCACGCATAAAGAACGTGTAGCTATGTAACAGATATTTTGCAGAAGTTATGTGAATGGTTAATAAAAAATGTGCCGCCTTCACACTTTCTTTTTCACTGCCATAAATTTTAACCTTTATCCTGACCTGAAATATTATTTTAGTACTAGGCAATGCTGTTATTTTGTTCGTTTTCCAGCCAATGATGTATGTCCTAACCACAACAAGATTTTACGATTCCGGCATTTACGTTTGTTATTTCACCCATTCCGCTAACACAGTATCAACTGTTCATAAACGCAAATATTTTAGGAATTTTGTAACTTTTTGAACTTGATCATTATAGTTGTCTTAGTGTAAAAATATTTCTGAGAGATTTTTAAACACTTCTTTATTCCCTTTTTCCATTTTTATGCAATATTATCCCGCTTCTTTCCCACTACTAACTAGTATATAAATAAAAGCTCAAGATATTAGCTCTCTGGTAAAACCCAGGACGTACAAAAAAACTTTAAGTTCATGACTTTGATTCCCGTTTAAGTCATTTTTTTTTTGCATATAATGATATATACGTTAGTGCATAAAAAATTATGTAAGTAAAGTTTCGTCCGGTTCAGCAGACTTCAGTTGATATGTGTGTCCCCAAAGTTTACTAGTTTGTAAAAGTCTAAAGGTTAATACCAGTAACATCACTTTGCAGGAGAAATTTGCTTTGGAAGTATAATAATTATTGTAATTGCTGGCTGTTGCTTTAATCACTGGAATAAATTTAGTTGTTAGAATAGACGTATCACGAAGCTACAGTTTTACTTGCAATCGATCAGGAAGGAGAAAATATCTGTTGACCGGCCTTACAAAACCTCATCTGAACTCTGAACAATTCTACAGAAAGACCAGATTGAGAAAAGGATGATCATCTCTTTTATCTCAAAAAATTGAAAGAAAGCATAGTGGTTTCCATAATCTAGTTTGATCTACTAATCCTCATAAACATGATTTAATTTTTTTTAACTATTAGCTTTCGGAAAAATTAACCTGCACAATTGTGCATGTTCAACCTGTTTTGTATATATTGGTGATTCTATCTACCTGCACAATTTTATTAGTCAGGGCTGAAAGGGTTAAAAATGCATATTAACAATCAGGAAAAAGACGTTAAATTTTGAATAACTTACTTAGCGTGAGATGAACGAAAGAAAGTTTCCGTGCTATATATATATGTAGTTAAATTTACTGTAGGAAGACATCACATATTTTTACACAAATAATGAAATTGATATGTCTAGAATAGGCGGGTCACGTCACTTGCGTCAGTAATATGCTGGTGCACTGTAAAACTTTTGTGAAAGGTTGGTGTGTCAAAAGCGATAAGATAATATTATAAAATACGATACTCTAAGAATGGGCTCTAATAATCCAAGTTGCCATGGTTTAGTGTAGGGTGATATCCAGTTGAGAAGTTAAATTTATGAGGTGTGGGACTTCGGGTTTGGTTAATCACTGGGTGAATGAGTTTCGTATATTCTTGAATGTATACTTAAGTTTAAAGTGAAGTATATATTTTACTTTTTAAGCTTTTAATATTTATTGCTAAAATTACACAGTGAAAACTACAATGAAAACTTGAAATGAAGGTCACGTTTGTTGCAATTAATTGACTCTTTCGGCCTTCATTCACAATTTCGCGAACGTATGCTCAGTATGTTGTACTTCCTTGTAACCAGCGAAACAAACATCTGATCACGACGGTGCTACCTCTGCAAAAGAATGTGCAGAAAACCAAAGCTTAACTTCAAGACGCATTTGCGCGAAGAAAATACACTTTGTCTGAAATAGTATAAATAAAATGTATACTTTCTTCGAAATGCGATGGTAAAATCTGGAAAAAAGATTTTATTGAAAATTTATTTCAAATGTTAATTATTATTATTATTTTGTAGTTTTGTCGTTGTAAGTGTTTATAAGTGTCCGGTGTTCATTACAACATTAAACATATAGTATTACGTGATTTTATTCCTCCAAGTTTGTGTTTAAAGATGGTATATTATGTATGACGCCATTAAAGGTACGTGGATATACTTAGTGAAGAGTGTCCGTACGTATTCTTCCGTGAGTATTGTATTGTAGTAACGCGGGAATGAAACAGGTAATATTAATGTGAATTACGGAGGAAGAAATAGTGATTTTTCGATATTTTTTCCCAAGAAGTACGTAGATATACTTCTCCATATAAGTAGATTGTTTCATATAAGTAAAGAAGCACGTCCGTAAAGGATAAAGGCGTTGATTGAAAGAGAAATGATGAAAATACTTTGTTTCCCAGTAAATAATTTTTTAAGTCGTATACTACAAGCCTTTTTGCTGTTTTTGACGTAGCACTTGTTAAAACAGCTAAAGAAGTCTATAAGTTGATTTGAAGTTTACAGCTTAATTTCACAATATACCCTTGAAAACGTAATTTTTCTATAATTCTTTTTATGCTAGCAAAACTGTGATCACTTAAGTGCATCAGGCAATGCGTGACGAAGTTCTGTACATTGCATATTAATTTTATATCATATGGTAAATTTATGTATTATGAAATCTGCGGAAATTGCCCGTTTTCATCTCGTAAGTAATAGATCACTTGCTCACTGGTATAGCGTAAAAACACCTCCTAAGCATAATCCACTCACAACTTTTAGCTTGAATATGTTCTTAAATATGTAAAACTTAAATATGTTCTTTTACTCGTAGGATCTTCATTCTAGTAACAGTAACGTAAGAAAAGATAAATTTTTTGTAAATGAATTACATGTCTGGCTAACTGCAGACATGTAAAATATAATATCAATTGGTTCAGCCATTTCTGTAACTAATACCAGATTAGATTGATGTCAAATCTTTGTACTGAGGTATAGTATGCAGATTGTTCGTCTTTTCTCTCTTGAATGTTTATTTCCGGAAACTCTGCTGCACGCAATACTTTTTTAAAAGGAAAAAAGCTAGTGTGCCAGCTGTCCTTTCTCTAACAAGAGACCACTCAGATTATAATATTCGACGTACAATTTTAATCCTCTTCCCGTCTTTATGATACCCATTTGAATGAACGTAACGTAATAAAATGCCACTTAAATGAGCACGCTCAGCATATTAAATTATACATTTCAAACAGTACAGCTCCCTGTATTTTATAATGTGATGCATAACATATTTCTCCAGTTTTTCGGTATTCACAGTGTAGTATTTATCTTCGCACGCCCTTTTTACTTTAGCGTAAAGAAACAATAATGACTAGAGTGTTTCACGATACTAATAACACTCGAGGGGCATTGTTTGCAAAAATCCTGTAAAGCAGTATTCCAAACCTAGTAAATATTTCGATTTCTGCGAATAGCATTACAACAGGTTATGATAAATTCTATGTTGAGAGCACAAACATAAAAGCACTAGTAATAATATAAGAGTAACGAAGGTGCTAATTCTTGTTCATATTATCTTAACGTGAAATTCTGGAATCATTATATCATGTATTTCAAATAAGTACATAAAGAGTACAAGAAATTGAAAACTCTATGCTTCTCAAAAGTATTTATTTTATTAGAATGTATCAGATGTAACTACGTAGCTACATATCAATACACGCAAATTTTACTATCTCAAGGTATCAGATTATATAAAAACGCAACTATAAATTGGTATACTTCATGAAATCACGTATCTTGTGCAAAATTTTGGAAGTTGTTATATCGTCCCTTTGTTTCTTTTAATCATAGTGACAGATTCTTGTAGCTGCAATTGAAAAAACCTCTTCCGATTTTTAAATTTTCTGACACTAAAAGTATTCATGTATAAATAATGTTAGTGAACGGGTCTCTATTTTCACTTATAATAATGAAATGTTTATTACACATAGCACAATATGAGTATTTTTCTATGTACCTGAGTTAACTCTGATATCGTATGTATCGTGACGGACCAGGTAATGGCGACTGCTTTGAAACAAATTCAAAGTATGAGAATTAAATCTGTCATATATGTAGTTTCGTGTGCAGAAAATACATACTTCTGGGTCATGCTGAGTGGTGGGTCCTAGTGGGTCATGGTGGTGGTCGGTGGCAGTGGGTAGCGTACTGTTGGCCGACGATCGACTGACCCACCGACTCGATGACTAACTCCAATTGTGGCACTTTTCAGAATATCCGTACAGATTTTGGAAAAGTTCCAAACGGTATGTAATGCTTTCATTTTAGGTTAAGGTATTGCTAGTCTGCTGTTTCATTTTTGAATGCAATTACGATTCGCCGTGACTTTTTCTACATATTGTTTTTGTGAGAAAACGTTAATGAGCAACAGAAAATACAACTGTTTTTCGATTCGGATTGGTCTGGGTTAACAGCTTGAAAATGAAATCGCTTAATGTCAAACGATTATGTCTGTTAGGTTAAGGAAAACTATGATTGAAGCAAGTGAATTACGATGGACGAATTGGTGGAATGAGGAATTGGGCGTGTCCCGAGAAACCCCACGAACACTATGTTGGCCGTCTCAACCTTACTTGCCTTGGGAACGAACCAGGCACTCCAGCCATCAAATTGTTTAGTAGGCGATGTCTCACTTTCGATTCCCGATGGGAAAGCCTTTGAGATATAAAAAGCCCTCGTTGTATTTGTGTTCGTGTCCCAGTCGTTCAAGGTTATTGAAATTACCTGTAAAACTAGAATAACCGAATATAATACAGAGAAGTTACAGAGATATTTTTTGTCTTTTTAAAATTTAATCTTGAATTCTCTAGACTGCACTATTTTATCATGACCAAAATCAATGATTCATGGTTAATAAAACATTGAAATCGTAAGCGTTTGGAATTTCGTATATAGACGAGTGATTCTTGACTCTTACTTAAAAGAGCGGGTAGTGGCTTAAGCATTCGCTTCGTGTGTTAGGGGTCCGCGGTTCGATCCTCCAAGGATATTCAGAAAAAAATTATAATTTAGAATTTTCATATTTCTGATGTATAATAACATGAAAAAATATCAATTTGTCTCGTTCTTACAAGTTAGAGTTGGAACGACTTCCTTCAAAATGTAATTACACGACTTCATATTCTACAATCTCGATTTCTACTGTCTGAAAACTTCCCTTGTTTCGCAAACAATTCATTAATACAAACGGGTCATTCTTCAGGCCTAGTATGAGTCATAAATTTGCCTGAAACGTGATTGTGGAACTGTTACTAAGTGCTCTTCCACCCTTACTAGAAATAATAATAGTGTTTTCGTTCGGCATTTACAAGTTCCATATATTCGTTCAAAAGAAATTGATAAATAATAACTATTATTTTTTTATATTTTGAGAATATTTCAATATAACGAATACATAGTCCAATGCTTTTTATCCAAAGAAAGGATATTGTGATGATGACAAATCCTACTTAGCTTCTTTTAAGGCATCCGAATTTTCGATTTTCACATTATCCAGTAGCTGACACCGTTTTCCTATATTTTCTTTGCAAAGTATCTCTCATAACTCAATTCATCCTTATATAGGGTCCAAAGAATTTATTTTCACTTTCGTAATTTCAGTATGTTTATTTGCATTGCAGTAGGACGTAACATTAAGGTCTCAAATATTCAGTAATAATAATAATAATAATAATAAATTCCGTTTGAGGACACATTGTATTAAAGCCTGTAAAATCGCCCGTAGTGTAAGCCAGAAGTTACAAAATAATCGGTATTGGAGAGAAGTGTCAAGACTAACAGCACATGGCCTCTCCATATGTTCCTACAACTAGCTAAACGTTATAACGGAAAATTTCTCTACAATTAGCTAAATTTTATAACGGATAGTTTCTCTACAATTAGCTAAATGTTATAACGGAAAGTTTCCTTACAACTAGTTAAATGTTATAACGAAATTTTTCGAGGAAAATTTGGTGTAGAAAGTAGGGATTTTGAACTCTCAAGAGCCGTAAGAAAATTCCTTTTCAAGTAATGGCTATGCCGGCTAAGCTACAGAAGACGTCGATGATGAGAATGAAAGAAATATTGGAATAAAGAAAGTGGGAGAAGGCAGAACACGGAGAAAACATGTGAACACGTTTGCACAGCACAGTCCCCACTAGGCGGTAGCTGGGTGGAATAGTTTGTACTATTAAATTTACAACACTTCAGTAATAATAATATTAATAATGTAATAATGCTATTAAAAGTTTTAAAGTTGCCTTAAAATTTGGCAAAACTTACTTAAACGTAGGTGTTTCGGGCAAGGGGTTCCGTACCTTCATAAGACACCTCTCAAATTCAACGAAAGCTTTCCGCTAATATTTCGTGTAGAAAATATTCTACTGTACGTTTTCGGGAAACTAACTGTAATAAAAAAACCGGAATATAATTGAACACTAAAGCTTGTAATAAACTAACTTGTAGAGTTTGCAGATGTAATTATATAAGCTTTGCTACAAAAATATATACACAGACCATAATTCAGTGAGCTCTGAAATCCAAAGTAACAAAAGAATGTATAAGATTGAGTCTACAGAGCAATTGTTGCCTAAAGAGTGGCATACACTATTTCGAGAATCGAGATAAGACGAGAAATGTTTACGATACTTTTCGTCTCGTCTCGATTCTCATCTCCAAAGCATGACGATAGTGTGAGTTAAGCTTGTCCCGGGTAGCATTAAAATGTTCAGTCTAATCCCGATTTTGTTTGATTTGTTTTAGAGTCTAGATGAAGAAATCGTCTTTTCATGGGCAACATTAAACAAAACCAAAGTATTTTTTGCCTAATATCACGTTTCTGCTTGTGATGGTATGACCTGAGCGAAAATAAGTAATTAATTTTTAAATATGCTTCGAGATTATTATTACTAGTATTAGTTCTTAAAATTCGATAGTTCAAGTGTTGAAACAAGCGAGTATTCAAATATTTGAATGTAATAAGGTGTGTTATCGCCGATTAATCGCCATCAAAATTCCTAAAGTAAAAAAGAAAATTGCTCGACGCGTACTCGATCGAAGAACCTCCAGATTACTGGTCAAGCGCCTAGACCACTGAACCACGATCACTGCGCTGTAAATGATTCGTCATTAGTCTGGTTACGTTAAGTTTCTCTGCCTCAGCTTGGAAAGTTGTATGTTTTTTTCGTTTCAAAAAGCCTTTCGTGTTCCTCTTATAATGATATAAGTGAATGATATTCGGTACAGTTTAAATTAATTAGTTGAGTTGTTCTTAAAACTTTGGATCACAAGTTTGTTTTTTCTCCACTCGAAACTACAGATAAGACATTTAATTCACGTACTGTGCATTTGTTTCAAAGCAGCCGCCATTACTTGGTCAAAAACTTATGTCCGCTACAACATAAATGATGGTTCAATTCGACATAGTGAAACAAACCATAGCCTCTTATTTTCAGAATAGAGAGATATGGAGATTTCTCTGTGGTACTCCACTTCATATTTCTACAATATTTCATGTAATAAATTAAGCGTAATTTTATTATGAAATATAGCGAATGATTACATTTTTTTGTTGCTACTTAATCATTATCTCCATTCACATTTCCTTTTTTGTTGAATTTGTTACAGGCGCGATAACGTATTAACTTTCCACGCAGAAGAAGATACGTTTATTACATTAAAGAAAGCCGTTTCTCATTCTTATGAGGAATCTCATACTTGCCTCCAGTTTGGCAAAGGATTTCATCGATCACGTGTGTCAAGACATACGGTGACACAGGAAAGTGAAAAGCGCCATACATACCAAAAGAGTGATAAACGTTTTAGTAAAAGTTACACTTTGTCAAGCGGTAAGTTAGTTCATGCAGGTGAGAAATCCCACATCTGCGGAGTCTGTGGATTGGAATTTAGTGGGTGTTCAAGTTTGGCTACGCACATCTTAATACATACAGGAGGAAAACAATACACATGCCAAGAGTGTGGTCGGGAATTTAATCGACCTTCACGTTTGGCTACACACATGTTAATCCACACAGGAGAAAGAGCTCACACGTGCCAAGAGTGTGGTAAGGCATTTGATAGGCGTTCAAGTTTGACTAGACATGCATTAATCCACTCAGGAGAGAAACGTAACACGTGCCGAGAGTGTGGTGAAAGATTTAGTCTACATTCAAATATGGCTACAAACATGTTAATCCACACAGGAGAAAAAGCTCACACATGCCAAGAGTGTGGTCAAGGATTTAAATATCGTTCAAGTTTGGCTATACACACGTTAATCCACACAGGAGAAAAAGCTCACACGTGCCATGAGTGTGGTAAGGCATTTAATCGACGTTCGTATTTGAATAGACACATGACAGTCCACACAGGAGAAAAAGGGTACACATGCCAAGAGTGTGGTCTCGGATTTAAATATCGTTCAAGTTTGGCTATACACATGTTAATCCACACAGGAGAAAAAACTCACACATGCCAAGAATGTGGTGAAGCATTTAGTGGGCGTCCTAGTTTGGTCAAACACATGTTAATCCACACAGGAGAAAAACATCACACATGCCAAGAGTGTGGTAAGGCATTTCATCTACGTTCAAATTTGGCTACACACATGTTAATCCACACAGGAGAAAAAGCTCACATGTGCCATGAGTGTGGTAAGGCATTTAATCGACGTTCAAATTTGGCTAGACACATGATGATCCACACAGGAAAAAATTTTCACACTTGCCAAGAGTGTGGCATGGCATTTAATCGAAGTTCAAGTTTGGCAAAACACGTGTTACTTCACGCAGAAGCAAAACATTACACATGCCAAGAGTGTGGTAAGGCATTTAGTCGACGTTCAAATTTGGTTACACACTTGTTAATCCATACAGGAGAAAAACATCACACATGCCAAGAGTGCGGTAAGGCATTTAATCGACGTTCAAGTTTGACTAGACACATGTTAATCCACACAGCAGCAAAACCTCACACGCGTAAAGATCCTGGAATGGAACTTATTCAACGTTCGTACGTGTTGAGCCACTCAGGACCAAAACATCACACTTGAAAGATGTGGAAAAGGATATTGTCTACGCTCAAACCTTGCAAAGCATTTAAATTCACAAGTGAAAAGCAAAGAGATGCAAAGAGCGTAGCATGGCATTTACTCAAGGTTCACAAATAGCAAATTAAATGTTAATTCACACAAGACGAAAATTTCGCACGCGCGGAGAGTGTAGGAGGACATTTACCGGCAGTTCACATTTGGCAAATCGCAGGTCAAAACACAGTTCAATAACCAAACACCAAGCGAAGGGTGTTCAATAGGATTTAGTTTGAAATCAGCTTTGGCAACACACGTAACTAGACATAGCATATGGAAAAGAATTTTTTATAAGAAATGTTAAGTGCACGATAAATACCCTGCTAAAGAGGTCTACAATAGAATTAAATGTTAAAGGAATCAGACCACATAAGCCCTTGAAATGTTCTACCTGCCCTTTGTAATGGAATGTGAGCTTTGGAAGACAAGTTGTAAAGTCCGTATTTTGGGGGATATGCTACGCATCTACTCTACGAAATTGGTTCCGCATCTACTCTACGAACGGCGCTTCTGCTTTGCCGCCACAGGGATTGCTGCATAGTGAAAAGGTGGTAGATGCCCAAGAAGATTCAAGTGACGATTTCACAAGTGAATGTTTATCTAAAGATAAAAAACTCCAAATATAACCCTCTAAGACTGCTTACATGTAAGAGAGTTAGGGACACCGATAATAAGGGCGCACCCTCCTCATCAGCTACAAGTGTAAATCCAGCAAAAAACATGTTGCATGTCTATTCCAACACTAGGACTTTCTGGACCATCTGCGTTTTCGCTGCATCTTGCTGTCCGATACATGGTTGCACAGTTCCCTTTTCACCGCATATATTTATATTTCCTGTTTCCAGCACATTCTTTCATTCTCATTGACAGAAACTTTCGACCAATTGAAGATAAAAAGCGATGAAAAAATGAAGTCCGTCCGTTCCAAATTAGTTAAACTGATCAGACAAACCTTAGGTTAAAATCGTATTAAGGTTGTATGTGTTAAAAAATGACTCACTAATAATAGGGAACATGATTGCACTCCAGTTGTTGACGTCCTTGATTTCAAAGCGACATTAATGGCACTCTTATCCAAAGTGTTAATGACTTTACCGGAATTCGTGCTGTATGTTCGAAAAGAGGGAGTGTACCAAAGTTCGTCACACAGTATCTTCTATTCTTTCTCGCTCACAGTCGTTTCTGAAGCTCGGGATGATGATGTAAAGTGAATGTGCATGTTGGTTGTTAAAAATAAGGTTTTTGCTTATCTCTCGTATTTATTACCTACTTTTTGTTGTGTACTCAGAAGTTGTTGAGCATACTGACTTACCAACTTTTCACTCGTTTTATCAGAAAAGTTGTTAAATCAGGTTTTAAGTTTTATTCAAAAACTTTCTGTTTACGTTATAAGTATCTGGTTCTTTAAGACAACGTCACACCTGTCGAAACGAACCAGCATACAAAATTTTAGACCACTGTATTAATATGTCGGTATTTCAACATATTTCTATAAAATTTAAAACTCGATCCTGTAAAATCTAGCAATAATGAGTTAGCAACTTCTGATTCTAGTGCGTCATTTGATTCGCGTTCAAGCTTGGCAAGACAAATTTTAATATACACAAGTGGAAAACTTCACACATACGACGAATGTGGAAAAGTATTTGGTCTATGTTCAAGTTTGGCAAGACATTTTAATACACAAATGAAACTCTCACACGCATGACAACACACAGCTGAAAAGATGATTTATATAGAGCTCACGTTTTACAATGCACATGTTAAAACACACAGGAGAAAACATATCATTAAATACTAAGGAACAAACAAAAGCGTTCCAAGTGCGTACAAAGGACTTGATTAAGGTTTATATTTCGCAAGAGGTGTATTAATACAAATGGAGAAGAACTGCACGTGTCAAGACTATGAAAAATGGTATATCCGAAGTTCAATTTTGGGGAAACACTATCTCATACACGTAAAAAATGGCTGTACAAAATTGTGAAAAGCGTTTACATGAAGTCCATATTTTGTTAGTGGAAAGACATTGTAAGATGTGTGAAACTAGTTACTGAAAAATCATCTTTGTTCATAAAAAGTTATATTCAAGTTACACACGTGATAAAATATACGAATGCTAAACATCTTAGTTGTCAAGAGTGCGATATAATAAGTTCAATATCTCGTATCAATCTCACGTACTGCCAATTCACGTTTCCGCTCGCGACGATGACAATTCGGCCGTGATCGATTATTCACATTTTTCAGCATTGTGCATGATGCAAAGTGTATGTTTTGAAGCATTTAGGTTTAGTAAATTAAGACAAATCATTGTTGACCAAAATATACGTTTAAATTAAATTACCATACTGCTAAATATGAGTGAACACACTCAACAAATCACAAAAGATTAGAATCTAACCTAATCGACATCCATGTCACTGAGCTTGTGATAATGCTGATACTTATTGCAGGGAGCACTAATGATTGAGTGTTTTTTGCATGTTTTTCCACAATATATAGACTAAAGGCGGGTTCAAATTTAATCAACATCCACGTCACTGCCTTCTTTCTGTCATTGCTGGCATGTATTGCAAGTAGTGATAACTGTTGACTGCTTTCTGAACACGTTTTTTCCACAATCATTACATTCAAGGCGAGTTCTGTTGTTTTCCCTTGACCCGCAGATGTAGCAAATATCTCCTCGGATTGGTTAGACTCGTTCATCATCGGTAGTTTGTTTTCTGTATTGTGCCAAGCACACCAGCAATTTTTTTGCAAAGTTGATATTTTAGGAGGAGCTTTCAGGTTTTCATTTATTAGTTCTAATGCTAACTCGTACAGATATGGTCTTCTTGTATTATTTTTGATGTTAAGGCAGTTAAAAATGAAACAGTGTCCGGAAAATAATGAAAATTTTATTTACATTTTTATGTAAAGGCGAAGGGAAAAAAATCACGTTTTGGCTCGCTCTGTAGGAGAATGGCCGTTAGGGTGGTCCTTATTTCGCACGTTGTGTATATCTGAGACCGCACCCCTTTATCTTTTTCCTTTTAATGAGAAAAGTGTTCTCTGCAAATTTCAGTTCATTATGACGACGATAAATGAGACCGCAAAGACATTTTAATCCTTATAGCAATACGATTTAGAAAACAGTAGTTTCCTATGTTGCTCAATAGATCGCAATACATTCACGGGTTTAAATTCTTCTATTTCATACCATTTTTTGTGTAATTTGGAGCAGATTTATGAACAGAATTAAATTGGAAATAATAAATAAATATCAAACAATTGTTTTTACGACCATTTACAACTAATTGTTCTCTTCTTTGGTTTTAATAACAACTGTTATTGTAAAAGAATTAACTTCAGACTATTTGTAACATGTATTTGAGTTTCTGCATTTTGTACTTGTAATCTCTTCATATGATTGTAATTTTTAGGGGATTGAAGTTTCGTTGTGGTTTTTGTATCATCACATGTGATTAAATGAACAAAGTGATTATTATGTGTTCATTGTCTGGTGAAATCAGTTATCGTAGTGGTATTTACCTCGGTAATATGAGAAAACAGATATTGGGTTGATTCTAAGTTACTGTCCAACAGACAAGTATTTGGTGCATTCTTTTATAACATGCGAATGTGAAATTACCTTTAAGAAAGAATGCTCGGTTAGCAATTCGTGAAACAGAAATATTTTGGTCTAAAGCAAGAATACCGATCAAGGATACCACAGCATCGATAAATTCGTTGGATTGTACGAAATGTGACATCGGTTTCAAAAATCAAGTATAGAAAATAGTAAAGGGAAGAGGAGACAAGACATATTTCTTAGATACGTTAGACGATTTATTTGATATAGCGCATGCAAATGCTTTATTTAGACTTAATACAAATTCAAGAAAGGACAAGGAATTCCTTATATCTCAAATGCAAAAAGACGACTTGTGAAGTGGGCGATACGGGTGAATAGTCGATTATAAATTCAAGTGGTGAAGACGAAGATCTATACCAAACAGAACATACAAATTCAATGGAAGGAGTAGATTATGATGAGGTAGTGACAGGATTTTCGAGAACAAGAGGGAAAGTACGTTTTATTACTCCACAACTCGTTGAGGCTTTTGATCGCTATAAATTTATTGATAGAGCTCCATGCACATATTAATCGCAATAGCAGAGGCATTGGGACACTACTTCTTCTAATACTGGACGTATCAATGGAGCTTGTATTCTTCTTGAACAGAAATTGGGAAAAGATCTTTTACATCTTCCGTGTAGGAATCACATTTTTGAATTGAAATTAAAGTGTATATTTGAAGAATGTGTTTCAGTTTCTTCCGGTGCAGATGTGCCAATTTTTAAGCGTTTCCAGAAAGAGTGGCCGAGATTTCAACACAACAATTTTGTTACATGAATTTCTGATCGAAATGTTAATTCAGTCTCTTTGCAATATAAAAAAAGATACGCTAGTTTTTGTTGTTCAAAATTTGGAAATGCAGAGAAGCATTGCAGAGAAGATTACAGGGAACTTTTGGAGCTTACAATAATTTTTCAAGGAAGTACGCCTTCTGGAGGTATTTCTTTACTTTTGCTTGGAGCTGTACATCAGGCAATTTGGATGGGAAAAGCCTTGTTTAAAGGGAAAAGCCATGTTTAAAAGTATTTCTCTTTAATAATCAGTTTAAATTAAATGAGCGGGAAGAAGAAGGACTACGTCAAGTGTGTACTTTTCTTGTTCTAAAAAGCTCGGTTTATGTTGTATGTAAAAGCTTGGTTTGCTTGTTCCAGTGCATCTCATTCACCATATCAAGATTTACAATTTTTGAAGAGCCTTCAAACGTACAAACTTCTAAACTCTGATGTCTCGAGAGTGGCTTTATTAAATTTTTCCTAACATCTATGGTACCTCTCAGAGAAGTGTGAGCACTTTCCTTTTTTGACGAGAATGCCAATAATGAACAAAACACAAAATATCAGAAAAAATTAAAAATAGTGGCAGTTCATATGAAATGATGAAGCGACTTGAACTGCACGCTAGTGAAATGGATGATATTGAAGAAAAAGAAATTGCTGATTTTGTGATAGGAAACATGAAGAAGTTCTTCGAAAGGTTTCGGATTTCTCCAGGTTTTCTAGACCTTGATTCGGTTTGTTGGTCGACAAATGATTGAATTTCTTTTCGGGATAAAAGTAGTTGATAAGCTGCATGTTACAAATGACGCAGCGGAATGAGCGACGTTAATGGAAAATCATAATGCAGTTATAATTAAAATTGAAGAACAGAAACAATTCCTTTTGCAAGGGGCGAAAGACTATAGAAACTTGTTTCCAGGATGTGGAAAAGCTACCTTGCTTAAGAAGTAAAAGTAATCGTTAAGTCTATCTACAATTCAAATATTTTTGTCCATTTTTTGGAATATCAGCCACTATCATTTTTACCAGTATTTATTAGCTGATTGATTCTAACCCATGTACATTTTACTAAAGAAGCAAGTGGTATGAGAAACAGATCCAAATATCTTTTCCACAGTGGTTCATAACACTGTGCATTTATTACGGTCCAGCATAGTGCTGTTCGGTACCCACCCTCCTTAACCGGCCACCGTGGAGAACTCTCTATTCTTTGCCCCCAAATAATATAGCTTTGCACTATTTTATTTGTGGGTTCAGAAAGCTCGTCCACACGACAATCGCTCAAGGAAGGCGCGATGCACCTCACCGTACGGTCCAGACTCGGACGGGAATCACCTGGGCGAAGACCTAAGGCGTATTACGAAAATAGACGAGAGCATCACCTACTTTCATGGATTGAACACAAGTAATTCAACAATCACGTTCTCACCACGTCATGCAATCTGTGAAAGAAAAAACTGACAAAATTACATATTACAGTGCCATTTATTGGAAATGAACAAACGTACCTGAGATAAACAAGCTTTTCTATACATTTGTCGCCCCATTTACGTAATGAATTCGTAAGTATACTTTTACTACTCACTTCAATATTTTCTGTCCGCCATGGCTCGTCGATAGGTGTGATCACATTTTAAGTTGAAACACTGCACATCCGTCGAATCCACTCACAAAAACCGTCCTTTCTTCCGATTCAGAGAATTTAACAGACAGCCATTCCATGCGAATGCAGTGACAGCATTATGTTGTGATTTCTGTTGGAGAATTGACTTATTTCGACAAATTTTTGTGTTAGTCGCTGACTATAAGTCCATTACCTTAGAGTGCCACCTGCCAAGTCCTTTGTTTCACTCTTAATCTCGATCACGCCCCCTCGTCGTTATAAAATATTACTTGGGGCCGATTTACGTTAATAATGACTTACTTGAAATCACCAGAATATTCAGTTTTGCAATACTATTTTTAATGAGGTATATACATATTTGAAGATAACGATGGATTTTCCAAATCATATGACAACTAACACTCCTTTTTACATAGCGTCTGGTAACAAGATCATAACATGATCAGCAAAAGAAAATTGCTGAATCATGTTTCGCACGCACACCAACACACATCGAAGTCCAACTAAAACTCCATTCTTTCCTTTTCCTTTTCTTCTAATCTGACTTTTAGCACCACCAGGCGGCAGCATGATCAACAAGAAGCATTCACCGCACAAAGTGTACAAATTCAGATGAACGTCACATAATGCACCAACGCAGAATTTGCGTTTATACGAAAATATTTTAACGAAAATTTTGGTACAGTTACATTGGCGGTCGAAAGGAATGTACGTGCACCATTGAATAATGGTAAACGTTCAAGAACCCTGACTGTAGTTTCACTTCAATAATCACCACTATTCCAAAGTCAAGATGAACACTAGTTCACAAGGAAGTTTATAAGAACTTTCGTCGAGTTATACCTCATCAGATGTAAAAGTTTCATTAAATTTCATTTAACGTAGAAAAACGACAAACGCGTGGGGCATTTATACACTTACATAAAAGTTTTATGGGGCTTTTATATATAAAGTCTGTAAAGTCTTCTCTCTTTTTTTTTTTTTTTACCTTCGGTACTGCCACTAATTTAAACATTTATATTTGCATGACTCACAATTGATATACAAATAATTCTCATGATATACCTTTAAAATACGAATTACAATATTGCTATATGCGCTCTTATTGTTAAAAATAACACAAACATTGTATGAAATCATGGCATTATTTAGAGGTAAAATATTCACATTATGCAAAAACTATAGAACATGAACAAATAATTATTATAAACAACTCAACTTTTCAACAAATAGATAAAACAAATATTATTTGAATAATATATTTCAATATTCCACAAAAGGAAATGAACAAACTTATTCTACACACATTATATTTAAATTGCATAAACGACGAAGCATACTTGCACTTCTCATGCTATTCTGACAAAGAAGTTACGAAAACAAAATTGTTATTCACAAATACAAGGATTACACATCATTTAAACATAATAACTACATGAAATAAGTTTATTACCACTCTTTTGTACTGTAACAATAAGAGTGAGGCCGGATAGAAGTAAGTCTGCCACACTTTTACGCTAACAAGCGCCTATCCACTTAAATTTTTAAGTCTCCCTTCCCCATTACATTTATAATTTCATCCCACCCCTTTGGAATGGCAACAAGACCTTCTAGTGAGGTAGGAGTATAAAACAACATAGAAAAATGAACCCAAAGGTTAAAAATAAATGAGGGGGGGGAGTTGCCATTCATAATTCAATACTCGCGTCAGAGTGTTCCACTGACACATAAAAACTTACTCTCACTCTGACAACATCAGAGCATTACATCGTTTACATTCTTAATAATACATTAATGCTATACAATTCACCTCATACATTTGGTGTTTTAAGATCTTACAGTTAGTCTTGATAACTTAACGCAAAGCATCAACAAGACAATACGATAATTCATGTAAACGAGTTTGTATCTCATATTTCCTTTACATATGAATACTAATAAACAACATTTTCATACATATTAGCATTTAGGAAATAATCATATCCGTGATTTTTTTTTACACGTCACGTCTGTTTAGCTTAGGATTCGGCAATCGAATAAAGCTAACAAAAGAGTACGATACTGACAATCTAGCTTATCATTTAAATGTTGCAAATATGTGTCACATTTTTAAAAGCTCTTTCAACAACAACTGAACATTAAACTTTATTACATCCACTCTCATTGAAAACAGACAAACTAACTTTCGGTATATTCAAAGAATTCACATTTACTAACGTTTCCGGTTCACAAGAATCAGTTTTTTCACTATTTTCTTTTACAGAATCAAATTCCTTTTCATGAATATGTTTCTTAGCTAATTCTAACCAGATGTTCCTAGTTTTTTGAGTGGGTCTCCACACTCTCATACGATCAATAGAATGTACGCTACAAGATTCTCCAGTTAAAGGATCTACAAGTTCAAAGACTTTGTCTGAAATTTTATTTTTACAAAACAGTGGACCTTTGTAAAGCATGAAAAACTTGCGAATCTTTTTGTCTACTGTTGAACTCAAATGTGATTGCAACAGAAATACCAAATCATTTTCTTTTATTTTGTATTTTCTTTCTTGGGATGCATTATATTTCTCATTTCTTTTTCTAACCTTTTCACTTCTGCGGTAGTCAGCCATTATGAGCTTATTTTCCCAATTCACAGGTTCATTTTCATCATAACTTTCGTTTGTTACAATGCGAAAATGCTTCAACACAGAATAATTTGCTTTTACATTCAAATGAAGACTAGCAGGGCTGACACCCAAACTACTACACACAGAATAATTTAACAAAATCATAATTTGAGGTATGTGGCTCTCCCAAGAAGATGTTCTTCGTTACACAACAATTTGAACAACCTATTCGTATCCCTATGGATTCGTTCTACAATTGAGCTCTTTGGATGGTAAGGAATTACATAGTGAATTTTAATACCATATTCTTCCATTTTAGATTTAAATTTTGCTGATACAAAACATCCACCATTGTCTACTAGTATGGATTTTGGAATTCCCATGGTTACAAAGTAATAATATTCTAAACATCTCAAAACACATTTGGTCGTTGCATTTCTGATTGGGAACATTGTGTAATATCTGCTAAATACATCTAAAATTGACAATGCAAATTTATTTCCAGTATGAGAAGGTGGATAAGGTCCTAACAAATCAATCGAGACCATGTCTCTTACATTCTTTACATTTGTAAAGGTCTAGCTGGTGGTGAAGTTTCAACTTTCGTACGTTTACATACAACACAATCACGCAAATAATTGCTAATATCTCTACGCATGGACTTCCAATAACAACAATCACTAACAAAGCCTAAAACCTTTCCAAAACCAAAATGACCTTGTTCATGATAATTTTGAATTACATCGTTCACAAGTGAAGGAGGAATACAAATTTTCCATTGATTAGGAAAATGGTAACTGCGATTCAACAAAATTCCATTTTCAATTTTGTAAAATTCACCAATATTACGATTCTTGACTTTAACATAAGGATCATTGGGATTCTCTAAGTACTTCATGATATTTTCATACTCCGGATGTTCTCATTGCTTGCTAATTAAATCTTGAACAGACAAATGTTTAAAACAAGAAGGCAACACCTCGTACTTATTAACTTCATGCTTTTCAACCTCAGGAAACAAAATGATACGTGACAATGCATCGCTAGCTTGATTATCTTGACCTTTAATATACACAATTTGTACATCAAATCCCTGAATTTGTAAGCTCCAACGAGCAAGTCTAGAGTTCCACTGTCTCATTTTGTGCAAATATACCAATGAATTATGATCCGTGTAAATTTTTACATGTCTTCCATACAACAATTGAGACCAACGTTTAAGCGCGACTACAATTGAAAGACACTCACGTTCAGTCACAGTGTAATTTTTCTCTGCAGGTTTTAACGTTCTACTATAAAATCCTAAAATATGTTTCTTACCGTCTACTTCTTGAAAAAGAATGTTTCCCAAAGCAACTGAACTACAATCTGTAATTAAACAAAAATCATGATCTAACAAAGGATGTGCAAGCATCACCTCCTGAACTAAATCACTTTTCAATTGGTTGAAACTGTCTTCACAAGATTGATCCCAGATCCATTTTTTATTTTTCCTTAACAAACCAAACAAAGGTTCAGATTTTTGAGCGAAATTTTCAACAAATTTGGCACACCACTGGAACAAACCTAAAACTCTTTGTAATTCTTTCAAATTTCTAGGCCTTGGTAGGTCTTTGATACACTGTACATAAGAATGATTTTTTGTTATGCCTTGCGGACTGATGTCAAACCCTAAAAAACTAAATTTCGTGTTACAAAAAGTACACTTTTGTAGATTTAAAGTCATGCCAGCCTCGTAAACTTTCTGAAATATTTGATCCAAAAATTGTAACTGTTCTTCAAAAGTCATAGAAATTACAGAGACATCATCGATGTACTAGACTACTTTTTCATATAAACCTGCCCCAAGGACAGTTTGCAAACACAACATAAAAGCAGCTCCTCCGTTTATGTAACCAAACGGAACTCGAGTATACTGATACATTTTACCGTTCCAACAAAAAGCTGTGTATTGTTTACTTTCTTTACTTAAACATACTTGTAAATAACTTCCCACAAAATCTAAACAAGACACGAATTGAATTCCTTGAAATTTGATGAGAAGATCATCGATCTTATTGACTTTTAACTGCTTTAATTTTACAAATTTGTTCAATTGAGTTAAATCTACAACAGTACGAAGTTTACTAGTGTTTTTCTTAGCTACACACAACAAAGGATGACAATGCACAGAAATACATTCTTCCACTACGCCACATTCTAGCCACTCAGCTATTTGCTGTTCAATATTTTCCTTATATTTAAAGGGTAATGGGTACTGACGTTTTACAATCGGTTGATCAGTCTCAACTTCGATAGCGTATTCAAATTTATTATATTTACCTGGCAAATCGCTAAAAACCAATCTATGTTTCAATAACAAATCATAAAGTTGTTGTGTTTGAACATTAGATAAATTTTCAATTTCAAGAACTTTTGTTCCAATTTCAGTAACAGAAGGAAAGTGACTTTGGGTATTACGAGTAGTTTTGCTTAAATTACAAATGTCCTGATTTACTTTTACATTATTATGAGACTTTTGAATTTCCTCATCCAATTTATGTATTTGTTCCCCATAAAAATGATACAAAAAATTTACTTCAGCAGCTTCGTTCAAATGTGCTTGTTTTATTTGCTCTACATTTAAATCATTGTTGGTAGTATACTTATCTACGTGTTAAAATGCTTTACTGTTTTCTAATAAACTATCCATCCATTCCTGCGTCAGCTGTTTCTTATGCATTTCTAAATTCTTAACTATTGGACACTCTAGCACAGGTTCGACTACATCTTCGTTCTCGCTTTCAATGGCAAAATCAGTGTCAACACAATTCACATTATTTAAATGAAAACCAACCTTATTAACACTCTCTCTAGTAAGTATTTTTACTTTACCTTTATTTTCATTATTCAGAAGGGGGTCACTACCAAATCCGTGCTCATACTCTTTCATTGGTACCTTACAAGTGTTCTCGCCAAAGTCTAATTTCGCATTAGCTAGCGATAAGAAATCTCTGCCTAGCAGACAATTACAATTAAGGTCACTGACAACAATAAATCTAACATCACAAGTTACAGGTCCAATTTCTACACAGAGGGTAACCTCACCCTTAACTGATTTCGTTCTTTTTCCACTATAATCTACCAGAACAATTTGAGGAGCGGGTTGTAATACAGCGTTTGACACTATATTGGATATTTTCTTCCATGCGTTATAGCTTAACAAACTAGCCGAAGCACCTGAATCGCACAGAGCGTACAGATTCTCATTCATGATTTTGACAAGAATTTCAGCAGTGGCACATGAATTCACATTAGTTTTAAAAAATCTTTAGTTTCCTCTTCGTCAGATGAGAAAACATCATCCCACTGTACTAAGTTTATTAAATTTTTATCAAGCTTTACAAAAACAGTCTGACCATTTGGAAGGAGTGCATTATATAACTCATTACTACACGTTTGATTTAATTCCCTGCTATGAGCACTCTTCAGGCAGGGTGTTTCTAGTTTGGGGGAGGAAATCTATTTTGAAACCCAAAATTGCCTGCAGCAGTATTCACGAAATTTGGTCTCGGTGGCCTAAACCCAGTAGGATTACCAAAGTTCGAAGGATTTACAAAGTTTCCATTACTGAAACCAGTCTGAGGTAAATCCTCGTTTGAGAATTACCATTCGTTGGCTTATTAGTCACACCACTAGTGGCTTCACTTTGGTTTACGTTACCAATTTTGCGTTACCAATGTTGATGTACCAATTTTGCGCAGAACCAGTCAACAAAAATTTGATAATGTCTAAATATTGACTACGAGAAATTGACATAAGCGAAGCTTGATCTTCAAACTTGCGTAAGAAAGCAGTGGCAGTCAATTCATTTTCGTGACCAGAGAATTTCTCGAAAGAATCTAAATCTCGTGACTTTATAGCTACCTTTCTTTCTCGCTTTTTCCTCCGTTTGATAGTTTTTACCCCAACAAAGCTATTATCACTGTGAGAATCCGAAGAATCATTTTCACTCAACACAGAACTAACATCGTAATCAAGAAAAGGGGTGGTGTTTTTACGTACGCTAGTGTCAAATTTTTCTTCTTTAATTTCCACCTCAGATTTTACGTTTCCTACAAGCGTTGATGACCTAATTTGACTTTCAATCATACTCACGCGCAAGTTTCTGACCTCTTGATTCACTATCTCGAATTTACTTTCTACTTCACCCTTTACATCATCTATCATTGTTTGGGTATGATGAGCTATTTCACGGGCCGCAATACTAACATCATAAATCTCGCGGACATTTTGATCTAACTTCATGATTCTACTTTCGTGTTCTCCCACTTTTTCCTGCGCTCGCTCAGCTTTGTCATCTACTAAGTTGACATCGGAACTTAAATCCTTAACTTTATTTCCAATCATTATAATACGTTCCTCGGTGTCCCTAACTTGATCTCCTAACTGATTAGCTTTAGCATTGACAAAACGTATTTTGTCTTCGTTATTTTTCACGTCAAGCTTAACCTCATCAACTTTTGTTTCTTGTACATTTAATTTCTCTTGAAACTGTGCTGACAGTTTTTCAAAGTTATCCGCACAAGTACGACTAACCCTGTCTATTTCACTTCTCATTTGCACTAACTCAGTCGACAACGTCTGAATTTGCCCATCCATCCTATGTTCTAACGTTTCTAATTTACCTGTAAGGTCGTTAGAGAATTTTTCTATCTGAGCTTGGGTTTCAGTTTTCGACTCGTTAATGACTTCATTGAGCTGTCGCTTAGTGTCATTTACACTACCATTAAGTGATTGCTTAATGTCATTAATAGCTTCAAGCAAAGTTTGCAAACTCAAATTTTCACTTTCTGCCATGATTGCAAGTTACAAATATACAAACACAACAAACACCAATAATATCTTCAATTTGGCGCATATAGCATATCATGAGAAATAAAACCTGTCAAATATTACACCTAGATCTTCTCCCAGATGTTACATCCGTTACGAATCAATTAATAAAAACGTGAATTATTATTAATTGATCCGTCCCTGGAGGGAAACGCCATTCTATTACGGTATCTGGGCTCGATCCGTGTACCTTCCTGATTGAGACTTTTGTCCCTGTGAAGGGCTTAGCCATTCTATTACGGTCCAGCATAGTGCTGTTCGGTACCCACCCTCCTTAACCGGCCACCGTGGAGAACTCTCTATTCTTTGCCCCCAAATAATATAGCTTTGCACTATTTTGTTTGTGGGTTCAGAAAGCTCGTCCCCACGAAAATCGCTCAAGGAAGGCGCGATGCACCTCACCGTACGGTCCAGACTAGGACGGGAATCACCTGGGCGAAGACCTAAGGCGTATTACGAAAATAGACGAGAGCATCACCTACTTTCATGGATTGAACACAAGTTATTCAACAATCACGTTCTCACCACGTCATGCAATCTGTGAAAGAAAAAACTGACAAAATTACATATTACAGTGCCTTTTGTTGGAAATGAACAAACGTACCTGAGATAAACAAGCTTTTCTATACATTTGTCGCCCCATTTACGTAATGAATTCGTAAGTATACTTTTACTACTCACTTCAATATTTTCTGTCCGCCATGGCTCGTCGATAGGTGTGATCACATTTTAAGTTGAAACACTGCATATCCGTCGAATCCACTCACAAAAACCGTCCTTTCTTCCGATTCAGAGAATTTAACAGACAGCCATTCCATGCGAACGCAGTGACAGCATTATGTTGTGATTTCTGTTGGAGAATTGACTTATTTCGACAAATTTTTGTGTTAGTCGCTGACTATAAGTCCATTACCTTAGAGTGCCACCTGCCAAGTCCTTTGTTTCACTCTTAATCTCGATCACGCCCCCTCGTCGTTATAAAATATTACTTGGGGCCGATTTACGTTAATAATGACTTACTTGAAATCACCAGAATATTCAGTTTTGCAATACTATTTTTAATGAGGTATATACATATTTGAAGATAACGATGGATTTTCCAAATCATATGACAACTAACACTCCTTTTTATATAGCGTCTGGTAACAAGATCATAACATGATCAGCAAAAGAAAATTGCTGAATCATGTTTCGCACACACACCAACACACATCGAAGTCCAACTAAAACTCCATTCTTTCCTTTCCTTTTCTTCTAATCTGACTTTTAGCACCACCAGGCGGCAGCATGATCAACAAGAAGCATTCACCGCACAAAGTGTACAAATTCAGATGAACGTCACATAATGCACCAACGCAGAATTTGCGTTTATACGAAAATATTTTAACGAAAATTTTGGTACAGTTACATTGGCGGTTAAAAGGAATGTACGTGCACCATTGAATAATGGTAAACGTTCAAGAACCCTGACTGTAGTTTCACTTCAATAATCACCACTATTCCAAAGTCAAGATGAACACTAGTTCACAAGGAAGTTTATAAGAACTTTCGTCGAGTTATACCTCATCAGATGTAAAAGTTTCATTAAATTTCATTTAACGTAGAAAAACGACAAACGCGTGGGGCATTTATACACTTACATAAAAGTTTTATGGGGCTTTTATATATAAAGTCTGTAAAGTCTTCTCTCTATTTTTTTACCTTCGGTACTGCCACTAAGTTAAACATTTATATATGCATGACTCACAATTGATATACAAATAATTCTCATGATATACCTTTAAAATACGAATTACAATATTGCTATATGCGCTCTTATTGTTAAAAATAACACAAACATTGTATGAAATCATGGCATTATTTAGAGGTAAAATATTCACATTATGCAAAAACTATAGAACATGAACAAATAATTATTATAAACAACTCAACTTTTCAACAAATAGATAAAACAAATATTATTTGAATAATATATTTCAATATTCCACAAAAGGAAATGAACAAACTTATTCTACACACATTATATTTTAATTGCATAAACGACGAAGCATACTTGCACTTCTCATGCTATTCTGACAAAGAAGTTACGAAAACAAAATTGTTATTCACAAATACAAGGATTACACATCATTTAAACATAATAACTACATGAAATAAGTTTATTACCACTCTTTTGTACTGTAACAATAAGAGTGAGGCCGGATAGAAGTAAGTCTGCCACACTTTTACGCTAACAAGCGCCTATCCACTTAAATTTTTAAGTCTCCCTTCCCCATTACATTTATAATTTCATCCCACCCCTTTGGAATGGCAACAAGACCTTCTAGTGAGGTAGGAGTATAAAATGTTATATGATGTTTTGTTGTTCTGAGATTGGTGTAGCAATTGTGTACACTTTCTTTTGTGAAATCGTATTTGAGATCACTTCTTCACTCTCCATCCAGTATTACAAAGTTGGTTCGGAGTCCAACTCCCTTTTAGCCTCGGTCTCGAAAACGTCTTTGGCTTACTTGTTCGAAGATGATGAGAAAGGGCACTAACAGTGGTAGAGCTTGGTACTGGAAATCGAAACCCAGGTAACATATGAAGACTGTGAGCCGAATCTAATTAGGTGGGATAAGCTTGACTAAATCAAAGAGACCATTACACTTGACTTTTTATTAAAAAAAATAAAAATAAGAATACAGATGAATTTTACAAAATCGGTTACTTGGAATGACAACTTGGAAGTTTTACTACATCACTTAAGTGGGAGCACAACCCCTATAATACCTAATGGGTGCTAGAAGGTTTTTATACTAAACCGCGATTTATTGAAAATAGTGAAATATGAACTTCGTACATCGCAACTTGCATTGGCCCGAAGGGAAAAATGTTAACTCTCGAAGAGGGAATTTGGTCTCAAGTTGAAGGGACTTCGTATTCGACACTATACATTCTCAAAGTGCGACTAAAAATCTCAAAGTACTCATCCCGAGTTGAAAGGGGAACTTAGAAAAAATAATCACATACCTGATGTTATACCAGGCGGCCGGGACTGAGGAAGACTCACACTCGTTGATCGTCGGCTTCAGAATCAACCGGAGCGGCGAGCAGGCCTCGCTTATAGAGGCGTTACGTCCCACGCATTTCTGCCAGTTTGACGTCGCTCGAAAGCGACGTTACGAGCCTCATCGAGCTTGGGAGAGACTTCTTCACGCGCATGCTCAATAGTGGTTACGACTTCTAGTTTTTTCTATGATTTTTCTCTATCACGCCGGGATTGAAATTCCTATTTTACATTTATTTTTAACAGTTTATATTTCACACCTAACTCTAACTACATAATAGATTTTGGAATATTTAGGGAATACCATGGTTTTCGTGGTATTCCCTAAATTCTGCCTCTAGGACCCAGCTCTGTGATCTGAGTAAATCAAAGCCAGGGTCATACCACTAATACATGCGTGTGGATTGGTGTCAATGAGGCATCAGGTCACTAATTCAATCTCACCCTCAACTGACTCCGTTCTCCCTATCTCTCTTTTCCTTACTACACACACAATTTGAAAAGCGCGGGCGTCTCGCCCCATAATTTGGGTCCGGCTTAGGACTTCGAGGCACAACTGTGTAACAGTTATCCGCCGACCTCGGTAAAAAAAATAAACAAAAAAATGTCGAAAGTTATCTTTCTGGCATTTATATTCAAGTACAGAAACGGTTGTCCAAGGCAAGTTGCTGGGAGTTAAAGGGTTAATATAGAACTGGCCTTACGTCAGGCGCTAGGAAACTAAAAACAAACTTTCTTGAGGGATTGGGAGATTATGCACGACTAAACTGCAAGAGAGCGGGATTGTAAGATTTCATGTGTCTTAACTAACTATAGTACGTTTAAATGTTACTCAATTCCATTAACAAACTAGTAGATTAAAACTATGTAGGATGAAACCTTACAATCATGGATTCCTTCTAGCTTATAACTATCAAAAGGTTTTGTGTGACTCACAATAGTATATGTATTTTTTTTGTTTTTTTTAAACCAATTTCTAACCATATTATTAAGCATGACTTCGAACCGATTATGAGTACAACTTCTAGTATTATAAAGAAAATTAAGATTTTGTGAGTTTACTGATTTTTTAAGTACAATTGTCTTTGCTGTACTGAGTACAAATATAGTTATACGTGTTAAACTTGATTGTCTCAGGCTACTAATTTTCTACAACTATAAATGAAAGAATTTGAACATTAAGTACACTCAAACAAAAGTAGCGTGAAGCGCTTTAAAGTTTGATTGAGATGGACGATAAAATTATAAGAGTAGTTTTTATTGGTTATAGTATAAGCCAAATGGGAAAAACGTGCAATTATATAGACTAGTACACTCAATTGGGTTGCCTGAATTTTTTTTAAAAATTATTGCGGGGTTGTGCCTTACAGTTTGTGAACAACATTTCTTATGTTGTTTCAATATACCAGTTATACTTCATAAATCATAGGCTATACTCTACTTTCCAGAATCAAGTGAATATTTTATAACCTGTAATGTATTGAAAGTATTTGAGTACTCCATTACATATCTCGTAATATATTTATTTGTAACATAGAAGCGATTGCATACTAAATGATTAAATCGCATATGTAAAATAACTTGAATAATTAACAGCTAGCGATTAAAACAGTTGCTGAATGCTTAATAAATGTGTTAAGTCCGTCTATACGCATTTTGTATTCAACTCATCCCGATGTTATCGAAGAATAGATGTTACATTATTAACTATTGTTTTCTTACATGGGTAATGCAATAAATGTATTATATTACAAACTTACTGTATAGCTCTGTCCTATACAGGGTAATCATAGTATGTACATGTGTTTTTTCTAAACTTCTACTCAGCCGGATTGCTATTGCAACCTTCGATTTGGTTTCCCTCATCCTGTGTGGTATACATTACGCTAGACACATTGATATTTTTTGGATACTGGCAATTTTCAGACATTACCAACCAATTAGTGCATTTTAGCGCACCTAGGGATTTATATACCATTACTTTAAATTTCTTTTTCCATGAGTGGTTCTGTTATCACGAGGGAGACTGAATGGTTGCAATACTGTCCCTATGGTTAGTGTGTTAGCTTATGCCCTAATGGCCTATGGTAATAACAGATACAAAATCTAGTAATCAGGAATGCAGTTACATTTGCTATACCAGAGTAAATGTTTCTTACATGGGACTACATAACGTTTCTTTATATTTAGGGGGGAGTGTTAGGGGGGGGTTATTGGTTAGTATTGTTAGTATTCCTCTTCTTATTATTATTAACAATAGTAATTGCGGATTTTAAGTTTTTTTTTAATATACCCACCGAAATCGAGAGGGATTTCTTTGCGGTTACAAAGGAAATTTTACGAAGTAAAATTACATCATGTGTCATCATGTTGGTGGTTCTTGTTGATTTATAGAATAGATTTTAAACGCAAAAGTTAACCACAACATGAGCTATAGTTGATATATTTTTTTAAAACACACCGGAAGTATGTTCCGTTCTTTCTTTTAATTCTACTAGCCTTGACAGATAACAGGCCTCGATTTCCGTTGTGGTGAACTTTTCTGTTTTTAAATCTTAAATACATCGTGTAAGTGATTTAAATATACGGAGAAAGATTCTATATGAAGACGTCATGGTGACCTTGTTGTTGATCCACAGTTAAATACAATGTGCAATGGATAATTTAATCGCCTCTTGTCCTGATAAATTACTTCCTTGTCCTGTTCGCTTCGGTGTTTGCCAAAAGATAGCTATACAGAGGGTTCCAAAACTTACGGTCTTTAACATGGTGGAATGAAAATGTGTAAACTCGATTACCACACTCACATATAGACTTCTTTAAATGTCTAAAAACAAACTAGTGCTTTTACTTGACCAAACAATAGAAATTGAATTTTTACATTTAGACAATAACTTTCCATGGTTTTTGGTACGTTAGATCGTGGTTATTACAATGAAATTAAGTTGTTTCATATATTGAAAAAGTTTTAAAGTCTCTTGACATTGTTTACAATCTTCTTATGATTTTTCACAACGCTGATTTGAAAGGAGTTTTTATTCCTTTTATTTTGAGTCTTTTCACTTGTCCATTTTTTTTGTGTTTGTACTGATACAAGAAGAGTTTTTCACCTGTAAGCAATGAACTGAGGTAAGTCAATGGAGTCTGTCCGTAGATAAAAGAGATTTTCTTGTCACAGTAGAAGTTTATAATTCTTACGCCACAGAGAAAGTTCTGTATCCGGATGGAAGTTTAGGTTTTAGGTCACTGTTGTCCACTAATAAACAGTGGTGGATTGACAATAACAAAAATCAATTTCCATATCGTCCCTCTTTGTCAGCCCTGGATGGGGCCGACAGGCTGCAATCTGGATCCTTGGGTACCTCCAGATACCAGGGGGGGGCCTTACTCTAGACATCACACTGGGTAGGCAATGGATATAGATCTGCAATCAAAGAGGCTATTAGACTACATAATCATTAATGCGTTACATAATAACCTTGGCTTATGCGAAGTACTTGTTTATATAGGAAGTCCACCGAATCCCTTTTGTAATTGTTCATTATATATATTTTTTTTAACGGGACTGACCACACATCAAATCTAAGAAAGATATAGTAATCAATGGAACCTGCAGGGGTTACCCAAAAATGAGGCTATTCGAAAATGAGAGTCGAATACAGAATGTTTTTCCTCCAGATGTCCTGAATGTGCTGACCACACATCGTCAGAATCTAGGTATAGAAACCTGTTTAAATATTGTATGTGATTGTAGTAATATCACAAGAATCAATTTTTGTACCATTGAACAACTAAACCGGAAGCCTAGAATTAAGTGTATGTGCGCTGACCACACATTATTGTTATTATGCCTCTTGTGTTCAAGCAGTGACTGTGGATGAAGATCAAAACAACGTCACGGTAAGACAAGTTCTTCTCAAATTGATTGATGTACCTAACTCGGTTTGTTTCTTTGTGAGTGGAATGATAATGATGGAGGAAACTGAATTAATAAATATTCTTTTCATTTACTGTAATGATTAATGGGTGATGAATCATATGGTGAGTAAATCCAAGGTACTTTACAAGATGGGCGATACCTGGTTTATTATGAAAACGTCAGGACGTAATTGCCATAGTGACATACATTTGCCGTATATTTTGTTTTGAGATGTAGTCAGGTTGAGGACTAGAGTGTTAAAAGGAAGTTTGAATTTAGCCAGCGTGGCGAAAATGAGCTAATTATACAGCTTGGTATAGTGATAAGTGGCTTGTAAATTTTCAGCTCAGCTGACGAATGTTCGGAGAGAGAGGGGAAAAAGGGGGTTTTGCATCTCAACTGAGAGAATTCATCTAGTATACTGTTACAGACGCCGGCTTCCGACCAGGGACTTCTGAACATTGTCAGATAAGTATTTTTGCATTGTTTTTCCTAATTTAGAGAATAAGAAGTGGTCAGTCGTTCAGATTTCTATGCATGAGTACAAGAAGTATATTGTATACTATCTTTTATACCTTGAAATGTTAATATTATCTACCCTTTTTTTTAATTAAACTTTACCAAAGATTGTGAGATTTGAATTTAGGTTACTTCGTACACCATGGAACTATTAAATAGAGTTGAGATTCAACAAGACTTACTTAAATCTAATTATACTTTTACAAATACGCCAGTTAACATAATTAGTTCCAAAGTATCTTCAAAATTTATATCAATCAATCTTAACTAAAAATTGAATACAAACTCAAGCAAACTAGTATCAATTTTTTATAGTTGTTTCATACTTGAAATTCATCGCTAGTTTTACACTTTATACCTCTTTTTACACTTTACTAAAAATTTTCAATTATATCACTCAGACTGGTATAAATTTGAATCGTGTATTATTTTCTAATTGTTAGTCATTTCTAGTTTTACACCTTATTACCCCTGTGGGTACCCATAATGTTCAAGATAAGACGTAACTCACAATAGGTCAATCCAGCACTTGAGAAATTCTCAGTTAACGTGCATTGTTTTTTTTAAATTGTATGCGGAATTTCCTCTTTTTTTTTTTACAAACTAGTGTCTCGCTAAATTCTTGCCAATATGTTATCCCAATTGTTACAGATTTCTTGAAATAATATTGTAGGGTTTTGAGCTCTATAACGTTAATTATTGACAATTGAGGCCCTTCGAGGAGGCAGTCTTATCTTGTGCACATTGTAATTTGTTCATTATATTTGCAACCCTTTGTAGGTAGCTTAGTAAGAATAACAAAGAAAAATGTCAAATTCCCTTGTCAAAGTGAATTGACAATCAAGTGATTAAAATAACTATCTTTTAACAAAAATATAAAAAGAAAAATGAATACTCAGTTATTTCCAAGGCGTAGGTCCTGTCACTGCTTTTACCTGGGCAGGTTCTGCTACTTCGGCTTCTGAAAGGAAAAACCTGAAACGAAAAATTCTCCCACACACACATAGTATTATAGGCTGGACGCGGGGACCTGAAGTTGAGTGTAGTGTCCCGGGTACTTAATAGTCGAATTTGACGAACTTGGTAGTTAAGGCGTGACTGGATTTAAAGAAGAGTTACCTTTATTTAATTTCTAAATATTAAGTATGATGCTGAGTATTGCACTGTGTTAATTATTAAGTATGATAACCAACGAGTTTAAATAAGATCTTAACTTTGTGGTTCATATTTTTCAGCTTGTTGGAGTATACGTATTATCTGTTGCTCGGAGAACGCAAAGGAAGGAGAAGGGAAGACTTACGTTTCCAAAGACACTAAGGGGAGGTTTCTTGTTACGGGGTAAGTACTACCTCCCTGAATTGTTAGTGTATTATTTTTGAAACATGCGTTTTCAATTTCTTCACGTCAGGCTACCAATTGGTTTTACTAGTGAGTGTTAACTTAGTTGAGGGCTAACTCGAGTTCAATGAAATCACAGTTCATATCCTGGGAGTATCCCATACCGATTGTTATTATTACGGAATTAAGTGAAAAACCACAATGAAAGAGATTGACCAAAGTTACAATGTAACAGTGCTTATCAGAAGTGCGTGTTGCTTTACTTGTGATTTTAGTAAGTGATTCCCTAAGGAGAAACAAAAACGTTGTTTAGTGTGTGTCACTCATACATAAAGTGCGTGAGTCGGGGCTCGATCTCCGACTTATCTGTTTCCTTTCAACGTTAGTTACAATTGCGTAACTGCCAATAATCACCGGTAATTGAGACCATTTTTACCACAATATTAAGTTTGACAGGACTATTCCGGGTCTCGAACTCGGGACCTCTAGTGTAGGTAGTGATGATATGTGGTAAACTAATTTTTATTGAAAGTATTTGATTCCACTTACTTCCACATAACCAATTCGAATATAAACTTGCGCTCGTGAGGAGTGATAATGTAGATATAGGATAAAAGAAATGATCCATTAGGGGATCGAACCAGGAATCGCTAAGAATCAATTGTTTATCTGAGACTATGGTTTATCCCAATCGTGATGATTTATGAGGCAACCTTATTATTATTATTCATTTCGTTGTGACGTCATTTCCCTATTTTCTTATTTATCTATTTTCCCGTCATAAATGTTGGTGTGTATAGAAGCTACACGCAACAGCAGCCTGAGTCCTTGTTAACAGCTGAACTCACTTCCGTCACCCGATAAGAGGTGATTTGCTGTTAGTTTTAACGCTGAATGAAAGACGAGTGTTGAGGAAGTATCTGTGAACATTATAAATATTTGCATTAAAACAAAATGCTATTCGATTAACTTTTAATTTTTAAAGATTACCCTTTTGTTTGTTTATTTTGACATTTTATTTCACTTAAAATTTTAAATACTGTCACGTTCATATATTTATATCCTAAAGTTTGTGTGCGCCATGCGCTGTTGTGAAGCAGTGTTTTCCACCTATTAAACAGGGCCGTTTATTGAGGGGGCCACCGAATTTTGAAAGTCTCCTGAATTGTAGGTTTAAACCTTTTGGCGGGCATAATCATAAGTGTAATTCTAAACAGAATTAAGTTATTTTGTACTAGATTCATTAAAAACAAGTTGACAGAGCTCGAATATCCTTAATATGTGTCCTTTAATTTATAGAAATCTCTATTATTCGAGTATCGAACCTAATTACGAAATGATGTACACGTACTGATTCGCGTCCAATGTTTTATTATTATTATTATTATTATTATTATTATTATTATTATTATTGTTATTATTATTATTATTATTATTATTATTATTATTATTATTATTTTAATGTACCAATGATAACGTGATTTAATACCACTCTGCATGGTACTATCAGCGTGGTGTGCCTTTTAATTCAATTCAAGCCAAGATTTTAACTTGAATGAAGGCAGTCACACAGGGATGATTGAGAAACACGAGTATAGTGGTGTAGTGGTAGGACAACATCTGGGAGGGCACTATAGCGCACCACGATGTTATATTTTGTCATTTGTTTTACTTTACTTAACATGTCGATAGTAATATAATCAAGTTAGTTACAATAAGCGGGTTCGAGCCCATTACCCAATGATGGGAGGACAGAAAAAAAATGGAGGGGGCTCGATCTACCCCCAATATTCTTACGAAATACATATGGTAGCCTTAACACTAACCTAAGTTTATCTTGCCACAATAAAATAATGATACAATATGATACTATCTAGTATTTTGATAAACATAACTGAAAACATTATTCTAGAATGAGCATCACTTTTAATACTTGATCATAATTCAACATTAACTGAGCATAACTTAAAGGTAATGAAATCTTACTGACTAAATGTAGCGAAATATAATACACAGGTAGCTATTTACATTCTTAAAAAAATGATCGATACACATATAATTGTACACGCATTATGTACAATATGCGCAGTATGCTCGTACATTGCCGTAGTTTGCCAATAGATTGGCCATCTTTACAACAGCAAAAGGGTCACTTGTGTTCACCCAGAAGGGGTCGCAGAAAAATTTCACTCTTATCTATGAATAGCAGCAGTAATAACAGCAGCAGAGAACAACATGTCAGCGACTAAGGCGTATTTCTCCATATTTCGTTTTCTACTTTATTGTATTTTAGTATATTTTTATTTTATTTTTTTTAAATTGTCTTGCCAATATGCTTCCCGCCCGAACTACGCGAAAAAAAATAAAATAAAAATAATAATTGCTCAAGGAAAAACAAATGGGGTAGGCATTGTGTGGAGAAACCTATGTAACTATCTTGTGGGGGGGGAACCAGCTTCCCTTTTCTCTCTTTTTTTTAACAGGTAGATAATCCGGGTCAAAAGAAAGCGACACGTACGCACGCGTGTATCATAAGTAGGCATAAGTTTGTAGCGGAACAACCAAAAACAGGCAATATTGACTTTGCTTTAATTTCCAGGTTAATGCTTCCTTAGACACGAAGAGGGAGAGCGGCGGATTTCTCGTAAGAGAGAAATGAAATAATCAGGCGGCAGCAACGGATGGAATCCTATACTGTGAATGAGGAACCTGCAGCTGCAACGACGTATGCTTAAAGTCGGAGTTAAGTATTACAAGAAAAAAAATTACATCTGTACGTATTAATGTTAGTAGCTACTAATAATATTTTACTGTTCAGCTATGTCAACACTTATTTTCCTTATAGGTTCTCTGTGTTTGGCAGCATATTGGGAGTCCTATAGGGGAAGAAGAAGAGTAACTCATTCGTTGCCGGCAACATTCACACTAAGAGAAAAAAAATATTCGCCCCAATATGTTGGCAAACCATTCCTTTTAGGTATCAACTCGACATAACCTTTCTTGTGACGCGTCTAACTTTTTTCGTGGTATGGTAGTTATGGTAGGGCCCTGATTCCAAAAACAAAATGACCTATTTGCTCCTCGGTTCAACTTTAGCGCCGCTGACTAATAAGAGTGCCTATTCCCATAGTATCTAATGCTTTTACCACATCTTAGGGGAGGGGGAATGGATCCCAGGAAGTAACCTTTAGTTTCTGACTGTTGAAAAGTTTACGAAAATAGTTTTTTTTTACAATTTCACAACGTAGATTGGCTCTATCTATAGCCCTGTATGCAAGTGTTCCGGTATGCCAGAGGTCATGTGTGACTACATGTACTCCACTTTTTAGAGGTCTATAAGCTATATGAGACATTCTCTGATATATGAGACATTCTATACACTCACTAGTTAATATACGCCAAGGTTGTTTTTCTCTTTTTTTTAAACGTTCGTCAGAAGGTAGGCGGCGAGGCCTCATGGTCAAATTGGACGGTACGCTTAACATTCATCGTCCTCACTATCACTAGAATCTTCCAGCTCACGTGAGTTGTCTAGGGGGAAATACTTCTTTAACCTTTCAATAGTTACAATCTGAGTGTGGTTAGGGTTTGCTACTAGTTCAATTTTACAAGCATTTGTGGGAGAAATACTCCTTAAGTAATACGGTCCCATATACTTGGGTGTCAACTTTGGAGAAATATCCTTCTTAGGTAAATAATCTCTACACAATACTAAGTCACCAACCTTTAGTTTAATAGGTTGTCTAGTGCGATCAACGCGTAATTTAGTCTGCTGCTGTGCATGTGTCATAGCCTTCTGGGCTAGTTTACGGATTAACTTTAATTGTTTCTGATGTTCCTGTATTTTTGTGAACTGATACTGGGTGTCAAACTGAGTGGGAAATCTTGCCTTTTGACCAAAGACAATCTCATATGGAGAGTATTTCCTAATAGGGGATGTTGATATATTATAGGCATATGCACACAAGCGGACATATTCCGCCCACTTAGTAGGCTGTTTAGCCGTGTACTTAGTTAGGAAATTTGCAATTACGGAGTTAAATTGCTCACATAGCCCGTTTGTTGACGGTTTAAATGCTGCAGTTCGAACATGTTTAATGTCGAATAAGTCATTTAGTTCGGCCATTATTGTTGAGAGAAAATTACTTCCTCTATCCGTCAGTACCTCTTTAGGGGGGCCAAAACGCGTGATTAACTCGTCCAACATGGCTCTACCCACTGTCGGGGCTTTAATATTTCGTAGCGGTACTAATATTGCAAAATGGCTGAGATATTCTATCATAACTAGGATATAGCTGTAGCCTGCGCTACTATGTAGCGGGCCAAAAATATCCAAACTCCAACGGGAAAATAATTCATCTTTTAAAGGTAAGGGATGAAGAAAACCTTGTTTCTTTTCTCGAGGGATGTTCACCCTCTGACATTCGTCACAAGAGCGCACGTATTCCTTAACTATTTTCCCCATGTTCGGAAAATAGTAACGTTCGTTTACTTTAGAGTAAGTGCGAGAAAATCCCGTATGGCATCCGCACAGCGGAGACGAGTGGGGCTCTTGTAACATGTCGGGGATAGCCTTTTCCGGTATCACTACTTTCTTGTCTTTGTTCATGACTCGATATAACACATCGTCAACTACAACATAGGGTTTTAGAGCACGATCAGTGGGGTTATCTTTCTTCTTTTGTATTAGTTCTCTAATTTTATCGTCCTCTTTTTGCATTGTTTTGATATCTATTTTGGGACATAACACTAGGTTGCACACGCCTGCACAATCTTCTTCTTGACCAAATTTAGAGGGTAACTCATCCTTTAGCGGACATCTTGACAAAAAATCGGCGGTCACGTTATTGCGGCCTTTGACGTGTTGAATCGTAAATTGATAGGGTTGCAAACGAATTGCCCAACGCATGAAACGAGAATTTAGCATCTTATTGTTTCTGAGGTAACATATACCATGAGCATCGGTCCGCACAATAAAGGGACGGTCTGCCAATAGAAAGTGGAAATGCAAAATTGTCTTGGTAACTCCTAGCGCTTCGAGCTCGACCGTGGAGTAGTTGAGCTCCGCTGGAGACAATGATTTCGAAAAATAAGCTATTGGGTGTTCTTTGTTATCTTCTTTAATTTGTGCAACATATCCACCTATTCCGTCTCGACAGGCATCCGACTAGACTATGGCGTCCTGATTCGGGTCAAAGTGGGCAAGGACCGGAGCAGATGTAAGACAAGATTTCAAAGTATCCCATGAATGTTTTTCAGTTTCTCCAAATTCGAATTTGGCATTCTTTTTAGTGAATGAAATGAGTGGTTTTGCAATAGAGGAAAATCCTTGGACAAAAGCTCGGTAAAATGAACAAAGTCCAATAAAACTACGTATTTCTTTGACTGTAGTAGGGTAGGGTACCTTTGCTATAGCTTCCGTTTTTGCGGGATCTACACAAATTCCTCGTCTGCCGACGATGTGACCAAGCACAGAGGCTTCTTCGTAACCAAAGTAACATTTCTTAGGGTTGAGTTTTAAGTTGGCCTCCCGGAGTCGAGATAAAATAATTCTCGTTCTTTCTATTAAATCTGGGAAAGAAGGACTAGGACAAACTAAATCGTCTAAATAACAGATGACATATTTCCACATAATGTCACGAAATATAACATTCATCATATTTTGAAAAAGGGCCGGGGCCGTGCTTAGGCCGAATGGTAGTCTCAAAAATTCGAATTTTCCACGGCTGCAAATGAATGCAGTCTTCTCTATGTCACACGGACGGATTAATAATTGGTTGTAACCACTTTGCATATCCAACGTATTTATGTATTTGGTACCATTCAGAAACGCTAGTATCTCATCTATACGCGGCACTGGCGTATAATTAGGCCTTAGTATCGTATTCAGTCCTCTAAAATCCGTACATATGCGCGGGGAGCCATCTTTTTTCGCTACTATCACAATTGGTGCAGAATATGGGCTTTGACTTTCTTGGATAAAATTTTTGTCTAACATTCTTTGGATCTCTGCCGCGACTATCTCTTTCTGTTTTGGTGTCTCTCTATATGGTGGGTGAGAAACAGGTATATCTGTAATGACCTCTAAGGGACACATAAATTTATCGGTAGCCGCAGTCAGACGAGATTTGTCCCAGGCTACTACATCCCTAAATTCCATCAATAAGTCCAGTAATTGGTTTCTTTCTTCTGGGTTTAAGTTTGGGCCAATATTTAGTGCTTGAGCTAATTCTTCCTTTGTTTGGGGGACTTTCTGGGGTTGTTCAGGGACTTCCACGTCCTCTGTTTCATCTTTGTTACTAAGGTGTATGATTTGGTTAACGGCCTGTACGTCATTATCCGTTTTGTCATTTAAGGACTCGACCTGGGGAACAAGTTTCCCTAAATAAAGATTTTTAGACAAAGATCTGGTTCGATCTGAACTATTAAAAATAGTCAGAGTGATATTTCCATTGTCTGTAAAAACTGGGCCTCTTGGGATCAAACAGGAGTGCCAATATCGAATTCCTTTGGACGGTAAGAATTCCCAAATATGCACGTTCCCGGTTGGTGCGGTAATTTCTATGTCATATGAAGCCTTGGACGGCACGCGGACATTTGCTGGAAGGTGTACTTTATAGGTAGTGTCCGGATAGATATCAAAAAGTTCGTCGCTCAGCCCCAAGGGGTCTGGCACGACCTCTTTCTGACTATGATCCTGAGCAGAACTCTCTAGATCAGGGAGGGTTGCGGGATCATTTACACTTCCTTGCGTTATCAATTGTTTTTCTAATGTTTTTAAATGTCCGCTATTTGATTGGTCCTCTACAGGCTCATCTGGCGCCTGTGAGGCCAGGGGTGGCTTTACAGAGTGTTGGTTCTTTTTGTTATATCTTGTCGCATAAGGCGCATTCTTTTTCTTTCTCGGAATAATTTCTGTATTCGAACTTTCTGTAGAACTAGCTACCAAAGTTCCACTATTGCCTGGCTGAGGGTCAAAGTTGGACAGGTTCTTTTCCTCTTTCTCTAAGTCAAGCGAATTGGTAAGTTCCAGCTCAGGAGCACTGGAAGATACCTTGTTTTTCTTAGTTCGTTTACTTCTTGCCTTTCTAGATCTATTGACTTTTCTATTCGTTTTATTCGTAGGCTCCGAGGGAAATTTTGTAGTTTCCCTGGAACACACGAATACACGAGATGTAATTTCCTGGACAGGGAGTTTTTGCCTCTTATCAGGTACACTAACAACGGGTTTTATGTGATTTCCGGTGACCAATTTTGGGTACGGATCCTTACTCCTAAGTGGGAGGTTCCGTTTCTTATAAATTGGTTTGTTTGTATGAGGGGGGATAAAGAAAGCCGTTTGTCTAGCATTATCGTTCTGTCTTGATTGGGAATCATTAAACGATCTTTTTCCTACTGATGGTGGGTATCGTTTAACATGTTTTAAGTCTAAGGTATGAATCACACCTTGACGATACCCATATGTACTTTTTGGAATTGTAAACCATAGATCTTCGACATGATTCCCGTCTTTATCTGCTAGTTCCATATATTTGGAATGAATGGTTGTGACATACTTGTGCAAAGAATCTATCCCCAAAATAACGTCATAGGCGCAAAACTGTGGGTCAACTATAGCTACGTCTAGAAATCTTCGTTTGGTTGTTTTCAAGTGATCCTTGAAGCAACACGCTATTCTCACCACAGGAATGTAATCTCTGGGCTGGGCACCTACTCCACGAAGCTTTACATAACCCTTCAGTCTTTCCGTTAGTGGAAATCTTGGGGGTAAGAGGGTTTTTGAAGCTATCGAAATTTCAGAGCCAGAATCTATAAGAGCTTGCGCCCAGCGGTCTCCTATTTTTATCTTGACTGTACAAAGCTGAGCCTGCCCATGGCCAAGGCCATGGGTATTTTGGTGATTGTTCCTATACGTTTTGTAACCCGGTTCTGCTACTACTTCGTCTGAGTAACAAGAACTAATCTGTACAAATCCTGGTTGGTGTTGTTCTTTAATGCTTGACCAGTCCAGGCGGTCATTTTCCCATATTACGTCATGGCTAATTCTCTGACTAACTAATCGTTGCGCTGTGTGAAATTTTCTAAGATATTGTAGGCACTGTTCGAGATTATCGCAATCATCCACTTCAAGCATCAGCTTATTTAGGATGTCTGGCAACAAACTCATTCTAAGTTTACTCATCAATTCACTATCATTAACCCAACCTCGCAAGAATTTCAAATCCTTTATTAACTTATAAATAAACGCTAAGGTACTTTCATTGGGTTGTTGTTTTCTTGTATCAACGTCATATTCTAATCTTGCAGTATACTCAATACTAGGGAAAGCCTTTTTAAGTTTTTCCTTTATCTCGCTATAGTTTAAAGGTAAAATGTTAGCTAGGTCTACTAAATAGAAGGAGAAAGCTTCCCCTTTTAGACAGTAAGGAAGATAATTTACTATTTCTAGGGTTGACCATTCGTATATGCTAGCCACTAATTCATATTCTTGCAGAAAAAGTTCCACACACTCATGCCTATTACCAGAGAAGGAGGGAATTTCAACATTTGGATAGATCTTGAATGCTTGTGGTTTAGCACCAATAGTAGAATTTTGATTGTCACCCTCGGGAGGAGGATTGCTAACTTTGCCTGTTACTACTGTATCCGTAAATTTAGGTTTCTCAAAACTATATGGTATTGATGGCTCGGTAACCGGACTAGTTTTAATTTCTTGCTCAGGTTTTAAATTTATGTGAGGCTTATCCTCAGGATCTACTTTTAAAAAGGACGAAAAACTGGATATTTGCTTATCAGAGGTCTTATCTTCACTTGATGAGTGGGAGACGGGCTCATCTTTCAGATCTAAGGACCTGTCTAAAGAAGCCGAGGTGTCGAAATTTTCACAGACGGACCTAGAGTCGGTATCAGTTACACTTCTATTTTCTAACTCGGAGGGTTGTTCTGAACTAAATTCTGAGGTATAAGATCTATCTTGTTCGCTGAATACTGATTTTTCTGTCTTTTCCCCTTCGCTAAACTCTAATTTCTCCACTGGGGTCGTGGGTGTAATTACGCTACTAGGTGGCGAAACAAACACTATCTGCAAGGGATCTAACTTTTCCTCTTGTTGGTACTTTTTCATTTCCTTGGTCGCAGGTGATTCACCAGTTTCATTATAGGAACTAAATTTAGAACTAGCACTAGCTGAAGGTTGTAAACCAATACTCTTAACACTATCAGTTTGTTTGTTAGATTCACTTTGGGTTGGAGAGGTTGAGGGATCGTTTCTATTTTCTACTTCATCTAAACAAATTACTGACGTACCAAATTCCGCGTAATCAAAGATTTTACCAATGTTTTCGTTTATTCTACTCTCAGACCAGGAATCGTTATCTTTTTCTTCTTCTTTCTCAATTTGCTTCTGGTGGTCGGAGCAAACTGAGGGAAAAGCATCATCACTTTTCTTCTCTTCGCCTAACCTCCTCTCAATTGGAGCAGGGGCGACGAGGTCATTTCTCTGGTCAGTGTACTCTGTGGGAGGGTCTTGGTTCGCTGTTCGGGGAGTAGAAACCGTGGGAGGATCCCAGTGGTCATATCGGAGCTCTTCTTCGGAGTTCCAAGAGGGTTTTGACTCATCCTCCAGGGCTGACGCAGGAGAAGACTCGTTTCGTCGTTTTGTAATTTCTGTAGTTCGTAACCTAACCAATCGTCTTTCAACGATTCACCCCCATCTGAGTCGGCACTACTAATATCTCCGTTTGACCACCTAACTTTACTAACTACACTGAGTATGTTATCTATACTGTCTAAATATTGCAGTTTCTCTTGGAGGGTAAGGCTATCTTCAAACATGACAGGGTTGGTTTGGGTAGCTGTTGTCCGAAGAACCTTAAGTTCACGGTCTGTGTCAATCCGGATCATTTTAGGAAACTTATATTCGGTCTGAACACCAATATCTTTCTTTTGAAAATCGTCGGTCTGTATTTCCATATCAAACTTTCCAACTACATTTTCCTCAGGTAATAAATCTTCAAAGGGGGCTGAGGGGCCAGCTTGAAATAAAATACCTAATTTCTCTTCGTCGTCACCGTGGCGACGAACAACTGTGACCTGTACTTTCTTGTTTCGTAGTTGTTTAGTTAAAGGTCGAATTAAGTTTCCTACTGCCGGGGACAGTTCTGTTTGTAATGACTGCTTAATCTGGTCTATTAACTCTTCATCGTTAGGTTGTGTCAGAGAGCGCAATTCATTTTCATTATTTTCGTCAGGGTTCTCAATTTTCGTTTCCCTTGGTTCTGTTCCTATATTTGCATAAATTGGCTCTTTATTCGTTGAAGTCTTGGGTTCGAGATCAATATTTTCGTAAATGGGCTCTTTATTCATTGAGATTCGTGATTCAGTATCTAAGTTAGCATACATAGTTCTAGGACCGATTTCAGCATAAACAGTTTCATCACTACTACCAGCATAAAAAGATTGAAAGGTGGGTCTTTGCATTTCCAACGGCGTTCTAGGATCCGACAGTTCGTATTTAATAGGAAAATATAGCGCTACCGGGCTATCTGGTCCTTTTGATACACCAATGTCTTTATTTTCTACACTTAACACTAAATTACTTAATCTATTTTCCTTATCATCTAACTTATTATTATCTAAGGGACTTTGGTTCGAGGGGACATCAGGTATTACACCTGCTGTTGTTTCTATCTCAATTGTTGCCTGAGGCCATTCCTGACCTGCAGTGATTAGTTCGGCTATCTCTAGTTCATCTTTTAAATTTACTTCATTCATTAGAGTTTTCGGATCTACCCCCGGTGGGGTCTCATCAGTATCTGAATTTACATATATCGTCCTAGGAGCTGGCGTTGGTTTTTCACTTGAACCAGCACTTTGTATTTCTATATCATTTCTAGTCGGGATAGGACTAGACGCGGCCAGCGGCGAAAGATCGCAACCACTCGCTGGTGCGTCTGGGGTTTGCGGGCTCGCGGTCGTTGGTTCACGATATCTTGGCTGACTCCACGTATCCAAGTATCTCGGTAATGGATTCTTTTTCCAACGACCAAACTCAGGAGGAGAATGCCCGTGGACTTTTATTTTATTGCACTCAATACAATAATAATTATTCTACCGATCTAAAATATAACGGTGTTTGCCCGTGGGTGTCTTAGGACAATGAGATTGCTCTAAATCTAATAGCTTTTCTTTTATTTTCTGCGCGAAACTCATTTTTGATAATAAATCTGTTTTTCGCAAGTCAGTGGCCTCTTAAACCAGGGCAGTGGGTAATCAACCTATTTCCTCTGATATAGTAAGAATTTAATCACTGATAGCTACTTTCCTCGGAAATACTACGTCAAATTGTTACGTATTATGAGACTTATTATTATTTCAATATCTTCATTTAACTTCCTTTGAACTTGAAATACTCAACTTCCCTTTCTTTATAAATTTTGCTTTACTTTTCAGAACGGGAAACGGAAAGTGACTAGACAGCTGTTTATAACAGATACTTATTTGTTCACTTATGAGGATTTTACTTTTTACTTCTATTCTTTAACTTGTTTTCTTTTTTTTAACTTCATTTTTTTATAGCACAAACAACATTGTTTTAAACTATTTTGCTTTTAAATTCACAAGGGGAACTTCGATCATCAAACCATTGGTTCATGTACCTGCATTTGATTTTAGGTATTGCATTTGCATAAAGGTGAGTTTTAGGCAGTTATTCCCAGGCAGCCGTCGGGCTTGCACCCCTAGTACAGAGGGGCCCTGCTGGACCTAGAGAATAAGATACCTGTGACCCCCAAGCGTTGCATGGGAAAGGATTTTAGACACTTATCGCCGGACAGACTAGTCGATGTTTCATCCCGTAAAACGGGAGGTTCTGCTGTCTAGAGATAAAACTGCCTGTGATCCCTCCCAAATAAGTGGTAAGGGTATTAGCCACCTATCGCCGGACAAACGAGTCGAACTTTCATCCCGTAGAACGGGAGGTTCTGTTGTCTAGAGATAAAACTGACTGTGACCCTACCAAAGCTGGCAGAAGCATAAGCAGACTTAGGGTTTTGCAAGTACATGAGACAAGAGCTGAATTCTGTATTAACACTCGCGTCCCGATTTTTCATTTCCATTACTACACAAAAAAAAACGTCGTGAGGTGAACTGAGTCTTGCTCTGCGGAACCTAGCAACTATTCCGCTGACTTATAACAACTTAAAGCGAAAGAAGTTGAGAATAAAAAATTTTCGTCGCCACTTCACTACTTGTGAAACGCACTATTTAGAGCAGAAAAAATTATACTTGTATATCAGAGTCATAGGCTGAACACCGCCTAGTCCAAGTACGCCACTGAACTGTACTGACTTTACATAGTACCGATTCACCACTTGACTAGTCAAAAGAAAAACTTCGCGTACACTTTTCACTTTTATCTATTGAACGCTCTTCGGTAAAAAAAAAAATCACTCCCGATTTGCTAAAATCGCGTTTTAGGACAACTGAGATAGTTGGTTCCCCTATAAAGTGAATGAGCACCAGAGATTTGTTTAGAGATTCAAGAACACACAGTTGGTTACCCGGCGAACACCGAACACCATAAAATGTTATATGATGTTTTGTTGTTCTGAGATTGGCGTAGCAATTGTGTACACTTTCTTTTGTGAAATCGTATTTGAGATCACTTCTTCACTCTCCACCCAGTATTACAAAGTTGGTTCGGAGTCCAACTCCCTTTTAGCCTCGGTCTCGAAAACGTCTTTGGCTTACTGGTTCGAAGATGATGAGAAAGGGCACTAACAGTGGTAGAGCTTGGTACTGGAAATCGAAACCCAGGTAACATATGAAGACTGTGAGCCGAATCTAATTAGGTGGGATAAGCTTGACTAAATCAAAGAGACCATTACACTTGACTTTTTATTTAAAAAAAAATAAAAATAAGAATACAGATGAATTTTACAAAATCGGTTACTTGGAATGACAACTTGGAAGTTTTACTACATCACTTAAGTGGGAGCACAACCCCTATAATACCTAATGGGTGCTAGAAGGTTTTTATACTAAACCCCGATTTATTGAAAATAGTGAAATATGAACTTCGTACATCGCAACTTGCATTGGCCCGAAGGGAAAAATGTTAATTCTCGAAGAGGGAATTTGGTCTCAATTTGAAGGGACTTCGTATTCGACACTATACATTCTCAAAGTGCGACTACAAATCTCAAAGTAATCATCCCAAGTTGAAGGGGGAACTTAGAAAAAATAATCACATACCTGATGTTATACCAGGCGGCCGGGACTGAGGAAGGCTCACACTCGTTGATCGTCGGCTTCAGAATCAACCGGAGCGGCGAGCAGGCCTCGCTTATAAAGGTGTTACGTCCCACGAATTTCTGCCAGTTTGACGTCGCTCGAAAGCGACGTCACGAGCCTCATCGAGCTTGGGAGAGACTTCTTCACGCGCATGCTCAATAGTGGTTACGACTTCTAGTTTTTTCTATGATTTTTCTCTATCACGCCGGGATTGAAATTCCTATTTTACATTTATTTTTAACAGTTTATATTTCACACCTAACTCTAACTACATAATAGATTTCATGTATTTATGGTTTTCGTGGTATTCCCTAAATATTGCCTCTAGGACCCAGCTCTGTGATCTGAGTAAATCAAAGCCAGGGTCATACCACTAATACATGCGTGCGGATTGGTGTCAATGAGGCATCAGGTCACTAATTCAATCTGACCCTCAACTGACTCCGTTCTCCCTATCTCTCTTTTCCTTACTACACTGACAATTTGAAAAGCGCGGGCGTCTCGCCCCATAATTTGGGTCCGGCTTAGGACTTCGAGGCACAACTGTGTAACAAAAACAACATAGAAAAATGAACCCAAAGGTTAAAAATAAATGAGGGGGGGAGTTGCCATTCATAATTCAATACTCGCGTCAGAGTGTTCCACTGACACATAAAAACTTACTCTCACTCTGACAACATCAGAGCATATCATCGTTTACATTCTTAATAATACATGAATGCTATACAATTCACCTCATACATTTGGTGTTTTAAGATCTTACAGTTAGTCTTGATAACTCAACGCAAAGCATCAACAAGACAATACGATAATTCATGTAAACGAGTTTGTATCTCATATTTCCTTTACATATGAATACTAATAAACAACATTTTCATACATATTAGCATTTAGGAAATAATCATATCCGTGATTTTTTTTACACGTCACGTCTGTTTAGCTTAGGATTCAGCAATCGAATAAAGCTAACAAAAGAGTACGATACTGACAATCTAGCTTATCATTTAAATGTTGCAAATATGTGTCACATTTTAACAGCTCTTTAAACAACAACTGAACATTAAACTTATTACATTCACTCTCATTGAAAACAGACAAACTAACTTTCGGTATATTCAAAGAATTCACATTTACTAACGTTTCCGGTTCACAAGAATCAGTTTTTTCACTATTTTCTTTTACAGAATCAAATTCCTTTCATGAATATGTTTCTTAGCTAATTCTAACCAGATGTTCCTAGTTTTTTGAGTGGGTCTCCACACTCTCATACGATCAATAGAATGTACGCCACAAGATTCTCCAGTTAAAGGATCTACAAGTTCAAAGACTTTGTCTGAAATTTTATTTTTACAAAACAGTGGACCTTTGTAAAGCATGAAAAACTTGCGAATCTTTTTGTCTACTGTTGAACTCAAATGTGATTGCAACAGAAATACCAAATCATTTTCTTTTATTTTGTATTTTCTTTCTTGGGATGCATTATATTTCTCATTTCTTTTTCTAACCTTTTCACTTCTGCGGTAGTCAGCCATTATGAGCTTATTTTCCCAATTCACAGGTTCATTTTCATCATAACTTTCGTTTGTTACAATGCCAAAATGCTTCAACACAGAATAATTTGCTTTTACATTCAAATGAAGACTAGCAGGGCTGACACCCAAACTACTACACACAGAATAATTTAACAAAATGACAATTTGAGGTATGTACCTCTCCCAAGAAGTATGTTCTTCGTTACACAACAATTTGAACAACCTATTCGTCTCCCTATGGATTCGTTCTACAATTGAGATCTTTGGATGGTAAGGAATTACATAGTGAATTTTAATACCATATTCTTCCATTTTAGATTTAAATTTTGCTGATACAAAACATCCACCATTGTCTACTAGTATGGATTTTGGAATTCCCATGGTTACAAAGTAATAATATTCTAAACATCTTAAAACACATTTGGTCGTTGCATTTCTGATTGGGAACATTGTGTAATATCTGCTAAATACATCTAAAATTGACAATGCAAATTTATTTCCAGTATGAGAAGGTGGATAAGGTCCTAACAAATCAATCGAGACCATGTCTCTTACATTCTTTACAGCTACAGTTTGTAAAGGTCTAGCTGGTGGTGAAGTTTCAACTTTCGTACGTTTACATACAACACAATCACGCAAATAATTGCTAATATCTCTACGCATGGACTTCCAATAACAACAATCACTAACAAAGCCTAAAACCTTTTCAAAACCAAAATGACCTTGTTCATGATAATTTTGAATTACATCGTTCACAAGTGAAGGAGGAATACAAATTTTCCATTGGTTAGGAAAATGGTAACTGCGATTCAACAAAATTCCATTTTCAATTTTGTAAAATTCACCAATATTACGATTCTTGACTTTAACATAAGGATCATTGGGATTCTCTAAGTACTTCATGATATTTTCATACTCCGGATGTTCTCTTTGCTTGCTAATTAAATCTTGAACAGACAAATGTTTAAAACAAGAAGGCAACACCTTGTACTTATTAACTTCATGCTTTTCAACCTCAGGAAACAAAATGATACGTGACAATGCATCGCTAGCTTGATTATCTTGACCTTTAATATACACAATTTGTACATCAAATCCCTGAATTTGTAAGCTCCAACGAGCAAGTCTAGAGTTCCACTGTCTCATTTTGTGCAAATATACCAATGAATTATGATCCGTGTAAATTTTTACATGTCTTCCATACAACAATTGAGACCAACGTTTAAGCGCGACTACAATTGAAAGACACTCACGTTCAGTCACAGTGTAATTTTTCTCTGCAGGTTTTAACGTTCTACTATAAAATCCTAAAATATGTTTCTTACCGTCTACTTCTTGAAAAAGAATGTTTCCCAAAGCAACTGAACTACAATCTGTAATTAAACAAAAATCATGATCTAACAAAGGATGTGCAAGCATCACCTCCTGAACTAAATCACTTTTCAATTGGTTGAGACTGTCTTCACAAGATTGATCCCAGATCCATTTTTTATTTTTCCTTAACAAACCAAACAAAGATTCAGATTTTTGAGCGAAATTTTCAACAAATTTGGCACACCACTGGAACAAACCTAAAACTCTTTGTAATTCTTTCAAATTTCTAGGCCTTGGTAGGCCTTTGATACACTGTACATAAGAATGATTTTTTGTTATGCCTTGCGGACTGATGTCAAACCCTAAAAAGCTAAATTTCGTGTTACAAAAAGTACACTTTTGTAGATTTAAAGTCATGCCAGCCTCGTAAACTTTCTGAAATATTTGATCCAAAAATTGTAACTGTTCTTCAAAAGTCATAGAAATTACAGAGACATCATCGATGTACTAGACTACTTTTTCATATAAACCTGCCCCAAGGACAGTTTGCAAACACAACATAAAAGCAGCTCCTCCGTTTATGTAACCAAACGGAACTCGAGTATACTGATACATTTTACCGTTCCAACAAAAAGCTGTGTATTGTTTACTTTCTTTACTTAAACATACTTGTAAATAACTTCCCACAAAATCTAAACAAGACACGAATTGAATTCCTTGAAATTTGATGAGAAGATCATCGATCTTATTGACTTTTAACTGCTTTAATTTTACAAATTTGTTCAATTGAGTTAAATCTACAACAGTACGAAGTTTACTAGTGTTTTTCTTAGCTACACACAACAAAGGATGACAATGCACAGAAATACATTCTTCCACTACGCCACATTCTAGCCACTCAGCTATTTGCTGTTCAATATTTTCCTTATATTTAAAGGGTAATGGGTACTGACGTTTTACAATCGGTTGATCAGTCTCAACTTCGATAGCGTATTCAAATTTATTATATTTACCTGGCAAATCGCTAAAAACCAATCTATGTTTCAATAACAAATCATAAAGTTGTTGTGTTTGAACATTAGATAAATTTTCAATTTCAAGAACTTTTGTTCCAATTTCAGTAACAGAAGGAAAGTGACTTTGGGTATTACGAGTAGTTTTGCTTAAATTACAAATGTCCTGATTTACTTTTACATTATTATGAGACTTTTGAATTTCCTCATCCAATTTATGTATTTGTTCCCCATAAAAATGATACAAAAAATTTACTTCAGCAGCTTCGTTCAAATGTGCTTGTTTTATTTGCTCTACATTTAAATCATTGTTGGTAGTATACTTATCTACGTGTTAAAATGCTTTACTGTTTTCTAATAAACTATCCATCCATTCCTGCGTCAGCTGTTTCTTATGCATTTCTAAATTCTTAACTATTGGACACTCTAGCACAGGTTCGACTACATCTTCGTTCTCGCTTTCAATGGCAAAATCAGTGTCAACACAATTCACATTATTTAAATGAAAACCAACCTTATTAACACTCTCTCTAGTAAGTATTTTTACTTTACCTTTATTTTCATTATTCAGAAGGGGGTCACTACCAAATCCGTGCTCATACTCTTTCATTGGTACCTTACAAGTGTTAGGGTCGTAACCTACAGTAACAGATTTCTCGCCAAAGTCTAATTTCGCATTAGCTAGCGATAAGAAATCTCTGCCTAGCAGACAATTACAATTAAGGTCACTGACAACAATAAATCTAACATCACAAGTTACAGGTCCAATTTCTACACAGAGGGTAACCTCACCCTTAACTGATTTCGTTCTTTTTCCACTATAATCTACCAGAACAATTTGAGGAGCGGGTTGTAATACAGCGTTTGACACTATATTGGATATTTTCTTCCATGCGTTATAGCTTAACAAACTAGCCGAAGCACCTGAATCGCACAGAGCGTACAGATTCTCATTCATGATTTTGACAAGAATTTCAGCAGTGGCACATGAATTCACATTAGTTTTAAAAAAATCTTTAGTTTCCTCTTCGTCAGATGAGAAAACATCATCCCACTGTACTAAGTTTATTAAATTTTTATCAAGCTTTACAAAAACAGTCTGACCATTTGGAAGGAGTGCATTATATAACTCATTACTACACGTTTGATTTAATTCCCTGCTATGAGCACTCTTCAGGCAGGGTGTTTCTAGTTTGGGGGAGGAAATCTATTTTGAAACCCAAAATTGCCTGCAGCAGTTTTCACGAAATTTGGTCTCGGTGGCCTAAACCCAGTAGGATTACCAAAGTTCGAAGGATTTACAAAGTTTCCATTACTGAAACCAGTCTGAGGTGAATTCCTCGTTTGAGAATTACCATTCGTTGGCTTATTAGTCACACCACTAGTGGCTTCACTTTGGTTTACGTTATCATTGTTATTACCTACATTTGAACCATGATTACAAAAACACACACTTTCTTCATGCCTATCAGAACTACTATTATTAATCCACTTTTTCTTTTTGTTTCTACGAAAGGAATTTTTTCTTTTTCGATTACCTCTGTTATTTAAATTTTCGTTCGAATGTACCTGATATGACTCATCACAGTCATTAACGTTATTCTGATTACTTTTACGCTTACCGTTCTTATTAACAGACACCTGGTTGACTTTCAGGAACCTATGATTATTGCTGTTGTTACGGTTATCAGACCTGGGAATTGCTTCTAATCTTTGTATGACGGTCAATACAGAAGACAAATTCATAGTGGACAAAGTTGTTAACTGACGTCGGTTGTAAGGTGGAATCAAATTGAGAATTATACTGATAGCTAACGATTCTTTTATGTCGGGATTAATTTCTTGAATCTTATTACATCTATATGACACGAAATTGTACACACTTCCGTCGACTTTTGCATCATATGGTTTGTATTGCAATACCATTAATTTGTTAGCACGAACCTGTTCATTCTCAAACTCTAATTTGAACAATTCGGCAAAACGATCGTAAGAAGTGAAAAACCCACAATTGTTGATGTACCAATTTTGCGCAGAACCAGTCAACAAAAATTTGATAATGTCTAAATATTGACTACGAGAAATTGACATAAGCGAAGCTTGATCTTCAAACTTGCGTAAGAAAGCAGTGGCAGTCAATTCATTTTCGTGACCAGAGAATTTCTCGAAAGAATCTAAATCTCGTGACTTTATAGCTACCTTTCTTTCTCGCTTTTTCCTCCGTTTGATAGTTTTTACCCCAACAAAGCTATTATCACTGTGAGAATCCGAAGAATCATTTTCACTCAACACAGAACTAACATCGTAATCAAGAAAAGGGTTGGTGTTTTTACGTACGCTAGTGTCAAATTTTTCTTCTTTAATTTCCACCTCAGATTTTACGTTTCCTACAAGCGTTGATGACCTAATTTGACTTTCAATCATACTCACGCGCAAGTTTCTGACCTCTTGATTCACTATCTCGAATTTACTTTCTACTTTACCCTTTACATCATCTATCATTGTTTGGGTATGATGAGCTATTTCACGGGCCGCAATACTAACATCATAAATCTCGCGGACATTTTGATCTAACTTCATGATTCTACTTTCGTGTTCTCCCACTTTTTCCTGCGCTCGCTCAGCTTTGTCATCTACTAAGTTGACATCGGAACTTAAATCCTTAACTTTATTTCCAATCATTATAATACGTTCCTCGGTGTCCCTAACTTGATCTCCTAACTGATTAGCTTTAGCATTGACAAAACGTATTTTGTCTTCGTTATTTTTCACGTCAAGCTTAACCTCATCAACTTTTGTTTCTTGTACATTTAATTTCTCTTGAAACTGTGCTGACAGTTTTTCAAAGTTATCCGCACAAGTACGACTAACCCTGTCTATTTCACTTCTCATTTGCACTAACTCAGTCGACAACGTCTGAATTTGCCCATCCATCCTATGTTCTAACGTTTCTAATTTACCTGTAAGGTCGTTAGAGAATTTTTCTATCTGAGCTTGGGTTTCAGTTTTCGACTCGTTAATGACTTCATTGAGCTGTCGCTTAGTGTCATTTACACTACCATTAAGTGATTGCATTTGTTCTTTAGTATCGTTAACAGCATCATTAAGTGATTGCATTTGTTCTTTAGTATCGTTAACAGCATCATTAAGTGATTGCTTAATGTCATTAATAGCTTCAAGCAAAGTTTGCAAACTCAAATTTTCACTTTCTGCCATGATTGCAAGTTACAAATATACAAACACAACAAACACCAATAATATCTTCAATTTGGCGCATATAACATATCATGAGAAATAAAACCTGTCAAATATTACACCTAGATCTTCTCCCAGATGTTACATCCGTTACGAATCAATTAATAAAAACGTGAATTATTATTAATTGATCCGTCCCTGGAGGGAAACGCCATTCTATTACGGTATCTGGGCTCGATCCGTGTACCTTCCTGATTGAGACTTTTGTCCCTGTGAAGGGCTTAGCCATTCTATTACGGTCCAGCATAGTGCTGTTCGGTACCCACCCTCCTTAACCGGCCACCGTGGAGAACTCTCTATTCTTTGCCCCCAAATAATATAGCTTTGCACTATTTTGTTTGTGGGTTCAGAAAGCTCGTCCCCACGAAAATCGCTCAAGGAAGGCGCGATGCACCTTACCGTACGGTCCAGACTCTGACGGGAATCACCTGGGCGAAGACCTAATTCGTATTTCGAAAATAGACGAGAGCATCACCTACTTTCATGGATTGAACACAAGTTATTCAAGAATCACGTTCTCACCACGTCATGCAATCTGTGAAAGAAAAAACTGACAAAATTACATATTACAGTGCCATTTATTGGAAATGAACAAACGTACCTGAGATAAACAAGCTTTTCTATACATTTGTCGCCCCATTTACGTAATGAATTCGTAAGTATACTTTTACTACTCACTTCAATATTTTCTGTCCGCCATGGCTCGTCGATAGGTGTGATCACATTTTAAGTTGAAACACTGCATATCCGTCGAATCCACTCACAAAAACCGTCCTTTCTTCCGATTCAGAGAATTTAACAGACAGCCATTCCATGCGAACGCAGTGACAGCATTATGTTGTGATTTCTGTTGGAGAATTGACTTATTTCGACAAATTTTTGTGTTAGTCGCTGACTATAAGTCCATTACCTTAGAGTGCCACCTGCCAAGTCCTTTGTTTCACTCTTAATCTCGATCACTCCCCCTCGTCGTTATAAAATATTACTTGGGGCCGATTTACGTTAATAATGACTTACTTGAAATCACCAGAATATTCAGTTTTGCAATACTATTTTTAATGAGGTATATACATATTTGAAGATAACGATGGATTTTCCAAATCATATGACAACTAACACTCCTTTTTACATAGCGTCTGGTAACAAGATCATAACATGATCAGCAAAAGAAAATTGCTGAATCATGTTTCGCACACACACCAACACAAATCGAAGTCCAACTAAAACTCCATTCTTTCCTTTTCCTTTTCTTCTAATCTGACTATTAGCACCACCAGGCGGCAGCATGATCAACAAGAAGCATTCACCGCACAAAGTGTACAAATACAGATGAACGTCATATAATGCACCAACGCAGAATTTGCGTTTATACGAAAATATTTTAACCAAAATTTTGGTACAGTTACACATTACCATAAGTACTATATGTACAGACGATGATCACGATGCTTGTAGCTTGTTGCCTGATAACCAACCGAATGTATTTGAAACCCGTCAATTCTGAATTACAGAGGAAAGCTTTATATTGTCCTATTTACATTTATGATAATTATTATATGTCTATTGACAAATAGTAAGTCGAGTGCCATTGAAATTCAAATGGGTTTCTTTCTACAGAAATCAACTCCTTGCGGCACGGGTTAACGTTGATGGATTTTTGTGAAATTTTGTGTATGATGTTTCTATTATCAAAGGAAAAGAAATAGGGGGTGCGGCGCAAGAAATTCGAAAATTTATTTTTTCCCATATACCTAAGGACCACCCTAATGGCCGTCCACTCTCCACTGCCAACTTTGGGATTGTACTGAACAGGAAGTAATGTCTTTGGTAATTTTCTCGCAGAGGATTGATATGTTTCAGAGTAGCAAGCTATTGCTTTAGGATGATACAGAACTTTCTAATCCACATTTATAAATGGCAGAGAAACGGGCTGTTTTCCAAAAGCAGGGAAAACAGGTTTTCCTGAAACATCTATTAAAAATGGGCGAAAGTGGAAAAGAAATAATAGATGATGTCGAACGCAGAAAGGTCTAGCTTATATTGTCCTGGCCAGAGACTCTCAGGCCGGAGAGAAAATAAGAGTAACTCATCCTCTGAAGGAGTAATTGATAAATGAGATATAGTGGACGAGTGAACGGATTGAACAGGGAAGTACGTTGATTATGTAGTTGAAAACTTATTACAAAAGAATTAATTAAAATTTAATGTTCTTCCTTCAACTTGTGCACCTGATACATCATTGCACTATACAAGAGGTATGCTAGAAGTTTTAGACGTAGTTCTGATAAGATACCAAAATTGTTTAGTGTTGTTGATGCTGGTGTCTGATTTTTTACAAATATAGTCTAGATATTTGCTGCATCTCAATAGCTTTTTTATATTAAGTCCTACATCATATATTCGTTTTAAGATATGTATTCATTTGGAAATGCACACAACAGTTCCCAAAGGTTTTTTTTTATTTCGTAATGTGTGGCGACTCTGTTCGCCGTGCCTTATTGGAAATTTCATTCTTTTTACTTTTTTGAACAGTACAAAGTATATATTGTTGCATTAAAAACATGAGCGAAAGAATCCAGTGCCTCGTCTATTGTTCCATCTAGTAAAAGTGTCCACTGTAATACCTGTTGTATTTGAAAAATTTTACCCAAAGGTAGATCCTTTAGTCAGGTACAAACTTCCTTTTTGAGTTGCATTGCTGGCTTCTGGGGTTGGGAGTAGTGATGGGCAGTGGGAATATTCTCGGTGGGAAGGAATTTAAAAAATGGGAATGTTCCCGGGTATTTTCTCTGGCCTATAAATTCCCGGGAAGGAATTTATTTCCATTTCTTTACTTTATCTTCTAAATCATAAGAACCATATGACTAATTACTTTATTTTAATATACTATGATTTACTTCTAGGCTTTAGAGAATTTGGAGGTTTAAAAATTTAAAGTTCTTTGACTCTAATTTATAAAACTAATAATATGATTTTTAAGTTCCGTTTCCATTTGCACTAAAAAGTAAGGTAATTGTCTAGTGTTGGGGGCCCAAAACTAGCAAAAAGTAGGATGATTTATGGAAGAAATGAGTTGATAGTGGTGTTCAAGTAGTCAAGAAAGTATCGAACACATTTTTTAGGACAGTATGGAATTTGTACAAACCGTACAGCTAAGTAGAAGTGATTTATGTCACAAAAGAAAGTGAATTGTTGCTAGCGAAGATAGAAAACAACGTGCCCTGCGGGGCTCTAACCCGCATTCACTCGCTAACATTCGCTCGGCAATGCTGTCTAAATTTAATGCTGGTAACGTAATTTAACGTTTGAAATCATAAAATAACCCCATCGGAATAGAATATCGCAAAAAAGTAGGTGCAAAATCTGGCCCCCAAAGCTAAACAATAGCCAAAAGTAGCAAAGCACTAATTTACAAACAATGGAAAGGATCCATTTTGTAAAGTAATCTAGAATTATGTAGAAAACTAGATGAACCTGCTATTAATATACCCTAAACCACCGTTAGTAATAGACGTCGGTCTGTCTCCTCTCTCTGACTCGAATTTCTGAAGAGGTACTCGAACTTCTTTTACATGTGAATTAACGCACGAAATTTCGAGAAATGAGCAGGAAGAAAGGTCGTGTGTGGCAATGTTACATGCAAAATTATAAAGATAGGAAAGTATCTTGCAAATACTGTGAACATACATATTTATACAAATGTAGATAAAACGGTGGGGCATGTGTCTTCTGGCAGTTACCCAAACTAATTTGTTTATAACATCTAAAAATTTAATATTTTTATAATATCAGTAGTAGAGTCAAGTTCAGAAAATCCACTTACATTAAAAATTAAACTGTTTAGCGGTTTAAAAGTATGTGGACTTACTATACCATTTTTGAAACATATTTACTTTCATAGAACATATTGTAAATAAATATACATTTATGCGTACTCTCTAAATATAATAAAATAATAGGTTTACATAACATCGTTCAGAATATACATTCTAAAGACTCCTCTGGGGACAACAGTAATAATATGCTGTGATATAAAAACGAATTCAACTTTGAAATTATAATATAGTAATAGAAAGCAATGTTCTTTGTGATTGTACATAAATTTCCATTTTTGGGAATCTTCCCGGGAACATTCACGAAAAATATCTTCCCGGGAATTTACCCATCACTACATATAACCCTATGAGGCAATAACACCTCATCAAAGGCGATAAATTAGGTCAAAAACCTCCGAAATTTAAATTTTTAGCAATTTTTTACCCATGAAAGGGAACGACATAGACCCCAAATACTACTAGAGGTAAATACTATGGTCCTAGGCTATCATGCCCAATTTTTAGATTTGGCAATTTCCAAAATTTAAGAGGGGTGGTCCTATGTACCCCTGCCAAAATTTAGAGGGTGGGCCAAGGTATCCCTAGGTCATTGACTCCGGGCCAGGGACCCAGGAGCCAAAAGTGTCCTCAGGTAACCCCTTACTACTACAACTATTATTATTATTATTACATATTATCGATAATTTTGAAACATTAGAATTACGTGCTTACGAGGATTCTTGTTTAGCCCCTTCCGAAAAGAAAACTTAAATACGTGCCTGCACTGAATGATAGACGTGTGTCATGGTGTAGACGGGCGTGCTAGGCGATAGAGTCCAGAGCATCAAAAACAGACTAACAAGGAGAAGGCACACTTTGGTAAGTGAATTTTTGAAGGACATTTTGTGCGAGTTTAGTGCACATTTTAAAGAGTTAATATTACAAACTGGGAGAGCGCAATGGGCAAAAATGACGGAGAAAAACCGTCTTAAAGTTTTTCACTCGCCGGATATATCGTACGACGCCCAAACTTATTAAGTGACGGCGTGGCAGAGTGAGAAGAATCAGCAACTCAAATGCAGAGGTTCCCGGGTTCGATTCTCGTTTGAGTCAAACTTTTTTTCTTGTTTTTGCTTCAACCAATAAAGTAGGCATTTGTAACTTTAAGTAAAATATTAATTCAACATATGTTTATAATAAATAAAATAATAGAAATTTTCAATCACTTCTAAATTCTTTTGATGTTCCATGTTAACTAATAACAAAATTTAATATCTTCCGTAAGTATTATTGTTACTGCAGTCGTTGTGTAAAAAATGTTCTTGAATCTTCGTGTCTACATCTGTTGACAGTGTGAGGATTACAACCGGAATGAGGGGAAATCTGCTTTGGTTATAGCAATATCCAGTATTAGCAAAGAGGATTTCCCCCCTCAACTCCTTTGTAAATCGCACACTGTCAACAGATGTAGACACAAAGCGTCAAAAACATTTATTACATAACGACTGTCGTCAAGGGCGCCGATCATGGGGGGGCTGGAAGGCCCGTCGCCCCAAGTTCATGTGAGCCCCATGTATTTTTATGAATATGTACGTATTTTCATATGTATTTTTTATTGTTACATGTATTGTTTAAAATCAACGGATAAGAGAAAAGCAGGATTCTGTTTAAACTTATAATATGCTGAGAGATCACGAATTTTACTAAGCGCTGCAAAACATTATACTTCGGATTTAATGCGGCTTGGTAGTCACTAATAAGCAAAGGGTAGATCGCTTTAAGGCGATTATCAAGAACTTTTTGGAATATTTTGATATCTGTGTTAAGTAGCGTGATGGGACGATAATCATGAATAGTAACTGCTTTCCCTTTCTTTGGAATTAGTATTATTATTCCTGGATTATCGTGTATGTTACGTTGACGGGGCATTTCATTAAATAATTATCATAAAATATGCTGTAAAATCACCCAATATTGCTTGTAAAGTTCATAAAGGATGTCATTAGGCCCTGCGCATATGCGATCTTCGCAAGTTTGAAGCACACAATAAATCTCTTCTTTCTGTATACGTGCCATAAGGGTATTACATAAATGTGCAGGTACTTGAGGGAGCGACACTTGGAAATGTTCACTAATAGTGCGCTGATCCTTGGTAATTGTTCCATACATGTCACTAAAATGATTAAAAATAGTCTGGTGAATACGATGAGTGTCTGTGAAAAGCTTACCATCTTCTGTCCGGAGAGAGTTCACGTATTGAGAAAGTCGTTGTTTTTGGTGACGCACATAATGGTAAAGGGACGGTTGATCATTGGGAATGACATCATTTGTGTCCATTGTGCCATAATATTTCTGAAGTAATCGTGATTGTACACTAAGAATGCGTGCTTTAATATGATTGATCTGTTGATGATTGGTAGGGCAACTAGGATGATTCCAGAAGTCATTTAAAACACGATAATAATATTCCAGTGTATTGTGTATGTCCTGCTTTCCTTCACGACCTTTAGACCTGAAATAACCACCTATTTTCGGTTTAACATTACGATTTCACCATTGGATGATATTTGAAAAATATTTTCTTTCATTTTGCCAATATGTGCAGCGCACATGAAAGTTTGTGCGCACATCACTATGTTGTAAAAGGGTAGTATTTAATTTCCAAAAGCTTGATCCGTATGTTGGTCTAATATACTTCTGAAATTTTATAGTACAATAAAGGACAGCATGATCACTGAACGGTGGAACAAGAATATCAATTTCGATGACCTTATACAGTACATGTGTGTATCTGTGGTATAGAACCTATCAAGCCAGGACATCATTTCCGAATTTTTGTGCGTGAATTTAGGAAACTGCCAATGGAATCACCATACATCTCGATGCGATAAAGATTTAACAAAATTCTGAAATGCCATGCTAGGACGGAAGTGAGAAGTCGTCTCCCGTTGTTGTTCCAACGTGTTTAGGTCACCACCCACAAGAACGGAAATAGAATCTGCCAGTAATAGGGATAATATGTCTTCATTATAAAAACGTTCACGTTCAGCACGTTTGTTATTGCCTGATGGACCATACAGATTTAACACATAGATGCCATCAGTGTAAACACTGATACCACGTCCCGATGGAATTCTTTTCACCTGAGAGTAGTCAATACAATATTTCACTAGGATCGCAGTTCCACGGGCATTGGTGCTTACATTTACAATCGCACTGTATGTGGGAAGAAAACTGAAGTCAGAAAATCTGACATCTTGTAGTAAAATGTATTCAAAATTATGTTGTTGAATAGTTTAACGTTCTGCTTATAACGGTCAGACTTTATACCATTTACATTTAAAGAACAAAATTGTCTTGCATTTGTGCGAAGGAAAGGGGGAGGGTCTGACATCACAGTAGGATTGAACTGAGGAACCTCATATCGGATGTAAACTTCGGTAGAACATCATAATTGACATTATCGAAACGTAATTCCCTCCAAATCGACATAACAGAAAAAACAATAATAGTAAATACAAGATAGAAAGAAAACACTGCCTCACAGAAATGCATTCCATGGTTGTAAACCAAAGGATGGGAGCAAAACACCTCTAACAGACACGCACAAAAATGGGAGGGAAACACTCCAAAGCTGGTTAAGAAACAGACTGCTTCGTTGCTTGGACGTGTTGTGTATCGCCTGACAAAGTCTCGTTGTTTTCCAAACTGGGTTCAACGTCGCTTTTCTGAGGCAATGACTCGATTTCACTTCCACTGTCTATAACTGTATGGCTGTCCTTGGACAACACTTTCCTCTTCATCCTTAAATAACGTGTAGGTGGTTGAATAGAACTCAGCTTCGATTGTTTTTCGGAACGAGGGGAGATATCATTAATATCAAGGGAAGCCGAAGTAGATTTTTACTTCTTCGTATGTTGGAGTGACATGGCATATGTATTTTCACTAAGTGATAAGGCAGTCTTCGGTTCAATATCTGATATATGCACTAAAGGGTCTGGGTTCGAAGCCGGCAACAGAGGTTCTGGGGCAGTTTCTTCCCATGACGGCGGTTTGAGAGCAGGAAAGGCATTAAGATCGGCAATTGCAGGCAGAATACTATGAGAGTCATGATTGGAAGATGTAGAGGGAGAAAAATGGTTAGAAGAATCCCTGAAAGCATGCGTTCCTATTTTTCGTTGTGTTGGTAATCCGTCAGTGGATAAATCAGTCATTTGTAAGGCACTCGGTCTAGAAGCTGGTCGACATGAAGCACGGGAGGGTACTTTACACTGAGAGAATACATGATCAGTCCCCAGACATCGGAAATACGTTTTAGGTTGATTAGAGTAAGCAACGTATGCAGAGTATAACATCACTTTAAGTTTTGAAGGAATTTTTTTCTTTTTGAATCATATATACAAAGCAAATCCCATTCATATATACAAAGCGAATGGCATATTTATAAGTTGCACTCCACTTTTTGTTAATAATTTCGTTGATTTCACAATATTCACTCAACACATCATGAAGAAAACTATTGTCTACTTCAAGAGGCAAATCAAATACCCGAACTTTGATGTAATTGAGTTCAGCATTCGAAATACGAACAGTGCTGCGTACCCCATTTGAATGAACATAGGGAACAGTTTCAGGTAACTGAGTCAACACTTCATTAAATACAATGTAATTTTCAAATTTCACATACAATGCAAAGTCCTCATTATGCAGCTGTAAAGTGACTGCTTGGTTCATAAGTTCTCAGATAACCAAATATGTATGTCACATGGACTATGTTTTATATATTGCATAGAGCGGTCGAATTCAAACTTCACGGTATTTTTACGAATTGAAAGCATGTTTTTTTTAAATAACCACAATCCACACTAAAAAAAAAAAGAAAAAAAAGGCTTCTAAAGCACACAAGCGTTAGTCACTTATCGTAACACCACAGGAGCAGGTCGAAAGCACTTTCACACCTTTCGACGACCACCGGTGAACTCAACTCCGCCACGTCGTCACTTCATAAGTTTGGGCGTCGTACGATAAATGAGGCGAGTAGGAAACTTTAAGACGGTTTTTCTCCATCATTTTTGCCCATTGCGCTCTCCCAGTTTGTAGTATTAACTCTTTAAATGTGCACTACCACCTCGCAAAAATGGCCCTGAAGTTCACTTACCAAAGTGTGCCTTCTCCTTGTAAGACCACAACTTGCAGTTCTTTTTGCCGATTGATCCTACATTTTACCTGCCTGTTGCCGTAGATGGCTAAAGGCCGTAAATAAAATTTAAACTTCAAGTGTAACTGGGGTAACTCACCGACAATAACTGATTTAAGACCTTTGATAACAGCGCGTGTAATGGTTGACTAATAAACATACTTGATAGAGCCTGTGTAGATAAGTGGGTACTGTGTGTGACTGTCATTCTAAGGATTCTGTGGTCGAGTCTCAGCTCAGACTGAGTTACATTTTTTCAAGGAGTTAAACACTATAAATGATGTTCGCGTTTGATACTGAAAGAGATTTATCCTATGAAGGGAGAAAAAACAAGACAGTACAGGGGAAAAGAGGAAAGACGGAGACTGTTTATCCTTAAGTGTTAAAGTTTAATTTATTCCCATGTCTTTTGCTGTTTCCTTTCCCTCTTTCCTTCTTTTCACATTTTGTTTAGCTTTCCATACTTTTTCTGTCTGCATGATGCGTATTATTCTTTTCGTTTCCTTAGCATTAATTCCTATCTCTCTGAACTTAACGTGAATAGAATTTCTGCAGATTTATCTTGTGTTGTTTCTCTAAGTGATGCTCTCAGATAGAAATACTTTTCCCTCAAAGTGAAGGGATATCCTGGCATGTTGTTTTCTTGCATGTATTTGCTGTCATGTTGGTTGTCCAACTATCAGACATCCAATGAACCTATTTTGCTACTGGTAAAAGCTATCATTTCTTATATATCCAACCTCCACTTATTAAAGTTTCTGACTGTACATGCCAGATATAAACTGTCACTACTACTTGCCATCCATGTGATTTTTCTCTGATAGGTACATAAGGCACATACTGGGCACATTCCCATGTACTTGAAGAAACATCATAGGCATATGCCTGCTACGTAATTCTGCTGTTAGGGCAGGAGCGGATTAAGGGTCGAGCCAATGGAGCCCAGGCCCCGCCTCCCCCAAATCCCTTTCTTTATTACTAAAATAAAGCTATCAACTTATTATACGCTTCAGACCCATAATATTCAGCTATTTTTTGTCGCTGGTGGTATTACTACAGTTAAGTCTTCTTCCACCAGCGTCTTCACGATACTTTTTGTGAGGTTGACCATTCGACTTTTATTTGTCATTTGCGTGTTACACTACAGTATATGAACATTTAACTGTTAATAATGAATGTAATTAAACTAATTATTGTAAACTTGGAGCATATTAAAATATTACTTCATAGTTTTCGGTATTTGGATAAGCATATGATGCAGGAAAGAAATTTTATGCGCTGGAATTATTCGTAGCATTGGACCCCCTTGAAATAGCCAGTTTCCAGAACCCCCCAAAATCTTAATCCGTCCCCCTGCCTACAATGACTGATGTAGAAATAGAGACAAAAGAGATATAAATAAAGACAAATAGAAACAGAAAGACAAAGAGATACAGAAACAGAAAGAGATGAAGAGAGAGAGAAACTTGTTGGTAATATTTAGTATTGTTTCCATTTAATGTGACAGTAATGATTTGGTAGGAAAGCGCTTTATGGTACTTACGTGAAAGATTTTTCTTTTTAGGTAATATACGTGAGATTGTGTTTCAGGTTACGTACTGTGTTACTCTGACAGCAAACGCTGCATTGCAGAAACAAAAGACAGTTTTAATGTTATACTTTTTGGGGAGCCGCACTTGTGTGACTTAGTTGCTTTAAAAAATAATATTATTTATATTGCTGTTGCCTACGTTATTTATATGTGCAACATTCTGTATAGTTTGGCTACTTGATTTAGAAGAGATACTGACGCTGGCATTGAAAGTTAAAGCGACATTTCAAATATAGTTTCAAATTTTGATGTAACAATTCTAAAAAATTCTATTGGGTTTTCGATATTCCGAAGTACAATTTCCTTTAGGGTGATTCGAACGCCCCACCTTGCCCCCCACTGATGGGCGCTCTTTTACACGAGTAATATTTGTTTTCGTAGAATTTTTTAAAGGGAGGGATCCTTCTTTGTTTATTGTATGGAGAAGAAAGATGATTTTTAACAGGATCAGGAATTACAGGAATGACAAGTTGTCTTACTTGATTGATATGGTTGCATAAATTTAGGAAGAAAGTGTTGTTATTTGCACATTAACCACTACTTCTTTAAATCCTGAATAATAAATGAATTTCTTTCGAGACGTGGTTTATTTGACGACTAATCAGTGTAATAAAATCTCAATTTCAGTACATTTTTCTTTGGAAGATTTTATAATCGGGAGGAAATAATCAGATTTAGCCTACAGGAAACCTAGAACGAATGGTATTTAGATGAAAGTTTTCGTAATAATGATTTCAGTTTACTAATTAAGCTGAACTAATTTGAATAATTATATATAATAATAATACTAGTACTTGTACTATTATAATTACGGTGGTGCTGTAATATAATGTGAAAGAAATTTAGGAAGTCTGCCTTGAAGAGTACTTGCACTTTCGAGTGTATCAAAAGGCAGGAGCGTGAACACAAATTGGGAAGAGATGATTTATTTGTTGCGTCTACCACAAATTTATTATTATTTTCTTGTGTGCGAATAAACAAGTCATTATTGGAAAGTAATGTTCGTATATACTCCTTTTAGGCGATACTAAGAAAGAGAAGAGAACAAACAAGTCATTATTGGAAAGTAATGTTCATATATACTCCTTTTAGGCGATACTAAGAAAGAGAAGAGAATAAACAAGTCATTATTGGAAAGTAATGTTCTTATATACACCTTTTAGGCGATACTAAGAAAGAGAAGAGAATAAACAAATCATTATTGGAAAGTAATGTTCTTATATACTCCTTTTAGGCGATACTAAGAAAGAGAAGAGAACAAACAAGTCATTATTGGAAAGTAATGTTCATATATACTCCTTTTAGGCGATACTAAGAAAGAGAAGAGAATAAACAAGTCATTATTGGAAAGTAATGTTCTTATATACACCTTTTAGGCGATACTAAGAAAGAGAAGAGAATAAACAAGTCATTATTGGAAAGTAATGTTCTTATATACACCTTTTAGGCGATACTAAGAAAGAGAAGAGAATAAACAAATCATTATTGGAAAGTAATGTTCTTATATACTCCTTTTAGGCGATACTAAGAAAGAGAAGAGAATAAAAAAGTCATTATTGGAAAGTAATGTACTTATATACTCCTTTTAGGCGATACTAAGAAAGAGAAGAGAATAAAAAAGTCATTATTGGAAAGTAATGTTCTTATATACTCCTTTTAGGCGATACTAAGAAAGAGAAGAGAATAAAAAAGTCATTATTGGAAAGTAATGTTCTTATATACTCCTTTTAGGCGATACTAAGAAAGAGAAGAGAATAAACAAGTCATTATTGGAAAGTAATGTTCTTATATACTCCTTTTAGGCGATACTAAGAAAGAGAAGAGAATAAAAAAGTCATTATTGGAAAGTAATGTTCTTATATACTCCTTTTAGGCGATACTAAGAAAGAGAAGAGAATAAACAAGTCATTATTGGAAAGTAATATTCTTATATACTCCTTTTAGGCGATACTAAGAAAGAGAAGAGAATAAACAAGTCATTATTGGAAAGTAATGTTCTTATATACTCCTTTTAGGCGATACTAAGAAAGAGAAGAGAATAAACAAGTCATTATTGGAAAGTAATGTTCTTATATACTCCTTTTAGGCGATACTAAGAAAGAGAAGAGAATAAACAAGTCATTATTGGAAAGTAATGTTCTTATATACTCCTTTTAGGCGATACTAAGAAAGAGAAGAGAATAAACAAGTCATTATTGGAAAGTAATGTACTTATATACTCCTTTTAGGCGATACTAAGAAAGAGAAGAGAATAAACAAGTCATTATTGGAAAGTAATGTTCTTATATACTCCTTTTAGGCGATACTAAGAAAGAGAAGAGAATAAAAAAGTCATTATTGGAAAGTAATGTACTTATATACTCCTTTTAGGCGATACTAAGAAAGAGAAGAGAATAAAAAAGTCATTATTGGAAAGTAATGTTCTTATATACTCCTTTTAGGCGATACTAAGAAAGAGAAGAGAATAAACAAGTCATTATTGGAAAGTAATGTTCTTATATACTCCTTTTAGGCGATACTAAGAAAGAGAAGAAAATAAACAAGTCATTATTGGAAAGTAATGTTCTTATATACTCCTTTTAGGCGATACTAAGAAAGAGAAGAGAATAAACAAGTCATTATTGGAAAGTAATGTTCTTATATACTCCTTTTAGGCGATACTAAGAAAGAGAAGAGAATAAACAAGTCATTATTGGAAAGTAATGTTCTTATATACTCCTTTTAGGCGAAACTAAGAAAGAGAAGAGAATAAACAAGTCATTATTGGAAAGTAATGTTCTTATATACTCCTTTTATGCGATACTAAGAAAGAGAAGAGAATAAACAAGTCATTATTGGAAAGTAATGTTCTTATATACTCCTTTTATGCGATACTAAGAAAGAGAAGAGAATAAACAAGTCATTATTGGAAAGTAATGTTCTTATATACTCTTTTTAGGCGATACTAAGAAAGAGAAGAGAATAAATAAGTCATTATTGGAAAGTAATGTTCTTATATACTTTTTTTAGGCGATACTAAGAAAGAGAAGAAAATAAACAAGTCATTATTGGAAAGTAATGTTCTTATATACTCCTTTTAGGCGATACTAAGAAAGAGAAGAAAATAAACAAGTCATTATTGGAAAGTAATGTTCTTATATACTCCTTTTAGGCGATACTAAGAAAGAGAAGAGAATAAACAAGTCATTATTGGAAAGTAATGTTCTTATATACTCCTTTTAGGCGATACTAAGAAAGAGAAGAGAATAAACAAGTCATTATTGGAAAGTAATGTTCTTATATACTCCTTTTAGGCGAAACTAAGAAAGAGAAGAGAATAAACAAGTCATTATTGGAAAGTAATGTTCTTATATACTCCTTTTATGCGATACTAAGAAAGAGAAGAGAATAAACAAGTCATTATTGGAAAGTAATGTTCTTATATACTCCTTTTATGCGATACTAAGAAAGAGAAGAGAATAAACAAGTCATTATTGGAAAGTAATGTTCTTATATACTCTTTTTAGGCGATACTAAGAAAGAGAAGAAAATAAACAAGTCATTATTGGAAAGTAATGTTCTTATATACTCCTTTTAGGCGATACTAAGAAAGAGAAGAAAATAAACAAGTCATTATTGGAAAGTAATGTTCTTATATACTCCTTTCAGGCGAAACTAAGAAAGAGAAGAGAATAAACAAGTCATTATTGGAAAGTAATGTTCTTATATACTTTTTTTAGGCGATACTAAGAAAGAGAAGAAAATAAACAAGTCATTATTGGAAAGTAATGTTCTTATATACTTTTTTTATGCGACACTAAGAAAGAGAAGAAAATAAACAAGTCATTATTGGAAAGTAATGTTCTTATATACTCCTTTTAGGCGATACTAAGAAAGAGAAGAGAATAAACAAGTCATTATTGGAAAGTAATGTTCTTATATACTCCTTTTAGGCGATACTAAGAAAGAGAAGAGAATAAACAAGTCATTATTGGAAAGTAATGTTCTTATATACTCCTTTTAGGCGATACTAAGAAAGAGAAGAGAACAAACAAGTCATTATTGGAAAGTAATGTTCATATATACTCCTTTTAGGCGATACTAAGAAAGAGAAGAGAATAAACAAGTCATTATTGGAAAGTAATGTTCTTATATACACATTTAGGCGATACCAAGAAAGAGAAGAGAATAAACAAGTCATTATTGGAAAGTAATGTTCTTATATACTCCTTTTAGGCGAAACTAAGAAAGAGAAGAGAATAAACAAGTCATTATTGGAAAGTAATGTTCTTATATACTCCTTTTAGGCGATACTAAGAAAGAGAAGAGAACAAACAAGTCATTATTGGAAAGTAATGTTCATATATACTCCTTTTAGGCGATACTAAGAAAGAGAAGAGAATAAACAAGTCATTATTGGAAAGTAATGTTCTTATATACACCTTTTAGGCGATACTAAGAAAGAGAAGAGAATAAACAAATCATTATTGGAAAGTAATGTTCTTATATACTCCTTTCAGGCGATACTAAGAAAGAGAAGAGAATAAACAAGTCATTATTGGAAAGTAATGTTCTTATATACACCTTTTAGGCGAAACTAAGAAAGAGAAGAGAATAAACAAGTCATTATTGGAAAGTAATGTTCTTATATACTCTTTTTAGGCGATACTAAGAAAGAGAAGAAAATAAACAAGTCATTATTGGAAAGTAATGTTCTTATATACTCCTTTTAGGCGATACTAAGAAAGGGAAGAGAATAAACAAGTCATTATTGGAAAGTAATGTTCTTATATACTCTTTTTAGGCGATACTAAGAAAGAGAAGAAAATAAACAAGTCATTATTGGAAAGTAATGTTCTTATATACTCCTTTTAGGCGATACTAAGAAAGAGAAGAGAATAAACAAGTCATTATTGGAAAGTAATGTTCTTATATAAACCTTTTAGGCGATACTAAGAAAGAGAAGAGAATAAACAAGTCATTATTGGAAAGTAATGTTCTTATATACTCCTTTTAGGCGAAACTAAGAAAGAGAAGAGAATAAACAAGTCATTATTGGAAAGTAATGTTCTTATATACTCTTTTTAGGCGAAACTAAGAAAGAGAAGAGAATAAACAAGTCATTATTGGAAAGTAATGTTCTTATATAATCCTTTTAGGCGATACTAAGAAAGAGAAGAGAATAAACAAGTCATTATTGGAAAGTAATGTTCTTATATACACCTTTTAGGCGATACTAAGAAAGAGAAGAGAATAAACAAGTCATTATTGGAAAGTAATGTTCTTATATACTCTTTTTAGGCGATACTATGAAAGAGAAGAGAATAAACAAGTCATTATTGGAAAGTAATGTTCTTATATACTCTTTTTAGGCGATACTAAGAAAGAGAAGAGAATAAATAAGTCATTATTGGAAAGTAATGTTCTTATATACTCCTTTTAGGCGATACTAAGAAAGAGAAGAAAATAAACAAGTCATTATTGGAAAGTAATGTTCTTATATACTCCTTTTAGGAGATACTTAGAAAGAGAAGAGAATAAACAAGTCATTATTGGAAAGTAATGTTCTTATATACTCCTTTTAGGAGATACTAAGAAAGAGAAGAGAATAAACAAGTCATTATTGGAAAGTAATGTTCTTATATACTCTTTTAGGCGATACTAAGAAAGAGAAGAGAATAAACAAGTCATTATTGGAAAGTAATGTTCTTATATACTCCTTTTAGGCGATACTAAGAAAGAGAAGAGAATAAACAAGTCATTATTGGAAAGTAATGTTCTTATATACTCCTTTTAGGCGATACTAAGAAAGAGAAGAGAATAAACAAGTCATTATTGGAAAGTAATGTTCTTATATACTCCTTTTAGGCGATACTAAGAAAGAGAAGAGAATAAACAAGTCATTATTGGAAAGTAATGTTCTTTTATACTCTTTTTAGGCGATACTAAGAAAGAGAAGAGAATAAACAAATCATTATTGGAAAGTAATGTTCTTATATACTCCTTTTAGGCGATACTAAGAAAGAGAAGAAAATAAACAAGTCATTATTGGAAAGTAATGTTCTTATATACTCCTTTTAGGCGATACTAAGAAAGAGAAGAGAATAAACAAGTCATTATTGGAAAGTAATGTTCTTATATACTCCTTTTAGGCGATACTAAGAAAGAGAAGAGAATAAACAAGTCATTATTGGAAAGTAATGTTCTTATATACTCCTTTTAGGCGTACTAAGAAAGAGAGGAGAATAAACAAGTCATTATTGGAAAGTAATGTTCTTATATACTCCTTTTAGGCGATACTAAGAAAGAGAAGAGAATAAAAAAGTCATTATTGGAAAGTAATGTTCTTATATACTCCTTTTAGGCGATACTAAGAAAGAGAAGAGAATAAACAAGTCATTATTGGAAAGTAATGTTCTTATATACTTTTTTTAGGTGATACTAAGAAAGAGAAGAAAATAAACAAGTCATTCTTGGAAAGTAATGTTCTTATATACTCCTTTTAGGCGATACTAAGATAGAGAAGAAAATAAACAAGTCATTATTGGAAAGTAATGTTCTTATATACTCCTTTTAGGCGATACTAAGAAAGAGAAGAGAATAAAAAAGTCATTATTGGAAAGTAATGTTCTTATATACTCCTTTTAGGCGATACTAAGAAAGAGAAGAGAATAAACAAGTCATTATTGGAAAGTAATGTTCTTATATACTTTTTTTAGGTGATACTAAGAAAGAGAAGAAAATAAACAAGTCATTATTGGAAAGTAATGTTCTTATATACTCCTTTTAGGCGATACTAAGAAAGAGAAGAGAATAAACAAGTCATTATTGGAAAGTAATGTTCTAAATACTTTTTTTAGGTGATACTAAGAAAGAGAAGAAAATAAACAAGTCATTATTGGAAAGTAATGTTCTTATATACTCCTTTTAGGCGATACTAAGAAAGAGAAGAGAATAAACAAGTCATTATTGGAAAGTAATGTTCTTATATACTCCTTTTAGGCGATACTAAGAAAAAGAAGAGAATAAACAAGTCATTATTGGAAAGTAATGTTCTTATATACTCCTTTTAGGCGATACTAAGAAAGAGAAGAGAATAAACAAGTCATTGTTGGAAAGTAATGTTCTTATATACTCCTTTTAGGCGATACTAAGAAAGAGAAGAGAATAAACAAGTCATTATTGGAAAGTAATGTTCTTATATACTCCTTTTAGGCGATACTAAGAAAGAGAAGAGAATAAACAAGTCATTATTGGAAAGTAATGTTCTTATATACTCCTTTTAGGCGATACTAAGAAAGAGAAGAGAATAAACTAGTCATTATTGGAAAGTAATGTTCTTATATACTCTTTTTAGGCGATACTAAGAAAGAGAAGAAAATAAACAAGTCATTATTGGAAAGTAATGTTCTTATATACTCCTTTTAGGCGATACTAAGAAAGAGAAGAGAATAAACTAGTCATTATTGGAAAGTAATGTTCTTATATACTCTTTTTAGGCGATACTAAGAAAGAGAAGAGAATAAACAAGTCATTATTGGAAAGTAATGATGTTATATACTCCTTTTAGGCGATACTAAGAAAGAGAAGAGAATAAAAAAGTCATTATTGGAAAGTAATGTTCTTATATATTCCTTTTAGGCGATACTAAGAAAGAGAAGAGAATAAACAAGTCATTATTGGAAAGTAATGTTCTTATATATTCCTTTTAGGCGATACTAAGAAAGAGAAGAGAATAAACAAAACATTATTGGAAAGTAATGTTCTTATATACTCTTTTTAGGCGATACTAAGAAAGAGAAGAAAATAAACAAGTCATTATTGGAAAGTAATGTTCTTATATACTTTTTTTAGGCGATACTAAGAAAGAGAAGAAAATAAACAAGTCATTATTGGAAAGTAATGTTCTTATATACTCCTTTTAGGCGATACTAAGAAAGAGAAGAAAATAAACAAGTCATTATTGGAAAGTAATGTTCTTATATACTCCTTTTAGGCGATACTAAGAAAGAGAAGAGAATAAACAAGTCATTATTGGAAAGTAATGTTCTTATATACTCTTTTTAGGCGATACTAAGAAAGAGAAGAGAATAAACTAGTCATTATTGGGAAGTAATGTTCATATATACTCCTTTTAGGCGATACTAAGAAAGAGAAGAGAATAAACAAGTCATTATTGGAAAGTAATGTTCTTATATACACCTTTTAGGCGATACTAAGAAAGAGAAGAGAATAAACAAGTGATTATTGGAAAGTAATGTTCTTATATACTCCTTTTAGGCGAAACTAAGAAAGAGAAGAGAATAAACAAGTCATTATTGGAAAGTAATGTTCTTATATACTCTTTTTAGGCGATACTATGAAAGAGAAGAGAATAAACAAGTCATTATTGGAAAGTAATGTTCTTATATAATCCTTTTAGGCGATACTAAGAAAGAGAAGAGAATAAACAAGTCATTATTGGAAAGTAATGTTCTTATATACTTTTATAGGCGATACTAAGAAAGAGAAGAGAATAAACAAGTCATTATTGGAAAGTAATGTTCTTATATACACCTTTTAGGCGAAACTAAGAAAGAGAAGAGAATAAACAAGTCATTATTGGAAAGTAATGTTCTTATATACTCTTTTTAGGCGATACTATGAAAGAGAAGAGAATAAACAAGTCATTATTGGAAAGTAATGTTCTTATATACTCTTTTAAGGCGATACTAAGAAAGAGAAGAGAATAAATAAGTCATTATTGGAAAGTAATGTTCTTATATACTTTTTTTCGGCGATACTAAGAAAGAGAAGAAAATAAACAAGTCATTATTGGAAAGTAATGTTCTTATATACTCCTTTTAGGCGATACTAAGAAAGAGAAGAAAATAAACAAGTCATTATTGGAAAGTAATGTTCTTATATACTCCTTTTAGGCGATACTAAGAAAGAGAAGAGAATAAACAAGTCATTATTGGAAAGTAATGTTCTTATATACTCCTTTTAGGAGATACTAAGAAAGAGAAGAGAATAAACAAGTCATTATTGGAAAGTAATGTTCTTATATACTCCTTTTAGGAGATACTAAGAAAGAGAAGAGAATAAACAAGTCATTATTGGAAAGTAATGTTTTTATATACTCCTTTTAGACGATAGTAAGAAAGAGAAGAGAATAAACAAGTCATTATTGGAAAGTAATGTTCTTATATACTCCTTTTAGGCGATACTAAGAAAGAGAAGAGAATAAACAAGTGATTATTGGAAAGTAATGTTCTTATATATTCCTTTTAGGCGATACTAAGAAAGAGAAGAGAATAAACAAGTCATTATTGGAAAGTAATGTTCTTATATACTCTTTTTAGGCGATACTAAGAAAGAGAAGAAAATAAACAAGTCATTATTGGAAAGTAATGTTCTTATATACTCCTTTTAGGCGATACTAAGAAAGAGAAGAAAATAAACAAGTCATTATTGGAAGGTAATGTTCTTATATACTCCTTTCAGGCGATACTAAGAAAGAGAAGAGAATAAACAAGTCATTATTGGAAAGTAATGTTCTTATATACTCCTTTCAGGCGATACTAAGAAAGAGAAGAGAATAAAGAAGTCATTATTGGAAAGTAATGTTCTTATATACTCTTTTTAGGCGATACTAAGAAAGAGAAGAGAATAAACAAGTCATTATTGGAAAGTAATGTTCTTATATACTCCTTTTAGGCGATACTAAGAAAGAGAAGAGAATAAACAAGTCATTATTGGAAAGTAATGTTCTTATATACTCCTTTTAGGCGATACTAAGAAAGAGAAGAGAATAAACAAGTCATTATTGGAAAGTAATGTTCTTATATACTCCTTTTAGGCGATACTAAGAAAGAGAAGAGAACAAACAAGTCATTATTGGGAAGTAATGTTCTTATATACTCCTTTTAGGCGATACTAAGAAAGAGAAGAGAATAAACAAGTCATTATTGGAAAGTAATGTTCTTATATACACCTTTTAGGCGATACTAAGAAAGAGAAGAGAATAAACAAGTCATTATTGGAAAGTAATGTTCTTATATACACCTTTTAGGCGAAACTAAGAAAGAGAAGATAATAAGCAAGTCATTATTGGAAAGTAATGTTCTTATATACTCCTTTTAGGCGAAACTAAGAAAGAGAAGAGAATAAACAAGTCATTATTGGAAAGTAATGTTCTTATATACTCTTTTTAGGCGATACTAAGAAAGAGAAGAGAATAAACAAGTCATTATTGGAAAGTAATGTTCTTATATACTTTTTTAGGCGATACTAAGAAAGAGAAGAGAATAAACAAGTCATTATTGGAAAGTAATGTTCTTATATACTCCTTTTAGGCGATACTAAGAAAGAGAAGAAAATAAACAAGTCATTATTGGAAAGTAATGTTCTTATATACTCCTTTTAGGCGATACTAAGAAAGAGAAGAGAATAAACAAGTCATTATTGGAAGGTAATGTTCTTATATACTCCTTTCAGGCGATACTAAGAAAGAGAAGAGAATAAACAAGTCATTCTTGGAAAGTAATGTTCTTATATACTCCTTTCAGGCGATACTAAGAAAGAGAAGAGAATAAACAAGTCATTATTGGAAAGTAATGTTCTTATATACTCCTTTTAGGAGATACTAAGAAAGAGAAGAGAATAAACAAGTCATTATTGGAAAGTAATGTTCTTATATACTCCTTTTAGGCGATACTAAGAAAGAGAAGAGAATAAACAAGTCATTATTGGAAAGTAATGTTTTTATATACTCCTTTTAGACGATACTAAGAAAGAGAAGAGAATAAACAAGTCATTATTGGAAAGTAATGTTCTTATATACTCCTTTTAGGCGATACTAAGAAAGAGAAGAGAATAAACAAGTGATTATTGGAAAGTAATGTTCTTATATACTCCTTTTAGGCGATACTAAGAAAGAGAAGAGAATAAACAAGTCATTATTGGAAAGTAATGTTCTTATATACTCTTTTTAGGCGATACTAAGATAGAGAAGAAAATAAACAAGTCATTATTGGAAAGTAATGTTCTTATATACTCCTTTTAGGCGATACTAAGAAAGAGAAGAAAATAAACAAGTCATTATTGGAAGGTAATGTTCTTATATACTCCTTTCAGGCGATACTAAGAAAGAGAAGAGAATAAACAAGTCATTATTGGAAAGTAATGTTCTTATATACTCCTTTTAGGCGATACTAAGAAAGAGAAGAGAATAAACAAGTCATTATTGGAAAGTAATGTTCTTATATACTCCTTTTAGGCGTACTAAGAAAGAGAAGAGAATAAACAAGTCATTATTGGAAAGTAATGTTCTTATATACTCCTTTTAGGCGATACTAAGAAAGAGAAGAGAATAAACAAGTCATTATTGGAAAGTAATGTTCTTATATACTCCTTTTAGGCGATACTAAGAAAGAGAAGAGAATAAACAAGTCATTATTGGAAAGTAATGTTCTTATATACTCCTTTTAGGCGATACTAAGAAAGAGAAGAGAACAAACAAGTCATTATTGGGAAGTAATGTTCATATATACTCCTTTTAGGCGATACTAAGAAAGAGAAGAGAATAAACAAGTCATTATTGGAAAGTAATGTTCTTATATACACCTTTTAGGCGATACTAAGAAAGAGAAGAGAATAAACAAGTCATTATTGGAAAGTAATGTTCTTATATACTCCTTTTAGGCGAAACTAAGAAAGAGAAGAGAATAAACAAGTCATTATTGGAAAGTAATGTTCTTATATACTCTTTTTAGGCGATACTATGAAAGAGAAGAGAATAAACAAGTCATTATTGGAAAGTAATGTTCTTATATAATCCTTTTAGGTGATACTAAGAAAGAGAAGAGAATAAACAAGTCATTATTGGAAAGTAATGTTCTTATATACTCTTTTTAGGCGATACTATGAAAGAGAAGAGAATAAACAAGTCATTATTGGAAAGTAATGTTCTTATATAATCCTTTTAGGTGATACTAAGAAAGAGAAGAGAATAAACAAGTCATTATTGGAAAGTAATGTTCTTATATACTTTTTTAGGCGATACTAAGAAAGAGAAGAAAATAAACAAGTCATTATTGGAAAGTAATGTTCTTATATACTCCTTTTAGGCGATACTAAGAAAGAGAAGAAAATAAACAAGTCATTATTGGAAAGTAATGTTCTTATATACTCCTTTTAGGCGATACTAAGAAAGAGAAGAGAATAAACAAGTCATTATTGGAAAGTAATGTTCTTATATACTCCTTTTAGGAGATACTAAGAGAGAGAAGAGAATAAACAAGTCATTATTGGAAAGTAATGTTCTTATATACTCCTTTTAGGCGATACTAAGAGAGAGAAGAGAATAAACAAGTCATTATTGGAAAGTAATGTTCTTATATACTCCTTTTAGGCGATACTAAGAAAGAGAAGAGAATAAACAAGTCATTATTGGAAAGTAATGTTCTTATATACTCCTTTTAGGCGATACTAAGAAAGAGAAGAGAATAAACAAGTCATTATTGAAAAGTAATGTTCTTATATACTCCTTTTAGGCGATACTAAGAAAGAGAAGAGAACAAACAAGTCGTTATTGAAAAGTAATGTTCTTATATACTCCTTTTAGGCGATACTAAGAAAGAGAAGAGAATAAACAAGTCATTATTGGAAAGTAATGTTCTTATATACTCCTTTTAGGCGATACTAAGAAAGAGAAGAAAATAAACAAGTCATTATTGGAAAGTAATGTTCTTATATACTCCTTTTAGGCGATACTAAGAAAGAGAAGAAAATAAACAAGTCATTATTGGAAAGTAATGTTCTTATATACTCCTTTCAGGCGATACTAAGAAAGAGAAAAAAATAAACAAGTCATTATTGGAAAGTAATGTTCTTATATACTCCTTTTAGGCGATACTAAGAAAGAGAAGAAAATAAACAAGTCATTATTGGAAAGTAATGTTCTTATATACTCCTTTTAGGCAATACTATGAAAGAGAAGAAAATAAACAAGTCATTATTGGAAAGTAATGTTCTTATATACTCCTTTTAGGCGATACTAAGAAAGAGAAGAGAATAAACAAGTCATTATTGGAAAGTAATGTTCTTATATACTCCTTTTAGACGATACTAAGAAAGAGAAGAGAATAAACAAGTCATTATTGGAAAGTAATGTTCTCATATACTCCTTTTAGGCGATACTAAGAAAGAGAAGAGAATAAACAAGTCATTATTGGAAAGTACTGTTCTTATATATTCCTTTTAGGCAATACTAAGAAAGAGAAGAAAATGTTCTTTCTTTGGAACTGATTACAAAACGCACACTTGTTGGCAATGGAAATCAATTTAGTATTGCAATCGGCAATCATTTTTTGTTCTGCGGTTCACGTAAGAAGTTTGGTAATATTTAGGAATCCCTTAGAGATCCGCGAACCTGGTATCGTTCGCACCAAAACGCTACCTAAACTATTAAGTAATTGTAAGCGTAGGGAATCAACAGAGTTCTCACTTGTATGAGACGGAAGCACGCGTTACCACGGTGTTAATGGCGTTTTACGGGGATAGCTTTGAAGAGAAAGGTTGCCTGTGTTTGGGAAGTAATTGATTTCTGTGAGCGATAGGACTCGATTTAAAAATCTAGGAATTAAGAAATTAGGTTAAGATCTAATGTAATGATTGTCAGATTTATGCGTTCTTCTAGTGGAGTGAAAGAAGGTACACAGTAATCTTTGGATATAAGGCAAACCTTTCAAATGTGGGTGTGGTGAGTAGAGGAAGACTGTGATTGTCATTTTTTCGGTGCACATATCGCAAACGAACGGGTGTAGAGAAATTAGATCAAACTAAGGGAGTCTCAATTTCCCTGCTTTTCAATTTTAGCTGTTCACATAGTGTCGCGGAGGGAAGCGTATATTAATTCATGAAACGAACATATTGCAAATGTGGGTATGAAGAAGAAATCCAAAATTAGATCAAAGACCATAGTCCATCGGTATTCACTTAGAATCGTAAGGTGTTTAAAAGTTGCCCTTTAAGAGGAGGAAAATCTCTTAGTTGAAAGAATTCTTGGATCATGAAGAATCTTCCAGTTTGGTGGACATTGAATTATAAATGAAGTATTGAAGTCTGCTTCTTACCTTACTAAAAACTAACTCTCATCAGAAACAAGGAGCGGTGACGGTGAATTACACCAATTATACTCTTTATATCCAAGTGTGCAGGCGGGGCATAGAGCCCGGTTTCTCCATTTTCACCTAGCATCCTTTTCCTTTGCTCAATAGAGCTTGGTTTCTCCCTTATACCAGCGTTTGTGTGAAAAGATTTATATATGCATATATATGTGTGTGGTGTATATAAAATCAGAGGAGGGCTCTAGTTTTCCCCTGTATATCGTCCTTTTTTTCCCCTTTGTCCTTCTGTTTTTCGTTATTAATGCCCAGATAGCACAGAAAAATTTTTAAAAAACGTTTAAATGTTTAAAAATTTGCAAAGGAAAACTGAAAAGTTTGCAAAGAACTTGCCTTTTCAAATGAGAAAATTTGCCGAAAGTTCAAGGCAAATAACGAAGTTGACGCTGGCTGAGTTTGCAGCAAAGTTGCCTCAGAAAATGAAAACATCTGCCAATACAAACGAAATGTGTGCGACTGCACAGCAAGAAAGTTTGCCAGGACTTTGCTGCAAATATTTTGTGCAAATTTTCTTTGACAAAATTTCCGAAAATGAGCTGATAAATTTTGTGAAAATATTAAAAGGTTTGCAGCAACATTACAGAAAGAGTTTTCACGATCGCAAGATCATGTTTGCTGCAAATGTATCAGGTAATGGTTGCTGCAAATTTATGAAGTGAAATCTAACTTTATGAAACATCAAAATTTTTATAATGTGGGTCCGTCTTTTCTTAGTGGCAAGCATTAAACGTCTTTAGCTACTTGCCAAAGATAAGAAACTTACGAACGATAAACGCACAGACAAAGGGTATCGCAATTTATCTACTTACTCAACGATCATATCCCTGTACTTACTCTCACACACATTCAAAAAATAACGTCAGGCTGCCTGGGTCAATAGAAACATCTGATAAGAGACCAGTGAGTTTATTCTGGAGTCCTCTGATGTATTGGTTTTTCTCGATTCTCACTTCCCGCTTGTTTTGTCACAGTTCATGTAGCGCAGTGAATTCTGGGTACGATGCGCGCGCACTCGGTAATATCATCACATATTTGTTTTCAGCAAGTTTTTTGAAACAAGTTTTATGCAGAGTTGCAAACTGCGACGGAAAACTTTCAATGCTATATTTTCAAAAAAGAAGCAAGTTAATTGCAGTGGTGAATTTATTTTTACAAATCAGCGAAAATTTGCAGATCATATTGAAAGCTTTTAATAAATATTAAGAATTTTTGCTTTCGCGAACTTTCAGATTGTTTGCTCCACTAAACGAAGCAAAAATTTGTCGCAAGTATTCGTGCTATCTGGGTGTTATTATTACTATTATTATTATTGTTGTTGTTATTGTTATTCGTTGAATAGTTTGGTTTTTGTCGATGTTGCCACAAGTGTGGTTGTTTCACTATAAATGTGTTGTTTTATGTTCTTTCATTATTTTGTTCTTCTTTCCGTTTTCTTTATTATGTCTCGTCTTTCGTGTCTCGGTATTTTTTTCTGTTGTTATTGTTGTTTCACTTGCTTTTAATTCTTGTTTCTTTGATCTCTTGGTCCGATCTTTCGGTCTGCATTAAAGCCATTTTGTGTGTCTGTGTGGTTTGTTTTCGATCTCTCTTCTGTGGTTTCTGGTTGGGATGTTTAATAGTTTTGGTTGTTTTTTTTTCTCATGGATTTTAGCTTCATTTTTTATTTTCTGTGTTTCCAGTTTCCTTGGTTGGATAGGTTTCTGTTTATCCCTTCGTTTGGAATTTTCCTTTTTCTATTTACTTCTCCTGATTTTCCTTCTTTTCTTTATTGTTTCTCCTTTTTCATTTTTCCTTTTTTGATTCATCTCCCACAGTTTCTTGTTTGTTTGTAAGCTTGTGGTGTATTTTTGTCTAGGAGACAGCATTGTCTTTTATCTTGCTACATCCAGGTAGTTTGATCGGGTTTGGTTTCTTTCCATGGTGAGTTCCCACACACCTATGTTTTAGGCAGGTTTTTCTGTTTCAAGTCTTTGTTTTGTGCCTAGGATGGGTTTCAGTTCTGTTTTCGTATAAGAGTTTCTTAGGGCCCGTTTCTGTCTGAATTAGCTCTATGTGAACGTAGTTGTTCGCATGGGTATTCGACAACCGGTCTCCCTGTGGCTGTATGTTTGCGCAGGAGAAATGTTTGTCACCAAGTCTAATGTAATAATATACATAAGACTATCCAGCCCTCTCCTGTCTAGTAATGAGGCTGGTGGTTACAGAATTTCTCCCTCGTATTTTTTTTGTCCAGCATGTCTCGAGGTGTGATGGTTTGGTGCGAGTGCTATTCTTTTTTCTTTTTATGCTTGGTTGTAGAATTTTGGTGTCTGTGGTTATAGGAGGTCTGTGGGGTTTATTTCTCTGAGCTGTCAGTATTCTCTGAGGAGTATTTGTTGTGTCTTTTATTGCTATTTGGTAGAATTATGTTTCAGTTTCTGTGTGAGTTTCTAGGATTCCTTTTCAGAACAATCTGAATTGTTTCGTGTGTTAACAAGTGGAAAGTCTTTTCCCAGTACTTTCAGTTGGTTGTGGGTTTGAGTTTTGTTTGAGAGATTGCGTATTAATGATTTTTTTCATTTTTTGTTTGTTTTCTGGTTCTTCTTGTTTTTCCTTTATTCTTCTTTTTGTTTTTTCCTATTGTATACGGTAGAATATACTTACTATATGAATCCGCCAGACAAACTAAAATGATACGCTACCTACCTTTATTTGTAGTGTCATCAATTAAGTTTCCTTGGAATTAAGTTGCGGTAGGCATTCTAGTGTTATTGTATTATTTGTACTTCAGGCTCAACTCACTAGTAGTGATTCACTTTGTGTATCTGGAATTCACTTTTGTACTTTACCAATTTAAATTTATTTCTTTTGTTTAGGTATCTCCTTTAACTGATTACCCGTCTGCTAACCTAACCTAAAATAAACTAAACTTTTAGCTAACTTATTTTGCTTTTCTTCTTTTGTTTATAGTATGGTTTATGTTTGCTTCATTCTTCTTAATTTAACAAGACTTAACCATAATTTCAATTTAATTTGTGTGTTGCTCTAATCTTCATGGTATTATCTCTGACTTCTAAGTAAACTTCATCTGAGTTACGTCTTGATATTTTGTATCTTTGTTTGTTCTCCTAACCAAGCTTTTAGCTAACTTATTTTTGTTTATCTTCTTTTTTAGTAGTATGTCTTTAAATTGGCATGATGCTCTAACTTATTTCTCTGCTTACTATTATTTATGTCTCTCCTCATTCGTGATTCTTGATAGTTTTATCTTTCTGATTGTTTTCCTTACTGTTGTTAGTAGTACTTGAACTCATGTCGTATTCTTTGACTCGTATTTGATGCCTTTCGGTATGAACTAACTTCTGCCACTCTAATCTAACCTAAGTATCCAGATGATCTGAATAATTTATTTTGAATTAATTTAAACTTTGTAATATGTTGACCCTAATTAAGTTTCCACTTCTTTAATAGGCGTGTATTTGATTGTACGCTTCATACTTCTTAACATAAATATCCTAACCTATTACTCTTATTTCTGCTTGCTAAATAATTTATTTTTTGCTCCTCTTTCTGTTCGCTTTCTCTTGTAAATAAAACTTTCTATTGTTTGTTACTTCTTGATTACTGATAAAGTAATATGAACTTATTAAAACTTATGCGAGCTAACCTATCCTTACCTAACCTAAAGTTATATTATATGGTACTTTGTTGTCTCTTGTTGAAACTTTCTTTATTCTTGTATTAATACCAATAAGCTAACTTATGTCTTACTATGGATCCTAGTAGTGTGCAACTGAAGTTTTCTTCTTTTACTTTACTATGGTTATCTTGTTTATTTGTATCCTTAATGAACTATGGTTTCTTGAAAGTTTATCTTGTTCACACATGATAAGCTAAGCTACTTTATTTACTATTGATCGTTATTATCTTTTATGTATGACTACTCTTTTTCTCCTTAATGTATTTCTATTTTTATGATTTCTTTTTTGTGTCTATTATTTCTGCCTCGTAATAGGATCCTATCTTTATGAATAATACTATGAAGAAATTTTAAAAAGTGTGTGCCATTGCCTTTTCTGTATGTGTGCTTGCTTCTCTTATCTTTGTTTGTAGTCTATAACTATTGGTTCTGCTTTTATTTAATCTGTCACTATACCTTGTCAAACCAAACTTAGTGTACTAATATATTAACGCTGGTCTTCGAGCTATATTTAACTTAAAGAATATTTACTATTGTATTGACATTCTTACATTTTTCTACGATATACTTTTTTATGAACTCGGAAATTATTTCATCCTTGAATAGATATATGGACAATTAGTATATATACTTATTTTCTATTTCAGATTATCCTGGTCTTCTAGGAGAACTGCATGAGTAGTATTGTACAACAGCAACAACTAGTATTACTACTACTATTATTATTATACCTGGTGCTACTGTACCAAAGGTATGTTCCTTAGCATTTCTTTTAGTAGAATCACAATCTTACATTGTTCATCGAGTAAATTATTACGAGCTTTATTAGTAGGATCGCAATCACAGATTGCTATGAATTTTCCTTGCAAATGATCTAATTAAAATAATCACAACCAATTTCAACGAGTATGCTTAACATACGATCCACAAAATAAGCACAGCTCCTGCAAGAAGAGAACGAATAAATAATCACACTCAATTTTAACAATTAAGTTCTTCCAGAACTGTATAATAAATAATATTAGGAGAAACAGGATGAATTTTCTACGAAAACGATCCAAAGAAATAATCGAAATTATTACTCGCATATTTATTATTGCTCTTAGGAGCTTGCTATTCATGCGAAGCAATGAATAAGAACAACTTCATGAGATAGCGAATTATGTACGAATTCGCAAATGGAATTTACTCTTCCCACTTTCTACAAGAAAGGAGACAGTAAAAGACAGTGTTCGAGTAATCATTAGGAGTATTTAAATAATTAACTACGAGCTTTCTTACTAGGATCAAACTTTAAGTGTTCGTATGACTTTCTACAAATAACTAATATTTGTATGTTTGCAACTGCTCTTAAGACCTGCTAGAACAAGCGAATAAAAAATTGGCAACATAGCTGCGTTTAAGGGTTTGCACAGCAAACGAAACGTAAAAGATAGGAAAGAAAAATATTTTTTGTAAGTTCAAAGCATACCTGTTTTTATGAGCTTCCGCAGGAAGCGTAATTGGTAAATATTCGTAGCATCACTGCTCTTAAGAGTTTGAAGAGCAAACGATACGTAAGAGATAGGAACGGAATATTTAAAGACCAAGTAGAAATAGACAAACATTTAAGAGAGAAAAAAGTAGCAAGTAGAAATTTAACAATTTAACTAACAGTTTACAGCTTTTTAGCAACGAGTTTCAAAAGAAAACAAGAGAATAAATAAGCAGAGTTTGCCTATCAAAGGAAATAATTAAAGAAAACATTTAAGAAAGGAAAAGTAGCAAGTAAATAGAAAGGTTAGTTTCAGTTAGGTTGAGTTAGTTTGATTGAAAAAATATTTAGCAGTTTGAATATTTTGGTTTCACAACCGAATTTAAAAAAACGAGTTTCCAAAAAAATCAGTTTCTTCACACTTATAGTGTTATGTTAAGAAAAGTAAGCAGAGATTTCACCAGGAATCGATTGAAATAAATTTAACAGTGAGTGTTATTACGAATAACACGAATTATTTCTAGATTCACAGTGTAGCCGCTCTTAAAAGTTTACATTCTAAAAAGGAACAAAAATTGCTACAGAAGCGATCCATAACATTTAATACGTCAGAAGTAAAATACGAAAGAAGAAAAGGAGAAATATTTATGAAAGGAAAAATAGATAGTAAAATAGAAAGGTTAGCATAATTTAGGTTAAGTTAGCTTGATTGAGAAAACATTTTAATATTCACATATAAGAAAAATTCGTTCGAAAACCACACATTACTTAAAATAAATTATTTACAAGTTCACAATTTTTAGTATTTTAGCAACGTTGTTGATTTGAGTTTGTATAACAAATTATTTTTTTAAGTTCGCAATCAAAATTGCTTTGAGCTTCCTATGCAAGCGATGCATAAAAATTATTAGAAGAATACGAAAATAAATTACAAGTGTTACTTAGTAAAGTTTCTTTTGTTTCAGGACTGCATTGCAATAATTGGAGATCCCCTTGATTGAAAACCTACGAAGTGGAAGTTACAACGGACTTCAGAATTCCAAAGTATACAAGTTCACAGAAGTAAAGTAAGCATCACTGACGACGAACGTGAGAAAGTTTTGCTTAAGAAAATTTTTTCATAGCACACATTTACTTTATAGTATCTAAATAAGTTTATTTTCACATGTATTTTTGTAACACAAAAGTTTGTAGCATGCAGATTCCTTTTCAAAGAATTAATTTTATTGACATCATTTATTTTTAAGAGCATGCATATTCTTTTGCGTAACAAGTTCTTTGTATTATGTTTTCATTTACAACATACACAGTTCTTTCTCAGGCCATGCAATTTGTGTTCGTGCTTGTTTTTTCCTGCATGTTTTTTTGTTTTGAATTTATTTTTGTATACAATATACGTGTATTTTTGAAGCATGCAGTAATTTTGTTAGTTCACATTTTTATCCGTTCACTGTTTTATCCATTCACAATCCTAAATTGTTCAACTGAGTTTGCAAAACAATTAATTTAATGGATCACACTCCATGTTCTGAGGTTTTTCTTGAAATTTTTAAACTTACATGCAAATAGATATAACCTACAATTATTTCTTCTACGAACATGCACTTGTAAATTTTTCTGTTATATGTACGTTACTTTTATATAGTTCCAGCATATACAAAACTTTTAGTACAATGTTAAATGATTGTTGCATTCAAGATACTTTTTCAGCAGACGCAGACATACAGATTTGTTTTGTTTCAGTTATATTTTTATATAGAGAATACTTTTAACTTACATGCAAGTAGGGGAGAGGGGGGTAGATTTGAACATCTGTTTTCAAAAATTCGTTTTTGCTTCCAAACACCCAGTAAATTTCCTTATAGAACTGTAGCAAAAGCTAAATATAATATACATTATATTTGCCATAAAATAGAGTACTTTGTTTGATCTTGTCATTCTGTGCAAGGGCGCAGGGGGTGTCGTTCAAATGTACCCCCTTGGGGGGTAGATTGAAACAAGCATGGGGTAGATTTGAACATACGTGGGGCAGTTTTGAACAAACCATTATTTTACTACAATAATCGTTATTTTCAGGATGAATTCGTTTACGAACAATAAGGATAATGTAACAAAGCAGCATTAACAGTTTAAGGCACAAGAATTAACCAATCGCGTATGGCAAGGAAATAATAATAATAGTAATAATTGCTGAAACATATATGCAGGCCCGTATTTGTACATTGTGCGCCTCTGTGCTCTAAATAATTTGCCTCCCCTTCGGAAACACATCTGAATTGAGTTGAATTCATAGTTTTTGGGGTCACTGAGATGAATAGTGACAGTTATAATCCAATTCAACTTCAAGGTTATACTCAACTCCCAAGTGAGGCGGGCGAGAGTTTAAAAGTAATCGAAAACGACAGACAAGAATTAGAAAGTCCACACACAATATCAGCAGTTGGCACTGAACATTTGTCTTCATTGTCTGAGAACACAAACATGTTGCTGGTACTTATAACTTTCAGAAAAGTATAGGTAGAACAATGTTCAAATGTGCCCCCTAATTTTTGTTCAAAGCTGCCCCAACCGGCATGATCAAGCAGAATTTGATAATACCCAGATAGTACAAACTATTGTGAAATACAAAGGGCAACATTGGATAAGTAAATTAATGTACTTGCTTCTGCAATGAATGGCAAATAATATCAAAACACAGGCTTCTGTCAAAAATCTTACAAAACTTCACAAAAATTCCAACTTTTCACCCCACAAATGTAACAAAGTACTGCTGTTCATCAACAGTTACATTAAAATTGCAGATAACAGTTGACCGTCATGCAACGCAGTTTTGCCAAACTAAAAATTTTGAAACCACCAGATATGCTATTATTTCTAGCTTGTTATCTTAAATGTTCAAAGGTACCCCCTGTTCAAATGTACCCCCCTCTCCCCTACTTGTAATTCACAGTTGATTTTTAAACGACGAATATTATTGTTAGTAATACGAGAGAAAAATATTATTTCGTCCTTGCATAACTTAATTTTTTTACAAATAATTTTTGTTTTACTGCATACATTTAATGTTTATATCAGCTAATAATTTTGTTACATATTAGACACTTTCAATTATATTTTAGTACCATACAAGATTATTCAGGGTGTCTAGCAGTCGGAAAAATCGGGAAAGTCGGGAATTCGTCTTAAATTAAAAAAAATGGTAGGGAAATCGGGGATTTTTCGGGAATTCGCGAAAAAAGTCGGTAAATTTGAATTTACGTTTTGACAATTATTGTGCTTATTTGCTTGAGGTGAAGACTTTGTGTCACCGCATTTAGATTTGAAAATTCCAATATAATCATTCACAAAATCGCATTTCGCCATTCTTTTGTTTAGAACGCAACTCGTCAGTCATTTGTTTGTAGTATACGTTAGATTGAAAGTGGCTATGTGTATGATGTAAGAGGCAGGTAAGTTTGTTTTATTAAACGTAATTTCCATTCGTAAAATGTAACATCTGTCTATAATAATCTTAGGATTCGAGTTTTGTTTTTAGAGGAAAAAGAATAAACATACTTTTGAAAATCTGGCAGATGTCAAAACCTTGTAGCAATTCGACAACAATTTTACAATGACATATCATTTCCCAACAAAACCTAATGAAAGTTCAGTTGTTCCTGTGTTAGCATCACATGTAGACGTACCTGGCACCAGCACTGATCCTCTTACATGCTCATCAAGTGAAACACGCTCTCCAACTAGTACTTCGACCCTAGACAAATATAAAGAGAAGGATAGTGTTACACAGGCAGAGATTTTGTGGTGTATAAACGCAGTGCTGAAAATAGTGTTGTTCTTTTTAGTAGGATATTTCCAGACAGTGCAATTGCTAGTGACATGAAATTGCACAAGGAGAAATGTCATATATCATCGTGTGTGGATTGTGTCCATATTTTCAACATGAACTTAAATCTTTGTTGCAAGAATGCGAACATTATGTCGTTGGATTTGATGAAAGTTTAAATCCTGTTGCGCAAAATACTAAAATGGATGTGAGAGTATACTTCTGAGACGACAACAACAACAGAGTCAGAACATGGTATTTAAATTCTGTTTTTATGGATAATAGTGCAGCTACAGACGTACTGTATGGTTTGCAGAATGTAATGCAGTTGCTTATGCGACCTAAGCTTCTGCAACTTTCAATGGAAGGGCCAAACATAAACTTGGCACTTTTAAGGCTAATTAAAGAGGAACATTGTGCCAGCCTTGCACAGATGCTCCACGACTTCTCGAACTTGGTTCGTGTAGTCTTCACGTTGTTCACGGTGGTTTTAAGACTGACATACAAAAAAACTGGATGGATTTGATTTCTTTCGTTAGTGCCTTGTATAACTTGTTCGAAATGGTACCAGCAGGGCGTGCTCAGTATTCTGAAATAATAGGTTCGTCATTATCTTCTCTTCCATTTTGCCACATTCGATGGGTAGATAATGCTAAAGTAGCAAAGCGAAGCCAAGAAATATAACCGAATGTGAGAACGTATATTGAAACCGTTAAAGGAACAGACAAAGAACTCAACTGTAACAGTTTCAGAATAGTAGCTGAAAGTTTGAACGAAAAGTTGCTCCTTGCAAAATTAGCTTTTTTTCAATCCCTAGCTGAGGACTGTGGTATTTCTTGACCGAATATCAGTCAGACACCTCTATGACTTCATTTGTTCATGGCATCCTCACTCAGTTATTAAAATTATTGATGTCAAGCTTCGTTACAAAAGAAACGATGGACAGGGTAAGATTCATGTTATGGAGAAAAATGAAAACATCTATGTTAATTTAGTACGTGTTAAGGAAATTGACCTTGGGTATGCAACTAGATCAGCAGTAAGGAAATGTACAGAGGTTAGTGAAAAGAAAATACTGTGTTTTCGTAAACAAGTTCTTGAATGCTATCAGCTTTTTGTTTCCAAACTGCAGCAGAAGTCTCTGCTAAAGTATTCCCTTACAAATGCACTGACGTTTTTTTATCTTTTCACCGTTGCTATTCACAGGAAGAAACTGTTGAACAAATGTGAGCAACGTTCGAAATTTTTGTGCGGAGTATATTGTCTCAGCGTTCGATGCAAAAAATGGCAGGCAGAGAATACAAGGCTCTAGCAGGTCAGATATGTGCGATAGAAAATGGAGTCTTAAACAAGAACTGAACACAGACTTTATGACTTTTGGATGAGTGTCTTGTCACCAAATGATGTATATCTGTGCAAGATTGTAAGGATGTGCCTAATTCTTTCCTATGGCAATGCAGCCTTAGAAAGGAGTTTTTCCGTAAACGAAAAAATAATATAAAATTTCAAAGGATTCTTGAGTGGCGCAGCGTGTAGTGTGTGATTCTGTTAATATAGCTGGTGGCGTACAAGCCCTACCTATCCCAAAACAGATGATACTGTCAATGAGAAATGCATACGCGCGATTCAAGGAAGCCGAAGAACATCATAGGAAAGTGATGTCAGAAAAAAATCACAGAGCCGCTGAAAAAAGAGCACAGCAGAGATTAAAGTAACTTGAAGCAAAGAAACGGAATCGTGAATCAGTTGTCAGAAGTCGCTATTATAGAAGAAAAGAAGAAGTTGCGTGATTAGATTACATCATTGTATACATGAATAAGGAGAAAGTTTTTGATTAGGTAAGATTTTGTACACTTTTTCATCACATTTTGACCTTTCTTAAATTTTGCTATTTTTTCTTAGGTCGGGAAAAATATGGAAATTGTCGGGAAAATGTCAGGAAATTGCTTAGAGAAATTTGCTAGACACCCTGTTATTGTAAATAATACGATTTTTTTAACTTCACAACAACTTTAACAACGAGTTTCCAAGGAAACAAATTATCTATAGGTTCACAGCATAGCAGTTCTTTTTAGCTTCTTAAAGAAGCGATCCGTCAAAAACATTTTTCTTCGCAACATATACTTTCATTACATGTCACGTTTAAGTAGAACATTCCAAAATTTTTGACAGCATGCATTTAATGTTTGCAAATATTTTCGTTACATGCAATTTAATTTCCAAACATATAGTTTAGGAACATGCAATTTCACTTAATACACATTTTTGCAAAATTTGTATACTGAAATATAATTTTCATGTAAATATTGTGTTTCTTTATTATTAAAGGTCCAAGTGTTTTATCCCGAATTATAACTCAACTGTGAAAGCAACAGTCAAATTTGCTAGGTATGACCAGCGGTGAAAGTATTATATTTGATACTTTCAAAACTTCTTTAGTTAAACAATTGTAATTAAAATATAAAAGTTTACATTTTCTTTTGAAAATTACAATTTCAAGAATTGTAGATTAACACTACACGAATTTAACACAGTTAATAGCAAAAAAAAGAAATGAAATCTTTGAGGTTTACGTCCCGAGGTTATGCCTCTAAGGCTAAAGGAGACGGTGATGATGAGTAAGGAATAAAATGGTGGAATGAAGAAAGTGGGAGAAAACGGGAGAACCCCGAGAAAACCCACGAACACGGTTTTGTCCACCACAAAGTTTACTTGGCGGGGGCTGGTACAGTTAATAGCATTCGAAGAATTATAATGAATGATTTTCATTTTACGAAATATAAGAATGAAGAATTGTAATTAATGTCTAACATAAAACGATACTATTAAGAATTGCAATTTAGAAATAACGAGCTACATGTAATGAAACAAACATATTAAGAATTGCAAATTGCATTTTTAGTTTTGAAAATTACATTTTCGGCTTTGCAACATGTATTTTTAATTTTGAAACTTGCATATTTCATTTTACATTTCAAATAAATGATTTTCATGTTTTGGAAAATTCATACAAAAAAATTGCAACTTACATTTTAGTTTCTGTATAACATAAAAATTTCAAAGTACTGTTATAAGAAAATTACTAATATGAGAAGGGTTTTTAGTAATACATGACACTTAAACTTTTTAGTAGCACATTACTTTAGTATTTTGCAGTAATAAACTTTAAGAGTCAAACCATAAATGACAATCAAATGTATTTAACTAGAAACAAATTTATTGTTATTAAAATAAAATATCTTTAACTGTTACTGAATGAAGAGAAACTAGCATTAAAAATGAAAAAAATTAGTAATAAATAAATTATGCATTAACAATTAGGAAAAAAATCAGTTCCTTTATAATGGTATTTTAAACCGGGCACATTAATTTGTTTATTATTTAATGCTTTGTATACTACTTCGTATGTTTAATCTTTTCTTGCTTTTTATATTTTAACTAAATAAACAAAGTTATTCTATTTTCTTTCTTTAATTTTTCTGTGCTTAATTTCTCTGTTGGAAACTAACGAGCCTAGCTAACCCCTTTTAATTGATTTGATATTTTTATGTCAAATTTCTGTTCTAAACTAACGAACTTAAGCTAATCTTTTTTATTTATTTGTTATTTTTTGTGTTGAATTTCTCTGTTCTAAACCATCGAAGCTAAGTTAACCGTTTTCTTTCTTTATTTTTTTGTTTAAACTTTTTTCTTTTTATATGTTCTTGCTACGCTTTGCTATTTTCTTTGTTTTATTTTCTGTTGTTATTTTGCTTTGATAAGTTTTTTCCGTGTACAGTATTTTCCTTGTTTTTATATTTTAATTATGTATGCTTTTTTATTTGCTGACACTTTTATTCGTTTAATTTATTTGATACAATGGAAGGACGTACGGTGATTTGTACCATGCTGGCTGCTCACAAAGCCCGCGGATACGGTAATCCTAATGAAGTTTTATTTACATGGGAAGTGCTGAAGCAATGTAATGCTACGAATGTGAAGGTAAGCAATGAAGCTTATTTCAAGCTATTACATGCGGTGTTCTTGCATTTTGGTTGTAATTCTCATGTTTTGAAGAATTGTAAGTCTGCAAAAGATATTACTAATTTATATCATGTAGGCTTCTTTTGCAAAGAGAATATGAGAAATTTAGCCTGTGAAAAGTTTATGAAACTTGTGTCTGCAGAGAAAACTGCATGTTTAACTGCAGATGAGTCGAATGAGTTCGTTGGTATTCTTCCGGAGCCTAGCACTTGTTCTGCACCAGAACCTGTCATGTATGGTACTGGAACAGATGATATTTTCGTAATGTTAATAGTACAACCTACCATTATACTTATTTTGGACTAACTGGAAAAAAGTTACCATTGAACGTATTCCCGCAAATGGAATTGATAACCCGGACAATATATTTATTCCTTATTTGAATTTGTAAGGGAGCATACGTTAAACGACGTCGACAATCACATGTATGTTAGCATCAAAATGGAAAGTTTTGTATCCACGATTAAGAAACCAGTCACAATTGAGCCCCAAGGTTCGGTTTCAAATATTGAAAATGTTTTAAATAGTAATAAAAATTATTTTTTGGGGACAGTGTAACTTTCAAAATTCACATTGCCGATTCACGTAAATATAAGGGACGAACCATTGGCTCAGCAAAATATAGCAGTCTTGTGACACACATGGAACACTGTACTATTCCAGTGGAAATGGATGTGTATTGTCTTCTCAAGAGTATTGTCCTTGGGAAGGCTAGAGCTGATCGCCGACGTGCGCAAATGTACGAATTGAAAAATCATCCTAAACGATTGTTAAAACAAGCAAATGATTAGTGTGTCAGGGCTAAATTTGACATTGAAATCTTTGATAAGTGTACTAATGAGGATACGAAAAAGCTCCAGAATAAGCTAACGCCTCATTACCAAATTATTATCTACGAGAAGAACCGATTGATTTGAGACTACAATGTAATATATCCGGGAATACATGCATCAAAGAAAATTTTGATTTTGTATACTAAAGGACACTACGAATTAATTACAAACATTAGAACTATTTAACAAACATGGGTATTGTCAGTATTGTTTGGAATGGTATTGTCATATAGAAAACCGTAAAAGCAACTTTAAATGCGCGATATGCGAGAACTATCACGAGGTTTCTGATGATGATGGTACTAAACACGAGTGCGGTGATTGTCACAGATTGTTTTCTTCAGAGGAATATTTTGCCAATCATAAAACGGTGATTGTTCGCGGGAAGGGTTTATGCGAAACAAGAAGAATCTGTGTCTAATGTGGTGATATTGTTGACATGCGTGGCCGTAAGTGTGAACACGAATGTGGTGAATCTTATTGTAAAACGTGTTATATTCATGTGAACGATGGCCACATTTGATTTTTCCAGGCTGCTACGGTGCAGCATGTAGGTACTTTTTTGTACATCATCTTTGATGTAGAAGCGATGTTGGTCCCTAAAAATGAACGGGGAGAACAACATCACGTGAATTTCGTGAATTGTATTCATGCCTGCTACAAGTTTAAGAACACGAAGATACATGATCCTTGCTTTGTATGCGGAGATAAAAATGGGTTCCGTTCGTTTGATTTCCAAAACATTGATGGATTTGCTAATCATGAATTAATAAGTTGACCAATGTTTAAAAACATCATGTACTTTCACATAATGGGAGTAATTATGATATACAGATCTGTGCTAAAACTTTGATAATGACCCATCATCATACACCTGAAGTAATAATGTCAGGGCAAAAATTGTCGAACTGCGTTTAAGACAAAAGATTTACTTCCGTAACACGTATTTATATAGAGTTAGGATGTCAAAACTCCACAGGACTTTAGGCCTGTCTGGAAATTTGAAGAAGGGAGATTTCCCAATATTTATTTAACACTTTAGAAAATCAAAATTATGTAGGTCCGGTTCCCGATTTTAAATATCTTGACCGACTCGCGAAGCACGGAAGACAGACAGTAGCCTATCGCCTGATACCAAGAACGTGCTGCAGCTGGCGAGGAGTACGATCTGCAGGAGATGGTGGCGTATTGTAGAAATGATGTCAACGGACTTTCGTACAGCGCAACTCAACAATATGGAGTAATACTAGGCATTGATTGTGCTCCCTTTGTCCAGAAAATCCACATGCATAACACCTTTCATGTCCACATGAGTTTTGCAGCTCCCGTCCTTCGCGAAAGTGTTCACACCATTCGTATACTCTTGTCCGTGACATCGTTTGTTCACCATTACTGTGCTTGCAATCTTCTGAAAATCTCAGCTGGTTTAACTTTCTCCTTCACAAGAAATTTGATTACACAACGCTGCTCCACAACCACAGACACACTGCTTGCCGCCATTTTCGCTGTAACTGCGCTAGTTACTCGAGGTTTAACTTTCTCCTTCACAAGAAATTTGATTACACAACGCTGCTCCACAACCACAGACACACTGCTTGCCGCCATTTTCGCTGTAACTGCGCTAGTTACTCGAGGTTTAACTTTCTCCTTCACAAGAAATTTGATTACACAACGCTGCTCCACAACCACAGACACACTGCTTGCCGCCATGTTCGCTGTAACTGCGCTAGTTACTCGAGAAGGAATACATTACGTCACCCGTAAGTTTCATCATGATCGAGCTATTCATCGATTATTTACGTACGAAAATCACGATCAACCTTGAACGACCCATTACAGTGATTCAAAAACGTATTTTGTCCAGTAGTGAGCTCCTCTGAAAACTCAGACTGTGTGCTCGAAAGCCAAGTAGTAGTATAAGTCCTATTCCTATTATTACATTACAAATATCAATGTCCATAAATGCCTGAAGTTCTTTTCTCACTTACATACACTCATCTCAGGTAAGTAAACAGAAACAAATGAAAAAGGAAAGGAAATGGAGGCCTTGAAAGTAAAACGTAGACAAATTCACCAGTGTTGAGAAGATGCTGCCTATAATGGAGTGAGTAGAGTGGGTCGGTAGGTCAGAGTGAGTCAGTGGGTTATGGTGGGTGGTGGGTCGTTGTGGGTCACATGCTATTGACCCACGAACCAATAAGAAAACTTGACCCACTGACGCACTCCATCTCTGCGGCTCAATATAAAAAATGTAAAAATTTCAAGAACATTTGAATGCACAAATCAGATTTTGGTCTTACATGTGAATGGCATTTCTTTGGTACTTCACATGGTAAAAATGTTTGCGATGGCGTAGGTGGAACAAGCGAATAGTTACTCGTGCGAGTTTACAGAAGACAACTGCGAAACAAATATTAAATGTACAGCAGTTTTGTAAATGGGCTGTTGACAATGCCGTCCTGTGGAAAATCAGCGCCCGGGGTGAGAGTATACGACGGCGTCCCCACCTGTACATATGAATATGGTCGGCAGACCAGCCACAAAGTGCCATGGTTGACACGAAGCGGCAGAAAATTTTCAAAAATAAACCCTGCTTTTCCTTGATTTTGAGCGCTTCCTTTTTTACTTTTTCCTTCCATTTTATATATATATTTTCTATTTTCCTCCCAAATTTTGCGCCGTCTTACTTCGGAGCCCAGGACCGTCGCCCCAGTCACCTCCCTCATGACAGGATATTGGCCATGGACAATATCATATTCATTAGATATTTTTTTTGTCAACTGAAAATGTTCAGCAGCATCGCAGGACTAAAAGAAAAAAATGGTTTATCTGTGAAAACAATACCTGAAACAAGAAATAATCATGCTTTCATTCCTAATAGTGAAATAAATTTAAAAATTGGACGAATTTCCTCTATATCAATAGAACATCTACACACAGTTTGGGTAGACAAAAAACAAAAACAGAAGACATCCGAATTAAAAGTCTTGGATCCAGGAAAATTTGTAGCGTGTGTCTATCACTGCAAATAGTGGATTGGAATGGTGCTGGAACATTCTGAGGAATATCAGGACTACAACACAAAGTTCTTACACCCTGCAGAGCCCACTTCCACTGGCCTGGAACCGACGATATCATATGGGTGCCAGCCGATCACATTCTTATTGACGAAACAGGTCACATTTCTATCATAGCTAGTGGAAGATCACGTAGTGTGTCACATGAGATTGTTAATAAAATTAACGACTTATCCAAGAATTTCAGTAAACATTGATACATTGTACAATACTGATGATTAGTAGATAAGGCGACTGTTATTTTTTGTTATAATTGTAGGCAGGGGCGCCCAAAGAAAATTTTCTAGGGGGGACCATTCCATGGTTGCTATATTAGTCTGGTATTTAATATACGTGGTTTGCTAATTACATATACATTTTTATGAGCCAGGGGGGCCTGCCGCCCTTCGGGTGACCACGATTTTAGGCTACTGTATGGAATAATTGTAATAGAAGTTATACCGTATCAAATAGCCTATATCATTATTTCAGAAGCTCGTTAAAAGGCAAAAGACACATTGAGATTTTTGGAGGGGCTTATTTCAAATACCTAAAACCAAATTTGGTTCACACAAAATACAGGTATTTCTTAACTTGTGTTAAAATTTCACACATATACAACTTCCACCACATGCTCATTCCGTGGCCTAAACTTTGGTCCATAAATGCTGCTATAACTCTACACCAATACAATATTCATTACTTTGATTGCAGATTTAAGATTACATGCGCATGCAAATTTTTAGCTTCATAGCTCTTATGCTTATTGAAATACCTAAACAAAAAAATGCAAAATCAAACGTTTTTGACTCGTAACCTTGAAGCTGATTGCATAGTTAATTACTAATTTATAAGGGCTGGAAAGTTTTATTTTGGGAAATAACTATTCTCAAACATGTCTTTCAATGTACAAAATATTATCAAAATCTGAGACCACGAATTTTTAAAAAGCTTTTACTTTGGTTAATTTGAGATAGAATAGCCCTATTACTAAATATTGAGCTCTCTTATCAAGGGCGGCCATGCTGTGGTTCCCAAGGGTGGGCAAGTATAAGCGACGTTTCAAAAATAGTTTCAAATTTTGCTGTAATTAATGTAAAAATTAGGTTGGGTTTTCGATATTCCCAAGTACAATTTCCTATAGGGAGGACGAGCGTCCCACCTTGCCCCCCTGATGGGCGTCCTTGTCTCTTATAGCTATATGATTATGTACGCTTATTTTGTTCAGAAGAGCCGGATTTGATTCCCGGTGGAAGCTAATGTGGTATAACTCATGTTAAGCTGAAGATCCATGTATCATATAGCTTTGCTGCGGAGAGGCACACTAAACTCTAATTTAATACTATAATTACTGTTATTAAAAATAACGACTTACCAAGATTACGTTTTGAATTTATCCACCAAATTCGTTTTATGTTTCCATTTGTTTTTTAACAGTGTTTCTTCAAGGAATTCCCCCTCACTTCTCAATCGACACCCCTGAGCTAAGATAACTTAAGATAACACATTGATATAGACAGCGATGCTATCCTAATTTTTTAACAACTGGTTCTATATATATGTATTGGAATGGGCGCCCGAAGAAAATTTTCTAGGGTGTGGGCCTCAAATCTCTGATTGCTATACTAGTTTAGTATTTTTTATTTGTATTACGAAAATCTTCAGAAATTTAATAAGTTTTCGTGAGGCAGGGGGAAGCTCGGGCCCCATCCTGCCCTTGCCTTCGGGCACCCATGTGTATAGGGTGTATCCCATCCAGAGATGTTCACCCTCGCGAGGGTGGCCCTCTGGAGGGCATCCGCAACCTTAAATTCCCTCGCCCACGATGACGCTAGGGCGAGGACAGGCTTCGACAGCAAAGGCGAGGGTGCGCGAAGGACAAGGAGAAATTCCCAACATGAGAGCGAGGGCAAGGGCGAGGACAAGTCTTCACCGCGAGGGTGAGGGCGAGCGAGGACGACGGACAACTCTCCCTACGCGAGGGCGAGGACCAATTTCCTATGCGAGAACGAGGGCACGTGAGGGAGAAGGACAAGCTTTCTTAACAACAACTATTTTGAATTTGCTGTTTAACCATTTTTAGAAGAAGATATTATTTAAAATAACATCTGCCATGTCCCCTGGATGAAAAGTTGATGTCATAACAAGATTATAGATTGGTCTTATTCTTCCTTTCATTTAATTGCAGTACACAATTTATCTTGTGTACTTCTCCATAATTATTAAAAATAATAATGCAAACGAATATAATATTTGCTTGTTTCTCATGAAAGTTTTCGGATAGAAATAGCTCTATGTTTAGAAGCGAGTCTGTCTCATTGTTACACTGCCTGTGCTGGAGACTATTAAGATAAAAAGTTGTTGAGTTGAGTTGAGTTGAGTATCCCGTTCAGCAGCGAGGCTACATGAGACGTGGACTTAAGTGTCTACACTGTCATGTTTAGAGTACTGGTAGACAGACAGTCACTGACGTCATTCAGCAGTAAATAACATAATCTTCAGAGCGCTTATGTCTGAACAAACACAATCAGTGAAAGAACCAACAGAATGCAGAAGATCAGATGGAAAAACACTTGATGGAATGACGTTGAGAGAACCAACAGAATGCAGAAGATCAGATGGAAAAACACTTGATGGAATGACGTTGAGAGAACCACAGAATGCAGAAGATCAGATGGAAAAACACTTGATGGAATGACGTTGAGAGAACCAACAGAATGCAGAAGATCAGATGGAAAAACACTTGATGGAATGACGTTCAGAGAACCAACAGAATGCAGAAGATCAGATGGAAAAACACTTGATGGAATGACGTTGAGAGAACCAACAGAATGCAGAAGATCAGATGGAAAAACACTTGATGGAATGACGTTGAGAGAACCAACAGAATGCACAAGATCAGATGGAAAAACACTTGATGGAATGACGTTGAGAGAATCAACAGAATGCACAAGATCAGATGGAAAAACACTTGATGGAATGACGTTGAAAAAATCAACAGAATGCACAAGATCAGATGGAAAAACACTTGATGGAATGACGTTGAGAAAACCAACAGAATGCACAAGATCAGATGGAAAAACACTTGATGGAATGACGTTGAGAGAACCAACAGAATGCACAAGATCAGATGGAAAAACACTTGATGGAATGACGTTGAGAGAACCAATAGAATGCACAAGATCAGATGGAAAAACACTTGATGGAATGACGTATGGCTATTTTGCACTGGGCTCGCTCGGGCACGCGTTAACTTTTCTCATCTGGGCTCGCGCTCGGTGTCAGTTCGGCTCACGCTCGCTTGTGCTTAATTGTTAATTGAATAGTTTGTATTAAGTTTTGGAAACAGCCAATATGTTCTGAAGTTGATTGAGCAGTAGTTTATTTCTTTACGTTTCCAATTCTGTTGAATAATAAATATTAAGTAATATGATACGTCAATAGGGAGGGGACACCTTGGGATGTTTTTCCTACTGCGCATGCGCAAACAAGCCACGCCCCTACACACTGATTGCCTGGCGTTGGTCACTTGACCACGCCCACTTGGCCCCGCCAACGTTTGGCCACGCCCACTGGACTCACGTACTCGTTCCCTTTTATGACCTACTGCGCAAAGGCCCTTCCTATGTGGGGGTTTTCGAACATGCCACACTTATTTTACCTGGGTCTTATATATGACACTTAAAACCCAATCACTCGTCAACGAAACCGCATATTGAGGTGGTGTTTCCACACACACCAACAACTACATGTTCCAAAAATATCGACCATCGAGGTCAAAGGTCAAAATACTTAAAACACAATAACTCGAAAACGGAGCCACATATTTATGGTGGTGTTTTGATCATCAACTACCACATGTCCCAAAGGTCAAAGGTCAAAGTACTTAAAACCTTGTAACTTGAAAACGGAGCTACATATTGAGGTGGTATTTTGACCATCAGAAGCTGACCATCGAGATCAAAGGTCAAAATACTTAAAACCAAATAACTCGAAAACGGAGCCATGTATTGAGGTGTTGTTTCCACATTTAGTCATTGGTCATCAACTACTGACTAAATGTGGAAACTCCACCTCAATATGTTGCTCCATTTACGAGTGATTGGGTTTTAAGTATTTGATCATCGAGGCCAAAGGTCAAAAACCTCGAAAACGGAGCCACGTATTGAGTTGCTGTTTCCACGGTACTATTTCCACATTTAGTAAAGAGTATGGACTATTTAACATAGCACAGTCGTTCTCTTTTTCAACTCCTATTTTAACATAGCATAGAATACACACACACTCACACACACACACAATAGAGATTATTTTCTTTTACGGTGGTAGCTACCCCAACACTCTTGGGTTCGGCAATGGCGGAGTTAAATATTAGCCTTTTTAGCACAGTTTAAAAAAATAACACCATTTAACATGTCTGGTTATACTTACACACACACACACACACACACACACACTATATATATATATATATATATATATATATATATATATATATATATATATATATATATATATATATATATATATATATATACATGGTTTACGGAGAACTTAATCTCGCGCCAGTGACCATCATCATCATCATACTCTCATAAATGAATAAAGCATAATATCGTTAGCATCAGTAGTGGTGAGTGAGAATTTGTTTAAGAAATCGCGTAGTCAATAACCAGACGCACGACATGCTAGATATAGAAAACAATAATGTCCACAAAATTGAAATAAATCACCTTGAATACGTCTATTATTCCATGTATAATGCAGTTTCGTTTTAAAAACCTTATATGATGTTGTATATAAGGAGGTATACCATAGCTATCGAAATACTCTCCCACACGCATATTAGATATATAAACAGACACCCAATGTTCACCAGACTTATCACTAGAATGTGTATGCTGGCTGCTGGAAATGTATGAATAAACAGAGGTAACCCATATGCAGCATATACACCAATAAAATGATTTTTAGGCAGATTTTGTTGTAGTGCCTCATAAAGTTCAATTGTATTTAACATTTTTTAATTAATTAATATATATTTTTCTCTGGAAATCAATTTCTAATTCTGAGGAGAATTCGCCATAAATAATTGCTGTTACAGGAGATGGCAGTGCTTTTTTAAAATGAACCTCTAAACGTACACTTACTTGCCGTTGTGAACTAGTATGAAATGCAGCACTAGCATTAGAATCCGGGGTTAAATCAAACACCAGTAGAGTATAACCATTAGGATATTCGGCAAGTGGAATATCATTACCTTGATTAGAATAATAAATACCTGAACCTGCAAATAACGTGGAATATGCCTGTATATATAGCTTATCAAAATCAGGTTGTAGTGGTTTGGATGGTACAGGCGTTCCATCAACATACAATGTAAAAAATGGCATACTAAAATGTTGAAAATTGAACGGATTTGTCTGATAAGTACCATTAAAAGCAGTATTAGTAACAAACCCAATAATAATACGTTTAGGCACTATGCCGGAAAACAGATCTGGAAGTATACTATCCATAATTCCTTGTGGCAGAGTTTCTTTCTTCACCTGCGTTTTTGTTATAGGGTATTTTATTCTAAATTTAGGATTTTGTAATACTTTATTTTGTGCTATTTTAACTGCTGGTGATACATCAACCTTTTTCACAAGCAATGTTGCATTTGTAATTACAACTTTTCCATCAGTATCTGTGTCTCCCATTAAACAAAATGCAGGTTTAGCTGGAATTAATTTAATACGTAGTTGTACACCATTCAATAAAAATTTCTTCTGATTAAATATATCAGCATGAATATAACCCAATAATTCAAATGACTGACTTAAAGTAGTGAGAAGAAAACGTTGTTTAAATCCTACATTACCATCAGACACACTGTCCATATGTCCTGCAGTATCTTTAAACCACATTGATGTTTGAAGATGCGTTGATTTAGCATTAGCATTATAATTTAGTAGTTTTTCAATATACGATCGATATGGATATGTTTGTGAAGAGTAGGAAATAACTTGATTATTCAAACATAATTGCACTACACTGAACATTGCATTGAGAAAATCATTTACAGGACCAATTTTCTTATCGGCAGAAGTTAAATTAGAACCATCTGATTTACTAATTTTACCTTTAATATATAACATTGTGTGCGGTAAGTCCATATAGTCATCCCCATGACCGGGGACAACAAATTCTATTGGTGCATTATCAGATATTGAAGCAACAGGCTTATATGGAACTATTTTATTACCTATAATACTAGTTTGAGTAGGTAAACCAGCAAATAAATCTAATTCTGATTTCAAACACTCACCTGCATTTTTTATTTTTTCTCTTTTCCTTACTATTAATATTCACACAAGTTAAAATTTACAATACCGTATTACGTTTGCGAAAATGTAATTTTACACATACACTGCCATATTGGAAAGGAAGTGGATTACCTGTACTATCTCTTAAATCAATAATAATTTGATCAAACTGTTTACATTGCACGGGGACATAATGAGGATTGTCAAGAATATGTACATTATTAATACCATACTCTGTAATATTTGTATATATAATACGTAACAATGGAGCTATAGTATCGCCTATCATTTGTGGTTCTACAATATCACTGTAAATATACGTAACTGTAGGTAGCGATTTTTGTAAATCAGGTGGATAACGAGCATGATGCACAACTGCAATATCTTCTTGTTGTATATGATCAAATCCTAGTATTCTGGCTAGTTGAGGAGATAGACATACTTCTATAAGCTTCTCCTGATCTTTTCTTACTCTAATGACTTCAATTCGTTTCACTGATGCTTTAACTTTTAATTGTAAATTTAATATATCACTTATATGATTAATTTGAGATAAAATATCATCAACATTATAATAGTTTCCGGGTAAGATTTTACTTATGTTCCAGCTTTTTGTATTCATGAGACGGTAATAAATATTATTAGCATGTTTGGAAACATTCTGAAATGAATTTGTATACTGTACTTCAACAACTGCTGTCTCCCACTCACCTTTCTCTAGTACAAGTGGATGATATAGTTTGGTAGTATAACATGACAAAGTATTTTGTGGAAAATACTCCATAGAACTGTTACTTGGTAATGTAAGATAAAAGCTAGTACTCTGTTCCATATTAATTAAAAATATCACTCTCCCTCTTCCTTTTCTTCCTCTTATTATTTTTACCACCAGTCTGTGCAAAACTTTTCAAATGAACTTTTCTTCTCCTGCCTGATCCATCCAATACTTGATTTATTTTATTTTGAGCTTTAGTTTATAATTTATTTTTAGCTTCTTGCCAACGTGATTTTAAAGCTTCGTCAAGGTCTATTATCACCTAATACATCTCCAGCTACATTAATTCCTATACGTAACAATTCTTTACCAACAGTTTTTGCACCTGGTTTAATTAATGGAAATACACTTCGAAATAAATCACCTAAAAAAACTTCCAATACCTTAGCCTTCTTGATATGGCACACCGCTATACACGTTATAACCACCTCCTGTTTGATGCGTATAGTTTGGATCATTCATTTTTTCCTATATACACAAATATAACATTAATTTATAATATTGAATTGTGGCTAAATGTTTTTTTTAAATGGGACACAGGAATCCATGAATTAAAGGGAGGGGGTATCCCCGCCAACGAACAAGCACACGTTTACTTTTAACTTCTAAAATTTCGTCTATTTCATAAACTTTAGGCAGAGGAACTCCTTGTAATTCCTCTTCGTAAAATGTACCATCAATTACTTCACCATTTAAATCCTCCAACACATAAACCACTTTCTTTTCCTTATGTATCACTTGTTTTATTTTAAATATTTCTACAGTCCAATTTTCTTTGTCCCCTTTTTCAAAATGCCGTTTTCCTTTAGTAATGCGTACAGTATCACCTTTTTTATATTTTACAATGTTAGTATGAGGCCTCGGTTTTATTAATTTATTGCAAACTTGTTGAAAAGTGTCTTGGTTCACACTGGCGGGTGGTAATTGATGAACTCTATGCGGTCTAGAATTATATGCCTGAACAAGTTTCGATAGCACATCTATGTATCGGTAAGTCTTCTTTGCTGTAAAATATTTCCACATTCGTTCTTTAATAGTAAGAGTGGAGTGTTTAAAACATTCCACTACACTTGCCTTAATATCGGAGTTTTGTGTTGTGAAGAATTTAATATTTTGCTTTTTTAAGTACAACTGAAATGGTTTATTAACAAACTCTGTACCTTTATCTGTGTGTAGACGTAAGGGTCTACGACGGGTAGATGCAAATATTTGCTTAAATGCTTTTATAATGTTTTCACCAGTTTTTTTACGTACAGGCACAACCCATGCATAACGAATAAACAAATCAATCACTGTTAAAATATACCTGTAACCATCATTATACTTCTGCAGACTTTGCATATCGTTTAAATCAGCTTGCCACTGATTGTCAATTTTGAACACTAAATAGGGGTTACGTGGAAACTTTTTACGTACTGGCTTATGCAGTGTATAAGTCAGCTGTTCTTTTACCCACAGTTGCACCTTGTGTAAATGAATTGATTTTTTACAGCTCTCCATAATGAACGTAGCAGTTGAAAACGAGGCAGGATGTGAAGGGTTATAATAAATATCGGCAAGCTTTTTCATATATTATAATCACGCCATCTGTTGACAACTTTACGTTTACGTGGTGGCTTATCCTCTTCTTCTTCCTGTTTTGGATCATCAGCAGCAGCAGCAGATGATGTCAGCTTACGAATATATTCTATACGCTGTGGGTTACCAATATACTCTAAAGGTATATTGGATTTTGCTAAGAGTACAGCAAAGAGTTCCCAACCTCTAGGGGAATATTTTTCTTGCGACACCTGACAAAATCTGCTATTAGATCTACTATATTAGCACCAGGAATTAATTTATTATAAATATGAACATTACCATTGTCATCCCAATGAATGTTGGAATTTTGTTTTAATTTACGTAATAAAGATCTTGCTTTACGCAGACAATTTTCGGGGAGAGTAGATAGTATTTCATCGTCCTCCTCCCCCTCCTCGTCCTCCTCCTCCTTAGTACCAACACTAGTTGATGTTATTGCAGTAGGTTTTTGCACAATGTGTAAATATTTTTGTAACATATCTTTACATCGTACCCATTTTTCTTCAACACTCATATTTTTATTATTTAAAATATTTTCATCTCATCATCTAAATTAGATATAGTTTGCTATTGGTGATATTTTTCCGGCGAAATTAAAACAAGTTTTTGTGCGTGCTGCATAATTATTTAATTAAACTAGATAGTATACCACCAATAATAGGTGCAAGCAATGCAGTAAGAAACCCACCTTTTTGTACAATTATTCGTTTTTTCTGTTGTCTTAATGACGGACCTTTTTCACTAAATACCTCAATTCCTTTTTATATTTTTTAATTTATTTTTTTATGTAACGGAACATTTCTTTGTAATACGTTATAGGAACATCCACAAATAGAGCGAATTAATTCGGTATCAGCATTTTGTAAAATTGCTTTGCGTACTTTAGGTTTTGCCTTTGCTAAAATTTTAGTAAATGAGCACTCTCTTTGCTAATCATTTTGATTTATTTGTACCTATTATACTAAAATTGAATATTTAAATATAAAAGTTATTGAGATTATTTTTTACTGGTACATAACATAATTGTAAGAATCTGAGGGGAAAATTTTTGTTCGAACACGATGTTCGTCGGTAGTGCCCTGTTTTGAATTAAAAACCAAATAACTATGAGGATCTCGTGTTGCGTCCTGATAGGCCTCCTGCACAAATTTTGTGTTACCAGGATATAATTGCCGTGCTAGATAATTAATTTGAGCCTGGTCTCTGGGATTTTTAAAACATATTATATAATGGTTATTTAATGATATGTCTCGCATACCTTTAGCTTAGTGAAAAATATTTTGCGTTATAAAAAGAACACTTAAATTTCGATGGTGGCTACCTTTAGTAAAAAAAAAGGTCAACAATTCGTGTATCACACTCTCGCATTAAATCATCAATAATTACATGATGTGGGCCAGCTTCTGCTGATAAATCATCTATTTTGAGGACCCCTTCTTTAAATGTACAACCTGAGGATAGAGTTTCATACAGAGGTTGCCATTCACCATAACACCATACTATATTTTTCCATTTTTCGGCATAATGTTTTAAATACTCTTTTATAAGATATGATTTACCACACCCAGTGGGACCAGCTATAATACAAGTAAATGGATGTTGAAGCTCCATATTCTAATACACCACAAAATAATTATGAATATAATAACATATTATTATTATTATTACGATTCAAAAATGTGAATACCTCTAGTGCAATACGTTCAGACGGTAGATTGGTAGTATTAGTAGTAGTAGTAAATTCTGGAATGGTAGTAGTAGTACTGGTACTCTCTTTCAGACATGTTTGAGCATACTTTGTTACATCTTTACATAATTGAGAACAAGTAAATATGGCCGCTGAATGCATGGCAAATAAAGCTGGAGTTTTCTCCATGTATAAACACAAAAATTTACCTGACCATTACTATCATTTGACGAGAGAATAAAACACTGACGAATACCTTTAAGAGTATCTGACAATGATATTTCATAATTTTCACTAACGGAAAATTGTGTAGGATATGAAGAATTTGTAAAGCATTAAAGTAGTTTTCAATATATAAATAATATGATAGAAAAGTATACCACTCATCAGGTGAAAGAGGAATACGATCATAGTAATTATGTCAAGTGATAATAACAGAAAATTCTCCCGCATCATCGTATGCTAGACCAACACATACCTCGATTTCATTAAAATAATAATAATGATTTAAAATTCGACTATCCATTTTTTTACTCACCACTCTCTCTCTCTACTTAATTAAAAACTTTCGTTTCTACTAATACTGTACTTACCCTATTCGTTTTCTTTTATACCCGTATGGTAGTGTGTCAAAATTTTCTATTCGTTTTCTTTTACTAGCAGTAACCTGATAGATTTTATGCGCCTCCGGCTTAGTAATCAATTTATAATCTTTAGTACGTACAATTTGTCGACCGAGAGGAACGCTAGTAGATGGCGAATTATTTAAAGTCATATCTTTCATCTGTTCAAAGTTAACATATTTTAATGTTTTATTATTCACTGTGATTCCCTTGATTGTATATATTGTCTTTGTTTTACCATTGGGGGCCGCGGTGGCTCAGTGGTAGAGCGTTCACCTCTGGTGCTAGGGGTCCCGGGTTCGATCCCAGCCCCCGCCAAGTGAACTTTATGGTGGACAAACTTCGTCTCACGATAGAAAGGAACGAATGAACTTAATGTCTAAAAATATTCAATGCTTTCTCACCGAGAGTCGACCTGAGCCCTAAATACGCTTTTATTTTGAAAGTTCTCTCACCGGAATCGCACGCAAGACCAGTACTTCACGATTTAGAGTTGAATTAATCCTTGCATGAAAAAAAAGAATTTCACGTATATAGCACTTCGTTTTCACGACAGAAAGGATCGAATTAACTTCATGCCTTAAAATGTGTAATGCTTTCTCATCAAGGATCGAACCAGGACACGGGAGTCAAACGCAAGACCTGTACTTTTCGACCATTGAGTAGAATTAATCCTTGCATGAAAAAAAGAATTTCACGTATATAGCACTTCGTTTCACGACAGAAAGAAACGATATAATTTAATGTCTTGAAATATTTAATGCTCTAAAAAAAACAACACACAGAGAGACACATACATACATATATGTGAATGTCTGTTTGCTAGTATCTCTTTCTCTCTCTGTTTGTTAGCACATTGAATTCCGTCTTAAAAGTGTTTAGTTCCAAGAGCAACAGATAAGATAACATTTCCAAATGTTTTCATGATTCGTATTGCAACTAGGCAACAGACTGATCTACAGTCCTCCTAAACGAATGATATCAGCTGCCGTGAGAAACGTTAGTAAACATCGGACGGTAAAAGATAGAGTACTTTTAATTGTATGTTAAATAATATTATGTGTCTTCAAGTTTTATAATAGCATGTCTACCTGTCTGTCTGTAGTATGTGCTTGGGAGAGCCCTGGAACATCGACTCAGTTTATCTTTAAGTGATGATAATAGAATAAAAAATGTGGAACATGGGAAAATAGAAATGAAATCTTTGAGTTTTACGTTCCACGTTTATGCCTACGATGATAATGGGGGAAGGGAATCGAAAAGCTATCAAATGGGTTTTACGTCCCACGGTTATGCCTACTAGGCTAATGGATGAAAGGTGATGATGCGAAATGATGAAGTGAAGAAAGTGGGGAGAAACGGGAGAAATCCGAAGGAATACGGTGTTTGTCCACCACAAAGTTCACTTGTCGGGAGCAGAACTTGAACACGGGGCCTCGTGCATCACAGGTAAATGCTGTACCACTGAACCACCGAGGACTCCCCTATAGGTCAAAGCACAGTACTCATGCAATGATTTTATCCAACATAAAGTTCACTTTTCGGGGGGTCCTCATGCATCAGAGATGAACGCTCTACCACTGAACCACCGAGGCCTCCTAGGTCAAAGCACAACACTCATGCAATGATTTTATCTAACATAAAATTCACTTTTTCGGGGGCATGATTTGAACACGGGGGCCTCATGAATCACAGGTAAACGTTCTATCATTGAGCATCCGTGGCCCCTGGAACGAAAGATTAAACTATATTAGTAGAGTACATATGTAGGTTCTGCCCCACTTTCCCCCTCCACCCCCTAACTATCAAAAAAAATTATGAAGCCACCCCTGACCATTATACTTTAACACAGAAGGATACCCCAAAATGAGATTGAATAGGCTTTTATGACATTTAAAATCATAAAAACTTACATCTAAAACTTATAACTAACTTACATCTAAAATTACACTACACTATATATAATTACACTTTTATTCTATCCCTTAATGACCCCAAGCTAATGTATTTATACCATCTCGCATAATATATCTTTTATCATCTGACGAATCTAATGCTAGCTTATGAACGGTTATACTATATATATCATGCTTATAACTTCTAATAAGGTTTATATCTTTATACGTTTTAACATTTTTAAATAAGCTTTCTTTATAATCATCAAACTGCAACTCCTTGGCAACTACACATTTAGTTACTCCTTTAGCTTTTTTCTCTTCTTTATTTTCTACTCTATAAGCATACATCTTTGATCTCAATCCAATAAACCCTGTCATTATCTTACCTTTATTCTCATCTTTCATCTTACCTATTACTTTTTTGTTTATTAGTGGTAGTCCATATATATTATTTTCCTTGTATTCACTCGTATCAAACTGGTCAACTATTTCTGCTATATCTTCATAAAAGTCTTCACTCTCAATCTCATATATAAAGCTATCGGTATCCATATAACATAAATCTATATTGTTTCCATATTTCGGCTTCATCGTGTTATAATGAAAATCATACATTAACAGTTTTGATAGTTCTAACACACTCATACCAACATATATTGGCTTATTAAATGTCAATCGCTCTTTTTTCATATGTATAGCACATAGATTCTCTGTAAATATTGTTCTGTAATCAAAATTAGGTTTTGCAATTAATGCTTCTACCCTCTTAGGATCACATTCTAATTGTATGAGCTGCCTCTTTCTAATATTTTCCATTGTTTTTCCAAATACCGAGTTATTCATGGGCTTATAAAAATCTTCTTCAAACTTGTTTTTAGCTTGCGTTCTCATGTTTGTATTTAAATCAATGTATTTCTTTAACCAGTCTGATTGTTTGAATTCTAATACTCTATGCACTTTCTTTAATCTCATTCCAAGTGACATATAAAGTTTTAAGTTTCTATAGTGAATTACATATCTTTCCTTATTGTAAATCGTTGTTAATAATTTCGATTGTTTTGAGCCGGGTGGACACATGTTCTCTGGAGCTAATGGTAAATCAGAATGCTTGTTATGTAAATGCTTTGGACATTTTAAATCTACTTCTAATATGTAGCCAGTTTCTGAGTCATCTGGAATGTTCTTTATATCTATGTAAGGTTTAACCCACTTAAAGTCTTTATAAGGCATGTATTGACTCATAGCCCATCCATATAAGTTGTTTGCGTCTAAATATGCTAGGTATGTTGAACACTCATCCTTATTATAATCTTGCATATATTTGTTGTTAGCTTTTACATATCTTTTACTGCATTGTGAAATTCCTCCTAGTATACCCTTTTCTAACATTAGTATTTTATCATAATCAGTCAACATTTCTAAGTTAATTTTAGTCATCTTTAACATTGCATCCCACGATAGACCTGGTGCCGTATAATACCAAGCAGGATCTAATCCATATGCCTTTAAACACACATCTCTAAAGTTTTCAAATATATCTGTTAATTGAAGGACATCTGTTTTGTTATAATGTTCAGTTAAGTCCTCCAATAACTCTAGATTGAATTCTTTACAAACTCGTACATGAAGCTTATGACGTTCAGGACTCATTTTTTCTCCTGTTAATCTGTTTGTAAATTTGTCTGGAGATAATGGAACAGGTTCTTTCAATTTTTCAAATGAATCAACATAATCAAATGGATAATCACCTTTAGTATTAACTAGATCAAGTTTATCAATCGGGAAAAACTTTAATGTTTCTCGAAATTGTTCTGGCTTTAAATTCTTTGTTAACTCTGCTAAACTCTTTGACATAAATCTAAATGAATCAACAAATCTTAAATTTATTCCATCTTTTTTTGGTCCCGCTTTTACATATTTTTCATGTGTTATGTACCTTTCTTCATTGTTTGCAATCAGTTTAATTTTCTGTGTATCATAAGCTAACTCCTTAATAAACAAATGCGTATCATAACCAGTTAAGTTGTGAAGAAATACAGGAACAAAGTTGGGATTTTTATAGTTTAAATTGCAATAACTTTGAGCTGCACCTCTAAACTTTCCAGTTAAATGATCATGATCTCTTACTTTTGCTTTATTTTTATTTATCTTATACAAACATTTTTTTAAGTCATGCTTCCATTCTTCTATTTTTTCACTCATATCATCTTTATCCTTGTAGAACTGTATTTTCTTCTTCAGTATATTTATTTTTTTCTCAACAGCTGGTGGTAAGTCATTCAAGTTTTTCTCACATATATGACAAGTATCTGAACTGTTATAAACTTCTATTTCCTCCTCACTAAGCAGGATCATATCAACTACCCTTTTATATATTTCCATAATTTCTATTGCTTCTTTTTGTAACATTTCAATAAATACTTTCGCAGCATTTGGACCTATATAACTAACAGGGGCTTTGTAGTCTCCATTTGAATATTTGCCATAGTAACAAAAACTCATTGGTTTATGCTTTTGATATTTTACAGTTTTACTACAATTATGCTCTATTTTTAACTTACATAAGATACATTCAAAGTCAGCAATTATCGTAAATGGAACTCTTAATGATCGATTATAGTTTTGAAACTTTATTTGATTGTCGTATGGTTTTGGAAGTTCTATTCTAACAGCCTCATGCTCTTTACAATCTAGTTCATGTTTTTGCAGCTGCTTCTCATTTCTAAAGTGTCTTGTTAAACATCTATCACAAAAGTATAGTTTTTCCTCATGTTTTGTCACTTGACTTCTTATTAATCGTGATAGGTCTTTTATCCAACAAAAATGACTGTTTTTTTCATCTTTTACATATAATAAATTGATATGAGTTTCCTGCTTATTTTTTGTGATTTGAAGTGGATATACATTATAGTTCTTGTCATAGCTGTAAACATTGATGGAGATATTACTTCTTTTTTCAAACTTAACTATATCTTTTAACTGTACAGGAAACTCAATACCATCACAATATTTCTTTTGTAATTCATTAACAAGTTGTTTATAATGAAAGGGTCTTTGAGGATTTTTTGAAACGGTTCTATCAATAGGTTTTAAATGACTTGCAATAGAATATAAGAAACATTTATTATCTTTATTTTGAATATTCATTACTGCTTTCTTATCTTTAATCTGCTTTGGAAGTTCAATATAGGAAGAAGCTCTTAATGGTACATACTTATTTAATCTTATTTCTAGGTGTTTAATTTGATGTAACGTCCATCCTGATCCTCGGCCTTGAAATTCTTCCATTTCTCTACGAAGTTTTTGTTTGGCATAAGATATATATTCACTTAAGTCAGTTGATTCTAATATTCTCTCGTTTGATGTTTCGAAATTGCGTTCTTGTATTTCTTTATCTTTTATATAATCACAAATGAGAACAAGGTTTACTTTAACTGGATGAAATTTTAATTCCTCTTTGATTTTGTTAATAGCAACTCTTCCACTTGTATCTAAAAATTTTATTTGGTCTTTATATCCTCCTGTGTTTTCAACTTTAACGGTTTGTAAGCGCTTCTTGAATGCTGTTTCTTCTAATTCTACTTTTATAGGTATACGTGCTGGTTTCGGTTCTTCAATTACTTCTTGTTTAAAGGGGAATATATCTCTAATCTGTCTTCTGCTTTGTTCATCGTCATATTGTTTAAGAAGGTTTATCAGTTCTGCTTTTCTTAATCGGGAATATCTTTTGATTCCCTTTTCTTTACATTGTCGTCTTAACTCTATTACAGTAAATTTACTATAATTACTCATCTTATTTATTATATAGAAAATTCTACTACTCAATTTTTATCTACACCAAAATTTTTTACTTCATTTTCATCCATTTTTTAACACATCGTTCAAACATCTGCATGTGCCTACATATGTTTAAACTGCGTGTTAGTCTAGAACTTTGATGAAAATACCCCATCAAAGTCACATATACACATATTAAAATTAAATCATTTTTGCAAACTTACTCATCATCATCATCATCATAATCATCACTGCCATATTTATATTCATCATCACTATTCAAATCAGATGTTTTTTGTTGCATTATTAATAATTCTTTTTCCTTCAACAGTATTTGCTTCTCTACTAGTGCTGCTAAGAGTTTAAGATCATGATGAATAAGTTTAAGTCTATCATGTAATAAATCAAATTCTTTCTCCATATTTGTTATATAGAAAACCAACAAAAATGAAATAAATTTAAAATCTAAGAATAAAATACAAACATGACTAGTGCTAAGGAAATATTATCTTACAAACCTATATTTGATTGTGTATGTAAATATTTAGATATTGGTGGTTATAATGATGAAGACAAAATAAATTTTAGCGTGTCCATAGGTATGTTAGATCATTTGTTCAAGAAAGCCACTAAAGAAAACAACTCATTTCTTATACAAAACATTCTCTATGCAAATGTTATCAATTTGTCTGATGAGATATTAGATTCACTGACTAATGAACAATGGTTATCTATAGGTTATGATGATTATGAGGAGGAATATAACTATGATCACATTACAGAAGACTTCATACGTAAATATCTGCAGAAAGTTAATTTGAGCGAAATATGTTTATGGAAAAAGTTATCGGAAGAGTTTATAAGAGAATTAGCTGATAAAGTTGATTGGGAAATTATTTCAGGAAGCCAAGACTTATCAGAAGACTTTATAAGAGAATTTGCAGATAGAGTTGATTGGAAGGAAGTATCGTATAACCAAAAGCTATCTGAAGAATTTATTAATGAGTTTATAGATAAAGTTGATTTTGATGCTATATCTTATGGAAGCAAACTCTCTGAAGCCTTTATACGAGAACATGCAGATAAAGTTTCTTGGTGGCGCTTATCTGGAACTCAACAATTATCAGAAAACCTTATAAGAGATTACGCTGACAAAGTAGATTGGGAAATAATTTCATTGTTTCAAAATTTAAAAGAAGGATTTATTGCAGAGTTTAAAGACAGAGTTCATTGGCATAACATTTCAATTTTTCAACACCTCTCTGTAGAGTTTATATATTTATTTAGACATTATGTAGATTGGAGTTATAATAGGAAAATACCGTAATAATCCTGATTTAGGTGGTATATTGAATTTAGCATTCAATGTTACAGAAGATGGTTTGTTTAATGTTTAACTAATTACCTTTTATGACTATTATATCATAAAAGTCGTAACCTTAATTATCTTTTATGATTATTATATCATAAAAGTTGTAACTTTAATTATTTAATATTAACCTTAATTATCAGATAATAACCTATCATATAAACAATCAATTTCTTTAATCAATTCTTCTTCTGATAGTGATGTCCAAAACTCATTACCTTTACCTTTTTACACCTATTCATCTTTTAACTCCAATCCTTTTAATTTTTCGATTACTTCATCATCTTGAATTTCTTCTATAACTTCTTTGATCGTGTTAAGTTCACACTTGAAAAATTCACCTTTATATTTAAATTCATCTAATTGTTTATGCACAAGTGACTCTAACTTTTTAGCATCATTTGTCTTATAGGTTTCTTCATAATAAAATAGTTCGAAGTCAAGTCTACATTCATTAAACTGACCCAGGCGTTGTTCAAGGTTTTTTGTATAACCCACTTTATATATATTCTTCTCTTGGTGCTGTTTGGTAGTTGCTATATAAACAAAACCTGAATTATCATTATCTTTTTTCAATTGAGACCATCTTTTTATTTCTTGGAACAAGTCTGGATGAACATATGTACCACTGATTATTGTTATTCTTCCTCCACTAACCACGTAATATATTTTTTGAGATTGATGCCCTTCTTCTAATCTTTTTATTAGTGTTGTTGATTCTTTATTTTTCAGCCAATTATTAAATCTTTTACCACCATCTTGACACAACTTAGTAGCGTTGAAATATCCTGTACTCTTATCTATAATCAATTTAAAGCCATCAAAAATACCATACCAATAATTGTTCTTAATCTGTTCATAACAAATATCATTTAAACTATATGAATTATCCATAGTACTCATATTTATTATATAAAAGGCTGATTTAATCATTTTCGGAGTTTTTACCCACACAAATAAATTCTCATTCACCATCTTAACATATCAAGTATTAACTCTTACGAAATCGCTACACCCTTACATAATCATCTAACAGAGAGTAACGATTTGCTAGCCTTTTATGGAATAACCATAAAAGACAACATTTATATTTACACTAAAACATTACTTTTATCTATCCAGCTATTGTGCGAATCATCAAAACCTAACCATTTAACATATACTTTATCACCTTTCCTTCTTAACACCTTTTCCACCAAGTATTCATCTTTATGTTTCGTCTTTAATAGTTCTGGTTCATAAAATCTACCTTGTACATCCTCTTCTTCTAAATCTTTAATTCTATAGGTAGGTGGATTAGATGGAATAACTTCACTAATAACAAATACTTCTGTTGACCAATTAGGTGTATATCCTTTCTCAAATAACCCTTTCGACTTACTTATACGAACATGATCACCTAATTTGTATTTGGGCTTAACACGCTTATATTCTTTTTTATACACTTTTTCCAAAATTGTTCGCTCATTCTTCTTATTAACTTCTATAGGCTTTAAACCAATTGTTCTATGTACTCTATTATTATACTCACTAACCAGTGTTGGTAATATCTCTATCCATTTATAATTTCCTTGTGTTGTGAACCTTTTTCACATGTTTTGTTTAAGTGTTCGATTAAATCTCTCAACAACAGAAGATTTCTTACCACTATAGGTTGAGTAATGATTAATCTTATTTTCCTCCATTAACTTTTTAAACTCTTTATTGTAAAACTCTTTATCTTGATCAGTTTGTAAGTTACTAGGTTTTCTCGTTTTTATTATGGATTCGAATGCTTCTGTAACATTTTTCCCACTTTTATCTTTAACAGGAACAGCAAACGCATATTTCGAGAACTCATCTATAATCGTTAGCAGATACTTATAACCTTTATTTAATTTGGAAACACCTTTTAATACACCACTATCCGTTTCCACAAGATCTGCTTGCCATAAATCATCTATACCTTTAACAATAACACTTAACTTAGGATAATTTTTTCTAGATGGTTTATGAATTTCTTCTATAATATCTTCTCTAATACCTTCACCTTCATATAGTCAATCGCGCTTTTTAATGAATTGAGATTTATTAGTACCACATACAACACATATACCTTTCTTAACATATCTCCCATTCTTTGTTTGTTCAATTCTAATGGTATCTTTCTCCGTATCTGTCACTTTCTTACACTTAACACAATACATCATCATTATTTATTGTATAGAAAATCAACAAAAAAAATTTGAAATTTATCATTACCTAATACTATACTTTTAACATTATCATCATCATCATCACTTGATTCGTTTTCATCTTCTATTTCTACATACATAATAATCAATAATAACTTACCTTCTTTCAATTCAGAATCTTTAGATGGTCTAATTGCTAACTGATCATTTATATTAAAGTGTAATGGAAAACTTTCAACTAAAACGTCATTTAAAAATAAGTCAATAAGATGTTTATTAAAACTCGATTCTATATGCATTAACCTACCTCTATAAAGAAATTTGTAGGCAGCAGCTAAATTATGTACAAAAAAGACTGGTTTCCCAAGATCATCTTCTGTCAACCGACATGGAACTTCAAAAATTTCTTTTCTTGTAAGTAAATTAAACTCTTTTTTCACTGATTCAAGCTGTTCTAATGTTACAACATCTTGTTTATCAATAGCATTAGATACATTACCAAAAATATCCATATTTATTATATAGCAAACGTCTTTAGGAAAGCTCTCTTTCTATGTACATCACAACAAACAATAATTGACCTTCTTCCATAGCTGAATTTTTATTTGGTTTAATCGTTATTATATCATTCTTCTTAAAATCAAAGGTGTATTTTCAATCAAAGTATCACCTAAATATATGTCTAAAAAGTATTTATCCAAACTTAATTCCATGTGCATTATTTTCCCATTATAGAGAAATTTGTAACCGTTAGAGAGATTAAATATTCTAAAGATTGGCTCCTTAACGTTTTTAGCTCTTAATCGATATAGTAGAGGTACAGTTTCTTTCTGCATAATCAATTTAGTAGTATCCATCCTAATCTTTTGAAAATCCTCTTACTTTATGTATGTGTCTTGTAGCGTTTCTAATGCATCTTAAAATCGTTTTCTATCGTTCTCTAATTGAGCTTCTATTGATCTAAGTTGACTTACGCTAACAACATCATTTAAATTCTCCAACAATTTTAATTTTTCTTCACTAATATCAACATTATCTTTAACATTACCAAATATATCTATACTCATTTATTATACAGAAAATGTCCATCCTAATTTTTCAAAACATTTCTTTAACATCTCTATTTGTTTAGATGAATGTTTAAAATCAATATCAACATGAACATCGTGCTTTTTCAACACATAGTACAATACACATTTCAAGTTAATAAACAATACTCTTTTCGGATACAGTTCTTTAAAGGTTTTGTATAAGTTTTCTAAGTCGGTTATAAGTGTTTCTTCCATATGTTGTAAGTTTAATGGTTTTTGATCGGTAAGGTGATAGTGTATTAAATAAACATCATCATAATATTTTGTGTATTTGTTTTTCTTTAATACTTTGAGAACATCTTTTGTTGATATTAAATGTTTTGATATATTTCTAAATTCATCATTTAACACCTTGAACACATCTTCAGGAATAATTCTATACTGTAAAGCTTGTAAACGAGATAACTGTAACTTAAATCTTTTTATAGTATCATACCATGGTTTTCTTACGCAAGCTCTCATTCCTTCACAAGTACTGTAAACAAAACCATTCGCTACAGAACAATTATCACAAATATATGTACCCCTACCTTTTGTTAATGACTTACTTCCACAATTACTGCATTTTAATGGTCTAGAACTATAATTTTTCAACAACTCCTTTAAGGTAATTATTGGATATAACTTTACCAACTCTTCTTCCTTATACAAAAATATAGGTATTAACATTTTCCATAACTGAACAACTGTATATGCGTTGTTTCTATCTTTTAAGTCTATCTTACTAACATCCCGAAAATACCAATTAAAATAAAATCTAACTAGTGCATCTAGTTCATTCTCATGCTTCTCGAAATAATCTAAAAATCTATTGTGTATAGCTTCCATATTTATCTTAAAACAAAACTTTTATGAATATAAACCATAAAAGTACTTAAACTTAATAATATTTAATCATTTTTAATCATATACATAACATCACTAAAAGAATACCCTTGATTTAGAAGATTTAAAACCTTAACACAAAGATGACCACATATAACTGAACTAAATTCTTGTATTCGTTCGTCATTGTAAAATAAGTTTTCGATACCAAGATATTGTACTAGTTGTTTAGGAGGAACACCACCATAAGAATCAAACACGTACTTTATGTTGTTATCTTTCCAATAGCATATCCAATGAGTACCAATGTTTTCTGATTTATCAAAGTTAACTACACCACATTCATTTATATAGGGTTTTTGTGGAAGTTCATCACTCGTAAATACACCTCTAAATTGTTTTATCTTTAATTCTTTAACCAACCTCTCTATATCGAAGTTGGTTAATGGTTTTAGTTTTTTGATTTCTTTGGTTTACCTGCTCCCTGCTTTTCTTCCATAGCCATATTGTGTCTTTTTTGTTCTTCAAGTTCTTGTTTATTCTTCTTAGCATCCAGTACAGGTTTAGTAATCGCTGCTGCACCACCTGCTAATGAACCGACTGCGCCTAAAGCTGCTAAAATGGCTGGAATTGTAAAGATAAAACCACCCATATGCTCTTTCTTAATCTTTTTCATTTGTGCAGTAGTTAAAGTTAAATCCATTCCTCTACCTTCTTTAATTTTCTTAGATTTATCGTTAAGTTGTTTCTTTGTTAATACATGATCAATATTTAAATCCTTTAGTTCCTTATAAGGAACACTAAACATACAACCTTTAATAGAACACATCTTCCTATTTATTTAAGAGAAAATCTTAGTTTGTAAAAATACAGTTGTTGTTGCTCCACCAAAATCAATTAAGGAATCATTTTCATCTTTTATCCTTATCTCAAAATTGTCAACCTTGTCTTTGGATATAGGGAAAAATAATGGATAAGTAGGCTCGTAAATAATACTATGTTTGAACTCAGCATCTGTTTTAAATGATGCTAAAATTCCTGTTTCCCTATGTGTATATTCTGTATCTTTAACAAACATGCCATCTGCTATATTACAGTGAACATTTATAGTATCAAACGGATGAAACTTTGGCAACTTACTTCCAATATGTGTTTTGTTCTTTTCTAAAACTTCAAAAACATTAAACCCAAGGACAGTACCTATACTCCCAATTGTAACATCATTACTATCAGTTTCAATTTTAACTCTATTTCTCAAATGATCTTCTGATAATGTTATGTTGATGGATTGAGATTTTAAATATTCATTAAGACTGTTTAAATTATATTGCCCTTCTGGTATAAAAACTTGTCTATTACCATATGAGAAACTGTTTTTTTCTGTTGTTATGTTTGGAGTTAGATATGTACTGTAAAACCCAACTAGTCCTATACTTAAATAGTTGCTACTGTTGTCTAATTCGTAATGGAGTTTCTTCTTTAAAACAGAAGTATCACTCGTTAACTTAAATACCTTAGCCATTTATTATATAATAAATGAATGAGTTTGATTTACCTAGAGATATTCCAAGAGAGAAAGTAATCAAGTTAATAGAAGATGTTATTCAAAAGTTAGAATACAGTTTAAAGAAGAAAAAGAAAAAACTACGAATTGTTAAATATGCATACTACACTTTGATCACGTTATCAGTCATACTTTCTGCAACAACTGGATTTATTAATATTTCTATACCTGTAACAATTTACTCAATATTAACAACTTCTCTTGCAACTGGAAGTGCTATAATAACAGGTTTGTCTTCTAAGTTAAACATAAGCAAAAGAAAAGACGAATATAAAACCATTGTCACTTGTATTAACTCATTTAAAGAACAGTTAGAGATGATAATAACATTAAATGGTGAAATGGATAACGAATATATAAAAGATACGTTGCTTAAGATCAGAGAACAACTTAAAGATATAAGATCATAAAAGAGTCGATTTTCTCTATAATAAATGAGTAAGAAAACTATTAATTGGGATGTAAAAGAGATGATAAAAGAAACAACAGTTAAGAAAAGAAATGGAGAGCTTATACCTGATGATATTCGTTGTCTTATCGTAGGTTCATCGGGGTGTGGTAAGACGTTTTTGTTATTTAATTTTTTATTACAGCCAGGTTGGTTAAACAATAATTACTTCTATATATATTCTAAAAGCATGAATCAGCCAAAGTATGAGCAGTTAAAAGATCGATTTGAAAAGGCAGAACTAAAGTTTAAGAAACAAATAGCAACGTTCTTAAGCGGTAATGATTCTATTGTTCCTATTGATGCATGTGAAAAATACTCTGTAGTAGTGTTTGACGATTACATTTTTGAAAATCAAGATACTGTTAGAAATTACTTTACAAGAGGTAGGCATAGACATTTAGACTGTTTCTATCTTGCACAAACATATTCAAAAGTACCTAAACAGCTTATAAGAGATAACGTTAACTTCCAATGCATATTCAGACAAGATGATACTAATCTTAAACACGTGTATAATGAGTTTGTTGGAGGAGATATGTCTTATGATAAATTTAAAGAGATGTGTTCAAAATGTTGGCAAGAAGATTATGGTTTTATAGTAATTGATATGACAAGGAAGGTAAACAATGGTAAGTATAGGAACAAGATAAAACATTTCTTAAACGTTTGATGTTTATTGACGTTTATTTATGTTCTTTGACGTTTATTGATGTTCTTTGACGTTTATTGACGTTTGTTCGTTTTCTATATAATAAATGGATGAGAGAGTTATTAATAAGAATATCAAGTTAAAGGAGTTCTTGATAAAGGGCTTCAAATCTTGGAAGAAAGAAAGAGCAGGTATATATGATAAATTTAAGACACAAGAACAACCTGTAATTGATGCTATTCAAAACTTGGGAAGTGAGATCAAAGAAGTAGCAGAACAAAATAAAAATCTAATAACTGAACTTGTTCCAGTTGTACATAAGACGGTTTCAATAGATCCTAGTCTACTAGAAACACCTAAAAAGATAACTTATGATAGTTCCCCAAGTAGTAGTGATACGCCTATAACGGGAGAAATAAAACAAATGAGAAAACAAATTAAAGACAAAGTTGAAGGAGTAGAGCCTTTAACAACAGCACAATCATTTGGTAAGATTGCAACGAAATATTATAGTAAAAGAAATGATAGTGTGTTTGGAATAAGAACTGTAGAAGAAGATGGAAAAATAATAAATAAGATAGGAAATTCTGAAGTTAAAGTGAATGGTGATGATTTGATAATTAATGGTAAAACTTATAAGGGAACAGAAGGTCTATGGGAATTGTTAACGATGAATACTAATAAAACCATTGAAGATTATGATGATGATGATTTTGAACAGTACAAGGAAATAATAATAGAATCAGATGCTGCCTTCCAAAAATATAATCGAGATAAAAAAGTAGCATCTAATAGAGGTTCTAAGTACATTAATATTATCAAGCCTATTTGGGATAATTATATTAAACCATCTTTACCTCCAACTCCTAAAAGGACTGGTGAAGGAATTAAACAATATACAGAGATACCTAAAGAATATATATGGATGGATGATGTGAGAAAGTTAATTGATAGTTATAGTTATAGAGAAGAAAAGGCTGGTAATAATAACTTTTATAATGAGAAAGTAGGTATAGTATGATTAATAATAAGCTTTCACAATTTATTCCTAATGATCCAAAAGGTATAGGTTATTTGATTAAGATCTTAAATACATTACCACCACGATTCTGGAATGATAAGAAGCTTGGAAAAGGATTAGTAAATGATTTGATTAATAAACTCCCATTTGAATTACATATTCCAGGATTTTCGTATTGTGGTCCGGGAACTAAGCTACAAGAAAGATTAGAAAGAGGTGATAAAGGTATTAACCCATTAGATGAGGCTTGTAAAGAACATGATATATACTACAGAGACAATAAAGATACAGAGTCAAGACATATTGCAGATAAGGAACTAGAAACTAAAGCATGGAAAAGAGCATTTAGTAGTGATGCGTCAATTGGTGAACGATTAGCTGCTTTTGGGTTTGGTACTGCTATGAATGCTAAGGTTAAGTTAGGATGGGGATTATAAGTTTTTAATTGTTATTATGTATGATTATGTATGATTATATATGATTGTTTTATGGGTATATCCCATAAAAGCGTTGTTTCAAGATTTTCTTTATAATAAATGGATAGTGTTGAGAGTTACGAGTTACAAAGCTTTAAAGCTAACACAAGAACATTTAATAATTTGAATGAAGCTAACAAAGATATTGAGTTTGATTTCGATGTGGGGGATGGCTTTATACATCCACACAAAGCAGATTGTCATATGACTTTTGAAGTTGTTGGTGCATCAGTCGGAGGAACATTTGGTGCAAATGATACTATAAAACTTGTAGATAACTTCTTACCATTCTTCTTTTCTCAAATTGAGGTTAGAAAGCATGGTGTTGTTATAGATAAGATTGAGCTACCAGGAATAACATCAACAGCTATCGGAACATTAAAGATTTCCAAACCAGAAGTTGAATATCTAAAACAAGCAGGATTTGAAACAGATGATAAACTTGGTCTAAGAAAGGACTTTAGTGTTTTATATCCATTAAGATTAATTCCTGGCTTTTTAAGTGATTATAAAGAGGTTATGTGGAAAGGTCGATTGAGAATAACATTTACAAAACCTAACAACAATAACGATGTCTTGTATAAATGGACTGGATCAGGAGCAGGTGCAGCAGCTCCTCGTGATGGAAAAATAACAATAAAAAGTATGGAGATAAGAATGCCTATTGTTGAATACGAATCTAATTATGAAAACAAGTTAAAGTTGAATATCCTTAAAGAACCTAAAATCATGTTTTCATTCCATACTTATCAATGTGTTCAAAAGACTGTTGTAGGATCTTTCTTGGAGTTTGATGTTACTACTCAATTTAATTCTAGACAATTTGATATGCCTGATTTCGTAGTTGTAATGTTCCAAACTGATAGAAGTGGTAAACAAACAGCAGATGCAAGTAAGTTTGATCATTGTAAGGTAAAGAATATCTATCTTAAGAATGGAAGGAATGAGGTATTTCCAAAAGAATCAAGAAACTTAGATATTGCTAACAAGGATTATTTTAAGATGTACGAAGATTATACTGCATTTAAGAGAATAACCTGTGGCAATATCGAAATGTACTATGATCCTAAAGAGTTTATAGATAACAGACCAATGTATATGATTAATTGTAGTAAGAGGAAGAATGTATCGGTAAATGAGAGAACAAACATAAAGATTGTAGTAGACTTTGCAGAAGCTGTGGCTGCTAATACTATATGTTATGCGATTTTAATTGGACAAAAGAACTTTACATATGACCCTAAGAATGAGAAAGTAGTAGAAGAGTTTTAGATAGTTAAATGTATTAAAGTTTTTCCATAAACAAAATTGATAAAAAATGATTAAATATTTTTTGGTGAAGATAAAAATTGAAGAGTGTTCGTTGATTTTCTATATAATAAATACGATGTCAAGTCATATTGAGCTTTTAAATAAACTTGGAAGTCTTGAACAAAAAGAAGTTATTGGATTAAGAGAATTAGAATTAAATACAGAATATAAGATTGTAAAAATGGAAAAGATTAAAACTAAGTTTGGGAAGAGCATTTTAGTTGAATGTGAAGAGTTTAAGGTATTTCTTCCACCTAGATTTACAAAACACTTAACAGATAAAATGATTGATGAGATCGTTAAAGATGGAATAAAAATCAAATACACTGGTTTAAAAGATAATTATCCAACTGTTGAGTTCTGTATGTAAAATTTTTATGTAAATTTTTTCTGAATGTAAATTAGGATTGGTTTTATGAATTTCTCATAAAACGAGCATTTTCCTTATAATAAATAAACTATGGCTAATTATTTGAATAAGAAAAATGATGTTAAAGCATTGAGATTCCTTCGCATAGATGAGTTAGAAAAAGGTAAAGCGTACGAAATAACATTATGGAAATTGATTCAAACACAGCGTTATGGTCAAAGAGTTTTAGTACATTTAGATGAGAAATATAAGACGTTATTACCACAGAGATATAATGATGAAACTGAACAAGTATTGAAAGATTTGAAAAAGTATAAGCTGTTTGTTAAGTATGAAGGTTTGAAAGATTTAGATAATGATTATAAAATACATCAGTTTTACTTTAGAAATGAATCCAAAAAATAAAACTTGTAATTTTAAGTGTATAAGTGTTTTTATGATTTCATTATCAATATCCGAACTTGTAATTTTAAGTGTTTTTATAGTCTGATACTATAAAAACTAAGACCTTTAGATATACAGAACATAATGTCATTTAAATTTTAAAGATACATATATAAATAAGGGATTTATTTGAGTTTTTAAAAATTAAATCCTTAGAGTTATGCAATTTATAAGACATTCAATAGATAGGAAATTTATTTGTCAATTGATTGTCGTTTGAATTTTGAAAATCGGTTAATAAACAAAGGAGATATAACAAATTCGGAATATTATCCTTAGAGATATGCAACCCACAATACATTCAAAAAATTTCAATTGGTTTCTATATTGATTGTCGTTTGGATCTTGAAAATCGGTTAATATTTGACGATTTTATAGCAAGTTCAAAATTTCGGGAATTTTTTACGGGTTTATTTTTGAGTTTTCGGGAAAATGTTATTCTTTAAAAAAGTCCAGAATATTATTTGACTTATGGTGGTATTTTTACTTTTTCGATTTGTTGAAATTTTGAAGAGATATTGAAAAAGGGAAAAGTATCCTTTGGGTTATGCAGCCATTTATGCATTTTAGAAAATTGGCTATGTTATTAGTATTCATTTACCGTTTGAATTTTTGAAATCGGTTATTTAGGGACCGAGGTATTAAATAAAACGTTATTTGGGGGTGGCACTGTGTGGCCAACTCACTTTTAACAATTATCATATTTATTAGTATTGGGGTGAATTCATCCCGATATGTTTTAAAGAGATATCTTGAAAAATAAAATCCTGGAACGTTCCGAAAAAATATATGGAGTTGAATACACTGACTTTTTCTTTTTTAAACATTAATGTTTTAGCTATATTTACCATCTAGGTGGCTATGATCAATAAGTTACTCACCTACTCAATAGATGGTGTGGCATGTAGTATGTTTCAGAGTAATAAAAGCTAGAGAGTTGCGGACAGATTTTGTATCAAGAATTTTCTTCAAATTGATGACCGTGAATCGAAAAAAGCGGGACTGACAAGAAGCTGTGACACCTAGGACAGACAGCCTGGACAGACAGCCAGGACGGACAGTTTTGGTGTTGTTATTATTACATACTCAGAAGAAGGAGAATCGGATTGGACGGTCCTGTTCTGGTACTGGAATCGTTCAAAATGAATCAGTGACAGATCACCTGTTCCGGAGTTGTATGTATTCCTTCTTATTGAGTTTTTAAAGCTAATTATTAACGGATTTTCATGATTCAAGTGTCAAATGAAAGCTTATAAACTGGAGATTAAGATGCAATAAATATATTTTGTGTAGGATTTCATTGTAATATTTTAGATGTAAGTTTTTTTGATTTTAAATGTCATAAAAGCCTATTCAATCTCACTTTGGGGTATCCTTCTGTGTTAAAGTATAATGATCAGGGGTGGCTTCATAATTTTTTTTGATAGTTAGGGGGTGGAGGGGGAAAGTGGGGCAGAACCTACATATGTACTCTACTTATATTACTCATGCAATGATTGATTGACAACCTCATGAACATTCGTCCCTATACGTATGAAATATAAATGTAAACATATCTAAGTGTATATCTTTCTGTCTGTCTATCTGTATGTCTGTATGTATGTGGTCTTGGGGGATCAGAGAAGTGAACCGAAAAGATAAAAAATAATATAAAATGTCCGAAATCAGTAAATATCATCTAAGGAGTTGAAGTGAAGGCCCTCGCAGGAGTGCCCAAGTAACATTTTCGTTGTCAAACGGTGTGCCAACCGTTGTATAATCGTAGACATCGATGGCAAAGCCACTATCAAAATGTCTACGGCAAATTCGATAATCCAACAACCATCGATGCCAAGAAGCGAAAACAAAACAGTGGTTCAACGTAGCACACTGTTGTCTAGTGCTTAATTGGCTCACTGTAATTGGCTCTACTGTTGGCCCAACGTTGCAATTTAAAATGTTTGATATCTTCCAATACCATACTCAACTTGATAAGGGATCCAACATAAACGTCACAATGGAACATAAAGGTTTTTCATTTGATACGTCGTTAATAAAATAAAGAGTTTGTTTATGGCCTTTCTTCGTTCTTTTTGAGCTTCAAGTTTTTCTATGACTTCATTAAAATCTGCAATGCTGCTCGTCAAGTTTTTCTGAATAGAAAGCCTCGCTACTGAAAATATTTTCCGCTTTATTTTTTTAAGGTACAGAAACACCTCTCTCTTCCGATGCGTGACAGGTAAAATTAGAAATTTGAAATGCGTGTATCTTTTGCGAATCTCAAAGTAAAATCCGGGTAGGAAAATTTTTGTCCACGAGCTTTCACGTCGAAAATGGCCTGAATGACCAATAATTTTAACAATATATATATATTTTGAAGCTGTATGAAAGCTCCGTTTCGTAGAACTCATCTTCTTCTGTCTTCTTCTCTTCCTCATTATTTCTCTCCTATTATTTGGGAGAACGTTAGATTTAGCAACTCTTCTTCTTGGAGACATATTGCCAGAATGAAGAAACATAGTTGAAAACTATCAAGAGGACACTTCTAGCAACCATCCTTCGTAGAAAGGCCAAGTGGTTTGGACACATCTTGCGAAGAAATTGTCTTCTTCACACAACCATAGAAGGAAAGATGGAAGTGAAGCGAGGAATAGGAAGAAGAAGAACACAGCTGATCGTTGATTTGAAAGATAGGAGAAAATATTAGGAGTTAAAAGAGGAAGTTAAAGATCGACAAAAGTGGAAGAAACATTTCCAGTCCCAAATCTAAAAAAAAAAATCCTCATTAATCCCAGGACCTACCGAAAGACAGAATAGTTAGTAATAATAATAATAATAATAATAATGATAATAATAATAATAATAATAATAATAATAATAATAATAATAATAATAAAAACATGACGCTCACATAAATAATTTTAGAACATTGATCAGATAATGATTTAACGTGAACCTCACTACGGACTTGTTCTTTTCATAAGTGAGAAAATTTCTTCACAGTGATACGAACTACCGAACATGGAAATAATGTACGATTCATTTTTTTAGATTTTAGTTACTCTTATTGTTTTTTAGTTACTCCTATTTTTTAGTTTGTAAAATTCTGGTAAACCCTCTTCATGGAATTTTTGTTTCAAGTTATATAGGGCTGAATTTATGTTAATTCCATGTGGAAACGAGTTGCTCATTCCCTAATGTCAGTTCAGAAAGAAGAAGTACACAGGGAGAGCTAATCTTTGATAGGTCTGATATCGCGGAATCTTTCTTTGAATTCATTTTTCCAATGCTGAAGCTTCTTGGTATGCATCCTGTACAAAGCAAGTGCCTTGTACTTGTTCCATACTTAACACAAATTGGTAAATGTATCAAGCCTTCGTTTTGTAACAGTTTCTCCCAGAGCTGCAACTTGTGTTCTAACGTTTTATTTACGTAATGTTTGCAGTAATTATGTTTTTTTCTTAAAGTTTCAAATTAAAATTGTGACAAATATTTCGTAAAATCAACTGCCATGAAAGAAACATATTGCAACCACAAAGAATCTGTCAGTAAGTTTGTGCTTTGTTCTTTGATTTGAAGGAAATTGCTAAATTCATCTCTCAAGTTCCATGAACTTTCCAGACCCGTGGAGCACAGGATAACCAGCACACTTCTCTGCGATAGGGAAACCTAGAGTATTTATGCAAAATCTTCCAAGAAAACAGCAAATTGTCGCTGGTTTAAGCCATATGAAGTTGATTTAAGAACATTGTCTATGTGAACTATCTTTGAACATATCACAGAGTGTCCCAAAGTAGGTATACATACCTGCATTGATCAAGTATGACATTTTAATTTATTAAGATAATGAATTTCTATACTTCAGTCTATTCCGAGTTTAGGCATAAGTGAAAAGGAATTAAGAGCAAATAATGAAGAAACTAAGTCAATATTTTGTATGTATGGATTCCAATAAGTAAATGAAATTTCCATGAGCTGATCAGTACGGGGCTGTATATCTACTTTTGGGCCATTATATATATACGAGTACTTCTTTGTTGCTTTCTGAAGGTGAACCGAGGATTACAAACAAATGATTCAAGGGCCACATGCAACTCACAAGTTTGAAATACTTGTTCTACAGTTACGGGTTAATTCTGTTACCGGAAAAATGGCAGATCATTTGTATTTGAAGTTTCATTGCGTTATTTTCAAATCACAAGTGTATTCTCAATTTTGAACTTCAAAGGACCAATGCTTTTCAGACAACTGATGTAGATCTACCAAAATTTAGTTTTTATTAAATTAAGGAATATTTAAAGAAGATATTAGTAGAATGAATTATTAACATTCCAGTTCATTTCAAAGGAGAAAGAAACATAAATCCTCTATAAGTCAATGGACAAAATAGATGACACACAACACGCAACATTATCCATCATTTCTCAAAATGGATTAAATTTCCATTATATGAACTGAAATTGAGGATTTTGAAGACTTTGAGGCTGAATATGAACCAATTATATACAGACTTGATGCCACAAAGAAAAACTATGTAGCGTACGTAAAATCGTAGGTTACATGCGTAAATCTTAGGAATAGGCGTGAGCCGAGTCAAATGTAATTTTCTCGAATTGATTTTCGAGTCGAGTCACTGTTTTCTGATTGAGTTTCGAGTAGAGTCGAGTTTGATAAATGGCTCGCTCGTTCAGCTCATTTTAACTCGTTTCGGAATCATAGCCTTATTAGACTGGAAAAGAAAAGCCATGAGAAATATAAGCAATAATGTGAAATACTTTTAGTGTTTCTCACGACTTTTTAAAAATTAAATCCGTGTTGATAGAGAGAAAGGCAAAGGAAAACCAGGAAGAGGGCGACCAAGCATAGAATATCTAGATTATCATTTACGAAGATTTATCTTAGACTTGAGAAATGGTTATCCTTCCTTCCTTTTTCATTATTACTTGGCAAAGAATATCTAGATCTTTGATAACGTCACAGATTGTAATTCCTCTCTGTAAAATAATCCATCCAGTGGTTCCTTTGTTCCTATCTTCACTGTCTGACAAAATATGACACGAACCGAGAAACTTTTCGGTACGAAAAAAAGATAAGTCGCAAATCGACAAGTACATTTTTTCAAATTCGAAATGAAACAGAAACATCCCAGAGTCATAGACAATACTAGTTCACTGAAGTTTTAGTCCTCAGACACTGTTTTAATGTTGCATGTGGCATATATAAAAGCTTTAAATTGATATAGTAATTGCACGAACACGATGTATTTTCAAACTCAAGACAATACAGAAACATCCGAGATTTATGAGCAATACTAATTCATACACATCCGAGACTTATGAGCAATACTAGTTTGTCCAAGTTTTTGATAAGCAAGATGTCCACATTAGACAAAATTTACAGAAAAGTCGGAATATTAAGGAATGGTGGTGATCTGACCTAGAACACACCTTTTCATTATAGTAAACAAAGAACAGGAATGAACATGAATTGTACCTCAAATGTTGTGTACGGGTTCGAGTTCAATCACAGTTCCCATGAAGTGAACTTTGTGGTGTACAAACATCGTGTGCGCGTGAGTAGCGTTTATGTTTCTATTCCATAGAATTTTTTTCTTAACTTCTTATTCAAAGATTCACAAGATAGGTTGGTTCTTATTTAAATGCTTCTTTCAACATTCCTACTCTATCTTTGTTTTTAAATCACGTTCACATTTTATGTTTTATCTAATAACTACAGAGATATAAAAGTAGAAACAAAATGTACAAATGAAGGGGGATTGAAAGATTTATTATGAAGACCTAAAGCTGAAACCTCAAAATACTATTACTAGGGTAACTAGTATTGGCAACAAAACGAGAGAAACTTCTCGATACAAAAAGAGGCAAGTCTCAATTCGATAAGTACATTTTCAAATTCGAGATGATACAAAAACATTGGTACGTTCAAAACAGTTTATGATAACGTGATCCAAGATCCAATATACTTTGAATCAAAAAGTTTCTGGTACGTCTTATATCTGGACAACTACATAAAGTATAGCCAGATCCAGATTGAAAAAAAACATAATTAATGCAGACGTTACGTAAATAAAAACGTTAGAACACAAGTTGCAGCTCTGAGAGAAACTATTACAGAACGAAGGTTTGATACATTTACAAATTTGTGTTAAGTATGGAACAAGTACAAGGCACTACTTTTCAAATAATATTCCAATCAATTACTTCTCTTCTTTCTATCTGTCTGCAGGGAACAGGAGTTTGAACCTGGGACCCTCACGTACACGTTGTTTGTACACCACAAAGTTCACTTGGTGGGAACAGGATTTTGAACGCTCTGCCACTGACTGTTATTATTATATGTAGGAATTTATAGCACATTGAATTCCGCCTTAAAAAGTGTTTAGTTTCATAAGCAACATTATATTCAGAAAAACCGATATCGAAATTAGAAATTTGTACACGCAAGCCCGTTATCAGCGATGATTTTCGATTTATATTACCCCTGTTAGCAGTGACTTTGGGGAATTGCTAGAGTTAGGAGGATATAGATATTTTTTTATCCGTAGAGTCATCACTTATCAAAACTTGTTGACCATTACGTGATGCAACTTTTTTCGCATTAAAGGTACATCTGAAAATTTCAGATTTGTGCAATTTTTCGAAGTGTGAGTGGTCAGTTACAGTTACAGATTCGATTAACCCATATAAGTCTAGGTACATCTTTAATAGTGTAATTCAAATTGTGGACCTGTTGTCAACAAGTGCAGAGCTATGTAAAAATGCATCATGTATTATATCACAGAATACTACATTGCTAGATCTAACCGCTTTCTCAGATTTGTTCAAAAAACGTAACATAAGACTATTGTAATTCGTCATCTGAATTACCTTTTCTTGTTTGTCTTAAAAAACAATACATCTTCGCGGATAATCATTTAGCGCCATACAGCTAATTGAGAAAATTCTTTAGTTGAGAAAATTTCTTTTCCTATTACAGTACCGACTTGACAAGTTATCAAATTATAACTATTCCAAAGATAACGTGAAAACAGATTAATTCATTTGTTCACGAATTAATGCGAAAAGGGAAATTTGTCAACTGTAGAATACTTTCTTTTTCGCGTGTACAGGAAGATTATATGACTATACGTAATAATGATGCTACTGTATCTCCAACAAATATAGATCAAAACTTATTGGCCATTACGTGATGCAACCTTTTTTCACTTGTGTAATTCAAATTCCGGACCTGATGTCGTCATGTGCAGAGTTACATAAAATGCATCATGTATTATATCGCAGAATATTACATTGCTACTCCTTCTGTATATAGGATAGGTCAGTGTTTCTTTCTTTAGATATATGCTATCTTTTGTTGTTCAGCATTACGTCAGAACATCAAGTTAACACTTCTCACTTTTGTTGGTGAATGTCTTGGTTTAATATTTATCTTCACACGTATGTAGTTCATTCATTTAAAAAAAAGTAAACTTGCGATGTTTAAAGATGTTGATGATGAACATGTACAGTACAATAGATTTCAATCTTTTAATGAAGTCATTCGATTCATTTTTAATGTTAGACTTTCGTTTTGAAAGTAATTAATTTTCTAAGAAACGATTACATGTTACTCTTGTGCACATCACATCTTTGCAAATACTATCTAATGTAACCCACTAACATTTTGAATCAGGTCCAGTTGGGACAAAATTTTCTAAAAGGGAACCTGGACATGCCAATTTTGGTTGCTAATCATGGGCCCATGTTCGCCAAATATTAGTAATTTTAAGCATTACCTCATTAACCATACTGTCTACTGTCTCCTTGGTATTATCACAATGGAAAGTTCGCTGACAGTATTCGTAACTTTTTGTAAAAGAGTGATGAGTAATCACAATTTAATTTTGTAACGGTCATGATGTATCAATGGTTGAGTCCCAATGGTAGATTGCCAACAGCCAGTCCCAAAATGTAGGAAGAGGGGGAGTATAATTTAGGAGAGACCCAATTCAATCATATTTTAGTTCATTTGCAGGCCTACCGTGAAACTTTTAGGGGGCGCTTGTCATCCATATGGATAAGGTCTGGGTAGAGTGATTACTTCTGGTGCTTGGGGTTCCTGCCTCAATCCGAGTTCATGTTAATAGGGAATTGTGGTAAACAAAAAAACTGTGAGCATTAGTTCGCCTGTTTCCTTCTACTTTGTTCATTCCTGTATTTTTTTTATTTTTATGTTTGTTATTTTTCTAAAGCAATTATGTCAGGTTAGAAGAACATGTATCTTTTCTTTCTAGTACGTGTATTGTTCTTCTACTCACAAATTCAATGGATTTCAGGATGCATGATGACTCAGTGATATAACGTTTATTCACATTGTCATTCTATCAACTATTATTTTTTCGTCATTCATTTGTCTTAATCATATGTCCTTTTACCGAGAAATGGCATATTTGTGGGACGTATCTTTATTTCTCCGGGGGGTCTTTACATGATGTACAAACCTATTACATTTTAGGTTTGAGGAGTGTGGTGGCTCAGTGGTAAAGGATTTACAATCAGTACTTCGTTTTTCAAATGCTGAATCTTCTTGGTATGCATCCTGTACAAAGCAAGTGCTGGAACTTAATGGCGATCCATGCCCCAGATTTGTCAATCATCACACCTTCAGTTAATTACTCTAAAAAAAAGAAAGATAACGAGTTCGGAATTTGCTAGATTCATGTTTCTCTAAGGCTGATGATGATGATGATGGTAATGTTAGATTTTCAGTATAATAATAATAAGGGCATAAACACATCTCTCTTTGTTTCAGACAATTCTCATAGTTCGTGAAGAAAAAAATATTACTTTTAGATTCATTTGCCATCAAATCAAGAAACTTTTCAGTACGAAAAGACATAACTCGCAAATCGACAAGTACATTTTTTCAAATTCGAAATGAAACAGAAACATCCGAGACGCGTAGTATTGTCACTAATGTACCTGCAAACACATTATGCTAAAAAAATGGCAACGTTGATTTTCACTGAAGAGTGGAAATACGAAGAAATTCTGTTAGGTGGAACGTTAAACTAAAAATATTTAATATCTCTCTCTCTCTCTCTCTCTCTCTCTCTCTCTCTGTCTCTCTTTCTCTCTCTCTCTCTCTCTCTTACGAAGGGCATGATGTCTCAATGATTGCGAAAACTATTACTTAACACAATATGATGTTCTTATTCCGTAGCAAATACGAAAACTCAATTTAGAGGTACGTTCAAATCAGTTTAACGTACCACGACTATGCCCATTATGCTGAGGGAGACGGGTGATTAAGACAAATGAATGAATGAATACTTAGTAGAATGAGAATGTATGAGTAGACCATGAAAACTCACGGACACGATGTTCGGAAGTCGACCACAGTGCACGACAATTACTAATAAAAATTATAAGCTTACTTGATCGGAGATCGAACTAGGGACCGCATGCACTGGGTTGCGGAACAATGCTCTACTACACTAAGTATTCATCTGAAAGAATAAGTCGTTGCTTTATCACTGAGCCACACACAAACTTTCACATATTTCTTACGTTCGAAACGTAAGAAAATATTTCAGTTTAACGTACTACGATTATGCTCATTATGTTGAGGGAGACGGATGATTAAGACAAATTAATGAATGAATACTTAGTAGAATGAGAATGTATGAGTAGACCATGAAAACTCACGGACACGATGTTCGGAAGTCAACCACAGTGCATGACAATTAGTAATAAAAACCTGTATGTTTACTTGTTCGGAGATCGAACTAGGGACCACATGCATGGATTACGGAACAATGATCTACTACACTAAGTATTCATCTGAAAGAGTAAGTCGTTGCTTTACCACTGAGCCACACATACACAAACGTTCACATATTTCTTACGTTCGAAGTGTAAGAAAATATTTCTGTTTAACGTACCACGATTATGCTGAGGATGACGGGTGATTAAGACAAATGAATGAATGAATACTTAGTAGAATGAGAATGTATGAGTATACCATGAAAACTCACGAACACGATGTCGAACTAGGGACTGCATGCACTTGATGTAAGCATCCTGTCATAGTGCACGACAATTAGTAATAAAGAAACTTCTTTTAGTCTTTTCCGCTGGACTGCGTAACATCGCCGTCCTCTGTGAACGAATACAGATTATTATAATCACACTTCTCAGAAACGAGATATCGTAGCCATGACACTGCATTTTTCTTCTTTCACATACACACACACACACACACACACACACATACACATATACTTTTTCTCTCTCTCTTTCTTCATGCAGTGTGATAAAACAAGGAAATAACATACAAAGCTCTTCGTAGCCTTGCATTGTATGCTTGTCTTTTTTTTCACACTACAATGCAATCTGAAGATTGACTTCCAGACTATGTAATACAACGGGAAGCCACATGAAAGAGCTATGTCTATCCGTCTAATTGACTGATTGAAATGTTCATGCTTTAAGGATGCTGATAACTTCTAGATCATCATTTTGTACTTACATTTTCAAAACGAAATAAGACGACAAAAGATTTCTAAGAATACTTTGAGAATCAACACTCAAAAGAGTAAGATCAAGAACTGGTTTCTTTGAAAAACAATTCACCGTTACAAAATAAATTCTATCATCTCTTTATCAAATTGAAATGATAGAAATTATTTCTGGTTTTTATACTGATTATCATAAATCCGATCCGATCTTTATTTTCCGTGGGGGTCTTTACATGATGTACAAACCTGTTATATTTTAGGTTTGACGAGTATGATGGCTCAGTGATAGAAGATTTACATCCAGTATTTTGGGGTCCCTGATTCGATCGCGGTTCACACCGTATGGACTTTCTGATAAATTCAAAAATCTACAAACACAACGTTCTTCACCGTAAACGTACGTTGTACTGTGATCGAAAAAAAGACGTCCGTACGGTTTCTTTTCAGATCAACCATTCTAAATGAAGTTTCTTAACTCCTAAAACAGAAGTATCGGAATAACACATTAGTATACTAATTAAAAAATCCTACCGTATTGATCGATCACAAAATACAATTTTTATGTGAAAATAATAAAAGATTTCAATTTCACTATATTATTATTATTATTATTAAATGCACTAGAATTAGTACTACACTGTTCAGTATAAATGAAAAATATTTTCTGCTTCTTTATGAACAGAAGTCCACTTCATTGACACCCATCAACTTTAAAGTTCGTTTTCCGTCAAACTTGACTGTGTTTGTACACTATCAAATCTATGAGTTTTTTGTTTATAGTCTGAAAGCAGACGGAATCAAATGTACAAGTTTTCTTTCCCATTCTGTTACAATTTCAATTAAATCCAAATACAAGGCCTTTAGCAACACGATTCACTTATTCAAATGTTCCACTTCAGTACAATACACATTAATTTGGCTTTCTTTAAATTAAGACCATATGCACCATTTAATGTGACAAGGAGGAGAAACAACAATGTTTCGTCTTGTTTATATATGTCCTATACACTTACGTTTATGATATCAGTTCAGTAAATTCAAGATCGTGCATGTTACGTCCAAATAAATTAATCTTCATTCCTTTATATATTAAACATATATTTCCATTTTCCAAATACGATGCTAATGCATCTGGAGGTTATACATAATAGCACATACGTAAATTATTTGTATAAATACATATTGTTTTGATAACTTTAGAATATGTACATGTACTTTTTACAGTTATATACAAAGAAAAAGTATGTAATGGAACTTTATTCAAGTTTCACTTCAAATTGTGCCATATTGAAAATTAAGTTCCTTATTGCAACTTTTACTGGCATTTTTATGTATATCATCATACGGAGCACTACGAAATACTTGCATATAAGAGCACTTTTCCTGTATTTGTTTAATAAAAGCATATCCCTTCTTAAGGTAAAGAAATGGACAATTAGGAAACCATTTCGCATGTTCTATCCATGGAACATCGTTATCAGTCCAATCTTTTAATCCACCAGCACAATAGAAGCATATAGTTTGGTCTCTTTTCTTCGTGTAAAAAATCCAGCATCACTTAATTGATCCGGGCATTGTTTTGATGAAATAGGTCAGTGTTCAAATGTTCTTAAACGTAATTCCTTTGTACAATACTGATTATATTGAGGGGCAAAACATTTATATGCACCACTTTATGGTAATTCTGGCTTTTGTTGGAATGGTATCCTTTCAGATACAGAATTTGATCGCAGTTCCATTCTTAATCTTCCACTATTCGTATTTTTATAATCGTTTACTTAAATGGAATCTTGCTTACGTTTCTATGTTCAATTATGTTCGAAATCTATGGAAGTCAATATTATAAAGTAACTTATGATTTACACAGCCATGTTATTTCAGCAGATGATCAACAGAGACTAATGACACTATGCATACAAATATCTGCGCACACATGCATGATGCAGGAAGGGATGACGGAGAGGAAATCATGTTTCATCTTGTTTATACATGTACCATATACTTACGAAAGACCACGATCGTTTGGGATCCGGGTTCGATTCTTGATGAGAAAGCATTCTCTTTTTCATACAAGGATTAATTCAACTCTAAATCTTAAAGTACAGGTATTGTGTTCGATTCCTGTGAGAGAGACCTTTCAAAATGAAAGCATATTTAGTGTCCGAGTTCGATTCTCGATGACAAAGCATTCAATACTTTAAGACAATGTTCCTCTGGGGAAATCGGTTGCGATGATGTGCAAGTCAGCCGAAAATGTTTATACATGACCCATATACTTACGAAGAACCGCGCCCCTTGGGGTCCAAGGTTCGATTCTTGATGAGAAAGCATTAAATATTTTCAGGCATTAAGTTAATTCGATCCTTTCTATCGTGAAAGCGAAGTGCTATATACGTGAAATTCTTATTTTTTTTCATGCGAGGATTAATTCAACTCTAAATCGTGAAGTACTGGTCTCGCGTTCGATTCCAATGAAAGAACTTTCAAAATAAAAGCATATTTACGGTTCTGGTTCGATTCTTAGTGAAAGAGCATTAAATATTTAAAGACATTAAATTATTTCGTTCCTTTCTGTCGTGAGACGAAGTGCTATATACGTGAAATTCTTTTTTTTCATGCATGGATTAATTCTACTCAATGGTCGTGAAGTACAGGTCTTGCGTTTGATTCCCGTGTCCTGGTTCGATCCTCGATGAGAAAGCATTACACATTTTAAGGCATGAAGTTAATTCGATCCTTTCTGTCGTGAAAACGAAGTGCTATATACGTGAAATTCTTTTTTTATGCAAGGATTAATTCAACTCTAAATCGTGAAGTACTGGTCTTGCGTTCGATTCCGGTGAGAGAACTTTCAAAATAAAAGGGTATTTAGGGCTCAGGTTCGACTCTCGGTGAGAAAGCATTGAATATTTTTAAACATTAAGTTAATTCGTTCATTTCTATCGTGAAACGAAGTGAAATTCTTTTTTTCATACAAGGACTCGTTCAACTCTAAAATAATGAGGTACCAAATTCGATCCCAGCTCCCTACCAAAGTGGGAAGTACTGGTCTTGCGTTCGATTCCGGTGAGAGAACTTTCAAAATAAAAGCGTAATTAGGGTTCAGGATCGACTCTCGGTGAGAAAGCATTGAATATTTTCAGACATTAAGTTAATTCGTTCATTTCTATCGTGAAACGAAGTGAAATTCTTTTCTTTCATACAAGGACTAGTTCAACTCTAAAATCATGAAGTACCAAATTCGATCCCAGCTCCCTACCAAAGTGGATGTTTGAGCATTGAATATTTTAAGACATTAAGTTAATTCGTTCCTTTCTGTCGTGAAACGAAGTGCTATGTACGTGAAATTCTTTTTTTTCATACAAGGACTAGTTGAACTCTAAAATCATGAAGTACCAAATTCGATCCCAGCTCCCTATTTTTCTGTACAGTAGAATGAAGAAACACAGTTTAAAATTAACATTATATACACATCTTCTTCTATTTCGTTGGAACATAAACGTAATGATAAATATCATCAGGAAAGATATTTGTTTGAAAACGAAGTTCATCTGGCGTATCCTACACTTGAAAGCATTATAGTGCTTCGAAATGAAGAGCTTCGAACAATGTATATCATATGCTACGCTAAAATCAATACGTGAAATTCTTTTTTTTTTTCATGCAAGGATTAATTCAACTCTAAATCGTGAAGTACTGGTCTTGCGTTCGATTTCAATGAGAGAGCTTTCAAAATGAAAGCATATTTAGGGTTCAGGTTCGATTCTTGATGAGAAATCATTGAATATTTTAAGACATTAAGTATGCTCTTCGGTTTCCCAGGAGGAACGGGTCGGGGAAAGACAAAGAACAATCAAATTGGAGTGCTTCGATCACTGAATATCAAAGGATTGGGGGATAAATGTCTAACCTATGCTATGCAAAATAGCTATTCAATACATAACGAAAAGACGAAAATCAATCAATCAATTGGAAAGCTTCGATTGTGATAACTGAAAGGACTCTGATGAAGATCCGATAGCCGTCCAAGACTATGAGCATCCAAGGGGGGCTAAATCGCTTATGCTCTTCGACTTCCCAATAGGAACGGCGTAGGGAAAGACCAATGCTATACAAAATTAGCTATTCAATGCATAACGAAAAGACAAAAATCAATCAATCAATTGGGAAGCTTCGATCATGATAACTGATAGGACTCTCATCCGTCCAAGAGCATTTAGCTATTCAATACATAACGAAAAGCAAAAATCAATCAATCAATTGGGAAGCTTCGACCATGATAACTGATAGGACTCTGATCCGTCCAAGGGTATGAGCATCCAAGACTATGAAGGCATCCAAGACTATGAGCATAGCAACAGGCTGTTCTCATAAACAAACATTTTCCCACGCGTTCCTGTGGTAGCCGTAAAAGGCTATGAACTTAACAACTAAAGGCTTGTCGAAACTTGCATCCCAACTCCAGGAAATGGTATCGATTTCTAGGAAAACAAGATGAAATTTCGCTGACACAGCCATCTATACTCGGGGATATCTACTAATCCTATTATGTGTATTGGCATAGTAATACGTTGCAATATTTTTCATGCTAATTTTGAGAAAATTGTATTTTAGTTCCAATATGTCCTAGAATCTATTCGAATTCGTTATAGATCCCGAAAACAAACTTATTTTCTTTCTTTCCAACAGCTTGAAACCATAACGTTTTATGAAAATTACTATGTCAATTATTTCGTATGCTCGATGACTTTGAATTTTAATGCGTTACTAATACCAGTTTGAATATTTTGTAGCAAAGATGCCTAAGAAAGTTTAATTGTCGTGGAGTGACATAAATGTCTTGTAGGGAATTTAATTGGATGTTTCAGTTGGATTGGATTGGTTGGATTGGAAGAAAGTTGTAATGCCGTTGACTATATTCGTGTTTGTATCCCATGTTTTTCTTTTAATAGGTCTCATGTATTTTGTCTTATAGAGACATTTTACAATGCTACGAGAGCATTCGTATTTTCGTGTGTTTACATATCTTTTTCTAGGTGGAAGACGTAAATTATGTTCCAGGGAACATACGTGTATTTTACTGAATATTAGTGTTTATATTTCGGTTATGTATAGAAACATTTTTTAAGTACCTATGGTTGCAGGTCTTTTCACGTTTCTAGTTTTGCATCGCAGGTGTCGATGGCATATTTTGCGTGTAAGTACGTGTAGTATTTCACATTTTTCCCACCTATGGTTTTGGTCAATTCATGACGTAATGACCGTTTATTTTCAGGAATGTTTGGACTATTGAGTCAACTTCTTTGATTCAGACCTTCGAGAAACTTGGATCAACACTGTATAGTTTTCAACGCTTTATTAATAAATTTTTTGCAGATAATAACCACATATTCTGGAAGCCCTACAATGTTTACGTTTTTGAAAGTGAACAACAACCATTATTCTAGGCCTAAGCTAATATTAACTTTGTTTCAGAATGAAACCATTAGTTATATTGAGCATTATTGAATTAAAGTCTCGACGAGCAGATGGCATTTGATCTTATGGCGTGCCGAATTTTCTTCATACATGTCAGCGAAGTCACGATATTTTCTTTGATATGCAGAATCATGCTTATTTCTTGGAATTACTATGAACGTCAGTTTTGACACTTAAGTTTATTTTTTTTTTAATTTTTGGAAACGATTTTTCGTTCTTTTCTGCCAAACAACACGAGACACAGTTAAAAAAAGGGACATACAGGTGAAAATCTTATTTTGTTTGTATATTATTAGTTTATCATGTGTTTACATTTCCATTCATTTTACTTTTTCAATTATTTTCATATTTTTCAAATATATTATAGTAATATTGAAACTTTGACAATACTTTAAATATCTTTAGTAAATTTAACATGTTTGCTATTTACATATTTATTCATATTATTATATTTTAAATACAGATATCAGTATATTTTAAAAAGAAGACATTTACTAACTTTTATTGCAATGTTTGATAATTCTTTAAGTCGAAGTTTTCTTGAATAGTTATTAAGTGTGCATATTTACTTCATATTATATCAAATAAAGTGATCGAAACGGAACACTTAAACATTTTACGAAAAGTATTTATGTGTTAAAAAAAAAGAAGCATTTAAATAGCCCTATAATATATTTACTCCATATTACACAAAATATAGTGATCGAAACGGAACACTTAAAACATTTTACGAAAAGTATTTACAAGTGTTTAAAAAGAATTTATTAGTGTTTAAAAAAAGTAAGCATTTAAATAGCCCTACAAACGCTTTTTGCGCATTTTTAGTGAAGATATCATACAGGTGTTATAACAAAACCTCGTTTCTCACGCCAGTGTTAAAAAAAATCTCCCCATCTCCCCTCAACTCATCGTTCGAGAATCATAGAGGATATTCAACACATGGTTTCAACATGTGAAGAAACGGAAGATAAGGAAACCCAACTGCACCAATTGTTCAAGAGGATCTTATTACCTTATGGAACACTTGGATTGGATACTGCTTATGCAGGAACCTCATCATGTTGTAGTGAGTAAACAAGTTTTTAACTATTTGAATAGCCCTTTTTCAGGTGAAAAACCATTTATCGTTTATACACGTAAGTCTCACACCATATGACAGAGTTGCCAACTAATTTATTTTAAATTTTTGCTGAAAAACCTAATTTTATTCATACTTCATCATACGGCCAAGGGTTCTTAAACTGTCTACGTGTGCACTTGACAGGTCGTTCCACGTTTCAGACGCCATATATAACCGCTAACAGGTTATAGAAGGATTTTTTGTGGACACTCTGTATATTTTGTAAAGACAGTGATCATTATTTTCGATTTATACTTTATTCTGCAACGCACATAAGTTGTTTTTTTGGTGGGAATTGCTTCTTTCCCACACAATTGGACAAAGAGGTCTTTCATCGTTTTCTCATATATATATTTAAACATTGCTTTTGCTGAAAACATTTCAGCTGGTGACGAACCATTTCAGTGTTTTTCCCTGACTCATTATATACAAAGTATATATTCTATAGTTATTCAATTTGCTGAGGATTCATCGTTACGCCGCAGGATTGTCGGCACAGCAATTGGATTCGTCGTGGGACGATCCGGACAACTTTTCCCCAGTGCTAATCCCCAAGTGTGTCAGTGGTATGAGAGAAGCGTTTGTAGTGATATTTGAATTATAATCATATATATATAAAGGGCAAAGCGTGATTTCAGCGACTAAAATTATTATACATATTCAGTGTTCAGTGTTGTGTTCATTTCTCTTCGTTATATATATATATATATATATATAATAGTGTTCTAATAAATAAGAATAGTGTCATTTAATCCAGTGTGTTTTCGTTGTTGGTATGAGTGATGCTTGTGTGCGTTATGGTCTGGATGACCATCTGATCGTCCGTGAGGTTTTCAAGACGAGACACCCGAACCTCTCGGCGCCTAATGGTCATCTCATTATTGAAACCGGCGAGCGATTTGGGAACAGTTTGTAACTCTTCTTGGAGAGGTCCTTCATCGTCCTGTCCAGGTAAGTTCCAGTCTCAGGAAAATACTTAATGGTAGAACTACGAACCACGAACAGCGACCAGATTACACGAAACGGTTACAAATAAATGTTCACCCAAATAGAGACCTCGAATTAAATTGGTTACTAATAAAAGGACGCCCAAACAGCGACTTGACACCCGGGCTATTACATGGATTTGTTGTATATGTTCTTCTTGAATTGGGAAAAGATATTTTTCTTCACCGTCGACAAATGATTCATTAATGTTCGGGGTCCGTTGCATACATTTATAATTCTCTTCGTTAAATTTCTTTTTCCTATTCTTTTTTCTATTTTCTAGAAGTGTTTCTAGTTTTCCCTTTTCCTTGTTGTTTTTATTGTAGGCGTTTTTTCCTTGTCCTCGTATATATGCCTACATATATACATTGAACAATATGACCCCATCACGAAAACAGGTGGCTTGTTCACGGATTACATCAATACGTTTTTGTAATCGAAAATGGAAGCTTCTGGCTGGCCAAGTTCCTGTGTCACCGAAAAAGACAAAACAAAATTTATACAAAACGTCCTGGAGCGTGAAGGTATTGCATTGGATCCGACCAAAATTGAAAAGAATCCTGCACGAAGAAGTTTATCTAAGCTTTGTGTTAACGCATTATGGGGCAAGCTTTCTCAGCGTACAAAGATTAGGCAGACCACAATTATTGATCGGCCAGAAGAATTTTATTAAAAACTCACTTCCCCCTTCATTGAACTCCATCAAATTGTACCGATCAATGATACGATGTTATATGCGTCCTGGGAGTACAATGAACATGTGCCTCTTCAAAACCGAAACATCAATGTCGTTTTAGGCGCGTTTACAACATGTCAGACACGTCTGGAACTGTACAAGTACCTGGAAATGTTGCAGGAACGTGTTTTATATTTCGACACGGATTCTGTGATATTTACAGAAAAGCCTGGAGAGCCAACCATTGAACCTTCCACGTACTTGGGATGCTTATCGGATGAGATGGAGTCTTATGGACAACGGGCATACATCAAGACTTTTGTTAGTAGAGGACCAAAAGTTATAGCTTAGAAATATACAATCCAGATACCAACGTCACCAGTTACATATGTAAAATTAGAGGATTTACATTAAATTACAATGCAGGACAGCAATTAAATTTCAACACGCTAAAATAAATGATTACAAATCAATGCCGTGGACAAGTCACGATTACCTTCCCGCATAAAATATGCAGGACCAAAAACCATACAATCGTCACACGCAAAGAAGAAAAATGTACAGCATCCTATACACAAAGCGTCGATTTAAAGAACTCAATTCTTATGATACGGTTAAGTACGGGTACGTTAAGAAACGGAAGTTGGAACTGGAAAAAGAAAATGAAGAAAAAACTGTAAATACCCAGTGAGGCCACCATTTCTTTTTTTCTTTTTCTTTTTTTCTCCTTGACCATAAAGCAACAACACCAAGAAAAAAAAATACCCAGAAGAGTTCATAAACCACTAACACCACCATCAGTGGAAGAAATGCTGTCATCTCGTACCCGAGGAGGAAGATGGAACTAAACAGAGAGTGTTACACATCCATCTTCTACGAGTAAGTTTCATTTCTCTTTTATCAATATTTACTTGTTTTTATTGTTTCAGAAAAAAATCATAAACTAATCCATTGTTTCTTCTTTTTCTTACAGGATACGTCTACAAGAGTCGAAGATGATGACACGTCCAAAATATTCATTAACTAGATCCTGTATTCATTATGTTAATAAACTTGTAAGGGAAGAGCACATACCTTCCGTTAAAATACAAGTTGAAAAAAATGTGTTTTATTATTTCTTGAAACCTTGAACACTTGTTTTCAAATAATGGTAATCTTGAAAATTTAAGGTGGAAAATATATCCAAGATTTGTTTTAAATGATTAGTTTGAAAATATTTTGTTCGAAAAATTAATTAAAGAATTTTTAGTGTCCAAAATTTGGTTTTTAATTTTCAGTTCGAAAAAATTTGATTTGAAAATTTTTAAATGTGGTTTACATATCTAGTTCGAGACTTGTTTTTAAAAATTGGTTTAGTTCGAAAATTTGTTTGAAATATTTTTTGGGTTCAAAAATGTTTTTCAATTTTTTTAGTTCGAAAAAAAGTTTTAAATTTTTTTAGTTCGAATTTTTTTTTTCATTTTTTTAGTTCGAAAAATTTTTTTTAGTTCGAAAAAAATTGTTTGAAATTTCTTGAACTCTGCGGAACCGTTTTGAGAAGAATCGGAGTAGTTTAGGTAAGAAAAATCTAGCAACACTGTTTCCATTAATGAAGTGCTTACTGAGCGTTTGAAAAAATCACTTAAACTCACAACAATGTGTTATAAGAAATCTACAAGCGACAAGAATGGACCCTCTCTTTCACCATTGTTAAAAAAGTGTATCCTTCCAGAGACATAGGCTAGTAATTCAAGGACAGGATCTCCATACGTAAACATGTAAGGCAAGCTGGTAGTAATCAAGGTAAGAAAGCTGGTAATCATCTTATCTGTCAAAAAGAACGATAATATTTAAGGTAAACTTCAGTACAATATCATGATACCAAAAAAAGGGTTATTAAGGAGGGGGTTGAATCCTCCATGGGAACTTTAATGTACCAAAAAGGATAACCATTAAAAGTGATAGGGATTATATAAGAATCAAATTCCGTTAAGGAGTATTCATAACTTCAGTATCATTGATGCCCAATTGTTTTAAATTTTAAAATCCCGCTCGAGTGGATCGCCGTCATATCACGTAACCTAAAAAAAATGATTTTTTAGCATGGGCTGGGGCTAAGATCATGTTACTTCCATCCCCCAATCAAATCGAGGTAGCAAAACATTAATCTTACCCATAAAAATGAAACAAATGAGTGAGAGATTTCCCCTACGTTACACTATGTAGCCTGTTCACCGTGTGGCGGGTCTAAAATCATGTGACCTCTTTCAGCCAATCAGTATCGTAGTACCAAAGTACACATCAAAGCCGATACCCTAATTTCAAAAATCCTAGGACCTAAGATCATGTTACCTCTATCAGCCAATCAGAATCAAGGTACCAAAGCACTCATCTTAACCGTAAAAGGAAACGAATTTCAAAAATCCCAAGTGATGGATTTCCCCGCAAGGGTAAAACATGACGTCATATCATGTGACCTGTTCATCGTGTAGCGGGTCAAAGATCATGTGACCTCTATCAACCAATCAAAATCAAGGTACCAAACCATTCAACTTACCCGTAAAAGGAACGAATTTTAAAAAAGTCCCAGAGCCTAAGATCACGTGACCTCTATCAACCAATCATTATCGTGGTACCAAAGCATTCATATTACCCGTAAAAGGGAACGAATTTCAAAATCCAAAGTTAAAGATTTCCCCCGCGGAGTGACACATGACGTCATACCACATGACCTGGAAATTTGAATTTCCCGTTGGGCGGGGCCTAACATCACGTGACCTCTATCAGCCAATCAGAATAGAGGTACCAAACCACTCATCTTAGCCGTAAAAGGGAACAAATTTCAATCAACATTCGTTGATTTCCCGCTCCTATCGAACTTAAACTAGAAAACGTACACGGTTCACCCTTGTAAATACGTTAACTAGAGAATAGCAGATAAGAGTGATTTAATAGCATATCTCCCTACCACTGCATAGGAAAATATCCTATGGGCTTACGTAAAAAAAAAACTGTATTCTACCACAGATTATAGTATGCTAGGAACAAAACGCCTATAAAGTGTACGCCGGGCTCTTTTCAGGGCCAAAAAAGAGAAAAGACAAAATACGTCAGCTCTTTTCAGGGCTAAATCTACGGTGACTTTGACAATTGACGGATTGACAACCACTTGTACCGTCTGTTGTTTTGAGAGGCTCCGGCCCTCCCGGGTACTACGATTCGCACTGGGCCCGGTGTATGAACAGGCCTTGCCGACAGTCTGGAGCACCTCGAAACACCAACGATCCAAGTGGAACGTACTCCCACAGTAGCGGCCCTTAGCCCCCCCCCCTAACACGCGTTGACGCCACTGGAAATCTAACGGTGCCATACCAAGGTGTCGTCAAACACTTTACGGCCGCTACCCACAACTAACACACACTCCTATCGCTAACACACACACCAAATGCCAAAATATCTGACCAAGAGGCCCATATCACCGAAGAACGAAAAAAACGCCAAAAGCCACATTTGCATGTGTCATTAAGGGAGTGCACAGAACCACAGCGATTGATGGCATAAAGGAAGACCTAAGAGAGCAGAAAATCAACTTCTCCAACATTACGCGGATGAGAAATGACGAAGGACCTCACCCTATCCTTCGGTTATTTTCGCAGGAACCGCAACAGATAAATGAGCTGATCACCAACGGCATAACCATCTATTGCGCGAGATACCACGTAGAAGCCTCCCGAAATGAAGCACGCCCCCTTCCATGTCCTAAATGCTTTACATATGGCCACACATTGACGGAGTGCAAACAAGAACGAAAATGCTTCAAATGTGGTGAAAACAAAACCAAATCTCACTCATGCCCGGATGTAAACGCAAAAAATTTCTGCGCCACATGCAGACTGGAAGGCCAAAGAACTGGGGCCGGCACATGTCCGCAACGCCCCCGAAAAAAGGAAGCTAGGCCAATCACACGCATTTACCAAGAAATCGCCTCACCACAACCACAAGAAACAGTGACCGAGGATTCGGACAACGAACAAAACAATCCTGCTGATCCCCAAATCCACACACTGGACCCCCTCATAACGGAAACCATTGAGACAGCCATTAAAAAAGCCACTCATAAAATTCTGAAATGGACCACCGTAGTTCAGAAAATGGCACTACCCCCATACATGCAACAAAACCTAGAAATGGCAATCACTAAGGCTAGCCTAGACATTCTCCTGGAACGTATCAACGCCATCACATCTACCGACGGCCGTATACATATGACATATGCTGAATTAGTACGCAACAAGGACACCCGACTAAATAAAAAAAAGAGTAATTAACACCACCATGGACGCAAGACAAGATGGACCATAGGGAACAAAGAAGATCCTCAAACGAAAGAAGCGCTAGGCAGATTAAGATCCTGTTCATCAATATACAAGGAATGAAAGATAAATCTATAAAACATTCAAACCTTCCTTCAAGATCATAAAATAGATGTCACCGTCGTAAACGAGACAAAACTTAACTCCAAAACACCATTCTTCATATCTGGCTACAAATGCGTAAGAGACAACAGCACCGAAGGACAAATTATCTGCGGCGGCACACTCATTCTCATTCACGACAGCCTACCCTACAAGAAAATCCCTATGCCTAATCACCCTTCAAATAACGTCATCACCCCATTATAATACAAATACCCACCCCCCAACCAATTTCAATTGCTACGCTATACAACAAACATAGAGACAATATCCAACAAAGTTTCCCCTTCCTGAATTTCCTCGCGACCCTCCTCAACCCTATCCTTATGGCAGACCTCAACAGCCAACATCGTTTCTTGGGAGACGTCATGACGAACAACAATGGTAAAAAACTACTGCAATATCTGACCAAAAACAGTTACCTCAGCATCAAACTCCCAGGACCAACAAGACCAGGCAGACATCCAGGAGAAGAAGACTCAAACCCGGTAAAATCCTAATCACGCCGCCTCTATACAAAACACGACATGAAATCTCACTCAACCACGACCTGCCATCAGATCATCTCGGAATAATCATGGAATTTAATAACATACAAATTACACGGAACTTAAAACAAATCCTTAACTACAAGGCAGCAAACTGGGAATTGTACAAAACTTACATAAATAACAATCTTCTAAACATCAGAATAAACTCCAACCCGCAAGACATAGAGGAAGCAAATAAACAGATAACACAAATTCTACAAACCGCAGGCGACCAATTCATCTCTCTTCAAACAATAGATATCAACGAAGAACGCCTCCTTCGACCAATCATAAAGAAAATACGACATAAACGCAGATTACAAAATACATACAAGAAGTATCACAGGCCGGAAACCAAAACTGCCATTAACGCCATCACACATGAAATAAAAGCTGCCATAAAGGAATTCAGAGAAGAAAAACTAATAAAGACATGCGGGAAACTAAACGCCCTTCCAAAAAAAAGCCTTTTGGAAGACCATTCAAAAACTCACCAGAAGATACAAACAAAATGGCGCCATAGCAGACATCCTTGATGAAAAACAAACAATAACAACAGAAGAAAAACTCATTACTTTCCGAGCATCCTTCCAGAAGAAGTGGCAAGCACACACAGCTCAAACTACAGAACAACAAGATATATCCACCCGAGCAAATCTCATAAAACAATTCATTCAGCACCACATCGATATTACTGCCGCCGATCTCGCAGACCAACACCCGGGCAACACTGCGGCCTTGCTTGCAGATATCACGGCCATGGAAGTCGAAAAAGTAATAAAGAAACGGCGAGACTCCGCTCCAAGTCCGGACAAAATAACAAACCAAGCCCTGAAAAAAAGCTCCTCATAGCCTATGCAATGCATTGGCCCTACTGTATGCTGCTAGTTATAAAACCGGATACATTCCAGCAGAATGGAAAAATGCCACAACAATAGTCATGCCAAAACCAGGAAAAGACAAAAAACAAACAGACAATACAGGCCAATCTCCCTCACAGCTACTATGTCCAAAATTCTGGAAAAATTCTAGTAAACAGAATGCACCAATACCTGTCAGAAATAAATCTACTCACCCCGCACTAGGCTGGCTTCCTACCCCCTCAGCACCATCGACCAGGCCATCAGAATCATAAATGACACGGAAAACACGCTCAGAAGAAAACTCCGAGAGGGGGCAGCCTTCATGGACCTCTCCTCCGCTTTTGACAAAGTCTGGCATGATGGCCTCATCTACAAACTAACTGAAATGAAACTACCCACAACCATCATACGGTGGATACATCACTTCCTACACAACGGAACTACCCAGATACGAATCAACAACCAGTACTCAGAACCCATAAATATAGAAAGGGGGGTGCCACAAGGAACTACGATCACTCTACTATTATATATATTATATGTAAACGACACACCAGTTAATCAAAATCTCAACATGAAAATAGGCCTCTTAGCAGATGACACCGCATATTGGACTCACAGCAACTCGTCACACCTGATCCTAAAACGACTGGAAAAACAAATAGCAGCATTCAAACGCTGGTGTGATAAATGGATGCTCACACTAAACGCCACAAAGACCCAACTTATAATATTTCACCTAAACGGCGTAGGCAGTAGAAAAAATAAAACCAAGCATTTCAAATAGACAACAAAAAAGTTCACCCAGCTCAACAAACCAAATATTTGGGAATCACCCTTGACCACTTCCTCACACTGCAACCACATGTGAAAGAAGTAAAGAAAAAAGCTGTAAAAGCGATCCACATGCTCAAGCCGCTTGTAATCAGAACACCTCTTAATTTTAACAAAAAACTACATTTATACAAAATGTTGGTGCGCCCAATTCTCCTTTATGGCCACGCTCTGTTCAACGAAGCAAACATAAAACTTCTTCGCAAAACAGAATGCTACTTCTTGCGAATTCTCTACCAAGACTTCAGAAGCTCGGCACAAGAACTATACTAATCCTCAAAACTAGAACATATCCAAGACGTCATTACCAGGCTAAACAAAACCTACTTTAAGAACTTACAAGAAAAACAGTAAAAGACATTGCACAGGTGAACTACCAAAAACAAGGCGTCAACACCTCCTGCATCGTAGCCAGACGTAAATACACCAACCCACACAGACACACACACACACACACACCCCAAAAAAAATCACCGCACTCAGAACACCACTAGAAACAAACGCATAGATGCGCAAACACTCACACACACACACACAAAAAACTCAGAACATCATGAGAAACATAAATGCATAGATGTGTTAACACACAACAATAATATTAATAAAAATATTGATAATAATAGAATAATAATAACAATAAAACCAAAATAATCATAAAAATAAAAATAAACAAGTAATCCCAAACAAGCCACACATATAAATAAAGTTCTAAAACAACCAAATTTCCTAATAAACTAAATATGCCACAAAATTACATAAATAAATAAATAAATAAATAAAAGAACCCTAACTCTCGAACCTCCACAAACCCAAAATAAAAAATAAACAACCAAAAAACACCTTCAACACCCAGACCAAACCAAGACAAGCCCCTGTCTACTGACATGTCAAACTTTGGCTGACACCCTCGAACTCCTCACCACTCCGTCTCAATGACTTCTCCTTCGCTTGCTGCATGCGTCAGATACCTAAGCACTCACACTGAACAAAATAAAAACACAATCACTGGACAAAGTAGCTGTAGGCTAGACGTCCATAGTAGAATACAGGGCGTATAGATGGCCGAGTCAGCGAAATTTGATCTTGTTTTCCTAGAAATCGATATCATTTCCTGGAATTGGGAGGCAAGTTTCGACAAGCCTTTAGTTGCTATGTTCATAGCCTTTTACGGCTACCACAGAAGCCCGTGGGAAAATTTTGGTTTATTTGAACCCCCGTCACCCCCTACTCCTCCTGGAAAACCAAAGAGCATAAGCGATTTAGCCCCTTGGTCCTATTTCCACGAAATGTCTGTAGATTATGAACTGAAAGCATGATATTCAAATGATAGAAGCTTCTCAGCAGATTGTATGAAATTGGTCTTAGTTGCTAAGGTAAATATTATATTTCATGATTTTTTTAAAACGTGGGATTACACACAATATATGAGTCTCATAACGAAACACATACCCATGCAAAATCGTGTTGCTTAGCCCCCATTGGTTCTATTCCCACAAAGTGTCTGTAGATTATGAACCGAAGACGTGATATTCAAATGATCAAAGCTTCTCACGAAATTGACTTAGTTGCTAAGGCAAATATTGTATTTCACGATTTTTTTAAGACGTGAGACAAGAAACAATATATGAGTCTCATAACGAAACACATACCTATCACTCCTCCCCCAGACCTCCTGCGAATGGATTCCAATGATTGAGCATATTCTAATAGCGGAAGCTTCTCATAGCATATCATATTGTTTAAAAACGTAGAATGTGAAATGTGTTACATAAATATTCACATGATGTTGTCTGTTATGACAAGTAAATCGATATCATTTCCTGGAATTGGGAGGCAAGTTTCGACAAGCCTTTAGTTGTTATGTTCATAGCCTTTTACGGCTATACCACAGGAGCACGTGGGAAAATATTGATTTGTGAGAACCGCCTGTTGCTAGATATAGCCTGTTGCTAGAAACAAGATGAAACATGCCTTTCTCGGCCTTTTAGGGTTACCATCAGCTATAGGTTCATGAAAAACATGCATTTTCTATTCGTGTTGTATTGGTTAGCCAATTTGGATTCCCAAGCCCCGCCCCTCCCGCACAGACTCTTGGACGGCTACCGGATCTTCATCAGAGTCCTTTCAGTTATCACGATTGAAGCCTAGCAATTGATTGTGTTTTCAGCCTAAAACTGTAGTGTGTGTTTTGTGCTTTCAGTTATCACGATTGAAGCCTACCAATTGATTGTGTTTTCCGCCTCAAACTGTAGTGTGTGTTTGTGATACCGGTCGTTCTTATTAAAATAGGTAAGTCATATATATATATATATATATATATATATATATATATATATATATATATATATGTTCTTTCTTCATTTAGTTATAAAGGCAGTTGAAAGAACAATTGTATTTATTCATAGTTCTGTTCAGGTTCGAACATTAAAAAAAAACACAGACACATACATACATATATGTGAATGTCTGTTTTTCTAGTCTCTTTCTTTCTCTGTTTGCTAGCACATTGAACTCCATCTTAAAATGGTTTAGTTTCAAGAGCAACAGATAAGATAACATTGTCAAATGTTTTGATTATACGTATTGCAACTAGTTAAGAGACTGACCAACAGCCCTGCTAAACGAATGATGAAAGGTACAGTACATTTAATTGTATGTTAAATCATATTATGTTTTAAAATGTTATATGTGTCTGTAGTATATGCTTGGGGGGAGCCCCCCTGGAACATCGAACCACTTCACCTTTAAGTAATGATAATAGAATAAAAAATGTGGAACGGGAGAAAAAAAGAAATGAAATCTCTATGAGTTTTAGTCCTATAGTTGACTACTAGACTAGTGGAGAGGGAAAGTGATGATGAGAAATGATGAAGTGAAGAAAGTAGGAGGAAACGGGAGAACTCCCAAGGAAATCCATTCATACGGTGTCTGTCCACCATAAAGTTCATTTGTCTGGAGCAGATTTTGAACACGGTGCCTCACGGATCACAGGTGAACGCTCCGGGAGAACCCAGAGGAAATCCACGTACACTGTGTTTGTCCATCATAAAGTTCATCTGTTGGGAACAGGATATTGAACCTGGGACCCCCCATGCACCAGAAGTGAACGCTTTATCAGTGAGTCACCGAGGACCCTGATGAAAAAAAAGTATAAAAATATGGTAAGAAACACGTCCACCGAGCTAAGATGCACTCCAGACAGTGTATTTACTCTGCGTTTCCGTGTTTCATAGAGATGAAATTCTAACGTTAAAAACACATACATATAAGCGAGTTTGTATGATGCTTCTGTTCGCTGTACGTTGATTTCTAAGAAAATGATAAGATGGAATTCTTGAATGTTTTCTGACTCGCATTGCAATTATATATCAGCTGACGCAAGAAATGTCTGTAGACTTGGTGTTTTAATTTTGATAATATGATGCATACCTGTCTGTCTTTCTGTCTGTAAATGAAATCTTTGAACAATGAAGAGTTTTTCGTCCCACAATAAAGCCAACAAGGTCTGTCTGTCTTTCTGTCTGTAAATGAAATCTTTGAACATTGAAATGAAATCTTTGAGTTTTACGTCCTACGATTATGCCAACAAGGTTAATGGGAAATCTTTGAGTTTTACGTTCCACGGTTGGAAATCTTTAAGTTTTACGTCCCACAGTTATGTCGGCTATCCTAATGGAGACGGTGGTGATGAGTTGTTGAGTTGAGTTGATTTTAGTTTAGCGTCCCTTTCAGCAGCGAGGCTATATGAGACGTGGACCTACTGATGAACGTGGAATCCGAACCACATGATTTCCCGCCGGGACGGTGGTGATGAGAAATGAATGAAATGTTGGAAAGGAGATAGTTGGATGAAATTCACGTACACGGTGTTTGTCCACCACAAAGTTCATTCTGATTGGAACCGGATTTTGAACCTACGACCTATCATGTATACGGTGTTTGTCCACCACAAAGTTCACTTGATGGGAACAGTATATTGAACCTGTGACCCCATACACCAGAGGTGAACGCTCTACCAGTGAACCACCGTCACCCCCAAACCCCCTTGAGCTAAGATCTAACGAGAGAAACAATGAAATGAAATCTGAGTTTTACGTCCCACTCTTATGACGATTAGGCTAATGGGAAATCTTTAAGTTTTACGTCCCACAGTCATGTCGGCTATTCTAATGGAGACGGTGATAATGAGAAATGAATGAAATGTTGGAAAGGAGATAGTGGGAGGAAATTCACGTACACGATGTTTGTCCCCATAGTTTTCGGGGTCGCTGTGTTGAATAATAATACTCTGAACTGAATAACACATCATCTAAGGGGGTTGATGTTGGGCGGGGGTCTTCAGGGTTGATATCGGGACACGTAAAAATAATTTAAAATGAACGATACTAGTGTCAAATACATAATTTTCGCGGTCGCTGTGTTCAATGATGATACTCTGAACTCAATAACACATCATCTAAGGTGTTAAAGTTGTGGGGGGTCTCCTTGGTTGATATCGAGACACGTAAAATAATTTAAAATGAACGATACTAGTGTCAAATACATAGTTTTTGGGGTCGCTGTGTTCAATGATGATACTCTGAACTGAATAACACATCATCTAAGAGGGTTAAAGTTGTGGGGGAGTCTCCAGGGTTGATATCGAGACACGTAAGAATAATTTAAAATGAACAATATTAGTGTCAAATACATAGTTTTCGGGGTCGCTGTGTTCAATGACGATACTCTGAACTCAATAACACATCATCTAAGAGGGTTAAAGTTGTGGAGGAGTCTCCAGGGTTGATATCGAGACACGTAAAAGTAATTTAAAATGAACGATACTAGTGTCAAATACATAGTTTTCGGGGTCGCTGTGTTCAATGATGATACTCTGAACTCAATAACACATCATCTAAGGAGTTAAAGTTGTGGGGGAGTCTCCAGGGTTGATATCGAGACACGTAAAAATAATTTAAAATGAACAATACTAGTGTCACATATATAGTTTTCGGGGTCGCTGTGTTCAATGATGATACTCTGAACTCAATAACACATCATCTAAGGGGGTTAAGGTTGGAGGGTCTCCAGGGGAATAAGTATAAAATTCAATTACAGATCGTTTATACATTAGATAATACACTTGAAGCAAACGCTGAACATACATTTGTTTCACTCCCGGAGAATACGAAAAAAGTTACAATTCATTTTAAGTACTTAAAAGGTATGCTATTTTTTCCCTTGAAACTTCTGCTTTTTCCGTACAACGAATTGAAATTTATGTGTATATATACTGTTTATATTTATTTGGAATATGGTTATAAGTAACCAGTTCTTTTTTTTATTTTAGGTTGAATGTAAACAAAGATAAATGCATCAGACTTTCCTTATCCTTACCGACATTATTATTCCATTGTTAATAACTTATATATATAGCCTTTTTTTATTTATTCATATATTCTTTTAAAGCGCTTTTATTTATATTCTATTTGAAATAATACTTATATATCCACTATTTACATATACATATATGAAAATTTTTGTTTTGCATTACGTATATACATCCGGGGAGTAAAAATGGAAAACAAGTGTACGCAAGTTATTAAAAGAGATTACCGCATTAATGACATAGAAGAAGAAGAAGAAGAGGTAATCGAAGTAAATTTAGAGACGCAAGTTCTTCTAAGAGAAATAGATGCCGTAATTAGAATAGAAGAAGAAGAAGTATATCATCAGGGAAGGAAGGAAGAAGATGATGAAATGAAGAAAGGTACACAAAAGGAGGAAGAACTCATAGAAGAAGAAGAAGAAGAAGAAGAAGAAGAGATGATGATCAATACCAAGGATGTTATAAAATAGAGGATCTGCCCATACAAGAAAATCGTGAAGCCATACGTCACAGCTTCGCCACGCCTACATTGCCCACTCCACGCCACTAAAATCGCAATGCTTCGAGCCAACAATCATGGCGGAAACGAAAATAGCCAATCAGACGTTCGGGCTCAGACGATGCTCGGTTGTTTTCTGGCTTCATTGAGTTCATATGATGAAGATACCTATGGGCATATCCTTCTATTTTATAACATCCTTGATCAATACCGAAAAAAGAGATGCAGGTAGTGAAATTCAATTTGCAGAAAAAAAAGAAGAAGAAGAACTATTAGAAATATTGGAAAGAGCAGGTAATAGAATGATAACAGAAGAAGGAGAAGAGGAAGCATCCGAACGTATTGCTCAAATAAAAAAATGGTTACAAGAAGGAGCAAAAGAGAAGAACACATCGAAGAAAGGACAAAAGAAGAAGAAGAAGAAGAAGAAGAATTGTTAAATCTAACGTTCTCCCAAATAATAGGAGAGACTTACAATGAGGAAGAGAAGAAGAAGACAGAAGAAGATGAGTTCTACGAAACTGAGCTAGAAAAATGGATTACCAATTTATTTCCCAATAATGAAAAAGAAGAAGAACATCAGCAAGAAGTAATATTTCCATCAATTATGGAAATATTAGCTGAGGCTAATACAGAACATACAGAAATAGAAATTGAATTAGACGAAATAGAAAAAAGAATGGACGAGTTGCTATCCGTATTTGAAGCAGAACGAAACTCAAATGTACAAGTAGGATTTGGAAATAACAGCCGTAATGATGAAAACAATAGATTTCATATAATAGAAGAACGTAGAAGACAATACAGAAGATACAATATGGCTGGTACAATGCTAAGATTCCGTCTAGTCCCCGTGCGTGCAGGTGAATATCCTTTTACTGCAATTGAAACAAGTCTACGTGCTTTATTAGATTATTTGCTACGTGATGTGGACCAGCATGATTACGTAGGAATAACAATCACAAATGAGAGAGAAGGACACCGCCCTTTTTGGTTATCGTTCAGAGAAGAAATCTCTGCAAGAAATCTCTCAGCAGAAGTTCTATGGACAAGTTATGAGAAAGTACTGCAAGGTAATGCGGCTTTTCTTATAAATGAAGATTGCATCGTGAATTTTCATCATGTACGCATGCCTAAGGACAAAGTCCTTTGAAACAATATGTTATGAATACTGAAGAATATGTAAAGGCAAAACGTGGTATTATCACAATTAAGAATAAAGGCACAAGATGTTTAGCACATGCAATCATAGTTGCCATAGGACTGAAAGAATACAAGGGAAGAAATCAAACTGAATACATTAGATATGTAAAAAATCAAAGTAAATATATCATAGAAAAAAAGCAGAAGAACTGTGTGAAGCTGCTGATGTAGATCTTAGTCATGGTGGTGGAATTCCTGAAATTCGCAAATTTCAGGAATATTTAAAGGATTATAAAAATACAGTGTATAGGGGGTTTTCAGGCAGTGATGTTATGTTTGAAGCACCACCAAGTGATAACGAGAGAACTGCTTTAAATTTACTCTTCGTAGATAACCATTACAACGTCATTGAAAGCTTGACAGCATGTTTTAGCTGTAGTTATTATTGCGAAAGCTGTCATAAGAAATATGAAAACAAACATGAACATTTAAAACATTGTACAGGTGTATGTTATCGTTGTCATCAGAAGCCACCATGTGACTTTAAAGAAACCCATATTACTTGCAATGATTGTAATCGAGAATTTTATGGCCAGTCATGCTATGACTATCACAAGTCAGCGCCGTATCAAAATGGAAAACCTTTATGTTCAACTGTGAAATGTTGTGCCCAGTGTTTGAAAATTTATGTAGTGAAAGAAAAACGTTCTCGCGTATGTGGAGAAACTTATTGCAACATTTGCTATGATAAAGTACCACCCAATCATGAATGTTACATGAAAGTGAATGAAAGAAGAAAATTAAAAAAGTCAATGAAAAAATTATCATGGAGAAGAAAGCTATGATTGTGTTTTATGATATTGAATGCACACAAGATACGAAAATAGAAGAGGAGAACGCAAACATATATGAGCATATACCTAATGTCTTGGTTAGTCAGCATACATGTTACAGATGTTATGAAGACAACGACATCAAATATAATTGTATGGTTTGTGGAAAACGAGAAAATATATTTGACGGAAAAAATGTAATAGAAGACTTTCTAAAACATCTTCAGGAACGTCGTCCAAACATTAAATCAGTAACATGTGTGGCCCATAATTCTAAGGGCTATGATGCACATATCATCATTAAGACCATGCTTGAGAAGATGAATTGGACTCCAGAAGTAATCATGATTGGAGCGAAAATTCTATCTCTTAAAATAGGGAACGTAACATTCATTGATTCACTAAGCTTTCTTCCTTTGCCCTTAAGTAAATTAAGTGGTGCATTTGGTCTTCAATCGTGCAAAGGATATTTCCCACACTTTTTCAATCGACGTGAGAACCAAACATATGAACGTACACTTCCAGACATTAGATATTATGGAGCAGATACCATGAAAATAGACGAAAGACGCAAGTTTCTCCAATGGTATACTGAACATCAAAACGATACCTTTAAAATGAAAGAACTCATCAAATATTGTGTACAGGATGTTGAAGTATTACGTCAAGCATGTATTTCCTTTATGAATACATTTGAATCTGAAACAAATGTAAATCCCTTACTTGAATGCATTACAATCGCCAGTGCATGTAATTTGGTGTATCGTAGAAATTTCTTAAAGGAAAATACGATTGGTATCATACCAAAGAACGGGTATCGATGGAGAGATGTCCAGTCAATTGAAGCAGTACAATGGATAGCTTGGGAAGAAAAAGCAAGAAACATACAAATTACCAATGCTGCACGTAGTAAGGAAAAACGAATTGCATCAATGAAAGTAGATGGTGTATGGACAGATCCCAATACAGGAAGAATACACGTGTGGGAATGTGAAGGCGATTTCACACATGGCTGTATCTACTGCTACCCTAACGACAGAGATAAACCCATCTATAATAATGCTACACATACCATGAAATTTCGATATGAAGCAACAAAGAAGAAAATCCAAAAATTAAAAGATTTTAGCTGTGAAGTGCATGAAATATGGGGCTGTGAATTTAAAAAACAATTGGCAGGAAATGAAGAGATGAAGAAGTATGTTAGTAATCATCCGTATACAAAGAAATCACCATTAAATCCTCGTGACGCTTTTTATGGAGGACGTGTGAATGCCATACGTTTGTATCATAAAGCACAAGAATCTGAAGGAGAAACCGTTCAATACAAAGATGGTATTTCGTTGTACCCCCATATTTGTAAGACTAAGAAGTTTCCAATTCGTCATCCTACTATCTATCTGCCTGGAGATTCAAATATTCCCACCATTGAAGAAGTTGAAGGATTAGTTAAACTAAGTATTCTACCTCCAAAAAATCTCTTACACCCAGTTCTTCCTTACAAGTCAAATGATAGATTGATGTTTCCACTTTGTCGTACATGTTGAGATGAATTAAAGCAGTCATCTTGTAATCACAGCGATGAAGACCGAGTTCTACACGGTACATGGGTAGCAGATGAAGTAAGAAAAGCATTAGAAAAAGGATACAAAATAATAGATATTCATGAAATTTGGGCATATGATATTGTTCAATATGATGAAGAAATAAAAAGTGGCGGCTTTTTTGCAGAGTACATAAACACCTTCCTGAATGCAAAAACGGAAGCTAGTGGATGGTCAGCATGGTGTGAAACAGATGAGCTAAAGCAGAAGTACATTCAGCAATTTTATGAAAAGGAAGGAATACGTCTCGATAAAAATAAAATTCATCATAATCCAGCACTTAGAAGTTTAGCCAAATTATTGCTAAATTCATTTTGGGGAAAATTTGGACAACGTGAGAACATGGGTCATGTAACCATTATTAATGACCCAAAGGAATTAGGCTATATGAGAAATTAACATGTCATGATATAGACGTTCATCAAATATTTCTAGTAAATGATGATATGATATATGTATATTGGCAATACACAGATGAAGTTCCTGTTTCACTACCAACAGTAAATGTCGTCATAGCCGCGTACGCAACAGCACAAGCAAGATTAGAAGTGTACGAGTATTTAGATCAACTGCAAGAAAGAGTATTGTATTTTGATACAGATTCAGTCATTCATACACAAAAACCTGGTGAGACTACAATCCCAACTGCTGACTTTTTAGGCGATTTAAAAAATGAAGTACTCGAGTATGGTAAAGAGGCCTATATTTCAGAATACGTCTCGGCTGGACCCAAGAACTATGGATTACGTATTTTTGATCCCAGTACGAAGAAGGAGTTTCAAGTATGCAAGATACGGGGCTTTTCATTAAACTATGAATCTTCACCATACCTAAATTTTGATGTAATGAAGAAAATGATAGTAGATAATGAAGAGAAGGCTGAAGAAGAAGAAGAATCTCGTCCCATGCAAGTCAAAATTACCAATGAGAAAAAATTTGCCGCAGGAAAAACCATACTATCGTCAGCATGCCCGAAACAAAAATTTATAAGATAAATTATATTAAACGACGTAGAATACCAAATTCATATGATACTCTTTCATATGGCTACACTACTTCCAACAAAAGAAGAAGAGAAATGTAATAAGGCCCTTTATAAATATACGTATGAAGAAAGAATGATCATACTCTTTAACATGGACACGACGTGGAAACATCCCTTTTCATGTATTGTTGCCGGACCAAGTGGATGTAGAAAAACTTCCTTTGTAATGCGATTCCTGTCCAATTTATCACGTATGGTGAATACATCGTTTCGTCATATTTATTGGTACTATGCAGAATGGCAAAATGCAAACAGAAAAATTTCGACAAAAGTACAATTTATTGAAGGATTACCTCGAACAAAAGACTTTTTACCTGAAACTGGACCACATCTTATTATTATTGATGATCAAATGTGTGAAGTGAACCGCAATATAGTTGATTTCTTTACAAAGGGTTCTCATCATAGAAATCTTAGTATACTATTTATTACACAAAACATATTTCATCAGGTAAAAGGAAGCAGAGATATGAGCTTGAATTGTTCTTATCTCGTATTATTTAAAAATCCAAGAGATAAACCACAAATTAAACATTTGAGTTATCAACTAACTCCTGAGAATCCAAAATATCTTCAAGAAAGTTTCAACGATGCAACAAAGTTACCATATGGATATTTGTTTATTGATTTAAAACAGGATACGCCAGAAGAACTTCGGAGCGTTCACCTCTGGTGTATGGGGTCACAGGTTCAATATCCTGTTCCCATCAAGTGAACTTTGTGGTGGACAAACACCGTATACATGAAAGGTCGTAGATTCAAAACCCTGTTCCAATCAGAATGAACTTTGTGATGGATAAACACCGTGTACGTGAATTTAATCCAACTATCTCCTTTCCAACATTTCATTCATTTCTCATCACCACCGTCCCGGCGGGAGCTCATGTGGTTTGGATTCCACGTTAATCAGTAGGTCCACGTCTCATCTTGCCTCGCTGCTAAAAGGGACGCTAAACTAAAATCAACTCAACTCAACAACTCATCACCACCGTCTCCATTAGGATAGCCGACATAACTGTGGGACGTAAAACTTAAAGATTTCCAACCGTGGAACGTAAAACTCAAAGATTTCCCATTAACCTTGTTGGCATAATCGTAGGACGTAAAACTCAAAGATTTCATTTCAATGTTCAAAGATTTCATTTACAGACAGAAAGACAGACAGACCTTGTTGGCTTTATTGTGGGACGAAAAACTCTTCATTGTTCAAAGATTTCATTTACAGACAGAAAGACAGACAGGTATGCATCATATTATCAAAATTAAAACACCAAGTCTACAGACATTTCTTGCGTCAGCTGATATATAATTGCAATGCGAGTCAGAAAACATTCAAGAATTCCATCTTATCATTTTCTTAGAAATCAACGTACAGCGAAAAGAAGCATCATACAAACTCGCTTATATGTATGCGTTTTTAACGTTAGAATTTCATCTCTATGAAACACGGAAACGCAGAGTAAATACACTGTCTGGAGTGCATCTTAGCTCGGTGGACGTGTTTCTTACCATATTTTTATACTTTTTTTTCATCAGGGTCCTCGGTGACTCACTGATAAAGCGTTCACTTCTGGTGCATGGTGGTCCCAGGTTCAATATCCTGTTCCCAACAGATGAACTTTATGATGGACAAACACAGTGTACGTGGATTTCCTCTGGGTTCTCCCGGAGCGCTCACCTGTGATGCGTGAGGCACCGTGTTCAAAATCTGCTCCAGACAAATGAACTTTATGGTGGACAAACACCGTATGAATGGATTTCCTTGGGAGTTCTCCCGTTTCCTCCCACTTTCTTCACTTCATCATTTCTCATCATCACTTTCCCTCTCCACTAGTCTAGTAGTCAACTATAGGACTAAAACTCATAGAGATTTCATTTCTTTTTTTCTCCCGTTCCACATTTTTTATTCTATTATCATTACTTAAAGGTGAAGTGGTTCGATGTTCCAGGAGGCTCCCCCCAAGCATATACTACAGACACATATAACATTTTAAGACATAATATGATTTAACATACAATTAAATGTACTGTACCTTTTATCATTCGTTTAGCAGGGCTGTAGGCCAGTCTCTTAACTAGTTGCAATATGAATCATCAAAACATTTGACAATGTTATCTTATCTGTTGCTCTTGAAACTAAACCATTTTCAGATGGAGTTCAATGTGCTAGCAAACAGAGAAAGAAAGAGACTAGCAAAACAGACATTCACATATATGTATGTATGGGTCTGTGTTTTTTTTAATGTTCGAACCTGAACAGAACTATGAATAAATACAATTGTTCTTTCAACTGCCTTTATAACTAAATGAAGAAAGAACATATATATATATTTACTTACCTATTTTAATAAGAACGACCGGTATCACAAAACACACACTACAGTTTTAGGCGGAAAACACAATCAATTGGTAGGCTTCAATCGTGATAACTGAAAGCACAAAACACACACTACAGTTTTAGGTTGAAAATACAATCAATGGTAGGCTTCAATCGTGATAACTGAAAGGACTCTGATGAAGATCCGGTAGCCGTCCAAGAGTCTGTGTGGGAGGGGCGGGGCTTGGGAATCCAAATTGGCTTACCAATACAACACGAATAGAAAAGGCATGTTTTTTCATGAACCTATAGCTGATGGTAACCCTAAAAGGCCGAAAAAGGCATGTTTTATCTTGTTTCTAGCAACAGGCTGTTCTCACAAATCAACATTTTCCCACGCGCTCCTGTGGTAGAGCCGTAAAAGGCTATGAACATAACAACTAAAGGCTTGTCGAAACTTGCCTCCCAATTCCAGGAAATGATATCGATTTACTTGTCATAACAGACATCATCATGTGAATATTTATATAACACATTTCACATCCTACGTTTTTAAATCATAGCCTTTAACATATGAACCGGTGACCGCATATATGCTATGAGAAGCTTCCGGTATTAGAATATGCTCAATCATTGGAATCCGTTCGCAGGAGGTCTGGGGGAGGAATGTATAGGTGTGTGTTTCGTTATAAGACTCATATATTGTTTCTTGTCTCACGTCTTAAAAAAAATCGTGAAATACAATATTTACCTTAGCAACTAAGTCAATTTCGTGAGAAGCTTTGATGATTTGAATATCACGTCTTCGGTTCATAATCTACAGACACTTTGTGGGAATAGAACCAATGGGGGCTAAGCAACACGATTTTGCATGGGTATGTGTTTCGTTATGAGACCCATATATTGTGTTTAATCCCACGTTTTTTTTAAAAAATCATGAAATATAATATTTTCCTTAGCAACTAAGACCAAATTCATACAATCTGCTGAGAAGCTTGGATCATTTGAATATCATGCTTTCAGTTCATAATCTACAGACATTTTGTGGGAATAGGACCAAGGGGTTAAATCGCTTATGCTCTTTGGCTTTCCAGGAGGAGTAGGGGGTGACGGGGGTTCAAATAAACCAAAATTTTCCCACGGGCTTCTGTGGTAGCCGTAAAAGGCTATGAACATAGCAACTAAAGGCTTGTCGAAACTTGCCTAACAATTCCAAGAAATGATATCGATTTCTAGGAAAACCAGATCAAATTTCGCTGACTCAACCATCTATACGCCCTGTATTCTACTTCCATCCTTCCCCTGCCACAACAGGGAAGGAAAGCCGACGACTTTTCATTTCATTTCATTTCAAAACCCCGTCCATAAGAGAGAGTGAGGTAGGGAGAGGGGTGACTCATTCGGGCCAACGGGGGTCCCTACTACTGTTAGTGTAAAGCCAAAATCTTTAAGATGTAAATGGTAAGCACGGTTTGTATGAAATTTGACTTGAAATTAAAGTTGGAGTTCTTTCAAGAATATGGGAGATCATTCCCCCATCCACAGGGTAGAGGAGCTGTAGGAAACCTTCTAGTAAGATACTAATATCGTAAAATATCATAAAAAGGGCCAAGCGGGAGCAAATGAAAGTTTAGTACTCTTACCCCAGATCTAGTACGTTTTTCAGCAAAGGTTAGTACGAAATATTTTTGCTGGGTGGTCACACCGGTTATGCTTACTACAAACAAACAAGCGTCGTGGCTAAGGAAATAAGCGAGTAACGACCCTGGTAGAAAAGCGAGAGTGGAGTTCGGCAGTGGCTGTTGTAGTGGGTGCTTCGTGTCTGGTGGTGCTCCGTGAGGAAAAAGGCTAAGTGGGACTTACTATACACCTACCCTACACTTACACTTTCTGTTACATTTACACGTACATACATTCCCTTCTTTTTATACCTTTTCCTCTTTCATTTTACACTTCCCGCTTACCCTTCATATTTTGCCATGTTCATCTTGGCTTTTTGCCCTTTCCTTGTCCGAACTTCTTTCCCGATTTTGACCTTTTCCTGACTTTGACTCTTTCCCTGATTTGTGTCACTTTTTCCCGGTTGTGTCCTGTATACTGTTCTATTTTGTTTTTCAATCATAAATCCTCTATTTGAGGTACACATTTGACAATTTAGTAATTGTAGCACACATGAATAGTAAGCTGGTGCATCGACCTATTTCACTGATAATAGTCATAAGACAAAGACAAAGGAAATAAGCAACTGCAGAAGATTGGAAATATAAGGACCGAAGGGAAGATACAAACATGTTGTTGAAAGAAGAGCAGGGTGGCAGTGATCAAAAACTAAATACTCAAATCTCAAACATCCCTTTCGTAATAATGTTTAATACTTATTTTAATAAGTTTATTATCAATCCTGATGATAGCAAACACACCATACAATAAAAAGTACATACTCCAACCATTTCTAGAACTCAATACCAATTCTAAATTACTAATTTATATTTTAATCCTTTTTTATATCATCAAAAAATATGTCTAATATATGCAAATAATTAATCTTTCTATTATTCCATTTCTTGCAGACTTCACATATAGTCAATATCAGACATTATTAACCTTGCATACTAAGTATCCAGCTTTTCACATTGATTTGTTATCAGAAGCCAACAAAACAGGAAACCACACTCAGCAGTCCGCATACGTTACAATGAAAAACGACCGAAAAATCATACCTCACATAAGTAGCTCTGGCTCTCAAATTTTGATCTTCAGTCAAAATATAAAATAAGTTTCGGTATCAAGGAGAATCAGTCAAGTGGAAAAGCAAAGAAAAACACATTTATTACTACACACATTTATTCAATTTAATTTAAAATTTAAATATTCCTATTTTTAATCATGCTCTAATGAAAACATAACTACAGGCTTTCTATTAATCCATTTCTTGTTGACTTCACATATAGTCAATATCAGACATTATTTACCTGGCATGCCAAATATCCAGCTTTTCACATTGATTTTGTTATCAGAAGCCAACAAAACATGAAACCACACTCAGCAGTCCGCATACGTTAAAATGGAAAACGACCGGAAAATCATACCTCACATAATTAGCTCTGGCTCTCAAATTTTGATCTTCAGTCAAAATATAAAATCAGTTTCGGTATCAAGGAGAATCAGTCAAGTGGAAAAGCAAAGAAAAACACATTTATTACTACACATATTTATTTAATTCAATTTAAAATTTAAATATTCCAATTTTGAATCATGCTCTAGTAAAAGCATAACTACAGGCTTTCTATTAATCCATTTCTTGATGACTTCACATATAGTCAATATCAGACATTATTAACCTCGCATGCCAAGTATCCAGCTTTTCACATTGCTTTTGTTATCAGAAGCCAACAAAACAGGAAACCCCACTCAGCAGTCCGCATACGTTAAAATGAAAAACGACCGGAAAATCATACCTCAGATAATTAGCTCTGGCTCTCAAATTTTGCTCTTCAATGAAAATATAAAATCAGTTTCGGGATCAAGGAGAATCAATCAAGCGGAAAAGCAAAGAAAAACACATTTATTATTACACACATTTATTCAATTTAATTTAAAATTTAAATATTCCTATTTTTAATCATGCTCTAATGAAAACACAACTACAGGCTTTCTATTAATCCATTTTTTGTTGACTTCACATATAGTCAATATCAGACATTATTAACCTCGCATGCCAAGTATCCAGCTTTTCACATTGATTTTGTTATCAGAAGCAAACAAAACAGGAAACCACACTAAGCAGTCCGCATACGTTAAAATGGAAAACGACCGAAAAATCATACCTCACATAATTAGCACTGGCTCTCAAATTTTTCTCTTCAGTCCAAATATAAAATCAGTTTCGGTATCAAGGAGAATCAATCAAGTGGAAAAGCAAACAAAAACACATTTATTATTACACACATTTATTCAATTTAATTTCAAATTTAAATATTCCTATTTCTAATCATGCTCTAATGAAAACATAACTACAGGCTTTCTATTAATCAATTTCTTGTTGACTTCATATATAGTAAATATTAGACATTAACCTCGCATGCCAAGTATCCAGCTTTTCACATTGCTTTTGTTATCAGAAGCCAACAAAACAGGAAACCACACTCAGCAGTCCGCATACGTTAAAATGGAAAACGACCGGAAAATCATACCTCACATATTTAGCTCTGGCCCTCAAATTTTGCTCTTCAGTCAAAATATAATATCATTTTCGGTATCAAGGAGAATCAATCAAGCGGAAAAGCAATGAAAAACACATTTATTGTTACACATATTTATTCAATTTAATTTCAAATTTAAATATTCCTATTTTTAATCATGCTGTAATGAAAATATAACTACAGGCTTTCTATTAATCCATTTCCTGTTGACTTCACATATAGTCAATATCAGACATTATTAACCTCGCATGCCAAGTATCCAGCTTTTCACATTGATTTTGTTATCAGAAGCCAACAAAACAGGAAACCACACTCAGCAGTCCGCATACGTTAAAATGGAAAACGACCGAAAAATCATACCTCACATAATTAGCTCTGGCTCTCAAATTTTTCTCTTCAGTCCAAATATAAAATCAGTTTCGGTATCAAGGAGAATCAATTAAGCGGAAAAGCAAAGAAAAACACATTTATTATTACGCACATTTATTTAATTTAATTTCAAATTTAAATATTCCTATTTGTAATCATGCTATAATTAAAAAAAAACTACAGGCTTTCTATTATTCCATTTCTTGTTGACTTGACCGATATTCAATATCAGACATTATTAACCTCGCATGCCAAGTATCCAGCTTTTTACTTTTCTTTAGTTATCAGAAGCAAACAAAACAGGAAACCACACTAAGCAGTCCGCATACGTTAAAATGAAAAACGACCGGAAAATCATACCTCACATAATTAACTCTGGCTCTCGAATTTTGCTTTTCAGTCAAAATATATTATCAGTTTCGGTATCAAGGAGAATCAACCAAGCGGAAAAGCAATGAAAAACACTTTTATTATTACATTTATTTATTCGATTTAGTTTAAAATTTAAATATTCCAATTTTTAATCATGCTCTAATGAAAACATGACTACAGGCTTTCTATTATTCCATTTCTGGTTGACTTCACATATGTCAATATCAGACATTATTAACCTCGCATGCAAAGTATCCAGTTTTTTACTTTGCTTTAGTTATCAGAATGCAACAAAACAGAAAACCACTCTCAGCAGTTCGCATATGTTAAAATGAAAAACGACCGGAAAATCATACCTCACATAATTAGCTCTGGCTCTCAAATTTTCCTCTCCAGACCAACTATAAAATCAGTTTCAGTATCAAAGCAAAGCGGAAAAGCAAAGAAAAACACATTTATTATTACACATATTTATTCAATTTAATTTAAAATTTAAATATTCCTATTTTTAATCATACTCTAATTTAAACGTAAACTACAGGCTTTCTATCATTCCATTTCTTGTTGACTTCACATATAGTCAATATCGGACATTATTAACCTCGCATGCGAAGTATCCAGCTTTTTACTTTGCTCTAGTTATCAAAATGCAACAAAACAGAAATTCACTCTCAGCAGTCCGCATACGATAAAATGGAAAAGGACCGAAAAATCATACTTCACATAATTAGCTCTGGCTCTCAAATTTGGCTCTTCAGTCAAAATATCGTATGAGTTTCGGTACCAAGGAGAATCAATCAAACGGAAAAGCAATGAAAAGCACATTTTTTTACACATATTTATTCAATTTAATTTAAAATTTAAATTTTCCAATTTTTGATCATGCTGTAATGAACACATAACTAAAGGCTTTCTATTAATCCATTTCTTGTTGACTTCACATATGGTCAATATCAGACATTATTAACCTCGCATGCCAATTATCCAGCTTTTCGCATTGCTTTTGTTATCAGAAGCCAACAAAACAGGAAACCACACTCAGCAGTCCGCATACGTTAAAATGGAAAACGACCGGAAAATCATACCTGACATAATTAACTCTGGCTCTCAAATTTTGCTCTTCAGTCAATATATAAAATCATTTTCGGTATCAAGGAGAATCAATCAAACGGGAAAGCAAAGAAAAACACATTTATTATTACACATATTTATTTAATTTAATTTTAAATTTAAATATTCCAATTTTTACTCATCCTCTAATTAAAACATAAACTACATGCTTTCTATCATTCCAGTTCTTGTTGACTTCACATGTAGTCAATATCAGACATTATTAACCTCGCATGCCAAGTATCCACCTTTTTACTTTGCTCCAGTTTTCAGAATGCAACAAAACAGGAAACCACTCTCAGCATATGTTAAAATGAAAAACTACCGGAAAATCATACACCACATAATTAGCTCTGGCTCTCAAATTTTGCTCTTTACTCCAAATATAAAATCAGTTTCGGTATCAAGAAGAATCAATCAAGCGGAAAAGCAAAGAATAATACATTTATTATTACACATATTTATTCAATTTAATTTAAAATTTAAATTTTCCTATTTTTAATCATGCTCTTACAAAAACTTAAACTACAGGCTTTCTATTATTCCTTTTCTTGTTGACTTCACATATGGTCGATATCAGACATTATTAACCTCGCATGCCAAGCATCCAGGTTTTCACATTGCTTTAGTTATCAGAAGGCAACAAAACAGGAAACCACACTCAGCAGTCCGCATTCGTTAATATGAAAAACGATCGGAGAATCATACACCACATAATTATCTCTGGCTCTCAAATTTTCCTCTTCAGTCCAAATATAAAATCATTTTCGGTATCAAGGAGTATCAATCAAGTGGAAAAGCAGTGAAAAAAAAAACATTTATTCATATTTATTCAATTTAATTTAAAATTTAAATATTCCAATGTTCTTAAGTTACGGTTTGTTCCGACTGAAGTAGGGCCAGGAGCGGATCCAGAACGGACTTCTGGAGAGGGGCGTTAGGTTGTAATATTGCTACTTAAAGTTACTTTTAAACAGCTCCAAACTCTGGGATGGTTTTTATTTATATATAAAATATGAAAAACACTTTCTTTCTTGGGGGACGAGCGATGGCCCCGATAGCAGCCCTGGCAGCTTATAACTCCGAAAGCAAGCATTTGTGCACCCAGGTTGATCTATACTTTTCTTCTTCTCTTGGCGTCAAGACTCAACTCCCAAAATTTTTCTGTGTCGTTTTGATTCAACCTGTATAAATCAAAAGACCACATAGTCACTGACTAATACTCTAAATAGGAGACACCCGTTTGTTCATATAAATTGAATTTAGCTTTACCTTCAACAGTGCTGTTAAATGAAACTTTAACCTACATGTGATCTGAATCACACGAGATTGTACCGCCGGATGGCGTCGTGCCATGGAAAATCAGCGCCCGGGGCGAAATATACGACGGCGCCCCCTAGTATATATGAGTGAGGTCGACAGACCAGCCGCAAAGCGGAAGGGGAAGCATTGGACGAAAAACCTTTTTAAACATACGTAGTAAAACACAATGATACTCTTGTATTGTTTTTCACTGTAAGAAAAAGATGAAAAAAAAATGAAAAATTTAAAATAAAAGACAAATAAAACAGGTCCATTATGGTATGTGAATAGTGGCAAAAGTTACAAACCTCCCTTTTCATTCTGCGCCTTTCGTTTCACAGCAACTTCCGCTGCACAACAGGTAATAATTGACACGCGCCAAACACGCCACTCCTTTTCCTTTCCTCACGTATAATACAGTTTTTCTCTCTCTCTCTCTCTCTTTTATACACTTTCAGAAATTCACAGGCTCGGTTGCTGTCTTCCCTGAAACCACAAAACAACATTCAAATAACCTCAACCGACAACCCGCCCGCTGTGACAACCCATCCGTCAATTTTGTATCAAGAACGAAATAATATGATGGTCTTTTCCTTTTTCTTTCTTTCTGTCAGCTTTTTAAAATCCTTTTTTCAACACAATTTTCATTGACTTTCCCGTTGCCCGAAACAGGAGTAATGTAACACAATAATCATAATCGTCTCCCCTGAACGCTTATCGAATACTTTAGGAATAGAATAATAAACGCTATATTAATAGTACAGTGAATATTGACTATAGCGAAATGTACTGTAATAGACCCCATTTCAAATTTTGATATGCAGGAGAAATCAGGTTTCCTTGTCTCTCCTCGTATTTTTTTCAAGTCACGCCTAGTCTCACTTTGAAGTTTTTTTCCTCCGGTTTCGATTATCGAAAGGAGGTCCTCAACCCGTGGACATACAAAATTTATGACCTCAATTTATGACCTATGCATGAAGGTCTGAAGTTTTATAGAACGACTTTGTCCGTCCGTTCGTCTCCCGTTATGTTTCAGAGCAACACCGGTAAGAGATATAGAGAGGAGGTCAGGGTTGAATCCAGGACAGACTTCTGGGGGGTGTTGTAATACTGTATAGCTACTTTTAAGAGCTCCAAACTATGGGATGGGTTTTATTTATACATAAAATAAGCAAGTTTCCTCTTCTGGGGGAGAAGACGCCCCGATCGCCCCCCTGGATACGCCGCTGGAAGACATACTTCACCATCGATTATGCTTCACAGAAACAGGTTAGCCCAGCATTACTGGTTGGAATATTTATCAATTATCATTATAGAACAAAAATTATAATACACAGCGAAAAACATTTTTCTGCAATCGATTCTGGGCAGTGTTGGGTAAGTTACTTGTAAAAATGTAATGCGTTACAAGTTACTTTACTTTCCTTTAAAATGTCACGCTTTACTTGTCCCCAAAAAGTAACTGTTACCCTACTTCCAAAGTAACGCGTTACTTTTAGGCACGAAAGAGTCATTTCCATTTTCCACTTAGACCCCACCGCCACACAACTGTACAGAAACTTGACATTGACTAATCAACGTAGCTTTCCGTACGGAAGACAAATGCAACATAATTATCAAGTTGAGTTAACGCTTTCAAAAATGTTGCATGCTGAATTTAACAAGGAACGCAGTTCCTAGGAAGTTTCCAAGAGACGATATCAAGGCACATCCAATGGATCTAGAGCAAGGGGGAACGGTCAGAATGGCAGAAGGGCAAAATGGCAGGGTACATAATGGTAGGAATTAATGGTAGGAGAACGAAATGGCACGCGGACGAAATGGCAGGAGGACATAAAGGCAGAAAGTATAATTTGAATTCTCGGGTTTTAAACTATTTTGTTTCTTACTTGGTAAATGAACATTTTGGCATAAATTTTATTCATTATGTTCCAAAATTTGAACTGCTAATAATATTTCAATTCTGAGAATTCTGATGTAAGAATTAAGAGAGTGCAACCAAGATTTCCACCGGAAGTTTGGATTTCTGATGAGGCAACTTTGTCTAACAATCCTCGCACAAATAACTTATGTGAGGGGTGGAATCTTAAGTATTTCCATTTGGTTGGACATAACCACCCAACGGTATGGAAATTCATACAAAGCCTACAGAAAGAGAATTCCACCGTTCATTCTACCATTTCCTAGTGCGAAAGAGGACAATACCCCGTCAAGAAAACTAAAAAGGTTTATGTTGATCTGCAGCATAATTTGAGGAACCTGTGTGTTGATTATTACACAAACAAAAGATCTTTTGAGGAATTCTTTCCCGGAATTACTCACAACTTTAAATTAACGATAATTAGAGTAGTTAGTCATTCTTATGATTGCAAATTGTTTTTGTAGTCTATTTTACGGTTTATTTTATTCCGACACTTCCTAAGAGACCACCACTTTTACGATACTTTTTCGATACGAGACAAACACAAACTTTGTCTCCTAGACTATTGTCGTGGTGTGTATATGAGTAACTTAAGACACAATCTATGCTACATTTGCGAACTGTTCTCTCGGGATTCCAGTAAATTTGATTCAAATGCAAAGTTTTCCGCGGCCCAATGCATATTTTACTAATTTTAACGGCCCATATGTAATTTGCATATTTATGGGCCTTCATATATCCGGAATTCAATCATACACTACTATAACGCTTGGTAACAAAATTGTTTTATACTAGTTTCTTTAGATGGAACTGGACATGAGTGTGGGTATATACAAAACAAATTGGATCAAGTATTGGATCAAAGAATTGTTGTGAATGAATATTAGTCTAGTAGTATACTGAGTAAATAGGCAGAACGATATTGAGGAGAAATTTATCGTATAATCACAACAGTGGCTTGTGATTGAAGAGGACAAAATTATGTATTATGTATTATGTCAGAAATAAGATAAAGTATGAATAATGATAATATATTGTAGATATTCACTATTATTATTATTATTATTATTATTATTATTATTATTATTATTATTATTATTATTATTATTATTATTATTATTATTATTATTATTATTATTATTATTAATTTCAGCACGCAAAGTGTTACACGTGTATATATACTGTGAAAGCAGAGAAATGAACTTGTTTTTCCTATTGCCTTTGTAAATAGCTGTGGGATTCTTCCTGTTATTTGAGGAGTGTCTGCAAATTTTGACTACCATAGCTTTGCTCAAATAAATGACACACTGCCGCAGAAAAGTAATATTGTCCTTCTCCTATTTTTATTGCCTACCATAAAAAAGGAAAGAGCTTAAAACTATTCAGTGAAGAAAAGTCTGAACCTCTGTAGGGACCTCTGATTACAGATTCCGTTTGGTGGTAACTTGTTTACTTGCAGAGTTGGAGGGCTGTTGAACAATAAACCACACGTGTTTAGTTGAAGTCCAGTATCAATCTGTAAGAAAGTTTGCCTCCAATGAATAAAATAAAAAAGAATTTCCGGCCATACAAAATATTAAGAAGCGAAATAAGCACTATATTTACCATGATATGTGGTGGGCGCGGAAGCTCAGTGCTAGAGCGATCACCTCCGATTTTTCGGGTCCCTGGTTCGAACCCAGCTAGCACCGTGTTGACTTTGTGGTGGAAAAACACCGTGCTCGTGGGTTGTTTCGGGGATCTCCAGTTTCATCCCACTTTCTTCATTCCACCATTTCACTCATCTCTTATCATCACTGTCTCCTTTAGCCTAACCGGCATAACCGTGGGACATAAAACTTAAGGATTTCATTTCATTTTTACCATTGTATGATAGGATTTAGCGAACATCATGATAATTGTCACTTCTGATGAAATTAAGTTATTAGGTGGACTGGATTGGTATTAAACCACAAGGGAAACTTGTTTGTTATGTGTCATTGTATCGAATTGCATAGGAATGATGAACTTCCTTTTCATACTTACTCGAAAATCAGAAAATGTGGTATACAAAGGGTGTTAATGAACTATACCAACAAACTGTAAGATGTGATACCTTACATCAAAATAAGACAAAAAGTTCATATGGGTCTGTGGGGAAAATGCCATAATTTCAGAGCTAAGGCTGCCCATAATTGCGAAAAAGCCAAATATCAACAGGCCCTATTTCAAATTCCAGAAACTGTGGATAGTGGTCATTATCAGCGTAAAGGAAGTCACTTATATGTTAAGGATCTTCAGTAGCACGGTTTCTCGTACTCGGGGAAACGCATGGTGCAATGTTTTCATTCACGCTTATAAGTGAATAACACGTGAAATATACCGTGACGAAATACATAGCATCACACATTATTCAGAACACACACAAAAAAAAAAAACAGTTTGTATCCTGTTTTGTATCTAACTATTTTTTATCCTCCTTGAGATCAGGGTATATCTGAAAACTCTATTGAGAGCATATCTAAAAATTACACCCTGTAAGGAATACTCCGTAATAGTGTTGTAAATTCCTGGTGGAAAAAACGGAAATTTTGGGTAAAAAAAAAAAGGTTTTCTACAGCTTTCCTTCCCGAACTTGGAAAAATCCGTAAAAATTGGGAAACATTGAAATTTTCAATATTTTACTACATTATGTTTTTAAAATGAAAACTATTTTATATTTACTAATTTTCAGTTAAGATCATTGAGTAGTTTTGTTGCTTGTATTGGAATAGGGAACTTTAGTGTCAACAAATATATTTGTACCACTCCTTTAAAGTTAGCAGCGTGATAGAATGGAGTTATGGCTTCAAAAGATCCTAAAATATAATCCTAATTAGATTAATTAAAATAGACAGATTAAAATTAGCTTCAGTAATCTTATAAAGTTACCGTTTCATGGCGGGAAAGTGTTAAATAACAGGCCAGAATCAGTTTGGTTAATACCAGTATCTTAATATATATATATATATATATATGTTATGGAGATACGTGTTATCCTCGTGCTGTGTAAAATTTTCGGAAAATTTCAACCCATTAGAAAGAAATCTTTTGTTCGGAAATATTGGTAAAACCCGGAAAATAGAAACAAATTTTTGTTCCCTGATGCTAATCTTATTTGCTGTAACATGTCTGTAGCATATATGTACACAATATATTTCGCTAGCAGGAAAAATACTTAAAGCAACAGTTTTTCATTTTACTTTTCAGTTTTCTGATAAAATAATCCTTCTTTATTATTTGTATATCTTTCGAACAACTTAAAAAAAAAGAGATGATCATATTTACATATACACACATACACAGCAAAAGTGCGTAAATTTGAGCAGTGACAAATACATTAAAGAAATTAACATATGAAATTTCCGTTCGTTATTATTAAAGCCTAGCATAATACCCGTTTTTCGCACGGGAACAATACGTTTCACTTTGGACAAAAAGGGCACCAAAACTGTCACCAATGAACTTAGGGACATCAAAAACTATGATTTCGACACGAGTATCAGTCATTTTCAATTACTTTTACATGTCACTTTCCCCTTTTAGAAGTAAAAAATGGGGGCTCAATTTGGATTTAAACGGCATCGGAAATATCACTCTTCATCTCAGCCACTCCGAAAACTATGGATACGACACTAATATTGGCCACTTTTTTTAATTTTTATATATCCACCCCTTCTGCCTCCCCAAGTTTTGGCGCTGAATTTGGATTTAAACATCATCGCAAATGTCACTGCTCATCTGAACAACATTTGGCTTCTTAGCAATTTTGACAGCTCTAGCTCTCAAACTATGCACTTTTTGCCATAGGTCCATATGAACTTTATCTCTTATTTTGATGTGAGGTATCACTTCTTACAGTTTGTCGGTATAGTTCATTAACACCATATATATATATATATATATACAAGGGCGGATCTAAGGGGGGGCTACGGGGCTGTAGCCCCCCCCTTGACGCTCAGGTTTACACTGGATAAAATGGGCTTCAATTCTGCTTTACACTGGATAAAACATCAAATAATGGTTTAGCCCCTCCCTTTGATCATATCCTGGATCCGCCACTGTATATATATATATATATATATATATATATATATATATATATATATATATATATATATATATATATATATATATATAGACTGTTCCATAATTCGTGTAATTTTCTACAGCACTGGAAGAAGATGATGTTTTCAAATTTGTCACTCTTATTAAAAAATATCTGAATGTTTCGAATTTCTATATGAAATAAGAGAATATTGCTTTTTAGCCCCTCTTTTACGGGTGTAAACACGAAAGTTCATTTTCCTTATGGCAGATTCAATGTTAAACTTTGGAGGCAGCTTTCTCCAATAATTATTCGTTAAGATTTTGGGGCAAATGAGTTGTATTTGTTACAGAAAACTCATTCACGAAGCTAGTAAAGCCACCTCAAACATTATTTTGGGAAGGTTCCCCTTTTGGGGGGCAAGGGGCGTAAAAAGGTGGTGGATGATGTGTTACCAAAATCCAAATATTTATTTTCGGAATGCCAGTAAGCGTCAGATTAATCACAAATGTCACACAATTAGTGCTCCAATTCTCCTTACATGTAAGAGTGACTGATAATGGGGTTACAGCCCCCTTTCAAAAATAAAAAGTCACCATAAATATCATTCGTAGGGACATACGAAATGCAGGCTTTTTTTTAATTAATGTGAAATTTGTCGTCATTGTAGCCAAAAAGTATGCGTTTTTCAAATCTGGAATGTTATTTTGGTAACGCACCGCCTTAGGGGGGCACAGAGGGCGAAGCATTAGAAGATGGATCTGTATAAAAATTCAAAATTATGTTCCGGAATTGCCAGTGAGCGTTAGATTTTTCACAACTGTCCCAGAATTAATATTCTAATGTTCCTTGAATGTGCCAGTGACTTATATGGGGCTATAGCCCCCTTTCAGAAATAAACAAATCACAATAAAATCTCCACAATCCTTAGTAGGGACATATGAGACGAAGGCATTCTTTGTTAATTAATGTGAAATTTGCTTCGTTGTAGCAAAAAGGTATGCATTTTTCACATCAGGAATATTATTTTTGTAATGCACAGGGGGGAAAGCATAAGTTGTGGATCTTTATAAAAATTCCAAATTTTATTTTGGAAAATCCATTGTATGTCAGATTTATCACAAATAATACAAAATTAATATTCCGATATTCCTTGTATGTGCCATTGACTGATATTGAGATGCAGCCCCCTTCCAAAAATCACATTAAAAATTCCCGATAAATATCCTTAGCAGGGACATACGGAAGAAGCTATAATTTGTCAATTAATGTGAAATTTGGCTTTCTGATAGTAACAATCTGGAATATTATTTTGGTAACAGGAGGCACAGGGCACGGTGGGTAATTTGGTACCTTTGAGGGTCATAAGGGGGTTAATGAAATTCCAAATTTTATATTGATACTGCTCATGAGTGTCAAATTAGTTGCAAGATGCACAGAATTAATGTTCCATACTACTTTTATGTACCAGTGACTAATATGGGACTACAGCTCTCTTTGAAAATCATCATAAATTCAATATGATTGTTCTTACCCAAAGACCTAATGGCAGAAGCATTTCTTTTTAAATAATTAATGTAAAATTTGGCATTATTTTAGAAAAAAATGTTTGTTTATAAGAATTGTTAAGTGACAATAAGATAATACCCATGTGTAGATTTCTTTTAGGGGCATTGACTCAGAATTTCTTTTGCCTAATGAGAGTGTCAATGTGAAATATTGAAAGCAGTTTTCTCCAATTAATTGTAGGAATTTTGCAGTAAATTTGCATTTTTAATTAGAAAATACAATAACACTCTTTCGCTTGTACCTATGATGGTGCATGCGTCTGGAATTTTATACGGCCATTCCTTCTTATATTGGGTACCAGTAGCGACATGAAAAATTCCAACTTTTCGTTATTTGTGTTATTGGCGGTAGCGTAAAAATAATCACTAATATCACAGAATTTACGCTCAGAAGCTATTTCCATGTGCCGGTGGTCCTTGTGGGGCTACAATTTTCCCTTTCCGGTCCCAAAATCACTTTGAAAACCACAATAAATATCCACGCCACCTTTTTATACGACTACAACTATAAATCTATAAGTTTGGGGAATGACTTCTTTCTAAGGGGTGAAGTGTCGAATGGCCATCAAATAGTCCAGATCTTCCTCCATGAATTTTTTTTTTTGTAGAGATTCCTTTAAAAAGTTCTATCAAAAATCATGTAACAAGGGCGCCCATCAGGGTAGGGGCAAGGTGGGGCGCTCGCCTCCCCCCGTTTAGAGGAAATTGTGCTTAGGAAGATGGAAAACCCAATAGATATTTTAGAATAGTTACTGCAAAAATTGAGACTACATTTGAAATGTCACTTATATTGCACCCTCTTGGAAACCAAAACATGGGCGCCCTTGTAGATGACTTAAAGAATTGTCCAGAGCGTAGAGATGATCATTCCAGATATATTGGACAAGGTGTTCACAGTGGCTTTAGGAGATCGCATTAATTCATGTCTTGTTCGTTCACGAGAGCGTGCTGAATAAAAGTAATTTCATTTTATCTGTCTTACACTCAGATTAATGAAATCTTTAAACAATTTAGTTACTGACAACTGAGCAAAAAAAAAAAAAAAAAAAAAAAAAGTTTTTAAGAAGGACTAATATGTTTTGTTTGGTTTATGGTATAGCCTTACTCAATTTTATCGTTATTCCTCGCGAGACATTTGTTTTTACTACAACCATTTGTCCATAGTATTCGATTTCCTGACGTGCTCACATGTACAGTACACGAGAAAGCTACTGTGCGGAAAGTGGGATCATACAGTTATTGTGTAAGAAGCAAAGCCTGCGAAGCGCTGATAGCAAGGGGGCGCCGAACAAGCAAGGAGAAAGAAAAAGAGATTTTGGACATGAGTAAAAGACAAGTCGCCCCCAGAATGTATTGAAGCCCTGTTAGATCAATATTGCTGTCGGTTATCAATGAAATACGTAGATTTCTTAAAAATTTTCTTGCTCGCTTAGCTCGCAATCCAAGAGTTTAAATAAGTTACAACAATTATTTACTTATTACTTAAACAGTTATTATAGATGATTTCTTAATGACGTGTGGTATACAAAGTGCCCAGTGTACGCAGGAGCATTTTAAAAATCAGAAACGAGCAAAGTTGTGTTCGGCGTTTTGAAGTTTGTTTAGTTCAAAACTTTTTTCTAGCCAATCGGATTAATCACGACGCACAGTGGGGCCAAAGCACTGAATTCTTGGCAAAAATAAGAATTCGCAATATGAAGCAGAAAATTGAAAGAAAACCAATTAGTTCGGTATGTGCAGTGGCTACAATAATGTTATTTCGACATTATTTCATCAAAAACATAGAGTTTTACATCATAAAAGGAAATATTCCTTATATTCGCGCCTAAATTATATAACAGATTATATGATTGGCATAAACAAACGAGTGGGCAATATGCTTTGATTTGGCAATTTACGATTGGCTTACATTCTTAGGCATGAAAGGAAAAAAGTGTACTTATTCATTTTACAACTGAGGAGTAATAAAATTGAAGAAAAGTTCTTGCTTCTCAAAATTATTTCAAAGTTGTGGAGGATTCGTTATGACAATGAAGATGTAAGGATGCTTCAATACATAAAAATTATCTCATCACAAGTTCTCGATATGAATATATTATCAGATATATTAAACATATTATCATTTACAAGCATCAGTAACCTGTTCAGGTTGTTTCATATATTGCATCGTGCATTATGTGAGCTCATTTTAGGGCTCTATTGGAACACTCTGAACTGGAGCGAACGGAGGCTCATTACAGTTGATTCCAATGTCACTTCTGCGCACGCATCACAAAAAACACAATACTGAGTTGATTAACACCATTTTTAATCTGGTTCTACCTTATGGTCCATAGATTGTTTAACAAACATTGGCGTTTCCAAATGTCGTCACCATTAATCAATATGTTTGACTAGAGTTTAGTTCTGTTGGTGAATGCCAGAGAAGTATGACTAGATGTTGGAAACAAGATGGGTCCTGGGGGCGAAGCCCCTAACGCGGTCTGGGGGCAAAATTTCCAGAATCGACCTATATTCAACTTTGTCACTACGTGCATGGGGAACACACGTCTAATAACCTAACAATTACCTGGCCACACTGTGCGACGGTGAGAATGAAGGTATGAAAATGAGAAGAATGAAGAGACACATTCAAGCTGCTGTTCGCGCGGGAATATTAAAAATAAAGGTAAATGGGGTGAACAAATAACATTTTCGAACTTCAAGCAGTTGTGGAATAGGTGCTTAAGGGATCAGAACTTAGCCCAACGAAGTTCGACTTTTTCAGACACTAATTACTACCAATGATTTATTTTTAAATTCCATTGACATATCAAATGCTTCCAATTTGGAGGAATTTATTGGGGTCATTTTTTCATCAACTATTTTTGTATCGCCAGCATATTATTTTGTGCATACGTGTCTAGTTGTGTGATGCTTTTATCTATCTACATACATACAAAACGCAAGTACACACATTCTTTATACATGCACGTGTTAGTGTATTTTAATATGTTAATCAATAATAAGTATCTTAAATTTGGAACTTTCATTCATTAAGAAATTAAGTAATTACTATAATTTCAGACATATGTAGTAGCCAAAGTATATTTTGGATTTTAAGTACAAACATTGAACATATTCTTCACCTCCATCGATCAATACTTAGACATTCACAAAGAAGGCTTCTTCTGAATTTCCATTACATTTCACAAAATATTTTTACCGTAAAATGATCGAAATTAAAATGCTATTGACGTGGTCACATACAGAATAAAATTAAAAAGTTTACAATTATTGCTGGAAATTAATACTGTCACCCATTTCGAACAATTTAAAAGCACATAGTTTCTAATGTATTGAAATTTCATTTCTTATCAATAGTATGAAACGTTGTAAATACTAGTAACTTTCCATAACTGTTTTTCTAGTAAATCTGTATACAACCAAAGGTAGGTCAAGTTTAACAAAAAGTCCAAAATAAGACTCTTGAAAACAGCTCTTATTTGGAAAAGGATACATAATGATCGTTTTTGGTTGTTGCAAAGGTCTTTCCAAGAAGATTAATAAAAATTCAGCGTAGCATAACAACAAAAGCTGTTTTTCTTATATATATATATATATATATATATATATATATATATATATATATATATATATATATATATATATATAGAGAGAGAGAGAGAGAGAGAGATGATTGGTAAGGTGAGTGTAGGGGCGCTGAATTCTACTTCGCCCCGGGCGCCGAAATCTCTAGCTACGGCTCTGGTAAGAAGTATGGAAAGTTACGTTTTTTTGTTTCTTTGTTTGTTTCTTTTAATGAATAAAGAAAACACTATTAAAACTTAAAGGTCACCTATTACACTTTTAATTTTTAAAATATTACTTCTCATTAAGATTTTTTCGTTCGTGGTACCCGCGGCATTTTCCATTGTCATTTTCTGTTCTATTTCCAGCTGGTTTGCTTAAGTGTGCAGAAAATATACAAGTGACTTGTATGTGTAATTTTATGATATAAGAAGAGTCGAATTTGATTTTTAAAAACGCAATTTTTTTAAAATTATATTCCAGTTAAACAAAAACAACGCGGATATATATTAAATCTGGTACACTGACAGACGATATTCATTTACAATAGATTCTAGATTTTAAAAAAAATCGAAACATTCTTCTACAATAATGACAAATTCCACATTAACTGTAAAGCATATTTACCTTCTTCCCGTACGTCCCTTCTTAGGATATTTATCGTAAATTATCTGAATTTTACAAGGGTGGCTGTAGCCCAATATCAGTCACTGGCACATGCAAGGATCATCGGAATATTAATTTAGTATCATTTGTGATTAATCTAAAGCTCCCTAGAATTTCCAAAATAAAATTTGAAATTTTATACATCTACCAAATTATGCTTCGCCCCCTGTGCTCCTTGTACCTTCTTCTGGTATTTCCCTACTAAAGATATTTATGGTGATTTCTTTTTACTTCTTTTGGAAGGGAGCTGTAGCCCCTTTATGACCATTCAAGTAGCATCGTAATAATAATTCTCTGACATTTGTTAATAATCTAACAATTACTGGCGTTTCCGAAAAAAAATGGAACTTTTATAAAGATTCATCATCTGATGCTTCACCCAGGCAGGTAGCCAAGGGGGGGTCCGGACCCCCCCGCTTCGAGACCAAAAATGAGAAGAAATAACGAAGGATGAAATAAATGAAATGAGGAAAATAAGGATCGCTTTAAAAAAATTTAAAAATCAGGAAGCTTTTGGTTACTTTTTCTTATGAGGAGATTTGTATTACTTGAATACATGGTTGCGAGGAACGAGATATAATGGAAGAGTCAGGGAATTTGAATTTTCTAGAAAAGTTACGGAATTCTCAGGATTTCTGCTACTAGTCAGGGGGATTTCAAGGGAGATTTCAAGCTTCTGAAAGTATAGTACCGTTGTGTAACAACGTGGACATTTTTTATCATAAATTTTCGTTATCGCATCCTTGCAGTATCAAACATGTTATTTCAAAAACAATTTTCTACTGATTCCTTAACCTGTCATTGGAACAGACAGTACTTGACGGAATAATAAAAACAAAAAGTTATGTGGAAAGAAAGTTCTGTTAACATTTGAATTAACAGAGAAAGAAACGCAGATATTGTGAAATATTTTACAAGACATTATTGAGTATGTACCTTTTATAATAGTGAATATGTACTTTTTATAATAGTGGATGTCATAATTAAGGAAAATTGTTATATTTGAATGGACAGAGGAAGGACGTAAAAATTGTAAAATCTTTTTCAGCACTTTTTTTTAAAAATTATTTTACTTGAAATTTCTCATAGTGCGTTATTAAAATACTTACCAACATATCCTAATTTTATTGTCCTAACAAACCAATATATGTTGATAGTAAAGTAAAAATGAAATGAAATGAAATCTTTAAGTTTTACGTCCCACGGTTATGCCGGTTAGGCTAAAGGAGACGGTGATGATGAGAGATGAGTGAAATGGTGGAATGAAGAAAGTGGGAGGAAACGGGAGAACCCCGAGAAAACCCACGAGCACGGGATAGTAAAGTAGTTTAGATTGATCGAGCTCCTTGGCATTCAGGATTTCATGTCACCCCCCCCCCACACAAACACACACAGTTACGAAATCCTGACTGAACGAACCAATATATGTTCCAGTAAAATAGTTAGGAATGATCGAGCTCCTGTTGTGATGACCATAGTATTTCATGTCACGGACCCCCCTTCACGAAATCCTGGCTACGTGCCTGCTTCGCCCCCTGTGCCCCCCTAAGGCGATAGTTACTAAAATAACAATCCAAATTTGAAAAACCCACACTCTTTTGCTACAGTAACGACAAATTTCACATTAACTAACAAAAAGTACCTTCTTCTCATATGTCCCTACCAAGGATATTTATAGTGATATTTTTATTTTTGAAAGGGGGCTGTAGCCCCATATAATTCAATAGCACATGCAACGAGCATCAGAATATTAATTCTGTGACAATTGTGAAAAATCTGACGCTCAGAGTCACTGGCATTTCCAGAACAGAATTTTGAATTTTCATAAAGGTCCATTATGTAATGCTTCGCCCCCTGTGCCCCCCTAAGGCAGTGCGTTACCAAAATAACATTCATGATTTTAAAAACGCATACTCTTTTGCTAAAATGACGCCGAATTTCACATTAATTAACAAAAAATACCTTCTTCTCGTATGTCTATGATTGTATATTTATGATGATTTTTTTTAATTTTTGAAAGGGGGCTGTAGCTCCATTATCACTCACTCTTACATGTAAGGAGCATTGGAGCATTAATTTTATAACATTTGTGATTAATCTGACGCTCACTTGCATTTCCGAAACAGAATTTAGAATTTTTTACAGATCCATCTTCTAATGCTTTGCCCCTGTACCCCCCTAAGGCGGTGCGTTACCAAAATAACATTCCAGATTTGAAAAACGCATACTTTTTGGCTACAATGACGACAAATTTCACGTTAATTAACAAAAAATGACTGCTTTTCGTATGTCCATACAAATGATATTTATGATGAGTTTTTATTTTTGAAAGGGGGCTGTAACCCCGTTATCAGTCACTCTTACATGTAAGGAGCATTGGAGCATTAATTCTGTGACATTTGTAATTAATCTGACGCTTACTGTCATTCCGAAAATAAATATTTGGATTTTGGTAACACATCATCCACCACCTTTTTACGCCCCTTGCTCCCCAAAAGGGGGACCATCCCAAAATAATGTTTAAGGTGGCTTTACTAGCTTCGTGAATGAGTGTCTTGTAAGAAATACAACTCATTTGCTCCAAAATCTTAACGAATAATTATTGGTGATAGCTGCTTCCAAAGTTTAACATTAAATCTGCCATAAGGAAAATGAACTTTCGTCTTTACACCCGTAAAAGAGGGGCTAAAAAGCAATATTCTCTTATTTCCTATAGAAATTCGAAACATTAAGATATTTTTTAATAAGAGTGACCAATTTGAAAACATCATCTTCTTCCAGTGCTGTAGAAAATTACACGAATTATGGAAAAGTCTCTCTCTCTCTCTCTCTCTATATATATATATATATATATATATATATATATATATATATATATATATACAGTGGCGGATTCAGGATATATTAGAGGGAAGGGCTAAACCATTATTTGATGTTTTATCCAGTGTAAAGCAGAATTGAAGCCCATTTTATCCAGTGTAAACCTGAGTGTCAAGGGGGGGGCTATATGATATATGAGCTCGTGATATATGAGCTGATATGGGAAAATATGTAAAATTTTGACTTTTCGTTTTAATTGATTAATTAATTAGTGATAACGTGGAGGCCGCTTCAACAAGACGATAATATAGGTATGAAGGTACGTATCTGTAGATTTTATGATACCAAGATCATTATGTTCCGAGGGAGGTAACTCGTGATATATGAGCTGATATGGGAAAATATGTATAATTTTGACTTTTCGTTTTAATTGATTAATTAATTAGTGATAACGTGGAGGCCGCTTCAACAAGACGATAATATAGGTATGAAGGTATTTGCCTGTAGATTTCATGATACCAAGATCATTATGTTCCGAGGGGGGTAACTCGTGATATATGAGCTGATATGGGACAATATGTAAAATTTTGTCTTTTCGTTTTAATTGATTAATTAATTAGTGATAACGTGAAGGGCGCTTCAACAAGGCGATAACATAGGTATGAAGGTAGGTATCAGTAGATTTCATGATAAAAAGATCATTATGTTCCGAAGGGGGTAACTCGAGATATATGAGCTGATATTGGAAAATATGTAAAATTTTGACATTTCGTTTTCATTGATTAATTAATTAGTGATAACGTGGAGGCCGCTTCAACAAGTCGATAACATACGTATGAAGGTATTTATCTGAAGATTTCATGATACCAAGATCAATATGTTCCGAGGGGGGTAACTCGTGATATATGAGCTGATATGGGAAAATATGTAAAATTTTGACTTTTCGTTTTAATTGATTAATTAATTAGTGATAACGTGGAGGCCGCTTCAACAACTCGATAATATACGTATGAAGGTATGTATCTGTAGATTTGATGATACCATGATCATTATGTTTCGAGGGGGTAACTCGTGATATATGAGCTGATATGGGAAAATATGTAAAATTTTGACTTTTCGTTTTAATTGATTAATTAATTAGTGATAACGTAAAGGCCGCTTCAACAAGACGATAATATAGGTATGAAGGTATGTATCTCTAGATTTCATGATACCAAGATCATTATGTTCCGAGAGGGATAACTCGTGATATATGAGCTGATATGGGAAAATATGTAAAATTTTGACTTTTCGTTTTAATTGATTAATTATATAGTGATAACCTGGAGGCCGCTTCAACAAGGCGATAATATAGGTATGAAGGTATGTATCTGTAGATTTCATGATACCAAGATCCTTATGTTCCGAGGGGGGTAACTCGTGATATATGAGCTGATATGGGAAAATATGTAAAATTTTGACTTTTCGTTTTAATTGATTAATTAATTAGTGATAACGTGGAGGCCGCTTCAACAAGACGATAATATAGGTATGAAGGTATCTATCTGCAAATTTCATGATACCAAGATCAATATGTGCCGAGAGGGGTAACTCGTGATATATGAGCTGATATGGGAAAATATGTAAAATTGTGACTTTTCGTTTTAATTGATTAATTAATTAGTGATAACGTGGAGGCCGCTTCAACAAGTCAATAATCTAGGTATAAAGGAGTGTATCTGTAGATTTCATGATACCAAGATCCTTATGTTCCGAGGGGGGTAACTCGTGATATATGAGCTGATATGGGAAAATATGTAAAATTTTGACTTTTCGTTTTAATTGATTAATTAATTAGTGATAACGTGGAGGCCGCTTCAACAAGACTATAATATAGGTATGAAGGTATGTATCTGTAGATTTCATGATACCAAGATCAATATGTTCCGAGGGGGGTAACTCGTGATATATGAGCTGATATGGGAAAATATGTAAAATTTTGACTTTTTGTTTTAATTTATTAATTAATTAGTGATAACGTGGAGGCCGCTTCAACAAGACGATAATATAGGTATGAAGGTACGTATCTGTAGATTTCATGATTCCAAGATCATTATGTTCCGAGGGGGGTAACTTGTGATATATGAGCTGATATGGGAAAATATGTAAAATTTTGACTTTTCGTTTTAATTGATTAATTAATTAGTGATAACGTGGAGGCCGCTTCAACAAGACGATAATATAGGTATGAAGGTATGTATCTGTAGATTTCATGATACCAAGATCATTTAGTTCCGAGAGGGATAACTTGTGATATATGAGCTGATATGGGAAAATATGTAAAATTTTGACTTTTCGTTTTAATTGGTTAATTAATTAGTGATAACGTGGAGGCCGCTTCAACAAGACGATAATATAGGTATGAAGGTATGTATCTGAAGATTTCATGATACCAAGATCAATATGTTCCGAGGGGGGTAACTCGTGATATATGAGCTGATATGGGAAAATATGTAAAATTTTGACTTTTCGTTTTAATTGATTAATTAATTAGTGATAACGTGGAGGCCGCTTCAACAAGTCGATAATACAGGTGTGAAGGTACGTATCTGTAGATTTCACGATTCCAAGATCATTATGTTCCGAGGGGGGTAACTCGTGATATATGAGCTGATATGGGAAAATATGTAAAATTTTGACTTTTCGTTTTAATTGATTAATTAATTAGTGATAACGTGAAGGCCGCTTCAACAAGACGATAATATAGGTATGAAGGTATGTATCTGTAGATTTCATGATACCAAGACCATTATGTTCCGAGGGGGGTAACTCGTGATATATGAGCTGATATGGGAAAATATGTATAATTTTGACTTTTCGTTTTAATTGATTAATTAGTTAGTGATAACGTGGAGGCCGCTTCAACAAGACGATAATATAGGTATGCAGGTATGCATTTGTACATTTGATGATACCAAAATCATTATGTTCCGAGGGGGGTAACACGTGATATATGAACTGATATGGGAAAATATGTGAAATTTTGACTTATCGTTTTAATTTATTAATTAATTAGTGATAACGTGTAGGCCGCTTCAACAAGTCAATAATATAGGTATGAAGGTATGTATCTGTAGATTTCATGATACCAAGATCCTTATGTTCCGAGAGGGATAACTCGTGATATATGAGCTGATATGGGAAAATATGTAAAGTTTTGACTTTTCGTTTTAATTGATTAATTAATTAGTGATAACGTGGAGACCGCTTCAACAAGCCAATAATATAGGTATGAAGGTATGTATCTGTAGATTTCATGATACCAATATCCTTATGTTCCGAGGGGGGTAACTCGTGATATATGAGCTGATATGGGAAAATATGTAAAATTTTGACTTTTCGTTTTAATTGATTAATTAATTAGTGATAACTTGGAGGCCGCTTCAACAAGTCAATAATCTAGGTATAAAGGTGTGTATCTGTAGATTTCATGATACCAAGATCAATATGTTCCGAGAGGGGTAACTTGTGATATATGAGCTGATATAGAAAAATATGTAAAATTTTGACTTTTCGTTTTAATTGATTAATTAATTAGTGATAACGTGGAGGCCGCTTCAACAAGTCAATAATCTAGGTATAAAGGTGTGTATCTGTAGATTTCATGATACCAAGATCCTTATGTTCCGAGGGGGGTAACTCGTGATATATGAGCTGATATGGGAAAATATGTAAAATTTTGACTTTTCGTTTTAATTGATTAATTAATTAGTGATAACGTGGAGGCCGCTTCAACAACACGATAATATAGGTATGAAGGTATTTATCTGTAGATTTCGTGATACCAAGATCAATATGTTCCGAGGGGGGTAACTCGTGATATATGAGCTGATATGGGAAAATATGTAAAATTTTGACTTTTCGTTTTAATTGATTAATTAATTAGTGATAACGTGGAGGCCACTTCAACAAGACGATAATACAGGTATGAAGGAACGTATCTGTAGATTTCATGATTCCAAGATCGTTATGTTCCGAGGGGGGTAACTCGTGATATATGAGCTGATATGGGAAAATATGTAAAATTTTGACTTTTCTTTTTAATTGATTAATTAATTACTGATAACGTGAAGGCCGCTTCAACAAGACGATAATATAGGTATGAAGGTATGTATCTGTAGATTTCATGATACCAAGATCATTATGTTCCGAGAGGGATAACTCGTGATATATGAGCTGATATGGGAAAATATGTAAAATTTTGACTTTTCGTTTTAATTGATTAATTAATTAGTGATAACGTGGAGGCCGCTTCAACAACTCGATAATATACGTATGAAGGTATGTATCTGTAGATTTGATGATACCATGATCATTATGTTTCGAGGGGGTAACTCGTGATATATGAGCTGATATGGGAAAATATGTAAAATTTTGACTTTTCGTTTTAATTGATTAATTAATTAGTGATAACGTAAAGGCCGCTTCAACAAGACGATAATATAGGTATGAAGGTATGTATCTCTAGATTTCATGATACCAAGATCATTATGTTCCGAGAGGGATAACTCGTGATATATGAGCTGATATGGGAAAATATGTAAAATTTTGACTTTTCGTTTTAATTGATTAATTATATAGTGATAACCTGGAGGCCGCTTCAACAAGGCGATAATATAGGTATGAAGGTATGTATCTGTAGATTTCATGATACCAAGATCCTTATGTTCCGAGGGGGGTAACTCGTGATATATGAGCTTATATGGGAAAATATGTAAAATTTTGACTTTTCGTTTTAATTGATTAATTAATTAGTGATAACGTGGAGGCCGCTTCAACAAGACGATAATATAGGTATGAAGGTATGTATCTGCAAATTTCATGATACCAAGATCAATATGTGCCGAGAGGGGTAACTCGTGATATATGAGCTGATATGGGAAAATATGTAAAATTGTGACTTTTCGTTTTAATTGATTAATTAATTAGTGATAACGTGGAGGCCGCTTCAACAAGTCAATAATCTAGGTATAAAGGAGTGTATCTGTAGATTTCATGATACCAAGATCCTTATGTTCCGAGGGGGGTAACTCGTGATATATGAGCTGATATGGGAAAATATGTAAAATTTTGACTTTTCGTTTTAATTGATTAATTAATTAGTGATAACGTGGAGGCCGCTTCAACAAGACTATAATATAGGTATGAAGGTATGTATCTGTAGATTTCATGATACCAAGATCAATATGTTCCGAGGGGGGTAACTCGTGATATATGAGCTGATATGGGAAAATATGTAAAATTTTGACTTTTTGTTTTAATTTATTAATTAATTAGTGATAACGTGGAGGCCGCTTCAACAAGACGATAATACAGGTATGAAGGTACGTATCTGTAGATTTCATGATTCCAAGATCATTTTGTTCCGAGGGGGGTAACTCGTGATATATGAGCTGATATGGGAAAATATGTAAAATTTTGACTTTTCGTTTTAATTGATTAATTAATTAGTGATAACGTGGAGGCCGCTTCAACAAGACGATAATATAGGTATGAAGGTATGTATCTGTAGATTTCATGATACCAAGATCATTATGTTCCGAGAGGGATAACTTGTGATATATGAGCTGATATGGGAAAATATGTAAAATTTTGACTTTTCGTTTTAATTGGTTAATTAATTAGTGATAACGTGGAGGCCGCTTCAACAAGACGATAATATAGGTATGAAGGTATGTATCTGAAGATTTCATGATACCAAGATCAATATGTTCCGAGGGGGGTAACTCGTGATATATGAGCTGATATGGGAAAATATGTAAAATTTTGACTTTTCGTTTTAATTGATTAATTAATTAGTGATAACGTGGAGGCCGCTTCAACAAGTCGATAATACAGGTGTGAAGGTACGTATCTGTAGATTTCACGATTCCAAGATCATTATGTTCCGAGGGGGGTAACTCGTGATATATGAGCTGATATGGGAAAATATGAAAAATTTTGACTTTTCGTTTTAATTGATTAATTAATTAATGATAACGTGAAGGCCGCTTCAACAAGACGATAATATAGGATTGAAGGTATGTATCTGTAGATTTCATGATACCAAGACCATTATGTTCCGAGGGGGGTAACTCGTGATATATGAGCTGATATGGGAAAATATGTATAATTTTGACTTTTCGTTTTAATTGATTAATTAATTAGTGATAACGTGGAGGCCGCTTCAACAAGACGATAATATAGGTATGCAGGTATGCATTTGTACATTTGATGATACCAAAATCATTATGTTCCGAGGGGGGTAACTCGTGATATATGAACTGATATGGGAAAATATGTGAAATTTTGACTTATCGTTTTAATTTATTAATTAATTAGTGATAACGTGTAGGCCGCTTCAACAAGTCAATAATATAGGTATGAAGGTATGTATCTGTAGATTTCATGATACCAAGATCCTTATGTTCCGAGAGGGATAACTCGTGATATATGAGCTGATATGGGAAAATATGTAAAGTTTTGACTTTTCGTTTTAATTGATTAATTAATTAGTGATAACGTGGAGACCGCTTCAACAAGCCAATAATATAGGTATGAAGGTATGTATCTGTAGATTTCATGATACCAATATCCTTATGTTCCGAGGGGGGTAACTCGTGATATATGAGCTGATATGGGAAAATATGTAAAATTTTGACTTTTCGTTTTAATTGATTAATTAATTAGTGATAACGTGGAGGCCACTTCAACAAGACGATAATACAGGTATGAAGGAACGTATCTGTAGATTTCATGATTCCAAGATCGTTATGTTCCGAGGGGGGTAACTCGTGATATATGAGCTGATATGGGAAAATATGTAAAATTTTGACTTTTCTTTTTAATTGATTAATTAATTACTGATAACGTGAAGGCCGCTTCAACAAGACGATAATATAGGTATGAAGGTATGTATCTGTAGATTTCATGATACCAAGATCATTATGTTCCGAGAGGGATAACTCGTGATATATGAGCTGATATGGGAAAATATGTAAAATTTTGACTTTTCGTTTTAATTGATTAATTAATTAGTGATAACGTGGAGGCCGCTTCAACAACTCGATAATATACGTATGAAGGTATGTATCTGTAGATTTGATGATACCATGATCATTATGTTTCGAGGGGGTAACTCGTGATATATGAGCTGATATGGGAAAATATGTAAAATTTTGACTTTTCGTTTTAATTGATTAATTAATTAGTGATAACGTAAAGGCCGCTTCAACAAGACGATAATATAGGTATGAAGGTATGTATCTCTAGATTTCATGATACCAAGATCATTATGTTCCGAGAGGGATAACTCGTGATATATGAGCTGATATGGGAAAATATGTAAAATTTTGACTTTTCGTTTTAATTGATTAATTATATAGTGATAACCTGGAGGCCGCTTCAACAAGGCGATAATATAGGTATGAAGGTATGTATCTGTAGATTTCATGATACCAAGATCCTTATGTTCCGAGGGGGGTAACTCGTGATATATGAGCTTATATGGGAAAATATGTAAAATTTTGACTTTTCGTTTTAATTGATTAATTAATTAGTGATAACGTGGAGGCCGCTTCAACAAGACGATAATATAGGTATGAAGGTATGTATCTGCAAATTTCATGATACCAAGATCAATATGTGCCGAGAGGGGTAACTCGTGATATATGAGCTGATATGGGAAAATATGTAAAATTGTGACTTTTCGTTTTAATTGATTAATTAATTAGTGATAACGTGGAGGCCGCTTCAACAAGTCAATAATCTAGGTATAAAGGAGTGTATCTGTAGATTTCATGATACCAAGATCCTTATGTTCCGAGGGGGGTAACTCGTGATATATGAGCTGATATGGGAAAATATGTAAAATTTTGACTTTTCGTTTTAATTGATTAATTAATTAGTGATAACGTGGAGGCCGCTTCAACAAGACTATAATATAGGTATGAAGGTATGTATCTGTAGATTTCATGATACCAAGATCAATATGTTCCGAGGGGGGTAACTCGTGATATATGAGCTGATATGGGAAAATATGTAAAATTTTGACTTTTTGTTTTAATTTATTAATTAATTAGTGATAACGTGGAGGCCGCTTCAACAAGACGATAATACAGGTATGAAGGTACGTATCTGTAGATTTCATGATTCCAAGATCATTTTGTTCCGAGGGGGGTAACTCGTGATATATGAGCTGATATGGGAAAATATGTAAAATTTTGACTTTTCGTTTTAATTTGTTAATTAATTAGTGATAACGTGGAGGCCGCTTCAACAAGATGTTAATATAGGTATGAAGGTATGTATCTGTAGATTTCATGATACCAAGATCATTATGTTCCGAGAGGGATAACTTGTGATATATGAGCTGATATGGGAAAATATGTAAAATTTTGACTTTTCGTTTTAATTGGTTAATTAATTAGTGATAACGTGGAGGCCGCTTCAACAAGACGATAATATAGGTATGAAGGTATGTATCTGAAGATTTCATGATACCAAGATCAATATGTTCCGAGGGGGGTAACTCGTGATATATGAGCTGATATGGGAAAATATGTAAAATTTTGACTTTTCGTTTTAATTGATTAATTAATTAGTGATAACGTGGAGGCCGCTTCAACAAGTCGATAATACAGGTGTGAAGGTACGTATCTGTAGATTTCACGATTCCAAGATCATTATGTTCCGAGGGGGGTAACTCGTGATATATGAGCTGATATGGGAAAATATGTAAAATTTTGACTTTTCGTTTTAATTGATTAATTAATTAGTGATAACGTGAAGGCCGCTTCAACAAGACGATAATATAGGATTGAAGGTATGTATCTGTAGATTTCATGATACCAAGACCATTATGTTCCGAGGGGGGTAACTCGTGATATATGAGCTGATATGGGAAAATATGTATAATTTTGACTTTTCGTTTTAATTGATTAATTAATTAGTGATAACGTGGAGGCCGCTTCAACAAGACGATAATATAGGTATGCAGGTATGCATTTGTACATTTGATGATACCAAAATCATTATGTTCCGAGGGGGGTAACTCGTGATATATGAACTGATATGGGAAAATATGTGAAATTTTGACTTATCGTTTTAATTTATTAATTAATTAGTGATAACGTGTAGGCCGCTTCAACAAGTCAATAATATAGGTATGAAGGTATGTATCTGTAGATTTCATGATACCAAGATCCTTATGTTCCGAGAGGGATAACTCGTGATATATGAGCTGATATGGGAAAATATGTAAAGTTTTGACTTTTCGTTTTAATTGATTAATTAATTAGTGATAACGTGGAGACCGCTTCAACAAGCCAATAATATAGGTATGAAGGTATGTATCTGGAGATTTCATGATACCAATATCCTTATGTTCCGAGGGGGGTAACTCGTGATATATGAGCTGATATGGGAAAATATGTAAAATTTTGACTTTTCGTTTTAATTGATTAATTAATTAGTGATAACTTGGAGGCCGCTTCAACAAGTCAATAATCTAGGTATAAAGGTGTGTATCTGTAGATTTCATGATACCAAGATCAATATGTTCCGAGAGGGGTAACTCGTGATATATGAGCTGATATGGAAAAATATGTAAAATTTTGACTTTTCGTTTTAATTGATTAATTAATTAGTGATAACGTGGAAGCCGCTTCAACAAGTCAATAATCTAGGTATAAAGGTGTGTATCTGTAGATTTCATGATACCAAGATCCTTATGTTCCGAGGGGGGTAACTCGTGATATATGAGCTGATATGGGAAAATATGTAAAATTTTGACTTTTCGTTTTAATTGATTAATTAATTAGTGATAACGTGGAGGCCGCTTCAACAACACGATAATATAGGTATGAAGGTATTTATCTGTAGATTTCGTGATACCAAGATCAATATGTTCCGAGGGGGGTAACTCGTTATATATGATCTGATATGGGAAAATATGTAAAATTTTGACTTTTCGTTTTAATTGATTAATTAATTAGTGATAACGTGGAGGCCACTTCAACAAGACGATAATACAGGTATGAAGGAACGTATCTGTAGATTTCATGATTCCAAGATCGTTATGTTCCGAGGGGGGTAACTCGTGATATATGAGCTGATATGGGAAAATATGAAAAATTTTGACTTTTCTTTTTAATTGATTAATTAATTACTGATAACGTGAAGGCCGCTTCAACAAGACGATAATATAGGTATGAAGGTATGTATCTGTAGATTTCATGATACCAAGATCATTATGTTCCGAGAGGGATAACTCGTGATATATGAGCTGATATGGGAAAATATGTAAAATTTTGACTTTTCGTTTTAATTGATTAATTAATTAGTGATAACGTAAAGGCCGCTTCAACAAGACGATAATATAGGTATGAAGGTATGTATCTCTAGATTTCATGATACCAAGATCATTATGTTCCGAGAGGGATAACTCGTGATATATGAGCTGATATGGGAAAATATGTAAAATTTTGACTTTTCGTTTTAATTGATTAATTATATACTGATAACCTGGAGGCCGCTTCAACAAGGCGATAATATAGGTATGAAGGTATTTATCTGTAGATTTCATGATACCAAGATCCTTATGTTCCGAGGGGGGTAACTCGTGATATATGAGCTGATATGGGAAAATATGTAAAATTTTGACTTTTCGTTTTAATTGATTAATTAATTAGTGATAACGTGGAGGCCGCTTCAACAAGACGATAATATAGGTATGAAGGTATGTATCTGCAAATTTCATGATACCAAGATCAATATGTGCCGAGAGGGGTAACTCGTGATATATGAGCTGATATGGGAAAATATGTAAAATTGTGACTTTTCGTTTTAATTGATTAATTAATTAGTGATAACGTGGAGGCCGCTTCAACAAGTCAATAATCTAGGTATAAAGGTGTGTATCTGTAGATTTCATGATACCAAGATCCTTATGTTCCGAGGGGGGTAACTCGTGATATATGAGCTGATATGGGAAAATATGTAAAATTTTGACTTTTCGTTTTAATTGATTAATTAATTAGTGATAACGTGGAGGCCGCTACAACAAGACTATAATATAGGTATGAAGGTATGTATCTGTAGATTTCATGATACCAAGATCAATATGTTCCGAGGGGGGTAACTCGTGATATATGAGCTGATATGGGAAAATATGTAAAAATTTGACTTTTCGTTTTAATTGATTAATTAATTAGTGATAACGTGGAGGCCGCTTCAACAAGACGATAATACAGGTATGAAGGTACGTATCTGTAGATTTCATGATTCCAAGATCATTATGTTCGGAGGGGGGTAACTCGTGATATATGAGCTGATATGGGAAAATATGTTAAATTTTGACTTTTCGTTTTAATTGATTAATTAATTAGTGATAACGTGGAGGCCGCTTCAACAAGACGATAAAATAGGTATGAAGGTATGTATCTGTAGATTTCATGATACCAAGATCATTATGTTCCGAGAGGGATAACTTGTGATATATGAGCTGATATGGGAAAATATGTAAAATTTTGACTTTTCGTTTTAATTGGTTAATTAATTAGTGATAACGTGGAGGCCGCTTCAACAAGACGATAATATAGGTATGAAGGTATGTATCTGTAGATTTCATGATACCAAGATCAATATGTTCCGAGGGGGGTAACTCGTGATATATGAGCTGATATGGGAAAATATGTAAAATTTTGACTTTTCGTTTTAATTGATTAATTAATTAGTGATAACGTGGAGGCCGCTTCAACAAGTCGATAATACAAGTATGAAAGTACGTATCTGTAGATTTCACGATTCCAAGATCATTATGTTCCGAGGGGGGTAACTCGTGATATATGAGCTGATATGGGAAAATATGTAAAATTTTGACTTTTCGTTTTAATTGATTAATTAATTAGTGATAACGTGGAGGCCGCTTCAACAAGACGATAATATAGGTATGAAGGTATGTATCTGTAGATTTCATGATACCAAGACCATTATGTTCCGAGAGGGATAACTTGTGATATATGAGCTGATATGGGAAAATATGTATAATTTTGACTTTTCGTTTTAATTGATTAATTAATTAGTGATAACGTGGAGGCCGCTTCAACAAGACGATAATATAGGTATGCAGGTATGCATTTGTACATTTGATGATACCAAAATCATTATGTTCCGAGGGGGGTAACTCGTGATATATGAACTGATATGGGAAAATATGTGAAATTTTGACTTATCGTTTTAATTGATTAATTAATTAGTGATAACGTGTAGGCCGCTTCAACAAGTCAATAATATAGGTATGAAGGTATGTATCTGTAGATTTCATGATACCAAGATCCTTATGTTCCGAGGGGGGTAACTCGTGATATATGAGCTGATATGGGAAAATATGTAAAATTTTGACTTTTCGTTTTAATTGATTAATTATTTAGTGATAACGTGGAGACCGCTTCAACAAGCCAATAATATAGGTATGAAGGTATGTATCTGTAGATTTCATGATACCAATATCCTTATGTTCCGAGGGGGGTAACTCGTGATATATGAGCTGATATGGGAAAATATGTAAAATTTTGACTTTTCGTTTTAATTGATTAATTAATTAGTGATAACGTGGAGGCCGCTTCAACAAGTCAATAATCTAGGTATAAAGGTGTGTATCTGTAGATTTCATGATACCAAGATCAATATGTTCCGAGAGGGGTAACTCGTGATATATGAGCTGATATGGAAAAATATGTAAAATTTTGACTTTTCGTTTTAATTGATTAATTAATTAGTGATAACGTGGAGGCCGCTTCAACAAGACAATAATATAGGTATGAAGGTATGTATCTGTAGATTTCATGATACCAAGATCCTTATGTTCCGAGGGGGGTAACTCGTGATATATGAGCTGATATGGGAAAATATGTAAAATTTTGACTTTTCGTTTTAATTGATTAATTAATTAGGGATAACGTGGAGGCCGCTTCAACAAAACGATAATATAGGTATGAAGGTATGTATCTGTAGATTTCATGATACCAAGATCAATATGTTCCGAGGGGGGTAACTCGTGATATATGAGCTGATATGGGAAAATATGTAAAATTTTGACTTTTCGTTTTAATTGATTAATTAATTAGTGATAACGTGGAGGCCACTTCAACAAGACGATAATACAGGTATGAAGGAACGTATCTGTAGATTTCATGATTCCAAGATCGTTATGTTCCGAGGGGGGTAACTCGTGATATATGAGCTGATATGGGAAAATATGTAAAATTTTGACTTTTCGTTTTAATTGATTAATTAATTACTGATAACGTGAAGGCCGCTTCAACAAGACGATAATATAGGTATGAAGGTATGTATCTGTAGATTTCATGATACCAAGATCATTATGTTCCGAGAGGGATAACTTGTGATATATGAGCTGATATGGGAAAATATGTAAAATTTTGACTTTTCGTTTTAATTTGTTAATTAATTAGTGATAACGTGGAGGCCGCTTCAACAAGACGATAATATAGGTATGCAGGTATGTATTTGTACATTTGATGATACCAAAATCATTATGTTCCGAGGGGGGTAACTCGTGATATATGAACTGATATGGGAAAATATGTGAAATTTTGACTTATCGTTTTAATTGATCAATTAATTAGTGATAACGTGGAAGCCGCTTCAACAAGACGATAATACAGGTATGAAGGTATGTATCTGTAGATTTCATGATACCAAGATCCTTATGTTCCGAGGGGGGTAACTCGTGATATATGAGCTGATATGGGAAAATATGTAAAATTTTGACTTTCCGTTTTTATTGATTAAATTATTAGTGATAACGTGGAGGCCGCTTCAACAAGATGTTAATATAGGTATGAAGGTATGTATCTGTAGATTTCATGATACCAAGATCAATATGTTCCGAGGGGGGTAACTCGTGATATATGAGCTGATACGGGAAAATATGTAAAATTTTGACTTTTCGTTTTAATTGATTAATTAATTAGTGATAACGTGGAGACTGCTTAAACAAGACGATAATATAGGTATGAAGGTATGTATTTGTACATTTGATGATACCAAGATCATTATGTTCCCAGGGGGGGGAACTCGTGATATATGAGCTGATATGGGAAAATATGTAAAATTTTGACTTTTCGTTTTAATTGATTAATTAATTAGTGATAACGTGTAGGCCGCTTCAACAAGTCAATAATCCAGGTATAAAGGTGTGTATCTGTAGATTTCATGATACCAAGATCCTTATGTTCCGACCGGGGTAACTCGTGATATATGAGCTGATATGGGAAAATATGTAAAATTTTGACTTTCGTTTTAATTGATTAATTAATTAGTGATAACGTGGAGGCCGCTTCAACAACACGATAATATAGGTATGAAGGTATGTATCTGTAGATTTCATGATACCAAGATCAATATGTTCCGAGGTGGGTAACTCGTGACATATGAGCTGATATGGGAAAATATGTAAAATTTTGACTTTTTGTTTTAATTTATTAATTAATTAGTGATAACGTGGAGGCCGCTTCAACAAGACGATAATACAGATATGAAGGTACGTATTTGTAGATTTCATGATTCCAAGATCATTATGTTCCGAGGGGGGTAACTCGTGATATATGAGCTGACATGGGAAAATATGTAAAATTTTGACTTTTCGTTTTAATTGAGTAATTAATTAGTGATAACGTGAAGGCCGCTTCAACAAGACGATAATATAGGTATGAAGGTATGTATCTGTAGATTTCATGATACCAAGATCATTATGTTCCGAGAGGGATAACTTGTGATATATGAGCTGATATGGGAAAATATGTAAAATTTTGACTTTTCGTTTTAATTGATTAATTAATTAGTGATAACGTGGAGGCCGCTTCAACAAGACGATAATATAGGTATGAAGGTATGTATCTGTAGATTTCATGATACCAAGATCAATATGTTCCGAGGGGGGTAACTCGTGATATATGAGCTGATATGGGAAATATGTAAAATTTTGACTTTTCGTTTTAATTGATTAATTAATTAGTGATAACGTGGAGGCCGCTTCAACAAGACGATAATACAGGTATGAAGGTACGTATCTGTAGATTTCATGATTCCAAGATCATTATGTTCCGAGGGGGGTAACTCGTGATATATGAGCTGATATGGGAAAATATGTTAATTTTTGACTTTTCGTTTTAATTGATTAATTATTTAGTGATAACGTGAAGGCCGCTTCAACAAGACGATAATATAGGTATGAAGGTATGTATCTGTAGATTTCATGATACCAAGATCCTTATGTTCCGAGGGGGGTAACTCGTGATATATGAGCTGATATGGGAAAATATGTAAAATTTTGACTTTTCGTTTTAATTGATTAATTAATTAGTGATAACGTGAAGGCCGCTTCAACAAGACGATAATACAGGTATGAAGGAACCTATCTGTAGATTTCATGATTCCAAGATCGTTATGTTCCGAGGGGGGTAACTCGTGATATATGAGCTGATATGGGAAAATATGTAAAATTTTGACTTTTCGTTTTAATTGATTAATGAATTACTGATAACGTGAAGGCCGCTTCAACAAGACGATAATATAGGTATGAAGGTATGTATCTGTAGATTTCATGATACCAAGATCATTATGTTCCGAGAGGGATAACTTGTGATATATGAGCTGATATGGGAAAATATGTAAAATTTTGACTTTTCGTTTTAATTGGTTAATTAATTAGTGATAACGTGGAGGCCGCTTCAACAAGACGATAATATAGGTATACAGGTATGTATTTGTACATTTGATGATACCAAAATCATTATGTTCCGAGGGGGGTAACTCGTGATATATGAACTGATATGGGAAAATATGTGAAATTTTGACTTTTCGTTTTAATTGATTAATTAATTAGTGATAACGTGGAGGCCGCTTCAACAAGACGATAATACAGGTATGAAGGTATGTATCTGTAGATTTCATGATACCAAGATCCTTATGTTCCGACCGGGGTAACTCGTGATATATGAGCTGATATGGGAAAATATGTAAAATTTTGACTTTTCGTTTTAATTGATTAATTAATTAGTGATAACGTGGAGGCCGCTTCAACAACACGATAACATAGGTATGAAGGTATGTATCTGTAGATTTCATGATACCAAGATCAATATGTTCCGAGGTGGGTAACTCGTGACATATGAGCTGATATGGGAAAATATGTAAAATTTTGACTTTTTGTTTTAATTTATTAATTAATTATTGATAACGTGGAGGCCGCTTCAACAAGACGATAATACAGATATGAAGGTACGTATTTGTAGATTTCATGATTCGAAGATCATTATGTTCCGAGGGGGGTAACTCGTGATATATGAGCTGACATGGGAAAATATGTAAAATTTTGACTTTTCGTTTTAATTGAGTAATTAATTAGTGATAACGTGAAGGCCGCTTCAACAAGACGATAATATAGGTATGAAGGTATGTATCTGTAGATTTCATGATACCAAGATCATTATGTTCCGAGAGGGATAACTTGTGATATATGAGCTGATATGGGAAAATATGTAAAATTTTGACTTTTCGTTTTAATTGATTAATTAATTAGTGATAACGTGGAGGCCGCTTCAACAAGACGATAATATAGGTATGAAGGTATGTATCTGTAGATTTCATGATACCAAGATCAATATGTTCCGAGGGGGGTAACTCGTGATATATGAGCTGATATGGGAAATATGTAAAATTTTGACTTTTCGTTTTAATTGATTAATTAATTAGTGATAACGTGGAGGCCGCTTCAACAAGACGATAATACAGGTATGAAGGTACGTATCTGTAGATTTCATGATTCCAAGATCATTATGTTCCGAGGGGGGTAACTCGTGATATATGAGCTGATATGGGAAAATATGTTAATTTTTGACTTTTCGTTTTAATTGATTAATTATTTAGTGATAACGTGAAGGCCGCTTCAACAAGACGATAATATAGGTATGAAGGTATGTATCTGTAGATTTCATGATACCAAGATCCTTATGTTCCGAGGGGGGTAACTCGTGATATATGAGCTGATATGGGAAAATATGTAAAATTTTGACTTTTCGTTTTAATTGATTAATTAATTAGTGATAACGTGGAGACCGCTTCAACAAGCCAATAATATAGATATGAAGGTATGTATCTGTAGATTTCATGATACCAATATCCTTATGTTCCGAGGGGGGTAACTCGTGATATATGAGCTGATATGGGAAATATGTAAAATTTTGACTTTTCGTTTTAATTGATTAATTAATTAGTGATAACGTGGAGGCCGCTTCAACAAGACGATAATACAGGTATGAAGGTACGTATCTGTAGATTTCATGATTCCAAGATCATTATGTTCCGAGGGGGGTAACTCGTGATATATGAGCTGATATGGGAAAATATGTTAATTTTTGACTTTTCGTTTTAATTGATTAATTATTTAGTGATAACGTGAAGGCCGCTTCAACAAGACGATAATATAGGTATGAAGGTATGTATCTGTAGATTTCATGATACCAAGATCCTTATGTTCCGAGGGGGGTAACTCGTGATATATGAGCTGATATGGGAAAATATGTAAAATTTTGACTTTTCGTTTTAATTGATTAATTAATTAGTGATAACGTGAAGGCCGCTTCAACAAGACGATAATACAGGTATGAAGGAACCTATCTGTAGATTTCATGATTCCAAGATCGTTATGTTCCGAGGGGGGTAACTCGTGATATATGAGCTGATATGGGAAAATATGTAAAATTTTGACTTTTCGTTTTAATTGATTAATGAATTACTGATAACGTGAAGGCCGCTTCAACAAGACGATAATATAGGTATGAAGGTATGTATCTGTAGATTTCATGATACCAAGATCATTATGTTCCGAGAGGGATAACTTGTGATATATGAGCTGATATGGGAAAATATGTAAAATTTTGACTTTTCGTTTTAATTGGTTAATTAATTAGTGATAACGTGGAGGCCGCTTCAACAAGACGATAATATAGGTATACAGGTATGTATTTGTACATTTGATGATACCAAAATCATTATGTTCCGAGGGGGGTAACTCGTGATATATGAACTGATATGGGAAAATATGTGAAATTTTGACTTTTCGTTTTAATTGATTAATTAATTAGTGATAACGTGGAGGCCGCTTCAACAAGACGATAATACAGGTATGAAGGTATGTATCTGTAGATTTCATGATACCAAGATCCTTATGTTCCGACCGGGGTAACTCGTGATATATGAGCTGATATGGGAAAATATGTAAAATTTTGACTTTTCGTTTTAATTGATTAATTAATTAGTGATAACGTGGAGGCCGCTTCAACAACACGATAACATAGGTATGAAGGTATGTATCTGTAGATTTCATGATACCAAGATCAATATGTTCCGAGGTGGGTAACTCGTGACATATGAGCTGATATGGGAAAATATGTAAAATTTTGACTTTTTGTTTTAATTTATTAATTAATTATTGATAACGTGGAGGCCGCTTCAACAAGACGATAATACAGATATGAAGGTACGTATTTGTAGATTTCATGATTCGAAGATCATTATGTTCCGAGGGGGGTAACTCGTGATATATGAACTGACATGGGAAAATATGTAAAATTTTGACTTTTCGTTTTAATTGAGTAATTAATTAGTGATAACGTGAAGGCCGCTTCAACAAGACGATAATATAGGTATGAAGGTATGTATCTGTAGATTTCATGATACCAAGATCATTATGTTCCGAGAGGGATAACTTGTGATATATGAGCTGATATGGGAAAATATGTAAAATTTTGACTTTTCGTTTTAATTGATTAATTAATTAGTGATAACGTGGAGGCCGCTTCAACAAGACGATAATATAGGTATGAAGGTATGTATCTGTAGATTTCATGATACCAAGATCAATATGTTCCGAGGGGGGTAACTCGTGATATATGAGCTGATATGGGAAATATGTAAAATTTTGACTTTTCGTTTTAATTGATTAATTAATTAGTGATAACGTGGAGGCCGCTTCAACAAGACGATAATACAGGTATGAAGGTACGTATCTGTAGATTTCATGATTCCAAGATCATTATGTTCCGAGGGGGGTAACTCGTGATATATGAGCTGATATGGGAAAATATGTTAATTTTTGACTTTTCGTTTTAATTGATTAATTATTTAGTGATAACGTGAAGGCCGCTTCAACAAGACGATAATATAGGTATGAAGGTATGTATCTGTAGATTTCATGATACCAAGATCCTTATGTTCCGAGGGGGGTAACTCGTGATATATGAGCTGATATGGGAAAATATGTAAAATTTTGACTTTTCGTTTTAATTGATTAATTAATTAGTGATAACGTGGAGACCGCTTCAACAAGCCAATAATATAGATATGAAGGTATGTATCTGTAGATTTCATGATACCAATATCCTTATGTTCCGAGGGGGGTAACTCGTGATATATGAGCTGATATGGGAAAATATGTAAAATTTTGACTTTTCGTTTTAATTGATTAATTAATTAGTGATAACGTGGAGGCCGCTTCAACAAGTCAATAATCTAGGTATAAAGGTGTGTATCTGTAGATTTCATGATACCAAGATCAATATGTTCCGAGAGGGGTAACTCGTGATATATGAGCTGATATGGAAAAATATGTAAAATTTTGACTTTTCGTTTTAATTGATTAATTAATTAGTGATAACTTGGAGGCCGGTTCAACAAGTCAATAATCTAGGTATAAAGGTGTGTATCTATAGATTTCATGATACCAAGATCCTTATGTTCCGAGGGGGGTAACTCGTGATATATGAGCTGATATGGGAAAATATGTAAAATTTTGACTTTTCGTTTTAATTGATTAATTAATTAGTGATAACGTGGAGGCCGCTTCAACAACACGATAATATAGGTATGAAGGTATGTATCTGTAGATTTCATGATACCAAGATCAATATGTTCCGAGGGGGGTAACTCGTGATATATGAGCTGATATGGGAAAATATGTAAAATTTTGACTTTTCGTTTTAATTGATTAATTAATTAGTGATAACGTGGAGGCCACTTCAACAAGACGATAATACAGGTATGAAGGAACGTATCTGTAGATTTCATGATTCCAAGATCGTTATGTTCCGAGGGGGGTAACTCGTGATATATGAGCTGATATGGGAAAATATGTAAAATTTTGACTTTTCGTTTTAATTGATTAATGAATTACTGATAACGTGAAGGCCGCTTCAACAAGACGATAATATAGGTATGAAGGTATGTATCTGTAGATTTCATGATACCAAGATCATTATGTTCCGAGAGGGATAACTTGTGATATATGAGCTGATATGGGAAAATATGTAAAATTTTGACTTTTCGTTTTAATTGGTTAATTAATTAGTGATAACGTGGAGGCCGCTTCAACAAGACGATAATATAGGTATACAGGTATGTATTTGTACATTTGATGATACCAAAATCATTATGTTCCGAGGGGGGTAACTCGTGATATATGAACTGATATGGGAAAATATGTGAAATTTTGACTTTTCGTTTTAATTGATTAATTAATTAGTGATAACGTGGAGGCCGCTTCAACAAGACGATAATACAGGTATGAAGGTATGTATCTGTAGATTTCATGATACCAAGATCCTTATGTTCCGAGGGGGGTAACTCGTGATATATGAGCTGATATGGGAAAATATGTAAAATTTTGACTTTCCGTTTTAATTGATTAAATTATTAGTGATAACGTTGAGGCCGCTTCAACAAGATGTTAATATAGGTATGAAGGTATGTATCTGTAGATTTCATGATACCAAGATCAATATGTTCCGAGGGGGGTAACTCGTGATATATGAGCTGATATGGGAAAATATGTAAAATTTTGACTTTTCGTTTTAATTGATTAATTAATTAGTGATAACGTGGAGACTGCTTCAACAAGACGATAATATAGGTATGAAGGTATGTATTTGTTCATTTGATGATACCAAGATCATTATGTTCCCAGGGGGGGTAACTCGTGATATATGAGCTGATATGGGAAAATAAGTAAAATTTTGACTTTTCGTTTTAAGTGATTAATTAATTAGTGATAACGTGGAGGCCGCTTCAACAAGTCAATAATCCAGGTATAAAGGTGTGTATCTGTAGATTTCATGATACCAAGATCCTTATGTTCCGAGGGGGGTAACTCGTGATATATGAGCTGATATGGGAAAATATGTAAAATTTTGACTTTTCGTTTTAATTGATTAATTAATTAGTGATAACGTGGAGGCCGCTTCAACAACACGATAATATAGGTATGAAGGTATGTATCTGTAGATTTCATGATACCAAGATCAATATGTTCCGAGGTGGGTAACTCGTGACATATGAGCTGATATGGGAAAATATGTAAAATTTTGACTTTTTGTTTTAATTTATTAATTAATTAGTGATAACGTGGAGGCCGCTTCAACAAGACGATAATACAGATATGAAGGTACGTATCTGTAGATTTCATGATTCCAAGATCATTATGTTCCGAGGGGGGTAACTCGTGATATATGAGCTGACATGGGAAAATATGTAAAATTTTGACTTTTCGTTTTAATTGAGTAATTAATTAGTGATAACGTGAAGGCCGCTTCAACAAGACGATAATATAGGTATGAAGGTATGTATCTGTAGATTTCATGATACCAAGATCATTATGTTCCGAGAGGGATAACTTGTGATATATGAGCTGATATGGGAAAATATGTAAAATTTTGACTTTTCGTTTTAATTGATTAATTAATTAGTGATAACGTGGAGGCCGCTTCAACAAGACGATAATATAGGTATGAAGGTATGTATCTGTAGATTTCATGATACCAAGATCAATATGTTCCGAGGGGGGTAACTCGTGATATACGAGCTGATATGGGAAATATGTAAAATTTTGACTTTTCGTTTTAATTGATTAATTAATTAGTGATAACGTGGAGGCCGCTTCAACAAGACGATAATACAGGTATGAAGGTACGTATCTGTAGATTTCATGATTTCAAGATCATTATGTTCCGAGGGGGGTAACTCGTGATATATGAGCTGATATGGGAAAATATGTAAAATTTTGACTTTTCGTTTTAATTGATTAATTATTTAGTGATAACGTTAAGGCCGCTTCAACAAGACGATAATGTAGGTATGAAGGTATGTATCTGTAGATTTCATGATACCAAGATCATTATGTTCCGAGAGGGATAACTTGTGATATATGAGCTGATATGGGAAAATATGTAAAATTTTGACTTTTCGTTTTAATTGATTAATTAATTAGTGATAACGTGGAGGCCGCTTCAACAAGTCAATAATATAGGTATGAAGGTATGTATCTGTAGATTTCATGATACCAAGATCCTTATGTTCCGAGGGGGGTAACTCGTGATATATGAGCTGATATGGGAAAATATGTAAAATTTTGACTTTTCGTTTTAATTGATTAATTAATTAGTGATAACGTGGAGGCCGCTTCAACAAGACGATAATACAGGTATGAAGGTATGTATCTGTAGATTTCATGATACCAAGATCAATATGTTCCGAGAGGGGTAACTCGTGATATATGAGCTGATATGGGAAAATATGTAAAATTTTGACTTTTCGTTTTAATTGATTAATTAATTATTGATAACGTGGAGGCCGCTTCAACAACTCAATAATCTAGGTATAAAGGTGTGTATCTGTAGATTTCATGATACCAAGATCCTTATGTTCCGAGGGGGGTAACTCGTGATATATGAGCTGATATGGGAAAATATGTAAAATTTTGACTTATCGTTTTAAATGATTAATTAATTAGTGATAACGTGGAGGCCGCTTCAACAAAACGATAATACAGGTATGAAGGTACGTATCTGTAGATTTCACGATTCCAAGATCATTATGTTCCGAGGGGGGTAACTCGTGATATATGAGCTGATATGGGAAAATATGTAAAATTTTGACTTTTCGTTTTAATTGATTAATTAATTAGTGATAACGTGAAGGCCGCTTCAACAAGACGATAATATAGGTATGAAGGTATGTATCTGTAGATTTCATGATACCAAGACCATTATGTTCCGAGAGGGATAATATGTGATATATGAGCTGATATGGGAAAATATGTATAATTTTGACTTTTCGTTTTAATTGATTAATTAATTAGTGATAACGTGGAGGCCGCTTCAACAAGACGATAATATAGGTATGCAGGTATGCATTTGTACATTTGATGATACCAAAATCATTATGTTCCGAGGGGGTAACTCGTGATATATGAACTGATATGGGAAAATATGTGAAATTTTGACTTATCGTTTTAATTGATTAATTAATTAGTGAGAACGTGTAGGCCGCTTCAACAAGTCAATAATATAGGTATGAAGGTATGTATCTGTAGATTTCATGATACCAAGATCCTTATGTTCCGAGGGGGGTAACTCGTGATATATGAGCTGATATGGGAAAATATGTAAAATTTTGACTTTTCGTTTTAATTGATTAATTAATTAGTGATAACGTGGAGGCCGCTTCAACAAGACGATAATACAGGTATGAAGGTATGTATCTGTAGATTTCATGATACCAAGATCAATATGTTCCGAGAGAGGTAACTCGTGATATATGAGCTGATATGGGAAAATATGTAAAATTTTGACTTTTCGTTTTAATTGATTAATTAATTAGTGATAACGTGGAGGCCGCTTCAACAAGTCAATAATCTAGGTATAAAGGTGTGTATCTGTAGATTTCATGATACCAAGATCAATATGTTCCGAGGGGGGTAACTCGTGATATATGAGCTGATATGGGAAAATATGTAAAATTTTGACTTTTCGTTTTAATTGATTTATTAATTAGTGATAACGTGGAGGCCACTTCAACAAGACGATAATACAGGTATGAAGGTACGTATCTGTAGATTTCATGATTCCAAGATCGTTATGTTCCGAGGGGGGTAACTCGTGATGTATGTGCTGATATGGGAAAATATGTAAAATTTTGACTTTTCGTTTTAATTGATTAATTAATTACTGATAACGTGAAGGCCGCTTCAACAAGGCGATAATATAGGTATGAAGGTATGTATCTGTAGATTTCATGATACCAAGATCATTATGTTCCGAGAGGGATAACTTGTGATATATGAGCTGATATGGGAAAATATGTAAAATTTTGACTTTTCGTTTTAATTGGTTAATTAATTAATGATAACGTGGAGGCCGCTTCAACAAGACGATAATATAGGTATGCAGGTATGTACTTGTACATTTGATGATACCAAAATCATTATGTTCCGAGGGGGGTAACTCGTGATATATGAACTGATATGGGAAAATATGTGAAATTTTGACTTATCGTTTTAATTGATTAATTAATTAGTGATAACGTGGAGGCCGCTTCTACAAGACGATAATACAGGTATGAAGGTATGTATCTGTAGATTTCATGATACCAAGATCAATATGTTCCGAAAGGGGTAACTCGTGATATATGAGCTGATATGGGAAAATATGTAAAATTTTGACTTTTCGTTTTAATTGATTAATTAATTAGTGATAACGTGAAGGCCCCTTCAACAAGACGATAATATAGGTATGAAGGCATGTATCTGTAGATTTCATGATACCATGATCATTATGTTTCGAGAAGGGTAACTCGTGATATATGAGCTGATATGGGAAAATATGTAAAATTTTGACTTTTCGTTTTAATTGATTAATTAATTAGTGATAACGTGGAGGCCGCTTCAACAAGACGATAATATAGGTATGAAAGTATGTATCTGTAGATTTCATGATACCAAGATCATTATGTTCCGAGAGGGATAACTTGTGATATATGAGCTGATATGGGAAAATATGTAAAATTTTGACTTTTCGTTTTAATTGGTTAATTAATTAGTGATAACGTGGAGGCCGCTTCAACAAGACGATAATATAGGTATGAAGGTATGTATCTGTAGATTTCATGATACCAAGATCAATATGTTCCGAGGGGGGTAACTCGTGATATATGAGCTGATATGGGAAAATATGTAAAATTTTGACTTTTCGTTTTAATTGATTAATTAATTAGTGATAACGTGGAGGCCGCTTCAACAAGACGATAATACAGGTATGAAGGTACGTATCTGTAGATTTCACGATTCCAAGATCATTATGTTCCAAGGGGGGTAACTCGTGATATATGAGCTGATATGGGAAAATATGTAAAATTTTGACTTTTCGTTTTAATTGATTAATTAATTAGTGATAACGTGAAGGCCGCTTCAACAAGACGATAATATAGGTATGAAGGTATGTATCTGTAGATTTCATGATACCAAGACCATTATGTTCCGAGAGGGATAACTTGTGATATATGAGCTGATATTGGAAAATATGTATAATTTTGACTTTTCGTTTTAATTGATTAATTAATTAGTGATAACGTGGAGGCCGCTTCAACAAGACGATAATATAGGTATGCAGGTATGCATTTGTACATTTGATGATACCAAAATCATTATGTTCCGAGGGGGGTAACTCGTGATATATGAACTGATATGGGAAAATATGTGGAATTTTGACTTATCGTTTTAATTGATTAATTAATTAGTGATAACGTGTAGGCCGCTTCAACAAGTCAATAATATAGGTATGAAGGTATGTATCTGTAGATTTCATGATACCAAGATCCTTATGTTCCGAGGGGGGTAACTCGTGATATATGAGCTGATATGGGAAAATATGTAAAATTTTGACTTTTCGTTTTAATTGATTAATTAATTAGTGATAACGTGGAGACCGCTTCAACGAGCCAATAATATAGGTATGAAGGTATGTATCTGTAGATTTCATGATACCAATATCCTTATGTTCCGAGGGGGGTAACTCGTGATATATGAGCTGATATGGGAAAATATGTAAAATTTTGACTTTTCGTTTTAATTGATTAATTAATTAGTGATAACGTGGAGGCCGCTTCAACAAGACGATAATACAGGTATGAAGGTATGTATCTGTAGATTTCATGATACCAAGATCAATATGTTCCGAGAGGGGTAACTCGTGATATATGAGCTGATATGGGAAAATATGTAAAATTTTGACTTTTCGTTTTAATTGATTAATTAATTAGTGATAACGTGGAGGCCGCTTCAACAAGTCAATAATCTAGGTATAAAGGTGTGTATCTGTAGATTTCATGATACCAAGATCCTTATGTTCCGAGGGGGGTAACTCGTGATATATGAGCTGATATGGGAAAATATGTAAAATTTTTACTTTTCGTTTTAATTGATTAATTAATTAGTGATAACGTGGAGGCCGCTTCAACAACACGATAATATAGGTATGAAGGTATGTATCTGTAGATTTCATGACACCAAGATCAATATGTTCCGAGGGGGGTAACTCGTGATATATGAGCTGATATGGGAAAATATGTAAAATTTTGACTTTTCGTTTTAATTGATTAATTAATTAGTGATAACGTGGAGGCCACTTCAACAAGACGATAATACAGGTATGAAGGTACGTATCTGTAGATTTCATGATTCCAAGATCGTTATGTTCCGAGGGGGGTAAATCGTGATATATGAGCTGATATGGGAAAATATGTAAAATTTTGACTTTTCGTTTTAATTGATTAATTAATTACTGATAACGTGAAGGCCGCTTCAACAAGACGATAATATAGGTATGAAGGTATGTATCTGTAGATTTCATGATACCAAGTTAATTATGTTCCGAGAGGGATAACTTGTGATATATGAGCTGATATGGGAAAATATGTAAAATTTTGACTTTTCGTTTTAATTGGTTAATTAATTAGTGATAACGTGGAGGCCGCTTCAACAAGACGATAATATAGGTATACAGGTATGTATTTGTACATTTGATGATACCAAAATCATTATGTTCCGAGGGGGTAACTCGTGATATATGAACTGATATGGGAAAATATGTGAAATTTTGACTTATCGTTTTAATTGATTAATTAATTAGTGATAATGTGAAGGCCGCTTCAACAAGACGATAATATAAGTATGAAGGTATGTATCTGTAGAATTCATGATACCATGATCATTGTTTCGAGGAGGGTAACTCGTGATATATGAGCTGATATGGGAAAATATGTAAAATTTTGACTTTTCGTTTAAATTGATTAATTAATTAGTGATAACGTGGAGGCCGCTTCAACAAGACGATAATATAGGTATGAAGGTATGTATCTGTAGATTTCATGATACCAAGATCATTATGTTCCGAGGGGGGTAACTCGTGATATATGAGCTGATATGGGAAAATATGTAAAATTTTGACTTGTCGTTTTAATTGATTAATTAATTAGTGATAATGTGAAGGCCGCTTCAACAAGACGATAATATAGGTATGAAGGTATGTATCTGTAGATTTCATGATACCATGATCATTATGTTTCGAGAAGGGTAACTCGTGATATATGAGCTGATATGGGGAAATATGTAAAATTTTGACTTTTCGTTTTAATTGATTAATTAATTAGTGATAACGTGGAGGCCGCTTCAACAAGGCGATAATACAGGTATGAAGGTACGTATCTGTAGATTTCATGATTTCAAGATCATTATGTTCCGAGGGGGGTAACTCGTGATATATGAGCTGATATGGGAAAATATGTAAAATTTTGACTTTTCGTTTTAATTGATTAATTATTTAGTGATAACGTTAAGGCCGCTTCAACAAGACGATAATGTAGGTATGAAGGTATGTATCTGTAGATTTCATGATACCAAGATCATTATGTTCCGAGAGGGATAACTTGTGATATATGAGCTGATATGGGAAAATATGTAAAATTTTGACTTTTCGTTTTAATTGATTAATTAATTAGTGATAACGTGGAGGCCGCTTCAACAAGTCAATAATATAGGTATGAAGGTATGTATCTGTAGATTTCATGATACCAAGATCCTTATGTTCCGAGGGGGGTAACTCGTGATATATGAGCTGATATGGGAAAATATGTAAAATTTTGACTTTTCGTTTTAATTGATTAATTAATTAGTGATAACGTGGAGGCCGCTTCAACAAGACGATAATACAGGTATGAAGGTATGTATCTGTAGATTTCATGATACCAAGATCAATATGTTCCGAGAGGGGTAACTCGTGATATATGAGCTGATATGGGAAAATATGTAAAATTTTGACTTTTCGTTTTAATTGATTAAATAATTATTGATAACGTGGAGGCCGCTTCAACAACTCAATAATCTAGGTATAAAGGTGTGTATCTGTAGATTTCATGATACCAAGATCCTTATGTTCCGAGGGGGGTAACTCGTGATATATGAGCTGATATGGGAAAATATGTAAAATTTTGACTTATCGTTTTAATTGATTAATTAATTAGTGATAACGTGGAGGCCGCTTCAACAAAACGATAATACAGGTATGAAGGTACGTATCTGTAGATTTCACGATTTCAAGATCATTATGTTCCGAGGGGGGTAACTCGTGATATATGAGCTGATATGGGAAAATATGTAAAATTTTGACTTTTCGTTTTAATTGATTAATTAATTAGTGATAACGTGAAGGCCGCTTCAACAAGACGATAATATAGGTATGAAGGTATGTATCTGTAGATTTCATGATACCAAGACCATTATGTTCCGAGAGGGATAATATGTGATATATGAGCTGATATGGGAAAATATGTATAATTTTGACTTTTCGTTTTAATTGATTAATTAATTAGTGATAACGTGGAGGCCGCTTCAACAAGACGATAATATAGGTATGCAGGTATGCATTTGTACATTTGATGATACCAAAATCATTATGTTCCGAGGGGGTAACTCGTGATATATGAACTGATATGGGAAAATATGTGAAATTTTGACTTATCGTTTTAATTGATTAATTAATTAGTGAGAACGTGTAGGCCGCTTCAACAAGTCAATAATATAGGTATGAAGGTATGTATCTGTAGATTTCATGATACCAAGATCCTTATGTTCCGAGGGGGGTAACTCGTGATATATGAGCTGATATGGGAAAATATGTAAAATTTTGACTTTTCGTTTTAATTGATTAATTAATTAGTGATAACGTGGAGGCCGCTTCAACAAGACGATAATACAGG